>NW_025333876.1:2450000-12085000 GCF_019186645.2 Phyllostomus hastatus
GGGAGAGTTTACCTCCAGGCTGCAGATGTTTAGTAGGATTGGGACTTGGCGGCCACTGCCCCCAGATGGGAAGAAGGTCACACTCCTACTCTTATGAACCTCCCCTTTTTGGGTCAGGCTTCCATGATGAGTAATTGCTCGAGTCAGGTATTGCCTCCCGAAGCCCTGGTCACTCACTGGACTACAAGAGGACTGCTATGAGTCCACTTGGTTTGCAGCACGTGAGCTAGGAGTCAAAGCAGCACAGCATAAAATCAAACATAAATCCGTCTGTTTTTTGGAGGAGAAGCTTTAGGACAGGCAGAGGGTGAGCACAAAAGCCCACCTCTGGGCTTCACGAGGTGGGCCAGCCCTCTGCAAGCTGGGTAGGCTTTGCCCTGGGATTGCATGCTCCCCCATATCCTCCAGGGCTGAGGAAACTCACCAAGGCTGAGCTGGACACCTCCGCTGGGAAACAGGCCTCTTTGGAAACTGTGAAGTCGCAGCGCCCTCTGCCAGCGCGTGGCCACAATAGCCAGGAAGATTCCCTGAGCAGAGCCAAAGCTGAAAGGACCACAAACCTGAGGCAGATCCTCCCACTGACAGCTGGCAGCAGCTCTGCACCCGTGGGAATCTGGAACTCATCTGGAAGGCTGAATTCCTGGCTCTGGCTTTCCTTTTCCCTTCCCCCACCTGCCCAAAGAGGACCCAGGAACCAGTGAAGGACACAGTGGCCTAACGCTCTGCTTGAGCCCCAAGCACACTTCAGCCCCTGCTTGTTTGGAGGCAGTCTTCAGTTGACTGGATGCTAGAATGGTGGCAACACCATTATTATTATGATGAGCATGTCAGTTATATTATTTATGATCACCTCATATTATGAGCATCTTAACTATTACTCAGAGATTAGATGTCATAGTTTGTGGGCTTCCAGTGTTTATTCTTACTTCGGGGCCCTAGTAGCCCTGAAGAAAACAATAACAGAAATATTGCATTGATGCCAAAGTGTGACATAGTGTCAGTCAATTCCAATTTCAAAAGACTGCCAAGACTCTAGTCCAAGTTCTGGCTTGACTTGGACCTTTCCTTCTCCTGGTCTCCGCACCCACGTCATTCCTAGATCCTGTTTTCACCTTAACCCTTTTGCCACAGTTAAGTGTCTGTTTTCCCTATCTTTACAATTAACAATTAAAATTTGACCCTGTCACTCTAGAACACACTTTTGAATTTCCTTTCCTTTGTATCCTAAACATCAAACCAAAATTTCTCACTAATGCTGTCACCAAGTGCTGTTCACACTCAAACTTGGCACCACACGTGCCTCCCCAGAGAGCAGCACCCCTGCCTGAATCCATCAGCAGTCCACTCACCACGCAGCCTCTGACTTGAGCAGACTCTGGCAGGCTACTCTCCATTTTGCTCCTCCCTGAGTCCTTCCCCTCATAGCCAGAGACCCGGATAACATCCCTGATGCCTTCTTCTTCCTGTCTGCATGTCCTTCTACTCTGCCTTCAAAACATGCTCTGTATGTGGCTCCTCACCACTCCGCTGTTGCCACCTGGAACTCAGTGGCCATCCATCGCCAGAGGAGGCTCCCCTCCCTTCTGCCTCCCTTCCCTCTACTATCCTCACAGCAGCCAGAGGGGTCCTTTCAAAACCCACATCAGATCATGGCAACAATTACAAATAAACTCAATGGCTCTCCACTGCACTCTAGGATTGGATCCAAACAATTAGCTCTGTCTTCAAGGCTTTGCTGGCTGCACCCTGCCTAATTCCCAACTTCCTCACTCATGATTGCTTAGCCATGCGGCCTCTGCTGGAGTTCACAACAACTTCCCATCTCAGAGTCTTTGGCCGACATTTTCTCCCTGCTTTATTTTCATTTAGCTTTCAGGCTCAGCTTTAATTCCCTTTGTGTGAACTTGCAACTTCAGTTCTTTCTCATTGTGTCTTGTTCCTTATATCAACACACTTCAACCACTGGTGTATTTATCAGTGTACCAGTGGGCTCCCCCAGTGGGTGGTAAGTTTCCAAGAGTGAGGAAGGCATCTGTGTTGTTCAGTGATGTAGCCCCAGTGCCAAGTCCAGGGCCGGGATGGAGGAGGCGCTCAGTGGAAGGATTGAATAAATGAATGGGCTTTCTGGAGCTGACGTTGTGAGTGAGCTCAGAGAGGGTCAGTGATTTGCACATTGCCACACATCTAGCAGGAGCACATGTAGTTCCCAGGTGAATGCGCCACCTGAAAGACTGTTGGGACCACGGAAAGTAGGGAAGTGGGGCTCAGGCAGGTGAGAAGATTCTAGAACAGTGATTCTCAGAAAGAATCCCTCTACAGTGGGGCCCTGTAGTAATATGTGAGAAGTATACTCAATGTTTACATTTCTTGCAAAAATATCTTTTGTTTTCATGATTCAGAATGTTATAATTAAGATTCTCTCTACAAGACCCCCATTTGGGGAGGATAACAACAAATACAGACTTCTCTGAGGGCAGGTTTTTGGGTTTATCCCAAGGAAGAGGCCTTAAAAGTTACCGGGGGAAACTAAGCGCACGACTTGAGGCCTCTCCACCGCTCCCCTGAGCAGTGCTCAAGGTTGTGGGCGCTGGAAAATGTGGGTCTCAGTAACTCTGCAGCCCGGAAGGCTGCACTTGGCCTGGGAGAGTCCGGCTCCATCGGAGGGGCTAACTTCACAGCAGAGGGCGCCAGAGAGCCGAGCCGCAGGCCGGGGAGGGTGTGCCTAAAACAAGTTAACTCCTCCGGGAAAGTGGAGGCAGCCACGGAGGGTCTAAAACAGGAACTGCTCCTTCTTCCTTCTTGCCCTCTACTCACCTGTGATTTTGCTGTGCTTCTGGGTGGGGAAATGCTAAGTGGCCCAGTGGATATCTGTAAAAGAAATGCTGTTATTAGTAGTAATAGTATTACTGATCAGGTGCCTAGGTGACAGGTGATCTTAAGAAAGAAGCCAAGAGTAACCAGAGTTTCATGAAGAAGTTTGAGATGCTAAACTTTAGTAGCTAAAAGATATTTCCTTTTTTAAAAACTTAATCGAGCTACTGAGTTCTGGTTATACAACTTAATGTCAGTCAAAAAAAAAGATGTGTCTGGTTCTACACCCTCACGGAAGATTCAAGTAACCCTGCGTGGACCGAGACCTTTGTGAAAATGCTGAAAGTGGAGCCTCTGGCGTCCCCGTGCCTTCCAACTAATCTCTGCTTTTTTTCTTTCTTATGTACATGGGCCTCCACTATTTCACAGTCCTTATAGATGAGAAGACGGACAGGAGCAGAAGCCATTTTTTCCAAAACTCCGTTTTTAATCTAGGCAGATACCCACCAATCACATGGGGACAGATTTCCCGTTCGTACTCCCAGGGGAACTTTGAAAACCAATGCCCATTCCTACCTAGGGGTAACCCAACTCTGCATCATCCACGTTTCTCCAAAAGGTGTCAAAACGGGGCACCTCCACCCTCTTTGGAAAGCTGGCTGGGACAGTCCAGTCGTGGAGAATCCATCACAGAGGTCAGAGGTCAGTGACCAAGTTTCAAAGTGACCAGAGCTTTCCAAAGTGCTGTGGATGCCAATTTCTCCATGCTTACGGCAACCCCTTCCCCTGCTCCGTGGTACAAGAGAGACAGGACATTCTAAGGATCATTGTGGTGGAGCTCTGGATGAATTGGAACAAAATACTGGAGGTCGCTAGTCTGTAGCTGATGCACAGAATGACCTCATGTGTCGTGTGCCAGAGCATGCCATCCTTCCTTTCAGTGGTGACCAGTGACATTGGATTATAATGTATCAGAGTGGTACCGTACACTGTCAACTTAGCTGAGCTGGTTTTGTTTCCCCAGATGTCCTTCCCTGTATGGTTATGAGTTGGAGTTGGAGAGAAGAAAAATGTGTGCCAGCTTTGAGGGGTAGGAGTGAAGCCACAGCTATTATGTTCTGAGGGTTGGTGGAGGACCAGGCGCCACTGCTGCTTGCGTGCACTGGCACTGCGGGCCAGCACGCCTTGGCTGGTAGGGGGCAACACTGGGGCAGGCTTGCTGCAACTGCCCTGGTCTCCTGCTAGAAGGTCTCATGTCCTGGACCGGTGTGTGTGCATCTCCATGCCCACCAGCACCAGCTCCTGGGCTTCATGCCTTTCGGGTGGTCCTCATGAATTCCAATTAATCCTTGCAGGTCCAGTTTGTCCTTGCTCTCCCCAACTTCACATCCAGCTCTTCTTCCCATCTGCTGGTCCTGCATATCTGCAGTGATGTCAGGGCCACCACTAAAGGCAGGGCACGGCCTTCTAGGGACTTCTGCCCCAGCTTCCCTTAATAAATCCCTTATTCCTTTGAACTCTTATTCTTTCTTCAAACACTACAACTCTGTTCGATATTCTTATTTCACATCCAGATTTGCAACCCAGATACGGGATTATACATATTACAAAATAATATTTGAGTTCCCAAAAGGGATTTGTACATGATACTTAAGTTCCCATCTATTGCCCACTTGTTTTTCATGTCAAACTTCTTTAAATAAGTTACCAGCAAAGTTTCCTACAGCATGGACCCACTGCTCATACTTTGTTTCAACCAGATGTCCTGGCATACTCCCATCTCCCCTCTACCACTCACACAGTCCACAGGTCCCTGAGTACAGTGGACAGTCCCCACCTACAGGACACATCCTTAAGCTTCCAGCCCAGGGCCCAGGCTTGTAGCTTTTTTCTTCTTGAACAATGCACTATGTTCAATTCCTACTCATAATTTTTTTAAAGGTTTTATTTATTTATTTAGAGAGGGGATGGGAGGGGGAAAGAGAGGGAGAGAAACATTAACGTGTGGTTGTCTCTTGAGCACAACCCACTGAGACCTGGCCTGTAACCCAGGCACGTGCCCTGACTGAGAATCACACCAGTGACCCTTTGGTTCATTGTCTGGCTCCCAATCCACTGAGCCACACCAGCCAGGGCCCTACTCATAACTCTTTTTTTTAGGGTGGTTATTTTTATTTTTTATTTTTAAATGTATTTTATTGACTATGCTATTACAGTTGTCCCATCCCCCCCTTCACTCCCCTGTGCCCTGCACACCCTCTCCCACCCATATTCCCCCCCTTTAGTTCATGTCCATGTGTCATGAGTTCTTTAGCTTCTACATTTCCCATACTATTCTTACCCTTCCCCTGTCTATTTTCTACCTACCATCTATGCTACTTATTCTCTGTACCTTTTCCCCCCTCTCTCCGCCTACCACTCCCCTGTTGATAACCCTCCATGTGATCTCCATTTCTATGGTTCTGCTCCTGTTCTAGTTGTTTGCTTAGTTTATTTTTGGTTTTGTTTTAGATTCAGTTGTTAATAATTGTGAGTTTGCTGTCATTTTACTATACATGTTTTTTATCTTCTTTTTCTTAGATAAGTCCCTTTAACATTTCATAAAATAAGGGCTTGGTGATGATGAACTCCTTTAACTTGACCCTATCTGAGAAGCACTTTATCTGCCCTTCCATTCTAAATTAAAGCTTTGCTGAATAGAACAATCTTGGATGTAGGTCCTTGCCTTTCATGACTTGGAATACTTCTTTCCAGCCTCTTCTTGCCTGCTAGGTCTCTTTTGAGAAATCAGCTGACAGTCTGATGGGAACTCCTTTGTAGGTTACTGTCCCCTTATCTCTTGCTGCTTCTAGGATTCTCTCCTTCATTTTTACCTTGGCTAATGTAATTATGATGTGCCTTGGTGTGTTCCTCCTTGGGCCCAACTTCTTTGGGACTCTCTGAGCTTCCTGGACTTCCTAGAAGTCTATTTCTTTTGCCAGATTGGGGAAGTTCTCCTTTATTATTTGTTCAAATAACTTTTCCACCCATTACTCTTCCTCTTCCTCTTCTGGTACCCCTATAATTCATATGTTGGAACATTTAAAGATGTCTTGGAGGTTCCTAAGCCTCTCCTCATTTTTTTGAACTCTTATTGCTTCATTCTTTCCTGTTTGGTTGTTTCTTTCTTCCTTCTGGTCCACTCCATTGAGTCCCAGTTTCCTTCCCATCACTATTGGTTCCCTGTGCATTTTCCTTCATTTCACTTATCGTAGCCTTCATTTTTTCAGCAATTTGTGATGAAATTAAACCAATTCTGTGAACATTTTGATCACCAGTGCTTTGAACTGCGCATCTGACAGGTTGGCTATCTCTTCGTTGCTTAGTTGTATTTGCTGTGGAGCTTTGATCTGTTCTTCCATTTGGGCCATTTTTTTTCCTTGTCTTACCTGTTATGTATGAGGGGCGGAGCCTTGGGTGTTCACCAGGGCGGGGCAACCCAGTCACTGGGTTTTGACTCTGTATGTGGGGGTGGGGTCCGAGAGGAAACAATGGCACTTGCTCCTCTCTCCGTCAGATTTCAGTTCCTTTCGCTGCTTCCCCCAAACAAACTGGACCCTTCTGGTCCTGATTCCCATGGGGATGGGCTTGTGCATGTTCTAGGACCCTGTGGGTCTCTCCAACGCACTCTCCTGTGAGAGTGGAAGTCTCTCCCTGAGCCTGGACTCCCACAGGTGTTTTCAATCAGTGTCCTGAGGCTTTATTTCCTGGCGCTGGGACCCTGGGTTACACGGTCTGTCTCCCAGCCCAATTTCACCTGGTTTAACTACGCACAAATGTGGGATCGCCCAGACAGCCAGGTGCCTTGTGCACAGTGCCTCGTTTCACAGTTGCCACCTCGCTGGGTCTGCCAGCCGCCAGCACTCCCAGGATCCTCCCACTCTGGTCTTGCACCTGGGATGCCTTACGTGCCCAGTGCCACTACTTTTTGTGCTGCGACCCCTCTCCACCCAGCTGCCCAATTCTTCCCTTCCTACCAGTCTGGATGAATGTGTATATTTTAACTCCTTGGTTGTCTGACTTCCATACAGTTAAATTTTCTGTCAGATCTGGTTGTTATCTTGTTTCTAAATTGTTGCTGACCTTATTTTGGTTGTGCGAGGAGGCACAGTGTATCTACCTACACCTCCATCTTGGCCAGAAGTCCCTACCCATAATTCTTATTCAGGCTCAATTCTTATGCCTAGCTGAATAATTCCAGTAAGTCTCTGAGTTACATAGTTCTCACCCATCACATTGAGCACTAACATGCATACAGCAATGGCTCATATCGGTCAAACACCTGCTTGTGTGCCAGGCACTATTCTGTCCATATACTTTCCGTGTGTGGATTCTTGTATTCCTCCAAACTCGGTGATGTAGCTAGTATTAATATCCCTATTTTTCAATGTGGAACCCAAGATCCAAGGAACATAAGACACTTGCCAAAGCTACCCCATCACAGGAAGTGGAATCAAGATCTCCAGTTATAAGAAAAAATATTCACAGAAAAGTCCATTGTATCTTCACTCAGTTTCTCTCAATAGGAACATTTTTGCAAAACTATAATACAATACCACAACCAGGAGGTTGATATTTATGTGGTCAACAGATGGGACAGTTCAATCACCATAAAGAATCCTCCCATACCTTTTTATTACCTCCCTCTCTCCTCCCTTACTTTGTCCTTAAGACCTAGCAACCACTAATCTGTTTCCCATTGCTCTGATTTTATCAGTTTCAGAATGTTATATCAGTGGAATCATATAGTGTGTACTTTTAGCATAATTCCTTCAAACTTTCTCCAAGTTTTCTTCATCTGTCAGTAGTTTGTCTCTCTGTATTACTGAGTGGCACTCCCTGGCACAGACATATCCCAGTTTGTTTAACCAGTCTTCCATTCGAGGACATCTAGATTATCTCTAGTTCAGGTTCTTTTATTACAAATAAAACTGATGCAAAAATTTGGGTATGGAATATCATGTGAACTTAGGTTTTTCATTTCTCTGGGATAAATGTCCAAGAGTGCACTTGCTGGTTGGTATGGTAGCTGTATGTTTAGTGTTTTTTAACCAACTGCCAAAACATTTTCCAGAGCGTGGTAGTACATTACATTCCCACCAGCAATGTAGGAGAGACTCAGTTTCTCCTCATCCTTACCAGTATATGGTGTTGTTTTTTATTTTAGCCACGTCGATAAGTGAGTAGTGGGGTCTCACTGCAATTTGAATTTGGATTTCCCTAACAAATGATATTGAATATCTTTTCATGTGTTTATTTGCCACCTATATATTTTCTTCTTTAAAATGCCTGTTCTTTTCACCCATTTCCTAACTGGAAGATCTGTGCTTTTTTAATGCTGAGTTCTTGGCATATTCCAGATACTAGTCCACTGTCACATATTTGGTGCACAAATGTTTTTCCCAGTCTGCAGTTTGCCTTTTCATCCTCTTAATTGGGTCCTTCATGGATCAAAAACTTTTAATTTTGGTAAGGTCCAGTTGATCAGTTTTCCTTTTTATGAATCATGCTTTTGTAATCAAGTCTAAGAACGGTGCCTAACCTTGGGTCCCTAAAATTCTTTGGTTTTTTTTTTCCTCTAAAAGTTCAGTAGATTTACCTTTTACATTTAAGACTATAGTTGATTTTAAATTAACTATTGTGTAAGATATGAGACTGTTGTTGTTGTTTTTGTTGAAAGGGCTATCCTTACTCCATTGAATTGCTTTTGCACCTTTGTCAAAGTTCCACTATATTATATGGGTAGTCTTGATTACTGTAGTATATGGTAGACCTTAATAGGAGGTAGAGTGATTCCTCCCAGTTTTTTATTCCTTGTCAAGTTTGTTTAGCAATTTTAGGGCCTACCCCTTTCCATACACATTTTTAGCATGAGTTGTCTGACTGTAGAAATACCTTTATTGTGTTGCTATTGAATTTTTATTTACTTCCATTTGATATCCAAAGTGTGATTTGACCAAGGACACCTCCAAGGTGTCCTCACTTGAACATGGACACATTCAAGGTGGAAATGCATCTTTTCATCTTTATAACTTCCAGAACTCCAGGCATAATACTTGGGATGGGGTAGGTTCTGATGGGTGAGTGGGTGATCAGACTCGTCCTTCAGGTGAAGACAGATGATTTTATAATAGACAGGCTCCACTATTCTCTGTGCTCTTAGGTCCATTTAAACTCAGTTCACCTAGTCATTTCTTTTAGTTTTCCTTCCTAAACCACAGAGTGTTTTGTGGACTATTTTGGTCCTGTCTGAGCTGATTGTGTTGTTTCCATGCATAGCACCTTTGAAAATTCTTTATTCTATATACTGAATAAAATCCAAATTTCTCTACACCCTCACCATAAGCATATACAAACAACTTACATCATCCACCAACAAGAAAGTATTAATCGAGGCCCTAGGCTGTGCTAAGGATTATAAGAATAGAAACAATTGTGAAATACAGTTCCTACCCTCAGGGAGTTTGAAGCACGGGTTTGTCCCATCCATGATGTGCCTGCTGCAGTGAGCCGCTTCCGGAGGCTGAGGGTGGTGGGCACCACCTCATCCCCAGGACTCCAGGAGAAAGGCCCTTGGCTTCTCTTAAACTCACTCCTTTCCCTCCAGGATGAGGTTAAAATATTTGCCTTCACCTGCTGTCCAACTACACCCAAAGGACAAATAAGAGGGCTTTCAGAAGACATGGTATATTGCCAAGGAAATCTATGATTACTTTTTCTTGTACAGAAGCTAAATAAGCCACAGCAAAGAACCTATAGCCTTCCATCTTTACTTGTGTTTGTCTTCAGAAACTGTTTTCCATTCAGCATTAAGAAAGCAGAGTCTGGGCACTATAAATGTCAGGGCCCATAAACCCATAAATCTTACTCCCAGGTTCAGGGTCAATAATTCTCCATGCTCCCATAACTGAGGGAGTCAGAAGCTTGCCAGTGTGCAGCTCTGTAGGTTCTTTTCCCAAATCCTTCCACAGCAGTATTTCTGGGCTGGTGGGGAACGCCATCTTTTCTAGGCTTTCAGCTGCTGTCAGCACAGCCCCCTGTTCCTGCTGCCTTGAAATGCCTCCCTTTGTTTCCATAGCATCCCGGTTGGTCCCTTCTCCACTCTGTCCTTCACAAGAACTTCCTTCCCAGCCCAGCCTCTTAAAGCTTGTTATCTTCAGGCTCTGGGTCAGGTGCTCCACCCTCCTCACACTGTACTCTTCTGTAGGCAGGCTCCCCTGTTCTCTCAGCTTTAAAGCCCGTCTTGTTGGGGGGAAACATATTTGCCACCCTCTCGTTTCTATGCAAAAAACTCAAGAGTACTCTCTGTCTAGCCTCATTATTTCACATACCGGTGGGTCTGAAGGAAGAATTGGGCTTGTCCCACTTGGCCCCTTCCTCTGCCTTGAAAATCTTCCCTTTGCCCACTGCCATGGATGAGGGGAGCAGGGAGGAGTCCTACTCTGGGCCATCTGGGTGGGTGACTGGACTGCAGGACTGTCTGTTTTAGGTAGGAAGACTTTCCAAGCCCATCTGGACATAGATATAAAGCCAAAGCCTCTATCAGCTTGATCAGTAGTGAAGCTAATAGTTCATCTTCATCTGACAATTACTGTTTCCAAGTAACTTATCTGCATCCCACACAAAAACTCAGGAATTTTTAGCAGAACACAAAATAATCTGGCTCTCAACAAGGTGAAATTCACAAGGTCTGTCCTTAGTTCAAAATTACCAGGTATGCAAAGAAGCAGGGAAATAAAATCAGTAATGAGGGCAAAAATCATTCCATAGACACAGGCTCGGATATGGCCCATATCAGTGAATTAGTAGATGGGGACTCTAAAAAAGTTAAGAAACTTTAATATAGTTTTAGTCCATATGTACATGAAGGTAGAGGAAGGCACAGACACGTTAAGGGGAGGCATGGAAGATATGTTTTAAAAGACCCAAATAGGACTTCCAGCCAAGATGGTGGCATAGGTGGACGCACCATACCTCCACACACAACCAAAATTGGAACGACAATTTAGAGGTAGAATAACACCCAGAACTGATAGAAAATTTATCTGAATGGAAGTCAGACAGCCAAGAAGTTGAAATAGACCTATTCATCCAGACTGGTAGTAGGGGCAGACACGAGCAACTGGGTGCAGGTCCAGGCGCAGAGAACAGGGAGAGTTGGGTGCATGAGGCAACCAGGAGTGCATAAGGCATCTGGAGTGTGCAAGATCGCAGTTGGTGGACCCTCAGTCCACAAGTAGCAGCTGGCAGACCCAGTCAGACGGCGATTGTGGAGGAAGGCAGAGGCAACCCAGGATCCCAGGGAAGGGACTGAGGTCCCACGGAGAACGGAGCTACCGCTATTGTTCCCTCTCAACCCCGCCCCCACATACAACGTTGCAATCTAGCGACTGGGGTGTCCAGCCCTGGTGAACACCTAAGGCTCCACCCCTCACCGTAACAGGAGCAACCAGACCAAAAAGAGAGAGAGAGAGAGAGAGAGAGAGAGATGGCTCAAACAGAAGAACAAATCAGTGCCCCAGAACTCATCCTTTTGAGAGACCAAGAGATAGCTAACCTATCAGATGCACCGTTCAAAACACTGGTGATCAGGAAGCTCACAGAATTGGTTGATTTTGGTCTCAAATTAGATGAACAAATGCAGGTTACCATAAAAGAAATGAAGGAAAATGCACAGGGAACCAATAGTGATGGGAAGGAAACTGGGACTCAAAACAATAGAGTGGACCAGAAGGAAGAAAGAAACAACCAAACAGGAAAGAATGGAAAAATAAGAATTCAAAAAAAAGAGGAGAGGCTTAGGAACATCCAGGACATCTTTAAACGTTCCAACATCCAAATTATAGGGGTACCAGAAGAGGAAGAGGAACAGCAACAGATTGAAAATGTATTTGAACAAATAATAAAGGAGAACTTCCCCATTCTGGCAAAGGAAATAGACTTCCAGGAAGTCCAGGAAACTCAGAGAGTCCCAAAGAAGGTGGACCCAAGAAGAAACACACCAAGGCACATCATAATTACATTAGCCAAGGTAAAAATGAAGGAGAGAATCCTAGAAGCAGCAAGAGATAAGGGGACAGTAACCTACAAAGGAGTTCCCATCAGACTGTCAGCTGATTTCTCAAAAGAGACCTAGCAGGCAAGACGAGGCTGGAAAGAAGTATTCCAAGTCATGAAAGACAAGGACCTATATCTCAGACTACTCTATCCAGCAAAGCTTTCATTCAGAATGGAAGGGCAGATAGAGTGCTTCTCAGATAAGGTCAACTAAAGGAGTTCATCATCACCAAACCCTTATTTTATGAAATGTTAAAGGGACTTATCTAAGAAAAGAAGATTTAAAAAAACATGTATAGTAAAATGACAGCAAACTCACAATTATTAACAACCACTCCTAAAGCAAAACCAAAAGAAACTAAGCAAACAACTAGAACAGGAACAGAACCACAGAAATGGAGATCACATGGAGGGTTATCAACAGGGGAGTGGGAGAAGGAGAGGGGGAAAAAGGTACAGAGAATAAGTAGCATAGATTGTAGGTAGAAAATAGACAGGGAGAGGGTAAGAATAGTATGAGAAATGTACAAGCTAAAGAACTTATAAGTATGACACATGGACATGAACTAAAGGTGGGGGAAGTGGGTGGGAGAGGGTGTACAGGGTGGAGGGGAGTGAAGGGGGGAAATGGGACAATTGTAATAGCATAATCAATAAAATATATTAATAAATAAATAAATACCCAAGTGGGAATGCTAGGAAAATATCTACTGCTTGGGGTAAAAGTGCATGGGATAGAATTAATAGCATGCTAGACTTGATAAAGAAAAGATTTAATCCTCTTAAAGAATTTTTAAATTGAAAAAAAAACATTTCCACATTTTAAAAACTACAAAAATTTATCACGGCTATAAAAAATATTAAAGGAACTGTCTCATTCCAAAAAGAAATGATACCAAAGAGACACTTAAATCTTCAAGAAGAAATGAAGATCATCAGAAATGGTAAATATAAAAAGCTATATTTATTCCTTTAAAAAGCAAAAATTAAATGTTTTTGTATGGTTCATAATGAACCTATACAATTGTACATTTTTACATATGACAATACGTAAACAATGTACAATATATAAACTCTAAACTATGAAAATATCAATATAAGGATACATATTATTATGTCTAAGGCAACCATGGAAAAATGGCTAAAAAACTAATAAACAAAGTAAAATAGAACTAAAATATATATTCAAAATAATCCAAAGTAGACAGGATAAAAATAGAATAGAAAGGAAAATAAAAATAAACAAAAAACAAACTTTAAAAAGGTAAACCTAGATCCAACTAAATTAATAATTACTTGAAATATTGATGAAGTAAATATCCCAATTAAAAGGCAGAGATTATCACAAACTATGCAACAACAAGCCTAAAGCTATCTATAAGACATGCATTTGAAATACAAAGACACAGCCAAATTAAAAGTAAGTCAATAGAAAGCGATATACCATGCAAACAGCAAGTATAAGAAGGCTAGAGTAGTACATTAATATCAGATAAAATGACTTAAAAAAAAAACAAAGTTCCCAAAGACAGATGATATTGCATAAGGATGAAGGGATCAATATATCACGAAGAAAGAACAATATGTACAGTAACAGACAGTTACTAGAGTAATTTTATTGAATACCTACCTACATTGTACACCTGCAACTAATATAATACTGTGTGCCAAATATAATTAAAAATAAATTAATCCAATGAAAGATGAAAATAAAGCATGTAAAGAATAATGTATAATTTATCAAGAGTTACATTTAAAAAATGAAGATAAAACAATCCCATGTGTATATGTGCCTATGAACAGAGCTTTAATATCCTGGAAAAAAACATTGACAGAAATAACCCACGATCATAGTTAAACATAAAAATGAATACAAATATCTCAGGAATTCATAGAGCCATTTGAAAGAGTTCAGTAAAGAGACAGATAAACTGAACAACACCATTAAGTGCTGTTATGTCATTGATGTTTATAGAACACTGTGCTCAACAACAGACAGTATAGAAGATACATGCCTTTCAGTGCGTGCACTTTATTGGCTAAGGGAGACTGTATGCTGGACCATAAAACAAGGCTCATTAAATTTAAGATAATTTAAGTCATACAGAGTATATTCTCTGATCAAAACAGAATTAAATTGGAATTTAATAACAATAATATACCTAGAAAAGCTCCATATATTTGGAAATTAAACAATTCACTTCTAAATAATCAACAGGTCAAAGAAGAAATCATAAGGACAATTAGAAAATACTTTGAAACTAAATGATAATGAAAAACTCAAAATTTATGTGATGTAAATGGTGCTTAGAGAGAGTGTTACAGCTTTAAATACTTATTGTTGGAGAGTAGAAAGTTTTAAGACAGAAACCTAAAGTTCCACCATAAGGAGCTGCAAAAAAGAACAAAGTAAACCCAAAGTAACTTAGAAGCAAGGAAGTAATAAAGATAAGAGCAGAAACAAAACACACAGTTAAAAAAGTTAACAGTTTGACTAGCGTGCCAAGACAATTCAGTGGGAAAAGAATAGTCTTTTCGACAAGTGGTGCTGGAACAACTGGACATCCACACGCCAAAGAATGAAAACTGAAAGCAACTAAAAATGGTGCAGAGACCTAAGGCCTAAAACTATAAAGTTCTTAAAAGAAAACATAGGAGTAAATCCTAGTGACCTTAACAATACCTTCTTAGATATGACACAAAAACACAAGTGATAAAAGAAAAGTTAGATAAATTGTCCTCTGAGAATTAAAAATTTTTGTTCTTCAAAGGATATCACCAAAAAAAACAACCAAACCCCTGAAAAGACAACCCAAATAAAAGGAGAAAATATTCACAAATCATGTATTTGATAAAGAACTCATATCCAGAATATTTAAAGACCTCTTACAATCCAACAATGAAAAGACAAATAATCCAATTTAAAAGTGGGCAATGATTTAAAAAATATTTGTAAATGAGCCCTAACTGGCGTGGCTCAGTGGGTTCTGTGTCCTCCTGCAAATGGAAAGGTCACCAAAAGGTCACCTGTTCCTTCCTGATTCTTGGTCAGAGCACATGACTGGGTTGCGGGCCAGGTCCCTGGCTGGGGGCGTATGTCTAAGAGGCAACAGATTGATGTTTCTCTCTTACCTCAATGTTTCTCTCCCACTCTTTCTCTCTCCCTTCCCTTCTCTCTAAAAATAAAGAAAACCTTTTTTTTAAAAAAGATATGTAAATGAGCATTAAGCACATGAAAAGATGCTAAATATCACTAGTCATTAGGGAAATGCAAACCACAATGTATAAATGAGATATCATTTTATACATACTAATAAGACGACATTCAAAAAGTTCTAAACAAGGATTGGCAAGGATGGTGGGAATGCAAAATTGTGCAGTTACTTGGATGGTAGTTTGGAAGATCTTCAAAAAGTTAAACATAGAGTTACAATGTATGTAGCCCTGCAATTCTGCTCCCAGATATGCACCCAAGAGAACTGAGAACATATGTCCTCACAAGAATTTTACTCAGATGTCCATAGCAGCATTTTTCCTAACAACCAAAAAGTGGAAGTAACTCAAATGTCAATCAACTGATGAATGGACAAACTGTAGTCTGTTCATCCAATGGAATTGTGTTGGGCCATAGAAAGAAATGAAATCTAATACATGCTACAACATGGGAGAGCCTTGAAAACATGCTAACTGAAGGCAGGCACAAGAGCCCACCTGTTTATGATTAATTTATTAAAATATCCAGAATAGATAAATCTTTAGAGATGAAATGCAGATGAGTAGTTGTCAGAGGCTGGGGGAGGGGCAAATGGGGGAGGAGCGAATGGCGGAGTGACTGACAACGGCTTCGGATTTGACTGGGAGGAAGGACAGACACGCAATGGTTTGGAATGAGATGGTGGTGTGGCTGCACGACTGTTTACATACAGTAAAACCCACTGAATTCTAACCTTAAAAATGATCGACTTTACGATGTGTAAATTCTACCTCGGTAAGCTGTTATTATAATCATGACAAAATAGATTTATTCTAGGAATTCAAAGTTGGTTTAACATTGGAAAACCAATCACTGTAGTTCATCATATTAATAAAGTAGAAAAATTATCATTTCAATAACTGCAGAAAAAGCATGTGGGAAAAATCAGCACTCATTCATGATTTCAACACTCACAGCATCTCAAAACTGGAAACAACCCAAATGCCCATCAGCAGGTGAGTGTGTAAACAAAGGATACTGTTCAATAATAGAATGGAGCAATCTACTGCCACACATGACAACATGGATGAGCATCAGAATTATTACGCCAAGTGAAAAAGCCAGGTAAAAAAGAGTACATTGTTTATATAATTGTCCCCGATTATTATAAAGTTCCAGATCAGTGGCCAGCGTAGAAGGAGGGATAGACTGCAAAAAAGTGCAGAGAAACTTTGGGGGATGATGGAAATGTTCTAAATGTTCATTATGACAATGGTTCCCTGGGAAACAAAAGCAAAAATAAATGAATGAGACTACATCAGAGTAAAAAGCTTCTGCACAGCAAAGAAACCATCAGCAAAATGGAAGGGCAACCAACCGAATGGAAGAAGTATTTGTAAATGATACTTAGTATTTTGGGTGATTTTCATTTAATCCTGGACATGTGGAGTGTTGTGGTATGAGACTCTAGATCTTATTTAAATCTCTATTTTAGGCCTACACGGATAACAGAGAAAGGAGGAGAAAAAAGGAGTCTTCCTCTGTTTAGTCTCTTTCTATGTGAAATTTTCTTGCATAAAATTTATCATGGAAAGGGAAAAAAACCACACAGCAATACTTTACTGTCCTGATCATCATGCATACCAAAACATATGAATTAAAATAAATAAGACATTTATATACACAGTGTGGGGACATTTTTTTTCATTTTTAAATTATAGGCTTTTATAAATTGGCCCAAATGATAACTGTTCTCTCTTTAGCAACATTGTGTTCACTGTATCTTGCCCCACATCTGTATACAAAAGTACTCAATGATTTCATTTTGTCACGGAAACCCTGGCACTCCCTGCTGGGAGACGACATGTGTGTGCATGTATGTGTGCATGCCTGTCTTTTCCTGCTGTGTCATAAATCCCTCAGGAGTGGAAACTACTATTTTATCTCTAAAGCCTCCCATAAGGCTTGATTCATATGAACTGCTTTAAAAAAATTTCTGCTGAACTTAATGCTGGGATATCTTGTGTAACTTTTTAAAATTCAAGATTTAAAACAAAAACTTGAAAGACATCATTAATACTCAAAGAGAAGTAACTGTGGAACAATAAGCTATCACTTTTCTCCTCTCATATTGCCAAAGATTAAAAAGACTGTTTACACTAGAGTTGATATTCAACAGTAAATACTCATCCAACTGCTGTCTGCCTGATGGGTAGTGTGTGCACCCATCCTACCAGGTTGGGCTCCTGTTTTTATTCATCAGTACTTCCCACCACACTAGTGTTATCTGACCAGGTTAGTGGATGTTTTAAAGTTGCTCTCTTCATAAAGGTGAGGTAAAATGTTGGGGGCAAAGTGAATTCATAAAACACTTTTGAGAGTAGTTCAGCAATATCTATCAAGGTGTGCATACCCTTTGATCCAGAAACTCAGCCCTTGACCTTGAAGATACACTCACATAAATGCACATAGATGATAAGGATTTTCTGTGCAACATTTCTATGCCAAGTCTTGAAAACACACTGGCAATGTCACTAAAGCTCAGCAACAGGGACCAAAGGCCAGCCACCAGCTCCATGGGTGTCTGCCACCAGCTTTCTCATCCCTAGGTTGCAGCCATGAACTTGGCAATCCCGATGACACCTTTGGTTTCCCCACCTTGCTGGCCATGGCAGAGGCAGAAGCTTCCCTGCAAAGCCCAGTGTCTGTGAAGTTCTGCGAGTCATTCTTGGAGGCCACTCCTCTAGTCCATTTAGTGAGTTGAAAGCTTCTGAGTTCTAGAACATACCACCATAGCTAAGCCCTTGAAAACAGGAACTTAGCTATGGTGGTGTATTCTTGCTCCTGCTTCTGCAAATGACTCCCAGCACCTGGCACACTAGCAGCTGGACAATGAAAATTCTTCTGCAATAGCAACCTCGTCTACCTGCAGAAAGTACCCAAAGGCAGGCACTTCTGCCCTCACTTCTTCACTCAGGGACACGTGTAAGCATGTGTAGAATGTAGCCTGACTCATATTCAGCTGCCCGGGAGCAGGGAGAATAGGGTTTCCAGGTTCTGTGGGCAGAAAAGCAACACTAGAAGGAGATGGAACTTGATGGTCACTGGCAATGAGACACATCTAACGTAAGCATTTCTTAATTCTTTAATATACTAGGAACCACAAAATTTGGAAATGGCTATGCAGCCTTGAGGAACACTATTTATAGTTGAATTAAAAGAGACCAACATTGTGTTTTTAGAGGTTTTTTTCCAGATTCTATTCATTTTTTGTTAAATTCTTGGATATTGTCATCTGCCTCCCCCAGTGTTAATCTCACTCCTGTAGACACTCCTGAAGTCACATCACAAATTGTGCAAGCACATGAATGTTTTTCAGGGATGTTTTTAACAATCAGCTTCTCAAGCACCCAGACTGGTTGAGACACTGTGGGGAGGAAAGTGGGGTCCAGCGTGACCTCCTTTAGCCCCCGAGGAGAGGATGTGGCGTGCCTGGGGATGGGTGCAATTATGAGCACAGAAATCCCCCAGGTGTCTTGTCTGCGGAGGCTCCTAGTCCCCTCCACCCCAAGTTTCCTTCCACAGTCCCTTTTTAAAAATTTAAAATTAAATTTATTGGGATTACATTAATTATAGAGTGACTTTTTGATTGACCTTAAGAACTAAATTTGGTTGTGCAACACAGTCACCTGTGGAATTTGTTAACAGATTTCCCATTCTAACCCTCATGTACACCCACTGAAGCAACATTTTTGAAGAGAGAAACTAGTTTGACCACAAATTTGAATTTTTAACATACTTGATGGGTGAATCAGATACAGCACCAAGTTCATGAACCAAAGTTTGGAGAACTCAGGTCTTTTTCTTCTTCCAGACTCTGCTTTTCCTCCCTGGCTCTCCCTGCCCTGTGCTCAGTGGGCCCCAGTGAACAGGACAGTCAAGACACACGCCTGGGGACAGGTGAGTTCTTAGTCACTCCATGACCCATGGTGCCATTGCCTAGCCTGTGCTTTTGTCCTCCTGTCTGGAAAGATGAACACTATTGCCTTCTACAAGGTATTGGGAAAGGCTGACTCATGTCAAGAACTTTGAAATCTACAGATAAAAAGCGATGCCGGTCGCCTCATGTAACTGTGGTCACGGGGGAAGTTCTCCTGAGAAGAAACCAGAGCCACTACTTTTGCAGACCACCTGCAAATGAAAAGGCCAGTCTACTTCACAGCCAACAACGATCACAGTCACTGTCCCCAGGCCATGTTGCAAACACGCGTGGCTGTATGAGGATCACTGAGTACTTCTTCATAAGATTGATTCCAAATGTTTCTGCCTAGGATCAACCCCAGCTGTGGAACCTACTTGTTGAGTTTAACCCTATTGTCATATCCCCATGGACCTTAAACTCTCTTTATTGCATCTACTAGTAGTCAGCATTCCGCAGGGTGAAGGGCATGGATGACGTCTTTGGAAGGTGGCCAGATGCCACCATGGGGCCAGTGGCTTTTATCTTTCGACTGCTGAATTTCCTATCTATCAATATTTATCAGCTGGAATATTGTCAGTTTTATAAATGAAAACGGAATGACCATAAATCATGCTTTGGGTGGGTAATCTCGGGGGGACGCAGGGAGGTTCCATCTGGAAGCTTGCCAGCCCATGTGCTCTTTCATTCCACGAACATGGCCGCAGGCTCTTGGCTCCCCAAGGCTGCTGTGGCTGCCTAGTGCCCACAGTATGTCCTGCTGGGCAATATGCCCTGTCAGACAGGGCAGAAGTAACTCACCAGCCTTAGAAGCTTCATTATTGACTTGTTTATAAGATATTTTCATATTTCTCTGCTCTTTCCACAATGTTCAAGGTGACATTACAGTAGCAACTCATGTCTCAGAGCTTGAAGACATCCACCCAGCCCCACCCCTGCCCACTGTGACACACTTATAGAATGATTTCTTTAAGACCTTACTATAAGCCTTATTTTACCAATGGGAAAAGCAAGGGTCAGAGAGGTTAAGAAATTTGCTGAGGTTCCCACAGTCGGTGTGCAGCAGAGCCAAGATTATAAATCAAATTCAGGGTTTTCAAAACCTGGATGCTTATAGTGATAGGATGACAAGGCCATCATTAGACTGGGCCAGGAGTGAAGATAAAAAAACATCCCGAGTATGTGACCTTAAATCCAACACCTCTTTGATCTCTTTTCCAATGACAGAATGTTGGGGGCAAAGGAGAGCTCATTAAGAAAATGGTCCTTCCCTTGAAGATTCTCGAACTTCAGCATGGATCAAATCACCTGGACAACTTGTTCAAGCACAGGTTGCTGGGTTCCCATCAAGGTCTTCTGAGTAGGCCTGGGCTGGAGCCCCAGAATGTGCATTTCCAGTAAGCTCCCAGTTGATTCTCTGGCCCAGGGACCCACTTTGAGGACCACCGTGGCAGCCTGCGCCACGAGTCTGGGCTATCAAGTTATGGTTGTTCAGAGTTGTCCCTCAGCCAAACTGGGTTTCAGCCTCTGCTCCTCTCACCCCAACTCTCAGATGGCCTTTCCCTTGTCCAGGCCCCTCTGAGAGACTGTTCTCACAAATGCAGGTCCTGCCTGCAAAGAGTTCTGACAGTTGCTGTCACTTAGCCATTGTCTCTTCCTGGGAGTCACTGATATAGAAAACAGGAGGGAGGGGACAATTCCTAACACAAGCGAATAAGTTTGGGATGGTGGCATTTCTGGCTTCAGTGGGAGCTGCCCACAGGTGGTCTGGATTTTCATACATCCCTTGGGGGTGCTTATCACCATTTCTCCCACACTCACATAGGACTAATGTGATGGCCTTAATATTTGAGGCTACAGAACCAGATCCTCCCTAGGGCACAAGAATGTGTATATACTTTTAAAAAGAAAGTGCAAGCAAGGCACATCTAAGAAAGCAAGCATGCACAAGATGAAAGCTCATGGTAGCTGGGTGCCATTGCGACAGCTAAAAGAAGTGACAAATGAAAGGCTGGTTTGCCCATCTCAATCATTTGTTTTCTACATTGGAAACAAGCAGAGGTGGCTGCTTGCCCTTATTTTCTCTCCAATCAAGTCCTGCATGTGCTTTCAAGTATCTTCCTCGTGAAGGACCATGGACCTCTCTCAATCTGTGCCCTCCTTTCATCTACCGGCCCCTTCGCCACACCCACCTCTGCTTCAAAGTGACCTTTCCTCGGCGCAGCCCGCATCCCAGCCAGGTGCTGGCAGCTGGTCACGTAGGCAGGAGTGGCTGCAGTGAGCTCCCCCAGGTCCTGCACCCTCCTCCAGGACAATGGCAGTGCCTTTGTGTCACAGAGTCATGATTCCTGTGAAGCTTTATGAATGAGGATGTGAACAACTTTTTAGGTTTCATACAGGACACATAGAAACACTGCAAGTGTGCCCCAGGATAGAACTCTGGATGGTAACCCACTGATTGTGGTACATCATGCCAGATGACTAAACACCTCTGCCTTGGATGCACAAAACCCAAAGGCTATTTGCAAGAGGGAGGATCTGTACTCAGCTCCCTCTGTACGACTCAATCCCCTTCCTCCCTCCCTGATTCCCTTCCTCCCTTAATTCCTTCATTCCTCCCTTTTAAAGAGATTCATGGCACATCACCAAGTACCCAACTTTTACCTGGGCTTTAGGAATACAGTGGTGTCCATCACTCCAATCTTCGACCACAAAACACAGTGCTCCCAGAGGCCTCGTTCCCTGGCCCAGGGCTAAGATCCTTCATGCAGGAGAGAGAGGGAGTGACTTTTGTTTCCTGGGCCTGGGATAAAGCTGTGTATGAGAGGAATGTTCCAGGCATAGGGACGACTGGGCAAGTGTGGCCTAAATGTTTTATTCAAGTACAATATACACAGAGAGAAGGACACAACTCATAAGCTTGACGAATGCCCACATTGATGGACATCAAGGAACAAAACATGACCAGCACCCACAGAAGTCACAGATTTGGCCACTTCCCCTTCCACTACCAGAGGTAACCACACTCTACCTCTGAACAATATGAAACTTCATATACATGGATCACAATTTATCTACTTCTGCCTCTGGCCTCTTTTGCTCCACATGGTCTTCATGAGATTCCTTCATAGTTTTGCACACAGCTCCATTTCGTTCCTCCAGCCACACTGCCATGGAGTACTCCCTTTGTTCTAGTGCATCAGGACTGATGTGGCCATTCTACCAGAGGTTTTTTTCCAGTTACAGTTGACATGCAATATTATATTAACTTCAGGTGTACATGTAGTAATCAGATATTTCTATAACTTCTGAAATGACTCCCCCATAAGTATAGTACCCACCTGGCATCATACATAGTTACTACAATATTATTGACTATATTCTCTATATTTTACTTTACATTCCTGGGACTATTTTTATAATTGCCAATTTGTACATCTTAAACCCTCCTCCTTTTTCAACCATTCCCTGAACTCCCTTCCCAATCAGGCAACCATCAACTTGCTATCTGTATTTATGTTTGTTACTGTTTTGCTTCTTCCTTTATTTTGTTCCTTACATCCACATATAAGTGAAATCATATGGCATTTGTCTTTCTCTGTCTGACTTATTTGACTTAGCGTAGTACTCTCTGGCCCACTCATTTTGTCACAAATGGCAAGATTTCATTCTTTCTTATGGCCAAGTAGTATTCCATTGTGTATGTGTACCACATCTTCTTTCCCCAGTTGTCTGTCAGTGGATACTTAGGTTGTTTCCATATCTTGGCCATTGTAAATAATGCTTCAATGAACATGCAGTACATGTCTTTTTGAATTAGTGTCTTGGATTCCTCTTTTTTTTAAGAAGGGAAGGAAAGAGGGAGAGAAACATGTATGTGAGAGAGCATCATCCATTGGTTGTCTTTTGTACACACCCAAGTTGGGAAATGAACCTGCAATCCAGGCATGTGCTCTGACTGGGAATTGAACCTGCAATCTTTCAGTTTGCAGGATGATGCCCAACCAACTGAGCCACACTAGCCAGGGTTCTTTTGAATTTCTTCTGATAAATACCCAGAAGTGGAATCACTGGGTCATATGGTAGTTCTGTCTTTAATTTTTTGAGGAACTTTCATACTGTTTTCCACAGTGGCTGCAACAATTTACAATCCTGCCAACAGAACATGAGGGGTCCCTTTTCTCCACACGTTCATCAACTCTTGTTGTTTGTTGATTTCTTAATGACAGCCATTCCATCAGGTATGAGGTAGCTATCCCATTGTTGATAGAATCTTGGATAGTTTCCATTTTGTGGCTGTCACAAATGGTGTAGCTTGTTCATCTTTGCTGAAGGAGGCACATGTATCCATTATTATGTGCCCCAGACTGGGATCGCTGAGTTACAGAGCAGGCATGTGTTTGCTTTAGTGGATACTGCCAATGGATTTTTCAAACTGGTTCTATAATTTATATTTCCATCTCACAACACTGGGTACTATTTGTCTTCCTCTATCATCCCAATGGATAATAGGTGTGTAGTGGTCTTCATCTGTGTTTCTCTGAAGATAATTATGTTGAACATCTTCTCATAACTCTAACAGTTATTTGGGCTTTTTTGAGCTTTTTAAATTGAATTTATTGGGGTGACACTGGTTAATAAAGTGATATAGATTTCAGGTACACAATTCTATAATACATATTCTTTATATTGTACTGTGTGTTCACCACCCCAAATCAAGTCTCCTCTCACTACCATTTACCCTCGCTTTACCCTCCTGTACCCAACCCCTGACCCTTTCCCCTCTTATAATCACTATATTGCTCTCTGTGTCTATGAAAGTTTTTTTCTTTGCTTAATCCCTTCACCTTTTTCACCCACACTCCAACCCCCAATGGCCATTTAAATATCCTCTCTTATTCAGAGTTTTGCCTAATTTCCTTCTTTAAAGTATATGTTATTGATTATGCTATTACAGTTGTCCCATTTTTTCTCCCCTTTACCCCTTTCCACCCTGCAACGCCTCCCACCAGCATTCCCCACACTTAGTTCATGTCCATAGATTGTACATATAAGTTCTTTGGCCTCTCCATTTCCTATACTATTCTTAATCTCTCCCAGTATATTTTGTATCTACCATCTATGCTTCTTATTCCCTGTACCTTTTCCCCCATTCCCCTTCCTCCCCCTCCCCATTGACAACCCTCCATGTGATCTCCATTTCTGTGATTCTGTTCCTATTCTGGTTGCTTGCTTAGTTTGTTTTTGTTTTTTTAGGTTCAGTTATTGACAGTTGTTTGTTGTCATTTTACCACTCATAGTTTTGAGCTTCTTATTTTTCTTAGATAAACCCCTTTAATATTTCATGTAATAAGATCTTGGTGATGATGAACTCCTTTAACTTGACCTTATCTGGGAAGCACTTTATCTGCCCTTCAATTCTAGATGATAGCTTTGTTGGATAGAGTAATCTTGGATGTAGGTCCTTGACTTTCATGACTTGGAACATTCCAGTCCCTTCTTGCCTGCAAGGTTTCTTTTGAGAAATCAGCTGATAGTCTTATGGGAACTCCTTGGTAGATAACTGTCTCCTTTTCTCTTGCTGCTTTTAGGATTCTCTCCTTACCTTTAATCTTGAGTAATGTAATTATGGTGTGCCTTGGTGTGTTTCTCTGTGGGTCCAACTTCTTTAGGACTCTCTGAGCTTCCTGGACTTCTTGGAAGTCTATTTCCTTTGCCAGAGTGGGGAAGTTCTCTTTCATTATTGTTTCAAAGCAAGTTTTCCATTTCTTGCTCTCCATCTTCTCCTTCTGGCACCCCCTATGATTCAAATGCTGGAATGGGTAAAGTTGTCCCAGAGGTTAAGCCTCTCTTCATGTTTTTGAATTCTTGTTTCTTCTTTCTGTTCTGTTTGAATGTTTATTTCTTCCTTCTGTTCCAAATAGTTTATTTGAGTCCCAGTTTCCTTCCCTTCACTGTTGGTTCCCTGTATATTTTTTCTTTATTTCACTTTTCATAGCCTTCACTTCTTCCTCTATTTTGCATCTGTACTCAATCAGTTCTGTGATCATCCTGATAACCAGTGTTTTGAACTCTGCATCTCATAGTTTGGCCCTAACTCCTTGTCACTTAGTTGTTTTTCTGGGGGTTTTGATCTGTTCTTTCATTTGGGTGATATTTCTTCATCTTGGTATACCTGTTGTATTGGTACAGAGGTGGAGTCTTAGGTATTCACCAGGGCAGGGCAACCCATGTCCCTGAATTGTGGTTCTGTCTGTGGGGGAGGGGTCAGAGAGGGAATAATGCTGCTTGCTTAGCTCTTGGCTGGCTGTCAGTCACTTCCCCTGCTACCCAGAAGCAAATTGGGCCCTTCTGGTGCTGATTCCTGGGTGGGTTATTTTGTGTACAATCTGGGACTCTGTGGGTCTCTTCAACAAACTCTCCTGTGAGGCTGGGAGTTTCTTCAGCTGCCACAATCCCCATAGATTTTATAGCCAGAGGTTTTGAGGTTTTCTTTTCCTATTCTGGAATCCTGGCTTCCACGATGTCTCTCCTCAGTTGTTCCTCCCAGTTTATCCGCATGCAAATGTGGGACTGCCAGCTGCTGCCTTGCTCACTTGGTCCTCCAGCTGCTACCTTGCTGCGCATCCTCTCCACCCTAGCTCCCCATCTCCACCCCTCCTACCAGTCTGGATGAATGTTTCTTCAACTCCTTGATAATCAGACTTCTATACAGTTTGATTTTCTGTCAGTTCTGGTTGTTGTTTTGTTTTTAAATTTGTTGTCCCTCTTTTGGTCGTGTGAGAGGCACAGTATATCTACCTATGCCTCAATCTTGGCCAGAAAGTCTCAATTATCTTTATTTTCACTTCTCCCCCACTTCCACTGCCATTTCCACATGGTACTCAGAGATTCTATTGCAAAAAAATGTTTGTCTTGATTTTGAACCCAGCTGTGACTTGTTTACTTTTTATTTTATTTTTTAGAATTAGCACTCTTTTTAAAAAAATGATTTTAGAGAGGAGAAGAGAAAGAGAGGGAAACATTGATTTGTTGTTCTACTCATTTATGCATTCATCGTCTGCTTCTTATATGTGCCCTGACCAGGGATCAAAACCTGTAACCTTAGCATATGGAGATGACACTCTAACCAACTGAAATACCCAGCCAGGGTTTGTTTTCTTTTTCTTCTTATATATTGTGATATTGTTGGAGCAGAGAGTTGGTTATTTTTGTTTTATTGTTTTAAGCATGATACTATTGTCCATCTTGACATGATAGTTTGATTTTCTTTCTTTTTTGAGTAAGTAATATACTGACTTCTGTGGCAATCTTCTGTCCTCTTCACAGCCAAACATCTGTCCCTCCTTCCCTCTAGTGTCAGGGCAGAAATCTCTGCTTCCACCCAGGGTTCTGTAGACCTGAGCTCATAATGCCAGTTTCTCTAAGCTCAGCTGGCTCTTCAATCCTCATTCTCTTTATTCCCATTGGTTCAGATCTCCCATCATACGCAGAAACTTCCCCTTATGCCTGCTTGCCCACTGCCTCATATTGTTCTTTCCTCACATGCTGAATCTCTCAATTTGCCTCAGAAAACATCATCAAGGTTTGAAGGAAAAAAGTTCCTATTCTGTAGGTTTGAGAAAGAAACAGAATTCTTTGATTCAGCTATATCTGTGCCACTCCTTGGGTTTCATAGTAATTTATTCTAATAAGTTTCCCTTTTATTTTTAAAGCAGGTTAAGTTAGGTTTCTGCCCTTTCAACTGGAAGACTGACCAGTCACCCATTCCCAAGGCTTTAAACAGTCCTGAAATGATGACTCCGAATCTGCATTTTATTTTTTAATTAAATGTATTGGAGTGGCACTGGTTAATAAAACTATGTAGGTTTCAAGTGTACAATTCTGATACATCATCACTATATTGTGCTATGTGCCCACCCCTCAAAAGTCAAATCTTCTTCTGTTATATTATATTTGACCCCCTTTACCCTTTATTACCCACCCCTCAGCCCTCTTCCCTCCAGTAGCCACCCTACTGTTGTCTGTGTCTATCAGTTTTTGTTTTTGTTTGTTGTTCATTTGTTGTTTTCAGTTTTATATCCCACATGTGAGTGAAATTATGTCTCTTAACTTTTTCTGTCCAACTTCTTTCACTTAGCACAGTATTCTGAAGGTCCATCCATGTTGTAGCAAGTGGCAGTATTTCATCTTTTCTTATGGCTAAGTAGTAATTCATTGTATATATGTACCACATCTTCTTTATCTAATCAGGTACTAAATCCACATTTTAAATGCTACCTTGATCCTAAGCTGTCTTGATATGTTTCAGTTTCCTGCTAACCATCTCTATTTGGGTATTTCTTGCATTTCCACCTCAACATTCTAAGTTTGGTCCTAGCTAGTGTGGCTCAGTGAATTGAGTGCTGACCTGTGAACCAAAGGGTTGCCAGTTCAGATTCTTGGTCAGGGCACATGCCTAGGATGCAAGCCAGGTTCCCAGTAGGGGCACACGAGAGGCAACCACACATTGATGTTTCTCTCCCTCTCTTTCTCCTTCCCTTCCCCTCCCTCTAAAAATAAATAAATAAACTCTTTTTAAAAATTCTAAGTTTGAATTTGTTTTCCTTCTCTCCAACCTTCCTTTTCTCCCTCAAGTCCATGATATAACTAATTCAGTCAGACTAGAGGTCTTAGAATTACCTTTGACCTCTGCCTTTCCTTTTCCTCCTGCCTACCTGCATCCTGTCAATCACTAATTTTTTTTGGTGTTATCTGACATTTTTAACTTTAAACTTTTTAATGAGTAGCTAATATATTCACATAGTTGAAATTTGGAAGAGTAAAGATTGAAAAAATGTTTCTTCCTGCTCTGTTTCTGTCCATCTAGATCCCTACCTAAGAGACAGCCAATGTTATCAGTTTCTTGTAAAGTCTTTCAGAGATAATATGAAAATACATACAGATATTCTTTTTCTTCTTTTCACATTAATAGTACTATATAAATCACATTATTCTGTAATCTTGCTTTCTTCATGTATTTTGGAGATGATTCTGTATTCATGCTTTTTAATGACTGTGTAATGTTCCATGCTGTGAATGTACTTACACTCACTAATGAATGCCCGAACAGTGGGCAAGTCCTCTGGATTTTACCCTGGTGGGCTGGGTTGTGCTGAGGCTGACTCAGGGTAATGCAAGCATCAGGCTAGAATCCATGTGTTCAATCCAGGGCCATTTCCAGCACTCCAAAAGAATGCTGAGGGGCCAATAGTGAATGAGGAACAAAGAACCAGAGTCCTAGAGTGAGAGAAAATCCATTCTAAACAAAGCCTGAACCTTTGCAGGGAAAAATCATTTGGTAATGAGATTCCTCTTGGACCCCAGGATGTCTTCTGAAGCAATGAGACCTGTTGGCTTCGTACAATGCTGGCCACCTGCTTGAAATGCTGACATTTGAATTGAGGCCACAGTACTTTGTCTGAAATGTGTGTAAATGGGTGGCTGCCTTTAAGCAATGTGTTTTCAAGGATTCAGTCCCTGAATGTCTGGTCATCCCCTCTGTGTTTAAGCTGCCAAGCCCTTTCCCAACTTTTCTATTAATGGGCAGCCCATGCCAGCTGAGTCTTCACCCAGGTGGGGAGGGTCAGTGGCCTTTCCACACAAAAGGCCTGAGTTCCAGGTGTGCCCAACCATGTGGAGGTGGCCACTTGTGCCAGCAGGGGCTGCTCCTCCTCTGACCTGGCCAGAATAGACCTCTGTCTAACCAGCTGACACTCGTTCCTTGTCCACAACTGGCAGTGTGGATCTCTGCAAGGAGAAGTCACTACTCCTCTCTCTGCTGTGTGGTTGGGATTAACAGTGTTTCTCTTTTCCACTGGGTCTGGGAAAGAAGGAGGTGTAGCATGAAAGTTGGCTGAGTCTTTGTTATAAAAATCACTCAGGCAGATGGAAAAGAAACAGCTGTGCTCTGTCATTCATCTCATCAGGTGAGTCAGGAAAGCACCATATTAGTGACATTCTTTCTTACATGCGTAAGAACCCTTGTGCACCAGAGCCATAAGGAATGGTTGGGTTTATTTTTGGGCCTGATTCCTTAGAGATGGCTATAGGAGTGAGGCTCTCAGGGGCCCTAATGGGGAGGAAGCTTCTAACAGTGAAGTTTAGCTTCCTGGGCACCTATCATAAGCCTTTCCTGGGTTGGGTGCCGCGGAGTTGCAGGTGAGTAACAGGCCACAGTGTGGGCTCTTGGGGCATCTACACCACAGTGGGAGATGGTTTCTCATACTATCAAGTGTGCTCCATGTAGATAAGAGCAGGAGGATGGGAAACCAGGGGTGGCTCTGCCCACCCTGGCACAGCACCAAGAAGCTTCCGTCAGAGCCAAGAAGACAGTCTATGAGTTGGTGAGGCAAATATGGGGAGAAAGGGGAGCTGGAGGGACCAGGCACAGAGGTGTGCAACCAAATGGGGTGTTCTGTGAGCTACACATGGCCAACGAGCTGGAGTTGGCATAGAAGCCAACACTTTTTGGTGCCACTTGTTGCTGACAGGCAGCCAAAAAGTGCCATGGTCAGGTTTGCCTTAGATTTTATCCTCTGGTAGCAGTGGGAGAAGCAGAGGCTTGGGGATGCAGCAGGAAGGACAGAAGTGACCAGATGGACTGGCCAAGATGGAGGCATAGGTAGACACACTGTGCCTCCTCACACAACTAAAAAAAGGACAACAACAATTTAAAAACAAAAAACAACCAGAAAAAAAAATTGAACTGTATGGAAGTCCGACAACCAAGGAGTTAAAGAAGACACATTCATCTAGACCATGTCACAACCCATCAACGTGGGTTGCCCTGCCCTGGTGAACACCTAAGGCTCTGCCCCTCCTATGTAACAGGTGTGTCAAGACAGAAAAAAAATGGCCCAAATGAAAGAACAGATCAAAGCTCCAGAAAAAATACAACTAAGTGACAAAGAGGTAGCCAACCTATCAGATTCACAGTTCAAAGCACTGGCGATCAGGATGCTCACAGAATTGGTTGAATTTGGTCACAAATTAGCTGAAAAAAATGAAGGCTATGCTAAGTGAAAAAAAGAAAAATATACAGGAAACCAATAGTGATGGGAAGGAAACTGGGACTCAAATCAACTATTTGGAACAGAAGGAAGAAAGAAACATCCAATCAGAAAAGAATGAAGAAATAAGAATTCAAAAAAAAATGAGGAAAGGCTTAGGAACCTTCAGGACATCTTTAAACATTCCAACACCCAAATTATAGGGGTACCAGAAGGAGAAGAGGAAGAGCAACAAGTGGAAGAGTTATTTGAACAAATAATAAAGGAGAACTTCCCCATTCTGACAAAGGAAATGGACTTCCAGGAAGTCCAGGAAACTCAGAGAGTCCCAAAGAAGTTGGATCCAAGAAGGAACACATCAAGGCACATCATAATCACATTACCCAAGATTAAAATTAAGGAGAAAATCCTAGAAGCAGCAAGAGATAAGGAGGCACTTATCTACAAATGAGTTCTCATAAGACTATCAGCTGATTTCTTAAAAGAAACCTTACAGGGAAGAAGGGGCTGGAAAGAAGTATTCCAAGTCATGAAAGGCAAAGACCTACATCCAAGATTGCTCAATCCAGCAAAGCTTTCATTTACAATGGAAGGGCAGACAAAGTGCTTCTCAGATAAGGTCAAGTTAAAGGAGTTCACCATCACCAAGCCCTTATTTTATGAAATGTTAAAGGGACTTATCTAAGAAAAAGAAGATAAAAAAAACATGTATAGTAAAATGACAGCAAACTCACAGTTATTAACAACCACACCTAAAACCAAAACAAAAGCAAACTAAGCAAACAACTAGAACAGGAACAGAACCACAGAAATGGAGATCACATGGAGGGTTAACAATAGGGGAATGGGAGGAGGAGAGAGGGGGGTAAAGGTACAGAGAATAAGTAGCATAGATGATAGGTAGAAAATAGACAGGAAGAGGGCAAGAATTGTATGGGAAATGTAGAAGCTAAAAAACTTATATGTATGACACTTGGACATGAACTAAAAGGGGGGAATGTGGGTGGGAGGGGGAGTGCAGGGTGGAGGGGATTGAAGGGGGAAAATGGGACAACAATAACAGTATAATCAATAAAATATATTTAAAAAGAAAAGAAAAAAAGAAGTGACCAGATGGAGGTGAGGCTACTGTAATGGTTCAGGGGCCTGAAGTGGGGAAGAAGGAGCAGAGAAGGCAAGGTCAAGTTGGAAACACTTAGTTTTCCATTGCATGTGAAGGGCTAGACACCTTTAGTGTCCTATAGGGTGTGACAAGAAGCCCATCCCCTAAGGGCCACCTTTGATAAAGCCCTACACCCTGTTCTACAGAGGTAGGGGGTGATTAGAGTCACAGGAGGAGTATATGCTGACATGGTTAGCCCTTGGCTGTAGTTTTTTCCTTTTCTTTCAGTAGAGTTCACGTTCATTGGTCTTTGGACCAAGATACAAAGCCTCTTTGTTTACTGAAATGGTGGCTGATTATGAGCTTATCGGAGACACTCTATTTTTTTTAAGATTTTATTTTACTTTTTTTAGAGAGGGGAAGGGAGAGGGAAGGAGATGGAGGGAAACATCAATGTGTGGTAGCCTCTCATGCACCTTCCACTGAGGACCTGGCTGGCAACCCAGACATGTGCCCTAGACTGGGAATCAAACCGGTGACCCTTCGATTCGCAGGCTGGCGCTCAACCACTGAGCCACACCAGCCAGGGCAAGAGATATTCTACACTTATTATTATTGTTATTATTATTATTATTTTAATCACAGTTTTAGACTAAAAGTAGGGGATTAAGGACCAGAGTGGGGCCTGCATTTTCCAACATTTTCAGTCAGTTTTCCTCCTGTTGTAGATGCTGACTCTTGATGGCAATTATGAAATACCTTAGTGGTAAGTGGTTTTTATTTTGGTAGTAATTAAACTCTTTATGAGACAATTAATTTCCTTCCCTCCATTCCTTTAATAAGAGTGATATCAAAATGTATAACCAAGAGCCCCCTCCCCATAAAGGAGCTGTGAATTAGCACAGGAAACAGAGGGACATATATGGCACAGGGAGAAAAAGGTGGCAAAATGGAAGGAGTCACCAGCCTCAGAGTTCCATCTAGCCAGGTGATAGAGATACACAAACTTTCTTGTATGTGTAAAGTATGTTGTGGGTGTCGGTGCCTGAAAACCCCATAGTGAGACTGATCACTTGGTTTTAAATCCCAATGCATGCACAAACTTAGCTGTGTGATATTGTGTAAATTACTTAACCTCTCTGTGCCTCAGTTTACTCTTCTGTAAAAAGGGGATGATAGCATCTTATATCTTAGGGTCTTTGTGAAGATGAAATGAGATAAAACACAGTAAGCATTCAAAAATACTATCTCTCGTGGGGAGGGCTGGGGGGGCTGGATTGGGAGTAAAAAGGAGAAAACTGTATTTGAACAATGATTAAAATAAAATAAAAAAATACTATCTCTTATAGTTATATGTATAGTTATTATTTTCTCTGACAGTTGACCATGAATGTGAATATGAGCCAGATATATATTAAATAAACACTAATTTTCACTCATGCTGACAAAAAAATGAAGCAAATAAATAATAAAGGAAAGTTCTTCCGGAATCAAAAAATTAGGGAAAAGAACTTCTGGCCAAGATGAAGGCATAGGTAGGTACAATTCCCTTTGTCACACAACCAAAAGGATAAGAACAAATTTAAAAACAAGAACAACAAAAAAACAGAACTGCCAGAAAATCAAACTGTATGGACATCTGACAACCAAGGAGTTAAAGAAGAAATATTCATCCAGACTGGTAGGGAGGACAGAGAAGGGTAGCGGGGACAGAGAGGACATGCAGCAAGGCTACAGATGAGGCGGGAGAGGTAACAGCTGGCCGACTGAGCAAGGAGGAACAACTGGGGAGTGAGACAGATTGTTCAACCCACATTCCCAGCATGGGAAACAAAAGCCTCAAAACCTCTGGCTGTAAAGATCTGTGGGGGTTGTGGTGGCAGGAGAAACTCCCAGCCTCACAGGAGAGTTTGTTGGAGAGTTCATCAGGGTCCTATAATGTAAACAAACCCATTTACCCAGGAGTCAGCACCAGAAGGGCCCAATTTGCTTGTGGGTAGTGGAGGAAGTAACTAAAAGCAGGGGGAGGGCTGGGTAAACAGCATTGTTCTCTGACCCCTCCCCCACAGACAGAACCACAATTCAGGGACATGGGTTGCCCTGCCCTGGTGAATACCTAAGACTCCACCTCTGTACCAATACAACAGGTATACCAAGATGAAGAAATATCACCCAAATGAAAGAACAGATCAAAACCCCAGAAAAACAACTAAGTGACAAGGAGTTGGGCCAAACTATGAGATGCAGAGTTCAAAACACTGGTTATCAGGATGATCACAGAACTGATTGAGTACAGATGCAAAATAGAGGAAGAAGTGAAGGCTATGAAAAGTGAAATAAAGAAAAATATACAGGGAACCAACAGTGAAGGGAAGGAAACTGGGACTCAAATAAACTATTTGGAACAGAAGGAAGAAATAAACATTCAAACAGAACAGAAAGAAGAAACAAGAATTCAAAAACATGAAGAGAGGCTTAACCTCTGGGACAACTTTACCCATTCCAGCATTTGAATCATAGGGGTGCCAGAAGGAGAAGATGGAGAGCAAGAAATGGAAAACTTGCTTTGAAACAATAATGAAAGAGAACTTCCCCACTCTGGCAAAGGAAATAGACTTCCAAGAAGTCCAGGAAGCTCAGAGAGTCCTAAAGAAGTTGGACCCACAGAGAAACACACCAAGGCACACCATAATTACATTACTCAAGATTAAAGGTAAGGAGAGAATCCTAAAAGCAGCAAGAGAAAAGGAGACAGTTATCTACCAAGGAGTTCCCATAAGACTATCAGCTGATTTCTCAAAAGAAACCTTGCAGGCAAGAAGGGACTGGAATGTTCCAAGTCATGAAAGTCAAGGACCTACATCCAAGATTACTCTATCCAACAAAGCTATCATCTAGAATTGAAGGGCAGATAAAGTGCTTCCCAGATAAGGTCAAGTTAAAGGAGTTCATCATCACCAAGATCTTATTACATGAAATATTAAAGGGGTTTATCTAAGAAAAATAAGAAGCTCAAAACTATGAGTGGTAAAATGACAACAAACAACTGTCAATAACTGAACCTAAAAAAAACAAAAAACAAACTAAGCAAGCAACCAGAATAGGAACAGAATCACAGAAATGGAGATCACATGGAGGGTTGTCAATGGGGAGGGGGAGGAGGGGGGAATGGGGGGAAAAGGTACAGGGAATAAGAAGCATAGATGGTAGATACAAAATATACTGGGAGAGATTAAGAATAGTATAGGAAATGGAGAGGCCAAAGAACTTATATGTACAATCTATGGACATGAACTAAGTGTGGGGAATGCTGGTGGGAGGCGTTGCAGGGTGGAAAGGGGTAAAGGGGAGAAAAAATGGGACAACTGTAATAGCATAATCAATAAAATATATGTTTAAAAAAAGATAGTTGTGCCCTCGTGGTGTGGTTAAGTGGATTGAGTGCTGGCCTGCGAACCAAAGCATTGCTGGTTTTATTCCCAGTCAGGGCATATGCCTAGGTTTTGGGCCAGGTCCCCAGTAGGGCATGCTCAAGAGGCAACCACACACTGATGTTACTCTTTCTCCCTCCCTTCCCCTCTTCAAAAATAAATAAATAAAATCTTAATAAAAAGGTGTAACTTAAAGAAAAATTTTAAGAGACAATTAAAACTGTTTAAGAAGAATCTGGTTCCTCCAGATTCACTCCTCCTGGCCTTGACTTCAAAAACAGTGAAGGAGACTGGAAGCTACTGCGTTCTAGGCATGGAAGCAAGAAGAGACAGCACTTGGCAGTTCCAAGCCTGCAGAATAATATGAACTTAAAATGTTACACATCAGACAGAGGACAGAAGCTAGTACCATCATGTGGGATAGATCCCACTCTGCTATCCAGTGCTACCTGAGATGCTCCAGTTCACAAAGAACTGCAGGCTTTGAACAGGAGGCCTACGTACCCAGTCTGGTAGCCAAAAACTGAACCAAACAGCTCACTGGATCTACACAAAGAATGTTATGTAGGGTGCCTCTGGGTTGAGGGCTAGATGATCAGGGAGTGGCAGTCACAAAACTTCTGGGCACCAGGTTTGAGGCTTCCAATCAGTTAGTGCTCTGTAACGATCTACCTTAAACTGCGGTGGCTTTAAACAATACCAATAAATATTTTTTCTTCATAAATCTGTGACTGAGCATGCTTCATTGAGGACTTCTGATGGTGTCAGCAGGGGTGGCTCAACTGGGGCAAAGGGACTCACTTCCAAGAAGGGTCATTACAAGGATGGTAAATGTCCTTTGCTTTGGGTTCTTTTCTGTGTAGTCTCTTGATGTACTGGTTTCCTTGCAGCATAGTGGTTGAGTTCTGAAAACAACTATCTTAAGAAATCAGAGTAAAAGAGAAACAAAAACTTATATTCCAAATGAGTCTGAAAAATACCAATCAGAATGCATGGAGAAAAAGAATGCTGTATTTAAAAAAATGCATGAAGAAATTGAAGACAAAGAAATAGCCAAGAGTTTAAGGTTCAGAGTTAAAATGGAGGGTGGAATATAACAGCAGCTTCTCCTTCCTTCCAAATGTCATTAAAATAATATGTTTTTATATTGCATTTTTAATTGAATTTATTGGGATGACATTGGTTTGCAAAACCATACAGGCTTCAAGTATACAACTCAATAAAACATCATCGGCACACTATAACGTGTACCCATCGCCCCAGGCCAAGCAGTCTCTTTCTATCCCCATTCTCCCCCAGTTTTGCCCGCCTCCACCTGCCCCCCAGCCCCTCTGGCCATCACCACACTGTTGTCTGTGTCTATGTGTTACATACATGTGATTTTTAGCTAATCCCTTCACCTTCTTTCATCTAGTCACCCCACCCCCCTAAAATAATATTTTAAGAACCAATAAATCTAAAAGAATGAAGAGAATAGAATAAACAAAGATCAAAATTTCAGTATTTTTAAACTAGAGAGATGAATGATAGACTTTAAAAAAACTGAGTCCTGAGCCGATACTGGGAAAACCCCCAAACCAACATGATTTACAGTACATATATTTTTTAAATATCATGTAATGACTATATCAGTGACTAGTGAAAGCAGGAGTGGGCATGGGGGAGTACTTTAAATACAGTGGATTGGTTGAAAGTCTGTTAAAAGAGAAGCAGTCATCAAAATCCTCTTTCTCTCTCTACAGAACTATTAGACTGCCGTTCCCACATCCCACTCAAAACTAGAGGTTTATTCTCTGGAAAAGATAAAACAGACTGTCTTGGACTGAAAAGCACTAGGCAGGGTTGAGGGTGGGGAGAATGTATTGAAAAGAGGTAGATTAGTGCATATTAGATGCTGAGATCATAGATTATTCTCCTTGCATTGGGTGCAAGGAGAATATAGATATCTATAGATATATAGATATAGATATAGATATCCATAGATTATATAAAACAAAAATTCATCTCTTCCCCTTTTTTTACCCAGCCCTTCAACTCAAATCTACAGATACTGACATTAAATACTCCACAAATAAATCACCCAGGCAGATCACCTAATGGTGAACAATGGTGAACACACTGCACTGAAGTGCTTGAAGTTTCCCATTGTTACTAGTTCTTCACTATTCAATATGAGTAGACAACCAAGAATTGCCAGTCACCTGAGGAAATTTTCTAACCTGAAATATAGAGGCCAAAACAAATAAACAGAAAAAAAACAACTTGAAGGAAACAGAATTTGTGCAGGAGCAGAAGCTTTTAAAAGCTATCATGAATATCCTTAGAAAAATGAGAAAGGCTTTTATATCCAGGAACCAAGAATGGAATGCTATTTCTAAAGGAAAATTCAGAGAACAATGTGAACTATTGGAAATTATTAAAAATATGACAGAAGAAATAGATATAAAACTGAAGAAATCTCCCTTAAAATTGACCAAAAAAATCAAAGATATAGAAATAAAAGGCTTTTTAAAAATTAGAGCACCAGTTCAGGAGGTAGCATATCTCACTAATAGGTTTTGGTAGAGGAGGGGTAGGAACGAAAAGGAAATACTCAGCAACGAAATAAACCAACAAAAAAAAACCTTCCCAAAGCTAAAGAATATGCATTTCTTGATTGAACATGCTTGCTGACTGCCTGGCACAATAGCAGAAAATAGGTCCATACCAGGTCACATCACTGTAAAATTTCAGAGCAGTAGGGACAATATGCAGATTTCCTAAGAAAAATAAATATGTCAAATGTAAAGTGTCAGAAATCAGAATGGCTTTGGATTTCTCAAATACTGATAAAAAGCAAGGAAACAATGCTTTCAAATTCTGAAATGTACCCCCAAATGAGACTAATTATCAATAAAGGATCAGGGTAGAATGAAATCATTTTAGAATCTTATCTCAGCCAGTTTTGCTGCATAGTGAAAACCACAAGTTCTCAAAGGCAGACACAATATGCAATTTATTCTCTTGTTCACATGTCTGTGGACCAGCAGAGATGTCCCTCCATCAGGTTCTGAAGGCTGCAGACCCCTGGGAAGGCTCTGATCCCTGTGTAAATACTGACTATTGAATCTAAGCAAAATTGCAATATACTGTGACTATAATCTGAAGAAGGAGGGGATGGAAGGGGTGGATATGTGTGGTAGGGCAGGAAAGGAAAGAAAGCTAAATCCTTAAACTCTGGAAACCGAATAGCAAAGTAGGTAAAAGCATATGCTTAGAGCTAAATGACTTGGGTTTGAATAGCAAGTGAGTCACTTATGAGATGTATGACCTTGGGCAAGTTACTATCTCTGTCCCTCAGTTTCCTCGTCTGGAAGGTACTATTAATAATACCCACTTTTATAGCTGTTACAACCATTAAATAAGTTAATAGAGGGAATTACCCAGGGAAGTGCCTTGCACATGCTAAGTGCTATTTAAATGATTGCTTTTATTATTTATCATGGTGGAAAACCAGTAGAAAAAGCCTAAACTGAAAAAGTCAAGAAGTAACCACTCAATTTTATTATTTATAAGCATGGATATAAATACCAATAATTAATTAGGTAAGAGGAAAAGGAAGAAAGGAAAGGAATGGAGGCTGCTGTTTTTCACTAAAATTATAGAAGTAATTGATTCTTCTGTGCACTATAACTTTGAGAAAAATAAAAACTAAGAATAAAAAAAGATGAAACATGGGAAAATGCCAAGCCATGGATGAAGAAAACAACCATTATATTTCTTTGACGGTGGAAGACCAAAATGGTTATAAGATGTTAGAAATGGAAGGTAGGAATCAAATTAGTGAACTCCGGAATCACACAGAAAGAAAAGCTTGCCAATTTTCACCTAACACAAGAGACAATAATGTATTTGTAATTAGTGAAAACATCTGGACTCAGTAATGTTCTAACTGCTGCATTACAATAGCACTATTATTGGATACATTGCTCTAGTCCTCTCTCCCTTCTTCTATTCATTTGTGGCACATTAGGTAATCTGTGAGTACTCATAGGCACAATGTACTTTTTTTGTTGTTTTTTCCAAGTTAAACCATTAAATATTAAAATCAAATAAGTTTCAGGGCTTAAAGTAAATTTATTCTATTAAAATTTTCTCTTTATTCAATAGCACTCTTCTGCTACAACTTTTATTTTCTGTGTAGTTTTGTTCTCACCTATTAAAATAAACAAATAAACAAATGACCAATCCAACCATCCTTGAAAACTTCTCTTAAACAAAAAGAAAATAAGTCAACAAAATCAGAATATGAGATCACTCCATATAAAATTAATGTTATAGAATAGTCTGACAAACACACACAAATAAATATATTCAGAATTTTTATAGAGGGAAATGAAGGAATAACTTCAGCTGAAAATGAAGAAGAAAACTGCAAAAGCAAAAACAAGTAGAAATAAAAGCAAGATAGGTCAATTTTTAAAGAAAACCATTAGAAATCTTAAAAATGAAAAATACAGCCATTGAAATAAAAATGCAATAGATGGGATTAAACTCTGGACATGACATAGCAAAGATAAATCAGAACACTAAAAAAGAGTAGTGAGAAATTAACTCAGGATGCAGTACAGAGGGACAATGAAAAAAATCAGTGAGAACTAAAGAGACTTAGAGATGAGACTGAGAGGTTCCACGTAGTATCTAACAGGAGTGCCAAAATAAGATACTGAAGGACATGACAGAGAAGAAACATTTTAAAAAGAAGTGCAGATAATTTTTCAGAACTACAGAAAAACATACTTTCATGTACATTAGATACTAAGTAGGAAATTTTTAAAAATAAATTCCCCACACAGATGCAGTACAGGGAAATTTGAGAAGACTAAGAATAAGGGAACAATCCTAAAAGCCCTGATAGAAAAAAAGATGTGTTATCTACCAAGGAATTTCAACAGATTTCATATCGGAACAGCAAATGCCAGAGGGTAATGAGGTCATCTCTTCTAGAGTGCTGAGGGAAATGTCTGTGCAGGTCCTAGTAACGTCTGCGGAGGAACAAATTAAGAGGCCAATGGGTTCAGTAGTTTGGAGACTCCACAGGTGGGATTCCAACCCAGCCAGTTTTAGTTCCACCACCCAGATTCTTAGGTAGGAACTTGTCCTGCATTGATAAGAATTATAAAACACATTATGACTAAGCACCACATGCCCCAGACAATGTCTGTGTTCTTAGCTGGACTGAAAATTTGGTCTTGGCAGGGACTGCCTTATTTCTCTTCAGAGCTCTAATGTTTATGCCTGACTATATTGGAGATCAAAGAGTGTTTGCTAAATTTAAAACAAACAAGAAAACCTTAGACTTGGTCATAATGTAATACTAGAGAATGCTAGTAGGTGGCGCCCTGTTTTCTTTTTGAGCTAAGGGAAAAATATCTGGGTATTTGAGAAAAGACACCTAACAGCACAGAGGTTTTTAGACCACGAAAGCAACCTTACTGATACACTCCCCTGGGTACCTGGGGAAAGATACACTTGTACACCTGTTAATAAAAATTCCCTTTCTGAGAGTTTTTAGGGCCCAAACTTTAATTTATGCCATTGTGTGGGGTTAGTAACTCTTGCTATGGTTAATTTAAGAAAAGTAAACTTGCCCTTTATAAAAATCTGTCTCTAAATTGCCACCTAGTGCAATTACAGTTAAACTATGCACAGACCTGAAATAATCTGAGTATGAAAATTCCTTACAGTTTAATGCAAGAAAAACATAATTTTCTAAATTAAAGAACCTAAGTAGAAGTGCTTTGGAAATATATCCAAATATATGAAAGTTTTAAAATTTGATATTGGTGCCAAGAAGACTTCTACCTACACCAATATCTAAATTCTCTATTTCCTGGAAAATCTAAAGCCTGGATAATTAATGAATTACTCAACTCATATGTACCCAGGGATTAAGTGTTAAGTGGACCAGTTTTTAAATCCCTTCCTGAAAGAGAGAATTCTAAATGTTAAAAAAAAAATGTGGATGGACTTAGTAGCCAGGCAACAATTCAATGTAACAAACATTTATTGAATGCCCCCTCCAGACCAAGCACAGGATTAGTTATTAAGCAGCCTCTATTAAAATATAATATTTTATTTTTTAAGCTATAACAGCCCTCTTTCAGCTCTTGGAAAATTAAGTAAAGAGAATAAGGGCACTTATAATACAATCACTACTATTAACGCTGTAGTATATTCCAATCTAAATTTCTTCCCTAAAACTTTTTAAAGCCTAAATTTATAAATGTCATTGTATCCAACTTTTTTCCACCCAGAATTTTAACAAAATTATTTCACATATTACTAAAAAAACACTTCCTAAACAAAATTTAATCTCATGTATGAATGTACAGATTGTCATACTGATCTACAGAAAGAGGGCATGAATAAAATATTTAAAATGTCCACTTTTACACATCTTTATTACTGGATATAAAGAGTCCTTTCAATATTTGCCAATGCCAGGCTTATTATCTTGAGTTTTTCTCTACTTTCTATCTTATATCACATCACAAGTTAGAGTTAACGTTTTTTCATGTGTTCAATGACCATCTGCGTGACTCCTTTTATGAATATCCTATTTGTTTTTTACACTGTTTTCTATTAAGATGAAAATTCAGTATAAAAAAGAATTTGTCCCTTTCTCGATTTTTTTAGAACTCTGTATTTTGAAAATGTTAATTCTTATCTCATGTTTTGAGATTTTTTATTTTTTCAGTGTATAAAAACTTGATTTTTACATAGTTGATCATTTTATTTATTGTTTCTATTTGTGGTGTGATGCTTAGGAAAGAATTCTCAACTTCAATAATATATTTTCTTCTAATTTAATGTTACTTCTTTTAAAATCTTTAATACTTCTGGAATTTATTTGGTACAAGAAATGCAGAAGTATATTTTATTTTCTTAAATTCTTACCTACCTACACAATACCTTTTATTAAATAGAAATCCTCCATAAAAATAATAATTAAAGTGACACCTTCATCATATAATAAATTCTAATATATACTTTAATATATATCTGAAATCTTTTTAATCCCACTTACCAGTTTATATACTTTAGCCCCAGAATCATACTGTTTGATTATAACTATATAGATTTTAACACATATTAGGGCAAATTTCTCCTGATAACATTCTTTTTCATTCAAAAATTTTAAAAGTAGGCTCATATTTATTCATCTAGATAAATTTTAGAAACATTCAGCCATGTTCCCAAGAAAGCATCCCACTGAAATTTTTTTTTAATACAGAGAGGAAAGGAGGAGGAAAGAGAGCGAAGGAGACATCAATGTGAGGGAGAAACATCGATTGGCTGCATCTCACATGTGCTCCAACTGGGGACGGGGACAACCCACAACCCACAACCCAGGCATATTCCCCGACTGGGAATCAAATTGGCAACCTTTTTCTTTGTGAGTCAATGCCCAACCAACTGAGCCTCACCTGTCAGAGCCCCACTAATATTTTAATTGAGTGTCATTATGTGTACATATTAACTTGGAAAAAATTGGCAGCTTTACAATATTGAGTCTTCTCAACCAGAAATTTTATTCACACCTGCTTTTTAAGTCTTTCGACATCCAGGAGCTTTGTCATTTTCTTCATATGGGCCCTGAATATTTCTTGTAAAATTTATCCCTTGATTTTTTGTAATAATCTATTGAATCATTTTAAATTATATTTCTAATCATTTATTGTTGGTAATGACACTTTGTGCATAAGTTTCTTTTTCTGTATTTGCAAATTGTCTCTATAGGATAACTTGGTACAAGACTATTGATACATTGAAGGTCTCTTTTTTAAAATTTTTGTTGAATTTATTGGGGTGACATTGGTTAACAAAATTAATAGGCTTCAGTTGTACAATTCTATGACACATCATCTATATATTGTATTGTGTGTTCACCACCCAAAGTCAAGTCTTCTTCCATCACCGCTTGTTCTTTTATTATCCTTTTCTACCTCCCTCCACCCCCTCCCCCCTCTGGTAATCACCATACTCCATACTGTTGTCTGTGTCCATGAGGTTTGTTTTTTGTTTTGTTGGATCCCTTCACCCAGCCCCCAAACTCCCTCACCTCTCACTCCTGTCAGTCTGTTCTCTGTATCTATGAGTCTGTTTCTATTTTATTTGTTAGTTTATTTTGTTCATTGGTTTCCACATATAAATGAAATCATATAGTATTTGTCTTTCTCTGACTGGCTTATTTCGCTTAGTATACTACTCTCCAGGTCTATCCATGCTGTCACAAAATGTAGGATTTTCTTGTTTTGGTGGCCAAGTACTATTCCTCTGTGTAAATGTACCACAGCTTCTTTATCCATTTTACATTGAAGGACTCTTGCCAAAATGCTTTAATTTTTCACACCACAATTAAAATATTCAAGAGCACTTGTTTCATACCACCCTGAGTTATTCAATGTTATTTTTTAAAGTATTTTATTTATTTTTTTTAGAGAGGGGGGAGGGAAGGAAAAAGAGAGGGAGAGAAACATGGATGTGAGAGAGAAACATTGATCACTTGCCTCTAGTACACATCCTGAGTGGGGCCAGGGACCTGACTAGCAACCCAGGCATGTGCCCTGACCAGGAATAATCTAGAGACCTTTCACTTTGTGGAACGACACCCAACCAACTGACACATTGTTGGTCAGGGCTATTCAGTGTTATTTTTGTAAATCAATAATTAATTTCAGAGAAATGCTATATCCTTGATTTCTAATGTTCATTTTTTACTATTTATGGAGATAAATTTTTCCCATTAAGTTTCAGCTATTTTTCAGTCTGCATAAAAACATTGACATGGGTTTCACTAAGATGGAAGCGTAGGTAGAAACCCTTCCCTTCCTTGCACAACCTAAAAGAGGATAACATCCAATCTAAAATCAATAAACAACCAAAAGTTCCAGAAAATCAAACTGCATGGAACTCCAACAACTACAGAATTAAAGAAAGAGTCAAACATAACAATGAGACGGATAAGGTGGCAGACAGAGAGAACCCTGAGCGAGGCAGCAGGCTGCGTGGGTGGTGCTGACATAAGGAGAAACTGAGACTCAGAGCTGGCTGTGGACCTCGGTGGTTGCCGAGGTGGGAGAAACTCCCAGTTTCACAAAAGAGTTCATTGGAAAGTGGGCTAGAGACCAGCAGGTGAGCTGCATTGTTCCCTCTCTGGCCCCTCCCCGACAATCAGTGCTGCAGCACAGCAAGGAGGGTTGCCCTGCCCTGGTGAATACCTAAGGCCCCACCCCCTTACAACCTAACAGCTGCCCCAACAAAGAAATAGGGCCAAAATGAAAGAACAGAGCAAAACTTGAAAAAGAGAGCTAAGAGATGAGGAGATAGCCAACCTATCTGATGGACAGTTTAAAGCCCTGGTAATCAGAATGCTCACAGAACTGATTAAGCTTGGTCAAAAAATGAAAAAACAAATGAAATGTGCCCAAAATGAAATAAAGCAAAATATTCAGGGAACCAATAGTGACAGGAAGGGAACCAGGACTCAAAGCAAAAATTTGGAACAAAAGGAAGAACTAAAATTCCAACAGGAATGGAATGAAGAAATTAGAATTCCAAAAAAATGAAGAGAGGCATTGGAACCTCTGGGACAACCTGAAATGTTCCAATACCCAAATCATAGGGGTGCCAGAAGGAGAAGAACAACAGCAAGAAATTGAAAACTTATTTGAACAAATAATGAAGGTAATCTTCCCCAATCTGTCAAAATAAACAGATTTCCAGGAAGTCCAGGAAGCCCAGAGAGTCCCAAACAAATTGGACCCAAAGAGAAATACACCAAGGTACATCATAATTAAGTTACCTGTGATTTAAGATAAAGAGAGAATCTTAAAAGCAGCAAGAGAAAAGGAGATAGTTACCTACAAAGGAGTTCCCATCAGACTGTCAGCTGATTTCTCAAAAGAAACTTTGCAGGCAAGAAGGGGCTGGAAAGAAGTATTCCAAGTCATGAAAGTCAAGGACCTACATCCAAGCTTATTCTGTCCAGCAAAGCTTTCATTTACAATGGAAGGGCAGATAAAGTGCTTCCCAGATAAAGTCAAGTTAAAGGAGTTCATCTTCACCAAGCCCTTATTATATGAAATGTTAAAGACTCTTTACTGAGAAAAAGAAGATAAAAAATATGAACAGTAAAATGACAACAAAGCCACAACTATCAACAACCAACCTAAAAGAGAAACAAACTAAGCAAGCAACTAGAACAGGAACAGAATCACAGAAATGGAGATCACATGGAGGGTTATCATCAGAGAAAGGGGAGGGGGAGAATGGGGGAAAAGGTATAGGAAATAAGAAGCATAAATTGTAGGTACAAAATAGACAGGGGGAGGTTAAGAATAGTATAGGAACTGTAGAAGCCAAAGAACTTACATGTACAACCCATGGACATGAACTAAAGGGGGCAGGGGATGCAGGTGGGAGGGGGTGTGCAGGGCAGAGGGGAATATAGGGGGGGAAATGGGACAACTGTAACAGCATAATCAATAAATATATTAAAATTAAAAAAACAAAAGAAAGTGATGGATGCATGTCATAAAAAAACAAATTAAAGGGGCTCCTACTGGCCAACGAATATGGCACAATTTTTTAGCACCAAACAGTAAGTTTAGTAATTAATTATAAGCCATTCAAAAATAGGACTGCCTAAGTCTATAGTAATAATAAATAGATAAATGAATGAGAAAATGGAAAGACTTTCTTTACAGCAGAGTACTAAGGGCTAACTGATAAATGTGGAGGGAGTTCCAGAGTTGCAAAATTGTCATTTTGAAACCATAAGGGTAGAGATTGGATCAGTCAAGAATCATCAATGGATGAATGGATAAAGAAATGTGGTATATACATACAATGGACACTTAATCAGCTTTAAAATGGGAGGAAATTCTGACACATGTTACAACATGGATGAATCTTGAAGACAATGTGATAAGCAAAATAAGAGTCACTGTATGACAAATATTATAAGATTCTGCTTATATGAGGTGAATAAAGTAGTCAAATTCATAGTAACAGAAAGTAGAATGGTGGTTGCCAGGGCCTGGGGAGGAGGGGGAAATGGGGATTTATTGTTTAATGTGCATAGAGTTTCAGTTTTACAATATGAAAAGAGTTCTGTGGGTGGGTAATGGTGATGCTTGCACAGCAGTGGGAATGTACTTAATGCCACTGAACTGTACACTTAAAATGGGTAAGACATAAACTTTATGTGATATATGTGATTTTTCAAAAGCATCATCACTGCATGCCAAACTCAGAGGGAAATTTTGATGAGGAGCAGGATTTTGCATTGTTCTAAAATGTGTCCCCATAGACTGACTGGCTGCAGTGAATAAACCTGGCTACAACTTGATTAGGGGATCCAAGTTACCACTGCCAATAAGAGATAGCTGGCCATCACATTCCTTCAGGTGTGACGCCCTGAGAAGAACGCAAGAAACATAAGACAAGAAACAAAATGAAGAGTGTTATATTAGGAAAATAAGATGGAGAAAGACTGTATTCTTTAAAACATCACATTGTAAAAGACAAATAAGTCAGGTTAAAGGAGCCTAAAGAAACATGCAATGCCTAACCCTAAACTGGGTCTGTACTGGAGAGGAGAAATGCCATCAAGAGCATTGTTAGTTCAACTGACAAAATTAGAATATTAGCAGTAGACTAAAGTGTTATATCAATTTTTAAAAAATGATAACAGTACTGTGGTTATGTAAGAGCCTATTCTTATTCTTAAGAAATAAAAACTGGACTTCCAGCCAAGATGGTAAACACACTGTGCCTCCTCGCACAAACAAAAGAAGGACATCAACAATTTAAAAACAAAACAACCAGAACTGACAGAAAATTGAACTCTATGGAAGTCCAACAACCAAGGAGTTAAAGAAGACATATTCATCCAGACCAGGAGTAGGGGCAGAGACAGGCAGACAGGTGGAGAGGACTCAGTGAGGATGGATTGCGGACTGGGTAATCCCACATTCTCTCGCAGATAAACCAGGAGAAACAACTGGGGAGCGGGACTGACTATGCAACCCACAGGGCCCCAGCACAAGGAAATAAAGCCTCAAATCTCTGATTGAAAACACCTGTGGGAGTTGAGGCACCAGCAAGAGAAACTCCCAGCCTCATAGGAGAGTTTGATGGAGAGACCCACAGGGTCTTAGAATGTACACAAACCCACCCACCTGGGAATCAGCACCAGAAGAGGCCAATTTGCTTGTGGGAAGCGGGGGAAGTGACTGAAATCTGGCAGAGAGCAGAGCAAGCACCATTGTTCCCTCTCAGACCCCTTCCCCATATACAGTGGCACAACCCAGCAATAAAGTGCTTCTCAGATAAGGTCAAGATAAAGGAGTTCATCATCACCAAACCTTTATTATATGAAATGTTAAAGAGATTTATCTAAGAAAAATAAAATTTAAAAATATGAACAGTAAAATGACAGCAAACTCACAATTATTAACAACCACACCTAAAACAAAAACAAAAGCAAACTAAGCAAACAACTAGAACAATACAACCACGGAAATGGAGATCATATGGAGGGTTATCAACAGGGGAGTGGAAGGAGGAGAGAGGGGCAAAGGTACAGAAATTAAGTAGCATAGATAGTAAGTAGAAAATAGACAAGGGGAGTTTAAGGATAGTATAGGAAATTTAGAAACCAAAGAACTTATATGTATGACACATGGACATCATCATGTCCCAATTTTTCCCCTTTTGCTTCCATCCATCTTGTACCCCCCTTTCCCCTAGCAATTCTCCCCCACATTAGTTCATGTCTATGGGTCATGCATGTAAGTTCTTTGGCTTCTCCATTTTCTATGCTATTCTTAACTTCCCCCTGTCTATTTTTTTCTACCAATTATGATTCTTAATCCCTTCACCATTTCTCCATTCTCCCCCTTCCCCCTCTCAGCTGATAAGCCTCCAAATGACCTCCATATCTATGATTTTGTTCCTGTTATGGTTGTTTGCTTAATTTTTTTGTTTGTTTGTTTTTTGTTTTTAGATTCAGTTCATAGTTGTGAAATTGTTGCCTTTTTAATGTTCATGGTTTTTATCTTCTTCTTTTCCTTAAATAGGCCCCTTTAACATTCCCTGTAATAATGGCATGGTGATAATGAACTCCTCTAGCTATATGTTGTCTGGGAGGCACTTTATCTGCCCTTCCATTCTAAAAGATAGTTTTGCTGGATAGAGTAATCTAGGTTATAGGTCCTTGCTTTTCATCACTTTGAATACTCTCGCCAGTCCCTTCTTGCCTGCAAAGTTTATTTTGAGATATCATCTGATAGTCTTATGGGAATAAGACTTTCCTTTGTAGGTAACTCTCTGCTTTTCCCTTGCTGCTTTTAAGATTCTCTTTTTATATTTAACCTTTGGCATTTTAATTATGATGTGTCTTGGTGTGTTCCTCTTTGGGTCCAACTTGTTTGGGACTCTCTGTGCTTTCTGTACTTGTGTGTCTATTTCCCACACCAAATCAGGGAAGTTTTCTTTCATTATTTTTTCAAATAACTTTTCAATTTCTTGCTCTTCCTCTTCTCCTTCTGGCACCCCTATGATTCAGATGTTGGCATGTTTGGAGATGTCCTAGATGTTCCTAAGCCTATCTTCATTTTTTTTTAATTCTTGTTTCTTCTTTTCATTCTTGTTGAATGTTTATCTCTTCCTTATCTTCCAAATCGTTGGTTTGAATCCCAGCTTCCTTCCCTTTTCTGTTGGTTTCCTGTGGATTATTCTTTAGTTCACTTAATGTAACCTTCATTTCTTCCTTTATTTTTTGCCATACTTAAGGAGTTCTCTGAGCATTCTGATAACCAGTGTTTTGAACTCTGCATCTGATAAGTTCACTATCTCTGTTTCATTTAGTTATTTTCTGGGGTTTTTTCCCTGTTCTTTCATTTGGGCCATATTTCTTTGTCTCCTCAATTTAGCAGCCTTCCTGTGTTTGTTTCTGTGTATTAGGCAGAGCTGCTTTTACTCTCTGTCTTTGTAGTGTGGCCTATGTTGAAAAGGCACTTGTATATTGTGTAGGGTGGAGTCTTCGGTAATTGCCAGGTTGAGGCACCTGCTTCACCACTTTGTGGCTATGTGGGGAGGGGTTGGAGATGGGGCAGCTTGCCACATGGTTTCTGGTAGTTCTGAAGTTTCCAGTCACTTCACCCCTTCCTGTGAGCAACTGGCACCCTTCCAGCTGCTGCCTGGTGGTGAATCCTGGAGTGAGTGGGTTTCCATATGTTCTAAGACTGTGCTGACCCTTTAAGCAGTGAAAATTTGGCAGTTTCTTTCACCATACTAACCCCCACTAGTTTTTACAACCAGAGGTAATGGAGTCTATCTTCCTGGTGCTGGAACCCTGGGCTGTGCAGCCTGGGGCTGGGATCACTTGCTCTGAATGTATCCTCCCATCAGTTTCATCACCACTGCTGCTGCCACTTTTCCATACCACCCCAGCTGTCCACCTGTGTCCGTGACTCCCCCACTCCTACCCCTCTGGATAGTGTGTCCTCTTTAAATCCTTGGTTGTTGGACTTCCATACAGCTCAATTTTCTGACAGTTCTGGGTATTACTAGTTTTGAGATCTGGTTGCAATTCTTTCTATGGTGGTGCGAGGAGGCGAAGCATGTCTACGTATGCCTCTATCTGCTTCATGTATTTTGAGGCTCTGTTGTGTGCTCAGTAGATGTTTAGGATTGTTATGACTTCCTTGTGGATTGAGGTTTTTATCACTATATTATATCTGTCTTTATCTCTAATAATTATCCTTACTATGAAATCTAACTTATCTGATATTGATAGAGCCACTCTTTTGTATTAATGTGCACATAGTCAATGTTCTTCTACCCTTTGCTTTTGACCTACCTAGGTTGATAAATTTGCAGTGAGTTTCTCATGAATATGTACTTTTTCTTTTTAGAGAGAGGAGAAGGGAAGGATAAAGAGAGAGGGAAATATCAATGTGTGGTTGCCTCTCCTAACCCCTTACTGAAGACCTGACCTGGAACCCAGGCATGTGTCCTGACTGGGAATCAAACTGGCAGCCCTTTGGTTCACAGGCCCATGCCCAATCCGCTGAGCTACACTAGCCAGGGCTAATATGTACCTTTTAATTGTTGTATTTTGATAATTTACATTTAAGGTAATTATTAGTGTAAGTTTGCCATTTTATTCTTTTCTGTTTGTTTTCCCTGCTCTTCTTTTCTTGAGTTATTTCCCTTGGGTTACTAGTATTTTTCAGGATTCTATCTTGGCTTATTTATAGTGTTTCTGAGTGTTTCTCCTTGACTATAGTTACCTTAGCAGCTTCTCTGAAAATTATAATATACATAGGAGGTAGGACCAAAAAACACTAGAATTTATTTATTAAAAAATGTATATTTCTTCTTACATATTTAAATTTCAGTCACCTTCAAAGTACTCTCTGTTTAATATAACGCACCTATGGAGATGTGTTTTCCACTGCCCAAAACAGTTTTTGAACTCATTGATTTTGATGCCTTTTAGTGCTTCTGCCATTTTCTGTTTTACTTATTCCACATCAGCAAAATGTTTCACTTTGAGGACTTTTTTCATTTGGGGAAACAGAAAAAGGAGCTTGAGGCAAGATCAGGTTAATAGGGAGGATGGGGCATGGGGGTCATGCCATTTTTGGTCAAAAACTGCTGAACACTCAGTGCAGTATGGACAGGTGCACTTGTAAATCACCCATCATGAAATGGGCAAACGCTCTGAAAGAGTCTTCAGAAAAATTCACTGAAGCTGACCACAGCCTCTCACAATAACACCAGCTGGTACACTGATACCTATGGGTTCCTAGAACACTCAATAGCAGGAGAAGCCTGTACTACAAAGTACCCACCCTCCAGAAGATAATTCCATTTGAGGGGGGTCCCCCTTCATATATGGTTTATCATCATCTACTGCCACCAATGTTTTACCATTTTGTGCAAGGTGAGGAAACCACTCTTCCATTTAAAACCCTTTATCTCCCCACTTTTAAATATCTTCATTTCCACATATTGTTAGTTTGTTTCAATCATCAAATATGATTTCTAAACCTCATAAGATTAGTCCATTGTATGTACCCATGTTCTGCTCTTTCTGTTGCCCTTCCTTCCTAATGATTCAAGATTCTTTCTTTTATCATTTTGTTTCTGGTTAAAGAACTTCCTTTAGTTATTCCTTTAGAGTTAGCCTGCTAGCAGTAAGGTAGGGTTTTGTTTTGTTTTGTTTTCCTTTTAGTTTTCCTTCATCCACATATTTCCCCTTCATTCCTGCAGGGTAGTCTCACAAGATATAGTATTCATAATTAACAGTTCTTGGCTTTCAACACTTGAAAAATGTTGTGCCAATTCCTTCTGGCCTCCATAGTTTCAGATAAGAACTCTGTTGTCATTCAAGTCGGCATTTTCCTATAGTCGACGTGTCTTTTCTCTCTGGTTTCAAGATATTTGTCTTCAGTCTTCAGAAGTGTGATGATATGTTTTGGCATGAACTTCCTTAGGTTTGTTCTATTTGGGATTCACTCAACTTTTTTTAATTTGTGGGTTTGTATCTTTCACCAAATTTGGGACATTTCCAGTCACTATTTCTTTAAATACTTTCTCAATCCCACTTTTTTTCTCCTTTCCTTCTAGGATTCTGATGATACAAATGTTGGATCTTGTATTATTGTCCCACAGGTCTCTGAGGCTCTGTCCTTTTTTTTTTCAGTTTATTCTGGTTTTTTTTTTCAGATTGTGTAAATTCTACTGACCTCTCCTCAACTTCACTGATTCCATCTTCTGTCATTAACACTCTACTATTGCACCAAACTAGTAAGATTTTATTTTAATTATTATATTTTTTAGTTTTTAATTTTCATTTGCTTCTTTTTTATTACTTCTTACTGAGATTTTTGTTTTTATTTGTTTCAATATATTCTGTAATTACTTGTTGAGTATTGTTATGATGGCTGCTTTAAAAAAATGCCAGACTGAATGAAAAAAGGTGACCACAGTGTGGAAAGGAGGAGTTGGGTGGAGGTGGGCAAAAAGATAGGGACATCTGTAATAGTGTCAACAATAAAAATAAAGTAAAAAAACTTGTCAGATAATTCCAACATCTGATTCATCATGTTGTTGGTCCCAATTGATTGCTGGTTGTCTTTTCTTGTTCAAGTTGTGATTTTCCTGGTTCTTGGTATTATAGGTGATCTTTTATTATAGGCTTGACATTGGTTAATATGCTAGAAGTCTCTGAGTCCTATTTAAATATTTTATTTTAGTAAGTGGTCACCCTGTTTAGACTTAGCACACAGATTTTGCCTAATTGTGTGGGCTATGGTTCCCATGACAAATTAACTTTCAGAGCCTTGAAGTGTATTTTTTTGTTTGCTTGGTTTATCTTGTGCAACTGGAGCTTCTACTTGTCCCTGAATGTGCTGCCTAATGGGGCAGAAGAAGCTTTTGTAGTTCAGGCCACCTGGCACCTCTGGTGGGGGGAGGGAGGCTCAGGTCCATCAGAAATATAAGCCTTTCCAAGCTGTTCATGTTTTGTGGTAGGAGCCCCCTGGCCAGTGCCATCCTGCCTGCTGGTATCTCTCAGTGGGGGAGTGGGCTCTCTGGCCTGACAGGGAAGGAGAGCATTATCCCTTAGTTATTTATTATCGGTGGGTTTTCTGATTTATCCCACTTACTGATGCTACTCGGTTCACCTGGTATTATTGGTAAACCTTCTGTTTAATCCAGGAGAGGAATGAGTCTCCCTCACTACCTTCTGTTGCTAGACTTTTAGTCAGGAAACACTAGGCCTGGGTCATGATTTTCTGTTGTTTGGGTGGTTGTAAGATGCCCTAGAACTATATTGTTCCCCCTGTCCTAGAGTCCTCAACCAGTCCACCTTCTTCCCACCTTTCAGAACCATCCTTTGGTATCTCTTGTGTTATTTCCAGAGTTCAGAGTTGTACTCAAGAGGGCAAAAAACAAAGAGAAATGAGCTTACACCATCTCATCTAGACTATAAGTCTGATTTCATTTTAGTGATTCTAATTGACTAAACCCCACTGACACTGAGAGAGTAAAAGAGTATGTCAATGCAATTCATACAGTCATCCCTCCTGGACACAGGGAAGACTGGAGAAGGGTGAAAAGTAACCTGGAGAGGCAAACAAAAACTACCAAATACAACCACCAATTTTTGTGAAGAAAAAATTTTAAAAAATGTAAAGATTTTATTTATTTATTTTTAGAGAGAAGGGAAGGGAAGGAGAAAGAGAGGGAGAGAAACATCAATGTGTGGTTGCCTCTCGAGCACCCCCTACTGGGGACCTGGATCACAACCCAGGCATGTACCCTGACTGGAAATCAAACCCATGACCCTTTGGTTCGCAAGCCACCACTCAATCCACTAAGCCACACCAGCCAGGGCTTATTTTATTTTTTAAACCTCACCCAAGGATATGTTTATTAATTTTAAAGACAGGAGAAAGAGAGAGAGAGATGAGTTACCTCCTATACATGTCCTGACCAAGAATTAAAAGAATTGAACTCACAACCTTTCTTTTGGTATACAGGACAACACTCCAACCAACTGAACCACCTAGCCAGGAAAAAACATTTTTAAATATACGAAGACTAAGATTATTTACCTACCTCATACTATAATTTTAAAAATATCATCTGGGCCCTGGCCAGATAGCTCAGTTGGTTAGAGCATTGTCCCAATATACCAAGGTTGCAGGGTTTGATCCCCAGTCAGGGCACATACAAGAATCAACCAATGAATGCATAAATAAGTGGAACAACAAGTCAGTGTCTCTCTCTCTCTCTCTCTCTCTCTCTCTCTCTCTCTCTCTCAAGTCAATAAATAAAAAATAATTTTTTTAAAAATAATATTATCTGAAAAAGAAAAATAACTTCAGAGGAAAGGGCAGAGACTCAAGAAAGTGAGTCTGGCCCTGGTTGTAGTGGTTCAGTGGATTGAGTGCTGGCCTCAAAACAAAAGGGTCGCAGGTTCTATTCCCAGCCAAGAAACATGCCTGGATTGTTGGCCAAGTCCCCAGTGAGGGGTGCATGAGAGCAACCACACATTGATGTTTCTCTCCCTTTCTTTCTCCACCCTTCCTCTCTCTCTAAAAATAAATTTTAAAAATATTTTTAAAAAGGGAAAAGAAAAGAAAGTGAGTCTGGAAATGAATATATTCAATTAATATATGCTGATATATTACTATATTACTATATACTATATAGTGATATATTATTATATAATAATAATACTGATATATTCAATTAAACATTTATCAACTACCAACAAACCTAAATCTGGGATTTTAAAAAGATGATACTAAATCCTTAGATAAAAATAATACAGGATACAATGGGTGGTTTAATAAGTAGTTAAAGTGTAATACCATCCCTGTCTGGTCAGAGGAAAACAGTTATCTTAGATAACTTTAGACTCTGTTGGAAAATTTGCAATCGTAATGAGTGTTTAAAATGTTAAGGGAATTACTAAAACAATAGCTATTAAACTGTATTTTCCTATCATATGTGTGAGGGCAATGGGAAATATAGCACCTTTTAGAAACTTTTTTAAAAGGCAGGGGGGGAAAGAGAGGGAAAAAAAAAAGGCTAAAAATGTGGTAAAGGGAAAACACAAAATAGATTGCTTGCACTATTCTCAGGTACACAGAGCGTGCAGAAGTCATGAACAAACCATTCCATTCAGCAAAAGGCATATTTTGTATAGCCTGCTTTGGGCTCAAGGGCTCTGAAAAGAGTAAGGCAGCTTTGCTTTCTCATGGAAATTGATAATTAACCAGCTCTGTGAATGATGTATTGATGTGGGCTGGGGGGGATTAAAAAATCAATCCCTGGAAAAACTGTTTCCTGCTTCTCTTTCCTGTTTCCCCAGCCAGCCTCCCCACCCATCTGCAACCTGGACCTTCAAATTCCAACCCATTCCTTCACTTGCTTTGCCTTCCTCTCAGACCTCTGAGCCTAGCCCCTGTTCTACTTCAGAAAAAAATGAAACGTATGTGGGAAAGTAACAATCAGCAAGCAAATCTATGTTTTATAAGAATTTTCCAAAACAATGAAACAACCAATAGCGGTCACTGTGTCTAATTCATCTTTAAATCCCCAGTACTCTACCCAAAGGCAACTGACACACCGAAGTTATGAATATAAGAAGGAAGGAAGAAAAGGAGGAGAGTGGAAAGGTGCTAGGGAGGCAGAGAGGGAGAATCAAACATTTACTGGACACTTGCTGTGTGCTAAACATTGAGAAATAGAATTGCAAAGACATGGGATCCATTTCTGACGGTGCTAAAGGGCCTCGGCTCCCTTTGCAGGAATCTAAGGTTTCATGGATAAAAGTACTGAGTCATTGTAAGCCATGTGCTCCTCCTGTTTGTCTTCACTACTCTTTCCCCAGCCCCACCTCCCCACAGTGAGTGCTGTGGGCTGATTGCCTCATCCAGTGTCTTAGTCCATTCAGACTGCTCTCACAGAATACCACAGACTGGGTGGATCATAAACAACAGAAATCTACTTATCACAGTTCTGGAGGCTGGAAAATCAAAGATCTAAGAACAGGCAGATTCCACGTCTAGTGAAAGCCTGCTCTCTGGTTCACAGACAGCTGTCTTGTTGCTGTGACCTCACATGGTAGAAGAGTCAAGGAAGCTCTCTGAGGACTCTTTCATAAAGGCACTGGTCCCATCATCAGGGCTCCACCCTGTGGCCTAAGCACTTCCTGAAGGTCCTACCTTTAAATACCCTCATATTAGTGGTTAGGATTTCAACATGCAAATGTTGGGGGAACACCGACATTCAGTCTCTAGCATCTTGCACTTGGCTCTCCCTCTTCCCACTAAGGCAGAGCAAATTAGGTTTCCCGTGAGGTTAAAGTCATGTGACTGAATAACGTTGGTAGAATTCTTTAATTGCTCTTTACTCCTCGTCCCTGCAGGGTGTGAGATAGTTTATATGTGGAACTTGCTTGTGTGTGGCCTGTGTTATCCCTGCTGAGTCTAAGCAACCACATTTGACCATGTGGTGGTCCTTCTAAAACCTGAGCTGATGACCTGCCCATCACTGCTCAGTGATCAGTGTCCAACCATAGCTGCACATATTTTCATGAAATGAGCAGGAGGCTACAGTCATAAACCAAGGAATGCTTGTTAATATCTAACACCAAATCATATCAAAGACCTAAAACCCTTGGCAATTTCAAAAACTACAAAATAAACTTTAGGAAAAAGAAGAATTTAAAAATCTATGTAATATTAAGTATGACATGTACATTCAGAACACCAAAAGATAATTTCTTGAGATAGTTCTATAACGCTAGAAAACCCATAAAAATTTTCTGGGTGTCACTTTTCAGCATTTGCAGGTTTAAAAACTAAGATTCTTTGAGTGTCCTTTCCAAGTGTGAGAAATGGCTCCCTGGTATATCGAAGGGCACACCTGCATCACAGGAATGGGGCCACTGTTTTGTGAAAACGAGTACTGAACTATGAGTAACACCTGAGCAGCCACTTTATGCAACTATCACAGGGATTTATTCATCCACCTTGAGGTGGACTAGAATTTTTCAGCTTATAGAGCTTCAAAAGCACCTCACTCGTGGTCCAAAACTCACCCAAGTACCTCTGCCTTGGCAGCGTTTTTTCCTCATCTTTGGGGCTAATGGTGAAGTACAGAAGACTGCTGAGACAAGTCAACTGATTTTGAAAACAAAATTTACTCAAAAGTGAACCAAAAAATGGAGAGACAGTATGGAAATTATATCAATGTGCCTCCATAAACAGTTTCTTTTTTAATCCTCACAACAACTCCATGCAGTATTATTATCATTGCCATTTCATGGGTAAGAAAAATAAGATTTGTCTCTCTTCATTTCCTAGGACTGTCTCTGCAAGTCACCACAGACTGGATAGCTTAAAACAATAGACATTTATTCTCCCACAGTTTAAGAGTGTCAGCAAGGGGTCAGCAGAGTTGGCTTCTTCTGGAGGCTCTGATGGAGAAACCGTGTTATGCTTCTCCTGGCTTCTGGTGGTTGTCTGAACAAAATCCGTTATGTTCAGACAACTTGACCAAAAGTCGGAAACATAGCTTCAGTCCATATGAGCTTTTTTTTTAAAAAGCAAATCTGCCTCAGCAACGTGTCCATGGGCCTTAACTAACTCTTCGTGAAGGTCACAAGATTCTTGAGTTTCAAACAGTACTTTCTTCAGTTATTGGGAGAGCCTTTCACCTGGTGTCTTGCTCACAGCTGACCCTGCAGGTGCCACAGTGGAAATTCCTGCTAGATTCTATGGTCCGGACACTTGCACCCACTTTCACCTTTAAATCACTGTCTGTTTAGATCCCAGCCACCAAATATTAGGGACAAATCTGAAATGCAAATCTTCTGGCTCTAAGTGCAAGCCCCATTTCAGCTTTTCTCTTCTCTCAAGTTTTTCAAGTTCAGTTCCAGTGGCATAGCATGTGTGCTAGTTATCCATGGTACCCATCTTGGGCTCTGGGAAACAGTCAAGTGTGAAATCTCTCTGTTCACCATCCAGGCCTTCAGGACTTATTCTAAGGGTCAGAGAATAATGAGGGCACCCACCATGCAAACAAAGCCTGAGACCAGGATGAGGAAGACAACTACTTATGACAATATGTTGTTTTTCTCAGGTGAGGGGACAGTGGAAACAAAAGGAAAACCTCTTTTGCAGATATCAACATCCCAGCAGTGAATACAACCTGAGGAATCTAACAAGAAAGTAGAAAAATATAGTGGATCTGTCCTTGCTGGTATAGCTCAGTGGACTGAGTGCAGGTCTGTGAACCAAAGGGTCTCCAGTTCAATTCCCAGTCAGGGCACATGTCTGGGTTGCGGGTCAGGTCTCCAGCAGGGAGCACAAGAAAGGCGATCACACATTGATATTTCTCTCCCTCTCTTTCTCCTTCCCTTCCCCTCTCTCTAAAAATAAATAAATAAAATATTTTTAAAAATCTCATTATCTTTAAAAAATATATAGTGGATCTTGGTATGTATTTCTCTTACAGTAATCATACTAGCATGGATTACAGGTGCCTTCTGCCATGGTTTTTAATTTTAATTTATACTATTTTCTGCTTCATCCTAGTATACTTCTTGTGATCCTTTCCATTTTGTTGGCCTTCCAAGGATAAACAGAAGTTTGACAGGAACAAGCATAGAAGAGTGCTAATCCAGGCAGTAGCTGTGGGGCTATGAAGCAGGATGCCAGCAGATGCTGGGCCACTTGACTGAAGTACTGGGTGTTTTGTTAAAAAGACAGCTTGAGCCCTGGCTGGCGTAGCTCAGTGGATTGAGTGCAGGCTGTGAACCAAAGTGTCGCAGGTTCGATTCCCAGCAAGGGTACATGTCTGGGTTGCAGGCTATAACCCCCAGCAACCGCACATTGATGTTTCTCTCTCTCTCTCTCTCTCTCCCCCTCTCTAAAAATAAATAAATAAAATTTTAAAAAATGCAGGTAATAATTATAGAACCCAACTTGCTATGTTTGTAGGATAATTAAATGACAAAAGGCAAGAAACATTCTTGGTGAAGCATTTCATAGTAAAAAAATACATTAAAAAAAAAGACAGCTTGAAGACAGGGTTGGTGCCAAATTGAAGGACTCGCTGGGCTTCATTAAGGAGTTTGTCTTTATAGGCAATAGAGAAAATAGATTTTTAGAATGAGAAAATTATAAAATTCACAGTACAAGGAAAATAATTCTAGTGGTAAAGTACACATCTAGTGAAGAAACAGGCAACTGGGAGCCTCAGTGGACACCTGTCACAACAGCCCAGATGAGACTCAATCTTCATTAGGGCACTGGCCAAGGATACTAAAGAAAGACCAATTCAAGAGCTACTTAAGAGGAAGAGTGGGCAGAAAATGGGAACCTAGTGGACATGGATATACAGCAGAAGTCAAGGACATTAGCCAAATCATGGCACTTACACTGAGATTAGGTAGGGCGCTATTCTCTATTCCACACAGAATGACACTTCTGAGTTGTAACTGACAGCCTGGAACCCACTGTCTTGTCTCACTTTTCCATACTGAAGCGTAAGTACTGTTCTTCTACCAAATTACAGTCCTGTGAACTTTCCTTTACTGACTTTGTTGATCCCCTTTCTCTTTTCTGCCCCCTGTTCTCTTTCCCTTTTGCATTAGATCTTTCAGTAAACCAATCAGAACTGAGGTCTCTAGCTATCCACATCTCCAAATGTCAGTAAGCCCCTTGAATTTAGGTTCCCCACCTTCATTCCAAATTCAGCATATTCAAATAGGACTAATCATTACTATTTCCTAAAAACTTTTCCTGAAAACTGGCCCCTCTGTCAATACCCTCTTTTCAATTTTTTTCAGTCTCCCAAACTATGAGCCTTGAAGTCATCTTAGTAAGAAGAAAGCTAGGTTTTATAGTCAGATTCTGAGTGAATGACTCAACCAACTGCTAGTCATATGACTTTGGGCAAGCTAATCAACCTTTCTGAAACTCTGCTTCTTCTTACAAGAAAATGAAGGTAATAGAACTTAAGTCAGAGGAATGTCATAAAATGTAAATGAGATCCTATGGGCAAAGGGCCCAGCTCAGGACCTGGCACAGAGTCAGCTCTCAACAAATACTGGTTTCCACCTCCTACACCTTTACCTTTACTTCTTATATAGCAGGTCACAAGTCCTAGAGTCACATCATGTGAAATACTGGATTTTTCCCTTTTTCTCCATTTCCTACACTGCATGTTCTCATTTCTCAACTACTCTTTAACAGCCTCTGAATGGTCTAACTACTTTAGTCTCATATTCTTCTTCATACTCCATGTTGTAAGATTTGCATTCTTAAAACATTGATTTCATCCTGTTAGACATACCTGGTATGCACAAGCTGGGTATTCAAATAAGTATGTCCAAGACATGTGTACATGGGTGTATTTCCTCACAAGCTTGTTTTCTTCTAACTTATATGAAACAGATATTTTCTGCTGCCTTCCACTCCCTTCATACCTTCCAACAGAGGTGAGCTCAGAAATCAGCAAACAGTGGGCATTCAGTCAACTACCATCAGCCCAGTACTTAACAAGCCTGTTCCTAGATCATTGCTCAATTTATAGCAATTGGTTTTTCAGAAGACACAAAGTTCATGAGTTCATAGAATTCCAGAAAGCAATAGAAAGGGAAAAGGCAAAATGATTTTAAAGAAAAGTCTCAAACCAGGTAGAATCCATGAGGAAAGATGATATTTCATTGACATTAACTATAATGACAAAATGTTGAAAAATTAACATGATGAAGAACATGCATGAAAGTTATAAAACCTTGTGAGGTGGTTGCCAGGGGCTAGGGAGAGGGTGCAGTAAGGGATTGTTTAATCTCTGTAGAGCTTCAGTTTTGCAACTGTACACTTAGAAAGGGTTACAACAGTAAATTTTATGTTGCTTTTTAAACATAATTAAGTCTTTTAATTTCTAAAAAAAACTCATCTATGACAAAAATCCTCAAGTTGTTAAAAGTATGTGCCTTAGCTAGGGGATTAATAAAGCAAGAAGGAAAGCACCCCTAGATTGGGGAATGTGCCTACATTTTGGACTATCACAGATATTATCTCACTGCATTTAAATTTCCTCTCTAGTTGCCTGACTCCCTTACTAGACTACAGAGTTTTTTAAAGCAGAGATTACCTCTTACCATGGCATCCCTTATACTTAGTATAGTGTGGGGCACAGAGTACACATTCTATAGATATTTGTTGAATATGAATGAGTGATTGAATGAATACCTAGGCACTCTATATGTGTGTTATTTTTGGAGTGCTTTTCACATATTTTTAACTCATAGGGCATAACTCTATGTGGTGTAATCATCATCCCCTTTTTACAGAAAAGGGAACTGAGAGGTACAGAGAGGTTAAAGAATGTACTCACGGTTACCCAACTCTTAAGTAGTGATGCTGGGATTTGACAAGGAGAGTCTAGCTCCAGAGTCTATGCTTTAATAATTCAAAGAGCTGCCATTTGGTACATTAGACATTTAAACACTGGTCACCTGAAAGTCCAAAGTCCAACTACTAGTAAGTGATGAGGCCAGACCAGACCCTATCTACTTTCATGAAATAACTGAAAACTGAGCCTCAAGGAAAAGTCAGACCAGTTCAATATGAGCAATGTGTTCACCAGCTTCCATGAGAAAATGTAAGAGCCACACCTTCAGGACAGGAGTTCTATGCTGTGGCTGTGCTTATATGCCTGCTTTCTTCTCACTTCTAGACTACAAGACCTCCAGGGTAAAGATCACATCTTATTCCATTATAGTCCCAAAGCCTGCCATGGTGCCTGGCACAGAGTAGATGATTGGACAAAAATTTATTGAAAGGAGGAAGAAAAGAACAATTTTAAGCCAAACTACCATTGTGACAATAGATCAGTGCCTTGGTTCAATGTACCTGTAAGTCTATGAATTTCTAATAAATCTTAAAATTATAATTTCACCTCTTCCAAACTCACCATTTGATCTCACTATGCTTATTATCCTGGCAGAGTTAAGTGTCTAGAATCAGAAATTTGAGTAATAATTACCCAATGTATAAGTCCTCTGTAAGCATGAATATTCAATCAAATAAACAATGATCATTGTGAATATTTACAAGGAAGCAACTTTTGTAAATTTCCAGGGAGTGCAAAGTACCATTAACCAAAGCTACAGAAGTGGAGATGCAAAGCACAAGTTGAACATAGATTGGATCCAGGGAAACTTGGCTGTGTGAGGAATGCCATGGGTGGACTGGGGAGCCAGAGGACTATGAATTTCCTGAAATCTCATGTAGAACTTTGTGTGCTGACACACAGATGTGTGTTTCTAGGGAGATGATTCATAACATTCATGACAATCTCAAAGAGCTATTTGACTAAAACCACAAAGTCAGAACTATGGCTTTAGTATCACTGCTTACCTATTGTACTACAATGTTTTCTACCTATTGTAGTACAATGTATAAGGACTCCTGGTATAAAGTAAAGCCCTGTGCTTCAGGGCCCCTGAGGGATGGAGAAGGTGAGAGAAAGGAGGTGAAATTTGTGAAACATCCATGTAACATCATAGACACAAGGATTGTGTGCAAAATTTGGTGCTTAGTTGCTAGTTGCTTCTATTGCCCCAATTGGTGGTTTTTTAAGAAATTGAACAAAATTGTGTCTTTTCAAGTATATTTTTGAGAAAAGGGAGTTTGAATTTAATGAGGAATGAGGAAATGGCCAGGCCTTTTTTAAAAAAGGTTTTGTTTTATTTAGCTTTAGACAGAGGGGAAGGGAGAGAAAGAAACATCAAAGTATGGTTGCCTCCCATGTGCCCCCAACTGGGGGACCTGGCCTGCAACCCAGGCATGTGCCCTAATTGGGAATTGAACTAGCAACCATTTGGTTCGCAGACCGGCACTCAGTTCACTGAGCCACACCAGCCAGGACTGGCCAGGCCTTTTCTTTAAGACAATACCACCATCATTTACCCAACATACTGGGGAAAGAAAGAAAGAAAAACCTTCATTGAGACACCACTCAACTTTGTTCAATTATTTTTTCAGCTGAAATATGCATGAACCACCTCCAGTTCTTTTCTGTCCTTATAGCAAGCAATAATCAGAACCAAATTCTTAGAGTATTATAAATAGTAGATGGAATAAGATCAGTATTCTCTTAAAAAAAATGAGCCCTAGCTGGCATAGCTCAGTAGCCCTGGCTGGCATAGCTCTGTGGATTGAGTGCAGGCTGTGAACCAAAGTGTCGCAGGTTCAATTCCCAGTCAGGGCACATGCCTGGGTTGCAGGCCACGGCCCCCAACAACTGCACATTGATGTTTCTCTCTCTTTCTCTTTCTCCCCCCCTTCCCTCTCTAAAAATAAATAAATAAAATCTTTTTAAAAATGGCCTGAGGGCTTGCAGGGAGCCATTCATAAGAAATTGTGGCAGGAGAAAGGAGGAAAATTTGAATGTTTCCTAGTAAGTAGCTTTCCTTAATGAATTTCTCTAATTATTATATTCAAGTTTTGCTACTGGTCATTTAAATACAAAAAGGTAAATAGTGTCACTCCACTCTCTTGAGAAAACTCCAAATTCTGTGTAATTACAAGGCAGGAGACAGATAACACCAGGGTAGGGGTTAGAGGCTTTTGTTTGCCTTTTTGTTATCACCTGTCACAATTTGCTGGGAAGGTAAGAAAACACTGCTGTTTATCTGGATTCATAACAATCTCTAACTACAACTTTTAGAAACTTCAAGGCTTAACTGTGACTATGTTGGCAGAGTCTAATAAATTGCTTTGTAAATGAAGCAGACAACGCTGATTGATTACGTTTTACAATACAGCATTAGTAAAAAAAGAAAAGATTTTTCCCCTAAATTGAATTTTAGGTTGATGTGTACCTCTTTCCCAAGAAAAACCAATGGAAATCAGTTTAGTTTATATATATAGGCTAGCCATAAAGTCTGGGATGTATAGGTAATATTATTTTATTTTATACACATAGAATACAAAATATTATCTATAGTCATCTATGTTCAGACTTTAAGGACACACTGTGTAAGGTGTTAGAGTGACAATAAAATGTGAAATGATTGAGTCTGTACTGGAAGCTCAGCATACAAATGATAAACTTGGGTGTAAACTGGAGCAGTAAGACAGACAAACTTGATTTTTTCAGTTCCTCCATTTCTACTTTCCCTTCAACTATCTAAATGAATCAGGTCAGGCAAGACAATCTCTGTGGTGTGTGTATTATCTAGTTAGTTGCTATTATGAACACCTGCACTGTGGGAGCGATAGCTCCCTTTCATGGCTCTTGAACTAAGTCATCAATCCTTACAAGCAAAGAAATAAACACGACCATCCCCATCAAACCAGGCTCACTTCCTGATATTTTTTAGATAGATTGTTCAGTAGAGAGAACATTTCTTTTTATTAAAGATTTTATTTATTTATTTTTAGAGATTGGAGAAAGAGAGGGAAACATCAATGCATGGTTGCTTCTTGCACGCCCCACACTGGGGACCTGGCCCACAACACAGGCGTGTGCCATGACTGGAAATCAAACCAGAGACTCTTTGGTTGGTGCTCTCAATCCACTGAGCCACACCAGTTAGGTCTAGAGAGGACATTTCTTGACTCTGAGGACTCAGGTGTGTCTTATAACAGCTCTTAGAAGAACAGAGTGTGGAACAAGTACTGATGTAGACAAATACTGATAGAGGAACAAAAAACAAGTGGACCAGATGACTCAGATATTTAAATGAGAATTTCCCATTTGAGGTTTTCAGCACTCAAATAATTGTGCAACAGTTGATATTCTCTTAAGTAAAGAGAAGAAATATTAGGTATTAGATAAAAAGACCCATTCTTTTCCTTGTTTTAATATATTATGTATAAGTAATTAGAATTTAGCACAGTTCCTACCTTAGGCACTTTCTCTAGAAACTTAATCCAATTAGAAACATTTTGTGAAAAACAGTTTACTATCCAGAAAGTTTTCCTGTTTCGAAGATAAGAAATCCTGTTCTGCCATCTCACCAGGCAAGGGTTGTTTAAGTTACTAGATAACAAAGTTGTTATTGATTTTATTATTTTTACTCTTGCTGATTTTCTACAGTGTAAAGGGAGTTTGTCAGGACAAGAATGATTTTATAAAATAAAGTAGCTGTCATTATTGTAACTGGCCTCATTGTGACAGATGGATCCTAGTGTTTTCTCACTGCCCTTTACTCAGGAGTGGGGAGGACAGAAAGCAAATAACCAAGAAACCAACATACTCATAATAATCTGGATTTCTCAGCGCTGAGCCAGAGCACTTGGAAATCAAATATTGGCCTCCTCCTGAATGCCCCTTTTAGCCTGTTGTTGTTAACCAGTTTAACATTCCCTTATCACATGCTCATGTGGGCAGAATTAAATGGAATTAGCTGCAAATTATATAAAATTCATTTACCTTTAAAGGAAGCTATTTGGTCATGTTCAGTGTAGAGAAAGTATGGCATTAAGACACAAGTTAATGGTACTGCCTGGAGATGAATCAATTTGCTTTGGTTTTATTGCCTCCCTTTATTTGCCCTTATGTGTTAGCTACTGTGGCTGGAAATGCTCCACTCAACTCCTCTGAACCTGCCTTGGAGCCACATTAACATCCCATGGAGAGTCCTGCTCTTTCTAAAGAGCTCAGTGGAGTAAGCACAATAATAAAATAAGATCCTGATGATCCTTCCTAAATCCTTAGTCACATAAATAATGGATGTATAAGTTAGGAAAGAAAATCTGTAAAAATGTTCAGGATTTATAACCTACTATAAAAATGTTCAGGATTTATGTTTTTCCCCATGTAGAGATTTAAATAACATGTTTTCTAGACTCCACTGAAAAACTATTAAAATTAATGAATGGATTAAGTACAATCAATGTACAGAATCAATATACAGAAATGTATTTTCTCTATACCCATAATAATCCATCAGAAGTAGAAGTTAATGAAACAATCCCATTTACAATGGCATCAAAGTGCATAAAGTCCCTAGGAAAAAATTTAGCTAAAGAGAGGAAAGATCTGTACTCCAAAAACTATAAGACATTGATGAAAGAAACTGAAGAGGATACAAATAAATGGAAGGATATATCACGTTCACAGATTAGAAGGATTAATATCATTAAAACGTCCTTACTACCTAAAGCATGCTACAAAGTCAATGCAATCCCTGTTAAAATACCAATGGTATTCTTCTCAGAATTAGAACAACTAATTGTAAAATTTACATGGAACCAAAAAAGACCCCAAATAACCAAAGAAATCTTGAAAAAGAACAAAATAGGAGGTATCACACCCCCTGATTTCAATCTACACTACAAAGCTACAATAATCAAAACATATGGTATCGGCATAAAAACAGATCTGTAGATCCGTGGAATAGAATCGAGTCCAAAAAATAAATCATTGCTTGTATGGTCAGACTATGGCAAAGGAGGCTAGAACAAGGGAGTCTTTACAATGGAGTAAAGACAGTCTCTTCAAAAGTGGTGTTAGGAAAACTGGATAGATACATGCAAAAAAAATTAAACTGGACCACTTTTCTATACCATATACAAAAATAATCTCAAAATGGATTGAAGATGTAAGTGTAAGACCTGAAGACATAAAGCTCCTAGAAGAAAACACAGGCAATAAACTTTTTGACATTGGTCTTAGCGGTTTTTGGATGTCTACTTAGACAAGGATAGCAAAAGCAAAATAGCAAAAACTAAAAAGTTTTTGTACAGTGAAGGAAATCATCAAGAAAATGAAAGGACAACCTACTGAATGGTATAAGATATTCTCAGATAATAATTTTGATAAGAGGTTAATATTAAAAAATACATAAGGAAATCATACAACTAAACACACACACAAAAACAACAATCCTCTTACATAACAGACAAAGAACCTGAATAGATATTTCTCCAGAGAATGTAGAGATGACCAACAAACATAGAAGAAGGTGTGCTCAACATCCCAAATCATCAGGAAAATATATATATTAAAATAACAGTAAGATAAAACCTCACACCTGTCAGAATTACTGTCATACACACACACAAAATAAATAGCAAATGCTGGCGAGGATGTGGAGAAAAGGAAATCCTTGTGCACTATTGTTGGAATTGTAAAATGGTGCAGCTGCTATGGGAAACAGGATGGAGATTCTCAAAAAAATAAAAATAGAGCTGCTATATGACCCAGCAATACCATGTAGTGGTGTTTATCCAATGATAAAAAAACAACAACAACAACATTAATTTGAGCACTGGTTGGATGGCTCTGTTGGTTGAAACATTTTCCCATACACCAAAAAGGTCGTGGGTTCCATCTTGATCAGGGCACATACGTAGGTTTCGGGTTCAGTTCCCAGTTGGGATGTTGGGATGTATAAGGGAGGCAACAAATTGATGTTTCTCTCACATCAATGTCTATTTCTCTCTCCCTCTCTCTCTCTCTCTCTCTCTCTCTCAATCAATCAATAAATATATCCTCAGGTGAGAATATTTTTTAAAAGAACACTAATTTGAAAAGATATATGCATCCCTGTTTATTGAAGCGTTGTCTACAACAACCAAGATATGGAAGCAACCCAGATGTCTATCAATAGATAAATGGATAAAGAAAATGTGGTACATATATACCAATGGAATATTACTCAACAATAAAAATAACAAAATCTTATCATTTACAACAACATGGATGGACCTAGAGAATATTATGCTAAGTGAATTAAGTCAGACAGAGAAAGACTAATACCATATGATTTCACTTATATGTGGAATCTAAAAAACACACACACACACAACAAAACAGAAACAGACCTTTACGTACAGAAAGCAAGTTGATGATTGCCCAATGGGAGGGGGTGGGAGATTGGTAAAAAGAGAAAAAATTAACATGTTTTCTGTGCTGACTTAAGCATTTTTCTATTGATTTCCTCATCTAAACCTTGCAAAAACCTTATGACGTAGAAATATACTTTTATTTGAATGCCTATGCTTCATGTTTGTTCTTAAAGAGTATTTATGAGTCTCCATATGCCAAATAAATTATAGTTTAAATGTTTATATTTTTGTTGTTGTCGTTATTGTCAATTTGTAGTGTGCATAAGAATGATCTCAGGCCCTGGCTGGTGTAGCTTAGTGGGTTGGGCATCATCCTGCAAAGCAAAAGGTCACTGGTTTGATTCCTGGTCAGGGTGTATGTCTGGGTTGCACGTCCCTGGTCAGGGGCATGTGATGAGAGGCAATGGATCAATGTTTCCCTTGTACATCAATGTTTTTCTCCCTATTTTCCCCTCCCTTCCTCTCTCTTTCAAAAGAAATAAATCTTTTTTAATAAAGAATGACCTTGGGTTTTTTGAAAATGCATATTCCCAGGTCCCATCACACCTTAGACATGGTTATTCAGTAGGTGTGGGATTAGGCTCAGGAATTTGCATTTTATAAGCACACCAGTGATCTTTTTTCCTGTGGTAAAATTGGTGTACAAGATTATATATATGTCAGATATACAACATTATAATTCCATGTCTGTCTATATAGATAATGTTCAACACATGCGTCCCAGTGATTCCAACATACAGTTCAACAATCACACTGCCAGAAACGCTACTCCAGGTTACTTCGTCAGTTAGTCAGAGTTTGTACCTGTGTGAAATTTGCTTATAAATGTAAATATGTTGTAATGTGTAATTGGAAAAAATGCACAAAATAAATGTACTCAAATTCAGTTTCTCTCAGCACAGCAGTATGCTGATAAGAGCTCTCTGCCATAGGAAGCATTATGAATAGGAAAATTCAGTGACATTGACACCATAACCAAATAATGAGCCTTTACTTAATTCTTTGCAAGAAAGGGAATGGATCTACACTAAGAACCTCAAAGAGAGGGCCTTCGTTTCTGCCATTCTGAGTTCACAGCTGATTCTCCCACTTTAATTCCCACAGGTTTTTAATTTTAACACTTTTGTATGGGTCTTAGATTTGGTGACACACAGAGGTATCACTTTGATGAAGGTGTTTCTACATCTTCACAAGGAAAGCCAGGGTTGCACATGACCACCTTCTCGACCTAGAGAAAGCAGGAATGGAAAGGATTCCAGCCCTGCTCCAACCCAGACACTAGAATCACTCCCTTCTCTCCTGAGCTGTTTGAGGGCTTCCTCTGAGTTTATGACAATACCTTCATCTTCAGCCTAGGGAATGGAAGAACCTTAGACAATGCAGTGGAAGTGGCCTTTGGCTATTAAGACAGGGCTCAGATGCTGGATTCCACATCTAGTGGGATGCTCATCCCAGTAGGGATGTGATTAGTTCACCCTTCAATCCTTATTATCAAACGTTCCTGGGTGTAGAAAGGAGAAATCCCTGCACCTGTTTCTCTGTGGGGTGTGGAGGACTGGCTTGAGAGAGTGCTATCCAGCTCTCCCCACTCCCACCTCTCCTCTTAGCACTTTGGGGAATATTCCCCTAAAACATAGGAATATATCCACACAGTGCTTTTTCCCAGTGTTTCTGAACACACCTTTCAGGTCTACCTGTTTGGGAATATCCTGAGACATGAGCTTTTGTGAACAGCTCTGCCATTCTTTTGGATGCTTGTAGATGCATAAAAAGCAATGCTAGGGAAGAAAGGAAGAGATGACCATTTGTTTATTGACTGCCTACGGAGTGCCAGGAACATTAAACATTTTGTCTCAGTGACTTCTCACAAAACAATTTTAAAAATATATCTTCACTACCTACTACATAGGCAAGATAGTATAGTGTCATATCCAACAGAAAAACCTCCTCTGGGATCTAGGCTTTGCCGCTTAGTAGCTGTGTGATCCTGGGCAAGTTACACCTCTATGCCTCAGTTTCCCCACAGCAAAGTGAGAATAAGAGCATCTACCTAATGGCATTTTAATGAGGATTAACAGAGGTAAAATGCTTGAAACAAAGCCTGGCTCCATGCATGTGCTCTTATCACAGTGTGCAGTGAATCTACCGTATGGGCAGTGTATCGTGTCCACTTTACAAAATTCAAGGACAGGGAGACTTAGTGGACTTATGTAACTTGCTAGGGGACACACAGCTTCTGCAGGGCAGAGGGAGGTTTGGAAGAGAGGTGCATGCAGCTCCCAAGAGCTTCCCATCACCCACCAAAGCCAAAACATATTTTTACTCCTGGGTTTCTGTCCCTCAAAGAGATTGCAAGCAGACACACAGGAAGGGCTGAATAGGTGTTTCATCAAAAATATTATTGAAATTATTTGTCCTTCCAATTAAAACCATGTGAAAAGCAGGATGGTTTAGAAAGGTGGCTGGAGTGACAGGGATGTGTGGGTCATCTTTGGGCTTGAACAGGGACCTGAAAGTAAGGAGAACAAAGGATTAGTCACAGGCACTGGTGATGAAGGAGGGTGGAATGCCAAAAAGGGAATGTGGGTGGAAGCTAGGAGGTGGTTACCCAGGACTAAGACCAGAAGAGAAATGACAAGGCCTGGGATTGGGATTTCTGGGTGGTGGAGTCTGGATGAGAGAGCAGGTGGGAGGAACGGGTCCAGAACTGCAAGGGTAGGCGAGAGTTAGACTAGAGGTGGGACAAGCACAGAGCCTTAGGAGTCTCTACTTCCTTTCACACTTTCCTTTCAGCTGCAAAGCAAACTGAGAGCCATAGGAGAACTAAGCAAAAAGAAGACAAAAGGGTTGCTGGGCTAAGGGCCCCACTTCTGGGAAGCAGCACTAAGAGTGGACCAAGTGTACAGCGCAGCGCTGAGACGGACAAGGGAGCCGCCCCTGCTCTGCTCTGCCCTGCCCTGCGCTACTCTGCTCGTTTGCTGGAGAAAGCCAGAGAGACAGAGAACAAGTCAAGTGTCCACCTAAATGAGTTTTTAGTCTGCGTTTATGCACACGATTCGGTAGGGGAAGGGCAGAATTTTCTGGAAAATAATTTCCACTTTCCACTCATTTTTGCTGGATTGTTTTTCCCTACTAGTCGATGGAGAGCCTTTAATTCAAAGTCTGAGGTCCTTTTTCCTAAATGAGAGAGATTTTCCTTGGTGCTTCTCAGACCTGGGTACCAGGCTCTGAGGAAATCCCAGGGTGGTAGGAAGGAAGGACGGCTCACCCTGCGCAATAAAACCGGCCTGCGTAAGTGCTCGCTGAAGGAAGGGCCAGTGTGCCAAAATTCAAAGTAAAGGGTCGCGGTATTCGCACTCCATACATCATAGCGTTCGCTTCAGCGTTTCAGCTCAAGACGTAATTTAATTTGTATTTTTAAGAGTAAGTTAGTTATAAAAACAAATGTGCTCTAATAAATTAAATTCCTTAAAAACATATCATTTGAGTTTGATGTGGTTCATCTATTTTTTTTTTTCCTTTACGCTGCTACACAATGGCTTAAACATTCTTACTACCAAGCCCAATTCAGCCCTTGGAACGCTTGTGAAAAAGCAAGAACAAAGTGACCGGTGCTGTCCAGGACACAGACTGCATCCCGGGAAGGGAAGAAGGGAGAGAGGGGGCAGATGAGGACCCGCAGTATCAGCGAGGGCTATCAGGACGTCCTGCTAATAAACGACTTTTTCACTGTCCACACTATAATTGGTTTACAGCCTTTCTTGTTTATTTATCCATAAGAGCTGCTGTTAAATGGCTCGGGAAGGCGCTCGCCTAATGGCTCAGTAACGCTCTGGGCCTGTGGGAGGCGAAAGGGGCGCGGGCGTCAGCGGGGATGCGAAGCGGAAACGCATTTCGCCTGTAATGGACTCGGCGGTTTTATGATACCGGGAGCTACATCCACAGAAGAAATACAACACACGAGTTTTCTCAGCGGAGGGTTCTACCGGGTGGGGTCATATATATTATATATTATGTATCATATATTACACATTACATTATTTTATATCATATGTCATATGTCATATATCATTCGCCAATCCGAAAACCTTGTTAGCTTTATCCCACTAAATAATTCTAAATTGCTGTTTGACCTTAGTTTCCTGGATCACGTCTTTAGGTAGTGAGCAGCGGCTAATGCTACTTGTGAAAGTGAGAGCGTGCACCTTCAGCACCCTGTCCCCTCCCCCACGTGCTTCTGCAACCTGGCTTCCCGGTGGTGTGTGTGTGTTTTTTTTTTTGTTGGTTTTTTTTTTTTTGCCCTCGAGCGTGGTGAGCGGGTTTGCTTTCTGCTGAGCGTCTGTTTTCTTTCTGCAGGGCCGAGCAAAAATATTAAATGGGAGCAAATGAAGCATCGAAATGGAGACCAATTTACAGAAATGTGCAATTAGCGAGAAGTGCAAAGTAAACACTCTAGGTCGAGGATGGCAGGCGAGGCCAACAGAGGGGGCGGGGGGTGGGCTGGGGCCAGGCTGCCCACCAAATCTAGAGGAGGGTGTTGGCGCGGGGAGGAGGTGGGAGGAGGAGGAGAAGGAAGAAGAGGAACGGAAAGGTGGCCGATCTTTGTCCCAAGCAGAATTCGCCACAGGCTCATTACCCCGTCGCCTAGTCAACCCGCCGAGACTTGGCAGATTATCTCCGAGGGTCAACACGCCGCGGCCAGGCAACCCCTACAGTCCTGCGCTCCTGATCGATGTGGTCACTCGCGGCCTGGGTGATAGCGCCGGGTTCCCCGCGACCGCCGCGAACAATAGACTCATTGACTCGGGAGTGCAGAGATTAGGTGCGCGGGTCCCACGGCCTTTCAACCCCTGGCCGCCCCCCACCGCAGGACCGCAGGTGGCCCTTTTCCCTGAAGAAACCGCTGAAACCTTCACCCGCCGGGCTTCCTGGTAGCTGCGCGCGTCCCCAGACTCGCGCGGACCTGTCCGTGCCCAGCGCACCCCTGCTCGCCCATTCTGAGACGGCACAAGCGTCTAACAGAATTCTGCGGAGAAGTCAAATCCCACCGAGGCTTTTTGCTTAGTGCACTCAATCTGTACGCATGGAAACGCAAATATTTCCACTAGGAGGAAAAATATTAAAATCTACCTGTGAAAGGACTGGATCCCACCTCCTCTCACCTTTCCTAGGAGGAAAGGCTTGTACTTTAGGAAAGTCAAATTGTGCTGATTTTTCTCTTGTTGCTTCCTTGGGCTTCCTGCTCCCTCTTGTTTAGGCTTCTCGGCAAAAGTATCTAGCTTTTCTAAAGTCCCACCTTGCGGTTTAGGGAATATGTTCATTTCGACAGGAGCCGGTCCAAGGCCGCTCAGGACGCCCAGGGCAGAATGGTCGGCAGCGTTGGTCCAGCCCAGGCCGAGGGCGGTAGCCACTGCCACCCGGAGATAGCCTGTCCGCACCGTGGAGTCGGAAAAAGTAGCTCTATTTAGGTCAGGACCCCAGAGTGCCAGGACGTTACCCAACCGGTGGAAGCCAAAGGCTGACGTTGTCATAAGAACGCAGTACTTTTATTTCTTTTGTAAACACTGCCTACCTCTCCCCGTCCTGCGTCCTGCCTTCTTTCAATCGAACGAGGGGGTAGCATCCAGCTGGCGGACCCCACCGGGGGCGGATCAGCAGACAGCCAACTTCTTTCCCCCCTTGCCACCCGAGGAGAACATTCGAGTCCCAATTTATCAAAATCAAAATTAGTAATGCCTAATAATTTTGTCAAAATAAAAAGACACTGAATGCTTCAGAAGTTACAGGTTACTCTCCAGAAGTTCCACAGCACAGCCACAGGTAAAAACATTCAGCAAAAGCTGGATCTTTGTGTGTGAGCTCATCGGTGTCCTTGGTGCCAGTGTACAAACCGCACACATGAAACAGAACCAACTGTTTGCGACTTGTAGAGCTAGGTCTGCAAGATTTTTTGAACCGTATTCCCTGACAGTTAAAAAAAGTTGAAATATACAACCTCAATATGTATATGTATAAATTACTTATCAAACATACAATAGATCGTTTAAAATCTAATGAAACTGTTTCCATAAATGAATAGAAGTTCTAAGATTTTCATGCGCGCCCAGCTTTGGAGAGCCCTGCCAACGGCGAATACATGTTTGTGCAGTGAGCTCAGCTGAGAGAGAAAATCGAAACGAATGCGGGCGCTCGCGGGCTCCCGGGCCTGGCTTCTTAAGGCAGTCAGTCCGACCAATAAGGGCCCGGGGCTGAGTCACGTGGGTCACAGCCGAGCCTATGGCCGGGCGGCCGGACCGCGAGGCCCCGCCAGCCGCGGGCTCCCTCCGCGAGCAGAGCGAGCTGTCAAAGCGAACCGGCGTGGCGCCGGCAGTGGGAGAGCAGCACGGCCTCGAGTCACCTGGCTCTCAGCTCCGGGTCCCCGAGCCCCGGCGGCAGCATGAACGGCGAGGAGCAGTACTACGCGGCCACGCAGCTTTACAAGAACCCGTGCGCGTTCCAGCGGGGCCCCGCGCCGGAGTTCAGCGCCAGCCCCCCTGCTTGCCTGTACATGGGCCGCCAGCCCCCGCTGCCGCCGCCTCCATTCCCCAGCACCCTGGGCGCGCTGGAGCAAGGCAGCCCGCCGGACATCTCCCCGTACGAGGTGCCCCCGCTTGCCGAGGACCCCACCGTGGCACACCTCCACCACCACCTACCTGCTCAACTCGCGCTACCCCACCCGCCCGCTGGGCCTTTCCCGGATGGAGCCGACCCAGGAGCCCTGGAGGAGCCCAGCCGCGTCCAGCTGCCTTTCCCGTGGATGAAGTCTACCAAGGCTCACGCGTGGAAAGGCCAGTGGGCAGGTAAGCCTGGATCCCCGCCCCTCTCTCCTTACCCTCTCGCAGCTGGCTGCCCCTACCTCGGATCACTCCTAAGGACCTCTCCCAGTTCGCGTCCCTGGACCCTACGGATAACCCGGGGTCGAACTAACGTACACGGGGATCCAACGAGGCCATCCCACACTGACGCATTTGGAGCGCCTTTGCCTCTCAGCTCTCCTCCTGGGCGCTTAAACCCCTATCTCCCCTGTATGCTGAACTCCGGGGGCCGCTCGCTCCCAGCGCCCCTCCCAGAGGACTAAGGTCTGGCCGAGCTCAAGGCTTCGGAGCCTCAGATCCTCCTCCAGCTGGGGATCCTCCTGCCCCGGAGTCCCGGGAGTTCCGGTGGAAGAGATGGAGCAGGGTTCGGGGTACCTGTGAGCTGCAGGAGCCCGCCTTCGGAACCCGGGTCACGCGGCGCCCTGTGTCCGGCGGCTTCGCTGCAGCACGGTGGCAGTCGTGGGCACCCAGCACGTGCCGGAAAGCAGGGGTGTCCGGCGGCCAGGGGGCACCAGACAGGCGCTGAGGCAAGGCGGTGGGGGGCTCACCGCAAAGCCGGGGGCGGCCGCTCATCTAAACGCCTGGCAGCTGGGCCAGGCGTCTGCGACGCTAACTTGACTTTAGACCAAACAGAAGTGTGTGAAGGGGTCTCCCCGCGCTGCTTGAGGAAGGAGATGATGCTTTCTGCGCAGCAGCCGGCCCAGGGAAGCGGGAGCCTTGGGTCTGTTTGGCCTCGGGCGGAGACGGGTAACAGAAGGTCTCCCCGGAGCTGGAGGCGGAGAGCAGAGACCCCGCTCTCGCCCTCCTGCCGCCCTTTCCCCGCCCTGAGCTGGCTGCGATTTCCCACGCGGCCTATGACGCCCCCGCCACACAGTGTTATCGCTTCCGTGCCGAAGCCACTTCTGGTCACACCTGCACTGCAAATAGTTGACTTTTCTTTCCTTCCAACTCACAATCGGGAGTGCGGGGACAGGCTGGAGCTGGCGCCCCTGGCGCTCCTCGCGGTCTGGCCCGCCCTGCCTGGCCCTGACCCGGACACAGCCCAGCAGGGCTCTGGGGGGTCCCCGCTCGCGCAGAGTCCCAGGGCTCGCCTTTCCTAGTTCACTTCCTGCTGAAACTGAGTGTGAGGACCCAGCCGGTCCTGAGGCAGGACGGGGCAGCAACAAACTCAGCCACAGTCTTCCTTCCCCACATCCGGCGAAACCCCGGCCCCAGGCGGTTCCAGATGCTCGGGCTGCTTCTGCGTACTTACCAGCCTGCCTGGCCCGGGCCTAAGAACCCGGAGTCTCGCAGGAGGCAGGAGGACAGCGTCCTTCAGTCGGGGTGCAGGACCTCCAGCCCGTAGTTTCCCGCCGGGAGCTGCGGCCTCTCTCTAGGACTCCCTTCTGCAGAGCGCTGGGGACACGCGTTTCCGGCCTCCCGGGCCCTGCTGGCGAATTCTTCAGGAAAAGGGCTGGGAGGCCCTGAGGTGGCCTAAATTTCCTACCCTTCTCTCAAGTGTGTTATGCCAGCTCTGGTGGAGCTTGGGCTCCATCGGATCCAAAAAGCCAGAAAGTAAAACCCGAAGGAAAATTGGCAACCTTGCCAGGGGCATGGAGGGACCCTGGAAGGGTGATATCCCCAGTCTGGAGCATCGGGGCTGGAGGGGCCTCTGCCAGCACCCTCTGGCTCATTGCAGGCTCAGCCAGCCAGTAAGGTGCCCAAACCCTCTTTCCTGAAGCTGCTTGGGGTGGGGAGGGTCCTCCCCTGGAAAACATTCCAAGGAGCAGAACTTCAAGGGTCTGTGAATCTGAATAGTGGATTTTCACATCCCTGAGAACAAAAAAGTGACCAAAGGGCTTTTATTCGTAGTACAGATGTGAATACTAACAACAACAGGGACTTCTGAAAGACTCTGCCTAGAAAGTGAACTGTCTCAGACTCACCGCCAGGATCTCCTTGCCCACACCTTGCCAGCTTCCCAATAACACCAGCAACCCCTGCCCCTCAACCTCCACCCCCATCTCCTGCCAGCTCTCCAGAGCTTAGGTTTGTTAGGGTAGTGTGCCCACACAGCATCCTGTCACAGCACTTCTGTGAGGCCCACAGAAGAGGACCAGAGCCCCAGAGAGGTTGTGGGTTGAATTGTAGAATTTGGGGGGCCTTGTTAAGTGTTCCTGCATGCTTCTTTCCTAGGCCAGGGAAGGCTTGGGAGTGGAAGATGCAGAGATGCCTTGCAGCAAGCAGACCTCCTTCCTGACTCAGGCCTGAGCCTCTGCATCTTCTAGGAGCCAACTTTTAGCCTGGTTGGGGGGGGGGGGCGGGGACCCGGCAGGTTCCATTGTGTACTTAACCCTCCTCCCCTAACTTGAACACCAGCTTTTCAACTCCCTGAGGCTTAGCCAGCAGACACAGGAGAAATGTTTCATACCTCTGCCCTAACATGAACAGATGTAGTCCTTGTCCCAGAGTTTTTGTAAAACTTATCCCAACAGAGTCTGCCGCCCATGCAGTCAGTATCTTGAATAGAAAGGAAAAGCTTGGGGCCTCAAGGAGCCAGGCGGCAAACACAGGTTGTGCAGCGCTAACCTACAGGATCAGGCCGGCTCTTGCTTCCCCAAGTCTGGGCTCAGAGCTGGGAGCTCTTGACACCCCCCCGCCCCCCGCAGCCTCCAATCCACAGAGGGATTCAGGCCTCTTAGCCTCCCCTCAGCCAGGATTTAGGCCCTAGGACAGAGAGGCTGAGGCTGATAGTGACCTTCTTAGAGGTCCAGAATAGTTCCCCTTCTTTTTCAGGGCAGGGGCCCAGCAGAGGTTAAAATGAGAACAATTATACAAAATGTACTGGCTCTTGAGTTGGGGCCAATTACAATAAAACTAAAGAGAGAGGATATATGGTCAGACATAACTATATGTATTATACATATACACATGTATATAGTTATATTAGCTCAAGGCTTTTCAGCGTTTTTATTAGCTCAAGGTTTTTTAAACTAAGTTTGCACCTATTACTTGTAGTGAAATCAATTTACTGGGTTGAGACCTTTTCTAAAAAATGAAATAGTAAACAACAGGAAAAAATTAAATAGCATCATATATGGCAGTGGTTGATTTTGTGTCGTGAAATTTTTGTGTCGGTAATACGTCTGTGTCAACTGGGTAGTGATCTCTAATGTATTTCTTACTGTGGGTCATCCGCAGAAAGTGGGTTTTTTTAATATATATATTAAAAACATTGTATTGCCTTTGTAGAATCAAGTAGGTTTAGATATCTATACTGTGCATTTTAATCAGCATCAACACGAACACCAGTTAAGGGAACCCATTCAAGAACCACTCGTTCATAGAGCCCACCGCAGGGTCCACGACAGCTTGGACCTCCCAGAAAAGGCGACCGCCGGCTGTGTGGGCCCACACTGGGGTAGGCACTGGGGTTCGGTGGCGGAGTGGCAGAAGGGGTGGTTTCGTAGGATCGGGACTGACTGACGGTTGGATTGCGTGAGAGACGGCAGGGCAAAAGGAGCCAGGGGTCGGGGGACCACACTCAGGCCCTATGTCTCCCGCAGGCAACGCCTACTCCGCAGAACCCGAGGAGAACAAGCGGACGCGCACCGCCTACACCCGCGCGCAGCTTCTGGAACTGGAGAAGGAGTTCCTATTCAACAAATACATCTCTCGACCCCGCCGGGTCGAGCTGGCTGTCATGCTGAACTTGACGGAGAGGCACATCAAGATCTGGTTCCAAAATCGCCGCATGAAGTGGAAAAAAGAGGAGGACAAGAAGCGCGGCTGTGGAACCGCAGCCGGGGGTGGCGGGGACGGGGAGCCCGAGCAGGACTCTGCGGTGACCTCCGGCGAGGAGCTGCTGGCGCTGCCGCCGCCGCCGCCGCCCCCCGGGGGAGCTGTGCCACCCGCTGTCCCTGTTACAGCTCAGGAAGGCCGACTGCCGCCAGGCCTTAGTGCATCACCGCAGCCCTCCAGTGTCGCGCCCCTACGGCCCCAGGAACCCCGGTGAGAGGTGGGGGCTCCTCCCTGCCAGAGGCTTTGACCACTCACAGAGGAGGAGGGAGCAGGCCTAGGACCCCAGGTGTGGACCCCAGCCCTGGCTGTTTGATGGGGCAGGTGCTTCGGCTCCCGCCCCAGGTGGGAGGGGAGCGGCTGCGCTCTCAGGTGCCTGTGCCAACTGGGGCGGGTGGGGAAACGCCGGTTGACCTTCCAGAAGAAGGGACCCTTTTCTGTAGATCTGAGTCTTCTTCGAGTGATATTGTTGGGTCGACCTCCTCTGCCACTTGTTGGGCAGGTCCCAGCACTCCAGAACCAGGGACGCATTTAGAGAAACCAACTCTTCAAAAGACAGCAACTGTACTAATTGGAACATTCTCCCAAACACAAGCCAACTAAATGGTGTTGCCTGTATGTGCTCAGAAATAGAGACATTTCGATTCAGGCGTCTGCCTTAACATTTAGAAATAATTATAAGGAAATGTCAGAGGTTTCAAAGACCCAATGAAATTGATGCCCTTGGACTTGAATAATTTCTTTCCCCCTCCTTCTCCTTTCTCTTAAAATCCATTTAGCACAGCAACATACTCCCCCAGAACACACCCCAACTTCACCCTGCATGTCTTCGCTCTGAAGAAGAGATATTACAAGGGAAGCTGAGCCGCAGCAGGGCTGGGGCACAGGAGCAGGGCGAGAGTCCCTGTGTACCCCTCGGTCAAACGGTTCCAGAGAGAGTGGGAGAGATGGGTCTGAGCCAAGGGGTTTGAGGACGAAAGATGGACCCCCGAGTGAACTTTCTAATGAGGATGTGGATTTAGTTCCTGGTCTCAGGGCAGAGAGGCTGTGTGGAAGGCAAGCAGGGTTGCCCAACCCACTTTGGAATCGAATCACAGAGCCAGTATGATTCCCACATCTTTAGAAATGATAAAAACTCCTGTGTTTGAGGAGGTGGGAAACTGGTTATTTTAATTTAAAGTTGTGAATTTACCTAACAGTTCTTTACAAACAGGTCTGTGGTTTCCAGGTCAATTTTGGTTTGAATGCAGGTGATATTTGTGGGAAATGTTTAATAAATACAGATAACATGGAAAGAGATGAAAACTGATTCCTTTGTTTTATACACAACCAGTTCATTTTACAAATCAAAGTAGCATTTCTCTTTTCCACACTAATTAGGGAAGAGCCCATAATTAAGAAACATGCATTTGGGTTTGGGGTTGGGTTAATGTATTAGCATGTGGATTCTCGGTTTTGTTTTGTTTCGTTTCGTTTTTACCTTGAGCCACTTCTCAAGATGGATTTCGACAGTAAGAGAGCCCTGAGGCATGGGGGTGGGATTGCAGCTGAGCAGGTCTGGACTAGCCAGAGAGGCTCAGGGAACCTCGAAGTTGGCCAGGGCCGTGGCTGATTCTCCTTTTTCTTCCCCGAGAGGTGGTCTGGAAGAGGCTTTTTTCTTTGGCTCAGCCAAAGGAGTGTTGCTTTGGATGAGTCCATGCCCCTGGGTCCCTAGGTCCAGAGTGTCCTGTGCTAGGGACCAACAGGCCCTGACTCAGAAGGCTTCCAGTCCCTGGAGCTCCCTCTTCCTCCTGGCACTTGTCAGCCTCTTCACCCAGCTGCGTGCTGGACTACACCTCCACTGCGTTCCCACCCTGGGGGACTGTCAGCTGGCTCCTAGGAGTGACCGCTAGTATTCTTGGTTGCTAAGAGACGCAGGACTTGTTTTTGTTTAGTTGTTGGTTTTCACCTATTGCTGTTTTTGTTTTTGAGAGAAATAGAATCATTCAGCCCTCGGAGGAAAAGAAATTAGGTGGATCAGAAAAGGGAACCTTCTCATCAGTGAAATGGGTCACAGAGAGCAGACCTCACCCTGCAGCTCCTCACGCCCCTCCCCGACCTGGGCTCTGGAGTGTAGGGTTTGGGCCTTACCGCCGGAGGTCCCTCTAATACTGGCCCACGACCCTGATAGGATTATTCAATGTCCCTATGCCTCAGTTTCCTACCTGTAAAGTGGAGGTGAATTACATGGCATGGAGATTTAAACAAAATATCGTGCTCGATTCAGCATCTAGAAAGTAGTTATCCCTCCACAACATCATTACTGTTCAGGGACCATCGTTATTTTTCGAAGCGCGGGGCAGCTGCCTCTGCGGAGATTGGGGAGGGGTGCCTTCTGACACCTGAACAGCCCTCTCCTTTGACAAATCCCCACGCTGTCGCTATTGAGATGACTCTAGTTCTTGTAACCACTGATCTTTACTGAGCACTTCCTCCTAAAGAACCTCCTTAGATTTCCCACAGCGACCTTCCGCAGGTAAAAAACTGTCTGCCTCTTACATAAGGGAAGCGGCTGCTGAGCAGCGTGCAGGACCGCTGGGGCTCCGTGGCAGTCCGCAGAGGAGGTGAGATTTGTTCTGGGGAGGGGTGGGTGCCAAAGAGGCTTCAGGGGCTCCACCCCAAGGCCTCTCCCCTCTCCGGGGCTCCGGTCCCTGTATCCCTCAGATCTCTGGCCCAGAGAGGGTATCCTGCCCGCTGCCTCTCCCTGCGTATTCCAGGGTTCCCTGCTCTACGGAGGAGATGCGGTCTGTCGCCCGGGGCTGGGAGGGCGCGATGGGGAGGAGCGGGTGTTGACTAGGACCAGGCGCCCGGCCTCAACTGCGCAGGGCCGGGCCCCGCCGCTATGATTCACTAAAGACGCACTCGGCTGCTCTCTGGGCTGCTGGTGCTTTCCCAAAGAAGAAAGCCAGGCCTGCCCTCTTAGACTTGAACGTCAGGCCTGTTTGCCTACGTGCGGCACTTAATTCTCTCCTTTTCTCTTCCACAAAAGGGGCTCATGATGAGGATGAAATGAGATGATGTCTTTGAAGAGTTTATTACGTGGCTCGGCATAGTGGGCAGGGGAGGGCTGGTGGAGGGGACGTGGTGCTGCCAGTGGAGGCCGGTCTTCCGGGGAGACCGCGGGAGGCAGCGCAGAGCAAGCCCTGCTGGCCAGAGGGACCTCCAAGAGAGGAAGAAAGAGGAAGGAGGAGCTCTGGCTGGGAGCGCCACCCAAGAACCAGAGGACTTTATCCCGACCCCTCAGGCCACAGCTCCTAGGGCGACTCACACGGGGCTCGACCTGTGACTCCCTAGCTCTGCGCAGCCACCCTCGCCCAGCTGGAGAGGGACATGCTCTGTGGGCCGCGGGGGCCGAGCGCTTGCAGTTCTAAGCCCAAAACCCTCGCAGAGTCCAGTCTCCTGGGGGAGGGAGGAGGCCGGAAACCAACAAGCAAGGTCTTGGGAAGAGCCCCTTTCTGCCAATCTCGTGATTTTCCCCAGGTCCCAGAACTGCAGAGGTGACATACCGCCTCCCCTCTTCAAGCTGACCACACTCCTTTCAAGTAGGAAACAGTCGCACCCAGGGCCCTCCAGGGCGTGGAGGAAAAACAGAGTTCCCGCAAGGCCGCGCGCAGTTCCCCGCGCGCAAAGTACGCTCTGGGCCTGTGCAGACCGGGATCCCGGGACCCGTGGGCTTGCTGAAGGAGAGAAGAAGTCCAGGGGCGCGCCCGCCTACACTTCCACTCCCGAAAATTCGCGGAGCGAAGCCACAAGCCCCACTATTCCTTCCCAAATCTTTGGCAGGGGGTGTACATTCATGCAGCACCACTGGGTGCTGTGAAAGATGGGGCACTGATTGTACTTCAAGACCAGCCCCTGCGCTCCCCGCATTTGTGGAAGCTACTGGTCCCGGGATTGGATTCGGAGTATCTTGCAAGGGTTCCCCACCACTGTGTCACGAAAGCCACTGAGAGTGAGACCTAGGATCGAAGACCAGGCGAGCGTTGCGCTATGCGGGCAGGACCAGGGCATGAAACTCCTTGAAGGTAAGGTCTCATCGCACAGCGCCAGAAATCGTGTGCAGCAAACAAAATCTCCTTTTCTTCTGTGATGTATTTCTTTTTGCAGTTGGCTAAAGAATGTCTCACCTTAAAAGGTAATCCATGCGTTGTAATAGTATCTGAGAGGTGCTCATGATTTCAAGTTCTGCCTATCCGTGTGTGTGTGTGTGTGTGTGTGTGTGTGTGTGTGTGTGTTTTAGTCAGGTTTGATCCCTGTGATTCTCTTGCACCTTTCTGACTGGAGCCTGAATGGATTCAGCTGCGTGCACTGGACTCCTACTTTATGCCGGGTACCACTGGAAGTCATGCAGTGCTCGCTGGGGAAGCACTTATAATTTGTAAAAGCCGGGTCACCGAGATTTGACAGACTCTCAGTGAATTTACCAGAGTAAATAGTTCTCAGGTTGCCCAGATTTCTCCTTGTGTACAACAAAGGCTGTTTTGATTTCCCAAAATAATTTTGGCCCCCTTGTCTAGCACTGTGACCCTCCCCATATCCTCTCTTTCAACTAATTCAGTCCAATGCACTTAAGTTTTAATGAAATCTGTCTGACACGGTCCTTTCGAGTTGGTGAAATCAGCCTGTCCTTATTATATTCCCTCATTTATCCTCCCTCCGTCCTTAGATCTGTGTGTCTGTAGGTATGGTGTGTGTCTCAGGGGTCTGAGGGTGAGTTTCTCTCTGTGTTCTCGTGTCTGACTAAGCCTGCAGGGCTTGTGTGTGTTTGTGTGTGTGGTGTAAGGTGTGTCTTCTGTGGGCTGCAATGGTGACAATGATCCGTGAGTATCTACCGGTTGGGGACAGGTTCCTATACACTCTTTTTCCGTACAAGAATGGCCATCTAATGCCACTGCTGCTGATGCCAGCTGTCTACTCAGGTCTCAATTCTTTGTGTTGACACAATGTTTACAGGCAGGAAATGCTGTCTTAAGAAAATGGGGGTGATAACTTTGGTAGAAGCTGACTGACTGCTAAAGTATTACATGATTGTGTAAGGAATTTCATTTTTTTCTTTCTAAGAAAAAAGTTTGAAACTAAGTTCTTTAATGTTAAAAGTATCACATAGAAACCCTCCTGAAGAAGGATCTGAAGAAGAAAGTTCTGGGTTGACACTGAACCAAATTTTACTCAAACCCAACTCTGACAAGCTAGATGTGGGAGCTGTAAAACCTGATGGGGAACTGAGGCAGAGCAACAGGAAGCCTCCCTGTAAAGGACACAGGAGTGATGCGGACTCCTGGCTGGCACCCAGCCTTGAGGAAGTTGCTTCCTGTTGACAGCAGGAGCCGTGGGAACGGACTGCGCAGGTAACTGTGGGGAGGAAAGGGAGGTCAAGCTCTGTAAATAGCAGCTACCAATAGCTGTTTTGCAGTGAAAGTGACTGGCTGGTGTGGATCTTTTGGGCAACTGAGTGAGAAGCCATCAGTGCCAGGTTCCCAAATTAAAGTGTGCTGTACTTATAATCGTGAGCTAGAATGGGCATCATTCTGTGATAGAGCATCATAACATGCTCTTGCTGTTTGCTTTATTAAAACTGGTTTTCTCTATAAACAAAATATGGCTTTTGAAAGCACAGATAGCTTTAGCCCATTATAATTTTATAAAACATTTTGTAATTCAACTTCAAGTTGAACTGCTTCAAGTCACTCCACACAAAGCATATGGACATCTTAAATATATGCCACATCATCAGCATGGATCAAGATTCCTGTCTGCATTACAGAACACACTGAACTCTCACTCCTAGTGATAATCACACAACAAAAATTATAACAATATTTCTGTTATAATTTCTATCATTTGAATAAGTTATATTATTTTCCTGAATTTTAAATTAGTCTAAATTCCAAAGGAAAAAGAGTTTGAAAAATCATTTCTCATGCTCTAAAAAAATTCAGAAGTTTCACAATTCTAGATCTGTCTGGAAATACTGCCAATTTGAAGCTGATATATTACCTGGAACTATTCCCACTTCAACAGCTCTAGAAATCCACTAAAAATACAAAATATTATTCAAGAGCTTTTTAATATTGAAAATAGTACATAATTGAATGTATTGCAAGAAATAAGCTCATGATTTCATGATTTTTATTTCATGTTGAAAACCTGATTTTCTAGAGCAGAAGTTTCTAGAGCTGATTATTTCTTCTCTGGACAAACAGAGACACAAACAAACAGATTTTAGTAAAACAGAAGCCAACATTCATCCTGCCCTTTGTCCTCCAATCCAATGGATGAGAAAGAGAAGGATCTGTGGCCAAGTGTAGAAGTTAGTATGGAAGTCAGACAATGAGTACTACACAACTCTATTAGAAAGCTTAAGACTAAAATCCCTGTTTAATTAGAGCTAAACTGTGTCTCTGAAACTGACATACCCTCTTGAGGAGAGCTGAGATTTTCAATCAAGAAAGATTACTTCCAGCTCTGTGTTCACCATTCATTCCCCTTCTGAACTATGTGGCAAACTACCTGGCATCTTGCCAGTCTCTTTTCTCATTAGTAAGTCAGGGGAGATAGGTGCCTCACAGGAGTGTTGTCAGGGCTAAATAAAATAATGTATGTGAAAGGTACTTTCCAACAGGGAGACAGACCCCAAATGTTATATGTGATTATAAAACACTGGAACTCCCCTTTCTATAAATCAGTGTTTTCCAAACAGTAGATTGCAACTTATTAGAAACTGATGAAGTCAGCTTAGTGGGTTGTTATTAGGCTTTTTAAAAATTAAATAAAATGAAAAAATCATAGTACATCAGGCATAGTGAGGATAAGGATTGCTTCATGAACCTTTTTTGGTTGTAGATGTCTATGTCTAAGAAGTCATAATATAAAACATATTCTACTCTGGTTGCCATACAGAGTTTTGAAAACACTGCTCTGAATGGTGTGCAATCTTCATCTATTTTAAACCTTTTCAGTTTAAATATCTTATTCAGTATGTATCTTTATTGGAAACCAACTCAAGTCCTGTTTGGAGGAAGAAAGTTGAGCTAGAAAGGAAAGAGAGAGGAGAGGGTTGGGGGGGACAGTTCCTGTCGAATATTTCACATCCAGATATGATTGTTAAGCCCTTATTTCTGAGCCTCAGCCCCACCCTTCCGAGCTCTCCTTTGTGATTCCAGACCTGAGCCAAAACTGAAAACAAGTATGTTTCTCCTTTGGCAAGTGGCTACCAGTTTGTATTTGCCAACTATTAGGAGGCACTAGAAGGAGGCTTGAGGGCCGGAAGGCCAGAAGAAGAACTGGTTCCTCTCTTTCAGCTTCCTGGTCACTTCAGTGAGAGTGGGGCAGTGCTTCTTCTAATGGTGGCAGTTTATTCCATTAATAGCACAAAGTTCACATTTTGTTTTACATCAGAAACTTTAGGAACATTCCATTTCTTATGCTGTATTTATTTTTAAATCATGTATACATACATACACATAATCATATGTGTTATTTTATAATAAATCTAGGGAGGGAGATGCAGCATATTAAGATCAATGTCCTCATATGTATTCAAACCCTCATGGCCACACCACAAATCACAGAATACTGGGTCTGTTCATTCTGCCTTTCAGGACTCTCTCAATGTGTCCCCCTCTGCTTCCTCACTGCCACACTTTTCCCAAACACTCTCTTGTACCCTTACCAGGCCCACTGCAACAGCCTAACTGGTCTCACTATCTCTAGCACCATCTTTCCACAGACTACCCCAATACTTCAATTAGGCCAGAGAGATCTTTCCAGTATGTGAATGTGATCAATGCCTCTCCATTTCCTAAAACTATTTAGTAGCCTCCATAATCTGAAGGGCCAAGTCCAAATTCCCTAGCCTGGACTCTTAGGCCTTTCCATTATTGAGCCCATAGGTATACATGCAGGTCCTGAAAGCCACCTGAAAGCCAAACACTGTTCTTTTGCTTCTGGTTGGAAGGGCCCACCAACTTACACTTTCTGTGTTTGCCTGCTTTCCTTCTTTTCTTCCATTATTCTTTACGCTAATGGTTATTCAGTAATAGCTATGCTAGGATCTGAACCAGACCCTGGGGCTTCTGATCAAGTCTGTTAGTTCATCAACCATTGGATGCTCTCCAAGGAAACATCCCAACTTCCACAGAGTGTCCCTCTGTAGTAGCTAGTTTCCAAGATGACCCCCAGTGAATCATGCCTCTTATTGTCCACATCTTTGTGTAGTCCCTACCCACATGGAATCTGAGCTGGGCCTGTTACTCACTTTAGCCAGGGAACTGAAGCAAAACTGATGCTGTGCCAGTTCTGGGCCACTTAGGAAAACCTGGTGTCTTCCATGTGTGGGCTTGGGGGAGCCCCGACTACCATTCAAAGACCAGCCACCTCGCTGGAAAGACTGCACAAAGTGCCCACATGAAGAGGCCGCATGGAGAAGGAGAGTTGCTAAGAAAACATGGAGAGGGAGAAAGGTCCACCATGCCAGTGTCTCAGTTGAGCAGAAAACTCCAGCCCCAGTTACCACCTGATTGCAGGAACATGAGACCAACAGGAAAACTGCCCAGCTAAGCCCAATCGATCCACAGAACTGCAAGTAAAATGAGCCAGGTGGTTTGCTCTGCAGCGTAGATAACTGAACCGCCCCCTCACCACGCTGTGCTCTCACTCTTGACCCCCATCACGCCTTCTCCACCCGGACCTTTGTTAGGTCCTTCCTCCAGTTGTATTGTCCATCTCCCCTAATGGTAAGCTTCATAAAGGCAGCTATTGCATTCTATTTATTTCTTTTGCCTGAAAAAAAAAATCAGTACAGAAAATAGAAACCACTTGAGGCACTTCAAGTAAAAGGTGATTGGGTGTTTACAAAGTCATTGAAAAGCATGCCATCTCTAGACTTTTGTCACCATGGTTGTAATACAGAGAGGCCTGAAAACTGCTGGTAGTACCACAGCCACTCTGTATCCAAAAACATGATGGTAAAAATATTGCCAAAAAGCAAAATCCAAGGGTAGAGCTGAGTTGTGGCAAGTGTGAATTCTGTAAGGTTCTCACAATTGTTTGTGAAGTCCATATCTTCCGCATTCTCATGAAAGTCAATAGGCAAATACAGAATTCATTTCAGACCTTCACCTTTTCAACCTGTTTTGCAAAGGTAACCAATTTCTCTAGAAATAAGGAGGCCACTTTTTCAAGGTCAGGCCTGTAGCTGATTCTGGAAAGTATGCATAGTATATATTTAAAGAAAATAAATTGGTCACAAAGTCTATATTCTTGAAAACAGTCCCAACAAAAGCTAAATCGACAGGTAAATTCTGTAACTTCATCTTGAACGTTGTTTAACCTTGGAGATTAAATAAAATCACTCACACATTATTTATTTATCCAAGCTATCACTTACAGCACCACATGGCTGTCAATTCCTCAGTGATGAGAAGTGGAACAGAAACCAAAAATAGGAAATCAAGACTTCAGATTTCTTTACTTAATGCAGCCATTTGCTATTAGACATGTTAAGATATTTCACCTTTGTTATGCTCACCATTTATAAAATGCAGGTATTGTATGGGCAACCACACAATGCTGATAAAGTATCAGGAGAGTTCTCATCCACCCCATTATCCCTGCCCACTGTCTGCTGAATCTCCGAGAGGGTGCTGTGCCCACAGGACTCATGAGCAAGTGTGTCCCTCACCCGATTCATTCAGCTGCTCATAAAAACAAGACTGGGATTTTTAAGAGAAATGAATTTTAGTAGGTGAATTTGGGGGGATTATTTTGTAGAATTTGTTATTTGTTTCCACTGTTTTTGTTGAGATGCTGTATGTTTTTATGAGTTGTTTTAAAGTAGTTTTTTTTAAGGCTAGACAAAACTGTAACCAAACATTCATGGTACTTAACTCTGGGGTGTGAAATTAGACATTCATCTATGTTTTACTTTACATTCTTCAGAACTGTTTATATTTTTAACAATGGGAGTGTACTAGTTTCAAAATTAACAATAAACTTTCTAAAATGTTATCAATGATTAACTCTGGGTCAAGGAATTACAGATGGTTTCTAAATTTGTTTGAATTTTACATTGAGAAAAATGGGCATGTTTTAAAAGAACATTGATTGAATTGTTATCACTTTTCCTAAGAAAGTACAGCAAGTATGTGAAGTTACAACTCAGTGTGCTCTTAGAACCTTGTAAAACCTTCTTCACGTCATTAATCATTGGTGGAGCTGTAGAACCCCAGCAACCGGAAATAATGGTGTGGGGTCACAGTGCAGAGTACTTGCAGAGGCTGTCTGACTTATGATGCCATCAGACCACATAGTTCAAGGTCAGAATGGAAAGGGAATGGGAAGTCTTCCTGAGACACTGCTCTGCCCTTTCGTGGCCATCAGAACCCAGTCAGAAAAGGCAAGGAACTGCTGAGCAGGTTGCTTTTGTCTTGGGAACTTCACACAGTGTGATTCCTTATTGTGTTTGTTTGTTTGTTTGTTTGTTTGTTTGTTTTATTCCATAAACTTGAATGAAACTACTATTTACCAGATCTTGTGCTGATTACTGGGGTTAGAAAGAGGCAAAATATTGTTTCCCTACCCAGAAGAAGTTCGTCGTCAAAAGCAAAACTCAGACAAGTAGCAGGGTACATTGTAACATGGGAACATAAGTGATGCACACTGATTTATACAAAGTGCTCAAGAATATATAGGAAAGAGAAAACAAGTCGAGGGGATTCTGGAAAATCATAGCAGAGTTTGAAGTAGGCAAGCTGAGGAGAAGGGCCTACGAAGGGAGTAGGTGCCAAGAAAACAGAAAGGCGAAGACCTGGAAGTGAGAAAGAACAATTCCTGCATTTGCCAGATTACTGCCATCAAATTACCACACACTTAGTGGTTTAAAACAACACAAATTCATTCTCTTGTAGTGCTGGTGGTCAGAGGTCTAAAATCCAGAGGTCAGCAGGTCTACATCCCTTCTGGAGACTTCAAGGGTGAATTGGTTCCCTTGCTTTTCCAGCTCCTGGAGGCTGCCCTCTCTCCCACCACTCCTACCTCCTGCATAGTCATTACACCTTCTGAGGTCAGATTCCCCACTGCCTCTCTCCTGTGAGGACCCTTGGCCCATTCGGGTAACCTAGGATAAAGTCCCCATCTAAAGATCCCTAATCTAATCATATCTGTCAAGTCCCTTTTGCCCTATAAGGCAACATCTGCAGGTTCCAGGGATTAGGACCTAGAGATGATTGGGGCCATTATTTAGCCTGCCACTGTCCCCTGAGACTTTGACACGCTAATTCATTTGCATGGGCAGCTCTTCTTCCTCAGGTCTGCTTAAGTGGCTCCTTCACAGTTACTGTGTAAACTTGGGCAATTTACTAAATGTCTTACACTTCAGTCTCCTCATCTGGAAAATGGGGATAATAATAGACACAGTCTATTAGGTTTTAGTGAAGATAAAATGAGTTAATGTGTGGAAAGCAGCACCTGGAGTATAGTAGGCTCCAAAGTAATCAACCTGTCATTGTCATCATTATTACTTTTGTTACCTGGGTCTCTATTCCAATGTCACCTCTGCAAAAATACCTTTCCTAGCTACCCTATCTAAAGTAGTCTCTCTAGTAATTCTCTACGTATCTGTTACCTTTTTTTTTCATAATCATGGTCACAATCTTAACTATTATCTTGTGTGCGGTATGTTATTGTTTTTCCTCTGCCTCCTCCCCTAGAATGTAAACTCCATATCTCACTTATCACTGATTCCCCAGTACCCAGTATGGTGCTTGGAACTTGGTGGTCCTGCAGTAAGCTTCTGTTAAATGAACAAATCAAACTCTCTAGCCCTATGTCACCCAGTAGAATAGCCACACTAGCCACACATGGCTTCTGAGCACTTAAAATGTGGTGATTCCAAAATGAGATGTTCTGAAAGTGCATAATACATGTCAAAAGTTGAGAAGACTCAGCATGAGGCTCTGGCAGGTAGCTCAGTTGGTTTAAGCATCATCCTGATACACCAAGGCTGCAGGTTTGATCCCTGGTCAGGGCACATACAGGGAGCACCCAACAAATACATATGGGTAGAACAACAACTCTTTCTCTCTTCAATAAATAAGATATTTTTAAAAAGAACAAATAATATTCAATACATCATTGGTAATTTTCATATTGCTTACATTTTTAAATAATAATAATTTGGATCTATTTGGTACAATGAAATGCATTAACCTCAAATTACATATGTGCTTCAGATTATATTTCTTTCAGTTAGCACTGCCCTAGGAAGCCCTGACAGCAGGTGCTCTAGAAGCTGGACTGTGGGTTGGAACCCTTGATCACCCTTGGTAGCTGTGTGACCCTAGGCAAATTATTTTTTCAATAAAAGCTATAATTAACTAAGTTCCAAAGGAAAAAATTTCTTTTTTGTCAGAGAACTTAAGAGCTTTATAAATGTTTACAAGTAAAAAAAAACACGGAATACTATGAATCTTGAAACTTTAGACACAATAGTGGTTGGCAAGGTTTTCACTCTTAATAATTTCTATTCCTGATGATTTATATTTTTCACAATGACTGTGTCACAGTTGGAAGAAAAATATAAATATATTTAAAAATAAGTTAATAGAGGTTGCAAAAATTTCTTGAAGTTGTTTATTGTAAATGCCTGTTTTCAAGATCTGAAACTGGAGACTCTGCCCAGAGGGTTGGCAAGTCATGGACCTCACAGCTGTCACATCAACTCTGACAAAGGTCCACTTGTAAATGCTGGGACCACCATCCACGAAAGCCTACTGCACTGCACTTCCTCCACTCCATCCTGGCCTCCAATTCTGATACATGCTAAGCCAAACAAATGTCCAGGGAACTGTATAAATAATTTTCATACTTCTTTTCCAAATATTTCTTTTTTCCATTATAGTACTTTTATCAACATTATAATATGCAGTGTAGAGTCTCATGCTTGGCAGGTGCTCAGTAAACAGGGAATGACTCATTAAAGGAATGAACACATACATGAATTCAATATACCTAACTAACATCTCTATTCTTCCCATTCTGTTGTTTATGCTTCTCACTGTTTTCATTATTAGTTTATAATTTTTTTCAACATGCTGGCTTCATTCTTTCTTTTACCTCCCTGATGTCAATATCCATGGATTTCTTTATGATTTTCATTTATTTTTAAGATGTTATTTATTTACTTTTAGAGAGAGAGGAAGGGAAGGAGAAAGGAAGAGAGAAACATCAGTATGTGAGAGATATATTGATCAGTTGCCTCTCACACACCCCTGACTGAGGACCTGGCCCACAACCCAGGTGTGTGCCCTGACTGGGAATTGAACTGGTGACCTTTCGGTTCGCAGGCTGGTGCTCCATCCACTGAACCACACTAGCCAGGGCTATGCTTTTCATTTTATTGACCACTTTTTCCTTCTGATTCTTTTTAATATAGTTCTTGGCTAAATTTTAGGAGACTGCAATTCTGACTAAGAGTTACAATCATGCTTTCAAAATAACTTTTTGCATGCATAATATACTCATTTATCTCAGAAAGAGGATATGTGTGTGTGTATGCATATGTATACATATACATGCCATGATGATGCAATCAGCAGACCAGGATATAGACTACCCCATGGGACAGATAAACCTATTTTCTTGAACAAATACATTGTAAGATTAAAAGTAAACAAAGAGATTGAGGGTTGATATTTACTATACATTAATAAAGGCTTAGGAGATGTATTGACCAATCATAATTTGCAAACCTTTTTTGTATTCTAGCATAAACAAACAAAATTATAAAATAAAAACATTTGCAAGACTTATGAGACAGTTGTAACTTTGAACACAAACTAGATATATTCCTATTTTTATTGAGGTATAATTGACAGACATTGTATTAGTTACAGGTGTACAACATGATTATTGAATGGCCACCATAAATCCAGTAAAAATCCTTCACCATACACAGTTACAAAAAACTTCTTCTTGTAATGAGAAATTCAAGATCTGCTCTCCAAGTGACTCAAAAGTGCAATATAGTATAAGTTATATTCACCATGTTGTATATTATAACCCCATGAATTATTTTATAATTGGAAATTTGCACCTTTTGACCCCATCACCCATTTTGTCCACCCCTACCCCTAACTCAGGCAAAGGTCCATCCATGTCCTTGCAAATGGCAACATTTGCTTTTTAATGGCTGAATAATATTCATATGTGTATATATATACATATATATACATATATCACATCTTCTTTACCTATTCACTCGTCGATGGACACTTAGGTTGCTTCCATATATTGGCTATTGTGAATAAGGCTACAATGAGCACAGAGGTATGTATATCTTTTCAAATTAGTATTTTCATTTTCTTTGAGTATATACCCAGAAGTGGGATTGCTGAGTAATATAGCAGTTCTGTTTTTAATTATTTTGAGGGAACTCCATCCTGTTTTGCATAGTGGCTGCATCAATTTACATTCCCACAAACAAGAAAGTGTTCCCGTTCCTCTAGGACCTCACCAACGCTTTTTTTAATTGTTCAAACATCAATGTTTATTTGCACAACCAACACTTTATTTCTTGTCTCTTAGATAATAACCATTCTGACAGGTGTGATGTGATAGCTCATTGTGGTTTTAATTTGCACTTTCCTGGTGATTAGTGATGTTGAGCACCTTTTCATATGTCTGTTGACCATCTTTATGTCTTCTCTGGAAAAATGTCTATTTGGATCCTCTGCCCATTTTTTAATTATATTGTTTCTTTAGTGTTATTTATTTTGGATATTAACCTCTTATCAGATATATGATTTGCAAATATTTTCTCCTGTTCAATAGATTGTGTATTCATTTTGTTGATGGTTTCCTTTCCTGTGCAAAAGTGCTGTTTTTAAGGTATGATAATGGTAAAAGTGTCCATATCTTTTTTTTCTTTTTTTTTCTTTTTTTTAAGATTTTATTTATTTATTTTTAGAGAGAGAAGGGAGGGAGGGGGAGAGAGAGAGAGAGAGAGAGAGAAACATCAATGTGCGGTTGCTGGGGGTTATGGCCTGCAACCCAGGAATGTACCCTGGCTGGGAATCGAACCTGGGACACTTTGGTTCCCAGCCCACTCTCAATCCACTGAGCTACGCAAGCCAGCATATCTTTTAATGATATACTCTAAAATATTTAGAGATAAACTGATATGATATTGGGTGTTTTATTTAGAATATTGGGAAGATATAAATGAAGCAAGATTGGCTACAAGCCCATCATTATTGTAGTTGGGTGATGTGTATAAGGCAATTTCTCAGACTATTTGTCTTTTGAATGTCCTTAAAATTTGTCATAATAGCCCTGACCTGTGTGGCTCAGTTGGTTGGAGCATCATCTCACACACCAAAAGGTTGTAGGTTGGACCCCCTGTCCAGACACATATGAAGGCAACCAATTGATGTTTCTCTCTCACATTGATATTTCTCTTTCTCTCTAATGTGTGTATGTGTGTGTGTGTAAATCTTCTCAGGTGAGGACTTTAAAAAGATGTCTTTCCATCTAAAAGATATATATAAAATTTGAGAAATGTAGAAGAGTCTAAGGAAAAGGAGAAAAAATAAAATTGCCCCTAATGCACAGCAGTGATTATTTCTTTTTAAAAAATATTTTATTTATTTTTAGAGAAAGGGGAAGGGAGGAAAAAAGAGAGAGAGAGAAACATAGATGTGTGAGAAATGCATCGATCAGTTGCCTCTCACATGCCCTCAACTGGGGACCTGACCCAAAACTGAGGCATGTGCCCTGACTGGAAATTAAACCAGTGACCTTTCAGTTCATAGGCCAGCACTCAGTCCTAGAGATTAGGACATAGCTATCTGTTAGAGGGCCATTTTCAGCCTATCACAACTGCAGAGTTACAAAGGTCATACTATATAGATTCTTTTGTGTCCTGACGTTTTGATGTGTGAGCCAAAAGGAATAAAATAAGCATTCCCCCAGATTGTCAAACACTCTGAAAAGGGCATCTTTAAAGATTATATAATATTCTACTGAATGATATACTATAATTTAGTTTTCCAAAATCTTAGACACTTATTTCCAGCTCCCTACTTCTGATTGTTTCCTTAGATTAATTCTAGATGTTGGTATTATTGAAGTCAATGAGTGTATTTTAAGACTTATAAAATATATTGTTCAATTGCCATCCAAAAACATGTGAATTTACAAACTTATCAATAATCTGGGAAGTGCTGGTCTCATCATACCCTCTCTGGCATTGAGTACTGATTTTTTAAAAGTTTTGTGTCATTTCATATTTCTTTAGAGGTCTAGTATTTTTCTTATTATTTTGCATTGAATTTTTTATATATTAAGGATAACCATCATCTTTCATTTTCTGAGTAAATACTTTTTTCTTTTTTTGCTTTTAAATTTTGAAACTGATGTTTTTGATAGCTATTTATTGTTTTATTTATAATTTGTTACTTTCCTATACACTTACAAAGTCTGCCAACTTCAGAGATTAGATTCAATAGTGGTTGAAATAGCATGGTGTTTGATGTCAGAAAGGCTGGGATTAGAATCTATCTCATAGAGATAGATGATGGTTGTTACAAAGATTAAATGAAAATCTAGAAATAACAGATTCAATCAAATCACAGAAAATGCAAATGTCCAATAAAAATGAAAATGTGCTCACCTGCTCAATGATTATAGCATGTAAAATTAAATTAGTTACCATTTTTCTGCCCATTAGATTAAGATAACCTACAGACTTCCGGCCCAGATGGAGGTGTAGGTAGACACACTGTGCCTCCTCGCACAACCAAAAGAAGGACAACAACAAATTTAAAAACAAAAAACCAACCAGAACTGACAGAAAACTGAACTCTATGGAAGTCCAACAACCAAGGAGTTAAAGAAGACGCACTCATCCAGACCAGTAGGAGGGGTGGAGCCAGGCACCAGGGTGGAGAGAACGCAGGCAAGGCGACAGCTGGAGGACTGGGTGGGGCGAGTTGGTAGCTGGCGGACTGAGCAGTCCCACATTCTTGTGCAGATAAACCGGGAAGAACAACTGGGGAGCAAGACAAACCACACAACCCAGAGTTCCAGCTTGGGAAAATAAAGCCTCAAGCCTCTGACTGAAAATACTTGTGAAGGTTGAGGCAACAGGAGAAACTCTGAACCTCACAGGAGAATTCACTGGAGAGACCCACAGGGTCCTAGAATGTACAGAAACCCACCTGGGAATCAGCACCAGAAGGGCCCAAGTTGCTTGTGGGTAGCAGGGAAAGAGACTGAAAACCAGCAGAGAGCAGAGCAAGCGCCATTGTTCCTTCTGGGACCCCTCCCCCACAGACAGAGCCAGAACACAGCGAGTGGGTTGCCCTGCCCTGGTGAAAACCTAAGGCTCTGCCCCTTACTATGTAACAGATGAACCCAGACAAAAAAAAAAATGGCCCAAATGAAAGAACAGATCAAAGCTCCAGAAAAAATACAACTAAGCGATAAAGAGATAGCCAACCTATCAGATGCATAGTTCAAAACACTAGTAATCAGGCTGCTTACAGAATTGGTTGAGTATGGGTGCAAAGTAGAAGAAAAAGTGAAGGCTATGCTAAGTGAAATAAAGGAAAATGTAAAGAAAACCAACAGTGATGGGAAGGAATCTGGGACTGAAATCAATGGTGTGGACCAGAAGGAAGAAAGAAACATTCAGCAAGAACAGAATGAAGAAACAAGAATTCAAAAAAATGAAGAGAGGCTTAGGGGCCTCCAAGACACTTTAAAGATCCCAACATCCGAATCATAAGGATGCCAGAAGAAGAAGAAGAACAGCAAGAAGTTGAAAACTTATTGGAACAAATAATGAAGGAGAACTTCCCCAATCTGGCAAAGGAAATAGACTTCCAGGAAGTCCAGGAAGCTCAGAGAGTCCCAAAGAAGTTGGACCCAAGGAGGAACACACCAAGGCATATCATAATTACATTAGCCAAGATAGGAGAGAATCTTAAAAGCAGCAAGAGAAAAGGAGACAGTTACCTACAAAGGAGTTCCCATAAGACTGTCAGCTGATTTCTCAAAAGAAATCTTGCAGGCAAGAAGGGGCTGGAAAGAAATATTCCAAGTCATGAAAGGCAAGGACTTACATCCAAGATAACTCTATCCAGCAAAGCTATCATTTAGAATGGAAGGGCAGATAAAGTGCTTCCCAGATAAGGTCAAGTTAAAAGAGTTCATCATCACCAAGCCCTTATTTTATGAAATGCTAAAGAGACTTATCTAAGAAAAAGAAGATTAAAAATATGAACAGTAAAATGACAGCAAACTCACAGTTATTAACAACCACACCTAAAACAAAAACAAAAACAAAAACAAACTAAGCAAACAACTAGAACAGGAACAGAATCCCAGAAATAGAGATCACAGGGAGGGTTATCAGCAGGGAAGTGGGTGGGGGTGAGAGGGGAAAAAGGTACAAAGAATAAGTAGCATAAATGGTAGGTAGAAGATAGACAGGGGGAGGTTAAGAATAGTATAGGAAATGTAGAAGCCAAAGAACTTATATGTATGACTCTTGGACATGAAGTAAAGGGGGGAATGCAGGTGGAAGGGGGTGTGCAAGGTGGAGGGGAATAAAGGGGGGAAATGGGACAACTGTAATAGCATAATCAATAAAACATATTTTATAAAATAAATAAAAGATAACCTACAGTGCAAAGAGGTTACAGTGCAGAAGAAAGAACTCACTCATAGGCACCTGTGATGGTATTGTGAAGTACTAAACCTCTTTCAAAAGTAATGATTATATTTATTAAAGTAAAAAATAAGCATTTTCTTTGATGTAGCATTTCCAATGTAAGTAATCTATCCTTTAAAAATACAAAGAGCCACAGCTGGGTGGCTCAGTTGGTTGGAATGTCTTCAGTATACCAAAAGGTTTTGAGTAAGATTCCCAGTCAGGGCACATGCCTAGGTTTTGGGTTTGATCTCTAGTTGGGGCATCTATGGGAGGCAACACATCCATGTTTCTCTCTCACATCAATGTTTCTCCCTTTCTCTCTCCCTTCCTCTCTCTCCAAAAGCAATAAACATGCCCTGACTGGTGTGGCTCAGTGGGCTGAGCATCATTCCTGCAAACTGAGGGGTCACTGGTTCAATTCCTGGTCAGGGCACATGCCTGGGTTACTGGCTGGGTCCCAGGGTGGGGGTGAGCAAGAGGCAGCCAATGGATGTTTCTCTCATACATGATGTTTTTCTCCCTCTCTTTCTCCTTCCCCCTCTCTAAAAATAAATAAAAACTTTTTAAAAATAAAAGCAATAAACATATTCCTGCATGAGGACTTAAAATACACACACAGACACAATAATACAGGAGGGGCCCCACAGCCTGCTTATCTTGGCTGGGCACAGGCTTTGCATGGTGCCCACCAGAGTCGGTTATGTAAACAAAGGGCTGCAAAACCACATGACCAATGTAGCCACTCACTGGCCCAACCATTTCTGGAGTCACCAAGCTGCCTGCTGCTTGCCTTGGTCCCACCCCACAAGGCCCACCTCACAATTTCTTCCTCATGATCAGAGTGAGAGGGTCTCCTTGCTGGACTGATAAAGTAATGACCATATTGAGGAAGCCCATACATAGGTCAGGGACTGTGGAGGGCCTCTAGGATACCAGGCAGCCTTCAGTCAACAGCCAGCACATAGCAGGACCCTTGGCTGTCAAGCCACAACGAAGTCACCTCCACCAACCACCTGAGTGAGCCTGGAAGTGGATGTTTCCCCGATGGGCCCTCGGATGAGACTAGGGCCCTGGCCATCACCTGGACTGTGGCCTGTGAGACCCAAGCAGAGGAGCCAGCTAGGCTGTGCTCATATTCCTGGCCCAAACAGACTGTGAGATACCAAGGTGTGTTGTTTTAAACTGCTAAGGTTGTGGTAATTTGTTATGCAACAATAGAAAATGAATTCATCAGGTCACAATCCACTAGATGAATTTCATGACCCATTCATGAGTTGCAACCTACAAGCTGAAGAGCACAGAATTACTCAAATGAAAGCTACAAATACTTTTGGAATTTGCAGGAATGTGGCCTTGTGACAACAACAAATCTCTTAAGCATATTTGTTACAGGAAACTGAATGTGCATGCCTAAAGAAGAGAACAAAACAAAAGCTGCATAGAAGTATTCAAAACTATGATTCCATTTTTTCCTGAAATAAAAGAATCGAATCTGCAATTTTAAAAAATCATTATATGAGGAAAAATGATGTACAAAATTCATCATGGGGCTATATCTGTTAAAGTGATTAGACTTCCAAAATAAAGAACAATAATTTGGGCATCCAAAAAGAAAATCAATTGTCTTAAAAGGAGTGCAATGATAAGACTTGACTCAGACTTCTAACCCACCATGGCAGAGCCTGCCAGATGTTCAGTCTCATTTTCTCTTCTTTCTGGGTACAAAAAATTTCTACATTTCCTAACACCCTATGCAGATAGGTGGGTCATTGTCTAGATCTGGCCAACAGTAAGTTAGTGGGAACAATGTGTGCCCTTTGGGGCCTAGGCTTTTTTAAAAGATTGTATTTATTTATTTTTAGAGAGGGGGAAGGGAGGGGGAGAAATATGGATATGTGAGAGAAACATCCATCGGTTGTCTCTCACACACACACAAGCCAGGACTGAACCCACCATCCAGGCTTGTGCCCTGACTGAGAATTGAACCCGTGACCTTTTTGCTTTGCAGTATGCCACCCAACCAACTGAGCCACACTGGTCAGGAGTGGGGCCCAGGCTTTTAAAGAAGCAGTTTTGCCCTCTCCTTGCATTCTCTTCTGCCAGCTGGATACTGGTGGCTTTATACTATGAAAGAAGCCTATGTCACTGAATTACCATGCTAAAGAGTGTTTTACTACCAACCAGAAACACCCCCTTCATAGTATTTTGGAAGAAGTAAATTTTATCATATGTGAACCATAATATCTTTGGGTCCATTTTTATGGGTGTGAGCATTAGTGCTACTAGTACATCTGTGTTCAACAGTAGAAGAGATTGAAGCTGTGCTTATGAAGAGCCCAGGGAAGAAAGTATAACCCAAGATTTTTTTCAGAAAACACAGGCTATATAGGAAGATGATTTTTAAAAAGAAGCAGTACAGAAAGTACAGCAGTAAGAAAGTTTTATATAAAATAAGATGACAGAGCTGAGACCAAAGGTATTTGTCATATCAGTAAGTGCTAATGGTAAGAAAATTAGATATCCACATGCAAAACAATAAACTTGGTCCCTTACCCTATACCATATACAAAAAATTAACTCAAATTGGGTCAAAGACTTAAACCTAAGGGCTAAAATATTAAATTCTTAAAAGAAAACATAGGGGGAAAGCTTCATGACATTAGATTTGGGAATGATTTCTTAGATGTAACAGCAAGAACACAAGCAATGAAACAAAATAATTGGTAGATTGACTACATTAAAATAAAAAACTTTTGTATATCACAGAATACAATAAACAAAGGGAAGAGTCAACCAATGGAATTCGAGAAAATATTGTAAATCATAGTCTGATAAGGGGTTACACATAAAGAACTACAATTCAACAACAACAAAAAAGACAGTCTGATTAATAACAGGCAAAGGACTTGAACAGACACTTTTCCAAGAAAGATACACAACCAATAAGCGCATGAAAAGATACTCAACACCACTAATAATTAGGGAAATACAAATCAATACCACAATGAGATACCTCCTGCAACCCACTAAGATGGCTACTATAAAAACAAAACATTGAGCCCTGGCTGGTGTGGCTCAGCGGACTGAGCACCAGCCTGAGGAAAGAAAGGTCACTGCTTCAATTGCCAGTCAGGACACACATCAGGCTGTGTGCCAGGTCCCCAGTTGGGGGCATGTGAGGGGCAACCAATCAATGTATTTCACACACATCAATGTTTCTCTCCCTCTCTTTCTCCCTCCCTCCACCTCTCTCTAAAAATTAATAAAGTATTTTTTAAATTGAATGCCAAGTGTTGATGAGAATGTGGAGAAATTGGAACACTTGTGCACTGTTGATAGGAATGTAAAGTGGTGCAACTAATATGGAAAATAGTCTGGTGGTTCCTTAAAACATTAGACCCAGAATTACCATATATATATATAACATATATACATATTAAAAGCAGAGTCCTGAAGAGAGATTTGTACATCCATGCTTTATTCACTATAGCCAAGAGCTGGAAGCAACCCAAGTAAGTATCCTTCAGTGGATGCATAGATAAACAAAATGTGGTATATACATGCAATGGGACATGTATTCAGCCTTAAAAAGGCAGGAAATTCTGACATATGCCTCAACACAGATGAAACTTAAGGACATTATACTAAAAGAAATAAGCTAGACACACAAAAGACATTTCATCTATACATTACATCTAGATGAGGTACTTAAAGTAGGCACACTCATAGAGACAGAAAGTAACATGGTGGTTGCCAGTAGTTGGGAGGAGGGAGGAAGGGAATTGTTGTTTAATGGTTACAGATTTTCGATTTTGCAAGATGAAAAATGTTCTGGAGATTGATTGCACAACAATGTGAATATTCTTAACAGTCCTGAACTGTACACTTAAATACGGTTCAGGTGTGTCTCTGGCTGGTATGGCTCAGTGCACTGAGCACCAGCCTGAGAACCCAAAGGAACCCAAAGGTCACCAGTCCTGTTCCTGGTCAGGGCACATGCCTGAGTCGCAGGCCAGGTCCTCAGTCTTGGCCCTTGAAGAGGCAACAGATTGGTGTCTCTCTCCCTCTCTTTCTCTCTACCTTCCCCTCTTCCTAAAAATAAATAAAATCTTTTAAAAATGGTTAAGATGCTAAATTTGTTGAGTATTTTACCATAATTAAACATAATTTAAAAACTCAAAAAACAAGGATACAAAGAATATATGTAAAAAGATATTTATATATCTTATCATAGGATATTTACATTTGTATCACTTATAATAGCAAACTGCTGACAACTTGAATATTCATCATTAGGGAAGTAAAGAAATATCCTCTCCCCACTAGAAGTAACCTCCCAGAACACAGGGATTCTTATTTGTGATCTTATTAGTTTTCCCAGCACCTGAATATAACAAACATTCAAAGAAATTTTTGCATAAATGAATGAGTAAAAATTCTGGTATATCCAAATTTTATAAAATATGGTGGTCATTAAAAAGAATCAGTCAATATAATGACCTGGGAAAATGTCCATGGTATATTATTAAGTGATAAAAACTAGTCACAAAGTATGACTTAATTTTTTTGGTGCTTTTGTTTAATGGACAGAAAAAAGAATAACAAGACTATATGTAATGTACATTTGTGTACATAGAAAAATTCTTAGTGTTATGGACCAGGGAGTTAACACCCAGTCCCAGCTGGGCCTGATAGAATGGAGAAATTATTAACTCATTTTCACTTCTCTAAATGGTTTAATTTCATTGGAAGAAATTGTAATTTCTTAAAACAATTACCTTGTATTAGTAAAGGCATAAGCCCAACCAAACTCTGCTATGGAAAAGACAGCATGTTAGAATCCTTTACGCACACTTTAGAAAAAAGTGCCCTTGACACAGTTAGGTATTCTTTTTACAGTATTGGTCTTATTTTATTAGTGTTTGTTGAACACCTAACACTGTTACAGGTAAATTTTGTTCCCCGCACCCTCTCATCTGCTTCTCCTTAGTTTGCTCTGCTGGTTCCCTTCCTGCGGGTCCCTCTCCTGTCACCCCTCTGACTCCTCCCGCCTGCTTATCTGCACGCCGCACATTCCTGCTAGAGCCCGTGGGCGGGCGCTGCTTCCGTGCGGCAGCCGCGGTGTGCGTGCTCGACCTTTGCCACTCGCCGCCCTCAGTGACCCGGAGATTTGCAAGGACGGGGCCCACGGCTCCTTATTTCAGGAATGCACCCCAAAGTACAAGTTTCATCTCCACAGCGAGGGGTCCTGCTTTGGAAGTGGAGGGGCCGAGAGCCGAAGATGAAGCGTGGGAGAAGCACCTGCACGGCACCTCCACCACTATTAATATTAACTTTTATTAAGATTGGCCTTTCTGTCCCGGGGCATCACGAAGCAGGAAGTCAGGGCAGTGGTGCAGGGAAGGGAACTGGCAGGCCGAGAAGAACTGTAGTAAATTATTTAACTGTGAGCCCAGATGAAGAGGGATCCCGCCCCTCCCCCACAAATCCCAAAGTGGGTGCGGGCTGAAGACCAGCCCTGGAACCGCCCCTCATCATTTAAACCGGAAAGTATCTGGAGGCTGGTGAGGGGTAGACCACGTTGGCACTTCTCTGCCAAGAGGCGCGCGAAAGCGGCAGGAGCCCCGGGCCTGACCTGGCTCTAGGGAAGATGGCCTCTCCTCCGACCCTCCACTGTCGCGGCCGCCCCTTTCGGCGGCTGCAAGAAGTAGCTGGGGACGAAACTGCGACTCCGCAGCCGCAGCCAAGGAAGGTGGACACCTAGGTGGAAGGCAGTCCGTTCGCACCCGCAGTTTCAGGCGAGGCTTCCTGCAACCGACCCTCGTTCTTACGCTCTGCCAGGGGCCGAAGAAGCGGCCGTGGGGCCTACCCGGCAGCTGCCCGCGGCCGGCTGCTCCGGCTTAGCCTTCGGGCTCCGGGATCCGGTTCCCCCGTGGGTACTTGAGGTCTTAGCACGGAGCCAATTGCGGCGGAGTCGCGGCCGCTCCGCCCGCTTCTCTGGAGCAGCAGCGCCGCCTGCCGGACACCTCTTGCTGGCTGGACCGCTGAACAGACCCAGACCCAGACCCAGACCCAGACCCGCCCGAGATCCGCAGGGAGCACTGACGCTCCGGTCCGCCCCCAAATCTAGCCTCTCCCCCCGCCCCCGGCCACCTCCGGGGGCGCTCCGCTCCTCGGGGTGGAAGCCGGGCCGGGAGCTCCTCGCCTGGGCCTGCCGACACCCGCGACCCGGGTTCTCCTCACCTTCCCCACCCACACTGGGCGTTTAACTTTAACGACGACGAGAGCAACCGCTGACGCCCAGCTGTTCCAAAGAAATGGAAAGTGCCGGGGATCTCGAGTCGCGACCTCTGCGGGCGCAGGGAGCGACCCGCGCGCGGGGCGGGGCCCCTTGCACGTACCCACGCCGCGTCCCCACACGCGGGAAACGCCGCGGGTCCCAGACCGCAGCCAAGACGCGGCGCGGGCGGGCCTGCAGCTCGGGGCCCACTGAGAGCCGAGGAGTCAGGTGGTGCTTGGGCCGGCGGTGGGCTCTGGTGGCCTTGGAGAGAACCCAGGAGCCTGAAGCCTTGCAAATCGTCCATCTAGGCCACAGGGGAGGAGGGAGGCCTCTGTCACCTGAGCTCTGTCTTCCCTGATGGCTGGGTCACGCACAGATGCCTTTTATTTTGGTTGATTGATTGATTGATTGATTGATTAGAGAGAAACATAAATTTGTTGTTCCACTTATTTATGTATTTATTAATTGATTCTTGTACGTGCCCTGAGAGAGTGGAACAGCAACCTTGCCACCTTGGCTATCCGGGCCACGTTCTAACCAGCTGAGCTACCCTGCCAGGGCAGGAGCCCAGATGTCTTGGTGCCAGGCCCAATGCCTCTCCCAAGCCTGTATTAGACAGCTGGCCTCTTTGGGCATGAGCAGAATTTTCTTTCTTTCTTCTTTTTTTTTTTTTGAATGTCTAAAACATTCAGAGATTCAAATCCAGACAGCACCTTCTCTGAGGATAGAGGTGGGAGATGGGAATAAATGAAGTTTCTGCTAAGGAAACAGCTTGCTGCTTCTCTGCTTCGTCTGGCTTTAGATTTGCAAAAGCTTACTCAGTACTACCAAGACCATTCTAAAACTGCGCCTACCAACCTGGTTGGTGTAGCTCAGTGGATTGAGAGCGGGTCTGTAGATCCAAAGCTCACAAGTTTGATTCCCAGTCAGGGGACATGCCTGAGTTGAAGCTAGGTCCTCAGTTGGGGGCTTGTGAGAGGCAACCACACATTGATGTTATTCTCCTCCTCTTTCTCTTTCTCTTCCCCTCTCTCTAAAAGTAAGTAAATGAAATCTTTTAAAAAATAAAAATCAAAACTCTACTCACTGAACAGCTGCAGATGGCATGGTCACTTGTGATTTACTTCATTTGATCATTTGGCCTTTTAGCTCTCAGTTCTGGCCAACGATCCACCCAAGAGAAGCACTCCTAACACTGGGTGTACATTTAAAGACTCTAACCCAGAAATGAAAAATAAGTGCTTTATTTCTTAAGAAATGGTTTCCTGCCCTGGCTGGCGTAGCTCAGTGGATTGAGCACGGGCTGCAAACCACACATTGCAGGTTAGATTCCCAGTCAGGTCACATGCCTAGGTTGCAGGCCATGGCCCCCAGCAACCGCACATTGATGTATTGATGTTTTTCTCTCTCTTTCTCTCTCCCCCCCCTTCCCTCTCTAAAAAATAAGCAAATGAAATCTTTAAAAAAAAAGAAATGGTTTTCTCTGGACTTAAGATCATGACCAAGAACTGTATCTGAATAGTGTCTAATGTGTATAACAGTGTCACTAACATATCTAAATGTATAAAGGTGGTTATATGAAATTAACAGGTATGAAGAAAATTATAACAGGCACAAATGAAAATAATTAGAGGAATTTGGATTTCTGAAGTTTACATTATTCTCAATAAAGTAGCATGAGGGGAAACATCAATCAGTTGCCTCTAGCGTGCTGTCGACTTGACTGGAACAGAGTAACCTTTTGGTTTTCAGGGACAGCACCCAACCCACTGAGCTACAACAGTCGGGGTGCCTGCACTCTTCTGTATTGCTGTTTATTGGATAATGGCCTCTGATTCTCAGTTAATTGTGTCTTTCCTCTGTTTGTTTCTGGCAATGCACATAGGAAAATGGGAGGAGAGACTGCAAATAGAATCTAATTATGTTGAGTTTTGTTTTGGTTGTTTTTAATACATTAGGTACACAGAATTAAAGAACAATACACTGTGTCTCTCGTGAGTAAAAGACAGAGCCTGCCCAGGTCATTTTTAACAACTTCTAATCTGTGGTTTAGGTACTTAATCTCTGTTGCTGATTCTAGTAATCAAGAATAAGTCAAAATTATTTAAGTGCTACACAACAGGTCATTGTATATTTGTACTTTAGCTCTCACATTGTTTCTCATTGTTTACTTGCCTGAGGTTGGAGAGGAATTTATCAACTACCACTTGGATAAAACCTATTATTGTCACACTGCAGATACCAAGTGTTGTGATAGCAGATTGTCAATCCTGGAAGTTCTGAGATAACACATGAACAATTAGAAAAGAATTCCTTTCCTAGAAATTAAAACACAAGTATTACAATGCAGGAATGCCTGGGTTCATATCAATAAAATACTGGACATATAAACCCAATGCATGACCTGAATATTATTTTTAAGTAAATGTGAGTATGTGAAGGAATAGTTTTTTTATCATTTGAACTCAGGGAACTCTTCTTCATGAATCAAAACTGGTTGTGTTCTGGTTTATGGATTAAATCTCTAGGACAGAATTGCCAGGATCCTGCAGAAGGAAGAACAAACGGGTCACTTTACTTTGGGGCCCTGGAAAGTTAGTTGATATTATCTATATTCACTGAGATTAATGACAAATTCCAATTTGGAAAAACTGTTGTTAAAACAAATGTAATGTTTGGGTACTAGAGATATAGTAGCCAAAGTTTTCTATGCAATTGCCTTCATCTTCTCTAAACTGATTCTTCAAGGTAAATGTTGGTATAACCTCTGTAATGGACAGATTCTACTTTCCTTGTTGGAATTTGACAGGTTATTTTGCCCCTTGACCCAATTTCATAACCTTGAAATAAGTAGTGGTAAGATATATTCTCTTTGATTTGTAGCTAAGTAAATTTAGAGATTGTTTTGGCCCAGTATCACTCAGTTCATCCCAGTTACCAATGAAAGCTCCTCAATTTCCTAAATCATAGTCATCATATTAAATAAGAAGAGTAGAGAAGAAAGAAAAAAGGCAAAGGGATAAATGACTAAATGTAAGAGTTATGGGGATTAAGAGTTTATATGATCTAAAAGTGATTTAAGAAAATAATTTAAATTTTAACTTAAATACTTAAAATAGCAAAATTAAGAGTACGGAATTGATTTTGAGATGCTCAGATGGAAATTGTTTCAAAATAAAGAAACTTTTTAAAAGTGCCCTAATAGATTATGAGGAGGTTCCCAACTACATCTTCAACTGATCTGTCTCCTAGGTAAAACTCTAAGTGGGGACATATCTTCTGGTAGATGAAAGGGCAAGTAAACTATGTAGATCAGCAATCATCCTCACATCTGGAATGTTAGTGCTTTGTCACTTGAGATTTCATGAAGACTCTGACACTGTGGAAACCAGAGAAAACAGACTTGAGGCTATTTTGAAATAAGCAATGAATGCATTAGAAACAATTCTGGGAATGGGGTTAATCTATCGTTATTGGAGACCTTATCCTTGCTCCGAGTTTTTTTGGAAGGCCCCTTGAGCACTTTGCAGAGAAGATAGTTCGATAAAAAGAAGGAGCGGCTGTAATTGTCGAGATCTAATCATATGTGTATGCTTACATCATTACCTCATTTGGTCTCCATATTACAGATGCAGAAGTGGCGACTCAGAGTTTGTGATCTCCCCAAGGTCATTAAACTTGTATATAGCAGCCTGTCTCTAAAATCATATGAAAACAATACCCCTAAAAACCATATCATCTCTTAAGATTCTGCAGCTGATTTTTCCTTCATTTCAGTATTCTTTTACTTTTTCCTGAGTAGTTGTGAATAACAGCAAGAATATTGCTGTTTATATATTTAGATTTCTATTTAAGATTGGTTTCTTGACTAGCGTAGGTGGCTTACCAGAAAGAAGTTAACATCATTGAAACTTTTACTGCCTTCATCAGCAGTGCATCTTGTTAACTTTATTGGATGAATATTGTAAAGCCATGAGTTGTTCACAGAAAAAGAAATAAGACTCAGGTTGATTTCTCTCCATATATACTTTTTTTTTTTTACAAGAGTTCCACAATGCTGGTAGTACTCCCTCTCCTTGTTTATCTTGAGTTCTCAGTCGTTGCGTATATCAGTTTACTCAAACTAATGTAATTTTTTAAGGAAACATCTTGTGCCAAAAGACCCTTTAGAGTGGTGGGTATCTCCCCTCCGCCAAATTTGCTTTTCTTAAACATTGAACAGATGCAGCAATCTCCTACGCCTATCTTACTTGAACTTTGTTTTCAAAAGGCCCGCGGCAAGAGTGGGGAAATCTCGCCCGACCCAAGCTTGGCAGCGGCTGGGGTGGGGGAAGCGCGGGAGCTGGCGCCTTCCAGCACGGTCGGAGCCCGGTCCCTTTCCGGGTCTGCGCCGGAGGCGGCGAGGAGCTCAGGCTTCGGCCCCGCTCTTCCTGGAGCGCGTGCGCCCTCTGGCGGCCCGAGCCCAGAGTAGGGTGCCGGAGAGCGAGGGATTCCGGGGTCCTCCACGCTGGCCCAGCGCTGGAGGCGCCCGCACCCGGCAGTCACCCCGCCAAATACAAGTCCGCGGATCGCGGCCCCGACCTCGCTTTGTCTCCCCACGCTGCTCTGCCCACTCGCGCCACGTGCGCCTGTTCCGGGCTCGCTCCAGGGGAGCTGTCCTGGCGTCGGAGCGCGGCGGCCCGCGGTGCGGGCGCGGGCCCGCAAGTCTTTCCGTGGCTGTAAAGACTGGCGGGCGGCGGGCGGCGGGCGGCCGGCGGCCCGAGCCGGGTGCCGGCTCGTCCGAGCCGCCGAGCGCCCCTTCCTTGCCCGGAAGCACCCGGCGCAGCGGACCCGCCGCCGGCTTCGGAACCGGGTCGGGTCGGGTCGGGGGAAGGAAGAGCTTGTAATCGCTCGCGGCGGGACAAGGCCGACTTTTGAACCTCTAACCACTAAGCAAACAACCCTTGGGCTCTCGCTCCAATGTCCAAACAGGGTTTATTGACAGGTGTTTCGCAGCAACGCGTAGCAACCGCGGTGAGGAGGCGGGCGTGAGGGCGCGGCCCGCCTGGGCTCCGGGCTCCCCTAGCGGCGCCTGGATACCCCCGGGCGCCCCCTGCTCAGCAGACCCCACCCCCGCTCTCCCCCGCACTGGCCCTGGCGCTCAGGGGCTCAGCCACCAGAGCCCTTTTCCCAACTCTGGAGTGCAGTGCGCCGCCCAGGAAGTCCACGGAATTGGAGAGATGCTGGAGGAGACGGTTATGTCTCCAAGCTCTCTGCTCATCCTCCCCAGCCCTCAGCGCACCTCCTTTCTGTGTGAAGGCGCCAAGTAGGACTCGAAAGAAAGACCTGGGGGGATGCTGGAATCGAGGGCAAAGTCCTGCCCAGAATGGCCAGCCCAGCGGCTTCCAGAACCAAGAACCACAAGGACAACAGCCAGGTCCCCAGCGAATCAGCTGGATAATAAGCAACCATCACTGAAAGTGTCTTCTTATACTGGTTCTTGAATTCTTGTTTATGGGGGTCGGTGGGACGAGGGCGGTGGGATAAGGAAACTGCGTGGGAGAGGGCAAGAGGTGGAACCAGAAAGGGCTCACGTCAATGCCTGGCCATTAACAGGAGACCGACCATATTCGTGGAAATATTCCCTGGGAAATCAGAAAATAAAATAATTGTACTCAATGTTCATATTTAACTAGCTGGCTTGTGGGGCATTCTTTGGAAGGAGGAAACCACTGTTGAAGGAAATGTTTGCAATTGCCTTGGCGTGAATTTGATGAGACGCTATGAAGGGGTCTGTGGCACCGCTCCCCGCAACCCCACCGCGCCAGCCCCCAAAACTCATTGTAGCTGGAGAGCCAGGGCCCATTTAGATGTGTATTTTGCCCAAAGGCACACCCAGGGGAATCACACATTTCACAGTCCTAGGCTGGGCTAAAGCTTGGGGGCAGGGAAGGTCTCACAACCTGCCCCCTTTTTTTTTTTGGCTTCTGACGCTCTGGGGTAAAATGAGGTTGTCCAGATAACCTTCTCCACCCTGCCCTGATTTTGCTAATTCTCTTGGCAAGTAGAAAAGATTTCCCCTTTCTTAAAAAAAATAACTCTGGAAAAAATCTGAAAACAATAAATACAGAATCTGAAATATGGAAAGCTCATTTATCTTTTTTCTTTTTAGAAAAAATTCAACTGTGTTCAAACACCCCCACTTCCCTTCACCATATCACTTCTCTCCCCATGGATCCAGAAGGCTTTTTAAAGACTGGCTTGGATGCTACACAGACCAACAAATCAAACAGCAGCAACAACAACTCCCCTTCTTCATCAGCCCCAAGGTTGTGAAAATGACAGGAAGTCCAGGTCGGCTCTGGCATTTATAGCACTGACATACATTCAGCTCAGAGAAGCTCTGGTGACAGGTTTGCTAAACAAGGTCCAGCCCTGGGCCCTCTTGTCAGGCCTAGAGTCCAAAACCACCCCCTCACACCATCCACCACACATACGCCAGCCAAGCCTTTTCTGGTCTGGGGAGTGAAGAGAAGAAAGACAAAGACCTGGGGATTCTGCAGTCTTCGGCCTGTCCAGGTTTCTATCTTAGCTGTCTCTAGCTTCCACAGTTTAAATCTTGCCTTCTCTTGAGGCCAGAGAGGCCAGCTGGTCATCAGATGGCAGTAAGTAGGCAGTAGCCAACTTGGCTCTAAGCATTGGCATTCCCCTGAGTTCCTCTCCCCCTTCAGCTCCAACCAGAGATGCATCCTGAAGATTTTGGAGGTACAGAGCTGGGGAAGGGGGGCTGAGAGCCTGGTCTGTTTAGCCAGCACTGCTTCTGCCAGCACTACATGGAATCCCAGTTGTTGTCACTTCCTGTCTCCTTCCTGGCAGTCAGACCAAAAAAAAAGTCAAAATCTGGGACAATGTCTTCCTCATTGAGGCCCCCAACCCCACTTGTCTTTACTCCTGGCCCTCAGTTTTCCTGAGAGCTGGATAAATTGGTGCACTGTGTACATTTGTAGGCAGGAGGAGAGGGTTCTCGCCTGAGGATTCAAGCAGAGTCCATGCTCCTCACCACTCAGTCTGGAATTGCTCTGCTGCTGCAGGCCACTGTAGGTCACTGGGTGACAGCAGAGTTCAACACCCCTCCAGTTGGCCCCAGAACCCCAGGGACAGAGCCTGGCACAGAAGCTTGCAGGGTAGACACAGGACTCAGGGGCTCTGGGACACTTCTCAGAGGACCTGGCTGTGGCTGGGGAGGCTGGGCTGCAGGCGGTGGAGGCTGCTGCTGCTGCTGCTGCTGCTGCTGCTGCTGCTGCAATTTCTTCTTGTTGATTTTCCTTTCCTTTGCTCTGCGGTTTTGAAACCAAATTTTAACCTGGAAATGGGCAGGTAGATAAAACAGAGGATGGTGAAAAAGAGATGTGGGTAGGGGGGAGAACTGGTATCAGCACTAGCATCCCTATTTTTCTTGCCAACTAAAGAAGTGTCTCTCTTAAGCAAGGACCCCCTAACCCTCTCTGCCTTTCATGGGATATCTCCATAACAGCCCACCTCTGGAGCCCCTCCCAAGCTCAATTCAGCACCCTGAGAAAAGAGCCTCCCCCATTCACCTTGTTCACCAGGTTTCTTTCCAAAGCTGCCTTTATCTACAACTTTACTAGAAAAGTTCAGAGTCTCAAAACCAAGGAAAACAGAAGCCACGAGGCCCTTTCTGTACCAAGCAAGAGGAAGCCAGGGCTGGATGGACTTCACATGACAACCTTTGGCCCCTCAAAACTAAACTAAAAAGTAATATTCCTCACCTTGGGGCAGAGAATGAGATTTAAGGTGGGCTTCCTGGCCGTGAATTTGACCTGTTTTATTCTAGACCATACAGAGATTTCATGAGCCAAGCCTCACCCACCTAATTATAGTTTTTATGGGCAGGGACTGGGGTCTATTAATTTTTTTCCAGGTACAGTGACCCAAATAGAATTCTGTATTAAACCAGTGCTGTTTTTTTTTTTTCTTACATCGCCCAGGCCTCTCACAATAGAAAAAGAAATATTCAACATCATCAAATAAGACAACTACAGGTGGAAAAAGCCTTTTCTTTCTTTCCTTTTTAAGCATTCAGAAGGAAAATGCTCTCCATCCTGCTGTTTTAATCTGCAGTTTGGCTTCTAAGTCTCCCCATGCGACTCCCAACCCCAGGCAGTGACCAGGTGGGGAAGGGGAAGGGCAGTTCCCACCTGCCTCTCGGAAAGCCCCAGAGTGGCGGCCAGCTCAGCTTTCCTCCGGATGGTGATGTAGCGACTGTAGTGAAACTCCTTCTCCAGCTCTAGCCGCTGGTGGTCCGTGTACACCACCCGGTATTTGTCTTTCGTCCTGGTTTTCACTGGAGGAAGGAGAAGTCAGAGCTGAGAGCTACAAGGCAGCCCATCAGTCATGGGTAATGACAAACCTCCCTAACCCAAGGGCCATTTCTCTTCCTCCACCGCCCTGGGAGGCCGGAGTTTGGCTGGTTCCTGCCAGTTTGACAAGACCCCCCCCCCCACCAAGAGGGCCCTGGGGGGAGGGTGTGGGGCTCTCCAGGACACTAGACTAACCTTGGGGTTAAGTGGTTTTTAAAAACTGAGAAAAACTAAAACTTCTACACACAGAAGAAAGCAGAACCCAGCCTCCACTTTGGTGAACCAAATACGGCACCGGAGCCCGCGAGGAAAAGAGAACAGGAGAAGGAGTCCAGAGCCCAGGGAATATTCAGACTTTCAGTCCCACCAGAAATAGAAGCCCTCCTAAAAACGTGGGTATGTATTAGTAGTAGCAGAGGGGTGGAGATTACTTTCTGTCTGCTTTTTAGAAGTGCAAAGGGGGGTGCGGGCGCTCACAGGTTCCCTCAGGTCGGCAGAATCACCCCCCAGCACCCTAGGCCCGTCTGCGGAAACCGAGCTGGGCCTGGCAGGCAGCACAGGCAGAAAGCCCCGCCTGCGGGGAACACTGGAGATACCTGGCTTGGCATTTCCCACTCGTTTTTAAATGCCCCATTTATTTCTGCGTCAAACCCTGCAGAGCTATCCTGACCAGGGATCCATATTCACGGGATTGAGTCAACATATTAAACCTCGGATTGATTGTTTTACTGAAGGGTCTTGACAAATGGTGCCGCCTCAGCTGGAGCAGACCCGAGACTGGCGTCTCCGCTGCATCTGTCCAGAGTCAACCCCCGGCAAAGCCCTGGCCAGGCTCCTCCTGTCTTCTGGCAGCAGAGCGGTCCAGCCGCCCAGTGCCCAGTCCGACAGAAAGATCTAAAGGGTCTCAGAGCTGCTCGGAGGTGTTTAATGCCCCGCAGGCCGACTTTGTTCAGGTAAAACCCTTTGCAAAGCACAACAAAAGCGCCCTGGGAAGATACAGGCTGGATCAGAGGGAACTCCCCCAAGCCTCTGAAAAGGGGACACGGTCGCAAACAATGCCGGACAAGGCGATCTTATCAAAGAAAAGCCCTTTCAATGCCTTAATAACAACCGCATTCTGTTTGAATTACCACTACTGAGCAAATGGCGGCCCCGGCTTTCATCCCCCTCCCCGCCAGGCGCATTAACATAAACACCGCCCGGCAGGCGCATTTGAATGGGCGCTGCGGCCCCGACCCCGCGCGGGCAAAGAAAGCGAAGGGAACTAACACGTCGCGAGGGACTTCCTAGAGGTAGGCGCGTTCCCACGCGCTGCCGCCCCCCCCCCGGTTACCACTCGAGGCTGCCAAGTGGTAGTCGCCCCTTTTTACAGATGAGAAAACTGAAAATCAGACGATGTCATGCAGATAGTAAAGGTGCGACTGGCACCTTGGTCAGGTTGAAGCTACAAAACACACCTCCAGGGCTGGGAAGCGGGACGCAAAGGAGTCGTCCGAGTCCAGTTCCCCAGTAGTGACGCACCTTGGGGCGCTCGGGAGTCACTGTTGTTCGGGTGCTGAATACCCCGGAGGGGCTGGGAAACGCGGTGGCCAGGAGGACCCTTTGCGCGCCGCGGCCCGCGCCCAAGGGCCTTGCAGGCGCCCCTCACCCCCTGGGAACCGAAGAAGGGGCTGGAAGAGGGGAGAGATGAGAGGGACTTGCCAGAATTCATTATTGACTGCGAAAGTCACCACCCTCTTTCCGGGCCCTAAAAGAGACAATGGCAGAGCTGGGAAGGTGTATATCAAAGCGGACCGGGCCGAGTACCACCCCCTCGCCCCCTGACAGATGAAGCTCCGCAGAGAAGCCCGGGTCCAGCCGGCGGGCCGCAGCCTTCCTACATTAACATCATAAGGGCGCCGGGCGCCGACTGCGGCCTTGCCACCTTGGCGCGGGACTTCACAGCGACCTCTCATCTGCTGACCTCGAGGCCCGGGCTCCCGCGGTTCTCCTCCCTCTCCCACACCTCTGCGCTCTCCCGGGACGCGCCAAAGGTCTCCCTTAGGCCGTCGGGTCGCTGCCAGTTGCGCCCCTGGCAGGCTCTGAAGAGAAAGCCTTCTTTGGGCTCGCGCTCCATTCTGACCAGGGTGCCTCCTCTAAGGGAAGGGGCCAAGCAGAGGTTGCAAGGCTGGCCCTGCGGCCTTCCCACCTGAAAGATACCGGCATGTGCCCAGTGACGCAAAACCCGATCCCCAAAGACAGCCCCCAACGGCTGCTCTGATTTATACGTCTGTAATTGGCTGTAAACCTCTTCGAAGTGGCCATAACCTGCATGCAGCCGGGCTGGGGCAGAAAAGAGGGAAGAGAGAAAAGCGGAAGTGCAGAGGGCTGGAAAGACTTCCTGGAGTAAAAAGGTGACGCCAAAAGGAATCTCCGCAACACACCTATTCGCCCTTCCTTCCAACCTGAACCGCATCGCTACACCTGAAGGGGCAGACCCGGAACCAATGAGCCCCACAGTCCGGCAAATCTAGCATCTTTGCAGGAACATCTCCTGAGCAAGCGTCTTGACCGTCTGTGTGCGCGAGCACTTGTGCACACACACGCCTAGATCCTTGATTCAGAGCAAATGATCCTTGTCTGAAGCAGCGGCTGAATCCGCATCCAGGTTTCTTCTTTCCCCGGGGGTTCTTACCTCCAGCTCCAGGCTGAAATAACCCCGTTGCAGATCAAAAGTTCAAAGACCGGGGCGCGCCCCCTTCACCTTAGCTCCCGTGGCCAACATCTCCTTTTCAGACACAGCACGTCTGCCCGATCTCCAGACTTGCCGTAGCTCCGGTCCCTTGAGTGGACCCGAATGGCTAGACCTGGGCCCACGCGCCGCTCTCCTGGTCCCCCGGCCACCCCTCTTCCTGAGCAGGCAGATGAGGAAGGAGGGCACGGAGACCTAGAGCAGACCGCCCGGGCCGTAGAGTTCGACGCTCCCTCTTCTCGGTGGCTAGAAGCGGCGCACCGCGTGGGAGCAGAGGCTGCAAGTGGGGAGGACACGATCCACTCGGTACAGCCAAGATTCGCCTCTGCCTTAAACGGAGCCAGAGGTGTAAGGTCAAAACATTCACCCCCGACCTTCGCCAGCCTAGAAGCTAGAGAAGCCGCGAAGGCCCGAGTTTCCTGACGTCGTCTCCCCTACAGTCCCTACTGGCGCGGAGCCCCCAGTAGCCCCGGACGCCCGGGTGCGCACTGGATGCGCGACCAGCCCGGCAGCCGGCGCCGGGTCCGCGCCTCCCCGGGCGCCCTCCCGCGGGGCGCGCCGCCGCTTACCTTGGCTTCCGAGGGACTGCTGCGCCGGCTTCCGCATCCACTCGCACAGGTTCCGCCGCTGGCCGCCGGGGGACAGCTGCTCCGCGGCGGCGGTGGCGGCGGGCCCGGGAGGGCCGGGGTTGAGAGTCTGCAGCAATCCTGAGGCGCAGGAAGGTGCAGCGGGCGGGTGGTGCGGGTGATGGTGCGGGTGGTGGTGAGGATGGTAGTCGGCGGGGCTGCTGTAGCCCATGGCGGCTGCCGGCGAGCCCCCGTTGAGCCCGTGCGCCACGGCATTGGCGGAGACTGCGGCGCCACCCGGCGCGTAACCGTTCCAGTCCTCCCGGAGTGGTGCGCCGTAGGCTGCGGGCCAGGACGGCCCCGGGGACTGAGCATTGTCCAAGTTCGCGGCTGCCGCGGCCGCGGCCGCCACATGATAGCCGCCGTAGTCCGGGTACTGCGGGGGGCTGACGAAGTTCTGCGGGGCCAGGTTGAGGCCGCCCGAGTGGCGCACGGAGCTGGGGTACATGCTCATGTCCTTGTCCAGGAGGTAGCTCACGTACATGGTGGCGAAGGCCCGACAGCCAACCTCACCATGCTGCCTGGGGACGGACGCTGGGGACTGCCGCGGGGCGCAAAAGGGAAAGGTCGCGGGGACACGAAGAGCCACGGGTGGCTGCGCCCCAGCCTGCGGTGCTCCGCTGGCTACTCGCGGCAATTCTGCCTCTAAGGCAGTCCCTCCCACTGGCCTGTCTCCTCCCCCCTCCCTCCCTCCCTCCCTCCTCCCTCCTTCCCTCCCTCTCTTCCTTCTTTCCTCCCACCTCCTACCCACTAAGCTGCAGAGACCGGGAAGACGCACCACAGGCTGGCGTACGGACCCGGGAGCCCGGAGCCCGCAGCCTTACGTGATGAACAAGTGTTTACAGGACTTTATTAGTAATCACACAGACACCAATGGCTGGAGACGTCTAGGCGAAGCGCGCACCCCACGCACAACCCCCCGAAATAATGATTTGCATTTTAAAAGATAAGGGGGGAGGGGGCTCGCGAGATGGCAGCGACTTGATCACTGCTAAATAGTCAAACCTTTATTGTTAAGAACTTCCTCCTTCCGACATGGTGCACTTTAACCTCCAATTTCAGAGAACGAAATCAAGAAACTTACAAAAGAGAGGGGGAAAAGTTGTCTCGGCTGTATCTGGACTTGAAGACTAAGGAGTTGTGTTTATGCAAAGACGGGGCGGGGGGGGGGTCGTCAAGACGCTCCTTCTATTCCCAGAGTAAAGGGCAGCCATTGCTTCGATGACGAGGTTTCTAACCGACCCGGGAGGTGGAGAGCGGAGCGGGAAGGCAGGCTCAGGCTCCTTCCCGCTCTGCGTCCCTGGCGGGAACGATTGCGCGCCCCAGACAACTGTCATTGCTGATCATTCATTTTCTTCCCCGAGGAAACCAACCACTCGCCCTCCGCAGGAGATAAACTATGACCCTAGCTACAGGCTGCATCTCCGAGTTCATCTAATACTTGGGATTTAAGTTAAAGCAATTTTTAAGTAATTGCACTTAAGATCAAAAGCCTTTACTACAAACCAAATTAGAAATCAGGCTAGGGGAGGGCAGTGATGGGGCAGGGGGTTGCTGGAGTGCAGATACTGGTCACACTGTGTGTTTGTGAAAACTCAGCGAGCTACACTTTTAAATTTACTATACTGAAATAAGTGACTAAAAATCAAGGAAAAGGGAGCCTAGAATGTCTGCTAATGTGTGCCTAAGTCCTAAAAGCATTCTTTCCTTTACAAAGTAAAACATTCTTGACAGAAAATTATTTTTCATCTGGGAGGGGATGGTGAGGGAACCGTGGCCCATTACTAATGATTACTAATGAAAAGCTCCGAGTGGGGAAGGGTTGAGAAAGGATCTTCCTTGGTTTTTGAAGCACTGTGTTCAAGGAGCCAGGGACTGGAAGTGGCAGCTGCGGGGATCTCTGCTGCGGGGCCTAGCTGGAGATCTGCACCTACAGGAGCACAGGCCCAGGAGATTCCACTCTGGTAGTGTGCTCTCAGCTGAGTGACCACAGGGAGACAGACGGCCGAGGTCACCGTCGGCCTTCTCTCGCAGTCCACATGGCAATGCCACGTGAGGATTCGCAGGGCTGGTTCGGCAGTCAGTGCAGGCTGACTGGGTGGCTTTGCGCCTGCTCTGGAAACGCGGGGCGCTGGCCACTCTCCTCCAGATCTGCACTTGGCTCTCACTGTCAATCACTCTCTGGTATTTGTCATTTCATGTCGTGGTCTCTGGGGCCCTTTCCAGTGACTTTTATCTCCCCGATCCGCACCTCTCCCTTGATCCAGAACAAAGCTGTTGTCAAGCTCTTCATTTTACAGATGATACCTACCCACCAAGCTGCGTGTTGCAGAGACACCATGCCCAGGCAGGTTCAGGGCTTCTCAGGATCTCCTGCTCGCTGGTCCCTCCCATTCTTTGTGTTTCCTGAGGAAGAAGGTTAAAATTGAGGGTGGGAGCAGGGCAGCAAGCTGAGAACTCAAGAGGCAGGAGATCCAAGCAGGTCATCCATGCGGACCCCTGGGCCTAGCGCAGACAGCTGAGTGTCATCGGGACCTCTCCAGAAAAAAAATAGAAAATAAATTGCAAGCGCCATCACAAAAGCCAAATCATTGAGTGTGGGGTGGGTGTGAGAGGGGTGTCTGCAGTCCTGATGTGGCAGGAATGTGAGAGGTTAAATGATGGGCACTGCAGACTTTTGATCTAGTAAACATCTTCCTCCTCTTCCTGGAGACACAGTCCCTCCTTCCGACCCCCACACCCCCCTCCCAGGCCTCTAGCTCTGGAAGCCAGCCGAGGCACAGTCTTCAGCCTGTGTCTTCGGAATGTGGGCATTCTTTGTAACAATCACTTTATTGGGGACAGCCGTCCCCTCCACCCTGCGGTGGCCACTTCCTGCGTTTTTATGGCCCGACTGCCAGCCACTGGCTAATTGTCCCGCCTTTCCAGCTGTGTCTCTGCTCTGGCCTAGAGAAAGGGCTCTGGACTGCCCACCCAAATGTTTTGGGGGTGGCCAGGGTTGCTCTGGCTGCAGGGGTCATGCCTAGCCCCAGAACTGGCCAGACTTCAGGGAAACCTTAGGCTCACTTTGGGTTGGAGGACTGGAGAAAGGAAATAATTGTGAAAACCAATCAGTTTCCTTCCTGGAAAAGGGGGCCTGTGGTAGCAGCACGGCCCCACCCCTGAGCCTCAGGTCTAGGCTGTTGGGTGAGGGGAAAGGAAACCAATAATGATGTCCTTAGACAAGTTCCACGGAGTGAAATTGTCCCCTCACATCTAAGCATACTACAGCGGTGGGATGGTGGAGCAATCTGAGAAGGGTGGAGGTGTTCTTTCCGATGCTGATGGTTTAGCCTCCGGCAGTTCTTTGTCAGGTGCTTATTCTAAGGCCTGCTGTGGATAGGGCAGCTCCTCCAGCCTCTGGGTGCAGGTGTGTGGCCCTGGGGGAATGCAGGTGCTACCTGCATTAGGGCCCCAGGCGGTGCTTTCTCTAAGGTGCTTGACAGCTTCCTCAGAGCCTTTTGGCTTGAGCTGAGAAGCACCCAGCAAGGTCAACCCCAAGCTTGCTGCTCAAGGCTCCTTCCAGCTAGTACCCCTGGTCTCCAGCTGGCTGCCCCACCAGAGAAGCCCTCAGCAAGTCACTCTGGAAGAAGCCAGCTTATTTGGAGAGCTTGGGGCTGGGCTTGGCCTGGGACTGAAGCTATGGTGGCCCCATGGAGCCAGGGCTAGAGCAGGCTTTTAAAGGCAAACAAAGGTGAGAAGAGGGACCCAGGTAAATAAAGTGTTAGGAAGACTACATGGGCAGCCATGACTCAGTCATCAAAGGGATTTCTCCCTGTCACTGACATCGTAGAGGTCATTCTACATTCCTCAGAGAAGGTCGGGGCTTCCAGAACCCAGCCTGGCAAGGGCAGGGGTGCAGAGGGGGATGGGAAGCAGGAGGCTCCAGAAGGGGCGGGCTGTTTCTCCAGGCAGATGAGACACTCCTTTAATCCACAGATCATTGACAGGGCTCCCTCCCTGCTCAAAGGTCCCCAGTGTTTGCTCCACCTTGGGGGACCCTGCCTTCCCCCTTATTTGTGGTTCCTGGAAACTATGGAGTCTGTGGCCCTTGTCACCTAGATAGGGCAGGCTGGCTCTATCTACCTTCACATGCAAGTCTACTTTCTAAATCCCTTTTAAGATCAGGGAAATTATCCAAATAGTGCACCATTCCCGACTCCCTCCTCACCCCTGCACAGGAAACCCTCACCCTGCATTGACTTGAGTTCCCAGGATAATTAAGGGACAGTGAGAAGAAAGAAAATGTCTGATAAAATTGTTCTGCTTGGCAATATATGCCGCTGTTGGGAAAGTGACTCAGACTTCACCGGAGTTTAGGGAGTTCCTCAGCCATTGCATCCAACCAGCACCCCCACACGTGTTCGAAGGAAGGCTTGATAATGGTTGGTTTGACCCCAGCGGCCCCACCCTAGCCTGCCACACAGCCCATTTAGCTAACCTCGCTGAAAAGGAAATGGATCAGAGTGTCCTCTCTGTGGGGCCTCCCCAGAGTCCACCATCTGCTCAGCCCCATCAGGCCACGTGGAGCTCGACGTGTTCATCCTGAAAAGCAGAGACGGACCACAGCCATCCAAAGCTGCCCAGGAGCAGGTCCGTCCCTGCCCAGTGGAGTCAGACTGAATGTCTGGTCCTCTCTACCTAAAGAAAAGTTCCTGAATTTGTAGGAGGTCATTGGTGTCCTCAGGGGCTGGGGTCCCAGACAGTGGGGAAAACAGCTGCCTTACTCTTCTCATGGAGGTGCCACCAAGCATTCAGATCAAGGCAAGCAATACCTCTTTTCCTGTTCTTCTATCCAAGATATATATATTCTCAAAGCCAGGAGAGCTGGGAAAATAAAGAGCCCCAGGAAAGGGCTTGGAACCTGGGGACAGAAATCTGGTTTGGCCCCCGAGAGAGAGGGACTTGGGGTGGGTTCTCACCACAGAGGAAAACCCTTGATGCTGGGAGAACAAGACTGTCAGGCCAGCAGTGGCTAGAGGCTATCACAGAGCCTTCAGTTACCATTTGTTCACTCGCCAGTGCCTCCTGCTTCCAGCGACCTTTGTGTAGCATATGAAAATATGTTCCTAGGAAGTCCTACACAGTAGGCTTTATGGGGCTGTGGGAAGGGGCTCCAGTAAAGGTTCAGCTCTCCTTGAGTCACTGGTCCCATTGGAAAGCTACTCTTCCTGGAGAGGAGACAGGGAACTTGGCGTCTGTGTAGCCCTTGCTTTTTACAAAGGAGAAATCAGAGGCCCAGAAAGGTTAGGTGACTTTCCCAAGACCACACAGCTAACTATTTCAGTCACTAAAATTAAATGAGTTGCTACAGTGCAGCAATTTTTCACCTGGGCACCAAAAAAATTTTTAAAACATGCAATACCTGACTATTTAGTCAGGGACACTGACCTCTTTTCCCATACATCATCAAGTTGTTTTTTTTTTTTTTTAAAAAGGCAACAGACAACACAACAATAGCCATCAGGTCGGCAAAAAAATATACTATTTTTTGGTGTGCTGAAGAATATTAGTAATTTATGTGTGCTGTGAGATGGAAAAGGTTGAAAATCTCTGCTACCATGCATTCTCTGTAATTCCGCGCCCATGTTCATTATTACTAAGGCTGCTGGTGCTGCCCTGGAAACACTGTCTCCCCAACAGGAGACCAAGGAGCACCCCAACTGCCCACCCCCACCCCAAACTCTGCCAGAACAACCCACTTCTTCCTTTAGGACAGGTCGAGTGATTTCTCCCATCCTATTGATTTCCCCCTTTCACAGGCACCTGCTAACTGCGGTTTATGAGTTTATTGGATGGTGACTTTTCCACAAATTCCATCTCAGATTTTTCTCCAGTTGCCAAAGAAGGTATCCATTTACTTTTGTCCCGCAGTCAATACTTTCTGAAAAGAGATGTTTATTTTTTAATGAAAACTGATATCATGTGGCTGTTCTCTGGAAATGTGTCCAAAGTAAAATGAGTAAAGGTTTTGCAAAGAAATTGTGCCGCCTTTCCCTTCCCCGGCTTCCCTTCGTCCAGCGTCAGTGTCCGAGGGGAGCATTTGGACACAGACCGAAAGCCTGTTCAGCGGGGAGGTGAAGAAAGCCCCCACTCGGGTTCCGGCTACACAGGTGAAAGCCCAGCTCCGTCGGGCCCGTGAATTCGTAACGGGAGCTATGGGAGCTGTCGGGTCCACTCATTCAGGCAACACCTGGGCTGGGCTTGAACATTTTAAGGGGACGTGAAGATGGACAAAGCAACGCCTGCTCAGAAGGGCATGTGCTTGTAGGGGCCGAAGGGTTTCGGATCCTGAATCCAGGTCCTCGGCCTCAGCGTTGCCATCGCGCTTTTGTAACGAATTGGTAAGTAAAGTATTATTATTCACCCTGAAACCTGCACCAACTACTTCCGTGCCCCCGCCACGCGCTGGGTGCGCTCTGGTCACCCAAACCTCCTCGGTGGGTGCGCACAGGCGGAGGTCCAAGTTCTCGCAGCGGTCCCTGTTGTCGGTTCGTCTCCCGCATCCTGCGCACCCGAGCGGAACCGAGAAAGCGACTCCGCCAGACCGAGGCCGGCGAGGCCCAGGAGCCTCATTGTTTGAGCCAAATTGCAGCTGGAGAAAACTGCACTGCCAGGCGGCCTGCGCGCGAGGAAAGGTCCCCTTGCCTCTGCTCCTCCCGGTGAAGAGAGTAGGAGCCACCGGCGGCTTCGGCCAAGGCACTTCCCAGCCCGGAGTCCGGCCCTCCCACCGCGAAGGCTCGGGCTGCTTTGAAAGAGGCACAGGGCAGCCGGCTCTCCCTCCCCTGCACCCACAGCTCCTTTGAAGGGGCGGACCCAGCGTCTTTCCCCACGCGTACTCCCTTATTTCTGCAGAAATAAACAATTTCCCCGACAGGCTTTGAACCGCTGAAACGTAGCTGTGAAATCGAGACACCAGGTCGTTCCTCAGAGGTCTAGATCACTTCTACACTCGTTCTAAAAACAGCGCTTGGAAGGCCTGCCTGTCTTAGAGTGAGCACATTCACAGAGGGAGCCCAGACTCTGTATTTGGGGGCCCATCTGTCTAAGAGCTGGACTCAGCCAGGGTTTGACAGGGTGCTTTGCAGCTACTGCGTGATTCTGAGTGTCCCGGCCAGCCTGTGGCACTTGTATCCTGGGCCAAGCAGCAGGTTTCTTGTGTATGGTATGTCAGGAAAACTGCCAAGTTACCCTGGCCAGAGAGAGACAGGCATCTAGCCCTAGGCACAGGGGCTCCACCATTGCCCCTGGGGCCTACAGCACAGATACCAAGTCATTGAGTTCCCTTTGTGGTTTGCACCTGACCTTCCTACCCCCGAGCAGGCATCAGGCACAGACCCCAGCTACAAAGATACTAGTGACCACAGCTCCCTCCCCTAGTCCCCCCACTTATGCCTTCACCCTTACCACTAACAGGAACAACTGTAAGATGGGAAGGGAGAATGAGGTTACTTGATTAAGATTCCAGTGTTCCTGGAGTGGCTTCTTTCTGTTGGATTCAGCCCCAAACAAGGGTGTGGCCACACAAGCCAGATCACTTTGTATGGGAAAGAAGGTATTCTTGTTGCTGTTGCTGCTGCTAACCCAGACCAGCCGGTCCCAGCGGGTCACTAGTGGAGGTTCTTGTCTGTAAGAGGACCAACTCTGCCTTCACTTCCAGCGTGTTGGTGATGGGGAGGGTACACGTGGCTAGTTTCTCCTCTGCCAGAAGAAACATAAGTAGCAGTTGTTGGCGTCTGTTAGATCTTCCAGTGTGTGTGGCAGAAAGACAGAAAGACAGAGAGAAAGAGGAAGGGAGGGAGGGGGGAGAGAGAGAGAGAGGGAGAGATGGGCTCCTCCTGCATGAGTGGACACTCTGGAGACCCAGGCATGACACACTCTGTTGAGCCGACCTACCTTGGCCAAAAACATTTCTTTGGGCAATGCTTTTCTTCCATTACCCACTGTATCAGCGCTATGGCGTTCAATCTTCATCCCACAATATCCGGCACTGCTCAATAAGTATTATTAAATTATTAATTTTTATTGTTAATTTTAAAAATGACTAATGGGTTTCCTGGGCAGCCTGAAGTTCTGAGGAGCCCACCTCCAGGAGAGACCTGTCGCAAGGGACGCCTTCCCAGCTCTGGCCTGCCGCGGTGCTCTCTCCCACCCATCTTTCCCACACTCGGCGACCTCCGCGCGGCGCCTGCACCGCAGACTGAGACCCCCCGCTTGCTTTCCTTGCACGGGCTCCTCTCCCTGCCCCCAAGTGAGAACGCTGCTCCGCTCACTCGTAAATGTTGGTGCAGCAAATAAGGTGAGAGGAAGGGAGAAAAAAAAACAAACAAACAGGCAAACCCCAATGGAATAAAAGATTAATTCTCCGTTCGTTTTGCTTGGCAGCTCCAGCTTAGCAGGAAAGGGTAGGCAGCCAGAGCTGGATAAGCGCTTTGGAAACCACAAAAGCTGGTGGTGTCAACGATCTGCAAAGGGAGTGAAGACGTGAAGCAGTGAGCTGGATAAATGGGGCAAAGCACGAAACTACATAGATATTTTGGCAACGCGTACGGATGTGGGGAGGTGAACAAAAGGGCTCATTATTCGTATGATTGCCTCAGTCCTCCCCTCCTTTGTGTGCGCTTGTGGACACGGTCTGGGACTGTACCAGCCTCCCGCCCAGGGCGCACCGTGCAGGGTCGCGGTCTCCGCGCATCCTGGGCCCGGGCGCGGGCAGTAGCTACAGTCGGGCGGCAGGGTCCACGCCGAAGAGGTCGGCGAGCCGCAGGCGGCCAATCTTCTTCACCTCGCCCAAGGCTGTGCGCAGCTCCAGAGCAGACGGGCAGCGCAGCCGGCGCTCCAGCTCGCGGAACACGGTCTCCCGGTCGCTGAGGCGCGCGGCGAGCACGAAGGGGAAGCCAAAGCGCGCGCGGTACTGCGAGTTGAGCTCAGCCAGCCTTAGCCCCTCGTTGGCACCCAAGCTCATCAGGCCCGCGACGCTGTGCTCCCGCTGCGACTCCGCAGTCAGCGTGCCCTGATGCAGGTCGTGGCCCGCCAGGTCCGGGTAGCAGCGAAGGACGCCCTCCTTGCCTGCGGAGAAGCACAGACACACCGGCGGGAGCCCGTTACCACAGCGCTGACGCAGAGGAAGGGACTCTACCGTCTCCCCTGCCCCGAGGAGGCTTCGGTTGGGAACCGAGGCCCCCGGGAGATGATGAGGGGCAAAAAGGAGTATCCTGGAGGAACAGGGGCTTCCATTGCACTCGCCCCCCAAACATATCTGGACCTTTGCGTCCCTCCGCCTCCGCTTCTTTCGGCCTCGCTAGGACCCAGGGGCGGGGCGGGAAGTGACAAATTTGTCCTTTGAGACCTTAGGGCAAGAAGAGCGGAGGGGGTGAGGCTGCTGAGACTCGGAATTTACAACTTGCTCGGGAGGGAGCAGAGACGCGATAAGGAGCCTGAGCATTTCGTGTCTTTTCAAAGTCCTTTGCTCTCAGGGGGACTTTGATGTCGAAGAGGGCTGGACGGAGGCCTGAGGACTTCCTGCAAAGGCCCAGGAACGGGGTTCGTTCTGTTCCAAAGGAGAAGGACGAGGAGGGTCCACGGGGGTAACATCCATGGGGCGTGGCAAAATGCCCAGGGTTTTGTGGCCCTTCTAGAATCAGGCCTCCAAAGAGCCCTGCAGATGATTAACTGGGGGGGAATTCCCGCCAGAATTCTGCAGCCCTTTGAATGAAAGAGGCTTTCCTCCTTTCAGGAAAACAGCACACACTCACCACCACACACCCTATCTGAGGCTCATTCCCCTTTCTCAGCGGTGGATCCCAAGTAGACCGCGGAGCAACATTCTTTCCTACTCCCCTGGAAGTGAAATGGGACTGAGTGTGATGCCTGGGAGTTAAATCCCAACCCAGGGGTTTTCTCGGGGACCTGGCCACTCTTTCCACTTAGCTCTCTAGGGGGGATTGGAAACCTCAGAGCCACAATCTGCACAGCGAGAGTGTGTGGCTGAATTTGCTGAGCAGTTGTAAGGAGTAGAGACAACTCATCTATCTAAAACACCGTGCCCAATGCCGGCAGAGTTCAACGGCCACTATTCTCATAGTAAACTCGTAAATGACTAAGGCAGGGCCTGAAGCATCTGACTCTGGCACTGGGGATAGGCAAGGGGTTCTACTGGAAAAGGTGATCATTTAAAATCCCCCTTCATTGTGATGCAAATACCCCTTTACTCAAATTTTATCATTTCTGACCAATTAAAAGATGATTGTGATTGCTCTATCTAACTCATGGACCGGAGTCCTGAGCAGTGAGAAGAACTGTGGGGGACCACCTGCATTTATGAGAGGATTCAGTGGAGGCTCAGAAAAGGTTAGGAGACTCCCCATGGTCACCTAGCCAGAGGCTGATCGCACCTGGACTCTGGACTCCAAATCCTGAGCATCTTTTGGGGCACTGACTGCCTCTACAAGGTTAGGGGCAGTTTAAAAGGAAACCCATTGTCACCAATAATTCCACGTCTATATCACCATGGTTTTAGAATCCCTCTCACGAGCTTTGCCCCTTGGGCCCTGCAAAGAGAAGATGGTGCTTTCTCATTTCCTGCATCCAGCCCTGTCCAGGTGGTGTGAAAATGTAGATGTTAAAATTGGTGCCTGGGGGTCCTCCTCCCCATATCCCTGAATCAGAGCTGGCTGTGTCACGAGACTACTGAATCTGTTTCTGCTCCGCATCCCCTCAGCCCTGGGACCCTCAGGCCACTAGGCTGGGAGAGGGGAAACTTCAAGTCCGGGGTGACTCGGCAGGTCCCCACCCATCAGCTCCCACTCTGCGCCCCATCTTTGCATATTCAGATTTTCAAAGCAGCCTCTAGGGAAGAAGGCTCGGAGGAGGGGGAGCAGCCCCAGTCCTTTCTCAAGACTCCTAGTCTCTTTGCTTCCCTTCCTCCTATTTCTTAACTTTTCAGAGGCTCAGCTCTAGCTTTAGGACAGTAATTAGTTACCTGTGGGAGACCCCGGTGTGGGGGCAGGGCCTGTCCCCTTACGGCCTCACTGTCCTGCATGGGCCCCACCTGCCTCTTGTCTTCTTGCCTTTGCACCTTGCTTCTAATTCCCCTGGGTTTGTCTCCTCTCTTGAAAACACTGCCTGGGGTTAATGTTTGCCTAGAACTGAGCCTGTGTTTTCCACTGTTTGCAGGAGGAGAGAAAGGAAGATGAGAAAAGGGGAAGAGCACAGGGAAGAAGAGACTGAAAACTAAACTGGAAGATACACACACACAAACCTCAGCTGCAAGAAATAGAACCTGATGAGGGGTCCTGTCGTCTGTCTTTATTGCCCCAACCCAGGGCCATCAGGGGATGGCCCTGATCCAGTCCCCCAGCCTGCAGCAAAGCTTCTGTTCCCCTCCCAACGCTGCACCCTGGAAGCACTTCCAGCCCTGGCCTGAAACTCCAGAGTAGCAGGTACTTCCCACCTCCCTGCCTTCAGTCCTGCAGATCCTCCCACTTGGAATGCCAAACTTCTAACCAGACACTTGAATGCCCCTTGGTTCTGAGGGCCATTTCAATTCTGCCTGTTCTTTTGCCACTCACTCCCTGTGCCACTGACATGCCATGTGTAGAGATGTGGATATGTATTGTTTGCTGCAGTCATGAGACATGTATCTATGCATTGGAAGAATTCCTAGCATAGAGCTGATACTCTCTGTTCCAATAAAAGAAGACAGGGCAGGCTACAGTGGCCACTGAAGAGCAGGCAATTGGATTAAAAATCTGTTCCAGTCCACTTGTGTCCCTACATCTGTGCCAAGTAGTGTGTGCACCTTCCTCGTACAATAGATCATCTAGTCCCTCGGGCAAAGACTGACCTCTCCACTGGTGTTCTTGAAGCCAGTCTCCCTTTTCATCTCAAAGACTGCAATTTCAAACATCAATTTCTCTTCCTTCAACTCATCATTGATATACAAACATGCCACAGAATCACTCATCCCATAAACAAAATCGAATCCCTCTCTTGAGTTCCTCTTGTCCTCTAGCTTCTCCCTGAGTCTCTGCTCCTCCTTGTAGCAACACAGGGAAGCTAGTGTCTACGCAGGATCTCCACTTCTTCACTTCCCACCCCAGGTTCACTCTACTAAGCTTTCAGCCCCACCCATCAACAAATCTGCATTCATCAAGGGTGTCACAGAAGATGGACATTTTGCCTAAACCCATGACAAGGTCTCTGGCCTCTTCTCTTACCTCTTTGGGAGCATGTCACAGGGTTGGCCCTCTTTCCCTCTTGAAGGGTTACCATCATTTGCCTACTTTCACCATCTTGCTCGGCCAGATTACTACTGAAGTACCAAGGACCCACATCTCCCCCCTTCTGTATTTACACTGATGCCCTATGTTTTCTCATCTAGTCCCATTGCTTGAGAGGCTATATAAGGTCTTTGGTGACACTCAGATCTATGCCATCCCTCAGCTTTTCACTGAGTGCCTTTTTTATGGCCCACCTGAACCTGCTATATTTTCATCCAGGTGAATACCAGGCATCTCACACTTAACCAACTCCCGTTCTCCACCTTGTCCTCTGGATTATTTTTTTAAAGATTTTAATTAATTATTTTTAGAGAGAGGGGAAGGGAGAGAAAAAGAAAAGGAGAGAAACATCAATGTGTGGTTGCGTCTCACATGGCCCCCACTGGGGACCTGGCCTGCAACCCAGGCACGTGCCCTGACTGGAGTTGAACTGGCAACCCCATGGTTCACAGGCTGGCACTCAATCCTCTGAGCCACACCAGCCAGGGCTCGTCTGGATTCTTGTCTTCCTCATTGTAGAAAGCAGTGCCCCCACCCACCCAGTTGCTCAGACTGAAAACTTAGGAGTTATCCTTAATTTCTCTTAGATTTTGACCTGCCTTCCCCCAACAAATTTCAAACACCCGTTGGCTCTAATGCTAACATCTATTTTGAGAATCCGGCCACATCTGTCCTTCTTCAATCCTTGTCCCAAGACCTCTCACTTTTACTACCACAGCAGCTCTGCTCGCTGACCTCTCTCTCCTCGTATTTCTCCATTTCTCACTACTCTCCAGCCATCTTGATCTTTCGGTGCCCCCAAATGCCAGAAGTCTCAGGCTCCTTTTCTCAGAGTGGCCTTCTCCTAGATCTTTGACGGCTTCCTTCTCATCCTTTGGTTTTAAACTCAAATATCATTTTCTAAGGAAGACCTCTTTTTATGTATTTTCTATAATAGTACATATTTTCTTCTAATAGTTCCTAGAACCTGAAATTATTTATTTATGCTAATTCTGTCTCTCTTCGCTGGAATGTAAACTCGTTGAAGGCAAGGACTTATCTTGGTCACTGTTCCAATCCCCAGTGCCTGGGACAATTTCTGGGGCTAGTGGGCACTCAAGAAGTATTTGTTAACCAACACATCACTCTTGGGAAGGAATTTAATATATTCTTTGACAGAACACATTTTAATAGCCTCTTCTACCTTATAGCCTGCATTCAAGGGATTTATTAGTATCTAACTTCATTAATTCAACAAGTCTGTTTTGAAATGAGTATTAAATAATGAATTATGCCATTACTGCAACTGTGAGATGCCACGAAGAGATGCATGATTAACTCTATCATAACAGTTTTTTTGCACTTTGATTTTTAACACAAACCAGTGTTTGTGCTGAACTAATTCATTATTGGCCCCACGTGTTTCACCATTCTTCCCTCTGCTATTGCCACTCCCCTTTCCTGGAAATCAGGAGGTTGGCTTCAAAGGAAGCTTTGCCAATTATTGCTAGAGCTAAATATTAATCCTGGACTGCCATCTACTGGCTAACAGTCATCATAGCATAATCTAAATGGATTATCAATGGATTGTCAACCTTGGTTTACTGTAAAAACAGGATCTTCAGTTTTCTGTTAGTGGTAGAGTATTTTCTTAGATTATTCAAAACAAATGTTTGATGAGGTAAATCACCACAGCCTGCACATCTCCTCAAAGTCGCTTTTAGTTTTAGGATACAAAGACTATTACCCCCAGCTTGTTTCTTGCTATTCAAGGAATAAGGCTAGACTGTGCAGGAAATCCCCTTTTATTTGACTGTTTAAACAACCCAAATGAGGTCTGTGGCATTAAGCATTTATTTTAATTAAATAAATTAGTAAACAAATTAATAAAACCCCTAGAAATTGTTTCTAGGCTTTGCTTCTGACTCTCTGGAAGAATCCTGCATAGGTTGCTGGGTTGACCATCAGGGGTTGAGTCCCAGTCCTGCCCCTTTCTAGCCGTGTGTCCTTGATCACATTACTTAATGTCTCCGTGCTTGAGTTTCCACTGCTGTAAAGTGGACATAATAATGATAACACTTTTTTTTATAAATTACTATGAGGTTCAAATGAGTTAACAAATGCAAAGTGTTTGGGAAAGTGTCTGAAACACACTGATAGTAAGGGTTGAATACATTTTAACTACTGTTATTATTATTACTTTGCTAGCCTCACCTATCGGGGATCATTAAGGTGATTAGATGTGGAGCCACCACCCAGGCAGCAGGAGGCTCTGCTCCCAGCTGCCTGCCTAAGACAGGTGTGGATGCCAGCATCGGGCTGAGAAGCAGGCTCCACTAGCAGAGAGGTCCCTTAACTAGAACTTAACTAACCTTAACTAGGGCTTCTAGACCAACTGGTTGGAGTGACTGCTGGTAGGAAAGAAGACCGATATAGGGAAATTTTAATTTCATTATCTAAGCTCCTGGAACAGAGCAAACTCCAAATAAATGTAGAATAACTGATAAAGCAATGAATACGAGGCTGAAGTTATTTATGCTGTCACAGCATTCTCTCTAAATACATTCCTTCCCTGGCCCTACCTCCACTTTGGGTATTGAGACAGATAATAGGATTTTCCTCCTCCTTTTTTTTTCCCTTTTCCTGATAGAGCATAAATGTCATTCATAAAGCATTCATATGCTTTAAAAATCATTTCCCCTCCAGATTCGGAGATTCTCATTTGGCCTCATCCATTTCCCACCAGACATTTTGAACCTGGGCTCCCAAGGCCTCTTGCTCTCTCCAGCTTGCTCTGCAGGCCTGGCCGACTGTGCTGGTGGGTCATCAGTCAGAGGGCCCTGTGGTCCGTCAGCTCCCCTAGCACCTGAGCACAGTGATGGAGGGAGAGCTCAGCTTTGGAGAGGCTCTGAGAAATGGGTGTCAACATGGCCCCGACATTTCTATTAGTTTGATTTTGTAACACTCTCCTCCACTCTTCCTAGATGTGCCTAAAAGGAATTAAAATGAGCTTCTTACTTGTGAGATGTTCGTCTGACAATGGGAAACCATCCCAGATGTTGAAGGCCTAGGCGGATAGGTGGATAGGCGAGACTGCCAGCCTCGTGGAAGCAAGGAGAGGGTCAGCTCTCCCTCCCCACCCAGGTCTCTGTGGAAGGCCCCTCTGTGAAGGCAGAGCTTGCCCGCCCCCCCCCCCCACCGCCTGTCCCTTCAGTTCCATCCAGCTGTCTCTGAAGAGTTATCTAGACAATCTCTTTGGCCTCTAAATCCCTGTGAGGCTGAGTCACTTGGGGTTTGCCTAAACCCCACACCCAGAAGTGCCTCATTTTCTCTATCTACCCAGAGAAAATCAACAACTTCCCTTTCTCCAGAGGAATTCATCCCGAATTTTTGTCTTTTCTTCCTCATTCCCCTCTGGGAGAAGCTGATTTGAATGTATTTACTTTCCTCAGCAGTCTAGTCAAACTGGCCCTTTTTGGTAAAAAACGTCAGCCACGTGCTCTTTCCCCTGGGCTCTTAAGATATCCTGATACGGAGCAGTCTTCTCTCCCGAATACAGGACACTCCCAAAGTGAACGCACTCAGCTGAAACAGATAGGCCTTCCGACCGGCCTTTGGCCTCTTGAGCCCCGTGAGGCCCCATTCTCTTTCCTCATGACCTCACAGCTTTAACATTTAACAGCCGCTTTACCGGAGCCAATATACGTTCTTTTACCTACCTTTTGGCTTAACACCTTGCAAGTGCTGGATTTCCATTTACTAATTTTAAGGAAACTTAGTGGCCCTTACAATAAAAATAGCTAAATAAATATAGCAATTATAACTAACTAAAGGAGCTAAACATGTTTTGATAAGAATATTTGCAACCCCTTTGTGGGGAATCTCAGAATATAATACTGAAGTCTTACCTGACTGTGGCAGAGCATCAATAAAGGCAGAAAAGTGCCTCGCTAAATCTTCCCAGTCAGAGAACGGGCTCTGGGACCACACAGCAGCTGCTATCAGAGGACATCTCTCAATGACATTCCCAAACACTTCCATGAATTCTCTGAAGTCCATGGAGTTGACCTTCCCCATGTCCATTGCTTGCAGGCAGCGGGACACTCGGCCCCTTTCTTGCTGAGTGGCAGCAACTCTGCTCACCAGGTTGTATTTGCTGAACGCACAGTTTTTATGCAACATCCGGTTGGCATGTTTCAAATGCCTCTGGAGCAGTAGGTCCTGAGAAGTTGTGTAATGAGCAAACACAGGCTAAGGATTCTAATCCAGGGAGTGACAACCTCTGTGTGGTAAACATGTTCAATCAAACTGTTTCCACCATCAAAGCCACAGTGGCCATATTTCACTCTCAGCATTTGAGCCACATACAGTTTTGGTGTCAGTAACATTTTAATGTTGACATATCCAGGATAAGTTTTCCCTGAGAACTTCAAAGACAGGTCACAAGTCAACCCACTTGGAATTTCATTGCCCACCTATTGTTGCTGCTGTGGAGGGCAGGTAGTATGTTTTACTCTTTCTCTGTATCACAAATGCTTCACACAATAAGTATTTAGTAAATGCTCATTTAACAGGGGACCTAGAACAGTGCCCATGGTGGGCTGGCAATAATCTGTGGGCTGAATTAGTTGATCAAATGACCATATAGATTAATTGTCACCCTCATATTATTCACAGACAACCCCCCAGAAACACTGTGGATGATAAAGTAAAGAAAAGGAGGGGTCAGAATTTAAAAATAAAGATATTGCAATTTCCCTTTAGAACCAAAAATGCAAACATATTTCCGAAATTTATATTAGCTACACATTTGCTTCCATCTGAATCAAATTCAAAGAGAGAGCAACTGCGTTAACATTAAGAAAGCAGTCGCTTTAGTCCCTGTGGTCTGTGAGAGACAGTAGTACATGGGACAACCTATCACGGCTACAGATTTTATCCTAACTCTGTTGAAATGTCCCAGCCCAGGTCTCACCCTCACTACCTGGGCCGAGGTTATGACTGAAGGATGGACCTCATCCCTTGAAAAGAAACCAATGAAATTTGCTTTTCAAAGGGGAAAATCTGGTGCCAGAAGTACCACCATTACTGATCTTGTCTTCAACATGAAGGATGCTATGAAGATTAACACTTATATGTCACAACCTACATATACGTAAAAACACGTAGGGTCCAGTGGAATGCATGCTGCTTCAGGGTCCTGACCTGCTCTGCCACCTACCATCTGACATCTGGCAAGTTAGTGAACTTTTCTGTACCTCAGTTTCTTTGTCTGTAAAATGAAGATCATAATAGCATTTGCATCATGGGATTTCTGCAAAGGTTAAATAAATTAATGTACTAAAGTGCTTCAAGTGGCTCCTTTGCATAGCACTACCTGGGTGTTGGCTAATATAACATTTTCTATTACAGTCTCTCCATTAGGCTAATTCTATTCTATTCTAGAATAGAATTCTAGAATAGAATTCTAGAGGTTATGACTGAATTCTATTCTAGAATAGAATTTTCTCTATTTCCCATTCTGCCACCACAGTCACGTGGACTTTCCCTTGCCCCTGAGGCTCTGCCACAAACCCAGGTGACAGTCCAGTCACCACTTTGTGCCCTTCTCCCCCCACCGCCGCCCTGAGCCTCGGTGCATCCTGGAGCCAACCTGTGCAGTGCCTGCAATGTCAGAGTGGGCCCTGGGGAAAGGGAAGGTGTGGTCTGTCTATGGCCCCACAACAGTCCACCCAGCTCCCCGCCCTGATTCCTAGACTCTGGGTGACTGGGGAAAAGATGGAGCAGCAACTGAGGAAGAAGGGGGTCCTGGCTCCACTGTGTTTGTCCCCCACCTACTTGCCTGACCCCCTTACCATTTCCTCTTATCTCTGTACACCAAGGGTCTCCTTGCCCTCATAGGAGCTTCTGCCTGGGGCGTGGAGTCCAGGGAGGGGTCTGTTCTTCTGATAGCAGAGGGAGATAGACATCAGCATTTACAGGTGGAAGAGGCTCAGGCTCACACGCCTAGAAATGCTGATACACCTGGTGGGAAGGGCTGCCTCAATGCATTTTTGGCACAGACCAGAAAGCTAACCTCCTTCTGTTTTATTTTTTTTTAATTTTATTAAATTTACTGGGGTGACATTAGTTAATAAGATTACGTAGGTTTCAAGTGTACATTTCTGTCACACATCATCTGTATGTGTGTTCACCACCTAAAATCAAGTCTCCTTCCATCACCATTTATCCCCAACTCTGCCCTCTTCCACTTGCCCCCACTGGCATTTCCGTCTGGTGATCACCATATTGTTATCTGTGTCTACGAGTTTTTGCTTCTTTGCTTGTTTGTTTGTTTGTTTGTTTGTTTGTTTTCTTCACCCCTTCACCTTTTCCACCTGCTCCCAACCCTCTTCCCTAAATCTCCTTTTATTTCATTCTGTCAATAATACAGGGTCTGGCAGAAGGAAGGCCTGCTTCACTGTGGTTGGTAGGTGATAATACAGGTGTAATAATTTGTCATTTTAATTTGAACATTTCACCTAAAATACCATATGGTGTGTGTGATATTGTTATGTTACAGAATTACATGCTTATGATTTAGTAATAAAAGATTTTGTAATAAAGAGGCATTATTTATGCTGGACCCTGTATAATAATAGAGCCCCAAATAACCTACAACACATGAAACTTTAAGATACCAAGGTTAAGGAATGAAGTAGTCATGGATATGGAAACAACTCTGACAAAAAACCCAAATTACTAACATGGAGCTAACACGGCAGCCCACACCTCAGAAGCTCCCTGGGGCTCACCTTTTCCTGTCTGGCTCTCACCAATCAACTCAATCAGCGTAATGTAAGGTGGTCAGAGGTGAGGCAATTTTCATCCATAAAGATGAGTTGTTGAATTGCATAAAAGCATAAAGCTGAGTTGTTGAATTGCATGTGAGAAATAGGTAAACTGGTGGTATATGAATTATATATCCAAAAACTAGGTTTGTAAAAGTTAGTTTATATATAAATGTAGTCTCATAATTTGTGTTTAACAATACAATACATGGTTCTTATGTTCTAATTGCTGAATGTATTATAGTTGACTTTATTATAATTTTTCTTTTAAGAGACTTTTAGCAGCACATGCAGAAAATTCTTAAACAGGCACAGTTAAATTTTTATTTCATTTTTTAGTTGAAACATTTCATGTCTGCTCCCTTCAGCTGTAGCTGTTAACTTTCCATGAATGAGCCCATGCAGGAGGGTTTTCTCAATAAGATACCAGAAAGACAATTCACTTTCCTGCATATACATTCATGATTTGAGGCAAACTAAAAGTTGGAAACCCTATAATCTTGCTGCTACTAGAAGGCTTTCCTTCGCTGAGGACTGAGCCCAAAGCAAAAGGAAGGAAGGGCTGCAGGAAGGAGCCCTCTGGAGGCCGGTGTGGCTGAGAGAAGACAGGCAGGGGGTCCAGGCCAGGCCTGCGCTGAGCGCTTCCTCTGTGTGTTTCAACTTCCAAGGGCCTACCTCACAATTTGTTAAATGAAACAATGCCTATCAAGCCTTTAGCAACCGCTCTAGGATACATGTGTTTTCCATAAATGCTAATATAAAGAATGCATCAAAGCAAACCTTGAAGACATTACGTTAGGCAAAACAAGCCAGTTATACAAAGACAAATACTATATGTTCCACTTCTATGAGGTATCTACAGAATCTACTTTATAGAAGCAGAAAGTAGAATGATGGGCACCAGGGCTAGGGGAAGGGTGGGTGGGGAATTAGTGTTTCTCACGGGGACAGAGTTTCATTTCGGGAAGAGGGACTGATTCTGGAGACGGACGGTAGGGATGGCTGCACAACCATGTGAATGTACCTAGTGGTTAAAATGACACATTTTATTTTATGTCTATTTTGCCACAAAAAAAATCATCAAAGCCTTTTCAGCCTTGTTAAGACAAGTCGAAATTTAATATAAGTTTGAACCCCTGGGAGCTAAAAAGATGTGTTTTTTTGTGGAGGGTGAGAAATCTCCCCTTACCTTTCGTTGCTCTCGTTGCTGGTGGTGATTGTGGCATTGACAGAAACAAATGTGAATATTGACATGCCACTTACTTGTGACAAAAATGATAGTGGGAGTAGCAGAGGAGTTCAGATCAATCTGTTACTGAGAAAGTCCCTCATGAAGAACTAAGGTGAGAGAAGGGAGACCAGGAAGAAAACCAAGTGGCAGTGGTGGGGGGAGGAGGGACAGAAAGGAATGCGGGTAACTGAGGGCTGCGATAAGAGATCACCCAGGACATCTTCCTGCTGCAGGCCAAATGCCTCTGGCTGTTTTTCTTACTCCAAAAAATCTCCAGGAAATAGGCTTTTTATGTCAGCACAGGAAGTCAGTCCAGCCTCAGACAACACTGAGCAAAGAAGGTGATCCAGGAAGAAGTTCAAAAGTCAATTCCTTGTGCAGAGGAAGGCACTCTGTGGGACAGAGTGGTAAAAACCAGATTCTATAAAAGAATCTGACATGGGGCTGCTCAGTTCATGTCAGGAATGTGGTAAATAAGTAATGCACATAAAAATGCATGCATAATTGTTATCCTAGACAAGAAACAACCGAATGCTGAATACATGGATTGAAGTTATCTTTACAGAGGGTTTTTTCTTTGTAATTATGTGACTGACCTTTCTTTTAATCCTGCTGAAAATGTGTCTTTCCTGGGGCGGGGAGCGATAATGAAGTCTGGCCCCAAGGCAGAGATTAATTGACAATCAGCAGTCCTGGGGTGCCACCTACTGGTGAGATGACTGTAAAGGCCTGGCTGAAGAGGCTGCCCAAGCAGTAGCAGGAACATCTCCAAAATCAGTGTAATTGTGTTCTCACCTCTGTGTAGCCTTGGCAGAGACACAGCTTTACCTAAACCAAAACCCAATCTGTTGTAAAAGCTGGGCTTAATATAATCTTATTTCACTGTAAACGCCATCTGTCCTTAGAGAATGTTGCCTTTTAAATATCCTATTTGGTATAACAGATGTTACAAAAGTAAAATGATAAAATAAACACTTGTGAATCCATTACCCTAACCAATCCAAAACACTCCAAATGTCATCAGTGTGAGAGTGACTAAACAATAGTGATTCTGTGTTCACATAGTACAACAGTGAATGAAAGAACCAAAGGTTCATGTAATACCGTGAGTGAATCTCAGAGGCGTAATGTTGATTTTTAAAAAAATGAAGCAAGATCTCGAAGTCTGTATAGAGTGTGCTGCCATTTTCTAAAGCTCATGAACAATAGAATATTCATTTTCAAGGAAATCAAATCCTCTGGTGCTTTTAATACTGCAACAGCAAGGGGTGTGCTGGATAGACAGTTCCATGGAAAGACGTATTCACTCGGCTCCATCCACAGAGCAGTCAGGTTCAGAATGTGTGTGCATCCTGAAATCACTCTGGCCAATGGAAAAGTGCAGCATCCCCATACATGTTAACTTGTTTTTTTGTTCCTCCTTGTAGCCACCAATGTTTTTGGACAAGCTATTAGACAGCATACCAGTGCTTGGGACTCCACTCCCTCCCATTCTATCAGGATGGTAGAAGAGTATGCCCGTGAAGATAGATCAGCATGGCACTTGAAGATCAAAGAAGACTACTGGCAACCAAAACAGAGAGGACTCTCCAGAGAAGATAAAGCAGGTGAAACCCCCAGTTCAGCCAAGGAGACTGAGTCAGTGCAGGTGTTTGGGCCAAGGTCCTCAGGTTGTATGCAACAGGGGCAGACTTGGGCTCACTGCCTCAGAGAAGGACTTACTGATCTGACAGGAAGGCTGCAGACCAAGGCTTGGGCAAGAAGGGGGACCAAAGCAGCTCCATAGAACTGAAAAGTGGGAAGTGCTTGTCATTGAAGGCATGGACTGGTACTGTGTAAGTGATAAGCTCCAACTCCTGTTTCCATTCTTGCCTGAATCCAGTCAAGGTACAAAGTTCCACAATAAGAGAGGGTGTTTATTCACCTACCTTAAGTAAGAGCCCCCCTTGGCTAGAAAGCAAAGCCCCCTGACTAAAGTTCTACTGCATTGCATATAACAGGGAGAAGTGATACCACAACTCACAGTGCTGTTACCAAAAGAAATGGGAATTGATACTGGATGGCTAAAGAAACATGTGATCACTACAACAGAGTCTTCAAAAATCATAAATACAACAAAACTTAAAAACACTCTTACCACATTGTTCAGCGATCCTACTTCTGGGTATATATACAGAAGAATTGACAGCAGGGTTTCAACAAGATATTTACACACCCATGTTCATAGCAGCATTGTTTACAATAGCCAAGTGGTGGGAGCAAACCAGATGTCCATTAACAGATAAAGAAACAAAATGTGAGATATATATATATGTGTGTGTGTGTGTGTGTGTATACACACACATATATATATGCATGCATATGCCATGGAATATTATTCAACCTTAAAAAGGAAGGAAATCCTGTCACATGCTACAACATGGATGAGTCTTAAGGACAATATGCTATGTGAAATAAGACAGTCACAAAAAGACACATACTGTATGATTCTACTTGTATGAGTTATCCAGAGAAGTCAAATTCATAGAAATAGAAAGTAGAGTGGTCATTACTAGGGCATTGGGGGAGAGGGATTGTTTAATGGGTAGAGAGTTTCAGTTTTGCAAGATGAAAAACTTCTGGAAATCTGTTTTACAACGAAGTGAATATATTGAACACTACTAAGCTTAAAATTGGGCAAAATGCCCTAACCAGCATGGCTCAGTGGGTTGAGCATTGATCAGCAAAGCAAAAGGTTGCTGGTTCAATTGTTGGTCAGGGCACATGCCTGGATTTTGGGCTAAGTCCCTGGCTGGGGACATGCGAGAGGCAGCTGATCAATATTTCTCTCATGCAAGGCCAAATGGAGGGGTAGGTAGACACACTGTGACTCCTTGCACAACTGAAAGAAGGACAAGAACAAATTTAAAAACAAAAAACAATCAGAACTGACAGAAAATCAACCTGTATGGAAGTCCAACAACCAAGTTGTTAAAGAAGAAATATTCATCCAGACAGATAGGAGGGGAAGGGATGTGCAGCCAGGGCAGAGAGGACACATAGCAAGGCAGCGGCTGGAGGATGAAAGTGGGGAAGGTGGCAGATGGTGGAGGGGGGGGCGTGGTCCCACATTTGCGTGCAAATAAACTGGGAGGAACAACTGGGGAGCAAGATAGACCACGCAACCCAGACTTTCAGTGCAGGGAAATAAAGCCTCAAAACCTCTGACTGGAAACACCTGTGGGGGTTGAGGCAGCAGGAGAAACTCCTAGCCTCACAGGAGAGTTCATTGGAGAGAGTCCTAGAATGTATACAAACCCATCCACCAGGAATCAGCACCAGAAGGGCCCAGTTTGCTTGTGGGAAGCAGGGGAAGTGACAGAAAGCTGGCAGTGAGCGGAGTAAGCACCATTGTTCCCTCTTTGACCCCTCCCCCACATACAGGTCACAACACAGCAATGTGGGTTGCCCTGCCCTGGTGAACTCCTAAGGCTCCTCCCCTTGCTACGTAACAAGAGCACTGAGACAAAAAAAAATGGCCCAAATGAAAGAACAGATCAAAGCTCCAGAAAAAAACACAACTAAGCAATGAAAAGATAGCCAACCTATCAGATGCACAGTCCAAAACACTGGTAATCAGGATGCTCACAGAACTGGTTGAGTATGGCCACAAAATAAAGGAAAAAATGAAGGCTATGAAAAGTGAAATAAAGGAAAATGTACAGGGAACCAACAGTGAAGGGAAGGAAACCAGGACTCAAATCAATAGTCTGGACAAGAAGGAAGAAATAAACATTCAACTAGAACAGAATGAAGAAAAAAGAATTAAAAAAAAAATCGAGGAGAGCCCTGGCTGGTGGAGCTCAGTGGATTGAGCATGGGCTGCAAACTGAAGGGTCACTAGTTCAATTCCCAGTCAGGGCACATGCCTGGGTTGTGGGCCAGGTCCCCAGTGGGGGCCATGTGAGAGGCAACCACACATTGATATTTCTCTCTCTCTCTTTCTCCCTCCCTTCCCCTCTCTAAAAATAAATAAAATCTTTAAAAAAAATGAGGAGAGGCTTAGGAACCTCCAGGACAACTTTAAATGTTCCAACATCCAAATCATAGGGGTGTCAGAAGGAGAAGAAGAAGAGCAAGAAATTGAAAACTTATTTGAAAAAAAAAAACAATGAAGGAGAACTTCCCCAGTCTGGCAAAGAAAATAGATTTCCAGGAAGTCCAGGAAGCTCAGAGAGTCCCAAAGAAGTTGGACCCAAGCAAGCACACACCAAGGCACATCATAATTACATTACTCAAGATTAAAGATAAAGAGGGAATCTTAAAAGCAGCAAGAGAACAGGAGACAGTTACCTACACAGGAGTTTCTATGAGACTATCAGCTGATTTCTCAAGAGAAAACTTGCAGGCAAAAAGGTGCTGGAAAGAATATTCAAAGTCATGAAAGAGTAGTACCTACATCCAGGATTACTGTATCCAGCAAAGCTATCATTTAGAATGGAAGGGCAGATAAAGTGCTTCCCAGATAAGGTCAAGTTAAAGGAGTTCATCATCACCCAGCCCTAACTATATGAAATGTTAAAGGGACTTATCTAAGAAAAAGAAGATGATCAAAAATGTGAACAGTAAAATGACACCAAATTCACAACCATCAACAATCAAACCTAAAACAAAAACAAACTAAGCAAACAACTAGAATAGGAACAGAATCCCAGAAATGGAGATCACATGGAGGGTTACCAGTGGGGAGGGGCAGAGGGTAATGGGGGAAAAGGTACAGTGACTAAGAAGCATAAATGATAGGTACAAAATAAATAGGTGGAGGTTAAGAATAGTACAGGAAATGTAGAAGCCAAAGAACTTATATGTATGGCTCATGGACATGAACTAAGGGGGGAATGAGTTTGGGAGGAGGTGTGCAGGGCAGAGGGGAATAAAGGGGGAAAATGGGACAACTGTAATAGCATAATCAATAAAATATATTTTTAGAAAAAATATTTCTCTCACACATTGTTTCCCTCCTTCTTTCTCCCTCCCTTACCCTCTCTCTAGAAAAAAAATAAATAAAATTTTAAAAATGTTCAAGATGGTAAGTCTTATATTAGGTTTTTTAATCATAATTTAAAATAAATATAATAAATACAATAAATAAAATAATAATAGAACCCAAGAGAAATTGCAAGGTAAATGTTAACAGGGACTTGACTGCAAGTTATTAACCTGTTTCAATTTCCTTAGAAAAAAATTAGTGTGATTTTGGTATCTATTTCATAAGGTATTTATGAAGGTGAAATGAGATCATGCATATGAAATTAGCAAATGCTTAGCACACAAACTACATAGTTGAGAAAAATATCAGCATCTTGTGAAAAATAAAAAATCTGTTTGACAGTATGACTAGTATAATTCCATTTATGTAAAAACAAAGACCTCTGGCTCTGACCAGTGTGGCTCGGTTGGTTGGGCGTCATTCCACAAGGTGAAAGGCTGCCAGCCTGACTCCCAGCAGGGGCACATGCCTGGGTTGCAGGCTCTGTCCCCGGTCGGGGTGTCTGCAAGAGGCAGCCAATCAATGGTTCTGTGCCACATCACTGTTTCCCTCTCTCTAAAAATATTTGTTTAAAAACCCCAAAGACCTCCACATGTGTGTTTGTGTGTAAACACATGTGAGTAACATAATGATCTTTAAACAAGATGGAGAAAATATACCTTAAATTTGAACAGTGGTTCTCCCAAAGAAGCATTTTGGGATTTGAGTACACGAAGGAGAAATTTCACTATTACTATAAGTAAAAACATAAAATTATTTGAATGTTTAATATCAACCATATTTTATGCTTTAAGTAGATAAAAAATATTGTGTCCTGACTAGACATACAAATAGAAGTGAGGCACACAGCTTGGCACAAATCATATCTTCATTTTCAAAAGGATGTTTACTTAAGAAAATAAGTCATCAGGCGGACAACTGTACTTGAACAGTAAAAAAAAACCCATAAAGAAGTTTTAATTAAGAAATAAACAAATTATGTATAAACTAAAAAAATAAAAATAAAATAAAAAAGAAAACACATCGTCATGTAAGGTAGGTAGACTATATGTTCAGAGCCAAGCAGACGATACAGACACAAAGCCCGTACAAAATTTCAGTGAGGGGAGCCATCACTAATGGTGGATAGAGCTGAGAAAGACCTGAGCAGAAGACAGAGCACCAGTCTGCTCATGAAGCAAAGGCTTAAATAGAGAGAGGAGGAGGGAGTTGGCATCTCAAGTAGAGGGAGGGTGAAGAGAAGAAACAGATGAGAATGCTTTTGGCATCTTCACTGAACAGGGCTGGGAGGTTTGGACTAGACAGATTCAGGACATGTTATCTAATATAAGAAATTCAGTTGAACCAGCTGCGGGGGCCCGAATGCTGGGAATCTGACTTTAGCAGGTAGAACACAGAACCACTGAAAGCTCTCCAACCCAGGAGTAATAGATGTAGATCAATACTTTGGGAAGATGAAGATGTCTGTGGCTCACAGAAAACACTGGGTGGTGGAGAGACAGGGAGCAGAGTTAGGTGAAGAAGAAATCAGTGTATTCTAAGTGAGTTTGTGGAGGCCTGATCTACAGCAAAAAATTAAAAGCAGAAAAGGAAGCACACATGACATTAGATTATCTTACTGTCCAGGCATTGATCTAAGTGATTTATATGTTTGTGTAATATATGTATACATATAGATATATGTAATTCATCTAATTCTCACAATAGCCCTATAAGATAGATACCATTATTATCTGATTTTTCCAGAAGAGAAAACTGGGACCTATAGAAGTTCAGTTACTTGCCCAACATTGCAAAGCTAAAAAGTGGTAGAGAGCTCTTATTTGTAACCACTATACTAGAAGCGAGGACAAGAAGAAAGAGGAGGCAGAACTTCACCACATTCTTCACCAAGAACTACACCTGGCATGTAAGAAAGAGGACAAGTCCAAGTTTATAAGCCTATGGGGTGGAGAGTGCTAAGTTTCAAAGGACAAAGGGAGCATCAAAGCAGTTCTATAGAGAGGACAGCGGATGTCCAACATCAGCTGTTCTAGTCTAGGAGGCAGGAATACGAGTCCTTTTAAGAATCTGATGAACCCTGACTAGCATGGCTCGGTTGAGCATCATCCTGTTAAGTGAGGGGTCACTGGTTTGATTCCCAGTCAGGGCACATGCTTACGTTGTGGGCCTGGTCCCTGGTTGGGGTGCATATGAGAGGCAGCTGATTAATGTTTCTCTCACACATTGGTGTTTCTCTCCCTCTCTTTCTCCCTCCCTTCCCCTCTCTGTAAAACTAAATAAATAAAACCTTTAAAAAAAGAATCTGATGAAACAATGGGCCTTCTCAGTAGGAAAAAAAAATACACATGCACCAACAAAACATCACACACAATTTCAGTAGGTTCATGAACTCCAGGTGAGTCTTGCCCTAAATATACTGTGTAAACAATTCAGTAACAAACATTTCTGTAGTAGAAATTTTATTTCCATTCATAAAATATATCACTAAATAGCTATAAAAGTTACATATTATTTTAAAACATAGAATTAAAAAATCACATTAGCTTTTCCTTAGCAAAATGCTTCTGTTTTATGTATTTACAAGAATATACTATACTTTAGGTACACAATTTTCCCTCAAGCCAGCCTGGGAAGGCCTCTGGATGTAGGTAGATGCTCCAATAAGCTCTTCCTGCCTTGTGCAAATTCAGTTTTACAAAAGTTCCTTTGAAAACAAGAGTAAATACAGAGAACTTCTAGAGAAAAAATCCAGCGAAGCAGCAGTTGAGAATACATTTCCTCTTAGTGGTAAAGTTAATCTTGTTTTGGTAATCGATAACCTGTTGAAGGTGGGCAGGTGCAGGGAGGAGTCCTTAAGACTAAATTGTTTCTCTATGAGTCTTCAGTGTGGTCCTGAGGAGAGGGTAGCCCTGCATCCACCTCTCTGCCGTAAGGTCGCCTGTTTTGGTAGCCAGAAGGACGTTTGGAAACATGGCCATCCATGTTCTGATACATCTGAATATGGGAAAGAGACAGAATACCCATCATCTGAGGAAGACTTCCCATGTTATGTGCCTACATCACAAAGTATTACTTGTTTTCAGTGTGCACAGGCCTTAGAAGCTATTCTGTGCATTAACTGACAAAGCAATTTTGGTCCTTATATTAATGGAGAAATCGAGTCATAGTCAAATATTTTATTTCATTATTGTTTCTACTTTTAGATATAATATCTTCATCTAGAAAACCTAAGGCCAAGAAGAAAAACCACAAAAGAGAAAGTCCACAAAAAAAGACATCTGTTCATTATGCAAATAATACAGGAGACTGATTCTTCAGTTCTCACTTGGGAATTTAGTGACTTTTAATTGTTTTTTTGAAATTATTTTCTGTAAAAATGAAAACATCTCTACTTTTCTGTCTGATTATCAAATTAATACATGTTTATGTAGATAATATAAGCAATATAGAATGTTCTATAGAAAAAGCTAAGACCATCAGAGGTACTCTCCATTATAGACAGCTTGCTATGCATGCATATGAATTTGTATCAGCCAGTGCAGACTGCAGATTCTGTTTCAGAACCTTATTTTTAATTACTAGTGTGTTGTTTATATGTTACATGTGTCAACTATGTTCACTTTACATGCTACATATTTTCACTATTTACTAAACATGAACACATATCTTTTTATTATTTTAAGTACATTTTATTGATTATGCTATTATAGTTGTCCCAATTTTTTCTCCTCTTTATCCCTCTCCACCCTGCACCCACCCCCACCAGTCTCCCCCCACTTTAGTTCAGGTCTATGGGTCATACATATAAGTTCTTTGGATTCTCTATTTCCTATACTGTTCTTAACCTCCCTTGCCTACTTGATGCCTACCAATTATGCTTCTTATTCCCTGTACCTTTTCCCCCCATTCTTCCCCTCCCCCTCCCCACTGATAACCCTCCATATGATCTCCATTTCTGGGATTCTGTTCCTGTTCTAGTTGTTTGCTTGGTTTTTGTTTTTGTCTTTTAGGTTCAGTTGTTGATAGTTATGAGTTGGTTGTCATTTAAAAACATGGAATGCTTCACAAATTGCATGTCATCTTTGCGCAGGGGTCATGCTAATCTCTGTATTGTTCCAATTTTAGTATATGTGCTGTTGAAGCAAGCACCAAACACATATCTTTTTAATGGCAGCCTAGGGTTCTGTAGTACTGATGTACCACAATTAACTTTTTGATGGACTATTTATATGATATAAAGTGAAAAAGTACACATGTGACCATGTCTGTCTTTGGGAGAAGTGGGGGAGGTGACCAAAGGGGATGCACAGTTGATCTGTGATACACTTGACCTGGGCTGCCCTACGGAAGAGTTTCCTTATTTGTACTCCTATCAACTGTGTGTGGGAAAACTTTTTTCTCAGAGCCTCACCGACAGTGGGTAGTAACAATCTTTCTAGTCTCTAGCCCTTCGTCCAGCAACATGTTTTATTTCCCTACCTATCTGCATATGTTTCATGATAAGCAAAGTTAAGCATCTTTTTCTGTATTCAATGGCTTTTTGCATTTAATTGTGAATAGTCTGCTTATCTCCTTTGCCCTTGTATATTGGGCTGACATGTTTTCCTTATTATTTATAAGAACTCCTTATGAGGTAGAGATGGTGCATTCTTTAAGTTTGACAGACTCCTCCACTTCCCCACTCCTTGCTACTGTCTTTGTTGTTATTCATTTGTTTTAGACAATCAGTTATACTGTTAAATGAATGGACTGTTTCCTACTCTGAATTTTTCTTTCTAGAAAACAAAAAAATACATATATCCTTTCTGTCCAGTCTGCATAACGACAGTGTGCCTTTGCCCTTCAGGATGAGTGGTAACAACACATCTTTTCTGTGGACCGGACCTGGCAGTTGGTTGCACTGCCTTCACCGTCTTGTTCCTCCCACACCCTCCCCCCTCACCCAATACCGCAGCCACAACCAGTTATTTCCCATTCTGATTTCTCGACGTTGACCCTTTATATTACTCATCTAGCATGGAACACACTACTAACCCTCCATTCTCCAATGGCCAAAATACTATGCATTCTTCACCATAGTTCAAAGACCTCTGCAAATCCATACCTAACCCCCTGGCAAGTAAAAATCACTCGACCCTTTTTCTTTATGCAAACAGCTCATTTCTTGTTTCTCTCTATCACTCTTCTTTCAGTTTATTTCATAGTTTCATTAACTGTTTACAAGTCATCTTTTCAATAGCTTATAGTCCGTTGGGGGCTTTCTATGTCCCCCAACCTCTTGGACATAATTTCCTGGCAATAACCTTGTTTCTATATGTGATTTTTAAAAAGTCAGAGCAGGAGAATGGGACACTCACCATCTACACAGGCCTTGAGAGAGACACAGAATTGAAAATGGATGCTTAATAATTTTAAAACAGAAGACAGACAATTCATTTAAAGAATCATAATTATATTTAAGTCACATTTATTGAGTAACTACTACATACCCACTATGTGGTAAGTCTTTTCACATATCTCACCTTAAGTATTCCTTACAACTTCACAAAGTAAGGTTTGTTAATCCTATATTTCAGATAATGTCTGAGATCCCAGAAAAAGCTAAATGACTTAAGTCTTATTAGAAGCAAATGATGGAGCCAAGATTTGAACCTAGGTATACAGAATTCAAGACACTATCTTTTGCTCACTTCACCTAGGCAACGGCTCCTTTTGCTGCACCAGGTGGTACTGATAAGAAGAAGAGTCCTCAAAGTAAGTCCATGTTCCTGCAATTCAGGGATCATCTAGCTTAACCCATTCTATAGGTAAGAAAACTAAGGCCCAGAGAAATAAAGTGATTTGCCATAAAGCACACAGCTATTAGTGGGCAGAATGGTAGAGCTGGTATCTGGCTCTCACAGCTCTGGGTCCGTGTTCTCCCCACTCTACTATATTGCATGATTGCACTGTACAAAGCTTCACATTGAATTAGGAACGGTAGGCCAGGGATTACGTTTTAGTTATTTGTCTAGTCTTCTGCACCTGACGCTTAAAAGCATTTAATTTCTTAGTCCATTGGCTGATATTTCCAGGAAAAGCCTCCCTCCCCCCTAATCATTTATCAATAAATATGTCTTACCTAAACTACCTTTCTCTTTTTTAAAATTAAGTTTAATTTTTCCGTAAAAGTGTTCAATTACGCTTGATGTATAATATTATATTAGTTTCAGGCGTATCAGCCCTGATATCAGCCCACATAACTTTTACAGAGTGACCAGGACAAGTTGGGGTGAGGAAGACAACTTGGTGCCTTTGGTTCTTAGGAAACCAGCAAAGAGTGTTCTCACTGCTTTCCTTCTCATCACAAGGGAGAAAGTGCTGCCACATACCGCTTCCTCTGCATCTGCCAGCTGACATCCCAAACACGAGGTCAGGTTAGGGAAGGATGGCCTTTTCCTTGAGTCAAAAGCCCAGCAGGATTGCATTATAAAGTATCTGTAAGAGTAACAGAGCAGGCAGCAAGATGAGGAAATCTAAACAAAGAAATAGGAAGCATTTTTCACATAATGAAATACCACTGATTGCCAGGGAGCTGCTTGTTTACGGCACGCTTGTTTTGTAGCAAGTACTCGACTAGATTTTGAACTCACACCAGAAAGGACAAATGCAACAATAAACAGAAATGCATTTAAAAAAATATAGCATGAACAGAAGTCAGGAAATGGAGTCTTATCACCCTCATGGATCCCTCAAGCAGAGGAACTGAAACCCAGAAGTGAGAGTACCTCAGGGCAGGAAAGGTTCAGTTTTGTTCAGAACTGCCCCCCACCCCCTCTGCCCCCCACCCCCTCCACCAAACACAAAGGAAGAGTTTTCTTTTTCTAAGAGGAATCATATAAGCTTTGCAGTAAGAAGTTTTACTTTTTTTGTCATGCATTGGGAACTAGACAGACCGCACATTTCTGATTTCAGCCACTTTACAGCCTGTGTGAACTTACATTTCTTCTGTAGCATAAAATGGCTGGTCCATTTTAAATCCACTCTGAATGAGTTTATAAAAGTTAGCATCAACTTGAATGCCAGGGTAAGGATTGACACCTGAGGAAAACATTGGGGAATGCAAGCATTTACCATTCTTCATTTCTTTATTCATTCACTCAATTAACAAGCATGTGTGGTGAGTGCCCGTGGGCCAGACAGTGAACTATGCTAGGCTGCTATATAAGGCAAAGCCATGGTTCCTGCTCTCAAGTTGGGTACAGGCTGAAGACAGAACTATTGACACTGGCAAGTAAAACACCAAGTGGCACCTGTTGCAACAGAAGGAAGGCTCGGGGGCTCTGGGTGCATTACAGGTGGCATTTCACCCACTCTGACTTGGGAGCTGGGGAGGGGCGGAGAGGGACAGCCTGTCCTGAAGGCCTGGGCCCAGACAGGGCAGCAAACTGTCAAACTTACCGAGTGAGAATATCTCCCAGAGTAATATTCCGTACGACCAGACATCACTCTTAATTGTGTAGATCCCTTCGAACAAGCTTTCAGGGGCCATCCACTTCACAGGCAGGCGGGCCTGTGAAAGATCCAAGAGGAGATCAGTGGTGAGGTTTCCACGGGGACAGTCATTACTTCTTATCTATTGTGAACTAGAAAATAAATTTTATCTTCCTAAGGACACTCTTAATGCTTACTTGAGAAAAGCTATTCCTCACGCGGAAGTGTTTCACTTAAAATTAACATTTTAATGCAGTAGCTGTAAAAAAAAAAACCACACCCATCTTTCTTTAAAACTTATTTGAAGAAAAACTTGTGCTTGCATTTGGGAAGTTTGACAGTAGAAACTCTCCACGAAGGAGTAGCCAGTCCGTTGCCCAGAGGTGAGTGGATATACTAGCGAATCAGGGCACTATTTTGTTAAAGCATTCCTTGGAAGAACTAGAGTGAAAATGCTCTCCACTACAACGTGGTGAAGGGAGCACACGTCCTCACTTTCGGAAATGATAGCAGGCTGGCTTCTGTGGCTTTAACAGTTTCCAGTAGCATGAAACGGGCTTTTGAATGAATCCGGCCTCAGATTGGAATCGAGACAGGGATGAAGAGCACTGTGTAGTAGCTTCTTTTCCGTGGGTGGAGGAGCCCTTCACAGTGCACACTTATTCTGCCAAGTAAAATCAAAACTCAAGAGAGAAACCCTATCTTAAATCCTCCACAAACTGACAAGCTGATAGAATCAATTTGATCAACTGAAGGAATTAATTGTGGTTGCAAATGGGATTCAGCTTCCTACACAAGAGACTGCCAGCTGGTAGGGCAGAAACTGCACAGCCACAGATGAGCATTCATCATATCTGTGACTTCAGCTACGGCGAGGCACAAAATCAGCTGAGATGATTATGTGAGTCTAGTGGGAATACAGCTGAGTTTGGCTTTTGACATTTAGTGGATGTTTACCCTGGACAGGAGCTCTCATGTGCGTTTTATTAGTTCATCCCCACACAATGCTGAGGTCAGTGTATAATCCTCATGTGAAATACTGTATGTCATAGGACTGTGGCCACACAGGCTCAGACCTTTCATGTTCTAACCATAGGCTGTGTGATCACCGACAGGTTACATGTCTGTGCCTCGGTTTCCTCACACACAAATGGGTACTACAGGACTACCTGAGTTAATATGCGCAAAGCACTTAGACAGTCCCTAACACACAGTGAGCATGATATCAGCATTTGTTGTTATTATCATTTCACAAGTAGGGACAATAAAGCAGCTAGAATTCCCAAATATGAAGAGCCAAAAAGAAAAATAAGGGCTTGAATCCAGGTTTGTAATTTTTAACAACCATACTCTTTCGACTAGCTACCCGATGTTGTCATCTAGTATTTCTCACAGCTCTCCTGTAATAACACACCTGTCCTCATCTTTTAAAACAAGTAGGTTTAGTCATGTTCTAGGTTTCCCTGTGTGACAGTAGTAGGATGATGAATATTCACTGACTAATATTTAATTTAAATATTGCGCATTAATATACATTTAGAAATGTATATTAATATTTAATTTACATGTTGTATTTTTAAGTGCTCTATTGTAACTATTAGCTATTTCCATCATTAGAAACATAACTTAATTGTCACTTTTTAGTTAAGGGAACTGAGATAAATGCAAGCAATGATGTTGTTAAGTATGGTTGGCATTCAAAGGGCCCTAATCTATTCTGACTAGCCCAAGGGTGGACGTGTTGCTGTTTTGCTCAACTTTTATCACAAATGGAATATTCCCTGAAGCTATGGGAAAACCTGTTAAGCATAAGAAGGCAAACTGCTGTGAGGACTCATTTGGATGTTAATCAACACCCTGCAGTGAGTGTAGATGTTCACCCTGCAAGACAAAATACAAAACAACAGAAGAATGGGAAGAAACGGCAGTCTCACGTTGCCCCTGATGACATAGTTGGAATCACTCATAATATCTCGAGCCAGTCCAAAGTCACATATCTTCACCACTTTGCCGCGGGTTACCAGCACATTCCTGGCCGCCAGGTCTCTGTGGATGCACTGTAAGGAATGGCATTGGAGTGTTATTTGCTGTGGTGTAGAGGCTCAGAGCATTCAGTCTTTCTCCTGGCTTACAGATGGAGTTACAGATGACAAATGTACGGTTCATGCGGTGCCTTATCTCTGCTGGGGCATGAGCAGTCATCATGAAATGTCACCAAGTCTGTCAGTGAATCCAGAGCTCCCTTCTCCAGCTATGCAGACATTGTGCTGTGTGTGGGACATTCCCAGAGGCTAAAGGGGACAGGTTCTCAGGAAGGAGATCAGACTTAGCCAATGTCACGTCTTGCTATAAATGAGACAGGGCCCTCTGGCGACTCCCAAAGGGACTTGCAGAGGCTGCCTTCCAGCACTCTTATTGAGAGGGTGGGGAAAATAATCTCCTTTCTGACTGGAAAATAGCTTTGGCAATAAAATGGAGTAACCTCAAAAGAAATATTCAGAAGGGTATTTCTAAAAATAAATTTGGGATGGTTGACTAAACTGGAATTAGAAGGAACCCCTAAATTGAAACATGGTGTGGCATTAATCCTGGTGGTCTGTTAAGAAAATTAACTCTAGCCCTGGCTGGTGTGACTCAGTCGATAGAGCGCTGGCCTGTGAACTGAAAGGACTCTGGTTCAATTCCTAGTCAGGGCACATGCCTGGATTGATATTTCTTTCACACATCGATGTTTCTCTCCCTTTTCCTTCCTGCCTTCAGCTCTCTCTAAAAATAAATAAATAAAAATATTAAAAAAAAGAACGTTAGTTCTAAAAGGAAAGATTTTTAAAAGAACAAGGGCACTAGTAGCAAAGGTCCAAAGGTCTATCTTCAATACTTAAAAAATAAAAGCAAAAACCATAAAGACTCAAGTTCCTGTAGCTCTCCTTTCTCCGTATCTGGTTTTCTGGGAGTGTTGTCAGCCTGCATGTTCCATTTACATTTCACCCACTTCCCCACCAGGCCCTGCAGCCCGCCTCCTAACTGGCTGCCCAGGCTGCTCTGGCCAAGCCCTGCAATGACCTGCATAGCATCAATCCAGGCAAGATTTGATTTGACCTGAAGGAGGCCAGCCCTCCTTCTGTGGGTTACACAGCTCACTCCTCCTACTGCTCTAGTGGTTCCACATCTTTTCCTAAACCACTTCATCCAAACCCAGGGATGCAACTACCATCACCCAGATCTCCAGTTCCAATCCAGCAGTTCCCTTGAGCTTTAGATAGGCATAGCCAAGTGTCTACTGGACTGAGCTCTACTTTTAATCTCACATTCAACATGTTGAACTCGCCCTGGTGAGTTCTGATGGGAGGCAGAGCTCAGCTCAGTGGATTGAGCACAGGCTGCAAACCAGTGGGTTGCTGGTTCAATTCCCAGTCAGGGCACATGCCTGGGTTGTAGGCCAGGTCCTCAGTGGAGGCCATGTGAGAAGCAACCACACATTGATGTTTCTTTCCCTCTCTTTCTCTCTCCTTTACCCTAGTCTCTAAATATAAATAAATTAAAATCTTAAAAAAAAAAAACCCATGTTGACCTTTCTCAACAAACTTCTTTCTGTCCATACTGATTCCATATTCCTGACCCCATCCCATGTTCCCTGCTGGCTTTCTTTTGGAAAGATTTTTCTGCACTGCCTCTCCCCAGGTCTGTGTGTGTCCCTCCACTGGGTTCCCAGATCTTGCTGGAACACAATATTTATCATGCTACAGTTTAATCACTGATTTAAGTCATTCATAGGGAGCACACAGTCTAGATCCCTCACATGCACAGTTCACAGGAAGGTTCATGCTCCTTTGAGAGCCTAATGCCCCTACTGATCTGTCTGAGGCAGAGCTCAGACAGTAATGCAAATGATGGGGAGCGGCTGTAAATACAGATGAAGTTTCACTCACTAGCCCACCACTCACCTCCTGCTCTGTGGCTCAGTTCCTAAGAAGCCACAGACCGGTACCGGTACCGGTCCATGGCCTGGGGGTGGGGACCCTTGTCTGAGGGAGTCACAGAGCTTACAGATGGACCTGAGGAACAACCAAAGAGGGAGAAAAGCAGGAGCCAGTGCCATCATGACTTAGGAGGAAGGCTACATGGAAAACAATGGGAGAGAGATGGACATTCTTCAAAAATTCTTATTACAAGCCCAAAGGAAGAAATAACAATGCTCCCTGACCCCCAATTGTGAGAAGTTTGAATATTTACTTAATGTAATAGGCAGCCAACCAGGCCAGACGAACCAGGTGGATAACTCTCCAACATCTACAAAGGTCCCTGTGAAAGTACTATTGTAGACATATGGTAGTCGTGCAGGTGACGATACGGATAAAGAAACTTGGACAAGAGAAATCCAGCCACAGGGAAGAAGATGGAGAGAAGAATTGTGCCTCAACGATGAGGGGTGGGAAAAACTATGAGACAGTAATTTTTTTAAACCATTTTAAGTAAGGATGCCTAAATTTGGAAAAGAAGGTAACAAGCACTTTTAATATCCCTAAGGGAGAGGTGGGGGAAATCCATGCACTCCTAACTGGGGTTGTGCCCAATTTAGGGTAGGCAAAAGTAGGCTTACAGTTGTGATATGCAAAACACAGAGTTAATAAAGCCATTGTAATAATCATAACCTGCATGTCTTTTTCCATATGAAAAACTGTAAGCCTACTCTTGCCCACTTCTGTATACAGATTAATTTGGAGAAAAATGACCTTTAAACGTTAATTCTCTCCTATGAACATAGTAGAACTCATTTATTTGGGCCTTATTTTTTGTCCTTTGGTGAAATTTCACAGGTTTCTTTTATTTAAAGATGTTTTTGTTGTTTATCTCAAGATGTCTTAGAAGTTTAGTTGCTTCTAGTCTTCAAAGCTATTGATTTATTTCTTGTTAATTTTTTAAAAAATTGAGATATAACTGACATGTAACATTATATTAGAGACTAATTTTTTAAAGGAGAAAAATACTGTTGAAATTATTTTCTCCAAATTCAGAGAGAAGGAGGGGAGGGGAAGCAAATGGGGGAAGTGGAGAAGAGAGGGAGGAAGAGAATAAAAGACACCCCCCCCCCAAAAAAAAAAAAGAGGAGGAAAAAGTTTGGGAAATACAGAGAGGGCAATGGAAGGTAAGCAAACGAGAACAGAAAGTAGCTGGGGGAATGGTCTGAATCTGCTTGTAGGCAGGAGACACTTGAAATGTCAGAGAACAGCGGGGCTGAAAAGCAGTTACAGAAACAACACAAAGGTGAGATAGAGCCGCGGTGGGTGGCAGGCTCCTGGACCTTGTCATCACAGCCCTGAAGGATCTAGTAAGAGCAGTGGGGAGGCAGTAGGCACGCCTCTGGGACACTGCGGAGTAGACAAAGGCACCCATGGTGGCTGGCTTGGCCAGCAGAGAAATCTGCATTTGAGCCTCCTCTCATTCCTCCGGTTGAACGCCCCTGTGTGAGGCACAGCCTAGCAACCTGAAATGCCTGAGGGAGGGCCGACACTGCTGTACCTCGCTGCTGCGAGGAGGGATTCCTGAGGACTTCCTGTGTGGCCCTGTCAGGATAGCTGGGGAGGGCTCTAATAACCAGTATCTAAGAAGGGCCCCTGAGCATTTATATTATAATTAGCCAAGAGCCAGGCAACATTCTAGGTGACTCCAACAGTGGAAGAGACTGGGAAAGACAGACTAAGGAACATAAGTTCAAATAAACAGGAAAGAAAAACACTCTCTTTTTCAGAATTATCTTTTGTTGTTGTTGTTAGTTTCTTCTTTAAGGAACATACCGACTTAAATTCCAGAAATTCCATTCCTTTGGCAACTTGATAAGCGAAGCAAAGAAGATCTTCAAATGTAAGCACATTCAAATCTTCTTCTTCCTCCAGCCTTTTTTGGTTTTCATATTCAATTTCATCTGTAAAATAGAACTGGTCCTCATTTTTGTCAAGACTCTAAGAAGTTGCTTTATCAAATCTCCATGAGGTTATTAAAGCCACAGTTAGGTGAGGTGCCAAGATATATGAGTGCAGGCCTCACACCGTGTTCCTGGAAACACAAGGGCTATTTACGCTGAGAGCTATACAGCCTCTGAAGAGTACCCTAAAGATTTTTTTTGGTGAGAGGGATAAATTACTAATTCTCTAGCTGGGCTGGTGACAGATGGCCTCTGGATCAGCCAAGGAGTCTCAGATGTTCTTCTTTTGCACTAGGTAGTTTTGTTACATTGGGAAAGTAATTCACATCAATCAAACACATTGTACACTTAATGTTCTTCCATATAACCTTCTAATAGTCTGATGAGAGAAGTATCATTAGGCCCATTTTACAAATTAGAAAATTATGGCTTGGATCGTTAAATAATTCATCCAAAGTCACTTAGCCAGAATATGAAGGAACCATAGGTTACCCCAACACCTGACTCCAGAACTCAGTACCTTTTCTACTTCTCAGGTAATAGCATGGCTCTAATTAATTTATGACTTTTAAAAGAATAATGTGACCAAATAAAATAGCCCTCTGTGTTTATTAGCTAAACATTGACATAAGATTCACAATACATAAACTATTGATTTTAACTGCTTTTTTAAAAGTATATTTTATTGATCATGCTATAACAGTTGTCCCAATTTTTCTCCCCTTTATGCCCCTCCACCCTCCACCCCACTACCTTCCAATCTCCGTCCCCGACTTAGTTCATGTCCATGGGTTGTACACGTAAGTTCTTTGGCTTCTCTATTTCCTGTACCATTGTAACCTCCCCCTCTCTATCTCATACCTACCAATTATGCTTCTTCCCTGTACTTCTCCCCTCCCATTCTCCCCACTCCTCCACCCCACTGATAACCCTCCATGTGACCTCCATTTCTGTGATTCTGTTCATGTTCTAGTTGTTTGCTTAGTTTGTTTTTGTTTTTGTTTTAGGTGTGGTTGTTAATAATTGTGAGTTTGTTGTCATTTTACTGTACATGTTTTTGATCTTCTTTTTCCTAGATAAGTCCCTTTAACATTCCATAGAATAAGGGCTTGGTGATGATGAACTCCTTGAACTTTACCTTATCTGGGAAGCACTTCCTCGGCCCTTCCATTCTATCTAACAAAGCTATCTTTTAGATTCTTAACTACTTTTAAAGCAAGTGTGCATTCATCAAGCCTATAGATAACTGTAGCAAAGTAAAACAAGCTTTTGCATTTACACATTAAAATAAAAGACAGCTAACACAGAATTCTTGTGTTCATTTCTACTTTTAAGTGCTACTAATTAGGATAAAATATTACCTTTGGGTTGAGATGAACTCCCATTCAACCCTGAGGTGCGATCTGAGTCTTGGTGTGTTTGAACTTCTTGTGAACCAAGCATACTATTAGAAAAATATTATTTCATTATTTATGTACTTCTTCTCAGTAGACATTTTATTTTTAAAAATACAATTTATGAAAGAAATGACTTGCAATCATAAATGGACTTTTAAATTAAAAGCACAGCACCAACTTGTCCATTTTTTGTGGAGTTAAAAACACCTGTGTAATTGAGCCCATCTAACTAGGCAAGGAGTGAGCCTGGTCTCTGTACAGAGCCCAACACTTCAAAGATGACTTTGCTTAATTCTTACCACAAGAAGATCTTACTACACGTGGGTGTCAAAGTCATATTTTGTAAAAGAAAACTTGGGCTTAGGGAGATGGATATGATTTGTTGAAATCATGAAACTAGTAAAGATTTGCAACTGCACCTCGGTCCTCTGTTTCTAAACTCCGTTAGCAGCTCAAGTAATACAAAGCTCTTACGGGGACCCTTACATATTCTCCCATCCTCCTCTTCTCAAGATGACCTTTGCAAAGCTCATTTCCTCTTCTTGTGAAATTAATAAATAGTAATAATGCCAATTCTTTTACGGTACATGATACAGAACTCTTCACTGAGGAACTTTGTGTGCATTATATACACACAATGATTCAATTTATTCCAGAATATAAATTTACCCCAATTTACAGTTGCCATATCTTTGGAAAATGGCTTAAAGCTTTTAGGCCACAGATACTCCAAAAGAAACTGCTTCGGTGTATTTCATAGCCCAGTGACTGACTGAATCAAAGACGCTGAGTTCACCAGCCTGGGCTATTACTAACCAAGGACGGCCAGTCACGCACACCTGACGCATCAGGAAAGCCTCTCTGTTCCAATACACACGTGACAGTAGAACTGCCTCAGTTAGGATGTGAACTGAGAAATGAACTAGTGTGAACCATGTAAATCGGTGAAGGGAGCTGCACCAAGGCATACAAGAGGATCTCAGTGGGGCCTCACGGCTCTAGATGCTGGGTCTGTCTCAGGCCTTAGAAGGCTAAAGGCCTACACTGAAACGTATGCTAAGAAAACAAAGCTGGATCTCAAATGCGCTCTCCAAAATTCCCCCAGTAAAGATAGAATGACTCTGATAAATTTGTCTTTAGGATAAGGGAGAGCATTCCCATATCCAGGGGAACAGGAAAGCACCATGGATTGAGGAATGATTCTATCAGAGCCTATAAATTTACTCAGAGAAAGGTGTTATAGAGCTACAATGTTCAAGTATTCAATAATTAGTAAGGAATTCCTAAGGATAAGGACGAGCATCCCACCAAACTTCTCCAGTCCTCATCCACACGCACTAGAACAAGCAGTCTGCCAGGGCCAAGAGTCCCTCAGGATGCCCACAGATGGGGGAGTATACAATGCAGAGCAGAGACCAACATTACCACAACTTTATTCTGTCCCCATCACATTACATCAATGGAACTACCCTATTTTTTAAGTCCAATTTATACTGGCCAATGTGGCTCAGTGGATTGAGCACTGGCCTGCAAACCTAAAGGTCACCGGTTCAATTCCCAGTCAGGGCAGATGCCTGGGTTGTGGCCCAGGTCCCCATTTGGGGGTTTGCAAGAGGCATCTTATCAATGTATCTCTCACACACATCCATGGTTCTCTCCCTCTCTTTTTCCGTCCCTTTTCCTCTCTCTAAAGAATACATGAAATCTTTTTTAAAAATCTCACTTATAAAAATATAAACAAATAAATAAATAAATACATCCAATTTATAGGTTTAGAGCTCTTTTGTGCAATATTCCCAGGACCTCTATGAACATTTTCAGGACTTTGGAAAAAGTGTTCATTCTTTTACTAATACCTGTGTGTTAATCAGGTGGTAAGAACTAAATATGTGCGTAGAATGTCATTTAGGCACAGGTGGGCAGAGATTGACTCAGATCCAGTGCCTGTCATGCAAGAAAGGTCTCATTGTTCCAAGTCAACAGGGAAACTCTAGGAATGATAAGTGACTTTTCTAGGTCTTAGAACCCCCCTACTCCACAATGCTAGAGTATGGCTTTTAGCAGCTGGCCAGAGTCTGTGGGATGTTTAACTGTCGCACTTTGCGTGTGTCCTAGACGCATCCTCATGAAACCTTGGCCTGTTCTCTTACCTAGAATTTGGATGTGACTGGAAAGTGGGGTAAAAACTGAAATTGTGTTCCTTGAAAATTTCCGTCCATGTCCTGTGAAATTTTTCTCTTTTACTTCTTAGATAGTTGAGAAGATCGCCATAGCAACAATATTCAAAAATCAAATAAATTGGCCCTGAAATAGTGACAATTTTAATGGTAAGTAAAGGAATACCAAGTAATTTTTCAGACATCTGTGCAGCAGGGAACATCTCTATGAGGACTCACTTCTCTCCTGACTTTGGGAGAGTACAACTTTTTCTGAGCCTGCCTCTTACACTTTAAATTCAGTGTCAGCCTTTCATTCAAACTCCTTTGGAAAGTACAATAGTTTGTTCTTGCCTTCCACTTTAGCCTTTGTACATGTGGCCTCACTGATAATCACTGTCCACCTAGATTCTTCAGTTTGCAACTGGAAATCATAAGCCAGTTGCATGATGAGCACTTGGTAAATAGATGCTGATTTGGCCTGAGGAGGGAGAAATCTGTGATTGGCCTAATCTCCTCAGAGATCCATTTTCTCTTCTGCTCTTCTAGTCCCAGTCTCAGGCCACCTGTCCCAGAAAGAATGACCCTGGTTTGGGTTATTTCTAGGCAGAAGTGAAAGAATCAGGGTGTGTGTTCCAATGGATTCTGAGAAAATAAAGTTTGACATCCCACCTGGGTTGTGCTTCTTTGAAGCAGCCCATGAGGGCGGCAGCTGAGCCCAGTAGCCCTTCACAGCTGGGAAGAATGTAGAGGGAAAACCTACAAACTGTATACTTGCAACGTGGTGACTGTTTTTACGTAGGTTAGAATCATGAGGCACATCCCAATAAAGAGAGGCATCCCCTACGTCTACACTGAGTCATCTGCTTAGAGCACACTCATGTCTAACTCCACTTGGGTCTGAGGACCTACAACGTGACTGAGAGAAGAGAAACACATGAGAACAAATGCCCCCTTTGTCTTTAGGCTAACCTATGTTGGACTAGGAGTTTTCAGTGGGAATTGATTACCTGACTGTGTACACGCCCCCAGCAGGTTCACAATGTTCTCATGGCTCCCCAGCCGAGTCAGCATTTTGAGCTCAGACATGAGAGCTTCTTGTTCGCAGCTGTCTGCTTTTTCTATCAATGGAAAAGAATAAATGTAAAACTGAAGTAAAATGGAAATTGTAGGTCATTTAATGAATTAAAACTTTCCACAGTTCAGAGCAGATTTGCAGAAACATTTTAAAAATATATAAACTACTACATGAATATTGAATAATATCCTGCTTTAAGAAAGATTTCAAAGATTTTATTACTATGAACGTTGAATCTAAAATGTGCCTTTCTTTTGGGTATCCCTCCACCAAAATAAATATCCTTAATATTGACCCTCAAAAAGCAAAACAGAATGAAATAAAAACAATAGCTTTTCCTCCACAGAAATTAATACAAATGTCGAAGGAAAAAACATACATTTTTTTTGCTCTTGAATCTGTTGGATTCATTGAGAAACAAGGCAGTAATGTCAGTGGGGTGGCTGACCCCAGCCTGTTGGCCCTCAGGTCTACAACCTTAAATCTGTAAGTGGGGTCAATGGTGAAGGGCTGAGAAGGACCACTTCTCAGTAACTAAGTTCTCCAGAGACTCATTAATTGATAGTGAGAAACAGAACTGATGAGTAGGCTAGAATGTATCCACTGGCCTACGCATTCTCTCCCTGGAGAAAAAGTCTAGATAGCTTGGCAAATTGTACTTATGCTTAGAAGCATAGCAGAGGGGTAATCACTGAGGAACTCAAAGGTCCTGTATCACTGAGGCTGATGTGCCAGCTGGCCAGGGAACCCTTGTCCAGGTGGGTGCTGGAGTCCTAGAGACAACAACAGCGTCTTCGGAGTTCCCTCTCTCCAGGTTCCAGGTTCCAGGTTCCAGGTTCCAGGTTCTAGGTTCCAGGCACCAGACACCCACACCTCTGTTAACTTATTATTTCTTATGAACATAGTCTTTTCTTTATATTCAATGAAGATTTAATTAGCTATTTCCAGGTCTCTTTATTTTTTCCTGGAAGACATCCCAGCCTTTACTGTGGTTTTCTCCAGAGTGCTGATGCCATCAGGGGGATCATATCTCCAACATCTGGGCTTGGGTGTGAGATCCATCACTTTGGACCATGTACATTGTGACCCACTAGCACCTCATGTCTTCTGCTGCTTCATGTTTTGTAGGGACTCATGGCTTTCAATTGTCCATGTCTTATTCCTCATAACCAAAATAATACATTTTATGGCATGCTTAACATTTTCAAAGCATTTTCATATACCATTACCTGAAATTCATTCATTCATTCATTGAACAAGTGTTTGCTGAGTGCCTACTGTATATGAAGCAATGTGTCAAGCACTGGAGGAATAAATGATAGACAAGACAGATCCCCTGCCTTCCTGGAGCTTAGAGTCTCCTGGAAAAGGGAGACACGTGAACAAACAATTACAATAGGCTGTGGGGTCACACCAGAGGGACACTAACCTAGCCTTCAGAAAGGTGGAGAAAGAGACACCAAATGTCTATGTTGAGACCTAGGTGGTCAAAAATTAACCAGGTGAATGCACAGTGAGGAGGTAGAGAGAAGAACACTTTATATGGAAAGAACAGGACAGGCAGAGACTAAGGAACAAGAGACCAAAGCAAACAGATACAGACCCTGCCCTCCTGAGGCTTACAGACTATTGTGGCAAATAAGACATTGATTGAGTAATTAAACAAAGATATAATTATACATTGTGATAAATTCTGTGGGCAAAGAGTCTACAGAGAGCTAAGACAGCATCTAGCAAGGTATTTGATCTTGTCTTTGGTATGAAGGTAAGTTTCCCTCAGGAAGTGATATTTAAGCTGAGATCTGAAGGAGGAGTGGAACAGAACTCTGTGGAAGGGGAAGGGTGAGAGAGAGGGTCAGACTGTGCCAGGTTCCCGGACAGGAGGGAGCATGGTGCTCTGGAGGAACTGAAAGAAGTCTGAGAATGCAGGGTGGGGTGCTGAGCAGACAACAAATCAGGCAGGGTTGTGTAGTGTGTTTCAAGAGTAACTAAAAGCAAGTGGAAATGTTAGATAGGAAAATGACAGGATCTGTCTTGCATTTTCATAGCCATCACTTGAACTTCAGTACAGAGAATCTGAAAGGAAGTAGGAATACATATGGAGTAGCTGATTGGAAGGCTATGGCAGCTTTTCAGAAGAGATAACCTTGGACTAGTGTGGTAGTAATAGAGATAAGAGAGAGGATGGACTCAAAAGACACTAAGCAGAAATCTGATGGGAATAGTTTCTGTGGTGTTAGAATGGGGATGGTTTAAAGGATGAGTCCTAGGTTTCTGGTTTGTCCAATTGTGTGGACCATGGCAAGTCATGGGTATTCATACCAATTACTGAAGAGGGAGTATTGATGGAGGGCCAGGGTTGGAGGAGTTCAGTTTCAGTGAGCTGAATTAAAGGGACTTCTCAGACAGCTAAGCATTTGGACATATGATCCTGAGGCTTAGGAGGAAGGTGCAATCATGAGAACCACTGGTGGACCAGGTAAAGTCCTGGGTGTGGTTGAAATGGCCTATGGTGAGCATGTGGAGTGAGGATGGCAGGGGACGCAGCAGCAAGCCTCCTGGAACTCCACACAAAGAGCTGGGCAGAAGGCAAGCTGGCCAAGGGCTGTGAAGCAGCGAGTGAGTTAGGAGGAAACCCAGAAAAAAAAATGGTGACAAGCAAACCAAAAGAAAAAAAGGCTTTTAAGAGGAGAAAAGTCAATCCTGCCAATTTATGTTAAAAATTCAAGTCACATGAGAACTGAAAAATGCCCATTAGACTTCAGTTCACTGGAGGTCACTGACCACCTTAGCAAAGCCAGCAGGGTGGGGAAGGGGGGTCTTGCAAAGGGAGCAAAGCTGAGGAGGGTGATGGAGGTGGGAGCCAGATGGGATTGGATGGAGCAAGGGGTGAGAAACAATACAGAGAGCTCCAATATGTTCTTCTACCCAGAGTCTATGTCAAAATGGCATCAACAACATCTTCCTATAGTAACAGTATTCCCGAATACTGACTCCCTCCCCCACCCAACAACAACAACAACAACAACAACAACAATCACTAAACAAGGAGAAGAGGAAGAAGAGGTGCAGTTCTGGATTCATGACTTGCACGCTGTACTCATGATTTGGTTGGCACTAACCCCAACTCACTTCCTTTTCAGCTTTGAAGAATGGCAAGCAGTGCCCACAAAAATGGTGGAAAAGAGAAGGGGAGGAGGAAGCCTGCACCGCCCATCTTTGTGGCTATCATTCCACTGTACCTTTCAGCATTTTGACAGCAACCTGGATGGAGACTCCTGTTTTACTAATTCCATAAGCTGTTGCATTCATCACTTTTCCAAAAGCACCTGCTCCTAGTACCTTCCCTGTAAGATAAATGGTGAGTGAGCACAGGTTTGAGATTTTCCCACAGAAAGGACATGCTGGGGAAACATCTGGAACATTCCATTCTTACCAAATTCTAAGTTTTCTCTTGGAAACTCCCATTCAAGATCATACTCATATTCTCTGAAATCAATGTAAAAGTACTCATTATCCAAAGAACCAGTCACCTGCACCATCTGCAGCTGGCTTTCATACCTAAATTGCTTTGGAGATGAAATAACAAGTCAGTTAGCAACAGGCAGCTCTTCAGAGAGAGGAAACCATGATAAATTGTTACCTTCTAGTTTTAGGGTTTGTTTGTTTGTTTGTTTGTTTACCTTTTTGTACTTGTGACAAAGTAGCACGGTTAAAATAGCAATGAAGGGGAGACAGAGCCCGATGGTTGCATAGAATGAAATGTTGTCCTGGAGAAAAGGGAAGGGACCTGCAACAACAAAACAAAAGTGTCACCGAGCAGTGACAGGATTCCTGACTGATCTGACAGGGAATGCACAGCACGATCTCACACATCCTGCTTGAGTCATCAGGACTTGCAACCTCTGAAGTTCTCTACAAATGTTCTACTCCCCACAGAAAATCAGGCCATGGTAGTATAAAGGACAAGTTTCCTCCCTAGGAAATTTTTATGATCCTGCACCCATTCTTAAAAATCATGGGATTATAGGAATTATATCTACTTCAACCCACAGGATAGACAAGTCAGATAAAAAAGATATTGAAGGTATTATATTGTATGAATATGGAGAATGAGTTATAGGATGTTGGTTTGATTGTGAATAAGTGTAGGCAGCTAGGTTTCAGAATTAACTTAGGATGGCTCTAAAAAGAACCAAAACTAAAAATTATAAAACAGCAAGCTAAAGGCAAATAAGGAGATCAAGCAAAAGGGAAAAATGGCAGCAACTCCAAATTACTAAATCTGTTTTTCTAAAATGGAGCCTCTCGGGAGGTATTCACTGCTCTGGAAGTTTGTGGTTCTACCTACATCACTCTAACCCGTGAGTCATAATAATGTTCCACTGAAGTCACTCTGTCCCTGAACTACACAACAATGTAGGTTCAGTGGGGATTCCTGCCTGACTCAAAAATCCTTCTGGTATCACACACTGAACCTCTACGTTCTTACAAAATCCCCCAAACAAAAATGAACAACAGGGACTAATTTCTAGTGGGGAATTCCTGAAGGTGGTGCATTACAATAGCAGCTGCTGTGTACCTGGTGAGCTTAAATGGATTGTTTCACAAGCTGTGCCCAGGGAATTATGTGCACAGCACATCACGAGAAACCCTTCGATGGCTTCACTCATGTTCAGAGTACTATTTGATAGCCACTGTCCAGATACTTTTCCATTAGCCTTTTTATTCCAAATTCCTTCCGTGATTTCTTCTGTGCAGCTGAAAAGAAATGATAGACAGAGAGGTAAGTTAGATAGGTGGGGCTGTCATCAGACTGGAAGTTGGGGTTTCTCTAAGTGAGCTTGAAAAGATATTCATCTATCATGAGTTATCAGAAATAATCTATGACCACATAGAATTATGGTGGATTCAGAGGTATGCATTTTAAGTATTTCATCATTTCTTCTTAAACTGTTTTTATAAGAAAGAGCCAATATGTCAAGAAGAGTGTGAATGTCATGTTCTTCCAATATAAGAGATGCCAGTGTCTTTTTTTTTTTTTGATGTTAAAGAAAAGGAGTCTTTATTCGAAAGCAGATACTGTCGCTTATGAAGTTATAGCTTTAATCACTTAAGCCTATCAATTAGGGCTAAACTCTAACACCTGAGTGGTCCTATCTTTTCCCAGTTAATTTCTATGGTTATCTTGTCTCTATAAGGTTAGTTTACAAACTAAAAACAACATAATACACAAAAACTACACAAGAACTGGAGGAATAACAACAAAGACAGCCTAGAGCAAGTAGAAGGAAGGAGATAACCAAGATTAGAGCAGAATTAAACAACATAGAAACCAAAAGCACAATTCTAAGGATCAATAAACCCAGGAGCTAGTTCTTTGGAAAGATAAAATCAACAAGCCTTTAGGCCAGGGGTGTCAAACTCATTTTCACTGGGGGCCACATCAGCCTTGAGATTGCCTTCAAAGGGTTGAAATAATTTTAGGACTGTATAAATATAATTTTTTTAAAGATAAATATAACTACTCCTTAACTGTTAAGGAGTTGAAATGATTTTCAGCCCTCTGAAGGCAACCATGAGGCTGATGTGGTCCACAGTGAAAATGATTTTGACATTCCTGTTTTAAGGAGACTCATCAAGAAAAAAAGAGAGAGGACCCAAATAAACACAATCAGAAATGAAAGAGGAGAGATTACAACTGATAGCACAGAAATACAAAGGACTGTAAGAAACTACTATGAAGAACTGTATACCAAGAAATTTGAAAACCTGGGTGAAATGGACAAATTTCCAGAAAAACATGATCTTCCAAAACTGAATGAAGAAGAAGCAGAAAGCCTGAACAGTCCAATAGTAGCTGACTAAATTGAAGCAGTAATCAAAAAACTTCCAGCACACAAAAGCCCTGGACTGGACAGTTTCACAGGAGAATTTTACAAAGCATTTAAGAAAGAGCTAACCCCTATCCTTCACAGACTATTCCAAAACCTCCAAGAAGACAGAAGACTCCCAAACTCTTTTTATGAAGCCAGCATCATCCTAATTCCAAAACCAGATAAAGACACAACAAAGAAAGAAAACTATAGACCAATATCGCTGATTAACAAAGATGCTAAAATCCTCAACAAAATATTGGCAAACTACATTCAACAATGCGTTAAAAGATCATATACCATGAGCAAGTGGTATTCATACCAAGGATGCAAGGATGGTACAATATTTGCAAATCAATAAGCATAATACATCACATAAACAAAAGGAAAGACAAAAATCATATGATCATATCATAGACGTGGAAAAAGCACAATCGATAAAGTACAGCACCCATTTATGATAAAAACACTCAGCAAAGTGGGAATAGAGGGAGCATTCCTCAACATAATAAAGGCCATATACAAGAGACCTACAGCCAACATCATACTCAATGGACAAAAACTAAAAGCTTTCCCACTAAGATCAGGAACAAGATGCCAGTGTCTTGATTACTTGGGAGACTTGTCTGAGCACTTCTTCCAGGTCCAAGATGGTAATGGATATCCATCCGAGGAACAAGAGGCGTAACCTGCTGATGATTCCTTGCTCAACACATGAGGTTTCCCTGCAGAGAATAACATGAAAAATAAGCTCACAGAGAACAGTACTTTATAGAAATGGTTTCCAAGTCAGCTTTGTACAGGTGACTCATTTACTCCAAGCAGTTTGTGCTTCTGGGAGGGTTTCTCATGCAGGATGACACAAGGCTTCTGGTTATTTCCTCTTTGCCCACCATGTAACCTTTTGCATAGGCAGCCTGACTGCCTGTCTACATAACACCACTTTCCCATTGCTAGGCTCCATAGAGAGCTAAGGTATAGACCTCTATCTACCTCAAGATGATTCTTAGCTTCAGAAGTAGCTACAATACTTCCAGTGAAATGTACTCTTATCTTTTTACAGATCAGAGAAACAAAAATATTAAAATGAGTAAAAAGCAGGTAATATGGCATTTGGCCTTTCCTTAACATGACCTTTCAAAGTACTAAAGTCAACAGTCACAACACTAAACACATTCACAGAGCACATGGAATAAGTCTCTTAGCTTCAAAGGATGAGCACAGAAAAAGATATATGTAAAAACAAAGCCAGTAGGTATGAAAGTGAAATTTCAAAACACTTCAGTATATGAGAAGTTTTACATCAGTGCTTGTAAGTCATTACTTAGCTCTTTCAGGTCATAGTTAATTAATAGTTAAGGAATTATAAGGCTAAAATTAAATTTCTTGATAATTTAACTTACTTCTTACATGGAGCATGAACATTTTTGTAAACTGGGCATCATCATTTTCTGCATGGAATATGTATTCTCCTGGCTGGTATTTGTGGTTGCAAAACTCAGATACACTGTTTTAAAAAGAATTGAAGACAGACTTAGCACAATTTTTACAGGAGATGCTAAAATGAATGATGGTGTGCATGGGAGGAATCTCCCTCACATATTCACTCTCTAAAGTTCAATGGGCAAGGAGTGTCTATGTGCTGGGCCCTTGCTACTCAAAGTGTGGTCTGTGGGCAGGCGGCAGCAGCACCTGTGTTATCTGTCAGCTTGTTCGAAACATAAAATCAGGCTCCCACCGAAGCCTACTAACTCAGAGTCTAAATTTTAAGATGATTTCCATGTGATTCCTATGCAAATTAAAAGTTGAGACACACTGACCCTGGCTGAGGCTCCTTAGAGAGACAAGAAGATTCCCACCCCTGCTGTTCTACACACTCTGGACTAGTCCAAACTCCCAGAAATATGGAAAAACCTCTGTGCTGAAGGAGCCCGTAACTCCCTTGCTTCCTAAAAGAATGGTTCTCTGGCATGGGTCCAAAGCAAAACCTATAACCAACCTTTGACTTAAATAGCAATTAACAGTGATGAGGACTCAAATCAATTGAATGTGCACAAAATCTTTGGGCAATCTCAGCAAGCTCTAATATCTACTTGGAATGCTCATCAACCACTCAACACATTTTAACATAGATAACTTGATCTTGGGGGTTATCCACCATATCTGTCATGTATATGAGATGCTGGCTATTGTAGTGGGATGTGGGATAGTATAAGAGAAGTAGGGGAGTGAGGACCTGTTGACTATGCCTTCATGCATTGAAGAAATAAAAAAAGTTCCCCTCCCTAAATGGTGTGGCTCAGCAGGTTGGGTGTCTTCCCACAAAGCATAGGTTGACAGTCACTGGTTAGATTCTTAGTCAGGGCACATGCCTGGGTTGCAGGCCAGGTCCCTGGTTGGGGATGCATGAGAGGCAACCAATCGATGTTTCTCCCTCATGCCCTATGTTTCTCTCCTTCTCTTTCTCCCTCCCTTGCCCTTTCTCTAAAATATACATATATGGATGTATAAAGATTTTTTAAGGTTCTTCTTAGATTAAAAAAAATAAGGCTTTTTCAAAGGTTATTTAATTAGGCTTCGCCTATACAGTCTGCTTAAAATGAAAAAAAAAAACCCCAAAAAACGAAGACTGGGTGTGGACAAGGTAGAAACATAAACAGGAAGACCAGAGTGAGGGCCAGCCATAAACTAGGAGCTATAGAAGATGCAAAAAACATATAAAATATGGCTCCTGTCCTCAACAATATACCCAGGTAGGTGGACATAACTACATAAACAGAATAGTTATAACATTAAACAATATAATAAGGCCAGCAGAAGATAAATGGATCAGAGGCCAGTAGAGATGAGCCAAATATCAATGGCTTCCTAGAAGTGGGACTTGTGCCAGATCTCCACGAATGAGTTAGTTTTAATGGTAGGGCAAAAGAAAAGATTTCTGAGGAGAAGGCAAGGGCAGGATTTAAGACATGAGATGGAAATTCATACAGCCACAAAGGAGAGTAATAGGGAGGCCAATGGACTGAGCAGAAGTGCTCGTTGGGATATGGGTAGAAAAGAGGGCTAAATGGGTGGGGGAGAGCCAATGATCAAGGACCTTGAAAACTCATTGGATTATTTAGAACTGATGGAGAAAGCAGAAGATGCTATAGACTCCTGAGCAAGGGAGGATTATCAGGAACACTATTTTAATTTAGACTAATGGCCATAGGAAAAGTTTATTGGAGAGAAATCTGGAGGCAGTCGTTGTAACCCAGGAATTCATTCATTCATTCATTCTACAGTCATTGGTAGAGCCTATTTGTGGGAGGAATCAGGAATATAACAGTGATTTAGAAAAAATAGATTTCTGTTCTCACAGAGTTTATAGTTTGGGGGTGAAGGCAGATAAGTCAATAAGCAGTTACAGTATTATGTGGGAAGTCCTAGGAGAGAAGTTAAAATTCAGATTTCAACAGAGCATAAAAAGGTGAGCATTGCCTAAGGTAGGGAAAATGGGAAAGGAGAAAGGTACCTGGAAAAAGAGAAAGCAGGTGCTGGACTGGATATGGAGATGAAGGAGAAAACAGAACACCAGCTGATATCTAAGATTCAAATTGCACAGCTAGCAATGGATGAGTAGCTTTGAACCTGTATTTATCTGACACCAATGTTGGGTATCCTTAACTCCGAAGCTGGAAGGTAATTCTGACTGCATGTTTGATTCCCAGTCAGGGCACATACCTAGGTTTGGGGTTCAATCCCCAGTCACAGTGCATATGAGAGGCAACCGATCAATGTTTCTCTCTCACATCAGTGTTTCTATTTCTCTCCTCGCCTTCCTCTCACTCTGGAATCAATGAACATATCCCTGTGTGAGGATTAATATAAATAAATAACATTTTTTAAAAAGTAAAAAGGTGGTGGGGGAAAATGGAGACAACAGTACTTGAACAACAATAAAAAAATTTTTAAACCTATCAAAAAATAGTAAAAAGGGAACTTTTTATCCTGACCTACTTCTGGACAACAAGAAGAAATGACTGTGAAGTGCAAGTGGTAGAAAGATTAGGGGAAAGCCAATTTATAACACTAGAGAGAAAAGTAAATTATGTGATTTCCAGACTTCAGCAAGACAGAGTTTAAGTGGTCCAAGAGAAAGATGTGAGCCACTATAAGGGAAAATGTAATTCTCACTAGACAATGGCCAAAGACACTGAAAAGGAACAAGAGAAGATTAAGAAGAAGAAGAAAACAAAAAGCCATGTGGCTAGCCAGGGACCATGCCAAAAGCACAAATTAATTTGATAGAGGAAGAAATTACCAATACAACTATTGATTGTCATGCAGTCCAAAACAAAGTGTTCTGTAAATTCTTTCCCTCCTAAGTCTTTTGTGCTGTCTTCATGGAGTGTGACTGGCCCTGGTATCAAGCAGATAGCACCTTGCATGTCCTCAATCTCAGGTAGGAAAGTGGTCACATAAATAACCTGAAGGCAGAGGTGAATATCCGGGTTGTTTTAAGCTGCTTGTCTTCCTGTTTATGAGTCAGTCATAGCAGTAGAAACAACAGCATTGCTGAACCTCTTCTGGAAATTCCAAAGGGACTAACCTATTAGGTGGCTATGAGGTTCAAAGCTTCCTCTTTCCCTCAGTGTTTTTCTGAAAATGGTCAGCTGGTATGAGACGATGGGAGATGAGGGAATTGGGGTTTACATTGACATAGTATCTCAGTGACTAAGATGTTCTCTCACTGCACAGTACAGAGGGTTTTCTCCTCTGAACAATCAAAATACAGGTCATTTTTATTTTCCATTTAGCGCCTAAAGGGAGGAGTTGAGAAAGGGCAGCCTCTTTCTAGTAGCTCAGGAAGTAATTTGACTATAAAGTGAAGAATGCTTTACTCAAAAAACAAGGGATTATGCAGTCAAATCGAAATGCCGAGAATAATAAAATGGGCCCTGTGGAAACTAGAGAGCAGAGAGCTGATGGACTGAGGTGCTTTACCAAGAAGCAGATGATCCTGTCTTCCTCAGACTCAAGTTTCCATGGAGGCCAAAGGAGTGTCTTTAAGAGGAAATTACCAAATAATTATAAAATTCTAATAATTTGGGATTTTTTTCTTTACCACCAAACTAGAAAAAGCAAAGGTAGATTTGTTTGTAATTCAGTTTATAGAGATAAAATATTGTAGAAACTAACAGATAAACTATCCTAGAACCTTTTCTCAAGACCAGGCTATCAGAACTGCTGGAAAGTTACAGTTTGATAAATTGTGAACACATAAAGGCAAGCCGTAGTGAACTCGGGGGGTAATATTTGAGGAAGTAGATTGCAGAAATGAAGCTGCGAATGAGGGGAACCTGAGAGGCGTCTGGTGCACACACTGTCACCACATCAAAGCTCTTTCAGGAGTCATGTTATTATATAAACCTTTCAGTTGCGCACAAAAATTTATATCACGTCTTGAAATAGTAAAATACTGTACTTGACAAACAAAATTCAGTCTGAATAAATTGTTGAATCTATGTGGTGGGAAAAGGAAGCTCACTGTACTATTCTTGGAGTTTATTGGTAAATTTGAAATTTTTATGATAAAAAGTTGAAAAGAACTCAGATTATAACTTAGTCTGCCACCCCCATCTCAACACTGAGCCTCGTGTAGACAGCAAAAGACATTTAGAGTGCTAGTGTTCACATATTTTGTGGAGTTTTCTTGAGATTTCATTTATTTATTTTTAGAGAGAGGGGAAACGAGGGAGAAAGAAAGGGAAGGAAACACGGATGTTCAAGAGAAACATCGATTGATTGCCTCCTGCAGGCCCCCAAATGGGGACCTGGCCTGCAACCCAGGCATGTACCCTGACCGGGAACTGAACCAGCAACATTTTGGTTTACAGAACAATGTTCAACTCACTGAGCCACACCAGTCAAGACTGTTGTTCATTTTATGCAATATTTTGACCACTTTTTCATGATGAATTTGGCAGCATATTCCTTTTGCATTTGTATTAAGTGGTGAATCATTATCATCAACAAATGCTATAGCTCTTCAAGAACTTTTTAAAATAAAATGAACACTGAGTGCTGTGTGTGGTCCTTGCAGTGCAAAAAGGATGCACTGACTCATCTTTGGCCCAGGTTTTACACTTGGAGTTGCCTTCCTGGGGTGACAACGATTTGTTCGTTTATTAAACACCCTTGACTGAAGGAGGCATTATACAAAGACAGAGAAATGACAGATGGCCAACACTTATGGAGCATATAAACTCAATGGTGAGATTCAACACACAAAGAGCTTAACTATATCACCAGTTCATGTTAAATGAAAAGCAAAAACCACTATGGGAATCAGGACCTGCCTTGATTCATTCATTTAGCTAGATAGTTATAAGATAACTACTTAGAGTCAGGAGTATAGATTTTGATTATGGAAAGAAACCAAATTAACTTGCCTACTAGATTAGCCCACGACCCATATATCAGAAACATGTCCTCTAATCAATGAATCTGTAAAATCTTAAGAGGATGTACCAGGTGTCACCAGCACAGTAGCAATGATCTCCCAGGTGGCCTCTGGTGCTTACACGTGCCTCTCTACATTTGAGGAGGACAGAAACACTACCTTATTCACCTTGGTAGCCCCACAGAGCATCAAACTCATCAAGAAAGATATTAAGGGAATATTCACTGAACTAAATTGAATTGATTTTTTAAATCTTTGAATTAGGTTAAAAAGAGAATCCCATAGGGCCAAGTGCTTCTCTGACACCAGGGGAAAACAAAATTTTCCTTTAGCATTGATTATTAGGCAATTTCTGCACCAGTTTTTGAAAACAAATCAGTACACTGACAGGTTATTCTTTCCCGTCTTTCAAGGGCTCTACTTCCTCAATCCTCTGCAGATCTGCTGAGGGAGAGTCCTGTGCTCACTGCAGCACGTACTCTCCAACAGGAAGTGACAATCTGGTGACTCAGAAAACACCACAGAACCTTGCTCAAACTAACAGGATTCTTTCCGTTTTTCAGGTGGTGGTTACAGTATCTGAACTGATTATAAAACCCTCTCTTACTGTGTCCTCACATCTGCTGTCTCCAGTGTCAACTCAATAATACACGAACTCATAACACAAAGTCACTCCTCTGTTAGGGCAACAAGGAGAGCTGTGCTAAGATGATGCCGAGACCTGGAGCTCTGTGTTGTCTTACCTGTATCCATCATCAAGGCTACTCTGTTCACAAGGAAATGATTTTTGAGAGAAGGTCCATGTACATCTGATTTGTGGGTATGCTTTAAACCTGACAGAAAAACAAAACTTTTCATGCTGGTCAATTTCATGATCTTCATTGGTTTTGGAAGCATTTATAAATCCCTTTTCTGTTAAAAAAAAAGCATTTATAAATTAGGTGAGATCCATATGAAAATATATTGAGACAATGAATACATTGTTATTTATCATTTTTAATGCAAGAAAACTCTTTGCAGACAATTTCTAAGGGTTGAAAGGTTGTGTACATGACAGCTGGCCATGTACAGAGTAGGGGTCCTCAGACAGACTGGCTCTCTCAGTGACACATGTCATGTAAAGCAACCTCAGGGCACAAGAAAAAGAACAAAAGAACAATCTATAGCCAGCACTACTCACAAGGCTTCCTTGTGGAACACTTCCTTATCAGTGTGATAAGAGAATCACTTCACATCTTAGCATTTAACTAATCTGAAATTACTTAAGGCATGATTATTTTCAAATCCTCCTTAGTCTACCCAAATTTCAAAGCATGTAGGTGCTTGTCTAGATCTCTCAGCCACTGTCCACTGTCCTCTCAGTTCTTAGAACAAGCATGCATTAACAGCCCATTTTGTGTCAGGCTCTCTGCCATGTTCTGGGACTACAAGGACAGAATTACTCCTGTCCTTAAGAAACTTACAGTCTACTGGAATACAAAACTCCACAAACAGATGATCACATTACAATGGAGTAAGTACGAAGACAGTGACATTCAAGAGAGCTCAGTTTAACTGGAAAAGGAAGGCAGTGAGCAGCTTACGTTTGCAAAGCTATTCTGATTCAGTGTCTTTATCAGCTTTTGACACTAACATATTGAAATCCGAATTTGCAGCACGTACCTCACAGTCCACACTAAAGCAACTAAAAATAAGAATAAAGATTGAGTGAGCAGCCTGCATTACCTACGATGGTGACCAATGCTGACTGACTGGGATGCTGGGAGGAGGAACAAGTGTAGTATCCAGTGTCGTTTCTTCGCACTGATGACACAAAAGCAAACAGAATCCGTATCATAGTTCTGTTTGTGGAATAGGTGCTCATCTCAAAGTAGCTGCCCTAGGTTTTAATAAAACAAAATGAATTTAATGATTTCAACCGGGACTATCAGTTTGCTGTTTCTGCATTTTCAGAATGCAAACACAACATATTACCTCCTCCAGGGCTTTATTTTCTAATTTCCACTTGAGCCCGAATCTATGGTTTACATGAACAGCTTTGCACCTTATCCACAAGGGCTCCCCCACTTTAAGAAATAATTGTGGCAGTGTGGTCTGGGGAGTCTGATTTAGGTCTACAAGACAAAAGCATTCCAAGTAAGAAAAAAAGTGATTTGTCTTCATCACACAATATATACTGAGCATTCTGAAGAGCTAAGATTTTGATGTCATCACAAATGTTATGAGCCTCTTATTATGTTATTAATCTTAAAAATCTTTCATTTTTTGTTAAATCTTATAGCACTTACAGATCCATAATATTACATTTAAACTGGTATAAAGGGACCATAGAATTTCTGAAGTTGAATGATCACCTAAATGTTTATGGTTAGTCTCAGGTTGTTTCTAAGGAATAGTCACTAAAAAAAGAAATACATAACATTATGTCTTACCTATGGTGAACAGCTTGGTACATTCCTGGCCCAGCTCATTTCTTGCACAACACCTTATGTCTGTTCCAAACAACTCATGAAGTATGCTTTTCTCCTTTGTAACAACAGCTGGACTTTCTCCTTTACAACTACAATTAGAAAATAAATGTCATTTGACTAAATATGCTTTCAAATTACAAATGAATGTTCAGAAGAACATAGTTACAGGTTCTAGAGCTTGTTTTACTAAGAGTTTTGTCTAGGGTTTTATCAAGAGCCTGCCTAAAAGTGCAAAGAAGGGAGGTCAAAAGGCAAACAAAAGCCCACATCTGTGATTTCAGCAGAGTCCATAAGGAACTAGCTACTCATTATCTCAAAAATTAGAATAACATGAGAGAATTACATAATAAAAGTTTCTGTGTGTGTGTGTGTGTGTGTGTGTGTGTGTGTTTGGTGACTCCTTCCTTGTTGTTTAAAGAGAAAAAAAGAATTGAGAAAGAGGACAGAAGTGAGGGGGAGGAAGAGAGAAAAGGAAAGCATGATGAAGTTTATAATACAGCTTAACAAGGTAGGTGTCTTTTCTTTGAAGCACGGAAGGGGACAAAGCAGTGAGAGGGAGAGTAGCAAAGTCTTCAGTTCCCAGAGCTGACTGGGGAGGGCCAGGTATCCCTCCAGAGGGATGCTGTCAGCCCTCAGCCCCATCTCAGGATTTAGCAAGCCCTTCCCTCTCCCCTAGCAGAAGATGGACTTTGGTTCCTCCTCAGAGCTTCCCTAACTTTGACCTTTCCCAAAACAGATCCAGCTTTTGGAGTCTAGTTATTGTCACTTCTCCCCTCTTTATCACTTTAGTCAGAGGTATTCTTTTCTTCGTTTGTGCATCAATCCTTGAGAGCTTTTTTTTTTCCTTATTATAATGAGGCAGGAAGGTAAGAAGCTAGGATAATTCCTTAGCAAGTGGAATGGGGAAACAGAGATGGAAAGCTGAACAAACTGGCTGAGCAATTTACAGCCAGATAATAAATCACAAGGTCTTCTCTTGCCTAACCAAGGACACTTAGGAGCATATGGTTACACATTCCAGAGCATGCTGGGGCAGACCCGCCCCAATCCCAGTCCCTCTAGGGTGACATTCTTTGATGGTGAAACTGACCAGAGAATGACCCTGACCCCTCTATACACTTATTTTGATCAACAGCATATAGAAGGACACACCTGGAAAGCTGATGAATACTCTATTGAGATCCTCCCCTGAGATTCCCCTAAAATTCCTGCCTTTAGAAAACAGATAAAATCCCTCAGGATAAAGGAAGCCTGTGAGTGCTGTCCATGCAGCACACCTCCGTTTCTTGGGCTTGTACTTTTGCTGTCTTTCTCCTAAACTCCAAGGGTCCCCAAGAGACTTGCAACCAGGAGAGCAGCGAGCAGTGGCAGCTCGTCCCAGGCTAACTCTCTGAACCTGTCTCTACGGCCCATTTTCTCTGCCTTGTCAATGAGCTAAATTTAAGCAGCCTAGTCATGGCTCACTTTTGTCACTGTAACTTTTACTTCTCGGTGAGTCCACACAGCCCTCAATCCCACGAGGTTCACTTTCCTATAATGTTTCCAGGGAGCTAAAGCAGAGCACCCCTTAGGTTCTCTGCTGTTGTTTCTTCTGTCCTAAGCCCATTCTTGTTTCACTGCCCCCAGCTTTCATAAACATACTCTCAGAATCACCTGGACAGGTGTTGTGAAATCCTTCCTGCACAAAGTCAAGGACACACATGCTCTAGGCTAGCCTGAGGCAGACCCATCCCAGGCCAGTCTGTTTCTAGGGACAATAAGACAACAATAGTTGGATTCACTGTAGGAATTTTGGAAAATTTAGGGGAAAAATCGAAGAGTTTTAATTACCTAGATTTTGTTGTGCAGCTCTCTAATTTTGTTGTCGTGGTGGTGGTAGTCTATGCACACAGTATATGTATATCTACAGGTAACCTCTTTTTCTTTCCCATCGAAAATTTGGAATCACATGCATGTCCTTTAATAACCTGATTTCTTTTTCTCCTCTTTAGTCCCATTTTTAAATAAAAATTGTTCCGCAAATTTTAATTAGTTCAAATTGCATGAATTCTTACTTTGTGAAAACTTAGCTAGGGCACATTCAAAAAGCAAAAGTAAACAGTTATACAGAACTTACTATCTGCTAGGCTCTGTTCTTTGTGTTTCAAAAACTTCAATTCATTTATCCACCATAGCAATCTTACAAGGTAAGTACCACTACCATCCCCATTCTTCAAGGCCATGCAGGTAGTAAGCAAACTAGGGTTCAAACTCAGGCTAGATTCTAAGTCCTTAAACAATCATATTCAACTATTCTTCCAAAATGAAAAGAATAATCACAAATTAAGCATTTATTCACAGGTAAGTTCTTACTTATAGGGAACAATACACTAAAATCCCTATGTTTCTTTTTCTCTAACCAGACACTCAGGGAGCTAACAACCCTAAAACTTAAAAGGGCTTCTATGTCCAGGGAGGACCCTGCAGTTGAGTGACCAGACCCCAGGAGCGTTTCGAAAGGCCTCCTTGCTAAAGCAGCACCCCCCATCCTCCCTGGAAAGTCCACACTAATCATTCATTAGGGGGCCAAAGTTTCCTGTTAACATGGTGACAGATTTAACTGTGCATCCAGTACGATGTCAACTGTTTTAGAAAAAGACCAAACAAGTAAAGAAATCTTAGCAGTTATCTCTATTATATGTCATACCTTTCACTCTGTGAATTGCAAAACACCCATTTCACAGTTGGTTCCGGAATGCTCTCAGACACACAGATCAGGGCATCCTGATTTTCCATTTTTCTAAAGTATGGTCTCCTTAATGTGTAAAGCTGTGTATCTAAAGCATCACAAATTATTAACATTTTAATATTTTAAAAATAATTATCTTAGCAGCCCCCTCAGAAAAATTCTACATCATTAAGAAAAGCTAGTGTTTTATATCATAGCAGTGTCTTCTGCTCCACTCTAAATATATATAATAATATAACCCCTTCTGACCAACGTAATAAATTTAACTCTGGCTGACATGCCAACTTTAGCATTTATACTCTTAGCCAGTTTCTTTGGGCACTTCATAAATCCACAGACAACTAAAGACAAATGGGGTGAAGCCATGTGAAAATACAAATATTGACACAATAGGTAAAAGAAAACTGGAAATAACATGAAGTTTAAAACCCATACTTTTATGATTGAAGACCCAGCTGTTTTCAAATAATTTTATCTAGATTTAGGCAGAAATATATGGTTTTAGAAATGCAAATGTATAATAGGATAGAGTTAGAATGGGAACTGAGTAATACTGAGTGTTAACTATAATTGAAAAATAAAATTAAAAATAAAAAGAACTGGAACTGAATTGAGAGTACAAACTGGCCTCCCGTTGGCAGTGGACCACTACACCTTCGCCCCCCACCCCCATCTGCCACTCTCGCAATGCCGAATGTATAAACTTTCTTTTCGCTTCTCCTCGGGCCCCTCCAGGGAGAGGAGTTTACTATCTCCCTGAATAGATCCTTCCATTTTTCAACAAACCTTTTTTTAAAAAAAGTTTCCCTATGCTAAATTCCAATCTCCCATCTTTAAATTTTATCTTAAAGTACTTCATATTTTATGCATATGTGTGTTTGTATGTGTATGCATATATATACACAAAAGAATATATGAAATATGAATTTTGGAGCCTAATAATAAAAACTAATACCCATGGACTCATACCCAGGTCAATATCCAGAATACTAATAAGCCCCTTTGAATCAACTTCTGTGCTTTTTCCCCTCTCTCAACCCTAGGTAACCTTTATCCTAAATTTTGTTTATCATTCCCATGCTTTTAAAAATGTTTTCACTGCTTTGGCTGGGTGGCTCAGTTGGTTGGAGCATTGCCTCATACACCAAAAAAATTACAGGTTCAATCCCTGGTGGGGACACATACAGGAAGTAGCCAATTGATATTTCTTTTTCTCTCTCTTTCTCTCAAATGAGTGGGCATGTCCTTGGGTAAGGGTTAAAAAAATGTTTTCAACACATAGGCATGTAGCCATAAAAATATATTAGTTTCGTTTGTTTGTTTTTGAGCTTCCACAGAAAGTTCACTCAATATGTAGTCTTGCACAACTTCCTTTTTTATCCACTCTTATGTTTTTAGTTCATACATTGTACTTCATTTTTTTTACTACTACATAGTATTCTATCAGCGAATATATCACAGTCTATGACTCCATTTTTTTGCAGTGGATATTTGGGTAGTTTCCAGTTTTTCATATTACCACCAATGGTGCTATGAACACTTTGTACATTCCTCCTGAGGCAGTGTGTAAGCTTCTTTAGTAATACACCTAGGAGTAGAACTCCTGGTTTATATGGTTTATATGGTTCAGTTTTACACATAATAACAATGTTTTCCAAAGTGCTCATACTAATTCCCACTTACATCTCAGGACATGAGATTGACTAGTGTTCCTAAGACTCCTGAATTCTCAACAATCTAGTGAGTATAAAATGATATCTCGTCATGGTAATAATTTGTATTTTTTGATTATTAATTTAACATATTTTCTGACCATTTCGTTTTCAGGTTCTGAAAAAAAAATCACCACTCATGTCTTTTGTTCATTTTTCTGTTTTTTCTTATTGATGTATAGGAGTTCTCTATCTATTCTGACTATTAATCCTTTGTTGATTATATGTTGCAAATATTCCATTTTCTATTGGTTTTTATGTTTTCTCCCTGTAATTTCTGACCATTGGCCCCAATTCACCCCTCTAGAGCAAATTTTTTAAAGTGTAGAAAACTACACTTTAAAAAATCAGAAGACATGGGGCTTCCACATGTAAATCTTTCATGCATTCAAAATTAGAAACCAACCATTTCACAAGTTATGGAAATGCTGTATACCTGAAACTAGTATAATATTAAATGTCAACTGGAACTGAAAAATTTAAAAAAACATAATTGCTACTAAAAGAAAAACAAAATTAGAAACCATCCAAGGAACTCTAACTAGTTAGACCAGGTGTCCTGAGTCACACGTCTGAGAATTCCCTCAGCGTCCTCACACGCCGCCCATCTCCCCCTCGCCTCAGAAACACTCCCTCCTCTCCACTAACTGCTGCCAGTTCCTTCTGCTGCTCCTAACTTCAGGAATTCCAAGTTCTTCACTATCCTGGTCGCTCTGTTTCATCAATATTCATCTGGGGGAAAAATGGAGAACTGAAAATAATAATCTTATACTAATTTCCTTAACCTAGACAGTAGATTTTTATGAACACTGCCAAGGCTCAGATTTCCTTTTTACCGACCACACCATGCTGGCAGTTAACACAGAACCTGTGGTTCACGAAACCCTCTTTTCTTTTTCACACTGACTGTTGCCAAGTCTCACCTGGTTCTTTTGAACCTTGCCCCTCAGGTGAATGCTAAAAACAGATTACAATGTATTTGGATGGCTGTTAAAATTTCTGTAAGTCTTAAGGGAAAAGAAGATATGTGAAGTATTACAGACACAGCAGATGCCCACTTACCTTAAACAAATTCAAATATTAACACTGAGAGAAAGAATGAAAACAAGCAAGAAATCTCTTATTTTCTTCCATCTGGAGGCACACGGAGTCACTGTCCCACAGAAGGGGGTCAGGGATCAGGGAGGGAACAGAGAACAAGACCAAACTCAAAGAGCAACAGAAGGTAGTTCTTGTCTTTTGAGCTTTTAAGGCTCTGATTCCATAAATCTCAGAGTAGTGGAAGGGCTTTTCAGAACAAATATGGCTAATTTTGACTTAACCTAATTTTTGCCTTACAGGATAACTTTAGAGCCTACAGCCCATCCCTAATGCCAGTAACATGACACTTCTGGGAACCCAAAGTGCTGTTGCTGTCAGCAGCTTTGACTGCAAGCCCTGTGCAGTGTGGTGCAGGAAGTACAGACCTGGCTAAACTCAGCTCTAACTGTGCCCTTCATCACACCTCTCGGTGTGTCCATTCTCTCTCCTATGTGTAGGCGGGATCACTGTGAGGATGGAGAGGGTACGCGCAGAACACTGTCACAGAGGCTGATCCTGAGCCTCGGCACATCTGCGGGCCAGACTCATGCAGACCACACCTGGGCTTGGTGCCTTCTAGTCACTGACAAGGAAGAGGGGGCCCCAACAAGTCCTACCAATGTGTACCAGGGATCTTCACTTACTGTGGCGCAGACTCAGAATTTTGGGAGGCCCGCCCTGGCCCCTAAGAGCAGTAGGACCTGTGGGAATGCACCTGCCTCTAGTGCTGTCTGTCACAGGAAGTAAAGCGTTCAGTGTGTGTACCGTGCAACTGCACGCTTACTAGGCTGGTATGCAATTAAGAGGAAACGAGAAGGCAGAAGACATACACAGGTAATGATTCTGCCACACAGTTACCTCTCTGGTTAAGAACATTTAGATTATTCCTTACAGTTTGCAGAGTGATCAGGCATTTGTATACATACAGCAGCCACTAGCTAGATTCAGCATTTTAAATTAAAATTTTAATTTATTCACGTTAAATAAAATTAAAACTTCAGTTCCTCAGTCACACTGGTCACATTTCAAGTGTTTGACAAACATGTGTGGCCAGTGGCTACCATACTGGAAAGAGCAGGCGCAGTCTCAGAGACGATGGATTGCTCGCTTTAAGATCTTACAGTGTATGAGGCATGTATTTTTATCCCTTTTTTACAGATATAGAAATTGAGGCTCAGGGTGACTAAGTGACCTGCCAGAGGTGATAACAGCAGATCCAGAATAAGAACCCAGGTCTTCTGATTCCAAGATCAAAATGTTTTCCATTTCTTCCCTGTCCGCCATCTGTCACTGAAAAGAGGATGGCCTGGGTTTCTCAGAATGCTGACTCTGGTACTCCATGGGTCCCATCAGAGAGTCTCAATAGATTATATGGATGATTGAACTGAATTCAATCAATTCAACCACACATTGAGGGAAACCTGCATATTGTGTGCAGAGCATCTAGGAAAAACTCATGAGTTCCACACAGTATCATCATCTATGGTGGAGACCTAGTAGCGAGGTGCACTTACTTCTTATACTCACTGTAAACAATATAGTATAATTGGTCACAGCACCCTGAATATAAAGTAGGTATTCTCCAGCTTGTGTTTCTGTCATTTTCAAAATGAACATGGAAACAACGCCTCTGAAAAAGCAAGAAAGAGAACTGGTTATTTTGTAAAATGTGTGAAACTAAAAACAAAATATTTCATACTGAGTCAGAAGCCTGTCGGCTGTCTCCCACATTCTGCCTCTGACTGTGGCGTGGACTGCTGCTCTGTGGAGAACACAGCTTCTGTCCTGTGCCCAGCACTCAGCCGGGGCCCTGTTACTTTGATTTTGATTTTTAACCAGCCTCTCCCTTGAAAGTGAAGGACTTCCATTCCAGCACCTTCACCTCATGCTTTCCAAGCCCATTGGAGGGAAATCTTCCATCCAAAACCACAAATGTGCAGGGCGCACTCCCACTGGCTGTGGCAAGCAGGCCGTTCCCTTCTGTGACAAAACACCCTTCACAGTCACACTGGCCCAGTCGCCTGGCCCCCAGACTCAGTTCCCATTTTCAGAACCAGACCACTGTGTAAGCAAGATACACTGAGAAAGACAGTCTGTGCCTCTCTAAATAAGAGAATTCAGCCAAAACCTGACACAAGACATTTTTCTATGAAGTAATAATGACACTGACATACCACATAGACATAAGGAGGAAGATGCCTCAATGTTTGTAGTTTTAACTCTTCAGATATTCGGTAAAAATAAATTTGGCTAGTGGCATTCACTTCAAAGAAACAGCTTTGGTGTGTGTTTGGCAATACTCATTCTCATTAAAGCTTGAAGCATTTCTCTAGCAGTTTGTTAAGTAATGTTGGATTTAAATGGACACTTTCTGACATTTAGATCTTTACTACGCATAGTGCGGTCTTTCCCTGAGTTTGCATCAGCTGGGGGTTGATAGAGATGCAGAATCTCAGGCATCACCCACACCTACTGAGCCAGAATCTGCATTGTAACAAGACCCCCAGAGCATTCAAATGTACCTCATATCAGAGAAGTCCTGCCTCAGAGCTCCAGGCGGCAGAGTGTAACTCATATAGACAGCAAATTACTGGGTTATATATGCATTTGACTTGTTTCTACAGATATTTTTGTGATGGGCCTTCTTTCTCTGAACCATTCCCTTTCCCCATATGATTTGTGAAAAAGTTTCTAAAAATGTTTTGTTACTAAGTTAACTAATCCACATAAGACCTACCTATGACTTTGGCTAACAACAAGGCTGCCCATTCTAAAGCAAAAAAGGCCCCCTCTCACAGAGTGAAAAGAACCCTACTTTTTTACTTTGCTTTTTGGTATCAATCACTGGCATCAAATTTTAATAAGATTACCAGATCATTTCTTGAAGCCAAACTTCTTAATACAAGAGTGTTTTGGTTCAACCCAGAGATAAAGGTAACCAAAAAACAGAAGTGAGTAATACAGTCTCAAAAGAGGAAAAGAAAATGAATGTGTTCAAAGATTTAGAACCAGAATTCAGAATTATAGTCACTGTCCTGAAAATTACTTAAGAGTTTGCATGAACTTAAAGAAACAATAGAAATACTTGGAACAAGTCCACCACAGAGATGTCCCCCTATTATGTCATTTGGGTGTCATTTACTGTCATTTTGTTTTCGAAAGACAGTATCTTTTCTACAGCTCTTGGGCACCAAAAGATCTCCAGGAATTAGAGAGAAAGGCAGTCTTAGAATGATTAACTGGACATTTAGATATCCGTGCCCCTTGCTTCCTGCCCCCATCTGATCTCAGCAAGAGGACAGGGCCGGCAGGTAACAGCAACCAGGACAGCTAGACACAGGCTTGGATGTCAATGCACAAAGAGTGGCTAAGATATTTTTCTGGATCATGAGACTGATGTTCCTCACACAGAGATCAATTTCTTGCTAAAACATTTTGTGGATATCACATTTCCATTCTGTTCGTCATGTTGTGAGGCAAGAGATAAAACTAGATGTTCTTTTCCCAAGCATTTCCCAGAAAGAAGCTTCTTGCTACTTGAACTAGAATGTAATGAAAACTCTCCAACTTTTTTATCTTTAAGATAATTAAAAACCAAGACACTTTAAAAATCCCAAATAGTCTTTTCACTATTCATTTTATATTTCACCAGCCTACTCACTGCTTTGCCCTAGCTTATAGGCCCTAACTATACTTACCTATATATCTATGTATAATTTTTTAAATTAATAGACTTGTTTAGAGCAATGTTAGATTTAAAGAAAAATTGAGCAGAAAGTACAGAGAAATTCCACATACATCCTTCTGCCTACCAACTCCCCGCACCCTCCTCCCCCAGTTTCCTTATTATTAACATCTTGGTAGGTGTGGTATATTTGCTACAGTTGATAATCCATTATTTACATTAACTAAAGTTCATAGTTTACATTAGGCTTCACTCTTTGTGTTGTACATCCTAGGGTTTTAACAAATATATAATGCCATACATCCATGCCCTAACTATATTTTTAGTTCATTATTTCACTGGAGATAAGAGTTATAGTAGGTATGTACAGAAATTTACAAATAAACTCTAAATGAAGCAAAAACTATTTTTATGTCAAAAAAGTGTTCTGCCATAAATCTTTATGGTTGCACATCCACACCCCTCCCTTACCTGTTTTGTAAATCAAAACGTGGTTGGCAATTCAGGGAGTTGCGTTTAAAGACCCAGAGACAGGAAATGTTCCCTGGGGTGGTGACCAGCACTTGCAGTGTGATGGACGCAGACTTGTCTACTTCTACAGCGGCTGCTTCATAGACTGCCTCCTCCGCACTCGCAGGCCTCAAGGCACAGCCAAGGTCTTCTGGGGGTTCTGATGCCTGTGTTACAGACGAAACACTGATCGGTCGCCTCTACCAACTGGGGACCTGGCCTGAAACACAGGCATGTGCCCTGACCGGAACTGAACTGGCAACCTTTCAGTTCCCAGGCCAGTGCTCAACCCACTCAGCCACACCAGAAAGGGCACAAGTGCATGTTGAATGCAGCCTCTTATTTGAAACCTTTACCAAATATTGATACATACATGTCGATATGCTGCAATAACACCCCTTGAGAACATATTGCTGACTGAAAATTCCATTAATTATAATTCTCTAAAAAAGGAGAGAGAATTTTAAGCTACATTTCTAAAATGTTTTATAGGCTCTCATGGGCTGAATGTTGTGCCCCCACCCAAATTCGTATGTGGAAGTCCTAACCCCCAGGACCTTTGAATGTGACCTTATTTTGCAATAACATCTTTACAGAAGTAATCAAGTTAAAATGGGGCCTTTAGGGAGGGCTCTAATCCAGTATGACTGGTGTCCTTATAAAAAGAAGATATTTGGCTCTGACCAGCATGGCTCAGTTGGTCAAGCAACGTCCCCCCAAAGCAAAAGGTCACCAGCTTGATTCCCAGTGAGGCCACATGCCTGGGTTGTTGCCCCAGTCCCCCAAGTTGGGGCACATGGGAGGCAACCAATCAATGTTTCCCTCTTACATTGAGGTTTCTCTCCTTCTCTTTCTTCCTCCCTTCCCCTCTCTCTAAAAGTAAATGGATAAAATCTTTTTTAAGGAAATTAGGAGAAGATAGACACTCAGGGAGAATGCCATGTGAGCATGAAGATGGTCACCTACGAGCCCAGGAGAGAGGCCTGGAGCAGAGCCTTCCCACTCTGCCCTCAGAAAGAACCAACCCTGCTGACATCCAGATTTCAGACTTCCAGCCTCCAGAACTATGAAACAATGAGCTTCTGTAGTTTAAGTCACCCAGACTGTGAATCTTAGTTATGACAGCTTTAGCAAATTAATATACAGACAAGAATCACAAAATTTGTAATATATGAACATAAGAATCTACATAGTAATAATAAATTGGTATCTGTGTTAAAGAGAATTTAAAGCTAAACTATTTTCTGGGCAGATATTCCCTATAGGCTCACTGCCACCACCACACTCCTTGTCTGCTTCAAAAAATTGAGATATACTGAGAGGAGGATGGGGTAGCAGCCTCTGCTTCTGGAACCCTAACCCCCACCCTCTAACATGTAGTACATGTCATGCACACACATAGACTAAAGCTTCTTCAGGTGAAGAGCAAGGTAGCTCTTCTGCTATTGGTCACAAACCATGTTTCTGGTTTTATTTGTTCACTTATTCAGTAGTATCAGATAAATTCATGTAATTAATATCTGGTAAGTGCTCAACCACCTGCCAGGCACTCTATGAAACCAGAAAGAAAAGATACTGATCTTGTCCTTAAAGAGGTTTTTTTTTTTAAAGATTTTATTCATTTAGTTTTAGAGAGAGGCAAAGGGAGGGAGAAAGAAAGGGAGAAAAACATTGAAGTGAGAGAGAAACACGGATCAGTTGCCTCTCACACAAACCCTAATGGGGAACCAAACCTGCAACCCAACCATGTGCCCTGACTGGGAATTGAACCAGTGACCTTTTGTTTTGCAGAATGATGCTCAACCAAATGAGCCACACTAGCCAGGGCCTTAAAGATTTTTGAGTCTACTAATAAACTGAAGTAAAACTGAAATAGAATGCCAACCATAAAAAGGTACCGACTACTTTAAAAGGTAAAATTAAGTGCTCTGAGAATTCAGCGGAGGGATAGGTAGCTTCCAAGCTGGGGTGGTGGGCATGCCTCACTGAAGTCCAGCAATGGAGCTAAATCTTAAAAGATGGGTATTGAATAAAATTTTTAAAAACCTGATGTACTTGAAGAAAGTATTTGCAATATATATTACAAATAAAGGACAAATACCCCTAAGATATAAATACGTTTTAAAAATTGAGTGACACAGGACAAAAAACAGAGTAGAAAAATGGGGAAATGAAATGAATAGACAGTTCACACACAAAATATAAAGAACGGTCCTTTAACATATGAAAAAATGCTCAGCCATGCCTATAATTAGAGAAATATAAATTGAAACAACACTGAACTATCGCTTCTCATCTATCAGACTGGCACAGATTTTAAAGTAGGACAATGCATTGTGTTGGTGAGGTTGTGAGGAAACGGTTACTTTCATACATTGCTGGAGGATTACAAACTGCTACAACCCTTCTAGAGGGGAATTTGGCAATACCTGATAAAACTATATGTGCACTCACTATTTGAACCAGCAATCCCACTTCTAGAAATATACCTCCAACAATTAACTATAGTGTCACTTGTAACTGTACAATATTAGAAACACCCTAAATGCTCATACATAGGAGAGTGGTCGAATAAACTATGGCACACTCGTACAATGGAGACCTACAGAGCTGTAATGAAGAAAAAGAACGGTCTCTGCATGCTGATGTGAAGCGATTTCCTGGATATACTGTAAGGTAAAGAAAGCTAAGGACAAAAAGTATCTACTTTCAAGTATGCTACACTTCATACAAAAAAGAAGGAGATATAAGAAAATATACATGTATCTGCTTAATTGTGCACAAGAAATACAGTAATAACAATAAAATTCTAAAGGAATTAGTTAAGTACAGGAAGTAACTAGAAAAAAGATGGAAACTTGGTGATAAAGATGGGGGGAGGGATACGTCTCTGAGTATACCTTTTTATATTGCTTTGTTTTTAGAACCATAATCATGTTTCATATACTTATAAAAATAATAGTTAACACCAACCAGGATATGAGAGGAACTCAGAATGGAACACAAACCAAATAAATTTAATGTGTAACAAATAAATAATAACATAGCCATAGTGAAGGGGGTAGGAGAGTAAAGAATTAACCTAGGGAACTTTGGAAAATAACAATTTGGATACAATAAGGTTAAAGACAAAAATAACTGAAACACAAATACAGTATTCTAATTAGGATGCCTGCTTCTCATTAGGATGTGGATTAATGATTCTGAAACTACTTTATGCATATGCTTGGGTTGAATACATAAGTAAGTATTATAGATAATGAGAGCTAGGTTTCTTACTGTCCAAGAGAAATATAATTAAAGAAAGAGGGAAAGCTGTAATGAACACTGGTGCCAAATTAAAATCAGAGTTATCAGCTTGACCTATGGTGATAGATGGAGAGATAGATAATAGATGATTGATAGATAGGTAGACAGACAGATAACACACAGATAGATGCAGACACAATAGAGATAAATATTAATATAGTATGTGTGGGGTTAGTATACATACATACATTTCCTAGCTCTGCCAGCTGAGAGGAACTAGAAGCAATGACATCCCAGTAGCAATGAGTACTTCCAGCTCTCAGATCTTGGTTTCTAAATACTGTCCTCCAAGAAACCAGTGCTCCTTGGAGAAGTAGTTAACTCCAGGGCTGAGGCCAGAAAAACACAAGGTGAGCCTCAATTATGTTGTAGTGCTGAAATGTAAGGAAGCGCTTGAAAAAAGAAGAGGACGTGCTGAGGGGACACAGGCCAACCTGAAGTAGGTCTCAATGGCCATATGCGGGGCCATTTGTACAACAAAACAAAAATGACAGTTTTGGGTTAGCACCCATAGAATAAAATAAATATCCATATGAGTCCATACTGATATAAATAAATAATTGAATAAATAAAAAAACCAGAGAAGGGATAGCTATTCCTCACAGAAAAATGCCAATTAATACATGTAGAGGGAATGAGGGGGAAGAAAAAATCACCCTCAGGCAAACATCACAGTAGTAATTGTAGACAAAGTCCATCAATGGCAGCTAAAATCAGCAGGTGAAAATTGGAGGAGAAAAAGGATATTTCTGTCTCCCCTCAAATATCTGTTAATTACAAAGAAAGTAACTTTGCAGTGGAGAAACCCAGCACACAACATCTTAATCTTCAAACAAAAATAAAAAATGATGAAAATATTCAGATTTTAAACAACTATTAGGTGGATTGTGGGAATAGTAACAGCATCTTATTTTGGGTACAGGATATACTGGTAACATAGCCAAGGATGTTTACATGGGCAAGTTTTGTCTACTAAAGAGTGTTTGGTTATTCAAAACACCCTTGGACTATAATGTTTCCAGAAAGATGTCTCACCTGAGAACTGTGAACTGTGGAATAAATAGAAATCCCTTTTTTAAAAAAAGTGAGTAGAGGGAAGAAAATAATAAAGATCAGAGCAGAAATAAATGAAATAGAGTCTAAAAAACCAAAAGATCAATGAATGTAAAAGCTGGTTCTTTGAAAAGATAGACAAGATTGACACACTTTTAACCAGATTCATCAACAAAAAGAAGGGAAAGAATCTAAATAAATAAAATAAAAATTGAAAGAGGAGAAATAACAACTGACACCAGAGAAATACAAAGAATTGTAAGAAAATATTATGAACAATTATATGCCAACAAACTGGACATCCTGGATGAAATGGAATTTTAGTCTTCCAAAACGAAGTAAGGAAGAATCAGAGAATCTGAATAGACAGATTATACCTAGTGATATTGAAACAGTAATTGAAAAACTTGAGAAACAGAAGCCCAGACAGGTTGGCTTCACAGGTGAATTTTACCAAACATTCTGACAAGAACTAACACTTTTCCCTCTCAAACTATTTCATAAAATTCAAGAGGAGGGAAGGCTACCAAACTCATTTACATGATCTTAATTCCAAAACTAGACAAAGACACTACAAAGAAAGAAAATTATATATCAATATTCCTGATGAACATAGATGCTAAAGGCCTCAACAAAATATTAGCAAACCAAATACAGTAATGCGTCAAAAAGATCATGAGCCATGATCATGTGGGATTTATTCTGGGAATTCAAGGTTGGTACAACATCAGCTACATACTACCCAAACATGTCCATACTACCCAAAGCAATCAAAAGATTCAATGCAATTCCTATCAAGACTCCAATGACATATTTCACAGAACTAGAGCAAATATTTCAAAATTTATATGGAATCTCAAAAGGCCCCACATAGCAATAGCATCCTGAGATGCTGAGAAAGAAGAACAAAGTTGGAGGAATCACACTAACTGTACTATAAGGCCATAGTAATCAAAACAGCATGGTACTGGCATAAAAACAGATACATCAATCAAGGGAACAGAATAGAGAGCCCAGAAATAAACCCACACCTTAATAGTCAATTAATATTTGACAGAGGAAGCAAGCACATACAATGGACTGAAGACAGTTTATTCAATAAATGGTGTTGGGTAAATTGGACAGATACGTGCAGAAAAGTGACACTGGGCCACCTTCTTACAACACAATCAGAAATAAATTCAAAATGGGTCAAAGATGTAAATGTTAGACCCCAAATCATAAAAATCATAGAAGAAAACATAGGCAGCAAAATCTTGGACATTGCTCATAGCAATTTTCTATCAGAGCAATTTCCCCAGGCAAGGGAAACAAAAGAAAAAATAAACAAATGGAACTACATCAAACTAAAAAACTTTTGCACAGCAAAGGAAATCATCAACAAAATAAAAAGAGAACCCAGAGAATGGGAGAACATATTCACCAATATATCTGATAAGAGGTTAATATCCAAAATGTATAAAGTACTTACAAAACTCAACACCAAAAAACTCCCCTAACAATCCAATTAAAAAATGGGCAAAGGACTTGAATAGAGGCCCTTCTTCTCCAAGGAGGACATACAGAGAGCCAATAGAAATATGAGAAGATGTTCAACATCACTAATCATCAAAGAAATGCAAATTAAAACCACAATGAGATACCACCTCACAACTGTTAGAATGGTTATCATCAATCAACAAACAACAAGTGCTGGTAAGGATGTGGGGAAAGGGGAACCCTTTTTCACTGTTTGTGGGAATGCAGACTGGTGTAACCACTGTGGAAAGCAGTAGGGAGATATCTTAAAAAATTAAAAATGGATCTGTCTTTGACCCAGAGATTCCACTTTTGGGAATATATCCAAAAGAACCCCAAACACTAATTTGAAAGAACATAAGCACCACAAGTTCATTGCAGCATTATTTACAATTGCCAAGATACAGAAGCAGCCCAAGTGTCTATCAGTAGAAGAATGCATAAAACAACTATGGGACATTACCACAATGGAATACTACTCACCCATGCAAAAGGAGAAAATTTTACCCTTTGCAACAGCATGGGTGGCCCTGAAGAACATAATGCCAAGTGAAATAAGCCAGTCACAGAAAAACAAATGACATACTATTTCACTCATATGTAGAATCTAATGAACAAACTGAACTAGCAAGGAAAATGGAGATAGATTCATAGATGGAGAGCAGGATGACAGCTAGTGGTGCGGTGGAAGGTAGAGGGTGAGGTGTGGAGGGATTAAGCAAAAAGGAAAAAGGGCTCATGGACATGGGCAACAGTGTGGTGATTGCTGGGGGGAAGAGGGAATAAGGAGACTAAATGGTAATGGAAAAAATACAATAAAGATTAAATAAATAAATAAATGCAAAGCTACAGACACCCTAGGACATTCCACTCCACATTGAAGTGGAGAAATGCCCAAATGCAGCAGCTTCAGCTTCAAGGAAATGAACATGCATGATGAGGACTGTTCATCTTTGCCACAGTTAGAATTCCTATGGTTGTTTGTTTAATGTTGTTTAAGAACTACTGGGTCTCAATATAATCCTGAATATTGCATAAAAATATAATTTATACTACATGAAAAAAATAATGCAGGACTTAATACTAGCAACCAAAACCAATCATCATTCATTTCTTTTAAGACTGTGTTTTAGCCCTGGCTAGCATGGCTCAATGGATTGAATGCCTGCCTGAGAACCAAAAGGCCGCTGAACCAAAAGGTCACCAAAACAAAACAAAAGGTCGCCAGTTCAATTCTAGTCATACCACATGCCTGGGTTGTAGGCCAGGTCCCTAGTTGGGAGTGTTCAAGAGGCAACCAATCAATGTTTCTCTCCCTCTCTTTCTCCCTCCCTTCTCCTCTCTCTGAAAATAAAATAAAAAGTTTACAAAAAAGATTGTGCTATAAGAAAACACTTAAATGTGTGCATTTATTTTCTGATGTTGAAAAGACACTAAAAGTTTAAAACACTATAGAAATAATATTAATTTTTTGTCTGCACTTAAATGCTATGTATGCAAATAATGTTAATAAGTCACTGTGTTATGATACCAATAGCTATTTAAAAATTGAAATCAATCATGCTTCTGGCATAAAAAAAATCATACAGTAAAGTAGGTGTTTTTATTCATGTAGAATGTCATTAAAACCTATTTGACATTGATTCAAAAATTTTAGAATATTTCTAATATCTCTGATTTGAGGGGCACATAGGTTATCGTATCATGTGATTACATGTTCACCTATGCAAAAGAAAATAGTGACTCTGTATTTGCATAAGTCCTTAACTGGAAATGTCCACAGAATTGACTAATTTAGGTTCGCTTTTTATTGCACATAGGCTTCTAATATTCTCAGTTGTCTATCATTTAAGCTTCCTTTATTTGCATAAATACCTAGGTTATGTTAGATTAATAGTAAGAAGGAGAAGAGTAATGAAAACAGAGACTGGAATCTGAAGGAGCCAGAGCCAGATTATGGAGCAATTTGTACATTAATCTGAGTGAGGTCACTGACAGTCTGTACGGTCTGTACGTGGGCAGCAGGAGACGGAGCTGTGCTTCAAGAAGAGTCTGACATCTCATCTGAGATGACCTGCGAAAGGGAGAAGCCACGTAGGATATGACTGAGATTAAGATGGGGTTAATGAGGGCTCGAATTAGGGAAGTGACAGTGCGATTTAGAGAATCTGAGGTGACTAGATGAGAACGAGTGAAAAATGGATATTGACAAGGTTTGGTAACTGATCACATGTGAAAGCAAAGGACACTAGGTACTCCAAAGTAGCACTAAGCCTTCAAGCCTGCGAATAAGACAGGGCCATACATAGAAATCAGTTAATACAAGAATGGGAGCGGATTTGGGGAAATAGAAGTAGAAGGAATTATGGAGGTGAATTTTAACAAGCAAATGGAAAATTTCTTTATCTATATCCAGGAGGTAGTTAGAATATGGAGACTCAGGCTTGAGAGAGAAATCTGGATTCTCTTTAAAAAGAAAGGGAAATTCCTGTTACTTATTCATGCTGAGCATCAGTGTCCTTCCTGAAACCAAACTGGAAGAGAACTTGACTTGATGGAATGGAATGCCAGGTAGCAGTGAGTGTAGATGCTCATATGCCCCAGATATGAGTACATAATATACTCAAATACATGAAAAGAAAGGCCTATATAGCCATTGTAGGTATCAATAGATTACACAGAAAGTAGTTAAATTTATAATATTAATATTACTTTACCGTGGGATATGATGATGTTATCCCCACTGATGAATCTCTGTTCTTATGATTGATTAAAACACACTTGATCACAGGCAGATCTTGATTTGTAATAGTCTCAAATATCGTTGCTGAAAAAACAACTGTAAAACAAAATAAAAACAATGATGTTGATACGTGCACACCTTAAAAAGAAAATTATGTACTTAGCTTGCAACAAAACAACACAACAAAAGGTAATCAAGGACGAGTGGCCAGCAGGAAAGTATGCAGGAAATACAATTTCAGAAGGGTGAGTCTTAACTCTACATCAGGAGCAGAGGCACTTAGATCAGTGCTGTTCAGCAGAATGTTCTGCAGCGATGGAAATACTCTTTATCTGTGCTGTTCTAGGTGGTTGTCATTAGGTACATGTGAGTATTAAGCACTTGAAAAGAGACTGGTCAACTGAGGAGCTGATTGTGTACAAACCATTTCTTCTCCTTTACAGATGCTTGTCGATCTTTGTGCACTACAACTTTCAAGAGTATGTGCTTTTTTGGAACTCTATATTCATGTGCAGTATTAGATATTCAGTGGGCCTTTTCAATCTAGAAACTCATATCCTTCTCTTTAGAGAAGTTTCCTTTGAATTATTTCCTTGATTCCTTCTCTTTTACTTCCATTCTCCTATTATAGGGATGTTTTCCCCAAATAAGTGATGATCCTTGACAGTTTGCTCATGTATAATAATGCAGCACAAAATGATTGTGTAAGCTCAGTGTACATGGTGTGACCTGCTGCCTGATCTTCTCCCTACAGTTATCTTGAGGTTTTCTGAGGGGCTGGTCAGCTTCCCCAGAGAGGACCCTTCTCTCTCTTGCCTGCTGCCCACACTGTGGGAGCTGGTGCTGACAACTTATACTCTTTTGGGGTCCTGCAGTGAAAATCAGGTTGCTTCTCAGCTTTCTCAACTCCACCTTATGATTCAGCTTTCTTCATGCACTTTAATGCTTTCAAAATTTTATTTTCTCCATCCCCATTATCTCTGTCATGTTATGTTTATGTCTTAATTTTTTTCTTTTACTATCATTTGAGTGAACTATTGGTAGACAGGAGGTAAGTGTATGGGCTCAGCCACCTTCGTACCTTGTAATCTGTTTTACAATCTCAGTATTTCAGCTACGGGAACTACATGTTAAGATACATTTACTGGTTTGTTTTAATCTGTCTTTATTATTTTATTCTTTGTTAAAGAATACACATTATACCAATATTAGTGAAACTAGAAGTAAAAATTTACTCTAAATCCTGATGTCCTAACAAATGTAATCATTTTCATTTCTCTAGAACCTTTCCTAATTTGTACATACTTTTCAATTAATTGTATTGATAGAGTAGAAATAATTTTATATTCTGACTTAAACACAATATAAGCATTTTTTACAATTCTTTGTGTAATCGATTTGCATTCCTTTAGTGGATATAAAATGACCCAATCGTTCCCTTGTTTGCATTTGACTGTTTTCCCCTGCCTTTTAAAATACTGCACTAAGCCTTTCACTTTAAAAATATTATTTCCTTAGTATAAATTTCCAGAGGCGGAATAAGTGGATCAAGGACATAAATATATTTCAACGGTTCTTGGTATGCACTGCCTTCTTGTTTTCCAGGGGTGCTATACCATTTTATGTTGTGAATTGGAAGGTGAGAAGGTAATTGTTTTATTTACAACCACATTAGTGTCTAGGCATTATGCATTTTTATTTCTCTTAAGAGAGCTCCTAGTCTTTTAAAGGAAACTAAATGAGCATAACTGCAAGGGCAAGGGCAGAGAGAGGGGAGGAGAGGGGAGGGGAGGGGAAGGAAGGGGAGGGGGAGAAGAAGGAAGGAAGGATACTTTCCTACCTTATTCCCAAATATTATTTTCCCCCTATGCTTTTTTAAAGTTGTATTCAGTATAACTGACATAGAATAAATTAAGCATATTTAAAGTGTGTAATTTGATAACTTTTGACATAAATACCCACGAACACATATATCTGTAAAACCATCACCAATCAAAATATTGAATCCAGACATCACCCCAAAAAGTTTCTGCATGCTTCTTTGTAATCCCTCTCTCCTACCCACCCTACACACCCATGCCCAAGCAACATCCCATCTCCTTTCAGTCACTACAGTTTTAACTTCTAGAATTTTGTACAGATGGAATCATACAGTATGAACTCTTTTTTTGTTTCTTTTTGGAAGGAAGTCTGGCTTCTTTCACTGTTTCATTTTGTTTTGTTTTTGAGCTTGGCCCATATTGAATATAATCAGCATTTCATTCCTTTCAATTGTTGGTAGTAGTCTATTATTCAGATACAACACAATATTTTAACTCATTCATCTGTGGATAGAATTTGGATTGTTTCTATTTGGAAGATCTTATTAATAAAGCACTATGAACATCTGTATAAAAGTCTCGGTGTGGACATATGCTTTCATTCTTCTTGAGTAAATACCAAGGAGTAGATACCTAAGTCATATGTGAGGTATCTGTAACTTTTTAAGAAAGTACCAAACTGTTCTCCAAAGAGGTTGTATCACTTTCTATTTCTACTAGTAGCTTCTAGTGGTGCAACATCCTCACCAACACTTGGTATAATGAGAATTTTTAATTTTAGCCATTCTAATAGGTGTATTATATCTCTTTGTCATCTTAATTTGCATTTTTCTACTAATGATGTGAAGCGTCCTTTCAGGTAATTACATGGCTTCCTATATATTCTTTCATAGTGTGTCTGTTCATATGCTTTACCCAAATCAAGTCCTTTTAAATTGGGTTATTTTCTTTTTTTAAAAACACGTTTTATTGATTATACTATTACAGTTGTCCCATTTTCCCCACTTGATTCCTCTCCATCCTCCACACCCCTTCCCACCCCCATTCCCTCCCTTTAGTTCATGTCCATGGGTCCTATCTATAAGTTCTTTGGCTTCAATATTTCCTATACTTCTCTTAACTTCCCCTGTCTATCTTCTACCTACAATTTGTGCTACTTATTCTCTGTATCTTTTCCTCCTCTCACCCCCTCCCACTCCCCTGTTGCTAACCCTCCATGTGATCTCCATTTCTGTGGTTCTGTTCCTGTTCTAGATGTTTGCTTAGTTTGTTTTTGTTTTTCTCTTAGATTCAGTTGTTAATAACTGTGAGTTTGTTGTCATTTTACTGTTCATATTTTTATCTTCTTTTTCTTAGATAAATCCCTTTAACATTTCATATAATAAGGGCTGGGTGATGATGAACTCTTTTAACTTGACGTTATCTGAGAAGCACTTTATCTGCCCTTCCATTCTAAATGAAACTTTTGCTGGATAAAGCAATCTGGGATGTAGGTCCTTGACTTCCATGACTTGGAACACTTCTTTCCAGCCCCTTCTTGCCTGCAAGATTTCTTTCGAGAAATCAGCTGACAGTCTTATGAGAACTCCTTTGTAGGTAACTGTCTCCTTTTCTCTTGCTACATTTAAGATTCTCTCCTCTTTAATCTTGGCTAATGTAATTATGATGTGCCTTGGTGTGTGTTTCCTTGGGTCCAACTTCTTTGGGACCCTCTGAGCTTCCTGGACTTCCTGGATGTCTATTTCCTTTGCCAGACTGAGAAGTTCTCCTTCATTATTTGTTCAAATAAATTTTCAATTTCTTGTTCTTCCTCTTCTCTTCTGGCACCCCTATGATTCAGATGTTGGGACCTTTAAAGATGTCCTGGAGGTTCCTAAGCCTCTCCTCATTTTTTTGAATTCTTATTTCTTCATTCTGTTCTGGTTGAATTTTTTTTCCTTCTTTCTGGTCCACACCATTGATTTGAGTCCCAGTTTCCTTACTCTCACTGTTGGTTCCCTGTACATTTTCCTTTATTTTACTTAGCATAACCTTCATTTTTCCATCTAATTTGCAACCATACTTAACCAATTCTGTGAGCATCCTGATTACCAGTGTTTTGAACTGTGCATCTGATAAGTTGGCTATCTCTTCGTTGCTTAGTTATATTTTTTCTGAAGCTTTGATTTGTTCTTTCATTTGGGCCATTTTTTTTTGTCTGGGCACGCCTGTTATATAGTAAGGGGCAGAGCCTTAGGTGTTCACCAGGACAGGACAACCCATGTTGCTGCACTGTGATGCTTAAATTAGGTTGTTTATTTTCTTATGATTGAGTTTTGAGAGTTCACCACCATCCCCAGTTTTGTTGAGACATTATCAACATGTAACATTGTATAAGGTTAAGGTATGTATAATGTAAAATGTAATGATTTGGCATATGTATATTTGAGACATAGTTACGCAATAAGTTTAATATCCATCACCTCACATAGTTACAATTTTTTTCTTGTGATAAGAACTTTTAAGATCTACTCTTAGCAACTTTCAAATTTCATATAGTCACCATGATGTACATTGCATGGTGAATTTTACCTAGTTTTTACCTGGTTTTTGTATTCTGTTAAATATTCTTGAACTTTTTCTCTGAGATTCAGTTAAGCTCATTGTAAACATTTTGTTTCTTGTGTTTAAGCTTTTGGGTGGGACCAGAGCAGTGTTCAGCCTACAGCTAATTTTTTTCCACTAGTGGGCTTCATCAAAATGAATAATTTATGCTCTTCAAAAGAGACTATTTAAAAATTGAAAAGGCAAGTCATAAATTGGGAGAAAGTATTTTCAAAACACATATTTGATAAAGGACTTGCCTCCAGAATACACAAAAAACTAATAAAAAACAAACATCCTGATTTAAAAAAAAAATGGGCAAAAGATTTTAGGAAACACTTCACCAAAGTATAGGATGGCACACACCCTGGCTGTTATGGCTCAGTGGATTGAGCGTTGGCCTGTGAACTAAAAGGTCACAGGTTGGATTCCAAGCCAGAGTTTTGGGTTTTGGGTCAGCTCCCTGGTTGGGGTTATGGGAGACGCAACAAAGGGATGTTTCTCTCCTTCTCTTTCTTCCTCCCTTCCCCTATCTCTAAAAACATAAATAAAAGCTTTAAAAAATAAATAGGATGGCAATTAAACACACAAAAAGATGATCAACATTATTAGTCATTAGGCAAATGCAAATTATAGCCACAATGACATCACTACCCCACTTTTAGAATGGCTAAAACACAAAACCAAAAAACTGACCATACCAAGTGCCGACAATGATTCTGAATGGTACAATTATTCTGAAAGACTGGAATCCAGTGCAGTAATACAATACCATTCCTGGGTATTTACCAAAGAAAAATTAAAGCCCACCCTTGCCCCAGACCTATACTCAAATATTTGTAGCTGCTTTATTCATAACTGCCAGAAACTAGAAGCAAACAAATGAACATCAGCTGGTTAATCGATGAACATCCATACAATGGAATACTACTCAGCAATAGAAATGGAAAATATATTGATATACATAAAAATATACTGAGTACATAACAACGTTGATAAATCTCAAAGAATTGTGCTATGTAAAAGAAACATGCCCAAAAGGCTGCATATTGTTAAATTTCACTTACAGACATTCTGGAAAAAGAAAAGTGGCAAGGACAGAATAGAGATTACTGGTTGTTGGGGTGGGAGTGGGCACAGGGGTTGACTAGAAAGGGGTAAAAGGGGAGTCTGGCAGAAAATGGACATGTTCTGTATCTTGCTAGTGGTGGTAGTTATGTGACTATATGTGTTAGTTAAATGAGTGGAACCATACACTGAAGAAGGTAAAACTTGCTATATGAAAATCGTACCACAGTAAACCTGCTTAAAAAAAAAAAAAGAAAAGCCAGAGGAAGAATTTGCCACCATTGATAGGCTCTTCCTGGGAATCCATTCCTAAACCCTAGGAGCACTTCCCAGAGTCCAGTTCTAAACCCATTCTGAACAGGGAGGACAACTGTAGAATTGGAAAAGCACTCCAGCAGTCATCTGCTTTAAAGGGACAGGACTGGGGTGGGGATGGGGCGGGTGGAGAAAAATATTTGGCATGAATTTAAAATAAAATTTCTGGTAAAAGTAAAATCTACTCCATTGAAAAGAGTGATGGATTTAGGCATTACAAAACAAATCACAGGAAGTCAGGGCACCTCATTCACACATCCTCCTGCCAGAGTCCTCTGTGAGGCACAAAGATAACTGGGTAAGACAGAAGACCTGAGTCCCAAGTCCCTCTCATGAGGTTTATTCACTTTGATAATTTTGAATTTCAACAAGTCATTTAACCTCTTTGGGACCCTTTTTCCTCCTCAAGTTAAAAAGAGCAGTAGACTAGTATGGTACTTTTGGTCTTAGCCCTGGTTCCTGGCACAAAACTCCAAAGACCCTCAATTTCCTGAGTGACAGAGTGTCTTTTATTATTCATAAGGGTCACCTTCAGAGCACCACTGAGTTTATGCTAATGTGGTAACTTAGGGTGGGGCCCCTACATAGCCTTAAGATGGGGCTGGTCACCAGAAAGACCACGTGATAAGAGAGTGGGAGTTTTAGCCCCACCACTGGCCAAAGTAAAGGGGCAGGGGACTACAGATTAAGCTCAATAAAAATTCTTCAAAATTATTTATTTTTTTTTTAGAAAGAGAAGAAGCAGGGGAGAGAGAGAAACATCAGTTTGTTGGTCTACTTATTTATGCATTCATTGGCTGCTTCTTTCCAAAATAATACCATGTATACACATACACAGACACACACCCTGAGAGATACAATAGACCACTGAATTCCATCCAGAGACTCTTGGTCTTCATGCTAAAGTCCAAGTTCCTTATCACATCACTACAACATTCCTCACAAAGGACAGACTGAGCCTCTGGCAATCCTGAATTCTTTAAATGCTAACCATTGAACAGTCTGCAGGCAATTTTCTGAGTCACAACTTAGTAAATGATAGCTGCTGTCTTCCTGGAGGCCTTATACATCGAGTCCCAGCAACCAGGAAGGGAATTACAGTTTTCTGTCTACTTCATGTTCCTTACCTCTGTATAGTTTTCTTTGCCTGGAATCTCCTTATCCTCCCTTTCCCTGTCAACCTGTACTTAGCTTTCTAGTGCTGGCTCTGGTGTTACTTCTTGAAAGCCTTGCCTTATTTTCCTAGTCTAGTCAGAGGCTCCACCTCTGTGCCTATATTTAAAACTGCACTGCTGTTTTCCTTTTATATTCCTGACCCTTTTCTGCTGACACCCCCATTAGACTGTGAGTTCTTGGAGGGAAGAAACCATTTCTATGTGGCACTTAACACAAGTCCTGGACATAGTCGATGCTCAACATGTCTAAAAAGGGAAGGAGGAAAGTCCTGTGACTCTAAATCCTAATGACTGCTCCAGATTTTGTACATTTCTCTTTCTGCAAAACACCTGTCTGAAGAGGAACACAGCTGTGCTTTATAGGCATTATCTGATGAAGGACTAAGATACTGCTTGTCTCCTTTTTTTGTTTACAAATGAGGAACTTGAGTGCAGAGAAATTCCCATGTTGTTAGTCCTACCTGCATCCCTCCCAAAAGAGAATCCCTCACATTAGGAAAATCTGAACTCAAACAGCAATGCATTTGAAGAATGAATTCAGTGGATATCTTATAACTAAAACATAATAGTTTAAAGAAATAATAATATCCTATTTTAATTGGGATTGTAAATAATTTTATGGAGGATCCTTGGCTACCAATTGACTTATAATGACAGCAGTAAAAAAATATTTTTACTGTTTAACCTAAAAAATAACAATAGTTCCTCTTTTAGAGTCTTATGCAATTCTTCTAGCCACAAAAGAACACTGTGTGTGTACTTTATATTATTTTTAAATTTCCTCCACATGTGTTGGTACCCTTAGAACAGAAATGCATGATTCAAATTAACGACCATCAGCAAGTGCAACCACAGCTTTCATCCCTTGAGGACCACTAATGATACACCTGTAAAAGGTATCAACCAAAGGTAATGAAATCACCTACATGTAAGGCTCATAGAACCCAGAAAGACAGAAAGACATAACTCTGGCTACCTGAGAAGTGGCGAAAGCTTATTTTGGAAATCAGGGTGAAAATCTTGAGATCACAAAGTCATCTGGTGAAAACCAAGAGCTCCACTCAAACAAACCACCTACTGTGAGATTCATAAGAGTTTGCTATTTCAGAGTGAATGAAGGATACAGCATAGAGGCAAGACAATGCTGAGCAAATTAAATGGTAAAGCAGGCAAAGCTAGTTTTAAGCCCCTCAATAGCCCCTCTCCAATGTCTTACTCCTCTTACCCCTATTCTCTGCAAGGTCTCTTTCAACATCCAGAAAAATGACAAAATAGAATACTTTGAAGATTATTTGCTTTTTGTCAAATCAGAATCTTGACCCAAAAGGTTAAGGCAGTATCTGGTGGGTATTTGAGGAGTCAGCAAGATTGTAATCTTCAACACTGAATGTAAGCACTTCTGTGCCATGCTTTCTGAGTTTCATTAGAGAATGACAAGATAAGGAGGACAAGAGATGTGCAGAAAGTAATACGGCTGAGCCATTCCGTGGGCTTCTCCAGTCAGCAGAAATGCTCTCTGGGAATAAAACGTAGTCAACACATTTGTTCAAAGAACATTTGGAAACTTTGTCCCCAACCTAAAAGATGGTCATAATTATGGAACAGCCCATTTGTTTCATTAGAAATGGAAGAGTGATTTCTTTCCCATAACCATTAACTATAGTCTTCACTGGACCAGGATGTGTTTATGTAGTTTTAGGGGACAAGAAACCTGGATTCCTGTTCTGACCTGGTTGAAGCTTCCTTCACTGAAGCATGCTATTTTTTGTCTATGGCTATTGAATGGTCACAAGAACTATGTTGGAAGGTTGAACTAAATAAAAGCAAGCTACAGGTTCAAATGCTTTCCCCTAGAGATAGGCCATTGTCCATGCATTTACTTAAATAGAATGGAATTCATGATTTCTAGTAAGTGCCCCTTCCCCCCCCCACCCCTTTTCATCTCTATACCCCTTGTGCCTAGCACAGGAATAGGTTTTCAATAAAAACTTGTCAAAGAGAAAATTTCTTTCTTATGCATGCTTCCTTCTTGTCTTTCTTATCTGAATTCTTCCCTGGGATGTAAGTGAGTGGTCCTCCTTCACTTTACTATCTCATTACCTGGTTGTTTTTCATTTAAATGGCAGAATTCAAGAACAACAATAACAACAAAATATTTACTGATACTTAAGAGTTACCAAAAGTGTCTTTTAAGTTATAAAAAGTAGAGCCATTTTCTAATGGAAGGCAAGTTCACAATTAAACTCAAGAGGATCATTTATTATAGACAGATGTACAGTACCTACAGAGAAATGAATAGGCATCTAAATGAGTATAAAGGCACCAATTCAAACTAGACTTTTACAATTGAAAGGACCTTAAATATCAGGTCACCAGGTCTGGCGTCTTATTCAGCCTAGACCAACCTGGGCCTAGTATCTCTTCCCTCTACCTCCTCCTGAGGCTAGCAGCTCACAAGAAGGCAAGTAAAGTAGGATAAACAACAAGGACAAAAGATAGCAACTGAAATGTGTAATTCAAGGCTCTGAATATGAATTTTCTGACACTAGTGAGATAAATTACATCACAGTTACTAAAATATTGAATTTCTCCCCTTCTTATCCAGTATCAGCACACAAAACAGTTAAGTCATGGTGAGTACTCTTCCATTCTTTACACACTACTTAGAAAACGTCATTATTACTCATAAAAGGTAGTTTATAATATAAGGGAAATGGTGGTTGCTTCTTATAATTCAAGGAATTTAAAGCTTTTTTAAAGCCCTTACTTTTTAGCATCTTACTTTGTGCTTCTTGATTCAAGAAAATCTGTAATACTGAGTGTTGGCAAAGATGTGAGGACCTGGAACTCCCGTATGCTGCGAGTAGAAGTGTACACTGGTATGACCACTCTGGGAAACTGCTGGATAGTATCTGGCAAAACTGAACATATGCCTTCCCTTATAATCCAGGAATTCTACTCGCAGGTATCATCCTAGGAGAAATGGGTGTTGTGTACACTAAAAACATGTTTTAAAAAGTTCACAGCAGTATTATGCATAGCACACAAAATTGAAAACAACCTACATGTTCTTCAATAGAATGGATAAAGAAAATTGTACAGTAAATCCATACCGAGGAATAGCACCCAACAATTTTAAAAAATGACCATTGCTACTGAGAACAAAGTTGAGTCTCATAATCATTGAATGATTGAATGAAAAGAAGCTGAACATAAAAGAGAACATAATGGTTGGCAATCTGGTTTACATGAAGTTCAAAAACAGGCGAACTGATGATATCAGAAGTCAAAACAGTGGCTACTTTTGCAGGATAGTGACGGAGATAGGGCTGGGCTAGAATTGTTCTATATCTTGATCCAATGATTATGTGGGTACATACATAATAAAAGCTAATGGAGTTGTACTGTTAAGACTTGTGCATATTTGCTATATGCACATTATATATCATTTACCAAAATCTGCAGAGATGTAGAAATTTGGGGGCCCTTTCCTAAATAACTCAATACAGATTAAATATAGCTGTAAATCATAATCTTTATACTTTTCAAAAATCTTTGTAGGCCACTGAAAAACTCCCTAGCATTATACTTAACGGAAAGTTAACTTTTTGTATTCATAGACTGAAAAACATACTGTACTATACATTTCAAGTGTACACATTTACCAATTAGTAAAAATGTTTACAACTCTTTCTCTCAAGAAATACAACTCTTTCCCCCCCACATTTTGCCCCTTAGGTCACATTTCTTACTGTTATTCTGAATTATTTGTAACAAAAACTATTGGACATAATTCCTGCACAGAGACTTTAAGGGAGAACCTTAGAATTTGGGAGCAGTGCCTGCCAATTCTAAGACCGCAGAACGAGGACAGGGATCTGAGGCTCCTGGGCTCTCAGAACTGTCTCCTTCACCCGAAACTCCGGCAACCCTCCCACCTTTGCAAACAGATGAAGTACATCGAATGGATTGGGGTTTTCTTGTTTGTTTGGGGATTTTTTTTTTTTTTTTTTTTGGCAGAGTCCTTGAAAACTCCCTCGGGTTTTAATGCCAGAATAAAAATTGAATAGCGAAGGAAGGAGCAGCTAGAGTCTTAATATGTAAATCTTGTTTGCATAATATTCCCCAAGTAACTGAATCTTTAATCCAACTGAAATTCGTCACGGGAAGGGGTTGTTGTTCGGAATGACTCGCTTTGGGAGAGAAGGCGGGCGAATTTGCTAGAGCTCACTCCATACATACCCCCCCCTCCCCCCGGGAAAAGTTCAAGACACCATCCAGGAGCCTACAGGATCCTGGGTCGGTCCCATCAAGGTCCGGAGCCACCTGGCGCAACCCTTGGGGTGGCAGACAGCGGGTGGAGGGCCCAGCACCTGAGCGAGCCAGCCCACCCGGCGGCAGGAAGGAGCGAAGGCGGTGGGGCGGCCCAGCCCCCTGCCCCGGGCAGATCCTCAGCGAGGCCGCCTGCAGAGTCCTGGCGGCGGGGCGCCGTCCGAGCGGGTCAGCGACTTTAGAGAGGAGGCAGGAGGGCATGGGGTGGGCAGGGTGGGGTCCTTGGGCCATCCTGGGGAGAGTAGGAGAGCGTGACAGAGGGGAGGGGCGCGGGAGCCCGGGAAGGCGCTGGGAGGCGCGCGCGGAGGGGATGGCCAGGCGTGAGCCAGCGACTGTGCAGCCGGGGGCTGAGGCCGCGCCGGGACTGCGGGGGGCTGCGAGTGGGCGAGCGGGGGCCTTACCGAACAGCGGCAGCCGGCCGCGGAGGCGCGCCAACGCCGGCATGGCCTCCGGAGCCCGGGGTCCCCAGGCCGTACCGGCCCAGCCCTGTGATGCTGCCACAGCGGCGCGCCCAGCACCGCAGGTGACTCTTAAGGATACGCGTCACTGACCGCAAATTCCCTCGGACTGGTGCAAAGTGGAAAGGGGCTGGATCTCTCTTAGTACTGACAGGGGCCGAGGCGGGCGGGAGCGCAGAGGTTGGGCCGAGCCAGGAGCGGGAGCCTGGCGCTGCGCAGCGGCCGCTGCCGAGCCCACGTGCCCGGTGTCCGCAGCCTGCGGCTCCACGGAGCCTGGGGCTCCCGGCGGCGGTGGTGGCGGGGATTGGGCACCGCACTACCAAGGCAGTTATATAGGCTCAGCGACTCTGGTTGGGGAGGAGGCTCCATGAGTCCCTGAACAACCTCTTTGGGATATCAGAGAACCAGAAAGCTTCCTCCTTGCGTGCGCGCGCGGGGTCCTTGAGGACCCAGAATGGGAGCTAAATCCGGCTACACCTGCAACCCTGGCCAGTGCGAAGGCTAACAGAGGGTTTCGATCCACTCTGGGTGGATCTTAACTGACCACTGGTCTACTTTGTCTTCCTCACCATCTTCTACAATCCCGGGGCCGGGTCAGCAGTGGCAGCAAGAAAAGCAGGCTCGGTTTCACTGTCAACCTAGGCAATTCGGCAGGCTGATGACCAGCTAAAGAAACAAAAGCAAAATACAGTATGTCCCAGAAGTCGGTCTGAATAATCCACTCCCTAATGCTTTTTCTTCATCGCATAATATTTCAAGTGCAGTAAGTTGAAGTTTGGAAAGCTCAGAATGCCCATTCTGACTCTTCAGTTATCTAGCGCTTTGACTTTCACAAGCCTCATCTTTTCCACCTCCCACTGGACGTAACCTTCAAATGAGGTGAACAGATCAAATGGTTTATATTGTTTCTAAATTCCAGAAACTCCATGCTTGTAATAATTTGCCAATAAAGTATGAAAATTGACAGTGTTCATTTTTGGACATACAATCCTTTTACTTGGCTCTCATCTGCAGTAAAATGATCCCCCTCCCAGGGCAAGACAGAAACTTGTTTAAAAGTGTGTCCTATGGTGCAGCCTCTATGGAAAACAGTATGACAGCTTCTCAAAAAAATAAGAAATAAAACTCCCATGTGATCCAGCAGTTCCACTTCTGGGTATCTACCCAAAAGAATTAAAAGCTGTGTTGTGAAGATATATATTTGTGCATCCATATTTATAGCAACATTATTCACAATAGCCCAAAGATGCGAGCGGCCCGGGTGCCCATCCACAGATAAACGGATAAACAAAATTGAACGAATGGATAAACAAAATGTGGTAGATACATGTAATGGAACATTATGCATCCTTAAAAAGGGAGGAAATTCTGAAATGCTGCAACATGAATGAACCTTGAGGACATACTAAGTGAAGGAAGCCAGTCACAAAAACCATATAATTCTGTTTATATGGGACACCTAGAGTAGTCGAATTCACACAGACAGAAAATAGAATGGGGGTTTCCAGAGGCTGACAGAGAGAGAATAGAGAGTGGTTGTTAATGGGGACAGAGATGCAGTTTTGCAGGACAGAAGGAGTTCTGGGACTGGCTGTGGCAGCAGTTTCACAGCAATGTGGGTCTGCTGAGCACTGCTGAACTGTGTGCACTGTGAAATGGCAGAAGGGCTCAGTTCCATGTTATGTGCATTTTGCCACAGTTAAAAGTTTAAAAAGTCTTTAAGTGTCTGTCTTAGGTCATAGCTAGAGGAAGAGGCATGAGTTAAGTGAGACAGGAACTTGGCTGGTGATGGAAAGAAATGTGAGCTAGTGAGACTTCCAATTATCCAGACCTAATGCATTACCTTTCACTTATAGTTTGATTATTGCAAAGTTAAAAAAAAAGTTGGTGATTTTAAGTTTGCAAAATATCAGTTTGGGTGAGGCACTGTTCAAGGACACAAAGTCATGATGCTATAGCTGCTTTTTCAAAGAATCTTGGATGCAAGGCAGAAATTTCTGTAAAGCAATGGTAAAATGGGAGAAATCTGGAATGGTTTCTAAGTGCACCTGATTTCCCCTGGAAATTGGTGGAGAAAAATAATTCTAGAAAAAGTAAATGGCATGGACTGAAAAATTTTGGAGGATGAGGCATAGGCTACCATTTAGAAGTTGAGAGAATGCCAATCATTCTTTGAAGTGTGCCAGAGTCATGCCTATCATGGTACCTAATATATTCCTCATGACGACACTCTAAGGAAGGCAGCCCCCCATTGTCTAGAGCCTTAGAATACTAGTTATGAACACCCGAGTGTAAAATTTTGTTTCCAGAGGTTGTGATACTAATGACAGCTATTATAAAAATGAGCTGTTAAAAGGTGCAGGAAACAACCAGGAGGAATAATATGGGGGAAAAATCACAAGAGAGAAGAGTAAGTTTGTGTGAGGGTTGAATGGAACATCTTGCCTTAGCCCTACAAGTGAAACATTTTATCTAGATTCTTACCCTCATGAAGCTTAGGGGCTACACAGCCATGAGTGCATGACCATCCATTTCATGAACATCTCTCCAGCATCTCAGTTGCACACATATCTCCCTTCACAAATCGTGATATATTTTCAATGGCAACCATAGGCGCAATGCTTCCATGTTATTTTTTTAAAATTCAAAGTTTTAAAAATAATACAAAGCTTTATGTTTTTCTTAAAATAAGGGTCAAGCAAAGGAAATATTTGAATAGGAGTCCTGTGAATTCAGTTGACATATCAACTAGATAGTATAATAGTACATGAGTATATATACTGGAGCCTGGAATGTGGGTATCCTCCTAGCTCTTCATTGCTACTTACACACCATTACCTCTTTTTTCTCTTTTAAATAGAATAAAAATATACATGTTTAATACAAAAAAAACTGGGAAGTACAGTCATACACAAATACCTATGAATACTAACTAGTAATTATGACCAATCTGAGTCCATCCAGATTTTTCTCTATATATGTATGTACACATACATGTAGATTTAAAAAAATTAGTATTGAAAAATAGGATCATCTTATATATGCTTGTTCATAGCTTGTTTTTCCAAAAATCAAATGTCCATGTTGATTTTTCCACAAAGTAATTCTTAATAGTTAAAAATTCCATAATATGGATGAGTCATAATTTATGTAACCAATCCGTGTTGTTGGGCATTTTACTGCTCTTTTTATTTTAGTTAATATTCAGTTATCATTGCAAATTTTAGGATTTAATTTTTTCAAAGCTTCTGAGCTCAACTTACACATCTTATTTTATTTATAAATCTGATATAATTTGTCCATAAATTTAAAAGACAACCTTTTACTTGTAACTGATTAATAATGATCTTATAAATTTAAATTATTAACTTAATATTTATTATTAAATCTCTCTAAACATTTAACTTTTTTTTAATTTTGGGAAATTGAACACTTTTTTAAAAAAGATTTTATTTATTTATTTTTAGAGAGGGAAGGGAGGGAGAAAGAGAGAGAGAAACATCAATGTGCGGTTGCTGGGGGCCATGGCCTGCAACCCAGGCATGTGCCCTGACTGGGAATCGAACCTGCGATGCTTTGGTTTGCAGCCTGCGCTCAATCCACTGAGCTACACCAGCCAGGGCTACATTTAACACTTTTATCAAATTCTCTTAGGCATTTCAAACCATAAGTCACACATTTAGTAAATGTATTCCTCTGTAGCACTTCAAATACCTAATAAAGTCTAATCAAACTTTTTTGAGTATTTATGTGCATAATGAGGTAAAACTTGTAGATTTAAAAAATAAACATTATTTATGAATTCAATTTGTTAAATATGTGTACATACCCACCACATAAAAAGATAAGTTTAAAATGTAAGATTTTCTTACATATCAAATATTTCAAATGATGAATAAAATATAGAAACTGTAACAATGATTACAAAACCTATCATAAGATCTGTAGAAAAAGATTAACACTATAATTTGACATTAATTTTTTACCATCTAAAAAGTTATTTTTGCACTTTCCCAGACTTGCAAGCTTACTTATCCAAGAGAAGCTCAGGCTGGCTGCAATGTGTATTTAAGATCATAGTTCACAGATTTGGCATCAGGAGATGAGAAGATGTCACAATAATTCACACAGGCCAGTCTTTATTTTGCCCACTACTTCTTCAAACCATTTTTTAAAATTAAAATCTAGTACACTATATATTCTTCTTAGCTACTGCCAGTCTTTTCTTCACAATTTACTAGTTCATTTCTATGATCACTTCTTGAAAATCCTTTACCTATGAAATCTTAAATTTTGATACACCAAACTAACAGCAACTCTCAACCCCTCCCTGGTCTGCTCCTTAATCAAGTCTAATTAGATTTGTGTGAAGAATGATCTTCTGGAGTTAATCTGGAAAGTGAGCCTCAGCAGACTTTTAAAGGAAGGGGAAGGTCAAATGTATTTTGACAGAGAGAAATATAAAGGCTCTGCTATCAATCAAGATGACTGTTACGTCATCTTGAGATCAGTGGAGGAGTCAGGTCATCATGGAAAACTCCTCTTGGGGTATAATGAAAGATGAGTTAGTTAAACAAAAGGAGGGGGGGCGATTTTACATAAGGGCTTTACTTTGAAATGGGAATTGGGTGTCATTCTCAGAGCAGCACGTTTTCATTCTAGGAAAAAACAGTAGGAAGGCTTAAACTTTGACAGTTACAAGGGAAAGTCTTTAAGGGTGAGTGACCATCACTTGCCAAGAACAAAACTGTTCCTGAGCACTTCTGGCTATAGGTTTTAAGAAATACAAGTTTTGGAGAATTTTTAAATTGAATGTATTGAGTGATGTTGGTTAATGATACCATATAGGTTTCAAGTGTACAGTTCTATAACACATCATCTGCACAGTCTCCTTCCACCCCCATTTATTCCCTCTTTGCCCTCTTTCACCTCCCAAGTTTCAGAGAATTTCAATGTCACAATTGTGATTTTAGAGATGGACCATATTTCATATATTTCTTCCTCAAATACTATGAACATAATCCTAAAAGTCCCAGCATTCCAGCAAACAATAACCAAATGTCTTCGGTTAGTACTACACTATATACATACATAGGTATCAAGACATTTGATTATATCTCCAGATTTACGGTTAACCATTTAAAAAGAGTTGCTTTAACTAAAGACTTTCTTTGCTTCAATCACTCTTACTTAAGGGTTCATTATCCGATTTGGGTTAAAGTTGAAATGGTTCACGACTAGTTTGTTCCCTGTGGTAGGCAGCCTTTAAAAGGTCCCAAGGATCCCCGCCTCCTAGTATCCATGCCCTTGTGTAATTACCTCTCTTGACTGTAGGCTGGATCTGATGAGTCAATTCTAACATGCACAAAAACGGCAAAAGTGACAGGATAACATCTCCGAGGTTAGGTTACAGAAAGATGAAGGCTTTTATCTTTCTTACCCTCTACCCCCTCTCATTCACCTGCTCCGAGGGAAGTCCAACACCATATTGTGAGCTTCCTCATGAGGAGATCCATTTGACAAAAAAAATGTCTCTGGCCAACAGCCAGTGAGGACACGAGGCCTGATGACAGCCACAGAATGTGAGTTTAGAAGGTGATCCTCCCAGGTGGGTCCTGCAGGCCTGGCTTTAATCAAAATCCGCGGGAGCCTCTGAGCCAGATGAATTCACTTAAGCCACACCCAGATTCCTCACCCTGAGGAACTGTGGTATAACAACTGCTCCTTGTTTTCGGCTGCTAAATATTTGGGTGATCTGTTAAGCACTAATAGATACCTAATAAAGTCTCCTTTCTTTAGACTACTTTCAAATCTTAATAAGTTCAGAAATGTGTGGAACTTGGGTCAAGCAGGGTATCATTAAATTCTATGAAAGGACGAAAGTTGGAATGTGTTGAAAATAAAGAACAATGAGAATATGTTAGTAATAGTATGTAAAAATGGCTTTTATTTTAGCATCAGTATAAATTTCCTTTGGATTGATTTATTTTAGTAAGATGAATGTATTTGTGTTGACTCATCAATACATCAATTTTTTTAGAGCTGTATTAAGGTTTTATTTTATTTTAATCGTTGTTCAAGTACAGTTTTCTGTCTTTTACTCCCATTGCAGCCCACCCCCACCAGCCCTCCACACCTCCCTCCCACTTCCATCCCCCACCTAGTTTTTGTCCATGTGTTCTTTATGCTTGTTCCTGTAAACCCTGCCCTTTTCCCCTGAAATTCCCTCCCCTCTCCCCTCTGGTCACTGTCAGCCTGTTCTGTGTTTCAGTGTCTTTGGTTATATTTTGCTTGTGTGTTTGTTTTGTTGTTTAGGTTCCCGTTAAAGGTTGTATTAACGTTATTAAAACAAAAGACAACCCAACCTAATATCAAGAGAAATTGACCTTTCCATGAAGTGTTTGATATAGAAAACACTGATTTTGAAATATCTTTTTTTAATTCAAATACCATTCTGATTATTCATGGTCCAAGAACATTCAAATAATAACCGAAAAGAAATAGATGTTAAAGGTTGATCTTCAAACATTATAGCCAATGATGCCACGCTTGCCTATGATTTCGCCAATGTAAAACCACATCCACACCTCAGTGGCCACCAAACCATTCAGCACAGCTTCCTTAACTGTGAGCTGTTTGAAGCTACCAGTTTGAGCACTATTGACTATTTTTTTCAAGCTCTGTATAGCTGTTGGGATCTCAGCAGGAGTTGGAGGAATCAGCTCAACCTTGGCATAGTGCCAAAATGTGGCCAGTCGAGGTTTTGAGTAAGTCACAGCAGCATTTACCAGCATTGGGGCCTTCTCTGCAAGGTTACAGACAAATTGGGCCATAGTTGCCGGATGAAAATTCTGTGGTCCTCCAGGCCAGCTCAATACATCAATCTTTAGGCTCAATGGCACACACAAGTATTTGGGTACCAGTTGGGCTGTACAGGATGACGAATGGCTAAAGAAGATGGTGAGAATAGCTCAGGCTAATCAAAATTGAATGGATGCAATTGAATGGATGCAGCATGGATGCAATTGGAAAACATTATGCTAAACAAAATAAGCCAGGCAGTGAAAGACAAATACCATATATCTCACCTTTAACAGGAACCTAATCAACAAAACAAACAGACAAGCAAAATATAACCAAAGACACTGAAATTGAGAACAGGCTGGCAGTGACCAGAGGGGAGAGGGGAGGGAATTTCTGGAGAAAGGGGGAAGGGTTTGCAGGAACAAGTATAAAGGACACATGGACAGCCCTGGCTGGTGTAGCTCAGTGGACTGAGTGCAGGCCTGCAGACCAAAGGATCACAGTTCGATTCCCATTCAGGGCACATGCCTGGGCTGCAGGCCAGTTCCCAGCAGGGGACGCACTAGAGGCAACCATACTTTGATATTTCTCTTCCTCTCTCCTTCACTTCCCCTCTAGAGATAAATAAATAAAATCTTTTTTTTTTAAAAGGACACATAGACAATAACAAGGGGGGAGGTGGAAACGAGAGGGAGGTGGGGAGGACTGGGGGTGTTGGGCTGGGATGGGGGTAAAAGGTAGAAAACTGTACTTGAACAACAATTAAAATTTAAAAAATGAAGTCATAGGCTTCTTGAGATCAAGGAATAGACAACATCATTTTCAACTCTATCTCTGGTCTCTAGCACAGAGCTGTCCAATAGCAATATAATGCAAGCCACATATGTTGTTTAAAAATTTTCAGTAGCCACATGTTTCAAAGATGAAAAGAAACAGGTAAAATTAATTTTAATAAGAGATTTTATTTAACCCCAAATATAAAAATATTATCATTTCAGTATGTAATCAGTATATTAATGAGATATTTCAGTGATTTTTGCACTGAATCTTCAAAAGCTAGTGCGTATTTTACACTTACAGTACCTCTGAATTTGGAAAAAGTGCTAAGTTTTTATTGTAAATACTTGAACTATACTTGCACTTCATATAATTTAGAGTTAAAAAGTAGATTTGCACTCCCAAGTTGTTCCAAACATGCTTAAAAGTCTTCCAATAACTGAATTGAGTATCATTTCCTAACTTTAAATTTACTAAAATTAAATAAGTAAAAAAAATTAAATGCTCAATCACACTAGCCATCTTTCAAGTGCTCAGTAGTGTGGCTGGTGGCTATGGTGTTGTATCGCACACAGTTGATGTATAGTATATTTTCAATAAATGGCTGCTGGATGAATGAACTTTGCAACATCATTTTACCAACTAAATTATAGCCATGAGTTAAGCTGAAGAAAGGCTGCCTGGAATTTCTTCCAGAAAAACAGTTATTAGTAATGATTATTAGTATCAACCAGAATGTTTTCAGTATTGTGTGTTTTTACTTCTGTTAATACCCAGCATGCTCTTCTACAAAGTAAAATTTGAACTCTAAGTCACCAGGGACTACCTTTGAAATGTTTAAATTCATTGATAACATTTATTTGTATTTTGGACTTGGGATATTTTGGGGACTTAAAATTCTCAACTAATAGGTATGGGGATGAAAGTCAAAATGACTAATGAATTGTGAATGGCAAGAAAAAGCCATTTTAAGAGTTAAAATGACAAGTAAATTTTCAAAAATATTGCAACCAATATTACCTTTACATAAAAAATTTACTACACAGATTTTGCATATTTATAAAACCACACCAATATTTTTCCCCATCCACACACACTCATCTTCCATGGATAGATCAGAAGTTTACTCTCCAAGTTGGGGTACAATGTTCACTTGAAAGACAATAGAAGACTGAGAGTAAACACAGGCTATTTCTGGATATTTAACAGAGTGGTGCATAGAAAAGCATAGAATGTTCATCTTATCAGTTCCATTCCCTTTCTGAAGCTAAAGCCATTTCTGTCCCTTTGGTAACAAGGGACAGACTGTTAAGCTTAGGCTGAGTTTTCAAATCTAAGCTGAGGGTTAAGACTTCAAAAATGTAGTGGTGGGCCTTGGACACCCATGGACCCACACCAGCTGACTGCACCTGTGCAGCTGTGCCTGCTGCCAGTTGTTAAAACATGAATCCTTCACTCTTTCTGACTGCCCAAAAGTTGATGGAAGTTTAGATGCACAATGATACACCAGCAGGCAGCCACACACAGGGAACAATGTGGAGTGAATGAAGAAGTATAGAGGAGAGCACTGCGAGAGAATATGGGAATGACTAAACTGCACAGTCAGAAATACAGCTGAAGGAAACAGCTTCACCATGACAACAAATGCTTTTGGTGACATGGTCAATGAAGATTTTAGACTGGCCTTCAACACCAGAAGCACAGTAAGGGGAATACATGGTATTCTGAGAAACTTTCCTTGCAGAGAGCCCTTCATTTCTGGACTGAAGAGAGAAAGGCTATGTAACTTCTGTGAAGGGCCAGGGGCTGCGTGATTTTTGTTGGACTTTTAGTGCAACTGGTGCCCTGGAAGGACAGATATTCTGAAAAATGTGCAAACTTATTCCACTTGGTGAGCAGAACCTAGTGGTCTGCTCTCAGTCTCAAGACCAGGAGGGCTGCAATGGTGACTATAAGGCTTATGCTTTCCATAATGGACAATGAGGGCTAGACTGAGAAGAAGCCTGGTATTATGCAAAGGCTGAATCTTGCAAATATGAGCCTGAATATTCTGCTGCCAATGGCATTGGCTTTGTGGACACCCGTAAGTGGGAGAAGTCCCTTTTGAGGGCAGTGGCAGTTATCAAATCCATCTTGTTAGTATAGATGCAGTCCAGGATACCTTCAAATTCTATAAAGAAGGCATTTATTACGATCCAGACTGTAGCAGCGAACACCTGGATCATGGCATTCTGGTGGGTGGCTTTGACTTTGAAGGAGCAGATAAGATAAACAGTAAATATTGGCTTGTCAAGAACAGCTGGGTTACAGGCTGGGGCATGAATAGCCACATAAAGATGGCCAAAGACTTGAACAACCATTGTGGTATCACCATCATAGCCAGCTGTCCTATCATGTGGTAGTGATGAAGAAGGACTTGATTGAGAATAGAATATCCAGAGGAGGAATTTTATCTTAAAACTGACCAGACCTTATTGTGAGGGAACTTGAATCATTGAAGAAGACCCAAGTTGTGATTTGAATTCTGTGACATTTCACACTGGTAAAATTTTACCACTTCTTTAATTACTGCTGCAAACAACTTTGTGTGATTGACTTGCCTAATAAGTTTTGAATTTTCATGTTTTTAAAAGGGTGTATAAAGTTTTAGCTTTGATTTTTTATTTTTTAATTGTTATTCTATTACAGGTGTCCCACTTTTTCTCCTGTTGCCCTCCTCCACTCAGCCCACTCCCTGCTCCCACAGTCCATCCCCACAGTGTTGTCCATGCCCATGGGTCATTCATACAGGTTCTTTGACTAGCCCCTTCCCCTTCTTCCCACCATTATCCCCTCCCATCTCCACTCTGGCAGCTGTCAGTCTGTTTCCTGTTTCCATATCTCTGGTTCTATTTTGCTTGTTAGTTTATTTTGTTTACTAGATTCCTCTTATAAGTGAGATTATATGGTATTTGCTTTTCACCAACTGGCTTATTTCAAATAAAACTTAATTTCAAAGTAGACAAAGAAAAACAAAGGGCCATGAATCTTCGCTCTCTTTTTTCCTTTCTTCATTTCTTTCTCCCTTTCTTTTTTCTTTCTCTTTCTCCTTTTCTTCCTATCTATAAATTAAAAGCCAACCATTTAAAGCTAAGCTGGTCCTGCAAATTGAGGGTATATATGTGTAATAGTATCAGTTCTAGCACCAAACACTTTCCCTTCAGTGATAGAAATTCCCCATCCACCCCCTAGTCACTTGCCTAATAATTATACTGTTTTCATTTTGACTTTGAAATTTTGTTTAGTTAGATAGATATACATTTTCTTAGTTCTAAGGAGGTGATTTATATGCTTTTCAAGAAAAATATTTGATTTGTTGGTTGGGAGATCAAATTAAAAAGTCAGAGAAAAAAATTCCTTTTAAAAATCTAAATCTAGCCCTGCCTGGCATGGCTTGGTCTGTCGGGCATCCTCCATGGATCGAAGGTCACCGATCTGAGTCCCAGTCCGGGCTTGTGTCTGGGTTGCGGCTTACATCCCTGTTGAGGCATGTGCCAGAGGCAGCCCATGGAGGTTCTCTCACGCATTGATGTTTCTCTTTCTCTCTTTCCCTCTCCCTTCCCCTCTCTCTAAAAGTTAATGTATAAAATCTTTTTTAAAAAATCCAAATCTAAATTCCCAGAGTTTTTTAAGTGCTAGGTGGAAAAACCACAGACACACACAACTCTGAGACAGGAAGTGATTCAGAAGACTTGGGATCTAAAAGTGAAGAAATTTAAGAAAAAATAACCAATTAATTTTCCTCTCTTTGATGTTTTAAGGTATTTAATTTTCCATAAATATCCTAATAAGAGACTATTACCAAACAGATTAAAGCTTTGATTTTTATGAGGGAAATATTGATTTATTGAATTATGCAGATATTCTAAATATTGACACATTTCATTATATAATATAAGACATCATATTAATTAAAGCCACCATTTATTGTATGGGAAGTGTTTAAAAGTTGTGAAGTTCATAGAGGTGGATATACATTTTCTAAAATTCCAATTTTTGCTTGAAAGCTTGAATTTTGTATTTGACAATGAATACTGTCAGTTGTTTTTTTTGCCGTGAAAGACTCCTTTCATTTATTAGAAAAAAATGGCAATATCCTAAGGTCTAAATAAACATAGTTTTTCTTTTCTTTTTTAAATTGTCTTTTATTATTTTTATTTGTTTTTAATTAATTTTTTTATGTTTCAATTACATTTTATATTCAATATTATTCTGTATCAGTTTCAGATGTAAAGCGGTTAGAAAATCATGTGTTTTACACAGTGGTCTCCCCACTGCCTCAAGTACCCACTTGGCCCCATACATATTTATCTTGATGCTATTGACTATGTTCTTTATTTTGTAATCTCTATCTCTGTGACTATTCTGTAACTACCAATTTGTACTGCTTAATCACTTCACCTTTTTTCACCCAGCCCTTCCATTTCCCTCTGACAGCTGTCAGTCTGTCCTCTGTATCTATGAGTCTGTTTTTGTTTTGTTCGTTAGATCCCATGTACTAGTGAAATTGTGTGCTGTTTGTCTTTCTCTGTCTGACTTATTTAATTTAGCGTAATACCCTCTAGGTCCATCCATGCTGTTGCAAAAGGTAAGATTTCTCCCTTTCTCTTTCTTTTCTTTTCTTTTCTCTTCTTTCTTTCTTTCTTCTTTCTTCTTCTGGTGAGTAGTATTCCATGTGTAAATGTATCACAGATTTTTATCTCCTCATCTACTGATAGGCACTTGGGCTACTTCCATGTTTCCTAGCTTCCGTATCTTGGCTGTTATAAATAATGCTTCAATGAACATAGGGGTGCGTATATTCTTTTGAATTATTGTTTCAGGTTTCTTTGGATATATTCCAAGAAGTAGAATCACTGGGTCATAAGTCAGTTCAATTTTTTGTTTTTATTTATTTATTTTTCAGGTTTTTATTTAATTTATTGGGATTACATTGGTTAATAGAATTATGTTTCAAGAGTATAATTCTATAACACATCATCTGTATATTGTATTGTGTGTTCACCAACCAAATCAAGTTTCTTTCCATCACCATTTATCACTTTTTCACTCTTCTACCTTCCCTACCCCCTTCCCTTCTAATAATCACCATACTGTTGTCTGTGTCTATGAATTATTTTTTTGCTTAATCCCTTCACCTTTTTCACCCAGCCCCCCAACCCTCCTCCCTTCTGACAGCTGTCAGTCTGTTCTCTGTATTTATGAGTCTGTATCTATGTTGTTTGTTAGTTTATTTTGTCCATTAGATTCTACATATAAGTGAAATCATATGGTATTTGTCTTTTTCTGACTGGCTCATTTCAGTAAACATGATACTCTCCAGGTCCATCCATGCTGTTGCAAAAGGTAGGATTTCTTTCTTTTTTATGGCTGAATAGTATTCCAACGTGTAAATGTACCACAGCTGTTTTATCCACTCATTTATTGAGGTACTTGGGCTGCTTCCAAATCTTGGCTATTGTAATTAATGTTGCAATGAATACACAGGGGTGCATATATTCTTTTGAACCAGTGTTTCTTCAGATATATTCCCAGAAGTGGCATCTCTAGGTCATAAGGCAACTCCATTTTAAATTTCTTGAGGAACCTCCATATTGTTTTCTACAGTGGCTGCACCAGTCTGCATTCCCACTAATAGTGCATGAGGGTTCCCTTTTCTCCATGTCCTCGCCAACACTTGTTGTTTGTTGATTTATTGATGATCGCCATTCTGACAGGTGTGAGGTGGTTTTATTTTGCATTTCTCTGGTAATTAGTGATGTTGAGTAACTTTTCATATGTTTATTGGCTACTTGTGTGTCTTCCTTGGAGAAGTGTCTATTCAGGTCTCCTGCCTACTCCTTAATTGGGTTGTTTTTCTGGTGTTGACTTGTATGACTTCTTTACAAATTTTAGATATTAACCCCTTATCAGATATATCACTGGAAAATATGTTCCCCCATTCAGTAGACTGACTTTTCATTTTGTTGAGGGTTTCCTTTGCAGTGAAAAAACTTTTTAGTTTGATGTAGTCCCATGTTTTTTTTTTTTCTTTTGTTTCCTATGCCTGAGGGGATATACTGGAAAAAATATTGCTGTGAGAAATATCTGAGTTTTTACTGCCTATGTTTTCTTCTAGGAGTTTTATGGTTTTGAGTCTTACATGTAAGTATTTAATCCATTAAAATATTTTTAATTGATTTGAGAGAGAAAAAGAAACATTTCATTGTTTCACTTATTTACACATTTATTAGTTGATTCTTGTATGTGCCCTGACTGGGGACCAAACTCACAAGCGTTTTTTCTTGTGTATGGTCTAAGAATGTGGTTTTGTTTCAAATTTTTGCACATGTCTGTCCAATTTCCCCAATACCATTTATTGAATAGACTGTATTTATCCCATTGTATGTTCTTACCTCCTTTGCCCAATATTAATTGGCCATATAAATATGGGCTCATTTCTTGGCTCTCTATTCTGTCCCATTGATCTATATACCTGTTCTTATGCCAACACCAGGCTGTTTTGATTACTATGGCCTTGTAGTATAGTTTGATATCAGGTAGTGTGATACCATTAACTTTGTTCTTCTTTCTCAAGACTGCTGAGGCCATTCAGGTCTTTCATGGTCCCATATAAATTTTTGGATTATTAGTTATAGTTCTGTAAATATGCCATTGGTATTTTGATAGGAATTCCATTAAATCTATAAATTGCTTTAGACAGTATGGACATTTTATTATTATTATTTTTAAAATCCTCAGCCAAGGACATTTTTTGTTGTTGCTTTTAGAGATAGAGAAAGGGGGAGAGAGAAAGAGAGAGACATCAACATGAGAAACATTGACTAGTTGCATCCTGTACATGCTCTGACCAAGGAGGTTGAACTGGAGATGAAATCCACAACCTTTAGGTTTACAAAATGCTGCTCCAACCAACTGAGCCACCCCAACCAGGGTGGCATGGGTATTTTAATGTTGTTAATTATTTCTATTCATGAACATGGTATATGCTCCCACTTGTTTGTATCTTCAATTTCTTTCTTCAGTATCTTACAATTTTCTGAGTATAGGTCTTTTACTCCTTTGATTAAATTTATTCCTAGGTACTTTCTTTTTCTTTTTTTTTAAGACTTTATTTATTTATTTCTTTATAGGGAGGGGAAGCGAGGGAGAAAGAGAGAAAGAGAAACATTGATGTGCAAGAAACACATGGATAGATTTGTTGCCTCTCACTCACCCCCAACCAGGAACCTGGCCTGCAACCCAGGCATGTACCCTGACTGGGAATTGAACAGTAGATCTTTCATTTGTGGGATAATGCCCAACCCACTGAGCTACACCACTCAAGACCCCCTTTTTAAAAAATACAGTTGTAAATGGGATGGTTTTCTTAGTTTTTTTTCTTTCTTTTTCTGATAGTTCATTATTGGTATATAAAAACTTCTGCCCTGAGGCCCCAGCTGGCATAGCTTAGTAGATTTCAAATGGATCTGTGAGCCAAGGGGTGACCAGTTTGATTCTCAGTTGGGACACATGCCTGGGTTACCCACCTGGTCCCCAGTAGGTGGCATGGGAGAGTTGCACAGTGATGCTTCTCTCCTTCTCTTTCTCCCTCCCTTCCCCTCTCTATAAAATAAATAAATAAAATCTTAAAAAAATACCATCAATTTCTGAATATTAATTTTGTATCCTGCTACTTTACTGAATTTATTTATCAATTCTAGTGTTTTTTTTTGTGTGTGGAATCTGTAGGGTTCTTTATACACAGTATCATATCATCTGCAAATAATGACAGTTTTACTTCTTCCTTTCCAATCTGGATGCCTTTTATTGCTTCATCTTGTTTGATTGCTGTGGCTAGGACTTCCAGTGCTACATTGAATAGGAGTGGCAAAAGTGGGCACTGTTGTCTTGTTTCTGATCTTAAGGGAAACGCTTTTAGTTTTTGCCCTTTGCATATGAGTTTGGCTGTGGGTTTGTCATATATGGCCTTCATTATATTGAGGTATGATTTGTCTATTCCCACTTTGCTCAGTTTTTATCATAAATAGGTGCTAAGTTTGCTTTTATTTTCCTTTTTATGTAGGCTAAGAGTGTATATAATTTAAAGAAAAACATGTCTAAATAAGTCTAAAAGAGCTCTAATGATGTGTATAAAATAAAAATTTGAAATGGTAAGAAGACTGTTTTGTTAGTATTACATAAAATAGCAGTGTTTCTTATAATCAATAGCTCCTTATACTTGATGGAATATAATAATCCAATTTACATAGTAATTTTTTAGTATAAAGATGTTCTAAAATATCTTAAATTAATAAAGTTGTCATATATTCCTATAGGTAGTTTAAAAATATTGAAATGCTCAATTATTATATAATAACATCTAAAAATTCTTTCTTCAGAAAGTCAGTATTTACTAAACAGACTTCAAAATAGTTTGAAATATTATAGCAGTAAAAATTGTGTCCTAAAATATTTTTATTAGTGTAGTTAGCATTTACAATTTCATGCTTTCTCCCCTTTCCTGCAGCTCTTTGCTACTTCCTAGTGAAAAAAAATCACTGGTATAGCCATTATTGCAAGAGCTGGTGTATCATTCACATACTATATAAACTTAGCAGGTCACAACTTCTCTATTTTTCACCCATATGGCTACTCTAGCTCTAGACAGGTTTTTAATATTGAAGAGTCTATAATTCAACTGATAGTAAGTATTGTCAGGCTGAGAAAAGGCAAAATATTTGGCACTCAGCTCACAAACAATACTGACATGAAGACCAAAAGATAATAGTAGGAGCAGAGATTATTTTCTTCTAATCCTATACCATACTTTTAGTAGGCTGCTTTAATTTTAATTAGACATTATGCTATTTATTCATTCAGTCAACAAATATTTATCAAGAGCTTTTTGTTTACCAATTGCTGAGCTACACAGAAACAGTTCTTGCCCTAATGGAGCTTATAGCCAAGGAGGATAGACAAATATTAAACAAATAACTTGTAATTACAAATTATAATGTATGCTTAAAGGAAGAAAATGTAGGGTGTTAATGAAAGATTATATAATGAAGACCTAATTTAAATAGGATGGTAAGGGAAGGACTCCCTAAGGAGATTTAAACTGAGATCTAGGATTTGTACAAGTTAATTAGACAAAGTATATGTGTGTTGAGGTGAGGGTGGGAGGCTGCATTCTAGGCAGAGGAAATGGTGTGTATGAAGACCCTGAATACAAAAGTTTGGTGTGCCAAGAAACTCAAATAAAGCCAAGGGGCTATACTAACAGGAAATGAGCTAGAGAATGTATCATATCATTTAGGCCTCCACAGGTTCGAGGAGTTTAGAGACATATTGAATTCCATGTGAGATGAATGAAGATTTTAATGGGAGTGCGGGGGGGGGGGTGTAATTTGATCCTCCAGTTACAATATTTACTTTTTATTTATTTTCCCCCAGCTGTATTAAGGTATAATTGATGTATAAGACTGTGTTAGTTTAAGGTGTACAATGTGATTTGATACATGTATATAGTAAAATGAGTACCACAATTAGGTTAGCTAACACATCTATCACCTCACATAATTACATTTTTTTGTGTGTTGTGAAAACAATTAAGAGCTACACCCTTAGCAATTTTCAAGCATGTAACAAAGTATTATTAACTACAGTTACTACATTGAATATTAGATCCACGAAATTATTCAAATTATAACTGGAATTTTGTACCCTTTGACAATTTATATATTTTAAATGTTGATTGGTGTTTCTTTGGAGAAAGAATTGTAGAAGTTAAAGTAGGAAGCCAACACAATCTTCTAGGATAGAGGTGATGGTTATATGAACAAAAGCCATGATAGTGGAGGGGAAGAGAAGAGAGTTGGTGTATTTTGAAGGTAGGGTGAAGGGAGGTAGGGAGAAGGAGTGCCCAGGATGACTTTCAGTTTTCTGTCCTAAGAAACTGGCTGTTTGGAGATGCCCTTTACTAAGATAGGAAGGCTGGCAGAGGAAGAAGTTTGGAGAAATAGTGAGAATGTGGTTTAGACATGGTATGGTTGAAATATCTGTGAAAATTCAAGTAATAATGACATACACATCAAGAGATCAGACTGAAGGTATACATTTGGTTTACCCTTTTATAGATATTGTTGTGACTGACTTTTAGTTTAAATTTGTGATTAGAGACAATATATAATTTCAATTCTTTGAAATTCAGTGAGATGAGAGCTGCTTTATAGCTCAGCATATGGTCAGTTTTATAAATGTTCTGTATGCACTTGGAAAGAATATATATATTTTGCTACTGCAGGTGAAGTACCTAACAGGGCAAATTGGTTCATCAAATTTACATTTTGTGTATCCTTACTGATTTTGCCTGCTTGGTCTATCACTTATTGAGATATGTGTTCAAAATTTCCCATTTTGAATGGGGATTTCTCTATATTCTCCTTTCAGTTTGGACAATTTATATTACATATTTTGAGTATACGAGGTCTGTCCAGAAAAAGTCCAGCCATTGTTAATATAACAAGAATGGTTTGTGCAACATTGATGTAACCTGGCAGCCAAGGAGAGTGAACTGGAATGCGCATGTGGGAACAATGATGACTTCACTGCACTAGTCCGTGGGGGTTGTAGATGCCATTGGGTGAATATGTGTACTGTGTGGCTGTCACATTCAAAATGACTAAGCAAGTAGAGCAATGAATCTGTATCAAACTTTGCATTAAGCTTGAACATTACTCTGCAGAAAGTATTTGGATGATTCAAAAGCCTGCAGGTATGGGCAACTGGTGATTGGCAGCTTCATCACGACAATGCAACCACTCATGTTATCACATCTATGCAGAGTTTTTTTGGCAAAACACCAAATCATACAGGTGACTCAGTCCCCCTACAGCCCAGATTTGGCGCCCTGTGACTTCTGGCTTTTCCCCAAACTAAAATCACCTTTGAGAGGGAAGAGATTTCAGACCATTGATGAGATTTAGGAAACTACGACGGGGCAGCTGATGGAGATTGAGAGAACTGTGTGAGGTGCCAGGGTGCCTACTTTGAAGGGTACAGAGACATCATTGTCTTCTTGTATCTTCTTCAATAAATGTCTCTATTTTTCATAGTACATGGCTGTATACTTTATGGAAAGACCTTGTATATTATATATATATATATATATATATATATATATATATATATACACAAATTTAGAACTATTAAATCTTATTAGTGACTTTAAATTATCAATTTGAAATGTCCTGCTTTGTCTCTGGAAGTACTTCTTATTGTGTTGTTATACATATTTTCAATCCTTTTACTTGCAATTTTTTGATTCCTGGTTTTCCATTTATTGATTGATTTGGGGGGAGTAAGAGGGAGAGAGATAGAGAGACATTGATTTGTTGTGCTATTCATTGGTTGATTCTTGTATGTGCCCTGACTAGGGATCGAACCTACAACCTTGGCATATAAGGACAATGCTCCAACCATCAGAGCTACCTGGGCAGTGCTGATTCCTGATTTTTAAAGTAGCATATTGTAGCAGATTATATTTTCCAAAGATGGTTTCAACAATATATCCCATCCCACATGCTCTCCTAGAAACCTCATCAAAAAGTAATTTCCTAGCCTTGAATCTGGGTGAGTGGAAACCTGCTTCCTAGACAGAGTGTAGTGTAAGTGATTCTGTGCAGCTTCCTAGTCTCAGTTACAAAAGACCATGCAATTTCTTCCCAATTCATATCAGACACATACTCTGGGAACCCAGACAACCAGCTATGAGGGAGCCCAAGCAGCCCAGGTTGAGATATGGTAGAACAGAATGGAGACCCTTGGCCCACAATCCTGAGTGGTTTCCCCATATGACAACTAGCAACAACTTGCCAGCCATGTGAGTGAGATATCTTGAAAGTGGATTCCCAAGGGGTGTGGGTGGAGGTAGAAGAAGGTATAGGGTGGATAAATGGTGATGGAAAAAATTAAAAACAAATAAATTTTAAATTGTAGATCCCAAGTTCCCAGACAAGCTGTCCTAGCTGACTGCATGGGGGCAGAGATGAGCAATTCCTGACAAACACTACCAAAATTGTGGGTTCATGAGGAGAAATCAATGACTGCTATAGTGGTCAAACACTGTTTTGGGTGTGGTTTGTCAAGCAGAAAGGAAATGGAATCTTATGGATGGATTAGCTGTATTGTTCTAGATTATTTAGATTAGTTCTCTGACCTGATTATATTTAAAAATATTAATTACTGTTTGCATTGGTAATAAGGGCACATGTTAACTGATCCATTGAATTAGGGGTTGAGACAGCAGCTGACCATATTTAGCTTTTCATTCTTGCAAATCAAAGAAAGGAATGAATGTAGTAGCTCCGGTGACTGATCCTAGCTATCAGGGGAAATTGTATTGGTACTATACAAACAGCTAGGGAGTATGCTCAGAATGCAGGAGATACCCTGGGGCATTTCATAGTATTCCCCTACCCATTGATTAAAGCCAATAGCAAACTATAACTACCCAATATAGGCAGGACTGCTAGAGGTCCAGACCTCTCAGGAATGAAGGTTTGGGTCACCTCAATAGATAAGAAGTCATGAACAGCAAAAGGTGCTTGCTGAGGCCAGGGGAATAAAGAATTGGTAATGGAGGGAGGCAGTAATATAAACAGCCATGACCATGTGAGATTAAGTTGAACAAACAAGGTTGGAATAGCAATTTCTTTTGATTTGAATATATTTGTGTATATTAAACAAACTTTTCCTCTCCCTTCTGATTCCCCTGCCATTTAACACAATCTATGTTAATAGTAAGGATATCAACAAGAGAATGTGTAATTCAGTTAGGAGTGAATTTGCTTGTTTTGAGTTTATGGTTAGCTGATCATGTTGGCTGGAACCACACTTTGCTATCATCTTTATTTCCAAGTTAAAGGAAAAGCATGCACAGATACCAAGTTGACATGTCAAGGACTGTGGCGGCTTTGTTCTATGTCAAATTAGCTAAACTGGAACTTATATTTAGCAAAATTTATTTCCCAGTATGGTTCTTCATTAGTGCTGAGCACAAGAGGAATGTGCATGTAATTTGGAAGGAGAAGGGCATTAGGCATTATGGCCACTGATTGGCAAGCCACCCTTTTGGTGTGGAGAACTTCCAGGGCCTGAAGTTCTTTTAGTTTCTTTCAATTTTTATGATTCTTGGGCCAAGAACAGGTGCAACACCATGACAACCACTGAACTCAGTGAGAAACACATGGGGTTTCCAGTTCTTCCTCACAAATTCCAGTTATCCTTTTAGGTTCCAGCTTGTCCTGTTCTTAATCACATTCAGCACGCATTTGTTATCGTTGGATAGGCCAACCCATAGTGGCTTCAGCTCTGTACCAGATGCAAACACCAGCACTGCTTAGATGCCCCCAATTGTGTAAGATCTATTCTTCACCATTCACAGTGGTCAGTGCTTCTCTGATTGATACAAATATCATCTTTTTTCTTAATTTAACCAGAGTTTTTAAAATTATATTTTGATTATGCTGTTATAGTTGTACTGATTTTTCCCCCTTTACCCCTTTCCACCAGCATCCCCTACTCCCTCAGGCAATCCCCCCACCATTGTTCATGTCCAGGGGTCATGCCTATAAATTCTTTGGCTACTTTATTTCTTATACTGTACTTCACATCCCCATGGCTATTCTGTAACTACCTACTTGTACTTCTTAGTCCCCACACCTCTTCACCCATTCTCTACACCCCCCCCCATCTGGCAACTTTCTGGCAACTAATTTCTTTTCTCTTGCTTTTAAAAGGTCTATCTTTAACCTTTGGCTTTTTAATAATGATGTCTCTTGAAGTGGACCTCTGCATCCATCATAATTGGGACTCTGCACTTCCTGGACTTGCATGTTTATTTCCTTCACCAAATTAGGGAAGTTTTCTGTCACTATTTTTTTCAGATAGATTTCCAATTTCTTGCTCTTTCTCTTCTCCTTCTGGCACCCATATGAGGTGAACATTGGACCTCTTAAAGCTATCCCAGAGGCTGTTTAAAGTTCTTTTAGTTTAAGTTTAAACTAAACTTTTTTTATTTCTTTTTCTTCTGGTTGTTCTGTTTGTTTGTTTTTTGCTTCCTTATGTTCCAAATCATTGATTTGATTCTCAGCTTCATCCACTCTATTGTTGCTTCCCTGTAAATTCTTCTTTATTTCAATTAGTGTATACTTCATTCTGACTGGATCTATTTTATGCTGCTGAGGACCTCGCTAAGTTCCTTGAGTATCCTTATAAACAGTGTTTTGAACTTTGCATCTAATAGATTACTTATTTACATTTCATGTAGCTCTTTTTCTGGGGGTCTGATCTGTTTTTATTTGGGCCATGTTTCTTTGTGTCCTCATTTTGGCAGTATCCCCGTGTTTGTTTCTATGTATTAGGTAGAGGTGCTTTTACTTTGTGTCTTGGTAGTGTGCCTAATGTAGTAGGTGTCATGCAGGGTACAGTGGCACAGCCTCCACTACCACCCAAGCTGGGTACTCAAGGTGCACGCTCTGTGTGGGCTGAGTACACCCTCTTCTTGTAGTTGAGCCTTGGTTGCTGTTGGCAGATCAGTGGGAGGAATTTATCCATGCCAGTCAGCTGCAAAGACTGGCTATGACCACCAGCCTCCGCCATCTGTGGAGGATCAGCTGTGCAAGGGCAGGGTGGTTGTGGTTTGACATGTTCTATAGCTGTCCACTGGGTGTGCTGGCCTTGGGGTTTCCTAGGTGGTGCAGGCCAGGGTCAGCTCCCTCCTGTTTTGCCTGAGGCACCCTGCCTGAGCTGTAAAGCAATCTTAGATGGCTGTTACCTGTGCTGGGCTTGGAGATTCCCAGGTAAAGCCAAGCTGTGAGTCTAAGTTGGCTGCCACTAGGGCTCTGAAGCCAGCTGTTGCTTGTTAGATAGGAGTTAGAAACCAAGACCAGCCATTTGTATGGAAAAGCAGCTTGGGTGGGCTTGTAATTTGGTTGTAGAGCCTCTGTGGATCTCCAAGGTGGGTCACCTAGTGTTAGCCAGGTTGATGTGGTTTCAGATATGCCATGAGCCTACCAGCTTTGTGGGGAAGAGGGCTCAGCAAAGGGACAATGGTCTCTGCTTGACCTGATGCCAGATACTTCAGTCTCTCTCCCTGTATGCCACTGGTGTTCTTCAAGCTGCCACCCTTGTGCTGGAGCTCAGAGGGAGTGAGTCTGAGTGGGTGAATCTGTGTGGGATCCCTAAGAGGAACTCCTTAGGGCTCCAGCAGCCTCCTCCACTGACTCAATCCCTGCTGGCTTTTGCAGCCAGTTGTGGGGACTTATCTTCCTGGCACTGGAAACCTGGTCTGGGGGGCATGGTGTCAGTCTAGGATTCTTTACTCCTGAGATATCCCTCCCAAATTTTATACAGGGGGGAGGAAGAAAGAGAGGGAGAAAAACATCAATGTATGGTTGCCTCTCACGTGCCCCCTACAGGGGCCCCGGCTTATGCCCTGACTAGGAATTGAACTGGAGACCCTTTGGTTCACAGGCCAGCACTCAACCTGCTGAGCTGCACCAGCCAGGGCCCTCCTGAATTTTTATTCATGTGGGTGTAAGGCCAGCCTGTTCCATATCTGCACCCCTCCTACCAGTGTGGATGGACATGTTTTCCTCAATTCTGTAGTTGTCAGACTTCCATTCATCTCAATTTCTGACATTCCTGAGTGATGGTTGTTCTATATTGTAGTTGTAATTTTGATGTGCTTGTGTGAAGTGGCAAGCCATGTCTGCCTGTCACCATCTTGACTGGAAGCTCAGCCTCTGATTCAGATCGCTTTGTTTAAAAATTCTCATTCAAGGATATGGTTTTTGATTTTTAGAGAGAGGAAAAAAGGGAGGAAGGGGTGGGGGGGAGAGAGGTAAAGAGAAACATCTACTGGTTGCCTCCCCTATACACTCCAACTGGGGATTAAACCTGATATCTAGGTATGTGCCCTAAGCTGGGATCAAACCTGGAACCTTTTAAGTGCACACAGGACAATGCTCCAATAAACTGAGCCACCTGGCCAGGGCCTGAAAGGTTTTTTTTTTAAAAATTTTTATTTATTTATTTTTAAAGAGAGGAGAAGGGAGAGAAACAACTGGTTACCTCTTGTACACCTCCAACTGGGGACCTGGCCTGCAACCCAGGCATGTACCCTGACTGGGAATCAACCAGTGACTTTTGGGTTTGTGAAACAACACCCAAGCCACTGACACAGGGCAGTCAGGACTGTAAGTTTTTTTTTAAGAAACTTTATTTTCCACCATCCTTATTTCCAATTCCTGTTTAAGTGTTTGCTGAACTGTGGAGGGGCTCTGTCCGCAGGGCCCTCCCCTCCGGCCGCCATGCCTCTACCAAGACATGATCTGCTTGGGGAGGAAAGGTGGCTGATCTCTCAAAGGACAAGGGTCAAGAGCCTTTTCCCTAGTGGGCTTTTATTGGGTTCAATTTGCACAGGAATACAGGTAAAGCTCATTAATCATTGTCAGGCAGTAATGATCAAGCAAACAATAGATAGCATACAAAGAACTACTACGGCTTATTTTGAGTCAGGGTCTGTTAGCTAAAGGGTTATAAAACTTTGGGAAACAAACTCATTTTCTGCTCTGACCCTTATCATTTAATTGAGAGCATTCTTAGCAAAGCAGGTTTCACAGGATTTTTTGTATTCTTTCTTAGGCCTGATTGCCCCAGGGAACCTGCCCTTTCCAGCACAGGGCTGTGCCACCCTCCGGCATTGTTTCAGGCTTAAATTAGGCAGGGGAAGTAAGGCAGCCAAGAGATTAGGAGACTTCTTACAGACAGAATGAGAACTCAGACTATGTCAAAGCTGAGGGGCGAGGGTCTATCACCCTCTTTTGCTATAGCCCCCCAAATCCTTCCCTGGGCCCCCCCCCCATGATTGTACCTGTTTTAGGTTGTCCCTCCCTTGAGGAATCTTACCCACCATTGGCTAACGGATCATGCACTAGGGGCCAGGCAGGGTGAAGTAAAAGGGGCAGAGGCAGTGGGTGCCCCTGCTAGAGAGATAAGCTTTGTCTCCTTTGTGGTGGCTTGTGGTCCCAAGGTCTGTCACTCAGCCTTAGCCATGGTGGGGGGGGTGTGTGTGTGGGGGTGGGTAGGTGGGAGTTACAGCTTCTGAAACCAGGCAGGGCAGTTCCCAACATTAAACAGTAGTTTAGGACCACTTGGTGGTTGTTCCTACCCATTCAGTGGCCTGAGCAGTCAGGGCTGCAGACCAGTTGTCAGTGGCAGGCTGAGTGCTCCAGGCTTCAGTAGGAAACTGCTGAGTAGCCATGGAGCGCACCAGGACTCCTTCCTTGGTTGAGTAGCAATACATTTTATTCTTGTTGTCTTCTGGCCAAGATGGAGGTGTAGATAGACTCACTGTCCCTTCTTGCACAATCAAAAGGAGGACAACAAGAATTTAAAAACAAAAAACAACCAGGACTGATAGAAAATTGAACTGTATGGAAGTCCAACAACCAAGGAATTAAAGAAACAGTCAACTAGAACAACCAGACCCGTGCACCAAGACAAAGAAATAGGGCCCAAATGAAAGAACAGAGAAAAGCTTCAGAAAGAGGCTAAGTGATGAGGAGGTAGCCAACCTATCTGATGGAGAATTTAAAGCCCTGGTAATCAAAATGCTCACAGAACTGATTGAGCTTGGTCAAAAAATGAAGAAACAAATGAAAAATACCCAAAATGAAACAAAACAAAATATTCAGGGAACCAACAGTGACAGGAAGGAAACCAGGACTCAAAGCAATGATTTGGAACAAAAGGAAGAAATAAACATCCAACCAGAAGAGAATGAAGAAATAAGAATCCAAAAAAATGAAGAGAGGCTGAGGAACCTCTGGGACAACCTGAAATGTTCCAATATCCTAATTATAGGGGTGCCAGAAGGAGAAGAACAAGAGCAACAAGTTGAAAACTTATATGAACAAATAATGAAGGAAAATTTCCCCAATCTGGTGAAGGAAACAGACTTTTAGGAAGTCCAGGAAGCCCAAAGAAGTTGGACCCAAAAAGGAACACACCAAGGCACATCTACCCAAGATTAAAGATAAAGAGATAATCCTCAAAGCAAGAGAAAAGGGGAGTTACCTACAAAACAGTTCCCATAAGGCTATCAGCTGATTTCTCAAAAGAAATCTTGCAGGCAAGAAGAGGCTGGAAAGAAGTATTCAAAGACATGAAAGGCAAGGACCTACATCCAAGATTACTCTATCCAGCAAAGCTTTCATTTAGAATGGAAGGGCAGATAAAGTGCTTCCCAGAGAAGGTCAAGTTAAAGGAGTTCATTATCACCAAGCCCTTATTATACAAAATGTTAAAGGGACTTATCTGAGAAAAAGATAAAAAATATGAACAGTAAAATGACAACAAACTCATAGCTATCAACAAATGAACCTAAAAGAAAAAAACAACGAAAGCAAAAACTAAGCAAACAACTAGAACAGGAACAGAATCAGAGAAATGGACATCACATGGAGGGACTTCAGTGGAGGTGGGAAGGGAGGAATAGGGGGGAAAGGTACAGAAAAGAAGTATAATTGGTAGGCATAAAATAGATGGGGAGAGGTCAAAAATGGTATAGGAAACAGAGAACTCAAAGAACTCATATGTACAACCCATGGACATGAACTAAGTGCGGGGATGCTGGAGGGTTGGGGGGTGCAGGGTGGAGGGGGCATAAAGGGGCAGAAACTGGGAAAACTGTAATAGCATAATCAATAAAATATACTTAAAAATAGAGAATTATAGCACATCATATTAAAGGCTCAGAAAAAGGCTCGAGGTAAATAAAGTGTAATTCAGTGTTTCCCAAACTTTCTCAACAATAGAACCTTTCTTTGTGTAATACCAAGTAATATGATTTTGAACCAGCCTTCCATGAACTATACTTTGAGAAACACTAGACTAATGAAAATTTGAAGAAATGGCCAACAATGAGTGTCCAATTGTCTTCATAAAATTAATATGAAAGAAAAAAACCCAAAATACAGAGTACAAATTAACAAGCATCCATGGACTCCTCAGAATTAAGTTAAATTTTAATGCTTATTTTTCTGTTATAGAAATAATCATGTTGTGATACAAATTTGAGAAGTAGAGGAAAAAAAAGGAAATACCTACTTTGTCATCTTCCCACCTCAGTAAAACCACTGTTAATGTTCTGAGGCAGTTACTTGAATCTTCATTTCTATTACAGTTTTTAAGTTGTTTACATCATCACAGTAACACAGCATATATAATTTTATGTTAAATATTTACATTGCATTATAAGCACTGTTGTACATTTCCAATGCTATAATTTTTAATGGTTAAATAGTTCAATATTTAACCATTCCCCTTGTTTTTAGAATTTAGGTTGTTTACAACTTTTTCTTTTAGCTTTCACATGTAATATTGCAATGAGTACATGGGAACATAAAATTTCTTAGTTATTTTCTTAGGAATTATTTGCCAAGTAGAATAATAATTATTTCAAAGGCAATGCACATTTTAAAGGGCTTTTGAAAAAAACACTGCAAACATGACTGGAATGAAGTGGGGTGGAGGAAGAGATTGCATCAACAGCATATTAAAGCGACAGCCCTGTTTTCCCCAATTTAATTCAGGTTTTGTTAGCACTAGTCAATTTTTCCAGCTAATGGAGATTTACAAATCCTAATCTGCTGTTTATTAAATTATCTATCACCACCGGTTTTATAACATATTGCAGATCTGCTAAATATGCTGTCTATTTCTTCATCTAGGCAGTAGATAACACTTTTTTTCATAAAAGCAGGCTAAGGGTAGAGTCCACAAGAAGATGGTAATGGCCACGTTGAAATAGATCAGTTTATTAATACTCTTTGGATATTGTTCAGGGAGCTCCAAAATCATCTTTATCAACACTTTATGACTAATTAGAGTACTAAAGTCACCTAGCTGTAGTATCCCAGCCTACTTTCTTCCATCTTGTCCAGAGGATTTAATAGGAAACTTTGTCAAATGTGGTTCTGAGGAATGATTTACTTCATTTTTGGCATTTCCCTCATTGTTCTCAGTAACTCTTGGGGATAGGTTATACCTTACACATTTTTGTATTTTGGAGTCTAGAACAGAACTTGATTGGTATGTAGTATAATATATAGTAGATTCTCAGTAAAGGTTTGAAATTCATTAAGCATGAATGACATGCTTAATTTGGTATGAACTTAATGAACTTCTGCTGTCTCACCATAAGACACCACCTTCCAACCCATCAATGAATGTAAACTTTCATTTAGAAATGGCAAAATGTGTAGTGAATTAAAGTGCATGTTTTGTAATTGGAAGTTCTGAGTTAAAGTCCTGGTTTTGCAATTTTCAGCTGGTAATTTTGTATAACTCTAAGTCTTGGTTCATCTACAAAATCGTGATAACCCATCTTCTTCTTTACTTTCCTTATACGTTCTTAGAAGGATCAAAATTTTTCTTCTAAAGGGAAATGTGATCATGTCATTGACTTTTTAAAACCCTGTAGTAACTTTCTATTGCCCTCAAGAAAAAGTCTAATCCTTTAACATGCCTTGTAAGGACTTCTGTGATATGATCCCTGCTCAGTTCTGCATGATCACTAACCAACAATCTAATCTTTCTTACTCCTCAGGTCCTTTTGTATGAGTTGTTGGTTTTGCCTGGAATGCTCTTTCCTGTATTTTCATTTGTTGACTACTACTAGCCACAGTATTACTAATACCAGTAACTGCAACCTACTGAATTCTCACTAAGCAGGGGACACTTTGTATACATTTGTTTATGCTTTAGGAAGTAGGCACTAATTATTATCTGTTGTACAGATAAGGCACAGAAGTGAAGCAACTTACCCAGAGTAACACAGCTATTAAGTACAGGCACTGAGTCACAAACTCTGATCTGTCTGGATTGAAGGCACTTCTCAACTTCTGCTATTAAGGTATCAACTTTCTCCACCAAGTATAACATCTGTAAAATCCTCTAACAGTCAATGTGATAAGGTTAGCTCCCAAGACACTGATTTATAAAATTACCTGTGTACTTTCTACCTCCCCATCCAGAGGATAAACAAGCCATTTGAACTCTGGCAAGACTGCATATTCTTTACTTTTACTGCCCTAGTTTAATAAATATTTGTTGAATAAATAATAAATATGGGAAAATGTTTAAAAAACATAATACAATGTTATTTTTTTTCTAATTTAGTTAAGGAATATTAAACTACAAACTTACCAGTTTGTAGTTCATGAAATGAACTTTTCCCCCTTTTGGTAGTGTGGCACACTTGCTTATATCTGTTCTTCTGTGACCTCTTCTATTTGCCACAGTTCCTTAAATACTACCAACAAATATTCCTCCCACCCCTTAGTAACTGCCATACTGATTTTAAGAAAATCTTTTACAAAGGAAAAAGACTGTTAAAAGTACTTATACCTTCATAGCAATTCTTTAAAACTTTTTTTTAAATATAGCAGAGCAAAACACCAGAGATCTTAGGGTAAAAAGTATCTTTTAAAAATGAATTTCAAGCCCTGGCCAGGTAGCTCAGTTGGTTAGTGTCCTCTAAGGTTGTGGGCTTGATCTCTAGTCAGGGCACATACAAAAATTAACCAATAAATTCATAAATAATCAGAACAACAAATAGATGTTTCTCTCTCACTCTACCTCTCTAAAATCAATAGAAAAAAAAAAGGATTTCAAATCAAGGCTAGGCTGAGAAAAGCATCCTGATACATTTATAAAATAAATCATCCGGTGCTGCCTAGGCAGTGGTCCCAGGTGGCATCTTATTTTTCACCTTTTATTGAAGCCTTTCGGTAACTTAAATCAAGAGAACACAGGTGCTGCACTAAGCAGGGGATTTGTCTAAATAAACACTTAAAAAAAAAAAACGCCCAGAATTTAATCAGCCCTGTAGTTGTCATCACCTTCACGGGGAACGGGAAAAAGGGTGATGAAAATATAGGAAGTGCGGCAAACAGGATGAAACTTCTCCACATAAGAGCAGAGTCTTGGGCTTCGTCCCCAGGTGCAGCGCCCCAAAATGACAGTTTGCATTCCGTTACTTTAGTCCTTTTCATCAAAGTATGACACCTAGCTTCACAAGTAACAGGTTGTACAGAAAGAAGGTATTCGTCTAGTAAGCACCTCACCACCGGACCAGCGTCTGGGAACGCCACTGCAGACCGATGGCAGAACCATCGGTAGCTCGCAGATGCCCCGCGGGCCGGACGCCAGGCGAGGTTTCCCCTCGCGCTCTCGCTACCCACAAGCCCTCGCGCCTCGGCGCGCATGCGCAGCGCTGACGGCCGTCTCAGGAAGAGGAAAATGGAATAAACAACTCCGAGCAAGCGAAGCGCAAGACCGCGAGTGGAGGCAGAATTTAAAAATAAACTGGACCTTCCGCCATCTCCACCTCCTTGCGGCTGCCGCTTTCCGTCCCCTAGCCCGTGCCCTCGAAGTCCCTGTCGGCGCCCGCGCGCCCACCCCGTCGTCCCGTGCGGCCCCTTTAAGAAAAGAGAACGAGAGAGTGAGTGAGAGAATCCCAACTCTCCCCCTCCCCTCCGCGCCTTCCTACCCCGTCCACCCTCCCCTCTCCCCTCCCCCCTCTCCCCAGGCGGCTCGGGCTCCCTCAGCGGGACAGACCCACCCGCCCAGGTTTTTCTCCGGCACGGGCAGCGTCCTCCTTCCCTCTCCAGTCTATGGTGGCGGCGGCGGCTTCTCCTCCGGTAGCAGCGGAAGACGGAGCTGCGGCGTTGCCATGAACAGTGGCGGCGGCCTCCCGCCCCCCTCAGCCGCCGCCTCCTCTTCCTCCTCCTCTTCTCTGGCGGCGGCAGTGGCGGTGGTGGCCCCGCCGGGGGTCGGAGGTGTCCCCGGAGGTGCGGCGGCGGGAGTAAAGCTGAAGTATTGCCGCTACTACGCTAAGGATAAGACTTGCTTCTACGGGGAGGAGTGTCAGTTCCTGCATGAGGACCCCGCGGCCGGAGCGGCCCCGGGCTTCGGCCTCCATAGCAACAGCGTCCCCCTAGCTCTAGCTGGCGCGCCGGTGGCCGGCTTTCCGCCCGGAGCGGTCCCGTGTGGGGGAACCGGGCCACCCCCGGGGCCCAAGAAGCCGGACCTGGGGGCCCCGGGGACAGGAGCCGCACCTGGTGGAGGAGGCAGCAGCGGGGTACTCGATGGACCGCGGCTGGCAAGTGAGTACGGTCCGGGCTGGGAGGGCGGCCTCTGGGTGGCAGGGAAGGGAAGGCCTAGGGCCGGAGGGGGCCGGATGAGGCCCTGCAGCCGAGCCTAGCCTGCGGGTTCTCCCCCTCGCCTCCCTAGGCGGTGTGAGAGGCCTAGGCCAATCCTGATTCCTCCTTCCTTCTTGCGTTCTCCCCACGGCCTCGGTCGAGCCGGGGAGTGAGGGGAGACTGGGTTCCCGGGAACGTGGGTGGGTGGACTAGGGTGGTGTGAGTGGGGGCGGGGAGGAAGGGGGATGGGTTGTGGCGTGCGGTGTGCGAGAAAGGGGGTGTCGTTTCCGGGGGGTGTGGAAAGGGGCTGGGTTTGCAGGCACATGTGTTGTGCGTGCCCGTGTGGAGTGGTGTCTGCCGAGTGTTGAGGTTCCCTAGTGGATGTGTGTGGGTAGGGGGGCGGGAGGTGAGGGGCGGGCTTAAGGCTTCCGGGAGTAGGTTGAAAGAACGGAAAAGTTTGTCTAAGGCTTATGGGAGAAAAGTTTCCAGGCAGGAAATGCTTTCGAAGGATTAGGAGAGAACGAACAGCAGCTTTTATAGTGTGCTTACGTTTAGTCAGGAGTTTAGGAGTTTCACAAGATTTGCATTTTTGACGTAGTTTTCTTCAGAGCTGGAGTAAGTTTGCTGGGTGTCAGTAGGGGGATCGTGTCTTCTACAACTTTGGATCCAGCAAACTGTCAGCTTGGAGCCTTCAAAGCGTGGCAGGTGCAGGGCACATTTGTGTGCGTGCAACTTAGCGCTTGAGTTCAGAAATTTTGAGCTGTTTGTATTTTGTACAATCATTTGTTATTTTCTATTAGCTTAGAGCTTTTTAATTGTTTATTAGTAGAGTTTACAGTAGTGTTTAAAGTGTAATCTGTTTAACAGACTGTTGCTCTTTAGGAAAAAGAAGAGCAGGTGTCAAGGTTTTCCTTTTTTGTTTCCGAATAAATTGAGCATTTCTAAGCCAACTGGAAAAGTCCTATATTTGGGGGAATTCTAAAGTGTTTTTGTATCTTAAAATAACTTGATAGGTTGACTTGCATGTCCAAACATTTTTGTCTTCTTTAAAAAAAACTGCAAGTGGATTTGATGTTGTAGCATTTATTTGCTCTACAGGGATTGTTAAGTGTATTTTCAGATATTTTTGTGTGTGTGTTTTAAAGATTGTGCTTCTTTTGCTGGGATGGACTTGGTTTTATGCAGATATAGTTGGTGAGACTGATATGGTAAGAAGATTAATTTGTAACTTAAAATGTTTTGTAAGAAATAACTGCTTTTTGGTGGAACTTAATTCACTTTAGAGAAGCAGCTTTGCATTTTCAAGGTAGATTTTTGCTGGATGTGTGAGTTATGGCTCATTAACTGAAGAGTAATGTTTAATTAGTAAGCAATGAAACTGAACTGTAGTTTTGTTACCTACAGAAAGAGGCACTTTCAAAAATGCTGGTCTGTGATTTTTCTAGGATTTTCTAATATAAAGAAGTAGTAGGTTTGAGACATGAAAGATAGCTAGGTGAAGAGGGGAGGTAGAGGAAAAATACCAGCTATGGCTCAAAGGTGGGGATCTTTTAATATCTCCAAAGAAAAAGGACATAATTGCCTTGACTGTAGGGTCTTGAGAGGACAGGCAATTAGTGCTAAGAAGGCATTTTAAAGGTAATTAGTCATATAACAGTTATTTGATTGAATAGCTGAGTTATGGATTTGGATTGGGTAGGCTTGCTTTAACTGGACTAGGTGAAGTCTGAGGCTCCTCTCTTCTGCTGTGCATTGTTTTGGTAACTCGCATCAGTACCTAGGTTGTGACTCCTCGGGGATGAGATAAACTTGCATCATACCAGTGAATGGCAAGTAAAGTTGCTGAGGAACCAGGGAAGAGGATTGTGATGGTGATTTAATGGCTGCTTTGAATTTTTCAATTAATTGATTATTTTTCAGTCTCCTTTCTACCTTTAGTGTATTTTCATTTGAGACAGGCTTGATTTGTTAAATAAATGTATGAGGTAATAGGAGGAAGGTGCAAGATGGCAGCTTAGGAGGATGTTGAGCTCAACCCTCTCCCATGACACACTGAATATACATTTGTATATAGAACAGATTTTCCTGAGACACAACTGAGGGCCAGTTGAACAGTTTCTATAGCTTCTGCACACCAAATGAATGAGAGATAGATAGATAGATAGATAGATAGATAGATAGATGATTGATAGATACTGAGATTGCATGGAGAAGATGGGGGAACTGAGAGAGCACTCTGGGATCTGAGGGAACTTTCCAGAATTGGAGAACCTAGTGAGTGCCATTGTTTACATTCTCCACCTGGATAGTACAAACAGGAGTTGTATCCTGGTGCACTGGCTGACCTGCAGGACTGTAGTAGTGCCTTCCTGGCCACTCCTGGAGCCAGCTCCCCCAGGAAAAACAGGGTGCAGTAGAGTGTACGTGTGGCCCTCCCACTTGGAGCTTGATCCATTGGATCAAATGGGATACTGCAGTGTGTGTACCATCCTGCCTCGCTCAAATCAGCAGGATGCTGATGTGTCTGAACACCAGTCTGCCCTGGCCAGACCTCATTTTGGCCATGGTTAGGCAGAATAGGGAGCTACCACATGTGCACACACACCAGAATGCCCTGTCCTGACCCACTTCTTCTGGCCAGGTGTCACTTTTGCCTGCCCTTACTCCAACCAGCCAGCTAAAGCCACCTGGCACACAGAGGCCACTTCTGTACAAAACATTTTTTCAAGATTGGGAGAAGTAGTTATTTCATCTAATTCATAACAAATGCAGAAAAAATACAGAAAATCAAACAAAATGAGAAGATAGAGGACTATACTCCAAATGAAAGAACAGAAAAAAACCCCTAGTGAAATGCAGGTTAGTAATCTGTGTGATGAAGAATTCAAATAAACAGTTACAAGTATGCTCACCAAACTCTAGTGTAGAATAGAAAAACTTAGAACTTTAACAAGGAAGGAAACAGACCTGTAGTTTCCAGGAAGCACAGTTCCAAACAAGATGAAACCAAAGAGGCCCACATGAAGATGTATTGTAATTAAAATGGCAAAAGTTAAGGAATTAGAGATAATCTTGAAGGCACAAGAGAAAAACAAGAAATCACATACAAAGGAACTCCCTCCTCCCCTAAGCCCCCCGTAAAGCTAATAGCTGATTTTTTAGCAGAAACTGTTTAGGTCAGAAAGGAGTGGCAGGAAATACTTAAAGTGCTGAAAGAAGGGAACCTGCAACCCACAGTACTCTACCCAGCAATGTATTTATTCAGAATTGAAGGAAAGGTAAAGAGTTTGCCAGGCAAAACTAAAAGAATCTGTTATCACTAAACTGGCTTTATAAGAAGTTAGAGTGTCGTCTTTAAGCAGAAAAGGCCATAACCAGAAAAAAAATCATGAAAGAAAAAAAAAATCTCACAGGTCTTTAACACTGAATCAGCTACTTCAAAAGCTAGTGTGAAGATTAAATGAACTATAGCAACAATAAATAAGAGATAAACAAACTAAAAGATCTAAAATATGATGTCACAGTGTGGAGGGGGAAGTAACAGTGTAGTGCTTTTAGAATGTGTTTGAATTTAAATACCTGTCACCTTAAAATGGACTGCTATAGCTGTAGATGAAAATATATGAACTTCATGGTAACTGAAAACCTACAAAAAATACACCAAAAATAAAGAGAAAGTAACCCAAACAAGACACTAAAGAAAAAGCAGTCAATCTAAATGGAAAGAAAGGAACAGAGAACTACAAACAACAAAAAGGAATGAACAAAAGGGCAATAAGTACATACCTGTCAATAATTACTTTAAATGTAAATGTACTAAATGCTCCAATCAAAAGATATAGGGTGAATCAATGGAGAAAAAAGATTAGATCCCATCTATTTGCTGCCTATAAGAGACTAATTTCAGATGGAAACATACACACAGAAAGTGAAGGGATGGAAAAAATATTCCATGTAGATTGAAATGAAAAGAAAGCTAGGGTAGCAAAACTTATAATAGACCCTCTCTGATTTCAAACTATATTACAGAGCTATTACAATCTAAGAAGCATGGTACTGGCACAAAAACAGACATAGATCATTGGAACAGAATAGAGAGACCAGAAGTAAACCTTGCTTATATGGTCAATTAGTCTATGATAAAAGAAACAAAATTATAAAGTAGAGAAATGACAGTCTCTTCAACTAGTGGTGTTAAGAAAACTAGCAGAGGTACTGAACATGCAAAAATGGAAGTAGACCACTCTCTTACACCATATACAAAAAGAAACTTGAAATGGATTAAATAGTTAAATGTAAGACCTGAAACTATAAGGCTCCTGAAAGGAAAGAGGTGGTAAACTCCTTGACATCAGTTTTTACAGTATCTTTCTGGATAAGTCTCCTCAAGTAAAGGAAACAAAAGCAAGACTAAACAGATGGGACTATATCAAACTAAAAAGCTGCTACACAGTGAAATAAACCATCAACAAAACAAAAAGATAGCCTGCTGAATGGGAGAATATATTTGAAAATGATATATCTAGTAAGGGTTATTAGCCAGAATCTATGAAAAACTCGTACAAATCAACATCAGAAAATACAAACAATCCAATTAAAAAGTGGGCAGAGTACATGAATAGGCATTTTTTTAAAGAAGACATGCAGATGGTGAATAGGTATGAAAAGATGCTCAATATCATTAATCAGGGAACTGCAAATGAAAGCCACATTGAGTTACCACTTCCTATCTGCTAGAATGGCTATTATCAAAAGACCGAAAAACTGTGTGTTTGCAAGGATGTGTCCTACTGGTGAGTATGTAAAATGGTGCAGCCATTAGGGAACATAGTATGGAGGTTTTTCAGAAAATTAAAAATAGAATTGCCATACAACCCAGAAATTCCACTTATGGTTATATATCTGAAGAAAATGCAAACACTAATTCATAAAGATCTATGTACCTCTGTGTTCATTGCAGCATTGTTTACCATAGCCAAGATATAGAAGCAGCCTAGGTATCTATTGTTAGGTGAATGGACAAAGAATAAGTGATAAATATAAACAATAGCATATTACTCAGCAATAAAAAAAGGAGATCTTGCCATCTGTGACAACATGGATGGACCTCTAGGGTATTCTAAGTGAAATAAGTTAATCAGAGAAAGACAAATACTGTATGATTTCACTTATATGTGGAATTTAGAAAAACAAAACAAATGAACAAACAAGACAAAAACAGGCTCATAGAAACAAAACAAGCTGATGGTTGCCAGAGAGGAGGAGGAGACGGGGGATGGATGAAAAAGGTGAAGGGGAGTAAGATGAACAAATACACAGAAAAGGAAAAAAATTCTTTCCAAAAAAAGGTATTAGGCAATTAAAATAGTCTAAGAGATATTGTTATTAGAATAGTTGCTGACCTGATCAAGTAGCATGAGAGGATTTTATTTTGCTTTTATTTTTTCTTTGCTCTTCTTTAAATATAAGGTTGTACAGTATTTGTATAGCTGAGAGATCATAAACTGATCTGTTCTGATTAGCTGGATCTCCCTGCAGAAATAGTTTGGGAATCTTCTGTGTTTGTATTTGTGTTTTTTAAGTTTTTATTGAAGTACATATAGCTTGGGGAATGCATACAAATCATAAGTTCTTATAAGAACATGTAACTAGCATTCAGATTTAAAAAACAGGGCATAATTAGTGCCCTCATAAATCCTGCTCTTGTCCCATCCCAGTCTCTACCTTTTCCCAAAGGTAACTGCTGATTTCTAACACAGTAGATTCAGTTTTTAATTTCTTTGTACTTTTAAAAAACTTCATAGTAATGGAATCATATAGTTGTACTATTTTTGTGGGCTTTTTTCTTTTCAGCATATTTGTGAGATTGATATTATATAGGAATAGCCTCTGTAGTCTCATTCCTGTATAGTGTTATTACATGAATGTACCATATTTTATTTCCTCATTTTGTTGCTGGTGGACAATGGAATGTTTCCAATTTTTGTCTCTTAAGAACACTTGTTTCAAACTTTTCTTGCATGTGTTTTTGGGTGAACAAATTTATGCATTTCTGTTGGATCACCTAAGAGTGGAATTGCTTGATATATACAGGGTGTACTAGCTGCATGTGTTCAGCTGTAATAGATGCTGTCAAACAGTTTTCTGAAGTGATTATACCGTGCTTGCATTACCCCCAGCAGTTGTATGACAGTTCCAGTTGCTCCACATTCTCCCCAACACTTGGTATTGACCATGTTATAATTTTAACTATTTTGGTGGCTAAAATTTATTGTATAATTTCATGTTTTTAATTTACATGTGTGTGGATTGTAGTTTACTTAATTGACAGCATTTCAGAAATCAGAGATAATAGAATTTTGGCTACCCTTGAAAGGCAACTCTTAACTTGTATTTGAGTAAGGCCCGTTGGTGGGGCAAGACTCTCCATTTTGCCTTACTTCTTTACCAGATGACTTTTACATGCCTGGCTCCTCTAGGACTTTCTGATCCTAGCTTTAGTACTTCACATTTGCAGAATGGTTTTGTGTTTCAGATCCTGTTAAAACTGTAGAGTAAATGCAAGAGAAAATTTTATCCTTATTTTTTAAGCATTGGAAAACTGAAGCACAAAGGCCTTTTCTTAGCACATTTAGTTATAATAATGTTTCAGTCTTGTGAAGGAACCGTACTTTCATTTGTTGCTCACTTTTTGTATATACGGAGTATATTTTCTTACTCTGTTGACCTGGCAGTGTTCAGGCATTCAAGATTGTTGTTTGGGGAATACCAGAGTTTCTTATTTATTTTTTTGGCTTGGTTGGAGTGTTGATTCCTGGTCAGGGCACGTACCTAGGTTGCAGGTTCAGTTCCCTGTTGGGGTGCATATGGGAGGCAACCAATCAATGTTCTTCTGCATCGATGTTTTCGCTTTCTCTCTCTATCTCAAGTCAATAAAAATTAAAAAAAATTTTTTTAGAAAAGGCTTTATTTTAAGTTTTTGACATTTAATATTTCTTTTGGGCTTGGGATCTTGTAAGGCTTAAATGTGGATTTATTTGGGTTTACTTAAATTACTGATTCTTATTTTAATGATGTAATTATATTTCCAGCTAGCTAAAATTTTAATCTTTAAGGTGTTCAGTTTTTAGCAGTTGAAGTATTTATTTTACCATTACTTGTATTTTATGTACATTACTTTATTTGAAACTCAGTAGATTTATCAAAGGAAATCTAGCTTTCATTTCTACTGATTTAGCTAGCAGTCAAAGCTTTGGTGTAAGACCTATCTCAGATGGAGTCCTGACTCTCTTACAGGCTTTATCATCTTGGGCAAAATTTTATCCCGTTTTTCTTGTCTTAAAAATGGAGGTTTAATAGCACTCTTGATAGGGTTGCTTGTGACACTCTCAGTGCATTGCCTGGCACATAGTGAGGTATCATCAGTCTTAGTTGCTGTTGTTATTGAATGTTATTACTATTAAGTCTGTAATTAACCTATACTTTTCACTCCCTCCCATCTTTGAAAGTATACAGTTTACCCTCCTCATCTACGGATTCCACATCCACAGACACAACCAAATGGGAATGGAAAATACTTGAAAGAAAAATGTTATGTTGTTGCCGACATGCACTATGGAGTTAGGCCTATGATGGTTGTGTCTGTCGTGAACATGTACAGACTATTTTTCTTTTTCTTGCTATTATTGCTCAAACAATATAGTATAACAACTACTTATGTAGCATTTACATTATATTAAGTATTATACATCATCTAAAGGTGATTCAAAGTATATAGGAGGATGTATGCATAGGTTTTATATATATTTTGTGTAAGGGACTTGGACATCCTCAGATTTTTGTATCCACAGGAGTCCAGGAACCAGTCCTTTGTGATACTGAAGGACAACTATATTTTCAAGACCAGTAAAATAGCTGCAGATTATTGAACTGTGCTTGTCTGTCCAACCAGAGGAATAGAGCAGTGGATGACCTGAAGTTCATATACTAGCTTTGGAATGTATAGTGTGTATGTCAAAACTGTGTTTATTTAAGCCAGGATTATACTTTTCTTTCCATAAACTTATATCAGCTGATGGACAAGTGAGTGCTGGAATTTTTCATTAGGATAGCTGATAATAGGTTTTTAATATTTTTATTGGACAATACACAAAGACTTCATAATGTCATTTCACTCATTTAATTTTGTGCTTGCAAGGTGGCAAGCTTTGATCTGGGTGATACAAATACAACACTGAATGAAACAAAATTCTGCCTTAATGCACTTTACATTCTAGTAGGGAATACAAACATATGTATAAGTTAATATTAGGTCTCGATAAGTTTTATGAGGAAAACTCAGGTTTATGAGGAATACTCAAAAAGGGATGTGCTAATATGTAAGTCTAGGTAAGATTCATTTAACAGGTAAAACACTTCTTTACATGAAAGTTCATTTGAAATGACCCTGTAAGAAAAATGATTGTCCAAATAAAATTAGTATCTTTCTATTTTTGACCTTTTGTAGATTTTAAAAAATATATTAACTTTCTGTTTTGAGACAATTTAGAGTTTCATGATGTTGTAAGACATAATAAAGAGAGATCTTGTCTTGTCACCCAGTTTCTCCCAGTGGTAACATCTTCTAGAGCTGTAATACAGTATTACAACCAGCATTGATTAATATGATGTGCTTTTTCAGATTTCCCTAGTTTATTTGCACTTGTGTGTGTGCATGTGTGTAAATTTGGTTCTATGGAGTTTTAACACATGTATGTTTGTGTACCTGCCAGCACAGTCAAGGATAGTTCTGCCAGTCTCAGATTGCCCTTTTATAACTTGCCTTCCCTCCCAATCACTGGCAATTAGTAATTTGCTCCCCATTTCTATAATTTTGTCACTTTAACAGTGTTTTATAATTGGAATTATATAGCCTGTAACCTTTTGGGATTAGCTTTTTATCGACATAATTGACATACAGTATCCTATTTTAGATGTACATCACAATGATTTAACATATACATTATAATAGTCCTCTTCCATAAAAAGCTCCTTTTTGGAGGTCTCTTTTGGTATTTCTCTTGCTTTTTCTTTAAAAACAAAAAAAAGCCCTGTTCCTGTTTTTCTAAGCTAGTTTTAAATTACTTTTAACATTAAAAATTCTTGCTTTAGGAAAAATAGGAACAATTCATGTTTTGCTTTAGAATTAGAAATATTAAAAATTTAAATAGCACAAAAGGGTACACAATGAGAAATAGTCATCCTCCTTCCTTATTCCCTATCCCTCTCCAAAAGGCAGTCACTCTTTCCCATTTGTTAATATCTCTTCAGAAATGTTCTTTGTCTATATGCAGTTTTTATATGTTAATATTTCCCTATTTCTAGCACATATTTACTCCCCAAGTGTGCACACATGGGGAGGCCTAATGAGTTTTGAAGTTCCTTACCAAATTACATATCTTGTAGTTTGTTCCACGTCCACAGATAGAAATCTGCCCTACTCTCTTTATTTTTAGTCCTCACCTGAGGATGCTTTTTAAAAAAATTGCTTTGAGAGGGGAGGAAAGGAAAAGAGAAAGAGAGAAAAACATTGCTCTGAGAGAAACATTGATCGCCTCTCGAATGTGCCCCGACCAGGGATTGAACCTGCAACCTAGGTGTGCCCTGACCAGGAAATCAAAACTTTCCGTGTATGGGATGATGTTCCAACCAACTAGCCACCTGGTCAGGGCTGTCCTACTCTTTTTAATGGCTATATAACATTCCACTGTATATTTCTATTCTTTTTAATGGATATTTAGATTGTTTATATTCTTTTTTTTTTAAATGGGCACAATATCCTGCTTCTTTTTTTTTTTTTAAGATTTTATTTATTTATTTTTAGAGGGGGAAGGGAGGGAGGGAGGGAGAGAGAGAGAGAGAGAGAGAGAGACAGAGAGAGAAGCATCAATGTGCGGTTGCTGGGGGTTATGGCCTGCAACCCAGGAATGTACCCTGGCTAGATTGTTTATATTCTTTTATAAATGATGGCACTAAACTGTTATAAGTGTATTATGTATATTTATACATAAATTTACATAAAATATACATGTTAAGGAGCATACAGAGTCTTCAGTAACCTGGTTCAAATTTGGTGCATTAAAAAATTATGTAGCTAAATACCGTGTAATCTTACTTGCATGTAGAATCTAAAAAAAAGCACAAACTGGTACATACAACAGATTGGTGGTTGCCAGAGTCTGGGTGGGGAATGGTGAAGGGTGGGTGAAATGGATGCAGGTGGTCAAAAGGCACAAACTCCCAGTTAGAAGTTAAATAAGTCCTGGATATTATAATGTACCAAAATGTGGCTATAGTTAGCAATACTACATTGTATTTTTGAAAGTATCTTCTAAGAGTAGTTCTTAAAAGTTCTCATTATAAGAAGAAAAATTGTAACTGTGTGGTGATGGATGTTAAACTCATTGTAGCAATCATTTTGCAATATATACATATAACATGTTGTACATCTAAAACTAATACAATGTTTTATGCCATTATATTTCAACAAAAAACTATGTATTTTATATACCATTAGCTGAAAATAAGATATTTGAAATAGTGATACTTTTCAGATCTGCCCCAGCAGGACTTTTTCCCCAGTGGCTCACATACTTGGAGATAGTTAGGGAAATTATCAAGGCAGCTTTGAAAATAAAAATTTTAGCAAGGTCCTCTAGTATATATTACAAGAAGATTTAATGTATACAAATTAAAATGTGTTAAAGATTTATATTAGCTCAAACTTTCAACTTAGTGTAATTTGGGCTAAAAGTAGAGATTCATTCATTCATTTAATTAACATTTATTGAGCAGTTACTCAGTGTCAGATACTGCCTTTTAGATTCTTGGGTTGCATTAGCCCCAATAATTTTAAAATATGAAAAAAGATGACTAGTGCTATTAAAAAAATCTAACCCATCTCTACTCCTCAGTTCTCAATGAGTCATGGGTTAAAGTGATCTGAAGCTAATTTGCACAAGGAATACGCTGGTTTTTAGAAACAAATTTTCTCCCTCCATTATGAAATTTCAAGTTACTTTGCTGAGAAAACAAGAATAGTAGAAGACTTTTCAAAACATTTCTTGCTTTATTGACAACTTTTGATCATATAGAAAAAGCAATTGTCTTGGCACTTACCCCAAATTAAAACTGCCTTTTATTGGAAGTCATTATTCAGTAAGCAATTGCATGAACAGCTCTAAGTATTAAATAGCTTCACTGGAGAGCCCATTTATTTAGTTGTTTATAGTCAGCTTCATAGCCAGCTTACTTTGGAAGGCCTATAGTGTTGTAGCACTCCTAGAATCAGGTGTTCACCAGACTCTGCTGCAGTGCTGTCCTTTCAGATTTAGTAGACTAATAATAATGTATATTTAAAAATGTTTTCAGGTCAAAGCAGTTTATATAGTCCAGTGTAGAACAATAGACTTTCAGCTGTTAAACCTCTTGATCTGTGTGAAATAGCTGTTCCAGGATTTTCCCCCTAGGTCTTGCCATAGGCATTGCTGTGGCTATTATGGTGCCAAAGGTTAGACAGGTTCTATGAGGGCCAGTTTGCCAGATATTTCTTGCAGATTTTAAAACAATGTCAGTTTGCTTGTGTGGAGGTCTGATATTTTATGCAGATGACTTACTCTTTAGTAAGTGGCATAGTATATGTATACTCTGGGCACTGACTAGAGAAAGCTTAATTACTGAATATTTATTGAACAGCTCTGTGCCAGATATACAGGTATTGGGGGCAAAGAAACGATGCATCGTCTAGTAAAGGATTTTGAAATGTGTAAGTTTTGCATGGTGTGATATGCTATAAATATGAAATGTGTAACAAACTCTATTCAGGGATATTTTGGAAGGTTTCTTGAAGAGGTCACATTTGAACTATTTTTTGAAAGAATGCTGAAGCATGCCCAGTAGTAAAGAAAAACATCCTAGGCACATGAAAACAAGGACACAGATTTTGAGAGGAGGTGTTAAATTACGATTTTGTTGTGTAGTCATTTGATGTAATACAGAATAGGCAGTATATTATGGAGAGTGGTATGGGATGATAGACTGTGTGCCCACATTGTGAATGCCCTTCTAGGCTGTGCTAACTGAAGTGATAAGGTTTCTGTCTTAAAAAGAACTGTTGCTGCTAAGGATCGAGATAGGGGAACCATTTGGAGTAGTTTTTTTTAAAAGTTGAAGGGAGAGAAATACAAGCACCTGATTTGGTCAAGTGGAAATGAAACATAGGGGACACATTTGAGAGAGATTGGGCAAAGCAGTTACTTGAGGACGGAACGGAAGAGGGAAAGGAGCTAAGGACAAATGAAATTTTAACTTAAAAGCACTTGTCACATAATTTTGTTGGAGGCATTTAATAATAGGCAGTTGTAATTGTTGTGAGTCTGGAGTTTAGGAATGACTGAGAGGAATATAGTATATTTGATTTTGGAGCCTTTGAAGTAAGACTTTTCTGGTTTCAAATCTCTGGCACTGCCACCAAAATGGGCAGTAATGATGTATATGTTAAAGGATTGTTGAGATTGGGTATATAAAATTTATCTGTCTATCAATCAATCAATCAATCAATCATCTATCTAGCCCAGGAATGAATGCTTCAAAGGAAAGGGGTAAGAGTTCAAGAGGGAAAAGTGTGGTCTAGTTGGTCACTGAAAAGCTAAGTATTTGAATCACATTGTTAGCTCCTTATGTAATTATCTCAATTAGGTTGTGGTTTAAATACTATGTTTTCTACTTAAGAATAAATATGAAAAGTGTTTTAAGAAATCTTATCTAGAATGAAGATGCATGATGTTCAGTGCTCCAGCTATGGAGAAATTCTTGTAATAATAAAGTTTAGTACTAAGAAGTGCTTTGTTCTAAAAATTTACTTGTTATTTTTCTACATATTTTTTAACTTACATTTTTTTCTTTTTAATATTTTAACTGAGATACTTTTCTTTAGCCTGTTGTTGGTTTAATTCATTTAACCTTTTATTTGTCTTTCTTTTGTTTTTGGCTTAACAGAAATCTATTGTTTTACAATTCTAGAACCTGAAAGTTCAAGGTCATGGTTTTAGATGGGTTGTTTTCTTTTCTCTAATCCTCTCCGGGGGATACATTTATTGATTTTAGAGAGAGATGAAAGGGAGTGGGGGGAGAGAAACATCTATTGGTCGCCTCCTTTATGCGTCCTGACTGGGGACTGAACTTGATCCTGCAATCCAGGTGTGCCCCCTTGACCAGGAATTGAACCTACAACCTTTTGGTGCATAGGATGACCCTCTAACCAACTGGGCCACACTGGCCAGGGCTGGGTCACTTTCTTTTAGGGGCTGTGGGAAATACACTGTTTTATGCCTCTCACCTAGCTTCTGGTGGTTTGCCAGCAGTCTTTGGGTTCCTTGGCTTGTAGAATCATCACCTGACCTCTGCTTTCATCTTCACAGGACATTTTTCCCAGGCGTGTCTGTGTCTAAATTCTTCCTTATTAGGTCATGAGTCATTGGATTAGGGTTCATCCTAATGACCTCCTCTTAACTAACCACACCTGCAAGACTTTATACCCAAATAATGTCAGTTCTGAGATTTTGGGGGTTAGGACATCAACATATAAATATTGAAAGGACACGGTTCAATTTTCAACAGTTGTTGAGTAGGTAAAACAATTAAATAATGCACTTGAAATGCTACTACATCTGACTTAACAATTGGTGCTCTGTGCTCCTAAGTAAGGCAGTCATTAGTGTTGGTTAATGGTGCTTTGGAGTTAGGTGGGGAACTTAAAGTGTAGAATTGGTCTCTTTGTGGCTCTGCACAGAACCTTTATCACAGGACTGGCAGTACAGTATTTGTAGTCACTAATTACTGTTTCCTCTTGGTTCCCTTGGCCTTTTGAGTTTGTGAGCTTTTAAGGGAAGTTCAGTTCTCAAACAGAACAATATGTCCTACTGAGCCACCTGCTTTGGATTTGAGTTTTTTCTTCTAGACGACTCCTGTGGGTTTTGTTGGGGATGTGTAAAATATTCCAAGCTACCTTTTCATATCTTAAACTCTATAAAAAGCTACATGAAAAATTTTCCGTAGTGCATTCCACACAATACCATATTAGTGTTTCATCAGGAAGAACAAGCGGCATTTTACAAATAATTTTATAAGTGGATACGAATGTTAACCACAAAAAGTAAGCATAGGCACCAAATATCCAAGCATGCCAGTATACTGAATGATTGTCACAACAACTCTGAAAGTAGACCATTTGTAAAATACAAATGATAACATCTACTCCAGAGGAGGAATGTGATACTTAGAATAAATATACTTTTTGAAGGTCAGTAGTTGGCAACTGGCTGAAGCAGAATTCACGGGTGGTTGTATTTGCTTGGTCTGTGCTCATCTTACAGATCAATGGAAAAAAGGATGGGAGTTCTGCTGAATGGGTGAAGGGGTCTGTTTCTTGCGCCTGCATCCAGGGCATCGTCACCTAGCATCTTTGAATCTCTATTTCCTCATCAGAAAAATGGAGGCAATAATACCATTTGTATGGGGTGTTTCATAAAATTTGGACATGAAAACCTATTGTATATTTTATTCTTACTCTGAAAAGGGGCTTAACTCTTAAGATACTATTTGTATCATTCATTTGACTACCAAAAATATTCTTTTAGCCTATCTTTTATTGCTATCTTGTACTATTTAAATCTTTAAATTCTTACATGTTTCTGTACTATCTACCCATCTAAATTATCAGTAAACTAAGATTTAGGACTAGTTCTTATACTTTTTGATATTCCCTAATCTAGTATTAGCACATTTGTATAAACACTTATTTACAATTAAAGATTTTAACAGCTTAGAATAATTGGGGAATACATTCTGCAGATGAGAGAAGAGGACATTAACATTTATAATTACCTTTGAGACAAGATACTGGGCACTTTGAGTAGTTACCTCACTTGAGTCCCTACTACACCCTGTGATTGAGATGGTATTACTTTCTTTTTCAGATGAAGAAATGAAACTTAGAGGGTTGTTTGCTCAAGGTCATACAGCTAGTAAGTGGCAAAAGTGTGATTAGAACTCAATGTCTAATTCCAAGTATTTTTTCCTTTTTCATTATATCTGGATCTTGAACATAGGGCCGGGGGATGTGTGTGTGTAGGAGTTGATGTTACTCTGTAACTAGTGGTACTGCACTTTACAAACATAGACCTTGAAAATATACAATGAGTATATCATTTGGACTGGAGGAGAGAATTCAATAATGTTATGATTATTGTAAAGATCTTTTTATAGTAGCTGTATACTTTTATTTTACACTCTAATCCTTTATCTTTTGGAAGGAGCTGTGTAAGGTATTCATTTTTTTCTTCACTGATTTTAAAAATAGCTTTATTGAAATACAAATTATATACTACAACATGCATCCATTTTATACAATTCAGTTTAGTAAATTTGTGTTGTGCCACCATTAAGATTTTTAAAAGAATTTTAAAGATATTGTTTCATTGTTTTTTTTTTTTTTGTAACTTTCATTGAAGTTTGCAAGGTAGATGGCTTGATTCTTACTTTACAAGTGATGGTATAATGTTCATTTTATAAGCATTTTGCCCAAAGACTTTGTGGTTGGTAAGTGGCAAAACTAATACTGAAGTCCAGCACTTTAAGGAAATATTAGAATGATAGATTGAGAACAGATTGTTGAGAGCTTTTTTAAAAAAGGCACTTTATTTTCTGTCACCCTTATTTCCATTCTGTTTAAGAGTTTGTGGAAAAACAGCTTAAGACCACTCAGTAGTAGTTCCTACCCATTCAGTGGCCTGAGCAGTGGGGGCTGCAGACCAGCCAGTCTTCAGTGGCAGGCTCAGTGCCTCAGACTTCAGTAGGAAACTGCTGAATAGGAACAGAAGGCACTTGCAGGCCTTCAGACCTGTGACCTCAGGTTGAGCAGCACTGAACTCAGAGTCTGGTGTAGTCCCTTCACCCCGAAATTCTTATTTAGTCACAGCTTTTTCATCAGTGACCTGCTCTTTTCAATCTCTTAAGGATCTCTGTAAAAGTAGAAATCAGGCATGATCTCCCAGGGGTGTTTGTGGAAGATGGTGCCACACATGTGCAGAACTTCCCAGGCCAGCATCCAGCACCTCAGACCCAGTGAGTGAGCCCCCTTGCCATTGCCAGAGAAGGCAATGTCCACACAGTGTGGAGGAGAGTCTGTGACACAGAACAGTGGTAGGCAGGTTAACACGAGACACCTCTGTGAGAGGCTGGTGGTCAGTCCTGGGATCAGTAACCACCAGCAGTTGCAGCTCTGGGAAGGCTGCCTAGATTTGGTTAGTGACGATTCCAGGAGGGAGGTGGCAGACGACAGCAGTGGCTGCAGTGGCAGCAGCAAACATCAGCACAGCTCACTGACCAGCATTCCTGGATGATATGACACTGACATTAGTGTTTTTCCTTTTGAATTTTTTTTATTGAATTTATTGTGGTGTCATTGGAGTTTTCAATGGCAACAATGGAACAAGCTGCCAGCAGAAGCTTCTCCCAGGTTCTCTTCAGATTTATGATGTAGATGCCATCACTTTTCCTTTTATAGATACACTATTCCATTTGGAAGTCAACATTGGTGCTACCTAAGTGAGTTCCTGCTGCAAGGAATTTGAGGACATCCTCCTCCTTATTTGCCAGGACACCAAGTGTTCCAGACATTGTGAAAGTTTTCCTTTAGGTTATGTGGGAACAGAGAAAAATGCTATATGGATCTCTCTGGGTAGTGCGGAAAGAATCTGAGGGCTTTTTAATATCAGACTGAGAAGTTTGCATTTCATCTTTTAGGGTAGCATTGCCAGCATCTTGTCTGTGATGTCTCTGTTGGCAGAGGAAAACCACTGGGCACTTTTTGTAAAGTGTGTTCTATGGAACTCCAGTCCCTCAGGCTATTCTGTGTGGAAAGAGTTTTTTAGCCAAGTGAATTTGGCAAGTATTCTACTTTTTTTTTTTGATTGTCACAGTTCACATGGTATATGCAGGTCCAGAAAAGATGTTCAGTAAAAAAATGGTGTGCTTTTCTTCCCAGCATTAATCAAAATTATTGGACTGTCCTTTGAGTAACATTGATCTATTGTGATGTTTTGGGAAGTGAAACTCATTTTATCCAGAGGGGGAGGGGGCAGGACTAACAGTGAAGTAGAATATTTATTTAGTTAAGCTATGGGATGGGCTTCTTTCAAAAAGTAGATTATTACCATACACATTTTATATGTTGGAAGTTGTAGGGTAACTGCTGACAGATGCAGAAGTTCTAATTCTTTAGGTACTGTAAGACCCTTTGGTTTAAAGTTGGAGTGTCTCATGATCATTTAAAAACTGAAGGCTTGAAATTTCATCTTTTTATTTCTAATTACCTCTCTTAAAAATTGAAAGACAGTTTAGTGAATAGAGAAATTGCTTTTCTATCCCAGGTTCTGTCACTTACTAGCTTTGTGACTTTGTGTAAGCTGTCTAATCTCTCTGAATCATAGTTGAACTGTGAAACAAAAGGAATATCAACCTTGCCACAGTTGTCTTTCAGACTGAGACTCATATCTATGCAGTGATTGTTTAATTACTGTTCCATAGAGATATAATAGTTACAATAAGTATTGTAACACACCTTTCATAGAAATAGTAAGCCTTTAATTTAAAGTGGATTGCAAATTATTATTCCACAGAGATGGTGTAAAGTTTACTTAAAAGTGGATTGTAAGGATAAGGGGTAGAAGGAATGAAAAGTTCTGGATTCTCTAGTCTTGGTAATTAAGGTCTCTAACATATCTTATATGCATCTACATAACATGCCTTTTCTCATTGAATATCCTATGATATAGGTAGGGTAGGACATGTATCTGTTCTTAGTAACTTAAGAAAATTAATAACTTTGTGATCTATATAGAATGGAGTAATATACTATATGTTAGTGATTTTCCTAACTATTCTTGATGCGCCAGTTCCCATTCCTGTCCTTCCAAACTGTAATTTTCCAAGACAGGAAAGTGTAAGTATATGTATGGAATGCTATCTTTTTCTTCCAGCTTTAGTGAGATATTGTAAACATGTAACATATGTAAGTTTAAGGTGTGTGATTTGGCATATATGTTATTTGCAATAAATAATATTTATTGCAAAATGATTACCACAATAAAGATAGTTAACACCTCCACCCCATCATAAATTACCGTTTTTTTTCTTTTGGTGGTAACTTTTAGGATCTACTCTTTTATACAGTATTATTATAGTCACTGTACTGTACATTAGATCTCCAGAACTTATTCATCTTATAGCTGGAAGTTTGTATCCTTGACCAACTTCTCCCCATTACTGCCACTCCCCAGCTCCTGGCAACCATTGTTTGCCTCTCAATTTCTTTGAGTTGGGCTTTTTTTAGATTGCACATAAAAGTGAGATCATACAGTGTTTAACTTTTTTCTGTCTGACTTATTTTACTTGTGTAATGCCCCTAGGTCCATCCATGTTGTCACAAATTACAGGATTTTCCTTTTTTATGGCTAAAAAATGTTCCATTGTCTGTGTATGTGTCACATTTTCTTGATCCATTCATCTGTCAGTAGATACTTAAGTTGTTTCCATGTCTTGATTATTCTGAGTTATGTTTCAGTGAACATGTGAGTGTAGATATATTTCTTTTGAGATAGTGATTTCATTTTCTTTGGGTATATATCCAGAATTAAGATTGCTAGATCATGTGGTAGTTCTGTTTTTAATTTTTTGAGAGAGCTCCATATTGTTTTCCATTATAGCTGTACCATTCATAGTCTCACCAGCAGTGCACATCTCCACCAAAACTTGTTGTCTGTTGTCTTTTTCATAATAGCCATTGTAACAGGTGTGAGGTGATATCTCATGTGGTTTTGATTTCATTTCCCTGATGATTAGTGAAGTTGAGCACTTTTTCAAGTCCCTGTTGGCCATTTGAATATCTTCTTTACAAAAATGTTTAAGTCCTTTGTCCTTTTCTTTTTATAAAATTCAGATTGTGTTTAAAAAAGTTTTTGATATTGAGTTGCAGGTGTTCCTTATATATTTTGGTTATTAACCCCTTATGTGAGATACATGATTTGAAAATGCTTTCTACCTTTCCATAGATTGCCTTTTTGTTGTATTGTTTCTTTTGATGTGCTTTTTAGTTTGATATAATATCACTTGTTTATTTTTGCTTTTGTTCTTGTGCATTTTTTGTGTTATATTCAGAAAAGTGTTGCCAACACCAGCGTCAAGGAGCTCTCTATGTTTTCTTCTAGTTGTTTTAGAGTTTTGGGTATTTGTGTGGAAAAATTAATCCTTAATTATTGGCTATATTTAATCCCTCCCATTACCCCCCCCCCTTTTTTTTTTTGGTTAAACCTATTCAAAGATGATCCTCTATTAGGGAACATGTTTCCTCTTTCAAAATTGTGCATCCTAAAGGAATATGAATCAATTTTAATGTAGTGAAAATCACTACCAGAAAATTGATAATATATTTGGAAAAACTGTTCCTTAATGATTCAGTATTTTTTTTTAAGATTTTATTTATTTATTTTTAGAGAGGGAAGGGAGGGAGAAAGAAAGAGAGAAACATCAATGTGCGGTTGCTGGGGGTCATGGCCTGCAACCCAGGCATGTACCCTGACTGGGAATCAAACCTGCGACACTTTGGTTTGCAGCCCGCGCTCAATCCACTGAGGTACGCCAGCCAGGGCTGATATAGTATTTTTAAAGGATAGGATGTTTATAAGACCGTTTTATTGTCCTCTAATAGAATTTAATATTCATTTACTTCACACATTTTTTAGGCTTAGGCATGTATTTTTAGTTCAGTGGATCTTAAAGTCAAGTAAGATAAGACATTGACCATAGATAGTTGAATTCTGGCATGTTCAGTAATAATTTTCTTCATATTTTATATCAGCTAATACAATAAAAGAGAAAATTGGATATGAATTTAAAAAAAGCATTTGAAATAAACATGCTTTATTAAAAAATAATTTGACTCTGTTATTGTACTCTATTTTTGAAAACCATTTTATTTTATTAGGAAAAGATAAGGAGTAGATGCCATAAGGGTTTTGCTTGAAAGGAGAAAAGACTAAACCTCTTCCATTCAGTCAACCAGATAACACAAGATTAACATTTTGGTATATTTTATTGTCTTATATTCTGTGTGTGTATATATAAGTACACATAATTTAAAAATGTGTTCCCTTTTCACTTCCCATTGGGAATAGTTATCACACCATTACTTAATATTTATTATCCTCACACCAATATTTATTATTTATTAAATATCCTCATTCTTTACAGCCTTTTATCAAGGGAAGTTTCTAACTGATAAAGGAGTAGAGGACAGTATAATAATCCCTATCACTCAGCTTCAACAGTGATCAGTGTTTGTCGAGTCTTATTTTATTTGTCCCTCTTTCCAGTTTTTGTTTTGATTTGCTAGAGAATTAAACAGATTTCAGACATTAATTACCATGATTTTTATTTATTCCATAGTACTCAGAATTTAATCATTCTTCTAATGGGCATTTCACATTGTTTCTAATTTTTTGTGATTAAAATAACACTTTTAATACTTGTACATAAATGAACATAATGACAACCATCTTTACATACAAATCTACAGGTGTTTCTGATTATTTTCTAAAGTCGAATTTGAAATTGCAGTCACAAATGTAAAAGATATGAACCATTAAAGATTATTTTTTGTAATTATAAAAATAATATACTTTAATTGTGGACATTTTGAGAAATACATTTAAAAAACAGGAAAGAAAAATGACATCAGATTGTTTCCAAGGAATCCCTGTGTCTTAGTCTTTTTGTGTTGCTCTGACAAAATACCATAAGCTGGGTGGTTTATAAACAACTGAAATTTATTTTTGCAGTTCTGGCAGCTGGAAAGTCCAAGATCATGGCAGATTTTGTATGGTGATTGGTGAGGATCCACTTCCTGGTTCATAGATGGGCACTTTCTTGCTGCGTCTTCACATGGGGAAAGGGTCTAGGAATCTTTCTAGGGTCTCTTTTATAAGAACACTAATTTCACGCATGAGGGCTCTACTCATAACCTAGGTACCTCCTAAAGGCTCCACATCCTAATACCATAATCTTTGGGGGTTAGGATTTCAATGTATACATTTTGGGGGTATACAGAAATTCAGATTATAGAACCCTACATCCATCTATCAGCATTTCTTTAGTTTACTTCTTAGTCAGGAGTGGGAGTGGTTTCATTGGTTCTTAGAGGCCCTGCCCAGAAGAGGGCAACCCTACTTGCAGTTTAGTTGATTTATAAAGTGTAAGGCTTTGTAGTTAACTAGCAACTTAAAACCAGCAGCATTCCAAGTACTTACCAGGAAGTAGCATCTAAAGCATATTGTCTGTGACTTTGTTGGTATATGGTAGATTATTCTACTAGTTGAAATCATTCTGCAAAATCTGCAGACAGGATGTCATTCTGAACTGTATCCCATTTCTACCTCTGCAGAATTGTTTTTACTGAATTATATAATATATAAGTTAATATGAGTCTGCTGGTCTTTTTCATTTGATGTTTTTGAGAAACAGTCCTAAGAAACTTGCCTCTTTTTACCATATGAAGATGCCCAGGAGAAATTGTAATGCTTTATATACTCTGTGGGCCACTTGCAAAGTTAAAGAAAGAAGACTGGAGCCCTGGCCACATGGCTCATTTGGTTGGAGCTCTGCCCATACACCAAAAGGTTATGGGCTCGAATCCCAGTCAGGGCACATACCTGGGTTGGGGTTTGATCCCCAGTTGAGGCACGTAAGGGAGGCAACCGATTGATATTTCTCTCTCACATCAATGGGTTCTCTCTCTCTCTGTCTCTCTCTCTCTCTCTCTCTCTCTCTCTCTCTCTCTCCTCCCCCTCTCTGTCTCTCTCTAAAAGCAGTAAAAACATATCTTCTAATGAGGATTAATTAAAAAAAAAGAAAACTGGAAATGTAAGTGTGGTTTATTTCTTCATGTTGTGCTTGGTGGCTTTTAGGTGACTAATACAAAATAAATGACTATCTCTGTGGGAAAAACCAGTCAACTTGAGCACTGTTTAACAGATTTTTAGAGCTGAGCCAATTTTACTTGGTCCTGCTTTTTGTTATGAATAGGTAAATAAAAATAAGTGTGACAGAGATTGATACTTTAAAAGTTATGTAGGAACACAGAGGCTACATCAATGTTAGTGCTTTAAAATAATTAAATATTTGAATTTTCCTTTTCTTTCAGTTCCTGGAATAGATGGAGGTGCTTTAACTGATACCAGTCTCACAGATTCCTATTTCAGCACTAGCTTTATTGGAGTCAATGGATTTGGAAGCCCTGTAGAAACAAAATATCCCTTGATGCAGGTATCATTAGTATGAGTTTATATGGCACAAAACAGTGAAGTTTATTCTGGGGGTGGGGAGCATTTAAAGTCTTCATTTATTTCTAAATGTGTTTGTCAGGAGGTGAGATGTTAGATAACGAGGTAGGTGGGATATAGTTAAGCCATCTTATCTCCTTATAGGGTTAGAGCCAGGGTGAACTTTCAAGGGTGGGAGTGGGGTTGGGATGACCATGAAGTATGTAGAAGACAGAAAAAGACTAGTTTCACTCCTCTGTGTGTTTGTGGTTATGGAATGAAGGCCTTTCTAGAGATTTTGGAGTATGTTGAGAATACATAGGACATGTTTAGAGAACAGATAATAGCCTAATTTTGTAGAATGTATAAGGTACATGAAGGATAATATGCATTGGGAGAAGATATCAGAGAACATTATTGGCTTTATACATAGCCATTTTAAGTCTTATTGGATAGATAACTGGAATTTAAATTTTGTGAACAAGGAAACTTAGTAGTTATATATGTTTGGTCTAGGCTGATAAGTTAGAGATGTATAATTCAAAATAGGTCTGTAGCTTTGATTTTAAATACCTGGCTAGTGAATAAAATTTTCATTTGATGTGTTACACAGAGTATTTGGAAGTTTGCATAGGTTGTTGTAATCCAAGCACCAGTGATCAGAATATTAGTAATGTGAAAAATGGATGGGAGGGGAAGAAGCAAAGAGGGTCAGTCTTAACTTTTCAGTTGAATATTCTTCATTCTAGTGATATTTTATATATACATGTGTGTATATATTCTTTTTCAGAGAATGACTAATAGTAGCAGCTCCCCAAGCCTTCTAAATGACAGTGCCAAGCCATACGCAGGCCATGGTAAGACGTGGTTCCTTTTCCTCTTTTATATTTGTATTTCTGACTCTAAAAACAGTATGTCCCTTGTGGAAATTTTGAACATTATGGACAGGTGTCAGGAAGAAAATAAAAAATAATTGATTATTTTATATTCAGAGAACTATTAAGATTTGTATTCCTGACATATATAATACATAATTCTTAAGTATATATGTACATAATAATACTTGGATTACATTAAATATATTTTTAGTGGGTGTTTCTTGATAATTATAAATTGAATTCTCTTGTTTATTTTCATAATTTACTGAACTATTTTTGTTCTATTCTTTTAAAAGAAAAATTAGGCCCTGGCTGGCATAGCTCAGTGGATTGAGCGTGGGCTGCAAACCAAAGTGTCGCAGGTTCGATGCCCAGTCAGGGTACATGCCTAGGTTGCAGGCCATGACCCCCAGCAACTGCACATTGATGTTTCTCTCTCTCTCTTTCTCCCTCCCTTCCCTCTCTAAAAATAAATAAATAAAATCTTTAAAAAAAGGTATTTAAAAAAAAAAGAAAAAGAAAAATGAATTATACTCCAATATTTGATTATATATATGAATCTGTGTTCATATTTTGAGTTATTTCTTTTGGAAACATTCTTAGATACAGAATTATTATTTCAAAGATTATAGACATTTTTAAGGCTTTTGAGGTAGAAGTTCCAGATATCTTTTCCTATTTTATTTTATTTTTTAAAAAATATTTTATTTATGTATTTTTAGAGAGAGAGGAAGGGAGGGAGAAAGGGAGAGAAACATCTGTGTGTGGTTGCCTCTCATGTGGCCCCCACTGGGGACCTGGCCTGCAACTCAGGCACGTGCCCTGACTGGGAATCGAACTGGCAACCCTTTGGTTCGCAGGCTGGTATTCAATCCACTGAGCTACACCAGCCAGGTCTTTTCCTGTTTTAAAAATAAATGTTCAAGGGTGATTTTTTAAAAATATGTAACAATTGAGTATTAATACTCTGCATCAGCAACATGTTAACAATTATTAAAAAATGACATCAAGAGTTTGCATGCTTATTTCCTGTGATAGACATTTTGTGCGTGTGTGCCAGTTCTCTATCACTATTTGGAAATTTCATTCTTTATTTCTCTTGCTGTAGAAAACTATAACAACATGTTGTTAATATATTGAATAAAATTATTAGAAACTAATTTGTATATTATAGTATTTTTTGGCATTCCCAACAAGTCTATATGCTGATTTTTATACTCTATTAAAGATAGCATAAAGGATAAATAATATTACCTATTTTAAGTGCCTTGAATGTATAAGTTACATAAAAATATCTATATCTTGCTATTTTATTAGTTTCTTTCTGTTTGAATTATTAGTTATGTTAAATTAATGTTAGTCTATTGAAGGACTGTACTAGGAAAATTGAGGCATAAGCAGCCAAAGATATAAGCAGCAATCTTTGTGTACTGCATTGTGAAGAAAATTAAGGTTTCTTTAAATGAGACTATGTACTATATTTTTAAAGGATTTTACAGATAATTTAAAAAGAAACATAAGATTAACTTAAAGGTCAGAAATGAAGATAAAATATTTTAATGTATGTCATGCACACCTTTTCAGAAACTTTTCTGACTTAGGTTTGTAATTTCTGGCCATAAAGTAATAGAACTCTGAATCTATAAAATTTTCATGTTTGTGTTTTACATTTTAATTTATCCTTTTTAGTATTTGAGAATATCAAGAATATCAAGTATTTGGTGATAAACTTAAAAATATGAACTATTTTGTAGAGTAGATGGTTATAGGGCTTTGCCTGAGTATTAAAATCCAAGTCTGATCACTCCAAGTATGGGTGACTGACTACCTTCCCTTTCATCCCCCCCTTTTTATATTTTTCTCCTGATTTAGTCTCTAAACATTTATTGCAGGTAGACTTTCTTCATAAACACATTCCTAATGTGCTTATGACATGGTTAAGAGTCATTTTTTTTTTTCTCTCTGTTTGATTTTTCTTTTAGTTTCAAGCAAACAGAAGCATCCTAATCTGCATAGCTTCTGGATAAATGCTTACTATTATTAGCTAAATGAAGTATTCTTCAATTTGTGTTTCATTCACTCAGAAAATATTTGAACATCCATGCTATGTGAGGCATTGAGTGAACTCTTAGTGTAGTATGTGATTATCATTAGTTTTGTAAGCATCGCAAAGCTAAGCATTTATTATTAGATCTGTGGGTTATTGGGGTTGTGCATGTGGAAACTTACGTAACTTACCTTCCAGATCCTCTAACTTCACCTGCTTCATCCTTGTTTAATGACTTTGGTGCCCTCAACATCTCTCAGAGAAGAAAGGTAGGTGAAATTGAAACTTTGAAGCTAAATGGAATGTACAGGTGATATTGGTGGTTATCTACATCATGGTCAATATTCTTAAGTGGGGAGAGGGCTTTTAATGGGCTGTAACATTTTTCTTTCTTTTTGCTTACCCTTTTCTTTGTTATATATCCCCTGTATGTAGAATTTCATTTCATCTCTGTACATGGAATAGAAATGTTTTTGTGTAAAGGCTTGAAATCCTTTGGTTTATTTTTGTTCATATTCCATATTTAAGATACTCTCTTTTTAAGATAACATCGACTTTAATGTTGTAGTTGCTGTTGATGATTCATTTTAGGTATATTGATCATGTTTTAATATTATTTTCTGACTGCTTTGTCTAACTTTCAATGATTTTTTTTGCATAATTTAAACTGCTCATTACAAAGCAAACTTAAAAATCTTCAACTTTTCATAATTGGCCCAACTATTTAAAAATAGTTTAAAATTTCTTTTCCCCCCATACATTTTTATTTTATTATATTGAATTTATTGGGATGATGTTGATTAATAAAATTAAAATCTCTTCATACTAGAAATTTAATGTAGTTTTATTTGGAATTGAGGTTGACAGACCTTGCATAGATTTTTTTAAAAAGATTTTATTCATCTTTTTATAGAGAGGGAGTGGGAAGGAGAGAAACATCAATGTGAAAGAGAAACATCTATTGTTAGCCTCTCACATACCCCATATTGGGGACCTGGGCTGCAGCCCAGGCATTGCCCTGACTGGGAATCAAACTGGCCACCTTTTGGTTCACAGGCTGATGCCCAGTCAACTGAGCCATACCAGCCAGGGCAACCTTGCAGATGTCAGGTAGCAATCTTGATAGATTTTGAGGTTTGTCATAGGGACTGATTCTGTGACAGGTAAAAATTGAAACTTATTGTATTTTGATGCTTTTGAGTTGTAATGAGAATTATTATGTTAATACTAATAATCGAGGGGTATTTGGGGGGGTTAGGATCAATAGCAGTGAAAGATATTCAGGAGGTTGTAAATCTTGGTAGAAATTACTATAAAGTTAATAATAATTCATTTTCCTAAGTAATAAAAGAAAGACCCAAAAGAGGAGAATATTAATTATAGAAAACTGATAGAAGCTTAAGGTGCTTTTAGTAAGTATCTGATTAGAGGGTAGTATAAAATGAAATTCAAAACAAAAAATTTATGGGGTCAGGTATGAATTATATCAGTACCACATATACTTAGTATTATCTCTATTTTGAAACAGATGAGAACAAGGAGGTAATTAATTATAAAATGCTTTTAAGCATCTAGATTTGATAGACGAAAATATATGGGTTTGACTTTATAGACTTCCTTGTAGGCTCTCACCAAGAACACATTTACCCTTGCTTTATATACAATTTATATAATTTGAAATATGTAGTTTCTAAATCCACATAGTACAGGTTGAACAGAGTTGGACACAAGCAGGCTCATTGGCAATAGTGAGAAGTGATAATGGACAAAGCCTGTCAGTATGGAAGAAAACAGTAAAATGCTGAAGAGCAGAAAACAACCTAGAAATCAAGTTATCAGGACCTATTGGGTTGGCCAACCCAAAAGTTTGTTTGGTATTTTCCTTAAGATGGCTCTAGGTAATGCTTAGTTTTCTTTAACTTCATTTAAAACAATTTTGTTAGATTGTATTGTGACAGCTGTCATCTCAGTATGCATTTAAAAAAATGAAAATTGGTAAGTTTTTCTGTAGGCATTTTAATATTGAAGATAGAAGAAAGTAAGCAACATTTTTGGCATATTATGCTTTACCATTTCAAGAAAGGTAAAAATGCAACTGAAATGCAAAAAAAGATTAGTGCAGTCTAATCTTGTGGAGAAGATGCTGTGAGTGCTTTGCCAAGTTTTGTGTGGGACATTTTTCACTGGATGATGCTCTAGGGTCGGCGAGTAGACCAGTTGAAGTTGATAAAATCGAGTGATCAAATTGAGACATTAATTGAGAACAGTCAACATTATTACCACACAGGAGATAGCCAGCTTGCTCAATATATCCAAATCACTGAAGTTATTGGTGAAAATGAAAAATGTGTCTTTTATTTTATGAAAAAAAAACATATGACTTTTTGGCCAACCCAATATTTAGTTTATGGGGAAAGAGAAAGCCCGTAAGTGGTCTCAGGTGTCCCTGTAATGGCCTTTTCACAGCCTTGAATTAATAATTGGTTAACTTTGATAAGTAGCATTTCTGATGTATGAATAGAAAGTTAAAGTAGAATGGCAAATACAAGTATTCCTAATATGGTGGTTTAGTTCATTGTATCTTATAGCTGAAATATATGATTTAGAGCTACTGATGTTATTTTTGAGAAAATAGTAAAAATTTCTGGAGATCAGAGAAAGGAAGATACAGTGCCTATTCTTTAAAAATGCATTTAGTAAAGGAAAATAATAAAAAGGAAATGTTAATACAAATGCGACCTCAGCATTTGGAGAGAGATTAGAAAATACCCTAATGGAAGCAGATTAATGTTAGTGAAATGAATACTTTGCTGCAATTTTTGAGGTCCTGGATCTCTAGCTTTATAATCTTGGGCCACCTTTCTTTCCAGACTGTAATCTTCACATTCGTGAACTGATGAGCATGGCCTGGATAATTGCTTTCTTTCATCTCTAAAAATTCAGTGTCTTACTAAACTGAAAGAGCCTCATGTGTCAGTCTCTACTTAGAAGTTCAGGGTTCACAGAATATACAGGGTCTGGCAGAAGTAACTCGGCTTGGATGTGGTTAGTAGGGTAATAATACTGGTGTAGTAACTTACAGTTTTAATTGAATATTTCATCTAAAATGTCATGGTATGCTTGAGTGTGATATTGTGATGTTACAGAATTACATGCTTATGATTTTGTAATAAAAGATTTTGTAATAAAAAGGTGTTACTTGTGCTAGACTCTGTATTTTAGAAGGACCATATTCTCTTGCCATTTACATCTAAAAAAAGTATGTAGGGGCATAGAGTTTTTCGGTAGTGGGCTATATGTATATATTCTGTAATCTATGAGGGTACAGGGTGCATATATTTTAAAATTATTAATGGTTGAGTTGAGAAGGGTTAAAATCTCTTGGTATTAGAAATACTCTTGGCATAAGAATATTGCAAACTAAACATTGTGAACTGAGGGCATATTATTTTGTTGTAGTAATTTATTGTGTCTGTTTAATGATGTAATTTTAGTGGAAATAACTCAAATTTATGTAGAATAATTCTGTGTTGACCTAAACAGGCTATCGTGATTACTCAGTGATATTTTATTTTATAATGATATTGGAGAAGTAGTAGTTAGGCCATGCTTACTGTTTACTACTCTTTCATAGCTTTTGGGTAAATTTTTTTCTGGAAATCTCAGTTGGACCAATCCCTGGGCCAGGCATGTTGCCTTTTTGCATGTCAATGTGTGAACTATTGGGCTCAGATCAGTTAAGTATTTTTAGTGTAGGCAGCCTTTCATGTGCTATCTGGAGAATTTAAGTATGGATTGATATTTTTCCTACTTCCTCAAATCTAATCGAAGAGACAATACATGAACGTACTAGAGAACATTTATACAGCAGCATGTTAATTAGTGCCAATTTAGATATCTGATGGTTGCTAAGAAGCAGCAAGTTCTCCAGATCCAGAACAGTTTATAGTGAACTTGTATAACAGTTTGATAATACAGCACCATCGGAGTATATGATCATTTTTTCTAGCAATTCATCTTCATTTTATAAAAGAATAGAACCATGATATAGAGAAAAATTTTTTAAAGTGATCTTTCACAATTAACTTTTTTTTCACATTAGAAATACATAATTGTATAAATAGAACAAGTAACTACTATTTAATGTTGGCCAAGGGTGGTGGTGGTGGAAGAAACTGAATTATGACTATATAGCCTGTGGGGAGTTAAGCCCCCAAAACACTGGAGGTGGAGTTTTCTTGAAAATTGGAGTTAATGTATTAGATCAATAAATGAGGAGAACTTAACAGCAAGATAGATAAGGTTGAGAACTAATATGATAGGAAAAGACTTGAGAGTGAATCACAAATGTGATCTAGTCAGCAGTACAATTTTTGGTAAGAAATCTTTTGGGAAAAAATCTTTATAGTGAAGTTAGATGTTGAAGTACAGTTTCTTAAATGAAGTTATTGAGTACTGTGACATCTTGCTGACTATACTTGGTAAGCTTGTGAGTTTTTATGCAGGGCATCCCCGGATAATTGAGACAAATCTTAGGAAAAGTTTAAAAGTTAGTGTCTGGCATTCTTGGCTTCCCCTTTTATATCTTTCTTGACCCTCTCCCCCACTCTTTTAGTCATCTATCTAGTCATTATCCTATTCAGCTTCCTCTCTCCCCACATAAAGGCATAAAAGCCTTTAGTGCCTGTCATTTACTTAATTGTGCTTTAGGATTTTATTTCCATCATTATACAACTTTACCTAGGTATTTGTGCATTGTGTTTCTAATAGTGGGATAACAGATTTTTAGTTTTGTAAATTTTTTAGGCTTTCATAACAAGCTAAATTCTTGGGGGTTAGGGGACAAATTTCTGAAGTATTATGTTTATTTTTGTGTTCTTGATTTTAAAGCTCTGGTAGGATAAGGCAGGGAAAGTCAAAACGGCTGGCTTATCTCATAGTGTTTTGTTTGTGAGGAGATTTAGGTGGTGTAGGCCCAGTTCTGGATTATTCTGCTTGAGGGGAAAGTTCACTGGCAGGACTTTCTCTTCCTTCCCTGTTTGTCTCAGTTTGGAACCTCCTTCCCATTGTTCTCTCTCTTAAAAGCGGCTGTCCCTAGTCCTACAACCTCTATTACAGACTTTACTGATGATACATATTGTATGTTTTCTGATTAATTTGACATTTAAAGTTTTTCTTGTAGCATTTCTGTTCTGGTGTCTTCAAAAGATGATTTTACATTATTTCTACTCAAGGGAATAAAATATGAAATGACAAAGAAACTGGAAAACATTTATGGTAGAGTTCTTTTATGGAGAAAGCTAAAGGTAATCTAAAAAGGTAATCTAGATGTAATGTAAATCCTTCCTTAATCCTTCTGGTTAGGCCCAGTTTGGAACATCTAAATATTCAATATATTTTCTCAAATATTGGTTTCCTTAGTATTTAGATTTCCAGGTCAGCCACATCAGTATCTTTTTCCTGTAAATATTGTGAAGTAAGGGTTCTGTGAAAAATTGTGTTCAGAGTTCCAAATTAATACACTCAGAGCTATTCTTCTTTTGCTGAAATAAACTCCACTTTTGTTCACCTGCATTTGCCAAGCTGTGGGAATGTGCACTATCCGACTTTAGCCAAATGTAGAGGAGGTTTTAGATTTGGAGATACACAATGGCCCCTTATGGTAGTTGATAGAGTTGTTAGAGTCCCAAGTTCCCACAGGGGAGCACCTACGTATGGATTATTTTGTGTAGCTTGCTCAAAGCCTGTTAGTGAGTGTTGATTTCTCTCAAACAGCAAACAGTAAGAAGAGTAATAACCCAAGAGTATTGACAACTGAGTAATGATTAAGGTTTTAGAGTTTGGAGTTGGATGTCAGGCAATCTGAATTGAAAGTTAAACCTTTCTGTTTCTTCATTTGAAGAATGAGAGTAATACTTAGTACTTACTATGGAGAGTGGTATGAGGATATTCCCTGTCACCAAAGTGCCTACTAAATGGCAGCTGTTACTGGTAGTAATGTGGTGTTAGCCAATCCTTTCTAGCCTAATTTATTTAATTGTTGTTGAATAATTGTCTGTTGCAATTCATTCTGGATGCGGTTGTATTAGGATTGTCCACTGGAAGAGCTGCTCTGAGGATATCCATCTTTTCTTAGAGGTTTTTAGGGTGCTGCTACCACAACATTGCTTTTTGCCTTCTTCTGCATAGCTTCTCAAACATGTTCTTTAAATTTGGTGAAGATCCATCTGGGCTTTTTTCACGGTATAGTGACAGACAGAAACTTGATTTCATTTATACTCACAATGATTTTCTGTGGCTGTTCCAGGTAGTATGGTAAACATTATTCTTTTATAGATGAAATGTTTTATGTTTTATTATTAATTACCCCAACAGTTCTTTAAGAGATTTTTTTTTGCATTTTACAGATTTAGAAATGGAAGTTATGAGAGCTCAAAGTAATTTACCAAGAATAATATAGATAATATTTAAATTTCAGAGGAAAAATCTCTCAAGGACAATATAAAAAGGGTAGGATTACTGGGTACTGTGTTAAATGGAAAATGGAGAGAGCTAGTGGAGATACCGGTAATATACAGAGGAGGAGATGAGACATTGATTGGCTTGTGCCTGCTGCTTTTTCCATTTATGTGGTTGTCTTTGTAAATGTCTATAAACAGAGTTTCTAGGGCAAGAATATGTAATTAAATTTTTGATAATTGCCAGATAATTGCCAGCATTTCTAAAAGAAATGCTGCATAAATTTGCATTCCTACTCATAAGTTCTGTTTTTTTATAGCTTTGAAAACAGGTGGAAAAATATTCAAATCCTTGTCATTTTATAAGCAAAAATCCCTATTGTTTAAATTTCATTACTGGTGTTGTTGAACTTCTCTTTTGTGTTGTAGTGTTCCTTTCATGTCCTTTGCTCATTTTCTGTTGGGCTATCCTTTTTTAATTCATTGTTAGCTCTTTGTGTATTTGATTTAAGCCACTTCTGTCAGATGTTTTAGCCTATTCCCCCCATTTTGTTTTTTGTCTTGAATTTTACCAGTAATTTATGTTGTCAGTTTTGAATGCCATACTTATTCTATCGTTTATTAAGTACATTTTAAAAAAGCAAAACATTAAGCTCCTTTTTGTTAAAATAACACCTTAATTTCCTGTTTGGTAAGTTTGTGATTTTTGAATTGAAAGGACTGTCATTGTTTTTGTGTAAATGAATCTACTATCATTTTTATTGCTGCTAATCTATAGTAATCAACTTCCCTTAGCAAATGGGCATGTTCTTTTTTTTTCTGCATTTTAATTGTCAGAGTTATGGTTTACCTCCACTCAGTCTATTCTTTTCTTAAAATGCTATGCAAGTAACATTAGATTTAAACTTGTTTTAAAATACGACAGTTCCTGTAAACAAAGCTTCAGTTTCGACTGAGTTAGAACACTACATGTTGAACTTCCAAGGTTAAGTTTAGGTAAAGATGTACTTTATCTAAACAAATTAGGAGTTCAATTATGTACTTTCTGTATTTTAATTGGTACTTTGTGTGTAGTGACTTCTTGGTTTTGTTGAGTTAAGAAAGGGCTTTCCAAATTTATGATTGAAAAGGAATTTTCTACTGATTTTTAAAAAGATCTCATGAGAGATATTTGTATCGGAGGCTTCTTTTTTTAAGTGTGTGGTGCTTTTAGTGTGTGATACTTTATTACCATATTTAAACACCTGGACTGAAACAGCATGCCTTTTATATATAATATGTAATATTGTCTAGTTTTAGCTTTGGGAATTTTGAGTTAGTTTTTACCTAATAATGATAGTTCAGTGAAACCATGGTGCATTTACCACTTTGACCTATAAACTAGTAGATCATTCTGAGATTATCTGATCAGCTTCTGTACATCCCGCTCTGATCGTCGCATTTACAAAGTATAGTAGCTGATAGTAAGAGCTTGGCATCTCTGGTGATTCTCCCCATTTTTCTAGGAAGTAGGGGTTAGGAATGAATTCTCAAAGATAAAATTAGGATTTTCACCCACAAACATGTTAGCTCGAGTTTTAAGCTAAATTTAACCAGAGCTATGTAATTTTCCCCAACTCTGTTTAATTCCCAAGATTTGTTCTCCTTACATTTTGAAAATGGGGAGGGAGAGCTGCTTAAGTTATTTCTTCGAAGTCTCTGTAGTTATTTTTTTCTCTTTGATCTCATCCATGCCAGTTAGATTCAGAGAGAGATTGATTCATTTAGGAATTTCGCTCATTTAAGGATTAGCTAGAATAATGTTCAGATTATAATAGGTTAAGGAATATTATAGAAGGTGGAATAGATTTCTTGGACTTGGAGGCAGAATTCCATAGTTAAGAGTACAAGCTCTGGAGCCCAATCTTACGTTAGTTGTGAGATTATGGGCAAGTTATTTTAACCTCTTCTAAACTTCATTTTTTTTGTCTGTGAAGTTGGTATTATAATAGAGCCTTTCTTATAGAATTATGAGTATTAAATACGTTAATGGGTATGAAATGCTTGGCATAGTGCCTTGTGCTTGTCAAATGGTGGTTGTTGTTACACTCTTCTATTGCTTATGACCGTAATTTAGAAACAGGCTTATTTGTTTCTGAATGTGTATAAGATTAATTTTTATGAACCACTACCTTAGTTTAAATTTAGTTATAGTGAAGAGCATTTTGAAGATACTCAACTTGAAGATTAAATTTAAGCAAGGATACGTGTATAAAGAAATCAGAAGGGAACATTTTCTTAATGAGCAAATAGACATTTTAGCATGGTGGTTTGTTTTGATAAGGGACTAAAATTCATATAAGAACTTTTATGATTATTTCAGTTGATAGTTCATTGTGGAAATAACTTTCATGACTTAAACACTTTTATTCACTTTCACTTAAAATATTTTAATAATTTGGCATGATATTTTATTTCCTCACATCTTGTATTCTGGTTCCATTCTGAAGCAAAAGAATAAAAGAATTTGTAGTTTGGTGTTTCAGTTCTTTAGAAATTGAATGTGATCTTATTTAGCAACAATATACCAGCTGGTCATTTTTTATGACAAAATGCCATTGTAACATTGAAGTTTTAAGAATAGAAATAATGACTGTTTCATAGGTTTTCTTAAATATATGTAGATAACACTGGGGTACTTTCCCCCCCAGGCTCTGATTCACAGTAGAGCTTAAAAATACGTGTGTGTGTGCACGTATGTGGATCCCATTCTGCTGTATTTCATATAATTCATGTCAGTGTTTACCTAGCAGTACCCTCTCTTTTCTTTGTCTCATCCTTTACATGATTTGTGTATTAACTTCATAAAATAGAAAGCCTTTTTTATTTATAGATGCTTACTTATCCATGAATCTTTAACAGTGACTGTCTGTTTTTCCATAGACTTATTTTTTGTAGACGTACTCACCCACCCATCCCATCCTAATATTGTCTTTATTTAAACAATGAAAATGTAAGGAACTTAATATAAAGGGTCTGGCAGAAGTAACACCATTGGGTGTGGTTGGTAGGCTACGTGAATGTCTCACACGAGATGGACAGCATAGAACATTTTACCTAAAATGTCATATGGTGTGCTTGAGTGGGATATTGTTATGTTACAGAATTATATGCTTATGATTTTGTAATAAAAGATTTGGTATAGATTACCAGCAGGGAATTATTTGTGCTGGACCCTGTATTTTCATGAAAGGCCCAAGGTTTATAATAATTCTTGGGTTTACTATTCTAAATTAATTAGGTCTAGGAGCCTTTAAAATCCAGGTGTTTTAACACACCTAATTAACTAATAAATTAGGTAGAGGTAGTTCCTGATTATATGGAAATTAGTTTGATTTAAAAGATTGAAATGGTTTTAATTATTTTGGGGTCTATTTTTTTCCACTGAGTCTATATTGACCACTGACGACTAATGGAATTATAACTTGTATTTATTTCTCATCATTGCAAACATTTTAAAATATCAGGATATTTACTTAATTGAGGGAAGACCATTGTGAACCAGAAGAGGCTATAAAAGAAATGTAGGTTTATTTTCAAATAAATATATAGTAAATTATAGGCCAGAGGTTTCTATTGGTGGACCCTTGGGATTGGCAGGAAGTAGGTTGCTGAGTTGTTACTTCAAAGGATAATGAATTAATATAGTCATTAAACATTATTTGAAGGGAGATAATATTTCATATATGGGTACTACTGTTTTCCAAGTATGTGAAGATACTCTGATTCATAAAATGCAAATCATTTTAAAGTGTTATATCCATAGCAACTTTAAATCATATTGTTTCAGAGTACAAATAGTGAAAGCACAGTTACTATGTTTTGGATGTCCAGAGGAGGTTCTTAAAAATCAAAGTCTTGGAAACTTTGTCATGGGATAACAGTTTGATTTTTCTCATTTATTACTAATGATAGATTATGTAATATAGCATGTGGTTGGTGTGAAGCATTGTAGAGATGAGGTTATTTTGCAGTTTTACTAAAAGAATTGTGCACTGAAAATTAGTCTGTTACTTGCTAGCTTTAACTACATTTTCTATGCAAACAGTGTTTATAGGCTTTTATTTTGCTAGACTGAATTTTTAGGGGTATGAATAGAGCTTATTATTATTTTTCTAGGAAGAGCAAAAAGCCTTATGCTGAAATGTTGAGTGAATGAATGAAAAAAGGTGTGTGTGTGCACGTGGAATTAAAGCAGTCCTAAAAATTAGTTTTTATTGTTCTTTGACATAGACTAGAGATTTATCTTATTTATTTATTTATTTATTTTTAGGAATGAGAGTAGATTTCCTTTAGTCCTAAACCACTAGAATGGGGTTTTATAAATAGGGCAGGATTTTTGAAGAGCCAGGGCTTTAGGGGCTATGAGTAATGGTCTTGAAGACTCTAAGTATCTTGGTCAAGATATAAGAAGTTGGGTTGTAGAACTGTTGAACCACTGTTCTTTTTTATTTTGGAGGTTGACCCCAATTTCCATTTGCACCATTAGTTGTTGCTCATCTAGGTCTTTTTCTCTGACATTCTCTAGAACCTTACTTCTCAAAGTGTGGACACCAGACCTGCAGTACTAGCAGTCTTGGGAGCTTTTTTGGAAATTCAGAATCTCAGACTTCATACTATGCCTACTGAGATAGAAAATTTATTTTAACAAGATCTCTATGATTGATATGTTTGTTACAGTTTGAGAAATACTAATCTAGAATACATTACCAGACTTTTTTTTTTTACCATTGAAAACTTTAATTTAAGCCCAAAGTTTTTTTAAATGCCCAATAAAAAGGGTAAGGTAAAAGTGTTTTCAACTATCTTATGCAGTTTATTTAGATTTTGTGAAGAATGATAAAAATCAGTCACTTCTGCAGTGAATCTTGAGACTTAAAGTAAAAACTGTTTATATGTGTGTGTGTGGGGGGGAGGGAGCATGTGTGTGAACACCAGTTGCAGGCTCTGCTGTATATTTTACTACAGGAAGAAAAAGATGGAATTTTGATGTACAGTATTGACTTACAGGGAGGTGGAACAGAAAAGCTGGTTATTTACCAATGGGACGTGTCATTCTGAAATGCTTGCACTTCATAATAACTAGTAGGTTGGACTGACAGGGCTATGAAGGGAGGATCAACAAGGGAATCAATCTATCTATCTATCTCTATCTATCTATCTATCTATCTATCTATCTATCTAACCATCGAATTCTCAAGATTTGTCTGGGAGAGGATTTCTGGAAGTTAAGGATAAGGGAAGTAGAGTGGTTGCTTTTATTGGTTCTGGATCTTATAGAACACAGAAAACGTTAGAGGGTTAACTTTAGGGACAAGCAAATATTTCCCATAAAATTCTTTTTACCGCTTTTTATTTTTTCACCTTCCATTTGATTTCTCCATTTCCCTTGGTTCCCAACCGTTTTTGTTTTAATCTTCACTCGATGATATATTTGTTCATTTGAGAGAGAAAAAGAGCAAGAGAGAGAATCAGACAGACATCAACAAGAGAGAGAAACATGTCATTGGTTGCCTCCCATACGTGCCTGACTGGGAATCAAACCTACAACCTTGTGGTGAACAGGACGATGCTCCAAACAACTGACTCACCCACCCAAGGTTCCCACAGTTGATTTTAACCTAGCAGATTTTCCTCCAACCATGCCTTAGCTCTCTATTCCCCATTTGAATTTCCTGAGTTCACATCCTTTACCTAGACCAGTGAGTCTCAAATGGGGGCCATTTTGATTTTCCAAGGGAACATTGAAGATACAAGAGTTATTTTTGGTTGTCATAACTGGGGCTATGGTACTACTGGCATCGTGGGTACAGGCCAGGGATACTGCTAGGCATCTTACAATGCACAGGATAGTCCCTCACAACAAGGAATTATCCAAAGTTTATTGATGAGGTTGAGAAACTCTCACTTTGATTATTGCCAGAATGCAGTAATTTGTCTACCTGTTTCCAGTTTAATTCCCATTAAGTTTTCAAGAGTTTCTGGCACCCATGGTGTGAAGTCTAAACTCCTTGCCATAGGATATAAAACAATTTAAGGTTTGTTTGTTTTTTCTTTTTATTGCTTTCAAGCCTCATTTTTGGCTCTTAAAGTCATCTCTGTACTAATAGTAGACTCAGTAACACCACAGTCCCTGTATGCCTCAACCTACACATTATTTTGTAGCCTATAATACATTATCTATCTATCGATCTATCTAGCTAGGTACAATTTAGTTCTTGTTGAAAATTTCTCAGGCATTTACCTTCTCTTTAAAGCCTTTGTTTCTGCCCTGTTGGTACTTTGATTATAATGTGTATATTGTATGACAGTGAATATGTTCTGGTTGCATGACTTTGTTACCTACTAGTTTATGTTCTCTTTTTGAGGGAAAGGTGTGTGCCTTGTCTCCATTGTATTCCAAGTACTTAGAACAGTTCCTGATACAAAGTAGGCTGTTAAATGTTTAGTTGAAAATATGTTCTTTCTCCAAGGGATAACCACAGTTCAAATAATTTTGAAATTTGTTTGCAAGTGAGATTTTACTATAATTTATTTTCTGTGCAATGAGACTTCTATGTTTAATTTTTCTGCCTCACCATCATACTTTGTATTGCTGTCTTCTTTTCAGATGTCGTTTTGTCTTCTGAAGCTTATAATGCTATTTTCAATGTTATTGATACCTTATGTCATACCATTCAGTATCACATGGCAGTAGATTTTAATCACTGGTTATTGATTGAAGAAACTTAAATCTCCATTAAATCTATAATGGCACGAGTTTGGGGATCTCTTTTTATCTAAAAGGAAAAAATTCTTAGGCTAATTATAGGTTTTGGGGGAGATAGGGAAGAGTGGGAGGAGTGATGAATCCCTCTTTGGAAAAACAAGAAACATATAATGAAAACTGTTAGGGAAGGAGGATGACACACTCCATTTATTTAAAACTCTTTTTCTATGTTGCTTAATGCCCTACAATAAGAAAATAAATTGTCCTAATTGCACTAATTGTAATTTTCGGGTCAAAAAGCAAGTCTGAGTTTGTGAAGGAACTTAGTAACAGAAGAACATTTAAAGCAGTAATTTTCTTGCATTCAAATATATGACTGGAATTTAGGTGTCCTTATTTAAGTCCTATTTGACAAGTTGTGATTTTGTTAAATAAATATTCTTTGATGTGTCAAATTTTTCTGATAGTTTGAATAAGCTTTAGTCCCTACATTTTCTAAAATATAAATTTCAAATTAGTGAAGGCTTAATTAAGGTTATATTATTTTTGCTGTATATTGAATCTTTATAATTGTGAGATGTTACTAGAAATAACTTGCTTTAAAATTTCCATTTGTAATATCACTCTGAAGTCTACATTTTTATCCTCATCTACAAAAGTATCTTGTGATGAGACAGAGGATAATTGATTTGTCCCATGATTGGATAGAGGTGGAGTTGTTTTACCCTCATCGAACTTTATCCATGATTATAATTATTGTGTATGTAGGTAGACTAGTTGTCTTTCTTATGAAAGTTTAATCTTTTTTCTCTCCTTAAACCAAAGAAAATACAGTGGAGGGCCATTTGTGGACTGGAGAATCTAAAGTACATAGAATAACTTTCATAGGCATAATTTACAAGGTCATTTTGAAATTTTGAAATCAAGTGTTTTCTTCAAATTGGTTATATTTTTCAGTATTTTTATACTGGAAAAATTATTTTTTATGTGTTTTCTATATTTCTCCAATTATGACACATTTTATGAAAAGAGTTAACTTAATTATTTGCTTCAACAAGCTTATGACAAAGCAATGAGTAAACATAGATTTTTAAAATTTCAGGTCTTAAATTAGATATCTTCCCTGGAATGTATCAGCATTCCTTAAAGGGAAAATACACACACACACACACTCCCTTTATGATTCAGTTTGGTGTAACTTTGCTACAACTAAATGAAGTGTGATGGTGGAAACTATCATTAACTTGCATACAATAAGAAACCCTGCATCACGAAGATTATTTACTAACTTTATTCTGTTAGCCAGTGAATTTATGCTTTTATTGGATAATTTATTACCAATCTGTTCAAATTACTGAGATTTATAAGACTAGTAATATGTGTGTGTGTATATATATATATATATATATATATATATATATATATAGCCTGATATTATTTATAAAGATTTTTTTTATTTTTAGGTGAGGGAGGGAGAAAGAGAGGGAGAGAAATATTGATGTGAGAGAGAAACATCCATCACTTGCATCTGGTATACACCCCCAATGGGGAACTGAACCTGCAACCCAGGCGTGTACCCTGACTGGGAATTGAACTGGCGACCTTTCGCTTTACAGGATGATGCCCAACCAACAGAGCTACACCAGTCAGGGTTGAGATTATTTCTTTTCATTGAGTACCTTCAGTTGAATGCCCACTTCAGATAGAATGAATTGTACTCTGATCTACTGTGTACATAATTTTAAAAAATTAAACATAGTACATTCTTTAGGAATTAGCCTCTTCTTTAAAGCGAGGTAGTTCCCAGTAGGAAAGAAGACAGTGAGATGGGGAGCAGAAAATGGTATAGTTTGGAGAAATTTTTTACCTATATTTTGTGCCCTTGAAGCCATTTCTTCATATTGCAATGAGAATAGGTAAGTGCCAGTGGAAAAAATTTTGCAAAGCATTTACTTTGCTGATAAGTTCTATTTATTAAGGTGTTATTAACTCAGATCATAATGCATTTCTCTAAAACATCTGTTGCTTTATATTATAATATTGCTGTTAAGCCTGTTAGGACTGTGGGTTTTTTGGAGGCATGTGTTGGGGGTGGGGGTGGAAAATAGTGGGTGGTGATAAGGGCATTAGAAGAACTGTTTTAGCAATTTAATTGTTTTCTATTCCACCATTCCAAATATCTTGTTAGTTATGCTAGTTTAGATTAGTGTGGGGGATGTTAGGAGTGGCCTGGTTTCTTTCCTTCTTTTTCCTAGCCAAGGAAGTATCGCCTGGGGATGCTGGAGGAGAGGCTAGTTCCGATGGGATCAAAGGCACGAAAAGCAAAGAACCCTATTGGCTGCCTTGCTGACAGGTGTAAATCAGGAGTACCCATCAGTATGGTTTGGTGGAACAGAGTCACAGAAAACAATTTACAGGTAAAAATAATTTTACTGGACATTTTTTGAAAGTGAATATCTCGGCTGCTTTCTGTGTCTTTGGGGTGGTGGGTGTGATATTGGGTAGCTTAGATGATACATTTAAGAGAGGCTAGTGGCCCATTAACCAACTAAATGATTTTGTTTGGTGGCTTTTTGAGTTTTCTCTGTCTTTAGATTTTTCTATTCTTTTATTAAATGTAGTTTTTTCCTTTTGGATCTTGTTAACAGTTGAGTTTAATTATTTTTAATACACAGAGTTATTCAGGATACTACATTGAAAAATATTATAAAATTTATTATAGAAAATCTCATTTGTTTGGAATTTGAACAAGGAAATACTAAGGAAGCTTAGTATTTTGTATTTTTGTACGTTTTTACTAGGAAATAAGAATTGTGAACAAACTTATCAAGTGTTTTCTCTAAAACCACCTTCAGTAGTATGTTATATGATTATTATAGATACCATCTTTGACTTTGCCTTATCAGTCAGTGCTAAGTAATGAAAATGAATTTTTGTAACTCAAAGGCTAGCTTTGGTATAAAATTCTGAAATACCTATAAAATAATTGAATTATGTTCAGCTTGGTTATATTCTTATTTTTAAAAATTGGTGGTTGTGTAATATAGATCTATTAATCAAAATTCAATTTAGTCGGAAGTAGAATATCTTTCCTTTCTGAATAAATTGGTATCTTTAATATATTGCTAGCAAAAAGACTATAATTCCACATATACATACCACACACTGAAAAGGTAAAACAAATTAAAAACTTGGTTTTATTTCTGTCACCAACCTTGTATTATGAAAGTGTTCCACAGTATTTTGGTCTATTCAATATTAATACCTGAACAATACCTGTATTGCTTTGGATACAGAAATAAAGAAGTTACTCTAAATATTGCAAAATATGGGATTTGCCCAACTGAAATTTTGGTAGCAACTATAAAGATAAACTGGTGTGGGGGGGACCACATAATCATATACTTAAAATTTCAGTGTAAAGTTTTGGATGTATCAGTTATGAATTACAATATAGTTTACTGTATTTTTGATTTGAGACCAGAAGGAGATTTGATGTGGATTGTTAGAATTATTTTTCAGTTTTAAAATGAAAGTGTGAAAATAAATTGGACCTGAACTATGTAAGAATAGATATAAGTGGAACTGGAATTGCTTGTAGTAGGTTGTAGAGTGAAACACTGATAAATACAAAGGTACAGAGCCACTCAACCTCCACAGCTGCCCCTGTCCCCTTATCCCAGTGGCAGTTTTCAGATACCTCTTTTCAGCACAGCTTGAAATATTGTTAGGTTAGTATAAGAATATATGCTCCAATTATGCTTAGTTTTTAATTAAAACAGCTAGTAATAGATTTGCTTTCATTGTGAGAAAGATTGACTTGCTGATACCTGAATCTAGTACTTCAAATACTATTATGCTTCAGATAGTTCTTTTCTTTTAAGAACATGATGAATGCCTTGTTAGTTTGGTCTAATATTGGAGGGGTAGTAATACCGCACACTGTGTATCATGTTGAAGTACTGAAAATACCCATCTAGTTTGGTCTTCATTACTATCTTTGTGGATTCCTAAATTGGGTATTTGGTGTTGCTTATCTTTTTTTATATTGGGTTTTTAAGTCTTTTTGTTGTATAAGAAAAATAATTTATATAAACCAATTCTATATCAATATTTTTTTAGTTTTGTATGTTTACTTTTTTATATTTTATGTTTTTCACATAAATTTCAAAGGATTATATGGCTGGATATGTTAATATTCCTTGTTTCATTTATTTTCTTTAAAACTTAGATCTTCTCAATCCTAAGGTCAGAGAAAGTTTGTCTATATTTTATTTTAGTAATTATAGCTATGTTTCTTAAATGGTTATTTTGTGCCAGGCACTGCGCTAAGTTCTTTACATATATTGTCTCTTTGGTCTTGCTAATAACTTTGGGACAAATGTTGCTGTTAAATTAAGTATTTTCAGTGAAGCTAAGTAACATTAAGGTTAAGCAGTAGTTAGTAGAGAAGAACTGAAATTTTAATGCATCCTTATGAGACTTCAAAATTTTGCATTTCTGTGTGATAGAGCTCTAGTTATATTAGAAATTTAATTGGTTTAATTATCTAACAGGATAATTGAACCTTTTTTGAGGATGAGAAAGCCTACATAGTTTTCCAGGTATGAACTCTGTCTTCTCTTTGCAGCATTTGTGAGACTAACTTTTTTTCCTTTTGAGGCATAATTTTCTCAGGGACCTTTAACTACCTTTCTTTCTGGAACTTGAAACATTTCTTTACATTGACTTCTTCATCTTGATCTAACATCTTTAGAAGTATTTCCATTGCTGAAAACAAAAGAAAACTAACCAAACAGTCCCCCCCAAAACCACACCTTAAAGCAACAATAACAAAAAAAAATCTTCCTCTGAAAGTTTCTACCTGCATTTTTCATAAGTGCATTTGTTTTCTTCAATACTGGACTTCTTTCAAGAGCCATGATCCCCAACCTTTTAGTGCTTAATGATCTCTTTATTTATTTCCTACCAAAAAAATCTCATAATATGGAAGAATTGTCTACCAAACATACATTTATAAAACAATGACTCATGCTTTCATTCTAAAAAATCTATAATATTGCTAATTAGAGAATCAAAGAAACAATATTTTTCTTAGTCTTTTGTAGGTTGGTAGAAGATAAATTTGTTTTTCATATGGCTATTTGAAAAATTGATAATGCCCACCTGGTCTCCATTACCATGTGAATTTCATACTTTGGACCCTTTGAATAGATTCAGTCTTATCTGTGATTTCTTTACCAGCCATTTATTCCTTCACTGCCTGTGGTTTGGTGCCACCAAAATTTCACTAAAACTGCTCTCACAGTTTGTCAGAGATCTCCTTCATTAGCAAATTGAGTAGTTTTATTCAATACTTAATATGGCTGGTTTTTTGTTTTTGAAACTTTCCTCTTTACAGTCTTATATTTTACTTTTACACTTTTAATTATATTTTATTGGTTATGCTATTACAGTCCCAATTTTTCCCCTTTTGCCCTCCTCCACCCAGCCCCTCCCACTCCCTCAGGTACTCTCCACACCATTGTTCATGTCCATGGATTATGCATGTAAGTCCTGTGACTACTCGATTTCCTATACTATACTTTATATCCTCATGGCTATTCTGTAACTACCTGTTTATACTTAATTCCCTCCCCTCTTCATCTATTCCCCCTATCCTCCTCCCATCTGGCAGCCATCAAAATGCTGTGTGGATCCATGATTCTGTCTATGTTCCTCTTGTTTGTTTAGTTTGTTTTTTAGATTCAGTTGTTGATAGATATGTATTTAAGCTATTTTATTGTTCATAGTTTTGATCTTCGTTTTCTTAGATAAGTCCCTTTAACATTTCTTATAATAATGGTTTGGTGATGATGAACTCTAAAGTTTTTTCTTATCTGGGAAGCTCTTTATCAGCCCTTTGATTCTAAATGGTAGCTTTGCTGGGTAGAGGAAACTTGGCTGTAGGTCCTTGCTTTTCATGACTTTGAGTATTTCTTACTAATCCCTTCTAGCTTGCAAAGTTTCCTTTGAGAAATCAGCTGGCAGTCTTATGGGAACTCCTCTGTAGGCAACTAATTTATTTTCTCTTGCTGCTTTTAAGATTTGCTCTTTATCTTTAACCTGTGGCATTTTAATTATGATGTGCCTTGGGAGTGAGCCTCTTTGCATCCATCTTGTTTGGGACTCTCTCTGCTTCCTGGATGTACATTTCTACCTCCTTCAGCAAGTTAGGGAAGTTTTTTTTTCATTATATTTTCAAATAGATTTCCATTGTCTTGCTCTTTGTCTTCCCCTTGTTGTACCCCTATGATGCGAACATTGTACCTCTTAAAGTTGTCCCAGAGGCTGTTTATACTATCCTTATTTTTTAAAATTCTTTTTCCTTCTGTTGTTCTTCATGTTTGTTTCTTGCTTCCTTATGTTTCAAATCATTGATTTGATTCTCAGCTTCATCCACTCTATTGTTCCTTCCCTATAAATTGTTCTTTATTTCGATTAGTGTATCCTTTGTTTCTGACCAGATCTTTTTTATGCTTTTGAGGTCCTCACTAAGTTCCTTGAGCATCCTTATAACCAGTGTTTTGAACTCTGCATCTGATAGACTGCTTATCTCTGTTTTGTTTACTTCTTTCTCTGGAGTTCTGATCTGTTCTTTCATTTGGGCCATATTTCTCTGTCTCCTCATTTTGGAAGCCTTCCTGTGTTTGTTTCTGTGTATTAGCTAGAGCTGCTGTGACTCCATCCTGGTAGTGTTGCCTAGTGTAGTAGATGTCCTTTAGGGTCCAGTGGCACAGCCTCCTTATCACCAAAACTGGGTACTTGAAGTGCTCCCTTCATGTGGGCTGAGTACACCCTCTTCTTGTAGTTGAGCCTTAGTTGCTGTTGGCAGATCAATGAGAGGGATTTTTCCATGCCAGTCAGCTGCAAGGACTGGCTGTGACCACTGTCCACCAACCTCTGCCCTCTGTGGAGGATCAGCTGTGCAGGGGCAGAGCAGTAAGTTCTCTGATGTGGTATGTAGGTGTCCACTGGCTACTTAGGCTCTGGGGTTTCCAATGTGGTCCAGGCCAAGGTCAGCCCCCAAATGTGTTCTGCCCGGAGCCACCTGCATATGCTACAAAGCAATCTTAGATGGCTGCTACTTGTGCTGGGCTTGGAGATTCCCAAGTGAAGCCTCGTTGTGAATCTAGTATGGCTACTGCTAATGCCATGCCCAGGGCCACTTAATAAGAGGTATGGGGTAGGGAGGGCTTGGGGGCTTATTGAGGCCAGCTGTTGCTTATTTGATAGGATTTAGGAAGCATGAGCCATGACCAACCATTCCTATGGAAAATGCACTGTTAAGATCTTGGATGGGCCCCTAAGCTGGGTGGGATGAAGTCTGGGATTTCCAGGGTGGGGTAAATAATGTTAGCCAGGTTGATGGAATCTCAGATATGGCACCTGCCTGCTGGCTCTGTGAGGGGAGGGTTCAGAAAAGGGTTGTGCCCTCTATCTGCTTTTTTGTCTGGGAGAAAGCTGTCCCCTAGCTCCCTTGATGGTAGACACTTCAGTTCTTCCCTGTATGCCAATGTGCTGGAGCTCAGAGGGAGTGAGTCTGAATAAGTCCATGTGTGGATTCTTTAAGGGAAACTGTTTGGGACTCCAGAAGATTCTTCTACCAACTCAATTCCCATTGGTTTTTGCAGCCAGAAGTTACAGGGACTTCTTTTTCTGGCACTGGAACCCTGGGCTGGGGGGCCTGGTGTGGGGCTGGCATTCCTTGACCCCAAGATATCCCTCCTGAGTTTTTATCTGCTACCCATGGATGTGGGACCAGCCTGTTGCGCATCTCTACCCTTCCCACCAGTCTGGATGGATGTGGTTTTCTTTAATTCCATAGTGGTCCGCCTTCCATTCAACTTGATTTCTGATAGTTCTGAGGGATTGTGGTTGTTTAAAGAGGCGAGCCATTCTTACCTATGTTGCCATCTTGAGCAGAAGTCTGCATTAAAAAATTTTTTTCTTTTATTGGTGTAGAGAGAGGAATTGAGGGAGTAAGGGAGAGAAACATTGATGTGAGATAGAGAAACATCCATTGATTGTCTCTTGCACGTGCCCCGACTAGGGTTGAACCCACAACCCAGGCATGTACTCTGACTTGGGAATTCAACCAGCAACCTTTGGGTTTTCGGGAGTATGCCCAACCAACTGAGCCACACTGGCCAGGGCTCCTCTTTGCATTCACATCTCTGTTTCATCCTGGCTCCTTGTGAACTCCTGTTCTTTGCTTGTTCTTTGTTTCCCTCTGTATGCCTAAGATTCTTAAAATTTTATTTCTATTAGTTCTGTCTTCTGTGTCAAGACCTCCATTTTTCCTGCCTGTGATACTTTTACATGTGGATACACTATTTCACTGTCACTGCAAATTTGACATGTAAGCTGACTGTAGTTTTCTGTTCTTCCCAATCTACTGCTTTTTAAAATAATTCTCTTATATTCCTTCTTTAATTAATGCCTTTATCTTCCTAGTCACTGAGGCTGTGTTACGTGACTCTTTCCCATTATCACTAACACTCTGCCTTTTATTATGAGAAGGAAACTGAAAAGCAGTACAGCAGGCAGGCTTCATTTGCCCTCCTGTTAAGGCTTTACCACAATAATGTCATTATCCACATTTGAGAAATACAGAAATGGCATTTTAGAAAATCCTCATTGTTAGTAAGAAATAGAGCTGGGATTCTAGTTCACATCTGTTTTATGCTAAATCCTTGCATTTTCCTACTATATCATCCACCTCTAATCCCTATGCTTTAAATTCTTCAGTATCCTTCTCTTCGCTTTTGTTAGCACTGCTGACTAGTTTATACCTTAAGTGTATGTTCTGAATAATTTTTGTCAGTTCCTTTCAGGATCTGTTCTGCCTTTCTAGGGCTATATCTCTAACCATCCACACATATTAAGTTTAATCATATGGAATCTTTCATACTTTAAGTAATGTGAAATACATTGTCAGTTCTCTGTTATGTACCTTTGTATCTCTACTGTTGTTAACTGAACCTGAAAAAAATATTTCCTTTCTTTTCCTTTAAGAGTTAGCTCAGATGCTACCTTCTCTGTGAATACTTGCTCAAACACTACAAATCAACATTTTCCCCCCTATTTCCACATACTTGGTGTTAACAATTATTTCATTATGTTTTATATTAAGTTTGCTTACCTGTTTGTCTTTTTCCACTGGATTGTAATTATTTGAAAATAGGCATGTGTTTACTTTATTATTTTTGTTCCCTTAAGGTATTTTGCTTAACTCTAAATGTTGCCATCTAATTTGCTTTTTTTTAGGTATTATGTGCTATTTGTGACAATTTATTTTTAGACTTTTATATATTTAAAAAAATCAATTATAGGTTTTCTGAAGTTTATAGCCACCATATGTTACCAGTGCTTAGTTTTATTATCACAACTGACTTAGAACATAGGATGATGACTTCTTTTGAAATGTTGAGGATCTGTTTTTTTTTTTTTTAATCCTCATCTGAAGACATACTTACATGGTTAAGAGAGGGAGGTCAGGAGAGAGAGAGAGGAAGAGAAACACTGATCAGTTGCCTCTTCTATGCACCTGGACCAGGGACTGAACCCACAGCCCAGGCATGTTCCCTGGCCAGGTTTCAAACCCCTAACCCTTTGGTTCACGGGATGGTGCTGCAGTGAACTGAGGTATACTGGCCAGGTGGATCTTCTATTTTTTAAAACATAAAGGTTAATATTGTCCAGGTATTCTTGATATTTTTCAATTTTCTGAGCCTGGTAGTAGTCTTACTAACTTATTGACAGTTGTTGTTAGTGTTGTTAAGGGACAGAGCTTCTCTATTTTGTATTTTTTCCATGATCTCTGCCCAGACACCTTGTAGATGGTAGATGGAAGGTCATTTAAGACTCCATATCAGCAATACTATATTTCACCTAATTGCAAATTTACTTTTATCTTTTCTCAGTCTCTGCCTAGGATGTTTACCCATTCCTCTACCTGATCAATCTGTATGTGAATTTAAGATTTTTCATTTGTGTAAAGTTCAAATGCTGTTGTTCAGGTTTGAAATATTTTATCACCTACCTTTCCAAATTGTTTTGAGGATTCAAATTTCTAAGAACATAGCAGATATTAAATACATGTCCATTCCTCCAGTTTTACCTCATCACTCCAAAACTAGTCTTTGTTTATATTTATTTAGGGTGCTAGCTGTCAGTAAGTTAAGTTGAGATATATGTGGCATCATGGTATAGAACGAGGCAGTGACAGTTGTCTTTCAGGGGTTCATATTTTAATGTTGATGCATTGGGATATTTTAAAAAATTAATTTAAAATGCTTTTTTTGTTGTTGAGGGAATAATGCTGTGTTCCCATCTTTCATGTAGGAATTAGGTGTCAACTTGAATGAAAGGATGGAAAATGCATTCCTTTGTAAATGTCTCAGGATCTGTCATGTTAAGATTTCCTAAAAATAGTGACATTAAATAAAATTGTATTCATTCATCTCAGACCTTTGGAAATATTGAGGTTATGAATCATAAATTTTATTATTACTATTGTTTTAGCTTATCCCCAATGTGGTGTAAATGTATGAGAACTATTGGGTGTATTAGGAAATTCATACTTGTCAACACCTCTTTCGATAGTGTTTTTCCCTTGTTGTTGTCTGATGAAATGGCTTTTCTTTTAAGAAATGTTTAATTATGAGAATGCTCATATTAAAATCTCTTGACACAAAAATCGTCCTATGAATTCTGGTTGCTTGTTACTATGCTTTTAAGGTCCCAGAGAGGTTTTGTAAACTTACTGGGTCTGCTTGAATCTTGGTTACTTATGAATTTTGGTATTTTTTCAGGTGATTTCTAGTCTTTAGGCCTCAGAAAATGGGGTCATTTGGGTTTTAGATGGAATGAATTGGAGTGTATAAGGGTGAAGCTTCAACCCATCTACTCAGAGTTTCTCAATGCTTTGAAGAGCTAAAAAACTCTGGTGCAGCTAAAATGGAGTTGCTATATAGATATTACTTTCTGACCTCAATCCCACCTCAGAGCCTCTTCTTTTTCTGCTGTTTTCTGTAACTGCTGTTCTTAATCTTGAATCTCTTAAAACCTACTCACTCCCTCTCTTCACTTTTGAGCAAATGACTTGTGTTCTTCAGAAGTGCGGGAAAAGTCATTGAGAAAGAATTGCCTCATGGGTCAGCCTTCTACCTATGTAGAGCATTTTCAATTGTACCTTTGCTTACTGTTTTTCTTCCTGATCAAAGGGGTGTTCCTTTACTGTATGCTTTAGAACCTGTCTTTATTCCATTTCCTGCCCCTTTTCAGTTTTAGACAGTCTCTCCCTTGACATGCCATGTTGACGTTTCACCCATTCTGGAAGCACCAGAACCAAGGAACCAAGGAATGCTTCCAGAGGAAATGTTCTGTGGTCAATGGGAAACTGATACAGCTGGAGAAAGGCTTATTGTTGCTAGTTATTGCTCTCCCTACTTTTTCACCTTTCATTTACCCCTTAATTCCTAGCTTTTGCCTTTCAATATGACCACTATAGAAATTCTTTCGATAAGGTTACCTGACTACCAAATATAACAGTTCTTACTTGGCTGCTGCTCCATTTGACATTGTTGCCCATTCCTCAGTCCTTGAAACTTCTGTTCTCTTTTCTTAGACATTCTTGGTCTCTTTTGGGGATCTCTTGCCCTCAGGAACTCTCCCAAGCTCTGTCCTTGATTCTCCTCTTTTACTCTACACGTTGCCCCTTGGTGATCTCACATATCTTCATTACTTCAGCTATTCCCTAATCACATTGAACTCCAGGATGTATTTTATTATTTTCCCAGTCCTACATTCTCACTCATTCTAAATATTAGCTTCTTTTAAACATATCTATATGGCATAAGACTTTAAATCCAACATGTGTACAGTGAACACCACATCTTTTCTTTCAAATCCATTCTTTCATTTCATTTACACACATCTGTACATGGTCATTCACAAGTATATGCCCACTATTTGTCTCGATTACTGATAACCACACAGTTACTTCATTTTTGAGCTCTTGACTCTTCCATCTTCCTTATTGGCCATATTCTTCATCCACTGAGATCTACTGATTGTGATACTTTGAAATTGTCTTCACTTTTCATATCACTAAGTTATAATTTAGGCCTACCTTTATTTTTTATCTCGACTATTATTATAGTTTCTTATCTGGTTCCTTGCTAATAATGGTCTTATCTTTCAAACTACTACCTGGGTAATTATCTGGATTTGTTTCTAGTTTGTGTTATCTGTTCTTTGTCATTAGAACAAAATCCACGTATTTTAGAAAGGTATCTGAGGTATCTCCCTCCTGATTACTGTGGCAGACTTAACTATTTGCTCTACAATACTCTTTCTGTTGCTGCCTTTGAACACTCACTTTGCTTGGTGTGCCCTTCTCTCTTGACTCAGCAAACTTGTCTTTTAAGATTCAGTTTAAACATATGGTTTTATGATCTAATTAGACAGCTTTAAGCATTAGGAACACAACTTTTCTCTAGAATTTACATTGCTCTGATAAATGTATATGTAACTTGTCTTATAGGACAGTTTAAGTCATACTATAGATAGTTAATATTTTTGATATGTGGATGTTCTAAGCTTTGGGGGGTATGGAATTGGGTTCAAGGCACATTCTATACCTGTGGAATGCCATTCTGTGAACTTCTAGAACACAGTGGCTATGCTTTATAAATCTTCTCCACGGTTCCTAGCACAGTGTCTTATGTGTTAGCTATTCAAATGATTGACTGAATGAACCCAGATTAAAGATTAGCTGGTGAGATGAGTCTTTGACCTAATATTAGTCCTCAAATTTAATGTTTTCTACATTTTAAAAAATTTTTGTTTGTTACAGTTGCATGACAAAATATCATTACGGAAAAATATTTGAAAAATCTTAATATATGTTAAATTTTGTGATTGAATTGGTTATATGAATAACCAGTCCCTTATCCCCCTTCCCTCTGGCAACCATCAGTGCTATTCTCTGTATCTGTGAATCTGGTTCAGTTTTGTTGGTTCGTTTGTTTTGTTCTTTAGATTACACATATAAGTGAAATCATGTGGTGTCTGTCTTTCTCTGACTTACTACACTTAACACAATACCCTCCAGGTCCATTCATGCTCTTGGCAAATGGTAAGATTTCCTTCTCTTTTATGGCCAAGTAATACTTCATTGTATATATGTACCACAACTTTTTTTATCTACTCATGTACTGATGAGCACACAATATGTTTCTATATCTTGGCTATTGTAAATAATGCTGCAGTGAACATAGGTGTGTATATATTCTTTCAAGTTAGTGTTTCAGATTTCTTCTGAAATACACCCAGAAGTAGAATTGCTGCGTCTTAAGGACCCTGAACACTGTTTTAATTTTTTGAGGAACCTCCATACTGTTTACCACAGTGGCTGCCACCAATTTGCATTTCCACTAACAGTGCACTAGGGTTCCCTTTTGTCCACATCCTTGTTAGTACTTGTTTGTTGATTTATTGACAATAGCCATTCTGACAGGTGTGAGGTGATATGAAATTGTAGTTTAATTTGTGTTTTTCTGATGTCGACCCACATGATTATTAATGGCTGCACACTGTTGTATGTATCATGATCCACATAACTGTATTCCTACTGATAGATATTGTACTTCCTTTTAAAAATAATAATAAAACAATGTGATAAATTAAAAATTTTTACTTGGTTGATTTTCTCCTTAGCTATAATTCCTAGAAGTAGGAGTACCAGGTCAAAGGTCATGTTTATTTTTAAATTTTGATGCATACTATCAAACTATTCTCAAGAACAGTGTTCATAGTATTACTTATTTCTGACAAGCTTTGTAAAGGCTGAACTAAATAAGTATTAGTATTCTAGGAGTCTTGGAAATTTATGTACCTATAATTTTAAGGTGTTATATATAATTATGCTGACTTCATGAAAATTTATTTGTTTAATTCTACCATAGGATAAAGCTCTTATTACTAATTGATTTTCATTTAGCAGGTTCTAGCATTACACATGCTACATACATTCTGTTAAGATAGTCAAATTACAATTATTTAAAAGAACACTTATGTAAATCTCTTAGAAGCACTAGTAATCAGCTCTTTTTGGTTTCATCAGTTTGATTCTGATTTATTTAGAATATCATTTTCTTTATTGGGTATTTTTCAGAGGACCCAGTTTGTTTCAGAAAATTTGTAAATTGTGATATTAGACTAATTTCAAAGTAGTACTGATATTTAAATGTGAAATTTTATAAGATGAACCATGACAGATTTTAAATAGGTGAGTTTCTGAATAACTCAGAAGTTGATTTTATTTTGATAATAATTGACCACATTTGGCTATGCTTGAAATCTGGGAAAATAACCCATTAAGTTAAAAAAGATTGTAGAAATGTGAACTTGGAGGTTCTGGTTAGCCATTTGACTTCTCCTTTCTGTCTCCTCACCCTGTTCCTCTTTACTCTGTGTTGTTTATGAACACTGAAGACTAGTAAAAATAGCACTGCACAGGGCTGGTCTTTATATCCATGGGTCTCATCTTTTTATACTTTTTTAGATTGTTTTATCAAGGTAAAATGCTTGCCTATTCCTTCCCTTTTCCCACATTGTCAGTGTCCCCTCTTTTACCTTCCCAAATAATTCACTGCTTTTTGCCCTTGCCAAGATGCCCCTCCCCCAGCACACACTCACACAGTTATATACACACACACTAAAACGCTTGCTTACCAATTTTGGACTTGTATCTTTTGAATTAGTCTCAACTAGGCTCCTTTGTCACTCCAGAGAGGGAAGATGGAAGATTGGAGTTGTAGGTTTTGGAAAAAATTAGATAAGGTTAAGATTAATATTAACATTTTATTTCCCATTTTTAAAAATTGATTTAATTTGGTGAAGGGCAGTGGAGACTTGACATGGTCAATCTGGTTGGATGTCAGCAGAAAAGCAACTAAATAAAACTTTCCTTCTCCTTTTTTCTTTCCACTTGCCTTTTTTTTCTCCTTCTCTTCCCATCTTTTTCTACTTTCTCTCCTACTCTCTTTTGTCCTGGCTGAAAAGTGAAAGATGGATTGCAGTCAAGCAAGATGAATCGAGTTGGTCCATTGAGACGATGTTGTGAGTAGAGATGATGGTAACTTAGACTAGGGTACTGACAGTGAAATGAGTAGAAGTCATTGAATTTGAGAGCTATTTAGGATGTAGAATAGACTCCATGACTTGTTGCTGCAAAGACATCTGCATTATCAAAAGGATCATTACTTGTGACATAATTTATCTGATCTAGAAAGAGACAATATAGAAAGGAAAACAAGAGTTGAAAAGGAAAGTCAGCTTTATAAGGAAGTAATTGACTTGCTCTCAAATTGTTTGAAATGATGATTGTAAAGTACCACTTTTTACTGCTGTCTGATCTAACCAAAACAAGGGGTTGGCGAATTTTTATGTCAGTAATTTAAGATCAAATCAGGAATGCCTTATGTTTTGAAAACATCACCATTAGATTTATCTTGTGGCAAGACAAAAGAATGAGGATTGGTTTTATTTCCAGAAATAGAAAAAAAAAACTGAACAAAATATATAAAAGAACACTTTTCAAGACATGAGATATGAGGCATGGGAGGAATCTGATCCCTAATTGGTGGAAAACAGATGAGGTGAGCTCTATGATTACTCCATCTTACTGCCTGGAGAGAGTTTTCCAGACTTGATGCCTGGAAAAGGAACTCAGGTGGAACCTGTCTAATTGAGGATACCAAACTGGAAGTTCACAGAGGCCTAGGTGGCTATAGTTCATAAAAGAAAGTACTGGAGAGGAGGGAGCTCATACTCAGAGGGAATTTGGACACTTGCAGATGTGTCCCGCGAGTGTGTCTTTAGTTGAGTATTGATTAGAAGATAGGAGTGAGCAGGCTGCTTGAACTAGAAGAAGTAGTATCTGAAAAGATCACTGGAAATAAATCTGAGAGCTTATACAAGGTCAAGAATAGTTCCTGTCCTTACCAGCTGACATGGAAAACATAATTCATGAAGTATTAAGTAGGCTAATGGGTGGCTTTTTGCTTCAGTATTAGGGCCAGATTAGCCTTAGAATAAATGCTGCCCTAGTCCTTCATAATAAAGCTTAAAGCAATACTTGAGAGGATCAGACTAAGTTTTAAGTAGTCTGACTGCAATGGAGAGCAAAACTGAAGAAGATTTATAGAAATAAAGAAAACTCAGCATCCAGCAGGCTAAAAGTAACAATATTTGACATCAATAAAAAATTAGCAGATATGCAAAGAAGTAGGAAAATTGGATTCACGAAGAGAAAAAAATGTAATCAATTAAAAATGACCTAGAAATGTCACGTCAATAGTGTAAGAACATGAAACCAGTTTTATAACTATATTCAATATGTTCAGGAAGGTATAGGAAAGATTAAACATGTTAGTATAGACATGAAAGTTTAAAATCCAAATTGAAATTCTAAAATTTAAAACTACAATATAGGAATGAAAAATATACTGGATGGAATTAATGGCAGATTAGACATTGTATAAAAAAGATTAGTAAACTTGAAGGCATAACAATAGAAACTATCTAAAAAAAACAAAAGTGAGCTGTGGGATAACTTGAAGCATTCTAACACTCTTGTATTTGGAATACCTGAGCCAGGGTAGGGCAGGGGTGGGCACATAGAACAAATATTTTAAAAAATGATGGACAAATGTCTTCTAAATTGAACAAAAACTATAAACCTACAAATCCAAGAAACCCAGAGAACACAAGCACAAAAGAATCATGGGAAAAACATAAAACTACACCAAGGCACACCAAATAAGAGCCAGAGGAAAAAAATACCCATTTTTGAGCAACAAAGATACAAATGGCAGCATATTTCTTTGTTGGTTGCAATGCAAGCCAGAAGACTGTTGAGCAATACCTTTATAATACAGGAAGTAAAAATATTTCAACTTAGAATTCTGCTCTTGGGGAAAATATCTTACAAGAATGAAATCGAATGAGTGCATGTAAGTCTGGTAAAATCTGAGTAATACTGTAGTTATGTGAGATGTTATTTTTTGGGAAATATAGTGAAGGGTACTACTTTTTGTGAGTCTTAAGTTATTTCAAAATTTAAAAAGTTTTGATAACTTTTTAAAAAATGTACTTTTTCAGATATACAAGAATTGAAAGGATTCACCATTAGCAGAAGTATACTTCAATAGATGTTAAGATATTAAAGGAAGTACTTTAGGAAGGAAAACAATACCTTGTGGAGATCTAGATCTATACAAAGAAATGAAGAGTACTAGAAATAGTAACTACATGAGTAAATAGTCATTGCACTGCTGAACGATGGGAATACATTCTGAGAAGTGAATTATTAGACAATTTTGTCATTTTGTGAACATCATAGAGTGCACTTACCCAAACCTAGATGGTGCTACTATACATGTAGGCTATAACATATAGCTTATTGCTCCTAGGCTATAAACTTGTATGGTGTGTTACTGTACAATACAACATGAGATTAAGTTAAGTACAAGAGAAAATTATGCAGTCAAGACATGGTAAACATTAGACATAAGAGACTACTGCTGGTGTAAAAAGCAAACCTTTACAGGGAACTTTTTTTATAAGTAGAAATAGTATAGTCTAATGATAAAATACAGTATAGTAAATATACAAACCAGTAATAGTTGTTTATTATTATTGTCAAGTATTGTATACTGTATATAATTGTACATGCTACACTTTTATATGCCTGGCTGCAGAGTAGGTTTGTTTAGCCCAGTGTCACAATAAGCACGTGCGTGAGTGCTGTGTTGTGCTACAATGTTATGGTGTAACTAACTAGTCGATAGGAATTTTTCAGCTCAATTTTTATCTTTAGGAACACTGTCATATAAGCAGTTTTTTGTTGACCAAAATGGTGTGTAACTGTATAGGAAGCTTTCCTTCTTACTATTTAAGTCTCTTTGAAAGATAATTGACTCTTCAAAGCAAAAATAGTAACTGTATTTTAGGGTTTATAACATGTAGAAATAAAATATATGATGACAGTAGCACAAGGTCTGGGAGGGGAGAAATGGAAGTATAATATTGTAAGCTTGTTGTAGTATATCTGCAGTATTTTAAGACTATGATAGTGAATATTATAGACTGCATTGTTTCTCCCCCAAATTTGTATGTTTAAGCCCTAACCTTTAATGTGACTATATTTAGAAATGGGGCCTTCAGTGTGGTATTAAGCTTCAGTGTGGTCTTAAGGTTGGGGCCCTAATCCAGTGACTGGTACCCTTAAAAGGCGACAGATACCAGGTACACGTACACTGGAAAGGGCCTGTTGCTATGAGGACGCTGCAAGAAGATGGCTCTCTGAAAGCCAAGAACAGAGGCCTCAGAAGAAAGCAGCACTACTGGCACCATGGTCTTGGACTCCTACCTTCAATTTCTGTGAAGTCACTCAGTGTGTGCTATTTTGTTATGGCTCCAGGAGCCTAAGATAGTTGCTGATACATACTTTAAAACTGAAGGCAACTACCACAGTAATGGAGAGTTAAGCTAATAAGAGAGAGGGGATACAATTTAATGAAAGTATCAGTTGATCCCAAAGAAGGCAGAAAAAGGAATGGGGAAAAAGGAACACATGAAACAAACAGAAAACAAATAGCAAGATGGTAGGTAGATTTAAACCCAAACAAAGCAATAATCGTATTAAATGTAAGTAGTCTAAACATCCCAAGAAAAAGGAAGAGATTTTCTGATTGGATTTAGAAAAATTGAACAAGATCTAACTATGTAAAACTTTACATAGTTAGATAAGAAGTTTACATTAGACATAAAGACAAAAGTAAATTAGAAGTAATACCTTGCACTAGTCAAAAGAAAGCTGGGATAGCTATATTCATATCAGACAAAGTAGATTTTAGAGTAGAAACTATTACCATGGAAAAAGTATCATTTGATAAAGGTAAAGGGGACATGGGTATACCATTTTTAAATGTTTATGCACTGAGTAATAGGGTTAATAAAAATAGGAGACAAAGACTAAATAGAATTGCAAGGAGATATAGAGAAACAATGCTAGGAATTTTAATACTTCATTTAGAAAAATTTATTTTTAGAGAGAGTGGAAGGTAGTGAGAAGGAGAGTGAGAGAAACATTGGTCACCAGTCTTCCGCATACCCCCAGGTGGGACCTGGCCCACGACCCAGGCGTGTGCCCTGATGGGGAATCAAACCAGCCACCCTTTGGTCTGCAGGACGTCACTCAACCTGCAGAGCCACAGCCACACCAATCAGGGCAGTACTCCACTTTCAATAAAAGAAGAAAGAGATGGAAAATCAGTAAGGAAATGAGAGATTTGAATGATTCTAACTACCACTTTGATATTTATGGAACACTATGCCCTACAACAACTAAAGACGTTTTTTTTAAGTGCACATGGGATATTGACTAAGACTGACCAATTATAGGTCAGAGAACAAGTCTCAATAAATTTAAACAGATGCAAACCACACAAATATGTTCTCTGACCATGATAAAATTAAATTAGGAATCAGTAGCAGAAAGATCTTTGGAAACTCTTCATTCAAGTATTTGGAAACTGAATTACATATTTCTAAATTACTCATGGGTCAAAGAAGAAGTAGAAGGGGAAATTAGCTCTGACCAGCATGGCTCACTGGATAGGCATTGTCCCACAAGGCACAGACAGAAGGTCATAGGTTTGATTCCTGGTCAGGACACATGCCTGGGTTGCGGGCCAGGTCTCCAGCTGGGGGTGTTTGAGAAGCCACAGATCAATGTCTCTCTCGCACATTGGTGTTTCTCTCCCTCTCTTTTTCCCTTTCTTCCCCCTCTCTAAAAATAAATAAAAATATTTTTTTAAAAAAGGGAAGTTAGAAAGTATTTGAATTGAATGAAAATGAAAACATGTCAAAAGTTTTGGGGTGCCACTAAAGCAGTAATCAGAGGGAAATTTAAAGCACTAAAAGCCTATGTCAGAAAAGGACAAATGTTCTCAAATCAGTGCTCTCAGCTTCCACCTGAAAAAGTAGGAAAAGAAAAACAAATTAAAGCTAAAGAAAGCATAAGAAATAATTAAGATCAGAGCAGAAATAATAGGAAACAAAAACAATGGAGAAAAAATGGAACCCAAAACTGGTTCTTTGAAAAGATCAGTAAAATTGGTAAATAGCTACCCAGAGTAAGTAAGAAAAAAAAAGATAAAAGGCACAAATTACCGTTATGAGGAATGAAATAATTGGCATGGTTAGGTTGTACAGATGTTAATAAGGACACTAAGGAAATATTATGAATTATTGTATGGCAATAAATTTGATAAGGGATGAAACAGACAAAGCTTTGAAAGACAGAAACTACCCAAGTTCACTCAAGATGTAATAGATAACATGGCTAGTGTTAAATATTTTGAACAAATTGAAGGCCTGGATGACTCCACTGGTAAATTCTACCAAATATTTAAGGAAGAAATAATATAAGTTATATACAAGCTTTTTTAAAAATTGAAAAGAAAGGAATACATGCTAACATCATTACTATCATAGCAAAACCAGATGAAGACTGCATAAAAAAAAAGAAAACCAGTGTGTATCATTTATATAGATATACAAATTCTTAAAAAATTTTAGCAGAATGAATTCTAATGGAAAATAAAAAGGATAATATACCACGACAGAGTATTGGAACTTGTCCTGGTAATGTAAAGTTGGTTTAATATATAAAAACTCATTGATGTAATTAATCATATTACCCAACTAACAGCAGATGATCATCTCAATAGACAGAAAAAACATTTGACAAAAATCTATATCTATTACTGGTAAAAGATCTCAGCAAACTAGAAATACAGGGGTACCTATCTCCTTAACCTGAAAAAGAGCATCTGGGAAAAAACAACAGCTAATATCATGCTTAATGGTGGAGAAGTAAATACTTTACTCTTAAGATCAGAAGTAAGGAGAGAATGTCTGCTTTCACCATTTCTCTTTTTACTGGGTATTTTAATGTAATAAGACAAGAAATAAAAGACTGGAAAGAAGGGAAAATGTCTTTTACAGAGAGACATGATCATTGGAAGTTAAAATATAAACATCTGTAACTAATAAGATAAATAAGGGAGTTCTGTAAAGTCTCTTGGTGCAAAATTAACACATACAGTTCAGTTTTATTTCTCTCAAATATTGCGCTGAATGATAACCTCCAAAAGATGGGTTCATTCATAATCCCTGGATCTTGTGAATTTCACTTCATTTAGAAAGAGTCTTTGTAGATGGGATGAATTAAAGATCTTGAGATAAGATCATCCGGAATTATTCAAGTGGGTCTTGACTCCAATAACAAGTGTCTTTATAAGACTGCAGCTGAGGGAGATTAAACACAAAGAAGGTGATTTGTGGATAGGGGCAGAAATTGAAGTAATGTGGATGCCAAGTGATGCCAAAGAATGTTGACAGTAACCCAAAGATAGGTGAGGCATGGAATGGATCATGCTCTAGTCCTTCTGGAGGGAGTGCCAACACCTTGACTTTGGACTTTGGGCCTCCAGAAACTAAGAGAATAAATTGCTGTTGTTTTAAGCCATCAGGTTTGTGGTAATTTGTTAAAGCAGCCACAGGAAACTGATGGCATAACATACTAACAAAACTATAAAAATTATGCAACTTACAATATCAGAAATACAAAATAGGTATCACTCTGATCTGATAAAATGTCTGTAGGCGTGTACATTGGAAACTTAAAAACATTTCTGAGAGGAATTAAAGAAGACAACTAAATGGAGATGTGTATCATATTCATGGATCTGAAGACTGAATTATAAGATGTCAGTTCTCTCCAAATTGATCTATAGATTCAGTATAGTCTCAAAATTCAGTAAGCTATTTAATAGAAATTGATAAACTCAGTCTAGTATTCATATGAAAATGAGAAAGATCTACAAACCGAACCAGATTAAAAAAAAGAAAAAGATGCAAGACTTAACAGTACCTGACTTCCAGACTTAGTGCACAGCTACAGTAAACAAGATAGAGTGATATTGGCATGAAGGTAGATTGGCATCAATGGAATAATTAACTCACTTATTAGCTGATTTTCAGTATACTAGTAAAGGCTATTTGGTGGAGACAGAATGATGTTTTTAATAAACAGTGCTGGAATAGCTGTGTATATGCAAGAAATTACTGATATACAAAACTTAACTCAATATGTATCATAGACCTAAAGGTAAAACATGAAATCACAACACTTACAGAAGAAAACAGGAGAAAATATCTGTGACCTTTGGTTAGGCAAAATTTCTTTACCACAACACCATATACATGACTCATAAAAGAAAAATTTGATAAAGTGGACTTCATCAAGATTTAAGAATTTTTGTTCTTTGAAAGGTAACTGTTAACAGGATGAAAAGACATAGACCTGGAGATAAAAGGATTTCTGTCCAGAACTGTGAAAATTTCTTAATAGAAAACAAAGCCAATAAAATTGGTAAAAAATGTGAACAGACACTTTACCAAAGAAGATACAGAATGGCAAATTAGTCATTTGGGAAATGAAAATTAAAATGACAGTGAGATATCACTATACATGTATTAGAATTTCTAAAATGTGAAAGTCCTACCAAATCTCATGTTCCCAAGTATGTAGAGCAACTTGAGTTCTCTATACAGTGCTGGTGAACATACTGAAATAGTAAAACTACTCTGGAAAACAGCTTATCAGTTTTTTAAAAAGTTAAAAAATCACATATATATGTACGTAAGATTAATTTATATTAAATTCTAGAAAATGCAGACTACTCTAATAGGGGCAGAAAACTGGGTTGAACAAAATAGTGGAGCAGAGAGGAATGGGAAGGAGGAGTTTAAAAGGCTTATGGAAACGTTTTTGGGCAGGATGGATATATTTCATTATCTTGATTTGGGTAATGGTGCCATTATTGCCTGCCTATGTCAGGAGTTATCAAAACTTATATTTTAAATCTGTGCAGTTTGGCAGAAGGGGACCCTCCAATTCCAGGAAGATCTGCTGCAGAAAGTAGCTATTTCATAGTTCAGATAGTTCCAGCCAAGATGGAGGCATAGGTGGAAACCCTTCGCTTCCTCACACAACCAAAAGGAGGATAACAACCAATCTAAAATCAATGTACAACCAGAAGTGCCAGAAAATCAAACTGCATAGAACTCCTACAACCAAGGAATTAAAGAAGTAGTCAACTAGAACAACCAGACCCGTGCACCAAGACAAAGAAATAGGGCCCAAATGAAAGAACAGAAAAGCTTCAGAAAGAGGCTAAGTGATGAGGAGGTAGCCAACCTATCTGATGGAGAATTTAAAGCCCTGGTAATCAAAATGCTCACAGATCTGATTGAGCTTGGTCAAAAAATGAAAAAACAAAGGAAAAACATCCAAAATGAAACAAAGCAAAATATTCAGGGAACCAACAGTGACAGGAAGGAAACCAGGGCTCAAAGCAATGATTTGGAACAAAAGGAAGAAATAAACATCCAACCACAAGAGAATGAAGAAACAAGAATCCAAAAAAATGAAGAGAGGCTGAGAAACCTCTGGGACAACCTGGAATGTTCCAATAGGAACATTGTCTAGAAGGAGAAGAACAAGAGCAACAAATTGAAAACTTATATGAACAAATAATGAAGGAAAATTTCCCCAATCTGGTGAAGGAAACAGACTTCCAGGAAGTCCAGGAAGCCCAAAGAGTCCCAAAGAAGTTGGACCCAAAGAGGAACATACCAAGGGACATTATAATTAAGTTACCCGTGGTAAAGATAAGGAGAGAATCATAAAAGCAGCAAGAGGGAAGGAAAGAGTTATCTACAAAGGAGTGCCCATAAGGCTATCAGCTGATTTCTGAAAAGAAATCAGGCAGGCCAGAAGGGGCTGGAAAGAAATATTTGAAGTCATGAAAGGCAAGGACCTACATCCAAGATTAGCCTATCCAGAAAAGCTTTCATTTAGAATGGAAGGGCAGATTAAATGCTTCTTAGATAAGGTCAAGTTAAAGGAGTTCATCATCACTAACCCCTTATATGAAATGTTAAAGGGACTTATCTAAGAAAAAGAGGATCAAAACTATGAACAGTAAAATGACAGCAAACTCACAACTATCAACAAATGAACCTAAAAGAAAAACAATGAAAGCAAAAACTAAGCAAACAGCTAGAACAGGAACAGAATCAGAGAAACAGACATCACATGGAAGGATTTCATGGGGAGGAGGAAGGGAGGAATGGGGGAAAACAGTACAGGGAAGAAGCATAATTGGTAGTCATAAAATAGATGGTGAGAGGTCAAGAATGGTATAGGAAACGGAGAACTCAAAGAACTTATATGTGCAACCTATGGACATGAACCAAATGGGAGGATACTGGAGGGTTGGGGGGTACAGCGCAGAGGGGGGATAAAGAGGGAGAAATGGGAAAAACCTGTAATAGCATAATCAATAAAAATACTTAAAAAATAAAGTAGCTGTTTCATAAAACTAAAAATACAGTTTATTATATGTTAGTTACATCTAAATAAAGGTGTTAAAAATCACCAGGTCATGTTTCATTCAGAGCGTAGAAAGATTACTGGTGACAACTTATGAAGCCATAAGACAGGTAAACAAGTAGAGCTCATTATAAGGAGCTGTACCATGGAAGATACGGTCTGGTTTTATAAATTTACTGTGTGATTACAAAGAAACCTGACCAATATTTAGGAATATAATGATTTCTCAATTATTCACTTCACCTTCAGACAGCTCTTTTTCTTATATACCTTTCTGACAGACTTGTTGAAATACTACATAATATTTTGTTTTCTGTTTTCACTTCATATAAACCTCTTTCTGTACTTTCTGTCTAATAAAGAAAATATGTAATAGCCGCACCTTTAATTTTGTTGCATGAATTAAATTAGTTTGTTAATTTAGGGGACTGATATATCATGGTCTTAAATAGTAAGTCATATGTAGTAGAATCCAGTAGAGTATTAAATACTGTGCCACTTTAAAACTAACAGTTTCCATGGAATCAAATGATATTAGGAAAGCATAAAATTGTGTTAAATTTGAGTTAGAAACCTCATCAGAAAACATGTTCATTTGTAAAAAGACCTTTATCAGTCATTTGTATGTAGGAAATACTGTATCATTGTGGTAGGGTAGGGTGTGTGGATTGAAACAGTTATTATTTCATTTAAAATATAATGATAAAATTATAACAGTGCTTTTAAAGCTGAAGGTCACAACTCTTGATTTAGTATATTGCTATCTAGAGTACAGGTCGGTACCATTCAAATGTTGGGGATGTCAGTTTGTAGAACTCACTATATAAAAAGTATTTGGTTGTTTTTGGCATGAAAGATGCAGTATGAATTTAAGTATATGAGAATCCAAAACTCCATTTTAATTGATGAACTCTCACAAAGAGAATCTTATTTAACTTGATGAAGCATAGATTTCTTTCAAATGTGCATTTATAGCTGTTAAAGATATAAATAAAAATTAGGATTAAAATATGAATAGAAATTAGAATAGAAATATATAGTAGAAATACAATTACCTGTGTCTTTAAAAAATATAAATTTAGTGTTGTAGGAATATACGTAGATATTTCGAAAGGCATTATCTTCTAAATCATAGGTCAGAAATAATAAAACTTTGATTTTCTTTCCACTCTCGCTTTTCTAATTTCTTTTCTTTAGCGTTTTTGAGGTTAGACAAATAATTTATGTAACCCAAGTTGGAGTCTTCCTTCTAGTTATAACCATCACCCCTTAAAGCTAAGAGAAATTGTTTATTTTCTGATGAATAGGTAGTTCATTGTAATGTCATCAGTTTATTTACCACTTTTGCCTTATATTTTAAAAAAGTATTCTTAGCATACATATTAAAGGTGTGTGCCTATGCTATTTTACTTTATAAAACCGTTATTTATACTTTAAAACAATTAATATTAAAGCAGTTTTAAGAGTACATCTTTCTGTTGTAGTTATTTTAACTGATTTTATTATCAAAAAGTATTCAGTATTATAATTTATCATTGCTTTAAATATTTCTGATAGTTTGCTAATATGATTGTAGGAGTTTATATTATCTGTCAGTAACAATAGCACTACTCTGTTATTACTAGATTTTGTTTTGTGTTGTACCTTAATCTTATATAATTCTTTTTTCTGGTGTTTAAATTCTTTGACTCAAATACTCAGGGCTGAATAAAACAAACTTTTAAACCACCCATTCAAGGGAAATGCCTTGAATCTTAAATCAGGACTTAAAGGAGAGAGGATTTAGAACCCTTTTTTCACTTCTGAATTAAAATTCACTGTTAGATTCTTTGCATTTGTGGTTGTTGAAATTTCTAGAAGTTGCAGTTTAGTGTGTAAATTTTTAGTTATGTTGTTTTTAATAACTCGTGTTACAAGTTTTGAGGTCCTCTATACTTTGTTAGAATGATATTTTATGTGATTTGTTTGGCAAAGGTAGAACATACTTTCACCTCTCAGTTCTCATTTATAGGATGCCTTAAATGTAGGCTTTTAGATAAATTTAAATGGATTTGTTTTATAGAGAAACTTGTCTCTCAGATCAGATACACTGCTCTTCACAGTAAATGTAGGGTATGTGTGAAATGGAAATGGTGACATTTATTTCTCAGGAGCATGCTACTAAAAAGTTTTGCATGCATATATAATTTTCTTTGTCTAAATCTGGCATCTTTTAGTAATCTGTTAATCCTAAAGTCCTCATCTTTCGTAGGCATTCTGCACTCTTTCACTAAGATACTTGATTGCTTTTAAAACCTTGACTTTGTTTTGTCAAATAGGTTTAGAATTAACTGGTACAAACAGATGTAGCTCAGAAGTTATTCCATCAGTAGCCATTTGTTTCCTACAATTAGGTATTAACACATCAGTGAAATGCAGTGGTTTGTTTTCTACTCCAGAAATTGAAGAACTGACCATACTTTTAAGGAACGTGCCACAGTTTTTGAAAACTTTACAATTTTGAAGGTTTACTGTGTATGTGTCTGGGTGTGTATGAGAGATAGAAGATTTTATTTTTCTCTTTGGAAAATATATTTTGGCTTAGGACTGATTCTCCACTTCCTCCCCACAGAATTTCATGTCTTAGATGTGGCAGTAAAAGAGGTTCATTTGATATATGTAGAATATTTCTATTAAGCTCAGATTAGAGTTTAAAATTAGGTTAGCCTGTTGATTTATCTTCCAAATCTTATATTTTGAACTCTAACTTGGCAGTTCAAAGTGTCATTCATATCAAATAGGGAAGTTTTCTTGGGTTGTGCAGTGATTCATCCGTTTTTCTGATTTTCTAATGATTAGTTCTAGAATACTTCTGAGTTATTAAATTCTTTGTGTCATGATTCAGTCCTTTAAACTTAGTTTCTATGCATAAATAAATTGTGAGCTAAAGTATGAACATACTGAATTATTTCCTTGGTTGACCCTACTAGAGTTTGAATTCAAATGATGTCACTCATGTTATTGGTTATTGAATCTTTATCACACTTAAACATGTAGAATTTAAAATGTTCACTATTTCAGAAAAATATTTAGGATATTAATTTGTTTCACATGGACAAAAATATAGTCCATTTGTGAATTTGAAGTACTCTCATATGTTCTACTAGTTCTTAAAGCCAAAAGTACCATGCCACTTTAATATATAAATGTGACATAGCACAACTGTGGAGGAATATTTCAAGTGTAATCTTACGGTAAAATATTTTCAATATAATGTAAGTTACATGTGATACTTCACATGCATTGGGGCCTTTATTTTAGTTGTATATCTTGATTTTTCCCACATTTGCCTTGTTTATAAGTATTTGTTTTGTCTTTGTTACTTAAATACATGGCACCATATTGTTGAGAAAATGTCTTAAGTGCTTATAAAAAAGGAAGTGATTAATTTTGGAATAAAGGCAGTTTTGACTTTAATACTGGTAGAAATGGTTTAAAAGTATTAAATTTGAAACTTGTTGCTCAGTTTTGAGGTAGTCTCAACCTCCCAGTTCTCTAAAATGTGTTAGGATAGTTTGGTAATGATACATATTTGACAAGAAAGGCAAATTTTACATGTTTCTGAGGTTAAACCCTGCAAGTGAAATGATTAAAATTCACAAATTTGATATAAAAAAATCTCTCAAGAAATTTAATTATACCACTCCAAATTATGGAAACTAAAAAACACAGTTAAGTTTTTCAGTGAAATATTTAATCAGTAAATAAAACACTGTGGAGTTATGCCTCATAGATTCAATGTTTTTTTGGACTTAAAGTGTGTTAACTTACTATATTTGATTTTTAAATAGACACCAAATCCTACCGCAAGCGAGTTTATTCCTAAAGGAGGATCAACCTCCAGGCTGAGTAACGTGTCCCAGTCAAATATGTCTGCCTTCTCTCAAGTTTTCTCTCACCCATCCATGGGAAGTCCTGCTGCTGCTGGATTAGCACCAGGTAAGTTGAGTAACTGTTTCCAGTGAGTTCCAGATATCAAATCTGTAAGCACCATTTACTATTAGTTTATCAGAACTGAAATTGTATACTTGGATGATTCACATTTGAACACATTGTGAGTTTTATGTTCTAGATTTTGGTACCATAGTTAAAAAATTGAAAGCAGAGTTTAAATATGAACAAAAATTATATATCAGGGTATTTAAAAGCACAGAAATAAATTTAAAGAAGAAACTCCTTCTTTAGGAAGAATATCTATCTGGGTTTAGTATTTCCCTTTTTAAGAAGTCAATGATAATGCTATTTCACTTAAAAACTTCTCTAAGATCATAAGAAAAAAGTATTGATGTATATATGTATTTCAAAAGTCCTTTTGTACTAAATTTCTAAATAACATTCTTTATTATTCAAAACACATGTTTAGATGTATTTATTAACTTTCAGATGTTTGATTATAAATCTGTAATAGTAATTTTTAATTGGATAAAGTATTATAAACAATAGTAGGAAGGAAGTATAAAAGTATTAGGCGTCTTTGAGGTAAGGAAAACAGTATTTCTCAATTGTTTTCTTCCAGGTTTACCCATAATGACAGAAGAATGTGAACAAATGTACTTAGACCCCAGGGGTTCTGGGGAATGGTTCATAGTGACCCTTTGACAACTTTTTTTAAACTTCTCTCTTTTATCTTAAAAATTCATGCAACTTTTACATTCTAATTCATGACATAAACATTTATTATAATATAAAAATATGAAACAATTTTTAGGTAGTTAACATCAGCCATCTCTAGTGGTCCCTACCTTAATCAGAAAAGTGAGATATGCAAAACTACATTGAATTATCATAAGTGCTGAGCAGGTTATCTTGTGTCTGTAAAATATGTGAGTTCTCCACACAGATTTTGTATGTATATTAAATGAAGCCAAAATACTAACTAGATCAGCCTGGAACTAGCACTGCCTGCAGGGCTTAATCAAATTAGTAAGAAAATCATTGGTTTTGATGCTGGTATGGAATCAAGGACCTTTTGGGGAAGAATGAGAGAAGATAATGATGACTTTATAGAACAGAATAGTCAGTTTAGCATGTAAAGTATCAAGTGTACTCAGAGACTAAGTAACCTTGTGTTGCCACGGGTTTATCAGTACTTCCTTCCCCTACCTTTCTCTTTCACTCTTCCTCTCCACTCATTTCCTTCTACCTTTCAACTTCTTTCCCTTCACATGTCCCCTTACCTTTTCTTCAACTTTGGCTCTTTTCAGGTTCAGTTAAATTTGTAAACATTTTCCCTTCTTCCCTAGAGAACAGTGTCAGAATTGAATATCCCTGGTAGCCTAAAAGTTTTACTTGTAAGTAATGTGCTACTATGATTTTTCTCCCAGTGAGGTGTGTTCACATTGTGTACATGAGCATAATTTGCATGTCAGCTGTACCTTTAAAATTTCTTAGAGATTGTCCAGACTTCTGAGAAGTTTTTATAAAGTACTCAACAATGGTATCCATATACCAATAGAAAACTTTGGCTTTTGTAATTAAGCACCAATATGTTTTGACATAATAACACATCTTCCTTTGTTTCAAAAATAAATATTTTGTTCTTATCATTGATCAGACTAGTTAAAGCTTGCTATTTAAAAAAATAGGCTTTTTAAATATTGGAGGCATTAAAAATGTCAAAGGGAATTTTAGACCTTGAAATGTTTAGTTAAGAGATCCATTAATGTTGGGGTGTTTAAGCTTTTCAGTAGGTATTATCTTGTGTGTAGGTAAGTGTTTTATTGGCCCCAGTTGGATATTATAACCTAAATTTGGGATGAAATTAATTAATTTAAAAATTAAATTAGATGAGAAACTATTTACTCTTCTACATAGCTCTAATGTTAAATTGGTCCTTCTATTTCTTATTGATGAGAGTAATTACTGTGTGGAACCATTGGAAGTAGGTCAGTATATTATATTAAATATATTCCTAAATTTTTTATACATGTTATTTAAAAATAATTCTTCATTTCAAATGACAACAAAGCTAAAATAGTTTCCAAGAATAGATGAATAGTTTTGCATGTATTATTTCCCCATATTTTCTTGTTTTAGTTAATGTTTTAACACTCTCTGGAAATGAGCAAAGAAAAAATTAAGTCTGACTTATTTTCAAAAAAACCATTTACCCCTTCAGTGTCTTCCATTACTTCTTACCCACAAGTGATATTTTTTTCAAGGCCTAAGAAGAGTTCTTGACATTCTCCTTTAAGGTTGTAGAGTTAAAAATGGTCATAAAGTTTGCTTTAGTGATGATGTAATTTATTGTCACTGCCTCTTGTCTACTGCATATATAACCTATTCATAATTTTCAGTTATGAAATTTCATTTTCTTTTCTCCAATTTGTGTTCCATATTGTTACCCTCAAAAACATGTACAGCTACTGTTTCTCTTTTAAAAAGTATAGAGCCTTAAATATTTTGGCATTCAAATTTAAACTAGAGTAATATCATTTTCATTATGTACGAAGAATACATACTCAAATTATATCTCTTGACTAAAATGTAAAACGCTTGAGCAGAGTTGAGTAGATATTAAGATTTTGAATTCCCTCAGACTGTAAGAAACAAAAGCATACTTCCAGGAACAAAGTAGATCCTGAGTGAATCAAGTCTCCTTTTTTTAATCTTGTTTTGATCATCTTTAAAACATGATTTGTATTTTTAAAAAAGTTTTAATGCAACAAGCAAAACTTTATATACAAGTTATTCCGAATTTATAGCCAAGTAAGTTTAAAGGTACTTAAAAATGTTAAAAATACGCAGCATATTTCCATTGAATTGTGTACACAATCATTTTATTCTATTTTCGTTTAAGAAATTAAGGATTTACTTGCTTATGCACTCAACCTAAGAACAATAGCCAGGTTTCTAAGAATCTTCTATGAGGGTAGTTGTTACATGAGTATGGGGAATGGCACTTAACTTGGGCTGCATTGTCTTTGAAAACACCTAAATTTGTAAATATGCCCTTTTCCCAGGTCCCAGCTTATATTATCTTGAGATTCACAGCTTTGAAAAGATAAGAATCATTGGTTTAACCCAGTCTTAGAAAAATTCATTTTATTTCTAGAGCATGTAGTCTAAAGGAATATATATATATATTTTAATAGCTTTTGCTCTAGGCAAACCGATTTTAGATAGGCCTTTAGAAATGAAAATATGACTGCACTAAGTATATGAAATGATAGTTTATGCTTTAATTTTTTATTCCATGAAAAATAATTTTATCATGAGAAACAATTGCTGAATATTTTTCTTAATCAGAATTTTTCCTAAGAGTGTTCTGATTTGGTAGTAGACGATACAACTAACTTGGTGTGCTTTAATTACCTCAGCATTAGCCTCAATCTGTTTGAAAGTGCTTGAGAGAGGTAGCAACAGGAACATACATTTCTAGATGGTGTTATGATATTTCATCTGGTGATTTCATGTGCAGTTCTGACTCAGGAATTGAGTATCTCTTGTTCTGCTTAATTGTGTGCGGACACTTGGGAGAGACAGAAGGGAGTTCTTGGACTTGAAAAATACCACCATTGATTCATGAATGAAAGAGCCATAAGTGACTTACAATATTTTCAAATATTTATTCTTTCAAGATGAGGATGGTGCAGATTTTTGGCCCATTTGGTATATTTCATTATAAATTTATATTTTATTGATTTGGGGAAAATATTTATACTAAACTTACTATTATTGAATAATTATATTCATTTATCATATTTTTAGATGCAGTTTTTGAAGTACTTTGTCACTCATATATTCCTGAGGGTACCAAATTGATGGGTAAAATTGGCAAATATTCTTTTTTGATAAAGATTTTATTTTATTTTTAGAGAGAGGGGAAGGGATGGAGAAAGAGAGGGAGAGAAACATCAATGTGAGAGAGAAACATCACTGGGTTGCTTCTCGTAGGCTCCTGGACTTACAGGGCTGAACCTGCAACCCAGGCATGTGCCCTGACTAGGAATTGAACCGCATCCTTTCACTTAGCGGGATGATGCCCAACCAGCAGAGCCACACCAATCAGGGCTGGCTATTATTCTTTGATATATTTTTTGGCTTGGTCAAGATGTAGGGGGAAAGGGGAAATTAATATTTATTCATCATTCTTGTTAAAAATATTAAAGTATTGAACTTTATATGCAGGGCTGGCACAGATAATGCCCCCTTTTTATTGCAGAATCATAAGTTTATAATTTTGTAACACAATAGTATCACACTTAAGCACACCATATGACATTTTAGGTGAAATGTTCAAATTGCTGTCCATCTCATGTGAGACATTTACATAACTCTAGCAAGCACACTCAAGCAAGCCTTACTTCTGCTGGACCCTGTATATACTATTTAAAATATTCTTTTTAATTTTCTAAAGATTTTATTTATTTTTAAAGAGAGGAGAAGAGAGGGAGAAAGAGAGGGAGAGAAACACTGGTATGTGGTTGCCTCTTGTGTGCCCCCTACTGGGGACCTGGCCCTGTAGCCCAGGCATGTGCCCTGACCAGGAATCAAACAGTGACTGTTTGGTTTGCAGTCCAGCACTCAATCCACTGAGTCACACCAGCCAGGGCTAAAATATTTATTCTTATATGGTTGAAAGGTTTGGATAAGGAAATCCTTTTACTTTTAAAGTTCAATGCTAAAAAGTAAAGTTTTGTGATTTTCTTCTCTGTATGACATTTCATACCATAGATGGATAAAATGGAGGCTTAGTTCATTCAGTTGCAGAATAGTTAACTTATGTGATAATCTGATACTGGTCATTGATCTAAGTGAAACCTTTGGGGTTTCCATAGTTCAGCCTTGTACCAGTGTAGAGGTGGCATTCCTGACAGAGTATCATCTAGCTTTTGCTTTGTCACTTATAGAAGCAATAAGGAATTCATTAACCAAGGCAGCCCAGTGTGCATTTGTACAGTCTGAATAAAGAAGAAAATTATATCTTATCTGAACTGATTTCTGTCTTGTCTTTTATCCACTAGTCCTAGTTCTTTCCTTTTGTATTGAATGGAATAAATAAAAATCTTTTCTACATGATAGTCCTTCCAATTATTTTTTAGGCTGGTTATATGTCTGTGTATATCCATATAACTTGTATGACTGAAAAATGGGAGAAGGCAAACTGGGAAAATATTGTTAAATATTTTAATAAACCATATTAGTTTAATTAATAAACCATGTAGCTTAAAATCTTGAACTGTTTTAAGTCATAATGGCTAGATAGAATTGAATCCACAGATCTACCTCACTGTATTACTACCCTGATGTCCAACAAAGCAGTGTATATACCACTAGGAAAACAGGAAGCTTTGCTAGTCTTGCAGATGGTGAATATCTAAGTTCATATTTAAAAATTCACTGTATATCTTAGACTCTAGGTTAAAGTCACTAAAGGCATAACAATTTCATAAGCTGTCATTTTAGATTATGTTTTACTAAGTGGGATAATTGTTGAAAATAAAAATCATAAAAAAATAGTTAAATAATTCTTAAACATTGTCATGTTTTATAGGATGTAACTCTAAGCAGATTTTCTTTGTAATTATTTTTCAAGTCTACTGGATTCTGTTGGACTCAAGTAATTCTATCATGAGTTTTTTGAGATTCATTTTCAATTGATTTTACTGAATTATTTTTACACTTAATGGCAATAGAAGTAGTTTAGCATTAAAATGTTCTTCTAATTGTTTTAAATACCAGTCTAGATTTCCCAAGCATATTACAAATTCCTTAAGAAGAAGGGATCTTGTCATTTCTTACCTTGCACAAATTTAGCCATACTGATGGTACCTAGTAAATGTTTACTCATTTAACTAAGCTTCCTTTCTGTCATGGAAAAACATTTTTAGTTGATGGGTATCTCTTAAATATAGTGAATTTTAATCAGTAAACATCTTTGATGAACTTTAGGAAAATGCAAATGTTCAAGAGGATATAGATGAATATTCATATGAGGAACAGAAATATGCCTGTTGAAAGTTAACTGCATCAGAACTAGAGTCATTATGTGTTTTGAGGTGCTAAAACATTAAAACCAGTTAAAATATTTGTAAGTATTATGTTTAAATTGCATATTTCCATTTTTTTGTAACTACTTTGTTTTTCAGGTACATTCAGCAGAGTCACTCAAACCTTTCCAGGTTTTCTAATTGGGGATTACTTTCTACATTAAAAAAATAAAATAAAAACGTATAGTTAAGATCAGGAGTCCCCAGATTTTTGTGTAGAGGGGTTTTTTACTGCCCTAATATAAAGCTCATCCTAGATTGGGGGTCACCATGTATATGCATGTATATGGATACAGATGTTGATGTCTGAGAGAAGGTTACTAACAGTAGAACTGTAGAACCATAACTGGTTTGGGAGTGCTTGCTGGCTGTATTCCCTTCTCAGTTGGGAATTTCAGGAAACTGAGGCGAGACGTTAATGGCACAGAGGGGGATATGTCTGCTGCAGCTGGCTTGGAGACCTGTCAGGTAAGGCTTAAATAGCTCCCAGTAGATACTGTTCTACTGGTTGGTAATCCCTGGTTAATGTGTCCTGTTAAGATTGAGAGTTCCTGTTGTGGATTTCCTGTTTAAATCTCATATATTGGCTAACTTGTCCCTTAATTAAAGGGTAGGGGCTTCATGGGAGTGGGTAGGGCTCCCTTGGACTGTAGGTTCATTCGTCTACTCCTGCAGCAAGGTCTCCTGCTGCTCTTGAGCCACTTTGATGGGCTCCATTGCCTTCAGAATATGGTGCCAGTTTTTATACCAAAATAGGTGTGTGACTTTTGACACTCTCTTTTGTCACTGTGTTTTAGCATCTTCATTTCTATAATATAGAAGATTTTAAAAGTCTTTCTAATCTAAAATTCTATTGTTTTGTGACACAGTGATCTATAGGAGATAGGTACACTAAAAGACAAATGAAGATAATGATGAGAGGTAGCAAAAAGGAGAAAAGAATTTGATTTTTGTACTAGACTTTAAAAGGACTTTCAAAGGCATGTGGACTTCCTTGACATAGTCTGTGTAAATAGGAAATCCCACCAAGGCTCCCTTTGCATCCTGGGTGGAGATGAGGGGAGTTTTGTTTCTGTAGTGTAAGATTAGAGTCTGAGGTAACTTAGAGTGTTGTAGTGGTTTCGGATGAACTAAAAGGCAGAGAGGGCAGATTCCTGATTCTTAGCTGGATGTGGAGATTTAGAAGTCAGTCGTTTTCTTTCCTTTTCAGTCAAATAGGTTGAGAGCTCCAGGTTTTCTTTAGCCATTTGGCTCAGTGGCACCTAGGAACATTGTAGCTCCTCAGTGGAGAGCGAGAGTGTTTATGTGAATTAAATAGACTGTGCTGTGTGTAACATGTCTAGTTAGGAGCAGTCCTTTAATTGTGTCGGAAGAAATTCACTGGTGGCAGCCTCTTCTGTTTCTTGAATTATTTGAGTCTTCTCAACTTAACTAATTATCTTTATTCTTATTCTTTTTTTAAAAAAAGATTTTATTTATTTTTAGATAAATAAATAAAGAGGGGAAGGGGAGGAAAAGAGAGGGAGAGAAATGTCACTGTGTGGTTGACTGTCATGTGGCCCCCACTGGGTACCTGGCCCACAACCCAGGCACGTGCCCTGACTGGGAATCGAACCAGTGACCCTTTGATTTGCAGCCCACCCTCAATCTACTGAGACAGGGCTTTTCTTTCCCTTACTCTTTTTGCCTTTCAGATGTGCCCTAAGTAGGGCACATGGGAAAGATTTTAGTAAAAGGAGAGGAATTAAGAGATGTACCCCTTTTAAAACTTTTAGTGCACACAGACCTATAAAATCTACCATGAATACTCAAATGTGGACTGCGTGTTTATATGATAGTTATATGTTTAGTTCTGAATTTTTTTAGTCAGGAATCTCTTCCATGTTGATGTGTATAAGGTGAGATGTTTTCTTATGATTTTATAAATATCTTCCCATATTTTAAATGTGTTTATCCAGATTTTAGGCTGGTATTCCTATAAATTGTAAGTACTGATTAGAAGTCACTTTGAAGGGTTTTGTACCTTTTAGAAAACCATAGGATATTAATACAATTGTAGTCACCAAACTGCTAAGTCATAATTACTATGGACAGTAATCTTATTGCTCACTGTCTGTGCTGTTGAAGCAAATAGATTAAAAATGTAATGTTTTCACAGGACAGAATTTTATTTTTTACTTTATTAACAGTGAAGGCAGATGTTCAGTTGTCTGTGATGAGCTCCTCCACATAGTCGGTTTAGATCCCAAGTCAGGTGGCTTCTACGTATCTCTCCAGTCACCTGGAAGGGAGAAAGTGCAGAGGAGCATCAGTGGGAAATTGTTACAGACAAGTCTGGAAATTGGAAGCTCCTCCAGTGATAACTGTCTACTAAAATCTGGATTTTTGTTTTTTAAAGCAGCTTTTGAATATATTTCCCAGGCTTTTTGGGATGTAAAATTTTAACAGTGGAATCCCATATATACATTTTTGGGCATTATCTTACTTGCATCTTTTGTGTCTGCAGCTGCAATAATTGATTTACCAGCATCATAAGATATGGAGCTTTTCAGCATACCTGACATTTTTGGATATCAGAAACTTTATGGCTTTGTCAAAACTTTACATTTTCCACAATTTTTCAAAGATTTCCAAAATTTACAGTCTTCTGTTGCTTCAGAGAAATACAATTTTTTTTATGACTTGTGCTCAGCTTTATTTACCTCAGTGATTGTATTGAATCAGAATACAAATGATACCCTTTAGGTATCAGAATTCCTAGAGCAATTTTAATTTACTTAGAGTCTTTACCCTTTTCATTGTCTTCCTGTCCCAATATATTAGATTATAACGCCTTGAGGGTAAGTCCTTTCTCTCGCTCTCTGAAAGTGAGATGATGCTGATACGGTTATTTTTCTTGGGATGCCATTTTGAGGATCACTGCTTACTAGGTGCTCTATGCTGTTTTGTCTCCTCTTTTTTTCTTATAATCCTTTCTTCTCCTCCTAACCTGCTTAGGGTCAAGAACACAAATACATTTTTAATACCTTTTTAAAAAAAATAAGAAAAAGACTGGGTCATGGACTTGAATCATTGCCTGTGAATAAGGTAAATTGGTTTTAAATTATGCTTTGGCTGAGGCTAGTTTCAGTCTTTTGGTTCTTGCCTCTGTTCTGGGTAAATTAAGTTATCAGGCAAGGAACCACTGATTATAGGGGTCCCTGGAGCTCAAGTCAAGATCACAAATACAGTTTTAATAAAATGAGCAACAGGGATTTCTTCTACTTTAATAATGTTAATGGGATAAAAATAATATAAATTATTGTAATAGATCTAACAAAATTTTCAGAATACCTGAAACATGAATATCATAGGCACCTTTGCTGTTTAAAATGCAAAACCCCATGGGTCTAGAAGTAGTAGTCAAGTATCTTATTTGCACATTACATTTTAATGTGTATGTTTTAAAATTTTTATGTAGAAATCCAAAGTTAAAATTACAGTGTTAACTAGTATTAATCTTACATCCTTTTTTATGAATAGCTATAATTTTTTAAAAGATTTTATTTATTTATTTTTAGAGAAGGAAGGGAGGGAGAAAGAGAGAGAGAGAGAAACATCAGTGTCCGGTTGCTGGGGGCCGTGGCCTGCAACCCAGGCATGTGCCCTGGCTGGGAATCAAACCTGCGATGCTTTGGTTCGCAGCCCACACTCAATCCACTGAGCTACGCCAGCCAGGGCTCCGAATAGCTATAATTTTTTTATAATCAGGCACACTTATCTTAGAGGAAGTTTCTGGTTTATAAACAATACAATATAATTTATCACTGAATGAAGGGTCCCATTTGTTCACAAACATTCACTATCATTTGAGAAGAAAAAATGGTTCTTTCAATCCAAAAGAGTTTGGTAGCTAACACCTATCCTCTTCCCATTTTGTTTTGACCTTTAGTTTTAAATAACTTAAGTGTTAATGATTTAAAAGGTTGCCATTATTGCAGAGGCTAGATTATTTGGTCAAGTTGGGGGCAAGCAGGTCAGTGTTCTGTTTCTTCAAATATTGTAGTGATCAAAGTTAATTACCTACTTATGCAGGCTAGAGAGTATAGTTCTTAAAATTGTAAATCAAACCCTAAAAGTGTTTTTTTTTTTTTAATGTGGAAAACTTACATTTCTTACATTTCAGAAGTTTAGGCACTGTATTATATGCACAGTCAATATTCTAATAATATTTGTTGACTTACTTAATGAAAACTCACAGGGAAATGAGGCTGTTGAGAGAGTAAAGCTGAAGTTAGGTCACAGGGAAAGCTACTCTGCGTAGACATGGAAAGCAGAATAATTGTGCGGGATATGGTTCCCATAAAATACTATGTTAAGAATATGTGGTTGATAAAACTTAGTTTACATTCATAATATGAACTCACAGTCATTTGCCTAAATGTGGTCGATGAAATTCAATAAATTTTGAGGGAGCTTTAGGGTTCTTAACAGCGTCATTAATGCTTACACTATTTCAAATACCCAGGTAGTCCAAATACTTTATATCACAGACATTCAGCCAAAGTGAAGTATGATTATATAAATCAGTTGCTGAAATTCTTTAGATATTGAGGGGAAAACCAGAGATGGAAACCAAATTGCATTTATTTTGGCAACATCCACATGACTTCTACTAAAGGTTATTTACATGTAGAGAATAAAGTAAATATACAAAGCTTTTTTAGAACATGTTGAAATTTGTCATTTTTATTGTGTAATGTAATGAAGAGAGAAAATATTCGTATTTTTAGTCAAATTAATTTTATAATTGAAATGTTACTATAATTCAGTAATTAAAAATTCATGCTTTTTCTTTATATTTTCTTAAAAGTAAAAATAATGCTGGTTCTTTATATTTCTTAAAAATGAAAAAGATTACTTTATTGTTGATATCTTTGCCCTAGTCATATAATTTTTAGTTCAGTTCTTTCTTGGTGGAGGCTTTAAAAACAAGATTCAATTTTTTTCCACTCATCATTAGGTTAGAGGCTTTAAGGTAGAAATTGGATGATGGCAAAATAGGAGTAGAAAGAGGTATACCACAAATACTGGTTTGGTTTACCATGAATCTAGATTTTGAGGACTTCATGAATAGAAAAATGTTTTATTGGATCTTACAAAAAGCATTGTTTCAATGGTAGCTGATGATTTGATTCTGTTCCCCTCTACATAGGAAATGTTTCCATGTAGAATGTGAAGCTCCAGCATAGAAAAATTCATGCAGTGCATACTTCATTGAGAATTTAATTTCCATAGGCATAAAAACAAATAATATCCACAGGTTTAAATATGTATATATTAAGATTCAGAATAAGTATTTAGGTAATATATTTAACTTATATTAATTTGGGTTTTGACATGAATAACTTTCACCTACAAAATTCGTTAAAAAAATGCTCTCTTTTATCATGTTTAGTAAAAGCCTTAATCTGTTAACAGGAAAATAATTTATAGGTGAGATCTGTGGTGAAATTATGCCTCTGTTAAATAATGGTCTCTGAGTGTACATATTTCCTGTTATTTTTACAGAATAAATTCTTAACTTAGGCTCAGTCCAAAACTTTTACCTGAACTTACAGATTAGAACACTATTTTCTTACCTTTTTTTTTCTTGAGTAGATAAACACATGTCTAGCATGCATACTATTAAACTGGAAAATGAGAATTTTAAATCAGGAATTTCAATTGAAGGCAAGTGTAATGATATAATTGAAAAATAATGGATAGTAGCTTTGGATGGTTGCGTTTATCATTCTTAAATAAAAACAATGAGAGAAATTGTATTTATCAGCTCATATATCTTTTCTTAAATTAATAATGAAAATAAGCCCTGGCTGGCATAGCTCAGTGGATTGAGCTCGGGCTGCGAACCAAAGTGTCACAGGTTCGATTCCCAGTCAGTACACATGCCTGGGTTGCAGGCCATGACCCCTAGCAACTGCACATTGATGTTTCTCTCTCTCTCTCTCTCTTTCTCCCTCCCTTCTCTCTCTAAAAATAAATAAATAAAACCTTTAAAAAATTAGTGATGAAAATAAATCTTAAAACAGTGTGACTAAAAATACTATAAATAGGATAGAGTTTTTTCTCATTCAATATATAGTTCTCTAGAGTCTTGCATGTTAATTACTTGTATTTCATTTATTCATCTTATTAGTGAATACAATATTTAAAACTTTTATTATTTATGCATTCTAATATCCTATAGAGAAGCAGGGATTTTGTGATTTGCTCAATTGCATTGTTTCTTAATATTTTGGAAATTATGACAGTTATATTTTTGGAGTTGTGACTTCTTTTGGAGGAAAAGTATATTGTGTGGTTTGTGTGCTTTTTTATGCTGTGAACTAATTTTGTGTGTGAGGAAGATTTAGAACTATCTCAGGATGTCATAACATCAGGTTAGAGGTACAGTTGGTTTTCATTGTTTCACTGGCAAAAATCAGGGTTAGAGTATAATCTAAATTTCCTGATGAGAGAGCTCTGAGTTTTTTGTTTGTTTGTTTGTTTGTTTTTAAGATTTTATTTATTTATTTTTAGAGGCAGGAAGGGAGGGAGAAACAGAGGGAGAGAACCATCAGTGTGTGGTTGCCTCTTGTGTGCCCTCTACTAGGGACCTGGCCCACAACCCAGGCATGTGCCCTGACCAGGAATCAAACAGTGACCGTTTGGTTTGCAGTCCAGCACTCAATCCACGAGCCACACCAGTCAGGGCAGCTCTGAGTTTTTCATCATTATTTCTATAAGAATAGATTTGTAATTAAAAATTTTATCTAATGAAAAGTAGTTTATTTACAGTGAAAATTTGTTTTGTTGCATTAAATAAAATGACTTGGCAAAATAAATATTAATGCATCACCAATGTTTTTAAATTTTGAAAAATTTAAATTATTGAGGGGTTTTGTTTCTCATATTGAGTTGAGCAGAAAGTTTTAGTTTCTTCTGTAGGATGGCTCTTAGTTGTCTTTAACTTCATTTGAAACAGTTTTGGTAAATTGTATTGTGAAAGCTGTCATATCAGCATGTATTCAAAAAATTATCAAAATTGGTGAAATTTTGTGCAGCCATTTTAATATTGAAGATGGAAGAAAGTGTGTAACATTTTTGGCTTATTGTGCTTTATTATTTCAAGAAAGGTAAAAATGCAACCGAAACACACAAAAAGATTTGTGCAGTGTGTAGAGAAGATGCAATGACTGATGGAAAGTATCAAAAGTGGTTTGCGAAGTTTCTTGGTACTGTTGGCATTTTGGCCATATAATTCTTCACTGTGGGGCTGTCTTTATGCACTGGGAGATGTTTAGCAGCACCCCTGGCCTCTACCCACTAGAACCCAATAGCAGGAGACGGCCGACATACTCAACTATCCAAATCAATAGTTATTGGTGAAAAAGAAAAAAATGTGTCTTTTCAGAAAAAAACGTAAGGGGCTTTTTGACCAACCCAGTACTTAACTCCTGGAGGTAACTTAGTATGTGCTTATATTCACAGGAAATAACCTTAGTATTCCATGGGGAAATTGCTTGGAGAAACTTTTAAGCACATGTTTAGACTTGGTTTTATCATAAAGTAATACTATATTTAAACTGAAATCTGTGGGAAACATGACTACCCCCAAACCTCGCCAAAAAAAGAAAGGTCTCTTTTAAATATAATTGTGTAAAAGTAATCCTTTTATTTTGTGACTTCAGTAATTTTGACTTTTAACTCTAATATACAGTAAGCCAAGTACACTTACTTACACTCATGAAATATTTCTGACTGTAATAGATTTATCTCACGGCTTCAACCATTAATACTAGAAGAAGCCACTAATTTAAAAATTGTGTGAAAATTAGCTTTAAAAAATCTTTTAAAGGTTAGCAAAGGATGTGCAATCAATATTTCCCAGGGTGCTTTTAAAATGTATGCAGTTCCCTACCAGGGCCTATCTTAAACCTGTCATTCTACTTTCTTACCCAGATCCTTCCTTCCTTTTCCCTCCACTTTTGTAGATATCTGTTTTTTGAAAGCCTTTCTGATAATTCTGATGTCCATTTCTGGTTAAGAACCAGACCTTTAGGAGGCTTGGGGCAGTGGAGCAAAGCTATTGTTACAATGAGGTAGAGCTGGACTTTTACTTGTTTTAGATACTTTCAATTCCATATGTTTGTAATTAAAAGAAAATGTTAACATATTGTCAGAAAATTTTTACTTTTAGAGTATTTCATTATTATGGAGCTATCATATGTGTGCAGGCAGATGTATAATTTATATATGTTTTAAAACAATTATAGGCAGCAAGGATTCTAAGTTGCTGAATTCCTTTCCCAGCTTCAGTTCCCTCTTGAGCTAACTAAGCCATATGAAAATCTCCTAATTACCTTAGAAGAATATATCCTGACTTCTCTGGGTACCTCAGTTTGTTACTGAACAGCAATTGGGGTCATGCTGCCCATCACCACCCTCTAGGCAAAAATCCAGAGGTAAATGTTAGGTGATAAAGAAAAGGAGTCTTTTTTCGAAAGCTTCACAATTTTGGAATAACAGCTTTCCATATGCATTAGCCACCGAAGCCTATCAATTAAGGCTAAACCCTAACACCTGAGCTCTATCATGCCCCTTGTTTGTTTTTAGTTTTCTTAGTTGCATAAGGTTAGTGTACAAACTAAAACAACATAAGAAACAAAAGCTACACAATTTTGAAAGAATGGCAAGTTTCTGCCTCAGGGCCCATCTCTTCTAGAACACCTAAAGAAAGATAACCTTGCCACCCTCTGCCAGGCCAGCCTGATCCTAGGCTGCACATGGAGTTATTTCCCAGCTGAAACACTGCCCTTTGGGAAATGCAGGCAGCTGCAGCAGGATCATCCAGGCATTCTCAAGGAAGCTCTGCTTTTATTTCAAATCTCCTTGCCCATAATTCCATGCTCTCTGGAAGCATTCTGCTTCTCTGCCAATCCTGTCCTAGGCTGTTCACCATCACCTTGGGCAACTTCCTTCTATGGCCCTGTCCCTATACCTTCCCAGTGATCTGATCAGATCTCTCTGTATCAAGTTCACTTTAGAATTCGGTAATTATTATTATTCTGCCTTCCATTTGCTGAGTTAAGATTTTTTCTTGTCTGGGCTTCCAACTTTATGAAGTTGAGTAAACCTATCATCACCCTCTGGAAGGTGTTTGAGCAAGAAATGAAACTCATCTTTGTTCTCTTTCCTTCACTCTCTACAGCTATGAGTAGTCTTGTCAGTTCAACCTTTACATTATACCTTTAGAATATACAGCTTCCATTTTAGAACCAGTTATCATTGCCTCTTTTGTGTACTCTTAACAGCCTAATTGGTCTACCCCTGCAATTCATTTTCCATATAAAAACAAAAACAATCTTAAGTATAAATCAGATCATGGCTTTCTAATTGTCATTGGAATAAAATCAGAGCCCCTTGACCTGTGTCTGATACATCTCTCCAGTCTCACCCATTCACTCTTAACATTGTGTCCCAGTTGTGTACCAGTCCCGGCCATACTGGTCTTCCTCAAGTATGTCAGGCTGCTTTCTGGCTCATGCTTTCTGCCTATATTGTTCCACCTGTTCTTTCTTTGGCTGACTCCTTTTCATCTCTTACCTGCCAGCTGAAATGTCACTTACAAAGAAAGGCCTTTGACCACTGTAAAGGAAATTTTTTACCATTAGTTTCCATCATGTTATCCTGTTTATTTCCTTTGGGAATTTATTACAATTTGAGGTTTTGTTTAAATTAGGATGAGTGGTCATCCTCACTCCTATTGGGATATAACCTCCCTTGTGGCAGGAACCATGTCTGGATGCTCAGTAAATATTTTTAGAATTAAAATAATAGAAGAATACTGCAAAAGACTACCAGCTTTTCTTTTCTTACTAAATGAGTCTAGTGCCTTTTACTTTATATCATAGAGGAACTACTCTATTATAAAATACATACCCTGTTTGAGAATTAATCTCTCCCATTTCAGTGCGTTTGTAGTGTTTTGAGTATTATAATGTTTTTTTAAAAGTTCATCTGTATGTTTTATACATATTTATTTTTTCCACTAAAGTTAAATATTTCTAGAGGCATTTTTATTATTTCATCCCTTATTATGATCACACATGGAAACCTAGAGTAAAAATTTAAGCATTTTAGTGGGCTTTATGATGGTGTGTGAACTTTGTAAGGTCAAGTACTAGACTTTGTTTCTTGAATTCCTGGAACCTTGCTCACTGCCTAATATCTGCAGGAAAGCTTTCAGATGTGATTACAGGTAAGAATCACCTGTGGTGCTTTGACACTCCAGCTCCCCTTGCCCTCCTCTAAAACCTAATAAAACAGAAACTCTACATTTGGAGCATTGGCCTTTATAGTTTTAAAAACTTCATGGGTGATTCTGACATCTACCCCCTTTACTTTGAGAGGAAAAAAAAGATCAAAATGTCAGAAAATTTGAAGGAATGTGAGATTTTATCAGATTGGAATGAGGATATCTAGGAAAGGAAGGCTTATGGAAAAGGAAGTATTTGAGATGGGTTTTAAAGGATGGATAGGAATTTTTAAATCATTTTAAAAACAATTGAGAATCTATAAAACTTCTTTCCCCAGTTTTGTTTTAATGGGTTTAATAGCATAATATAGAAATGTTCTCACCCAATCAGTAGACTATCAGTAGACTTTTAAATTTAAGTAATTAAAAAAGTAACAGCCCGAGTTAGGTAAAAACTGAATAGATGTGAAGAAAATCTGTTAGGTATGGAGCAGATTCCTGCTGGAACACGCATTACCCTTAAGTGCTGATTGTGGAGAAGTTGAGGGAGTTCCCTTGGAGGGTCTAGAGTATAGGGCAGGGGTTTTTGTTTGTTAGTTTGTATTTTTAAACCAACTAGCACTTTGTTATGTTTTCTTAAAATGAACTGTATGTTGGTAGCAGTGTGCAGTGATTCCGCAGAACAATTTAAATTACTACCATTAGTTACCTCATTTGAATACTTCTGTTTTTCCACCTTAGACTCTTAGCCACTGCTTTTGTTATATGGAGTTTCTTTTTCATTAATCTTAAACATTAAAAAATGTTTTTGAACTCTGCCATTTGTGTGTAAAGAACCACCGTCTCTGAAATGTCACAAGAATAGAATTTTCTTCAAAAATTAAAATTGCTATGCAAGTGAAAAAGGTTAGATTGGTCAGGAACTTAGGAAAATTAATGAAAATGGCATTGAGATAGGATAAAATTTTCATATATGTAAAGTTCCTGGTAACTCTCAAAATCTTTTCCAACTTTATTTGCCATTAGCACCCGAGAGTTTGGCACATTGTATTTTGAGGGTTGTCAGATTTGTGGGGAGGAGACTAGCAGGAGATAAGACTGAAAAGATGGTTTAGGCCAGCAACCCCCCCCCCCCCCCCCCCAGCCACTGGTCACTGACAAGCACCTGTCTCTGGCCTGTTAGGAACTGGGCCTCACAGCAGGAAGTGAGCTGAAATGATCCTGAAACCATGCCCCCACCCCTTGTCCGTGGTGCAAGAAAGGTTGGGGACCGCCGGTTTAGAGAACATGGATAGCAGGAATTTACAACTTAGCAGGCATCAAGAACTTAAGGCTTTATTACCATTTCTGCCCCTATGAGAACCTGTGAACCAGGAATACCAAAACTTAATTGGAACTTAGAATGGTTGTTTTTAAACATTTTTGAAAAGCAGGGGAACTTTTATGAAGTCTATATACAATCCCTCAATCTATAATTATATAAATTAGATGAAACTGGCATTTTTCAGGCTCAGATTTATTAAATTTACTCATAAAGTTATTCAGTGAGATAACAAGTCTGGGTGGTATTTTGTGGAATGCAGTAGCTTAACCTTGATGGGTAAAGAATAATTGTCTTATATTTCTCAGTCTCCTTTTCTGTGTTTTCTGTCATGTAGAACATGAAAGACATGATTCACATGAATAAGTTGTGTACTTATTCAGTTTTATCTGAGTACCTGTGTATTTAAATACTGATTATCGCAGAGTCACTACCTTCCTAGTAAAAAATCCATATACATACACGGAATGACTGGAGAGGCTTTATTCTGAGGTTTTCATGAAAATACCCTACCCAACACAAATTAAGTATGTTGGTGTTAAATCTCTAGTATTTAAAGAATGAATGCATGCTAATTTGGACCTGCATTTGTGATTTTATTATTGATTGAATAAATAGTGAAAAAAAAAAAACAAATTCAAATCAAGAATTTGCAGAACTCAGGGTTCTGCTTAATACAGTTTGAAAGCCACTGGCACAGAAGGCCTATGGAGAGAACTTATTGTACACAGGTTAAGGAAGCTGGGAGGGTTATACCTTTTCTCAACTGAGATTCCTCATCTGAACCACAAAATACAGAAAATGATTAGTGTTGAGTGGTCATTTTGTGAATTCTGAGGATAGTATACAACAGGTACCAATTATTACATACAGTGGGCTGTTTTAGCTCATTAAGACTAAACTCCTTTCTCTGAGAAAGGCTAGGAAAGTGAAGAGACAGTAAGGTTTTAAACCAACCAAAACAATACCCGCCACCCCTGCAAATTCCCAAAGTGTCAGATGCCTGTATCAAATGAGTGCAATTTTCAAGGAAATGTGTAGTCACTAGTTCTGTCCTCCATAAATCTGAGCCCTAAGTCACTGAGATCCTTGGTTGAGAATCAAGAATTTTTCATATTACAACTTGGAAATGACAAGGAAAAAATTTTGATTAGATTTTTTACCCACACTTGAATAAACAATGCAATTAATAAATTTTTTAACAATGGAAAGTTGTACCAGTGACATCATGATTCTTTCTGGACACAGTCTTCAGTAACATGTTTGTTTTGTGAAAACACTAACCTAATTCACGTGAAAGGACAAAATGACATTTCAGTGTTCTAAAATTAGCTTGAGCTCTTTGGTTGCTTCTTACCGAGTTTTTTTTCCTCTCATACCCATAATAATTTATTGTTGTAGACAAAACCACCAACTCACGAAATGGGAAGTCCACTTTTTCGTTGTGATGTATCTTGAAGCTAAAAGGCTATGTGCACATTACCATGTTGACTACTTCTGGCAGGGGGAAATATTTAATCACTCCTCATACATGCACACTAGGAAAGCTGTTTTTCAAAGATTAAAACGAAACAACAGTTTTGGCCCTTGGAATACTTTCCATTTATATTCTCTGAAAATTTCTTGAGTGAGAAACCCTGTGTTTTGCATAATAACTTCTTTTAAGCTTTTAAAAGCTATATAACATTTATTTTAACTAAATGAAAGCTTTAACCATGAACTGCCAATGGCATATAAATGCCTTCAGTTTGTTGGCTACTTTGTAGTTGAAAGGAAGTTGAACTACTTTTTTTTTGGACCCAATAAGTTGTCCTTTCCACTTGGGTGTTGAAAGAGCTTATGAGCAGTAGCTGTTCTGATTTTTGTTGGTTGTTTTCTCTAGGGAACAAGCTACCCTCTGAGTCAGCACTGGACTTGAAGATAAATCCTACAATTCATGAAACTGACTGATTCGACTAAAGGATGGATAGTTTGGGCAGCGTTGGACAGCTCTGTGAGGGGTCTGTTTGTTCAACTGAAGGGATTGTTGAGTTCAGCAACTTTTCATTCCCCAAGCATAAGGGGTTGCTGTTGTATAAACAGGGTCTGTGAGGGAATCAGTTCTGGCATTTAACACCAGTGTTTTTACTGACTCCATTTTCATTTTCTCACCACACTTTATGGGACAGGTCTTTAAAGGGTAGAAATTTTACTGCTGTTTTTGGTCACCAAGAATTAGCCTGCCTCTGAGAGGTTAAACTAGGAATTTTGCAGTCTACTTATGAATCGGGGTTAATCCCTTTGCCACATGGGGTATAAACATTTCTCTCAAGTAAACCTTTTGGCATTTGGGTTGTTTCTTCTTTGCAAAGGGAGTTTGCATTTGTGTCCTGAAACTTTTAGGGTTAAATTGAACTTAGTTGGATATTTTACCAGACAAGTGAATAATTTATGTTTTGGTTTATGGATAATATTATAATATGATTTTGATAATCAGTAATTTTTACCTTAAAAATTACAGTACTTTTTAGTAATCTACCTTTGACAAAATAAGAATAATGTTTAATTAAATAGATTTTTAAAAATCTAAAACATGAAGAATTTAAGCAACAGAAAGAAACAATTTTCATACCCTAGTAGTCTAGGCCATAGTAAGTTGTGCAGGAATAACATGGATTGTCTTTTTTGGATGCTTTTAAAAACAGTGTGGTGTAATATAGGGAATACTTTGGCTAAAGGCATGTCTGCATAGTAACGCATATACCCCTGAGGTTTAAGAGTTAAAAGTTTATAACTATATCAATAATATTTTAATTAGCTGAAAAGTAGTTTGACTTAAAATATATAGGGGTAATGGGAATTTTACCTAGCCAAGATTTAACTTTATTATTATTAAATATCCTTTATTTTTTAGCCCAGAAGGGCAAATTTCCATTCACATCAGAGTTTCAAAAATTGGACTTTAGACAAGGGAGCTTTTATGTAGTGCAACTAAAGGTCCGTTAGTTGCATGATTATTATGATCTTAAGTATAGTACTTTTGATTAAGAACATTTTTAGCCAGTTTTGATAATTACCTGCAAAACTGAATTTGATTGAATGATAAAATTATTATGGACAAAGAAATAAAGGTTAGTATTTCTCTTAGCTTCTGCTTCCTAATTTTGTAGCTTTTTGGATGATCATTTGTTTTATTTTGTAGTCTGAGGATTAGATGCACATTTAAAATGCACACATGTCTATATGATGGCTATTTCAGTTATATCTTTATTGGGTCTACTTTTTCAAGTTTCCTTTTGTCACCTCTTTGTTACTTAAAAAGAATGGTGAAATGTTCCCAAGTTAAAATTTAGAAAATACTTTATTCCTCCTTGACGGCAAGATATCTAAGGGCTATTGCCATTTGTCCTCTTTTTGGTCAAAAAAAGTGACCAAATCATAATAAAAATATCATATTCCTGGATTCTATCATGCCACCTATTATAAAGTAGATCCCATCAATTTAATAATAGGCTTTTGGGGGGAGAAAAATTGTTACTAGATACATAAATCTAAAAATAATCTGTAATAAAAAATAGTTCAAATGTCATTATTGCTAGGATTCTTCAGAAATACTAAATTTTAATTGTCTTTCAATTCAGGGGTTGTCTGAATCATACTCATCTGTAGCAGTTGTACGTGGCTTCATAGGACTGCTTTATTTTCATAGTACCTAAAGCATTCAGACTGGCAGTATAATTTTGAGGCATGTTGTAGAATTTAGAAATTTGAACGGATAAATGTTTTGAACTGGTTGTACAATCCTCTCTTCCTTTTAACATATTATATGTTCTGAAATTTGACAGTTCTGCATTTAATATATTCTTTTAATGCTCTAACTTTTCCTTTTAGGAGCATTATTTTCTATGACCATTAGGGATTTAAATTTAGGTTAAATTTAGTAGCGTGAAAGTGCTGCTGTGGCCTGTAGTAGCACCCAAGGGACTTAGATTCTAGTCTGATTTCTCTCATCACTGAGTTAACATGACTGAACCAGTCACTGAGCTATGTTTAGCCCCATTTATCTAATTTGTAGAAAGAGGGGAAAATGCTGTTTACTTCTGGCTTAAAAGTTGGAAATTGTAAAACTTTTTTTTAAACTACTGGCAAGTTAATGAAGTAGATTATTATTTATTTTTAAATTTAAGTAGATAAGTGGAGTCTTCAGTATTTTTAAAAAGATAATTATGAGGTTAAGGGTGATATATGGGGTGGTTATTGTAAAGCAAAAATATTGACTAAGGATTTCTAAATGTAGGATTTTGAAATTTTTATACAGTAAGTCTTCTCTTAATGTCATTAATATTCTGCAGCTTTAAATTAAAATGCATATAATGAAACTAGTTTTACACTAGGCTAGTTGATATAAACAAGGGTTAAATTCAATTCCTACAGCATCTCATCAATACTACCTAATGAAACAACACTGAGCAAAACTATTTCAAGGACCTACTATATTCTTTTCTTATAAGGCAGTGAAGATAATGATAACTAATATTTCTGCAAACTTGTGCTCAAACTTATTTAAAATGTACACTTAAAAGGAATTGATTTTATTTCAGGTCAAGTTATTAAATATTCAAACAGCTTTTTCATATTTTCTATCTGAATCAAATAACTGTATCATGGGAAAAAATTTAGTGCACATCACAGAGCATCACTTACAATCACTTGTTTTCCCCTAAAACCATTCTTACCACCTTAATTGACCAGTTGATTAACAGTGTGTTCTCTTACCTTCATATCATATTACATTCAGTGCTTTTAAACTTATTTATTAAAAAGTTGAGTCTTTGTGTTACCTTTTAAAAAGCAGCATGTCTGTATATACTCTGTGTGTGTGTACATATTCGTCAGCTATAAATATCTTCCAGGATTTAGGACTATTTCTTTAGGATTCTTTGCAGAACTAGAATTTCTGGAACAAAGGTTGTGAATGGTTTTTAAGCTGTCAAAATTGAAAGCAGCTATTTTTATGATGTATATGCCAAATCATAGCATAGATGATCCTCTTTGGAATTGATCTCAAAATTTGATACTAAAAAGAAAGGTTGTTACTTCTGGTAGTTAAGTAAACCTTTTGAATGGCTTTTATAATTTTTAGTATGCTACTAGCTAAAATAGTACTTAACTAACAGTCTTACAAAGTCTCTTCTATTTAATGGTAGTAGCCAAAGTCTTATTTTAAGCCATAACATATATATTTAATTAGTGTATATGGTTAGATAGTTTATATACTAGGGCATGGAGCTAGTAAAACAGGTTCATCTCCTTTTTGTATGAACTATATTTCATTTTGCTTTGCTATATTTCCTAGCCAGGTAGTGTACAACATTAATATATGCCATTTTTATCAATGTGCATGGGCAAAAATTGGTGGAATCAACATAAATCCATTACCTTAATTTAAGGCTTACTATTTTTCTTCTCCCCCTTGTCTGAGGAATAGGTATGTTTAGATGAGAAAAATAAAACATTTGCTCTTGTGATTTTCTACAACAAAATTCCCTGTGCTGTAGAGCAGAATTATGGAAAAGTGGTAATGATAACGATACTGGAGACAATTGAAGCACTTTTTGCAGAAATTAGTTAATGCGGCAGGCTGCTGTCCTTAAAAAAGCCTGCTTGCAAGGTTGTCCTTGGGCTGGTATCGGGGAACTTGGAGAGTGTTTTTATTCGAGTGCCTGTTTGACCAGTCCCCTATTAAAACCTTGGGTGCTGAATCTTAGTGAGCTTCTCTGAGCATATGCATAGCACACACTACTGGGAGAAGAGTGAGTTGTGTGATCTCTCTTAGGAGGAGGAGAAGATAAGGAATCTTGTGCTTGAATTTCTTTAGATGCCATCTATGTCTTTTCTGTCTGGAGATCGGGATGTGCATGCTTTCCACATCGCAATGATAAATCTTAGCCATGAGCGCCACTCAATGCTGAGTCCTTTGGGTTCCAGGAAATTTCTGAACATGGGGATGGGCTTGAGGGCCCCCAGTCAAGTATCTCTGTTACTAAATTTACTGAGAAACTCTATGACTTATAGGTTAAAGTAATTTTATTTGTATAGTAATCACCAACATTATATGAAGAGTTTGGTGCACTTCTGAGATTATTCTGTGACTTTTAACATTTTATTTTAGAAAGTTCTAGTCAATAGAAATCTATCTGCATACAGTATAGTTACCTAGAGTCGCTTAGAGATTTGTTGGACAAGTTGCATCGAATTGCAGATAACCCCCACTAGATCTAAACTTTTAATTATTAAAATGACTGCAATTAAATACTTGCTTTTAACTCAATTTTTCCTTCTGCTGAGAACATCTAGTGATAGAAATGGACTAAGAAAGCTTGTCTCTGAAGCATTGAAAGAGCAAATGGGGAGAGAAAAGTGCTCTGAACTGAACTTTGGGGTGGACCTTTTATACTGACCCTCTACATTAGCAGTGAAGTCAAGGAATATAATTGATTAGTTCTTAATATGCTCAAGGCCCTGTTAGAATTTAGGAGTGCAGTATAAACTTAGTGTCAGTTTTGGGGGGGCTAAAGCTGTGCATTGTTTTATTTGTCGGGAAGTGGGTATGATTGGGGAATTTGGTTAAAAAATGAACAAAGGAAGACATGTATTTTTAGTAGTACCTTTGAGCTTTTTTGTGTTCCTGAATATGCTCATATAAATTTAGTATGATTTTTTTTCTCTCAGATGAAGCCCCAAATATTGGCCCTGTTGTTAAGAAGGTTATGCTTCCTCTATTTGTCTTCAGTTTAGGTTCATCTGTTCAATATGAGATATATTCTGGTAATCTAAACCATTCTTTTTAACGTGGCCATTCATGGCAATTTATTATTGGGGATTTAATTTGGTTATTGGAACTTTGTTAAAATCTTTACTGTAACTTAGATATACATGGGCTACATTGACCTGGAAGGAATAATACTAGAGCATTCAGATTGTTCTTCAGAAGAATGTCCTTCACCTCAAATTTTTTAAAATTCCTCTTTCACAATGGCTTGTGGCTAGTCTCACATCTGCTTTTACATAGTAATAACTGACACATACGCCATTTGACAGCATGACTGTCACTTTTCTTCTGCCTCCTCGCTTTACTCAGGTAATTCTGTGATGGCATTCTCCATTTCCTGATGATAGCTGTTGCTGTGTTTAGCAGCTTGGCTGTTGATACCGAACTGAGGAAACATTTACACTTATGTCTCTTTTCTTTCAGCGCATTTATTGTGTGCTGGTACTGTACCATTCCATGTGTAGTTGAGAATAGTGAGAGTATTAAGGCATGATTCTTCCCTACAGAAAGATAATTTGAATTGTGTGGTACTAGCAGCAAAAGATCAAATACAAAATGATGAGAATAATTTTTAAAAATGGGTATCAAAAATTTTATAGAGTAAGAAGATTTTTTCAGAGGGATGAATTGGGAGTTTCTGTGAGGATGGAGTTTATAGAATTTGGTGTTGGCAAGGAGGGCTGTTGATTAATGTACCGGAAGAGTTTATTCGGTAACACCTGTGCTTGACTCAGGAAGCAGCATGGTGTCTTCAGGAAAGTTGTATGGACTCTTTTAGTTACTACTTTTCTATCCATGAATGTGGGCTATCTCTCTATTTCTTTTTTCCAGGTCTTTTCACAGTTTTATAATTTTTGTACTCAGGTCTCATACATATTTTGTTACATATTCTGAGATCTATTGAATTTGTTAGTATTATAATTGGAGTATTTAAAAAATAATTGTTTTCTAATTGGTTATTTCCAGTGTTTAGATATGTGGTTAAGTTTTATATGTTGGTTACTTTGATAAACTCTTTAACATTTTGTAGATTTTCATAGATGAACAATTACCTGCAAATAGTGATAGTTTTATCTCTTCCTTTGTAATCTATTTTCTGTTGTTGCATTGGCAAAGGCCTGTTGTGTGTTATGTATAGAAGTAGTCGTAGTTGACATTTTTATCTTGTTCCTGATTTTAAAAGGAATGTTTCTGATGTTTTCATATTTACAAGTATCTTCACTTTGGTTTCTCAGATGCATTTGTATCTGAGAGGACTTTTTTGAGTTCTCAGGGAGAAAGAAACATTACTTTTGTTTCTTACTGGAAGGCTTTTAAAAGTAACCTAAGCACTTTTTCATGAAGCATTTATTCAGTAAATCTGGAGAGCCACAAAGTTGAGCAAGACAAAAATACCCACTTTTATGGAATTCATAGCTTTTATTTTTTTATTTAATGACTTTTTTGTTTCAATTATTTACTACTATTATGTCAATTAAAACGTTTTAGTTGATAGATACTGCCAAATTTTCTTCCAAAAGACATTGTAACAGTCAATACTAAAAGTGTGTGAAAGTATTTATATGTCATTCACCATTTTAATAATTGTCATATAAACTTTTAAATCTGTTCCAATCCATGAAGAGACTGATGTTATGCTGGTTTTAATTTGCATCTCTTTAATTATCAGTGAAAATGAGCACCTTTTTATATATTTGTGGTTTTTAATTTTTTCCATGAACTGGCCACCCTTTGTACAATTTCTTTACTTCTGTTGGTTTTATTTCTTTCACATATCCTTTTTTTTGTTTAGAAATATTTATTTTTTAGAAGTCAATTTGACTAACATTTTCTTTTCTACCTTTACAGTTTGTGTCTTTTAACATATTTTTAAAAAATATTCTTTCAGATAATTTTCATTTTAAATGTTTAAATATTCACTCTGTTAGAAATTTATGTGGGTATAATAAGTAAAAGAATGAGTTGCTTTTGTTTACTTTGTCTAAATAACCATCTGTTTGCCTATATTTGTATTCATTCCATCATTTAGTGATAGCAATTACTGTAGCTTTATATTGTTATTAATATATACTGGTCTTACCCTATACTTTTTTTCTTCCTTTTATATTTTAATTCTTCTTTTCCTTTGTTCTTCCTTAGTACTGGCTTTTTTTTTTTTTAGATACTTTTCTGGCTATTAATGTTTATTTTCCTACATGGTTATAATTGGTTTGGCTAATTTAAAAAATTTTGTTGTTACTTCAGTAGAGTTTAACCTTTTCTTCATATAAGTCCAGCACATTTCCAGTTAAGTTTATTCCTAGGTATTTTATCTTTTTATTGCTAATAATGTAAGTGGATTTTTTTGCAATTTATTCATTGCCCATTCTCTTCCTGTTGGATTGAGGTTTTTTGATCCTTCTTTCCTCATTTCTCAGCAGTGATTTCCTGTTAACTATTTTTTTTGAGATATGTAATTCACATATCATAAAGTTTATTCTTTCAAAGTATACAGTTCCATAGTTTTCAGTATATTCACAAGGTTGTGTAACCCTTAGTCACTATCTAATTCCACAATGTACTCATCACACCCCCCAAAAACTGCCTACCTGTTAGTGCAGTTATTACCATTGGTCCCTCTCCCCAGTTCCTGGAAGATACTCATCCACTTTCAGTTTTTGTGGATTTGCCTAGTCTGGACATTTCATATAAATAGACTCATACAGTAAGTGGTCTTTTTGTGTGGCTTCTTTCACTTGTTTTCAAGGTTCATCCATGTGGCGCAGGTATCAGTATTTTCCTTTTTAGGTGAATATAGTTTTCCATTTTATGTATAGATCACATTTTGTTTAACCATTTATCAGTTGATAGACGTTTAGGTTGTTTCCAGTGTTTGACTTCTGCATAACGATGCTCTGAATATTCATGTAAATTTTTTGTGTGAACATATATTTTGAATTTTCTTGGGTAACATTTGGTGGAATTTCTGGATCCCAATGGTAACTCTTTGTTTAACAATTTGACGAACTGCCAAACTGTTTTCCAAAGTGACTGCGTCATTGTACATTCCTACTAGCAGTGTATGAGGATTTAAATTTCTTCATTTCCTTGCTAACAATTGTTACTGCCCTTGCTTTTGATTATATGCATCCTAGTGGGAATGAAGTAGTATTGTGGTTTTGATTTGCATGTCCCTGATGACTAATAATGTTGAACTTCTTTGTATGTATTTATCCACCATTTGTTTATCTTCTTTGGAAAAATGTCTATTCAAATCTTTTGCCCATTTTTAAATTTAGTTATTTCTTTTTATTGTTGAGTTATATGAGTTCTTTATATATTCTGCATACTAGACCATTATCAAATATATGATTTGTAAATATTTATTCCTATTCTGTAGGTTGCCTTTTCACTTTCTTGATAGTTTCCTGTGAAGTACAAAAAGTTTTAAATTTTAAAGTTCATTTTATTTTATTTGATTTTTGTGTGTACTCTAGGTGTCATATCTTGAGAAAATACTGCTTAGCTAAAGGTCATGAAGGTTTATACTTGTTTTCTTTTCAGAGTTCCATATTTTAGCTCCTACACTGAGGTTTTTGATCCATTTTGACATAATTCTTATATATGGTATGAAGTAGGGGTGGATTATTACAGGTTTCTGTTTCTGTGTATTGATCACCCCTAGAATTCTACCATTCATGCTTTACTAAGTATAACATTGTTGAAGAGGAAGAAAGATATTAATACAAGGGTTTTCATTTTCAATGCTGTAATTAGTTATCTTGAGTTTTAATTATACTTTGACTTTACCATAAATATTTATGACTAAGAATTCTTCTTTTACTGTTAATGCTTATTGCTTTTTACCATACATTCTTATATTCTGTGCCTTTTGGAAGGAAGGAATTTTCTCTCTGCAGAATTTGATCAGTTAATTGTTCTTTCGCCAAGGAGTGTGTAAAATTGGCTTATTTTTCTCCTTGTTTGCAAATTGCGTATAAACTTTAAGGTGATAGTTATATTCCTCCTTTACTTTGAATACGTAATTTCATTGTCTGGTGTTGCCGGTTCAGTCTCCTGTCAATGTAATTCTTCTTTTTATTTTAGATAATTTGTCTCTCTTCTGGTAACTTACCAGATTTTTTTCTCTTTGTCTTTGGCCTGCTAGTGTTTCACCTGATTGAAAGGTATTCATTTTTACTTTCGCTCAAAACTCTTGCTCAGGACTTCTTGAATGAGAATTTATATGGTAAATTAGTTCTTGAAAATTACAAATCTTTCCTTTGAATATTGCTTCTCCGGTATCCTTTCTTTTTTCTCCTGCACATTTGCCTCCTCATTCTACCTTTTGTGTCTGTAATTCACTCTTTTATATTTTCCAAGTTTTATTTCTAGTGAATTTCCTCATTTCTTTCTCTGGTTGACTTTTTCTGTGTTTGATAGTATCTACTCTGCTTTTTTAACTCATCCGTTGAGTTTTTTTCCTTTAATTTTAATTATATTTTTTCCTCTTGTAGAGTCTAGCTTATTTTGTTTAAGAGGAACAAATGTTTCTCTTTTTTTGTGATATTCATCACTTCTTTCATGTCTTTAGTCATTTTAGTTGTAGTTATTTTATCTCATTTACAGGGTTATATTATTTGGGACTCATTGTTCTCAGGGTCCTAATTCTCAAGTATATTTTGCATGCTGATTCTCATTTTGAGAGTTCTTTTAAAGTGAGATTTATTTTCTGGGGTGATATCCTGTATGTTCTGGGTTGTAAAAGTGTTCACCAGAATAATTGATGTTTGCCTCATTTAGGTGTCCTCTAGGTGCCAAAGCAGTTCAAGTTTTATGTTAATCTCTTACTGCGGTTCCTATAATTCCTGGGAATTTTCTCTCATGTCTACGCATGGTACGGGCGTGAGGTTTCCATTTCCACTGATACCACCCCACCTCTCTTATTTCCTCCATCTTTCTGTCACAAAGTTACCTCTTGCCTCTGTGGGTTGATAGTTTGAAATTTTTTTGCCCTAGATTCACTGATGTGTAGTTTTTCAAGACTCCTGTCTTTACACTAGGATTTGAGTTTTATTCTCCACATTTAATGTGCTGAAGGCCATGCTTCATATGCCCCACATGGGCATTAAAGCCTCAAGTTATAGACACTATATCTGGCATAGGTTGTAGTTTTCCAAACTTCCCACAATATAACCTCTTAATTCCAAATTCTGCCTTAGTTTTACATTCATAGAGTTTTGTTGTTGTTCTTTTTATCTCAGCTATATTTTAAAAATTGGGTATCGTATTTTATCTTGTAGTTCTAAGTATCTATAAATTGGTGGGGACTGAGGGAGGATATCTCTGTTATTTAGTCTCTCATTTCCCAGAAACCATATTGCCCTAACTGGCTGGTTATATTTAGGAAGGCCATTCACTTAGTGTATACAGAGTGGGGCAAAAGTAGGTTTACAGTTGTTCATATGGAAAGTAATACAATAGTTAATAAATTATAATAATAGTAATACAAGAATAAGCTCTGTGTTTCACAGACTCACAACTGAAAACCTACTTTTGTCCCACCTTGTATTAGTATTATAAACGTTTACTATAATGAATTATGTCATTATTTGCAACTCTTTTGTTGGTTTTCTTTGTTTTTTTCAGGTAAAGAAAAAATCATGTCACCCCAAAATACTGACTTTTGCCTAAATAAATTAAACTTGGAAATTTCCTGTATCTCATTTCTTTATTTTGTTAATTGCTCTCATTTCTCCAGTGAGCATTTCTGTATTGTTTCTAACTTTTATTTGAACTGGATACCTTTTAGAATTTTTTCAAATGTTCAGAGGCAGTTAATTTATTATATGTGACTTAAATATCTCAGTTTGCTATATTCAATTACTAAGAAATTAAACTGCAATTATTGTATATGATGTCATCCAAAAGTTACTGTTCTAAGAGTATAGAATAACTTTCTCCAAGAAGATATATGCACATTTTACTCAATTCTTTAACATGTTTGTAAAATATTCTGGTGGCACAAAGCCATGCCTTCTGTGATTCGATTTGATACTTCTGTAATCTAAGGGTTAATTTCGTTTCTAGCTTCCTATACAGTTGAAAATTTCCTGTTATACTTTTGAGTAGTGATACTTCCTATTTTACCAGTCAGCTTCAGCTCAGATTTATGAACTCAAATTTCATTGTTGCAATTTTGCATTAGAATAGCCACAAAATTAAAAATTCTTGAGTGAGTGAAAGCTTATTACCTATAACTTATAAATTCTACTATACATGAATTTCCTTCTTAACTGATTTCGGATCTTTTTGATAATCTTATTCAATGTATTCAGTCTTTTTTTTTAAATTCTCCCTCAAGAATATGTTTATTGATTTTTTGGGGTGGGGGCAGGGGCACAGGGAGAGAGAGAGAAACATTGATTGGTTGCCACCTCTATGCTCCCTGACCATGAAGGGAATGCAACCTAGGTATGCGCCCTGACTAGGGATTGAACTCACAACTTTTTTTTTTTAAGTATTGCATCTTATTCTTTTTTTTTTTTTAAGATTTTATTCATTTCACCTTTAGATAGGGAAGGGAGGGAGAAAAAGAGAGAGAGAAACATCAGTGTGCTGTTGCTGGGGGCCATGGCCTGCAACCCAGGCATGTACCCTGACTGGGACCTGAACCTGCGATGCTTTGGTTTGCAGCCTGAGCTCAATCCACTGAGCTACTCCAGCCAGGGCTGAACTTATAACTTTTTGATGTACAGGATGATGCTCCAGACAACTGGGCCACCCAGCCAAGGGCCCCAGCATTCAGCCTTAAAGAGAGATTCTACTGTTGTCTCATTTATACATCTACTTTGATGTCAGCAACTCTGGCTTTACCTTCCCCATGCTACACCTTCCCCTCCCCACATAGCTCAGATATAAGACCTAGCAATTGGGCAACTGTAGAGCATATTAGTTAAGACCACAGGCTTTGAAATCAAATAGACCTGTTTTGGATCTTGATTCTATTCTTTAATAACCTATATTGCCCTTACAGTACGTTTAAAAAAAATTAAGTTTTTTTCTGTGAGGTGAATGTGATACACCTACCTCTGAAGGTTGTTGTGAGGATGAACAGACTAATATAACTGAACACTTTCATTAGTGCTGGACGTATGGAAAGTGCCTAAGAGTTGGTCACTTACATTGGTTATATTCTTCTTTGGTGACTCAGCCCGTTTTATCTTGGCCTAAAACTGGAGGCTAGTTTTAGGAAAACTATCGAAATGCATTTCATATTAACTGGGGAATATTTATTTTTTGAAAATAGTTTAATAATCCCCCCAATTTTTACTGAATGGATTACCCTGCATTAAATGTATAATATAGAGTTAGAAAGACACAGAGAACTTTGGAAAATTAAAAAAAAATTTTTTTTTTAAATTAGGCTTATATCTTGATACAGTAGTTCTGCTTCCTTATACATTGTTTTTAAAGGGAGTTTCAGTTTCTTATAGATGCATTAATGCCCACTGGAGAATTGCTGGCCTGTGTTAATGCCAGTGCAGTACACATTGCATTACAGTAGTAGGAGTGTTCAGTTGGGAGTTTGGGGACTTGGGTTTGAGGCCTGGCTTTTTGCTGTCGACTTCGCACATGTCCTTGGTCAAATAAAGCCCCTTTTGTCTCAATTCTGATCTGTACTGTGGTGCTTGTAACCTCACCTACCTACTCAACTTAGTTGTTCAGAAAATCAGATGAAGCAATTCTTAAGACTTTTTAAAAAGTGCAAAGGGCTATTTAAAGGTAAATGTTTTATCCCAGTTTTCACCTTATTTTTGTTCATCTACATGTTTTCAGAAAACAGTGTTGGTGTCTTAAGAGCTTTTAGAAATTGAAATTTATATCCCTGTTAATCCTGTTTCTTTGACCAGAGGCATTTAGTAACTTTCTTTTTTTAATTGTGAGATGCATATTACTTCAGAGGTGAAAGATTTTAGTCATTTCCCAAGTAGCCAGAAGAGATTTCCTGGATAAGCTAATTTTTTTCAGGAAGTGTAACTGTAGCTCTAGAAACTCTCTTTCGTCTCTGCTCAGAACTGATCACTTCCATTAAGCCTTTAATTAACTACCTGGTTTTAATTAATTTGCACCATCTGCATTTATGCATGTAGTTTACAGCATATTAATTTATATTTAAATGTTTTTGTAAGTCATTTTATGTCTCTTATATGTGACCTGGTCTTGTTTTCTCAGCTAGCTTGGAATCTTTCTGAAGGGTAAAGACAATTGTCCTTTCCCTTTCTTCAAAGCAGATTCATTCATAATAGAGACACTCCGCATATAATGGTTTCTCACTAGTTGAGTTTAGGTAAAACTTCCCTACAACATAATGAGTCACTTGTTCTAATTTTAAAGAGTATACATTTTCAGAAAATTTCAGTTTTAGCATGTGCCTATTTAGAGTTAAAAACAAAAGGCACCAAAACAATGTACTGCTTGATTAAAAAGTACGGTGTTTAAGCTGCCATGTATTTCAACTAAGGTTTAAGATTTTTGCTTTTTCATACCATTCTGTTAATTGTGTTTAGCCAAAAGAAATCTAGTAAATCTCATTAAATAGCTTGGTTTAAAAAAAAAACTGTAATATTTTAGGTCGACTGTGATATTTCTATTGTTAATAGCCAAAAAAGGAGTCATGTCTTCTATAAAAAATTTTAATAGATTTTTGTAGATATAATCTCACAATTAAAAAAGATTTTTGTAGAAGGCATACTTTTACAAAGTGTCCTAATTTGTTATTTCTCATTTTTGCATTAAATTAATTTATTAAATTTTTGGTGAGCCCTACTATTGAAGTTTCTCATGTAAACCTTGATGTGGAGGAGACTATTGTTGCAATAAATTTTCTGATTTACTTCAAAATGAGTATATTTGAAAATAAACTTCTTTACATTTGCTTTAATCAGAGCTTGTAATCAAAACAAAATAAAATTATATTTTCGCACTGAAAGAATTTGCTAAAGACAATGTTTCTTCCAAATTAATGTTTGCATTTTACTTTCCAGTTTTTTCCCTCTAAAACCAATTTTTGCTCCCTAAGAAATGTTTTTGTGTCTTCTTCAGGAATGTCATTGTCTGCTGGGTCTTCCCCTCTTCATTCCCCCAAGATCACTCCACATACTTCTCCTGCTCCCAGAAGAAGAAGTCACACTCCAAATCCAGCAAATTATATGGTGCCTTCTAGTGCCTCTACACCTGTTAATAATCCTGTTTCTCAGACTCCGTCCTCTGGTCAGGTGATTCAAAAGGAAACTGTCGGTGGGACAACATACTTCTATACAGACACAACTCCAGCCCCTTTGACTGGAATGGTATGTCTCTGCATTAAAGGGAAGTGACAGTACCCTTATATAGTTCCTTCTGACTCATGAGATTCATGAGGTGTTTAACCTGCTTGCATCTTTTTATTTTGATGGGAAGAAGTATTTAATTTTCTAACTTAGATGGTAATTCTGATCTCTTATCTTTTCAAAGTAATTTGTTTTTTCAATAGTCAGAACTCAAGTTTTGAACCAATCTGGTTTTAGTCAGAAATTAGATTATATTCAAGCCCATTTTAGTACTTTATGTCATGCTTTGCTTATGGGGTTACCTAGTACTTGTGCTAGCTGGAGCTGAAGGTTGATGACATTTGTTACAGGTAGTTTTTCCTCTAGTAAGAAGTTAGAGAAAGGAGATGTCATTTGTTTGTTTGTTTATTTGTTTGTTTGTTTTTAAATCAGTACTTAATGAAAGGAAACTGATGATGAACTCTCACCTTAGGTGAGTCAGCGATTTAATAACTAGACCTCTGGATAGTAGAGTACAGTGAATGGAAGTCTCCAGTATGGGGCATTCATTGTTAAAAGGGAGGGCGTTGAGGGCGCCCTGATTATAGATGAGGAAAAGAGCTGCCACAGCACTGACAGGGGCGGGGAGGGGGGGGGGAGGGTAGAAGGGAAGCATTGCAGTGTTAGAAATCGTACCATTTTAGCTTCATTATTTTGCTTCTGTGTTCAAAAATTATTTTTTAACTATAGAACATTAAGTAGCAGATGAGAAACTCGAGCAAAAACACAAAATGTCATTAAAACACCAAAGCTGATCTAAACCGTAGACATTCATCATGTTAATAGATGAGAGGCTCAGATGAAAAGTATAGTTGGATTTTAGTAAGCAGGCAGGTTTTGATCCCACAAGTTAAATTAATGATTTATTTTGATTATGTTTAATATTTTACTAAAAGGCAATTTGAGTAGAAAGATAACAGATTTTTTGTTACTTATTTTTAAGAGTCCTAGGTCTGCCATTGTTTTGTGACTCTTGAATCTTGGTACCTCTGAGAATGTTTCCCCAGTCGTACATGGGGATAATCATACCTAACCATCTTATGAAAAATGTGAAGACATTTATAGAAGTACTTGTAAATCATGTAAAATGCCTTTTAAGAAATAATGAAATAGCTAATAGTTTTTTATTTTGTTTTGTTTTTGGTCAGAGATCTTTCAAAAATTATCACAGAACAGCTTGCCGAACAGATGGTCAAATAATTGAGGTAGAGTAGAGACTTTCCTTGGTTCTTTCAAGTAAGAATTCTATCAATGTTTTACCTTTTGGGGGCTTATTATATTTTATAATTATTTATACCTTTATTATATTTTATTTTATCATATTTGTAGAAAGAAGAGATTTAATTTATAAACAGGTTCTTTTGTCACAAAACTGTCTCAGCTCTTTTTGTAGAGATTATATATGGTACATTTTTATGTTTTTGCCCTTCAAACCACTCAAAACTATGCTCATGGTAAACCTGATGTAGTTAAGTCAAACTATGCTATCTGATGATGTAAGGAAACCAAGGCAAGAAAAAAGGCATTATTCTCCCTGCAGATATTGGTTAAAGGAAACGTTACAATCACTGCAAAATCACTGCCTGCTTGAGAACAGAATGGAATAATTATCTGAGAGGAACAGAAATTGGCTGAGTTAACTTTTAAAAGAGAAAAAATGTTTGTTTCACCTTTTAAAATGAAAGAAGAAAGCAAAAGGAAAGATATTTTAGAACTTTGAAAGATACTTTAGTACTTTGATTTTGTATGATAGACCAGTGATGGAAAGGAGAGGCAGAGAAAAAAAGAGAAGAAAGGGTGGTCAGGAAAGTCCAGTTAGAAGAATGAAAGACAGGAAGCTGGAAACAGATTTAGTAACTGGGTTGTAGTTTGCTTGAAACATTAAATACATTATTGTACCCTTCTGTTCACTTAACCTATTGACTCAGAGTAAATCTGCCCTCTTTACGTTTGAAGTGTTTTGAGAAGTACTTAGGTAACACTTTTTTGTTTACATTTGCCACAAAAAGCCCACAAGAGGGCAGTTCTTTGGGCAGCTAGGACAGTGTTATCTGAGCTGCAACACCTTTAATAACTGCTTTCTTTCTGCCTTCCAATTTCTTTTTAAAATACTTAGAAAATGTTTGCGTAACATTTCATCCAAAGAGCTCCTTTTGCCTCTCATTAGAGCTTATATTTTACTGTATGTGAAGAAATGTTTCATTACATTTTTCATATTGATTATTAAATATAAGGTTACTTTTAAAATGAATTCAGAAAGTATACTGATAACAGTTTTTCTCTGAGGTATTTAATTCATTATCACTTAAAGATTTAAAATTATCAATTTATCACTATCATTTAAAGATGAAAACTTTATCAGAACAATGATAAAGCTTGTCAATTGAGAAAAATTGATTATTACACTTTCTCCTTCCCTGCCTTTTTAGGTATTTCCAAACTATCATATTTATCCTCCAACTGCACCTCACGTTGCTTATATGCAACCAAAAGCAAATGCACCTTCCTTCTTCATGGCTGATGAGCTCCGACAGGTATGCATCCAGAATTCTTTGTAGGGATGCTGAATGTATCTTGTTCTTTAGTAAAGAACTGGAAAAACAACACAGTTCTTTTCAAATCACATTATTTAATCAAATATGCTGTCCTAAAACGAGAGAATTTAGAACTTACGAGTTCTAAGTGACATATAAGGAAAGCTGTTTTTTAAGAAAGTGTCAGGTAATTATGAGTTCCGATGTAAAACATAGGATAGCTATTTAAATGGGTGACCTTTCTGCATGTTGTATCGTGTGCATTAAAAGCCCTCTTCGAAATATGTAAGTAAATTACTTAAATGGTTTCTGACCTTTAGAAACCTTTTGCTAATATCTACAGATTTAGACTAGGTAGTTGGCCCAGAAATAAACCTCATTCTAGGAGAGCTCAATAGTTTCTGTTCAGTAGGTTTTATAAAAGAATTTTTTGTTAAGACAGCTAGGTATTACTTGTTACATTGAATTTCACTTTATACTTATATTCTTAGAAATATTTTTGTTTCACAGAAGTATGTTGTACTTGTATAATGTTTATAGACTGCACTATTGACAAGCTTAATGTAGACCTTGAGTTTCAGCCAGAGTTAGCTATGTGCTTTAGGTTATGGCACAGTTACTGGAACCCAGTCTTAATTAGGGGCAGGTATATCTAAGACTGGAATTTTGGCATTATACCAGTATTAGAATAGTTATTTTATGACATCAGCATTAAAAAGTACACATACCAAAACATTAATACATTTGTTATTTAGTTATAATAGAAAATCCAGAATTTAGAGCCTGTGTTTAAATGTAAATATACTTTTTTTCCCCCCTTAGGAGCTCATTAACAGACATTTAATAACAATGGCTCAAATTGATCAAGCAGATATGCCAGGTAAAATTCAAGTTGATTCATTCTTATTCTTGTTTTTAAAGGATATGATAATTCTTAGCCCTGACCAGTGTGGCTTAGTTGGTTTGGTGTCATTCCACAAAGCGAAAAGTTGTGGGTTCAATTCCTAGTCAGGGCACTTAACGACAAACGACCCATCGATGTTTCTGTCCCTCCCTTCCTCTCTCTCTAAAAATAAATAATGAAAATCTTTAAAGGATATTATAATTTTTGTGTAATCCTATACATTTTTATGTCTTAAACTAGCTAATGACTATTTTATGAATATTTATTTCAAATCTACTTAAGAATTCCAGGATGCCACAGATTACCCAGTTTATTTAAATTAATTTTACACGTGACGATAATGTAGTTCATAAAAAAATTAGATAGTTTTATATTTGTGGTGATTTATCTCACTGTATACTAGAATATTATTGTTTTCTGAAACTTGGATCAAGTGTATAGGTTTTTAAGCAGCAGGGAAAGGTGATTTTTATTGTTATTACTTTTTAGACTACTGTGTGCCAAGCTGTGTGATGTTTTATGACTTTCCTACTTATAAAAATCTTGTGACATGGATACTAGTATTATCATCTCCATTTTACATCTGAGGAAAATTGAAGTTGATAGGCAGGTTCAGTATCTTTCTAAAGAACAGTGGCTACTAATTGGGTGGCTGAGTCAGAATTTAAACCTAGGTTTTTCTGACTGTACCACAGTGTCTCCAAGAGAGCATTAAAATCTCTTTCCCTAGCTTATACTGTGTAAGCAAGAGTAAATATGGTATAATTTAACAAAACTATAAATAACACTAGGAATACATTTGCCACAGAGATAATCTTAAAACACCAGTTGTTATGAAGGATTCAGCTTGTCTACTGTGTGTCTTCTTGACTGCTAAAAAGTCAAAAGGAGTGTGTCTGGCTGTATGTCTTAAGACTGATCTTCCCATTAGATACGCAGAAAATTTACCTGTCGTAACATTTGACAGGCTGAGATTTTCTTAATTATTTAGCTTTGCATTTGAGGCCCTACTGAGGGTAAAAGAAAAAAACGAAAAATAAATAGGTTTATGTAGTATTCTAGTCTTTATGACTCCAGTCATGTATAAATCGTATGTTGGTACATTAGACGTAATTTGAAGTTATAGTAGAATTTAGAAAATAACTATATATGAGATTAATACATCTCACTTGCATTTCTGTAGACTGGTAGCCAATAATCATTTGCAATGGTTTCAGAATATCAGTACCTAGGAGTAAATACAACAAAAGATGTGTAAGTTCTCATTGGGGGAGATAAATAGAGGGAAATACTTTATTCATGAATAGGAGTATTTATAATAATTAAGATGTTAATTTTTCTAAACTGACTTATAGATTCACTATAGTACTAATGAAAGCATATGAACTTTTTTAACTGAAAATACTTCTGACATCTAATTTGTGTCCTAACAATTTAATTGTTAAAGGCTCAGTCCCACAAGATTATTGCTATGCCAGATGCTAGCTTAAATGGGGTATGCTGGCTACCCACACTTTTGTCTGGCCAATTACAAATTTGGGGCATTTTTACCACACCCTCAGGTTTGGTAATTTGGAATGACTCACAGAACTCTGGAAAGCACTTTATATACTATTATTGCTTTATTATAAAGGATACAACTCAGGAGCAGCCAAGTTCAAGAGATGTATTAGTACATATTGGAGGAGGATGGAGTGGGCAACTTTCTTGCCTTCTCTGGGTATGCCACCCTCCGAGTACCTCAGTGAGTTCCTCAACTTGTAAGCTCTTTGAATCTCACTGTTTGTTTAGGGTTTTTTATGGAAATTTCATTGTGTGGGCATGGTCAAATAAATCTTTGGCTGTTGGTGATAACTCAACCTCCAGCCCCCCTCTCTTTTCCCTGGACTTTGTGGGTAGGGTAGTCTGAAAGTTCCAAGCTTCTAATAGAGGTTGGTCTTTATTTTTATTTTTTATTATGTTATAGCATAGCAGAGCTTTTCATAGTATATGATAAAATCATCAAAGAGAAAAGGACCAAGGTACTTTGAAGATTATGATTAGGAATTCTGGGTATGTTGTGGAAGGGGAGACTTGGTTTGAGTCTGCAGTGACTAACAGCGTGGCCATGGCACTGAGTTAGACAGATCGACTAGTAGAACAGACTCGGGGAGAGCCTGGGCCCTTTCTGTGATAGAGGTGGCATGTTAGTGGGGAAAGCAAGACATTGCAAAAATGGTTGTGTTTAAGTAAAAATTGGATCTTCTCAAACCACATCTAAAAATCAACTCCAAATAGAGAACTTAAATGTCTAAAACAAAACTGTAAAACTCTTACTATAAAATATAAATAAATAGAGGAGTCAGGTATTGTTGACTCAAAGAAAATACTAATAAATTTCACTAAATTGAAATTTGAAACACTCCAGAGGCACCTATAGTAAAGAAAAAACTTGGAAGAAGATATTTATAAAACTGACAAAGAATATAAAATACAAATCAGTATAAAATACAAATCAGTAAGAGCATGAACAGTCCAATAAAACAATGACCAAAGGATAGGAATATACACTTCCAGAAAATGGAAATTCATGTGACTAATAAATATAAGAAAAGATGTCGGCCATCACTGATTAGGGAAATACAAATAAAATTCTGTTTTAAAATCTGATCATATAAGGCATGAGCATATGGATCCATAGGTTCTCCAGTACATGGCTATTAGTAGTGTGAACTTGTTACCACTTTTAAAACTAAAGTTGAATATCTGTGTTCCCTATGATTCAGCTATTCTGCTCTTAGATATAGGTATACCCCTACGTATTTTCAACCAGAAAATGTGTAAGGTATTCATAATATTACTGCTCATAAAATCAGAAACCTTGATCAATCCAAATGCCCATCTAAAGGGTGGGATGAATGAACTCTGATAGGGTTAGACAATGAATATTATATAGGTGTTAAAGTGAAGAAAGTGTGCTGACATGCAACAATACAGAAGAGGCTTGTAATGTAATATTAAGTAAAAAAGTAAGTTGCGACAGATTACATACAGCACAACAGCTTTTTATAAACCTAACTGATGTGTATATGCATACTTAAGTTCATGTAAGTACGTGTGTATATCATACATGCATGAACATATACATACATAATAAACTTGAGTACGTATAGGTATAGTAAAACCATATAAAAGGGAAGGAAGAGAAAGAGAAGGAAAGCAAAGGTTGGTAGAATCATATAATTAATTTTTAATCCTCACCCAAGGATATGTTTACTGATTTTAGAGAGAGGGGAATGGGGAGAGAGAGAAAAATATTGATGTGAGAGAGAAACATCAAGTGGTTGCCTCTCATCCATGCCCTCCATGCCCTGGCTCAGGATTCAGCCTGCAACCTAAGTATGTTTCCACTGCAGCACAATTTTTTCCCTTTGCACTGTTTGGAATTCAGCATGACTTGGTTGAAGGTAGACAGAGGGATGAAGGAGTTGAGACCATAAGATTTTTAGTTGATTGTGTCCCTCATGCAGTTTCCTTTTTACACTGATGCTGTGAGTACCACTGCTAGCATAGTAAATTTCAAGTCCTTACGTGGCTTTAAATTTCCCTCAGATTGAATTCCAGCATACCTCTGTCAGCTTTATCTCCACTCTGCACCTCCTCTGTGCCGCACCTCCTCTGTGCTACACCCCCACCCCTGTTCCTCCACCACTTGAGATTTCACTATCATGCCTTGTTCATTGTTTTTGTACATTCATTCCTTGTTTTTTGTTTTTGTTCTGTTTACTCCCTCACGGTAAAGCACTCTTTCCACTTGTTTTAACTCATTAATTTCTAGTAAACATGCCAAATCAGCTGTAAGATCTTTCCTAATATCTTTGGGAATGGCTCCCTTGTCTGTGTTTCCATGCATAGTGGTTCCAAAGTATGGGTCCTTGACCTTTCCCCCAACCCTCCACCCCTACCCCACCTGCAGAGTCCTTTCATCATCACCTGGGAGCTTGTTAGAATAATAAATTCTTGGGCCCTACTTTTGACCTACTGAATCAAAAACTTTGGGCATGGGGCCCAGCAAACTGTTTTCACAAGATTCTGCATGGTACTAAAATTTAAGAACCAGTGCCATGGTGAATTGCTTTTTTTAAATAACTATTTTGCCTTGAATATATATATTTAAGATTTTGTTTATTTTTAGAAAGTGGGGAAGGGAGGGAGAGAAACATATATGCGAGAGAGAAATACTGATCGGCTGCCTCTCATACATACCCCGACCAGGAACTGGACCTGCAACCCAGGCCTGTCCTTGTGCTATATTTTATATAACTCTCTTAGCCTCTTGTTAAGAACCCATATTTCATTGATACTTGTTCACTAATACATAGTAGGTACTCAATACATTTTTACTAATTGGAAATTAATTACTTCCCTTATGAAATAGCTAGAAAACAAAATTTATTAGTTGTTTTTGGAAATTACACTGATCATTCAAATACATCATAAATGAGTAAAAGTTACAGCTGCATTCACTTGTCTCTATTCTTCTCTTATTGCCTTTATTTCAGTGGAACATGCTACTTGACCATGGTTTGAAAGTTACATTGAATCGACGTTTTGCACTATGGCTAAAATGCCATGTAGGAGTTTAGAGCACAAGACTCCAAAATTAGCCTCTTGAGTTTGTCTCCCTACTCCTCTAGAGGAGTAATCCTTGTTTTCCTTATTTATGAAATAAGGAGTTCTATCATAAAATTGTTCCTCGAACTAAGAGATTGTAAGTGTGAGAATTTGGCAAAGGCATAGCAGGAGGGGTCCTTTTGAATCTGTCTTCTGGAATTAGAGTTTTCTTAATAGTGTTTCACCAGAATTTTAATAGTCATAGGTTAAAAATTATTTGTTGTTTTTGTTTGTGAGTTTTTCATAAGATATATTGCCATGTTTCCAAATAGTGTTAAACATGTTTATAAAAAGTTTGGCAACTACAGACTAGTGTAATAAGTAGGGGAAAATCCTCCCACTTTGTATTTACAATTGTTAAAATTATGCTATAAAATCATTTTACTAGATGATTTTCTAGGCATAGCTGCATGTTCACTCATCTGCTTTTCAATTGAGATGTGACGAGCATTCCTAAGTCATTCAAGACATTTCACCATTGGAAGCTTTCCAGGTGGAAAATATAGTTGATTATATTTGAAACATTAAAAACTATTTTCTATTTGGATTGTAACACTGATTCATGTTTGTTCTAGATAATATGGAACAATAAAGAAGGGACAATTAAATACCTATACTCAGTAGAGAAACCAACCACTGAGTACATTTTCATGTTCAACTTTCTAGTCTTTTTAAGAAACAACACATAGGGATTCAAGATAAACAGTTTTTAATACACAACAGTATTACAAACAAATCCCAATGCGTTATATAGCCTTAAACATAATTTTTCTTTCTTTGAGGAAGATAGCAGGCTTGGTAGTAAAGTTGTTTAATTTTCTTTTATGTTTTGCTAGGGATTAAAACTGTGCTGTTCCACCGAGTGATTAGAGAGTTTTGATACAGATTGCCATATTTATACATACATATACACACCACCACACTATATATACACACTCTCCATTTTAATGTTACTTATTTTGAATTTCTTTATGCTTTAAAAACAAGAATTCGTAGCTTAACCTCATTGTCTAAATATATTTTATACAAATAAATGTTTAAAGAAACAAAATATATCTTGATTTTTATTCAGTATCAGATAAGTGATTAGACATTGTTTCTGATGTTTGCTGTAATTTTGAGTGTATGAAATCTAGTTCTATGGTTGTTTTATAATGCCTGTTTAATGTTGATCATGAAACCAGTTTTATATAATTATGAATGTTGCCACTGTTCTTGAACAGAAAGTCCATTTTGATATCAGTTATTTATAGTAGGTTTGATTTCTTCTTTATTATTCTGAGAGATTTATGAATGTCTGCAAGTCATGTGTCTTTTTATGAATTACTCTAGCAGTCCCTGCAGAAGTTGATAGCTACCATAGCCTATTCCCTCTAGAACCACTCCCACCCCCCAACCGGATACAGAAATCAAGTAATTTTGGCTACATTACATCTTGCTACAAAGCCGTAAATAGCAAAGATGATCTGCCATATTGTCTTCGGAGGATACATGGTAAGGAAAATAAATTATCCTCTTTTAGAAGCATATTATTGAGGCTGAGATTTTTCAAACATTCCTGAATATATTTATTTAATATATGAATTTAAAATATAAATAAATTTATTGTTTCATTTCACGATTAGTGATTCATAGGAATGTATAACATGGTTTTTTCCTTCATATTTCTGATGGAAAAGGGGAGATGTCATTGACAATTTAGTATAAAAATTTTACTTTTTCAGGTTTTCGTCTTGTTAACACAAAATGCATGGTGTTGGTTGATATGTGGAAAAAAATTCAGCACTCAAATATTGTAACCTTGCGTGAGGTATTTACCACTAAAGCATTTGCAGAGCCTTGTGAGTAATTTGCAGTTGTCTTTCTTCTTATGAGTTTAACTGTTTAAAGCCAGATTGCAGTAATGAATGTTTGTGTTTTATTTTAAGCTCTTGTGTTTGCATATGATTTCCATGCTGGAGGGGAGACTATGATGAGCAGACACTTCAATGACCCCAATGCTGATGCCTACTTCACAAAGAGAAAGTGGGGTAAGGAAAAGCAGCAAGCAAGATGTGTGCTGACAAATGTTTTTGTGCTCTGTGGGAGAGTAGTTTGTATTTTAAAATACATAAAATTCTATACCTGTAGTCATTCCGCTTAGAGACCCTACTGCATTTTAAAAAGAAATGGGGTAAATCTGTAACAAGTTAGGAAATAATGTGCTATGTGTATAGACTGAGATGAAGATAGGTTCTGAAAGACTCACATAGATATCTGAAATTTTAATAACAGAATATGATGGGAGTTTTATTCTCTTAACAGTTTTTTTTCTTTTAAGAATCTAATGCTTTCTGAGTAGAGATGATTTGGAAAATTCAGTAAATTGAAAGATAATCCCTGTAGTTTCATTCACTACAACAAAACATGACCGTTATGGGTGTCTTGATGTATTTCTTTTCAGCTTTGGTGTTTTGTTTTGGTTTATTTGGTTTCCCTTTGTATTGTTATTTTATATCATATTGCATTTTCCATTTATTATAAATATTTTTCCCTTAATTTTTACATTTTCTGAGTTTAATTCAATGACTCCCTCAGAGTCCAGTGTGACTATATATCATTTATGAAATTATTTCCCTAAACCAGTGCTTTTGTTTAAATGTAGGATTTCATGTTACTGAAGGAACTAGTCTTTAAAATAAATTTTCAGGTAATTTAAATAGGGAATATTATCTTTTTTTCTCATTTTTAATAATATTGTAAGAACCAAAATATTCTGACAAATGTTTATTTAAAGGATAAATCATTTCAGAGTAAAAGTAAATCCATTTGAGATGTCTGTTAATTAATTTATATATTTGGGGGGGGAGTGTGGTTCATTTTCTTTGGTGGGGTCAGGAAAAAAGCATTGTGTTTACCACAAGTTTTAATATTTTAAAGATTTTTCTTGAATACATACTGAGAGAAACTAAGGAGGGAGAAAGATTTGAGTCACATGACAGTAATTTTTTGGATTATAACTTTTTGAAGGATTCTACCTATGGTAAAAATATATTGTTTACTTGTAACTTTGCTTTTTGACAGTTACAAAAAGAAAGCTGTGGTTACATGGTTGTTTCACATTGAAAATCTGGTCATATAGTGTGGTCATTTCTTTTCCTTTTGCCGTGTCATCTGTAGACACATAATTTTGTTGAAAGGGATGTGGTATGACTTTTTTTACAGATGAACATAGCTGTAGTTGTTCAAGTTTATTTTAGTAATACCACCTGTGAAATGACTGTTGGCTATAATTTATAGCTGGATTTCCCAAGATCAGCCCTGATGACATTTGGAGCTGGACAATTACTTGGGTAGGGTCTGTCCTGTGCATTGCAGGATATTCAGCAGTATCCCTGGCCTCTACCCACTAGCGGCTGGTAGCAATCCCCCACTCCAGTTGTGGTGCCAAAAATATTTCCAGACATTGACAAATGTCCCTTAAGGGGGGCAAAATTTACTTCTGTTGAGAACCACTGATTTACAGCACTCCTTTCTGGCTTTTTTTTTTTCCTTTACTTTATTCTGTTTTTGATGTTGACTGATTATTTGATATGTTTACATTTTCACAAGAATCAGTCCTTTTTCTAATATTTGAAAGTATTGTTTGAATGGCAGTAACATCCCTAAATGTACCATGTATACTTTAATTTACAGCGGCTTCTATACAAAGCAGTCCTCTGTTTTCCCAATGTGACTATTAAAAAAAGAAAATAAAGGCCAATAATCGTTTAAACTCATAGAGACATAAATGAAAGTGTAATATTTTCTTAAACTATTTAACTTATTAACTTAGCACAAAAAAATGCATATTTCAAGAAATATGCTAATTTAGAAAAGAGGTATAATAGTAATACTGTACCTTATAGGAGTTGTGATAAGAGGTTTAAAGTAAGAAAATGTGGGTAAAGTAACTAGACACAATCTGGTACACAGTAAGCATTGTTTCTTGATAAATATTCGTTTACCTTATTGCCACATTTATTATGTAGTTTTATTTAAATTCTTTATAGCTGTCTTTAATATTGTCTTGGTAGTTATCAGTAGAGCCACTTTTTGAATCATCTAAGACTGTTTTCCTGATTTTATTATCTTTAGTTTTGTCTAAATTCAGGGATAACAATTTTTGAATTTTGTATTTGCTTTTTTCCTGAAAATTTTATCCCAAGCCTTTTAAGTCCCTTTCTTTTTTTTCCCTTCTTTTTTTATCCCCTTTATCCCCCTCCTCCCTGCACCCCACTACCCACCAGCATCTCTCCCCCCTAGTTCATGTCCATGGTTTGTACACAGAAATTCTTTGGCCAAGGCTTAAGTATCTGTTTGCTGTTTATTATCTCCACACTTAATCATTTAACTGTGTTTTCAGACCCAATTCACAAAAGGTTTGTTTACAACCACATGAACCCTTGAATTTATAAGGTATGTTCCCTAAAACACAGGAGTTCCCCTTTATCCACTGAGGACATGTTCCAAGACTCCCAGTGGATGCTAAAACTGGGAGTAGTACTGATAAAGTTAAATTTATAAATTAGGCACACTAAGAGATTAACAATAGTAACCAATGATAAAATAGAACATTTATGTAAAAATATACGGTAATAAAAGTTATATGAATGTGATCTCTCTCTCAAAACATATTATACTATTTAACCCTTCTTGTGATGACGTGAGATAAAATGCCATTATGATGAGATGAAGTGAGGTGAATGACATAGGTAAGCACTGGGACGTAGTGTTAGGCTACTATTGACCTCAGTGGTACATCAGAAGGAAAACCCTCTGCTTCCATAGATCCTGGATCATTGAGCCACGATGATGTCAGTGGCTGGATGTCAGGAGCAGATGATGTTGATGGTTGGGGAAATTTAATATTTTTTGACTGTGGTCCATATCTGGTAACTGAAACCATGGAAGATGAAACTGTGGAAAAGGGGAGACAACTATATTTATGAAATCTGCATCAAATTTATATGGTTCCTTTTCTACTGATTTTAGGATTAACAGTGACCCAGAAAATAGCATCAGGAAGCATTTTTAAGAGTCGATAGATCCCTGGCTGGTGTGGCTCAGTGGATTGAATGCTGGCCTCCGAACCAAAGGGTCGCTGGTTCAATTCCTAGTCAGGGCACATGTCTGGGTTACAGGCCAGGTTCCCAGTGGGAGGGCACGTGCGAGGCAACCACACATTGATGTTTCTCTCCCTCTCTTTTCTCCTTCCTTTCCCCTCTCTCTAAAAATAAATAAAATCTTAAAAAATAAAAGAATCAATAGGATAAAAATGATTACTTTTCATGGTTGACCAGATTTTTTTTTGTATTTTATATTTACACGTAAGTGACATTCAGTGTTTTACATTCGTGTTTTTGTGAATTGGACGTCATCATATCCAACTGACATGGCTGTAATAAAGGAGGCTGAGCAGTACAAGAAGAACAAGGAAACGTTCGGCATAAATGATAGTAGAGACTTTTATTTCCCTCAAACCATAGAATGGACAGGTCTCACATGCATGGACAATAATATATGCTAGGAATATCCATATTTTAAGTAAAATAACATTCTCTGCAGTTCCTGTTTTTTAATCAGAATTTGCATTTATTTGGTTTGTAATTAAATGCAAGTTCTTTAAATAATTTTTGTTTAGTCAATTATAGTAGTCACAGAAAAGAGCAGTTCAGTGAGAGCTCTGCTGCTACTAACAATATAAAGGTATAATCTCAAAATGGAAAATTTTGGGTTTGTCCCTTAAATTCTTATAGACTAAACTTAAATTTTACCTATATATGTATGTATATATTGACAAATCATGCCATGAATATAGATAAATTTTCTGTTATTTCGGTTTTAATGTTTTAGCTCATTACTTAATTTAAGATTTTTAAAAATTATTAATTTGCTTTATAGGTCAACATGATGGACCATTGCCCAGACAGCATGCTGGGCTATTGCCAGAATCTCTTATTTGGGCATATATTGTCCAGTTGAGCTCTGCATTGCGTACCATTCATACAGCAGGTTTGGCGTGTCGAGTTATGGACCCAACAAAGATTCTGATAACTGGCAAAACTAGGTACTAGCATTGAGTTTTGGCTTCTTTATTCAACATTTAACCTATGACAGATTTTAAACAAAGCATGATGATTTGTTTTAATTTTACCTTTTCATATGTTCCATCCAGAAGAACTGCTGTGACTTTGAATTTATTTGTAAATTTTTTAAAAAATGTTGAATTCTTAATAAAATGCTTGGTTATTAACCAAGAATCTTGTAAGGGTTTGGAGGTATGTATGGTTAGGATTGCAGGGACATACAGTGCACAGCCATGGTTCTCAGATTTCACTATGAATCAGAACTATCCAGGGGGGAGCTCATTTAGCACATATCGTTGGGCTCCAGCCCCAGAGTTCTCACTAGATAAATCTGGAGTAACACCTGAGAGTCTGCATTTCCAACAAGTTCCTAGGTGTCCTCTTGCTGTTGACTGGGCCCTGTGCCTTGAGAACTACTGATAGAGTCAAACACACAGATCCTGACTTCAGCAGAGTTTCATTTGAATTGTAATTTTGAGTCTTGTCTTGGGCAGTGTAGCATGAACAGCTCAGGATGTAGTACTAGATGACCAGGGTTCATATTCTGGCTCTGTTACTGACTTTACGACCCTGATCAAGTTATTTAACTTCTGTATGTTCAGTAACCTTATCAGCCATGTACTATTCTCAACCATTTTCCACATTTATAAGACAACTGTCTCATTAAGAATATTAATAGGATTGAATAAGTTAATGCATGTAAAATGCCTCCAGTGTTGACTAATACATGTTCAACAAGTGTTAGGAAGATAACTAGTTCTCTTTACATGAATGAAGCAGCTTGGTACAATGGAAAGATCCCTGGGCTGGTAGTCAGAGATATGAGTTATAGTTCTGGCATTATTAGTTGCTGACTTTTATATTTTTATAGCGTTAGGCCTGTCACTTCATATTTCTCACCTCTGAAATGGTGATTGGTAGAGGTTATATAGGGGTAGGACAGGAGGTTAGAGGAGATAATATTTTGAGATCCTTCCAAATAGTACAGGAAGTGATAAATTTCCACTAGTATATAATTTTTAAAATTTTGTTTTAATTTTTTTTTTAAATTCTCTGATCTTTAAAGGTTGCGAGTAAACTGTGTTGGAGTATTTGATGTTTTAACATTTGATAACAGTCAGAATAATAATCCATTGGCATTAATGGCTCAGTATCAGGTGAGTAAGAATTGAAAGGAATACTTAATAACTTAAGCCTTGGTCTTTCTTTAAGACAAATTTTGTTTATTTTAACATACTTCAGGGTTTTAAGTATAGATATCAGTTTATTCTGGGTGGTCTTTGCACACACTTTGAATGGGTATTTCTTAATCTCTGTGATGCATTTAGTGTAGAGCCCTTATAGGTTGGAATATATAGAATTAATGACAGTGTCGGAGACTCCAGCTGTTCAAATGAAAATGTGTTTATGGGATTAGGAAATTTGTCCTTGGCAGAGGTTAAAATAGATTAATTGGTCAGCTAAAAGAATATAATAAATTAGATTTTACTTTTAGAACAATTGTCCCACTACCAATCTGAAAATTGTAGAAGTATTTTCAGAGGAATAGTGTTTTATTGCTGTTTTCTAAGTAATTCTGTTTTTCTTAATCAAAGCCCATCACTCCTTGTACGTTATCAGAATTTGGTTATAGTCTGATTTCGTATTAATAGTGTGGCTTTAGGTCTTATTATGTCCTTAGCTATTTATTTCTTATTTCTTGAATAATCCAAGATGCAGAATAAGAACCTGTATCTACAAGGAGCGTGAAGTGTAGCTGCTTTTGTCTTGACTGCCCTGTGCAAATGCCCTGGCTGTTCAAAGTGTGTTTCAGGTCATCCCGTTTGTATTGCAGTCATATTTGGGAGGCTGTGCAGCTGTCGTTTTAAGGCAATGTTCTCTTTGTGTAAGGCATTTTTGCATGTTTCTGAACATTTATTAACTTAGAGATTTGATATGAAGCAGAATCTCTTCTTGTTACATGGAAAAACAAGAAAAAGAACACCTTATCTTCCCATTGTTCTTATTTCAACTTCTTTTGTTTAAATCTTGAAAGGAGATTTTAGTTTACTGTAAGACAAAATTTCCAAACAAAAAGGAAGGGTCAGACTGAGATTAGAGTCTAAGTAGGGTTTAATATTCCAACTCATGTGTAAACTTCTCTTGCCACCGACAGTGCAGTCTCAGAGACTTAGAGCTACTGAGCACATTTGCTTTGTTGTGTGCAGACTTTTCACATCTCCTTCCATTCTGCTTGTGCCCACCTAACCTCAGTGGCAGCCAAGCTCTCCTGGTTGGTAACATCATGTAGTGGCCTCTACATGCAAGACCATGGCTCCCTCTCCCCTAGTGGCAGGAGCTTTCTTCTATCTCAGGAGATTTGCTCCCTCTTCTTTTTTAAATGTAGGTGGTTGTTAATTACCTACTTTCCTTATTAATTTTTGTCTGATATGTATTGGCTAATTGGTTCTGAAAATTTTTCTTCATAATCATGCTCCTTAAAGTGACTGGTTATTGACTGTTAAAAATAGTAGTGATTTTCATATATGTAGGAAAGTAATATTAAATTTTTTAAGAGAAATTAGACATTAATTTGAACTAGTACTGTCAACCTCTATTGCAAGTATCTGGAAACCCTGTATCTGCATTAAAAAATAGCCTTATGTATTCTTATTCTTCTTCGTTCTGAATAGAGGTCCTTTTTATTTAATTTACTAATATAAAATAAGACCAGTTTGATTTTCCTCTGTGAGTGTCACAACAGTATTACTTAACATTTTTTCTTTGCAAGTGAACATTATTTCATTTATGTTATGGATTGTCAGATTGACCTTGAAAAACAATTTTTCATAAGAAAAAGTAATCCCAGAGTTCCAAACAAAGAACTTTTAGGTAGGCATTTGGGGCAGCTGACTCGGTAAGTTAGCAATTGCCATCATTCATAAACTCAGGCTACTTTCAACCCATTGTCACCTCCCCTTTTTTTTTTCAGTAGTAAAGGTATATCAGATTTTTTTGTCTTTATTTTTTGGGGTGTGGGTATATATGTATAGAAGATTTTTCATATAGTTTATGGTAAAGTAAAGGAGACACTTAAAGATAGTCCCAAACAGGGAATTGTGATTTTATAGAGAAGAGGGCACATGAGAAAGGAGTACGTTGTTTCTTGTAGTCTATTTCTCATAATCTGTTTCAGAAATGTGAGTAGAGACTGACATAAATAGAGCCATAGATAGAATCAGAAAAATCAAGAAATCAAGAGTCAGGAAGAAACTGAAAATGAGTTATGGGGAAGAACCTCCAGAATTCAACAAATGGGGAGTAGGGGATCAGATGGAAGTAAGAAGCAAAATAACAACTGGAAAATTATTGGGTTAGCCAAAAATTCCATTATTTTTTTCTGTAAAATAAAAGACACACTCTTCATTTTCACCAATAACTTTATTGATTTGCATATTTTGAGAATGTCTGCTGTCTCCTGCTGTTGACTTCTAGTGTGTAGAGGCCAGAAGTTCTGCGAAACATCTTCCAATGCATAAGACAGCCCCATAGCTAAGAAATACTTGGGCAGAATGTCAGTAGTGCCAAGAAACTTTGCAAACTACTTTTGACGCGTTCGATCAGTCACAGCACCTTATCCACATACTGCACAAACCTTTTTCTGCATTTCAGTTGCCTTTTTTCCTTTCTTGAAATAATAAAGCATAATACACCAAAAATGTTGTGTATTGTCTTCCATCTTTAATATTAAAATGGCTGCACAAAAATTTTGATAAGTTTATTTTAAACTCACACTGATAAGACAGTGGTCACAATACAGTCTAACAATTGTTTTGAATGAGGTTAACGACAAGTAAGCACTGCTGGAGTCATTGTACAGAAAAAAATGTAACGAACTTTTTTGGCCAACCCAATATTTAGCTGGGAAATAAGGAAAGGAGGGTTACTGAAGTTCTTATGATGTTAGATGCTCTTAATTAAGCAGGACTTGGTTAACCTCTTTTATTTAAAAAAGTAGTTCTAATTTAATCTGGATTATGTGACACACATATTTTATTTCTGAAGTGGGTACTCCACCTTGAGTCAGCTTTAGAAGGGTGGTAGGAGGTACTCAAGGAGATGCTCCTATTCTTTAAATCCATCAGTCCTTCAGTGTACCTGGACTTTTGTTTCCTTGTCTTGTGGCAGGGACTGATGGGATATTCTATGCAGGAGGTTTACTTATAGCATCAGTTCAGGGTGGAGCTAACCTGAAAATCCTTCTGTTTTAAGGGTGGGGAGGCAGTGTGTTGGTACATGCTGCTCACATACTGGAGAAATAATAACCCTCAGTTTGCTTTACTGATGATATAAGATTGCAACACTTAGAGCAATTTCCAGTTGGAGTTTACATGCATCAATTTATGGTTTCATTAATATAACATGGAATGTTTACTTGATCTTGAGAATGGCTAAAGGGAGTCCTTCTTGAGTTCGTTCACTGCAGTGCCCTCCAGAGAAAGAAACTATGGCAGCAGTGACCTTTCCCATGCCACCTTCCCTTCTGCCTCTGGCTCCTAACTCTGTACCTCTAATGAAGTTTTAAATAGTTCCTCTGACATGAATCCTTGATATATCTCTTGCCCTGCTGGATTCACAGAAGCTTGTTTTTGTAATCAGTTTTTCTACTGGTAACGGGATCTTATGTTAACAGTGTCAGATTAAAAAATGCTAGTTTGGGATAAATTTTTAAATTTGAACTTTTCATGTTATTTTAGTAATGGACTTTGACTTCCTGTTATACTTTATTATTTGGATAGAATGCATTAAGGATAGCTATATAGTGCTAAAGTTTCATTATTGATTGTCTTGAAATACTCCCCTGATGTTGCAAATGTACTGTTGTAAATACTCCATAAAGCCAGGGGTTTTGAACCCTCACTGCTTATCAGAATCTCTTGTGGAAGCTTTGAAAAATAGCAATGCCTAGATCTTACCCCAGATATTAACAGCAGAACTGAGATGAGGGGATGGATACTGGGTGAATTTTGTTGTTAAGCTCCTCAGATGATTTTAATATATAGCTAGGTTTGAAAACTCACACTAAACCAGTATTCAGTAACTCAACATGTATCCAGTAATTCAGATGAAATCTCAGGTTCTGAAGATTTACAGAAGTTTTCTGTAGAAATTACTTCAGATGATTTCATTTAACTCTGAGCTGCTCCATTCTCCCAGGTATATGCTGAGCAGGGCCGTGCGGGTCACCATTTTGTTTCCTGGAGTCATAGTGTAGTAGTAGGTAATGGAGAGCTCGCTTCAGTTCATCCCACTGTCTTTTGAAACCCTTTTAAAAGGAAGGCCTCAGACTGGTAAATCTTAAAAAAAAAAAAAAGGGAAAACAGGTGGTTACAGAGCTCAAAGACCTATTACAGTGGGAGTACAATTGTCTGTTTAGAACATTGGCAGATGGGACGTCATTGGGTTAGCAGCATTTTTGATGTTCTGGAGAACATACTTGAATCAGGTGTTGGCTGATGTTGTGTTTGGAGTAATGGAATAACTTTTCTCTAAATCATCAAATGCCCAATATATTATAAGCATCATGGAAAATGAAAAAGTGCACATTATAAATTGTAGTGATCGTAGTAAAGCAAGTGTATATGGTAGGCAGCCTTGAATTTCTTGTAATGATAAGAGTATTACAGCTCGATTTAAATACATTTTCTTTAAAATTTTAAGACATCAGTTCTGTAGTTGTCACGTGAAGTTTATTTAGAGTAATCTTTCTTAAAGTATAGTCCGAGAACTACCTTCATCAGAATTACCTGGGTGCTTTAAAAATACTGGGCCTGTTCCCAGACCTACTGGGTGACAATCTCTGGGGAAGAGGCTCAGAAATTCTTTTTGAGAAGCTCCCAGCTAATCCGGATGAGCACCAATACTAGAGACCCCTGTGCTGCGCTCTGCAGCTCCTTTGTACAAGTGCTTTTTCCATGCAGTCACTAGTGTCAGTGTATTAAATTTGTACCTATAAAATAAAAATTAAAAGTTGTGTTTATTCTTTTATGTCAGCAAGCAGATCTGATATCATTAGGAAAAGTTGTGTTGGCTTTGGCTTGCAACTCTTTGGCAGGAATTCAGCGAGAGAATTTACAGAAAGCCATGGAGCTGGTGACAATCAACTACTCCTCTGACCTGAAGAATCTGATTTTGTAAGTTTTCATGTGTGATTTTGTGTGTATCATGATCATATGAGATAAGACAGCTTATTTTTCATAAGGACCTTTTCACAGTGATTGTGTTTATTTTAATTTCCACTATTTAAAATCAGGCAAAACACAATTAAGCAACTTGTAATTTATTTTTATTGCCAAGTATATATTTCTTGGAATAAATTTATAAACCATTGTGTTTAAATCAGTAACTGATATTTTAAACATTTGCCAAAGGGCACATTCTGAAGCTGCATTGGTATGTACTAGCTATGTATAACCTCTTAAGTTTAAACTAATTAAAATAAAATAAAAGTTAAAATTAAGTTCTTTGGTTGTACTAACCACTTTTCAAGAGCTCAGAAGTCACACGTAGCTCCTGGCTGATATTAGACAGTGTAGATGTAGAACATTTTCATCATCTCAGAAAGTTATGTCAGACAGCGCCGCTCACCAGAGTAGTCAGTGTCTTTGTGAAGGCTGTCATAAATAAGCCTCAGGGGCAATTCATGATGTACTCTATGGTCAGAACACCCATTCCAGGTAGCATGTATAGAACAGTCTCTGCGTTTCCACTCCAGTGTTGTTAGACTCCAAGGAATCCTTGTGTGCAGGGTTAAATGAATTGGGCTTAAGAGAAACCCACTGTGGACTCCTATCACTACAGAAAGACTTCTTCCTGTTTAAGACACCTCTAACTCACAGGAATTCCGGAGGGTGGGCAACCCTTATAAATTATTCTAGAGAACAGATGCTAGGAAGTCTCTTTTGAGATTTATCATCCTGTTGTGTTCTAGAAGCAATTAGAGCTCATTGATCCTTTTTACTCTTTCTTTAGTTTCCAGCTGTTCTTCTGATTTTTCTCGTGACCCTGGATGATCCTTTTTCTTTTTGGACTAGCCTTGGGGTATGGAATTGAGGGATGGAGGATGGGGCTGCCCACCTGTGCTTTGTTACATTGGCATAAGTGTCCTGTTTGTGACAGAGCACTTGAAGCCAGTGGTACCTGATTTGATTACAGAAATCATGTAATCAAATTAACATGATTTTTCCTATAAGTGAAAATACTTGTTTCATATATTATCACTACATTGATTCTTAGCTTTAGTTTGCAACACCTAGGATGTCTCTAATCTCAAGTTATAATCTCCAAAGTTTCCTTGTTGAAAAGAAAGAGTAAAGGATATAAATATAACAAAGTTGGCCATACATTAATAATTATTGAAATTGAGTGATGGGTACATGGAGATTCAGTATATAATTTTCTTTTATAAATGATTGAAATTTTCCTTAATAAAAAGTGAATAAACAAAAAAGTCATACTTTAATACAACACTAACCAATAACTAAAATTTATAGGGCAGTAAACCATGTGTCAGGCACTTTTGAACTGATTGATATGAATTAATTCACTTAATTCTCCCAGTAACCCTATAAATTAAGTACCATGCTTAGCTCCATGTTAAAGATAGCAAAGCTGAGGCATAGAATGGTAACTTGCCAAAGCCACATAGCTTGTAAAACTTTAAATATGAGTAACTAGATGTAAATATGTCAGTAATTACAAATGAATAGCTAAGATGTAGATTATCCACATGAATATAACTATTTATTTATTCAACGAAAGAATGTGTGCTATATGCCAGATGCTGAAGATGCTTTGAACAGATGCACAAAATTCCCATCTCCTGGAGCTTCCACCCTAATGGGGAGGAGTTAATGAACATGTGAACAAGTAAGATGTTTGCAGATAATGATAAGTCCTATGGAGAAAGTAAGACAAGTACAAGCAGAAAGTGAAAGAAGGGGAGGCTGCTTTAATGAGAATGGTTAGGAAATAGCTCACCTATCAGAATGAGCAAAAATATGTGATTAATAATTGTACTCTAGAAGGTAGCTCTTTGAAACATGTAATTGTTTTCTGCCTTAATTGTAACAAAAGAAGAAATTTAATTGGTCTGTTCTGATGTGCGTTAGTGCATGAAGATTTCTCAGAAATAAGTATACCATGACAGCTGGTAAATGAAGTCACAGAGCTGAGGACACCTTCTTAAAAAGCTGCGGCTTGTTTGATTTATCAAAATTGAAGACCCAGTTTTAGTTTCAAAAATTATTTTTGAGGAACAATGCAAAAACTTCCCCACCTACAACCACCCCCTATTTCACTTCTTCAAAAAAGTGTGTAACAATCTTTTCATCTCACTATTGTAAAGAAGGGTTTGAGAATGGAAATGGTAAGTGTAACCTACTCAATTTTCCTTTCTCATTTTCATAATAGTAAAAATGAAGGGAAAGAGACACATTTACAGCTTTCTCCATTGGCTCTTAAGGTTTTTCCAGAGAAAAGAAATATAATAAGTTTACAAGTGAATTTGCATGAAAGTGTGTTTTCAAAATTGTGCACACTGATATGATGACAGCACTAGTAGCCATGTGCTTGTGGGCTATGTTTTTTTGATTGCATGTTTGGCATTCAAGTGATTTTTCTGTATGTTGGGTAGATACCTGTTGACTGACCAAAACAGGATGCGAAGTGTCAATGACATCATGCCCATGATTGGTGCTCGATTTTATACTCAATTGGATGCTGCTCAAATGAGAAATGATGTCATAGAGGAGGACCTTGCAAAGGTAAAGAGTGCATTTAAGAGCCTGTATACAGGCTTGCATCTGTGTGTACAAATAAATATAAAGCATAGTAATTATTACACTGAATATAGTGCATAGTTGGCTCAGATGGTTTGCAGATATTTTTGCCCTCACTGAATGCTTAACATTTTGATTTTTTATGTGGCACTTGTTCTTTTTGTTCATGGCCTTGCTATAGTGATGTGACATAATCTTGATTTTTTATTTAATGTGAATTATGTTAACAATTCCTAAAAAAGGCCAGCTGCATAATCTTGAGTATTACTGCTAAATGACATGGACACATTGTGTTTAAAAGTATAATCAAAAGGTTGGAATATTAGGATCTGTTGCTTAAAGGTTATGTTGGTGCAGGATACCAGTTTTTGTAAACTTTTGCTTTTATATTCAGTTAGCTGGAACATTAATATTCTGTCTCTTTTTAAAATGTTTTATAGGAAGTTCAAAATGGAAGACTGTTTAGGCTTCTAGCAAAATTGGGAACAATCAATGAGAGGCCGGAGTAAGGATTTACAGTATTTTACAACACTTTTTCAATCAAGGGCATGATTTTGCATAATAAAAATGAGTATACCTTACCCTTACTGGTTTTATTTGGAAAAAGAAAAAACTCATGCGAAGTGACCTTAAGCCTACTGTTAGTCATTAGGGTACTGTCTTTTAATTATAGCCCAGGCATGGTTGTCCTTAAGGATTTCGCACACATATGTACCTAAAAAAAATACACTGTGTTAGATCTCCAGTGTGGTTTGCACATGAGTGAACATTCTGTGATGATCAGTAGTACTACCTTTACCCTGACTCCTTTTTGAACCCTAGTCAATTCAGTTTACCTGTTCAAACTAGAGATTTCAAAAATCTCTCATTGTTGTGTGTCTTTTATCTTCTAATAAAGCACATTATTTATAGCTGTCATATCAGTGACAGTGGAAAAGCATCACCATCTTACATTATTTGTCATATAGTTCTGCCTCATTTGTAAGTTAAGTTAACCATTTGTTCAAGAAAGAAGCAGAACTGATGTTTGAACTGCATAACTGTCAAAGACAGAGCAGTGTCAGAGCTGTTGTGACTATAGTGTCAGCTACAGATCAGGAGTGTCACCTCTGTCACAGAGATAGATAAATGTCATTGCTTGAAGGGTTTTTTTTTGACCACAGAATTCAGGTCCACTTATCTTCAAAATTAAAAGACTCAATTAGTATTTTCCCTAATAATTTTTCTAAATGAAGAGAACATGACTATATGCTGAACTATTTTTTAGATACTTTTATGTTTCTCTTGGCATTTATCTCTTTATTTTTAAATGGATTCTTACAGTACTTTTTCTTGCTTTTGTTCACTATTTAACTCACCTAGTGATTTTGTCTTGTGAAAGATGCTTTATCTTTCATACTCCTTCCCATAACTGAAAACACACACTCCCATAAATGTTAAGTTTCGATTCAGTGTTAGTTATTATAGTAAGATAAATCTAAATAGCTGTACCACATACTAAATCATAACCATTTTTCTTTTGTGTTTTGTTTCTCAATTTTTGTTTTTATGACATTAATGAGTATCTTACATAAAAAACTACTAAGCAAATGAAAAACTGTTACTGCCAGTCCATTCCAAACTCCCTGCCAGAGTTCTAAAACACCTTTCCATATGGTCAGAATTAGGTAACCTACCAATTCCTTTGTTTTCTCCCCCTTAGAGAAATTGCCCTTGGAGCCTCTCTACTGTTCCTATCTGGGCTGGTTGAGATTTAAGCCTGCTCACATTCACACTTTAGAAACTGGAGCTTCCCTTCACTTTTATCCTGGGAGTTTTCATTGTCTCTCCCTTTATGTTGGATATCCTGCTTCTTGCTCTTTTTCTTGGTTTAGTCTTTTTTGGTTTGATGTAGCACATCTTCCTGTAGCTTCCTGAGAAAGGTGAGTTTTTTTAGTTTTTGCAAGTTTGAGAATATCTTTATTCTACTTTCATACTTTATTGGATATAAAATTCTAGATTGTCCTCAGAAAATTCGTTTTTTGTTAATTAAGTCTTTTGAATAGACTTAATTAACAATGGACACATTTTTTTAAAAAAAGTAGGAAAGGGTTTACAGTAAAAATAATAAAATCTCTCCTTTTATACCTGATATACCCAGTCTCCCCAATTTCTCCCACCAACCTTTATTAGGTTCTTATACATACTTCCGAGGGTTTTACTATGTCTTCTCACTCCCCCCACCCAAACTCCTACCTGCACCTGTCAATTATCAATATATATAGATTGTAAACCATACAGTTGCTTTTTTGTATATTGCTTCTTTTCTCAAAATAACACATTTTAGAAATCATTTTGTTCAGATATATTTAGTGTACCGCAAACACTGTTGTCAATGGTTTACAAAAATGACCTAACATAAGCCTCATAACGACCCTGTGATGCAGGTGCTGTTAGTGTTCCCATTTAACAGAATTGAGGCATAGAAAGGTGACTACCTTGTCCAGGCTCACATAATTAGTAAGTATATGAGCCAGTTTTGAATCCAGGCATTATGGTTCCAGAGTCTGTGCTCTTAGCCAAGTATGCTGTTCTTCGTCATAATTTATGGCCATTTAACATAGTCCATCCTATGGATGCACTGTTTCTCCAGTTTCTTATTGATGGGCATTTGGGTGGTTTTCCATCTTTGCTAGTATAAACAGTGCTGCAGAGACTGGCTCTACTTCATGTTGTGAGCATGAATATAGGCCCAGTAGTGATTGTTAGGTTAGTGGGAATGTCACTGTAATTTGTTATCACAAAAGGGTTTATAATGTATGAGGGTCTTTCACCAACAATACTTTTTTTAAACTTGCAGATTTTTGCCAACCTGGTAGGTGCAGTTTTATTTTGTTTTTATTCTTAATGGGCATGTTGTCTGCTTTTTATATTTTTGATTCATTTGTGTTCTTCTGTGTCAGTTCATTTCTTTTTCTCATTTTTATTTTCAGTTGGATTGTCTTTTTTTGAGAATAGGAGCTAGAGAGACCCTTCGTGTTTTTTTTCTTTTAGGTATTTCATCTTTCTTTTGACTCTGCTTATTTTTTTCCATATTAAAATTTTTATATATACTTGGGATGTAGGATGTACGGTATGAGTCCCAGAAAACTACCCAGTGATCCAAAAGCTGTCTTATTGAGTAACTTAGCTTTCCTTCAGTGGTTTAAGGCAGTATCTTTCACATTCTTTTAATTTTTGACATTTTAAAAAGTAGTAGTATTCTTTCTTACGTCCATTTTATTTTGTGTTGTTTTTGCTGTTTTCCTAAAACTGCTTAATGTTCTGTATAAATTGTATAATCAGCTTATTTTAGTTTATAAAAAAATCAGTAAACCTGATGGCATTTTTGAGAGGATGACATGTCAGGTTTATTAATAACTTTAAGGAATATCTGTGTTTTTATATGTCAAGTTCTCTTAACCAAGGTAGTGTCATGTCACTGTATTGGCTGACTTCTGCTTTCTTTGGTGTTTAAGTTGTTCTTTATATAGTTATAGCACACCAAGCTTATTCGTAGGTATTTTTTCTTGTTGCCATTATAAATGGGAGTTTTTCCTTCATTCTGTCTTCTACACTGCTTATCAATGTACATGAAAATTACAGATTTCTATAAATTTTGTACCCTATTACCTTATAGATTCTCTTGGGTTTCCTAGTATATAGTCATATATTCAAATATTCTTAGTTATATTTACTCCTTTTTAAATTCTATAACTTTAATTCCTCTTGAGTGATTGTGTTACCTAGTACTTCTAGTAGGACATAGCTGACTAACAGTAATGATAGTTTTATTCAGAATTTGAGGTATTGATCCATTGTCTTTTAACTTCCAGACAGATTTAAAGCGATTTTCTTTCCAAATCCTTCCCCTCCCCCCATACTTTTAGGGTCTTTATCACTGATGTTCAAGAATTCACATAGATGTGCCTTTATGTGTATAACTTCTTCTCTTTCTGGAATTCCTATTGTTCAGATGTTACATTTTGTAACTGATTTTCTAATATTCTCTTCTATTTTTTGTATCATATCTTTTTGTTCTGCTTGCTAGGCAATTACCTCGACTTATTTTGTCTAAAATGAAAGGTTTTTCTAATCCTTGAATTTTAAAATTTCTGCTATCATATTTCTAATTTTCAAGAAGTTTCTGCTCTCTGAGACTGTCAGAGATTTTTGGTTTTAAGTTTTATTCTGTTCCTTTTCAGTACTTCATAGGAAACAAAAATTTGCTTTGTTTTGTTTTTTTCCACAAAGCATTTCTGATGCTTGGTTGTCCATTTGTATTAAAAATGAGGCCCTAAAAAGCTAATGGGAAACTCCTTGTGCAGGCAGAAATTGTGACACAAGCAGAGTGTGTGATGCTGTTAGGCATGACTTTTATTTGTTTTTGTTAGACTCCCCAATGTCAGTATTTCCGTTGGGCAGGTCAGCAGCTCCAGAAAAGAATCTTCCAACCTTCTGTCTGTAGTATAAACCCCATAAGCCAAGCTTTGGGAAGCTAGGGAGGGGAAAAGTGTAGGTCGAATAGTCTCACCCACTGCTCCTCAGCTCCTGTGTAGCCTGGCAGACCAGAGACTGGAGATTCTTCTATTTGCCCTGTTTAGAAGATTTCTGGTGGGGGCAGGGATGAAAAATGAGTTATCTGTTTGCTGTGTGTGGGACTTTTTATCACTCTGCTATTTTCAGCCTCAGTTCACACTGGCACTTTTAGCAATACCTAATGACGTCAGTCCCTGAGCCTTACTGTTCTGGCTGCCTTCTTGTGATCTTTCCTCTTCATGCCCCTCTTGAGCATTGGAGTTCAGTTTTGTTCAGTTCTGCTAAGTCATACCCGTCTGCCTTCTACCTTCCAAATTTCTGTGACAGTTTTTTTGTCTGCTATTGTTGCTTATGATCCCTTTGTCCTTGTGTGTTTGTACCCTTTTAAAGATACTTGTTGTTGATTAGGTGAGGGTTTGAAAGGGAACAGAGGTAAATGGGTATGTTGAATCAATTTTAATTGGAAGTCCCTGGAATGATGTTTGCGAAGCATGAGTGTAAGTGTATTTAACCATGTGGTGGGCTCCCCCCTTGTTCTTAGAATGCAGAGTAATGTTTTAACATGACCAAGGCTGCACAGTCTGACCTCTTTCTTATTCTTGCTTCAGATCTGCCTTTTTCCTTTTAATTTTCTCCTCCTTGCCTTTATTCTCTAACGCTCTCTTTGTACTCCTTTTTTCTCTAAGTCTTTTCTCGCCCATTCCCATTCAACCACACTGACCTTTCATTATGTTTCTTAAGTGCTTCATGCTGTGTCTGTTGCAATATTGATCATTTCTGTCTGTACTATGTCTCTTTTTCTTAATCAGATTATTTAGATGCAGTTACAACTTTCTTTGGTTATTTGGATGTCTGTTTTCACTACTAGACCCTAAGTTTCAAAGGCCACTGAAATCACACCTGGTAATCTGGTCAGTTCTCAATTTTTTGCAGCACACTTTCACCTCATCATTTGAGACTAGGAAACCAGTAAGCACATGCCTCGCTATCTCTGCTCTGTAACCTGACGGGGGGAGGGGGAAAAGATAACCCCTTTAACCAAATTCTCACCTAAGGTATCTTTTATAACCTAAGGATATCTAAACCCATTTCTTTCTCCCCCATTTTATCTAATGGTAGGAGCTTAAATAAGGAAGTGATTCTAAAATAGGGTTATGTATGGGGTAATGACCCTTGAGAATTAGAAGCTGGTATTCAAATACTTGCATGTTAAATGAGATTATTTTTAAAATATAAGTCTGGGCAATATTAGCATAAAATATGAAAAAAATATTTCAGCCTTCCTATAACTTTTGGAGGATTAAAAAGAACTACACAGAACCCCTTTATTTATTGGAGAAAATAAAATAAAGCTAGTTTTGAGTCTGAAGAATAAACATACAGCCATGTGGCATATAGCATGAGTTATTGAGGTAAAGTATTACCTTCTCCAGGTTTCAGAAGGATCCTACCTGGTCAGAGACTGGAGACCGTTATCTGTTGAAACTCTTTAGGGATCATCTTTTTCATCAAGTGACAGAAGCAGGTGCTCCTTGGATTGACCTCAGTCATATCATTTCTTGTCTTAACAAGGTAATTTGTATCTGAATTTTTAAGACATAATGCTATCTATAGTTTGTACAGTTGCATTTCGTACTAATACCGAGAGACTTAAGAAATTAAATGTACTCTACTATAGTCTACAAGACATTAAGTTTTAGATGTCTCTACTTAATTTTTAGGACAGGATTTTTTAAACACCTAAATATATAATATTTTTTATTGTGGTAATGCCACAAAATGACTGCCTCTCCAACCCAATTATACTGTATTTTATTTACATGTTATTTTGTTATACCAAATAAAACGAGTGGGAAAACAGCAAAATAATTCTTTCTGTGTTTAAGTATTTTTAAATTGTTGAATTCCTTTCTTCTAAGTCATTCTGAGTAATGTTGACTGTCCTGCATGTTAAAAGTTCATTGTTGACTATGGGTATACTAATCAAGTAGTATAATTGTAAAAGCACAGTACTGGGAATGTCAGTAGGCCCAGCTGTTATAAATGGGGAATCAGGTGAAAGGTATATAATGTACTTGAGAGGCAAACTGTGTGTTTCTGAAAGGGCTGAAAGTGATATAATTTACAGAGGGAAAAAGAAATCCTTTTTCCGTATGGATTACGTAGTATTACAGAGCTTAGAATGGGTCTCCAGAAGTAAATCCTAGCCTTTGTATAGGTTTCTATCTAAATCAGGGGTTGACAGATTGTGGCCCATGGACCAGATCCATTCGATGGCCTGTTTTTTCATAGTCTGGACACTAAAATAGTTTTTACATTTATAAGAGATTGTTAAAACAAAAAAATAAGAAGGGATATGTGACACAGACTGTATGTGGCCCTGAAATTTAAAGCATTTACTAATGGACCTTTACAGAAAACACGTGCCATCTCCTGGTCTCAACTGTCCCTAAATGACAAGCACTAGGAGAGAAAAGAACCTGCTGTCACATGAGTTAGAACTGTTAACGTAAGAGAGGGGACCCCCCAAAATGGAATTTATTTGTAAAAATATGTGTTTATTCTTAACATGTTTGAACCTCAGTCACCTTCAAAGTACTTTCCATTTGATGCAATACACCTATTGAAACGTTTTCTCCACTGCTCAAAACAGTTTTTGAACTTGACAATTTTGATGCCTCTTTAGTGCTTCTTCCATTTTTGCTTTCACCCCTTCCACACTGGCAAAACTTTTCCCTTTGAGGACTTTTTCTCATCCCGGGCAACAAAAAAAAGTCTCTGACAGAGAGATCAGGTGAAGGGCAGGGGTGACAGGGGTCATGTCATTTTTGTTCAAAAACTACTGAATACCTCAGTGAGGTGTGCGCAAGTGTGCTCATAAATCACCCATCATGATATGGACACAAACAGGTTGAAAGAGTCTTCAAAATTCACTGAAGCTGAACGCAGCCTCTCACAATGCCAGCTGTCACACTGATACAGATGGGTTCCTAGAGCACTCACTTAATGGGGGAAGCCTGTACTACAAGGGGCCCACCCTCTAGTAGATAACCTAGGTTTTGTGGCGTACACCCCTCATACAGTATGTTAATCCTCCAGGGAAACTACCTTGGTGTTTTGTTTTTAAGCACTGCTTTGTCTTGTTTAAACCTTAAAACTCTTCAGAGAGTATTGTCAGTTACCTACAATAAGACAAAATAAAACTGAATGTATGATACCGTTGAACTAATCCAGTATGATTTATATATTCATTTGCCCTTTTCCCTTAGTGGGAAAACGTTTTTCTTCAGCAATGAGTGGAGAAGAATTCTACCAGATTTTTAAAAAAGGTATCCATAATATCAAAACACCAGTAACTAAAACTGCGTAAAAATAAAACAAACAAACAAACAAATAAATTAAGCTGTAACTAGAAAAAACACTGACACATAGATCTGATGGAATAAGGTTGGGCCAGATATCATAAGAGAATAATTTTTTCATTATCGATTGGTTGATTTTAGAGAGAGAGAGATAGAGAGAAACACTGATTTGTTATTCCACTTATTTATGCATTCCTTGGTTAATTCTTATATGTGCCCTGACTGGGGATTGAATCTGCAACCTTACCCTATCTGGACAACACTCTAACCAATTGAGCTACTGAGTCAGGGCAAGAGAACATTTTTTAATGAATATTAAGATAATTGAAAATTTGAAGAGCCCTGGCTGATGTAGCACAGTGGATTGAGCGTCAGACTGTGAAGTAGGGGGTCATGGGTTTGATTCCCAGTCAGGGCATGTGCCTGGGTTACAGACTCAGTCCCCAGTGAGGGGTGTATGAGAGGCAGTTACACATTGATGTTTTTTCTCTCTCTCTCTCTGTCCCTCCCTTCCCCTTCTCTCTAAAAAATAAAGTCTTTTTAAAAAGAAAAGATAATTCTATTTCATTTTATAAAATCAGTATAGTAAATAAGATCTATCCCAAATCTGAAAGTGTAACAATTTTTAAAATTTGAAAAAGAGACTAATAAATTGAAAAGGAGAAATTGCCATATAGATATATAAAAATCAAAATTTAACATAGCTTATTTTGGTGAAAATAATGAGTGAAATTAACTGGAAAATGATTTGAGAGTTTTAGTCAGATTAGTTTTAAATACATTTTAATGAATTAATGAAAAAAGAAGGAAAAGTGAACATTGAAAACTAAGAAAAATAAAATTAAGACTATAACAAGGTAAGTTAGTTGATGGATTAAGGATTAGTATTTATACTATAGGGACTTCATTAAAATACTACTGCTGAATCCTTACAGATCAGTATGTAAAGACTGCAAACTGGCACGTACCCAAGTGGAAATAACAACAGTGAATGTATGAAAGCATTTGGTAATGTAATAACATTGTAAACTAAAACAGCAAGGCACTTATTTGATGTGGTGTTGCTGTTAAATTGATACAACTTATAAATCAGTGGTGTCTGATATCTTTTGGAAAGCTATTTGTATTTATAAGCTGTAAAATTACTCATATTTTCTGATTCATTGTACTTTTAAGTTTCCTAAGGAAATAATTTGATAGAAAAAATTAAATAGATGAATATGTTCATCACACTGTAATTCATGAAACAAAAAATGGGGGGTGTTGGGGGAATAATTAAATTATGGAATATAATGCAGTCAAATAGAAAAAGCATGAGAGATGGGAGAAACATAGGGCAGCATTTGTGTGAAAGCATCTGAGCTGAAAAGTGTGTGCCTGCTGATTAGTGATATGAAATATTTGTGTCTCTAGAAGTGAATTTGACAAAAATTTTAAATTGTTTATCATCATTGCAAATGTCCTAAACTAGATAAAGTAGATAATCTTCTATATGCTGTCAACTCCGTATTTTATGTATCTGTTTCAGTTAGATGCTGGTGTGCCAGAAAAAATAAGCCTCATTTCCAGAGATGAGAAGAGTGTACTTGTGGTGACTTACAGTGATTTAAAGCGCTGCTTTGAAAATACTTTTCAAGAACTGATTGCAGCTGCCAATGGTCAGTTGTAGTATTTGCTAACAGCACGCAGGACATGGCTGAGAAACTTAACCAATAGTGAATTGCACTACAGCTGAACTGTCTTCATCATCTCATTTCATATCTGGGAAACAAACAGAAGATGAACAAAGCTGCTTGCATTTCAGTCAGGTACACTGTTGGCTTGAAAGGAAGAATGTTTCAATCATCCTAGAGCGGTGGCTGCCATTGGGGCCATATCTGTGAAGAATTTATTTTAGATTAAGGAGCACCAGTAGGCAAATGATACTCCAGCTTTGGTTTTTTCCATTTGTATCTGCACTAATTTTAATTTTTTAAAGACTTTTTTCTGATCTTTGAACTTTTGCCACATTGTATACTTATTTAGGGAATCTTTGCAAGGACATTTTTGGGAAATGATGTTGAGCAGCAATTTTGTCACTGAGGGTTGCAGAATTTGCTCTTTCAGGGATGTGTTGCCCTTTATAATGTAATGGACCAGGTAAATAATTTCATAGCAGTTCAGTATAGCGCATAATTCTTGTAAGGGTATTGTATGCAAGCTCTCCATGCCACCCACTGTTAGTTCAGATTGAGATTGGGGAGGGGGTGTTTTGTTTTCTAAAACACACAAGGAGAAATATCAGTGAATTGTTGGATATGAATTTCCCTGTCATTTGATTTAAGTCCTTTCTGTAAGGATTGGATGAACAGTAACAGAAGGAGCACATAGAGCTCTGCTCCAAATTCAGCCAGAGCCTTGTGTGAAAAAGGTGTTTCCCTGCTAGTAAGATACATTTACATTTATGCAGTCTTTTTTAAATAGAAAAACATATATTGTGTTAAAGGCCTGAAGTTCAGGAGTATATTGCTTTAGCTTCTTTCCAGTTTGCTTTTTTTTGTATAAAGTTCTGTTCTTTGAACTACAGCTTTATTATGGTACTTTACACTGGATACAGACACAGAGACACTGTTCAGAAGATGAACTAAAACACAGCAGTGGTCTGGCATCAAGAGCTTTCTGAATTACAACCTGAATCTGGAGGGATAACAATCTGCTGTGCCTTTGCAGTCACTGCTTAGCCCAAAGTAATAGTACTTTTGATAATAACTATGTGGGATATTCCTGAGTAAGTCAATCTCAAAAATTGGAATTTTCCTCCTCTTACCTTTCTTAATATTTAGACGTGCAGTTGTCGCCAAACTTGGGTATTCATGGAATTTCTAGTTAATGAAATACTTATACTTTGATACAGAAGACTGCCAAATACATAGAATTTTCTTAAAAAACAGTAATGAAGACTATATCCTTTCCCAGCACTGAATGTTTTACTAGCACTGGGTGCTCACCATGCAACTATGAAGAAAATGTGGAAACTCAAAAGATCAGGAAAGACTTCCAAGCACTTGCAACTGATGTTATGGTCTTCAATTTTAATAATTATACATATTTGTAGTTTTCAGAGAAGTTTTTAATATTTCTCTGTCCACTTTTTATAAGCTTTAAAATGATTTTCTCTGCCTTGAGATTTGGATCAAGAAAAAGCACCTCTCTTCACCTGAAAGCTCTGAAGACTAGAGACACGCTTCTCATGTTGTAACGAGTGCATTTGTGTCCACATGTGGTAGCATCAGTTGTGAAAAAGGAAATCAGTGATTGCATTTGATCTGGACGGATTTTAAAAGAACATAATGTTCACTACTCAAAGGATAAATAACATTTGCCACCATGACGTTCTTTTATGTAAAAGGAACAGGAACTTGGAGACATTAACATGCAAAAGTCTTTTATCATTAGCTCATGTATTTGAGGAAGAGCAGCTGTCTTTTTATATGTTTTTTGACAAATCATATTGTAATTCTTTTGTACAAAAAAGAACTACTTGTATTCTAGAAGAAATATGAAATGCTTAATTTATAAGCGGGCTGGAGATTTTTTCCAATATTGTTTTCTTTGAAAATGAAAGGGGATCATCTATTTTAGTTTTGGGATCTGGGGACTTTTGGAAAATTTAATTTGTGGACCAATGTTTTACAAAAGCTAAGGAAGGGCAGGGGTAAAATAGGGCTTGAATTTCTCATTCTGCATAGACCAGCAAACTTCCCTCTGCAAGGCAGGTTCAAATCACAAACCCAAGAATGTTTGTGTCATAAATGCTAGTTTGCTTCAGCCCCTAGTAACCTCAGGACTTGGTTTGAATATAAAAGGTAGACAGCTGATATGTTTTCATGAGTAAATATCATCAGCCTGAAAACAGTTGGTATCAGGTAATAACATATTTTTAAGCCTTATTTTATATTTATTTTTCATTCAGTTTTTACTGGGAATGGTTTTCAATAGAACTCTTACTTCTGCTTAGGTGTTTTTTGGGGGAGCCCTCTTTTCCATAGTGTAATTCCATTTAAGAGGTTGTCTAAAAGTTAAGTCTTTTCAATTAATAGGAAGATTTTAATATCTGAAAAAAGTCAAGTAAAGGATATAAACTTTCCACTCCTTCCTGTTATGATAGATAATAAAAAGCACAGAAAGGACAACCCTTAATCATGTAGCATTGGGCCATTTCAATTTTTTGTACCTATTTTAAGTTCTGTTAGTGTATTTACTTTATTGTAAATATTTTTGAGGGTACCTTTGTATTTTGCTTTTGACCTTGGTTCTGTGATTTGGATGTCAACAACTTCCCTGAAAAGCACCAGTATGTTAAGTTCTAATGTCATGATCCCAATATGAGTTATTCATCCTTAGTCCTGTTTTCAGTCTCTATGTGTACAGCAGTATTTTTAATAAAGAGTTACAGAGAGAAACTTGTCTTTTGTTGTTGTTGTTACCAGTTTATTTAACAAGATGATTTGTTGAATGATAGGAATTTAAAAGGGTATTTACTTCCTGTTCAGGAGGAATTTTTGGTCTTTGGATGAAATGGTGGCAGATTTATTGATTTATCAAATATTTATGAAATACCTTCTGGGATGTGTTCTAGGCACTAAACATGCAAATATGAAATACGTATTATTCACAAAATTTATCATTGTGCCCAAACATGTCTATATACTACATGGCTTACAGTGAAATTTAGGAGAAAAGACCTACTGTGTGAATGGATGGGAATGATACATAACTAGTCTTTTCAGTGCTTAATTTACTGCATAGGTCAAGGGTGTCTCTCCCCCCTGGTCTTTCAGAAGCAGTTTTCAGAAGGTAAGGATAGATAAAAAATATATAACATTTGTTGGATCTGGGTACTCAGTGTTTATTGTGGGTTTTCTTTTTCCTGTATGTTTGAAATGAAAAGTTGAAAAAATACAGAATGCAAAGTGATGAGACTTTAGGCATAGGTGCAAAGTAACTAGAATAATGAAGGAGGGGTTATTTTCAGCTGAAGGAACCGGTGAGTTGTTTTTAGGAATTCAAAATAGGAAGAGAGTAAGTGTAGAAGGTATTTTATGTAGAAGGATCTTGAAAAAAAATCCATGGAATCAGATACAAATTAAAATGGACCATTGTGGGTTCATGGAGAAGAAGGGAAACTAGTCTGCCTAGAATTGAGGTGTTTAGGGATCTTTAAGGTTTAAATTTCTTAAGAGAAAACATTAAAAATAATGTTTATGTTAGGCCAGTGTTACATCTGATACACTCTGGCAAGTGGAGATACAAATACTTTGTTTTCATCTTCTGTGAAACCAGTAGTTTTTTTTTCCTTCCACCTTTAGCAAGTAGATGGTTAGGGACATATCCATAAAATATCCTTCTACGTAAATGTGATGGGAGGAGAGGTGAGGAAAGAGAATTTAAAATTGCATGTCCTTAATTATTTCAAACAGCATGTATAGTGGTTAAGAAACAAGCTTGTGAGGACAAGATACCTGAGTTCAACTGTTGGCTTTACCAACTAGAGCTCTGTGAGCTTGGGTAAGCCACTTGCCCACTCAGTGCCACAGTTGGATGAATTGAGATTCACTCATTCATTACATATGTATTGAATGCTTCTTATATGTCAGGCATTGTTCTAGGAACCCACTGAACAACTTTGACTACTGCAGACAAAAATTGCTACTTTTACAGAACTTTTATTCTAGCAGGAAGAAGACAAAGTATATAGTACATAAAGAAGAACTAATGGTTAGGGAAAGAAAAGTAGAGGATGTGGACGGGGTGCCTGATTTAGCAAACATAAATATAGAAACCAAAGTTGAGTTTGAGTTTTAGATAATTTATGTTGTGTATATTGCATGGGACATAGTTATGTTAAAAACTGGTCATCCTGTGTTTAATCTTGCAGCTCCAGATGGGGGGAATGTGCCGGTGGTGATAGAATTTCCAGTGGGAGGGCTTACGTGGTAGCCTCTCCGAGAAGGACTTGAAATGAAGCAAATGAGCCAGCTGTTATGCAGGTATCAGAGGGGAGGAGTTCCAGGTACGGAGGTGTGCCAGGAGTATTTGAAGGGTGGCAGGAAGTCCATGTGGCTAGAATCCAGTGAGTCAGAAATGAAGACAGAGGTAACGAGGATAGTGTCTTGTAGATGATTTTAAGACCATTTTGTCTTTTACTCTCAGGGAAAGGGGAAGCTGCAGGAGAGTTTGGAGCAGAATAGTGTGATGGGACATTTAAAAAGGATCACTTTGGCTTCTGGTTAGGAAACTCTTGCACTATTTCAAGTGAAAGATGGTGGGGACTTGGGTAGGGCAACAGCAGTAGAGGTGGTGTGAAGTGAATGGATTCTGATTATATGTAGAGCCCACAGGATATTCTGATTTATTGGATGTGAAGGAAGAGGGAAGTCTGGAGCATCATACTGAGTTGATAGAGGCTGTTGTAGAAACAAAGGGTTTGGTGGGGTAGGAGGCAGGGAGGATGGGGAAGTGAGGAAAGACAATTAGGAGTTTGGTCTGGGGCCTGTTAACTTTAAGATGTTTAGTGCACATTTGTTCTGGTTTGGTAATAAGCAACTCCAAATTTAATGGCAAAAAACAACCATTTTTTTTTATTCTCAGGGATTCTGTGGGTCAGCACTTTGGGCAGGGCATAGCTGGATGGCTTCTCTATTTTATTATGTTTGGGGCCTCAGCTGGGAAATCATCTGATCTTGCACCTGAACTGAATTCCTTGAAGGCTGGCCCAGCTGGGGGCTGTCAGTGAAAGCACCTACTATGGCCTCTTCATGTGGCTTAGGCTCATCACACATGGGCACTGGGTCTCTAATGGGAGCTCTCAGAGAATGAGTATACCAAAAGATTGTGGAAAATGCATGATTTTTTTTTTATCCTCATCCAAGGACATCCTTATTGACTTTAGAGAGAGGAGAAGGGAGGGAGAGAAACATCAGTTGGTTGCCTATTTTATGTGCCCCAACCAGGACCAAACCTGCAACCTACATATGTTCCTTGAGTGGGAATTGAAACCACAAGCTTTTGGTTTATGGGATGACACTCCAACCAACTGAGACAACCTTCCAGGGCACATGATTTTTTTTTCTTGATAGGCTTCTGAGTCATATAGTGTCCCTCCTGCCACATTCTGTTGATTACAAGTGAGTCATAAAGCCAGGTCTGATCCTGGGGGAAAGGAGTTGAACGGGGAAATGGCAAGTGCACATTGCCAAACGTCATGTGGGATTCAGGAGCCATTGTTGCAGATCTTCAGGAAAACAGCCTGCCACGGCATCCAGAAGAGATGTCAACTTAGCACTTGCATACACATGACTTTGGAGTTTAGAGCTGAGATGTAGTTCATACGTGCAATTTATATAAGTCATGGTCATACTGGTGGAGGTGATGAAAGGAGTTAATGTAGACCGAGAAAAGGTCCATGGGCAGAGCTCTGGGGTAACTGGAGCAATATTCAAAGGTCAGAGAAGAGAAAACCAGTAAGAGAAACATCAGTGACCAGTGAGTTAGGGCAAAAAAGAAAAAAAAAACCCAACCAATGTGATGTCTTGGAATCTAAGTAAAAACGTGTCAGGTTGTTGATGGGTCAAGAAAGACTGTGGCTGAAAATGGGCCATTAGGTTGAGCAATCTGGAGGCCACCAATAACCTGGTGGAACAGCTTCAGTGAGTGTGACAGCAAACACTGGTCTCAGGGAGATTTAAAGTGCCTCGGGGGTGAGGAATAGAAACAAGGAGTATAACCAATTCTTTCAAGGAGTACCGCTGTGAAGAGGAATAGAGAAATGAGGTGGCTGCCAGAAGGGAAAGCATAAATGTACGGTTTTTGTTCTGAAGAGAAGAGATGATTCAGTGGGAAAGGGAAACACTGGTGGGGGTAAGGGAGTGGTGAATTGCCGGAGCAGTGCCCATGTGTAGATGAGAGCGAGTAAGGGGTCGGGTGCCCCAGCAGGCGTTTTGAGTTGGCCGTCCAGAGGGAAGGCAGAGTAGAGTGTGAGCACAGATGCTGTAGGAGGGTAGATATGATGGTGGGATTTTGAAGTTCTCCTTTGATTAATCCAATTTTCCCATTGACATGAAGGCTTTGCTAATCCAAGGGGGGACCCCAAAACTGGGTGGCTTCGAAAATTAAGTGAGTTTTTCCTTCTAAAGCACTTAAAATAGTTGCTGGCACATAAAGTTAATATTTTTTAGCCTGAGATTAAGCTCCTACTCCTTTTAAAATGGGATTCTAAAGATAATCTTTTATTGAAGAATAGCATACACAAATTTGCAAATAAGCATATAGCTCAATGGATTATCACAAAGTAAACACACTCAGCTCAAGAAATAGAATGTTAGTGGCATCCACTTGGTTTTTGGGTTTTTTTTTTTTTCTTTCTTAAATGTCTTCAGCTCAAAAAAATAGAAAGCTTGTCATCCTTGTGTTGGAACCCAAGATATTTTTGAAAAATTCCCTGGCCTGTGAAATCCCCAAATCTGGTAATATATTTAACACCAAGGACTCTAATAAACCTTAACGGGCCATCCTTCTGCTGGAGGAAATTTTAAAAAATCAATTCCCAAATGAACTGTTAAGTTCCCAGAGTCATGAGAAAATTTCTAAACTATGACATGAGACCCGTTCCTCAAGCATTCTTCAGGTCATTTCCCTAGATGAGTGACTTTACTCTTATGTTATGAAAGCCACTGATATTTCTCAAGACTTAGATTTTTGAAGATAAAATGCCTCTTGCCCCCTTTAGTTAACCACATATTTACTGAGATTAGTCATTTATCCCTTTATACTGTTTACCTTTGTCCCAAAGAAAGCAGGTCTGTTTTCCCTTACAACATCTCTCCAAACCAGTCTCCTGTGTATTAGGAAGGTGATGATTATGAGCAATTCCTCAGACAGTGTATCAATCACTTTTTCTATGTTGACAGTGATTGTCTGAATTGTTTATTTTTCTTACTAGGATTTCACCCACAAAACAAAATTGTAGAATACTTAGCTGGTGTACTTTCTTTGTCTCAAATACCATTATTTTGTTTGGTTTCCTGCACACAACCTCAAATACGATACACAACTGTGTGCAGGCATGCACACATACACCCTGTAATTATGGTAATTGTTTATTAGCTGAAAATTAATGTTTGGAAAAGCCTGCCTCTTTTTAAATTGAGGGCACTTTCATCTGCAGCCAGCACTCAGCCTGTACATTTTAATTGTGGTCTTAGTCATTTTAGTGTTTCCTGGGCAGTCTGCCTAGTTTGATTTGATTTGATTGTTAAGAGCAGCTGTTTTGCTGTGTTGAGAGAAGGCTCTTCACCCTGTCTAGCAGTGCTCGAGTTACCTTTCTTGTGGCGTGTTTAGTGATTTGTATTTAAAGAGACCTTCCTGAACCCCAGCTTCCCATCCCTGGGGAAACCTATGACACCTGTTCTCTTTTCTAAGCAAGTCAGGAAGAAAATACTTAGACGATTTTGGGAGTTAACTTTATTATATGAAGATAGTATACAAAATACATTCATATTGACTAGAGAGATAGGACCAAATCATATCTATCTGCAGCATAATTGTTGGTTTGTATAAAAGTAACTTTAAAATTCCAGTTTCCTTAAATAGTTCTGCACAAAACACACACACACACACACATATATATACATTTAATTACTACCATGTCAGTCAAAAGATGCATTCATCCTTTAGTCAACTAAAAGGGGCTGGCAAATGTTTATTTTATGCTTGACATTCTTACAGGCTGGGGAACAGGGCAGAGCTAGAAGACCTAAGGAACATTTTCCAGGATTTGGACAAACACGTTAGTTGCACGGGCTCCAACTAAGGTCTGAGCATTGTTTCTTAGACTGACTAGACCAGCACTTCCCCGCATTTTGTCCCCTTCCGCCCGTGCTGCTACACGCGTGCTCTCTCTCCAATCCTGCAAGAAACGCTGCTGCGTCCTGTCAGTGCTGACCCTGTCTGTCGTAGGGACAGACGACCCTCATGACGCCATTGGTTGGATAGTGCTGTAGTTTTTGGTGCTGTTTCAGTGAACTTGTCTGTGGCGAGCACCGTGCAACTTCATACAGCACACGTTACTGCGAGCTGCCATTTTCCTTCCTTTGTCCAGACTCCAGATGGGAACCTTTTTTGACAGATGAACTTGTAGGCTACAAACTCAAGTCTTTCAAGAAACTGAATTAACATATGATACATTGTTTTCTATTGGTAAGATGGTATTACTAAGGTTTCATTGATTAAAAATGAGATGACTGGAATCAGGACCTCATACATAGCTAAGGTTTTTCTTGATTTTCACTAATTGCTGGATCCTTATCTGATTTGAAAAAGTGAGAAAATTGATTGAGGTCTTCTTTATCCTCCCCATGTTTAACCTCCTCTTGGTTTCCTGGTTTACACTGTCACCGGTTGTCACAGGTGCTTTTGTGCAGGTGATGTTTGGACTTGGCTGTTGGCGGAGAGGCCGGCCCAGTGCTCTGCTGGCCGGAGGCGCCCGCAGCAGAGCTACCGTCGGAGCAGCCAGTGTCTCACTGGGGATGTGACGAATTCCATCTCTTCGTACAAAGAACCTTGAAACCAGACTGACAACGGGAAGGATTCTTCCACTACTTACATTTCGGGTTCTAGAATTAAGTTACATGATTCAAGGGAACCACATCTTCTCTACTGGAAGCAGCAATTTGCTGTTGCCTCTCCAGCTGTGACTGGCTCCAAACGCCCTGAATACTGAGCATCAAACAGATCAGAACCATCCGGGAGGCCAGGGCCCTCAGACCATGGAAGAGCAGGCACCCTGCGCACCTGGTTCCCTGTTCCCATCCTCCTCAGACCAAGGCGAGGTCCAAAGCAGATGAAGAGAGGCTTTTCTCCTGTTGATGGCTGATTAATATCCTGAGTCCTGATTCTAGAAATATCTTACGTATCACCTCTGTTCTCAAGGAGCATAAAGTGCTTAATAAACCTTGGTAAATGCTCTAACACATCTTCCCAGGAGAAAAACTGGACAGTGGAATCCCCGTGAAATTTAAAAAACAAAAACAAAACCATGATTGACTTCTATCCTTTGGGTCCCAATTGTTTCTGTGAGTTGGTTTGGTTGGTAGAGAGAGGGGCTTTCACTCTGCCTTGTATTTTTCACTCCTTCTATCCTAGTTTTGATATAGAGAAAGCCTCCACAAGACTGCATTTTCATTCTCTTCAGCTTCCTTTTATAACTAACTGTACAAAACAGGCTAATACAAAACACTGAGGTAAGTGTTTTGACTATACATTAACACTCAAAATAGACTCTGACAATATTCTCTAAAATGGGGCCTTAGGCCCACCAGAGACACTCCCTAACAGATGAGAGACATTCCTGTGAGGTTACTGTGAGCTGTATGCTGCACACCCTGAACTAATATGCCGACTGAGCTAGCTCAGTGAGTATTCAGTGTGTCTTGATCGAGGGGCCAGTAGTATGGGGTCAGCTCTGAGTACCACCCTCAGTGCTAGAAGTAAAAAATGTGCCATATACAGGAATGGACAAAGAACCAGTCCTCTAGCTAATGTTATAAAATTTGCTTTCTTGTCCCCCCAAATGTTTGCTCTTTCCTTGCCTCCCAGAATGAGGAAGGGCACCCTCTTTCTGCGAACCCCAGGCTGGGTTCTCAAATGGGACAGGTCAGGTCAGGGCTTTGGGAGCCACTGGAGGGGCCTTGCAGGAAGCCCTCACCTCTTTTCTTGTGGTCCAGCTCAAACTCTCCTTTCTCACACCCTGTCCTCTGTTTCTCTCTTCTGCGTTTCTCCCTTCCTTCTCCCCCTTGCACAATATGTCTGCCAAAGGACCCAGAGGCATCGCTCCAGCCAGCTTGGTTCCAGGGCTGCAGCAGCCGGCCGGCCTCCTGTGCTGTGTGTCTCCTGAGTCATCCATGCCCTCCCGCCTGGGGGGAAGGAGCAGGGACTCTCTGGGCTTAAACAGTTTTCTCGAGCACACTGAGTAATGTGAGGGTGTAGCAGTAGTGGCCTTCACTTGTCACCATTACTCTCTCTGTCGGGTTATATTCTTGTTAGTCAGAAAAAAGCACTATTAAAAATCACATAAAGCATGTGGCCCCTGTGGAAAGGTAGAGGTGTAAATGTATATGTGTATAATACTGGCAAAAGCTCATTTTCTCAGGATGTAAATACACATGTGGCTGTGGAAATCAGGCTGTGTGTCACACTTCAGACAGGGGGGGTGGAGTACAGGACCACCGACTTGTAGTCAGGGGGAGGAGAGCAGCACAAGACCTTGTCCAGCTGGGAGTCGTCAGAGGTGAACCTGCGCGTGCCTTTGCTGATGCGCCCGCAGCCCGAGTTGCAGAAAGTAGGCCTGGTGAGGTCAGAAAGCCCCGACTCCTTACTCTTGCTGGTGACTCTCACGCTAAAGAAAAAAAGAAAACCATCAAATATACAAGTTCAGTTTCTTGAAATCACACTGATGTCTTCTCTTAATGTGTCATTTGCTCAAATTGTCCTAGAGTTGATGGCTGTTGAATCCCGTTTCGGACTCGGGTGAGGTTCTCTGTCCTGCATGGCACACCACCTCCCTACCAGCTGCGTGTCACCAGGCAGAAGGATGCGTTCTGCTGGCTGGGGTTGCACTACGTGATGAGATCATGCAAAACTATAAATCCAGCAGGAAAGTAACTCCCAAGACTTGGGGATAGCTCTCCTCCACTCTTGGTTCAATTAGCTTCTGGGGTAGGCTGAAAAATGCTCCGCAAAGTACTGATGCCAAGTCCCTGGGATCTGTGAATAGTACCTTATATGGCAAGTGATGTGACTAAGCTGAGAATCTTCAGAGGAGGAGCTTATCCTGAATTATCTAGGTGGGCCCAAAATACAATCACCTGCATCCTTATAAAAGAGGCAGGGAGGGAGATTGACAACCTGAGACAGGAGGAGGTGATAGGAAGGTGGAGCAGAGAAACATGGCCACAAGTCAAAGACTGCCAGGGGCCACCAGGAGCTGGGGGAGGCAAGAGATGAATTCTCCCCCATAGCTTCCAACGCCTTGATCTGCAAGAGAATACATTTCTCAAGCCCCCCACGTTGGTGGTAATTTGTTACAGTAGTCTCAAGAAACTAACAGAGCTTCATACAAAAAGATTAGCACAGTTGCCTCCCTGTCATGTTTGCATTCTAGGAAACTGTATGTCACTGACAAGTCTCAATAGTGACAAGCTTGATTCTGGGTTCTACATGTTAACATCCAGTTTAAGCAGACACACAGGAAGAAAAGCTCTGCTTTCCTTCCGTGTTTGTTCAGCGGTTTTCTCTCATGGTTGGGATGAAGATGAAAGGGCCTGTGCACCGCCACTCATTTGGGCGGGCTCTGGACTAGCTCGCCCAGCGTTTGCCCTGTGTTCCGTATTCTCCATTTTAGAGGATGCAGTTAATGGTGTTCCTTCCTTTAGGAAGATCTAGATCAATGTGGTTGCACATTTGCTACAGTGTTCCAAAGGAGGAGACGACAGACCATGGTACCCTACACTTCCCCCCACCCCTCATGGCTCCCCCGTCTGTCGTCCTCTGAGGACACCAGGAAGGCACTCGACTCTGGTGCTGTTACCGTGCTCATGGGAGAAGCAAACAGATGTGCAGAGGTTTGCCTGCACGTGTTCCCCTCCAACAGAGTTGTGGCCGGTGAACTCTGTGGACTGCGTCACCGAGTGGCATTAGTTGCTCTCCTTTGATTTAGATCAGGACCGGCAAACACGCCTGTTTGTTTGTGGGCTGGCCCCCCGTTTGGTTTGGTTTTGCTTTTGTTTTAAATGACAGCTTTGTCGATGTGTGATTGGCATACTATACAATTCCCCTATATAAAGTGTACAATGGTTTTTAGTATATTCACAGATGGCACAACCATAAGCACACTCAATTTCAGAAGATTTTTGTCATCGCCCCCAAACCCATACAGACCCGGAGGTGTACCCTGCCACCCTCCCCCTGCAGCCCAGACCACCGCTGAGCCGCTTCCCATCGTGATAGAGTTGCCCCTCCTGGGCATTTCCTATGAACGGACTCATTCAATAGGTGGTATTCTATGACTGGCTTCCCTCACTTAACAGTGTTTTCGGGGTTCATCCATGTTGTAGCGTGTGTCAGTACTTCATACTTAAAAAAGTATTCTATTGTTTGTGCTATTACAATTGTGCCAATTTTTCCACTTTTGTCCCCCTCCATCCAGCACCCCCCACGGTACTTCAGACTTTGTATTGTCAAATGATACTCTGTTGTATGGATATGCTGCGTTTCATTTATTCATTCATGAATTGATGGACATCGGGATGGTTTCTTCTTTTGGTTATTATGAGAAATGCTGCTACAAACACTTGTGTACATAGCTTTCATTTATGTTGGGTGTGGGAGTGGAATGGCCGGGTCACAGAGTGACTCCACTGAACATTTTGAGGAACCGCTTGATGGTTTTCCGCAGCGGCTGCACCGTTCACATTCCCACCAGCACTGCACAAGGGTTCCCATTGCTCCACACCGTCTTCAAGAGACTTTTTGATTCTAGCCGCCCTAGTCGTGTGAAGTACTGTCTCACTGTGGATTTGATTTGCATGTTCCTGATGACTACTGATGCTAAGCATCTTTTCATGTGCTCCTTGGCCAGGGCCGCCTGCCTGCCTGTTTTTGAAGTTTATTGGAATACAGCCACACCTCCTTGCTTATATATTGTCAAGGCTGCTTTTACACTGCGGGTGGCAGAGTGGAGTCTTTGTTTACCCTCTGGCCCTTGAGAAAGAGTCTGCTGACCCCTGACTTCAGTGAAAGAGGAGCAGGTTCTGCCTGTGGGTGAGATGGGCAGGCACTGAAACCAGGAAAGGATGGAATGCCTGCCAGGCCCAGCCTTTCCCTGCCCAGCACTCTGCCCTGGTAGAGGCTAGCACAGAGAAGCTGAAGTGACCCAGGGCCAGTGGAGTACAAAGCAAGGGCTGAAGTAATTCTGAGAGTAGTTGTTGCTGGCCCCAGTATGTAAGGAGGAATGCCAGGATCAAACAGGAAGCAAGCCTTCCTTCGAAGGGCTGGATTCTCAGGGTGGCCTGTTTTAGGGTTGGGAAATAGCACTGTGACCCTTCTTGCACAGATGCCGCTGGCCCTGGGCATAACAATAGGTGTGACTTCTCTCCCTGCCCCACAGCATGTCTGATGCCTGCTCTGTTCACAGTTGGGCAGATCGGGCAGATCCTGGGACACTGTGTTTGGTGTGTTTGGACTGCCTGTCTTTGCTGGAAATTTCTGCATATTTTCTCTTCTTAAACCAGTTTTTCTTTCCAGAGCTTAGTGCTCTTATGTCCTCCTCCTTGCCCTTCTGAGGGAAAAAAACATTTTTCCGTACTGCCTGAACGCTATGGTTCAGGAGGACAAGTGGCTCTCGAATATCCCCATTAAACCATTTTCTCAGCATCTTTCTTCATCCCCTCAATCCCCATCAACAGATCATAGGAAAGACACCCAGCTTCCTTACTCAGTCTTCAGTGAGGCCTTGGGTTTGCTCTCAGTCCAGGTGAAGCGCTTCAGCAAAGGGGAGGCCAGCAGAGTGCCACCATCCAGCCGATAATCCTGGTGGGAAGAAGGACAGAGGTCATGTAACGGTGCAGCCAAGGGTGGGGCCCAAATAGGGATTTGTAACAGGATCCAGAACTCAAGGTGTCCAGGAAATATTAGAAATATATATATATATATATGATGTCCTCACCCCACAATCTGAGCTGGGGAAAGGGACACATGGAGCAGCACCATTGAAAGCTGTTTTGCATAGCAACAGCTTTGCAGCTAACCTGTGGCATGGTCATTTAACATATCTATAGCCTTTAACTGGTTTCATGGATATGCTAAACAGCTGTGGCCAGGCTTTGAGGGGGGGCAAGGGGGGCGGGGGGGGGGAACGGAAGTGACTTCCATCCAAGATGTAACTGGGAGGCAGCTCCACTTGGTTACAGCACCGGGGGTGAGAGCTTGAAGATGATTGGGTCCATGCCATGGGGCCATACCTGCCCAGATTCACTGTGGTAGCCCAGTGAAGCTGGAAGAATAGGGGAATGCTGGCGGGTATAACTGATTGTAGGAGAAGTCGGAAATGGGACTGCAGAGGAAGACTGGTGCTGGGATTTAAACCCAGGTGCAGCAGCCATACCAGGGAAAGCCATGAGGCTTTGGCAGAGTGGGGACCCTGCAGCTTTGGGGTGTTTCCTTTTGCCACATGGCTTAGGCAGCAGGAGAGACTTTGCCTGGAAGAAGAGGGGTGAAAGGACTCTTGATTGTGGGCCATGAGAAGGTGCCACATGGTTTGGGACTAACTGGAGATTGTGGTGGCGACAGAGCTGATGGTACCAGGAGCTCAAATCATGAACTTCTACTTCTTTTCCTGAGATACGATACCCCAGACTAGGGCAGAGGGAGAAGGAAGGACTGTGTGCATCTGTATTCTAAAGGACTTCAGTGTTTTAATGAAGACATTAAGTTACTACTCTTAAGTCTGTATAGCTTTAAATAAATCCTTTCCTTTTCACAAATCTCTGGCATTGAGAGATGTCTTTCCTCTGGCAGCAGGTGTAGCAAACCTAGTGTGGGGGAAACCCCTGGAGAAAAAGGGGGGTCCTTTTGGTAATATATCGTACATCCCTCCCCCCCGGTTTTGTTCTGTAACAGTCACACTTCTTGTTTGACCCAGGGTGTCCACACTAGATTTGGGAGGAATGGGAGGAATAGTAGGATGCACTTCTAAAGTCATTCCAGGCTACATTCTCACCTTCCACAACCCCTGCCCATTAAAACAAAGCATTGTCTCCATATTGGTAAGTCTAAACTTTGTCAGTTGCAAGAAATGCCTATTCCCAGTGGCTTTGAGGCCCTTCCTGATGGTAGAAAAAATAAAACAAAATGGGAAACTGTAGATAACAGAAGAGCATTTTTCATAGGAGACTTTTATGCAAATTATAAATATACAAGGTATGTATGGGAAAAGTCCAACCCTTGTTAATATGCTGAATGGTTTGCATGACACCGATGTAACCTGCAGCCAAGGAGAGTGGACTGGAATGCGCATGTATGAACAATGACAACTTCACTGTACTAGTCAGTGGGGGTGGTAGATGCTGTTGAGTGAGCATGTGTACTGTGTGGCCATTGCTTTCAAAATGACTGAGCGAGTAGAGCATGAGTCTGCATGAAATTTTGTGTTAAGTTTGAACATTCCGCTGTGGAAACTGTTTGAGTGATTCAGAAGGCCACAGCTATGGGCAACTGGTGATTGGCAGCTTCATCATGACAACATGCCCACTCATGCATCACGTCCTGTATAGAATTTTTTGGCAAAACGTCAAATCACCCAGGTGGCTTAGCCCCTCTACAGCCCAGATTTGGTGCTCTGTGACATCTGGCTTTTCCCCAAACTAAAATCACCTTTGAAAGGGAGGAGATTTCAGACCGTTGATGAGATTCAGGAAAATATGTCGGGACAACTGACGGTAATTGGGAGAACAGTGTGAGGTCCCAAGGTGCCTACTTTGAAGGGGGCTGAGGTGTCATTTTCCTGTGTACAAAGTTTCTTGTATCTTCTTCAATATGTGTGTCTCTTTTTCATAGTACGTGGCTGGATACTTTCTGGACAGACTCGTATTAAAACTGATTCTGGCAGATGAGTATTGGCTATAAGAATGCTGTTATTTGGTGGCCATGGTATGCAGAAATTCTGAGAAATTATAAAGACATGGCTTATTTCTTTTTCTTGAAGATTCTATGGAATTTTCAGGCCCTTCTTGGCTATGGTTTCCAACAATTCTATTTTCTCGTTGGTTCATCTTTAGCATTGAGTTTGTGCAGACTCATTACTCTTTTAATACACCATTTCCAGTAAGCAGATTCCATACTTTTTCCTGCCACGCTTTGTACATGCTGCTGAGCTGTGTTCATGTCCTTAATCGCCAGTAAACAGGCCTGAGCAAGCACAGAAGCTGCCGCAATTCCCACTGGATGAGGGTAGGGAGGGTAAGATGGAGAGAAACTCTCCACATTTGCTTGGTATCATTTCCCTGGACCTAAGACCTATGTACTAAGTGGCAAAACAAGATTTCCAGCTACTTTACCTTTGTATTCTGGGCTTATTTGTGATGTTTCTTAAATGTTTAAATAATCTTTTCCTCTTGGTGTGTTGGAAGCAGTTTTGCTGGGGTTTTTTGTTTGTTTGTTTACTGTTCAAGCACAGTTGCCTCCATTTCACCCCTGCCGCTCCCTGCCACCCCAGCCATCCCCACCTCCCTCCCCTGTGTTTGTCTGTTTGTTTATGGTGACTGTGCTCTGTCTCAAGGCCACACTGTGGTCATTTCCTGCCCACTATAGCTGGTTTTCTAGGCCCCCTGTGGGACACGGTCATCACCAGGACTTGTCAAACTTCAATGTACACATGAGTCCCCTGGGATCCTGTGATAGTGCAGAGGCAGGCTCGGTGGGTGTGGCTGGTCCCGAGAGCCAGCAGTGGTGGCCCACTTAGGGGCAGCAGTGTGTTCCTGGGGACCACACTGTGAGGCTGAGGCTCTGTGATGCCACAGGGACATGCTTGCCCAGCACTCCCTCTCTTCCCGTATCTCCTCAACTCCGGGCCCCAGGGCTTTAAAGAGACAAGCTGTTGAGCCCTCCCATGTGCCAGATGACATGGATTGCTCCTCCCAGTGTCTGGCTGGCAACACGACTGTTCAGCCTCTGGAACCTAAGTGGCAAGGAACATAGGCCCAGATGAACTTCTTCCAGAGTCTTGGGTTATTCTTGTGAGAAAGTTTGCACGACGCTTGGCCACTCACCATTTTGAGTGCTTCTGTTCCTCTGAAAGTGGGGTTCCATTGCTGGTAGGCAAGAAGCTTACAAACACACAATGAAGTTTCCTAAGGGACTACATTATGATGAAGCAAAGACTTGGATCCTGGAGTGAATTCTGGGTCATCTTCAAACTATGGAATTGTTGGGGTCCGCCCTGCCTGGTCTCAGGAAGCTGTAACCCTTCATGGCTCAGGCTGAGTAAGAAACCTCCAGACCAGGAGACACTGAGGAGACAAAACTTATTTCCCTGGCATGAACGCTGCCTCTTCTGTACCATCCCCCAATGCTTGATCAGTTAGCCAATGATGGGTAAGATTTCCCATGGGGGGAATGATCTAAGATAGGCATGATCATGAGGAGGCCTCAGGGAAGGACTTGGGGGGCTGTGGAAATGAAGGGGTGATTGACATCGACCCCTGCCCCCACGGCTTTGTCAAAGCCTGAGTCCTTGTTCTTAGTTGTGAGAAATCCAAGTCTCCTGGCTGCCTTTGTCTCCTCTGCCCGACTCAGGCCTGCGGAAATACCAGGGGCGGCGCAGTCCAGACGAGAGTCGACGGACCCCCAGGGTAATCAGACCTGAGACATAGAATATGCAAGATCCTGTGAGATCTGCTTGCTGGATGATGCTCTTGAATTAGAATATGAAGGCATAGGCAGGAAACAAAACTAGCCTTTTAGGTCCTGTAGTCTTTTAAAGTGATAAAACCCAAAAATCTCAGCCCAGAATCCCAGCGGGAGATCTGCCAGCCCCTTTGAAAGCTACCTACTTGTTTTATCTTCCCTGCCAGACTATAATCCACAAACTGTATCTCTATTCTTAATAAAAGCCTACTCAGGCAGCTACTTGGGGCACTCTCTAGTAGAGAGAGTGGCCGTTTCGTCCCTCTTCCTCCATAGGACTCGTCGTCCATGTGTATGTTTTCTCCTGTCTTCGAGCATCTGCAGCAGCGATGGATACCACTGGCCGGTATCCGCCACATGGAATTACCTTTCAAATGAGCTCTGTATAATTGTATGGTTGTCAATCCCCCTGAAACTGCCATTTCAGCCACCACTCATTACCAGCCCGCATTGACTGAGAGCCACCAGACTACTAGAGTTTGTGTTTGGGTGGAGTCTGGCAAAAGGCTTTCCAGGGTGCATTGAGTAAGCTAATTCCACTACTTACATCAAGCATGGAGATGACTTTTGGTGAAAGCTCTTCAAATGTTTTGATTCTTTCCAGGCTTATGAAATTGAAAGCATTTACATATCTAATGAAGAAGCAGAAAGAACAATCAAGACAGGAAAATGCATCCAGCTTTGATTAGTCAGGAGACCATGGGCACCACATCCCAGCAAAGATGAACCAAAATACCAGGAGGAATCACCTTACTCCCGAGACTGAAGTTCCCCTAGGGGTCCTGACACTCCTCCCAGTAGTGGGTAGGCCTCTGGCCCCTTGTGGAATCAGAAAATGGGAGGCCTAGAAGAGACCTGTCATTAGTCTAAACACCTCACATTATGAAGGAGAGGAAATAATGTCCAGAGAATTAATGTGACTTTATCACGTAGCTGCCTCCTTCTAAAAGAACATGAGGGAATAAATGAAATGAACGGTTAAAGTCTAACAGCTGATTTAATGGCACAGTTGAGTACTAGAGTGAGTCTTGCATATTCTGTTCTGTGTTACAGATTGGCAGAAATGGGTAATATTTGTGTGATTTGCCCATAAATACCTCCTGGCCTTTTATTGGTGATCCGTTAGGGAGGACGGTCAGCTATCCACCATATGGCTACTCATAAGAAATTTTCAGCCTGATAGATACCCTGTCACCATCTGCAAGGCCCAGTTTCTTAGGTAAGCTCTCTCTTGGGCCTAAGGCTAAGCAATATACTGGAAGGGCCCAAATAACTTTGACACTCCCCTCCCCCATCTCTGACTCAATCAGACCCTGACAATTTATTTAATCCAAGCTAGTTTTCTCATCTTAAAAAAATAGATGACCCATCTGTCTCAGCTTGGGCTGGTTGTGAAACATGAGCAGTGCCACTGACCTATTCAACCTGATCACAAATCTAGGTTGGCCTCTGGGCTTCTCGGCTGTCAGTATTTCTAGACTGTGCAGCTCTTCCCGACGATGCCTTCCCTGGTCCCCTGCCAAGTTTGTCTGAACTGAGGGCAGAGTCCCAGGGTTCTATCAGTTGCAGACAAAGATGCTAGAAGGCCCACAGGATAGTCAAGGTCCTAAAAAGAGTCCTGATTGCATGGGAACGGGAGGGAGCGTCAGAACACGCGGGTTAGAAACTCTTCAGCCCCGTTCCAGGCACACACTTCTGGCAAGTTATTCTCCATGGAGCCTTAATGTCCGCAGCTGTATAACATGAATGAGAATATTTCCTCCATAGGATTATTTTGAGCATTGAAGGAGTTGCTATATGCAAAAAGCTGAGCCCAGTGCCCATCCACATGCAGCATGTGTCTATGTGACCATTCATATACAGATTGTACATGATACACACATAACCATTAGCACAGAGTGTCATATATGTGCCATCATTGGTGCTGATGTGCAATAACATGTATAATGATTAGTAACATGTGTGACATGTAACAGTGCTAAATGTGTGGGCTACACATGAAAAAAAGTCAATGTCATTGAAACAAAGATAGAGGAATTATTTTAGAATAAGAGACTAAAGGGACTGAAGAAAATAAAGAAAATAAGGTGTAAATGACATTTGGGGAAATCTGAATATCTAACGATATTAAAATATCTGTTTCTTTGGTGTGATAATTTTGGTGTGGTTACACAGGAGAATGTCCTTCTTACAAGATGTATGCCAAAGTAGTTAGGGGCAAAGTGTCACAATGTTCTAGACCTCTTTTCAAATGCTTCAGCAAAAAGAAAAATACACAGAGACTGTGTATAAATATATTGGTATAGACATAGACAAAATAGGGCTGTTAACTATGGTTAAATTTAGGAGGTGCAATTTTTCTTGTATATGCCTGAAAACATTATAAAGTTGAGGGGAAAAGAAATCTTACCTGACATTATCAGAACTTCCTGAAGTAAGCCTTGGAGCTGAAATATCTTCCTTGAAGAAGTCCTCAGGGAAGGCAGGAGTTGAGTATGTGAACCCACTATTTCCTGTGAGTATGGCATTTAGTGGGATATAGTCTTTACCATCCTAAAATACCAAAGATCAAGCTCTAAGTGCAGAAATTTCTACTTCAACTTGTTTCAGTGAACCATTGTGTCAGCTTCAACTATGTCACTTTCACAATCTTAGCTTGGTTTGGAAAGAAAATTCTGTGAAAGATAACTGTGTGCCCATGTGCATGCACACACATCCACATTTTTTTAAACTGCTGATCTTAGCTATTAAAACACCCCCTTAACTTACACTCAAAGGCACCTGGCTGCTGATACTGTAGGTAAGTTTGGCTTTACCTGCTGTACATTTGCTTGAAGCAGATCTCCGAGTTTTTCCACAAGTTCTGCAAACCTCGGCCTTTCTCTGGGGTCTCTGTGCCAGCAGTCCAGCATGATCTGATAGCTGTTAGAGGGGAGCACAGCAGAAATGGCTGGGGAGCAGGGTCATTACACAGATCTCCCTCCATGTCCTGTCAGCAAAGTGACAGGTGTTGTCACGCATATAAAGATTTTGCTTTGTACATGGTATCTGCCTGTATTTGTAGATTTGCATATGCAGCACCACCACGTAAGTGGCTGTTTGGGTCCGGTCCCGCAAGTAGTTGGAGATATGTCTACAAGGGCAGACTAATGAACCACCCTCCAGAGCCCATCCCTGACCCTGAGTTATTCAGAAAGGAAAAGCCACTGTTCACTTGCAGTCAGATCTGAAGTGTAACACTTCTCCCCTCACCGCCGAAAGACGATGTCCTTACAGGTAAAAAGTTAACATAGACACAACTATCAGTGGGTGCATAGTTTGCAGCACTCAGTATGTTCTTGGGCTGCAGCAGAGGTTGACAGGTGGCATTTCCAAGTCCTCACAGTCCCACTGTTGAGCTCAGTTGTGGAGACCAATGGGGAAGGCCTTGTGTACAGGACTCACAGCACCTTGAGTGTCAGCATCTCCCTGGGCTGTGTGCAAGGTTCTTGCATGTGGCTGATTTTCCCTCTAGCATTTCAAAGCTGCCATTATAAACTGGCTTCCTACCAGTTAAGGCAAAAAGTACAGGCTGGGCTTCTGGACCTGAAAATGTTTGTCTTAATATTACAGAAGTTGAATCTTGTACCGAGATTTCAATGTCAGCAGGCTGCTCTGTGATTATTCTCCTCTGACATCTAAGGAGTGAAGGTATCAGGCCCCTCTCTTGGAAGCATCTGCAGGGAGTATAGATCTCTACCTGCCCCTCTCGGCAAAACACCACAGCAAGACTGGCTTAAGGATTTATTTTCTTTGGGCTCTTCACTCTGCTCAACACATGCTTATTGTAGGTAATCTCTTCTCTCAGTAGATATTTGGACTAGAGAGGACTCTGACTGAGTAGGATCGAAATCTGAATGGGGAGACTTCTGGTCAAGAAGGAGGTGTAGGTAAACATGGCTTGCCTTCTTGCACAATCACAGCAAAAATTACAACTAGACTACAAAACAAATATCACCCAGAATCATCAGAAAATCGAGCTGTGTGGAAGTCTGACAATCAAGGAATTGAAATCACTTTCATCCAGATGGGTAGGAGGGGCGGAGAGGTGGAGACACATTGAGAGGCATGAAGATGGGGAGATACGGAATGGGTGGTCCCATTCCCTCATGTGGTAGATAAAAATCAGGAGGGATACCTCGAGAGCGAGGGATCCCAGCCCCAAACCAGACCACCCAGCCCAGAGTTCCAGTGCCAGGAATATAAGTCCCCATAATTTCTGGCTGTAAAAACCAGTGGGGGTTGGGGTAGCAGACGAAACTATGGGATTCCCAGGAGTCTCCTCTTAAAGGGCCTGCCATGGACTTAGGACTTAAGCAGGCTCACTTCCTCTGGGCTTCAGCACCAGTGCAGCACTGGAAGGGTACCAATGGCATATGGGGAGAAATTGAAGTGTCTGACATCAGAGTGAGTGCTAGGGAACAGCTTCCTCTCAGACAAAACTCCAGAGGTCAGGTTGCAGCACTGTCCCCTTTCTGAGACCTCTGCCACACACAGGCACAGAGTGGCAACACCATATCGGAGACTCCATCAGCTTGATTATAACAGGTTGCTCCACTCTGGTGATTACCTAAAGCTCTGCCCCATCCAACTTACTGCTGTGCTTTTGTACAACAGGCCATGCAGCTAAGACAGGGAGTCACAGCAGCTCTACCTGATACATGGGAACAAACACAGAGAAGCTGCCAAAATGAGGAGACAAAGAAATATGGCCCAAATGAAAGTACAGAACAACATTCCAGAAAAGAACTAAAAAAAATGGAGATAAGCAATCTATCAGATGCAGAGATCAAAACAGTGGTTATTAGGATGCTCAAGGAACTCACTGGGTACTTCAACAGCATAAAAAAGACCCAGGAAGAAATGAAAGTTACAGTAAGTGAAATAATGAAAAATTTACAGGGAACCAACAGTGAAGTGGAGGAAGCCAAGAATCAAATCAATGATTTGAAACATAAGGGAAAAAAAATCAGAACAGCAAGAAAAAAAAGAATTCAAAAAAATAAGGATAGGTTAAGGAGCTTCTGGGACAACTTCAAATATACCAACATTCAAATTATAGGGATGCCGGAAGAAGAGAAAGAGCAAGAAATTGAAAAGTTAGTTGAAAAAGTAATAAAAGAAAACTTCTCTAATTTGGTGAAGGAAATAGACATACAGGACCAGGAAGCACAGAGAGTCCCAAACAAGATGGACCCAAAGAGGCCTCCACAACACATCATAATTAAAATGTCAAAGGTTAAAGATGAAGAGGGAATCTTAAAAGCAGAAAAAAAAAGCCGATAGTTACCTACAAAGGAGTTCCTATAAGACTGTCAGCTGATTTCTCAAAAGAAACTTTGCAGGCTAGGAGGGACTGACAAGAAGTATTCAAAGTGATGAAAACCTAAATTACTGTATCCAGCAAAGCTATCATTTAGAATCAAAGGGCAGATAAATTGCTTCCCAGACAAGGTAAAGCTAAAGGAGTTTGTCATCACCAAGCCCTTATTGTATGAAATGTTAAAGGGACTTACTTAAGAAAAAGAAGATCAAAGTGATGAACAATTAAAATGGCAATAAATTCACAAATATCAATAATTGAATCTAAAAAACAAACTAAGCAAACAAGCAGAACAGAAACAGAATCATAGATATGGAGATCATTTGAAAGGTTATTAGTTGGGAGGGGGAAGGAGAAGAATGGGGGAAAAAATTCAGGGATTAGGAAGTACAAATTGTTAGGGACAGAATAGACAGGAGGTGTTAAGAACAGTAAAGGAAATGGGGAAGCCAAGGAACTTATATGCATGACCCATGGAGAGACTGCCGGAAGGAATGGGGGTACTGGGTGGAAGGGGTCAAAAGGGGAAAAATTGGGACAAATGTAATAACATAATAAAATATATTTTTATTTTTATTATATTTTTACAAAATCTGAATGGGCTCAGAATTTGGAACTAGGTGGGGGCCTTATGGCCATGCTCCTTTCCCAGCTCAGGGCCTGGCGTCCAAGCTGAAGGAGGTCAGGCCGTTCTCAGGGAGGGCAGGGCACCTGAGGAAACCAGTGCCCTCTGACCTCTGCCGCTTCCCTGCTGCGTGCTTTCAGGTTGTCTCCTAAGGATACCCCTATTTGGTTTCAAAGCATATGAAGTGGCTGGTAAAGACACTAAGAATATAGGAAGATTTAAAAAAAGAGAGGGAGAGTATCAGGAGGAAGGTAAAATAAAGATTAAAAGGGTGGAACTACAGACATAGTTAATATGCAAAGTTTATTTCATGATTCCCAGGCAGCTGGAAAAAAGGAGGCACAATCAATTACCTGACACACCAGAGCCAGAAGCTCGAAACAAATTAGTTAACTTGGAAGAAGGATGGCCATTTCCAGAACTGAAATCTGAAAGGAGGCCCTCCTAGATGCCTCTCAGCATCATTACTATCTGGGCAATAACGGTTTTGTGGGAGTGTCTCCTACATTGTCTTTTAATGTGGCCCAAAGCCTTCATGGCAAAAAAACACCACAACACCACTCAGTGAAAACAATCCTGCCAGCCGAACAGTGTGGTTCAGGTGATGCGTCCTAAGGTTCTGAACTAACACGGGGATGAACTTCTAGGTGCCCAGGGGAGAGGTGCACTGTGTGGCCTCCAGACACCCTCCCCGGGCACTGGTCTGGACGAGCAGGCTGTCCTCACAGTTTGGTCTTGAGGTTCTGCTCGCTGACGAGGACCCAGCAAGCAGATGTCCGAAGCCTCTGATTGGGAACCAGAGCTCATGAAGATCACTTGTCTGCATCACAAATTCTCCTCCCCTTCTCGGGAGGTGATTCCAGTTCCCTCTCACCCCTGTGCTTTGGCCTGAACCCATTCTGCCTCCCTCCCGAGGGATGTGGAGTGGCCCAGCCAGTTCGGAGAGCTGTGAGGGGCCTTTGGTGAGTGTGATGTGTGGGCCGGCATTGAGACCACTGCACTGGACTGAGTTATAGACGGAGCAGACTGGGAAGGAGGATGGGAACTCTAACTCTGGGCCATGGTCCCTGTTCTCTGGGAGACACAGGCCGGGGCTGCAGTGCCTCGCACTGAAGGCTTAAGGCACTCGTTCAGGCCGCTGGGGCCAGCCTGCTCTGAACTAGCGTAAGACAGTCTGCACAATCCTATGTGAGTATCATTTTAAGGTAAGTTTACACATTTTACTAATGTTAAGATAGGTACAAAAATGTATTTGCCACAGAGGCAGGGGTCACTAGAGAACTCAGTCAGATCCCCACCCCAAGGTGCACGGGCTGTGGCAGAGGCTGGCCTGCTCCCACCTGACCACAGTCAAGCCTAACAGGCCAAGGCTCCTGTATCTTTAGCAATAAACAGATTCTCGGAGGCCACTGGAGGAACATGAACCATAGAAGTTGATGACCTATAAAAGGAAGTCAAAGCAAGAAAGGTTTGAGCTAGAAAAACAAAAAGGGGCCCTGAGGCAGGAGTGCTGGTAAGAGGCCCCAGCTCATCTGCAGCCAGCACCATTTCCCACCGCAGGCCGCTGGGGGGTCTGACCACATGTGAGCAGGGCTCTTCCGGTCCCCAGTGCTGAGACTAGCAAGACAGGCCACCGACAGCTATTGCTATTCTGCATTTTGATTCTTGGTTTCTGATTTCCAGGTTCCATTTCTCTTGACTAAAATTCAATGCAATTATCTTAGCAAACATTGAAGGAAAAGGAAAAAAAAACCCATTAACTGCTTATTCCCATATTGAAAGGCATCTGATTAAATAGGCTCTGGGCAGAAAACCTACACCTGAGCATTAAACAGTTTTACACCACTGAGTAAACAAGTTTAATGCAGTAAAAGGGCACCAGCTGCACCCAACCCAACAGTCCTTGCAACAAGCTGGGGGTGAGGAGCCTATGGGAAGAGCTTCCTGTCGGAGCTGTCGCCCGAGCTCCCAAGCACACGCCACTTCAGGCCACTTCAGGTCTCAGAACCCCAGTTCTGAGAGCTGTACTGTGTGCGTCCTCACCCCCACAGCTTGCAAACGCTTGAGAATGGCTCAAGGTTTGAATTTCGGCCTTCTGAGCCAACATTTCAAAACAGTTGCTTCATACTTTCTATCATTTCTGAAATAAACCCCTAGAACTAAGAAACAATCCTTTCTAAGGGTTGTGTGGGTACCAAGGCGACCTGGGAGAGGGTTATGTGGTTATGTGACTCGAAGGTTTGGTGAGGTTCAAGGAAGCTTTTAGTCCAAAGTCGATACAACTCTGTAGCTGGACAGTTATTCTGGACCAGGAGCTGGGTAAGGATTGGAAATACACTGTGCAGGTCCATAGCACAGTTCTGTGGACTTTGGACTCAGACTGAGTTTGCTGAACTTACTGGCAATGTGGCAGATCGCTTAGATGTTCTATGCTCTTTGGCGTTCTCCGTAAAATGGAGATAATAACAGTACCTACTTTATAGGGTTGTTATGAGCATTAGGAAAATTACCATATATTAAAAGTGCTATAAACAGTGCCTGACACTTTATAAGCACTAAATAAGTATTAAGCATTATTTACTAATGGCTACAATTATTACTATTACTGTTAGTAATAAAGAATTCACTCATGATTTCCACATTATGTGAAAAGCAGAAGGAACTATTTAATTCAGATCACGAGTGGACATATTGGAAAACATTTCTTCTATGGCATGTGGGGTGTATTCCTATCAGTCCTGGGATCTAGGGAGACCAGCCCAAGGGACTGGCTTCTAAATTTGCCTCCTCTACTATTTCGCTGATGGTGGACAAATCACCTCTCTTCTCAGAGGCTTAGTTTCATTATTTATCAAAGTCACATTGTATATCTGCCTGCCTGCTCCTCAAGGTTGCTGGGAACTTCACATGAGACGGTATGGAGGAAAACATTTAGAAAACCGAAAATGTAAAGTAATCTCATTTTAAACCAGATCTCGTAGGGTTTGCCTCTCTCCACCAAGTAAAATGAAGCAAGTAATTACAAACTCTCGATGCACCCTGGCTGGTGTGACACAGTGGATTGAGCGCCAGCCTGAGAAGCAAGGGGTCTCCGGTTTGATTCCCAGTCAGAGCACATGCCTGGGTTGCAGGCCAGGTCCCCAGTAGTGGGTGTGCGAGAGGCAACCACACACTGATGTTTCTCTCCCTTTCTTTCTCCCTCCCTTCCCCTTTAAAAATAAATAAAATATCCCTTGAAAAAAATCTCCCGATGCTTTCAATACTACCAACACTACCACCCCAATGCTGCCCAAGAGCTGATATATCTGTCCCCAGCCTTGCCTCAAGCTCCCTGCATGTTCCTGATGAGGACACCATCATATAAGACTGACAAGAACAGGTCCGCTCTGTCCCCTCTCTCCTCTCTGCACTAAGGCTGCTCCCCTAACTCAGCCTTCACAGGCCTGAGTTTCCTGTCCTCATCCTGCATCTGACCTAGCCTTGTCTCCAGACATGAAGGAAAGAGACCTCGACCTTGCACTTTGGCCAAGCCCCTACTTCCTTCGTTCTCTCTGACTCCTCCTCAAAGGCCATCCCAGGGCTTCTGACAGGACCCACTGTGTGGGCGGGGTGAGGGGGCCGCCTGTCAGTTCAGGAAAGGTGGTGCCGCCCTGGGCAGGCCCATGTCCTTGTCAGCAGCTCAACAAAACTGCAAATGTCATCACATTCCTGCTCAGGACTCAAAATGCAAAACATCCACAAAGCTACAGGAAAAAAGAGCATCCCAGAGAGGCAAGCAAGGACTGAACAATAGAGAAACCTTCACACAGAGCCCGGCTTCTTCCTGGAGTCACGGGGCTGCACAGCAGGAAGCCATCGCAAGAAGCAGCTTCAGACGGCTGCCCAGACAATTCCTAAACTGAGCCTAAAGCAGCCTTATTGCACAAGTAACCTCTGGGGAGCATAATTACTAATTCCATGAGGGAGGTCCCCTCTTCCTTTCCTATACCTCTTCCACTGCATTCCAAACCAACCCTCTCACTGGTCTTCAGTGCGGATAGAGGACTGGTCTTGGTGGCTTCCAGTCCTTCATCCCTGTGGTTGCTTAGTGCATTTGGCTTCCACTTTGTGTGCCAGGACAAGGTCTTTCTTACATTCAGTTCCTGAGTGATCTGCTAGTTTTGCCTTGATTCAGACCAGCACTGAGTTTCTGACTTCAGTTCCCAGCCACAGGTCTTGAAAAGTCATGCCCGTGATCAAGAGAAGAAACAGGTAAGGATGGAGTGAGGACAATGTGCCTCACTTCTGGAAAATACTACCCGTGCAGCTGGACCTCATTGAGGCTAAAACTCAAGGGAACATCCCCTTTCTGAGGTGTCCTGTGGGGACAAGAGCTGTCAGGGTGGGAAAGGAGGAGACCAAGGGCTCACATTTCAGGGGTGGCGTACTCAGGAGCCCTCATCCTCATGCCCTCCTTCAGGCGACTGCAGAAGTCCTCATCCATTTGCACTCCCGGATATGGAGACCCACCTGCACGAGACAATGGGGAAATCACAGGGCACATTATGGCTTCGGGGCACAAAAGACCATGAGGGGTAACTCAGTGTCCGTTTCCTCCCTTTAAAGTGATGGTTTAGTAATAAATTCCCAGTGATTGCAAAGGATCTCCACACACAGCACAATTCATACTGAAGCTCAGCAAAGCCTCACTAGTGACATACCTGTGGTTGGTTGGCCCCGTGGGGCTGGGTGTCTGATGCCCCAGGTCATTCCTGTGGCTACTCCTGTCCGTTTGGTCAGGAGAGAGGGTGTCATCTAAACGGTCCCTTTCCTCTCCCCATGAGGGAATCTAAAGAAATCCCACCTCAAGAGACTCATTCCCTGGGTTAATGACCTTATTTTTAAAAGACCAAGGGACTTGGAATAGGTCAATTGTGGATGACACCTCCGTGAGAATGATTTTAATTCACTACTTTCTTGTAAACTTGGGATCTAGGAAGCCTAGTTGCTATGATGGCCCTAAGGGAAAGGGGGGTCTTGAGCTCCAGGAGTAGGCTGAAGGTAGGGGTTGCCTGTGGACAGGAGTCTGTGGACCAGAGGGTCCCAGAGGGGTCTAGACTTTGCTTTTTGCTAGTTTTACTGTTCAGGATGCCCGTGTGACCTTTCCTTTAGGGATATTCTTGGCTAGAGGTAGTGGTGAACCAGGCCTCCCAGTCCGCTCTGTTTCAGACCTCGAACCTCCTCTATCTCAGCATTTGTTTGTCTGTGCTTTCTAGTGATTACTGCTGGTAGGAAGCAGCTGGGAGGCGTGCAGTGCTGGCACTGTGTCACTTCGGGGCCATTGTGGCCGCCAAGCTGCTTTCAAAGACTGGAAGCAACAGGTGCCTGTCATCGAAAGCAGGGGAATGATTTTCACACATTACAGGAAACCAGGGATGTTACTGCATGATTTTTATTTGCTCTGAAAGGCAAATTTTTGGCAAAGTCCAAAAGACTCTTGGCTAGACCCCACACTTGGGAGGCTTCGGAGCAGCGGTGTGTGTCTGCAAGCAGATGTGGGCTGTGTGCACATCTCTGTGCTTGGGGCCTTCCACATGGTCTCCAGCCACCCACAGTGGATGTGGCTGGAAGCAGAATGAACACAGGCCATGCTCCCATGTGTTCAGCCCACACAAACCAGTGTCCAGGACAGGCTGAGTTAATGTCAGTGGCACTAGAAAGGCCTCTGGTTCCTAACACTGTGGGACCTGTGCTTGTTGGGGCCTTTTCTAGAAAATTCTGAGAAGAGGCATGATGCAGAAAGAGGGGAGGGAAGGGCACTAGGATCGGGGTGTTTGAGGAGTTTAGGAGAAGCGAACAAAGGACAGAAAAAGGAGAAGCCAGACTGGCTGACTGCATGCCTGACTTCAGATTTCATACTGTCTGACGTTGTGTTTGGGTGAGGCAGCGTTACTATCCGGGAGACACAGGCCCACACCATTCCACATCGGAGATTCTGCACGGGCCATGCCTCTGCGGGAATTCAGTTCTCTCAGATGCTGACCTAAAGGTCCTATCTAACCAGAGGACACTCAGCAGACATTTGGTTTGGGTCTTTTTGATTTTTTCCTTCCCCCAAATTTACCTAAGGAGAAGATTTCCCACAGCAGTACTCCGTAAGACCACACGTCACTCTTGGTGCTGTAGATTTTGTCAAAGATGGATTCAGGAGCCATCCATTTCAGAGGAAGTCGAGTCTGGAAGAGGAGAAGGGGGCCTTGAGCAGAACATGCAAACACAGCACATTCAACCCAAGTGCCCCTAGGGTCACCTCCCGGATAACACTTGGCCCAGAAATCATTTCCTAGAGCAGTTACGGTTTTCAAACACAGAGAAACTCTTATAACATGCAGCATTAAACTAAAAGAGAGAGCTGTGTGCTGTACCAACTCCTAGGAAGATAATACATGTTTAGTGAGCCCCTCCTATGTGTCCTGTATGTCTTGACTCTATGACTCTAAAATCATTTTCCCCCAAAACTTCCACTCCACAGCAACCTGGAAAATAGTGCTTTGAATTAGAAGACATCCTGGAAATCCATAAATTCCAGGAAGTTTTCTTAGGAAGGACGATTTTGAAAGGCATTCTCATGCAAAACGACAGAATTTTAAAAGTCATTGAATGGGGGTAGTGGGCAAAGACATTGGGAAGAAAGAAGGTGAGAGGCAGTATTTAGGAGACCATGTGGCTGATTTTCAAGTGTGCAGACAAATTTTTGTTCTCCTCTAGGTCGCAGGAATCCCAGTGCGCTAGGCCTTGCCCTTTAGATGGATGGGAATTGACTGGAAGCAGGGGACAATGGAGAGACAGAGGACAATATGACAGGAGGGTCAGGGAGAGAGTGGCTAAAAGAGATGCAGATGAACAGAAGAGACGCACAGGTAGCTGCCACCTCTGCATACCAGGGCTCCCCAGGAAAGTATGTTGATTTTTTTCTTTTATAAAAAGAGACGTGAAGCACTAGTTCTCCAAGTAGAGTCCTGGGGACCGACTGTGTCAGCAGCATCTAACATTTTTTAGAAAGGCAGACTCTCAGGTCCCACCCAAGACTTCCTAAATGAGAAGTCCTGGGGTTGGGGCCCAGCAAAAGTGTAGTTCCACAAGCCCCTCAGGGGGTCTGTGTGCTCACTGAAGTCTGAGAAGCAGTACTGCAGAGTGACCAGCAGAGCCCAGACTCAGGCTCAGACTCGCAGGGTACCAGCGGAGGAGGGAGGACACAGGAGGTCATTTACAAAAGTGAAACATAACACTATGTCCACAAACAAGTAGGGAAGCCAGTGTGAGCCAGCAGGGCGATGCTGGGGTGGAAGGCAGGGGTGGGGGTGGGATGGGACACACAGCTTCCTCCACAGCAAGATAATAACCAGTACCTCCCCCACCCTTTCCTGAGATGCATACACCTGCTGAATCAATCACCCGGGTTTATTTGAGGGAAAGAGTCCAGGCTGTTCTTTCCAGTGGTTCTGAAAACTCCCACAGGAGTCAAAGGGAGGAGCCCAGGGTCCTGCTAAACACTTCTCAGGTTAGCATGCTCGGTCAGCACTGCCCGGAGGACAGGGACTGGGCGGGGGTCAGGAGGAACGGGACCGGAGACGGCGGTCTCTCTGGCGGGACACAGCCCATCTGGACTGCTTGTCTCCCCGGAAAGCACACAGCAGCTTTCAGGGGCCACTGTTGAGGAAGTGTCAACATTTACCAAGGGCTTTGGTCTGTGGTTTAAAAATGATAGGGTAGAAAAGAGTCAAATAAACATCAAACTGACTTACATCTCCTTTTCTCACATAATCGGGGTTCTTATAAATATCCCGGGCAAGGCCAAAATCACAAATCTTCACCACGTTGTTCTCAGATAAAAGAATATTTCGCGCTGCCAGGTCCCGATGAATGCACTATAATAAAGCAGTTGCATAATCAGTGTGTTTCCTCAATCTAACTGACTAATTTCCTGCAGCTTGTCAGTGTCATTCTTCTTCTTCTTTTGAGGATCTGTGACATGCCGGAAGCAACCCCTAGTGCTCACGGAGTCACCGTAAACATGGAGGGCCTCTTCATAAATAGTGGCCCCCGGAGACCCTGGAGCCAAGGCAAGGCCTGACTCGGCTCTGTTGCCGTTTAGCAGCACAGCATCCTGGTCAATGCAGTTGCAACCTCATTCTTTCAGTGAGCAAAGCGTGCCCCCAGCCTTTGTACCTAAGCTGTAGCAATCGGACAGTGATCCAGCTGCAGAGCCGGTCAGACTCACGGGCCCTCCCGGGAAGTGCTGTGTGCTGCGGCTCTGGCCAGTGTTGCGAAGACACTGGAGGGCAATGTGGAGAATGGAGGCCAAGACTGTCCGGTGGGATTTTTCCCTGGAGTTAAGTTCTACCCCTTGGTATCTAAGACTCAGTGTTCTCATAATTCTTCACTCCAATCAGGACAAACTCAGGCATTTTTCCTGATGTCTACTTTATATTTAAGGACATAAGCATAAGCAAATACTAAGAGAAGTGGATTTATAGCAAACATATGTTTGTCCATGTGAGTGTCCACGTGCCCAGGCCTGGCAAGAACAACAGTGAAGAGCAAGACTGACCTTTCTTGAAGACAAAAACTCCATGCCTCTAGCCACTTGAAAACTGTAAGAAATCAGGTCTTCCATAGTTAGGGGCTGCTTGTAGAAACCCTCGGAATCTGGAAAGCATTAAAACCACAGCAGTCTGTAATGGTGCTTGCTATTCCGCCAAATCCCAGCTCACTGAAACAATGTTAGTAAAACATAAAACAAACCAACAAGTGGATCAGAGTTCATTTTCAAGAGCATTGGAGTTTCGGTACAAATAGCAGAGATTTTTCCAGGCCTCTGGCCTATTTTACCAAAGCGTAGGGGTCTGTTAAGACAGAAAGGCTTGAGGGGAGACAATTATACAGAGTTCCCTGTCCAAATTAGTAACTCTGTAAATAATCTTAATTCAAATCTTATCTCCTCAGGACATTACCCTTCAAGTCTCCCACGGATGTTTATTAGGGTGATAAATAAGAAAAAAATTTCAGAGATGCGCAGTATGTTGTAAAAATATCTCGGACTGTAAGACAGGAAGGAATTATTAATACCTACCCTCCTCTTCCTCAACATCACTTAGACTTTTATCTTCTTGAAACCCGGAGCTTGCGAAGCTCTCGCTGCTGGCGACACTATCTAGTCTCTGTTTCTTGCCTTGCTCCAAGTCTGGCTCCATGTTTTCTTTTTTAGGCTCCACGTGTAATGCTGCATCCTTTGCACAGAACAAGAAGGACACAGATGAAAGGGAGCTCCAGACTGAAATGGGGAAGACAGTCCATCAAGATGGCCACTGCCCGAGTGGGGAGAAGGTCGTTCTGTACAAGGGAGAGTGAGTGAGCAGCCAGGGCCCTGTGGTGGCCAGGCACCTGCCTGCTCCTGGGGTCGTGAGTCTAATACCGCTCTTGACCGGGCTTCTAGACAGCATCTTAGGTAGGATGAAGGGGTATTAATGTCAGCTGGAACTCACTGACAGCTTACTCAGTGTGAGACAGAATATTAAGAATTTTAGGTATATGTTCTCATTTCATCTTTGCAACAATTCTGTAAGATAGTTCTTGCTTATACACTTAAAAATAGGTACAGAGAAGTCAAGTAACCAAAGTCATATGCAACTATTAAATGGCAAAGCTTGAACTCAGGTTCAGCCATCTGTAGCCTGTACCCTTAACCACATTTCCCTACTACGTACCATCTTGTTAAAGATGGTTTGGATGATAGGAAAGGGTCCCCAGTGAATTTGGGGCTTTACTTTGTAATCCCTGTGAGGAGGAATAGGAGAGGGCTATAGTTACCAGTTTCTCTGGTTTCCTTAGGAAAGGAGGGCATATGAACTTTTTTCCCCTCCAGTGAAAACGAAGATACAGTTTGACCCCAGCAGGGGCAGAGCAGGCCCTTCATCCTGGACTGAGTGTCCGTCCAGGCCCTGGTATACAGTCTGGCTCTGCCATTCAGCATGTGATCTTGGGCAAATCACCTTACTTTTCTGGGTTTCCTTTTCCTCATCTGAAAAGCTCTATCATCTCATTGTGTTTTGACTCACAGAAAAGGAGCTGTTGCTCTGGGTGTTCCTTTGGGACCAGGAAAAATTTTTACCACATTTAGTAATTCATCTAGTAACTGCGAAGATGACAGAAATTTAGCACTCCCAGTGGCCTCGTGATGGGACCATGCACTTAAGCTCAGTTCTGCTAGATGACCAGACTGAAATAGGGCCTAGAGGGACTGGGGTTCCGTGGTGCCCCATGACCCCTCAGTGCCATGTGGCAGTGCTAGGTTCCTTGGCTTTTCCTAGAAATGTCACAAAGTAGGAGTGATCCCTCCACTAGAGGGCACAGTGGGAGCAAGCACAGGACAGAAGAGGGAGCTGCGGGACGGGTGGCGACTGGCAATGCAAGATTGGCGACGGACGGTGTCAGGCTCCTTCCCCCGAAAAGAGACCTTCTGGTGCTACAGGAGGGGAGGCAGGCCTCGAGTGCACACCCACTGCCACCCCAGCTGACCCACCTGAGAGCTGGTAAAGAATATAAGCTTTTGTTATCGTCTCCCCGAGGCAGTTAGATTTGATTCCGCTCAGCTGGGGACTGGACTTTTATTTTTTATGAGACCCTCTCCAGGATAGAAGGCAGCGGAGGAAGCGTGCTGACGAGGGTGTCGGGGAGGAAAGTGCTGGGCAGGCCCACTCGCAGCAGCTCGGGACTGTGACAGCGTTCTCTGGGCGGCCTTCTGCACTTTCCCAGAAGTCTCAGCGGAGCATGTCTCCAAGCTCACAGCTCAAGCCTCCTCACCCTCTTCCTGACTCTCAATCAATGGTATATTCAGCTTTGCTTATTGTTAAATAAAGGTTGATTTACTGAACTTTTGGGACTCTGTCAGAATACAGTGATTTATTTGGAAAATAAAATATCCCATTTCTATTTTGCCTTTTGGCTTTTCCTTCACCTTCTCTTTATATTCCTTTACGTTCCAAACATGAAATACAGCCATGTGTTTTCCACGAAAACCCTAGGCTCCGCCAACAGGGTGGTGGATCATTAAATATAGCCAGAGAAGGAAGCAAACTCTTCAAAACAAAGGACGCATGAACCCAAACGTTCCATCCTGCCCTGATCCCTAGGGTATTCTGCTGGCTTAGTTCTTCCTGAAGCCAGTCCAGGATTTCAGGGACTGAGGGGAGTCTGAACTGCTCCTAGCCCAGGGCACCTCTTTCCGCTTTTTCTTATGTTTTCCCCTCCTTACCCAGCGTCACGCACAGAAAAGGCATTAGAAGGGGAGAGAAGAGAGCTGGGTTCTTTCTCCCCAACTTCATCACTTGGTAGGTATCTGTTCGTAAGTCAATCACTTGACTTTTCTGGGTACATCTGAAATGTAAGAGTGTGAACTAGCTGATCACAAAGATCCCTTTCAGCTTTAACATTCTAATTATGAGAGGGCATGGTTTAAAATGTGAGAAAACATGTTTTTGCATATATGCTGTCTGTCAAGTAGAACACTTGAAATCTTCGGCTGGGCCAAAGTTTAGGAGATGAGAGATTGGGCCGGCTGTCCTTATGTGTATGCCACATCACGCCTCTTGCCCGTGCGCCAGGGATGGGCAGCATTCATGGATGCTAGACACTTAATCTATAATACAAATCATACAGGCCAGTGGCATTAAGTTGAATCCACTCAACCTTTCTATCTCAGTGGGTCAGTGCTGGTGATGATGATAGTGAACATTCACTGAGCACTTAACTGTATTCAATTCTCCCAACAATCCCGTGAGCTGGGTTTTGTCATTACTTCCATTTACTAAGTGAGAAACTGAAACTTAGAGAGACGGAGTAACTTGCTCAAGGCCCCAGACCTCGTGAGTGGTAGAAATAGGATTCAAACACAGGCAGTCTTGTTCTAGAGTCTGGGTGCTTAGCCACCATGCTACATGGACTCATCACCTATATTGCTCATTATCAGTTCATAGTGTTGAGCCATCGTCTCCTGAGCTTCTCCAGACCAGAGAAGGATGTCCATTGGTGGGGTGGGCCACACTGGCACAGTTTTATCACACTCTTTTCTCCTCCACTCAATAATCTCTTTTAAACTTGGTTTGCCCTTAGGACGCAGGCCCGAGTGCTTCTTTTATTTTAGTGGATAAGGCTGGTTCAGTGTGCGTGTAGGGGTGATAGGGGTGTGAAGGTGTGGGGAAGTGGGAGAAAGGGGAGCAGGAAGGAAAGAACATGTTTTCTTGGGACTCATCATTGGTCTATTGTAGACTGTAAAGTCACTCAGGTGATTGAGTCCTTAATTTCTCTAGTATAATAAACTGAGACAATTACACTTGCTATCATCTTTTAAAAGACAAGTAAATAAGTGGTTTGTGTCTGCCTGTGTGTATCTGGGGAGGGAGAGGAAGAGGGAGCAGAAGAGAGAGAGAGAGAGAGAGAGAGAGTTATCAAGATGATTTCATAGGTATTTAGATAGATGGCCAGTAAATTTTAACCCCAAATTATCACTGCACACTGGGACCAAATATTCTCTGTGCTGCCCACCAAAACAGTATGATGTGTTAGGGTGGGAGGACTATTTGAAAAAGGAGGGAGAAACAGACACTGAATTTTAAACGTAGTCATTAATGGAAAAATACGGATTTCTCTTGCTTTATACTGTTACAGCCTAAATGGAAAGTCATTGCTATCTTAACCTCCAACCCCTAAATTCCTTACCTTGTTGAGAAAGAATAAGTCTCGTTTGCTCTTGAGGTAGTTGGACAGATTTCCATATTTGCAGTACTCAACAATCACCATGAGAGGACCTGCAACCGAAACAACACAAGCTCAGCCACACCAAGCCGGCCAGCTGTGTGCCAGCCTTCAGTGGGCCTGAGAAACCTCAGACCGACTTGCCTTTATATTCGTGGGGTCTAGAGATGCGACTTAGGGTGGGAATTTTTTTTCAATTAAAAAATACCAAAAGGGTGAGAGGGGGGTGCAGGGCGGAGGAAAATAAAGGGGAAGAAAAAAAATGGGACAACTATAATAGCATAATCAATAAACTATACTTAAAAAATACAAAAAGAATAGGAGACAATTGGGGATTGGGGCTGGGGGAGAAACAGAAAAAAAATAATAAAAGAGGAAAAAGAAGGAACTTTGAGGAGAGGAGGTCCCAAACCAGGGCTCTACCTGTAACAACCAGCCACCTCCTCTGCTTGTTTGCAGGACCCTAGCGAGTGCAGGGGCCTCAGACACTGTCACACCAACCCCAGGACTGTCAAGCAGCCCCTTCCTTCTGTTGTGAAAAGAGTCTGGTTCCGCCTGCCCTGTCTGTGCCCCTCGCACAGCCGCTGGGGGTGTCTGCACAGCCTTTGCCTTGGGGCTTGTAAGAAAGGCTGAAGCAGGGGCCATCAGACTTTTTTGTAAAGGACCAGATAGTAAATATTTTAGGCTTCGTAGGCCATAAAGCTCCTCAGTTATGCCTTTGCAGTGTGAAAGCAGCCATAGCCAACAATACTACCAATTGAAAGACTGTGCTTCAATAAAATTTTATGAACACATGAATTTGAATTTCATATAATTCTCACATCACAAAATATGATTCTTTTGAGTTTTCCCCTCAACCATTTAAAATGGTCAAATTAAGCTCACAGGCTAGACCCATGGTTTGCCAACGACTTCTGGTTGAAAGAAAGCAAAAGAGTCACCAGGACTGTGCTGGTTTAAAAGTGTACATGACAAACCCTGACAGCACCTCCTCTTTCCCTCTGGTTACAGAACAGGAAGTTGCTTCCACAGGTCGTCTGTCTCCCCACCACCTAGGAGAATTCTCTGCCTCTCGGCTGCCTGCCAGGGGTCCAGCAATCCTTGCACTCAGGAGGGGCTTCCATCCTGAAGCCGGCTACTTGGAGCTCAGAGACACAGGCAGAGGCAGGTTCTCTACTTAGCCGTGGTCAGCTTTGATGGTGACTTTGAAGGAGGGTGACCAGAGCCAGGGTAAATGCATAGAAAGAGCTTATAATTTGTCGATACTTGAGGATGACAGAAAAGCAGGCGGGCTGTTTGTGTCCCTAGGACTCCCTAGTTCTGGCCTCCCCAGTGCGCAGCTGCTCCTTCTACCCGCTGTGACTTCCAGACGGCAGGTCTTTCCCAGCTGTCCTTCACCGCTCCTGCCCTTGTTGAGCTTGGAAAACATTTCTATGCACAGGGGCCTTATACCTTTCCTTCTGGCTCAAGCAGCGATCACAGCCAAGCAGTAACCTTGCCATAAGGGAAGATAGAAAGGTGTTCAAGAACGTTCATTCCTTTAGGTGAAGCTTCAAGGAGTATGCGTGCGACCTTCTATGCATTTACTTTAGCTCTGGTCACACTCCTTCAAAGTCACCATCAAATAAAAAATGCCCTCCACTTGACCCTGAGCCTGTGGAAGGTGATCTACAAGATGGTCCTCTTCGGGACCTTTAAGTTAACTGTACAGAGAAGGCATTTCTAGGATGGGGACCTCCTTTTATAGGTGACAAACTGTTTCCTCTGGACCTATTGAAAGGCCATTTTCCGGCAGGCGATGAGCGACAGGGGTGGGGAGAAAGAGCTGCATGTTGGAGAACTCTATCTTAGCATGTGAATGGGGAGATGAAGCATTTACCTCCTTGCTTGGTACAGGCTCCTAGCAGGTTGACTACATTCAGGTGGTGGCCAATGTGAGTCAAGATCTTGAGCTCAGTCATCAGAGCTTTGTACTCGCTGGCTGTGGCCCCCTCTGTGTGAGAAGCAAGGAAGAGTCAAGGTTGAGGGACAATGGGACTCTTTCCACCGGAGGTGGCATCCCTGTCCTCCATGTTTGTCAGTGCTCAAACTGTTGCTTCATTAACTCCCCCGCATTCTGCAGAAAGGCCAAGTCCCAGGACTGTTTTCGCTACTCCCACTCTCCTGAGCCAACATCCTTTTGGCTGCAGTAAGGCCCAGAGCAGTGTTGGGGTAGTCACTGCACATTTCCTCTTTGTGGACCCAGTCCTGCTCAGGAATGCGCTGACTCAGAGCAGGGAGCCTGTGGAAGCGCCTTCCAGGCTTCCCTCCTTCCGAACCTTCCTTCCGGGAAGGGGTGTGGCCACAGCTCACCTCCTTTTCTTAATTTTCCCTGCTTTGAGGAATTACAAAGAGAGAGCACAAGAACCTGCAACAGCAGAATGGCCATTTCTGCAAACATCTTTTCCACGTGTTATTTTCTCCCTCTATATAATCTTTTCTGCTTTGGAAAAGCAGAAAAGTTTTATTCTCAGAGATAAAGAACATCAGTTTAAGAATTAGCAGAGTCTAAAGCCTAAATTAACTTCTGTCTCTTTTTATTGGTTAATTTCTAAGGTATTTAAATACCTTAGAGTTTACTTTTAGAAATAAAAAGTCATATAATCTTACTGTAAAATATTTCAATGGTATGATGTTTATAGAGTAAAAAGTGAAAGCTGGTCCAGCCCACTTAACTTTTTAAAAGTAGCCACTGTTCATCTTTTGGGATTTCAGACCTTTGCATGCTTTTATAAACCTATCTATCTATCTATCTATCTATCTATCTATCTATCTATCCATCCATCTACCCAATCAAATGTCATTTTTATTTACATGAATGGGATTGTATATATATTTAAATATATATATATATATATACATATATTTAAAATTTGCCTTTCCTCCTTCTTAATATATCAGAGGTTCTTTCCACTTTTTAAAGTTGGTTTATGACATTCCTAACATTTAGACTATCCACAGTTTTGGGGGTTTTTTTTTGCCATTACAGATAATGCTGTAATAGGCAGCCTGTGTGTAGCCTTTGTACACATGTGTATTTCTGTAAGATGGTCCTAGAATAGGTCAAAGGGTATGCATTTAACATTGTGGTAGATACTGACATGGTATTTCATAAGCACAAATCATTTTTCATAATAATTAGATAAACTTTGGAAGCCTCCCAGTGAAGTTGGGAGTGGCTCACAGAAAATGCTCAACAAATATTTATTAGATAAATAAACAACATGGTTACTCTTCTCAGACATGGGCATAATGCCCCAAAAGGTTAAACGTTTTGCTCAAGGGCATTTTGAAAAAGCTTCTGGCTCATGGCCTTTGTTTGACATTCTGCCTTTTCAGTTTCTCCTAGAAACAGATGGCCAACCAATTTAACAAGAGAGCTGAATGAAAATAGTTTTTAGGAATTTTATATAGTGGATGATTTGGCAGTCTTTTTCAACCAAAGCTGATGGCTTAACAAAAAAGTATTTATAAAGATAGTACACATACCATTTCTGTCTTATATAGAGTCGATTCTTTGGGCCTTTAAAAAAAGTCTCAGGTCAGAATTTCCCTCCTCAGGCTCATCATTCCCTCCGTGCGTTTATTTGTACCCCTTTAACACAGCCTATGCGCCTGTCTCAGAGGGTGGGATTAAGCAGGGAAATGGGACCAGCTGAGGAAGCAGATGCTTCCAGATTAAGTTTGAACAGGCAGGATCATCTTCAGGGTTTTGGAGCAACAGGCATTTCCAGGAAGCACTGCTCTCAAAGCTAAAAGACTTGCACTCAAACCCTTACTTCTACACTGGGGAGCTGCGTGGCCTTGCAGAGACGGTTTAACCTTTCTGGGCCATATTTCTTCATCTGGGGACCAGGACAATAGTATCTACCTCACAAGGCTGTAGAGGGAAAATTAAGAAAATGGCGATTTCAAGTGGTTCACCCTAACATACTAAAGCACCTAGTCTGGTGCTTTCTCACACAGAAAACATGTTGATGCCTCTTCTCTTCAGAATCTGGGCTGGGGGTGTACAGGGTGGGGTGTTGGAATGTAAGTATTCTCATGGAAATCCTTCCATCGCCTGGGTCTTCCGCCTTAAACAAAAGTCCTGACTTGTGGGTGCAAAACCTCTTTCTTGGCTACTTTCAGAGTAGAACTGTCAGGTTCTTTGTATAGTTTTATCAAAGCTTTCCTTCCAAAAGGACAGCCTTTTGAGGTGGAAAATACCATTACACGACACTGTGGTGGTGATGGTGTCAGGGCGGGAAGAAGATGAAGAGCCTTGAGGTCTCCTCAAGCAAATGGCCCTTTTTCTCCTGGAGGCTTTTGCTGGGAACCTGCTTAGCTGGGTGCATGGCTTCCAGCGCCTCAGAATCCCCTAGCAATATCTTGGAGACTCTGGAAAGCTGAAAACTGCCCTTTGGGTTTTCAGTCTGTTTCTTTTGATTTGGGGACTTTAAAATGCACTGAAGTAACATGAAAATTCCACCATAAATAAGGAAGTGAACATTTTCTGAACTTCAAAGGACCCATGAGTCTTTGATTCGTTTGGTCTACATAATTTTCACTTTCGATAGGCCTTGTGGTGGTGGTCATATCTCTGGATTTGGCTCTGCCCCCCAGCACTTCACACTAGAAAGATAATTAGTTGTTGTTGTTGTTATTTTCTAAAGAGAAGATGTTTTATGGCTGGGACTTGACAGTATAAAATAGTTTAGGGTTTTGATCATTTCAGTTGTTTTAGTTTCATAGTTTTACTTTATAGTTAGGCTAAGCCTTTGGGATTTATTATGTACAGTTAAGTTTCCATTATAATGTCATAATGGGTCATTTCAAAAGTTTGAACCCATGGTTCCCATGGGCTTAAGTCCCTGATAGTCTAGAGCCCGAGATGTGTTAGGAGAACTATCTTCGAGGTGACAGAAATCATTTTCCCATAGACCACGCTGATTGTTTCATTAACAAGATGTATTCTGAACTCTCACTGTCCTAATCTTAGACTCCTGAAGTAAAGGGAGTCCCAGCAGTAGAAGAAAGTTATGTGGCCAGAGCAGAAACAGCTTGAATCTGTTTCTAGGCTACACCCAACTTATCTCAACATGTAGGAAATGTAATGGGTCAGTTGAAAGCCAAACCACAGTGTCCTTACCTTTCAGCATTTTTACAGCCACAGTCCGGCACGTGGGTGATTTCTTAATGCCAAATGCAGATGCTTGTACCACTTTTCCAAAAGCCCCTCTTCCAAGTGATTTGCCTACAATAAAAATGATAACACTGATTTGTATGCCAAGCCAGTAGAGTGAGTTGAACTCTTTTTCAGGAAGGAAGTGCCATTTTTTCCTATGGGGGCATGTGAGGCATGTAGTTTTGAATGGGATCTCCAACGAGCTGACCCCAAAAGAGTCAAAGTAAGGGTCATATTTCTGAAGTATCTTCTTTCCGACTCTTTACTCTGTATCCACGACACCCTCATTCTTCACAGCTGTGCCAGGCCCCTAGCAGACCAGCACACTTTGGTGCAAGTGGATGGCCAGTTTCCTTTTCACAAAATCCTCCTGGAAGGGGGAGGCCACCAAATCCTGAGTAGTCTCTTCCATTGCTAATAACATTATTAATAAGAATATTTCCCTGTGTTTAATATAGGCCCATTTTCTTGCCACTTAAGGTCATTTCTTTTGATCTGTTTTCAGCAGAAAGTAAGAAATTGAGAATGTAAGTTATTGCTATTGGTGATAATAATGCTTCATAGATTAAAAATAATAATAACCATCAAGTCATTTCTCTGACTTCCTTGCCAGGCAAAATAGCCCCAGTATTTCTACCGTGTCTTCACATGATGATTATAAGTCTTCCTGGTTCAGCACATCAGTCTATCGGCCACTGGCAGTAATTGTTTCAACCGCAGGGAGGTGGTTGCCATGCCATAACGAAGCAAGGTTTCTTTCGTGGCACCCGTTATGTAATGCTACAACTGTTTGCAGGCTTCTTTCCTCACCCTTGCAGGAGACAACTTGACTGAGAGGAGCAAGGATCACATCTGAATCTTCCAGAACCTACTGCAGTGCCTGGTGCATAGAAGGGCCCATGAGATAGAGACCTTGAGCGTGATGTTCTGTGAGGAGGGCATCCTCTGGGCAGCCTTAGCTACCTTTTGTAAGGAAGTCCCCTGGGACTTCCTTTTGGCTCACCAGGAAATAGGGAGCTAAGTAGAACCTAGAGCAACATTTCACCTCAAGCATGATACGGCAAAAGGAGTGAGCCAAGAAGTCACTCCTCTTGGTTCTTCTGCGGGGGAAAAGCCAACAAAATGCCTCTGGTCAAATGTTAAGTCCCGGTAGTTACGAGTGTTGATTTAATACAACACCTGCTCTCCCAAGCAAGTCCTCTTTCTCAGACTGTTCTGATAAGGCCTCAGTTAGTTAGCTGTCTTCCCTCCCTCCCTCCCTCTGTCCCTTCCTTCCTTCCTCAGTCCCTCATACTCCAGTTCCTTCCCCCAAAGGACACTGTTTTTTAAGATTTTTAAAAGTTTATAATGAAGCTTTTCTGCCACTTCACCATATTAGAATCTTTATACTTTTACTGCACAATTTCTCAGTAACAAAGATGTCCTTACCCTGCCTCTGTCTAGTGTCTTCCATTACCAACCACCCTAGGCATCCAGGTCGGACACACAAAGAGCTCAGCTACCAAGGCAATCATATGAGCCTCCTTACAGCAGTCTCTGCATCTACCTCACAGGGAATCACGCTGCCTTAGGAAGGCAGCACTGATGGGATCACATGCTTTGCCTCTGGTCACACACACACCTGAGTGACTGATGAAGATCATTCCTCTCAGAGCACACACCATGGCCTGGGATGTAGTCAGTGCTTCCTTCTTCAGATAAAATTGTCTGAGATACAGACCAACAGGGGGACTGTTAGTTTACACAGAAGAACCTCCAGAGGTGGAGATCATGTATGGGGAGAGCACTGGCAGATCCCTCCTTCAGACTTGTAAAAATTGCTGCATTTGATCTCAGGTTTATTCCTTGTTTTTGTTTTTTTGGTTGTTTTTTTTTAGGGTAAAAGAACAACATTTTCTTTTTGAAGTGCCTCCTTCTACCATCTAGTATGAAAAGTGTCCTGAGTCTGAGAAGTAGTAAGACTATCTCTGTCTCAGGACACCTCCCCACACGCTACAAAGACTCTTGCTTGTTTGGGGCAGATGGAGTCCTTTTCCTTCCACACGCCAGCCCCCGTGCATTCCCTTTGTAGCCACCACAGGACCTTTGTTTTAACCAGCACTTGGAGACTTTGTTTCTGTCAGTGAGAATCAATTCATTTTCACTTGGCTTCCTTCAGTCTTTCCCTTTTTTCTCTTAGAAGCTGACTGCTGCCTCGCAGAACAGCATGAAGCTATCGTGGGCTCCTTAACCTTCTGGAGTCCTGCACCGGAGTCCTTTGGCAGACCCACAGCTCCAGTGCCAGTGGCGCCTAGTCACACTGGACTGGAACTGCCTGATCCTCCTTTTCATTTAAAGTCTTCCTTGGTGTTACCCAAATGCCACTAGCTAGTTTGGAAAAGTGCTAGGTCATTTTCATACAATGAAACGATATTGGAATTTCTCCCAAGAATGACTGGCCAGGGTCCCTGGGAAGATCTGGGGACCCGGTGTGGCAGCATGGGGCTCGGCCCCTCTCTGGCACCCACGGCCGGCAGCATCAGCCCAGGCAGCATCCAACTGCCAAAATCCAGACTGCCTGTGTTGTTTCCGATATTTGCTAATTCTGGCTTTATTTTCCAATAGAAAGGGGCAGTGTCAGACATTTATAAATTTATAGGAAGGCAATTTTCTCTGAGGTTTAGGGAGGAATCACTAACAAAATAGATTTCTTTTGTTACTGGACTTTAGGAATTTCAATGGTAGCAACACCTTTGACTCAAGCTTCAACTAATCTAGCTATCAGGTATTGTAAATTCCCACTTCTCTGCACAGGGCTGATAGTAACCCACTGAGTGCAGACAGCTGAAATCAGAAGCAGCTTGGTCTGTGCATTTCCTGTGCATTTCTCTACATTTATAACCCCGCTGTACTCTGTCCATCAAACCTGCCTTTTCTTCCCATCTGTCCAGACATAATCTTGGTTACTCTCACTTGCCAGACTGCTTCAGATTTCTTTGTCATTTATTTGGCTTAAAACAAACAAACAAATCTTGGGCCTCTTTGCTCCCGTTAGTTAGAGGAGAATTTCTCTGGCCCTTGCAGACACACTCTGCATTGAAAGACTTAGCTGACTTGCTACACTTCCTCTCGCTCACCAAAGACACTCACATGTACATGAGCCAAATCATAGCATCTGACCACTCTGGGAAGAACCATGAGAAAGCTCTTCTACAAGGAGAATCTCCTAAAATGGGACTATCTAAATCCACAGCGCCCCAGGGGAATTCTGGTAGAAGGATTAGCAATCTTCCTGGATGTGTTCTGGATCACAATGACACTAGGCCAAGGAATGAAGAAATGGGATGGAAAGCTCACGTGTCCTACGCTGGAAGGAGCACACTTGATTGTGACTAATAACTCTGGAAAGCAACGTGGCCTGAGAATGGCTTATGGTTGTGGGAAAACTACCTCATGTCCTGTGCCAAGGTCACTGAAGGGGCTTGGCCAGCTGCCATATAATTTAGACTTGCAGAAGGAACTCATCTAGTTGCCACCTGCCCTTAACTACTCTAAATTTGGTTGATTTTCTTTCCTGTCAGCAGCCATTAATGGCTTTTGTCTGCCTCTCCAGCTTTTTTACTGATTTCTAATTTTCGTCTTCAAGCCAAATAGAACATACTCTTGGGGCCAAGTCCTCTTTCTCATGTAGAAGGAAATGTAAGTGGAATCATTTCAAGGCCCGACAGAATGAGAAAAGCTACTCTTCCTCTCCGTTGCCTCACACCTTCACCTCCATATAGTCAGAGTGTGGGAGGGAGAAAGGAAGGGGGGCCATGCCACTGAATTTGGAACAACGGGCCCTCTACACTGAGTGACAAGTTCTGGGGACACCGGATGCATGATCTCTTTTCTGAGATCCAGCTACTAATGACCCTGGCATGCATAGGAGTGAGTGGAAAACCTTCAGAGCCACAATCCAAATATTTTAAGCAGGAGTGATTGAGGGACCCATTGTTTTGTAGCAACTGGGCTGGAGATTAATTTGCACTGTGGTGTTCAAGCTGGAGCAACTTGGGGGTAAACTGAGGGAAAGCACATTTGCCTGGTGTTTATAGCACCTGTGTTACCTGGAATACAACAGTCTTTGCTTTTCAAAAGTGAAACTTGGCTCTGACCAGGTGGCTCAGTTGGTTGGGGTGTTGTCCTGTACACCAAATGTTGAGGGTTTGATCCCTGGTCAGGGCACATGAGGGAGGCAACTGATTGATGTTTCTCTCCCTCTCTTTCCCTTCTCTCTCTCTCCAATCATTAAAAACATATTCTCAGATGAGGATTAAAAAAAAGAGTGGTCTTGACACATATGGAAATTAGGGGATGGAAGGGTGTTTTTTTTTTAAAGAAACTTAAATGAATTCCTAGGGCTTTCAAAGGATATAAAAGGTGGGTTTGTGCAAAGCAATTTTTGATCCACAGCCTTGAAGAGTACCAACTCTTTCCCCAAATGTTTGATTTTGTTGTTCCTCATCATCCTGAATTGTGTTCCAGGTCATAAGTTTCTGACTCCTCAAAAATGTCATTATTTAAGAGTGCCTGTACTTGTCAGGCTCCTGATGGAACTAGCCTCTCCTCCTTTTCTTTCACTGTATACTTTTATGGTGATCTCCTTAGAAAGAAGAGATCTAGACACCTTTGTGTTTGCTGCTCAGAGAAGGTGCTTGGTAACTGTTGAAAGAACGTGCAGGTGTTCCTTGTCCCCTGGCTGTCCTCTCAGCATTCTCATAGAATCCTGTGCCTCCATGTCCCTCTCCCTTGCCAGGTTGTGAACAGCCAGGGGGGAGAATCCCAAGTCTAGTCTACTTTTGTGTCCCTCAACGCAGCCTTTTGCATGTAGTAGGTTCTCATTATGGGTTTAGGAATCTGTTGAACAAATATATTACCCAGTTTAAGTCTCTCCCGGGCAAACTCCCACTTGCTGGCATCATACGGGAGCCGCTCACACTGCTCATCCAGGGGAACTTCGTCTGGGTCCATTATAATTGACAGGTAGTCAGTCTTTATTTCAGAAGAAGACTGAAAAATGAAAAGATCTCAAGGTCATAAATAAGGAAACAACTTTGAAATCTCCTGATATCCAATTTAAAACAATACTTGGCAACATCTGTTGCTATTTTGGTTCCTTATGTTAAAACCACATGGTCAGGTATAGAAAGTATCCCTCAGCATACGTATGCACATCACACCTGAGCATGTGACGTCTATTAAACAGCCTTCACTGTCCCACCCTGCATTTCTGGAGTATTATCTCAGACAAAGTGCACTCAACTTCTCCAGCAACCTTATTGTTTGTTCTTAAACAGTTAGCATATGATTAGCATAGTCCTCTAAAAAATGCAAAGCATTTTATAAAATCATTCCAAACAATGACTAAAAATGACTTTCCATGGCCATTCTGTGTAATCAGGAACACACACACACACACACACACACACACACCCCACAGCTGGGCTAATAGTGGTTCATGATTGTGGCTTCTCGACATTTGCAAGAAAGGCCAAAGCTGGCGAAGTAAGCCCAGGGTCCTTCCCCGGGACAGTCTAGAGGCACATTTCATATGAAGTGTTTAAATATACTCAGAAGGCCTGGCGTTTAGTTACTGTAGCTGTCTGTAAGACTGTGAGGTCCATTAGTGAGAGTAGACTAGGATTTACCTTCAGTAAGAAATTGGAATTGATTATTTCAAATACCAAGGAGTAAGACTTATACACAGCAACATTCATCCAAGTTCCTTTGACCATTGGTAGGACGTCAAGTGAGCAAGGTGGACATCTGGCTTCACGTGCTTGTTCTATCTTGGTCACGCAAATCAAGCCCAGAAAATACCCTTTATTTCAGATCATAAATAACTGGATTTACATTTAGTGTCTTAGATTCATATCCATGGGTGTGTCTGTCCTTTTAGTTAGTTGTAGAATTGACTGCATTTCTGTGGGCAGCGCAGAAAGGAAGTCTGCTTACCCATATAAGGTGGGTTTTGATAACTCTTGTCAGAGTTATGTAAACTTCATTTAAATGAGTTTTAGAGCCCTTCCTTTCAGGGTCTCCCTCTCAACCAGATCGGAGTTCAGTCGAGAAGACAACCTCTCCATACACACCATTTCCCACCCACCCACCCACATTCTTCAGTCCTTACTCACCCTGTTCTGGGCTGTCACAGCTCACCTCATCCATCACTTGCAATCAGTCTCTTTCTCACAAAAATTATCACTAAAATGTGTGACACATAGCTCAAGGCAGAAAGATTTTCCTGGCCTCCACAAAGAATGGATAAACAGAGAAAGATCTGGAGCACGTTTGTCACAGACTGCATTTGCCACATGGGTTCGACTGCGAGGGCCCAGCCTGTCAGACACAGTGTGTGTCTGCAAGACGGGAGGGGAGTTTAAGCCCCTGTGCCAGGGCACACGTGTGGCGGAACTTCTCAATGTCCGATATAGCCAGGGCTCTGAGGGGCAATCTCTAGTCTCCTGAGAACACAGGGTTGCCGAGCCTGGCAGGGACATCTGGGGTTCTGCAGGATGCGAGGGGAGGTTGGCAGTGGTGTTGATGGGCCGGGGAGCAGGCCATGGAAGGCACTCTCCTCATGTGTCACCTGTGGAATTTTATGGTTTGTCTCAATAAGGCAGATGAGAGGAAACACCAAAAAAAAGGCTTTGAGGAGAGTGTGGTAGTAGAATCTCAGCTGTCACCTATTTGCTCTTTTAATTGCCATTAACACTGAACAACCTTGAGGTGCTTGGCATGAAAATTGCACATCTCAGCTTGTCAGTGCCCAGGCCTTGAGGCTGGCTGCCTGGATTGGAATCACAGCCCAGCTTCTGACCAGCACAGAACTCAGGACAAATTGCTTAACCTTTCGAAGCCTAGTGTCCTTATCTTTAAAATAGTGATAAAGATGGTACTTATCTCACAGGGTTGTTGTGAATATCAAATGAAATAATCCATGTAAAGCTGTTAAACATCAATAAATGTTGGATTACAATTATAACACTGGCTCATACAGGGTGGGGACAGAAAGATAAAGTAGCCTTTATCAGTGATGAATTTACATTGTGGTCAGAGAAACCACATGGAGATAGTTTTTGATGCCTTTTTCCTCTTTGCCTCCCACAACCAATCACTTGTCAGATTTTATAGGCATTCCAGCACTTGCTCTTATCCTTTCCTATTGATGCCAAAATGGCATAGATTTTTAGAAATATAAGAGACCCACTTAGTTTAGGCCCAGTTTGCCTTTCCAGTTTTATTTCCACTCTGTTCCTGCAGACAAAGTCACTGGACTCCCTCCCTAACCTGGGGACTGGGGAGGAGCAGGAGGGCTGTGTTTTTCTGCCTCTTTCCTTCCAGCAACAGCCTTTAAAATCTGTCTCTAAACTTTGCTTTCTCCGAAGTTTTTTCTCCCACTCTCCTCTTTGAACTCCTATAGTCTCTGTACCTCCTCTACAGATTTGGCAAGTTGTTTTTTGTTAGATTTTTTTCCCTATATGATGTATCTCCCCTTTCAAATGCTATTGTTTGACCTGTTTCCTTCTAAAGTAGTGTTCTGAATTGTCCTGTCTCAAAACCAGTCACTCCACAGAGCAAAAGCTTATTACGTATTCAACGTAGAGGATGGCTGCTGGCCTTGCTTCTCACAAGCAAGTTTTGAATATCCAGTCTAAGGTCAAACGAGTAGGCTTCAAAACTCAGCTCCAACTCTGCTTAGCAGTGTGACTACGCAGAAGTTACCTTGATTCCCGGAGCCTCTGTTTCCCTCTCTATAAAGTGGTAATAATAATATATTTACCTCTGCATTTTTTGAATGACTAACTGAGATACTACATAAAAAGCTTTCCACAGGCTTGGTAGATTAATAAGGGCTGACAAATGTCTAGACATTGAGTAGGCCTCTTTGAGTAGGCTTCTTCAGGTTTTCTTGATTTTACCCCCTAAATATCTCCTGACTCCAATCGTTTAGACTAAGCTGCCACCATCTCTTACTCAGACTACTGTCGAGCCCTCCCCTAGGTGCCTCTCAATTCGCTCTTGCCCCTCCGGTCCATTCACCTCACAGCAGCCAAAATCGTCATCGCAGACACAAATTTCTCACACTTAGAATTACCTACCTTTGCTTTACAACCTGCTCCAAGGCTTCCTATTACCATCTAGAATACAGACTAGATTCCTTCCTATAGCCTAAAGCCCTGCCTGATCAGGCATGGCAGCCTTTCCTCTCCTCTCCTGCCACACACACTTCATGCCTTGTTTCCACCACTGTGCCAACGCTGGCCTTCTGTCAGCCACTCATTGTCACGGTGTCCCTCTGCCCTGCCCCTGCTTCATACACACTCCTCTCCATCTGCAACACTTTCCTTCCTTCTTTACCTGGCCACCTGCCCCCTCTGCTCCAGTCCAGGGTATCTTCTAGTCAGCTCACTGCAGTTACACTTTGCATTGCACAAGTGTACCTGATTAAAGCCCCAGACTGTACATCGTAGCATTTGTTATCCATTGTCATCAGAGAGCCCCACAGGGCCTGGCACTCTGCATAGAGCAGGCTTGTTACAGGGTGCAGCCAAGAGGGAGGATCCCAAATAGGCATTTGAAATGGGGTCCAGAACTTAAGGTGTCCAGGAGATTTTAAGATGTCTTCACCCCTTCCCCCACAGGTGTGAGTTGGGGGAAGGGGCACACAGAGCAAGAACATACAGGGCAGCTTTGCAGCTAATCCATGGCGTGGTCATTTAACATACCTATAGCCTTTGGCTGGTTGCTTAAATATGCTAAATAGCTATGACCAGGCTCAAGGCCAGGGGGATGGAAAGGGATCTCCCCCCAAGATGGGACTGGGGGGGGCAGGTCCCCTGAGTTACAGTGCCTGTGTGGGAGCTGGGAGAAGATTGGCTCCATGACATGGGGTGACACCTGCCCAGACCCACGATGGTGACCAGAAAAGCTGGAGAAGACAGCAGATTGAGGGCGAGTGTGCCCGAGTGTAGGAGGAGTTGGAAATGGGGCTGCAGAAGAAGATTGGCGCGGGGATTTAAACCCAGACACGGCAGCCATTGAAAGAGAACCACGCGGCCTGGACAGAGTGGGGACTCCCGTGGCCCTGGGAGAGCGGACCACGTGCCTTTGCCAGAGTGGGGACCCCCGCAGCTTTAGAAAGGGGAACCACCACCTGGTTTTAGCAGAGATCCTGGCGACTCAGCGGAGGGTGCCGGGAACCCAGGGAGGTCTCCCAGTCGAGATGGAGTACTAACTGGGAAGAACCAGAGGACTGCCTGAGCCATGGACTTCTATTTCCTTTCCTGAGATACGGTACTCTGGACTGGGCAAAGGGGGAAGGAAGGAAGGACTGTGTCTGTTTGTGGGTGTTTTAAGGGACTTTAGGATTTTTGATAAAGATATTAGGTCACTACTTTAAGTTTGTATAGCATTAAATAAACATTTCCTTTCCTTTTCACGAATCTCTGGCATTGAGAGACGTCTTTCCTTGGGTGGCGGACATGAAGGACCTGGGTTTTTTTTTTTTAAATAATAGTATATCATCCCAGGCCCCCCCTTGTTTGTTCTGTAACAGGCTCACAGTTAATATTTAAGGCACAAATAAGAGAATTAGTGTTGGCTCTTTCCTCACTGAATTTCAGAGAAGCTCTCAAGTCATACTATAGACCAAATTGTAGAAATCTGATGTCCCAAATTCCAACCTGAACCTCACACTCTAGAGAACGGGATTTTACCACAGCAGTGCACGTCTCTGTGTTTCTGTATTACGAGAGACAAGTCAGAGTGGTGTCTTTGTTTTGCTTTTTCTTTTTGTTTTTCAGCAGAGAATGAGGTTGAGAAAATTAAGGCTTCATAGGTCTTATGCTAAATTTAATTTAAATACTTTACTACATATTTTTGTATCAAAAATATCCTTCATGTCCCTAGGAAATATTCACCTGTTCATTGCTCTAGCATTTCCTTTTGAATGCCCCACTTTATGTTTGAAAGACATTTTTATTATTCATTTTCCAGTGCTCACCAGGTCAGAGGTAAAGGGAAGAAAAGGGTCTAACATTTATTTAGTGCCTGTCCCAGACATCAGGTGAGCATTTTAGGATATTATGTAAAAAGGAGCACAGAACTTATCTGAAATATCCTTACCCTCTTCAGTTTTCGGATAAAGAGAGTTAGGAGGAGCCAGAAGAGGGTTGCAGCCACACAGGTGCACGTCAGAGTGATTAGCTCCAGATTTGACTTGTCCGAGGCTCCTGGAAAGACAAAAACACCAAGATGGTGCTAAACACCAGCTCTCAAGCGCAGGCCTTTGTGATGTTATAACAGAGGTCCATTGCCCCTGAAAGGTTCCCCATGGTGGATGCAGTCTGCTGGCGCAAGAATTAGTGTCTGGGATAGATCTTCTCTTTCCTTCTGATTCAGGCAGGATCCACAAATGATATTATCATAATAAACTCACAAACCAATTAAAAGTCTTTCCAGAAATGTAGCTATTGAGATCGTAAACTTCATAACCCCAGAAATAGTTAATTAAAAATCAGAGGAGAAATTAAAAATGGGGGAAAAGTTATGCAGGAACAAAAGCCCATTAAAGTGCTAAATCTGGGATATGTTAAATCTCCCTAATGGCTTTAGAGGAAATTCTAAAGAAAAAGAAAAATATTACATAAAAGAGTTCCTTTGGGACTCACAAAATTCTTCAAAGTAGATTTAAAAATAAAACGAAAACTCGAGGCCTATCCCAGTTGCCGGCTCGCTGCTTCAGGAACCGCCAGGCCAGCTCGCTCACCTCACGGGTCCCATGGCCAGGGCTGGTTCTGACCTTTCCAGCAGTCCGCCTGCAGGGGCTGAGGTGAGAGGAGGTAACCGCTCGAGTGGGATTCTTCCCCATCACCTCATTTCCCAGAACCACAGAGATAAAAAGCTGAGTACTGTTCGCTCATGACCACGAAAGAAAAGATCCAAACATTCACCAGAAGCCTCCAGAGAGGAAACTCTGGGACCTGTAAAGGAAGGCCCAGAGGCCAGAATAGTGTTTCCCTACTTATTGCCTCCAGTGGACAATTTCCTAGGAATCTCTAAAGCAATACCTGTATCCTTCAACTGCATTAAAAGAGGCAGAGGCTCTTTCTTCTGTCTCTTTTATAGAGTTAGTATAAAGTTAGGCCAAGACTAAGTGAAACTCTTTTTAGAAATGATGGTGTGGATGGTGTCATTTATTGAGCCACACTCTCCTCGTCACCCTATGAAGTGGGTGGCAATAACATCCCTGTTTCCTAGATGAGTATGTCCTCTCATTGGCTCTTTGTTTCAGTTCAACGAGGTTCCAGGCTGGAGGACGCAGGAAGATAAGAAGGGAAAGCCATCCCTTTCAAAGCACTCTCTCACAAACTGAACCCAGAGACTTAAGGCAAATACAAAGGAATTAGATAGAAAGAGTATCTGAGATTGAGGGAATCTAACACTCTTTGGAAGAGGTGACATCTGAAACGGACTTGATCTAAGAAGATACAGACAGGAGAGGGCATTATAAGGCAGAGGGAACAGTATGAGTTAGGACCCAGAACTCGGAAATGATAGGGGATTGATGGCAGTATAATGTAAGACCTAGGACAGGACCAGGCCACAGACAATCTGAGATCTGTATGAAGGTTCTCTGCCCTGAATAATGGCAAATACTCAAGCTAGAATTCCTTCTTCCCTAGTATACATTCAGCCTCTACTCTCTGTGGGCCATAGTCCCTGCAGTGTATTGTTTAGTTTGCAGAGGAAACTGACATTTTCTCTCCATCCGGTCCATCACAAGTTTTGGCTCATGAAGTTATCGCCACCTGTTCTTGCTCACAATCACTGCCTGAATCAAGGCCTCCTCAGCTCTCACCTGGACACCTGCATTAGCTTCTTAACGACCTCAACTCCCCCAGTCTCTCCTCCACTCTGTAGCCAGGGTCGTCTTCCCAAATCACAAATTTAATCCTACCACTCCTCTATCTAAATTCCATCTTTGCCAACCTCGCCCTCCGTCACTGTCAGGATAAAAAAAAAATCTTTCAATCCTCTATACCCAACCTATTCTATTGCTTCAGCTTCATCTCCTGCTACCTTCCACTTGCTCCAGTCACACCAAGATACTTGTAGTTTTTTAAATATGCCAGCCCTTCTGTGTCATTATTCTTTGGCCTTTGCTGTTTCTCTACCAGATTGTAAGCTTCCCAGAGGCTGAGGCCACATCTTATTCATCTGTACATCCCCACTCATCTGATTGGGTGAACTAGTGGATGTATAATGTTTTGTGTTGGGAACCGCCCTGACTGGTATCAGAGGCTGAAACCCCCGCCTAGGCTAAAGCTAAGGGAACGCCCTTGGAACCGTGAGCCAGCAAGGAGACAAAAGCTTGTCTTCCTGGCAGGAATGCTGCTTCTGCTGCTTTATTCATAACTGAACCCCAAAAGCTTGGTCGGTTAGCCAAAGACGGGTAAGATTCCCCACGGGGGGAACGACCTAAGCCAGGCACGATCACTTTTGGGAGGCCCCCCCCAAAAGAAGGACTTGGGGGGCTGCAGCAAAAGGGGGGTGATGGACCCTCACTCCTCGGCTTTGACATAGCCTGAGTTCTCAGCGTCTGGGAGAAAATCTCCTTATCTCTCGGTGGCCTTAGTTCCCTTGCTCCACCTAAGCCTGAAACAATGACAGGGTAGTACAGCTCGGTACTGAGAAGTGCGGATTTCCCAGGGGTGATCAGGCCTAAGAAAGAACATGTAAATTACTGTGAAACCTCCTTTGTTTAGAATGCTCTCAGTTGAATGAGAAGGGTCTTAGGAGGAAGTTAGTTTGTTCCTCAGTCTTACAGCTCTTTGACCCCAACTCAATAGACCGGCAGAGTTCTTTGTTTTCTATAGTTCCTTACTTCCCCTAATGAGTACTGTACTTTACCTGAATTATTATGCAGCATGAGCCCAATAAAAGCAGGTATGGACTGTAAATCGGCGCGCTCCCCACTAGGGGGGTGGCCATTTCGTCCCTACTTCCCCACAGAAACTAGTTTGTCTCTGTGCATGTTTTTTTCTCGCGTGTTTATCGTCGAGCCATCCACAGCGTTCCGTGGTCACTGCTGGCCGGTGACCCACGCGCAACAGTTTTGCTTTGTCTCCAAAGAGTTTCATGACGCTTTCAAAGCATTCAGGGTCAAATTCTTATTCATGTGTGTTAATCCAGTAAATATAGGAAAGCGGCTTATATTCCAGGTTCTGTTCTGGGTGCTGGTGTACAGTGGTGAATGAAAGGGCATGGTCTGGAGCTCAGTCTGGTGCTCATATCTGAACTGATGACTATGTTCCGGGTTCAGGGTGAAGCAGCAGAAGCGGACTGTAGGAGTGTGGTCCTCTAGTTCACTGCTACCTCTCAGTATTAAGAATTGAGTTCCTGGCATGCAGGAGGCATCCTTCAAGTATTGGTTAAGTGAATAAATGAATTTGGCTCCATTTGCTGCTTAGTCAGCTTAGGGTTGTTTTCCTGAACCTCGTGAGATTGATTGAGAACAGCCTCCTTGAAGAACTTTCAAAGTATGACCACCTTTTTTCTCAGTATGCATCCTTTCCATGGGGATATGCTAAGCTCAGGTTAATATAAGTTTGAATTTTAGCCCCAACAGGGGCAGGTCTGCTGCTGCTGTACACACACGCACACACATGCAGAGAAATGCACACACACTTCTTTGCTTGTGATGCAAGGAAGTTTTGTGGAATCTGATTGGGACCTGCTGAGGGCACAATGGCCTTTGGCCTTTGGAGATGCTGATAGCATCTCGAGTCTTGGCCTGTCTGCATAAAACCTCTGTGGACACCTCCTGCATGGAGTGCCCTGAGAGAGGCTCCCTCCCATTGTGGGAACGTTCCTGCTGCATTCCATGGGGCAGGAAGTTGACCCCAAAGTAATTCCATAGTCCTTACTCAGACAAAATTCCATATATGTTTGTGTGTACTTACACATTTAAAGAACCAGCTCATTAAAAACATCTTCAAGAACATTTATTAAAAGGAAAAGATCTATTTAATGTATTCCTGCTCACTGAATACTATGATAAGAATTGTATAAGATGTAATGTAGTATATATGCTCGTTCTCATTTGATAGCTTGATCTCTGTCTTTATTTGGAAAGTAACCATCAGGATGACCTTAGGCTGGGTAGACTGACTAAAATCAGCAACATCTCTTCCTATACAGCTCTTGGATGTTTGCTCAGAGGTCAAGCATCCACACACTAGCCTGACTAGAGCCAGCTTCAACTTGCTGGTGACAGCTGATGAGTTCAGTGCATGAAACAGCCCAGCTGCACGTGGCAGGGGAAAGGAGGCCAGCGGAAGTGTGGGTGGGATTTAACAGTGACTGGGAGTTCACTTAGGCTCTCAGGAATGTCAGGCCCATATGATGTGTGGTTCTACATTGGTGTAATTTTTTCTAAGGCTTATTGGAATATTAAAATTGGTCTTCATACTATTTTTGAAGCTTTATAGGAATCTATGTACACCAATTTGGAATCCCTATTAAGGAGAATGATGTATGGAGATACTGTATTAAGATTAAATTTGAAGTAAATTTTCAAGAGTAATTTTATTTATTTATATATATTTTAAAGATTTTATTTATTTTAGAGTAGAAGAGAGGGAGTTAAGAGAGGAAGAGAAACATCAATATGTGGTTGCTTATCACACACCCCCTACTGAGACCAGTGCTCAGTGGACTGAATCATACCAGCCAGGGCTCAAGAGTAATTTTAGGTAAAGATATTTAAAATTTCTCTTATGTGCCATCAGTTCTATATCACACTTTTATTGTGGCAAATTAAATCCTTAGGTCAAATAGAAATTTTGCGGTTTGGAACACCATTTTGGTGACTTACTGGTTAAGTCTGGGAAAGCCATAGTATAAAGGTTTTGTTGAAATAGGATTTGGTGTATCATTAAAAAATAATGATGTTAATTAATATTTCAAAAGCTTCTATTATGTGCTAGATAGTGTTTTAAATGTGCTCATCCTTACCACAACCCTATAAGTTGGAGTACCACTATCAACATACATTTTGTAGGTGAGCATACTGAAGCACCAGGAAGGTACCATATTTTTCAGACTATAACATGCACTTTTTTTCTCTCCCCCCAAATTTGGGAGGAATAATGATTGTTAATGCTGCTGTTGAGTTCTGTTTACATTTACATTGGTGAAATATTATGTTATTTATGTTATTAAATATTTTACCACATTTTTTGCTTCAAAAATTTATTTCCTATTTTCCTCCTTTAAAACCTAGGTGCATCTTATGGTCCAAAAAATATGGTAAGTAACTGGCCCAGTGTTACACAGCTCATGAGCAGTGACACACCTCGCTTTAGAGTGGGTCCTCTTCCCCTCATGGCTCTCCTGCCTTAGAGCTGAGAGGCAATAGTGCAGAATGGTTAAACATGGATCCAGTTCTCAGCTCTGCCACACCCTAGCTTAGGAACTTGGGACAAAGTTCTAAACCCCTCTGAGCCTCAGATTCTCACTTGTAAATGGAAAAAAAATCCTCATTGGATTTCTGCAAAAGTTAAAGAGGTTAATGCATGTTATGTGCTTTAAAAAGTGTACTACATGTTCCATAAACATAACTGAATGAATTCCATCACCATTTTTTGAATTCTTGTTCAAGTCCAGCTTTATGTCATTGTGGATTTGTGCCCAAAGGCAGAAGTCCTGTCCCCTGGCCGTCCTGTGCAAAATAGCGGCAGCCAATTCAGCTCTCTGTTGTGAGCACTATCCTCTCCTTGGGAAACCCTTTTGCATTGCCAACACCCATGAGAGGAGTAATATCAATCACCAACATCATCGCCTGGATTAGTTCATCACATCCTTCCTAGTGTCGGAGAGCCGTGGGGTGAATGTGGGGACATGATTCATGAAGAAAGGGGCTAACGCGGAGGACAGCCAGGAATTGGGGGAGAAACAACGACTGAAAGCTGGTCAGGGTAAGATAAAGGAGTTTTGTTTTGATCTGTTCCTGTTCTTTACTCTTGGAATTTTATGAAAGGACATAGTGTGTACTTTCTGCTGTATGAGTCCTTTTCTGAAATGTGTTGATGTGCAGTCACTGTGGCACACAATTTATAAATCACACCTTTAATGCCATTTTGAGCAGGGAGACCTGCCGGGCCCTGAGGCCATCACCCTTTTGTATCCATCAGTCATCCTAAAAAAATGTTTAAAAGGGTAGTTCTTCTTCATGTTGTTTTCTCCTGTGTAATTATAAACACTATTGAAATAGCATTGCAATAGCAAGGCCTAAATCTGTTACAGGAATGTATCTATACATATTGTAACTATTACACTTCCCATAATAATTATAAAATAGAGTTTTATCTTACGTCCTTGAATGCAAATGCACCACACTCTCATCGCAACAGTCCATTGAACTCCACCGGCTATTGAAGGCTGTGTTAAGTTCGGGAATTATTTTGGTTAGTAACAGTTTTGTTGTTGTTTTTAATGTTAGAACTTCCCCTGCAAGAGGTCCACGTGCGCTCGCTCGCTCCTGCGCGGGTGTGCGGTCCAAGCCAAACAAGAGTCATGATTATTTAAAGAAGCTCCTTTGACTCCACAGTCCACTCATCCTTTTCAGATACAAAAATAACACATTGTTTTATCTCTGAGTATAAGAATCGTGTTTCAAAGGAAATAAAAAGAGCAGACAGTTTCCTTCCTGGCTAATTCACGAACCTCTTTAAATCTGTTAAACATAACCACAGACACAACTTACTCGCCTGGTTTCATTTCCTAAACTCAACCTGACAAGATAGGTCAGTGGGAAGGGACAATTTGCATATATTAGGAAATCAGGCTAAAGCCAGGGAATGTTTCACAGCCACTGGAGTGAGGAGAATAGTGCTTTAGACTCTAGGGCAGGAATCTAATTTCAGAGATAAAATTAGTAAGCAGGTACTGCATTCTATTGTTCTGAACAGCATTCAAAGATCAAATTTTTATTCAGTGAACCCAAAGTATTTTAATTTAAGATGGCATATAACTCATAGGAGTCATATAATATCAACTTTCAAAAAGTTTTCCTACTGAAAATGATAGTTATCCTTAAATGGAGCTGAAACCTGCCTCCTTGAAACCTCACCACCATCTCCTACCTTGGTTCTCTCCTTCTCTGTGTCAAAGAATGAGTTAAATGTCTCCTTGATCTGAAAGCCTTTAAATATTTGAAGAAAACAATCAGCCTAGGTTGTCTAATTTTTAGAGTAAACATTCTCATTTCCTTGTACTGTTTTATCATTACCGTATTAGGACTATGGTACCACTAATTTATGCTTCTGTTACAGATGGATGTGATGTCTCAGGTGTGATGATTGCAGAGCAGGTCATCTGTTTTCTCAGCTAACCACAACAGTTGAACGGAGAGTTTGGATACAGTCATCACTCTAAAAAAGTACAAAAGGGAGCAAGCGAGAAGGTGGAAACACTATGAAAAGCAGATACAAGAACTGAAAAGCATGGCAGCTGGGCAGCGGCCAGTAAAAGCAAGGGTGTATGGAGCATCCGTGGCTGTGCTGCAAACTCCACCATTTCTCTGATTGATGGCAGAAGTTAATGCTGCATGAGGGAAAAGAGGTCATGGATCAAAACCACAGATTCCTCATGAAGTTCAATGGACTGGACAATAGGAAATGTATAGAATTATTTAGACTCTGTAATTACCAAAGAAGATATCAGTGTAGAAAGTCCAAAGTTGCTTCATAACTTGCTGCTTTTCTCCTGACTCATTCACCTTGCCAATCCAATATCCTACAAGGCCTCCTCAGAGGTCAAGTCACCATGTCCTTTCTTGCTCCTATGAACATCTTGAGCCCCTATTAGCGGCATTATGTAGTCTTGTTTTATACAAACTAGTATTTCTACTTTACCTTTAAGAAGCAATCAGAGTGTTTATTGAACTGGTTCTAATTGTTTCACATGCACCTTACTCTCCTTCCAACTAGGTCCTCAAAGCCCATTGAAGTTGGTCATGGCTTACACTTCCACAGCCTGCATAATCCTGGGCAAATGAATGTGTTGAGTTAACAACAAACTGAATTTGGCTTATCTCTATTGCCCTAAACAATATATTGTTTTTCAGATATTCAGTGGTGGTTTTCTAAATAGATAAATCCAACAAACACTTATCAACTGCTTTGGGATAGCCAAGTGAATAATAGGCAATGATAAGCACTGTAGTAAAGGTGCATGTCAAGTGCCATGGGAGCATGGAAGGGCCCATGATGGTGTGACAGGTAGTCAGGTGTAGAGAAAGTGAATTTTAATAGATGAGTGGGATTGTCTGGGGCAGGGGGAAGATGGGAAGGAAGCCTCTTCAGGCAAAAGAAAAATGTAAAGGCAGAAGACTAAAAGGAGCACAGTGTGCACGCTGGATCACAAGCAGTGCAGGCCAGCTGCAGTGCTGGGCGTGGGAGGGATGTGGGTGAGGATGAGGATGGAGAGCAGACCATGGAGGACCTGTGTGCCTGGTGAGGGGAACAGGCGTTTGGGAACCTCTGCAGCTTTTGAAGCAGGGAAGTAACATGTCCTAGGTTACTCATTCAAAAAGGTCGCTGTAGATTTGGGAGTACGTTGGAGGGTAAGAGGAGTAGATAGGCTGCTTGGGAGGCTAAGATATGATGTCGAGAGATGATAGGGGATCAGAACATCTGCAATGGCAGCTGATATGGGCAATTCAAGTAATGGTTACTTCCCCTTTGCTCAACAGAAAATGATATAGGCTGTTAGAAACTGTCAGAACTTACCAGTGACAGCAGTATTCCTGTCTGACTTTTCAGGAAAGCATAACATTAGTGGGAAAAAGAATCAGTGTAGGAGATCTAAAAGCAGGTAGAGAGAAAGCCAAATAAGAGGATAACTGAGTCTAAAAACTCAATTTTATGCTAAGGCCTTGCAGACAATTCCCAAGACAACTCAGGAACGAGAAGAACGGAGGGAGGATGGAAACTGACAGTTTCCAAAGACGTGAGCTCAGGTCTTAGCCTCACTACCTATTCTTTGTGCAGCTTTGGTCAAGTAATTTAACCCCTTTGAGTCTCTTTCTTCCTATCTGTAGCCTGAAGATAATACTATAATACTTCTTTGGACTAAATAAATATTAGTCTCTTGCTAAGTGCTGGGTATGGGTATGGGATACAACAATATGTCAGACACAGTTCATTATTCAGTAGGGAAGAAAAGCATATCAATAATTAAATAATAACAGAATGCAGAATAAAATGAGCCTGACTAAAGACCTAGGAACCATGGTGTGGGAGAGCAGAGAAGAAAATGAGGAGACAACGTCTGACTCAGCTGTTCATCTTGGAGGACATTACCAGGTAGAATGCACCTAAACCATCCTGGAGGGTAAGGAACATGTCAATGAAACAGGGAGGAGCCTGGACAAAAGACTTCACAGGCTGTGTTCACGGCCATTTTTGACCCACATTCAGACAGAAGTGGGTACAGATACCTGGGAAGGGAGAGCAGCTATGTGGTGGGTTGGAGTGAGTCAGCGCCCATTTGCCATTCCTAGCTATAGCTAACCATTTCATTCCTCTCTGGGTTTATAAGAACTGCTCCAAGTATCTTGCAGGGTTGCTGTGAGGATATGGGGGAAAATGCCTTCTGGACTGAGCATTAGGAGTCTTCCTTGCTACCCCTCGCTCAGATGCAGGTCCCTCTGTGCCCCAGTGCAGCTCCTCTCTGAGAGTCACATCTGGGGTTCTTGTTAAGAGATAACTTAACAGCCCTTTGAAGAATGAGGCACTAACGAGAGATTCACACCTAATACATCATTTTCTCCCTGTATAAGCAGAAAAGTTGAAACAATACTTTAAAACAAGGGTTACCTGGGAGACAAATAGGACCATCACTAGAAGTATTTGGGAATGCTACCTCGGCTTCCTCTGAAAGCCTAAATTTGTGGGAGAGTACTTTCAGATTTGCTAAGAGAGCCTCTAAAATCATTTCCTTGTAAAAGTGTGGGGATACTGTTCTCTTTTAAAGGATTCTGAATTCTCAGTTACAATCTCTAAGCACTGAAAATTTCTAGGGCAGAGGAACAGGTGTATATTGCCTTCTCCTTACATGTTCTGAAGTCTGGGGAGCATTTGGAAATAGGCTACTGAACAAATTCTTTCTTTTCGTGTAAAACCTCAGTGTACTATAGATATTTACATCTAATATCTAATTTAATATTTAATATTTAGCTGCCAATTTAATATTTTATGATGCTCTAACTGTTATGTTTTGGGTGATTCTTGGCACTGGAGAATTGAAGCTGAGGTCTAAACTATTTTCTAAATGGAAGCCACATGGCCACAGCTCCGGGTGGGATGAGGCCTCTTTGGATTTTGCTGCTCAACAAACTATCTGAAGACCATAAAGTAGAAGCACTTGGAGTATTTTCCAGGTGGTCTTAAAGGTGGTCTGTTTATTGTGTTGCTTCTCTCTGATAATATTTTGCTGCCTACTTCATGTTAAAAACCGCCTTGTGAAAAATTTGGAAGATATGTCTAACTCACGGAAATTAGAAATGGGAAAAAATGAACAATTTCCAGTGTGTCGTGTTTCTATTCCCATCTACACCCATCTTCCTTTTTGGATCTCCTTCTCACAGGTGTGGCCACTCAGTCATCCTCTGTGGGTCAATGTCATCACACTGGCAGCAGCTGGTTTTCTTCTGGGAGCTGCTCCCCTCACGAAGACTCTGTTCTGATGGCTCTCTAGGGCAGCCAGCCCATGTCCTCACCTTCCGTCTTGCCAAGTGGAGCCAGACAAGCTCTTCCCAGAGGGATAGGGGGAAGGGCAGGAGGTCAGGGAAAGGCACAGATGGGAGGGGCAACAGGAGACTGGGAGGTGAAAAGTTAAACAAACAGGGAAATAGATGTCTGAACAGTTTCTGGTTGCTCTCTAAAGCAGCTGTTTACCTTGAACAGTGAGGTATGCTGAACTTTCCACGGACCCCCTCTGGTTGGTGGCTTTGCAGTGATAGAAGCCTTCATCCTCTTCTGTGACTCTTTCAATAAACAGCGTGCTGCTTCCTGGTCCTAAAATAATTCCTAAGGAGTGAGAGATGTTTGGATTAGTGGGCCTGGATGACAAACATAAACAGCTCCTTTGGTAACACAACCCATTCCTATCACTATGCATTCAGACAAGGAAATCCGAGCTTGGGCTAACCTGGGGCAGGACTGCTTATTTGTTTTCTCTGATCCAGGCTCTTTAATAGCACCTTCACCACCCAGCAGCACTCTGACCCCCAGCTTTGGGGATGCGTCTGACCAAGGCCTTTCACTGTACGAAAGAAATGAGATGGGCAAATCTCATTTGAAGAGCAAATATCAAGGAGGTAGCATACCTAATAATGATAACTACCATTCGCTCAGGGTCTGCTGCATTCTGGGCATTATGCGAGACACTATCTTGGGTTTAGAACCATCTGTGAGGCATGGTCTCCATTTTATGAACGTGGAAACTGAGGTTTGGTGAGTTAAGCAACTTGACCAAGAGCATACAGCTGGACTGAACGCACATTTGTGGCACTTGGGTCGAAGGAAATCAGGCGTCGTTTGTCATAGGGGTAGAGATCTTGGGCTATGTTTAATCTAGACCTTACTGCTTCAAGCTTTGTCACTTTCAGCAAGTTACTTAACCTTTCTAGGTTTCAGTTACTTCAGTCTTAAGATGAATATGAAAGTGGTTCCTACTCGATAAATAGGAAAATGAAGGCAAGTGTACGGCATATAGTAAGTAAATATAAGCTTAAGTACCACTACAGAGCAGGGTGTCATGACAGGAGCATCAGGAATCTTCAGATCCCGGCTTGAGACCCAGTAGCTTCAATGCCAAGTGCTATCACCATGTATTTATTGAGTGCTTACTCTGCCATTAGCCCATGGTAGAGACTGGAGGTGGGGGGAGGGAAGAGAGAGAGCCAGGCTAAGACAACACCTGCTGAGAAGGGAAAATTAACTCATACCAAACACACACACACACACACACACACACACATATATATATCTGACACACAGCTATACCAACAAACAAAAATGGTTAATGAATGAGAATGAATAAATGTAGCACAGCATACACAATTAAACACAAAGCCTAGGGTGGGGGTGGGGGGTGAGTTCGGTAAGACTAGGAATACTCAGGGAAGGCAGCATGGAGAGAGAAATGGAGGAGGCGGGCCTTGAACTGAGATTTGAAGGGTTAGCAGAGGTGAAGGGAGAAAGGGAGGCTGCAGAGAAGGCGTGATGCTGAAATGAGTATCCGGTGAGTGCTTGTGCTGGCACAGTGACAAAATGGGCCTGACAGGACTGCAGGGTATATTTTGTTAGTTTAAATAGTTTGTAGTCTCTCTGATTATAATATATTCAATATAGAAAATTTGAGAAATCTTGGAAAACATAAAGAATATGTGAAAGAAAAAACCTATACTCTTATCTCTGATATTTTTTCTTTAGTCTTTTAAGTGGACTTTTTTGTAAACTGTTTGTTTGTTCACATAATAAATATTTTTGAGCTCCTAGCATTACTGGACAGTATTCTAGAGGCTGGTGATATAATAATAAGCAAGGCAAATAAATATTTGTCTACAAAGAGCTTAAGTTATAGTTTTAGAGAACTATAAATAAATAATGTAATATCAAGCAGCTAAAAAGTCTGAGAAGAAAGCCTGATTAAGGGGATTGTGGGTGAAGGAGGGTTAGGAAGCTTATATAGGGTGTTTTGGGAAGGCTCTCGGAGGAAATGATGTTTGAGCAGATACTAGAAAGATGGGAAAGAATGAGCCGTTTGAAGATCTGGAAAAGGGCACTTTAGGCATGAAGTCCCTGGGGCAAGAATGAGTTTAAGGAATAGTGAAAAGACCATTGCGACTAGGGTAGAGTGAGCACCAGGAGAGATGAGAGCAAAGGCAGTACCCACAGGCCATGGTAAAGATTTTGGGTTTTTTCTAAGCACAGAAGAAGCCAGTGGAGGGTTACAACACTGTAGGGGGACCAGGGAGGAAACAGTGAGAGCAGTTGGCTAGCTACTGAAACAGTCCATGAAAGATACGTGGCTTTTTCCTGGAGTGACTGTGTTGGAAGTTGTAAGAAATGTTGGCTTTGGGGATATTTGCAAAGGCAGAACCAATCAGCTCACTTATGGGTTAGTATATGATACATGAAAAGGAGCGATGAAAGTGAATGATTTGAATACCTGGGAGAGAATAGTGGTACCTTTCCTGTGGGGGAACAGGTTCAAGGGAGGAAAATCAAGAGTTCTGTTTCACACATGGTAAGACTGGTGTGCCTATTGCACATCCAGAATGAGGTTTAACTGAGAGATCAGGCAGGAGATTGGGAGTAGAGACAGCTACACGGAATCAACGTACAGAAGGCGCGTCAAGCCCTGGGGACAGAAATAAACCTCATCAGACATGAGTCCAAATAGAGAAGAGAGCAGATATGAAGGCTTAGCAGTAAGAACTTAGAGGAAGAGGAAACAGCAACAGAGGCCAAAAAGGAGTAGGCTCTGAGCTGGGGAGAAAACAGAAGAGCGGGATGCTCAGAACCCGAGGAAAGAGTTCACAAGGACAGAGTGGTTAGCTCCATGCAATACTGCTGCGAGACTATTGCGAAGGGAGACAGCTGGCCACTGGATTTGACAATGAGCCATTCCAGTGAAGTTTGGGATCAAAAGCATGATTAATGTAACTTAGAGAATAGGAGATAATGAACTAGAAATTACTTTCAAAGAGGTAGCTGGAGAACAACATGAGCCCAAAGACTGAATTCTTTTTTGAAATGTGAAATTTTATATCATGCTCTTGTGCTAATAGGAAAAATGAGAGAGAGAGAGAGAGAGAGAGAGAGAGAGAGAGAGAGAGAGAGAGAGAGAGAGAGAGAGAATAAATATGAATGAATGTGAATGCCAGGAGTAAAATTTCTGAAGTGAGAAGGAATGGAATTCTGTGGCCAAACTGGCCTTAGGTAGGAGATAGTTAATTCATTTTAACAGGAAGGATGGCAGAGTATAATGGGAGAGGTAAACTGGATAATTTGGCGATATATATTTTTAATAAATAAGTGGTACTCATCTTTTTAAATTCAGGAAGAGGAGGAAATTTTGGAGTTGTGAAGAGAGAGAAAAAGGTGTGAAATATTGTGCTGGGAAAGAAAGTAAACAAATTCAGCACTGAAATGTAAGACTTCTTCTAATTATAAAATACTAATTCCCCCTTCCCCAATATTAAGCATAAGTATTCCCCCATGCTCTTATGTACTTTTAGTATAATCATTCATTAGGTGTGTGTAGTCTATCAGTGGCATTAGGTTATATATCTAATTGCTCATAAATATAAATAATAATGCAGTTAATGTCTTTAGGCATAAAGGTTTTTTGGATATTTCAGATTATTTCCTTAGCATAGATTTCCAGAAACAGATTAGGTCAAAAACTCTTAATTCATATAACCAAAACGTCTTCCAAAAAGATCATACCAATTAACACTTCAATAGCAGAGGATAAGAGACTATTTTATCACTCTCCTGCCAGTACTGAGCAGTATCACCTAAAATACAAAAAAAACTTTGCTTATTTGATAGATGAAGATCACAGTCATTTTAATTTTTATTTCTTTGCACATTCTTTCATATGTTTGGTAGCCATGTTTACTTTTAAAGTACTGGTTTTGAGTAGTTGAAAAGGTGAGTTCATACTAAGGAGAGCTCTGAAATCCTGGCTGACTAGTTCCCATTCTATGTAGAAGGAAAGAGAGGGTCACAAAGATTTTTGAGCAGGGAAATGACATGTGAAGGCAATGTTTAAGGAAGTTTAGTCTAGAAGGAGAATGCAGTATGAAGAAAAATGAGGAAAACGTGGCGTCTGGAAGGCCAGCCCAGCAGATGTAATCCAGGCAGGGGAAGATGAGGACCCAAACCTGGAGGGTGGGGAAGGAAGCAGAGAAGAGAAATGGAAATGGACACTTTGTAGAAACGATCTATAGGAATTAGTGCTTCACTGGATATAGGAACAGAAGGAGGTGAGTTTTACAGGGTTTCAGTGTCCTAAGCCTAGAAGACAGGGAAAAAGTGAGAGTTTCCTCTTGTAACCTTGGCTAACCCATTTAATCTCTTTGAGGGTGTTTCCCCATCTGCTAAATGAGAATTATATCAGCTTTGCCCATTTCATGGTATTGTTATGAGGTCAATTAAAATCATATTAGTGAAGCTTTGAAGCTTTGAAAAGATGAAGATATAAGTGGTAATCACAGAAAGTAAAAGTATACTTGGATAATAGGTGGTCAGGGGCAATGAATGTTTATAATGCAGCTATCTTGTTACCCTTAATCATCTCTTGCAGCAGACCTGAGCCTCGACCACTTTTTCTATCACTCAAATCCCAATTTAAGGCCAACACCATGAACAAATACAGCCAAAGGACTTGGATTCCAGCCAAAGAGACAAATGTGTGGTTGTAAAGGAGAGAGGAATAGTGCCAAGAACGCTGATAAGCTAACATCATCTGGCACAGTTTCCTCTTTCCATCACATGGAGAAGAGGAGATGGGGTGAGAGGGCATCCCACATCAACAAGCAAAGCTCTTCTTTCTGACTTGCTCTCACATTGCACCATAACAAATAGCAGACATTGATGGCCCCCATCAGATACGCCACTCAAAAATCTCATTCGCTACTCTTGTTATTTATTTCCCTTCTCACAAAAAACAGGCCAGCTACTGCCTTTATTATATTTTGCTCATAATTCAAATCTTCTGCCCATATTTATTGGAGAGTTGTCTCCTTCTTTAATGCCTTAACCTATTATTCCTCACTTTCTATTACCCAATTCCTGTGATACAGGCTCTGTTCTATGGAGGAACTCATTTTTTAAAATGAGTTCTCTCTTTTTCATTCATTTTTTCATTGTGATTAATTTTAAAAAGTACATTAAAAATACGACCCATGTACCACCATTAAGATAATCAGATGTAAATATTTTGCCATATTTGCTCTAGACCCATCTCTTTCATATGAATAAAACATGCAGCTTATCCTTTTCTGCTCCCTCTTTCCAGAGGCACCACTGTCCTGAAGTTGGTGCATGTCATTCTCATTAATGTTTTCGTGCCTTTCCTACATAGGATATGTATCTCTATAGGCTATAAAATCTTTTGTGGGTTTAAAAATTCTGAATAAAAATATTATACAGCATGCATAATTTTTCAACTTGTTTTTACCTAATTCAACATTTTAATATTTATCCTTGTTGATAAATGTAGATGGAATTCATTTTTAAGTATACTTTATTGATTTGATATTATAGTTGTCCCATTTTTTTCTCCCCTTTATCCCCCTCCACCCAGTATCCCCATTCTCTCCAGCATTCCCCTACTTAGTTCATGTCCATGGGATGTACATATAAGTTCTTTGGCTTCTCCATTTCGTGTACTGTTCTTAAGACTCCCCCTGTCTATTTGGTGCCTACCAATTATGCTTCTTATTCCCTGTACCTTTTCACCCATTCTCCCCCTGCTCCCTCCCTACTGATAACACTTGAGATGTGGTCATATGTCTGTGATTCTGTTCTTGTTCCAGTTGTTTGATTAGTTTGTTTCTGTTGTTTTTTTTTTAGGTTCAGTTGCTGATAGTTATGAGTTTGCTGTCATTTTACTGTTCATAGTTTTGATCTTCTTTTTATTAGATAAGCCCCTTTAACATTTCACATAATAAGAGTTTGGTGATGCTGAACTTTAACTTGACCTTATCTGGGAAGCACTTTATCTCCCCTTCCATTTTAAATGATAGCTTTGCTGGATAGAGTCATCTTAGATGTAAGTCCTTGCCTTTCATGACTTGGAATACTTCTTTCCAGCCCCTTCTTGCCTGCAAGGTTTCTTTTGAGAGGCTTAGGAACCTCTGGGATAACTTTAAACATTCCAACATCCAAATCATAGGGGTGCCAGAAGGAGAAGAGGAAGAGCAAGAAATTGAAAACTTATTTGAAAAAATAATGAAGGAAAACTTCCTCAGTCTGGCAAAGGAAATAGACATACAAGTCCAGGAAGCTCAGAGAGTCCCAAAGAAGTTGGACCCAAAGAGGAATACACCAAGACACATCATAATTAAATTACCCAAGATTAAAGATAAGGAGAGAATCTTAAAAGCAGCAAGAAGACAGAAAAGAGTTACCTACAAAGGAGTTACTATAAGACAGAGTTCATTTTTAACTGTGTTGTATTCCATTGTATAAAGAAGCCACAATGTTGTTGTTTTTTTTTTAAATCTACTTCTTTACTGTACAATAGATAGGTAGTTTTGATTGTGTTTGCTACTACAGAGAAGGCTACAATGCACATCTGATACAGCTATGTGTACATAATTATATATATCACCTTTTGCTGGGTTACAAGCTAATCCCAATTTCAACTCTACCAAGTATTGCAAAATTATTTTTGAAAAGATACCAGTTTATACTTTAACCAGTAATGAGTAAGAGCTCACGTTTCCTCACATACTTACCAATACTTGTCATTATCAGATTTAAAAAAAAACACTAACATTTACATGAATAACATATTTTCATAATTGTAAAAATATATGTAAGTAAATTATAATTAATATCTTTATAATTAACAATATATCCTGGAGCTGTCCCTTGTAAGTTTGTTTTTTATTTACTTTAATTGTATTTTTCAGTTACAGTTGACATTCAATATTATTTCCTATTAGTTTTAGGTGTATAGCATAGTGGTTAGACAGTTATATAATTTACAAAGAGATCCTCCCAATAATTCTAGTACACACCATACATAGTTAATACAATATTATTGACTATATTCCTTATGCTATACTTTATATCCCCATGACTATTTTGTAACTACCAATTTATACTTTTTAATCCCTTTACCTTTTTCACCCATTCCCCCAACCCCTCCCACCTAGCAACCCTCAGTTTGTTCTCTATATCTATAAGTCTGTTTCTGTTTTGTTTGTTCATTATTTTGTTCTTTAGATTTCACATTTAAGTAAAATCAGTGATATTTGTCTGACTTAATTCACTTAGCATGATACCCTTTAGGTCTATCCATGTTGTTGCAAATGGTAAGGTTTTATTCATTTTTATGGCCAAGTAATATTCCATTGGATATATGTACCACCCCTTGTTCATTCACTCATCTATTGATGGGCACTAGGGCTGCTTCCATATCTTGGCTATTGTAAATAACACTACAATGAACGTAAGTGTGCATATATCTTTTTGAATTAGTGGTTTGGGTTTCTTTGGATATATACCCAGAAGCGCAATAGAGGGTAGTTTTATTTTAATTTTTAAAGAAACCTCCATACTGTTTTCCATAATGGCTGCACCAATTTACAATCCCACCAACAGTGGGAGTTCCCTTATTTCCACATTCTTGCCAACACTGGTTGTTTGTTGATTTATTGATGATAGTTGTTCTGACAGGTGTGAGATAGTATCTTATTTTGGTTTTAATTTGCATTTCTCTTATGATTAGTGACATTGAACATCTTTTCATATGTCTATTGGCCATCTGGATGTCTTCTTTAGAGAAGTATCTATTCAGGTTGTCTGACCATATTTTAATTGGATCTTTTTGGTGTTGAGTTATATGAGTTCTTAAAAAAAAAGATTTTATGTATTTATTTTTAGAGAGGGGAAGGGAGCAAGAAAGAGGGAGAGAAACATCAATGTGTGGTTGCCTCTCAAGTTCCCCCTACTGGGGAACTGTCCCATGACCCAGGCATGTGCCCTGACTGGGAATTGAACTGGCGACCCTTTGGTTCACAGGCCAGTGCTCAATCCACTGAGCCACACCAGCCAGGGTAAGTCATATGAGGTCTTTATAAATTTTGGATATTAACCCTCCATTAGATGTGTCATTGGCAATTATTTTCTGCCATTTAGTACATTGTGTTTTCATTTTATTGATGGTCCTTTGCTCTACAAAACCTTTTTAGTTTGATGTAGTTCCATTTGTTTATTTTCTTCTTTTGTTTTTCTTGTCTGAGGAAGTATATCAGAAGAAATATTACTAAGAGAAATGTCAGAGATTTTACTGTGTCTTCTTCTAGGAGTTTTGTGGTTTTGATCCTCACATTTAAGTCTCTAACCCATTTTGGTTTATTCTTGTTCATGGTGTAAGAAGGTACTGTAGTTTCATTTTTTTTTTTTTGCATGTATTGTTCCAATTTTCCCAGTACCATTCGTTGAATAGAATGTCATTTTCCTATTGTAGATTCTTGCCTCCTTTACCATATATTAATTGACAATATAGACATTGATTTATTTCTGGGCTCTCTATTCTGTTCCATTGATCTATATGTCTGCTTTTGTGCAAATACCATGCTGTTTTGATTACCATGGCCTTGTAATATAGTTTGATACCAGGTAGTGTGATACCTCCAACTTTGTTTTTCTTCCTCAAGATTGCTGTGGATATTCAAGGTATTTTGTAGTTCCACATAAATTTGAGGGTTATTTGTCCTAACCCTGTGAGAATACCATTGGTATTTTGATAGGAATTACATTGGATCTATAGATTTCTTTGGGTAGTATGGATATTTTAATGATGTTAATTCTTCCTACCCATGAGCATGGTATATGTTTCCATTTATTTGTATCTTCAAGTTCTTTCTTCAATGTCTTAAAATTTTCCAAATACAGGTCTTTTACTTACTTTGTAAATATTTTCTAGGTATTTTTCTGATACAATTATAAATGGATTATTTTCTTAATTTTTCTTTCTGAGTACAGTATTCATATATACAAATGCCACTGATCTGAATATTAATTTTGTATCCTGCTACTTTACATTTATCAGTTCCAATAGTTTTTGGATGGAATCTTTAGGGTTCTCTGCAGTATCATGTCATCTGCAAATAATGAGTTTTACTTCTTCATTGCCAATTGGGATATTTTATTTTTTTCTTGTCTGATTTCTGTAGGTAGGACTTCTAATACTGTTGAATAAAGGTGGTGAAAGTAGATAACCTTGTCTTGTTTCTTAAGGAAAACACTTTTAGCCTTTTCCCATTGAGTATGTTAGTGTGGGTTTATCATATGTAGCTTTAATTATGTCGAGGTGTGTTCCCTCTGTTCCCATTTTGTTGAGAATTTTTAACACAAATGGGTTTATATCTATGATTAAAACCCATTTAAGATGAAACCTATTAAAAAACCCATTTGACTGGGTTTTGATATGATATAATTTTTATTCTTCATTTTGTTGATATGGTGTATCATATTAAGTGATTTGCAGACCTTGGACCTAACTTGCGTTCCAGGAATACATCCCACTTGATCATGGTGCATGATCTTTTTAAGATATTGCTGAATTTGGTTTGCTAATATTTTGTTGAGGATTTTTACATCTACATTCACCAGGTATATTGGCCTATAACTTTCTTTTCTTTTTTCTTTCTTTCTTGTTTCTTTTTTTGCAATGTCTTTTCCTGGCTTTGGAATCAGGATAATGACAGCCTCATAAAATGAGCTTGGGAGCCTTATCTCCTTTTGACTATTTTAGGATAGTTAGAGAGGGATAGGTGTTAATTCTTTTTTGAATGCTTGGTAAAAAGTTACCTGTGATGCTATTTGGTCCAGGAATTTTTTGTTTGAAGTTGTTTTGATTACTGATTTGATTTTCTCTAAAGTAATCCATTCAGATTTTCAGTTTCTTCTTGATTCAGTTTTAGAAGATTGTATGTTTAGAAGATTGTGTTTCTAGAAATTTACTCATTTCTTCCACATTGTCTAATTTGCTGGCATATAATTGTTTGTAGCATTTTTAAATAATTCTTTGTATTGCTGTGGTTTTGGTTGCTGTTATTTTTCATTTCTGATTTTATTTGTTTGGGTCCTTTCTCTTTTTTCTTGAGGAGTCCAGTTAAAGGAATATCAATCTTGTTTATCTTTTCAAAGAACCAGCTCTTGGCCCTGGTCAGTGTGGTTCAGTTGGTTGGAGTGTCATCCTGTAAACCAGAAGGTTGTAGGTTTGATTCCTGGTCAGGGCACAAACCTTGGTTGCTGGTTTTATCCCCAGTCAGAGAGTGTACAAGAGGCAACCACTTGATGTTTCTCTCTCATATTGGTGTTCCTCTTCCTCTCTCTCTCCCTTCCTTCCTCTCTCTCTATAATCAATAAGCATGTCCTCAGGTGAGGGTTAAAAAAAATAAAATCAGCTCTTGGTTTCATTAATGTTTTGTATTTTTAAACCCTATTTTAAAAAAATTTCTGCTCTGATCTTTATTATTTCCTTCTTTCTCCTTATTTTGGGTTTTGTTGGTTTTTTTTTCCTAGTCTCTTCAGGTGTAAGGTTAGATTGTTTGAGACTCTTCTTGTTTCTTGAGGTAGCCTTGTATTGCTATGAATTTTCCTCTTTGGACTGCTTTTGCTGTCCCATAGATTTTGGGTCACTGTGTTTTAATTTGCATTTGATTTCTTCCTTGATTTCATTGTTTGTGTGTTTATCAGTTATTCTTGTAATTGATTTTTAGTTTTATATCATTGCAGTAAGAGAAGATACTTGAGATGATTTCAATATTCTTAAATTTATTGAGACTTGTTTTGTGGCCTAACATGTGGTCTATTCCAGAAAATATTCCATGTGCACTTGAAAAGAATGTATATTCTAATGCTTTGGGGTGAAATGCTCTGAAAATATTAATTATTTCTATCTGGTTTAATGTGCCACTTAAGGCCACTGTTTGTTGATTTTCTGTCTGAAAGATGAACCCACTAATGTCAAAGGGTTGTTAACAGTCCCCTACTATGACTATATTACTGTCAATTTTTCTTTTTATGTCCATCAATATTTGTTTTATACATTTAAGTGTTCAAATATTTACAAGTGTTATATCCTCTTGTTGGATTGATCCCTTTATCATTATGTAATGTCCTTCTTCATCTTTGTTTTAAAGTTTGTTTTTGTTTGATGTAAGTATTGCTACCTCAGCTATTTTTTCATTCCCACTTGCATGAAATATGATTTTCCATTCCTTTACTTTTAGTCTGCATGAGTATTTTAATCTGAAGTGGGTCTGTTGTAGACAGTTTATGTATGGGTTTTTTTTTTTATACACTCAGTTACCCTGTTTGGAGCATTTAATCCATTAACATTTAAAGTGATTATTGATAGGTATGTAGTTATTGCCATTTTATTATTAATATTTATGTTTTTTCCCTTATTCTTTTTAAAGAAGTCCCTTTAACATTTCTTGTAATACTAGTTTGGTAATGATGAATTTCTTTAGCCTTCTGCTGCCTAGGAAGCTTTATATCTCTCCTTCAATTTTAAATGAATAACCTTGACACATAGAATAGTCTTGGTTGTAGGTCCTTGCTCTTCATCACTGAATATTTTGTGTCAATCCCTTCTGACCTGCAAAGTTTCCATTGAGAAATTAGCTGACAGTCTTATGGGTGCTCCCTTGTAGGTAACTGTTTTTTTCTTGCTGCTTTTAAGATTTTTTGTCTTTCACCTTTACAATTTTAATAATGAGGTGTCTTTGTGTTGTCTCTTTGGGTTTATCTTGTTTGGGACTCTCTGTGCTTTTCAGACCTGTATATCTTTATCTTTTGCTAAACAAAGGAAGTTTTCAGCCATTATTTCTTTAAATAGGTTCTCAACCCCTTGCTCTCTCTTTTCTCTTTCTGGTACCCCTATGATGCCAATGTTGTTACACTTGATGATATCCCAGAGGTCACTTAGATTATCCTCATTTTTTAAATTCTGTTTTCTTTGGGGTGTTCTGATTGAATATGTTCTGCTACTTTGTCTTCCAAATCACTGATTTGATCCTCTGCTTCATCTAATCTGATGTTGATTATTTCTAGTGTATTCCTCATTTCAGCTATTTTATTCTTCATTTCTGACTCTTTTTTTTCTTATGGTATATCTTTTTTATGTTTGCTATCTCTTTTTTGAAGTTTTCACTGATTTTATTTTTTTAAGCTCTTTGAGCATCCTTTTAACCAGTGTTTTGAACTTTGTCTGGTAGATTACTTGTTTCTATGTCACTTAGTTCTTTTTTCTGGAGATTTCTCCTGTTCTTTTATATGGGACATGTTTCTTTATTTTCCCCCTTTAGCTGCCTCTCTGTGTTTGTTTCTATATATTAAGTAGATATGCTATATTGCATAGCCTTGGCAGGGTAACCTTATATAGTAGGTGTCCTGTGGGCCCAGTGGCAGTTTCCATGAGTACCTCAGCTGGGTGCTCCAGGAGGGTCCTTTGTCTGTGGTGTGTGTGTCCTCCTGTTGTAGTTGAGCTTGATCTCTGTTGGTACATCAGTGGGTGGAATTGACCCTCAGGATGGCTGATTGTGAGGATTGGCCATGACCATAATGTATGAGCTGAGGTCTTAGGCTAATTCCACCAAGAGGGATTCACCCCAGCAGGGCCTGGTGCCTGCTGAGACCTCCCTTTGGATGTGCTGCTTATAGAGCTAATTGGGTGGTGCTCTATTTTTGTCTGAAGCTGCCAACTGTGTATGTTGGTTCTAGGGATTCTTATGAGGGTCTCTGGGGCAGGTCAATGTCAGATACTGCCTGTAACAGACCTGGGACTATCTGTTAGGAGCTACAAACTGATCCATGGTTGGTAGTTGGGTCTGGATGTATGTGGGAGGGGCCATGCTGTGATCTGACACTGGCTGCCACCAGAACTGGGCCTGGGATAAGTCAGCAAAAGACACAAGGCACACTGAGACCTGCCACTGGCTGCTGACTGTCCATAAGGCTCTGTTGTTGAAAGACCCTAGGGCTTGGTGAGGCAGGGTCTCAGGCAATCCCCAGGGTGGGGTAAGTGGTACTCACCAACAACCAGGTTCAGATTTGGCACTAGTGCTGGGCCTGAGGATAATCAGTAAAAATCTCAGGGAACACCAAGACCAGCTGCCACAGCCTAGGGCTCTCAGGGAGTCATCAAGGTGGAGGTCGTGGAGATCAGTAGGTAATGCAGATTCAGATTTGGTTGTGTGGAGAGAGGGACAACACAGGGACAAAGGCAGCTGTCCCTCCAGCCCTAGCCCCAACACCACACAACTCAGTTTTCCTTTGTCTCTGGCACTCCTCAAGCTGCTGTCATTTATATGATTTTTATCATATAAATAGCCAATTATCCCAGTGTCATTTACTCAGAAATCTGCTCTGTTCCCATTGAGTTGTGGTGTCAGTTCTGTCAGATGGTAAGTTTCCATATATTTGTATGGTTCTACTTTTAGGTTCTCAATTTGTTCATCATGATCTATTTATTTACCCAACACAAGTTATGATTGCTTGATAATACATTTTGATATTTGGTGTGGCACGATCCCTTCTTCTTCAAAACTGTCTTCACCCTCTATAACTCCAATATGAATTTCAGGTTTGGCTTGTTAAATTCTGTAAAAAACACTGTTCACATGTTGATGGGAATTCTGCTGAATTTATATAACAATTAGAGGAAATTGTTATATTTCTTTTTAGGTTAAAACAAATGAAATTGCCAATATTTTGACCTAAAAATATTTCAACCTAAATAATTATTCCCATTCAAGAATGTCAAATATCTTTAAGTTATTTAAGTCTTCATTTATATCATTAAAGTTTTATGATTTTCTCTGTAAATATTGTGGTTTTCAGTTATATTTATTCCTAGGTATGTTACAATTTTTGTTGTTATGCAAAATGGTATTTTCTCTTTCCCCTTTGGGTGTCAGTAATCAGATCTAACAAGTAGAATTCACTTAGAAATGTGATGCTCTGCTTTATGTTGCTAACATAATTTAATTGTAAGCCTGCTTGCTTCTAGAGGGATGACTGAAGTAATTTCCAACCACTAAAAGCATAACAATTCCCATATAAATATACAATTTATTTCCCTTTACTATAGGAAGCTGTATCAAATTGTTTGAACAGGACACAGAGCAGGATTTGTAAATGTGGATGTCTTCAGGGGCCAGGCACATAACATAAATGAGTAGGGGATGAGATCATGGGAGAGGAACCGTGCATGGAGCATAGAGGGCCTGTCTCCCATCTAAAGGCAGAAGCATTAGCTCTAATCAATTGGAATCTAGAAAATTGAGTCCAGAATTATCTTCTGAGTTTTAAAGAGAAGATGGAAATCTGGATTTTTCACAATAAAGCTCATGATTTTTAAATGTCAGTGATCAAACCAACTTATTTCAGTTTGCTGTGAGGACTAGTACAGCTTGTATGCCAGGTAGATTAGAGACAACTTTGACCTAGAGGATGTACATGGAAATATACTGCTATACTTTTATTAAGGAAAGACCTCTATAATTAGGCTGTCTGCCTAGTTTTCCAGTTTCTGTCCTATTATATCCCTAAATGTATCCCTGGTGTGAACCATACTGATCTAGTGACAGTCTTGGCAAGGCACAGGAACTTTGCACATTATTATTTTCTTGAGCTGCCACTTGACTGGCATTTGCTTGTTATTAACATTTAGCTCAAGGATTAGCTGCTCTGGAAAGCATCTTCTAATGCTCTTGGACCTGTACTCTATTACTCTTGTACCACTTTGTCTGTTCCTCTGCTCTGGCACTTTCCACTTTGTAGTGAACGTGCTGATTTTCTCACTTGCTCTTAGAGAGCAGTAACTGTGCTGTCCGTACTCATTAATGAGTCCTCAGTATCTAGAGCTGTACCAACAGACAGCAGACACTCAGTAACTGAGCAAATGTCCAAATAAACCAAGACTATAGCAAAGGGAATTTAGGGGTGAGGAAAGACGTGAGCATTGCCATGTTTGTGAATTTATGAAGCTAAGGTGGCAGAAAATGCTGACTCCTTATGTAGTATTGACTTATGACTTGCTGAATGCCCAGCTCTCCTCAGTCTGTAAAATTGTATGTCAGTTAATATTTTTGCCTTACAATTGCTTCGAAGAGCTCCAGTTCCTAGAGGTTAGAAATGCAGACTCAGGTCATTTCATAGTTCTGCTAGAACATTAACCCTAAAGGGTCGAGTAAAATTTCACACTGAGTTATTTCTTGCAGGAACTTGTGAAGTACTCCAAGAAATCGGATGATGAGACTCAGTGTCAAGACTTGCATTATTTCTTGTGTTGGTTGCTAATGGGGGTTGTGGAGCAGTGTGTGATGATGTTGGTCTACATATTTATCCATGGGATACAGTCTAAATTTTAAACACATGTCCAGTCCTTCAGTTTTTAGCATTTTCAAGGGATTGCAATCTTGCCATTTATATATAAGCATTTTTGTCCAGGGAAAAACATGGAATAGAACTTTAATTCAATTCACCACTGAGTAAATAAGTCTACAGATTTTGGATTCACACATTTGATGAAATAAGGGCACAACATTTGTTTGCCTTCTGTTTCTCACACAAAAATCTGACTTGTTGTTTTCCTAAATTGTCTAATAGACTGACCAATGACTCCCATTTTGTTGTTCTGTTGAGCATTTGTACTTCTGACTTAAAGAATATTATGTCCACCCAATGTGGCCAAATTGTCATCATCAAAACTCTTTTCATCTACCAAAGTCTGATTCAAATGACATCTCCTTCATGAAGCCTACCCTGAGCACCTCAATCAGAGGTGCTAATTTATATTCAGTAGCATTCACACCATTCATGTTGTATATTTATGAATAATCTTTGTACCTATTATGTGTAAATTTTTCAAAGGTAAAGGCTAAGTTTTCTCTTTTTTATTTTCTCTAGAATATAACAAAATGTCTCGTTCATGGTAGGTAATTAATATATGTTTGTTGTTTTAATGAAGTAAAAAATAAGTTTTGTTTGTTATTATTATGATAGGCTCTCCAACTAAATGATAAATTCTCTGAAGTTGGCACATGATATACTTTCAATAAATGTAAGTTATTGTGATGGTGATGTGTACAGCTCCAGGTACATAGTAAATAATCATACCTTTAGACTGCTGGCTCTTTTTTATATGATTGATATAATTATTTTTTCAACAGGAGAAAAAAAGAATAAAGCTACAAGATTCTTTTAATATTTTTACAATGTGGACTTCTAGCCAAGATGGAGGAATAGGTAGACACACTGTGCCTCCTCACACAACCAAAAGAAGGACAACAACAAATTTAAAAACAAAACAACCAGAACTGACAGAAAATTGAACTGTATGGAAGTCTGACAACCAAGGAGTTAAAAACAAACATTCATCCAAAGTGGTAGGAGGGGTGGAGACAGGCAGCCAGGTGGAGAGGACTCTTGGCAAGGTGGCTGCTGGAGGACTGGGCAGTCCCACATTAGCAAGCAGATAAACAAGAAGGAAAAACTGGGGAGTGAGACCAACTGTACAACCCAGGGTTCTAGTACCAGGAAATAAAGCCTCAAAGCCTCTGACTGAAAACACCTGCAGGGGTTGAGGCGGCAGTGGGAGAAACTCCCAGCCTCACAGGAGAGTTCGTTGGAGAGACCCACAGGGTCCTAGAATGTACACAAACCCACCCACCTGGGAATCAGCACCAGGAGGGCCCAATTAGATTGTGGGTGGCAGGGGAAGTGATTGAAAACTGGCAGAGAGCAGAGCAAGAGGCACTGTTCCCTCTTGGACCCTTCCCTTTCCCCACAGACAGCATCACAAAGCAGCAACGTAAGTTGCCCTGCCCTGGTGAACACCTAAGGCTCCACCTCTTACTATGTAACAGTTGTGCCAAGACAAAAAAAAAAAGGCCCAAATGAAAGAACAGATCAAAGCTCCAGATAAAATACAACTAAGCAATGAAGAGATAGCCAACGTATCAGATGCACAGTTCAAAACACTGGTAATCAGGATGCTCACAGAATTGGTTGAATACGGTCACAAATTAGAGAAAAGAGTGAAGGTTATGAAAAATGAAATAAAGGAAAATGTACAGGGAACCAAGAGTGATGGGAAGGAAACCGGGACTCAAATCAACAGTTTGGAGCAGAAGAAGGAAAGAAATATTCAACCAGAACAAAATGAAGAAACAAGAATTCAGAAAAATGAGGAGAGGCTTAGGAACCTCCAGGGCATCTTTAAACATTCCAACATCTGAATCATAGGGGTGCCAGAAAGAGAGGAGGAAAAGCAAGTAATTGAGACTTATTTGAATAAATAATGAAGGAGAACTTCCCCAATCTGGTGAAGGAAATAGACTTTCAGGAAGTCCAGGAAGCTCAGAGAGTCCCAAACAAGTTGGACCCAAGCAAGCACACACCAAGGCACATCATAATTACATTACCCAATATTAAAGATAAAGAGAGAATCTTAAAAGCAGTGAGAGAAAAGGAGACAGTTACCCTCAAAGGAGTTCCCATTAGACTATCAGCTGATTTCTCAAAAGAAACCTTGCAGGCAAGAAGGGGCTGGAAAGAAATTCTAAGTCATGAAAGGCAAGGACTTACATCCAAGATGTCTCTATCCAGCAAAGCTATCATTTAGAATGGAAGTGCTTTCTAGATAAGGTCAAGTTAAAAGAGTTCATCATCACCAAGCTCTTATTTTGTGAAAAGTTAAAGGGACTTATCTAAGAAAAAGAAGATAAAAGCTATGAACAGTAAAATGACAACAAATTCACAACTATCAGCAACTGGACCTAAAAAACCCCCAATAAAAACAAACTAAGCAAACAGCTAGAACAGGAACAGAATCACAGAAATGGAGATCACATGGAGGGTTATCAGCAGGGGAGGGGGAGGGGGAGAAAGGGGGAAAAGGTACAGAGAATAAGTAGCATAAATGGTAGGTAGAAAATTGACATGGGGAGGTTAAGAATAGTATGGGAAATGGAGAAGCCAAAGAACTTATCTGTATGACCCATGGACATGAACTAAAAGGGGGGAATGCTGGTGGAAGGGGTGGTGCAGGGTAGAGGGGAATAAAGGGGGTAAAATGGGACAACTGTAATAGCATAATCAATATAATACTTTAAAAATATTTCTACAATGTTAAAACTAAAACTGAACTCTAGGTATGTGTGTAAATAAGTATATCTAGAACGCAAAAGGGTTAAATAAGATTTTCTTTTTTAAAGATACAAAAATTTAAGCTTTTCTTACATTTATTTATTTACTTCCCTTTTTTAAATTATATGTTATTAATTATGTCATTTCAGTTGTCCTGATTTTTCCCCATATGCTTGCCTCCACCCAGCATCCTCCACTCCCTCAGGAAATCCCCACACTATTGTTCATGTCCATGGGTCATGCGTCTAAGTTCTTTGGCTACTCCCTTTCCTATATGTACTTTACATCCTCATGGTTATTCTGTAATTACCTATTTATACTTCTTAATTCCCTCACCTCTCACCTATTCTCCTACACCCCCTCTTCCATCTCTTTGTCTTTAGCTTTTGGTATTTTAATTATGATGTGTCTTGGAGTGGGCCTCCTTGTGTCCATCTTGTTTGGGATCCTCTGTGCTTCCTGGACTTGCACATTTATTTTCTTCACCAAATTAGGGAAGTTTTCTTTCATTATTTTTTCAAATAGATTTTCCAATTTCTTGCTCTTTCTTTTCTCCTTCTGACACCCCTATGAAGCAAACGTTGAATTGCTTAAAGTTGTCCCACAAGCTGCTTACACTATCCTTGTTTTTTGTATTCTTTTTTCTTCTTGTTCTGCACGGTTGCTTTTTGCTTCTTTGTGTTCCCAATCATTGATTTGATTCTCGGCTTCATCCTCTCTACTGTTGTTTCCCATAAATTGTTCTTGATTTCAATTAGTGTATTTTTGTTTTAGACTGGATCTTTTTTATGCAGTGAAGGTCCTCACTTAGTTCCTTGAATATCCTTATAAACAGTGTTTTGAACTCTGCATCTGATAGATTGCTTATCTCCATTTCATTTAGTTGTTCTTCTTGAGTTTTGATCTGTCCTTTCATTTGGGCCATGTTTCTTTTGTCTCCTCATTCTTGAAGCCTCCCTGTGTTTGTTTCCATGTATTAGGTAGAGGTGCTTTGACTCTGTGTATTGGTAGTGGGACCTAATGTAGTAGGTGTCCTGTAGGGCCCAGTGGCACAGCCTCCCCTATCACTCAAGCTGGGTACTCAAGGTACACCCTTTCTTTGGGCTGAGTACACTCTCTTCTAATAGTTGAGCCTTGGTTGCTGTTGGCAGGTCAATGGGAGGGATTTACCCAGGCCAGTCAGCTGCAAGGTTTGGCTGTGACTGCTGAGCACCAACCCCCACCTTCCATGGAGGATCAGCTGTGTAGGGGTAGGGTGGTTGTGTTCGGACATGGTCTGTAGCTGTCCACTGGGTGTGCTGGCCTTGATGTTTCCCAGATGGTGCAGGCTAAGATCATCCCCTATCTGTGTTTAGCCTGGGACCACCCTCCCTGAGTTAGAAAATAATCTGAGATGGCTGCTACTTGTGCTGGGCCTGGAGATTTCCAGGGGAAGCCAAGCTGTGACTCTAGGCTGCTAGCCTGAGGCTCACAGAGGCCAGCTGCTGCTTGTTTGAGAGGATTTAGGAAGTTGTGAAGCAAGAGCCAAGACCAGACATTCATATGGAAAACCAGTTTGGGTGCGTCCGTAAGTTGGATGGGGTGGAGTCTTGGGGATCTCCAAGGCAGGTCAAACAGTGTTAGCCAGGTTGATGGAATCTTAGATATGGCACCAATCTGCTGGCCCTGTGGGAGAAGAGCCCAGAAAAGGGACAATGGCCTCTGCTCACCTCAATGCCAAACACCTCAGCCTCCCTCTACAAGCCACTGGTTCCCCTCAAGCCACCTCCTCAGTGCCAGAGCTCAGAGGGAGTGAGTCTGAGTAGGTGAGTCCATATGTGGGTTCCTCCTATAAGAGGAACTTCTTGGGGCTCCAGAGGTTTCTTCCACTGACTCAATTTCTGCTGGTTTTTGCAGCCAGAAGCTGTGGGGACTTCTCTTCCTTGTTGGGCTGGGGGGCCTGGTGTGGGCCTGGGATTCCTCATTCCTGGTATCCCTTCTGGAATTTTATTTACCACACATGGATGTGGGGTCAGCCCATTCCTCGTCTGTACCCCTCCTACCAGTCTGGATGGATGTAGTTCCTTTAATTCCGTAGTTGACTTCCATTCAACTTGATTTTGGTTGTTCTATATTTTAGTTGCAATTCTGTTGTGGTTGTGGGAAGAGGTGAGCCATGTCTGCTTATGCTGCCATCTTGATCAGAAGTCTCTAAGCTTTCCTTACATTTAACAAGCTCCATAGAACAGATACCGCAGGGGAACAAGCCCTTCTTCATCAGCTCCACCTTCAGGAAGTGAACATGGGCAGCGAGCCCTGTGTTCAGCGTTCCCCAGAGAGCCTGCTTTCTATTGCTGCCTCCAAGCAGCAGCCAGTTGGTAGCTCTTAAAGGCACTGATTAGCTAAGAGCTGTATTTGAACTAAGGACCAAAAGAACCAAAACATAGATTCAGGATGGCTAAAGGTAACTGAAGAAAATTAGAGCATGTCTGATTGACTTCCCACAAAGAATACAAAGGCAATTTCATATATCCAGTCTTTGGAAGTTTGGAAAACTATGTCTGGGGAACAGAAATACAAGTTTAGTAAACTATTTAGGCTGACAACATTGGGAAATGAAGGATGATGGACTCATTAAATGGCACTAAAATATAAATGACTCCAGTGTTTTCAAATGGTTACCATGTGGCCTCTTTCTTGTCTATGGAGAATTTTACCCTAAGATCAAACCTCATAGAAAAGCCTTTGTAGATGTAAGAAAAAAGAAGTTGGTGAAAGGTGGAATAATCTGAGACATAGTGAAAAGCAGCTTTATGATAATGTGTTAAGTAGGAAGAGAATTATGAGATGTTAAAAACAGATGGTCTAAAGGAAATCTGATGGGAATGTGATCCCTGATGAGACAACTTACTCTTTAGCCATGGAAAAGACAGAAAAAAGAGGAGCTCTTAGATAAGAGTAGGACTGATGACAGTGGTGAAAAAAGATATATATATTATTCTTCTCCATGTAATAAAGAAAAAGCCATAAACCAAGGTGCTTTCATTGGGGATAATATCTAGTCCTTTGCTAATTTAACTTATAAAATTAGGTTGTGATAATAGAAAAGTTTCTAACAGCTTTCAAGAAGTTATAAACTGGTTGACTTGATGGGATTATAGTGGAAGTGAGCACCTTGAAACTGTGCCAAAAACACATGTATTTTTAAACATTTAAAAATGAAAAGCATTTTTGTGTCTATCCCCTGTGAACTTTGCTGTTGTTCTAATGAAGTACTTCAAAATGATTCAGGCACGTCAAATGGTCTTGAAAACGTGTCAAGCAGAGCTAATTCTATGATTATTAGTTGATAAAACCTTAGTTATCAACTACGTATATCTACAAATTGTGAAATACGCACATGTACACACACATGCACTCATCCTTGCCCCAACAAGTTCTTGTGGTGTGTTCAGATTTGCCACAGCTCCTCCATGAGCTTGGATGCATTTATACTGCAGGATATAGCCATTCATCTAAATGGCCTTTCTGTGTGTAGTGAAGCAGTGTTTTTGTGACCATTTTAATAGCATTGCATTGCATAAGAGGTTAAAGTTAAGGAAGTGTTTTTCCATCAGAAGAAGAATAGCTAAATAAATTATGGGAATACATAGTATATTATAGTGTATAGCTGCTAAAGTGAATGAGCTAGAATAATATGTACTGACATAGAAAGAACTCCCAGAGAAATTGTGATAAAAGCCAGTCATAAAACAAAACAGCATGGTCTCAGCTCCGATTTGTCTTACAGATACTGGCTTTCCCATAAAACCCCACTATTGGCCCCTCACTATAATCCATGATCTTGTTTTCTTCATCGTAGTAGTTATTACTATCTCATTATATGTTATATGCTTACAGTTTTGTTTGCTTACAAAATTTATGACATGTAATTTTCCATTAGAATGTAAATTCAAGGTTCCTGCCTTGTCCCCAGCACTAGTGTATTTCTGGCCCAGAGCTGGCTCTCAGTGAAGAGCTGATGAAGGAATGAATGACTGAATCCTGTTCATTATTTGTCCCACTCTTGCCTCACATTTGAATATATGCATATATATATATATATATATGCATAAAACAGAAAAATCATTGACAAGGTACACATTATATAGTTATCATGTGTTAATTCTTCCTAAGGGAAATTTTTATAACTTTTTCTGTTTCAATACTATGTAATCCATAAAATGTATTCATGTATTGTTTATTTAATTAAAATAAATATTGGTAGTTTAAAAAATGAAATTTTAGGCATCTTTATCATCAGCCAAGAGCCATTGAATTAAAGCTTAAAAACTATATAGATACAAATACTTAAACATTTGCAAAACTTTATAATATTGACTATAAAGGAACAATGAAATATTTTTGAAGCAAGAAAAATATATTTACACTTCACAAGAATTTACAAATTTAGGTTAAAGCAATAAAAGGACAAATCAAAACCCATTCCATCATCTGGCCCCTATAAAGTGTGTGTGTGTCAGGGGGAAGTATGGCATATAATATGTTTTTTTATTTTATTTCATCTGTCAGTGATGTTCAGATTAATTATGATCAAGTTAAATGAGATAGCTCCATAAGCAAATATACAAATTCATTGTTTAAGACTCCTTAGCAGCAGAGGTTATGTGAAAATCAGGTTTATCACTTGGATGTGGAGTGGAGCAGGAATAGACTTTCTTTTATAAGTATATTTTATTGATTATGCTACAGTTTTCCCATTTTTTCTCCACTTTATCCCCCCTCTGCCCTGCACCCCCCCAACCCTCCAGCATTCCCCCCCTTATTTTGTATCCATGGGTTATACATGTATCTGTTTCCTGTACTATTCTTAACCTCTCCCTATCTATTTTATACCTGCCACATATGGTTCTTGTTCCCTGTACCTTCCCCCACTTCTTCCCCACCCTGCTGAAAACCCTCCATGTGATCTCCATTTCTCTAGTTCTGTTCCTGTTCTAGTTGTTTGCTTAGTTTTTGTTTTTGTTTTTTTTTTTAGGTTCAGTTGTTGATAGTTGTAAGTTTGTTGTCATTTTACGGTTCATAGTTTTTGATCTTCAATTTCTTAGATAAGTCTCTTTAACATCTCATCTGATAAGGGCTTGGTGATGATGAACTCATTTAACTTGACCTTATCTGGGAAGCCCTTCATCTGCCCACCAATTCTAAATGATAGCTTTGCTAGGTAGAATAATCTTGTATATAGGTCCTTGCCTTTCATGACTTGGAATACTTCTTTCCCAACCCTTCTTGCCTGCAAGGTTTCTTTTGAGAAATCAGCTGATAGCCTTATGGGAACTCCTTTGTAGGTAATGCTCCTTTCTTCTTGCTGCTTTTAAGATTCTTTCTTTATCTTTCATCTGGGGTAACTTAATGATGATATGTCTTGTCATTTTCCTCCTTGGGTCCAACTTGTTTGGGACTCTCTGGGCTTCCTGGGCTTCCTGGACTTCCTTGAAGTTGGTTTCTTTTGCCAGATTGGGGAAGTTTTCCTTCATTATTTGTTCAAATAAGTTTTCAACTTCTTGCTTTTGTTCTTCTTCTTCTGGAACCTCTAAGATTCTTATATGGGTAAGTTTAAAGTTGTTCCAGAAGTTCCTAAGCCTTTTCTCTTTTTTTTTTTTTTTTTGAATTCTTGTTTCTTCATTCTGTTCTGTTTGGATTTTTATTTCTTTTGTTCCAAATTGTTGATTTGAGTCCTGGTTTCCTTCCCTTTGCTGTTAGTTCCCTGTATATTTTGCTTTATTTCACTTTGGGTAGCCTTCATTTCTTCCTTCATTTTGTGACTGAGCTCAACCAATTCTGTGAGCATCCTGATTACCAGTGTTTTGAACTCTGCATCAGATAGGTTGGCTATCACCTCATCGCTTAGCTCTTTTTTTGAGCTTTGATTGTTCTTTCATTTGGGCCATATTTCTTTGTATCAGTGCACCTCTTCTGTTATAAGGGGGCAGGGCCTTAGGTATTCACTAGGCTGGACAACCCATGTTGCTGTGTTGAGGTGCTGTCTGTCGGGGAGGAGTCAGAGGGAACAATGCCACTCGCTTGCTGTGCTCCAGCTCCACCTTCCAGTGAACTCTCTCCTGTGAGACAAGGAGTTTCTCCCACCATTGCAACTCCTGCAGTAGTTTACAGCTAGCTTTGAGTCTTTAGTTTCCCATTGAGCCAGCCCCACGGTTCCACTGCCTTGCTGAGTGTCCTCTCCACTCAGCTGCCAGTCTCTGGTCTCCGCTCCTCCTACCAGTCTGGGTGAATGTTTCTTTAACTCCTTGGTTGTCTGAGTTCCCTGCAATTTGATTTTCTGGCATTTCTGGTTGTTTATTGTTTTTAGATTAGTTGTTATCCTTCTGCTGGTTATGTGAGGAAGTGAAGCATTTGTGCCTATGCCTCCATCTTGGCCAGAACTCAGGAATAGACTTTATTGATTTGACTTTTTCAGCGATTCAGAATAATGTGAGTGATAGGCTGAGTTCACCGAATAAGTTATCTGAGGATATATTTGTGTACTTATTTTCCTTAATTGAATCGAGCATAGTGATGACCCCAGCTGCATTGCTGTGTCACTTTTGGTTCTGGCTACACTGCTTCAAGTTTGTACTTGGGTAGAGGAGGGGTCTCTATGGTTACTGTAGATATGTGTAACAGAAAAACCTCATGTAATTTTTTTTTTGCTAAGAGATAGAGAAGAAGACTTATCTAAGGTACTGTGAGAGTTTTCCTTCTTTAGTCTCCCAGTTTTCTGTGTAGATTGGGCATTGAGACCCCTCCTACTCTAAGAGCCCAAACAGAGATGTTAGTTTGGGGGTTACTGACTTTGGATGGGGTACACTCCCTGAAATCTCTGGGTTGACTGCTGGGTGTCTACTCTCCCTTGTCTCCCATCATATTTCTATGTTTCTTTATTTCTCTCTTCTTTGGTTTTTCGTTCCCCATTTCTTTTTCTCCACTCCTGGCCCTGCAAACATCAACTGCTCTTTAGACAAAACAAGCGGCTGATCTCAGCCATGTCACACTACAGTTCCATGGGTTGCATCAGAGGTCACAGAAAGAATTAAAAGAGGAGGCCGATTCACAGTCAAAAGGGAGAAGCTGTCATGGGCATGAGGTTTCCATTTGAGATGATGAAAAAGTCCTGAAACTAGACAGTGGGGATGGTTGCACAGCATTGTGGACATACTTAATGTCACTGAATCGTACACTTCAAAGTGGTTAGAATGGTAAAATTTATGTTATGTGTACTTTGCCACAATAAAAAAAAGAGGAGAGGCCTTTCTCAAAGCAATGGCCGCATTTGTGAGTTCTCCTCTCCCATTTCTTACATCCTAAATCTTTCATTTGAAAATTTTAGGACTTTTAAAAAAAGCACACAGTGGGGAGTGGTGGGGGATAATGGAGACAACTGTACTTTAACACCAATAAAAGTGTGGAAAAAATTAAAAAGCACACAAATTCTTAACCAGCTGGCAGGGTCCCTGCCATTGATGTGAATGGATTTGTGCCACCCAGTGTGTGATCCCTCGGGTGGGTCCTGCTATGAGGCGTTTCTGGGCTGAATGGGGATGAGGATGATATGCTGGAAAATACATCCAAGAAGTCTGGGGGGGGGCAAAGCATTATAATATAATATAATGCTGTGTATATATATGTAAGACCTAAATAAGCTGGAACTTGACAATGAAGAGGTATATTGGAGGGGGTTGAGATCGATTCTCCATAAATAACTTTTGATTTCCAATATAAAATGGGACTGTACTCTTGGACTACTTGACTTTCCTGGGTGTAAATTGTAGAACTCTACAGCTGTTCCCATCAGTCTCCTTGAACTAGCCAGACATTAACAAGTCACTGCAGAATTTCTGGAAGTGAATAAAGTAATATTCTCCATTTTTCACCATGTTAGGGCTATGGTTCAAGTCAGGCTTCCTTTTTTTTTTCTGGGGTTGGGCTTGTAGCCAACCAACTGTATGTCTTCCCTGCTATTACCCCACTCCACTTCTTAATTTCACTCCTTTTGCTTCACCTTCTAAATGGAAGTTTTTCCTTAAGAAAAACCAAGCCTTGGTTCTGCAACATGTTCAGGATGTCCCTTATGCTTATATTTTTGTCAGAGGTACACCTAAACCTTAAGAACTTGTTAGAAGATTTTGGCAGGGGAGAAGAGCTACTGGTATATCTGCTAGAGAAGCCGGGCCCTTCTTGGTCTGGGTACATGACATATTGAAGAGAAGGGAATGGTGAGAATGGCTGCTTAGCCAATCATATCAACAGACCGGCTGGCTCTGTGGGGGTCATGGATGGAGCAGCCAGCTCCCCTTCCATGTACCACCCTAGTGTACCTCAGAATCTTGTACACATTTCTTTTCTGCAATATTTCTTAATTCACTATGCACTATAAGGGTGGATTTCATGAGTAAGAAAAGGCAATTACTACTCAAGTTTTGCAAAAGATAATTGACATTTCTGGATTTTATTTTTACTAAGAAATCAAGCAAAGCTGCTAATTCAAATAGCCTGTGGGTGACAGTCAGTCATCCCCAGGCATTAATATTCCCATTCATCTCTTTCCTCTCCTTTTCCTTAAGATCTCTCCTAGGTCTATGAAAACCACTTTAAACTTCAGATATAATTCTGTTTTCCTGGGTACTATGACACGTCACCTTGGTCTGAATGTGCATTTACAGGTACAGATATTTGGTGTCAGTGATATAGTGGTGACAGGAAAAAACTCCCTGTTAAGTCACGAAATAGTCCTGGGGACCAAGGTTCCCAGGTCACTAATTCATAATGAATATCATTAATCAGTGGGTTAGAGCAGCTCTCCTCTTCCAACCTCAGTCTATTTAAGACAGAACTTACTCTTTCTAAACTCTTTGTTGTTCCAATCTTACTGCTTTAATCTTAAAGTATTCTGAAAATATTTTGCTATTATAGAAATTTAGTTTAGGTAATAGTTTGATGATGGTTTTTTGGGTTCAGGCAGGCCTGACTAAAAATATCTCAGGTCAATATTGCCTTCTGTCTTCTTGAATATTTTCAGAGAAGGAGAGTTTGTTACTTTGCTTAGCATTCTAATGACTTTTCCAAATACCCCAATTTTCTCTGCACAATGGTTTGTGCGATGATTCATTCTTGTGTCGGTGTAAAACCAGGCTAGACAGGCCTTTTGCCATATCTGCTTTGCAAACGTATCTCGGATCCTCACAGTGCCAGTTCTGAAGGAAGTTGCCAAACTTCCCCTTGTTCACACAATATGTCCTTTAAAAATACTTAGGGCCTCTTTGGAGGATCTGTGAAGTGTGAGGTAGACGGGTGAGTGTTGATCATTTTGAAGGAACTGCTGGTCCCTTGGCCACGTGGCTGGAGAAGTAGTGAAGACACTCTGGGGAGTCAAACATTTTCCAAGGTGATCTCTTTCCATCATCCCAAGTCTGGATGCAAACCATGTACATTTTTAGCCCAACAGGAATGAATGTTTCCTAAAAGAGCTTTGCTGTCCCTGTACCTATAAGACTTGAACAGTACTCAAAGCAGCCACTGTCACACAGAATTTGTCTCCAATGAGAACTCTTACATGGTGCCTTCTGGTATGGGTCCTTTCATATTATGTGTGTATTTTTTGTTTTTTGTTTTTGTTTTTTGGTATGCCCAGTCCATTCTTTTTTCCCTTGTCTCTTCAAAGTAAATATGTCTCAAATTATCTCCCTCTTTCAACTCTTTGCACCTCATTAGTCCTTCTTAATAGTTACCAATTCCTTCTTTGCTCACTTCTAATGTGAATGTTCTCCTACCTTCATTGCTTCTCACATGTTTTCTCTTTATCTCTTGTCCATTCTCTGCATTTTAATCCTGTGATCGAGCCATACTATTTTCTACTTGTCCCACTTATTAATTCACCTTATCTCATTTTAGACCCATTAAATCTGGTTAATAGAAATGATGATAATGAGTAAGTTAGGACACACATGGTTGCTGCTTGAAGAAGCTGTATTCATTTAAACACAGGAATTAATTACACTAGATATTTGGTTATTCCAATTTTAGTTTTCTTGTTTATTGCTCTACTTGCCAAGCCAAGAATAGCACCAAACACAAAGATGTGTCTTGTTAACGTTTGTTGAGTGAGTAAAAGTGTGTTGGGCTGATATGCAATGCATTCTAGAACTTTAAAATCTGAAAAGTAACTTGATTTGAGTTTGAAATGATTTTTAACTTTATATATGGCATGTCTGCTTTTAAAAAGTGCTTTAAATCTTTTTATTATGCTTTACAAATTTTTAATAAATAAATTAAAAAATAAACTGTAGTCTTTAGGAAGCTTACTCTTTAAGGGTTGGAAATGAAAAAATAAATATTCATTGTTTAAATACATGCTTGTTAATGGCCATGAGGTCATTTAAAACTAGTACCTCTTTGTTCTTTTGTGAGTGACGTGTACTGAGCATAGCCCCACCGCCTCAGGTGCAGAGCACAGGCCCACGGTCACTTCTGGTCTGAGCCTTGGTCACCTCCCCCCTATGACTTGGGGCCAGTTATTGCTCCTCTCTGCCTCCACTTCCTCATCCTTTGATCTGTGATCCAGGCATAACAATTTAGCAAACTTTGTAGAATTGCTTTGAGGAGCAAAGAAATTCATATTAATAAAGTGCTTAGAACAGCACCGGGCACCTAACAAGTGCCTGCTAAAAGAGACTGTGAAATGAATCTAATAACATTACCTACCTCAGATGACAGCTGTGAAAAGTAAATGAGATGTTGGTAAAACTCCTAACACAGGAGTTTTATATCTCCTATAACACAGTTTATATCTATTTACAAAGGCTTTAAAAATAAGCATACATAAAACAAGGGAACAACTGAATGATGCTCTCTGTAATGGGAACCAAAACTAAAGCCCGACGTCAGAGAAAAGGAGTGTGAAAGAAGGACCCCTGCCCAGGGCAGCCCCCGGGGCCCAGAGGCTGAGGGGGAGAGGAAAGGGGAGACACTCTAGGAGTGCTAGGGGTGCTGGGGGTGCTGAGGGTGCGGGGGTGGGGGGTGAGTCATAATTAGTAGGCCATGCAGTGGAGGCCCTGGAAAGCCTGAACTTGTGCTGGAGTTGGAGGCTGGAGGCAGGACACCCTGTCCGTGGGTGTCGGGCAGCATGGTGTCCAGGTGCCTGGTTTCTTCTCACTTGGGCTGCCCTGGTGGAGTCGCTCCATGTCTCCTGCACACACGCTTTCCTGGGTCTATGTGCTGAGGGTCCCTGTTGTTCCTGCTCGATACCCACGACTTTAGTACTCAGCTTTCATAACACTTTCTTGAAATTTCATTTCTTCTATAGAATGGCTGTGCCCCACTGAAAAGTTTCCCTGAAAGGAAATGAGCAGGGAGGGAAAATGTCCCAGTCCCCTAAGTCCTTGCAGCAGGCATTTTGTGGCCACTTGTCCAGTGAGCTCTCACATGTGTCCTGCTTCCTCTCTCCTATTTTCTTCGGAATAGAGTAAGTTGTCATTTAACCAGTAACAATGATAATGGGCCAGATCCTATCAGTGATCCAAGGTCACTAAAATGTTATCAGTGTATAAATTCTTCCTGAGTTGCAGCGCTTCACATAAAAGATGCCTCTTGAGTCTCTAAAGGATATGATTTATTCTCAGGGCTTTTACTCTCAGTCTAGCTTTCCAAAGGCTTAGTATATTGTAAACCAGTTTTCAGTCATTTTCAGGTTGTAATCTCAATGTTTTTCCATTTTTGCTTTGGAACCACTGGTCGGTCAAAGAGTATCACTTTGGTTACCTGTAATCTTTACCCAGAGGTCTGTAAAAAGACATAACTGTGAGAGAACTGGTATTTTGAAGATATCTACACGCATGAGCATAGGAGTCATAGTCACAGAGCACATTGCATTGGCTGCTGAATTCACTGCCTCAGATAGAAATTTTACATAAGAAACTTTGTAAATACTATATGCATGTAACAGATTATCCCCAGAAAATGAAGAAATTCCTTTTTAAAAGGCTATAGTAGTTTTAAGGAGTAAAAAAAAGGAAGAGAGATAAAATTTACAACTTAATAGAGTTGAACTCAATAAATCCTAAGAGTAGCATATTAGAATAAGATTCAGAAAAGATTTTACATAAGAATTTATAAGATTCTGTAGATATTCTTCTTTTGGCCCTCAGAAGATCAAAGAAGCCTGGGAGGAAGATACCTTTATTGGATTTAGAGTTGTCTGATGCTTGACCTGACACCTTCCGATGAATTCTGACAACTCATTGGCCAATTTCTATATAAATGAAGTGTGTCAGAAGGTCTCATTTACTAAGTAAGTCATGATTACCTGCCAACTTATAGTAACTCATTTAAACCTCACATGTGCCTGTGAGGTCAGTATTATCCCTATTTTATAAGTAAGGAAATTGAGGCTCAGAGAGTAAGGGGTGAGTTGCCCAAATCCTCTGGCCAATGAGGACAATGCTAGTACTCAGACCCTCCCTAACACCTCATAATTTTTCTCTTTTTGTAGTAACTTCTTTACAACATTCTCTTGCGTGTTTACCCTCTAGTCCCAGAATGCTTTCGAGCTTTCAAAATTGGTTCAGCTATAATTCTTTAATCTACATCCAAGGTATGAAAACTGAACTTAAGTCAAAATTACTCTTTCAAAGAATCACATCTTACATTAACATTTCATAAAAAGTATTTTGTGTCCAAGAGAGTTGAGGGAATAAAGAACTTGAAATCATAGTTTACCTGATTTCTTCAGTACAGGACTTCTTTGGGTGCTTAATACACTGGTGTGAACTCTGAATCTCTAATGGGAGGACATTATACTCATAGGTATAGTTTCACAAGCTATTTATTCATTCTTTTATTTTGGTAGACTACCTCAGGGGATTAGTTTTCTATGAGACTACATGTCTTAATTATGTATCATCTTGGACAAGATTATGTATCTTAATTATGCATCATCACTTCACTTCTTTGGACCTAAATTTTCAGTTTTACAAACGGGGCTAAAAATATTCCAAAGTTTTCTTTAGCTTTAAAAATTCTATGACATAGCCCCCTCTCCCCACCAAGTTTAAGCATTTGTGCTACCAAGTGAACTTGCTAAAGGTAGAATAAGATTTTCTAAAGATCATTCATTCATCCATAAAACATTTATTGATCGCCAAGCACTGTGCCAGGTTCTGAGGATAAAAAAACAAGTAGGATGCAAAGAAGCCTAAGCTCCACTGTGTGCCCTCAGGGTGAGGGTGTGCCATACTGGTGCACAGACAGTAAGAAAGCATGTGCAGGAAAGATGGACAACATAGTCAGAGGGCAGTGTGAATGGATGATCATAAAACAACTCAGAAGAGAGAATAGAAACATTCATACATAATAAAGACTCCAGGAGCACCTGCCACCTCTTTGCAGGAGTTCAGCAAGGCTGTCTGGAGGGTGAACACCCAATCTGGGTTTAAGGGATGGGTAGGTGTTAGGGGAAGGGAAGGTAGGCACTCCAGGCAGAGGTGCCATGGGAACAGCAAAGACACAGGGGGTTGGAGCAGCATAACGCGTGCACAGTGTGCAGTGGTCTCCGAGAGTTCGCAGAGATCTCGGGGAGTGTGGCAATTGCTAGAATGTAAAGTGTGAGGGAAAGTTCAGAGTTGTAGGAGTAGGCAGAGCCAGTTGTTGAGGGCCTGCTCTGTCAGATGCTTGAACTTGGTCCTGCGATAAAGATCCAATGGAACATGTGCAACAGGGAAGTGACATGCTCCCAGTTACGTTTTACACAGCTGTGTGGAAAATAGATACAAAGAGAGAAAAGAGAGCTAGGGAGACCGGTTAGGACATCACTGCCGATGTACAGGGGACAGATAATGGGCACCTGAACCAAGAGAGTAACAGTAGGAAAGCAGAAGAAAGAATGGATTTGAGAATATTTAGCATTTAGTAAGTTTAACTTGCACAGCCTGGTGATTAATTAGGGGAGTGGGCTTAAGGAGACACCATTACACCACAGCCCTTTCCGTTCATTAAATTTAAATGGAGACTTCATGTGGAGGGCTCATGTTTCCGGGCCGCTTTGTATTGCCCGTGATCTGATTTGGGTTGTTGGGTTATTGCAAACAAATGGCAATTTTATTTTTAATATAAATGTAATTATTAATCACAATTATAAATAAGTTTATTTTAAACTTATTTAACCATAGAATTATGAGGCAAGCAATAGATAGTGTTTATACTTACTAATTTAAGTGTAGCTGTTTTTAAATATATTTTTTGTTGAAGGAAAATAAACGTATGATCATTAGTTTAGATTTTATTTACCAGTATTATAAAATATCAATTAAAGTATTCTTCTTTTTACCAAACTGTTAAAATTGATACAGGTGAATTTAAAAGTTTGTGAAACTACTCCAAACTTCATCTATGGCAAGTGTTCAAAGCTCTGCTGTCCCGCAAGCCAAGGAACCAATCCTGGCAACATTCTCCTTATTGTGAAGGTGAACTGAAACCTTTCCTGCGTGGCGCTTACCATTTCTTTCTGAATGCACCGTTTAAAGCAGATGCTGTAGGGTTAGAAACATGGTCTGCATAAGACCTGGCTCAAATACTCCTCACTTGAAGTTGATGTAAGTATGAACCAGAGCCCAACTTTTTGCAGCTCTATTAGCAAGTGGTTCTAGCTGTATTGGCTGGAGGGGTAGGAGTGTGGAGGGAAGAAGGGGACAATAGGAAGAGTAAACACAAAGAAAACATCTCTTACCGGGTTCTTGTTGTATTTTGTGGTTGTTTTTAAACCAGGTGATCTCAGGCTCAGGGACACCGCTGGCATGACAGTCTAGAGTAGTGGAGCTGCTGACAGCCACTGTGTGGTCACTGAGGTTTCGCAGGAGGTGTGGTGCTTCCTGATCTGATGAATGAAGAAAGAGATTTGCTATTACTTGTCAGTTTCTTTTTTGTATATGCATATTGACATTTGAAACACATAACCAGCAAAACTCAACTGTAAGGTTTCATTCGTATTTTCTTTCCGAAATGTCTCTTCTGTGATTAACCCACTGCTTCCTCTTTATTAGGCTGGTACAATACATTGAAATTCATTAGAACACAGAGTAAAATCAAGAACTAAATTCTTTGTTTTTAGATTTTATTATCAAGATTTTTTGCCTGGCCAACAAGTTTTCTTTCTCTCTTTCTTTCTCTCTTTCTTTCTTTCTTTCTTTCTTTCTTTCTTTCTTTCTTTCTTTCTTTCTTTCTTTCTTCCTTCCTTCCTTCCTTCCTTCCTTCCTTCCTTCCTTCCTTTCCTTCTCTCTTTTCTTCTTTTTTTGAGAGAAGCTTTTCTAAAACCTAAGGATTTTGCATAATGTTTTAGGAACTAGAAAGGAAAAACAGAATTTTGAATGCAGGTTTGCAATGACTTTTTACATAAAAACATAGCATGGTGGTGATGAGCTAATGTAATTTTGTAGGCACTTGTGTAGCTGTGTTTGTGAGGGGATGTCTGTGTTTCTCAGCTGTCAGTAACCTGGGTTGTAAGGCAGCAGACCAAACAGCAGAATTTCTTGAACTTTGAAAGCTTTATTGATTATTTCCTCCCTCAGTTCCCTTCCCAAATGCAAGTCACCAAAGGATTCATTCAAGAGGCAGAGGCACAGATTTGTGGTTTTTGCACTATATAATAGTACAATATTATATTTTATATTATTTTCTCTTAAAACATACAAATATGATACAATACAATTTATTTTAATAAAATGCCAACCAATATAGTACAACAAAATGAACTTAATACATTAGGATGCAATACATTACAACAGTAAAATCCCACACAGAAACGGCAGTACCCCCGAGGTCCCAGTGAGCACAGTGTCTATTTAACGAAGTCAGTCCTGCTGATGTGTGTACATTCTAGTTAAGCAGGTGCTAAAGCTTCCACAGTAAAAGGATAAAAACAACTCCTGATGTCTTCCCCACCCTCCCAAACCATCCATTTCCCCCTTTGTAGCAAATTCCAGAACAGAAATCAAAAGAATTTTGGCATAACTTACACATTCTGCGTCACTGGTTTCAATTACACAGTATGAGCTTTCTCTGACCATTTCTGATTTTCTCATCTGATTGTACTAAACTGTGAAAGCAGCTTAGGAGGGGCTGCAATGCTATGGGAGATGACACACTGCCATGGCTTTGGCTCCATGTCCCTGCGGTTCTGCCGAGGCCCCAAACCTTTCTCTTATTCCTGCAGGGAAACTCTCAGGATTAGCATTCATTGAAGCAATTTAGAAATCTCAGGTTAAAAAGTGTATTATCATGTAACTTTTAAACATGTTGACATAGTATAATATGGCATAGTATAATATGGCAGTTACTATGTTAAAAGAAACAGATTTCCAATTAAATTTTGATTTCCATAGTTTATCATTAGCCTTTTCTCATTTTATACAAAATGAAATCTGAAGGGAAATAAGAATGCTGAAGGAAAAGCTCTGATTTGCAAGTGCTTCCCCAACCCTTTTGCCAGTGTCTGTGTGTCTTTCCTCGTCTCTCTGGCCCCAAACAGAACCATTTGAGTAGTTCTGTGCCTGTGTTCTGTGTATCTGTCAGATAGCTTTACTAACCAAACAGGTAGCCATCTATCAAAATCTGGCAGTTTTGACAGTTTTACGTGAGAAGACCCCAGACATGTCAGTGAAACCTGGAAGATGATGAAGAACAGTGTCATTTACTATTTAGTGCCTTCTATGGGAGGAAGCCAATTGTGATGTGATGTGTCTCATGGAAATTCAGACCCAGTTCACTAAGTTAGACTTTTAATAGTTTCTCTGAGCACATTTGCTATTTCCCATGTACTAAAAATGCTTAAATAACCAACCACTGTCCATAGGCCTTAACATAAAAAGAAAATCTGATCATAGGGCCTGCAGCACCCAGATAATCTTCATAGCTACCTACTGTAACATCATCAACACAGGCAGGATTTGGCTTTCCTGGCAGGTGTACTGGAAAGCAATGCTTATGTGCACGAGAACACTTGCTTTTAACAAAAATGTCATGAAGAACGCCCAGAGGCTGTATCTGCCCTACACAAACTTCAGATGAGCAACAAAAGAAAGGCTTCAGAATAAACATAGGACTTTCAATTAAACACAAAGCTTACACAAACATGTCTGAAACTTACAGTAGTATGGCTTTTTTCTTTGTACCCATTTCTGATAAAAAGTTCTCCTAGAAGCAAATTCTCATTTTGGGCTAGTTTTTGAGTGACCAATCAATCAAGGGATCATTTTATTAATTTCCACTTTCTAGTTATCTGTTTTGACATTTTGAATAAGAAAGTTACATCGAACACATATTTTTAAAACTAAGTTATTAAATGAAAATAGGCAGCTGCTTCCCCAAAGTTAACAAAGTGGAGCTGATCCCTTCCAACTGAGAAAATCAGAACTAACAGAATATTTCTGCTGCTTATCATAGCCAAAGAGAGCTCCCACCAGCTCTTCCCTCTCGTGCCCGTGTCTCTGTGCCTGAGACCCTGCAGGCCCCATGCACACAGAGCGTCCATGCGCATGGGACGGGGACTGAGGAGCCAGCCTCTCGCCCTCCATTCCATCGCTCTCCTTCTCCACATGGGCTCTTTTCTCTCTCTTTTTCTTGTTACCACCCCTCCCTCCAAACTCAAAAGTGACTAATAAAAACAACTGGTTTTCTTTTTGAAACTCTCTGGAAGGATTAATTATACAATGAACAATTAATTACAGAATTCTTAAAACCATCTCTTGGAAGTACTTAAAATCATGTCCTGTGAATACAAAGACCCTTGTCTTCCTCATGAAAATTGCAGTTGCAATTTTAAGGGGAAGGAAATGATAGACTCTGCATGTCCAATTCCCGATGCTTTCCAAAGCACTCCCCCACAGTTCCACTTGCTCTAAAAATCAGGCTCACAAGGTCTGTGGGTCTAAGGTATTATTTCCTGAAGAAACACACTGACTTATAATGAACAAAGACGCCAGGCACAAGAGCCATAGGTAAAATTTCAACATACAATTGATTATTCTTTCCTTTGGGCTGACAACTTCCAGGTTACTGATTGTTTTCAGAGTATTCCGGGCTCCATAAAACTGGCATTCTGGGGAAATGGTATTGTTTACTCTTTCACACTTGACAAAAGCAATTCCCACGTGAAAGACAAGTTTAGCCGTGGGACAGCATCTGCTACCTAAAGTCGGAAACACTCCAGGGAGTTCCCGAGCCTGAAAGGTTGTCACACCGTCAGCTCCCATTGGACTGCCTGGCCACAGCGTTCCCAGCCTTGGCTATTTTGGTCATTATGGTTTGTTTTCCAATAGTTCATGCCAGTCAAATATGATGATCAATCATAAATGAAAACAATAGAACAGTGAGTATTAAACTAGTCAAAAAAAATCACTTTCCCCTCAAATGCAAGCTTAAAACAAGAGATTATAATCTCTCTTGATTTAAAAATAATGTGTATTTTTCAATGACTCTGAATTCTGCTTCTGTAGTTTTGCCATTTCTTAATCCCCATAGAAAACCTACTAACATAGGTATGTGGGGAAGTAAACTTTTTTTTAATGGGCAAATTTTAGATTTACATTTGGAAGACTGCATTAAACCTCTGGTCACAATGGCCTTTATTTGCTTAATAGTTGATTGTGGTACACCTTTCAATGCCATCAATTAAACAGGATAAAGCTCTTTAAAAGAATAACCAGAGAACAAAAAAATCTGAAACAAAGGTGTGATCCGCTTTGTTTCAGGTGCTGTCAGTAGCTGCTCAGTCCACTCAGAAGCAGCGAGGACAAACTGACCCCTGGACTGGTCGATCAGCTACTGAGAATCACACGGGACAGGAGTCATCTTGATTGGGGTGCGTTTTCCCGATTCCTGTTGTGATAAACCTTCAATACCTATGAATCATACCAACACTTGCACCCGTGGGACCCACTTTAGAAGCTCCAGTTTAAGATTAATGTGCTTAGTGTAAAAAAACAAAGCATTTTCAAATAAATAAGCATTATAACTTGGTATTTAGGTGCTATTTACAAATGAAGAATAGATAAAATAATACAAAATAAAACCAGGCAGAGGTCCGACGGAGTCTCAAATTCAACTGTACTCATTCTCAGCTGGGAAATTAACTTATTCATGTCCATCTTTGGCAGAAACCAGCATTTCAGTTCATGCAGCTTTGAAACTCAAAAATACAAAGAGGCTGGCGTCAAAGTGGAAGGAAGGGGTCAGCTCCCAGGTGTTGTTTACCAGGCAGGAGAAGACAGCAAAGAGCAAAAGCACAGAGTGTGCCTGCGGGGATCCTCCAAATCCAAATGTGCACCACGTCACTGGGTTGGCCCTAGGGAGACCCCTCAGCCTGATGGGGAGCCCAGTGCAGGCCTGGGGGCTCATGATTACTCCCATCATCTCCAAACTCATTTTGGGAGGAGCATCTCCTCTGAGCCAGAAAGTTAGCAACAGTGACAATAAATCAAGATGATATGAGACAACTGTTACTTTTGAATGAGTCCTTTAATGTTTTACATTACTTTGTGTGGTACAATCATTCCTTGTGCTTTTAAATTTGGAGATCCGAGAGAAAACAGCCTTTTTGTTGCAGTGCTCACCTCTAATTATAACTTCTTTCTTCTGAAGGACATCTTCCCCTGTGTATATGTTCCTGGCTCTGCAGGCATAGGTGCCTGAATCTTCCAGGGAAGCATTCTTGATGACAAGGTGAAGCGTAATGGAGTGCTCCTTAGTGACGCTCATTTTTTGCCTGCTAATACCATGGTGCATGGTTCGGTTATTAGCTGTCCGCAGCAGAATCCAAGTAATGTCTCTGTATAAGAACTTGCTCACTGTGCAAGACAGTTTCAGGTCCTCCCCTTCAGTAGGCATTTTTTCCAAGTTAACATGGAATCCATTTGGCACATCTATAAAATAAGAAGAAAGAACTTTTGGTTCATAGAAAAACCAATGTATCACACAGAGGCAGCATCTCATCAGGAGATATTCAAAGATCTGAAGAACTGTTCCTACAGATCCTGTCAGCATCAGCGTTAAAAGGATGACTATCTGTTTACTTTAGGGGCACTGATCAAATATAGCAGGTGGGAACCAACTAAGTTCAACCAAATCCAAAGCAGGAAATGCCTAACAGAACGTTTAGTAGGATGGGACATTTTCCATACTTGCCCAAATACGCTCTTCAAAGTGGAATTGTTTTTTACAGTTTGGGATGATAACCACATTTCCCATTTCTTTATCATAAACAGAACTACTGGTAAATGGACAAAATAGTAAAGTAATAACAGCAATTTGTACTAAAAATCACAGGTGTTTTTTCAGTCAGGCTTATTCGAAGTAAGTTGTGAAAAGTGAGACTAGAAGTCCCAGGTCCCTGGTAGAAGAAAGACCTAGTCATGCCAGTCAAAACCACGTCAGCCCTAAATGTTCCAGAGAAAGAACACTGCTTCCCCGACTTTCCCATGACTGGGTCGCCAGCACCCCGCCCCGTCCCCCCCACCCATGCCAACCGCCCCCCCCCCCCAGGCTGCCATCCACAACTCTGCCTGCTCTTCACTGGCACGGTGGGCTCAGCAGCCGGGCAGAGCCAGCTCACTTCCTCAGGTCCCCTCAATGGTGATCATGCCCTTCAGACATAAAAGAGCAAAGATTTCTTCTGAAGATATAAACAACTAGTCTGGAAGAGTTGCCAGATAATTTTAAAACTCAAACTTGCTCTCAAAAGCCTATTAAGCATTTTCTGAAAGTGTCTGTGTCATTAAAGCCATTTTCTCCAGTGCCCATTTCTGGCTAACCTTCATGTCCATTTTCTAAGTGCCCCTGGAGACACCTCATGAGCTCTCTCTCCTCCCCAGAGTTCTCACCCTGGACCACCATTAGCTTTTGCACTGAGAGGTCCCCAGTCTCATTTCACCAGGGGATTTTAAAAAGCCATTGGCTACTACTGGCCCTGAACTGATTTGCTCTCAGAACCTTGCATTGCTTGTTACTAGTGGTGTATCTGTATTTGAGCGAAGAATTTGGGCCAACATTTTACAAAGTACTTTGAAGATGAAAAGCTCTATGTTATGCTATTATTATTATTATTATCCTTTGCACACAAAGCTATAAAGAAACCTTTAAACCTTAAAGAGACAATAGTCCAAAATTAGATATCATATCAACTCTTTCCTAAATCTCACTTTGCTTGTTTTTCTGATTTTTCTGGGCTTGGCTTTATTATAAAGTGTCACGTCTGAAGAAATGCCAAAGTATTCATTTGAAATCTGGGAGCGGGAGTAACAGTGGCTTATGAAACTATCAGTGGTCAGAGAGAGAGGAGAACAGGGGAGGTTTTCCTGCTTTGAAAATTAAAATCTAAGGATGTGCCAGAAGATGCAGAAGCAGCTGACAGTCATTTCTAACATAACAATAAGGTGTCTGAAATAGCCCCTGTAATTCAGCAGATTTTTATAGTTGAGACATTTTCTAAGCATAAGGATCAAAACACCAGCCACCCCCGTTTACACATATACTAGAACAGAAGTCTTGCGTACCAAGTGCAATCAGATAATTTCTCTAAAGACCACAGACTCCATTTATGAGGTCACATCTGGTACTGGAACCTAAGTGAGCCCAAGTAACACCACTGAGACCAAGTAGAGAGTTTCTATTTACTTCAGTGGTTTGAAACTTCCTGTGGAAATTAGCTCACAGGTTTCCTGATGGAAGATTTTGTTTATCTTTGCCAAGCACCACCAGGAATCTCAAAATAAAATGCATTTAGTGACACTGGGAAGCCAGGGAGATAAGGCAGTGCTGTTCCTGTTTCACACTCAGTGATTGCTAACACACCCACAGTCCTGCTGCGTGCCAGCAAAACAGCAAAAACACACACATGGGAAAAGAAAAGAACCCAGTAGGTTCTGAGGTCCATTTTTCATGTGGGGCACACTGTCACCAAAGCTAATTTGATGTATATTATCGGACAGCCTCTTAGAAGTGATTATCTATGTCTCAGTATTGCCCCTTTGGCATTCTCTCTTGATCTCTGGAAGATGATAAATAAAATGTCCTAAAACTAGTTAATGAATCCAGAGGGATTTTTCTCCTTAATCCATGTTGATTTTTTTTCTTTTTGCCTAAGTACAAAAACAGACCCAAGAAAGAATTGCCTTCTAACTCTCACAGTGAAAACAAGAAATCTTCCCACACTCAAGTGTCTGTTAAAGATTCAGCACAAGCAGCATCAGCATCCGCTAACACTCACTGTCTAACAGGTATCACACCCATGGCAGCTTATGAGGTGTGGGGGAGAAGAACCCACCCCTGCTCAGGAGAGACGTTCAACCTAGGGTTAGGTGAAAATGTTATCTATGCACGAGGGCGTAGACATTTTGACTGGATTGGTCAAACATGTGAACCGAGTTCATGAAAGAGACAAAAGGTTGAAAGAAATCAAAAGGATGGAAGGTGTCTCATTTGTCAGGCGGGAAGAAAGAAAACTTCTCTTCTACTGAAGAAGAGAAATAATATTCTCTAAAAAGAAAGTGAGTGGTTACCAGAAAGTTTTGCTTTTTCAGTCGCTGCTACACATATGTGATGGCCCAACTCAGGGTCAAAGCCGTGCAGTGCTCTAGTGGCTGCAGGTCATCACTTTTCATTGATTTAGAAGGCAACGCTAAGTCATCATTAGACAGGGTCCGGCACAAATAACATGCCTTTTTATTACAGAATCTTTTATTACAAAATCCTAAGCATGTAATTCTGTCACATAACAATATCACACTCAAGCACACCACGTGACATTTCGGGTGAAATGTTCAAACTGCTGTCCATCTTGTGCAAGACATTCATGTAGCCTACTGACCACACTCGAGCAAGACTTACTTCTGCCGGACCCGGTATTTTAAGGAAGGAGAAACGTGATTGAAATGAGGCTCAGCAAAGAACCAAATCCAGATCTAGGTTTAAAGCAGTTAAATTTTAGACAGATTTTTTAAAGCATTATCTGCACTAGGGTCAAGCATAAACACACAAAATAGACACATAAGGGGTGATATTCCCAAGACTATTTAGTCTCCTCTCTAGTGAAAGTAAATCTGGTGACAAAGAAGATTTGAGTAAGAAAAAGATAATAATGAGTTTTAAAATAATGAATGTAAGCAAATGAATCCATTAGCACCAATCAAGACTAGAACTTTTCATTACTGGTAGGGAAGAGTTCAGAAAAATTATATTTCAGGCAATAGGAATTTGGTTGAATTTGTGCTCTGTTTTAAGAGTACAATTCTAGACTTTCTAGGGAAAAAATGGTGAGAGCTTCAAGGAGGTATGTTTGAATTGAATTCTCATTGCTCCTTTCTGTGGACAAGCCTTGGGATCTAGAAAAGGTCTCAACCACTCCACAGTTATTAACTGTATCAAATGGCAGGAGGTGAGAGGGAATTTCTTTCTGAATTCAGCTGATCATCTCGATCAGCTTCACCAGCTGGGACACTATCAGCAACAATACTGTGCGTGGGTTTATGGTGCAGCGAGGAGGAACTCAGTGGGACAGACAGGTGAGACGTGGGTGCTGCAACTCATGCTGGGCATCCGTGCACTTTTCCCGGAGATGCTGAACAATAAGGAAATGAGGACGCCGTTCCCCTCCACAATGTGTACATCCTCTTCCAACATTGCTTCAGATTCAGGCAAGAGGGGTCCCTGACCTGGGCCTTCGGATGGCTCTGTCTGGCTGTCCGTCTTCACAATCAAAGAGTCCATGGGCTAAGTGGGCATGCCCACTCAGAGCCTATGTTAGTCCCACATCTAGATCCTTGTTGGGGGACGGGGTCCCCAGAATCCTAAAATTCCCTGTAAAGATGATCCCAAGTCTCTTTCCTCTTCTCCAGATCCGTCCTCCTGAAGCCAGACTGCGTGTCACTGAGCACACTTCAAGGTCCTGGGGAAGACTGTTCATGAGAGGTGTGGAAGGAGTTTGCATTTGCAGGCTGGGGAGCCCGGACGCATGGGTGCATGGCCCCTCACCATGTGGGGCAGAGACAGGAGTGGAAAGAGAACACAGGGGAGTCAGGAGCAGCTCCTTTCTGCACCTCTAGGTGCTGCCACACTCTGCTGTGGAACTCTGAGTAGTCTCAGAACTCAAAATTTGAACCTGATCTCTCCAGTCCTTATGGATGGCTTGTTCATCCCCAGAGGCTGAAACATTGAACAGCTATTTGCTTGAGCTAGAACCTGTATGTGTTCAGATGCATTGTTTATGGTACTCCAGCCTTGACTCTGAAAATGCCAGGACAACACTGTCCTCTTCTTTCTACCCATTCAGATTCTAATTCTGCTCAGTAGTGACTCAAATCCAGGACCCTCTCAAGTCCCTCCTCCTTCTCTGAGGCTTCAAGTTACACTGTACAACACGGAACCCGAGAGCCCCATGTGGCTGTTGCGCATTTACAGTGTGGCCAGGGTGACTAAAGAACCGAATTTTATCCAATTCTTTACTCCAATTAATTTAAAGTTTAAAAACTAAAGCAGTGCAATATTTTTAAACACATCAAGGGCAGGTTGATAATATTTTGAGTATATTGGTTTAATAAAATTAATTTCACTTTTTTCCTTTCACCGTCTAAAAATCTGGATACTAGAAAATTTTAAATTACATATGTGGCTTGTATTTCTGTTAGACAGTGTTGGCTCAACGCTGGCAAATTCATCTGTCACGTTACTTCTGCTCATACCTTTTAATACTAGGATATATATAATTCAATATTTCTTCTTTGTTTCCTTGGTGTTAAAACTATCTTCCTAGAAAGACAGGGCACCACTGATACTTCTACAAGTGCTCTGTAAGAGTTAAACTCTACTGTCTAATAGCCAGTGCATTTAATTTGTATAAACTTGCCAATCGTTTGAAACGCGAGTTGCTCAGTCTTTTGTACTCTAAATCACATGTATGGTGGCTATTGATTTGGATGGTAACTTGTTTCCAACCAAATATGCAGGGCAATACAAACCTTTGTACTTAATTAGTCTAAATCATCTGAGACTGGATCTGTGTGAAGTTGCTATCTGAATCCTTCTCAATGTAAAGGATTTCCCCACTTGGAATGGATGCAAAGATGACTGTCCTTCCACTTCTCACATCTGGCAAGACAGGGACTGGTCTAGTCTAGAGCAGTTCTGCTGTCTGCCTCCTCCCATCTGCAGACCCCATTTCTGCATGTTCGGAACGTGAGGCTCGAAGGTCTCTTCCAGCTCTGACACTCTGCGGCAACCTGCTCGGGGTGTCTCCTAGGGCAGCTTCTTGGGTTGGCTTTCTCGCCAGAAGGCTCCTTATGATCTGACAGCCCATATGTCTCAGGACATTGGACCTACCTTTCTTTCTGGAGAACTCTAGGCAACCGCTGCAGCCTGCCTCATGCAGTGTGAAGTTTCCAAAGAGTTGGCACACTGCCTAGGTTTCCTCAGAAATTGGGGGAGTGTGGAGCCAGGCGATTGTTTTTATACTTTGAGCTACTTCTTCCTTCCTGTACCCGTGGAGGGACACAGGGAGTGCCATTTGTGTACCTTGGAAGTTTTAAGATGTGCAGAGATGGTCTTATTTAAGGCCAAACATTCTTAAATGCTACCAAAAAATAGTGCATTAACTATTGTCATCAAAACTCAGTTTCAGATTTCTTTCTATAGGAGAGCCTCATTTCTCAAAAAGTTGAAATTAAGTTGTGAAACAATTAGCTTTTTGGTTAAGTTATATGATATTGTATTATAATGTATTACAACTGGTTTCCTTGCTTGTTCTTAAACAACTGCTGTGTGCCGGACCTGGGGCTAGGTTCTGAAATGAGTTAGAAAATCAACAGGACAAGATCCCAAGCTCACAATCCAGCCCTGGAGCCAGGCAAAGACAGAGAACTCTAAAAGAGAATTCAGGGAAATTACTCTTTAGAAGATTCAGTGATGTTGTAGAATACTATTCCTAAGGGCAAGGATGAAGGCTGTCAAATTTTAACAATTCTATGAAATATTTTCTTTAAATAAAAGTCACTCAATCTGTGAGTGCTCTAACAGCAAACAATATCTGAAGAGCAACTGAAGTCACCAGGCTGTCTTTTTGAGGATAGGATGCATGCCTTACCTGTGATATAAAAGTTTATGTTTCTCTCCACAGTCCCAGCTTTATTAGAAGCCATGCAGCTGTAGGTCCCAGAAATTCTAGAGTCAGCCACAACCAAGGTGCTAGCAGTCTACAAAAGAAAAGGAAATTTTAGCTAGTGATAGGACAAAGCACCATTTGAACATCGGTCAGCTACTTCTGCGGGTTGAAATGATTCAGCTATTTCATTCATTCAACAAAGATAGTAAATGCATGCACGAGTGGTGGTTACCAGAAGGCTCTGCCCTTCCCGAGCCCCAGTGAGAATGGAAAAATAACAGGAAAGCAGGTCCTCAGTAGACCGGAGCCAATGACGTCCGCCTCGTACTAGGGTTTCAGGGTTATTTATCTCATGCTGCTGGTGCAACAATTAAAGGCCTGAAGCTAAGATGTGGGACTGCACGTCCTACTCTCTGAGGTGGTCAGTTCCACGTCAACAAGAGCAACAGGTGAGGCCGAAGCCTCCCTTCATTTGGATGGCCTGAGATTGTGGCTGTTCTCTGGGGACAGGAACCTTAGAGTGTTAAGTGAGCAGGGACAGAAGAGATAGGTTGACTGAACCATTTTTTTTTTAATGTGCTCAAAGACTGTGGCATTGTAGCCTGATGGTGTTGGAGGAGAAGAAGGAGAGCTCATTGAGATTATTGCCTGTGTTTGTCAATGACTTAATTTCTTGGTCTGTAAATTCCTCATCTAGGAAATGAGGATATAAGTTATGAATTAATTCCATGATCATTTCACTAGATTTTAGTGCTGCTATTTGACAAATTGGCCCTTGTTACAAAAAGACCAGGAGTCAAATTTGTGTAAACTTGAGAGCACTTTAGAAACTATATGTCTCAAAAAGTAATAAAACTCAAATTTATACAGCATAAAGACTTGCATTGCTATCTTCTTTTAAGAGAAAAATTAGTAACATGAAAAAATTGTTGAGTTTTAAAATCCAACCCAACCTTGCAAAAAAGTAATGCATACTATATGAAAAAAATGAAAAAGCAAATTTTTTATATTTAAACTTATTTTTAAAATATTGACCTAGTTACTTATAAACTGTTGCAGCCTATCTCCTTGGACACACATAACTGGCTTTGAAGTTGTACGGGCTGTGCTGATGCTTCCGGACTAACGGCATGTCCTAGCTGGAGTATAATGGCTGAGCGGCTTCTAGGCTAAAGTAACATACGAGCTGAAATGAGACCACGGATTTTCTAAAGTGGTCAACACAAATTCTAGAAAAAGCCTTATGTTTTTTCTGAGTTGCCAAGTAATATGCTAGGCACTTTACATGTTCTCATATCCCATTCAAGAAATTAAGCTATTTCTGTCTTTAGTCTACAGATCAGGAAGACTAAAAATATACTCCTTATTTTTAGTCAAGTTTGTTGCTCCACATTCTTTGTAATTTTCACTATGATATAGTGAGTATTACACGATGGTTGCTCTTCTGTCTGTTGGATCTCTTTAATTATATATATCCAGATATTCTTTGTATATTATTGAAATTATTGGAAATGAAAGTATCTACAATATGTGGCATTTTTCATTCAATTTAGAAAACACTGACTGAGCTTTTACTGGGTATTGCCCAGATGTTTTAAGGAAGATGGAGATGAATATGACATTCTTATTTGTAACCTTGAAGGACCACTTTAAGATTATAAAGGAGAATGTCCCAGCTTGAAAATCCAATATATATTACTCTCTTTTGCAGAAGAACACTCACACAAAGACAGATAAGCAGTGAAGTGAATGGAAGAGAGCTCAGGTGTCTCCCTTTTGATTATTAATCTGTAAGAGGTGGGGAATAAAAAAAATTCTGGATAGCCATTTCCTTTGAATTATTGCATCCACCACTTAAGAGTCATGGAAGAAAAGGAAAGCAGTTAGGAGAGAAGGTTATAGGTGGCAATGTGAAATGAAGGGCTAGCTGGTGGCAGCTGGAAGGACGTGTCTCAGCAAACCCAGGCTCAGATGCCCGACGCAGCGTGCCACACTGAGTTCAGGCCCAAGGATGCAGACGGGTTGGTGGGGGGGGGGGGGCTCGCAGCCCCTCCCTCGCTTCTTGCCTCTCCTGTAAGTACTGCCTTCTTATGGAGTTAGCTCTCTAGTGTTTTCCCTAATGGGCCTCAGTAGAACTTTATTTAGAGTCTCAGATCTATCATTTCTCAATAAATAGCTGAAAAACTCATTTCTATTTGGCTTGAGAATATCTGATATTATGGACAGCAATAACCTGAATCTGAAAGTTATATTTGGGCTTCTATTAAAAATTATTGTGATTTCACTGAACTCAAAGCAACTAAGAACAAGAACTGGGTTCCATGATAAGGGAGAATCATCAGATGTACACATTTGCCATATTTAAGACATGTGCAGGCCATCTGGGATGGCCGTCTTACAAGACTCCAGCACAGTCAGGCAGCTCAGGAGCTTTGTATAATCAATGAAATTGAGGTACCTAGAAGTGAAATGAATCCAGTCTCATGATAAACCATAGAGATACTAATGCATTTGAGTCTCTCTTATTTTGCCCGAATGGGCCATCCTAAAACAGACACCTTACTTTTAGTGACGTATGCCACAGAACTCACCTCTCCAAAGTTTCTATTAAAATTGAACTATAAAATTACACTGATGGGAGTTTTCATTATTTCTTTGGTTCTGGGTACCTTTATGTAGCCCTTACTGTGTGCCAGATAGTGTGCAAAGCATTATCTCATTTAACCCTCCCTCTGGCCCTGAAAGGGCTGTATTACCCTCTTCTGCACAAGAAGCAACTGAGGTCATAGGAGGTTAAGTGATTCACTCAAAGATACACAGTAGCACAGGCAGACCTAGGTAGAACTGATACACAAAACTACTTCTTACCCTAAAACTATTTAAACTGATACCACAGATCTATTGTAGAGTTCTGACTGTCTTTCAAATTGGGTTTATTCCTCAAGAATACTTCCTTTAGCCAGCAGAGATAGGTCACATAAGCTAAATGCTACTATGTACAGGAATATTAATTTCTTTCTTAGTATTTTACAAAAGCTACAAGCTATTTTTCAATGTATATTGTGTTACATGGTTTGAGAATAGGAGTGATGAATGAAAAAGTTATAATTAAAGAAAACTTAAAAATAAGATGAAACTTGTATTGCATGATCAACTTTATTAAAAACTATCTGATTTCAAGAGTACTCCTGTTTTTTCAGAGAATATATATTGTTAATTTAAACATATTTTCATGAAAAATGAAATATTTTTTGACAATTGAAGTATAAACTTTATAGGATCAGAGAAAAAAAGGCTCAAATATGAATTATAAGTGAGTATCAATCATCTGGACTGACGGCAGTAAGTCTCAATGCAAGAGTCTTCTGTGTTAAAGGGGCCAACTCATTCTTTGGTGCTCATAACCAAATACTATTGTCTCAAGGAGAAAAGATACAAATAAAGGAATAGTTGGAACCCAAATACCAACTCAATATTTTAAAAGAGAAAGTGCCAAGAATTTGAGTTGTAGCATGTGTTTAAAATAATAATAATTTATTTTACAAGGCACACCGAAAGAAATTCTCCAAGATTTATGATTGTATTATTACTATAATTAATTTTCATTTGCAACAATATTCTGGCTCTGGACCCTCACTTTGGGGGTGCCTCTACTTGCCCTGCCAGGACCTCAAAAATTTAGATATTAGAAACAGACCCTTTAAGGCCATTCTCTGGTTCTTTTGTATGACTCAGGAACACTGACGAAAACCCTCCTCACGTACTGTAAGTCCGGAAGTTATTCATATTCCCTCCCCCCTTTTCGCTAAGTATTAGTAATTCACCACTACAATATGGTTTGAACCTCACAGAATAGAATGGATGGGATGACGTGTAATTCGGCCTAATCTCCAGCAAAAGTTTTTTTTAAACTCTGTATACAGAACAGAGATTTTAATCTCAGAATGTTTCTAATATAGTTTCCTCCTAAGTGTCACAGGGAGACATAAAAGGAGACATGGAGAAAGGTCATGGAAAAATCTAAAATTAGCCCGGGGTGGCACATTTGAGCCACGTGATGGAAGAATAGAACATGAATGAAATTAGAAAAATTGGGGAATGTGCGGGCCACCCAACAGAAACTGGGATTCTGCGACTCGGTGCTGATGCTTCTGTCACGGACTGCCGCACGCGGTGTGCCACTTCCCACTCTCACCTCCAAACAGCTTCAGTGGGAACGGTGCTGACACCCTGTGTTGTCACAGTTCTCCAGCCTCGCAGAAGTAACGCTGATATGTGTTTCCTGTGCGTTTTTTCTGCCCCAGGCTCCTTCTACTTCCTACTCTGCATCTACAGACCTCGCAGTCTGGCTGCCCCCTTTAAACAATACAAAACTCCGCGTTTCGTACTAGCAACTCCACTGATGACTCACTTTTCACAAATCTAGGCCAAAACCTGCCAGTAAGGAACTGAATTTTATTGTCCCCTGCACTCTTACTTGAATTACATCAAAACAAAACAAAACAAAGGGAAAAAATGCAAGTCCCTGAAATCCGACAGGTGCACCGGCGGACCCACTGTCCACTGATCTGTGGGGCCGGGGCTGTCGCTGGGCGTGCCGACACTCTGCTCCAGCGAAAAGGATCGTGACAGTCCAAGTTGGGACTGCACTTTCTTAAAATGTACAGAACATAAAGGCGGTTTGAATTGTAAAGGGAAGACCAGTACAAATCATTCTGAAATAGCAAAACGTCCACTTGTTATTATTATATGAAAGGTAATTTTTCATAAAGATATATTAATAAAGTAAAAAATTCTTTAAAAGTTAGAACCTAAAATTAATAATTTACTTAAAGTCTAATGTGTTATAGCCACTAAAAGGATATTTTATATATACAGATATACATATATATCAACTTTGTTTAGAAAGAGTATTAACTATTATTTGCATTGCACGTAACTGCTTAACAAATAGTCTTCATTATATATGATCCCCATAATTCTGGGACTCACATTAGGGTCTATATGACAACCACTTTTTCTTTTTTTCATCTTCACCACAGGACATGCTTATTGATTTTTATAGAGAGGGAATATAAGAGAGAAAAATTGATCAGTTGCCTCTTGTTATGCACCCCAACTGGGTACTGAACCTGCAACCTAGGTGTGTGCCCTGACCAGGAATCCAGCCCACAACCCTTTGGACCACGGGACAATGCTCCAACCAACTGAGCCACACCAGCCAGGACTATGATGACCACCTTTGTAACAACAGGCAAATTAGGTAGGGCAAATATTACTAGTCCCATTTTCTGGAGGAGAGAACTCCAGTTCAGAGAGATGAACTGGTTTGCACGTGGTTCTACAAGACAGAAAGTGGCAGAGTCTGACTGCACCTGGGAAGGCATAGGTACCCACTGGGTCTGGAGATTGATATTTAACACCTCTGAGTAACCAGAGAGTTACATGTAAATCAGGGAAGTTCCTTTTCCTAGCTCCTGCTGTTGTGCTACTACTCTCTAAGGAGTCAGGTAGCCACTTCATGGTTCCGGCTACTCAGAAACCTCACCTCGCCTTCTCACTTTCCATTTTATTTTCTATAGCTTATTTTTGTGAATTTAACTTTCAAGTTTATAGACTTTCCTCTTTCCTAGTATTTCATTACAACGCCCCCTCATCGACAGCTACACGTCATGGAATGTTTCAAACTGCTGTTCATTTGTATCAGAGAAAAAAAACCCCTATAAACCACCTACAACTGCTGGTAGTTATAAAAACATTTCCTAAATCCTTGACAAACCATTGCTGATAGTCTCATGGAAGCCACCCCCATTTTAACTGATATTTAACTGTATTGGCTTAAGTCTGCAGAATACTGGGTTTTGGAACAGGAAGACTTTGGTTTGAGCTCTTTATTTTCCACTTTTACACTGTGTGGCTTTGAGTTAATCATCTTATCATGCTAGTTTTTCTTATCTTTAAAATGGAGATAACCACTTTAGCCAGCCAAAAAATGACATCGACATTAGTGTATGTCAAAAAGTTTCACACATTGAAGAACTCAGATGTTATTTGTTGTTACTGCTATTGTTAAATCCTACACAGACAATGATGCCATCTATTTTGTCGCCTTCAAATGCATACAGCTGAATAAATAGGTCACAAGCATAACCCTCTCAAGCAGATGGCATCTGCATTAACAGATGACTCCAAATCAAGACATGCAAGTATGGACATTTCGGCAAGGGGTTGTTTGATATATATTTTTTCCTTTTCAAAGCATCACTATTCCATGCCTTTAATAGCAGATTTTTACGTGTTCTTTTCACTAATTCCACAGAAAAAAAAAGCCAGCCGGTCTGAGGCCCACTGAGATTTGCCTGGTGCCAGCTGTGCGGAGGCTCAGTGGAGGTTAGGGGAGAACAGAATGAATAAGTAGCACAGGAGTGGCAGAAAAGATGCCTGCTGGACCCTGATGAGATTGGATACTTTTTGGCGGGTGTTGAAGTTCCTCTCTTATAACGATTAGTTTCAGAGGTACAATATAATGATTTGGTATTTGTATATATTGCAAAATGATCACCATAATAACTCTAGTTAACATCTTTCACCACATATAATTACAATTTTTTTCTTGTGATGAGAACTTTTAAGATCTATTTTCTTAGCAACTTTTTAAAAAAGATTTTATTTATTCCTAGAGAAAGGGAAAGGCGGGGGGAGAAAGAGAGGCTGAGAAACATCAATGTGTGAGAGAAAAATTGACTGGTTGCCTCTCACATGCTCCCCAACAGGGGACTGGGCCTGCAACCTAGGCAAATGCCCTGATGGGGAATCGAACCAGTAACATTTTGCTTTGTGAGATGACACTCAACCAGCTGAGCCACACTGCTCAGGGCTCTTATCAACATCTAAGTGTGCAATATAGTATTACCACTATAGCTTCCATGCTGTACATTAAACTCCCATGACTTACTTATTTTTAACTGGCAGTTTGTATCTTTTGACCCCCTTTACCTTGTTTGCCCACCCCCACCTTCTGCCTCTGGCAACAGCCAATCTATTCTCTGTATCTATCAGCTTGATGTTTTTTGTTGTTGTTTGTTTTGTTTTAGATTGCATATACAAATGACGTATTTGTTTTCCTCTGACTTATTTTATTTAGCATAATGCCCTCAAGGTGTATCCATGTTGTCACAAATGGCAAGATTTCATTCTTTATTATAGCTGAATAATATTCTGTTGTGTATACACACTGAATTTTCTTTATTCACTCATCCATTGAGGAGTACTTAGGTTGTTATCATTTCTTGGATATTTTGAGTAATGCTGTAATGAATGTGGAGGTGCCTATATCTCACTGAGTTAGTATGTTCATTTTCTTCAACTATGTACCTATAATTGGGATTGCTGGATCAATTAGTTCCATTGATCCAGCAATATGATAGTTCCATTTTTTTTAAGGAAACTCCATACTGTTTTCCATTGTGTCTGCACCAATTTACATTCCCACCAACAGTGCACAAGGGTTCCCTTTTCTCCACATCCTGGCCCACAGTTGTTATCTTTATCTTTTTGATGATGGCCATTCTTAACAGGTATGAGGTAGTATGTCATTGTGGTTTTGATTTACATAGCTTAAGACAGAAAATCTTGACACTGAATGTTTGTATACCCCAACATAGTCAGGCTTTGCTCTTGCAAAGACAAAGGGAAAAACAAGATATTTTGTGAAAAGGGAACATTACATTTTAGCTTTTTCTTAGCATCACCCCACTTTATGTATGGCAGTGATTCTCAGTCCTGGCCTCTCCGGGGAGCTTTTATGAACCCGGGGCTCCACCCCAGAGGCTCAAATGTAATAATTGGGTGAGTACTCTAACATGCCCCCAGAGCGTAGCAGAGAAGCACTGATGTGGGCAAATCTGATGTCTAGGAGGCAGTTTCGCCTCTTCTGCTAGGACCGGTCCTCAGTGCTTTGGAGCTGGTGGTCGGCGGGAGAATGCCACCGTTGGAGCGGTCTCGGTGCCCCTCTCAGGGAGTCGTAGCTCAATACTTTCTTCTCTCTGATTTTTTGTTCAGCCTTTTAACTATGTCAGGTTCTAATAAACCCAGAACTAGGAACTGAGTGTGTGTTTTTAGAATAAATATCCCAGTGCTTATTTTTCCAAAAAATACCTTATTCTTTCCTTTTACTACTGCCGTGCGCTGAGTGATGCTCTCGATTCTGTTTCCTACGTTGCTGTCAGGATCCAGGATAAAGGATTCTTCACTACTGGAGCAAAAGTCATACCTATTTAAAAAAAAAAAAAGTCATTACTGTGTTGCTTTGCAACACGGTCAAGCCCAAGGCTTCAGGTGAAATGAGAATCACTGGGCAACAACAAAAACAAACAAAGAAACAAATAAATAAAGTCATTGGATGAATGCTTGGGTAACAAAAATCACATTTTCCCCCTTTCCTTAGATTTCCCCCAATATCTGTCCTCAAAACTTAAAAATAGCAAATATATTTTCCATGACCTGAAAAACCCATACTGATGTATCTCCATACATCTTTCCTGTTCTAAATGTTAATTATGAAGTAAAAATGCCTAAATTAGAAAGTTTTAGTATCTAGATTTTAATTAGTTTGTAGTGGAGGAAACATATAAACAGAAAAAATGAAGTTATGCTAATGAATGGAAATCTCAAATAATAGCATTTCACCTCTATAAAAGGCTGGCTTTTAATCAGAACATTCCATTATGCAGGTAATTTTTTCCAGGGCTAATTAGGTGTGTATGGAAACACATTATGGAACAGTTACTATGTTCAGTCTATTTCTTTTCAAGTTTGGGGGTATCATGTCAAGCTCTTTAAGTTCTCAGGCTTCAAGTGTTTAATGATAAAATAAGGATGTTGAAGTTGTTTATCTATAAAATCTTTTTTGATTCTAAAAGTCCATGAAATCTCTCCTATTATTTCAAACTAGTTACTGGAGAGATTTCGACCTGGATCCGGAAGTCAGCATGTTCTCTCAGACACATTACCATCAGCAGGCTTCTGTTTTCGTGCAGTTTCATTGGTCTAAGTATTTACTGAGCATTTGTTGCACTTCATGTATCCTACATTCTACCTGAATAAACCCCCCAAACAACAAAAAAGACATTCAAGTCCATCCTGACCTGGACAGTGCACCAGCATCTGAACTACCCTTGCTGGCCCCTGGCTTTGCCACTCTGACATCCCCCAAACTGCTGGCAGACCAACTCCTGAATGCTCTGGTTTTCAGGGGAGTCCTTTTGCTACCGTACTGGAGAAAGCCCAGGCTTCCTTGTCTGACAGTCAAGGCCATCCACAGTCGATTCCCTGCATGCTTTGCCAACCTGAACCCTACAGAAGCTCTTTGTTGTAGTCAAATCATGTTTTGGTTTGGTTAGTTCAGAGTCCTGGACCCGGACTCACAGGGCTCCTAAATCCTAGTCCCACCCCGCACAACTAGTCTTCTCTTCAAAAAAATAAGAATAAAAATATACCCACCTTGTTAATCTCACAGGATTATATAAGCATTACATGACTTAATTTACCTACAGAGGTTTTATAAATTAAAGACACCGCAGAAAAGTAAGGAAATATTCTCACTGTATCATGTGGTATGTGGTTCCTCCACTTCACTCACTCAGCTACCACGGACTGGACACCCTCTCTTCCCACAACCTGACCTTATCTAACAGCTTCTTCTGACCTCTGCGACTCCTCACTGCTCTCATGACTGGAGCCACTCACTGAATTTATTGCAAGTTCACCTTAAAAGACTCCTTGAGATTTAAATATGGATTTATTTGAGACACAATGCAAATAGAGAGAGACTTCAGGTCCCTCCGAACTGCACCTGTGGGCTCCCAAGGTTTGCACTTTTCTGCCAGTCTGGGCAGGGAAGGAGAGACAGGTGCTGGCGGAGCCTGAATTGAGGACCTACAGCCACCCTCAGCCAGACCCTCTGCTTCCCGACGAACTTACGTATTGATTTTTCTGTTTCCTTGTACTGTGACCATTTCATTGAAGCATTTTGTATTGCTATGTGTTGGACTAGAATTTATTGTGAGCAGAAAGTTTGTTGGGCTTTACATCTTTGGGCAGATTTTGGAGATATTCAAACCAGGAGAAACTTTTAGAGCCCAATTTCCAGAAAAATTGAGTGGATGATCTTAAGGAGCCAAAGGCAGCTGTGACTTACGTGAGATGAAGGTGAGAGGGCAAATACGTGAGAAAAAGGGAAGAGAGACAGGATTGTGATGATCAGTGGGAAGTCCTGTGATATTCCTTCCTGGGCCTGGAGCTGAGGAAGGCTCCAGAGTCTGAAACGAGCCAGTCTTCTGGCTGGTCTCCCCTCCTGGACATGCTGCCCATGAGGTCCTCCCCAGAGCACCCACACTTTCTAAGTTTCCATTTAATGCTTCCCAGGCCCTACTGGGCCAACAGCTACAGGGGGACAGGGGCCACATCTACTTCTTCACCCTGTCCTCACAGTTAAACAAAGGACTAGGAGGTAATTGGTGCTCCATAAACATGTATAAACATACAAACAAGCATGAGGTACTGATACATTGTTTCTAGTAAGAGGTTTCATTTGTTCCAGTTATTATTTTCAAACATACTGATAAGTGCACATAATATAATAAATCTTCATATACCCAGCACCCAAATTTAAAGCTAAGATTTTACATTTGTTTCATCTGTTCCTTATTTCTTTTTATTTTTTATAAGTGTTTTAAAGCAAATCCCAGACATAATATCATTTTGCTCTAGTTTTCATTATTAGTATTCTACACTTTCTAGGCTATAACATCTATGCTTCAAACTAGTACTTGACCTCACATTTTTCACACATGCTCAGTACTTGTATGAGTATATACAATGTATATGTACATTATAGGTATATGGGGTTTATGACACCTCTATGAACACGTATACACCTATGTTAGACATGTGTGTTTATACGGGCCATCACAACAACAAACAGCTGAAGTTCTGTTGTATCTGAAAGAGAAGCATTTCATTTCATTCTTTTTCCCCCAAAGAAGCAAAAAGGATAGGGAGGTCTTAGACAAAGATCATAGTTTCATACGCTTGGTCTTCAGGAAATACAAAGAAATATGTGAGAGTAAAGCCCGTCTGGGTGTTTCCGGAGGGAAGCGCTGTCTGCTGCCGGAGTTCAGTAGGGGTTGTCAACCTCTGACTCCCGCCCCCGGCCCTAAGTCTGAGGGCGGTTACGGATGGCACAGCCCCAGCGTGGAAAGTATAGGCTAGACTAGTGCAAGGCCCTCCAAACAAAAAGGACAGATTCTGTGGCTGTTTTCTAATTTGGGGGCTATTATTTTTCCCTCTTTGTAATTGGAACCATAAAAATAGAATGTCATTTGGGAGCCTGACTATATAACAGCACTTGAAACGGGATTTGGGGGGAGGGGAGTTTGCCTAAGCCTTAAGAATACATCAAGCTCTTAAGGAAGTAGATTGTGCCATGTTTGAAGATGCAAAGATAATCACTGTGCTGGGAACCGTCTTGAGGGGGGAGGAAGCCGAACAACAAGAGGAAAGCAGCGCTCGCTCCTGATTTCGCACAGGAAGCCCACAGCACCTCCTGCCAAGGAGAGATAAGAAAGCTCCCAGGCACTATTCTGGACAAGGCCACTGTTATCAGCTTCAACTCCACCGTCCTCTCTCTGCTCCAAGCCTCTGTCCCTTTCCTAATGAGTTTTAGGGCCCTGACCTCCATTTGCATGTAGCATGCCAAGTACAATAGCATGGAGGTATTTATAACCATTGAGAGGGGAAAAAAAATTTCCGGGGTAAGAGTGTACTCCATGTCATCTCATCCATTGCCCTGGAGTTGAAACAAATTAGTTACTCGAGATTGATATAAATAAATTAAGAGAAAGCAGCCAATTTCATATCCAACACATGGAGCTGGGGCCCTACATGTGACATGTCAGTCTCTGTAACTCCAGGCAGGAGCCACCTGTGGGACTCTCCCATCTGTTCTAAGTTACCAGCCTTCTTCTCTTGACATTATTAGGGAAACGCCAGCCTCCAGAGACGTAGAAGACATTACTGACCTACATGCTTTGGGTTGATTTTCCTGTAGGGGTGATGGATTTGCCCTGTTCCCTTCACACTCGTAAGCATTTGGCTCCTCTGTGACCACAGACAGATACAGGCAGTCTGGGGCCACAGATAAGGAAGGGCAAAGCCAACACTGTCCCCGAGAGGCATGTTAACCAGCCACAGGTTAGAATAACTATAATATATACCGTGCACATTACTCTCTACTACAACAAGGACTATATTTCCCATGCACTTGGCAGTACATACATGCTATCTCACTAATCTGTATGATATCTTAAAAAGTAAGTACTCTCATCTCCCATTTAATGAGTAAGGAGATTGAGGATTAGAGAGGTCAAACAACTAGTAAGTGGCAGAGGCAGAATTCATAATCAGTCATGGCTTATTCCAGAATCTGTGCACTTAACCCGTAGGTAACATAACATCCACGGACAAGCATCACGTAACAAGAAGTTGCTGTGCTTCAGTGCTTCTGTGTGCACAGGAAGACCAGGCTTCAAATATTCACTACACGAATACTATTAACATAGTGGGGATTTGAATTTTTTTAGCCCTTTTTGTATAACATGGTCAGTTTCTTTCCCAAGTTTGGCAAACAAATCTCATCATACACAACCAAAATGTGTTGAGTATCCAATGTGCCTGAGGTCTGCAAGTTGTCTATAGTAGAGCTCCCTTTGTTACCCCACCATTCTGAACCTAATTCCAAATCACCTTTGCAAATCCAGCCCAGGAAACACAATGCACAGTATGCACTCAAGGGGCCCCTTTGGGCTCCCCTGTGATTTTCCTTAGGTGCTGGCTTTGAACAATTCCAACTTTCAGGCTTTCTTCATTTCTTCTGCCTCTCTTTCTCCACCCTCTGCCTGGGTGCAGAGCTGGTGCTTTTCTTCCTTTAGAGGACAGACTGTTGCATCCAGTGGAGTAAGAAGGGACAGTCCAGCTGGGTGAGCTTCAGCCACTGATAGTTAGTATCTGTGTTTTCTTTGAAGTGACTCTTCTATGAGCAAACAATAGTGTTTGAAGAATGAAGTGAGATGATTCAGGCCTGCATTTCACCTTTCTGGAGATCACCCATCTGTTTAGTGCCTGTTCTAGTAACCAAGACCCCTGTCATCACAAAATCCTCATTTCATAAATGATTTCTAGCAAGTTTCATAACCACCCCAATCCTAGAAAGTTTACTCTACAGTCTGAATCTTAAGATAGAAAGATTTTTTTTTAGGATCTCCTTTCTCCCTATGATAAATGATATGAGGCTGACCTTTCTTTCAAAATCTCTGTTCTAAATTCTGACTCTAATGCTAGGCCCAGGCTAGAAGCTATATACACACATTTAAGCTCAACAAATTCTCAGTCATGCAATGAAGCAGGTATTATGATGCCCAGTTTACAAACCCTTTCACCAATAAGGAAACTGAGACTCTGAAAAATCAAATGCCTTGCTCAGATTCACAGAGAAAGTAGCAGCCCTGGGATCAGAACCCAGATCTTCCTAACTCTTCCTGTCACACCAGCACTCAATCCATCACACAGGATGAATTCTGTTCCCAAGTAACCTCCCCAACCTTTACCACAGATTCACATTACAGGGTGAATCTGTCTCAGAATTACCTGCTAGAGGGAAAGCTCAGGGGGATCCTCTGAGTCCCACAGTTACAAAGTCAAGCACGGAGAGAAATGGAGCAATAGCTTGCCAAAAGAAGAGACACCCAGTCCTCTGGTGAAGTGAGAGAGGGGAAGAATACTTGATATTTACACTGGGACTTAAATGCTGGTTAGTTTTGCTCATAAAAATGTTTTGATGTTAAAATTATAAGAACTCTGGCCTTCTACTGGCTGATAAATTTTATCATTTAAAAATTTTGCAATGAAAGATGAAATTTAACTTTATCACAACCTTTCTCTTTCCTTGTTAACTTACTTGGTCCTCATGATTCCTGAACATGTTCTGAGGTAAAGCTAGCCTGCTTTATTATGAACTCCGAAACATTTACAGCAGGCAGCTGACTTTAAAGAGGGTCTCTGGGGTGGGGGAATGTGCAGCGGTGAGCTGAGCACCCCAACACCCAACGGCTGCCTATTTGAGCCTGAGCCATTGCCTAGGAGTGATTGTATACATTAAATTATAATTACAGCACATTTATGGGGGAGAGGGGTGGAAAGCAGCTCTAGAAATCTCTAAAGGGTCCTGAGACAATAATTTCCCTCTTTCATTTTTGGATAACAAAATCTGAGGACTCTGGGTAGACTCTGCTTATCTGTTTAATGAGATTGGACTGCACGTGCTAACTGTGATTAGAATCTATTCATAAAGAATATTGAATCAAGTCAACTTAGGAAACAAAGGGGAAGGACAGCAATAAACAACAAATTGAGGCTGTAAAATGTCTCTCAAAAAATAGAAAGGAAAGAAAAGAAAAGACCACCTGGCAGTCTGCCAGAGGGCACGCCAGGGCTGGTTCCCCACGACGGCAGCGCCCCTGCAGAGCGCCTGATGTAAACTTTCCTCTGCCACCGAGGGTGTTGTGTCAAAACATCAGTGATAGTGTGTCTGAGCCATCAGATTAATAGGAGCTGCAAACACTATCTTTTCCCCTCCTCTCACATTCTCTTAAAACAAATAAAACAATGTAGGGGAAAGGATGCTGGCAGAAAAAGGCGTAGAATTGGAAGGAGTGTTTAGACAGAATGGTTCCTGCTCCTTCAGCTCCAGGAAAAGGGCCTGGGCCTTCAGGGTGGCCACGGGGTCAGGCCGAGGGGATTCTGGAGGAGTGGCTTTCTTGTGCAGTGAGAGACCTTGTGACGCCTTGGAGCCCATACTGAAAAGTACTTCTCATCTGAATGGAGAGGGGAGAGGGCAGAGTGGAGAAGACTTTTCAGGGATTGAAGGCTTTGGGACAGTTCCTCGGACAATGGTGGAGGTGATCCAGAGTCTTGGCCACCTCTGTTTAGATAAGAGCTTTTCCGTGAGCGTCTTGGCCTGCCCTGCTTCCTGCTCTCAAGGGCCTCGTGGTCCATTCACACTCAGGACAAGGCCCGTCTTCCCAGTCTCCGCTCTCCCTCCTCTTCTCTCCTGCTTGTTTCCCCTGAGAGCTCCAGCAATCCCCGGACCTCCAACTCTCAGTCTCTCTTACGGAATCCGGGCCAGGACTGAGGCAGCCTTTCCGTCCTCCACCGAGGTGACTGGGAGGCTAAAAGGGTGGATACTTACTTGGTTACAACCTGATATGGGTCTCAAAGAGCACACCTACTCTGTTCATTCATTTTTCTTCTTAGTGAAAGACTGGTCAGCTGAGGAAGAGTGACTTGGTAAAAAGGAATCTTTAGGGAAATGTTAGGAGTGGCTACAAATAGCTCTTACTCTGACACATGCAAGGAGCCTTAAGGTATTAACTACACCCACTCAGTGAAGAATATTTCAACATTGTCAGCAGTTTGTTCTCATGAAAAGGAAGAGAATACATTACTTATTAACAGCAGTCGACACTGAAACATTCAGAAAGCATAGAGGTGGGGTGGGGGTGAGAAGTCACAATGTACCCTAAGGACCATAGATTATAGACCTAGCCAGACCTGAATTCAAATCATGGTTTTATAACTTTCTAGTTATGTAACCCTGGATAGCAAAAGCCCGGCTCTGAGAATCAAAGTCATAGAAAACTGCTCAGAAGTTTCAATCCTTGAATAGTTATGAAATCGTTGGATCGTATCAGCCCACAAAATCACTTTGAGTAAGTTCTGCTTTGGTGTTACGCACTGGTCACCACTGAGGGGCATTATCATTCCCAGTCCTGTGACCTTCCCTCTTGTGGAAATGTGGTTGAGGAGTTTGTCAGATACACCCCACCCAACAGGAGATGAGAAATCATTTTTCTCAGCTGTCAGTCCTCTGTAAGGTTGTGCTTCTCTCGATTTGTTTTTCACTCATGGGCCCCTTATTCTTGAAAATGTCTATTTTATTTCTCTTTTTCTCTGGAAAACTTACAAAGTAAAGCTTGGGGGCCATATCTCCATACCCCACAACTCTTAACCCCATTTTCTCCTTTCATCCAGGTTTGCTCAATTATTTATTGTAATTTTTTTTGTGTGTGAATCATCTCAAGTCCTGTGGGAATGGACATACTGTTAACATGGCCAACTAAAAAGAAGCTACCTCTGTTACCCTGTCTCACTAGATTATTATGAAGCTAAAAAGCAAACAGGAGGGAAATAAGTTAAGGAAGACCCTTTTGCATCAGCACACATTGCTGTGATACTAAATGAGTTAATTTGTGTAACAAACTTAGCATGGTGCCTGGCACACAGCAGACAGGTCATTCATGGTAGCTGAGATTTTATCGTCTGACTGGAGAAGAGCTACTAAAGAGCAGGGGCTGCGTCTTGCTCATCTTTATAGTAACCTCAGGGCCTAGCCAACCATCTGGTGAACAGTGTACAAGAGCACGCGCCTCTTGCTCAGGTGACTGCCTGAGAAGGGTAAGTCCTGAAAATGGCCTGACTGGGTATGAACTCAACCTCACATCAGGTGTCAACCCCACATCCATCACTTATCTTGAATGTGCTGGAAAAAAGGGGCATTACTGACCCTCAAATGACCTCACACATACTGCCTCAACTAAGCACAATGTCACCTCCATCAGTGCCTGTCCAGTCACAATGAAGAGTATTAATAAAGACAAGGGATCTGACTGGGGCTGGATAAATTTGTCACAGCAGTATCAACATCTGACAATTTCAGCTTAGGCGAGGATGCTGACATGTGGAGAAGCATCTTCTGATTTAACAGAACACTAACCAGCAATAGTCTTCTCCTTTCTTCAAGGGTTGGCAAGAACAGTGGCTCATAATGACTAGCACCATATTAGTTAAATAATTTATACACATATTTCATTTAAGAAGTAAAATCACGTCCTTTAAAAGAAGTACAAGATTTATTGATAACTCCTTCTGTTATAAGGGAACATATCTCTTTATTGAAGAGATAAGTCAAATGCATGGGAAAAGTATCAGAATATAATTGAGCACAAGCAAGTGAATGTCTGGAGTCCTCATGCCACAGGCTGGACAAGACTTGGGTCGATGAGTGTTTGGAGAGCTGAGGTAGAATTCACATATGTGAGTATATCCAGGACATTATAACTCCTCTAACCTCCTAAACAATCCGAAAATTCTACTATTGCTGGTCCATCTTAATTTCCTTGGAGTAAATCACCACAGTCAGAAGACCACTCCAGAAATGCAAGCCTGTTTCCAGGGCGAACATTAACCTAACAGCACAGCTCATTTTGTCAGATCGTCATCAGCTTTCATAGGATACTTAGTATGTGTGATGCCACCTCGGAAGGAAGTTGCTTTGCAGTGGTTGGCAGAACAACCTAAAAGCACTGAACAACTTATGGCAAACAAACTTAATACTTGCAATGTGCCAGCCACTAAGCTAAAGACTTCTTATAATATAGTATCTCATTTAATTCCCCAACCAACCTTACAATGTCACTGCTATCTCTATTATAAAGATCAGAAAACTCAGACCCAGAGAGGAGGTTTATTTTGCACATAAACACACCGCTGGTAGGTGGCAGTAGGTGCCAGAGCCAAGATTCAGACTCCAGAGCCCATGTCCTTGAACTCTAGACTCTGTTGCCTTTCTGCATCCTAACACTTTTAAAATTGGCTCTTAATGTCATAGCATAGGCATCTCAAAACATATTTGCCTCCTTATCATGAGCTTTTGACCAAAAATTACTCATTTTAATGTCTGAGTAGTTGTTACAGGACTAGTCCCAGTAACGATGAATGAAGTGCCCGGCAGATGATGTGCTCGAAGGCCACTCATTCATAGTCCCTAGCACGTCAACCAGGAACTCTCTGTGCCCCACCCAGAAGATGGTGATAATCATAGTACCTACCTGCCTCACAGAAGTTCTGTGGTAATTCAATGAGATAATACATACAAAGCACATATTAATCACTTAAGATCCTATAGATAAGTGCTTAACAACTTTTAGCTATAAAGGGAAAAAAAAGGAGTTCCAGTCGAGATGGAGGCGGAGGTAGAAACCCTTTACTTCATCGCACAACCAAAAAGAGGATAATGACCAACCTAAAATCAATAAACAGCCAGAAGCGCCAGAAAATCAAGCTGCATGGAACTCTGACAACCAAGGAATTAAAGAAAAAATCAATCAGAACAACCACAGCGGTAAGGCAGTGGACCATGACACTGGCCAGCGGAGAAAAACCACAGTGAGTTCGAGGACCTTGGGAGGTGGGGCTGGTTGTGCAGGTGGGGCTGACTTAGGGGAAAATGAGACTCAGAGTTAATAGGGCAGTTGCTACATTGGGAGAAACTCCCAGTCTCACACAAGAGTCTGAAGGAAAGTGCGCCAGAGGCAAGCAGGTGAGCTGCACTGTTCCCTTTCTGGAGCCTCCCGCACAGGCAGCACCACAGCGCAGCAAAGAGGGTTGCCCAGTGAATTCCTAAGGCCCTATCCCCTTACAACTTCTCAGGTGTGTTGAGACAAAAAAATATGGCCCAAATGAAAGAACAGAGCAAAATCTCTGTTGTTTCTGAAAGAACAGAAGCAAAACTAAATGATGAGGACATAGACAACCTATCTGATGAAGAGTTTAAAGCCCTGGTAATCAAAATGCTCACAGATCTGATTGAACTTTGTCAAAAAATGAAAAAAACAAATGAAAGATACCCAAAATAAAATAAAGCAAAATATTCAGGGTACCAACAGTGACAGGAAGGAGGAAACCAGGACTCAAAGTAATTTTTTGGAGTAAAAGGAAAAAAATAAACATCCAATCAGAACAGAATGAAGAAACAAGAATTCAAAAAAGTGAAGAGAGTCTTACAAGCTTCTGGGATGCCTTGAAATGCTCCAATATCTGCATTATAGGGGTGCCAGAAGGAGAAGAACAAGAGCAAGAAATTGAAAACTTATTTAAACAAATAATGAAGGAAAACTTCCCCAATCTGGTGAAGGAAATAGACTTTCAGGAAGTCCAGGATGCCCAGAGAGTCCCAAAGAAGGTGGACCCAAAGAGGAACACACCAAGGCACATCATCATTAAGTTACCCAAGATTAAAAATAAATAGAAAATCCTAAAAAAAGCCAGGGAAAGGAGAGAGTTACCTACAAAGGAGTTCCCATAAGGCTATCAGCTGATTTCTCAAAAAAGACCTTGCAGGCAAGAAGGGGCTGGAAAGAAGTATATGAAATCATGAAAGGCAAGGACTACACCCAAGATTACTCTATCTAGCAAAGCTATCATTTAGAATGAAAGGGCAGATAAAGTCATTTCCAGATAAGGTCAAGTTAAAGGAGTTCATCATCACCAAGCCATTATTACATGAAATGTTAAAGGAGCTTATCTAAGAAAAAGAAGATTAAAAATATGAACAGTAAAATGACAACAAACTCCCAACTATCAACAAATGAATCTAAAAGGGAAAAAAACAACAAAAACAAAAACTAAGCAAACAACTAGAATAGGAACAGAATCAGAGGAATGGACATCACATGGAGGGATTTCAGTGGGGAGGGGGAAGGGAGGAATGGGGGAAAGGGTACAGGGAAGAATAATTGGTAGGCATTAAATAGAAGGGGAAAGATAAAAAATGGTATAGGAAACAGAGGACTCAAAGAATTTATATGTACAATCCATGGATTCGAACTAAGTAGGGGGAATGCTGGAGGGTTGGGGGAGCAGGGTGGAGAGGGGATAAAGGGAGAAAAATTGGGAAAACTGTAATAGCATAATCAATAAAATAAATCCTATAAATAAATAAATAAAATAAATTCTAAGCCACATAGTCTTCTGAGCCATAACCTTCCATTTGGCTCTGTATAGTCTCTACCCATTTTCCTCTTCCCCACTTATTTACCCAAAGACTTTTTCACGCAAGCAAGGATTTCTCAATAAGGTGGCAATAAGCAATGATGAGGACAAGGCAGGGGGAACATTAAAGACCAAAGAAAGTGGGATAATATGTACGCACATAACTTTTCTAAAAGACTGAGCACAAATTCAAGTTCTTCGATTCCAAGATCTTGATCTTCACACATGGAAGGCAGAGTTTCAGAGATACAATGCACATGACATGCTTAAGATGTTCCATAGGAAAAGACCACCAATGAGTTTGTAAAAGCCCATCGATCTATGGGAATGACAGGGTGGGCCTGTGATGAACAGGCGCTAGCCAGGGAACATGATCTGAAGTAGAACGACTGACAGGCTCAACTACTCAGCCCCCACTGAAGAAATTCCATGTCAGGTCCAAACTTACTTTCCACCTTTATTTTTTTCTCTCTAAACCCAAATCCAGTGAACCAGCCAAATTCTTCTTCAAGCGGTGTCTTCTTCAAATCATCAACTCATTCCTAGTCCCATGTCACTCTGTCACATCTATGTTCCTCTCCCTTTCCATCTAACGTCCCGAGTGTGCACCCACGGCTTTAGGACCCAGATCTGACTTCCTCCGTGGTGCTTCCTCTCAATGGCAGCACTCGCCACCCGCCATCCACTGAAACCAGACTATCAGCACCTCTCACAGAGAGTCAATACAATGTTATTGTGGAAATAATAATAAAGAAAAATAATAAACAGGGCATCAGAGACGTGAATCTAGTTCTGGGCTTGCCGTTAACTGGATGAGAGGTGACGGGTAATTGTTTATCTTTGAGCCTCACTTTCTCATGTATAAAACAAGCTTTTTTAAAAAAATCACGAAAACTCCTTAATTCTGAGTGAAGCAGTCATTCAAAGTGACTACACGAGGCAATGCCAAGGCTGAAATTTGTAGCCTCCTCATTTTGTACACTCGTCAACTAGAAACCCTATGTTTTCCTCTTCATTTTCTTTTACTTTTCCTTCTTCATCTCCTGTCATTATCTCCCACATCTGTTGCCTAAACATCCACTGACAGCTGGGTGCTTGCTGAATGTTGATCCCCAAAATTAATCCCAAACAACAGATAAAGAAATGGAACTTCGCTGCAAAAGATCAAATCCCCCCGCATGGTGGGAAGGTCACAAAGAGCAGTATTAGGGGGAAGTGCCAGAGAAGAAGCGCCAAATTAGCTGTTTGACTCGTTACCCTCCTGAGGTTGGCCTTATTCAGCTCTGCTCATCCCATTGGGCTTTATCCCTGCTCAAAAGGGTCTACGCCCACCTGTAGGCTGGGGCCTGAACCAGCTGCAGATCATCAGTGGTTCCCAAAGAAATTGTGAAATTTGAGTCAAATTCTCCCAACTGTTGCAAGCTTTTCTCCTTTCCTCTCCCACCCTCAGTTCAGCTCTAACTCAACAAATGGATTCTGTGGGATTACTGGTGACAAGACTAAAACCGATAGTTTTAGGCCAGTGCTCCCTCAAACCTGTCCCCGCAAGGATTTCTGCTCCTTCCTGTAGCGACTCACAGGGACTGATTTTGAGGGGTTCTGTGGAACACCAAGGAAAAGTAATCTTCTGAAACACCAACCCACTTAGCTCCTTTTATTCTGTGATCTGAAAACATCTGAGAAATAATTTCCTGAGCTTCAGTTTCCTTATGGGGCATTATGTCCATTATGTAAAATTACTGTACAGATTAGGGATAATGTATGTAAAAGGACAAACACTGTTTTGACAGACCGTTAGTAAGGGCTCCTTGATTGAACTGATCACAGCTATTATCATTAAGTAGACAATTGAATTTAAGGCAACAAAATATCCTACAAGGCTTTTAGAGAAAGTGTGAAGAAACAGGATCTAGTGATTTGAAGCTCATTTATAAGGCACTAACTGGCCCATAGTTTAAATTTGCAACACACTTTCCATCTTCTCAATCCACCAGATTCTGCCTCTCACCCAAAAGGACAGCGAAGTTACTTGAGAACCACAGACTACAGTCCATATTCCAAGAAACAGTCTACCAAATCAATGGAGATAGAACTAAAATATAGATTTCTGAGAATTAGGGTGTGTTTTATATGTGATTTGTCCTATTTATGTACTACCTAAGGATCTCATTATCAGGATGTTAGTTTCTAGATTCAGCAGTGACAGTGCCTATTCAATTTTTTAAAATCTGTAAATGTGGCCAAAGAAATTTCAAGACATTCTGCCAGTCTTCTTAAGGAATCTTCCCAAATTGTGCGTCACTACCTTCTGGTATTCCTAGTCCTGGGAAACTCCACTGAATTTTGCTCAGAACTTCCCTATAAAAAGCACCCGGCATAGCCTTCCTATGACTCAGCCATTTGGTTTAATTTAAACACATAATGAAATGTTTGACAGCAATTACAGGAGACAGTTAATTCATAAGAGACAATTACTCATCAGACTCACTGTATAGCTGTGAAGACTGGGAAAAATGAAAATCCCACAAAGCCTAGAAAAGTGGCAAAGAGGCACTTGGCAAATGAACTGCTGCTCAGTTGTCAGGACTTTGTATGAAATATTAATAAGGGCCATTGTCTGAACACTCACACGGGGCAGCATGCACCTCCTCAGCCAGTAATTATATAACAGAAAGCAAGAATTCTCTCATTAGTAAGTGAACATTCACTTTGGGCTTGTGATGAAAGCCTTCTGTACAAGATGGCCAGATTTATTTGGTTCTTTGTTCAGGCTCACAGTCCTGCCAAAGTGGTCCCTGGTCACGTGGTCTTTAAAGTCCCCATTCTGATTCATCCAAGGCTGTGGGTGTGGCAAAGTAAAACGCCCTGCAGGATACCTGGCTGGAGTCTGCCTACCCATATACACACTACACAGAATATATGTCAAGAGACACCTGGATACCACTGTGTTCAGGGTTAAGAGGAATGTAATAAAGATTAAAACATGGGGTATGTAACCACATTTCCAAAAGAAGAGGTCTTGTCAAATTCCAGCTTCCCTCAGATATCTGACCTACAGTTATCCCCCTGGAAATGTTGACTTTTTTCATGTTTAAATGGTTAAAACTTTTATTCTGTAAACAGAAAATAGAATATGGGGCATAAAACTGTTTCAGCATAAAAATAATAGCCATTCATGCTGGCGGTCAATTAAATTTGGGTCCTTAAGTACATTTCTAATGAACTACCATGAACAATTGTTTTGTCTTCGTCCTGTTAATTTTACACACCCCACTGGTGCACACAACTCTTTTTCTCCCAAATGATCTTCCCCTGACCCATCCCTAATGATTCAGGCCTTCTTTTCCTTGCCAATTTGCTGACATAAACAGTAGAGAAATGCCATTAGGAAAGGCCATCTCATAGTTTCTAGATGCCTCTTCCTTCCCCTGTTTGTAGGCCACCCCCAACTCATCTAACCCCCCAAAACTCCAGCAAACCACACCTAGTCCTGGAGTGGTGAGCTTTCTCTAGAGTCCCCATGGGACTCTACTGCTGGGGCAGATGAAGAGCGTTTCAGAAATGGGACATTAAATTGTGTGTCAGGGAATATTGTGTTCTGTTAAACTTCTAAAGTATGTAATTATTTAAGACTCCAGAGAAGGTCAACTTTAGAGTTTTGGAAGCAGTACCTTGAGATTCCATGGCTGTCTGTTCAGTTTCCCTTTGAAAAGCCACCATTTTAGCTAAGAAATTCAAGAAAGAATACTTTACCCCTTGCCACATCCCTAGAATTAAGAATCCAATGACATTTTTTTTTTTTTTTTTGCATTCTGAAAGGGTTCCTTGGCAAAAGACCAAATAAAGCAAGCAAGGTGTGGAAACTAACTAGGAAAAGAATGGTGATGTCTTCATCTGTGTGTCAAAGGTAGGCCAGTTTGACCCTGAAGAAAATATGGGTTAACATTACTGGTTGAGGAGTGGCTGCATTTTTTTCTCAGTGGGTTATTATTGACATTATAATTACAGAGTCAGTTCTGTACCCCAGAATACAGACTTCCATGTAAGACTCTTACTACCATTCTATGAGGGGGGACCCAAAATAAACCCAGAATCATATACTGGAGGGTAAGCCCCTTGTAGTACAGGCTTCCTCCACTAAGTGAGTGCTCTAGGAACCCATCTGTATCAGTGTACCAGATGGCATTGTTGGGAGAGGCTGTGTTCGGCTTCAGTGAATTTTTTTTGAAGACTCTTTCAACATGTTTGCCCATTTCATGATGGGTGATTTATGAGCACACTTGTCCACACCACGCTGGGTGTTCAGCAGTTTTTGATCAAAAATAGCATGAACCCTGTGCCCCACCCTCCCTATTCACCATATGTCACCCTGAGCAACTTTTTTTTGTTTCTCTGATGAAAAAAGTCCTCAAAGGGAAACATTTTGTTGATTTGGAAGAGGTGAAACAAAACAAATAGCAGAAGAACTGAAAAGCATCAAAAACTACGAGGGATTTGGGAAGAGGGAGGGAACTGGAGGACCCAGAGAAAACCCACGTAGATGTGGGAAAAACTGGCAAACTCCACACAGACCCTGGCTGGGGATGAGTTTTTTTCCCCTCATCAATTTTACAATGAAACATCATTGAATGAAACAAGTATTTGAGGGTTTGCTGTTACATTAATCACCAAATAGCTTTTGATGATCACCTACAGATACCACTATGCAAATATGTTACTATGTAACTCAAAATAAGTAAGATTTAAAAATGTATGCAATAGAATATCCCTTTATTCAAATGTTACTAAAATTCCTGTTTACAATGCAATGTAAGTGTTCATATAAGTATATAAAATATATTTATATAACGATATATTTTTAAAGTTTTAGTAATTAAAGAGGGCTTCATTGATCTGTCAATTTTAGCTTTTCTCTCTCTGACAGGGTGAAATAGAATTATTCCATTTGTTTGCTAGTGCACAAAGGTCCCATATATCTTTCTGAAATGCTTCTGAGTTAAATGTACTACTTAACCACCAAGCACCATATCTGGGCCTGACACAGGTAAGCTACTCCATCAGTCTACTGACTAAAAGAAATGAGAACATTGTATAAACATGCACATTTTCAACTGATAATTTCAAGCAACAAGATATTCTTTTAAATGAAGCATGTCCTGTGATTAGCAAAAAAAAAAAAAATGCCTTTAACAAAGGATAAATCAAATGATCAACAAACATTGAAGATTTAAGGCACTGCTCTGAGTCCTGAGAGAATTCCAAGAGAAATAAGACATCTTTTTGTGCCTTGGCAACATTATTCCATAACATGGGAGAGGGATTCCATTTTCCACAAAGAAATTGGAAAAGAGAGCTAAAGTTTCCAAAGTTTCATTTTAGCAGGCCTCATTCCCTAAACTATATTTTATTAGCATTATTTAAACCTAACTTTATAATATAACATTCTATTACTTATAATTATTATTTTCTAACATAATTACTAGTTATAGTTCTGAATAGAACAGATTTTTAGATTTTCTATTATCAAAACAAAAATTTAAACTATCTATAGAAGTGTGTTATTTTATAAAAATTCAACTCTAAACTTTTACCCAAATTTAATAGTTTAAATTATTTAGTTATTTTTATTTATATGTTAGGGTAGCACAAATATCTAGGCTTTAAAGGAATGAGTCTAGCCCTGGCTGGTGTGGCTCAGTCCATTGAGCACTGGTCTACAAACCAAAGGGTTGCCAGTTTGATTCCCAGTCAGGGCACATGCCTGGGTTTTCTGGCCAGGTCCCCAGTAGGGGGCGCACAAGAGGCAACCACAAATTGATGCTTCCCTGCTTCTCTTTCTCCCTCCTTTCACCTGTTTAAAAATAGATAAAATCTTTTTAAAAAGAAAATACTCATTATTATTAAAAAAGGATGAATCTATAAATATGGATGCCTGCCTCCAAATTAGCAAAATAATAGAAAATCTCATATATCTCATTTTCTTTTGAGTTAAATATCCAAGTGGCAAACAAGTTATTTAAGGTTTGTAAGTTCTCCATATTTCAGATGAGAAATCAGATGTGTATGAAAACAGCTACTTCTCAGAAATTCCATAACTCACCGGTAACTTTCAATGTCAGAACAACATACTTTAAACACAAAATAAGAAAGAGCTGAAATTGCAGGATGAAGCTAGAAAACCAAGCAGCCACTTCTATCCATTTATGCTAGAGTTATATCTTGTTTACTTTTTATCAAGCTAACATTTTTAAGAGAAATTCTCCTGAACACTCTGCATGTGGAGTTAAAAGAAATGAAGCAAATATTTGGCATAATGACAATTCCCGAGCAACTCAATAATATTGTTTTACCTACCAATTCTATTCCTATTTGTCAAACTAGCTCCCATTAACTATCAAGTGTACCATTCCTTTACACTAGACAGAAATGGAAAAAAGCAAACAGGACTCGGTCATCAGCAGGATGCAAGGGAACACTGCACAGTTAGCAGAGGGTGGGGATGTATCCATCTGCCAGTACACAGCGAGCATCTGCTATGTGCCCCACACCATGCTGGGCCCTAAAGACACAGAGGTGCTCTCCATCAGCTCAGAGCTGGAGAGCAAACGCATGTATACACACCTGGTGCTGTCAAAGTGGATTACACAAAGTGCTTTTGTAGGGGGGAGGGAGGAGGGTCAGAGCGAGGCAGTCAGGAAGCTTCTGAGGAGGTGACATAAGAGCCAAGCCTTGAAGGATAAAGAAGGACTTCTCGGGAAATGGAAAATGGGTAGAAGTACCTTTTGGACAGATTGAGGAGTATGAGCAAAGCCCCCGAAAGCCCCATGATCATCTGTGTTGGGAAGATCTCATATCATATCCAATGTTTAGAAGATGAGAAAGAGGAAGACCAGTGGTACAGCCAAAGCCTGGGGGTGCTTAACTGAAAAACAAGAGACTGGCCTTCAACCTGAGTTCTAAATGATGGCTCACAGGGTGACCTTAATTCTGTCCCTGTGCTCCTAAAGCTACCAACTCCAGAAATCAATCAGAAATGAGTAGGAAAGAATAGATATTGCCTACCTCTTCCCAAGGCAGGCAAAGTCTTTGCCCCCAACATACTGCACATCCCTTCTGCCAACTCCCATTGGTGTTCATTAAAGAATCTTGAGACCAGGTGACAAAAAGTATTTGAAAGTTATTCAAGAAACTACCTGTCCCTCCCTACCTTGCTTTCGAATGGTTATGGTTACAGGGACGCCAGAACCACTTGATTGTAGGTTGAGGAATACCGTAAATGGTACAAGTCAGGATTTGTCTGCTGCCCAGTGGGTAGAGAATAGGTTCTGGGAACGATGACACAGCTTTCTCGTAAATCTGGGGTTTCACTGGAAAGAAGATGAAGACAGGACAGAAGTCAGGAGCTGTTCTAATGACTTGTGCTCCTGGGCCACAGCAGTAAGGACCATATTATCACTGGTTCCGATGTTAGGGAAACACACACATGAACAAAAAACAAATAAGCGCTCATACCTGTCATTATAATGCCAACTTTTTAAAAAGTAAAAATGTTTGGAGAACATTAACAATTGATCCTATGGCAGGTATGATTATAATGATGCAAAGCTACATCACTTATGGAAAATAACAAGTAGACATGAAATACTTATGATGAGACATAAGTGGTTTTTAAAATAATTATTTACAAATTGTTTTCTCTGATATTGTTATACTGATTTTTGATTTATAAATTTTCATTATTTTTACCTATACCAGAATCAGGAGAAAGCCTGAACAGTAAACTTACCATTTACGAGTAGAGTGGCCGTGAGGTTTTTAACCACATTAGACTGCTTTATGCTCAGCAAAATTGTGTAATTCCCTGCATCTTCAACAGCTACATCTTTAATAATTAACGAATAGCCACGAACCAAATAGTGAGCAGATTTCTCCGTCACAGGTAACCCATCTTTTAGCCTGTGGTTAAGCACATGATCAGTAAGTCACTTCACACTGCCTCTCAGATAGCATTTTGACACTACCACTTACGTTCATAAACTCAAATTTATGCCTTTTAAGCCTTTGATCCTCAGCATTCATTCACAAAAACTTAGACACTAACTTTTCAGTACAGCCAGGTATGATTTTTAGACTGTGGTATGCTTTGTAATTCTTGGCAAAAAGGAAGGAATAAGCTGAAGGGAGACAGAGAAGTGATGGTTCCATGTACCCTTGGGTGTTCTGGCCGCCACTGTGACTTAAGCAGTAACGCAGAGGCACTGGCTGATTCCCTCCGAGATGTTTTCCAGAGTTTTCCATGAGGCTCCACCAGCAACAGAAGGGCCATTGTAAGTCAGATCAACTAGATCACTTCTCCAGATAAAAATAAAAATAGACTTTCCTATTGTGATCTCATGTGGAGTTCTTATTAGCTATATAAATGGTCACAGCAGTTGTCCCTTTTAAAAATGAGTGAAATCAAGATTATCGAGATTTTTCCCAAGGAAGAATAGTTAAAGCACAAAACTCACAAACAAAAGGTATAAACTTAAAAAATGTTTTTAACTGCAAATATAGAAGTGATGCCTAGATATCATACAGCTGCTTACAGTACTGAGAATTGATCAGGAGGCCTGAGTGCTGGGCCTGGCTGGGCCACTGCATGCTGTGCACCTGACTTGTCCATGTGAGCCTCAGTTTCTCAAGTTTTCCATAGAAATAGTAAAATAGTATATATAGTTTTTCTATATAAAATAGTAAAATTTCATTAAACTGCACAGTTTTTGAAATGAGCAATTTACACTCTGTTAGGAGTTCACTGTGTTCTGTATAAAGGTATATAATATTGCAAGTGGTATTACTTCATATGCATGCATGTAGTACACAGTCCTGCAACCCAATTCCCATTACTGATGGGTCTCAGTTCCAAAGCATTTAAACAACAAGTCAGTATTTTTAAAAATGGATTAATATTTTGTTTTATTTTAGGTCTTGCTACTTAGTGACTATAGAAATTAGTGCTGTTTAATGGATGGGGATACTCTCAGCCTCAGAAAGAGGGAACATACCTCCAGAAGAGATTAAATGCCAGTTAAGGAATAATGTACGCTAATAGGGAATTCACTATTAAACTCCACTATTATGAAATTCCCCTGAAAATCTCTCTTGTACTGCAATAGCATGAAGAGCCCTAGCACAAATTTAATTTTCTGTTTAATTACCTATTAACTATTCGAGGAAATGGAAAGCAAGCACAAGGCTCATATGACAGCGAAAGCAAAGTAAGCTCTGGTCAAGGAGATTCTAAAATGGCACCACTTCTATATTACATGGGTTGTTTTCCTAATCAGCTTTGTGCTGAACTCTTTGTTTAAAATGTAATAGTTAGAGCCAAGGATACTGGCATTCAAAAGCGCTTTAAAAATGACTGCAGATTATAAACGGATTACATTGTTTCAAATCAGGTGTTGTGCAAGCATAAAAAAACTGCTTAAGAGGTTTCTGAATATGTAAATTTTGAGCCAAGACAAACACACAATTAGTTCAAGTAGGTGCATTTGTCCATCCCTGCAACTGAATTAAGTCTTGTCCCTATTAATGTTTGTTTAATTTTACAACAAGACTGGAATTTTCATCCCAGTTGTATATAAAAGAATTATTTTCAGATAATAAAAGAATTACTATCCTTGTCACAAGGGCTACTTCTTCAGGGTTAATAGAGCATGTTATTTCTTCAGGAGGCTTCCTGGTCATTGCCCAACATGTTCCATTCAGAGGATGTTGACATCTTAGGAAGGTTTAGAGATGCAGAAATTTCATCCGAGTGCATGAAGGACTAGACTGAAATGAGCACTCAAACACCCTCGTCCCCACTCCATCCTGACACAGTGCTGCTCCTCCCTGCAGCCCGTCCTGCCCACTCCACTCCCAGTCCAGACTCAGTGCGGTTCTTGGCTCTCCACTGCTGTCTGAGAACTTATCTTGATTATCTTCAGGAATTCAAGCCAGTGAGCTCCTGCATCTTCAGATTTACAAAGCTTATCATGAAAGGATAGGAAAATAATTTTGATCCTACCATGCCACTTCTGGTGCGGGAAATGCCTTCACTTGCATAGACAGCCGGTAAGACTTCTTGCCAGCTACAGTTTCAAGCACCTGCTGTTTTCGATGATTCACAGTGATGAATGCTTTGTCTTGGAAAGGAGAAGTGGTCGATGTATTAAAACAAAAATAAAAAACCCCTCAATTCCCCCTGCCATTAAAGGAGGGTGCAACCAATGAGTAAATAAGCAGAGCTGAATTATCAATGAGTCCAAACAGTGATGAATGAGTAAAATAATTTCAAAGTGCCCTAACCGGTAAAAAACCTTCAAACTAAATGGTTGCAAGTCCCAGAAGCACAGAAGCAGTGTGGGCCAATAGAGGCTGAAGCACCATGTCTACAGCACAATAACAAAAAAGTAGAAAGAGACTTCTTAAAATCTCTCAGGCCAAATGAGTATGCTGAGAGAAAGTGGCTCCAGGCACCATAAAACAACTAACTCGATATAAAGATCAACTGGAGAACATCAAAACAGTATCAAAGGCATTGACAGAATTGTTCCCTGGTTTTTGCACCTCACACTGTTTTTCTTTTCAACAGTGAAAAGGGATAGGTAAGGTTTTTGAGGTTTCTAGAGAGGGTTAAGTATTTTTGTAACAGAATTTGCCTTTTGGAATTAAGCAACAGTATTAGGATTTCATGCGAGTAAAACCAGTGATGAAAGAGCATTAATTCTAAATAATTTATCACAGCATATTTTTATTTCTCTAAGTCAGAGTAATACCTTCGAAACTTTCCCTTGAAAATAAGGGTAAAAATGATCCTATTTTTCCATTTTGTTTAAAAAGAACACTAAACAAAGGATTTCATATAGATTTTAATATGACCTGAGTTGTTATTAACTACAATAAATTTGTAAGGAAAAGATTCTCTGTTCAATTCTAAACTATTCAATTTAAAGAGCACTTAATGTGATTTGCTTTTTGGCAGGGGGTGGAGTGGGACAACATTGCTTTCATTTCTGCAGTGTTCCTTTGACCAAAAGAAAGTTTACTTGGTTTATTGAATGCCCCCACCCTCCCCAAGACCACAGTGACTATAAAACAGAGCTAGAATTGCTTACCATGTACACGCACTGAGGTGTTAACAGATTTGAAGGATGGGCCACTCTTCACATTACAGGTATAAATGCCTTTGTCTTTGCTCTGCACTTGGTTAATAGTAAGAACACTGTAGAATATATTATGGGCATGGGAATTGCTGTGGTCAAATCGTTGCCTTATAGAGGCACTCTTATTTTTCTAGAAAGAAAATGTATAACAAATGTAGAGGTAGTAATTGTTCACAATTAAAGTGATAGAGCTTCATGGATTATTACTGAGATCAACATTTGATGCTGAGAAGCAAACCCACCTGGAGCAAGAGGTTTGAAAATTATGTCTCTGTCTGGACATTTCAGATACGTGCCATGGTGGTATTTTTGAGCACTTCCTCTTCTTCAGCTGTATTTTCACATACATTGTCTCAACCATTCCTCACCACTACCCAGTCAGATTGGCAGGATTTTTGTCCTTTTACAGATGGACACTGAAGTTGTCAGAGACACCAGCCAAAGTAGGAAGAACTAGTCTTTGGAGCAGACATCTAGAGTCTTCTCTCCAGCACACACATTTCTCTGAACAGTAACATGTTTTCTAGGCACACACCTCACACACAAATGCAGGCAAAAATCCTCTTTAACATCCAGCTTAATGGCAGTATTTCTCTTACTAAATCACCATGTGAGCTTTCTTCTGCTTCCTTACTTGAATTGAAGGAAAAGGTAGTGAGTCCCGGCCACGCCTACTAAGGTGTAACAGTCCCAGTTTCATTATTTCACCATTTGAGCCATGCTTGCCAATTTCTGCTAAATCACACTGTATGGATCTGGGGACATGCAAAGCTGTCGACATGGTTAGCCACCACCTTGGGGGTGCTGTCTTGTGTTTGCTTCTGGGAAGACCTGGAGCAGGCCTCAGGGTCTGCCCTGTTAGCTGGCCACAATGACCACTCCTGGGTTTGAGAAGATGAAGTCACATTGCCTTTTCTTTTCATTGTCCCTTCCTCATTTTTATTTTTAAGCATTATATTTTATAGCACATAATATGTTATTTCCTGCTGTCCATTCTTCCTCATGAGGGGGCATGGGAAAAAAAGACTGGAAACTGTCCAGAACTTCGAGTCTTGAACTTCTCTCCTATGCACCATGTTTAATAACTTCTGCCCACCTGTCCTATTGTTGCCTTCTTGGGACAGACACACTTTTAGGACATGTTCTTCCTTCTCAGCAGTAGCCAAGGAGAAAATGTCAATCTCCGCCATCAAAAATCAGATACTCAGTCCCCTAAAATAACAGACTAAGGGACTTTCAGCAACTTATAGAGGTGCTACTTCCCCTTCTCCCTTTGAGAATGCTTTCCTTTCCAAGTTTGAGTAACACTGATATTGTTTCAGCCTTGGAAAACAACTGATCCTGTGTTTTAGAACTGAGTTATCCCGTACTGTAGCCACCAGCCACAGGTGGCTATTTAAGTTAAAAGTAAACAAAGTTAAAAATTCTCTTCCTCAGTCACACTAGCCACATTCCGAGTGCTCATTAGCCATATGTGACTGGGGGTTACTATAGTAGGCAGCAGTGATATAGAATATTTCTCTCACAGAAAGTTCTATTGGACAATACCATGTTAGAAGGTTATTGGCTTTTAGTAGATGTATTATTGTACTCTCACTTAAGAGTAGCAACGTTAACAAGATGAAAGTTCCTACCCTCTTGGTACTTATTGAAAATAGTTAATTGATTGAGAATATTTACTTTTCTCAAGTCATAGCATTTCTATTTAAATGAAACAATACCACTTTCTAGAAAGTACTTTGACTGATGAGTCCTTAATGTGTCCCAGGCACTTGTGACACCTTTTCATTGCCAAGTTATTCAATTTTCATGGCAAGAAATGTTGATGAAGAACAATAGCTTGGGGCTCATGCATGAAACTTTCCTACATAATTTAATCATAAGTGAACTTGGTGACTGGGCAATTGGAATGACATAACAGATGACTGTACTTGCGATGTGTCACATAAATCATACTGACACACAAGAGAAGGGGGAGGGGTGTGCTGTCAAACATTTCCAAACAGTTTATCATAGGTTCCTCATCTACACAGTTTTAAAATAATTACTGTTTGCAAGGATGTTTAATATGTATAAGGGAACCCAAGTCAGTCTTCATTCTTCTTATTTTTCTGAAGGACAGAATTGCTCCTTTGTCACTTAACAAATGAAACGCTGGATGGCTGGGTTGTATTATCTTTTCCAAACATGCTCCAATCAGGTGCCTGACTGTCTGCCAGTATCTCAAATTAATGCGCTGACAACTTTTTGTTGTTGCTGTTACAAAAGATAGTCCCTGCCTGGCATTAGTGATAAATTTCTCTCGTCTCTAAATCCTGGAGAATGGTTTCCAAGGATGAAACAATCCCTTTTTCCACCCAGAATCATGCAATAGAAATACCAGTCTATATACTTCAAAATGAAACCTCCAGACATCAAAAGACCATATCTATGTATATCAGACTCACGAAATGCTAAGCAAGGAAAGCACCCAAACCAAACTCAAACCTTCTTCATGAACTCACACTGCCATAGAAGTTCAGAACATTCTGGTTTTTCCCACTGCAAAACACAGTGGCATTTCATTAAAGTAGAAATACTATCTTACAGAAGAAATAGAAAAATTGGTCACTCACTTTACCAGGGTAACTCCAGGTCATGTGAACTCTTGCATTCAAGGCAGTGGTGGCAGTACAGTTGAGGGTGAGAGTATGGCCTCTAAGTAACTTGACGGGGCTTGGTGTGCTCATTTGGACATCAAAGATTACATGGCCTACAAGCATAAGAAATAGTATTTTTTAAAATCATGGTTTCATTAAGCAGGTTAAACCCTTGAGCATTTTGTTTTATGTTCACGCCTTTGGAATGTCACTTACTTAGTCGATATGTGAGATAGTTTGTCTTGTACAAATGGCTGTTGACTGTTGTTTCGCAGGTCAGAAGCCCTATTTCTTTGTATGTTGCATTTGCGATTATAAAGCCCTTCCTGCTGTCCCAAGTTATTCTTTTTCCATCAGGGATCAGAGTATCAGATGGAAACTGAAAAGGAAGAAACATGCTTTAACAAAATCATATTAACACTGTGGCAATTAGTTTCACTAATAGTTTGTGAAAACATAACTCTCACCTAAAATAAAAATAGCACAGGTACAAAGATCTAGTTTGTTATAAGTGGCTCTTTAGTTTTCTTTGCATGTAGCAAGATATACATTTATTATGGTAGATTAGAGTAATCATGATAATTGACAATAATTGCCTTAACAACAATCTGCCCCCACCTAGGATGGACCAAGTTGTCATGTCAGACATCTGGTGGGAGCCTGTGTCTCTTTGGCCTCTGGGAACCTTTGTAATAAACTGGCCTAATGGCCTGATACTCAATAGAGAAACTGAAAATTAGTATTTTCCCCAAGGGGCTGCCAGGCTATCCTCATGAATGTCTTTATTTGGAGCTGTTAACACATTGTAACTTGTCTTCCTATTTTGCATGATTCACAAAAGAGGTGGCAGTCTTAAAAGGGCTAGAAATCATTCTAGATCCTCCAAGATTCAGAGTATTCTCTGGGTTGTCATTCTGAGAAGGCTGAGGGTACCAAAAGCCTCTGGAGGGGAGCACCTTCCCACCTTGGCCACTGAAGCTGAGGCTGTCAACAGTGAAGACAGCTGCCAACAGGTGCAGAGAGCAAAGGCACTGGGGCGGCGGAGTGCTCTCCAATCCTCAAAGTATTCCCAAGCACAGTAAGTCCAAACAGAAGAAAAGAATCTAGGATCTGACTCTCCCTTATGCCTTCCTCTAAACCCCAAGGACTTCATTTTTGAAGACTACAATGTAAACAGTCCCTTGGAACTGGACATTATAAAGGGTCATTGCTGCCCAGAGGGGCCGGGACAAATCCCCTGGATGCCAGGCTGCCAGCCTAGGTTCAGATGCACTACCTGCCCACTGCCACTAGTGTTTGTCCCGACTTGGAAAAGGAAAAAAATCAGATTACTTTACCATCAGAGACCATAAAAGAAAGGCCAAACTGCATGAAGAAGTTTAAAATCTTTTCTATATTCTTTTAAAAAGTACACCTGACATCACTCTATCCATTCATCATTTGTTTACATTGCTTGTTGAAGAAGCTAATCTGGCTGGCATTTGTGGTTCTGGGGCCAAATTTCTATTCCAGAAGTCACCACTGCCTCTCTCCCAGTGACAATGTGTAAGTGGATATGTGACTATGTTACCTGAGTGTTCCTTGGGTTGTAATGAATTATACCCTGTTCATGAAAAACTGAAAGAGACCAAAGGGCATATTTCATGTTTTAGAAAATCAAGATTCTACCTGTAAACTTAGGAATGCTTTGCATTCAGTGGGGAAAAACAACTTTCTCTTCTGACTTAGTGCAAACTATTAAGGGAAAAATTCAGAAAAATTTAAGTTAGGGATTGAAATCATGGCGCTTAAAAAATATTTGAAAACAGGTAGATTACAGCGGTTGCCATGGTAGGAGAAACTCCCAGTCTCACAAGAGTTCATTGAAATATGCACTAGAGACAAGCAGGCAAACTGTGCTGCTCCCCCTCTGGATCCTCCCCCACAGGCAGTGCCCCAGCTCAGCAAGGAAGTTTGCCCTGCCTGCAGCAAAGGCCCCCCCTTACAACTTATCATGGGCCCCAGGCAAAGAAATAGGGCCACAATGAAAGAACAGAGCAAAACCTCAGAAAGAGAGCTAAGCAATGAGGAGATAGCCAACCTATCTGATGGAGAATTTAAAGTCCTGGTAATCAAAATGCTCACAGAACTGATTGAGCTTGGTCGAAAAATGAAAGAACAAATTAAAGATACCAAAAATAAAATAAAGCAAAATATTCAGGGAACTGACAGTAACAGGAAGGAAGCCAGGACTCAAAGCAACTTTTTGGAATAAAAGGAAGAAATAAACACCCAACCAGAACAGAATGAAGAAACAAGAATTCAAAAAACATGAAGAGAGACTGAGGAATCTCTGGGACAACCTGAAACATTCTAATATCCAAATCACAGGGGTGCCAGAGGGAGAACAACAGCAAGAAATTGAAGAGTTATTTGAACAAATAATAAAGGAGAACTTCCCCAATCTGGCAAAGGAAATAGACTTCCAGGAAGTCCAGGAAGCCCAGAGAGTCCCAAAGAAATTGGACCCAAAGAGGAACACACCAAGGCACATCCTCATTAAGTTACCCAAGATTAAAGACAAAGAGACAATCTTAAAAGCAGCAAGAGGGGAGGAAAGAGTTGTCTACAAAGGAGTGCCCATAAGGCTATCGGCTGATTTCTCAAAAGAAACCTTACAGGCAAGAAGGGGCTGGAAAGAAGTATATGAAGTAATGAAAGGCAAGGTCCTACATCCAAGATTATTCTATCCAGCAAAGCTATTATTTAGAATGGAAGGGCAGATAAATTGCTTCCCAGAGAAGGTAAAGTTAAAGGAGTTCATCATCACCAAGCCCTTATTATATGAAAAGTTAAAGGGACTTATCTAAGAAAAGGAAGATAAAAAATATGAACAGTAAAATGACAACAAACTCACAACTATCAGCAAATGAACCTAAAAAAATAAAAGAAAGAAAAACAAGGAAACCAAAAACTAAGCAAACTAGAACAGGAACAGAATCAGAGGAATGGACATCTCATGGAGGGATTTCAGTGGGGAGGGGGAAGGGAGGAATAGTGGGAAAAAGGTACAGGGAAGAAGAAGCATAATTGGTAGGCATTAAATAAACAGGAAGAGGTAAAAAATGGTATAGGAAACAGAGGACTCAAAGAACGTATATGTACAACCCATGGACATGAACTAAGGTGGGTAGATGCTGGAGGGTTGGGGGATACAGGGTGCAGGGGGGTAAGGGGGGGGAATTGGGAAAACTGTAACAGCACAAAAAAAGAAATAAAAACAATATGTGAAAAGAAGCATGTGCTGAATCTGAAAGACAGGTTTGCTGATGGGCTTCCACAGCACAGTTTAAAACAATAAAATTTCCTCCAAAGTGTTTATGTTGTGCTAATCTAACCATAATTGCTCTGAGTAGGATTTCATTAAGAAGTAACTTTATTTCTGGCTGACAAGAGCTCAAATAGCAAAAGACTACAGGGCTCGAAAGCTGTGACAGTGGTGCCTGCATCATAAACAGGTGGATGATGGACACCTTAGCAGAAGTGCCGACAGGGAGGCCTGTCTGCAACGGCTCTGAGGAAGCACGTATTGGCAAAGGAGAGGGAGGCGCTAGCAAATTGGAAGATAAGGCCCACTAAGGGAAAGATGTTTTATTAATGTCAGTTCATCCTACATATGTTATAGGTTAGGGTATTTTCAATATATATGTGCCAAACCAGAATCCTTAATAGAACTTGATCCTCTCTCTCTCTCATTCTGTTATAGACCTTTAAAAAAATGTTTACACACGGGAATTTAGGAATGTTCCTTGCAATGAATCTGCATTAGGGCAAACAAGCAAGGGGCTTGCCTGAAAAAGAGAAGTTTCATATCCCCAAGGTTTGTTTTATATTCATCATATAGCAATTAACATATCACACTAAGAGGAGTAACACCATGTTATTGAAAACATGACTTGATAATACCCAAGTGTGAGTATTAAATGCTAGATTAAGTAATAAAAATACTGATCCTTGATTAGGACCCTTCTTGCACAAGACATTGTTCTAGTGCCTTCCCTAGATCCCCTCACTTCCTAACGATCCTGTGAGGTGGGTACTGCTGTAATTTCTCCCATCTCCAAAATGAGGAAAGTGAGGAAACTTGCCAGTTTGCCCAGCAGGTAAGTGTTGGGTGGTAAGAAGTCATGTGGTAAGAAGTCACGTGGGGAGGCCTGGGCCACCACAGTGGGCTTCCTCCCATGCAAACTGGACAATTCCAGAAGGGTGGTGGGAGCACTGAAGGAGCAGACAGGACATGGGCCCTTACTTCCAGGAACCTCAGGCTTTTCTTCCATTCTGTGTAGAAGTTAGACTCCTCTGCTGTTTCCACTGGGACATACAAGGCTTTTTTATTTCTTGGCAATGATACACAGATGTAATAGAAGCCCAAACCTGTCTCCGATGGGCTGCATTGAGGACTTAAATTAACAATATGAAAGAGTGAATGCAAAGGAAGAAGACAGGGAGACACCCCCATCACATTTCGGTACTCAGGATCCATAGGTGTTACTGGAAATCACTCTAAACTCCTACTGATCACCACCACCACTGCACCACACACATCCAGAGTTGCTGCTTTGTGGTGGACAGCCTTAACTTTTCCTCTTAAAACTCTGAGCTCTCAGTATTCAGTAGTTTTTCATTTTAGGAGCTTTTATCCAATTCTTAGTATTAGTGTACTCCTGAACTCCTACTGCTGGTGAATTAGCAGGGCTGTACAAAAGCTCTAACTTTTGTTTTTATTAAATTCTAGCCTAAATCTTTTCCTTCTCTTCACGCACAATTTACAACATAATAGGAAGAAACATCTCATTTATAACATTCTTTCCCTTTTTTCCCTCCTAAGAGGCTAAGTTTGGATGCCCAGCAGGAGAAAAGCCTTTTGTTACCAGGAACTCCCCAACTCCACCAAGGACGGGAGCGTGGAGAATCACCCGCCCGGCAGTTCTGTCTTTAGCAACAATCTGATCAACCACTCTGCCAAGTTACTAATTTGTGTAAGCAGTAGAATTGCTCTTTCTCACACCGGCAAATACTTGGATATGTGGCAAATACAAAACCTTTCATGGTTTTAGTTCTTCCATTATTCACATAGATTTATGCTTAAGACATTATCATTTTATTCATTTAGATACATGCACAGGTATAACTTCTAGCTCTTATGCTTTATACTAAAAGGATGTTATTAAAAGCCCACCAGGGAGCCCAAGTGTCTATAAGAGAAGTATTCTACAGATATAAAATATCAAAAAATTCATTATGCTGATTTTCAGTAAAAATCTTCTGAGAATAGCATCGCTCAGCTTTACCTTTTTTAAAGTGACAGTGATGTTGGGTGATGTGACTCGGCAGGGAATGACGAGCCCCCGTCCTTCAGTCATGTATATCGTTTCAGGTATTTCACTGTGCATCTCCAAGAAAGGTCTACTTGTATCTGAATGAGAAGAAAACAGAGAAATGTACACATATATAAGTGATCATACTGCAAACATCTAGAGCTTGTAGCTGGTGAGGCAATATGGACACAACCATAGTACATCATGCCCCTAATGTAACCTGCAAGTTCACGTCTTTGTTCCTGAAGCTGGCTCTCTGTGGTTCTGCCCAGAAAAAGAATGCTTCTCTAATAAATTGAATTACTTTTTTTCAGGAGTTGGCCTTCCATTAGCTTGACTTGATGGCTTGATATGCAATTGTGACATGAGGAGGGAGGGGGTTGTTTAGACCACTGTGAGGAAAAGCCATAAAAATGCAAATTAGAGAGAAAAGACACTATTCTGCATAAACTTCTCACCACAGCTATGCTAAGTGCCTCAGGAAGCCCCTCCAGAGCCTTTGTGAGAAGTCAAAGGAAGGTACTACTATCAGATGTCTTTGGAGCACACGATGACACAGATAGAGGCGATGGAAAGGTGTCAAGTTGAAAAGGGGATTAGCATTTGAATGACCAAAGCTTGACTTAAAGGTTTTTTAAACCTTTCCCTGCAGCCTAACAATGAATTTGCAGGTCTGAGCTACTTAGGGTGTGGGGGAGAGGCTGGAGAAGCTGTGGTGAATACTGTATTGATTCCATACGAGTAGTAGGTCTTTTTCTTTAGTGTGCACCAGTTCTGTACTTGGTCATATTTTCTAACAGAAAATACCAGCAAGTGCATGCAAAGAGGTCAGAAAAAGTCTTTAAATCGTCACCCTTTAAAGGATGGCATTTGGCCAGTCTCAGAGGTCATTAGGAGTAAAGACACCTGTTCAGCTTCGCTTTAGTTCCTCTGGGGAAAAGGATGAGCATCAGATCTTATTAGAAACATCCTCATATGTACCATGACCTTGCCCTCGGTAATCCATTGACAGTGCTCTCTCAGGAGTTACTATGTTCCCATCTTCTCCTCTTGGTTTCAGCCTGAGATGCCCAGATGGAAAAAAATCCTATGTTAACTCTCTCCATCTGGACCTGAAAGAATTAATTAGGCCCTCCTCACCTGCTTGCTGGAGTGGAAGAAGCTCATTCTGGATGCTGAGTGGAGAATGAATTGGAGAAACAAGAATGGTGAGTAGACAATGGTTACCTAGACCCAGTGGTAGCTCCAGAGATTGTTATGGGTTGAACTGTGTTCCCTCCCAAAATGATAGTTTTAAGTCCTAACCCCTAGCACTTCGGCATGTGACCTCATTTGGGACAAACAGGATCATTGCCTATGCAATTACTTCAGTCACGTAAGGTGGGCCCCTGGTCCAATATGACTGGTGTCCTAATAAAAAGTTGGCCATTTGAAGACAGACATACAGGGGATAATGCCATGTGAAGCTTTAGATCCAGGAATGCCAAGCACAGCCAGTTCCCACCAGAAGTTCTGAAGAGGCAGGAAGGATGTTCCCCTTCAGGTTTCAGGGGAACACGCCCCTGCTGACACCTTGATTTTGACCTCTAGTTTCTAGAATGTGAAACAATAAATTCCTGTAGTTTTAAGCCAAAAAAGGAAAAAAGTGCCACTGTGACATTGTTGTAGCCTGCTGAGGGTGGGATGGTTTAAAACACACTAGAGAGGGCCCTCGAGATACCCTACCACCACAGACCAGCTTGTTTGTCGCTACATCCTACATCATTCGTGCTTGTCCTCTGGGAAACCTGGCAGGCCATCCCCTTCCTTGGACCCTCTCTGCCCCAGCTGAGGGGCCTTCACAACACCCCCAGCATTCTCTCATCACAACAATACACTGACAGTGAATTGGCAGCTCACTTCTGTGGCTACATATTGGGTGATGAATTCCTACAGGAGAGGAAATAGAGGACAAACTGCCCCAAAGTGTGTTAAATGAATGAATGAGTGGGCCAATAAGTGAATGAAGGGCTGTCCAACGCCATCATTTTATCGATGAGAAAACAGAGGTGTAAACAGATGAAATGAGTTGTGAGCAGAGCTAGGCCTGGAGGCCAGCTTCTCCTTCAGCAGCAATCTCCAGCCTTCTCCCGAGGGAGGGCTCCCCCGCAGGAAGGGATGCAGGAAGGGATGCAGGAAGGGATGCAGGAAGGGATGTAGGTGGCGACTGTTTTTCAGAGATGGGGCTGATTTCCCCACTAACCCTTTCCCCTGAAAGGAGCATGTCATACTATCTAGAGTTAGAGAAATTCTGAGAAGAGGATGATCAGCAGGAGGCAGGGCTGGACTGCAGCTTTGGGGCAGGCCCATGCAGAGGTGGAGAGTCAGGGGGAGGCAGACAGACCACTGTGTTTCAGAGCACATGCTTTACAGTCTGGTCTGAACCCTCGTTCTGCCCCTTCCTAGTCGTGAGACCTTGAGCAAATCATTTTGCCCTCTGTGCCTCGCTCATAATATCTTCTTCAAAGTGTTATAATGAGGCTTATGTGAATTAATATATGCAAAGTGCTTAGAATGGTGCCTGGCAGGTAGTCAGTACCATATATGTGTTAGCTGTTACTTTTCTTCTATTATGAGAAATTTGAACTTATGTGCAGAGGGGGTTAGATTACATGAAAATCGCAAATTATACTGGTGATCTTAACTATTAAAAGCAAAAATATATATTCATATAATGGCACCAAAAAACCCCCAAAATGTACACACTAAAGTGTTAATGATTATCTTTGAGTAGTGGCTTCATGGGTTATTTTCTCATTTACCTTCTTCTGTATTTGCCAGATTTTCTAGAAATTATGTATTATTTTATAAAAACATGTTCAATTATTGGATTTAAGTCTCAAATTATAAAGCACCATCCATTTTTACTTGAGGAACACTATAAAATTTGCATTTGGTTTACTTTAGTTTTGTCCAATATACTAGAATGAGACATTAAGTATCATAGCTAACAGTTACATGCCTGTTAGGAAAGCTTAATGTGTGAAGTAGCATATGCAGAGAGGAAAAGTTAATTATACAGGGACAAAAATTCATTATCAACACAAAATTACTCCCCTTAACAAAGTTGCTTAGCTAGTCATTTGGGCAGAGACTATCGGGATTTGATCATTTTTTTCCTTCCCCCTGTGAGTCTATATTGTTGTTTCCTTTTGTTAGTTGCAAGGTACACACAAACACCAGGAAATGGTTTAATTCATGTTACTAAACTGTAAGTGAGTCACATTTAATTTACTGTCTCCTTAAGCAACCATTTTTTGACCAAGGACACTGGCATTGAATTTCCTGCAAGAAATAGTAAACATCAGTGTAGTCATTTCTAGGCTAACGAATGCCAATCCTAAATGAAAACAGAAGCAGTTCATTCAAAGGGCCTTTGGATTTCTTCTTTCCCTTTGCCACTTTGGATCCCCCAAAGTCTTGAATTTTATTACAGTTATTGGCCTTTAAAAATCAATACCAATTTCAGCACTGGGCCCACTGTAACTCTGTTCAAAGGTGTCAGAACTTCAACGAGCTGTACCCATCCTAATATAATTCAAAACACATCATTTGTATCCTATATAGTGGCATTATAAGCCATTTGCAAGTGAGTTCATGGTTATAGACACCTGTATATACATACTCACAAACCATATTCTCTGGGCTTAATAGTATATTTCCTTTGCAGTTTACTTCAAGGGAGGGCTAGGAATGAATGTGCCTGGCATACTGAGTACAAACATTTTGTGTTTGCAGGACCATAGACACAGAGGGGGTCATGGTTCCATTAATATCACCCGTGAATCCACTTTTTACTCCCATAGAATACAGTTATCTTTGTCACAAAATTAAAAATGAATTCCAAACCCAGCCACCACTGCAGAGTGGTTTCCTGACACCAAGCTGGCTAGTTATTGAAAGAGTGAAGAAGAACTTCCCCAAAGATTGCCAGTGTCCCAGTGATGCAGACACATTGTCACCAGGGACCCATGCCAACACACAGCTAGGTAGAGGCCATGCCGCCCTCCCCTCTCTGAACTCGTGGAGCTCAAAGCAGAGACAGGAAACTGGCACAGAATATGAGGTTTTCTCATGCAATGAGAGTATCTGGGCTCTCATTCCTCAAAACAAGTGGACTCAGACCAGGAAAACATCCAACAGGAACCCTTGCTCAGGAGGGCATTACATCTATTTTTTTTATGCTTTCTTTCTTCCTTTTGAAGCCTGTAATCACTGTGGCCAGGAGGGCACACAGACAGAGGTCCCAGTGTGCCATCCTCATTCCGCTCCATCTCCCACTGGCCTCACATGGTAGTTCTACTGGGCTCAGACCAGGTGATAACCCAGAGAGCTCCGGGAGCTTTTCTGACTTCAGGGGTTCAAAAGTGAGTATCTTGTTTCCTAGCACTTGTTTATTCCTGATTTCTTTTTCCTTTAATTTCATTTTCCTTACCTTTAGTCACTGTCATGAGGACTCCTAGTTATTTTAAAAGAGGATGTGATTTAAATTTATTGAGGATGAAATGAAGAGGACAAAGAACTAATTCAATCCCATGAACAGAGTTCCATCCATGCTCAGGAGTCTTCATATCATGCAGGCCCTTGTGTTGTGAACCACGTCCAGTGCCCCAGGAGAGTCTGCTGACTGGTGAAGTATTTCATTTGAAATGTGAGTCAAAGAAGAGGAAAAGAGGCAATTTCTTCACTGACTTACCCTGCCCCTCAAAACCTTTGAGAATTCAAAACAGGGCTTTGGAGCAGCTATAGGAAAGCTGTAGTAGTTACACTAATATCAGAGAAGATAGACTTTAAAAGTAGAAATGTTACTAGATATAAAGAGGGACATTTTATAATAACAATAGAGTCGATCAACCAGGAAGATATAATTATAAATACATATTCAGCTAACAACAGAGCACCAAAATACATGAAACTAAATGGACAGAAATAGACAATTCAATGATATTAGAAGACTTTAGTATCCCACATCCCTTTCAGTAATGTATAAAACATCTACACAGATTGAAATGGAAGTAGAGAACTCCAACAACACTAATAACCACCTAGACCTAACTGACATTGCTAGAATGTTCCACCCATCACAGCAGGATATACATTCTTCTTAAGTGCACATGGAATATTCTCTGGGATAAACTACATGCTAGGCCATTATACAAAACTCAATAAATGTAAAAGGCTGGAAATAGTACAAAGTATGTTCTCCAACTACACTGAAATGAAATTAGAAATAAATAACAGAAAGACACTTAGGAAACTCACAAATATGTGGAAATTCAACAACATATTCCTAAATAACTAATGAATAAGAAAATAATCAAAAGGAAATGAAAATATGTTGAGATGACTGAAAATGAAGACAACACACCAAAACTTATAGGATGGAGGTAAAACAATGTTTAGAGAGAAACTTACAGCTGTATACCAAAACTGACAAAGGAGAAAGATCTCAAATCAATATTCTAATCTTCCACCTTAGAATTCTATGCAAAGTCCTGGCTGGTGTGGCTCAGTGGGTTGGGTATCATCTCACAAACCAGAGGGTTGCTGGTTTGATTCCTGGTCAGGGTACATGCCTGGGTTGTGGGCCAGGTCCCTGGTTGGGGGCATGCGAGAGGCAACCAATAGATGTCTCTCTTGCACATTGATGTTGCTTTCCCTCTCTTCTTCCCTTACCCTCTCTCTAAAAATAAATAAATAAACAACAACAAATTAAAACTAAAGGAAGCAGAAGGGGGGAAATAAAAGATCAGAGTGAAAGTCAACAAAATAAAGAACAGAAAAACAATGGAGAAATATCCATGAAACCCAAAGCTAGTTCTTTTAAAAGAGAAACACAATTGATAAACCTTTCGCCAGGCAACTCAAGGAAAAAAGAGGGAAGACAAATGAATAAAATCAGAAATGAAATGGTAGACATTGCTACTGACATTATTAAAATAAAAAAACATTATAAAGGAATATTCTATTTGTGTGCCTTCAAATTAGATAACAGATGAAACAGGAACGTTTCTAGAGAAACATAAAACTAACTCAACAAGAACAGATGACCCAACTAGACCTATAAGTAAAGGGATTGAATTAGTAATTAAACTGTCCACCAAGAACAGCCCAGGCCCAGATGCAAGTGAATTCTATCAAGTGAACTAATACCAATCCTTCACAAACTTTTCTAAAAAACAGAAAGGAAGAAAAAACTTCCTAATTCTTTCTATGAGGTGATTATTATCCTGAGACCAAAAAAAAAACAAACAAACAAACTACAGATCACTATCTTTTATTAATATGGATGCAAAAAAATCAAGAAAATACTAGAAACCTGAATATATAAAAATAATTTTATGCCATGACTAAGTGGAGTTTGTCCCAGGAATGTAAGAATTGGTTTATCATCTAAAAATTAATCAATGTCACTAATATATTATATCAATAGAATAAAAACCAAACACCATATGATTATTTTATTAGACACAAAAGAAGCATTTGACAACATTCAAACCCACAAGACAAAAGCACTCAACAAACTAGGAGTAAAAAGGAACTTCTTCAATCTTATAAAGGGCCTCTACAAAAAAAGAATTAACAACTAACGTCATACTTAATGGTGAAATACTGGACACTTTCCCCTTAAGATTAGGAACAAGATAAGGTTCTCCACTCTTGCTACTTCTATTCAACATCATACTAGAGGTTCAATCGCTATTATAAATAACATTTCAATAAATATTCTAGCCAGTGCAATTAGGCAAGAAAAAGAAATAAAAGGCATCCAGATTTGAAAGAAAGAACTAAAAGACTGTGTCATCTGAAAATAGAGAAAATCTTAATAGATTTAAATCTATTTTAGACACAATCTTGCATATAGAAAATCCTGAGGAATTCACTAAGAAACTATTAGAGCTACTAAACTAGTTCAGCAAGATTGTAGAATCCAAGATCAATGTACAAAATTGAATTCTATTTCTACATACTTGTAATGAATAATCTGAAAATAAAATTAAGAAAATAATTCTATTTACAAATAGCATCAAAAAGAATAAAGTATTTAGGAATATATTTAACAAAAGAAATGTAAAACTGATACTTTGAAAACTAAAAAAATTGTGATAAGAAACTAAAGGATAAATAAATGAAAAAAATGTTTATAGTTTGGAAGACTTACTAATGTTAAGATGATCTATAAATCCCATGCAGTTTGATCTATAAATTTCACACCATTCTTATCAGAATCCCAGCTGACTTCTTTGTAGTAATTGACAAGCTGATTCTAAAATTCAGAATTGCAAGGAGCCAGAATAGCTAAAACAATCTTGAAATAGGAAAACAAAGTTGGAGGACTTACATTTCTCAATGTAAAAGTTATTATTAAAACCATAAACCATAGTGATTAATTAAGACAGTGTGGTATTGACATAAAGACAGACATATAGATCAGTGGAGTGGAACTAAGAGTCCAGAAATAAGTCCATGAGTCTAAGGTCAGTTGACTTTCAATAAGGGTGTCAAGACCATTTAATGGGGAAAGAATAGTCTTTTCAACAAATCACGTTGGAGCAACACCACAAAACAATGGATTTGGACTTTCACATCACACAGAAATATTAACTCAAAACGTAAATCAAAGACCTAAATGTAAGAGCTAAAACTGTAAAACTCTTAAAAGACACCAAAGAAGTAAATCTTCAGCTCTCGGTTTTGGCATTAGAGTCTTGTATATGATACAAACAACAAAAGAAAAAATAGATCAGTTGGACTTTATCCATATTTAAAACTTTTGTGCTTTAAAAATTAACAAGAAAATGAAAAGAACCATAGAATGAGAGAAAATGTTTGCAAATTATGTATCTGGTAAGAGATCTGTATCTAGAATATATAAAATATACTTACGTGTAGAATACACTAAATTTTAGATATAAATATATATATAATTTCTCTCTATATTGTACATAAAATATATTTATAATATGATTATATAAAATCTATTAATACTTAATAGATGAGAGACTGCTTCACACCCATCAGGAGGGCTAGAAGAGAAGGAGATCCAATAGCAAGTATTGATGAGGATGTACAGGAATTGGAACCCTCAGTCATTGCTGGTTTGTGTAAAATGGTACAGCCACTTTGAAAGAGTCTGGCAGTCTCCAAATGGTTAAGCAGATGGACGAGCAATTCTCTGCCTATGTATCTACCCAAGAGGATGAAAATTCATGACAGGATTATCTATAATAGCCAAAAGGCGGAAACTACGCAAATGTCCATGTACTGATAGCTGAACTGTAGATCCTCAGTGGAATATTCATTATCCAGCAATAAAAATATAAACTACTGATAATGGTACATCATAGACAAACCTCAAAACAATATGCTGAATGAAAGAAGCTAGCAAATATTTATATATTTTATTTATATGAAAAAAACGAGAACAGGCAAATCTATAGGGACAGAAAGCAGATTGGTGGTGGCTTAGGGCTGGGAGCTATGGAGGGAACAGGGCAACAGCTAAAGTGTACTGGGGCTCCTTTTGAGATAATGAAATGTTCTAAGACTGGCTGTGGTGGTGGTTGCATACATCTGTCAATATGCTAAAAACAATTATACTGTATACTTTAAATAAATTGTATGGCATGTGAATTATACCTCAAAAATCTTATACTGAGGAAAAGAGAAAACTTTGGGCTCTTTCTTAGAAGAGGTGACCCACTGTTTTTTGAGCTGCAGTAGTTCCTGGAGATCATTTAGTACAGACTCCTCACCTTACGGGTCTTTTCAACTTTCTCTCCCACTCCCCTCTGCAACTGGGTGGGCCACTCACAAAAAATCAGATCTTCCCCTGTGACAAAGTCATCCTGATTGCAAATATGTCCCTTCATTCCCCTTGGCAGCCCCAGGTCAGCCAGAAACATAATGAAGTATACCCGTCTTCCTTTAGATGGGAAGTTATTTGACAGATGTATCTGAGTATTATAGTCCACACTGAGTATACAATTAAGTATTTCCTAGTGAGTTATCATGATGATCCAAATGAATATCATAACACCTCAGCTGTAACTCACCACTAACCCTAAAAATACAGACACTGTCACCATTAGAGGTGAATCAGTATCAGGATTCAAACATGAATAATCCCACTACAGCTGACACAGGAATGTCAGTTGTCTGCTTCTGCCCTCTGGACAGAGAGTTTACACAATATTTCTATTAGAGCAAAGTACATAGAGAAAGCTCTTTATGTTTCAAACTCTAGAGGCCATCCTAAACTAAAAGGAATTAAAAAATGGTATAAAATAAGAAATTCCTCTTTCTAAAAACGCTGTTTGCCACCTCCCTGCCCATCTTCAAAATAGAAACATGTAGTTTTGCCTTGAAGGCCCTGGCCCACTTATAACAGTGGATGGGATAGAAAGGTAAGGGGAAAGGACAAGAGTTAGAAAGGAGAGAAGAGAACAGGGACAACGGGCCACCCTCTCTCCTTCCTCTCACATCTTCCACTCCTTGAAATGTGCGTGGCTAGCAGCAGGTGACCAGGGTGACAGGCCGGACACATGGCACATAGTCAACTGATGTTTATGGAGAAGATATCAGATGAAGTAAGTAGTAAAAAAAAAGTGAAAGAAAAAGGTGAAATTAGGACATATCATGTACCCAGCATTGTGCATAAAGCATAGGCCACTAACTCAACATCTTTACAGTCTAGCTGCATGGTCAACTCTTACCTCCCACACGCATCTGCTTTCATGCTGACTAGAGGAAGAGGTGAGTACTGAATTCTGCCTTGAAGGAGAATAGGACAGCATTTTTACAAACTTACAGCTAAGATCAGCTAAGAAGTTAGTTGAAGATCTAAGTGAGAGTAGACGCTGGGTAGACAGTAGCTTAGCTAGAAGATCAAGCAAAGAAGGTCTCAGACTTTCCAGGCTTTGTGGAACTTTGCTCCATGGGCATTCACATAAAACTGCTTAGTCGATTTCTATGTTCACCAAGTGAATGACCTCAGTCATATCTTCATCTTGATTAAGTAAAGCATCTCAAAAGGGAAGAGGAGAAGAGAAAGACAGGACAGAAGGTAGATAGGAAGATGGAGAGGGAGGGAGAGAAGAGGGAAGAGAAGATGGAGAGATGGATGGGTGGAAGGAAGGAAGGGAGGGAAGGAAGAAGGAAATGAAAGAGAAAGGAAAGGAAAAAGCAAGGAACTCTGATCAACTACTATAACTTTTTCCTTCCACTGCCAAGATTTTTGGCCATGTCCCAAGTCCTATTATTCCCAGTTCTACCTCTGAATCATTAAATTTTTAAGGTACTTTAAAGATACCCTAACACTGCCTCTTATATTACAGAAGAGGAAACCGAGGCCCAGAGAGAAGGAGAGACCTTCCTATAAGCACAGGAATGGTTTCAATGGCTGAGCCATAAGTGAATTCTGGTTTCCTGATCCTAGACCATTCTCTCTCCACCACACCAAAACCTGGTCTAATCCTTTTAAGGACTTGGGAGTGACAACTTCATCTTCAAATACCCACATCAGTGGGGGAACTGGTGGCACAGAGACAGGTTTAACATGGGATCTTCTGACAGAACTTAGAAATATGAAATAACAGACTTATAAAGTAATTCTCACTATTAAAATCAAGCTTGAGTCACTGGGCCCTCTGCCTAGATCTTTAGCTATAAGGTGCTGGGGACTCTTGGGTGGGGAGGTCTCTGAAAACACCTGAGAACCAAAAGCACTCAAACCAGAGAAAGTCCTGTTTTATGGAGACTAGACATAAAATGCCTTCCAAGGGTGCAGGGGCTTGGTCAGACTCCAGCCGGGACACAGGTTCCCTCAGAGCATAGCCTCCACACTTCCCACGAGAACATTTCCGCCAGAGTGTGTGTGTGGTTGGGAGCCAGGAGTCAGGGTTCTGCTGAGGTCAGGACCTGTGGCTCTGATGCCCCGTGCCACTGTGGGTCTCTGGCTGGGGCCCAACCTTCCCATCTAGAAAATTAGACAGGTACTTTCCTACTCCTGAGCTTACGATTGCTTGTGCATTCGCTAAAATGTTCACATGGGTATAGCACAATGCCATCCCTCTGGAGACCCGGCAAGGAGGACACAGGAGTGGAGCAGCAGGATGCGAGGCCGTTAAGAGTGGGGGCAGTTGAGAATGTGAGGGCCGTGATAAAGGGGCAATCCTTGCATGCTGCAGCCAGTTGTTGCCAAGTGGGAATTTGGGCCAATGTAACTAGAGTTTCAAAACTTTAAGACAATTGTTAAATACTGGCAGCCAAAAGCACTATGCCTGCCAATCAAAACATATATTAGCTGAATCTGGCCCAAACAGTTTCAGTTTGCAGCCCTGCATCATGCTCTACCACCCCCCACTCCATTTTATTCTGCACACAAAGCTCGGACGGAGCTGGGATGGAAGCCCAGGCAAGGCCATGTTGGAAAGAACAAAAGCTTTGGAGTCAACCTGGGTCCAAAGCTTGACTTGGTCATTTACAAGGATGTAACTCAAACATGGTATGGAATTTTTCCAACTTTTCTGTAAAAAATGACAGATAATAGAATTTCTCTCATTGGTTTGTTTGAATAAAATGAGATGATACATGTAATGAACCCGAATCAGATATCAACAAGTAATAGTGATATGCAACAGGCTCACGTCGAATCTCAGCAGGGAAAGGGCCTGATCTTGCCCGATCCCACCCTGAGCACCTGTCCTGTGCTGGAGTGCCTACACACACGAGGGGCTCATGGTCTCCCAAGACAGTTCACGCCACTTTTGGACAGCTTTCCATGTCAGAAGGCATTTCTTATGTCAAGCTGAAATCTGCCTGTCTTGACTTCTTTCATTCTTAGATAGGAGCTCTGCCATTTGGGATTATAAAGATGAGGCTTAACCTCTTTCTCACCCAAGAAAACTTTGAAGGAGACCATCCCAGTCATGTTTCCTATTTTCCCTCTCAATTCTTAGCCTTTTAGATTAAACATTTCATTTTCTTTGATTTCCTTGCCAATGAAAATAATAAATCATCTAATTATTTTATGATCACAAGCCCATGAGGCAGATACCCGTTTTACAGATGACAAAAATGAGGTTGAGAGGGGTTAATTTGCTTGGAGTTACTGGGTCCAGTATATCCTTTGAAGTGTGAACTGAACAGTGAGACTGGCACCCCTTAGTAGAACACTGCATATTTATTAATGCAGCCCACACTTGTATTAACTTTTTTAAAAATTTTATTTATTTATTTTTAGAGAAAGGGGAAGGGAGGGAGAGAGAGAGGGAGAGAAACATCAATGTGTGGTTGCTTCTCTTGTGCCCCCCACCAGGGACCTGTCCTGCAATCCAGGCATGTGCCCTGACTGGGATACGAACTAATGACCCTTTGCTTTGCAGTCTGGCACTCAATCCACTGAGCCACACCAGCCAGGGCCTGTATTAACTTCCTTGCTGAGTATGTAATCCACTAAAAGCCTGAGACTGCTCTCATGAGGGCTGTCTCAGTCACAGCCTCCCTGTTACAGTAAGAGTGAACACTGACACAGCACACACTGCAGGCCACACACTGAAACTCAGGGTTTTATATATAAGAGCTCCTGACTATGAGAGGCGGTTAAGGCAAGAACTTCATTGCCTTCTCTACCATGTAGTAGTTATATGACCTACATGTACTAGTTACATGACTAGTTCTACAGGCAAGTTACTTAGCTGTTCTGTGAAGAGAAGACGAAAAGGATATTATTATTTCAAAGACTTGTGAGAATGAAACTGTTCACATGTGCGAAGTGCTGAGAACAGCGTCCAGCACAGACCAAGACCTGAGTGTTAATCACTGTTCTTGGGAAGGAATTTGTACCAGCGCCTCACATGTGTCAGAACAGGGGTTTGAACCCAATTTCAACCCTAGATCACACTATTTCGACTATAGCTTATTAATTGATATTTGATGAAGGAAGGAAGGGAGGAGTGTTTTTGCCTTAGTAGTCACTGGTTTTTGAATAGCACAATGTGTGTGCCAAGGGGACTGCCAGGGTAGCCCAGCAAAAATGCCTCAGATGACAAAACAACAAAAACTTTAAATAGTAAAGGCAAACTTACACGTATCTGAATTGTAAGGACCATGAAGACCAAAACAAATCACCTGCTCCTCTCCCCGCAGGCCGGGCACTTGTTTGTCGTTGTTAAAGAAAGTTACAAAGAGTCGGAAACGGAAGGGCTTTTCAGCTGAAGGGGATTTTTTCCTGAAAAAGTCCCTTGCTCATTTTTTAAAAAGATTACTTGAAGATTTTAAAAACTCCTTTAAACCATAAAGTTTTGATATACTATTTTCCACAGTTCTTGCTTATAGGGGGAACACGAGAGGATATTGTCAATTTTATGCCTGTAGACTTCACTGCCATCTTGAGATTTTGTAATTCTACCACAATCATTAACTTTTCAAAGTTATGTCCAAACAGCTTATTCAAGACTACGTTCTCTCTGATTATTTTTGAGTATTTACGTAGTTGTACTCAGTGCCTGGTTATATACAACTGTGTTTTTGCTAGTGAAGCTTAGCGATGTAGCTCCACAGAACTGGCACGCCAGCATTCCCCGGTGTGGCGCCTAGGCAGTGTTAAGGAATGTTCTCTCCTGAAGGAATGTCCTGGACACTGGGCAGGCACCTTCGAGTACTAAGGATGAAATTCCTAGGAACGTGCTAGGTGAACACGAGATCAGGGACAGGGGCTAAGGAAAGAAGATGCAACACTCCCAGGTGCCAAGGAAGCCACCAACATGAGTGGCTTCTACCTCCATCACCTGTGAGTGTTTTCTATAGTCAGAGTCCCTTGGTATCTAATGACAAAAATGTTTCTAGAAAGGAAATGTGGAATGGCAGGGCTTAAAGATATCAAGAATATCTTCCATCAAGCTTTCAAGTATCAGGAAAGGAGAATGGATAAGAGTTAAGTCACTCTTGTCTAAACTCTAGCCATGTGGTCCTAATCAGCTGTCCCCCAGTGATGGATAGAATGGATAATGTCCTTCATGCTTCAGCTCTAGAGGGAACCCAGAGCCAGGCTGTAGAGTGCTCTGCGATTCCAGTCAACAATGCTGCAGTGTGTGTTCTAAACCCTAGAAATATTTGTTTCCCCTCTTTTACAACTTTCTTGAAATGAAAAAGACATTCCAGCAAAACCTGACTTTGTACTAGATTTTTGATGAAGCTGTATGTAGAGACAGGCCAGAAAATTCCTAGAAATTCTTTACAGAAGATCATCTGAAGTAAAATTCTGCAAATGCAAGCCAGCCTTGGACGGCTGCCATTTCAGGAAACCCACCTGGGTTTCAGACATGTTTCAGTCCAGAGGCTGAGTCCAAATTTCCCAACTTCATGCATCCCAATGTGTTCATCTGTCTGCTGAACAAGTACATCAGGCAATGATGTGAGAAGAAAAACATGATATTCACCCAGGCTGTCTGCATTGGTTGTTTCCATGTGGTGCAAGGTGACTGGTGAGTTTTCTCCTCAACAACTATGGGCTCAGGTGGCTACTAGGGTAGGAATCTTAGACAACCCCTGAAACCAAAACTTTGGAAACCAATTCTTACTGAAAGATTCATGCCAGATTAAACACAAGTTTCAGAAAATAGGTGGAAAGTGCCAGGCATTAGAGACAGAGGTGATGTGAGAGTAAGAAAGGTGTGGGAAGCTTTACGGACCGGCAAGGGGAGGGTAAATGAGCACGTGTTGAAAACTGACCTTTAAATCTGGAGGAGAGGGGTGGGGGGAAGTAGGAGAAGGAAAGGGGGATAAAGTGATGAAGGAAGACTTGATTTGGGATGGTGAATGCACAACACAATGTATAGGTGTTGTAATATAGAACTGTACACCTGAAACCTATATAACGTTATTAACTAACATCACTCCAATAAATTCAATTAAAAATATAAGAGTAAGTTTAAAAATAAAAAATAAATTAAATAACCAAGCAATGGTAGCTCATGTAATAAATTTGCTAAGAAATCCAGGACAAAAGGATTCAGCCAATTTTGATGAGTAGAACCAATACTTTCTTTTTAAAGTTTCTCTCACAAAAGTATGACTGTGACTGCACTGAAGTGTTTTCAGAGGCTTTGCAAGTGCATTCAGCCTCACAATGCTGTCTGCACCTATCCCAGATCTGACCTGCCCAATGACAGTCGGAAAGAGCAAGACCTTGCAATTCAGGTTGGAGGGCCGACGTCCTTTGTGCATCCCCACCTCTCGAACATTGTTATTCCCCCAGGGGAAACAGTGGTGGTTGAGAGTCTCTGTGAGTAAAGCCGCATGTTGCTACTCTTCACCCACGTCCCTGCTTGTTCTAATGGTGGTTTTGGTGGGACTTGCCCCACCAGTGTGGCACATCGGTCAACAAACACCAGCTGCCAGCCAGTCCTCAGCTAAGCAATGTTGACCAAGCATGTTCCGTGTGCTCCTCAGTGCATTGACCTGGGTAGGAATCTAGGAGAAGGCAGTGTTGGAACAGAACGTCTGGGCACACAGCACGGCACCCCAAAGGGGGCCTCGTCCATGAATACTAGAGTCCTCCTCACTCCCTGCAAAGACCCACTTTTGAACAATACCTCTTCTTTACAAAAGTTAAACTTGTGTATTTAAAAATCTATTATAAGTCACAGTCCTAGAAATTGACCAGGGGACTCCAAAATGATAAGACCCCATATCTTTGCTCTTGTGCCGCCCACAGGATAAAGAACAGGGCCTTGCACGGAGCAGGTGTGCGAGCCACACGGCAGACAGACTCCACTGCTGACACCCCTCCTGGGCCAGACCCAGCAGTGGGAAAGCCCAGGTCAGGAATGGGGCAGGTATTTGTAGAGAACCACCCAGCAGTGGTACAGCCACAGTGCCTGGCGGAGAGGGGCACTCCCACAACTACGCTCTCTGTGGCCTCTGTTCCAGCAGTGGTATGCAAAAAACACCGTGCTACTTACCACTGGTGCTGTTTGTCCAAGTACAGAGATGACCTACCCTGTCTAAACCTGTTAAAACTTTAATGTTTACTTATTTAAACTTTAAAGAGCAGAAAGCTTTTAAACTTATTATATCAAGTTCCACAATAAGAAATACATTTTACATCAAACTCCTTAAACACACACACATACTCATAAGTATTTTACATGTATGTGGGTAAAAAATAAATGTAAAAGTATGTGTATAAAATGGAAACAAACTTTTATATAAAAAAGAATTTTCTCTAAACAATATTTACCCTTATCTTTTGCAATATACTTCAACCTTTTCCATTCCATTCTTTTTTTTTTTAATGCTGATCACAGCCTACTAATCAGCTTTCACAGCCCATTTAATGTGTTAGGAGGCACATTTTTTAAGGCCCTGTCAACTGCCCTGGCTGGTGTGCTTCAGTGGCTGGAGTGTTGTCCTGTAGACTGACAGGTTGCGGGTTCAGTTCCTGGTCAGGGCTGGAGGTGCGTAAAGGAAGGCAACCAATCAATGTTTCTCTCTCACATTGATATACTTCTCTCTCTCTCTCAAAGCAATGAAAAATTTCCTTAGGTGAGGATAAATAAAGAAAGCCCTGTTTGACTTAATAAATAGCGTGGTGCCTCTTGCCCATGTTGTGTGAGCTACAACGTGTCAGTGAGACCGTGTGCATACAGACAGTGCCAAACAAGCTCTGTCCCTGTGAGGGGACAACACAAAACTCTTTGGGATCATGATTTGTTTGTCTAAGGTCTATCATTCAGAAAAACAGTCTGAAATTTTAAAAAACTTAATAACTATATAATCTATATTCTTAAAGATTAAAATAACAACTAGTTCATACTTTGAAGTCAATAGCTGAAACCCCAGTGTTCTAGAAATAGCCCTAACCCAGAACCTGACCTGGATCCCCTCCTAGCTTGTTATTAGCTCTCTCTATCGTGTGCAGGTTGCTGAGGCTGTTTTCTTATACATAAAACATACGAAATCATACCAACTTAGTTTATCTCAGAGATAATTATAGGAAAGCTCTTGGAAAAATCTGAAGTGCTATACAAACAAGTACATTGAAATCTTCTCAGAATATCTGTGCTGTTATTATTTTTACTAATTCAAAGTCCCATGGCCAGGTAGAACATTTTCCTACTAAGTATATTTATGTGAAAGCATAATGGTTATCCTCTCCCAGAATATCTGGGTGGCTAGAACTTCTACCTCTTTTCAATTACATACCCAGTGTGTCTGATCATTTTCCACCCGAAATTAAGCTGTTATGCAAATCTCATCAGTTTTATGCATGTGGGAGAACCAATGGAGGAAAATCTGTTATGATAATGCTCCAACCTATTTGCTTAAATAGACACAGAGAGAAAAACAATCAAGTGAAGAGAAGCAGAAGAAAAAAGATGAGTTTCATTAACAGGGAAGAAGTAGAATATATCCACTCAACCACAGCACTCACACGCCATTTTTTCCCTTTTCAATTATAATTTTCAAGAGAAGACATTACATTTAAATAGCCGTGAAAGACTTGGGCTTAGAGAGGCATCGGCTGACTTCATGGTGTAGGGGACTCAACACACCACATTCAAGGTCTTTCTAACTGAATTGGAGACATTGACAAAGTATTTAAAACTTCAGAAATGCCACTAAAAACTTTTCAGGTCAGTTGTCTTACTTTACAGTCACAACTCATATGGTACAATAATGATTTCAATGAACTCTTCTAACTTCTAGAAAAAGCGGACCTGATTTCTTTTGTATACCAAAGGGGCAGAAAAGAAATGCAAAAGTGGTCCTTTTTCTCAACAAAGGAGATGAATACCACCTGAACAGCCCTAACATTACAATTTATCTAGCAATATTTTAGTTTTGTAATTAGGAAAGCATTAAGGAGCACTTTACAACTTATTTTTCTTTATGACTCAGAATTTTGTAGCTATAGTTCCTGAGGGAGTCTATTCATTTTTCAGCTACTCTCATGCAAGAGCCATTTGTGGAGATGATGCCAAGGGAGTATCAGCAGAGGAAGATGGTTGCCTTTGCGTTATGTAATTTAGTGAAACAAAGGTCTGCTTGGCTAGGGGACCTGCAGCAAGTTGCCCAGTTGCTCCCCTCTCCCCCGCAAGAATTCCCAGTGTCATTTTGATTCCTCCTTCTTCTCACCCACCCTTCCCACCCACTCACCAAGGTGGATGGAATCCCTCCAATTCATCACCTCTCCTTCATCACAGCTGCTGTGGTGACCTTGGCCCACCAGCTCTTCTGCCTCTCTGGCAGGAGGCCCTACCTAATCTGCCTGCCTCAGTCTTGGCCCCTTCGATCTCCTCTCACCACTGAGACTCGGAAGAGAAGAACCTGACCACTCACTCACTCTGCTGCTGAGGCTTTCCCGTTACTCCCCACATAGCCTGGTTGTGAAGTGGCCTTAGGTTCTTCATGTGTAAAATGAAGAGAAGACAACTTCATGGATTACTGTGAGATTTAACTAGCATAATGTAAATAAAACCATTTTTTTTAAATGAAAGGAAACTACAAATGTAAGAAGTTATTAAATTTTTATCAGACAATTCAGGAATTAAGTAGTCAAATATAATTACTTGAATAACTAAATGAAGTTAATGAATTATGTCAAAAGTTTTGCAGGTTCATACAAGCTGAAGTGATAAAGTGGTGACGCCAACTTTTCTGTACACTGCATAGCAGAGATCTGTCCAAATTAGTGCTCAAATGGGAACCATGCCTGTTACACAGCAGGCGATCACTAATGTCGAAGCAGTGGTGTGTTTATCATCCACACACTGAATCTGGCTCTTTGTAGACAAAGCTATGCAGCCCTGATTTCTTTTTTCTTGGAACCACATTAGACCACAAATCTGTGCCTTTTCAAAAGGTGTACCTACTAGTGTTTCTCTTTAGAGAGAAGCAAAATGAAATGCCAGCACATCTGCAGGTGCTTATCAGGGGCAGAAATCTTCCAAACAGAATAATGTGTTCTAAGTAAGGACTTAACAATAATAAATAAGTGACAACGAGTTCCTAACTGCTGTGTATTAGGAATTGGTTGGAGTTTTATTAATCCCAGAGACAATCCCGAGTGACCAGAGATGAGTTAAATGCTCCTAAATGAAATGAAACCTGTGATGTAGTAAGGATTCACTAGAAAGAGAAGCCTAAGACCAAATTTTCTCAGGAGGAAAATCAATAAAATAATGAAAATATGAAATGCATACAATGTTAAGGTATCTGGAAAAGTTACCACTGCTTAATGAATTGTTTCACAGCTGCACAGACTTCAGTAAAGTACAATTCTGAGACCAGGAAGAAGACAGTATAGTCGATGGTAGGATTCACATTAGTACAGTGACGGGCACATAGCAAGTGTTCCCTAAATGTTTGCTGATGAAGCTAATTAACAAAGAAGATTTGGGTGCTCTTCTATGGCTACTATTATTAATTCAAAATCTTTTAGTATTAGTGCTATTGAAAGTAATCAGTCTCATATTTTTTTCTAATGAACTCATATAATAGAGCAGTTATGTATGTTCCATAGTGATGTCCTATGATACAGAATTAACGCATTTTACAATCCTTTCTTCTCCAAATACCTAATTCCTAATTCCAAATTCCTAATGCCTAATCAGATTACGCAGGAGTTTTGAGATACTGGGACTTATAACTTTATGCTAATGTTTGTGGACTACTACAAGCAAGCAGACATAATAAATACACAACAAAATGGCCACTACTCTTCCTCCTAATCACATAACAGACAACAATAATTAGCTATGGCACTTTCTACTTAGGCTGGAGTTTATCCTCCATGTCAATTCCAACAGAGTATTCTACACAGCCCTGTTAAGCCCTTCCTATATTTGTTTAACAACTATTACTGAATTCTTGCTAAGTGCCAGGCACTGTACCAGGGAGGCACATTGCAGATTAAAGTCATTTAAACAGACATGGATCTTGCCCCCATGGGGCTTAGGTTAACAATTGATTTGACACCCAGAGTAATGGCTTCTTGCAAGATCTGCTTTGTTCTGTAGCTGAAATGGAAATAATCCTAAGTAACTAAGTTTCTTCCTCTATTATCAAAGGGGAAGAAGATGGGTGCTGCACTCCCTACCTACAGGCTCCAGAAACCCGTGCAGTCTGCTGAACACTATAGGAGTTAAAGATGAAAAGAGCTGAACATTGTTTTTCAGAGCAAGAGAGAGAAAAAGAGATGGTCTTCTTTTACTTATTTAAGTACTTGATTTGCAAGTCAGATTCTGATAAACCCATAGGAGATAATTTTATGAGAATTTTCACATGAATGAATTTTACACCACTCCCCTAGAAAGACAGGGATAAAGTGTTTTCTCCTCCACAAGTGCCAGAAAGAGCATAACGACTGTGCAGAACTATAGAAAGGGAACAGATGTCTGTGTATATACCTTTTCCTACCACTTTGTCTGCTTTCTCCTGGAGCTGCAAAAGTAAATCTCCGAAAGTCTTACCTTCGTTATGAACCTTCCCCGCCCTGCCTGCCACCTGCCCTGGACTCCTATGGAAGCAGGCTCACTTCCCTCAGCAAAGACCCCTGGCCTACTTCCTCTTGTTTTTAAGCAGGAGGATTGTATCCCTACCCGGCAAACTGCTAGGAAGTTGGTATCTCCTCCAGTTACCAACCCGCCTAGAAAAGTACAAAATGTGAAAACAAGACTTTGGATGAGCAGGGACAGAAAACTGGCTTGGTCTAAATCAGGCTGACAAGAGCTGAAAAGATATTACTGCTAATATACAACTGTTCAACTGTCTCCTCAGGCTAATCCTGAGTCTGCTATCTACATAAGATGCTCTGTTAAAACATTATTTAGTTGCCTTATTTCAAAAAGTCAAAAAGATTTCCACCAAAACATAAGTCTATGGTACTGTCTCCAATGCAAGGATCCAGTTCTTTAACTTGCCTGGATGTATACATGATATGTATTTAGGCTACTGTGACATATGGTTGATCGTTTTGTTTCTTAATTTGCTTTTGTGCCTAAGTTACCTACTAATTTTGCTTTATGTTCTCCAGAACCTCTTTTTTTAAAAAAAACCCCTTCCAAGGAAGAACAAAATAACAAGCCTGCTTCCTTATTCTTCCTCAGGGATCCATTTCTATAATCAATTTGTATTTAAGAAGTTTGCACTTCTTCCCTCTGAATATTAATGTATTTCTTCATTCTCTAAAAAAAATAACACCATAAAAATTATAACTGAAAAATTATACATTTTACCTTTTGCCCTTTTTCCTATAGAATGGCATAAGCCAGCTCTTATATCATTATAGTACTTACTTAGGGAATGTGAAATCATACAACATCATGAACAGGAACTAATTTTGTGGCATTCAAGAGACAATTAGCAACATTACATTTATGAATTCAGTAGAAAGAGCAATATTTTTACAACTCTAATGTATAAAAGAATATAGTTGTGTTAAAGGACAAAAAAATCTTGTATTCTGTTTTGAGCTTCTCAGTATTTAAGAGATGGAACTGAATTCTTGTCATTCATTTATTCTATGTGCTAGACACAGTTCTATTTTGTGAACAAAATAGACAAGAATCTCTTCCTTCAGGGAGCATAGAATTGACCGACTGGTCCATGAAAATTCTAGTTGAAATGGACACTCAATAAATGCATTAAAAATGTATCCCCAAAATTCCTACAACTAGGCTAGGACCTCTTCCCTGGCCCCTTTCTTTCTCACTCTCTGAGGTAGCCCCCTTTCCAAGGGGTCAGGGTAGGTTTATGACCCTCTGAGAAGCTATTAAAAAACAATGTACAAAATGGAAGACTTACCATTAATAAATATATAGATTTTAGATTCTGTTTGCTTGTTCTTTGAAGCAGGAATAGATAGATATTTGCAGCTATAGAAGCCAGTGTGGTTTGCCTGGGCCGTGGTCAAGGTCAAAGTGCTGCAGAACAGTTTGTTGTTCCTTCCACAGGCAGATTTTGTTATGCTCAGCCTTTTCCTATCCTTACTCACTGTTTCAGGCAAAGACCATGAGTGGTCTGCTTTCCCTCTGCAATCACAGAAAAGAAAAGAAAACACAATTAGGGCTGGGGCCAGGTCCCAGGCACTCATCTCATTGGGAAGCACTATTCTGAGGTTCTGTCTTAAGCGCAGTCATCTTCTTTACAGAAAAGTGATGCTAAATTTAGAACAGCTTTTAAACAACTCAGAATAAAGGTGCAAAAATGATCAGGGCTCCCCTTCCCTTGTTTCCCCTTGAGTGAGTCTTTTCAGGAGGTGAATTACTTTCGTGTGAAGCAGGACCCTTGTGATTTGCACTTTGTGAATCACTAGAGACCACTGAAGTCCCTACCTTTCTACTCTAAGAGGTGACCGTTCTACTCTGCCTTAGGAAGGGCAGCCAGGTAATCCCAAAGCCGACAGTCACTTACCTGCATTTGATATATAGGGTCTTGCCTGCTTGCGTGACGTGCTGGGTGCCTTTTAAACTCAGTTCAGGACTTTTTAATTTTGAACCCAAACTAGATCCTGGAAAATAAATTTTAGAAACGTATTATTCACAAATTGCCCTCTCATGTTTTTTTAAAGTTATATCTTTCCAAAAAGGTAACATTTTACCTTTAACTTATTTTCACATGCAGAAAGGTACAGCTAAAACAAGTTTCTCTCGATTCACTAATTTTTTTCAAGTCCAAATCTTACTCATGAATATTATGTATCCTTTTATGCCAAATGGTCTAAATAATGTCCAAAAGACCATTAATTTAGAACATTAACAGATTTATACATGGTTCAAAATGCAACTACATTAAGACCATACACAATGTGGACGAAAAATGGGCCGCATGCTAACCCTGACAAGCTTAGGGGAGGCCTGCGCGGCAGCCTTGCAAACTCAGAGCCTGAAAGTGACCACGCAGGATGGTCTGGATGTCAAAATTCCTAATGAAAAGTGGGTCATGGCAGGTAGTCACGTCCTTGGCTGGTATCTTCCTTGACAAACATCAATCTTAACCTTAAGTGAGCCAGTCTATTGTCCTTTCGCAATTAACAGCATACCTTTGAAATGTCAGAGTAGTTTCCTTTTCCAGACGCCTTGGGGCACAACCTCTGCACTAGAACCGAGACCACAGAATACCTCACCCATGGTTATCTTATTCCCCACATACCATCTCTATGTGCTGTAAATGTTAACTATTAACCTTCTTGTACCCACCTATGTGAAAGAGGTACGTGTCTCTCTGTTTTACTTTTTATCCAATCCCAGAGACTTCCCAGCTTTGCTTTCTCCCACCCCTTAATCTACCACCAATGGATTTCATGGAATCCCTCTTATATCTCTTCTTTTGATTCTAATGTATAAAATATGCTGTGAAACTGTCATTCTCTGGAGCATTTTCTCAATCCATTAAGGTTTTGCTTCCTGGAATTTGTCAATTTGGCTCAGATAAATTCATATAAATTCTCTGTAGGTTTGGATGTTTCTGACATTAACAGTAGTAACTTAACTAAAAATTCTCAGGATAAAATGTCAATGTCATCCAAAATATAATCCTAATACCAGTATAGGTCATCTGTATAAATGGCCTGTGTGATCTATTTTTCTGATTACAAGGCATACAAAATTTCCTGGGTTCTAGACATAGCTCAGTCACTAGTTAAGCCATAATATTTTGGGCAAGTCATTTTCTTTCTGAACTAGTTTCCTCATATGGAAAACTAATTCTAGAGCCAAAATCAGTTTTAGAAGCCACTTAGTTTTTGTCTTACATAATCTCCAAGTTCCTTCTGCTGTGGTACAGAAAAATAGGAACTGCTCACCATGTACCTATGTGGCATTTGACAGGCATATTTCATGATTGTTGTAAGACAATAAAATAGGCCCTGCAAAAGTGCCTTAAAATCTATACGTCTCTACACTGCACAATAATAACACCCCTCCCCCCACTATTGACTGGCTGGGTGAGCCTGGACAAGTCGATCCTCTCTCCACTACTCAGTTCTTTTATCTGGAAAAGAGGCACTGGACTGCATAGCCTTGGGTCTCTGACTTCCCGTTACCGGGCCCAGTTTCTCGGCTCTTTGAGCCGTTGGTACTGTCAAGGTTGATGCTCTCCTGAAGCTCTCCTTGACTAGTCAGGATGGATCTCAGTAAAGACCTCTTGACCTCCTCCTGTTCTGCTCCCCCACCGCCCCTTCCTCTCACATTCCTCCTCCTTTTCCTGCTGAGGCAGCTGCAAGGCCAAGTAAAAACCCCGAGATTAGCAGGGATAATGGTTGGGGGAGGGAGGAAAGATATTCTGGAAGGGAGGAAAGTTCAGGATTTAGAGCCAATCTTAGGGAATATTTTTTACTTAAAAATTGGTTTATGCCATGGATTTCAAAGTGGGAGGTTGAGCTGGACAGCCCTCCACATTTTAGTGTGAGATCACAGAGCTGAGAGATGAGACACACATGTCTAATTCCACAGTTAAGTCTAGCAGTGCTCTCTAGTGTTTCTCTTGGGTCCTAATATCTAAAAAAAAAATTAAAAAACTAGACTCAGTTAAAGATCTGAATTTGAAGCTTAGTTTCTCCATTTACTCACTGTATGGCTGTTGGCATTATTATTTTGTAAAACTGGGAAACCCAGGATTTCTCTCACAGGTATTGCGTGTGAATTCAGTGCTGTGTCATCTAGGTGGTGGCCATCCTGCCTGGCATGTGGCAGACACCCACTGTCACTGACATCCAGAGGAACTGCTCCCCTCCCCTATCAGGGAATACTTTGCTGGGTATGTAATTGCAAAGATATGAAATGAACAGTTTCTGCTTTTCTGGTGTTGTTGGTGATATAAATTAATATTTTAAAAGTACCTTTTATATATAATAGACCTAGTATCAAAATACTACCAGAAAAACATGGTTCAATATTAACTAATTTAAATTAAAATCACTGTTTCATATGAATGCAACTGGTATACCACATAACAAGTCATCGAACAAGTCAACCCATTCAAGCAACTAGGAAGGCCTTTTGTATGTCACTCATATTTATGGGTTCCCTGAGGCAACATTGAGCTCAAAACCAGTGATCCATGGAAACACTAGGTTTCTATAAAGCCACAGGCTGAAACTGATAACACTTGCCCTGAGAAATGTCCAGGCCGAATGATTTCTGCCCTTCTTTATGGCATGGAACTTTGGGGATTTAGTTGAACAATTGTTTGTGTTTGGAAAAGATCCAGCATAGCTTCCTGAGGAAAATTCTGGCATTGCTTGCAGGTGATCTGTGTGTTTTTTGTGGAGACGAGGAGCTTTCTCATCTAGGAGGGGCTGTGGGGAAGAGGCCTCCCTTTCCATGGTATGGGTCATTCCCACTGCCTGCTGTTTTGGTTTCCAAAGTGTATGAATCTTTCTTTATCAGCAACTTAGAACACCAGGAATCCTAACCCTAAACAGAGAGAAACTTTGACCTCAAAGGACCACCCGAATGCCAGCAGAGAGAAGATTCCTTGAAGAACATGCCATCTGCGAGTTCCTTTCTTCACTCCCATTCCAGTCTCCAACTGAGAGAAGACACACAGCTGAGTGGCTAAATAAGACACTGAGACAAAAATAGGGTTGTTGGAAAATTTAGGGGGAAAAGGCTCAGAAACATATTTTGCTATATAATTTTTCTCCACTGACATCAATTAATTTTGCACTTGGAATAAGGAAGCTAGAGAAAAGCTTCATTAAAACAAAGCAAAGGAGAAGTGTAAGTAAACTGTGTTTCCAAGAAACTGGACCCTGAGTGCATCACCATTCCTCAGTTAATAGGAAACTAGTCTCGTAAAGATTAATGGAGGTGCCAAGATACAGTTTAACAGGAAAACTAATAAGGAAAAAGGAAAGTGAAATATTTATTCTTCAAATGCTAGGAAATGACATTAGGCCTTAAAACATTTCTTTGAGGCATTTTAATGTCCACAAACGTGCTTGAGTAATGAAGACTTAACATGTTTTTAGTACTTACTGCATGTCAGATACATTCTCCTCAGGAGTGATATACTCATAACATAAAGATATAAATATGTACATGTCCACATACACGTCCACTTCACACCATGTGTAACTTAGTTTGCTCTTCTCAATAAGCAGCTCAGAGTCACACTGCCCATTCAGAAACAAATCCACGGACTACCTCACTTCCAAGGGTGGAGTGCCACAATTTCACAATGACTCTCCCATTGTGAAGCTCAGATGGGGATCAAAACTGTCCTGTTGGCCATGGTAGCCTAGAAGTCTCGTTTAAAAGAGTTGTTGTCCTCTCAGTGAACTAGCGAGAGGTCTGTGAACTACTGTTTTCATCCAAGTCAACTACAGTATAATCATTCCTTATATCAGGAGACTGAGGCTCTTTCTTCAAAGCTACAGTGCTGGGTCCGAAAAGAGTGAATTCCCACTATAGGTCATAAGGAACCACACACAGATCATCATTTTAAAGCTGAGAGATGACTTTTATGTAAAGTCTGACTGAAAATACACGAAGAGCCCTGATTGGTGTGGCACAGTTGGCTGGGCATCATCTCACAAAACAAAAGGCTGTCAGTTTGATTCCTCGTCAGGGCACACAGGGCACATATGAGAGGCAACTGATCATTGTTTCCCTCTCAAACACCAATCGTTTTTAGTTGAAGGCCCTTCAAGACAAAAGTACCTATTTCATCCAGATTTGAAGCTCCATTTCATCCAGATTCTACCTCTGCTATATTGAAAGGGGCCTTATGCAAATACAAATCATGAAATGTTCATGCTTCCATTTTTTATTTAGTAATTAATCTCCCCAGGTCTGCTGCTAAACAGCTCTGTTGTGACCATGGGCATGTCATGGTAAGCCTCAGATTCATTTGCCAACAGAAGGGGCTGGACTTAAATTCCTACTGTCCCTTCCCGACTAAAAATTCTATGATTCTGAAATCACAGGAATGGGTACCGAATGTACAAGTTAGAAATTGCATTCTAGAGATACTGATCACTAATAAAAAGACAAATAACCCAATTTCAAAAATAGGCAAAAGATCTCAATAGATATTTTCCCAATGAAGATATATAAATGGCCAATGAGCACGTGCAAAAATACTGGATGTCAGTAGTCATCAGGAAAATGCAAATCAAAACCATAGTGAGAGCCCTAGTTGGTGTGACTCAGTGGACTGAGTGCCAGACCATGAACCAAAGGGTCTTCAGTTCAATTTTCAGTCAGGGCACACACCTGGGTTTTGGGCCATGTCCCCAGTGCAGGGGCGCTTGAGAGGCAACCACACATTGATGTTTCTCTTTCTCCATAAACAAAATAAATACATAAATAAAAATAAAACATTGTTATAAATAAATAAATAAAACATTTTTAAAAAGCAAACAAACCACAGTGAGATACCACTTTACACCCACTAGGACAGCTCAAATAAAAAAGATAGACAAAAACAAGTATTCATGAGGATTTGGAGAAATCGGAGCCCTCATATATTCCTGGTAGGATTGTAATTTGAGGCAACCACTTTGGAAAGGAGTATGGCAGTTCCTCAACTGGTTAAACATATGACCCAGGACCTCCGCTTTTAAGTGTCTACCTAAGAGAAATAAATACATATGTCCATATAAAAACTTGCCCATCACAATATTACTCATAATAGCCAAAAGGTGGAAACAACCCAAGTGTCCACCAATGATAATGGGTAAACAAAAGGTAGTATAGCCATACAACAGAACACTGTTTGGCAATAAAGAAAAATGTAGTGTGGACACGTGCTACAGTGTGGACGACTTCTGAAAACATTATTCTGGTGCACTCAGAGAAAAGGCCACCTGAGGCCACAGTGAGAAGGCAATCGTCTACAAGCAGCAGAGAGAGGCCTCAGGAGAAATCCAACCTCCTTACACCTTGGAGGTCCAGTTTCCAGAACTGTGAAAAAATAGGTCTTTTTTGTTTAAAAAACAAAAACATTATGCTTAGTAAATGGAGCCAGTCACAAAAGACTACCAATTATATGGTTCCATTTATATGAAATGTTCAGAATGGGGAATTCCACAGGGACAGAAAGCAGTTTGGTGCTAGGGAAAGAGGGGAATGAATGGAAAGTGACTACCAGTAGGCATGGAGTTTCTTTTCAGGGTGATGAAAATGTTCTGAAATCAGATAGTGGTAACGGATGCATGTCAGTGAATACCAAAATGTTCAGACTATAAGACACACCTAGGTTTTAGAGGAGGAAAATAGGGGGAAAAATTTTGAAGCAAAAAATGTGGTAAAATATTTAATAACATAAATAACATAGGCCACCTCCCCATGGCCCCCACAGTGAGCCAGGTAAGCTACATTTGGACTATAAGATGCACCCCCATTTTCCTCCCAAATTTAGGGGGGAGAGTTGTGTCTTATGGTCCGAAAAATATGCTATATTAAAACCCACCAAATTATACAATTTAAAACAGTGAGTTTTATAGAATGTAAATTTTACCTCAATAAAGCTGTTATTTAAAAAGAAAACAGAAAACCTCATGACTAAAGTAATCACAGAGTTAAGGTGAAGGCTTAGAATATCAAGCTATTTTGAACTTTGTTGCCACATATGACACCATCAGTGTTAGATTTTATGCTAGCTGTTTTCCCAGCTCAAAGCTTTACAAGGCTGATTTAGAGAAATAATGTTTCTTTCATGATCAATAACATTACTATTTTTATATTACAAGCTTTACAAACATACTGCAAGAAATTTACTATTTCTCTAAGTCACAATATTTTTATAAATTTAGATTAATGTTAATTTTAAATCACTTCTAATTGTATATTCTGAATTTTAACTAAATTTGTATATAACAAATTTTTATTGAAATTAGAATTTTAACAAACTTAGTCACATTGAAAATTATGCTATGAGAGCTCTCTGAAGAAACTGGCTGGTGTTACTTTTATATTAAAATTAGTGATTTCTAACTTGTTTGTTTTTTAACAAAGCTTTGTATATTAAATTTATTTCAAATAAGATGCATCTGTCTTTGATTTAACATACCATGTTTCCAACAGTGCATAATCCTATGTGATAAATGACCTCTTTATCTAAATATAATTCCCCAAGTATCATGTTTCTAAAATTTGATTTTAAGATCAGGAGCCTCTACCAAGGTTGGGTGAGGTTAATTAGACATAATTCATAATAAAAGATATTCTTTCTTCAAGATGTAGCAATATTAAAAGCTTAAGTTTCAGACTAAACCTCGTAGAATCTTTTTGGTTGGTGACATCGGGGGAAGAAATGCTAGGAATGGAATTGCAGGTAAACCAAATTTCCAGAAACTACTAAAATTTCTGTTCAGGCTGCTAATTCTTGCAGGACTCTAGCACTTAATAAAAAGTTACATCTTGGTCTTAATCTCCATTTTGCACCTCTATTAAAGTATTTATCAGGTAATATGAAGTGTACGTTGTAACTGAATGTACTAATTAGCAAGAAGGCCTTAAGTAAAGGAGGACTTTACACGTGTGTTTTTCTTCCACTGATGGGAAGATGGGGAAAGACCCCAGGGCTCATATTCCATCTACCAACAGGCTAAGTTGAAGATAGGACAGGCCTAGGAATCTGCACGGCAGCATTGTAACTTCAGTGCCACAATGAACCATGACACCTGTTTGTAAAACGCTATTTTCCCCCTTAATCAACTGGCCTTAAATCAAGGAAGTACCTACAGAAATGAAAAAATGTTTACATAAACACACACACACATAAGTACCTACCTACCAGTATGCACACGTTTCTCTTTGTGAAGACATCAAGTTTTTTGGGGGTGTAGTGAGGAGGTGGATATAGAAATGAAAGGTTTTTGGTGTGTGTGTCTTAATCACATTCTTCATTCTCTTAGGCACAGAAAAAGCTCCTAGACTGAGAGTTAGGAATGGACTTGTATCCAACAATACCAAGGAGCTCTGACTCACTGCTGACTAATCCCTCATGCTGATAAGATTATTTGTGACTTTTAGATGGACAAATAGGACATTTTAGGGGAGAATAATTGTGTTACTGAGCTTCAGGGTTGCCCAAAATGTCTACCACTCAATGTCTAACTGGCTGCTGTCCAGCAACAATACAGGGTGGGGCAAAAGTCGGTTTACAGTTGCTCATATAGAAAATAATACAATAATTAATAAATAATAATATAGGAATAAACCTTGTTTGTGTACTCACAATTATAAACCTAGTTTTGCCCCACCCTGTACATTTAATTTATTGAAAGTTGCTAATGCCAGGGACTTGCTATTTTCCTTGACATCTTTACATTATGTTAAACTCACTATTTTACCACATGGACTCACAAGAAGAATTCACTGGCTTCTTGCTTTAGTTTTTGCTATTCTAAGTGACCCCCAAAATCTGTAGATTTGAAAGGTGAACTGTCTGGTCTCCATGCCTTAGTAGAGAATTTAAAGTAGTCATTTATATAAGATTTATGTCTTAAATTCAAGTATAAAAGAAAACAAGTGAAAATTATTTTAAATGTTTAATTTCAGCAGTTAGCATTGCCACTACTCTGTAGATATTCATTTAAATAATTCTGCCACGGTTTCTGAGCAGAAGCTGTTTTACAACTCATGGTTTAATTGTCAGCCAGCAAGATCCATGAATAGCTTTTGCAGCACATGGCACAGGGACAATCCACAATGAACCACTAAAGTGGGCAACGTCTAAAAAAATCTGAACTTGGACAGTATTCATTCCATCCCTGGGTCGATAGACTTTACTCATTGTTCCTTAAACTTTATAAAAGTCATTTAAAAGAAAAAATTCTGTGTTGTTTGAGATGTTTGCTAATAGAGAAATGCTCTAAATAACATCGACATTCCTACTGTCACTGTTTATAAGGAGGCATAGCTTCAGTATACCTCTTTGAGCTTTTTACTTGACACTGGCTTCTTGGAGGGTCATGGTTTAAAAGAGCATGTTCATTTATCATTAGGCCTGTCACCAGGCTACGATCAGGAGCCTACCCTCCCAATGACCTGTACCCATGCACAGCTCCTTTTCATGTGACATCAGACTAATTAAGGTCAGTCAGTGAGAAATCTCCTGCCAGCCATGGAGTTACCTTTTCCCAAAATATGTTCTCCTCCTACACCACAGTTCTTTTATTGAATAGGTTCAAAAAACACCTCTGTAGAGCTGTCTAACAACATGTCATTTCAGTTTACCAGATGATGTCATGGATGTTATCTGAGCTGCTTGGAGCAGGGGTCAAGATCTGGTTGACAGTGCATGAGACATAGCTTGGAAAGAATTTCAGGAGAGAAGTCTGGTACACCTTCATCTGATTACGCAAAGGGAGATGAACAGAGCAGATGGTCTTTGTACCCTCCCAAATGCTGGGAGAATGCTTTCATCTGTTAGGCAGGGCTTAGATACATCTCCATTTCTCTACCAATAGCAGGAAATGGATTACACTTGAAGCATATTACCTCCTGGCCTATGCTGTTATCTGATGTCTCCATTCAGAGGGCTGTGGGGAAGCTGGGCTTGATGTCATCTCATATAGAATGGATCCTATTCACCAGTAGTATTATGCTACTTACTGTTCATTTTGATTTCAGGCCAGTATATATTAACTTTCAGGTTATGAACACCAGAAAAAGAGATTGTTCGGTAGAGGTGCAATTTCAATAAACACATGAAATATATGTAAGACTCAATATATAACACTTGGCTCAATGTAAGTAACTGGTGTTTTTGCTGTTAATATTTCTTCAACTGGTGTATTCTCTTTAGAATCATAGCACTATAAAACAATTCAGCATCAAGTCAGTGACAAAGTGCTTATCACTAAAACAGCATTCAGATAAAGGCACATCAGGAATAGCAGTAATATTAATAAAATGCTTGAACTTAAAGTTATTCGCTTTGTAGCATCTTACTCTCTATATGCGGGCCACTATTTGAAATCAAAAGTTTTCCTTATCCTACATGGCATTGGAATTACAGTGTGGTCTACCACCCAATGTTTTACCAATTACTCTGTGTTCATTACTGTTCAATGCAAGGCTTCAGGCATCTGTGGTGTTGAGGACAGCAGGTCTTTGAATTTCATGGACATGTTACTTACATGGGCCCCTGTGGGTTCCCTTAGGAAGGAAAGCATCAGAGAAGATCTGGGAAATATTTTGTCAATTCAGTATAAGACCTGCCATATAATAGTTAAAGCAGATGAACTAGAATGGAACTTCTACATTTTAGTTTAGTGGCTACTTATAACATGTGATGTAACACAGATCCTTTGGATTCACACAGATCTTTCTGGGGGGGGTGGGGGGGGGACATCCAGAGCTGTATGTTGTGATGCTATTAGTTAACCAGAGAAAAAATGCATTGTGGTAAAGTTTTCATTTTGAATCTAAAAAAAAGCCTTTAAAATTGTGAACTATAAATTTTGATGTTTTTTTTTCTTCTTCTTGTTAAAGAAGATCCTTTAACATTTCATGTAACACTGGTTTGGTGGTGATGCACTCCTTTAACTTCTTCTTTAAGAAGGAGAAGATAAAAAATATGAACAATAAAGTTGCAATAAATACATATCTATAACAATTGAATCTATAAAACAAAACAAATGAACAAGCAGAACATAAGCAGATTCATAGATACAGAGAAGATTTTGACTGTTGCCAGATGGGAGGAGGTATGGACAGATGCATTGAAAAGGTGGAGGGATTAATAAGTACAATACAAACTGGCTGTTACAGAATAGTCATGGGGATGTAAAGTACAGCATAAGGAATATAATCAATAATATGCTAATAACTGTGTGTGGTGTCAGATGGGTGTGACATTTATCAGGATGATCACTAGTAAATTATGTGATGTCACCCTGGCTGGTGTGGCTCAGTGGATTGAGTGCCAGCCTGCAAACCAAAGTGTCACTAGTCTGATTCCCAGTCAGGGCACACGCCTGGGTTATGGGTCAGGTCTCTGGTGGGGGATGTGGGAGAGGCAACCACACATTGATGTTTCTCTCCCTCTCTTTCTCCCTCCCTTCCACTTTCTCTAAAAATAAATACAGAAAATCAAAAAAACAAAATAAGGTAAAGTCTAATCACTGGAGTATATACCTGAAACTAATATAATAATGTACTTTAACTGTAATTGAAAACAAAAAATGATTTTAAATTTTTGTATAATAAAATGAAGAAGAAAGTCTAGCATGCATGCAGACTATTTATTTATGCAAGAAAAAACCCAAAAATGTTATTATAGCTAACCCAATGATTGGTCTGTTCTTTTCATACAGTCTTTAACTTTATAATCTATTACAAAGAAAGAGAAAATACCAATTGTTTTGCATATAAAAATAGCGGAGAAACAAAAGGAAATTGGAAGGCCGAGTGTGATAAAGTTCTGACATTAGTTTTAAGCTTCCTTGGACAGTTTACAAAGTACTAATTATATATTTATGAATTATATATTTATTAAAGTACTAATTATATTTTTCTGAAATACTTTAGACTGTCTATAAAGAAGGTGCTTTATAAATTCACTCACTAAGAGGAAAGCTGAGATAACCTATCTTTATAACCAACAATATACACAAAACCCTCTTACCCTTGAGATTTAAATGGCTAAGAGTGTGTAATAAAGTGATCCATTGTAGGGGAATTGAATTTTTGAAAGCTACAGCATACTTCCTAAGGTTCATTAAACACTATCTTGACCATTGTGTTTCTGTTGTCAAAATCAGTTTCCTTCTAAATTAAACTATTTGAAATATAATTGCTTTTCACTGGGCATATTTTGGAGACTAATCCTTCTTAGACAATGGAATGGGCATGTTGACTTAAGTATTCTTTTTTAAAATTCTGAGTTCCTTTAATTTTCATGTTTTCTTACAGCTTGTTAAATTTACATAGCAAATATTTGTAATAGCTGTGCCTTCTTAAGATTTTACAAACTTTAAAAAAATCTTATCTTAGATGGAATTAGTAAAAGCAGTATGCCTCCACCAGCAGTATCTCAGCTTTTAGAAAAATAATTTAGTGAATGATTTTTACTCATTTCAGTGTGTGATGTAAAGGCCTTCCTGACAAACATCCACAGGAGATTTGAAGTCATTTGTACCCCAAACCTGGAGAACATGGTTTTTAATTCTTGGGACATTTTTACTCTTATATTTTCATTAATTTATCTAGAACTTTGTTTCTGGAATTAGTCTTTTTTTATATCATCCAAGATATCACATCTCTGCTAAAAAACAAAACAAAACACCAATTTCTGTTACAAGTTGGCCATGAACCTAACAAGCTTTAAAATAACTTATGAATCAGCTCATTCTGGAGGACAAGACCAGAAACAATCAGTAGAAGTTACATAAAGCCAGAAGTCAGAACTTTGTGGTGAAGTAAAAAGGTCCCTAATACCAGAGCTGTTTCCACAAAATTAAGCTACTCAACCCCTGGAAAGAGACCTATGATTCTAAGAATCTGGGAACTCCTCCCTCGTCTGTCTATCACATGCCCATGTGACCCCTTCCTCTCACCCCCTCACCGTGTTGATTTCTCCAGTCTTTAACCTCAGCATTTATTTTTCCACTTACTATTTTAAACATATACTAAGAGAAGGATATAATAATAAGACAAGATTGTTTTCCTTAAGTTTCTAACTTAGGCTGAATAACAGAAAAATAAGTAAATAGAGATGTATGTAATTTCATACATATAAACTCCCTTTTGTATAAAAATAAAATTACATTTGCATGTTATCAGAGGGAAGCACCAGCTGTGGAGGCAGCTAACCCAGCCCAGGGAGAGAGGGACTTCTCTCAGAAGATAGATGTTGAAGGTAAGACCTGAAAAACGGAGTGTCTGTGTATTTACTAAACAAACACCAGTGAGTTTTTCTCTCTTCTTCAAAGACTTCCCAATCTTCAAACCCTCTAAGCTCATCTTTATCTTTTAAGCAATTGTTACCGGCTGCCCTTCAAAGTCTCTGGCTTCTACAATTCTGCTTTCCTTGACCTCTCTGCTACAGGAGAAAGGCCTATTGTCAGATAGATAGATAGATAGATAGATAGATAGATAGATAGACAATTTAGAGTCTACCTGACTTTACTTGTCACTAGAAAAAAAGCCAAAAGTGAACATTTGCTAGAATATATTGAATATATGCCTAGTTTCACATTGTACTTTTTGAAACAAAGGAAGAGGTCTGGGAAGGAAAGGCAGCAATGAGGGTCATAAAGGAAAAACCATGGGATGTGATACATTAGCCAGGATGTAACTTGTCCCCTCTTTTCACTCCTCTTCCTAGGTTACACCATGGGTGGTCCAGAGCCAAGAGGACATAGTTTTCAACCCATGTTCTTATCCAAGATGGAAAAACAATGGCAACAACAGTAACATTATTTAGTATATTTTGGCTGTGTTGGTGTACCTAGAAATTAAAGTTCCCCATAAAGAGTCCCTCTTCTGTGCTGTTTGGAAACCTTGCCCAGCTAAGAGTATCCCAGCATGAGGATTCACGAGAGGAAATATCTCTGGGAACCATTTCTCCAGTGTCTGGGCAGCTTAGTTTCTCACTCTGAATCCTGGAACTAGATTCAATTCAGGAGAACCTGGCAAGCTTAGCCAAGGACAAGAAAGGGGTCACTGGAACCAGAGGATGGTCCAAATGGAAGAAACAGAACATTTCAGATATGTGGGGGGAACTATCAGCAGCTCTGGGACATATGTCTGCCAACCCCCTCCACCCACCTGTACACTCACACATAGATTCTTAGAAGGAGAACTAATATGGAATCATGACTCCTTCAAAGTCCTCTGAGGCCCAGTGGAATGGTTAGGATACAGTTTCAGTCAGTTCAGCTAGTGTTTATTGAGTGACTACTATGTACCAGGCACTGTACTGGATTCACAGCTGGAAGGTGAATCAGAACAAGCCCTTCTTCTTGAAGGTCTTTCAACCCTGAGGTCTCTTAGGACATGAGTCATCTAGAAATAGATTAGATGAATTCCAAGAAATGTAGAAGACTTAAGTCAACAAATAAGACATCACCTCAAAGCTATTTATGCCATGCGTTTGAAAGACCTGTTTTTTAGTATAAGGAGTCACAACTTCTTTGCTAGCCTAAGTGACTCATTTCAGTAAAATTCATAGTTAATGTCACAAAACAAGACAATGGTAAATGTAGGACAAGAAATACAACCATGTTTACATCTTGAAATAAAAAATAACATGTTAATTGATGATTGCTTAAGTACCTTTTAAGTGAATGTTGAAATGTTCTAAAATAAGAATCTTCTATTCCTACCTGAACTCACCCTAGAAGTTGAACATAAACCTAGAATGATGACCGCTTACGAATTGGCATCAGGAGAATTAGAGTTGATATGATCCGCAATTTTCCTCATGAAATCATATCAGAAAATATAGCACTCCAAAACATTGTAAGAAAGTATATTTCTTTTAAGACATATTCCCCTAGATCTGTACTTAACATTCTTCCAAAATGGTGAGTGAATTATCCCAGGGAGGCAATCCCATGCCCACCTGCACATTTAAAATAAAAAAAAAAAACAACTCTCTCCTAAGGCCCCCCCTTACAACTTCACAGGTGTGTCAAGACAAAGAAATATGGCCCAAATGAAAGAACAGAACAAAACTCCAGAAAGAGAGCTAAGCAATGAGGAGACAGCCAACCTATCTGATGGACAGTTTAAAGCCCTGGTAATCAAAATGTTCACAGAACTGATTGAGCTTGGTCTCAAAATGAAAGAATAAATGAAGGATACCCAAAGTGCAATACGGCAAAATATTCAGGGAACCAACAGTGACAGGAAGGAAACCAGGACTTGAAGCAACTTTTTGGAAAAAAAGGAAGAAATAAACACCCAACCAGAACAGAATGAAGAAACAAGAATTTTTAAAAAAATGAAGAGAGGCTTAGGAACCTCTGGGACAACTTTAAACATTCCAATATCTGAATTATAGGGGTGCCAGAAGGAGAAGAACAAGAGCAAGAAATTGAAAACTTATTTGAACAAATAATGAAGGAAAACTTCCCCAATCTGGCAAAGGAAATAGACTTTCAGGAAGTCCAGGAAGCCCAGAGAGTCCCAAAGAAATTGGACCCAAAGAGGAACACACCAAGGCACATCATCATTAAGTTACCCAAGATTAAAGACAAAGAGACAATCTTAAAAGCAGCAAGAGGAAAGGAGAGAGTTATCTACAAAGGAGTGCCCATAAGGCTATCAGCTGATTTCTCAAAAGTTACCTTGTGGGCAAGAAGGGGCTGGAAAGAAGTATTCAAAGTCATGAAAGGCAAGGATCTACATACTAAGATGACTCTATCCAGCAAAGCTATCATTTAGAATGGAAGGGCAGATAAAGTTCTTTCCCAGATAAGGTAAAGCTAAAGAAATTCATCATCACCAAGCCCTTATTATATGAAATGTTAAAGGGACTTATCTAAGAAACTGAAAATCAAAAGCTATGAACAGTAAAATGACAACAAACTCCCAATTATCAACAAATGAACCTAAAAGAAAAGACAAACAATGAAAACAAAAACTAAGCAAACAACTATAACAGGAACAAAATCACAGAAATGGACATCACATGGGGGGGTTTCAGTGGGGAGGGGGAAGGGAGGAATGGAGGAGGAAAGGCACAGGAAATGAGAAGCATAATTGGTAGGCATAACATAGGAAGAGGTCAAGAATGGTATAGGAAACAGAGAATTCAAAGAACTTATATGCACAACCCAAGGACATGAACTAAGTGGGGGGAATGCTGGAGGGTTGGGCAGTGCAGGGTGGAGGACAGATAAAGTGGGGGGAAATTGGGAAAACTGTTTAAAAAAAGAAAAAACAACTCTATTTCTACATTTAAAAAATTTACTACTCCTAAAAAGAGATATACCTGAATATAAAATCACTAAGTTTAATGTCCAGTCTAAAAAGGCTAAAATGAAACAGAAATTCTTGAAAATGAACCTTCATGCTAATTTCCTGAATGCTTGTGTAGCAAACACTTGGTGTATGGTGTTTTCCATTTATGAGGTTTGAGGACAGTGAGCCGGGGTGCGTGGCAGGACCACTTTTCATCTGTGCATCAATGATGTGTGTCAGATATCCCCTAGCACTCAAGAAGCTACAGGTACACAAAGTCTATTTCAGGGCAATAATAGAGAATAATAAAAAATTAATAATCAATAAGGGAGTTACTCAATCTCCATGGTTTTTTCCCTCTAGTTTTAGCAGAATTCCCTATGCAGAAGATTTCAAAGCTATAAACATTTCCAAATAACAACAGAGAACAAAACTCTGATCTAGCAGTCGACATTAAGTGGAAAGGAGAATTAAACAGTATTTTCCAAAACGAAAACAATACAATTAATCATAGTCGGAATGCTGTAACAAGGGTTTACATAGCCTTTTAACATTGTTTGTTTGCAGTTCCCTGTAATAGATCCCTGCCTTTCCATTTGTTTACATATATTTTTGGTTTCTCTAATGCCAACTTAGAAAAAGAAAACAAACATTAAAATCAAACAGTATATATCTCACTCTTTAAAATTTTCATCCAAAGCATATATCTATTTGATCACTCTCCATTGTTCCCTTGGAACGAAAGAAGGAAAAAAAAAACCTCCTTAATAGGTGGCAGGATAAGATTTTTTGCAGATTGGATAAATGTGGCCCTATCCTGGTATCGAAAAGTGTCCCTCTTCAAGTAACAAACCAAGAAATAAGTAAAATGCTTTTTTCTCTTCACTGCTTGCAGGTTTGAATACCTGAAAGGAATAATCTGAGGAAGAGCAAGAGACCCAAGGAGCAACAACAGGGCCCAAAGGATCATTTCCATTTCCGACAATAGTTCAAGGGCTGCCAATCAAATGGAGAGATGGAGGCCGTGGTTGTGGCCCTTCCAGACAGAAAGAAACACCTCCAGGCAAATGTTGGAACAGTTAGCTGTCTTTTTCTCAGACACAACAGCTTGTTATTCTACACCATGAAAACCAAAGTGATTTTCTTTAATTCATAGATTTTAACATTCAAGGTATGTTGGGGTAAATATTGGTAGAAAGGGCACTGATTTTAAAATCAAAAAGACCTAGATTTGAATCCTAGTCTGATCACTACATTAAGAGTGTGACCATCCACAAATCATCAAGTTTCCCTAGCTTCCAGGTTTCAGTGCTGGGAAAGCAAAGTTAAAAGTGCACATGCTCATGGCCTGGCCATGTGGCTCAGTTGGTTGGAGCGTCATCCAATAATCAAAAGGTCACAGGTTCAATTCCAGGTCAAGGCACATATCTGGATTGCTGGGTCAGTCCCTAGTCAGGGCTTGTGCATTGTTATTCTCTCGCATCGATGCTCCTCTCCCTCCCTCTTTTCCCCTCTCCCTAACATCAATGAGTATGTCCTCAGGTGAGAATTTAAAAAAAAAAAAAACAAGGTGCACATGCCCAGGAGATGATTCCTCCACTTTTCCCTGGAGTCATGTTTCGTCTGCTCCTGCCCCAATACAGGTAGCAACTGCCTTCAGGGTCAAACAACACTTCAGGATCCTTCCCTGTACTCCAGTTCCACTGAGAAAAGCTCCAAGTCTTTTGGAAATCTAAAAGGTGCGGTAGACACTGGCCTCCTGGAAGCAATCTGGCAGCAGGCAGTCCAGCTTTTCAGAGTGATAAGGCCTTTTTCAGAATCAAAGTGCTGCCTGGCCTTCTGTCCCTCTGCTTGAGTTTCAAGTCACTTACAGGAGAGCAGTGTGGAAGGCCACATCAAATCATGTTCTTAATGCCTTTGGAGATCCTTTTTGACTTGAGTTTTTGGGACGGTCCTTGAATGCTCTCATAAGAAAATCCACATGGTTAATATTGTTTTCATGGAGACTTTACTGGCATCTGCCACAAGCAGAAGTGGAATGTCCCAAGGCCACTTTAAGCTGGAGTAGCAGTGCTTCTCACATTCTTTGGAGATGACAAAACTCCAAGGATAGAATGGTTTGGAATGAAGGGAAAACCAGCATGCTCTCATCCATGATCATTTCTTTCTCCCCTTTTCACTTAGGCTAGAACGTGGGGGTGAGAACAGTGAGGTTTGGAGTCTGACTCAATGAGACTGAAACAATTTCAGCCTTACTTACCACTTCTGTGATCTAGGAAAAGTATTTAATTGACCTCAGCCTCATTTTTTTCACACTGAAGAGTACTGTGCTACCTCTTGGGATTGAGTAAGGTAATGAATGTAAGTTTAAGTGCCTGACAATCTGCAGAGGTTAGTTACCTCCCTTCTTTCTCTCCCAAAGCACGCATCCTCACCACATTCTCCAGGAGAAAGTACTCAGCCAGAGGTCCTATGATATAAACCCCAAGAGATGTCTATACTCAGAATCTGAAGGTCAGGGGTCCTCCTCTGCTGGTGTCATGGTATTCATAAGAGGCCAGCAGCGCCAACCTGGTATGGACCCTAATCAAAAGATTTCTGAATGGGAAGCTTTTTCCATTAGACCGGTTGTCTCACTTAAAGGTTCTATGTAGAAGGGCCAAGGTATTTTCACTATTAATATCTTGGCCAAATTCCAGCTTAATATCTAGATGGAAAAGAAAGGGCTAAGTACCAAACAGTGGTATATTAAACATGGCCACAATATTGTACAGTTCCCCCCATCAGGAGAGGAAGCTGTTTCCCCAATCCTTAACTGTGGGTTAGGACCAATCAAATGTGGCAGGAGCGGTGTGGTAGTGGTTCCAAAGCCCAGCCCTCAAGAGGCCATGAAGCTTCCACCATTGCCCTCTTGGACTGCTCCTGCCTCCATGTAGGCAAAAGACTGCATGTGGAGGGAGGCCCAGTAACAGCATGCACCAAGGCCCCAGTTGAAATGCCAAGTGACTACAGCGGCACGAGTGACTTGGGTGAGACCGGAAGAAAAACCACCCAGCTGGGCCCAGCCCAAAATTTCTAAACCGCAGACTCATTTGACTGAGTAAATTCTTCTTTTAGGCAGCTGAGTTTGGGGGCAACCTGTTGAATAGCAATAGATGACAGACACAAATGCTGCCATGACTGAGCCCTGCAGAAACAGCGATTCAGTAGTGCATAATGCATATGCCTTTTCCATATTTGAAAATATAAGTGTCATGTGGGACTCACACAATATGAGGCCTTCAATGCCCTATAGTGACCCCAGATGCTCACAGGGAAGGAGAAGCAACTTGAACGCTTTGTGATTCACAAAAAGTGTCCCAGAGTCATGGTTCTGCACAGAGGCAGCCTAGCTTTGTCTCCAACCAAGCAGTGACTTTTCTCACCAATGGAGACAGACCTCTGGCACATCATAAAAGCCAGCAGAAGCACACTGCTCCAACAGGTAGAATTCAGCCACCCAAGTCAGGAGAAAAATCCCAGCAAAGGAAATATGGATACAGAGGCTCAATGAGAGTTAAATCACCGTGAGGCTTCAGACGGCACTCTGCTGTGGAGGAAGGCAGGGCTGGACCAGGGCATGTGGGTGCCTGGGACAGGTCAATATATACACCTTTCAAAAAACATCTATAAATGTTTTCCAGTATTTATAAAAAGGGAAGGCTGAATGCTCTGGGGTGTAAAAGCAGAGAAGGAAGACTAATGTCTAGATCAGTAATTCACTTCTGGCTCCTAACTCACACACCCCACTGGGCAGTACAGACCCGCTTTCCCCAGAAGGCAATTCTGCCACATCTACTGACGGCACGTCCCGAGCACTTTATCCTTGTATCCCTTCAACACACCACTAACACACACTTTTCCTGGCAGGAATTCTTGTAAATACAGTTTCCTCCACCTTGTTATAGGTCTAGTGATGGTTCAGTGCATTTTACAGATTGGCACAGGGCAGGTCCCTCCCAAGCAGCCCTAGGGGAGGGGATCCCAAGGTGTGGTCTCTGGAGCAGGTGCATCAGCACTACTTGGGAAGTTGTTAGAAAGGCTAATTCTTGGCCCCACCCCAGGCCCACTGAATCAGAAACTCTGGGGTGGGGCCCAGTACTCTAGTGTAGCAAAGTTTTCCCAGTAATTTGGATGCCTGATAAAACAGGAGTTTCTTAACCTCAGCCATCCACTGAAGTCACCTGGGAGCTTTAAAATCACTGATGTTTTGATCCCACTTGACCAATTGTGATTAAATTGGTCAAGAGTGCAGCAGGGCAAGAAGAGCTTTTTAAAACAAACAAACAAACAAACAAACACATCTCCAGATGACTCTAATGTAGGGCCAGACTGGAGACCATGGACCTAGATGAGAAGCAAAGGGTTTTATAGACCCTAATGGGCAGACTAGTTACTAATCAGGGTTTTGTTAAAGGTGGCCTTGAGTTTAAGTGGTTTCACATTTTTATATAATGAAAGCCAAGGCTTTTTATTTATATAAGGTTCACTGCAGGCCTCTTTTAACAAAAGAATCTGATCATTGTTATAGCTTGGCTGTGTAAACCACATGATGGGTGGCTTGAAAGGAAATCTATTCCCCCTCCACCTTTTAAATAGAAAAAAATGGAAGACTAAGCTGAGAAAAATACCCATGAGCACTAGGATAATCTATGAAAAGATAAAAGCATTTTCCAAGATTTGTAATAATGAGACAAGGAAGAATGCAAGGGACAAACACATGAAATTTCAAGCCAATAAGAAACACAAAAAGTTTATTATTAACTACAGCATGACACCATGAGACAGCGATGCCCCTCGACAACAAAGATTCTGGAGGAGACACTGGCTAGTTTTTACCACCAAGTAATTTTGTTTTGGAAGCAAATGTCTTATAGAACTTTTATTTATGGCTAAAACCTATTTAACTCCATTTTTACTATTTTACACCAAACCCGTATTTTGTAAAGCCTTAATCTTGCATCCAGGATTTGGTTAACCATGGTATCTTCAAGATCACACCGATTTGTTTTTATTACAGGTACAAGTTAAATCTAAGGTTTTGTAAAAAGAGTCCAGAAGTAGGACACAGGTGCCCTGGTGGGAGGCAGGGCACAAGAACAATGTGGGAGCCAGAAGGGGCTCCTGGTTGACCCAAGTCTAGTTCCTTGGTCACACAGGTCAATCAATGGTCATCAAAGGATACTGGTGAAGAGGATTTAGACCTTGACATCAGAGCTAATAATCCTTTAGTGCGTCTCAGTTTTAAAAAACTACTAATTTTTTTGTGGTGACATTGGTTAACAAAATTACATAGGTTTCAACTGTATAGTTTTATAATACATGATCTCTATGTTGCATTGTGTGCTCACCAACAAAAGTCAAGTCTTTTTCTGTCACCATATATTTGACTCCTTCTACCTTTTTCTGCTCCCCTACCCTTTTTTCCCTCTGGTAACCATGGTACTGTTTGTGAGTTTTTGTTTGTTTTTCTTGTTTGTTCATTTGTTGCCTTCTGTTTTATATCCCATACACAAGGGAAATCATACAGTTCTTGACATTTTCCATCAACTCACTTCACTAAGCATGATATTCTCAAGATCTATCCATGCTGTTGGAAGTATTTCATCTTTTCATAAGGCTGAGCAGTATTCTATTGTGTATATGGACCTCGTCTTCTTTGTCCAATCATCTATCAAAGATCACTAAGGTTGTTCCCATGTCTTGGCCAAGTGCTCCTCAATTTTTAATGAGCAAACAAAACATCTGGGGACTTTATTAAAATATAGGCTCTGATTTATTAAGTTACTCAGCAGATGCTGGACCATAGACCACACTTTGAGAAGAATGTTTTAGAGTATGTTGTAGACACGTGTAAGTGTGGGGCTGGTGGGGGAGTGGGGAACGGGAGGCACCAACCTGAGCCCCAACCATAGGATTCAGATTTTTCAGATCCACATTTCACACCTACCTAGTAGGATGACCCTTCCAGGAGCCTGTTTGCATGAATGGTTGAGAAGAACTCATTGTAAGGAAAGAGGAAATCAGGCAGACTAGCCTGGTGTAATGATTTGAAATCAAAGGCTGCTATTAAAGCAGAGCATTGATGCTAAGTGTGGACAGGTTTCTGTTCTTCAAGTTCTGCATCAAAGCCTAGCACCCAAGGACTCAGGGTTGAGTCTCTGAGAGGATGAGTAAGTCAAAGCATAAAATCTAACAGCATTCTTATCTCTAAAAATTGAGTCAGACAGTGCAGAGTAAAGCTAAGTGTTTGGCATCTCACCAATACAGGCTAAGACAGAACTTCTGCACAGACTGAAATCCAGCTTTGGGGGCTCATAGGTCCCAGTGAAGTATGACAAAAAAAAAAGAAAGGATTACAGGAGATAAGTATCTCAGGGAGTTGAAGTTCATAGCTGATTTCCTATGTCTTAGTCACTCACTACTGAGGATAAACACTATTTATTAAGAATAGTCCCTCTAAAGAATCCACTATAACTGAGGCCAAATGGATAGGTAGAAGCACATTCATATACTGAAATAAATTCATATCTGGCCCTGACAGACTTCTTCTTTGAAACGATAGTATGGTTACATCATTCATTCACTCATTCAAACACTTCCTGAGAACCTCCATGCCAAGCATCACACTAGGTGCTAGGAACCCAAGGACAGTTAAGACATGGTCTCTCCTCCTCAAAGGGTGAAGGCACAGCTATATAAGTAGAATGCTAACGATGCCAGGTGGAAACTGGAAGATGGTCACAGGGAGGGGCTATATACAGGAGGGTACATATAGGAGCAGGAGAAGCCATTCATTCTGCCTGGGGCTATATTGAGGTGCTCATGGAGATGGTTCTGAGCTGGAATTTGAAGGCAAGGGGAGGAGGAGAAGCACAAGGAGAAAAAGAGTCTAGCAGACAAAATAGCATGAACATGGAGCAATGAGCATGCAAGGATCATCTAAAAAAGGGGGTGGGTAATTCCTTTGACTGGGGTAGAGTTTGTATAGCACTGCCCACAAGGAAAATTAATCTTTGGACCACATCTTTCAATGTACTACTGGTTAGTCATAATTCAGGTATTCTTGATTCAAAGCTCTATGGGCTTTTTAAAAAATTGATGAATATTTCATATTAAAAAAACAATGCTAGGGTTTAAAAAGAAATTTTGGTACTGTAATAACTTCATTCAACAAATATTTGAATACCTCTACTCTGCCTGGGGTAGATGAAATATGAAAATGAAGAAGAAATGTTATCTGCAGTACGAACATTGGGTTCTGTGCCTGCATCTGCCATTAGCCAGCTGTTGACCTTGTTTAGCACAGTAATAATTTCATTCAGCAAATATTTGAATACCTCTTCTCTGCCTAGGGTAGAGGGAAAACAAAAATGAAGAAGAAATGTTATCTGTAGTGTGAACACTGGATTCTGTTCCTGTATCTGCCACTAGCCAGCTGTTGAAAAAAAAAAAACATCACTCAACTGCTCCTGGTAGATTTTCTTCTCTCTGAATTGAGTAGATTCCATCTATGATATTCTATCTATCCCACTCTCCCAATGTATGTGTTTATGAAACAAGATCAAATCTCTCAAAAACATCAAGGAGAGGAGCAATAATCAGAAATGGCTTCACCAAGACTGATGGGAAATCCCCAGGAATTCTTGACATCCCCCCACATCCGCCCCAGCAGCAATGCAGGAAATCTAGTCCACTATCTCCAGCAGACTCAATGGAACCATTTCCTTAATGAAACCCCCCTGTAGTCCCAGATGCTAAGCCAGAGACTTTCCTTTCAAGTCCTCCCTCAATTGCCCCATTCCTCCCATTTCCTTCCCCTCCCTCAATCTGGTATAAAATCCAGTAATTAATAAGCAGCATGCACTTTCCAGGCACCTGAGTGTCTGTGTAACCACCAATAATCCTGAAAAACATGTGGCAGGAGATCTTGTCTTTTCAAACCAGCTCACCAGTATGCTAAGGCCAATTGAACAGAATGGATTCTTCTGTTTTAATAATTTGGTTAAACCCATGCAACAGATGCTTTAAATCATTCCTAATAATATATTTTACTTTAAATAAATATATAAAATACTGGGTGTTATTTCAGATGTCCTTTCTCTCCTATCCACAAGGACAAAGTACATATTTGGAAAAGTTATAGCATGTATTTGATATCCAATGAACTCCTGACCCAACCGAACCAAGAATTTAACTCCTGCAAGCTTTGCATTTCATACCCAAGTGCCAAGAGAGCTTCCCTTACTTTCTCTCCATTCTTATGCCCACTCACATTCAAATCTCACCTTAAAGGAGCACCACAGAAGCTACTGCTCTGTTATTTCTTCTTACCTTGCAGAACTTCCCGAGGAAGAGTAAATACCAGCCATAACTTTGCAATAGGCTGGGTAACCTTCCTCAAAGATATGCCATTTTTTTGATCAATAGAAAACCATTTTTTTACAACATACCATTTTCAACTTCTACAGTCTGTATATTCAAGGTAGATTTAGAATGTCTCAATAGTTTTTGGTAAGGAGAACAAAGTGATTATTTGGTTTGTTCTAAAAAATCATGTAAAATAGAGGCTTAGTATCCTCATTGAATTCTAAACTTCTTTTAGAATAAAGTGAGCATTAATAATAATAAAAAAAGAAATGCATATGGGTTTAAAATGACTGGCATCATTAGCACTTATACTGTAACTAGAGTTCTAAAGTAAAGTCTACTTGCTAGAGTTACATATTCTGCTAGAAAAAAGCAGAAAGCCCAAGATAATGATTAGTACTGGTTTGGGCATACTCTAATAGGTTAGCTCTTGCAACCCACTGAAGACCAAGCTAATTGGTTGGTCAGGTGCATTCTCTAGGGAAAAGAAAATACAGTGTGATTACTGATAACAGGGAAAACCCTGTTTATCCTTCTAGCCTCAGCTCTGGCATTGCGGGGTTTACTACCCATCCTACATGCAAAATGTAGGTAAGGGAAGAAGAAAAAGACATATTGCGTTCAGCCTATTTCTTGGAATCATTCATTGAATTTTAGAGTTGGGAAAGGGTCTTAGAAATAATCATCTACTCCAACTTCCAAATTTTACATATGAAAACAGAAAAGCCACTTAGATTTCACTAGAAAAGAAACTGGATAGCCTTTTATAGAATTTTCAACAGAGAAAGAAAAACTTCAAATAATAATAAACGAATAAGGTAAAAATATTCAAGAACTAAAGTAGGTGACGATCTACAATTCACCTGCAACATGATCTATCAGTTGGAAAACTAACTGAATTGCCTAACATGCTATAAATAATTAACATTTTCAATATGCAATTCAGAAAAACACAACAAAAAGGAGTGACTGCATAAACCTTGGGGAAACAACAAAAATTGTCATGTCAAATTAGCTTTATTATGAGATTTATTACATTCGATTTGGAAATATGTATTATTTTCATGTATATTTTGATTTAACTTTGTTATTAATGTAGACTTTACTCACAAAATCCCCAAGGGAAGAATTTCCAGTTAGTTACAGCAAATTGTAAATGTTAGCTGCTCAAAAACTCAAGAAAAACAGGGCCAGAAAAAAATGGTCTGTGGCTTTAATCAAGCGTGTGGTGACTTAAAAGTAAGAAAATGAGACTTTGAGTAGAGTTAAAGGAGGACTGGTATCCCTTCTAAGAAAAAGACATTGCAATACTGAGGACTTGAAAATATCTGAATTATTGGCATCTTTTTATTTCCCAGAATATTTGGAAGCAGGTAAATACACTCTCTGGGGGGAAATGCATTACTTTTTTGTACTGCCGAACCTCTGGTTATTTCATCCCTCCAGGTGCGCGTGCACATCGGTCAAAAACAGGATAATACCTGATAAGTACACAAAGGATCTAGAGTACCCGAAGGAGCGCAGACCAGGCCCGTGATGGGCGCAAGTGGACTCCTGATAAATATACCGGTCAGAAACGTGGTCCCTTTCTGGACCCTCTCCCCACAGCTGCAGCCCTTCAGGTCAGTTTGAAAGTCCTGATGTGGTTCAGAAAGCACGTAGGGACTATTTTGCTGTGAGATGCCTGTTAGCCAGACCGAGAAGCCTGTGTTCTGGGAAGTCAGGCTTCGCAAAAACAAACCCCAAAGGCTGAGAGAACGTCCCTTAAACCGCAGGTAAAGGGGTTCTCACCCCTTTACATATGTAAATTTACATATGTAAAATTTTTAATCACAAAAGAGTTCCAAGATTCTTGCCTCATTTAAGTAAAATCAAATCTAAGGGAAATCACAAGGGAATCTCACAGGTTTCTGAAAACCTTCACCGACCTAAGTGGCCCTTAATCAGGAAGAGAATTGTACTTCACTAGTCAACCACAGTTTCAAAACAAAGATAAAGAGACATCTGCGTGAAGCAGAAAATCCAATACAACATACTCTCTTCCCTCCAATTTTTGGACCCGCAATGATTTACCTAGATTTCCCTTTACATAACAGACAGGTGCACTGCAGCAAGTTATTTAGATGCTCCAAGCAATTGCTTCAAAATAAATGACTTTTCCAAACTAAAAAAATGTGTTTTTGAGTTAAAACAGCAATATTTCAAATTCATACAGTTATTTGGCAGCTTTTTCCAAGTTACAGCGCGGTTCTCAGACATTATTACTGCGCCTTTCCTCTCGGGTCAATGGTTTCACCAATCTAACTGGAACTATTGGCTTGTTATTTAAAAACCGACGGTCTAATTAGTCTTCCCACTGAGAAAGAATATTTAACTGTTACAGCCTGTGGGGTTCAACAAACATTTAAAAAAAAAATAACTGACTTTACTTGAATGATTGCTGTCACTTACTTGATGTTACTGTCTTTTGCCCGGAGGGACTGAACCAAGGGCTCGGCCGCTGGGCCCCACTGCGCAGACTCCCGACCCAAGCCCCTGAATCCCCTGGGGCTCCGACACCTGGCTGGGGCGGCCTCCACCCTGAAAGAGGCGTGACCTCCGGGCCCAGACAGCGGACTGCCAGTTTCCCTAACACCCGGCAAAGGGGTGGATCTCACCGGTTTCTCAAACCGCATCGTTCTGTCCAAATGTCCGCCCTTTCTTCTCTCGGAATTTAAAGGCTAGACTTGCAATTCCGAAACTTAACGGTATTTGGGTTCTGGACTGCCCTCGTCCGTCAGGTTCACTCAAGCAGCGGGCCTGGGCGGACGTGGGCAGGACCGGTGGAAAGAGTCCCACCAGTCCGGGTGGCTGTGCGCAGCGCGCTCCGGCCCCGTGGTCCGCGACCAGCGGGAGGAGTGGACGCTTGCAGAACGTTCCGCGGACAGTCGGGCTCTGGGGCCCCAAGTGGGTTAAAGGGTACCAGTTATTGCCATCTTCGGGGATCTGTCTGCTCCCGGCAAGCACACGACCGCCTCCGAAAGGGCTCGCCTCCTTTCCTCTCGGGGCGAGACGTCGTGGCTGGTGCCCAACATCGCCACCGTCGGGCTTCAGTCCAGCCCCCGCGTGGCCCCGCGGGCGTTCTGGGAGCCGAGCGCGGGCTCTAGAGGGTCCTGAGTACTGGCCGCCTGGGAGGTCTGGGTGCGCGGCGCTCCCAGAGCCCGGAACGAGGCAGAGAGGATGAGCGACTTCAGCGGCCAAAGAGCAGCTCCAGTGCCATCCAGGGTGGCGATGCCCTCGGGCTCCGCCAGTTGCTCTGCCAGGCGAGCCTTGACCGCCCCGCGGAGGAGAAAGGAGCCACGACCCCAGGCGTGCACAGTGACACTCGGTTTCCAGGTTCCCACCGTGGCTCGCCTCCCCTGCGTGCCCTCGGCCCCCCAAGGTGTGCCCCCTGCCTGCTTATCACGGCACTGGCCTCGCCTCACCTGTGAGAAGCAGACCGCCGAGCAGCGCGCACAGCAGGACTCCGGTGTCCCAGCAGTTGACCATGGTGAGCGCGACGCGGCCTGCTTGCCTGGTGCCCGCACTCCTGGCGGGCTACCGAACCAGCCGCCGGAGCTTGTCTTCACCCACTCCGCCTCCGACCGCGCACTCCGGCTCCGCGTCCCGAGCGCCCCTCTCCGCGGCTCCAGCCAGCCAGACAGCCACTTGACGGGTAATCCTCGCAGCCCAGCGTCCTTGGCCGCTGCGCTTCAGTCCCAGAGCCGGCTCCTGGCCGCCGCCGCCGCTGCCGCTGGGAAAGAGTAGCGAGAAGTGTCTACCCGGCGCACTCCAAGCCTCTAGCGGACCTCGATGAAGAGGAGCCGAGGGCGGGGGCCATTTATAACCTTTCCCCAGCCCACTTCCTACCCCGGTACCTCCTTCCAGTGACGTCAAGGGGTCCCCCACCCCTTATCCGCCCCCCCCCCACCTACCCTCTTCCTCCGGGACCTGATTCCCTACTGCTGCGGAGAGGGGCGGGGGCCGCCAGGCGTGGGGAAACAGGGCCGAGGGCGCGCGCGTGGGGAAGCGCTGACGACTTGGCCCAGGAGCACGGCCGGGGCAGGTTCTGGGTCCTCGTTCCGGACCCTCTAGTCTGCGTGCCCTTCTGTCTTCAGAGCTCTGGAAATCTTGGCAGGCTCCTTCCGTCCGGCTTACTCAGCTCTGGGGGCCGCCAGAAGCTGGTAAGGGCACAGGAATGGAGCTCCACCGCCCGCCCCCGGGGCGGAAAGTCCTATGTGCGGGAAGCTGGCCGCGGTGTCCTTGGCACCAAAGAGTGAGGCTCAGTCCCGCTCCCTCCCCTTCCTTGCTCATCCCTTCTTGTCCAGCCACACCCCCTCCCCCCGAGCCCCCTGACTGTCCCCAGACCTCGGAAGGCGCCGGAAACTTTCGGCACCTGACACTGGACCGGGAGAACCCGAGATCACTGGACGCTTGCCTGGCACCTTCGGGAAGACAGTGGACCCTCTCCGGTCCCTAGAGAGTGCAGTGCGTCTGTGTCTTTTTCGGCCGCAGATGTACCCGCCCAAGTTATGTCCTAAGCCGCTTCCTAGAAGCAAAACAAGAAATAGCATCAAGATACCTCTTTCAAACCTGAGGCGTGAAACTGCTCCTGCAACTTGTAAGGGCCGGACACTTGAACTTTATTTCCTAAATTCTCGGAAAAGAAAAAAAAAATCCTTCTGATAGCAGCTAGCTTACTCAAGATGAGTGAGTGACTTTGCTGCTCTTCGAACAAAACGAGGTGAAATTAACTGGAGGCAGTAGGTCATTTGCTAGGGCACTGATTCCGCGTTGTTCCTCAATTTCGTCTCCATTGCCACAAAGGCTGAGAGCGTCCTAGGCTGCATGGAGCAATCCCACCTTGTCCCTGTAAACACCGCCACTTTGGAAAATCGCTCTCCTGGAACCTGCCAGATGGTCCTGATAAAGGGAACTGTGATTGCTCCTGAACTGGGCCGGCGACACCTCCTGAAGGCTGGGACTACCACCCGGCCTGGGAAAGTTGGGCAACCCGAACTTGCCACGCCTCTGGGCGGGTGAGCAAGCCCAAGTCTCTGCCACCAGCCGACCGACGCAGGAAACGCTCATCGGAGCACCTGGCGCCGGGGCTACTAAGCCACAGTCCCTCTTGGTTTAAAAGGAAGCAAGACGGCGCACAGCCATTGCTTGCCCGCTGGCTTCACCATCCTTTCCCAGTGCTCCTCACCACATTTCCCCAAAACAGGCTCACTCAGTGTAGAGCTGGTAAACACAGATCGCTGGGCTGGAAGCTGACAGCGGATCCTTCTTGCAACTGGTCCCCCAGCCCAGGTCACGGTCTGGAGCACACCCGGAGAGCCGAATTTTAGAGCTACTTGTCACTTTCTGCTTTCTCTAAAGGCAGGCCGTCAGCATTGCCCTTCTGCACTTCACAGGGACCAGGCATTGTGTTAGAGCCAAAGACACCGCGATGGGAAGGGCTCATCTCCGTCTTCTAAGGGGTTTAAGATCCGCAAAGGGGCCGGGACCACACAGTGCTAAGGTCCTAGGGCTGGGCTGGCTTGGGTTTACCACGGACACAAAGAAGAGGTGGTCGGTCTGTCCTGCGGACTCAGGAAAGACACTTAGCTGACTCTGGGGGAAAGTGGTCCACAGGACGACCTACCAAAGTTTACTGCAACTTTTCAAAGCGATTTGATTTTTTTTTTAAACACGCAAGGGAACAACATTTGAAATAGCTGCTGTCAGAAATGAATCTGCGTGGACTTTCTTTGTAAAGCCAGGAGAGCTGAAACAGCCTTCCTAATCGAAGATGTCGGTTGGTCAGCAATATTGCTCACTTATTATAAGAGTCATGGTTGAGTCTCACTTTCTTCACACCCAAATCATTCTGTATTGAGTGGTCTTCCAAAAAGCCCCCAACTATTCTTTGGAAAAGTTGCAGGCTTTTAATGAGAGCCAGCAATTTCTTTTACTCTTCCTTCTTTTGTTAGTCACATTCGCTTCCTCACGAAGAATTCAGGATGCTACAAGTTGTCACAAAGCTTTGTTCATGATTTCATTTTATGTTTAGATGAAATTTAGCATTGAGATAAATGACTATCTAAGCTGAAATGATGAGAAATAAAGGTATGGCTCTCAGCTCTTCCCCCCAAAAGAGATAATATTTGAATGAGAATGGGCTACAGTACTCCCCAACTAAATCACTAAGGAAGAGGTTTTATAGATAATAGTGATGGAAAAGATCAATTTCAACACCCCTGGTGGGTATAAAAAGCTATTGAAGCGGACTATCTGCTTACTTCCTGCTTAAATACAAAAGAACATTTCATCTCCTGCAAAACCAGACACTCTCTCTTGTTATCAGGTATAAACATTCTCTTGAGGGTTCTTTCTAGTCCCTATTCAGAGGCACACCAACAGCTTTAAAGTCCAAGACTAAAAAACAGTGTGAAAGCATCAGGGTGGGAGACAGAAGGAAACCCAGGCCCTCATCTTCCTGCTGCCAACCAAGGGTGGAGAGGGCTCAGCTTGCAGTTGCTGGGGCTCAATCAGGAATCTCATCCCCACATGGGCTAGGTAGCTCCAGACCAAAGAAAAAAATGGATTCTGTGGCTACACACTACATAGCATAAATAAGTATGGTTGGCCACAAGAACCAAATGATCTTATAAAACCCTGCTTTGTTATGGGAAAAAAACCACACCTCACAGTACATATCCACTTGACAGTTCAGGCTCCTTGGTCTAAGAAGAACATACTCACAAACCTTAGGTTGCTAGTTCTACTGACAGAGTTCCTTGGGGGCCATCTCCTTTTGGCTCCATAAGCCCCATTCTGTTTCTGACTACCTGCTCCTCACATAGATGAGTGCTGCTGCTACTTATCTCATTTTGGTTTATGCAGGGTTTCAGCTTCTTTTTGAGTCTGTGTGTCCCAGTTCAGGCCTGATAGTTATCCCTATATCTCTTGATACTCCCCAGGGGCTGAGACATAGTTACAATACTTCTGTTACTGCAACCTAAACTCAAAGGGGACTTTCCTGTCAGCTAATTCAGTCCCTGCATTCTTAGGAGAACTTACTCTGGGTAAGACCCCTGAGGCTTTTTCACAAGGGCTGTGATCTGGCTATACTTGTACAGCCCTAGCTTGGACAATTCAAACCCAGACCCTTACACACACTCTTATTTAACTTCTTATTTGACTTAGTCCATGTTGCTGGCATGTTGAAATCTTTCTGCTCTCCAATTCTGCCATTCAGTGCATTTCCTGTATCTTCTGCTTCAAATCATCGACAGACAGGATAAGCGTGCCTTCTGGATCACCACCAAAATCCTTAAGGAAGACAGAGCTGAATGAATGAATAAATGGACTTGAGGGTTAAATAAACCAAAGTATTTGTGTCATTATCTCTAGATGTATGTTCATCAATAGAAGCTTCATGTTAACTTGTTATTATTTAGGATTGACATTATTTAGGAACACTTGATGGACTGAGCAAGAGGAAATAGGACAGATAAGTTTTACTCAAGTTACCCTAGGAAAGTTTTTAAAAAGTCCAGAATCAAGCCATTAGAGAAGATTGCGGCAGGAGAAAGGCAAAACAGAGAGGGGACTAATACTAAAGGAAAAGTAGTTGGTTAAGGAAATATGTATATGGGTCACCTAATCATTATAATTAACAATTTTGCCAAAGGTTAATTTTATCTTAGCATGTAACTCTTAGCTGTTGACTTTTTATCTTATTTAAAAATATATTATTTTTAATATACTTTTTTAATTAGAAAACATTTAGACAGATGAGAAGATAGGGAGAAAGCTAGAGGATGTAATAATTGAATCATTTTGATATAATTACCATGATCACTTTGGTATATTTCATGCTACTCTTTTTCACACAGAATGCTCTTATTTTTCCATGTTTTTACATTGCTTTCATAATTATTATATTTAATAACTGCAAAATATTATCCTACTGCTGGACATTTCAATTTTATCCTTACAAATAATTCCAAAATTAACTTAATTTGATGCTGGAATGTTTTTTAGTCAGTTAGGTACACATACTTTTATTCCTCTCTTCCCTCCAAGCCCCTTTCATACACACACACACACCCTCCAATATTCTTGCTTCACTTGAAACCAGCACTTGTTTTGTCAAACAGAGATGTGGCTGAACAATCAGAAGGAAAAGGTCCTTGTCGTGGTACACAATCCAGAAAATGTATTCTTGCTTTCAGTTAATATTTTTATGCACAGACCCCTTACCCAATCATGGGCCAGTCTTGTTGAAAAGAGTAAAATGAAAGACATAATTATTGTCCTAGAAGGGCTTCCAGTTTATTTGAGATGGCCAGGTTTACCTAAAACCTTGGGAAACAATTCTACTGCATGTAAAAGCAACAAGAAGATACAGTTATGAGTACAGAAATTATTAATTACTAAACTTAGAAATGATTTTGAGGGTAGCAACAAGATTAGTATCAGCAGAGGAGAAGGCATTCTGAAAAGAAGGCAAAAACAGTAAAACCAGTGGGGACAGGGAAGTGTGTGAGTAGGGCCAGTAGAGGAGGCAGGTGACAGGGAACAGGAGGGTTAAATTCAAATAGGCAAGGTTGAGGGCCCTTGATGACTTGGTAGGTAAAGTGTGCTTAATCCTGCTAGTACTAGGAAGGGATGGTTTAAAGTGGCTAGAGTAGCATATGGGGGATTAAAGAGGAGTGAGACTGAAAGGAAAATAATAAATCATTAACTAAATCTATGAAGAAACAAACTATTAGAAGGAGAGAGGATAGGACTGGAACAGGGATGAGAAGGAGCTCTGGTTAGTAGTTCAGAGAAGGGATAGAGACAGAAATTCACTTTGAGGTTCAGTGAGGGAGAGGGAGGAGCCAAAGAGAAACCAAGTTTCCAAGGAGCATTCTGAGCTGCTGAGCATTGCGAGGATGGGGATATAAGAGGGCTCTGAGAGGGGAGGAGAACAGTGCACTAGGTTTCAGCCAGGTTGAGGTGAGTGGGCAATTGAAAGCAACCTACTTTATTTTCCTGTTTGGGACAATGTGGTGTTTAAAGTGATAGTCTAGCTCTGGTCCAAACATTTTAAGGTAGTAGAAATTCAGCATCAGATTGCTGTATCCTAATGCTGGACCGAAATCATATATATATATATATATTTGCATTTTCAATTTCAGACTAGAAAAGTATGTTTTAGCAAGAAAACATTTTAAACATATGCATAAGACCATATACATATGTGTGTGTATGTGTGTGTGTATAAAATCTGAGTTCTGTATACTAGAAAGCTTATTAAAAGCCATGAATTTAATTCCCACATCTGAGTGAGTAGGGATGCCCAGCAGAGTTCTCCTTCTTCAGCCTTCCTTCTTCAGAATTTCCCCTGACTGCAGACACAGCCCCAGGGCAGGTCTCCTGGCAGTTTCAGTGGAAGACCATCCCTTTCCTTCCTGCACCTCTTCCAGGCTCCTCCCAGATGTACTTTTCATGTGTATCAGCAACAGCAGAAGTTGGAGAAGGCCAGCCACTGTCTGTCTCCAGCTGCAGACCAGTCTGAGTCAGAAAATAGATAGATGTGTGGGCCTGGAACTTTCTAAGTCACCATCAGATCCAAAATCTGGCAAATCTGGCATTTGTAAGAAAGTTAGGTCCCCAAGCTCACCTAACTTTACCACAGATGGAAGAATTGAGTATCAGTGGCCTTAGGTTTATTCTGTTGAAAAAAATAGTCCATAAAATCAAGTTCTAGCTAAACTGAGAACATTGCTTCTAATTATGACTTGAAAGGCAAAACATCATAAGATGCTTTCTCCTCATTTTAAGACTGCTAAATCATTTTGTTTCTATAATTTTATAACAAGATTTTCATCAGAACACTTGTATAAAAAATTAAGCATCGCAGGTTTGATTCCCAGTCAGGGTACATGCCTGGGTTGCAGGCCATGACCCCTAGCAACTGCACATTGATGTTTCTCTCTCTTTCTCCCTCCCTTCCCTCTCTAAAAATAAATAAATAAAATCTTTTAAAAAAATCAGAACCACGATTTCTGAATTTTGGAGTACAACAGTTAATCCACATTAAAGAAAACAAGTTAATGTCAAGATATGACAAATTTTATTTCTGAAGCACCAAGTCAAACATTACTTTGGTTTTCCTTGCTGAAATTTAAAACCCAGCCAAGTAACACTTGATTATTTAAGAAAAATTCTCTTTCTTCACATCCTGAAGGAAGCACAGGTAAAGTGAAAAAATGTTTGAGATTTGTTTCAAAAGTGTACAAAAAAAGTAAAGTTGAAACAAGATATGTCATAAGGTATAATGGTGAAGCTGGATTATGGGTCTATTATACACACACACACACACACACACACATGGTCTTATGCATATGTTTAAAATGTTTTCTTGCTAAAACATGCTTTTCTTTTCTAGTCTGAAATTGAAAATGCAAAACTATAAATCCTTTGGGTAAATTTTAGGATCTGAGCCTAGAAAAAATACATCTAGAGAGAAAAGGGGGACAGTGATTATACCTGGTGATCAGAGTTTTGGCTCTGGATGATGGTCGTGAGGACACATGTCCTTCCCACAAGTTTGCAGCAAATCCACAGTGGGTTGATGAAGAAGTGTGAATAGGTATTAAAGCAACCGCACAGAGAAGCAACTTATGGTTTGAAAATTCCACTTCATTTGATAAGTACTGCTGTGTTAAGATGTAACACAGATGGGTAGAGACAAGATCAAGAAGAAAAAAGAAGGAAATAGGAAAGTTTTTTAAAAGGAGAATCAAGAAAAATACCACCTCTGTGAAGAGGGGTAAGTACACAAGCTTTGAAAGTTGTGTACTTTTCTCTCCATCATATTTATTTAAAAATTGTGGGTAGTGATCATTATGTAAAGAATATAAAACAGGTAAAAGGATAGAAACCCGTGCTTAATTATCTAATGATATTATTTTAAAAGGACTTTAAAAACTGTGTTTGTTAAGGAAAAAAAACCCCAAAATTTGTTGGCAAGCATCCTAAGCAATTTTAAGAACAGGAAGAGGATATTGCAAGACAATTGGCCATTTTTTCCTACAACTTATGAAGAAGAAAAGTTCCAATGGTTGGGAAAAGAAAGATTCCAGAAGACTGGTGAACATAAAACATAAAATTATAAAATACTAGTTACAGATGAACCTCATAGAAAACCTTGCCCAGGCACCTGATCTTACTGTAAGGAAACAGGCAGAGAGGTGATGTGCTTTGCCCATAGTGAATCTGAATCCAAATGGCCTCTTGGGTGTACAGCTTGGACTCTGCTGCGTAGTCCTTCAGGCCTTCGGATCTCTTAACACTAAGCCTATTGGTGGAGAAGGAGAGAACTTTTTCTTAAAGGCCCATTGCTTCATCCACTGAATCAGTGGGGGTGATTTGATAAGCCTATAGAAGGAAGGAAGGATTTGCATGCAAGTAAGCTCAGATCTTATTCAGGTCAAGATCACTGCTTTTGGGCAGAGAGTCATCCGCACCCCCAAAACAATATAAAATGAAGCAAAGAACAAAGAACTTCTGCTAATAGGCTGGGTGGTATAAGCTGGGTAGGGTCAGCCTGTCAGGGCTTCTCAGCTTCTTGCTAGTAATCAATGTTACCCCAATAAATTTAGTTTAAAAAATTTTTTAAGTGGTGATGGAGGAGGAAAAAATAGGAACTATGATTTCAATGTCTAGAAAGAGCAGCAATTATAGTAAAAAACCATAGAATTTCAGTTTGAAAAAGCCCCACTGACTCATCCCTTATAAATGAAGAAAATGAAGTTCCCAAATAATAAATAGTATATTCAACCAGGGCAACATACTTAAGTTAGTGCCTATTCAGCTGACTTTACAAAACTGAATCTGCCTTTACTTGCAGATTACTCTGCAAATTAATTTAACCTCTCTGAGCTTCAGTTTACTACTCTGTAAAATGGGGATAATCACAGTATAATATATACCTCCTTGTGAGGATTGTATGTGGCAATCAGCAAAGTGAATGACACATGGTAAGTACTCAATAAATGTTAACTATTATTATGACCCCCATCTTCATTGTTGACCTTATTGTTTTAATTGTAACATGTAATTCATGGTCATCCCCAGAGACATCCATAATGATCTTGAGCTCCACAATCTCTACCTACTTGAGAACCACCATTTAAAGGAATCAGCTTCCTGGAGAAAGAGGCTCTGGACTTCTTGGCAGCTTTACTCCTGAATTATGAATGCTTAAGATAATCTGGGGTAATGGCCATTATCATGGTGGAGAACTACTTTGAATCTTTGAGGTCAAGATCTAAGGAAATAAAAATTTCACGGTAGTATTTTGGGGTATAATTGTCTTAATAAAATATTTTCTAACTACATGAGTCTAGAGAACAGGTAGTATTTTTCAACACAGGCTCTTTTGCATGTTACATGGAATTATTTTTGTAAGATATTTATCATTCTTAAATGGCAAGAGTGTGTTTTATTAAGAATATTCCATTGTGCTTTAATAATTAAAGAAATAAAGTTGTGCCATTTCAGTGCTCTTGAGCTAATGTTCCAGAGACACTCAGAGTGAAGTGGGTGTGAGTGTCCAGCCATCAGAGGGCAGAAGAAAGCAATCAAATCAAGTTTTAAAGGCAAAGCACAAAGACAGGAGCTTGATATGAAGAGACTCCTTTGCTGATTTAAAAACTCAAGTCAAGGAACATGTATAAAGGGTCCGTGGACAAAGACAATGGGGTTGGTAAGAGGACTGAATGTGGGAGAGGAGAGTGGGCAGGGCAGGGAAGAGCAGCAATGGGGGAAAATGGGGACAAATGTAATTGAACAACAATAATTTTTTTTTAAAAAGTCAATCTTCACTAAGTGAAAGAAGTCAACCTGAACAGGCTCTACTACACTGTATGGTTGCAACTACATGACGTTCTGGAAAAGGTAAAACTATGGAGACAGTGGAAAGGTCAGTGGTTATTAGGATTGTGTGGAAGAGGAAGAAATGAATAGCAGAGCACAGAGGGTTTTTTAGGGCAGTGAAAATACTCTGTATGACACTGCAATGGTAGATACATGTCATTCTATATGTTCCCAAACCATAGAATGTACAATACTAGTAGTAAACCCCAAGGTAAACTATGGACTTTGGGTGATTAAGATGTGTCAGTGTAGGTTAGCTGCGTAACAAATGTGCCACTGTCATAAGGGACATTGATAAAAGGAGGGCTGTGTGTGTGTCTGTGTTGGGGGAGGGTATCAGGGGGTGAATGAGAACTCTTAAATTTCTGCTCAATTTTGCTATGAACATAAAACTGATCTAAAATATACAGTTTATTTAAAAAAGTTTTAAACCTATTAAAGAAGAGTGAAACTTCAGCTTCTTGACTGACTAATGTGTACATATTGTAAACTTCCCTCTTCACTATTTTTAGCATTCACAGAAATGTAAAGCCTAATTTTGTTTAATATTTCCCAGTGTTTGCTAAAGAGGAACAACTAAATATTACAGGCATGAAATGAAGTTACAAAAATGTTAGTACGTGTTAAAATAGAAAAACTAGAGGGCATATGCGGTAAATACAGAAACGAAAAGAGGAAAACATTAACTTAAAAGAAGTGAGTAATTTGGCAATTAAAGGAAAACAACTACTCCATAGATACAGTTTCTCTATTTCTGGACTATACTTACTGTAACTTTGAAGTAATCCTGATTCATAATCTTTTTCATACCAACTCCATTGTGTTAGCAACAGTTAGTCATTTCATTCATCTTGAGAATTTTCTCTGCTGAGCCTCCTTTATTTCCTAAGCTCCTTCCCTAAGTTTGCCTTCATGTTTTCATCAACACAGTTAGGAAAAGGTAAAAGGATACTTAGTTCCTCAGACACAGAATAGGCCTCAGATTCCCCAGAACAGCTCTGCAGCATTCTTAGAACCAACAGGAGACCCAAACAACTTGGTCAGCTTCAAAAAGTGGCAGAGAATTGGGGTAGTAGGGATTTAGATCCCCGGGGGGTCCAAGGGAAGCTGAACCGTTGGTTTCAGAAAGGGTGGCCTCTCTTGCCCACCAGGAAATGAGGACACTTTGGATCTCACTTCTGATCTGACCAGCATGTGGTCTACTTGCCCTGTCCTTCAGTTTCCTCATTTATGGAACCGGGAGGAAACCAGTGCATACTTCCCAGGGCTGTGTAGAGGGAAAGGCATGCAGGTGCTCACACCACACACTCAGCCCACTCTAACTGCTCAGTACACCTTCCTCATTAAAATGACTCACTTGCCAATTTCCTCATGACTTAAATTTTCAAGAGATTGAGTCTTATCGGCTCAGTGAAGCCTGTGGATTGTTTTGCTCTGGTGGAGGGTGGCGACAGGTGTGTGTTCATATGCGTGCCTGTGTGTGTGCACATGCCTATGTGCTGGTACACACACGAATGGAGAGGTGTGCTGGCATATCTGATCCCCAGCATGAACTCTATGGCAAAGGGCCTACCTAAGAAAGGTGGCTCATGTAAAATCTTCCAGTTAGAAAGAAGGTAGCTGCCATGGTGCTTCTGTTGCTGAGCACCATGCCGCTTGTTCTCCCTCATTCAGGCTTGTGGGAGGGAAACAGAGGGCAAGAGGGGCAGGGGAGTCATTCTCTTTTTTTTTTAAAAAAGCTCCATTTACATTGGTGAAGGACAGCCTTGCTGTCAGTGTGAACCCAGAGTTAATCCAGGAAAGAGGCCTGTGGGAGTGGTGGACATAGGGCCACGAGGTTTGAGGAGAGTTAACTAGGCGTTGTCAACTCACACACCTACACTGGACCAGGAACGGAACAGAGGCGAAGAGGGGTGATGAAGTCACTGAATTTTATTTATTACCATCTTGTATCCATACATTTCACTTAATTAAGTCATGCTTTAAGTAATAAAACAAGTTTAAATTTACTTACTTATCCTAAACTACTTAGGACAAAGTAGAGCTGTTTAGAAATTAAATCTTAAGATATTATAAACCATTGCTTATAGGAGGTCAACATATTGTTCTTTAATATTCATGTTTAGGATTTTTAAAGAATGTTTCCTATACCAGCAGTCTCTATAACAAGGCTTCTTCTTTTATATGTATAATTTATTAAAGCCATGCTATATTCTTGCACTTAGTGATTCTTCCTTGTGGGAGAATCCAGCCATTTGAAAATCTGAGGCACCACTGCTCACTCATTAGCAACGTGTTTAAAATGTGAGCAGAAATACCCAAAAGAAAATAAACACACTTGGAATCTGGCTAGCCTTGCAGACCCAAACCTACAAGGTGACTGCAGACCTCACTGGGCATTTCAAATCTTGCTGTGAGTCACACGTTTCTTTTTTTTCAGGTGTCACAACGATGATTCTCTATTGATTAAAAAAATTAAATCTGCCTCTTTTCAGAAAATGAACAGTCATTGGGCCCAGTGGGGGTGGGGGGAATGGTCAGGTGATAAGCTGAAGCAAAAGAAGAGTAAGGCACTAGAAAGGAGAAGAACAGAGGCCAGGAGTTGGCCTCGCACAGGATGTTCATGTCCACAGATTATCATCTTGAGTCCAAGTCCAGGAAGTTAATCAGCAATGAGGAAAGAAGCCTAAGATGAAGCAAAGTGATACCAGAAAATGTAGACAGAGCTCAACAGTAAGAAATTAGGGTGGATATGTTTCCTAGGAAGGCAGTTAGGCAAGGGGTGTCTGATAGGGCTCTCAACTAGGCCCCAGCCTCAGGACCAGAGTTCTGAAAAAGGGACCTGGCCACAGTCCTAGAAGGAGAAGATTACAGACAGAAAACAAGGGTAGGAACTTAAGAGGTAGGGAAGGACCAGATCATCAGCCCAGGAACAGAGCAGGGAATGGAGGGCAAAGGGTGGGATGCCTGATGTAGCAAGAGAGAGCTTGTTGTTAAGTCTCTGAACTCCTTTCTTTCCCATAGACTTCTACCTGATGGAGCCAAGGAACAGCCAAATTGATATGTATCATCAATCCATGCAGAAAATAAAAGACTCATCTGTAGTAACCTACAAAAATGAAGCCAACACGAAGATAGTCTAGGAAAAGCAGGCTGAAATGTGACCATTCTGCATCTGCTGGTCCTGACATCTTCCTAGCTGAAGGTTACCCAAGAAACTACACAACTCAATAAGCCCTTGACTTGTTCAACTTAAATTCAGGCTAATCACTTTGAGAGAAGACTGTGAGGAACAATCTACCTGTCTGCTAGCAGCAATAAAGTGAGGTGGACACACAGAGCATTAAGAATCTGGAGCTATGGCTATAGACAACTGTTTTTATGGAAGAGGACAGAGGATTAAAACCTTCCATCATTTTTCCATAGCTCTGAGCATTTTTAGGAAAAGGTTTCTTTTCCTTCTAGTTCATAGAGTATAGAGCATGTTCAGAAAGGTTTTTTAAAAAGGTTAATGATGGGGATAGTTCATTCTTCAGTATTTTCTCCATTAATAGGCTTGGGATACCAATCTGTGCTTTGCCTGTTGTTGTCATTCTTCTGAGATGAAGTTTGCAAAATCATCCTGAGCAGCTGGACTTCAAATATAAAATCTCTCTAGTAGAAGATCCTCCAAGGATCCCTCAAAGCACATCCATAATGGCATTGGAAAACTGCCACTGGAGGTCATTAGCATCATTTAATGTTCTAAGTGATGACTTCTGACCCCTGCATTCATTTCACATAGGTCACCCATTATCATCATCAGATATTTGTTCATCTGTTTCTAGGTATAGGAAACAGTGAGAGGTCTGCATATTCAAGACAATCCTCAAAGGGGCTCACACATATATAAACAGATAAATAACAACTACAGTAAGTTTAAATCAGAGTTGCACATTCTAGAAAGATCCACGGCAAGAAGGCTCTCAGTAAGTATTTTGCAAAAGCAACAAAGGCTGTCTTAAGAAGTAAAACTCACAGTACCTTAGGGTTTTGCACACTTTGCTGCCACAAGTCTCACCTCATCTTTTTTTTTGAATTCTCACCTGAGGATATATTTATTGATCTGAGAGAGAGAGAGGAAGGGTGGGGAGAGAAAGAGAAACAACTGTGTGAAAGAGAAACATTGATCTGTTGTCTCCCACACGTGCCCTGACCAGGGATTGAACCTGTACTATGGGGAACACTCCACCAACTGAGCTACTCAGCCAGGGCAAGTCTCATCTTGGCAAACCATAGCAGTGAGCCAAGTTTTTCATTATTAAAAAATATTTGTTGAGCAATTAGTATGCACCCAATTTATACCTCTTAGTGACTATGTCACCTCTTTCTTCTCAAATTTATTCCTACAGACCACAAGCTATAATCTATTTTGTAAGATTATAAATAAAATAACATGTAAACAAAAAATAGAATATGATCAATCATTCATTCATTCAAGACCATTAAGCAGACTTGGCTCTTACCCCTGGCTCCACTCAACCAGTTCAGCAGATGATCTTAAAGACTGAAGTAACTGGGAGTAAAGCAATTAGGGGATGATTTTCACATTACAAAGAGTCCCAAAGCTTTCCTTTCAGCATTTCCCTAGAGGACTTAAATATTTGAGTATTGTTTTACAGACCATTAACTCTTACAGCTGGAGGAGAAGGAAGGGGTGGATGTGGTTGGTCAAGAAAATGCAGATTTCAACTTGAAGTGTTAGAAGCCAGCGCCAACAGTAGATCAATAATTCCAATAATTCTTATTTATATTCTACTCATAGAGGGTAGAAAGTCCTCAAAGCACTTTCTCAATATTCTCTATTTTGATCTTAACATTAATTAGGCATAACAATAAACTCAAAAATTGAGGGTTTAGAGGGATGAATCCATGAAACACATAGGATTTTTAGGGCTCCTACTCTGTATGAGACTATAATGGTGGATGTGTCGGTGGTGGCAAAAATGACACCAGGTGTTAGACCAGTGAAGTTAGGCTGGTAGAGTCACACTGGACCTCCATTTGGCAACCTCCATACTTGAGTTCTGGCTAAGAAAGAATGAAGTGCCAAGACTCAGTATAAGAGAAAAATTGTTTAGAAAGTCACAGAAGTAAATGAAGTGAGCTGTAGAAGAAATAGGCTCAGGAAGAAAGTTACAGAGGCAAAAGAAGGGTTTTTGGAGCTTAGAAGAAAGATAGAGGCCAGAAAATGTACCTGGGGGAGTGAGTAGGGGTAGATGTGGGTGTATTCCAGACAGAAAGTGGCACTAGGTCTTCTGTCTTGAGGTTATTTATCTGGAGGTTTCAGAGGAGGATTCCAATAAAATTTTCATTAACTTTCCAGGTGTGTCCTTTCAGGGTCATAGTCTTCACTGCTTGATCATTACTGGAGCAGGAGTCCACTAGTCAAAGCAGGTGGTCCTGATGTCAGCCATAGCATCACTTGTCTGCTTTTGCTGCTTTTCTGTGCCTGGAGATGACACCCAACTGAAGCAGAGATGAATTCGATGAGGGTCAGAACCTCATTGTTCTGGGGGGTTAATGTTAAGGGCTATGATTCAGCCCCATGTTGCTAAGGTTCAAACCTGATGACCAGCCACATGTCAGAAGAGGAAAGGTGAGGGGAAGCTCTGAACTGCATAATCAGGGATATGAAAAGTCAGGGGTTCTAAATCCCATGACCAACAATATTCTAGGGGAGAAAAGGTTGCCCTAGGGGTGAGGACATTGTTTTTTCAATTTTGCCTGTTGCTGGGCACCTGGGAGTCTCTGCCCTTGTGCCCTTCTGTACCTAGCCTATCATCCTTGCTCTGCTCATACCTGTCTAACTGCCTACCACATTGCCCTCTCAAAAATCCTTGTCTCTGAATTCTTTAAGGGAAAATGGGCTCAGGGTATCTTCTGTAGCTGCTTCCTGCTGAAGAGTGATGTTTTCCTTCAGAGCCAAGAGATCCTTGCTCTATGTCAGAGAGATCATGAGGGTTGGCATGGAAGGAGGTTGTGTCTAGGGGTGGTATTCCCTGAGTTTAAGTAGGACTTGTAACCTGGTGGAAGCAAACTGTGTTATATATCTCAATATTATTAGGGCAAAAGCTAGAACAACAACAAGTATTATGAATTGTTCAATGGAAGGAAAAAAATTTAGTTCTCAATAATTCCAAGTGAAAGGATGGGAGAACGATGAAACATTACTTTAGAGGGTTGTAGCCAAATATTTAAGAAAACTAGAAAAAATCAGTATCCAGTTCAGTTTATAGGCAAAAAATAAAACTTAAGACAATTGAACTACAGTCTAATATCCACAACTGTGTATCACAGAGTCTGTTGAAATACCCATCTTCCCTAAAAATCACCCTCATTTTTATCAAAGAGCAAAATTAAGGCCAACCTATTTACTGCATTAAGTCCAGTTTCAATTTGGCCTGATTATTTGTATAAACACAACAAGAATAGCAATTGGTCATACAGGCTTTCTTAAACCTGCTTTGCTGAAATCTCATAAAGAATCTCCAGACTGAGCTTTAATTAGTTTCTTAGGACAAAGAAGCCAAACCACACAGTTGCCACCTGGCTTTGCCTGCAATAGCTATAGGTTTGGGTGAATTGCTCAAGTTCTCAAGGTCCCCAAAATGTCTTGAGGTTCTTCTTGCTGTCTCCCAGGAAAGCAACCTTTGTTCTTTATCTGGAAAAACTTCCATGAACCATGTGAATAATCAAAGCACCAGGCCATTTCTCCAAGGAGCTTTTATCATCTTTCGAAGTCAGTCTTTATTCCTTAAAGCTTTCTTGTGACATCCAGACTCCAGGCATGTCTCTCTCAAACATGACATTGCAGTCAAAGTCCTGATTAATAAAACTATAATTGGAAATTGGTTTTATGTATTCTATTATAAAGAAAACAGATTCTTATTGGATTCATACATGCAAATATATTGACATGAAAATAATACTGATTTAAATTTTCCAAATTCTGGATGGATCAGATAGATAGTGAGAAAAACATATATAATTTATCAAATTGTTTTAAAAAATAAATCTCCTTATATCTGGAAAGAGACAAATCCTTGTGTTTTTTTTTAACAGAGTGGAAAAGAACAAAACTCCAGCTCTGTATTAGCTTATGTTTGATCTTTTAATTCACTTACTTAAATTTATTATTCAGTTTAATCATGTAATTTCCTCTCAAGATTTCTTTTCACAAACCGTCTGCAAATTTCCTAGTCCCTTTTAGTTTACCTCTTCCTAACTTATTCAGAAACAACGAACTTTAGAACAACTCACTTTCTTCCTGTTCCTTCTGTATTTCCACACCATATACCTTCTAGTGCCAAAACCATATAATTTATTTCCAAATTAATTAGAATTCTTTATCTGGTTTTAAAAGTATATATAATATTTGTAGAAAGTTTGGAAAATAAAGTACATAAAATTTAAAATAACCTATACACCCACTCCAATAAATAGTTGTTATTATTTTGGTGTAATCTCTTCCAGTCTATTTCTTATACACATAGTAGAAATTACTATACATAAAGTTTTGTGTCCTTTTTTCACTTAATATTGAATCATGTCACTAGTTATTACAGATACTTCATAAATATAATTTTAAATGTCTTGTTTTTAAAATATTTTATTATTTATGCTATTACAGTTGTCCCAATTTTTCTCCCTTTGCCTCCCTCCACCCAGCCCTCCCTTATTCCCATAGTCAGTCCCCACACCATTGTCCATGTCCATGGGTCATTCATATATGTTCTCTGACTAATCCCATCATCTTCTTCAACCAGTACCCACCTCCTCCCTCCTCTAGGTGTGACACTTTGCTATAGACTGAAAGTATCCCCCCAAATTTATATGCTGAAATCATAACCCCTAATGTGATTGAATGTGGAGGAGGGGTTTTTGGGAGGTGATTAGGCCACGATAGTGTTGCCCTCATAAATGGGACTAGTGCCATTCATAAAAGCACTCCCACAGAGCTCCCCTAACTGCTTACCATGTGAAAATATAAGGAGAAATCTATAAGTTGGAAGAGAGCCTGTGCTTGACCACACTTGGCATGGGCTTGGGTTCTTGATCTTGGGCTTTCAGCCTCTAGCACTGTAAGAAATAAATTTCAATAGTTTATTAAAAAGTCTTAACTTTTAGAAACCTCAATTTTTAGTGACAACTAAAAAATAAGCAATTAGAATTCTTTAGATTGGCAAATACATATCATAACTTCTAGAAACATAGGCTCTCCAATGGCAAACATACTCACACTTCTAGGAGACATACTTCTAATAGAATTTAAGACATTCATTAACAGCTTCAAATGTATTTTCTAGCCTTTCTGTACTAAAAACCAAAAGTAGGTGAATTTAAGACTTGCCTAGCAATCAATGTTTCACTATTTCGTGTTATGTTAAAATAACTAGATATTTAATACTATCAGAACATTAATTTAGAAAGGAACAGCTGAAATAAGTTAAATTGATCTGCGCAGATAGCTAAAGTTTTTTTCTTTCAGTGAGAATACCTTCCAGAAACTTGCATTTTAAAAGATGGTCTAGATGAGAGTTCTTGAAGAAGACCAGGTATTTCCACCTCAAAGGTATTTGCAGGAAGAGAAATATAAGCTACTCTTAAAAGGACTTTGGTTTAATAGTCAGTTATTTATAAGACTTTTGAGATGAATAGTGAAGGTTTGGGGAAGCTAGAAGGAATTGGTGGGCTTTGAATTGCTTCTGAAGCCACACCTCTGGCTCTGTAAAGATCTCATTTGTAAAACAAGGACAGTTGTTTTTAATACCTCAAGGACTGGGTTGCCACTCAAATGTTGGAAAAAGACTGACAAATTCATTCACCATTTGGAATTTTTTTCCATTTGGGTATATTTTTTCTTCCAGGTTCTGTAGCAATTACAGAGAGATCTGGTTTACCAGTAGTACGTAGCTTAAGGTCATCCTTGAGAGCAATAAAGGCTTGGATTATATGGAACCTCCATTACTTTCTTGGGACTGAAAAAAAAGGTCTAGCTGCAGGATAGTATTGAAATTAATGGTGTTATTAAGTGGCCAAACCTCTCCACTGCCCACTTTATATTAGGGCCAGACCATGCTGCAAACAAAGATTAGCCATTTTTTTTTAGGGATTCAGGGTCAAATCTCTCCTAGTTGGCGAGTATGTATCCCCAAAGGAGTATGTTGAGGCACTGTGGACTGGTTTCCCATCTATAGAGAGACAGAAAGGTACTGAGCTGAGAGTCAGAGGTGTCCCTGCTAGCCTAGTCTCTGGGCTGTTTTGGGCTGTCCTGTGGTCTGAGAGCTACAGTTGAGCAGGCACCCGATCACTTGAAAACCTCTGGGGATATAGAGTGCATGCCCTGTGCCTGGAGGGTAGACTTACCACTAGTCACTGTGATAGCCAGCCACGGGGAGAATAGACTCATTCTACTCAGGTAGGTGGACTTCTTTCTGCAGGGATAACTTGTCATTTGAGTGCCACCTGGAGTATAGAATGCTACCCCATGTTCTGAGGGCAGACTGAACCAATGGTCACAGTGACGGCTGGGCACTGCTTAAGTGGATTTACTTCACTCATACAGGCTGACTCTACTTTATATGAAGTCCATTCCAAGCAAGGCTTCCCTGCTTGCTGGCCTCCAGCCTTAGATAGCTTACTGGATCATTGTGTCTGTTTGTAAAAGGTTTGCTTAATATCTTTGTCACCTCAGATGGAAAACTCTTGTCTCTGGTCATTGAGCCAGTGACTTGTTGCCCTACCTTTCATGTCCCAAGAGCCCTGGTCCTTCCGGAGCCCTGGGAGAGAGAGAACAGCCATCCAATCAAAGGGAAAGGAGAGTCCCTATTAAGCCACCCCTGAGGCTGTCATGGAAGTTAATAATGAAGAAAACATTATTCGCAAATGTTTAGTCTCAAGATTAGTTTCCTCCAGTTCATTTAGTTTAAATACATTCTACCCTTCTGGAAAGAGGATAAGTGGACATCATTGATTTCTAGGAAACCTTGCCCTATCAGGTGGACTGGAGCAGATTAATTAGCAAAACTATGTATATTGTCCCACAACATTCCCTAGTTGGAAGGGAACAGGTTCTGATTTCAAAACAAACATTAGACAATGATAAAAAAAGAAAAGAAATAAAAACAAACATTGGTTGATTATATATTCCTATCACTTGTGCAGAAGCTTTACTCTGAGGGAGAAGGTGACCTAGTTGGGTGTGCTTAAGAACAGATAAAGTAGCTTCAGTATCTGTAAGAGCCTTAGTGGATTCTCCTTTTATGATGATCTCAACAGCTCTTAAACTATTAGTAAGAAGAAAAGGGCCCTAGCTGGTGTAGCTCAGTGGATTGAGCGCAGGCTGCAAACCAGGCATCCCAGGTTCGATTCCTAGTCAAGGCACATGCCTAGGTTGCAGGCCATTGCCCCCAGCAACTGCACATTGATGTTTCTCTCTCTCTCTCTCTCTCTCTCTTTCTCTCTCCTTTCCCTCTCTAAAAATAATAAATAAAATCTTTAAAAAATATTTTTAAATAAAATAAGAAAAGGAAACACCCTCTCACAGTCTTTGGAGCAATGGTATGCTTGTTTCTGTTCCTTTTCTCTTTCTAAATTCCATTTTGGTTTTCTACAACCCTGCTTAAGATGACTTGGCTTTCTACAATAAAAGCAGACTCCACTACAGGAGTTTCCCAGCAGACCCTACTTAGTAATTCTGTTCTTTTGCACTGAGAAACCAGTAGGTATATTAATTGGAATAGGTCAGAATAGCCAGGACCATCTGTTCTAAGAGTTAAATTTAATTTTTTTTTTTTTTGGTGAACTCATCAAGGTTCTGGAGAAAGTCAGGGAAATCTTTATGTAGATTCTTTAATTCTGTTCTAATCCAAGGAATGTATAAAATCGCTGTTTCCCCTCTGCCTGAGACTAGCTTTTCTGGTTTTCTATTCTGAGTGTAATTTACCTGTGTTCCTAGAAACTTCTAATTTCTAATCAAGATGAGCTTCCCATTCATGCAGTTTAAGAGCTGGCAAAAGAGCAACATTTTGGCCATGTTAGGTTGATATCACTTCTAGTTAATTCTTCCCTTTTCTGTAAGTACTTTCAAGTAAAGTCTTCCTATTAATTGTATATCTGTGGGACCATTAATGGAATTTGGGGTTTGGGAGTTTTCAGCTTTGGAGGTATGATTTCCTACATTAATCTTAGTTTTATCTTGAGATCTGTAATCTGAACAAGTTTCTAGGGATATTGTGTAGTGGGTTGAAGTGTGTGGCTTGCTTGTGAGTTGAGCTCCAAGTGGCTGTCACCTCTCCAGTCATCTCAAACCCTCTTATGTGTCTTGATTTCCCTCCCTGGATGTCTAATACAGCAATGAGGACTCAAAGTGCTAGGTAACCAGCCTTTATGTGTGCTCCCCAAGATGAATCAATTATTTAATTACAGTTGGAATTCCCTATGGGACTTCCACATGTCATGGGGGATACTTCTGACACCTCCACAGAGATTTTTAGTCACTTATGAATACCTGAGATTCAAGCTGGAGGGAGGAAGTGCCCTTATCTTCAGAACTGAATGAGTTCAGGCTCTCATTTATTCAGCAAAAGGTTTTGTTCACCTCCTCAGAAAGCAATTCCAATCCAACAGCCAAAGTTAAAAACCAGCCACCCATTTTTTTTCTCCTTTTGTCCTGAATTATCTCAACCCTTAATCTTTAGCTCCACCTCAAGGATTAAAAAGAAAAATAAGCAGTTCAAAGAAAGTCAAGGCCCCTTACCTTAAAATAGGGAGGTCCAGAATTCCAAAGAAAATTCACCCAAGTCCACCCAAAGCAAAGAGAGGAGCTGGTGGGGCACAATGGATGCCTGTTAGTACCTAGCATGTGGTCCAAGTCTTCAAGGTGGTCATAGTGGGCTTCTCCAGATGTCTGCCACACCGTGCCATGATAAGATGATCAAAATCACAGTTCCGTGTGTTGGCAGTGGCAAGAATGGCACCAGGTATTTGACTGGTACAGTCAGACTACACCTCAATTCAGCAGCCTTGATACTAGAGTTCTGGCTAAGAAAAAATTCAGAGCCAAGACTCAAAGTACAAGAAAAAGTTTGTTTAGAAAGTCACAGAGGTAGAAGAAGTGAGTCATAGGAGAAATGAGCTGAGAAAAAAAATTACAGGAGCAAGGGAAGGGCCCTTGGAGCTTAGGAAGAGAGACAAGGAAAACGCACCTGGGGGAGGGTATGAGAGTAGGCCCAAGTGAGCTCCACAGAGAGAGCCACACTGGTCTTCTGTCTTGAGGGTACTTATCTAGACATCTCAGGGGAAGATCCCGATGAATATTCATCAGCTTTGCAGGTGTGTCCTTTCAGGGTCGTGGTCTCAACTGATTGGCCAGTGCCAGGGCAGGGGATCATTAGTCCTAATGCCTGCCATGGCATCACTTGTCTGGTTTTGCTGCTTTCTGGGGCCTGGAGCTGAAACACAACTGAGGCCTAGATATTATCCCTATGGGTTATTATTTAAGGGAGTGGTCACGCAAGGGCTGGCATGGGAGTAACATTGAGCCACTCTTTGTCCCCTTGTTCCTCCTCCAAGGGGGCCTACCGCAGTACTAGCTTGGGAGGGGAGGAGAGGTCAGGAGAGTGTCCAAACTGCATGAGCAGTGACATGAAAGGTCAGAAGGTCTAAATCACATGACCTGTAACATCCTAGGGGAGGAATGAGGTCCTGGGGGTGAGGTTCTTATTTTCCAAGTTTTGTCCATTGCTAGACACCTGGATCTTTCCACCCTGGTGACCTTCTGCACCTGGCCCATCATCCTTGTTCTGCTCATGTCTGTTCAATCACCTACTACAGATGCACGTCATATGTGTTTATCCAACCCATAGAATGTACAATGCCACCAGTGAACCCTAAGGTAAACTATGGACTTTGGGTAATTAAGATGTATCAATGTAGATTCATCGATTATACCAAATGTACCACTCTGGTGAGGGATTTTGATAAATGGGAGAGGTCATGCATGTGTGGGGTCTGGGGGTATATGGGAAATCTCTGTGCCTTCCACTCATTTTGGCTGTGAACCTCATACTGCTCTTAAAAAATAAAGTCTATAAAAAATTGAGGGCTTGAAATTTGACAGGTAACAACATTTTCAAAAATTAGTTTATATAAAATGTTTGAATAGCAGCTTTCAAAAGAAGGTTAATGAGGAGAGATACTCCTATAATAGATTCAAAATGGAGTTTCTACTTTTTTCTCTCCAGCTGACCATGAAGGGCAGGGAAGGAGAGCCGGATGGTAATGGTATCACAGCTACTGAACACATAGTGTAGAAATGTTGTGTGTGAGTGTGTGCACAAATGTTTAATGTATAGAAAAGAGTATGTCTATTATATACACAGAAATCCTGTGTGTATATAACGGTCATCAGTCAGCTGTTCATTTTAGCCCACAAATGGAACAATAAGAGATGGCAGTAGAGGCAGCTAAGAGAGGCTCACATATCTACGTATTCAATGAACATTTGTAGTGGTAAGTGTAAAGAAGATCCTTTCCTGATTCCAGGATTTTGCAATCCAGTGTTATTTCAAAAGACTGGCAACACTATGTAATTCATGGCCAAGTAAGATGAGTACCTGAAAAGAAGTACTGAGTGGAAAAGGATAATGTGAACTAGTAGTTTGTGATCGTAACAGTGTTCCAAATTCTAAACTTTGGGACTACCTAAGCAACTGTCCCATTGCCCAAGCTTGGTCCCTTGGAACAGACCGCTGGTACCTCCAGAAGTCGGGGTCCTTTGGCAGTGGGGGGGCCCCTTCTGCCAAGTTCCCTTTCCAACTAGAGGGCCGCACGAGGGCTCTGCGGCTTGGCACCGGCGGCGTGACAGCCCCAGTGGGAGGGTCACTGCCGAGACACCAGGCCATCTCATTGTTTAGCGCGGCGAGTTTCCTCCTTTGGCAGGAGGGAGCCGGAGCCGAGCGGGAAGGGGACGGCCGGGGCAGGACCCTGGGATGTCTATTGCGGCCGCTCCTTCCCCTCTCCGGGAGCTCGGGTTTCCCGGGGTGTGTGCGGATTCTTAATAAAAAGGGAAAAGCACGACCCAAGTTAATTTTCCAGCACCGAGAGGAAATGCTGTTTCCTGCATCGTACAAAACTGGTGCCAACAAGACTGACACAGGAGCCCATTGTCCCGCTAACAATGTGGTGATGGGGAACGGGCGGACGCCTGAGAAAACAGACCTCGGGCCGCCGTGAGCGTTTGATCTTCCCCGTAAGTGTGAGTGTGTGCGCCCGTGTGTGCTTGGGGTGTAGGGCTAGTCAGGCTGGCAGTGACTGGGCACCGCCCCTTTCCGTCCAGCTCCAGGCGCGCCCCTAAGGCTGACTACAGAGACTTCACCCTCTGAAACTTCTAAAGGCAAAAAAGGAAGAAGAAGGACAGGGAAAGGGATAGAAATGTAAAGAACAGAAAGGAGAGGAAAAGTGAAAAGGAAGGACTCACCCCGAAGTCACCCAATGGGCTAATTTCAAGTCCCCCGCGGCCAAGGTCCTGCTAAGCATGGAAAGCCTTCCGCTGTGCACCCGGTGCCAGCCCCGCTCCCCTATGAACCGGGGCGAGGGTGGCTTCCGGTGGTGCCTGTGCCTGGGGTTGTGGCTGGACTCGTGGGAGCGCACCCAGCGTGTCGGGGCGAAGGCCAAGGGCCAGCCTCTTCGGTAGGATCTCCTGCGGGTGACTCTGCACAGCGAGCGCCGTGCGCCGGGTCCGCGCCTGACCTAGGTGGCGCAGGGCCGTCGGGGCGGGGTGGGGGGAGGTCGGGGGGGCACTACTACTCGGAGACACCCCCTCCCACCCGCCAGGAAGACCATGGGAGCTGGTGGCTCTCGAAGGTGACTTCCCAGAGTAGGCTAATGTAACCTGGGCCCTCGGGGTCAGAGCTTGCGCCTGAGAACACGCCGCCCAGGCTCCAGGGGACTCGGGTTCACCCCTGAGCCCAGAGTGACCTCCGGCCCTTCGCTCGCTCACGTAGTCGGTTTTCGGAACGTGAAGTGCCGGCAAGGAGGCTGCTCGGGCCACTGCAGGGGCTGGGCGATAAACAATCTCACAGGATACACAACACCCTGAGCTGTCACAAGTCCCTCGCGGGAAAAGATAAATAACATGCCAGGGGCCCCGGCGCAGCTTGCTGGGCTGAACAAAAACTCGGGGACCAGTAAGTAAACAACAGAACCCCAAAGCGCTCACGGAGCCCTTGCTGCAGGGAAAGTCAAAGGCAGTGCTTGCTTTTGCTGGTGAGGGGTGGGGGAGAGTGAGGCGGGGGGATGTTCTTCCAGGGAAAATGAGGAAATTAAAAAAAATAAGCCCCACATGCAGTTCAAACTTTGTCCTTTACACCGATTGGCAACTATCACATTCTGGGTAAGAAGCCTGCTTCCGGGGCAATGCAGGAAACCTTTCTGGAGCAGGGGTTGAGATGAGGGTTTTCTGGAAGGGGAGGCTGAGAAAGAATTTCCTGAGGAAACAACTCCTTCCCAAAGGTTTGCTCCTTGAAATCCTAGCTGTCAGCCACTGAACCCTCCTTCCCATTGGTGATTGCATCTTGATTTCCTAACATAAAAGAGTAAAAATCTCACTATCACCTATGTGAACACTTTGCCAGATCAGAGGGGAACAACATTCCAAGCGGAGAACTTCAACTGCTGGGTATACAATAAAATGCCTGTTGAGAATGCACACCTAAGGGTTGTGCATTTCTCTCACCGGGAATTTGAGAACCAAAGCCATCTTTTGCCTTCCCTGAGGGAGACAGGCCCAGGCCTCTGGGAGTCAGTGCTGAGGGCCTTTCTAGGCCTCTTCTCTTCTCTCCTTCCCCTGCAAAACTCAGCTAGAAGCTAGACTGCCAGTCTCCATGGCTTATAAGGACCTCTTAAGGTTCAGCCACAAGTCTGTATTTCCAGAAGCCTCTTAGACACTGCCCAAAGTGCCCTGCATGAGATTTATTACTTTGGAACAAGGCTTAGACCCTAAAATACAATTTTCTGCTAAAGGTGTTGATCCATTACTTACACACTTATTATTTACCTGTTCGTATAAGCTAGGCCACTCCCGGAGCTCATTGTCGACTTCATTCTATTTGAACTTTTCAGTTATCTTTATGTCCATGCAAATAAGTTCATGTAATGTTTTGAGATTAGGGAACGTGGGATACAGTGGGGATGTGGTCAGAGTGTGGGCTGGCCACTTACTAAGTACAACTCAGAGCAGACTGATGTCCTCATTCCTCTCAATACTCTGACACCTAGCTCTGCAGTGATGCATAGACGTAGCATATATATATAGATTTATAGATGGTCCTCAAACTTTCTCATGCCAGCCATTTGGGCAAAATGGAGACATCCTGGTCCGATGCCAATGCAGGTAGTTGCATTAGTGACTGGTTAGAAGATAGAACCCACAGAGTTCTGATGTCTATGCTAATGAAATCCTATGGGAAGCTTTCATTGTAGTAAACCAAACAGTCCTCTATGTGAATGGTGAGCTCCTCTAGAGACTGGCCTCATTTGAGTCATCTTTGTATTATTCCCAGCTCCTGGTCAAGTGCATAGAACATAGAACATTGCTGAACAAAGATATTGTACATTTGTTTATCCACTTTGCTGGTGACACAAAGTTGAGATAGTGAACATAATTGATTATAAAACCGGAGTCAGCCAAAGTCCTAGCAAGTTGGAGCAGCAGTTAAATCTGTAATGAGAACATTTAAGGTCCTTCTCTTGAGTCACCCAACATTTGTGCAAATACAGATTGGGGAAGATATGGGTAGCCAGCCTCACAGGTCACAGCTGATAGTAAATTCAGTGTGAGGCACCAGAGACCTCTGCCCAAAACATGAATGTGACCTTAGGGAAGATTAAAAGTAGAGGCCCTGGATGAGAATCTGCCCCATGTTTGCTAGACATATCTAGGTCTGGGCTCAGTCCCAAGCTCCCCATTTTGGCAGATATTCAATATAACCATATCCTTTGAGAGGAGAGGGACAGGCTGGAGAAGAACCTGTTGATCATGTTTAAGGGCGGTCAAAGGAACTAGAGATGTTTGGTCTGGAATAGAGAAGATACTTTACAAGACATGAGAGCTGTTTTTGAGTGTCTACAGAGATGTCAGATAAAAATAGGATTTGGAGTTATGCCAGCTTCCATAACCCAAACTAAGACCAGTGAGCCAAAGAAGCCTGAGGCAAGTGACTGTCCACAGCTGACACAATTCCTGATGACCGTATCATTTGGTAACGGACAGAATCCTGACTAACACAGAGCCCCAGCAGGAAGTGAGATCCCTAACAGAGGCCTGATTGCAGCAGAACCTGGATGACCCCTTGCCAGAAACAGAGTAAGACAGGATTCAAGCATCCCATGGTGGGGAGGGGGTGGAAAGAAGCCCTTTATACATCCCTTCTGACACTGAGCATGTACTATTCTGTTAATGTCTACTTCCTTCTGGCTAAGGGCTAACTCTGCCTTGTCATAATTCCTTAAACCCAGTGAGATCATGAAGGCACTTTTATATAATTGTTTTATAAGGAAAAATATGCACTGTGGAAGGAACCAGGCAGTGCATATTTCTGATCCCAGCTTATTGAGTGGGAAGTTTAGAGATATGGCCACACATTGCTGAAAATATAACAATCACGATTATTGCAAGTTTGAAATAATTAAGATGCTGATGTTTGCAAAAAGCTTTGTTTGGCTGGCAAGGATGCAGAACACCTGGGACTGGCATATATAGCTGGTAGGAATGCAAAGGGTACAGCCATTTGAGAAGACAGTTGGGCAGTTTTTTATTAATGTAAACATACACTTTCCAGGTGACTCAGCAGTCCTTCTCCTAAGTATTAACCCAGGAGAAATGAAAACATATCCACACAAAGACCCATATGCAAATGTTTGTAACAGCTTTATTCATAATGCTGAAAATTGGGAACAATCCAAATGTTGATCAGTTAGTGACTAGATAAATAAATGGTGGTATGTCTATTAATGGAATACTACTTAGTAATAAAAAGGAATAGATTACTGATACATGCAACAATGTGAATGAATCTCCAAAACCTGACAAAATGCTACATTCTGTGTGACTTCATTTATTTGACATTTGGCTAAGGCAGAATGATAGGGACAGTGATCAGGTTAGTAGTTGCCAGGGGAGGGGTGAGGGGAAGACTTGACTACAAAGGGGCATAAGAGAACTTTTGGGGTTGATAGAAATAGTTTATTTCTTGACTGTGATCATGGTCATCGGATACACATTCATCAATGTCATAGAACTGCACGCTTAGAAGGGTGAATTTTACTGTATGTAAGTTATACCTTAACACAAGGGACTTAGAAAAAGCTCTGTCCACAGTTTTAATGGTTATCTTCTGGTAACTTGCATAATGCTAGTATTCAATAAATACTGGTTGAGTGCATGAAGGCACCTGTAAAAGTTTTGCTTTTCAATGACATCGAATTGGGTGGACATGAAACTGGGAAAGAGTAAGTGCTCTGGTCGTCTGGAAGGTGCTCTGCTCTTCACCTGAGGAACCTGCCTCTCCATGATCCCACATCCCAGAGGCAGTGTGAGAGGGTGTACTCACTGGCAGGAGAACGTCATGCTCCTGGGACCTCTAGAGTTGGATTTCTGAGGAAGTCTTATTCATCTGGAAGTGGGAACTTTATTCAGGAAACACCCTCTCAGCAACTCAATATTGAAACATGCAAACACTGTCTGGAGGGCCTGCATGGCAAGGCCTGTTGGAACCACCACATGAAGGAGAAACAACCCTCTCAGGGCAGCAGAGGGTTCTGGAGATGAAAGCGCCACCCCACAAGATAGATAAGTTTGTCTAAGTTTCTAATCTAGCATTTGTCTTTTAAAATGTATTAAAATAACAAATAGATCTTAAGATAAACTCCCAACTTAAATAACAGACTACTTCTAATTAATATAAGAGTATAGCTGGCTTTAGGAAAATTAGGAAATATGCCAATTTGTGTTTATATACATGAGTTGTTTTATTTTGTCAACTTTTTTCTCTGTGAATATCATAGAATTTTTTAAATCATTTAAACTACTTTAAGTGTACATCTCAGTAGTGTTTAGTAGGTTCACATTATACAACTGATCTCTAGAACTCTATTCATCTTGCAAAACTGAAATTTTGTCTCTGTTAAGCAACTCTGCATTGTCTGCTGTCCCAAGTTCCAGGTAACCATGAGTCTACCTTCTGTTTCTATGAATTTGACTATTCTATTATAGATACTGTATATAAGTGTGATCGTACAATACTTGTCCCTTGTTCCTGGCTTGTATCACAGAGCATAATGTCCTCAAGATTCATCCACATGAGCTATCTAGAATAGTCAGATTCATAGAGACAGAAAGTAGAAATGTCCTCAAGATTTATCCATGTTCTGTACATTGAAACTAATAGAATATTGAGTGTCAACAGTAATTGAAAAATAAAAAATAAAAATAAATAGATAAATAAATCTCAAAGAGATCCATCCATGGTATAATGTGTCAAAATTTCTTTCCCTTTAAGGCTTAATAATAATTAATTGTGTATATATATCACATTTTCTTTATCCACTAATATATTGATGGGCACTTGAGTTTTTCCCACCTTTAGATTATTGTGAATAATACTGCTATGAACATGGATGTATAAATATTACTCTGAGAGCCTGCTTCCAATTCTATTGGAAATCTCTGTCTATGTCATATATCTTATCTTATCTTATCTTATCTATCCATCCATTCATACTTATAAGTGGAATTACTAGGTCATATGGTAATACCATTACTAATTTTCTGAGGAAATTCCATTTGGTTTTCCACAGTGGCTGCAACATTTTACAATGTCACCAACAATGCATAAGGATTCCAATTTCTACATCCTTGCCAACACGTTATTTATTTATTTATTTATTTATTTATTTATTTATTTATTTATTTTTTAATAGTAGCCATCCTAATGGGTGTGAGTTGGTATCTTATTGTGGTTTTGATTTGCATTTCCCTAATGATTAGTGATGTTGACTATCTTTTCATGTGCTTATTGGCCATTTGTATATCTCTTTTGGAGAAATGTCTTTTTAAGTCCTTTGTTCATTTTAAAAAAAAGGTTCTGTTTCATTATGATGTGTCTTGGTTTGAGTCTTTTTGGGTTCATCTGGTTTGGGACTCTCTGCACTTCCTGGGCTGATATGTTTATTTCCTTTACCAAGTTAGGGAAGTTTTCTGTCACTGTTTTTTTCAGAGAGGTTTCCAATTTCTTGCTCTCTCTCTTCTCCTTCTGGCACCCCAATGATGCAAATGTTGGTATGCTTGAAGTTGTCCAGAAGTTCCTTACACTATCCTCATTGTTTTAGATTCTTTTTTTTCCTTGCTGTTGTGATTGGTTGTTTTTTGCTTCCTTATATTCCAAATCACTGATTTGATTCTCAGCTTTATCAGCTCTGCTGTTGGTTTCCCGTAAATTGTTCTTTATTTCAATTAGTGTATCCTTCATTTCTGACTGGATTTTTTAAATGCTATTAACTTCCTTACTAAGTTCCTTGAGCATCCTTATAACCAGTGATTTGAACTCTGCATCTAGTAGATTGCTTGTGTCCATTTTGTTTAGTTCTTTTTCTGGAGTTTTGTTCTGTTCTTTCATTTGGGCCATCATAATTAAAATGCCAAAGTTTAAAGACAAAGCATCTTAAAATCAACAAGAGAAAAGTAGTTCGTTACCTATAAGGGAACTCCCATAAGACTGTCAGCTGATTTCTGAACAGAACATTTGCAGACCTGAGGGATTGGCAAGAAATATTCAAAGTGATAAAAAAAGCAAGGATCTGCAACCCAGAAAAACTATAATTTAGAATTGAAGGACAAATAAAGACCTTCTCAGATGATAAAAAGCTAAAGAAGTTCATCACCACCAAACCAGTATTATATAAAAGGTTAAAAGGTCTTCTTTAAGAGGAAGAAGATAAAAAATATAAACAATAAAATGGCAACAAATACATATTTATGAATGATTGGATCTAAAAAACAAAATTAACAAACAAGCAGAACAGAAAAAGAATCATAGATACGAAGAATGTTTTGATGAGAGACGGGTCGGTGGGGTGGGTGAAAGAGGTGAAGGGTTTAAGTACAGATTGGTAGTTACAGAATAGCCATGGGGATGTAAAGTGCAGTATAGGGAGTAGAGTAACCAAAAAACATATATACATGACCCATGGACATGGACAATGGTGTGGGGTTTTCCTGAGAGAGTGAGGAGGTGGATAGAGGAGGGCAAAGGAGAAAACGCTGGGACAATTATAATAGCATAAACAATAAAATATAATTAAAAAATAAAATAAAAATTAGGTTCTTTGGGGGGGTTGGTATTGTGGTTGAGTCATAGAAGTTCTTTACATATTTTGGATATTAAATACTTATCAAAATATGACTTGTAAATATTTTCTCTTATTCTGTGGATTGCATTGTGGGATTTTTCTAAGCAACAGCATTCTCTGTGTGCAAGCAGCCTCAGCACACCAAATTCAACATGGCCAAATTTTACCTGGTCCTTCTTTCTCCAGCTTGCTCTCCTTGTCCTATCCTGTACTTGCCAAAGCCAGAAGCCTGGCAGTCAGCCGCCCCTTTAACGTTAATCTTCACTTAGTCACGTAACTCTGTTAATGTTCTTTGTTTAATAGCTATCAAATTAATTGGCCTTTTTTTTTCATTCTGTTTTGACCCAGTCTTAGTTTAGCAAGTCATATTTAGAGCAGTTTAGGCTTCCCACTACACACATGTGCACACTCATATACACACTCAAACATAATGAAATGTGTGTGTAAGGTGCTACACAACTTTGTGAATAAGCTGGGAGCTCCCTCTCTGGATTGGCTGAAGACACCACAGAATAGTGGGGTGGCTGGGGAGGGGAGGGCAATTTTGCCTCCCAGGGGATGTTTGGGAATGTTTAGAGATGGAGGTGTGGATGCACTACTGGCATCTAATGGGTGAGACCAGGGATTCTGGTAAGCATTCTACAAGGCATAGGACGGCCCCACAACCCCAGCCCCAAATGTAAATGGTGCCAAGGCTGAGAAATCCTGCCCTAAGATGATCCTGAGTTTTTGATTCCCCACCCAGATCCCTTTTGCCTAGAGGATGCATCAGACTATGCAGACAAGAGCCACCTAACATCTGTGAGGTTACCTCTACCCCCACCACTGAGGTGCCTTCAGCCAATGACCAATGGATAGAGGGAGACAAAAGTTCAGAGTCTCTGCTTTAAAGAGGGGCAGCTGTGTTGTGCCATTCATGCTGCAGATATCACTTTCAGGATGAGGTTAGACTGCAGCAGAAAACTTATCTTTTCTTAGCTGCTCTCCTCCCCTTCCCTGCTTCCCTCACCTCCCTCCAGATTCCTTCTCTCAGCCCTCTCCCAATATCTCATTTGTACAAGAGTCCCCATCTGCTCTGCCTCTGGAAATCCTAACTAAGACACAGGGCATGACTGACATTTGTCAGTGGGAGAAGGGAGAACATGAGCAGACCAACTAAATACCACCAAGGGCCTGGCAGCTGAAGGACCTGGGCAGACTCCATAGAGTTTCTCTGCCAATTACCGCTGGCCCCAGGGTGCTCAGCCCAACACTGGCCAATGAAAGTCACCTCTCAAACAGTGATGAATACATAACAAATACCAACCAGACAGTAAATTTAAGATATTTATTTACTTAAGACATTAAGTAAATTTAAGATATTTTATTTAAAGATAGATGATTTGCTGTTTGTCTAACATGACCATGTTCCTCCACCAGACCCTCTGCCTATGGGGATGGTATCTGAGATAAGCCCTGAAAGGGGAGGTGAGGTGGGCAGAAAGTGGGAAGGAAAGTGCCCCTGGACAGGGGGAAGAGCTTGTACAAATGCTCAAAGGCAAAACCCAAAAAATTTCCTTAGTACCCCCCTTCCTGCAAAAAAAAACCACAGAAAAGTAGACAGTGTCTCAGGGGCCAAGAGGAAGCCAGTGTACCTGGTGCTGTGAAGTTAGAGAGACAAGAGGGCTGGATAAAGCTGAGGGAAAGGTAAAGTCAAGCCACACAGGACCTCGTAGAAAAGGCATGTGGATCTTATCTGAGATGAGCTGGAAAGGAAGGCTTTAGGCAGTGTGATAAAACAAACTGTTGCCTGTTTTTAAAAGATTACCTGACTCTGGAGTCTTTCAAGTCAATAGGGAAACATCTTTAAGTCCAAAAGAAAAAATATTGACAGTTTCAAGGGTAAGAGAATTACTTTTCTATGTACCCTTGAAATTGTTAAAAGCCATCTTAATTTTTAGGGTTGTACAGGAAGGGTTAAGGATTAAGAATTTGTTTTAAAAAGTAAATTGACAAAGTCCATAGGTATATGAAAACTTCATAAGATTTTAATTTTCTTCTTATATCAGAACAAAGGGTGCACATTAGTTAAGTGATTTCTACGTGAATAGATCATTCCAGGCAACTCTTATATTCAGTTTTATTTTGATAGCATATATACAAAAAGCTTTGGTAATCATTTACAAGGATATTGTTAAACCTTGACTTTTAAAATTCTGCTTGCGTGTATCACTGCTTTTATAATGAAAGCTACTACTTCAAAACCTAAATTAAGGAAACGGAAATAATTTCTTTAAACTAAAGGGGAAAAAATGATGCCTATGCAAATTCAATCAATTTAAAAGATGAATAATTTCTATTGAACTGATTCATCAAAACATGAATAATTTCCATCAAACTAATTTCCATCATATGTTTCTGTTACACTTTCTCACTTGAAATCATATATAAAAGCATTCATTTCTATGCAATTAAAATGTTATTTTATTGATAGTTTATTTTATACACATTCTTGCAATTGGCCATCCTAATAAGGAAATAATTATTTTTCTGTGTATCCTTAAAATTAAAAGCCATTTTAATGTCCAGGATTTTTTTTTTCTTAAATGTTGAGTCTAGCTGTTTGGTAGAGAATATGCTAAGCGGTAGAAATGAGACAGTCCACAGGAGGTTACTGGGCGAACACAGGTGTGAGATGAGGGTGACTTCAAAGATGGTGTAGTATTGGCCCTGGATAGAGGCAGGAGCATCAAGATGTATGTGTACCCAGGAGGTAGAAATGATAGGCCTTGGAAGTAGAGGGTAAAGATGAGGAGGAATCCTGGATGGTGGCCAGGTTTCCAGCTGAAGCAAATGGCTTAATCACTTACTGAGATGGGGAAACTGGGAAGAGGAATTTGTTTTCTGGGTGGTGAAGGAATCAAGAGTTTCACGCAGGACATGTTACTGTGAAAGCAAAGAATGCCTCCAAGTAGAGTTGTCAGCTAGGCAGTTAGATGGAGAATCGGGAGGCTGGAGAGGTTGGAAGTGCCTTTTAGGACTCCTTTGCATGTAAAGTCCTGACACAGGATGAGGTCACCTGGAGAGAAAATATAGAGAAGCCTACGACTGCACCTCAGGAAGCCAACATTTAGGAGTTGTGAGTGCGCATGCGTGTGTGTGTGAGGGAGGCAGAGAGAAGCCTGCAACAGATTCTTAAAAAGAATAAAAGGAGAAGCAGGAGAAACACTAGGAGAGGTGTAGCATCTGGGGTATTAGGGCAAGAATGTTTTAAGAATGAGAAGTGGGTAAGTTGAATGCAAAGGTTAAGTAAGATAAAAACAGAAATGGTGTTATTGGGATTTGCAATATGGACGTGCTAAGTGGCTTTGACAGGGACAGAAGCTAGATTGGAGTGGGTCTAGGGAATGAATGGGCCTGAGGAAGCCCACACCGTGGACAACTCTTGAGGAGTTTTGCTTAAACAGGGGCAAAGGTTGGAGGAATCGCAGGGAAACACATTTTAGCCACAGGAGGATGTGGGATAAAGCAGTGATATGCTCGTAAATGTGTAGTAGTAGCCTCTCTTTGGAAAACCAAAACCTTCCTTTCTAGTGGTATACATTCTCCAAGCATGGCCAATTTCAAGTTACCGATGTAATGTCACATAGCTTGCAAAATACCTGAAAATTTTAAAAGCTCTTAGGAGCCAGTGTGACCAGCTCCAGCATGTCAGTGCATCAGGGGAAAGTTCTTTCCCAGAAGGGTAGATACTAAAACATGTTGGAAAGCTGTTGGAAACAGTCCCAAAGAGAAGGAGAGAGCATGGTTTCAGGTATAAACACTGGAGGTGACACCAGGGGGAACAAGGTAAAAGGTGCAAGGTGCTATGGGTTTGCCAATATGGGGATGGGAAGAGGAGGGAGACCCTTCCCAGACTCCTATTCTCTCAGTGAAATAAGAGACAATGCCATCAGCAGAGAATGAGTGGTCAGGGGACTATGGTGCTGGTGGAGTTGAAGGATTGTGTGGAGGAAGTATTTGAACATGAACAGAAGGATAGGAAGGGTGGTGGGTGAGGGAAATGTTAGGATTAGAGACTGGGGAAAATGATGACCTAAGCCAGGGTGTGACCTACTTGTGGGTGGCTGTTCTAGAGACTAATGAATAGCCAAGGGCCCCAGAGGTCAGTGTGGTGGATGTGTCATCTCCATGTACATTGAAGTGGACAAAAATGTGGCAGGAATTGGGGTGGAAAGTAAATCAGGCAGTTGAGAGCTAAAGCTTCCAGTGTATGAAGGGTGTATATATGTGTGCAGTGGGAGGAGCTTCTGGAAGACTGTGCATGACAGCTATCAAGGGTAGATGGCATGTGAGTGGAATGAGTCTTAAAAAGCAGGGGTTTGTGTAACAGAGAAGGAGAGGGAAAACCACAGTCTGCCTGTGGCAATGGTGCCCCAGGATAACACAGCTTTGCCTCCGGTCCTGAGATCTAAGGCATGAATGAGAGAGAAACAGCGTCAACTGCTCCCATCTCAGTGCAACTTTCTCAGGGTGATCCAGGTGCTCCTGAAGAAATGGAGGGGGAGATGGAGGGGTTTGCCAATTGCAAAGTGCAGGTTCTTTAGGGGGTGGTAGAGGGTTGGAGAGGAGGTTGGGCTTGGGGTTGTGTCTGATCGGAGATGAATGAAGCCGTATGGGATGAGCAGAGAGGGCTGGATTTCTGACAGCGACTGTGGTCAGAATGGGTTTGAGCATGTAGCCTTGTTTGGGTACAACACATTCCATACCGCTATGCCTCCAAAATTATCAATGAGATGCCAGACGTAAGATCCTATGAGATATTACTTGAAATTCTATCAAGCATCATTTGCCACCCTGCTACCCTTGAGTCCTTCATGCCTTCAGTTAGGATCTCCTGGGTTCATACTCAGATTTCTGGCCTTCAATTTAGATTGTAGGCCTAAGACATTCTTGCCTTAGAGAGTTTCTCTCTCTGAAATATAATTTCAATATCTTTTGTGTCTTTTTTTGTTTTCTTCTCCTAAAACTGGTCATTTGTGATCTGTAAAACTGTTTCATTAATAGGATTCAGTTTCTCTTAGGTGTTAGGCAAACTCAAAACAAATACTTTCAAGGGCATTTTCTTTGATTATTCGAACTTCTCTCCTGAACAAAAGGGGGGTCAGAAAACATTGAGTGTAGACCAACTAATCTCCATGACTCATGCACTGACAGTAGTATTAGCAGTAGTAGTGCTTCCTTCTGTAGTCTTTTGTTCCAGTGGGAATACAATGATTACAAATATTTTTCTGCAGAACTCAGAAGATTCTTAATAGTCAACCAAATACAATAATGCAGTCTGTTGGTTTCATTAATATTGGCAATACAAAAGCTGCCCAATCCTGTTTCAGAGAGAAAAGAAAAACACTACATTATGCAGATGACAGGATTTCAAACTCTTAATTTTATACCTTGGAATTTTCCATCTTTACAACTTAGCCTCTGCGAACAAGAGAAATGCTGTCTTGGTTTCTGTTTTTCAGGATGGTGGCTTTCAGTGTAGTAATAGTAGAAATGAGAAATTTAGTAAGGTTACAGGAAATGCTGATAGAAAATATGAGTCACAGCCAATTTGGTTAGATCTGTGTTCCTTAAAGCCAGTCTCTGGTGAAATTCTCCATGTGCTTACAATTAGAAAAAAATCAGTCCCCCAATTATTCTGTAAAGGTGTCAAATAGTTGGGGCCTAATAATCATTTAAATAAAGTGTCCATTGACATGGCTGTTGCCTGACCCCACTTACTATATTCAGAGCAGTGGACAAAGATTCCCTCATTTTGATACAGTTTGAGGTCCTCAATCTAAGCTTGTTTTGACACTCCATCTTTCTATCCATATATACGGAGTAACTCCTATAAGCAAGGCACCATCAAGCTTTTAGGGGAAGCATTAATCCTCATAAATAAATAGTTATAATGCAAAGAACATGTGATAAGAGACATAAGAAGCCCCCAATACTCTGGGTATTTAAAGAAAGGAGAATTATTTCTTGGCCAGGGAATGAGAGGAGGAATCTCTGAGGGAGTGGGATGTGAGTGGTGTGTCCAAAGAATAGTAAGTTTGGGACAGAAGGAAGAGGTAATGGGAACAGCAGCCAAGGCAGGAGAGTTAGTGAGAGCAAAGTTGGATTGTATGTTTGAGAAATGCCAGGTAGACTGATTTGGGGAGAACACAGGCTGCAAAGAGAATAGAAGATTAGTTTATAGGCAGACTTGTACGGATACTAAGAACTAAGCTAAGAAATATGGCCTCTATGGAAAAGGCTGTGGGAGCTATTGAAAGTTGAGAGCACATGCTCTGGGAAGTCAACCCTCCCACACATGGAGGATGGTTTGGAGAAGGGGACACTACACCTATCCCATGTTCAAGGTCTTTTAATGTTGTTATTTCATTATTATCATCATTATTATTACCTTTCATAACTACTTATTAGATGACTACCATGTGCCAGGCACTCGTTGAGCCTTGAGGATACACAGTGGTTAAGACAGAATGTAATGGAGGATATATTCTCAGAGTGGTCAGATAACCAGCAATAGTAATGAGGAACTTTTCAGGTTACTAACTTGTATTAAGAAAATAAGAGTATATTTCCCATTCCAGGATTAGGGGTGGTTAGGTTATCTAGGATAGTGCTGCCACTGAAAACAACTCTAAATGCTGGGTACAATACATGTTTAGAGGACTTCCTTAAAAGTTCAGATATGATACTACAGAATTTAACTACGTTGATATTTACAGGAAAGTGAAGCGCAGAATTGTGTGCTCAGAAGGTGCTTTTGCCCAGAGGACAAATCCAATTCAGGAAAACGTGAATTTGGGGTTTGGTGACATAGAAGGGTAAGAGGGAAAACCCTAGTTCCTTCCCTCAAGTTGGGGACACCAATTTCATCACATCAAGTTGAAATTAAAAAGGGGCTGTGCTGTCAGTGCAAGGCTCAACCAGAGCAAACTTTTCCAGCTCTGAGATTTGAGATCTTATCTCTGCCAAAACCCTGGAGTATTTAGTCACTTCTCAAACACACAGCTAACTTTTTCTAGAAAGTTCTTTTGAACCATGAAGATCTCTAGGACTATCTGAAATGAATGACCACAGTTTTTGTTATTCAAATTCTTGTGTCTATTCAGAGTGCCTTGTGGATAGTCAAGAAGAAAAATCCATTGGAAATTTTAGGTTTCTGGTCTAGCACATAAGCTTAGAAACCTATATGTCATCCCAACAAGTTAAAAAAAATCAAAGCACTGGAAAATCAACAACTCATCTTGAATCTGTAAGAGATGTGAGGTCACAGAGCAAACTACTGACCCCTAAACTGGAGAAATGCACAGGCAGACAAGGAGAATGACAATTCACGAAACAGAACCCCTGTGTACCCAGCAGACACTTGCTTGGGAACTGGTGATGGAGGAGGACAATCAGACCTGTGGTTTCTGGAGGTTCAGTGGGGACAAGTCTGAGAGAAAGAAACTGCAGGATACCCCATCATTGGGGGTACTTCCATACTTCAGGGAGTTTTAGCTCCTGGAGCTCTACCAGATTCTCAAGGTGAATAGCAGTGACCATCCCCTGGTGTTTCAGGCAGGGAGAGGGGGAAGTGGACAATTTGGAAATGCATCAGAGCACTCTGCTCTTAACAAGGCTGCACTCAGGGGAATCGAGTTACCCAGAGCCTAACCTGCTGAGGTTTTATGAAAGCCTAAGTGATCTGGGAGAATACAAATACTCAACTCCAGCTCCCTTCTAGCCATCCTTTCCCATCTAAAGGGGCAGGGAAATGGAAAAGCATGAGTGAAGTTCACAGTCTAGAACGCAGGCTCACTCAAAGTGTTACAGAAAGAGTCCATCCACATGATGCTGGCACAGCCAAATACTAAACACTGAGAATTGCAGTGGAGAAAGTTGGGCTATTTTGAGTGGAGAATGGCACCATCCAGGAAAACAGGAAGCTAATGCTCAAAAGCTCAAACTCTCTGATGGCCTGTAGGTTTCAGATTATACAGGGCAAAATCACAAAACAACCCATGGGTTAGGGGTTGGGGGTTGTGCTGGGAGCTGATTAGTTGGAGATGAGGTAAGGGTAATGAATTGTTTCCTTAGGTCTGGAGGACAGCACTGAGATCTGTTCTACTGCCCCTCTGTCTGGTGTCATGAGAAAGTAGACCATGAGGCCTTCCACTTAGGGTTCAGGAACTGAAACATAACTGAGATCAAGATGTTCTCTGTAGGCTGCCGGAGGTCCAGACCATGTGACCATTAGTCAGGTCTAGGCTACTGTCTTCTGTTGCCTGAGGGCTGCTGATTATCTGGGGGGAAATCTAGGTCTTTGATTTCTAAAGCCAGGATTGAAAACTAAATTTCATCAAAGTCATAAGGACCCTCAGTTTCAAAAGCCATTCAAAAATTATATATTTATTTGGCATTAAGAGAACAAAGGACGCTACATCTCCTGTGTCCCCATTAAAGTTTGCACCAGTTATGAGATTAGGAAGTGGAGAGATGAACACTTGATATTTATATGCTATGATAGCCAAAGCCAGAAAGGAAAACCTGCAGCTACATCCTACTGTATGGAATGGATGTTCTTGTCTTTGGTGTTAAATAATACAGTTCTCTAAGACAAAGGGCATGGTCTGACCTGAAGGTAGCTCCTTCCTTCTCAGAGTGATTACCTACCAGGTGGTCAGCCAGCACAGTGTGGTGATACAAAAAATAACTTTTCTCCCACCTTCTAAGTTTTTTCTAGCTGGGCTAATAATCAGGTTAACATGAGATAGGTTAATAAGAGAAACACTCAAAATTTATTACAGAGGTACATTTGGGGGGGTGCCATAAGCTATAGGACCTGAGCAGTTGAGGCTTATATACCATTTTGGACAAAGGTTGAAAGAGGGCAGCAATCTGGAATTTCAAAGAAAAAATAAGCAATTTCCAGGTAGACAAGAAAGAGCAAAATGTGGTAAACAAATTCTTACTGGGCCACTCAAAAACAGTGGGACAGAGCTTTACTGGGAAAATTATAAGACACTGAAGAAAGAAACTAAAGAAATTATAAATAAGTGAAGCACATACCATGTTCATGGACAGGATGAATTAACATCATTAAAATGTCCATGCTACCCAAAGCAATATATGGATTCAACGCAATTCCTATCAAGATACCAATGACATATTTCACAGAACTAGCACAAATATTCCAAAAATTTACATGGAACCACTAAAGGTCCTGTATAGCAACAGCATTCCTGAGAAAGAAAATCAAAGTTGGAAGAATCATGCTACCTAATATCAAACCATATTACAAGACCATAGTAATAAAAACAGCATGATACTGGCATAAAAACAGACACATAGATCAGTGAAATAGAACAGAGAGCCAAGAATTAAACTCACACCTTTATAGCCAATTAATATTTGACAGAGAAAGCAGGCACAAGATAGAGACAGTTTATTCAATAAATGGTTTTGGGAAAATTGGACGGATACATGGAGAAAAATGAAACTAGACCACTTTATTACACCACACACAAGAATAAATTAAAAATGGATTAAAGTCTTAAATGTTAGACCTGAAACCATAAAAATCCTAGAAAAAAACATGGGCAGTAAAATCTCAGACATTGTTTGTAGCAATATTTTTTTCTGATATATCCCCACAAGCAAGCAAAGTGAAAGAAAAATTAAGGAAATGGGATTACATCAAACTAAAAATTTTTTGCACAGCAAAGGAAACCATCAACAAAATAAAAATACAATCCATGAGATGGGAGAACATATTTGCCAATATTTCTAGTAAGGGGTTAATATCCAGAATTTATAAGAACTTATAAAACTCAACACCAAAGAACCAAATAATCCAGTTAAAAAATGGGCAAAGGACCTGAATAGACACTTCTCTAAAGAAGACATACAGATGGCCAACACATATGAAAAGATGTTAATCATCCAAGAAATACAAATAAAAACCACAAAGAGATATCACCCCACACTGGTCAGAATGGCTATCATCAATAAATCAGCAAACAATAAGTGCTGGAAAGGATGTGGAGAAAGTGGAGAAGAACCCTTTCATACTGTTGGTGGGAATGTAGGTTGGGGCAGCCAATGTAGAAAGCAGTATGGAGATACCTCAAAAATTAAAAATGGATCTGCCTTTTGACCCAGTGATCTCACGGCTAGGAATTATTCCAAAGCAATTCAAAACACTAATTTGAAAAAACATAAGCATGCCTATGTTCAATGCAGTGCTATTTATAATTGCCAAGATATGGAAGCAACCCAAGTTTCCATCAGTACACCAGTGGATAAAACAACTACGGGATATTTGCACAATGGAATACTACTTGGCTATAAAAAATTAGAAAATCTTACCATTGGCAACAGCATGGATGGACCTGGAGAATATTATGCTAAGTGAAATCAGCCAGTCAGAGAAAGACAAATACCATATGATTTTACTCATATGTGGAACCTAATGAATAAACTGATAAAATGGGCAAATAGAGACAGATGCATAGATAGAAAGCAGGGTGACAGCTATGGGGGAGGTTAGGGGATGGAGGGATGGAGCAAAAAGGAAAAAGAACTCATGGACATGGACAACAAGGGGCGGGCGGCAAATGGTAATGAAAAAGTACAATAAAAAAAGGAATCAAAAGAAACAAGTTTGTTTGGGGCGTACATAGTTTGGTAAAGTCCCTATTTGGGGGAAAATGTCCTGGTATGATCCCTATTATTCTTCAAATAGCATTTTTAGGAAGTTGTAAATGGTTGATAAAGGAGGCAAATCTAAAATTCAGAAGAGCAGCAGGTTAGACTAACTCACAACTTCATAGAACAAAATTTGCTTTGAGACTGAAACCCTCCTGGAAGCCACCCTCTTTGTCTTTTAGTTTCAGGCACTTTGAGTGTAGACATGGCTAGAACCAAGAACCATATCATGTCCCAAATGGCACAGAAACAGCATCAAGAAACCTGATCACAAAGATATGAATGTCTTTAGGGGATAGACCCTGCATTCTTAAAGAACATGCATTTGCCAAGAAGCACAGCAAGGACTGGAAGAAGACAGAGGCCAGTAATGCCAAGGCCATGGGTGTATGTGTAAGGCTATCAAGGCCTTGTAAAACCCAAGGAGGTCAGCCCCAAGGTCCTACAGGCCATTGGCTGCAAGGTCAATTGACTTGCAGGCCTTGCCCACCCCAAGCTTTGGAACAGGCTCATGCCCACATCCTCACAGGTCTCAGGCTCTGCTGGCAAATTCCATGACCATAGCTCAAAACAAGGCTCAGGTTGAAGTCTGGCTCCAGGACCAGCTCCAGCTCAGTGTCCCAAAGGTTCCCAGGCCCTAACAAAGGCTCTATAGTGAGATCTCTGTCTGCCAAGGAGAAGACAAAAGGATCCACGTGACCCCTGGGTTGCCTAGGGCTGGTGTCCTCTTGTGCTACTCATACAAAATAACTTAAAGCAGGATCTGTCTAAAAAAAAAAGATTGAAGACCTTCAGCTAGGAGGTAGTGGGGGTATGTTCTGTTTTAATCTGTGTCTCACCCTTCCACATCTGGTAAAGTTCCATGCTTTAAATAAGCCCTGTTCATATGTTTAGATTGTTGTTACTGCAGTTGTTTCCACCCAAGAGAAAGAGAATGCTAAACTTTCCTGGTCTGTGCCCTCACTCCTACCTTCTACCCCCTCATCCCATCTGACAAGGGGAAGAGGCTTTCATTCAATTACTGTTTCTAGGGAGAATGAGTTCCCAAACTCAAATGTGATGTGAACTACATTAGAAAATCTTTAAAGTGGTCCATAACTTATGGTAGTCTATTTTCCCTTAGTCTAACAGCCAATTTTGTGTCTGGCATGGGAAGAGGCCACCATGTCTTCAGTTGACATCAGAAGTGGTCACCTTGTGTTTGGGGTTTATAATGGAATCACACTCAAGAAAGGTGCTTATCTTTAGAGGGTCACAGCAAATGAGAACCAACAGTGCCTTGTCTTGATTCTCATTCATCCAAGGGGGTCACTCTTGAGAGACAAAAGCACCAGGACTTCATGTATTCTCCCTTCTTCCCTCCCTCTCTGCCACAGGCCAGTTACTGTGCTGGGCCCAGGGCTCACAAAGAAAAGACACTGCCCTTATCCTTGAAGAGGCCACAGCCTAGTGAGGTTCACAGTCATGAACCAAAAATTACATGACACAAGATGAAATATAAAGAGAGATGTCAAAATGGTACGGGAACATGGAGGTGGCCCCCACTAGCTGAGTGGGATGGGGAGGGCTGTTCTGAGGAGCTCACCACCAACCTCTCTCAGAGCTTGAATATGGGTTCACTAAAGGGGAAGGAAAACTTAGCCTAAGAGGGAGGCCTAAAGGGCACAGCATGTCCCAGGCATAGCAAGAGGTTGAGTGGGGTGGGAGGAGGGAGGAAGCAAGGCAGAAGATGAAGTGGAAAATAAGTTGGGGCCAAACTTTACTTTGTTCTTTTCTGTAAGAAAAATACCACAAGACTTAAACAGTTTACTCCACTTTTGTACAGCAGGTAAGCGAATAGCCTAGTCTCCTGTACCATTTCTACACAAGAGAGTCCCATGAGGAAAGGAAAAAGACTCAATTAAAGGTGATTTTCCCAAACATGTGTCCTCTTGAAGTCACCTCTGGGTAGTGTGACTGGCCAACCGAAGTCAGTCCTATGGTATTCTCATCCTTTTGCCTGGTCAGTTCTTCTTTTTGGTGACCTTGTTTGGGGTTAAGAAACACAGCAGTGGTCTTGATCTTCAAAAACAAAGGAAGCCTCTCTTTCTATTCCTTCTACCTTAGTTGGATGCCCTTAACACTCAGGCCCCAGCAGATGCACCCATGAAGAGTGAGAATCTCATAATCAATACAGTTCAAGATGTGGGAACTTGGTCTGTGCTAATATGTGAGCTCCAACCAGTAGTGACTTGGACAGATACCAGGAGGAAAGAAATTTGTATTCTAAGTTAAGGCTAACTGTTGCTGTATTATTTTGCACTTCCTACTACATGAGCAATTAACCTTCTGGAGGTAAGATACAGCATGAGTTAAAGTGAGTGTTAAAACAAAGCAGGCTTGTTCCACTCACACGAAGGTGAAAGTCAGTGTTTGACAGAGAGAAGGGAGCAATCAACCAGCAAGCTATTCTCTACTCCTAAGAATGCTACCGACACTTCTAGGAAGACCATTACCTGCAAAATTAACTCTTCTCTCTTCGTAGTACTCACAGTGGAGCCTTGTGAAAGGTCAGTTGACCCAAATAACTTTCTTTTAGAAGGAAATTGGTAAATTCCCAGGAAAAATCTTTGAGAATGTTAAATCTTTGAGAAATGTACAGAAAGAGTAAGGGAAGAGTGAGCCAAAACACCACCCCCTCCTGATAGTTTTTAAACAAGATTCAGAAAGCAATGAAAGTTAAGTGTTCAAAACATCTGGTTCTTATTTGAAATATAATTAGAAATGTATCTTAACATATAAGGAATTTTAAAAGCTGAGAGGAAGTACATTTCTGGGTGACCACATGTTTCAGAATGATGTCACAATCATGGCATGGAGAGGAGTACCAAAGAGTCTTCAGCAACATTTTGAGAGATTTTCTCCTTCTGCTGTTTTACTGTTTTTGTGAAAAGTTATTTACACATAAAATAAGAGGGGAGAGAATGAGACTTTGTCAAACATAATTAGGAATCAATGGGTTCTTTCTTTTTAGGATGTTTTATTTATTTTTAGAGAGAGGGGAAGAGAAGGAGAAAGAGAGGGAGAGAAACATCAGTGTGTGGTTGACTCTCATGTGGCCTCCACTAGGAACCTGGCCCGAAACCAAGACATGTACCCTAACTGGGAATTGAACCAGTGACCCTTTGGTTTGCAGCCTGCACTCATCCATTGAGCTACACCAGCCAGGGCAGGAATCAATGGGTTCTTCAACTCAAATGACATAAAGAGAAAAGGTGGTTGATGAAATACGGTTTCAGAAGCTAATCAATGATAAAACAAAGGTTTTGCTACTTTTTCTTTCAATGTTCTGCTCTTTCAAACTCCTGTTTGTTTTTATTTCCTTCATTTTACACTCTGGAAATAATAATAACAAAAAAGAAACATATATTTGATTGTTGTTACATGCTATTGACTTCTGATGACTATGAGTAAGTGACGTTCATGAGGTCCCCTTCACAGCCCTACTCGGCGACTGTAGATTCTTGCCTGTGGCTTCTTTTATGAAGTCAATCCATGTTCTATTTAGTTTTCCTGTTGTCATGTTGCACTCTGTTTTTCCCAGAATTGTTATCTTTTCCAAAGAACCAGGCCTTCTTATGATGTGCCTAAAGTAGGATAACTTTGGTTTCATCATTTTTGCCTCCAGAGACTTTTCTGGCTTAATTTGCTCTAGGCACCACTGGTCCCTCTTTCTGGTGGCCCAGGGTATATACATAGAGTTCTCCTCCACCACGTATTTCCAATATATTTGACTAGATAGCCCAAAAAGAAAATAAATGACCACTGTCTGGCTCCTTGTCCCACCTCACTTTCATGTGTCTCCTTGGCCACCTTTTAAAGTTCTGACATCCAGACTTACTACATTAGAATCCCTAGGAGTCAGACATAGGCATCAATTTGCTTTGTTTTGTATTTTATAAACTCTCAAGGTAATGTTAATGTGCAGCCAAGGCTGAGAACCACCATCTTCAACTGTATAGCATTGTTAGTGAGAACCTCCCTGGAGACATTCATGCCAACAACCAAGTGCTTCCCAGGCTTTTGTATTCACAGACCATGGACATTTCAAAAAGCACTTGTGGGAGCAATGTATACATTAGTTTGTCAAGGTAGTAAAGAAAATGACCATTTACGATCATGATCATTGTCAGAAATAAAGGACATTTTAATATCAAAACAGCAGAAGAGATATCTCAAAATATTTAAAAATCTGATAACATATGTGTATATATATACCTGTGTATATGTATGTATATGTGCACATTTTTACATTTGTACACATATACACATATATTTAACTATATTTACTTTTCCTTTTTACTAAGAAAAGTTCTTGAACTGCCTAGGTTTGGGAACAACTTGGATTCTATCTGCTATGATCCTTCCAAGAATCTGCTATTAATTGAGACTTTACTATATGCCAAGCACTTATCTAACTGGTTTACATATATTAAATAATTTAATTCCCACAAATCTAAAAAATATGTACTGCTATTATATTTATTTTTCAGGTAACGAACCAAATCATAGGAAAGCTAAACAATTTATTCCAGGGCACATAGTAAGTGATGGAGCTTTACTTTGAACCCAGGCTATCTGATTTCAGAACCTCACATTCTTACCACTTTACTGCACACATAACTGTGTATTCATGCATTATCATAGTCAGCAAACATTTATTAAGCTACCTCTATGTGCTGGGCATTGTGATGAACCCATGGGAAACAGAACCTAAAGGAGGGAAAAACATAGGCCCTTGGTACGCATTTATTTTTCACTCTTCATGTTTCCACAGAAGGGAGGACTTCCCACTCCACTTCCCAGGAAGGAAATATAGGAGGAGCCCACCCAGCTTCTCCCTGTCCTCTACTCACTCCTGGGAGTGCCTTGAAAATTTATCAGGTGATCAGTGATTTGGAAGGAAAAACCTGGTAGTCAAGGAGGGAGCTTCCTGGGACAGGGTCTTTTCTTGGGGAGAGGGTGGTTGGCAAGAGTCAAAGATTGTCAGTGACCATGGGAAAAGTCTGCCTAATTCACTGCTATCCTAGAAACCCTATTGGTCACTCAGCTACCAAGAAGGCTGGCCAAAAGTCCAGTACCTGCCACAGCTGAGCTTGTCACTGGCAGCAACACCTGGGACTGGGATAGGATTTGTCTGCCTGTGAAAAATGGTCATTAAGCAACAGTTAGTATGTGCTGGGGGGACCTGCACTGAAAACACAGGACTTGAGAAAAGTTGGGCACTGTACTAACTTTATAACATCCACAAAGGCTGCCAAATGCCAAGTGTCTTGTGTACAATATGCAAGCACCCACAAAGGTAAATCAGGAGGCTCAGGAGCCCAGAGCAGGGGTTCCCAACCCAGATCCGGGGCTGGGGGTATAGGAAAGAAGTCCTGGATGATCATAGACATTTTAGACTCTGGAGACTGGGGTGGGAGCAGTGAGACAGGCCAGGCAGGGGTGAAAGCAAATGTAGAGGCAGGAGAGGTTGTGGCATGCCATTCAGAATGACTGTAGACAGAGTCTGCAGCAGAGGGGTCAGAAGTGAGGCTGGAGGGACAGGTAGGGATGGAGTCATGAAGGACTTAAATGCCATGCCGAGGCTTTATATTTTGCCCTGAAGGACAAGAGGAGCTCTTGAAGGGGTTTAAACAAGGAATGACATGATCATTTTTACATTTCAACAAGCTTTATTCAGCAATCTTGTGAAAAATGGGGTTGGGTGGGTTGCAGAGGACAAAGGCACCTGCTGGGAGGAGGCTGGGATAGTGGTTATGCAAAGGAAGAGGAGGTCTTAAAATGAGGCCATGGCTGTGGGGATAAAGATGAGAGAAATTAAAGAGACATCAGTGCACTGATCAGCTTTGGAAGCCAGGGGAAAACACGTGTGATTTCTGACTTAGGTCTGAGTACATGTTGGTGATATTCCCAAGATGGGGAATAAAAGGAGACCAGGGAGCCGATGACAGTTCAACTGTTGTCAGGTGCATTTTAAAGTGCCCATGATGGGAGCTCTTGTCATGCTTTATTGAACTGGATACTGATTCTGCCAGCTTGCCACAAGCCTCTCCTAGAGTTTCCAATGACACCCATGAAACTGTAGTGGCCATCTGGCATCAGGCTCCAAAATCCCTTTTGTTTCTCTTGCCCTGGGCACTGACAGAGTATACCCTGAGGTTCTAAGGCCTGGTTCTGTTTCCCTTCCCTTGGGGATCACCAGGCCCCTCCTGCACACTCATTTTCCTTCTCAAGTGGCACTCCATAGTAACTGGTTCCACCAGTTTCCTGAGCATTCTTGCCTCTTCTCCACTCCAGCTGAAAAAGCTCTTGATCAAATCACATAGCCTTCAGGCAAACACGTTCTTTCCCCCTCCCTTGAGCAAAGCGCCTCATTCTAGCCAAGAAGCCACCATCCTGCTGTCTTAAATCACACTCCCAGCTGGTTTATCTGCTCATGTGGGTCAGTTCTGTTTGGGGCTGGCAGATTTAGATTGAATGTCTCAGCGATCTAGTCTATTCTGAGGTCTGCCCTGGCAGAATGCACACTCTGGTCTTTTTAAGAAATCTAAGGCTATTAAATAGGCTAACCTGAGGCGAGCAGAGGGCTTGGGGTTACATGAGTGCCAGCTCAGAGCTAGACCAACTCTCAGTATCTTGCTACTCCCCTTGGCTCAGACCCAAGTTTGACCAAGAGAGACTCTTCTGTATTGTCCATCTTCCCTCTCAATCCTCCACGATTGGACCAGGTTGGGAGAAAATGGTGGAATTCTCGGCCAATCTGAAGATCACAGAAGCAGCTCCTTTTAACAGACAATCAAAGAAGCTAAGTTTTGGACTGAATTACATCACAAATTTTCTTCTGGACCCTGCATGTAGGAGGACTTACCTACCAAATATGATTGATTGAAGTTGTCTGGGGCCAGTAGGGAGGAGGTTGGCAGCTCTAGGCCACCCAGCTTCTTTAGCTTTAATGTCATACATCCCTATCCATTTCTATCCAAGAGGCTTCATTTTTTAAAATCCTCACTTGAGGATATGTTTTCATTGATTTTAGAGAGAGAGAAAAGGAGAGAAACATTGATCAGCTGCCTCTCATCAGCTTCCTATCTGGGGATTGAACCTACAACCTAGGTATGTGCCCTGACCAGGAATCAAACCAGCAACACTTTGATGTACAAGATGATACTCCAACCAACTGAGACACCCAGTTAGGGCCAAGAGGCTTCCTTTTAAGGTGAGCTGGAGTTCAAACATGGCTCAGTTAGAGACCTATCTCAGTTCATGAAACAGCCTTGCTACACGAAGGCTGTCACCACAGAGAACCCAGACAAATGCAAGTGGTGCTATTGCCAAAATACAAAAGTTTCACTCTCTCAAACTGCTTCTCCAAGGCAGCAAGACAGCTCAGTCAAGTGAGCAGTCCTAGTGTAACAACTTTTGATCCCAACCCATCTTTTCTTCGGCCTCTCTCTAGTTTCATGATGTTGTGGAAAGAGTTCTAGATCGGGAACCAGTAAATCTGGACCCTAGTTCTTATTCTGCCCCTGTAGCAGGACAACTTTTTTGGGCTTCAGTTTTTCCCTCTAAAAATATCAGATTAAAAAGAGATTAAAGGAGATTAAATGAGAAAACATATGTGGAAACTCTTACATTCAATATAAAGTAGTAAAATTTGAAGTTTCTGCAAAGGTTTTTTCAAAACTCTGCTGACCATTCATATACTAATTTAAATGTTTTTTGTTTGTTGTTGTTTCTTTTGTTTTTGATTAGCACTCACTATATATTTATTCAGCAAGCAATTATCAACCCCATCACAGTGTGGAGATGTTATCTTCCTAAATGGGCTTGTCTGTGTTTTCCTCTCTCTAGTATTTACTGTGGCCCCCAATCCTATCAGAGAACAGTAAGCAGCTCTCTTTTCACTGCCATCAGGGCTAAGAGGTTAGAGCAGAAATGCATGCTTTAGCTTTTGGATTTCAAAATGGACCTTGAGTCTCATAGCAAAGATAAGATAGAAAAAGTGTTTGAGAGTTTCATAAAACAAGGTCTTGAAAGATGTAGGGCATAGAATTTGTGCTATAAATGACATAGGAGAATAAATGATCAGATGAGAATAGGGAATTGTACTCCAAAGGAGTCATCCAGGCAAAATGGGGCAGGCAGGAAGAAGACATCAGGGGAGGCAGGGAATGAAAGAGCCCCTAGGTAGGTCAGGGGATTGGAGAGGCAAGCAGTGATTCTCTCTCAGGGGAGCCTGATTTGGCAGGAAGGCTTTCTCTTGCTGGTGGGATAGAGTATCAGTAAGGTAAAAGTAGCAGAAAGTCCAATCTTCATTGAGAAGGTCTAAAACAGCCCTACCAAGTTTCCTCTGTTCCCAGTGTAAAGCATTCAAAAATTAGCATTCTGTCCTTCCTGGAGAGAGACAAAGGTATGACCGAGAAAGAGTCAGTACTGTGGCAGAAGAGGCTAGTTTGATTGGTATGGACACACTAACAGAGACCGGAAGAAATGTGATATCTCAGCCAATGCCCAAGCTGGGAGAAGACAACAAACAGGGACCTGGTGGAAGAGGAAACATCTTGGCAGACGCTACCATGGGTAGGTGATGACAACCAGTGATCTGATCCCTTGAAGGCGTCGTGCTATGTTAGCCCCTGGAACTTAGACCTGTCACTAGGTACACACATGGACAGGACAGGAACACTCTGAGTCAATCTAGAGAGTCCTGACTGTGTTTACTCTGAACGGACTGTTTTTACTACCAACAGAATGGCTCAAGAAATAAAATTAATGTAGTTTATTTTTTTTAAAGTTGTGTAGTTTTTGTTCCTCTGAGTTTTGCAGATTGAGATTTTACAACAACAGAAACATTGTTTTATCACAGATGGATGGTTGAAAGCACTTTCACACATCATTTAGTTCAGGGTTGATACCCCCTGGCTTATACAGGGAGAGCCACACCAGTGTCAGTTCTGGTTGGTTGATGATTTTACCAAACTGATTATTAAACATTTTGAAGTCCTCCCGAAATTGAAAGCCTCCTAATGTGCATGGCTATTGTGTGCCTCACACTATAAATATCTTCATTTATTTATTCATTCAATAAATATTTAAATTCCTTCCACATACCAGGAGCTATGTTAGCAAATTTATGGTGAAAGAAAAGAAAAAAAAACACAGTTCCTGCTATCATGGACTTTACAATCTAGTGGGAGAAACAGACAGAATTTAATAATCACAAAAACAAATATTAAATTACAACTATGATGTCTAGTACCTGGGAGAGGTACCTGGTGCTATAACCCTAGCTAGGGAGGTCGCTTAAGGAGGTTAAGACTGGGCTAAGACTGAAGAAAGACAAGGTGTTACCCAGGTAAGATAGAGGGAGCGGGGCATTGCAGGTGGAAAAAAAAACACATTCAAAGGTCCTAGGGTCTGAAGCAGCCTGATATATTCGAAGGACTGGAAGGGGCCAGAGTTGCTGTCCTGCTGAGAATAATAGGGAGTGTGGCACAAGATGAGGCTAAAGCTTGTAGGCCATGGTAAGGGTTGGAATCATATCCTCTGAGCAAAAAAAGATTCTAAGCAGGACGGTAGGTTATAAGGGCACCATGCTACCCCTGGAACTGATTTTTAGTATATGCTCACAAATCGTTTTGGGAGGGTTTATGGCTTTGAAATAGAATAGACTTAAAGGAAATTTCCTCTGATTTCTGTCTCTGATTACTTTCATTACCCCCCCCCCACCACACACACACACACTTTGGAATGCCAACCTCTTTTCCTTTCGCTTCACTTGGAAAGTTGTGGGTACATAATGAGTCATCTATACAATGTGGATGGAGCTAGTGAATACATTGAGTTCTTTCCTTTGGTAGGAATTTCCAGGTGTCTGGTACATGCAAGTAAAGCTAGTTTGGGTACATACAGGGTCAGTGGACATCTCTTGCTTCTACCTGCTCATCACCCAGTTTCTTCTTCTGATAACAACTGTTTGACTGTCCTTTACGGAACCACATTTTAGCATTCTCATTCCATGTAGGAATGGGTGGGGTCCATTCTGCTGCCTCCTGCCCACAACCCCAGGGCAGAGTGTGATCCCTCAGCCTAATGAACATATTCCATGCCATCACGACTGGTTCAGGGGTAGCACCAGAGTCAACCTGGTCGACTGAGGCTCATTCCTAGCTATCTCCTGAAACAACAGGGAGGAGGAGAAGCTCCTTTCCCTGGGATTGACCTGCTGAGGAATGTGGCTCTGAGGCTTCCCCAGGCCGAGGTGCAGAGAGGGCCTGGGTGAGAGTGAAGCCAAGGCATGGGGAACTTGTGCTGAGAGAAAGCATGAGGGAGAGAGAGAGAGAGAGAGAGAGAGAGAGAGAGAGAACGCCAAAGACCAAGGCTCAATAGCATTGCTTGGAGGCTCAACTTTTTCCCTAGGAGCCAGCTACTTAGCAGTGCTCCAGTGAATGCGAGCTGGCCCAGAACTTGTGTGACCACCTGACTCAGGCCTTGCTCACACAGCGTCATCCTTTACCATCGCCACTGCATCTTCTCCATACAGTAGTTGAGTCTTTCTTGACACTCTTTCCAGAATATACCTTGCTTTGATGCCAAATCCAAAGTAGAGCCTATCTCATATCTGCCAACACTAAGGAAGCAAATCCTCTCTGCTTTGTTTCTTGCCTTGGTTTGACCCTTACTCCTTTGTGCCCTCAACTTGCATTCTCTCTTTTTCCAGACACCAAGTTATAGGGCATGTCAGGAGCCCTCAGCCCTGGTCTCCCTCTCAAGTTCTTAAGCCATGATCTTTATTACTTGTGGTTCTTTCCCTTTCTCGTGTACGGTTTCTGGCCAACTCCCACAGGCTGATGTTTTCCCCTTTTTGTCCTCTTCTCCATCTGCTTCTCCTCTTCACTGATGAATTATCTTACATTCGTCCACATTCTGAATTCCATCTTTATACATATTTTAGGCCCTGAGTCTCTCTTGCTGTCATTAATAAATCTCTCAAGTATTGTCATTGTCTTCAAAACCATGGCTCCCCAAATATACATGCCCTCACCTCTGGCTGACAACAGAACAAACTGTCTGTGCCACTGGAAAGGAAGATAGGCATTCTGGGAGCTGGGAGAGAAGACAGGCACAATGTATTTTATGCTCTCACATGGCAGGCAGCAAAATTGGAGATCAGAGACATTGTTATCTGTTCAAAGTACACAACAGTTACTTAATGATTGATTAATTGTCCAGAAAGAGATGAGAAAGTGTTAGCCAGTTGCTCATGTTGTTTGGCATTCTTGAAAGATTGAAACCCATGGTCCTATTTGTGAAACAAAAACCAAAAAGAGAAGGGCTTGCCTCCATCAATTAACTATGCTGTTCCAAGTTAGCTTAAGAAAACGCAATGACTCATTTAAATTTGGAAAAGAGGAGCCTTAGACTGGTGGAAAACTTTCATACTTGAAACTGAGTAGAGAGAGTGATATGGAGGAACAGAAGCCTGTCTTTATTGCTGAATGCATCTTAGAGATGCATGTCTGCTATGAGTGCACTTATAACTTCCTTGATCTCACTGAAACCCCATTCAATGATCACTTGATGTCCCCAAGATGCCCATAAGAGAACAAAACTTTAAATGTGCCCTACAGCGGGCGGCAACACAACCACTGGGACGACTGAGACAGCAGGTCCCACTGCCACGTCACAAAGCCAGAATTTGGGTCCAGCTTTCCAAAGCATCCCTGTTCCCCAAGATCCTCACCCACCCCCACACATAGTCTTAAATGCCTTGTTCTGAATCCAGATAAGAGATCTAGACCAAAAAAAGAGATTCAGATGTGATGAGGAAAAAGTACAGAATATGAGAAGAGAGAGGATGGAGGGACACAAATAGAAATAGGAAGAGAAAGAAAACAGAGGGATGCCATTTAAACTCTACATAGATACTGCTGCCAATAATTTTAATTCAGCTTTTACCTTTTACTACAGGGAGGCCATTCCCTTCTTTGTGAAAAAGGATGACAATAAAAACTAATAATGAAAATTATTGTCTTGATGAATAACTGCTCTGCACTGTGTGAGTATATGCATATGTAGAGAATTTAAAGAATGTAGATAATATATGGACTATAAATTTCAATGGTTATGAAGTAAAGATTCTTTTTTTAAATTTTATTTTAATTGTTGTTCAAGTACAATTTTCTATCTTTTACTCCCATCCCAGCCCACTCACCCAGCCCTCCCCACCTCCCTCCCATTTCCATCCCTGCCTAGTTTTTGTCCATGTGTCCTTTATACTTGTTCATGTAAACCCTTCCCCTTTTCCCCTGAAATTCCTCTGAAATTCCCTCCCCTCACCCCTCTGGACACTGTCAGCCTGTTCTCTATTTCAGTGTCTTTGATTATATTTTGCTTGTTTCTTTGTTTTGTTCTTTAGGTTCCTGTTAGAGGTGAGATCATATGGTATTTGTCTTTCACTGCTTGGCTTATTTTGCTTAGCATAATGTTTTCCAGTTCCATCCATGCTGTTGCAAAGGGTAGGAGTTCCTTCTTTCTTTCTGCTGCATCTAATTCCATTGTGTAAATGTACCACAGTTTTTTGATCCATTCATTTACTGATGGGCACCTAGGTTGCTTCCAAAACTTGGCTAATATAAATTGTGCTGCTATGAACATTGGGCTGCATAGGTTCTTTTGGATTGGTGTTTCAGGGTCCTTAGGATATAATCCTAGCAGTGGAATTGCTCGGTCAAAATGCAGATCCATTTTTAGTTTTCTGAGAAAATTCCATACTGTTTTCTATAGTGGTTGTACCAGTCTGCAATCCCACCAACAGTGCACTAGGGCCCCCTTTTCTCCACAACCTCTCTAACACTTGTTGTTTGTTGCTTTGTTTATGATGGCCATTCTGACTGGTGTGAAGTGATATTTCATTGTGGTTTTAATTTGCATCTCTCTGATAGCTAGCGATACTGAGTATCTTTTCATGTGTCTCTGGATCCTCTGTATGTCCTCCTTGGAGAAGTGTCTGTTCAAGTCTTTTGCCCACTTTTTAATTGGGTTGCTTGTCTTAGAGTGGAGTCATGTGAGTTCTTTATATATTTTGGAGATTAAATCCTTGCCTGAGGCATCACTGGCAAATATGTTTCCCCATACAGTTGGTTCTCCCTTTTTTTAGTACTGTTTTCTCTAGCTGTGCAGAAGCTTTTTATTTTGATGAGATCCCATTTGTTTATTCTTTCCTTTATATCCCTTCCTCTAGGGGACATATCAGTGAAAATGTTGCTGCATGAAATACCTGAGATTTTCCTGCCTATGTTCTCCTCTAGGACTTTAGTAGTGTCATGACTTATATTTAAATCTTTTATCCACCTTGAATTTATTTTTGTGTAAGGTGTAAGTTGGTGCTCAAGTTTCATTTTTTTGCATGTAGCTCTTCAGGTCTCCCAACACCATTTGTTGAAGAGGCTCTCGTTACTCCATTTTATGTTGCTGCCCCCTTTGTCAGATATTAATTGACCGTAGAGACTTGGGTTTATTTCTGGGCTTTCTGTTCTATTTCTTTGGTCCATGTGCTTGAAGTAAAGATTCTTAATGTCATAAGAGACAATATCAGCAAAAAAGAAATTATTCATGGGGTAAAGAGGTATTTTAATTCCTCATAGGTGTGTGTGTGCACAGTATATACAAAATATACATTATACTATATAGTGTATTAAAGTGATTTATTCATTCAGATAATTTGAAAGTAAATTGTGTGGTAACACACAAAATCTGAGCTGAGGATTAGGAGAAAGATGGAACCATTTTTCTTTAGCTATTTTGCACAGCCTCTGGCACAGTGAAATTCCTTACTTTCTAAAAATAGTAATAGTGATGAGATTTTTTTTCCTCCATGGGGGTTGCTCCTCCTTGTTAGCTTCCTGCACGTTCCTGTCTTCATCCCCCAGCTAGGTTGCATGCTCCTTTTGCTTACCTTTGCACAACTTGCATTCCTTGCTGCAGGATCTTGGGTGAAGGAAAGGCTCAATAAATACTTCTCAGCTCATTGGCTGCCATCTGGGCCAAGCAATTTCCTCCAGAACCAAGAGGGTGACTTGACTCAGCAGCTTCTACCTTGAGAATAAAAGGCAAGCCAAGGTCATTGCGATGTTTGGCCTGCAGCCTTCAGGCCAGATGCGACCCAATGCAAAATCTTAAATTTACTTAAAACCTTTTTTTTTGCTCATCAGTTTTTGTTAGTGTTTGTGTATTTAATGTGTGGCCCAGGCAACTCTTCTTCTTCCAGTGTGGCCCAGAGATGCCAAAAGGTTGGATACCCCTGAATGGATCTGATTGTCTGAGCAGAACAAGGTGGGGGAAATGTGCTGAGCCAGGCCTGAGACAGTTTGACCCTGCGATGGTCAGACAGCCACAGGGGCCTGCCCTCCCTCAGTCATGCAGGCCTGGTTTCTTCCCCCTTTGAAAACAGACTGGAGCCCCCACGGAGGGTTTAAGATTCTGACATGATTTTTCGATTGGGTTAGTCACCTCAGATTCCTGTATTTCTTGCTTTTCTCTCTCTGTCTCACTCTCTATGTCTCCTTCTGTCTTCATCTCGATCTTGTCTCTCTTTCAAAGACACAAAGACATTGAGCTTGAGCTTGGGCATATAAAAAGATGAAAAAATATGAGTGTTCATATACAATATCAGCCACATTCCTCTTCTGTTCCAAAGAGGAATGATTCTTGTTTTTTAAGCAGAGTCATTCCCACTTGAAATGTTTCTTCTCCCCATCCCCGGCATATATCTCTATGGCATTCCTTAATTCTGGGACCCCAGAGATTATAACCCATCCTTTTATCCTCTATTAAAATATGAATATAATTTATTCAGAGAGCTCATTCAAAAAATGGAAACAGCCAATCAGACTTTAATGTGAATGAGTTTATCACTTACTCTGCCATTCCTAGATTTTACTGAAAAGAAGCAGATGAAAAGCATAGGACCTGGGAAAAGGGAGGATAGAAAGAGATGTGTCATTAGGGGAGAAGAACTGGGGGGAAAATGAAGCAAAAATGTGAAACTGAAGATACCAAAAAGAAAATTTTCTTTTTTGCTTTCCCAATGTCCTCCCTGCTGCTCATCTCTCTCATCTCTCCCTCTCCCTCCCTCTCCCTCCCTCTCTCTCTCTCTGTTAATACTTCTTTTCTTTGTGTGAACATGTAGGGTATTCCTATGTATACCCCTAGGCATTTTGAAATCACTTTGACATTTGACATTGAAACCATGGAAAACCTACTGCGCTTTCAGTCAAATATCTTTCATTCATTAATTCAATGAATATGCTTTAACACTGTATTTGGCATTGGGGATATAAACATGAACAAGATAGGTAACTTGTTTTTATCTGTATAGTGAGAATATTTGTGCCTATTGTCTAATTAGACTATGTTTTGGGAAAAAAAGAAACATACTTGTTTGGTTTCGGTTAGTGGGAAGCAGTGTGTGTGTGTGTGTGTGTGTGTGTGTGTGTGTGTTTGCATGTGTGAGACATTGAAGGTACAAGGAAATCTTGTACCTTCTTTGTACTGTCTTTGGGAATTTTGCTATATTTATTTCCAATTATTTTGAAAATGTGATTTACCTTGAATGAATACCTTAATTGCTTATGCTGCAATTCAAGCCATTATATCCTTATTTCCTATGGTCATAAAGTAATCAATAGAGAGTAAGTTCCTAGAAAGACATTTTATACCATCAAACCACCCAAATTTAGTAACAAAAAGCAAGGAAAATAGAGTACAAATATGTGGTTTTATGTTTATTTATTAAGTATATAAAACCAAACACTTAAAAGCAACCTTGTTAATATTTCTTTGGAGGTTTTTCTGCAAAGGATGTACTTACTGAGAATTCTTTAAGATGAGCCTACTAAAATCCAGGCTAAAGATGGCTTCTACCATCAGCATAGTCATCCTCAACTGCTGGAAGGCCCTTGACATTGTATAAAATGCCACAGGCATCACTCTCAAGCATCTTTTTCCTGATTGAAGGTGGATGGGTGCCTTTGATATTGCTTGAACAGTGACAGCCGAGGAATGGCTCTTTCCTTGTACAGTAGACAGCTGGAAGGTTATTCTATCATGAGCTGAGGGACGTTTGTTCCAGCACGTGCAGAAAGAATCTTCAATGCCCCACCAGGACTGGTACATTATTTGTGGGACCTGGTGCAAAATGAAAACAAGAAGCCCCTTCCTGAAAATTATGAAGAATTTCAAGAAGGTGACAGCAGAGCATTAAACCAAGTGCAGTCTCCTCTGAGTGCAGGGCTCTGGGTGGGTGTCATTTGCCATCCAGTGAAGCCGTCCCTGTGCACACCTGGGTAGAATAACAGCTTTGAGAGGTGTTGGCTCCATTCTCTTCCTCATCTTGCCATGAGCCCTCCAGAATTTCTGCCCTTTTCCTGAGCTCTGCTTCAGTTATCTTTAGTTCCCTTTCTCCCTTTCAGCATTTTGACATTTCTGGATATGGCCTATTTAATCTCTGGATGCAAATCCAAGGTCTATTCTAAGATTAGTTCTAGTCTCAGATATATATGGGTCTTTCAACATTGCCCTGTTATCTCCAGGTCCTACTATTCTTGGTGCTAAAAGTGGATTTAATTTCGTGTCTTAATTTTCCTGCAAGTGTAAAGAAGTGAGTACAAGGGAGATAAGATGCAGGAGGATAATCTGAGCCTACTCAGAGGGCCAAGAAAGAGTCAAAGAATGAAATGATGCTCCCAACCATCACCTCCACTTACCTCTTTGCTATTGTCCTTTTGATATTTGTTGTTGTTGTTGTTGTTGTTGTTGCATTGCTCAATTCTCTACATTTCTAACTGCAGGTCATTTCTGCTGGTCTTATTCTTCTAATCTGCTTGGAGCAGGATCCAATTCTGCCTGGAGCCCTTGCTGAGGTGACCTTGGGCCCACCACGAGATAGGAAACCCAACAATGAAGATGCAACAATGGGGCCAGGAGCATATGTTTAGCCACGGCATCATGTGTACCAGGACCATGAACTTCCTCTAATGCAAGTTCCAAAGAAAGAGGAAGTGTTTGACAAGTCTGTCAGATCGCCTTTGTGGAAGCTGCTTTTAGACACTTCTTGTCCAGTGCATAATGACGTGACTCATAAAAGAGGCTTTATTCATTGACCCTTTCTTCAGAGGCCTCAATGAAATGACTCACATGTATTTACTAGATTTTATTGGCAATCTTTGATGAAATCCTTTCCTCTGGGAACAGGAAGTACTGGGTGTTACTTAGATGAATGGCCATTGGGGGTATGATGGCACACGTGCCATTGATGGGCTGACTTTATTAGGATGCTCAACAAGGGCTGGCACAGTGATGTTTGTGGAGGCAGGCACATCAGTTTTTAAAACATATTGGTTATCAGTAATGTTTAATAATTCAGATTCACAAAATGTAAGACTGGATAAAATGTTTTCTGCAAGACTGACTGTGAGTAACAGGTGTTGTGGGGAGCCTTAACACAACTCAGTCTTGGGAACTGTACTCATTGAGTTTTCCTAGGGAGGTTACTAAGGTACCTGCAGTCAATGGGACATAAGAGGGGTAGAGTTAACTGTGGACACTGCCAGGATCACTGCCCACAGCAGAAGTGACTATGAATTTGCTGGTGTCACTTCAGACTCAGGGGTAAACAGGGCAGGCAACAACCAGGCCAATGAGACTACACCAAAGGCCAGTAGACGTCACAGAGTGTATGCCCTAGTACCTGCAGAAGTTCAGGGGACCTCTCTTTCCCTGCTGCCATAGGACAAATAAGCCAACATATTCCTCCCCCAAGCATTAGGTGTTATCTTGGAGAAAGGAGGATGACTAGCTAAAAGCCTGAGTAATCATACAAGAGAAACAAAACAGCACCTGAAGAAAGAATTTAAATTATCAGGTAAGCTAACGTTTAACTCAGATCAGTCATTTAATTAAAATTTCCCCAATAGCCATCCAATGGGAGCGTGATAAATAATAATATTATTTATAAACCAAAGTCATTAAATTTTTTTTACACATTACATTGTGCCTGCATAACATGAGTTAGCAACTGTGCTACACAGTTGATTATTTAACACCTGTTATATGCCAGACACTATCCTTGGTGTGGATGGACAAACAAGTTCAATTGGTCTATAGCACCTCTGGTAGGCTCCTTGATGGGGGACACCTCAGTGATATAGGGTCCCAGAAGAGAGGCATTTCATTCAGGATTAGGACTCAGAGAAGGCTGTGGGGGTGTTGAGACTTGAGTTAAATTTGAAAAAACAAGCAGGTCTTAACTAGAATTTAGGTCTAGGAGGGAAAACTTGTTACCAGTTTCTAAAATCCCTCACTCCATTATCCTGCAGGTGCTGCAGGGCCTCAGTTCCATGAGGCCACAGGCTGGTCCATTGTCCTACGCCAGCAAGAAGGAGAGCAGGGGAGCCAGAGCTCTTCTCCCAACCGTGCTGCCCGCAGGATGGGGCAACCCGACCTCCGTTGAGTGTTCCCTGTCCACGGCGCAGCACAGTGTGGTTTTGGTCTGATTGTGTGTGTATGATTATCATCTGTGGTCCCCAGGCCAGCCAATGTGTCAGCACTTACCATGTCATAAAACTAATCCCCCTTTTTATGTATGATTACTCAGCAAAGGTATTTTGTTTATTCTGGTAGGTTTTTATGTGGTCTCAAGCCAGCGTCTTTTTTTTTATAGTTTCAGTTTCAGGGAGCAAGAAAATTGGAGAAGGGCAGAGATAAGCAGCAGGATATGCAGAAAGGGAGGCCCCTGGAGCTGGAAAGCTGAAGGAAAGCAGGGAAAGAGCTAGCTCTGTGAGGAGGGACCAGCTGGGGCTGACAAACAGCCTTCAAACAGAGAGACTGCTTTGAAAATGAAAAGACAGTGTTAGACCTGAGAGCAGAGCAGGTAACATATACCCAAGAGAATTTGAAGTCCTGTCTCTTTCCTGGGCTGAAATGCACTGGGTTTCCCCAGCAGCCCACAGGGATGGGCCCATGAGGAGGATGGGAGACAGCAGGCAGGGCCGCACTTAGAGCTTGAAATGAAGAGGCTGATCCAGCCCTTTGAAGTCCCACATAGCAGATTTCATGTCCAAGTGACCCTGTGTAGTGGTTTTATTTCTCTAAGAACAAATATCCTTGTCTTTAAGATGAGAATAAACAAACACCTCATCCCACCTTTAGGACAGGGGCACGAAGTGGCACAGAAGGGTGTGTGGTGGAGTAAGGACTTGTGAGTATCAGTTCCTTGGTCTTTCCTCTTCTCCACAGTATTGAGTAACATGGATTCAAGTCTGTTCTCTATTTCTAGGTCTCCCACAATTGTACTGAGTGCAGCTCTAACTGCCAAGTATCTAGAACACACAGCTTCTCCTTGCATTGCAGCTGTCATGACAGCTACCTGACAGCCTCTGAATCTAAACATTCAGAAATGTTTACATGTGTTCTTTCCCCCCTTATGTCCTGAGATGTCCTGACTCTTGCTTAACCATGTGTTTTCCCTCAATAGTCCAGATATTCTTTTAATATTTGTTTGCAAATTTCTATCCCTAGGCTTGAATTTTCTCCAAAGTTCTAGCGGCTCAGATCCACACAGCCTGCAAGCTGTCCCCTTGAATGGCTCCTCATTGAACACGTTTGCTTATTCACTCAGCAAACATTTGTGGAACATCCAACATGCCAAATCCTGTGCCCAGATCCCGGGCTTTTAGCTAAATTAGAAACAGTTCAATCCTCAAGGAGCTTCCCATCCAGGGGGAGAGACAGATTATGCAGTGATGTGGTATGGAATGTGTTAAATTCTAGCTGCAGGGAAACAAGCAAGCCAACCTCTGCCTGAGAACAAGGAGAAAAACCATCCAGGGAAGGAGGGAAAATGCTGAGGGCCCAGCCTCATCCGAGACTCTGCCTGCCTGGGCTGTGAGTCCACCAGGGACAGACAGACGTGAAGCCATTGCAGCCTGGCACAGCCTGGGAGGCCACCTGAAGGAGGCAATGTTCACTGGGGCAGAGCTGGCAAGAGCTGTGGTCTCCTCCAAGGTCTAGCCCTCATGAAACTGTAAAACTCTCTGAGGAATTCAGAGCACCTCCTGGCCTCACACACTCACCGGGGAACAGAAGGCAAATTGGAGGAAGGTTTCATAAACTGACACGGCCCAGGAGTTGTCAGCGTGCCTGCACAAGGACACAGTGGGACCCAGCACTTCTGGTTGAGCAAACAAGGTCTCAGGATTCAGCAGTGGGGGAGCTGTCCTGTCCTGCCACTGGGCCAAGTGGAGGGACTCTGGGGCCCAGACACACGGAAGAAACTAGATTACTGAGAAGAATTAGTAAAAGAATGAAGAGACTAGACATGTAAATAAACAGATATAATACCATGGCAGTGCTCTAAAAACAATGCCTTTGTCTGAGTCTTCTCAGGAATCACCATAGTCACTGGGTAACACAGGTTAGTGAAGGAGACATGGTTCAGGGTCAGACATACGGGGAAGTCCCGGCTCTGAGTTGCAACAATGGGTAATTTAGGCCTCAATATCTTCATCTGTAAATGGTGGGGACACGGGGTAGGGAGAGGAGGTGGGGAGGAGGATTTACTTAGAATTCATGTGTGAAAAGTGAAGCACCTGGTAATTATGAAATGTTTGATACATGGTCCTCGTTATGATTATTATTACTGAGTGCTGAGCCTCCTCTTCTCACTCTGCATCATGTCACCAGACAAGTCCTTCCTCCCCCTGTCCTTCCCTGTCAGACCTTTCTCAGTGGCCTCCGAACTGGAGTCTGGCCATAGAAATTGTGGGCCTCCTCATCTCTCCAGTCCCTCTCTGCACAGATACCAGTGCCCCCTTGTCTGCAGAGTTGGCCCTCCTCACAGCACCTGATGAGACCTGTCCACCCCACCCCCTGGGGCCCCTACTCTTTGTCCTATACACACTTCTTGTGACATTTGCCACATTCTACCTGCCATGGTGGTGTCTGAACACCTGTCATAGACTTGCATTGAGCCAGGAGCCCTAAGTGCAGATTCCAGGCCATTTTCACTGGTTCATGTTCAGCACCTGGCAGATCACTCTGTGTGTGTAAGTGTTCATTATGAACTGAATGTAACTACAACAAACAATCAAACACCTATTGACGATGTTAACAATGAATGAAAGTTCATTTCCCTACACAGTTCCTTCTGTTAACTTACTGAGAGGTGAGTGAAAAGGTTATTTAAGCCAGCTTCTCATGGGCCATACCCTCAAACCCCTAAACTAATATATATTTGACATCCAAGTGCATGTGTCACTCAAAGCAGGCCACCAAAGCCACGTATGGTGGACTTCAGTTTTTCAGGAATTTATAATATAAAATGGAAGCTGATGCCACATCCCAGGGCCATTAAAAGTCAAATCCCAATGCTACAAACTCTAAAAGACCATAAAATAGACCATAAAAAATTACTCCCAACAAGAGAGTCTGCTGGGCTTGTCAGGGTTTGTCAAGTTATAATCACACTCTGTTATAATCTGATTTTGCTTGTGGCATTAGTAGCAAACTTTATAAATATTAAGGATATTGTTGGCAGGGAAGATGGACAGGGTCTTTGGAAATTCTGTAAGATGAAAAATATAATAGAGATTAAGAAAAAATGTACAAAGGAAATGAGGAGAAGAAAGGCCCCAAACGGGGACTTGGATGAGGTCTTTGTGGAATGGTGCTTTATTCTGCACATGAGGTCCTTCTTCCTCAATGTCTTTCTTTACCCAGGCTGTGACAGGTCCCAAAGATGACAGGGTAATCTGAGAAATCTGGGAAGCATGCAGACACTCTGGGATGCATGGGTGGCCTGCCCTCGTATGAGGTTATTCCTATCCTAACAAACTTGAAACAGGTAGGACCTGGTTATCTAAAGGAGTAATATCAGAAAAGGGGTTTCCTTTCCTGCCAGTTTCTAAGAATCTCAACCTGTACTAAATGAGATTCCTCCGAATCTCAAGTAATGATTGGAACATAGTAGTTTCTCAACAAAATACTTTTGAGCTGATGAAAATCATGTATGATTGCTTATAGCTTCAGTTCCAGTTATTGCCACATTAAGTTGTGTTTTATAAAATTAAGAGTAAGTTTTGTTTTGCTTTCGATACTGTAATGCACTGCGACACGAGGGTTGGCTCTATGGGTCTCAGTAGCTTCATGATGGAGGACTTCCAGCAGGTCACTGTGTGTCTCTTCTGGACGTCCTGATAGATGACTGCTAAAACAAAATGTGAACACACAGAACATTGCTTATTTTACCTGGTGGGAAAATGCAGACAACTGTACTTGAACAACAATAAAAAGTAAAAGTAAATTTTAAAAAGGCCACTATGCCACAGGGCACAAGTGACTGACAATAAAATAGCAAATGCTAGTGAGCTATTAGGATTGGGGTTTTGCTGAGGCACAGACAGAAACATATTTACACCTAATAACCAGTGGCTGATGGACTGCATTCTGCAGGAAATGCAAGGAAAAGGAGGGAATGGAATGGGAATAGTGAATAGTATCTGCTTCTTAAACAGTGGATGATTAAAGTGACAAGGTCTAGCTTTCTGAAGCTCTGTTAAAGCTTTGTGGATACACACACACGTGAACCCTACAACAAGCCTCAAGGAGTTGGATGCACAAGGTATACTAACCAAGTAGTGAGGCGGGGGGATTGATGTAGGAATATTGGGCACATATTAAACTTCAGCCTCTGTCTAAATACGCACTCTTATTAAAAGGTCTGTATCAAGTATTTGTGTTACTCCATGTCAAAGAACCTCCTGACTATTCTTGTTACCCTGTTTATGACGGGAACCAAATTTAGCATGGGGGCTGTCCCTGAGGTGTCTTCATATAGTTGGAAATGTCACAGTCCCTCACTGCACTGGGTTCCACGTGGCTGATGTCACCAGGTTTTCCGACCATAGGAAAGCCTTTGCCGAGCACCTGGGGACTCCTGGTGATGTCATGGGGAACAAGAGCCAATTATAGTTTGGCCCGGGAGAATAGTCACTGCTGGGCCTGTAGATGTTTATTTTTGTACATTCCTCCTGTCCACCACCTCATAACTCATCTTTCTCCTCCTTCTCTGACACTTTTGACACAAAGCAGAACCAGTAGAAAAGAATAGAAGGTTACAAATGAAACAGGCTCAGGAGAGGTGGGAAGCGGGAAGGTCAGAGCCACAGCAGCTTTATTTCATCCAGAGGTGGGATGGTGAGAGCAGCCGAATAACAGTCCCCAAAACAGGCAGAGGGAGTGTTGTCCACATGCAAGTGGCTGAGAGAGGCAGGTTTACCTTCCAAGAGGAGTTATATTAGAGGAGAAAAGGCTAACCAAGCTTCCCGAAGTCTCTGACAAAAGGTGGGCAAAGGGTTCTGGCCATTATGCTGCACTCACTGAGAGGCAGCCTCACCTGTGAGAGGACACTGCTTGTGTGTTTATCTGAAAACGACTTCATCAAAAATGATCCTTTGAGGATGAAAGGTAATATGACATATTCTACTTCCTCCTTACATACACGCACACTCTCTCATACACATACATTCTCTTTCACACACACACACACACACACACACACACACACACACACACTGAATATTCCTCACCAGGAACCCCTCTTCACAGGTCTGGCCACTATGGCACACTGGCCTTCTGAGAGGACAGAGAAAGGCTGCTTTATGGAAAAAGTTAAATCAAATAGTTTAACATTAAAAAAATTTTAATGCTTGTTATTTCACCATTGTAGCTTCATTCCTTTGGATCTTTAAAGTTTCTGCCTGAAATTTAAACACCCTTAGGTCAGAGGTAGAGGGTACTCCATAAGCCCATCAGTAAGTAAATAGTAATTGGTTGTTCTCGAGGTTGTCTTGGGAATCTTTAGTTCTGAATTATTTTGACATCTAGACACTCTGGCCAGGACTTGTGTTGTCCAGGGCCCCAGACCTGCTGTGCTGGGGCTTAGATTTCATTAAGGTGAACCTTCCCTTCTGGGTTGCTTAGGTGCCAGGATATGAGGTCCAAAAACAAAACTAAAAGGCAAACAACATATTGGGAAAATATGTGCAGTAAACCCCTGTCACAAAGGTTAATTGCCTTGTGACAGGGTTAATTGTCTTAATATAAAGAGATTGCAAATCAATAAAGGCTGAATACTACAGTAGAAAATCATCAGCAATGACAACAAACAAAAAGATGCAAAAAAATAGATAATTCATAAGGGAAGAAATACAACATAATTCAAAAGCAAAGAAAAACAATTTAAACTCACAAGTAATTAAAGAAATGCAAAATAAAGCAATGATGAGATACTATTTCACTTACTAAATCAGCAAACATTTTGTTTTATTAATGATAAAATTCAATACTGGCAGAAGTTATGGAAGATGGACCTCATTTATACTGTTGTGAGGAGTATAAACTGGCACAGCCTCTCTGGAGGGAAATTTGGGATATTTATCAGTGGCCCTTTAACATGGCATTCCTCAGTATGTACATCACAGGAAACTGGTTAAATACACTATGGCACATCCACATGTCACTATTAGAAATTATGTTGTAGAGAAAACATTCTGTGTTATTGATTAAAAAGTAGATTACAAAATAACACGTTTAATACAAATATAAGTTTTGATTAAAAAACATATAAAAGCTCGAAGGACCAGATTCATGTGATGTAAAATTACTAAGTTTGAAGTTTATTTTGTGTCCATAAATGTGGCTACTTAAAAAAAATCTAACATAAAGAATTCTCTGCCTTGGCTGGTGTGGCTCAGTGGATTGAGTGCTGGCCTGCGAACCACAAAGTCACTGGTTCAATTCCCAGTCAGGGCACATGCCTGGGTTGCGGACCAGGTCCTCAGTTTGGGGCATGTGAAAGGCAACTAATTGATGTTTCCCTACTTTTCTTTTTCCCTCCCTTACCCTCTCTCTAAAAACAGATAAATAAAATCTTTTTTAAAAAAGAATTTTCCCAGCAGTAATTTAGTTTATTCTATGCATATGTATTGGGTTGGCCAAAACATCCATGATTTTTTTCCATAAAATCAAGGACATATTTTTCATTTTCACCAATAACTTTATTGATTTGGATATTTGAGTGTGTCAGCTATCTCCTGCATGGTATAACGTTGATTGTTCTCAATTGATGTCTCATTTGATCTCGATCAACTTCATCTGGTCTACCTGGCTGTGGAGCATTGTCTAGTGAGAAATCTCTAGCACAAAACATCTCAAACCACTTTTGTCATGTTCAGTCAGTCACAGCACCTTCTCCACACACTGCACACATCTTTCCCTTTTTCTTTTCAGTTGTGTTTTTACCTTTCTTGAAAAAATAAAGCATAATATGCCAAAAACATCACATATTTTCCTCTATCTTCAATATTAAAATGGCTACACAAAAACTCACCAATTTTGATAAGTTTTTTAAAAACTGCACCCTGACATAGCAGCTGACACAATACAATCTAACAAAATTATTTCAAATGAAGTTAAAGGCAATGCTACTAGAGCCACCTTACAGAAAATGTAAACACACTTTTTGGCTGATGCAATATTAAACTCCTCTTCTGAACCAGGCACTATTCTAGGTGAGAATACATAAGTGACCAAGACAAATTGTATTCTTTATATTCCTTTTGATAAGGAACCTAGACAGAAATGAGTAAAACATACATAAGTAAGAGAGTGATCATCTCATTAAGAGCAGAAAATAGGTTACAGTGATAGAGACTGTCAACAAGTCAGGGGACAAGATGTGATGACTGACGTGGTGAAATTATATTTGAGTTGAGACTAGAATGGGTGGGAGGGCTGAGCCTTCATTCCATGTGGGAGGGAGAGTAAATGCCAAGGCCCTGAGGTGGGAACAATACTGGAATGCATTAAGAAACAGAAATAAGTTCAGTGTGGCGATAATCTGTCTATGAAAGTAAGCCAAAGGGAGATAAGAAACAAGGTCAGAGAACTAGGCTGGGCCAAATTACAGAGACTCTTGGGCCAGGTAAGAAGGTTGAATTTTATTCTAGGGTGATGGGCAGCCATTGGAGAACTTTATTGATAATTTGATAAAATGGATTTTTAAGGATAAAAAATCAAATCTAAATATTTAGCAATATGCCGCTAATAATTTAACCTCACGTTTGTGATTCTATTTAATAAAACAGTTCTTTGGAGTAGGCATTATTTATTCTCATCATAGATCTGCTACAGAGGCTCAGTGAAGCTGAGTGACTTGGCCACTGTCATCAGCTGGTGGGTGGCATGGCTAAAACAAGAACCTGGGACTCCAGGTAAATTACTAGGAATGAAAATAAAAAATAGTCTACAATCTTCATTGTTAGTGGGTATAGTGTCTAAAACTGATACATTACCTTGACCATGTGAGTCAACTGGATGAGGATATGAACTCTCCCGTCATCGCTTCCCCCTAACACAGGCTTTTAAGGAAGTAACTAAGGATCCAGGCCCGTGTCGCCCCATGGGATTGCACCAGGACTGGAGAATCTGAGACCTTGGTTGCAATTCTTGGCACCTTTACTTCAGATGTCCTTTTGAAAGATTGGCCTAAGTGTGCTGCAGATGCAGCTTCTCTTTTGAAGGGCCACCCAGCCCGCCTCCCTGGGCACACCGCTGGAGGAGGACTGCACACTTATTCCCAAACAGAGTGACAGCCTGGAGCTCAGTCATTGGGCCCCAGCGACATCCTCCTTCACATCACCACAGGTGGAGACACTTGTTTTGGATTCCATCTGTTCTTTCACCATTCAGTCTTTGCTTCATTGAGCTCAGCCCTCTCAGATGAGTCTTTTCCAGCTGCTGCTGAAGCCGCCCTGCATCTCTCTGCCCCTTACCAGTGTCACAAGTTGGTGCTTGTCTCTGTGTGGGGCATTGGAATCTTACTCCTCTCCCAGTCCACCCTCGGCTTTCTGTGACTCGTTCCTTGGACAGCTGCAAGCTGGGGAAGCAGCCCATTCACTCAGCCCATTCAACTCAGACCCGTGATCTCTGTTTTATCTTTGGGTTCCCCAAATACAGCTCTTGGTTGGCTGGACTTTCCCTTGCCAGCCTGCACTTACATTTCCTTCAAACAGTTGGATATTCTTCTGCACGGTCCTTCATACACATAGCTCTCAGGGATCTGACTCCAGCCTTCTTAAATAAGCTGGTAAGTGATAAGAGGTCCCTAGAGGAGTCAAATTCATCGGGATAGTAGGTAGAATGGTGATTCTAGGGGCTGGCTGTAGGCAAAAGGAGAGTTGTTATTTAATGGAGACAGAGTTTCAGTTTTGCAAGATAAAAATTCTGGAAATCTGTGGCACAATAATGTGACTATACTTAGCAGTGCTGAACTGTATGTTTAAAAATATCTAAGATAGTAACTTTTATACTATGTACTTTTTTTTACTATAATTAAAAAAATAAGCAGGTAAGTGGTGAGCCTGGTCTGCCCACAGTCTGCCACCCCCTTCTCCACCAGACTACCCACTCAAAGACTGAGCTCTGCTTCAAGTGTGGAAGCCAGGCCTTTGGTGATGAGACTCTTTGGCCTCTCCTTTGGTGGCATGGGCAAACGGAGACCCCACTGCTCTGCAGTCTCCACAAAGATGCAGTCCATCTCCTCAACTCATTCCATGGGTGCCCCCACCCCCACCAACCCTCAGCAACACTTCTTGTCAAAGTCCCAAGACTTCCACTTTGCCAAATCTAAGCATCACTTTTTTTGGTCTTTCTCTCAACCTCTGTCTTTGACATAATTGACCTTTTACTTAAAATACACTTTTACTTGACTTGGGGTGGTGAACACTCAATACTGCGTACAGATACTACGTTGTAGAACTGTGTACCTGAAACCTGTATAATTCTTTTAACCAGTGTCACACCAACAAATTCAATAAAAAATATACTCCTCATTTGGTTTCAAGACCACTTTAATATCCTGGCTTCCTCTTAATTCACCAAACAGTTAGATCCTTTTGCTTGGCTCTGCCTCTTCTCAATGGTTAAATGTCAGTATACCCTGGGGCTCTGTCCTTGGCTTTCTCTTTTCTCGGCATTTTCTCCCTACATCATCTTATCTATCCCTTAGATTTACACACAAGTCTATTGGGATAACTCTCCAATTTGTACCTTTAGCCTGAACCTTCCACTAAGTTCTAATTTTATGCCTCCAACTGCCTCCTCAACCTCTCCACTTAGATGTCTATTACAAGTTTTCAATTCATCAGAGGTATGTAAACATGAATTCATTTTATGGTTTCCCATGGCTGCCCAATTATGCTGTCTGGATAGTCAAGAATCTTGGGATAGTTCAGTCCAACTGCACAACATTCAGATAATTAAAACAGTCTCATTCTAGATTTCAAAATCTCAGTACTGTTTGTATTTAAATATTATCTCAATGGCCAATTCTCTGTCTGGGGCAGGAAATGTGTAAGATAGGCCTAAAACATCTTAAAATTCCAGAAGCAAGGAATCAAAGAACCTGAGAGCCATGCCAAAAGAATTCAGGAGACAATGGAAAGAGTCTCTATCTAATCATAGAAACATTTGAAGAGCAACAAAAAATAATAACCTCAGTGGATTAAACATTAAAATCATCAAATATGTAAGTTCAATGAGACAAAATATTCTCAATTAACTTTTTGAAGATGCTAGGGAAACAACACATTGTTTTAACAGCTTGTAAATAAATAATAAATTTTTCATATTTAAAATGAGCCTCAGAGTAACTAGTAGTTGATGAAGAGAAATTTCTCTTCATAAAAGTATTCTAGCTAATAAATGAAGGACTAAACCAAAATATTGGAACCTGTGATAAAATAATTGTTCTTGGCAATGGTCACCAATGGTAAAAGGTGGAAGATTTCTGCATTGTGAAGAGAAACCAGAGTATGATCACCAATGGTGACTAAAAGAGAGACACTTACAGAAGAAAATGGGAGAAAAGTTTCATGACATTGGATTTGGCAGGGAGCTCTTGGGTAAGACAAAATATACAGGTAGCAAAGGTAAAAATACAAAAATTAGATTACATCAAAGTAAAAGACTTCTGTGCATCAAAGGACAATAAACTCCGTGAAAAGACAACCTATGGAATAGGAGAAAATATTTGCAAATAATATATCTGATAAGGTTTGAAATCATGTATCTGATAAGACATTGAAAGGTAATACACAAATGGCCTATAAGCACATGAAAATGTGCTCAACATTACTCATCATTAGAGAAATGCAAATCGAAACCACAGTAAGTTATCACCAAACACCCATTGTGATGGCTGTTATAAACATGCCTTGGCTGGTGTGACTCAATGAATTGAATGCTGGCCTGTGAACCGAAAGGTCACCAGTTTGATTGTCTGTCAGGGCACATACCTGAGTGGCTGGTCAGGTCTCCAGCTGGGCATGTGTGAGAGGCAACTGATTGATGTTTCTCTCACACATCAATGTTTCTCTCCTTCTATTTCTTCCTCCTTTCCTTTCTCTCTAAGAATAAATAAATAAAATCTAAAAAAACCCCACCAGAAAGTAACAAATATTGGCAAGGATATGGAGAAATTGGAATCCTGTATACTGTTAGTGACAATGAAAAATGGTGCAGACACTATGAAAGATGGTATGACAGTTCTTTAAAAAATTAAAAATATAAGTCTCATACGATCCAACAATTCCACTTCTGGATATATAGCTAAAATAATTGAAAGTGGGGTCTCAAAATGATATTTGTATACCCCTGTTTTTATGGTGGCATTATTTAATGCTGGAAGTGACCATTGGCAGGTGAACCAATGAAGTGGTACACACATGAAATAGAACATTATTTAGTCTAGAAAAGGAAGCAAATTTTGGCACACATTACAACATGGATGAACCTTGAAGGCATTATGCTACATGAAATAAGGCAGTCACAAAAAACCAAATATGTATAATTCCACTTACATGAGGGATCTAGAGGAGTCAGATTCATGGAGACAGAAGTAGAGTGGTGGTTGAAGAGCACTGAGGGGAGGGGCAATGGGGGCCATTGTTCAGTGGTCATAGAATTTCAAGGTGAAAACGTTTGGGAGATTGTCTACACAATGTTGTGAATGTATTTAACATCGCTAAGCTGTACACTTAAAAATAGTTAAAACTGGTAAAATTTCATATATATATATACACATACATATATCTCCACATATACATGTATGTGTGTATCTCCACAATTAAAGACAGACAGAAAGAGAGAGAGAGAGAATTCCTTCTGAGAAGGAATGTACCATCACCAATAAAATAGTTCTGCCAAAAATTAAACCAATTTAACTCTGATCAAGCCTCTGGATCTTACTACTAATTTAGAGAAAATGCAGGGATGGAGGAACATGCTAAACAATGTCACATGGAAGCAATCAGCAAAACCCAGACTGTGGGAAACTCTACAGGAAAACCAAGCCAGTTTCTTCAACAAATAAACTACAAGTAAAAAAGGTAGTTGTAGGAGAAAATCACATTAAAAGTCTTAATTGCTATAAGACCCAATAAAAATGTATGGAGTTATTTGGATCCTGACTCCAATAAACCACAAAAGCCCCCACAAAACATGAAACAAGGAGATATTTGATTTCATTCAGGAGTCTAATGGTTATTTTTTAAGTCTTTATCTCCTGGAGATACATACTAAAATATTTATGGGTGAAATAGCACAATATGTGACACTGGCTTGAAAACAATTTGGGATGGGGAAGCTGGAGACTGCAGGTGTGAAGTGAGTGAGATTGGTTGTGAGCCCACAGTTACTGAAGCTGGTTGATGGGAGCCACTGCACTCTTCTTTCTGCTTTTAGGCTAGACACTTTCTGTAATGAAAAGTTTTCTTTTCAAAATATGATCCTTATATTACACTCGAAGCCATCCTCTTCTTTCCCCGGCAATTTAATGCACAATATGGGGCATGGCCTGCAAACACTTTCTCTCTCCCTCTTCTGCATCTGGCCTCTTGAGTTGGGGAAGAAGGAGAAGCAGAGTGGGCAGCATATCCTTGCTGGGATCCCCAGGGTGAGAGGCAATTTCTTTTCTCTGGATTACTGTAGCCTCTTCATATAGTTTGACCATTTCTGTACAGGACCCAATGCCAAACACATAAGCGGGTTTTCCAGATGAGATTTCAGATGTACTTCCCAGGGATGGAGGTCAGTCCCCACCACGGCTGCTAGGGTTGCCCCTGCCTGGAATGCCTGGAAGACAACAACTTGAGCAGGGGACTTGAAGATAGCTTAAGTATATCCACCTACTGTGCTGCCTATAACACCCTCGGGAAATTGATGTGTCTTTTCTGTGTCAAATGGAGGAATCGGAGGCTATCCCAGTGTTACACCCTCTCTTGGCTGTCTCTCCCACCACTTTGTCCACATCAGGGCAGCATTAGACAACGTCTAGGCAACTTAGAGATAAAAGACAGAACTGGGTTTGGGGATCGGGGTTGGGTTGAGCACATCTACTGTTTACAGTGGATTATCTTGGGATCTCTCACTTTCATTTATTGAATAAATGAATGAATAATAAAAAAGCTCCATATAAAATATTGAGAGCTTATAAAATAAGAGATACTAAAATAAAATATTGAGAACCATATAAAATAATAGAACTTAATGGGAAACCATACTGAGCCTGCCATTAAGTTCTACTAGCCCAAGTACTCCAAATAGGAGTACCTGGATACTTCCAAATAGGAAGTCTGGATTTCATGAGATATATAGAAGTGGCAACTGGAGTAAGCTTGTTTGTTTTCTTGAAATGATTCTGTGTTTCATGAAAGACTCTGTAACCATTAGTTAAATATGTCAACTTCTTTTGGGTTTATTTTATAGACAGAGCTGTAATCATGCCTAGGGGCATAAAGTTAATGTTAGACCATCAGTGCAATACCTGAATACATTTCCCACATTGTAAGTGTTTTCCTAGCACAAAATAAATGCACTGCATGGAAAAGTCAAGAAACACATATAGCATAGCCCAACTAAGAAGATAAGAATAGATATCACTGATTAGTGCAAATGCAATGCTAAGTACTTAATATACTAAGTACTTAGTATATTAATGCTAAGTACTTAATATACCAAGTACTAAGTACTTGGCACATCATATAATCCCTACAGTAATCCTATATGGTATGCATTCTTATTGCCATTGAGAGATGAAGCAACCAAAACTCAGAGATATTACTTTAGTAAATGATGGAGCCAGGATTCAACTGTAGCTCCATTTAACTCCAAAAGTTCAGTTCTTAAACTCCATACATATATATGTATATGATGTAGATAGATATAGATTATATATTAATATTTAAGTTAAAATTTATTGATCTAAGACAGGAGTTTTGAAACCTTGGTTTATATAGTTATTAAATCCTTACATATTTATCACTGCTTCTGATTTATTATAGGAACTACTTTCCAAAAAAATGTTAATCTTAGCTGGCTTGAAGAGAATTTGGGAAGTGTAGTAGTGTTGCTTATGTAAGTATTATAATATTGTAAGTCTATGGAATAGTGAATGGGATTTGCCTTTGTGGAATCTGAAATAAGAGAATGCAGCACAAGCTGTTGAGTAACCTCAGATTAAAGGAAGGAAGGAAGGAAAGAAGGAAGGAAGGAAGGAAGGAAGGAAGGAAGGAAGGAAGGAAGGAAGGAAGGAAGGAAGGAAGTTAGTTTAGCAAGTGTTATAAATAGCAGCAAACTTTTGACATCCATTTCAGTTTCTTAATATCCACCAGAAGCTCCAGGAAAACCTGGTATATTCCCTAAGAGAGTAAAAATAAATCCATTCCTGCCCTAAGAGTAGCTGGTGAGTTATTTAATATTTAAGCAGATATAGCTGAAATAAAATGAAACTCATCATAGCACCTAAGAAGAAAGGAAAAAAAAGAAGAAAGGAAAAAGAAAAGAAGAAAGAAGAGTATGTCAGGGCTAAAAAGGAATACAGACAAATACATCAAGAGCACCTGTAAAACAAAAAGGTCTATGGCCATACCTGAGGGCTCCGAAGTAGAAATTGCTGAACTCTCAAAGAAAAATAAAACCGAAACAGGAAAGGGTAACCTAGCTTCCAGTATCTAGTTTATGTGAAGTCAGAATGGGAAAAGAGGACGAGAAATAGCTCAGAAGATGAAGCATGCCTAGCTTCCAGACAAAAGTAGAAAAAATGGCCCTGAAAAACATTTGAAAGGAGCTTCAGAAGTTTCCAAAGTAAACAAAGATGTGACTACTTTAAGGTTAGTATTAGATAAGTAAGGTTACTTTTCATTTGTTACATAGCTACAAATGCTTAACTGGATTTTAAAGTATTTTTAATTTATTCATTTTAGAAAGAGAGAGGAAGGGGGAGAGAGAGAGAGGGAGGGAGATTCATTGTTCCACTTATTCATGCATTCATTCCTTGACTCCTGCATGTGCCTTGACTGGGATAGAACCCACAACCCTGGTGTTCTCTGATGATGCTCTAAGCAAATGAGCTACCCAACCAGGACCTTAACTGGATTTTTAATTTTTTCAGATTTAGAAGTCTCTATTGAAGAGGAAATAAGGTAATAGAGATATAAAAGGTGGATCCCTCTTAAAAGCAAAAGGTAGCATAAGAAAAACCAGAAAAAGAGAATGGGAGAAGGGGTTATAGCATCAGGAGGACTGTCAAAGTATTCTGTGTTTCATGAAAGACTCTGTAACCATTAGTTAAATATGTCAACTTCTTTGGGGTTTATTTTATAGACAAATGACATGCCCTCTATCTGAGGCTGTATTTTAACACAATAGCTATGACAGTATTTGAAAGGAAGAGTTAAGGTGGATTACAACTTGTTGTAGGTAAAGAAGATGAAACTACATGGCTTTGGATATTTGCAAACCTGACATTATAAAAGAAGGTGGAGAATGGAGATTGAAGTAAAGCTACGCAAGCCCATATTGCCTAAATCTTGAATGACTCAATACTATTTACTGAGGACATATCATGTACCAATCAGGAAAATAAAATTTAGGGGAATCCCCAAGGGAATCTCCACAAGCAACTTTGTTTTAAATTATTTTTTCTTTTAAATATATTTTATTGATTATGCTATTACAATTGTCCTATTTCCCCCACCCTTTATTCCCCTCCACCCTACACACCCCCTCCCACTCACATTCTCCCACCTTAGTTCATGTCCATGGGTCATACATATAAGTTCTTTGGCTTCTCCATTTCCTATACTATTCTTAACCTTCCACTGTCTATTTTCTACCTACTATTTATGCTACTTATTCTCTGTACCTTTTCCCCCATTCTCCCCTTCCCTCTTCCCACTGATAACCCTCCACATGATCTCCATTTTTGTGATTCCCTTCCTACTCTAGTTGTTTGCTTAGTTTTTGTGTGTGTTATTTTTTTAGGTTCAGTTGTTGATAGTTGTGAGTTTGTCATTTTACTGTTCATAGTTTTGACATCTTTTTTTTCTTAAATAAGTCCCTTTAACATTTCATATAATAAAGGTTTGGTGAAGATGAACTCCTTTAACTTGGCCTTATCTGGGAAGCACTTTATCTGCCCTTCCATTCTAAATGATAGCTTTGCTGGATAGAGTAATCTTGGATGTAGGTCCTTGCCTTTCATGACTTAGAATACTTCTTTCCAGACCTTTCTTGCTTGTAAGGTTTCTTTTGAGAAATCAGCTGATAGTCTTATGGGAACTCCTTTGTAGGTAACTCTTTTCTTTTCTCTTGCTGCTTTTAAGATTCTCTCCTTATCTTTAATCTTGGGTAATGTAATTATGATGTGCCTTAGTGTGTGCTTCCTTGGGTCCAACTTCTTTGGGACTCTCTGAGCTTCCTGGACTTTCTGGAAATCTATTTTTTTCTCCAGATTGGGGAAGTTCTCCTTCATTATTTTTTCAAATAAGTTTTCTCTTTCTTGCTTTTCTTCTCCTTCTGGTACCCCTACAATTTGGATGTTGGAACGTTTAAAGATGTCCTGGAGGTTCCTAAGCCTCTCCTCATTGTTTTTTGAATTCTTATTTCTTCATTCTGTTCTGGTTGGATGTTTATTTCTTCCTTCTGCTCCAATCTGTTGCTTTGAGTCCTGGTTTCCTTCCTGTCACTTTTGGTTCCCTTTGCATTTTCCTTTACTTCATTTTTCATAGCCCTCGCTTTTTCCTCTATTTTTTGACCATGGTCAACCAATTCTGTGAGCATCCTGATTACCAGTGTTTTGAACTATGTGACTGGTAGGTTGGCTATCTCTTCACCACTTAGTTGTATTTTTTCTGGAGCTTTGATCTGTTCTTTCATTTGGGCCATGTTTTTTGTCTTGGCTCACCTGTTACGTATAAGAGCTGGAGCCTTAGGTGTTCACCAGGGCAGGACAACCCACATCACTGGGTTTTGGTGCTGTATGTGGAGAAGGGGTCTGAGAGGGAACAGTGCTGCTCAATCCACTCTCCACCAGCTTTCAGTCACTTCCCCTGCCACCCACAAGCAGATTGGGCCCTTCTGGTGCTGATACCTGAGTGGTTGGTTTTGTGTATTTTCTAAGACCCTGTGGGTCTTTCCAACAACTCTCCTGTGAGGCTGGGAGTTTCTCCTGCCACCTCAGTCCTCACAAGTTTTTCCAGTCAGAGGTTTTGAGGCTTTATTTCCCCTCACTGGAACCATGAGTTATGTGGTCTGTCTAGCTCCCCAGTTGTTCCTCCCAGTTTATCCACACACAAATGGGGGACCTCCTGGTCTGCCACTGCCTTGCCTGGACTCTCTCTGCCCAGCTCCCCATCTCTGTCCCTCCTACCAGTCTGTATGAATGTTTCTTCTTTAGCTCCTTGGTTGTTGGACTTGCATACAGTTTGATTTTCTGTCAGTTCTGGTTGTTTTTTGTTTTTAAATTTATTGTTGTCCTTCTTTTGGTTGTGTGAGGAGACAGTATATCTACCTATGCCTCCATCTTGGCTGAAAGTCCCACAAGCAACTTTTAGATCTAGAATTTGTTTGAAGAAAAATTAGAAATCCCCATAAACATGCAGTTCAGCCAAATTCCTTAGTTCCTTATATTTTAAAATATTTTAAACTATATCTCTTTTGCATAAAAAACAAAGTAAAGAATTGTTACTTTCATTTGCTAGAGGAAATGATACATTTCATAATTCTATATATTTTTGGCACAAGATATAACATTTGATGACACTTATTTTTTATTTTAAATATTCTTTATAAAAAAGGCAAATTATATTTCACCTCTAGGGAAAACATTTAGATTTGGTAACTAAGACAAATAAATTTAATTTTTCTGTATAATCAAAATATCACAGAGATTAATTCAGACCTTTTATCTCTTTCCTAAATAAAGCTAACTGTATTAGGTAATTGTATTACTTACTTATTGCTGCATTACAAATTATCCTAAAGCTTAGTGGCTTAAAGCAACAATAGCATTTATTATCTCAAACTTGCTGTGGGTCAGGAATTTAGGAATGGCCCAGGATCTCTTGTAAAGTCACAATCAAGGTGTTGGTTAGTGCTGCAGTGTCACCTGAAGGCTTGAGGTGGGCTGGAGGATCTGCCTCTAGGATGACTCACACATATGCCTGGCACGTCAGTATTGGCTGTTGATAGGAGGCCTCAATTCCTCATCATGTGGACCTTTTTACTGGGCTTATTGAGTGTCCTCACATCACAGTAGTTGACATTGCCAAAGTGAGTGATCCAAGTAAGCAAGGCAGATGCTGTCATAAAAGACCTTGCTTCCAAAGTCACACTGTCATTTTCAGTGTCCTATTGGTTACACAGGTCATCATTTTCAATGTGGGAAAGGAGCTTACAGGGATATAAAAACCACATAACAGAATCATTGATTCCTGACCAGCGTGGCTTAGTTGGTTGGGTGTCATCCCACAAAGTAAAAAGTCACCAGTTTGATTTCCAGTCAGGGCACATGCCTGGGTTGCAGATCCGGTTCCGGCAGGAATGCATGTGAGAGGCAGCCAACAATGCTTCTCTCTTGAATCAATGTTTCTTTCCTTCTCATTCTTTCTTCCTTCCCCTCTCTCTAAAAGTAGATAAATAAAATCTTTAGAAAAAATCATTGAGGACCACTTTCAAAACTGGCTACAATATCATCAAAGCATGGTAAGAAGGTGCATTTCCCAAATTAAAGGTTGTTCATACAGGAACTATGAACCACAATGTAGGACATATTCCATAAAGCATGGTATGTCCCTGGCTGGTGTGGTTGATTGCTGGCCTGTGAATCAAAGGGTCGCCGGTTAATTTTCCAGTCTAGGGCACATGCCTGGGTTGTGAGCCAAGTCCCCAGTAAGGAGCACGTGAGAGGCAACCACACATTGATGTTTCTCTCCCTCTCTCTCCCTTCCCGTCTCTAAAATATAAATAAATAAAATCTTTTTTTTAAAAGTATGGTATGGTACATTCACAACAGAAGTGGCCCCCCAATGAATCACATCTCCTTGACCAGTTGCCCTTGTGTAGTTCAGTCTCACATTGACTCTGGGTTTGGACACACAGCTTGTTTTAGCTCATGGGATATTGGCCATGTGATGCAAGCAATGGTTTGAAAAGCAGATGAACATTGGGACTTGTCATTTCATGTTGCTGTAGATTCTTCTTTCACTATGTGAATAAGCCCCTGGAGGGTAAAGGAACATATGAAGAGAGACTCAGCCACCCTAGCCATTGTAGTGAAGGCCCAGCAACACAAATGAACACTGCCAACAGCACTTGGAACATAGACTAGATGTCCCAGCTGAGCACAGCCCACACTGCTGACCCATAAATTAGTGAGCAAATAAATAGTTGCTGTTTTAAGCCACTAAGTTTTGACATAGCTTATTAGGCAGTGATATATATCTGATATATTTGAATACAATGGTTTTTCAATTTTGGCTTGGGAGAAATCACAGAAGTCACAGAGGCACAGAAGAAATAATGCTTCAGATCTGTGCTAATAGTAAAGTCACTGCCTGTCACATGTGGGCACGGAGCACTTGGAATGAGGTTAATCCAAACTGAGATGTGCTGTAAATGTAAAACACACACTGGATTTTAAGGACTTCATATTTTTTAAAAAAGGAATGTAAAATATTCTACTATTTAAAAAATTGACTACATGTTGAAATGATATATTTTGGGTGTAGATGTTTAAATAAAGTATATTATTAAATTCAGTTTTAACCTGTTTCCTTTTTAAAAAAAATGTGGCTTCTAGAAAACTTAAAATTATATGTATGGCTCGTGTTTATGGCTGACATTATATTTCTATTGGATTGTGTCCTTCCTGGTTACTGAGAAAAACTTTCAACCACTGCCATTGTTCTGTGCCAAGTTCTGTCCCCAGGAACCAAGGGAAACTAGAGCTCCTGCCCTCAAGGCTCCTTTCTGCATCCCGCCTCCACCACTACCCTCCCCCCACCCTCGCGCGCACACTGCTCAGCCTTGTCCCTGGCCGACATCCTTCTGCTTTCCTATCAAAACATGCTATCAAGAAAAGATCTAAATTTATTCACACTGCACGTGAAATTTAGTGAATATCATTTTCACTTTACACTAAAAACCAGTTTTTTAAACATTTGAAAACACAAAGGTGAAATCATCAGAAGTAGGTCAAAAGAGTTGTTAACTGTTTTCCCTCCAGGTCCTCTCACCCCCGACCTCTCCACCCCCAAACCCCGGGTAGCGATTGAGAGGGAAGTGGGACTGGGAGAAAACTTGGAGATGATGGAAATAGCCTCATCTGGCATAAACTACATTACACCTACATGTCCTATTGCTTTCTTGTCACAAGATTGGTTCCATGCCGGGGGCTGGCCCTGCCCAAGCATGGTCTGAATACTCTAGGCTCTTGACTCTCATAGGAAGGAATTCAAGAACCAGTCCAAGTGAGAGCAAAAGCACGTTTTATTCAGGTAGAAGAAAAGACTAGGGTGTGCGTTCCTGGAGACAGGGTCAGGGACTGAGTCGCCAGCTGCACTCCTGGTTGAAAGTCTCATGGGGAGCCACCGAGAGAGAAGAGAAAGCACATGTGGGCAAACTCGAGAGTGAGTTGCAGTTGGTTCAGTCGGTTCTTGAGATTTTTATGTTTCCAAGGCTGGGTTGTTTTTGAACTTTGTGGTGCCAAATTCTGACTCTGCCTTCTAGCTCCTAATGTGGTCCATTCTGGAAGTGTCATGGCATTTGTCCCCCTCGGCTCCCCCTTCTACTGGCGGTGTCAGTTTTCATTTTAATGATGGTCTAATGGGCTTTGGGGTGTTCTCTGGTCAATTTTTCCCCCATCTTGGATTGACCTGGTGTTAGCCAGTCCTTGTTGTGTACTTTTGTGACCACTGCAGGAGTTTCCTGCCATAAACTGTTTCCTTTTGGTCACATGAGGAGGTGGGAGTTCTGGCGAGAGGACCCAGCTGCTTATGGGCCAGAGATGTCCACTGTTCCTACTTCCTCATTCCACTTGTTGGGAACTCTCCCTTACTTCTTTCCATCCTGCCTCACTCTCAGTTGATAATAAAAAGACTTATCACTGTGGCCATAATAGAATCTTCGCTATAACCCTTTCCACACACCTGAACACCAGCTGGGTCCACTGCTCTGGGCTGCAAAAGAACTTTACAAGCCCAACAATGTGCACAGAAAGGGATCCTTTCAAGGTCTTTTAGTCCACACATGGTAGCTGGTCATCTTTCCCCAAAGCACTCCATCCTTACCATCATGTAGGAAAGAATTGGGTCCCAAATTTGTTCCTATCATCCATGGGGTTTTTCTCTATGAAAATACTACATAGAACCACCTTGGCGGGGGACAGGGAGAAGGGGATGTCTGCACACATTAGGCAGACATTTAATTGCCTATAAACTGAAATGTGTATAGACACTGCAATGCACTTTCTTTTACCTAAATGTTGCTGTTCACCCATCATCAGTAAGGTATATATATTAAATGAATTTTCTAGCAAAAGAAATAGATTTTCACTGTCCTTCTTCCTCCCTTGTTATCCACACAACACATTTTTTAAAATTAAATTTTATTTTTAATGTTAAATATATTGGGGTGACTGGCTAATAAGATTTCTATAAGTGTATATTTTGATAATACATGCTCTGTATATTGCATTTGTGTGCTCACCACCCAAAGTCAAATCATCTTACATCACCATTTTTCTCCCCTTTATCCTCTACTAGCCCTGGCCCTCTTCCCTCTGGTAACCACCATATTTTTGTTTGTGTCTATGAGTCTCAGTTTTATGTCCTACATATGTCCTTAGGTTTTTCTGACTGACTCATTTTGCTTAGCATGATATTTTCAAGTTCCATGCATGTTGTTACTAATGGCAATATTTCATCTTTCCTTGTGGCTGAGTAGTATTACACTGTATGTGTATACCACATCCTCCTTATCCAAGGATAAAGGACACTTATCAAAGGACACTTTGGTTGTTTTCAACATAGGCATTTAAATAAAGCTCTCAGGCTCTACTATTCTAAACAAGTACAGTGGATAATAATAATACCTGCCATACATGCTGAGGGAGGCCACAAGGAACACAGACATGTGGACAGTCATGGATTTGATATCAGTTCCAGAACCAGTGGTTTGACTTTAGGTGAACTACTTAGCTTCTCTGAACCTCCAGAAAATGAGGACAGTGGTACTTTCTTTACTGGATTCAGGTGAAAATTTCTAAGATGCTATGTATACAGCACCAAACACAACTCAGAGCACATGATAAAGGGTCTTCATAAATGCTGCTTCACTTAGCTTTCCTTCCCTTTCTTTTACTTCACATATGTACTATGGAAGCTAAAGGTATCACTTCAGTTCTGATGTTTTGTGGGCCCAAAGGCCCTGAACCAAATATCTTTGCTCTGAAAGCAGAACACTGTTTTTTGTAGCTGTAATCAAGGATGAAAAGGTCTCTTCTTCTTCTCAATGTTTACAGTGGAAGAGGGAATTCACTGATTCAGACTAACAGCCTTAACTGGGCAAACCAGCCTGAGACAAATAACAAACGTGTTCATTAGTGAAATGAATAAAAGAATGGTACAAAATTTTGGTGTGGTATGAATGGCAAGTCCAGACAATATGGAGTTTTTTTGGGGGGTCTGATTCAAAAATTATTTGAATATTGGTAGGAGGGGGTTTTGAGCTAGGCATGAAAAGGTATTTTAGGTACAGGGTGTGGTCCAAGAGAGAGTGCAAAGGACAGACAGAGAGGATGTTGCTGGACAGGACAGGAGACACCCAACCACAGCCAACATTTTTGAAAGGGAGTAAATCTCTGACCTACAAACATAGATGGGACCAGTGGGTGATGCCTCTAGAAAGTTGGTGGCAAAGTGAATCTATCAGATATGCACACATGCCCAAGTCAGTGTGGCTCAGTTTGTTGGAGGGTCATCCTATGAACCAAAAGTTTGCAGGTTTGATTCCCAGTCAGGGCACATACCCAGGATGTGGATTCAACCCCCAGTTGGGGTGTGTATGAGAGGACAGCAAATCCATGTTCCTCTTTCACATTGATGTTTCTCTCTTTCTCTTTCTCCCTTCCTTCCTCTCTCTCCAAAAAGTGATGAAAAAAAATATCCCCGGGGAGGATTTAAACAAGAAAAAGGAAAGAAATGCACACAAATTGTCTTCTAATATGAGTATTAGTTTAGTTTAGGGTCCAAAGTCAGAAAGAGGTATGGGGACTTGAAGCCATTCTGAAGAGAACCAGCTATGGCCACCCTCCTGAAGAAAAACCAGAGGCATTAGGACTAGTCAACTTGGAGAGCAGATTGTTGGGGAGAGACTTAAAAAGTCTTCATTTTCTCAGACTGTCATGGGAGCAGTCTGAGGAAATGTGGCCACCTCTCTTGCATTCCCGTTTAGTGGCAAAATAGAAGGAAGCTTTTTAGTCAGCTGAATGAATGTATTAAGAAAAATGAGGGGTTCACATGATTATGAGGCAAAAGAACAGTTTGAACAGAGGGCTATAAAATTTAATTCCAAGGAGTTCTTTCTGAAGGGGCAAAACCTCCTTTGTCTTCATGCTACATTTGTTCATGATGCCTCACTTTATGACATTACTAGATCCAAATTCATAACGTAGAATAGAACCTTAGCATAAGCAATACCCAAGGATTTAGTATTTTGTAGGTTCCAGATTCCCTTTCCTCAGGATTCAGAAAATCCATTCACTCCCCCTTGACTGGTGTGTCCTCCAGCATTTCCCATGGACTTTGTAGCACTTCTGTTTCTCTCTTGTACTCAGACAGAACTGCACCTTTTTTCAAACTAACAACTTCCTTCCATATAGGCTCATAAACAGAATGAATTACTGGAGAAGAGAGGTGTCCCCTAACACAGAATGTAGAGCAAAATGGTTGGAATTGGAGGGTTCTGTGCAGGAGTTAGAAGTACACTTGCACACACATTTCTGAAAACAGATGGTATGGCAGAAACTGCTGTGTGTTCACCAGATTCTGTATCCTTTTCCTTCCAGCAAATAGTATGTCTAATTTCTCAGTTTCTCTTGCAGGCATTAGGCTGTGACTGAGTTTAGGGGAATGAACAGTGAACAGGAGCGATATGTGCCACTTTCAGGCCTGGCCCTTAAAATTTCCCACATGCTCATCCCTCTTCTCTGTCTTCCAGAAGATCTGGGGAAGGATTAGGAGGCTCCAGTGGACACAGAGCCACTGGGTAGAAAGAACCTGGGTCCTGAGTGACAGTGTGGAGTACCTTCTTCCCCCATCAACTCACACTGGGCTGTATGAGAGAGAGAGGAAGAAAGATTTACTTTGTTGGGCCACTGAGATTTGGGGGTTATTTGTTACAGCATATGGTTTGTCTTGGCTAATACACCTGGACATCAGAGAGTGACTCCTCTCTGAGTTGCAGACATGCTGGTGTGTATGTCAAGATGGTGACCTATGGGAGAGCTTGGCCATGGAGCCTAAGCTGTTGGGCCAGAAATAATGTAAGAAAATACACAAATGTTTCAAGAAATGGGGGTAGCATCAAGTAAAACTTTGTAAGGTAATATCTAAAAATTTATTTTATGCCAAGGCAATTCGATATAGAAAGAATACTCTTTTCAACAAACAGTGCTGAGGCATCTGGATATCCACATGCAGAAGAATGAAGCTGGAATCCTTCCATATATCACACACAAAATTAACTCTAAATACATCAAAGGTCTGAACGTCAGAGCAAAAACTACAAAACTCAGAAGAAAATGTATAAGTAAGTCTTCATGAACTTGGGTTAGGCAAAGCTTTCTTAGATATGACACCAAAAGTGCAACAAGAGAAAAAATAGATAATTAAGTTTCATCAAATTTATAAAACTTTGTGATTCAAAGTACACCATCAAGAAAGTGAAAAGACAGCTGACACAATGGGAGAAAATGTTTGCAAATTTTGTATCCCATATCTAGAAATCTCACAACTCAATAATAAAAAGATAAATCACTCCATTTAAACAAGCAAAGAATCTAAGTAGAAATTTTCCCCCAAAAGATACACAAATGGCCAATAAGCCACAAAAAGATGTTCAAAATCATCAGTGATTAAAGTAATGCAAACCAAAACCAAAACAAGATATCATTTTACATGGACTAGAATCACTAAAATAAAAGACGGACAATAATATGTTAGCAAGTATGTGGAGAGATTGGAATCTCAGACACTCCTGGTGGAAATGTAAAATGGTGAAACCACGTTGGCAAACAGTTTGACAGTTCCTCAAATTGTTAAGGACAGAGTTATCATATGAGCCAGCAATTTCAGGCATGAATACACCCAAGAGAAATAAAAAACTAATGTCCGCACAAAGTCTTGTACATGAATGCTCATAGTAGTATTATTTATGATGGCCAACCCAAATATCCATCAATTGATGAAAGAATAAATAAATGTAGTACAGCCACACAATGGAAAGTTATTCAGCAATAAAAAAGAATGAAGTGCTTATACATGATCCAGCACAGAGAAGCTTTGAAAACATTATGTTATGTGGAAGCAGCCAGTTACAAAAGGCCACCTATTGGATGGTACCATTTATATGGGATGTCCAGTTAGACAAATCCATAGAGACAGAAAGTAAAGTAGAGGTTGTCTGGGGCTTGAAGGAGAAAGTGAAGATTGGGGGGAAATGGAGAGTGACTTTTCCTGGGTACAGGGTTTCTTTCGGGGGGTGATGACAATGTTTTAAAATTGATTTTTGTGATGGTTGCACTACACTGTGGATATACTATCATTGAACAGTACACTTTAAATGGGTGAATTGTATGGTGAATTGTATGGTGAATTGTAAATTATATCTCCATAACCCCATTAAAAATCTACTCTGAATTATATTCTATTTGATGATATAATTACATATCTCCAACTACAGAGTGATAGTATGCCCAGCACAGAACAGTTGGGCTGCAGGCAATAGACCCAGTGTTGTGGTCTGCAAACATTACTCAAGATACCTGTCTCATCCTCAGAGATCACTAAGCTAGACAATCCACAGCACCCCAAGGCCTATATAGAGACTGAAGCAAGTCTATTCCTAAGAAACTTCAGAGGCTCCCTTGCAGCCGTGTATCTAGTAAATATTTGACAATCAACTCTCTGGTGGGGAAAAAACCCCTGCTTTGCAGCACTTGCTACTTTCCCTGGTATAAACATTTCCACATTGGACAATTTCAAGTTATCATGACATCATTGAATGTAAAGATGAAGAAGAGACATGTAATGCTATATCATGACACAGTATTTCCACCATACACATATAATAGATGTAAATAACTACAAAAACATAAATAGCAAAATGTAGTTAAATTAGGCAATGATGAGTTTTGAGCACTTAACACCTTTGTTTTTGGGTTTTTTTTAAAAGATTTTATTTATTTATTTAAAGGAGAAGGAAAGGAAAGGAGAAAGAGAGGGAAAGAAACATCAGTGTGTGCTTGCCTCTTATGTGCCCTCCCACTGGGGACCTGACCTGGCCACAACCCAGGCACATGCCCTGACTGGGAATTGAACCGGCAACTCTTGGGTTCACAGGCTGGCAGTCAATCCACTGAGCCACACCAGCCAGGGCACACCTTTGTTTTTAATATAACCTACTTAACCATAAGTTTGTATAGTTAATTTTTAATAATGAATGTATTTATCAGCTGATTTACAAAATTCCTGAAAATTTAACAATTGGCCCTGGCAAGCTGATATCCTCTGGCTCCAGCAATGACTAGTCCCTTAGTTTATGTCAGTCTGTGACTGGTCAGAGGAAGAGAAGGGACAAATGAAAAAAGTTTCTCTCTCCTCTTACCACTGCCATTCCTACCCTGCCCCCACATTAATTGAACAGAGCACCCTGCCTCCGTAATCCAAAATCAGGCATTTCTGGAAGACTATAAAGTTTAGGAATTTTCTTTTTCTCCCTATTTCCATAAGACATCTGGTTTTCTGATTCTAGTCACTATATTCTCTTGCATCCTTTAATATCTGCCCAGTCCCCAGCACGTACCCAAGGGGAAGTATCAAAGGAAGAAGAATGGGTCGGGCAAGGATGGCAGCTGGGTTAATCCCTTCTCTACACTCTTCAGGAAGGTGATGTTCAGGTCTCTTCAGCTCACAATGAATGAATTGGGAAGAAATTTGGCTTGAGTTTACCAGCCACTGTGGAGTCAAAGGAAACATATGAAAGAGTGGAATTCACATGCAACAAGTCTACAGACGTTTTCAGGCTGTTAGCCCTGGCAGCTTGAGGTAATATAATTAGAACAGAATCTAGGCTTGTTTGGTTTGTCTCTTTTTGTGTGTTTGTTAAAACAAATAGAACCCCTTTAAAAATAGAGTGTGTGCTGTTCTCAGGCCCTCCAGGAAGGCAGGGGTGAGGGTGCTCTGTTCCCTTCTTCTCCTAGCGAGCTGGTGTTCACCCTGGACCCTAGCATGATTAATCAGCCCCTCCCCTGAGCTTCCATAGTTCTTTGTGTATTTATCTACTGCTCTACCCAATCAGCAAACATTTATTGAGCACCCAGTGTATGCTAGGCAACTGGAGACAGAGTCATGAGATGACCACCTCAGCCTCTGTCCTTGGGCCTCAGAAGTCTCCTGGGAGAACTCATCTCCTTGTATGACAGCTCCACACACTCATGTCTGTGAGTGTGCGCGGCTGTTGTACAAGCCAGGTTTCCAGACACTGATGCTCAATGGAGTTTGTCAAGTGAAGGAAACCAGTCTGTGGAGGCAGAGTAATCCACGGGCTCAGGTCTCTGAAAGCTCCTAATGAAAGGCTACCCTAAAGAAACTTGAAACTCCCCATCTCTCAGAACTGGGAACACTAGTTTCCCAGTTTCAGTCTTCACCATGACTACCTAACGTATCCTTCTGCCACAGCTTGACTTCCCAGCCACACATGGGTGCACAAGTGGATAAGTCAGTAACTTAAGAGCAAATTAAATTTCTGGGTCAGAGATGCCCTGAAGAGAAAGCAAAATGGTTGCTCAAAACATGCTTTCAAATTCCTGGAAGTTGCGGTAGTATGACTGCTGTGAGGGAGTCTATTTTTAACCAGCCATTACCTAAGATTTTTTTTATTGAAAATAAAAGAGGAACCAAGAAGCAGATGGGAACTTTCCAAGCCCTGCCACCACGTCTGCATATCATCTGTATCACCATAAATACACAGGACACACAAACCAATACCACAGAGAGATGTGTGAATGTTTCATGCACATGCATGTGCTCACATGTGTGTACTGCCACCAACAACTGGGGGGATAACTGATATCTTTTTGATTTTAACAAGTGAGCTCTTGAAAAGAGAAAAGGACTGCCTCAGTTACACAGAGTAGTACTTCTATAGGCATTATTAGTGTAAACCCACTGGGCTTTTCTCAATTAGGTATACTCTCCTATAATATTTGAAATGATCTCCCGGATGTCTAATTTTACACAAATCAAAGGGGCCTCCCTATTTAGGGACATAGTTTATTTAATGTAGTGAAGGCCTCCTTTCATCTATAGAGAAATAATGTGGAAAAGTCAACTGTTTATGTCCTTTCTCATTTGGGAAACAGGAAAAACAATTAGAAAACATACATAAAATTCCTTTTGCATAACTCACAGCATAATTCAGTGTACTGCATCTACCACTGTCCAGCGTATGGTAGAAACTGCTTCACCTAAGAACTACAACCTTCGTGGTCACTCAAAGACTGTGGCTTTACTTGTTGCCGCCCAGGTTCCGTAGGATCACAGAATGAGCTGGAAGGGCTCTAATAGATCTCTTTCATTTAATAGGCAGGGAAACTAAGGCCTGCAAATGTTGTGACACTATTATGAGGTCCAGCAACATCTATTATTAGATTAAACAGTTGGTTTACCTTTCCAGATCCACAGTCCATCTGTTCTCTCTTTGTTCTAGGGGCCTGGCTTGTATGCGCTACATCTCAAAATGTGGTCTCCACATCAGCAGCATCAGCATCCCCTGGGAACTTGTTAAAAGTAGAAATTCTCAGATCCTCCTGGGCTGCTTGAATCAAAAAGGTAAGAGTAGTGTCCAGCACTCTGTGTTTTACCAAGCCTCCAGGTAATGCTTGTGTTGTTCAAAGTAGTGAGACGCTGGGTAATGTCAGATGTGTTCCTTAGCCAATGCAGTATGCTGCAGGAGATCCCAGACAGTGATTTGAGGGTATTTTTTTCTTGGATTCACATGGGGTTATCTAAGACCAGCTGCATCCATGCACCAAAGGTCACCGTGGCTCTTAAGGCAGTCTCTGGGTCACATAATTCATTCTTTTCTGGCCAGCAATCACTCCCACACCTCACTCTACAGATCTAGGAATAGTAACAGTCCCTTTTACTGGCTCCAAAATATTTTTCTATCTGTTGTGGTTCTCCTGTACACCATCCACATCTTTGTGAAGGGTCCCTTTACTCAGCCCTTCTCTAATTAGCCTAATTTAGATGTGCCTCCTGGGATACTCATCTGATACACAACTAGATGGAGACCTGCTTGTCTAGCTGATGGGTAAGGAGCACGACATGGCTCTCTGGGACTTTCTAACATGAGATAAGAATCTACTTGCTCTCCAATCCCATTAGCAGGAATGACTTTGAGATAGTTCCAAATACTATATTTCTAGCAAATGAGCATAAACTTTATTTATGCCAAACACAATCATGAAGTTTATCGTGTAATTTTTGAAACAAAATTTGCTTTTCCCCATTGATTTCCTATTTTGAATTTCTTCTTTTCATCATCTCCTTTCTCATTATCATACAGCAGCAAATTGCTATATTGTCATATAGCAAAAGATTTGGCTTGGGCTGGCTAGGAACTGATCTGTGGTTATTGGCAGATGCATCTCCCAAGCCCTTTGCTCACAGACTCTTCTTTTCAAGCCACCCTGCCCCTTCTTGTTTTTGTGGTAAAACACTCCTTATATAAAACTGACCATCTTACCAACTCTTAAGTGTATAGTTTCATAGCATTGAGTACATTCACACTGTTGTGCAACATCACCACCATCCATCCGCAGAAGTCTTTTTATCTTGCAAAACTGAAATTCTTTCCCTGTTAAACACTAACTCTCCAACCCTGTTCCCTAGTCCCTGGCAATTACCATTATATTTTATGTATCTGCGCATCACCTACTCTTATTATCTCATATAACTGAAATGAAACAGTATTTGCATTTTTGTGACTGGCTTATTTCACTTAGCATAGTGTACTCAAGGTTCATTCATTTTGTAGCATGTGCTAGGATTTCTTTCCTTTTTTAGGCTAAATAATATTCCATTGTATGGATAGACCACATTCTGTTTATCTATTCATTCATCAATGCACACATGGGTTGCTTCTGACTTTTAACTACTGTGAAAATGCTACTGTAAACAAGGATGTACAAATATCTGTTTGAGTCCCTGCTTTGAATTCTTTTGGGTATATATCCAGAAGTGAAATTGCTGGATCACATGGTAGTTATATATTTTTAATTTTTTGAAGAATCTCCACACCGTTTTCCAAAATGACTGCACCAATTTACATTTCCACCAACAGTGCACACATGTTCCAATTTTTCCACATCCTTACCAGTACTTTCTGTTTTTTAAAAAATAATAGTAGCTAGCCTAATGGGGTGAGGTCGTATCTCATTATGGTCTTTATATTATTTTCTCCCCTAGAATGCCCTCCCTATATGCCTATGAAATATCTTGCCCAGTTGAAATTAATCTCCTCTCCCTTGGTATTATGTGAACACTCTGTACTTTTATTTTAGCATCTATCATCCCTCCTCACCCCCATTATACTCTTGGATGTTTTATCTGCCTGTCTCCTCCATTTAGATGAAAGTTGCTTAACAGCCAATGCCTTGGATTGTTCATTATTGTGTCTCTCATTGTTTTTGGTGTAAGACATTGCACTGTAGGCTCTAAAACTTTGAATGACTTGAAATGCTAGAGGTCATTTAGTTATTGGCAAAACCAAAGCCAGACCCAGGTTTCCTAATTCTTTCTGTTGCTAAGGGACACTGGAACTACATAAAACACACCCATACATAACAACAAAAACATTGTTCTGTGTATAGAAATGAGATCTGGCTTCTTGACATTAACTACTGTCTCTCAGTTTCTTACTTAATATGTTCACAATAAAAAAACAACATTGCACTCTCAGAGTTCATGCTGTGGTTCATGAAGACCAGTGAGTGGATTTTGGGCAATGGGCTTGTCATGAACAAGGGAGTGTCCCCAAAAGGAGCCACACACACACATTTGTGTCTTTTCAGGATGCCTCCCAATAAGCCAATAGAAACATATACAGGATACAAATGGAGAGGAGGAGCTTACATGATAGAAGTGAGCAGAGTTGGGTGTCCAGTGCAAAGTCCCAGTCACTGGTGGTGTCCACAGGTGGAGAGGCAGGTGTTGGTCTTAAGGCAGGTGGCTGCAGTGTTACATGCATCTAGTGGAGTGGAAGTCCATCAGGGCTCCAAGTGAGACCCGTGGTAGCCAGGCTTGAACATTGGGTGGTCAGAGCTCTGAGTTCTTATAGCCCACAAGGAGTGGTGTTCCTATTCATATCAGTGTCCATATGGAGTCCTTACACATGTCCAGACTTGTGGTTTTGGACATTCTGGGCCCCATCCTAAGGGTGTTCCCATTATACACCATCACCTCAATTTTGACATAGCATTTGATATACTGTTATGGTTGACAGTGACTCCAAATTGGATTGTCAAAGGTGTCCAAAAAGTTCACTCTGATCTTCTCTATACAGAGCTTTAATTGTGGCACTACCTGCTGCACTAACCATTCTGCCTCTAGACCAGTTATGGGCAGTCTTGTCGTTCCCCCATTCTAGCTTGTCCTGATGTGTTCTGTTTTCACCCTGATTTGTTTCAATGCACTCTCTCTCCTCTGGAGGGTTGATGCTCATGAATCCCTCTTCCCTGAGAAAGATGTCAGTTTTCTCACAGAAAATCCAGAAAGTGAGTTAAAGATCAGGAAGGATATTTAATCTGGTGTGGAACTCTTTTATGATGCTTTAAGGGACTGGCCTGAGTATCTTTCATGCCTTTGCTCATCATCCTCTAATCTGGGGGATGGATTCATCAATCATTTTGCCTTCATGTCACCTTTTCACAGTTAGCCACAGGAGTCTCCTAGGGATTATGACTCAGGCCCCTGATCAAGCAGCCAGTCCTGCTGACAAGACTGCCCTAAGTTTCAATAACCATTGAGATCTTTCAGAAAGTAGCCCTTCTTATCACTTTAGGAAAGAGACTTCCCTTTGGGTACCACAGCACCAAGTGAGATGTAGTGAGATCACAGGATAAAGTTCACATCCTGCCTTGTTTCTTTGATTTCTTCCTTAGAAAAGGTCAAGAGGGAAGTAACTAGAGATAGGAAGCCCACATCACTCCTTTAAAGGTCTTCTTGTTACCAGACAGTGGCCTGGCCCTGAGCACGTCTGCCTAGGGCCAGCTATAGTGTGTGGGTTCTTGACTTTGTGTAGGAAAGATTTCACAATCTAATCCAGGTGATTTTGAGGGTACATTTATTAAAGCTGGGGGCAGTGAAACAAGGAAGGGCTTAGCATAGGAGAAACAATAGGACGGCCTAGGCTTAGCATAGGAGAAACAATTCCTGCATTAGCTCACTGGGAAGTCAGAGAAAAGGGGTTTTGGGACAGGTCAGGGGATTAGCCTGGGACAAGCTGCCAGCTGCCCATTGCCTTAGAGTGTAGGAGATGCTTGCCTGTGAAGAAAGAAGTGGGGAGAAGAAGAGGGAAAGGGAACGGGAGGGCCACTCCCCTGAGGGAGAGCATGTGTTTCCTGGGTCCTTTGTCTTGGGGCTCTTCTCTCTTGCAGGCAGGAATCTTAGGGGACGCCTCAGGGGAGGGTTTCAGCAGAATATTCATCAGTTCTCTGGGTGTGTCCTTTCAGGATCCCAGTCTTCACTGATTGGTCATTGGAAGGGCAGGGGGTCTTTAGTCATTGCAGTTGATTCTGGCCGTTGCTGCTTTTCTGGGCCTGGAGCTGAAATACAACTGAGGCCTAGATGTTATCTCCAGGGAGGAAAGGCCAGGGGAGGAGAGGTTGCCTTGGAGGTGAGGTCCTTGTTTTCTCAACTTTGCCCCTTGCTAGGCACTCAGGGCCTTCCCCCACTGGTAACCCTCTGCACCTGGCTGTAAATTGCTCAGCATTGTGTTCAGCTATCTGTCTCAGTTTCCCTATTCCACTTGCCAAGGAATTTTCCTAGCTTCCCACTATCCTGTCTCATTCTCAGGGAACTTGCCACTCTGAGCAGGGCTTGAGGTAGTCATTATAAAAAGTTCCATTAAAACTTTGAATAGGATTATGCTTGTGTTAGGGGTTACATGGAGAAACCTAATGAACTTCCACTCGACCATTTCCTTCCTAATTAACACTGTAGGACCTGGACTGTGAACCATATGTTAGCAGCCAAAACATCTCCACTGTGTCCTTTACATCGTAAGTGAATGAATCATCAATTGTTGTTTTCAGAGGCATATCTCGATACCTAAGGTGGGTGCTGCTGTCCTCCCTGTCACCAGAATGCCCGTCTGTACTTGTCGCAGTGGGAGCACCACACATCTCGTCTCTGTCTTGGCAAGATAGAGCATGACAGGGTTTTTCTAGGACTGTGCTGCCCTTTTTCATGAAAAACTCTACATGTTCCCTTGTTAGGCACAACTACCTTTCATCACCAGGCTCCCTCCTAGTGAGTATGCTGTCCTCAGTCAATTTCAAGCCTCACAGCTCATGGATTTCTTGTCAAAGACTTCCTTCTCACGGTAGTTGATTCTAGCTCTCATTTCCGTAGGCTGGACACCAAATCCAGAAGAAAAACATGCAATAGTTCCTGTCACTTGGTTTGAAAATATACTGATCTGGGGTCAAATCTAACTCGAATCCTTTCATTCGGTTATTATACTATAATAAAAGATCATTCTACCATGGCAAGATAGAAACTGGGACAGAAAGGCTTTCGTGGGACAAGATTTAAGTGCAAAACCTTCAGATCCTACTGCTTGGATTGATTGCATGTCTCTACCACTAATTGTGTGATCTTAGGTAAGTTACTAGACCTCTCAGAATGTCAGTTTGCTCATCTGTAAAATAAAGATATCATCAAACTTCGTAACAACCGTGGCAAGCTAAGCCATGTAAAACATTGAGCAGAGTGTCAAACATATAGTACAATAAGCAGAGAACACTGGATTTATCTGGCATGAAGTCAATGGTGACTTAGAGGGTGCAGCTTTAATAATGTGACATGGATAAAGACATCATTTTCGGAGACTTGTCCCATAGTCAGCTATGGTTACTGGAGCACCAAGCAGGACCCTTCAGATTTATTCCCAGTCCCTCAACCCTTTGCTCTTTTGTCGTATTTACCCAGTTCCTATATTGTCTAGACCTGCTCTTGTCCAAAGGCTCACTGTCTTCCTTCCTGTCTATCCCATTCAGGATCTGATGGGTAAAACCAGATAAATGGGGAAGCTGTTCCAAGAAGTGGGTTCATTCAGTACCTTTAAGGCTTGTGCCAGCCTCAGTGCTAAAAACCGGGCCAGGCCCTTGAGCCAGGCAGACACGATCTTTAACCTCACGGAGCTTCTAGCTTGGACTAGAGGGTGGCATAGTCACTCCGCTCTAGCCATGGCAGCTTCTGATTCTTCAGTGTCATGAATGTGTCAAGCACATTCTTGCTTCAGGGCCTTTGCACTGACAGTTTCTGCCACTTGGAATACGATGTCCCCAAACATCTTTATGCCCCGTTCCCCCAATTCCTTTGAGCAGGTGATAAATTTTTCTTCCTATTATCAGGACGCTTTTCCAGACCACTTTATAAATCTAACGTAGCCTCCATTCTCTCATTCCTCCCTTCTGTCTTCCCTGATTCATTTTTCTTTATAGCACTTATGGATGTACATTATATAGCTGTGTCTCTATTTGTTAATTGCTCATCTCTTTCCTTGAAATGTAAGCTCCAGAAGACAAGGGATTTTGCCTAATTTATTCACTTCTGTGTCCCCAGTACCTAAGGCAGTGCCAAAGACCTCATGAATGCTCAACATTGATGAGTAAATGAAAACAGATATTTAAACATTCAATTACTGGCTAATGAGCTAAGCATGAAATTAGATATTATAAGAACCCTGTGAAGGGTGCTTAACTCATATGGGATCAAAGCAGGGCCAGGAAGGAAGACAGAAGAAACCCATGTGCTAAGACCTAGGACAAAAGAGTGTGGTGCACCCAAGAGTCTGAAAGGTTGGTTGGGACATGTTGCAAAGGAACAGGAGACGAAGCTAGAGGGACCAGCTTGTGCAGGGCTAGTCGGGCAAGCTTCCTAGACCTGGTGTCCTCCCTGCTCTCTGGGGTAAGTCAAGCAGTGACCTGAAGTGCACAGGTTGAGGCTGGAGTGGAGTGAAACAGGAAAAAACAGCAGAATAATTAGTAGTTTAATCTTGTGCTAAACTGAGTTAAGAAAGTCCATTTATTTATTTCTTCTTTAATATTTTTTAATTTGTTATTTGAATCTAGCAGATATGTTCCAATAACCTACTGTGTGCTAGGCATTATGTAGTCACAGGGTGATCAGCCCTGGAAGTAAGTAAGAATCTATGTCGGAGGGCACATAGCAAAATAGCATGGGTCCTATGAGAAGCTGACTTAATCAAAGATGACAAGGTGGACCCCCCTAGAAAACCCAGAATTATCTTCTGGAGGGTGATTCCCTTGTAGTACAGTTTCCCCTGCTAGGTAAGTATTCTAGGAACCCATCTGTATCAGTGTACCAGCTGGTGGTGGTGTGAGAGGCTGTGTTCAGCTTCAGTGAACTTCTTGAAGACTCTTGCAGTGTGTTTGCCCATTTCATGATGGGTGATTTACAGCATACTGGCCTACACTGCACTGAGTGTTCAGCAGTTTTTTGACCAGACATGCCATGACCCCTGTGTCCCACTCTCCCTATTCACTGGATCTTGCCCAGAGTGGCTTTCTTTTGTTTCCCCACATGAAAAAAGTCCTCAAAGGAAAATATTTTGCTGATGTGGAAGAGTTAAAACAAAAAGCGGCAGAAGCACTAAAAGGCATCAAAAATTGATGAGTTCAAAAACTGCTTTGAGCAGAGGAAAAAACATCTGAATAGGTGTATTGCATCAAATGAAGAGTACTTTGAAGGTGACTGAAGTTTAAACATGTAAGAATAAATACAGAATTTTTATAAATAAATTCTGGAGTTTTTGGGGTCCTCCTCTTATAGTGAGGGTTCTTGAAGGGCCATGAAAATGGTCAAGGTTGTGCTTCCTGACTTCATTCCTGCTGCTGATGACACTTACCTAGAAATAGTTCAGCGATGACCTACCAGAGACCCCTCCCTGGTGTATTACTTTGGGGACATCCACTTCATTCTAAAACCTCACCTCCTTTCTCACTAATCACTGCTCATTTCTCCTTCCTAGTGCCTTCCCTCTGTCTCCACCTGCACCTGGCAGCTCTGGGTTGCCTTACCTGTCCCAGCCCACTTTTCAACGTCACCTTTATGTTCCTTCTTCAGTTCACTTAGACAGTAGGTATAAACGTACTGTCTCTATAGCTTGTGCCATGTAGAACAGAAAGCTCTTCAAAATGAGGGGGGTCCCCTCCTGCTGGAGTCAGATTCATGTAGTCAGTTAGCACACATCTATTAAGGGCCTACCATCTCTGACATGGCTCTTAACTCATCCTACAGTTCCCACAGGCCTCACTTCATCTATTCTGGAGTTTTCAGTCAGGGGCCCCCATGTAAATGGTCCCCTTGCTGGCCTGGTGCTGTTCTGGTGAAGGCACCTCTCAGGCCACACGTGTGTCTGGAACATGCTTCCTCCCTCACATGACACAAATGTCCCTCCTGCCACAGAAACAACCTTTGAAATCCCCCTTCCTTCCTAGGAATCTCTGCTGTAAGAAAGATTCTTTCCTTCCTGTTCCACCTGCCTAAGCGTGTTCCTCCCACGACCTGTTTCCGCCCATTCACCTGCCTGGTGGCTGACATGGAGTGAGTTGTTTGCTGTTTGCCCTTGGGTTCCTCCGCATACCTGTGGGCAGATTTATCTCAAGCTTCCAGAGGTCAAGAACTATCTGTTTATTTGCATGGTTATTGTTACAAGGTTAATCTGTGACTAAAGCACATGAGAACACACATACCAACACAGTCAGCACAGCACCTGCCCAAAGAAGAAGCAATAGAAAGTAGTGATAAGTATTAAAGAATAGGTGTTTTAAACTCTGTATTCACTATTTTGGGGAAGTACTCCTTGTCCAGAGGGCATAGGGCAAATCCTATCCCACAGCCACAGGCAGCCACTGTGGCCTGGGGTGTGTTCATCTTCCACCAGGTTGGTGAGGAGCTCATCAAGTGAGGCTTTCATTCTGGAGAACAAATTACTATAATCTGGCATCACAGTTACATGTGGACATGACTGTCTTTCTTTCCTTCTGGAGTCCAGCCAGTCCATGTCATCAACCAATATCCCCATTGACTAATTCCAAGTAACAAGAAGGGTTGAAAAGGGACAATGTTATGAGGAACTGTGCCCAGCCCACAGGAGGCAGGGCCCTCGGCGGCCATGCTTCGAGCCTGAAACTGATTTCACTATAATGCAGTTGTTCACTCTGATTGCTCACTAATGAAAAAGCCTACTGAATTATAATGTTTGATATGATGACTATATTTTAGAGTATGTTTATAAAAAAATAAATACATCAATGCTAGTACACCAGCAGAAATTTATATGTATAAAGGTGGTGAAAATAACTAATGAATTATTTTTTTTCTATTTTCTAAATATTAATGTACTTAAATGTACTAATGTTCTTTAATGTACTTTATAATAAAATATATATGTAACAATTTCTTAAATATGGTTTACAATTACAATACTTTATTTGATTTAAACTTATTTACCTAGCCTTTACTCCACATGCATATTTAAATATTCATTATACTGCATTAAAAGAGGAAAGGTAATAAACTCCTCCATGAACACAAACACACTGAGTAAATGAAGTCTGCTCTATGTTTATTTCTTGAGAGCACATGAAGTGTCATAGAAAGTGATGGCTCTCTGCCTTGCCTGAATATTGGGGTCACATGGGGATCTTTAGAAACATACTGATACTTAGGTCTGACCACCAAGATTCTGATGTAGTAGTTGGGCTGAGGTATGGCCTGGTTTGCAATTTTTGCAAGACTTCCAAGTCATTCTAATGCACATCCAAGGTTGAAAACCACCAATTTTCAACAGGAATGAACACTGTTTAGTATTTATCAAAATGAAACATCTAAGACAGTGTCTTTATAAAGTACAACTAATCTTGTTCAAACCAAGAGGAAAATATAGTATTTCAGCAGTTCAATAATGAAAACTACGCTCGAATTTAAATTGTGTATTAGAAATAATAATCCCCCAAATTTGGGCATGCCTGGCATTTTACACATGCCACTGGTAATCTTCATAAAACCTCTGAAAGATAAATATTGTGATGCCCATTTTAAAGGTGAAAACCTCTTTCAGAAGTTATTTGCCCCAAAACACACAGCAGCAGCGTAGGGGGCTGGAGCCTTAAGCACAGCTCTGCTGCTGGGGCCCTTCATTATCTACGGCGTTATTTCCAGTCAGGAGTAAGAACCACACTCAGAGTGTGGCCCGGCTTTTGTTAAACAGTCCTCCGCTTGCATGCCTGGAGAAAGGTCTGAGGGGACGCTTGTCAAACTTGAATTGTATTTGTAAGTTATGACTCACACCAGTCAACAGAGGGTGGGGGCCTGGCCAAGGGGACAGTGTTCCCACGATGCCTCTGACTTCACTTCCCCAAACTTTTGTTCCCTTTCCTGCCAGCCAGGGGCAGGAATAGCGCCGGCCTCAAGGGTTTTGTGAGGATTCCCACTAAAGGCATATTACCTATAATCATTATCATCATAATAATCTCTGTTGTTCTTTACATTGAAATATCTTTTTATAATGATTTTACTAATTTATTTTAAGAAAGAGAGGGAGGGAGGGAGAAGGAGGAGAGAAACACGCCTCTTATACGTGTCCCAGCCAGGGCCCCGAACCCACAACCCAGGAATGTGCCCTGAACGTAAGGGAATTGAACTGGCAACCTTTTGCTTCACAGTATGATGTCCAACCAATGGAGCCGTGGTGGTCAGGTCTGAAATACCTTTAAATTTATTCCCTATTTAAGCCTGGCAACCAACATATGGTACCTCCAATTTTTGCAGATGGGGAACCAGGTTCAAATTACAGGACACTTGAATGGCTGTTCCACACCACTTGGGAGGTTCCAGATTCCAAATCTTTCCTTGCACCGGCCCTGCTCCGACTCTGCACTCCCTGGAGGCTCGTGATGTCCCATGAAGTAACAGCAGACAAAAATTAGGTCATTTTTAAAGCTTGTTTTTTCTTTTAAGCATTAGGGCACTTTAAAAAAATCAAAATCAGTCAAAACAAAAACAGTGACCATATGTGTCCAGAGATATCTGTGGAGAAGCTGAAGATAAACAAGCGGTCTTTCCTGTATATCCTAACAGCAGTTTGCCTCAATTCACTCTTTAAAAGCTTCAGGGTGCCCAGCACCAGGTTTTATCAAATCTGGTTTCTAAAAGCCTCCTCAGTCCCTCCCCTTGTTTCCACCACAGCTCATTGCAGGGGACCCACAGCGCATCTTGTGGTTTCTCAATGTCAGGGCAGGCCACGGTCAAAAACAGCTACATGTTTTTGTTTTTAGCATGAAAAAGAGAGCAAATAAGCTTTGCAGACTGCTTTGTCCTCGATGGAGTGGATGAGGGGAAAAATTGCAAACTACAGGGACATGTTTTAAGTTAACAGGGCCTGACATAATTATATGGGTACAATTATAAAAAGGAAGAGATCTGCTTTTAACATGTGTTGAAACCCTTCAACTTCTCAAATAAAGAATGCAACATTTCACTGAACTGGTACCTCTGACATGTCTGAAAATAAAGAACACCCACTTCCCTGGAGGAAGTCGGCTGCACATTACAGGGAAAGGACAGACTGACCTCTCTGCAGGAAGCAGGGGATCCTCGGGCTCTCAACAGCCCTTTCATTTGGACACGTAGCTGTGGACGTGGGGCTGAGTCGGAGTTAATTAGCAGTCCTGTGCGGGAGAAAGTTCCCAAGCCGGATACCCAAGTGGAAGGAGAGGCTCCCCAGAGCGCACGTAGGGGCTGACCTCTCCTGCTGGGCCTCTGACGACAGACGACAGACGGGATGCGGGTCCAGATTAAAAATGGTACTGGTATTTAAGAGGGAAAAACAGGCTCGTTTGAGAAAACACACGTGCTCTCCCTCTCACACACACACAGGGGAAGGGAACATTCAGTGAAAAAGATCTCTGTCCCTATAGGAGCAAGATTAGAAAATGCTAGAACGTTAGCAACCAGCTACATTTGGACACTTCAGTCATTTGGGACAACCGTGAAATGAAGGGGCCCAGTCAGTCTTCTCTTAAAGGGAGGAAATAGATGAAAACTTCATGAACAAGAGAGGTTTTTTGTCAGAGAACCTGTGAGTGTGTGTGTGAGAACAGAGTGTCCACAATGAAAATACTCATCACAGAAAGAGGTCAAGTCCTAGCGAGGTCCAGGGATTAGAAAGAATGAAGTCAGAATAGAATCAGGAGAAATGAAAGGGCGACCTAGGGAGGAAGAGGAGCACCAACTAACAGTTAGGGAGCAGCTCCTGCGGACCAGGCCACTTATTGGACCCTTCAGCTACGCTCTCTTCTCTCCACACACTTGAGGTCACTTCTAGGATTCCCTCTATGAATGAAGAATTCTGAGGCTTGGGAAGATTAAGTAACATGATCAGCTTGCACAGCATTAAGGGAGGTTCAGATAAGATTTCAACTCAGTTCTTCCTGATGCTGAAGCCTCTTGCACTGTTCCCTCTACCACGTTGTCACTCAGACCATGGGACACCTTTTAAAAAATGGCTGAAAAAAGTTGAGAGCAATATGAACACATCAAATCAGTCCAAATGACCCTCTCAAGGGTCCTCACGTCCTCAGAGAGACTGACTTTGTGCTGGGCCATTCGTGTTCTACGTGACATAGTGCCTAAATAGGATATTTTAATATTTTGGCATATTGTCTTTCTGGGTGTGGTGCACTATTGTTACAGGCAGAATACCAAGACAACATTGTATGAGGGTTGCTGCTTACCTGGAAACTCCGGGCACCAGGATTTTAATTGCAAGAGTCAGAAAGGGTCCACCCTCTGCAGGTATCTTGCTACAATAATAGCCTGTGGCTGTCAATAACCCGGGGCTCTATGGAGGTAACAAAGGAAAGTATTGAGGGTGCTGGAAGCCATGCTTTGGAATCAGACTGATCCAGTTACTTCCAGCTGACTTATAATTTTATGCAACAAACCGTGCATGATATAGAAAGGCATTTTGGCATAAGCTCCCAAATTCTTCTGACTAAGGAGTAAGAAAAGCTCTTAGCCGGGGGTGGCTAAGAGAATGTTTTGGTCTGATTTGAATTCCTCTGTATCTTAGATTTCCAAGTTCTGGTGACTCTCCTAAGCATAGTCCACATTGACCTTGTCATATACCTGCAGTAAGGTCGATGTCTCTACATTGGTAATTGTTCAAATTTCACTCACACACCATGTATTTAGTAATAATATTCCTCAGATGGCTCGCTTTCTCCCATGGGCTCCCTGAATGACTGCTGCTTGTGGCTTCTAGTTTGCAAAGGGCTCCTCTCCGGTTTTGAGGTCATGCAAATCTGAAAGCCCAGCCTTCTGTCCAGTTTCTTTTGAATTCTGCCTGGTTTGTGTGATCAGAGGATTTAGATTCAGCTTCCTTTGACAGGAAGAGGGACCTCTTTATTTGGGACCCTCCTCCAATTAAAACCAGGGGTGCTGTGGCACTTCCTGTATAGTACAATTACAAATCATTTGGATGTAGGAGCTCAGGGAGTGACTATTAACTACTTTGGCCTCGGTTCTATATGGGCTGTGCCGTGTGTGTTGTCAGGTGCCCAAATAAGTCTAAGCCCTTGAAAGAAAACCATTCAGGTTTTGATGATGGAAGAACTAAATTTAGTGCATTGAATGAAAATGTGGACTTTTTTTTATGCAAGGCGTTATGTCAGGAGCTTCATGTATACCTTCATTTAATCCTCAGAGTATCTCGAGGAGGTGGGTGCTCTGTGCCCATCTTAAAGATGAGGAAACTGAGACTCCAAGACATTAGTTTGTTTGTATAAGGTCAAGGTAACACAGCCACTAGAACCAGATCTAGGATTTTATTTTTGGTGGTGGTGGTCGTGGTAAAAACACACAGCATAACATTTACCATCTTAACCATTTTTCAGTGTACACTTTAGGACTATTAACCATATTCACACATTGTGAAACAGACCTCTAGAATTTTTTCATCTTTCAAAACTGAAACTCTATGCCTGTTGAATAACAACTTCTTATTCCCTCCCCCCAGGCTCTGACAACCCCCCTTCTACTTTTCTCTCTTTACCAATCTGACTACTCTAGGTAGCTCATATAAGTGGAATCGTACGGTATTTGTCTTTTTGTGTCTGGCTTCTTTCACTGAGCATATTGTCCTCAAGTTTCATCCATATCATAGCATGTGTCAGAATTTCCTTCCTTTTTAAGGCTCAATGACACTCCAGTGTATATACCACATTTTTCTTACAGATCCAGGATTTCAATTCGAGTTTGTAAAGCTCCAAATTCCATGCTCTTTTCCTGTGAGTAAACTGTGTTACCTTGTCAGTGCTTTAAATTAAAGAGAATGACAAACTTCACATTATACATAAATGAACATAAAATGACACAGCTGTGTCCTGAGATGGAGTGACAGAGGGCTGACAAGACGCTTTGCTGACTTACCATCTCTAAGTGGAGTGCTCCATCTCTCTCCTCAGACAGAGCCTAGTTCCCCACTCCTCCATTCCCCTACACACCCGTCACTGCCTCCCACCACTCTCCTCCCCCAGCACACACCCTGGCTTTTCCTCTTCTGTAAGTCACGTACCAAGGGCTCCAGGACATCTCCCAGCTGAATATAAATAGCCCTGAGACTTCAAACTCCACACCCTTCCTCAACCAGCCTTCCCTGTTGCCCAACTTCTCTGTCCTTGTGGGCTGGGCCAGTGTCCTATAGAGTCTGCAAGTCTGAAGCCTCAGTAATCTTTGCTGCCTCTCTGGCTTTCATCACTCGCCATCAGCTGCCAAGGAGAGCAGCTTCCTTCTCTACAGCCTGTCTCACATCTGCTTATATCCTCCTCTTAAGGAGAAGAGAATCCAATCCAAGGTCCCTGACCAGTCCTGATGGCTTTGCAAATGCAGTGTTGCTCTTCATCCCACCCCAGCCTCACTCCCAACCTCCCCGCCCCCACCGCTGCCCCACCTCAAAACTCCCCTGAAGAGCAGTCTTGAACCATCTGTAACAACTGCTCCTTCTGGACCAGTTAGTCTACCTCACTGGTCTCCCCTAGAATCATCAAAAACCAGAGTCAGCACTGTCCTGCTAAAATCTTTCCCCAGCTGTGTATCCAGTTCCAGTATCTTCACCTACAATATCCTTGGGCAGCTTTGTTCTGATCCAGAGTATTTTCTGCCCCCCCCCCCGCCCCCCGCACTCCTAATCCACATATATCACAGTCACTTTCAACCTTTGGACATTCACCTAAACCACCTCCAGACCTGGGGCTCTTTTGGCTTCACTACTGAGGTGAACCCCATTATCTTCTCCCCTGCCTGTTTTGGATGGTAATTTGCAGTCAATCCCAATGAATTCCAGCCCATTTTTGGGGTCATTTCTGAACTTTCTCGAACTATAATATAGTTAATCTGTTTGTTTATAAATATTTTTATAAAATATATATTGATTTATTTTCCCTTTTATATGTTTTCTTGAGAATGAACTAGGCCTGCCCTAGTTTGTGTGGCTCAGTTGGTTGGGCATCACCCTTTAAGGTGAAAGTTCACAGGTTCGATTCCCAGTCAGGGCACATACCAAAGTTTCGGGTTTGATCCCCAGCTGGGGTGTGTGCAGGAGGCAACTGGTCGTTCCCTCTCACATTGATGTTTCCCTCCCTGTCTTTCTCCCTCCCTTCCCCTCTCTCCAGAATCAGTAAAAGATATTTAATTTTTTTTAAAAAAAGAGAATGAACTAGGTCTGTTCTTCATATTCCCAAATGGTTCCCTCACCCTCACAGCATATATTATGCCATAAACAAATCATGCTGTATAGAAATCATGGGAGAGGGGATTCAAGATAACGTAGAGCTATTTTCCAGCTAAGATGAGTTTAATGGGGTCAATGATGCCCAAGGAGAATTGGAGGGCATGGGGCTAAGGTCCCAGTGTTGATGAGCTCCTCAGAAGGGTGCAGTGTCTTTTAGCAAAACAAGCCCCGATGAAGATCACTAGGTTCGGAGGATGCCATGTTTGATAGCTATATTTGGGTTTGGAACCCAAGCTGAGAAGTTCCTGCACAAAGCCCAGGGACAGTCTGGTAGAGCCCCACACTTCAGCATGATGTCAAAAGGACACTCCCAAAGTTCCCCAGCACCAGCTCCCCCAGCTCAGGATGTACAGAAGAGCCACAGGAAAGGGTTGCCGTGTGCAGGACACCACAACCAGAGGAAGGCGTGCCTATCAGCAGGACCAAGAGCAACACTCTGAACCCGAGGGTCCCATCCCAGCTCATTGGAGGCCAAAGAAAACCATAGAACAGACACAACTTGCCCTTGTCCCCACCCCTGTAACAGACATAACAAAACATAAATAAACCTCTCATAATCCAGATCCTATCCTGAGAGGAGGAAAGGAAAGGAGAGGAAAGGGAGGATCCTGAATAGACTGAGGGGGGTCACCCCAAAGCAACACAGTTTAAACTGGAAATGACTGAGTTACTTTAATTGGCAAGATCCACGCTTCTACCACCGACAGGAAATGGGCTCTGAGCTGAGCTGGCTTCATTGCCAAGTCTGTGGACTTCCTCTCCTCTGTACAAATTATGCACCCAGCAAACAGCCTGCAGAATGACTTGTGAATTAGGCTGTCTGAGGTTGGCAGGAGCTTCAGAGGTGGCTTAGGTGGAGCCTGTCACTTTAGGGACAAGGACCCAGGGCCCAAGGAGGAGCTGGGATGTGGTCAGCTGTTGGGGACCCAGCCCCAGCACCCACACACCCACTGCTTTCCACCACCTTCACTGCCCACTTAGCCCTGTTGTCCCAGTACACCAGACACCACACGGAGGGTAACAAGGAAGGATGGGTCAGGTTTAATATGACAGCACAGGTTTCAACGAAAGGGTTCGATAATCCCAAATACATTGCTATGTGTAGAGCAGGAATGTGAGATGATATGGGGATGTGGAGGGCGGGAAGAAACTTTTTTTTTACATCAAAATGAAGTGGCAAAGTGGGGTTTGAGGAGTGGAAAAGCAAAGGCAGCTGCCTGTCCTTGCCAGATCCTGGCCTGGGCAACTTGGGGTGGAGCTGGGGCACCTGGAGGTGGGGTGAAGTGGCAGGGCTCTCACTGGACAGGTCTGCTCTGTAGCTGGAGGGTGAAACTTTAATCATTCCTCATTCAAAGAACACTTGCTGTACGTTTTATAGGAGGGGTGCTTTCAAAAATCATATAGCCATTTTCACAATTATCTGACACTGTTTCATAGTTACAGAGGAACAGCAAACTCTCCTTGTTGTTGACTTGTGTGAGGACAGTGCTGTTCCACCTCCCTCTCAGCTCCGAAGCCAAGAACAAAATGTCTGAGTGTTGAACTAAGGTGTCACAGATCATCATCTGCAATGATTAAGAATTCATCTTCCATATGTTAATGCCTCATTTCCCCCACAGAATTAAGTGGTTAGAGAAAGCAAATACCTCTTTATACCATGTCCAGATAAGCATCAACAGTGTTTAAGAATGAAAAGTATCTCAGTGATTACAGCCAAAGGTCTCTATCAGTCTCACTGGATGGACTAAGTAAGTCAAAGCTTATTATGTTAACCATATCTGTCATTTACATCTAATGTATTACTCTTCTCATATTATAAGGCAACAAGTTTCAGGTTTGTGAACACAGTCACATTGGTCCTTGTTGGCATTTTAGGAGTGGCAGTGGGGGAGGAGAGAGAGAAGGAAGGGTGGTGAAGACCCTTGAGGATTTAAGCTATGGGGTGACCCTCTGCTTGTTCTTATGTCCACAATAAACAAGACACCCGAAAATGACTCCTGAATCATCAGGCTCTGGGAGCTAGGTCTTTCTGTACTCAGTCTATGGACTCACACATGAGGCTGAGGATGAGAGAGCAAAGGGGCAGCTTTACTGTGCTTTCTGCTTACAACTCCCCCAGGTGATGTGACCTTTATGCACATGAGGGTACCCAGCACCATTTCCTAGCATTGCATCATCTATGAACCAGGTAGCTGGCTCTCACCAGGCACTGAATCCCTTAACACTTGTGATCCTGAACTTCCCAGACTTCAGAACTGTGAGAAATAAATTTCTGTTGTTTATAAGTCATCCAGCCCAAATGGATAAGAGGTCTTTGTGTGTGGTATATAAAAATGGAAGTGAGTGGCTGAATCCTCAAGTATATATACTTGCTTTGTTTTATTTATATTACTAACGTAACACTTACCATGTGCTAGGTGCTCTGTGAAATGCCTGACTCAAGCTAAATGTCCCCTCCTCATAAGAGCCCTGAGGCTGGTCACTTGCCCAGGGAGATGGAGATGGACGGTAGGCCCTCTGACACTGGTGTCGGTCTGCACTTTGCTGTGCTGCTTCTCTGTGGACCAGCACTGCAGGGCCACATCTGGCCTGTGCTCCTCTCTCCTCACCTGAATCACCTGACAACCATGTCATCATTTGCTTCCTCTTGACCACGCTGTACTCTCCATAATGGCAAAGTCTAGATCTGCTGGCCTCGCCGAGGTCTCCAAGACCCAACACGATACCTGGCATATTGCAGGCCCTCGAAGGCAAACGGGTGAGCTCCAGGGTCTGCTCTGCTCATCTGTGCTCAAAAGCAGAACTGAGCTGACAATATGAATAGCTTTATAATTACTCTTGTTTGGCTGACATTGATACATTCTATGTATGAGGCATTTCTAAATCTCAAATTGTCTAAAAACTATGGTTTCGTAAAATCACATTTTGAGAGATCAGCAGTTAAAAATGCACAATTTTCTAAGCAGTATGGTAAACCCTTGATATACATTTTTTTCATTTACTTGTTGTAACAACTCTATGAAGTGGGTACTGGTTTGTATTCTTTCCCCTGCCCCCCATAACACTGGGTTAATGATAATCCTTGGTTCAGGGCACACTGCCATTGTTCCAGGCACAGCTCTCTATTATTCACCTTTTATTTATTTATTTATTTATTCATATTTTAAATAACAAACTTGCCAATGAACTTACTGCCCAGCCAAAAACTAGAACATTAACAATGACTTACATCGGTCTCTGTGCTCCTTCCATCCCACCCGCTTGCTCCCCTCACATACAATCTCTATCCAGAATTTTGCATTTCCTGTTTATTTTTCTTATAGTATGCCCTAGTACTTTATTGCTTAGTTTTAGTTATTTTTGAACTTTATAAGAAAGGCGGCACTTTTGCTCATCCGGCATCATACTCCTTAGATTCATCCGTATGTTTGTACAAGTGGCCACAGTCTATTCATTTTCTGTGCTGTGAAAATTTTCCATAGATTCTTCTGTTGATGGGCATTTCAATTGCTTTTCATTTTCTATTATTACAGAGGGACATTTTTTGGGGGGTATGATCCTGAGTTTACAGAGGGAAAAACTGAGGCACAGAGAAGTCACCAGTAAGTAGTCTGAGATCTCCCAGCCAAAAAGTGGCTGAACCAGGACTTGAATTTAGATCTCTCCAGCTATGAAGCATGCACTCTTTCATCAGTACGCTGTGTGGGCTCTATCAATCTTCCCCTGAGGGAAAACGCACATTTTCCTTTTTCATTTTACTGGTACAAAGATACTCCACCCTCTTTGTTATAGGAGAAGAAAAACTTGTAAGTTGAGTTAATTAGCCTTTCAAATAAAATCACTTATCCTTTTGGATACAGTAGCTATCCATTCCCCTCCACTCCAGAAAGTGACATCGCTGGGTACAGTGTGTCTTTGAGACTACATGCCCAGACATAGTCTGACTTTATACCTATAATCCGTTTAGCTCCTGGTTTGGGGCCTAAATTCTCTTTGCAGTAGAATTAAGTGTATATGTCTGTGTGTGTTGTTAAATCAAAAGTTCTAAAGAAGAAAATGATGGAAAAATAAAGTAATATGTTAGTTTCTACAGCTTGCTATAAAGTTCTAGAAGGAAGATATCTAAATTTACCTCTTTCGATTAAAAAATAGGCTTTACATGTAAAATAGCTCAGTAAACTAAAGTAAGCTCTGATCATGTAAACTGTAGATCACAATGTTAAAATAGAAATATTTCACTTATCTATGAAGGAATTGCATCCCCCCCCACCATGCTAGTTATTTGGAATTTAGGAAAAAATAGAACACAATGTTTACATGTATAAAGTTTGATCTTTCAAAAAACAGATATTGCTGTTTTGGGGGGCACTAAATAACGTAAACTTCGAATTTATGTAGATTTCAGATCTGGACCAGACTGCAGTCTGGTTCTGCCAGCTTATGTCCTCTCAGCCCCGATGGGCTTCAGAAACTGGCCCCGCAACCACCCGGCCACACTCTCATCCCTGTTTCCCTATAATAGGCTGTTCTGGGGGCAACCCACTTCTTCAACAGCTATTTTTGGTGTATGTGTACTTGGGGCATTCAGATATTTTTATTGTTGTTTAAAATATAAAACAAAATATTAAAAACTCATATAACAACTTTACAGAACATTTAGAAAATAGAGGAAAAAATGTCTAACACACTCTCACCCACATTCAATTCTTCCCCTTGTTGTGTATTTCCTTCTCATCCTGACCTATATGTAGACACATCATTCTAAGTGGCAAACAGGGATGTGTCTCCACTTCCCTGTCCTGCATGTCTTAGCTTGGATTTTCCCAGAAGCAGACTCTGAGACAAGGACTCATGCAAAGATATTGATTTGGGAAGTGCAGGCAACCTTTAGGGTCATGGGGAATCACTACAAGGAAGGGAAAGCAGTCAATTAAAAACATGCATATTAAATGATAGAAGCTTAATCCCCATGATGTAAAACACACACCTCAAAACAATGATCCCACTGTAGAGGACCTGCCATGGCCGTTGTTCGACCACCGCCGAGGGGAAGGAGATCTAATTCCTCAGCTGTGTGCCTGTCCACTGTCCACAGGTACGGGTGGTCGGGAAAGAGCCTCAGGTTCAGAGATGCAGCTGGAATTTGGCTGGAACAGCTGAGAGCCCTGAGTGGCATGGGCGGACCCGGAGTGCCTTCTATACTGCTTTGTTCACCTTACATTTATTACAACACCAGCACTTCCTTGTTGCTAAACAGTATTTATATTTATGAGAGTAGTTTCCACAGAATATTTCATAATGGAACCATAATTTAACTATCCCTCAGATCCTAGATATCTACATTGCTTCAAAATGGAATGAGTGAAGTGTCAACAAATAGCTAAATCATTTCTGTCTTAACTCTAAAAGCAGGAGCAGGATACCAGGGAATGGAAACATATGTTCTTAAAGGTACTGGAAGTTCTCCACTTACACTAGCAAAGCAGAGCACCTCAGGTGAGGACAGTCCTGAGGATCATGACCCAGCAGTGTATGCAGCATGGGCTCTGAGTCAGCTGTCATTTAGTGCCACTTTAATTGCTGCCGTGCGTTCATGCGATAGCTGTCATTTTGTTCTCCTGAATTTCTAAGGTCCACAGATTCTGTATATCAAAACCAGGGCCACGGTAGTGAGGAAGCACAAAGCTATCAAATCATTTTGTACCAGAAAGGAGTATTGAGACCTAGCTTTTGCTATGGTCAGCCACCAAGCAGATGTGTCGGCTCGGGGAGGCCTCACACCCCTCATGCACCTCTGTGCTTCACCTGTAAATCAAGGTGTGTGTGTGGCAGACACAGTCTGCAGCTTCCCCAGCAGTCACAACCACCCTCCCCAGGCTTCTTTGCTAACACAAATCTGACGTTATGAAGATACCAGGTGAAGAGTCCCTGTTCTCAGGAAGATCAATCCTGAGAGAACCCCGGGGGAGAATCATAATTGGTTTGAGTCACTTGCAGTCATTCCTGCCTCCTCAGCCACACATGTGCTTCCTCCGCTTCCTTTGAAGTTAGGGAAGGACAAGTGAAAACAATACAATACGCAATACAATGCTTTCCATGGGCTGCTCTTTAAGTACCTATGTATGTTTCAACTCATTTAATTCTCAGAAGAACCTTAGGAACTAAGTGTTCTGTTATCATATCACTTTGTTGAGGAAGCAACCCTGCCATAGAAAAGTCAGGGGAATCTCCTAAGGTCACGTGGCTGGTAAATGTTGGAGCAAGGACTCTCACCCACGCCTGCCTGTCACCGAGATCTTTGCTCCTTTGTCATGCAGAATATCCAGGCCTTGTTTTATGTAACCAGAAGTAAACCTGAGCGTTGTGCCCGAATCACCAAAGGCTGGCCTTGGGAGACACTGGCTTTCCTGTACGGCCTTCCTCATCAGCACTGGCTCTCAGGAGCTGCCACCTCACTTCAAATAATCGAAATTTGCAGTTTCTATTCAGGGCCTCATAATTAATTATCAACATGAGTCAAACCTATATTACGGAAAGGCAGCAGGTAAGAATGCTTAATTTACTTTTTCCTACCCTTCTAAGGTTATGTTGTGTAGGTTAGACAGCTTGCAAGATTGCCTGCCCTCCACTTCCGCTCTGGCACACAAGCACATACCCACACACACACTCACTGGGCACCCACATAAATGGTGCTCCCGGACCCGCTCTCCTTCCTGATGCTCACTCCTCAACTTGCTATTGCGAGAAACTTCCTCAAACCTTGTCCCAGCCTTCTCACAACACTTTAAGTCACTGGCTTGTATTTTGCCTTTAGTTTTTCTGTTAACTCACCTTTTGGTCTAAGACACTGTGATCTCTAAGCTAGAAGAATGGGCTCTTTGCTGTCTTAGCAACTGACTGTCACCCCTCTCAATTCCTCAGGGCCTTTAGGTTGCTACCCTCAACCCCCAAAGTAGCAACTTCAATGGGAACTTCAAAGCTTCTAGGCAGCAACTTCCCAACTTTTTGTTTTCAGCCTGATAATACTCTTCAGCAAGCATGGCTCATCCTCCATTCTAGGCCCAGGTAATTGTAACTACAGAACTGGGAAAAATAACTCGAGGTTTTGCCTGAAGAACAGCTCTCAGTTCTCACAGAGAAATCATACGGAATGATAGACTTTTCAGAACACTGGTTGTAGGAAAAGTGTTGTTCTAGTTTTCAAATGGGAGAAGGCTCTAGTATTACAGAAATGGTAACCCTTTAGCTTAATCCATGCTAGACATGACCTTGAGCATTCAGAGAAGAAATCCAAGAAGGACCCCTAACAGTCATCACGAATTCACTCAGAACAGATCAGGCCAGGCTGACCTTGGTTTTATTTGCTGAGAGCTGGTAAGTTAGGGCAGCAAGTCTTAGCTGCACTCTCCACCCTCTGGCTCGTCACAACAGTGGAGGGGGTGAGTAGAGTTATAACTTGCCCTCCAGGAATTATACATAGATTAAGGCTATGTTAATCTGTTTCAATCTCTTAAAATATAAAAGAGAAAGCTTCCCACTGAACAACTATTACATGAAAATACTGAGAGGGCTGTTGTGTAGAAGAATTAGATGTCACAGGGCAGAGCCAGGATGAGTGTGCACCTCACAGGGAGGCACTCGGCGCTCCACGTAGAGAAGTACATATACCGAACACTTGGAGCAGAGCTTCTTAAACCTGAGTCAGGTACAGATCCCTGAGAGAGAAAAAATACTCCTGTAGCTCCTCAGGATTTACAAACATTTTTCTATAACGTTTCCTAGTTATGAGCTTGCAACTAGGTATAAAGTTTTTATGCTTAAAGTTACACAAATTTACAAACTACACTTATAAATATATAAATTAAATGCAAGCAAAGTTACAATGTAAACAATATTTAAATGAGTTCACTTTAATAAAGATGATGTTGTTTTCCTAAAACAAACCACCATTCAGAGCATAACAAGGTACTGACGGGTTTTGTCTCGGTCAGGCATAGACCGTGCTGCGTAAGCTATGACAACTTGAACCAAACTCTTTCCTTTTTCTGAACCACACAGAAACCTTCCTGTGTGAGGCAGATCATGAAGTCACGTCCCTTCACCGAAACTGACATTCACTCAAATGTTCTTGCCTACTTAGTCCAGCTCTGCTCTCTCCTCATTATTATCCCACACAATTAAAGAAAAACTAACATATAAACAAAAGCAAACACTGAAAAATATCTTCTGGTGGTCCTCACATAAAAAGTGGTCACAACATTTGTCAAAATTCAGAGACATTATAGGACATAAAGAGTGAAGGCTAATATAAAGTATGGACTTAAATGAATAATATCATACTGATATCAGCCCATCAATGATAGCAAATGCACTACACTAAGGTAAGATGTTAGTAATAGGGGAAATTGGAAGTAGAGGGGTCAGGGGGTATAAGGACACTCTGTACTTTTCACTCAATTTCTCTGTAAGCCTAAAACTGCTCAAAAAATAAGTCTACTGATGTTCCAAAAGTGGTCACTATTACATGCTTACATTATTAGTTCTTTTTAGATTGTTGTCCAAATGAAAAGAAAATTTTACATATCACGCATAGAAGTCTTAGTCCTCCAAGAAGATGTCTGTGTATTTCAGGTTCCCCACCATAGTTTAAGAAATGCTCGCCCTGGCAGGTGTGGCTCAGTGGATTGAGTGCTGGCCTGTGAACCAAAGAGTCGCCAGCTTGATTCTCAGTGAGGGTGCAGGCCTGGGTTGCAGGCTGGGTACCCAATAGGGGGTGAGTGCAAGAGGCAACATTGATGTTTGTCTCCCTCTCTTCCTGCTTTCTCCTCTCTCTAAAAATAAATAAAATCTTTTTAAAAAGAGAAAGAAATGCTGAAACCAGGAGTTCAGGAATGGAATGGGCTATTCCGAAAAGCTCTAAGAGCTTCTTTCCTCAAAGTGTTCCAGAATATGCCTGGGAGGTCATCTTTCAAAGATGTTTTACTTGGGATTTTTGATTTTGGAGAGAGGTCAGTACACATGATCTCTAATTCCAAGATTATATAATTCCAATTTTTATGAAGATTTAACCCTAAATTAATTTGTTTTTAGCTCTACTTTTCACAGACAGAGCAGTGGCCCGATGCCAGAACCATAACATGCTTACAGTTGTAGCTTTCTAAAGCCTTTTTTCTTATTCCCACAACCCTGTCCAAATAGCAACAGTTTCGCTTAGGCGTAGCTACCTATTGTCAATTTTTTGGTCCTGTGAAAGAATAACGAATACACTTCGCTTCATTCCAGAGAACCCCGGTGGCATTTCTTTGTGATGGCCTATCACACTCCACGCCAAGCTGGGTGCTATGGTTACTGCTCTGTTTTACGTCTTTGGGTAATCCATTTTCTAACTGTTCTCTTAGCAAGACCCTAGAAAACATTTCTATTTCATTACTCCCGTGGAAAATATTTTCTTCTAGGAATATATTTTTGGGGCTAAGACAGATCTGTAAAAGGCCTTTTGTAATTGTAAAATTTAAAAAAACCCACTTTTTATACTTTACTAAACTCTTATGCATACATCATTGCTTATTTTTAGCAAATGATATTGGCAAATTAGAAGTTGTAACATCATTGGCATCGAGTACCTAAAATCCTTCGGCAAAGTGTCAATTGAGTCTTAATATTTAATCCTTTAATTGGGATAGAATTCCTAAATCGGGATGGAATAGTTTGCCATTTAAATGTAAAGAAGCTGGGTCCTAGTCATAAACGCAAGTGTCTGAAGGGAGTGAGAGGGGTGGAGTCTTGTAGACACCCTCGTTCTCTGGTTCCAGCCTCTCTCTCTCTCTCTCACCCAGGCAGCGTTCTCTCCCCTACCTATCTTGCAACTTCCAGAAATGAGGGTTGGCTAAGAGGCATAGCTTTTCAACTCCACCTACCGTCTGCTTCAAGAACTGCATTAATATTTCTGACATCCTAGTCCCAAATCAATGACTCCTTCCAAGAAGAAATGTATTGAAATAGAAAGGATAAAATGGAAAAATTAACATTCAAAGATTCCGGGGAATAGCCTCAAAAACAAGTCACCAAGGGAAACCTGTTCTACTTCTATTTTGATTATTTCCAAAAGGGAGGCCCTATTTATAAAAGATTACAACCAAAGTCAAAAGGCTCAAGTAAGATGATGTTTTTCATGCAATAAGATCTAATCATTCTTAAGTTGAATTAAAGCAGTTATTTGATAACATACCTATTGGGAGATGTAAAATATTGGTTTTTATAATTGCTATCCCAGTGTGTTCCCTGTTTCAAAGCTGTTACGAGGTTTACATCTATGGTTTATTTTTCTTTTCTTTCTTTCTTTCTTTCTTTTTTTTTTTTTTTGGAGCTCAGTCTGAAAAAAGACAGAACACACCCCCCTGATGTGTTGAGATTCTTCTTGCTTTATTTCAGTGGTAATTTATTTTTCCCATATTTTCCCCAGTTTCAGGAAAGGGTGGGTTAGAGTCAGGGGCTTCCTGAAAGTTTCAGAACAAGAATTCAAATGAAGCTCTGTTTAGAGGGGCCCCCTGAGAATTGTGTTTGGGAACATACCGACCCCATGTGGTATTATCTTTGCCACATATTACAGTTTTCTGTGAAATTTATTTTTAATCTTTAACAAAGCATGTTCATGTTTATCTTAAGTTATGAAAAAGTGTAGTCGTTTAAAACAAAACTTTCAAAAATAATTAAATATACAATGAATGCTGAAACATAAAAGTCAGGCAGAATGTTACTTAACAAGAAAGAGCTTCCTAAAGATCAAGGGGTTGTTGTTTGTTTGATTAGCTGAAGACAAATAAGAAGTACTTTCACTCTGAGGGACTCTGACGGTGACTTAAGGAGGCCCCACCCCCACCAAGATGAAGGTTGCCTACCCTTCTTGTTCACAGAGCTGGAAAATTTACTGGTTGACACTAAAAAGATACACTGTGTTCAGAAGAATGAAATGCTGAGATTTATTTGAAGACAGCCTATGAGCAAGCAAAGGGCATTTTTGAGCATGCCTTTCAATCTTATTTAAAATTATGAAGGAAAGAAACAATACCTTGGGCTTTGCTTTATTTGGTGTTCAGGCAGAACACACACAGTGCAGCATCGGGAAGCAGTGAACTGTGTGGGCTGCTGTATTCCTCAATGAATGCGTATGCTTCCGCATTCCAGCCACCTCTGACTGCCTTCAGGGAATGAAAGCCCTTGTCCCATGACAACCTACAGATTCCGTGTTCTCTTTAAGTCCGTTATGGACAGAGGTCAGAATCAAACAAGATAGAAATATAGTCTCAGTTCAGTTTGTGGTGGCCTGTAAGAGATGGGTTTGTATAATGGTGGTCTCTGTTGTTGTTATCAGCCAGAGCAACTCTGGATGGGGGAATATCTGGTTATTTCCAACCAGCAGCTGTCAGATGGGCCCGATCAAGTCCTTCAGGAGTACTATTCAAAGAGAAACAAGTTATTTTTATTTATCTTGTACAGTTCCCCACAAACGGCTTCAAAATGTGTGTGTGTGTGTGTGTGTGTGTGTGTTTGTGTGTGTGTGTGTGTGTGTTATAAAAGCTTCCAATAGCTCATGCTGTGTGGGGTGAAAGGAGGATGAAGATCATGAAGCAAGGCCTGACCCTGGTAAACACAGACATGACACAGTGTTCATGCTGAAGAGGGTTTTGTTGGGCCAGGGGCCTTTTGTTCTTTAACACTCCACATGGGACCAAACATAACTGCAGTGTGTATAAATGATGTCTATAACTTCAGGAAATCTTACAACAAACAAACAACAACAAAACCTTTCATGGTTGGGAGAGCAGTGATGCAAATATTCCAACACCAGATACTCCCCAAATTATGGCTTTGGAACAAATTGAGTCAGAAAATTACTTTGTTTTGCTTAGTTTACTTTAATGGGAGGAAGTATGGCAGAGTAGTGAAATGAGGCAACTCAATTATTGTTATTGTTTTAAAAATAATTTCATAGTATTGTTATCAATAATTGCTTGTGATGATTGACATTGTATAAATACATATCCATTAGCACAGAAGGAAAGGTAATTCACAGATAGGATTGGAAATAATAAAAGTAGTTTTTAAATTATTGAAGACTGGGTAGGGGACTACTTTTATAAGGGAGGACTCAGGAAATAGGGCTACTTATTTTGGTTAGGCTAATTCTGTTATATCAGACTTCTGAGAAAATTGTTTTGGTTTGCAGAAAAACTTGAATTTGGATTATATCTATTCAATATGTTTTATACATAGGTTTTTATACATAAGTTTTTATCCAGTTTTAATGGGTTGAATAGGTGACCTTTTCAAAATCCTTCATTCCACCCACTACATGATTAACATTAATATTTGGACTGAGTCTACAATGGTTTCCCCAATGTTACTTTTATTGTTCCTTTTTGGTGTGGTGCATGGGAAACCTTTGACCTGAGGGTGGCTGATCCTAATGAGCGTAGGCCATTATGAGGTGGTCCTACCATATCTCTGCTGGAAAATCACATCCTGATCTGCCCAATTTCTAGTGAGTAGACAATTGTAGTGCCGATCCCACAATTCTACCACCAAAATAGAATTTTAGGTACTTTTAATAAAAACATTATCTAGAAAAAACTATATCTAGGTCTTCCCTGACAAGTTGTATGATTCAGTGCTTTGCTTCTATAAACTAAAGTTAGAAACGCAGAGTGACTCACTTCTCTTTTGTGTATGCATCTAAGTGTACAAGGAAGTCAGCTTCTGGCATTGCTTTCTTGAAAGGAAAAAAAAAGGACATGCTCCTTCTCAAGTATCCTTTTTAGGTCAGCAATTTTGAAGAGCAAGACTGATTGGTACCCCAGCGGAAAGGGCTGATGCTCTGATTTGTCACGACTCCCTGTGAGTGGAGCGCTTCCATGGCTGGAGAAAGGAAAACACTTGTACTAATACTGAATGTGCTTCCTGTGTAAAGTAACCTTTAGCTCTGTGGAGATCCCCCACGTTAATGACCAGGAACATAGTGGAAACAGAAGGAAATCCAAACACCTCACTAGCCACCTCCAGCTAGTCAAGCTGCAGCCCCCTTTGATGACAGAAATGGCTGTTAAAGGCATGCTCAGCTGGGCTCCTGTTTCTTTTGTTTCTAAGGTGTGACTATTTTAATTGTTTAAAATGTGATGCCATTTGGACCCAGGAAGAAGGCTGAGCTCCATCAATCAGAGATCATGTGGTAGATGGACCGGGAGTCCTCTTACTCACGTGCCTGTCCCAGGGACTGGTAAGTGTGGTCACCTGCAGAACCAGCTCTCAGCCCCCAGGTCAGACTACAGGCTTCTGTATTTCCATGTCTTCATTATAGAAACACTGTTGAGTCTACAGTGACCGTCCTGGCCATGAGAACCTCTCTTCCTATGCAGAGCTTAAAATGGGGTTCCCTACACTGAATGAGGGGGAAAACCCTGCAGTGTTCACAGAGAGAAATACTTTTCAAACATTTCTGGGCTTTTTCAAGCCCCTGGAATAGCCCAGCTCTTTAAGTTTTGTGGAAAGTGTGTCTGTGTGATGGAGAGAGAAAGGGGTTGCAACATGCTTTCAGGGCTTCCCTGGCAAGCTGACACTCGTATTCTCCTGCAGGACACCATCACAACCCTGTCTCAGCAACTACACCTTAGAAATGCATTTGCTGTTCTCAGAATACAGCTTTCCACAGGTGGGTGAATGGCATACCTGCCTCCAAGCCAACTGCAACCTGCTCCTTCTTAAAAGACATGTGTACTTCCTAAGACAGCTGAGCTGGTTGGGGGAAGAGTAACAACTTCTTTAATCTCTTTCCCATTCTGGATTCTCTCTCTCCCCCTCCCATTTCTTCTTCTTCCTCCTCCTCCTCACTTACATCTGCAACTCCCTCAAGCTGGATCATCCAATTTATCTTGATTCACCTCTGTTAAGCCTCCTTCTCCCTAAGAATGAATGATCTGTCTCAGTGAGTGCAGACCAAACCTAATGACACAGAGCCCTGTATGCATGTCTGAGAGTGCATTACTGGGGCCTGAAACCCCAGCTAAGTCTGACACACACACGGTGTAGTGGGAGAGACACTACCTGGTACCCTAGTAGGTACTCGATAACTATTTATCAACTTTTGTTTGATGTTTGCTGGTGGGTTGAACACTGGTGAGGAACCATGAGAGCCAGGCTTTGCCAGCATTCTACGACTTTGTCAGCAACCTTTGACAGTCTCCTGGCCTCTCTGGGTTTACGATTTCCCGACTTTCTAAAACGGAATTTTACTTTCATGATCCCTGAAAGAGGGCATTCATGCCCCTAGATAGAAGAGTTCAGGACCGTATCAGAGGATGTACAAGCTAGAAGAGAAATCTCTTCCTAGGATATCAGTTTCATTCAAGGTTAAGTAACCTGAGAGTTTTGTTTTCTGTGGTTACATAAAATGAAACAAAGATACAGTTGGTACTCCTGATCCGCAGGGTGCATGAGTTTTCCATCTGCAGCTGTTTTGAATTGCGACCACAGATTGCCCTCACTTACTGTTCATATTCACTCTCCTCTGCTTTTTGGGTTTCAGAGGAGAACTCTAAGTACTGTTAGGTGTGAGGTACTCTCCCTTTTGGCTTCTGTTTCTTTCCTATTCTTAAAGTGCTATTTCTGAGGGATCTCCTCCATACCCAGGCTCCGATTACCACATGTATGCTGATGTCTCGCTCATTTATATACCCACTCTGAGCACCAAAATCCTGCTTATCTAGCTGCTCATTTGGGATTACTTTTTGGGTATCTCTCAGTTGTAAACCCTACATGTCTAAAGCAGGACTCATGATTTCCTCCCCAAACCTGGTATCGTCCCAACATTCCACACCTGAGTAAATGCTGCTACATCCATTAAGTTGCACAAGTGATAAACTTGAGTTATCCTGGACATTTTCCTTTACCATATTTCTTATACCAAATCCATCTCGAGAACTTGTGAGTTTTGACTTCTAAAGTGGCTCTCAAATCTACCTTCTCTCCATCTTCAAGCTATTTTCATCCCTTGTTTTTAGCTACCTTACTATTCTATGCCACATCCTGTTATGGCTCCTCTACCTACATGACCCTGCATGCCTGGCCTTATACCTCCCTTTGACAGCCTCAACTTTCTGTTCCAGCCACATTAGCCTTCTCCCAGTCCTTCGTATTCCCCAGGCTTCATCTTATCACAGGGCCTTTGCCATGCCTACTTTCACTTGCTCTTCACTCAGTTAATACCTACTCATCTGTCAGCCTTCAGTTAATTTCTACTTATCACATCAGAGAAGTGACCTCAATGATTTGTTCAAATCTCTCTTTTTAGGGCCTCTTTTATTTCTCTTTTGTGGTACTTGCTGGGCTATACTTCTTGTTTGATTATTTGATTGATGTGTACTCTGCCTTCCCCCAAGGCTAAAACTCCATGAGAACAGGACATTAGGCAGGCATTAGGACTCCAGAAGCTAGCATAGTAGACACTTTAATCATAAATACTGGTGACCCAATGAGTACAGTAGTTATTCATTAGCAAAGGAATAGAGACTATTGATAAATGCTATCAATAATAATTAATTAATACACAGAGAAGACTTTTGTGACTCTAAATTGTCATTCATTTATTACATTTTGTTTAGAGTGACAGTTGAGGTTATTTTTCAAACATCAAATGCAGGTCATTTGAGTATAGTGCACAGATTTATGGAGGCAAAATGCAATGAACATTTGCAGTCAAGATCAGATCCTACAGGGGAGTGCACCCTGCAGCCCACGAGCTGCATGTGGCCCAGGATGGTTGTGAATGCAGCCCAACAAAAAATCATAAATTTACTTAAAACCTTATTTTTTTTGCTTATCAGTTTTTGTTAGTGTTTGTGTATTTAATGTGTGGCCCAAGACAACTCTTCTTCCAGTGTGGCACAAAGACATCAAAAAGTTGGACACCTCTGCAACTAGAACTGCCAGTCTTTTAATGGTTGCTATACCAGGGCATTCAACCAAAAGAGGGGTTTTTATACAAATACATAGCCAGACTTTCCATATATCTTAACCAATAAAATTAATTATTTTCTTGCACATGCATGACTTTTGTTTTAACAAGATAAATACATTTTCATGGATTCCTACTTTAAGCAAATCTCCCCAGAGTGACGTATCATGGGAATGGCAGCAATGAAATAATTTTTAATAATTTCACATTAAGCCTGTGTTGGTGTGGCTCAGTGGATTAAGCGCCGGCCTGCAGACAGAAAGGTCACTGGTTCAGTTCCCAGTCACGTGTCTGGGTTGTGGGCCTGTCCCTGATTGGGGGTGTGAGAGTCAGCCAATCAATGTCTCTCACACACACTGATGTTTCTCTCCCTTTGTTTCTCCTTCCTTTCACCTTTCTCTAAAAATAAATAAGTAAAATGTTTAAAAATATAATTTTACTTTTAAGACCCAAAACTGTTTAAATGACAATGAGTCACAACACTAAGTTTTAAAGGCAAACCCCGCATACATTTGTATATATGTTTCCAAATAAATTTTCAGTTGAAAGGAAAAATCTTACAAAATTGTCTCTAATCAATGATTAATCTCTTCTTACTAGTCATGAATTAAGGCATATGCTAAAAGACAAAACACTTTTGCAAAGTATATGATACAAAATGATATAGTAGTCACTTGAAAAACATTATTGTTTACTTACTTTGTTACAAGGTTCTGTTGCATTTCACAGGACAAATAAAGTATCCTGGTTTAAGATTGTGTTTAGATGCAATATAATACCTGACTAAAGAAGGGTATTTTTTGTTTAATACACATTAAACAAAAAAGGCAATTCTTATTCTCTATAGCATGAAGTCTGTAAGTAGACAAGCCAGTTCTCACCGAGGTTATATCAAGGACAAGGGTTTTTTCTCTCCTATTTCTCCATTCTTGTGTTTGTCACCTTGTGGTTTCAAGGTGATTCTCAAAGCTCTGGATCTCATAACCGCATCCAAACAAAGAAGTGGAGGGGGGCTAGCTGGGGACAGGCAAGAGTGGAATATAACTCTTTTAGAGTAGCCCTCATTTTATCATGGAAATTTCCATATGGCCTCAAAAACTCAAGGTAGGATAAATAAAAATGCATTCACACCAAGACACATTGTGGTCAAATGCAGACAAAGAGAAAAATCTTAAAGTAGTGAGAGAGAAAAATACAGATTACTCACAAGGGAACAACATCTATTTGGCATGTTTATCAATAGAAAAATGGATGAAGAGTGTAGAATAATATCTTCAAAATGCAGAGAGAAAAGAACTGATGCTCTAGATTCCTATACCCAGCAAAACTACCTTTCAAGAATAAGGGCAAAATAAAAATATTCCTGATAATTCCCAAGTGAGAGTTTACTGGTACTCACTAGAGGAACTTCTAAAAGATATACATAAAGATGAAGAAAATTCATTCCAGAAAGAAGATCTGAAATCCAAAACAGATAGCAAAAAAAGTAATAAACACATGACTAAATCTAAACAATCACTGACTGTGTTAAATAATAATAATGTCTTAATTGCAGAGTTAAAACTTAATATAGAAATAAGATACTTTTAACAATGGCATATAAGTTAGAAGGAGCTGATCAGGAATAAGGCTTGCAAAGGTCTGCACTTTGTTCACAAAGGTGAAACACTGACCAACTGAAGCTTTATTAAGTTAAACACTTCATTAAATTATACATACACATATTATGTTTAAAAGACTAGGACACTCCATAAAATATTTAAAATAACAACAATGAACAAAAGAAAAACCCAAACATATAAGCTCCAAACTAATAAAGGGAAATAACAGATTAAGAAAAAAAACATAAACTATAATCCAACAAATCAAGAAATAAAAAAGAACAGAAACAGCAGAAAAACAGAATGCATAAAATAAGATGGTAGCAATGGAATCCAAATATATTATTATTTTTTGATATTTTACATTATTTTGTTTTTGAATCTCAAAGTTTGTGATATACATTATAGAAAAACCAGAACACATAGAAGAAACATATTTAAAATGAGAATCTTCTCACTGAGATGGAACAAATCTAATACGCATCAATGTTTTGTGACTGTGTGTTCAGCAACTCCCCGACACAATGATCCAAGTTCTGTAAGACAGATGTGACCTACAATCCTTAATGAAAAAGAAAAAACTCTTAAACGCATTAGATACCATTCAAAATATGTGAATGCTATTTATTTTTAAACTCACATAAATTTACCAAGATAATTTTGTTGCTGACATACACTATTCATTTTTATTTATGTACATTACTCCTTGTATAAATATACCACAATTTATTTATTCATTCAACTATTTAATGTCCAATTAGACTGCTTCCAATTTTTGGCTATTAGGAACAGTAATAACTTCAGCATGATTTTATGTATCTTTGAACACAAATATACATTTCTGTTGAATATTTGCAGTGAAATTAGAGGATCAACTTAAAGTAGAAGCTAAAGTTAAAGTAGAAGTGAAAGACAACTAAGTGCTACTAGAGCCATCTTATGGGGAAAACTAAATGTTTTGACTAACCCAATACTTTAAGGCAAAAGCATTGCTAGAGATGGTTCATTACCTATTCATTACCTAAAGAATTTTCCAAAGTAGTTGTGCCAATTTACTCTCTCACCAGCAAGATACAAGAATTCTATTTGTTCTTTACATTTTTTTTACTGTTGTTCAATTACAGTTGTCCCCATTCTCCCCTTATGACTCTCCCCTGCCTTACCCACCCCTACCTCCCACATTCAATCATAGCTCCCCTCTGCTGTCTTTGTCATAGGTCCTTTATACATGTTCCTTGGAAATCCAAGTATATTAAAATAACAGTAAGGGTAAGAAGACTATATTCTTTATCAGAGTATATAAAAAGCAAAGTCTTGTCACATGTTGTTTATAAGAGACACATGTAAAACAAATAAGTTCATAGAAGAGTTGAAAGTAAAAAGGTAAAACCATTTAATAAATATTAACCAAAAGAAAATATGTATAAATATATTATAATCAGAGAAATAAAAAATATTGTGTTGGCCAAAAAGTCCATCTAGTTTTTTCCATAAAATAAAAACCACATTTTTCATTTTCACCAGTAACTTTAGTGACTTGGATATTTTGAGTACGTCAACTACTTCTCACTATTGGCTTCTAGTGGGTAGAGGCCAGGGGTGCTGTGAAACATCTTCCAATGCATCAGATAGCCCCACAGCAAAGAATTATTTAGCCAAAATGTCAGTAGTACCTAGAAACTTCTCAAATCACTTTGGACACATTCGCTCAGTCACAGTACCTTCTCTACACACTGCACAACTCTTTTGCATTTCAGTTGTGTTTTTACCTTTCTTGAAATAATAAAGCCTAATATGCCAAAAATGTTGCATACTTTGTTCCATCTTAAATATTAAAATGACTGTACAAAAATTCACCAATTCTGATAGTTTTTTTAAATGCATGCTGATATAACAGCTGTCACAATATAATCTAACAAAATTGTTTCAAATGAAGTTAAAGACAACTAAGTGCTACTAGAGCCATCTTACGGGGAAAACTAAATGTTTTGACTAACCCAATACTTTAAGGCAAAAGCATTGCTAGAGATGGTTCATTACCTATTGAGAAAAGTCCAATTCATTAGAAGATATAAACAATTCTAAACTTGTGTACTTCTAATAACAGAGCTTCAAAAAACACCAAGCAAAAAATATGTAAGAAACAAGAAAAAAAATTGACAAATACGCCATTACTGGGATAGACTTCAACAAATCTTGTCAGAAATTGACAAGATAAAAGAGATGTGAAGATGGCAGCGAGATAGGCAGGAGTGGAGTCCACTTCCCCCTGCTCACAGGTGGAACACCTAGTCAATCTTCTGAGGAACGGGGTGAACAGCCAACAGTATCCCAGCATATATGAAGATTGGAAGGACATTAAAAAATTGTCCTTAAAAATTGTAGAGGACATAGAAAAATTGTAGAGGACATAGAAAAATCACACAGTAAGGAGAGTGCTTCAGGACAATAAGGTCCCTGGGACCAGGGCGGGGACGAGGGTAGCTGCAGCCCTACGCCCAGCGCCCACCGGGTCTGCCGGAGGATTCTTGGGAGAGAGCGAGGTCAACGAATCCCTCCCCAGCCAAACAAGGTTTGAGCAGCAGCAGGAGGGACCTGGATGCTTTAAGTCACAGGAAGTAATAAGGATGAAGTGGCAAACACACAGGGGCAGTGTGCACCCACTGAGACTATGGACACCGGCTGGGAAGAGATGGGCAGTGACAGACCCTGACACTGACAGTCCCTGATCTGGCTGGGGAGTGGGACTGTGTGACAAGCCAGGCACTTGTTTAGAGCAGCAGGCTTGAATAGGAGGCATGTTTCAAAAAGAAAAAGTGAAAAAAGAGGCACTCAGCGGCTGTTTGGGGAATTCTCCGCAGCAGCCGCCCCCACCTCCTGTGCCCCTACTCCCGCTGGGCTTCGAGCTCAGGCCCACAGCCCTGGGATAGCGCGTACCCGATCCTGCAGCCTGGGGGCTTCCTGTCCAGCCCCAGAATCAGAGGTCAAGTGCTCAGGCCCACAGCTCCGGGATGGAGCACTCCTGACCCCACCACCCAGAGGCACCTCCCACCCGACACCTTCACTTAGGGCTCTGCAAGGCCCACTGGCTCTCTAAAAGGAAGGTGGAGACACCCCTGAAGACAAGAGCTGCAGGCCTCAGGGAGTCAGCAATCCCCAGAAAGACTTAACTCAGTGGGGTAGGGAAGTGTGGGCTGAACTAGCCTGAAGGGCTGCTGAGAGTCCCTACCATCTAGGACAGCAAAGAGTGAGAAGATGGTGTGTGAGTTGCCCCTAATGAGTGCACCTGAAGGACAGTGCAACTGGTGGACTGAAGGTGTAGGCTGGGTGCAGAAGGGCACTGGGGACCCAGTAGTGAACTGAAGAACTGGGCAGGGGGCTGGGCAACTGTGAAGAGTGCAAGTGCGGCTCAGGAAGGGAGAAAAGTGAAACCAATCCCCGCTTAGCCTGCTGCACCCAGGACGACCAGCAGAACTGGCTTGGCTGTTTTAAAGCCAGCAGAAAGCTTTTTTTTTTTAATTCCTTCTTCATTTCTTTCCTTCTTTCTTTTTTTATTCCTTCTTCCTTCCATTCCTTTTAATTTCTTCTTCCTTCCTCTTTTTTTTTTAAATTCCCACAAGTGAGATAATAAAACCTGGAGCTGTGAAGAGACCAGAGTTAGAACCAACGAGGGGTGGGTCATCCCAACAGCTGAGACAGTGAGACAAATTTCACTTTGCTACTCCAGAGAACATGCAAGTTATTGTGTATTTGTATTATTAATATTTTTTAATATTCTCATATCTTTTATTTTATTGGTATTTTTGTATTTCTCTTCTTTCTGTTTAATCTTCTTCACTTGGTTTGTTAAATTGCATTGTTTGACTGGCTTCCCTTGTTCTCTCTTTCATAGTGTATTTTTAATTTTCTGTCTTCCTCTTCACCTGTGTTTCAATAGCACACTACTCTAGGTCCTGTATTTCCTATTCTTGTTATGCAGATCACATAGATTCTGTCATATGACTGTGGCTCCATTATTATTGTTAATAATTGCTGTTGTACACAATTGTAAATACTACACAGCGCCCCTCCTGAATCTTAGCTCACTTCACTGTTTCCTGAACTTTACTACTGTGGTGGCTAACTCTATTCTCTTGAACACTACACCTATTTTCTATCCTTTACACTCACTTTACCTCGCAATCTGACCTCCCACAAGCTCACTGTTTTCTAGATCCAACTCACAACTCACAACCTGCCCCTAACAAGAGTTTTATCTTTCTTCCACCTTTTCTAAGAAGTGGCTAGTGGGGTGAAATATCACAGTGAACACTATACATATCCAAAGGATCTTCGATCTCTTCTCTGGGGGTTGGTACTTTAAATACCATACAATATACTCTGCTGTCTTAAACCATTTTGCCTTCCCCTTCCAACTGATCACAAAAAAGAGTAGATGGGAGCTGTGAACACCAGTATACCTGGTGGAAGAGGAAACCCACCAACGAAGGAACCACCAACAGAAGTAGGTGAAGGAGGGAGTGGAAGCCACGTGAACCTCAATCCAGGACCAATCTAGAAATACAACTAAATGGTGGAGAAATTACCCAGAACAAAAAACTGAACAACAGCAAGAGAGAAGCCTCAAAACCTCATACACACAGAAGAATCAGCTTCAACACAACCTGTCCACACCTGCACAATAGAATACAAGAGGTGGCAGATGGAGTGACCCTCAGTTAACCAGCTGGAGAGGAGGACCCACCAAAGAAAGACCCAACAACAATCAAAACCCAAAGACATACAGAGAGCCAACATAAATGACAGCTCAAAAGCAGCAAGCTCAGGATCAAGGAGACTGCACCACTGAATCTCACAGGTCTTCACAATAGAAATTCACAACAGAAACCCAGGGAGGCAGAACAGATCAATCTAATAAGCAAAGGCTAACAAGAAGAGTCTCACAAACAATGGGAAGACAAAGAAACAATCCCCAAATGAAAGGAAAGGAGGAAGCCTCAGAAAGAATGCTAAATGAAACAGAGGCAAGTCAGCTATCAGATACTGAGTTCAAAGCAATGGTTATCAGGAAGCTCAATGAGCTCACAGAGAATTACCAAAAACTACAGGGAAACTACAATGAACTCACTGCAAACTATATCATCATGAAAAAAGAAATAGAAACTATCAACAAGGGCCAAGAGGAAGACAAGAATACAATTTCTGAACTGAAGAACACAGTAGAAGGAATCAAAAGCAGGCTAGATGAAGCAGAGGATCAGATCAGAGTTGTAAGACAAGGTAGAAAAAAACACCCATAAGGAGCAAGAAAAGGAAAGGAGAATAAGAAAGAATGAGGAGGGGTTAAAAGAAATTCAGAACAACATGAAGCATAATAATATCCATATAATTGGGAGAAGAGGAGGGGGAGGAGGGAGAGGGGGAGGGGGAGAAGAGAAGAAGAGCAGCAGCAGCAGCAGCAGCAAGGATAGAAAACCTGTTTGAAAAAGTAATGATGGAAAACTTCCCTAATTTGATAAGAGAAAAAGTCACACAAACCCAGGAAACACAGAGAGCCCCAATCAAGAGGAACCCAAAGAGGCCCACTTCCAGACACACCATAATTAAAATAGCAAAATTCCAAGACAAAGAGAGAATCTTAAAGGCAGCAAGGGAGAAACAGGAAGTAACATACAAGGGAGCCCTGATAAGTCTAGCAGCTGACGTCTTAATGAAAATGCTCCAAGCCAGAAGAAAATGGTAAGAAATATTCCAAGTAATGAGAACCAGAGGCCTGCAACCAAAGCTACTTTATCCAGCAAGGCTCTCAATTAGGATCGAAGGCCAAATAAGGAGCTTCCCAGACAAAAGAAGTCTAAAAAAATGTACCCCCACCAAATCAGCTCTGCAAGACATGCTAAAGGGGCTGCTTTAAGAAAAAGAAGGAAAAGAGTGAGAGAGAGGAACACAGGTATGAAAAAATGGCAATGAATAAGTACCTACCAATAATAACCTTAAATGTGAACGGATTCAATGCTCCATCAAAAGACATAGAAAAGCTGTCTGGATAAGAAAGCATGACCCACACATACACTGCCTACAAGAGACCCACCTCAGGACAAAAGACCTACACAGACTGAAAGTGAAGGGCTGGAAACAAATTTTACAAGCAAACAGACAGGGGAAAAAAGCCAGGGTAGCAATACTCATATCAGACAAAATAGACTTCCAAAAAAACGCCATAAAGAGAGACCCAGAAGGTCACTTCATAATACTCAAGGGAATACTTTGTTTTCATCAAGAAGACATAAACATTGTAAATGTACATGCACCCAAGGTAGGAGCACCCAAATACACAAGGATATTCTTGCGGGGCTTCAAGAAAGATATTGATAGAAACACAATTATAGTAGGGGATTTTAAAACCCATTGTCAAAAATGTCTAGATCTTCCAAACAAAATATTAACAAAGATATTGTGACATTGAACAATGTCCAGGATCAAATGAACTTAACTGATATATATACAGCTTTTCATCCCAAAGAAACAAAATACACATTCTTTTCAAATGCACATGGAACAGTTTCAAAAAATAGACCACATGATGGGACACAAAACAAGCCTCAACAAATTCAAGAAAATTGAAATCATATCAAGCATTTTCTCTGACCACAAAGGACTGAAACTAGAAACCAACCTCAAGGAAAAAACTCAAAAACACTCAAACTCATGGAGATTGAATAGCAGGCTATTAAACAATAAGTGGGTCAAGAATAAGACCAAGTTAGAAATCAAAAAGTTTCTGGAAACAGATGAAAATGAACTCACAACAACCTAAAATTTATGGGACACAGCAAAAGCAACCCTGAGAGGGAAGTTCATAGTGATACAGGCCTACCTAAAAAAATAGAAACATTTCAAATAAACAACCTAACCCTATGCCTATAAGAACTTGAGGAACAACAACAAAGACAGCCCAGAGCAAGTACAAAGAAGAAAATAACAAAGATCAGAGCAGACTTAAATGACATAGAGACTAAAAGCACAATTCTAAGGACCAATAAATCCAGGAGCTGGTTCTTTGAAAAGATAAACAAAATCGACAAGGCTTTAAGCAGACTCATCAAGAAAAAAAGAGAGAGAACCCAAATAAACACAATCAGAAATGAAAGAGGAGAGATTACAACTGATACCACAGAAATACAAAGGATTGTAAGAAATTACTACAAAGAACTATATGTCAAGAAATTTGAAAACCTAGGTGAAATGGGCACATTTCTAGAAAAATGTAATCTTCCAAACTCAGTGAAGAAGAAGCAGAAAGCCTGAACAGACCAATAACAGCAGATGAAATTGAAGCAGTAATCAAAAAACTCCCAGCACACAAAAGCCCTGGACCAGATGGTTTCACAGGAGAATTCTACAAAGCATTTAAGGAAGAGCTAACCCCTATCCTTCATAGACTATTCCCCCAAAATTCAAGAAGATGGAAGACTCCCAAACTCCTTTCATGAAGCCAGCACCATCCTAATCCCAAAACCAGATAAAGACACAACAAAGGAAAAAAAACTTCAGGCCTATATTGCTGATGAACACAGATGCTAACATCCTCAACAACAAAATATTGGCAAACCACATCCAACAATACATTAAAAAGATCATACACCATGACCAAGTGGGATTGCAAGGGTTGCAAGGATGGTACAATATTCGCAAATCAATAAATGTAATACATCACATTTATTATAAACAAAGGCAAAGATAAAAATCACATGATCATATCAATAGATGTGGAAAAAGCATTTGATAAGGTACAGCACCCATTCATGATGAAACCACTCAGCAAAGTGGGAATAGAGGTAGCATTCCTCCACATAATAAAGGCCATATATGAGAGACCTACAGCCAACATCATACTCAATGGGCTAAAATATTTCCCATTATGATCAGGGACAAGAAAGGTTGTCCATTTTCACCACTTCTATTAAACAGAGTATTGGAAGTCCTAGCCACAGCAATTAGACAAGAAAAGGAAATAAAAGGCATCCAAATTGGAAAGTAGGAAACAAAACTGTCATTGTTTGCAGATGACATGACTGTGTACATAGAAAATCCTGTAGACTCCGCCCCAAAACTGCTTAACCTAATAAATGAATTTGGCAAAACAGGGGGATACAAAGTCAATATTCAGAAATCAAAGACATTTTTGTATACCAACAATGAAACATCAGAAACAGAAATCAGGAAAAAAAATCCCATTTGATATAGCAACAAGAAAAATAAAGTACTTAGGAGTAAACCTAACCAAGGAGGTAAAAGATCTGTACTCAGAAAACTATACATCACTGAAGAAAAAGTAAGGAAGACACAAACAAATGAAAACATATATGGTGTTCATAGATCAGAAGAATTAACTATCAAAATGTCCATACTGTCCAAAGCAATTTATAAATTCAACACAATATCTATTAAAGTATCAATGGCATATTTCACAGATACAGAACAAACACTTCAAAAATATACATGGAACCATAAGCGACCCTGAATAACTGCAGCAATTTTAAGAAAGAAAAGTAGGAGGGGTCAGAATACCTGTTATCAAACTATTACAAGGCCACTGTAATCAAAACAGCCTGGTACTGGCATAAGAACAGACACACAGACCAATGGAAAAGAATGGAGAGCCCAGAAATAAACCCAACTCTCTATGGTTAATTAATATTTGACAAAGGGGGTAGCAGCATAAAATGGAGTAAAAATAGCCTCTTCAACAAACGGTGTTGGGAGAGCTGGACAGCTATATGAAAAAAAATGAAACCCAAGCACCAACTTACACCATACACAAAAATAAATTCAAGGTGGATAAAAGATTTAAATATAAGTTGTGACATCATTAAAGTCCTGGAGGACAACATAGGCAGGAAAATCTCAGATATTTCATGTAGCAACATTTTCACTGATATGTCCCCTAGAGGAAGGGACATAAAGGAAAGAATAAACAAATGGGATCTCATCAAAATAAAAAACTTCTTCCCAGCTAAAGAAAACAGCACTAAAATGAAAAGAGAACCAACCATATGGGAAAACATATTTGCCAATGATACCTCAGACAAGGGTTTAATCTCCAAAATATATAAAGAACTCACATGACTCCACTCTAAGAAGACAAGCAACCCAATTTAAAAAATGGGCAAAGGATTTGAACAGATACTTCTCCAAGGAGGACATACAGAGAGTCCAGAGACACATGAAAAGATGCTCAATATTGCTGGCTATCAGAGAGATGCAAATTAAAACCACAATGAGATACCACCTCACACCATTGAGAATGGCCATCATAAACAAAACAACAAACTATAAATGTTGGAGAGGTTGCAGAGAAAAGGGAACCCTAGTACACTGTTGGTGGGATTGCAGATTGGTGCAACCACTATGGAAATCTGTATGGAATTTCCTCAAAAAACTAAAAGTGGAACTGCCTTTTGACTCAACAATATCACTGCTAGGATTTTATCCTAAGAACCCTGAAACACAATCCAAAAGAACCTATGCACCCAAATTGTAACAGGGTGCAGCCAAGAGAGGAGCCCCAATAGGGATTTATAATAGGGTACAGAAGAGCTTGGAGATAATTGGCTCTACACCACAGGGCCACACGTGCCCAGAATGCTGGCAAATGTGGTCAATTGTGAGAGGAGCCGGAAATGGGGCTGCAGAGGAAGATTAGCACTGGGATTTAAATGGAGGCACAGCAGCCATTGGGGGTCTCTCTTTTTAGGACCACGTGTCTATTTAGGACCATGCGGCTTTGGTGTCTTGGTTGGGACCATGAGGCTTGAGTGAGAGTCAGTACCATGAGGCTCTGGAAGTGCTCCCTTTTGCCACGTGGAGGGTGCTGGGAGGACTGTGTGCATTTGTGGGGAACTTTAGTTTGTGTTATTTCAAATGAGTAATAAATTCCTTTCCTTTTCACTGATCTCTGGTATTAAGAGACATCTTTCCTCAGGCGGTGGGCAAAATGAACCCAGAAGGTGGGGAGGAACCCCCTGGAGACTGTAACACAATGTTCATAGCAGCACAATTTACAATAGCCAAGTGCTGGAAGCAACCTAATTACTTGCCCATCAGTAAATAAATGGATCAAAAAACCATGGTATATTTACACAGTGGAATACTACACAGCAGAAAGAAAGAAGGAGCTCCTACCCTTTGCAACAGTGTGGATGGAACTGGAAAGCATTATGCTAAGTGAAATAAGCCAGGCGATGAAAGACAAATACCATATGATCTCACCTTTAGCTGGAACCTAATCAACAAAAAACACAAGCAAGCAAAATATAGCCAAAGTAACTGAAATTGAGAACAGGCTGACAGTGACCAGAGGGGAGAGGGGAGGGGATTATAGGGGGAAAAGGTGAAGGGTTTGCAGGAACAATTATAAAGGACACATGGACAATAACAAGGGGGTGGGGGGTGGTAACAGGGGAGGGAGATGGGGAGGGCTGGTGTGGTAGGGAGGGGTGGGGGGAAAAGGCAGAAAATTGTATTTGAAAAATAAAAAATGTTAAAGAAAGAAATTGACAAGATACAAGTTTCAATAAGAATATGGATCATTTGACCATCACAATAAACAAACCAATAACTGAAGAATATATCTTCTGTTCTGATAGCAACTGTAAAAATTGACAGTTTCCTAGCCCACAGAGCAAAATCAATGAATGTCAAAGAATCACTATCATGTAGATCACATTCCCTGACCACACCATGATTAATAACAAAAAATAAAAACTTTAAATTTAAAAACATAATTCTAAATTCCTTATGTGTCAAAAAGGAAAGCAAAGGGAAATAAGAAAATACTCAGAACCATCAATAATAATTATATAGGAAAGTTTGTGAGATATAGCTAAAGTGACCATCAGAAGTGAGTAGACTTATATTATTTACATTAATAAAAAAGAGTTGCAATGACAAAAAGTGTAAATACAAGAGAATAAAGGAAATAATGAAAAAAGCAAAAATTAATAAAACAAATTAACAGTCAGTAGAAAGGATCAACAAAGCAGAATTCTGGTTCACTGTAAAATATTAACCTGATAAGTCCTTGACAAATTGCTAGAGAGAGCAGATACAAATTTTAAGAAGAAAAAAGGCAATCATAAATATCACAGCAGTTACACAGATAAAATTCTACAAGCAACTTATCAATACATTTAAAAACTTAAGTAAAATGGACAAATGCCTGGAAATCTAAATTGACAAAACTGACTTAAGTAAGAAGTTTAAAACCTGAAATTTAAACTATCAGAGCTATTTAGCTTGCACAGCCATACTGTATGTTTGGGGACAGAGTCCATTCTGGTTGATTTGTGTGACTATTAATTGGCTGTTAAATGATTTGATTACTACCCAGCCTATAATCATTAATAAAATTTTATCAGTATTTAAAAATTTTCCCACAAAGAAAACACCAGGTCCAGGCAGTTTTATAGGCAAGTTTACCAAGATTCAAGGAACAAACAATTCTAATCTTAGACTCTTAAAATTAAGAGAGTATAAAAAAAGAAACATCCCCTAACTAATTTTATGAGGCTCATGTAATTTTATACAAAAACTAGACAAGAAAAAAATTATAGTCCAGCTTCATTCTTGGTCATGAATATAAAAATATTTAAATATTAGCCAATATACTGAGCAAAATATATATGAGGATAATGATCAATTGGATTTATTTCAAGAATGGAAAGTTGTTGAACCATTAGAGAATTTATTAATATAGCAGACTCGGCAAACTCAGGCGAACGTAAGCATGGCCGGCACTGGGCTGGTGGCTGGCGAGGTTGTGGTGGATGTGGTATTTTGACCAAGGTTATGAAGTGCCTGGTGTGCAGGAAGTGGCTGTGGTGCTGGTGGAGGAGGAAACTTGTGGATATTGACCTACTAAGCACTACCTGAGCTACCTGACAGTGCAGGATTATTCTGCTTTTGAAACAGACATAAATGAGAAATGAATTTGAAAGACTGGCTGCCCAACAACCAATTGAATTGTCAGTATGAAACAATACAAACTTCCAGCCCCTTCTTTGGGTCAGAAAAACGACATCACTGCATGGCAAGAACATATGAACAATTCCATGGCCCAGTTGGAGCATCAAGCGGTTCGGATTGAGAATATGGAACTAATGTCACAGCATGAATGCAATGCCTGGAAAGTATATAACGCAAATCTAGTTCATGTAATTGAACATGCACAGAATGAATTCCAGAAGTTAAGGAAACATATTCAAGATTTAAATGGGCAGCAAAAGAATATGCAACTCACAGAAGGATCTAAATTAAGAGAAATGGAGTCAAACTGTGTATTCCTGGTCAGTAAGAATTATGCAATTGAAAGGACTATTGCATAATTAGAAAGTGAAGTCTTTCAAATGAAGCAGCAACATGGAGAGGCCAACAAAGGAAACATCCAACAAGACCTCTGCAAAGATAAATTAATTCAGTGGATAGAAAGGAAGGCGGGTTGGGCCTTTCCCGAAATAGCTGGTGGTGTTTAGAAACCATAAAAAGTGGACTGTTAATATTCTCTTTGTACATTAGCAAAATAAAAAAGTTCAACTAAAAAAAAGAATTTATTAATGTAACTTACCAAATTAATGATTAAAAGAGAAAAAAATGCTCATTTCAAAAGAGGTAGAAAAAGTATTCAAAAAATTTTCATAAGCCACTTAAAAACTTGAAGCCATAAAGGAATAAAGAATATCCTTAGCTTACCTAATAAAGAGTATTCAAAAACATATCTGGTAAATATAATACATACTCTACAGTAAAATGTCAAAGCATTTTCTTTAAAAATAAGGACTAATACAAAGAGAAACTATTACCATTCCCACTTTGTGCTGTAATTCCAGCCATAGCAGAGCATCAGGAAAAATAACAAAGGAGTATAAGGACTGGAGAGGAAGAAACCAAACTGTCATTATTTACAAATTAAATGATTGTCTATGTAGAAAACTCAAAGAATCTGCTAGAAATCCTAAGAAAAATAAGAAAGCATATCAAGATTTTTAGATATAGGATCAACAGGCAAAAGTTAATTAGATTTCTATATGCCAGCAAAAAAAAATTGCAAATTTTTATATTAAAAGGATACCATATACAATAGCATAAAAAAGTTAGCTAGAAATAAATACAAGAAAAATATCTAAGAAAGTTCATCTAGAATACTACAAAAATTTACTGAAATAGATATAAAAATACCTAAGTAAATTAAGAAACATACCATTTGGGCCCTGGCTGGTATAGATCAGTGGATTGAGGGTGGGCCTGAGAACCAAAGCATCAACAGTTCAATTCCCAGTCAGGGCAAATGCATGGGTTGCGGTCAGGTCCCCAGTAGGGGGTGCATGAGAGGCAACTACATATTGATGTTTCTCTTCCTTTTTTTCTCCCTCCTTTCCCCTCTGTCTATAAAAATAAATAAAATCTTTAAAAAAAAATATATATATATATATATCATTTGAATGGGGAAGTTCCATCTTAAAGTTGTCAATTTCCCCCAAACTTTATAGATTCAATAAAAATCCAAATAACCTTAACTAACTCAAACTTATAGAAAAGAACAAAATGCCAAAGATAGTTAAGGTACTTCCTATCAGATATTAAAAGATATTATAGAGCTACAGTTATTAAGTCAATACTGAATTTACAAAAATTGACCAATGGAACAGACAGCCCAGGACCAGACATCTGGCAAAGCTGACATTGCAGACAAGTGGGGTAAATGATGAATTTCTCAATGTAAAAAGAGCTGGGATAATCCACATGAGGAAAATAAAAGAACTGGATCCTTATCCAATATGTATGTGCATATTTGTGTGTGTGTATACAACTACAGTTACATTAGGAACATAAATGTAAAGTCTTCGAAAATTTCTGAAGAAAAATATTGTTAAACTTGATTAGATTAAATTTAAGAATGTTTCTTTATCCAAAACCTATGGTTTTCCTACAGAGTAATAAAAAAGACAAAGTAATAGTCCAATGAACAGAAGATATGGACTGGCATTTCACACCAGAGAAAACATGCATTCGCCACTTATATGAAAATATACTTAATTTCAAGAGTGGATATGAAAGTAAATCTTAAAACCATAATGAAATACAATTTTGTACCCAACAGAATGAGAAAAAATGTACAAGTTGATTAAGACCAAGTGTCGACAAGTATGTGGAGAAATGGGAAGGCTAATAGTTGAAGTGTAAATTGCTTTGTGCAGCTTGGTTAACATTTGGATCTTACCAATAGCTGTAAATGCAACAATTCCACTCTTGGCAGAGAAACTCTTGTACCAGCAGATGTACAAAAAATACTTATGTAACAGGGTGCGGCCAAGAGGGGGGACCCCAAATAGGGATTTGGAATGCAGTCCAGAACTCAAGGTGTCCAGGAAATATTAAGATGTCCTCACCCCTCCCCCGCCCCAGGTGTGGGTTGGGGGAAGGGACACATGGAACAGGGCCATTGAGAGCTGTTTCACATTGCAACAGCCTTGCAGCTAACCTCTGGCATGGTCATTTAACATATCTATAGCCTTTAATTGGTTACATAGATATGTTAAATAGCTGTGGCCAAGCTGTGAGCCAGGGGAATGGAAGTAACTTCTCCACCCAGATGTAACTGGGAGGCAGGTCCCCTTAGTTACAGTGCCTGCCTGAGAGCTTGAAGAAGATTGGCTCCATGACATGGGGCCACACCTTCCCAGATTCAGGATGGCTGCCCAGTAAAACTACAAGCATATGAGTGCTGGCAGGTGTAACTGATTGTAGGAGGAGTCGGAAATGGGGCTGCAGAGGAAGATAGGTGTGGGGATTTGAAAGCCTCCTTGCAGCCATTGCAGAGAGAGGACCACAGATATATAGGGGAGAACCACACGGTTTTGGCTGAGTGGGGACTCCCATGGCCCTGGGAGAGAGAACCACAAGGCTTTGCCAGAGTGGGGACTCTGGCGGCCATTGTGCAGAGAGGACCACGCGGCTGGGGCAGTGGAGAGAGAACCTCGCAGCTTTGCCAGAGTGGGGACCCCCGCAGCTTTAGAAGGGGGAACCACCACCCAGCTTTAGCAGAGATTCTGGCGACACAGATGATGGTGCTGGTAACCAAGGGAGGCCTACCAACTGAGCCCGGATTACTGGGAAGAACTGGGGGCTGCCTGAGCCATAGACTTCTATTTCTTTTCCTGAGATACGGTACCCCAGACTGGACAAAGGGGGGAAGGAATGACTGTGTGTGTTTGTGGGCGTTTTAAGGGACTTTGGGATTTTGATGAAGACATCAGGTCACTACTTTAAGTTTGTATAGCATTAAATAAATATTTCCTTTCCTTTCCACAAATCTCTGGCATCAAGAGACATCTTTCCTCTGGCGGCAGACATGACAAACCTGGGGGTTTCCTTTCAGGTAATAGTATATCCTTAGACCCCCCTCCCCCTGTTGTTCTGTAACACTTATATTATCAAAAACTGGAAACAATACAAAACGCAGTAGAATGGATTTTTTAAAATGATGGTGTGTTCATACAATAGAATATTATATGATAGCAAAAGTGAATCAACTATATATAGACATGGATGAATTGTAAAAACCTGTGGAGTAAAATTGGAAGTTATGGATGAGTATACCTTATGATTTTATTTTTATAAAGGTTAAACAGGCAAAACTAAATAAGATATATTTAAGCTACAACAAAATTGAGTACAACTATAAATAAAAGCAAGGGAATGGTTTAAAATTCTTTCTTATACATCCAAATCAGATGGTTCAATGTTTTAAAAATTATTCCAACCATAGTAAAAATAAAACCTGAAATCTACACATTTAATTTTATAAAACCAGCAAAATCTTAATCTGAATATCTGATTTTAAAAAAAGTACAATTAAAGAAAACATAAAATGACCTCATTTATAATTATTAGTGCAAAAATTCTGAATACAACTTTAGCAAATAGAGTATTTTAGTATAATAAAAGCTTATTACAACAAAGTATATTTATTCCAGGAATACAGGGCTGGTTCATTATTGAAAATCTCTCAATATATTTCCATTATATCAGCAAATTAATGGAGAAAATAGTGATTATATAAATAGATGACGTAAAGGCACTTTAAAATTCTGAATAAAATCAAGAAAAATACAGGGATATCCACTATCACCATTGTTTATTTAACATTAATTTCGAGGATGTAGCAAGTGCAGTAAGAAAAATATATAAACTTGGGAAAGAAGAGATTATTTTTTTGCTCATAACATAATTACATATTTAAAAACTCAGAGATAAGCTTTTAAAAAGAACCTAGAGGAATTAATGAGTACTGTGGCTGAACACACTATAGCACATGCAAACATACACATACACACACATATATGTATGTGCACACTGTTCTTTGTGTAGAATCTCTCTTAATTCACTTCTAAGTGATTCTTGGGATTTATACAAGCTGTCAATTATATCTGTAAAATCTATAGACTATTACTTTTGCGGCAAGATAAATGCTCTTACTTTGCATAACTACATATTCCACTTTTGCTGGTTGTATGCTTACTAGTATCAAGTGCTTGCTCCTACACATATTTATGAGCTATTATTATAACCAAGTAATTCAAATAAATATTATCAAACCAATAAAAGATAATGTAAAAAGACCTGTTTTTATGAAAACTATGTCATCTTTATGTTCAATAAAGGCAAGTCACACAAAATGCTGTTGGTTTGGGTATGGCAGTTATAAAAGATGAGGCGGGGGTTATAAGATTCTGTATTTATATTTTTCTACAAGTATCTTTCAGTTCTTGATGCATGGTAGAGATATACAAACTAGAAATTGTAAAGGATGCATTATGAATGTGATCCATGCAAGAAAGATATCATGGCAGGACTTGGTCCTACATACCAGTATGGATGTGTAAACAGGGTCTGGCACAAATAGCACCCCTTTTTAACTACAAAATCATAAGCTTATAATTCTGTAACAGAACAGTATCACACAAGCACACCATATGACATTTTATATGAAATGTTCAAATTAAAACTATAAATTATTACACTTATATTATTACCCTTTCAAGCACAATCAAGCAGGCATTACTTCAGCCAGACCCAGTACATACATACGCAGTGATCCCTCACCTATCACGGGAGTTACATTCCAGAGACCCCCATGATAGGTGAAAATCTGCAAAGTAGCGGCATTATATTTACTTTATTATTTATATATACTTTAAGTCTTTATAAACCCTTCCCACTCCTATAAACCTTCCCCACTCTCTTATTAACCTTTCCCACACTCTTATAAACACTTCATATGCTCTTAAACACTTTCTACACTCTTAAACCTACATAATTTTAACAACATATAATATTCTATATGGGTACTCACCAGTGAAGTATACTATAACTTGAATGATGAAGATCATGAATTATGTAGCTATGCAGTACTGATGGCGATGAAGGTGATGACGATGAGATGAACGTACTGCACAGCCAGGAAGACCATTACAGCTCTTCTGAAGGCACCACTTCATCAGGTGATTCATCAGGTGCTTCATCAGGTGGTGCAGTATCTTCGCCCTGGGCCGTAACTTCTATTTCCAATAAAGGCGTAGGCTTAACTGATCTCTTCGTCCGAGTGATGAACATAGTTATGGGCAGTTGCTGGCACTGCTTTTTATCCGCAGAGGCAGCTTCTCCATGCAGAGAAATGCTCTTGAGTCCAAAGTGTCTCTGGAATTTGTCAAACCAGCTCTTGCTGGCACTGAATGGGGTTGGTCTGGTGGGAGAAGCACTCAACAGTCCCGCTTCTGTGCAGTCATCCTTGTCTTCATCCTCATCACTGTCGTGAACATCTGTGCTGTCCGCAAAATTGTCATGAAGTTTCTTGGCCTTCATCCAGATGGTGTTGGTATCCAGAGAGATATTCTTCTTCCTGCAGTCATTTACCAACAAGGCCAATGCAGACTCCATCCTCACAATGGCCTTATTGTGGGAAGTGACCACCCTTTGCAGTCTTGTTAAAAGTCATTGTTGCCGTAAATCTAATATTCTTCTTGTCTTTCTTTATGTAGCTAACAGTAGATTAGTTGATCCCGTAATGTCAGCCTACAGCCACGTAGCTTTTGCCTTCCTTTAACAAGCCAAGAAGTTCCACCTTTTCTTTGATGGTAAGCATATTCCTCTGGCACTTGGGTTCACTGCCAGAGGCCATAGAAGGCACAGAATGTTTGGGTGGCATCTTAGGGCTTCAAATAAATTCAAACTTTTATGAAAATTTCACAAAAACACACGACAGAGCAACACACCACACACAGCAATCAGATGTTGATGTGAAGTGGACAAGGAGAGATGCTGAATGTGTGGGCACAGTGTGGGAGAGCAGACAAATAGATGCTACGGTCACTGAGCCAATAGGCACCTAGGAGACAGAACACAGTGCCGTGGTTGGTCGCCTTCCATTCCATCAGCCAGTAGTGTGCCGTGTACAATCTCACGTTGGCAAACTTGCACAAGCGGTAGTGGCATACTGCATTACCATTGTGTACAGTACAGTATTCATCCACTGATGAAATACACACTGTATTTTACTTTGATTTAATATTCTTTTAATATGTTTGAATTAACATTTTTCTATTTTATATTGTTTTTAGACAAAAATAATTAAAATCATAATTATATAAACACCTATATACCGCAAAATCCCGCGATATAACGAAAACTCTGTGATACAAAATTAGATATATATTTTTTAAAAAACCTGCGATATAGTGAAGCAGCAATAAGTGAACCGCGATATAGCGAGGGATGGCTGTAGTCAAAAGGACACGTGAACAAAACCAAGGGGGAGGGTGGAAGCAGGGGAGGGAGGTGGGTTTGGCTGGGGTAGGGGGGAAAATACAGACAACTGTAGTTGAACAACAATAAAATAATTTAAAAAAATAAAATATATAATTGAAATGCTTAAAAATTACCAACAAATCACTCAGCATGAGAAATAACAGGGCTGAATGACTGATAAATAAAGAGGGTAGTTGGCCCCTTTCCATTTATCTTGATGATCTTCAGTGCTATGTAAACAGTAAGAAACACGATCATGATTCATGTTCCCGTGAACTCCTACCTCAAAAAAAAAAGAATAGTCAATAATATTGTAATAACTATGTATGGTGTCAGATGGGTACTAGATTTATTGGCATGATCATTTGGTAAGATATATAATGTCTAATCATTGCACTACAAAAACTAATATAATACTCTTATGTTAACTATAATTGAAAAAGAACTTATATAAAGTCAAAGAAGAGGAGGAGGGGGAAAAGGAAGAGAAAGAAGGAAAAGAAAAATATGTAAGTCAGACAGGGGTTGCTTTGGACCACAGCACGTTCCCTCAAAATGTGTATGTGGAGGTCTTGCCCCTCCATGTGGTGGTGTCAGCGCTCAGCAGAAGTCTCCCTCTATGTATCTGAGGAAGGTTTTTTAAAAAGACATACCTACAGCAATCTTAATATATAATAGTAACCCATTAATATAGTAAGGCACAAAAAAGACATAAAAGTTATAAAGATTAGAAAAGAAATAAAGCTGCCGTTACTCAAAAGTGACAGGCATATACACATATATGTGAATGTGTACATACACATGTAAAAATAGTTAACATAAAAGATACAAAAGTTTTTTTAAAAAGTTACTGAATATATCCACAAAAAATATAAAGCAAAGGAAAACCAGTGTAGCAATTTGGGTATCAAAGTGTTTTAAAACCAAAATTTTAAAAATCAGAAAGAGGAAAGACTATTGTAAATCAAGAGAGAATTAACACCTGAGTTACTGATTTTTAAATATTCTTCTTGAAATGGACAGAACAAGCAGACAAGTTATAACTAAATGCGTGGGAGATTTGATTAATGTGCCCGATAAGCTTGGACAATTAGATATCAGGAAAAGAATACACGTGACCTTCAATGGCACGCAGAGGCTCCGCGCATGCGGGCTGAAGGCCGCAGCGGAGGCCGCAGTGCACACGGCAAAGCAGCAGTGCCAGTCAGACTGACTTCTGTGACCTCATCTAAAAAAAATACATCAGTAGTAAAGAATCAGTTTATAAAATCCCATATAAATGAAAACTAAAACCAAAACATAATGTAACAAAATATTTGGAATAAAGGAATAAATGAAATTATTAAAGATTTGCAATTGAATGACATGTTAAAATGTAGAGAATAAAGCTAAAGTGCTACATGTAAAATTAGCTTTAAATATATTTATTAGAAAACACCAAATGAGTTATGTTTCAATAAACTCCAAAAATAAGAAGAAACCCAAGCAAGAAAGGAAGCGAGCAAACCAACCAACCAGAGAGAGAGAGAGAGAGAGAAATAAATGAAGTAGGAATTAATATAAAAATAGAGAAGATGAATAAAACCAAGTAACTTGTTCTTTGAGAAGACTCCTAATATAGACAAGCCAGTAGTTAAACTAACCAAGAAGAGAGGACATTCAAATAAACAAAAATATAAAGTAAAAATAGAAGATGAAAGAGACATTTCTATAAAAATTTAAAGAGCTTAAATAAAACAAATTCTGAATTGATCAAGCGCCAATTGCCCAAAACTCAACAACCCTTTGAAATTAGATCTAGTACTCTCCCCCTGGAGGGAGGAGGATCCTAAAGAACTGGTGGTTGGAGTAAGGTGGTCACCTTACTTCATCCAAGGTCACGGAGCAGAGCCAGGATCTGAGTCCCCCCCGCCTGATTCCAGAGGCTTCCCTCTGTTCCCTTGTACTTTCCTGTTTTGCCTGGATAGTAGAGTGGTAACCTACATTTTATTTTTATTTTTTTAAATGTTTACCTTTTTTTAAAAAAGATTTTATTTATTTTTAGAGAGGGAAGGGAGGGAGATAGAAACATCAATGTGCGGTTGCTGGGGGTCATGGCCTGCAACCCAGGCGTGTACCCTGACTGGGAATCGAACCTGAGACACTTTGGTTCACAGCCCGTGCTCCGTCCACTGAGCTACGCCAGCCGAGGGTAACCTACGTTTTATAATGGTGAGCAGGAGCTACATCCTTCCTCTCTGTCGCCATGTCTAGCACATCAAAGAGGCTTCATACATTTAAAAATAATCAATTTCCCTGGCTGGTGTGGCTCAGTGGATTGAGCACTGGCCTGTGAACTAAAGGGTCATGGATTCAACTCCCAGTCAGGGCACATGCCTAGGATGCAGGCCAGGTCCCCGGTGGCAGGTGTGTAAGAGGCAGCCACACATTGATGTTTCTCTCCCTCTCTTTCTCCCTACCTTCCCCTCTGTCTAAAAATAATAAAATCTTTAAAAGAGACTGTATATTTCTTTTATTTTTTGAAATATTTTTTTTTATTTATTCTAGAGAGAGGGGAAGGGAGGAAGAGAGGAAAACATTGATCAGTTGCCTGTGTACACACCCTGATGGGGGATTGCTATCAACCCAGGTATGTGTCTTGATTGGGAACTGAACTGGTGACCTTTCACTTTGGGGGACAACACCCAACCAATTGAGCAACACTGGTCAGACCCACAACACATTTTTAAATGTGTGCTGTATGCATTAGGATAGGCAAGTTTATGCTACAGTAACAAAACAACAACCTTAAATCTCAGTGACTTAAAATCACAAAGATTCTTCACCTGGGTGGCAACCAGGACAACTGTCTTCCACACAATGGCTCATCATTCTAGCGACTCTGGCTTTTGGGTACTTCCACCTCAACGTGTACTTCCCTAATCACTACTGCAGGGAATATATCATGGAGAATCATGTTCCAGCTCTTCAATGCTTCCATGTAGGAATGAAATACATCACTTCCACTCACATTTTCACTGGCCAGGATTATTCACATGTCTAATTTTAAGATACAAGAAAGTATAATCTTCTTGTATCCTTGAAAGTAGAGAGGAACTGGATATTACTAAAGTGATAAATGTGTATCATACATGCATCATTTTCCAGGGGTTCTCAATCTTGCCAGCTTAAAAACAAAACACTGCAAGACTGTATTACTGATCAAAATATTTGTTGCCCTTTTTGTTGGAATATTACTCATCTCCACCTCATAGATGCCAGGCTTGGCATGGTGACATGAAAGGCTTTTCCTGTGGGAGGAAATGCATCCCTGTCACTTCAGGACCAGATATGGACACGTGTGTTGCTTTGGCTAACAAAATGTGAGGGGAGGGGTGGGTAATGTGGTACACTTCTTTGTAAAAGCTTTACAAACCACAAGATGCTGCACCTTGTTTCCTTGTCCTCTACTACAGGGCTGCAACGTGCCTGAGAGCAGTGACACTGTCAGTCTGAGTCCCAGAGTGAAGACATGAAGCAGAGCTGCTGCCAGGTGGTGATGGGTATGTAGTATGAGCAGGACATGATAGAACACTGAGAATTTCAGGTTGCCACCTCAGCATTACTTACTCTAGGATGATTAATATGCATATACCACCTTTAATGCATCAGTAAGAATGCTTATAGGAATAGCCAGATGAAAATGGAAACATATATAACCCACTTGGATTAGTGATAAAAGTATACTAAAAGTATAGCATACAAAATACTTAAGGTTAAATTTGTTAAGACAGACTTAAGGCATCTGAAGAAAATGATAAAATGTTATTGAGGGATATAAAACATGTTTATTCTCCCAAAATCAATGTATAAATTTAATGTAATTCAAATCATAATCCCAATGGTTTTTTAGCTTGATAAAAGTATTTTAATGTTCATGCAGAACAACAGAATTGACCTACAATGTTGCTGCCAAGATTAAATGAGCTACAATATGTAAAGTGCTTAGGACAGTATTTGGCACATATATGCATGTTTGATAGCTTTGTTATTCAGAAAAATAATTAGATCATTATAATGGAGAATCTCAAAATGTTTCCTACTATAAATAGGATTTTAATATAGCCATCTAACAGAAAATACAATTAAATTATCTTAATCCCAATTAAATATAAATTCCATATGAATTAAAAATAAATATGCAGAAAACAATAAAAATACTTTAGAACAAAATTTAAGAGGATAAATTTATATGCTAGGGGCTGAAAAAACATTTTCAGCAAAGTAGTAACCTGAGGAGTTATAAAAGAAAAGAGATATTTATTAAAAATATGTAGGTCAAAAAAAGATACCACAACAAAAATATTACAACAGACTATGGGCAATATTTGTAATGAGCAAGACAAAGGTTAACAGCTATAGCTTATGATGTTTGCCATCAAATTTATTGGAAGATGAAAAACTGCATAGGAAAATGAGCAAATAATGTGTGAACAGGCATTTACAGAAAAGCAAATCTAAATGGTACATCAGTATGAAAAAAGCTTAATCTTACTAGCAATCAGGAAGATGCAAACTAAAGTAACAATGAGCTATCGATTCTCACCTATCAGATCAGCATTTCTGTCAATAATTACACATTCTGAATCACTGTTTACATGTTTTTAAAAAGGATGTCTCAAAACAATTCTTTCATACATATATTGGTAAAGAAAGAATTTATTTTGTATTGCAATTAATTATACACAAACTACACTATTTAGAAATTCCAGATTCTCATGGAACATACTTTCACACAACTGACTTCTTTTGCTCTTTTTATCTCCTACACTGTATGTCTGCCTCAGCTCCAAAGGATTCTGGAACTACTTATGGTCACTGGGCAGTGATTTTTTTTTTTACCACTTCATTACCACTCTGACCAAGAACCACAAGGAAGTGCTGGTAACACACCCCTGAGCACTTACCCATGCAAGTTGTGGCAGCTATGGTTAAACTATGGCTACATGTATATAACCTTACACTTATATACTTGTATGGCTGTCCACACCTTACTGTACCTAGTTTTTCCTACTTAACTCCTCACTCCTTCCTTACTCCCACCCTTTTCTGGAATCTTTCAGCAGGGGACTAGGGTCAAGGCCATGTTGATATTTACTATAGGAAATAAATTATACCCAGCGCTAATTGGGCCCTGGAGCCAATTTTACCCATCCACTCCACCAGACCTTTAAACATGTAGCCATTGCCTGTTGAGTCTACTCAGTCTTGAGATGTGCAGAATGCATCAGGGAGCTGCCTGAGAATGGAGGCAGGCAGGCAGGCTAGCTGTAAGGCTATGGCAACGTTCCTAATGAAAAAGCTATAAAAATATACAATTTTCTCCAAAAGGATGGTGAATGGGATTTACACATGAAAGCAAGATCTGCAGCAGTGGGTTACAGGTGCTGAAGTGGTTATGTATGCGTATGCACTGGGGAATAAAGATCTGTTCATCCTGGAAAGGGGGGCAAACAGGCTGTGCAACCAGTCAGGACAGGCTTCAGAGAGGAAGTGATGTTTCACCTGAGTCGGTACAACAGAACATTCTAGAAGAGGAAAACAGTAATAAAAGTACAGGGACATGAAACCAGTGACATTTTCAAATAATTCCAAGTAATATAATATGACTAAAGAAATTAAGAATGAGGTTGGCAGTCAGATCACAGAAGACCTGCTTGCCATTCTAAAGAGACTGCAGTTAATAATCCTATAGGGCAGGCAACAAGAAGTATTAAAGGGCTTTAAGGATGGAAGTAATAGGTTTGAATTTTAAGGGACAAAACATCGTTGGCAGCAGTATAGAAGATGATTTGGAATAAGGCAAGGAGCTCTTCTTGTGGCTCAGAAATCAGGTGATTAATTCCATCAGCCACCACACAGATTTTTCAGTCAGGTGATTACTTCACTGAAGTGTACTGGAAAGAACACTTTTCGAACATTTTTCTTTCCCAATCGTGTAAGACACCTTACTAGAATGATGATCAACCAAGGCATTCTCCCCCTTTAAACTCTGCTGTGTAAATTTTGTCGTACACTCTAATTCAATAAATGGAATGGGGTTGAATAATTGCCTTTGGCATCAATCCCAGATACTAACACAGTGAAAAACAGAACATGGAACGCAGTATCTATCTATAAATCTAATTGTATGGTTAGGGTTATGGAGCATTTTAAGAGTTATGACTTCCCTGGCAAATTATAAAAAAAAATACCTTTGAAAATTATTCAAAACAGCCATTTGGCATCCAACCACATTGACAGAATGAGAAATGTTGAGTAAATGGCCTACATGAAATTCGCCATTCTTGAAGAAGTGAAGGATGTTTTCTAAGGTTTCAGAATGCCATCTTCTATTAAATATTATGGTCATGAAAAAAACCAAGAGACAACTTCCTAGCTCATTCAGAAAATGCAGTCAACCTATTTCTTTAAAAAAGATAGATATATTCTGTTACATAAAAGAATGTCTGCAAGCTGACAGATTCACAGCGCTGATCTCTGCTTTCTAGTCCCTTCTTTCTGCCTTTTGGTGTTTTCTAATTTTCTACGAGAGCATGCATGGCTTCTAGAAGGAGAAACAAAAAAAGCCAACAGATCAATTGCACGATCAGATGACTTCAGCTGTCTTTTTCAGTTTTTAGATTTTGAACCAGCCTTCCGATTCTCAATGAAAATTAATGTAACCTGGTTTTCAGTGTGTTTGGAATAATGGCAATTTTGTCCCCTCAAGCCTTCTGGGAATAAATTTTTCAATTTTCCAAAATAAAAAACCCTTCCCTCTAATTTATTCATGCTAGTGGAAGGGAATACTGACACTAGCACCTGAAAACAGAAGGGGACTGAAGACATCAGGTGTGCATGTGTGTTATACTGGGCACTATACAATATTTTTGGCAGATATACCATCTGAATAATGACTAACATCAAAATGACTCAATGCTCCTACATGTGGGCTGACAAATGAAGGTTATGATAAGAGGATCAGGACTGTAATTTAAAATTCATTGCAGGTAAGCTACAAACTGTAGTTTTTACAGGCAAATGCACAAAGACTCTATGTTGAAAAGATAAAACACTTTTTAAAAACAGACAGACGTGCGTAGAGCAATGAAGCACAGAAACCGAATGCTAATCTTTGCTGTGTCTGATGTAATGAGGATGTAAAATAGTAAAACAAAACACCTGGATCAAGAGTCCTCTCCAGTTACGCTGAAAATCCAGACCTGCTTAATCAGAGGACACTCTTTTAAAAGCAGCTTCATCTGAAATCATAGTCAGCAAAGAATTTCAAAAGAAATACAAAACATTCATCTCTTAGGGTTACAGAAAGGGGTCTGTCAAATAAATTTGATGTAAAGTATTTCTCCATCCCTTAACACTTATAATGGGACTTGCAAAGAAAGATGAGTAAGTATAATTTGTCTTAAATTAATCACACTGAACCTTTTCCAGCAAGAATTTAGAGTTTAAAAAAGAGTTGGATGTATTATTTAAAATTTTTAGATTCTTTTGAGATTGTCTGAAACATAGTTACTTTCTTTCTAGTTAAGACTTGTACCACCCCCTCACATGAACTCCCTTCCCCAACCTTGCAGGTGAGCACAATTTCTGAAACATATTGCCATGCAACATTCTGATTACTAGGCACCTTCAGAATACGTTTTACAAATTTTCACACTAATTATATCATTTTTCCCCTCTCATGTCTCTCAGACAATGGGGCTGTCAGGCTTCTCTTGCCCTAAACTCTGGAGGAAAACCATTGCCATCAATCCTTGCCCCTGGTCCCTCTCCAAATCCTCCCATCCTGCTTTCAAAGCTCAAAAGAATCCACCTGGCCAAGAACTGTCCTCAGACTGGGTGGGAAAGTGACCATGCAGGCCTGGTCAGAATTTGTAGCTGGCAGGGGGAAGGGAGGGCTGGGCAGATCACATACACTTGCACACCCCTGATGTCAATGGGTGTCAGAATTGTAGACACTGGGGTGGGATACCAGTTGTTGTCTAGCCATGGAGGAAAGGGATCTTTGGAACCAGACAAGGAATTAGGGCCTTGGCTTACAGAGCTGAGCTTCAGGGTTGGGATCCAGACCCAGGAGGGTACTTCTGAAACTTCTCCAATATGTTACCTTGGATTGCCCAGATCTACCTCTAGCCTACTTTTCAACCATATTAGTTGGTCTTGCCTCTTGGGCACAACTACCCACTCATCCATTCTTTCCCACACTTCTTTACTCACACATTCCTGTGCTACTGTTACCTGCTCTATCTGCTCAGCTCCTGAATGTGCCACTCAGTTGTCCTCCCTTCACAAACCCCTGCCACTATGACCTTAGGACACGAAAGTAAACTTCCTTAGTCTAATTCAATAAGCCTTCCCAGGATTTCTTACTTTGCCACAAGTTCTTTACACATCTCAGCTGTAACTGAAACCTAGCTCTAATAAATACCACTTTTCTTGAAAGCTTGAGCTGTGGTATTGATTCTTTTTCCCACTTTCTTTGACTCACAGGGCAAGACAATGTCAGCACAACCTCTTGCTACCCACTGTTACTGCTTGATTATCCCTCAACCACCACCTCTTGGAAATGCATGCATCTGCTTTATATCATCCTTTCTCCACTTTTGGAGGGATGAGGCCTCAACTAAAGCCATGAGAATTTTTCAGCTCAGCAAGCTTTTACATCTACTAATGATCAACCTCAGCCACTGCCTGGCTGTGGTCATTCACCTGCTCTCACCCATGTTTCACCACCAGCATATACCTAGATGGTAATTTCTTCTGTGTTCAACTATATGCATCCAAGAGATAATTGTGTCAGAGGCTTCAGTAAAGTCAAGGAAGACAAAAAGAGAGTTTTTTTTAAATGTACTTTTTTACCTACAATGCACACAACAGGCCTGTTTTTAAAAACAAAAGGTGGAAGCCCTGGCTGGTGTGGCTCAGTGGACTGAGTGCCAGACTACAAACCTAAAGGTTGCTGGTTCCATTCTCAGTCAGGGAACATGTCTCAGTTGCAGGCCAGGTCCCCGGTTGGAGGCCTGTGAGAAGCAACCAATGGATATTTCTCAAGTTGATGTTTCTTTCTCCCTTTCTCTTTCTCTAATAAGTAAAATATTTTTAAAAATATATAAAATATGGATAATAGTAATACCTACCTCATGAGTAACTGTAATTAAGGAGTAACTGCAACAATGTATCAATGTATGTACAGAACTAAGCACAGGGCTTGACACATAGAAAATATTAACTGTTCTTAATAATATTTTATTCTCCAAACTATATAACAGATACAACTTATGCAAACTAACCATTCTAACATCAAATTTAATTTTAAGAATATTTTAGCATACTAAACAGCCTTGTATTAGTTAATATTGTAACCCCTTTTAAAAAATAAATATGGGTGTTTGTACTGCTCATAATAAGGTGAATTTCCTCCTTGCTGCACTAAAACTGCCTTCACGTTGGTCACCAAAGGCCTATTTTCAAGCCTTCATGATCTTTTTAAACTACTTTTTAACCTCTCTTTTGAACTACTTGTCAACCTCTCAGCACTTTCTTCCCCTTTGGATTCTAACAGAGCACTTGGATTTGCTTTTCAGTCTCTCTGACCATTTCTTTTTCATTTCCATGGCAGGCTACCCTTCTTCTGGCTGCCTCTTAAATTCTAGTATTTCTCAGGTGCATGCATGCATTTCACTGCTTCTCAAAGTCTTTCCAATATGCTGTGCTACCTTAATTTACACCTTCATCATCTCTGGCTTTGACTATTGCCAACATTCTAAATGGTATCCTGGCTCCTAGTTTCTCCCAATTCCAGTGTATTCCTCATGTTGTCACCAGAATAATTTTTTCTAAGGTCAAGTGTTTTTGAAAATACTTCCATTATCTCCTGTTTTCTACAAGAAAAAGCCCAAAACCTCAGTACACCACACAAGGGCCCTTCATTGTTCAGATTACAACATGCCTTTTTGCACATCTCTGCCTTTCCACATTTCCTCTTCCTCAAATGTCATTTTTCCTGTTCCCAACCACTTCCTGGCCCAGCTCCTTTCTCCATTAAGCATTTACTACACTGCATTTTAAATGTCTGTTTCCATGTCTATTCTCCTGGGAAAAAAACAGCATTTCAAGGATAGGAAAATGCCTTTTTCTCATCGACAGTTCCAGATTCTAGCACCAAGCAAATGCTTAGCAAACATTTTATGACTGAATTGTAAGCAATCAACAAACATTTAAATAAATTTTTTAAAAGCTGCAGTTTTAAAATTTCTCCTTAGATGGAACTGATTGAAAGGAAAAAGATGCAACTGAAACACTCAAACTCAAACATCAAGGTAAACATGGATATTCTGAAGAGCCACAAGACAGCAGTGCACAATACTTAAAATCAGTATTAGCCCCAGAACTTCAAGGCTGCAGGACCATGGCAGTGGCTATACACAAATACGAAACTCTTATCACCTCCCTCCCTAAAATCCTTTAATGGCTTTTTAAAGATAAAGCATCATCTTTAATCTGGTGCACAAGGTCCCCCACAATAAACTTGCCTCCATCTCCTCACAGCCTCATCTCACACTACTCTCTCCCTTACTTCAGCCACACAGACCTTCTTTCCCATTTCGGTTTCTGCACAAGCAAATCCGCCCGTAATATTCCTTCTTATACTCTGCTACTTCAAACTAGTTCACTCTTAACCTTTGGTTATTAGCCCAAGGATTCCTTCCTTAAGTTAGCTCCATTATATGGCTACAGGGCATGAGTCCACCTTATCACATTGTATTTGCTACGCAATTCAGTACAGTAGTATGACAACGGTTTACGGGTCCTTGGACACTTCTTTTAAAACCTCTTTTAGGTCTTGCTTTCCTTACCTGTAAAACTGCAGTTATAGTACTACCTACTTCATAAGGTTATTTAAAGGATTAAAGGAAATAGTTCTTGTAAAGCACTTACTACTGTGTTACTACACAGTGGGAGTCCAATATGTGCCAGTAATTATCATACTTAATAACACCTTTTCCACCCCCAACAGTCCTCTGCTTGTCTAGCCCAGGAACCATATCAGCCTGGTTCGTTTGTTTTCTTGGCCTCAGCATTGGGTCCAAACATAGCACGCCTTCAGTGTATGATTTTTTAAAAATAAACCACTTGAAAAGCCTTGTGTTCCAGTTTTGCCTCACTGGTTGAACGACTGCAGGCCAATCACGCACCCCATCTGGGCATCGTTTATCTTCACGAAAAATACACTATCTACCCGAAAGAGCTCTTGGATTAATGAAATGCGATGCATTCAACGGAACACAACGCACATCCTCAGATAAACCAACAGTAGACGTTTATTACTACCAGAGCGGAGGTCTGCGTCTTCCCTCTTCGGGACACACCTCGTTGCGACTCACCCTCCTCCCAGCCCACACCCTCGCGGCGCCCTTGGCCCCCGGTCCCCCCAGGACTGCAAGCGTGGGAGCTCCGGCCCAACGCCGCTCCCTTCCAAAACCCCGCGCCCTCCTTCCTTCCTCGCCCGGACGGACGCACTTCCGGCGGATGTGGGGGGGGAACCCCGGAAACGGAAGTGAGTGGCGGGGCTGGCTGACGGTAAGGGTGCTTAGAGGCAGTTCACAGAGCAAGCTGAAAATGGTGAGTGATCTCCTGGCGACCCGAGTTCTCGGCGTGCTCGGGACCGTGGCCGGGCAGGACCAGGCTGCCGCCTCCCAGCCGGTCTCCGGTGGCGGCGGGGATGGCGGGAGGATGAAGCCGGCCTCAGGCGCCAGGATGTGTCGAGTCACGGGGTTGGGAGCTCGCGGCTGTCGCGCGGGCCGGGCTCTGGTGCGGGTCCTGCAGGCTGCGGTTGGGCTTCATCCTTTTCCATGTAGTTCTGTTATTTCGGTTTGTGCCCTTCTGTCCCCACGTCCCACAGCAGACCCCGACCTCTCCCTTATAGTTGGCTCGGAGCTGAGAAGGACGTAGCGAAAGTGCAACCCTCTGTGGTGTGGCATTGCTGACTGTCCTTCCCCTGAAAGGAGAACCTTTTGGAGCCGAGTCCCCCAACTCGCCCACCCCTGACCATCGGAACTGACCTCATAACAAACCCACCACAGGTCTCATAATTATCATTTAGCTTTACTGTACAAACGTTTCTGGAAGCTTGTGTTATGCCAGGTGTTGGAGGGGAAAACGCCAGACTTTTGCTTCTTTCCGTTTGTCGGCGTTGTTAGTGCGTCATCTTTGCCCCCCCCTCCCCTTTCTCGTTATCTCTTTTTAACTTAAAAGTTGTGTCTTTTGGGAAAGACTCCTGAATCACCAGCCTCTGATACCAGTACTGCTGCTAGGCCGTCCAGATGTTCATTTTGGTCATAGTAAAGGGTTTATAAACACTCTCAAGTGTAACTCGTGATAATTTTAATAGATTTGTTTACCTCTGCTACTTTATTAGAAATACCAAGTACGAATCCTGGTATATTACAGAAGGTAATTGGGAATGTGATTACAGTAGAACACATCAGAATTCCCTGTTCCTTTTTGCATAGAAGAGACATTCCTTCTCTATTTTACAATGAAGCAATCTGGGAGGAGGAGAATGTTAGTGCAGAAAAGTAACAGGATATACATTTGGGAAGATACCTGGAAGACGAGTAAACAGAGCTAGAGAGGTTGTTGGTGTAGATTACAGTCACATAATGGGTTAGTGACTGCCCACACTGGATTCCTTTTCCTGATTGGCCGTGATTTCTTTGGGGTGGGGGGAGTTGAAACCTGTTGTGCAGGTTCTTGAGTTCCAGGCGTAAGACCTTGGGCTTTATTCTGCAGCCAAGACACTGATGAATCAGTGAAAGGTTTTTTGTTTTTTTTTTGTGGGGATATTTAAGTGTTTGTGGGGGAGATTGTGTATTTTTAGGAGAACTTCTATATGCAGAATTGGAAAATGGAAGAGTGTATAGGCAGTAGGACCCAGTAGAGTGGAAATTATCCAGGTGGAAATTATCCAGGTGGGTGAGCCTGGACTAGGGTGGTAGGTTGAAGAAATCCTGGACAAGATAAAGTACCTGATGAAATAAAATACTCAAATGACTTTAGAAATCAATAAAACGGCTGGTTTCTCAGACTAGTTTCTCCTAGAACAGTGTAAAACTGATACCAAACTACCTGTACTGTTTTACATCTTTCTGCAGAATTGCAGGGATATTGAACTTAAGCAGCTAGTTATTTCAAGTAAGCATCTTGTGTTTGAGCTGTTGTAACATTTATTACATTTTATTTGCTTGCCTGCTCTGCCTTCATCAGACTAAGCCCTGGAAGGTAGACAAGTATCTTTTGCATCTGCCAGAGTATCTGCCACATAGTAGATGTGTAATAAATATTCCATGATTAAATGTTTTATTGTATAATGCATAGGGTGACAATGTACCCATACCAAATGCACTCTTTGTTTTTGTTTCACACTATCCTGATTAGATACAATTATTTTTTTTAAAGTAGTACCCTCTTAAAAAACCACTTTATGAAATTCTGCTCCCCCTCCCTTTTTTCAGCTTCTGTGACCACTCTCTTCTAGCTATTCTGTCAATTCTTAATTGCACTTCCTTGTGCTTCAGGATGGTGCTGAAGGAATGATGTTCTTCAAGAGTCTTCTCTTAGTTTTTTTCATTCTGAGCTAATCGTTCCCACCTATGGGAGGGATCTTTCCAATAAAAGTAAATCTGATCGTGCCGCAGTCCTTTAGAGGCTCTTTATCAATTTCAGAATAAAAGTGAATTTCTTTGCATGTTGAAGCCTTTTAATTTTTCTAGGCTTTACTTCTGCCTTACTTGCTTGATCATTTATATTTTTATACCATTACTCATGTTGTATTTTTTCCTGGAATGCCTTTTAATCTAACAGCATTCAGAAATGACTTAGGAATCCTCTATCCCAAGTTTGATGTTATTAACTGTACCATGTGTGTCCCTCTAGCATAATGCTAGGTAAGGCTCATTGTGATGTTCCAGACTGGGCTCTTTGAGGGCAGAGATACTAATTTTTTTTCCCTCTGGTGATTAAACCATGATTTCCACATAGATGTTCAGCATGGTTGGTTTTTAAAAACAATTTTTTTTGTATGTAATAGTGTTATTTATTTGTGTTGTAGAATACCAGAGGACTTGGATCTCAGCTAAAGGACAGTATTCCTGTTACAGAACTTTCAGCAAGTGGACCTTTTGAAAGTCATGATCTTCTTCGAAAAGGGTATATGGGGGAGTTGTGACTTTGACTTTGTTATAATAAACTGTTTCTGGGAATTATTTTTTACAATATTCTTTAAATATTTTGCTGGGTCCTAAATATATATATTTTAATTTGAGAGTTAGCAAGTAATATGCCTTGGCTTGGGAAAGGAGATGAGAGGAGGCTTAGATGTTTTCTATAGCCAAAACAGTGCTTTATCAGAGTAATAGGTTCCTATGATAGGCCATCTTCCTGGGATACATTACACAGTACCATGATTTGGTAGGATTCTTCACTTTGCTATTGATAAGTTGGAGAGCCATTTTATTAATTCAGTAACAATTGGACTGATTCACTTTGTGGGAGGAGACGTTGGAACACAGCAACTAAGAGCGTGGACTCTGGACTCATGCTGCCTGGATTTTGACCCTGACTGCGGTTTGCTAGATGGGTGCCTTTGGGCAAGTTACTGAATTGCTCTACTTCTTATTATCCTCATTTGCAAAATAAGGCTATTAATAGTATATATATGTATTATTTTGAGGAATAAATGAGTAATACATGAGAAATACTTAGAACAGTACCTGACATCAGTAAGCACTCAATAAGTGCTAGCTGCTATTATCTTTCTTTTCTAGCTTTAGCACACAGTTACAGTCCTTCCCTCAATATCTTTCATGTTTCTACGTGTTTTGGTTTCAATTTCTGGTACTAGTTCTTTTTCTTGTCAGGTTGCTTTTCTGCTTAATCAAATAAGAATAATACCTCCCGTATTGTGTTCTGAATTCTGTGTTTTGAACATGCTTGTTTTGAATTTTATATCTAATTTTAAGGTATTCAGGTTGTACTATAATAGAATGGCATTCTATTACAGACATAATGCCTCATTGTCTTTCCATTTAAAGATGCAGTATATAGCTTTGGAATTGGAGATACAATTTGATTTTTTGTATAATTGAATTCATAAGGCAGCCAGTCACCAACTCCTGATGATTTGTTATTTATTTATTTTCTCATGAAATGCAAAAATAAATAAATAACAAATCATTCCTGGTTAGTTTAAGATTGCCATGAACAGGACCATTTTAAAATCCCAGTTTTAGGATAATGTTTTATACAAAGAAATTACTCAGTAAATTATTATTGTGTGATTTCTAAGGTTTCTGTCAGCTCTCAAATCCTGTTTTGGACAATAAGATATTCATCTTTATGAATCTAGTGCAGTAAAGGCGAGTGGCCTGGCTCTAGTGTGTCACCTGACATAGCACTTTGTATGTAGTACTTGTGTTCAGTGAATGTCAAACATTGTTCAACATTTGTCTATTAGAGATGCGTTAAATATTGAATACACATTAGACCTGAGCAGAAGAGGCTTAGATATTTTATATAATATAAAAGCGTGTCATCAGAATAATAGTAATAAACACACTTTATTAAATTTCTTCTAGATATTAGGCATTACCACCATTTTTTAGAGGGATCTCTCTAGTGAATTGAAGTCTTGACCACCAATATCTGTAATAGATGAATTTTAAAACAGCATATAGTAAATTTGTCTTTTAACAATGTGGCTTCTTTTTCCTTTTGGTGGGTAGTTACATGAATTTTAATACATGTATCATTTTCTGTCAGGGTACAGAAGTTTCATCATCTCCCAAAAACTCCCTCATGCTATTCCATTATAGTTATACTTTTGATAGATGTAATTTTGAGCTTTAAGTATTGTGAGATGTAATCTCTGTTTTAAATGTTTATTTTCAGTTTCACTTGTGTGAAAAATGAACTTTTGCCCAGTCATCCTCTTGAATTATCAGAAAAAAATGTAAGTATCTTAACAGTATTTTTTGCCCTTTAGTAGAAAAATACTATCGATAAGACATTTGTGGTTTCATTTATTAAGATAATTCTGGCCCTGACTGGTGTGGCTCAGTGGGTCCGGTGTTGTTCTGCAAACCTAAAGACTAAAGGGTCGCCGATTCGATTCCTAGTGCGGGCCTGTGCCTGGATTGTGGGCCAGGTCCCCAGCTGGGGGTGTGCGAGAGGCCGCTGATCAGTGTTCCTCTCATGCATGGATGTTTCTCTCCCTCTCCTTCCCTTCCCTTCCCCTCTCTCTAAAAAATAAATGCATAATCTTTAAAAAAAATAATTAAAAAGGTAGTTTTGGTGTAGAGCATTTAACCATGAAGACTATAAGGCCTTATTTTCAATATCCTTGTAGAGTAGGTTTTGAATTATTATATTGGTTCACTAAAGTTCCCTTTCTATACATTCTCCTTGTCTTTTTAAGGGATATTTCTAAAGGTCAGTCCACCTCTCCATTCCTCTCATAATATTTTTTCATTTTATGATCCCTTTTTCTTTTATATTTTTCTCCTGCCATTTTTTTGTTGAAATCTCTTAATCCCTATCTCTAGCCTTGACCTCCTTCTCAAGTCTTGCTACAGAGGGACACATCCACTTCTAGGCACAGTGGGCACACAGATGAGTACGACATAATCTCCAACCTTAATTGGCTGAAAATTTAACGGGAGGACAAGCAGTGGGTAGGGGCTTCATAATATGCTTAGAGGGCCCAAGATAGTCCAGTTAGCTGTGCTTCAGGACTACAGAAGGCTTTATAGAAGAGGGGGCATTTGAATAGTTTTAGACCAATGTTCTCCAGGTAAATAGATGGGGAAAGGTCATTACTAAACAGTGTATAGCCTGTAGAGATATTCTTTAGACAATATAGGTTTTTAAATACACTTTCAGAGCAAGAAGAAAGATTTATTACTTGGGGAAGATGGCGTACTGTTACCTAGAGAGTTAACCTATTCCATTTTTTTTCTTCCTTCTTTAGCAAGGGGAAAGACCTTTGTATAAGAAAAAATAAAACAAATAATGGGATGGTGAAATTGAAGTTCAGATGAGATGAGAAAATATAAGGGCTCCTAGTTATTTAAGTGCATTCTGGTTTCATGCTCAGAAGTTGACTTAGGGAGGTTAAATGTTTTTCAAATATAAGCTTAACCATAGAAAGCATATAAATTAGGTTTATGGAAGAAAAATGATAAGGATACCTCATTTTAATGAGTAAGTGAACTACATCACAAATGACAAAATAGATCAAAGGATTAGGCCAGAAATCAAAAAAACACTTAGGACAATGTGAATCTTGGACCTTGTTAATAATAAGGTGGCGTTCACATCAAGGGTGATTATACCCTTGATTTTCCTAAGTATTAATTTGGTCATTTGATACGGAATATTGGTTTAGTTCTGAGCAATACATGTTAAGAGAAACTTTGACAAATCTGAGTAAGACTGGCCAAAATGGTGAAAAGTCTAAAAATTTCATAGATCTTTTGACACTCAGCTTACATCTACTGCTTCTATGTTGTCTTAATCCCTTACCCAGCCCATGGCAATTCTGTGGCACTTGTTATCTATTAATAAGTCCTTTAGCATGGGCTGCGTAATTGAGCTACAGTATTTGGAGGTTTAAATTGTTAGCGCTATACTGCTTAATAGCTAAGTAAACTTGGGCAAGTGGTTTAATCTGTCTATAAGTCTTGGTGTCCTCATCAGTAAAGTGGAGTTAGGAATAGCCCATCCCTCAGCATGTGCAGGCTTACAGTAGCTCTCCAGGATTGGAACTGCAGTGGTGATAGTGAAGAAGTTGACCGTCATCTGTTCCAGTGGTTCTTAAACGGTGGATGATTCCCCCCTTCCTCCTCTCTCCTCCCCCCCGGGGACAGTCGGTAATGTCTGGTTGTCAAAAGTGGTGTCTGGGGGAAGGGAAGGTTTTTTGGTACTGGCGTCTGTTGGGTAGAGGCCCCGCCTGCTGCTAAACGTCTTGCAATGTACAGGACATTTCATACCCGCTGCAGTGAAGAATTATCTGGCCCAAGATGTCAATAGTGCCAAGAGTTGAGAAGCCCTGATCTGTGTGTGATGTCTTCCCAACTACATACATAACATATATACAGTCTGTCTCTAGGGTAGACTCTTCTGTTTTGTTGCCACAGGGCCTAATTCTAATTTTGCGTGTGTTTGCTAATAATTAGGCATATGTTGATTGGTAATTGCAGTTTGATACCACATTACAAGGTGGATGTATTTATCAAAGTCTGTATAAATTGAATCTACATAAAATTCTTTTTAGTTATCATGAGGATAACTCAATATTAAAGGAAACACTTCAATTAGAACCTCAGGTCATATACTCACAATAAAATATTGCAGATTTTCCCTTAATGTGGACCAAATTTGGACCATCTGTTAGAATTTTGCTGTTAAGCTAAAGTAATTAAAAACCATATTGCTAGATATCTTACTCTCATACTTCTTATGTATGTATGGCCCCTAGATCATGCCCCAAATGGGTACTAATCTCTCAATAGATTTTTGATCAGTTACCCTTTGTTATTGATGACTTAAAAAAAATCTTATGAAGTATAATAAAAAAATCACAGAAGTCACTTTACCTCATGAGCTCAGATAGATATATGTGGCAGTCTGTTTGCTACACTATTCTTAAGAGCTGTTTTGGGAAACTATATGTTTTAGAATCCATGAGTCAAGTTGATTCATTTTGCCTGAAATACATTAAATTGTGATAAAGGTTTTTTAGAAGTAGTAAAAGTATGATTTCAGAAAAAAGTAGATTGTTCAGTGTTTCAGAGCATAAACATTATAGTTTAATTAAGGAGGAGGTAAAATGGATCTGATTATTTCTGAAATCTTGAGATACATGCTTTTGTACTTAGAAATTCACTATTTTTGTTGCTGTATGTAACTGTTTTTGGGTCTCATTTGTACCTCTTCTTTGCTCTACCAGTTTTGCTGTGATTATAATCAGAAGTATTGGAATGTGACTGCTTTGTGAATGTACATTTGCAATGTGAAAATGTCCCTTAATTTATTAGTTCTGTAAATCCAGACTTTAGGTGATGATTTTACACTGGTGAAGTGTACCTGCATGCTGGATAAAATATACACGTGTACATCCAAAAATTTGTTGAAGAAGTTTGTACAAGTACTTTGTTTTTATTTCAGTTATAGATGTTAAAATTCTTCATCTAAGTATTATGTTACATGTGTATCAGTGCTAACTGTTTTAAATGCAGAATATTGAGTAAAGCATTTAAAATTACATTACTATCTTGTAGTTCCAGCTCAACCAAGATAAAATGAATTTTTCCACATTGAGAAACATCCAGGGTCTGTGTGCTCCACTAAAATTGCAAATGGAATTCAAGGCAGTGCAACAGGTAAGTATGGTAGGCATTTATACATGCGTCCCATATGTGTGTTGCTACCAATTGGAATGATTGTTCTGTTTGATAACAGCTGTACAAACCTGACCACCTCCCCTGCAACCTATTCTACTTTCCCCCTTTTGGGATATGACCTCAATTCCTATTTTATTGGGTTGGCCAAAAAGTCTGTTTAGCTTTTTCTGTAAAATAAAAGACACATTTTTCATTTTCACCAATAACGTTATTGATTTGGATATTTTGAGTATGTCGACTGTCTCCTGCTATTGACTTCTAGTGGGAAGAGGCCAGGGGTGCTGCTAAACATCTTCCAGTGCGTGAGACAGTCCCAGAGTGAAGAATTATTTGGCCAAACTCAATAGTACCAAGAAACTTCATTAACCACTTTTGACACATTCGATCAATCTCTATACACTGCACAAAAAATTTTTTTTTTTGCATTTCAGTTGCATTTTTACTTTTCTTGAAATAATAAAGCATAATATGCCAAAAATGTGTATTTTTCCATCTTCAATATTAAATAGCTGCATAAAAATTCATAAATTTTGATAATTTTTTAAATGCATGCTGATATGACATTGTCACAATACAATCTAACAAAATCGTTTCAAATGAAGTTAAAGATGACTAAGCACTATTAGAGCCATCGTGTAGAAAAAATCAAACAAACTTTTTGGCCAACTCAATATAAAGGGAAAAAAGAAGTCATTAAATGGAATATATCTTCGAGTTATGGGCTCAGTGTCTGAAAACTTACATCCACTTTCATGTTTCTTCTTTTGGAGGGTTTCATTGAATTTAAGATGCCTGTGGGTCTATCCAAGTGGAACCGTGAAGTAGGCAGTTTGTAGATACTGCTCAGGAATAGGATCCTCAGAAATGTCTTTCCAAGAATGTAAGAACTGTCCCCCACCCATGTACTGGATTTGACACATCATAGTACTTCAGAGACCCCCTTTTCATGGGTCCTTTCTATAGCCAATGTCTTCAACCTCTCTCTACTCACTGGAACTCGTCAGCACTTATTTATACTGGAACCTCTACAAAGCAAAAATTAACTCAACCTCAAATCCCTTTATAGCAACTTCTCTCTCACTAAGTGTGCTTTTGCAAGTCTCAACTGAAAAAAGTCGCCAACATTGCTACATACGCTTCTTTACCTCCTATTCATTCAACCCATGGTTCTCTGGCTACTGTCACGCCACCAACACTCCTGAGCAGTGGATATCACAGTGCCCTCATTTTGCTCATGTCCCTGTGGTATGTAACACTCATGATGCCTGCCTTCTTTCCTTGGCTTTTAGGGCACTGCATTTTCCTGATATTCCTCTCCTCTCTGAAGCCTCATTCTTGGCTGTGTAGGTTTCTTTCCTTTCTCCTTTTTTGTTTTGGTTCTCTGAAATACCCCAGATACCAGTTTTGTTAGTAAATACCCATTCCTGATCTCTCCTCATCCTCTTACTGTCAGTCTATTTCTATGACTTTAGTTAGCATTGAGCTATAAACCTATAGGCTTCTCCAGCTGGGAGTCCTGCAGGCACTTCACGTTTCATCCGAGTACGGAGTAACTCATTGTCTCGTACATACTCCAATCACCTGTGAACAGAGTTTTTCATAAGGCAGAAATTGGAACATTAGCCTTGGTATCTCCTCTAGCACCTCACCCCCCACCCACCCCCTTCAGCATCCAGTCAGTTAACCTCTTTTTAGCATTGCGACTACCTGGGTTCCGCCCCTGACTGCATTATCTGGATTGCTGCAGCACCCACCCCTGCTGCCCACCACGCCATTGTACACACTCTAGCCAGAGTAATCTTTGTGAAGCAAATTGGATCATGTCATTCCCCTCACTCTGTCCTCTAAGTAAAACCCACATCCTTAACATGGCCCTGGTCATGAATTGCCTTCTTGCTCTTCTCCATGCTCCATCACTTCCTCAGCTGCTTGTAGTGTCCTAATTTCTCTCTCCTTTTGGCTTTTGCACATGTTCTTCCCACTACTGTGAATTCTTTCTCTCACCTGGCTAAAATTGTGTCTTTTTAGATAAATTCTATTAATGCCATCACTCAGTCATTCTGGAAGCTGTTTTAGAACTTTTTTTCTGAGGATAAAACCCTAAAAGAGTTTCATGTCAGAATGACCTGAAAGTGAATCTTAGCTTCACTACTAGTCTTAATTTAAATACAGTAGAGACCTTTCTGAGCCGTAGTGTGTTTGATTTTAATGTGCAATGGAGGTAGCGGTGAGAATGGTGTGGGATTATTAGGATTATTCTGTAGATTAAATGAAATACATACTTTTGTACAGAATTGTTAGCTTCCCTTTTTATTCTCGTTAATCAGATTCCAGCTACACATTGTTTATATTTTAGACCTAAGGTGTTTTTTTTTTTTTTTAGAAGTTGTGTCTGACTACCGTTTATCACTTTTTTTTTCAAGATTTTATTTATTTATTTTTAGAGAGGGAAGGGAGGGGGGGAGAGAGAGAGAGACAGAGAAACTTCAATGTGCGGTTGCTGGGGGTTATGGCCTGCAACTCAGGCATGTACCCTGGCTGGGAATCGAAACCTGGGACACTTTGGTTCCCAGCCCGCGCTCAATCCACTGAGCTACGCCAGCCAGGGCTAGACCTAAGGTTTTAATCCCATGTAATCCAAAAATCTTTGTGCAGGATTCTGGCCTTTTTTTTCCTGATTTCTGTGTTATTGTAGCTCTTGCTCATGAGGATGTATAACCACTGCCTGTCCATCCCTGCTTTTGAGGTTTTCTCAGGGCTCTATCTCTGGTAAAACTGTATCTGCCATACCCCTGTCTAGTTTAATTTACAGGCTCCTTACTCTTTCTGTATACCACTCCCACCCTGGCCCACATTTTCTTTTCTGGTTTTGACAACCTAGAGAAATTTTTTTCGTGCCACAAAGATTTAAGTAACTCTATAGGCCATTAGTAAGTAAAAATACTTTTAGTCTACATACATTTTCTTATTGGGGGAAAAATAATCTTAACTGCTCTCTTAGATTCTAAAGTTATGAATACTTTAAAATATTAAGATCATTTAGTCACTAACCACCTATTACTCTTTGTATGTTTTTGGCAATATCCAAAATTATCTGCATTGATTCAAATTATAACTGCCAGACAAACAACTAAGGACAGAAAAATTATATTAGAATTTGTTGAGAACTAAGTACGTGCCAGTAACTATACTGTATACATACTTTATACCACACTATATTACAAGTTTGAAAGGGAAGTGGTATAATCCTGTTTCCCAGGTGAGGAAACTGAGGGTAAGACAGATGAGGTAACCTATGCAAAGCCCTAGGATTGTTGAGTAGTAGAATCAAAACTGGAATCCGGATCCCTCTGACCCCGTGCTGTGCTTTCTCCACTATATGTAGCTGCCAGTCTGTGGTGTACTTACTTAATACTTGAAAAAAGTAGGCAACACTTGTGCAAAATGGTATTATGTTTTTTAAAGATCCTGCAGATGAGTTTGATTTTTATTTCCAGTTATCACTACTGTTTGAAAGTGTCATAACTTATCTTGGTACTATGAGCAAAACAAAACAACATACGAAATGAAGTATTCGGTTTACTAATTAGAATAATGGTCTCACTGAGTTGGAATTTCTTCAGGAATTTGATCATCTCACATTTATTAGAAATTAGACATAGTGTTAGGCTCTGGGATTTTGCATTTTATCAGATGGTATATGCTTGGTTTTCCTGGGTGGAAGCAAAGCCCCCAAATATGTATAAACCTGATAGGATTATTAAGTGTTAATAAAAGTACAATTTCAATGTTTTTACATATTTTAAGTAAAGTTTTGAGGAATTTTTACCAACTTGGTTTGGGTCTAAAATATAGTTTTTTTTTTCCTCTCCACTGGTTAAATTGACATTTTATTTAGTTTTGTAGATTTTACAAATAAAGAATAAATAAAGAAAAGATTTTACAAATAAAGAATATGATATTAGATTATACATCTTTTTCCCATTTTTTTTCCCTAATCTTGCCCTTTCATACTTTTCCCAAAGGTTCAGCGTCTTCCATTTCTTCCAAGCTCAAACCTTTCCCTGGATATTTTGAGGGGTAATGATGAGACTATTGGATTTGAAGATATTCTTAATGGTAAGCATCATTCAGCCCCCTTTTCTGGAACCCCAATAGTATAAAAGGCAACAGCAGTAAAACAAAACCCACAGCATCCTCGTCCTCATGAGGCTGACTGCTGATTGGTCTCACTTGTTTTAAGATAAAATTTAACGGTAATAACTTTTTTAACTGGTTTTAAAAGTGAAAACTTTTTTTGTGGTGTTCTGAGGTTATAATCATATCATTCATTTCATGTCCTGAGGATGAAGTCTGATAGGTGAGTTTAATACAGTATACTTAAGGTAATTTAAACAATGATGGTTGTTTCAGTGTTTACAACATTTGTGGGATATGACTAGTTTTTAAAACAACTAAAGAAAATAAGATAAAATTTTTCTTTAAAATTTTTCTTTAAAAATTTTTCTTTAAAAAAAATTTTTCTTTTAAAACTTTTCTTAAAATTTTTCTTTAAAAAAATTTTTCTTTTCTTAAAACTTTTCTTTTCTTAAAACTAAGAAAAAAAATTTTTCTTTTCTTAAAAAGGGAAATCTGCCTTTCCCTGCCCCCAGATAATTTTCGTGCTTCTATAGATGGTGAGTAGGAAAAAAGAATTTGTCATCTCTTAACAAAATTCCCTGAATAATTGTATTACGTACAAGATAACATGACTTTTAAGTAAGAACAATACATGCATCCTCTATTAATAATAATAGCATCCTCTATTTTTTATGGTCCTGAGGAAGATAAACAAATACAATTTTGTTCTCTATTGCCTCTGCCCATTATGCCTGAGCAATTCAGGAGAAACACAAAACCCAACAGGACTAAATTATATCAGTTTTGCTTGGCTGCTGATGTCCGGTAAGGAAATGCTGTGGCCACAACAGAAGTCTAGTGAGCCTCCTCTTTAAGAATCTTCCCTGAGGGAGCTTTTTGAATGCAGGAAAACCAGGAATTCCTAAGCTTTGACATTGAACTTTGACATTGAACGTACTCATTTAAAATTAGTAAGGTGATAGTTCCAGTCTGTGTATTCTTTTAATTAGTTTTAAAAATGCACTCATTTAAAAATCAGCTTCTGTGGTTGTGTTTAAAAAAAGGGAGTGGAACTTAGTATTTATTCAGTCACTCAGATACTATGTGTCAGGCTCTTGGCTAGCTCTGAATATACTGTGGTGAGAAAACAAGCATCTGCTTTCTGATGGTGTAGGTAAACATTAAACAGATAAAATACAAAAATTGTAAATTGTGATTACCTTCTAGGAATAAAAAACGGTTAGGGATAGAGTTTGTTGTTGGGTAGAAGAGGCAGGACTCTGGAACTATGACACAGAAGTTGATTCTTACAAGATACGTGAGTTAGTTGACCTAAGGTAGAGAGGAGAATCTGTGTTTTCGAGGTCGCCTACCTGAGAACAGCTGAAGTACTCTGAAGGATTTCAGATGCTTATCCTACTTACAAGCTAGCAAGCTAGCCTGTCATGGTTTCATGGATACTGGCAGAAGGCAAGACTCCCAGAGACGAAGGACAGTTCATTACAGCGATAGCAGTAGCCAGATTCTCAGCTGTACTGTTAGTTTCCAGAGCCCCAGGTCCCACAGGGCAGCAAGAAGAGGGTCAGGCGATGCCTGCATATATCCTGTATTTTGTTACAGGAAGAACCCCACCCCTGGTCAAGGCACCTGAATTGTTATAATAGGCAATCAGCCTGCCTGGTCTGTGCTGTAGGGGAGACACAAGCTTTATGTTCTGATGCTGGCCTTGAAAAAGAGTCTAGAACAAAGGCGAGCAGTGCAGTTGTGTCCAGGACTTAAAAATCATGAGAAACCCGTAGAGAATTGTCTCCCAACACAGGAATGTGTTACTAAGAAGGCCCATGTGGCCAGAGTGTTTTGAGAAAAGTGGAGAGTGGAATAAGGTGAGGTTGGAAAGCGAAGAGGAGCCAGAGCTTTGTAGAAGTTGATTCAGAATGCAATGGGAAACCGTTGAATGATTTTAAGCAGCGATGTAATATAATTTCACTTTTGAAAAGTTCACTATCTTGTGGACATCTTGTTCTATTCATTCCTTGCATTGCTTTAAGGTAGATAATGAGCTGGAAAGATTCACTGGTTAGGCAGGTGATTTTTGTCAGGATGGACCACTGCATGGCACTTTGGGTTATCGCCCCTTTGTGGGAACTGTGACTGCGTAACATAATGGCAGTTTATGGCTTCACCCAAGGGCCTTGCCTTCGCTGTCCATCCTGCTTAGAATATTCCCCCCTCATTTTCAGATCCCAGTTTAGATGGCACTGTTTGGAGAGGCCTTCCTTTACTACCCAGTCTAAAGTAGTCCTTATTTACTTTGTCACCTCACTTTAATTCTTTGCATAGCAATTATCTGGTACTTTTCATCTTCTTTATTTCTTGTTTCAACTTAAATGCAAATATTATGAGATCTTGAGACTTTGTCTTCTTAGCTCTTGTGTCCCTGTTGCCTCATGAAGTGGTCCATCCCTAGGAAGTGTTGAAAACTCTTGCTTATCACATTCTCCTCATCATCTTTGACCCCTGAGGAATTTTTATGTCTGTAATGAAGGAGTTGCTTGTGCATCTGAACTCTGAGGACTGTTCAGTCATGATGGGAACATGTATATTTCTCCAGCTTATGTTTTATAATGTGTTGGAGAGGATGGGGGTTCTGCTCACGCGTCTGCGAAGTGCTTGGCCAAGAACAATCTGTACATTTTACAAGGAAGGGAAGGTGTGTGAGGGGGGCACTAGTAAAATGAAAAATAAACTCTCACTGCTGAAAGGGGTCTTCTGTTCACTGCAGTCCCTCACTTTAAGAAGAGTAACTGAGACTGAGCCAGAGGCTTGGGCCTCCCCGGAGTCTCACGGTGGCTTGTTGACAGAGCAGGTGCTGGAACCGTGGGCCAAAGCTTTGCTTACGTGGTTTGCTGCCTTCTGGGGCAAGTGATTTATTTAGCAAGTACATATTTTATTAAAGTCCAAAGCTTAAAACAGCAGAGTTTAAAAGAAATTATTATCTAAATGGATATACTCTTTGTTTAAAAATTTAAAATACAGCCCAAACTCTGGTCCTTGATGATTACCCCCAGACCCATTTCTTTCCCTCGTCCCCTGGTTCCCTGCTGTCATTACTGTGTGTCCTCCTGTGTGCCTTCCTACAAATGTGTATAGTCAGAAAATATTTGGCATTGTTTAGTGTTTATTTCTTTAAAACATTGGTATCATACTGTGTGTCTTACAGTGTGCATGATATATCAGTACATTTATTGATGGATGCTTGCATTTTTCTCACTTACTAACAAAACAGGGCTGTAGCAAACATCTTTGCCTGTTCTGTCTACTCATGTGTAGACATTTAAGTGTAGATTTTGAATGTCTGTTATATACATAGCAGTTTATCAGTAACTGTGGCAGTGTCAGCTGTTGCTAAGGCTACTTTGTTGTGTGAAAGTGGGGAGTACAGACTGCTGAACTGATACGGCAGCCCCCAGTCTCTTAGGAGATTCAGTTAGGAACATCCAAATTGATCAGTTACTCTTGGTAATTGTTATTTTAATGTGAATGGTTACATATTTTTACAAACTGATTTTACAGCTTAGTTCTTAGATTTTTATTGTTTCTAGTCCTATGTTCAGTAGGAGGCAAAAGAAAAGAAAATATGCTTTATTTGTCTCTAGGAAGCTCACCTTTGGTGTTAATTTTAAAAGCTCTTTTAGGTATATTATCACAGTTAAAATTTTTGTCCGATTCATCCATAAAAACAAGAGAGTGAAGATTAAGGTTTTCTTTCTCTAGAATTCTTATTTATGCCTATGTGTATGTTTGTGTATTCAACAGAACACAAAACAATAGAGATGAAATGTTTTTGCTGTTTAGATTAAGATATTGCCTCATCTCTTAATTAGAGCTTGTTCCTAGAGTCATCTGGGGAACCAAAATGATTTTTGGCCACTTTGCAGTCAGTCCCCCCACCCTAGGCCCCAGGCAACTACTGGTCTGTTTTCTGTCACTTGAGATTAGTTTTGTTTATTCTAGATTTTCTTGTGAGTGGAATCATTGAATTCATCTTTTTTTGAGAATCTTTAATGTGTGTCTGTTTGTTTTCAGACCCATCACAAAGTGAACTAATGGGAGAACCACACATGATGGTGGAATATAAACTGGGGTTGCTGTGATGCAGCGTGCTGATCATGGAAATGGAGAGACTACATCGTGTTTATGTCGTCTTTTTACTACAGTTGTGTGTGTACAATATTAAAAGTACTGGTGCATGAGAATTGTTGCCTAAAATGTATCTGATCATTTGAAATTATTTGGGTCTTTGGTTCATGGCCATGTGACAGTTGAAAGCACTAGAGATGATTTTAAAACTCCTGATTTATATTAAAATAATAGCCTTCTGTGTCTTTAAAAAAATCGTTGCCAATGAATATTATACTGACAACAGGTTCCAGTTCAACCTATATTCTAGGTATTCCATGAATTGAAGTTTAAATAGCTGTTACCAGTATTTGAGTCTGCAGTCTTCACAGTAGCCTCTTTCAGAGTAAACATCTGTAATTGATTTCAGGGGTAACACTTCAAATTAAGTACAAAATCAGATATTTATATTTCATCTGGTTTCAATATAGTCCTTTAGTACTCATACGAATAACATTTGCTTTATTGAAGCTACTTTAGAACTATAGCTATTTTTGATTCTTTCAGATTGTAAAGTGTGAATTCAGTGGTTTTGATTTTAGTCTTTAAAGTGAAAAATTAAGCAACCAACAGATATCAATTAAAGTGTTTTACTGAATAGATTTATATATCATAAAATGCTTAAATTAAAAATAGAACATTCATGTATATACACACACATCGTTTCCATGAACAGATTACATTGCAGTTTACTCAAAAATAAATCTCCACTGTTTCTTTCTTACAAGGTATGCAAAAAATTAAAGATTTTTAGATTTAATTAGTGAATGGGTTATCTTTCATGAATCAAAAAACAGTTTAGCTCTGACCAACAGCAGGGCTCAGCTGGAGTGTCATCCTGGATACCAAAAGGTGGTGGGTTCGACCCCCCAGTTGGGGCACGTATGTGAGGGAACCAGCTGATGTTTCTCTCTCTCTCTCTCTCTCTCTCTCTCTCTCTCTCTCTCTCTCTCCCCCCTCCTTCCTCTTTGTCTAAAAAAATCAGTAAAACATTTAACATTTTTAAAATTTAATTATTTTTTGATATGTTTTTGATAAGGGTTAATATCCGAAGTATATAAATAACTAGTACAACTCAACACAAAAACAAATTACTCAATTGAAAAATGGGCAGAGGTCCTGAATAGATATTTCTCCACAGAAGACATACAGATGGCCAACAGGCACATGAAAAGATGTTCAGCATCACTAGTTATTAGGGAAATGTAAATCAAAACCACAATGAGGTATTGCCTACCTCAGATTCTTGTGCATTCTTATGTCCCCAGAAACATCTTTATTGAATAAGTCATTGATTTTGCAACTGAAGACAACATTGCCCTCCCCTCTGGGTGTGGGGGACATTTGACAGTGTTTTGAAGATATTTTTGGTTGTCACGGGCAGGGGTTACCACTACTACGGGCATATATAGTGGGTAGGAGCATATAGGTCAAGCAGGAGCGTTCAACCCTTTGGTGTCTCTGGGCCACCCTGGAAGAAGAGTTGTCTTGGACTTCAAATACACTGTGACATGTAGTCACATAAAAATCTCATGTTTTAAGTAAATTTAGAGTTTACGGGTTTGTGTTGGACTGCATTCACAACCATCCTGAGCTGCATGTGGCCCGCAGGCTGCAAGTTGAACACCCCTGATTGTGAAGAATTGAAAGTACTAAAAAGATGTAAAATGTTCCAAATTGATATTGAAAACAGTAGCTTTCTATGTCTTAAGAAATGTCTTAAAAATGTTTCTATGTCTTAAAAAGTATTGTATAACTGCATCCAAGAATCATTTGGTTCAAAAGTCAGTAGTGTCAAGGTTGACAAACCTTGAGATAAACCACTGACACATTTGAACTGTTCCTGACTGTTGAGATCAAGTTTAAAACCATATTTTCCAACACAATATTTGTTAACCCATTTTACACTTAAATTATAAGAAAATATTGAAATAATGAAGGTACTAATTGTTTCTAGACATACTCGCTTTTAAAGTTGGAAATGTCCCCTAGTTCTAGGAATAGTAGATACCCTTCCTGACCAGTAGAGGGTGCTATGAAATTAATGACAGTTTAAATGGAGACGCTGATACTTTTAGACAAATTAGTAACCATGATTAGCTTTTACTTGTTGAAGGGCCTTTTGCTTCCTGTCCCTCTACTTTTTCACTTTTCTACTCTTAACCAGTGATCCTCATTCTGGAAGCACATAAAATCACCTGGGAATCTTGTAAAGAAAATTTGGTGTCATGGTGTCAAAAAAATACAGTAAAAAAAAATTGAAATAAATAATTAAAAAAAAATTCCAACAGGACCACTCTGATGTAGGTCCCAGGAAATATACTTTTGAAAAGCTCTCCAGGGTTGAGAACCTTTGATTTTTATATGCTTGCTTTCTTTTTACCTTTATATTAGTGACATTCTTTAGCATCAGTTAATTCTTCTGGTGTACCTCAGTACTGAAAAGTTTACTGACGGTTCTTAGTGTCGGCAGTCTACAGTGTTTGTTTTGGGTTATTGGGGAAACAGGTGAATTTCTGCTTTGACTTTGGCAACGCTTACTTTTGGAGAGTTGGATTGATTTTAAATCAAGAGTTCAATTACCCTTTTATTTTTTTTGTATTACATAGAAATCTTGCAAAATATAAACCATATTTTCACCTACTTTTTATTTTGAAAAGTTTCAAATCCACAGGAGTTGGGGGATTATTCAGTTTCCTTTGAAAGAGTCGGGTACAAGACTCTGAGTTCCTTGCCTAGGGGCCAGATCTTCAGTTAGGCATTTTTTCCCTTCAGATTCAATGATTTTATTGAAGAATTAGTTTAGTATTTTCCTTGTCTCTGTTTTGCTTGTAAAATACTAATGTTTGGATTCAAGAGGAACTTTATAGGTTGGTGGCTGAGATGATAAAATTTACAATGAAAAAGTAATATAACTAATGAGGGTGCAACCTAATTCTATATTAATTAAGCCTTTTAATGTATATGAAAATAAAAGAACTTGTGGGTTTTATTGTCTGGAAATGTTTGGGGTGTGGCAAAATGTGGCATGCCATGTGGCTGTTCCACTAAACACATCACACCTACTCTCTGCAAAATATAAATATAGGCTTATCATTTTTCATTAGTTTTGCCCTTTGCAGTAGGTGCTGCCCTCTTTCAGGAGTTCACCTAAGTATGACCCGGTGTTCCTGCACTTGTCACTCCTTTGCAGACATTCAAGAATGTGAAAGGTGATCTGAATAAGTAGATTACTTTGAAAAATGGAAAGGCCTTGTATAAACTTACACTGAAATCTACAATTGGTTAAAAAAATTTTTTCAAACAGATGAAATCTAAGTATAAATTTTGACTTGTTCTTTCATTAAAGCAAAATTCCATGACCCTTCCTTGAATGCATTTAGTTCATGATTTCAAAGTTGAAATCCAGGTTCCTTTACATACAACAAATGTTTAATTAGGAATCTGTACTTTTAGTTTGTCCTATAGATCCTTAAATCATATTAAAGAGTGAGAATAGCCCTGACCAGTGTGGCCCAGTTGTTGGGGCTTTTCCCCCGGACTGAAAGGTTGCTGGTTCAATTCTCAGTCAAGGCACATGCCTGGGTTTTGAGTTTGATCCCCATCTGGGACACGTCTGAGAGGCAACCGATGAATGTTTCTCTCACTCTTCTTATCCCTTCGTTTTCCCTAAAAATAAAATCTTTTTTCAAAAAAAGAGTGAGAACATGCTGTTAATTTTTTTCCTACTAGAATTTCAGCAGTTTTTTTTCCCAATTGAACAAAATAGAAAGGTCCTTAAAATGCTTTTTTCTTTCAAAGATAAAAAATAAAGTTTTGAAAATTTAGAGGTTGCTTCCAGATCTTGAATTTATTTCTGGAGCGAGTAGACGTGGCTTGTCAGTTGTACTCTGTTTAGTGTCCTGACCTCGTGAAGTCAGGAAAAGCTGTGTTGCTCATCTCCGTGGGGAAGTAGAGGTCATGCAGAGGGCATGTATGGCTTCGGGTCATTGAAGGACCAGGTGGAATTCTGCTTTAATTTTGGCTAGGCTTCCTTTTGGACAGATAGATTGATTTTTACTCAAGACTTAACCCACCCTTTTTGTTTTCTGTAGTATGTAGAAATCTTGTAAAACAAACCACACTATATTTTCACCAACTTTTATTTTGAAAAAATTTGAAAACCTGAAAGAACAATACAAAGAACACCCAAAATAACCTTCATGTAGACTCACCAATTATCAACATCTTGTGTAATTTCCTCCTGAGTTGATTCAGATTCATATTTTTTGGCAAGAAGTCCACAGAGGTGCTGCCATGAGCTTTTTACTGCAGCCCAGCAGGAGCCACAGGTGTGTCCTGATTGGTGTTGCTGAGTGTGATCACCTAGTTAACAGGTTGGCCACCAGAGCTCTCCATTGTCAAGTAGTTTCCCTCTTGTGATTAGTATGTAATCTGAAGTGACTTGAGGCCCTGCATATGTCCTGTTCCCCAAGAAACTTTTACCCAGAGGTTTTAGCATCCATGAAAAATCTTCACCTCAATGATTTATAACATGGTCTTTGGGAACAGGAGAGGGCTGAAATATATGTTATTTCATTATTTCTTCTACATTTATTGTCTGACAAGTTTTTATAAAGGCAGGTTTCTCCCATTTCTTTTTTTAAGGTATCCTATGGATTCATAAATTCTTAATGTTTTATAGTGCATTTCTGCCATGGCTCTTTTTGATACCCTAAATGTAGTTGTTTTAATGAATACATAGACCTTCGATTTGAAAATAAAATTATGCCCTGGATGGTGTGGCTCAGTGGTTGAGTGCCTGCCTTTAAACCAAAGGGTTGCAGGTTTGATTCCCAGTCAGGGCACATGCTGGGGTTGCAGGCCAGGTGCCCAGTAGGGAGCGTGCGAGAGGCAACCACACATTGATGTTTCCCTCTTTTTCTTCCTCCCTTGCTCGCTCTCTAAAAATAAATAATATCTTTAAAAAAAGACAATAAAATTACATTGGAGTTAAAGTGCTGAATTTAACTTTTGGCATTAATGGTATTATTAATAAAAATTAATGCTACTTCACAGAATATTGAATATACTTAACAATACTTTAGTCATCATAGATACCATAGTTATAGTTACCAGAGATGTTATCACCAAAGCAATTCTAGGTTAGCTGTAGGGGAAGCACTACTGACCTCAATACTGCTGATGTTTTGCCCAGTAGCGAGAGAAAGTTAGAGGTCAGGACAGGCAAGGGCAAGGGTAGCCATAGCCTTGCTCCATTTCTTGCCGTGCGTGGGTTACAAGCAGGCACTCTATTATGAACATTTAACAGAAGACAAAGGGAACTGAAAAGTCAGAAGAAGTGGCACATTGTTGTGTTTAAACTTTTAATTACGGAAAATTTCAAACACCTAAAAGTAGAGAAATTCAATATAATCTCATGTTCCCATCATCTAGCTTCCAGAATTTACTCATGGCCAATCTTATTTCATCTACCCTTTTTACCCACTTTCCCTTCAATATTATTTTGGAAAGAATTCCAGACATTATTTCTATGTGTAAATATTTCAGTTTACAAAGCTAACATAACCCCAGTAGTATCATGCCTACCTTAATAATTCCTTATAATTAAATGTTCAGTCAGTATTCAGATTTCTGATGGTCCAATAAGTGTCTCTATTTTTTTCAGCTTTTTTGTTTGAATCAATGCTTGCAGTCAGGATCTCTCAATGATAACAGGCATTGGAGTCAACAATTGGTGTTATAGGCACCAGGTCCCCAGAGAACTGTGGGAATCCAGGATTAGTTAGATCTGACTGAGGCAGACTAGGCAGTGAAACCAGGTGGGAAAGCTGGTTGTGTTTGGCAGGCAACTGTAAAATGGCTCTCCCCCCGGTCATATGAAGTCATGTGCCCAATTCATAGCAAAGTTCTGAGCAACCAGAATATGACAAAGTCGGAATGGTGGGGTGGCTGCTTCTGCCTTAAAGCAAGTAAATAACAAGTTCAAATCCTCAAACCGGCCTACAGAAGCCTAAAAAATGCCATTTCTTACAAATAATAGTACTCTGTAAAAACGAATCTGAGTCTCCAGAATTCATACTGCTGTTGAAGTCCCTTCCCTACCAGATCCAATGTATGAAAATTGGGCCCTGGTTGGTGTGGCTCAGTAGACTGAGTACTGGCCTGTGAACTGGAAGGTCACCGGTTCCATTCCCAGTCAGGGCACATGCCTTGGTTGCGGGTCAGGTCCCCAGTTAAGGGTGTACGAGAGGCGACTGATTGGTGTATTGCACGCACATCAATGTTTCTCCCCCTCTCTTTCTCATTCTCTTCCCCTCTCTCACAAAAAATAAATAAAATCCTTAAAACAATAAAAAAATGTCAGACACCTGCTGTTGTTAAAAAAAAGAAAGAAAAAGAAAATCGGAACACTTATTAGGACCCTGAGAATAGAGGTAAGTGAGAATACAATTGCAAAAGGATGCAGTTTCTTCACTCAGAGGAGGCTGTTTTTTCTAAAGACTTTTTCACCAGAGGGGGTCAAGTTTACCAGAGAAAGCCAATTCCCCTCTGGTCACTGCTGTCTTTATTTCCAAACCTGGCTAGTGTGAAGAGTCCAGCATGCCTCCCCTGGAGACCAAACCCAAAGAAATCTAACATGTAGAAAGAATTTGGGGACTTTGCCAATTTATATCTCCAAGAACTTCTGGAACATGTGAAGGAACAGATTTTGAGTGCACTTCTAGGATATTAATATGATGCCCTTACACAAGGTAATTCTAGATTTGTTGAACCCAAGAAGCTGAATGTGGCTTTAATAGTTTGCAAAAGTGTATTCAACAAAGGCCTACAGTAAATGAAGCCAAGATGCCCCAAGTCTTTAGTACAGTACAGAGCAGTGGTTCTCAGACTTTCTTGAGCTTCAGAATCATGGGAGGGACTTAAAAGACAGATTGCAAGCCCCACCCCCAGAGTTAGTGATGCAGGAGGTTAGAGTCAAACCTAAAAATTTGCCTTGCTAACAAGTCCTCGCTGATGGTTCTGCTAATCCTGGGGCCACACTCAGAACTGCTGGTGTAAAGGGAGGAAATATAATACCTTCAAACACAGGAACCTTGGATGGGAGGTTTTGCCTATGTAAATTCCTATTTACTGACCACCTATGTCTTTCCCAAGACAAGCTAGATAACTATACCTTTATCAAGGGTCTTAAACATGGATTAGTCCTGGCTTCAAAGCAACAATATAGCCTTAATTTTAAGGCTATTGAGGTATAATTTACATATAATCAGTTGAAATCCTGCCTTATTTTCAATTTTAGAGAAAAAATATCTAGTCTTTTTACCATTAAGTACCATATTAGCTGTATGGGTTTTTTTGTTGTTGTTTTGATGTTTTTATAGATGCCTTTTATCAGGTTGATCTTACTTTCTGAAGAGTTTTTATCATGAGTGAATGTTTAATTTTATTAAATATGTATTTCTGCACTTGTTGACACAATCATGTGAGTTTTTCCCCTTGGTCTGTGGCTGCTTTGTGCTACGATGGCAGTTAAGTAGTCGCACCAGACTGTGCGACCTGGCTCACAAAGCCTGAAATATTTACTCTCTGGCCCCTCATCTGAAGTGCTGATTCTCAACCCTGGCCACATCCTGGAATCACCTGGAGAACATTTGGGGAAAAAGAATGTCTGCCTCCCCCTCCCAGAAATTCTTACCTAGTTGGCCTGGACTGGCACCTAGCAGCCAAGGCTGAGAACCGCTGGCTTTGTGTTTGTTTGTTTTACTTTCCACTCAACTGTAATTACTCTTATGTGCACTTAGGGCTGACAAGCACTCATCCAGGGCAGTAGTTTCCATGTCTGGATATGTATCTGTTTGTCACCTGGGGAGGTTTTTAAACTATCTTCCAAGACCTCACTCCAGACTGACTACATTAGAACCTCCAGGGACTTTCTTAAGTTCCTCAGGTGGTTCTGATATGCAGGCATTTTTCAAAAGAGGACTGAGCCTAGGGCACCCTATTCGTATCAGCAAGAATTTTGGATATTGATTGAGTAACCAGATGATTATTTAGTGAGCAAGCATAGCAGAGAAGAAAAGGGATTTCTTGAGGCAGTGCAATGCAGGTTCCAGTGATCTTTTGAATAGTGCATGCCATATAGAAATATATCCTTTCTAGGAGTGACAATATACATTCCTATTAGATATGCTACATCTAACCCCTATGTACAGTGCTGCATAAAAAGGAACATGTTTTTCCTTTTTGTTTATCTTTTTATTTACTTCATAAGAACAGGTCATTCCATTAATATTCTTTCTTCTGATAATCACATAAACAGGTTAAATTAATGGAGGTTAGATGATAACCCCCTCACCCCATTCTGTCTTGACTGTATACCCCCATCAACTAGTGTATTTCTCTGATCTCTTCAGTACCACATTCACTAATCATCTCTCTGGATAGTCTCTTTGGAGATGGGTAAGCTCACACAGGCTCTATTTTTACCCTGGGGCCACCTCAGTGCAACTCTATTACACTGATAAACTCTATTACATCTCAGATAGTTGTCCCTCAATTGAGAGTTATCTGTCAATCCTTCATGTATTCACAGTATTGGCTGTGCTCTCTTCAGTTCAGAAATGTGCAAAATCATGCAAGGCTGAGCTGGAAGGGAGTTTAATGCAGACCATCTTGTCTAACCCCAAAAGGACAATATTGTAGGCAGTTTCATTGGGTACAGATCGTGCTAGTGGGGTTTTCTTAGGGGAGCACCTCATACTCTGCCTGATACAATTATTGATGTTGGATTTATAACCTGTCAGGTGTCTGCCTAGCTAAGAAAACCCTCAGCAGGGCCAAGTCCAGCCCTGTGCAGTGCTACTGCTTAGTGGTCAAGTCACATCTCTCAGACTTCCCTACTTGTCTGTAAAATGAGGGAAATGCAGTTCTGTGCTACAGCGTAATTAAGAGGATAAAATCAGTTGATAGAGAATGCATTTTATTAACAGGAAAGTACTTGTTCTTTTTGTTTGGGAAGAGCGTTGCACAGGAAGGAAAACAAAAATAGATAAATTTGAATATCACTCAGTTCCCACATGGGCTTCCAAACCTAAGAGGAATGGTCTCGGAAATAAGAACTCTTAGAATTTTAAATGAGTGCTGTTTGCTAGTTTAGCAATCATTGATTTCCCTATAGGAAAAAGCCATAAGCCATGCTATCCAATAGAAGACTCTATCTGCTTTCAAGAGATTGCAAAGAAGTTAATCGGCTTTTGAAGGACCAGTGAAAATACTATCAACCAATTTAAAAAGCATATGGGATACCATATTTTTCAATTTATTTGCAAGGCTGGCTTAACAAATATAGCACATCAATGGTTACTCTCCTGATGCATTAAATACATAGCTTTAAATTATTTTTACAAGTAAAAACAAACTTTTTTATTTGGCTAAACAAACATTTATTGAGGATGTAATGAGGAATCAGACTGTCTCTCTCCTTGAGGTGTCCCTTGTCCAGTAGGGAAAACAAACATTACATAGCCACAGAAAATGTGCGGACAGAAGGAGACACAGAGCTGCGGGGGCTCTGCAGAGACAGTGGCAGGGGCAGGGTAGGAGCAGGGACAGATGTCAATGCTACACAGAGGAAGCAATAGTTTGGTTGAGACTTAGAAGTTTCAGTGTTGCCAGGGAGGAAGGGCAAATGGATAGTATGAAAAAGGTGAAAGAATGTGGTGTTTGTAGGGACCAGGGTACATCTCAAGATGGCTGTAAGGCAGTGAGAAATGGATCCCCTTTGACAGAATACAGAATGAATACTGGTGCTGTAATCTTACTTTACTTCCCAGTTGGCTGTTTACTCAGTTTTTACATATCTCTAGAAACAGTTTTATTTATAATCTGATTTTTTCCCATTTATCCCTTTGTTACATGTAGAAATATCAACATGCTGGTCACTGATGAAACAGGAAAAGTGAAAATATGTACTCTTTAATGTGCTTCTGTTTTAAGGATTTTGCATCTATTAAAAGCTTTCAGTGTCAATAGCCCCTTGATGAATTCTATAAAACAAAGCATTACCTAAGAGGTGAAATGATAAATATTTGAAACTTCTGTTATTTTCTATTGGTGAATGATTTGTCATAATTTTTTATAGTTGTCCTTCAAAATCCTGGAGGGAGGTGAGAAACCCACTTTGCAGGAGAAACTGAGGTAAGGCATTTTCCTTGGTCTCAATGTGAGAGACTGGGGTATGCTGGGGAGTTTACTGTATTTCATTGTATCAGGTGTCTTAATACCTCCTGATACTATTAAGTTTCAGGGGTTTTCTTGTAAATTTGAAAGGATAAAGCATTTTGAGATTTGTTCTCTGTATTGGAAACATATTACATGGTATCCACAGTGCTGGAACTGTACGGTGCTGCAGGAGCTGAGGCTGGGCTCCTTCTCTCACTATTCAGTATGGAAGAAGGACAGGCAACACCAATTGTTCCAGAAGTACTGATTGTGCAGCTATGCTGTATGTCTCAGAAGTTGGAATGCATGGTGTATGCACTGTTTTATAACCACAATCATGGCTCTGCAGTGTCTTCACTGGATTCTTCTTGGATAAGAAGTATGTTGCTTCTCTTTTCCCAGCTGCTGCACTTGACAACACTGTATGAGCAAATAGGACATTTTAAAATTGTAACTAGGCAACACAAGAATAAGCAGTCTGTATTCCATCTTTTTGTAAATATGGCTTGTGATAAATTATGAAGATTATTCATAGGACAGAGCTGAACTACAGAAACCATGCTTATAGAGTAGGTGGGAGCAGTGAACACCAGTACACCTGCTGGAAGAGGAAACCCACCAACAAAGGAAGCACCAACAGATAACAACAGAAGAAGGTGAGGGAGGGAGTAGAAGCCACACTAACCTCAATCCAGGACCAATCTGGAAATACAACTAAATGGTGGAGAAATTACCCAGAACAAAAAACTGAACAACAGCAAGAGAGAAGCCTCAAAACCTCATACACACAGAAGAATCAGCTTCAACACAACCTGTCCACACCTGCACAATAGAATACAAGAGGTGGCAGATGGAGTGACCCTCAGTTAACCAGCTGGAGGGGAGGACCCACCAAAGAAAGACCCAACAACAATCAAAACCCAAAGACATACAGAGAGCCAACATAAATGAAAGCCCAAGACCGAGGAGCTCAATAGATCAAGGAGACTGCACCACTGAATCACACAGGTCTTCTACCATAGACGTTCACACCATAAACCCAGGGAGGCAGAACAGATCAAGTTAAGAAGCAGAGGCTAACAAGAAGAGTCTCACAAACAATGGGAAGACAAAGAAACAAACCCCAAATGAAAGTAAAGGAGGAAGCCTCAGAAAGAATGCTAAATGAAACAGGCAAGTCAGCTATCAGATACTGAGTTCAAAGCAATGGTTATCAGGAAGCTCAATGAGCTCACAGAGAATTACCAAAAACAACAGGGAAACTACAATGAACTCACTGCAAACTATATCATCATGAAAAAAGAAATAGAAACTATCAACAAGGGCCAAGAGGAAGACAAGAATACAATTTCTGAACTGAAGAACACAGTAGAAGGATACAAAAGCAGGCTAGATGAAGCAGAGGATAGGATAAGCTGGAGGACAAGGTGGAAAAAAAAACACCCAGAAGGAGCAAAGAAAAAAAAAAGAGGCTGAGAAAGAATGAGGAAGGGTTAAGGGAAATGCAGGACAACATGAAACATAATAATATCTGCATAATAGGGATACCAGAAGAAGAACAAGAATAGCAAGGGATAGAAAACCTGTTTGAAAAAGTAATGATGGAAAACTTCCCTAATTTGATAAGAGAAAAAGTCACACAAACCCAGGAAACACAGAGAGCACCAATCAAGAAGAACCCAAAGAGGCCTAATTCCAGACACACCATAATTAAAATAGCAAAATTCCAAGACAAAGAGAGAATCTTAAAGGCAGCAAGGGAGAAACAGGAAGTAACATACAAGGGAGCCCTGATAAGGCTAGCAGTTGACTTCTCAATGGAAATGCTCCAAGCCAGAAGAAAATGGTAAGAAATATTCCAAGTAATGAGAACCAGAGGACTGCAACCAAGGCTACTTTACCCAGCAAGGCTCTCAATTAAGATGGAAGGCCAAATAAGGAGCTTCCCAGACAAAAGAAGTCTAAAAGAATACACCTCCCCAAAACCAGCTCTGCAAGAGATGCTAAAGGAACTGCTTTAAGAATGCTAAGGAAAAGAGTGAGACAGAGAGGAACACAGGTAAGAAAAAAGGGCAATGAATAAATACCTATCAATAATAACCTTAAACAAAAGTGGATTAAATGCTTGAATCAAAAGACATAGAATAGCTGAATGGATATGAAATCATCACCCACACATACCAGAGACAAGAGTCTCTAGCTGCCTACAAGAGACCCACCTCAGTACAAAAGACCTATACAGACTGAAAGTGAAGGCCTGGAAACAAATTTTCCAAGCAAATGGAAAGGGAAAAAGAGCCGGGGTAGCAATACTCATATCAGACAAAATAGACTTCCAAAAAAATGGCCATAAAGAGAGACCCAGAAGGTCACTTCATAATACTCAAGGGAAGAATCCATCAAGAAGACATAAACATTGTAAATGTATATGCACCCAACATAGGAGCACCCAAATACATAAAGAAAATTTTAGAGGACTTCAAGAAAGATATTGACAGAAACACAATTATAGTAGGGGATTTCTTACCCCACTGTCAAAAATGGACAGATCTTCCAAACAGAATATTAACAAAGATATTGTGACATTGAACAATGTCCAGGATCAAATGAACTTAACTGATATATATACAGCTTTTCATCCCAAAGAAACAAAATACACATTCTTTTCAAATGCACATGGAACAGTTTCAAAAATAGACCACATGATGGGACACAAAACAAGCCTCAACAAATTCAAGAAAATTGAAATCATATCAAGCATTTTCTCTGACCACAAAGGACTGAAACTAGAAACCAACCTCAAGGAAAAAACTCAAAAACACTCAAACTCATGGAGATTGAATAGCATGCTATTAAACAATAAATGGGTCAAGAATGAGATCAAGGAAGGAATCACAAAGTTTCTGGAAACAAATGAAAATGAATTCACAACAACCTAAAACTTATGGGACACAGCAAAAGCAGTCCTGAGAGGGAAGTTCATAGTGACACAGACCTACCTAAAAAAAATAGAAACATTTCAAATAAACAACCTAACCCTATGCCTACAAGAACTCGAGAAACAACAACAAAGACAGCCCAGAGCAAGTAGAAGGAAGGAAATAACCAAGATTAGAGCAGAATTAAACAACATAGAGACTAAAAGCACAAATCTAAGGATCATTAAATCCAGGACCTGGTTCTTTGAGCAGGTAAACAAAATCGACAAGCCTTTAAACAGGCTTATCAAAGAGAGAGAGGGAGGGAGGTAGAGAGAGAGAGAACACCCATATAAACACAATCAGAAATGAAAGAGAGATTACAACTGATAACACAGGAATACAAAGGACTGTAAGAAAATTACTACAAAGAACTATATGTCAAGAAATTTGAAAACCTAGGTGAAATGGGCACATTTCTAGAAAAATGTAATCTTCCAAAACTCAGTGAAGAAGAAGCAGAAAGCCTGAACAGACCAATAACAGCAGATGAAATTGAAGCAGTAATCAAAAAACTCCCAGCACACAAAAGCCCTGGACCAGAGGGTTTCACAGGAGAATTCTACAAAACATTTAAGGAAGAGCTAACTCCTATCCTTCACAAACTATTCCAAAAAATTCAAGAAGATGGAAGACTCCCAAACTCCTTTTATGAAGCCAGCATCATCCTAATCCCAAAACCAGATAAAGACACAACAAAGAAAAAAAACTTCACGCCAATATTGCTGGTGAATATAGACGCTAAAATCCTCAACAAAATATTGGCAAACTACATCCAGGAATACATTAAAAAGATTATGCACCATGACCAAGTGGGATTCATCCCAGGGATACAAGGATGGTACAATATTTGCAAATCAATAAATGTGATACATCACATAAACGAAAGCAAAGACAAAAATCACATGATTATATCAATAGATGCAGAAAAAGCCTTTGATAAGGTACAACACCCATTCACAATGAAAACACTCAGCAAAGTGGGAATAGAGGTAGCATCCCTCAACATAATAAAGGCTATATATGAGAGACCTACAGCCAACATCATACTCAATGGGGAAAACTAAAATCTTTCCCACTAAGATCAGGAAAAGGACAAGGTCGTCCACTTTCACCACTTCTATTCAACATAGTATTGGAAGTCCTAGCCACAGCAATTAGACAAGAAAAGGAAATAAAAGGCATCCAAACTGGGAAGGAGGAAACAAAACTGTCACTGTTTGCAGATGACATGATCGTGAACGTAGAAAATCCTATAGACTCCACCCAAAAACTGCTCGACCTAATAAATGAATTTAGTTAAACAGTGGATACGAAGTCAATATTCAGAAATCAAAGGCATTTTTGTATACCAACAATGAAACATCAGAAGCAGAAATCAGAATAAAAAAATCCCATTTGATATAGCAAAAAGAAAAATAAACTACTTAGGAGTAAACCTAACCAAGGAGGTAAAAGACCTGTACTCAGAAAACTACACATCACTGAAGAAAGAAATTAAGGAAGACATGAACAAATGGAAACATATACCATGTTCATGGATTGGAAGAATTAACATCATCAAAATGTCCATACTACCCAAAGCAATTTATAGATTCAATGCAATAGCTATTAAAATACCAACACCTATTAAAGTACCAATATCATATTTCACATATATAGAACAAACACTTAAAAAATTTCTATGGATATAAATTTATAGCTGAATAGCTGCTGAAATTTTGAGAAAGAAGAGCAAAGTAGGAGGGATCAGAATATCTGTTATCAAACTGTACAAGGCTACTGTAATCATAACAGCCTAGTAATGGCATAAAAACAAACACATAGACCAATAGAACAGAATAAAGAGCCCAGAAATAAACACAAGTCTCTACAGTCAGTTAATATTTGGCAAAGGGGGCAGCAACATAAAATGGAATAAAAATAGCCTCTTCAACAAATGGTGTTGGGAGAGCTGGACAGCTACATGAAAAAAAAAAAATGAAACTCAAGCACCACACACAAAAATAAATTCAAGGTGGATAAAAGATTTAAATATAAGTTGTGACACGATTAATGTCCTGGAGAACAACATAGGCAGAAAGATCTCAGATATTTCATGCAGCAACATTTTCACTGATATGTCCCCCAGAGGAAGGGACATAAAGGAAAGAATAAACAAATAGGATCTCAATAAAAGAAAATGCTTCTGCCCAGCTAAAGAAAACAGCATTAAAATGAAAAGAGAACCAACCACATGGGAAAACATATTTGCCAATAATACCTCAGACAAGGGTTTAATCTCCAAAATATATAAAGAACTCACATGACTCCATTCTAAGACAAACAACCCAATTAAAAAATGGGCAAAGGACTTGAGCAGACACTTCTCCAAGGAGGACATACAGAGGGTCCAGACACATATGAAAAGATGCTCAGTATCACTAGCTATCACAGAGATGAAAATTAAAACCACAATGAGATACCACCTCACACCATTGAGAATGACCATCATAAACAAAGCAACAAACAACAAGTGTTGGAGAGGTTACAGAGAAAAGGGAACCCTAGTGCACTGTTGGTGGGATTGCAGACTATTGCAACCACTATGGAATTTCCTTAAAAAAACTAAAAATGGAACTGCCTTTTGACCCAGCAATTCCACTGCTAGGATTATATCCTAGGAACCCTGAAACACCAATCCAAAAGAACCTATGCACCCCAATGTTCATAACAGCACAATTTACAATAGCCCAGTGCTGTAAGCAACCTAGATGCCCATCAGTAAATGAATGGATCAAAAAAATATGGTACATTTACACAATGGAATTCGATGCAGCAGAAAGAAGGAAGGAGCTCCTATCCTTTGCAACACCATGGATGAAACTGGACAGCATTATGCTAAGTGAAATAAGCCAGGTGGTGAAGGGCAAATACCATATGGTCTCACCTTTAACAGGAACTTAATCAACAAAATGATCAAGCAAGCAAAATATAACAAAAGAAACTGAGATTTAGAACAGGCTACAGTGACCAGAGGGGAGAGGGGAGAGGATTTCAGGGGAAAAGGGTGAAGGGTTTGCAGGAGCAAGTATAAAGGACACATGGACAATAACAAGGCAGGGGTGGAAACAGGGGAGGAAGGTGGGGAGGGCTGTGGTGGTAAGGCAGAAAACTGTACTTGAACAACAATAAAAAATGATTCATAGAAGGAACATACTGCTATTTTGAGTACAACAGGGTCATTAACCATAGCATTCTAGAAAGAATGTAGAAACTGCACAAGTTCTTTTTCTCCCAGATCCATAGAACAACCACTTGGCCCACTGTCTACACTGTGTGGCTCGCAAAGAATATTTATGACTGAAGCTGTGACTGAAGTTCATGCTCACCAGTTATAATGGAAACTAGGACAAGAAGCCATCTGAAAGTAATTAATATAGCATGTAATTTCAATTTTAAAAATACTGAACATTTCAGGGTTAAAAAGATCTCAGAAGACCAATGACATTTACAATATTAGAAACATTATTAGATGGATAACTACCCTTTATCCAGCAGCACTAATTTTTCTGGTTATTAAAGTAATGTGTTCATAACAATATTTTTAAGTATCTGAAGACTAAAATTAAAAGTATCCATTATTCTACTCCTCATGTAGGCAATTCTTATTAAAGTCATTTTTCATGATATGGACACACCATTTTACTTAACCATTGTTGGACATTTTTGTAATTCAAAACACTTTTACCATAACAAACTTCTTTTTATATAAATATTGCTACTACTGATCATTTCCTTAGGATAGGATTCTAAAAGGAATCACTGGATCAAATACCATGAACATTTTAAAAGCCTTTCATACATATTTATGAACTGCTTTCCGAAAATGAGAGTGCCAAATAACATCATCACCAGCTGTGTACAAGATTGATTGTGTGATCATGTGCCCACTAGCCAGGCATACCACTTCAATAGGTGAATATTCTCTTTTAAAGAAGATGGCTAGTAAAAATCAGTTTTCATAAAAATTACAGAGGAACTATAAATAGTATTGCACTCTGTCTTACATAGACTGAGGTATCAGAACTCAATTGGGATAATATGCATGGAGATCCCACTATAAATGAAACATGGGCTGACCCTCTAAGGCAGGGGCATCAAACGAATTTTAACTGGGGGCCACAGCAGCCTTGTGGTTGCCTTCAAAGGGCTGAAATAATTTTAGGACTATGTAAATGTAACTACTCCTAACTGTGAAGGAATTGAAATTACATTTGGCCCTTTGAAGGCAACCGTGAGGCTGATGTGGTCCCTGGTGAAAGTGAATTTGACACCCCTGCTCTAAGCAGTTCACAGTCCTGGGAGAATGCCTACAGTCTGTGCAGGTAGCTACTGTCCTTCTGACCCACAGCCATCTCCCACAGTGCTGAGGAGAAGGCAGCCTGAAGACCGTGCCCACCTTCTTCTCCTGAGGCATCAGGGATGTGGTATCACATAGGGAATGGGCCACAGCCAGCGGAGACAGTGGAATGAGCTCTCAGCTCAAGGCGCTGGCCCCAAGAATGTGTCAAATATACTGCTTGGGCACTTCAGCAACCACTTACTTAATAACTTACACTTTTTGTTAATTGAAAGGCAAAGGGAGAAATAAACATTTACATTTATGCTTCTGCTCTATCTTTTCATTCTATGTACTATTCATCAAAAGCATTTTGTACTTTGTATTTATTTGGATATTGACAATTAAAAAGGGAGTCACTAAACAAGACAACTCTGGAAAGAGAATTCCTAATAGTCATTGCCTACTATTTGCTCTTTTCATTCATCTAAGAATCCATATTAAAGTATATCTTCTTATAGTAGTCTTTTGGCCATCACAGGATATTACACTCTAGGAAACCACAGTTTGGAGATATATATATATTTTAAGATGCTAATTTTATTTATTTAATTTTTAAAAATCCTCACCCAAGGATATTTATTGATTTTAGAGAGAGAGGAAGTGGGGAAGTGAGAGACAGAGAAAGGAAGATGTGAGAGAGAAACACGAGGAGGAGGGGCCAAGATGGAGGCAGAGGCAGAAAGGCTTCCCTTCCTCGCACAACCAAAAGAGGAAAACAACCAATTTAAAAACAAAGAACAACCAGAACTGTCAGAAGAATATTTGCATAGAAGTCCAACAACCAAGGAATTGAAGAAACATTCAACTAGAGGTAGGAGGGGCAGAGATGGGCAGCAGGGCAGAGAGGACGAGGCGAGGAGGCAGCTGGAGGGCCATGCCGGCAGTCCCACATTGGCTCACAGACAAGCCTGGGGGAAAGCAGGGGAGCTACATGGACCTCAAAACCCTGGGTTCCAGGGAGGGCAACTAAGGACTCAAAAGCACAGTTTGAGGAAAAGATCTGTGGGCATTATGGAGACAGAAGAAACTCTCAGCCTCATAGGGGAGTATGTTGGAGAGACTCATGGGATCCTAAAATGAGCACAAACCCATCCACCTGCAAATTAGCACCTAAAGGGCACAAACCACTCGTGGGAAGTGAGGGAAGTGACGGAAAGTGGGAAGAGAACAGAGCAAGTGACATTGTTCCCTCTCTGACCCCTCCCCCACATACAGCACCACAAAGCAGCAATGAGGGTTGCTCTGCCCTGGCAAATACCTAAGGCTCCACCCATTACACATAACAGGTGCGCTGATACAAAGAAATATGGCCCAAATGAAAGAAGAGATCAAAGTTCCAGAAAAAGAGCTAAGGAACAAGGAGACAGCCAACCTATCAGATGCAGAGTTCAAAACACTGGCAATCAATCAGGATGCTCACAGAATTGGTTGAGCTCAGTTGCAAAATGAAGGAAGAAATGAAGGCTACACAAGGTGAAAAAAGGAAAATATACAGAGAACCAACAGTGAAGAGAAGAAAACTGGGACTCAGATCAACAGTTTGGAACAAAAGGAAACAATAAGTATCCAACTGGAACAGAATGAAGAAACAAGAATGCAAAAAAATGAGAAGCTTAGAAGCCTTTGGGACAACTTTAAATGTTCCAACATCGGATCATGGGAATGCCAGAAGAAGAGGAAGAGCAAGATATTGAAAACTTACTAGAACAAATAATAAAGGAGTATTTCCCCAATCTGGCAAAGGAAATAGGCTTCCAAGAAGTTCAGGAAGCTCAGGGAGTCCCAAAAAAGTTGGACCCAAAGAGGAACACACCAAGGCACATCATCATTAAGTTACCCAAGATAAAAGATAAGGAGAGAATCTTAAAAGCAGCAAGAGGAAAGGAGAGAGTTACCTGTAAAGGAATTCCCATAAGACTATCAGCTGATTTCTCAAAAGAAACCTTATAGGCAAGAAGGGACTGGAAAGAAGTATTCCAAGTCATGAAAGGCAAGGACCTACACCCAAGATTGCTCTATCCAGCAAAGCTTTCATTTAGAATGGAAGGGCAGATAAAGTGCTTCCCAGAGAAGGTCAAGTTAAAGGAGTTCACCACCACCAAGCCCTTATTATATGAAATGTTAAAAAGACTTATCTATGAAATAGAAGATCAAGAACTATGAACAGTAAAATGACAACTAACCCACAATTATCAACAACTGAACCTAAAAAACAAAAACTAAGCAAACAACTAGAACAGGAACAGAATTATAGAAATGGAGATCACATGGAGGGTTATCCATGAGGAGGGAAAGGGGAGCTCTGGGCGGGGGGAAGGTACAGGGAATAAGAAGCAGAATAGGTAGGCACAAAATAGTCAGGGGGAGGTTAAGAATAGTATAGGAAATGGAGAAGCTAGAAAACTTGTATGTATGACCCATGGACATGAATTGGTGGGGGGGGGCAGAGTATGGGGAGGAGGAGAGTAAAGGGTAGGAAAAAAAATGGGACAACTGTAATAGCATAATCAATAAAATATACTTAAAGAAGAAACATTAATTGGTTGCCTCCTGTATGCAGCCCGACTGGGCACTGAACCCACAATCATTTGCTGTACCAGGTGATGCTCCAACCAGATGAGCTTTTGATGCTAATCTAATCAATTGTTCATATTTGAAGAGACTGGGGCAACTTCTCAGAGTGTCCATCTGACCCACTCTTTCTCCTAGTTCTCGTCAGCCATGTCACTGCCTCTTTTTTCCTAAGTCTCCAAAATTATTGAAAGATGTCTTCATGTCCAAATTTCTTGAGAAAAGTATATTCTGAGGCTACACTTCAACAGATCTATGCAGTTTTATTGGTGAGATTAGGAAATTCATTTAAGTCAGCTATCCTTGCACAAAATGATTAAAACTCAGTACATACCATAGACTGATCACTGGAATTAGTAATAGACCGGCAGACAGCAGAAAGGTAAAGCCTGAGTACCACGCAACAGTTGCTGAATAAATTCCATTAAAGGTAGAAGCTGCAGTGACTCCGCCAAGTGTTTCTAAGAAAGCAATACTTGCAAACAGGGTCCCTATTTGGGGTTGGGGTATAGGGGGAGAAAAAGAAAAGGCTGAGTTACACAACAGCAAATGAGAATCAACTGTTACTCCTTGAAAAGAACAAGCATGGAGGCATAGCTTGGTGAGTGAAAACTATCCCTTCACCCTGGCTGGCATAGCTCAGTGGATTGAGCACGGGCTGCAAACCAAAGTGTCACAGGTTCGATTCCCAGTCAGTGCACATGCCTGGGTTGCAGGCCACGGCCCCCAGCAACCGCACATTGATGTTTCTCTCTCCCTCCCTTCCCTCTCTAAAAATAAATAAATAAAATCTTAAAAAAACAAAATAAAAAAAAACCTATTCCTTCAAAATTCCTGAGAAGTCAGTTACCCATTTTATGGGTTAAGAAACCAAGATGAAGAGTTATCCTTGGACTTGACATGAGAGATGCTGAAAACACAATACCATTGGCCTTGAACAATGTGGGGATTAAGGGTACTGACCTCCTCTCCCCCTATAGTGGAAAACTGTAGTTGTTCTTCGGTGCCTGCAGACCACTGGGTCCAGGGCCCCTGCAGATACCCACATCTGCAGATGTTCAAGTCCCTTATACACAGTGGCCTACAATAATGCACAGTGGTTCCAATGACAATAGGATAAAGCTAAAAGTTGTCACAATTCACAATAGGAAATTCCAAAATGTAAATTAAACATTTTTAAGTGTCACTACATTAAACAATATGAAATGACTTTTTAAAAGCCTTTATAAATAAATTAAATAAAATATGAACAAAAATAAACTACACATCCTGACAAGTCTATTTGAGCTCTAAGTCAAACAGATAGATTTTTCTTTTTTCCCTGAACAGCATGAAATATAAATCACAAACCATAAAATTCACCCTTTCAAACTGTACAGTTCAGTGGCTCTTAGTATGTTTACAGAGTCAGGCAACTACCACTACTAATTTTAGGACATTTTTATCACCCCCAAAAAGAAACTCCGTACCCATCACTCCCTTTGTCCCCAGCCCCCGGAAAACAATAATCTAATTTCAGTCTCTATTGATTTGCCTTGTTTGAACATTCATACAAATGGAATCATATTTATATGATAATATGTGGCCTTTTGTGACTAACTTCTTTCATCTAGCATAATGACTTCAAGGTTTGTGTTGTAGCATGTGTCAGTACTTTATTTTTTATTGCCAAATAATATTCCATTGCAGAGACACACCACATTTTGTTTCTTCATTCATCAGTTCACAAACATTTGCATTGGTTTTGCTTTTTGGCTGTTATAAATAATGCTGCTATGAACATCTATATACACAATTTTGTGTGGACATGTGTTTTCATTTTTCTTGGTACATACCTAGAAATGGAACTGCTGAGTCATAAGGTAACTATTTAACTTTCTGAGGAGCTACCAAACTCTTGCAAAATGGCTGTGTCACTTTACACTCCCATCAGCTGTGAGTGAGGGTTCCAATTTCTCCACATCCTCAGCAATGCTGTCCTTTTCATTTTAGCCATCCAGTGGTTTTGATTTCCATTTTCTTGATGCCTAATGATGTTGAGCATTTTTTCATGTGTTTTTTGGCCATTTGTATGTCTTCTTTGGAGAAGTATCTGTTTAAATACTTTTCCCATTTTTCAATTGTCTTTTTGCTGTTGAGTTTTATGAATTCTTATATATACTGGATACAAGTTCCTTATCAAAACATGTGATTTGCAAATACATTCTCCTATTCCATGGGTTGTCTTTTCACTTTCTTGATGATAGACAAAAGTTTTTAATTTGATTAAAGTCTAATTTAACTATTTTTTCTTTTATTGTTGTGCTTTTGGTGTCATACCACTGCATGATTCAAAGAAGCAAGTAGATTTTTACATACTATACTTTACATACTATACATACCATACAAATTTTTATATTCCTAAGTGGTTTTCCACTTACCATCACATAATCTGTAAACAGCTGTGTAAACATACGGCTCTATCTTATGAGTGGAAAAGAATCAAGAAATATATTTTTGAATTTATAGAATTACGTAGTGCTCCCCAGTGTTGACTAAACTGCCGTAAATAAAAAAGCATGACTGTGAATTATTCATAAACAATTAATGTGAACATTTGCACCAGCCTAAGATGTGAAACAAAGGAAAGCTCCAAAGTCCAATAATACTCAGATGTTACAAAGGGGAAGGAGGACAACTCCATATGCCTGATATTTAACTAGTAACTAGTTCTCCTAGAAATTTAACTTTCATTTTCCTTTTGTACTGATTATTTGCTGTCCTCCCCCTTCAACTGTACTCTCTCCCTGCCCTGCCCTGTGCTTGGGAGGCTCACCCCACAAGTTACATGACTTGGCCTTCCTTGGCGGCCTGATGGCCTGTTGCACTTGGTCAATGGGATGAACGAGGAGATAGAAAGGTTGTGGTGTTTCTTTTCTGCTCCCTCACTATTCGGGCCATCCTGTCTGGGTGCCTCCACACTGCACACTCCTCTCTAACGTCCTTCATTAACATCTCTTCATTGAACCATCTGAGTGGGGTCCTGCTTTTACTCTGAATCAGGCCCAGCATAAGAATACAGTTAGAGGCCTCTATGTTATATTCCAAGTATTTAAAAGTTATAATTCTGACTAACAAACTGTTAACTAAGATATGTTCTGTCTCCTTACTCTGAGAAACATACCTTTGTAATGCTTTGGGAGGTCAGACATGAATTTAGAATTCTCAGACTTTTGAGAATCCCATGTAGGAAACTGACAGTGCTGGCCTTTCATCTCCAGCTGCAGGCTGCAGCCCACCATGTGTCCCACCTCTTGCTCCATCCTGCTCAGAAAGGGCCCTTCACACATGGCTGTGCACACCCTGCTCTGCAATTCCAAGGCTAGGCCAGGTTTCCTATAAAAAGTCACTGCTTGGCTACCCCTTTGGCCTAGAGGTGAGCACACTGGGCTCATAGTCCTCCTTCAGAAGAAAGGATCTAAGGAAGAGGATCATGCAGGCATCACTGGACATGATCCCAGAGCTGTTTGGCTGGGAATTATGGGGACCCAGGTACCCAGAGCATAGTCTAAAAGGGGAGAGGTGCTGTGGGCTCCCAGAGGGCATATCTGCCTGGCCTTGAGGTCTCCCCTCCTCTTGGGGCAGGGCCTGGCCAGAGCAGGCCGCCTAAAGCATGTGGCCCTGGGCAGGGGCTCCCTTGTCTGAATAGAAGCCTCTCCCTAACACAGAACTGACCACTTAATTCAAAAGGAGTCTGTGCAGAAAAAATGCTGTGGATCCTCTGAAGAAGCAAACATTGATCATACCTAGATTTCAGTGGTACAGGGTGCAGATTCATTATGGTCCTTAAGCAAATTAAACTTACCTTGTTCGGAAGAACGAACCACTTTCGACATCATGGACCGCAGAACAGAGATCGGCACAACAGTGAAGAGGAAGGGCAGCCTGACTGTGAGAGACAGTTGGAAATCAGAAAACTAACAGTCAATTTTAAATGTCAAAGACTTTCTCTCTAAATATTTTATTTCTATAGGCATCCTAAGTGATGGCATCTAAAAACTGAATGAAATGTAGGATTCTATTTAATGAGTTAAGACAGACTCAAGACAGATCAGTTTAAGGCTAGTTTACTCTTGCATTCTTAATCCCAGTACTAAGAACAAGAACTAATGGAAGTTTTAGGTTCAGAGGTGCCAATTGGAATTGATCGGCTATTTCCCCAATTATTGTAGTAAACTCTTGTGTAGTTTTTTTCTGTATGTTTTTTGTTTTTGATTTTTCAGACTTGGCATTTTTAGTGTTAGCATCCTTTCAATGACCAATTTGCCATAAAGAAGGTTTTTCTTAAATGTATTCAATGAGTATGAATTTTTCTTCTGAATTTGTACTATGTACTTTATATGACTGTCTTAAAATTTTTTACAGGAAGTAGCCTTAGCAGCATTTTAAGAAACACTCAGTTTGGTGAAAGCTATAGTGAAGAACTGATTCACAAGAAGAATGTTCCTCAAAACATTTTTTTTGAGAATATGTAAATTTGGAAAACTGTGGTTATTATGTAAATTATTTTTTAAAGCAAATTGGTCCTCAGCTCCTGGCAAACTAGCTGTTAACAAATTACCTTTAATTGAATTATAATGCATTAAACAGAAAATTTTATATTAAAGTTTCTCACCCAACAGACTAAATTCATTTTACATAAACCTCATACACAGTTAGTTTTAAGGCTACATGTGTAACTCACCTAAAAACATCATCAGCGTTGTTCGGGCAAAAGCAGTCATAGCCATTCCCACCATGGTGGTTAAAATTCCAATGAGGGCCATGTAGATGTCTTCCATACAGTAAGAAAAAAACCATATTCCCAGGAAACTACTCAAAAAAGAGACACTATCTAAAGCTGACCCATAACCTATAAGAACTTCATTCCAGCAGAGTGGTGAATCCAATTCATAGAGGATAAAAATGGAGGAAACGCCACTTATCACAAAAAAATAAGTGATCATTGTGAAAAGTAACAAACAGAGCAAACACCGTCGCTCACCGGAAGCACTTTTAAAAAGCATGTAAGTTTGGTAAAATAGGTTTTTTAAGCTTTCACAATATGATATGGAAATAATCTGAGATGAAGACTTTTCCATTGAATCACCAAGAAAAAATAAAATATAAATCAAGTTAACAGTAAGAACTATAGTAACAATGAAAAAGGACCACTCAAAACCTAATTCTCTAATAAAATAGCCGGAAGACAATCCTGTTAATCCAGTAACAATTCCAAGTAGGAAGTCAATGATAGCTATTCGAATTGTTTTTTGTTTCTCTTCTTTACATCGATCAACTATGTAGGCAAAACAGGCACCCCAAAATGTGGTATAATTGCCGCAAAGGGCCCCAATGAAGGTGGATGCAATCAAAAACTGGAAGGGAAAGGCAAAATAGGAAAGCAAACAGAGCCAGATGCTGGTCGCAAGAGCACTGGCTGAAGTCAAAATCAAAGGAAACTTTCGTCCATGGTGGTCACTGTGGGACAGAAGCATGAACGTGGACACTAAGCCAGGAATTAATCCACTTAAGTCCATTTGCAGATTAAAAAGAGACACTTTTTTCTGAACTTCCTGCAGAAAAATAAAAAGAAGATCATGTGTTTACAGAGGTGTGTACAATGCACATAAAGCCAGCGCGATGTGTACTATATATCACTATACTAGTATACGATGTGTACTATATAGGAGGTCAGGGATGGGAAATCTGGTGTGTGGGTTCACACAGCTTAAACCTTCATCCAGTTCACAAAGCAAACGTCAAAAGGCGATACCATCATCAATGTTCAGTCACAGAATTCAAGTTCCATGGTGGGCACATTAATCCGCAAAAGTGAAAATACGTGTATCAACGGTTGTCTGTCTCACACAGGAGACCCACAGACCTCGAGGCCTTGGGGACTGGCCAGGCACTGACTTCTCTTTCCTGTACAGAGTTAGCACTGAGAGAGCAGATCGCTGCTCCAGCCAGAGCAACATCCTTTCCCCTGGCACATCTTTCTCTCTACTCTGAAGGGGAGTGAATATCACGTGTAAATGTCACATTTGATAGACCTTATTTAGGAAGCGCTCCGATGTCCTTTTTACACACGTTTCCACAAATACATTAGGGAGAAACACTCCTTTATTTACTAAAAATTAAGATAAAACCCAAATAGGAGTTTTGCACTGACTAAAATGGAAAAGTGGGGTAAACTAAGGAATGAGATAAACTCAGCTCCCCTGAGGACCTCACCAGCTATGCACATACACAGACTGGCAGCGTAACAACTGTTATACTAGTTATTTGACAGAAAAAATTGGGGTAATATTAAAAGCATTTCCTGCTTGTCACTTCCCTGTATTTTCCAAATTTTATATAAAGAGTATGTGCCATTTTTATAATGGGGATTACTAAGCTCATTAAAAAAGTTTTATTCATGTAATATTTAGAAAGTACCCTAAACAACTGATGAACCACAAAATTATCAAATACTGAATTAATGTTGTTTTTTTTAAAATAGTGAGCCTATTTCCATTTTTACACAGTCATGCAATTCAAACAATTCCATGTGGCCAGAAAATGTTCTCGTCACTCAGCCTGAAAACTTAGCCATCTTTTTTTAAAGATTTTATTTATTTATTTTTAGAGAGGGAAGGGAGGGAGAAAGAGAGAGAGAGAGGGAAACATCAATGTACGGTTGCTGGGGGTCGTGGCCTGCAACTCAGACATGTGCCCTGACTGGGAATCGAACCTGTGATGCTTTGGTTCGCAGCCATGCTCAATCCACTGAGCTATGCCAGCCAGGGCTTAAAACTTAGCCATCTTAGCTCTGGCCTTTCCCTTTGCCTCACTTGTGCCCCACCGACACAGTGCATTCTGTCACCCATGTTTTTCAGGCCCCTTTCCTTCTTTATAGTCCCATGGAGCGACAGTGGACCGACAACTCTCATTCATTTTCACCTGGACCACCCTGGCATCTGACTGATCTCTTTATCCAATTCAGTAAGCATGGCCAGTCCTCTGACTTCGAAGACCACAGACACACGATCTGCACGACTTTCACCTGCCTAAAAGCTTCAGTATCTCTCCACTGCCTGCTGTAGAACCTTGACACTCCTTAGTCTGGTAAGAAGGCCACCAAGAAGCGATCCAACCTCACTTTCCAGCATTGACCCTGCTCACTCCCCAAATACTCTCTAAGTTCCAGGCACAGTCCAACCTGGATGTCCCTGAAAAGTCCAAACAGATGTAGCTTCCCTTTCTTCTGGACCTTCCCACACAACAATTGCCATTCCCCAGCTGTAGTTCTTGGCACAATGATTAAGATTGAGCTCTGGTGGCAGATGAATATGATTCAAATCCAGCCGGTCAGAATGATCTTCACAGCAATTCTAACGATCTTTACAAACACACTTCAGTTCCTGTTACTCCTTTCCTCAGAATCCCCTAATGGCTGACCTCACAGTGGAATACATCCCATTCCTTGCGGTGGCGGTGGGTGGCATGGGTGATCCAAAACCATGACTTCTCTGATTTCATCTTCACTTCCTCCCTCCTCTTGCCCCTCAAACACACCATGTGCATTTGCTTTTGCATTTGCTTTTTTCTCCCCTGACTGTCACACAGCTCACTTCCTCAATTCAAATGTCACCTCCTTAGAGGGCCTACTATGACCAGTCTCCTAATTCAAAGCAATTCCACTAACCCCATCCAGTGCTCTATCCCCTCCGGGGCCAGGATGTTTTAACCGATCCACTCATTGCGTGCTTCCTCCACTATAACCTATGCTTCAGGAGGGCTGGGACCTTATCTTCCTCACCACAGTATTGCTGCCTTCTAGAACAGTGACTGAATGAATGAATAATCAAGAAAAATATGACTCTAGAACTTTCTAGCACAGCTAGCAGACACATATGATCCTGACCAAATTAGTTCTATAAGAGCTTCTCCCTCAGACAAGGGAGGATAACAACAGCCCCTATCTTGCAGGCTGTTGTGAGAGTTAAATTAAAGTACATATAATGTACTTGTACTTGGGCACAAGGTCCTAGTACATCATCAGTGTTCACTCATTTTAGCCATTTTATTTGTATAAGATCAGACTTCTTGAGCATGTCTTTGTATCTCCTACAGATACAGTAGCCATTGGATAAATATCTGTTGAATAAATAAATGAAACAGCTATCTTTTAATCAACTTGTCAAAAGACATTCTGTTTTGGGGTTCCCCCTTCCACTTCCCCCCTCCACCTGAGTCCCAACTTCTCCTATTTGCTGTCATTCCTATCCAGTCTTTCACAGGCAACACTCCTTGTCTCTAGCTTATGTTTTACAATACAGTTTTTTAAGAAATTCAAAGCATACTTCAAACATGAGTCAAAGTTAAGACATAAGTTGTGTGTGTACCTTTTAAACCCTGGTGAATTACAATGATATAATATATAAGGGTAAATGGGAGAAATCAGAGTTTTAAAAAGTGCTATTTTCTATCTGACACTGGACAGAATGACAATGTACTGAGACAGGGAAAAAGTAAGGAAAGTAACGGCAATTTTAAAACAGTCACAATTTCATAGGCCAGAATGTTTGCATTAATCCCAATGAAATGGAAGATATTCCTTTTCTGTTGATAGCAAGGGATTGTATTAGTTATTAAAAGTTTATATAAAAATTGTTGAGCAAGAACAACTTTGTGATCTGTTGGGAACCCTAAGTTGTCCCCTCCAATAGCAAAGTCCCTGTCTTGAAAGTTGTCCAGATAGACCCCAATGACCAACTGAATTTCAAAATGAACCATTTAGCAAGGGAAGGAAGGAGTGGAAAGGGGATTAGAAATTCCTTCCTCCGCAAAAGTCAACAAACACATCTAGAATTTTCTACCTCTTTACCCTTAGCCCAGAGTTTCCTTCTCACAGCCTCCCCATTTTGTTAAGGGGTCCTTTAGAAATTGATCTCTTTGCCAGGGAAGAGTGTTGGTGTACCTCATTGTCACAGGGCTCAGAAAAGTTGAAGATTTGGAAAATAGGTTAGATCAATATTTATTTATAAGAATATATATTATATATAAGAATTTTATATATTAAGAAGATGTAAAGAAGATATATATAAGAAGATATCTATTAAGAAGAATATATTTTATATATTATATATAATTAATAAGAATATTATATATTTATAAGAATATATTATATATTAGATCTCATCCCTAAATGGGTGGAAAATAAGACTTCCATCCAGATTTTTAAATGTTTAATATAAATGAAAGAGCTCAGTTTACTCTTATAGCTATTTCTTGAAATTCACAATATTTTCATTCTAGTACATGTATATGTATATGTATTTGTTATGTAGGAATGATAAAGAAATATGCTATAACAGCAAGAAGATCAACACGTTACCATATTATGCACCCTTTTTACACACAATTGACCTTTTAGGGGGCTGGCAAGAAAAATTTGAGCTGGAGAAATCATTCATTCATCTATTCATTCAGCCAGGGACCGACCCTGTCCGAAACAGGAACAGGCCACACACTGCTACACTTCTTTCAGTGAGTGAGTGGCCAGAACCCACCCAGCAGAGCCGGGTGTTGAGACAGAAGCTCAGGAAAGAGAGACATTTGTGTTTTGGATTTGAAAAGAAGAGAGTATTCTCTGAGAAGCTGCACAGGCACAGTATCCAGAAAAGGGGCTAGCAAGAAGTGCTAAAGGTGATGGTGGTAGCTCAGAGAACCAAAAATGTCCCTCTGTCTCCTAAGGAGCAAAAGGGAAGAGGCTGCCAAGGCCCGCCCCCGCTGGTGGTGGTGGTGGGGCTTGTCTCTAGTTCCCCAGTCTGAGAAGATGCACCTGTGGCTCCAGAGCACCAATGTTAAGGGAAGGGATCTAGGAAAGTATGTTCTCTTGGATATCAATCCAAGCAAAACACAGTAAATGAAACAATAGTCAATTAATTAAAATTTCTGGCAAAAATCTGCAAAATGAGACCATTGCTCCAGGCAGCAGGGGCTTTCAGCAGCTGGGTCAGGCCACAGGTGAAGCCAACACTCAACTCATCACCTGCACAAGTCACAGAGGCCACCAAGGGGGCTGGACCAAGGCCTGTCTCCCCTCACTCTGACAAGGGAAAGGCAGCCAACTTTTCCAAAGTCCCAGCCCTCTCATTCTCCTTCCCTTCACTGCTCCCAAGGGTGTGGTGAGCCTACTGAGCCTTCCGACTCCCAGGGAATGACATATAGATCATAGGAAACATTCTTGAAGGGAGATACACCACGAGGTGAGACCTTGACCTTTCTCTTTTTATGACTTCATTCTAGGCTAGAACCTTGATGTCTACATGATTGCCCAGAAATGATCAGTTCCACGGAAATCTCTCCCATGGAATTGAGAAAATGAGTTAACAGAGAGGGCTGTGCCAAACAGCCAGGCCTCACCCGGCAAGGCTATGCCTAACACCTGGGGGAACCCCTCAGGAAGGGCTAGAGCAGGGGTGTCAAACTCATTTTCAGCAAGGGCCACATCAGCCTCGCAGTTGTTTTCAATGGGCCAAATGTAATTTTAGGACTGTATAAATGTAACTACTCCTTGACTAGGGGCAAGGAGCTCGACACTGCTGCCGGGTAGAAACAAGGTGCTGGGCTGGATAAAACAAGATGTAAGGCCGGATTTCAGCCCATGGGCCTTGTGTTTGCCACCTGTGGGCTAGAGCCTCCCTGCCCGGGGGGCTTCACCATTTCCACCAGCGCTCAGACCCCTCTCCCAGTCACACCTGAACTCTCTTCCTCTGAGAAGACAATCTTAGAGCCAGCAGGCAGGTGACATGGATTCCTGTAAGCTCTTCTCGTCCATTAACTGGGGAGGCAGCACCACCCTTTGCCATCACAAAATATCCCCAAGAGGAAGAGTTTAAAGTTTTGTAAATGTGGTTTGTTTTTGCGGCATTGTTGAGGGTGGGGAGCCAAATCTGGATGCTATGTCTTTTGCATGTGGACACTGGTGGACTTGGTTAAAAAATGCCTGAGGGGACAGGAGAATGGTGATGGACCTCTGGGTTTAAATTAATAAAAATTGGGGGAGGAGAGGAAGAAGGAAAGACTTTGTAATATCTGCCTAAATATTTTCAGTGTCCTCAGAGCAAAATGACTGCTCTCCACCCCAGATGTCCCCACACACAGGAGTCAAAGCTGACCTGATGTAGCCAAGTGATGAATGGCCAGTGCTGTCCTCCCCCACCCCATGACAAAGGCTGGCCCCACATTCTTTGGTGATGACACAGGGTGGGTGCCGGGAGGAAGAGAACAAGGGAAAGGCAGAAGTACCATGCTTTGCTCCAGCCCTGTCCACAGAACACTCATTGGTATTGGCCTTGATCCACAATCAGCCTTTTGGGCAGGTGGGAGGGGGATGGAGGAAGGAGAGAGCCACAGAGGAGATGAGACTGCTCTGAAAGTTTCTGAGAGAAAGAGGAAGAGCCAGAAAAGGTGGGGTTTTAAGGGGCAGAGGCAGATGAAAGGTGTCCGGAGACTTCAAAAAGGAGGAGAACTGAAGATAGGCACTTTGGTTTAGGGTTTAGGAGTTTCACCGTGACCCTTGAAGGGTCAATATATGATGAGTGTCATGTTCTCTTTCATTTAAAACTCCATTACGCTTTCCTTTTTATTATGTTTTCTGTATTTTAATACCTTACCTCCTGGAATGCAAAAATCGGGCTGCTTTTGTTTTTCTCACACTCAGAAATATTGCTCTCAGGCATAATACTGTAGTTGCCTGTTTCCTCCCATATCCTCCTGTACACGTACTGTGTCGTCAGTGGGGAGGACAAGGTCATGGCAAATGCTCTCAGGCAAATGGCAGGTTCCACAAGGAAAATCTTCATAGTGCCTGGGTAGGTAGTTGAGTTCCACAAAAAAGAAAAAAGGAACAATGAGTTGCATTCTTCTTCTGGAGGCTCGAGTTTCTGTGACGGGAAAGTTAGAGGGATTTTGTGGCGTAAACAAGCAAACCAAGGGACAGAAAGCAGTAAGCACTTTAAAAGAGAGTTAGCATCTGCGCTGGAATAGGGCGCTCAGTAAACCTTTGACTGTCAGACTTCGATTTAAAGAGTAGGACTTGCAGTGCTTACACCACCTTTAAGCCAACTTCATAAAATACTAAGTTGTTACCCATTTTGGTGACTCAGTGATCACACTACTGTCCCTATATGGTACGCTGCCAGCGGGATTTCCTAAGCAGAACAGTGAGGTTGCCCTGGGACGAGCAAATTGCACTGTTGTTTGTTATTGTTCTCTGGCTGCTCATTAACAGCGACAGGAAGGGGGCCTTTTAGAAAGCAGCTCCCAACGTTAGAGGGACTTGTTTTGTTTTGTTTTTGACTCACCCTACTGTTAGTCTTCCTGCACCTGGGGTCCCTCGGGTTTGCTCCGCGCTCGGCCACGCCTCCCGAGCAGCCGGTGTCCCCAGAGGCGCGGTCCGCCAGAATGGGAGAGCAATCTCCGTGGAATTCGACCCGATGCACCTGCCGGGAGACTACAGCCCTCGTTTGACCGCAAAGCAAGGCAAGAGCACTTCCGCGTCCACAGTGACCAAGGCGACGGTTCCCTGGGTCAGCTCCTCCGAGGCTCCGCGGCCCCGGGTACTCCGGGAGGCCCTGCGCACGAGTAGCGGACCCTGCGCGGGGAGCAGACTGTGCGGCCAGGTCGGGCGGTGCGCTGATTCAGCCCCCGCCCGCCAGGGGGGCGGGGCCGCCAGGGTGCGGGTTGGGCCACCCGCGCTGTCTCAGTCGCCCCAGCTCTTCGGCGATTGGCCTGCGTGATTGGTCCACCCAGACGTCGCTCTGCGCTCTCTAGCCTAGAGGCCTAGGCCTGGGTCTGGGCAGCACCGAAGGCGCTAGCCCAGGCGCTGTGGTTGTCGAACCAGTCTGGGTCCGGTGTTGTTTTTCACAGAAGCAAACAGGGGATCTGTGGCACAAGTAACATATTTGCCCCGCCTGTCCTGGTAGCACTCCGGGGGGCCGGGCAACGGCCCGAAGAAGAAAGGCAGAGGAGGGGGATTGGGTAGGGGACACCGGGTGCAGGAGATACAGTACTGCTGGCAGAGTTAGCCTTCGTCTGGAATGTGCTCACTGGCTCTTCCTGGTGGTGTAAACCTGGGCGAATTATTTCATCTCTGTGAACCTCCATTTTTCTCTCTCTCCATTGGTGGTAATACTCTTACAGGATTGTTGTAAAGAAACCCTCCAGCCCTGGAGCGCTGGAGGGACTGTACATGGGCTCTGGTAAGCCCATTGGGAACATAACCCCACTGTGTCCAAGCTGGGTTTATTATATCTTGCAGCTTGTAGTGAGAAGGAATGCATTCATAGGAAACCATGAAGTATTGCAGTAGGGTTTAGAACTTACTATGGAATTTGGGTTTATATTCTGTGGTTTTGAGAAGGGTTAAAAAAAGCAAAGCCTGCACTGGATCGGATGCTATTAGGAGGTGGAGTAAGTTCATGCCTGGTTGTGTTAATAAGTCTTATTTAGAAGGGCTGAAGACTAGACGGATGCTAAAGCCATCATTGAGCAGAAGCAGCTATCATAGCCATTTTTGGTCATTTTTGTGGTTTAGGTAATGTTCATGATCTGTCTGTGTTCGAACAAAATGATGGAGTGGTCTTGTTTTTGATAAGTCACAGAATGGGTCAAAAGCCTTAGATATGAATCCCAGTTACTACTCATCAGCTTGTAACATCAGAAGTGCAGCTGAACTTACTTCTCAACTTCTTCAGATGAGCACTTGTAACACAATTACTATGAGTCTGAAACCGTGGAGTGTGGATATTGGAAAGAAGGTATGAAATTATGAAGAAGATGCAGCTTCCTAGGAAAAGAGGTAATATTTTGAAACTGCAGCACATATTCAGAGTAGGCTGGGACAATGAGAGCGTCTGACTCTGACCAGGAGGAGCTTGCCTGGAAGGGAGAGGTAGAGGTCTGACTACCCCTGAGAACACAGGAAGAAGAAATGCAATAATAGATGCAACAATGCTTCTGAGGATTGTAATGCATTGTGTGATGGAGGCTACTATCACTAAAACAACCCGAGTTTGTGCTAGCTGAACCCACTTCCCAAGTGTTTCCGCTGGCTTAGGCCCTCCTGTTCACTCTCTTCACTGTCAGGGGTGCAGTGACCACTTCAGGTGCGTGGCCCCTGAAAAATCAAGAATGTCAGCATCAGACCCTGAATCTCAATACCTTAAAGCAGTAAGTCTTCCTTATCTCTCGAGCTACCTGTCCATCTCTGGGTACTGAAAGGCTTTACTCCCAACCACTTTCACTCATGGACACAGATAATGGAGCCATCATCTTAATAGTATGGCTGGCATGGGGATAGAGAGAGAATGTGATGGATCTGACACCAGCTTTTCAAGGCTTCCCCCCTAGAAATGATAGGTCCACTCCTGCTCACGTTTGATTTGCCACAGCAAGTCACAGGACTATGTGGAGAAGCTCAATCCTACCAGGTGCTCAGAAGGAGAAGGAAGTATCAGTAAGTAGCTTTAATGACCTCTTTGTCCCCAACCAGGACTTCTCATGAAAGTCCATAGAAAGACAAGGGCTCTGGAAGATGTTCTTTCTTATGGGCAATAAGAATTAGTATCTGATTGTAGGGTAAGTGGAGGCAGTCTGGCTTCCTCACCCAGGTGTCTGGCTAACTAAGGGGAGCAGTGTTCCCATAGCCTTGGAGGGGTCTGATAACTAGTGCTCTCACAGCCTCGAGACTGGGTCTGATGAACTGTTCCCATAGCATGAAGTGGGCTTGCATGCGCAGAATTATGTTATGTTACATAATGTCCTGGCAGTTTTCTGGCTTTGTTTCCCTCTAGTACTTAAACAAGTAGGGACTCCCTGTTGGGGGTGATGATGAGAGATATGCAAGGGGACAGGCGCCACTACCTGAGACATGCAGTTTGTTGCAGCATGCGTGGCTGGCCCACCCATGAATAAAGGCATGCCAGACATCCCAATGACTCTGTGAATATTTTTCTGTCTGCACGAATAGCATGGACCTGCCTGGCCTTGAAGGATGGCAACACACTGATATACTTCCAGGCTTTGCAGTCCCTGCTCTTCCACAAATGCAAAAAGCCAGGCCTCCTTAACTTATTTCAATGCATATCTCCATGTGATAACCATCTTTCTGCAAGCCTTTTTCCCCGCCAAATCATACCAGTTTGTCTGGAAAAAGTCCAGCCATTGTTAATATAACAAGAATGGTTTGTGAAACGTCGATGTAACCTGGCAGCCAAGGAGAGTGGACTGGAATGCACATGTGTGAACAATGATGACTTCACTGTACTAATCAGTGGGGGTGGTAGACAATGGCGAGTGGGCATGTGTACTATGTGGCCATCACATTCAAAATGACTGAGCGAGTGGAGCAACAAATCTGCATCCAATTTTGCACTAAGCTTGAGTATTCCTCCACAGAAACTATTCGGATGATTGAGAAGGCTGAAGCAATGGGTGACTGGTGATAGGCAGCTTCATCACGACAATGTACCCACTCATGCATCACATCTTGTGCAGAGCTTTTGGTGAAACATGGGATCACCAAGAGCATGTCAGCCCTCTACACTTGTGATTTCTTGCTTTTCCCAAAATTAAAATCACCTAAGAAAGGGAAAACTTTCACACAGTTGATGAGATTCAGGAAATAAATGACAGGGCAGCTGATGGTGACTGGGAGAACTATGTGAGGTCCCAAGGCGCCTACTTTGAAGGGGACTGAGGCATCATTATCCTATGTACAATGTTTCTTGTATCTTGTGTCTTCTTCAATAAACTTCTCTGTTTTTCATATGCATGGCTGGATACTTTCTGAAGAAGTCTTAACCAACTGCCAGTTGCAATCCATCACTTACTAGGCACTGTAGATGAAGTAAAAATTAACACCCTATAGTTCATTATCAAGAAGTATCTATTTGTATGGTAAGAAAAGATGGGAATAGCTGAAGAGTAAAAATGATTATAAAATCATCTATGGAAGTCATCACAGACCAGTAACTAGTACTGTCTATTGTTGCTCCTTGAAGGCTACCACACAAAGCCTTCTTCCCTCAAAGACTCTGAAGTAAAAAATGAGAGTTGGAGTGGCCATTCACTGGGTGTCTTCCAGCAATGTTTCTGAAACATAGGTCAACAGGGTGTTTTCTGCAGGGCAAACCCTCCGGGAGGATTGTGACATTTTATGTTTTCAGTTCAGTGACCTAGCAGTATTAATGTAAGCATATTCGGAACTGTCTTTTAATCAAGCACTGACACTTGATTTCAGTACCTGTTTTGCAATACTGTTTCTGATCACATTGGCTCCAAGTAGAAATACTTCAATGTGAGAAAAGAGAAAACCAGTGGACTAACTATATAAACAGTATGCCCCAGCCAAGTGAGACCAAATGATGTATAACATACTGTTCAAAATAACTTTTCCTGTTCTGGCTGGTATGGTTCAGTGGATTGAGCACCGGCCTGCGAACCAAAGCATCACCAGTTCGATTCCCAGTCAGGGCACATGCCTGGGTTGCAGGCCAGGTCCCTAGTAGGGTGTGTGCAAGCAGCAACCACACACTGATGTTTCTCTCTCTCCCTTTCTCCTTCCCTTCCCCTCTCTCTAAAAATAAATAAATAAATTCTTTTAAAAAATAAGTTTTTCTGGTATTCCCATAAAAAGAGTGGGAGAATCGAGCCATTACCTGACACATGGGTAGACGTGCTGAACTCAGAAGAACTCCTGCTCTACGGGGCAATGTCACAGGCAAGTGGCAAAGCCAACACAGAATATGGTAGCAACTAGATTTCGTTTGCATAAAAAAGAAGGTGACTTTTTTGGCTTTTGATGAAATCAACAAAGTAAGATGTGTTGAAAAAACCTCAGGTACACCAATTATAATTGTCAATATCGTGCTGACGAGAGTGTAATGATACAACTCCAAGTACAAATTGTTGAAAGGAAATGTAATCTGCTCTCATGACCTTGGTCAATAATATGCCAAACCGACCCAAACAGCTGTTATGTAGCTGAGATATTCATAACTGGATTTCACCCCATGTTTCTTGTCCTCTGTTGCCTTAGATACTGTTGAACAAATTCCATGTTCTTGAAATGTTCTTTCCCTCTGGGTTCTATGATATGACTCTGTCTTTCTACAACCCTGAGAGCTCCTTCTCAGTTTTCTTGGAGGGCTTGCTTCTCAAATGGTCCTGTTCCTCAGGTTCTTTCTCAGCTCCCTTCTTCTCCCCAATCATGTTGTACTTATAACTCAACTACCACAAATAGCCCAGTTGTTTCCAAATCTCAAGCTCACCTGCTTCTCTTGAATTTGACACCCATAACTTCCACCTGGCTATTTTTAAAAACCACTGCATACTTTCAAATGTCCAAAACAGATATCTTCCTTATGAATCCGATTTTTTCCAGAAATCCCTGTTTCAGTCAATGACGTCACCCTTCCAGCTGGCAAAGTCAGAGATCTGGGAATCATACTTGACTTTTTGATTACCAAATGCTGTAGCTTTTACATCATAAATATAACTGGTATTATGCCTCTTTGAGATGTGTGGCTGTAAGGCAGGTGGGCCCCTGGATCTGGAGCAGCTGGTCTAAACAGCCCTTTTCTGCCTTGGCTGGGGCAAGGAGCTCTGTGTCACCACAGCAAAATGGGCAATGGAATGTGAAGGTTGCTGAAGAGGAGCTGGCCAGCTATGCAAAGGGACCAAAGATTTCCCAGGTAAGTCAGAAATCCTGACTCCTTCTCTTTGGGATTCAAGTTAGTATAATTCTTCTTATGTGCTGAGATGGTCCTAACTAAGGTGAATGGTCAGAAATGGACACTGGTGGACCTCAGGAGGAAATTCACCAGGATAGTGGTGATGGTGAAGGAGTGACAGTGCGGGGCTGGTAAGCCAGGTCCAAGGGCAGGGCCGATCGTGTCTTAGGGAAAGGCTGGTTAGGAGCAGAGCCATGTCGTCACGCTTTGCCCTGACCAACCACCTTGAGGTTCCTTAATAGAAATAATGAATTAAGTGTAAATGGAAGTATCTGTTAGTAGATTTGTAACTGGGAACCCATTCTCCTGTGGTGTGTACTGACCCGTGCTAACCAGGGTTCACTGACATCTCTCCAGTCTGTGCAACTGTCCACAGTGGGTGGGCCCTGAACCCTTCAACCTGAGTGGAACTTCCTCTTTTCCATACCATCCTCACCAGAGTAGACATTGGATCCTCAGGCAGTTAAATCAGACTTCTCAACCTCTTTTCTGCACAACAGAAGTAAACAGTACTGATATTCGGATGAAGTAAGCACCCGAGGGGTCTACTTTTCGAGGAAAGAAGAGCCCAGAACATGATGAGTAGACTTCTCACGATCAGGATGAAAGCTCAAATTTGATTTATTTGTGTAATGCCTTCAATATGACCTTATTTACTACCACAGTATGAGAAGCAGGATATATGTGAAAGCCCTTAGAACAGGCTCTGACACTTGGTGGGGATTCAGTAATGCTGGGGTTTGAACCTAAGTCTTGCTCAGTCAGTCACATACTGCAGTGTTAGACAAATTATAAAGAGCCTGGCCACTGCTTCCAATTGGTACTCCCTTTTGTGACCCTATAGAGTGACTTTCCTCTCTTAAAAGGAGTCAGTCCCACTTTTAACAGGGCTGGATGTGTGAGCAGGGAGAGGCTTAAAGTCAGACGAGTTAGTTAAATTCACGTGCACGTGGCTCCACTGTATGGACCATGTTTAGAGGGTCTTCCCTCTTTCCAACTCCAGCTTCCCTCCCCACGCTACCATTGTCTTTCTCATCTGTGGATTTTCCCCTGAGCTACAAAGCATGACTGCCTTTCCATAGACAAAAGGTCACATTATTCTATTCCCTGAAACACTCCAATGGCTTCCCCACTGAATTCTGAATAAAATACAATCTTCTTGCCATAGCCTCAAAGGCCCCAATGATCTGGCCACTACCATCTCTGCACCCCTGAATTTCCTCTTACTATCAGGCTCACCACACTTCTTTATTTTTTATTCCATTTTAATTTTTAAAAATCTATTTCAGGGAGAGAGAGAGGGAAACAACAATTAGTTTTTCCACCCATTCATGCATTCATTGGTTGATTCTTCATTGGTTGATTCTTGTATGTGCCCTGGCCAGGGATCCAACCTGCAACTTTGGTGTATCAGGACAATGCTCTAACCAGCTGAGCTCCCTGGCCAGGGCACACCACACTTCTTTAGGTGTTGACTTCCTTTAGGTATTAACTTAAATGTCACCTTAGAGAAGGATCCTCTGATCATCCTACCAGACTTGGGAAGTGGGTTCTCTTCTACTACTCTCCAGCTCAACTGCTTCTTGTTTGATTTCTGTTCACATTTCACATTCTATATAGAGATTTTACTTATTTGTTTCTTTAGTTTTTTTAGTCACCTGTTCCCTGGGCTAGAATTGTAAGCCCCAGGCACACAGGACCATGGCTAACTCATTCAAGACTATATCCACATCTGCAGCAGTGACTGGAACACAGTTAACCTTTATCAAAGGAATAAAATGAGATGCTTTTGTTCAGTGCTCCCAAAATATGGAATTGTACATTAAATCTGATCTTGGGAACCACAGAGAATAAATTATCTGACATATTTATTTTTCTAAGAGACTGAGTTTATGAGTACATGCATTGTCATGCTGAATCACTTAAAATGTTCAGAAAATTATAGTTATAAAATATTCAAATGTAATATGTAATAATAACCAAAATTAAAAGTTGTTTTTATTAAAATAGAGTTAATTAGGTTTTCTTTTCATAGAAACATGAAGAAAAACTGCATAAGTCTAGCATTCTTTTCAAAATGAAACTGCAATCCATACTTGAATCTCCAAGCTCTGAACTCCATAAACAATTTTTGAGGTGGTAGATTATAATATTTTATATACCATTATTTATTGTTTATGTTTCTGTCCTTTAAAAATGGTGGAACCTGCAGCACTTAATATAATGGGAAGCCTTCCGGTATCGACAGAAAGCATCCTGGGTCCCAAAGAGCTTCATTTATAGGCAAACTTTCTAGGAATACATTTGAGAAGGTAGGAGAAATATTCCACATAGTTGAGAACATGAATTTTTTAAAACATTTCAAGTTTAGGTGACATTTTACCAATTTCCTAAAAGATGGATTACTTAACTCTCTGCCCATTAAAGCCTGAGGTAAGGGTTCCTAAGATTTATGTTTCCTCTTAAATAGCAAGACAGAAACAGGGCACTTGGAGCCTGGCAATCATGTAGGGCAGAGAAGCTGGTTCATTCACCTGCTTTCATCATCTGCTATTAGAGTCCAATTCCTTTTAATTTATTACATGTGCATTACCACTGCTCTTTACTGAATCTTGAAAGAAGAAAGTTTGGTGATCAAGGCAGGTATACAGCACAGCACTGCAAAAATATATTTCTAAAAGCAGAGGGCATTTCTATGGAGATACAAGGTATCCCCCTCAAGTCTTAGTGCAATTTAAGCTTGGGCATTTGTAAAAGTATAAATGCCATAAACCCACGCAACATCATTTGAAGTCCAAATTTTTCTTAAGCTTATCCATTTCTTCACATTTCAGATATTAAGCTTTTAATTGTAATTTCTTGCCTCAGCACCCACTTGAAGATGGTAGAGATTGACTGAAACAGAAATTTTAATTTTAATTTTAAATTTAAAAAAAGTTTTTAATTTTTTGTTTCAGCCCATGTCTGCCATCTTTAAAGAGCTGAATATAAAACCAAGATCAAAAGCCCAGCATCCAAAGTCTACAAAGCTAAATAAGTTCAAGAGACATTCATTAAACTTTCACACGATGCTCTGCAAGTCCACAGCATCTGCACCTCTGCAGCGAGGTCCAGGGGCCCAAACACAGGGCTTCGAAGCTTACAGCTGCACCAAGACTCACAGAACACCTTTGATTCCATTACCTGCTTGTTGTCACGGACCACCATGCTGGCCGGAATTATGAAAGTAACTTTTGATACATTTATTTAACAAAAGAAAATCATCAGAAAATGAGAAGCATCATTATAGTTCTTAAGATATGCAGCGTGGACCCAATAGAAGTAGATAATCAATGGCTGACACTTTCTCTTATTTTCCCAAACATACTAATATGCTAAGGAGTGCTTGCAAAGAAGTTGAAGACAAGTGTTATTAGCATTTTTTTGGTTTAAATGATTGATGGTGATGACTAGCAGAATCAATGGTGCAGCAGGAAGAATCCTTCAATGCCTAGCAATGATGCAGTCTACTCCTAAGTGACTTTCTGAGTTGTTCCGGGCCCCATGTTTTAATGGTGCTACTGCAGTGAGTCTAAAGGAACATGCAGCAATGTTGGGAAGGGGGCTTCAGAAAAATGGGAAAGACATAAAAGTCATGTAGTATTTCTAAAGTCTAAAACTTTAAACTTCAATAAAAAAGCCTCACATAGTTGACAGCTATCAGCCTACGTCTGTGTATGGGTTGGGAGCTTTTGCTGTGGGGCCGTGTTTGTAACTCTTACGTTAAAAAGGACAAGGAGTGGGTTGCATGGACAAGGTCCCATTCTTTCCTATGAGCATAGTCCTTGCCATCCACGAGTCTGCTGAATTCAATGTCTGTCTTTTAGATGAAAGTACTAACTTTGCTGGCTTTTGAGCTGGAGGGAAGATATTTCTCCAGTCCTTGTAGATGAGGGGCTCATGATGTTACAAACTCTCATTTGTCCCTCAAGACAGGATGACCTCATAGCACTGAATACCAATTAAACTACTAATGTTGAAAGATCTCTTACAGCAGCTCTGCACAGGTCTTTATATATGTCTTCACATAGTCTAGAAATGGCCACTAGATTCTGTGCCTTTTCTTTGCTAAGAGGAGCAAATAGAAAAGTCAGGTTGTTGTTCAACCTAGTTTCAAAGGTTGAAGTACTCTTTGATGTAAACACTGGCAGGAATATTAATATTAAGCTGAAGTAGTTGTAACAGTGGGAAATTTTAACCATGAAAAATTGTAACCCACCCCACCATTCTCTTGACATTGTTTCTGCAATTGCCGACTTTGACTAATATGTAGCTTGTAGATGAACAGCATGTTTGTGTAAGAATCCTAGGAACTGACTTCAATAGATACAGACCCCGACCTTTAAGCATCCCAGTTCCAGGAGATTTGCTGATCTTCATCCATGGAGTCAGGGTGATGTGAAGCTGAGATGATGTGAAGCTGGGATGACCTGAAGTCAGAATGACTAAACCAGGATGAGGCACACAGGACCATCACTTGCCTTATTGGAATGGACTGTGCTCATTTCCACTTAGAGAACTTTGCAACCAGCCCCACCCTTGATCTTTGTTCTGTTCCTCTCCCTCCTTATAAAAACCTCTGCCTGCACTGAGAGGTGGAGATGGGCTTTGAGACATGAGTCCCCCATCTTCCAGATGGCCAGCATCTGCAAATAAACCATGTTCCTTTACATCAGCACCTGCCTCTTGAGTTTTGACTTTTGTGGCAGCAGGCAGCCAGACCTGCATTTGGTTACAGTCGGCCCACCAAATGCCTTTCATCTCATTCGTGAAGATCTGCCAGTAGTTCACCTTCCACACTGCCTGACCATCCCAAACCTTGGAGGCAAAAGAATGGCTTCCACAGCTGTTCTTTTCCAGTTAGAGGGACAAATGTCCATCTGAGCATAAGTTAAAACATTTTTAAGTAAACCAAAGTCACTATCACTCAGCCAGCTCTTAGCTGTGGGCACTAAAAAGAGTACGAGTAAATCTGTGAATAAATTTGTGTTCAGGATCATGTTTAATGTATTCCTCTGGAAGCTTTACTCCTGTGAGTGGATGTGATCTCTCATCAAAAATATCCAAGGATCTCTTTGCTCTTTGTTGTGTATGTGGTAATGTGTTGCCAAGGTCACACATTTTCCCGTGGTTCTAAGATCAGGTTGGCTGTCTGTGAAATGCTGCTGAGCACAAGCTGTACTCTTTAGTATGTGGCCCTCGAGATACATGGTTTACACAGGTGCGCTTCCTCTTTTCCCACACATCCATTGGAGGTTTCTTTGGGAAAATTGTGCTTTCCTTGCATGGTCAGAGGGTCTGATTTCAAAGCTAAGTCTTAGGCTATCTTCAAGTCACTGGTGTGCTGCACATGGTGACACTTGCCAGCTCTGAAATCAAACTGTTCTGGGGCAGTGGGTGCTGGCACAACTGCCACTGTGTTCTTGGCCATCGCCTGCTAGACCTCAGACTCCAAGCTGATGGAGAAATGAAAAGTTTTAATTCATAAAGCCAGTCTGAAATGTGTAACCCTCACACTAATTCTACTTCTAGCTAAAATTTTATTCTATATCAGAAAAAAGAGGGAAAAATGCTTAGTCCCACTGGTAATCAAATGAACTCACATTAGGGTACTAGTAAAGCATCATTTTCCACATTAAAATGAGCCAAGATTTTGTTTTTAAGATAAAATCCATTTGGCCAGCCTGAGGTGAAATGAACAAACTGCCATAGACTGATAGTAAAAAGTCAACTGGTAAAATATTTTTCAGAATCATAATTTAACGTGCATAAAGCCATTAACAGTTTGAGGGTAATTCATCTACTCAGCAAGTCACACTGATAAATAATAATAAATTGATATAGAAATTTAGCTACTTGGATTTGCATAAGGTTGTTAATAATTGAATATATAACTCTAAATATGTAACACTATGTGACTATGTAATTATATGTATAAAGCAACAGAGGATGTCTAGAAAGGCAGATGTGCTTTATTTTTGCAGGATGTTTAATTACATGAGAAAGTTTTCATGCTGCAACATAAGTGGAAAAACAAGAAATACAAAGTATATAGTATATCCCAACTGCATTAAAAATAAGTATGCATATTAATGTGTAGAAAAAGCCCATAAAGTAACATACAACTGTTTATAGCAATTCTGGCTGAGTGGTGGGATTACTAACAATTTTTACTTGTGTATTAAATACCATAGTGGCATTTTCTGTAATTCTCCACATTTTCAAAAATAAACATGCATTTATTTATAATCACAAAAAAGTATTTAGAAAGAAATGAGAGAGGAAAGTGATAGAACAATTGTACACAAAAACCCCTCAGAACTCTCAAGGGTTGATTTTTTCCCCAAGTGATTCCATAAGCTTTAAACTTGAACCAGCAACCACATGGCAAATCAGCATTCTTGAATGTCACAGGTAGTACAAGGTAAACAGGAAGGAAGCCAACTACTGGCAGGCAGTCGAGAGCCCTTTATCTAGAAATGTTTCTTAAGAATAGAGAAATAGCTGTTGTGAAATGAAAGAAGAACCTGTGTGAAATTTGGGACTGCTGGAACCATCCTACTCAAAACCAGACTCAGAACAGTGGAGACTCACAGACCACAGAAATCCTGTCGTCCAACCCCTGTACTTTAACCACAAGAAGGCTGAAACCAAACGGAATTGAGTGTGTTTTTCTTCACAGAACCTGTTTGTCATGTAATAGTCCTGTGGTCACGGACACGTGGAGATACCTTCCTCGGAATCCAGGCCCTGCCACTTCCCAGCTTTACTTCTCCATTTTCCTAAGGCGGAGTTGAAGAAGGCAGCTGAGATGCTTAAAGGGTTTTTAAGGAGGAGTTCCAATCCAGGCACAAGCCCCGGGAGAGTAAAATGTACCTTCCTAGCCATCCACTCCTACATTCTCCCACCATTATTCAGCTTTTGCTACTGTGTCCTCCAGGCCACTGTGCTCCCAAGGGCCACAAGCACAGTGCGGTCATGCCACCTCGTGTCTGACACCGAAGGGGACCCGAGCCCCCAGGCAGCTGTGTTGTCTGCATTCACATGGACCTTGACCGACTGGAATGTGGTTTACCGCACATTTATCCCCCGTCACCCTCATAATACACAGATTTGTAATATGTACAAAACCTGCAGGTAATCTGAACACAATTCGAAAGTACAGAGAGCATTATTACGCAGAACTCTAAATTAACGAGATTTAAATTTTTTTCCCTTCCCACTGTGTCCTATCTAGTGTTCAACTTCTCACCCAGCCAGACTGGCCACATCCATGCTTCCTCCCTCTGGCGCACTCCCTCCACAGGTGTTCACTTAGTCCAGTTTCTTGTGATTAATTAACTCAACAGAATGTACTGAGGGACTTCCTGTTTCAGCTCTAATGAGTAAAGAGCCTGGAAGTCATAACCCTCACACTCGGAGCAAAATAAGATGACCAAGCTGAAACTTAGTGCCTTACCTCGCACCCATCAGAGACTATGGGCGCAGGGCACAGCCATACCCCGTGATCCAGACACAGGCAAATCCAAGATCTCCTGATCTGCAAAGAAGGAACTGAGCCACGTGCTAGCAGGAACAGTGAGATGGCACTTTGGATCAATTGCTGCAGGCCAGGTGTGGACTGGCAAGAGCGTGAGAAACTCCTAGGTTCCACTGACTTGGGAGAGCTCTACCATTTTTGGTTTTGTCGGCAGGAACCTCACAAGGTTCTTAAGATGAAGAGCCAAGAAGGATCCTCCTTTGGCTCAGGCAGAGGGAGGGAGATGTTTACTATTTTCAAATACTCATAGAGGGTTCTCATAACAGAGGTCTCCTCTCTGAGGAAAAAGACTCACCCAACCTGGCTCCAGCTCTGTCCAGCTTTCCTGTCTCACTGAGGGAGAGAAAAAGAAAAAGCTAATAAATATGTGTAGAGGTCACAGCTCAGAGACACAGGTGCACTAAAAGACTGATATATTTTTAAACATTGTATTCATTGATTTTTAGACAGAGGGGAAGAGAGGGAAGAGAGGGAGAGAAACATCAATGTATGGTTGCCTCTTACATGTCCCCTACTGGGAACCTGGCTCACAACCCAGGCATGTGCCCTGATTGGGAATCAAACCAGAGACCCTTTGGTTTGCAGGTGAGTGCTCAATCTACTGAGCCACACCAGCCAGGGCTAAAAGACTGATATTTAATTTTAAGTTTGCATAAGAATGCTTCCTATCCTCCATACCTGACCACTGCCTACAGAACTTCAGGGAAATAAGAGTTGATCATCCCAGAAGAATCTGTGAGGCACAGGCTTTGCAGCCTCTGGTAAATGCAGCTACAACAAAGATAAATGCAGCCTAAAATCCTCACCAGATTAACATAAATGTTACACTAAATGCCCATCGTCCTCAGTTCCTATTACCTACATAACACATGATGTGTTATGTGCGACTTTGAACAAAAAACAGCAAAGCATGCTAAACAGCTGGCAAAAACAATCAAAAGGACATCAGGACCAGATGCAGATATGGCAGAGATTTTGGAATTATTGAGCAGGCAATTGAAATTGCTATCATTAATATTTTAAGAGCTCTTTTGGAAAAAGCAGATCATTTGCAAGAATAGATGGGTAATGTAAGTGGAGAGATGAAAATGCTAAGAAGGCATCAAAAGAAAATGCTCAACATCAGAAACACTATAGCAGAAATGAAGAATGCCTGTAACAGGCTCCACAGTAGACTGGACAAGGCTAAGGAGAGAACCAGTGCCACTGAAGACAGATCAAAATGCACTGAGTGCCACTGTGTGGTGGACACCATGTGGGGTGCTAGTGAACAAGACAGGCTGGCCTCTGTCCTCCCAGAACTGCCTCACTCCATCCATTCAGCTCAAGTCTGCCTTTGTCCTCTCCCTCCCATGGTTTCTGTCCATAACCATCCCAGTCCTGGCCTTGACCTTTTTGAAATCTCTCAATTACTGTAACATGTTCACATTGGGTCTTTTTACCTTTCAATCATGCTCTATGCCCATGGATTCTTCGCATTGCTATAAAAACAAACAAACACACAGAAAAAAGCCTCTCAAATATAAAAGTGGCTGGGTTTTTTTTTCTGCTTTAGTGGGTGCATGTTCACATGTTGCCATTGAGATAAGTTTCAAATTCCTAAGCAAGACATGCAGCATTGACCTCGACCTACTTGTATACCTGCAACTTTTACAACTCCCTACCTGGAAGTTTACATGCAGATATGCTGAATCCCAGTTCAGAAACTTAATGTTCTGATCTAAGTTCCCTCCTCTTAATAAAATGTCCCTTCTCCTCCCTTTCCAGCCTTGCCTGGACCTCCAATTCATCCTCCAAGACATACTTAGGGATCAGTGACCATAATAAACTTTCCCTTCTCTCACAACATGTCAGTTTTGCCATTTGTTTATTAGAGCAATTACCATTTTGTTTCATAATCACCTGTGTTCTTGACCATTGTGCGCTGGACTAGGCTGTGTGTTCTCTAAGTGTAGGGGCCGTGTCTTCATTCACCATGCTATGACTTCAACACACCTTTCTGAAGGACCACACTTGATTCACAACTCTCTACATCTTCCCATAAGTGTTTTTCTTCTATTTTGTGGTACACCTCATCTGTGGATAACATGGGGCATATTGTCTGTAAAGCATGAAAAGACATAATAAAAATCTCTTAAAGATAATTGTTTTTTACCCTCAACTTGTTTAGAACCAACATTTCTAAACACCATGAACAATAAAATCCTCTTCCCCTCAGGAATCTCTGTGTTGGTTCTATAGATTTTGAGAAGGAATATCTTTGTCTGCCAAGGATCTCCCTTGGTTAATTGGGCCCACATTCCTAACCAAAATCTAGCCGCCGTTGCTGACATAGGCCCCTTGTGCACACTGCGTTTCAAGGGAAAGCCACTGACCGATCTGCCAAGCCTTCCGCACTATGCTTCTTATAAAGAAGCTCCTGGTATTGTTTTTGCCCAGGAGTTGGGACTTGCATTGTCCAATTGGAACTGCATAAGTAGCTTTATCCTCATTTGCATCTTATTGATCACTCAGAAGGGATCCATAATGACTAATTAGGACACAAAATTCTAACCAATCAGAACAGTGATATTTGGATCAATCAGACCATGCAAATTTGGATTCTCCATTTGCATAAAAATGGACCAATCAGGGACCAGGATGGGCAGTTTTCTATATGTAAGCAGGCCTCCCCTTTACTTGGTTTCCTCTGAAGCCTGTGTTTCCCTGATTTGCAAACTGTTTCTCTGAATAAAGTCTCCTTTTTCTGCACCCCAGATTGGGGATATTTGTTGGCATTAGACTGGCGGCAGTAAACTTCTGTTGACAGTTCTAAATAATTGCTGTGTAGTAAAAATGTATCCATAAGTTCTCTGATACTCCTCCTTCAACAGGTGGATCTCCATTCCCCTCTCCTGAATGTGGGCTGGACTTACTTGTTTTGTTTGGTAAGTGTAAATATTAGTTCATACATGCTATATTTACAGAGTTTGCATTCTATCTTTAAGTGGACAATTCTTTTTGTTAGTTGTTTTAGAACTAAAGGAATCAAACAAACAAGGTAAAATTAAAAATAAAAATAAAATTATTTTTAGTAGTTACTGAAAATAATGTTTATAGTTAAGGAGTATGAAAGGTATTATGCCACTGATTTTATGGCATTTAAACTTGGGAGTCAGAATTCTGTGAGGCAATATAAGATTTCCACTGTGTAAAAAGACTAAATTTTCTTCATCATGGCTCTTTGTGATCTTGTCACTGGACAGGGACTGGCCCAGAGTGGGTCTGCCTCAGGCCAGCCTGTAGAGTGTGGGCTCTTGACTTGGTGCAGGAACGTTTTCACAACACCAGTCCAGGTGATTTGAGGGTATGTTTATGAAAGCTGGGGACAATGAAACGAAGGAAGGGCTTAGAGTAGAAGAAGCAACAGGAGAGAGCCTACATGGTGCTCTGCTCTGGCTCCCTAGAAACATTACAGGGAGGAAGTGAGCCAAGGTGGGGCTGCTGTTAGCTCACTGGGAAGTCAGAGAAAAGGGGGCCTTGGAGACAAGATCAGGGGTAAGTCCAGGATGAGCTGCTGTGGCTTGCTCCCCGCCTGGTTGTAAGACTCATGGAGACCCTGAGAGTTTCAGAGGAAGTTTTATAAAAAGTTCATGTCCAAGAAGGGGCTTGGGCATGTCACAGGGGTGTCCAAACTTCTGGTGTCTCCGGGACACATTGAAAGAAGAAGAGTTGTCTTGGGCTACACATTAAATACACTGCAACATGTATCACACACACAAAAATCTCATAATGTTTTAAGTAAATTTATGACTTGTGTTGGGCTGGATTCACAGCCCTCTTGGGCCTCAGGTTGGACACCCCTGTAAACCAGCACCCCGTCTTTGTTTACCCTCTTCTGTGGGTGACAATCTTAAGGGAGGGTTTTAGCAGAATATTCATTAGCTTTGTAGGTGTGTTTTTAATATGGTGATGCATCAAAATGAGTGTACTGGGGAGTTTTGGATTTTTCATTTTTTATTTTTTTGGTTTGCTTTATTCTTTTATCTTGGGTCTGTCTGGCTTTAATGGGGTTTTTGTTATTTGTTCCCCTGACATCATCTGTCCTTGGGTTTGGCTAGCACAAATGGCATTAATTGGGTCTCTGTTTTTTTATCTCCCTGACCAAGGTGATTTAAGCTACATATTCTCTGGTTGGGGAGGAGAGGTGTAAACCATTTGCTTTCAAGCATCCTTGGTTAGGAGAGATAAGGTCTTGCAATTCACTAGCTGGCTAAGTTGTTTAAATTGTTTGACCTTGTTTAATTTTCTTATCTCAGTTTCCCTATTCCACTTACCCAGGACTTTTCCTAGTTTTTTACTCTCCATTCACATGCTAGCATGTAGGAGAAGAAGCAAGGAGGCCCAGTGAGCAGAGGGGAGAGAGGAAGAGAGGCTTCCACTGGAGAGAGGGGGTGAGCTTGGGTGAGGAGGAAGCCTAAAGGACAAGTCAGCTAAGACCCTGCAGCTGCCACCACTGCCAGCAGCTGGGTAATGAGGGCTTCAGCCCTGAAGGGGGTCCAGGCAGGACTCCAAACGGCCCCCACGGAGCTGGATTTGCAGGGCTTGAATCGTTTCATTTGGATAAGAAATTAAAAGGGAATCCTAGAAGGTTAATGTATTGAGGCTGTTCAAGGAATCCCTAAGGCTTTTAGCTGACTAACAGCTACAGAATGCAAGACATAAATCTTACACACAACACAGTTTTTCATATAGAAGACACTTTAACGAACATTAAAGTCATTCAGCAAGGAAACTACAAAAGGCCAAAGACATTCGTTAGCTACCTTTTCCCCCTGGTGTCTAAGACCCATGGTTGGAGGCGAGAATCCAGGATCAAGGTGTCAGCAGTGTTGGTTTTCCTCCTGAGGCCTCCCTCCTTGGCTTGCTCACATCTTCTCCTTGTGCTCTTAGCTGGTCTTTCCTCTGAACGGCAGCATCCTTGGTGTCTCTTCCTCTTGTTTTCAGGGACCCAGTCATATTGGATAAGGATCCCACCCTTATGACCTCATTCAATCTTAATCACCCCCTAAAAAGCCCTATTCCTAAATTCAGTCACATTGGGAGTTAGAGCTTTAACATACGATTTTGGGGGGACACAATTCAGTTTATAATTGTATGTTATTACCTTGTATCATTTCAGCCATAAAATTTTGGAGTTGGATGGGTTATTAGAAATGTTTAAATTCAATTTTCCCTCAAAGTCAGAATCCCCAGCAAGTGATCATTAGTTCACTGGAGAACTGAACTTTTCTAGTTGCCAAACCTGGTATCCAGGATTAATAATATATACCAGGTAAAAGTACAAGGAGCAGCATGGGGGAGGGGGTGATTTAGGCAAGAATATTGGATTCCAAAGGAATGTTTACCTATAATAAAAGAAGTCTATAGGAGGAAGCAATGATAAAAAAGTAGAGACAATATTACATTAAATGTGGGGCCAAGAACGGTAAGCATAGCCCTGAACAAAGATCCCAGGGACAGTCAAGTCCATATACAACACTCTGGCTTCCCCAGGGATGCACCTACCACCCCCAGGAAGGCTGTGGGGTAATTCAGTAGCTGAGATGTGGATAAGGAATAGAGTGTGCCAGCAGAGTTACAGGGTGTAGAAAATGTTATGATTCTGAGGAGGATGCCCATGTATTTCTCTCTTAAACCTGGACACTTGCTAGAGTGAAAGGGATGCTATTACTGATTATACCAAGACAACAGGAGCACACCAGGAAACTGGGACGTACGGTCACTCTAATATTGCAAGGTTGCTGCCAGGGAAGGCTCAGTGGATAAGCAGGGGTGGGGGTGGGCATTGGGAATGTATAATTGTCCCTGACTTTTGAGAAGCGGCGTTCTACATGGAATTCCACAACCTCTTTTGGTCAGGCTTGGCCAGTGTCAGTGTGTAGCATTCTGGCCCCTGGAGAAAGACCACCACTGCCTGTTCCTCTCCTTTAACTCACACCGATCAATTTTAATGTTCTTCGCCAACCTTTTAGGTTTTAACTTTTCAATACTCAAAAGTAGGTACTTGACAATACATTCTTGTTACTGATTTGTGCAGAACTGAAATGCATCACCAAGTTCAGTGTCTTGGCAGCAGATCATACAAAGCAGCATTTCCTCATCAGATATAACATGGAATCTGAAAAACACAGCTGATAGAGAATCACATTAAACAGGAATAATCAGCACAAGGACGACAAGAGGCAGGCAATTGTTCTACATGTGCCTAACTGTCCTCCTTGGTGGGGCAAACAGAGAGCGAATGTCAAATGGCTGGAAGCCAGAAGTCATAGTTAGAAAATGCTATCAGTAAAGCACACATTGTGAAAACCTGGGAGAAGGAGGCTGCTGCAGATGCAACGTAATCCTGGCCCAGGAAGTGTGGGGAGAAGCCTGCTTGGAGGCTCCACTTTTACAAGGGACTGCACAGAAACACACTTCCCATTTTTGCCTCTGGAAGTTGTGTGGTTGTGAAACCTGGAGCTGCTGCAGCTATCTTGTGACCATGAAGAGAGCTAGTGGTGGACAGATAAACTGCTGAAGATAGGGGAAAGGTTCAGGTCTCTGAATGGATTGTTGAGTTGCTGAACTGTTGAACAGTGGGGCAAACTTGCCTCTGGATGTTTTGATTATTTCTTGAAATATAGTAGTGTAGTTGGTTTAAAGTTTACATCTGATAAGTTTTGAAAAGTTTGTTTAGGTTTAGTTCTGCTGTTTCTTGTTTGCATTGGCTTTTTCTCATGGAGCCTCATTTCCTGACTTGCCATTTATCTTTATGCAGACACCATTGCCCCAGAAAAATGGTGTGTGAGTCTTGCCAGAGGCCTGGGTTAGAGGGGCTTCCTCTGCAGAGGATTTGCCTTTGCTTCTGCCAGGTGCCTGGGAGCTCTACTGGTCAGGGGCCACTAAAACCCAATATCTGGCTGGTGTTTCCAGAATGGAACTTGGCCTGCGAATCTGCTCAATGTAATGAGGGTGGGGCTGCAGTCAAGGCACCTTCAGTACAGTTTCTTCTTTCGGCGTTTTCCCCAGCTGTACTCAGCCAGCACCCAGCAACCTCCCCTGAGGTCCCCTAGTGTCCTGGGGGAGGGCAGGCTTATTTCTGGTTCACTCTTACCTCAACAAGGGGACCCTTTGGAGTAGCAGCCTGGAGAGGGACTCCAGTAAGCCCCCACATGGGTGCTGACTGATGACCCGAGCCCAAGAACCCTGAGCTGGTTGCAGCAGAGGCCTTGGAGCGAAGAGGCTGTGTGACTGTTTCCCATCACCTCTGGATTCAGATTCTCCCTCAGCTTTGGGCATTTGCTACCAGCTTATCAGTTCTTTGATTTTTAAGGTGATACTCTTGGTGTTTCACCTAGAAAATGCTCTTTTAATGGGGAGGGTTTCTCTTCCTCTGGAGTCACTGTTATGTGAAAAAACACATTTGTTCCTATTTCACTGGAGTCAGGGTTTTCTGCTTCCTTCAGCCACTGGGTCTGCTCTTGCTGATACTAGTAGTCTGCCTGGCCAGGCTCTGGGTGGGGCAACAGGGTGGGGGCACCGGAGGTAGTGAGGGTGAGGCTGTTTTCTGGGGTAACCAAACTAGTGCCTGGTGCATGCTTCCCCACACCCAGGCAAAAATCAGCAGGAGAAAGTCTTGTACTGAGCACATGCAAGGCTAGCAAAGGGAAAAACCCTTTACCCCATTCTGGTCCATGGTAGGGGGTGGGGACAGGGGAAGGCCACCACATGTGACTGTAAAGGTGAAAATGGTGGGAGGGGGAGGTGCTGTGGTGGAAAAGTCCTGTCGGTTTAGCCTGGGAAGAAGATGGGATTGTTTGGAAGCCCGGACCCTCTAAGAGTGCTGGGAAGTTTGAATGCCTGGGCCAGTCCATACAGGTAACATATACGAGGTCTGTCCAGAAAGTATTCAGCCATGTAAAATGAAAAATAGAGACATTTATTGAAGAGGACACAAGAAACATTATGCATAGGACAATGACACCTCAGTCTCCTTCAAAGCAGGCACTTTGAGACCTCACACAGTTCTCCCAATTGCCATAAGCTGCACCATTGTACTTTCTTGATCTCATTGACTATCTGAAATTTCTTCCCTTTCAAAGGTGATTTTAGTTTTGGGAAAAGCCAGAAGTCACATGGCACCAAATCTGGGTGGTAGGGGGGCTGAGTCACCTGGATGATTTGATGTTTCACCAAAAAACTGCATGAGACGTGATGCATGAGTGGGTGTGTTATTAGGATGAAGCTGACAATCACCAGTTGCCCCTAGCTGTGGCCTTCTGAATCATCCAAATAGTTTCCATGGAGGACTGTTCAAGCTTAGTGCAAAATTGGACGCATATTCATTGCTCTACTCGCTCAGTCATTTTGGATGTGACAGCCCCACAGTGCACATGCTCACTCAACAGCATCTACTGCCCCCACTGACTAGTGCAGTGAAGTCTTCATTGTTCACACATGCACATTCCAGTCCACCTTCTTTGGCTGCCTGATTACATACATGTCAGATTCTTGTTATGTTAACAAAGGTTGGACTTTTTCCGGACAGACTTCATAAACCAAGGGGAAGGAGGAGATGCACTCTTTTGCTCATTTCACAAACATGTTGGCTGGTCCATTTGCGGGACCTTATAGACCTGGAAGTCACTTGACCAATGGCAGTGCCCAACCCCACACGTGGGTCCCCAGGAAGAAGCCTAAAGCCCACTGCAACCAGGAATAAGCCAAGCTGCCTGCATTATCACGTAGCAGCCACCTGTAGTTCCCAAAGGATGGTGTTTTAGATGGGAGGAGGAACTCTGGACACAGCTTTGGACTGGTCTGGCAGAGGGTGGCAGGGTTTTCTTGGAGGCAATGGGCTTTGAGGTAGGAGTCTGCCACCCACCCAGATTGTGTAGCTTTTGAATAAAGACCTCTTTCCTTTCTCAGTAACCTTTGCTTCTGCAATTTGCCTATGGGTGGCTGCAGGCAGCCAAACCCCACTTCTGTTCAGTAACATTGCCATCCTATCACACTCTGGAGGATTTCTGTCAGCATGCCTGCAAGTTGGCCAAAGTGTCTGATATTAGGATTTGGGAGGTGCTGATTCAGTCAGGATTTCTAAGTTATTCTGGGAAAATATCTACAAAAGGAAAGGAAAATGTTTATAAATGAGCTGTTGTGCAAATTACAACAAGAAAGAAAATTAACATGTGCTAAGGTGAGGTAACTTCTTGGAGTATCACCTTTATTATCTCAGGACTAAAACGCTGGCTAGTCCCTTCCACTAAACAACGAGATCTATGACTGAAGAAGACAGGTAACGAGATAGAATAGAGAGAAGAAGGGGAAAGAGGAGGAAATAAGGAGAGAGAGAAGGGGGGAGATCTGTTCTATCCTGTTTCCCCTGAAATGAATTCACAGAAGTAGCTCCCTCCTGTTTTTTGCTGCGCTGGGTTAGTGGGAGCACAATGCAGTGATTGGGTCTCAGGGGTGTTCCTCACAGGGGCAGTGTCACAGCTTTGGAATAACACTGCCAAGTTTACTGACAGTGCAGTTTACATATGGCTTTGTTTCAAGTTGGGACCTTCAACTAAAAATTGCATGTAGAGCCACTGTAGTTATGGTGACAACATAATCATTTTTAGTTAGCCAGGATATCCTGGAGAAGCACTGGGAAGCCAGGGGCCTGGGTCCAGCTTGGTTTTCAAGTTGTCTCTAGACAATGGGAGAATCACAACATCTCGGACCTTCTTTGGCCCCAGCTTTGAAATCAGATCAAGCATTTGGCAGATGATCTTTTGGATTCTTCACATTCTGAAATGCTGCTCACTGAATGCAAATTTATTCAAGATTTTAAAGTCTGATTGGATGGGAAATTATTGAGATGTTTCCAATAATAGTGTCCTCATACCTGCACTATTCTCCTCAGAAGCTTCCCAGTACTTCATCTGGCTCATGGCACTGTCATGGGCCTTGCGGTAGAGGTGCTACACTGCAAGCTACACTGCGGGCCAATGGCCCGCAGCACCCGGCCCTGGCTGCTGGGCTGCGGACTCTGACTCTGCCTACCAAAGAAATGCTTGAGGCAGAACGACCCCTCACCCAACAGGATGCCCCTTCCCTGGTGACTATTCACATTGAAACACTGGCCAAGGGGGTGTGTATTATTAGTCTGCTGGGGCCAACATAACACAGTACCACACGCTGGGTGGCAGACATTTACTGTCTCAGAGTTTGGAGGCTGGAAGTCCAAGATTAAGGTGCCAGGAGGGTTAATTTCTTCTGAGACCTATCTCTTCGGCTCATAGGTGGAATGCCTTCTCACTATGTCCTTGGATGGCCTTTCTCTAAGCACCCATCCCTGGTGTCTCTTCCTCTTTTTATAAGGACACCAATCACATTGGACTAGAGCCTACCCATTTGACCTCATTTAACATTAATGACCCCCTTAGAGGTCCTATCTCCAAACACAGTCCCACATTTATCCTGAGGTATGAGAGGTTAGGGCTTCAACATAGGAATTTGAGGAGAGCACACCCCAAACCCCCTGCCTCAAGTCAGACCACCTCTAAAGGGCCAACGTGGCTCCATAGCTCCCTGGAGACCAGCCAAGGCCTTTGCTGCTATCGATTCTCCCTCTGCCCAGTCCTGCTGCCTTCACTCCCCCCGCCCCCCCCACCAACCCTCAGGTGTCCACCCCAGAGCACTCCTCAGTCAACTTCCTCCCAGACTCTGGTCCAGTCACAGCCAGAGTCTGTTTTCAGGGGACCCGACTGAAGACACGTGCCCTTCACCTGTCCTTTATTTCCCTTTTGGGGAAGACAACTTGGCCAGCATATTGAGAAGGCTATCCTTACAAATACAGCTTCCTTGAAATGCATGGTTCCCCATGATGAAGGGGGTCATGGAGGTAAATGGATTCTGAGGGCCCTTATATAGGACTTTCCTGTTCTGACTCATTGTCACCTGATAGCTCCCCTTAAATGGTGAAAGGGCACAGAGGCCCAAGTGAAAGTGAAAGTTACATATTCTGTTGTTCTTAGGCCAAATGTAGCTCCCTGCCTAAGCTCCAAGTGGCTCCAAACAGTTTCATGTTTTCTCTGCCTGCCCTTCTTATCCAAACTAAAAAATTGCAGGTCATAGAATGCACAGAAATGACAATTACAATGGAGGGAATTTAACTGAGATTTACTCTTTATTGAACATCTATTTTGTGTGGGGCACTCTACCATGAGGAACAGAAAAATAACATTGTTCTAAAAGCATTACAAAACAGGTGGAGAGGCAAGGTATATTCAGTCTGAAACTTGTCATTATGCATGGGGGATGTGCCCAGAAAGGAGGCCACTTGCCACTTCAGGGAGGATCTGATGATAGAGGCCCTACTTCTCGAAATCAAAGTGAAACCTAGACTCTGTGACTGAGAACAACCCTGTCATGGGGATCTCTGTGTCTCTTTAAGTGGCTAAGGATCTATGGTAATTTGTCCTGATTTTGCAAGATGTGATGCTGGGAAAGAGGTAGAAGACTGCATCTCCCTCCAGCTGCCTTAGACCTAGCTTCCCACACTGATCTTGGTGCAGCCAGTGGGTTGGGAACCTCTTACAAATGATCTGAAAAACCTTTGAGCTCTTTAGAAACAGATGTGGAGTAAACAATAAAGAGTGTTTGCAATATTAATACAAAAAGGGCAACACACTTCTCAGTTGTTCTGTTCATCCCGACAAGTGCCATTGTTCACAGAACCCACAGCCTCAACAAAAAGTTAGTATATTTATGTCTGTACTGCTTCCTCTAGGAGTCCTATATATTTCCCTAGGAAAAAACCACATTGAACCAAATATGTAACCTACATAATGAGCACAGGAAACTCAAAAGTGTAGAAGAAAGCCTTCGCAGAATCAGCTGGGGGTGAAAGCAGGAGGATGTAGCTGCTGAGTCCATTCCCTGCCTCTGTCGCCTCTCAGTGGAGCCGCAGCAGAGCAGCATGCACCTGTCTCCACTCTTCTCCAAGTGCCATATGCTGTGAAAAATCACAGGAGAATTAACCATCCTGCAGAACTCGGTACTAGGTCTAACAAAAGACCACAGGGAGCCTTGGCATGAATTCTGAGACAGCTCTGAATCCAGGACTCTGGAGTTCTCACTGGGCAAGACTAGCCTGCATGCACCACTATCATGTTCTCTGGGACTGGTCAAGGTTCAAGACTTTGGGGAATGGGGAGCTTCTAGAAGTCCACTGGGTGTTTCATATGGGGGCCAGGAGAGATTTGGGCTGAGGTGGGCTCCTATGCTCTCAAGTCAGTTTAAAACTTAAAGAGATTCCACAGCGACTATAAAGTGCCCTCTCTCCAGGGTTTCCTAAAGCAACTCCAATTCTGCCTGGGACTCACGGTCTGACCTAGATTTGTCATGCAAACCCAGGACCGGCTGATTGGTCAAGTACTGGCAGGTTCAGGACCCTGCTTGGGCACATGAAACTGATCAAGATCCTTTCAATTTATATGCACTTGTCTAGAACATTCCTTAGGTAGTGTTTGGATCTTTGTTTAGAATGTGCTTATCCCAGACCTTTAACTATTTACTACTCATCTGGAGATAATGCATTCAGTTCTGTTTTATGACCACATTTGCCTGTATGACCTCTGATATTAGGAGTTTTATTTATTTCCTTTTAGTTTTGGAAAGTGGGCCCCTTTTAACCTCTAGGAGATGGTGGACTCTTTTTTGCATTTTGCACTAAATTCTATGAGGACTGAGTGTGGTCCATGCACCCAATGATGGATAATGAAAACACAGTGCATTCATATGTCAGAATTTTCTTCCAAAGATCACTGCCAGCCATCATCTGCTTGATTTCATAGCTATAAATGGACAAATATATAGTTATAAATGAAACCACATTAATATTCATATGAAAAGATATAGTTATTAAATATGGGCATTTAGACATTGGAAAGCTGTAGTGTTAATATTGTAATATGTGGATATATATGAATATTGGTGGATAAGTATCACTAATCATTAATAACCATTATTTTTCTATCAAAAAGGATACATTTTTATTTTAAAGATATTATTGAAGTACAGTAAATTATTTCAGGTGTGAACTAAAACTCGCACTTACCAGACAAAAATATTACACATCTCTGTTGGTACTCTTTCACTCTCATATATCTTAAACACAAAGAAAAATTCCAAGTGATCATATAAAATGACAAAGTTGAAGTAACACAAGTTCTGTTTCTTCACCTTGAGCATCACTGTGCTATTTGTGGTTTATTTTGAAACTGCTCTTGAAACACACGAACATGCTGTATCATAGGGTTGGAGACAAGAAATGGGCACAAAGTGAACTTGAGAACAGTGCTATCAATTTATCCCCCAAATGTCTGCATTTGTGTGAGTTCATGTAGGTCAGGATAACTGGGGATTGTCCTAATTAACTTCCATGTGGAATACAATGATTTTGGAAGGAGAGTAATTCCAGTGTGTGCATTTGACACTTATGTACACATTAGTAAAGCTCACCTATGACTGCTGCAACTATTGAGAACCTAGACCCCTGGAAGATGTTTCAGGGAAGTGCATTTTGTTTAGAATGGTTGGTACATGCCGATATAAAAAGCAGAGTGACTTTTAGTTGGTTTTATTAACATTTTTGTCCTACCAATGATGCAGCCTTTATTGCTTGCACCTGGCTGTCACTCCATCCTCCCCTTCATAGGAAAGAAAAGAGAATCCGAACAAAGAAGATTGGACTTAATGTTGGTCCATGACCTTGAGAAATTGACCAAAATTGTTGTGGCTCACTTTGCTTATCTATGAAAGGAAAAGAACAGCTCTTCTCTACTGACCTCAAATCATTGTTATAAAGGGTCCATAAATGTGGGGCCAGTGATGTCCACACAAGTATTAACTTGCATGACTGGCTCCTGAATTTGTGCTTTGCCTGGCCAGAAGGCTCTGCCTCGGGCTGCCACCTTGCCCACCCTTCTCATCCTCTCACTGTCTCTGGCCCTGCTCCCTTGTTTGCTTTTTAAACACAATGCAGGCGTTTTTCCGGGTTCTGGCTTTAACTCTTGGCTTCTCTCATTCTCCCTATTTCTGCCTTTTTACCTTCTCTCTCTCTGTCCTGAGCTTATCTACTTTCTGCTTTCACTAATTAGCTTAACAACAGGTGCCAACAATCCACCCTCTCCAATGGCAGGCTAGCATTTCCCACAGCCTCCTGCCTTCCATCCACTCAGAAGTGACTTAATTCTAAACTGAACCTTTATCTTTCTCCTTCCCCTCTCCAATAGCATCTTCTTCTGGATTTCCCACTTTTGTAACCTCTGCTACATTCTTCAGTAACCCATACTTGAAGCTCAGAGGCATCTTGACTCTCTTCTTATCCTCCCTCATATCCAACAGAAATGCGCTGGAGGGGGCAGAGGGATTGGGCATGGGGGAGTCAGAGTCAGCTGACTTTTGAATGCTGGGTCTAGCTTTTGCTAGCTGCCTGACTTGGAGCAAGTTACTTCACCATCTGTGAATCCTGGATTCCTTAGGTGGGTTTTAACCCGTGCTCTTCTATCACCTACCTGCAATACAAACTCCACAGAACTAATAATTTTTTATTTGAATAATGTCCTTTTCCTTTCAAGGATGTTGAATTTTTTTATTATAATTTTTATTTGTGGTAAAATACACATAACAAAATTTTTAACCATCTTAATCATTTTTAAGTGCACAGTTCTGTCTTAATAAATACATTAACATTATTATGCAAACATCACCACCATCAATCTCAAGAACTTTCTCACCTTGCAAAACTAGAACTCTGTCCCCATAAAATAGAAACTCCCCATTGCCCACCCCTCAATTCCTGGCAACCATTATTTTCTACTTTCTGTCTCTGTGAATGTGACAATTCTAAGTACCTCATATAGGTGGAAACTTATATTTGTCCTTTTGTGACTGGCTTATTTTACTGAGCATAGTGTCCTCAGGGGTTATCCATGTTATAGCATGTGTTAGAATTTCCTTCCTTTTCAAGGTGCAGCAATATTCTATCATATGTGTAAGCCACATTTTAATTATCCATTCATTCATCAGTGGACAGTTGGCTTGCTTCCACCCTTGGCTATTGTTAACAATGATGCTATGAACAGGGGTACACAAATATCCCTTTGAAACCCATCTTCCAGTTCTTTGGGGATATACCTAGAAGTGGGATTCCTGGATCATGCAGTAACTTTACATTTCACTTTTTGAAGAACAACCACAGTTTCCCACAGCCACTGTACCATTTCACATTCCCCCCAACAGTGCCCAAGGGTTCTGATTTTCCACATCCTTGCTGACACTTGTTATTTTCTGGCTTTTGTTGTTGTTTTTGTTATGAGTTTTTTTAAAAGATGAGGACTTAACTAGGTTTTAATCAGTGTTTCTCTAAACTTATTCTCAAGATCAGTGCCACAGGGTCATCTGGATTTCTTGCAAAATTGTAGACACCTAACCCCACCTCAGACCAAGGGAACTTCTGAGTGTGAGTTTTTAAGGAAGCTCTTGTGCAAACTGCCACCTACACTCACAGGACTGCCACTTGCAGCGGGGATTTCAGGCTTGCTGACGAGCCTTGGGGAGGGAGATATGAGGGGGCGAGGACATTGCCTGCCCTTTATATGGCACAACATGGAGGAGAACTCAAGCCACACCCATCGAGATCATCTCATTCTGTGGATCCAAGTGACAACATGAATTAGAGACCTAAAATTGTTCATATTGTTTTTTCAAGTTTCAGTTTTTAAATCACAGTCTAATAAAAATCAATTCAAGGTCTGGAAACATGATATTTTTAGCTAAGGAAATGCTCTTGATCAAAAACCAGATATCCACTGGTGATCCTCCAGAATGAAATACCCTATTATCAGCTTCCTACAGATCCCCTCAGAGCCGTTCTCAGGCACTAGGGAAGAAATCTTCACAAGGGCCACTTCCCTGCCTATAATGCCTGCTGCGCTATGAGTCATGCCTTTTGTTTTCTGCCTGGAATTTGGGGATGTTTACGAAAAGTTGCTGTAAATACTAGTCATAATTCCTCTTTTCACAAGGTTCTTTATTTCAGAAAAAATGAGTATCCATCACGTACAAACGTCATATCACTTCTAGCTCTATTGTCACCTGGAAATATTCCCCCTACCGTTTTACTAGGGATTATTTAAAGGCCTTTGAGAACAGTGTGTCACAGAAACCATCCAGATAACAGTTTCTGGGTTGCCACCAATAATGTTAAATTATACATTTTCATCAACTACACCAACTTCATGTTTTGTGGGCAGAAAGTGGAGCTTTGCGGTAAGAAGTAAATGCTCATAAAAAGTCAAATATCTTTTCCAGTGCAGGCAGGCTCCTTGACTCTGGGCATAATATTTATTTACTCGCTTCATTTAAATTCCCCAAGCAGGTGGAGATGTAAGGAATACTTACATCTTGATGGTATTTTCCTGAGCACGATACAGCCTCATTTTCAAATTAAGCTGCTCAGATGTTGAGCATTGATATTTTGAGGTAAAGTATGACAGTTGATAACTTTTAAAAATATAAAGAATAGGTCACTTGTGCTTTCTCTCCAGTGCCATCCCTTGGAATTCTACCTAAGCCCCCAGACACAGATATTAGATGAGATGACCACCAGTGTATAGAAAGCAGGACACAGGACACAGTCCAGACTGCCCCGCTGGTCTGAAACAAAACAAACAATGCAAAACAAAAAAGTCAACATTCCATGGACCCCCTGTACCTAGAAGTGCTTGTTACATAAGCTCATTTATCTCTCCCTCTGTGCTGGGCCAGTGTGGATGGGGGGCAAGAAGAAAGAAATAAAACACCCAGATGTGTGTGACAGAGCACTAGTCTGGGAGAAATGAGTTTACTGTTTATAGAAGCAAGTATTTACACTGTCTTTTAAATTTTTAACTTGAATTTGTTGTGGTGACATTGGTTAATAAAATTATATAAATTTCAAAATTATCTTTTTAAGAAAAATAAATTATACTTTTATTTTCTACAGGGACATACTGAAATTCAGTTGTCTGTAGTAAGTGCAGTTCTGTTTATGCAAACACTGGCTATGTTTTAAAGGCTCTGAGGCAGGTAGAGAAATTTGGCCTCTCCTTCCTTCTGTTCAGTAGAGAACAGTAGGGAAGGCTCTTTTACTGGTGGCTAAGAGAACAGAGTTTCTCAGACTTTGATGTGCACATGTATCACCTGAAGATTTTATTGAAATGTAGGTTGTGGTTTAACAGCTCTGGGATGGACCTGAGATACTGAGATTGGAGCATCTGGTTGTGTTCTCTCTGGTTGTTCTCTCTTGGCAGTTGTGGAGCAAGTTGAATTTGTACCCCATTTACAGTGCAATCTGAGGAGCTTTGCATTCTTTCTCTGATGCAGAGCAGCGGGTCCCGAACAATAGGAAGAAGCCCAAATTAGTAACAGTAGTGCTGTCCACTGTCAACCTCTTTGGCTCTATTTTTAAAATTGAATTTATTGGGCTGACATTGGTTCATAAAACCATACAGGTTTCAAGTACACAACTCAATGAAACACTATCTGCACTCTGCATGGTACACCCATCATGTCAAGCAAAGTCTCTTTCTGTCCCCATTGCCCCCCATCTTTGTCTCCCTCCACCTACCCCCACCACTTTGCCCTCTGGCTCTCACCACACTGTAGTTGGTGTCTATGTGTTATGTATATATGTTTTTTGGCAAATCTCTTCATCTTCTTTCATCCAGTCCCCTCACCTGCCCTCCCCTTTGAGATCTCAGTCTGTTCCATGATCCATGCCTCTGTTTCTATTTTGTTTATCAATTTGTTTTTTTTTCCATATATAAGTGAGACCATGAAGTACCTTTCTTTCCCTGGCTGTCTTATTTCACTTAACATAATAATCTCCAGGTCCATCTATGCTGTTGCAAAAGGTTAGATTCCTTCCTTCTTTCCTCCTTCCTTTCTTTGCAGCCAAGTAGTATGTATTCCATTGTGTAAATGTAGCATAGCCTTTTTATCCATTCATCTACTGATGGGCACTTGGGCTGTTACCAGATCTTGGCTACTATAAATAATGCTGCTAGGAACATAGGGGTACATGTATTCTTTTGAACTGGTATCTTGTGATTCTCAGGATATTTATCAAACTTGGTCCTTGTTTTAAGATTTAAAAGTCTGCTTATACTTCAGTGGGGTTACAGAGTGCAAATGAGATTGGTATAAGTGGTGGATGATTTAATAGTTTCACCAGAGAAATGAGACATCCAGGCCTTGCAGACACCTTCCTTTTGGGAGAAGTCCTGGGAGGGAGTGCCTTGAACATTTCCTTTCCATGATGAACTCTCAGTTTTCTTCCCATATTTCTGATCTTGCCTGTAGTTTTGTTTCACAAAGCATTAGTTAAATTTTATCAGAAACAAAAGGTCATTTTGCCCCAGTGACCTGGTAGCGAGAACACCAGGAAATTTTGGAAATTCAGTGAGTCAAAAATCAAGACCAAAGTCATAAAGCCCTGGGTGGAGAGGCTGCTACCAAATCCCGAATTCAGCCGGGGCTGTTTGTACCTTTTACATGATTGCTTTCATTAAGAATCAGGTTTTATTAAGGGTTACAGGGCTGTGGGCAAAAGAGTTTCAAATTCCTCCTCTTCCTAAAATCTACACACGCTACTCTATTTGAGACCTCAAGCCCACATGCACCTGTCAACCTCAGGATTCAGTTGCAAGTTCTTAAACTGATAACTGAACAGTTGGCTATTATTCTTGTCTCTACTGTGCATTCACTGGCCACCACCAGCTCCATCCAGCCTGTCCCCTGTGTACACAGCCACCTACTGAAACATGACTTATCATCACTTTTAAATAAGAATTCACGCAGGTCTTTAACTTGATATCCACAGAGTTAAAGGGGAACTTTTTGTTTATCACAACTTCCTGATTTTGACATCAAATTTCCTTTATTCAACATTGTAGTCATCAGGACTGTACCTAAATAAACAGTCCCATTGTCCTTCTTTCTGAGATCAGGCTAAGTCTGTGTTTTATTGACTCTTTTAAAGTATATCATGTGACTTGTGTTGGTCAATGAAATGTGAGTGGAAGTCATATGTTATATCCAGAAGGCACAACTAACAGCTGTGCACAGTCTGTTCCCATTCTTCCAGTATCAGAGAAATGTTCCCAGCAGCCTGGATCCCTGAATGTTTACAGTGAGATGTGTACCTCCATCACCACATCCTGCAATCTGTACACATACAGTATGAGCTACAAACAAACCTTTGTTGTGCTAAGTTCCTGAGATGTGTATGTGTCTGCATGTGTGTTTAGGAGGTGTTTGTTACAGTAGCCTAATCTATTCTGTCCTGACTGATGCACTGACATTCAGCTGGTGGTGTCATTCATCATTTGTGAGTACAGAGCTGCTAGGAGACAACCATTTGGTATAGTCTTCATTTTGTATTATAACATGGGGAGTGAGAAGGAGGGGAGAGTTTTTTCAAGTTTAGGGGAACAGTTATCATAACCACCAAGAGGAATCATTTCCTCATCTTCTCAAACAGCTGTCTGATAGTTTAGTCAAGAGCCGAAATTAGCCCTGTGTGGCTCAGTGGGTTGGGCATTGTTCTGCAAACCAATAGGTCTCTGGTTTGATTCCCAATCAGGGCACATGAATGGGTTGTGGGCCAGGTCCCAGGTTGGGAGCGTGTGAGAGGCAACTGATTGATGTTTCCCTCCCTTTCTTCTCCCTCCCTTCACCTCTCTCTGAAAAGAATTATATAAAACCTTTTTAAAAAAGAGCTGAAATTATTGTTTTACTTTGTAAGGGCTCCATATATATATATTTATTCATTAAAAAATGAAAGTTTAAATGTCTACAATGCATTTCTGTTCATTCTTCCAACACCTCTCTGAAGGACAGACACACCCATACTGGATATACATATATCCAATCTTCAATGAAAGCAGGTGAAGGGAGGCACACTTAATAAACCAGAGAGGATGAACTCAAGTACATCAAGTTCATTTTGTGTGTGTGGGGGGGGGGGGTGGGGGCGGAATTAGGTACTATAGCACCTTGGTTAGTTTATCATTTCTGTTCCAGTTAGAAATTAATTCTGGAGCCCTGTGAACACTGCAGATCCGGTCCTGCTTTGCTTCTTTCTTTCCATGGCCTCTCATTTTTTGACTTCATGACCAAAACCCCTCCCAGAATCTTCCACTCACCAAGTCTATTTACTGCTGACATTAATTAGTATTTGATAATGAAAAACCAAGTCACCTTGTGGGCATTCCTTGCCATGTTTTTCTTCAATCTTTCCTGGGTTTGAAATTAATGTGAATAAAGAAAATATTCATTTTTCCCTGTTGTTTTAAATTGTTAGCTTATTTGTATATGGGACAATTCAGAAAACAAAGATGTAAGATTGAACTGTTTTTGGAGGTGGGGCTACATGAGCTTTAGTATTGTGAAAGCATTAAGATTACGGCTTCTGAGCTCAGACTGCCTGGGTCTGAATTTCACTGTGGTGCTTCCTAGGTGGGTGGTGCTGGACAGCTTCCTCAGCCTCTCTGGGCCCTTTCCTCATCTGTAAAATGGGGTTGTAATAGTGTATCTTTCATTGGCGACTGTTGTGAATATTAAGTGAGTTAACACATGTAAAGTACTTAGAAGAGTGCTTGGGAACAGCGAGCACTTACAGAAAGTGTTAGCAGCCTAAAAAGCCCAGAAAGCAGGCGACCGAGCCCAGCTTCGAGTAGAGGCCAGCAGTGTCTGACTGCCGCTGTGGCCTTAGGCAAGTTAATGACGACCCTATGCTTCAGGTTCCTTGACTGTCAAATGGGGAAATAATAGTACCTACCTCATAGGAGTTTTGTGAGGCCAAAATGAAAAATTGTGGGACATATAAGATGCTCAATAAATGTTCTTTTACTTCTACTATCATTATTTTTAAAATTCTTAGTGTTTAAAAAAATCTTCCATCCCCTCTCCAAACATTTATGCATTGCTCTTATTTTGGTGACATTGTCTAACAGTTTGAAATACAGAATTTCTAGTGTTTTGTTTTTCTTCGATGGGGTAGCGTCTTAGCTCCAGGGGATGCTGTGTATGTATGGGCTGTCAGCAGGGCAATGCCCAGGAAGGATTTTTTCAACCATCTAATGTGGTTTCCCAGAAATTCTAGAAAAAAAAACAGGTGCTTTTTAGGGGCAAAATAAATTTGGGGCTTCACTAGCTCTAACACCCTTAAACCCCCCTATCAGATGCTGGCATTCTCTTGCACACCTGACCCTATGCCAGAGATGGCATGGGTCTGCCGGCTGAGATGAGAATTTTTAATTCAGTACATTCTTTTTGGTTTAAGGTATATTTTATACTGGAAGTTTAAAAGAATTGCCTTATCTTATATATTCAGACCACAATGACTTGTTTTTCTATCCTATGGACATATTTAGGTCTGCTTCTTTATTTTACTGTTCTCAAAAGAGCATTACAAGACTGCGTTTGTGAAATCTCCACATACTTCAGAATTAGGCAGACATTATTAGTTGTTACATCACACTTCTGAGAAACACATTTGTCTCAGTTCCTGCATGGAAGACATCTCTTGAAATATCTGTAGGTATGGAAATAAGTTCATTATGAAAACAGTAGCTCCTTTGATCTCTTAAATACTACAAATATAGAATCAAACTTCTTGGTTCAAGGCAAGTACTAATTTTACTCCTCTCAAAATTCTGGCACTAAGTGTTCTCAGGAAGAATGTTGGCATACAGACATCAAGCAGCCAACACTTCTAGTGGGACCCTTGGCTGCGTTGTTGTCTGCAGCATTTTCACATTCCTGAGGTGCCCATCCACGTCCTGTATGCACGGACAGGGGGGCAGCACAGCCACGTGCTGGCCAGAGATCAGCGTGGAGACTGGGTAGGACCCTTTTGAACCAGCACCGTCTTGTTTGGTTCAAAGAGGGATTTGGAGCTTTTGACAAATACAAGAATCACTGTGAGTTTGGTGGGTTCTTTATATTGCATTGCCTCTGTCATAGGCCTGGCAGGCTCCACCAGAGAGAAAGAAGTTCCAGGGAAGCTGGGTTCATTCGGATCAGAATAGAACAGGTATGCTGGGGGTTCCAGGGGAAAGAAGAAGCTGGGGAAGGGGTATCTAACTAAGGAGCATATGGGTGAAATATGAAAAAGAAGGACATTTGAGTGATCTGGATCCAGGGCAGGCTCCATGTGGTGAGAAGTCTGCTTCGGCTGAACATGGTAAGTAGTAACCTTAAAATGGAAGCGTAGTGCTTCATAGCTGCAGCTGGCATTTAACTAAACAGTTTAATATTTGGGAAGATGGAAAAATTCTGTGTGTAAAGGGAGCCACAGCTCTGCCATGGCATTGGAGGTATATTCCCCTTTGCTGAGCCCTGCACCCACCAAGTGCTCATGATTTGACCACATGTCCACCCACGGGACATCTGTAGCCCACACAAAATCAGACCATTTTGGCCATGCTGCTTCCAGTAGAGCTGTGAACAAAATGGAATAAGACGTGAGAGGGGCTTAATGTCAAGGTCTCAGTTCCACAGTCTCAGGACAAATAACTGGCTGTCCTGGCCCATGCCCACATCTCCTGTAAGGTGTACTGTGCCCAGGTAGGCTCTCTCCAGGACTTGGTGGCCTTGCAGCACACACACTGCTGTAATGCACTCAGCCACCTGCCTCTTACCTTGCCCACTGCCTTTGTGGCCAGCCCACACTCCCACACTGCCCATGTGCCCTTCTGTTCCCAGGCCCTGTCTTCAAAGTTGCCCCCTTCCTTTATGCCGGTACCATCAAGGGAGCAAGCTCAATTTCCCCAGCTCTTACTAAGTGGTCCTCTACACTGTGATAGGGAGAGGTTATTTATTTTCCTCAGGAAACATCAGCATCTAGGTGGGAAAGGGCTGGTTTCCTGGAAGAATGCTTCTAGAAGGACAACCTCCTCTCGGAAATGAAAAAAACTTTTTATCTAGATACTTCCCGTTTCCTCAGTTTAAAGTGCTCTCTCCCCTGGCAAAAGAACTTCAAAGGCTCCAGCCTGCCAAGTTTAGGTTTATGAGCTTTTTTTTTTTAATCTTTATGAGTTTACTCTAATTAGGCATTGAATCATCCTACAGAATGTTCTTGGGTATGTAAAGAAACACGAGTACTTATTTCTATTCAGTTAATTTCTCTTAATACTCTTGAGTATGTGCACGGAACATGTGTCTTCAGTTACTCCTGTGGTCTGGGGCTTCAGAGGAGGACACGTGCCTTGTGCAAATGTCACCGTGAGATGGCAGGCACACAGTGGGTACACTGTCATTTCTAAATGTAAATATTCGGGTTTACTTATTACAACTGGCAAAGATGTATACCCATTATACCTTTACTTGCGAAATTATGACAATTTATATTTCTTCATGGCAAAGATCCCATTCTGCATGTAGTTATTCTCCTGGAGAGGCACAAATGATCATGTGTAAGAGTGTCAAGATTAGGGAGTCATTTCTTAGGTGCATGTTGCTTTTTAAAAAACAACAACTCCTTTTTATAAAGCTAACAGTTCTTGGAAGGAGGCTGTAAAAGAGCTAGCTAGCCATCATTTAAACCTCCTGATGAATTAGTCTATTAGGGATTGAAAAGATCTTAAGGAAAGGAGACACGAGAAAGGTCCACTACACGAAGTTGGGTGAATTGCCACCTCTCAGAGCTTCATTTTCTTTGTGGAAAGTGGGAAAGAAGACTATTCCCCAAAGTGTTTGAAGATCAAAATCCAAAGGAGATGATAAGTGGAAAAGTGTCTTATGGACCATTACTTCTATGGGAGTAAGGAAAGAAGGCTTCAGGGAAGGACAAGGAAGATGGGCAGACACGGGGACGCCCTGGAGGGCTGAGCAGCCGTGTGTCGAGAGACATGGAAAAAAAAGTGAGGGGCCCTGTGAAAGGGGGCACACTTTACATCTTGCAAGGGGTGGCTCTGAGAGTCAGGTCAGTCCAAGGTGGTGGTGGCGGCGGGGTGCCTTCTGGTGAGAACAGCATGGGGATAAAGTTTATGTCAGAAGAGCCGGCACTGCCAGCTATAACCTTGCAGCTTTGGGGGATGTTTCTCAAACATCCAAACTGGGGCTCTCTATGCCCCAGTTTCTGGTCTGTAAGTGGGAGATGATGATAAAGTTATTGTCAGCATTGATGGGAATGATAGAAGAATTAGCGCTACAAACTGTAAAGGGCTATGCACACACTGTTGCAACGCTTCACCAGCTCACTCTCTGAAGTGAGGCAGTGGCATCGAACTGCTGTGGTCACTGTCATGTTCCTCATCACCATGTATGCCCAGGACAAAAAGTGGCTGTGCCACAGGAGAGTGTTCTTGATGAAGGAGTAAAAATTAAGTTGATTAAGTATTAGCCCTTGAGCAAGTTACCTAGTCTCTCTCAACCTCACCTTCCTAATCTGTAAAATGGGAGATAATGGTAGTATCTACCTCAGAAGGTTTTGACATCACATCAGGAAATGCATGCAAGTCATGTAGCACAGTCAGTATCTTCTACGCAACATTCACATCCCCTTAGCCATCATCCATGAGTGTCTCCGGCGAGGCCTCCGTGAGGTGTAAGGGCCAATGGACACTTCTGTAATGTAGAGCTTTTCCCCTGTATCCCCTCTCTATGTGTTTAAAGGCCTTCAAAACACTAATAGTTCAAGTTTTGTGTATGTCTACCTGGGGGTGGGATGTCTGTGAGCCTCTTCTTATTGTGCCTGTGTCTTCAGCATTCATCCTGTTCTCTTTGTCAACAACATTGGCTATGAGAATCCTATCAACCTAACTCTTCCTTTCTTACTGTCGCTCCTCATTCTTTTTAAACCAAGATGGGTTTCAGGCCCACGTTACATTCACCAAGGGTTACGTAGCAGGTACAGATATGCAAAGCCACTTCCATAAGGGTCACTTCTGGTCACCTGCCGCTCTCCCTGCTGCTGGGGTGCGGAGGGGACACGTGTGACTGTGGCCACCACCGCTGCAGACCCACCCCAGGGCTCAGTATCTCTGGAGCAGAGTGAGCTGACCCATCCACTGTGTCACAAGGTCCTCTCTACCTTTGGCCCAGCTGCTCAATTTTGAGGCTAATTTGGCAGAAAATGGGGCTTGCATTTAGTGAGCGAGGATCAGGTCTTAAATACTCTCTTACAGATTCTTTTCCTTTTCTTTTCTGAGTTCATGTTTACAAAGGAATAGACTAACTAAAATATCTTGTTTCCTCAGTTTCTCATCACAAGATAACTGGATTTGAAAAGTGGATTATTTAGAGAATTGTGTATCACTCATTCATCCAACACAGATTTCTTGAGAGCCTCCTGTGTTACAGACAGTTCTTGCTTCTGGAGATCCTGCAGGGAACAGGGCAGACAAAGACAAGGCCCCTTCTCTGACGGAAGAAAACACACAAGGAAACAAATAAACCAGAAAATATATTGGAGGCCAGGTGTGCCAGGTAGAGATTTTGGTTAACAGCAACAGAAACTGGCTTTGTTTTAACAAAAGGTAAGAGAAGGATTTCCTCCAGGGAGACACGGGGGCATCATGGTATCTAAGGAAAGGATGAAGAGCCAAGATTTGGAAGCTCTGAAACCAGAATAACTTTGAGGATCTAGGAAAATAGAAGTAAGTGACTGGCAGTGTTCCTGAGAAGCACTCCCACCCAAATCAATCAGCTCCTGAGGGTGGTACCTCCTTCTGGGTCAGGATGCCAGAGAGAGGGCAGCTGGTTGGTTGAGCTTGAGTACATACTTGGTCACCTCTTGGCCAGGGGAAAGCAGGCAATCTGGATTGACAGTTCCTTCAAGCATCTCTCCAATAGACAGAGTGGGAAGTCCCCAAAGCAAAATCAGGGTGCTGTTGCAAAAGTAGGAAAAATGGATACTGAGCAGACAAAAAGGACAGATGTCCCTGGTTTTAAAGCAATTAACATAGGAGAGGCGAAGGGGTTTTGGCTTACGCAGGTGGTGTGGGTCAGGGAGACCCTCCCAGATTCTAAGGCAGCCACAGCCCCACAGTCCCCTACAGTGGTGGGGACAGGACTGATGGTTGAGATTTACTGTGTTTTGCCATGTATAATGCCCATTTTTCCCCAAATTTTTGAGGGAAAACTAAGGATGTGCATTATATATGAGTAGTGCTAATTCCATATCTATATAAATGTTTTTAATTCATTTATGCTTACGCATTAAAAGTGTAACTCTAGAAAGCAATAACAATATCTGTGTGCAAAATAACACCCTGGAATGTGATAATAGGTTTTGTTTCTAAATATAAATACATAAAAAATTGAAATGAAATATTTTTTCCTAAAGGGTTGGGCCAAAGGTGTGGGCATGCATTATGCACGGAAGTGCATCAGACACAGCAAACTATAGTAGTCATTTGGAGAAGGATACTGACGATTTCAAATTTATCGAGGGTGGCCAGGATGGGGAAGGGTCTAGAAAGCCTAGCCTATGAAGGATAGTTACAGAAGCTGCTGTGAACAATCTAGAACCCCTAAAAGAGGTGTGAGTTGTTTCACTGTTGTGCTGTCTTCAAAATGAGCTGAATAGTGCATTTTATTCCCTTTTTAAACATAATGTATTATACTTTTAGTCTACCAAAGGAAAGCTTTAGAATAGGTATCTCAAACTTTGATAATTTGCTATTTTTGCATTTTTATTTATCCCCCTGTAAAATGAATTTGAGCCAAATAACCTTTGAAGTTTCTCTCACTTTTTTAAAAATTTCATTTATTTATTTCCAGAGAGAGGTGAAGGGAGGAAGAAAGAGAGGGAGAGAAACATTGATGTGTGAGAGATACATGGATTGGTTGACTCTCACATGCTCCAACTGGGGACCTCCAACTGCCCACAACCCAGGCATGCACCCTGACTGGGAATTGAACCCATGACCTTTTGGTTCGCACCTGTACTCAATCAACCCAGCTACATCAGCTGGGGCTGGAGTCTTAACTTTTAAATTTCTATGTTCTGTAAATATCATCATCTTTACCAATCTCTTATGAGATAGTTTGTTGTGTTAAAACAAACAAACAAACAAAAAACCCCACCAGACCCTAAATGGAGATACTTGTCCTAAACCCCACCAAGACTTAATACCTGACCTAATTTTGCTAGGAACAGAATTTTAAGCCAATCAGTCTGGAGCTTCCTGGTCTGCACTAGAGAGGAAACCTGCCTGATAAAACCCCCTGCCCTCCCCTAAGGGAGAGTGATCTTGCCTGAAATAATCTACACTTTCACCTTTCTTGTTCTGCCCTATTTCTGCCCAGAAAAGCTTTCCAGTTTGTTTTTTCTTAATATATTTTTATGTATTCATTTTAGAGAGAGTGAAGAAAGGAGAGAGAGTGAAAGAGAGAGAGACATCAATTTGTTGTCCCACTTATTGTGCCTCTGTCTTCAGTCAGTATTTATCTAATGTGTTCATTGGTTTATTCGTGTGTGTGTCCTGACAGGGGATTGAACTCAGAACCTAGGCAGGTTGAGATGATGCTCTAAATAATTGAGCCACCTGACCAGGGTAAAGTCTTTCATCCTGTACAGCTCTTTAGAACACCTTCCAACTTACTAGATGGGATGCTGCCTGATTCATGAATCCTTCAACTAGATCTTTAAATTTACGCAGCTGAAATTTTGATGCTTTGATAGTTGTAAATAATATTATTATTAACATGGTATCTTTTTGCCAAAATTTATTCTATTTTTTCCTAAGAGTGTTAATTGCATAATCTTCATTTTTTATTTTTATTTTTTAAATTAGTTTATTGTTGTTCAATTACAGTTGTCTGCATTTTCTCCCCCCCCACCCCCCCTCCCCACCCCAGCCAAACCCACCTCCCTCCCTTGCTTCCACCCTCCTCTTTGGTTTTGTCCTTGTGTCCTTTACAGTAGTTCTGAAAACCCCTCTCCCCTCTGACCCTTCCCCCTCCCCTCTGACTATTGTTAGATTGTTCTCAATTTCATAATCTTCCTTTAAGTAGAGAAGAGTCAGATAAAAATTCTTCCATTTTAAAGATTAGGAAACAAGAAACAATGGTTCACAGAAAAGGGGAAAATACATTCCATTTCATCTAGTCACACTGAAGTGTACTATCCTTGTCTGTTTTGTGATAAGTATATATCAGACACTATTAGATATCAAGCTTGATAGGACTATTGTCAAACAGATAATTTTATATTTACCCAAATATAAAATTATCTATGGCATAAGGTCTATTTGGTTACTTAGTTATGACAAGTTTTTTAAAATAGTTGCGATAAAATGTGAGCATAAGAACTCAGCGATGAGCCTGGTGCTTCCCTCCTGTTGAAGCCAGCATGATCCAGCAGGGCCCCAGTGCATTCCCTACTCCATCTGGATGAACATATTGGCAGCCTCAGACCGCCCTTAAGGAGGGTGACTGAGACGTTATGGGCCACGCGCTATGTATCTGCTCTCTGAGAACTGTCATCATTGACAATAAGTGCTACCTCTTCATCCAGAAACTGGGGGAGGGTGGATTCAGCTATGTGGACCTAGTGGAGGGATTACATGACGGACACTTCTACGCCCTGAAGTGAATGGTGTGTCACGAGCAGCGGGACCAGGAGGGGGCCCAATGAGAAGCAGACATGCATCGCCTCTTCCAACACCCAAACATCCTTCACCTTGTGGCTTATTGTCTGAGGGAGTGGGGCACTAAACATGAGGCCTGGCTGCTGCTACCCTTCTGTAAGAGAGGTATGTTGTGGGATGAGATAGAGAGTCTGAAAGACAAAGGCAACCTCTTGACTGAAGAGCAAATCCTTCAGCTGCTGCTGAGTATCTGCAGAGGTCTTGAGCCAATTCACGCCCAGGGTTATGCCCACAGAGACCTGAAGCCCACCAATGTCTTGCTTGGAGATGAGGGGCAGCTGGTTTTAATGGACTTGGGTTCCATGAATCAAGCACAGATCCACATGGAGGGCTCCTGCCAGGCTCTGGCTCTGCAGGTTTGGGCAGCCCATCAGTGCACCATTTCCTACTGGGCCCCAGAGCTGTTCTCTGTGCAGAGTCAGTGTGTCATCAATGAGCGGACTGATGTCTGGTCTCTAGGCTGTGTTATATGCTATGATGTTTGGAGAAGGCCCTTATGACATGGTGTTCCAGAAGGTTGACAGTGTGGCCCTGGCTGTGCAGAACCAACTCAACATCCCACAGAGCCCCAGGCATTCTTCAGCATTGCGGCAGCTGCTGGCCTCAATGATGACTGTGGACCCCCACCAGTGCCATCACATTCCTGTCCTCCTCAGTCAGTTGGAGGCACAGCAACCCCCATCTCCAGGCCAGCACACTACCCAAATCTACCAAACTAGTGGCCATGTTGAGGTGGCCCCTGTGCCTTGGAACAAATCTGCCATCCCTCACTGGAATCTCTGTTCTTTCTATCCAGGCCTGCTCTCTTATGGTTGGGGGCAGGGGGGTTGGGGAGAGTCAGCTTGGTCTTCTATCTCTGCTATGTTCTCTTACCCCCAGAACAGCTGGACAGGGAACCTGAGTTGCAGTGGGTAAGGGTGGGTATGGGGAAAGGGAAACTGAAAGAATATGGTAAAGGTTCTGAGCAGGACTGCTGAACTTAAATCATGGTCTGCCTCCAAGTCTGGGAGCAGGAGAATGCATAAATAAAAGAATAAAGTGAGCCCTGCCTGGTCTGGCTCAGTGGATTGAGTGCCAGCCTGTGAACCAAAGGGTCGCCTGTTGTATTCCCAGTCAGAGCACATGCCTGGGTTGCGAGCCAGGTGCCCAGTGGGGGGGTGCACGAGAGGCAACCACACATTGTTGTTTCTCTCCCTTTCTCCCTCCCTTTCCCTCTCTCTAAAAAATAAGTAAATAAAATCTTTAAAAAATAAAGGGGGAAAAAAAAGAACTCAAAGATGAAAACTAAGATTTTCCTTTCCAGCAAGATGGAGGTGTAGGTAGACACACTGTGCCTCCTCACACAACCAAAATAAGGACAACAACAATTTAGAAATAAAATAACAACCAGAACTGATAGAAAATTGAACTGTATGGAAGTCGGACAACCAAGAATTTAAAAGAGACACATTCATTCAGACCGGTAGGAAGGGTGGAGTTGGGTGGCTGGGCAGAGAGGGTTCACAGCACAGAAAGCAGTTGCACCAGGCACACAAGATGGCAGTGGGAAGACCCTGGGCATGCAGGTGGTGGCTGGCAGACCCCAGGCGCAGGGTGGCAACAGGCAGACCCAGTGAGGTGGCAATTGTGAAGCAAAGCACTGTGTGCAAGGAGGCTGGCTGACCAAGTGGTCTCCCATCCATGCACAGATAAACCAGGTGAAACTGGGGAGTGAGACAGCCCACACAACCCAGGGTGCCAGCGCCAGGAATTAAGGCCTCGAAACACTGATTGAAAACACCTGTGGGGGTTGAGGTGCAGGCAGAGACTCCCAGACTCACAGGAGAGTTGGTTGGAGAGACCCACAGGGTCTAAGAATGTACACAAGCCCACTCACATGGGAATTAGCACCAGAAAAGCCCAGTTTGCTTGGGGGAAGTGGTGGAAGGGACTAAAATCTGGCAGAGAGCGGACCAAGTACCATTGTTCCCTCTCGGACCCCACCCCCACATACAGCATCACAGCCCAGCAACTGGGTTGCCCTGCCCTGGTGAACACCTATGGCTCTGCCCCTCATATGTAAAAGGCGAGACAAGACCAAAAAAAATGGCCCAAATGAAAAAACAGATCAAAGCTCCACAGTAAATACAGCTAAGTGACCAAGAGATAGCCAGCCTATCAGATGCACAGTTCAAAGCACTAGTGATCAAGATGCTCACAGAATTGGTTGAATTTGGTCAAAAATTAGATGAAAAAATGAAGGCTACACTAAGTGAAATGAAGGAAAATGCACAAGGAACCAATGGGGATTGGAAGAAAACTGGGACTCAGATCAATGGAGTGGACCAGAAGGAAGAAAGAAACAACCAAACAGAAAAGAATGAAGAAACAAGAATTCAAAAAATGAGGAGAGGCTTAGGAACCTCCAGGACACTTTTAAACATTCCAACATCTGAATTATAGGGGTACCAGGAGGGGAATAGGAAGAGCAACAAGAGTAGAAAAGTTATTTGAACAAATAATAAAGGAGAACTTCCCCAATCTGGCAAAGGAAATAGACTTCCAGGAACTCCAGGAAGCTCAGAGAGTCCCAAAGAAGTTGGACCCAAGGAGGAACACACCAAGGCCCATCATAATTACATTAGCCAAGGTAAAAATGAAGAAGAGAATCCTAGAAGCAGCAAGAGATAAGGGGACAGTTGCCTACAAAGGAGTTCCCATCAGACTGTCAGCTGATTTCTCAAAAGAGACCTTGCAGGCAAGAAGAGGCTGGAAAGAAGTATTCCAAGTCATGAAAGGCAAGGACCTAGATCCCAGATTATTCTATCCAGCAAAGCTTTAATTTAGAATGGAAGGGCAGATAAAGTGCTTCTCAGATAGGGTCAAGTTAAAGGAGTTCATCATCACCAAGCCCTTATCATATGAAATGTTAAAGGGACTTATCTAAGAAAAAGAAGATAAAAATATGAACCATAAAAAGACAGCAAACTCACAATTATTAACAACCACACCTAGAACAAAAACAAAAACAAACTAAGCAAACAACTAGAACAGGAACAGAAGTACAGAAATGAAGGTCACATGGAGGGTTATCAACAGGGGAGTGGGAGGAGGAGAGATGGGGAAAAGGTACAGAGAATAAGTAGCATAGATGGTGGGTAGAAAATAGACAGGGGGAGGGCAAGAATAGTATGGGAAATGGAGAAGCTAAAGAACTTGTGACACATGGACATGAACTAAAGTGGGGAATGTGGGTGAGAGAGGGTGTGCAGGGTGGAGGGGAATGAAGGGGGGAAATGGGACAACTGTAATAGCATAATCGATAAAATATATTTAAAACAAAACAGAACAAAAACCTCCAAAACTAAGATTTTCCTTTCCAGAGTAAGAAGCAATTATAATTTGCAATTTAATTAGGAAAACACAATTAATGGAATCAAGAATGTCTATTCTCCTGCTGAATATTAAAGTTCACCACAAATGAGACCCTCATTTGAAATGCGGTTGTGGCTAATTCGTTTCAGTCTGTGGGCTGGAACAAGTGCCCTACTCAGGGCTAGACAATGAACTCCTCGGAGGCCAGAGATCAACGATCTTTCACAAAGCAAATGCTAAGAAGTACATAACTTAGAATATGCCCATCTACTGCCATATTTCACAGCATGTAATGTATTCCCCTATATTTTTTCTTGATATTTGATATGCAATGACTTAGATGTATCACATGCGTGGGCTTATCAATACATTATTGATATATGGACACTGAGCTGAATCCAAGGCAAAGCTGCCTGATCTCTAAACAAGCTGAGTAAATTCCCAAGGCACTAGGCCACTGAGTAGAGGTAGAGGTAGGGCAGTAGGTCTAATCCCTGACCCTGGGATAAGAAGAGAAGCTCAGCTTGCCAGCCACGTGTTCAGAACAGCATGATCAAGGAAAAGGATGGGAGGAGAAAAGTCAAATGCTGGGTGCTGGTCTGCTAGATCTGGCTCTGCCAATGAAAGCTGTGTGACTTTGAGTAAAATTTCTACTTCTCTGAGCCTTCCTTATTTCTCCTGTAAGAGAAATGAAGCAGTCACATGTCATAAAAAAAAGGAAAGGAAAGGTATTAGGCAATGGAAAGATATATAAAGGCACAGTGCAAAGTCCGCTTTCTTCTTTTAGAGCAAACTTCATGCAAATAAAGGGAACTTCTTCCCCATCCCATTGGCTGATCAAACAGGCGTGCCATGCAGACCTTGCCCTGGTTGTTCCTTGGTCTTCGTTTCTGTCTCTCCAGTGGGCACTACACCAACGGCAGTGGGCTGTCAAGACATTTATGTTCATTCTGACACTCCAGTTGTACACCTGCCAGGTGCTGGTCTAGGAGCTGCAGATACTGTCATGGACCAGAAAACCCACACAAATCCTGCTCCCATGGACCTTCTAGGTGTGTCAGGGCACACCCACCAAAGCAGGCAAATCAATACATGATACTTACATCAGCTGTTGGTGAGAAGCTCTTTGAGGAAAACAGCTGGTTGAAGGGTCAGGTCCCATTGGAGATGGCTGCTATTTTAGCTGGGTAGGGCTTCCCTGATAAGCTGGCACCCAGCAGAGTCTGAATGAAAGGAAGGCAGGTGTCCCCACAGTCCCCAGGTAAGAGCAGAGAGCAGATAGTGAGGGCAAAGATCATGAGGGTAGTGTGAGCTTCAGGTGTTCAAGAAACATCGAGACCGATGTGGCTGGGGTGAGGAGGGTGAGAGGAGACTGGGCAGCACTAGTGATTTCTGTTCTGACAGAAGGAGAACCATGGGGAGTGGTTACTCTTAGCTTCTGGAGCCTGGAAAGCATGCAGATGGCAGCACAGTCTGGATTTATAGGTACCTAGGTTGTCAGTGTTGGCTGGACTCAGAGAGAAAAGCAGTGCTCTGGGCAGTGTGTGACCCATGCAGGCCCTCAGTCCCCATGCTCAGAAGCAGGGCCCCATTTGGCTTTAAGGCTCTATGGCAGCCACCTTGAAATTCTGAACAACTTTATTTTTGCATTTGTGGTTAAGTGAAGTTCAGTGGGCCCATGGAGCTTGTGTCAGGGGCTTGGAGCCTTGGTTCAGGCCCAGCTCTATCTCCTGCTGCTGTTGCAATGGATTCTGGGTCACCAGCTCCTACTCCTGCCTAGGACTGCTGCCACCCTCACCTGGGGTGGCCTGGGCACAGGGGCAGGAGGGCCAGTGGAGACTTGGCCATACCCCCTGCACACCCAGGGACACAGTGGGTCCCTGACGGTCTCCTTGTGCTGGAGGGAGCTGACATTAAATAGCAAATAAAATAACATAGGTCAAGGGAGACTGCAGAAGAAAGGGAAGATTTTTCTTGCTTTTTGAGCAACTGACACATATTTTGATTTTGCAGTAGCCTCTGGTGCTCCTCGAGGCCTAGCCAGGGATGGAGTGTCGTTGCTTAGGCTGCAGCTTCTTCTGTGGAGCCTCACTGTAAACCTGGCACTCTCAGCACTTCTCATGGGTACTGCTGCCCTCTGTTGGGAAGCGCAGGCTTTAGCTCTACGTCAAGGCTTATGCAGAAAATGCTCCCAAATAGAGTATCAAAACCCAATGTCAGTCAATGGTTTTATCCTTGATGTTCTTCTTCTGGGCTTCTAAAGGCTGTTGCAGGTTTGAATAGTAAATTCCAAAGTGAACTGCATTGTACACAGGTGACTTTTATTTCAAAACAAAACCTTAGCATCCAGATGTAAGGCATACATTTTGAACAGTCGGTGATACTGGTTGATTAGCCATCATATAATATTGCTTACTGTGTATGAAATATGCTTTATAATTTAAAAAAATATTTGAATTAATGGTAACTTTGTCCAGGATTTAAAGAATGTAATCAGTTTTCAAGTTCCATGTACCTGGTGATTTTTCCTTTCATTGAACATAGGGAGAATGGCCTAGGCAACATTTCTTTAGTGACTGTAAGACACTGAGAATTTAATATTTAACCATTTAACCACTGTCTCTGAGAGAGAGCCTCTTTTTGGCAAGGATGGTACCAAAACCATAGGAAAAAATGCTATTAAAATTGGTGGACTTTGCCCTGGCTGGTGTGGCTCAGTGTATTGAGTGAGGGCTGTGAACCAAAGGGTCACCATTTGGATTCCCAGTCAGGGCACATGCCTGGGTTGCAGGCCAGGTCCCCATTGGGAGGCACTCGAGATGCAACCATACATTGATGTTTCTCTCCCTTTCTTTCTCCCTCCCTTCCCTTCTCTCTAAAAATAAATTAATAAAATGTTTAAAAATAAAAATAATAAAAGTTTAAAAAAGAATTGGTGGACTTCTGTTTGTCTTTACCTATTCCATGTATGTAAGCTGAGCTTCCTCTGTGTGTAAAGGCAGTGGTGTGCTTAACTCAGTGGAAGTCCCTGTGTAGACTCTGCTGTGTGCTAAGCACAGGGGTAGGTACTTTGTCTTCCTTGTCTCATTTAAATTTCATAGCAACTTTGCAGGAGAGATAACATATTTGCCCCAGGAAACAGGGCAGCAATGAAGTTAAGTAGCTTTCCCAAGGTTGGTCTAGTTAACTGACAGTTTGCACTCCATGCTAGATCTGCCTCAACTCCAAAGCCCTATGTCCTTGTGCTGTACTGTGTGGCTGGCTGCCTGAGCACTGAACTGACTGTAATCCTGTTTAGTGCTATAGAGAACTAAAGTTGTAAGGATTTAACAGGTTTTGTAATGCAGTGACACGTTACAATTTACAGATGGCAAAACTGCAGCCCAGTGACCTGCCCTAAGCTGAGTATTAAAGGGAAGAACTGCACGTAGACCCCAAGTCTCCTTACCCCTAGCTCAGGGCTCTTTCCTATAGATCACATTCATAGAAAGAATCCATTTTGGACACTGGGGATAATATTTTTTGTTCCCTATTTCCTATCTCCTACATGGTGTTTGGGCCCTTTAATAACTACCTAGAGTGCGTGATGTAAAAAATAAATGACCTGGTACAATACTTTAAATGAATTACGTACTGAGAAAGGAAAGAGAAAGGAAGCCGACCATACACTGTCACTTTCATATCATCCAGGACAAACTTCTAATCAGTTGTTCAATCAGCCAACAGTCATTGAGTGTCTTCTGGGAGCCAGGTATCAAAAGAGGGGCTAGACAATCAGAAATAAGTAACTGCCAAAAGGGGACTTACAGGCAAACAAAACGGACAAACGGGTAAACAAAAGTACATTGCAATGCGAGTCCTATGAACACACTGTGATGGGCCTACAGAAAGAAGAGTCAGCAAATTCCAGGTGGGACAGCCTGGGGAGGCCCTACTGAGGGACTGCTGCTCACACCACCGGGCCTTCCCCATGGAGTGCCGTTCACACTGTTTTCCAGTCCTTCTTCAGATGAAATTCGCATCCTTATATTCCACCCTGTGCACACAAGAGGGTGCTAAAATAATCTAAAAACCGGAAGTAGACTTCCAGCCAAGATGGAGGCATAGGTGGACACACTGTGGCTCCTTGCACAACCAAAATTAAGGACAACAAAAATTTAGAAACAAAAAAAACAACCAGAACAGACAGAAAATTGAACTGTACAGAAGTCCTGACAACCATTCATCCAGACTGGTAAAGGGGGCGGAGTCAGCAGCCAGTGGAGAGGGGTTGTGGAAGAAAAAAGTGGTGGCTGGCAGACCCAGACACACAGGGTGTAGGCAGTGGCTAGCAGACCCTGGTGGCAGATCCCAGGCGTGGGCACGGGGAGGCAACAAGCAGACCCAGTGATGTGCAAGGCAGCTGACCATCTGCAGTCACACATTCACACAGATAAACCAGGTGAAAACAGGCAGCGAGAGAGACCGGGCACCCCAGGGCCCCAGCACCAGGAAATAAAGCCTAAAAGCACTGATTGAAAACACTTGTGGGGGTTGAGGTACAGGCAGAGACTCCCACCCTCACAGGAGAGTTGTTGGAGAGACCCACAGGGTCCTAGAAGTACACAAGCCCACCCACCCGAGAACTAGCACCAGAAGGGTCCAATTTGCTTGTGGGAAGGAGCAGAGGGGACTGAAATCTGACAGAGAGAGGAGCAAGTGATATTGTTCCCTCTCTGACCCCACCCCCACATACAGCGTCACAACCCAGCAACTGGGTTGGCTTGCCTGGGTGAACACCTAAGGCTCTGACCCTCATACGTAAAAGGTGTGACCAGACCCCTCCCCCCCAATGGCTCAAACAGAAGAACAAATAAAAGCCCCAGAACCAATACTTTTTTAAAAAGATTTTATTTATTTATTTTTAGAGAGGGAAGGGAGGGAGAGAGAGAGAGAGAAACATCAGTGTGCAGTTGCTGAGGGCTGTGGCCTGCAACCTAGGCATGTGCCCTGACTGGGAATCGAACCTGCGACACTGGTTCGCAGCCTGTGCTCAATCCACTGAGCTATGTCAGCCAGGGAAAGCCAATACTTTTAAGCGACCAAGAGATAGCCAACCTATCAGATGCACAGTTCAAAGCACTGGTTATCAGGATACTCACAGAATTGGTTGAATTTGGTCAAAAATTAGATGAAAAAATGAAGGCTACACTAAGTGAAATGAAGGAAAATGCACAAGGAACCAAAAGTGATAGAAAGAAAACTAGGTCTCAAATCAATGAAGTAAACCAGAAGGAAGAATCAGAAAAAAGAAATAAGAATTCAAAAAAATGAGGAGAGGCTTAGGAACCTCCAGGACACTTTTAAACATTCCAACATCTGAATTATAGGGGTACCAGGAGGGGAACAGGAAGAGCAACAAGTGGAAAAGTTATTTGAACAAATAATAAAGGAGAACTTCCCCAATCTGGCAAAGGAAATAGACTTCCAGGAACTCCAGGAAGCTCAGAGAGTCCCAAAGAAGTTGGACCCAAGGAGGAACACACCAAGGCCCATCATAATTACATTAGCCAAGGTAAAAATGAAGAAGAGAATCCTAGAAGCAGCAAGAGATAAGGGGACAGTTGCCTACAAAGGAGTTCCCATCAGACTGTCAGCTGATTTCTCAAAAGAGACCTTGCAGGCAAGAAGAGGCTGGAAAGAAGTATTCCAAGTCATGAAAGGCAAGGACCTAGATCCCAGATTATTCTATCCAGCAAAGCTTTAATTTAGAATGGAAGGGCAGATAAAGTGCTTCTCAGATAGGGGTCAAGTTAAAGGAGTTCATCATCACCAAGCCCTTATCATATGAAATGTTAAAGGGACTTATCTAAGAAAAAGAAGATAAAAATATGAACCATAAAAAGACAGCAAACTCACAATTATTAACAACCACACCTAGAACAAAAACAAAAACAAACTAAGCAAACAACTAGAACAGGAACAGAAGTACAGAAATGAAGGTCACATGGAGGGTTATCAACAGGGGAGTGGGAGGAGGAGAGATGGGGAAAAGGTACAGAGAATAAGTAGCATAGATGGTGGGTAGAAAATAGACAGGGGGAGGGCAAGAATAGTATGGGAAATGTAGAAACTAAAGAACTTGTGACACATGGACATGAACTAAAGTGGGGAGAATGTTGGGGGAAGGGGATATGCAGGGTGGAGGGGAGTGATGGGGGTAATGGGACAACTGTAATAGCATAATCAATAAAATATATTAAATTAAAAAAGAAACCAGAAGTAGTAAAATTCTTTGGAAGCAACTAAATCATTTTGGGTAATAAAGAACAGAGATGTGGATTACTAGAAGGTTGCAGTGAATTTAAATTTTCTAGAGGTATCAAGCGGCAAATAAAAGCCTTATTTTAGCTTCGTTAAACCGAAAGTAATTGGAATAGTTAAATTAGTATGCTAATTTAATCAAAAATTTAAAGCAAAAACAAACATGTTAGCTAAAAGAGGGATAATTACATATGACCTTAAAGAGATTTCTATTGAAACATCTTTCCACTTACAAACAGGATTGACTTTGGGGTCTCAGATACGTTACACTGAACTCAAGAAAAAAATTAATACCTGGGATGATTAACATTCCTCTGTGATTCCAGACAGATTATAGAATGATATATTTTTAAAGTTTTAGAAAAACTGAAAATGGAGTTGATTGTTTATTATATCTCAGAATTGGGAAAGACTGTTTAAGTTCAAAAGTAGTACAAGATTAAGAGAGGAAAAATATTACAAATTTAACTAAAAATGAGAGTTTCCTTATGTAAAATTAAGAAACACCATCAACATACAAGACAAACTCTATTACAGGGGAAAATAGTTATAGCAAATAAGCTAATAATTATATAAAACTAATTATACTTATATATAAATTATATAACTTAATAATCAGAAAAACTGATAAGAAATTCTCTACTACCCTGGTAGATAAAGAGGTGTTGTTGATCAGATATCACTACAATAATGTCGCATAACTAATCCCCTAAAATTCAGTGGTTTCCAACAACAGCATTTATTCTCACACATAAACAGCATTTATGGTCAATTCAGATTTGATTAACTTAGGTACAACGGAGCTGGGTGATTGCTTCAAGTAGCCAGTTCATTGGGCTTGGCTCTAGGATTTGGTTTGGGTATAGGTCTACTCTGGGTGTCCCTTGGAGCTCTAAGATCAGTGATTGCCTGGGACTGGTTCTCAGGATGATGGCAAAAGTTGAAGAGGTAAGCCAATCTGAGAAAACACAGTTGAAGCCTTTTTTATGTCATGTCTGCTAACATTCTGTTGGCTAAAGCATGTCACATGGCCAAGTCAGCATCACTGGGGCAGGGAATGGTTTTCCACCCACAGTGGGAGAGAAAGTGGAATTAATCACAGTGATCACAATGAGAAAAGGAAATTAAGTGGCAACCCACAAAATTGGAAAATCCCAAGTAATAGACATATGGAAAGATGACCAACCTCTTTAGTAATGCAACAAATGGAAATTAAAAATGAATTGAGGTATCACTTATTACTAATAACAAAGAAAATGTTAAAGAAATCAGATTACTCAATAGTAAAAATTCTTCCCAAGCAGAACAACATGAGATGCAGATGGCTTTACATATGAGTTCAACTAAATTTTCTAGAAACAGATCATTTCATCTTCTGTAAATTCTTCCAGAAGGCTGAAAGAGTGGGGATATTTTTCATGCATTGTGACATCAAAACAAGAAAAGAGCACTGGTATAAAGAAAAATTACAGTTCAATCTCACTCTTAAGCATACCTATAAAAATTCTAAATAAATATTACTAAATAGAATCTAACAGTATATGAAAAAGATAGCATAATAGATACCCCAGACAGCATGGCTTCAGTAAAAGAGATGTTGGCTTGGCTTGTCCTGGCAGAATGAGCAGCTCCGCTTTAACGAATCATGTAGAGACCTAGGTTCCCTCTACCTTGTCCTGAAGTCATTCCCTAGACCACTGTACTCACCTGAGCGACGAAAGCTGGCAACTCCCAGGTCAGTGTTGTGGTCAATGCAATGTGAGGAAAAGCACAGGGAAAGCATGTTTAAGTAGAAGCTGCCTAGAAGCGGTGCCATCACTCCTGGGGGCTGTGTGCCCAGGAAGAGAGAGATGGAATTTTTACAGACAATCAGCAACCTGCCACACTGTATAACTCTAATGAAAGATGTGCAAGGTCTACATACAGAATATCATAAGGTTATTGGAAGACATTAAAGAAACACCCAAGAAAATGGAATGATATTCATGTTTTCTGAGAGGACTACTCAATGTCAACTCAATAAAGTTGTTTGTTTTCCCCAAATTCCAAATAAAAACCAAATAGTATTTATATTGAAGTTCATAGGTTGGTTTAAAAATGTACATGGAAGAGAAAACGGTAAAACATTGTCAAAAAACGAGGCAGATGGACTTGCTCTGCCTGATATAATGACTTACCATAAATGTGTAGCTTTTATGTATTGGATATTGGCGTAGGGTCAGATGAATTGACTAGTAGAACCAAAGGATTCAGAAAGAAGCCCACATCCTCATGAAATTTTGATATATAACAGAAGTGGCATTGCAGATAATTGGGGGAAAAAGCAAGTATTTAACATATGGTTCTGGAACAGCTGAGTAGTCACATGGATAAAATTGAAATAGGATTCTCATCTCCTACAAAACACAAAAATCAATTCCAGTGTATTAAGTATGTAAAATGTGAAAGGCAGAACTTTATTACTTTGAGAACCAAATATAAGAGAGTACCTTTCTAACTTTGGAATTTCTTTTTTCTAAAACGACTTTATTTCTTTTTAGAGATAGAGGAAGGGAGGGAAAGAGAGAGGGAGAGAAGCATCTATGTGAGAGACAAACATTGATCAGTTGCCTCTTGCATGCACACTTACAGGGGACCGAATTGGCAAATCAGGCATGTGCTTTCACCAGGAATCAAACCAGCAACTTTTTGCTTTGCAGGATGATGCCCAACCAAATGAGCCACACCAGTCATGGCTAACCTTGGAATTTCTTAAACAAGACACAGAAACTCATGAAAGAAAAAGTTGATCAATTTGACTACTTTAAAATTAAGACTTCTTCAAAAATTACCATAAAGCAAGAAAATTGAGCCATTCATTGGGAGAATGTATTTGTAGTATATATAATCAACAAATGTTTAGTACTCAGAATATGGAACAAACTTCTACAAATCTGTGAGAGATGACTAAATGCAATTGTAGAGGGGCAACAGATGTGAAATGGTATTTTGCAGAAGGTAGAGGAGAGGCTTCATTTCACTAGTAATCAGGGAAGTATTAAGTAGGACAACAATTATATATTATTTTATACCCACTAGTTTTCCAACAATGAAAAGTCTGACCCTATCAAGTGTTGGAGAGAATGAGGTTAAATGGGATATTTTGTATACTGCTGGTGGAAATGCGCATTGATATAGCTAATGTTTCCATTGGTACATTGGACAAGTATTTGTCGTTTATCTTGAATGCTTTTTGATACACAAGGTGATTTTTATGAGATGTTCACATAGATTCATAATAACAAAAGCTGAAAACAACCCAACAGGAAAATGATGCAATATTATAGAGCAATAAAAATGGATAAACTTCACTTATGCGCCATAGCGTAGACGAATCTTAGAAACGTAAGGTTGAGTGAACAGCAAGTCGTGAAACTCCGTTAATATCATTGTTATAAAGCTAAAAGCCAAATGCACTAACACAGTATTGTTACATACACACATGTGGTAGCATTATTTTACAAGAAAGACAAAACAATAACTCACGTACAACTCAGGACCCATGTTGCTGTGGGAGTGGCATGAGGAGGAGAGCGGGGGCGGGGCAGAGGAACGGCTCATCATCGTACACACGTTACCGGCTGGGTTAAGTGTTCAGGCATTTTATTTTATTTAATAACATACAGGTTACAAATATGCTTTTGTGTTTTCAGTGTTACATGTAAAATATGATAAGGAAAAAATAAAGAAATTGGGTATTGTTTATGTGCATCAGATATGAACGCCATTTAAAAATTAAGAGAAAGAAGAAACAGCTTTTCTTGTGTGTTAATGATAGGAGCCTAAACTGGTGGTGCCTTTTTGGCTCGACCTCTCTGTCTCTGTGTCTGGCTCAGTCTCTCTCCATATATATCAATACACACACGCCACAACATATATATGATACACATACACATACATGTATATGTAGATAGCTACATGTGTGTATGTAGTCATTTACTTGTTAATATTCTTTAATCCAATAATTTAGTTTTGCGGAAATAAAGGCTTTAAAACCCCCTGAAATTAGAAACATTTAATTAACCCCTTGAAATGAGAAAAAACTTATGAACACAAAGATACCATTAGTAAGCTCTTTTCCACCCCAGGACTTGTCGCTGTCCCTTCCCTCTGACACCTGCATCCTGGGTGGGTCCAGGAATCAGAAGTGTGGGCAGGGGAGGACGCTGGCCTCCAAGGAGAGCCCCTGACCTCCAGGCTCTATGGTATCAGCCCTTCCATTTCTTCTGTTTCTTGTACAGTCTGTCATTGCCTGGAATGTAAATGTTTGGGGAGGAGGGAGCAGGTGAGCACGGCCATCACACTGAGCTGGGGCAAAGGCAGTGCCCCGTCACCACTGGTGGAGACGTGAATGCTGAGTAACACAAGAAAAGGCCTTTCTTGGACCAAACTGGTCGAGATCTGGGAGCCCTGAAGGAATACAAGTAATTTGTACACCAGCATTGCGCAAATTTTATGATCACGTTTGACTTTTTGGGTCAATATTTTTGTTCACTGCTCTCTAGAGAAATGCCTTTCTGAGATCCTAGAGGATTCTCATTCTCCAAAAAAAACTCCTTGCAAAATCTTTTGTGATTAGGTTTTTAGACACTATAGCATAAAGTAACAATTAGAGAATTTGAGACGTAAGGAAAACTGGTCTGAATATAACAGATTTCCTGAGAAGGGTTGTTTGTATGCTATAGATTATGTTAAAATTGATGTTTACATTTTTCAATTGGCTTTGCCATAATAACTGAAGTTTATTTCACCATAAGCATATAAAACAAGCAAAGGGAAGCAAAGAACATACCCTTCGATATATACTATTTTAGTTATAGCCCTAAATTAATGTTACATTCTCAAAAGACTCATAATGCATTAGAAACTCAAACAGCAGTAATGGGATTGCAGCCATGACAAACAGAGTTACCCAGGGAAGTTGTCTTAGGTCTAGGGACAGAAATTATGATTTTTACATTATTTGTACCATTTGAACAGCCTCAGATTGGAGGGAAAAAATGGACTTTCGGGGAAACACAAAAGTTGAGGCAAAACTCAGTCTACCCAGTTTGCACCAGGATCTTTTAGGACATTAACTACAGTATTCTAAACTGTAATCAAATTTCAGAGGGGAAGAAGGGCCTTTAAACTCCTGGACATTGAATCCCAGGGTAAATCACAGGCAGGTTCCAAAAACACAGCCCACTGTGTAATCTACACAGGCTGGGGCGGGTAGAGCTAGTGTCGATAGTATGTATTTACTAACAGCAGCAACTGTCCGTGACCCGTGCTACCCGAGAGAAAGACGGACAGTGAAGCTCCAGGTGACATGACCCCAGGACTGAGAAGTCTGCCTCTAGGTCTCTTCCAGCTCTGCTTTTCCTGCTATGCTGGAAGGTGCTCCATTCGCTTTCTGGGCCACCTGGCTGGTGTGCACAGGGTGGCAGTAGAAGCACCTACAGAAGCATGTCCTTGGGCTTTGTGTGGTCCAGGCCTAGGAGCTGGGTGGTGTGTTCGGAATGGGGCGGTGTGGCTCTCTGTCATTGGGTGGGGAAATGTCTGCACACCCCACTCAAGCCTTGCACAGGACAAGGACAAAAAGCCTAGCCAGACTGTTTTGTTTTCTGAGGAGCTGCTACACTGTCTTCTGTAGCAGCTCCCCTATTTTACTTTCCTACCATCAGCGTGCGAGGGTTCCAGTTTTTCCCCATTGTTGCCCCTGGCTATATTTCATGTAACAAAGCAGACCACTGAAACATATTTGCTCCCATTTAAAGAATACCATCAGAGCTGCTTTATTCTTTTCTCTCTCCATCTCTCAACCATTTTTATGTTAATTTTTTTTTCTTACCAAAACTCCAGGACTCAGCATAACTTTGGTCTTGGGGGTGGGGTACAGAAAGCAGTAAGGCCATCAAGCATAAGCCTTAATGTTCACAATCATCATGGATTATTTCAGCATGGCATTTTGTAGCTTATAAAATCATTTTATGTCCATTATCTTTTTGATTTCTGTCTCACAAGGTGGCAATGCATGAAATAGGGTTTATAGCAGGTGAGTTACCTGCTTCGGCTATACAGCGAATGCGAGGCTGGAAACACCTCTGATTTGGGACACATCCCAAGTTTTTCCTGTCACATTGGAGACTTCTGTCTACTTTCTCCACCGGCACATGCCAGTGCAATTCTTCTTCCAGATATATGGACGGGGGGAGGGACTGAGTATTCTCGGGTAAAAATAACTCTCGGTTCAAATGCTTAAAACTTCTGTAAAATACACAATTACGAGTATATTTTAAAGCACAAGTACTGGACACAGCTGTGGACTGCTGCAATTCCTCCTGGTCTCACTCTGTGCTCCAGCTGCTGCTGAGGCAAATCACAGGAGGCTTACACCAGCTTCCCTTCAGGATCGGCAGACAGCACCTCTCCTGGACTCTGCCCTGTGTATCCAGTGTTCCTCCCTGAGGAAACATGGACACCATGGCAAGTGGTACCATTAGGAACTGCTCATCTGTCACACAAGCACACTCTGGAAGACTGGGTGAGTTAATGCCATGGGACTACCTGTGGTGAAGAGGAAGGGGAAGCCAGTGGATAAAGAAACTCTCCCTTTCGCCTCCCAGGAGGGCGTTTCTGAGCTGCGTTCCACAGATGAACTAACAGCATTCACTCTTAGCAGTACCAACTCAGTGATGCATCAATTCTTAATTTTCCCTCCTCTCATATCCTACAACTCCCCTCCATATAACTGCTTCTTGAGGTCGCTCATCCAATAATGTACTTGAACACAAGTTTTTTTTATTTGTTTTGTTTTTCCTCCCAGGCTTTGTTTTCAGGGGCTCCATGCTGAGACAGTTCTAGAAGTGAGCACGTCCTCAGGGTAGGATGTTGGCCAATCACTTTTCAGTCAGGCCAGTGAGGACTACATTGCTAGCAGAAGCAGAGAATGATACTCCTGGACTGCAGCAGCATCTAAATCCCTAGGCTTCTCACATGCATAGAGATAGGTGGTAGGTTTAGCACTTAATAGTTTGGGACAAACATAATTATACGGACTGTGGAAGAGCTACATCGGAGATGAAAGGCACAGCCTCGATTTGTTTCCCATGTCAAAGTCAGGACCCTGATACAAACCAAACAGGTTTTTGAGAGCCAGGATAGAAATGATTGGATTAACAAGATTAAGTATTTTGAGCCCCAGACTTCCTTGCACCATCTGGACTGGTAGAGGTGCTACCCTCTTGCTAAAGGACTGAGACTTTGCTGGCTTGATTGTAAAAATTTTACCTAAGGCAAGGAACTACCTCATAATATTATGCTATACTCCTCAAAATCTGTCCACATCATCCCTCTATTGCCAGCAGGCTGGTATTCAAAGTCTGCTCTCAGCTCAGCCTGAGCAGAAAGTTGGCACACATATGCACACATGCACACATTTATTTGGTAGTTTCTCACAGTGGTGCCAGTGTGATCAATGGACAGAGCACACTGGTCCAGGACCCACGTGGCAGAAAGTGGAGCAGACTCTCTTACCAACATTCCTGGTGACCCATTAAACATTTGTGCTTCCTGGAAACCCTTGAACTCTGCTGGGTTGGAGGCCCTAATTTACTGTAATCATTTCATTGAACTTGAAGCTACCACTACAGTCTGGTCACACTGAGCTTCCCATGGTGCTAGACCAGCAGGGAAGGGAAGGAGTCATTATTTTAACAGGAGGTATTGATCCTGGTTATCACAGGGATCTAGACTTATTGTTGCACCATGGGGCAGCAGAGCATATGCCTAGAATGCGGGGGGTTCACTGGGCATCTTTGGGAGCTTCACAGCCCAGAAATAACAACAAATGGGTAGTTGTAGCAGTCATGGTGCAACAAAGACAACGCAATTCAGGGTCAGACCACTTAGGGAGAAAGGTCAGAGTTACCTCATGCTGCAAGCAATCTGGCCTGGTCCAAGTCCCAGCAGAGGTAAAGGACATCTGGAATGGTAAGTAGAGGAAAAAGATATGCTGTTCAATGACTTTCTAGGAAAAAGGTGCAACAGGAGAGACTGCAGCTTGTTCCACTAACCCACCTGTAGTAAGTCTTCATTGGGATTTCTGCTGACCACAACCACACAGGGAACTCTGTGATGGATTGGAATTAATGAAAAGCATAAGAGAGACAAGTGATGCAATCAGATATGCTCAGATGCAGTTTATAAAATGTAGAAAGACTGAGCCTAAGTCCTCTGGAACAGCAGCTAATGCTATGAGTTATTTTAAAAATTAGGTATTCATATATATTGCAAATGATAGCCACAAAATGTCTAGTTAGGCCCCTTGGGACCTCACTCAGTTCTCCCAATTGCTATCAACTGCCTCTTTGTATTTTCCTGAGTCTTGTTGATGGTCTGAAATCTCTTCCCTTTCAAAAGTAATTTTAGTTTTGGGAAAAGCTAGAAGTCACAGAGCACCAAATCTGGGCTGTAGTGGGGCTGAATCACTTGGGTGATTTGATGTTTCACCAAAAAACTCTGCATGGGATGTATGTGTGAGCAGGTGAATTGTGATGAACCTGCGAATCACCAGTTGCCCATAGCTGCAGCCTCTGGAATCATCCAAATAGTTTCCATGGAGGATTAACGCAAAATCTGATGCAGATGACAGTGAGAGTAGACTTGCTGTCATTTTTGGTGTGATGGCCACACACTACACATGCTCACTCAATGGCATCTACCGCCCCCACTGACTAGTACAGTGAAGTCATCATTGTTCATGCATGTGCATTCCAGTTCACTCTCTTAACAATGGCTGGACTTTTTCTGGACAGGCCTTGTATAAGCAGCAGCTGACAGGATGCAAAGAGAAATGGACAAATCCCGCATCATCCTGGGGGATTTTAATACTCCTCTCTCAGTAATGATAGCTCATGGAGACACATATTAGAAAAGATACATAATATTTGGGCCAGAAAATTAAAACTCTTGACCTAATAAACACACATAGCACCCAATGCTTACAAATGAGAAGTTATACTGCTACATTCCTCTCACATTGGGATGTGAGGAACATTGGGGCATCTGTGAAAAAAGAGGCCACAAAGCCAGTCAGTACCAACTTTAAAGTCTGAATCAAATAGGCCACATCTTCTTGCCACACTGCCAATAAATTAGAAATGAATAGTAAAAACATATCTCCAAAAGCTCATACATTTAGAAATTAAAAACATACTGTAAATAACTCATGGGTCAAAAAGTAATTGTAATGGAAATGTATAATTCAATGATATTGAAAACACCACATAAAAAATGTATGGGAAATTTATTTGAAAAAGGAAAATGGAAAATTAATGAGCTAAGCTTTCAACTTGAGAATCACTTGGGTGATTCTTGAGAAGTTTGAAATAGTAGGATAGAATAAACCCAAACAACACAGAAGAGAGGAAATAACAATTAGAGCAGAACTGGTGAAATTGTAAATAAAATACAGTAGGCTCAACAACATCAAAAGATTTTTTTTTAAAAAAAGACAAAATAGAGGCAAACCTTAGGAAGAATGAACTAAGAAAAATATTAATTAAAAATGGCACATCTAAACATCATTAGGAACAATATGAATGTAACTACAGAAGTAGCAAGTACTTAGAATTAATAAGATAATACTATAGCCCTGGCCAGGTAGTTCAGTTGGTTACAGTGTTGTCCTGACATGCCAAGGTTTGATCCCCAGTCAGGGCACATACAATAATCAACCAATGAATGCATAAATAAGTGGAACAACAAATTGATGTTTGTCTCTCCCTCTCCCCCTCTGCTTCCCTCTCTCTTTCTCTCTTTCTCCTCCTCTCCCTTCCTCTCTCTTTCTTCAATCAGTGATTCAACCAGTAAATAGAGAAGGAAGATACCATAACTAACTTCATGTCAGTTGTTAGTTATCCCTCCAAGGAGGGACTTGTTGCCTCAGCCGGAGAGTACTGAGAGCCTCACCTATAGAAAGCCCTCTTCCCAGAGAGCCTGCCTTCCCCAGTTCACATCCAGTGCCAGTGTGGGTGGGGACATAATGCTCTAGTCATTTCGCCCACCTTGGAGCGGTTCTGAACATGTCGTATACACAGTGGTGTGCTTGTAAATGTTTAACACCTGGTTCTTTGTGGGGGGGGGGAGACGACCCTGATTTATAGTGTTTGCTGATTTCTGTGGTGTAAATATACTCCCAGTGGATGACTTCAAAGGCTTCAAAGTGATACCACGAGTGTGGAGTCAGAGAGAGATGCCCAATAGGACATTATTATACAGGGTGGGGCAAAAGTAGGTTTACAGTTGTGAGTATGCAAAATACAGTTTATTCTTATATTCTTACTTATTAATTATTATATTATCTTCCATATAAACCACTGTAATCCTGCTTTTGCCACCACACTGATATGCTAGTTATAAATAAAACTCAAAAGCAGATATTAATGTAGCAAAGTAATGGATGTGATTTGTTAACTTTGTTTTTAATATAATATATATATAAGTATAAGTTTATATAATCTTCAATTATGGCTGTACTTAAAACTGGCTCACAAAATGCCTAAAAATCACACAACTGGCACTCCCAAGCTGGTACTGCAGGCTCCGGCACACCACTCTGCATGTGCTCTAGAGCAACCCGGGGCTGGCTGGGGCTTTGTTGGGCTTGAATCACAACCCAGTTCTGCCTTCCATCCAATCCTGCTCTCCTTCTCTTCCCATAGGCATTGACCCCTCATAACATCCTGCTATGTGGTAAACCAGATGGTCTAAATGTTTGTGTTCCCCCAAATTCAGGTGTTGAAACCTAACCCCATAATGTGGTGGTAGGTATCAGGAGCTGGGGCCTTTGGGAGATGATTAGGTCCTGAGGGTAGAGCCCTCACGAACGGGATTATGCCCCAGAGAGCCCTTGCCCTTCCTGTCCTGTGGGTTACAATGAAAGGACAGTTGCGTAGGAAGCTGATATGTAGGGTAGTACAGGAGGGAGGAGGTTGGCATGTGGGTGAGGAGAGCCTTCCGGCTGCTGTGCTATGCTGACACCTGTGAGAGGAGAGGGAAGGGAGGAAGGTGGGGTAGGAAGAGCCTCAGGCTGCAGGGCAGTGCTAAGAACGCCTCGGCAGGGTGGTGGAGGGTTCTGGAACAAATGCTGCCCATTAGAGGGGTCAGGTGGAAATGGCCCAGCTCTGGTACTCCCACCATGCTCAGCCATGGGCTGGGAACAGCTGGGGGTGAGGGATGTGTGGCCCTGGTGTAAGCACCATGGTAGATCCAAAGGTATGACAGCTGGAGGCTGTCAGTTCTGTTTTCAAGAGTTGAGTGGTATGCCTCAGTGGCTGCCACAGAGACATGTGTCTCCACATTTTAAACAGAAGCGTTGGACCATCTTTGTACCATTTGCTTTGTAAATGTCCTGCTGCTTTCTGCCCATATTTACTGAAAGGGTAGAAGCATCAAGGAGAAGGTTGGTAGTGAGAATTAAAGGGTGCTGTGAGGAAGAGGAGGGAGTACCCAGCTACCTCATGCAAAGAAAGGGGTTCTTCTGGAGAACTCCTTGGGGAGCTTGGCGTGTATTGCCTGGGGTTGGGGATATACATGAGAACCTTCAAGGAGAGAGACTGGACAGAGCTGCCTGTGACCAGAAAACGAAGAGGGTGTACTACGGTGACAGTGACCTGCATGGACATGGTGGAAGGTGGCAGGGTCTGCCTGGCTCACCTGCCAGGGCACGGTGACTCTGCAGAGGGTCTCTGTGAGGTGGGCCACCAGAGGAGAAGCTGACCTGGAAGCAAGGACCAGTGCCTGGTACGGGGAACGTTTCCCACGCTGCCACCCTGTCTTCACAGAGCTAGCTGGGAGAATATAGAACAAGTAAGAAAAAGCGGACATTTTTATTCCCTGTGCAGGCTCTGAGCTTGGGTCAGGCTGGGAGCTGGCAGGGGTGGGAGGTGACCAGTGTGGGAGTTGGGTGGGGGAGACTTAAGTGGAGTGGGACTGACATTTTGATTAGGATTAGACTGGACTTTTTAATACCAGAGAATCAGACTGTTGATTAACACCTGAAAGTGACAGGAAAAGCTATGAAATCTGCCCTAGATTTTTCCAGCGGAGAAGGGAGATCTGATAGAATAATTTTAAAAGACAGTGGTTGGGGGGAAAAAGGTGTTGTTTCATGACTTCCTTTCACCAAGTAGTCCAGCTTGTTAAACAAAAATCAGCTAGTATAAAATATTGCTTAAAATGGTAGTTTGGAAAAAGACACCCTGCCCCTTAAAAAGCAACAGCACCTAGCAGTGCAAAGGACCAGCTTCCCCTGACTCCGGCTCTCTGCCCCCTTTCATTTTTATAACCACGTATATTTATTTCACTGCCCGGGAACTAGAGGCAGCAGAAGCTCTCTGAAGCTCCAAAGGTGTGACCGCTTGCCTTGTCACACCTCCTAGGCGCACTGCTTAGGGAAGCTGGAAGGGTCCTTGAGAAGCCATTCATGTATTTATTAATCAGAGCAGTCAAGGTTCTCCAGAACCCCTCGAAGAGTGTCAGGCACACTTGGTGCTTTAATGAACATAGACATAAACCTGATTTTAGGAAGAAATGCCCGCCTTTTCCACAAGCATTTCCAGATACCAATTCTGGGCTCCTCGTGAATCCAGAATCTTCCCGCCCTCCAAATTGTTCCCGCGGATGAACCCCAATTCCTTCTGCTCCTCCTAATTCACAGTTGCTCCCTGTTCTGCCGTAAGAGGAAAGAAGCAGCTACACTAGCTTCTGCCTCCTGACTTCCTCCTTCCCTCCCCTGGGGTCGTGGGGACCGTGGGGACCGTGGGGAACTGCCCTGGCGTAGCCAGGCCTGCCCTGCGTGGTGCCCATGGGCACACCCTGAGCTGCAGCAGCCGGCGCGCGCACCGCGGCCCGGTGGACGGCAGAGGGCGCTGCGGATTCCGGCGGCAGGCCGGCCGGCCGGCCCGCATGTCTTGGGGCCAGAGGAGGCACCGGGGCCCAGGGATGTGCGTCTCCCGGCGGCCGCGAGGGGCGCGCGCCACTGCCACCCGCGCCGGCGTCCCGCGGGGACCCGCTCGCCGCCCGGCGGCTGTCACCGCGGGCCGCACCTCAGGGGCTGCTCGGGCTGCACAGCGCGCTCCGTGATTGGGCTTCGGCGCTTCCCCGCGTCTTCCTTTTGTCCGGAAAAGGCAGCGGGAAGGGCAGTGCGGCAGCGAGGGCGGACAGCGCCCAGGCGTTCCAGCCCGCACCCCCGCGCGCGCATCCCCCGCTGCCTCGACGCTGGAGCGGGGTGGCGGCCTGGGCGGGGCCTGAGCCGGGAGTGCGGGCGCGGGGCGGGCGTGAGCGGGGCACGGCTGTGGCTAGGCAGCCGTAGGTGCGGGGGCGTCCCTTGCGCTTCCACCTGCGCCACCTCTACCAGCTTTTCTTGGCAACTTTATCGCCCCCCTTTGCGGACATCTCGTCTGGTCGGTGGAGTACAGACCTGTCGTTAAGTAGAAAACTAGAGCTGGACGAGGAGGCGGAGGAGGAGGGAGCGCGTCGGAGCCCGGTCCAGGGTGAGAATCTCATTGAGGCAGTGGTGGCTTCTTGGACATTTTTCGTGGCTCTTCTCCACCCAGGTGAGCGCATGCTTCCTCTGCACAGTCCGAGGGGGCCGGCCTGGGCTCTGGTCCAGCCTCCTAGAACCTGAGGGAAGACAGGTGCGGAGTTGGGGAGTGATTGCAACCGAGTCTGGCAGCGCGGTGTTTATTTGGCTTTGCTGTCACCGGGGTACTTGTTCTGGCCTGCCACATCTCCTGCCGGGCCGAGGTTTGCAGCTCATTTGGCACCTTGCGTGCTGCCAGGTTAAACATCCTCCGTCTTGGAAAGGATGGGTATCGACTCACTGCCTGCCCCCAGCTTTGGATAAATTGTTCCGTATCTTCGTCTTAATTTAGTCTGAATGTGTTTTATCCTTTGAGCTTTATAACGGTAAAGCAGCGAAGCGGGTTGCTTCATCCATTTTTTTTTCTCCATTCGGAGGCTGTGCACAGAAGGAATTTCAGGAACACAAGTGATGTTACTACCAGTCTATTTTAAATACAAACACGGAAAGAAGTGCTCTTGGCAGAATACCAACGGCGCCTTGTACTCTCTGTTATGCAAGGGCTTTAAAAATTATTCACTCATTGGTAAAGTTATAGACGTGATCATCAGACATTTCAGAGGTTGCAGATAAGCGAGAACCCTCATTTCTGCTCTAAACCAAAACTTTACTTGAGGATAAGCAGGGTCTTAGCTTAAGGTACCCTTTAAGACAACATAGGACCCTTGCTTTGAACTGATTAGGTGGCATTACATAACATTCAACAATAAAATAGGTTTTGTAAAGGCTACTAAGAAAGTTGGTGAAATTTCTTTGATTATAAAGTAATAAAAAGGATCCCACGGGGATTTCAAATTATGGAATTATTTTATTTTTATATCTGCTGGAAACAATAATTATGAGCTGCCAGTGTTAAAGATTTCCCCCCTGAAAAACCCCTCCTCTCATAATTATGGTTATTATTTTTTTCCAGGTAAGAAGGAAGAGTAGAAAGCATCAGATGTACTAATATCTAGGCACCTCTTTTTGTGTCCCATCCACTATTTTGTTCTAATTGCTTTTGGGTGATGCTGTGCTGTTTGTAATGTTAAAAGCTCTGTTAGTGATTCTAATGTGCAGCCAGGCATGAGACCCATTGGATAGCACTGTGTTTTAAAATTTGTCACTTTGTAGCCCCAGGTGTGGTTACCGTGGTTTTAGATAAGTAAAAATAAGTGGTTAGAAATATGGGGAGAGAAAACTGGTATTGGCAAGGAGATATGTTGAAGAATTATAGCATGTTCACTTTTGTATTTTGTCTAAGTATCTTTCTTGATTCCTTTAAACTTGCAAAGAATAGTTGCTGTTTATCAGGGACCTGTGATTTCATGTAGAATACGGAGGAGCGTCCTAAGTGGAACATTTCTTTGTGCAGAGGTGACAGGGAAGTTGAGTAGCAGTGTCAAGAGATTCCTTTATGCTTACATGAAAAGATTAGCAAGTCTTATTAAGAGTAAAACACTTTGATTGCTTTTGAGGTGGAAAATAAACCTGGCTGTTGCATCAGTGTTTTCCACATACCTTATGTAATTCTGTGTACCCCAGTCTGGGATACACAGAACTGTGTACCCCTGGTCTCATGGATGGTTTATGAAGGCTTATGTAAGAACTCACGACAAGGCTTTTTGTACTCCATTAAACTCTCCGCTTTGGCTATTACATAATTGACACAGTACTAGATCGTGGAAGCCCAGATAGGGGAGGGGGCACAACTGCAGCCCAGCCTACGCATTTTATAATGAATTGCTGCAGTCAAATTAGAGGGAACAGCAGGGATGGAGGTCTGTGAAAGAGAGATAAGAATAGTATCTGGAGGACTGATGTAATATAAGACTGTTATGCTTAGTGGGTTTCTACAGATTTTAGTGCCGCTGTATAAACCCCTCTAGTCTTTTATATTCCCAGCAAAGGTGAATTGACTGTAAAGCTAATGAATCTTAAGCTTCAAGGCTCCTCACCCAGATGACTTCCAAGCCCCACAGAGGGCACTAGCCGTGTGTCCACGTGGTCACACCTAAGTTTGTATTTGTAATTTTGAATTCTTTTAAAACGAGGACACTCTCCCGACTCTGCCCACATCTCATTATATAAATATAAGCCTCCTAGACCCTTCAATCAGGATGGTCTACAAACTACATTCAAATGTTAACTAATAAAATGGGTTTTAAAAAATTTTAACGTCTATAGTCTTCTGGGAAGACAAAAATAAATCGGCCCATATTGTGCCTGGCCTGCTGAGAAAATGCGGACTGCTGTCACCTAGTAGCTGCGTGGAGCTACTGGGATCAGGTTTTACCTGGAGAACTAACTCTGCAGACACAGGACTTTTTTGATTCGAGTGTGAACTGGAGGCGGAGAGCTGAGCCAGGAATGGGGAAGGGAGAAAAAAGCTGTTTCATATCTCAGAGGAGGGCTGCCACGGGGAGAGGAGAAGAAAATTACCCAAAGATGCTTCATTAGTAAAAAGTTAACAGAAACAGTTAGCATTAGCTTCATAGGAAGTCTTTTTGTAACCTCCTTAGTATCTGTCTCTGATACGAACTTGAAACAGTGAGCACATGCAGGTCTGGCAGATGTCCCGCAGGAAACAAGTGCAGGTTGGGAAGGTCTAGGGTGAGCAGTGGACTTGTTCCCATTAGCAGCTTTTATTGAGTAAACAAGAACCGAATTAGGTTCACCGTGGGAATGTCTGAGGGAGCCATTGAAGAATGGAGGATTTTCCTTTTTTCTCTGAAATGATTTCTACTTACATTTGAATTGGGATGTCTTCAGATCTTATCATTTTGACCCCTTTCCCACCAACCCTTATACCCCATCCATCCATCCATCCATCCACAGAGACTCTCTCCCTGATCAAAGTTTAGTCAGGTTCCTCTGAGCCTTCTTCTTGGCTGGACCTCAACCTTAGCCTATAATAGCCCCGACACTAAGAGACTTGAAAAAACTCTTAGTGGCCTAATAGTCTATGGCCTTGTCCCTGAAATGACCAATCCCCCTTGAGTTCCTGTTTGGAAAATCTCAAATCTGCCAAAATTTATCCTTTGTTATTGCCAACTCCTGATGATAGGACCTTCCCCTTCTTTTATTAAGCATTTATTATAAAAACTTTGAATTGTAATCCTTTCTCTGCCCCTTTGAAATGTGTGTGTATCTCCTACAACCCAGGAATGTCTTTCTGAAGGACTTGACAGTCATTCCTTTAAAACGCAATCGTTGGGAAGGAAAGGGCCTGTCTCCTAGTCTTTGTGGGAGCCTAGGAGCCTAACCTGGACAGGTGCCAGTTAGCAGACACAGATGACCTAATCACACCAACACTGACTAGCCAGCCTACCTGTTTTTGTAATTTTCCGTTTCCTTGGCTCTGCTTGAGCATTGCTTGTCCCCTCCTTATTCCCTCATTCTTTTTTTAAGATGCCCATTTGCTTCTACATGGATTGATGTTGAGCTAAGTTCTATACTTGAGTTTCTTTCAACTATTGCAGTAAATACTGAATACCATCTGTTTTACTGCCTTTAGTTAGTATCCAGTTTTGTTTTTATTATTATTTTTTTAATCCTCACTCAAGGATATGAGAGGAAGGAGAGAGATAGAGAAAAAGAAAGAGAGAGAAATACCCACATGAGAGAGAAACATCTATTGGTTGCCTTCTGTGCATGCCCCAAACAAGGATGAAGCTCACAACCTAGGTATGTGCCTTGACCAGGAATTGAACCCACTACATTCTGGTGCACAGGATGATGCTCCAAACAACCAACCAACCAACCAACCAACCAAGATGCCCAGCTAGGACCGGCTTTATTTTTTTAACATCCAACAAATACTTTTGAGTGTGTGTGCCAGGCACTGTTTTAGGCATTGGATATTTTAGAGTGGTGAACAAAATAGACAAAAACTGTGCCTGAGGAACTTATAATATAATGGATAAACTGAAGTAGTTAATATACCAGTTAGGGCTAGTTCTAGGGAGAAAAGTAAATCAGAGGGGACGGGGGAAGGAGTACAGGGTGGGGAACTGCTGTGTCAAATAGGGTGCTCAGGGAAGGCCTCCCTGAGAGGGAATGCTGAGCAGAGTCTTGGAGGGGATGATGATGGAGCCTATGGATGCCTGGGGAAGAGCTTTGCACTCCCTGGGAGACAGCCTGTGCAGGGCATGTCAGACCAGGTGAGAGCTTACTGGCACTTAAAAGGAGAGCAGGGAGGCCTGGTGCTTCAGGCAATTGTGGGAGATTTGCATGCTAATGGCCAGTGCTCCCCACAACAGCCCACCCCTGTAATTCTGTTGGGTGTTTCCTGGGTCTGCCCTTGGATACTGCTTTCCAGCGACCTGCGGCTGTGTCAGTGAATGGCGGTGTTGCTCTTGGGGATTTAGGAGGCCTTATGTTGCTAGGTGGGACCAGGTACAACCTAGAGCCTCTTTGGGTGTCTAGAATTCCATCTAGACCATTACATAAACCAGGAGTAGGGAGGAGGTTGTGTGTCTTCAGTGATGATTCCCCTTGGCTTGGAGGAAAGGGGCCACCAGAGAAGTTCCATTTCAGTTGGACTCCCTGATGTCCTCTAGGGACAAATAGAGACTGATGAATAGAGGATGTTGACAGCAGAACTATACTACTCTTTCTTGGAGAAAGTCAAAATGTTGAGAACTTAGATCAACTACTTAGGTGAAACTGAGGCAGAGTGAACCCCATGGCCTGAAAGCATCTGGAGTTAGTTGGGGTTTGAGGAAGGGAAATTGCTCATTGGCTCTTGCAGGCCCAGATGGCTGCCCTGCACCTAACAACCAGACAACACATGTGTGGACCTGGCAGCAGGCTGTCATGGATCCTCAGGGGAGAGGTGAGAAGCCGGTGGGAGCAGCAGCCAGGACCTGTCTGTTGGTAGAAAGGCCTTGCCTTTTGGGCTATTTGGGGCTGGGAGTGTGGAATAGGATGGATAGCTGTTTACTTTTCAAGCCATTAGCTTATAACTGTGTTTATTGCTCATACAGTGGAAGAAGAAATCTCCTACATAGACAAAGATTCTTTGATTGTTTGCTGGCAGGCAGGAACATGATAGCAGCTGAATGAGTGCACACGTAGGTGGCATTAGGAAAGAGGCGTATTAGCAGACTGGCATTCTTGCCTGTTCTCTGTGCCTGTCATAGCTTTGTGTGGTCTCTCACTTTGCAGGATTCTCTCACATGCCCTACCATGTGTAGGAAATGGGGGCTTAAGGTTATTCCTGAGTGTGTTATAGTCTTCAGCTTTTGTGAATGAGCCCTCTTCTAATTTGGTTATACACACACGTATGTATGTATGTATATATGCATAACCTATATGTTATATGTAAAATGTATATTGGTTATATCATATTGTCTTAGTCTTTGTTTATTGTTATATACTCAATTACTTCTCTATATTATACATATTAGTTATGTTGTATAGTCTTGGTTTGTTCAGGCTGCTATAACAAAATAGGACAAACTTGGTGGTTTACAAGCAACAGAAATTTATCCCCACTGTTCTGGAGTCTGGGAAGTCCAGGATCACAGCACCAGCAGATTTGGTGTTTGGTGAGGGCCTGCTTTCTGGTTCATAGGTGACGTCTTCTTGCTATATCTTCATTGGTGGAAGAGGCAAGCAAGTTGTTTGGGGCCTCATGTAAATGTAGTCATTCCCTTCCTGAGGGGTCTGACCTCCCAAAGGCCCCATCCCCTAATACTATCACCTTGGGCATTAGGTTTTCAATATATGAATTCAGGTGGGGCACACACATTCATACTACAGCATATACATAATCCATAAGTGATATGTAGAAAGATATTGATTTTAAGATATGTTAATAATTGTGTAACCAGGGACTTTTCAAGCTCTTATCAATTTTCTCTTTTTTTTTGTTATTTCCCTTCTATTTTCTAGGCATACAATCATATCATCTGAACAAAATAATTATTTAGGTTTCTTTTCTTATTTCCATTTTATGTTTTATTACCATTGTGTAGACTACGTAGGAGAAGACATTGTTAACTCAGTTAGTTGAGGGACTTTTAAAATATGCTTGATTATTGTCTTCCAAGCAGATGTACTTCCCTGGTCCTGGAGAAGGTAAACTGTATGACCCTTCACGACTTTTACTTATTACTTTTGCCACCCTTTGTTCACCTACAGACCCATTGAACCAGTAGGTTTGGTTCCCTTAGAAAAACAAGACAGTGTGTACACAGTCATTAAAGGTGAGATAGCATTGTATGTGATTAGGGCTAAGTTAGTATTAATGACAGGTGGATGTTGACTTTGGGAACTTTGACACACCTGCAGAAATGAAAAGCCAACATAGCGCTTTAGCTTGTACAACGACTATGGCAAGGGAAGTAATTTGTCTGGAAGTAGGCTAACATTGATATAATGATTTTTAAATGCTTTTCAAAGTGTAGTGGAAAAGAGTGTGGGATAGAGTGCCTTGGATTACAAGAAGAGGCAATAAAACAGTAGAAGCAAATAAGGAACACTTAATAGGAAAGTTAAATTTCCACACTTCATCAGACTGTTATTGCAAAGCACTAATCTAAAAACTTTATATGAACACTATCTCTCTCAAATGACAGTGTAGGGGAAGTAATCTCAAATCATCTAGAATCGATTGCTTTTCTACTAAGCTGTTTGAAATGACTCAAAATAACTTTCAAGACAGGCAGCTTTTCTCTGCACACAATTGTCTTCTCGGGTTGGAACTTTTGCCACACATTATGCCAAACACTTTTGTCTCTAATTCTTTTATTTCTATCAGTTTATTTTCAATGGAATCCAATTTGATCATTGAAATCATGCAACAGAATAATTTTGGCTAAAACTGTTATTTCTAAGCATTTTCTATTAGTGTTGCATAATATCTTAGAAAGTTTGTATGGCATACATACCAAACATTACATTTAATTTTCTAAAAGCTCTAGCATATATTTCTTTTTTTAAAAGCCATCTTATGTTAGTTTATCTGGCAGCTAGTAATAAGTTTTATATTGAGTAAGCTAATTTGCTTCAATTAGCAGTTTTAAGAGATTAGTTTAACATGACTACCTAGTCCTGTATTCCCAATCTTCATACTATTTCTTTTCCTCAGCTGAGGACATTTTTCATTGCTTTTAGAAAGAGGAAGGGAGGGAGAGAAGGAAACATTGATCTGAGAGAGAAACATTAATTGGTTGCCTCCTGTATGTGCCCAGACCCAGGATCGTATGTACTCAAACCTACAACCCAGGTTGTGCCTTGACTGGGAATCGAACCTGCAACTCTTCAGTTATGGGATGATGCTCCAAACAACTGAGTCACACTGGCCAGGGCCACACTGATATTTTTCTGCTAGATTTTAAGATAATCATTTTGATAACAACCCAAAATACTGTAATGGAATATGCTAAGTGTGAGTTGGAAGTAAAATGTCAGTTTGGAGAGTTAAAAAAAATCAAAGATGTGATCTGAAATCACCCTTCTCCAGGGGTAAGACTAGAGAGAGACTTGTCAGGCACTTTCCTCAGGAACAAAATTTAAGGGGATACCAAAAAATTGAACAATAAAAAATAAATACTATAATGAGGTTTAATAAAATAAAAATTAGTGCAAACATCTATGATGAAGTAACTATCAGGTTTTTAAAAGACAGCATCAGTATTGGATTTTCCCTCTTGTGTCAGACTCCTGTATGAAATGGTATGACACTTACTATGTCTTAATTTGAAATTTTGATATTTTGTTCATCATAGATTTTTGAATAATTTTTATTTTTTTGAAATACCACTTATCTTGGAACCACATCTGGAATGCTGGAGTGAGGACATTCTTTAAATCCTATCCACCAAAACAGCACTAAGAACAAAAATTCACTGAATGAAACAAAAATTGTCCAACTATTTTAGTAATCTTGGAATTAACTACATATTAACAATCCAAGGAGTGCTTGGAATGAAGAAAAAATATCAAACCTTGGTGAGAACAGTGAATTTGTGGCCTTCAGACATTCCCATTGCCCCTTCCTAGCACCACAGGAGCTCTGAAAACTACAAACTACTGGAGGGGACAGACAGGTTCAGAGCTCTTTAAATACTCTATTCTCAGAAAACCATTACTGTATGACCTAAACCATTACTGTATGGAAGCTCTCTGTAAAGCTCCATTCTCAGAGCTGGTTGTTATTTCCCCTTATGAATTCTAATCATTCATAATTCGTTTGAGTAAATAGCCTTAAGGCATTTGTTAAAAAACAATCAGTGGCAATTATTTAGCATCACAGTTGCCCAGAGGTACACATGAGTTGGGATTAACAAGAGGTTGACCAAAAAACTTGAATAACTGGGCTCTGGCTGGTGTGGCTCAGTGGATTGAGTGCTGCCCTGTGAACCAAAGGGTCACTGGTTCGATTCCCAGTCAGGGCACATGCCTGGGTTGTGGGCTAGGTCCGCAGTTGGGGTCGTGTGAGAGGCAACCACGCATTGATGTTTCTCTTCCTTTAAAAAAACTTGAATAATTGGGAAAGGACACATTCACAGGGAGCCTTGAAAAGCTTTGACATATTCCCTAGCACCTAGGAGGGCCATGCCCAGGAAAGACTTGAGAAGGCCCTACTCTGTCACCTCTGGCTGACACTGGGACTTTACACAATCAGGGAGAAGAGGCTAAGGCAGTGTTGTAAACTGTCTACAGAGCATAGAAAGCCTGTGTCAATATACACAGAGAGCACCTTAGCAAAGGCTATGGGTCAAATTGTTTCAAAGCATTTAAGGAAATTTCTGTCCCATCATTAGCTGATTACCAATGAAAATTGAGCAAAGACTTAAGAGGCTGTACTTGATAAAGAAAATGGACTTTACAGAATTAGTTTAGGAAATGAACAAACAGCATTAAGAATAGCAAAAAGAAAGAGCAACAAAAATAAACCTTTGGTGGCTGGTGGTGGAATCTGATTTCTGGAGTTCTCATATTGTTTAACATCTGGTTTTCAACACACAATTAGAACACACATAAAAAAGTACAACCCATTAATAGAGGAAAAAACAATAAAACATGTTCTTGAGAAAGTCAAGATATTGGACTTATTAGACAAATATTTTAAGTCAGCAATTATGAGATTGTTCAGAATAAAGGAAAATTGTGTCTAAAGAATTAAAGGGAAGTATGAGAATGGTGATTCACTAAATAGAGAATAGCAATAAGGAGATAGAAATTATTAAAAAAGAACAAAACAGAAATTCTGGAGTAGAAAAATTCAATAACTTAAATGAAAAAATAACTAGAGGGGCTCCACAGCAGATCTGAATTGGGAAAAGAAAGAATCAAAGACCTTTAAAATAGATTAATTGAAATGATACAATTTAGGAACAGAAAGCCAAAAGAATAAAGAAAAGTGAACAGAACCTCATAATACTCATCATGAGTTCCAAAATATGCATAATGGAATTCCCAAAAGGAGAAGAGAGGGAAAGGGACAGAAAGAGTACTTGAAGAAACAAAGCAAAAACCATGTGAAATTTTTTAAAAAATGTTAATCTGCACATCAAAGAAGCTCCATGCATTCTAAGAAGGGTAAACACAGAAAGATACACCTGGCCACACAGCAGTCAGTTTGCTGAAAGCCAAAACAAAGTAGTAAGGGAGAAGTGAATCATTATGTGCAAGGGATCTCTAATGAGATTAACATCTGACTTCTCCTCAGGGATCATGAAGGTCAGAAGGTAGTAGGATGACGCACTCACAGTGCTGGAGGGAGGACCATTCAATCAAGAGTTCTATATCCAGCAAGGCTATATACTTCAAAAGCAGAAGAAAAATGAAAATGTATTAACTAGCAGAACAAGAAAAATTGCTAAAAATTCTTAAAAACTAGAGAATTTGTCACTAGTAGACCTACCCTGAAAAAAATATTAAAGGGAATCTTTAAGTTTGTAAAAAAATGACACTCAACAATAATTGAAGTCCACAGAAGAAATAAAGAGCACCTGTAAAGGTAACTACATTGATAAACATAAAAGCCATTATAAACAACTAAGAAAATAACTAAAAAATGTAATAAAAGAAACAACAAGGGAAATAAAATGGCATTCAAAATGATCTGCTTGCCCTAGCTGGGTGGCTTAGTTGGTTAGAGTGTCATCCCATGCACTTAAAAGGTTGCTGGTTTGATTCAGAGCTAGGGCACATAGGCTGTGGGTTTGATCCCAGGTCAGTGTGCATATGGGAGGCAACTGATCAATGTTTCTTTATCACATTGATGTTTCTCTCTCTCTCTTCCTCTCCCTTTCTCCCTCCCCATTCCTCTTTAAACATATCCTTGGGTGAGGATTAAACAAAATATCTATTTAAGGCCCTGGCTGGGTAGCTTATTTGGTTAGAGCATCACTATGATATATCAGGTTGCAGTGTTGATCCTCAGTCAGGGCACATACAAGAATCAACCAATGAATGCATAAGTAAGTGGAACAGCAAATCAATGTTTCTCCCTCCTTCTCTGTCTCTAAAATCAATAAATTAAAAATAACACAAAAGAAGGTGGTAATGGATGACTGAGGGAACAAAAAAACATGACATATAGAAAACATAGTCAAATGGCAGATGTAAATCCTACCAGTAATTAAACTAAATGTAAATTGACTAAACAGTCCAATAAAAAGGCAGAGATTGGTAGAATGAATTAATAAACTGATCTGGTTATATGCTCTCTACAACCAAACCACTTTATATTCAAACACAAATAGTATAGAATAAGATATATCATACAAACAATAACCGAAAGAGAGTTGGAAATGGCAATGGTAATACTGGACAAAACAGATTTTATGTAAACAATTACTGTAAGAAATAAAGGAAGTCATTATATATTGATAAAAGGGTCAATCCCCACAAAAGCATAACAGTTACAAACATGTATCTAACAAAAATCTTCAAAACATGAAGTAAAGTGACAAAATTTGAATGGAGAAATAAACAAGTTAACAATAATAGTTAACTGGAGAGTTCAATGTCCTGTTTTCAGTCATGGATTGAAACTAGGCAGAAGTTCAAGTAGGCCAGTAGGCAGAAGGTCAATAAGGAGGTAAAGTACCTGAACAACACTATAAACCAACTATATACAACTAACAGACATTTACAGAACACTCCACCCAAACATAGCAGAATATACATTGTTCTCAAATGCACATAGAAAATTGCTCATAATTAAATATATCAGGCCACTGAACATATATTAGGCCACAGAAAGAGTGTCAGTGAATTTAAAAGCATTCAACTCATATAAAGTATGTTTTCTGACCACAATGGACTGCTTTTGAAATTAATAGCAGTGGAAATTTCAGAAATTCACAAAGTGTGGAAATTAAACAATATACTCTTAGTAACCAGTGGATCAAAGAAAAAATCACAAGGGAACTTAGAAAATACTTTGAAGTGAATGAAAACAAAAACATACTAAAACTTATGGAATGCCAGTAAATCAGTGCTTAAAGGGAAATTTATAGCTGTGAATGCCCATATTGACAAAAGAAGAAAGATCACAAATCAGTAACCTAACTTCTTACCTTAAGAAAGCAGAAAAGAGCAAACTAAACCCAACAGAAGAAGAATAAAGGAAATAATAAAGGCTAGGGCAGAAGTAAATGAAATAGAGAATAGAAAAATAATAGACAAAAACCAATGACTCAAGAAATCAGTCCTTTGAAAAGATCAACAAAATTCAAAAGTTGGCAGCTTTACTCTAGGCAGCGTGTTTCTCGGCTTCTGTGAAGAGGAGGGAAACTCTCGGATCAGTGGAGAAACAGAGCAAGTGGCCTAGGTTACCAAATCACTTTTGAAAGCAGGACATCAAAAATTATTGCGATCATTGAAAAACCAGACAGTAAGGAGACTGCTTCAGGACAAAAGGGACCCGGGGATCAGCGCGGGGACCAGGGGTTTGCAGTCCCCAGGCCCGGTGCTCCCAGGTCTGCCTCAGGGCTCCCAGGAGAGGGGAGTTGCTGCTCCCTCCCCCAAATACAGGAGTTGAGCAACTCCAGGGGAGAACTTGTTGCTTGAAGGCACAGAGAGGCCAGTTGGACTGGGAAAAAATCACCCAGGGACTGTGAATACCCACCCAGAGCCATGGGTGAAGTGAGGGAGTCCAGCCGGCCCGACCAGGGGCGAGTGCCTACACCCCTAGCCCGGTGGGACTGTGGATAGGTGGAAAAGGGCACGGGCGTTCTCAGGTTTCGGGAGCCTATGGTGCTGAACTGTGGAGGTGCGCTCCTCCGTTGGGAATCCTGACTCTCGAGCTGTGATCCTGGAAGGGACACGGTGGCGCTTAGTGCACTCCTAGAGTCTGAAACTCAAAAGTTTCCAGCCAGCCTGACCAGGGGCAGCCTGGAAATGCGCCCGCACCCCTAGCCCAGTGGGACTGTGGATCGGTTGAAAACCCAGTCATCGAAACCCCGATCCAGGAAAGGGTGCGGGGTTCTCATGTTTCCAGAGCCTTCGGTGTGGAACTGTGGAAGTGTGTGCCCCACCCCATTGGGAATCCTGACTCTCGCCGAGGTGAACCCGGAAGGGACTCAGTGCTTAGGGCATTCCTAGAGCCTGAAACTCAAAAATTTGGTGGAGGGGCGCACCCTTTTACGATTCCCAGGGAGTGCAAAGTGAATCCCAAAACGTCGCGGGTGCCTCCTGAGATCACAGAGCTGGAACCCTGCAGGGACCCCGGATTCTGGAAGAACTCTGCAGTGAGCTCCGGAGAGTGAGTGTGCTCGGAAGTGCCCAGGGTACCTGAGAGACTTGCTGAGATTTGGCTGGGAAGAGTGATAAGCATTTCAAAGGTCCCTCAGCCAGCTGAAGCCAGCAAGATCAGAAAAACTGGTCTGGCCAGTTAGAAACCAACAAGAGGTTTTGTTTTGTTTGGTTTGGTTTGGTTTGGTTTTTGTGGCTGTTGGTTGATTGATTTTATCTTGTGTTTTAAGTGACATTTTATTTTTCAATTCTTATTATTTTTATATCTCTCAATCCCTTATGTTTCTCTTCCAATCATCCTACTATTATTCTTTCCACTCCAAATTTATCTCTCCTGCACTCCATCTTCTGCTTTTTTTCCCTTTTTTTTTGATCTTGCAAGTTACTGTAAATTTGTATTATCTTTTTCTCACTTTTCTGACATTTTTTATTTTAATAGTATTTTTGGTATTCTTTTTCTTTCTGTATAATCTTCTTTGCTTGGCTGGTTATGCTGTCATTTGATAGGTTTCCCCTGGCATCTCAGTCACAGTGTGTTGATAATTTACTATCCTTCATTTGTGTTCCATTAATACACCTCTCAAGGTTCTATACTCTTTATTCTTGTTATCTAGATCTCATTGATTCTGCCATAAGACTGTCATTTTACTATTACTGTTAATAAGACCTAGTCCATATAATTGTAAATACCACTCAATACCCCTACCTGATCTCAGCCCACTTTGCAATTTCCTGAACTATACCATTGTGAGGGTTGTCTTTATTCTTTCACACACTACTCCTATTTACTAATCTTTAATCCAACCCTACCTTAGAATCTGACCTCCCACAGCCTCATAGCTTTCTAGATCAAACTAACAATCCTCTCGTCCCCAATAAGAGTCTTACCTTCTTTCCATCCTTTCTAAAACGTGGATAGTGGGGTGGAGGATCACGGTTAACACTATAAGAAGCCAAAGGACAACCCATCTCTTCTCTACTGGCTGCTAATGTAAATATCATAGTATACTGTCTTGCTGTCTTAAACCATTTCACCTTACTCCTCCAACTGATCACACAAAAAGGGTAGGGGGAAGCTGTGAGATTACACCACTGAATCTCACAAGTATTCTACCACAGAAGTTCACACCATAATTACAGGGAACCAGAACAGATCAATTTAAGAAACAGAGGCTAACAAGAAGAAACCCACGAACAATGAGAAAACAAAGAAACAACCCCCAATTGAAGGGAAACAAGGAAGGCTCAGGAACAATGCTAAATGAAATAGAGGCAACTCAACTATCAGATAGTGAGTTCAAAACAATGATTATCAGGAAGTTCAATGAACTCACAATGAGCTATCAGAAATTAGAGGGAAACTAGAACAACCTCACTGCAAACTATATAAACATGAAAAAGGAAATAGAAACTCTCAACAAGGGCCAAGAGGAAATCAAGAATGCCATTTCTGAACTGAGGAACACAGTAGAAGGAATGAAAAGCAGGATTGATGAAGCAGAAGATCGGATTAGTGAACTAGAGGACAAAGTAGAAAACAACACCCAGAAAGAGCAAGAAAAGGAAAAGAGGCTCATAAAGAATGAAGAGAAATTAAGAGAAATGCAAGACAATATGAAACGTAATAATATCCGTATAATAGGGATACCAGAAGGAGAAGAAGAAGAGCAAGGGATGGAAAACCTAGTTGAAAAAAGTAATGAAGGAGAACTTCCCTAATTTGATGAGAGAAAAAAGTCACACAAGTCCAGGAAACACAGAGAGTCCCAATCAAGAGGAACCCAAAGAGGCCCACCTCAAGACACATCATAATTAAAATGGCAAAATTTCAAGACAAAGAGAGAATCCTAAAGGCAGCAAGGGAGAAACAGGAAGGGAGTAACATACAAGGGAGCCCCAATAAGGCTAACAGCTGATTTCTCATTGGAAACACTTCAAGTCAGAAGAGAATGGCAAGAAATACTCCAAGTAATGAGAAACAGAGGTCTGCAACCAAGGCTACTTTATCCAGCAAGGCTCTCAATCAAGATAGAAGGCCAGATAAGAAGCTTCCCAGACAAAAGAAGTCTAAAAGAATACACCTCCACCAAACCAGCTCTGCAAGAGATTCTAAAGGGACTGCTTTAAGGAAGGGAAGGAAAAGAGAGAGAGAGAGGAACACACATACATAAAAGACAATGAATAAGTACCTATCAATAGTAACCTTAAATGTAAATGGGTTAAATGCTCCAATCAAAAGACATAGAATAGCTGAATGGAGAAGAAAGCATGACCCACATATATGCTGTCTACAAGAGACCCACCTCAGGATAAAAGACCTGCACAGGCTGAAAGTGAAGGGCTGGAAACAAATCTTCCAAGCAAATGGACAGGAAAAAAAAGCTGGGGTAGCACTACTCATATCAGACAAAATAGACTTCCAAAAAAGGTCCATAAAGAGAGACCCAGAAGGTCACTTCATAATACTCAAGGGGAGAATCCAGCAAGAAGACATAAATATTGTAAATATATATGCATCCAACATAGGAGCACCGAAATACATAAAGAAAATCTTAGAGGACTTCAAGAAAGATATGGACAGCAACACAATTATAGTGGGGGATTTTAACACCCCACTATCAAAACTGGACAGATCTTCCAAACAAAATATCAACAAAGATATTGTGGCATTGAACAATACCCTTGATGAAATGGACTTTACTGATATATACAGAGCCCTCCATCCAAAGGAAGCTAAATATACATTCTTTTCAAATGTACACGGAACATTTTCAAAGATTGACCACATGATAGGACACAAAACAAGCCTCAAGAATTTCAAGAAAATTGAAATCATAACAAGCATTTTCTCGGACCACAAGAGACTGAAGCTAGAAACCAACCCGAAAGAAAAAAACCCAAAACACTCAAAATCATGGAGATTAAACAACATACTATTAAACAATGAATGGGTCAAGAATGATATTAGGGAAGAAATCAAAAGGTTTCTGGAAACAAATGAAAATGAACTCACAACAACCCAAAACTTATGGGAGACAGCCAAGGCAGTCCTGAGAGGGAAGTGCATAGCAATACAGGCCCACCTAAAAAAGTTAGAAACATTCCAAACAAACAACCTAACCCTATGTCTACAAGAACTCGAGGAACAACAACAAAGACAGCCCAGAGCAAGCAGAAGGAAGGAAATAACCAAGATCAGAGCAGAATTAAATGACATAGAGACTAAAAGCACAATTCTAAGGATCAATGAATCCAAGAGCTGGTTCTTCGAAAACATAAACAAAATCGACAAGCCTTTAAGCAGACTCATCAAGAAAAAAAGAGAGAAGACCCAAATAAACACAGTCAGAAATGAAAGAGGAGAGCTTGCAACAGATACCACAGGAATACAAAGGATTGTAAGAAATTACAACAAAGAACTGTATGCCAAGAAATTTGAAAACCTAGATGAAATGGACAAATTTCTAGGAAAATATAATCTTCCAAAACTCAATGAAGAAGAAGCAGAAAGTATGAACAGACCAATAACAACAAAAGAAATTGAAGCAGTAATAAAAAAAAACTCCCAACACACAAAAGCCCTGGACCAGATGTTTTCACAGGAGAATTCTACAAAGCATTTAAGGAAGAGCTAACCCCTATCCTTCACAGACTATTCCAAAAAATCCAAAAAAGATGGGAGACTCCAAAACTCATTTTATGAGGCCAACATCATCCTAATTCTAAAACCAGATAAAGACACAACAAAGAAAGAAAACTTCAGGCCAATATCACTGATGAACATTGACGCTAAAATCCTCAACAAAATACTGGCAAACCGCATCCAACAATACATGAAAAAGATCATACACCATGACCAAGTGGGATTCATTCCAGGGATGCAAGGATGATACAATATTCACAAATCAGTAAATGTAATACATCACATAAACAAAAGCAAAGACAAAAACCACATGATCATATCAATAAGATGCAGAAAAAGCATTTGATAAGGTACAGCACCCATTCAAGATAAAAAAACACTCGGTAAAGTGGGAATAGAGGGAGCATTCCTCAACATAATAAAGGCCATATATGAGAGACCTACAGCCAACATCATACTCAATGGGCAAAAATTAAAATCTTTTCCACTAAGATCTGAAACAAGATAAGGCTGTCCACTTTCACCACTTCTGTTCAATATAGTACTGGAAGTTTTAGCCACAGCAATCAGACAAGAAAAAGAAATAAAAGGCATCCAAATCGGAAGGGAGGAAACAAAACTGTCACTGTTTGCAGATGACATGATAGTATACATAGAAAATCCTATAGACTCCACCAAAAAACTGATTGACCTAATAAATGAATTTGACAAAACAGCGGGATACAAAGTCAAAGTCAATATCCAGAAATCAAAGGCATTTCTGTACACCAACAATGAAAGAACAGAAGCAGAGATCATGGGAAAAATCCCATTTGAAATAGCAAAAAGAAAAATAAAATATCTAGGAATAAATCTAACCAAAGAGGTAAAAGACCTGTATTTAGAAAACTACATAACACTCAGGAAAGAAATCAAGGAAGACACAAACAAATGGAAACATATACCGTGTTCATGGATTGGAAGAATTAATATCATCAAAATGTCCGTACTACCCAAAGCAATTTACACATTCAATGCAATTCCTATTAAAGTATCAATGGCTTATTTCACAGACATAGAACAAACACTTCAAAAATTTATATGGAATCATAAATGACCCCGAATAGCTGCTGCAATTTTGAGAAAGAAGAGTAAAGTAGGAGGGATCACAATACCTGACACTAAACTATACTACAAGGCCACTGTAATCAAAACAGCCTGGTACTGGCATAAAAACAGGCACATGGACCAATGGAACAGAACAGAGAGCCCAGAAATAAAACCAAGTCTCTATGGTCAATTAACATTTGACAAAGGAGGCAGCAACATAAAATGTAGTAAAAATAGCCTCTTCAACAAATGGTGTTGGGAGAACTGGACAGCCATGTGCAAAAAAATGAAACTCAAGCACCAACTTACACCATACACAAAAATAAAATCAAGGTGGATAAAAAACTTAAATATAAAATGTGACACCATTTTAAATATAAAAGTCCTAGAGGAGAACGTAGGTAGGAAAATCTCAGATATTTCACACAGAAACTCTTTTCCTGATGTGTCCCCTAGAGCAAGGGACATAAAGGAAAGACTAAACAAATGGGACCTCATCAAAATTAAAAGCTTCTGCACAGCTAAAGAAAACAGTATCAAAATTAAAAGAGAACCAACTGTATGGGAAAACATATTTGCCAATGATACCTCAGACAGGGGTTTAATCTCCAAAATATATAAAGAACTTACACGACTCCACTCTAAGAAGACAAGGAATCCAATTAAAAAATGGGTAAAGGACTTGAACAGACACTTCTCCAAGGAGGACATGCAGAAAATCCAAAGACACATGAAATGATGTTCAATATTGCTACCTATCAGAGAGATGCAAATTAAAGCCACAATGAGATACCACTTCACACCAGTCAGAATGGCCATCATAAACAAAGCAACAAACAACAAGTGTTGGAGAGGTTGTGGAGAAAAGGGGTCCCTAGTGCGCTGTTGGTGGGACTGCAGACTGGTACAACCACTAAGGACAGCAGTATGGAACTTCCTCAGAAAACTGAAAATGGATCTGCCTTTTGACCCAGCAATTCCACTGCTGGGACTTTATCCTAAGAACACTAAAACACCAATCCAAAGAACCTATGCATCCCAATGTTCATAGCAGCACAATTTACAATAGCTAGATGCTGGAAGCAACCTAGATGCCCATCAGGTTGGGCATCTGGGTCAAAAAACTATGATCCATTCATTGTGTAAATGAATGGATCAAAAAACTATGGTACATTTACACAATGGAATTCTATGCAGCAGAAAGAAAGAAGGAGCTCCTACCCTTTGCAACAGCTTGGATGGAGCTGGAAAGCATTATGCTAAGCGAAACAAGCCAGGCAGTGAAAGACAAATACCATATGATCTCATCTTTAACAGGAACCTAAACAACAAAACAAAGAAACAAGCAAAATATAACCAAAGACACTGAAATAGAGGACAGGCTGACAGTGACCACAGAGGAGAGAAGAGGGAATTTCAGGGAACAATGGGAAGGGTTTACAGGAACAAGTACAAAGGACACATGGACAAAAACTAGGGAGAGGGTGGTAATGGGAAGGAAGAGGGGAGGGTTGGGTGGGTGGGCTGGATTGGGAGTAAAAGGGAGAAAGCTATAATTGAACAATGATTAAAATAAATAAATAAATAAATAAATAAATAAATAAATACTTCCAAAAATCAAAAAAAAAGAAAGAAAAAAGAAATAACAGGCATCCAGATAGGAAAGGAAGAGGTAAAACTATCTTTATTTGCAAATGACAATATCTTACGTAGAAAATCCTAAGGATGGCACACATAGACATACACATGGTTAGTACTAATAAGTTCAGCAAAGTTGCAGTATACAAGGTCAATAAGCAAAAATCAGTTCTATGTACTTGTAGTGAAAAATTCGAAAATGAAAATAAAAAATTCCATTTATAATAGCATCAAAAAGAATAAAATACTTGGGAATAAACTTAACAAAGGACATGCAAGACTTGTACATCAAAAACTACAAAACATTGAAAGAAATTAAAGGTAGCCTAAATCAATGGAAAGACATTGCCTATTCATGCGCTGAGGGCTTAATATTGTTGAGGTTGCAATGCTTCCCAAATTGGTTTACAGATTTAATGCAATCCCTGTCAACTTTCCAGCCACATTTTTGCAGAAACTAATAAGCTGATCCTCACGTTTGTATGGAAATACCAGGGACTCAGAATAGTTAAAGCAATACTGAATAAGCAGAACAAAATTGCATTTGCACCTCCTGATTTTAAACTACAAAGCTACAGTGGTAAAGATAGTGTGCTACTGTCATAAATATAGCCTATAAATCAACAGCATAAAATTGGGACTCCAGAAATTAACCCTTATATTTATGATAATTGATTTTCAACAAGGACAACAAGACAATTTAATAGAGGAAGAATAGTCTTTTTTAACAAATGGTACTGGAATAACTGGGTATGCACATGCGAAAGAATAAAATTGGACCCTACTTCACACTATATACAAAACCAAACTCCAAATGGAACATTGACTTAAATGTAAAAGTTAAAACAAGAAAGCTTTTAGAAGAAAACAGAAGTAAATATATCTGGGATTAGGCAATAGTTTCTTAGAGATGATATCAAAAGCATAAATGATACATAGTTACATAAAAATTTATATATATATTTATAAATTTATATATATAGTTTCATAAAAATTTAACACTTTTCTTTAGAGAAAATCCAACCCATAGAAAGGGAGAAAATTTTCACAAATCATATATCTAATAAGGAACTTGCATCCAAAATATATTAAGAATGTTTGCAACTCAATCATATAAAGACAGATAACTTAAGTTAAAAATTGGGGAAAGCATTTGAGTTGACATTTCTCCAAAGAAGATACACTAATGACCAATAAACATATGAAAAGGTGGTCAACATCCTTAGTTATTAGGGAGACACAAGTCAAAATCACAATGAGATGTCCCTACACACCTGCTATGATGGCTGACATAAAAAATACAATAACAAGTGTTGGTGAAGATAGAGAGACATTGGAACACTGATACTTTGCTGGTGGGACTGAGAAATGGTGCAGCCACTTTGCAACACCAGTTGCTTGTTATTCAAATTACAAACGGTGGCTCCTCTGGGTAGCAGCCTTCAAAGTCCCTGGAGTTAAATTTGAACAGTCTGAACACATTTATCTTGACTTCAAGGGCTTATCCAGGTATAAACATGTCAACCTGCACTAGTCCACATGTGTCGCCCACAGAATTTAGGTGATTCATCATGAAGTGTAAAGGGATCAAATGATGTTTCCTGGGAAAATGAGTGCAAAAAGACTGGGAGTGACCTTTATCATCTTCATTTGTTCGTAAACTTTGGTGACTTGATACGGCATGATGAACTTGAAAGCTTCATACAGTTTGTATTACAGAATGGCATCAGAAAAATGAACGTTGCACATACTTTCTCCCTTGTGACAATCGGTAATCCCACTGAATTTGGTCCACTGTATTTTTTCAATAATTACACACATTAACATAATTTTCCAAATACATTTGAATCTGTGTACTTCTCAGGACCAAAGCTATATTGCTGGATCCAATTACAACCTTGTGAAAAGAGCAGTTTTTCAGGAAGCTTGACAATGTCTTTTTCTTTTGTCTAGCTTGGAAAAGAGAGCTGATCTCAGCGCATCTCAGTCACCTCTCTTTTCTTGTGCAACATGTTTGCTATGATGCCGCCAAAGCAACCTCGAGGCAGCCTTCCTCATCGGGGTTCAAGTGGGCCTCACCCCTTTCCGTTCTTTTGCACAATAACTGAGGAAATCAACTTCCGCTTCCATGCTGTTTCCTTTTGAATATTCTCTGCAGATATCAAATCCACCATTTCAGCTGGTGCCCTAAATAGAAATGCAGCCTTCTGAAGTAGTGAGTGTGGCCACCAGAAAGGGAACTGCCAACATCACTGAGCCCTTTACTATCCCCCACACAGTGTCTGGGGCTGGCCTCTGATTAGCCTGTTACTAGTGAACAGGAGTGAACTGAGTTACTTCTGCACACCCCCTGGAGTGTCAGCCATGGGTGTTGCAGCCACATGTGCCCAGGAAGGGGTGCTTCCAGGCAGTTGTATCCTCAGGTACATACCCAACAGAATTACAAACATATCCACCTAAAAACTTGGACACCAATGTGTACATAACAACTCCAAAGTGGAAACAATTAAAATATCTGTCAAGTTTGGCATATTCATCTGATAGAACATTATTCACTCATAAAAGAGAATGAAGTACTGAATGAATGAACATAGTTGCCAGAGGAGTAGGCTAGTGGGCCAGGCTTCTTTGGAGGGAGGGTAATGAACATGTTTTGGAATTTGATAATGGGGCAATGGTTGCCTGACCTTGTGAATATATTAAAACTACTGAGTTGTACCCTTAAAATGGTGAATTTTATGGTGTGTGAATTATGTATCAGTTATTTAAAAATGTGTTATCTTAATTACTGAATTTTTTTGTTCCTCTTAAATTTTGTGCCCGAGGCAGTGCATTGCCTCACCCTAGAAAAGGCAGGAAGGTTGGCACTTAGTTGTGAAGTACCAGCAGCTGACAGTAGAGAAGGAGAACTCCAGTGAGTTGGTAGAACTCTGAAAGCGATAGTCTGAGTATTCAATGGAGGAGCAGATTCTGTACGTCCAGAAGGGCCATGCTGTATAACACTGCCCTCAGTCTTTGATTTCTGCGATTCTGTAATCATCAGAAAAAGCTAACATCTTAGCAGATTTATTAATAAAAGCTATACCTTATCAAGTAGCCTTGTCCAATAGAAATACAATGTAAGTCACATTGTAATTTAAAGTTTTTAATAGCCACATTAAAAAGGCAAAAAGAAACAGATGGAATTAATTTTAATATATTTTATTTAACTTAATATAGACAAAGTATCATGTAATGTGTTGAGTTATTTTACATTCTTTTTTCATACTGAATCTTCAAAATTAGGTGTGTCTTTTATACAGTGCATTTCAGTTCGGATGAGCCACATCTAGTGTTCAGTCACCACGTGAGGCTATGCGGCTCACAGAGATAGTTACTGTAGAGATAGTTATGGAGTAACTCTTATAAAATCAGGTTCAGGGCTTCTGGAGACACAGCATGGTATACCAGTTCTGACTTGAATACAGATTCAGATTTTAACGTTAACTCTAGCACTGCATTTATTCTTAAAAAGTTTACTAACATCTAATCTCAAAAATTGTGTCATCTGTTTTTATGATCAGATGTGAATATTGGAGAGAAGTAAAGTGTCATTTTATTGTTCTAATTACTTCAGGACCCATCAAAGGAAGAGGTTAGTTCTATTTGGGTAAGGATCAGTGGTGGGCAGTGGCTTCATGAAGGGGCTGGTGGTTTGAGCTCCATCTTGGAACATGAGGTGGTTGAAGGGTGGAGGCAACATCAAAGAGGCTTGAGATAGTGCTGCCTGGGAGCAGGGGGTCCAACCTTTTGGCATCTCTGGGCCACACTGGAAGATGAAGAGTTGTCTTGGGATACACATTAAATACATTGTGACATGTAATCACAAAGAAATCTCATAATGTTTGAAGTAAATTTACAATTTTCTGTTGGGCTGCATTCACAACCATCCTGGGCCGTATGTGGCCTGTGGGCTGCGGACTGTGGATTGGACACCCTGGCTTATAAGTTTGGTTTGCCTGGAGCATGGATGAGGGTGGCTGAAGGAGCAGAGTGGTTGAATTAGAGTTGGGGGCCATGTTTTTACCTACAAAGGACTTAAAGTTATATTCCATTTTAGGCAGTGAGCACCCACCAAAGAACTTTTAAGAAGGGAGTCACAAGGTCAGATTTGTTTTTTGTTTTTTTTACTTTAACAGGTTGGGAAAGTCATTTGACCTTTCAGACACATCCTTCAGTTTCTTCTTCTGCAAAACCAGTGTGTTGAAATCTATTCTGTGATTTGCTCTTAAGATTAAGTGAACTTGCCTAGTGACCCACCTCAAACTCCCGGTGAACTGAGAGACTGCTTCTCCAGTAGTTTCCTTGTTTTGTCATAGCATTGGCTCTTCAGCGTGGCTATGTTCCAGTAGTACCCAGGGAACGCTCTTGAAAATATAAATTCTTTAGATTCAAGAGTAAGTTTTAGGACAGTGCCCAAAATCTCTGTGTTTAATAAGCTCCCTCAGTGGTTACTATGGAGGCACCTGTTTCAGGTTTGCTCACATAGGATAGTGCAGAGTTTACTTTCTCAGCTTTTTCACTAATGGACTCTGGGGCATCAGGTAACACCTCTTCTTCCTGCCTCTGTGTCAGCTTCCATATCCTTTTGCCTGGCTGATGTTTTCTAGACCCTGCTGTAATCACAGTGACAATTATCAGTGGCCTACGGCTCCTTTGTATGAGATTGACCAGGTGGTTCTACAATAGCCTGTAGCTCTTCACAGAGTGTCTCTTTTAGTTGGTACCTGGTGGCTTCCACACTTGTATGTATAGTCTTCACATACCTTAGCCAGCACTCCTTAACTTTGCTTACAGTAGTTCAGTTGATTTATTAACATGAAGTCACTTTTTAACTCTTTCACAAAGAGCAGTGAAATCCCAACTGGTCAGTTAATTCACAGTGGTTATTTTGCAGTAGGTCTTTATTGTGGTGATACTACTACTACTACTACTACTACTACTACTACTAATTTCCTTTTTCCATTATTACTGTTACTATTAGTGCTGTCAACTGAAAATTAATATTGACAATGGGTGTTGCCACCAAAAAGGATTTATTTGGGAAAGAGAAAGGGCTACAACCCAGTGCATGCAGACAAGGCAAGTCATGGCCTGCTGGCCCAAATGGGGGGTATTTTACCAAGAGAAGAGGGAGAGAAGGGAAGGGGAAGTTAGAACCATAGAGCTTTGTTATGAACATAGTGTTCTTCCTGTAGAGTTCTCGTGTCTCTCATGATTGCATACTACTTCCTTAAGCCCTACCTCCTCCCATAGACCCTCCAGACTGACTGTGTTTTTCTTAAACTTCCAGTTAGTCTTTATCAGTGCTGTCATTCAGCTATTGCCATCATTAATGCATTTACCTTCAACATTAGAGTGGTCCATGCTAGATCACAATAGCTCTTTTAAGGGGAAAGTCTCTACTTGAAACAATGAGGAGTGCCTCTGAATGTCCAATTTTGCCTCCTTGATTTTTTCTTGTGGCCCTATGTTGTTTTAGAATTCTGACTGGGTGCAAACGAAACTATATGTTTCACCTAGCATATCAACTTGGACTTTGCTACCACCCACCATGGTCAGAAACCTGATTTTGACCTTATGTCTATCTTAAGATAGTTAGGGTTTTCAGGAACTACTATAAAAGACATGTGGACAAAACCAAGGGGGAGGGTGGAAGCAAGGGAGGGAGATGGGTTTGGCTGGGGTTGTGGGGAGTGGAGGAGGGAAAATGCAGACAACTATAATTGAGCAACAATAAAGTAATTTAAAAAATGATAGTTAGTTTTAAAAATAGGGAATGAGAAATAGAAGCATGGTATTAAAGAGAGATCAAAAAGTTTGTTTTGCGCCCTGGTCAGGTGACTTAGTCAGTTGCAGCTGTCATCTGGTACAGCAAAGGACTGTGGGTTTGATTCCTGGTTAGGGCACACAACCAGGTTTTGGGTTCGATCCCCAGTGTGTGTGGGGTCAGTCAATCAGTGTTTCTCTCTCACATGGATGTCTCTATTTTTCTCTCTCCCTACTTCCATTCTCTCTCTAAAAAAATCAATAAATATGTTCTTGGGTGAAGATTAAAAATTATTTTTAAAAAGCTTATTTTATGACTGGCTGCTCATTCATGTCAAAACCCAACAAAAACAATTTCTGATAGGCTGCTCACTTAATGGGCCTCCTGGTAGCGGGAGAAATTATTTAAGTCCTTCCTATTCCATCTCAGAAGAAGGCACACTTTGTAAATGTGTGCATTCTTATACCTAGGGTACTTACATGGCCTCTGTTCTGTTGGTTTTTTGTTCCAATGGTGTTGCCCATGCACATGGATTCTGTTCACAGCAGTGGTGGGATGGCGTGGGAGTGGTGGCTGTGGTAGGTCCTATGATAGGAGGGTTACTATGAGGCAGAAGTAAATGTTCCCTTTATTCCACCTGGACTGGGACTTGTTCAGTTTTCACTAGGTGTTGTGCTGCTCCCCACCACGTAAGTGCAGGCAGCCCTTCTGCTTTTTCCCCTAGCATTGTTTTCCTTCATCTGCACCCTGCCCCCACGTTGCGCTCCTCACTTACTTTGATGTGCATTCCCTTTAGCCTTCTTTTCTTGAAGATCTGCATTCTTACTCTCACTGGTATGCCTTCCAGCCCTCAGCTTTTCTCTGCCATATTGCACTCTTGGAAGAAACTCTTAATGTTTCAAGGAGGAAGCTGAGAGGGAGTTGGCAGTAAATAGAGTCTGGGGAGCAAGAAAGAATTGAAAAGAGACTCTCAACCCCTTCCAAAGGCTGGAGGCAATTCATTTAATATCTTTTCAGGTGCCATGAATGTATGTTGGGTCGGAATGGAAACAGTTAATACCCAAACAACTGATGCTGCTCAGAAAAATGATTTCTGCTGAGTAATTGGTAGTTTTGAAGATTTGTTTCATGATCACTGGGTTTTAAAATCATGTCTATTTTCTTGTTTGGAAAAACGATGAAATTGTCATTTTTGTAGCTAAAAAATTGTTGTATATCAGCAATTTTATGAGATACAACCTAATAATAGGTATTCTGTGGTGTCTATTGCAGCATCATCTGGGTGGAAGATTCATATCTTTTCTGCCATCTGACAACTAATTTTCCTGCTGGACGATTTAGAGAGGGAAAGAATTTTTGCTGACTTATTTTGAAATACAATTTTATTAGGATTTAACTAATATTAATATTGTCAATATTGTAGGATTTATGGGTCCTCTGGCTTTTAATTTCTTCTGAACTAGAAGAAAATAAGAAGCTTAACAGTATAAATTTGGTGTAATTTAGGAAAATTAATTTCTGCAAAATAGACATGATTATTCATGTATCAGAGGTATTTTTTCCTTGGCAAAAGCCAAGTCTGAAGTACTTAAGATACTTTATTTAGCTCTGGCTGGTGTGGCTCAGTGGATTGAGCTCCAGCTTTCGAACCAAAAGTTCATTGGTTTGATTCCCAATCAGGGCACATGCCTGGGTTGTTGGCCAGGTCTCCAGTAGGGGGTGTGCAAACCACACACTGATGTTTCTCTCCCTCTCTTTCTCTAAAAATAAATAAAATAAAAATCTTTAAAAATTATTCATATGGTATATTTAAGAATCAGTTTTCACATCATTAATAGCTTTAGGGATTAAGTTAGGAAGAAAATTGAAGTCAGGTAATCCACTGAGGATTAATTTGAAAATAAGATCGAAGTATCTCTAAAATTCTAGACACATCCAAGTGGTGAGTTTATGACACAACGCCAATTTTGAAGAATTTATTTGTGGTACAATTACTGCTTAGGTTTAAGAACTCTGAACTAACTTTATTTTTCAGTGATAAGTAGTATCATAATGAAGTTACTGTTTATGCTTTCCTGAATCTTCCTCCTTTCTTCTAAATTTTCCTGTATCTTTTTGTTTCCTATAAGGTTTCTATACCTGGATTGTCAATGAGGGTGCATCTTCCCCAATGGCAGTAAAACTTGTTTTCTGGGGGTCAAGGTGAGTGTATGTGCCTTTCTATTTATTATTCCATTTGATATGGGTCCATAACTGTCTCTTAAATGTTGTATAAAACTTCTGGTACTCCAAGTAAGTAACTTTGGTAATTTTTTAAAATATTAATAACAAAACAAGCAAATTCAAATGAATTCTCATATGAAAGTCTGATTTTGCTTTTTTGAAATGTGAGGAATATAGTCAGACATTGACTGAAATTCAAGTTCAAACAACATTCTTTGTTAAGGATTTTAAATTGGTGGAGTGTGTCTGTAATAGACATTTCTTTCCTAGTGGTAATTAATCTCCTACTGTAACAAAAGGTTATTGTGTTCCTGTTAACATGTGTGTAGTAACACCAACTGACAGAAACAGGACAAGGGGATCAGCAGCATTTAGGGGCTCGCTTGGCGTGGAGGATGTGCTTGATAACTGAACTTACTGAAAAGAAGACTAGATTTGTTTGTGGGGGAGGAGTTAATACAGTACAAACAGAGTTTATTAAACTAAAAGTAGAAGCTTTAGTGAACAGCCGAGACCCAGAAAGTTGAAAGCATTTGCGAGAATCTTTTCTGAGGGCTGCCTTGAGCCCGTCTGGCATTTTGTGCAAATTAGACAAAGTCACCTCTTCCATGGACATTCTCCTTCCATCAGATAGAAAATTGTTGGACTACACTGACTTTTAGAATAAGACACTTTATTGCCACATGCAGGGAAATTGCAATTTAAGTAAATTACCCATCTTTAAATCACCAAAGTTGTAATAAAAATGCAATTATAAAGATAGCAGAGATGCTAATGCTGCGATTGGTGCCCTTGCATGTTCACACCCTGCACAACCGCTGGGCTGGCTTTGCTTTGTGGGAATTCAGCTCAGGACAGACTCTCAGGAAGGGAGGCTTCTTCTTAAGTTCTGGTCATTGAGGAGAGAGGGTAGAAATGCTAGTTTGAAGTCTGGCTTTGATTGGATGAAAGGAGCTGAACAGCGAGCAGCAGGGTCTGTACATTGGAGGCCAGAAGGGATAGATTGAGGTTTTTAGGGGTAAAACTAGGAAAGGAGAATGGAAACTTTGTTTTAAGTCAAATCCATGACCATGCTCCACAAATTAGTGGCACAGATTGTGTGCTTTTGGATTTTCAAGACTACTGGAGTGGCTCTGTTCTGTACATCACTGGTTCTGTGATGTTCTTTTCTCAAAGACTATTTAAACTCGAGAGCTTTTTTTATTCTGTTAAAGTTGTTTTCAAAATATTAGTGTGTTTGTAACTGATGGCTTTTCCCTACTTGGGAATGGTTGTAATTAATTTTTCTGATGAGACAACAGCTATTATGTTGCTGTTAAATGGGTGGATATTGATGGACAAATAAGGGCAAGAGAGGTGCAGTGTTATTTGGGGGCCAGAGGCAGGGCTGCAGGTGGAGGGTGTGACATGACTGATGTGTAACTGAGACACAAGGAAGAGATATGGGAAGAAATGCTGTGCTGGGGCTAGGTGGCGGCAGTGGGCATGGTAGTTGGAGTCATGGGTGGAGGTGCTGGTGGTTTTAGGGGTGGGCAGGATGGTGGGGGCAGTTGGGGTGGCCATGGTGGAGCGGTGGCAGCAGCTGCCATGAAGCTGAGGACTCATGTTGAGGGAGGTGGAAGATGGAAAGATGCCGGGCCATAGATACAAAATATATGACCTGGGAAAAGCATTTGCTTCTTTAGGTGCTGATGACAGGATGGATTAGATGGAAATGAAAGGGGCTCCTCTTTGTGGAGCACTAAGCCCACTTTCTTACTGTTTCATATATCCTCCCCTGCATCCCAGGAGGACCTCACCCAGCCTTAGGAGTAACAACAACAAGATCACAGAAAGTCATTGTATATAATTCCACTGAACGCTAATGTTTATATCCCATATTCCTGCTCAAGGCCCACACTTCCTTCACCTGCCTGTGTGTGTGCATGCGTGTGATGTGGGAGGAGTGATAATCTAAGTACAGAAGTCGAGGAATATGTGATCAGTTAAGAGAACGATTTACATGATCGTGGGGAACAGGCACTGGTGTTACTACCTCTGAAATCTCTCTCCCCAAACACACCACATACACATGATCTATGTTTTGAAGAAAGACATGATGTGGACTTTTTTTTAATGAGTTAAAGGGATAGAAGGAAAAGGGAAAAGAGGGTTAGGGAGGCTTATATGACTGTCTCTCCCCTAGGTAATTGCTTAACTGTGTGTTTCACTTTGTGTATTATTTCTGACTTTTTTCTTTGCCTTTGGAATACCAAGGAGTGAGTGAGAATATGAACATGTCTGGGTCTAATATTTGGCACCTGTGACACTGAGCTAATAATTTTGTGTTCCATTTTTCTTACTTTTCAGTAGAGTAAGGTATTTGCTACTAGAAAATATTTGGGAAAACACAGCTTAATAAATATCAAAATGAAACAGTGATACTTCACAACAATCAGGCTTTTTCATCATCAATTGTCATAATTTTTGGATTGAAATATTTTATCACTGTATGGCTCAAATAATTGTCCTCATTATTTTTAATGAGATCCTTTATGCTGATTATGTAAAGATGCACCTACTCTGCAGCTGAGAGATTTAGATACACAGAGTAGCTTTTAAAAGGGGGAGTTAGCGGGTGATCATCTGGTGGAGGTTCTTAGGTATATAGTGCCATGTACTTCATGCCTACCCAGTGGATGGAATGGCTTACAACATGTCAGTGCAAATAATGTCTACCAAGTAGGGAATGCTCACTTCAATGCTGTGCTGAGCCCACCACACTCACTCACCATCTCGTTGCTCCAGGAACACCTGGGGAGGTAGACGCTGTGGCCTCCTTCATCTTCCATCTCGAGACCGGGGAAGGGCAGAGCTGGTGCTTGCAGCCAGCTGTGCCCTCGACGACTTGGTTTTACGGCCCCTTTGGACAGGGGACTCGACTCACCTTTTAAAAGTCTTTTTTTGTTTCTTGAAGTCTGTGAATTTCAGACTAGCCTATCTCATCCTCAGTGCTATGAAGCCTGATGGCTTCACTGACAAAACTGCTTTAAAATTGAGCAGGTAATTCTATCATTAGAGGACACCAGCTGAACAAGGCTAGAGGAATCCTAGAAATAAATTTGTACCCTATGATGAGATGTGTGGAATGGAATTGTTGGTTACCACTGGTTTCTCAGAGACCTTTGATATTTTTTAAAAGAGTGTATATATTTTTTTCCACCAGAGAAGGACCTATGATTCCTAAATGTCAAGATGTCAAATAGGATTGAAATATTCTCAGATTTCAAGTACATGAAGAGTTCAGCACTGCATGTATTTTATTTTCTGCTTTAAAATTATTCTTAGTGGTAGATTGGAAGCACAGGGTCTTGGAGTCCATTCTTTTGGGGAGGGTGAGGCTGATCTGTTCCCTGACCCATCTTGGACAAAGAACATAGGAGAAAGGGAAGCCAAACATATTTTATTTTATTTATTTTATTTTTTATTTTACTTTATTTTACTTTATTTTATTTTTTTATTTCATTTTTTTAACTCCGTAGATCCAGAGTTCAGAATTTTAGGAAATTGGTTGCTGGGCGTGGAGGGAGGCAGAGTCAGGAGATGTCACAGGGACAATCCAGTCAAGATGATAGAAACCACAGAGGCTTCTCTGTTACCTGTTTTCAAATGGTGCACAAGGCGCCACAATTTTCTGAGCATTGCTCCCTCATCCGGTCAACTGCACACTGTGACCTTGCCTCTCTAGCTAGGAATTAAACCTGGGTTCTGTTTGATGCGAGACCAGATTTCATTAAACTAGGTCATTGGGACACACACACAGGGGCCTGGATCACACTGGCACCGTGTACTCTTTGCTGATTAAATGGGCAAATGCCGGTAGGCAGATGGAATGGCTTCACTCCTGCTTTTAGAAGCAGATAGCAGGGAGTGGTGCAGTATTTGAACATGCTTCCAGTGAACGCTGATTTACAGTGGGGATCCTGGAAAAGTCCCTGTCATCCTCTTCTGTCAGATGGGTTCATTGTCTTTAAAACTATCACAGAAATTATAGCCAAATTAAAAATGAATGGGTTATTCAAATGTTTTATGAGTTATTGCTCTGACTTGTGTATTCTTAGTACAATGTGGATTCCCCCCTCCTCCCCTCCCCCCGCCACTCCTTTTAGAAACACCAAGAACATGAGCTGACAGCAGCCATTTGGCAGTGATTTCCTGGGGCAGAAGCTTGGGACTTCGTGTAGGGGGATTGGTTGGAGATTCATTTTCAGTTCTTCTTTTGAAGGTTTATTTTGGCTCCATCCCATGATAGCAGAATGAATTAAATGGCTTTTTAAAAATGGCCTTTTTAAAGATTTGCTTTGGCCTAAGAGGATTTCATCATATTTTTATGGTTATTATTCATTGTACGTAGTATCCTGATTTGTAAAAAATGTGCTGTGTGCATATTTCATGCTCAGCTGCTGAGATGGGGGTAGTCCCCTGAGATGCCCAGGCAGGCAGAATAGCCTTTTCAGCAATGGTTGCTGCTGTGTGGGCTGGGGAGCTGCCTGGCAGGTGGCAGAGAGAAGTGAAGAGTCTGCATCAGGTTGTCATCTTGGTCCTGTCGACTCAGCTCATGGCCAGAACGTAGGCTTTATAAGGGCTGGTGTTCTGTCTGTCATTCTTAAACATAGAGGCACATGAGAGAAGCCATAGGGAATCAGCCTTCATGGTCTGCCAGTCTAGGACAGCTTTCCCTTCAGAGTTTAATTTAAAGGAATAGTAGTCCTCTAATAGCTAAAGTGCATGAAAAAATCAGATTGGAAACACTTGGCTAATTATGAATTCTAAGGTGCATTTCAGTTCACCTGAGCGTTTTAACCTCAACTAACATGGATGGTACACTTCCAAGTCCATCAAGCCTGTGTGTGTCCTTTAAATATTTAAGTTGTCTTCTTAGAAGAAAAAATTAAATTATCTGGGTAGGTTAATCTCCACAGACTATTATAAGTGTGCAAATAATATGCCACTTTCAGTGGGATTTTAATAGACTGCTTGTCAGAACTCAGGTTTTCTTCGCTTCTTGCAGAATCAGTTCTTGTTATGCATTCTGAAAACAAAGCATCTCTCATTTATTAAGAATATGCACACTTAACAAAAGAAGATCAGGACTCATTGTCCTCTTGAAAAGCTGACATAACAAAAATAGTCTCTGAAGCTCCTAGCTCTGTAGCACTTTATTGGCACCCTGTGTGGAATACCTTCTCCTATCTTATGCTGTATTTTTTTTAACACATGTAATTTTCTTACTGGACACTATCCTTCTTCAGTGGTATGATCCATGTCTCATTCCTTTTCAATGTTAGTTGACAACATGCCTTACATATAATGGGGCTCAATCAATATTTGGTGAATGAAAACACTGAGGAGGCACAGAGGGCTGAGTTCATTGAAGTTCTCATTTAAGATGTGGATGGTGTGGAGGCATTCATGTTCTTCTCAGGTCCTGCTTGAGTACTGCACTATACTGTGCTTGGGATGGCAAGAGAAGGCTGCCAGGAAATCACCTAAGATAACTTTCTTTGAAAAGTGGGAATTATTGAAATAGGCACGAACAGTTTGGAGTTTCTGTAAATGAAGTCAACATAACCTGAAATTTTTGGTGGCACTTTGGTTCCCCTGGTCAGATTGAATGCAAAGGAAGAGGTGAGGATGAGGGTGGACTCCACAGTTTTGCCTCCCAGAGGGAAATGCCAGGGGCACAGGAGCTCTGACAGAGAAGGACGGTAGTGGCCTAAAAGAGAAGGCAGGAGGATCCCCAGCCATGAAGCAGTAGAGACGTGTGCAGTGGGATATCACACCTAGAGTAGATTCTAGAAGACATTAAGGATAGCTTTTGAGACTGTTGAGACTTCTTTTGATTCTGTTGCTCTCTTCCTTTATTGTCTGCACTGTCTCATCTTATCATTGCTTTGGCAAACGATAAGGAGTTGATAAGGAGTCCGTAGGATGGTTTTGCAGGGCAGGCCTCATTTCCTTCCCTACATGGTCTAATTCCTCCATCCCCACTGTCCCAGGAAACCAGGCAGCAGCCCTGGAGACTGATGCCATTTTGGCGTTCTGCTTCTAATGCCAACTGGGACTCATCTGGCTCCAGCAATATGGGCATCCATCATATGAAAGCTTGGCCTCCCAGGGGGAGCAGGAGGATGCCAGGTAGCTAGACCTGCTCACATTATAGAGCCTGACAGTCACCTGGGCCTCTGCCACACTTACCCCTTGTGGTTTCTGACCACTCTATACATTTACCTACAGGATGCTGCCCAGGTTCCTTAGCAGAAACACAGGGCCCTTCACACACTGCATGTTTTACCTGCATTTCTGGTGCCATACTCCCTTTTTTAGTGCAGGTATTTTAGTGCAAGTATTTATAGAATGTCTGCTTTGTGATACTTACTATGTTAGGTGCTTAGAACACAAAAGTAATAACATTAGAGTTTGTTTTAAAAAGAAGTTACAATCTAATGGGATAGCAGAACATGTGAACAGTGGTTTACGGGAATGTGACAGGGAAGCATGGAGGGGGAGTCACAGGCCCTTCTTCTCTGTCCTTCCCAGGCCACTCACCATCAGTATGTTTGGGGGTCAGTCAGTATTGGGGGTTTGATATTGCTGTTTTATATCTGTAGTGTTGTATGACAACAATTTCTGTACTGGAAAAATAACTTCAGCTACTCTAAGAACTATAATAGTCAAAAGAATTAAATTATACTTTGTTAATGGCCTGTAGTATGACAGGACAAGAGACTAATATTTTGGAAATTTTTTTTCAATAAAGGGGGGCTGGGATTCCTGAGTTTAAAGGGGAATTAAATTAGAAGAGTCTTCTAGTAAGCTTTCCTATTAATTACCATTTTACAATATTCTTGCCCTTCCTTCCTCATCAATCCCTCTTCTATTGATGAAAGAATATTTTTGTCCTGAATTGTCTAGATCTCAATGAGGGGTGAGTCTTCTGTCTCTCCCAGAGGCCATTTGTCAATGTCTGGAGACATTCCTGATTGTCACAACTGGGAGGATGCTGTTAACACCTCTTGGTAGATGCAGAGAATACTGTCTATTATTGTATAGTGTACAGGACAGTCCCCCACAAACAATTTTCTGACCCAAAATGTCAAGTGTGCCAAGGTTGAGAAATCCTGGTCTGTATGAATAGTCTACATTGCTCATATTCACTAGAGCATTTTATAAGATCCAAAATCAGTTGTGACCATAGATATTTAAAAAGATGATTTTGAACAGAAGGGGGTTGGAGGGTTAGGTGGGAGGTGAGGTGATTAGTAGAGATTTTTCACTGTTGTCCTCTTTTATTTTATTTTGGCTTTTGTGGCATACCTTTTAAAAAATAACAAGATTTTTTAAAATTAGTGAATCCACAAGATAAATGGTTTTATTTGATTATTGCTCAGGACATTTGAGAGAACATGATTAATGTATCTTTGGTGTCTTGCACAGTCCCCTAATGTGGCACACGATTAATGTACATTTGTTGGATAAATGCAGGAATGCATAAATGCAAGAATGCATAAATGCATATGATCCTGGAGATGGTAGGATTTATTTGTTTCCAAATAGTCCTTTTGTATTTTTGTGGTCAGCTAAGTGGAAAGTGTGCTGCCAGAGTTAATGAAAGTCACTTCAAATATTCAAAGAGAGTGTTAGGTCAGGAAAACTAAGGCACCTGGCTCTCCAAAAGGGAGAAACTAGAAGGTCATGGACTTGAACACCAGCTTGTTGGGGAAGCTGAACAGGCAAAAACACAGCAGAGGTTCACAAAAGCCCACATGGTCTAGAGCCACAGAGGAATATGTTACAAGCAAACAGCTGTACCAAAAAGCAAACTCAACACAAACCCATTGTAGGAACCAAGCAGCTAACACAGAGTCCTTGGAGGAGAGAGAAACAGCGTAACTTGGAGTGCAGGCTGATAGAATGAGAGCAAGCTTGGCCTGCCCTGCCTCCTGGATGCCATCTGGGCTGCTTCTGCCGGGAAAAGCTCTACCCAGGCTCTTCACTGTTTGCCCCTGTGAACCCTTTGCTGCAGCCAGATGTCCCTGCTTACTCTCCCAACATCCTTGCACTGCCTCTGCCCCTTCACTCCCCATGTTCTCTCTGGAAGCCCCTTTCTCTCTCCTCTATACTTGAGTATTCTTTTACAAGATTCAGCTCAAGTTCTATGCTCTTTGCGAAACCCTTCCTAAGATTTTCTGTGTCAGAAATCTTTAGCTCTCTGAGTCCTCCCTCCCCATATTCCTCCAAACTTAGGAGACAACTTGCAGTCATGGTTGGTCACTGGGGCTTCAAGGGGACAGCCATCAGCACATGGCATCTGGAATGTGAGTCCCAGAGTAAGGAGGGGAGAGGTGAGGACAGCACCATCAGGACTCAACTCTATAGAAACCTCTGGAGTTTTAAAACACTTCACTGGGAAAAATTCATCTTTTTATGGTCATTGAAGCAGACAGTAAGGACAGGAAAGCATCCCCCTACTGTCCAGCCAGTGCTTGTTGGACAAATGCCCACCGGGCCATCATGTTTTGGCCAGAGTCTGCACACAGCATCCTGCATGCTGGCCTCAGATCTGCTGGCTTAAGATCTGAGTGACAGCCCCTACCTGCACAAAGAAGGGATGTGAAGAAGTGCTTTTAATTTTTCTGCAAACTAGAGGCAGACAGAACTGTAAATGCTATTCTAACATTAGGCAGAGGTAAGGTCCCCTCTCTGTACAGTTTGGGACACAGTCAGTCCTTGTTTCCGCAGGGTCCAGGTGCAACATGGAAGGTGTGTGTGTCTCTTGCTGTGCCTGGTCCTGGCTGCAAGCTCAGGAGGAGGATATGCTTTGCTCATGGGCCAGAGCCAACCTCATGGGGCTGAGCATCCCTGTCAGTGTCAACAGAAATACTCTCCCCATATTCATCTTAGAACTTCATAATACTGTGTGAGCTTCCTAGCAGCAGTGGGTTTGATCAGCTGTGTTTAGAAGAGCAATATTAAAAACATAAATTTCCCAGAAACTATGCCTAATAGTAAAGTGTCAAGCAATAGAAAGGAGAAATGAAATTTAATTTTGGTCAGAGGACTTTCATTCTCTGTGCTGCATTTCTTAAAAATGTTTCTAAACCACCTAGGAGGTCAGTCTTTCAACAGTTGATTCATTTCACAGCAAAAACTCAGATACAGTAATATTAAAACCTCATACTGGGTGTTAAAATTTTGCTATCATACCCATCCTCATTACAAGTATGGTGGTACCTCAGTACTCATCGTTAATTTGTTCCAGAACTTGTGATGAGTGCCAAAACCAATGAGTGCCAAATGATGAAACATTTTCTCTTGTGGGGTGTGTCATGACTTGTGCAAATTCTGGCAAGTGGCATGAGTCCCAAGCAAGCACTGAGTGCTGAAACATTTTCTTCTCGTCAAAATGCGCTGAATACAGGTTTGACAAGTGCTGAGCAAACGAGCACCAAGGTATGACTGTACTTGTTTTCTATTCATATAAAACCATTGGGTAGGGAAATTTTCCTTGATTTTTGTATTCAGAATATTCAATTGCCTGTTTACCATGGTTCTATTTATTTCCAGATAAAAATTTCTCTTTTCTGTGTGTGTGTGCAGCTGAGTGTAGCTCTCAGTTGCCAAAGAGGAGAGGGATATCACTGTTAAATGAGAATGATCCCTTATTTGCAAGTTAAAATATATTCTGAAAAGGGTGAATGCCTATTCTTTCCTGAAGCCTGTTAATTCCGTGAGGGCTGTGAGGTGTCTCTGAGGCTTGTTTCTGTGTTGTGTTTTTTCTTGGATCTTAGCAGTGAGGTATATTTCTGTTTCAGCCAAAACCTTGACTTCTATTGGTATAGGAAGTAGAAAAAGATAAGGAGGCCTATGAGATATAAGAAGCCCATCCATAAAATTTGCACAATTTAAATGCAGAGCTAGTGGATTCTGAAAGATTCTAAATTGTGTTTTTAAACACTACTGTGTAAGCACATGCATTTGGAAAATGACATTGATGGAATTCATCTTAAGTGAACAGGTGTACTTGAAACCTTGGGGTTACTGACCTACAGAGATAGGAAATCGGTATACTTGTTTCAAAAATGTGATTTTTATATGTGTATGTTTATACATATTCAGAAAATATTTATTGAGTGACTGTTATGTATTGGGTACTGTGCCGATGTTATATATACAAAGGTAAATATGATATGATCCTTGGCCCCCAGGAGCTTAGAGTTGAGGAGGAGGTTTAGACACTAAGTGAACAAGCAGTTATGGTGCAGATGAAAAGGGCTGTGACGAGGGGCCTGAAACATATATGACTCTGAAGGCCCTTCTTTTTTTTAAATTAAATTTTATTTTATTTTTTAAAAAGATTTTATTTATTTATTTTTATACAGAGGGGAAAGGAGGGAGAGAGGGAAAGAAACATCAATGTGTGGTTGCCTCTCGCATGCCCCCTACTGGTGACCTGGCCCACAACCCAGTCATATGCCCTTACTGGGAATCAAACCAGCAACCCTTTGGTTCACATTCCACTGAGCTACACCAGCCAGGACTTTTTAAAATTAAATTTTATTGATTATGCTATTACAGTTCTCTCAATTTTCCCCCTTTTGTCACTCTTCACCCAGCACCTCCCACTTCCTCAGGTAGTGAGTGGGGAAAACCATTGTTCATGTCCATGGGTCATGTGTATAAGTTCTTTGGTTACTCCATTTCCTGTACTGCACTTTACATCCCCCTGTCTATTCTGTAACTACCTATTTGTACTTCTTAATTCCCTCACCTGTTCTCTCCTTCCTCTACAACCACCTCCTGTCTTGCAACCATCAAAACACTCTCTGTATCCACAATTCTGTCTCTATTCATCTTGTTTGCTTAGTTTATTTTTTAGATTCAGTCATTGATAGATATGTATTTAAGCCATTTTATTGTTCATGGTTTTGATCCTATTCTTTTTCTTAAGTAAACCCCTTTAACATTTCATATAATAATGGTTTGGTGATGATGAACTCCTTTAGTTTTTTCTTATCTGGGAAGCTCTTTATCTGCCCTTTGATTCTAAGTGATAGCTTTGCTGGGTAGAGCAATCTTGGATATAGGTCTATGCTTTTCATGACTTTGAGTATTTCTTGCCAATTCCTTGTAGTCTGCAAAATTTCTTTTGAGAAATCAGCTGACAATCTTATGGGAACTCCTTTGTAGGCCACTAACTTCTTTTCTCTTGTTGCTTTTAAGATTCTCTCTTTATCTTTAACCGTTGGCATTTTAATTATGATGTGTCTTAGAGTGGGCCTCTTTGCATCCATCTTGTTTGGGACTTTCTGTACTTCCTGGATTGCATGTTCATTTCCTTCACCAAATTAGGGAAATTATCATTCATTATTTTTTCAAATAGATTTCCAATTCCTTGCTCTTTCTCTTCTCTTTCTGGAACCCCTACGATGTGAATGTTGGTATGCTTGAAGTTGTCCCAGAGGCTGCTTGCACTGTCCTCATTTTTTTGGATTATTTTTCCTTCTTGTTCTGCGTGGTTGTTTTTTTGCTTCCTTATGTTTTCAAACATATGATTCTTGGCTTCATCCACTCTACTGTTGTTTCCCTGTGAATTGTTCTTTATTGCAATTAATGAATCCTTTATTTCTGACTGTATCTTTTTTATGCTGTTGAGGCTCTAAGTTCCTTGAGAATCTTTATAACCAGTGTTGTATTTTGAACTCTGCATTGGTGGATTGCTTATCTCCATTTTGTTTAGTTCTTTTTCTGGAGATTTGATCTGCGCTTTCATTTGGGCCATATTTCTTTGTCTCCTCATTTGGGTAGCCTCCTTGTGTTTGTTTCTATGTATTAGGTAGAGCTGCTACAGCTCCCTGTCTTGGTAGTATGGTCTTTTGTAGTAGAGGGCCTGTAGGGTCCAGTGGCACAGCTTCCCTTATCACCCAAACTGGGCACTCAAGGTGTGCCCTCCATGTGGCTGAGTATACCTCCTCTTGTAATTGAGCCTTGATTGCTGGTGGCAGGTGAATGGGAGGGATTTACCCAGGCCAGTCAGTTGCAAAGACTGTCTGTGGCCACTGACCACCAATCTCCACCCTCCTTCGAGGATCAGCTTTTCAGAGGCAGGGTGGTAGTGCTCCACCGTGGTTTGTAGCTGTTCACTGGCCTTGGGGTTTCTTGGGTGGTGCAGGCCAACATCAGCCCCAACCTGTGTTCTATTTGGGGCCACTCTTCCTGAGCTATAAAGCAATGTGCAGGTGGCTGCTATTTGTGCCTGACTTGGAGATTCCCACCAAAGCCAAGCTGTCCATCTAGGCTGACTGCTGCTAGTGCTTGGCCTAGGGCCAATTACAAGAGGTATGGGGGTTGGAGGCTCACTGAGGCTGTCTCTTGCTTGTTTGATAAAATTTAGGAAGTTGTGAAGCATGAGTAAGACCAGCCATTCATATGTAAAAGTCATAGTTAACAGCTTGGATGGGTCTGTAAGTTGGGTGGGATGGAGTCTCAGGGGATCTCCATGGCAGGGAAAACAGTGTTAGCCAGGTTGGTGGAGTCTAAGATGTGGCACTGGTCTATTGGCTCAGTGGCTTTGTGAGGGGAGGGCTCAGAAAAGGGATGATGGCCTCTTCCCACCTTTCTGTCTGGGAGAAATCTGTCCCCCAGCTCCTACCTTGGTGCCAGACACTTCAGTTCCTCTCTGTATGCCACTGGTGCCTTTCAAGCTGCTACCCTGGTGCTGGAACTCAGAGGGAGTGAGTCTGAGTAAGTTCTGGTGTGGGTTCTTTAAGAGAAACTGCTTGGAACTCAAGAAGTTTCTTCCACTGACTCCATCCCCACTGGTTTTTGCAGTCAGAAGTTATGGGGATTTATCTTCCTGGCACTGGAACCCTGGGCTGGGGGCCCTGGTGTGGGTCTGGGACTCCTTGTTCCCAAGATATCCCTCCTGAATTTTTATCCACCACACATGGATGTGTGACCAGCCTGTTCTGAGTCTCTGCCCCTCTTACCAGTCTGGAAGGATGTGGTTTCTTTAATTCGGTAGTTGTCAGATTTCTATTCAACTCAATTTCTGATGGTTCTGAGTGATGGTTGTTTTATATTTTAGTTGTAAATTTGATGTGGTTGTGTGAGGAGGTGAACTGTGTTTACCTATGCTTCCATCTCGACTGGAAGTCCTCCTGAAGGCCTACTTAAAAATTGTACAAAATTACAACAAGAATTAGGTGGAGAAAGAGATGTTTATTTAGAAGGGGCTTGTGTAGGTGAGGAACCCTGAAGTTTTAACTCTCACCCCAGGCTACTGGGAAGCCTCCAGAGTAGTGAGAATCCCCTGAGAGGAACCAGTGCCCATATCTGAGCCTTGGGAACCCCTTCCCAGAGGAGGCCACCCTGTGGGTGTATGTCATTTCTGCTCCTGCTCTCCTAAGTGTGTTCTCCACACAGCATCCAGAATGAGCATTTGAAATCTGATTCAGATAACATTAGTCCCCCTTCATAGTTTTCCACTTGCTTTCTATCACATTCAGAATAAAACCCACAAGCTTTTCACATGCCTTCTTGCTCCTAGTGTGCCAGCCACTGGCATCGCTGTTATTGGAGTGCACCAGTCATCTTCCCATCTCAGGTTTGCTCATTTCATCCCCTCTGCTGGCAGGATGCCTTCCCCACAGATAATATAGAACATGGCTTGCTCCTCTGCTGCCTTCATGTGTGCTCCAGGGTGGCCTCACAAGGGCCTTGCCTGACTATGCCAGGCAAAGAGAGAGTGTTCTCTGCTCTCTTTATTTCAACTTCTTTTCTTCAGAGCATCATAACTATGTTGCATACTCATTTGTTTGTCTCCCCAACTGAAATGTCAGCTCTGGGAGGATGCCTTGTTCTCTGCATGCAGGAGACCCTCATTTAATATTTGTTAGATGAAAGAGTGAATGGAGGTAATGGAGAAACGTGGTTTGCAAACAGCATTTGGGAGGTTTGTTTTCCGTGGCTTGTACAAAGGAAAGTTAACATTCTTCTAGGGCCCTAAATATTTTGAAAGGCTACAAGTATATCTGTTTCTGAGCAACATAAATGAACAGAATATCCAAATTCTCTGGAAAAAAGTGTCCCTGCCACCTGCCTGTAGACAGACAGCATCAGATAACCTGAAGTTCAAGGTCTGTCCATAAAGTATCTAGCCACACAATGTGAAAAATAGAGACATTTCATTGAATAAGATAGAAGATACAAGAAACATTGTAGATAGGACAATGATGCCTCAGTCCCCTTCAACATAGGCACCTTGGGACCTCACACAGTTCTCCCAATCTCCATCACTTGCCCATCATATTTTCCTGAGTCTCATTGGTGGTCTTAAATCTCTTCCCTTTCAAAGGTGATTTTAGTTTTGGGAAAAGCCAGAAGTCACAGGGTGCCAAATCTGGGCTGTAGGGGGGCTGAGTCACTTGGGTGATTTGATGTTTCCCCAAAAAACTCAGCACAAGATGTGCTACATGAGTGGGTGCGTTGCCGTGATGAAGCTGCCAATCACCAGTTGCCCATGGTTGCAGCCATTTTTGTCATATTGCATCTCTTAACCAATGAAGAACATTGAGGTAGTACTCCTTATTAATTGTCTGTCCTGGAGGGGTGTACTTGTGATGAACAAAACCTTCCCAATCTTGGTCTTACTGTGACTTTGTTGCATCTTCTTCAGGCATGGAGAACCAGGAAACTTCCAGAGGGATGGCTGGGCCTTTGTTTTCAGGTCATAGCCATAGACTCATGATTCATCTCTGGTTATGACCTTCTTGAGGAAATATGGCTCATTGGTAGTAGTTTGAGTCAAGTCATTAGCAACTATGGCACAATGTTCCTTATGCTCTGGTAGCAGAAGCTGTGGTATGAATATTGTCATGATACATCTCATGCCAAGGTACTGTGTCAAAATGTTGGACATAGTAGTTTTTGTAATCCCTGGATCAGCTTCTTGTTCTCACAGTGTCAGTTGCCGATCTTTGTTGATTGCAGCCTGTACATGTTCAACATTCTCAGGTGTTCTACTTGTTGCATACCTTCCACAACATGGATCACTTTCAACAGATTCTTGAGCATCTTTAAAGCATTTGTGCCATACTTTCATTTGTGCTGTACTCATTGCATCATCCCTGAAAGCCTCCTAAATTGGCCAAATAGTTTCTGCAGAGGAATGTTCAAGCTTAACATAAAATCTGATGCAGATTCATTGCTCTACTTGCTCAGTCATTTTGAATGCAATGGCCACACAGTACACATTCTCACTCAATGGTGTGTACTGTCCCCACTGACTAGTACAGTGAAGTCGTCATTGTTCATGCATGTGCATTCAGTCCACTCTCCTTGGCTGCCAGGTTACATTGATGTCGCACAATCTGTTTTTGTTACATTAATTACAATGGCTGGACGTTTTCAGGACAGACCTTGTATGTCTAACATTGTACTGTCATTAACACCCATATTAAGTGTTTTGTTGTTTCAAATTCTTCATTTGGACTTGGTTGGAAGACATCTTAAGTTTGAGAAGTAGGAATAGGGAAAAGTTCAAAGTGTGTAGTGGAGGAGTATAAATTTAGAGGTTAAAAATCTCATCTACAATGTTTTTCTTCTGTTAATTGTGCATGTGTTAAGCTATTTGAAAATGTATTTGATCATGGAAGTGGCATACCGACTATTAAAGTGACTTCTTTAGAATTTCTCTCATTCTTGAAGCTTGTCTCTAGGATGTGTTTTCCAAAGTAGGTGCTGTGGGGTGGGAGGCTCATTTAATTCCTCTAGGGATGCAGGATGAGACAGAAACTAAAGCTTTATTATATTTTGTTATAAGGACACAAGCAGCTTCACTTGGTCCCTGACATTCTGACCTGAGGTATCCTGAGGAAGCAGCAGGAGGTCCCGTCTGGATGGGAAAGAGTGACACCTGCACACCTCTGTCTGTTTTGCAGGATGTGTGGGCAGGGTTAAGTCAATGCACAAACTACATGATCTAGTTTTAACTAAATTAACATCCACAGAATAGACATTTGGCTTAAAAACCAGAAAGCTATCATCATATTAATGAGTGAAAGTGCAAATGAGCATCATGAAAATGGCAGACTTGATATTATTCCTGTTACTCATTGTATGAGAACTTCTTTAGCTACATAAAAGCAATGATAACCCATACCTGTTGGACAAGAAGGTGGCCAAAAATTCAAAATCATCAAGAAGATTATTCAAAATGAGGATTTATAGCTGTTATTGCAACAAGGTACCTTGTCCTAACTGGATAGTGTGTTTTCTATTAGTTACTGGTCAGAGTACAGGTGTATACAATTTATAAATAAGCAAGTATACATGTGTCGGGGGATACACACTCAAAGTGTCTTACTGTTAAGGAGTGTCCACTCAAGAAAGTTTAGCGCCCACTGCTTGAAGGTCTTGCTATTAAAAGTGTGGTCCCCAAATGTGGTAACCTGTTAGAAATGCAGAATTTCAGGCTCCCACATTAGACCTCCAGGATCAGAATCTGTCTCCCAACAAGATTCTTAGTGATACGTAGGCACATTACAGTTTGGAAAATGCTGCTTTAGGACATATTTGATAACATACCCGTTCTGTACTTTTGAAATAAGGGAGTGATTCCCACACAAGAAATTGTGTAATTAAATGAGCTTTTATTATTATTTATTGTTGTTCAAGTACAGTTGTCTCCATCTTTCCTCCACCACTCCCTTCACCCCAGCCTTCCCTGCCTCCTACCCTCAATCCTACCCCGCTTTGGTTTTGTCCATGCGTCCTTTATAGATGTTCCTGAAAACCGTTCTCCCTTTCCCCCACTCCATTACCCCCTCCTCCCTCCCTTCTGGTTACTGTCAGTTTGTTCTTAATTGTAATGTCTCTGGTTATATTTTTCTTGCTTGTTTGTTTTGTTGATTAGATTCCACTTGTAGGTGAGATCATGCGGTATTTGTCTTTCACCCCCTGGCTTCTTTCACTCAGCATAATGCTCTCCAGTTCTATCCATGCTGTTGCAAAGGGTAGGAGCTCCTTCTTTCTTTCTGCTGCATAGAATTCCATTGTGTAAATGTACCATAGTTTTTTGATCCATTCATTTACCAATGGGCACTTAGGTTGCTTCCAGCACTTGGCTATTGTGAATTGTGCTGCCATGAACATTGGGGTGCATAGGTTCTTTTGAATTGGTGTTTCAGGGTTCTTAGGATTTAATCCCAGCAATGGATTGAGGTATAATTGACATACAGCATCATCTTAATTTTGGGTACACAACATAATGATTTGATAGTTGTATATATTGTGAAATGGTCACCACAGTACATCTCCAGTACACTGGTCAGCATGCATTTACAGATTTGTTTTTTGTGATGAGTGTTATATTCAGCAAACGCAAGAACAAATTCCGAGACTTTCAGGATATTAAAGATGTTGCTTTATTGGCCAAGTTTAACCTGCGCAGGGGCGAACTCTTAAAGTGTCTGGAGACACAGTACCCACAGGGGCTGCAGATAAAAGAGTCGCGCTGAGTGCTCACAGCTAGGTTCTTATATAGGGGTTTTGGCGCGAGCAAGCAAGCAAGCGTTTTACAGAAGCTGATGTGGCAGTTAGCTATTTGCTTACAGAGACCGCGTGGGAACAGGGTAAAATTCAAATTTTTAAAACTAAACAAAGCATTGCTTATTTAGCAGCCCCAGGGGAGAATATTTGCATGACACAGGACGTTTGCTTAACTACATCCTACACTCTGTCTCCCTTATTAGTTCTTTTTAGCTACAATGCGGTTCCTGTTTACTAAGGTCACATTTAGTTCTTAATTTTCTTGTTCCCAACAATGAGAACTTTTAAGATCTAGTTTCTTAGCAACTTTCAAATATACAATATAGTATCACTAACTGTAGTCACCATACTGTACATTTCATCATCGGGACTTATGTATTTTATAACTAGAAGTTTGTACTTTTGACCCCCTTCACCAAATTTGCCCATCTCACCACCCCATGTCTGGCAACTGTTCCCTTTATCTATGAGCTTGGTATTTTTTTTTGTTCCACATATAAGTAAGATCAAAATGGTATTGGTATTTCTCTACCTGACTTATTTCACTTAGCACAATGCACTCAAGACCCATCCATGTTATAGCAAATGGCAAGATTTCCTTCTTTTTTTTTTTGTGGCCGAAGAGCATTCCTTTGTGTGTATGTATTGCATCTTTATTCATTCATCCATCAAAGGACAGTTAGGTTCAAGTGCAGATATAGTTCCACTTATCTGTGGTTTCTCTTTCCATGGTTTCAGTTATCTATGGTCAACCACAGTCCAAAAATATTAAATGGAAAATTTCAGAAGTGAATTTTGTGTTATCCTTTGGATAAATACCCAGGATTGAAATTGCTGGATCATATGCTAGTTGTATTTTTTAATTTTTGAGGAACCTGCATACTGTTTTCCACAGTGGCCACACCACTTTATAATCCCACCAACAGTGCACGAGTATTTCCTTTTCTCCACATCCTTGACAGCACTTGCTATTTCTTGTTTTTATGATAATAGCTGTGCTCACAGGTGTGAGCTGATATCTCATTGTGGTTTGACTTGAATTGCTCTGATAATTAGTGATGTTGAGCCCCACAAGTCTTGGTTTGAATCTTGTTCTGTAACTTACCAACTTGACCTAGGCAGCTCACTGAACCTCCAAGACCTTGTTTCCACATCAGTGAAACAGACGACAACGTCTGCCTCCTAAGTGTTTTTAGGGTGCCATGTATGTAAAGTATGAAGAGGAGGAGCCCAGTAACAGTTGGTTCAGTCCCTCCACCCTCCCCCTTCAATGTCAATCTGTAAACCCATGGAGGTGTAGCTTATCTATATCTCCCTGCACAGAGGTCTTAAACTTTTTGCTTATGTAACTCCTAAAAGAATTTTGAAAAATCATATACACCCTCACATTTTCTTAAAATTTAATATCGAAGTTTCATTATAGTTTAAAAAGTTGCAAAGTGACCCCTAGGTTATTGAAAATATTGATATTTTAAAATAAAACTGGTTACATTACTCTTCATTTGGCCAACGGAATAAAAATCTCAGGTGATTTGATAGCCTCTCAGTGGGGGGTTGGCGAGTGGGAGGAAACAGAGTTCACTCCCATTCCCCTTGGACTTTGTTGGCATCTCAGGCAACAGCTGAACCCTATGTTGGGTTCAGCTCTCACTGGATGGTCTCATGGTGGTTCTGGTGTTCTTCTGGGGATGATGGTCCTGTGGTCCAAGCACACCACCTCTCCCTTTGTTCTGTCAGTGAAGGGTGGGTGGTGGCTTCCAGCAGTTTGCTCTTGTCTGCCCTGCTTCATGGTTCTCAGTTGGTTTCTCAGCTTTTCTTCCATGTGTGTGATCAGTTCCCTTCACTACTTCCCTCTGTGGCAAATATTTAACATGGATTGTGTTTTTCAGGTGAGATTCTGACTGACATTCCATTTTTATTGAAATGCCAATATTTGGAATTGTTCCATTGTCACTGGAGGCTTTTAAATCCCAAATCAGTGCACAATAGAAAGACTTAGGACGTGTGAAGGCTGTGCTTTCCTTTAAAAGATGGAAGAAGTACAGATATGAGGAAGAAAGACATTGCTAGGCAGAACAATTTGGGGAAAAGTGCCAATGAGAGATAAGGATGTATAAACTGATTTCTTTAAAATGAGTACCTTACACAGAAGTCTTTGTATGCCCAAGTTTGAAAATTGCTGCCTTGAAAAGTCAGACAGGCACATTGCATGAAGCTGGCTCATGAAACATATAAGTGGGTGACTGTCTTTGTACCCAAATCTCTGGTGTCCAGGAAATCTGCTACGGCTGCTATAAGGGGCTCAAACTCATGCCAGGTAAGGGAATGCATGCTGGGTCTGCCCCTGCTGAGGCTGCGGCTCATGGCTGGCTGGATAGGGCATCTCCAAGACAGGCACCTGGCCAAGCCCCAGGAGCAGGCAGTGTGTAGGAGGTGCAGGAGTATTGGCTGTCAGCTGGGCATAGGCTGCTGCTCTTGCTCTGGTAGCGACGGTGGTACTGATGTTTGCACTTGTGTGCATCTGCTGCTGGTTTGGAATTCTGCCACTCATCTGGGGAAATCTCTTTGACAAATTTGTTTACAGAACATCAACTTGTGCGTTTATTGGCTAGCCACCTAAACTGAAAATAGGTTGAGGATTTATAAGAGGACGACTTTCACTGGTCATAGAACAGAATTCTTCCCCCAAAGAGGACTATATAGCTTCTTTGCTTTTTGCTGTGATTTTTAAGTTGCAAATATATCCTCAACTTTAATTCATGTTCAAGTGGAGTGACAGTGGAGTTTAAAATACTATCCCTCCAAACCCCAAACCAAAACGGGCTCTTATGGAGAGAGAGATCCTGTCATTTACAGAATGCCCACTGGGCTGGGATGAGTATTGTGCCCAGTGCTCATATTAGCCAATATATGAACTTCTCAAGTGCATATTGTTTTTGTTAATGGGCTGAATGGAACCAGGTGTTCTGACTCCAGAACACAACTACTTTAGCCACTAAATCAAAAACAGTGAGTAGTGGAGTGCATTTGCCACTGACTCTCTAAGGTGCTGATGTTTCTTGAGAAGCCTGGGTTACCTGGGAGGGGAGGACTTTGGTGTTGATGGTGTTGAGGCAAGGTTAAATTTAATTTATAGCAATGAATGCTGTTTCACAGAGCACCCTCTGGGTGTAGAACTGGAGGTTTCTTTCAGGGAGTGTTGTGCCAACTGAGCATATTTGGAAAGATAATAACTCTGAAAGATTGAGGCAAGCCTTCTTAAACTTAGAAATTTGAACTTTCAGCTAATAATTCTTTTTTAAAAAGGATTTTATTTATTTATTTTTACAGAGAGGGGAAGAGAGGGAGAGAAAGGGGAGAGAAACATCAATGTGAGGGAGAAACATCGATCAGTTGTCTCTCACACATGCCCTGACTGGGGACCGACCCCCCAACCCAAGCAGGTGCCCTGACTGGGAATCGAACTGATGACCTTTCACTCTGCGGGACAATGCCCAACAAACTGAGCCATACCAGTCAGGGCCTAACTAGTAATTCTTTAAAAAAATTTAAAGATTAAAATCACATAGTCTGAGATTTCTGAGAGGATTAAAGATCAGAAATCAGATTTTAGGAAGATGTCACATGGGAAATGGAGAAGCCACCCAGACAAGAACAAAATTGGTTCCTGAAAGAGAAGGTAAAGATATGAAACTCATGGAGTGGGGTAACCAGGATGCAAGTGGGCTTTAAACTAATACCAGGGAACAGGCTGCCTTTTGGGAAAAAGGGGACATGGTAAGTGTTTGGAAAGTCAAACTACAGAACTGTCATTTTCAAGTTTTTTAACAAATAAAGAACGAATGAAAATATGTTAGACATACCACATCTCCTTCGTCCAAGCATCTGTCAATAGACACTTAGATTGTTTCCATATCTTGGCTGTTGTAAAGAGGGTATTATGGTAAGTGAAATATGTTAGACAGAGAAAGACAAATATCATTGACAGCGGGGAGAGGGTTGAGGGGGTTGGTAAAAAGGTGAGGGGATTAAAAAGTACAAATTGATAGTTACAAAATAACCATGGGGATGTAAAGTACAGAATAGGGAAAAGGGAATATGGTTAATAATATTGTAATAACTATGTATGGTGCTAGGTTGGTACTGGACTTATCTGGGGGATCACTTTGTAAATTAGGTACATGTCTAATCGTGTGTGTGTGTGTGTGTGTGTGTGTGTATCTCCTCACCTGAGGACATACTTACTGATTTTTAGAGAGAGGGGAAGGGAGGGAGAAAAGCATCAATATGAGAGAGAAACATTGAGCAGTTGCTTGTCATTCGTGCCCTGGCTGGGGACTGAACCCACAACCTAAGCATGTGCCCTGACCAGGAATGGAAGCCATGAGCTTTCAGTTTACAGGATGATACCCCAACCAATTGAGCTCCTCCAGCCAGGGCTAACCATATATATAATACATGAAAATAATATAATATTGATGTCAACTATGATTGAAAATTTAAAAAAATTAAAAATAAAATGCATTAGCCCTGGCTGGTATATAGCTCAGTGGATTGAGCATGGGCCTGCGAACCAAAGGGTCACTGGTTCGATTCCCATTCAGGGCACGTGCCTGGGTTGCGAGCCAGGTCCCCAGTAGGGGGAGCACGAGAGGCAACCACACATTGATGTTTCTCTCCCACTCTTTCTCCTTCCTTCCCGTCTCTCTAAAAATAAATACATAAAATCGTTAATAAAATAAAATAAAATATAATGCACTAGATATAGCCACCTGAAAGCAATGATCAAAGGACTTGTTAACAATTTTGATGAAGAATGTGTAAGTATTTAGGGAATGAGAATATAAAGAAATCAAGGTTACAGGAGATGCCTACTCCATTTCAGGTTTGCTCCAGGGCTGTGCACCTTGTAGTTTCACTCTGGTATATTCAGTGTTGGTAGTCACCATCCATCCAGCCGTTCTTTCCATAACTACCTTTGAGGGCAGGGTGGGTGCATCAAGTCCACACAGAGGGTATGCTTTGCTGGATGAGCAGGTGGGAAAGCTGGAGTTGAAGCTAGATCTTAAGACTCCATCTCTAATGCTCATTCCCCAAACTGAGCTCCGTTCAGGTGAGGGAGGTGGTGGGAAGGGTGGAAGAAGGTGAAGACAGCCACATATGGTGGGGAGTAATCAGGAAGAAAAGGGCTCTAAACTTATAGCAAGAGATAGCAAGTATGAGGGACCAGGCTGCCTTTTAGAGAAGAGAAGATAATGATATGTGATTTTTTAAAAGGTGTCTTTCATAGAGCTTTCATCAGGCTCAGGTGCCTCCACCTTATAGAAGGAGAAGCTGAGGCCCGGGGGTGCTGGCCCACCGGGTGGACTTGACCCTGCATTGCCCTGATTTGGTTGTTAGTGCTGCAAGAGTTGGGCTTGGCCTGTGAGGACTGAGCCCTGCCGGTGGCACTGTCCCCGGTTAGGTGTCTGGAGACAGTCCCCATGTTTGTCTGGCATGACTGGATTCTTCAGAGATATATGCACAGAAGGACTTCAGGGACTGCTTGGGGCCTTCTCCCTCCGGTACCGTCATTCCTGTGGAAAAACCATGCTTATAGTCCAACTGTAAGCTAGACATATTGGAGTGATGCTTTGCTTTCTAGGACAGGGAGTTCTTTGGAACATGCTGGCTTCCTATGGCCCCATGTGTGTGAGAGATTGCCAGGTTTCTAACTATCTAAATTAAAGTTGTTGTTTTTTTATGAGTTAGTGGCTCTCAATGTAACATCAGTACAAGTAGCTACTGTTGCACCAAACTACTGAGGTAAATCTTTATTTTCATAAAATGTAAGGAATTTTTATTTTGTTTATATTTTATTTTTATTTATTTATTTTTTGAGAGAGATGGGGAGGGAGAGAGAGAATAATCAATGTATGGTGTTCTCCCTCGCGCCCCCTACTGGGGACCTGGCCCACAACCCAGGCACATGTCCTGACTGGGAATTGAGCAGGCAACCTTTTAGTTCTCAGGTCGGCACTCAGTCCATTTAGCCACACCAGCCAGGGTTAACATGTAATGAATTTTTAAAGGCATGGGGTAAATTGTTCTGAAATTCAGCAGTCTCCAAGCTTTTTGATACCATGGACCCATGGAAGATGAAGGGTAAGGGTGAGATGGGGGTAGGGGGTGATTCAGGAGGCAGAGCCCAGGTGAGCTTTGTTTGTGACCTGCTTCCTAAGAGGCCTGGGGACCTGTACAGGTCTACACCTGGGGTTGGGGAAACCTGCTGTAATGGACGTTAAGAAACACTGTTTATTTAAGGAGGTTCATGGAAAAACACAGATAGAGAAAAGATGTAGTGTGGGAAATATGTATGCTGCTTCTAGAAAAATTCTGTGGGATGATCAGGATCCAAGGAAACCACCCGCTGGCACAGTGGGTGGAGGGGCGCAAGCCCTTCTGGGAACATGTTCCCCCTGGAGCCCCAGAAGAATTGGGTTTTATTTCAGAATTAATCTTGCTGATCAGTAAACTTCTGTCTACTTTTGTTGCCGAACCTTGAGCCTGGGAGGCGGAGTTAGCGGAGGGCTTTAACTGCATTCCGTTGTGACCAGTTGGACCAAGTGGCAGAAATCTTTGATGGGGGATTTTGAGCTTGCCTCACTGCTCTTTGCTGTGCTGTTCTGCCACCTGTAAGGAAAACTTCCATTTAGACGGACAGCTGACCCTTGCACAACATGGGTGTGAACTGCACAGGCCCACTTAGACATGGGCTTTTTTTCAGTAAATGCTCTAAATGCATTTTCTCTTTCTTATGATTTCCTTGGTAATGTTTTCTTTTCTCTGTCCCACTTTATTGTAAGAATACAGTGTATAATACAAGTGGCATACAAAAATATGTGTGAATCAACTGTTCAAGTTTTTGGTAAGGCTCCCAGTCAATAGTAGGCTATTAGTTAAGTTTTGGGGGAGTCAGAAGTTATATGCAGATTTTCTACTGTTCCAGGGAGGGGGATGGAGGTAAGGGTCAGCACCTCTAACCCCCATGTTGTTCAAGGGTCAACTGTATAATCAAAATATTTCTAGATTTTATTACAGGTCTTTCTACCTTGTACAAACATACTCTTGTTCTTCTTTCCAGGTAACTCTTCATTTTCTGTGAAAACAAGCAAACACCTCGCTTGTTAGAGGAGAAGTGAGGCAGCATTCTTCCTAGTCACCCCTTTGCTGGCTTTTTGCAGGAAACAGGAAATTTGGATTTCCTCCTGCTGAAAGGATAGAGTCTGAAGAGATGTGAGCAGAGAACACCTGGTGATTCCTGTTCCATCATTTGTGTGAGAGGCTAGAGCAAGAGATTTGGAGCCAGGACCTAGGCCTTGACATTTTCAGACACCCCAAGTGAAACCAGTGGAGAAATGCAGTGTCCTTATAAGAGGGGGAGAATCTGATTGGGGAAGGCTGTCTTGCCTCAGGCCAGAGGAGAGGCGAGCAGTGGAGCGCATCTCGATAAAACACTGCCGTGTGCTGCCTACTTCAGCGTAAACTGGCGTGGGTGCTGTGCCTGTCCCTCCGGCTCCGCGTCGATGCGTGGAGTCTGACTGCTCCCTCCTTGCTCACAGTGCTCTGTGTGCTAGATTCTGGAGAAATCAGGATGAGTCATTCTTTTATTGCTTTATGAGAATCACTAAACATACATGTGAAATCTCATTGTGTGCACACTCAGTCTTGGCAAACATTGTGGTCACATGTGGGGAGGGGTGGGACAGTGGTCTGGTGTGTGCATCTCACGTTTTGTGTTGGGCCCTTTGTAGCTTGGCCTGATAACAGGAACCCTCCTACCAGCGGCAGGCAGATGGCTCCATGCGTGTTCTGTCAGTAACAAATGATGTTCTTATCAGGTAATCAGCCTCTTAGGAAATCTTCTCAGTCTCACAGAACCAGCTGACAGAGCTGGTCGAACCTTTGTCACTCAGGGTCAGAGCCAGTTAGGGGAGGTGCCTTTGCTGAATGTTGGCCTTTGCTGGGGGGAGCTTCCCCAGTGCCATGGCATAAACAGAGAAAGTGGTCCCATGGCCTTAGGATGGTATATAAAACGAGAATATGTGATGGAGTGGAGTGCATTTGTGCTTTTAAAATGTGTATGTAAGATTATGTAGATGAATTGCCTATTTTGTAAGTGATTGCCAGAATTCTGTTACAGAAATCACTGCAGGTATCCTGCACATCCACAGAAGGCTGTAGAAAATATTGTTCTACGTGTAGTTGAGAGGCTGTGAGACCAGACAGGCCTGATGTGGACACAGCCTGTCACTTACTAGCTTTGCGTGGGTATCTGGCTTTTCTGAGCCTGTTTCTGTTACTCTAAATGGTGACAACAGCCAGCCCAAGGGTTGCTTTGAAATGAAATAGGATGAATGTGTGTGTGTGAATAAATTTTAAAATGCCTGGCACTTAGTAAGCAATTGGTAGGCAATAGTTGCTAGTCTATTAAAATAAAATCTTTGCAAATAGTCTTCACAACTTAGGAGTCTAGGATCTTTCTTCGGTGCTGTGTTCATTGAACAGTGTGGAACAGTGTGTGGTTCCTTGTTGGCACTCAGTCAGTTTAGGAAAAGTCGGGAGGCCAGTGCTCTCCGTGGTCAGTGACCTGAGCAAGGCATGTGTGCAAGGGAGTGGACGAAGAGGTCTGAACGGGTGTGTGACCCCTGGGAACACTGGCGGGAAGAGGTGCACGATTCCATGACCCTGTTCCCAGAGATTCCCAGACAACACCCCACAGGTTCCCCCTTTAGATCTCTGCTGCCCACCTCTTTCCCATACACAGCCAGCTCCCAAAAGTATGTGGGAAAGAAAAACCCTTTTCATTTTCATTCTTAACCTAGAAGACAGAGGCTAACATTTTACAGATAACTTCATCAGAAATAGACCCTGGGTCACAGAGCTGGGGACAGACAGAGCTGACATTGCAATGCAGGCAGTTGGAAGCCAGGCTCCAGTGTACCCCACCATGTGACCGCCTCTCCGCACGGTCTCCGTACCAGGAGGCGCTCGAGCCAGTCTGAAGATGACGCCCACTGACAGACAAGGCTGAAGAAGACAGAGTTGAGAAGTTTAGAATGTTCACTCTTACAAAAATTAGCATGTCAAAAATCCTTCTTGCCTGCGATAACTCTGGTCTCCAGGGAAACAGGGCTATAATGTAGTGCCAGAGACAGCAGACAAAACCCACATGCAGACGGGTTGCTGAATTTAATGTGCTATTAACTGAGAAATAGGAATAAAAATGTTATGTAGAAACTGACTTCAGCTAAACATGTTATGAGTAATGAAGAAATATGTACTAATAGATACTTCCTATGAGAGTTATGGTGCTAACCTGTTGTTTCATAATTTCAAACAAGTGTATATTTAAGGAATGATCATCACTAAGGGTGATTAAAAAGAAGAAAGTAGAGAAATTGCAAACATATACAAGTCATTCACGTGCAATCTTATCTTCTGTTCCCAAACATTCCAGAGCTGTATAGGCGAGAGCTTTGCCAATAAACCCTCATCTCTGTCTACAAGAGTTAAATCAGAGCCCCAAGCTCATCGAATTCAACATCTTTTCTGCTTTTCCCCTTCCCCCAGCTCTGCTGTCATCTGTGAAGCAGTTGGCTTCCTTGACTTGGAAGAGCTGGTCTCCAGGGTGTGTTGTCCCACAGACGCATAGGTGATTCCTTATCCAAATTCACTCCTTTTCTGACTCACCAGGTTCAGGCCATCCACAGCCCTCCCCCTCAGTCGCAGCCTATTGGTCTGGAGGATTCACCTTGCCACTGGACGACTGGGGAGAGTGACACAAATCATGATGTAGCCCAGCGGTCCCCTCCCTGAGTTATGTAGAAACACACACTGTCATCTAGGCAGTTTTGTGCTGAGCCTCGCAAGCATCTAACGCAGCTCAAGGTTCAGGGACTTGGACCTCAGGCAGGAGAGGTTAGTATTAACAGGAGGCCACTTCTGCTACTGAGCTGTGGGCGCTGTGTAAGCCTTGCACACCTGTATCTGCGTGTCCTTGGAGTAGGCCTTCCAGGGAGGAAGAGAGAACTCATTACAGCAGGTGCCACAAGCAGTTTTAGGTTCTGCTGAAAACAAATGTGTTTTAATATAAAGTTGATTTCCAGCCTCTAACCCCCAGACAGTTCCCTCTGCGGTGTTCAGAAGTTATGGGTTGGTAGTCACTGATTACACCCCCCAGCTCAGGCTTTTGTCTCCTGCCACTGTGCCCCCTTCTGAGAAGCTGTGAAGGTGAATCTGTTTAGGTAAGATTCGAACTCTCCTCACCTTGCCCTATTGCATATTTGCAAATGCAGGAAGCTCTCCTGTAAACAGATGCCAATTATGGGTTGACGGTTGTTAACCACATAGGAACCACAACAGGTATAAGGGTCCACACAGCTTAAAAGGCAAGTGGAATTCTCTTTTGGACTTTTATAGGGAAGGCGAGGCTAAGTGGATTTCAGGTTCTCACATTAATCTGTGCAGATGAGAATTGGAGCTGTGACCATGTCTTGATGAGAGAGTGCTCCGCTTCAAGAATGTGTCATGACAAGTTTTCGGCACCTGTAGTGAATGAACTTCCCAGGTTTCCTGGCTCCCTACAGGCTGTTCAAGTTAGTGAGGGGAGGAGCATTTGCTGTAACCTAGCGGGTTCTGCTGCTGCCTTTGTCATTGCTGTGGGTCCCACTCAGCATCTGGGCGGTTCAGGTGTCTGAGATACTTTCTTTGCCTATTCACTATATATCCATTGAGTTCCTGTTATTTGTCATTGCTGACCTTGTGTTTCTGTCCCAAGATCTTAGACCTAGCTGTAAACAGGCCAACCTAATTAGTTAGAGAGGGGTTTGATTAACCTTTGGAACTGTATTCAGCTCTCATGTGGCCCATTTGAAAGCCAATGTGCTGTGATTCAGTCTGTACCCTTGACTCCAGCCGGCAGTCTTGTTAATGAATACTGTTGGCTACCAAGAAGCCCAGGTTAGATTGTGGGTGGCTTCATTTGGTGAATCATCATCTCTGGAAAGCACATTTGAAGTTTCTGCTGCTTTTTAGTTTTTGGCAGAAGGGTAACCATCTAATTTGGTATTCCACTTCAGAATAATATAATGGAATAGGGGCTTAATGTTCTATTCGGTTCATTTCTATCAGAATTTGGCCTCTGAATGAGTAAAAGCCAAACTGCCAGTTGGAGTGTTCTATGAAAACATTGGAAGAAGTAAGCGAGCATTTTTTGTGTCCTCAGAACTTAACAGAGTGACGAAAGTGCCAACCATCAACACAGCAGAGGCTTCCGTACAGAAAAAGACCCTGGGGAGGGGTGGGTGGAGAGGAGCTATTCATTTCTCTTTAAAATAGCTTCTAAAAATAAAACCCTGTTTCCTGCGATGCTGTGTGTAGGAGGATAGGAATTGGAGGGAAGAGAACATTCTAAGGGCTCAGTAAAATATTTTGAGCCAAGAAAACCTGAGAGCTCTGGGCATTATTTTAGCTTATTGTCTGTTTGAGGTGACAGTGTTGATAATGACCTGTGTGAGCTGCCTCTGCCCATTTCTTGGGGTGAGATGGGTAAAAACGGTCCACGTCGAAGAGGACAGTTCCGGGATGGAGATGTATCAGGATGAGTGTGCCGTGTCCTGTGAATTCCTTGGAGGAGTTTGGTGATGGGAGAGGGCAGTGAGAAGGTATTGTGAGGCATTCAACTCATGTTTTGGGGTCTGCAGGATGAAATCCTGAATCCAGTTTCTTAGAGGAAAGTTTGGACTGTTCTATAATTCATAATCCAGATTTTGGGTTACCTATGAAGAGTTAGGGAATTTTGTTCTCAGTTTTATGTGAAAGGTATGATAAAAAGCTGTGGAGCAAAAACCAAACAAACAACAAAAACAAAAACCCCCAGCTCTCCCTGGTCCCACTCAACATTTAAAAGTCTTTTCTGGTATTTTTTTTCCTCATCATTTAATTTTAAATGCTTTGAAGTTTCAAACAAGTCATAATTGGTAAAACATAAGTTACTATTCATTAAATTAATAACAATCATGAACCCTACAATGGTATCTTGACAATGATCAAACTAAAAGATTTAAAAGGCGTGGGGTAGAAATTGTGCTTGATTAAGCAGTTGTAGGGTTTTAAACTCACTCAACAAAATACCCCACTCAGATCCTTCCCCTCTAAGGGGCCAGCCACTCACTTCGGTACTGTGGGGGCATTTCCCCTTCAGTCCTCTCCTGGTGGAATTGGGTGGCTCCCAGGGAGGGAGAAGCATCAGTTACTGATGAGCAAGTATGAACCATCACTGTAAGTCTATGATTATCAGTTTATTTTCATTGTATTGTTCTTTTATTTTTATAGTTTGTTTTTGCCTCCATGTACCTAGTTGGCAGCTGCCAGTAATTGAATTTTTGGTCAGTATAGACACAGCAACTCTGGAAGGTTATGAGACCATACTTGTGCTCTTGACTTAAAGTTTGAAATAAAATGTGAAATTCTTTCAGGTGAATACAACTGTTCAGAGCTTAGAGGGTTTGTTGCTTGGGGTGTTGTATTCAGGAAGGAGATGTGGTACTTAGGTAGTTTCATTTACTTGCAGCAAGTAAAGGAGGTAAGATTCATAAACTCTGTCTCAGGAAGGGAGGCTTAGCCATTGCTTATATACACTGTTTGGTTAATTACATGCTGATTTCTTCTTTGCAGTTGGCTACATTTACTCTCTTGAGTTCCTGTCAAGCTCATCTTATTTGCAGCTGAGTCTGCAAAATGCTTTGCCACATTTTAACATTTAGCAAGAAAAACATTTAGTAAGATGGCAGAGACCTTGAGTCCCTACCCTATGTAACACAACTGCAAAGGTGCATGTGTGTGTGTGCACATGTTACATGTGTCTATTCAGAAGCTCCACCTCTCTGTGATGCAGTTGTTAGCTCACGAAGCATATTTTCATGTGCATGAGAATTACAGGTACAGATTCCAGGGTTCATCCTCTGGGACTGGTTGAGTAACTCTGGGTTAGGGTTCAGGAATCTGTATTTCTAGTAAGTATTATTAAAGATTGGGCTGCAGGTGAAACATAGGCTCATGAGTTAAAAACAAAACAAAACAAAACAAAACAAAACAAAACAAAACATTGCTTTAGAGGTGTGAACATGAAGCTAATGGAGTCCCCTTTGTTTTCATTCTGGTGTAAGTTCTTCCCCCAGCCCTCTAAGTCAGACCTCCAGTCATGTGTCAGAGTCACAGTGATGAAACACCCTCGAGATATGAAATCTTCATGTTAAGTTGGCAAACTACAGTTCTCAGCCACTTGCACTTCTAAGTGACTTTATGATTCTCATGTTAGTGCTCAAGAATGAGAGGCTGAGTTTAGTTATGCAAATTGTTTTAGTACAAAGTATCCACCATGGCCGCACATTTTAAATGGGGAGAAAATACAACTTGTTAACATGCAAGGTTTTGGCTGATGGTGGAATCTCCTGGACCATGGGATGGATTAGGGTATTTCTAGGATATTCCACTCAAATTAGCCCATTGATCAGGCTGGCACAGAAAGAGCAGTGCCATCAGGAACAGTACGTTCTCGCCTCAGTGACATTAGAGGGAGGACGGAGTGCACCGGCATGACCATCTCCTGGATGCTCAGCTGCTCCTGCATTTCGCAATTGCTTTCTCTCTGATTTCCTTGATGAAGTAACCAAACTGGTTTCTTGAAAAGAAAACTGGAAACAAACTGTCTAAGGCTATTGGAAAACTTTCCTTAGAGTTTGGATTTCTACTTATTTTCATCTCAAAATCGAATGTAATATTTTTAGGGTTTCTTACTTGTCTTCAAAAGGCCAAGTGTAAACATGCGAGGAGGGGCGTTCATGGATGGTGTGTTTAATTTTTCATGAGGAGTGCATTTCAGTGCTTCCCCGGCTGGTGGTTCTTCTGCTAATTAGTGAGATGTTTGTTGTCCACGTGGTGCATTGCGTTTGTGTCTGTCCCCGAGACAACGGCTTTCCTGTGCTGTTTATTGCATGATCTCCTTGTTTTGACCCTGTTTGTGCTTACACGTTAATTTAATCAGAGCTCACCGGAAGCCATGGGACGTCTGTTTCTTCTGATGAAATTCAGATGGTTGGGGCATCATTTTCCTGAACTTCAAGTAGTTGGTGAGCAGGGACTGTCGTAGCTGTGTGTGGGGAGGGGGATGGTGGGAACAAAGAGCTGTGTGTGCGTGTGTGTGCTGCCTCCTGCTTTCTCCCCGTGGTGTTTCATGGGTTTTATTCTTGATCCTTGTGGCATCTTTACTTCTTGATGCTGAAAACTGTGGATTACAAATAGTCTGTGTTAAAGTACCAAAATGACTGATTCTTGGTTTTGTTAGGTTTCAAAATTTAATTTTAAATAGTTTGATGTGAATACATGCTCAGCTTTATTATAAACTCATAATTATCCTATGTAAAGATGATTTTAGATAAGATTCAGAGAATGTTCGCAAACAATGAGTTTTAGAGGAAGCGTAAATAATTTTCACTTTCACTTGTAATAGTTTTAATTTAGCTTTTATTTTTGGTTGACAATCAGACAGTTTTCTCTGTCAGGTAGTAACTGATACAAGGATCAATTAAAGGATTATTGGCTATCTCTTTGTATATGATTTCTATGCCTGCATGTTAAAGTGTTGCTCCATCCTCCTAAAACATATTAATGATTGAAGATTTATTGAAATTGTGAAATGAGTTTTATGATGCAGGTAAAACTTTTAAGGATAGAATAGATCATGAAGGAATCAAAATGCATCTTACACCTGCTGCTGAAACCAAGTTGAAGTCACATAAATAATCTTTAAGTCACTGCAAACTCACGCAAACCTGAAGCTACACCTGCTGTGCTTCCCTGGACGGCGGTAGACAAGGAGGGCGGAATGATGGTGGAAGAATGTGGGCTGTGTACTCCTCCTGGGCAAGACAAATTGCCAAGACATTTGCTCCTTATATTAAGCAAATACAACTGGGTTATGGCTCTAATTCTTTGGAGTTTGTAACCAAAGCCCTCTTTCTTTTCTTCCCACTTCCTCCCTCATATTTGATTTAATGTGAATTTTAAAATTTAAGAAAAAATTATAAGAGAAAAGTGGAGAAAGACTCAGTTGACCAACAATGCAGAGCTAAAGCTCTGGGCCTGCTGACAGGGGATGCTGGACAAGGAGAAATTGATTCTAGGTCTCACCACTGATTTTGTCTTTTCTGATAAACATTAGTTTGTATTGTTTACAAAATACTCAGTGGGAGGAAAAGTTAAAGCTTTTCACACCCAAAGATGCACATTGTATTTAAATTCTGTTGTCACTCCTCATCAGTGCATATGGGTTTCCCTCCAACAATCAGATGAATAGTGGGCATCTCTGTGTCAGGCAGAGAGTGTGTCGCCTTTTGTGAACCGACTGTGGTCCCAGCAGGGCAACTCTGCTCAGCTGTCATGAGGATGTAGGCTGCTTTTGCACCTTCATCCTGTGCTTACTGTTTTGTCACAGGGACGGTTGCAGCTTCTTTCCTCTTTCCCTGAAGTTCTGGTACGAGGACCCAGGGGAGTGACTGCAGGTGCTGGGCCTTTTGTGCACATCTGTCATTGCCAAGACATGAATGGTTTGCTCAGACTCCCGGGCCCCTGTGGTTTGAAGTCCTTGGACAGCTAGTTATGATCCATTGAAGGAAATCCTTAAAAGACTAACAAATAATTAGATAACGGCATAATTTTTGCACCTGATTCTAAAAAATTCAAAGCACATTATGTTCATATTACTAATTTTTATGTGCCTAAGACGGGATGAAGGGATCACAAGATTGCTTTAAGGGGAAAATAGCAGGAAACGGATGTTAGGAGAACAGAAGTTTCTCCCACACTGACAACTAGTGCGTTTGGGGTGGGCTATACTGATGTGTCGCTTATTACCTTACAATGGTGCTGTCCTGTGTGACAAAGTTGTCTGTGTCTAATCTTGGAACCTACATTTCTGTGGTGGTTTAATTCTCACCCAGAATCATCAGAGGTACAACACCAGTGGTATTCTGTTCATTTCAGCTCACCTCTCATCTTTCAGTTTGGACCTGTAGGGGGAGGAGTGGGTGACTCATCACAGGTTACACTGCTGGTCCTGGGGCCATCCGCCCGGATGTTCCTTCAGTTCAGTTTGCTACTGCTCACATTTGTCCCATTGGACTTGCATCCACCAGTAGGACTCAGGTCTTATAAAGAGAAAATTTGATGTAGATCAGTGCATCGTTAGCATTTTGGGTTTCAGGGATTGGATAGTTCTGGGAAAAAATAGTCCAAATTTTAATTTTGCCAACCAAGTAAGTTAAGAATAAATCCTCAGTCATCACCCACCACCATACTGTCATTCTCTTCTTGCTTTTGTTACATATAGAGAGTTAATAAAAGAAGGACATTTTAACTCCAGAGAAGTAGGAAAGCTATAATCTCAGACTGTCAGTCCCTTAGAGATGGAATAAATTCAGCTATATATAAAAGAGCTCATTATATGCTATTAAACATTCCACTATGAGCTGATAGATCACTTTATTTCAGACCAAAGTTGGGGAGCATTGGGCTGGGTGATCTCCAGGATATTTCCCAGCACCCCCTCTCTATGATGTGTGCACGGGGTGCTTTTGGTTTCCCATTAGCTCTTGGGTGCAAGCAGAAAGGAGAAGGCTGATGAACATAGTAGTATCCAGGAAAATTGCCAAAAACTCTTTCAAAGACACCCAGCTGTAATGTTTATACAGGATTGCTTTGATTACCTGCAAACCACCTGCAAATTCTTCTCAAAGGGAAGGATCATTTAGAGCTATTGAGCTCTTTAAAGTCTTGACTCTGGCTTCAGCTTTTGCCCTAGTTGGACCCAATTGTCTTAATTTCCTCTGGGTTCCTAAGTTCTCAAAGCTAAGTAACTAAAGCCAACCTCCAGTGAGTTCAACTGGATAGCTCATTGTTCAAATGACTTCACATTGGCATTGGCCAAGAGCCCTTTCAAAGCTATTCAATTTTATTTCATATTAACTGGTTATCAAAGTACTTTGACATTGGCTAGATGTTCACTGGTCCATTTATAAGTTTTTTTTCATTGTGAAGACTTTTTTATTTCAATAGCATTCATAGAGTTTTGTTAAAAATAAGTAGAACAACAAAAAACCAAGGGTGCAGATCCCTGTATTTTGTGTCTTGTTTTCTGTACAATACAGAAATGATTTTGGTTATTATCAAATATTTGAATTAGTTTAAAATGTTCATTCCTGGACTAATGCAGACTCTGATTTCTTTACACACAGTAGTAATAAAATATGCAGAATATTATTAGATTGAATTTCTGACTTCCTTAAAAACCTTATATTTTAAGGAGGAATCCAAATGAAACATTACTTATTGTTTGAGTAACAAAACAACAACAATCTTGATATTATTCCCATTATCTGAATGGTTAGACAAACGGCCTCCACTGGAGAAGCAGACAGATGACAGAATGTGGGAAGGAGGGCCCTCTGGAGTGGAATTCCACATCACAGCTTCTCACATCTCTTCTGTAGTGAAATTCTTTGCTGGACCATTCACCATCTTCTCACATTGATTCCCATGGTTATCAGTGTCCATGCCTCTCATAATTATCAAGCTTGATGTTTAGTTTGTATTTATCAAATTTGGTTAGATTTGCAATTGGTCAAGAATGGTGGCTAGCAAGACACAGGAATTTGTAGGAGCAGCTCACAAGAAAGATAGTAGGGTGATAAGACATTGGAGATTGTTAAGAAGGGAAAGAAGCATGAGACCTGATTCCTGCTTTAAAAAGATGACTGTGTTTCTACGTGGAGAGTAGACTGCAGAAAGTCCAGTTAGGAGACTTCTGTACAAGGAGTCTGCATGAGAGGCAAGTGGTGTGGAGGCTGGTGATAGTGGACAGCTGAGGGAGAGAGTGAGTGAGTTTAGAATGCATTTACAAAGATGTAATGAATATTTGGGGGATGGGAAGGAAAGAGGAATTGAGGAGCTCTCTTAGGCTTTTATCCTCAGCAATGGGTGGATTTGATGCTTTTTACTTAGTTGGGGACATTTGGAGAACAGAAGGTTTGGGGGAGAAAAGCGGAAGTTTTGTCTTGGATATAGTAAGTTTGAGATCCATCAAGGGGAGATCTGTGGAGCATAAACAATATTAGAAGGGATAATGGGTGTGAATTTTCCCAATCTGATGAAAGGCATCATAGATTCAGAAAATTCCACAAACCCCAAGTATCTATAACTTCAGCAGGGTAGCAATAAAACTGACAGCTGACTTTTTAAAATAGAATCAATGAAAACCAAAAGCTATGGGGTGATATGTTAAAAAAGCTAAAGGAGAATAACTCCCAACCTAAAATTCTATATCTAGTGAAAATAACCTTCAGAGACAAAGGCAAAAGAAAGACGTTTTTAGATAAATGAAAACTGAAAAAAATATACTGCCAGCATACTAAAATGGAAGTATGCTTGTACAGTGAGGAATAATATATTTGAATAACACATCTTTGAGGTTCTTGAACATGCTATGAAGAAACATTTGCTCCCTCCAAACAATGCTTTTTAGAATTTTTTATATTTTTTAAATTTTTTACAGTTTTTAATTGTCATTCAAGTACAGTTGTCTCCATCCCCCCCCCCCCCTTAGCCATCCCCACTTCCCACCCTTGATCCTAACCCCCTTTGGTGTTGTCCACTTGACTTTTATATATATTCCTGGAAAACCCTCTCCCTTTTCCTCCCTTTATCCCCTCTCATCTCCCTTCTAGTTACTGTCAATTTGTTCTTAATTTCACTGTCTCCTCCAAACAATCTTTAGGCACATCCTGTTTTCTCTGTCTTGTGTTACTCTCACCTCTTTTTGTTGGGTTAACGCACTTTGGTCATCTAGATAGAAGCACAAGTGCCACTTCTCTGGAAACCTCTGTGATACCGAATCCCATTTGGAATGAGGCCAAGTCCTCCTGTAAAGGCTATCATATGTATCTAAATATTAATTATTAGAGTCTTTTACAACATTGAATAGGAAAATTGTTATCATCATAATATAAAAATATTTGTGAACTGATGACATGTAAAATTAGTCCTCACTTAAGAAAACCTCTTACCTTAACATTAGTCTCTATCTGCATTCATCCTTTCAGTGTCTTGTACTATTTAATCTCTAGTTGATAGCTGGATGTTTACAACAATGTAGTGCTAATTGGTTCCAAAGGAAAATTGCACATATTGCCAGCTATGCAGAATTTCATGACTTTAATGATAGTGATGCTGACCTACTAGAACCGTGTACAATGGTGACTAACAGCCAGTGGAATTGTATGTGTTCATAGTTGGAAGAAGATATAATGGACAGTGAGGAGCCTTCAACAAACAATAGTTTGGAAATCAAAGAGCTGCTCTAGCAAAATTGATTGCCTTTTTACAGAAACCACTCTCTTTATTTCTGTTCTGTAAAAGTTCAGAGTGAAAATAAAGGTTTTGTATTTTGCTGCTCTACAGTATTTTGTGGGGATTGTTATCCATCTCTCTAATCAATACTTGATTCATACTTTTGTTTTAAGAATGATTTTAAAAAATATTCTCAAATATTAGATTAAATAAAATTTTTTAAAACCATTTTCATAATAAGGGATTCAGTTTATTTTGTGTAAGAAATCACACAAAACTTAAAACCAGGGACAATCATTATCTCTCATGATTTCTGTTAGGAATTTGTGGTTTCTATTAGGAATTTAGGAGGCTTGGCTGCCCAGGTCTGTTTTGGGGTATCTCTGCTGGTGTTGGTGATATATTAGTGGAGGCTGCAGTCATTAATAGGCATGACTAGGCTGGAATGGTTCATTCATGTGGCTGGCTGTTGGCCTGGAGTCCCATTTTCTCCTCATGTGGGGTCTTCCTGTGAGTGTTCTCATGACACAGTTGCTAGCTTCTTCAAGAGGAAGTGATTCAAGAGGCCAAAGCAGAGGCTTCAATACCTGTTACCAGTCAGCATCAGCAGTCACATACTGTCACTTTTACCAACTACTAGTCACAAAGGGTCCACTCGGGTTCACTGGGGGGTGAATGTGAGGACAAGAATCCCAGGAGTCATGGATCATTGTAGGCAATCTTAGGGGTTGGCTGCCACATAAATTACTATTTCTCTTTCACAATTTATTATGAAAGTCTTATTTTGTTGTAAGTGGGTTCATTCTAAGGGGTCTTGAATTGGTGTCAGTTGTCCTGAGATGAGTAGAACCTCCCAAACCATTGTTTTGTCCTTACCATGAGGTTGTTGTCTCGGCTCAACAATGTTTTGAAGGAAGGATCCAATGGACCCTCACACACTAGTATAGTACCTGGCACATTAAAAGGTGCTCTGTAAAAATGTATTATGTGGGTGAATAAATGAATCCAGTAGAGGTTATTTGCTCTTGGTTAGAAAAACTCCAAGCTAAGATTAAATTGATTTATTTTTTGTTTTCTTTTCCTGGGTGAGCCTTTATGTTGCTGCTGTAATAAACCTATGTGTTGCATTCTGTATTCATGTTAATGTTTAATTTTTTAAGGATTTACTTAGTCTGTGCTATTGTGGAAGAAAAAAAAGCCATAAGTAAAAATAACTATCTCTGAGTATCCTTGGGGAATTGGTTCCAGGACCTCCCCCTGCCCCATGGATAACAAAATCTGTAGATGCTCAAATCTCTTCTATAACATGGTGTAGTATTGGTATAGAACCTACCCAATTCTCTCATACACTTTTAATTCTCTCTAGCTTAATTATAATACCTAATACAATGTAAATGCTGTATAAATAGTCATTATATTGTATTGTTTAGGAAATAATGACCAGGGAAAAAAGAGTGTACAAGTTTAGTACACACACAGCCATCATGGGCCTAACTACATAGTGCATGTTAGCAAGAACTTAACTTTTTTTTTTGGAATACTGTTAATCAGTGGATGCAGAACCTGCAGACACTGAAGGCTGACTGTATATGCTACTGGATTGATCTGGATTTAGCTTCTCTCCAGGGAGAAAATTATCCAGCTAAATTCTATAATCGATCACTTGGTGTCATTCAAGAATATTGATGACCATCTCAACAACTTGAGATTGGTAAGAATGATAATACTGTACTTTTAAGTGAAAAAATGGTTTTTCTTCATTGATGTTAAGAATGTATCAGTAAGTTAGAATTACTCTTATGAAAGGATTTACAGCAATTAAGTGATTATTTTGAAGGTTTGTGATTTTTTATGTTCTAGTATTTGTTTTATTCATTGCTTCTTTTGCCTACTACAACCTCTGTAATGTTTTTTAATTTAAAAATTGATGAGACTTGGATGGTTGGCAGAATGACAGGAAGGACTAAATACCTACAGCTGCCTGCATACCATTATTCTGAGATGTTGTTACTAAAATGGTTTAGTTAGTAGTTGGAACATGACTTGGAGGAGGGCTTGGCCCTTCTAATCTACCCAATCTCTGCCTTCCTTCAGAATTAAGGAGTCTAATTTGCAGCAATGAATCATGTCTGTGACCCCTCCCCCCCAGATTATAAGTGCTAAGCAAAGAGACTATGTCTGTTTGTCCTTGAAGAGTTGCCTGTAGATGCTGGCACAGAACATCCAGTTCCTGAGATTTACCAGCACATGTAGATGCCAAAGCTGAGAGGTAGGGTAGGATTCAGCATGACATCACCTAGGGGTTCCAGCTCCATTTCTGTGTGGGCCTCTTGGCTCTGCATTCCCCCATGCCCTCGAGCCATTCTAAAGATGGGCATGGCACTTCTCAGCATCTCATCTCAGCACACTATCTAGAGGAAGAGAGCTACTTTTTGGAGGTCACAGAAGATTGAGGAAGGTCTGCTCCGAAGGTCTGCTCCAAAGGTCTCCAGGAAAAGCAGTGTTTGTAAGTCTGTCGCCCAGGATGATTCTCAGCCCCATTCCTTAATGTGTCTTTGGTGATGAGATTGGGATTTCCTTTGAATCAGTTGGGCCCACCCATGGGGTTAGGGGTAGGGCCAGCTTCTGTGGGAATGCACTAGAGGAGAGGTGAACACATGAAAAACATCAGGATTTTATTAGGAAGGATGAAATATATGCTGGCTGGACAATCAAAGCAGCATCCCCTACACTCCCTGTTGTGCCCCCAGTAGCTAGAACAATGCCTGGAATGTAATAGGTTGTCAATCAATATTTATTAAATTAATTTTCTCTTTTATTTCTGGTTTTATTTCCCAAATTCTGATTGTTTTTGTTTCCTGGGAGGTAAATGTTTATACATTGCTTATTATTATTTTACTTTTAAGTGCTATTTTTAATTTATTTTATTTCTTTTAGAGAGAGAGAGAGAGGGAGGAAGGGATGGAGAGAGGGAGAGAAACATTGATGTGAGAGAAAAACATCAATCAGTTGCCACTTGTACACGTCCTGACCGGGGACCAAACCTGCAACCCAGGCTTGTGCCCTGAGCAGGAGTTGAACTGGCAACCTTTTGCTTTGTAAGATGATACCCAACCAGTGGAACCACACCGGCCAGGGCTTAAGTGCTATTTTTTAAAAAAATACTGTTGCTATTTCACAATTAATATAATTATTAAAAATAATTTATAATTAAAACAGTGGGGTAGATATATGTATAGGCAACTTTGCTAGTATATCCCTGCCTGAAAGCTCATTTTTAGTAAAACTAAGAAAGCAAATCTGATCCATTATTTATAACTTGTAAGCCAGTAGAAGTATAATAGAGCTTGTCATGTTATAGTAATGACATATTGTAGGAAACCATAAAATCTCCAACTACTCGTTGACACTTGCTCAAGTTAAGAGAAGCAAATTTCATGTGAGATTACTATAAATCTTGTAACTAATGTAGTGATGGTGATGCTTTGATAAATGAACCTCTAAGAAGATATTCAGAAGTTTCCCACTGATCTGTAGTAATATGGGTGTATGTATGCTTTATCTCTTGATGTTATAAACTGCAATTAAATTCTTGTATTGCTGGGGCTATTGTTCATTTATTTAGCATGAATGTAGCATCCAGATGATGGATTCTGGTTCTCTGCCATGGTGCTTGTTGTCCTGTAGGCAGCCCAGGTCTCAGAGCTGCTGGCTTCTCTGTTTCATCAGATCCCCAAATGTGCAATGTGGCACTTGATCACTTGAGTAATGGCTGGTGGATTAGGGTGCATGCTTTGTGGCTCTAAAAGATTTTAATTGATGTCTTTGAGGATAAAACCTATTTTCTGGTTGGTCTTTAGACTAACAGCCCAGAATACTTTCAAACATTGAGCTTTGTGGCTTAAAAAATATTGGTTTCTAGAACCTGTGGGGAATAAAGTTTAATGTCTATTTAAGGCCTTCTTTTCTTTCCCCCCACTGTCATGTCCCTCTATGTTGTTAATCCCAACTAGGAAGTCCAACTTTTAGACCCCGAGTGTAGTACTCCTGGCCTGTTATTTTATGTACTAGTGATAAGAAAACCTTGATGTTCAAAACTTGGCCTGGGGCTCCCCTTGTTTGGAAACATTCCTGAAACATCATTGCTGCAAATTTGAGAAAGTGAGTATCTCCTCAACAGCGTATATTTGGTGTACATTAAGAGAGAGTGTTAAATCGTCTTCATTGAATCATAGAGCCCTTGATGATCTAGCAGAGGTTGAAAATTGATGGGAGTAAGAAGAGAACTGTGAAATGAGGTGAGAGACTCCTTTTAGCATTGAGTGTCCAGTTGACATTGAGACTAGGCTTGTATGCCAGTGCCATTGGCCTGCTTATGTGGTTTTCAGGATCAGTGCTCAGCAGCTCCTGAGAGGAGAACAGAGCAGCTAGAGGTAGATGAATTGATTCAGATCAGGGAGACAAGGGGCGAGAGGTTGAAGGTATTTGTACTAATAACATCTGAAGTGATGGATCATGGGGTGAGGCAAAGAAACTGAAGTCAGGAAGCATTCGATACATTGAAAGAGACAGAGATTCAGCTACTGAAAGACTTCATTCACTGCTTCATTAAACATTTAGACATGTTTTCTGAAACTTTATTTCACCAATATTTGATCTTTTTTTGTTCAACACTTTTTGGTTAATAATATGATTTAAGGAAGAAATTTAAGTTTATCATGCTGAACTGACATCAACTCTGAAGAATATGAAAAAAAAATTTACTGTTGGTAAAATTGAAATGTCATTTTCCTCCTGTCTGCTTGTTATTGCTTCCTATTTGCATATTACTTAGGCTAATGAGAGACAATAGAATATATTTTAAGATGAGAATAAATCTAGCAAGGTTGATTACTGAATTTTTATAAAACATGGCAGTAAATGAATAAAGCAAAGCTTTAATAAATTTGATTGTTCTATCTTGGATTTTGTGAAATGGAAGAGCAAAATCCAGGAATCAGGTAAAAGCTCTGATGTATTCGTGCTAACAACTTAGATGATAACACTGTATTTATTCACCAAAAGGCAAAAGTTAGAAGAAAAGGAAAGTATTGAAGATCTATGTATTTTGTAATAGGAAAAATAATTTTAATGTAACATGCATATTTTGGAAAATAAAATGAAAAGTAAAACTAGTTTCCATCATTATACTACTCAACAATAATCCAGATATTGCTTTTTTTTCTGTGTAGAGATTCTTTTGTTATGGTTGGGGTTATTTTTAATATGTTTCAAACATTTATATATTTTTAAAAATATTTTATTTATTTATTTTTAGAGAGAGAAGGAAGGGAGAAAGAGAGAGAGAGAGAGAGAAACATCAATTTGTGGTTGCTGGGGGTCATGGCCTGCAACCCAGGCATGTATCCTGACTGCGAATTGAACCTGTGACACTTTGGTTCACAGCCCGTGCTCAATCCACTGAGCTATGCCAGCCAGGGTCCCAAACATTTATATTACTTGAAAAGATTAACTGGGTAGTTGAAGGAGAGAAACTGACAGTTCCACTCATGGTTAATAGTACAGTGTGGTCTATTGTCAAGAGAAACCTTACAAAAGGTGCAGCTCTGCAACAGACTCTAGTTTCATACTTGTTTTTATAATTAAATATTTTTAATAGAGCTATGGCTGTGAAATTTAAGTGCTTATGGAAGTGGGGACCTAGAATAACCAAGACAATTTTGAAAAAGAATATAGTTGGAGGATTTACTCTACCAAATTGGCATCAGCCTAAGGATAGACATAAAGATCGATGAGACAGAATAAAAAGTCCAGTGATAAACCCACACATTTATGATAATTTATTCTGACAAAGGTACCAAAGTATTCCAATAGGAAAAGGGAGATCTTTTCAACAGATGTTACCGGCACAACTGCCTACACAAGTGCAAAACGAGGAGCTTGTTTGCACTTGCAGGAAACCAAATAGGAAACCAAATAGGAAAATGACCTCAAGTGAATTATGGACCTAAATGTGAGAGTTAAAGCTAAAACTCCTAGTAGTTTTTTTTTATATGTGTGACTTTGAGTTAGGAAAGATTTCTTAGATATCACATCCAAAGAATGACCCTAAAAGAAAACATTAATAAATTAGACTTTACTAAAATTAAAAACTTCTGCTTTTCACTTATGAAAATTAAAAGACAAGCTACAAATAAAAAATGTTTGCTCTACAAAAGATCCTTTTAAAAGGATGAAAAGATAAGCTACAGATTGGGAGAAAATATTTCTAAACCATGTATCTTAAAATGGGCAATATTCAGACTATATAAAGAGCTTTCAAATGAAACAGTAAAAAAATAATTCACATTGAAAATAGGCAAAGGACAAAGTCATGAACAGACTTCACAGATATTTCAGTGCAGAGGAGATGCAGATGGCAGATCAGCACATGAAAGGTGTTTAAGTCATTAACCATCAGGAAAATGCACACTAAAACCATAATGAGATATCACTACCCACCTATTAGAATGGCTAAAATAAAAGTAGTGACAATAGCAAATGCTGCTGATAATGCAGAAAAACTGGACCACTGACATATTGCCGGTGGGAATGTCAAATGGTACAGCCACTCCAGAATTCACTTCGGCAGTTTTCCTGCCTAAACTAAACATGCCTTTACCATGGGATCCAGCAATTGCACTATTGGACATTTAGCTCAAAGAGATGAAAACTTATGTTCACACGCAAACCTGTACACAAATATTCATAGCAGCTTTATTCAGACTAGCAAAAAAAAATGAAAACTACTCAGATGTCTTTTACTGGGTGAATGGCCAAACAGCTGTGGAATAGCCATACTGTGGAATACTATACAGCAATGTAAAGGAACAAATGATGCCTGTAGCAACTTACATGGACCTCCAGGGAGTTATGTTGAGTGAAAGAAGTTAGTATCAGAAGATGGAATACAGTTTTTAAAATAACCAAAGTACGGAGATGGGGAACAGATTAATGGTTGGCGGGGTTCAGACTGGGGAAGGTGTGGCTATGCAGGGTAGCATGAAGGGCCCTCTGGTGATGGAGCACTTTTGTATCTTGAGTGTGGTGAATATTACATGAACTGAACATGTTATAAAATTGTATCAAACTGATGCTCATAATACTAATCATTTGGGAAAGCAAATCAAAACCACCCATTAGGACTTCATACCTATTAGGATGGTTATTATTAAAAAAAAACAAACAAACAGGAAGTCACAAGTGTTGGTGAGCATGTGGAAGAATTGGAACCTTGTACATTGCTGGTGGGAATGTCAATTGGTACAGCATTTATGAAAAATAGCATAAAGATTCCTCAAAAAATTAAAAATGGAATTACTATGGGATCCAGCTGTCTTGCTCACTTCTGGGTATATACTATAGCCAAAAGAACTGACATCAGAGACTCACATATTTGTACACCCACGTTTCTAGCAGCTTTATTCACAGTAGGCCAAGGTGGAAACAATCCAGATTTCCATTGATGAGTGGATAGGTAAACAGAATGTGGTTTATACATACAATAGAATGTTATTTAGCCTTAAAAAGGCAGGGAATTCTGACACATGCTACAACATGGAGGATCCTTAAGGACATTGTGCTAAGTGAAATACACCAGATGCAAAAGGACAAATATTGTATGATTCTACTTACATAAGCTACCTAGAGAAGTGAAAATCATAGAGAATAGTGGTTTCTAGGGCTGGGAAGGGGAGTACAGGAGAATGGGGTGTTAAGGTTTTGTGAGGACAGAGTTTCAGTTTTACAAGATGAGAAGACTTCTATGGCTGGATGGTGGTGATGGTTGCACAACAGTGTGAAGGTACTTAATGCCAAGGAAATGTACACTTAAAATTGGTTAAGGTGGTAAAAACTATGTCATGTATAGTATTTTACCACAATAAAAATACATAGGGCTATACACACATACACATATGTAGAAATGAGTGTATTTAAAACTGGTTAAATCTGGATAAAATCTGTAGATTTCACAAGTGTCAATTTTCTGGTTCAGTATTTTACTGTAGTTAATTTAAGTAGGATGTTATATTGGGGCAAACTAGGTGAAGAATCCATGGGACGTCTCTGTAATTTTATTGTTACTTCCTGTGAATCTATAATTATTGCAAAATAAAAAAAATTGTATTTTAAAGACAAGCCACAGATTTTCTTGGTGTATGGGAAAAAAGACAAAACTATTTGTAGTTATTGGAAGTATCTGCCATTTTGTTGGATTTTTCGTACATATATAGGAATTAAAATTCTAAGGTTTAGTAGAATTTTCAATTTGCACCTTTTTTTGTCCACTCCAAATAACTATACTGAAATATACCATCAATGATAGAGTTTGCCTTCAGGAAATTATGTTTTTCAAATGAGTGAATGAATGAATGAATGAATCTGTATAGTAGGCTTTATCCTAACAGATTTGATTTGGGTGTTTTAAGAAAAGCATCATTCCTATTTTGCTTTTTATCTTGCTTTGCAGTAATTCTATTTTTAAAATATATCATCTGGTAAACATTAGTGATAAGATTTGGCAAGAATACAGACTTTTTTGTTCAACTAGTGTGAAAAATGTTCTTGGCAACTGAATTATGCTAGGAGGCCAACAGAAAGGCAAGTATTAGTAGTGTGTCCTCTGGATAAAGGGGGAGAAAAGGAGATGACATTGATCATAAGCCTTTATTGAAGCCTGGACTCCAACTACTGTGCTAGTTACATTTATCCTAATTTTTGTTGCCTTATTTTATGCCTTATGTAGGGGGGTTAAGTGTTCTCCAGAAGAGGAAATTGCAGCCCAGAAACATTCAGGCTTTTTCCCAAGGCTAGAGGGCTGATGAGCCCCTGAATGAGGATCCAGGCTTGTTTGGGAACGGGAGCAAAGTGTGCAAGCGGGGGCGGGGGGCGGGGCAGGTTTTGGGTCAAGTTTAGGAGTGTGCAGATCTTCATGCCCTTTATTCATCTTTGGCTTTAGATGACCCTGGTTTATAAACAGAAGTATTTATAGCACACACGTGTGGATCAATGTTAAAGGATATTAAATACTGTGTTTCAGAGAGTAGATAAATATCTGATGATTAATTTACATTCAGTAAGTATTTACTGAGTCCTTAATTGGTCCCAGGCAATATTTTGGACACTGGAGATATAGCAGGGAACAAACCAGACCAAAATCAAAGAAAATAAGTAAAATGTATGTATGTTAGATAGTGGCAAGGATTAGAAGGGAAGATAGGATGTGATGAGACAGGCTGATATTTTGAATAAGATCATTAGTCACAGCCTCCCAGTGCCACCTGAAGGTGGTGAGGAGTCAGGCTTGCAGATCTGTTGGGGAAGGGCATTCCAGCCATAGGGATTGGCAATGCTAGCAGCCCTGAGATGAGAATGGAACACAGAGAGGCTGATGTGTCCAGAACACAGTGTCTGGGTCTGGTGTGGTGTGGTTGGAAAGGGCTTTGGAGGCCATTGTTAGGAATTTGGCTTTACTGTAGGAGATGGGAGGAGGCTGGAGGGTTTCAAGCAGAGGTGTTACCAACCAACTTAATGGTGAAAGGATCACTTCTGGGATTTTGTAGAGAAGAGAGGCTGTAGGAATCCCAGGAAGCAAGCAGGGATACCAGTTGGAAGGTGGTTGTAATAAAGCAGGCAGATCACAGAAGCTTGGGTTGGATTGGTGGTGGTAGATGTGGTGAGAAGTTGGATTCTTATGTTTTTCTGGCTGGGTCCACAGGACTTGCCGATGGATTAGATATGAGGTATGAGAGATGAAGGGGCTGAGAAGGGCTTGAAGCTCTTTGGGTGAAGAAGATTGTGGATGCCATTTGGCTGAGATGGGGCAGAGGATGGGAGGGGCAGATCAGGAGCTCAGATTTGGATAAGTATGAGAGTTCCAAAGGCAGGTGAGTGTCGCCTGTGTGTAAATCATTACTGCAGCACCTTTGAGTTGACAGAAGTAAGTATACGACGTGGTTTTACTACTCTAAAGGAACTTGCTGATAAATTAAATGGGATTAAAGTGCACACAAATTTAAAGTATATGAAAGTTTATAAGTGATATGGACCAAAGCTGCTTGAGAACTTCAGATGAGTTGTCACCATGGTGAGGAATTAGCATTGACATGTATGTAGGTTTGGTAGGTTAGAGGGCTGGGGAGGTACAGAAGTCAGAATGCCTGGTGCCAGGGGTTAAACCATGGTGGCCAACAGGTGGGTTTGAGAGGGAGATTGGATGGGGAGAAAGTTGAGGACGACCTTGGGGTCCTGCTGAGGAATTTGGCTTTAATTCTCTAGGCAGTAAGCCGTTGAAGGGGGTTGACTTATGTAGTTGACCTGATTGAATTACTGTCTTAGGAAGTTCAATCATCCGCATAAAGATTCTTGGAAGTAGGCCTCTTCGGTGTTTTAATTGTGCTTCTTCTGTGGGCGGCTTCTCCATTATTGACTACAGTTTTCCTAATACACTCGCTCCTTTTGGCCCCCTGGATGCTACTAATTCCTTATTCGCCTCTGGCCTCTCTGATAATGGCTCCTTCCTGACATACTCAGACAGTATTTATGGAGAGCGCGTTGCGACAGACCTCATGCTGGAGCTAGAGGACAAAGCAGGTGGTCTAGTGAGGAACAGGCATTAAATAAATTACCCACACCACTGCATAATTTCAATTTTCTTATACCTTATAAAGTAGAACTACAAAACACAGAGGAAGGGAGTTCAGGGTGGACCCCCCAAAGAACAGGCTTTTAAGCAAAGGTCTGAAGCCTGAATAATGTTGGGAGATAGGAAAGGGGAGGAGCATTCTAGCCCAAATACCGTGTGTTAAGCCCTGCTATGGCCCTGAGCCCAGGAAGGAAAACGAAGGTGGTGCACCTGCTGAGTGTGAGGGACCGTCCTCCGAGGTCTGTCCTGGGGCCTCTAACCTCACGCCACCCCCTCTCTGGGAATCTCATCTCTTTGGCCTCCACTATCATCAGGCAGTAATTTCAACCTCTTCCCTCCCTTCTGACATCCAAACTTCCTCCTCTTCAGGCTTCCCCACCTGCTTGTCCTGAAGGCACCATGGACTTAGCGTATCCTAAACTCGATGATGTATGATGTATGTTCTCCCTTTGCCATTTCTCAAGGGAATACCAGGTGTTTAACTTGGGCCTCCACTTTTCTTCATGCCTTTCTACTTGTCCCAAACACTGTTTCTACTTCTCTTGCCTGTCAAAATGCAGTTCAAATGTTGCTCTTTTGCAAAACCTTTTCTTACCCACTTATCACTGCTACCTGTCTTTCTGGCAGAAGGAATTAATCCTGTGATCCTATCAAACACTGTCCATTGCGCTATTGACATTATTGATTTGTACTGTCGATCACTGTATGTTTGTGTTATTAATGGGCTGAGTCCTTCTGGACCTTCTTCCCCTGGTACCTTGCATGGCATTTGGGGCTTAGTTTTAGTGCACAACTATTTTATGAGTAGATTAAAATGAGTATTGAAACATTGAAGAAATTCTTTAAGTAAGACAGTGAAAGAGAGAAAGGAAGAGTCATGTCTAATACAGAATGAAAATATATTAAATGAAGAAAACCCATCTATCTGATTTTCTCCCCTTGGAGTCTTAACTGGGGCTGCTGGCCATTTGAGAGAAAATTGGTCCCTTGAGATATTACAATCAACCTTTGTGTTTCATCATTTACATTTAAAATTGTGTTGTCAATGTCTAGGGCAAAGGGTAAGGGACAAATCACGTTGTTTGGGAAGATTAATTAAGGAAAAAGAAATAAAGTTGTATGCTAACTCACTCCCTCCTCAAGCAAAAATGTAACTGATAGTGCAGTCTGATAACCAAGAATCTGTCGAAGTAACTGGTGTTTACCAAGGATGCCTCATAGAATCCATTTCTCTTCATTTCTTTTTAATTCTTTGTGATGATGGAAGTGACAAGCTCATTGCTCCCTTGTTTTTGACTCCTCCTAGAAGGGATGGTTCTTCACACACTTCCTGTTCTGTGTGGCAGGCTTCAGAACACAAAGAAAGGGTCTTGTGTTGGTGGCATTCCATTCAAGGGTTTTTATTTTTATTTTTTAAGTCTGCAGCAGTTAGGGGTTTACTTGACTTGCAAGGATGATTGAATTAAGACATGCATTGCCTACCCAGAATACTTCAGCTCCTCTGCACAGTAGCATTTTCTCTTCTGTTGCAACAGGCGTGCAGGTACGTGCTCATTATTTCTGACTCTAATTATAGCAAAGTCATCATAGATTTGGGTGAGCTGCCTAGTTATTAGATAATTACTCTGTCGCAGGGCATCTGAAGTTGCAGTCAGGCTGATGTGTGCCCCGAGCAGGAGCGTCTTTTGTGTTTGAGGCTTCCGTGTTTTCCCTCAGTTTATGTACAGTATTTATTACAAACAATTTTATTAAACACAGAGCAGTGCTTTATGTGGCACGCTGGGGTTTGCATTTCAAAAGAAAGGGTAAGTGATTTTTTCTCTTGGAGAGAGGGTAGCTGTTGCTGAGGATATGTGGGGAAAACATTATACTCTAAGATGCTCTAGCTTGTGGTTCTAAGTATTCCCATAATGAACAACCAGCAGCAGTAAAGATGAGCCCCAAGCAGTAGGAACGCAGCTTGGCCTCACTAAAGCCCTTCCTTTTGTGTATGTTTGTGTTTTCTGCTCTTACGTGGGGTTTGAGTGAGAGAAGGCATATACAGTCCATTGGAGTGGGGATGGGAGAGGTTGGTGGAGGGGATGCAGGACAGCCCCCTGTCCTTCAATGATACTCAGGGTCTTGGCTGTATTAGTCCATAGCTGCATTCCAGTGCCTGTTTTGGAGAACTTAGCAGGAAAGTTTCTATGCAGCATAGTAGCTTTTTATGGCACTATAAAGCATAGTATTGTCCCTGAAACATCTTCTATTTTGGCCATGTAGCTTCATTTCTAATGATTTATACTCTACAAGCACAGAATGGCCTCAATTATAGGAGCTCTAGGTGGTTATAGCCTAACCGCAGAAGATGGCTTGGAAGGAACCTTATTAAAACATATAGACAGGTATGTTTCAAACATAGTGATTTGCATGCTGTATTCAGGATTTTTGCCATATCTGAGAACTACTTGCACTCTTAATTACTTAATACTTTTTCTGTAGATTAGATCTGATGTTAGTCTTAGTTTCATCCTAAACATAATATCTGGACTTTATAATGTTGCAGCTTGGACTCTGGAGCCAGACTGTCTGGGTTCAAATCCCAGCTCCACCTCTAACTGGTGTCATAACCTGGAGCAAGTTTCTATTCCTCTCTGTGTCTCTCTTTCCCCAAGTGCAAAATAGGAATAATTGTAGTGCCTGTCTCATAGGTTTTCATGAGGATTAAGTGAAAAGAAAGAATGTAAAATGGTATAATGGTAAGTGCTCATAAAATGCTAGCTATTGTTATTAGTTATGTATTTTTCTAATAAACATGAAACTATTTAACCATTTAAAAACTCACTTCTTCCTGGCTGGCATAGCTCAGTGGATTGAGCGTGGGCTGCGAACCAAAGTGTCGCAGGTTCAATTCCCAGTCAGGGTACACGCCTGGGTTGCAGGCCATGACCCCCAGCAACCGCACATTGATGTTTCTCTCTTTCTCTCTTTCTCTCTCCTTTCTCTCTCTAGAAAATAAATAAATAAATAAAATCTTTATAAAAAACCTCACTTCTGTGCCAGCTAAAATTAGATGACATTCTCTTTATGGGTCTGTATCTTGCTTTCAGGAGCATTGATCTTGTCATTTAGTCTATACCTTCTTTGTGCTTAGTCCTTTCCTAAATTACCATGGACTCAGGCTGCCAGGGATCCCATTCCTTACGCAGCTCTGACAGTTAGAACAGCTCACCTTCATGGGGGCCCGTCGCTTCCTCCCATCCGCTCAAGTTTCCCCTTTGACAGCATGGGGACCAACTCTAATCTCTCTTCTCCATTGGAGTCCCTTACTTAATTGGAGGAAGCCTCCATGTCTTCCGGTTCATCTTTTCCTCTGAACCAGCCCCAGCCTGTTTGATGTTAGCTCTTTATGTGGAAAGAAGCTGTGGGAGAAGAGGTTTGTCCTAGGGCTCCTGGGATACACTTTGCTGGTACTAATTAGTGTTTAGAAACCCTGTGAGCACCCGGAACCTGAAAGCATCCAATGTCTTTTCAGATGCAAAAGTTGCAGGTGGAAAGTGGATACAGCCAACATTTTTATTAAGAACCAAAAACTTTTATTTATTTTTATTTGGAAAACTAGGACCTGTGATTCCCTCTGGGAAATGGAACTGGATGGCAGGTGAATTGCTTTTCACTGTATACTCTTTTATCTTTCCATTTTTATGTTGTACCATGTGTTACCTATTAAAATGACTTCACATGCACATACAAGAAAGCAGAATCAGTCCACTGGAACTGGGGCATATCTTCAAAAATAATATGAAGGAGTTTCACCAATGGCCAGTTCCTAAATGAACAAAAAGATAATAAAATGGGTGTAGTGCTCTGAAAAGAGAATACAAAATAAATAAAAATTACAACAAAACCTCATCTCTAGCCTCAATCCTCTCTTTTCCCACCCAAATAGTCCATTTGGTCAGGCTAATTCCTACTTTGCCTTTAAGATCAGCTCAGGTATTGTTTTCCCCTGGGACACCTTCCTTCTGTGCCCTAATTGTCTTCACCAGGCTGTGGCCAGGGTCTCCCTTCCTGTTTCCTGAATATCCTATGCAGGCTCCCAGAACTGTATGATTCTACTTACCATAGCCATGGTTTTTGTACTGAGTTATATTACTGTATTAATTTTAGGTGTACAACACAATCCAATATTTGTATCTGTTGGGAAATCATTACCACAGTAAGTCTAGTTAATAGTCATCATGATACATACTTACAAATTTGTGTCTGTAATGAGAACTTTTAAGATCTATTCTTTTAACAACTTTTAAATATACAAATCAGTATTATTAACTGTACTCACTGTGCTGCACATTACACTCCCAGGACTTATTTATTTTATAATTGTAAGTTTGTACCTTTTAACTCCTTTCACCCATTTCACCCACTTCTCCCACCTCCAACCTCCACCTCTGGCAACCACCAATCTGTTCTCTGTAGCTATGAACTCCTTTGTTGTTTTAGGTTCTACATATAAGTGAAATCGTACAGTATTTGTCTGACTTATTTCACTTAGCATAATGCCCTCAGGGTCCATTCATGTTGTCATAATCAGCAAGATTGCCTTATTTTTTATGGATGAACAATAATTCGTTGTGGAATTCCATTTAAGTGTATATGTATGTACATACACACATAAGCACATTTATACATATTACACATCACATCATTTTCTTTATCCATTAATTCATTGATGGCCACTGAGGTTACTTCCATACCTTGGCTATTGTAACTAAAGTTGCAGTGAACTTGGGGGTGCATATATCTTTTTGAGCTAGTGTTTTCTTTTTGGGGGGATAAATACCCAGAAGTGGAATTGCTAGATTATATTGTAATTTTATTTTTAATTTTTGAAGGACCCCCATACTGTTTTCCATAGAGGCTTCACAATTTACATTCCCACCAACAGTGCAGGAGGGTTTCCTTTTCTCCACATCCTGGTTTTATTAGGTGGTTTAATAGGTGGTTTTATTGTTCTTGAGTTGTATGACTTCTTTATACACTTTGAAAATTAACCACTTAACATATATATGATTTGCAGGTATATTCTCCCATTTTGTAGGTTGCCTTTTCACTTGGTTGGTGATTTTTAAAAATTTTTAAAGTTTTTATTGTGCAGCTTTTTAGTGTGATGTGGTGCCACTTATTTATTTTTGCTCTTGGTGTCAAATCCAAAAAAAGAAAATCATCACCAAGACTGATGTCAAGGAGCTTACTCCCTATGTTTTCTTCCAGGAGTTTTATGGTTTCAGGTCTTATATTCAAGTCTTTAATCCATTTTGAATTTTTTTTTTTTGCATGGTGTAAGCTAGTGGTCCAGCTTCATTCTTTTTCATGTGGCTGTCCAGTTCAATTTATTGAGGAAACACCCCATTTTATAATCTTGGCTCCTTTGTTGGTAATTAATTGACTTTATATATGTGGTTTTATCTGTGGGCTCTCTATTCTGTTCTGTTGATCTTTGTGCCTGTTTTTATAGTCAAACCATACGGTTTTGATTACTATAGCTTTGTAGTATAGTTTGAAACAAGAGAGTGAGATGTCTCTAGCTTTGTTTTTCTTTTTTCAAGATCTCTTTGGCTATTTGGGTCTTTTGTGGTTCCATATAAATTTTATTTTTTTAAAACAACTTTTGTGAAAAATGCCATTGGAATTTTGATAGGGATTGCATTGGATCTGTAGATTGCTTTGGATAGTATGGGCATTTAACAATATGATTTATTCCAATTCTTGAGCACAGAATATCTTTCCAGTTATTTATGTCTTCTTCGATTTCTTTTATCAGTATCTCACATTTTTTGGTATACAGGTCTTTCCTCCTTGGTTAAATGTATTCCTAGCTATTTCATTCTTTTAATGCAGTTGTAAATGGGAATGTTTTCTTAATTTCTCTTTTTGCTAGTTTGTTATTTCTGTATAGAAATACAACAGATTTTTGTATATTGATTTTGTATTGTGCAACATTACTGAGTTTGTTTATTAGTTCTAACAGTTCTTTGATAGAGTTTTTAGTATTTTCCACATATAATATGTCATCTGCCCAAAGTGACAGTTTTACTCTTCCTTTTCCAATTTTATTTCTTTTTCTTTCCTAATTGCTATGGATAAGATTTCCAATAGTATCTTGAATAAAAGTGGTGAGAGTGGGCATCCTTGTCTTGTTGACCTTTCAGGAAAAACTTTCAGCTTTTTACTATAACTATGATGTTTAACTCTGGGCTTGTCATATATGGCCTTTATTATGTTGAGATATGTTTCCTCTATACCCACTTTGGTAAGAAATGTTATCATTAACCAATGTTGAATTTTGTCAAATGCTATTGAAATTATCATATGATTTTTATTCTTTTTTAATATAGTATATGACATTGACTTATGTGTTTAGAACCATCCTTGCATCTCTTGAGTAAATCCCACTTGACCATGATGTATAATCCTTTTAATGTGCTGTTGAGTTTGGTTTGATAATATTTTGTTGAGGATTTTTGCATGTGTGTTAATCAGGGATAATGTCCTGTAATTTTCTTTTCTTGGCATATTTGTCTAGTTTTGGTATCAAGGTAATGCTGGCTGCATAAAATGAATTTGGAAGTCCAGTCACTTTTGGCTTTTTTTTTTTAAATAATTGTTCTGGAAGAATTTGAGGATTGATATTAATTCTCTTTAAATGTCTGGTAGAATTAATCAGTGAAGCCATTTGGTTCTGAATTTTCTTTGTTGTGAGGTTTTGGATTTATAAATTCACTCTCCTTAATAGTGCTCAGTCTGTTCAGAATTTTTATTTCTTTATGATTCAGCCTTGGTACTTGTATGTTTCTTGGAATTTATCTGTTTCAGGTTGTCCAATTTATTGGTGTATAATTCATAACAGTCTCTTATGATTCTTAGTATTTATGTGGTATCGGTTGTAACATTTCTTTTTTTCATTTTATAAGTATATTTTATTGATTATGCTATTACAGTTGTCCCATTTTTCTCCTCTTAATCCCCCTCTGCCCAGTACCCCCATTCCCTCCAGCATCCCCTCCTTAGTTCATGTCCATGGGTTATACATGTAAGTTATTTGGCTTCTCAATTTCCTATATTTTTCTTAACCTCCCCTTGTCTATTTTGTACCTACCAATTATGCTTCTTATTCCCTGTGCCTTTTCCTCCATTCTTCTCCCTCTCCCTATAACCCTACATGTGATCTCTATTTCTGTGATTCTGTTCCTGTTCTAGTTGTTTGCTTAGTTTGTTTTTGTAGATAATTGTTTGCTGTCATTTTACTGTTTGTATTTTTGTTCTTCTTTTTCTTAGATAGTCCCTTTAACATTTCATATAATAAGGGCTTGATGATGATGAACTCCTTTAACTTTACCTTGTCTGGGAAGCACTTTATCTGTCCTTTCATTCTAAATGACAGCTTTGCTGGATAGAGTAATCTTGAGTGTAGGTCCTTGCCTTTCATGACTTTGAATAGTTCTTTCTAGCCCCTTCTTTCCTGCAAGATTTCTTTTGAGAAATCAGCTGATAGTTTTATGGAAACTCCGTGGTAGGAAACTCTCTGCTTTTTTCTTGCTTTTAAGATTCTTTTCTTATCTTTATTCTTAGGTAATTTAACTGTGATGTGTCTTCATGTGTTCCTCTTTGGGTGCAACTTTTTTGGGACTCTGAGCTTCCTGGACTTGTCTATTTCCTTCTCCAGACTGGGGAAGTTCTCCTTCATTATTCTTTCAAATAAGAATTCAGTTTCTTGCTCTTCTTCTTTTCCTGGCACCCCTACGATTCTGATATTGAAATGTTTAAAGCTGTCCCAGAGGTTCCTAAGTCTTTCCTCATTTCTTTTGAATTCTTGTTTTTTTCATTCTGTTCTGGTTGGATGTTTATTTCTCCTTCTGGTCCAAACATTGGTTTGAGTCCCAGTTTTCTTCCCTTCACTGTTGGTTTCCTGTATATGGTTCTGCATTTCACTTTGCATAGCCTTCACTTCCTCCTGTATTTTGCATCCATACTCAATCATTTCTGTGAGCATCCTGATTACCAGTGTTTTGAACTTTGCATCTGATAGGTTGACTATTTCTTCATTGCTTAGTTCTTTTTCTGGAATTTTTATCTGTTCTTTCATTTGGGCCATATTTCTTTGTCATAGTGCCCCAGTCTGGATGAATATTTCTTCTTTAACACCGTGGTTGGTGGTCTTCCATACAGTTCAATTTTTCTGGCATTTCTGGTTGTTTTTTGTTTTTAACTTGGTTGTTGTCCTTCTTTTGGTCATGTGAGAAAGTGAAGTATATCTACTTCTGCCCCCATCTTGGCCAGAAGCTCCTGATCACTTCACCTTTCTTTCATTTCTGATTTTACATATTTTAGTTCTCTCTTGGTGAGTATAGCTAAAGGTTTTTCAGTTTTGTTTATCTTTTCAAAAAACAGCTTTTAATGCCATTGATCTTTTCTATTGTTTCTAGTATGCATCTTATTTATTTCCGTTCTGATCTTTGTTATTTCCTTCTTTCTACTAACTTTGGGTTTTGTTTGTTCTTCTTTTTCTAATTCCTTGAGGGGTAAAGTTAGGTTGTTTATTTGAGGAGTAAAGGAAACAAAAAGAATGGTAATCTCTTCCTGAGGCCCAAAGTCAAAACAATTGCTCACTTCATCTATTTGTGGTTAGAAGAGCCCTGGAACTGCTAGGTGTGGACTGCATTATGAGTTCATTATATACATTTCTATGAACTTTGGTAGGCTAGTAATTTTTCTATGTTTTGATGATAAGTAATTTTGAAGCTTTTTCTGAAATATAGAAGTAGATGTGTCACATGAAGCACGGGGCTTCCTGAGATGCTGTGCTTTGCTGGTTCCCTGGAGGAGCTCATGCTTTGGAAATGTCAGAGAGACTGTATGAGTTTTGAGATACCTTCTCACTGGGTTTTTAATTTTTTAAAATGAGTTTTAAAGCTACAGCTGCCTAAACAATGAGACAGAGTTTCAGTGTGAATAGAACATGATTATAACAATTTATATCCTTGAGTTGTAAGGCTTAGTTTCTGCCATGTGCAAATTTGCAAATTTTATGAGTCAAAGAAATATATTATAAAGCTAGGATCCAGAAAGGCATCATTTTGCCTTAACTAACAGCTTGGGATTTTGCATTTACAGCAAATAAGTCACTTCATTTTGTAGTGATGGACAAAGACACATAGATAAGATGTTCTTGAGAGCTTTGAGTGTTGGATTTTTTTTGGCTCTTTCGGGCCTGCCAGGCAACCCCTGCCTATTTAACATCTCTCTTCATCATGCCCCCCCATGGACTGACTGGTGCCCCCTAAATTCATATGCTAAAGCTATACCCCCTATAGGATGATATTTGGAAATGGGGCCTTTGGGATGTGATTTGGATTGGATACTGTCATGAAGGTGGGACCCTCATGGTTGGATTTGTGCCCTTGTAAGAAGAGGCATCAGAGAGCTTGCTTGTGCTCTCTTTCTGCAACGTGAAGACACAGTGACAGGGAGGCTATTTGCGAGTCAGGATGAGAGATCAGAGACCAAATCAGTGGCACCTTGATCTTGAACTTCCCATCCTCCAGAACTGTGAGAAAATACATTTGTGTTGTTTAAGCCTTCTGGTCTGTGGTATTTTGTTGTGGCAGCCTGAGCCAATTAATACAGTCCCACCACAAGCAAAACCTGTGAAAATACCACTGAGGACTCCAGACCATGTGTTTACTGCGTAGAAATGCTGCACCATCCCTTTTTGAGGTTGTGTTACACAGTGCGTTTTTGACATATAAATGTCTGATAGAAACAGGTGGAGGTGAAAACTGGAGTCCATTTGTGGGACAAATTCAGTTAAAAGGGAGGGTATACTTGGCTTCAGAATCAATAAAATCCCTGGGGCCTGGGACATTTTATGCTGTGAGTAGGGAAACTTTTAGCCACTTGGGTATTTAAGTAGCTTAATGTTTAAATGTAAATGGTCTTAGATGTACAGTAAAATTAACAAATTGGTTAATTTATGAGTAATATCAATTTTGGATGCCACCATCCTATAGCAATAAAAGAAGGACCTGAGACAAAACAGTTGAAAAGAGAGCAAAGGCCAAGAACGATATGAGAGCATTTGAAAGAGCTCAAAGTCTGTCAGTTTTTGCTCTTCTAAAAATCATTCATTCACAGTGGTTGAAGGACAGCCTCCTGTACACCTAATTATGTTTAGAAAATTAGAAGTGGAAGGGTAAAATCATATCCATATGTGGGAATGGTCCCATCTGTGCTGTGTACCTCCCAGATCCGAAATACAGTGAGACTGTCCCAGCATGTGGTTTCATGGGTCTCTGAGGCTGCAGCCTTGTCAGAAGAGACCTGCATATTACATCAGCCTTTTACTGGACTAGGCCAGTGATTTTCAACTGATGTGCTGTGGTAAGAATTTTTAAAACATGTAAATACCTGACTCTTTTCCTTTACATGTCAAATGAAAAAATGGCAACAGCCAACACAATAGCAATCTGGTGTGAGTGAATGAAAGTTATACCTATTTTTGTCAGATTGGCAAAAAACATACAATAGTTTTTGGTGCACTGCAGAAGTGTAGTAATTAGTTTATGTGTGCCATGAGTTGAAAAACATTGAAAATCACTGCACTAGGCTGATGCAGTAGTAGGCAATTTTCAGAGGTTTACCTTGAGTTGCTTTTTCTTTTTTCTTTAGTTTGTTCAATAATGAACTGTGCTTCTGTTGGAGATTTAGGACTTAGAAAGAGATTTTGAGGAATTTTGTAATTAAAATAAAGTTATAACTAGATATCTTCTTAAATTTTGAGCCACATAAGTCCCAATATTAACTCAGGCAGTTAGAGAGTTACATTCATTCTTTTCGATGAACTAATATGGATAGTGTTTATCTACCTGAAATAGTTAAACAGTAGGGAAATTTAGTATATAATTTAGCAAAAGCTTGTGCCCTTATAAATTCTGGTTGACCTTCTATAGGACCATGAAGTTGAGTGTGTTAAATTCTTAAGAAATCAAATCAAAACAATGGTGCACACATCTCTGCACCAGGGCTTATGGAGACATTAGATCTGTACTGTCCAAGACACTAGCCGGCAGCTCATGTGGAAATTTACATTTTAATTAATTAAAGTTAAATACAATAAAAAAATTCAGTGACTTAATTGCACCAGCCACATTCCAGGTGCTCATTAGCCACCATGGCCAGGGGCTACTCCATGAGACTCCACAGATACAGACACTGTCTAACTGTTGCAGTAAGTTCTAGCAAACAGTGCTGTGTGAGACCATGTTCTCTACCCTCAGTGAATTTTAATCCATTTGAGATCCCGTACCAAAATATGTAGAACAGGAGATGACAGAAGAAAATGTTATTAACATTTTATTAGCAATCTCTGTATACTATGCAGTTAATTATTGAAGTATTTTTATAGATCATAAATGATCCAAGATGTTAGGCTGAGGAGGTCAGGGAAGAGTTGTGAATTTTACTGGCTGTTAAACTAACTGTTGGAATTCTGATAGGCAGTGATGAAGTGGAAGGCAATCGATAGGAATCCACTGATAATTTTGCTGTGGAGGGAGAGGATAGTTAAGATCCATTTTAGGCAGACCTAGCTGTATAATTTTCAGGACCCAGGGCAAACTGAACATGTGGAGTCTCTTGTTGAAAATGATCAAGAATATGCAGACCCTGACAGCAAAGGATGAAGTCAAGCATGGGGCCCTTGCACAAGTTGCATGCCCATGAAGCTGGCCTGCTTTGAGGGATGGTGAATAAGTCAAACTGATGGGGCTCTTGTGAGCTCTACAGGTCAAAAGTGATTTGTATGGTCAGAAACACTGTCAACTTTAAAAGCATTTTTTTGTCTCTGCTTTGTCATCTCAGGGCATGGCATATTCATCATGGGTTGTTGTCTGGAGCTGGAGCTCCTCATCTTCCCATCTGCAGCATGATACTGAAGATAGGCTTATTTTTCTGGACACAAAGAAAATCATAGTGTGTATCCATCTTCTTCATCCCCACTGACTGCAAACATCTTTTCAAGGAAAATGAATGATGGGGTTTAGAAAGTACCACTGAGAGCCATTGGTGTGTTAGTTGACAGATGTAGTAAAACTTCCCCTTTGGTTTAATTTAAGGCCTAAAAGGGTTTTATCATGCCAAATGAAAAAACAAAATAGAAATTACCATGGAGGTATTATATTTTTATTTTAGATATACTAGAAAATGTCCTATATAAAAGACTTGAAATTCTGGGCACTTGAGTTCTGACTTCACACAGCAAAAATGCATGCCATCTTCTTTGGTTAAATGCCAACAATTGTGCAGCCTTTTCTTCTGTGAGATAATGATTAGTTAGAATATTTGCTCCCTACATGGGTAATTAAGGAGAATAATAATGAGATAATAAACTTGATGAAGATACATATCTTTTACTCAGCAAATCAAATTTCCTTTATTTCTACCTTTTCTTCAGTCCCTCCCACAATGGCCCTGATCCAGCAAGGGTGATGTCTGTTTTGTAGGGTTGGCCAAAAAGTCCTATTAGTTGTTTCTGTAAAATAAGAGACACATTTTTCGTTTTCACAAATAACTTTATTGATCTGGATATTTTGAGTATGTTGGCTATCTCCTGCATGGTATAATGTTGATTGTGCTTGACTAATGTCTTGATTTGATTGCTGTCAACTTCAACTGGTCTACCTGACCATGGAGTATTGTCCAGGGAGAAATCTCTAGCATGAAACTTCACAAACTACTTTTGACACACTTGATCAGCCACAGCACCTTCTCCATACAATGCACAAATTTTTTTGTGTGTTCCAGTTGTATTTTTACCTTTCTTGAAATAATACAACAAAATATGCCAAAAATGTTGAGTATTTTCTTCCGTCTTCAATACTAAAATGGCTGCACAAAAATTCACCAATTTTGATAAGTTTTTTAAAATGCATGCTGATATGAGAGCTGTGACAATACAACCTAACAAAATTGTGTTCGATGAAGTTAAAGACATCTTAGTGCTACTAGAGCCATCTTACAGGAAAAAAAATGAATTTTTTGGCCAAGCCAGTATCTCTCTAGGGAATAAATACATTTCCCCTTGTCATTATTTAGTTTTTTATTTTGAGGTAATTATAGATTCACATTCACTTGTAAGAAATAATTGAGCTCTTGTGTGCCCTTTACCCAATCTTCCTCAATAATAACATCTTGCAAAACTATAGCACAGTATTGCAACCAGGATATTGGCTTTGATATAATCCACCAGTCTGTGTTACCTGTATTTCTTTGTATATGTTTAGTTCTGTGTAGTTTTACCAAATGTCTTGGTTTATGTATCACTACCACAGTCAAGATTCTGAAGTTTCATCACCACAGGGTCCCTCAATTATCCTCTCATTACCACACTCATTGCCCACCCCACCAACTGCTTGCAACCACTGACCTCTTCTCCATTTCCATCATTTTGTTATTTCAAGAATGAAATAAGTGTAGTCATATATAGTATGTAACCATTTAGGATTAGTTTTTTCACTTACCATAATTTCTTTTTTTAAATATAGTTTATTGATTATGCTATTACAGTTGTCCCATTTTCCCTGTTTCACTTCCCTCTACCCTGCACACCCTCTCCTCCCCCCATTCCCTCCTTTAGTTCATGTCCATGAGTCATACTTATAAGTTCTTTAGCTTCTACATTTCCCACACTATTCTTACCCTCCTCCTGTTTATTTTTTACCTACCATCTATGCTACTTATTTGTAACTTTTCCCCCTCTCTCCTCCTCCCATTCCCCTGTTGCTAACGCTCCATGTGATCTCCATTTCTGTGGTTCTGTTCCTGTTCTGGTTGTTTGCTTAGTTTGCATTTGTTCTAGGTGGGGTTGTTAATAATTGTGAGTTTGCTGTCTTTTTATGGTTCATATTTTTATCTTCTTTTTCTTAGATAAGTCCCTTTGACATTTCATATGATAAGGGCTTGGTGATGATGAACTCCTTTAACTTGAGCTTATCTAAGAAGCACTTTATCCACGCTTCCATTCTAAATGAAAGCTTTGCTGGATAGAGCAATCTTGAGTGTAGGTCCTTGTCTTTCATGACTTGGAATACTTCTTTCCAGCTCCTTCTTCCCTGTAAGATCTCTTTTGAGAAATCAGCTGACAGTCTGCTGGGAACTCCTTTGTAGGTAACTGTCTCCTTATCTCTTGCTGCTTCTAGGATTATCTCCTTCATTTTAATCTTGGCTAATGTAATTCTGGTGTGCCTTGGTGTGTTCTTCCTTGGGTCCAACTTCTTTGGGACTCTGAGCTTCCTGGACTTCCTGGAGGTCTATTTCCTTTGCCAGATTGGGGATGTTCTCCTTTATTATTTGTTCAAATAACTTTTCCACTTGTTGCTCTTCCTTTTCCCCTCCTGGTACCCCTGTAGTTCAGATGTTGGAACATTTAAAGATGTCCTGGAGGTTCCTAAGCTTCTCATTTTTTTGAATTCTTGTTTCTTCATTCTTTCCTGTTTGGTTGTTTCTTTCTTCCTTCTGGTCCACTCCATTGATTTGAGTCCCAGTTTTCTTCCCATCTCTATTGGTTCCCTGTGCATTTTTTGTCATTTCACTTAGCATAGCCTTCATTTTTTCATCTAATTTGCAACCAAACTCAACCAATTCTATAAGCATCCTGATTACCAGTGTTTAGAACTGTGCATCTGATAGGTTGGCTATCTCTTGGTCACTTAGTTGTATTTTTTTCTGGAGCTTTGATTTGTTCTTTTGTTTGGGCCATTTTTTTTTGTCTTGACATGCCTGTTATGTAGTGAGGGGTGGAGCCTTAGGTGTTCACCAGGGCAGGGCAACCCAGTGTCTGAGTTGTGACACTATATGTTGGGGAGGGGTCCGAGAGGGAACAATGGTGCTTGCTTTACTCTCTGTGGGATTTCACTCACTTCCACCGCTTCCCTCAAGCAAATTGGGCCCTTCTGGTGCTGATTCTCATGTGGGTGGGTTTGTGTACATTCTAGGACCCTGTGGGTCTCTACAATGAACTCTCCTGTGAGGCTGGGAGTGTCTCCCAGCACCTCAACCCCCAAAAGTGTTTTCAATTGGTGTTTTGAGGCTTTATTTCCCTGGGCTGGCACCCTGGGTTGTGTGGTCTGTCTCACTCCCCAGTTTTGCCTGGCTTATCTGTGTTCCAATGTGGCACCGTCCGGTCCACCAGCTGCTTTATGCGCCACAGCCCGCTCCGCAATTGCAGCCTCATTGGGTCCACTTGCTGCTGCCTTGCGCGGCGGTCCGCCAGCCACCGCTTTGCCTTGATGGCAGGCCACCTGACTCTGCCCCTTCTACTGGTCTGGATGAATGTTTCTTCTTTAACTCCTTGGGTGTTGGATTTCAATACAGTTCGGTTTTCTGTCAGTACTGGTTGGTTGTTTTTTTGCTTCTAAATTCTTGTTGTCCTTATTTTGGTTGTGTGAGGAGGCACAGTGTGTCTATCTACACTTACATCTTGGCCGGAAGTCTAATTTCTTGATTATTAGTCCAAACTATTGGGCGTATCAGCATATATGTATTTTACTGCTGACTAGAAGTCCATGGTATAGATGTACCACAGTTTGTTTAAAAGATGTCTAGGAAGGTTCTATTTTGGAACTATTACAAATAAGCCTGCTATGAACATTCATTGTATTAGTTTGTTAGTCTGCCAAAACAAAGTACCGCAGATTTGGTGGCTTAAACGACAGATTATTTTTTGACAATTCTGGAGGCTAGAAGTCTGAGATCAAGGTGTTACCAGAGTTGTTTTTTTCTGAGGTCTCTGCATGGTTTGTAGATGGCCTTCTCCCTATACTATCACATTGGTATGTTATCTGTGTCCAAATTTCTCTTATAAAGTCATCAGTGATATTGGAATTGGGCTCAACTTGATGACCACATTTAACCTTAATTACCTCTTTAAGGAAACTATTTCCAAAGGCACTCAAATACTGAAATGTCTGGGGCTAGGACTTCAATATACAAATTTAGAGGTAGGGAGATCTCAATTCAGCCCATTTTTTGGGTCAGTATCCATTTTTTATTCATTGAGATAAGTGCCCAAGAATATAATCGTTGGGTTGTATGGTAATTGCATGCTTGGTTTCTTCTTTCAAACTTTGAAGTTGTTCTAGAGTGGCTGTACCAGTTTACATTACCACCAACACTGTGTGAGTGACCCAGTTTCTTCAACTTCTTGGTAGCATTTGGTATTGTCACTAGTTTTTATTTTAACCACTCTGATAAGTGTGTGGTGATACTTCCTTGTGGTTTTAATTTATATTTCCCAGCTGATGAATGATGTTGAACATATTCTTATGTGCTTATTTGTTATCTGTATATCTGCTCTGGAGAAAAGTCTATTCATGTCTTTTGCTCATTTAAAACTTAGGTTTTTTTTCTTAGTTTTGACTTCTGAGTTTCTTTACATATTCTCAGTACTAATTAATATTGAAATATGTGGTTTGCAAATCATGGAAGTGTAGCTTGTCTTTTCATCTTTTTAACAGAGTCTTTCACAAAACAAATGTTTTTAATTTTGATGAGGTTGAATTTATCAATTTTTTTCTTATATATGATTATGCATTTGGTGTCAAGTCTAAGAAACTTTTGCTTAGCCCTGGATCCCAAAGATTTTATCTTATATTTTTTAAAAATAAAGCTTTTATGTTTTACATTTAAATATGTGACCCATTTTTGTTATAAGATGTGAGGTTTAGGTTGACATTCATTTTTCTGTGTGTGGATGTCCAGTTGGGCTACCACCACTTGCTCAAAGGGCTGGCCTCCATCAAATTGCTTTTACATCTTTGTCAAATATCTGTTGGACATATTTTTGTAAGTCTGCTTCTGGATTCTCTACTTTGTTTCATTGACCAGTGTGTCTATTTGTGTACCGATAGCATACTTTCTAGTAATAGTAAGAGTCTTTCACAAATGTTTTTAATTTTGATGAAGTCTTAACAAAGGCTAGAGTAATACCTCCTGCTTTATATATATATAAATACATATATATGTTTATAGATACATATATATGTGTTTATATATACACATATAAACACATATGTGTTTGTTTTTATATATACATATGTAAAATGTTTATATATATATATATAAAAATCAGGAGGTATTACTATAATATATATATATAATATATAATATATAATATATAATATATATATATATATTTCAAGGTTCTTTTAGCTATGGTGGAGCCTGTGTCTTTTCAGATACATTTCAAATAAGATATTTTTATGTCTGCAAGGAAAAACTCTGCTGGGATTTTTATGGTAATTGCATTAGATAAGTTTCAGGAGATTGACATCTTTACTGTGGTGAGTCTTCCAATCTTTGAAAATAATGTCTCTCTATTTACTAAGATCTTCTTTGATTTTTCATGAGCATTTTATAATTTTCAGCATAAAGATCTTACATGTTTTGTTAAGTGCATACCTAAATATTTAATTTGTTCTGGAGAGATTATAAATGGTTTTTAAACTTGGTTACTCTGTGTTCTTTGTTAGGATATAGAAATGCAGTTGACATTTGTATATTGATCTTGTGTTTGAAACTTTGTTGAATTCATTCATTTTTTTAAAAAAGATTTTATTTATTTACTTTTAATGAGAGGGTAAGGGAGGGAGAAAGAGAGGGAGAGAAACAGCAATGTGCAAGAGATTGATCAGTTGCCTCTTGCACACCCTCAGCTGGGAACCTGGCCTACAACCCAGGCATGTTCCCTGACTGAAAATAGAACTGGCAACTTTTTGGCTCACAGGCTGGCACTCAATCCACTGAGCTACACCAGCCAGGGCAATTATTATTTCTAATAAATTTCTTTTTGTAGTTTTCTTGTGAATTTGTATATAGTAAATCATGTCATATGCAAATCAGGAAAGTTTTAGTTTTTCCTTTCCATCTAAATTTATTTCCTTTTCTTGCCATATTTGTGCTGCCCAGAACTTTCAGTACTATGTTGAATAAAAGTGGTGAGAGTACTTGTTCTTGACCTTAGGGGGAAAGCATCCAGACTTTTATCATTAAGCATGATGTTTGCTGTAGATTTTTTGTTGGTACTCTTTATCAAGTTGAAGAAGTTTCTCTCTTCTCCTAACTTGCTCAGAATTTTTCATGAATGGGTGTTGGATTTTGTCAAATACTTTTTTTCTTTGCATCAACTGATATGGTTTTTCTTCTTTTGCTGTATGTATAGTAGATTGCATTAATTGTTTATTCAAATATTAAACCAATTTTGTATACCTGGAATACCATACTTCTTCAGGGTATATAATTCTTTTTATTTGCTAGGATATTGTTGAAGATTTTTGTGACTAAATTCATGAGAGGTGTTTGCATATAATATTTGTTTCTACTGTCTTTGTTTGGTTTTGATATCAGAATAATACAGGCCACTTAAAATGAGTTGGGAAATGGCCCCTCATTTTCTGCTTTTTGGAAGAGATTGTGTAAAATTCCTGTTAAGTTTTCTTTAAATATTTGGTAGAATTCTTCAATGAAACAATCTGGGCCATGCAATACCTTTTTGGGAGGTTTTTATAGTATGAAATTAACTTTTTCAGTAGTTATAAGGTGATGCAAATTTTTATATTGGGTGAATTGTGGTAGTTTTTGAGGAGTAGGTCCATTTGTTTGAAGATTCTTTCTTTTATGACTTTATTACTTCTTTTCTATTTGAAGAACTTTCTTTAGTCACTTTTTAAGGGTAGTTGCTTTTTTAAAAAAAATAAATTGTTTCAGTTTTTCTCTCATGTGAGAATTTATTTATACTCATTCCTGAATGGTCCTTTTCCTGGATAAAGAATTTGCAGTTGACAGTTATTTTCTCTTGGCACTTGAAAACACTTCCTTCTGTCCTTCATGGTTTCAGATGAATAATCTGAAATGGTCCTTCCATATAGGTAATCTATTGTTTCTCTCTGGAAACTTTTAAAACTTTTCTTTGTATATAGTTTTGAGAAGTTTATGACATATTTTGATGTGGATTTCTTTAAACTTGTCCTGTTTGGATTCATTCAGCTTCTCGACTCTGTAGATTTATGACATTCACCAAATTTGGAATGTTTTCAGCTGTTATTTCTTGACATACTTTTCAGACCATTCTCTTCCTCCTTCCCTTCTAGGACTCACAAAGATACAACTGTTGGGCTTTGTTAAAAAATTGCCCTACATGTTCCTGAGTCTCTGTTGTTTATTATTATTTTTAGTTTACTTCTCTCTGTTGTAAAGATTGGGTAAAAATTTTAAATTAAATTTATTGGGGTGACATTAGTTAATAAATTATATAGGTTTCATGTGTGCAGTTCTGTACATCACCTATACATTGCATTGTGTTCCCATCACCCAAAATCAAATCTTATTTTATAACCATATGTTTGACCCCACTTTGCTTTTTACTACATGCCCTACCTCTTCCCTCTAGTAACCACCATAGTGTTGTCTGTGTCTATGAATTTTTGTTTGTTTTCCTTGTTTGTTCATTGGTGGCTCTCAGTTTTATATCCCACATATGAGTGAAACCATATGGTTCTTGACTTTTTCTGTCTGACTTATTTCACTTAGCATGATATTCTGAAACTCCATCCATGTTATTGCAAATGTCAATGTTTCATCTTTTCTTATGGCTGAGTAATATTCCATTGCATATATGTACCACATCTTCTTTATCTACTCGTTTATTGAAGGACACTTCAATTGTTTCCATATATTGGCCACCATGAATAGTACTGCAATGAACATAGAAGTGCATAGATCTTTGCTAATAAATGTTTTCAATTTTTTTTGGTTGATACCCCAAAGAAGAGTCACTGGGTCATATGACAATTCTATTCTTAATTTTTTGAGGAATCATCATACTGTTTCCCATAGTGGCTATACCAGTTTTTCTTCCCACCAGCAATGAACAGTTGTTCCTTTTTCTCCACTATCTTCCCAACACTTGTTACTACTTGCCTTGTTGATAATAGCCATTCTAACAAGTGTGATGTGGTATCTCATTGTAGTTTTGATTTGCATTTCTCTAATAGCTAGTGAAGTTGAGCATGTTTTCATATATTTGTTGGCCATTTGTATGTATTCCTGGGAGAAGTGTGTGTTCAGCTTCTCTGCCCATTTTTTAAATTGGCTTGTTTGGTGCTGAGTTTTATGAGTTTGTATATTTTGAATATTAACCCCTGTTTGAAGTTCTAGCTTGCAAATGTCTCCTCCCATTTAGTTGGTTGCCTTTTTATTTTGTTGGCAGGTTTGTTTTGTTTTGTTTTTCTGTGTATAAGCTTTTTAGTTTGATATAGATAGTCTCATTCATTTATTTTTGCCTTTACTCGCCTTGCCTTTGGGGTCAAATTCATAAAATCCTCTAAGACTAAGATTCAAAAGTTTAGTTCCTATGCCTTTTCTATGTAATTTATTGTTTCAAGTCTTATATTTAGGTCTTTGACCCATTTTGAGCTAACTTTTGTATATGAAGACAAATAGTAGTTTAGTTTTATTCTTTTGCATATAGCTTTCCAAGTTTTACATTCAGTAAATTTTGTCGTTTTTCCCTCAAGTTCATTGATTCTCTCTTCTGTTATTCCTGCTGTATTACTGAGCCCATCTATTGAGTTTTACATTTTTTATTATATTTTTTCAGTTCTGTTTTTATTCATTTTATGAAACTGTGTAAATGATGGTTAAAACATTGTCATGGATGTTTTAAAATCCTTGTCAGATATTTCCAACATCTTACTTAGTTCAGTGTTGGTGCCACTTGATTGCTATATTTTGTAGTGTGTACTGTGCAATTTTTTGCCCAAATTTTTTAGGGAAAAATAAGGATGTGCATTATACATGGGTAGTACTAATTCTGTATCTATTTAAATGTTTTTAATTCTTTTATTTAAGTTTATGCATTGAAAGTATAACTCTAGAAAGCAATAACAATATCTGTATGCAAAATAATACGCTGGAATGAGATAATTGGTTTTGTTGAACTTATGACAAAGTTGCAATGACAGCAGTTTTAGCTAATGATTCAATGAAATGAAATGAAGAGTGACATATTGTTATCCATAGAGTGAAAGAGATGATACTAATTGTTAACAACTTGATAAGATAGATGATGCTGATTGTTATCAACTTGATGCTGACTTTATTACCATAGGGTGAACAGTGCAACATTTCTCTTCACATACTTTAGACAAGAGAAATTATTGGAAAATCCCTTGGAAAATGTCAAAACAGTTATCTTACACTGCAAACTTTGAGCTAAAAGATATTAAATATGCTAAAAAGCATAGCAACAGAGCTTCCGAGAGACACTTCGGACCTCCTCCCACAGAGACTGTCATCAGATTGTGGAGGCAACAGGAAGCAAAGCTCCTTCAGATGCCAAGACAGAAGAAGGCAATGTGAGGGAAACCTCCAGAATGGCCAGAGGTGGAGCAGGAGGTGAAGACTGGGATTATGGAGCAGCATCAACCTGAGATCTCTGTTTTGACCAAGATGATACAAGAAGAAGATAAAAGGATTGCACAAGAAAAAAACATTAATGATTTCTCAGGGACACCTAAATGATGTTTTAGCTTTGTGAAAAGAGAAGGTTTGAGCATGAGGCCATCAATGAAACTTGCCCCCAAACTTCCGGCAGCCTGTGACAATTAAGTTTTGGAATATCATTCTTATGTTATTGATCTTTGAAAGACTTACAACTTGGAGCTGTCCCACATTGCCAATATGGATGAGGCCCTGCTCACATTTGATGTGCCATACAACAGAACTGTGGATGTCAAGGGAGCAAAGACCATGGCTGTTAAAACTAGTGGCATGAAGAAACACATTTCACTGTTGTTCTAGCCAATTGTGCAGATGGGAAAAAGCTACCACCTATGATCATCTTTAAAAGAAAAATGTTTCCAAAAGAAAAGACTCCAAGTGAAGTTACTATCCATTTGCACGGAAAAGGATGGATGAATGAAGAAGGCATGAAAAACTGGTTTAACAAAGTCTGGTCACAGAGTCCTGGAGGATTACTTAAAAAAACAAACAAACTTGTTTTTGATCACTTCGTAGCCCATGTTACACAAAGTGCAAAAGCAATCATAGCAGACTTGAAAACCCAGCTTGCTGTGATACCTGGTGGGCTAACCAGCCAACTGTAATCTTGTGATGTGCCAGTAAGCAAGCCCTTTAAGGCCCTAATGAAGGAAGAGTGGACATCGTGTTTGCAGTCAGCTGGTAAGGATTTGACACCTACAGGCAGAATTAAGAAAGCATCCATTACCCAGGTTTTGTGATTGGATCCTAAGATTGTGGCACCATGTCAAGAAGAAAGTGGTTGTGAAATTGTTTAAAAAATGTGGCATCAGCAATGCTATGGATGGAACTAAGGACGATGAAATTTACTGGGATGAGGAAAGTGACTCTTCAGAAGACCAGTAAAATAGACATTGAAGAAGACGATACTTGTGATATCGACAGTGATGAATAGTTCTTGGCTTTCTATGATGCGTAAATATTGTGAATATGTTACCATTGCATAAAATTTCTTATGCCTCATGTCTGTTCTTGTCTTTTGTATTTACTTGTTACATAAAATTTCTTGTACCATAATATGTTCAAAAATAAATGCTAAAATTCCTTTATAATACAAAAACAAATATCTAAATTTAAATAAAAATTGAATTAAAAATTAAAATAAAATATTTTTTTCCTGAAAGTTTGGGCCAAAAATATGGATGTGTATTATACATGACAAAATATGGTATATGTTTGTTTTTTTCTCATTCAAGTAGTGCTTTTCCTGGTTCTTGATTTGATTAATGATTTTCATTGTATTCTGCATATTTTGACTATGTTAGGATTCTCTGAATCCTGTATGAATTTTTTATTTTGGAAGGCAGTTACATTATTTAGGATAGTACACAGATGCTAGCCTACTTTTGTGGTCTATGGTTGTAAATAGCAATTTAATTTTCAAGCCTGCTTAATGTATGTGGTGCCATTGGGTCTCCCACTGGTCCCTGCTGGAGCTGTCCAAGTGGGTAGCTTACCCAGATCAGACCTTGCACCTGTAAATGGAGGAAGAGCATCTGCAGTCATGGGGACAGTGAAGTTTTCTGTGCATGGCTATTTGTGTTGAGATCTACCCTACTGGGGCTGCCCAGGTGCTCAGTGCCTCTTGATCAGGGAGGGGAGTCCCATCCCCTACCCATGGGAACAAAGCGACTTTCCATACCAAGTCACTAGTTGTAGTGGGATCTCCAGTCTGTGGTAATGTAGAACACTTCCCAGGCTTGGTTTTGGTGTGTGTGTTTGTGTGTGTGAAGGGGTTGTCCCTTTTGCCTGTGCTGCCTGGTTCCCTGGTGTCTCTAGGTGCAGAGGGGGGATCTTAGGCTCTTGGGGACAAAGAGGCTTCCCAGTCATGTTTTGTGGTGGAATGCTGCTTGGTGAAGCTCCCTCCCCACTTCCCGCTTTGTTTCTCAATAAAGGTTAGTACTTTTGCTTAGTGGAGGGAGGAGCAGTCCCCCCAACCCTGATGACAGCAGATCCATGGCCAGTGTGACCACCTTGGTGTCCCAAGCAGCCAACACGCACCTCACTCCCAGCAGGTGTTGAGAAGTGTTTGTTATGGAGTGAATACCCTGCTTTTGACTCATTTCATACCACACACGGCTCTCCCTTCCTCACCCATTGGTACCATAGTTCTATGGCCGCTCCGTGAAGGCAGCATGGACTCTGCTCCACACATTTGCTCGCCTGGACTTGGGACATTTCTACCTATTTTTTATGCATCAAAATCCTTATTTCAGGCCAAGCTTAAATGTCAAGTTTCAGGACTTCTCAGGTATTTCCCACTGAAATCCATTTCCTCTCTGCCTAGAACTAATTTACTAGTGCTTTGTACTATTGTTTATCTGTCTGTCTTTCCCATTTTAAAGAATTTAAAAGCAAGGCCTTTTAGAAGATACCTCATTGTATCTTTCTTGTGCTTAGCACAGTATTTTGCACACAGTAATACCTAAACAATATTTATTAAATACAATCTCACAGGCTGCTGCAAAATTCACAAATTACACTTGTATTTACATCAACCAAAAATTAATTTTATGCTATACATGCTGTACATTTAGGTAGAAGAAAATTTCATGACACTCTAACACCTAGTTATATCTCACAAGGATCATAAAACCGTGATTACCTGGTACCTTCCTGCCCCCAATATCCTAGTAAAACAAAAATCTAATGAACTAACACAGATCAGAATCCCATTTGTACGCACACTGAAAAAACAAGTGAATGAACAATAGACAGCACACACAAAACTGAAAAGGCTTTAATGGTCTTCAGAACTCATATTCTGGAACGCATTATTGCTTCAGCAGCTAAACACTTCCACTGATCTATATCAGATTCCTCACATCAAATTCCAAATTCATTGCAAATCATACCATATAGACTAAATTTCAAATGCTGAAAAGATGGCTGGCAATTTTAATTAAAGAGGTTAAGTCTGAATGCATAATCAAGTACAGAAGTTGAGTCTAAAATTAAGTGTATGCGTAAAAAATAACTTAGAAAAAGAGACCAGAGTTAGACAATAAGATGGCAGGTCATTTGCTTCTACACCATCCATGACTAAGTTTATGTGATTAAAACGTGAAGGGGAATTTATCTAATTAAAATTAAGTACAAGTTATCTTATTTGATTAGCTCTCTCCTTCACACTCATGAGCTCCATAACTAAATGCCCTGGTGATGGGTCTTATACACAGCTGTCATTTTAATGGAAATATACGTCAGTAAGTTCAGCAGATTTCTGTATACCACCAATTGTTAACCCATGTCAATCTCATTTAACAACCAGAAAAGCCATTATGAACTTGTCAGCACTTTAATTTCCCTAAATGAATGTAATTAATTTTTAATTTCTCACTTGGTATTAACATCATCTTCTTTAATAACAAAGTACAACAAAATGAACTGTCATAAATGCCAACTATTTTTAAAGCCATACCTTTTAGAAAGAGATTAGATGGGGATTTTGTGTGTTCAATAGCTGGTCTCCAGTGTGACTGTTTTGAACAACATAATAATGAGAAGCTGTGGAGACTTAGCACCCTTAGGAGGGAGGGAGGAGGGGAGCATCAGATGTGGTAAAAGACAGCAAAGTGGCATTGAACTAAATATTAGTATGCAGTATTTTTATTATTTGTCCAGAGTAACAATGCCAAGGTGGTTTTAAGTGTTTAATTCCCACAGTTTTACCTACTTTTTGGGGGGTTCATGAAAATAGTAACAGCTCACCACAAGAAAAGGTAGCACCTATTATGCATTTGCTATAATCAAGATAGCAAAGTGCTCTGCATATATTGTTTCAGTTAGTGGTCACAGTACCTCTATATAGTAGCACTATATTTCCCAGGGGTATCTATAAGGAAACTGAGGAACCGAGATGAGGCAACTTGCCCAAGGTCTGAGGTTTTTAAATAGGTGGAACCAGGGTTCAAAGCCGAGCTGTGGACTCAGCCCCAGGGCCTCACAGTGTGAGAGGTCCTCAGTGTGTGGAAAACAAGAGTACAAGCCCCACCCAGCAAGGGATGTGAGCCTCAGGGAGTCACTCCCAAGGGTTAGAATTTTGAAAACAGTATAAGACACTTAGTAAAAGTTTAAATAACTTAAAAGTAGTTAAAGATTAGTATTTTTGATAAGAGACAAGCAAATATTACTTTTAAAAATTGATTATGTTCACATACGTGTATGTATTAGTAGCAAACTCATATTCAATAAAAATACATGAAAAATACAAATACATGTCTTATATGAAACATTAAGCACAGGAACTTAACCAGTAATTCATTAATTATTTGATCATCAGATGAGGATCCAGAATCAATATATTTCAAATTTTCCTTCAAGAACTTTCAATCCCATTGACTCTTGCAGAGCTAGGTATGGTCAACAGCCCCCATGTAAGAATAATTAAGCATAACATTCCATTTTTGAGTAAAATACAAAAATGACTCAAAATTGCCTTGGTTGTCCCAGACCATCCTGTGAACCAAAGGCAATCATGGCATCTCTCATCTCACTGTCCTCTCAGCGTTATTTAAGATAAGAAGTGGGAACGATGTTTCCTTCACAGTGCAGTGCATAACAGAATCAGTCTTACTGATGGAATGCGCCGTGACTGACACAACAAACTTGATGCCCATGTATCTTTCCAGCAGAAGTCAGTGCATTGTCAATTTTTACAGGAAAAACAGTGGTCAGGTAGAGATCCATCTACTTCTCTACTAAGTCCCACTAAATTTAAAGTAATTTCCATACTTTTCCCATTCCTTTTCAGAGCAAAAGTACAAGAATTACCTTGAGTTAAACCAAAGAAAGTCCCCTGGCTGAGGGCTACCGTGCCCTACTTCAAATAACTGAGCTGGAGACCAGAGAGCCACCCCCTCCCTTGCCTCCAGGTCAAGTACCAACTGCAGACATGGGGCCAGAGGAGAAGGGGCGGGGCCAACGTAGCCTGTTATCTCCAGAGGGGCAACAACAGCTCCTTCTCCTTAATACCATATGCGTGTGGACTTAAACTTTTGTCTTTGTGTTAATAGAATGGCATGACTCCACGCCAGCAAAACAAATTCAGCCTGCTGGAGTTTTCACCTTGGTCAGATACAGCAGAGTTCCCTGGCTCTGTGCCCAAGAGTGAGAGGGTACCGCTTGGTCATAGGAGCATTATCAAAGCTTTCTACAAGCAAAGGGAGGGAAAAACAAATCCAGAAAGGAAACGAAAGCTGAACAAAAAATGTGAGTCTGAACAAGATGGCATAGATTCATTTCTCCCTGACTCTCCCCACAAAACACAATTACAAACCCTGGAAATGAAGCAGGTGTCAACCAAAGAAGAATTCTGGAAGGTGTACACGGAGGAAGGTAGAATGTTAGGGAACCTTGGGCTGAAAGAATAGCAGAGCAGAAGGGTGTTTAGTAGAAGACACCCTAGGCCTGGCATTTCTTTACTCTCAACCTAGCACCAGAAGGCAGTCCAGGTAGGTTTGTTTCTCCCGAATCAAAAGGAAGTCCTGTTGACAACACTAGGAAAGCCAGGCAAGGGGAACTGATTGGGAGCCCTGCTGACAGCAAGTGGCCAGAGAAGTCTGGCCACTAAGGGAGGTGAGGCCGAGGGCCTTCCCCAGAAGCTGGGTGGCCCACTGGATTGGCATGGGGACGCTGAGTATTGTGAAGTGGGTGGAGACCTGCTTGCCTTGCTCTTTCCTTGGACCTGGGAATGAGAGCTAGGCATGATCGTCCCTAGCACTTCTGTTTCATTGCTGGGCAAATTTAGAAGTTGGGGTCCCTCTGTTTTGGTTTGAGCCAAAGGTAGAGTGGAAGTGTGTAGAAGAACTCAACATCATACAGGGAAATGTTTGGCATTTTCACTAAGAGGAACATCTCACATATCTAAGATTTTTTTTATCCACAGCATTTTTCTCATTGCTTTGAGAGAGAGAGGAAGAGTGAGAGAGGGAGAGAGAGAATCCTCAATGTGAGAGGGAAACATTGATTTGTTATCTTCTTGCATGCACCCTGACTAGGGATCAAAGCTGCAACCTGGGTATGTGGCCTGACCAGGAATCAAACCTGTGACCTTTCAGTCTATGGGATAACACTGCAACCAACCTAGCCACACTATCTAGGGCTCTAAGATTTTTAAAAAACCCTCTAGCACTAATAGACTTTAATAAGACTAGTGATTTTTAGTTTAGTTCTATTGCTAGATTTTGAGGACCTGCCTTGTTCCCCTAGTAGAATTTCACCTGGAACATCGACTATGGTAGAGTAGAATGTGGAGCATTTTAAATCAGTTGGACACAGATGATGGTGGGTAGTACCAGCTCTAGCACACCCAAGGGGTGGTACTCCTATTAGTAACCGTAAGAAGTAACCATATGGTTAGTAACCTCTGGATTGGAGGGTGGGGTGTGGCTGATGGACCGTATCTATGTAAAACTACACAGATAATTGCAGTAACTGCTGCTAGTGGAGTTGAGAGTCGTTGCCTTTGTATAGCTGTTTGTTTTAGCAGAATTAGGACTGTCAAGTATGCAGACCTGGAGTCGATTCACCTGGGTCCTGGCTTTCACTGGCTGCTCTGTGACTTTGGGTCGGGTAGTCATCTATTATAATCTAGAACAATACTATAACCCAACTGTAAACCTGCTTTTGCCCAACCCTGTGTGTTTGCATGTGTGTATGTGCATATACACACAATATATATATGGCCTCTCCCTCTAAAGAGAGACTGATTGATTGACTTATCTTATAGAATTTGCTGAGGATAGTGCATACTGGCAGGTCTGAAATCTGTAGAGTAGGCCGGCAGGCTGGAAGCTCAGGCAAGGTCTTGAGGCAGAATGTTTTCCTGGTCGAGGAACCTCAGCCTTTGCCCTTAAGGCCTTCACCTAATTGAATGAGGCCCATTCACATCAGGGAAGGTATTTTGCTTTACTTAAGGTCAGCAGATTATAAATGTTAATGCCATCTAAAAAATTCCTTTACAGCAGCATCCAGACTGACATTTGAGCAAACATCACAGGGTGTCAAAGCCTCGCCAAGGCGGTGTGTGAAGTCAACCATCGCAGCATGTGTGAATGGGGTTTCTGCTTGCATGAGGCTCACAGTGCAGTGACTGTCTCCCTGTTTTGTCTTTGCAGTAATTCTGGGAAGACGTGCCTGGTTTCTCACCATTTAGCAAACTGGAGGAAACTGAGGTTCCAGGAAATAAACCCTTCAACTGAGGCCACACATTTATCTTATCCAGGGACCCTACTCTTCTTGTTCCCTGTGCTGCTTCTCTAGGGGGACATTTCCTGGATGACGGTGACTGCCATTCTATGAGGTGCAGCTTATGTGGACTCTTGGGCAGAAACTGACTCACTGTTCCTTGACTTCAAGCCTGGATAGCTGCTAAGCAATTGGACTTATAAAATGGGAATTTACTAATATAAAATTTAAATGCAACAAATGCTGAAGGCTTTTATGTGTACACATTTTATATTGGCAGATGACATGCCCCAAGAGTGGAGTTAGAGCTAGACATCCATTTTCTTCCAAATCCGTAATTAAGAAAATAAAGTGAATCTATCCCACAAGCCTGTGAACAGCAGATTCACTGGGCGCTGTAGCATGAGTCTGCCCAGTGCTGTACGTGATAGAGAGTGATTGTTGAAGTTCATTTCACGTGTTCCCACCATCTCATCCTGTTTTCTCATGTTCCCTCCCTCTTGTGTACTCATTAATTGGTTTTACATATTACTGTTTTTGTGTCTTTTCCCACTTTATACTTCTGGAGAGAAGGGCCCTTTTTGATTCATGCTCCATTATGCAGTGTATAAGAATAGACAGGTACTGTCTAATGCTGATCATAGCTGGCCTCATTTGTGGTGAATGGTCTGTGTTTTGCTCTTTTTAAAATTTGCTTTTGTATTGGGTTATAACTGACATACAATAAAGGCACAGGTCTTAAATTTATGGCATGATGGATTTTTACATGTCTATAAATCTGTGTGACTGCCATCCACATTAAGATACAGAATATTCCAGTACTCCAGCTAGCTCTTCTGTGCCCTGCCCATCCTTTCCACACTCCAGGGTGACCACTGTTCTGTCACCATAGATTTTGCCTTGCTCAGGCCAGAACTTCGTGTGAATGGAATGATAGATTATGTTTCCTTGTGCATCTGGCTTCTTTGCTGCATAGTATGTTGGCAGCATATGGCACTTGCAGTTTTTTCTTTATTGCTCTAAAGTATTCTGTTGTAAGAGTAGTCCACACTTTTACCCTCCTACTCTTGAAGGACATTTGGATTGTTTCCAGTTTTCTGGCAATTATACATAATACTGTTATGAATGTTTTGTGCATATATTCTTGGTGAACATAAGAACTAATTTCTCTTTGCATATACTCAGGAATACAATTGCCCAGTCCTGGGTGTACATGCGTTTAGTTTTAGGAGATGCTGCCCAATAGGTTTTTTGAGTGGTTGTTCTAATTCATGCTCCTGTCAGCAGTTCCAATGGTTCTACACCCTCACAAACACTTGTTTTTCATTTGGTTTTAAATGATTGTAGACAAGATCTCTGGAAGATATTTATGGAGTTGTGTAAGTGACTCTACTGACAGCAATAATTATCACATGCTGTTCCCTCATGATCAGCTTCTCCCTGGCATGCCCTTTCCTTTAATTTTCACAGACTACTCTCTGATGACCTTCCCTTGGAACATTGCAAGTGTTTGGATACTGAGTCTGAGTTAATGGCTTTATAATTGTATTTGCTTTCCTTCTGGGCCATGCCTCAGGACCAGACATGATTTTTGAGGCCAGATTTTGTATTAGGGAAATGAAAAGAACTTCTCAGACTTGGTGTGATTTCTTGCTATGTCCTTTACAGCCCCTCTGAGAGACTTGGTCGGATGCTATGAGAGTCGCATGATTCTGTGATGTTAGCAGGAAAATGGGTGTGGTGCATGGGTGCTCTGGCACCTCGATCAGCTCCAGCCCTTCCAACAAGCCTGGAACTCGACTTGATTTGTAAATTTCCCCCCTTACAATTATTATGTGGGTTTCTCTTGGCTGCATGTTTTACTTGGAGATAAAAATGATTTCTCTGACTTGTGTCCTGACCTAGTTTTTGCCTCCAATTTTATTTGTTATCTCCAGGGGCCTTCAGGGATGGCTGTAGCTCACAGCCAACAAAATGCTGGTGTGGCCTTTATCCTTCCTCACGTGCCTGTGCTTTGTGCTGAGCTCATTTGCAGGAGGTCTAGTGTGCCCAGCATGGCCTATGGGAAGAGTGTGAGTACCTTCCTCAGGACCCAGAGGACCTACTCACTCCTGGCCCCCCCTTCAGCTCTCTCAGTGCAGAGAACCTGTTCTGTCCTGCAGTGTTGATGTAGGGGTGTGTGGGTGGTAAACTAGCCTCTTCCTCATGGGGAATTCTCTTGTGGCTTTGGAAACCCCAGGGCCAAGAATTGACTCAGCTGTCTCTGCTTTCTTATGAGATATTGATCCTGAGGAGATGGCATGGAATGCTTGGCCCTCTGAATGGGGACTCTGTGCCAATGGAAGTGTGGAGGGGAAAGAAGAGAGCCTGGTGACTAATATTTTAAAATGTTATGTGATGTCACCTTCTTGGTTATTCCAGTTTGTTCCTTTGTGCTGTTTGAATATGATGTGCTTTCTATGTGGGATGCACTTTACCTATGAAGGGAAACTGTTAGGGTAGGTCAGGGAATTGGCATAAAGTTCTAGTTGAAAGAGAATTGAGGGAAGCAGATTCTTATGGCTTTGGATCAAAAAGCAAAGTTGGTGCCTAGAAGGAGGAAGGCAATCCAAGCCACTCTGATGGATTCCCTACCTCTTCTCTGTGATGACATCATGGCATCCAGCCAGCTTTCCCATCTGTGTTGGGGTCAGTGAAGGTGGACTGTTTTGTGTTCTGGGGGCACAGCTCAGACATGAGCCTGGACATGAGGGGCACTTGCCTTCTTCGTGGCTGCAGGGCTGTGGTTTCTGATTGAGGAGCAGTGGAAATGCCTGTGGCCTGGGATGCCAGTAGTTGGGTCTGCTGACCTCTGGAACTGAAGGCAGGGACTTGGAATATGTTTTGTGGAGAAGGCAACACCATGTCATGATATGTTTAGGGTCTTAGCCACCTGACTCCTTTAAAAGAAGAGCAACCTTTGTAGAGTCTAACTGCTGATCCCCACCTTTCTGTTTATCTAGCTGCCTTGTATGCCCAGGAATCAGTACACCCCCCAAATCTGACTCTTTATGCATACAGGCCACTGAGAATATGAACATTAAAATTTAATTTACTGTTAAACATGACTAACTTCATTAAAATGCATTTGTGTTTTTTACAAAAATTTAATAAAAGAAGGATATCTATATCCTTCTGATTTGTGACATTAGTACAATATGAGTGTTTCCTTGCTGTCTTTAAAATCAGTAGTTGGTATATCACAAAGTAGGTTAGAATCTTTAGTGCATATAGTCTGGCAAAAACAAAAAAATTAAATTTCATATGAAAAATAATTTGACCTTATTTCTTCTTTTTTGTACCATATGCACAATGCAGGGAGGAAAATTGGGACAACTGTAATAGCATAAGCAGTGAAACAAAAAGGAATTTCTTATTGGGAAAGTTGAGGCCTAGAGAGCCACAAGAAGGCCAAGTGTTTTGCAGTCATCTTTCTCATTAGATACTAAACAAGCCATTGGGTTAAGTGCTTTGAGCTAATAAAACTTTCAGTTTAGGACATTGAAAAGCATCTGAGATAATTTTATTTACTTTAAAATGGGAATCCATGAAAATGATACTTGTTTAAAATTGTACTTTTTAAATGAATTCTGCCCTTGTTTCAGTAGCGCAAGTATATAGTAATAAGGGACAAACTGTGAAATCAGTTTTTCTGCACTTGTAATTATTTCAGTCTACATCACATTTCTAGACTTTTCAGGAATTATCCAGAGTAATCCGGAAGCGCCCCATAGTCTCTTTCAAGGCCACAGCAAAGGACTTCTATGCCCATTTGAACCAGCTCCATTAAAAGAACATGTGATTTCATGCTGCTCACTTTCCATCTCTTGTTTAGAATATTTCAATCTGCTGTCATTTATATTACCACTTTTTAAAGTATATTTTATTGATTATGCTATTACAGTTGTCCCAATTTTTTCTCCCCTTTATCTCCCTTGGCCCTGCACCCCCCACCTTAGTTCATGTCCATGAGTGATACATATAAGTTCTTTCACTTCTCTATTTCCACACTATTCTTAACCTTCCCCTGTCTATTTTGTACCTACCATTTATGCTTCTTATTCCCTCTACATTTTCCTCCATTCTCTCTGTTTCCCCTTCCCACTGATAACCCTCCATATTATCTCCATTTCTGTGATTCTGTTCCTGTTTACTTGTTTGCTTAGTTTTTGTTTTTTAGGTTGTTGATAGTTGTGAGTTTGTTTTCATTTTACTGATCATTGTTTTTGATCTTTTTCTTAGATAAGTCCCTTTAACATTTCATATAATAAGGGCTTGGGGATGATGAACTCCTTTAACTTGACCTTATCTGGGAAGCACTTTATCTGCCCTTCCATTGTGAGTGATAGCTTTGTTGGATAGAGTCATCTTGGATGTAGGTCCTTGCCTTTCCTGACTTCAAATACTTCTTTCCAGCCCCTTCTTCCCTGCAAGGTTTCTTTTGAGAAACCAGCTGATAGTCTTATGGAAACTCCTGAAGGTAACTGCCTCCTTTTCTCTTGCTGCTTTTAAGATTCTTTCCATATCTTTAATCTTGGATAACTTAATTATGATGTGTCTTGGTATGTTTCTTCTTGAATCCAACTTCTTTGGGACTCTCTGAGCATCTCAGACTTGTATGTCTAGTTCCTTTACGAGATTAAGGAAGCTTTCCTTCATTATTCAAATAAGTTTTCAATTTCTTGCTCTTCCTTTTCTCCTTCTGTCACCCCTATGATTCTGATGTTGCAACATTTAAAGTTGTCCCGGAGGTTCCTCAGCCTGTCCCCAGTTTTCAAAGTCTTGTTTCTTCATTCTGTTCTGGTTGGATGTTTATTTCTTCCTTTTGTTTCAAACAGTGATTTGAGTCCCAGTTTCCTTCCCTTCATTGTTGGTTCCCTGTATATTTTACTTTATTTCACTTTGGCTAGCCTTCATTTCTTCCTTCATTTTGTAACTGAACTCAGTCATTTCTGTGAGCATCCTGATTACCAGTGTTTTGAACTCTGCATCAGATAGGTTGGCTATCTCCTCATTGCTTAGTTCTTTTTCTGGAGTTTTGATCTATTCTTTCATTTGGGCCATATTTCTTTGTCTCCATGCATCTGTTACATTGTAAGGGTGAGCCTTAGGCATTCATCAGGGCAGAGCAACCCACTTTACTGTGTTGTGGCCCTGTATATAGGGGAGGGGTCAGAGAGGGAACAGTGCTGCTTGCTCGCTTGCTCGGCCCTTGCCCCATTTTTTGTCACTTCCCTTGCTTCCAACAAGTGGATTGTGCCTTTTCAGGTGTTGATTCCCAGGTGGGTGGGCTTGTGTATGTTCTAGGACACTATGGGCATCTCCAAAGGACTCTCCTGTGAGACTGGGAGTTTCTCCTGCCACCACAATCCCCACAGATTTTTACAGCCAGTGGTTTTGAGGCCGAGCTGGAACCCTGGGCTGTGTGGCTTGTGTCACTCCTCAGTTGTTTCTTCTGGCTGGTCTGCCAGTGCCTGCCTTGCCACAAGTCCTCTCTGCCAGACTTCCCATCTCTGCCCACCTTCCCATCTCTGCCCCTCCTGCTGGCCTGGATGAATATTTCTTCTGTAACTCATTGGTTGTCGGACTTCCATACAGTTCAATTCTCTGGCAGTTGTGATTGTTTTTTGTTTTTAAATTGGTTGTTGTCCTTATTTTGATTGTGCAAGGAAGTGAAGCATTTCTACCTATACCTCCATCTTGGCCAGAACTCTACATTACCACTTCTTACCAAATTTCTCCTCCTCAGAGGTTCTGCATCACCATGTGCCTGTCATGACTGACTGCTCTTCATTGTGCTGAAGTGTTCACTTTGATACTTTTTTACTGAGTAATTATGGAATCTACTTATGGACATCATGAAGTGGGTCTCAAGATAAATGAACATATCCCAGAGCCCATGAATATGGATCTGTTCCTTTCATATCTTGTGTAAATATTGACCTTCATGGTTTAGATAAGGTTTAAAGTTGACACCACTGAAAATACCTTCACACACCAGCAACAACATTGGCGGAAATGTGTGGCAAGTGAGGAGTGAATAAAAAACAAGGTAAAATTTCTAATAGAAGGCAATCCTCACTTTCTTACCAGGAGCCTCTGGTCTGAGTAAGATGATTTAGTCTTGTGACAAATGATAAATGAACTATGCCTAATGAATGCACAGCATGTGTACCCCTCAGTGTGGTGAAACTGCTGTGCACGTGACTATGATAATCAGTATGCCCCAGTTATGACATTTCATGGGTGAGAATCTCCCTGACACTGCAGTCTATTATTTGACCCTTAGCCCAAGTTAAAGTTTTCTCTTTTTTTTTGAAATAAGACAAGAGAAACAGTTCTACCCTACCAAATAATGCACTAGCAAATATAACTGATGTAACCACTATGATTTCTGTGTTTTTAATTTTTGCTTTTTGTACCTCACTGACATTTCATTCCATCACTGCATCTGACATAATGATGAGTCTTTAAAAAGTCCATACTCACTTGGACCGTTTACCTGACGGAAGTAGCTGGGTGTCTGTTCTGTGTCCCTCATCCACTGTGCCACAACATTGGGTTGAGTTGGGATGATAGGTAAGCATTCAGTTAACTCAAATTTTCCAGAAGGATTTGTGGAGCAAGATCATATCTAAAAGTCACTACATCAAGGAATTACCTGTCTAAATTTTTCACTTAATGGCTGTGGCAAGTTCTTACCAAGATTCAGCATTCTTTCCTGAGCCAAAAACAAAAACAAAAACAAAAACAAAAACAAACAGACAAAACAAACCAGAACACATGGGTGAGTTGTGAACCTGGGAAGTTATATCCCCCCAACTTCCCAGCTGAGGCTGACCCTGCTCATCTGGGGACCTGCCACACCTTGAGAACTCCAAACTGCACAGTAGTGTCACTCTGCCAGCCAGGCTGAGGAATTCCTCCCAGAAAGGAAGTTTTGTGATAAGGTTGGAGGGAACTTAAAGTGTCAGGCACTTGGGAAGCAATAGTGGTAGTTGATGCTGTTGTTGTTTCTGAAATGATTTTGACATTATTTTTACTAAATATAAATCATTTCAGAAAATTTGCAAGTAACTGCTCTGTCCCTCAGCTAGGGGAATAAGTGTACTCAATAAAATATAAGGTAAAATATTCCTACCCTCTAGGCGCTTATAATTTAGTGAAGGATATAAAAACATTGACAGAGCACAGAACCTGTAATCAGGATGATAGGAACATGGGAAATACCCTGATTCATTAGGTTAGGTGGAGCCCAAGCCTGCATTTCTAACAGGCTCTGGATAAAGCCATGCATCAAGGATCTTTTTGGGTCCTTGGTACTGATGCTCTTGGGCAGGTGTGACTAATCTTGTCCTTTTTACCTGAGATATTGATACAGCCAAAGGAGTAGACTTCTTTTGAGATGGAGAAACATTTATGTGTGTAGGTTGTGAGCAATTATTTGGGAAAAGACAATTAATTGGAGGTTATAGGATGGTAAGGCAAAGAAATATGCTGTGGCTCTTCACAGTTAATTTTCAGTTTATGGGGATATTGAATTACCCCTGCTACTTACATACATCTCTGCATAGCAATAATGAAAATCTTTTTACTTAACTAAATATCTTTCTTTATTATGATTGAATTCAGTCTCATTACCATAGCTTGTATAAGGTTTTATATTACCTTATGAGCATCCTAATTCCTTGAGTTTGTTAATTAATGTTACTTGGAGTTTTATATTTGGGTTTGAAGGAATGTGGCTGGAAGCAGGGGTGCTTTCAAGGGCCTGGCGCTCATGGGTGCTTAGTGACGCTTACGCTGCCTGGGACTGCAGTGAAGACCACGGCTGCACCATCGCTTTGGAATGCATGCGCCAGGGTTGATTTTATAGAAGGAAGCTGCTTGAGAAAAAATTTGTAAATGTGATTTTATGATTTTATTTTGATGAAGTACCAAAAAAGTTAACTTTACACACGTTTGTAAGAAAAAGAGTCTTCAAAGCAGCTACCAAAGTTACGGGAGATCTTTTGGTTTTTACAAAAAAAAATGTCTGTGACTGTTACTGGAAGCAAATTATGAGTGAGCTCTTTTTTTTTTTTCTTAATTGTGGACCAAATACAGCCTCCTGGTGAAAGGCCCTTTTTAGTAAATGCTTCATGTGTAAGGAAATCAGCATCATAACACCCCTTTGGTTTTGCCAGAGCTGCTTAATTCACATTTAAAGCACTGTATTTAAGGGACAGATGAAGTCAATTTTTTTTTAGTTTTTGATATATAAATAGTTTTTCTTTTATTTTTTAAAAATATTTTTTATTTTAATTATTGTTGCAGTACAATTTTCTATCTTTTACTCCCATCCCAACCCACCCACTCAACCCTCCCCTCCTCCCTCCCATTTCCACCCACCCCTAGTTTTTATCCATGTGTCCTTTATACTTCTTCCTGTAAACCCTTCCCCTTTTCCCCTGAAATTCCCCTGAAATTCCCTCTCCTCTCCCCTCTGAACACTGTCAGACTGTTCTCTATTTCAGTGTCTTTGGTTATATTTTGCTTGTTTGTTTTGTTCTTTAGGTTCCTGTTAAAGGTGAGATCATATGGTATTTGTCTTTCACCACCTGGCTTATTTCACTTAGCATAATGCTTTCCAGTTGCATCCATGCTGTTGCAAAGGGTAGGAGCTCCTTCTTTCTTTCTGCTGCACAGAATTCCATTGTGTAAATGTACCATAGTGTTTTGATCCATTCCTTTACTGATGGGCACCTAGGTTGCTTCCAACACGTGGCTATTGTAAATTGTGCTGCTATGAACATTGGGATGCATAGGTTCTTTTGGATTGGTGTTTCAGGGTTCTTAGGATATAATCCTAGCAGTGGAATTGCTGGGTCAAAATGCAGATCCATTTTTAGTTTTCTGAGAAAATTCCATACTGTTTTCCATAGTGGTTGTACCAGTCTGCAATCCCACCAACAGTGCACTAGGGTCCCCTTTTCTCCACAACCTCTCCAACAGTTGTTGTTTGTTGCTTTGTTTATGATGGCCATTCTGACTAGTGTGAAGTGGTATCTCATTGTGGTTTTAATTTGCATCTCTCTGATAGCTAGCAATATTGAGCATCTTTTCATGTGTCTCTGGATCCTCTGCAATTTTTTTTAATTGTACTTTTTATCTTTCATCAGAGAAAGGAAAATAATAAATAATTGTATATATGCCACTCTTTCTTCCAGAAAGTAGTAGAGGGGACTTTTAGAAACAGAACCTGTTAACTCTACTGGCCATGTGGTCAGATTTTTACCCAGGATTTAAAGATGGCTTTGTAACATTAATTTGCTCAGGATAATGAAAGAATGGAATAAATTATCATTCTTGGCAATTGGAAATTCTAGTGGGTTGGCTGAGACTATAATTAATTATGTCTTGAGGGAAATTTTCTTTAGACATTCAAACAGAATTCATCAGCCATCTATTTCTTCTTCAGAGATGACAGTTCATTTTTACAACTAGCATATTTATACAGGCAACTTATTGACCATGATGTTAACTGTTTTTCACTAGGAGAATAATTTTACTGTCACTCTGACCTCCAGAATCAAGCTTCTTCAGAGCAGGAACTTTGTACCCACGTGCCCACTGAAAGAGTGTTTACTGACTTGTGTGGCATGCCTGTTCCTCCAAGCAAACAATGTATTATGTCATGGTCAAAAGGAGTGTTTTTAAATAATCCTGAAACAACTAAATAACTTAAAACAGTCTCTCTGTTTAAAGAAGATAAAACTCAGGCCAAGAAGCAGAAGTTGCAGGGAGGCAGCTTTTGGTTCTGTGTAGGAAGGAATGTGATAACTCTTTAGGGCTGTCTCCTCAGGTATTGGCATTGCCTACAGTTAGAAATGTTCATGCACACAGCAGAGATTCTGTGCATGGGATTCCTCTGCTAGGAAGGAAATTAGTCTGTTGGCCTCTGAGATTTTTTTCCCTTCATTTTAATATTGCCTACTCCTATAATCTCATAAAATTGTTTCTTCTAATCTGTTTGACTGTCAGAGAAGGCATTATAACTTTGTTGGCAATTTACTTTGGAGCACCATGGTGGACCATGTGACATACAGCTCTCATTGTTCTAATGTCAGCCATTGCTGGTTTTGCAGTTGTGGGGGAAGGAAAGGAACCTGCTTTTCCTGGGCCCATGTATGGCTCTCTGTGTTATAAGATGTCTACTCTCCACTGCCCAAGCAGGAGCTTTTGTGTCATAAGCTCAGTACATGTTGGGGGCCTCTTTTCCACAATTCTGCTTGTTTTCCAGCTTAGAAATCATGGGGGTTGCTTCATTTTCTTTTACCTTATAGAGTATAGTATATTTTATAGGATATGAAAGTGAACAGTAATAGGTAGTAGGATATATGTGTTCAAACTTTAAAAAAAATTAGAGTACACCTTATTTTTCAATCTTGGCTGCATAGAAGGGACTCTTGCTCATTTCATGGGAAGGCTGACCTTCCCCAGGGTGGAATACCAACATTTCTTCCTCAGCTGAGTGCAGCCAGGCTTTGACTTTAGCAGCTGGAATCAATTTTTCTGTTGCTTATGATCTGGATCTATTTTAACGGGCAAGTAGGTTGTTCCGAATGGGAACTACTCTCCTGCATTGGGGCTCCAGATTTTATTATGCTGTTTGGGTTTTTTTTCACTTTTCCCAGCCTGTCTCAGTTTTCACCCTGAATTACCACTACCTCATCCACCTTGTTACATTTTTGTGTTTTTTAAATTTTTATTGTGCTGACAATACACATAGCATACAATTTACCATCATAATCATTTTTGTGTCAGGTCAGTACCATGTAAAGTACATTCACATTGTTGCATAACCAGTCCTAGAACTCTTCATCTTGCAAAACTGAAACTCTGTCCCCATTAAACACCGCTCTCCATTTCCTCCTGTCTAGCCCCTGGCAATCACCATTTGATGTCCCATCTCTATGCACTTGACTCCTCTTGATATCTCATACAAGTGGAATCATATGGCATTTATCTTTGGGTAACTAGCTTATTTCAAGGTTCACCCATGTTGTAGCATACATCAAACTTTCTGTTTTTGAAATTGAAGGAAATTCCCTTGTGTGCGAACACTGTATTTTCTTTATCCACTCATCCATTGATGGACACTTGGGTAGCTTCCCCTTTTGGCTACCATGAATAATGGTGTTATAATCATGGGTGGGCAAATAATTCCTCAAGACCTTGCTTCCAGTTCTTTTAGATACATACCCAGCAGTGGAATTGATGGGTCATATGGTAACTGTATTTTTAATTTTTTGAAGAACAGCTGTACTGTTTTCTGCACAGCTGGATCATTTTTCATTTCCACCAATGGTACACAAGGATTCCAGTCTCTACATTGTTGGGTGCGAATTGATATCTCACTGTGGTTTTGATTTGCATTTCTCTAATGATTAGTGGTGTGCAGCATCTTTTTATATGCTTATTGGCCATTTGTATAGTTTTTTGGAGAAATATCTCTCTAAGTCCTTTGCCCATTTTTAATTGGATTATTTATTTATTATTTGTTGTTATTTACTTCTAGGAGTTTATATATATATATATATCTCTAGAATATATATCTCTAGATATTAACCCCTTAATGGATTCATTTGCAAATATTTACTCCCATTTCTCAGGTTGTCTTTTCACTCTGTTAATTGTGTTCTTTGAGTCACAGAAGTTTTTAATTTTAATGTAATTCAATTTATTTGTTTTACTTTTTGTTGTCTTGCTTTTGGTATTATATCCAAGAAATACTTACTAAAGCCCAAAGACGTGGAGCTTTTCCCCTGTTCTTTTCCCTGCATTTTATAGTTTTAGATGTTATGTTTATGACTTTACTCCATTTCAAATTAATATTTGTATATCTTTTAAGATAAGGGTCCAACTTCATTCTTTTGTATATGGATATGCAACTTTCCCAGCACTCTTTGTTGAAGAGACAGCTCTTTCCTCCATTGAATGGTCTTGGTACCCTTGTCAAAAGTCATTTAAACATATATGTGAGGGCTTATTGGTGGCTTTCTATTCTTTTCCATATGTCCATATGGTCTTTATACTGTTTTGATTACTGTAGCTATGTGAAAAGTTTTGAAATAAGAGAGTATTAGACCTACAACTTTTTTCATTTTTTTGAAGATTATTTTAGCTCTTTGGCATCCCTTGAGATTTCATATGAATTTTAGGATGGATTTTTATGTTTCTATAAAAAGTGACATTGGGATTAATTTTAAAAAGGTTTCATTCATTTATTTTTAGAGGGAGGAGGGAGAGAAGGAGAGAAACATCAAAGTGAGAGAGAAACATCGGTCAGTTGCCTCTTGTTTGTGCCCGACTGAACCTGCATCTCAGGTGTGTGCCCTGACCAGAAATTGAGACAGGGATGTTTTGCTTTGTGGGCCAACACTCAGCCAATTGAACCACACTGGTCAGGGCAGAATTTTTTTTAAACCCACACCCAAGGATATGTTCATTGATTTGGGGGAAAGAGAGAGAGATTTGAAAGAGAAACATTGATTGGTTGTCCCCACCCCCTGCATGTTCTTTTACATGAAGCCCAGGTAGGTGACCTGATCAGGGATTGAACCTATAACCTTTTGGTGTATGGGATAATGCTCCAAGTAACTGAGCCACCTGGCCAGGGCAGAAATGCCATTGGGATTTTGATAGGGAATGATTAAATTTGGATTTTTTTTAGTAGTATTGGCTTCTTAACAATATTAAGTCTTTTAGTCCATGAACATGGGATGTCTTTCCATTTATTTGTGTCTTCTTTAATTTCTTTCAATAACATTTGGTAGTTTTCACTGTACAAGTCTTTCACCTGCTTCATTATTTTATCCTTGTTTATGCTACTATGAATGGGTATAATTATTTTATGATTGTTCATTGTTAATGTATAGAAATACAACTGATTTTTGTGTGTTCATTTTGTATTTTGCAACTTTACAACTTTGTTCATTTTAACAGTTGTGTGTGTGTAATCTTTAGGGTTTTCTACTTATAAGATCCTGTCTTCTGAAAACAGAGATAATTTTACTACCTCCCTTCTGATTTGGATGCCCTTGATTTCTTTTTCTTGCCTAAGTGTTTTATCCAGTAATTCTAGTACTATGTTGAATACACTTGGTGAAAATAAGCATCCTGTATCATTTCTGATCTTAGAGGATAGCTTTCAGTCTTAAACCACTGAGTGTGATGTTAGCTGTGAGCTTTTCATATATGGTTTTCATTATGTTGGGGTTGTTTCCTTTTATTCCTAGTTTTGCACTGTTGAGTGCATTCTTTTAATTTTTTAAAAGAAATTAAAGCTTTTGTGTTTTCCCAAGCACCATGATTAGAAAACCAAGATGGAGATAATATCTGTAGGCTCATGACAGTTGATAGAAGCCCCACCCCCCCCGCCACTGGCCAGGGTGGAATGGTGTTTATTGAGAGCCAGGGCCTAACCACAGAGTGTGTATGTGCAGCATCCCCATGTGGGGCCTACCCATGGTGAATGCTAGGATGAAAATTTGAAAAAAATCCCATGAAACATTTCATATTCCCTGTCACTGTTATATGCTTGTTTTTCCTTTTGTGGAAAAGAAAATTTCTGTGCCTGATAATTTTAGTTATAGAACTAATATGTATTTGCTTTAATAACTGAAGCAACTGTGTACAAAAGCCATATATGGGCAAAGTTATTGATCTAATGCTTTTTCCCAACCAACTCATCCTTCCTGGGATAATCAGTGTTAATGGCTTGGTGTTTAGCTTTCCAAGTCTTTCTCCTTTCTTCAAAAATTTTTATGGTTGTTCATAAATATAGGAATACTTTGTCTTTATCTAAACAGAATAATTTTACACATTATTATGCCATTTGCTTTTTCAGTTTAGCAATAGTTTATGTATATCCCTGCAAATTGCTAGTATATATCTAACCCCCCCTTCCCCCTAATTTCCTTATACATGTCCTTTGTTGTTGTTGTTTTTCTCCCTTACTGTTTTCCCTTACTCTCCCTCCATCAGTCTAGGTAACTCATGTTAGTTACCTGGTGATTGTCCCTCTGCACTTTTTTCTATGCCCAGATAGCCGTATGTGAACGTATAAGCATATAAATATATAAGGACTTGGGGATAATTTTTTACTTTACTAACTAGTACTGTAGTATAAACACTTTTCTGTTCCTTAATTTTCTTGTTTAACAAAACCTCATAGAGGGAGTACTTCAACTAGGATAGCTCCAACTCATTCCTTTATGTCTCCATAATATTCCATAATATGGACCCATCATTACTTACTCAACTGTTACCTTATTAATAAACATTCTTTCTGTTTCCTTTTTGGGCATTAAGAATAGTGGTGCAATAAACATATTTGTACATCTGTTCTTTTGAACTTTTTTACTTTAAGAAAATGTTATAGTAGTCAGAATCTCATCAAAGTATATTTTTGAAGTAGATGTTACCAGACTGCTTCCAAAGTTTCTGTAACAGTTTATACTACCACAAGCAATTTATGAAAGTTTTCTTCTTGACATTTCTGTTGGCAATAAGTGTTAATCTTCTTGATCATTTTTGCTAGTCTGGAAGAAAAGAGTGAGTTTGAGTAGTTTTCTATGTATTTGGTCTCTTGGATCTTGACTTTTCTGCAGATTATCTATTCATATCTTTTTGCACATTTTCCTATTGATTTTTTACTTTTGTGTAAATTTGTAAGAGGTCTCTCTATATTGATATTAGCATTTTATTTAAAAATTTTTATTGCAAATATTTTAAAGTATATTGTTTGTATTGAGAGCCTACTTGTGATAGCTTTTGCTCTACAAAAGTTTTAAATTATAGCGAAATATATCTTTTGTTTTAGGTTTCTTTGTTTTTTTTTTGTATGGAAGGTCTCCATGCATCTTGAGGTGGTATGCTTAGTCCCCTAGGTTTTCTCTTAAAAGTCTATTAGCTTATTTTTGGGATCTAGCCTTTACTTTATCTGTAATTTTGTTCCAAACAGACTGCTGAAAGTGCCAGTGCCATTTATTAAAGGCCAAAAAAATACTGGAGGGAGACTCGAGACATCCCTCATCAGATATTAAAGCATAATATGAAGGCTACTACAATAAAATCAATATGACAAACAAATATACAGTGGAACAGAGTGGAGACTCCAGACATATCTCAGAATTAGTGCTATTTTAATATATGAGAAAACGATATTTAAATTTTATTGGTAGACAGTGGTATTTTTAAGTTTACCAATTTTCTTAAGATTTTGGGGGGGGAAAGTTAGAATTTCAGAGCACATTCATTTTTACTAACAATGTGGATAAATTTTTATGTCATTTGCCAATACATTCCAAGGAAAAATATAGAATCCTTACTCAAGAAATTCTCAGTGGCTTGTCTTAAGTGTATTCAGTGAATGCGACAGAGAAAGTCAGCTGGTTTTCTGCCTTCACACCATGCCTGCCGACCTGTCTGAGTGAGGATCCCAGTGCGTCACTTCTTTGTTTGTTTTTTTGGTAATCCTCACCAGAGGATATGTTTACTGATTGTTAGAGAGACAGGAAGGGGGTGCGGGAGAGAAACACTGATGTGAGAGAGAAATATCAATTGGTTGTCTCCTGTATGCACTGAAACTAGGGATCAAACCTGCATCGTAGGTATGTGCCCTGACCAGAGGTGGAACCCGCAGCCTTTTGGTGTACAGGACGATGCTCAAACCAACTGAACCACCCAGCCAAGGTCCCAGTGTGTCACTTCTTAATTTCAAAACATTTCAAATGACACAGACGGCTCAAGTTTTCTGGCCTAAAAGCAAAACAACATTGTTGCTTTCCATCAGTTTCTCCATCTATTATCCCATGCACCTGGAGCCTTGGGCGGACATTCTAAATGAACACAGCTGGACTGTGTTAGGAGGGAGGATAAATTCATTTATTCACTAACATTCTCATAATGTGGGGATGTGGCCAGTGCTGAGATGAGAAGTTCTGGAGGGTATGGTGGTGGGACTCTCCTTGAAGACCTCAGGCCTCACCTGAGTGGGGCCCTGAAGCCTGCGTATGATTTGGAGCAGGTTGATACTTGCAGCATGGGGAGGCTGGCCTTCCGAGAACGTGAGCAGCATAGGCAGATGTGTGTGGTGATCACTTGGTGGAGTGGATGTGTGGGGAGAGGGAGCAAGTGATCAGAGCTGGGGGATCTAGCTTGTGCACTTGCACAGGGGCTGAGTTTGTTTCTGAAAGTTCACTTGAGAGTGGTTGTTGGAGTGCAGTGGTGTATCTACAAGACTCTTCATAACCCTGACTTCATCGTCCACTGCTCTGTGGACTGGCATAAGAAACTTTATATACAAAAGCATTTTTGAGCCAGTTGATAGGTTCTGGTTTTACAGGTAAGAAAGCAGGCTTGAGGGACTGACTTTTCCACTGTGCTATTTATTTGTGGAGCAATGATTCAGGCTCTGCAGTGCTTGGTCCAAAGGCTGTGCTCTCTGTTCCCTGCCACACCGTTTGTTACCACACATATTCTGTCCACGTGCTGGCCACCTGCTGGCGTTGAATAATTTTTGTGAGGTTTCCTATAATGTAGGTCACATCATGGATAAGGCACACCATGAGTAATTAAATTGACTCAAAAAAGTAAAATATGGATACAAACTCAAGGTAGGTTTATAAGTTTCTAGAGAAGGTTTTTGTGTCACATGGCATTTAAGGAAAGCCTTTATCTTGTTACTAGCATTACACTACCCCAGTCAGAGCCACAAGATAGGAATGCACTGGCCCACTTAGGCTATCTTTAATTGCTCACTATAAATAGCTTAATGATGCTGCCATAAAAAGCCTGATATAACTGAGGAGCTCAGAGTGACCCATATAGATGATGTTTTCCTAGGTGACTGTGTCCAGGGAAATTGATGCTCATGTATTGAGATGGTTTCTACTGCTGAGATGTTGGTGTAATTTCCAAGCCAATCACTTCTTACTCCCACTTCTCTTTACATCCCATTGTCTTCATTGTTCTTTTCTGCCCTCCTCTGTCAGGGAGATCATACCTGACACTCTGCCACCCTTACATCCCAGCCACTGTTCCACTGCCCACTTAACCTGGCCCCAAAAGAAAAGGGCCTTAAGAGGACACATGTATGTCTTGATGGCATGCTTCCTTTCTATGCTGGCTGTCATGGGAAGCTGGACACCTTGCTTTGCTCTAGACATCAATGCATTTTCTTAATTCAATCATTAGATCTCACCAGCCTTGGCCCACCACCCCCCTAGCCCAGCCTGGGCAGAAATTTCCTGTGGGTCCTTGGCTGCAGCAGCATTCTCTCTCTGTCCTCCCCCCACCTTCATGCTGTGTGCTGGTTTCCTTCCTGGGTGTGGAGCATCCCACCAAGACTTGTAGGTTTTGCAACCAAAGTCTCTCTCTAAAGGAAAGGGAATCCAATATAATGGGAGATTTGAAAGGTCGGGAGGATTGTACTTCAAGGGGTGGTACTGGTGGGTAGGAAACATATAGAACAGAGATTCAAACTCTAGGGGAGTGTGCATGGCTAGGAAACCTTACCTGTAACCCCCAATAAGCCAGACACCACTACTCAGATGAAAGGGAGAGGGAGGGAGGGAGCAAGGGAGTGTGGGAAGCAGTCATGGGGAGACTAGGTGGATGAGCTGGTGGGAAGAAGGTGTGTTGGGGCAGAGGGGAAGAAGGCCACCCTCTAGAAGATGTGATATCTTATAATCTGGGGCTTTGTGTCTGCCCTGCATCTGTGCTGAGAGACGTACCACACCACACACAGAGCTCTGCATTTGGAGAAGTGAGTGGATTCTAACCAGATCCAAAGTGAACTTAGTATTTGAGTCCACAGATTGAGGATAGTATCTGGTACCCTTTATTTTCATAGAGAGACGGACTTTTCCTTACACATAAAAATCAATAACAGTAATGATATTTGCCATTCATTGAATATTTCTACTTCTTTTGCACTATGTTTTTTTCTCTCCAAAGTTCACCAAAACTCAGTAAACAGGGGTATTTACTTATATTAGATGAGGAAATATTCAGGTAACTTGCTGAATCCCCACAGGTAAATTTAGAACTCTCTGACTTTAAGCTCACACTCTTGCTTAGGGACCAGTGATTAACCTGGGCATCTTGAAAAAATATGCCTCTGGGACATGTATTCGGAGGCTAGCACATTTCCCAAAACTAGCAGGTGCTACAGCCCTTTGTGTGAGATCTGTCGGATTTGGTTATGCTCTAACAGTAATAATGTGAGAAAAAATTCCCAAGTGCTTATGAGAGATCCATATTTAACGTGGTTCTCTTAATCAGCACAGTAGTTTGGAAGCCCGAGTGTCCAGGTTGTCTGTGATCTCAGGCCTGCTCCCCAGGCAGTGGGTGTGTAGAAACACCAGGAGGACATTTCCCCAGTGGTCTGTGGTTGGCGTGGGTCTCCTGTTGCCCATAGACTGAATGTCATCAAGTTGCAGAACACAGTGTTCTATTGTATATTTTATGACATGCACGTGGTAGAAGGCATGAGACTAAGCCTAGGCCTGCCTTTAACCAATTATTATTAGCCTAGGCATCTTGGAAAAAATATGCCACTGGGACATCCTTCTTGATTTGATCTCCATGAAGGTGAAATGAATCTTTAAATGCAGTGGCATATCATGGTATTGGAGATCACTTATATCCAACTTAAGTTAACTGGAATATGATGAGGAAAGTGTAGGTAAGCCAAATGGATATCAGAGTAGCCCAAATAGATGTTGGAAAATTTGTGTATAAAGTGGAGAGTCTTACTCTGTTTACGACTGTTTAAAAATATCTCTAAAAGATTTGGCTGTCTGGTTTCGCAGCCTGCTCTCTGTTAGAAGTAGCAGATTAAAAGGTGTGGGGACTCTCTGGAGGCAATCACATTGACAAGTGTGAGGAATATAAAAAGGAACAGGCGGTCACGGGAACATGCAGAATTGGGTCAGCAGGTGGCATTTAATGTGAGGGCAGAGTTCTAACCACATACAAACTTGAAGATTATAGAATAAATAAATACATAGCCTTGGATGTTTTTGTTATTGAACTTCACCAAAAAGCTGAAATTAATTTTAGTGGCCTATGTTTCAGAAGGGGATAAGGAAATGCATAGTTTACTTGAAAGCTATTTCTATATTTAAGATTTAACCAAAAAACATTTTTTTAAAATTTGTGTTTTAAAAGACAAGTTGCAATTTTAAAAAGACTTCTGCCTCTAGGAAGATGGCAGAGGCACATTCCCCCTATTCACTCCTCCAAACAACTAAAAGCTCTGTACTTTATACATAAAACCCACGTAAGAAGGGTCTCAGAGGTGGAGAGAAGGCAGGCCAACTAGGGAACTTGAGGATGACACAGAGATGAATTCCTCAGATTTTCTTCTGGTGTCATATGTCCCAGACTTGGAGCAGAAGAAGCCAGCCACCCAGAACAGCCAACAAGTGAATTAAAAAGCCCCAAGAAAAGTCCATTTTCTCCAGCCAAAGGGCCAGGAAAGGAGCAGGTCAGCAAGACAGAAAACTCCTAGGCAATACCCGCTGCACTCCAGTCAAACACCATAGAAAAAACCGTAGCTCCACTCCCACCCATGCCAGCAAAGACCAAGTGGGGATCCTGGACTTTACCCCAACGGCCTGTTGGTGACAGAGAAGACTGAGTGAGGGGCCCAGACTTCTACCCCACCTGGTGTAACACATCCCTGTCTCTGCCCCACTGGGCTGGGGTCACAGGAGGCCTAGGGGGAGGGTCAGGACTTTCACCACCCCCGTGGTAATGAGGCCATGCACCACCCTCCCATAGTTTGTTGGAGGCCACGTAGGGAACCTGGGCTGTAACCCAGCCTGTCAGTAAATTAAATGAAGCCATGTCCCCACCCTCATCCTTCTCTGTCAAGCAGTGTCAGAGGTTTAAATAAGAGTCAGGTGCTCATAACATCATACCATAATACCCAAAATGTCCAGGTTTCAATAAAAAGCATTGGTCTTACCAAGAAACAAGAAGATCTTAAATCGAAAGTAAAAAAAGACCATCAATAGATGCCAAAACTGAGGCAGCAGAGATGTTAGAATTATCCGAAGACTTTAGAGCAGCCTTCATAAATATTCTTCAACAACACATGAAGAGATGTTCAATGTCATTGGGAAATACAAATCAAAATCACAGTGGGACCACACTTCACACTCACTAGGATGGCTGGCCTTACAATGGCAGGCAATAGCATGTTGGCCGGGAAGTGCCGAGGCAGAGCCCTCAGACACTGTTTGTGGGAATGTGAAGTGGTGCAGCCACTTTGGAAAACAGTTTGGCAGTTCCTCCAAAAGTTAAACCTAGACCACAGGACCTAATACTTCTACTCCTAAGTATGTACCCCAGGGAATTGAGAATGAACGTATGTCTGCACAGAAAGTTGTACATGGATGTTTATAGAATTACTCATAATAGTCAAAAAGTAGCAATAGTATGAATGAGTAAACAAAATATATGTCCATATAATGAAATATTTTTCAGCTAAAAAAGGAATGAAGCACTGATTCATGCTACAACATGAATGAACTTTGAAAACACATTAAGTGAAATAAATCAATCATGAAAGGCCACATAGTTTTTTATTCCATTTACATTGAAATGTATAGAATAGGCAGGCAGGTCTATAGAGACAGGAAGTAGATTGGTAGCTGACAGGAACTGTCGAGAGAGAGAAATATTCGAATGATTGCTAATGAATGTGGAGTTTTATTTTCAAGCGATACAGATGTTCTGAATTAGGCTGTCACGATGGTTGCAGAACTTTGTGACTATACTAAAATCACTGATTTGCACACTTTTAAAGGTGTGAATTTTGTGGCACATAAATTATATCTCAATAAACACACAATGTTTCAAAGAGCAATAACAAACACACTGAAATTTTAAAAAGAGAAAGTCTCAAAGAAGTGGAAGATATAAAGAACTAAATGGAGATTTTTATTTTTTCAGCATGATCTTATATTTAAAAATTTTTAATTGTATTTTTCCATTACCATTTAGTCCCCTATACTCCCCTCCCTGCCCTGCAATCACCACACTGTTGTCCATATCCATGAAATTTTTTTAGAAATGAAAAACATAAGTGAAGCAAAAACTGAATGGGTAGGCTCAACAAAGGAATGGAAGAGACAAAAAAATTTACTGAATTAGTGAACAGGAATTATTAAGATAGAATAATAGAATTTATTTAATCTGAACAGCAGAGAGAAAATAAAGAAATTAGTAGTTTGTTCTGGATGTACATTTCTCTGATGTTTAGTGATCTTGAGGATCTTTTCATGTACCTGTTGCCCTTCTGTATGTCTTCTTTGGAGAAATGTTTCTTGAACTGCCAGTCTTGTCTTGGTCACTGCTGTTGCCACAGTACCTAGGTAGTGCCCGGCACCTAGGGAACACATAAAGAGTTTGTGAATAGATGTCCAGGGACAGTAATGGCAGGCGTGTCTACAGAGTTACAACTGCTGTTGGAGATAAACAATTCTGATGCCACTTTCCACACACTGCTGTGGGGGCCTCAAGTGAAGGGGGTCCGTATGCCAGTCTGTCTGAGCCTCAGTCGTGTGCTGGAAGATTTTCTGTGTTTTTAACACCTGGGTTGGGGTTAAAAGAATTGAAATGTCTAAGATCCCCAAACACTTACTAATGGCTGGCCTTTCTTGGTTGTACATTTCTGAACAGAATCACTGCATCCTGAGCTTAAGCCCACTTCATGTTGGCAGGGCCCCATGCTGTGCATGTGTATCTCATAGTTCTATATGTTCTCTCAGTTTTGATGTGGCTCCCATTTTAGAAACATGAAGGTTGTGTGAAATAGCTCCTTGTAGCTGATGAGCAGCGCAGTGATTGCTATCACCCTGTGGCACATGTGTGTTACTTTTCAGTTTAGTAACAAAGTGGGAAGAGTCTCTTGCAATGACCACATCGTCATGATGAAGATCAGCAAGTGATTGTGATTTACTGTCCGCATTCCCCTAGCCCTTCTTGTCAATGTTTCCTTTTCTTCGAGTTTACAGAGTTTTTTCTGTAAACCCAGTATTCTTTAGAGCCTCCAGAGGTAGCAGGGGCCCATTTAGTGCACAGGCCGACTGCAATGTGGCAGTTCAGCCATTGGCTCAAGTTCTATCATTTGTACTCAGTGGGTTTTCTGGCACATTTTTTTTTCACTCCTGTCCACCTACTGATAGGCTGAAGACCCAGAAAAGAGCTGATGTTGCAGCTTGTGTCTGAAAGTTGACTGGAGGCAGAATTCCCACAGAATTCCCTCAGTCTTTTCTCTTAAGGCTGTCAACTGATTGGATGAGGCCCACTCACATATGGAGTGTAATTTGCTTTACTCAGAGTCTACTGATTTTAATGTTAATCATATCTACAAAATACTTTCATAGTAACATGTAGACTAGTGTTTGAACAAAAAGTAGGCAGCATAGCCCAGTCACACTGACACATATAGTTGACTAACTAGACAGTGCTTGAAATTGCAACTGTTGCAAAGAGAATTCTAGTATGTTTGCTAAAAGCAAAATGTTTGTTTACTCTAGCATTGTTAACCAAATAATAAGAATAAAGAACTAAATTAATAATTAGAAGCAAGAGCCTTTAATGAAATAGTTATTTTAATGATGCCCTGAAAATAGTACTTAGTAAATTGAAGAGATGACCTCATTCTTTTTTGTGTCAGCACCAAAAGAGCAAAATCCTAGAAAACCCTATAGCTGTTTAGAAGAACGAATTTAATGATCACAACCTTTTATTTTAGGGATTTGCTCAAAGACATTCACTTTATATGCCCATCTTTGATTTGGAAATTATAAAGTTTTTAAAAAATTCTTAGGAAATTTGATTTTGGTGTTTTAATTTACTCTTTTAAAAATACTTATGTTTAACTTCAAAACTTTGAAAGTTAATATTGTGCACATTTAAACATTAGTTACTTACACATTTGTTTAAAGATATAATTAGAGTTACAATGTTTTTAAAAACTTGAACTAAAAATAATGTGTTAGCGAGGCTGGGGAGCAAAGGAAACCCTTGTACCCTGTTGGTGGGATATAAAATGGTATGGGCACTGTGGAAACCAGTATGGAGGGTCTTCAAAAAGTTAACAGTGTAGCTATCATATAATCTAGTCATTTTACTTCTGGGTATTTATCTGAAGAAAATTAAAAAAAACTAATTTGAAGAGTTTTATACACCCCTATGTTAACTGCTGCATTATTTGTAATAGCCAACGTATGGATGCATCCTAAGTGCCTATGGATAGATGAATAGATAAAGATTTGGTACAGATATACAACAGAATATTACTCAGCCATGAAAAGAATGAAATCTTGCCATTTGCAACAACATGTTTGGACATTGGGGATATTATGCTAAGTGAAATAAATCAGATAGAGAAAGACAAATACCATATGATTTTACTTATATGTAGACTCTGAAAAACAAAATGAACAACAACAACAAACCAGGACAGAAACAGACTCATAAATATAAGAAACAATATGGTGGTTACCAGAGGGGTTGGGATTGGGTAAAACAGGAGAAGAGGATTAAGAGGTACAAACTTCTGTTGTAAGATAAGTAAGTCGTGGAGATGTAGTGAAATCATAGGGAATGTAGTCAATAATATTGTGATTAACTTTTAATTCAAGAGTCGATCATCCTTCTTTGAATATATCTCAAACTTGGAAGTTGTTTAATGCTTTGCATCACAAACATGGACTTATACCCCAGGGGAAAATTATTAATTCTGAAATATTTAGGAAGTTTACAAAGTGTACAGTATTTCTTGATTTGGGAAATAACCTTAGAGAAAGTTTGTACCAGCTGAATGAGTTGAGAATAGTAGCAAAATCCCCCTTGATGAGGTGTGGTAAGTGTGGTAAATCCTGAACACCATTATGGTGGTCTGGTAGTCATACTACTGCATTAGCAATTCTCCTACTAGACATCGTGAACAATGTCACAAAACTCTGCATTCCAGGCACTATTCTTACAATGTGTGGATAATGTAATTCAAATAAGTTGTTACGGCCATAATCCCATCACTGGCGGGAGTCAGTAGCATCCTTGGTTACGAAGATGAGTATTACACAAACTAAATGTATCTTCTTTTACTTGCTGCAAATAGCACACTTTGAGCCTGTTCACCATGTTCCTGTTTATAGGAGAAAGAGAGGCACTTGTTGGTATTGTCTTCTTTTCAGTAAGGAACTTTCCAAGAAGGTTTAAAGTAACAAAGTGTAATTACAGTTTATTGAGTAAACCACAATGTGTATTCTACTTCCCTTTTATATTCACAGTCTGTAAGAAGGACAAGAAAATCTCTAGTCTATTAAGAAACTCTTGATTCACCCAATGAAGACATGCTGGGAGTAGACCATCACTGTCTGTGTCATCCTTACCATCATCATCATCGTCGTCGTCATCATTATCATCATCAAAAAGTCTCTCTTGTATCTTGAGTGACAGTCTATATGTTCTTCACCAAAAACACTGCCATGCATTGTTGGCTCATGACATTAGACATTGGTGTGAATAAAGGCAGGATCTTGAGTTGGAGTCCTGTGGCTATTCCTGTTTCCCTTTTCCAAGCTGCTCACTTCACTCACATTTGCTCTTGCCACCTGATGACAGGATCTGCGCAAAACTTTCATCATCACTGGAAAGGTAGCCCAGCAGAGGTTCCAAGAATCATGATATATGCACATGTGGAGAGAACAGTTTATTCCAAAAGAAGCATGTGGCATGGTTCCATGCGTTATACATGTCATATTAAAAAGCACACATGAATATGAAAACTTTGGAGACAAAGAGAACTGTACTTCACTCTTTTTAAATAACATTTATTGCCTTTTTATTATCTAAAGAATGGCTTATTGTCTGCACAAATGGAAAATGCTGTAAATAAAAATGATCCATGATGCCCATTCAGCTACTCCTCAGCTACATTTTAATACCTTCAAGTTTTTTCAAAGCTCTTTGCTGCATAGTTATATATCAAGTATTACAGCCCTGGCTGGTGTAGCTCATCTGGTTGCTGCTGAAAGGTTATGCGAGTTTGATTCCTAGTCAGGGCACATACCTAGGTTGTGGGTTCTGTCCCCACTTCGGTGCGTATGGGAGGTAACCAATCAAATCAGTGATTCTTTCTCAAATGCACATTTCTCTCTCTCCTTTCCTCTCTCTCTAAAAGGCAATGAAAAAATGCCCTTGGTAAGGATTTGTAAAAAAGTATTTGCAGGAGTACTTCTTTTTTTTTTAAAGCTAATATTTCATCTTAAATGTTTCTCAACAAAAATGGCATTTAAAAGTTAATGTTTAATGTTTGCATATTTTTTATTATTTGGATGAACCAAAGTGTATTTTATATCATGAGGTTGGGGCAGAATACAAATGGAAGCCTCATAGCATATGCTTACATATTTTTTTAAGATTTTATTTATTTATTTTTAGGGAGGGAAGGGATGGAGGGAGAGAGAGAGAGAGAGAGAGAAACATCAATGTGCGGTTGCTTGGGGTTATGGCCTGCAACCCAGGAATGTACCCTGGCTGGGAATCGAACCTGGGACACTTTGGTTCCCAGCCCGCGCTCAATCCACTGAGCTACGCCAGCCAGGCATATTTAAAAGTCATAATTTGAGGTAACAACCCATTAAGTAAAATATAATCTATTCTCTCACCTTGACAAATACATTGTTGCACTGGTAAAATAAAAATGTGTAATGTAATTTTTATGTGACTATCAGAAAAACATCAAATTTGATTGATATTTATTACTTTTTATCATTATTATTACATACAGAATAATGGATCAGTGATATAATTGAATCTCGATTTACTAAAGAATATGAAATTCCTGGGATTTCAACTTATCAGTTCAAAACTTGCACTTGATGTAGAACTTTTCTTGCTCATTTTAGTGTTTTGATCAGTAACTGGATCTTCATTAAAGAAATAATTTATAATGTTCTGTTCATGAATTTTATGTCAGTTATGCTCTCCAGAAGATTGCTCTCTTTCAGTTTTAACATTTAAAAATTTTAAGTAAATTGCTTCTTTGAAGATTTTCATTTTTTTCTTTTCTGAGTTTTACTTTCATTGTATATGAGTTTTTTAGCCTCTTTAAATTTATTACTCCTCCACCACACACTTTGAACTTTTCCCTGTTCCTACTTCTCAAACTTAAGATGCTTTCCAACCAAAACAACATGGAGGATTTGAAACAACAAAACATTTAACATGGGTGTTAATGACAGCACAGTATTAGACATACGAGGTCTGTCCAGAAAAGTCCAGCCACTGTTAATTTAATGAAGATGGTTTGTATGATATCAATGTAACCTGGCAGCCAAGGAGAATGGACTGGGATGCACATGGGTGAACAATGATGACTTCATTGTACTGGTCAGTGGGGGTGGTAGACGTTGGTGAGTGAGCATGTGTAGTATGGGCCATCACATTCAAAATGATTGAGTAAGTAGAGCAATGAATCTGCATACAGTTTTGTGTTAAGCTTGAACATTCCTCTGCAGAAGCTATTCAGATGATTCAGAAGGCTTTCAGGGACGATGCAATGAGTGCAGTGCAGATAAAAGCGTGGCACAAACATTTCAAAGATGGTCGAGAATCTGTTGCAAGTGATCCATATTCTGGAAGGCCTGCAACAAGCAGAACACCTGAGAATGTTGAATGAATATGGGCTGCAATCAACAGAAATTGGACTGCAATCAGACTGTCACTCGACAGTCTGAGAACCTGAAGCTGTTGGGGATTCCAAAAATTACAGTGTATGAGATTTTGATGAAGGATCTTGGCATGAAATGTGTCGTGGAAAAATTCATTCTGTGGCTTCTGCTACCAGAACAGAAGGAACATCATGCTGCAGTTGCTAATGACTTGACTCAAACTGGTACCAATGAGCTAGATTTCTCAAGAAGGTCACAACCAGAGATGAATCATGAGTCTATGGCTATGATCCCTGAAACAAAGGCCCAGTCATTCTTCTGGAAGTTGCCTGGTTTTTCATGCCTGAAGAAGGCACGACAAACTCACAGCAAGTCAAAAGACCGTGTTTTTGAATGGGAAGGTGTTGTCTATCACAAGTACACCCTCCAGGCCAAACAATTAATGAGCACTACCTCAATGTTCTTCATTGGTTGAGAGATGGAATGTGACAAAAATGGCTGCAGCTATGGGCAACTGGTGACTGGCAGCTTAATCACAATAACATGATGCCGCCGTTCGTGCCTCATGTCTCATGCAGTTTTTTTTGTGAAACATCAAATCACCCAAGTGACTCAACCCCACTATAGCCCGAATTTGATGCCTTGTGACTTCTGTTTTTTTTCTGAAAACTTAAATCACCTTTGAAAGGGAAGAGATTTCAGGCTGTCAGTGAGATTCAGGAAAATACAATGGGGCAGCTGATGGAGATTGGGAAAACTGTGTGAGGTCCCAAGGTGCCTGATTTGAAGGGGACTGAGGTGTTATTGTCATATGTAAAATGTTTCTTGTATCTTGTATCTTCTTTAATAAATGTCTCTATTTTTCATATTTCATGGCTGGATACCTTCTGGACAGGCCTTGTGTATCTGAAAGAAATTAAATTAGTATCTCAAAGAGGTACTTGTGTTCATTGAAGCATTATTCACTGTAGTTACACTGTAGAACAGTGTAAGTTCTCATCAATGGATGAATGGGTCAAGAAAGTGTGATATCTCTACATCTCTGTTTCTGTCTCTTTCTCTAATAACAGAATGTTATTCAACCATGAGAAAGAAGGGGGTCCTATCATTTGTAACAACATGGATGGGTCTTGGTGACATTGTGCTAAGTGAAATAAGTCAGACACAGAAAGACAAACACCATATGACCCGATGATATGTGGGATCTCAAAAAGATAAACTTAACCTTGATTGGTGTGGCTCTGCTCATTTGGGCATTGTCTCACAAAGAGAAAATTCACCAGTTTGATTCCTGGTTGGGGCACATGCCTAGGTTGTGGGTTTGGTCCCTGGTTGAGATGCATATGAGAGGCAACTGATCAATATTTCTCCCTCACACTGATGTTTCTTTCCCTCTTTTTCTCTCTCCCATTCATTCTTTCTAAAAATAAATAAATAAAATCTTTAAAAAAAGCCAAACTCATAGAAATGGAGAGTAGAGTGGTAGTGACCAGGGACTAGGGAATAAGAGCAGTACTTGACATTTATTTAGTTGTTAAATCCTTTGTGTTCTAATTTGGACTTGTGCATGCACACACACACACACATACACACAGAGAAACAATGTCAGAATGTAGAAATTCGTGTTGAATTTAGAATTTTTAAAATGCTATGGGAAACATTATTTCAACCATTTAAACTATTTTAAAGATATTTGTATTTAGAGTATAACTTTAAAAATAGGAACACTATACTGACACATCATCAGTTATATTTTACCTTTAATAATGGTGAATTGAGGTAAGATACTTGGTCAAGGGCCATTGAAAGACACCAAAATAAGTTAACTCTTGAGGAATTTAAGTCCTGTGGTTTTGGCCTGGAACTCCATGCACCATCTCCAGTTTACCAGGGACTTAGGAAAGTTCCACAGGAGTCCCCAGGTTTTCCTTTTAAGAAATAAAATGAGTGACTATCCTCTTAAGCTGAAAAAGAAATTATAATAAAAAGTTCAAATTAATGGTAGAAAGAAATGTTGAATCCATTAGGACTTTAGCCAAAAGATACATAAAAAACTGACTCAGCCACAATGCACATATGTGGAAATAACAATCTCCTTTGTTTATTTGTGTATGAAAGAGGGTATGATATTACAGTTATTGCTGTTACCACTAATAACAGCATCCCCTTGTGTTTTCACAACGCCTTCTATTCACACAGAACTTCCTGCATGGTTGGGCTTATTTAGCTCTCATTTAAACATGTGAGGAATGTGGACAAAGTGACTGAGGTCCTGAACAGTGAAGGAGTTCGGCCAAAGTTGGGATGCTTTCATGTGTCCAAAACAGGACTCACATTTTGGTGTTTTTATCCCATTTTTCATGCTCTTTCTTTGATACCAAAATTGATAGTAATTGATGAAATTTATGTCCTTCATACAAATAGCTGTGCTGGACAGTTCATGGATGCCACGTGTTAATAGCCAAGAGTGAAGTTCAACATATGCATCGTGACATTAATATTAATGAGGACTTACATTTCACAAGATACAGATAGGATTGAGGCTGGGGATGTTAAAAGTAGACATACAGACTGACTATTAGGGGAAAAATATTTGCTTAAATCAAACCCATTTTGAATAGTGCATCTTAAATCTGTGCAAACAAAGCCATCTCTGGAGGAGGTGAGAGTGTTGTATGCAAGCCGAGGTGTGCAGGGATGATCCCTGCTGGGGCCCCTGCAGCCCCAGATGCGGTAAGGATGGCTTCTCTGATCCACTGACTCTCCTATGCTCCCAATCCTCCACCACAGAAAATAGTCAGCAATATTAATCTACAAAGTAATTGGTTTTGCCAAGTCCTTCTACATTACTTTAGCAGGTGGCCTTGTGAGGAGTCAGCTAAAATCATGCCTATTCAGCACCAGGCAGCATTTCAACCACCAAAGCTTCAGAATAAGCAGTAAGCATTTGGGAGTAGAACATTTTAATGTTCAAAAATCCCAAATGAGCTTGTTTTTTGCAAAGGGTTCAGTTGGTAAATAATTTGAAAAGCACAAGCACTTAGGTTAGCTTGCCTTCTGGGCCACAGTGCAGTAAGACCTCGCCCTAAAGTCCCAGCTGCCTGCTGACACCCACATCCTGAGGGCATCAGCAGGGTGTTAGAGAATGATGACCTTTGCATCCTTTGAGGTTTGCGGCCTGTCTCATGGGCAAAAGGTGTTCTTTGAGAAGGTAATTCTTTAAAAATTATTTAAAATTTATTGTAGATAAAAAACATAAAATGCAGAAAATAATTCATCTTGCATGCATATCCACATTTGAGATGCTTCCTTTTTCCTGCATTTGCTGAAGGTTTTTTTTTTTAAGAAAACATTTCAGATATTGTTACAGCCTCAAACTCCTATCTTAATTCCTTCCCTGTGTCCCTCTCCCAAGAAAACTGCCCTTCAGAAGTGGGTGTGAATCTTTCCTACATGGGTTTATCCTTTCTCTGCACATGCATGCGTGCAAGAAATATCTAGTTCTGGTCCTTGTGTTTAAGGTTGAGATACACTCTGCACATGCAACTTGCTTTTTTAAAAAGAAGAAAACCTAATTTTAAGCTTTAGCAAATATATGAATTTACTTTAATCATTTTTACAGTTTTATGATGTGAACATGATATGAATATGAAATTTTATTTTCCTGTCTTCTTTGATGGACACGAGATTACTTAAAATTTTTTACTCTTAGTAAAAGTGGTGCCACAAGATTCCTGATGGAATAACTCCATGGACCCATGGGGAGATATCCTGGAGGCCCTGATTTTTACATCTCTCTGTCATACATTAATGGGTCATGATATCAATCTACTGTATTGCAACCACATTAAAATAATAGTAAAGGTTAATTATAAATTATATAAATACTATCAAAATGTATTGCACATTATAAGAGTAGGTTTTGTTAACGTTTTCTTTTAGATAGATGTGTATGAATGTAGGTGCACTGGGTTATAATGTCAAATGTGTTTCTTGCTGAGGGCCGTAGTAAATCAAGGTTGAAAGCCACCACTCTAAGGCATGCCCTGCTGGGTCACTGGGTGTTTGCTCTTCAGAGTTACTGTATCTTATCTGCAGTGTTCTTTCCTGTTTTACCACATTCTAGCCCTGGGCTTTTATGACAAGAGTTTCTAATTGTAATCTTTGTTTGCTTTTCCTGATTCCTGGTGAGATGAAGAACAAGTCATTTCTAAGTGTTGGAAATGAATGGGAAGGCTTACATTTTTTAAACATTTTTTATTTTTAAATATTTTATTGTTCTATTACAGTTGTACCATTTGTTCTGCCTTTGCCCTTCTCCGCCCAGTCCAGGCAAATGAAAAGTAGAACTAGGGTCTTTACTAGTTTGATGGGGAACAAGGAAGGTGAAAAGTGTCTAGTATTTTTGTATCTTATGGTAAGGACTTTAGCCTTGGGAGGGACTGGAATTTTGCTCTCTGTTGTCTCTCCTGTGATGGGAGTGATATTGGTAAGTGGAACCACTGGTCACACTCTGGCAGAGGGTGAAGATAGCAGCCTGCAGTTTTATATAAGCAAGTACCGTATGCTGGGTGTAACGTATTTGTGCATTTAACATGTAGGGCATTTTTTTCCCATGCAGAGATTCATTCTCCTTCCCAGCCCCCTTTGTTTTTTATTTCCTCCTTTGATACCTGTGAGGATGCAGAGAACTAATGGGACTGGTTAAGTGCTGCAGACAATGGTGGTCCACATTGAGAAGTGAGGGGCAGTGCTGAGTCCTGGAGAGGGTGTGGCTGACTTAAAGGGACAGTTGTGACTCTGCCTTGGGGATTTTTGTTTTATGGGAATGTGAATCCCAGGTTGGTAGATACTTTCATGTGTTTTCCAAAAGAAAGTGAAAATACTTTTTTTCTTTTTTTAAATTGTTGTTCAAGTACAGTTGTCTCCATTCCCCACCCCCCCAACTTCCCCCAGCTGCAGCCATCCCCACCTCCCACCCTTGATCCTACTTGCCTTTGGCTTTGTTCATGTGTCCTTTATACATGTTCCTTGACAAACCTTCCCCCTATAACCTCTGATGTCCCCTCCCACCTTCCTTCTGGTTACTGTTAGTTTGTTGTTAATTTTAATATCTCTGGTTATATTTTGCTTGCTTGTCTGTTTTGTTGATTAGGTTCCACTTATAGGTGAGATCATATGGTATTGTCTTTTAAAAGTTAGTTTAATTTTGTGAAATCTCTTGATTTTGTTCTTAAAATGCAGACCCACATTTTAAAAAACACAGTTTTGGTGAAAAAAACATATCATAATTTAGTCTGTGGGACACTTGTAATTTTTGTATTAGGAGAACAAAATTGTTGTGATGGCTTAAAATTTAAAAGTCATGAGGCTAAGGCTGATTCCTTGTGACCTAATTTGTCATTTTACTTGTTTCTTCCTAAGCATATAAATGGGTGTTGGAGGGGCTGTGAAACACTGAATTACATTCATTTTCTCTGTTTCTTAGCGGCCAACATAGTGCTTATATAATATAATGGGTTCATAGTAATTGTTTGTTGAATGAATGAATACATGAACGATGAAAATGTACAGCTCCTATATTTCTTTAGAATTGACAGCCTTAAAGTTAGAAATGTCGTTGCTATTTGTTTAGTTTGTGTTTTCTTAGGACTAATAGCAGAAGGAAAATTCTGCTGTACAAGACTCCCCACATGCCACATCCAGACAGTTTTACTGTTCACCAAAAGCCACAGCTAATTCATGATTTATAAAGACCACTCAGTGCATTAATAGATTAGATAGTCAGGAGAATGAATAATAAATGGAGCACATTAATAGACTAGGTAGTCAGGAGAATGAATAATAAATGGCAGAGCTGTGTATACAAAGGAAATATGTACAGCTCTCGGAAAATCATATAACAGAGATTGGCCCATCTGGAACTCTTGCTTTCCTGGGGGGAATGAGAGGACTGAGTGATAATTTTCCAGTCATAAAAGAAGAAATTGAAGTTCCATGTATGGCATCTACTCAAGCCCAGGAAATGGCATCTGCTCAAGCTCAGGAAATGGCAGTGCCGAAGAAATTCTGCACTTGACTCAGTAGGAAGCCCTATTGGGTTGGTGGCAGCAGGATGTTACTGAGGTTGTCGGTTTTGAATGGGTTAGAATTTTAGCCCCAGCCCTTTCCAACCCTCGTGGTCAATGGTCAGTGGCCAGAGCTGTCATAAGGTTCATGTGAAGTGTTTTGATTCTAAGAAGTAATTCAAAGCCCTCCTTAGTTCTCATTCTTCCCCACTCCTCCTCTAGCCTCTGACCTGAGGCCCTGACCCTGCTCAGGTGGGCAGTCTCTGGCCACTCCCTGTTGACCTGTGTCCCTCTTGGACTGGGCCATAGGAGCTCATGCATAGCCAGGAGGGCCCTTGTTGTGGCCCACAGTCCTTTGTGTCCTCTCCTGGTTTCTCCTCCAACACAGCACAATAGCTCCTCCAGGCAGTTTTCTTGGTGGGGGTTCCCAGCCCCATGTCCAGAGTCATGGCCTCCATTCCTTCCAGCTGCCTTTACATTGTAGGAAAACTTCAGAAGACCATGGTGACAGCTTGGTCAACCCATCTAGCGATTTTTCCCTAATTCTTTTTTTTAATACGTAATTTAAAAAATTTAATGAGGGAGAGTCTTTTTTTGTTGTTGACACTATTACAGATGTCCCCTATTTCCTTGCCCCATGCCTTCCTCCACCTAGCCTCCACCCACCCTTCCCCTGGCCTTCCCCATACTGTTGTCTGTGTCCATGGCATATGTGTGCATGTTCTTTGGCTGATCTCTTCACCTTATTTTATCCAGTTCCCTCGATCCCCACCCCTCTGAGATCTGTCAGTCCTCAATTCTTACATTGCTTCCTGACACCATAACGACATCTGCTGAGTACTTTCCAATTGCCAGGCATTGTTCCATGTATTTGATACATATTATCTCATTTAATTTTTACCACAACTATATGGGGGAAAATACTATTTTCTTCAATTTTTGTGATGAGAAAACTAAGGCACATTTTGATCACCTTCTTCATTTTGAAACTCACCTTCTCCTTTCTTTCCATATCATTTCATTGAAATGAACATTTCAGGGCCTACTGTATATCGTCATAAAGGTGCAGGATCCTTCCCTCCTGTGGTGTACAGTGGAAGGGAAGAGAGCTGGGTAATGGTTTCACTGTGATGTTGTACAAGGGAAGACTGAAGCAGGCACAGGTGGCTGTGGAGGTTCCCTTCTGAGGGTCCAGAGCTGTCTTCCTGGGGAGGTGGTGATAGATCTGTCTTAAAGGCTTATGAGATAAGGTGGGAAGGTGTTCTACCCTGAGGGCACAGCATGGACGAAGATAGTACCAAGCACCCTGTTGTTCTCAGAGTACCACAGCTGTCTGATAACACTAAGATGACGTGACTGCAACGGGTAGGACATTGGAGGAGGCCTTTGTAATGTGCTGATGAGCTCGGCCTTCATTGAGTACATTTGTAGCTATTGAAGAATTTTGGCTTGGGTTAGATATGGACAGAATTCTAATTCAGTAGATTGTCATGGATTTTGGAGGATGAACAGTGCGGGGAGAGTAAGAATCAATGGGGATCAATTTCATGGCTATTATGATAGTCCATGTTAGGGATGATAAGGCATAAATAAAGTTAGCAGAAGTAAGTAGGGTAGAATATATATGAGAGAGTGGATAGGAGAAATATTTAGAAGTTAAAATAAGCCAGGCATTTTAATAATGGCAAAAGATTGGAGGTAATCTGAATGACTATAGATGAAGGAATGATTAAATTATGTTACATATGTACAGTGGCATGTGACCAGCTGTTACAAAGAAAAAAATAGCTTTATGTGGACTGGCATGACCAGCTTCCAAGGCTGGAAGGAGAAAGGTGTAGAAGCTATTTGTATGCTGTGCTAATCCTGATTGTAAAAAAAGTGTGTACATAAACTATTCTAGAAGGAAGTGTGGTTGCTTCTGTGAGGACAGTTAGTTAGTTGGGAGACTTTGTGAATGCCAGATGGGTCCTTCCATCTTTTGAACTTTGTGCCATGGTTACAGATTACCCATTCTTGACAAAGCTCAAGATGAATTTGGGTCTGAGGGATTGGTTATGAATTGGGTCTGAGGGGTGAAGGAAAGGAGGTTCATGACTGCAGGTGAGGAAGCAGGTGTATCAGCTGGTATTATGGGTGGAAGAGGGGAGGGGGATGGTGAGTAAGTTGTATATATTTTTCTCATAGTAGGTTTAAAAAATTATGATAGAGACCTGGCCAGTGTGGTTCAGTTGGTTGGCACATCACCCTGAAACCAAAAGTTGTGGGTTTGACTCCTGGCCAGGGCTCATGCCTGGGTTGCAGTTTTGATCCCCAGGTCCAGGCACCAACGATCCCTGGACCGGCTGTGTATAGGAGGTAACCCACTGATGCTTCCCTCTTACTTCAGTGTTTCTCTCTTTCCCTTCCTCTCTCTGTAAAAAACAATAGAAAAATGTCCTTGGATGAGGATAGGGGAAAAAAAAAGAAAGAAATTTATGATTGAGAAATCTCATTAATGTCTCTTTTTTATTTAAAATTGCCCAAAGTGTTTTAAGATACTTCAACCCAGTTGGCCTTTATTTAGACCACTTTGAAGAGAGTAGGGATTTTAGGTTAGTGAGATTCCTTTCTCTGCAGGACAGAAGAGAGCTACTAGACCTTCTCTTTCAGCTGCAGTAACAGAACCAGCACACCCCACCCCTGGGCCCCTCTTAAACTCCAGAATGCAGGAAGCTGCCTTGCCCTCCTCCTGTCTGCTCTGGTTTATTTTTCCAAAGGGTCTGGGAAGGCTATTGTGAAGCTTCTGAAAACTCATAGCTGCTCTGTAAGTTCACAAGTGGAGGAGGGTAGAAACTGAGGAAAGCTGTGCTAGCTTAGAAGGGTTGGTCCTGGGGGCGGAACTAAGAGGTAGTAGCCTGCTGTCATGGAGGTCCTGGGTTCAAAGTATTTTCTTGTTGATGGTTTAGAATTTTTCATTTGTATTGCTTACACTTCCTGGAATTCTATAAGTGGCATCATCCTATGTGTTACTGGTCAACTTTAACCAATGCAAATACCTGTGGATAGATTATGAATTAATTAGGCATTGGTAATTGGTATGGAATACTTTCAGTGGAGCAAGATTAAGGTGGATTGGGTCAGAGGATCTCTAGGTCCCAGTTCTGTGACTCAGGTTCCTGGCATTGGGATTAAGAAGTTCCAGAGATGGGTCACTGGGATTATGGAGCACCGTGAGGAAAGTGAACAGACCTGGTCGGTGGGCTATGGTGGCCAGTGCAGAGTAGCTGCAGGAGTGGAGAGCTGGGAGACGGGCTTAAAGTGTGCTGAAAGGAAAGCAAAGGAACTGTGCATTTCTAAAAATTTGTCCCAGGCTAATGATCTCCTTAGGAGAAAAAAAGGAACTTATTCTTAATGACCAGAAATCAAGCAGTTATTATAATCAGCCATTAATGAGTTATGTTGACTCTGGGATATTAACCTGTAAACTTGAACACTATTATATTTTTAAATTAAATTTTAAAACCATATACTATTATCATTTAAACACTATTTTAATTTAAAATTTGTTAAATATCATTATATTTTTTTATGCAAGAATGTTTTCTTAGTTCCTAACAACCCACTTATGCCTAAATATTTAGAAAATAACCTATTCATTTAGAAGGAAACTATCTTTACTTACTCTCTCTTAAGTAGTTACTTGGTAGTACAGAATTTTTTGAGTAACAGACATTTGTAGACTGTTAGTAGGTTCACATTGGTCATCATAATGTTTATTTTGCTATATTATCAGGTGAAAATGAAAGCCTTTATTATATCAAAATGATAAATAAATGTTCATTTCTCTTTCCTGGGATGCAGGCAGAGAAAAGGATAATTAAGAAAAACAGTACTGTATTAATTTATTTTTTGAGCTTGTGGAGTTCAGGATTTATTTATTTTATAATGGGAAATTTAAACATTCTACATTTAGAAAGTTATCATTTTTGCTTGTGTACTGTTTTCAGTTTAAAAATACTGATTTATAAACCAACCCTCTCTCAGTGTCTCACTTAGGTGTTGGTTACAGTACATTTGCTTTCTCTTTTCACTCCACCACAGCCCACTTCTTGAAAGAGATTCATAGCCAGGCAATGGTCAGGAAGGGGCCCTTTGTATCACAGCCTTGCAGAGTGTGGTGACATTGCTCCATGAGAAAGAATCTCTCTGCCAAATCCAAGAGCTGTATTTTCTCTCCTATATTTCTCCTGTTATGTGTGCTCTTCCTTTCTTTAAGCCTTCTTATTGCACTTGACATTCATTAAGGTTTATTAAGAACATAGAAAGTTTAGTGAAATAGTCAAATGTCTTAGCTACCTACTGGTGAAAACTTTTCCCATGGTTTAAAGATCTTACATCAGAAGGACTTTCCTGGTTCTACAAGACAGTTCAGGTGAGAGTGAACTGGACTGAGCCCTGACCCCTCTCATAGACACAGTTTTGATTAATAACAGAATAGAATATCTGAGGAAGTAGACTCAACAATATAAATTTTGACTATTAGATTTCACAACAAAATGAAGAATTTAAATTACATCATTTGCAGGAAGATGGGATGGGGGACATAAATTTATACTGCTGTTTCCTCCTTAAGATGCAGAAATACTACACCGGCTTGTGTGAATTCTTTTGGCATTCTTGTCCACGTAGTAGGCACATGACTCTATTGTGGAACTCAATTGAGAGTTATCCTCTTGTCTCTTAGAAATGACTGCGATATAAAAGTCATGTTTATAGCCTATTTTAAAACAGGGACTCAAATTGTATGACAGGAATGTGTGTCCTGTGGCGTGTAATTGCTCATGATCATATTCTTCTGTTGTAAGACAGCAGCACTTCCTTTGACCCCAGTAGCTGCACAGGCTGCGTTCCTAGCTCTCTAGCTTGTTACTGCCCCTCTCATGATTGGCCATGTGAACCCTGCACCATCTGCCCAGATGTCTTCCAGGGACACTGGCAACAGCCCTTAGGCTCTGACACCTGAGATCATTGGAGGACATCCATCTAGAGTAGTACCATTCCTGGGGTCTATGACTTCATTTTACCCTACTTAATATGACCTTTCCAAAATGACCACTTTTCCTTGGACTGTGGAAAGCAACTCCCTCATCTGGCCATGAGTCACTGAGGTGGTGGCAAATCCCTCCTTCCCCCACTCCCCAGAGCTTCTGTAGACCCTGGACTCAGACATTGCCAGGAGCTCCTGTGGGCATTTAGATGATTCCAGATCCCAGGAATGGAAGGTTAGAAGAAATCCTAATTGAGAGAGACTTTTTTTGAGGTAGGTAACACAACCAACTATAGTTGAGGACTTTAAAACTTTTGGTTAAGTACTCTGAATTGAGAGGTGAGACTTCCATGGTCAAGTTGGCATATATATAGACATATGATATAGATATATAGACACACACACATATATATATAACTTATTTATTTATGTATATGTTTGTATTTATAAATTTAACCAACTTCTGTCTAATTAGAGCTGCCCTTTCCTTTAAAAAATCATTGTTATAAACAAGACTTATAGAAAATTAATATTGCCTTTTCATCCTGAAAGCCATTATGTGGGCCCTTTCTGTTTTAAAGAGTAAATTATGAAAATTGAAGAATACACTGGATTTTTAAAAGATATATATATTTTTCTAAGCTGAAAGCAGTCCTTTCTATTTTTTAATGAAATTTATTTCTCTTGAGGACAAGGTTTAGAAATAAAAAGTTGGAAGTAGAAAAGTTAATGGTAAAACATGGAGTCACCATCAATTTAGGTTTTTTTAAATGGCTCTCTTAGGCTTCATCCTTTTATGACCAATGTGGTTCCAGGATTCATAATAGAAAAGGAATCTGGAAAGTAGGAGGCTTGGACAAGGCTCTGAGTTTAGTCCCTCAGAACACATCCAATTTCCCAAGATATCCTGTATCTAAGTTTATGGACCTTAAATTAGGGAGCTTATTCAGGTGGGTCTAATGTAATCACATAAATCCTTAAACACTGAGAACTTTCTCTGTTGGAGTCAGAAGTGCAGCAGCAGAGCAAATCAGGAGGTTTAAAGCACAAGAAGGACTGAGGGGCCACAAAATGGAGAGGAGTCCGGCAGCCTCTGGGAGCAGAGGTCACTCCTGCTGATAGCCAGTGAGAGAAGGAGATCACAATTCTACAACTACAAAGAATTGAATTTGGCCAGTAATCAACCCTGTGAACTTGGAAGCTGATTTTTCTCCAGGGCTTCTAACAAGGAACTCGGCCCTTCAAAGGCCATGGGATTGTCCAGAGGACTCCGCAGGGCCCCACTGCGCTGGAACTGCAGCCAGCACACAACACAGTCCTGCGGAACTGTGAGATGATAAATGTGTGCACTGTTGAATTACTGTTTGTGGGTTTTTGTAACTGTAGCCATAGAAAATTAATGCACTTATCTTTTGCATGCAAACATACTTAAAAATTTGTTTAGAGCTTATCAAATATTAAGGAGTCTGTTCATCACTTCATAGAACATTCATGATTATTGATTATTTTCATGCTAATATTTAATATACAAATTGAAAAAAATTAAGAAAATGTTTTAAATTTGGAGCAACATTTTTGGGGATCTTTAAAATGAGTCTATTTTTCCAGAGACATTGTTCCCTCAAAAGAACCGAACATGGTGTCCAGAAGAGAATTAGAGAGGAAGGCACGCCTTTTCTTTTGTGCTGACATGCTTAAATTTAAAGCACATTATCAGGAGGAACTTTCTCATACCCAGTCTAACCACTTGATGAGTTCCTAAAAGGAAGTCACTTGCTAGATATTTGAGGGCTTTGGGGTATATTTAGTGTTTGAAAGGTAAACTTATTGATTTTTTTTGTGAATACTGAAAATAAGGTGGTTATAATGAAGAGTCCATGCCTTGAAACTTAGCAGTTCTTTTCCCAAGAAACATTTCTCCTGACTTCTTTTTTAAAATTTAATTATTTTTTTAGCAAGTCATACATTTACACTGTTGAAAAACTTAAAATGTCATTAGAAGCCTTCCTGCCCCCTCCTATAACCATCCCTCCCCATTCACCCCCATTCACCCCATAGATAGGCACCTTAGTTTCCTTGTACCCCCAGCATCTGTGGGAGGACTTCTTTATGCAAATGCAAAAAATGCCCTCCCCTTACCCCTTCTTACACAAAAGGCAGCACACTCATGTATTCTTCCTTGTTTTCCTCCTTTAAGGTGAGGACATCCTTAAGGGAGGAAAACATGCTCTAGGACATGCTGTAGGACATCCTTATTGCTGCTGGTTGTTTATTATGGAAACAGAACCATGTGTTAGGTTAGGGCATCTTACACAGGGGTCTCCAACCCCCAGGCCACGGACTGGTACCTAATTTTTACAAACTAGTTTTTTCTTTTACAATCATTGCTGTAACATTGTACTGTCACATGCAGATATATATGTAAGATAAAAATCTCAGAAATGGGATTGTTGGGTCTAAGGTAAATGTGTTTGTAATTTTGACAAACACTTGAAATTTGATAGACCATAGGAATTTTTAAAAAAATTTTGGTCTTCCACTAGGAATGTCTGAGAAACTGTTTGCCTATGGCCAAGTAGTTTCTAGTTCAAACCAGGACACTTTTGAGAAACAAAAGTGACTCTATTAATAATTATATTGGGGCAAGAGACATGAGCCAGGACTTTGCTGGCCTTCTGGGACATATCTTGACTTATTCATAGTCTTGCCAACAGAATGTGCTGTCAAGCTTTCATATTTTTCTCAAGGGACCTTGAATGGAATTAAGATTCAAAAATAACCATTTAATGAGGCCAGCCTTTAAAAGCAAAGTTACTGATGATGGTTGCACAATGTGAACATTACTAATGCCACTGAATTGTACACATAAACCTGGATAAAATGGTAACTTTGATGTTATATGTATTTTACCACAGTCAAAAAAAGAAAGAAAAAAAAACCAAACTATTGATACATGGAACCACATAGATGAATCTCAAATTATGCAGAATGAAAGAAGACAGTCTGAAAAGGCTACATATGATGTGATTCTATCGATAAGGTATTCTGGAAAAGGTGAAAATATAGAAACAGAACCTAGACGAGTGGTTTCCAGGAGCTGGGGCTGCAGGGAGGGCTGACTGGAAAGGAGCAGGGGAGATCCTGGAGGGCTATGGGCTGTCCTCTATCCTGACTGTGGTAGTAGTTACATGTGTGCTGTATGTGTTTGTCAAAACTGACAGAACTGTACACCACAGGTGCATTTTCCTGTACATAAATGAACCTTAATTAAAAATAAAGGAAATAAGGGAAAAAGTAAACCCATGCAGCATTGTTTCCCCTGAGCTTTGGGAATGATGCTGTACCTGATCTGACACTCCTTCCTGGGCACGTGCATGCGACCCAGTGTCCCTTGCCAGTGGGCCTCCTGCCAGTGACCACTTGTGTTACTTGCATTTTCCTAGGCTGTCTCAAGAAATTGGCACTGTGAGGTTTGTCTGGCCTACCTTAGGGTCTTACAGATGCCAGCATCAGGGTCTAGGGCTAGTCTGACTCACCGGTGTGTCACCACAAAGCTTGAGTAAGGACTCATAGCTCTGGTTCTTTGTCCTGTCTGGAGGACTGAGAAAACCATCTGCTTCCTGGGCTTCCAGCACAGCTAGGCAGTCTCCCTCAGTGGCTGTGAAGGGAGCATCACTGCTTCCTAGTGCTCAACCCTTCTCTGCACATCGTGAGGACTCAATCTCCTTTCTTCTTGGCATAGGGAAAGAAGGCTTAGGCAGTGAATCAATCTGGGCTGTAACAGAGGGTGCCAGTTGATGGCCAACGTAAATATCTGCTGCATCTGGACTAAGTAATTGGAACATTTAGATGGGCAAGAATAAAGGTCCCACAGGTTAGTCAAGTCCAGGGTTATGGAAGCAGGGAAGACAGATGGAGAAAGGTAGATCCCATGGGCCCAGGCTAGAGAGCAGATGCTAAAGTGAGAAGCAGCTGGGAGTAAAAATTAGGAATGCTCAATATGATAACCATTAGGGAAATATGAGTCACATCACAATGAGGTATCATTCCATACCCATTAGGATGGTGATTATAAAACAAACAAACAAACAAACAAACAAAAAAATAAGTGTTGAAAAGGATATGGAGAAATTGGAACCTTATGCATTGTAGGGGGGAATATCAAATGGTACAACTGCTATGGAAAACAGAATAGAAGTTTCCCCCCAAATTAAAAATAGAACTACCTTATGATCTAGTAATCCAACTTTTGGGTATATACCTCAAAGAACTGGAAATAGGGACTCATACAGGTATTTGCACACCCATGTTCATAGCATCATTATTCAGAATAGTCAAAGGTGGAAGCAACCCAAGTGTCCACTGGTGCATGAATGAATAAGCAAAATGTGGTCTGTACATACACTGGAACATTATTCAGCCTTGAAAGAAATCCTGTCACATGCTACAATATGGATAAACCTTGAGGATATTACATCTAAGTAAAATAAGCCAGTCACGAAAAACCCAACAGTGTATGATTCCACTTACATGAGGTACCTAGGAGAGTCATATTCGTAGACACTGAAAATGGAATGGTGGGTGCCAGGGGCAGGAGTGCAGGGGAGGGGAATGGAAAGTTGCTGTTGAATGAGGACAGAGTTTCAGTCTGGGGAGATGAAAAGTTCTGGAAATGGATGGTGGTGATGGTTGCACAACAGTGTGAGTATACTTGATGCTGCAGAGCTGTCAACTCAAAATCATTAAAAGGATTTTATGTTATGCACATTTTATCATTTAAAAATAGCACTCTTAAAACCAGCCCTCTGAGGGCAGTAGGCTGAAACAAGCAGGCTTCGCAAACAAAGCCTTGGCAGGGTGACCCACCATCTCCCTCAGGTGGTGTGAGGAGGGCATCGCTGCAGCAGCCAGGACAGGGCCCACCTCCCTGCACATCATCTTTTCCTTCTTGTTTGTACAGGGTCATAGTCACCAGTGGTGAATGTGCTGTAGTTCTGTGTGCTTTCCTGGCAGTGGCAGTCATGCAGGTTTGCTTCCTCTCATTGATTAGAGTGTGTGTGGGAGACGTGGGGCCTGAGAGTGGACCAAGCAGACAGTGTCTGCTGGTAAACTGTTCTCCATTCTCTGGAGTGCCACAGCTGGCATCTGGTCCTCCTCAAACCCTCTCCACCTTGTCTCCCTCACAGGGAGGGTCTTGGGCACTGCAGATAGTTCTGGGGTCTTTCCTGTTCCTGTGTGGATCATGGTGCTGGTGGCTGCAGTGATGAGTCCTGACACCAAGGCACTGAGTCTGGCCTGAGGCTAGGACTGCTGGTGAGGAGTCCTGTGCACAGCCTGCAAACATCCAGCATAGGATGTCCCTCTTAATTTTCTCTGCATTGGGACCTGGGGAGGAGGCAGCTAGTGGGTTGGGCCTCTCTTGGCTACACTGGTTACCTAGTGGAGCTTCCTTGAGCTCCTGGTGCTGTGTTTAACAAAGTCCCTGTTTTAGAGTTCACTTCCTTGATAGCATGATATTCCTTTACCAAGAACCTGGGCTGAGGCCATGGGCTAGACAGCACTCTGAGTTTTAAACTTCACGAAGACCCAGGGGTCCCCTCCTGTCTCACATGGAATGAGTGTGAGGATCTCCACTGTCTTGTCCTTTAGGATGCATTTTCTAAGGAGAACCTATTATCTCTCACACACAGGCCCCTGACAGGTCCACCACTCCAGCCCTCCCCAGATGCCTAACTTTGCTCATTATTGGGTGGCTGTCACTGGGCTCCAAATAACCCCTCTGCCACATACATTGTTACTCCCATCCAGTGGCCATCTTCTGTGACTATGCTCTCCAACACAGTAGCCACAAACCGTATGTGATTGACTATGAAGAACTTTAAGTGTGGCTCATCCACACTGAGGTTTGGTATAAATGTAAAAAGCATGCCAAATTTTGAAGAATAAGTATGAAAAACTTGTAGAAGACCTCATTAGTTATTTTATATTGATATGGTATAATAACATTTTTGTATATATTGGGTGAAATAAAATACATTATTAAAATTATTTTCACTTGTTGGATTTTACCTTTTGAAAAAGTAGCTACTAGAAAATCTCCAAGTACAGGTATAACTCATATAATTCTGTCAGTCAGCATTTTTCTTGAGCAGGTTGTTAGAAATACAGATGCTAGCCCCAGCCCAGGAACCTCGAATCTTAAACCCATGGGTGGGCCCGGTAATCTGTGTTTTAACAAGACTGCGGGTGATTCTGGTGCCTGCTGAAGTTTGACTACTGAGAGCTCTGGAACCTCTGACTCAGTGCGTTCCTGTCACGAGTTACTTTATGGGAAGCCTTTACAATGAGAGGAAACAAGTAAGTAGGGAAAAGCCTCCTGGGATCCGTGGGTGATGCTACAGTAGCAGTGTAACAACTACCACGACTGAAAGACTGCTTTCTCGGTGCCACTTGACACATTGCTCTGGAATCACTGCTAATTGCATGGCAGGCTCCCTAAAATGTCAGCAGTTGTTGGACTCTCTGGCTTTGCTCTGGGTTCTTATCCTCTTTCTCCACTCTATGGCCTGCCCACCCTCTGATGCACTTGTCTTTCCCTGTGTCAAGTCCTGTGTTCAGTGGACCTGAAGGCAGGGTTGGGCTTTCCTTTTCACTGATCCATGGGACAAAGACTTGCACTCCCCTGGGCTCTTTCTGCTCCTGGACGTGCTTGAGTTAATGACAACTGCCAAGTAATCATGTGCACTTCGCTGCATTCTGAATGGCATCTTCCTTCTGGTCAGATGGACAAGAGAGAAAGACCTTCAAAAGAGTATGTCAGGGGGAAGGGTGCCGAAATTGGTAGTGGTGTTTGAAATGTCTTGTATTTAGAAGCTCTTGGGAGAAAATGAGACTCCAAATATATTCCTCCCTCCCTCCCTTCATTTCTTTTGAGGGAATTTTTTTTCTAGTATCAACAGATGAGTCTTTATCAAAGTTCTGCATCTGTTTTTGGTGAGACCACATGTATTTCAGCAAATCATTAGTCTTCACAGTGCAAAGTGGTGCTGACTTCACAGAGCTGCCAACTCCTGGTCCACAAAGCAGATGCGGCGGTTTCCAGTGCTGTGTGGGACTTGCAGTCATTTTCTGTGACTGCATGTGCAAGTGCTCGACAGATAGGGCACTGTGGATAGGAACCCCTGTTCTGGCTTTGACATCTCATGAGTTTTATTTGGGTTGTTCTTTTTGAACCTTGGTGACCTCATTTGTAAAGTGGGGATAATGTTGGTCCTTAATACTCTTTACAAAACCCTTGGGGTCACGTATGTGCAGGGATTTACCTTTTTCAGATTTCTGGAACATGTTTATACCCTATAACATTCCTCGTAGGTCTGGGGCAGCATCCTGCAATCAAATAATTAATATTTCTGAGATTAAAAATGTGGACTTTTCACTAAGTGGAGTTAAAAAAAGACTATATTTAACTTTGTATCAGTTTAGGTAACTTTTTGTGTTAAATGAATTATAAAAACAACCTTTCAGCTTTCAGACCTTTTGGTATCAGAATTGTGGATAAGGGCTTGTGGACTTTGGTAGTGACCATGTTGTCTAAAATAATGGAATAAACTCAGATTAGAAAATATGTGCTTTGGTTTATTTTGGAATGGCTGAGGAGTGCCCTGGAGTGGGAGAAAATTCCAAAGAGCTGATGCCTGTGTGTACCTTTTGTAGTTGATACTGATGCCAGTAACCTCAGAGTGCCGTGCTTTAGTGTCAGAATGATATACGGACATTCCTGGGTATTGGTGCCTACTGTTGTTGTTTTGATTTTTAAACAGAAAACAAAAATCCCAATCCAAACACATCCTTGAGTCTGGCTTATGTGCATGATATGCAAAGTTTTATTTCTATGAAAATATAACCAAAAGTAGTTGTAATAATGCACAGTAATGTCATGGGTTTTCTATGGGAATTGAACATGATACTGTATGCAAAGCAGAGAGCACAGAGTGTGATCCTTAATAACTCAGTAAATGTTAACTTTGTATTATATTGTTATAATTACAGATGCTAATAATAAGAAGCACTGCCTATTCTTATTGCTAGATAAAAGGCTTTTTATCAAAATTTGCCCCTTATGTTTTAAAATACTTTTAGCAATGGAAGAAATTATATCCTATTTTTAAAGCTTATCATTGATTTTTTCCGCCCCTCAGTTCATCTCAGTGGCCATGGTAAAGTCACTTACCTTCTGTGATAATTAATTTTTTCTGTCAGCTTGACTGGGCCATGGTGCCCAATACTTGGCCAAGCATTATTTTGGATGTTTCTGTGAGGGTATTTTTGGTTAAGATTAACAATGAAATGGGTGGACTTTGAGAGAAGCAAATTGTCCTCTTTTATGTGGGTAGGCCTCATCCAATAATGGAACCCTGGATAGAGTAAAAGATTGCGCCCCCCACTTATTTAATATTAATAAAATTTATATTTTAATTCTTTAGTCACACTAACCACATTTCAGCTGCTTAGCAGCCACATGTAGCAAGGGGCTTCCATCTTGGGCAGTGCAGATACAGAACATTCCATCATCACACAAAGTCTTGCTGGACAACAAAGCTCTAGTCTAGAGCTTTGCCTACACTCTATCAGGTAGTGTGTTTTGGAGTGGGAAATACAAGATGAAAATCTAGACCCATTTTCTAGATGAAAATATTGGGGCTTTGGCTAAATAACTGGCTTCAGATCATAGCTCACTAAGGACAGAGCTGGGAACTCAAAACCAGTCTCTCAGTCTCTCCTAGAGACCCCGAGTCACCCTCTCTGTTTGGACTTGTCAGCCTGCAGGTGGTTGTGACATGACACCCAGGGAGCCTTGCCTCATTGTGGGCCAAGGATGGAACCCTGGGCGACAGTGAAGAGAAGAGGACAGGATGAGGAGGGGGACACAGGGAGTTCCAGCAGTATCTGAGACTAATCAGTGCAGCCCAAGGAGTTAGGGCCAGTTGCATGGTGTCCCTGGGATTTGGTGGGCGGAGGTTGTTGATCTTTGTCAGGAAGACTCAATGCAATGGAAAGGAAAAACAGGTGGATATCAGGGCTTTGACAAGTGAATGGGAGATGAGGGAGGGAAGGGAGAGAGATAGAGGGTGTAGCCTGTCTGTGGGAACCAGGCTGGGAATAACTTGCAGGGAGCAGTAGGGGTGCTGGCAGCCCTGACACACGTGCCTGAAGGGATGGCGGCCATGCTACCTGGCTGACTATTGCTGGCAGGCTATGTTAACTCCCTGTTGCCAGATTCCAGACATTTGGACTTTTATGTGAAATGTCCCTGATTATAAATGCTTTTAATATAATGTAAGTACTCTTTCCATAAAAACATGTATTCCATTGTAGAAAAATTATGTTACTTAAAAATGGTAAACTTTATGTTCTACGTACTTTAACCTCCATCCACCAACACACACACATGTGTGTGCACATATATGCTTGGGCCACTTTGGCACACAGGCTGTGAGTTTGGGAGTTTGTGACAGGCTGTGGGGATAGATCTCTGTCTCGGACAGAAGAGTTCTAAAGGCTAGGCTGCGTCCCAAAACATGAAGTTAGAATGTCCTGGGGGACCCAGCTATCAATATGGTTTGAAATGCACAGGTGATTCCAGCACATGACCAGTGTTGAGAGCCTCTGGTGTAGGGGGTGAAACACTTGGAGGATAAAGACCCTGCAGACACCAGAAGGAAGAACATAAGGACCAGGTGTAGGGAAGCCTCTGGAGGACAAAGGGAGTGGGTGTGCAGGTGATGTTTAAGATCAGGGGCACGAAGCAACTGCAGCTCACTTTCTCTTGGGGTGACAGTGTGAGGGTGAGAATGGGGCAAACTGGGGAGTGAGTACTGTTCTCAAAAAGGGCTGCTGGCCCATTGATGCCAGTTCGCCTCATTTTCCAACTTCAGTCAGGAGTCTGGATAATGGAAGAAGAATGTCCTGATTTACACTTGCTGATAATGAGGTAAGTCATTATATTGTGAGGGTTGAATAAAACACCTGGTCAGGACAGAACTGGCCCATGCATCTGTGTCCTCTGCCACCACCCTCTGACTTAAGCTCGTGTGGAAGGAGAACACCAGACCCTTCTGCCAGGGAGGTATTGTGAACTCACTGGGAGGTGTCTGGTGGTTTGAGGCTTCACTGAATGATTCATTCATTTGGCATGTGTTGCCTGATCACTGTGTGCTGGGTGCAAGAGGGGCTGGGGGCATGGGGAATTCCAGGCAGGGTGGATGTCAGAGGCCTAGGACTTTGAAAGGAGCTGGCATATGCATGGAATGTGGTAGAAAGGGTCCACCTGGGAGAATGGGAGTGGCATGATCCTGGCCAGTGGAACCTGGCTGGTGAAGGGCTTTAAGGTTACTCCTGAGTGCTGTGTGGACACAGAGGAGCCCTTAGTAGAGAAGTGACACAATCACATTTGTATATTTTAAAATGAGATTCTGGCTGTTGGTGGGCAGAGGAGCAGGTGGGCTGGTGCATATTTAATTTAAGGAGCTTGAGTTTGAAAAATTAGTTTTTGGTTCATTTAAGACCTGAACTATGCTAACTTGTGCAGTGAGAGGTTCTGTGCTGCTGTTGGTCACGTGGGAGAAGACACACATAACACTGTGGAGTCAAGTGTGTGAGTCACAGTTGCCTGTGCTGTCTGGTCGAGCTGGACACATGCTTCACTTTATTAACAAGCTTTTTTGTCTCTGTTTTTGTTGAGGTGGTATAGCAGTTATGAAACCCAGGTATGCCTCTTCATTTTCTATAGCTTTGTTTTATTGTGACTCTGAGACCTTTTCCTGTTCTGGGTTGTCAGGAGATTCAATCTTAGCTGTTTTTTTTTTTAATAGCTCTTCCCTCTTTCTCCTTTGTACAAAAGTCCTGGGGTTGGAGGCAGTACCTGGACAGGAGGGACATCCCACCAAGATGCCACAGAGTCTCTTAGCTGTCCACACTCTCTTCTGCACCAAGAACCTGGTCAACAGGGAGTCCTGCACAGCCCCCAGCCCCAGGCTCTGCCTGATTTCCTAAATGGCCATGAATCTTCCCATTCCCCATTTTCTCTGCCACTACTGCCCTTTCCCTGCTGTGCTCCTTCAATAGCTTCCCTCTTCTCTGCCCCGTTCCATTGTATTATTGCAGGCTGCAGCCAGACTGCCCTCCCAAAGGGCAGAACTGTGTGCATGGCTCTGCAGAATATTCACCAACAGCTTCCCATGGCCCTTAGGATGGTCAGGCCACTCACCACAGAGACCAGGTCTTTGCCCTCACTCCCTTTCATAGTCTTCACTCAAGGCACATGGAATGGCTTCCAATTCTGGAAAACTGCACTTTTTCACTTCTGAGCTTTGTCTATGCTTTTTCTTCCTTCTTGGGATACCAGTCCTAAAGACCTTGGCTTTTATGCTGAGTGACATGGAGAGCCACTGTAGGGGTTTAAAGACAGGGGTGATGTGAACTAACTTGTATTTTAAGTCTCCCCCTGGCTGCCAGGTTGAGAATAGATGGTAGGGTGGGATCTGGGGGACCATGCAAGCCATCCGGGGATCCCACTGAGAGAGAGGGTGGCTTAGACTGGTGGCAGCTGTGGCAGTAGGGAGAGGTTGTCAGGTGCTGGATTTGTTTTTGAAAGGATACCTGACAGCTTGACAACAGAGATGACAGCACATTACTTGCCCTGAATGACTGGGAAGATGGACTTACCATCGGCTGGAATGCGGGTGGACTGTGGGTGGAACCAGTTTGGACAGAGGTGGAGGGACTGGGTGGGGAGACCAGTGGTTCAGTTTTGTGCCTGTTAAATTTGAGATCTGTCCAACATCTCTATGGGTGGGGTAGGCAGAATAATGGTCCCAAAGATGTCCATTTCCTAATCCCAAGAACCTGTGAATAGGTTACCTCACATAGCAGAAGGGACTTTGCAGATGTGATGAAGTTAAGGCTCTGGACATGGGGAGATGGTTCTGCATTATCCAGGTGGGGCCAGTGTACTCACTTATGAGGGTTCCTCCAAGAGGGAGGCAGGCACGTCAAAGCTGGAGGAAGCTGTGAGGTTGCAGAGGCGGGTCAGCATGATGTGCTTTGAAGATGGAGGACGGGCCGCCAGCCCAGAAGGACAGGTGGCCTTGGTACATTTTCTGAAATCTGTTCCAGTTTCTCACTGGAGAAGGCAACTTAATATACTCTCCTGTAGTGTCCCCAGAAGGAATGCAGTTCTGCTGACACTTTGATTTTAGCCCATAAAGACCAGTTTGGACTTCTGACCTCCAGAACTGCAAGATAATAAACTTGTGTTGTTTTACGCCATTAAGTTGTGGTATTGATACTTTGTTACACAAGCAAAATGAAATGAATACAGTAGAGACGTGGAGCTGCCTGAAGACAGGTACTGCCCTTACTGTCACAAATCTCTCATCAAACTGACAATGCTCTTGGCATCCTAGACTGTCCCTAACAGTACAAACCCGAGAGCAGTTTCTAGAGAGTAGGCTCCGTAGACTCCTCAGCCCGCACTGTGTAAGCTTCCTGCCCTTTTTGTTGGAGTCTCATGCCCACACCACAGCTGATAGGCTATGCACTCATTTACTTGCATGCTTGCTTTCAGATAACAAAACTGGTAAAGTTATATTTTAAAGCAGAAATAGTGATAACTGCAAAATTTAACATTTAACTGAGAGCAGGGAAAGATGCAGGAAAATTAAAGTAAAAGGGAGATGCTAGGACTTCAGTACAGTCATATTTGAGCAAATAGTTTAGCAAACAGATCTGTAAATACTACTAATTAATCCTTAAGACCACAACTATTGTATAGCATAAGCCCAATGACTAATGTTTATTTAAAATGATCTACCTAACTCAACAGGGAAATATTGTATTAAATTATTTATGATGAACTGTTTAAGAAAGTTAGAAATTATTATATGACATATTTTTGCAAGCTGTCTGTTAACATAATTCAAACTTTTATTGCGGTGGCTCTTAGACGTGCTTCGGGTGCTAGAAAATTAACTTATATGGAACACTTAGTTCCCCAGGGAGACCAGATGATATGTGCCACTGAATTTCAGCTGTGGATAAATCCGTAAACTATATGTGAGTCAGTGAGCTATTTAAAGATCAGGCTTGCCCTGGCTGGCGTAGCTCAGTGGATTGAGCGCGGGCTGGGAACCAAAGTGTCACAGGTTCGATTCCCAGTCAGGGTACATGCCTGGGTTGCAGGCCATGACCCCCAGCAACCGCACATTGATGTTTCTCTCTCTCTCTTTCTTCCTCCCTTCCCTCTCTAAAAATAAATAAATAAAATCTTTAAAAAAATAAAGATCAGGCTTTAATGTGCATAGACCCTGTTGTGGGCCTTTCCCTATGAAATTGTAAACAATTAAAAGTAGCCCAGGAAGAGGAATACAGTGGAAGTTTACTCCCTAAAATCAAAGCAACAGCTATGCTATGGCAATTGAGAGTTTTTATCCTTTAAATTTCTTTAATTTAGCAAACTGCCACACTCTGCTTACTGGGTGTGTGGTACTCTTCTAAACCTTTTATATATATTAATGAGTTTAAGTCTCATAGCCATAATTCTGTGAGTTAGGTACTATCATTGTTCTCATTTTACAGATGGCAGAACAGAGGCACATAGAGGTTCAGTAACTAACTCAAGTCACCCAGCTGGTCAGATCCAAATTCAGGGAGTCTGGCTCTGGAGTCCACACTCCTAACAGTGCTCTGCTCTGACCTCACAATCTTTCCAAATCTGCTTTTGGATGGCCTCTCATTCACTCTGCCCTCTCCAATGGAGTTCATGCAGAAGGTGCTAATGGGATTCTCTTTAACAGTTTTGGTCTTAATATATCTTTTGCTTGCTCTGAGCCAACTGTTTTTCTGCCCCATTGTTTCTAATGTCCAATCCATTTTTTTATTGTTATTCTGTTACAGTTGTCCCAATTTTCCCCCATTGCTGTTTCCTGTCATGCCCACCCCCAGCTCCCACAGCCAGTCCCCACCCTGTTGTCCATGTCTGTGGGTCATTTATACCTGTTTGTTAACTAGTCCCTTACCCTTCTTCCCCCCTTATCTGTGTCCCCTCTGGTCGCTATCAGGCTATTCCTCATTTCCATACCTCTAGTTCTATTTTGGTCATTTGTTTTGTTCATTAGGTTCCTCTTATAGGTGAGATCATAGGGTATTTGTCTTTTGTGCCTGGCTTATTTTACTTAGCATAATGCTCTCCAGTTACATCCGTGCTGTCACAAAAGGTAGGAGCTCCTTCTTTCTCTCTGTTGTATTCCATTGTGTGAATGTACCACAGTTTTTTTTGATCCACTCATTTACTGATGGGCACTTAGGCTGTTTCCAGCACTTGGCTATTGTAAATTGTGCTGCTATGAACATTGGGGTACATAGGTTCTTTTGAATTGGTATTTCAGGATTCTTAGTGTGTAATGTTAGCAGTGGAATTGCTGGGTCAAAAGCCAGCTCTGTTTTTAGTTTTTTGAGGGAATCCCATGCCATTTTCCACAATGGCTGCACCATTCTTCATTCCTACCAACAATGTAGTAGGGTTCACTTTCCTCCACAACCTCACAAGCACTTGTTTGTTGCTTTGTTTATGATGGCCATTCTGACTGATGTGAAGTGATATCTCATTGTGGTTTTAATTTGCATCTCTCTAATGGCTCGTGATATTGAACGCCCTGTCCTATGCCTATAGACCCTCTGTATGTGCTCCTTGGAGAAGTGTCTCTTCAAGTCTTTTGCTCATTTTTTAATTGGATTGCTTGTCTTCCTGATGTGGAGTCATGTGAGTGCTTTATATATTTTGGAGATCATTGTCATTGGCAAATGTTTTCCCATATGGTTGGTTCCCTTCCCATTTAGTTGATGTTTTCTTTAGCTTTGCAGAAGCTTTTTAGTTTGATGTAGTCTCATTTGTTTATCCTTTCCTTTATATCCCTTGCCAGAGAGGATGTATTGGTGAAAATATTGCTGCATGGGATATCTGAGATTTTCCTGCCTATATTTTCCTGTAGGACTTTTATGGTGTCATGACTTATATTTAAATCTTTTATCCATCTTGAGTTTATTTTGGTATATGGTGTAAGTTGGTGGTCTAGTTTCATTTTTTGCATGTACTTGTCCAGATCTCCCAATACCATGTATTGAAGAAGCTATTTTTACTCCATTTTATGTTTCTACTCTCTTTGTCAAATATTAACTGACCATATTGACATGGGTTCATTTCTGGGCTCTCTATTCTATTCCATTGGTCTATGTGTCTGTTCTTATGCCAGTACCAGATTGTTTTGATTACAGTAGCCTTGTAATATAGTTTGATATCAGGCATTGTGATCCCTCCTACTTTGTACTTCTTTTTTAAAATTGCTGTGGCTATTTGGGGTCATTTATGTTTCCATATAAATTGTTGAAATCTTTGTTCTATATCTGTGAAGTATGTCATTGGTATTTTAATAGGAATTACTTTGAGTCTATAGATTGCTTTGGGTAGTATGGACATTCTAATGATGTTAATTCTTTCATTCCATGAACACAGTATATGCTTTCATTTATTTGTGTCTTCCTTAATTTCTTTCTTCAGTGTTGTGTAGTTTTCTGAGTACAAGTCTTTTACCTTCTTGTTTAAGTTTATTCCTAAGTACTTTATTTTTCTTGTTGCTATGGTCAATGGGTTTATTTTCTTAATTTCTGATTCTGGTATTTCATTGTTGGTTTATAAAAATACCTTTGATTTCTGAATATTGACTTTGCATCCTGCTGTTTTGCTAAATTCACTTATTAGTTCAAGTAGTTTTTAGGTGGAGTCTATAAGGTTTTCTATGTATACTATCATGTCATCTGCAAACAGAGACAGCTTTACTTCCTCCTTTCCAACTTGGATGCCTTTTATTTCTTTTTCTTGTCTGATTGCTGCTGCTAGAACTTCCAATACTATGTTGAATAAAAGTGGTGAAAACAGACACTTTTGTCTTGTTCCTGATCTTAGGGGAAAAGTTTTTAGTTTTTGCCTGTTGTGTGTGATGTTGGCTGTAAGTTTCTCATATATGATCTTTATTATATTGAGGTATGCTGCCTCTATTCCCACTGTGCTGAGAATTTTTATAATAAATGGGTGCTGTACTTTATCAAATGCTTTTTCAGCATCTATTGATATGATCATGCAATTTTTGTCTTTCTTTTTATTTATGTGAGGTATTATGTTTATTGATTTGTAAAATTTGTACCATCCTTGCATCCCTGAGATGAATCCCACTTGCTCATGGTGTATGATCTTTTTAATGTATTGCTGGATCTGGTTTACCAATATTTTGTTGAGGATTTCAGCTTCTATGTTCATCAGTGATATTGGCCTATAGTTTTCTCTTTGTTGTATCTTTATCTGGTTTTGGGATTAGGATGATGCTGGCTTCATAAAAAGAGTTTGGAAGTATTACCTCTTCTTGAATTATTTTTTTGGAATAGTTTGAGAAGGTAAGGAATTAGCTCTTACCTAAATGTTTGGTAAAATTCTTCTGAGAAGCCATCTGTCTAGGGCTTTTGTGTGCCAGGAGATTGTTGATTACTGCTTTAATTTCACTAGTTGTTATCAGTCTATTCAGGCTTTCTGCTTTTTTTAATTCAGTTCTGGAAGATTATATGTTTCTATAAATTTTTCCATTTTGCCCAGGTTGTCAAATTTCTTGGCACATGGTTGTTCATAGTAATTTCTTATAGTCCTTTTTATTTCTCTGGTATCAGCTATAATTTCTCCTCTTTCATTTTGGATTTTATTTATCTGGGTTCTTTCTGTTTTTTTTTTCAATTTTTAAAATATATTTTATTGATTATGCTACTACAGTTGTCCCAATTACCCTACTTTATTCCCCTCCACCCTGCCCACTCCCATTGACATCCCCCCCTTTAGTTCATGTCCATGGGACATACATATAAGTTCTTTGGTTTCTGCTTTTCCTATACTATTCTTACCCTCCCCCTGTCTATTTTCTACCTACCATTTATGCTACTTATTCTCTGTACCTTTCCCCCCTCCCTCCCCCTCCTAACCTCCTATTGATAACCCTCCATGTGATCTCCATTTTTGTGATTCTGTTCCTGTTCTAGTTGTTTGCTTAGTTTCTCTTGGTTTTGTTTTAAGTGTGGTTGTTAATAATTGTGAGTTTGCTGTCTTTTTATGGTTCATATTTTTTAAATCTTCTTTTCTTAGATAAGTCCCTTTAACATTTCATATGATAAGGGCTTGGTGATGATGAACTCCTTTAACTTGAGCTTATCCGAGAAGCACTTTATCTGCCTTTCCATTCTAAATGAAAGCTTTGCTGGATAGAGTAATCTTGGATGTAGGTCCTTGCCTTTCATGACTTGGAATACTTTCCAGCCCCTTCTTGCCTGTAAGGTCTCTTTTGAGAAATCAGCTGACAGTCTGATGGGAACTCCTTTGTAGGTTACTATCTCCTTATCTCTTGCTGCTTCTAGGATTCTCTCCTTCATTTTTACCTTGGCTAATGTAATTACAATGTGCCTTGGTGTGTTCCTTCTTGGGTCCAACTTCTTTGGGACTCTCTGAGCTTCCTGGACTTCCTGGAAGTCTACTTCCTTTGCCAGAATAGGGAAGTTCTCCTTTATTATTTGTTCAAATAAGTTTTCAATCTGTTGCTCTTCCTCTTCTCCTTCTGGTACCCCTATAATTTAGAGGTTGGAACATTTAAAAATGTCCTGGAGGTTCCTAAGCTTCTCCTCATTTTTTTGAATTCTTGTTTCTTCATTCTTTTCTGTTTGGTTGTTTCTTTCTTCCTTCTGGCCCACTCTATTGTTTTGAGTCCCAGTTTCCTTCCCATCACTATTGGTTCCCTATGCATTTTTCCTTCATTTTTCTTATTGTAGCCTGTATTTGTTCATCTAATTTGTGACCAAAATCAACCAATTCTGTGAGCTTCCTGATCACCAGTGTTTTGAACTGTGCATCTGATAGGTTGGCTATCTCTCAGTTGCTTAAAAGGATGAGTTCTAGGGCTTTGATTTGTTCTCCTGTTTGAGCCATCTCTCTCTCTCTCTCTTTTTTTTTTTTTTGGTCTGGTCACACCTGTTATGTATGAGGGGCAGAGCCTTAGGTGTTCACCAGGGCTGGGCACCCCAATCGCTGGATTGTGACATTGTATGTGGGAGCGGGGTCGAGAGGGAACAATGGCGGTTGCTCCTTTCTCCGTGGGACCTCAGTCCCTTCTGCTGCTTCCCCCAAGCAAACTGGGCCCCTCTGGTGCCAATTCCCGTGTGGGTGGGCCTGTGCACACCGTGGGGCCTTCCAAGGACCTCTCCTGTGAGGCTGGGTGTCTCTCCGTGCACCTCAGGTTCACCCACTGTGATCTTGTGTGCCCTGGATGCCTTATGCACCCAAACCTCTCTGCTCTCCACATTGCAACCCATGCCTGGCTGCTCATTTCTGCCCCTCCTGCCGGTCTGGATGAATGGGTCTATTTCAACTTCTTGGCTGTCCAACTTCCATTCAGATCAATTTTCTGTCAGTTCTGGATGTTATTCTGCCTCTAAATTTTTGTTGTTCCAATCTTGGTTGTGCGTGGAGGTACGGTGCATCCACCTATGCCTCCATCTTGGCCAGAAGTCTGGTCAATATCTTTCTTGAAGTCCTCCAAGATTTTCCTTATATATTTGGGTGCCCCTATGTTAGGTGCATATATGTTTACAAGGGTTATATTTTTTTAATGGATTATTCCCTTAAGTATTATGTAGTGTCCCTCTTTGTCTCTTTTTATGACTTTTGTTTTGAAATTGATTTTGTCTCATATAAGTATTGGTACCCACCTTTTATTTCATGCACCTTTGCCTGGAATATTGTTTTCCATCCCTTCACTTTTCAGTCTGTATACATCTTTTGTTTTCAGGTGGATCTCTTGTAGGAAGCATATGTGCAAGTCATGTTTTTTTGTCCATTCAGGTACCCTATGTCTTTTGATTGGAGTATTTAATCCATTTACGTTTAATGTTATTATTGATAGGTACCTATTTTTTCCCTTCATACCTGTGTTCCTCTTGCTCTCTTTCTTTTTCTTCATCTCCTTAAAGCAATCCTTTTAGAATCTCTTTCAGTGCCAGTTTGGTGAAGATGTATTCTTTTAGCCTTTTTTTTTTCTCTGAGAAACTCCTTATTTTGCCTTTCATTTTAAATGAGAGCCTTGCTGGGTAGAGTAGTCTTGATTGCAGACCTTTGCTTTTCATTACTTGGAATATTTCTTGCCATTCCTTTCTGGTTTGTAGTGATTCTGTTGAGTAATTGGCTGATAGTCTTATTGAAGCTCCATTGAATTTTACTAGCTGTTTCTCTCTTGCTGTCTTTAGAATTCTCTTTGTCTTTAAATTTTGCTATTTTAATTATGATGTGTCTTGCAGTAGGCCTCTTTGGGCTCTTCTTGATTGAGACCCTATGTGCTTCCTGAACTTGCATGTTTTTTTTTTCTCTCATCAAGTTAAAGAAGTTTTCTGTTATGACTTTTTCAATGTTATGACAGGTTTTCTATCACTTGCTTCTCTTCTTCTGCTTCTGGCATCCCTATGATATGGATATTATTACGTTTTATGTTGTCCTCAGTTCCCTTAAACATTCTTCATTTTTTCAGTCTTTTTTCTTTTTCTTGCTCTTTCTGGGAGTTTATTTCTATCTTCTTCTCCAGCTTGCTGATTTGATGATCTGCTTCATCTAGCCTGCTTTTAATTTCTTCTACTATGTTCTTCATTTCAGATATTGTATTCTTTATTTCCTTCTGGTTCTTATTGATAGTTTCTAAGTCTTTTTTCATGCTGGTGTAGTTCTCAATAAATTCCTTGTAGCTCCCTTGGAGTTCTTTGTAGTTCTCACTGAGCTCTTTCAGTATCCCTATAAGCATTATTTTGAACTCAATTGTCTGAGAGTTTGTTTGCCTCTATTTCATTTAGTGCTCTTTCTGGGGATTCCTCCTTTCCTTTGATTGTTTTTTTCCTTTGTTTTGCCATTTTAGGGGAGACTCTTCTTGTTTGTTTCTGCTTCTTAGATTGATCTTCTGTGATTCCCTGTCTTTGTATTGTGAACTTCTATGGTAGGAGACCTGTGAGATTCAGTAGTATAGTCTCCTTGACCTTCTGATCATGATGCTCTTGGGATGCCCTTTATGCCATTTATGTGGACTCTGTGGTTGTAATTGGGTTTTGGGTGTTGGATCATTCTTTGGTGAGTCCGTCCTTCCATCTGACTGACTGAGAGTCACTCCACGTACCACATCTTGGATGCTGTTGTACAGGTGCTGCCAGAACAAAGCTAAACAGCCCAGGAAACAAATCCACACCCACAAAAATAACCCCCACCCACAATCACACTATCAACAGCCAATGATCCAATATTAATAAAGGTATAAAGAGATTAAGACTATCATAAAAAAGGAAAAATGAATATAAGATGACTAACTGAAAGGAAAATGATTTTCAGAGGGATGGGCAATAATAGGAGTAGGGAATAGAGACAAAGAAAAGAGGGAAAGAAAGTAAAATTTACATCATAAATTAAAAAGGGGAGGTAAGAAGGCAGAATGGAGTAAGAGAAGGGAAGCATATAGTATTAGGGTTAAACTGGAATTTTAAAATATATAGTGAGAGAGAGAAAAATATGGGTACCAAATTGGAGAAAAAGATCTACCACAGCACTATCAACAACAAATGAACAAAAATTAATATAGGTGGGATGGGAATAAGAGGGCAAAAAAGAAAGAAAGGAAAGCTTATGGGATGGAAGGGAAGAAAACTGATTTTGAGAGGATAGAGGGAGAAGGACTACTAAGAGTGAGGAATGAATACCAGGCTAAGACTGGGAAAAAATAAAATTTAAAACAAACAGAAAAGAAAGGTTAGGAAGAAGGCAAAATGGAGTAGTAGAGGAGAACAGTAAAATTTGAGATTTGAAATACCAAAATAGTGAAGATCTAGAGATAAATTTGAAGAAATACAACCACCACCATATCCAAAACTAATGAGCAAAGATTGATAAATGTATAGAGAGAACTCGGTATTTTAAGAAAGGGAAAATGAATGTGAGGTGACTAATAACAAGAAAAATGGTTTTGAGAGGCTAGAAGGGGAGGAGAAATAGTGAGAGTACAAAAAGGAAACAAATCATAGCAAGAGAAAATAAAGTTTAAAATGAAAATGAGAAGAGGAAAGAAGAAGGTAAAATGAAATAAGAGAAGGGAGGAGCAAAATATGAGATTGAAATAAACTATAATATAAAAACTAGTGACTCAATAGGCAAAAATTTGAAGGACAAGAAACAAATGTTAAAAAGCTATAGAGGAGAGAAAATAATGCAAATCACGAAGAAGACTGCAGTGGAATTCATCTTGGTAGAACCTAGTGTTCCCTGCTGTCTTCTCTTTCTGGATCTGCCCCTGGTAATATCAGGAGGTATCCCAGTCTGCCCCTAGGCAGCCTGTTTGAGGCTACCAGTGATCCACAGTTTGTGGCTGTCTCCTTCAGTTGTTAATCCAGTCACTGTGTAATCAGCAGTCTGGCTTAACCACAGGGTGGGGCAGAATAATACTTGAGGGTGGAGCTATTTCTTCCCCTCAGGCTTATGACACTTGGAGGGGAGTACACTGCCTGAGCAAGATGGCTCCTGCAGTATGGGGAATGACTCAGCACCCAGATTCTGGCAGTTGTTTCCTCAGTTCTCTCCCTAAAGCCACCAGCCCCAGTCTCTCCTCAAGCATCTCTAGTTCACTCTGCCCTCCCTCTGTGAGAACCCCAGGTAAGTAACTGCAAGTGAAACTGTACACTGGCCCTTTAAGACGCTCTCTGTGTATAAAGCCATCTCTTCCTGACAGACAGAAACTCTGCTGCTTTTCACATCTGGATGTTATCTAGGTTCCTTTCCACCTCTGGCATTATAGGCTGGGGATCCCACTTGGAGTTTAGACCCCATGCTTCTCAGGAGGAGCCCCCCAGCCACTGAAATTTCCCTCTGGCACTTCAGCTGCTGCCCATGAGAACCCAGCCAGTCCTCTTGTTACAGAACAGAACAAGGGGGGCCTGAGACAATATACTATTATTGAAAGAAGGCCCCGGGTCCGTTTTGTCCGCCGCCCTAGGAAAGACGTCTCTCAATGCCAGAGATTTGTGAAAAGGAAAGGAAATGTTTATTTAATGCTATACAAACTTCAAGTAGTGACCTAATGTCTTTATCAAAATCCCAAAGTCCCCTTAAAACACCCACAAACAGACACAGTCCTTCCTTCCTTCCCCCTTTGCCCAGTCCAGAGTACCGTATCTCAGGAAAGGAAATAGAAGTCCACGGCTCAGGCAGTCCTCTGGTTATTCCCAGTTAGTACTCCGTCTTGACTGGGAGACCTCCCTGGGTTCCTGGCACCCTCTGCTGAGTCACCAGGATCTCTGCTAAAACCAGGTGGTGGTTCCCCTTCTAAAGCTGTGGGGGTCCCCACTCTGGCACAGGCACGTGGTCCTCTCTCCCAGGGCCATGGGAGTCTTCACTCTGCCAAAGCCGCATGGTTCTCCCTCTCTGGGATGCGGGAGTCTCCACTCTGCTAAAGCTGTGTGGCTCTCTCTCTCCTAAAGCAGCACGGTTCTCCCTCAATGGCTGAGGTCCTCCCTATTCTACTAAAGCCGCATGGTTCTCTCTCTCTGGGATGCGGGAGTCTCCACTCTGCTAAAGACGCATAGTTCTCCCTCCTCAAGCAGCACGGTTCTCTTTCCTAAAGCAGCATGGTTCTCTCCTCTCAGGGCTGCACATGGTTCTCTCTCCTAATGGCCGCCAAGTCTGGGTTTTAAATCCCCGCGGCCAGTCTTCCTCTGCAGCCTCATTTCCGACTCCTCCCACACTTGGCTTCACATGCCAGAACTCGTATCCTTCCAGCTTTACTGGGCTGCCATCTTGAATCTGGGCAGGTGTGGCCCCATGTCCTGGAGCCAATCTTCTCCGAGCTCCCACGCAGGCGCTGTAGCTTGGGGGATCTGCCCCAGTCAAGTGTTGGTGGGGAAGTTACTTCCATTCCCCTGGCTCAGAGGTGATCACAGCTATTTAACATATCCATACAACCAGCCAAAGGCTATAGATATGTTAAATGACCACGCCAGAGGGTAGCTGCAAGGCTGTTGCTATGCAAAACAGCTCTCAATGGCCCTGCTCCATTTGTCCCTTCCCCCAACCCACACCCTGGGTTGGGGGGATGGAGACATCTTAAAATCTCCTGGACACCTTAAGTTCTGGACCCCATTTCAAATGCCCATTTGGGGTCCCCCCTCTTGGCTGCACCCTGTAACACTCTTGCTTTTCTTCTGTACCCTGTACCAGTCATGTTGTGGTGAAGTGGTTTCTTCTCTCTGTCAAGGTTATAAGGCTTCTCTCCAGTTATTGTTCATTTGGTTATTCCAGATGATTTCTCTACAATTTAGTTGTACTTCCTGATTGGTCCTGGGAGGACGTTAGTGTAGCTTCCACTTTTTCCTTCACCATCTTCTAAAGCATCCTAATCCATTTTTTGTATAGGACTACCTAACTTAACATCATTCTCCTTGTTTAACATTGTGCAAGGCTTCCCATTTCCCACAGAGCAGAGACCAAACTCCTTCCTTATCATGACATTTGTATCATTTATTATTCTTAATTATGAGCAAAAGAAACTTACTCTGGTGACTTTGTGCAGATGCCTAAGCAATGGACAAGAGCTGGGAGTTCTGACAGCAGGAACAGGGAGGGAGGGCCCCCCCGCCCCAATGGCCCCTAGTAGCCCTAGGCACAGCCTTTGCTACTGGCTACAGCTGCTCCTCACAGGGGCTGTCCCACATCTCAAGCCACCATTATCTCATCTCCCCATCATCTCAGTCTGTATCAGGTGCTAGAGATTCAAAGTTGCAAGTGAGAGCATTCACTTGACCAAGCCCAGCTCACTTCCCTAGAAGAAGGGAAGATGGGAGTTCCCTCCTTTTTGCTTCTTTACCAGAATGGAGAATACCTACCTCCCCCAAGACAGCATTGAAAATTATCCAAATTGGGAAGTAGGTTTGTATTCTGGTAGCCAAAATCAATGACAGGCATCCCTTCAACAGTGGTACCCCAAAATTTTTGTCTACAGACCAGGAAGGATATGCATGCATGCACACATACACTCCTTTAACTAAAAAAGATTTCAGGAAACACTACTCATCCATGGAAATGGGATAAAATGATTTTTTTCTAGTCTCATTTTAAAAACTGCAGGTCGTGAATCACTCAATTGATTTCCTTTTGGAAGTCTCCCTCTGCAGTAGTCTCTGTGCAGCATGTTCCCAGCACTTCCAGTGAGTGGTTTTAGTGCATGAAATGCTTATTTATAGACATTTTTATACTAGGCAGTTTCTTTTTCAATTCTGGCCTTTATATCAATGTTTGCAAAGTAGGTCCTTGAAGAATGGCACTTATTATCTTGACAATAAAGCAGGCAAAAAAAAAAAAAAGAAGAAAATATGAAACTGTTGTGTAATGAAAAACAACTTTGTAATTTCCAAATAGAATACCCAATTGTATCACTAGAAAGTACCTAATATAGTAGTTCAATGTGTTTGCTTATATAGCTTTCCAGGAAAATTTAAATCAATAATAGTTACGAGAAAGCAACAGGTATTTTTTTTTAACAGGTACATTTCTTCCAACAACAATGAACTGAGAACCTGCCCTGGGGGTGCTGAAGGACACACAGGTGAGCTGGGCTGGGATCGTAGTCTCAAGTAGATGAAAGTCTAGTAGAGAAGAAAAGATAGGAGGTAGAAAATAGTTGAACCAGGTACAAGTTGACAAAGGATCCTGAGAAAGGAATACGGAAGTGCACAATAATTCAGAGCATGTGGTTGGTGCCTGGTTATTGATGAGCAGGTTTTGTGGAATGAGGAAGACCTCAGAGAGTGAAAAGGGATTTTCCCATCACCTGGGGTCCACCCTGGTGCAGCTGGTGAGGCCATGGGCATGGGCACAGGCTTGCAGGCCACAGGGCACTGCTGCAGCAAGGATTCTGGTCTCAATTCCTCTGTCCCTAGCACTGTGCCACCTTCGGCACAAAATAGGTACCCCATACATATGTGGTGAATGAACTACCCTAGCTTTGACAGTGGTGCGCCTGAGGGCTGTGGTGAGAGCTCACCCACCAACACACTGGCAGAAGGGCCCCTCACAGCCCTCCATGGGGCATGAAAGGGTGTCGGAGATCTGAGGGCAGCGGTGCCAAGCCCAGCAGCCAGAATGGGCTCAGGTTCACAAACGTGGCTTGTGGCAGTGCTTTACCACTCCCCAGTCCACAGTCATAAGTTTTGTCTGTGGTTCCTTATTGAGTGCTTGTTATGTAAAGGTCTGGCTGCCCTAAAAAGCATCCAGGCTCGTGAACAAGTCAAGAATGGAGGCTGGGGCATTCATAGAAATAACTATGACCAGTCGGCCAGAATGGATAAATGAGAGAGTGAGGCATAGGCAGAGAAAGTGGAGGCCAGTGGCCTCTGGCCACAGCCAAATAGGAAACTGGGCTTTGGTAGCAGTGAACGAGGTATGTTATGGTCTATATGTTATAGATCTCTAGTGTCTTCTAACCCTGCTTCTTCCTAGGCAAAATTCACCTTGTGCTGTTAATTAGTAACTAGTATATACTGAAGTACTTTTGTGTACTCTTGAGACTCTGTGAACCCCAGAATCTGCTCTCTAGGAATAATCACCATGGAAATAATGTTGAAAAGGAATAGCATTATGTCATCTGCTCTTTCAAAATGAAACTATTTCTGTGTTCTGGCAGATGGCCCATAGTAACTATTCTAGTCTGATTATAGGCAGTTGAAGATGAAGTTCTGCCTGAAGGATGCTTTCACCAGTCTCTTACTACACAAGGAGTCAGACTTTGGAGAAAAGGCTTATATTTATTCTGTGTTGGTGAGCTGTGCAAATTCTAGAATGGAGAGAAGGATGAGAACATAGCTGACAGGTAGTTTGGACTAGAAGCAGCTCCGGAGCTGAGGTTGCCTACAGAGTGAAGATCAAGGTGAAAGTGGAGGGTGTTCAAGGCTCCTGCAAAGACTCTCTGTCCAGGGTGCTGATGGGAACAAGCAACAGCCAACAACTCATTCTCACAGCTGTGGACATCACCCCTCCATGGCCCAGCTGACCATGTCGCAATGAGTCTGTGCCTATTTTTTTTAATACAGTACAGTAATATTATCATTTATTTAATGCCCACCCTTGATGTGTATCACATACATCTAGTCCTCACAACCACTCTACAAGCTGCTGTTTTCAGCTGTATTAAAATGCAGAGAGGACCCAGGATGTGATCAGGCAGTAACTACATAGCCAGGGCTGACTGAACCAGGATTCAGAGCAGAAGATGCCACACTCCCTTCACTTATTCCAGGGGACCTGCTTTATATTTATGGTGGTCACATAACATTCGGAGGGACCTCACAATGGGCAGAAACTTCTCTCTCCAAGCAGGGACTCAGGGGACTGTATCTTCTAGGTGCATGCTTCTGACAGAACCCACTGGATAATTCAGAAACATCTCAGGAAACTGGAAAAACCTTAAAATTTGCTCTATGTGTATCAAAATAGATGACACCTTTCTCAAATTGTGACTTGGTTTTCATTAAACAAGCTAAGCATTCCTTCTTAGAATGCCCTTCCTGTTGAGCTCAGGACAGGAGTGTCTTCTTGAGTCACCTGTTCAGGCCACCAGTGGTTCTTGTGTCTGCTCCTCCTGAAGGAGCCAGAAACACTAGTGTGTTCTTCCTGTGGACTTAGCTTAAGAGGCACCATCATTTCAATAAGAACAGCCAGTTCATCAAGTCTCCAGGCATACAGCCCAGTGATCACCTCAGGTCTCTTAAGTTTTAAATTTACACTGAAAAGTCACTTTGTGGACCTTTTTAATGCAGGTGTACCTTTAAATTTTCATTAAAATGACCTAAATCTTCATACTCTGTTTCAGCTTTTAAAAAATGTTCTAGAAGAGAACAGTAGATTAAAAATGTTGACTTTTTAAATTGAATTTATTGGGGTGACATTGGTTCACAAAACCATACAGGTTTTAAGTGTACAAATCAATAAAACTTTATCTGCATACTGCATCATGCACCCATTGCTCCAAGCAAAACCCCTTTTCATCCCTGTTTTCCATCCCTTTGCCCCATTTCACATACCCCCTCCCCCCGCTATCTGGCCATCACCACACTATTGTCTCTCTGTGTATTATGATTACATGGTTTTTGGTGAATCCCTTCACCTCCTTTCATCCAGCACCCCTTCTCCCTCTCCTCTGACAGCTGTCAGTCTGTTCCAGGTATCCATGCCTCTGTTTCTATTTTGTTCATCAATTTATTTTGGTCATTAGTGTTGACTTTTATTATAGTGATGAAAGTTGTAACAAGACACTGCAGTCCTCCGCCCACCTTCCTTGTCCCCAGACCCGCTCCTCAGAGGCAGTATATTTCAGATCATTCTGCCATTCCTTTCGTTTTCTAGCTGCCACATTCTAATAACGTGCTCTGCTCCTGTTTGTTTTTGGAGCATCATTACAGCAGTGGGGAGCTCACTTCTCTCAGCACATGCTCCCACATTTCCCTTTCCCAGACACCCAAAATGTTGGTAAATCAGCAGTGTCTAGTTACATTATTACATTGCATGTAATTTACTGATGATCCCATAGTGGACAATGATCATTCATTTCTTTTCAAATGCAACTTTTTCCCCAGTTTTCCCCCTAAGTCAGTGGTTGCCACATGGGGCATTGCCAGTTTCACTCTGATGTCCATCCCTTTGCCACTTGACTCACCCCATTTCCCTGCCTTGAGGGGCAGCCTGTAGGAGCTGCATCTGGGGAAGGGCTCTTTGATCTTAGACAAACAAGGAAGGAACTGCTTACCCTATCACTTGGAGAAGAGTTCCAGGAACCTGCAGAACACTCACTAAACAAATGTCCAAACACAACAGGGCTATCTGTTGCATTTTCTCACTGGCTCTGCCTTGTACCACTTTCTGTTCTTCTGCTTAGTCTGAGATGATGCGTCTCTAGGCCTGAGCACTCTTGTTTCCTTGGGAGTTTTCTTTTGATAGCTCTGTCCAGGATCCGCTATTTCATTAATTTATATGTCATTTGCAGAAGCATATTCTTTAGAGATTTGGAAAATATATATACTTGAAATATATGTGTATATATATATATATGTTTGAGTGTTTGAAATGAATTCATTCTGTAATCACACTTGATTTTATAGTTTGGCAAAATGTAGAATTCTAGATGAAATCATTATATTTTGGAGTTTACCATTGCTTTCCTGACTTCGAATATTTGTTACCACTGTTCAGAAATTTGTTGTAAGCAATTCCTTTCACTGTGATCTCTTTTATCTCTCTGGAGCTTCTCTTTATTCCTGGGGTGCTGCAATTACATGATGCTGTGGCAAGTTGTATTTTCTGGGCTGTTGGTGGTCCTTCTATTCTGGACACTTATGTTTGTCAGTGCTAAGAATTTTCTTGTTTTGTTTCTTTGGTAACTTCTCCTCTTGTTTTCTTTGCTCTTCCACCCCTGCATTTCTATTAGAATTTAGAATTCCTGTATTGATACACTGATTATTCTATCTTTGTTAATTTTTCTTTTTGAGGGGTTTCCAGTTTGGGATTCTGATGAGAGGTTTCTCAGATTTTTATCCTTAAAGCCTTCTTTGCTTTTTATATTTTGTCATATTTTTAATTTCTTTGAACTTTTATTTATTGTCTGACTGTTCTTTCTATAGCACCATATTCTTGCTTCATAGACACTCTTCTATTTGTGAGGGAATTAATTAGAATTTTTAAAGTGTTTTCTGTTCTTCAGCTGGTGAATGGGTAAACAAACTGTGGTGCAGAAATACAATGGAATGCTACTCATCAATAAAAAATAAATAAACTGTTAATACCTGCAATAATATGGGTGAATCCAGGATGCAATATACATTCTGTGTTAATATTAATAACTGACTTGATATTAATAAAATAATAATATCACAATGGTATTATCTAGTTTCATCCAGTGAAAGAATTTGAAAGACCATATTCATATGATTGTATTTATATACCATTTTGGAAAAGGCTAACCACAGGAATGGAGAGTAGATCAATATTTGCTGGTGGTCTGGAGGGGGGATTTGCTGGTGGTTGGAGGAAGAGCTAATTACAAAGGGCTGATGTGAGAATAGTTTTGGGGGTGGAACAACTGTTTTGTATATTGAGTGTGTTGGTGATTATTCTATGCATTTGTCAAAACTCATAGACCTCTACCCCCAACAGAATGAATTTTATTGTATGTAAAAGAAAATGTAGAACTTCTGGCCAAGATGGATGTGTAGGTAGATACACTTTGCCTCCTCACGCAACCAAAAGGACAACAACAAATTTAAAAACAAAAAATAAACAAAACTGCTAGAAAGTCAAACTGTATGGTAGTCCAACAATCAAGGAGTTAAAGAAGAAATATTCATTCAGACTGATAGGAAGGGCAGAGACAGGCAGCTGGAGTGGAGAGAACACATGGCAAGACAGCAGGTGGCAGTCCCACATTTGCATCTGGGTAAACTGGGAGGAACAACTGGGGAGCGAGACAGACCTCCCAACCCAGGGTTCCAGTGTGGGAAAAGAAAGCCTTAAAACCTCTGGCTGTAAAAACCTGTGGGGGTTGTAGTGGTGGGAGAAACTTCCAGCCTCACAGGAAAATTTGTTGGAGAGACCCACAGGGTCCTAGAATATACACAAACCCACCCACCTGGGAATCAGCACCAGAAGGGCCCAATTTGTGGGTAGTAGGGGAAGTGACTGACAGCCTGTGAGAGCTGAGTAAGGGGCATTGTTTCCTCTCAGACCCCTCCCCCACATACAGCACCACAAGACAATGATGTGGAATGCCTTGCCCTGGTGAATACCTGAGGCTCAGCCCCTTACAAGGTAACAGCTACACGGAGACAAAGAAATATGGCCCTAATGAAAGAACAAATCAAAGCTCCAAAAATAGAACTAAGCAATGAAGAGATAGCCAGTCTATCAGATGCAGAGTTCAAAACACTGGTAATCAGGATGCCCACAGAAATGGTTGACTATGGTAAAAAAAAAAAATAGAGGAAGATGTGAAAGCTATTCAAAGTGAAATAAAGAAAAATATACAGGGAGCCAACAGTGAAAGGAAGGAAACCAGGACTCAAGTCAATGATTTGGAGAGAAGGAAGAAATAAACATTCAACTGAACAGAATGAAGAAAAAAGAATTTTAAAAAATGAGGAGAGGCTTTAGGAACCTCCAGGACAACTTTTATGTTCCAACATCCAAATAATAGGGGTGCCAGAAGGAGAAGAGGAAGAGCAACAAATTGAAAACTTATTGGAACAAATAATGGAGAACTTCCCTAACCTGGCAAAGGAGATAGAATTCCAGGAAGTCCAGGAAGCTCAGAGAGTCCCAAAGAAGTTGGACCCAAGGAAGCACATACCAAGGCACATTATAATTTAATTAGCCAAGGTTAAAGATAAGGAGAGAATCATAAAAGCAGCAAGAGGAAAAGAGACAGTTACCTACAAAGGGGTTCCCACAAGACTGTTAGCTGATTTCTCAAAAGAGACCTTGCAGGGAAGAAGGGGCTGGAAAGAAGTATTCCAAGTCATGAAAGGCAAAGACCTACATCCAAGATTACTCTATCCAGCAAAGCTTTCATTTAGAATGGAAGGGCAGATAAAGTGCTTCTCAGATAAGCTCAAGTTAAAGGAGTTCATCATCACCAAACCCTTATTATATGAAATATTAGAGGAACTTATCTAAGAAAAAGAAGATGATCAAAACTATGAACAGTAAAATGTTAACAAACTCACAAGTATAAACAGCTGAACCTAAAAAACAAAAACATATGAAGAAAACAACTAGAACAGGAACAGAGTCACAGAAATGGAGATCACATGGAGGGTTATTAGCAAGGAGAAGGTGAGGGGAGAATGAGGGAAAAGGTACAGGGAATAAGAAGCATAATTGGTAAGTACAAAGTAGACAGGGGGAGCTTAAGAATAGTATAGGAAATTGAGAAGCCAATGAACTTTTATGTATGACCCATGGACAAGAACTAAGGAGGGAGATGCTGGTGGGAGGGTGAGTGCAGGGCAGAGGGGAATAAAGGAAAGAAAAAATGGAACAACTGTAATAATATAATCAATAAAATATACTTAAAAAGAAGAAACTGTAAGTTAAACAAGTTATGTCCCTTTTTTTAATTTTTTAATGCCTTGTCTTGTTTTCATTTGAAGGTCTGTTTACATTTTTGGTAATTCTTAGCTACTCATATTTAAAAGTGAGATAGGAATCTGGAGCTGTGAGGTATGTGTTGTATGCCTTTGCTATTTTGAGGTGTTGAGAGTATGAGCAATGAAAGCTATTAAACATTTATAAACGTGCACTCACATACACACACACTTATACACTCACATGAACATACTCACATTTGTACACTCACACATGCACACCCCCACATGTACATTTATACACTCATGTACGCACACTCATGCACTCACGTGCATGCTCGCATATGCACATGCACTTACATGCATGGACAGACACACACCCTCACACACTTAAACACACTCATGTGCACACACACATCTGCACTCATGTACACACACTCACATGCACACACTCTGTACACACACTCACATATGGAACGACAAGCAAAAAAGTGGTAAATCCCTGCTGACCATTTTCTTTCTAAAATACATTATCTTTTCCTGCTTTAGTGTCCTTGAGTTTTCGTATTTTTCCCCTTCCTTTTCTCCTCTAGCTTTCTAGCTTTTGGTGAGAGAATTTGCATAACTTTTCAGTATTATTTTATTCTTTTCACATCAATTAGAGGACATGTGGTAGAGGGCATGGGCTACCACTTTCCTCCCCTTTTACATGACAGATTCTCATGTGCTTGGGCCTCTTTGGGTCACTGCCATGGCCACCACTGTTAGGACCCTGTGCTCAGTCTGTCTGCTTGGTGAGGAAGCTCTGCCCACTGTTGGGGAGAGAATTTCCTCTGATTTACTCCTGTTGACACCAGAAAGTACTCCCACCAAGAGCTGTGTCACCTGAATTTTTTGTTTGCTCCTCTCCTCAGAGCTGTTCTCACTCATTAGTTAGAAAGAGCCTCTAACAGTACACCTGGAAGACATTTACCTGGTTGGAGGAGGGTAGTCAGTGTGTGAACATGCTGGTTCCAGAAATTGGATGGAGCACAGTCTGGGCTGCAGACTTGGACAGCTGCTGCTTCAGGGGAGTGGCCCTCAGGGACAAGCAGACTGAACCCTCCCAGAGACTGTCAGGACAACACATTACAGAGGATATTTGAGTCATTGGTTCTGTGCCCATACCTAAAACATGAACACATATCACACATAGAAAGATGTGATTGTGAGTCACTAAAGGAAATCCACTAACTAGCTTTTTGGGTGTTTTGTTTAAAAGATAAGAAGCATAAGATGGTATTTTTGTAGGGTCTTTGATTAAAATGGATGTCTAAGTATCTTATGTTATTTTCAGTGAATTTCTAAACTAATTTTAAATATTTAAAACATACTCATTAAAATGTGTACATATTCAGGTTTGTGCTTTCTTGGAATGTTTGATTTTTGTTGCTTACAGAAGTTGTGTATTTTAGTATTTAGGATGTACGAATCCTGTGGCCTATCTCAGAAGTGCTAGCAAGCCAATTTTTCACCCTGGGATTATAGGTTGAGTTTTATTCAAATACACATCAACAAATTGCTTTTTAAGAGAGCATTCTTGAATTTTGTTGGGAATTTATTTTTTTGTCAAGTTTTGGTGAAATGTTGGAGGATTTCTACAAGTTAACTATAGCAAGTTTATCTGAAGTGATTTGGAAAACCAATAATTGTTCCCAGCATATATCATTTATTTTTATTGCATATTTCTAGGCCTAGTAAGTTCCTAAGTAATGTATTTTTTTTCTTTCTCTATCTTTGTTTCTTTATCTCTTCCTTAAAGATAAAGACATTCCAAGAATGGTGATCCAAAATACCTTTTCATTACATGGTGCTAACAACTAATGAAAATAGAGACACTCTTCACAAAAGGCCTGGGGCCAGGAAAACATATGCCTTTCTACTTAGCTGGAGGTTTTGGCAGTCACCTGTGTACTTTATGCACTTGCTTTCTGGTTGTTACAGACTTCTGTGCTTGGACTGTAGCATAGTGTTAAATATTTAGCTTCATCTTTCTAGGTACCTAGTTCATTTGACAGAATAAAAGTTTTGTGCTTCTGATGGAAGATAAAAAAAAATTTGTCTTCCAAAATTTTTTTGAAAGAGCCCATTTAGGGTGACCTGGGTAGGCTTTTGAGCTGGAGGTGATTCTGACTTTACCCCTAATGGTATTAGAAGGATTTCTTTCTTCCCTTCAGATGGCAGACAGTCCTGTAGATAAACGGGGGTCCTATGCCACCTCATCCCCTTCCAGGGTCTCATGAACACAGAAAAGGGTCAGAAAGGTACAGTTCAAAGTAAACCCACTTTGGGAAGCTAGGATGAGCTGCCCCTCAGCTTTCACTAAGCCAGGAACCCATCTTCCCCAGGAACCAGACTCTTTCCCCTACCTGTTCTAGTAGATTTGCAGATCCTCTCCCCCACCCACATTATAGAAGCTGACTGGACCATGGGACTAGTGGTAGGAATTTCAGGAAGGGGTGGGTTTGCTGGGAATATTTACATAAGGAATTTGTAGTTAGAAATGAGGAAGGCAATGTATTAATGAAATGTTACAGTATTATATTAACACTTGGGCAGGTGAATGAATAAGAGGAGAGGCTCTTGATCTAAGAGTAGGTCTTCCGTTGCCTTGAGGGCCAGGCAGGTGGCACCAACTATGAATAGCCAGGTATGAGTTAAGAGGCCAGATAGCCACTGGAGAAGGAGAAAGTTCATGCTTTGCAAACATGCATGTGAATTCAGCTTTTGAAAAGTGCTGCCCTCTCTTCCAATGAGGCTATAGCAAAATCTTGTCTGATTCAGTCCTCAGGATGCCAGTTGAAATGCCTATGCTGAAATATGTTTCCTTTTCTGTAAGTCAAAAAAAAGTTCGCTCTTATCTAGATTTGAAGTCCTTATCTTTTTAGTCTCCTGTTAATAAACACCAGTGCATAAAATGTTATTGGGAGAGCAAGGATCTTATCTGGTATCCTGTAGAGAGAGTATTAGTCATCAATATATCAGCTTTTCCCACCTGTCTCATGAATTTATTCAGAGAATTTACTACCAATTCTAGAGGATCAAACTCAGTGTCCTTGCTGCCTTTTGAACCTGCCAATTTTTTAAACTACATGCCGACATTTTCTTTGTTGTCCAGAACAGATAACTCTCAGTTTTTCTGGGAAGCACATAGGGTTTGCAAAGATAAATTAAATCCATGGATAATCCCCATTCCTCATTTTAGCTGTTATTTTGCCCTACTTCCTCAGGAAATGCTTTTTAGAGCAAGCAGTGCTTGACAGACTTGAGTTTCATACTGGCTTCTTTTCGTTAGCATTTCCCCACTAAAGAGATCATAAGGAAGTGGGTAGCTGGGGAAGCATCACCTACACATTCAGTACCCTGCCGGCTTTGAATGATGCCACACATGGGTGTACCTGAGTATTCGGGAGCCAGCTGGAGTCTATGTAAAACTCTCTACACAAGCACACACACATGTGCACATCCATAAATTACCAGAAGGGGCAAGGATCTCATTTTCCCTAGCCCTTCAGTTGAAATTACTGCCTCCTTCTTTGTGTGGTACTTAGTACTTTTGTTTAACAGCATATTTCATTCCACCCTGCCTTGTTTTTTGTTACCAGAGTTACTAGCTTTATGTACAGTATATCCTTTTCCCTTCAGGAGATTTTAATTTCTCTAAGGGGTAGGACCTTTTATTTCCTTTGTACTGTGTTTTTAAAATCAGTTGATGCTCAGTAAATTGAATCCACTTCAGAGCCCTGTTGAGTTCTGTCACCACATCACCTCATTTGTCTTACCTTCCTAATTCAGGAGGCTTGTTCTGGGGAGGCTGCAGTGTGTGAAGGGTGATGAGCACCAGACAAGGCCACGGGGAGCCTTGCCCTGCCCTTCTGTGACAGGTCTTCGCAGTGGGGCTTTGTGTCACAAAGCCTCTCTAAGCTGTAGTTTCACATATAAAAGAAGAGGTTGAACTAATTAATATCTCACCTCCTTTCTACCTATAACACTCAGTGATTCTGAGATTAACATATGTTCAGCAAGACATCACCTGGAGAGCTAAATAAATGAGGAAAGCGCAGCTATGCCACCATATTAATGAATTTAACCAATATCTATCGAGTGCCTGCAATGTATTGGACACTCTTGTCACTGGGGATCTGTGGTGAGCAGGGCTGATATGGTCCATATCTTCCTGGAGCTGATGTTCTGGAGGGAGACAAACTGGGGAAGGCTGTGCAGGAGACAAGTGGCTATGACTAGGGAGAGAGGATGGCCATCAGGGAAGCCTGCCTGACGAGGGCACTTTGAAGCTGAAGCCTGAAGTGTAAGAAGGGCCCAGCCCTATGAGGAGCCAGGTCAGAGTGTGCAGAGCAGTGGTGACAGAGGTGCAGAGCCAGCACACAGCTCCAGGAGAGGCTGCTAGGTGAGAGCAGAGGGGGAGGGGAGAGAGGTTTCACAGCCATGCAGATCAGAGCAAGGAAGCCCTGGGAGAGTTGGTGGTGGGGAAATGACCCCATCTGATTAATGTGTCCAGATATTACTCTGGGTACTGTGTAAAGGGAGAATGGCTGTTTACAGAAGTGAGAGTGGGAATCAGTAGACCTGGAAGGAGATTTGTATGTGGCTCACATGGGAGATGGTGGGTGGCTATAGAGATGGACAAAAGTGGATGGGCTAGGAATGGACTTCAAAAGTTCATCTGATCACCCTTAATGGGTTGGGTGTGAGTTAAAGGAGAAAGGATCCAGGAAGCTTTCGAGATTTCTGGCTTTGGTAATAAGGTAGATGATGGCACCCACACACCAGGTAGAAGAAACTTGGGAGGGCTGGGGCCTGCTTGTGTGAGGTGGGCAGTAGGCAAGAGATCTTTTATCCTGCTGTAACTCCCTGGGACAAGTCCTTCAAATTCTAACATCTTGTTTTCTCTTGACAAAACCTGAATTCTGGAAGTAGCTTGTTTGCAATGTTTGCCATTAAAAAAATCTCAGGTCTGGGATATGCAGTATGAAAGAAGAATCACTAATAACCAAACATCATATAAAATGACATATAACCTTACTAGAGCTAAAATAAAAAACAAAATAAAATAAAAAATGTTACCTCCACCAACTAAAAATGACTGATTTAGTGGAAGCTCAAATGGTGGCTTCAGAGCATGGACAGTGGGTTCAAATTCTAGCTCTTCCACCTGCTACTAGAAGTTATTGACCTTTTCTCTGCCTTAGTTCCCTCATTGTTAAGATGGGACAGTAATAGTACTTAACCATTGAATTGTTCTTTGGATTAATGCAATAAAGCACTGGAAAACTCCTAGTAATGGTAAGTGTTATTCAGGTGTTGAAAAAAACTTCTTAGTGTTGATTGAACTTCATCCAATTAAAAAATACTTATGTGCCAGCTACTATTTAGGCTTGAGAACAGAGTGATGAACAGAGGGAGAGGTTCTTGCATTCCTGGAGGAGATAGGAGGAAGGGAGGTGGATAATAAACAGGTCAGTAAGCACAAGCATCAGATAACCTGAGGTGGTGAGAAGAAAAGTGTGCACTCAACAGGGTGACCATATGTCTATTTGATACCTGGTGTCATGGCATTCTGTCTGGTTTAGCATTTTTGAACTCTCAAAAGTTTTCCAGTTTCATTTAAAAAACTTGTTATAGTAGCTTTATTTATAATTGCTCAAACCTGGAAAGACCCCAAGTGTCCCTCACCTGGGGCCTGGATAAAGAACCTGTGGTATGTAGCATGCAGTCCTATTTAGCCATAGACAGGAGCTGACTACTGATAGATGGATTTCATATGTACTCTTGCTAGGGCAGCAATTTTCAACCTCTTTCTTTCTTTCTTTTTTTTTTTCTGGCTGGGTACAGTGAACTTTATTGATGGTTCATGACAAGGCAGGGCTCCCTAAGCTCCTCCCCTCTTCAGGGGATCTAGGATGGAAACTGGAGGTCAGGAGATTCTATGTGTGTTGGGGGATCAGTTTGGGGCAAGGTCTCCACAGCAGCTGAGGGTCTCTTTTCCTGTCACTGGGCCTGATGATCCAGGGGGCTCTTACTCCGTGGCAGCCATGTGAACCACAAGGTCCACCACCCTGTTGTTGTAGCCAAATTCATTGTCATACCAGGAAATGAGCTTGACAAAGTGGTCATTGAGGAAAATGCCAGCTCCAGCATTGAAGGTGGAGGAGTTGGTGTCACTGTTAAGGTCACAGGAGACAACCTGGTCCTCGGTATAGCCCAGGATGCCCTTGAGGGGGCCCTCTGATGCCTGCTTTACTACATTCTTGATGTCATCATATTTGACAGCTTTCTCCAGGTGGCAGGTCAGATGCGCAACTGAAACATGCAGGGTGAGGGGGGCACAGAAGGCCATGCCAGTGAGCTTCCCATTCAGCTCAGAGATGACCTTGCCTGCAGCTTTGGCAACACCCGTAGAAGCAGGGATGATGTTCTGAGCTGCTCCTCAGCCATCACACCACAGCTTTCCAGAGGGCCCATCCACAGTCTTCAGGGTGGCAGTGATGATGCTGTGGACTGTGGTCCTGACCCTCCATGATGCCAAAGTTGTTATGGATGACCTTGGTGGGGGGTGGGCAAGCAGTTGGTGGTGCAAGAGGCATTGCTGACAATCTCCATGTAGTTGTTGTACCTGTCATGGTTCACACCCATCACAGGCATGGGAGTATTCACAGAAGGGGCAGAAATGATGACCCTCTTGACTCCGCCCTTCAAGTGAGCCCCAGCCTTCTCCATGGTGGTGAAGATACCAGTGAACTCCACAACATATTCAGCACCAGCATCACCCCATTTGATGTTGGCGGGATCTCACTCCTGGAAGATGGAGATAGACTTTCCATTGATGACAAGCTTACCGTTCCTGTTGACTGTGCCGTTGAACTTGCCATGAGTGGTATCATACTGGAACATGTAGACCATGTAGTTGTGGTCAATGAAAGGATCACTGATGGTGACAATGTCCACTTTGCCAGAGTAAAAAGCAACCCTGGTGGCCCGGCGCCCAATATGGCCAAATCCGTTCACTCTGATCTTCACTATCGTGTCTCAGGATTGAGGCTGGCACTGTGCAGGGAGATGCAGCTGTCTGTCGAACAGGAGGAGCAGAGAGCCAATTTTCAACCTTTTTCATCTCATGACACACATAAAATAATTACTCAAATTCTGTGGCTCACCGAGAAATATATTTTTGCCAATCTGACAAAAAATAGGTATGATTTTGATCACTCATACCAATGGCTCTTGTTGTATTGGCTCCTGTCATTTTTTTAATTTGATCATCTGAGGGAAAAGAGGTCAGTGCCCCTGACTAAATGGTCAGTGTCCCTTACTAAATGGTCAGTGTTGCATGTTTTAAAAGTTGCCACAGCACACTGGTTGAAAATCACTGTGCTAGGGGAAAGAAGCTAGACACCATAGCTGCAAACTGTACACTTACACTTAAATGACATTCTCGAAAAGGCAAAATTGTAGGCACAGACATCAGATCTTTGGTTTTCAGGGGCTGGGGATTGGGGAAGGGTTGACTACAGAAAGACCTGTGAATTTCTGGAGCTCATGGAACTGTTGTGTATCTTGTTTGTGGTGGTAGTGGTCACAAGACTGTATATGTTTGCCTAAACTCATAAAACTATACAGCAAAAATGGTGAATTTTACCACATACAAGTTATAACTTAATAAAAAATTGGAAAAATTTTCAATACAAGAAAAATATGTCCCTATTTGAATGGTGAATGACCTGGTCCTTCTAGTTTGGAAGAGTTTTGAGAGGAAGGAGATGGAGCAGGAAATAGGGGAGCAGAAAGATAAAATGAAGAGTGGCACTTTTGTTCTTGAAGGCAGTACATTTTTATTTAACAGATGATTATGGGACATCCATCAGATGCCAGGCCCTGACAGATAGTCCAGGCAGAGGAGATGCACCTATAAACAACAACAAAAAATACCCTGCAGGGAGCTTAGTGTTCTGTGTAAAACTGCAGATATGCATACCTGTTTGAACAGTGAGTCTAGCTTTAGGAACATAGCTTAAAGAAATATGAAGTACAGATAGGCACTCAGCAGTTCTCAGGCAGGAAAGGGACGGATGGGTAAATTATGGTAAAAGTGACATTAAAAATTATAAATTATTTATTGCATGTATTTATGTGGGGAGGTATCAATGGCATGCAAATGGAGAACTTGGTGTTATTGAAAGCCATCCCCTGATTGTAAAAAATGTAAGATATTACACATCAAACTCTATTTCTTCGGGTGGGAGTAGGAGACTTTGATATTTTTACTTTTTTTATGCAGTGAGGATCCATTTCTTTTATATTGTCAATTTGAAAAAAATTGAAGAAAGAAACAAAACAAAATCAATATTAAGTATAAAAGGCAGGCAATTAATACCCTGTATTTTCAGTGTGAAATTTCATCCTGGAAGGAAGGATTTGTTCTTTAAAGGAGAAAACAAATGCTTTTTGTTAGCAAAGGTGAATGAGGCTTCTTTTGGAGAAACATACACTTTTTTTATTGCTGAGATTTTAAATATTAAGTAATGTAGTATTTTGCTTAAATGTCAGATTGATCTATCCTATGAAAAATTAAGTTACCTTTTTTCTTGGCCATCTATAATGGGGAAATAGCAGCATTTCATTTATGTCCATACTCTTCTTCACTCTTCAAGGTAAAATAACCTCTGCTACACCTGCCCCCAACCTTCTTTCTGAACACAGCACTGTTTTATATAATAGAATAAAATGTGACATACCCATGTCTGTGCATGGGTGAGGAAGGTAAAGCAAGACCCAGAGAGCTGTTACATTTTTATATTATCTGGTGTGCTTTCACAGAATTGAGCACCATAGATAGCTACTGTGCCCCCTGACATGTATATACCATCCCCCAACTACAAGTCAGTTTTAACTCATGTTGTGGTGAAGCTGAACACATGAAGTTCATTTAGTCTGCAGTGCACTACACTTTAGGTTACCTATAATTGGACTTTCTGAGAATAACTTATACAGCATTGTGAAATAGGACCAATAACCTGGCTATTCCTAAGTAATTACAATGGCAGAAAACAGGAATGGTTGCCATGAAACTTTCTAAAGCATGTGAATGCATTGACTTGTATGTAAATATTTGCAAGTAATTTAATATAAATTTGTCCTATTAAATGTAGCAGAACATTATAGACCCCAAATATATGCCCAGAAACAAAAAGCATCTTTTTTCTTGAAAGTTGGGATTTTGAAAGTTGGGATTTTGACTTTTTTGCAATATACTTATTATTAAATGTTGGGCTCATATTCTATGCATTTTTCTGTATCCAAAGTTCTTCTAAAGGTTACTTTGTTGCATGGTAGGAGCTGCCACTGGAGCTTCTTTGATAAATAAATTTTGTTAAATTGGATGGGATTGCATTTTTATTAAAGGGCACAGGGCTGGAATATTTATATGGAAACCCCCAAATACTAAAGCATTACTTGGTGGACCTGGCAGAAGGCTGTACAACAGTATTTTTCAATTTTTAAAACCCATGCTCTCTTTTAGTAACATAAAAATTCATCCCCCAAACTTTCTTTCATTTGTTCATTTTCTAAATAAATTAAATAAATATCATGACACATGTAAATCAGACAATGATTATCAGAATGTATTTTTCCATGTCATTTTCCCTGGACATTCTGGGGCAGCTGTCCTGGGATGAGGGGAGAAGGTGCCTCACCAGTTATGCATTTGGTAAGGGTGGCTTAATAATCTGCATCTGAGAAGACTGAAAAAGAAATATGGCTCGTGCTGTATTGAAATGGCATCTACATTTGCCATTTTGATCTCTGGTTGGGAGGAGATGGCTTCATCCTGAGTGCCTATTATGTGCAGACTGCTGTCCCAGACATCGTGTGGGAAACAGAAATATCTGCTCTATTACCCTCCAGCCTAGTGAGCATGTGGTTTAATAAAGGAAATAAGACACATGTAACTATAATAAAAGTAGGACACATGTATCTGTAATAAAAAGAAACTCTTAACTATAATAAAATATGTGCATCACTATAATTAAAAAACATAGTATGACAGTGCCAAAGGAAAGACTTGGGGATTCGGATATGAAGAGACAATATCCAGCTCCTTCTACATCAGGGCAGATAGGGAGGAGAAAATTTAGGAAAGTCTTCTTGGAGGAGTTGGCCTTTGAGCTCAGAAGGTAGAGCTCCCTATTGGGTAGGGAGATGTATTTTAAGTAGAAGAATCAAGGGGATTAAGTCTGGAAACATATGTGGGCCCAGTGTTCATTGGACCTTGAATGTCAAGCTGAGAAGTTGGGTTTTCACCTGTCACTCAGCCTGGGTCACTCACAGTCACGTTAGTGGATGGCGTGAGGGTGGTAGACCTGCTGAGTTCCCTCTTTATCCGAGAATGCCTTTCATGCTGTACTGGACAGAACAGACATGGTAACAGGAAACTGTAGTGCAAGATAGATGAAGAGATTGTGTCTGAGTGTATAGATGCTATCAGTCCACTTAATGGTTCAGAAATGTTTATGCATTCATCCAAAAAGTTCTAGATGAGATGGTCAAACCATCACCAGAGATTGTGAGCTGGGGAGAGCTAAAGACATGCATGATCATTAAAGGTAAAGGTGGGCAAAGATGATTTTGTTTATTAGCAAGGAGAGAGGGCAGCACTCCAGCTACATGCCAGTGAGCCTGATGTGGAGTGCACACTGGATTTTAAAAAGCACTTGTGATTGGTGAGTTATGAGTCCTGAAAAAAATAAACATTCTCTTCAGAGAATGGTGAGTAGTATGTAGCACATGTCATAGCAGATCAGCCTCATTTTCTTTTCCTTCTTCATTTTCATTTTCTCTCTTTCTATTTTTGATGAGAGGTGATATAATTTTTTTCAGCAACATGTTTGACAAAGTTTTTTTCCCCAATTTTTCAATTATTTTTATATTTTAAATTTTTATTCCTACCCCTCCACACCTTCCCCTTTGACAATTATCATCTTGTTCTTTAAATCTAAGGGTCTGTTTCTGTTTTGTTTGTTTATTTTCAGATTTCACATATGAAAAGATCATATGGTATTTGTCTTTCTCTGTCTGACTTGTTTCACTTCACATAATACCCTCTAGGTCCATTCATGTTGTTGCAAATGTCAAAATTTCATTCTTTTTTATTGTTGAAGAATATTCCATTGTTATCTATCTATCTCTATTATAAAAGAAATCTTGACTAATAGCCAAGATATGGAAGCAACCTAGATGTCATCAATAGATGAATGAATAATACATATGTACATAATATTCTACATCTTCATTATTCATTCATCTATGAATGGATATCTAGGTTGCTTCCATATCTCAGCTATTACTCAAAGTTCCTTTTCTTATGACATTCCTGTGGACAAGATGGGAAATATGCAGTGGCTGCAGGACTCCATGGATGGAGGAGTGCCTGTGTGAACTTTCCCAAAGGATGCTGATAAACAAATGAGGAGCATCCTGGAATTACTTCTCCCTGCCACCAGATGCAGCCACTTCTTCTCTTGTCCTTTGCTGATGACTTTGGTATTAGTGACATGAATGATAATATGGAGGGTGCACTTACCTCTGTGAAGATCGTATGGAAACAGAATGGGCTGCATATATTTCAAATGAAAAATGAATAAGATAGAACAACAGTCCTAGACCAGCAAAAGGAAGGTCAAGGAGTATATTTGTTATGGTCCTACCCATGGGTGCTAAAATCCCATTACGAATTTCTAGGGTTGAGTTAGTGTACTTTAGAATAACTTATACAGTACTTGGCATTTTATTTGTTGATATGACATTAACAGGGTGATTTATATGCCCATGTAGAGGTCACTCTCTTAGATCGCGTGGTATATGTAGTTTTGCTCATGACTTCTGAGAAGAATTCATTTGTTTCTTTCTCTCAGCCTTGACAATTCCAGCCAAAGAGGGCTTTTAGTTTTGTGCTTCTAATTCTGCCCCCAGAGAGTTAGAGATGCCCCTTTCTGTAAATGGCCCATGTCTGTGGAATAGCTTGGTGTCCCTGACTTTCTGGGACACCTGTTTTCCGACCCAGGTTGCACAGTGATTTTTAAACTGCTGCTTATTGATTTGCCTTTTTGTGTTTGTGCCTAAAGGACATGTGTATCTTCAAGAAGGACATTTTTAAATTGAATAAGGAAAGAATCTGAATACAGAAAGGGGGTTTCTTGAGAATCTGCTCTGTGGTCGAGGAACCAAGGCTGGGATCAGAATAACAGCACTTTGGTTAGGCTTGATATTGGGGTCAGGCCTGGGCCTGGGGTACCACTGGCTTGCTGAAGTCAGGCCTGAAAGGAGATATGGAAGGAGAAGAAAATAAGGGTGACAGGGATGATGGGCCTCGAGAGGATCAGGGTTGTGAGTGCAACATGGGAAGAACGGAAGAGCAGTGAGGCAGCAAAACATGTGCACATGTGTGCAGCTGTTTTGTGGACAGGGTTTTGTGGACCTGTATGTGGACAGGGTTTTGTGAACTTGGGAATGACCTAGATCAGGATGCTAATGTGTCTTGGGCAGAGGGGGAGAAGGGTCAAATAAAAAGAAATTGAATTTAAATTTGCTCTTCCTGTTTAGTATGAGCTTTCTCTCCTTTTTTGATTTCTGACAAGAAACCCACTTATAGGAAATGATCTCATTTATGTGAAAAGTACATTCTTATGTTTATATACAAAAGAAAAGAAATGAAAAGAGAACTCTATCAGCTGAGCATTTAGGGATGCCTGTGGCAGGTTGTCAAGCGGAAAATTAAGTTTGGAAGGAGGAAGAGGGATGGAGAGGAGCATGGAGGTAGCTGCAAGGTATTGGTGACTTTTCTGTCCTTTGTGTTTTTTGTTCATTTTATTATTTTGTTTTATAACATATATAGTGTACATGTACACATGCACACATGTCTGAGCTCACATATGTTTGCAGAAATGAGGAGGAAGGCGTGGAAGACTATTGACTTTGAATCCCCATTTGAGCAGTTAGGGATGAAGTGGAACCTTGTTGCTTTTAACTCTCTCATCCATGGCTGAGTAGAATACGTTGATAGTGTGATTAAACAGTGTTAGTGTTGAATCAAATGGTTTACAGATGATCTGTGAGTCCACTTTGATGGAAATTTAAATACTGTGTTGTATATTAAACTTTATAAGGACAGAAATAACATTGATCTTCATAACTCATTCAATCATTTGTTCATCCATATTAAGGGTCTGATGCATATGCTAAGTATTAAAACTATTTTACTAAGTGTCTTGCACATATGAAGTTTCTTTTTAAAGTAAAACTATAGGGTATTATAAAAGTTAATCATAGAAGGGCCTAATCTAGTCTAGTGGATATGGAAGGCTTTCTGGAGAAAGTGGTATTTTTTTTTTTACTGCAAACTGAGAAATACAGAGGATTTACTTGGATGAGGCTGGGGAAGAGTCCACATTCCATTTGGATGGAAGAGTCTGTGCAAAGGTCCTGAGGCAGGGAGGAAGGAAGATGGTACTGTAAAGAATGATGACACTGTGGCTGTAGCCTAGAGTGAGAGGGTGACTAGTGAGGAGGAGGCCAGAAATAGGTATAGGACTGGATCATGCAGGCCTTGCAGGTTGGAATAGAATCCTCCAACTTTTTATTTCAAAAAAATGTCACACCTATTCTAAAGCTGTGGGCACAGTAAAGTGGATCACCTAGATCTTCAAGTTAATTTTGCTATAGCTGCACACTCTCTCTTTCACACAAATATGTGCACACACACATTTTCTCTTTGCTGAATCATTTGAGAGTGAGTTACAGACATGTCATGTTAAGAAGCATATCATGTTCAAAAACATGTATCTTCCAAAACCAAAGACTATCTCTGAGATGATCCCAATACTACTATATATCCAAGAATGTTAATACTGATAAAAACCCTTTGCCTAATATGCAGTCCATATTTTAATCTCTAATTGTCCCAATAATGTACCTTACTAACTTAAAAAAAAAATCCAAGGTCCAGTCGAGGATCATGCACTGCATGGAGATATCTGTTGGCATTTTGGGCCAAGGTTAGGCCAGGTATTTTGTAAAACATATATATGTTTTGAATTTGTCTGATTATTTCCTCATGGTGAAATTCAGGTGGAATATTTATAGCAAGAATACGACCGGGTGCTACGAGGCACGGAGAACTACCTAACTTTGGAACACTGATATCAGTTTCCATTACTGATGATGTTAGATTTGATCATTTAATAAAGGAGGTGGCCACCAGTTTTCTCCATTGTAAAAATAACATTTTTCTTTTGTAAGAAATAAAGTAATCTGAGGTTGTGTAAATATTCTGTTCCTCAACATCTTTCACCCAGGGGTTTTGGTGGCTGTTGGTGTCCCCCACCCAAGATAGTTAATTATGACTCTGGTCAAAATGGGGATTTTTCTAATTATATGATTTTTTTCCTGTATGAGTTGGTAGTCTTCTGTGAAGAAGAGTTTTTCTCCTCTACTCTTTTTAATCAGTATCAGTATGGACTCGTGGATTTCTTAAGTTTGAATTTAAGATTTTATATGTTAATCATCCATTTCTAACATTAATCATTTTGAAATTTCAAATTCCCCATACTTGGCCAGCAGGAATCCCTATCTGAAAGGTTTTTGAGAAACTTATGGATTAAGTTAGTGAAATAATAGTATGAAAGTGATTAATAAATTTGTGTTGACCATGCCCTTTCCTCCTGAGAATCTCTATTTGTTGATCTAACATGATTTTATTTCTATTTCTCTCTAGGTCTCATGGACTAATTGGCTCTTTTTCAGCAGGCCCCTACCAGAGAAATCATCCTGCTATATAATGAAGTTTGGTTTTAAAACTGCCCTGAAAATGATTAAAAGCAGTGTCGAAGTGTGACAGAATCAGGGGGCGACACGCTGCGGAAGAATTTCCTGTTCATCCCATAGCAGCTTGGAGGAAGCCCCTTTCCGTCCAGGAGGACTGCATGGTGAGAAGCCCCCAGTGACAGTGGAAGATGAGTGTCCCATTGGCTCCTAAGAAATCATGTTACACTCAGTTGCAGGACAACAGAAAGGGGGCGAAAAATAATAATGAGAGTCTCCTATCTCTGGGTGATACAAATGCTAATCAAATCATGGTGGAAGTCAGTCCATCTCATGATGAGTCTCAGACATGTGACCTGACAGATGGGACTGGAAATGCAAATTCACGTGCGCCAGAAAATAGTACCCATCTCCATAAAGAATTTCACCAACTTCAGGGCATTGGGAAGGTGTTGCAGGCTGGCTCCAGCAGCCTGAAAGATTTTAAATTCTCTTCGACTGTTCGTGGGGAATTAAATGAAGAGCACACAGTGCAGAGAGGCACAGCTCTCTTGCAGACCTCGTGGAGTATCCAGGGACCAAGTCTGGCAGGCTGGAGGAATGCTATGGGTGAGGCCAGTCCAGATGTTTTGACTCCAAGGGACACTGAAACTCTCCGGCACACTCCCAAGGATAAATTGGCAAAGACCCTTGACAATGAGGAACTGCGAAGGCATGCTTTGGAGAGGGCGAGCAGCTCTGCTGTTGCAGTGGACACGATCACGAAGGAGTGTGCTGGGAGCCTGGCTCCACAGCCTCCACAGACTGCCCCACTGGACTCCCCTGAAGCCCTGGGTCATGTGCCCAAGGGTGGTGAGGGGCCACAGAAGACAGTGACAGCCCACCTCCCAGAGAGAGCTTTTCCTCCAGTGGACATCACCTCAGAGGGAAAGATTGTGTGTCATCCTAAACCATCTACCTCAGAAACCAAGGGGACCACCTGCTTAGCGCTGCAGCTGGAATGGGGATATACACCAGGAGTTAGCGATGAGAACACCCCACGTTCTGCCCATCCACAGTGTGCTCTGACTTCAACATGCAAGGAAGTCCCAAGTAAGCCAGGAGCACACTTAGGTCAGGAAAAGCGGGAGCCTCGGCTGGAGCTGGAATCTATCCCACCCTGGGCCACACAGGAATTAACATCAGCCCGGGCCGAGTGTCTGAGATGTCCCACAGAAGACGGTGTGTTACTCCAAGAGATAAAGGAACCAGGTGGGGAAGCACAGCAAGAAGCCACCACCAGGACAGCCAGCGGTCTGCCCCAGAGCGGCGTCCACCCACTCGGTGGGGCAGGAGGCAGGAGTGTGCAGGACACGAGCATCATCCACATGGGTGAGCAGGGTTCTCTTCAGAGCACCCCCAGACCTGGCCCTGCTTCCTTGCGAGCTGCTGCTAATCAGCCCTCTGGCAGAATTTCTCCAAGCACAACTAGGAAACTGTGTGAAACTTCACTCAGCAGCATTTCGCCAGGTGATGGTCATGTGGTTTTTATTCCTAATGCCCCACCTGACAGCAGGCCCCCAGATATTAGTGAGGAGAAAGGGGTACTGAGCAGTGGGAGCAGGGACAGGGCTACAGATTTTACTTCAGATCCTTCTGTTAGGAAGAGCAAAACTGGGGTCCCCGAGCCCCTTAACCCTCAAAGCAGCAGCTCAGAAGCAGGGGAAAACAAAGAGGTCACTACATGTGTTGTTGAAAATAGGAACCTTCTAGGAAATTCAGTTAAGACTGAAAGTTCCTCAGCAGGAACAGATTGTCTTCCCAGTATCCCAACCCCTGTACAACCAGAGACAACTCTGAATGTGACCCACCAGCCAGCACTACCCAGTACCAGTTTTCAAGACTTGAGTGTGTTGGGTGCAGATGTGGGGTCACCTTCAGCTGCCCCACCTCCCACTGACAGCTTGTGGTTGTTGAACACCTCCCTGGAAGTGCCTGATAAGAACACCTGCCCCAGTGTGATTCCCAAGTCTGTCTCTACACATTCTGAGGATTCACCTTCTGCACAGAAGGGACTGGAGAACCACCAGGTTGAAAAAACAGAAGAAAAGACAGAACCCAAGCCCATCATTTTGCCCAAGCCCAAGCATGTGAGGCCCAAGATCATCACCTACATCAGGAGGAGTCCACAGGCCCTTGGCCAGGTGGACACTTCGCTGGTCCCAGTGGGGCTTCCTTATGCTCCGCCTACATGTAACACGCCTCTTCCCAAAGAGGAGAAGGTGGCAGGAGGTGACCTGAAACCAGCTGCCAGCCTCTACGAGAAGTTCAGGCCAGATTTGCAGAAGCCACGGGTCTTCAGTCCTGGACTGATGGTATCTGGGATCAAACCCCCAGGGCACCACTTCAGTCAAATCAGTGAAAAGTTTTTGCAGGAGGTAAGAGAATGTCAGTCTGATACTATCTATAAGTTGAACACCCTGAACTTTGTCATGTATTTTCAATTAATTGTGAAAACAGAATATTCTCCCTTGCTGATTTTGATGGATATACTTGTACAAAAATGAATGTTTTTAATGGAAAAGAATGTAGACAAATGAACATTTTGACTGGAAAAGTTTGATGATCATAATGAGTTGGATCTACCATCTGAGGACACTCATTTAAATTCCATGTGATATAATACACATGAAGTTAGATAAGCATGCATTTAAATTGGTTTCCATGTTTAAGTGAGAATAATTCTTCTCAGCCAGGTCAATGGGAAAAGAAATCAGAAATAATTACATTGTTCAAATTAGTCAAACTTCATCCTCTGAGGGATATATTTCCTTTATGGGACAATCTCATATTTGCACATGTGAAGAACACAGTATCAAATAATGTGTCAAGCTTGGGCTCTTCAAGTCAAAATAATAATTACAACTAGCATTTAGCTGAGCACCTACTATGCCTTGGGCCCATGTAACATATTTAATCTTTGTCAGTCTTCAACAATCCTTACTGTAATTTCCTGATGGTTAGGACTGCAGTTTTTACCATTGTATAGATGAAACAACAGATGTGGAGAGGCCTCAATACCTCACCTACGGCCAAAGACCAAAATGGCCCTGAAATGCTCTCCTAGGCCTCACTGTGTCCTCATGATTCCCCCTTTCAGTACCTGGGTGCTATGGCGAGTCATCCTCCCAGAGCTTATGAAGAAGACTGGTCTTCTGAGAAGTCTCCTGGCAGGCAGAGTGATGAATTAAAAGGAAAGCTGGCTCAGGTGTCTCCTGTCCCTAACACCCCTCAGGTCTGCCCTGGCCACTCAGACACAGGCTGGAGCCTGCAGGGTGGCTCATGACCTCTGGGCTGCTGCTGCTTCCCCCACTCTTCCTCTCTCCCCCTGCTGTTTAAGCCCTTCGCACCTCCCTGTACTTGGAAAGCTCTTCTCCCAGATATCTGAATGACTGTCTCCTTCACTTTCTTTAGGTCTCTTTCCAAATGTCACTTCATTGGAGAAGCCATCTTTTCCATGAGACCTCTTTCTCTAGTTCTTTTCTTCTTAGCACTTATCTCCCGTGATGTATGTAGTTGTTTTTTTCCCCCCTCTGCCTTAACTAGAATGTGAAATCCATGAGAGTAGGGACTTTTTCTGTCTTTTGTTCTCCGCTGTGACCCCAGAGTTCATAACAGTGCTTGACATAAATGTGTGCTAAAAAAAATGTTGAATGGTATCTGAATTATAAACTCACATATGCTGAATCAAGACAGAAGTCAACCAAAGCTCCCTAGAGATAGAATGATCAAGTCCAAAATTGGACTCTAGCTTGATTGACTGCATTAACATTTTTACAGACTGTATTGATCACTGCAGAAAGCGTCATCTCTCTGGCACAGAGCAAGCAGTCAATCCATTCTCAGCAGCAGATCTTGACTGAGGCCAGCACTGACCAGTTGCCCCACCAGTTGACCGTGTGGCCTGCCATGGTGCCAGCTGTCAGCACTGAATCACACTGCTGGTTCCTATCTTCCAACTCTGTGCTTGCTGGAGAGGCTTCTCCCTCATACCCCTAGAGAGAGGGTACTGGCCCAAGAGGGGTCCAGTATCTTTGTAGGGTCTCACCTCCCTGTACGGGGCTGTGTGGTGTCCTGTCTTAAGTACAGCGAGAGTGTGCCCTGGCCAGAGGAATTTAGAGTCTGTCCGAAGGCAGTGCCATCTGACTAACATGGACAATTTGCCACTCTGGTTTACAGGTCAGTCTCTTAGCTTTGTTAATGTGAGTCTTTCTCAAATGTCCAAAAATGTATCTCCCTGGGCCTCTGAGGCTCAGGGTCAGGTGGTCAGGCTCTGACCCTGGGCTCTTGTCTAAGGTCCCTGGGAGGCAGCCACATGACCCTCCCCTGTGCTGCAGGTACCAGAGCTGGTTAAACAAATGAATGTTTTTCTTCTCAAAGTATCACTGTAGAAGTAACCAAATCATGCAAGATAGAGCCTCCAAATCTGGCACGGCGGAGTATGTCTTGGACAAGCACACCCTGGAAGGTAGTGATACTGAGAGCTCGGCATTAGGCAGGCTTCTTTGTAGCCCCTGGGGACTTCTCCGGTCACCAAGGCAGTGTGTACCTGTTGGGGTGATCCTGCCCTTTACTGTACGTTGTTAATAAACTCACTTTTGTAGCAATAAATTACAAAATCTTACAGAATGAGTTTATTTTCCTCCCAGTGAAATGTAGATTTGTGTAGTATCAGAACTGGAAAGCACCTGAAGGTCATCCGGGTGCACTGTCAACTCGGATATGAAGACACAAGGGCCCCCGAGAAGGTAAGTGATCGGGGATGGGGCAACTGAGAGCGGCCAGCAGGGTCACTGCTGACGCCTCATCCAGGGATGTGAGGTTCATTGACTGAGCTTCTGCTCATTTATCATAGGTCACTGAATGCCCTGGAAAAGAAGAATTTTGTCCTCCTCCCTATGCACAGTACGATGTTCCTCCCACTTTCTACCGCTCTGCCATGCTCCTTAAGCCCCAGTTAGGATTGGGCGCAATGTCCCGTTTACCATCTGCAAAGAGCAGGATCCTGATCGCAAGTCAGAGGTCTTCAGCAAGTGCCATCCACACGCCAGGACCCATAGCAACAGCTGCCAGTCTCTACAATTCTGATCCTGCAGGTAACTGGTCCAACAATGGCTGATTTTTCCTGCTGCACTTTTAAATAGTAACCATATAAAGTGTGGTAACTATCTGAAATATGATGCCTCTCACCCCTTCAGAATCTTTTTCTTTTATTCCATGTGACATTTACCAAAACTCATCTATCTGCAATGGTCACCCTTCATGTCACTTTAAAACTGTTGCTGGTGGAAGTGGGTTTCTTGCAGTGTTATGAGGAAAATTATTTTCAGGGGCCCACAATGGAGGGTGTGGCATGGTGGTAAAATTTATTTGAAGCAAAATCAAAAGGATGCCCCTTCAATGTCCCATCTCTGTCGATCCTGCTGTGGAAAATCAGGGCCAGAAATGGGGTCAATGTCCAGAGATCCTGTGTCATGCCAAGGCTAGTTCAGCCCAGTTTTTCTCATCATCAGCTAGCTTAGCTTGCATTCCTGGCTGCAGTTCATTGCTGTGCTGAGGTATTCAGGCTTCTGCCTGGACCTCATATGTAGAGTCCATGAGGCCACTGGCCATGCAGCTGCTAAGGCCACTTGGTTTGGAGAGAGGATTCACTGGTGCATGGGATGAGTGGTGCTCATGAGCACAAGAGAAAAAGGGGTAGGGGGAGAGAGAGAGAGAGAGGGAGGGAACTCTTTCTTCCCCTGGGATTGTATTAGCTTGGGTTTGGGATGAGTCAGGTGCATTTTCAAAATAGCCAATCAATTTTCTGAGCTTTTGTGGGCTTTTTGGTAGCTCCACCCCCTAGTTAGACTGACAGGCATCTATTATCAAGCACCTCCCCCTGCAGCCCCCAATAATCTGGTATTGGAGGGGGGCAGGGAGGGGTATTAATCCTTTTGGTGGGGAAATGATGCAATCCCGTGGTGTGTGAAGCTGTAGCTTCCTGGTGAAGCAAACAGGCTTATGCTCCCCAGTTTATTAAGCTCAATGTCTAATTCCCTTTGCTCTCTTTATTAATATCTAGTTAGCACTTCCAGTAACAAAATGATGGCACATGTAATCATCTCCTTACTTCTTGTAGTTTCTCCCCTTTGTCTAGTACATACTGGAGATCAGGATTCAGAGACATTTATCTTAAAGGTCCAGATAGTCAATGTTTTAGGCTTTCTGGTCCATGATGGTCTAAGTTATAACTACTTAGCATGGAAGCAGCCACAGGCAAGATGTGAGTGGATGGTGCAGCTGCATGGCAATATAGCTCCATGTACAAAGACAGTGGGCTGGATGTGGCCTGCAGCCTGCAGTTTATCAGAGAGCTCCTCCTACAGTACAGCACTGACCATATCACTCTTTTTTTCATCTATTCACAAATCTTGGACACAAAATGCCCTGCCACCTCTCCTAGCCCTGTCACTGTGCTCTTCAGTGGCAGGCCAGCTCACCTCCTGATGTTTTCTGCACCTCTTTGTTTTCCTCTCCATTCTTTTGCTGTGTGTTTCCTCTAGGTTTGGTGTATTTTTTTATTGTAGAAATAGTACTCACCTATTAAAAATTTGAATATAGAAAAATAGTAAGAAGAAAGTAATAGTACTTATATTTTAGAACCCAGCCAGAGTTAATATTATAGATTTTTTCTTACCATCTGTTTTTAATGTATTTTTCAGTAGCTGAAATAACACTAATGTGAATTTTGTTTTTTTCTATGAATATCATATTGTAGGCATTTTATATGTCATCAGTATTTCATAAATATTTAATGGAAGCATAATATTGTTTGTTTATTTATTCAACAAATTTTGGTATTTACTTTGTGCCAGAAGTTGTAAATTGAGGACTGCAGCAGTGAACAAAACAGAGACTCTTGCCTTCATGGAGCTTATAGTCTAATGTGGGAGTCCCCAACCTCTGGGCCATGGACCAATACTGGTACAGGCCTGTTAGGAACCAGGCCACATAGCACGAGGTGAGCTTGAGTGTAATGCACTTGAAGCATCCTGAAACCATCCCCCCAAAAAGGTTGAGGACTGCTGGTCTCATAGATGAAATTGAAAATAAAAATAAGCACAAAAATATCACTGATGTGTATACCTGAAACTAATGTAATAATGTATGCCAACTGTATTTGAAAAATAAAAACAATGATTCAACAGAAAAATTTAAAAACCTATGGAAATTGGGAAACACCAATATTTAAGGAATAGGCAAAGGAAGAGAGCAAGCAAAAAAGTCTGAAAAGGAATAATCAAGGTAGTAGGAAGAACACTAGAAAAGGAGAAAAAAAGAATTTCAAGATGTTAAATAGTATCCAATGTGATATAAGCTGAAATAAAGGAAGAGAGGGACCCATAGAATTTCATAATTAGGTCATTGTTGACTTTAGGCAATACAGTTTTAGAGGAGCACAAAATAATAACAAAAATAAGCACAACTTATTGGGCACTTACTTACATTTCATGCAAGGCATTTGGTAATTAAAGTATTCTATGCCTCTAAACCTCTCAACCACACTGCCAAGTAGTTATTCTATGATCTAAATGTTATGAAAGAAACTTAGGTGCAGAGAGCCTGAATGGCTTATAACTACATGGATGAATAAAAGTGAAGAAGTAAAGGTTTGAGTCATAATAAAAATATACTTAAAAAGGACAAAATAAGTACACAATTATAAATTGTGATAAATGTTGCCAAAGCAAGGGACATGGTGCTTGAGGAATTGTAACCTGAAGACTTATGTGGATGGGACAGGTGCTTCAGGGGCAGTGTCTCTGAAGTGGGAAAGATGGGTGATTGTGAGAATAATAGCAGAGTTGATGTAACCAATGCCCAATTACCAGCAGTTGGGTTCTACTTCCTTTGTACTATTTTTTAAAAGATTTATTATTTTTAGAGAAAGGATAAGGCAGGGCAAAAGGGAGAGAAACATTGACGTGAGAGAGAAACATCAATCGGTTGCCCCTCAAGTGTGTCCCAACTGGGGACTGAACCCACAGCCCTAGCATGTGCTCTGACTGGGAATCAAACTGGCTACTTTTCACTTTGTAGGACAATACCCAACAAACTGAACCACACCAGTCAGGGCCCTCTGTACTATTGTTAATAATGTTGAAATTTGAATCTTCATGTATACTTATTTGCCTTCTTTCATATTGTTTTCTTAGGATAGATTATTTCAAATGTAATTATTATATAAAGCATATCCAAACTTTTTACAGGCTAATTTTTTTCTTATTTAAAAATCTTTATTGCATTTTTGCCATTACCATTAAGTCCCCTTATACAAACCTCCCCCCAGTAATCACCACACTGTTGTCCATGTCTCTGAGTCGATTTTCCTTTTTGCTCAATTCCTCCACCCCATAACCCTCCCCACTCCCTTAGATGTCATCCTGTTCTTCATCTGTGAGTCTGTCCCCATTATCCTTGTTAGTTCAGTTTGTTCATTAGGTTCCACATATGAGTGAAATCATATGGCATTTGTTTTTCTGTGACTGGCTTATTTCACTTAGCCTAATGTTCTCCAGGTCCATCCATGCTGTTACAAAGGTAATTTTTTTTCCTTTTTTTATGTCTGAGTAGTATTCCATTGGGTAAAGTCCCATAGTTGTTTTATCCAGTCATTTACTGATGGGCACTTGGGCAGCTTCCATATCTTGGTGATTGTAAATAATGCTTCAATGAATAGAGAGGCACTTATGTTCTTTTGAATTATTGTTTTGGGTTCTTTTGGATATATTCCCAAAAGTGGGATTGCAGGCTCAAAAAGCAAGTCCATTTTTAATTTTTTGAGGTATAACCGTACTACTTTCCAGTGGTTTTACCAGTCTATATTCCCACCAACAGTACAAAATGGTTCTTCCCTTTCTCTTCATCCTTGCCAACACATTCCTTTTTTTAACTTTTTTTATTGTTGTTCAAGTACGTTGTCTTCATTTCTCTCCCCAACATCCCCCGTCCCAGTCATCCCTATTTCCCACCCTTGATCCTATCCCCTGTTGCTTTTGTCCATGTGTCCTTTATAGATATTCCTAAAAACCCTTCCCCCCTTTCCCCTCATTATCCTTTCCCACCTTCCCTCCAGTTACTGTCAATTTGTTCTTAATTTCAATGTCTCTGGTTATATTTATATAATGGAATACTGTGCAGCAGAAAGAAAGAAGGAGCCCCTACACTTTGTAACAGTTTGGATGGATCTGGAGAGCATTATGCTAAGTGAAATAAGCCAGGTGGTGAAAGACAAATATCATAGGATCTCACCTATAAGTGGAACCTAGTCAACAAAACAAACAAGCAAACAAAGTCTTTGTGCCTTTGCTTGTTTTTGTTTATTGATTTATTATTTTTTACAGATTTTTAAAACTTTAATTGTTGTTCAAGTACAGTTTTCTCCCATCCCAGCTAACCCCCCCCAAGCCTTCCCCACCTCCCTCCCATTTCCACCACCTCTAGTTTTTGTCTATGTGTTCTTTATATTTGTTCCTGTAAACTCTTCTCCTTTTTCCCTGAAATTCCTTCCCCTTGCCCCTCTGGTCAGCCTGTTCTCTATTTCAGTGTCTTTGGTTTTATTTTGCTTGTTTGTTTTGTTGTTTAGGTTCCTGTTAAAGGTGAGATCATATGGTATTTGTCTTTCACCACCTGGCTTATTTCACTTAGCATAATGCTTTCAAGTTCCATCCATGCTGTTGCAAAGGGTAGGAGCTCTTTCTTCCTTTCTGCTGCATAGAATTCCATTGTGTAAATGTACCATAGTGTTTTGATCCATTCATTTACTGATGGGCACCTAGGTTGCTTCCAGCACTTGGCTACTGTAAATTGTGCTGCTATGAACATTGGGGTGCATAGGTTCTTTTGGATTGGTGTTTCAGGGTTCCTAGGATATAATCCTAGCAGTGTCAAAAGCAGTGACCCAATTGCTGGGTCAAAAGACAGATCTATTTTTAGTTTTCTGAGAAAATTCCATACTGTTTTCCATAGTGGTTGTACCAGTCCGAAATCCTACCAACAGTGCACTAGGGTTCCCTTTCCTCCACAGCCTCTCCAACAGTTGTTGTTTGTTGCTTTGTTTCTGATGGCCATTCTGCCTGGTGTGAAGTTTATCTCATTGTGGTTTTAATTTGCATCTCTCTGACAGCTAGCAAAATTGAGCATCTTTTCATGTGTCTCTAGATCCTCTATGTGTCGTCCTCAGAGAAGTGTCTGTTCAAGTCATTTGCCCATTTTTTTAATTAGGTTACTTGTCTTCTTAGAGTGGAGTTGTGTAAGTTCTTTATATATTTTGGAGATTAAACCCTTGTCTGAGGTATCATTGGCAAATATGTTTTCCCCCACAGTTGGTTCTCTTTTAATTTTGATACTGTTTTCTTTAGCTGTGCAGAAGCTTTTAATTTAAATGAGATCCCATCTGTTTATTCTTTCCTTTATGTTCCTTGATCTAGGGGACATGTCAGTAAAAATGTTGCTACATGAAATATCTGAGATTTTCATGCCTATGTTCTCCTCTAGAACTTTCATGGTGTCACGGCTTATATTTAAGTCTTTTATCCACCTTGAATTTATTTTTGTGTATGGTGTAAGTTGGTGCTCAAGTTTCATTTTTTTTTGCTTGTAGCTGTCCAGTTCTCCCAACACCATTTATTAAAAAGACTATTTTTACTCCATTTTATGTTGCTGCCCCCTTTGTCAAATATTAATTGACCATAGAGACTAGGGTTTATTTCTGTGCTCTCTGTTCTGTTCCATTGGTCCATGTGCCTGTTTTTGTGCCAGTACCAGGCTGTTTTGATTATAGTGACTTGTAATACAGTTTGGTATCAGGTATTGTGATCCCTCCTACTTTGTACTACATTCTAAAAAATTGCAGCAGCTATTTGGGGTCATTTATGGTTCCATATAAATTTTTGAAAAGTTTGATCTATGTCTGTGAAATATGCCATAGGTACTTCAATAAATATTACATTGAATCTGTAAATTGCTTTGGGTAGTATGGACATTTTGATGATGTTAATTCTTCTGATCCATGAACACAGTATATGTTTCCATTTGTTTGTGTCTTCCTTGATTTCTTTCTTCGGTGATGTGTAGTTTTCAGAATACAGGTCTTTTACCTCCTTGGTTAGGTTTATTCCTAGGTATTTTATTTTTCTTTTTGCTATATCAAATAGGATGTTTTTCTTGATTTCTGCTTCTGATGTTTCATTGTTGGTGTACAAAAATGCCTTTGATTTCTGGATATTGACTTCATATTCCACTGTTTTCCCAAATTCATTTATTAGGTCAAGAAATTTTTTGGCAGAGTCAATAGGATTTTCTATGTATACTATCATGTCATCTGCAAACAGCGACAGTTTTGTTTCCTCCTTTCCGATTTGGATGCCTTTTATTTCCTTTTCTTGTCTGATTGCTGTGGCTAAAACTTCCAGTACTATATTGAATAGAAGTGGTGAAAGTGGAAAACCTTGTCTTGTTCCGGATCTTAGTGGAAAAGATTTTAGTTTTTGCTCATTGAGTATGATGTTGGCTGTAGGTCTCTCATATATGGCCTTTATTATGTTGAGGAATGCCCCCTCTATTCCCACTTTGCTGAGTGTTTTTATCATAAATGGGTGCTGTACCTTATCAAATGCTTTTTCTGCATCTATTGATATAGTCATATGATTTTTGTCTTTGCTTTTGTTTATGTGATGTATTACATTTACTGATTTGCTAATATTGTACCATCCTTGCATCCCTGGGATGAATCCCACTTGGTCATGGTGTATGATCTTTTTAATGAATTGTTGGATGCGGTTTGCCAAAATTTGGTTGAGGATTTTAGTGTCTATGTTCATCAGTGATATTGGCCTGAAGTTTTCTTTTTTTGTTGTGTCTTTGTCTGATTTTTGGATTAGGATGATGCTGGCCTCATAAAAAGAGTTTTGGAGTCTTCCATCATTTTGGATTTTTTGGAATAGTCTGTGAAGGATAGGGGTTAACTCTTCCTTAAATGCTTCATAGAATTCTCCTGTGAAACCATCTGGCCCAGGGTTTTTGTGTGTTGGGAGTTTTTTTTTATTACTGCTTCAATTTCATCTGCTGTTATTGGTCTGTTGAGGCTTTCTGCTTCTTTATCATGGAGTTTTGAAAGATTATATTTTTCTAGAAATTTGTCCATTTCACCTAGGTTTTCAAATTTCTTGGCATACAGTTCTGCATAGTAATTTCCTACAATCCTTTGTATTTCTGTGGTATCAGTTGTAATTTCTCCTCTTTCATTTCTGATTGTGTTTATTTGGGTCCTCTCTGTTTTTTCTTGATGAGCCTGTTTAAAGTCTTGTCGATTTTTTTTTTAATCTTTTCAAAGAACCAGCTCCTGGATTCATTGATCCTTAGAAGTGTGCTTTTAGTCTTTATGTTGTTTAATTCTGCTCTGATCTTTGTTATTTCCTTCTTTGTACTTGCTCTGGGCTGTCTTTGTTGTTGTTCCTCCAGTTCTTGTAGATGTAAGGTTTGGTGGTTTGCTTGAAATGTTTCTATCTTTTTTAGGTAGGCGTGTATTGGTATGAACTTCTTTCTCAGGACTGCCTTGGCTGTGTCCCATAAGTTTTCAGTTGTTGTGAGTTCATATTTGTTTGTTTTCAGAAACTTTTTGATATCTTCTCTAATTTCATTCTTGACCCATTCATTGTTTAATAGCATGCTATTCAATCTCCATGATTTTGAGTATTTTGTGTTTTTTCCTTGGGGTTGGCTTCTAGTTTCAGTCCTTTGTGGTTGAAGAAAATGCTCGGTATGATTTCAATTTGAATTTGTTGAGGCTTGTTTTGTGTCCTATCATGTGATCAGTCTTTGAAAATGTTCCATGTGCATTTGAAAAGAATGTGTATTTTGCTTCCTTGGGATGAAGAGCTCTATATATATCAGTTAAGTCCATTTCATCTAGGGCATTGTTCACTGCCTCAGTATCATTGTTGATATTTTGTTTGGAAGATCTGTCCATTTTTGACAGTGGGGTGTTAAATTCCCCTACTATAATTGCATTGCTGTCAACATCTTTCTTGAGGTCCTGTAATATCTTTATGTATTTGGGTGTTCCTATGTTGGGTGTATATATATTTACAATGTTTATGTCTTCTTGGTGGATTCTTCTCTTGAGTATTATGAAGGGACCTTCTGGGTCTCTCTTTATGGCCTTTTTTTTTAAGTCTATTTTGTCTGATATGAGTATTGCTACCCCGGCTTTTTTTCCCTGTCCATTGGCTTGGAAAATTTGTTTCCAGCCCTTCACTTTCAGTCTGTGTAGGTCTTTTGTCCTGAGGTGGGTCTCTTGTAGGCAACATGTGTGTGGTTCATGCTTTCTTATCCATTCAGCTATTCTGTGTCTTTTGATTGGGACATTTAATCCATTTACGTTTAAGGTTATTATTGATAGGTCCTTATTCATTGCCATTTTCATACCTGTGTTCACCTCTCTCTCTTGCTCTCTCTTTTCCTTCCATTCATTAAGGCAGTCCCTTTAGCATCTCTTGCAGAGCTGATTTGGTTAAGGTGTATTCTTTTAGACTTCTTTTGTCTGGGAAGCTTCTTATTTGGCCTTCCATCTTAATTAGGAGCCTTGCTGGGTAAAGTAGTCTTGGTTGCAGTTCTCTGGTTCTCATTACTAGGAATATTTCTTGCCATTCTCTTCTGGCTTGGAGTGTTTCCATTGAGAAGTCAGCTGCTAACCTTACCATGGCTTCTTTGTATGTTACTTCCTGTTTCTCCCTCGTTACCTTTAGGATTCTCTCTTTGTCTTGAAATTTTGCCATTTTAATTATGATGTGTCTTGAAGTTGGCCTCTTTGGGTTCCTCTTGATTGGGTCTCTCTGTGTTTTCCTGGATTTGTGTGAATTTTTTTTCTCTCATCAAATTAGGAAAGTTTTCCATCATTACTTTTTCAAATAGGTTTTCTATCGCTTGCTCTTCTTCTTCTCCTTCCTGTATCCCTATTATATGGATATTATTATGTTTCATATTGTCTTGCATTTCTCTTGATCCCTCTTCATTCTTTCTGAGCCTCTTTTCCTTTTCTTGCTCTTTCTGGGTGTTTTTTTCTACCTTGTCTTCCAGCTCACTGATCTGATCTTCTGCTTCATCTAGCCTGATTTTGATTCCTTCTACTATGTTCTTCAGTTCAGAAATTGTATTCTTCATTTCCTCTTGGCCCTTGTTGATAGTTTCTGTTTCCTTTTTCATGTTGATATAGTTTGCAGTGAGTTCGTTGTAGTTTCCCTGTAGTTTCTGATAGCTGATTGCAAGCTCATTGAGCTTCCTTATAACCATTGCTTTGAACTCAATATCTGATAGTTGAGTTGCCTCTATTTCATTTAACATTCTTTCTGAGGCTTCCTCCTTTCCTTTCATTTAGGGATTGTTTCTTTGTCTTCCCACTGTTTGTGAGACTCTTCTTGTTAGCCTCAGCTTCTTAAATTGATCTGTTCTAGCTCCCTGCATTTGTGGTGTGAACTTCTGTGGTAGAATACCTGTGAGATTCAGTGGTGCAGTCTCCTTGATCCCTCAAGTTCACTGGTCTTGGGCTGTCATTTAAGTTGGCTCTGTGTTTGTCTTTTGTTTTGATTGTTTTGGGGTCTTTTTTTTGGTGGGTCCTTCCCCTCAGCTGGTTAACTGAGGGTCACTCTGTCCACCACCTCTTTTATTTTGTTGTCTTGGTGAGGGCAGGTTATGTTGAAGTTGTTTCCCCCATGTGTCCAAGATTTTGAAGCTTCTCTCTTGCTTTTGTTCAGTTGTTTGCTCTGGGTGATTTCTCTACTATTTAGTTGTATTTCCAGATAAGTCCTGGATTGAAGTTAGTGAGGTTTCCACTCCCTCCTTCATCTTCTTCTTGTTCTATGTTGGTGGTTCCTTTGTTGTTGGGCTTCCTCTTCCAGTGGGTATCCTGGTGGTCACAGCTGCCACCTATTCTGTTTTGTTCACTGCTGTATCTCCAATGCTGGGAACACTGTGAGTTACCTGCTCCTGGAGGTCCCTTTGGCTCTAGTCTGCATGTGCACGAGCCCACCCATGTAGGTTTTTTAAATAAAAACAAGTAAATATTCATATTTACTGGCTTGTTCCTTAAAAGGATACTTTTAACCAAGGAAAGCCAGAAACCAAGTAGAGACCAATAGGAAGGGCAGAAACGCCAATGGGGACAGCCAGTCAGTGGGAGCTTCCCCCTGAGAGGTGAGAAGCCTGATATTTATTTATTTTTTAGGTAGGTCTGTATTGCTGTGAATTTCCCTCTTGGATTGCTTTCCCAGTGTCCCACTTATTTTGGATTGTCATGTTCTCATTTTTCATTTGTTTCAATGTATTTTTTTTATTTTTCCTTGATCTCATTATTGACCCACTTATTGTTTGATACCATGTTATTTAGTTTCCATGTCATTGTGTGTTTTTCAGTGTTCATCTTATGATTGATTTCTAGTTTTATAGCATTGTGGTCAGAGAAGATTCTTGAATATGATTTCAATTCTGTGAAATTTACTGAGGCTTGTTTTGTGTCCTAGCATGTGGTCTGTCCTAGACAATGTGCCACGTGCACTTGAAAAGTGTGTATCTTCTGCTGCTTTGAGGTAAAATGCTCTGAAGATGTCGATTAGATATATTTGATCTAGTGTGTCATTTAAGGCCACTGTCTTCTTTTTGACTTTCTGTCTGGAAGATCTATCCATCGAAGTCAATAGAAGTGTTAAAATCCTTGACTGTGACTGTATTTCAGTCAGTCTCTTCCTTTATGTCCATCAAGATTTGCTTCACATATTTAGGTTCTACTGTATTGGGTGTGTAAAAGTTTACTAAGGTTATATCCTCTTGGTGGATTGTTCCCTTTATCATTATATAGTGCCCTTCTTTGTCTCTTACTATAGCCTTGGATTTAAAGTCTATTTTGTGGCATGTAAGTACTGCAACCCCAACTTTTTTTCCCTTTCCATTTGCATGAAATATCCCTTTCCATACTTTACTTTTAGTCTGTGTGTATCTTTCAATATAAGATGGGTCTCTTGGAGGCAGCATATATATGGGTCTTGTTTTCTTATTCATTAAGCTGCCTATGTCTTTTGGTCAAAACATTTAAGCCATTTACATTTAAGATGAGTATTGATACATATGTATTTAGTGCCATTTTACTATTAGATTGTTTTGCTCTGTTTGTTTTCTTTCCCTTCCTCTCCCTCCTCCCCCCACCCCCTGCTTCCTCTTCTTCAAGCAAGCACTTTAACATTTGTTGCAGTATTGGTTTGGTGATAACAAACTCCTTTAGCTTTTTCTTGTCTGGGAAGCTCCTTATTTCTCCTTTGATTTTGAATGCTAGCCTCGCTGAGTAAAGTAGCCTTGGTTGTAAGCCCTTGCTTTTCATCACCTTGAATATTTCATGCCACTACCTTTTGGCCTTGAAATGTTTCTGTTGATTAATCAGATGCCAGTGTAATTGATGCTCCCTGGCATGTATATACCTGTTTTTTTTTTTTTCTCGTGGCTTTTAGGATTCTCTCCTTGTCTTTAAGTTTTGTCATTTTAATTAGGATGTCTCTTCATGTAGGCCTCTTTGGATCCAACTTGTTTGGGACTATCTGAGCTTCTTGAGCTTATGTGTCTGTCTTTTTCCCTCAGCAAATTAGTGAAGTCTTCAGTCATTATTTCATCAGATAGGTTCTAGATCACTTGCTTGCTCTCTTTCCCTTCTGGTATGCCCATGATGTGGATGTTGTTATGATTCATGTTTTCCAAAATGTTTCTTAAGCCCTCTTCATTTTTTTTAATTCTTTTTTTCTTTTTGTCCCTCTGCCTGGGTGTTTTTTTTTCTACTGTGGCTTCCAAATCACTGATTTGATGTTCTGCTTCATCTAACCTACTGTTTACCACTCCCAGTGTATTTTTTATTTCAGATACTGCATTTTTAATTTGACTGGTTCTTTGTTTATGGTCTCTCTCTTTCTTCTTGCTGTTGAGTACCTTATAATCATTACTCTATCTGGGAAATTGCTTGCCTCCATTCCATCTATTTCTTCTTTAGAATTCTCTTGTTCTATCATTTGAGGTCTATCTTTTTTTCTTCTCATTTTGGCTGTTGCTTTGTATTTTCCACCTTAGCTGTTAAACTAATCAAGCTGTAATCTGCTGCCTGGCCTAAATTCCACAGGGTAGAGTGGAATAATTCCTGCAGGTGGGGCTGTTGCTTCCCCTCAGGCTGATGACACTTGGAAGGAGTGCTCTGCCTGATAAAGATGGTTCCTACAGTATGGAGGAATGACTCAACACAGGGATCCTGGTGGCTGCTCCCTCAGTTTTCTCCCCAGAGTCACCAACCCCATGCTCTCCTCAAGCATCTGTAGTCCACTCTACCCTCCCTCTACCAGAGCCCAGGGTAAGTGGCTTCAAATGAAATTTTGTGCATTGGCCCTTTAAGAGGCTCTCTGCATCTCCAGCCATCTCTCCCTGGCAAATAGAAACACACATGTTTTTCATAGCTAGATATTATCTGGGTTCCTTTCTGGCTCTGGAGCTGTAGGCTGGGGAGCCCAGCTTGTGGTTTAGACCTCACATTTCTCAACGAGAAACCTCTGGCTGCTGAACTATCCCTGTGGAACTTCAGCTTCTGCCTGTGGGAGTCCAGCAGACCTCTTGCATCTCCTATGCACTCCATACCTATCATGTTGTGGTAAAGTGGTTTCTTTTGTCTGTCGGTGGTTATAAGTTATAAGGCTTCTCTCCAGGTAGTGTTCAATTGGTTATCAAGGATGATGTTTCTACAATTTAGTGTAATTCCTGTTTGGTCCTTGGAGGGGGTTACTATAGCTTCTACTTAACTCCTCCACCATCTTGGATCCCTCTGTTTTCTTCATCAGGTTAATTATTTTAGAAAACTTGTAATACTTATTGTTCTACTAGTATTTCTTCAACATGCTTCTTCTTGCCCTACTCTTGCCAGTGTTAAATGTTAGCTTTATTACTACTACTGTCATTATAGCATTTCTGTTATTATTAGTGGAAGGGAAATTTGTTTATCTGTTGCCATTATAGTACTGTGTGAATTGTCATTTACCATGGTAATTATTGATGGTCTTAATGATTAGTTTTTTTGACAGGCACTTCTGTAACAAAAGACAAATTTTTTTCATGAACCCCACAATATACAATATATATTTATCATGATGGACCAATCTGTCATTATCAGAGCTGCTACAAGTTAATTATGTGTCCAGTCACTCATTTAACAGTTTTGCTGAGAGACTTTGGCATGTCAGCAGTGTTCTGTATGGGAGGGGCACAAAGGAGAGACAACAGACAAAAATTCTTGTTCCTGTGGAGCTTAGATTGTAGAATGGGGGGTGGCCTTTTTTTTTTTTAGTAAATTAACAAATTACATTGCCTATTGGGAGAAATAAATAATATTGAAGAAAGTGAAACATTAGAGAAGGGGGAGATGAGGTTTTGGGACATAAAGGAGGAGGATTATAATTTTAAATAGGGTAGTTGGAAAAGGCTTCTCTGACAAAATGACTCCAAAGGAGTGAAGGAGGGAACCATGTGGATTTTCTGATGGAGAGATCCAGGCAGAGGGAGGAGCCAGTGTAAAGGTGCCAAGGTCCCAGGAAGGCTAGGGAGGCTGGACTAGAGTGAGTTGCAAGAGAATGGTAGGGGATGTGAACAGAGAGGTGACTGGCGCTGGGGGAGTTGCATAAGGCCTAAGAGCCATTGCAAAGATTTGACTCTTACTCTGAGTACAGGGTTTGGAACCGGGCAATGTGATCTGACTTTTGTTTAAACATGATCTCTCTGAGTCCATGGTGACAGCACACTCTAAGGAGACAAAGACCAAAGCAGGGAGTACAGGTGTTTCAGTGACTTGGGCAGTGATGAGAGATAGTGAGAAGGTCAAGTATACAGGGGGTCCTGACCCACTGGACATGGCCTGGGAGAGAAAAAGAACAATGGATGGTGAGCAGGGCTTTGAGCCTGAGGAACTAGGAGAATGGAGCTGCCATTCCGAGAGGGGAGAAGTTGGTGTACAAGGGAAGGTAGGAGCTAATTTAGGGCAAGTTAATGTTGAAAAGTGTCCAGTCATCCTGTGGAATAAAGCCCTGGACCTAGGTGACTAGAGTTGAGAGCACAGGACCCAGCTGGAGATAGGAAAGTGTTGGTGATCAGCAAATTGACTGTATTGAAAGTGATAATGTCCTTCTACTGGGTGGCCATTGCTATCCAGCACCATTTCACCTTCACCTTCAGCAGTGAGTTATAAACTTGATGTAAAACTAGATTATGCACCTTTAAAATTGTATGATATAACAAATGTTAATAGTTTTATTTATGTACAAAATTTGGAAAATCTTAAAGTTACTAAAAATAAACTTAGTTGAGATTCACCTTGCAAAAGCTAAGTTTCAAATAAAGCAAGGTCTTTTAGACCATACCCCTTGCATACCTCCAGGGAGGTGGCAGCTCCTTCTGAAGTTGGCTTATTCATGCTCTCACATTTGTGATGAGGCTGACACATCAAAGTTAAGTTCAGCTATCACTAGTACACAGTAGGGACTCCCCAAGCCCTAACTGTTCAGGACCCCAAACGTTTTTCTTGGGCTTCTGGTGTCTTCATTTAGAGAAAGGTGTATATTTACATGAGTTATCAATGGGGACCCAGGAAAGCTTTGTGACAATGATGGTTGTCACTCATATAGGACACAAGATGTTCCTGGTGGTGTTGGGCAGGATCACCTGGCATAGGCTCTGGGATGGATAATGAAAAGTTCTCACTCCAGACATTGGAAAACTCTCAAAGGTGATAATGACTTAGTTCTGAGTGGCTCCTGGACACTAGCACCATGCCAGTGGCCCTTGACTTAGCTTATTCACTCAACTTACCCCAGGAATTAGGCCTCTCTCTTCTTGGGCTGTGATGCTAGAGGCCCCCAAGCTTCCAGGACCTGCTTTGGCAATATTCCTCACTCATTTACTTCTTTTCTTTCTGCAGACAGCTTTCCAATTTTTCTTAGTGTTTTCCTCAGAGATATTCCATTTCTCCTCAAAAACTGTCAGCTTATTATTTCACAAGGTCCGTTAAATGACACCTAAAGAGGATGCCTCTAGCTGCAGGTGGGTACAGGTCAGTGGAGCCTGCAATACATGGGGCTTACCCTGGGGAATCTGCTTGGAACTGTGGGGTGGAGTCGTGGGCAGGAGTCTGGAGTATCCATGGCCCTGTTTTTCACCAGACAATAGATGGAGGCAGGGCTGAATGGCAAACAGACATCTTTACAGTAATAATTCTGTAAGATTGAGTGTCAACAGACTCTAAGATACAAGCAGCCCTATAACTAACAACTTTATTTGTCTGGAGAGAAACAGGTTAAAACAAGAGCCAATGCTCAACACATAACCTTAGGCCTTGAGGCACCTCGCTGTGGAACAGAGAATGCCTGCCTGCTTTGAACCCAGCTCTGGCCCTTTTCTGCTATGACCTCGTGCAAATAGCTAGACAGGGAGAACTCACCTTATGAGAAGATGAGTGAGAATCAAAATCCCCACCTCCCACACACCCTCCTCTCCTCACCAACACACGCTAGGCCCTGGCTGCAGGAGCCAGGTCCCTAGGAAACAAACTTATTTTCTTCTGTGTTTATCTTCCTTCTTGTATTATCATTATTACAGTTATACTTTTTATTTTTCATATTATCATAAAATTTTATGGTACTATTTCCACCTGTTCTCATCTAAGATGATGTGCAGAGACCAGGTCTCTCCCTTAAGCAGCCCTGGGCTCCAGAAGGACTAGTTTCAGCACAGTCATTTTCAAAAGCTCATTTCAGCTACCAAGAGCATATTAAGGGTTCCAGTTTATACCTGCTTCTTATAAAGCAAGTGATTCAGTCCCTAACCACTCTAAAAATCTCACTTCCTATTCTCTCCTAGACTCTCATATTCTACAGCTTTTTTGGAGCACCCACTTCTCCGCCCAGTTTTCCAATACCTTCCAGTAATGCTCCCCGTCGCCCCCTGATGCCCACCAGTCATCACCATTAGACTCTTCTCAACACTCCCTGCCTCCTAACAGTCTCATCAACAGGCTAGTCGATAGGTTGACTAGCCATAGTGGTGGGTAGGAGAATAGGCCTGGGAGGAAGTACAGAGAATTCTGTTTTGGAAGTTCTGGTAGTGCCATCACAGAGTCAAGTAGATATATGAGCCAGGGGCTCAATGAGAGGTCAGGGCTGGAGATTGAAATTGGGGGTTCATCAGATGCTACTAAAGTCAAGGGGTCAAGTGCATATTTGAAAGTAGCTAGGTGAGTGGATCTTGAAAGTTTTTATCCCAAGAAAAAAAACATTTTGTAAATATGTGTGGTGATGGATATTAATTAGACTTAGTGTGGCAATCATTTTGCAATATGCACAAACATTGAATCGTTACATTGTACACATGAAACTAATGTGTTATGTCAATTATACCTCAATTAAAAAAGAAAAACAAGTTCAGGGAGTTCAAGTAAAGAGCAGAAGACATCCAAGGATGGGTGCCTGTGTTCCAATATTCATGCTCTAGCAGAGAAACTGGGAAGCAGAAGCTAAGGTAGAGAGTAGGGGCAGGGAATCTGGAGTCCAAAAAGCAGAGAGAGAGAAGAAAGGACCTCAGAGAATCCAGGAGTGGTCAGTCATTTTAAATGCTCCTGAAGAACTAGGTAGTTTGAGGACACACAGGATCAGTGAATGTGACAACAGGGAAGTCACTGGCAATTTCAGTGGAGTGATGGGGACAGAAGCCTGATTAGCCAGATAGACAAAAGGGAGCTGACATTCAAGTGTCACCAGCTCAAGCTTACAGTATGTCAAACGCAAATAGCAGGAATGCCAGAAGAGACTTGCAGTTATTTCATGATCTGGGGAATGAGAGTGATTTTGCTATGTTAAGGGTTTCTAGAAAATACTTGTGATAATTTGTAATGAGTACACCAATATGCAGAATTTTCCTGACAACTGCATATGTAACAGATATGATCCAAATAGATACATCACTGTCAGCTCCCCTCAAACATGTTATGGATCTCACAAATTGATCGACTTTTCAGGTAGCAATTGGTAGTTTTACCTTATTGCTGTCAATATGTAAAATATCAGGGGTCATTGTTCCAGGTCTGTTTGTTCAGCATTTAGAAATCAAAACAGCTGAAAAGGGAAGGCCTGTGTAAGGATGGAATGGCTTCCTGCCACAGAATTTCATAAGGTGAAATTTGCAAAGAACAAAAGATGTTCTTTGCAAGGCTGTGGGAAGAAAAGCGATTGTCATTCTTTAGTGAGACTAATGATTTGTTTTAAGGCTGAGCTTGTATACAAAATTATTTTGATGACCACAGAATAGTGGCGATAAAGATGATAATCGTAACTTCAGAGAGATTATTACAAAAATATCTTATTTAACCTGTAAACAAAGGTATTAGGTAGATTTTCTTTTCTCCTCTTTTTCTGTTTCACAAGTAGGAAATTGTTTTACAGATAAGGCTCAGGGTGATTAACATTCACAGGGTAGTATAAATCTCACAACTTATTCTTCCTTTTCAAAATTATTTGATTATTCTAGGTTGTCTGAATTCCCATACATATTTTAGAATCAGCTTGTCAATTTTGTGTGTGTGTGTGTGTGTGTGTGTGTGTATGCACACATTTCATTGCTGTAACTTCAACTGAGACTATGTTGGACCTAGAGATAAATTTGGAAAGAATTGAGATTTTAACAATGTTAAGATAGTGGTCCAGGAAAAATAGAGACAACTGTACCTAAAGAACAATTTTTAAAAAAGTATTAAAAAATTATATATTTCCAGGTTAAAAAAAAGATTTTCAATATATATACATAACCTATCTCTCAATTTATTTGGATCTTCTTTCATTTTTTTAGCTGGATTTTCTAGTTTAATGTAGAGATTTTATATATTAAAATTTTTATGTATTCATAGTACCATTATTCAAAATAGCCAAGAAGTAGAAGCAGCCCAAGTGTCCACTGATGTATGAATGGATAAACAAACATGGAACACACACACACACAATGAAATATTATTCAGCCTTAAAAAGGAAGAAGTTTTGACACATGCTATAACATGGATGAAACTTGAAACCATTATGCTAAGTAAAATAAACCAATGACAAAAAAAATGCTATGGTTCCACTTATATGAGGTATCTAGAGCAGTCAAATTCATAGAAACAAGAAGTAGAATGGAGGTTGACAGGGTCAGAGAGGAGGGGGAGGGAGGAGTTGTTTAGTGAGTATAGAGCTTTAGTTTTGCAAGATGAAAAAGTTCTGGAGGTTGGTTTGACAATATGAATATACTTAACACTATGAATTGTACACTTAAAATGTCTCAGAGGGTAAATTTTATGTCATATATATTTTACTACAGTTAAAAATTCCCTACATATTTTATATTGCTTTATAATAGTGCCAATTTTTTAAAATTTCAATTTGTAGCTATATCTTAAGGATTTGCATTATTTATTTTCATTATCATTCAGTTAAGAAGTTTTTCTAATTTCTCTTGTGACTTTTTTGTTTTATAGATTATTTAGTTTGCATTGCTAATAACCCCAAATTTGGGGATTTTTCAGATATGCTTGTGTGGACTTTGTTTTAATTCCATTGTGCTCAGGAAACATCTTTCATTAGACTTGAGTCTTTATAAGCTTTATGAGGCTAATTTGACCAAAATAACTGACCAAAAATTTGCATATATTTGGTGTATTGCTCTGTAAATGTTTATTCGGTCTAATTGCTTCATAGTGTTGTTGAAGTTCTCTATATATTTACTATATTTTAAATTTGTTCTGTCAATTACTTCGAGAGAAATGATGAAATCAATAAGTACAATTGTGGATTTACAACCTGCTTTCAGTTATACCATTTTTTGCTTCATATTTTAAAACTCTTATAAGGTGTATAACTCATTTAGGATTTTGATTCATTGGATTCACCCCTTTGCATTATGAAGTATACATCTTTATCCCTGATAATGTTCCTTGTTCTGAAGTCCATTTTGTTTGATATTAATATGGACACTGTAGTTTTCTTTTGATTATATTTACCTGGTAAATCTTATCTCATTATCTCACTTTCAATATACTTATATTTTAATATTCAAAGTCAGCTTTTAGAAACCCAACATACTAATCATTTTTTCAGCTTGCATTCAATTTTGTTATGAATTCTGCTTTTTGAAATCAGTTTTATTTCTATGGCCTGGGAAGTGCCTGCAGGCAGTGAGACTGGGTGGCTAGAGGGCTCACTTCATTCATTTTTTCCTCTGAGGGATCACATTCCTGTGCTGGTTGTTGTATGATTTCTGAAAACATTAGTTGCCTATATTTTGTTTCATTGTCTAATTGTTTATGGAAGTTTTCACATCAACTAAATCTTCATGGGTGAAATTTCTTTTACATATTCATCAAAGATTATTAACATCAGATGGTGTTTGTTGTATCTAACAAAAGCTTTCTTTCCTCTTGTGTTTATTCTTTTAGTTCCAGACTATTTATGTAGTGGTTGTTTTGGAGGGTTTTGTTATTTTTAAAGAATACTGTAAAAATATGCTTGTATAGGGTTGCATTTTGTGTTTAACTGGCATTGCATACTCAAGAGGTCAGGATTCTCTGTCACACTTACTTTGATTGTTCTCCTGTCTTTATGTTTCATAGTCACTTGAGGCTCTGCACACTATCACACCAGCACATGGAACTGGAGAGAGGAACAACCCTTAATGCTCTACCCTGTACTTCAGTGTTTATGCATGTCCAGCCTTAAGTGGTTTCCCTTATTCTGAATTCTAAGACGTGATTTGATGTGTAAATTGCATGTGTTGCATTTTTTCAAGTCTAAGGTATGAAAACTATTAGTTCTCTAATAGGTGAGTAAGACTGTGACTTAGATCTTGGGGAGTATTCCTGATGATTCCACTCCTGTGTTGGCTTTATGAATACCGTTAATGCATTATGGCTTTGGAGCAACCTATGAAAACTGGATATGCAGTAAATGCATGCTACTCCACCAATTAGACTGTCCCAGGGTTTCTGTGTCATAAATTAATGCTATCACTAAGACTCTTAAGTCTTACAGATCTTGATGTGACTATGTCTGCTGAAGAATAAATGAACCCAAGTGCTTCCTTATCTCTTATATTATTTCTGTGTTTTTTTGTTTACAGTGTTTCCTGACTCCACAGTCATGCCTAAAACTGTGAACTTTTATTGTCATTAGGCTTGAGTATTACACTCAGGAGCTGTTTAAGTGATCAGAACAGAGCAGAACTGTTACCTTGCTTTGGGTAAACATAAAATCTGTATTAGTGAAACCTAAGATCATGTATATAAACAATTTGCTGTTATATCCCTCAGGTTTTTAAAATTTATTTTAATTGTTGTTCAAGTACAGTTTTCTGTCTTTTACTCCCATCCCAGCTCACTGCCCCCAGCTCTCCCCATCTCCCTCCCATTTCTACCCCCTAGTTTTTGTCCATGTGTCTTTCATACTTGTTCCTGTAAACCTTTCCCCCTTTCCCCTGAAATTCCCTCCCCTCTCCCTTCTGGTCAACAGGCTGACAAGTGACAGATCCCTCAGTTTTGAGAGGTAAAAAGGCAGTACCCTTTTGTACTACATTTTTAGTAGATCTATATATTTTTATGTTATTTCTTAAGGAAAACATCTCTCATGGCCTAAAATATTATATAAAAAGTGCTAACTTCTACAGTGTACAGTGTGTCAGAATGTAATTTATACTCATGGAGATAAATATATCCAGTTGCTGAAGGCATGGCATTTTTGTGTCAGCCAGTGCTATCTGAAAGAACTATAGTATTTTTTGAGAGGAGTACTTAAAATGTTAGAATAGAAACTTCTTAAAGCTAAATGAGAATATTCCAATATATAAATAACCAGAGAATTTTAATCAGTTAAGAGAACTTTGGGGAATTTTTCTCAACTTACATCCAGTTTTGTTTTGAATTCTGCTTATTAAGATAAATTTTATTTTAGAGTTCAACATACCTTGTGAACTTTCCTCTTTGGTAATTTTTTTTAAACAACGGAATGAATCCTGCCAGATTTTAAAATGTAGACAATTAAAGTAATGAAATATGTCTTGAAGAGCAAGTAAAGTCTATTGGAACAATTTAAAACACAAGCGCAGTTAGTATTTGTTGAAAAGTCTGACTGGTCATGATAATGTCAGAAATTTAGCAAAATGTTAGCATATGCTCAGTATTTCTAAAGTTAGAATTCTAAGGTGGCAGCATTATTTTTCCCCAAGGTTTTTGCTTTTTAGTGCTAAAGCATGTAGTAAATCTTAATCCTCTGATTTGTATTAGAAGACTTGTGTCTGTGAGAAATTTTTTGGATAACTTCAGATAGCACTAGGACCTTCACCTCTTCCCATTCTAGCTGAGCTCATGATAGAAAGAATGAGGCCAGGTGCAGCATTCAGTCATTCAGCAAACACATTCCAGCACTGGCTCCATGAAAAGCACTATGAGGTGTTGCTGGAAGATATTAATACAGGGAGAAGAAGGTTAGGCAGCAAGTGAAGGGGTAACATGTCAGCTGCGCCTGGAAGAATTTGTGGGATGGACAGAATGACACAGTTGATGAGGTCCATGCAGGAAGAATGTGGCAGAGATGTGGAAGTATGGGGATTCTTTAGCAAAGAGGGACTCGGTCAAACAGAGTCATTGGAAGCAAAGTCAGATGAGTAGGTTGAGGCCAGATTTGTGATCCTGATAATTTTTAAGTTGAGAGATTATGTTGTTAACTTCAGGAGGAGCAGGTGGGAGGCTGTGTAGTCTGCTGGGTAGTCCCTGTGCTCTGAAACAGAAAGACCAACATCTCATTCCAGATGCTTGAGTTCTTAGTTACTCAGTCCACACCTCTTTGAGCCTCAGTTTCTTCTCTAAAATGAGAATAATAACAGAACCTAAAGCAATAGATTGCTGAGAGAATTGAATAGAGACTCTGAGAATAGCACCTGGCATTCCAAATGTGGTCAACCCATCAGAACACCTTCCCTGGCCTCCAAGGCCAGGTCTCCTCCTGCCTCCTCCCTCAAGCCTCTTTGTGTCCTTTCCTTTCTTCTCACTTCACATTACCCACAGTGGCCTCCATTCCATTCCTCAGACATGCCAACCTCTTCCTGACCCAGGGGCCTCTGTACTCACCATGCCTTCCAAAACATACTTTCTCCAGCACTCTCCAGGACTGACTCTGTCTCCTTTAGGTTTTAACATAAATGCCACTACCCCAAACAGAAAGGCTACCCTGACCCTCCCCTCTACAGTGACACCTTTCTAATAAGATACTTCCTAACATATTATACAGTTTGTTTCCTTCACTATCTTTATCAGAGTCTATAGTTATCTTATTTTGCTTTTATAATTATTATAATATGTCAAGTTATATTATAATATATAATATATAAGAACAGAGGGATTTATTACATCAATATCTATCAAATAAATGTTAGTAATAGTAGTTGTTTTTCATCCATATGAAATGTTGATAAGGTCCTGAGATGTTTTGGAATGAGGTGGGCAAATTAAATGCCAGACAGCAAATATTTTAGCTTTCTAGGCCAAACAGTCTGTGTTACGACTACTCAATTCTACCATTATAATGCAGAAGCAACCACAGAAAATAGTCAGTGAGTGAAGCCTAGCTGTGTTCCAATAAAACTCTTTTTAGAAAAGCAAGTGGCAAGTTTGTGGGCCATAGTTGCTGACCAACCCACTGCTGTTTTAGAGAATCACCAGTCTTTGAGATGATCAGATCCATTCCTTTATTTCTTTATTCAATATTCATTAAGCTATTCAACAAAGACTTTCTGAGAACCCATTATGGGCCAGGTGTTGGTCTGTGCATTTCTGTGGGGACACAGAGATAAATCAGTAATTACAATAGAGAGAAGTATGTGATAGATGCATAAGGAGGGGTATTCAACTCAGCTGAGGCAGAGAGGGGCTCTAGAAAGTTTCTTTAAATTATTTTTATTGAATTTATTGGGGTGATATTGGTTAGTAAAATCATATAGGTTTCAGGTGTACAGTTCTTAATATATCATCTGTATATTGCATTGTGTGTTCACCATCCAAAGTCAGGTCTCTTTCCATCACCATGTATCCCCTTTTTACCCTCTTCTACCTTCCCCTAACCCCCTTTCCTCTAATAATCCTCATACTGTTATCTGTATCAACGAGAGGGGTTTTTTCTTAATCCCTTTAAGTTTTTGACCCAGCCACCCAACCCCTTGACCCCTGATAGTTTTCAGTCTGTTTTCTGTATCTATGAGTTTGTTTCTATTTTGTTAGTTTATTAATTAGATTCCACATTTAAGTGAAATTATATGGTGTTTTTCTTTCCCTGACTGGCTTCTTTCACTTAACAGCTCTTTAGGTACATCCATGCTGTTGCAAAAGGTAAGATTTCCTTCTTTATTATGGCAAATGGTATTCCATTGAATAAAGGTACCACTGCTTTTTATCCACTCATCTACTGATGGGCACTTGGGCTGCTTCCAAATTTTGGCTTTTGTAAACAACACTGCTACAAACATAGGGATGCATATATTCTCTTGAATTAGGGTTTCAGGTATATTTTGGATGTGTTACTAGAAGAGTGATCACGGAGTCATAAAACAGCTCCATTTTTAATTTTTTAAAGAAACTTCATACTGTTCTTTAGAGTGGCTGCATCAGTTTGCATTCCCCCTAGCAGTGCATGAAGATTCCCTTTATTCCACATCCTCGCCATCACTTGTTTGTTGGTTTATTGATAACAGTTCTGAAAAGTGTGAGATAATATCTCATTGTGGTTTTAATTTGCATTTCTCTGATGATTAGTGATGTTGAGCATCTTTTCATATATCTATGGGCCATCAGTATGTCCTCTTTGGAGAAGTGTCTATCAGGTCCTTTGCCCATTTTTTAATAGGATTGTTTGTCCTTTTGGGGTTGAGGTTTATAAATTCTTTATACATTTTGGATATTAACTCCTTATCAGATGTATCATCAAGAAATATGTTCTCCCATTCAGTGGATTGTCTTTTCATTTTGTTGATGGTTTCCTTTTTTTTGAGCAAAAACTTTTTTGTTTGATGTAGTCCTATTTTTTATTTTTTATTTTGTTTCCCTTGCCCAGGGCTAAATATCAGAAAAAAATATTCCTATGGGAGATGTCCAAGATTTTATTGCGTATGTTTTCTTTTAAGATTTTTATGGTTTCAAGTCTAACATTTAAGTCTTTAATCCATTTTAAGTTTATTTCTGTGTGTGGTATAAGAAGGTGATCTAGTTTTATCTATTTCTTTTGGCATGTATCTGTCCAGTTTCTCAAATTCACTTATTGAATAGACTATCTTTACCCCATTGTATGTTCTTGCCTCGTTTGTCAAATATTAAATGATCATAAAGCATGTGTTTATTTCTGGGCTCTCTATTCTGTTCCATTGATTTATATGTCTGTTTTTATGCCAGTACTATGCTATTTTGATTACTAAGTCCTTGTAGTATAATTTGACATCAGGTAGTGTGATTCCTCCAACTTTGTTCTTCTTTCTCAAGATCACTGTGGCTATTTGGGGTCTTTTGTGGCTCCATATAAATTTTTGGAATATTTGTTCTAGTTCTGTGAAGTATACCATTGGTAAGTTGATAGGAATTGCACTGAATCTATAGATTATTGGGGGTAGTATGGATATTTTAATGATGTTACTTATTTCTATCTGTGATCACAGTATATGCTTCTATTTATTTGTATTTTTTGAATTTCTTTCTTCAGAGTCATAATTTTCTGAGTATAGGTCTTTTACATTCTTGATTAAATTTATTCCAAGGTATTTTATTTTTTAAAGCAATTGTGAATAGGATAGTTTTCTTAGTTTCCCTTTCTGATAGTTCATTATTGGTACATAAAAATGCAGCTGACTTCTGTATATATATTTTGTATCCTTCTACTTTACTGAATTCACTTATTAGGTAGAGTAGTTTTTCTGGTGGAATCTTTAGGGTTCTCTGTGTAGTGTCATGTCATCTGCAAATAATGACTGTTTTTACTTCCTTCTTTTTGATTTGGATGAATTTTATTTCTTCTTCTTGTCTGATTGCAGTGGCTAGAATTTCCAGTACTATGTTGAATAAGAGAAGTGAAAGTGAACATTCCTGTCTTGTTCCTATTCTAAGGGAAACTATTGTAGTTTTTGCCCAGTGAGTATGATGTTGGCTGTGGGTTTGTCATATATGGCCTTCATTACACTGAGGTATGTTCCTTTTATTCTCAGTTTGCTGAGTTTGCTTATAAATGGGTATTAGATATTATGAAATGCTTTTTCTGTATCTATTGATATCATCATGTACTTTTAACCTTCATTTTGTTTATGTGATGTATCACTTTATCAATTTGTGGATATTGTACCAACCTTGCATTCCTAGAATAAATTCCATGTGAGCACGGTATATGATCTTTTTAATCTATTGCTGGGTCTGGTTTACTAATATTTTTTGAGGTTTCTAGCATCTATGTTTATTAGGAATATTGACCTATAATTTTCTTTTTTTTATTTTTTATTGTTGTTCAAGTGCAGTTGTCTGAGTATAATTTTCTTCCCTTGTAGTGCCCTCAACTGGTTTTGAAATTAAGATAATGCTGACTTCATAAAATAAGATAGGCAGACTTCCTTCCTCATGAAGGTTTTTGGAACAGCTTGTTCTCTAGGATAGGTGTTATTTCTTCTTAGAATGTTTGGTAAAATTCCTCTGTGAAGCCATCCAGTACAGGACTTTTGTTGATTGGGAGTTTTTTGTTACTGCTTCAGTTTCATTAGTTGTAATCTGTCTATTCAGTTTTTCTGATTCTTCCTAATTCAGGTTTAGAAGATTGTATATTTCTAAAAATTTATCTATTCGTTTAAATTGCCCAGTTTATTGGCATATAGCTATTCATAATATTTCTTATAATCCTTCGTATTTCTGTGGTGTCGCTTGTTACTTCTTTTTCACTTCTGATTTTTTAAAAGATTTTATTTATTTATTTTTAGAGAGGGAAGGGGGGGAGAGAGAGAGAGAGAGAGAGAGAGAGAGAGAGGGAGAGGGAGAGGGAGGGAAACATCAAACATCAATGTGAGGTTGCTGGGGGTTATGGCCTGTAACCCAGGCATGTACCCTGGCTGGGAATCGAACCTGCAACACTTTGGTTTGCAACCCTGTGCCCAATCCACTGAGCTATGCCAGCCAGGGCTCACTTCTGATTTTATTTATTTGGGTTCTCTCTTCTTTTCTTGATAAGTCTTGTTAAAGGTTTGTCAATCTTGCTTATCTTTTCAAAGATCCAGTTCTTGGTTTCATTGATGCATTTTTTTACACTCTATTTCATTTATTTCTGCTGTGGTCTTTATTTTTTCCTTCCTTCTACTCAATTTGGGGCTTTGTTGTTCTTTTTTAATTTTCTTTAAGTGTAAAGTTATATTGTTTATTTGACATTTTTCTTGTTTTTTTTTTTTTGAGATAGGCCTGTAATGCTATGAATTGACCTTTTAGGATTGCTCTTGCTGTGTCCCCTAGATTTGGGGTTGTTATGTTCTCATTTTTATTTGTTTCAAGATATCTTTTGATTGTTCCTTGAGTTCATTGTTAACCCATTCATGGTTTAGTAACATGTTACTATGTAGCTTCCATGTCTTTCCATGTTTTTCAGTTTTTCTTGTGTGATTGATTTCTAGTTTCATAACATTGTGGTCAGAGAAAGTGCTTTGTATTATTTCAGTCTTCTTAAATTTACTTGAGACTTCTTTTGTGGCCTAGCATGTGGTCTATTCTAGATAATCTTCCATGCATAATTGAAAAGTTTGTATATTCTGCTGCTTTAGGGTGAAGTGCTCTGAAGATATCAATAAATCCATCTTGTCTAATGTTTTCTTTAAGGATCACAATTCCTTGTTGATACTCAGTCTGGAAGATCTATCTATTGATGTCAATGGGGTGTTAAAATCCCTGAATATGCCTGTATTTCTGTCAATATCTCCTTTTATGTCTATCAAGATTTACTTCACATATTTAGGTTCTACTACGTTGGGTGTAAAAGATTATTAGGGTTATATCCTCTTGTTGGATTGTTCCCTTTATCATTATGTAGTCTCCTTCTTTGTCTCTTACTATAGCTTTAGATTTAAAGTCTGTTTTGTGGGATATAAGTACTGTTACCTCAATTTTTTTTCCTTTTCCATTAGCATGAAATATCTCTTTCCATCACTTTACTTTTTAGTTTGCATGTATCTTTCAATCTGAGATGGGTCTCTTGGAGTCAGCGTATATATGGGTCTTGTTTTCTTATGCATTCAGCTACTCTCTGTCTTTCAGTCAAAGCACATAAGCCATTTGCATTTAAGGTGATTATTGATACATATGTAATCGGTGTTATTTTATTGTTAGACTGTTTTCTTCTTTTTTCTTTTTTTCTTCTTCTTTTTAAAGCAAGCCCTTTAACTTTTGTTGCATAACTTGTTGTGGTGTTAACAAACTCCTTTAGCTTTTTCTTATCTGGGAAGCTCCTTTGTTTCTTCTTCAAATGAAAATGATAACCTTACTGGGTAAAGTAGCCTTGGTTGTAGATTCTTGCTTTTTGTCACCTTGAATATTTCACACCATTCCCTTTTGGCCTTGAAATGTTTCTCTTGAGTAATCAGATGCCATTGTATGGTGCTCCCTGGTATGTATATACCTGTTTTATTCTTGTGACTTTAGGATTCTCTTTGTCTTTAAGCTTTGTCATTTTAATCAGGATGTCTCTTCATGTAGGCCTCTTTGGATCCAACTTGTTTGGGACTATATAGGTTTCTTTGACTTGTGTGTCTTTTTCCTTCAGCAGATTAGTGAAGTCTTCAGTCATTATTTCTTCAAATAGATTCTCAATCCCTTGCTCCTCTCTTTTCCTTCTGATATTCCCATGATGCAGATGTTTTTATGCCTCATGATGTCCAAAAGGTTTCTTAAGCCCTGTTCTTTTTTTTTATTCTTTTTTTCTTTTTGCTCCTCTGCCTTGGTGTTTTTTTCTACTGTGGCTTCCAAATCACTGATTTGATCCTCTGCTTCATCTAACCTACTGTTTATTCCTTCCAGTGTATTATTTATTTCAGAATTGCATTCTTTATTTCTGACTGGCCCTTTTTATGGTTTCTTTGCCTTTTTTTCCTGCCAGTGAGTATCATTATAATCATTACTCTCAATTCTGTAACTGATAAATTCCTTTCCCCCATTTCATCTAGTTTTTCTGGAGAATTGTCTAGTTCTTTCATTTAGGGTCTGTTTCTTTGCCTTCTCATTCTGGATGCTTCTTTGTATTTTCACCTTAGCTGTTAAACTAATCAGCTGTTAAGCAGATCAGTTGTGAAACTAATCAGGCTGTAATCAGCAGCCTGATTTAAGCTCCATAGGATGGGTCAGAGTAATTCATGCAGGTGGGCTATTCTTTCTCCTCCTGCTGATGCCACTTGGAAGGAGCGTTCTGCCTGGGAAAATGGCTCCCACAGTATGGGGAATGACTCAGCACAGGGATCCTGGTGGCTGATATGTGAGTTCACTCCCCAGAACCAACAACCCCAGGCTTTTCTTGTAACAAGGTGCAGCCAAGAGGGGAGCCTCAAATAGGGATCTGTAATAAGATCCAAAAGAGCCTGGAGATAATTGGCTCCACACCACAGGCCCACAGCTGCCCAGAATCTGGCAGCTATAGCCAATTGTGAGAGGAGCCGGAAATGGGGCTTCAGAGGAAGATTGGTGCTGGGATTTAAACCGAGATGTGGCAGACATTGGGGGAGGCGGGGAGGCGGGGAGGCGGGGAGGCGGGGAGGCGGGGAGGCGGGGAGGCGGGGAGGCGGGGAGGCGGGGAGGACCACGCGCAGCCCTGCAAGAGAGAATCACACAGCTTTAGCAGAGTGAAGACTCTTGAGGCCCTGAGGGAGAGAACCACGCGGCTTTGACGGAGTAGAGACTCCCGTGGTCTGGGGAGAGAGGACCACGTGCCTTTGCCAGAGTAGGGACCCCCACAGCTTTAGGAGATACGGTACTCTGGACTGGGCAAAGGGGGAAGGAAGGAAGGACTGTGTCTGTTTGTGGGTGCTTTTAAGGGACTTTAGGATTTTTGGTGAAGACATTAGGTCCCTACATTAAGTTTGTATAGCATTAAATAAACGTTTCCTTTCCTTTTCACAAATCCCTGGCATGGAGGGACGTCTTTCCTCTGGCGGCGGACATAACGGACCTGGGGTCCTCTTTCAGTAATAGTATATCGTCCCAGGCCCCCCTTGTTTGTTCTGTAACAGTTTTTGGTGACCGCAGCAGGAAGATAATTGTCCGTGGCAGACCGACCCCCTCAGGTGCGAGAGAGTGAGACTTTGGAGTTTTCCCAGTCTCGAGAATTTCTCCGCACTCCTCCTGAGGGCATCGGCCGCCTATCTCGCCTGGAAAGGTGAAAAGGAAATGAAACGGGGGGAGAGAGAGCAGAGACATGGAAGTGTTTTGGTTGACAACTTGGTTTCTGAGTCCTTTTTGGAATAATGGAGCGGGAATTTTGGATAATGGATCTGGAAATACCTGGTCTTTATGCCATCTGTAACCTTTGCTTGCATTGTTTGAACTTTTGCTTGCTTTGTCAGAATTGTAAGAGTAGTTCTGAGCCAGTCCCTAAGTGGAGCCCATTGGGTAGAATCCTAAGGGATTGGGAGAACTACTGTGCTAAGTCGACATACAAGATTCCCTTGACTAAGCAGTTAGTGGTTTATTATTGTAATACTGTGTGGCCTACCTATGTTTTGGGTGATGAGCTGAGATGGCCAGTGAATGGTTCTTTGAGTTACTGCATCATTGCTAGATTGAAACAGTATTGCAGGCGATATGAACTATCGGAAGAGTTACACTATCTTAATGCATTTATAATATTGCACAACAGCTTTGTGCCAGAGACGGAGAAGCGTGTGATGGTCCAGAAGGGAAAAGTGGTCTCCGAACCCCTCCCTGATAGTCGAACACAGGAAGAGAGAGAGAATGAGGAGATAAACCTCATTAATGCTCTGAACCCAGGGAATGGGAGCTCGCAGACAGGGGGAACTCCAGTGGTGCTGCGACCTCCCCAAGAGGTGGGGGCCACCACGACTCCCCAGCCCTTGCAGGTGGGAGAAGTCTCCACCACAGATTCGCGAGTTGGCTCCTTTAGCTATCCTCACTAGCATATGGGAGGGGACCACTTGGCCCTGGAAACCAGATCCGGCTGGCCAGTGCCACCTTCACAGGTGGGAGGGGCCTGCGCACTGCCTGCTTCTGGGGCACCCCAGCCCCAATGGGTGGGGGTCGGCTCTGGAGTCCCGGTGCCCCAGCAGGTGGGAGGTGCCTGTGCTTTGCCTCCGTCCAGCCCCCTGTGGGTGGGGGGGCGTCTCCGTGGGGCACCACCCTCTGCAGGTGGGAGGAGCCTGGCCCCCTCTGCGGGGTGAGGCCTTGGGGCACCACCCTCTGCAGGTAGGAGGGGCCTCCGAGAGGGCACCACCTTCACAGCTGGTGGAGGTTTCTACACCTCCCGCCTCACACGGGATGAGAACTACCACTGCTGGGGTGCCTCGCCCTGCACAGGCAGTGGGAGCCACCTCAGTACTGTCTCCTCCCGTAAAGCCAACTGCTCCACCTCCACCTGCCGGGCAATGTGTCTCACCCTCCAGAACTCGCCAGGGCACCTCCTATAACTGGGGAGGCTCCAAAGGTGTAGCCAGCCACTACCCTTTGAGGCAATACCCGATAGGCGGAATAAATGGAGAGGGCCAGCCCGCTGGTTACTATTGGGCCCATACTCCGTTCTCCACTTCCGACTTGCTGAGCTGGAGGAATGCCAGTCCCTCATATAGGAGTGATCCTCAAAAGATGGCAGATCTTATTGCCTCTATTTTTGCCCCTCACCACCCAAACTGGGCAGACATACAGGCCCTCCTGAACATTTTGCTAAAAGCAGATGAAAGACGTTTGGTTCTAAGTAGGGCTGATCAGGAGGCCCAGCGTCTCTGTGATGAGGACACCGAGGGAATTCTTAACCCCGTGGAGGCAATTCCTCGGGTAGACCCTAAGTGGGACCCGAGTAGCAGAGATGGCTTAACCTCTTTAAGACACTATAGAAAGTGCATATTGGAAGGACTTAGGGAAGGAGTGCCCAAGCAGAGGAGTCTGAATATGATACAGACTCTCCAGCAGAAGCCAGATGAGGATCCTTCTGAATTTCTAGAGAGGATCTATCAGGCATATAGGAAATACACTGACGTTGATCCAGAGGCACCAGAGAACGTGAGAATGGTAAACATGACTTTTATTGGGCAGAGTGCTCCGGATATCAGGAACGAGCTTCAGCGTGTAGACGGAGTACTGGGAATGAGCTCCTCCCAGCTAGTGGACATAGCCTTTAAAGTCTACAATGCCCGGGAAGCAGGGAAGGCAAAATGGGCCACAGTGTTTTTGGAGTTAGCCCAGGGAAACCAAAAGAAGTGGGGCCCTAGGGCAGAAAAGGGAAACTCATCGGGTGCCCGCCACTGGGCCAGAGACAAAAGGGGCCCTACGGAGAAGAAAGGCGCACTAGGCCATAATCAATGTGCCTATTGCAAGGAGGAGGGGCACTGGAGGAATGAGTGCCCCCATCGCAAAAGGGGGAAGGCACCACACACGGGTAAAACGGGCACTGCCGAAGGGAGATGAAAACCTTACTGCTGCAGTTGAGGCAGAAAGGAAAAGTTGGACCTGCACTCCAGAGGAAGGTTTGAAATTCCTCTTCCGGAAAGAAACAACGAATCCCGGTACAGGGTGACAGTGCTTGTCATGTCATAAAAGTGTGTGTAAAGCTAGAGACTTTTAGCTGCCATATGCTGAGTTTAAGTACTGAGTCTAAGTATAGTCCTTCCCAGTGTGGGAAAGGGACCAGGGATAAAAGAGAATGATGGTTAAATTTGGATGCAAAAATTATGTGTAAAGGTTGTGAAAGTTTTAAACCTGGAGGAGAGGAAACCTGAACTACTTGTTTTATGGTTTCATGGAAAAAGAGCAAATTTCTCACATTGGTTTTGTTTCTGATCAGAAACCTATACCTGAAGACCTAGGAAAGGTCACCTGTAACTGGTCGGGGAGCATGCCTTTGCCACTCGGGACCCAGGAAGGGTCATTTGGGGCTGACAAGTGCTTCAGCCAGAGGCAAAGGGGGCATGTCTCTGCCAAGAGACCGGACCTGAAGGAGCATGTCTCTGCGAGGCACCAATGGATGCATTGGTGCAAGAGAATGCTTCTACCTGTGTATTATTCCGGAACTCTATGTTTTGGATTTCACTCTGTATCTGCTCTGAAAAGGAAATTGAGGATTCCAGGGAAGGTTGAAACTTCACACTCTGTAGGAAAGTTTTGAGAAGCCTGGTGGATATCAGAAGGAAAAGGATTTCCCTTTATGCTTTGTATTTTTCTCCCTACCTGACCCCTCCAGAATTTGGCATTCTGAAGGAGTGAGCAATAATATAAGGTTTCTTTGCATAAAACCAATAAGACCAGTCGTTAATAGTGGTTTTGTTACCCAAGACTTTGACTGGAATGTCACGCCTGAAGGAGGCATGTATGGGTTCTGGTCATCACCGGAAAGCCCTGAGGAACTGGGATTGACTTGTGAAGCGAGCGTGTGCCCACGAGAAAAGCCTGGTACTTTGGTTGGTTGTGTGGTTCATGGCAGTCTTTCCAGGGAAGGAACGAAGGTTGCTTTCCTGAAAGATGGCCAAAAGGAACCTGTAAGCACAACGGAAGCCTCAAGGATTTGAGTGAAACGACTGGTACAGGCGAAGCCAGATGGTGGATGTGTGGCTCTGCTTCTGTGCCCCAAGGGGGGGGCGGGGCGGACTGAGAAGTCAATCTAAAGGCTGACCGTGTGAGTTCCAGCAAAGTACACTCAAGGATCATAAGTGATCCAGGCTGCTCTAGGTGTGTTTATGCAAACGAACAATCAAAATTAAAAGCGGGACTCAAAGTAGTCCCTTTAATAACAGTGAGGGTGATCTTAAGGAGAAAAATTATGGTTTGAGGAAAATGCAATACTCAGTATTGAACATCAGAAATGGCGCAACTAACTGTCTTGAAAATTTGCTTTTCAATCTACAGGCACAAAGGATCTGTCAAATTGCCACTGTTAAATATCATTGTAGCAAGGGCCTTGTAACAAGATGTCTTCCCAAAAGACAGTCTCACAGGCACAGAGACTGGCTTGGGAATTTTTGTGTAAATAAACCTGTGTGTTCTTCTGTTTTTGTAGGGCATATGCCTAGAACCTCATTACCTGAGTGACTGACGGTAATACAGGCCCCACTTAAGGAGCCCATTTTCATCATCGCCCCCTGAGATTCAATGGTTTGGCTGAACTAAGTGGTTGGGCTGGCTAAGGGATCATGCAGTCTGTGGGCTTCACTTTAGAACTGATTTCCTGTTTTCTGTCTTGATGGCTTGGACAGAAAGGGCCCAGAAATCTGAAAGGAGGGAAATCCTAACATATTCCCCTCAGCCCGAGTGAAGGATAGTGGGCCACAAGAGTTTCGGATAGGTGTAGCATGCCTTGTACACCTTCCTCCTGATAAGCCATTCCTTACCTAAGCCCTCGCCTTTGTCATTTAGTGGTTATGATTTAATGGTGCTTTCCAACTTTTTCCAAGTCTGTCATGTCCAGAATATGACCAGGATGCCAACGGTCCAGTAATGCCAGCCTTTGGACACTGAGCCTGAGACTTCCTGGTGACAGCCAACTGACCAGGATTCTGTAAGGTCCTTCCCCTTACAGAAAGGACCCCCTCCATGCTGCATCCCCCACCCCCTTTCAGGGCACCCCTGACCCATGGGTGGGTAGAACAACGTCCATTTCCAGCCAGAAGCAGTTACAAGAAGATGAGACCTTTGTCCATTGTCCTTTATAAGATTATAAAGTGGGTGTAAACCTAAAAGGAGGGATTGTAACAGGGTGCAGCCAAGAGGGGAGCCTCAAATAGGGATCTGTAATAAGATCCAAAAGAGCCTGGAGCTAATTGGCTCCATACCACAGGGCCACACCTGCCCAGAATCTGGCAGCTGTAGCCAATGTGAGAGTGTAACAGGGTGCAGCCAAGAGGGGAGCCTCAAATAGGGATCTGTAATAAGATCCAAAAGAGCCTGGAGATAATTGGATCCACACCACAGGCCCACAGCTGCCCAGAATCTGGCAGCTATAGCCAATTGTGAGAGGAGCCGGAAATGGGGCTTCAGAGGAAGATTGACACTGGGATTTAAACTGGGACGCGGCCACCATTTGAGGGGAGGAGAATCATGTGCAGCCCTGCAAGAGAGAATCACACAGCTTTAGCAGAGTGAAGACTCTTGAGGCCCTGAGGGAGATAACCACGGGTCCTTCAATGAGTGGAGACTCCCGCAGCCCCGAGAGGGAGAACCAGGGGGCTCTCACAGAGTAGTGACCCCCGTGGTCCAGGGAGAGAGTACCACGTGCCTTTGCCAGAGTAGGGACCCCCGCAGCTTTAGGAGATACAGTACTTTGGACCCGGAAAAGGGGGAAGGTAGGAAGGACTGTGTCTGTTTGTGGGTGCTTTAAGTGACTTTAGGATTTTTGGTGAAGACATTAGGTCCCTACATCAAGTTTGTATAGCATTAAATAAACGTTTCCTTTCCTTTTCACAAATCTCTGGCATGGAGAGACGTCTTTCCTCTGGCGGCGGACATAACGGACCTGGGGTCTTCTTTCAGTAATAGTATATCGTTCCAGGCCCCCCTTGTTTGTGTTGTAACATTCTCAAGCATCTTTAATCTACTCTGCCCTCCCTCAGCCAGAGCCCAAGATAAGTTGCTATATACAAAATTTTGTGTGTTGGCTCTTAAGAGGCTCTCCTTGTCTCCAGCTGTCTCTTCCTGACAGACAGAAACCCTGTTGTTTTTCATAGCTGGATGTTATATGGGTTCTTTCTGGCTCTGATGGTCTAGGCTGGGGAGCCCAGCTTGGGGCTTAGACCCCACATTATTCAGGGGGATCCCCTGGCTACTGAAATTTCCTTCCAGTACTTCAGCTGCCACCCATAGGATACCAGCCAGCCCTCTTGCACCTCTTCCACACTAACTACCAGTCTCGTTGTGGTGAAGTGGTTTCTTCTGTCTGTCCTTCGTATAAGGCTTCTCTTCCCTTAGTGCTCAGTTGGTTATTCTGGATGATTTTTCTACAATTTTGCTGTAATTCCAGATTGGTCCTAGGAGGAGGTTGGTAGGTAGCTTCCAGTTATTTCCTTGTCATCTTGGATCCCTCCTCAGAATGTCTGTGTGTGTGCATTTTTAAAAACCTCTCAAAACTGAATTTTTGTGTAGCCATTTTAGTATTGAAAGTGGAAGAAAATATGCAACATTTTTAATATATTATGCTTTATTTAAAGAAAGATAGAAAAACAACTGAAACACCAAAAAAGATTTGTGTAGTGTATGAGAATGTGCTGTGAGGGATCAAACATGTCAAAAGTAGTTTGCAGGGTTTCATCCTGGAGATTTGTTGTTGAACAATGCTCCATGGTTGTATAGACCACTTGAAATTGATAGTGATCAAGTCGAGACATTACTTGAAAATAACCAATATTTTACCACATGGGAGATAGTTGACATATTCAAAATATTGAAGTCAATAAAGTTATTGGTGAAAATGAAAAAAAATTGATTTATTTTATGGGAGAAAATCATGTAGACTTTTTGTCTAATCCAATATTTAGCCCTTGTTCTAGAGATTTCACCTGTTCTTTCATTTGAGGCACGTTTCTTTGTCTCTCCATTTGGCTACCTCTTTTTTTTTTATTTGTTTCTACGTATTAGGTATATCTACTATGTCTCCCCATCTTGGTAGGGTGGTCTTATCTTGTAGGTGTGCTATAAGGATCCAGTGGCAGAGTCTTCCTGATTACCTGAGCTGGGTGGTCTAGGAATGTCTCTTATGTGGGTTATGTGCACCCTCCTTTCATAACTGAGTCTTGATTTATATTGGCCTGTTAGTATGTGGGGTCAGCCCTCAGGTTGGATGACTGTAAGGATCAACCCATAGTTCAGTGTACAAGCTGCTCTGCAGGTGCTGATCACCTGAAAAGGAATATCTCTCAGCAGGGTCTGGTGCCTGCTGAGATCTCCCTTTGGATATGCTACCTATGAACCTAATTTTATCCTGCTCTGATGTTGTCTGAAGCTGGCCACTGGGTTTGTCTGTTTTGGGGCATCTTGGGAAGGACAGAAGTGTAGTGGTGCAGGTCAATGTTAGATGCTTCCCATCACTGGCCCTGGGAAACCTGTTTGGAGCTACAAAGTGATCCACAGTTTGTGTCCACCTCTGCTGGGCCTGGGTGTGTGTGTGGGGAAGACCAAGCTGTGCACCAAGGCCAGCTTTCACCAGCATCAAGTTCAGGGGCAGATCAGCAAAAAAAATCCAATATTCCTCTAGATTTGCTTCCACCTGCCTTTGCCTACCAGCTGCCTGGTAGTCTCAGTTACTGAAAGAACCTCTGCTGGTAATCAAAGTTGCATGTAGAAGGTTCTCAGTGAGTCACTAGGTTAGGGTTAGTGGTTTTCACCAGATTAATACAGGTTCCATGTTGGTGCCAGGGTTTGGTCTGAGGTCATTCAGCAAAAGTTCTAGTGTATACCAAGTCCAGTGCCTCCTTCTGGGTGCCCTTAGCACTTTATGGTGGGACAAGGTCTCAGGAAATCATCAGGGTGAGCCCAGTGAGTTTATTAGGCCCAAACAGACCAAGATTTGGCCATGTAAAAAGAGGGCTCTGCACAGGTCTGGCATGCAAGGGCAAATGGCTCCTATCCTGGAGACATACAACTTAGTCTGTCCCAGATTCTTCCTGGAGTCCCAGCTCAGCAGGGTGGGGCCTTCTGGAGTCACATGGGTGGGGCTAGTGGATATCTGATGAGGGGGAGAGGCAGTCTGTTTTGGGGGAAGGAGGGAGAAGTGGCCCTCACCCTACAGCCACAGAAATTTGTCACTAACACCCTTCGAGTTTCTGTAGACCTTTAAACCTCTCTATACCCTTGACTGAGCAGCTGACTCCTCAGCAGGGTGTGAGCTCCACGGGGTGAGGTAACAGGGAATCTAGAAGACAGGTCTATTGCTTTCCCCCAGACTGATACTGTAGGGAAGGGAATACTTCATCCAAGAAAGATGGTATCTGAAATGTGGGAGAGGGGCTCTGCACAGGAATCCTCACAACTGTGCCTTCAGCAATCTCTCTATGAACACTAGTCTCTCCTCATGCTACTTGAGTCCACTCCACCCTCCCTCCACTGGAGTCCAGAGTGAGTGGCTGCAAATGAGATTTTGTGTGTTGTATTTTTAAGAGGATACCTATGCCTCTACCAGACTCCTGTCTCTCACTGGCAGACAGAAACCCTGTTGCTTTTCACAGTCAGATGTTATGTGGGTACCTCTTCTTAGCCCTGGTTCTCTAGGCTAGGGAGCCCAATGTGGGGCCAGACCCTGTGTTCTTCAGGGGATACCTTTACAGCTGAGGTATCTGTCCATATTCTCAGCTGCTGCCCGGGGAGTGGGGACAGCCCTTTTCACTTCTCTGGTTTACCTAGAGAAAGTGTGACTGTGGCTTCTATAAATTATTAGTTATAACACTTCTGTTCAGCTCGTCTTTAGTTGGTTATTCAGGTTAATTCTTCTATATTTTCGTTTAATTCTAGTTTGGTCCTGAGAGGAGGTGAGTGTAGCTTCCACCTATTCCACTGCCATCTTTGATCTTGGAAAGATTAATAGGAGTTTGCCAGGACAAGAAGGAATAAAGTTTGAGCATATGAGGCCTGTCCAGAAAATACTAGCCATTGTTAATATAATGAGAACAGTTTGTTCAACATTGATGTAACCTGGCATCCAAGGAGAGTGGACTGGCATGTGCATGCATGAACAGTGATGACTTCACTCTACTAGTCAGTGGGGGCAGTAGATGCATGTTGAGTGAGCATGTGTACTGTGTGGCTGTCACATTCAAAATGACTGAGTGAGCAGAACAATGAATCTGCATCCAATTTTGCATTAAGCTTGAACATTCCTCCACAGAAACTATTTGGATGATTCAGAAGTCCACAAGTATGGGCAACTGGTGATTGGCAGTTCATTATGACAGTGTGCCCACTCACACATCATGTCTCATGCAGAGTTTTTTTGATGAAACAACAAATCACCCAGGTGACTCAGCCCTCCTACAGCCCAGATTTGGTGCCCTGAAGCATCTGGATTTTCCCAAAACTAAAATCACCTTGGAAATGGAAGAGACCATCAGTGAAATTTAGGAAAATATGGCAGGGAAGCTGATGGTGACTGGGAGAACTGTGTGAGGTCCCAAGGTGCCTACTTCAAAGGATACTGAGGTATCATTGTCTTATGTATCATTGTCTTACCTTTCTTGTATCGTCTTCAATAAATGTCTCTATTTTTCATATTACATGGCTGGATACCTTTTGGACAGACCTCATTTACCTGCCAGAGAGAGAAGTAATCAGTTCAGGTTATTTGGATCTCTCATAGGGACCAGTGACTCAGTAGGGAGCACTGGGGGTTATTTTGTGGTGGGTGGGTGGTGGGTGTTTTGTAGGATTGGGTGGTGGTGGACAGTTATTTGACACATAGTGAGTTTGGGATTCCTAGGGGACATTTAGGTAGAAATTTTTAAAAGGCAGGACTTGAGGCTAGAGAGAATTCTGAGCCAAAGATAAAGTGTCATTACCCCCTAGATGGGAAGTGAACCCATCTAGGATGGATGAGCAGTTTCAGGAATAGAAGGGGATGGAGGAAGGAAAAGGTCAATAGGGGAACCTTATGCCCACATTTAAGGAGTAACTGAAGAAAGGACCCTGTAAGAGACAGAGCACTGTAAAGTGGGCAAGAGGGGGGCCCCAGGAAAATCCAGTGTTTTGAGTATAATAGAGAGGGAGTTTCCAAATTAGAATATGGTCAAAACTGCCTCACAGAAGAAAGGACAAGTAAAAAATGCAGAGACCATTGGGATTGGAAATTAGGAAGCAGTTGGTGACCTAGTTTTGAAAGAACAATTTTAGTAAAATGTGGGGGTGGAAGTCACATATTAGTAGATTGAGAAGTGAATGAAAAGTGTGGAAGTGGAAGCAATGAGAATAGACTGCTGTTTCTAAAAATGTATGGATGAAGAAAGCAGCCATTGGTGCCAGCTGGAGGGGAGGCAGGGTTGAGTTCTGCTTTGTTTTTGAGAGTGTGGTGGGAGAGATTGGAAATATTTGGAAATGTGAGAGGGAGAGTGTCCTGTGAAGAGAAGGTGGGTGGTGGTAACTGTTAGAACAAGATCTCCAGGAGGGTGGTAAATAATGACATTGAGATCACACATGGAAGGGTGAACTTGGAATTGAATTTGAATACTGATTCTTCTAAGACCCAGGAGGAGAGGTATAGATGGAAAACAGGGTGGGAAAAGTGTTGATTCCTAGCTTAAGAATGAGAACAGTTTATTGACCGTACCTAAATGTCATTTCACTATTTTCATCACTATTTTACTCAGTTTTAAGAGAACCATAGCACCTACCAAGGAAGATTTAAAGCAGATGGAAAACATCCCTATAAGACAAACAATAAGGTGAATTATTAGAATGGTAAGAGGGAATGTGGCCAAACTGCAGTTCATAAATGACACTGGATGACCTTGGGACCTATCTTGGAGGCTGCAGAGGCACTGTTAAATTTGTTCTACATACTGTTGAAATGGACATTGACAATGCCTGTATTTTCACTGTGCATTTAGCAAACAAAGCTGTTATATCTTTGGCTTCTTTTCATTGCAACTGAGCATGCCTAGTAATGCCCTGGAGAAATTTATTAAAAAATTCAAGCTTCCTGAGCTCAGACCCAGAGAGTCATCTTCAGTGGCTCTGGGGTGGAGCAGAGGCAGAACAACTATTCTTTTCTTTATTTGAACAAAGACTGTATATTAATAAATATTTATTGAGTATCTACAATGGATCAAGTTGTTCTAGGCACCAAGGACACAACCATGAACAATACAGAAGAGACCCCAAAAGCAATTATGATGGATGCTGTGATGGCAAAGGCTTCTGAGCTCAGAACATAAGAGGGGAACCTCACCCCAAGTTGGGGTCCAGGAAAGTTTCTCAGATGTAGTATGGTATGAAGGGCTAAAAATTTAAGCTGTGGGGTGAGGGATGAGGAAATGGTGGGAATGGAAGAAAGGATATTCCAGGCAGAGGCAAAGGTACAGCTGAAGATTAGTGTGACTGGAATGCAGAGTATCAGGAAAGGATGAGAAAAGACAGTAGATTGTGATGTGGCAAGATGTGTTAAAGAATCAGAAGACCATGCCACTAAAGGGTATTAAGCAAGGGACTGATATGATCATATTTCATTTTTAAAAATATCAGTTGGACTAAAGTTTAGAGAATGGACTGAGGGACAAGAGTGAGTTGGAGGTGGTTAGAAGGGTTGGAGATAGAGGCCATTTAGGAGGCTGTTGCCATAAACCAAAAATGATAGCCCATCTGAAGTAGTGGTAGTGGTGTGAGTGTGTGTTGGAGGGGGTAGATTGGGGAGAAGTAGATGTGTTTTAAACCATCTACTTCTTTTGACCAGCTCCAGAATAGATATGAAGGGAAAATGATTAAAGAATAAAAAGAAAGGAACAGTAATGTCAGCCCTAGCTCAACCCTACAGGCAAAAATTCACCACTAATTCCAATGAGATTCAGCTGAAGATTACGGCCCTTGTAATTTTCTGATTCACTTGTTTGCCTTTTAAAGTGATAGTAAAGATGAGGATGAGTAATCTAGATATTTTTGTCCTGTTAACCGTTCACTTTGGTTGTTGTGGAATCTCAAGACATCCGTCTGATTTATCATTGTGTGTGAGTAGCTGGGACAAAGCTTGTCTTCCTGGATTTCTATAGTAGGGAAAGGGGCTGTATCCTTATCTTTATTCATTTTTCTCCTTCCTTAGTCCAAAACTGTGTAAAAAGATAACTTCAAAGCATAGGTTCAGAAGTCAGAGTGATTTGGGTAGGTAGAGTCTCAAACTGGAGTGAGGAAAGAAATCATGTAATAAATATTTTCTGTTTACCTGTGTGTTAGACTTTCTATTTCAAGATGCCTTCTGTGGGCCTTCTCGACTGCATGTTGTTCTTCCCAAATTCCTGTCATTTTCCTCCTGGGGTGGATCCATACATTCTGGCACTTTGGTTTCCTTGTTCATTTTGCTGGTACAGCCCCAGTAATTTCCCAAACGAGAGTTTGAGTAATGCAGACTAGCAGATTTGGCATTTTTGAAACTGCCTTTAGTCTGCATTTACTAGTTAAGTATAATATATTTTCTAGGTTGAAAGTGAGTTTCTGTCAAAACATAAAGATTTCCAGTTTTGCTCAAAAGAAGCCCGATGCCAGTTTGAGAAATATATATATATATTTTTAGGAGAGCAGACTTCTTTGTTTCTTTTTTTTAAAGATTTTATTTATTTATTTTTAGAGAAGGAAGGGAGAAAGAGAGAGAGAAACATCAATGTGCAGTTGCTGGGTGCCATGGCCTGCAACCCAGGCATGTGCCCTGACTGGGAATCGAACCTGTGATGCTTTGGTTCACAACCCGTACTCAATCCACTGAGCTACACCAGCCAGGGCTAGGCAAGCAGATTTCTTTCCTCTCTAAAAGATTTAGAATCTTCTCTTGTCCTTGATGTTTTAGAAGGTCCCAGGTGTGGCGTTGGACAATTATTTCAATTGGTTGTAAATTCAATCCCAGGTCAACACACATAGGAGAAGCAACCAATAAATGCACAAGTGGAACAAAAAATCAATGTCTCTCTCTCTTTCTCTTTCTGTGTGTGTGTGTATCATGCATGCCCGTGCCCCCCTCTCTCCCTTCTTCCTCCCTCCTTTCCTCTCTTTTTCTCCAAAATCAATGAATAAAATTTCCCAGGTGTGTGTGTATGTGTAGTTTTTGCATGCATGTGTGTGTTGGAAAAGAAAGGAAAAGGAAGAGAGAGATAGAGAGATGACAGAACAAGAGCATGGGTGGGAGACAGAAATATAGACTCAGGGATAAGGGAAGGGATTGATTGATTTTGCTAAGCAGTTGTGCAACTCAGCTTAAAGACTTGTATCTCCTTTCAGTTTCGGGCAATAAATCGTCTTATCTTCTTACTTGTCAATTTCTACTTCTCTGTTTTCTCTTCCTAGAATTTCTACTGTTTGGTTGTTGGACTTCCCAAAGTGACTTATTTTCTAACACTTCTGTTGAATTGCTGTTTTGCTATTTTTCATTTCAAGAATGCTTTCATGGTTTCTGACTGCTTTTTTCATAGCATATTGTTTTTTATTTTATTGTTGCAATTTCTCCCTAAATTTCTCTGAGGACACTAAGTAGATTTTTTAAAATATCTATTTTGTTACTTGAATTCTCTCTGTATCCTCAGGGGCAGTTTTTCTCTTTGTGTTTTAAAAATTTTTGTTGTTTATTTCATGCTGGAAGATTTTCTCAAATTCTTTGTGATCATTCACTTTTATTATTGAGCTGGATGAACTTGGAGTGCTTATGCTGAAATTCTCTTTTAAATTAAATTTATTGGGGTGACATTGATTTCAAGTACAATTTTATGATACATAGTCTGTATATTGCACTGTGTAACCATCACCCAAAGTCAAATCTTCTTCTGTCACCATATATTTGACCCCTTTTACCTGTACTATCTCCCCACACCCCTTCCCTCTGATGACTAGCATACTGTTATCAATGTCTATGAGTTTATGTTTTTCTTGTTTGTTCATTTTGTTGCTTTCAGTTTTATAGCCCACATATGAGTGAAATCATATGGTTCTTAACTTTTTTCTGCCTGACTTACTTCACTTAGCATGATATTCTCAAGTTCCCTCCCTTGTTGCTGCAATGGAAGGATATTTCACTCAAACTCTTTTTTTATTTATAAAAAAATAAAGATTTTATTTACTTATTTTTAGAGAGGGGAAGGGAGGGAGAAAGAGAAGGGGAGAAAGATCAATATGTGATTGCCTCTTGCATGCTCCCTACTGGGGAACTGGCCTGCAACCCAGGCATGTGCCCTGACTGGGAATCAAACCAGTCACAGCATATGCCTGGGCCTGTACTCAGTCCACTCAGCCACACCAGCCAGGGCTCACTCAAAGTCTTTAAAAGTCTATTTCCTCTCCCCTAGTGCTTGGCAGGAGGTGGGGAGGTGGGAGGTAAATACCTTGGTACTGGACATTTCATTTCTCAGCCCACTTTCCCTTCTCCTTCTCTCGGGTCTGCACCCCACACCCTGACTGTCCAGGCCAAGAGGTCAGCAGGCTGCTTGCTGTCCTGCACCATTGCTCTCGCACCTGCTATGGGCTGCACCCCTCCTCTGCCTGTCACTGGTGGGCCACCATCTGTGTTCTGTGTTCCAGAAACTGCTGGAATAGCTGGCTCAGTGTGCACCTGTCTCTGTTCTCTCTGTTGTTCTAGGTTCAAATAATGTAAAGTGTTTAACAGAGAGGACCCAATAAATGTTTAGCTATTATTATTATTATTAATTGTATCTCTTAACATTGAATTATTCTCATTTTAAGGCATCTTTGATTAGAGATGTGTTCTGTCTTCTGCCTGGAGCTGCAGTATCCTCACATAGAGTCAGTGTTGCTTGTCAGCACCTCTAGAGGCTGTTTGGTATTGTAAAAGCATGGGAAAGACATGTTATATCATCATATAATTTTCTGGTTGCTTCCTTAGTAAATAGAGCAAATCTGTTACTATTCCTTCTATTTTGACATGCTAAAACCATTAATCAGAAAACAGATGATTTAACTGCATTGGCTCATAAAAATGTTCGTTTGATTAGTTTTGAGCCTCTGATGATTTCCCGGAGAGCTGCTATGTAAACAGGATCTTAGTCTTTATCAATTCCCATTTATAACACAACAGATTAGCAACATCAGTAGATATGATCAGTTTAAAATAACTGACCAACTCTTTTAATTCTGTCAGATGTGCTAGGTCAAGGTTACCTGGACTTGACATATCTTTTTAAACTTCTATTTATAAGTAGATCTGTCAAACAACAAAAGTATGACACAGGTAGTACTTACATTATTGTACTTTCTGCTCATTTCCTATTGTTTGTAGCACTCCTCCCTCCCCTCCCCTCTCCCATTCACCTCCTTTCCACAGGCTTTGATTCACTGATACACTGAGCTACCAAATACTTACAGTAGGTCAAATCTCGCTAGTGGTTGTTTTATTCCGATACCATGGAAAACAAGTCACTGCTTATTGGTGAATCTCTGAATTAAATGCAGTCACTTTAGGTGATAAAGAAGATCTAAACAAAAATGCCATGAAGATCCTCAGATCCTGGTTATTCTAATAATCTAGTTCGGATCTCACTTCTTTAGTTTCTTATAAGAAAGTAAAACCCAAGATTTGGGCCTCAATTAAAGACACTGTATAAATAGGTTTATTTGGTTTTGCAGTTTATGTGTTGCTCTTTTAGGACAGGGTTCTGTATTTACCTTGGACCATCTCTTTATAACTCAAAAAAAATTAGAAACAAAACACAGCAACCTTCACTAGTTTCCCTTTCTAAAATGGATATTAAATAATGCCAGTGAGTTGCTACTCTTGGTAAATTTTTCTTCTGCACATCATTCCTAGATTATGATATCTGTAATGGGGCTAGCAGTAACATTTTTTGGTATGCTTTTGCCCTCTACCTCTGGCTAGTGAGTTTTTATCAAAAGCATGGGGTCTAAGCCTCCCCTCCATCCATTCACACTACGTTCTGTTCAGGCATCATGGGTCCACTCTGTTCTTTTTCCTTTGGCACCTTTCTGGGGTTTGCTTTGCTGATAACAGAATCGCAGGTTGTGACCCACACAGGCTGTTACAGCTGCTGTGTGAGACAGCCTTGCATGGGCTCTCTGACCACAGCTTCTGGTTATTCTCTGTGAAGTGAGAAGGGTTTTCCTAAAGTTCCTACAAGTTGATGTATTTTCAGGTGTGCATGATCTCAGTGGGCATGGTTTAACTGCAGTGGTTTCCTCTGAGATTTTTCAGGTGTGTAGGCCTTTTCTTGTTCCAGTAACAAAGAGGATTACTCATTTGTTTTATTTTTTTTAACTTTTTTTTTTAAGATTACTTTTTTTTTAAGATTTTATTTATTTATTTTTAGGGAGGGAAGGGAGGGGGAGAGAGAGAGAGAGAGAAACATCAATGTGCGGTTGCTGGGGGTTATGGCCTGCAACCCAGGAATGTACCCTGGCTGGGAATCGAACCTGGGACACTTTGGTTCCCAGTCCGCGCTCATTTGGTTCCCAGCCCGCGCTCAATCCACTGAGCTATGCCAGCCAGGGCTGTTTTATTTTTTTTAATTTTAATTGTTCAGGTACAGTTTTCTGCCTTTTACTCCTATCCTAGCCCACCCCCCAGCCCTCCCCACCTCCCTCCTATTTCCAGCCCCCACCCCCGTTATTGTCCATGTGTCCTTTATACTTGTTCCTGCAAACCCTTCCCCTTTTCCCCTGAAATTCCCTCCCTTGTCCCTTCTGGTCACTGTCAGTCTGTTCTCTATTTCAGTGTCTTTGGCTATATTTTGCTTCTTTGTTTGTTTTGTTGATTAGGTTCCTGTTAAAGGTGAGATCATATGGTATTTGTCTTTTACTGCCTGGCTTATTTCACTTAGCATAATGCTCTCCAGTTCCATGCATGCTTTCACAAAGGGTAGGAGCTCCTTCTTTCTTTCTGCTGCACAGAATCCCATTGTGTAAATGTACCATAGTTTTTTGATCCATTCATTTACTGATGGGCACCTAGGTTGCTTCATCCACAAGATACCACTTCACACCAGTCAGAATGACCATCAGAAACAAAGCAACAAACAACAATTGTTGGAGAGGTTACAGAGAAAAGGGAACCCTAGTGTACTGTTGGTGGGAATGCAGACTGGTACAACCACTATGGAAAACAGTATGGGATTTTCTCAGAAAATTAAAATGTATCTGTCTTTTGACCCAGCAATTTCACTGCTAGGATTATATCCTAAGAACACTGAAACACCAATTCAAAAGAACCTATGCACCCCAATGTTCATAGCAGCACAATTTACAATAGCCAAGTGTTGGAAGCAAAGAGGATTACTCTTTTTTTTTTTTCAAAGATTTTTTATTTATTTATTTATTTTTAGAGAGGGAAGGGAGGGAGGGAGGGAGGGAGAGAGAGAGACAGACAGACAGACAGACACATCAATGTGCGGTTGCTGGGGGTTATGGCCTGCAACCCAGGAATGTACCCTGGCTGGGAATCGAACCTGGGACACTTTAGTTCCCAGCCCATGCTCAATCCACTGAGCTACACCAGCCAGGGCGGATTACTCTTTATTCAGCCTCCAGCCACTGCCCCACCCCACCCCACCATGCCCCACCCCAGTCAGTCAGCAAGACCTGCTGACTTTCTAACTTGAATTTATTGGCTCACTTTATCCCTGCTCTCAGATGTGGACTTCTCTACTTCCCTGCTGGAGTCCAGCTGATTTCCCTGCCTCCAGTCTCACCCTTCTTAGACCTGTCCTCCACACAGCAATCGACCCCTAGTCTCCTGCCCTTAACATTTGTTGGTGGCTCTACAGGGCTCTCAGGAGAGAGGACCAAGCATCTTAATGTTGGTCAAGTTCTTCCAGCTCACCTGCCTACCTTCAGACCTGGTTCCTCCTGCCTTCCTCCAGTAGCTCCCTCCCTGAAATACCCTCATCCCTTCTCTATTCCTAGCTCTTCTTACTCTGTTTCTTCTCTATGACTCAGCTCAGTGTACTCCTTCCAACAGCACATTCCTTGGTCAGCCCAGCCTGGGTTAGGGCTCCACCACTTCAGCTTCCACAGCTCTGGTTCTTGCCTCTGTCATGTCACTGAGCACACTTAATTGTGATTTTCTGCATGTGCATCTGATACTGGTGTTAGCAGGGACATGGGCCCATTTATTTTTATTTTTCAAGAGCTAGAAAGACATCCAGTGTATGTTCATTTGGTGTTTCTTCAACTTAGCTGAACTGACTCAAACTAGAGGATCTGCTGTTCTAATCTCTACCTCCTCCTCCTTCACTTTTTTCTCCCGGAGGTACTTTTCACTCTCTGACTCTTATGCTAGTCTCAAGTGGCTGTGCTACTTGCTGTTACTACAAAGGTCTCTATTTAATCATGTCTTTTTTTGTACACAAGGGCTGATCTAGTCACCTGTCTTCTAATTTTTTGTATCTTCCATCTTGTCTCTATTCTTTCTTTCTGTGAGCTAGTTAACTAGCTAACTCCCATGCTTTCTGTCTGTGTCTCTCAAATAATAGCTTTACTGTGATACAATTCATATACCATACAACTCACCCATTTAAAGTTTAAGTTCAGTGGTTTTTAAGCCTGTTCAGACTTGTGCAACCATTACCACAGTTCATTTTAGAACATTTTCATTATTTTAAAGAGAAAGAAACCCTGTATTCATTATCAGTCACTCCTTATTTTTCCCAAAGCTCAGTTTCTGGCAATCACTAATCTGCTATTTGTCTTTTTTTTAAATGTATTTTATTGATTATGCTATTACAGTTGTCCCATTTCCCCCTTCTCTCCCCTCCACCCTGTACCCCCTCTCCCACCCACGTTCCCCCCTTTAGTTCATGTCCATGTGTCATACTTATGAGTTCTTTAGCTTCTACATTTCCCGTACTATTCTTGCCCTCCCCCTATCTATTTTCAACCTACATTCTATGCTACTTATTCTCTATACCTTTTCCCCCTATCTCCTCCTCCCACCCCCCCCCCTGCTGCTAGCCCTCCATGTGCCCTCCATTTCTGTGGTTCTGTTCCTGTTCTAGTTGTTTACTTAGTTTCTTTTGGTTTTGCTTTAGGTGTGGTTGTTAATAATTGTCAGTTTGCTGTCCTTTTACTATACATGTCTTTTCTTTATCTTCTTTTCTTAGATAAGTCCCTTTAGCATTTCATAAAATAAGGGCTTGGTGATGATGAACTCCTTCAACTTGACCTTATCTTAAAAGCACTTTATCTTCCCTTCCATTCTAAATGAGAGCTTTGCTGGATAGAGCAATCTGGGATATAGGTCCTTGTCTTTCATGACTTGGAATATTTCTTTCCAGCCCCTTCTTGCCTGTAAGGTCTCTTTGGAGAAATCAGCTGACAGTCTGATGGGAACTCCCTTTGTAGGTTACTGTCCCCTTATCTCTTGCTGCTTCTAGGATTCTCTCCTTCATTTTTACCTTGGCTAATGTAATTATGATGTGCCTTGGTGTGTTTCTTCTTGGGTCCAACTTCTTTGGGGCTCTCTGAGCTTCTTGGATTTCTTGGAAGACTGTTCCCTTTGCCACATTGGGGAAGTTCTCCTTTATTATTTGTTCAAATACGTGCTCAATCTGTTGCTTTTCTCCTTCCCATTCTGGTACCCCTATAATTCGGATGTTGGAACGTTTAAAGGTGCCCTGGATGCTCTTAAGCTTTTCCTCGATTTTTTGAATTCTTATTTCATCATGCTTTCCTGCTCGGTTGATTCTATCTTCCTTCTGGTCCACTGTATTGTTTTGAGACTCAGATTCCTTCTTTCACTATTGGCTCTCCTCCACGTATCTTCCTGCATCTCTTTTATGGTAACCTGCATCCTTTCATCTAAATTGCGCCCAAAATCAACCAATTCCATGAGCTTTCTGATCACCAGTGTTTTGAACTGTGCATCTGATAGATTGGCTATTTCTTGGTCACTCAAAAGGATGAGTCCTGGGGGACTGATCTGTTCTGTTGGAAACATGTCTTGTCTTTCCCTGTCTCTCCTTTTTTTTTTTTTTTTCGGTCTGGTCGCTCTTGTTACGGTTCGGGGCAGAGACTTAGGTGTTCACCGGGGCTGGGCACCCTGGTCACTAGATTGTGATGTTATATGTGGGGGCGGGGGCGGGAGTGGGAGGGAACAATGGCGGTAGTTCCGTTTTCCTGGGCTCAGACCCTTCTTTGGGATCCTGGGCTGCGAGCTCTGCCCTCGTCCACAATTGCTGCCTCACTGGGTCCGCCAGCCACAGCTTGCATACTCAGGGATCACCGCTGCGTTCTTGCACCCCGGATGGCTGTCGCGCCAATTTCCTGCCAAATTTTCCCCAATCTCCGCGCGCCGCCGACCCGCGCCAGCCCCATGCCTGCCTGGCTCGATGTCTCCTACCAGTCTGGATGTACGGGTCTACTTCAACTTCTTGGCTGTCTGACTTCCATTCAGATAAATCCTATGTCAGTTCTGAGTGATATTCTGTCTGTAAATTATTGTTGTTCTAATCTTGGTTGTGCGAGGAGGTACGGTGCGTCCACCCATTCCTCCATCTTGCCAGAAGTCGCTATTTGTCTTTATAGATTTGCCTATTCTGGACATTTCATATTATGGAGTTATGTAATATATGGTCTTTTGTGTCTAGCTCTTCTCACTTGCCTTAATGTTTTTACAGGTCATCCAATTTGTAGCACGTGTCTGTACTTCATTTCTGTATTAGTCAGCTCAGGCCATCATAGTAGAATACCATGGACTAAAGGCTTGAATAACAGAAATTTATTTTCTCCAAGTTTTGCAGGCTGGAAGTCCAAGGACAAGATGCCACTAGGAATGGTGTCTGGTGAGACCTTTCTCCTTGGTTTGCAGACAGCCACCTTCTCAGTGCCTCCTCACATGGTCTTTTCTTTGCATGTGCAGAGAGAGAGAGAGCTCTCTGGTTTCTCTTCCTCTTCTTACAAGGATGCCAGTCCTATTGGATTAAGGTCCTACCCTTGTGACCTCATTTAGCCTTAATTACTTTCTTAAAGTTTTATCTCCAGATACAGTCATATTGAGGGTTAGGGATTCAACATATGCATTTTGAGGAACACAATTCATTCCATAACAATTCCTTTTTTAATTGCTGAATAATATACCATTGTGTGGCTATATCATTATTTATACTTTCATTAGTTCATGGACATTTGGGCAACTTAGTCACTTTTTGGATATTATTAATTATGTCATTATGAACATTTGTGTACTTTTTGTGTAGATATCCGTTTTGGGGTTTTTTGGATATATTTTTAAGAGTTGGATTGCTGGGTCAAATGGTAGATAATTCTATATTTACTTTACTTAAAAAATATTTATCTGTAGAGATAGGGGAAGAGAGGGAGAGAAACATTGATATGAGAGAGAGAGAGACATCAATAAGTTGCCTCCTGAATGTGCCCTGACAGCACTCAAACCAGTGACCCTTTGCTCTGTAGGATGATGCCCAACCAACTGAGCCACACTGTTCAGGGTAATAATTCTATATTTAATCTTTTAAAGAACTGCCTGACTCTTTTCCAAAGTAGTCATACCATTTTATATCCTCACCATCAGTGCTTGAGTGTTCTAATTTCTTTACAACCTCTCCAACATTTATTATCTGCTTTTTGACTCTAGCCATCTTCTTAGTGTGAAAATGGCATCTCATTGTGGTTTTGATTTACTTTTCCTAATGAATAATAACGTGAATGTGTTCATGTACTTATTGGAAAATTCATGTGCTTGTTGGACATTTTCATGTGTTCTTTGGAGAAGTGTATGTTCAGATCCTTTGCCTATCTTTAAACTGAGTTACCTTTTTACTGCTGAGTTTCAAGAGGTTTTTTTTTTGTATATTTTTAATATCACATATATGATTTACAATTTTTTTCTTTTACTATTTTTGTGGCTGCCTTTTTATTGTCTTTATTGAGACGTTTGAGATAAAAACATTTTCATTTTGATGTTAAATTTATTGGATTTTTTCCCTTTGTAGCCTATGACTTTGCTATCATATCTAAGAGCCGTACCCTAACTCAAGCTCATAAACGTTTATATCTGTGTTTCCTTAAGAGTTTTATAATTTTATTTCTTAAATGTAGGTCTGTCATCCATTTTGAGTTAAGTATCACATATGATGTGAGGTAGGGGTCCAACTACATTATTTGTATGTGGCTATTTATTTATCCCAGAACTGGGCTTCTCTTTTAAATATTAATAATTTGGTTTTGCTGAGATGTTGAAATCATCACCAGTGTTTAGAGAACTTAACCCTGCCCTATTGTTGGCCGCTCATTCCGTATTATTATTTTAGGCATATCTCTCATTTTCATCACTCTTCATGTTGAGGGACTTTTCCACCCATATCCAGATTTACAGTAATTCTGTTATATATTGTTGAAGTAGCTAGTTAAGCCTGGGAGCTATAACTCTTTCTGGTTTGGTGCAGAGGGGTTTCCCAAAATATGGGACTTTTAGAGCTTAAGCTAGGATAGTCACTGTGTAAAGCTGAGACATCACTGTCCTGATGGAGAGAAAGCCCAATGAATTGAGCCTTGTCCTCAGTCATGTGAAAGCTGGTGGCCAGAGGACCCATTTCCCAGGTAGCTCACTCTCACTGCTAATGAGTTGGTACTAGCTGTTGGCTGGAAGCCTCAGTTTCCTCCATGTGGGTCTGTACCTCTTTACACAAAGCTGTTATAACATGGTGGTTGGCTTTCCCCAAAATGAACAATCCAAGAGACCATGGGGGAAGCTGCAATGTCTATTACAATGTAACCTAAGAAGTTTCACAGCCTCAGTATTCCACTAGTCACAGAAGTCATCCCTACATCATGGTGGAGGGAACTATACAAGGGTATGAGTACTAGACGCTAAAGATCATTGTGGGGGATGGGTGTACTGGAGGCTGGTTATCATGGTCTGCTCTCTGGCTTGTGGTGATTTGTGCTCCTCCCACATGCAGGAAACACCCAACTGATGGCCCCCAAAGTCTAATCCTTTACAACATCAGCTCAATATCCAGAATGTCATAAACTAAATCAGGCCCAGGAATGAATAAAAATACTTAGGTATAGTTGAGTACAGCTTTTGAGGACTGTTCTTCTTGAACTAAAAACCTGAGATCTAAAGAAAAAAATTTCTCCCTCTAGCCACCCAGCAACAGTGGTGGGATAAACATAGGATAACTTCAATAGACTCTTCCAAGTAAAAAGAGGGCTTAATATGGGACACACAGTGACAGGAGTCACTGGCTCATAGCAGTTCTAAAGTACAGCATGATGCATGCTTGTGGCTCTTGGACTAGGACTAACCTGCTGTCTGGTAATGGTTTTTTCATGGCTGTTGGCCTCATCCTCTGGGTCTTGGTTCTCTCTTTGCCTTCCTTTTCAATAAAAAGTTTGCATTTTAGGGGTTTTCTCAGCTTGCTTCCTACATGTGGAAGTTTGAAATACTAAATAAAATACTTTCATTTAGTACTTTCTTGACTATTTCAGTGTAAGCTGGCAGTGTTTCTGTTAATATCATTCTCTTAAATTTTTAATAAGTCTTTTGTGAATATTACTGTGTTCACTTCATTTGACAAAAGCCACACCCAAAATTCACTTGAAAACAAGCCTTTTTCTACATTGTGCTTCTTTTGCTTCTTTGAGACTACCAAGGGACAATAACCTTAAGCTTCTTTGAGGCCTGATTATTTAACAATTATTTAAGGCACTTCCTTAGATCTTTCTGAAGTGTCCTCAAAGTACTTCACACTTATTTATACCTTTGGCTTCCTCACTAGACCATGATTTCGTGACAGTAGCCTTGAGACGATCTTTGCCCAGAAGCCATTTCTTTCTTTGTCATTGTTTACCACCTAGAGAAGCTGGGAATTCTCAGTAAGTACTGGCTCCTTTATGTTTAACAGCTCCTCTGTGTTAACATCTTTAGCATCCCTCTACTCTTCTATTTTACTGAGAGTAAGAAGAATCTGGTTAGCACATTTAGCACTCTACCTGGAAATCTCAGTAGCTAGATTACTAAATTCACTGGATTTGATTTCTACGTTTCATAATACAATGAGTTACTTGCTAAACTTTCTGCAACTGATTAACAGGGATTCAATTCCCATTGTTCTTCTCACTTTCCTTTAAAGCTTCACTGACAGCTCCCTTAGGCTGAATGCTGAGAGTTTCTCGGAAGCTCTGCAGGCTTTCCCTAATATGCTCTTTAAGTTCCTTACCACTTCCACTCTCTGCCTGGTTCCAAAGCCACTCCTGTATATTATATTCTTGTTATGGTAGCACCCTTCTTCCAGGTACACATATCTGTATCAGTTATAGCTATTGAATAACAAATCACCCCAAAACTTACTGGCTTAACATTACGATAATCATTTATCATCTAATGGTTTCTATGGGTCAAGACTTTGGGAACAGCTTGGCTGGAGGTTCCTGGCTTAAAGCCTCTTATGAGGTTGCAGTCATATTTGGTTAGGCCTGCAGTCATCTGAGGGCTGGAGTGAGGCTGGAAGACCCATTGCCAAGGTGAAGTCATCACTCTCATGGCTGATGGATTGGAGCTGGCTTTTGGCATGAGTCCCCAGTTTCTCACCAGGTTTCCTAAATATCCTGGCGGCAAGGCTGGCTTCTTCCTGAGACAGCAATTCAAGAGCCCACAGAAGTATCTGCATTTTTTTTTTTTACCTAGACTCAGGAATCACAGTCTATCACTTCCACAGTATTTTATTACCATACAAGTCAACTCTAATTCACAGGTAAGGATCATAGGAGAGCCATTCTGGGAGTTAGCTAGCATGTATTTTGACTTATGTCCTTTCCTTTTGGTGGGGAGATGTTTTTGCAATTGTAACCACAGCAGCATTAATGACAGCAACAATACAATGCCCATTATTTATTGGGTGTTTACTAAGCACTTTAGATACAATTTTCCTTCTGCCACTAAAATGGATACTTGGTTTTATGCTATTTTTTCAGGTGAGAATTTAGGTTCAGAGGGATTGAGTATGGCATGAGATTACACATTTGAGATGGTTATTGTGTCAAATCCAGATCTTTGGTTCAATCCTGAAAGGTGCCACTCTGCTTGCTTTGTTTCATTGTGTCTTTATTGTCTCACATGGGAGAGTTGCTGCCTTTAAACTAAGGAACTGTGGTTACTGTTTCCCAGCATGAAGGAAACCCGGTGAAAACAGCTGCAGTGTATTCATATTCCTGAGCAGGGTAACAGAGGGATGGTTTGAACAAAGCACACCTCCTCCCTGCAAAATGTCTGTGAAAGAAGAAACTGTGTTTAAAAGCAACTAGGAAGAACTATAGTAACATTAAAAATTTTGTTTAAATAATGTACATGTAAATACACCAGAAAAAAAACATTTAAGATATAAAGTTGTTAGAATAAAAACTCAGAATTAGCCTACTTGATAATTTTGTGTTCATTTTGTTTTCTTCAGGTAACAGCAGGTCTCATCCCTGTCCTGGCCTTGCTCTCCCCTTTCTCTTTGGCAGGCGCCTTTACTCCAGCAGGTTGAAAGCCCCATATGGGGACCACTACATGCTTGTTTCTGAATTTCCCACAACACCTGGTGAAGGGCCTTACCAATAGCAGGTTCTGTGAATGTATGTTGAATTGAATTAATATGCACTTACTTTTTTAAAGTATTTATTTTTACTGCTTGGGATGTCAGTAATGTTGGACAATGATGGATGGATCTTTTGTCAATATAATATTGAACCTTAAAAGTGCTATAATCTAATTCTAGTTGTCTGAGACATTTCTAGCATTTAGAGTTATATTTAAAGGACAGTCCTACAAAAAGGAAAAACAAGAACAAATAAAATTCTTCAGGTTTTATTGAAATGTGAGGATCTATATTCTTCAAAGGATTTATCTTTCAAAAGAAAAATAGTATTTCTTAGAAAAAGCAACATTCAATAGCAGCAAAAATCTCTTTTGTTGTTCAAATGGGAAATTTTATCTTTTTTTGGTGTGTGAAATCTTGCTGGAATATAAAACCTTGATAAAAATGAAAGAAGCAAGTTTACTTCAGCTTCTTTGTGTGGGATTTGGATTTTTGATCCTAGAGGGTTTCTTAAATGTTTATTAACCTTTGAAGTTATTTTAATTACTTTCACCATCATGGTTGCATATGTGTGGAAGTGTCTTTGATGTGCTGTATAAAACATTTCCTTCACCTGCCTGTTAGAAGGGATTTTTGTGGAGGGCTCACAGTGACAGACCAGTTCTCTGTCCAACACAGTCACCTTGAAAGTGAAGATACTGATGGAGACTGGGAGAGCAGCCTTTGCTCTAGCTCCGTGTAAGCCTGTGACTGAACTGAAGACAATAATTGTCTATTTTGTTAAACTTTTGTTTTCGTATAACGGCTTCATTGAGACATGATTCATATGCTACATATCTTTCACCTTTTCAGAGGAGATAGTTCAGTTGTATTTAGTATATTCACAGAATGGTGCAACCATCACTACAATCAGTTTTAGAATGTTTTCATAACTCCATGTTATTGTCCGGCACTCCTCATCTCCCCCAAACCCCAGCCCCTGGCAACCACCAATTTCCCTTCTGTCTCTATAGATTTGTCTATTTGGTACATTTCATATGATGGAGTCATACAATATGTGGCCTTCTATATCTTTCCTCTTTCACATGCCTTAATGTTTTCAAGGTTCAGCCACATCGTACCATGTGTCTGTACTTCATTCCTGGTTATGGCTGGAAAATATCCCAGTGGCATGGCATTCCACATTGTGTTTCTCCACTCTCCAGTTGATATGTATTTGTGCTGTTTCCACATTTTCTCTGTTGTGAATAATGCCACTAGGAGAAGAGAAATGTTTTCATTTCATACCTAGAAGTAAAATTGTTCTGTCATATGGCACCTCCACACTGAGTCTTTTGAGGAAATGCTAGACTGTTTTCCAAAGTGGCTGCATTCCCAACAGAAGTATGTGAGGGTTTCAGTCTGTCCACATCCTCTCTCCCACTTGTTAATGTCTACCTTTTTGATTATAGCTACTCTAGCGAGTGTTAAATAGCATCTCGTGATTTTTTCATATTTATTTCTTTATTTTTAAAATTATTTTATTGTTGTACAAGTACAGTTGTGACTTTGAGTTGTATTTTTCTGATGGCTAAAGATGTTATGCACCTTGTCATATGCTTATTGGCAGTCTGTATATTTTATTTGGAGAAATGTCTATTCAACTCCTTTGCCCATTTAAAAATTCAGATATTTTCTTTCCATTGCTAGGTTATGCAGTTATTTATATATTTTGGGTACTAGAAAGTCATTAAACATATAATTTGAAAATATTTTTCCCATTCTTAGGTTGTTTTTCCCCACTTTCTTGTTGGTGTCCTTTGAAGCATAAAAGCTTTCAATTTTGATGAAATTCAATTCATCTCATTATTCTTTTGTTACTTATTCTTTTTGTGTCAGATATAAGAAATCGTTGCCTAATCTGAGGTTGTGAAGATTTATACTGTGTTTTCTTCAAAGGGTTTTATAGTTTTAGCACCTACACTGAGGTCTTCAATCTATTTTGAGTTGTTTTTATGTGATGTGAGAGAGTAGTCTAACGCCCTCCTTATCCGTACACCCAGCACCATTTGTGGGAAAGACTGCTTTGTCCCCCACTGAATGGTCTTGGCAGCCTTGCTGAATTTCAATTGACTGTAAATGTTGGGTTCATTTCTGGAATCAGTTCTATCATTTCAAGCTACATGTCTATCCTTATGTCAGTACTACACTGTTTTGATTACTGTAGCTTTAAACTAAGTTTTAAAACTGGAAAGTTTGAACCCTACAACTTAGTTCTTGTTTTTCAAGACTATTTTGACTAATTTTGTGGCCTGGGAGATTAATATAAGCTTGTCAATTTCTTCAAAGAAGTCAGCTAGGATTTCGATAAAGATTACATTGCATCTGTCAGCCAATTTGGAGAGTATTGCCATCTTATCAATATCAAGTGATTACATAGCTACCTTCAGTGACAGAATGGAAATCCCTGACTTGCCTTACCTTCCTGCTGGAGGTTGATGATGTCACACACACCTCAAAGAGTATGAAAAGCTTCATTACTTATATAATTGAGATCTCTGGGGAGCCAGCAAGGCTGGCCTTTCAAGCAGGTGCAAAATGGCTAGAGAGAGTACAAGGAAAGGAGAGTCATCTGGAGTGTTATTGGATTAGGGTGTGGGGCAGAGTGAGCATTCCAGACTCTTGTAGGTGTTTGAGTTAACTTTCCCATGGGCTCAGAAGCGGGGAGCACCGGACTTTCTCAAGAGATTTCTTAGACCTGGGAAGAGGGAGATCCCTGAGATTTGACTAGTGACTAAAATGTACTGTATTTCATTTATCATTTCATTGAATTTGAATTTGTTTAGTAAGCCATTATGGTCCTCTATGAGGCCTGCAGCCTTAGGCTAGTAAAAGGAAGGTGAAAGTTCCATTGAGAACCTGGTTCAAGAGCTCAGGACAGTGTGTTCTCAGAGGCCAAATGATTGTCTTGTTCATTGTCAGGAACGGTAGTAACTGAGAAAGTAGATAAGGACCATCTAGGTGAGGCTGTGTGTTGTGGCTGTAGTTGGGAAGGAAACATGTGTGACTTTGATTTACATTTTGGGTATCTGTGACACAAAAGATTCCCAGAATTTTGTTTTGTTTTATTTTAGCTCAAAAGGGGCAACCTTGAACAGGGAATGAACCAGACAGCCAGGCAACGGCTCAGAGAGCAAAAATGTGCAGATCATATTTTGACCAGAGCATCAGTGTTCAATGAGCTTCTGAGGTTTGCCTAATTGTGCTGACCCTTGGGTCCCATCTTTTATCAGGTCCATCATGGTTAAGGAATGAAAAGCAGCAGCTTTCCAATAGGCTCTGTCCTGTGTGATGGTGATGGTTCGATCTATAAACCTCCCACTGCTGTTCATCAGTGGATCCTAACAGGCTTCCCAGATAGCCAAGGGGTCTGGAGAGGGGTGATCTTCAGCACTATGACATCAGACAAAGGACTGAGGACAGAAAGGCCACCCACTCGTGTACATAAGATATGCCAGGTGGCCCTGACTTGGCTTCATCCTAGAGTAAGAAGACCTCACTAGCTGCTCTGAAGGGTCACAGGTTCAGGGCAGATGAGAGCTTCTCTTTTCAGGAGAGAGCAGCATGTGGTCAGCAATTTCCACTCTGAGGTTGTGTGTGCAGGGCCAAGGAGGGCAGTTCTTGCATCAGAAGCCCATGGACAACTGACAGCCATTGTGGGTGGTCTAGAAACTCCAGGAGGCATGAGAGAAAGTTGCTCAGGCCTCTACAGTAAAGAAGCCTCTGAGGGCTCTAATGGAAATATATGTTTATTGTAACTTGCACAGATTTTAGAGGCTTTTAAAAAATAATTTTATTCATTTATTTTTAGAGAAGGGGAAGGCAGGGAGAAAGAGAGGAGAGAAATGTGCAATAGAAACATATTGGTTGCCTCTCACATGCCCCCAACTGGGTACCTGGCCTGAAACTCAGGCATTTGCCCTGCCTAGGAATTGAACCAGTGACCTTTTGCTGCATGGGATAACCTCCAACCCATGAGCAACACCAGTTGTCCAGATTTTAGAGCTCTTTTGGGAGAGGCCCCAATGAAGGTGGGCTGAATTGCAAGTTACAACATAAATGGACTTTGGTAAAATTTGCAAATGGAGAACATTTTTGCCTCCGGAACTCAAAAGAGCCTAAAGATCCTGGGCTTCTTTTAATATTATGGATGCCGATTGGATCATAAGCTGTTTCTTGACAGTGTCAGGGGTGGAGTCTCCCACAGTTTACCAAATCATTTTTAGGAAGTTAACTAAGGTGGCAGACTCTTGCACTTTGTATGTCCTGGATGAGTGTGTCAAATGAATGTCCTCAGATGAGACTGCCATCAATATCCTGCTAAACCTGAGCTCCTGGAGAAAGTTGGGTACAGCTAAGAGCCAGCCTGCAAAGACTGTGTGTGATGGCAAGACTGTGCAGTGCCCATGGCAACCACCATGTAAAGGTGGATTGTGTCCCTTTGGAAGTGAAAGAACTGTGATTGAGAGGCTGTTGAAATAAGAACTGAACAGGGCGTGTTATCCAGATCTATAAGAGCAAATATATTTTCAGTTTTTGATTGGATAGAGTCAGTAATTTCAATAATATTTTGTCTGGAGGCCTTCATGAGTAGCACCATAGCCTTAAGACTGCATAATCCACTGTGACATATTGTTCATTTCAAGTTTAAGAACAGGTCAAATGGATTGTTAAGTGGAGATGCAGTCATCTTGTATAATGTGTTTCAATCCTTCCAGGCTGTTTTAATTTACATTGAGCCATATTAACTATTTTAACTGGAGGTATGGTCCTTGGGGTCCCATTTTGTCATGCCAATTTGTATGTGTTACAAAATTTTATTTACATTTTTTTCATCATTGCATGTCCATGCTCACTGTGGGATATTTTAGGGCCATGGAGGCCATGTGCTGTGACTGGAGGAATTTAGGCAAGATGATAATTCTTGTGTTTAAAGTGAAGCATACCTGTGTCCTCTCTTTATTGTTCAGCATTCCCCTAAGTTTGTAGAATATTATAGGGGATTCCTTGTTTAAATTTAATGAGATCCCTGGGTATAACTGAACTCCAGTATTAAGGCCACAAAGGTTTGGCAATTGGTGCATTTAAGCAGATGTTAACATTAATTTCGAAGCTGTGTTGTAGAGATACAAAAGTTGGTGATCTTTTCTCTTTTGTTGCATAAATTCTTTTAGTAAGTTTTGGATTTCTAGTCCCACAATTGGGTCCAACTGTGGATATCTGTTTTAGTTTTCATTTATTCTGCTACATCCAGGTTTCTTTCTTCTTCTCCTCTCCCCCTCCTTGCCACTCCCCTTTTGTTTGTAGCCTTTGTTTGTATTTGTTGGGGATTCTCTCTACTCTGCTTATATTTATACATTTTCTCCAGAGAGCCACACGTCAGTATCCATCAAGGTTGGAGACCTCCCCCATGGCACTGGTTGCTTTATGGGATTTGAGCACCCTGGGCTTAAGTAGGGTTTGAATTAACCCTTTGCTGTGCACAGAGATGAAATGGGAGATTTTTCTTTTTAAGCCTGAGGATCAGCATTTTTGTTGACAGAGATGCAGACAGCAGCAGCAACAGAGGAAACTAAGGAGTCCACTGAGCCATCTGCCTTTAGGAGTGCAAGCCTTGGCACTTCACATGATGGCTTCTTCCTTCTTTTTTTTTTTCTCTTTTCCCTTAATGACTGCTTTTTCAGGAGTGACCACTTAGAGAGCCTGTGTATAACACAAGGTAGTCTTTCCCTTGAGCTCAGTGTTAGTCACAACTTCTTTATAAGACACATGTCTAGGTCCAGGGTACAAAATACATGACCTGAGGCCACTCTATAAAGGGCCCCATTTGAATCCCATATTCCTGTTCTTAAAATCTAATTAATTATCAAAACTTCCAACTTAGGTCAGGTAAATCCATAACAGACTGTAGAACTCACTCACTAATGTGGCAGAGAGCAACATGGCTCAGAGCTTGCCAGCGAGCAGCAGCTCAGAGGGCATGCTTGCTCTGAGGCAGCAGAGCCCTTTAACAAGGAAAGCAAGAAGGACTCCCCAGTGTGGCTCAGTTGGTTGGAGCATTTTTTCTGTAAATCAAAAGGTCACGGGTTCAATTCCCAATCAGGGTGCATGCCTGGGTTGCAAGTTCAGTCCCCAGATGTGCTGCATATAAGAGACAACAGATCAGTGATTCTCTTTCTCTTCCTCCATTGCCCTCTCTCTAAATCAATAAGCATATCCTCAGGTGAGGATTAAAAGAAAAGAAGAAAGCTTCCCTGTGATGGTGATCACACTCAGTATCCTGATCACAACATCTATTGTTTGGACCCCACCCAAAATTTGGTTTGTAAAGACTGATGAGGCCATACACAAAGCAAAAGGAAATTTGTTACTTACATAATTGAGGTTTCTCTAACATGTCTGAAATAGTCTGAGAGAGCAAGGAAAGGACACTGGCTCAGAGTTTGTTTTTTTTGTCAGTAAGGGGTGGGGCCAAGGGAGGGCTTCCCTGGAAGTGGGCAGTGGCTTGTGTAGTTTGAACCCCCTGGAGGGCTGAAGGAAGAGCACTGCACTTTCTCAACGACTTTTCCCCCGTCGTGGGGCAGGAAGGGGGTGAGGGCACTGCAAGTCTCAAGGGGACTTGAGACTTGATAGCTGTTAGCAGTCAAACATAGAAAGTGGAATCTGACCCTTGACTATAATTCCTAATTATTTTATTCTTTTTGATGCTATTGGGTCCATTTATTGAATTATTCATTGTAAGTGGATCCAAACACAATTGATTTTTGTATGTTGCACTTTCTCCTATAACCTTGCTGAACTCATTTGTTAGTTATTTTTTAGATTTCATATGATTTTCTGTATATGAACAATGTCTTGACAAATAGAGTTTTGCTTGTTTCCAATATGAATTCCTTTTATTTTATTTTCTTGTCTCATCACCCAGGCTGGAACCTTCCATAAATATTGAATAGAAGTGGTGACAGCAGATACCCTTGTCTTGTTGCCAGTCTTTGGGGAAGTAGTCAATGTTTTTCCATTGACTAGGATGTTAGCTATGGTTTTTTTATAGATGCCCTTATCAGGTTGATGGCATTTTCTATTATTGTTGGCCTTTTAAGTGTTTATTATGAAGTGCTATTGGAATTTGTCAAGTGATTTTTCTGCATCTATTGAGATGATCATGTAGTTTTTCTTTGTTCTATTATGATACAGCACATTGACTATTTCCATCTTAAACCAGTCATTCATTCCTGGGATACATTTCACTTGGTTATGGTACATAATCCTTTTTATATGTGACTGGTTTCAGTTTGGGAGAGAAATTTGCATCTATACAAAATATTGTTCTGTAATTTTATTTTCTCATGGTATTTTTGTCTGGTTCTGGTATGAAGGTAATATTGACCTCATAGGATGAGTTTGGAAGCATTCTCCTGTTTTGGATAATTTGTGAGGAATTGGTATATATTCTTCTCTAAATGTTTGATAGAATTCTCTAGTGACACTTGAGACTGAATTTTTCTTTGTGGAAAGTTTTTAGATTACTAATTCTATCTCTCTAAGTATATTCAGATTTTCTGTTTCTTCATGAGTCAGTTTTCATAGTTTATGTCTTTCTGGAATTTGCCCATTTTACTAGATTGTCTAACTTGTTGAGATATAATTGTTTATAATATTTTCATATAATTCTTCTTATTTGTGCAAGATTAGTAGGGATTTCCCCTCTTTCCTTCCTAACTTAACAATTTTAGTTTTCTCTCTCTCTTTCTGGTCACTACCTAAAGTTTTATCAACTTTGTTGATCCTTCTAAGAACCAACTTTTGATTTCATTGATTTTCTTTCTTGTTATTCCATTCTGTTTCATTTATTTCTACTCTGATCTTTGTTATCTCCTTCCTTCTTCCTGGTTTCGGTATAGTTTGCTCTTCAGTGTCTCTATGTGGAAGATTACTTTATTGACTTGACATCCTTTTTTCTTTTTAACAAAAATCATTAACAACATCAACAATGCTATGAGTTTTCTAAGTACGTTTTCCTTTAACCCATCTCCATCCTCTTTTTTTTTTAATGGAAGCATTTATAGATATAGCTTTCCTTTTAAGCACTAGTTTAGTTGCTTCCCATAAGTTTTGGTGTGGCATGTATTTGTTTCCATTCATCTTAAAGTATTTTTTAATTGCCCTGTGATTTCTTCTTTGACCTTTGGTTATTTAGTAGGATGTTTCTTAATTTACACATATTTATTAGCTCCCCAAATTTCCTCTTGTTATGGATTTTTAATTTCATTCCATTATGATCACAAAATGTATTTCTATCATTTCAATTTTTAAAACTTTATTAGTGCTTGTTTTATAGCATCCTGGAGCATGTCGTATGTGCACTTGAGAAACATCTACAGGATGGAGCAAAAGTAGTTTTACAGTTGCAAGTACACAAAACAGCTTATTCTTGTATTATTATTATTCATTGTATTATAGTCCATACAAACACCTGTCCTACTTTTGCCCCACTCTGTAAATTCTGCTTCTGTTGGATGGAGTGTTTTATAGACATTTGTCAGGTCAAGTTGGTTTATGGTATGCAAGTCTTCTATTTTCTAGCCAATTTCCTGCCTAGTTTCATTTTTGAAACTGGTGATTGAAGTCTCCAACTATTACTATGAATTTATTTATTTCTCCAGTCAATTTCTGTAAGCTTTTGCTTTATGTATTTTGGGGCTCTGTTGTTAGGAGTATATACATTTATAATTGCTATATCTGCCTGGTGGATTGACTTTTATATCATGATAAAAACATCTTTCTTTTTTTAAAATGTGTTTTGTTTGATATTAACATAGCCACTCCAGCTTTCTGATGGTTGTTCTTTCCATGATATTTTTCCATCCTTTCAATTTTAAATTAATTGTAAATTTGAATTTAAAGTGTCTATCCTGAAAACAGCATATATTTTTATCTTATTTTGTTGAGGCCTGCCCTGCCTGGTCTCAGGAAGCTGTAACCCCCCGTGACTTAGGCTGAGTGAGAGACCTCCAAACCAGGAGCCACTAAAGAGACAAAACTTATTTCCCTGGCATGAACGCTGCCTGTTCTGTGCCTGGCCTCCAATGCTTGGCCATTTTTTTTTGGCATTTTAAATATATTTTATTGGTTATGTTATTAGAGTTTTCCCAATTTCTCCCTGTTTATACCCCCTCCAATGTGCACCCCCCACCCTCCAGCATTATCCCCCTTAGTTCATGTCCATGGGTTGTACATACAAGTTCTTTGAGTTCACTGTTTCCTACACCATTCTTGACCTCTCCCTGTCCATTTTATGCCTACCAGTTATGCTTCTTCTTTCCTGTACTTTTTCCCCACTATTCCTCTCTTCCCCCTCCCCACTGGAATCTCTCCATGTGATGTCCATTTCTCTGATTCTGTTCCTGTTCTGGTTGTTTGTTTAGCTTTTGTTTTTATTGTTTGTCTTTTATTTTAGGTTCATTTGTTGATAGTTGTGAGTTTGTTGTCATTTTACTGTTCATAGTTTTCATATTCTTTTTCTAAGTCCCTTTAACATTTCATATAATAAGGGCTTGCTGATGATGAACTCCTTTAACTTGATCTTCTCTGGGAAGCACTTTATCTGCCCTTCCATTCTCAATGAAAGCTTTGCTGGATAGAGTAATCTTGGATGTAAGTCTTTGCCTTTCATGACTTGGAATACTTCTTTCCAGCCCCTTCTTGCCTGTAAGGTTTCTTTTGAGAAATCAGCTGATAGCCTTATGGGCACTCCTTTGTAGGTAACTCTTTCCTCCCCTCTTGCTGCTTTTAAGATTGTCTCTTTGTCTTTAATCTTGGGTAACTTTATGATGTGCCTTGGTGTGTTCCTCTTTGGGTCCAACTTCTTTGGGACTCACTGAGCTTCCTGGACTTCCTGTAAGTCTGTTTCCTTCACCAGATTGAGAAGTTTTCCTTCATTATTTGTTCAAATAAGTTTTCAATTTCTTGCTGTTGTTCTTTTCCTTCTGGCACCCCTATAATTTGGGTATTGGCACATTTCAGGTTGTTCCAGAGATTCCTCAGCCTCTCCATTTTTTTTGGATTCTTGTTTCTTCATTCTGTTTTGGTTTGATGTTTATTTCTCCCTTTTGTTCTAAATCATTGCTTTGAGTCCTTGTTACTGTTGGTTCCCTGAAGATTTTGCTTTATTTCATTTTGGGCATCTTTACTTTGTTTTTTCATTTTTTGACCAAACTCAATCAGTTCTATGGGCATTTTGATTACCAGGGCTTTAAATTCTCCATCAGATAGGTTAGCTATCTCCTCATCACTTAGCTCTCTTTCTGAAGTTTTGCTCTGTTCTTTTATTTGGGCCATATTTCTTTGTCTCAACACACCAGTCTGGTAGTTCTGGTTGACTATTTCTTTAATTCCTTGGTTGTTGGAGCTCCATGCAGTTTGATTTTCTGATACTTCTGGTTATTTATTGTTTTTAGATTGGTTATTATCCTCCTTTTGGTTGTGTGAGGAAGCAAAGGGTTTCTTTCTACCTACACCTCCATCTTGGCCAGAACTCTGGAGTTATTTTCTTTTTGATTGCTCTAGTATCTACCAGAAACATCTTAACTTACCAGAATCTGATAAATATTTATACTACTTTTAGTGAGCTATAGAAATGTTACTCCTAGGTAACTCTATTTCCTCTTCTTTTTGTGCTATTCCTATATATTACATCTATGTCTTGTTACAAACCAAGTAATATGTATTTTTAGTTATTACTTCATATAATTTCAGGTCTTGTAAATAAGCAGAGAAAACCTAAAAGAGAGCAAGTATATATTTTTCAGTTTCTTGTACTAACTTTTTATTTACCATTTTTGGTTTTCTTCATTTCTTATGTATTGAAGTCACCATCTATTGTCATTTCCTTACTCTCATACAACTTTGCTTCCACCTACCTCCTTTGTCCTAATATTGTGAAATACACTACATTTCTATGTTATAAGCCCAATTACAGTTATATACCTATTGTTTTATACTACTGAAATTTAAGTTATGAGACAAGAAAAATATGTATTTATAGTGCCTTTTATAATTATATAATTGCCTTTACCAATGTTCTTTGTCATGTGTGTGTCTGTGTACTTCAAGTATCATTTGAGATCACTTGCTTTCAATCTGAAGGACTTTCTTTAATATTTCTCCTAAATTTAGTCTGTGAGCAATAAATTTGTCATATTTTGTTAATTTTGGAATGTCTATTTTTGGCTAAATTTTTAAAAGATAATTTTGCTCAATATAAAGCTCTGGATTGACAGTTTTATTCTTTCAACACATAGAATATGTCATCCCAGTGTCCTTTGCCCTCCATGGTTTCTGATGGAAAGTCAGTTGTTAATGTATTGGTATTCACACATACATAGTCATCTTTTCTCTTCCTGCTTTCAAGATTTTCTGTTTTTAGCTCTCAAGATTTTTACCATAATGGGTCTGGGTGTGGAGCCATTTGTATGTATCTTATTTGGGTTTTGTTGAGTATCCTGGATGTGTAGATTAATGTTTTTCATAAATTTTGGAAATTTTTAGCTATTATTTCTTCCAATAGATTTTCAGTTCCTTTCACTTCTCTGCATCTGATGCACTCATTATTTGTATGTCATTGCACATTTTAATGGTGTCCCATGTTTTTCTGAGGTTTTGTTAATGTTTCTTTTTTTCTCTATATAGAGAGAAAAAGTAAGGAAGAGAGAGATAATTGTCAATTTGTTGTTCTACCTATCCATGCATTCTTTGGTTGATTCTTGTGTGTGCCCTAACCAGGGATTGAACCTACAACTTTGGCATATTAGGACCATGCTCTAAACCAACTGAACTACCTGGCTAAGGTTCTTGGTTGTTTGTTTCTAGAATTACATGATATTTGTTGATCTATTATAAGTTTACAGATTCTTTCACCTGTTTAAATCTGTTGTAGAACCCCTGCGTTTAATTTTTCTTTTTAGTTATTTTACTTTTCAACACCAGAATTTCTTTTTTTAAAATAATTATTTTATCGTTGTTCAATTACAGCTATCTGCATTTTCACCCAACCACTCCCCCTCACCCCAGTCAAACCCATCTACACCCTTGCTTCCATCCTCCCCCTCTTGTTTTGTACATGTGTCCTTCATAGTAGTACCTGCAAACCCTTCTCCTCATTATCCCCTCCCATCTCCCCTCTGGTTACTGTCAAATTATTCTTAATTTCTATGTCTCTGGTTATATTTTGCTTCCTTTTTTCTTTTGTTGATTATGTTCCAGTTGAAGGTGAGATCATATAGTATTCATCCCTGACTGCCTGGCTTATTTCACTTAGCATAATGCTCTCCAGTTCCATCCATGCTGTCCCAAAGGGTAGGAACTCCTTCTTTCTCTCTGCTGCATAGTATTTCATTGTGTAAATGTACCATAGTGTTTTGACCCACTCATTTACTGATGGGCACTTAGGTTGTTTCCAGAACTTGGCTATTGTAAATTGTGCTGCTATGAATATGGGGGTGCATAGGTTCTTTTGAATTGGTGTTTCAGACTTCTTGGAATATAATACCAGCAGTAGAATTGATGGTCAAAAGGCAGTTCCATTTTTCATTTTCTGAGGAAGTTCCATACTGTTTTCCACAGTGGCTGTACCAGTCTGCATTCCCACCAACAGTGCTGTAGGGTTCCTTTTTCTCCACATCCTCTCCAACACTTGCTTGTTGATTTCTTTATGATGGCCATTCTGCCTGGTGTTAAGTGGTATCTCACTGTGGTTTTAATTTGCATCTCTCTGATAGCTAGTGATACTGAGCATCTTTTCATGTGTCTCTGGATCCCCTGTATGTCCTCCTTGGAGAAGTGTCTGTTCAAGTCTTCTGTCCATTTTTTAATTGGGTTTTGTGTCTTCTTGGAGTAAAGTCATGTGAGTTCTTTATATATTTTGGAGATTAAATCCTTGTCTGAGGTATCATTGGCAAATATGTTTTCCCATATAATTAGTTCTCTTTTCATTTTAATGCTGTTTTCTTTGCCCATACAGAAGCTTTTTAATTTGGTGAGGTCCCATTTGTTTGTTCTTTCCTTTATGTCCCTTGTTTTAGGGGATGGATCAGTGAAGATGTTGCTTCATGGAATGTCTGAGATTTTCCTGCCTATGTTTTCCTCTAGAACTTTTATGGTGTCATGACTTATATTTAAATCATTTATCCACCTTGAGCTTATGTTTGTATGTGGTGTAAGCTGGTGATTGTGTTTCATTTTTTTTCCCACATTTCCCAACACCATTTGTTGAAGAAGCTATTTTTACTTCATTTTATGCTTCTTCCCCTTTGTCAAATATTAATTGACCATAGAGACTTGGGTTAATTTCTGGGCTCTCTGTTCTGTTCCATTGATCTATGTGTCTGTTCTTATGCCAGTACCAGGCTGTTTTGATCACAGTGGCCTTGTAATACAGTTTGATATCAGGTATTGTGATCCCTCCTACTTTGTTCTTCTTTTTCAAAATTGCAGCAGCTATTCGGGGTCATTTATGGTTCCATATAAATTGTTGAAATGTTTGTTCTATATCTGTGAAATATGTCATCAGCATTTTAATAGGGATTGCATTGAATCTGTAAATTGCTTTGGGTAGAATGGACATTTTGATGATGTTAATTCTTCCAATCCATGAGCATGGTACATGCTCCCATTTGTTTGTGTCTTCCTTATTTTTTTTCTTCAATGTTGTCAACACCAGAATTTCTATTAGGTTCTTTTTTGTTCTTTATTCTTTTTAAAATAATTTTTATCTTTTCATTGTTACTTCCTACTTAATGAGACCTTTTCATCATATCTCATTTACCATATCTTTTTTAACCATGGTTTTCTTTAGTTCTCTGAATATATTTATAACAGCTAATTTGAAGTCTTTGTTTACTAAGACATACATTTGACCTCTCTCACAGGCACTTTCTGTTGCTTGCTTATTTCCCCATATTTATGAATCAGTTTTCTGATTTTTGGCATGTTTCACATTTTTTTTTTTGTTTTTCACTGAACTTTTAGATATATATTGTTACATCTGTGAATACTGGTTAACTAACTTCCTGTCTGGGCACTATTGTTGTTTGTTTATTTATTTGTTTAGTGACATGGTCGGTCTCTTTTATTGAAGCCTATTTCCCCTGCAGTGTGAAAGCACTGATGTCATTCCACAGAGGGCACAGTCTTGGGAATGTGCAGTCACTCTGACAGTATTTTATTTTTGTTTTTTTTTCTTCTTGTAGCACTCTGACAGTATTTTAGCAGAGCTTTCTTTCTCTTTCTCCCTGATTTCTCTGTTAAGCTGTCTTCCTCCCTTTGATAACATACCCAGCTATTAGGCTTTGCTAATTACAGTGCCCTGAGGCATAAATTACTACACAGTCTGATCCAATTAAATTCAGGACCATTTTTAAGTATAGTTTTTGAAGGCTCTTCTTAGCTTTTTTTGCCAGTTCTCTTCAGTAAACTGGCCTACCTATAGTTTATCTTCTTGCTCACACAGAGCTACTAGCCGTTATCTCATTGCTTACCATAAAAATCTGCATTGTTTTCAAAAGTTCCTTTAGGATTGAAATTCTCCCACACTCTTCCAAATAAAGTCAATTTCTTTGCACATCGCTTCAGCCATTTTTGTTCTTATGGCCTGTCTCTATGCTTGGGCAAAATCTCTTAGTCATGATTCTGCTAAGGGGTGGCAATTGTGATGTGTTTCTCTTAGATGTGGATATGAAATGGTGGTGGCCTGCCTCTTCTAGCATATACCATGCTCTAACAGGGTGAGGAAGCTTGTCATCTGGGCCATACCCACCCCAAATAGACTTTTCATCATGCTGAGATGGACAGAGTATAAGGGAGGAAGGGAGTGGGTCCTGGATCAAGTGCCATCCACTGTTCTTACTGAGATTTGATAGATTTACTTATAAAGTGTTTCTTTATTTTCTCTATGTTCTTAGAACAATTTCCAGAGACTTTAAATTTTTGTTATTTTTAAAAAAATAATTTTCACCAATTTTATTTATCTTGAAACCAGAAAAGCTGGCATTCATACTACCAGACCCAATAAGCAGAGACAGGGATTGAATCTTTATGGGTCCTTTATTCAGATGACTGGTGATCTGAGAAGATGGTGGGTTTGTACCTTAATGGACCATCTTACATTTCCTTTCAAGCCAGCCTTTTTTTATAAGGGGCAAAAGTGTATGTAAGGGATCTAGAATTTCAAGGGAAAAAAAGTGTAGGTAAGGGATTTGGAATTCAGGAGAGAGGTTAATCAGACCAAAACTGCAGTCCAGCAATTTCCCTAGCATCCTTTCATCTGCTGGCCAGTGATTTTCTCTGTGTCCTGGGCCTCACATAATGGTCAGATACCAACTTGATTGCTCATGATCTCTTCTGGAACACAAAGGTCAATCACTTGTGGTCTCCTGGAGTCAGGGTGGCCTGTACCTGCAGTTCCTGAAACAATAGTTTTTTACATGCATTAACTGCTAGGCTTATTAACTATTACCTTAAACTAAAATTTTCTAACTCTTGAGTACCCCATCAGTTTCACTGGAGAAAGTATCCATGGGGCTTCTCATTGTGGAAGTTGTCTCTCTTACTGTGCTCCTCAGCTTTATTATATTAATCACTATCATTAGTTTATTGAAGGCTTACAATGAACCTTGATACACTATTTCTGTCAAAGTCTGTTTTTGAACAGTCCAAGGATAAAAAATACTTGAAAAAATATCTTTCTCTGACATGCTAGACTGGTTTCTTAAGAGTAAGGACTACATATTTCTTAATAATTAAGTTCATTTTTATGAGAAACTAAGATTAAATCAAGGTGTATTCAATTAGAATGTTTGAATGTGATTATTTCACAGGATGATTTGGCACCTTCTGTTGAAGTTTTCCAAGTGTGGTCCAGGGAACTACCTGAATGAGAATCACTGAAGTACTTGTTTAAAAATCAGGCTTTTGAATTTCACTTCAGATTAGTTCACTTGTAGAGAGACTAGTGGAGATATTCAACTCATGCTGTGTGCTAAATTAATGTAGTACAACCTTGGCCAATGAAAACTTCAGGTAAACTTTATTGAATAATAAGTTGTCAAACCCAAGTGGTATAGGTCTTACTTTCTCCTCTAGTCCCTGAAGTTTACTATTTGTAAGGAGAGACCATTGTACAGTGACTTGATGTATACTCTAAGTTATATTAAATTTAGAGAAAACTATATATACAGAGAGTTGGGACAAGGCATACATCCACAAATAGTTCCCACCACCCCATATGTGCCTTTATTAAAAGGAAGAGCTGAAGTAGGGCAATGTGAAAACTAGACAGTCATTTAGAGACCTCCATCCTGTGTACTTGGAATCCTATGTTGTAAAGTTCTCCTCCTCTCTCAACATGTATCACTGTTGCCTTTCTACTGATGAAATGAACAATGATTGAATATAGGTAAGGGTAGCTAAGATAGATTTGGTTTTGAAAATTTTCAATGGCTTACTTGCTTTATGTTATGACTTAATACTTGGTTTTCATTCTGAAATAAATATTAAATAAGTATTTACCACATACCAAAGTGCTCTGTTAGGAATTCTGATTTCCCTTTCATTTCCAAAGGTGGATTTGTTTTCCATCCAAAAATATTTTACCTGTATTTTTTTCTCATTTGATCTCGTATAATCTCAAGCCAATTATTGTTTAACTGGGTTAGGAAGGAGATTATCTATAACTAAAAATAGTATCAAAATATGATAGGTTTAGTGTATACTTATTATTAAAATTACATCTGATTTTTAGCAACCCTTTTACTGTTTTAAAGACATCATCTAAAATTGATTTGGTATAAACTTAATACAAAAATGGTATCTGATACATGAGGACACTTTCATTGTTCTGAGGATACCATCTAAAATTAAGCAAAATGATGTGAAAACAATTTACAGACATTGGAAATGGCATTTCATTGCTGATGCAAAGGGCCATTACTACCTAGTAAAGTGTTTATTTCTTCATCGTCATATTTCAGCATTTTTTCCAAGCATCAGGACAGACCTGAGTTAGGAATATTTGCAGCCCCAGCTCCCAGTTCCCTGCACTCACCCGATTCCTCCCCAACCTAGTCCCAACCCAGGATCAGGAAACTACAGATGTGCAGATTGTGCCTTCACTGGATGTGAAACTGTTCTCACCTCACTCTTATGGAAAGCTGCTGGCAGAGGAAGAGGCACCATAAACCCTGGCATCCCAAGAGGCATCTTGGCATCTGTTGGTTCTTTCTATATTTCCACCCATAGAAACTTTCTAATATATAGACTCTTCATTGATTTTTAGACACTGATTTTTTTTTTTTTTACAAATGGGCCAGTTAAAAAAGTTGTGTTTAATCTGCATCCTGAGTGATCTTCCACTGGATAATGAGAAGTGGACCAAGGAAAAGGGACATAAGCACTTGAGATAAAAATAGCTGCAGGAGAAAGTTGTTAAATGGCTTGGCTAGGACAGTTATACAGAATACTAGGGAACTCGGCCTTTTTTTTCTTTTAACTTTTGTGTTGCAGAGCATATGTCTTGAAAACATTCTGTTTCTATCTAGTATTGAGGGATTTCTTGTAGTGTTGTGATGATTGATCACGGGCTCAGACATAGTGGTGCTAAGATGATGGATTTAAAGCATGATGTTTTGTTATTTTGATAGCTGGATTTGCATATATCTGGAAACTAATTTTGAAGTATACATTAACATAAAAATAAGTAATAGAAAAAAAGAAAAGAAACCTAACATCAGTTTGAGCAACTATTAAGTTCTGTATTATAAGTGGGAATACTTACACTAAACCTGCAAGGCCACTTTTATGATCCCCAGTTTCTTCTGGAGGAGGAAACTGTGGTTCTAAGTGTTAGGTCAGGGGCCCAAAATTAAACTGCTAGTAACTGTTATAGTGCAGATTCCAACCTGGCCAGCTCCTCAGTCTGTGCCCTTTCCCTTCATTCCTGTCAAACAGCAAAAGCTTAGTAAAATGATTCTCTGTACCTGTTTCGATGACTTACTGTATACTGGTTATAATTGCTAATGAATAATTTCCAGGAGGATCCTTTGCCCATCATATGCCAGATTTTAGGGTGTATCTCAATTTCACAATTCTTGTGTAACTTGCAACAGTATTATCATCTATTCAGCTTTCTAAGCCCTTTGTATCTTTCTTTATAACCCTACAATAGGGCTAGTGTTTCTGATCTTACCCACCTCTGCCTCTCCTGCTCTTTGAGTTCCTTGAAACACCTGGCATCAGAATGAGGGGGCTTTCTGGGAAAGATGAGTTTGTGAAAGATGTGCTGAATTGGACCCTCAAGATTACTCATGGTCTGTTTATGCTAGAACTGGGTTAGTATTCACACTGTGTGTTCTCTATCTCACTGTCAACTAAAATTTGTTTTGTTTTGGGTTCATTTTAACAGATTTAAAGAAAGCTTCCAGTTCAAATGCTGCCAAATCCGGTCTACAGAAATCTGGACTTCGGCCTCCTGGGTACTCACGTCTTCCCGCAGCCAAACTGGCAGCGTTTGGCTTCATGCGGAGCTCCAGCGTGTCTTCGGTCTCCAGCACCCAGTCCGTGGACAGTGCACAATCTGAGCAGAACAGGCTGGCCAACCGTAAGTGGGGCAGACAGGGCGTAGTGGGCGTGGCCCGGGGGGCGGTGGCCTGCAAGCTCTGCACACACACTTGCATCGCTCCAGTTAGGAGTGGGTGAACCAGCACGTGGGTGTAACAGCGTTTTACTTTCTTTATGTAATAAGATGAAAATTTGGGTTGACAACTTTAATCTACCATTACTGGGATTTTAAAAAAATAATCTAATCAAGGAAAGTAGCCTACTTCACACTATCATTTTCTTAATTGTGAAGGATTAATATACTGGAAAAAAAAGACTTTAAAGTGACTCTTAAATCTAGAAAATAGTTATTCAGGGACTGATTCCAGGAACTTCAGGAATCCTTTGCTTTGTGGATTCTAGGTAAGAAGTTCAAGATTCATAAAAGGTGTTACCATGTTGTGCCATCATGATACATATTAGATGTTAAATATTAGTGGAAAATTGTTTCAGTTGACTGTGATTCCCTATTTGTATTAAGCTGAACTTCAAGTCTGTGCCCGGGAAGGTTCCCATTAGCTGATAAGATTGCCTGGCTGCTGAGGCTTCTGTTGTCAGCTATATTTTATAGTGTGAATTAATAGCCTCTGAACAAGTCACAATAGCCATTGTCCCTAGCAGAGGCTGCCCTATTTGGCTAAGCCTTTGATGACCAAACCCCACCTCAGCCTCATCAACTTCAAAGTTATTGTTATTACATTTGAAGCCATGACAGCTCAGATGTTGGTTAGCAAGAATCTGCCCCAGGGCCAGGAAAGTTTTAGAGGTTTTTATGTGGAGAGCTGTTTTGAAGGGATTATAGTAGTTGAATTAAATTGGAGGAGAGAAAAGGAGGGAGAGGGATATTAAGCTGGGGAAGAAGTGATTGAGAATGAGACTGATTTTATAGTATTTTTTCAGCTTCCTTTCTGCAAACTTGTTCCTTCTCTGTTTTGGGTTTATGGAGGTAATACATGGAACATTTGTACACATACAGTTCTAAGTTTTGGTCTACCTAGTTATTCCTAGGAGTAATGCATTACTTTCCCTTTTTCTTGATGTGTTAGTAAGCAGTCTCTAAGAGGTTCTTTACTCACCTGGTTTCTTGAAGGTGCTGTGGCTCAGACCAGCTTTCCCATCAGATTTATTTTAGGAATGCCATTGTAATTAGGGATTACATCATGGCACAGTAGGTGTCTCAAAATCTGAAACATGATATAATAAGGAACTATATTAAAATGTGTAACTCATACTTTTATATATGAATGCCCATATGGTCTGAAGATTTTAAAATACAGAAGCAACTCTTTGTCATCATTTTTAGTAGTAAAATTTCCAGTGGCATATTACTCTTTTAGAGGGAGCATGAAGGAAAAATATCTCATATGGTCTATATCTTTCTAAGGGAAAAGTGAAGGTTTTGATTCCTTAAAAAAATTAACTTCAAGGTAAATGGAGCTGTGTCCCCATGGTAAAGCTTTTGCTAAAGGAGAGCTGACAGGTGTGGACAGAATGATTCCAGATGTGCTTAGAGTATTTCTAATCACCTCTGCTTTGAAGGACACTAGATAGGCATGCCTCAGCACCCAGACATTATGTGCCAGAGAAAATAGCTCCTAGTGTAAAGGCTTCATATTAACAGTAACACCCAATATTGCTATTCAGCATTTTCTATTTTTAAAAAAATTGTTAGAATTTATTTTTAATTGTTTGCTACCTAACTATACTAAATTTGTACTTCATCAGTAAATCACAGAAAACTTCACATGTGTTTTAATTTATATCTTAGTACCATTCACCATTATTCTTATAGTTGTTATTAGATTTAATGTCAAAAAAAATTTGCTTCTCTTCTTGAGTGGAGAAATGATGCTTTGATGACAAGGATTAAGAAAAATATGAAGCTCTTGAAAGACCAGAAATGCTTCAATCATATGCTAGGAGCAGTGCTTCATTGATTTGGCTCATAGAAACAATGAACATGACGTCAGAGTTGGTTCCTTTTTTCTTTGTGGAATGTTGTTCTTTCTTCAGACACTGCTTTCCCATCAGATTTATTTTAGGAATACCACTGTACTTAGAGATTACATCATGGCACAGTAGATCTCCCCAAATCTGAAACATGACTATAAAAAAAAACTATTTGTAAATGTGCATCTCACATGTGTAGACACTCCTGTGCCTATAAACAGTTGGAACAGTGTCCACAGTGACTGTGGAATGACATAATTTGGGCATTCTTAAGTGATTCATTGTGAAATCCTTAGTGTTTCCTGGGCTATCTTGGCTTAGCTGAACCTTTTCTGTGCTGTATTCCTGGGTTCTGGGGCAAGTCATGGTGAGTGTGGAGAGGGAGGCCCATGAGCCCTGGATGTGGGTTTTAGCTGTACTGTGCAGAATCTACCCTCCACCAGAGCTCAGGCACTGGGAAGGCCTTCCTATGTCACATGTTTTTTGACCAATGGAGCAGACACAAAGAGGGGAGTTATATCTGTAGGTCCTTTGAATCCCTGGTTATCTTAGCATTCATTTTATAGCTGAGCAAACTGAAATTAGGATGGCTTGCTTGGGTCCCAGGCCAGTGTTCTTCCTTTATTTAGTTCTTTTTTTTTCTTATTTTATTTTAATTATTGTTCAAGTACAGTTTTCTGTCCTTTACTGCCATCCCAGCCCACCTACCCCTCCCTCCCCACCTCCCTCCCATTTCCACCCCCTCTAGTTTTTGTCCACGTGTCCTTTATATTTGTTCCTGTAAACCCTTCACATTCTCCCTTGAAATTCCCCTGAAATTCCCTATTCTCTCCCCTCTGGTCACTGTCAGCCTGTTCTCTGTTTCAGTGTCTTTGGCTATATTTTGCTTGCTTGTTTGTTTTGTTGTTTAGGTTCTTGTTAAAGGTGAGATCATATGGTATTTGTCTTTCACCACCTGGCTTATTTTGCTTAGCATCATGCTTTCCAGTTGTATCCTTGCTGTTGCAAAGGGCAGGAGCTCCTTCTTTCTTTCTGCTGCATAGAATTCCATTGTGTAAATTTACCATAGTGTTTTGATCCATTCATTTACTGATGGGCACCTATGTTGCTTCCAGCACTTGGCTACTGTAAATTGTGCTGCTATGAACATTGGAGTGCCTAGGTTCTTTTGTATTGGTGTTTCAGGGTTCCTAGGATATAATCCCAGCAGTGGAATTGCTGGGTCAAAAGGCAGTTCCATTTTTCATTTTCTGAGTAAATTCCATACTGTTTTCCATAGTGGTTGTACCAGTCTGCAATCCCACCAACAGTGCACTAGGGTCCCCTTTTCTCCACAGCCTCTCTAACACTTGTTTGTTGCTTTGTTTCTGATGGCCATTCTGACTGGTGAGAAGTGGTATCTCATTGTGGTTTTAATTTGCATCTCTCTGGTAGCTAGTGATATTGAGCATCTTTTCATGTGTCTCTGGATCCTCTGTATGTCCTCCTTGGAGAAGTGTCTGTTCAAGTCCTTTGCCCATTTTTTAATTGGGTTGCTCATCTTCTTAGAGTAGAGTCATGTATGTTCCTTATATATATTTTGGAGATTAAATCCTTGTCTGAGGTATCATTGGCAAATATGTGTTCCCATACAGTTGGTTCTCTTTTTATTTTGATACTGTTTTCTTTAGCTGGGCAGAAAATTTTTATTTTGATGGGATCCCATTTGTTTATTCTTTCCTTTATGTCCCTTACTCTGGGGGCCATGTCAGTAAAAATGTTTCTGCATGAAATATCTGAGATTTTCCTGCCTATGTTCTCCTCTAGAACTTTTATGGTGTCACAGCTTATATTTAAGTCTTTTATCCACCTTGAATTTATTTTTGTATGTGGTGTAAGCTGGTGCTCAAGTTCCATTTTTTTTGTACGTAGCTGTCCAGTTCTCCCAACACCATTTGTTGAAGAAGCTATTTTTACTCCATTTTATGTTGCTGCCCCCTTTGTCAAATATTAATTGACCATAGAGACTTGGGTTTATTTCTGGGCTCTCTGTTCTGTTCCATTGGTCCATGTGCCTGTTTTTGTGCCAGTACCAGGCTGTTTTGATTACAGTGGCCTTGTAATACAGTTTAGTATCAGGTATTGTGATCCCTCCTACTTTACTCTTCTTTCTCAAAATTGCAGCAGCTATTTGGGGTCATTTATGGTTCCATATAAATTTTTGAAGTGTTTGATCTATGTCTGTGAAATATGCCATTGGTACTCTAATAGATAGTGCTTTGAATCTGTAAATTGCTTTGGGTAGTATGGACATTTTGATGATGTTAATTCTTCCAATCCATGAACACAGTATATGTTTCCATTTGTTTATGTCTTCCTTGATTTCTTTCTTGAGTGATATGTAGTTTTCAGAATACAGGTCTTTTACCTCCTTGGTTAGGTTTATTCCTAGGTATTTTATTTTTCTTGTTCCTATATCAAATGGGATCTTTTTCTTGATTTCTGCTTCTGCCGTTTCATTGTTGATATACAAAAATGCCTTTGATTTCTGGATATTGACTTTGTATCCTGCTGTTTTGCCAAATTCATTTATTAGGTCGAACAGTTTTTGGATGGAGCCTATAGGATTTTCTATGTACACTATCATGTCATTTGCAAACAATGACAGTTTCATTTTCTCCTTACCAATTTACATACCTTTTATTTCCTTTTCTTGTCTGATTGCTGTGGCTAAAACTTCCAATACTATATTGAATAGAAGTGGTGAAAGTGGACAGCCTTGTCTTTTGTTCCTGATCTTAGTGGAAAAGATTTTAGCTTTTTCCCATTGAGTATGATGTTGGCTGTAGGTCTCTCATATATGGCCTTTATTATGTTGAGGAATGCTCCCTCTATTCCCACTTCGCTGAGTGTTTTTATCATAAATGGGTGCTGTACCTTATCAAGTGCTTTTTCTGCATCTATTGATATGATCATGTGATTTTTGTCTTTGCTTTTGTTTATGTGATGTATTACATTTACTGATTTGTGAATATTGTACCATCCTTGCATCCCTGGGATGAATCCCACTTGGTCATGGTGTATGATCTTTTTAATGTATTGTTGGATGCAGTTTGCCAATATTTGGTTGAGGATTTTAGCATTCATGTTCATCAGTGATATTGGCCTGAAGTTTTCTTTCTTTCTTGTATGTTTATCTGGTTTTGGGCTTAGGATGATACTGGCCTCATAAAAAGAGTTTGGGAGTCTTCCATCATTTTGGATTGTTTTGAATAATCTGTGAAGGATAGGGGTTAGCTCTTCCTTAAATGCTTTGTAGAATTCTCCTGTGAAACCATCTGGCCCAGGGCTTTTGTGTGTCAGGAGTGTTTTGATTACTACTTCAGTTTCATCTGCTGTTATTGGTCTGTTGAGGCTTTCTGCTTCTTCTTCACTGAGTTTGGAAGATTATATTTTTCTAGAAATTTGCCCATTTCACCTAGGTCTTCAAATTTTTTTGGCATACAGTTCTTCATAGTAACTTCTTACAATCCTTTGTATTTCTGTGGTATCAGTTGTAATCTCTCCTCTTTCATTGTGTTTATGAAACACAATGTGTTTATTGTGTTTATTTGGGTCCTCTCTGTTTTTTTCTTGATGAGCCTGCTTAAAGGCTTGTCGATTTTGTTTATGTTTTCAAAGAACCAGCTCTTGGATTCATTGATCCTTAGAATTGTGCTTTTAGTCTCTATGTCATTTAATTCTGCTCTGATCTTGGTTATTTCCTTCCTTCTACTTGCTCTGGGCTGTCTTTGTTGTTGTTCCTCAAGTTCTTGTAGACATAGGGTTAGGTTGTTTGTTTGAAATATTTCTCTTTTTTAGATAGGCCTGCATCACTATGAACTTCCCTCTCAGGACTGCCTTCACTGTGTCCCATAAGTTTTAGGTTGTTGTGAGTTCATTTTCACTTGTTTCCAGAAACTTTTTGATTTCTTCCCTAATTTCATTCTTGACCCATTCAATGTTTAATAGCATGCTATTTAATCTCCATGATTTTGAGTATTTTGGATTTTTTTCTTAGGGTTGGTTTCTAGTTTCAGTCCCTTGTGATCTGAGAAAATGCTTGTTATGATTTCAATTTTCTTGAATTTGTTGAGGCTTGTTTTGTGTCCTATCATGTGGTCTATCTTTGAAAATGTTCCATGTGTATTTGAAAAGAATGTGTATTTAGCTTCTTTGGGACGGAGGTCTCTGTATATATCAGTTAAGTCCATTTCATCTAGGGCATTGTTCAATGCCACAATATCTTTGTTGATACTTTGTTTGGAAGATCTGTCCGTTTTTGACAATGGGGTGTTAAAATCCTCCACTATAATTGTGTTGCTGTCAATATCTTTCTTGAGGTCCTGTAATATTTTCTTTATGTATTTGGGTGCTCCTATGTTGGGTGCATATATATTTGTAATGGTTATGTCTTCTTGGTGGATTCTTCCCTTGAGTATTATGAAGTGACCTTCTAGGTCTCCCTTTATGGCCCTTTTTTTGGAAGTCTATCTCGTCTGATATGAATATTGCTACACCAGCTTTTATTTTTTCCTGTCCATTTGCTTGGAAAATTTGTTTCCAGCCCTTCACTTTGAGCCTGTGCAGGTCTTTTATCCTGAGGTGGGTCTCTTGTAGGCAGCATATGTGTGGGTCATGCTTTCTTATCCATTCAGCTATTCTATGTCTTTTGATTGGAGCATTTAATTCATTTACATTTAAGGTTATTATTGATAGGTACTTATTTGTTGCCATTTATGTACCTGTGTGTTTCTCTCTCTCTCTCTCTCCTTCCTTTTCTTAAAGCAGTCCATTTAGGATCTCTTGCAGAGCTGATTTGGTGGAGGTGTATTCTTTTTAGACTTCTTTTGTCTGGGAAGCTTCTTATTTGGCCTTCTATCTTGATTGAGAGCCTTGCTGGGTAAAGTAGCCTTGGTTGCAGACCACTGGTTCTCATTACTTGGAATATTTCCTGCCATTCTCTTTTGACTTGGAGTGTTCCCATTGAGAAGTCAGCTGCTAGCCTTATTGGGGCTCCCTTGTACATTGCTTTCTGTTTCTCCCTTGCTGCCTTTAAGATTCTCTCTTTGTCTTGAAATTTTGCCATTTTAATTATGATGTGTCTTGAGACAGAGCTCTTTGGGTTCCTCTTGATTGGGTCTCTCTGTGTTTTCCTGGATTTGTGTGACTTTTTTCTCTCATCAAATTAGGAAAGTTTTCCATCATTATTTTTTTCAAATAGATTTTCTATCGCTTGCTCTTCTTCTCCTTCTCGTATCCCTATTATACAGATATTATTACATTTCATATTGTCTTGCATTTCTCTTAATCCCTCTTCATTCTTTCTGAACCTCTTTTCCTTTTCTTGCTCTTTCTGGGTGTTTTTTCTTTTCTACTTTGTCCTCCAGTTCACTGATCTGATCTTCTGCTTCATTGTTCTTGCTTTTGATTCCTTCTACTATGTTCTTCAGTTCAGAAATTGTATTCTTTATTTCCTCTTGGCCCTTGGTGATAGTTTCTATTTTATTTTTCATGTTGATATAGTTTGCAGTGAGTTCGTTGTAGTTTCCCTGTAGTGTCTGGTAGCTCATTGTGAGCTTGTGGAGCTTCCTGATAATAATTTCTTTGAACTCAATATCTGATAGTTGAGTTGCCTCTATTTCATTTAGCATTCTTCCTGAGGCTTCCTCCTTTCCCTTCATTTGCGGATTCTTTGTCTTCTCCTTGTCCATGAGACTCTTCCTGTTAGCCTCTGTTTCTTAAATTGATCTGTTCTGGTTCCCTGGGTTTGTGGTTTGAACTTCTGTGGTAGAATACCTGTGAGATTCAGTGGTGCAGTCTCCTTTGAGTATCCTGGTGTTCACAGCTTCCCCCTACTTTTTTGTAATCAGTTGCAGGGGTAAGGTAAAATCGTTTAAGACAGCAAGAGAGTATTCTAGGATATTTACAGTAGCAGCCAGTAGAGAAGAGATAGGAGATCCTTTGGCTATGTATAGTGTTAACCATAATCTTCCACCCCACTAGCCAACTTTTTAGAAAGGATGGAAAGAAGATAAGACTCTTATGGGGGAGGACAGGATTGTGAGTTGGATCTAGAAAGCAATGAGGTTATGGGAGTCAGATTCTGAGGTAGGGTGAGAGTAAAGAATAGTAAATAGGTGAGTGTGTGAGAGAATAGATTTAACCACTACAGTAGTAGAGTTCAGGAAACCATGAAGTGGGCTAAGATCGGGGAGGGGTGTTGTGTAGTATTTACAATGGTATGGAATAGCTATTATTTACAGTAGTACTAGAGCAATAATCATATGACAGAATCTATGAGATCTAGATAACAAGAATAGGGAGTATAGAACCTTGACTAGTGTACTAATGGAACACAAATGAAGGACAGTAAATTAGCAATACACTATGAATGAGATAACAGGGAAACCTATCAAATGATACAATATAACCAACCAAGCAAAGAAGACTATACAGAAAGAAGAGGAATACCAAAATACTATTAAAATAAAAAATGTAATAATAATGAAAAAATGATAATACAAATATGCAATAACTTGATGGTTCAAAAAAAAAGAAGGAAAAATAGCAGAAGATAGAAAGAAGAGAAAAATTTTGAAAGAAAGGAAGAAGGAATAACACTAGAAAGAAAGAAAGAGTATAAGGAATTGAGAGGTATAAAAATAATAAGAATTAAAAAATAAAAAGTTAATTAAAAAAAAAACAAAATAACAAAAAAACCTCTTGTTGTTTTCAAACTGGCCACACCAGTTTTTCTGGACTTGTTGGCTTCAGCAGGCTGAGGGGTGATTGATACCTCTTCTCTCCCTTCCCATTCAGCACTCAGACAGCCTCTCATGTGCTCTCCCCAGGGCTAGCCGTGCATTCTCCCCAGAGCCAGTCTGGTGTCTCTCCTCAGGGCCCTTGGGTGTGGGATCAGGGTCCTCCTAAACACGATCTCTGGAGCTCAGGGCCATTGGCTCCCTGGGTCCTGCAGAGTGCGGAGTGCACTCACCTTCCCTGTGTTCATGGCTGTGTGCTCTGGGGATCCTGTGGAGCGTCCGCGCCTTTTCCGGGCTCACGTGTGTGGGCTCGGGGATCCTGCAGGGCACGCACTTCCCCTGAGTTCATGGCCGTGGTCACCAGGGATCCTGCGAGCTCCCACGCTTTTTCCATGTTCATAGCTGTGGGATCTGTGTCTTCCACAAAACACTTTCCCCAGGTTATGAGTGCAGGCACGCCGCCAGGCCGCCCTTGGTCACACAGGCTCAGACGTACACTCTTCCCAGGGCAATGTGTGGTTGCTCACAGCCCCTGTGTGACTGCCACTTAGTCCTTATTCCCCTCTCTGTCACTTCAAGCAACCAGGCCTCTCCCAGTGCTGCTCAATCCTTGTTCGGCCAGGGAGGGAGCCGTTGACCCAGCTCTCTCCCGAGTACCCTAAGGCAGATCCGAGAGCCCCAGGCCTGGGGCTACAACCTGGTCCCAGCGCTGATCCCTGGGCCCTTATTATCCTGAAGCAGTCTCCTTACCATCTGGTTTTTCAATGTCTGCTACAATTTTTTATCTCCAATTTTTATATATGCTGTGATACTGTTGGCTGTTTGCTCTGCTCCTCCACAGATTGGCTAGGTTTTTCTCCCATGTGTAGGGGAAAGTGGAATCTGCTCCCTCCTACCATGCTGCCATCTTCTCTCTCTCTATTTAGTTCTTAAAGCTGCCATACAGGCTGAAGACACACCCATGATTTAAAGCCTTCCTTTTCTACGACTGACGCAACTCTTAGAGTTGGAGATACCTCAAGAAGCGCTTCAGGCCAAACCCTTACTTACCCCTTCCAGTGTCATCAGCCAGGGAGCCCTCAGTGTGTGAGCTCTGCAAGTGACAGGGAGCAGTCCATCTTGGGAAGGGACTACTCACTGTATGCATTTAGGCTGCCTTTCTGTAGCTCCAACTGGCATCCCAGTTCCTCTGATGATTAAATAAAAAATATATAAATATTTAAAAAAGAATTTGATAAGATAAATTTGTACCCTCCCAAAATAATTTTTTTCTCATTTCTTTCCTTTTTTTTTTTTTGATGAAGGAAGTAGTAGAATGTTTGGGAAGGTAAGGATATAGCTGAGGAGTTGGACAGGGAGAATCATATTGTATAAGTAACCATGACACAAGGATATGTGTGCTGATAGCCTAAAAAGTGATGCCAAGTTGGACAGAAGTTCATGACTGGGTGGAGGGTTGGTTTCTGATTAGGATGATCAGGAAGTTTCTCAGAGGGCCTGTAAGCTGGGCAGTATTTTGGGAGATGGAGATGGGCTCTAGGAGATCTTTCTGGGGAGAGTGCTGTATCCAAAAAACCTCCTGAATCTAAGGGGTTCACATCTCTGGTTCATCAAAGCCTTGTCTGTCCCCTGGCTCCTGTGCCATGTGTTTGAGCTCCCCAGGTTTGTTCTTAGAGCTCATCTATTTCTATCCTTTGGTCTCCCCTTTGGTCATCTCATCTACAGCATCAGCTCTTAGGATTTAGGATGTGATGATGAGTCCACATTTCTAGCCCCAGCCTCCTACTCACCTATCTTTCAAATGACCTTCCAAATATCTGGGTGACTCAGTGTACCTCAAACTGAACATTTCCCCCCTAAATCACAGGTGACAAACACAAGGCCCGCAGGCTGAATCCAGCCCTCCACCTTGTTTTATCCAGCCCTGCACCTTGTTTCTGCCTGGTGGCAGCACTGAGCTCTCGCTTAACTGTTAAGAAATAGTCACATTTACAGAGTCCTAAGATTACATTCAGCCCTTTGAAGGCAACCACAAGGCTGATGTGGCCCCTGGTGAAAATGAGTTTGACAGCCCTGCCCTAAATGAATCTTTTGCAAACCAGTGCCTGCTCTCCAAATGGTTCTATCTTTTAGTGATATCTATGATCTCCTGGCTGTTGAGGGTGGATATTTTATAATCAGCATTATCTGTTATCTTCCTTTGCTTTCTTTTGTGTTCAGTGATTGAATCTGATCAGTTTCTTCTCTGTCTTTCCTCACCATCTTAGTACCTCTCACCTAAACTATTCCCAGCACATCTTCACTCTCTAATCCATAGGACTCTTGATCTTAGACAATTTTCCCTTTGACCCTGTTTGACTGGTACAAGCTGTCCTTGTCATTGCTTCTGTTCCTTGCTAGGTGTTCCAGGTTCTCCATGACCTGCCCAGCCCTCTTTTCACCTTCCTTACACACCTGACATATACCCTTAACAAGCTGACCAGAATTATTCACATCTTTCTCTGAGGGATTTGTGCTTTCCTACCTTCGGGTCTTGGTGTGAATCATTCATCTCTGCAATGTTCTACCTGACCCCAAAATCTCTTTGCAGGTCATGTCATTTTCAAGTGCAATTTTAATACCACTTCCTCCAAAAAGCCTTCCTTTATTTGTGAACCTGAAATGATCTTTTCTCCTAGAAACTTTACAGCCCCTTGCTTTTAGCTCTTTTGTGAATTCTCACATACCACCTCATTGTAGTTATTTTTTCCTATGTCCTGTCTCCCTTATGGGTTGTAAACTCTTGAAGATAGGGGTTATGTCTCAATTTCACTGTCTATCATGCTACCTCACATTGCCTTACGATAGCAGACATTCTCTTCCAATAGCAACACTTTCTTTTAAGTGAGTATGGAACAAGAGGGACCTTTGAGAGTAACTTGGGCAGCTTTTGGAAATATTTTGTAGCAGGAACACATTTTCACTTTATCAAGACTTTTGCAAGTCTTGATAGTTGGTTAAGTTTATCATTGTGGTTTTTACAATTTTCTAGAATCTCTAAAATGTTGCTTCCATTGACTGTGGTGTACTTATAGATAATTTATACAACTCAAAGAGTAGAGAAATAATAGGTCATTTAAAGAGTAATTATGTTCATAGATCAATTATCATGAAGCCTGACTTCATAGTCTCACAAATGGCTAATGGCCTATATATTTCCTTGCAATGGTTATAATTAGCCATTTTAAAAGATTAGGCTAAAACCCTACTGTTAAGGCTTTTCATAAGAGTATTTCTAAGTTTCTAAAAACATATATCTCAACTTGGAGATATTAGATATTCTCATTAAATTCTAGAGTTTTTATTTTTTGTTTTAATAATAAGTAGATATTTTTTAAAAATTTTTGAATGGGATTTAGATTCTGGGAATATAATCTGAACTGAAAAATCACTAGCCTTTTTGGAAGGTTAATCAGTGAAGATTAGGGTTAACATGAAAGCCTTTTGTGATGTTAACTTTGCATTTACGCTCATGAGTATTATAAAATACATTTACACACATAACACATTTGCTTTTCTGTATTGGACATGCATTCTAAATAAGATCAGAGTTGACAAGAGGCATTATTAATAACTTCTACTGAAACAGTCATTAGCCTGTCTTATGTTCCATCGGGAACAAGGGAGTCATTTTTTATTCATGGAAAAAAGAAGCTGGAAGGGACCTGTGAAGTTGGAATTCAGAAAACCTATTGCCTACTTGAGATAAAGCCTTATTGACATCTTTGTACATTTTCTTATGATCAGATAAATCCAGAAATGAGATTAGAATATAAACATATTTTGTTTTATTTTTAAGAAAGTTGACCATTTATGGCTTTAAGTAAGATCAACTATAATTTTGGGATAATATTTTTATTTAAAGTAAAAATAATATCTAGTTGAACTGCCTCATTTTTCTTGGCTGTCTTGTTTTATGAAGATTAGATGTCCATTTTGCCTTTCCCTGCCCTAGACACTTCAGCCTCTATTGTTGGGTAAGAACGGAGCTTGGTGTTGACAACTGTTGTGATTAGGACATGATGATCCTCGCCCTTGTGAGGTTAGAATCCAATGGGGAGGTGGGAGTATGCAAGTGTGCAGGAAGCTGTTAGTGTGACTATGGCTAAAGCCTGCACAGCATTTGGTGGGTGGGTGGGAGAGGAGGTATGTGAAGGAGAGAGTGGCTAATCTTCCTGAGTGGGGGTGAGGAAAGACCACGTGACCCTCTGGTCCTCTTCTGGCTCTCTCAGTGCAACTGCATTACAAATTTTTTGGACTATAAGATGCACCAGACCATAAGATGCACCTAGGTTTTAGAGGAGGAAAATAGGAAAAAAATTTTTGAAGCAAAAACTATAGTAAAATATTTAAGAACATAAATAGGATAGGCTGCTGCCTGCCCCCAACAGCAAACCAGATAAGTTACATTTGGACTATAAGACACCCCTCCCTGCTTTCCTCCCAAATTTGAGGGAAAAACTGTGTCTTATAGTCCCCAAAATACAGTATATCTTTGGGTCTAATTATTCTCCATTGGTTTTAGGTAATGACAGTGTTCTGGATTGGCTGTAAAATAATCCAGCCAAACAAAACAAAACAAAACAAAATAAAAAAAACTAATAACAAAAGAAAAACAACATGATTAAAGATGGGTAAGTTTTAGATAATTCTTGAAACTAGTTGATGGAACTGTAAAAGTTTACTACACTTTTTACTTCACTTCTTTTGTATGTTTACAAATTTATGAAAAAGGTAGTTAAAAATCCCATCTTCTGTCTATGTTGGTTTTCATTTCTTAAGATATGACATAGCGTAGTGATGAAGGGCATGGTCTCTGGCAATAGACTGCTTGGGTTTGGATCCTGCCTCTGCTCTTTCCTAGCTCTGTGACTTTGGGCTGGTTATCAATCTCTCTGTGGCTCTGCTTTATTATTGTAAAATAATAATACAAATAATAAAGTGCAAAAACCACCATAGGATTGATGAGAATATTAAGTGGAATTAATAAATGCAAAGTGCTTAGAACAGAGCCTTGCATAATAGTAATCATGATGTTTCCATGGCCATTTCCATCCATGGGCTGTATGCATGAAGTTCTATGTTGAGAAAGACTTAAAAACTCAGTTGGAAAAATGGCTGTGAGGGATTAACTGTGTCTGGAATGGGGTAAGGAAAGTGATAGTGATAATACACATCTCAGTCAAGGAGATGACAGCTATTCCATTCCTAAATTTTTATAATCACCTCCCATGTATGGTAAAGACCTTTCTGAAGGTTACAGGAAAACATGTATAATTTATTAAATTTTAAGGTAGGCAGTTCTAGAAGTTGATCAGTTGATTTTTATGGGAGTCTCTTGCTTTTGAGCTATAACCTTGTAGTTGTTTAGATATTTACAAAATATAGGCAAGAGACAGTATAGGAAAATATAGAAAGTTGTGTTTTGACTTTATCAAAAGGGCTCTGCCATGTCATTAGCATGTTATCATTTAAGAAAATATATTCAGTTGGGTTCCTTTAAATAAAAGATATTTATATAAGGTGACTAATACATACCACATTAATCTAAGCTGATGGCATTTCAAACCTCTGCTCAAAATAGAAACTGAGAGTTGAATCTGACTTTATTTCAGTGCCTTTCTAATGCCAGTAGGGAAAAATGGGAACATTTGATTTTGTAGTACATAAGGGCTTCACATAGCTTCCTGTTTTTTTAGTCTAATATCATTGTACTAGGGTTTTACTTTATCAACTATCTCAATCCTATTTGAGTGGGTAGGGCAAAGAGAATACTGAAAACAAAAACCAAAATAAGCTCTGATTCTCTCTGGAAATGAGGAAGTCAAACACACGTCATTGATGAATTTAAATATCTATTTCCCTGGAATCTGTAATTATGTAATTTAAATTATTCTTTATAAGGAAAAAATAGAACCATTTTCACTGAATCATGCTGTGAATATTTTCTAGTTATTTCCACACATTTAACTCTTGCTTTTACTCCTCTCTTTAACTTCTTTCACACACATTTACAAAAGAGAACATGGTCCTTCTGAGTACTAGTCATTGCCTGTAAGTGAAAATGTTGTTTTTATTACTTGAGTAACACCTAGTTTATCCACCTTGACTCAAATATGTGGGTAAAACTGTTAAAAATTATAGTGTCCCTCGCCCTGACCAGATGTCTCAGTTGGTTGGAGCATTGATTCTAAAAAGTTGCAGTTTGATTCCTGGTCAGGGCACATACCTAGATTGTGGCTTCAGTTCCTAGTTGGGGTGCTTTATAGGAAGCAACTGATCAATGTTTCTCTCTTACACCATTCTCTCTCTTTTGCTCTTTCCTCTCTCTCTCCCCCCGTCTCCCTCTCCCCTTTCCTCTCTCTCTAAATCAATAAAAACATATTCTCAAATGGGGATTTAAAAAAACTGCAGTATCCCCTTAAAAGTTTTATAAGTGTCAGTTTCTATCATGTTCTAGCTCACTTAAGGTGGTTAATGAAGAAAGGATCCTTCAAACTATGGGAAAGTGATTAAGATAAGAAATATGTCATACATGCATGCATGCTATGTGTCAAAATCAGCATTTATGGTAATAGAATAATTTAGGGGAAATCAGTTAACCTCATTGGATTCAGATTTTTGTTATAAAGTTGGGAGGGATTGAACTAAATGACCACCTTGGGTTTTCAAGAGCTGAGATCCTGTAACTTTATTCTATAAAAAGTTTGGAACCATTTATGTTTCTTAAGTGAATAATTATAAGTATATTTGAAAAAAATTAATGTGGTAGTGGTGAGTAAAGTCATTTGGAGAGAGAGACTTATGGTAAGAGATCCTAGTTCTGCCAAATTTAGAAAATGCTTCCCTTCTAGCTAGACCTTACTTTTGTATTAATTCCCTGTCATAGGAGATGGTAATTTCAGAATACTGACAGAAAGCAGCTCAAATATTTTATTGCCCTGCTTTTTCTCATAAGTTTCAGAGCTAGGAGATTCTTAGAAATCACCTTCTTGCCCTGCACCTGCCTAATGCTGAGCATCTTGGCTTACTAGTCCAGGGCCAGAGCAGAGATTGGAGGTACAAATAGGAAAGGAGGAGGGAAGAATGTGTTTATACTTTTTATTACTTTTAGCTTGGCAGAAAACATCCTGGAACAACCCTCACATCACTTGGGATAACAGAAAAAAATGTAAAAAGGAAGCAAGAATAACTTCTAGACTCACATTCACTTTTTGACAACAGGACATGCTTGCTTGTCTCTGTGACACACACAAGGTGTCTTGTGGAAAGTTTGGTAAAGTTCCTTGCAGTGCCTTCCTTAAGGTTGAAGGCAGGGGTAACACATTGACAATCCCTTTTGCTTCTGGTGAGAAAGAGAATACATTTCATGGTGATGTCAAAGGGTTCTTTTTCTCCTATAACAGACAGCCATTAGGAAAAGAGGATTAGTGGAAGCCTGAAATAGTGGGTGGCAGTGGGGGTGGGAAGAAAGGACAAATGTGAATGAGTCAGAACTGATAGGTCAAGAGCACATAAGAGGGTAGGTGACTGGAAGGGTAAGGGTGTCACTTGAGAAACTGTGGGTTCAGGAGGAAGAGTGCATTTGAAAGGCTCTGGTCATGTTGTTTGCAGAAAAGCATCCATAGAAATACATCCAGCAGATTTATAGAAACACTGGACTGAAATTAACTAGAGCAGCCATGGAAAAATAAATGATGTTTGGAACCATGACTGAAAACTAGGGAAGTGTAGATAGGATGAGATTGAAAGAGTGATGTCCACAGATTCTGCAGGGCATGTCTACCTAGGTCTGGGTGGAGACCATGCAAACAGAGAAAGCGTGGTCAGCAAGGAGGGCAGAGCATCTGGAATACCCAGGGTGGGGTGTGGTTATAGGAAAGGAGATAGTCCATGCTCTCTGTCCTGCAGAAGCTGAAAGGGTCCAATATTGAGAATAACAGGTCTGAAAATTTAATGATTAGCTCTGAAGTTGGCTTCAAAAAATGTCTGAAGGCATGAATCAGGCTACAAGGGCATAAGGAAGGTGAAGAATATTGATGGATACTCAGAACTTTGGTGGAGAAAGACAAGGACTGTAGCTCAGTAGAAAGAGGGGTAAGTAGTAAAGGAGAGATTGAAGAGGAGTTGAAAGCAGTGAGGACAGCAGATGGGGTTGTTCCTAGAGTATGCAGAGGGAATGATATGAAATGCACAGGTGGGGAGGATAGCCATGAAGACAGAAAGAAGCGGGTAAATGATGAGTCTAGAAAAATGTTGAACAAAAGAAAAAGAGCTACAAGGAGATCACCTCAGTTAACAGCTAACTTCGTTTGTCTCAGGTAATTGAAAAGTAGGGTTTGGACACAGCCAGCATAATGGAGTTGGGATTTTGTTAAGTAAAAAGCATTTCATGCTTACCTGGAGTGATACATTATGAGCCAATTAAAGGTGAAGGGAGAACTGAAGAGTTGTGTATACCTGGAAGTTGGAGAGTATGATTTCATACCGGACACAATCTACCAAACTTTAGGACTGTCTCTAGTGATTGTGGTAATTCACCTTCTCTTATAGTCCCTATTGTACTGTACATTAGAGCATTCCAAATCCCAGAGTGAATATACAATGTTTCTTAGGAGCTTTGAGTCAACAGACATTTAAAGACAGCCCCATGCAGGCAGAGGGGCTGGGTGGCAGGGGTGTGGGGACATGATCCTCTCTGCCTTTCCCCTTCCCTGCCCTGCTGTACCAATCCCTGTGGAATTTCAGGGGGCATGTTAGGAAATCACTTGCTTTGTAGTGAGTATATCTAGTTGGCTCAAGACTTGGGGACAGAATTCACTACTGTGGTCAAAAGAATAAAATACTATTCAAAAATTTAAATTCCTTCTTCTCATTGCCAAAAAAGGCATTTTCTTGATTGCTTGTTGAATACAAAGGGTGCTTGCATATCTATAAATGTCTCTGTCCAATAGAACTTTCTGTGATGATGAAGCACTCCACATTTGTGCTCTTGGTAGCCATTGGGATCATTTAACCATTTCAGTATGGCCAGTCTAACTGAGAAATTGACTTCTAACTGGTTAGTTTTAATAACTAAATTTAAGTAGCTACAATAGCTACAATAGCTAATGGCTACCCCATTGGACAACACAATTATATATTGTATTATTAGTTTAGGTTTTTTAAAGGATACAATAATGCTTCTGACCATAACTCTTTAAGATTTATATGGCAGGCATTTATTTCTTCATTCAGGTGAGGCATCCCCCATGAATCCCTGAAGACTGGAGCTTTAGGCTTCTTGGTTTAGACTCAGGGCTAATAAAGAACTCATGTTTGATCCATTTAAAGTCTTTATAGGGGTTAGTGTGGGGGAGACTTTCTTAAGTCATAGATGCTTCCTCTGATCCTGACTGGTTGTTTACTAAGTTCATACCATTGTCCATCAAAATAGGTCATAGGAGATACAATAAATCCTTCACAGAGAGCATTTCCTTCATGTACAAGAACAGCAGAGTGTGTATCATTTAACATTTTGTTTAGGATATCTTTGTGGAGTATAATTATAGTAACTTAGTTTCATTCTATCTAGACAAAGTTGGACAATATCGGAGCTAGAAGGAAAAGGTGGGGATGAGAGAAATATGTGAAGTCCAAGGAAAGATGGAGGGGAGGGTAAGGAAGGAGAGCAAGGGGAGTTAGGTGCAGGTGGCAATGTGTCTGTTGTGGGAAATAACTGAGAGGGGGTTGGGGAGCCACAGTGCCCCATGGACTTCCTTCTGGTTCAGCAGCTCTCCTGTCCTGAGCAACCCCAAACTCCCACTCTCCCCAGGTGTGGGCACAGTGAGAGCTAGAGTGAAAACCCAAGGTCAAGATCAAGGTCCTCCATAGGATCTTTTGAGATGCAGACATTTGTATTTTCACGTAAGAGAAATGCCAAACTATTGATGACATATTATTTAGCCAGTCAGATAAAACTTTTAAATGGGTGTTTATAGGTAAAAAAGAAAACTTCGTTCCTATGAATTGCAAATCATACCCTGTAAATTTGCTCTGCAGACAATAGACATTAAATCATTTTGGGCACTTTGTATTATACATTCCTGAGCAAGAGCAGACTGGATTGAAAACAAGACAAGGTGGGAGAGAAACACTATCAATGAAGTGAAATGTAGAATTTTATCTGCTAGTGAACACTACAAGCTGCGATGAAATATTACAAACTTTGTGATTAAGTATGTCTAGATTGCATTAATGCCATAACTGCTGTTAATATGGGTCTATTCAACCAACAGACATAAAAAATTCTGCCTGGTGAGCATGGTAACTTTTGGACACTAAACTGACATTTCATTGAATATTCTTACACAGTTGAATGCATGCAGGGTGTATATGAGACATTTTGGGTAGCTTGGCAATTTTGGTAAAATAGATTCACCACTGGGGTTTGAATACCATTGAGCACTGGGGTATGCACTTGTGAACTTGGCCCTGGGGTCTGGAAGTTCCTCTGTGGCTATGCTATTATGTAAAGATGATTTTGACCATGCTGCATGTTCATCAGCCATACACTTTGGGGTAACCAATAACCAGAGTCACTGAAAACTAGGTGGTGTTCTTTGATTTCCTTTTACTGTAGTTGGTCTTGTCAAAAATTACAAATTTAAATGCTGGAATAATTATTTGTATATACTGAAGTTAACATGTCTTTTGTATCTCTGTATCAAATATATTTCATAATAATATATTAAAATTTATTTTATTGGTTCCCTTTAAATTAGCAAGGTGAAATATAAGGAGAGCTGGACTGGTAGGAGGAATAAGGCCTCTAACCCCAGCTCTCTTACTGACTAGCTCTGCGGCCTCAGGCAATTTCTGCTTCACTTGTTTGGGCCTCAGATTCTTCATCTGTGAATTGAGGCTTTCAGATTTGGTGATATTCAACACTGCCTCCAAATGATTCTTCAAAAACAATCTCATAATTTCAAGCCAAATGATAGGATGTGTGTGTTTATTCTAGTTAATGGTTGTGGGGCCATAACAAAGTACGATATCAACTGGACCAACCAGGCATTAGAGAGTTGTTACTTTTGATGTCTGTGAATAATGTTCTGTTTTAACTTGGAGCACACCCAGACAGAAATGAAGCCCTAAGTTTACCTTCACACCTGACCCTGGCCAGCACCTCTGCAGTGCTAGGGCCGTGTGGGATTTGGTTCAGATCCACTTGCCACACAGTTTAAACTTGTGAAGACAGCAGGGATACACTGAGAATAATTAAATCCATAACAGAATTAGATACATTTACTAAGAATCTATGTATTAGTTTTACCCTAAATATATATAATAAATTTATATTACATCTGATAGGTTTTGCAATAAATGTCTAGTTCTTCCTTCCTGAGGAACTGGTGAGAACTTCCACCAGTTCATCTGTGACATTGGGACTTAGATTTCTCATATCAGGACCCTTAGTCTATGGCTCCAATTATGTCAAGTCAAAGCTGGCCCTAAGTGAAGTCTGTTATCGCAGCATTGTTGCTAAGGATGGTTACTTCTTCCAATAAATTCTGAAAAGTTTCTTTGCTTTCTTTTTTTTTCCTACATGAGAGTATTCTTAACTGCCCATGGTGTTTTTTCTAAGTTAGCGTTTTGTTCTCTCTCTGTGCTCTGGGATTTCTGTGGGCAAAGAATGGCATGTTTTACAATCCCTTTCTATGTAACTTCTTAATAAGGGTTAGAGGTAAAGATGGATGGATTTTGTTGGCAGAACCATGGGTGCTGTGGCCTTAGCATTTTTTATCTCCTGCTGCCACTCTGGGGAACTTTGGGTTAAGCATGCTTTCCCTGGCCTGAGCAGACACAGAACTGTGTCACTCTTAATACCAGCGTGTGGCAATGGAAGGTGACCAGCTGCTCCCCCGGTGGCCATGGTCAAGGGTTGCCTTCCTCTTTCACATCTGTAAGTGACTGTCCTGGGCCTGTGCTGAGGACCCATGGGGCTAAGTATTCACAGACACTGGGAATTCCCGCCCCCCCCACCGCCGCCCTCACTCTCCTTGGTTGGCTACTAAAAATGTGACAATTATGCAGGGATGTTCTTCACATTCTTTTATGTGAGTGTGTGTGTGTTTGTATGCAGACATAGGTGTGTAGGTGTACACACTTACCACAGGTTTGCCAAAAGCCACCACAAAGTCTCCCCATCCCACCTCTTGCCCTTGCCACAAATAAGTGCGACAGAATAGCAGTCACCCAGAATCTCCCACCAAGGCTATTGTGACAGAAATCTGAGGCTTGAATCTGTTCCCTCACACTCTTTAATAGGGTCTGTGTGGCAGAAAGTTGACACAACAGACAGCTTCAGCTGTCAACTGTCAACAGGCATTTACTCTGACCCCTTTGATTAGAAAATGAAAAATGCCAGCACATTGCAGTCGCTGTCAGCCCTGAGGTGTGCCTTGAAAGTTGGTGCTGACAGAGGGGACTTCTGCTGACACCAGTCAGGTCTGTTAATGAAGGCAAATGAGCCTGGACAGACCCTGTTAAAATGGTTTCACTAAATAAACGTGCTAATTAAGCTGGGGGCCAAAGAGCAGGTGTTGCTTCATGCAGGTGCTATCAGTCTGTCTATCAGTGGCTCTGAAAGTACATAAGACACAGTCTATGTCTTTCTAGTTTTTATTATAGTTGAGGAAAGGTATGCTCCCAGACCAGAGACTGTTTGCTTGTCCAGGACATACAATTTCCCTTTGGACACTTTTTCATGTTTCTTGGGGATCTTTGTACACTGCACCAGCTTCCTTCACGTGCCCTTAGCTCTCTGTTCTTTCTGGAGCCCTGTTCACCATCACAAAGCCAAAACCATTCATGCTGGCACCTTAGATGTGATTGTGATCATCCCTTAAAGGATGAACTGGCTGTCAGAAGAGGGGAGAAGACTTTCATCACCATGCCAGGATAAGCTAGTGATGAGCTCAGGCAGGGGCAAAGGCCCACTCTCCTCATCCTGTGACACACACAGGGTCAACGACACTAAAGGTCCCTCTGGAAGTTAGGGAAGAAAGGTATACTTGTTCCATGTGGAGCTAGGGCCTTAGGATGAGGAGGTTCCATTGATGGGCTCCTGCAACAGCAGCTACTAGACTCTTAACAGTTTCCTGTGGTGTCTCCTTTGCTGAGTACGAGGGGCAACCCAAAATATAGAATTTTAAAAAAATTGTGTATGCATTCTTACATGTTTAACCTCAGTCACCTTCAAAGTGCTCTCCATTTGATGCAGTATGTCTATCAATACATTTTATTCCACTTCTCAAAACAATTTTTGAACTCATCAATTTTGATGCCTTTCAGTGCTTCTGCTGTTTTTTTGTTTCAGCTCTACTGCATTGGCAAAATGTTTCCCTTTGAGGACTTTTTTCATCTGGGGAAACAAACAAAAAAGTTTCTTGTGGTGAAATTGGGTGGATGCAGAGGGTAGGGCACTGGGGTCATGCTGTTTTTGGTCAAAAACTGCTGCACATGCAGCGTGGTGTGTGCAGGTGCGCTGGTAAATCACCCATCATGAAATGAGCAAATGTGTTGAGTCTTCAGAAAAAAAATTCACTGAAGTGGAATGCAGCCTCTCACAACAATGCCAGCTGCTACACTGATACGGATGGGTTTCTAGAACACTCACTGAGTGGGAGAAGCCTGTACTACAAGGGGCCCACCCTCCAGAAGATAATTCCTGGTTTTGCACCCCCCCATATGTATTCAAAGCTGAGTTCAGCTGCCCCAAATACGCAGGAGCCCTTTAGCTGTGTGCAGATACTGTGTGTGTTATGTGCAGAGCACAGAAATTGGCAGGACCCTGTGCTCCTCAAAGAGAGGCAAAGAGGTGGAATGGAGGTGACTAGGAGTTGAGGAGAACACAGATCTAGATACTGACCTGGGCTACCCTTTTGGACAAATCACATAATCCCTGTGGGCACTCAGTGTCCTCCCTGTCAAGTAAGAGGTGGGACCATGGTTTCTGAAGTGCTTCCTATGGATCTTGTGTCCCTGGTCCCAAGACTTCAGAGCAGAAGTTTCTCAGGAGGTTCCAGGGCCCTTGAACACAAGTTTGATACTTCTTACATTTTTATTCAAAAACTATAAGGAAAGATCCCTTTTATTTCCCATGTATTTTTCTTTTCACACTTGCAGAATGTACAAGTTATGCTGTCTAGATATGATATTGGCAATAAAAATTCATAATCACTATACAATAAGGTCTGTCCAGAAAGTATCAAGCCATGCACTATGAAAAATAAAGACATTTATTGAAGAAGATACAAGAAACATTGTACATAGGATCATGATGCTTCAGTCCCCTTCAAAATCGATACCTTGGACCTCACACAGTTCTTCCAATTGACATCAGCTGCCTCATCATATTTTCCTGAATCTCACTGATGGTCTGAAATCTGTTCCCTTTAAAAGCCAATTTCAGTTTTGGGAAAAGTCAGAAATTGAAGGACACTGAACCTGGGCTGTAGTGGGGCTGAGTCACGTGGGTGATTTGATGTTTCACCAAAAAACTATGCAAGACATAATGCATGAGCAGGGGCGTTCTAGTGATGAAGCTGCCAATTACCAGTTGCCCAAAGCTGAGTAGCTTCCATGGAGGAATGCTCAAGCTTAATGCAAAATTTGATGCAGATTCATTACTCTACTCACTCAGTCATTTTGAATGCCACAGCCACACAGTACACATGCTCACTCAATAGAATGTACCTCCCCCACTGACTGATACAGTGAAGTTGTCATTGTTCCCACATGTGCATTCCAGTCCACTCTCCTTGGCTCCCAGGTTGTATTGATGTCATACAAGCCATCTTCATTATATTAATAGTGGCTGGACTTTTTCCAGACAGACCTTGTATTCCTAAACTACAAATGTTACATTTGACCATTTAAGGAAATCTAAGCTCTTTTGGCAATATTGCTATGAGGATAAAAATCTTGAGTCTCCATAGGTGAATATACATCAAGCCATTTTAATTGAGGAAAAAAGTTGCTCAAAATTAATTTTAAAAAATCTATATAATGGTAAGGTTTTCATGATCCCATACAGTTTTCTTCGGTACTCAATCTCATATGTACTTCATTTTTAAAAGTGCTCAGTGGCTGAGTATGTGCTGGAAAGTAATTACCACTCAGTTATAAATTTTAAATTTGAAAAGCATATATGATGAAAAGTGTTCATATAGTCTTTGATATGATATTTCGTAAAATACAATACCCCTTTTTATCGTATTTTGTAACTAAAACTTTATTAAGGTTTATAACTTACAAGTTTGATACATAGAAATTATAGAATTATGTTATTAAAGTAAAAAGTTAACTAAAATCTGTAGAAAAAAATGGAAAGAGATTTCCTTATTTCTAATTCAGTGTTCTGTTCACCAAAACCCTTGCTTGCCTGTGTGACCAATGGTGGGCCAGTGTCTGACACCAAGTGCCGTCAGACTCTCCATGGTGGTGTCTTGTCTAGTTTTGGAGCATATGGCATGTAAAATTTTATCCAAAAATGTATTTATAGTTATAGCCCCAGGATATGAAATGAATTCATAAAAACACACAATTAGCAAATGTCAGAAGGTGGCCAGATCATTGCTATGAAAGTTAGGAATGAGGTAAGAAAGTCTAATATTAATATCCATTGTTTTTAAAATGCTGGCCAAATCCAATTTATCAAGGAAAAGGCACATGATGCAATTATTTCAAAGGAGGATACAAAATAATTATTGTGATGATAAGATACTGTTCATTAAAAATGGAAGAAACTGAGAAATTTTCTGAACCAATTAGTAAGGAGGCCAGTTGCAATAACAGGATAAAAAAGTAACAGTGTTTCTCTTAACTGCCCAATGGGTTAGGTGGAAAACAGAGCCCCAGGCAACAAAGAGACAGAAATCCAAAAAATTAAACTAAGCCATGTGAGTATATGTGAAGGAATTTCACATATTTGGTGTAGAAATTTTCCCAGGGATAGGAAGGAAAACATGAATAAATGAAGGTGTTATCCTGTCCCTAGGTGAGAAGACTCAATACAGTGAAGGCGTGGGAACACACTCCCTCTAACCTGAAGTTGTAGTTGCAAAAGTGCCAGTCGGAAGCCCAGTAGGATTGAACAAGAGATGCTAACATTCATCTTTAAGAATAAATATACCAGAAAATATTTGAAAATGAAAAGTCATAAGAAGGCACTTACCATTCAGTTTAAAATGTTTTGAAAGATTTAAAATCATTAAAATATAGAGATAGTAGATAGATAAACAGAGCTTGCCTCTTTACACAACCACATCAAAATTAAAACTAAACTATAAAACATCCATCATTCAAAACTGCCAATAATTGAACTAAATGGAAGTTTTACAACTACAAAATTAAAGGAAAAAAACCACATCACAAGTGGTAGGAGGGGTAGAGATGTGGAAAGTGCTGGTCCCACAGCCATGTGCAAAGGATAAAAGTCAGGAGGGATATTTCAGGACCAAAGGGTCCCAGCCCCACCCCAGGCCATGCAGCCCATGGTTCTAGCACCAGGAAGATAACTCCATAACTTCTGGCTATAAAACCAGTGGGGACTGAAGCTGTGGAAGGCAGAAATTGCTGGAATCCCAGTCAGTGTCTCTTAAAGGGCTACACACAGACTTACTTGGATTTACTACCTCTGAACTCTAGTGCTGGCTGGTACAGCAGATTGAAAGGCATCAGAGACATAAGGAAAGGAACTGAATTATCTGGCATCAGGGTGAGAACTGGGGGCAGATTTCTCCCAGACTGACATTCTGACAGAGGCCACTGTTCATTTTCTGAGCCTCCCCCGACAAAGCCCCCAGGCAGGCACCATATCTGAGATTCTATGAACCTGGCTCATACTATTTGCCCCACCTTGGTGATTCCCTGAAGCCCTGCCACATGCAACTTCTGGGCCCACCCAAGCTGCTTCCAGTGGCTTTTCCATATAAATAGTTTGTCTTGGCCCATGCTTCAGACCTTCCTAAATTCTCTCAAATAGGCAGCATCCAGCTTCAGTGAGCCTCTGTACCACTCACTAAGTTACCTCAGGCTGGGCACTAGCTGCAGTCAGCCTTGGTTCACAAGTTGGCCTTTTGTGGGTACCTCCAAAGCCAGCACAAGTAACAGCCATCTGCAGATCATTTTGTAGCTCATGCTGTGTGATCCTGGACAGAACACAGTTGGTGGCTGATCTTGGACTTACTAACAGCAATCAAGGTTCAACTAGAAGAGGAGGGTGGATGCAGCCCACACAGTAGGTGCACCTTGAGTACCCAGCTTGGGTAATAAGGGGGGCTGTGCCACTGGGTCACACAGGACCACCCATTATATTAAGCCACCCTGTTAAACCTGGGACATGTAGTAGCTCTACCTAATACATAAAATCAAACATAGGGAGGATGCCAAAATTAGGAGACAAACATGGCCCAAACAAACAAACAGACAAAAATAGAATGAAACTCAAGAAAAAGAGCTAAACAAAATAGAGACAAGCAATCTATTAGATGCAGAGTTCAAAACACTGGTTATAAGGATGCTCAAGGAACTTAGTGAGGACCTCAACAGTATAAAAAATGTCCAGTCAGGAACAAAGGATATACTAACTCAAATAAGGAACAAATTACTGGGAATCAACAGTAGAGTGGATAAACCCCCAAATCAAATCAGTGATTTGGAACATAAGGAAGCAAAAAACAACCAATAAGAATAGCAAGAAGAAAAAACAATCCAAAAAAAATGAGTATAGTTTAGGGAATTTCATGGACAACTTCAAGTATACCAACATTTGCACCATAAGGGTGCCAGAAGGAGAAGAGAAACAGCAAGAAATTGGAAATCTATTTTAAAAAATAGGGGAAGGGTTTGCAGGAACAAGTATAAAGGACACATGGACAATAACAAGGAGGGGGTGGAAATGGGAGAGAGGTAGGAAGGGCTGGGGGGGTAGGTTGGGATGGGGGTAAAAGGCAGAAAACTGTACTTGAACAACAATTTTTTAAAAAATGAAATAGCCCTGGCTGGTGTGGTTCAGTGGATTGAGCACTGGCCTGAGAACCAAAGGTTGGTGCTGGGTTTCTGGTTTGATTCCCAGTCAGGGCACATGTCTGGGTTGCAGGCCAGGTCCACAGTAGGAGGCACTCAAGAGGCAGCCACACATTGATGTTTCCCTTTCTTTCTCTCTCCCTTTCCCTCTCTAAAAAAATAAATAAATAAATAAAATCTTTAAAAAATAATGAAATAAAACTCCCCTAATTTGGTAAAGGAAATAGACATGTAAGTCCAGGAAGCACAGAGACTCACAAACAAGATGGAACCAAAGAAGGCTACACCAAGACACATCATAATTAAAATGCCAAATGTTAAAGATACAGATATAATCTTAAAAGCAACAAGAGAAAAGCAGTTAGTTACCTATAATGGAGCTCCCATGAGACTGTCAGCTGATTTCTCAAAAAAAAAACTTTGCAGGCTAGAAGAGATTGGCAAGAAATATTCAAAGTGATGAAAAGCAAGGGCCTACAATCAAGATTACTCTACCCAGCAAAGCTATTATTTAGAATTGAAAAACAGATAAAGGGCTTCTCAGACAAGAAAAAGCTAAAGGTGTTCATCACCACCAAACTAGGATTGTATAAAATGGTAATGGGTCTTCTTAAAGAAGAAGAATGAGGAGGAGGAGGAGATCAAAATTATGAAAAACAAAATGGCAATAAATACATATCTATCAACAATTTAATCTATAAAACAAAATAAACAAGCAGAACAGAAACAGACTCATACATGCAGAGAATGTTTTGATGGTTGCCAGACAGGAGAGGTCTCAGGGGAATGGATGAAAAAGGGTGAAGTGATGAAGAAATGCAAATTGGTAGTTACAGAATAGTCATAGGGATATGAAGTACAGCATAGGGAATATAGTAACCAAATAACATATATGCATGACCCACGGACATAGACAATGGTGTGGGAATTGCCTGAAGTAGTTGGAGGGTGGGTGAGGAGGACAAAGTGAGAAAACTTGAGACAACTGTAATAGCACAATCAATAAAATATAACTAAAAAATAAATAGCAACAATATATATATATAAAGTCATGTCAGTGGAATGGAAGATCCAGAAATAATGCCAATCCAATCAATCAGTTAGTAAATCTGTTCATTTAAATATAATACGTATACTATATTTATATAGAATATATTTTATGTACATTTTTAAATATGTTATGTAATATATAATATATTTAATATTGAAGGGAAGATTTTAAAATAAGTAGAATTGAGAAAGAAGTTAGAGCTCTATCCACCATATAACTTCAAGATGAATTACAAGTGTAAATATAAAACCAAAGATAAAATCATAAAACAGTGAAAGAAGATAGAGGTGAATGTTTATGTCATCTTAAGATGTACAAGATCTTTTCAATCATAACACTAAAAGCAGAAGCTGTAAAGGGAAAGATTAAAAGAGCATTTCAATCACTTCAATCTGTATAAAAAGTTGGAGAGTTTATTTCAATTTTCTCAGTTAAAATGCAAGAATACTTCTATAGGTCATAAAAATTATAAGATAAACAATGAAGTGGACATCTTATAATCATTATGAACAATGATTATTATCCCTAATATGTAAAGAACATTTATAAATCTATAAAAATAAAACAAATAATTCTCAATAGCAAATATGGGCATAGGACATAAATGGACATTTATAAGAAATATAAGCCCTGGTTGGTGTGGCTCAGTGGATTGAGTGCCGGCCTTAAATTTCTTGGGTCCAGTGTGATAATATTCCCTTTGCTACTGAAGTCAAGTACTGGCAGTGGAGACTTAAGTAGGGCAGAAATGATCTCTACAACATTCTGACAAAAATTAAAAGATGAAAGAAGGCTGTATAAAATAACTAATGTAGCGAGAAAAAAACAGATTATGCTTGTGTTCAAAAATGACTTTGATAAAAGTCTCTGTTATAAGCAATGTCATGTTATTGAATAGACAATGGATGAAACAAAACAGCAGATCACTTTTCTAACAGTGTAAGAGCACTTGAAGCTTTCCCACCTCTCTCTGTTTCTCAAGGGAGAATTATTTCAGTGATCATATAATTTCCCATCATTCCTTATTGCTTTTCAAAAGGAAACAATATAGATGTTTTATGAGACTTCTGTAAGAAATGACTCTCACTTATCCTTGAGAAAGCTGTCTCAGCACAAGTTTGACAAAACTTGTTGTTGGGCATGGATGCCCAAAAATGTTTTTGATTGCTCTGGCAGTGGAGATATTAAAAAAAAATATTCAGAAACACTGAAAAGAGCCCATTACTTTTTTGCCCCCTGTACTGGGTACTTGTGTATCAAGGCAGAAATATACACAGATGATGAGGGTCTGGGCATTAAGAACTTATATTTGTATTGATTTTTAGAAAAGACCTCTCTATAAAGTTAATTTTATACAAGGAATTCCATATATTAATTTTGTACAAGCAGTGTCATACAGTAAGATAAGTCCCCATTACTTCTGGAATTTCTAAAGAACTATATTAATAAAGTTAAGCTCCAACCAGGGTGTATTTGGGGCTATTGCAGGTACATGGAAGAGCACAGGACTTTGGCTAGGAAGACTGCAGTTCAAGTTACTACTCTGCAACTTGCTCACTCACTGTTTAATTTCTCCAAACCTCATTCTCCACAGTACCAAGAGAATGAGAGCATGTCACTGAGGCTCCTTGAGACTAAAAGATATGCTATATAGTATAAATAGGAATACCTATTATTTAACTGAATCCTGAGCAGAAAGTTGTCCTTTGTTGATGCCAAAACAACCCCTGCATTGAGCCCCTAACACCTGAGTGTGTCGGGGGCAGTCATCCCAGGTTAGCAGTTGAGGCTTTTTGGAGGGAGAAGAGGCTGAGCTGCATTAGGTCTTAAAGGACCATGGGTTTTGGGTTGATGGAACTGATGGTGGGAACATTTCCCTAGGAATGCGTAATTAATGAGGAGGGCTGCCTAGAACAGCGCTCACCCCGTGGGTTCTGTCAATAGCTAGAGCTGCATTTCCTTCTCACTGGCCACACTGACTTTTTCTGATGACTAAACTGAGAATATGTTTCCTACTATTTAATGCAAGATACTTTCCCACCCATATTCACAGCTACTTTGGGAATATACAGGCTGCTTTTACTTCCCTCCACAGTGGCATCCATTAATAGACATGACAACATGTTTTTGCAATGTCTAGAATCAGCTTCATGTATTTTTACTCCCATTAAGTCTAGCTAAGGAAGGGAGATGGATAAGGTTAATAAAGAATCAGGCCGCAAAAGAGACCGATTAGCTCCTGTAGGAATTGAAATTTCCACCTGCCTTTAGTTTATTTTCTCAGAAACAAAGAAAAATAAACTAAAGGATGTGTTTATCTAAACAAATTCACACCTCAACACATCACTGTTTCTTTCTTTCAACCCCTTTAAACTCTGTCCAAGGGAGTTATCATATGGAGAAGGAATAAATCATGTGTTGGAAGCAACACCTGGCTGATGGTCAGCTCCCCAGGCTCTAGGCCTGCAATGAGCCCTGACTCGTTCTGTGCCTGCTCTGTTCTAGGCACTAAGTAAGTGGTTAAAAATTGGAAATGATTTAAAAACTATGGCAAAGATGAAAATTACTATAATTTCTAAATTATTTCTTTTCCTTTATTCTTTTTATTTCTAAATTTGGCTTTTATTATAGTAATACATGCATATAATACATAAAAATAATGCCAAAGCCTTACACAAAACCACCAGTGCCCTGATGGCATCCCCCACCCCAAAGGAAACCATTTTTAATTCTTTTACTTTCTCAGTAATGAAAGTATGCTTCTTTTTGTGTGTGTTGATTTTAGATGCTATCCTTTTCTATTATGACAAAGGAGAATTTTAGCTTTCATATCCTTTCCTCCCAGTCCTTTCACTCTTCCTAATATTTGACCGAGGGAAAAAGATTCCTTTTTGTAGAAGTTCACAGATAGTTCTCCACATACAACATGGTCACAAGTGGCAGTGAATGGTTGAAAGGAGTTGTACGTCAGGTATTTTCAAAATAAATCTGTAAGTTCATTAGCTATTTGACTAAGTATTTTGTGATAGTATGCGTGTGCTCCTAATTTCTGTCTCCTTGTTTAGGAAATGCAAATGGGTAGAATCTAGAAGAATTCTACAGAAATTGCAGCAATCATAGTTGAGAAACTGAGGAAAATGAAGGTTTCCACATCTTCAATGTTAAGGAACTCTCCTTTTTTATTTTTGTCAACTAAACTGCCCTGTTTTAGTTCCCTTTGTCCCACTTCCTCATTCGTATTTTTCCTGCTGTTACATTGTATATATTTTTGTAGGTTGCCATAAATCCTTTTAAAATGAGGTTTTGTGTCTACGTAGAAGAGACTCAGCTATATCTTGATGAATGAGTGAATAAAAAATATCTGTTCTCAGCCTTCCTTCCTTCCTTCCTTCCTTCCTTCCTTCCTTCCTTCCTTCCTTCCTTCCTCCCTCCCTCCCTCCCTCCCTCCCTCCCTCCCTTCCTTCCTTTCTTTCTTCCTCCCTCCCTTCCTTCCCTTACTCCTTTACTTCCTTCCTTCCTTTCTTTTGTACTAAGGATAGTGAGGATATCTGAAGGATACTCATTGTTTAATTTAAGAGAACCATAAATAATGGAAGCATATAAAAGTCACAACAGTAAGCAAGTGTTAATATCTTCCTTTTTTTATTCTTTATCATTGTATGGCTTGCTTTTTTAAAAGCCTCCTATTTTATAGTAATATTCTCTTATCAATACTTGAAATATTTTATTCAAGTTTACAGTCAGTATCATTGATTTAGCCTCTTTAATAATTATCTCTTTAGGTTCCTTTCACTGTACTTATATGTAACAATTATTCTTGTTCTTGTGATTTACTCATTTCATGTTTTCATTTTTCATGGATAGTTTTACTACTCTGTGATACATTGTATTCTTAATTTTTTTTCATATTCAATTTTCCTCCCTCTTTGAGGTTTTATTGTTATTTTTAACACAACACATTGATATTTCTGCTATTAATACTCAGGACATACAAATTTGAAAAGCACACTTTCCTAAACCATGCATTGAGACCCCCTGTGTGAAGTTGGGAGTTTCCTTAGAGAATAATACCATAGTGTTCTTAGAGCACAGCCACAATCCTCCCTGGACTCTTCTGCTTCATTCTCTAGGCTACCATCCTCGTCCAGACATGTATTGCCCTCACCCCAGATGTGCCTCTGTAGCCAGGTAATTGGACTCCATGACTCCAGGTGCTTTGGTCACACCATCACCAAACAGTGATGATTATAGCATCCTCTTGCAGAAATATCAAGTAGTTGCTCTCCCTTGTTGATAGAATCAACATCTTAGCCTGGTATTCCAGGTTTTCCTCCATCTACTGTGAACTCATTACTGAAAGCCGTGTTATCCATTGTATGAGGAAGGGGTGAATACTCAGGAAATATGTTCAGAACCAGCCATTTTGCTGGCTTTCTGTTTTGATTGAGGAGTATTTAGGATGAAGAAAACTTGGTTCCTGCCATTAAGGTAGTTGGTCATAGATGAGTGGAAAGGGAGACAGATATTCTATTTAATGTAAATTATTACAATACAGCATATCTGTAATAGTAGAGGTACGGTAAAAATAAGGCATATATACAATCTGGTGGTTATTTTACACCCATTTGGATGGGAATTATTTTTCTAAAAGGAAAATAACAACTGAAGTCAATTGGAAGTATGGAAAACTTGGAACTCTCATGCATTGCTGGTGGAAGTGTAAATTGGTACAGCCACTGTGGAAAACAATATGGCTATTTCTCAAAAAAGAATTGAAACTATAACTGCCATATGATCCAGCAAGTCTGCTTCTGGGTAAGTACCCCAAAGAATTGAAATCATGGTCTTAAAGAGATATTTTTATACCCATATTAATAGCAGCATTATTCACAATAACTGAAAGGTGGAAGCAACCAAAATGGATAAGCAAAATGTGGCATATACATATAATGGAAAATTATTCAACCTTAAAAAGGAGGGAAATTCTGCAATATCCTATAGCATGGATGAACCTTGAGGATATTACACTAAATGAAATAAGTCAGACAAAAAAGGACAAATACTGTGATTCCTTGTATATGAGGTACCTTGAGTAGATAGTATCATAGACACAGGAAGTAGAATGGTGGTTGCCAGGAGGTGGGGGAGGGGAAATGGGGTGTTAGTGTTTAATTGGGACAGAGTTTTTCAAAATGAGAAGAATTCTGTGGATGGATGGCGGTGATGGTTGTGCAACAGTGTGAGTGGACTTAATGCCATGGAACTGGAGAGTTAAAAATGGCTAAGATGGTACATCTTATGTTATGCATATTTTACAACAATCAAAAAATAAGTTAAAACAAATCTTGTGATAGCCAATGATATAGTAACTATTAAGGCAATAGAAAACTAGATCCAGGGGCCCAGGATGTCATTTTGATGACTTGGGACAGCTAGTAGGGCCAATGGGGTATCCGGTGTAACATCCAATAGTGGGTGCACCTTATACATAAATATCCTATATATGTGTGAGATCTGGGAGTGTAATAGGCATCACATTCAGCTTCTTGAGCAGCTTTGTTGGCTTAAAAATGAGTAGCTGCTCCAGTAGTTTGCAGTTCAACTCAAGAAACACTTGGGGTTGCCAAGCAACACAAGACTGCTATCAACAGGAGCAAATCTAATGTTAATTCTGTATCTCGTAAAGTGATAGGAGAACTGTTGAATCTAAATGTTTTCATTTCTACCTACTCTACTGAAAAAATATAAACACTTAGATGTCAAGTGCTGTGCTGTTTCTACAAGAACAATGCTTCCTGAGGCAGCTCTTTCCCACATGCTATTTTCCCTGCTAGAGCACCCTCAGTCCTTCAGGAGGCCAGAGGCCATGTACAATTTACAGTGCAAACACGAATAGCTTTATATGAGACTGTCTAAGGTCACTCATCAAAATAAAGCCATCAAATGGCAAATATTTTTTTTGTTTAATGATTTTTTTTTTTAAATCCAGAAGACTTCTTTTTGGTTCAATGTAGGGGGAAAAAAGGTTAGGTAACTTATTGCACTTCTGCATAGATCAACAGAACAGATTAAAGGGGAGATAGCTTTGTGTTTGAGGCATCCCCTTGCTGATGTCTGTGCTCCACAAAACGGAGCCAGTAGGAAATACATGAAATTGAAGTGATTCAGCTAAATTAGCCAAAGTATGCCCACAGAAGAAAGGGGATTCCTTTCCGTCTAAAGCAAGATCTGTATGCTTTACTCCAACCACAACCTTCCTGATATTTGACTACATCTGGAGCAAACCAATGAGGAATAAATATAGTTCAGCACGTTATTTTGACATTCACTTTCTCCAAATGCCAGGCTGGTGGGAAGTCCTGCCACTTGGACTTCTTCGCTTTAACTCTGCTCTTTCCTGGGAGCCTACATGGCTGACCCAACTGGCATTGGTCTTGGTTCCTCACCTCTTCAATTCCATGCTAATAGCTCCCACCTGAGGTCACACCAGGATGGAGTCAGCCTCCAAAATCTTTGCTGTCTATGCCTGCCATGGGCCCCTCCACCTGCATACCTGGGATCCCATTCAGGCACAAACGTGCTTCCTGCCCACCCTGCCCTTGACCCTAGATCACCCCTATCCTCCCTCAGCTCCTGGCCTTCCCCTCTGTGATGGGCAGTTTTATGAGTCAATGTGGCTAGGCTGTAGCACCCCGTTATTTCCTCGGACATTATTGCTGGTGTTGTGGTGGAAGCATTTTGTATATGTGGTTAATGTCGGTGATCAGTACATTTTAAGTAAGGGAGGTTATCCCATCTGATCTGGGTGGGACTCATTTAATCATTTCAAAGGTATTAGAGCAAAACCAAGGCTTCTTTCCTCAAGATGACAACATTGGCTCATACCTGAGAGTCTCTACCCTATAGGCTTGTACTATGGGTTTGGGATTTGCCAGCCCCTATCATTGCATAAGTCTTTGTGTGTCTTTGAATGTATATGTATGACCACATACTTGGGTCCAAATCTGTTGATATTCTACTAGTTCTTTTTCCCTGCAGAAACTGGCTGATGTAGACTCTCAGAGCATGCACATGCTGCCTCATGTCCTGTTCACTTTCTGAACCTCCTCTGTTCTGACAGGACTGTGCCAGTGTGAGCTACCTTTTCCATGTGCCTGTCCCACAGCTCCATTTATATTGAATGAACCAATACTGGAGAAAGTCAGTCAGAATGTAGTATAATGCCACATCCTTGAGCATAACAAAGATGATTCTCTAAAGAAGAATAACCCCCTTCTTTGGTGGGTGACTCCTCATCACCCCTGTAGATAAGAGTCCACACAGTGGTGTCTCTTTCATTCCTGTCTGCTTGCTAGGCATTGAAGGGCCACGATTATTATCATCATCTTCCAGTTCATCTACTGGCTTCAGAGATACACTCAGCCATTGATTTGAGGTCATGATTAATCTTTTTCACTTATATGACCCATTTTGAGCCTTAGCTCTTTAATTTTTGTACACATGCATCATTTTGATGAGAACTATTTATAAACAGCTGTTCAGAGCTGAGTGACTTTTTCTCTCTACTTCATCCTTCACTAGAATTTTTCTCTTCCTGTAGTAGGATTCCTTAACAGTTCTGGCAACAGGTATGTTTTGACACCCAGGCTGAGGCCAGATATGCTCCCAAAGATGCTGGTGTAGATTTGTGATGCATATTTACTCTGGAGTTCAGATTTCTCTTTAATGTTATTGTATGAGATTTTTCTTTCCACTGTGGACATATGTTGCACTGGTAATTGTTTCTGCTCTTCCCTAGTTGATGGATCTGGTCTTGCACAAACCTAAGCCATGCTTTTTTCCCTGATATTTGCTGCTGAGGGGGCCACCAGTACTCAGAAATCATCTCTAGACACTGCCAGTGCTGATAAAGATCCTATTTCTGAACTGGTGTTGCGGGTCCACAAAGCAATTAGGACTGTCTGGATCTCTCTCCACATGACATAATGTATTTTTTCAAAGTTGGAACACATTGAAACTGTGACCTCGGGCAGTTCCTTGAATTGTTTGGATTCAGAGACACTTGAAAGAACTAAAAATAGCTTCTCAGGGAGGGAAATGTGTCCGCATTTTTCCTTTTGGAAGGGGCTCTGTTCGTTCTGCCTCCTGATTCTTGGGAAAGTGTCTCTGCTTCTGGTCCCAGGGGAGCCACAGTGTGCTCAGACAGTAGAGGTCAGTGTCCTGTGTCGTCTGAGCATCCTGTTCAGTCTTTGTGCCTCCCTGGCCCTCATTGAGAAGAGGTCAGTGCCAAAAAGGAGTGCAGGGCTGAAATTCAGGGATCATTACAGCTTTGGAGGGCCATCAGTCCAGGATGAATGAGCAGGAGGCAAGGTTGCAGCTGCGAGGACAAGGGCAAAAAAGAGGCTCAGTATGAGGAGGTGGCTTAGGTTTTGAACTTAAGTAACTGAATAGGACATTAAACAATGTTATCCCCACTAGAATGTGAGCTTTGGGCACTAATCATCCCATGTAAGTTGACAAGAGACAGATATTGTGATTTCCATCATTTTAGTTATTGACTATTAGTAGAATAACTTATTCTAAAGCCACACAGAGCCTGTGAGAGAGCCAGTTATATTAGGCTGGGTTTACCTATGCAGGCAGCAGCTTAGGCTGGCTTTGCTTTCATAAATAATGCAGAATTGGAGTTAGATGGTGCAGATGTGAATACCAACTATACCACTCAAGAGTTGTGGAATCATCTCGGTGCATGAAATGGGAATAAGAACAATTCTGTCCCACCTGTTACATAGTGTAGTTTTAAAGATGGGCACTACAAGAAAAGAAAATACGGGCCGATATGTTATAGGGTGCAGCCAAGAGGGGAGTCCCAAACAGGGATTTGGAATGGGGTCCAGAACTCAAGGTGTTTAAAATATTAGGATGTCCTCACCTTGTTCCCCCACAGGTGTGAGCTGGGGGAAGGGACACATGGAGCAGGGCCATTGAGAACTGTTTTGCATAACAACAGCTTTGCAGCTAACCTCTGGTGTGGTCATTTAACATATCTGTAACCTTTAACTGGTTACATAGATATGTTAAATGGCTGTGGTCATGCTCTGAGCTAGAGGAAGGGAAGTAACTTCCCCACCAAGATGTAACTCGGGAGCAGGTCCCCCAAGTACAGTGCCTGCGTGAGAGCTTGGAGAAGATTGGCTCCATGACATGGGGCCACATCTGCCCAGACTCATGATGGCAGCCCAGTAAAGCTGGAAGGATATGAGAGTGCTGGCAAATATAGTGGATTGTGGGAGGAGTCAGAAATGGGGCTGCAGAGGAATATTGGTGCAAGGATTTAAACCCAGACACGGCAACCATTGGGCAGAGAACCACGTGGTTTTGCCAGAGTGGGGACCCTCTGCAGCTTTAGAAGGGGGAACCACCACCCGGCTTTAGCAGAGATCCCAGCAACACAGCTGATGGTTCTGGGAACTAAGGGAGGCCTACCAGCCAAGAGGGATTACTGGGAAGAACTGGGGGCTGCCTGAGCCACGGACTTCTATTTCTTTTCCTGAGATACGGTACCCCAGACTGGACAAAGGGGGAAGGAATGACTATGTGTGTTGGTGGGTGTTAAGGGACTTTGATGAAGACATTAGGTCACTACTTTAAGTTTGTATAGCATTAAATAAATATTTCCTTTCCTTTTCACGAATTTCTGGCATTGAGAGATGTCTTTCCTATAAGGCAGTGGACATAACAAACCTGGAAGTTTCCTTTTAGTAATAGTATATTGCCCTTGCCCCTCCCCCCCACCTTGTGTTCTGTAACATATTCCTGATGAATTTAGATGTCAAAATCCTTAACAAAATGCCAGCAAACTGAATTTAAGGGCATATCAAAAGGATTATACACTATGATCAAGTGGGATTTGTCTCTGAAATGCAAGAATGGTTTAACATATGCAAATCAATACATGTGATATATCACATTAACAGAATGAAGGATTAACATCTTGCAGTCATTTTAATAGATGCAGAAAAAGCATTTAACAAAATTCAACATCCTTTGATGATAAAAAATAACTCTCAACAAATTGTTATGTTGTAACTCAATATAATGAAGGCCATATATGACAAGTCCACAGTTAACACTGCACTTGATGGTAAAAACTCAAAAGCCTTTTCTCTAAGAAGAAGACAAGGATTCCCACTCTTGCCATTTCTACTTACCATAGTCCTGGAATCCAAGCCATAGTAATTATGCAACTAAAAAAAAAGCAACAAGTAAAAGGCATCCAAATCATAAAGGAAGAAGTAAATAATTGATGTTTGCAGATGATGTGATCTTATACAGTATATAGAAAATCATAAAGATACCTCAAAATATTGTTAGAACTAATAAATAATTCAGTAAGTTGAAGGACACAAAATCAATACACAAAAATTAGTTGCTTTTCTATACACTAACAAAGAGAAGTTACCTGAAAGAGAAGTTAGGAAATCAGTTCCATTTGCAATACCATCAAAAACAATAAAACATAACTACTCATCGGAGAAATGCGAATCTAACCATGAGCTATCATCTCTCATCTCTTAGGATGCCTATTATCAAAAAGACAAGAAATAGTGATTGTGGGGTAGCAGAGTGGATGGAAGTAGAAGAGGGTATGAAGGGATAAAAGGTAATGGAAAAAATACAATAAAAATAAATAAAAATAAAACATTTCTTAAAAATAAACAATAAATGCTGCTGAGGATGTGGAGAAATGGGAACCCTCATGTACTGTTGGTGGGAATGTAAACTGGTACACCCACTATAGAAAACAGTATGGAGGCTCCTCAAGAAATTAAAAGTAGAATTGCCTGTGACCCAGCAATGCCACTTCTGGGTATATAGGCAAAGGAAATGAAAACAAGATATCAAAGAGATATCTGTATGCCCCTATTCATTTCAGTATTATTCACAATAGCCAAGATATGGAAGCAACCTAATTGTCCACCAGTATATTAATGGATAAAGAAGTTGTGGTACATATATGCACTGGAATATTATTCAGCCATAAAAAGAATGAAATCCTGCCATTCATGACAACATGGATGAACCTGGAGGGTGTTATGCTAACTGAAATAAGCTAAACAGAGAAAGACCAATACTGTATGGTATCATTTATACATGCTATATATATACACACAAGTGCATACACCCGTGCTCGTAGAAACAGAGAATAGAATGGTGGTTATCAAGGGCTAGGGGAAGAGGAAGTGGGGAGATGTAGGTCAAGTGGTACAAACTTTCCATTATAAGATTAAGTTCTGAATATCTAATGTATAGAGTGGTGACTGTAGTTATCGACATGGTATTATATGCTTGGAAGTTTCTGGTGGATTCTAAGCATGATTAGCACACACACAAAAAGAGTAACTATGTGAGATGAGGAGTGTTTTAATTGTATTAATCTTAGTAATCATTCCACAGTGTATATGTACATCACATTATCATGTTGAGTACTTTAAATATATATAATTATATTATTTAATTATTCTTCAGTAAAGTTTTTGGGGAAATTAGTGTTTTTAGCAGTTACCTTTATTGACTATCTGCTCTATGCCACACCCTGACAAGACCCCGTCCCCACTCTCTAGGAGCTGCAGTCAGGGGGGCGAGGCTAACACTGAAACAAGCATTTGTAAGACTCTATACTGGGACTGGGCCCTGAGACAGTGATCCTGTTGCAAAAGTGTCTGGTTTTCTTGGGACATCAGAGACTGTGGGGGAGGAAGAGGAGACGAATGGAAGGAACAGCAGAGTTTAGCAGGTGGGACAGATGGAGAGAACAGCAGTGTGGAGTCACAGAGGGTGTGGGGCAAGGCGTGGAAGCCGGGGAGATTTGGAAGGAGGGTCAGCAAGGAGTGACTCCAACCTGTGAGTTACAAAGACCACTCGAGGGCAGTGTGGACAGGGGGCTAGGTGGGGGGGATTGGTGTGGAGGAGACCAGCTGGAGGCTCTACAGTCACAGGTGACAGGGGCTAATGGTCAGGCAGTGGCAAGATGGAGAGGAGGGGCTGTGTGTGTGAGGTTTTAGCATTATCTCACTTTCTACATTGTAGAGTACCACAATATAGACACAAAATATATGGATAAAAGCAAATATCATTGCATGGAAATTAAATCTCAATACTGTTGATTTAAAAAAAAAAAAGACTATCTTGTGGCATGTAAATTATAGCTCAATAAAAGGGGGAAAAGAGAACTGTCTGGGTAGGCAAAGATTCCCCAAATCAGAGTACCATCTCTGAATGGTGGCATTTGGGGCAATTTTAGTTTTTCCTCTTCTTCTGGCCATTATTTAAAAATGGTGATGCCAGCCAGGCAATACTTGTGCTGTTAGTACAAATACCAGGTTGCCTTTATTTGTGTTTACTAAAAAAGACCCTCTTACAGCCTTGATGTTTTGCTCATATATAAAAACGAACAGGTACTAAATGTATTCAATGATGAAATGGGAAATAAGAGAAAGAGGAAACCCTTCATCTTCAATGCTTTTACATTTGAAATCAAAAGATGATCCCAGTTTGAAAGGAAAGTGTAGATAATAAACCAAAGGTGTTATTCAAACCACTGCCCTAAACATGGGCCCTGAAGAGTAATTTTTAGTCCACTTGAAATTTGTGACACAATTTATAGAATGATGGACACACTGTATCCTTTCCCTAGTTCATAAATATTTAGTGCTGTGATTACTCACGAATCCAGGGGTTGCCATGGAACTATTTTTCCCTGGCAGTCTGTTTTTCATCTGGAATGACATTAAGATTCAGAAAGGACTAGCTGTCATTTTTCTCTGTTACTTTGGAGAACTGTAGGCCTATTTTTCTGTCATTGGGCGAAGGGCCCAGATTTAGTGGAATAATATTCTAATATTCTTTTTCAAAACTGGAGTTATAAAGCAGAAAATGTTTGGTTGCAATAGTAACCTTTTCTGAAGGCCAGTTCCGTTCCCTATGCAACAGACTATAGGTGATTTTTCTGTTTAGATACATGTCCCTTGTTTTCTCCAAATCGTCATTATTTAAACAAGGAGGTTTGGCCTGTTGGGGAAAGGCTGTTCTTTCAGTAGCTGGTGGAATGTGACTGTGAGGGAAAGCAGGACCAAAGGAGCACAGCGGGCAGAGGGAGGTATGCTGTGCTGGGAATGCCAGTTCCAGCAGCCTCCACTCCGTGTGGGGTGGGGTCCTGGCTTTGTGAAGCAGAACGTGCTCTCTTCAGAACATAAGAGGGTCCTAAGTGGTCAGTTAATTTAAAACAAAGGGGACAAGAATATAAAAGGAAAAACAGTTTCCTCAGTGACTAGTGTTGGGAGAACTGGATAACTACCTACAAAAGGATGAAACTGGACTCCTATCTTATACCACACAAAAAAGTCAACTCAGAATGGATTAAAGACTGGAATGTAAGACCTGAAGCCATGAAACTCCTGAAGCCACTACCTCCTTAATAGAGGGTAAGCTCCTTGACATAAGTATTGGCAATGATTTTTTTGGGGGGGGGGGATTTGAAACCAAAAGGAAAGACAATATGAGCAAAACAAACAAGGAGAACTACATCAACCTAAAAAGCTTCTGCACAGCAAAGGAAACCATCAACAACATAAAAAGGCAACTTATGAAATGGTAGAAAATATTTGCAAATCATATATCTGACAAGGGGTTAATTTCTAAGAAATTAAGCAATAAGCAATCTGATTTAAAAGTAGAGGAACTGAGTGGACATTTTTGCAAAGAGGACATATAGGTAGCCAATAGTTACATGAAAATATGTTCAGTATCACTAATCATCAGGAAAGTGCAAATCAATATAATGAAATGTCAAAAAGATTATTAGAATGATTATTATCAAAAAACACAAGAGCTAATAAGTATTGGTGTGGTTGTGGAGAAAAGGGAGCTCTGTGCACTGATGGTGGGAATGTAAATTAGTGCAACTGCTGTGGAAAACAGTATGGAGTTACCTCAAAGAAGTAAAAATAAAACAAATACATGATCCAGCAATCTACTCCTGGGTATACATTTGAAGGAAAGGAAATCACTGCCTCGAAGAGACTTCCGTACTCCCTGTTCATTTCAGCATCGTTTACAGTAGCCAGGACATGGAAACAAACTAAGGGCCAATTCACGGATGAAGGAATAAAGAAAATGTAGGATATATATATATATACAATGAAATATTATTCAACCATGAAAAAGAAGGAGATTCTGCCATTTGTTACAGCATTGATAACCTGAAGAGCCTTGTGGTAAGTGAAATACCTTAGAGAAAGGCAAACACTGTATAATCTCACTTATATGTTGAATCTAAAAAAAAAACAAACTCAGAAACAGAGCATATTGGTAGTTATCAGAGATGGGAGATAGAGAATGAGGAAATAAGTGAAGGTGGTCAAAAGGTACAAATTTCCAGTTCAAGGTAAGTTCTGTGGATGTAATTAAAAAACAAGAAAATGGGGACAGGGGTAGGGGAAGTCATGCATGGTCCATTATGGTAAGAAAAAGGCAGGTTTTTATTTTTTTGTCCTCACCTGAGGACATTTTTTTATTTGCTTTTTTAGAGAGTGAGAGGAAGGGAGAGAGAGAAACATCAGTAGGAGAGAAGCATCAATCAGTTGCCTCTGTATGCACCCAGACCAGGGAGCTGCACCAAGACTGGGGATTGTATGCATTCAAACTGGGCTGCAACGTAGGCATGTGCCCTGACCAAGAATTGGACTGGCAACCTCTTGGTTATGGGATGACTCTCCAACCTCTGAGCCACACCAGCCAGGGCAGCAGGTTTTATTTTGGACTTAGATGAGAGTTCAAAAATACAGGAAAGGGCCCTTAGCCCTTCCCCTTATGGATGGCCCTATCAACTGTCTGGGGCTGTCATGGAAACTTCGCCGCTCCTGGTTTTACAGTACCCTGTTACCACGAGCTTTGCTTAGCCATTTGTTGGAGAATTGGGTGAGAGTCCCACCCTCATCGTAAGGAGTGAAAAAATGGAGTCCAAGGAGAGAGGAGCATTTGGCCATTTCTCAGGAGCCCTATGCAGGTGCAGGAACATGACTAGGTTTTGAGGATGTAGTTAGCTCCTCCAGGATCTGCCATCATACGATACTGTGGTTGATAGACAGAGTATAGACCACTGCTGGGGAGGACAGGACAGTTTGTTTTTCAATAGGAAGGCAGATGCAAAGCTCTTGGATGAAGAACACAGCAGCCAAAGTGATCATTTTAACACAAAGAAGTCAGATCAAATTCTCCTCCACACCAAAATTTCCAAATGTTCTTTCATTCAGAATAAAGCCAAACACCTTTCTTAATGGCCAACATGGCCCGTGTTATCTGGTCCTCAGTCTTCTCTGGCTGTCTCCCCTGTCATCACTGGGCTCCAGCCCCTGCCACCTCCTGCTGCTCACACGCTGGGCTCACTCCTGCTTGAAGCCTCCAGGGCTCTTCTCTCAGACCCTCGGTTCCTCTTTGCAGCCTTTGCCACATTCCCCTTCCCACTGAGGCTTGCTCTGATCACCCCACATGAGTGATGACCTTGACCTACCACACACTCCCAAACCTTGTGTATTGTTCAGCTATAACATTTTCATCGAACACACTTATCCATTATATGTACTTAACGTAAACATATACTTTCCTGATTGTTGTATGTGTTCATTTATTATCCATCACCCCTGTTCCTAGAAGGGAATGATCCTTGTCCTTTCTATTCACTGGTGTACCTCAAGTGCCTGAAACAGCACATGGCATGCACGTAGCAGGTCTTCAAATAGATGTGGACTGGAATCGATTGGACTCGGTCCATTAGTCATCCCATCTGCCTGAAATGGTGTTCCTTGTGTGTGTCATGGGGCTGCATGAACCGAAAAGTGATGCTTCAAAGTCCTTGAGGCCACAGGTTATAATTCTCTAGATTAAGTAATAGTAACAAACCAGCATCATTAGTGGTAATGTTGGCTTCTTACAACATGCCAGGCATTGAGCTAATCACTTTATAGCTGTGGAGAAACTGCTATCATCCTCATTTTAGAGTTAAAGGAGCTGAGGCCTGTAGGGTTTGGAAAGTGACAGAGCACAGGTTTGAACCAAGCCCTACTGACACAAGAGCCCATGGTCTTGATGATGGTGACATATGCCGTCTGGACTGGGGGGATGGCACACCTGAGAGGGGGGGCAGGGCTGCTGGCAGAGCTCCAACAGCAAGCTCAGGGCTTAGATGCACAGGTCAGTCTGGCCTAATGTCATAGCCAGCCACCCCCACAGCCATGGCAGTGGCAGGGCATGGGGCATCTCCTCTTTTTAAAGGGACACAGGCCACCTGGAGACATCTGTGGCACAGCATCAGGGCTGGGACCACGCTCACCGAGAGCTCCTGGGGGTAATTGTCTTGCCAGGTCCTGGACTGTGCCTTTAGCAGAAGCAGCTGGGCTTCCCTGCTCACTTCCACGTTGCTTGACCATCCCTCTGGATTGTTTGAAATGATGTTCATTTTTCTCATTTCCTCACCAAAACAATCCTGGTGTATACCCAGTACTAAATAAAAGTCATGCATAATTCTACTACCCAGAGATGTTGATGATGACAAAATGCTGACAGCTAATATTTATTGAGTGCTGACTGTGTTCTGGGTGCTGCATGAAGCACTTCGTGCAGACTTTCTCATTGAAGAAATTCTCACAATCCTGAGAGGTAGGCATCGTTTTCTCCATTTTATTGATGAGAAAGGCAGGCATGGGGCAGTAAACGACTTCTTAAAACTACATTACTGGTAAGTGCACCCGGGTTTCAACCCAAATATTAAAATGGCTCCAGAACATGTACTTCATATGTATGAGTTTTAAAATGCACATCTATAAATATAAACTTTATAACTCAAGCACAAGCTTAGAAGGACAGCACCCAAAATTAATTGGTATAGGATTGCGGGCAGTGACTAATGACTACAAGGTTTCTTTTAGGGATGATGAATATGTTCTAAAATTAAATTATGGTGATGGTAGCACAACTCTAAGTAAACTAAAAATAATTGAATTATACTCTGTAAATAGGTGAAGTTCAGAGTATATAAACTATATCTCAATTAAGCTGTTAAAAAACTCAGCCAGAGTCAACACAAATCCCTTAAAAAATGCAAATGCATAGGCTGTTTTGCTGGAAATGAGCCAAATGTATACAAATAATATTTTGGAATACATAGAATGAAAAATTATTTTAAAAAACCAAAGTAGCATTATAATAAGTCTCTGAGTAATTTGAATTTTTTGAAAAAGGATCACCCAATTGCTTTGGAAAATTATGATAAAGAGTAAATACCTAGTCATGTCAATAAATATATATACTCCACACAATTTTTAACAGATGCATAATATTTACCGAATTGATGAAGCCAAATTCCAGTTGTGGACCCTTAGGCCACGGCTAATTTCTTCCTGTCTCTCTCTTTTTTGCCAATATTTGAGTCCTCTCCATGACAGTCTTCTGCTAGGTGCCTTGCATGGTTATTTTGTGTAGGCTGTGTACGTACATGCACTCACACAGAGACAACCCTAGGGAGAGAGATGCTCTCACTAGGCCCCAGCTTGCAGATGGGAACACTCAAGCACAAGAGGTGAGCTCCACCCCTGATCACACATTAACATCCTTTCCTCCCTGGATGTTGTGTTGAATGATGCTCAGAAAGCTCTTCTCTGCATCCTGCTCCTGTTTCCTTCTAGCACATCACATTCTCTATATTCTGATCTTTGAAGTATCTGGAATTAGTTTGGGGGCACAATTAGACAAAACTCTAATTCTGATTTATAATAAATGATTGGCTAGTGGTTCTAAAACAGTTTGTAAAATGATCCATTCCCCCCACTCTACTGATTTAAGGTGTTTGCTGTCATAGCAAATTCTTATGTAAATTCACGTATCTTTACTGAATCTACTCTTTTTAGTTACTTCTAGTTGAGACAAAGGTTTTTGCACCCTTTTATTTTCTTGTTCCTTTCACTCCACTTTTTGGTCTTTTTGCTTTCAGATTTAGGCAATCATTACATTTTCTTACACCATATAGGAAAAAGTGCTCCATTTTGCAAACATATACAACAGTTATCTAGACTCATGTCTGTTTTTGTTGGTTCCAACACTTAGCTCTAGTCCTTTTGTGTTAGGACTTCCTCATTCCTGTGCTCTGAAGTGTCAGGCCTGGGGTCTCCGGGACAGTGGGTGGGTGGGGGCAGAGGAAGGCTCCCCTCCCCACCCTCTGCCTTCACTCCACCAGCAGCATTCCTCAGGTTGGTTTTGCTATCAAGCATCACTTGCCCTCTAACTAGCAACTATTTTTCCAAATATTCGGTTGAAATGTTAGGTTGTCTTTGCAGTCAGATTGTCAGTGTAGAGGGTTTTTTTTGTCCTCTGAGTTTTCACAGATGAGAAACTGTACTGAGGCTGCTGACCAGATGCCATTGTAAATACTCTTTTAACTTTTCTCCATCAGAATGGAATGATTTAATTTATTTATGCATACATGCATAAAATCTTCCGATTTCATCGAAATAAGCAATTTCTTAAAGGATGGGTATATCCTCACTCGGGAATAAAAGAGGAAAGATGTTAAATTTAGAATCTTCAGACTTCTAGGAATTAACTTGGAAGAGACTGATGCCCAGAGTAACGGGGAGGCAATCTTCTTGTGGAGATGGCAGCTCTTAAAGAATCCTGGGCTGTCCTAGGCACCACTGTGTTTTCTGGCACTGCTCAAAAACGCGTGGCCAGTGCATACATGGCTTGGCTGTGACGTTGGCCTCTGCAGGGCCATGTCCTGTCAGACAGTATGCCAGAGATAGTGAAGGAGAAAAGGAATTAGCCCCAAATACTGTAAGCTAATTTTGCAATGGCTTCCTTATTGTAGGAAACTATGTAGCTAGTGCTTAGTGCTGTTCAGAACAAATTTTTCTCTGTCCTATGTAATTGGATGAGGGCTTACTGGCTTAGAAGGAGAACACCCAAGAATATTTTTTTGAATTTTTTCTTTCACTTCTGCCTGCCCCAATGACCTGTTAGGTGACTAGGCAGCACCAATCACTAGAACATGACCTTTTCTTCTGCTGAGAATGATGACGTGTCACTGGCACCCCATTCATGGAGTGCGCGTGGGGCACAGTAAAGGAGGCATTCCTCACTGGACACGGCATGTGCAGACCTCCCCTTCCCATGGGAAGTCTGTTCATGCTTATCCCACATCTGGCATTGTGCTTCTGGATGGCTGGCATACCTGCTGAAGAAAGCAGTGTCAGTGTATACCAGATGTCAGGAGGGGAACAGATGTTTCTGTTCACTTCTTGCATGCCCTCGGCCCCTTCAAGAACCAGCAGAGATGAATTTTACTTCATCTTTTGGAAATATTTTATTTATTCTTAGAGAGAAGGAAAGGGAGGGAGAGAAACATCAGTGTGTGGTTGCCTCTCACGTGGCCCCTACTGGGGACCTGGCCTGCAACCCAGGCATGTGCCCTGACTGGGAATCGAACCAGCGACCCTTTGGTTCGCAGCCCACGCTCAGTCCACTGAACTACACCAACCAGGGTGAGATGAATTTTACTTTAATTCTGAACTAAATTTTTTGTTAGTATAAAATACATTCATGTTTGGTTGTTGAGGAAATTAAAGCATAGAAAGCATAATTACATATAGTATTAAATCTTACCCACTTATTTTTTCCCAGTCAACAAATGTTGAGCACCAGTTATATGCAAGCCTGGAATACAACTGTGAGAAACTGGCTGTCAGGTGCTTATTGTGCAATGTAGTGGGTCAGACAGACAGGTGAAAGTGCTTTTCAGAAGACAGTGTGGGTAGTGCCAGAATACAGGCAAATAGAGGGAACTCAGGAGCAAAGGGAAGGGTGTCTTACTCTGACAGAATGGGGATCAGAGAGGCTTCCTGCAAGTGGGCCTCGGAGGACACAGAGGAGTGACCCAGACAGGCAAGAAATGAGAAGGACGTTTGAGGTAGGAGTTACCACCTGGAGTTACCTCCACCTGCTGTCGGGGAGGTGCACATAACCGTGTAGGACTGGAGGCTTGGGAGGAAGACACAGTTATGGAAGTATTAATACATAGGAGTGCCATGGTGAAGAGCTTTACATGCAGAGTGAATTTTGATCTTCTCAGACTTAATCAGAGCTGCAAATCCATACCTAATCAAAATAGTGTGCTTCATTTATTTTCTTTCTTTTGTATCCTTTTGGTCAAAGGTGCTCGCACGTTATTGAACCGAGATGGTGTCAAGAGGCAAGTGGTATTTAGACAAACATGTGTTCCAAATACTGTTCTAGATGCTATGGGTGTTAGAAAAATGGTAATAGTATAGTTAATATTTTATCATATGCTTCCTCCAATCTGAAACAGCTTAAAATCTAAATGGGAATCTAACTAATTTTTTTTTGCTTCACCTGAGAATGTTTTTTCTTTCATTGCTTTTGGTGAGAGGGGAGGGGAAAGAGGAAGAAAGGGAGAGAATCATTGATGAGAGAGAGGAGCATTGATTAGTTGTCTCTTGTATACACCCAGACCAGGGATCAAACTCTCAACCTAGGAATGTGCCCTGACTAGGAATCAAACCCACAACCTTTTGATTATGGGATGGTGCACCAACCAATTAAGCCACAGCAGCCAAGGCCTAATTTTTTATCACGAAAAATTTAGCAAACTGTATGCATATGTGTATGTACATAGGTTTACTTATATATTTATACATATTGATCAGTGGCTCTCAAACTTCAAAGGGCATCAGAATCATGTGGAAAGCTTGTCAAACAATTTTCTGGGACCCACCCTTAGTGTTTCTTATTCAGTGTTTTTGAGATGGAGCCCAGGAATTTGTGTTCCTTATAGGTTTTTTGCTGCTGCTGCTGCTGCTCGTGTACGATGCTGACCTGTGCTGATACAAATGCAAGCAAACTAATGAAGTCCAAGTGTTTGAGGGGAAAAGTGTTAAGACATAATCAGAGTAGGGTGAGGTGAATCACAAGTTCAATATCATTACCTGCCTTTAAAGGAGTGAAGAAAAGGTAGGTTGATGCGCGTGGGTCACCGGCCAGCAGTGACCACAGAACCCTGCGGATGGCTCGATGATAAACACGTGAGAAAAAACACACATGCACAGAGACAAACTAGTTTCTGTGGGGAAGTAGGGATGAAATGGCCACCCCCCCTAGTGGGGAGCGCACCAATTTACAGTCCATACCTGCTTTTATTGGGCTCATTCTGCATAATAATTCAGGTAAAGTACAGTACTCATTAGGGGGAAGTAAGGAACCATAGAAAACAAGGAACTCTGCCAGTCTATTGAGTCAGGGTCAAAGAGCTGTAAGACTGAGGAACAAACTAACTTCCTTTTAAGACCCCTCTCATTCAACTGAGAGCATTCTAAACAAAGAAGGTTTCACAGTAATTTACATGTTCTTTCTTAGGCCTGATAACCTGGGGAATCCGCCCTTTTCAGCACAGAGCTGCACCACCCTGTCATTGTTTCAGGCTTAGGTGGAGCAAGGGAACTAAGGCAACCGAGAAACAAGGAGGTTTTCTCCCAGACGCTGAGAACTCAGGCTATGTCAAAGCCGAGGAGCGAGGGTCTATCACCCCCTTTTGCTGCAGCCCCCCAAGTCCTTCTTTTGGGGGGCCTCCCAAAGTGATCGTGCCTGTCTTAGGTCGTTCCCCCCTTGAGGAATCTTACCCATCTTTGGCTAACCGACCAAGCTTTTGGGGTTCAGTTATGAATAAAGCAGCAGAAGCATCATTCCTGCCAGGGAGATAAGCTTTTGTCTCCTTGCTGGCTTACAGTTCCAAGGGCGTTCCCTTAGCCTTAGCCTAGGTGGGGGTTTCAGCTTCTGATACCAGTCAGGGCGGTTCCCAACAGTAGGTTGTCAAAAATGAGCCAGAAGGACATGAAGGCCTGGCGTATAAAAAAGCAAGTAGAGAAGGAATTTTGCTTAAAGGGGCAATAGCTAGTTATCCTGGCTGCTATAGAGAGTTTCTGGTTATTAAACAATGAAATCATTAACAGAGAGTACTAGATTAGGAAATAAGGGTGAGTGAAGCATCTAAAAGGGTGTTTAACAAAGCCAGAATGTTTGTATTTTAAACAGCAGCACAAGAAAGTCACTGTAGGATCTCAGAAGCAGTAAGACAGAGCCGAGCAAGATGTTCTGTGTCCTGAGTTGGACCCAGACAAAGGCTGTTGTACTTTTCTAGGCTGAAGGTGATAAAGGCTTATGCCCAGCTTCTGTGTGTGGAAATAGTAGCAAAACATTGAAACACAAGAGATAAACTATGGCAAACCTAATTTAACAGTTAGACAAGACAGATGTCTGCCTTCATCCCTTTCATTTTTTCCTAAATGCAGTGTTCCTTATATTTTGAATACTTAATAAATTGTCCACTGAGCAAGTAACTTACAGATTAACTCCAAAATTGTTTTCTTATGTAAGAAATGGGGATTTTACATAGCAAAGCTACCTCTGAGTGTTGCATGGATAAATAGAATAATTTGTATAAAGTACTTTCATCATCAAATTCTGAATATGATTAATGTTGCTAATGACAGAATGAGAAATCAAGTGCTCATGTGGATTTAAATTGGTTCAGAGAAAGGAAATTTGTGCTAATTCTTTTCATAGAAAGGAGTTAATGGGGTGCCTCAGGAATTGATGCCTAGCGTTTGAAATGATCAGCTGGAGAAAAGTAACTGACTCATTGAAGTACATGATGTCAAAAAATTATGTAGGCTAGTAAGAACCACAGAGAATTCTGCAAAATACTCCAGAAGGATCCAATCAACAGTATGACCAAAAAATAGGGCAGCAGCTCCATTTTAATGAAGATAAATGACTCACTTAGAAAGGAAATAGTTTCAGTTTTTTCAGCATGTTGATTAACCAAGAGATCTTAGAGGGGAAAGCAATGTATCACGGTAGTTAATATATACCCTGGAACGCCCCAGTGCCATAATCATTCATTCATTCACCAGATTATTAATTCAGTATGCGCTTACAAACTTCTGTGTGTGAGGCAAGGCTACTAAACACCAGGGGAATAAGGAACAGAAGTCCATCAAAGCAGTCCCTATCTTTAAACTAGCTTGGGGTCCAGTGAGAGGGATAGAAAGGCAAACAGATTGGGCTACAAAAAATAGTAAATGTATCAGTTTTTTTTAACTGTTGTGTAACACATTACACAACTTAATGGTTTACAACACACTTTATTTCTCAGTTTCCCTAGGTCAAGAGTTGGGCACAGCTTACATATTCCTCTGCTCAGTGTCTCAGAGGCTATGTAATCCAGGTGTCCGCTGGCCTCATCCTCACTGGAGGCTCAACTGGGGAAGGACCTACCTCCAGACTCACTTAGATTGTGGGCAGAATGTGCTTCTTTGTGGCAATGTGACCAAGGGTCCCAGCTTTTTGCTTGCCATTGTCTAGAGGCCGCCTTCAGCTCCTGGAGATCCCTGCAGTGCCTAGTGATCACCTGCAGTTCCTTGCTGTGTGTGCTTGCTCAACATGACCCTTTGCTTCCTCAAATTAGCAAGGAGAATGTCTTGCTCCAGTCTAAGGTAGAGACTCACATGACATGACCTAATCTTGAGAATGACATGCCATCTCCTGAGCCATATTCTATTGGTTATGAGCCAGTCACAGGTTCCAGCTCTACCCAGAATGGAGGGATTCCATGGGGCATAAATGATAGGAGGTGGAAAATATGGGGGTGAGGTCACACCTTAGGGTCTGCTGCCTCAGTAATATGCTAGAGGCTTCCTAGCAAAGAACACATTTGAGACAAATTTGGAAGGATGAGACACATTACTCATTTACTTCTCTTCATCCTTTAGGTTACAGCTTTGGGGCATTTAAGGTTAATGGGTGGCATTATTGTTGGACCTGGTAGGACTTTCTTCATGAAGTTGTATTTTGTTATGCTGTTAAGTTCTATCAAAGTTCACCTATAATAGCAATAAGAATAGTTACTAGTGTTATTATTGTTTAAGAAGGACATAATTTACATATTTTTAAATTATTGGTTAAAAGACTATGAGACAAAAAGACAAAATATTTTTATCTAAAATTCAAAAAATATAGGTATGTTAACCTTAGAAGACCAAGGCCATTTCCAACTTCCAGCTTAGTTTTCTCAGCTGAGTAGTCCCTTAAAGACATGTTTGAAGTAGACCAAATGAAGAGTAGTTCTATAGTATCACACCTCCCACTGTCCCTGCCCTGACACCGTAGTCTCTAAGCTTCTCAGAACACTTTTTATGCAACTTGCCACTATCATTTTTGCTAAAGCCTCCAACCTCTTCATAGAAACACCTCTCATTGTGCATTTGTATTTCAGTTTATGGTGTTTTTAGTTAAGTTACATAATTATAATAGCAAGTATGATTAGCATAAATAGCCTCAGGAGCACAAATAACCAGTTCATGGTAGCACACACATGCCACACACACATACATACACACACGACATGCCTTCAGCTGGTTCAGACACCCAGGCGGGTGTTGTGTTCCTCAGTGGCAACCTGGACCCTCCTGACTCAAGTGGTTGATGCCCTCACCTCTGTGCTTCCCGCCCACTGTCATATGAAATGAGGCTTACTTGTTTGTTGTAAAACTTTGTTGTTGGTGCTGGTTTTTTATGCCTCCCAGTTTCTTACATAAAGCTTTTAATAAAATTTTGTGCCAAAATAAAGTATCAGATAAATCTTTATCCTCCTCAAAGAATACTGATCCCTTTGTAATAAAAGGAGAGTCTCTCCTTTGCCCCGAAATATTGTGCAGTCACAGCATGAGATGCAAATATTCTGAACATCTCAGAACTTTAGAAATGGGGAGAGTAGGCATTGGTTTTTTGTACCAATACCTATACATTGGCCTGGGCTTCAATTTAACACAAGATAATTTTAAGAAAAAAATTGAGAATGAAATCTTTGAGAAGCAGTTACCATAATGTAAAATAGATTTATACCCCCATGTCTTAATCTAAAAATTTCAGCTTTTAACACAGATGTTTTCAAACAAAAATGACCAAGCGGTTCCTCTTGCACGCAGCATTAGCAGCTGTCCTCAGTGCTTTAGAGTTATGCAGTGATGGCCATTTCTGAACCTCACGTGAGACCTCCAATTAATGTTTGGTAGCCATACCAGGAGAAACCTGTTTAGTTATCAAGTGAGATAAATCAATTATCCAGCAAGAAAGGGTACTTGCTACCTATGCAGATGTGACTGAAGACCAGTATGAAGACTAATGCTACTTGGCTTGTACCGTTCACATTTCTCGGGCAGGCAGACTGAGTGCACTGATGCTCTGTAGCCTGAGTTCATTGCTTTCCTGTCTGGAACATGGAAAGCACAATAGTTCTCTGTTGCAGGATTATTTTAAGGATGAAAGATAATTTATACAGAGTGCTTAGTACACTATAGGACATATTAAAGTATGTAATAAAGTTAGTTGAATGAATGAGCAAATAAACTGATGAATACTATTGTGTGGCAATTTTCAATCAGGATAGAAAAACCAATGAACTACCCAACCAAGGACTGCTTAGCAGGTAACAACAGTGGTTGCAAACTGCCAGATACTGCATTAACTAGATACTGCATTAACTTGAGCAAGGTGGCTATAATACCCATTGTATGCAGAAGAAGTTCATATAAAGCTCATATGTTATGAGGTCAAAGCTGAATCTATTACCAAGTTGATTCTAAACCACACTCATTAACTGCCAATGCAGTACATTTAAGAGGAAGTAATGTTCATCTAAGAAGTTTATGACATAATTCAAATTGAGTTCATGATTGGTACCTTATAATATTCACATATCAACTGTTCTCCTGGGAAAACCCCTATAGCTGATACCATGGAGACCACCAGCTAGTTGCTTATCCATGATTTCTGCAGTCACAAGTATCTGTCAGAGCCACAGTTTGAAATCAGACACTTCCTGTATTCCTGATCATATTGCATGTGAAAGGAGAATTTTATAGTGCTAATGTTAACTAGGCCCCAGTTCATTGTTTCCAATAAATTTTCCTTAAAGAATAGTGCTAAATCACCATAATAAATCTCTTCAGAGGCATTAGGAGAGGGAGGATTTTCCTAAAAGTATGACCAAGATACTTTCATTTTTCTCATCTGGAAGGCTTAACATGTGAAGAAGGACTACATGATGGACTTAAAAGGTATTGATCATTTGTGTGACCTTGAGAAAATCCCCTAACTCTGTGAATTTCAAGTTTATGTACACAGACTGAGTTGTATGAGATGAGCTCCATAATGCCTTCCATTTAAATAGTCTGGAAGTCTTTGTAAGTTGTGTAATTTGGTCAAATCAGCAGTTCTGGTAGATCTGGACCACCCAGAGCCCTGGGTGGTGCTGTCCCAGTTGAAGCCTAGCTGTCTGCTTAGACAGGACAGGACAATTGCCATGTCACTATCATAACTTACAAACAGCCTCAAGACAGCTCAGTAATTTAAAAACTCCCATTTCCAGTTTTGCATGAGAGAATTTAATTGAGTATTTTAAACTAACTTCCCTCAAATGCACAATGATTTATTTCGACTTCCTTCTCTCCTCCCCTTCTTCCTTTTTGGTTTTATTTAATTGTTTCACTTGGGTTGAAAAGAATCAGGTGATACTGCATCTTTACCACTTGCAAGTCCCTGGGTTTTATTTGGTGGGGGAAAAAAATAGAAGGATGAAGCTGTAATACCCTCCTGTATTCTCTGCTGCTCAGTCAAGAAGTTTTAAGAGTACAGAGAATATCAAGGTGACTGGGAGAAAAAGCAGCCATGGTCACCTCAAAGAAGCTAGCCTGTTCAAAAGGAGTTGAAGAGGGGCAAACAGGTGTTGGAGGTTGGTGTACTGTTTCTGTGTTGCTCCAGCTCTGCCTTTGCTATCACATTGCTCAGTGGTGCTGACAAGCAAAATTCAGGAGGAAAAAATGGTTCTGTGTTTTGTAGACCAACTTAAAAGCACATAAATTCTTAGCTCAAAACATTTAATACTCATAGGAAAACTCAGTTTTAAACTATGGCTTCCCATCACGAAATATACCAATGCTAAAAATACCTGAATTCATTTGTTTGGTTACTCTTCAGGTTGCAAATGCTTTTCAAATGTATAAAAGCAACAGGAGTTAATCCATTTGATCATTTTATGTATTTTTCCTATAATTTTGCAGAAGCTTAGTCTTCCTCAAAAAATAAACAAATTAAAAGGCTATCATTTCATGCATTATTAAACATAAATCCTACCACTGGCTAAATCAGTAAACATTAACCTTCTCACAATACAATGTGTCAGGAATCAATTTCATAACTCATACACTTTTGCAATGATAGTGAAAAATGGAGTTGATTTTTGCACAGCTAATACTAGGATATCAAATAAAAAGCTGAGTGCTGGGGATGTTACTAGATACTTCTGCAGGAAAAGCAATGCATGAAAAGAATTCAAATTATCTGTCATTATGCCATATGCACAGCTCTTTCTTGCATAATATATTTAATTGACAGGTTCATATGCTGAAAGTTATTTAATATGGCTGAGCTGGATTGGATTTTATGTGTTAACTATAGTGAATATTCCATTGTTTTGGTGCTTTTTCTTCTCAATTCATAACCTCATTGCTTTCCCTTATATTTTGAGTCTGTAATTTTTTTTAAATTGATCATTGAATTACTGATCAAAAGAAAAAGTAGCTACAAGTACAAACATGTAAGTCACCTTAAAAGAGCCATTTCAACCAGATCAGTAGAAAAAAAGGGAAGTTAAACATTGCTGGTGCCTGTTGATGGGATAAAATGCAGCAAATGCACATCCTGAACACTCATGGGTCTGTAATGGGAAACCCTGGCCAGTTCTTAAAGTTCCAGTTCCATTCCTCTGAACTGGAAAGAAGAATGCTCATGGTAAGAAAGGCGATAAAAATAAAATATAGCATCACAGGGCTTTATGAGATTTGAAAGGTTTGCCTGTATTCGATGAACCTGTGCTTCAGCTGACAGCACTAAGCACTGAAGAGTGTGTGGGTTTCTGTCCCAGCTCAAAGGGAAGAACAGGACATGACTGAACTGGGGGTTTAAGAGGATCAGAATTTCATTAAAAAGGCAGATAACATGAAACCTCTATATGATTTGTAGTGCCCTTAGCAAAATAGAAAAATCAGTCCAGTGCATTTGATCCTATCCCTGAAAACACAGTGGAGCTATTGTCTGTCCTATTTCAGCAATCAGAGCACTTCCCTGCCCTGGCAGGTGATCAGTGCCCTGGGGGAGAGGAGAAGGAAGGGGGGAGCTCTGGGAGAGTGCTCTACAGCAGCAGACTCAGGATGGATGCACTGGAAAATGTTCCAATGTTGAATTCTCAAATTATAAAATTGGCTTAAGATTGTGGAAAATGCATGATGTAGAGGGAAAATAAGCAGTAATTCTAAATCCCTAACTATATTTATGTATGTATGTCCATTTTTATATATGTACATATCTCTATGATTTAATCATGGTGTAATGTAATTTGATTTCTGCTTTTTCATTTAATGTTGCATCTTGAGAAGGGTGATTTTAACACATTGAACAACTGGTATAGCACCAATATTGACACACGAGGCATGGGCAGTAGCTATTCAGAATGGACGCTGGCCATAAAGTGCCATTGACCCAGACCCACACTCTCTGGCTAAACACTATTCATACCTACTGCTACAGAGTCTCCCTGACTAAAGACATTGATTACTGAATTGACCACAATTACCTAGCACTTGCTCTACTGGTAATAATTTAGGGTGCTATCATTTTAAGTTATCATGTGACAAAATATTACATTAATATATTTATAAGAGTTGGATGATAAGCAGTTATAAACTTGATTTTCAGATGTAAAAACTGGAAGGTTGACAGTGGCTAAAAAGAATGAATCACAAATGAATCAAGAGTCCCTGGGTGGCATACAGGTTTCAACACTTCTTTACTGTGGCATCTCGAACAAGTGACTCGACTATATCAGTATATCATAAAATAGCTCTATTTAAAAAGCCTATATTGGCTTTTCAATGTGCCAAAAGAAAAGTGCACCCATCATTGACAAAAGGCTCTCAGAGTTATGCAATAAAAGGCACAGAAATGCTCATTACAAATAAAAATGTCTAAAAGTTTGGATGATGGGGAGAAAGAATACCAGATTTGGAACCTGGGTCTGATCCTGGCTTTACTTCTTACTGGCCATGTGATCTTGAGTGAACACTGGCGTCTCTGAGCTTGCTTTCCTCAAACAGAGGCAGCATTTCTCATAACTGCTTCAGGGTTACTCTGAGGTTAAACATGAACAGTCTCATCAACTCCAAAACACTTTGAAATGGTAAGAATTGTTACTTAGTTCATGCAAAATATCTGCATTGATATCTTTTAAAAATCCATGTAATGAGCACTCATAGTAAGTTTTTGCCAAGTTTTTTTCATCTCTTTTGAAATAAAGAAAGCAGTGTGGATGAGAGGAATCACCTCCCCAAAGGTGTTTGGGTCTGACATTGGTTAATGGATGCCCTGTACACGCACTAAACCTTTTACTGTGGAAGTAATGTGTATTGATGAATAAGTAGAGTATTGTTTTAAGTGTCTTTAAGTACTAGAGAAAGATAACAAGACTCTCTGCATTCTGTAACTGGTTCACCATTTGTGGGATTCATTCACGTTCCTACGCACAGCTTTCATTCATTCATTTTCATTGCTTTGAACACTGTTGTGTGTATTCTCTCCCACCACCCATAGCATTGAGATTTGTTCCCAGTGTGGAGCTGTTATAAACTGTCTGTGATGAGTGTGCCTGCACATGTCTCCTTGTGCTTGGCTGTGAACATTTCTCTAGGTTGAGAAGTGGAATTGCTGGGTCATGTCCATATCTGCACATCTCCACCCTCCCTAGATGTAGCAAAATGCCCTCGAAGTAGTTCTAACAACTTGCACTAGTCCCTCTGTCAGTTTATGTCTCCACATAGTCACCAGAGTTTGGTGTTTTGACCAGTGTTGGACATAATGTCAATCACATTTATTCAAAAAGTTTATTAAAGGGGGTCAAAGAAACAAAATAAAAACAGAAAGAAGCCTGACCACTATGTCATACACCTGAAACTAATATTTTATGTCAACAGTAATTGAAAAATAAATTTAAAAAGTAAATAAACTAGCCAAGATATGGAAGCAACCTAGGTGTCCATTGATAGATGAATGAATAAATGAATAAAGAAGCTATGATATATATATATATATATATATATATATATATATATATATATATATATATATATATATATATGATATTATTCAACAATAAAAAAGAATGAAATATCGCTCTTTACAACAACATGGATGGACCTAGAGGATAATTTGATGAGTGAAATAAGTCAGATGGAGAAATACAAATACTGTATGATCTCACATATATGGAATCTAACAAAATAAATGAATTAACAAACCAAAACAGAAACAGACCCATAGATACCACAAACGAGATGATGATTGCCAAAGGCCAGGGGGTGGGGAGATGGAGATAATAAAAAAAATTTAAAAGTAAAATAACAAGAAAGGAAAGAAGGAAGGAAAAAAAAGAAGAGCTTGGTGGTGGGTTTATGAAAATTTTGGTATTATCTGTACATTTTCCTATATGCTTGAAATATTTTATTAAAAATAGAAATGAGGAAAAAGGTTACAAACTTTTAGTTATAAGTGAATAAATAATACAGATTTAAAAAACAACCACCTGAACATGGACTCATGGTGTGAGCACCTCCTTGTGGGAGGCAACCTAGGTGTCCATTGATAGATGAATGAATAAATGAATAAAGATTTTAATGTCACAGCCTTACAGACCAGCAAGTACCCTCATGTAGGCACAATGGAAATGCTTCCTTTAAGGTCCCTGGCCCTCCAGGACTCCTTCACATGTCCTGCTCCCAGGAAGTTGAACCCTTTGATCCCTGGGAGGAATCCCCCTGCAGAATGGATCAAAATGATCCATTCTGAAGGACCTACTAAATGCCAAAGCACTGAATGCTTTCCAGATATTTTCTCATTTAATCATCAAGATGATTCCATGACTTAGGCTCCATTTTTGCCAGTTGGAAAACAGGAACACAGAGGAGCAAGAGCTGAGGCCAAGTCAGGCTGGGAAGCTTGAACTCACTGCTGTCTCTTCAGCCCCACAGAATCAGGACTGGAGAGGCGTCTGGGCTAGGAAAGAAAAGTCTGTAGCAATTCAAGAAAAAAAGGCCCAGAAGGAAAAAAACAATACCTCCTTGGCTCTGTTACACTCAGGGAGCCTGAAAGAAATAAAGGGCATATATGCTTACCCCTTCTGACTCTGTCCACTGGCTCACCCCAAAACTGTGCTCACCTCTCAGGAACAGGTGATTCATGGGAGGAGAGAAAAGCAGCTCATTCCAGGTGGGTGGCTCTCAAATCTGCCACCAGGCCCATACCCCCAGTCCTCCATATTTTCTTCCTAGCTATTTACCAAAGGGGTTTTGAATTTTTAAAATTTCAAGAAGCTTTGAGAACCCTCTGTCCAAGGATGGCAATATGACAAGGAAGGATGGGGACCAGGGTCTGTTCTACAACACATCCAGCCCATCCTGCAAGCTGCCATCTCCAGAGAAGGCTCATGAGCCAGAGGACACTGGCAGAAATCAGCAGAGACCCGAAGCTGTGAAGGCCTTGCTATGACAGGGCAGCAACTAAGAAACAACCTATGACTGATAATAGGTGATCTTTGAACAGAGTGGAATGGTTGTATGATAGCATACTGCTAGCTTTGGAGATGTTGTTAGAGAGTGTTACCATGGAGAATGTTTATGATTGTGATTGAAAAATTCAGGTGAGATAATCCTGATTTTGTGTTTTAAAAGTTGACATATACCTATGTTTTATATGTATGTGTATGTAAACTTTTAAAATCTATGAGTGTAAACTTTAGAACACAATTACAAGACTGGAAGGACATATACCAAAAATTAATGGATAGTTTTATAATAATTTTTGGAGCCACTTTACTATTCTATATACGTATATACACACACAGATACACATACATACATACTCCAGACTCAAATGTAAAATACAATACTATAAAACTTTTTACAATACTATAAAACTTTAAATACTATAAAAGAACTATAAAAAGTTCTTTTAGAAAGAACTTTTAGGACCTAGGACTTAGCAAAGAATTCTTACATTGGCTATCAAAAGCGTGATCCATAAAAGGAAAAATTAATAAATTGTAGTTCATCAAAATGAAAAATGTTTTGCAAAAGACCCTGTTAAAAGAGTGAAAAGACAAGCTAAAGACTGGTAGAAGATGTTTGCAAACCAAATATTTAACAAAAGACTAGTATATGAAAAGAACTTTTAAAACTCGACAGTAAAAAAACACAAACAATGAGAATGTAGGTAAAAGACAGGCACAGCCACTTCCCTGAAGAATACAGCAAATGCAGGTGACATATAAGCATATGAAAAAACAATTCAACAGCATTAGGCACTGGGCACACATTAAAACAACAATGAGATGTCATTTTACACACCTATCATAATGACTAAAACAAAAAAATAATAGCACCAACTAAATGCTGATGAATGCAGAAAATGGGGTAACTCATACATTGCTGGAGGGAATGTAAAATGGTACAGCCATTTTGGAAAACAGTTTGGGAGTTTCATGTAAAACTAAACATTCGATTATCATGCAACCCAGCAATTGTACTCCTGGGCATTTGTCCCACAGCAATGAGAAGTATGTCCACACAAAAACCTGACATGGATGTTCATGGCAGATTTATTTGTAATAACCAAAAACTGGAAGCAACCCACAAAGTGCTCTAATAGAGAAATGATTAAATAACTGTAGTATATTCATACCACAGAGTACTACTCAGCTGTTAAAAGAGAATATACTACTGATATACACATAACCTGGATGGACCTGCAGAGATTTTGTTGAGTGGGGGAAGCCAATCCATAACCTTCTTGAAATGACAAAATTATAGACACATAGACTAGATTAGTAAGCAGCTCAAAGAGTTACAGGTGGGAATGGGGTGATGGAAAGCAGGTGGTGTGGTTATAGAAAGTCCTCATGAGGGATTCTTCTGATGACATAATTGTTTTGTATGTTAATTGTGTTGGTGATAAAATTGTATAGAAATACACATACACACACGGGTATGAATACAATGAAGGAAATCTGAACAAGATCACTAGATTGTATCAAAGTCCACATCCTGGTTGTGATATTGTACTACAGTTTCCCAAGGTATTACAATGGAGGAAAACCAAGTATGGAGTATTCAGAATCTCTCTGTATTATTTCTACTAATATCTCAAAAGTTTGATTTTTAAAAGTTACATAATTTTTTAAATTTCTTTTAATATTTTATTGATTATGCTATTACAATTGTCCCATTTTTTCTTCCCTTTATTCCCCTCTGTCCTCCACTGCCCCCCCACCATCATTCCCCCATCTTAGTTCATGTCCATGGGTTGTACATGTAAGTTCTTCGACTTCTCCATTTCCCATACTATTCTTAACCTCCCCCTGTCTATTTTGTACCTACCAATTATGCTTCTTATTCCCTGTACCTTACCCCTCTCCCTCTATTCTGCCCCCTCCCCATCCCCACTGATAATCCTCCATGTGATCTCTATTTCTGTGAATCTTTTCCTGTTCTAGTTGTTCGCTAAGTTTGTTTTTGTTTCTGTTTTTGTTTTTTAGGTTCAGTTGTTGATAGTTGTGAGTTTGTTGTCATTTTACTGTTTGTATTTTTGATCTTCTTCTTTTTCTTAGATAAGTCCCCTTAATATTTCATATAATAAGGGCTTGGTGATGATGAACTCCTTTAACTTGATCTTTTCTGGAAAGCACTTTATCTGCTTTTCCATTATAAATGATAGCTTTGCTGGATAGAGTAATCTTGGATGTGGGTCCTTGCCTTTCATGACTTAGAATACTTCTTTCCACCTCCTTCTTGCCTGTAAGCTTGCTTTTGAGAAATCAGCTGATAATATTATAGAAACTCCTTGGTAGGTAACTGTCTCCTTTTCTCTTGATGCTTTTAAGATTCTCTCCATATCTTTCATCTTGGGTAATGTAATTCTGATGTGCTTTGATGTGTGCTTCCTTCAGTCCAACTTCTTTGGGACCCTCTGAGCTTCCTGGACTTCCTGGAAGCCTATTTCCTTTGCCAGATTAGGGAAGTTCTCCATTACTTATTCAAATAAGTTTTCAATTTCTTGCCCTTCCTTTTCTCCTTCTGGCACCCCTATGACTTGGATGCTGGAACATTTAAAGTTCCCAGAGGTTCCTATGCTTCTCATTTTTTTTGAATTCTTGTTTCTTCATTCTGTTCTGGTTGAATGTTTATTTCTTCCTTCTGCCCCAGATTGTTGATTTGAGTCCTGGGTTCCTTCCCTTCACTGTTGGTTCCCTGTATGTTTTCCTTTATTTCAGTTTTCATAGCCTTCAATTTTTTTTCTTATTTTGTGATCATAGTCAACCATTTCTGTGATTGTCCTGATTACCAGAGTTTTGAACTCTGCATCTGGCAGGTTGTCTATCTCATTGCTTAGTTGTGTTTTTTCTGGAGCTTTGATCTTTTCTTTCATTTGGGCCATATATTTTGTCTTGGTGTACCTGTTATGTAGTAAGAGGCAGAGCCTTAGGTATTACTAGGGTGGGGCAACCCACGTTGCTTTGTTGTGATGTTGTATGTGGAGAAGGGGCCAGAAAGGGAACAATGCTGCTTGCTTAGCTCTCTCGTTCAGCTTTCTGTCATTTCCTCCACTACCCATAAGCAAATTGGGCCCCTTTGGTGCTGGATTCCCAGTTGGGTGATTTTGTGTACGTTCTAGGACCCTGTGGGTCTCTCCAATGAACTCTCCTGTGAGGCTGAGAGTTAGCCTCAACCCCCACAGGTTTTTTCAGTCAGAGGTTTTGAGGCTTTATTTCCCAGCGCTGGAACCATGGGTTGTATGATTTGTCTCATTCCCTAGTTGTTCCTCTAAGTTTATCCGCACACAGATGTGGAACTGCCCACTCTGCCAACTGCCACCTTGCTGTAAGTCCTCTCTGCCCTGGCTGCCTGTCTCTGCCCCTCCTACTGGTCTGGATGAATATTTCTTCTTTAACTCTTTGGATGTTGGACTTCTATGCAGTTCGATTTTCTGGCAGTTCTGGTTATTTTTTTTTTAAACTTGTTGTTGTCCTTCTTTCAGTCATATGAGGAGGCGCAGTGTATCTGCCTATGCCTCCATCTTGGCTGATAAAAAGTATATAATTTTTAACTAAAAATTATATGCCATATATTTATGTAATTATATAATATGTGTTATTTATATATAGTATATTATTATAGTACAGTAGTACCCCCTTATCCATAGTTTAACTTTCTGTGGTTTAAATTACCCACAGTCAACTGTGGTCTGAAAATATTAAGTATAAAATTTCAGAAGTAAACAGCTTGTAAGTTCTAGATTATGCACATTTCTAAGTAGCATGATGAAATCTCACACCAACCTACTCCCTCAGCCTGGGACATGAATCATGCCTCTGTTCAGTGTCTCCACACTGTATCCATTCCCTGCCTGTTGGTCACTCATAGCCACTGAAGTATTATAGTGCTTTTGCTCAAGTGACCCTGATTTTGCTTACTAATGGCCCCAAAGCCCAGAGTGGTGATGCTGGCAATTCAGATGCTCCACAGTATCTGAATTCACATACTCCTGTAACTGAAAAGGTACATGTGTACAGCAGGTCCTCAAATAATGTTTCGTTCATTATCATTCCATTATAAATTTGAGGGGAAAAAATTCAATTCTGGGCCAGGGCCACTGTGTGGACTTTGCCTGTTCTCCCCATGTCTTGAGGGTTTTTTCTGGGTCCTGCAGTTCCTTCTCACCCCCTAAATGTGCACACATGAGGTGAGCTGGTGTGTCTCCATTGTCCTAGTCTGAGTGAGTGTGGGTGTGGGTGGCCCTGCGATGGAAGCGTATCCTGTTCAGGGTGGGTCCTGCCTGGTACCCTGAGCTGTCAACAGATGCTCCAGCCACCTGTGACCCTGAACTGAAATAAACAGGTGGGAAAAGAATGATCTTCCTTGTTTTTCTTAGTCTTTCTTAACCACACATAAAGCTCACATTTATGCCAGTGTTTAATATTATAAATGTTTGGGGTCTTTATTTGGAGGTTTGGTGATGTTTTGTGACCAGCAGTATGCCGTAGGAACTTAACTCTTGTCTTCTCAATTAACCTCTGATGTGGTAAAACTGGTTTCGTTATACATTGTTTCACTGAAACTTGCAGTTTCCAAGAACCCATCCAAGATGTGAGGACTTACTGCATAGGGAAGAAATGGTCTATATAGGGTTTGGTACCATCTGTGGTTTCAGGCATCTACCAGGGGGTCTTAGAACATAGCCCCAGTGCCTATATTACACTGTAGGTTGGTATTTAAAATAAATATATTAATTACTAATACAATAATTTGACCAATTTGAAATGTTCAAGAGTTTTGTTGCAAGATACAATGAATAAATTTACTTTTTAAAAGCAAAACTCTATGAAAGTGTCTATTCTCATTATACCCAGTTCTTTTTCTGTTCTCTCTCAAATCCACTTTTATTAGGGTTTTGCCTGCACTGTTTTACCAAAATATACTGAAAGCACCAGTAAGCTAGGCATGGGTAACTTCAGGGCACTTCTCAGTGCCCACCCCTTGAACCAACAGCACCACTTGTCAGGCTGGATGACATCCTTCTCAGCATACTGCCTGTGTGGGGCTTTCTCATTCCCTCCTCTTTGAGGGGAACGCTCCCGTTCAGGGGATGGCTGTCTGATGCGTGGGTCACTGGCCAGCAGTGATCACGGAGCGCTGCAGATGGCTCGTCGAAACTCGAGAAAAACATACACAGAGACAACCAGGTCCTGTGGGGGAATAGGAACAGCAGGGCCACTCCTCACGTGGGGAGCACCATGGCCACCCTCCCTGGTGGGGAGAGCACATCGTTCCCCCTCCGGAGAGGCTTTTTATTGGTTTCGTTTGCATAAGAATTCAGGTAAAAGCTCATTACTCATTGCTAGGAAGGAAGGATCAAACAATAGATAACAAGGAAGTCTGAGGGCCTATTTTGAGTCAGGGTCAAAGAGCTGTAAAAAAAACTTTAAGGAACAAACTTAACTTCTTCCCTGGTCCCTCATCATTCAACTGAGAGCATTCTAAACAAAGCAGGTTTTACAGGATTTCTTAGGTATTAACCCCCCTGGGGTACTCGCCCTTTCCAGCACAGAGCTGTACCACCCTGTCATTATTTCAGGCTTAGGTGGAGCAAGGGAACTAAGGCAACCAAGAGATAAGGAGATTTTCTCCCAGTTGATGAGGACTCAGGCTATGTCAAAGCTGAGGAGCGAGGGCCCATCACCCCCTTTTGCTGTAGCCCCCAAAGTCCTTCTTTTGGGGGCCTCCCACGTGATTGTGCCTGTCTTAGATCATTCCCCCCTTGGGGAATCTTACCCATCTTTGGCTAACTGACCAAACTTTGGGGTTCAGTTATGAATGAAGCAGCAGAAGCAGCACTCCTGCCTGGGAGATAAGCTTTTGTCTCCTTGCTGGCTTACAGTCCAAGGCCCCTCCCTCAGCCTTAGCCTTGGCAGGAGTTACAGCTTCTGATACCAGGCAGGGCGGTTCCCAACAGCTGTCTTCCCTTCTCTGTCTGCATGTTCTGCCTCATCCCACCCAGTTTATGGCTTTAACTTACATTCATGTGTCGGTGACACAATTTTCAGGTTCTACTTCACTCCTTCCTCTTGAACTACACACTCACATGTCCAGCTGCACACCTGACACCTCCACTTGGACATCTATTAGACGTCTGAAAATTTAGGAGGCCCCAAACCAAACCTCTGACTTCCAACATAATTATCACCCCCAAAAACAGCTTTCTCCATCCACAGCCTCCCCCTCTCAGTTGCTGGCATTTTTGTATTTCCAATTGCTCAGGCTAAAATCCTTAATGTCTTGAGGTTGTCTCTGATTCCTCTCTTTCTCACATGGCAACATCTAGTCTGTCAGCAAATCCTGGTGATTCTACCTTTGAAATATGTTCAGGATTAAACTACTTTTTCCACTTAGATCTCTCCCTATCTGGTCCAAGCCATCATTGTCTCTGAATAGGTTACTGCAGTAGCCTCTACACTTGTTCCCAGAGTCAGCAAAGCTTCCAGACGCATCCTTTAGAACCCAGATTAGATGTCAGCCCTCTGCTCAAAATCATACAGTTAGCCTCTGCAAGGTGCAGTCAGCCAACCTGGCATCCCCAGTCACCTCTGCACCACCCCGTCTCCCCCTCCACCACCTGGGCTCATTCACTCCTGTGGCACTAGCCTCCTTGCTCTTCCTGAGGGATGCTGGGCTCCCTCCCACTTCTGCCTGGAAGGCTTCTTGCCTGGATAGCTTCATTACTCATTCTCCCAACTCCTTCAAATCTTTGCTCATCTCATCTTGCCAATGAAGCCTACCTTGACGACCTCACTTAACAGTGAAAACTCGCTCCCATTTAGCACTCCAAATTTCTTACCAAAGTATTTCCCATAGTATTGTACTTATCCCCTTTTAACATACTGCACTGTTTCCCATGGACTGCTGTAACAAGTACCACAAATGAGGGCTTACACAACAGAAATGTATTCTCTCACAGTTTTGGAGACTGTGAGACTTGAAGTCCAAAATCAAGTTATCAGCAGGGCAGTGAACTACACTTGAAGGTTCTAGGAAAGAATACTTCCATGACTCTCCTAGCTTCTGGTGGTTACCAGCAATCCTGGGTGTTCTTTGCCTTGTTGCTGCACCCCTCCAACATCTGTCTACACATGGCCATCTCCCCTCTGTGTACCTCTGTGTACAAATTTCTCTCTTTGTATAAGGATGGTGATCATATTGGAGTTAGGGCCCAACTAATCCAATATGACCTTACTTTAACTTGGTGGCATCTGCAAAGACTCTATATCCAAATAAGGTCACATTCACATACATTTTGGGAGGACACTATTTAACCAGTACATATACCACATAATTGCACTATTGATTTTTTTGTTATTGTGTGGTCCTCTGCTCTAGAATGTAATTTTTTTAGATGCAGGAACTTTTGTTTATTTGGTCCTGAGTCTGACCCAAGTTCCTAGCACATTGTCTAGAAAAGAGTATAATCTCAATAAATTAAACAGAAAACTTCTATGTCATATAATGAATTTGAGGGGTTTGTTGACACCTTTCAGTGGTATACTACATATGGACAGAGTCAGTCATCTCCTTAGACAATGTTTACTGACCAAATGGACAAATACAAATTACTAAGTATTCAAGTTAAAGCAGAGACCTTATTTGGCCATTTAAAACAACTCATGTTTTTCTAAATCAAATTATTCTAGCTCTTTTTTAGTGAAAATTTCATCCTACTTGAAAAGATTCTTGGAGATAAAGGACTATATCAGTCTCACTCTGAGTATACGTGTACTTGTTAACAAAGCATTGCATGTGATAGCTGCTTTATTTCTTGCTTCCTGATGGACTGTGAAGTTACTGGAGCCAGATAAAACCCCCAGGGGTCTAAGTAAACTTTGGTGTGCCTGAGGCTTGTTGGTAATCTTGGGTGCACCTGGACATTTGATCCATACCTTCTGGTGGTTACAAAATGAACAGGAGGGCCAAGTAGATGCTGAGGGATGTAAAGAAAGCACTCTGTGTCCAGTCTCTCTTACTCCCTAAAAGTTAGGACTTATCCAGTCCAACCTTTGTGTACGTGGTGTGTATGTTTGTGCATGTGGATGTGTGTATGGTGTGTATGTCACAAGGCAGAGTGAAGCACCAAAAACCCTAGTAATTAAATAAATAATAATTTAATGCAATGTTTTTAAAAATAAAAAATAATGTAAAAATATCCACAACACACAAAATACAAAACTTTTAAATTAAAACAGGCTGTTGTGTGTTTATTTACAACCCTGCATTATTGTACATGGGAACATCCAGCTGTTCCTGGTCCATATGGCCTGACATCCCATCACCTTTCATGGTGGTTCATGAGGGCTGACAATTGTGTAGGACACACTGAGCAAAGTGGGTCTTGTATGTAGTGATTTTTTTATTGTACAGTTTTTATTAACTTTTGTACTTGGTTCAAAATATGGAAGCATTCTTTGATAAGTGTCTATAGGAACACATTTTTCCTTTTACCTCTCACTCCAATATGGGTCAACACTCCAGTGTGCATGTGTGTTCATGTATGTGTGCATGCTTGTGCATTCATTTCCCATTCTAAGGTTTGGCTCTGGAACATCTCTGGATGGTTATGTGGTCCTTTGTTAGAATCAATTAAGAGGATCCCCTAGACTTTGACTTTATTTCAGCACCACCAGAAGGGCAGGTGCATCCTGGCTGACCCCAAGATGGCCCTGGATGTTACTGAGCACACCCACATTGAGATGTGCAGCCCAGTCTGTCTAGGCTAGCATAATCAACATTGCAATCCATACGTGGGACACTTTGGGATTTCACAGGAAATGCATTCATCAATAAATCAACAAACAACAAGTATCGATGAGGTTGTGGAGAAAAGGGAACACTTGTTCACTGTTGGTGGGATTGTAAATTGATGTAGCCACTATGGAAAACAGTATGGACAGTCCTAAAAAAATTAAAAATAGACCCAGCAATTTCACTTTGGGTATTTATCCAAAGAAATTAAAAATACTTATTCATAAAGACATTTGCACCTCTGTGTTTACTGAAGCCATATTTACAATAGCCAAGATGTGGAAGCAACCTAAATGCCCATCAATATACTATTGGATAAAGAAGAAGTGTTGATGTGTGTGTATATCCAGCAATGTACTATGAAAAATAGACATTTATTGAAGAAGATAGAAAATGCAAGAAACATTGCACATAGGACAGTGATGCTTCAGTCCCCTTCACAGTAGGCACCTTGGGACCTCACACAGTTCTCTCAGTCACCATCAGCTGCCACATTGTATTTTCCTGAATCTTATTGACAGTCTGAAATCTCTTCCCTTTCAAAAGTGATTTTAGTTTTGGGAAAAGTCAGATGTCACAGGGCACCAAATCTGGGCTGTAGGGGGCTGAATCACCTGGATGATTTGATGTTTTTTCAAAAAACTGCACAAGACATGATGAATGAGCAGGGGCGTTGTGGTAATGAAGCTGCCAATCACCAGTTGCCCATAGCTAAATGGTTTCCACGGGAGAATGTTTGAGTTTAATGCAAAATTTGATGCAGATTTGTTGCTCTCCTAGCTCAGTCATTTGTAATGTGACAGCCACACAGTACATATGGTCACTTAATGGTGTCCACCATCCCCATTGACTAGTACAGTGAAGTCACCATTGTTCACACATGTGTATTCCAGTGAACTGTCCTTGGCTGCCAGGTTACATGGATATTGTGCAAACCATTTTCATAATACTAACAATGGTTAGACTTTTTCCAGACAGACTTTATACATACATATTTCACACACAATGAAATAAAATTCAATCATAAAAAGGATGGAATCTTGCTATTTTCTACAGTATGGGTGGACCTAGAAGGTATTATGCTAAGTGAGATAAGTCATACAGAGAAAGACAAATACCATATGATCTCAATATTGTGTTGAATCTCAAAAGCAAGCAAATAAATGAACAAAACAGAAATAAATATGTGGATACAGAGAACAGACTGATGGTGGCCAGATGGGAGAGAACTAAGGGGTAGTGGGGTGAAAGATGAAGGGATCAGGAGGTACAAATAGGCAGTTACAAAACAGTCATAGGGATATAAAGTATTAAATTCAGCATAGGAGATATAGTCAATAATATTGTAATAACTGTGCTACCAGATGGGTACTAGACTTATTGGGGTCATCACCTCCTAAATTATGGTATATAAATGTCTAACCACTATGCTGTGAGCCTGAAACTAAAATTATATTATATGTAAATGAAAAAATTAAAAAATTGAGAAATACAGTCATACATATTAGGGAAAAATAATGTCTGTGATCCTTTTCTCCATACCAGTCCAGGCATCATGAATCCTGAATCCTTAAATGGATGAGGACACCTTTGTCTTGACCATGTGTGTCTACAGCTCAAACACTCCTTAACTGAATGCTGCTGAAAACTCTGGTTTCATCCTTTCTTAATGGCCCTGAAAGTGGCTCAGAGAAGCCAGAGCAAGTCCATAGGGCCAATCCAGTCCCCAGGTGTCCCTGGGAGGACAGAGAATCCAGGAACAAGGATTGTCATGCAGCATTTCCCCTTCTCAACACAATAAAATCTACTCTATCTGATTATGAGTGGTTAGGCCAGCTGAGTGGACGAGAAGGTAGAGAGCAGGGTAAAGTGGAGAGCAGGCTTTAAGAGCACGCAGACACACTGCTCTGTGAATCCACACCAGATGTGATGCTGTGCCTGCAGTGAAGTGCAAGGTCCCTCTTCCTTTGCCTTCCAGGCTCCATTCAGCACTGTTTTACCTGGTGGCATTTTTCTGTCTGCTCATTTTTGCATCATTATTTCTGTCCTAAATTTAGCAGCACTGTGCAGTGAGCTTACATTTGACAGGGAGTTTGGCTAATGTGCACTGTGGTGGGAAGGCAGGTGCCTTACACAAATCTTAATGATTGCAATGATCATAATCTACCATAGCACTCAAAGATGATCTCTTTAAAATTATTTATTGACAGGGTTCTTGGAGATAAGCCTTTCTAGCATCAGTCTGCTATGTAATATAGTTTGAGGTATTCCTATTCTTTGTCTAAGGATAACATATATGTGAATTTAATTCACAGAATTTTTGCACTGAAGTGGGAACCCACAAAGAGAAAATGATGGAAGATAAGATCCTTTTACAGCATATTTAAAATAAAAAGTACTTTTATGAAAAGGATTTTCTCTGGGAAATTCTGGCACTACAAATAATTATCTATTGGTTTTATGAAATAATTTCAAGTAGGAAAATTTTTTTCACCTAAAGTAAAAATAACTTAAAAGCAGGTACTCTACTAAGTAATAGATGAAAAATTAAAGTAATTATATAAATATTTTCTACTTAAACATTCAAATTATGGAAAAGGAACTTTATTTAAAGTAGAAATGGATCATAAAATATTGAAAAAATTTAGGGTTTACCTCAAGACTAGGGATGAATCCCTGGCTGCTGTGGCTTGCTTGGTTGGAGCATGATGCCATAACTAAAAGGTTTTGGGTTTGATTTCCCATCAGGACACATGCCTTAGTTGCTGGTTTGATCCATGGTCAGGGTGCATACAATCTCCAATCTGGGTACCTACAGCAAGCAACCAATCGATGTTTCTCTCTCCCTTCCTCTTCCCTTTCCTTTCTCTCTCAAACAATGAAAATATGTCCTCAGGTGAGGATTAAAAAAAAAAAGAATAGGAATGGATATTTCTCTGTAATCAGGAAAATATTGAAAAGTGTAAATGTAGATGGCTTGCCATGGTTCTTAGAATAAAAACTACACCTGGTGGACAGGAGCTGTTATTCACAGTGAACTCTACTTCCCCTCTGCTCTCTGTTATCATTAACATACCAGCCTGCCCTTACTTTCTCTGCTGGCACAGCCCTCACCATCCTTCAGGTGTTTGCATGCTTCCTGGTACTCCAGGGCCTTTGCATATTCTGCTTTTACCCCAGCCCTATCCTTCCCTTCATTCTTCACACTGGTGAAGAGCTCAGCTGAAGCTTCTCTTCTCCAGGAAAAACTGCCCTGACCTTCTTGGCTAGATAGACCCTCACTCTCTCACCCCTACCACATCAGCCACACACAATAACCCCTTCACATTCCACTCCTTCACAGCTCTTAACAGAGTTGCACTTTTATAGTCACGTTTAAGGATGTTCAATAGTCCTTCTCACCCTCTCTATACCCCATGAGTTGCTTCAGAACTGGGACTTCAGCATGGCTTCGCTTATCATGACATTCTTTGTGTCTGTCCAGATGTCATACAAAAATGTTGGAGGGAAGTGGAAACAATCATTGTGAGGTCAGTCCTTTTTTAATGGCTAAAATATTTGATATAAAGACATTTCTTTTTTAAAAAGTAATTTAAAAAAATAAAGGGAGGGAGAAAAGAGAGAGAGGAACATTGATGTGAGAGAGAAACATCAATCGGTTACATCTCATGCATGCCTGAACTGGGGACCAAAGGCACAACCCAGTCATGTGCCCTGACTGGGAATTGAACTGGCAACCTATCATTTTGCAGGATGACATTCAACCAACTGAGCCACATCTGTCAGGGCTAAAGAAATTTATTTTAAAACCCTTGCTGTATTTCAGATAGAATTTTTTGTTTTGATGAGTAGACAACAATGCAGAGAAAGTTTTTGAGATATAGTTGACATATAACTGTATGTTTAAAGTGTTAATTTAATACAGCTAACAACTCCATCATGGCATGTAATTATCTCTTCTTTTGTAGTGAGAACATTTAAGATGTAGTCTCTTAGCAATTCCAAGTATATAATATATTATTGTTGATTATAATCAGGATGCTGTGAATTAGATCTCCACAACTTATTCATCTTTTCATTGCAAATTCTTTTCTTCTTTTTGTCTCTCACTACATTTTAGTTATCAATTCCACACTAACAACATGTCCACTGTGTTCTAGATGGAAGAAAAATGTTTGAAATTCAATTCCTGCTGCTCTGAAGCTTCCCCCCCAACTAAGTACAGGGGAGGAGTAGTTAAATAGCCTGAGAAATTGAATTTCCACAAAACTGATGCAGAGATAAAGCATGTTTTTTCCCCAAATGCCCATGGATTCAGCTACTGGGGAAAACAGATCTGATCTTATTGTCAAAAGAATGGCCTGACCACTCATCCTAATTAGAATGAAGACACAAGTTTTTAAGTTTCACACAATGTCTGTTGCTCTAGGACTAGGATTATGTGTAGATACCAATTCTTCTGGATTGGAAAGACAGGTTATAGGAGGTATGAGACACAATTTTGTTGCTCCATAAAATTAAAGAGGAAAAATAGTCTGACCTGGAAGACCAACAGAAGGTTGGAGTAGAATGAATTCCATATAAGAATTTTCCAACAAATGAACCCTTCAACATTCCTGAGAGGTCATGTATTACTGGAAAATAACGTGGGCTTCATTGCTCTTGCAGTTTGGATGCAGAGCGACCCTTGAGTTTTGCTGTTGATGGGTGTCTGCTCCAGGCCCTTTGTTCACCTCTACCTTTATGAAACTTCCTTTTCCTCCAGTAATTTTCAGCAATAAATGCCTAGGTTTAAATGTATGTAGTTTATGTTTTCTATAACATACCTAAATAAATAGATTTTTATTTAGGAAGTTAGATGAGTAGCTATTTGTAGTGATGGTTTTTATAAGAATTTACATATAGATTTCTAAAACAAATATATTTTATACAAACAGATTTTTAGATTTTAACTTTTATAAAAAGTTGTTCGTGGATTTGGCGTTAAAATACTTACCAGATTAGTAGCCTACCATTTGATCATAAAAATTAATTCAGTTTCAAAATAACCCAGCTCAACTGATGATAAAATAGTAAATAAATTTTCATTGCTTTTCAGTATGTTCTATGTAGTTAATTCAGTTTTTCCAAGAATGTAATGTGTGTGGCTTTGCAGAAGAACAGGAATGTCTGTCAAGTCATGTATTTTACATTTAATATTACAGATGGTTCTTATATTCTTAAGATTTAATTTTCAAATATTTTCTAAACCAATTAATAGGCTCTTAAAAAATAATGTACATCTAATAACCTAATCACATTTTTTAAGAAACTACTTTCAAAATCAAACCAGCTTAGTGTAACTTGAATTGTAATGCAGCCTCTCCCAGTATTGATAACTAAGAATATCTGTGTGGCTTCTAAATTTTATCATTAGAAAAGAAAAAATGTCTTTTTTAAATTGTCTTATTTAACTAGAAAAGTTAAAATCAGAATATATATTCAGGAATAAACCACAATAAAGGACCTAATCAAGTAATGCATTTGCCCCCTCAAGTTCATGCATGTGAAATACTGAAGGGAACAGAAGGGGTATGTGAGCAGAGGGAATAGGGGGGTATCTGAGAGAGAGGAGCAACACCAGCGCTTTGTGTTCCTTGTACCACAGTAGAAAGGGACACAGTGATATGCATGATTTTGTTGAGCTAAGGTCATTTTAAGTTACACCAGCTGCATTTAGTGTATCTATTATCACACATTATTTCATATTTGCATTAATGAGCAAACTTTGAAACAAGCCAAAACAACAGATGAAATCCCAGAAAATGTAGAGGAGGGTTTATTTTGAACATTACCTGAATGTTTTTTATCTTACCCAAATGACTGCCTTTGACTTTAGGTTATTAAACACAAAACTGTTGACTTTCCAAATCCACCATAGCCCTTGAGGATGACTTCTGCTTCTTATGGATGTTGATGGTGTTTCAATTTCAGCAGAACTCCACATGTGTAGGCATGCAGAAAAGCAGCTTGTTCCTTAGTAAATTAATATTAGCTCATCACTCCATTCTTGTAAAAAGCTCTGGATCTGACAGTCTAGCAGCAGTTGGTGTTCTTTTGTGAATTCTCTCTCTCAGCACTCTTGCAAGGCAGGTCGTTGCTCTTCATCTCATCTTATAGTTGAACAGATTAAATAGCCTACCAACGCATAGAGCAAACGTCAGAATTCACAATTCAGAAACCTCTGTCTGTGCCTTTGCTTACTTAATTTTTCTGTGAATTTCCAGAACAAACAAGGAAGCCTCCTTTTCAGGCAGGAAGATGGGCTAGACATTCAAATGTGTTACTACTGACAGCCAACTATTTTATTTCCAGCCTTGTGAACAAATTGCCCCTTCTTTATTCTTCCCTGAATTTTCATTACCATTACTTCAAGATCACTATTACAGTTCAAGGCAGGAGGAAGAATTCAAGCTGGGAAATCCAATTCTTCAATTTAAGCCTACCTCAGGAGGAGAATGCTAATGTTTGGTAGACACCCTCACACATATTTGACTCCTTTCACTCTGTTAATACAAGCGTACTTGTGAAAAGAATATGTTGTATCATCAGTATCATTTCCAGGTCATGTTTGCATTAATCTTGCCCTGATACCAGCAGCTGAAGCTGGTACAGAGAGTACTCACCAATGAGGTGACTTTCCTTTTAGGTTTGTGACCTGCCTGAAACTTTCAATAGGATGACTACCTCAGTTTTCTGCATGCCAGGCTTGTTGGGATAAAAAAAAACAAACCACATGACCTCCAAATTAGACCTCACTAATTCTCATGAAATCACCAAGATACTGAAGAGAAAAAAAGATAATGCTTGGCCGTTTGTAGAGGTGGGATGTAATAGTAAAGTAGAATTTAGCCCAAGTACTGGGTGCTCTAAAGGTCCTTTGCTGAAATGTCCTCTTCTACAGAAAAAATAAAGGGAAGCACATAGAATGAATATGACTAGGTAACACAGTGTCTTAGCATTTGAAAGTGAAACAAAAATAGTTGTTTGTAAAAATAAGTGACTTTGAGTGTAAATATAAGAGGCGGCACTTGCAGCAGTGAGCTTCTATTAGAATAAGGTAGCTCTCAATTCATAGGTGTGCAGAACATGGGTCAAGTATGTGCACTGTGTGCAGAACACTGATCAAGCATGTGCACTGTGTGCAGAACACTGGTCAAGTGTGTGCGCTGTGTGCAGAACACTGGTCAAGTGTGTGTACTGTGTGTGGGAGGCTACACTGGGACTGGGGCAGCACAGATAGGTAGGCAGGTAGATAATTATATGTGTGTGGATGTATATTTTATACCTATAAATATAGTTACATATTCCATTCTCAATTTTGAGATGGCCTCATTTTTTCTACCTCTTTGCTCTACACATATTTAATTTTCAGTTGTTCCACTGAGTTTGGGTAATCAGGTGAGGACATTTTTAGCCAGCTCTCAGGTAGGTGTGCGTCATAAGGACTGTCTCATCAAATTCATGGGAATGAAGGACATGTTGAGAATGTTGCAGACAGGCCTGGAACCAGGATTCTACACTTGACATCAGCCTTTCCCAGTACCTTACCTTCAGCCAAATCCCCTAGCCCTGTCAACATGAACATCTCCCTATGGAGAGACCCCTGGCCCCTTTTCTGTGAGGAGCACATTGGTACATTAGAAAAGGTTCAAGTTAGAGCCACAGCAGTGACTGGTCAGAGTGTGGAGAAATCAGCGAAGGCTTCCTAGGAGACACTTGCAGAAATGAGAACTGAGAAGTGGGGATAGATAACATGGGGAAGGGAGGCAGTCAAGTGTAAGGGGACCAACTAATTTAGAAAAGGGAGAGGAAAATGTACATGAATGCTATGAATCTGAGAAAAGGAGCACTTAGGGTAAGTGCAGAAAGAGTTTTCTGAGTAAGAACTAAAATGCAAGGGAGCTTGCCTAATTACCATGTTACTATTGATCTATTGCTATTGCTCTCTTAACTCCACTGATAATCTGTAGCAAAATTCGGCAGTAATGAATTACAGCTCAATTCCCACTTGAGGTTCATCAACCCCATGCTTCTAGTAACATGCCACTTTTTATCAGCATCTGCTACTAAGAGACCCGTGGAGCGAAGTGTACTCTGGGGCTGAATTTAAAAGTCAAATGACATGCTGTATATAAAAATGCCTCATGCACTGTAACATGGAATATAAATGTTAGTAACTATAAGTGCATTTCTTATGGAACCCGCCTATCTGTTTTCCTTAGCACCCCTCCACCCCAAGGTCTCCCAGCTGGGGTCCAGATTTGCTCTCTGGGCCAGAGGGAAGCTCTACCTCTTGTTAGGGCTGACTGGCACTTTGGAGAAATACTACAGACCCCAGTCTGTCTTCCCAGGATGGTGATGGATGATCTCCCTCTATTAAGTGTGTGTCACTTGTTATTCTATAATGGAATTCTTTAAAACAGCTTTCTATATTTAGAGACCATTAATTTAATTTTTTTTTCTAAAATGTGGCCATCATCCCAGTCTAGAATATTGGAAAAGCAAGACTCTTTCACCATCTTTGCATCAAGGAAATAAGATGTTCACTGACTGCTGGTTTGACTTTTAGAAATCTGTTGTACCTTATCCAATTTCCTCTTCTCCATCTATAAACTGTGGATTGCTGTGCATATTCTTACAGGGGAATTTGGAAACATAGGATCTTCATTTAGCTGCAAGGTTTGGTGGCTGGTGAGGGAGGGTTCTAGTGAATGACATTTTCTGGTTAACGCAGAGATAACAAGAATCTTTTTTTGTTCAGGTTTTAGTCAACAGTCTTTCTTAATGTTTCATTGTACTCCTTTGCCTTATGAATATAAATGTTGAATACAATCAAATCCTGATTCAGTGAATAAGAATTTCGCAGGATCTGAGGGTGCTTGTTCTCAACATCAGTGGACTTTGCATACTGTTGACACAGAGAGCAGGGGAATCAGGCTGCAGTACGATCTGTATGTGAGCTTCCTCTTCTAAGTGAGAGGCAATAAGACCCGTGGGGTGGAATGGGGCAGGTAGGGAGTTGCTCTGAGTCCTGAGGAAGATAAAGTAGTCTTCGTATTGGTAGTAGTGGAGGTGAGTTCTACCAGTAAAAGAAGACAAATGGAGGAAAAAATAAGGCATGTGGGTTATACCCATCAAGATTAGATTTGATCATGACAGAATCCAAAATAATTATGGCTGAAACAAGACAGGATTAATTTTTCTCTCATGTAAAAGGAATCTAGGGAAACCTGGAGGGTTTGTATGACTTGACATTAGGGACCCAAACTCCTTCTATTATATTTCTCTGCCAACTGTAGTTCACAGCTCCTCCCTTATGGTCCAAAGGCTGTTTGAAATCCCGCCACTAGGCCAGCATTCCAGTCAGTAGGAATGAAGAGCAGCCAAATAGGGGCTACTTCCTTTCCTTTCAAAGCAGTTTCCAAAAGATGCATATTATAATTCTGATTATATTTCAGGGATCAGAACTTAAGACACTTGGTCCTGCATAGCTGCAGAGGAGGCCAGGCCATGTCCTCTTTCTTCCAGGTGGCCACATGCTCCACTGAAATTGTGGAGTAACAGAACCAAGATGGAAGGAGAGAGTGCACATGGGGAAACAGCTAGCAGCCTCTGCCATGCAGTTTGGACACCAAGGATGATTGTCGTGTCATGCAAACAATATCCATTAGTAGGAATCCATGTCTGGAGACTCATGTCACTTCACTGAGCCTCAGTCCTGTCATTTGTAAAGTATAGGTGCAGAACTTGCTCATCTCTGATGAGCCTCAACAATACTGTGCTTTCTGTGCTTCTGAATGTGGTTGGCCAAAACAAAAGCAGCTTGATCATGATTTCAGTATTTAGCATTTAATACCTCAAGGATCTACTGTGTGAATGTTCTTTGGCCTGTGAAAAGAAAAGTCACTCAGCAAATTGAAGCATTTAATAAACTGAATAAAATGGCATAATGAATTAAATATTAATCAGACCTGATATTTCATGGGGAATTAAATGTTGTCAGTGTCCAGTTCAGTGTGTTATTCAATTTAGCATTCTTGATTCCATTGGAAATTAGCATGATAATTTATTATAATAAGATTCAATTGCACACTCAAGCTTGAAATCAGTCAAGGAGATAAAATTACAAAAAAGAACCCTAGACAGGGAGATTGTTTATCTGAACAAAAATTTGAGTATTTACTAATTGGTAGATACTGTATTAGGGACAAAGAGACATTTCCAAGTCAGTGTGGGTCACAGAGAAGCACACGGAATCACGTTACGGTGTGACCCACGCGGTGATTGAAGTGTGCGATGTAGAGAGGGAACATGGAGGACAGAACAGAGTGCGCTTGGCCCTTCAACAGCACGGGTTTAAACTGCACAGGTCCGTTTATATGTGGATACTTTTTCAATAACCACTTGTAAACTTTTTGATCCAGGTTGGGGCCCTGTGGATGTGGAGGTCCAGCTGTATGCATTAATCTACACCACTTCATAAAGCAGCCGTGACCATCTGGGGATTTGGGGCTCTGGGGTCCTGGAGCCAGTCCCCCACAGATGCAGAGAGACCACTGCAGCTAAGTTCTAGGGGAGTCAAAATTACAGTCTTTTTTAAAAAATCGGATTGTTCGTCCTCCTGGTGTTATCTAAGTTCTTTATATATTTTGGAAATTAACCCCTTATCAGGTGTATCATTGGCAACTATGTTCACCCAGGTTCCCTTTTCATTTTGTTGATGGTTTCTTTTACTGTGCAGAACCTTTTTAGTTTAATGCAGTCTCATTTATTTATTTATTTTTGCCTTTGTTGCCCTTGCCCTAGGAGATATATTGGCAAAAATATTGCTACAGGAGATGTCTGAGGTGTTGCTGCCTATGTTTTCTTCTAGGATTTTTATGGCTTTGTGACTTACATTTAAGTCTTTTATCCATTTTCAGTTTACTTTTGTATGTGGTGCAAATTGATGTTCTAGTTTCATTGTTTTGCATGTACCTGCCCTGTTTTCCCAACACCATTTATTGAAGAGACTCTCTGTACTCCACTGCATGCTTTTGCATCCCTTGTCAAATATTAATTGATCTTATAAACAAGGGTTTATTTCTGGGCTCTCTGTTCTGTTCCATTGATCTATATGTCTGTTCTTATGTCAGTACCAGATTGTTTTGGTTACAGTGACATTGTATCCTAGTTTGATAAGGACCTGAATAGACACTTCCCTAAGGAGGACACACAGATGGCCACTAGACATATGAAAAATGCTCAACAAATCATTAGACAGGTGCAAATTAAAACTGCAATGAAATATCATCGCACACCTCTCAGAATGGCCATCATCAATAAATGAACAAATAGCAAGTGTTGGAGAGGATGTGGTGAAAAGGGAACCCTAGTGCACTGTTGGTGGGATTGCAGACTGGTGCAGCCACTGTGGAAAACAGTATGGAATTTCCTCAAAAAATTAAAAATGGAACTGTCTTTTGACTCAGCAATTCCACTTCAGGAATGTATCATAAGAATCCCAAAACACTAATTGGAAACAATACATGCACCCCTATGTTCACAGTAGCATTATTTACAACAGCCAAGATCTGGAAATAGCCAAAGTGCCCATCAGTAAATGAGTGGATTAAAAACTGTGGTACATTTACACAATGCAATACTACATGGCCATAAAATAGAAGGAAATTTTACCTTTTTTGACAACCAGAATGAACCTGGAGATTATTATGCAAAGTGAAATAAGCCAGTCAGAGAAAGACAAGTACCATAGGATCTCATATGTGGAATCCAATGAACAAAATAAACTGATAAAAAATAGGAACAGAGGCCTGGATACATGGAACAGACTGACAGCTGTCAGAAGGGAAGGGGAGAGGGACTGAATGAAAGAATGTGAAGGGATTGGCAAAAAACACATATATGTAACACATAGACACAGACAACGGTGTGGTGATGCCGGAGGAAAAGGGGGTGGGGAGGTGGACAAGGGGGTGGAAAAGGGCAGGAAAAGTGATTGCCTGGGGCAGTGTGTGCACAATGCAGTATGCAGATGATGTTAGATTGAGTTGTATGCTTGAAACCTGGATGATTTTACAAACCAATGTCACTCCAATAAGTTCAATTAAAAATAAAATAAAAGAATAACCAACCTTGTCCTTACCACATGAACCAGAAAAAAAGTTACAGTCTTTGTTGGGGGTCAGAGCCCCCAACCTCCCTGCATTGTTCAAGTGTCAACTGTAATGAGTTCAGACTGGGGACAGGCTATGTCTGGGATGTGTGGGGGCCACCTAGTGACAATATGCAGCAGGCAGGTCCATGTGCAGGGTAAAGTGTAGCTTCAGAAATCATCACCATATGAGTGCTGAGCACAATCATGCCACTGCCAGGGCCCACCTAGGAAGCCGGCCTAGATGGAGAATTCAGGACAGCAGCAACATTTAGGGTAGAGAAAAATCAGTGGAGAAAGTCAGGGAGGAGATGGGAGCTGACAGAAAGGAGGAAACTGAAATCACTGCTTCACAGAAGTCAAGGTGAAGTCACTCTGAGAGAAATAGGCGGTGTGTGTGTGTGTGTGAGTGATGATGTTGACCGTGGTAAACACTGCCAGGTAGGTGTCTAACAATATCTGGTTTAGAGCAGCCCTTGTTGAGTATGCATTAAATAGAGGAATGAATGTGTGGTGAACACATGAATGTGTATAAATGTTAGTAATAGAACGTGCCCAGTGGATGTAGAAAGTGAAGGGTATGAGGTGGCGGCACAGCACACGGGACAATGTGAGAAACGAACGGGATGTGGGGGTGGAGATAACATGATGACACTCTTCTGGGACAAGAGGGGAGGGGGATAGGTTTCAGGGCCCACCAGAAAGGAGCACAGGGGGCAGTGAAGCCCTGGTGTGTGTGCAGAGCCCGAGGGAAAGGAGTGCTGTGGGCACGAGCCAGGCCAGCTTGGTGGGCACACGGCCTGCGCAGCTCACAGAGCTCTGCACTCAGAACGCCCTGCATGTGCCTTATTGTTCTGTTGTCAGTGTTTTGAAATTTCTAATAAAGTTTAAACCAGGAGCCTTGCATTTTCATTTTTCAGTGGGCCTGCAGATTATGTCACAGTTCTGGGAAAGAGCATATAAGTCACTGAACCACATTTTTGGCATGTTTTCATCCTCATTCTTCCCTTCATATTCCACCCAACATATATGTACCTAGTCTGTGGCAGGCATCCTTCTCTGGGACTTGCTTATGAAAATAATTGCCCCTGATTTTTTTATGGTTGTTGTTACAAAATTTTTAATAGCTTATTTTTCTTTCCTATATTGATATTTAGTGTAATGCATTAAAATCAATAACTGTTGATTTTTACTTGTCAGAGTCAGCCATTCTACTTTTAAGGATTTGTCTGTTTGCAAGTAGGAATTGGGCAAGGATGCTGTTACCTCTGCTTTCAAGCCCCAGGATATGTAACTAAGGCAAAGTACAAGTTGGCTTGAATTCTCCAGTCACTTGCTTAGTTATAAAGTTTATGATGTTTTCTGTAGGCCTAAATGTTAATGATCTTAGGGAAATAAACTAAAATTCAGAAGTCTGTGTGATACTAAATACTTAAGTATTAGTTTTACCTGCACATTGTCATTTATGTTTTTGCTTATAAAGCCTAGGTTTTGGTCTCTTGCCCAGCTATCTGTGATTTTCACAGGTCAGTGGGAGGGTTTAGTGATCTGAGACATCAGGGCCTTTAATACTGTGTTAAATCCTTTTCATTTCCTTAGGAGAAAATTGTAGTTCAGAGTGAAAGATTAGGATAGAAAGAGCATATTGATTATCTCACAGAGAAGGTCAAGATGATAAATTATCTGAACCATTCTGAGAATATTATGACTGGGTTGGTAACACTTTCAAATAAATTATGTTGTTTTTCTACTTTTACTTTGTGCTCTAATAAACTTATATTTTTTAAAACTCTAATTTTTCTATTTCTGGAAATAAAAATCATAAAAATATATCTTTCATGTGTGTTACCTTATGTTAGCCTGTTAGACCTAAACTCAGATTTTAATTGAGATATTTTCATCTCTCCTCCCTACATGAATATTTTGAGGGTATTTTCTTGTTCTGTTCTGGGAGTACAGACTTCTATACCTCCTTTCCCTCTAAGGCGTACTGCAAACTCTGACATCACACTTACAAAGGCAGTCTGGTTTCATTGGAGTTTATATTAATTTGAAACAACATAACTACACATTAACAATTGTTTCACTCTTATTTTCTCTTTAAGTAAGCTTTTTTTTCTCTTTCTACTTTATTGGAAAATGTGCTCCATTGGCTCCAGATGTTTTCATGCTACCTGGGAATGTGCCTACTCCAGCTGTTTTGCATAATGTGACATGCCGCGTGTTTGGGTGCTCTCCTAATGTATTCTGTTTACCTCTGAGATAATCAGGAAACCAATTTCCTGACGACAAAAGGAGGAGGGTCCCATGGTAGTGTTCACATTTGTATTTACGGTTTCACCCTTGAGAAATCCTTCACACTGGTTAAGCCTCGACATCTGAAAAATCCAGTGAGCCGTCAGAACCAGAGCAGGGGCTGTTCTGGTTCATTAGTGTTTGCTATGGTTGTCCATATTGAATTATGGAATTTGAAAGTATTGCATTCCATGGAAACAGGGTTGGATTTAGACTGTAGAAATGAGGGATATATGAATAAAAGATTAGCCAAATATCATTCTGTTTTGCGTTCTAAAATTACCCTCAATTTGCCTAACAAATATATTGCCCCCCCCCATTAATTAGGGACTTGTGTTTAATTTGTTTTACAGCAAATTATAGTTTTCTGCTAATACCCTCATGGTCATGTGGACCTATTTCCCTTCCTCATAGTATTGCAGAACTTATGTGGAGTAAACTGAGGGGCTTGTTCCTTTGTCCCAGTAGGGTAAATGGTGATTACCTGTGGTCAGTATTTCATGGAAATTAAATTTTGTGAGATTTATATTTCATAAACTATTTGCAGAGTAAATTTAAAATGCTGACCAACTTCTTTGCAGCTCCTAAATTGAAGTAACCCATTATTCCTTTTGCTGACAATCATTCTGCCTCTTTATCCCTCAAATATATTTTTAGCCAATAATATGTTCATAAATCAAATGGATAGTTTGAATCTGAGTGGAATATTTATGTCTTGTATATATCCAGGACCTGAAAATCTTATTTTGAGGCTTTTAACGTATCACTTAATTCTGTTTTTAGAAAATTTACATTCTTTTGTTATAAGCTGAAAATAATTTAAAACAGAAAAATTGATGCTTATGTCCAATAATATTTATACATTGTAAACACAAAGTCTAAATTATTTCTTTGAATAATGAAACATTATAAGACTATACATATTTATTATATACTATACTATATATAATAATATAATATAATATATAATACATAAAATAATATATCCTATATATTATATTACATACTTATATTTTTAGAATGCAAAGACTGAAGGACAGTAAAGCATAAATATTTATGGATGATTATAAAGGAAAGGGCTGTGATTCCACTTACCCTCAGGGAGGTGGATTTGCTGTCCCTCCCTTCATAAAATAGTCATTTTCATTCCAAATGTCTAAAGGTGGTAACAGTGGAGAAAATGACAATACTCCATTACAATAGCTATTAAGCAATATATGTTCACCACTTGATATGTGTGCTGGAAAAAATTGCTCTGGGGTGGTAAAGAAAGCAGCATGTGTGGGTATCTGTCATTACTGCTTGCACAGACTGTCAATGACTTGGAAAGCATTGTGGCATGAAAGGTTGTAGTATTTCTAAGTGTCTTGTTAGATTATGGGACATATTGAATTCACTAATGATGGCCTTTGAGCAAGATGATAAGGTGTTGCTAACATAAACCTACAGCTCTATGTACAGAGGCCAGCAAACACATCTGGCTGTCCAGAGAAAGCTCAGTCATGCAGGTCTTAGCAACATGCTTTATTATTTTTTCTTGAAGCTTCCATCAGAGACTTGCTTGTATCCTGCTATGGCTGCTGAACATTTTTAAAAAATGTCACAAATATTTTAATTTATAATTTATGTAAAAACATTAAAGGACAACTGTAACAGAGATAAGTTGGCTTTTTCACCCAATAGCCACATGTATTTTTATGTTCTTTTTATATATTTAGTGGGTTTGAATTTTTCAGTCCCAAATTAGTCAAAGAGTCATATTTTTCTTCATTTTTTTCCAGCTTAGTCATGAGCCACCATTTCTGCTGATGACAGAAACAGAAACTGATAGCTCGGTTTCTATAGGATTGAAAATGTTTTTTTGGATTGTATACAGTTAGTTCAAAAAATGTCCCCCATTTGATTGTAGTGAAGATTTAAAACTCTCCAACAGTACTCAGCTTTCCTCTGAAAGGGTTTCCTCTGGCTGCATGTGGCTTTGGGTACAGAGAGTGGGTATCCTGGCAAAAACGTCTGGTTCAACTTCAGTCCTCCAGGCCTTCTGTCCTCTGAGCTGTCTTGTCCTGCTTAGTGCTTAATACCAGCATTTGTTGCCATGGCGCCTGTGGTGGTATCATGGTGTGTTCTCTTGGGCCAGCGGGTATGAGTCCTGCCCCACATCTGGTCTCTCACTAGCACTGCTGCTTCCCATCCTGTCTTCTCTGTGCTTCACTGCTGCCAGCAGGTACACTGGCTCTTCCTCTCTGCTGCCTTCTGTTTGCCTTCAAGGTGTTGTGAGAAGGTTTTTTGATCTCATCCACATCCAGATTTGTGGACCGGGAGCAGTGAGTCTTCTCACCACATGATTTGACCAGATATCATCCTCACTGTCTTGTGGCCACCGTGCTAGGGCAGGAAGCAACTTCTTGGGGAAAATCAGAAATTCACTTGTTAAAATCTTGCATTCGGGATGCCTAAGAGACATACAAGTGGAGTGAGCAGTTGAATATAAAAGTCTAAATTTTAGGGGAGAGTTCTGGGTTGGAGACGAGAATTTGGAAGTCATTAACCTTTAGGTCATACTTAAAGTCATAAGACTGGATATGATCACAAAGAGAGCAAATGTAGGTAGAAGAGTGAAGAGAGAAAATGATTTTATTTAAAGGAGAAAAAAATAAAAAATAAGATACTGTAAATAATAATTATAATTTAAAGAAAGCCATTATAAATTCTAAGGCTGGGTGGTATGCTAAGTTCTTATTCATGGAAGTTGTAGAGAATAGATCTATCAGCCATTAACCTTATTCCAATACTTCATTATTTGATCTCAGAACTTTTTCCTGCAGGGTGTGGAACCCTCCACTGCTCTACACAATGCTTTATCAATAGATTGAAAGGGGTGCATATGAAGAAACTTACTCGCCAACTCTGAAACAGATTTCAGACTGGGAGGGGCAGCGACTGGTTTAAATACAAATAAATAAATTTCCTTCCTGGATTTTTGGCCCTAATATACTTTAAATATCTAACTATGACACATAAGCTGGACTGGGTCCCTGTTAGTCCAAGACCAGACTGATGTAACTACTATCACAAGACTGCCTACAGCATAGTGGAAAACCACCAACATATGCTCAGAAGAAGACCCTTAGCTACATCTACTGTGGAGAAATCTGGAGACAAGGAAACCTTCAACCATTATCTCCCAGAATCTCTTGAATCCCATATACAATGTTTTTTTCCCCTTTCCTTCTAGGAATAAAAAAAATCCCAAACCTTGAATATAATGGCAGGGGATCCTCTGGGATCCATGAGTGTTAGCAGTACATAAAAGGTCATAGTCCTGGAGCTGTACCCTCATCTGGAGAGCCCAGATGCTGGGCTGTGGTCCTGCATGAGAGCTCACTCTAACCATCTGGTTTGTTCATTTATAGAACTTACAATGAACTATTGGGTATTTAGCTTAAAGATCAAATGACATTGAATGCTGACAAACATACATCCTATAAAATTATAAGTTGTTTAACTGGATAAAACATTAACATCCATGAAACTCAAACTTGTTAAATGTTATTGCCTTTACAGCTTTGGTTCAATTACCCTCCCTGACAAATGGCCATAATGCTTATATTTTTTCCTGAATTAAAAAAGTTAGAATTAATTTTTAAACAATTAAAAAATTTTTGCACACTCAAGATACTCCAAGAATTTCAAAACTGGAATTAGGAACAAATGTGTAAAGCAAGGTTCTGTACCTTGGCACTATTGATGTTTGTTGTGGGGTGCTATCCTACATTCCACTGTAGGGTGGTTGCAGCTTCCCTACCTGCAAGGGTCCATCACCCCCTTTTGCTGTAGCCCCCAGAGTCCTTCCTTAGGGGCCTCCCATGTAATCATGCCTGTTTTAGGTCATTCCCCCCTTGGGGAATCTTACCCATCATTGGCTAACCGACCAAGCATTGGGGGCCAGTTATGGATGAAGTTAAAGGAGCAGAACAGTGCGCTCCTGCCAGGGAGATAACCTTTTGTCTCCTTGGTGGCTTACGGTCCAAGGTCGCTCCCTCAGCCTTAGCCTTGGTGGGGGTTACAGCTTCTGAAACCAGGCAGGGTGGTTCCCAACAGTATATTTAAGACATTCTAATATTTATGTGTCCCAACACCATACCTCTTCCCTGCTGAGTACAAAGCACCATGGACTGGAGGGTTTAATTGCCAAATCATACTCATTGTGATAATATAGGAAAATCTGATGGCCTTCTAGGACTGTGTGGCAGTGGGTGGTCCTCCAGGAATAAGATTCAGTTGGGTTAGGTAATTTAGAGAGGAGCACTAAAATCTAAAGAAATTAGGTCTCAGCCACAGAAGTGGATACTGAGATGGATATCATAATTCCAGCAGATATGTGAACTACCTGATCTACCTGATCTCCACATCTACCTAGATCACTGTTTAATTATAGAAAACTGTGCTGTTGATTGAGAATCTCTACTCAAACATTTTGAAATTTCTGTAGTGCACTTTGTGTTCAATAGTTTAATGTAATGTAGGCCAAAACTCAAAATATAAAATAATAGATGGGTAGTGATTACTGATTAATGAAGAGGCAGTCAAGTCAGTTTTACCCCACCTGAAGAAAAGGTAAGACCCAAGATGGAGAAAGAATATGCCCTTGATTAATGTACAAAAATTATCTCTGCATTAACCACATGCAAGGGGTTGCTTAACAGGGATTACTGTAGTAAGACACAAAGTTTAATTATGTGAAACTAGAAATAAATGAGCAAACTTAAAAGTCAAGGGAGTTAAGATTTTAGAAGATCAATTACTGGCCTGCATTTTGTCAAAAGATGTTATTTAGAGCAATGCTACTGGAAATACTTAGCAGTAGCTGCAGTAATAACCATGGAAAGGTTCCTCCTTAGAGCACAGAAAGAGAGGTATCCATCTGGATGACTGAGGAGGGTTTTTAATTGAGTCTTCTAAAATTCTTGTACCTACTGTCATCAAAGTAAATATAATGCAAGGATGCTATGTGTCCTCAACCCATGGAAGATTCTAGAACAGAAAGTATAAGAAGTAAAGATTTTTTTATTTGATTTTTAAGCTTTATTGAGATATAATGGACAAATAAAATATACATGGTTATTTTATTTTATTTTAATTTTTTTATTGTTATTGTATTACTTGTCCCAATTTTCCCCCTTTGCCCTCCTCTGCTCAGCCCACCTCCAACTCCTGCAGTCAATCCCCACACCATTGTCCATGTCCATGGATCATTCATACATGTTCTTTGACTAGTCACTTCCCCTTCTTTCCATCATAATTCTCCTCACTCCTCCCTTCTGGTTACTGTCAGTCTGTTCCATGTTTCCAATGCCTCTGGTTCTACTTTGCTCATTAGTTTATTTCATTCATTACATTCTTCTTAAAGGTGAGATCATATGGTAATTGTCTTTCACTGACTACCTTATAGCATTTCACTTAGCATAATATTCCTCATTTCTATCCATGCTGTTGCAAAATGTAGGAGTCCCTTCTGTCTTTCTGCTGCATAGTATTCCATTGTATAAATGTACCACAGGTTTGTTTTTTTATCAACTCATCTACTGATGGGCACTCAGGCTGTTTCCAGCACCTGGCTATTGTAAATAGCACAGCTATGAACATAGGGGGGCTTAAGTTCTTTTAAATTGGTGATTTGAGATTCTTAAAGTAAATTCCCAGGAGTGGAATCACTGGGTCAAAAGACAGTTCCATTTGTAGTTTTTTTTTGAGGAAATCCATACTATTTTCCACAGTGGCTGCACTAGTCTGCATTTCCACCAACAGTGCACTAGGGTTCCCTTTTCTCTACATCCTCACCAGCACTTGTTGTTTGTCAATTTATCCATGATAGCCATTCTGACAGGTGTGAGGTGATATCTCATTGTGGTATTAATTTGCATCTCTCTGATGATTAGTGACGTTGAACATTTTTCATATGTCTATGAGCCATCTGTATGTCCTCCTTGGAGAAGTGTCTATTTGGGTCCTTTGCCCATTTTTTAATTGGGTTGTTTGTCTTCCTGGTGTTTAGTCATATGAGTTCTTTATATATTTTGAGAGGTTAAACCATTTTCTGATGTATCATTGGCAAATATGTTCTCCCATATGGTTGATTCCCTTTTCATTTTGATGATGGTGTTTTTAGCCATGCAGAAACCTTTTAATTTTTGTCCCATTTGTTTATTTTTCCTTTATTTTCCTTGCCCTAGGAGCTATATCAGCAAAAATATTGCTATGTGGGATGTCTGAAATTTTACTGCCTATGTTTTCTGCTAAGACTTTTATGGTATCATGACTTATATTTAAGTCCTTTATCCATTTGAGTTTATTCTGGTATATAGTGTAAGTTGGTAGTCTAGTTTCATTTTTTTTGCATGTACCAGTCCAGTTCTCCCAATATTGGACTGTTTTTATTCCATTGGATGCTTGTGCCTCCTTTGTCAAATATTAATTGACCATAGAAACATGGGTTTATTTCCGGGATCTCTGTTCTATTCCATTGGTCTATGTGACTGTTCTTATGCCAGTACCAGTCTGTCTTGATTATAGTGGCCTTGTAGTATAGTTTGATATCCAGTATTGTGATCCCTCCAATTTTGTTCTTCTTTCTCAGGATTGCTGTGGCTATTTGGGATCTTTTTTGATTCCATATGCATTTTTAAAATATTTGTTCTAGATCTGTGAAGTAAATATGTTTCTTAAGCAATTAAAAACAACTTTAAAAATTTGTTTTCTTTTATCCTTGTTTGGAAAATTTAAAAATACATTTGATTTGCACAATTGTTCTTGTAGGTAAGCTGTTGCTTAAAATTGTACCCATGATCTTTGACCAGGTCATTTAGGTTTTCATATTTTCTGGTTTATCTCACTTAGTATAAAAAATAGTTAGGTCCTTTCATTTTAAAATATATGTAGGAAGTTTTCCTTATGCTGAGGAAAAATTTTATGAATGAGTTACAAACAAACTCTTTAAAAACTAGTAGCAGTTGCTGTGTTCTGAGGCATCAATATCATGAAGGCATTCAAGGTAGCCAACTTTATCCAAAAATGAGAACATAATATGTGTTAAGTGATGAGATAGCCTTTTTGGTCTTAAATTTGATTGATTAACTGCTTTGCCTTCAGTTGGTTTCCAAAGGAAGTTGTTCTTCAAAAAAGAAAAATGATTTGTAATGACTTTGAATACTCCTCTGTAAAACCCTCTTCTAAGGGGGTTGAATAATTTATGCATCATTAATATTGGAGAGGGAAGTTATTTCTCAAAAGATAACTTTTCATAACCACTTTGCCATGGCTGATTGATCTCTCCACTCACAGGGATATGCATCCATGGAGCATGTGACCCAATACATATAAGAAGTGGGTCACATAAAAACAGACATACTACAATTTCATTTTAATTGCCAAATACATGTATTGGGAAGAAACAAACATCCCTAAGGTAAAGAAAGAAAGTGGGATACAGGGCAAAGACAGAAGTTGTGTTTCAATAAAAGCAACTTTAGCTGCAGCCCTACATTGTCAAGTCTTAAGGTGTTAAGGTCACTCATTTTGCCAAGGACATGCCTGGACTTCTTCCTGAGAGATTGGCTTTTATGGGCATCCATGGACATATGTCTGTATCTTCATATAAATCTGCAGCATTTGACAGTATTTCATCATCTATTTTCTCTATTCTTCAGATTCCAATTATCCCCACTTATGGTTTTGCTCTAGGTCACAGGTCACTGGCCAGCCTATATAAAGGCTTGCCTTGAGTCCACTGGCCACCTCGGGTCCAGTTTGTTACAAACAGGGAGGCAGGGTTGGTCATATGATATCAGAGTTGGGATGTCTCAAAGTGGGCCTTCTCACCTCATTAGTGTACCCATGCCCCTGTCTTCTGACGAGAGTATAATTTTCTGTAAATCGTGTTCTCCTCCATATATAGATATCCATAACAGGACTTAAGAGCCTAACTGAAGAGCAAATTTATTTATATCCATTTGATTATATCCATCCAAGTCTACCCAATTTAAATCTATGTGAAAAAATTCCGACTTCTCCTATGATTGAACTCTCTCCTCTGTTTTATAGGCCAGATGTGGAAAATGTTAAAATCTTCTAGAAAAAAACATAAGGTAATTCTGCCTCTTTTTACGATTTCAAAAACCTTAGAGAACAAGTGTCAGAGGTGAGCCATGGATGAGGCTGTGATACTCACAGCCTTGCTGTTCTCACCAGCCCAGTGGTGATAGTATCATGCTGGAACTTTGGTTTCCTTGGCACTCACAGCATACCCCTCAGCCATGGGGAGCAGAGGGTGTCCTGCTAGTGCATCCATTATCTCCATAGTGACAGGAGTAAATGATCTTCATCAGGAACCCACCAAAGGGGCAACCTGGCCAGAGTGGTGTGAGGGGCTGGGTGTTTGGAGACCCCTGAGCCATCCTGTTACCACATAGGACCCCAGCCTGAGTGGGAGGGGACTGCAGCTGCAGAAAGCTGGCTTCTCAATGCCAATGCTTCAGAGCTCTTCCAGGCAAAGTGTTGTTTGTAACCCCAGACAATGGCTCTTGTGCTAAGGAGTCTCAGTTCTCCTGCCTCTGGGGGTTAGAATTGAATGGTTTTGAGGAGCTTTGTTTAATATTAAGGGATCAAAACAGAATATTATTCAGTTGCCTGGGATGTTTACAAAATCCACATAAATAATTTTAATAGGTTTTCTTTTTTAATTACAGTTGATTTATTTTTGCTTTCAATTGAGGTGTTTTTTCCCTTTCTAAACTTAATTATACAGGTTTCAGGTACACAGTTCTACAGCACATCATCTGTACACTTTATTGTGTGTTCACTCCCCTAAATCAAGTCTCCATCCATCACCATTATCCCCACCTTTACAGACTTTCTAGTAAAGGACTTTAAAAGACATTTTGAAATTTCTGTAATATGAGGAACTTTTTAAAAAATTGTTATAATGTATGCACTACTGTGCATACATGTGTGTGTACATATGTGTATGTGTTGAAGTTTGTGGTCAGGGAAATTTTAGTAAATATTTTTTTCTGATAATAGAAAGTAATTGTGGTTAAATACCCCTAAGAAAGTGCTTTTATATTGTACACATTTTTATTGTAATGAAATGTGTCAATAAGAAGTATTACATGATTTATTCCATTTTTTCTCAGACTTTCCTTGCCACTGCTTAAGTTGGTTAATTGATGTGTCTACTGCTTTCTCCTTGGGGCTCTTCTCCCTGATGGCTAACAATAAGGATGCCTGTCATCATTCTAATCTCTCTGAAGAAGAAGGTTCAGATGTCTGCAATTTGGAATCAACTGAGCCTGAAGCTAAGTTCTACTAACACAGAAACCTTAAAGTTGTCCTTGATGCTCTTTGGAGATGTGATGCTCACACCTCACATCCAATCCATGGAGATGTGGGCACTAATGTCAAAAACAGAGCCAGAATGTGGCTGTCTGGCACTAGTTCTGCTGAAGCTTTAATATCTTCAACTACACAATCCACTGATGACTGGTTCTGATCTTTGAGAAAGTAGCTGGTACTGTTCTTTCTAGCAGGAAGAGACAGTAATAAATGCAATAAGTACATGTTAGTAGGTGATAATTATGAAAGGAAAATAGTAAGGACAAGGGCTCAGGAATATCAGAAGTTAGAATTATAAATTAGGTGATAAGGCTGAATTAAGAAAAGAACTGGAAAATGAGAAGGCATTTGGTCAAGCGATATCTGGGAACAACCATGTAAAGATCCTAAGGGAGGAACAGCTCGGTGAGTTCTGGGAGTAGCAATACAGCCAGTGTGGCTGCAGGACAGTGGACTAGGGGAGGAGTGGCAGCAGATGGAGTGGAAGATTAGGGAAGGGATGGTCTAGGACCTGGGCACCTTAAAAACAGCTTTGGCCCCATTTATGGTCACAATGGCAGCATAAGTAAACATGGCTCACCTCCTCACACAACCACATCAAAATCACAACTAAATTACAGAACAACCATCATTCAGAAGTGTTAGAAATTGAGCTGAATTGATGTCCCACAACTATGGAATTAAAGAACAGACTACACTTTGACTATTAGAAGAGGTAGAGAGGCAGAATGGGCTAGTCCCATACCCACATGTGGCAGATAAAAATCAGGAGGGATATCTCAGGAACAAGGGGTCCCAGCCCCACATCAAACCCCCCGGCCCGGGGTTCCAGTGCCAGGAACAGATGTTACCACAACTTCTGGCTGTAAAAACTAACAGGGATTAAGGCCATAGGAGACAAAAACTGCTGGGTTCTCTGGGAGTTCCTCTTAAGGGGACCATGCACAGACTTACTAGGACTCACTCCCTCTGAGCTCCAGCACAGGGACAGCATATTGAAAGGCATCAGAAATATATGGGGAGGAAGTGAAATGTGTGGCATGAGGGGGCAGGGGGCAGCTTTCTCCCAGACAGGAATGCAGGCAGAGGCCATTGTTCCTTGTCTGAGCCAGCAGTGGATACTATATGGGAGAATACATCAACCTAGTCCACACTGTTGGCCCCACCTTGGTGAGTCCTTGAGGCTCTGTCCCACCCAACTTTTAGACCCACCTGAGCTATTTCCAGTGGCTTTTCCATATGAATGGCTTGTCTTGATCAATGCTTCAGATTTTCCTAAACACTCTCAAACAAACACCATCTGCCTTCAGTGAACCCTGTACCTCTCACTAAGTTGCCCCAGGCTGGCACTAGGAGCACCTGGCCTTGGTTCACAGATTGGCCTCACCTGGGCACCTCTAAGCCCAAGTACAAGTAGCAGCCATCTTCAGATCACTTTGTAGCAAATACTGTGTGACCACAGACAGAACACAGGTGGTGGCTGACCTTGGACATACCATCAGCAATCAAAGCTCAACTAGAAGAGGAGGGTGTACACAGCCCACACCGTGAGTACCTCGCTTGAGTAATACATAAGACTGTTACTCTGGACCCTACAGGATACCTAATATGTTAGGCCGCTCTACCAACCCTGAGAGACATAACAGCTCTACCTAATACACTGAAACAAATACAGAGGCTGCCATAATAAGGAGACAAAGAAACATGACCCAAATGAAAAAACAACAACAACAAAAAAGTTCCAGAAAAGGAACTAAACAAAATGGAGACAAGCAATCTATTGGATACAGAGTGAAAAAACTGTTTATATGGAGGCTCAAGGAACTTTGTGAGAACCTCAACAGCATTAAAAAATCCAGTCAGAAATGAAGGATACACTAATTGAAATAAGGCACAAATTACAGGGAATCAACAAGAGAGTGGATGAAACCAAGAATCGAATCAGTGTTTTTGAATATAAGGAAGCAAAAACAACCAATGAGAATAGCAGGAAGAAAAAAGAATCCAAAATATTAGGAAAGTGTAAGTTGTCCTTTGGGACAACTTCTGGTATACCAACATTCACATCATGGGGGTGCCAGAAGAGGAGAAAAAGCAAGAAATTGGAAACCTGTTAGGAAAAAGAATGACAGGAAATTTCCCTAACTTGAAGTGAAGGATATAAACATGCAAGTCCAGGAAGCATGGAAAATCCCAAACAAGTGAATCCAAAGAGGCCCACACCATGGCACAATTAAAATACCAAAGGTTAAAGACAGAGAATTTTGAAATCAGCAAGAGATAAGCAGTTAGTTACCTACAAGTGGGCTTCCATAAGGCTTTCAGCTGACTTGTCAAAAGATACTTTGCAGGTCAGAAAGGACTGACAAGAAACATTCAAAGTGATTAAAAGCAAGGACCTACATCCAAGATTATTCTACCCAGAAAAGCTATCATTTAGAATCAAAGGACAGATAAAGAGTTTCCCAGATAAGAAAAACCTAAAGAAGTTAATCACCCCCAAACCATTATTATATGCAATGTTAAAGCATCTTCTTTAAGAAGAAGATAAAAAATATGAACAATAACATGGCCATACATGTATATATACCAACAATTGAATCTAAAAATCAGAAAAAGCAAATAGGCAGAACAGAAACAGAATCATAGATCCAGAGAACATTTTGATAGTTGCCAGATAGGAGGGGTTTTGGGTATGGGTGAAAATGGTGAATGGATAAAGAAGTACTAATTGGTAGTTGCAGAGTAGTCATGGGGATGTAAAGTGCAGCATAGGGACTATAACAGCCAAAGAACATATATTCACGACCCATGAACATGGACAAAAGAGTAGGGATGGCCTGAGGATGTGTGTGTTGGGGGGGGCAGCAGCTAGGTGGAGGGGTTTCCCCAAATTACCAAGTTATGCCATTTAAAATATTTTGTTTTTGATAAAATATAATGAGATACATGAAGAATTAATAAATCCTGGCCAAACATGGGATGTGGAGGGGGCATGGAGGAGGAAGCAGTTAATAAAACCTATCTAAGGCCGCCCATACAATGGATATACTAGGCAAATACTTTAAAGGAGATATTTTAAATATGTCCAAAGAATGAAAAGAAACCATGTCTAAAAAATAAAGAGAAAAATGCCTCAAACAAATATAACATCAAAAATAGATAGCAATTATAAAACCTAGCATTAAGCAGAAATTCTGGAGTTCAAAAGTACAATAACTGAAATGAAAAATGCCCTAAAGGGACTCAACAGCAGAACTGAGCAAGCAGAAGAATTATCTAACTGGAAGATCAAATGAGAGAGTCTGGTTGGAGGAACATGAAGAAAAATGAAGAGTCTCAAAGGCTCGTGGGATATCATTAGCATAACAACATGTATATAATGGAAGTCCCATAAAGAGAGACAAAAAGAGAGACACAAAGAAGACCTGATGAAATATTGGCTGAAAATTTCCAAAATTTGATTAAAAACATTAAGCTGCATACCAAGGAATCCCAACAAACTCCAAGTAGGATAAATTCAAAAAGAAGTATCCTAGACACATCATAATTAAACTGTCAAAATCCAAAAAGAAAGAGAATTTTTTTTAATTGCTGTTCGAGCACGATTGTCTCTACTTTTAACCCACTCCTTTTGGCTTTGCCCATGTGTCCTTCATACATGTTCTTTGACTACCCTTTCCTTTTTCCCTCCATTGTCCTCTCCGTCCTCCCCTCTGGTTCTTGTCAGTTTGTTCTTTACTTCAATATCTCTGGTTATATTTTGCTTGCTTATTTGTTTTGATGATTAGGTTCCACTTATAGGTGAGATCATATGGTATTTGTCTTTCACCACCTGGCTTATTTCACTTAGCATAATGCTATCCAGTTCCATCCATGCTGTTGCAAAGGGTAGGAGTTCCTTCTTTCTTTCTGCTGCATAGTATTCCATTTTGTAAATGTACCACAGTTTTTTGATCCACTCATTTATTTAGGGCACTTAGGTTGCTTCCAGCACTTGACTATTGTGAATTGTGCTGCTATGAACATTGGGGTGCATAGGTTCTTTTGGATTGGTGTTTTAGGAGACTTAGGGTATAATCCCAACAATGGCATTGCTGGGTCAAAGGCAGTTTCATTTTTAGTTTTCTGAGGAAATTCCATATTGTTTTCCACAGTGGCTGCACCAGTCTGCCACTGTACACCAACAGTGCACTAGGGTTCCCTTTTCTCTACAACTTCCCCAACACTTGCTGTTTGTTGATTTGATTATGATGGCCATTCTGACCAGTGTGAAATTATATCTCATTGTTGTTTTAATTTGCACCTCTTTAGTGATGCTGAGTATCCTTTCATATGTCTTTGGGCCCTCTGTTTGTCCTCCTTGGAGAACTGTCTGTTCAAGTCCTTTTCCCATTTTTTAATTGGGTTTGGAGATCAAACCCTTGTCTGAGGTATTATCTGCAAATATGTTTTTCCAAACAGTTAGTTCCCTCCTCATGTTAATGCTGTTTTCCTTAGCCATGTAGAAGCTTTTTATTTTGATGATATCCCACGTCTTTATTCTTTCCTTTATGTCTCTTGCTTTAGGGGACTTATTGGTGAAAATATTGCTATATGGAATATCTGAGATTTTCCTGCCTATGTTCTCTTCTAGGACTTTTAGGGTGTCATGACTTATATTTAAGTCTTTTATCCACCTTTATTTTTGTGTATGGTGTAATTTGGTGATTGAGTTTCATTTTCTTGTATGTAGCTGTCCAGATTTCCCAACACCATGTATTGAAGAGGCTATTTGTACTCCATTTTATGTTTCTGCCCCCTTTTCAAATATTAATTGGCCATAGAGATATGAGTTTATTTCTGGACTCTCTATCTGTTCCATTGGTCTATGCATCTGTTCTTATGCCAGTACCAGACTGTTAGTACCTGGTGTCATTGTACCCAAAACAGTTTATACAGTTTCTGGATGTGCTCAGTTTCATTGCAGTGAAAATGACATTAGATATGGAGCAAGAAGAACTGAGTCAATATCTGTAATTTCTTACTTCCTCAATATTATGTGGCTGCTGACAAGTTACTTAGCCACCTGAGACTCTGCGTCATCAACTAGAAATAAACAATCTCACCTGTCTCAAAGCTGTTGAAATTAGATATGATTAAATAAAATAATTTTCTGAAAGTACTTAACCACATTCTCATTAAGAGTTTCCACAAGTGTTCATTTCCTTCCCTTTTTCAAGCAAGTCAATGACTGCTTCATCAGTAACATTAGATTACAAATCTCACAGGGTTTGAAGAGATGAAATGTTAAAAGTAATTAAAAAATAATTGATTACTATGCCAATATAAGATATTATTATTATCTGTTGCTAAAATGTCTTATTTGTTGATACCTGCATATAATACTGCATATTATAGTTTACTCAGAGAGATTTAGATATATATTTATGTAAGTATCTGAAATAGTACCTGACTCCAGCCCATGTTACCCATGCAACCTTAATTCCTCATTACCCCTCAATTCACACCTTTGATAGAGCTCATGGCACTTTCCTCTTTGCCCCACAGACACTGTGCTTGCCTGTCCTTGGGCTTCATTTATGATTTTCTGTTGCCTGAACTTCTCTCTCCCTTTTGTTCCTAAAGTGCATGTCTTGTTTCAATGACACAATGAGGTAATTTCTTGAGAGCAGAGATCACACCTGGCAGTTCCCCATGAAAGCTTCCAGAATCTTGGCTCCTAGCCTGGCTGCCCCATCACCTGGGGAGCATTTTGAAAAATTACAGATTACTGATTTTTACCCCACAGGTATATAGGTTTGGTAGGGTAGATGTTTTATCAAGTATCTCAGGTGCTTCCCATGTGTCTTCTTTAGGGTTTAGTTCAATGTCAAGGTATCAAAGGGAAGTGCAGTAAACACTACTAGATAATTGACTTTTCAGACACAGGAAAATGAAGTGATTAAGGGGCAAAAGAATCCAAAAATACCAATAGGTTGTTAGGTTAAATGATTTAACCATTTGGTATAAATTCTACTAGTCAGGAAGTTGTATGCCATGGCTTTTATTTGGCCTGACAGGCATGTTATATGAATGACCCAAAAAGTCTGAGACTTATTAGCTCAAAAGCTCATGAGCACCAAATTCAAATGTTTACACATCTAATTGTTTTAATACACTTAATAATCCAAATAAGCAGACTCTTAGCCATGTAGAGCCTGCCTGCTTTGCAAACCCTATAAATCTGTGTGACAGACTCTGGACCATCTCATGCTGTGAGAGACTTCTCTGCATGCTGGCCTGTCAAAAAGCATCGTCCTATAACACTTGTGTGTGTGCCTGCCCCCTGGTGGTTCTACCTTGTCCTCGCTCGGCCATGAATTCCTTGAACCCCCTGCACAGCCACTTTAGGATAGTAGATTCTGGAACTCAGAGAACATTAGAACAGGAAGCACCAGTAGCCAGATAAGTTGCTAGTCAGCTCTGCCCCTTAGGAAGCACTTCTGTGACCAGCAGGCCAGAGCTCAGGATCCATCAGAACTGGGGTGGTACAGGGTTTCTGGAATCCACAGAGGCCTCCACACAACCTGGGCTGCTGGGCTGCTTTGTCAACTACCTGTTTGTCTCATTCCTGAAGGTTGTGGCACACAGGATGATGGGAAGGAATGTTCAAGACTTCCACAAACATTCAGTTTAAGAATTCATTGTTGGGAACTTCTTAGAAATTTCCTCAGAGGATAGAAAACCAAAAGCAATGTGTTTTGTTGTGGAGATCTTTTCTCTTCCTAAGGCAAAGATGATTGCAATTGTTAATATTTATCTCACACCACAGAGAGACATGCTCCCATGTGTTCAACTCTCATAACCATTCTTCATGTTATCCGCTCAATATTAAACCTATAAAGCTATATTTGTTTTAGTTATGGCATTAAAACTATGAAAATAATTTTCTCTAGCCCAGTCAAGGGAACTGTTAAAAAAGTAAATTCACTGGAAAAGAGATTCGTCAGTTCTAATTACTTAACTTGCCAACTTACTTGACTAACCTTTTGCTCTTTTATGTTAATCAACGACATGCCTTTTGTTTGATTTATTTCATTTCACTTGAACTATAATTGATTCCCCTGGGTTAAGCTGAGAAGCTCCATCTCACAGCTGAGGTGGACCCTTAGGAGTTGTCCTGATGGAGTGAAAACCCTCAGAGGGGCCACCTATTTTTTTTCTTTCCCCATGTGTTTTAGTAATGGCAAAAGCAACATAGTGACACCCGACCACATGGTACTTAAATACCAAGTGCTTTTCACATATTAACTCAGCCCTTATATTACACATGTGGTAAATAATATTCTAACCCCATTATTCAGATGGGAAAACTGAGGTAAAGAAAGCTGTAGTAAGCTGGCCATATTTATGAACTAGCAAGTGGTGGATCTGGGATTCAAACCCAGGCCATCTAGCTTCAGATTCCATGGTCCACATGCTCAGCCACTTCTGCCATGATCCATGCTGTGGAGGTGGTTGGGAAACTGTCCTGGCTGGGCATTGGTTTGGCCTCTCTGGCTTTGGCAGTGACTCCCAGGAGAGCTGAAGGGCTGGTGGGTGGCAGGTATGATGAGCACGGAGAGCCATGCTGCGTTAGCTTGTGGTGTGTGGCCTGGACACAGCAGTGCTGTGCTGCTACTTAGAGAAGATGTGTTCGTCTGGTGTTTTTCCTAATTACCCCACTGTCCTTCCGAAGCTGGACTGTTTCGTGTCTGTAAGTTAGTTGGTTGTCATCCCAGCCCTTTGGAGGTTGTCAGAGTGACACTGTGGTGGCACTCTGTCAGTAAGGGGATGTTTTCTAGTCTTTTCTGTACAGAGAACTTTGACCACCAGTCAGTCGGGGGGCCTTTACTGTGACCTACATCATCGCCATAGTGGACTTTGGTAGCTATATGATTTTCTCTTTTAATCCAAGCAACCAGATTAAAAAATGTACCCTGAGACACCATGCTCTCAGCTTGCCAATCTAGACATGCTCATTATAGAAGAGCTCTTTGCAATCCTGTGGAGAGAAGCGGGCAGCACCACCTTACAGCTGCCACATGGTGGATGAGAGTAAGCCTGGGAGGTTCTGGTCATGGGCATTCTCAGAGACCCTCCTCCAGAACCTGAGAGAGCTGTACTTCCCCAGCTGTGTTCACTAACAGTCATGCTGTAGTTGGGGGGTCAGAAACCCAGTCTGAGTGTGAGCATATCTCTTTAGACCACTATACGCAGGAGGAAATGGGGAAATGTCAGGAAGAATGTCAGTCTGTTGGTGGCTTTAACATTCCATAACTGGCACTAGAATGTCCAATACATAAATGTGTTGTTTTTTGTTTTTGTCTTCTGCATATAATTAGCTCACAGGGACTCTGATTTAGCGGCAGAAGTACAAGTGCAGAAAGGAGGTCATTAGCGCTCGTCTCCCTGGGTACCGGCATGGGTGAGGTTCTGACATTCTGGCAGCTAGGCTGTGTATCTGTGTTCTCTCTGCTTCTGGAATTTCTTCTGCAGTGTTTGCGAGGGTCACCTAAAGTGCAGATAATGGATGGGGACACTGGGGTGACTGGGCTGCTGTGCCCAAAAGACCACAGCTGGACTGAGACAGTGCTGGACCTCCAGGCTCCTCTCACCCCATGATCCCAGCTAGTCCTGGGGAAGGAGCTCATTGTCAACCCACCATCCCCTGCTCATGAGAGCCTTCATAATCAAGCATGGAAGGAAAGACAAATAGCCCAAGCTACATTTCTCTGAGTGTCTCTCTGATCTTTTTGAATATGTGTGTTTGTGTGGTAGCTGGTAGTGACTGTGAAATTATGTAATCATCCATTTTCATACGTTCCTCTTCACTCTAGCGAAGTCTCCAGTCCCGTGTAGAATAGGGCTTTGTGTGGCATCTACAAAAAATATTTGTCAGTGGTATGGTAAAGGTAGTGAAGTGAGTTATTTCCCCAGGACTATATTTCTCCAGGACTATATTTCCCCAGGGGACTTTATTTCCCCAGGAAATAAAGCTGGGAAGAGATACTAACAGCATAGAAGTCCATAGGCTGTCATAAACCTCCAAGTTCACTTTGTGCCAAAGAATCTTACTACAGCATTGATTGTACTTGGAAAAAATTTACTAAGTAGTAAATCAGTCAGGTTAAGCAATTATAGTTTGTTTTTATTTATTTTTAAACCCAAACTGGTATATTGTCTCTGAGGTCCTAGACAAGCAGCCTACACTGGATCTAGGACACCGTTGTACAGTTTAAGTCTATTAGTTTATGCCCAGAGTGGGAGGAAAGCAGGGATGCCAAACTAGCATGTAAGGATGACAGTAAGACCCTGGGTGTGAGGGGAAGGGCTGGGGGGAGGGCACCATGGGGAGGTGCTGGAAGAGAGAGCACAATCAAAAGATGCTTACTGTATTTTCATCTTTTCCATAACTTGATGTGTAAGGAAGTAAAACATTATAGTTAAAATGAATTTTCCTGTGAACTTCCCCTCAACCCCAATCTCCTTTCCCAGAATAAATTTGCAGCTTAGCTGTCCCTTGCATGTGCTTTATATTTTTGTGAACATATTTATACCTACACTTAAAATATAGTATTGTTTTTATAAATCTTAAACTTTTACACCCATAATATCAGATGATGTAATATTCTGCAACTTTTTTCATTCTGCAGTATTTGTTTAGATACAGCTATACGGGTCTATATTGCATAGCCAGAGTTTTTCCTGATAACATTATGCAGTGTTCGGGCATATACTGCACTATAAATATCTATCCTCTCGTTGATGGACACATAGCTTCACCTCAGTTTAGACTCTTTCCAGCAATGGGACTGTGGCCAGCCCTGTCAGCCTTCTGCACTCAGGCTCCCCCTGGAAAATGAAGCCATAGCACCCCATGTCACCCACTGCATGTATGAATTAGCTTCTCCCCTGTGCATCCAGGATGGTGCTGGCTATGCACCATCCTTGGGATAGTTGAGAACACAGTCCTACAAATTGCTTTCTGTTTTATGGTTCTGATGGGAAATGCTTATTGAGAAAGTCTCTGAGTCAAATTGCTGGGTCATAGGGTTTGCGAATAGTTCTTTCTTTCACCAAGTCTGCCCAGAAAGCCATGCCAAGTGATGTTCCAGTTCACATTCCCTAGTACTGTGTGGGCAGTGTGCCCCTGTTCTTGTACTAGGTGGCACCATCGGATTTTTCTGGTTTTGCCAATTAAGGGATGTAAATAGTATCTTATTGTTTTAATTTTCATTTTCCTGATTATGAGCCTGTGTGAGAACCTTTTTCATATATGTGTATATATACATATATATTTGTGTGTGTGTGATTGGATTTCTGTTATAAGTTCCAAATGTATATACTTTCATTTTTCTATTCATTTTTTTGTTTTTCTTATTTATATATTCTGATTACTAATTCCTTGTTAGTTATTTTGAAATCAAAAATATATTTTATTTATGTTAGGGTTTTTCTGATAGACAATTTTCATCCTAACTTAGTTTTAATCAAATTTATCGATCTTTTCTGTTATAGTTTCTGCTCTTTGCATTTCTTTAGAAATTCTTCCTGGCCCATGTTTTATTCCCAGTACATTTTTTATAAGGTTTAAAGTTTCATTTTTTTCTTATACAGCTTTTATTTCTCCTGCAAATTATCAAGTGATGAGGTACAGGTCTTATTTCTTTTCCCTTAGTGATAACTAGCTATTCGATTGTCTTTACATGCCAGAGCTCACTACCATCTCCTCACTTTCCACAGGGGCTTAGGGTTTTTCTGAGCTCTCTAGTCTGCCACATTCTGTTCTCTCTGTGCTAGTACTGCACTTAACTACTATAGCTTCATACTAACTTTGAGATTGGGCAGACAAACTTCTCTTACTTCTTTCCCCTTTATTATCATCCCACCTATTTTTGGACCTTTGTTCTTACATATGAATTTTAGGATCATACTTAGGACTTTTGTCACAATTATTTTTGAGTTAATAGAATGATTTGGGGAGAGTAATATTAATGATATTAAGTTTTCTTTTCCATAGATATGCTATATCTTTGTATTTACTCAAGTGGTTTTTTATTTGTTTGTTTGTCTCTTGGTAACATTTTGTAATTCAAAAAGTTCCTTCACATCCATTGTATGATTTAATCTCAGGTTCCTTATAATCCTTCAGCTGTTATTTTTTCAAATATTTCTCCTACTTTCTATCTTCCAGGTTCCTTAACTGTTCTACTTACCTCTGTATTTCTGTGCTGCATTGCGGTAAATTCCTCAGAACTCTTCCAGTTCACTAAATCTTGCTTCCACTGTGCAGTCTGGAGTGAATTCCATCTGTACTGTTTTTATTTAGGTGGCCAAATTTTCATTTCCAAAGTTTTCTTTTATTTCAATTAATTCTCTTCTGTATCCATATGTTTCATTTCTGCCTGTTTTCATTCCATAATGTCCTGTGTTGTTGTTTTTTTAAAAATGGGTATGCTTTAATTTATTTCTCTGAGTATCCTAAACATACGTACTGTAAAATCTTTGTCAGACTAGCCCATGAGGTGAATTCATTCACAGTAGATTCATGTCAATTTTGTTGTCTGTCTGTCTTTCTCAGCATTGTACGTTCTGAAGGTTTGGCACACAGGCTCATACTGTCGTTCCTCTTTTTCCTGCCATGTTCACTTTCCTCTTCAGTGGTCGTGACTCCAAGCCCTGGACCCTCTCACCTAGAATGAGCTCTTCACAGGTGATCCACGCTCTTGGGCCATGACGGCATTAACTTGGATCCAGTCACAAGCTAGATGTAGTGTGTCACCACGCAGAGGTGGCCATCCTTCCTTTTGGTTTTAATTTTCCTGATTATTAGTGGGAGGCTGGCTGTGTCTGCTTCCTCCCACCTCTCACAGCCTGGAGTGAGCAGCAGGTTTATCTAGTGTCCCTGACAAGGCCCCCCGTTCTCTGATGGCTGCCGTGGGCCGTGGAAGGCGGTGTGTCCTGGTCCCCACAGGAGCCTGGGAGCCTGGGGGCCCTTGGCATGGCTTCGTGTCCCGTTCCACTTCTGACTCACAGTTCTGTCTTCCTTTGGAAGGGGACCATGGTCACTTCTATGTATGTTTTAAGCCTGTCATTGGCGTAAGTTGCAGCAGAGGATATATGTCAAAGGGTGATCATGTTTTGCCATCTTGACTAGTCCCCAAACCTGATTTAAAAAGTAATTTCAAAGTTGTGTGGTGTTATCCTAACATTCACCTATCACAACAGTGCAGTTCTGTGCCCTTTCAATCTCTGCTCCCATCTGTCTTTACAATCAGAGAATCAAAGGCATTCTTCTTTCAGTGAATCATATCATGATCCACCAGCTGAAAGATTAATTCAGGGAATGTGATTAAGAAGACACATCTGAGTAGTTTTCCCAAGCCATAAGGCATGAACGTCAGTGACAAGATTTAAATAACTGAAATGAATTCTTTTTAGTTTTCTCATCTTGCCAAATTAGAATTAAAATGTTTTTACCAGTATTGGTTACATGATGTCAAAAAGTCTAACTGCTTTGCTGGTTATAAATTATTGCTGTGTTCGTATGCTGACTGAAAGAATACTTTCAGTTGCTAAAATACCTTTTTTGCCCTTTGAAACAGGAATGATAATATAGTACAAATTAAGAATAATTAATATCTGGGATATACCATATTCTGTGTAATTTTTTTCAACAATTTGTCTACAGTCTAAGTAAGGAATTGCACCTTCTCTTTAATAAATTTTGTGTTCATAACAATAGAATCAACCTGAAATTGATATGTCCTTTAGAATTAGGGCTGTGTCTCCCAAAATGACATATCAGATTGAGGTTAGCGCTGGCTGTACTTTCCAGTGTTCCTCCTAGTTAATGTTAGCATGCGTCTCATGATCATCATGCTATCAGATTTTAGAACTTGCTAATGAAACATCCCCTTTCAGACTAAAAAGGCAACATTGCAGATTCTTCATGGACCTTTCATATTTATGTTCATTTGTAGCTTAATTAAAAAGATGTGCATTTAAAAAAATGAAAAAGGCCCTGGCTGGTGTGGCTCAGTGGATTGAGTGCCAGCCTGTGAACCAAAGGGTTGCTGGTTGGATTCCCAGTCAGGGCACATGCCTGGGTTGCAGGCCAGGTCCCCAGCTGGGGATGTGAGAAAGGCAACCACCCATTGATGTTTCTCTCCCTCTCTTTTTCCTTCCCTTCCCCCTCTATAAAAATAAATAGAATCTTTTAAAAAACAAATTTTTAAAACATGAAAAGGTTATAAAGTACTTAGGGATAGTTCATTTTGGGTTCTGCCCAACAATATTTGACATTGTTGCCAAACTTAAGTGCTAAACCTTGAAGTGGCTTTTCATGTTCACATTTATACTGTTAAGAGAAGAAGAAGACAGCACTTAATTTTAAATATTAAAATACCAAAGCATTTTATATGAAGACTTCAAAGTTAAATATACTCTGTCTGAGGCCACCATAACTTGATACTTCAAGAAAACTCCATTTGAACTCCCAAAACAGGACCTAGATTCATTTTTTTTTATGTTTTAAAATTTTAAACATGAGATATACATTAATCTTTTTTTTTCCTTCCCAAGTTTTCAAGACTATGGAATTCAGTGCAGGTCATCAGAATTTATAGAAAGTGGAAGTTCTTAAAAACTTGAATCGCTTTTATTTGCACTTGAAGCCTCTTAAATATTAAAATCTTTGCTGAGGAAAAGGGATTTCTCTGGCCTTTGAATAGCCAAATAAAGTAATTTAAATAAATAGTGATAACCATAGAGATAAGCTTTATTAAAGTGTCAATTAAATGCCAAAGTTAAGCCCTTGTGAAGATGTTGTTTGATCTGAGAATCTTCCAAGAAGAGCAATTACAGGTTTTAGAATGATAGCAGGATGCCTGAGAGCCTGGAACCCTAATCTGGAGGTCATAGAGGTGGCTCCACTCCAAACAGAAACCCCCCCTTTATATCATGAAAGACTGAGAGGGAGCTACCTCTGGCTTGGTGCTAGCCTTGAGTTGACTGTCTCCTTGCCACAGGAGACATCTGTAACCTGAGGGCTTGTGACCTGAGGCCCCTGCTTTCTGGAGCTGCAGCAAGAGACCTGAGCCTTCCGAGGCTTCTCTTCCAGACAAGGAGGAGCAAAGAATTCCATCCTATTGACCTCTTGAAGTTGTCCCTAGACAGCTTCCTCCCCAGAATGCTGAGGACAGTCTGAGCACTCTCTAGCGCCACTTGGTCTGAGTTTTTTTTTCTTCTGTGAAAAACAGGATATAATTATAGACAGGGCTAAATCACTCTAGCCTCCAGGAGCAAGGTTCCTTTCTCCTTGGAATGGACTGCGGTCATGCCATTCCACCAAAAAAGTTCTGTGCTGTTCCTGCAGGTTCCGTACTGTGTCTTCATATAATCTAGGACTTCCCAAACTTGGCAGAGAAGAGAAAACCCCCTCGCTGGAGAATATTAGGGTATGGATGGCTGAAAGTCCACATCTTGTTGAAGGCTTTTATGTTTTCCAAATAATCATGCAAATTTTGCATTACATTCCAAAACAAATCCAGTTTTATATTAGTAGAAATATAGTGTTCCATTTGTGAATTATTGCAGCATTTTTGGAAAGCAGTTTGGCAGTATCTGTTAATGTTAAAAATACAATATATGTAGCCTTTCACTCAGCCATCTTATTCTGGGGAATTTGTCTCACAGAAATAAGTGCATCCGTATATAAAGATATATGTATATTTATGACCACATGTCATGGCACAAATTGGAATAAAATAAATGGTGTTCAACAAAGAAGTGCTTGAATATGTCACATACAAATCATGGAGCCCACACGCCCTGGAATCATGCAGCCCTTAAAGCCACGGCACTGGAACCTAGCCAGACCTGAAGGGTTTTCTATGAGTAAAGCAAAATGCAAGAAAGCACATATAGGAGCCCTTTTATAAGACAGACAAACCATGACAGAATAACCCTATATGTGTCTAGCTATATGTCTTGTAAGTAATGATATTAATATCAGGTACAAGGTAGCTAGCCAGGTTACCTGTAGGAAAAAGGAATATAGGAAGAAAGAGGATGAAGTGAGCAAAAAGAAGAGAGAGAAAAAGAACAAGAGAGAGACAGAGAGAGACAGAGATTGCATTTATATAATCATGTGATATTAGATATGTATATGTGATATATTAATATAAATTTTAAATAAACAAATTGCCTTCCTTCTTGTAAATTTGGAAAGTTCACAGGCTTGTGCTAACTGGCTTTGCATTCTGCTGTCCCACAGCAGCACAGCCCTGGGAGAAGGTGCACATTGGCTTGAGAAACACGGGCATGACCACATCCTTCCTACAAAGCTCTGATGGGGTGTAAGCCACCATGCCACCTCCAGCTGGTAGAGCACCGGCAGCAGGGGGGTTCTGTTGGTTCTGCCGTGATGTAAATATGAAGGGCTTCTTGACTGAGGCAGGCTGTGGTCATTTCTAAAATTCCCTAGACTTTGGTACCTTGATTCTGAGGCTTGGTTTCTGCCGACTCTTAACTTTTGATGCGTCACCTGATTTGACCTCTAGCTTCCATCAGTGATTCCTGGTTCTTTCTGTGGTTCCACCAGCAGTTAATTGGCTTTAATCTCATCTCGACCTCTAGTTTTCATGCAGTCTCTACATCTGAACCGCTCTTTTTGTTTAAGATACTTTATTCCTCAATTTTTTCTTCATTCCCTTCTTGGCCTTTACTTTGAACAGCCTGTCTTCTGATCCACTTGACTAGGGTGGAGGATACTTTTCATATGAACTCTATTAAAGGTATTTTTCTTTCCCATTGACTTTTCATGGAACATTCTGAAACTGCCATGTTATTGATAACAACAGAGATTCAGATGGATCTGTAATCTGTTTCATTTTTCTTTAGAAGCTTGATTTCTATTTTGGGTGAATTTGGATGTTTGGTTTGGACTGTCCCCTTTAGCACAGTAGTTTCTTTGCCTTAAAAATCACCCACAAAATCTGTTTCAGAAGGGGATCTCAAAGCTCATCTAATCCAACCAACTTCACATATAGTAATCCTTTCTGAAACACTTCCACAAAGTGCTCAGCCAAATTTCTGAACATTTTCCTGTCACTATAGGAAACTTGCTGTTTCCAGAAGTGAATCGTTTTCATCTGTGCACATTTCTTTCTCACTGATATTAGTTTAAATCTGACCAGTGAAATGTTCATACTCTTAATGGCAGCCAGGTAGAAATTAGATTTGTTCTTGGTAGAGATAACATCATCAAGACCTTTTACATTGTGTCAGATGCAACAAGTAGCATTACACTAACATACCAGGCATTCTAGAAGGAAAGACCAAATAACTGAAAACCAAGAGGAAAAAACCCCTGATAATATCACTTTGTGAGACTTCTGCAAGCTTAAGTTGTTCATTTCTACTCTGCCTCAGTGCCCTGTGTTGGGTGGGAATCAGCAAAGGCTCCCAAGGGAGAAGGTAGCAGGAAGGTCTGGCTCACATCTTAGTATCTCTTGTGTCATGCAGGCCAGGTGGCTGCTCAGGCTGCTCTCCAGTGCTTTCCAGCAGCTAGCTTTTGTATTTGTGTGTGTGCATATGTGGTTTTGTAGTTGTTGCTGTTTTCAGTGGGAGTTCTGCTCTTACACAGAGTGCTCCTGCATAGTCAGAAGCAGTCTGAACACACGTGATAATGAGAAATGTCAATGAAGCAATGATATCAATGTTCATAAATTGAAATCAGGTAACATTTTGGAGGAATTCAGAATTCAGAGGAACTAAGGCTTTACTATTTGGGGACTAGAGTTCAGGCCCTCATTTTCATTTTCGAAGACTGATTTCAGTGTAGGAAAGTGAGCTGAATTATTCATGCCAGATGACTCTCCCAACCTGTATTTGTGTACCCCTTGGAAGTATCACAACAGAAGAGAATTCAAAGTATGTAGATAGATTGCAGCATCGTCCAAGAATTCCAAGTCTCTGAAACACTTTTTCAGCATCAGGATTTTGCTTGCTTGATGAGAACAATTTTTTTCTTTTTAACACTTAAAAAAATATCTCTAGCACTACCACCTGACATTAAATAGTATAGCTAAATACCATATTGTGCATCCAGTTTATCCAGCCAAACACTAAATTGGCATGGTTTAAGCCACAGGATTGTATGTAATTCCTAATTTTATTAAGTTCTGTTTTAAGTGCAAAGATTTTCTTTGTGAATAAACTGACTTAAATTATAAATGTTATTCACTGTTATATAACATGTGTGAAATTACCCCCAAAGGAGAGCTACCTTTAGACATGCTTACTACATTAAAGGTTCTAAAAAAGAACCCTTACAAACAGTGATATTTCCCAATCCACCAAAACAAATAATTTCCTGCTGCTGTCCATTTATTGGGCACAATGTCCAGCAGTTCTTCAGGTAACATCAGAGTTCTTTGCATCTCATTGATAAATATGGCTTACATTCTCTCATCAGCTCTAATAGCACATACCATAATTTGTCTCCTCCAGGCAACTTGTCCTGTAAGTTTTCCACCAATTCTTCAATACCTTGAACAACCGTTTTTCAGATGACACTTATATTTGCAGAAGGCTATTTCTGTCTGTTCAGGATACATAATTCTAACTATATATCAATAAACAGTTTTATAAACTCACCACTTCTGAAAGGCTGAATGCTGAGCAATTTTCCACTTATTCATTACTCACAGTTACAGCAACTATTTCATTCACATTCAGAAACAAATCTGATAGTTTCTAGGAGAAACAAGATAGTTTAACTCCTTTAATTAAGTTTTCATCCCCAATCTCTCCTTTTGCCAGCATTTATTGTGGTTTATTCGAAAATGACATTCTATGTTGTATGCTTTCAGTGCAGACATGCTCATTTGCATATTACATACTTAGCATATTTTCATGTGGAAGTGAAAAATACTACTTTCTCATATTTTTATGGCACATTTAGCTTATTGGGTCTGCCATTCTTTTTTTTTTTACTTGTACTATGGATATGAGGAATATTTCACTTTCCTTTCAATCAAGTGTAAGAGAACCAGTGACATAGCTTGATGACTGATGGCAACTGACATTTGACCTTAAAGTTGTACAGATATTAGAGAACACTGGAGGCTGTGGCAAATGGAAGAGTCAGTGCCCTGTATAGAGGTGGAAGCCACTACCCAACCAGGTGTCACTTAGTATTCCCAGACCTTCTGATTTAAAAAAAAAAAAGCCAGAAATTGAGATTCTTGTTGTAATCCCTCTGTTTTGAATATTGTTAATTAATTCCATGAGTTCTGAAAATGCTTCAGCCAAACAGAATATGTCTGTTGCAGGTGTCTGTTTAGAACTTAGTTTTATGTGATTGTAGACTCCAAGAATGTTAATGCTGGACGGAACCTTAGGGCTTATCATAAATAAACAGCTGTTGAGACTTCAGACTAGAACCCGGACTCCCAACTCCCATTTCAGGATGCTACAGGTTTCTAATTTGTTTCATAGAAAATTTTTTGAGCAGGACCACTAATACAAAATCCAGCTATACCCGGATAGTCAAAGCAGGAAGAATTCAAGGAATGGTTGTTGGTATTTCACCTGAATTAACTGAGCAGTTCTATCCACATTTTTCTCCTTTCTACCTCAGTAAACAGGACTGTGGGGGGTCAGAGGGTGGGCGTTCGCACTGTTCCTCATTACCTATGATTCCGAATTAATCACTGTTCGCTTTCTGCCTCCTTTCGAGTATGCAGAAAATTGTTTTCTCGCATGATAGAACATTCACTATCTGAGGAGAAATGTCCATATTAAATAGGAGAAAACATTCCTCATGAGAGTTTAAGCATTTGAATTTGGTTTAAAAAAAACACACTGAATTAGAAGGGATTTGGCAGTGAATGTCCCTAATAGTTCTGAGTCTCCTGGCCAGAAGGGACAGGGAGGTGTCATGCTGGGACACGAAGAACATCAACGTGGCTGAGGTTATGTTACAGTGGAGCTGACTAGTGTCATGAGACGGTGCTCAGTCCTTCAGCCTTGCTGTTGCCTTTGTAGAAATTAGGTTAACAAGGTAACTTTTCTTTCTACTGTTTCTTCCAATTGTGATATGGTTCAACTATTGCTTAGGGCCATTTGTCAAGGGTTTTGGTGTTTGCATGTTTTAAAAAAAGAGTTTAGTGACCAGAAGCACCCTGTGCCTGGCATGGTAGGGGGTAGGTGACAAAGGCATGGGCTTGGCTCTGACACCTGGGAGGAGGACAGACGAGTGATGCCACCAATGGGGGTAGTGACACTTGACCCCACTGGCTTCTTCGAGTGTGACCAATGTAAATTTACCCAGACGTAAAAGAAGTAAATGGGAGTCAACTTTGATGGCCTTTTAGATTTCTTTTCATATACATTTGATAATCTGAAGCAGAAAACTAAACAATTTTATTAGCGCAGATGGTTAGCAGCACTCTGCTGGAGAGGCTGTGGCAAGCTGTGATTCAGAGTGTGTGCTGGGAGAAGTGGCGCCCTGCATTTCCACTCAGCCATGGGCATTCTCTGTTAGCGGTGGTCCAGTCTCGGCTTTTTAATTCTGTTTAGGGAGTTGCTGTTGCCAAGGAAGCATTTCTGCCATCATTCAGAGAGGGAGAGGTAAGCCTACCATATGGCCTTCAGGGTGACAGGAAAAGAGAGAAAACCACTCCTTTGAATGGTTTTGGAAGGAAAAATATGAGCCATTTTAGCCATTCCCATTTCAAAGGTTGCTCTCATCCAACAAAGACATTTGGAGGTTGAAGTGGAATATTGCTACTGCTGTCCCTCACATGGTAGAGAGAAATAATAGGCAATTATTTCTGTAGGTGCAGCTCAGAAGAAAAGCTATGTAGGATTGGGCCACTGTTAGCAGATAAAATGGGAGACCAAGCAGTTATTCAGTGCATTTCAAACAGTGCCAAGAACCAGTCATGGTTTTTGCCCTGAGGTATGTAGTCTGACTTTTCTAGAGTGAAAATAGCTTCCAGTCCCTGCCCCATTATAAGGATAATATAGTTTCATGGTTGTTGTTGTTTTTTAAGTCAAGCAAGACAAAACCACACACAAGAATTGACTTCAGTTTTTCACTTCAGAAGTATTTGTTGAGAACCTTGTGAGTGCAGATGTTATGCTGGGACTCAGTGGTGTACAGACGGGTGTGGCTCTTGCCTGCTCTCACCACTGTCCATGGGTTCCACTGCAGGTCCTGGCAGGCATTCTCTGTGTAAATGAGCCGCGGTTGACACATAGCTCTGTGAGGGGTCAGCTCTCATTACATGAGCAGTTCTGCCCTATATGATCTATCCAGTAGGTGATTCTTCACTGATGAATATAACCACACATCCTTCTTTAATGCCTGCAGAGTGTTCGGTTGTGTGATCCCACCACTATTTAGGTAAATCTGTCCCTACTGAAAACATTTAGGCTATGTCCAAAGTTATTTGTCTTATTTATGTAACTTGTTTTGCTCTTTAAAAACTTAGTAGACTTTATTGTTTTTAACAGATTGAAGTTTGTAGAAGAATGAGCAGAAAGTACAGAATTTCCATGCACCCCTTTATCCTTGCCTTCATCCACTCTGTTAATCATAGGGTTAATCATAGGGTCTTGCATTAGTGTGATACATTTGTTACAAATGATGGGCAAATATTGACAGAGTATTAACTAAATTTAATCATTTACATCATGGTTCCCTTTATATTGTACATTCTATAGACATGACAAATATGTAATGATAGGTATCCATTATAGTTTCATAAAGAATAGTTTTACTGCCCTAAAAAGAGCCCTGTACCCCACTTGTTCATTCCTTTCTCCTCCTAAACACCCAAACAACTGAAAAACGCTGATGTTTTTACTGTCTCCACAGTTGTGCCTTTTTTTCAGTATGGCATATACTTGGAATCATAAAGTACATAGCTTTTTCAGAGTGGCTTTTTTTTTTCACTCAGAAATGCATTTAAGGTTTCCTCCATGTCTTTGGTGGCTTAATAGCTCATTTCTTTTTATTGCTCAATAATATTCCATTGTAAGCATATAGCACAACTAATTTGTCTATTCACCCATTGAAAGACATCTTGGTTGCTTCTAAATTTTGGCAACTATGAATAAAGCTGCTATAAATATTTTATGAATGTTTTTGTGTAGACATAAGTTTTCAACTCATTTGGGTAAATGCAAAGGAGCACAACTGTTGGATATATGGTAAAATATGTTTAATTTTGTAGGAAACTGTCAAACTCTCCAAAGTGGCTGTAGCATTTGCATTCTCACTAGCAATGAGTGAGAGTTTCTGTTGCTCCACATCCTCACTAGAATTTGGTATTGCAAGTGCTTTGGATTCTTTCCATTCTAAAAGATGTGTAGCAGTATTTCATTGTTGTCTTAGCTTGCAGTTTTCTATGGCATACAATGCTGAACATCTTTTTGTAGACTCATTTGACATTTATATATCTTCTTTATTGAGGTGTCCAGATTTTTTTGCCCATTTTAAAAGTGGGTTGTTTGTTCTCTTACTGTTAAGTTTTAAGAGTTCTTGGTATATTTTGGGTGCCAGTACTTTATGAAATAGGTATTTTCAAATATATTCTCCTAAAACTTAACCAATTTTTTCTTCTATCTTAATTTTGGTGTTGTATCTAAAATATCATTGCCATATCCAAGGTCACCTAGTTATCTTTGTCCTGTGTTATCTTTTGGAGTTTTATAGTTTTGCACTTTGCATTAGGTTTATGCTCCATTATAGATTAATTTTTGTGAAAGGTAGAAGGTCTGTGCCTAGATTCATTTCTTTGCATGTGGATGTCTTGTTGTTCCAGTGCCATGTGCTGAAAAGATTATCCTTTCTCTGGTAAACTGCCCTTGCTCTTTTGTCAAAGATTAGTTGACTATATTTATGTGGGTCTATTTCTGGACTCTCTATTCTATTCCATTGATCTATTTACTTGTTCTTTCTCAGATACCATGTGTCCTATTTGCTGTAGCTGTATAGTAAGTTTTATAGCAGGGTAATATCAGTACTCCATTTTTCTCCTTTAATATTGCTGACTATTCTGACATTTATAAACTTTAAAATCAGTTTGTAAATATCCACAAAATTATTTGCTGGGATTTTGATTGCTATTGCATCGAATCTATGGATCAAGTTGAGAAGGACTGACATTTTGGCAATATTGAATCTTCCTATTGATGGACTATCTCTCTACTTTTTAGAGATTTTTGATTTCTTTCATCAGTGTTTTATAGTTTTCCTCATATAGACCTTGTACATAATTTTTAGATTTCTACCTAATATAAATGGTATTGCATTTTTTATTTCATATTCTAATTGTTTATTGTTGTATTGAAAGCAATTGATTTTTGTATATTTACATTGTATTCTGCAACTTTGCTATAATCATTAGTTTCAGAGTTTTTATTGATTCTTTGATATTTTCTATATCATCTGTGAACAAAAACAGTTTTACTTCTTCCTTTCCCATCTGTATATCTTTTATTCCTTTTCCTTTCTATTTGCATTAGCTAGGACTTCCAGTACAGTGCTGAGTAGTGGCAGTGAGAGTGGACAACTTTACCATGTTCCTGATCTTAGCAGGAGAATATCCATTTTCTCTCCATTAATGGTAGAGAAAATGTTAGCTGTCAGTTTTTTGTAGATGTTTTTTTATCAGATTAAGGAAGTTCCCCTTTATTGTTAGTTTGCTGAGGGTTTTTATCATGAGTGGTTGTTGAATTTTATCAAATATATTCCTTCATGTATTGATATGATTTTTCTTCTTAAGACTGTTGATGTGCTAAATTATGTTCATTAATTGATTTTCCTAATGTTGGACCAGCCTTGTATCTCTTGAATAAATCCCACTTGGTCATTATATTCATTTTGTAGAGTCACCATAGTAGAATAACACAAACTGAGAGTCTTAATTTTAATTTATTGTTTCACAGGTCTGGAGGTTGGAAGTCTGAGATCCAGGCAGTCAGCAGGGCTTGGTCCTTTGGAGAGCTCTGGGGACACTCTGTGCCATGCCTTTGTCCTAGCTTCTGGTGGTTTGCCGACAGTCTTTGTTGTTCTTTGTTTTGTAGATGCATCACTGCTAGCTCTGTCTTCATCTTCACACAGTATTTTTCCTGTGTGCATGTATGTGTCCAAATGTCCCCTTTTTATAAGGACACCAGGCATAGTGGGTTAGGAGCACACCTTACTCTAATTAATTATCTCATCCTAGTTAATTATATCTGCAATGACCCTATTTCCAAATAAAGTCACATTCTTAGGTACTTCAAACATAAATTTTGAGAGGATACAATTTAAATCATAACAGCCCATTCTCTAGCCACCAAATCCTAATGTAAAATACATCCACCCCCATCCTAAAATCCCCAAAAGTTTTAACCCATTCAAGCATCAACTTTAAGTCCAAACTGTCATTTAAATATCATCTAAACCCTATTCAACTGAGACTCAAAGTATGATTCATGCTGAGGCAAAAATCACCTACATCTGTGAACATATAAAACCAGATAATACATTACGTTCTTCCAAAATACAATGATGCAAGAAGTGTAATACAGACATTTCCAATTTCAAAAGGAAAAATCAGAAAGAAAAAAGAAGTCACATGTACCAAGCAAGACTGAAACCAGCATTGTAAAAAGTCTGGGGGGACCCAGTTTGAGGGGGAACCCATGTTTTGTGAGTTTTACCTCCAGGAGCCCTGCTTTGGATGAGTTTGCCTGTTTCCACATACCCTCACCAACACTGTTAGGTTTTAAGGCTTGAGAAAAATCCTCCTCTGTTCATGCTGTGGGCCCAATGGGGGGCAGCCTCACTCTCCATGCCCCCTTGGGTGGCCATGCCCTATTCTCTGAAACCAAAGAGTTGTCTCTACCCTCTGGAATCAAGAAGGAGCCAGCTCCTGAACTGCCTTTGGGGTCCTTCTTCCTTGATAGCACATGTTCACAGCTCAGTAGCTCTGTCTGCCTGTTTCCTTCCTAGAGAATCCCAGAATTCCAGTCATCTTCCTTCTTTTGTCCTTTCTCTGCCCTTTCATCCAAACTGGCAGTGTTTCTGTTGAGATGGTTAATTGGACCTACAAGTTGCATGTTTAATCTCTTTAGCTAGTGGTTGCCACACCCTTAGTGTTCTCTTCAGCTCACACATTCTCTCTCATTTTTTGCAATATGGGTAGGCCAAGACTTCTCTGAATCCTCATGTCTGGTTTCCTTTTGTTTAGCACTTCTTCCTTCAATTTATTTCTCTCCTTTTGCATTTTTCTATAAGCCACAAAGAGCAACAAAGCCCCACCTTCATGTTTTGCTTAGAAATCACCTCAGCTAAATATCCAAGTTCATCACTTACAAGGTCTACCTCCCAGAAGACAGCAGAACACAAATAAACTATGTTGTCTGCCATTTTGTTTTGTTTTGTTTTTTAACAAGGACCACTTTTCCTCCAGTTTCCAATAGCATGGTCCTCATTTCCATCTGAGACCTACCAGAGCAACTGTGACATTTGTTCTAGCAACCATCGGTTAGTTCCTGGTGAAATACTTTCTTCTGAGGGCAAGCCCTATAAAGAAGAATGCTTTTGGCTTATTTCAAAATGCCTGCTTTTCCCTTCCCTCTGCCAGATGTACAAGTGGATTTTCTTCTGATCTTCACTGTGAGAACCTGGTAAAGCTGCTGGAGGTAAAACTCACAGAAGTGTGGAGTCTCTCTAAGACTGGGCCTCCCTGGAATTTTTTAACTTTCAAATACATTCCCATAGAGCCTCCAGCAGCTCCTCAGTTGCAGCGTAGGTTTTCCTCCCCCAGTGCTGGTTTCTACAGTGGATTCTGCCTGGAGCTTCTGCTCCAGCACACTGTGGTTCTGTGTCTGCTGAGCTATCTCTCCAGTTTGGGAGGCAGTTGTTTGCCCTGTGACTTCAGTTTTCTAAAGGATTTAAAAAGAGTTGCCGATTTTAAGTTTGTTCAGCTTTTTTCTTGTTGTGTTGGTGGGAATCATGACTTCCAAGTTCCTTACATTCTGGACTGGAAAGTGAAGTCTGTTCAAGTTTTTTCTTTTGATTCTGTATGTGTGTGTTCACGTCAGGAGGGGTGTTTCCACTATTATTAGCAATACTATTGTAACCAGAAAACACACTGGCGTTCGGGCTGCCTGTCACTACCAAATCCAACAAGCAATGGCAGTGATTGAATGTTTATGGGCACTTTATTCAAATGGCCGGTGATCTGAGAAGATGGCAGGTTCATACCCTAACAAACCATCTGCTCTTCTCTTTCCTGGACATTTGTTATTTTTTATAAGGGGGCGGGGGAGGACAAACAAGGTGTGGTGAGGGCTTTGAGATTCAGAGGGTACAACATTCCTGTCCTCAGCAGTTAGCTGTTCCCAAGGTGGGGTGCTGTTCTGCTCCCCTGACACAAAGGCCCGGATGCCTCCAACTTGTCCCCTTGTGGTAATCTCTAGCCAATGCCCCAGGAGATCAGCTGTTTTTCCCAGGAGCCAAGATGGGCCTTACCTGTAGTTTCTGAAACAAAAGCTTTAACATACACATGACTTGCAAGACTTATAACTTTTTACCTTAAGCTAAAATTTTCCAAGTTTTGAGTCCCTTATCACTGTGACCTTGCATATATGACCAATTGCCTTTTGCAGATTGATTCCTCAAAGTGGATCAAAGCTTATACAGAATTCTGATTGATACGTTGGGCCAATTTTCTAATTGTAATGTCTCGGTACTCCCCACCAGTGTGACTGACTTAGCCTCTTTCACACGCTCTCACCAACACTAACTATTGTGAGACTTTTGTGTTTTTGCCAGTTAGATAAGCAGTTAGTTCACCTGCATTTCTTGGATTAATCATGAGTCTCTTTTTTCACATTTATTATTTCTTATATTTCTTCTTCTATTTAATTACCTGTGTATATTTTGTCTGTTTCTCTATTTGGATGTTTGGATGTTTAGTGTATAAAAAGTTTATTTTAGGGTCAAAACCTCTGTGTATCTTATATTTTGCAAATATTTTTTTCCACATGCATGTTGTTTATATTGACTTTATGGTAGGATTTTTGTTACATTTTCACTTTTAGAGTAAAATGTATATACATTTACTATTAATGCTTGGTTTTTGTTTTGTTTAGTTTTTTTAAAAGTTGCTAAAAAAGATTTTTCTCCTTCCTGGTATATTCAGTTTTTGATTTTGATTTTGGCCATGGCTTTTGCTCAGCCACATTTTATTTTTCTCTAGTATTTAAAATATAAATATCTTGTTCACCTGGGATTTATTTTGGTGGAAAGCCTGAGGGTGAGGTCAAGCTTGATTTGTAGCCAGACAGCTAGCCAATTGTATATAAACAGTTAGGAAATAGCTCTTTATTTCACTGATTTGTAATGCCACCTTGTCACCCACTGGGCTCTCCTCCTGGACTGTCTACTCTGTGGATTTGTCTGCTTCATGCTGTGTGATACATACCATTTCCCACTGCTTTTTATATAGCATTTATCACTGGTGGTGGTCCACCCCCTTCACGTCTTCTTCTGCTTTATCTCACACCCCCCACTAATCTTACAAAGGTATTTCCAAGATTGCTTTTTGAAATCATTTTTTCAAGGTCACCTCCCCAAAATATAGGAATTAGTATTTCTTTTTGTTATTAGTCTCACACAATTTCATTTACATTTGTATATGTTTTTATATACTTGTAAATAATGTGAATGAGATTTTTTATTCTTTCTTAAAATAATAGAGCTATTGTTACTTACATTTTTATTTGACCATTTAATTGACTGCTTGTTGAGTATAATATTGTCAGTTGATCTTTTTTATTTACTAGGTATGTTAGTAATGACATACTAACAAATAATGGAAATAATTATTGTTTATTTTTAATATTTAAAACTGCTTTTATTCTCTTGTTTTGCCTGCAATTTTTAAATAATATTAAATAATCATGGTACTAATGAATACTTTTAACTCATCTTCGGCTTTTCTGGGAATGCTTCCTAGTGATTATTAATCTTAATATAGTTTAGCTAGTGGTATGAAATAGGTGCTTTTTCATTTTAAGAAATTATCTGTATTCCATTTTTATTCAGTTTTTATTTTCAGTCAGGAATAAAGGTTGTCTTTATTATTTGTCAAATGTTTGTTTAAACCAATAATCAACAGACTAGTGTGGTTTTTCTGCTTGATTTGCAGGTACAGTGAATTAAATAGATTTTTCTAATATCGAGTTATTTTTCTCTGTCCTCTGGAAATAATTCCCTGACCACCAACATTGTGAGGAATGGAAACAGAGACAGGTATTATTATTGCAAGATGAGGCACAATGGCACAAATGTCTGGTCCCTGGCTGCTTTGGGCCACAGCAGCCTCTGCAGTGGAGGAGGAGGGAAGAGAGAGGGAAAGCTGGATGTCCCTGTCTTCATCCAGGCAGGAATTGCACCCCAGCTTTCTGAAAGAGAGGTGCAGGGCCATGTGACCTGTGGATCTGTTTCTGATGGTGGTCTGTCATAGTTGCATCCCAGAGTCTTGGAGTGTGACCATCTGCCAACATTCATTCTCTGTTGGGCAAAGCAGGAGACAGATGAAACACAAAAAAATAAACTTATTTCTGGAGGCCCCAGTATCCACCCCATTGTAGACCAAGGGGGCTCCTGTTCTTCAGGTGACCCTGCTGCCCAGGCCCCAGGCAGATGGCAAAAGCATCATGCTGCTTCTCCAGGCCAAGGGCAGGATTCTCCAATCCCTCCAGGTCTTGATTTTAGGCAAGTAGATCAGTGTCCAGCTCCCTGTGGTCTCTAGCCTTCACTTGGCACTCACAAGGCTGTCAGACCCCAGACATTAAGGGCATGAGCTGTGCATTGGTCGGCTTTCATGCCTCACTTCTGTGACTTTGCTTCCTTCTTGACTTCTTATAGGTGGAGATGTTCATTTCTTGGTTTCTGCTTAACTATGTAATTGAAAATTATTTTGCTGTATTTTATCCAGAATTTTCATATGTGAGAAACATAGGGACAGAGGCAGGAGAGGATCCTTGAATGCCAGTCTGTCCACATCTTCACCTTGGAGTCTGGGCTGATGATTAATTACACTTGTTCCATACCAATGGTTCAGTTCAGGGCCTCAATTTGTATCTAGTTATATAGTCTCTACATAACAGACTAATAATACACTTCAATAGATTTAGCAAATACTGATTGAGAACTTAATACAGGGCAGTTACTGAGTGGGGAGCTATATGAGAAATGGTCTTGTGGCCAGTGAGAGAGCATCATCATCTAGTTGGGGGACAGCCAGCCAGAGCACAGGTTGGGTGGTGCTTGTGATAACTCAGGGGTCAGGCCACTTGTTGGATTCTGGGGCATAACTAACTACAATAGGCACACATAGGTCCAGCCCAAGAGGTTCTCAAATTTGGGGGAGTCCCAAAACTCCTTTGAAAATCTGAAATACCTATGGGCCTTGGTCTCAGAAACATACTCATTTCATATGTGGTTTCTGAATTCTTGAAGCCCAAAGCAGGGATTTGTAATGGAATGTAGGCTAAGAGGCCCTGGAGCCCCTCCACATAAGCCTGGCTGGGGGATGGGAGATGTGGAGAAGGGCCATTGAAAGTTATTTTGTGTACCAACAGCAGGCTAGCTAGGGAGATGGGCGTGACTTTGACCCATGATGTAACTGGGAGACAGCTTCCCCAGCTACAGTGCCTGCACAAGAGCTAGACCTGGTTCGCTATACACCATGGGGCCACGCCTGCTTGGACTAACCATTGCAGCCAAGAAGTGCAGAAAATGTGGGAGAGCTGGCAGGTGTAGCCGATTGTGTGAGAAGTCAGAAATGGGGTAATAGTGGAGGTTCCAGGCTGGGATTTAAACTAAAGGCAGGCTGCTACCAGGAAGGAGAGACAATGCAAGACTATGGGGGACAATGCGAGACCACGTGGGAAGAAGAGGGGCGAAAGGACTCTTCGGCGGACCATGATGAGGTGACCCGTGGTTTTGGATTAAGAAATGGAGATCACGGCAGCCACACAGCTGATGGTGCCAGGTGCTGCAGGAGGCCAGCCTAGTTAAGCATGGATTCCTGGGAGGAACCAGGAGTCTAGCTGAGCTATGGACTTCTATTTATTTTCCTGAGATGCGGTATCCCTGATTGGCCTGGTTTAGCAAGGGGAGGCAGGACTGTGTGTGTGTTTGTGGGTGTTTTAAAGGGACTTTGAGATTTAATGGTGACATTCTGCCATTACTATAAATGTATGTAACTTCAGAATAAATAGTTCCTTTCCTTTTTACCAAACTCTGGCATTGAGAGCCACAGTTCTAACACCTGGCGGTGGGCAAGAACCACAGTACAGAGAGACCCTGAGGGGAGGGGGCTTGTTTCAGTACCAGTACCTGGGCTCCCCAGTGGGTCTGATTCTGTAGCATGGAGACCTCCTGAGATTTGAAACTGCTGAAGTCGACGTAAGCTAACACTGTTCAAGGTTCGACTATAAGTCTTTCTGGAAAGAGAAGTAATTTTGTTGCAGCCATACTATCAGTAAACAGACACCGTAGGTGCCATTGTTATTGGTCAGGGGCCTGGCCCTGAGCAGGTCTGCCTAGGGCCAGCTGTAGTGTGTGGGCTCTTGACTTTGGGTAGGAAAGATTTCACAATCTAGTCCAGGTGACTATGAGGACACATTTGTTGAAGCTGGGAACGGTGAAACAAGGAAAGGAGAAACAAGGAAAGGCTTAGCATGAAAGAAGCAACAGGAGAGCCTAGGCTGGGCTGCCTTAGCTCACTGGGAAGTCAGAGAAAAGGGGCTTGGGGACAGATCAGGGGATTAGCCTGGGACGAGCTGCCAGCTGCCCATGGCCGTAGAGTATAAGGGATGCTTGCCTGAGAAGAAACAAGTGGGGGTGGGGCCAGAGGAAAAGGAAAATGGCAGGAGCTGCTCCCCTGAGGGAGAGCACTGGCACCGTGAGCCCTTTGTCTTGAGGCTCCTCTTGCTTCTGGGAATCACTGGAGAGGTCTTGGGGGAGGGTTGAGTAGGATATTCATCAGTTCTCTGAGTGTGCCCTTTTAAGGTCATGGTCTCCACTGATTGGTCAGTGGCAGGGCAGGGGTCTTTAGTTATTGCAGTTGGTCCTGGTTGCCCACCTGGTTTTGCTGCTTTTCTGGGCCTGGAGCTAAAATACAACTGAGGCCAGGATGTTATCCCTAGGGAGGAAAGGCCTGGGCAGGTCAGGTTACCCTGGCGTTGAGGTCCTTGTTTTCCAATTTTGTCCCTGCCAGGCCTTTCCCCCTAGTGACCCTCTGTGCCTAGCCATGAATTGCTTGGCCATTGTGTTCAGCTACCTGACTCAATTCCCTATTCCACTTGCCAAGGGATTTTCCTAGCTCCTCATTGTCCTGTCTTACCATGAGAATTGCAGTTAACATGGTTGTGTTTCACTAGGACATATACTATTATTCCTAGTACTGTGTAAATATGGTCACCACCCATGTTACTGACAAATCATGGAGGGGTCTGCACATTCAGGCCACTGGAAGGCAGAGGATGCCAACAACATAATTACTGATCTTTTGCAATGGTAAGAATTTTAGTACAGAAAGTCCCAACTGCCTGATGTGACCCTGTGGACAGCTTCTGCAAATTTAATGCTATTGTAATGATGATGGAAAGACTTAGCATGACATCAAAGATCTGAGCTTTGTTGACCAAGTCATCAAAGCTGGTATTTTTCAGTAGCCTTTGCACTGCATGAATCACAGCTGTATTGCTTAAAGAAAAGCTTTTGCCAGTTTAAGGTCAAAATAAGTAAAATATTAATTTAAATTGGATTCTCAACTTTATAAAAATTCTGGTGCATTGCCATCACTAGGTGATTTGGTTCTAAGTGATCATATATGATTATAATTACAAGTTGTGAGGATCTGCCTGTGGGACCAGCATTCTCAGCAACAAATGTACTTTTTACAATTGTTAGGATTTTGCTTTATGAAGAGGATTTGCCATTAACAGGTTTTTCTTTTTTAGATCAGTTCTATCCTTTTAATTTGCTTTCTTTTTTGTTGTTGTTGTTGTTGAATCAATAGGTATGGCAGTTTTATGAAAACTTGAAAACTGTGTACATAAAATCCAACCTTACAGAAAAGAAAGATTATAATTACTTTAAATGACAACAGATACCTTATTAATCGTTTCTCTCTTTACCACCTTCTTGAAACACATTACATATTTATCTTGATATTACAATTACTGACAAAGAGGAGAAGAAAAAAGTTAAAATATATTTTAAATTTAACATAAATCAAAGGCAGGTTGCCTGAATCAAATTATGAAAAAGAAAAGATCTCTCAACATAGTTGAGAGAAACGTAGAGCTGGGCTGACAAGGGGTGGTTCCGTGCTCTTGGCCTTATCACCATCTCTCTGTGTGACCTTGAGCTAGCTCCCTTCCTTCAGTATCTCTTTCCTTGTCTAGAAAATTAACATTTCTATAGTGACTTTAAATGAAAATCAAATGCCTAAGACAGTGTAGCATTCCCCCAACACCGAACTCTTTTCCTTCCTCAGTGACTTTCTCATTGTAAAGATGTATTAGTGTGTTGTTTACTTGTTTATCTCCTCATAACTTGATGCAGATGGGATTACATGCACGGGCTATCCCACCCTCTCATTCTTCTAGGGTCACACCCCCTTCAAAGTTTTTTCTGACTTGACAGTCTACTGCTAGATAGAAGTGACATCTTAGTCTCTCTTCAAACCCACCTACCTGGTACAGACTCCTAAAAAATGCTACATTTAACTGCTTTGCTTTTAAGTCTCTTTCTTCCTGTAAGTCATTAAGCCTCTCTAGGGTAAGAACCCTGTCTTACTCAGGTTCATATCCCTAGAGTCTAGGATGGTGCCTCATATATCACAGATATTTATTTTTTTAACTGAATAGAAAACATTAAAATTGTGGGTGTGGAGGGCAAGCCCAGTAAGTGAATTGACTTATTCTCTGAAACTCTGCCCTGGTCTGAAAGGTGTTCTGTGTTAGGGGGATTGTCCCTGCTGCCTGGCCTGGAACAGTCCCATTTCATGTCTCCTCATGTCGATGTCCCATTTGGTTTAGTAGTCAATCCAGACATATGTGATTTTGATATTTAAGATGTAGTTTGGGTTTTGAAGGTAGTTTTTCAAAGAACTGTATTATTTATTTTTTATAAATATAAAATTTTTCATACTTGTATAATTTTAACAGCTTTATTAAGGTATATTTTACATATCATAATTCTCCCATTTAAAGTGTATAATTCAGTATTTTAGTAAATTTACTGAGGGGTTCAACCACCACCATATCTAGTTTTAGGACATTTTCATCGCCTCAGTAAGATTTCTCATGCCCATTGTACCCCCAGTGAGGAATTTACTTCCTGTCTCTATACAGTTTTCTTTCTTGTCCCAGCTGGTGTGGCTCAGTTGGTCGGGCATCATCCACAAACTAAAAGGTTGCCTGGATTGTGGGTTCAGTCCCCAGCTGGGGGAAGTACAGAAGGCAGCCAACTGATGTTTCTCTCTCACATCAATGTTTTTCTCCCTCCTTTTCTCCCTCTTCCTCTCTCTCTCTAAAATCAAATATCAAAATTAAATTGAAAGAATTTTCTTTCTCAAAATTTCACATAAGTGAAACCATACAACCCATGATCTCTTGTGACTGGAATTCTTTCAGTAAGAATCATGTTTTCGAGGTTCATCTATGTCATCTCATGTATTGGCAGTTCATTCCTTTTTTGCTGACTAGTTTTTAAATTTATGGATATAATATATTTTATCCAGTTAAGTGAGCTATGTTATCATTTAAAACCAATTATTAGGTGATAAATATTTCAAAAACACTTTATGATTTAATTGTTTTAGTGCCCTCTTTCTCTCTCTGAATTATCTGTTTGGATGATATTATCACCTTGACTACAGTTGGACTTGTCTGTGGGTGGTTTGCAGTACAGAGAATCCTTAGGAAGATATGCTAGTTCTCTTTCTGTTCATATCAAACAACATTTGTGGAGCATCTAGGCCCTGAAGATGCAAAAATTAATAAGATATCATTCCTACCTGTGAAGAACTTATAGTCTAACATTAACAGTTACCATCTACTGAGTACCTGATGTTGCCAGGGACTGTTCTAAGTACATTGCATGTGTTGTCTCATTAAACCCTTGCCATCACATATGAGGAAGATAGTATCATTATCACCCTCTTCTTATAGATGAAACTGGCCCAGAGAGGTAAGTAACTTGCCCTAGTAACTTGTTCTGGCTTAGGATACTGGGATGCAATTGCCAGTAACTGAGCTAGGAAATTCAGAAAGAACAATTCTTAGGGGGCAGGAATGAAAATGATACAAAGAAAGTTTGAAATAGTTTAAATTTGAGATGCCATAGGAAACTCAAGGAGAGATGTTGGACAAGTAGTTGTACATACTTATGTAAGTTGTGGTATGAAGTCAAGGCTAGAGATATAAATTGAGTATTATTAGCATGTGAGAGGAGGTGAAATCATGAGAGGGGACAAGGTCACCCTGAGAGTGTGCAGTATGGGAAAAGCCTGAAAGTGAACACCTCTGTGTAAAGGAGAGCATGAGGACAGTGACTCCACACTGGGAGGAAATGTTGATGGAGCTAGGAGGAGGACTGGAAGAGAGTGAGGCTACACAAGCTAAGTGGGCAGACCATCAAGGCAGCAAATGCAGCATCAAGACCCAGGAAGTGTTACGGAAACCAGCCTGTGGGGTCCCACCACTCTTCCAAACAGGCAAAACTCTAGAGACAGATTTCGGTGGAAAAGAAAAGGAACCTTTTATTTAATGACCATGCAATTTGAAATAAAAGCAGGTTTCTGTCTGAAAGCCTATTCCTTCTAAAATATCCAAAGAAAAAAACCCTGTCACCCGCTGCCAGTCCAGACCAGTCCTGTCTGGGTTCCTTTCCCCATTTAAAATTATGTCCTTGGGAAAACATAGGCAGTTGCAGCATGCTTCTTGTCGTGGTCTGCTCCAGGCATCCTTGGAGTCTGTGCGCATTGGCTGAGGTCCTACTCCTAGTGCCCCTTCCTTGGCTCCTTACGCTGGTCCAGTACTTGGCTCCCTTTCTCCTCAGTGTCAGCTTGCTGGTGTAGCTGTGCTCCACCCTCATCCACAGCACCATCCCCCAGAGCACTTGTTCCAGTTCCCAGCACCACTGCAGTTTCCCATGCAGGGGAGGGGCATGGGGCTTGCCACCTGGCCACATAACCTCCATAGCCTGATAGCTCAGGCCTCCTCCCTTTCTGCCCTACTGCCCAGCACCTTGTGTGCTCCTGGCCAGGCAGGTCCCAGAGCACTCAGGGAGGGATGCTGGGAAGGCTCCTGGACCACAAGGTTCCCAAAGCCCTCCATCCCAGGAACACGAGCCCCTGGTGGCCAGCCAGACCAGTGAGGAGAAGGGAAAGCAAAGAGCTGGTGTTTCTACGTGCTCCACTTTTAAAGGTGGCCCCCAGAGCCCCCTGCACACTGGAAGTAGACAGGAGAGTATGTCCCTGTCTCCAGTCACCTTCCTAGCCTGACGCATGTGCCCTACACACTTCTTTCAACTGAGTCATGGTGCATTGCCCTGCACACACATGCACAGTCCTGGGTACTTCCCAACCTCTTCCCCTTTTCCAGGGGGTCCCCTTGTTATAGAAGATGAGACCAAAGTATCTCCCAAGCATGGGAAGGGGGAGGCTATTAATTATGTCTGTTCTCTGAGCATTGGAGAGAGAGATTGGAAGCCAGTTTGTAGTATATAGTAAGTGTGTGTTTCATGATATAGTCTTTCCTATACCAGCCTTCAGTCCCTGCTTGGGTCATCTGATCTGAACCTTAAGAACTGAAAGCACTGGGTGATGTATACAACCACTAGTCCTACACGTGATACTGGTAGTGAGGAATAACTGAGCCAACAGAGGTGGCTGTGCTATGCACTCAGCTTTTATTAGTGCAGATTCAATCCAAATCCATACAAACCTAATAACAATAATACTAACCTAATAACAATAATAATCACTCAGAAACAATCAGCAATAACATCACATAAGAGAATTGGGGGATAACAAACCTGAGTCCCTAGAATCCAGATCAGGTCTGGGTCCAGGAGGCAACTGCACTAGGTGATTGGCATCTTGAGAGGCGGAGTCAGAAGGAGGGAAGCACAGTGTAGCTCTATCTCTCCCGAGGCAGAACATGTGGGATGTCTCAAAGTGACTCACTCTCCGGATGTGTCATCCATGGTCTGAAGTCCTCTGCTTTTCTGCTTCTTTTCATTGAAAAGTCACATTGATTTTGCACAATTTCTTGTAAACATGTTTTTCTTAATTTGGATAAACACACGCTGGTTTCCTCAGTCACTATAGACACATGTTGTGTACATCAGCTCTGACAGGCACATTTTTACATCAGCTCTGATAGACACATGTTGTTTTGTGCAGCCTCGACAGGCACATGTGGTTTATGTTGCTCTACTGTGCATGCTCTGAGAGGCAGTGTCACCATTCCAATAAGCACATGCTGTCTACCACACTGTACTGGGCATGCTGAGGGGTTGTATTATTTCTCTGGGTCATTGCTGTACTGTACATGCTCTAAACATGACTTTGGGTCCTGCTCACATCATGGCTTTAGAAATGAATGAACCATGACCTGTAGGAGTCACAAGTGGGAGCTACTCTTTCAAGAGATTCAGGAACTAATCCCTCAAAGACAGAGCATCAGCAGATGATTTTCTGTCCAGTATGACAGCCTCGAGAATATTTATAAGTATGAGGCTGGGAATGAGGAAAGAAAGAGTGTTGAAGGTATAGCGTGGTAATTCCATGGTTCTCAACCCTTGGTGCATATTAGAACCACGAGGGTTGGGGGAAGAAGGGTGATACTGCTTAAGAAAAACAGAAGTTCTCATTTAGTTGATCTGGTAGTACAGCTCAGGCACCCATACATTTTTTTAGAGCTCCCTTGGTGACCCTAATTTAAAGCCAGGTTTGAAAAACCACTGGAATAATTAAGAGAATGATATTCCAGAGGAGATGGGATTAATAACACATTAGGGGTGTTGGCCTTGACTAAAAGATAAGGGTGTGTGAATCTCTGAGACCAGGGGTGGGGCTGGGCATATTTGTAGATAGGTTTACAGTTGTAGAAGTAAGAAGTTGAATTGGTATCTGCCTTTTAACCTCAATTTACTCAACTAAAGGCTGAGACTATAGTAAGGTGAGGGGAGTCAAGGCTAGATGGCTTGTATGAAGAGGTGAAACTTTGGAATGCATGCTGAAGGGACAGAGATGGGCAAGTGACCAGGCCCAGGTGACAGCCCCTCTACTGTTGGAGACACACAGCGCTGATGCAGTCCTAATGCAGACATAAACGGGGAAGGGCCATTTCTTCTGGCAGCAGAGAGAGAGAGTGATATTCAAGATCCAGACTGGCATTCTGCCACGGAGGGCCTCAGTGAGGACAAGGCCATGGATGTGGAAGACCCTACTGATGGACTAGTTCAGGTTTCAAAAGTGGATTTCAGGATAAGGGGAGAAGCAAATGAAAGCAGGAGGAGGATGATTAGGAGAAAATGAAGGTTATGGAGACTGAATAGGCCCCTGAGATCCAAATAAAGTGCTGGTGAGATTAGGGGCATGAGGAATGGGGAAGGGCACTGACACTTGGTATGAGAGTGGAATTTGTGGTGTCTAATATGGATCAACTCCAGGGTGCAATGCTTGACTAGTTAAGGCTGAATGAGGTAGATTAAAAGTAAACACTGGTTGAATTGAAGAGGTAAAGAAGTGACTAAGCTAGAGTATTGGATGTATCATCCATTTGGATATTGAAAACACTCTGTTGAAGGCTTAATTTGAGATGCTCAAAGATGAACCAGATGCCTTTGAATAAGAAGGAACAATCATGGGAGTGGGACAGGATTCCTGTGACAGGAAAGATAGAGTGTTAGTTATGAGCCTCAAGTGACAGGAAGATTTCACAGGAAGGTGGTGGCTAATTAATAGTTTGGATTGTAAGAGCAGAGATGGCCGGACTTTCTTCTGACTGAACTCCATAGTATTTGAGCCATGAAAGCAAACACATTTAGGCAGGAGAAAGCTGCAGGGAAACAAGGAATCCTTGGAGGGGATCAGTTTGGGGGAGCTGGGAAGCCCAGTTCCAAACATGGCAGGGAAGGGAAGTGTTTCTCAAACCTCAGCACTGAGTAAACGATAACTGCATTAGATCACAGGGACTCTCAGTGCAACACCTTGATTCCTGCTTCAGTATGCCTTCTGTCCTTACGAATCAAGGAAAAAGTCTGTATTTTTGCTGCCATTCTCGGAAGACCCCATTAACACTTGCTAATCTTTTCTTTGTGCTTCCAGATTATTTTTAATTAATAGACCAGTATTTAGAAGAGCTTTAAATTGCCATCAAAATTAAGCAGATAACAAAGTTTTCATATATCACCTTCCCTTTCTCAGTTTTCCCTGTTACTAACATCTTGCATTATTAGTGTGATACATTTGCTATTATTAGTGAACTATCATTGATCCATATTTAACATTAAGTTTAATTGTCTGTGTTGTACATTTTTATTGTATTTATTGAGGTAACACTAGTTTACAAAACCATATAGGTTTCAAGTATACAACTCAATAAAACATCATCTGTACACTGCATCATGTACCCATCCCCCAAACTCAGAATTAGAGGTAGAATTTAATATGGTTTTATTAGCATTTCATTTAATAGTTACCCTGTATTTATGCAAAATGATACCCATGTGTTTATGTTGTGATATAATATTCATTCTAAAGATGTGTTTATGTTTTTTAAAAGTGAGTTTATTTTTTAAATATTGAGTGAGTAAGAGCAGAGCAGCAAGCCAATAAGGTAAAAATAGCAAAGGTGGGGCGGGAGTGACTGAGGTTTCGGAAGGGCTCACAAAGGATGCAGGGGGAAATTGTGGTAGGCAGGAGACTGAGAATGTAACTGCCTTAGCCCCAGACCATTCAGATCCTCCCGACTTCCCCAAAAGAGAGTTTCCAGAACCAGAGAGAGGCCCTTGAGCTGCTCCAGCCGAATCTCACACTGCTGCAGGTTTCGGAACTCAGAGACTGGGCAGTGGGCCGACCAATCCAGACTTCCTTCTCCAGGCTGTGTTCACAAATGCAGAGACACAGCCCCAGACCCCACCAAGCTGCAGACAGACACCTGGCTGTGGCTTCCTTCCCTTCCAACCATTGTTTCATTAGGAACAAGTTTCTGACTAAGTGTAGTTGAAGGGCCCTTGGGTTTTTAAGCAATGAAATCACCAAAGGCAATATTGAGAGGTTTGTATAGAATTGAGAAAGGTACATAGGTGGTAAAATAGTACCCCAAATATGACAAAGGAGGAAAAAAGTCTTTAAGTTGAAATATTGGGATTATACAGGAGTGGCCTTTGTTCTTGCGGTTCTTTTCTGACGAAGGGTATGTTCTGTTGTATTACCCAAATCCCTAAGTTTGGTTATATGACTTTGAACAGGAAAATTAATGAGTATCAATATCAGATACCTTTTTAATGACCTCAGAACAGGGCTATTAATGACAGCTATTCAGGACAATATGCTTCTCATTTACTTGAAAAATGAAGAGTTGCCTCATCCAAGAGTTGTCTTAATCCATCTTTGGAAATAACTCAGTCACTTAATTTCTCCTGCATGGCTGAATTTTCCCTCCAAGATCATCTCTGAGCATCTCACGTGAGTTCATTCTCCAGGGAAACACTGAACATAGAGCGAGAGAAGGAAGGCATTTGTGTTACTAATGAGAAGGTCTTCCCCTTTCTCTCCTCCCCATTGTTTTCACAGAGGTGAGGTAATGCTTTTGATACTAGACTCTCAAACATTTTAGTTGAAATATGTGTTCTCAATTGCAAAAAATTTTTATCCATGTTGTCATCGTTAGCCTTTTATTCACAGAAACTACTTTACAAGTTTAGTAAGTGTTGGAAAATTTCTTGGTAAAGTACAAAGAATTATTACTTTTTTGTTGCCCAGAAATTTCAGTTTAATACCTGCCTGTGGGGGTGGGGGAAATCTTCAGTGCTCAGAAATGTGGGATTTCTGCAGATCTGCTCAAATTGTCCATGCTGACCAAACACCAGGGCAGCACAGGGGTGCCATCCTGTCTCCCAGTGGATGTTCTCAGCATAATTTGGACACCAGTGCTCTTGAACTCCATGAAATGCTCTCTCTTTTCACTGACAACTTCAAGTGCAGGAAAAGAAGGAAGAAATTAGATGGTGATTTATAACAAAGTTGTGAGTGAAGCTATGATGGAAATTATAGAGGAAATAGATCTTCTGGCCAGGTTAGTATGAACATCATTTAGCATAAAATTAAGACCCAAACTGGACACTTATTCAGGTAAGTCTTTTGCATCACTCAGTCTTAGCTTTCTCAGCTGTGAAATTGGAATAATAATAATAGTGATGATAATACCTACTATCTAGAGTGTTAGGAGGGTTTTTGGTTTGCTTGCATGCTTGCTCATTTTAAATCTTACCATTTTAGCCATTTTTAAGTGTACAGTTTAGTAGCATTAAGTACATTCCCATGTGGTACAAGCACCATCACCATCATCTCCATAATTTTTATCTTTTCAAACTGAAACTCTGTCCCAGTAAACAGTAACTCCCCATTTCCCCTCCCCCAGTCCCTGGCAACCACCATTCTACCTTCTGTCTCTATGGATTTGATTACTTTAGGGACCTCATGTCAGTGGAATCAAACATATTTGGTTTTTGTATCTGGAATTCAGTGAGCATAATGTCTTCAAGATTCATCCATGTTGTAGAAGTGTCAGAATGTCATTCCTTTTTAAGGTTGAATAATAGTCCAGTGGGTGGATGGACCACATCTTGTTTATCTATTGATCTGTCCATGAACATTACAGTTGTTCCCACCTTTCAGCCACTGTGAATAATGCTGCAGTGACATGGGTGTGCAAATATCTGTTCAGATCCCTATTTTTCATCCCAAAGTGAAAGTACTGGCTCATATGGTAATTCTATGTTTAATTTTCTGAGGAACCACTATGCTGTTTTGAGGTTTTAATGAGAAATTAGAACAAAACTTTTGGAATCCTTTTGAACTTGGCACTCCACACTTGGCATAGAAATCAAATTGACTTATTCTCCAGCCTTTAGGGTCTCGCCTCCTGTCAAAACTGACTTTACAGGTGTGACAATCCTCTTTGATGGATTCTGAACAAGTAGAGAGGTCTTTCAGAGTCATGGCTTAAAACATTTGTTCCCATGGACATGTATTTTAAAACTGAGCTCTTAAACTAGGTCTAGTTAATAAATAATCATAATAATATAAATACATATTAACATGTTAATATAATAACAATAATGATAGTAGTAATAATATATAAGCATAAGCCTTTGGGACTCAGCCTGTTCTAGGAACAGAGGCCAGCCCCCTGAGTGAGGGATGCTGTGGGGATCACTTGTTGAGAAAAGGTGAGTGTCCAGAAAGGACACACTGGTTTAAGATGGAAGTGAGATTTTAAGTATTGCAAGAAAATTTCTTGATAAGTTAAGCGGGGAGAATTATTCTGCCAAAAGGGTAACCTGAAGAGAGAATTGGATATTTATACAAAATATGCCTCTTTGGATCTGTCTTATCATTAACACCTCATTTTACATTTTGGAGGGTTTTTTTCCCCTTTCTTTTAAGGGTTTTATCCTGGGCTCCTTTCTGTTTTCCCTCCAACAAGGCCATCAACCCAGTCACTCCACATACTAGCCCTGTCCCATGCCCACTCCCAGTGTTCTACCTCCCACCCAGTGTCTCTCCTGAGCTCCTTTATTTATTCAACATTTTTTATCAAGCCCCCACTGAATGCCAGGCAACTATGTCAATGCTGGGGTTATGAAAGTGAACAGGCAAGAGTGGTCCTTGTCCTCAGGGGCTGACATGGTGCTGGAGGCTGCACACTGGAGGGGTGGGGGGTGCCTCAGCAAGATAGTCCAAAGTGCTTCCCTGAGAGGGGGAAATCCCAGTAGGCATCTAATGTTTCTCTCAAAAATCTCTTCCTGTGACACCATACCTCTGAAATTCAGTCTGCCCAAAGCTAAATTTATGATCTGCCCTCTTTCCCTGCAATTTGTTCCTGCTCTTGGCTGTTCTGTCCAAGTAAGTGTGGCTACCATCCTCCAGGTTGTTGAAAACAAACACTTGGGAGCCACCTGCAAGAGCTTCCTCCACCACATCTAATCAACCACAAATTCCTGTCATTTTTACCCACTGTGTACTTCCTGAATCTGTCCTATTGTCTATCTCTACCACCATCACCATCGTCTCAGGCCTGGACTACGACAAAACTGAGCCCCTCTGTCCATAATAACACTTGCTGTCTCCTCACTGCAGCTGGACTGATCTTTGAAAAATGCACATTGGATCATGCCACTCCCCTGCTAGAGCCTTTCCATGCCTTCCCGTAGCTTTTAGCTTAAAGCCAGATCTACAGGCCTGTGTGATCCAGGCCCTGCCTCCTTACCAGGTTCAGATTTACTCATCAGCACCACTTCTCCTTGCCCCTGTTTCCTGAATTTGCCATCTTTCCAACCTTTAGTCCGTCATCCTTCCCCCATCAGGGCCTCTGCACATACTGCTTCATCCCCTGAGCACTCCCCCCTCTTCATATAGCTGACCTCATCCTTCAGGCTGCAGTGTAAATGTGACTGTTTTGTGCTGGTCTCCAGACTATCAATAACCAGTGTTGTGGCTGGCCCAGCCCTTGTGGTTCTTATTATGATTACTAGATGCCCTCAGCTATAACTTAGAAAGGATACAGGTTTATTACCTACAAGATTCAGGTTTATTACCTACATAGCACACCTGGGGCCACAGAATGAGGTGGAGGGTAAAAAGAGGGAGTGCTCATGGGCCTGGGGCTCTGCTTTTATTGGAGTCAAGGGTGGGGGCCTAGAGTTTTTGTGGGATCACTTTTTATTGGTGAATTTAAAACATAAAAGAGGGAATTTAAAGCTTGGGAATAGAAAACAGACAACTAGCCCAAAGGCCAGTTATTGAAATCGAGATCTCTGGAACAAAGGTGCCTCTTGAGGGACTCTTTATCTAGTCTCTGGGCTGGACTTGGTTATTACAGATAGCTGTCTTTGAAGTGGTTGCCTCTGAAGTGTATGCCCCAGCAATCAAAGCTTAACACAGGCACTAGCATTACAAAAAGAAAAAACAAAAGTCAGGGCTAATTACAGTGACTATTTTTTCTTTAATTATTTTATTGTTCAATTACAGTTGTCTGCATTTACCCCATCACTCCCCGCACCCCAGCCAAACCCACCTCCCTCCCCTGCTTCCAACCCCACTCCTCGCCTTAGTTTTGTCCATGTGTCCTTTATAAGTAGTTCCTGAAAACCCTTCCCCCCATTATCCCTTCCCACCTCCCCTCTGGTTACTGTCAGATTGTCCTTAATTTCAATGTCTCTGGTTATATTTTGCTTTTTTTCTTTTGTTGATTAAGCTCCAGTTAAAGGTGAGATTATATGGTATCTGTCCCTCACTGCCTGGCTTATGTCACTTAGCATAACGCTCTTCAGTTCCATCTATGCTGTTGCAAAGGGTAGGAGCACCTTCTCTCTCTCTGCTGTGTAGTAACCCTGAAACACCAACCCAAAAGAACTTCTGCACCCCGATGTTCATAGCAGCACAATTTACAATAGCCAAGTGCTGGAAGCAACCTAAGTGCCCATCAGTATATGAGTGGATCAAAAGACTATGGTACATTTACACAATGGAATACAGTGACTTTTTAAAAGTCTTTCCAGACCTTCACCACCACAGATTAGGTTAGAATTTATAGTTATTCTTTCCCAGAGTCTCTTGTACTTTTCCTGCATAGGCTTTGTCCCGTTCATTCATCCATTGAAGGGCTATTTAGCAGATATCTTCTATGACAGACACATTTCTAGGTGCTTGGGATATGTCAGCGAACAAAACAGACAAAATCCCTGTAAATTTACATTCTAATAGGGTGGAACCAAGTAAATAAATAAACACGAGAAGCTCAGAAATTCTCCAGTATGTTAGAAGGCGAACCTAGCTCTGGAATGGAAATAGAGCACGTAGGCGAGTTGAGAAATGATGAGGTTGGGGGGCTGAGTTGTAACTAGAGTAGTTGCCCCCCTTTCTGCTGCTTCACTTTCTGTGGTTTTAGTTACCTGATGTCAGCCAAGGTCAAAAAAATGGAAAATGGAAAATTCCAGAAACAAACAATTTATAAGCTTTAAATTGTTTGCCATTCTGAGTAGTGTGATGAAATCTCAGGCTATGAATCATGCGCTTGTCCAGCATCTCCACCATGCACAAGCTCCCACCCATCAGTCACTCAGCGGCCATACAGGTTATCGGATCGACTGTGTGGTCTGGCACTTGTGTTCAAGTCACCCTTACTTTTCCTAATAATGGCCGCAAAGTGCAAGAGCAGCAATGCTGGAAACTCAGATACACCACAGAGGAGTTTGAAGTGCTTCCTTTAAGTGAAAAAGTATGTATGCGTAGGACCAAGCATAGATTGTATAGGGTTCAGCTGTATCTGCAGTTTCAGACATCCACTGGGGCCTTGGAATGTATCCCCTGTACATAAGGGGGGGGACTGCTGTAGGTCTAATTGTGAATAGTTGCAAATATTACTATATTTTCATGTCCTCCTTGCTAAATGTTTAATTCCACTAGGGCTTCCATAGTGTGGTCTTCTCCAGGCACAGAGGGGGGTCTGTTGAATGAGATGAATGTATGAGTGAGTGTGTAAATGAGTGAATAAACCAATAAGCAAACATAAAGATAGAACTAGGAAGGCCTGGGTCTGGAATCAGGCTGTGGGACAGAATGGAAGAGTGGATGTAGGGAATACTTTATGCAGGAATCACCGCTGCCTAGCGGTGATTGGCCATTGTGTTGGCATGATATAATGGGGTGAGTGAAGAAGTACACCTTTATTTCCCACTTGTTATTAATTTTTCCAGTTACAGTCAACGTATGATATGACATTAGTTCCAGGTGTATGGCACAGTGATTACACAGTTATATGTCTTAATGGCACTGAGGTTTCCTTTTGTGAAGATTGGTGCCAGGTGACCACTGAATGATGCTCTGAGGAAGCTGGACATGCCGAAAGCACTCAGCCTTCTCCGTGTTTCATCTGCACAGGCAGTGGGATTTCCACCTGAGAAACATACCATTAGGTTACTCAAGGAAGAATTTCCCGTTCCCACCCCAGTTTAAAAGTAAGTGTCTCTTCCATCTCCTCAACCTGCAATCCATTTAGCTTTCCGTTTGCACCAGTGATTCCTTCCTTGTGATAAGAAGCTAGAGTGGCACTTAACAGGAATACGAAAACACTGCCAGCTCAGATTACCTCCACCTCACTTCATTCTGCGTGTTTTCAACTTGTCGTGCTGTTGATCCAGAAATATAAAACTGCCAGCTGAGCTAGTAATCAAACTATACAACCATGGATTACTTGCTTTCTTGCTTTCTCTCTCTCTCTTCCATTCAGTAGTTTTAAAGTTATAATACCCAGGCCACCACTTAAATTTTTTTTTCACAAAATTGCTCACTTGAACTAAATGTGCCCTGATTTTTTCCTGAAAGATGCCAAGTTCTGAGTTCCCCCTAGCTTACAAGCAAAATGGTTCTTGCCCCCAATGCCCACTTGCATCAGGATTAAGTAGCTCCCTGGTGAACATTTGCCAAATGCAGCCCCTGTAATTGCACCCCACCTAGCCAGAGGCAGAAGTAAGCAGACCTGGCTAAGGAGGCCACATCTCTAGTGTTCCAAGCAGATGAGCAGAGCAGAGATGGAAGGGTCAGATGGGGGAAAGTGAGAAAAGCCTCAGCCTTTCTTTTCAAATTAATCCTGGGGCTTTTCCATTTTAGAAGAGATTAAACGAGGATTTTGTTCTCTGTTAGATAGTTTCCATTGGAATTGCTCTCAGCCCCCTCCAGTCCATCTGTCCCACTGTCATTCCAGAGTGGAAATTCTGACTATTTACACACAAAGGTAAAGGAGTTCCCCCATGTTCTGGACTGGCTCTAAACTTCCGTAGGATCATTTGGTGGCATTGTTCTATGATAGTTTTTACATTTGTCTAGAAAATAAAATCAAAGATTAAGTAACAGTGTGAGAAAAATACCAGAGTAAAGGCATTTCTAAGGACCAAACTTTGGAAATCCCAGGATTTACCCTTGGGGTTTGAAGAAGACAAGAGAGCACATTTCTGTGGTTTGTGGACTCGTAACTCCTGCCGGGTGGCAGAGCTGTCTTTCAGTTGCCAGCCAGAGGCTCAGGGAAGGCTAGAAGGCTGTGAGAGCTGCAGGTGAGGGGAGAATGATATTTAGAAGGTAAATGCACAGCTACTGGCCCCAGCCACACTGACCGCTGAGGGTCAGGAGCAGCCTTCCATTTCTGAGCAGTCTGTTGAATCCTTGAAAATACTTGAAATTTGGAGTCAGACAGGCTTGAGTTTGAATGCTGACTCTGCAGTTACTGCCTTTGTAATATGGCCTGATTCAAATTAGCCTTAGTTTCTGCTTTCGCAAAATGAGCAGAAAATTGAACAGATTATAAAAGTTCATCTATGTAGGTACTTCATAAAAGTATTTGACAGACATTATCTCTTCAGTCAGTGTTAGTTCCTGTTTCTTCCCGGCCTGGGCAGCAAAGCAGAGTGGGGGCCCACTCCTGAAGGGGGCTGGTGTGTCAGCATAGAATCAAGCAATAAATTGGAAACAGAAGGTACTTGTTGGATATTCCAGCTGCACAGCTCTGGTCCAGAACTTATGAAAATGTCAGTGGACCAAGGGGAGCCCGGTAACTGGCAGGGGTGTGTCTCTGTGCCTGTGAGACAGCAACTTCAGGGACAGGGAATCTGGTGTCTAACCTTGGGACATCTTGTCCTGAGCCAGCTTCTCAGAGAGGCACTGGTCAGTTCTGAGGCACTGAAGAGGGCCTCGGGGCCAGTTCCTGCAGTGGGAGGTGGGTGAGCCTGAGCCCAGTGCTGACCGCCCAGGGCAGGAGGCCTGAACAAGGGTGAGGAGGGCCGAGCGCCTGCAGAGGAAGAGGGCAGTGCCTTTTATTGCCTTTCATCCTTTTATGCTCACATCCTAGGTCTCCTCACATCTGTATCTGGCTCTGGAAATAATTGTGAACAGAATAGACTGGTATTTCATTTGCTAAAAACAAAGAGGGAAAGCATTAGAAGATTTAAGTCTAGTGTTTTACAAAAAACAACCAGCATCTTCACTACTAAGGGACAGTTACGTTGAAATTCCATGATTGGTTCCACTCCTAACTGATCCTAAACCTGCTTTCTCTACCTTGAAGTGAGCTCTTCTCATACCTCAGTCAGAATGCTACCATGACTTAGAGTTAGTCCACATCCAGGCTCATTATCTCGTCTTAGCCCATAGAAGACTCATCTAGCAGGTATTCTCAAACCTGTGATGACCCCTCAACAATAATGTGAGCACCTGTCACTTGCTTTTAAACATTTTCTCTTTGAAGTTGTCTTCTTCCTGTCAGGCCTTCACTGTGGCAAAACAATTGATGTAACTGGTGCTAATGACAATGGGCCCCTTCCTTTGTCCTATTGTTAGACTGACTCAGCCTCAGTTTATTCCTTGCCTCCAGCCTTGCCCCATTCTAATCCACCTTCCCACTCCATAGCCCTGGCGATCATCCACACATCCACATCACTCCTTTAATGAAACCATGCAGTGGCTTCCTGGTACCTTCAGGGTCAATTCCAAAGCCTTTATCACTACTAGATGGCAAGGCAAATGTAAATACATGTGCAGGATGATGTACATCAGAGTGAGATGGTATTACCATTGTCTGCACCCTTCCCAAAAGAGTTGACTAAGGCTGCCACAGTTGAGCTGGGTTTTAAAGAATGCAGACTCACCTTGCAGGAAAGGAGTGGGAATGGCAGTCCAGAAAGAGAGAGCCACATGTTCAAAGGCAGCAAAGCCAAAACCTAGCACGGTCTAATCACAGTATGATCAATAGTCAAGTGTTGCTGGACCTTTATTTGCCAGCAGGGGGTGGCCTTCTAGATCTCCAAGGGGCTTGAGTTTTACTTTGTAAGATGTGAGGAATCATTGAATGTTTGTCAACTGGGCAGAGAATCATTTTGTATTTTTGAAAGAAGAGAATGAAGAGACTGGAAGGGAGAGGAAAACAACATTTATTGAGTATTTCCCATGTGTCATGAGCTCCGCTGGATGCTTTATCTGAGTTATTTCTTCACATTTACACCAGGGCCCACTTTACAGATGAGGGAACTTAGATTTAGGAAGACTGAGACATTTCTCTGAGATAGTCTAACATATGATCTCTGTCCCCCAAAAGTCCAGCCATTGCTAATGTAACAAGAATGGTTTCAGCAACATGTAACCCCGGCAGCCAGGAAGAGTGGATTGGAATGCACCTGGGTGAACAATGATGGCTTCACTGTACTTGTCAGTGGAGGTGGTAAATGCTGTTGAGTGAGCATGTGTACTGTGTGGCCACTGCATTCAAAATGACTGAGTAAGTAGAGTTATGAATCTACATTCAATTTTACATTAAGCTTGAACATCCCTCCATGGAAACTATTCAGATAACTCAAAGGCCACAGCTGTGGGCAACTGGTGACTGGCAGCTTCAACACATCAACGTGCCAACTCATGCATCACTTCTTGTGTAGAGTTTTTTGGTGAAACATCAAATCACCCAGGTGACTTAGCCCAGACAGCCCAGATTTGGTGCCCTGTAACTTCTGGCTTTCCCCAAAACTAAAATCACCTTTGAAAGGGAAAAGATTTCAGACTATTGATGAGATTCAGGAAAATAGGACATGGCAGGTGATGGTGATTGGGAGAACTGTGTAAGGCCCCAAGGTGCCTACTTTGAAGGGGACTGAGGCATCATTGTCCTGTGTATAGTGTTTCTTGCATCTTGTATCTGCTTCAATAAATATCTATTTTTCACAGTATATGGCTGGATACCTTCTGGACAAGACTCATATATATGGTAGAACCGCATGCTTCCCACTGGGGGAGCCAGTCTCAGGGGATCAGTGCAGCCTCTGTGACCCCATGGGGCACTGTGGCTAGGTGTCCTTCCAGCCTCGCCTGGATGCAGCCCTCTTTCCCAGAGGCCCACCTCCCTTCACCACTACTACACTGGACCAGCTGTGCTCACACTCACTGGGCCAAAGGCCCACCATAACTCTGTAGGAGTTCCCTACTGATGCCTAACAAATTACCACTAATTTAGTGATTTAAAACAACACCTGCTTATTAGCTCACATACAGCAGAGATGAATTCTCTGCTCAGGGTCTCAGAGGCTGAATTTAAGGTATTGGTTGGGTTGATTTCCATCTCCAGGCTCTGTGGAAGAATGCACTTCCCAGCTCAGTTGCTGGCAGAATTCACTTCTTTAAGGTTGTAGGACTAAGGTTCCTTTTTCTTACCAGCTGTCAGTCAGGAACAATCCTCAGCAGCAAGGGGTTGCCGCTTCCTTGCTGCTAGACTCTTCACCTTCAGGCAGAGATGGTGAGTTGAATCTCTGCCTTTCTCCTCTGCCTCTGGCCAGAGTGATTAGGTCAGGTACACACAGATAAGATCCCTTTCCCAAAGTTACGTGCCTTAACATGACCTAATCATGGGAGGCGAGTCCTTCACATTCATCCTCCCAGGGACTTGGCAGGGGTGTGCCCCAGGGATCCAGGCCCTTGGGAGACATCTTAGAACCCTGCCCCCCACACACACCTTGATTACATTTATGTTCAGAATTTGCCATTATTTAAAATGGAAATGTTCCTCCTGGAGTAGCCCAGAGTTTTGTTCCTATCTGCTGCCAAACCATTTACCAGAAGTATCCTTAGGGAATGAAATCTTAGCAGATATTGCCTTTCATAAATATTTTAGGAAACAGTTTATTCCACTTGTGCTCAAGCCCCAAGGCAGCAGCCTGGCCCACTCTTTCCTTTCTGTACACACAGCCTTTGGCATCTTACTATTCAGGATAGAAAACAAAGGTTCAGCCGTCATTGGTTGTTTCTGCCTGGCCCAGAGCTGCCACCGCCACCTAGTCAGGGAGAAGCTCTTGGAATCCTGTGGCCTTAAGCCACAGGTTCCAACCAATGAAGAATCCAGATTTTGCTACTCAATTAAAATGCTTCTGCTTATAAATGTTATTTTATGAATTTTAAGCTCTATGAATAATAGATATGTATAGTTACTTTCTACTTATACAAACTTTCTTTGACTTTATAGATTTTTAAAAACATTACAACAATAGCAACAGACTGAAAAAGCACTCATTGGCTGGCCTTGCTCAGGCTGGGAGCCAAGGGTGGAGAGAAGGCCCGCCTACATGAGCTGCAGGTGTGGGGGGTAAGGGGGGCACCCTGCTCCATCTGGCTGTTCAGGGAGCCCATGCGGTGGCCTGCGCCTGCTTAGCGTCTCCCCATTGTCCCACATAAGACCTTGCCTTTGTTGGAGGGCCCCCAGAGGAAAGCACCGAAGCAGGAGAAGGGCAGGTGGAGGCACTGAAGCTCAGGAGGGCTGGAACTGGTGTCAAATTCATAAAACCCAAAGCCAAGACACAGGCTGGCTTCCCTGCTTCATTTAGGCTGAGTGTACAGGCTGCTGGCCCCTTCCCCGAGGTGCTTCCCTAAGGGAGTGACCAACTTAAGCCTTTGCTTCTCTCTCACAAAAAGTTGAAGTCTTTAAAGGGATTGTAAACTTCATTTATTAGGCTGTTTATGATTGTTCACAAAAAACAGTTTGAATAATACTCCTCTGAGTGATTTTATGATAGATTTTTAAACTATTGTGATTTTATTTTGCATGGATATTGGTTGACACATCAGGTACAAGTCATAGAGATAAAAATGGATGAAAATGGGGCTTTCAATTTTGAAATTTTGTATTATAAGGGACTTGAAAAAAATAATTATATTTATAAACTAAGGAATGAATAAATGGTTTTCAGAGGCCAGAAGGGAGGAACCTACCATTTATTTGATGCTTAGCGTGTATCACATACTATGTGGTAGTTTTTCAGTCCTAGTGGCGGTTGCTCTTCTGATGTTATGAATGAAAACACAGGTAAAGAAAAGTTCATGACTGTCCCCAGGCAGCCATGATCTCAGTGCTACAGCACCTGTCACAGGGCTCAGCAACCATGGCTCCCTTTCATGGGCACTCATAGTCAGAAAGGCATGTTACCAGACAGAGGACCAGGCCCTGAGCAGGTCTGCCTAGGGCCAGCCGGTGGTGTATGGTTCTTGACTTGTGCAGGAAAGATTTCACAACATGAGTCCAGGTACTTTTATTAAAACTGGGGACAGTGAAACAAGGAAAGGCTTAGCATAGGGGAAGCAACAGAGGAGCCTAGGCTGGGCTGCCTTGGCTCCCTGGGAAGTCAGAGGAGAGGGTCTTTGGGAACAGGTTCGGGGAATTAGCCTGGGACAAGCTGCCACTGCCCATTGCTCCCCTAACTGCAAGTCTTGGGGGTCCCTTAGAGCACTGGTGGCAAACACAAGGCCTGTGGGCCGAATCTAGCCCTTCACCTTGTTTTATTGGGTCCAGCACCTTGTTAACTGTTAAGGAGTGGTTACATTTATACAGTCCTAAAATTACATTCAGCCCTTTGAAGGCAACAGCGAGACTGATGTGGCCCCTGGTGAAAATGAGTTTGACACCCCTGCCTTAGAGTTTAGCAGATGTGGACCTGTAGGGGAAGCAGAGGGGAAAGGGAAAGTTGTGTGGACCTGCTCCCCCGAGGAAAAGGGACAGAGCACATTGCACTCGGTCCTTCCTTTTATCTCTCTTGCTGGTGACAATCTTAGGGGAGGTCTCAGGGGAGGATTTCAGCAGGTCCACATTCATTGGTTTTCCAGGTGTGCTCTTTCGGGGTAGTAGTCTTTACTGATTGGTCAGCCCCAGGTCAGGGGGTCGTTAGTCACTGCAGCTGGTCCTGGTGTTATCCTCCTGTTTTTGCTGCTTTTCTGGGCCTGGAGCTGAAATACAGCTGAGGCCTACATGTTACCTCTAGGGAGGTGACCTTGTGCATCTGGCTGTAATTTGCTCAGCCAGTGTGTTCAGCTCTCTGTCTCAGTTTCCCTGTTCCACTTGCCCTGGCGGACTGGTCTCAGGCACAAAAGCTAAAGCAAAGAACTTGTTTTTATTGGTTTCTACTTATAAGTCCAGTAACTTTAGTGCTTTAAAAACTTTCTTTTCTACATAATCCTAGGTTCTTCCAACAAAATGACATATTGTCCACAAAACCATAAACTAAACTGCTTTCAAGCATCACCATCTACTTTTTATTGGGGTTTCCTCTGTACAATTTCAGGTGAAACCAGTTGCTATTTAGGGTAACAAGATATTTTCATTTGAACTTTAGTGAAGCTCCTGGAGGTTAGCAGTTTGGGACCAACTCTGTCAGATTAGGATTATTTCAGCCCCGCTTCCCATTTTCTGACTGAGACTGATCAGGGTGATAAATGTGGAAAGCAGGGGAGGTTCCATTACTGAATAGTCATTACACCATTGTTCAATATGGCAGATTGCATATTTATACAGTCCTAGTTTATCTATAGCATTCATCCAAAATTACTAGGAGGTATTGTTAAAGAATTAGCTATCAAGCTAAACCAGCAGGATTTTAGATGTCAGCAGTCTCACTTTTCACAGACATATACTGTATTTTGATTAATGTCTTTTATTCAACTAGAACAGTGGTTCTCAACTAGGGGTGGTCTTGCCCCTAGAGGACATGCGGTAATGTCTGGGAATATTTTTTGATTGTCACAACTTGAGAGCGGGCCGAGAGGGAGAGCGCTGCTGGCTAGGGACCAGGGGTGCCACCAGCTGTCCTACAATGCACAGGACAGCCCAGCCCACACAAGGCCTATCTGGTCCACCATGTGGAAACTGCCCAGTTGAAAAACTGCAGTAAAGGAAAAGAATCCTAAAGTTGCTCTTTAGAAACAAAACCCACGTATTTAAAAAGACAAAAAGGAAGATGACTATCCTTTTGGACTTTGAAGAAAGAGAGGGAGTTTTCTGGCTCCCAAGAGGAAAGAGAAAATTCCTAGAGTTCAAGTGATGAATATTATTTTGATTTACAGGTTGACACACCTCCTTAAAGTCAATAAGCTGTTCCCTTCTTAAAAAGCTGCTCAACTCCTTCCTTAAAGGTTCCATGTTCCCCAGAAGCAAGGGACTAGAAAGGGTTCTTTCTAGGAGTGCAAGAAATGCCAGCTGGATAGGACTATTGGACTCCTCCTGGCAGGCCTGCAGTGGTGATCCTTGCTTGTATGGAAAGGAGTATGGGGCTCCCTGGCAATAATCCACTTTTCTTTTTTTTTTAAAGATTTTATTCATTTATTTTTAAAGAGGGGAGGGAGGGAGAGGGAGAGAGAGAGAAAGGGAGAGAGAGAATCATCAATATGCGGTTGCTGCGGGCCGTGGCCTGCAACCCAGGCATGTGCCCTGACTGGGAATAGAACCTGCGACACTTTGGTTCTCAGCCCACACTCAATCCACTGAGCTACACCAGCCAGATGATCCACTTTTCAACATTTAACTTGGTTTCTTAGGATCTGAACCGGGCTTCCTGCTAAATTGTGGCTCATTAAAGCCATGTTTGACTTAATAATCCATGAGTTCCACAGGTGCCTCAAAACAACGAATTAAATGGATCTGTGACACAAAATGGAGATTATATTAGAACACCTAAAGTTTCTTATCGCTCTATTACTAAAAGGTGATAAGTAAGCCCTTGATCATTTCTCTTACTCCTTATACCTCTAGCAGAATTTAAATTAAGTTCAGATTAGATGCTCTTACCCTTTAACTCCATGTTAAGCATGCTCCAGCTTAAATATTCCCTCCAGGGTAGCAACCACTGAAAAATTCACACATTGGTGAACTAGAGTTTTCTGGATAGCTAGAAGGGAATTATTATAGCTGGTCTCATTGATATACAAGAGGAATGGTAAAAAGTTGCTTTAATTACTCACACCTCTCTTGCTATATCATATTAGACCTTGGTCTTTTAAGTAAATAACCTCCATCAATATTTGACTGTGTTCTCTCCTTTGGAAGTGTGACTTGGCAAGTGTTAAAGAGACTTTCTCAAATCAAAAGGAAGCTTTGAGTTACTTATGTGGTGAGGGTTCAGAAATCTTGGGCTGGGTGAGCTGGCTTTCATGTCTGGTAGTTACTTCTGTGACTTTGAGATGGTATGATTGCCCCTGGCCTTCGCTTTCTTTGTTAACCAGTGGTCTTTCTTTAAGTAGCTTGGTTGCCTCGAGGGGAATTGAGAGAAGGTATTGTAGAGAAGATGGCTTTTGACCGGTCCATGAGGGACTGGGAGAGTTGTCACAGAATGTTACACTCTCTCAGATAAGCCAGGGCATTATTCACATAGGCCTAATTTCCTGTTCACATATGTGTCCCCTGACTATTACTCTCATGTTTTCAGTTCACTTGCACCCATACCCCCTGTTTCCTGAGCAGAAATAAGAATGAGGACCCTCTTTTCTCTATATTAGAATGGATTCCAAGAAAAGAGTGCCTGGAGCAGGGGGCAGGACAGAAAGTGGGGGACAAAGATTTCCTTCTCTTCTATGATAATTTAATGGTGATCATTGTCCAAAGAAGGACATTTTGGGGAGTGATGCCCACTCTTGGGGTGCTGGGAAGGCTACCATTGAGGTATCAGGACCTTATAAAGGCAGACCATCTGCCTCCCATCACTGACCTGGTGACCTTGGGGATATCTTGGGGGTGTTTCCATGGAAGAGGATCCCAAAGTGTGGTGCCATTGGGCTTGTGTGGGACAGAGGGGAGATTGCAGAGGTTACAGCCACTCCTGCTGATGCCAACACCCGTACTGGTGATGACTGCTAATGTCTACTGAGCACTGGGCCTTTGCAAAGTGCTTTATGTGCATTTCTTATTTAATTATCAGATTAACCTAATGACAAGGGGTAAATACATAAATAAGAAGGCATTTCACTGGAGGCTTAATTAACTTTTTAAAGAGAAGAGTACTAATAACTTTCAAATCTAGTGTTGAATTTGGGCAGAACCTGTGATATCCATGACTCTCCTGTATGTACTTGTATTGTTACTGTTCAGATCTTGTTGTCTTGCCCAGCTAGAAGAGTTCAGGGGCTGAGGCCTCACAGCAGGAATCCAGTAAGTTCCTGTGGACCCAGAGGAACCATCTTCCACCTGTAGAAGTGTGTCCTGTCCCCTGATGAGTGTGCTGGGTACAGAGGACATGTGCCCTGGTCTAGGGCTGGAGTCATTGACTGAACCCCTGGAGTCCTGTATTCAGAAGTATTCCTAGGCCACCCTAACTTTATGAGAAGTTACCATTTGCTCTAGGTGAAGTGGGAGTAATGAAATGCATGCCACATGTTTCTCCTTCATTAGGACCTAGGTTACCAGGGAAAAATAGATAAAGATCCACAGTTCTCTCCAGTCACCTCTTTTGAAGTCTGTTAGGAAAATGGAGACTGACTTGCATTGTTTGATACAAGGGAAGGAGAGATGCCGGGGTGATTCTGACACTGTAATTTTCTAGAACAATGCTGCCAATAATAATAAAGGATAAAGGAGTTTGAGGGCAAGGTGCAGCTGAGAGAATGTTTACTTCAATGTTCCCTCCTCCAAGAGGTCTTCCCAGCCACTCCACCTGATGTAGGTTTTCTCTCCTTCACCTTTGAGTTTTTCCTCTAGCCGTGCCCCTTGTGTTTCTTTCCTAACTAATCACAGTTTTTGATGATTGTTTGGCTGTGATCTGTGTGTGGTCTGTGTGTCACCCCCACTGGAATGTAAGCCACGTGACGACAGGCCAGATCTGTCCTGGGCCCCTGCCTAGTGTAGGCACTGGCATGCAGAAGTCTTAGTCTCTTTCGCTGTAACAAGGAAAGAGCTTTGCTGAAATGTAAGATTGCAGGTCTACTTCAGCTTTTTAATGTAAGAAATAAAACATACACCTGAGTTAAAATATGCAGAAGGTGGGAAATAAAACATTCTGTTGATACATTAGTAATTAAACTAAATTTTTCCATCAAGTAATAAATTCTGCCAAATCAATGAAATATGCATCAATTAGGCAATCATGTAGCTGGAACATTATACGACTTGATTGCCTGGGATTGTTTTAAAAAAAATCAGTAGAGCAGTAATCATTATAACATGGATACATATCAGAAATCAATGACATGATTTCTAAAAGTTGGCTGTAATGCTCATATTAATAATAATTGCTTTGCTTTGCTTCTCCAGCTATCCCCTTAGAAACTTCACTGTGGCCTGGTTAGTGTTTGTCCTCATTGCCATTCTTTCTTCTTTTTAAAATCCAGGATCAGTGATTGGCATTCTCAATAACTGAAGTCATGGAAAGAGCATTGGAGTTTGGATCAGAAAGCCTAAATTTTCATCCTGACTTCAGTTATAGTTACAATTATCCTATTGAGAAGGTTGAGTAGGCACCACTCACAACTTTGTACAGGGAGATCAGTTATAAACTTCCTCTGCCCAGTGCCTAACTTTAGTGCAGCGCTGTCTGGCCTGAACTTACATGTATCTTTCTCTCTCTGTGTAGAGTGCAAGCAGAACAGCTCAGATTCACACCTAATTTGGTGGGAGTAGGTGAGAAGGGTCAAGGGGTCTAGGGATGAATTGACTGTCATTCTCCTCACATAGGACAGGGTCATTCTTCTATAATGAATGGGATGCAATAATGGGTTTGAGGATTATTCATCCTTGTATTACACAAGAGTATGCCATCAGGAGACAGAACAACCCTGAGACATGCTGGTTAGTACAGGCTGGTTGGGGTCAGATGTAGCTCCAATGTGGGGTTGTGGGACAGAAAACAGGGTCAATAACTGCCTGAGAAAAGAATATCAGGAATCCCTCAAGGGAGAGGAGAGAGCTGAATCACAGTTCAAGGAACTTGGTCTGGCCAGGGGATCCAGGAAAGAAAATTTATAGAGATTTTTTTGTACTGAGATATAATTCAAATACTATAATGTTCACCCTTTTAAAGTGCAAACTCCTGTAGTTTTTGTGTATTCATCAGGTCATGCAACATCACTTGTGCTGAGTTCCAGAACATTTTCATAACCCCAGAAAGGAACCCTTACCCATTAGCAGTTACTCTCCATTCCTTTTCCCCCAGCCCCTAACAGCCAATAATCTACTTTCTGTCTCAATGGATTTATCTATTTTGAACATTTCATAATTGAATCTTATAAGATGTGGCCTTTGTACCTGTCTTTTTTGTTTGGCAAAAATGCTTTCAACATTTGTCCATATTGCAGCCTACAGACCCTATTTGGTTGTCCATTCATTGACTGATGGACATTTGGGTTGTTCCCACTTTTTGACAATTACAAATGATGCTATTATGAACATTCATGTATAAGTTTCCATGTGGACATATGTTTTTAGTTCTCTTGGGCACATAACTAAGAGTGGAACTGCTGGGTCATGTGATAACTATGTTTAACATTTGAGGAACTTCAAAACTGTTTTTGAAGCAGCTGAACAATATTACAATCCCACCAGTTTTTCCACATCCTTGCCAAAATTATAACCACCCTAGTGAGTTTACAGTGGTACTGCATGATTCTGATTTGTATTTCCCTAATGACTACTGACATTGGGCATCTTTTCATGGCTTATTGGCTATCTACATGCCTTCTTTGGAAAAATGCCTATTCAAATTCTATGATCATTTTTTAATTTATTTTTTATTTTTTTATTTTTTTAAATATATTTTATTGATTATGCTATTATAGTTGTCCCATTTTCCCCCCTTCACTCCCCTCCACCCTGTACACCCTCTCCCACCCATATCCCCCCCTTCAGTCATGTCCATGTGTCATACTTATAATTTCTTTAGCTTCTACATTTCCCATACTATTCTCACCCTCCCCCTATCTATTTTAAACCTACATTCTATGCTACTTATTCTCTGTACCTTTTCCCCCTCTCTCCTCCCACACACCTGTTGCTAACCCTCCATGTGATCTCCATTTCTGTGGTTCTGTTCCTGTTCTAGTTGTTTGCTTAGTTTCTTTTGGTTTTACTTTAGGTGTGGTTGTTAATAATTGTGAGTTTGCTGTCCTTTTACTATACATGTTTTTTCTTTATCTTCTTTTCTTAGATAAGTCCCTTTAACATTTCATAAAATAAGAGCTTGGTGATGATGAACTCCTTTAACTTGACCTTATCTGAGAAGCACTTTATCTGCCCTTCCATTCTAAATGAGAGCTTTGCTGGATAGAGCAATCTGGGATGTAGGTCCTTGTCTTTCATGTCTTGGAATATTTCTTTCCAGCCCCTTCTTGCCTGTAAGGTCTCTTTTGAGAAATCAGCTGACAGTCTAATGGGAACTCCTTTGTAGGTAACTGTCCCCTTATCTTTTGCTGCTTCTAGGATTCTCTCCTTCATTTTTACCTTGGCTAATGTAATGATGATGTGCCTTGGTGTGTTTCTTCTTGGGTCCAACTTCTTTGGGGCTCTCTGAGCTTCCTGGATTTCTTGGAAGTCTATTTCCTTTGCCAGAGTGGGGAAGTTCTCCTTTATTATTTGTTCAAATACGTGCTCAATCTGTTGCTTTTCCTCTTCCCCTTCTGGTACCCCTATAATTTGGATGTTGGAACGTTTAAAGATGTCCTGGAGGTTCCTAAGCTTCTCCTCATTTTTTTGAGTTCTTATTTCTTCATTCTTTCATGCTTGATTGTTTTTTTCTTCTGGTCCACTCTATTGTTTTGAGTCTCAGTTTCCTTCCCTTCACTATTGGTTCTCCGTGCATCTTCCTTCATCTCTTTTATGGTAACTTGCATTTTTTCATCTAATTTGTGCCCAAAATCAACCAATTCCATGAGCTTCCTGATCACCAGTGTTTTGAACTGTGCATCTGCTAGATTGGCTATTTCTTGGTCACTCAAAAGGATGAGTCCTGGGTGACTGATCTGTTCTTCTGTTGGAGACATGTCTCTCTCTCTCTCTCCTTCCCCCCTGCCCCAGTCTGGTCGCTCTTGTTATGGTGAGGGGCGGAGCCTTAGGTGTTCCCCTGGGCTGGGCACCCCAATCGCTAGATTGTGATGTTGTATGTGGGGGTGGGGGCGGGGCAGGGGCGGGAGGGAACAATGGCAGTAGCTCCATTCTCCTGGGATCTCAGTCCCTTCTCTGGGATCCTGGGTTGCGTGCTCTGCCCTGGTCCATAATGCTGCCTCACTGGGTCTGCCAGCTGCCACTTGCGTACTCAGGGTCCACCGCTGCATCCCAGAAGGCGTATGCACTCCCAGTTACCTTCTGCGCCCAGTTCTCCCCGATCTCCGTGTGCTGCAACCCGCGCCCGCTCCTCCTCTCAGCCCCTCCTACCAGTCTGGATGAACGGGTCTACTTCAACTTCTTGGCTGTCCGACTTCCGTTCAGATAAATTCTCTATCAGTTCTGAGTGTTATTCTGGCTCTAAATTGTTGTTGTTCTAATCTTGGTTGTGCATGGAGGTACGGTACGTCCACCTATGCCTCCATCTTGCCGGAAGTCTCTCAAATTCTATGATCATTTTTAATTGGGTTATTTGTCTTTTTACTATTGAGTTATAAAAGCTCTTTATATATTCTGGATATTAGACTCTTTTTAAAATATTTTATTTATTTATTTATAGAGAGAAAGGGAAACATCGATGTGAGAGAAAAACATCAGTCAGTTGCTTCTCTCACTTGTCCTGACTGGGGACTAGATCCACAACCTAGGCATATGCCCCGACCAGGAATTGAACAGGTGATTTTTTGCTCTGTGGAATGATGCTCAGCTAACTGAGCTACACCAGTCAGGGTCAAACTCCTATCTTTTTAAAAATACATATTGTTGATTATGCTATTACGATTGTCCCACTTCTTCTCCCCTTTATTCCTCTCCACCCTGTATCCCCCCCACCAGTATTCCCCACCCCCTTACTTCATGTCTATGGGTCATACATATAAGTCCTTTGGCTTCTCCATTTCCTATACTATCCTTAACCTCCCCCTGTCTATTTTGTACCAACCACTTATACTTATTCTCTGTACCTTTTCTCCCATTCACTGCCCCTCCCCACTGATAACCTTCTATGTGATCTCCATTTCTGTGATTCCTGTCCCTGTTCTAGTTGTTTGCTTAGTTTGTTTTTGCTTTTCTTAGGTTCAGTTGTTGATAGTTGTAAATTTGTTATTATTTTACTATTCATATTATTGATCATCATTTCCTCAGATAAGTCCTTTTAACATTTCATAAAATAAGGGCTTGGTGATGATGAACTCCTTTAACTTGATCTTTTCTGGAAAGCACTTTATCTGCCCTTCCATTCTAAATGATAGCTCTGCTGAATAGAGTACTTGGATATAGGTCCTTGATTTTCATGACCTGGAATACTTCTCTCCAGCCCCTTCTTGTCTGCAAGGTTTCTTTTGAGAAATCAGCTGATAGTCTTATGGACACTCCTTTGTAGGTAACTGTCTCATTCTATTTCTGCTTTTAAAATTCTCTCCTTATCTTTCATTTGGGTAATGTAATTCTGATACGCCTTGATGTGTGCTTCCTTCAGTTCAACTTCTTTGGGACTCTGAGTTTCCTGGACTTCCTGAAAGTCTATTTCCTGTGCCAGATTGGGTAAGTTTTCCTTCATTATTTTTTCAAATAAGTTTTCAATTTCTTGGTCTTCCTCTTCTCCTTCTGGCACCCCTATGATTCAGATGTTGGAACATTTAAAGATGTTCTGGACATTCCTAAGCCTCTCCTCATTTTTTTGAATTCTTGTTTCTTCATTCTGTTCTGGTTGTATGTTTATTTCTTCTTTCTGCTCCAAATCTTTAATTTGCATCCTGTTTCCTTCCCTTCACTGTTGGTTCCCTGTATATTTTTCTTTATTTCGCTTTGCATAACCTTCACTTTTTCTCTGTTTTTTTTTTGTTTTTTTTTTACCATACTCAACCATTTCTGTGAATTTCCTGCTTACCAGTGTTTTGAACTCTGCATCTGATAGGTTGTCTGTCTCTTCATTGCTTAGTTCTATTTTTTCGAGCTTTGATCTGTTCTTTCATTTGGGCCATATTTCTTTGTTTTTGTGCACCTATTGTTTTGTAAGGGGCTGAGCCTTAGGTATTTGCCAGGGCAGGGAAACCCACATCACTGTGCTGTGGTGCTGTGTGGGGGGGAGGAATTTGAGAGGGAAAAATGTCACTTGCTTGGCTCTCAGCTGGCTTTCTGTCACTTCTTTAACATCCCATAAGCAAATTTGACCCTTCTGTTCCTGATTCCCAGGTAGGTGGGTTTGTGTATGTTCTAGGACACTGTGGGTTTCTCCACCTAAATATCTTATGAGGCTGAGGGTTTCTCCTGTCACTACAACCCTCACAGGTTCTTATAGCCGGAAGTTTTGAGGCTTTATTTCCCCATTCTGGAACCCTGGGTTGCTCCTCCCAGTTTATCTGCACACAGTTGTGGGACTGCCTGGTCTGCCAGCTGCTGCCTTGCTGTGCATCTTCTCTGCGTCAGCTGCCTGTCTCTACCCCTCCTAACAGTCTGAATGAATGTTTTTTCTGTAACTCCTTGGTTGTCTGGCTTCCATATAGTTTGATTTTCTGGCAGTTCTGGTTATTTTTTGTTTTTAAATTTGTTGTCCTTCTTTTGGTTGTGTGAGGAGGCAATGTGTATCTACCTACTCCTCCATCTTAGCCAGAAGTCCCTAGGATCTTATCAGATAGGTGATTTGCAGCTATTTTCTGCAGTTCTCTGGGTTGTCATTTTACTTTATTAATAGTACCATCTGAAGCACAAACATTTCTATTTTGATGAAGTTTAACTTCATACTTTTTTTTCTTCAGTAACTTATGTTTTAGGTGTCACATGTAAGAAGCCATTTCCTGGGTCCCTGAGTTCCTGCAGTAGGCTCCCCAGAACAGCAGACCATCCAGAGCACCTGGTTTAGATGATTCATGGTGAACAAATAAACTTTTGCTATAAGTTACTGAAATTTGGGGGTAGTTAGTTTACCTTAATAATCATATCTGTATGTGAACCTGACATACAACACCTGACAATGCAGATGTGGCAGAGAAAATAGACTCCAGTATACAGGGCTGGGGCAATTGGTTGTCTGTGTAGAAAACAACAATAACAAATCTGATCCTTCCTCCAGTGCCTCATTCCAGGTGAACTAGTGATCTAAATGTAAAAAATAAACTTTAAAACTTTTAGAAGAATACATAGGTGAACATCTTTATATCATCAGATAGGGAATGAAAGGCTAAGACACACAAAGTACAAATCAAGTGAGAAAAGACTGAGAAAATAAACTGCATTAAAATGGAAGACTTAGAAATAAAAGCACCATAAGTTTGAAAACAAGCCAAAGGCCAGGAGAACATCTCAAATATACGCCAGTAAAGCATCACTGTGCAGAATATACAAAGAGCTCCTATACATCAATTAGAAAAACAAAATACTTCAGTGGAAAAATAGGTAAAAGTTATGAAGGGGCATCTCATGGAAGGAAACACTTGAATGGCTCATACCTATGTGAAAAAAATGCTCAGCCTCACGACCTATTAGAAACTTATGTTAAAACCAATTTAATTACTAATTAAATAAAGTCTGACAGTCACTACATGTGTGGTTGGTGTGAAGTGCAACTAGCAATTTGGAAAACAATTCTGAATCTCTAGGAAAGTCGACCCACTCAGGCCCTCTGTCCTGGGGGTTTCCCTGGTCGTGGAGCTGGCAATGTGTTGCACTTCTGAAGCTTGGCTCCTCATTCTGTTGCCATTCTCACCTTGCCCTTTGTCTGAAGTAGTTCATCATTTCTTTAAAAGACATTCATAGCATTCTTCCCTTTAGTCTTTCATGCTGCAGTTATTATCAGATCTACTTTAGCCTTTCTTCTCACTGAGAGCAGCTCTTCTGATGTTAATCCCTGAACTCTTTCCAAGTTCCTGTGAAAACTGATTTGCTGTGGTGATTAGCCACTGAATTTAAAAGGAACCTGTAAGTTAATAACTAATATTCCTGAGTGCCCCCTGCACTAGACGCTATTCTAAGCATTTTCTCATACTAACTCCTATATCAGCTCTTTGAAAATTCACTTGCATTGGCTCTTGTAATTCTCTCGATGGTTCTGTGAGCTTGATTGCTGTTATCCCCACTTACAAAGGAAGGAACGGATGAGCAGAGAGGTGGGTGGCAGAGGCTGTGGTTTCCATAGCCTGATTGGCTCTCTCTTGCGTCTACACCATTTACCACTCAGCTCCTGAGGCAAAGGTTGGTTTAGCTTGGCTGGGGATGAGATGACTGAGTTAGATACATGAACCACTTCCACTCGCAGAATTCTCCAGGTTAAAAAAAAAAATCATTTTCCTGGCTCACATAAGCACAGTTTTATTTCCAGTTCTTTTCTTCCTCTTATCAAACAATGGTTTCCTATTGTCTGCACCGTTGAGAAATATCCAAAGCATTTATAGAATTCAGTACCATTTCCAAATATAGTTTTCTTTTTTAAATTAAAAAAAAATTTCAATTGCAGTTGACATTTTTAGGTGCTCAATTCTATTCTCTTTTTAAAAAGATATATTCTATTAATTATGCTATTACAGTTATCCCAATTGTTCCCCTTTGCCCCCTTCTACTTTGTACCCCCATTCCCTCCAACAGTCCCCCACTTAGTTCATGCCCATGGTTTATGCATATAAGTTCTTTGGCTTCTCCATTATCTATACTGTTCTTATGATTCCCTTGTCTATTTTGTACCTACCAATGTGTGCTTCTTAATCCCTGCACCTTTCCCCCCATTTTTACCCTTTTCCTCCCAGCTGATAACCCTCCAAATGATCTCCGTATCTGTGATTCTGTTCCTATTCTAGTCGTTTGCTTAGTTTGGTATTTGGATTCAATTATTGATAATTGTGAATTTATTGCCATTTTAATGTTCATCATTTGACCTTCTTTTTCTTACATAATTCCCTTTAGCATTTCATATAATAATGGCCTGATGATGTTGAACTCCTTTAGTTTTATCTTGTCTAGTAAGCACTTTATCTGCTCTTTCATTCTAAATGATAGCTTTGCTGTATAGAGTAATCTAAGTTGTAGGTCCTAGCTTTTTATCACTTGGAATATTTCTTGCCAGTCCCTCGTAGCCTATAAAGTGTCTTTTGAGAAATCAGTTGACAGTCTTATAGGAGCTCCTTTGTAGGTAACTCTCTGCTTTCCTCTTGTTGCTTTTAAGAGTATTTATCTTTAACCTTTGGCATTTTAATTATGATGTGTCTTGGTATGGTCTTCTTTGAGTCCATCTTGTTTGGGACTTTCTGTGCTTCCTGGATTTGTATGACTATTTCCTTCACAAAATTAAGGAAGTTTTCTTTCATTATTTTTTCAAATAAATTTTCAATGTCTTGCTCTTCCTCTTCTTCTTCTGGCACCCCTATGAGTTGGATGTTGGTATGCTTAAAAATGTGACAGTGGTTCCTAATCCTCTCTTCATTTTTTAAAATTCTTTTTTCTTCCTGCTGTTCTGATTGTATGCTTTTTCCTTCTTTGTTCTCTAAATAATTCATTTTATTAACAGGTTCATCCCCTCTACTATTGGTTCCCTATAGATTTTTCTTTATTTCACTTAATGCCACCTTCATTTCTGTCTGGGTCTTTTTTATGCCATTGAAGTACTCAATGAGTTCCTGGAGCATCCTGATAACCAGTGTTTTAGGCTGTGCATCTGATAGGTTGCTTATCTCTATTTCATTTAGTTCTTCTTCTGGAATTTTGTTCTGTTCTTTCATTTGGGCCATATTTCTTTGTCTCCTCATTTTGGCAGCCTCCCTGTATTTGTTTCTGTGTATTAGGGAGAGCTGCTTTGACTCCCTATTTTAGCTCACCTGCTAAATCATATGGGGCACAGCCTTAGGTAATCACCAGGGTGGGACAACCCATCTCACCACTCTGTTGCTCTGTGTGGGGGAGGCCTGGCAGAGGGGACAATGCCACTGCCTGGCCTCTAGAGTTTTGCCTGGGAAGAAGCTGTCTCCCTACTTTAATTTCACTCCTCCCCATATGCCACTGGTGCCCTTCCAGCTGTTGCCCTGATGCTGAATCCCAGAAGGAGGGATGGGTCTGTGTGAGTCCTAACTCTGTTGCAGGACCTTTAAGAGGATGCAGTTTCTTCTGCTTTCCCAACCCCCACTGCTTTTCATAGCCAGAAGTTATGGGGTATTAATCGTCCTGGAGCTAGGACCCTGGGCTGGGTGGTTAGGACTGGGACTGGGATCCCTTGCTCCCAAGGTATCCCTCCCATTTTTATCCACCACATGTGGATGTGGGACCACCTGTTCCCATCTCCACATCTCTTGGTGCCTCTCTGCACCTCTCTGCATCTCTGCCCTTCCTGCCTATCTGAATGAATGTGGCTTCTTTAAATGTTTGGTTGTTGGACTACCACACAGGTTGATTTTCCGACAACCCTAGGTGAAATTTGGTTTGTAGTCTAGTTGTATTTTTTGCTATAGTTGTGTATGGAGGCAAGGTGTATTTACCTATCCCTCCATCTTGACCAGAAGTCTCAATTCTTATAGTTCACATTTAATATTCAGTTTTAATGTAGCTTCTTTTTTATATCCTTAGTTATAGTTCTGTTCTTCTCATTATCAGATGGTTCTCAAGGGTGGTAGTTCTATAATTTAGTTGTAATCTTGACATGGTCATGGGAGGAGGTGAGCACAGCACCCACCTACTCCATCATCTTGACTGAAAGTCTCTAGAGTACTTTACATTTGCCCAGTGATCTTATTTTCATTATTGGACTTCTTCAGCTGATTTTCAAAGAATGGTACTGTTTATCACCAGCTCTATCTGACAGAGGATATAGATAGAATTTTATTTTATGATGTTGTTTTATTTTACTTTTGGTAATTCAAAACCTCTCTCAGAATGGAGTACAAGGCTTGCTTGACACTTTGTACTTCAAACAGACAGGCTACTTCCCAGCCTGGTGGCCAAGTCTCCAAGTTGGCATGTTCATCGATGAATAATAAATTTTATGTAAGAGAATGATGCAAGGTGCAAGAACATTTGACAAAAGGGTATTTGAACTCTTCAGATGATACACAATATCTTCCCTCTTAGGAAATTTTAATGAATTAATAGAGAAAAGACTCTGTGTGAAAGCTTTTGTGCTCAATTCAGCCTCTACTACACATTTTGGTGAATGGATTATTCTGGCAGTGTTATCTGCAGTAGGCTAAACATGAGACAATTCCATGTGAAATATTTGGAGTGGCTGAGTTCTACAGCCCATAATATTCTATTATATAGAATGTTTCTGAAATATTCTACAAACCTCTAGAGATTCTGAGTTCTGGATTGGACTGGTCAGTGTGCTCTGTGAATCGGAAGCTGAGATTCACTGTTGTGCAGATGTGTGGCGGCCCCTTTCCTGACAAGGCTTGGCTCAGACGTGCTTGCTTTCCTCTCTGCCATCTAGCACAGAATGCAGATCCTTTAGGTGGAGTTTCAGTGCATTCGTTCCATTTGCATAGATCAAATGCATTCTCCTAGCACTCTTTGGAGCTATTTAAATCTTACTCAATGCCTTAAAAGAGGTATAGGGCATAGATTCTGTGTTAGGAAATAATACCTTATTATTTTTCCTCTCCAAATACACTTTTCTTTAGAAGCAAATCAAATTTCACTAATTTTAAACAGACTTTCAGGTCTTCAGAAGGAGGAAAGTGGTTGAATCTCTTACTCTAAGTGTTTGAATAAAACCCCTGGATGGTTCGAATACTAAAGCCATTTTAATAATGTTATCATTTTCATGCAGTCTCTATCTAAATAGAATGTTTTGACTATCCTTTTCAAATGATGAAGACAAAATAATTTAATCTCTCACTACAATTCTGTATACTTTTTCTAGCTGCCATTGCTCATTTTCCACAGTAGATGGTCCTGTTCCTATGACTAGATGGTTTTATCCCAAACAAGCAGCAGTCTTGTTTACTTGTTTAAAGCAGAGTCTACTTTAAGGCTCTCTATCTAATTTAGTAAATTAGGCCTTGCAGCTCTACTCAGAGAAGATTAGAAGATTTATCCTTTTAACAGGAAATAGATAGTGGTGTCTGTAGGTTTGGAAAGATCTAGAAGAAAAATTTGGGCTACATTGTGCATTTAGACCTGACATATGTCCCAATTTGCCATACCATCGAGCATCAGAGCAGTTGATTATAAACACACTGTATTTAAACAAACAGTCAGTTTCTGTGTTAAATAGTAAACTGAAATTATCCATAAATGCTTCTGCCTTTGAAATAAATGAGGCTCTAATTCAGAATCCTCTAAGTTTGGTGAGGCCTAAACTTTTCAAACAAAAGCTTCATGAGTTTCAAAAAGATTCTCTGTGTCCCTGTTTCCTATCGTCTCCCTTCATCCCAAACTTCTAATTCTGAAGGTGGGATCAGCTGGGTCCCAGGGAGCTTGGAATAAACTGCCTGGATTTGTGGTGAGTGTGTCAGTTCCTATTCTCGCCCCTCCCATGTCACTCACACTGGTTTCCAAAAGAGGGTTGCTTATCCTCTATGAGCTATCAAGTAAATGTGTGGGGATGGTGTGGCCGGTGTGTGCACATGTTACATAAGAAAATTGTGTGTATGGGTGATGGGGTGGCTTATGTGTGCATGTGTGTGAAATCTTTTACAAGGAAATTAGGTTTGTGGGGCCCTGGCTGGCGTAGCTCAGTGGATTGAGTGCAGGCTGTGAACCAAAGCATTACAGGTTCGATTCCTAGTCAGGGCACATGCCTGGGTTGCAGGCCACAGCCTCCAGCAACCGCACATCAATGTTTCTCTCTCTCTCTCTTTCTCCCTTCCCTCTCTAAAAATAAATAAATAAAAATCTTAAAAACAAAGAATATAAAAAATCTGAAAAAAGATTTTTTTAAAGAAATTAGGTTTGTGGGGATGGGGTACATGTGTGTGCTTGTGTGTGCATGTGTGTGTCTGTGTATGAAGCATGCAGACAAAATCTCTGGACTGAGGCTACTCTTGACTTTTGTGGGGCCCTGTGTAGGAGATTTAAATGACAGACTTTTATGGAGTATTTGAAGAGAGCTCTTTTCCACTTCTGGTCTCAGAAGAAATGCTTTTCAAAGCTATTCACTGAGAGTCAGGGTGAGTTCTAAGGCAGGATTGGTTGGCAACTGCAAATGGTGAGGGCATCCATCCATTTTTCATGAAGTTATAATTAACCTACTGTCTGCCTCCCACAGGTTCAGCCTTTGGGAATGAAGACCAGCCAGCCCTGAAGACAACTCTGCCTTCCAAAGACGCACCCAAGGGAGCTGGCCGGGTGGCCCCACCGGTGTCCTCCAGTGTGACAACACCCCGCAGGAGTTTGCTCCCAGCACCAAAATCTGTGTCCACACCCGCTGGTAAGATTGTCTCCTTGGAGTGCTCTTCCTGCATTAAAATGTTTTTTGAAAGTCCCTGTGTATATCATTTATTTAGATAGGATCATAGATGAGTTTCAAATGGCAACGTTAATAATAATAATAGCATTGTTTTTAAGGCACATTCTTTTTTCATATGTTTAAATTATCACAACTGCCTCTCACTCTTCTCCTGAATGGTAACCTGTTGAATCACATAGTTTCAATTGGAAAGCAGGAATCAAGCTATTTATTCTCAGGGAAGGAGGTGCTGATGAAATCACTGGAAGGACTGTAGGAGCAAGCTGTAAGGTGAACTTCCCAGGGAGAGAGTCCCAGAACCCTAAGGGGACCTGCTGCCTCTCCAGGGGCCTGGGGACACTGTTCCTCCTGCTGGCTTCAGGCTCGAGCCACCAAAGCTGGGATCTTGGGATCAATGGCTACTACAGAAGGACTGACCCAGAGCCATGCTTTGCTGACTGGAATCAAACCAGCAAAATGGACGACCCTGCCCTTCACATCCACAAAGCTGGTGACCAGACGCAGGAAACAGCTGATGTAGACATGGGACAGTGAGGGTGCTTGTCAGCAGAAACCACTGAAGCAACCCATGTGTGGCCCTGTCCCGCTGGCTCCTCCTGATCTGATCTCACACACAGAGTCTGCAGAGATGTCCAAGCACATAGTTCTTAGCTTTCCATCCTCCTCACTGTGTGGAGGCATGCTAATAGGAAGGGAGACTGGATGTTGAGCCCTAAGCCAATGCAAAACAAGATCAGTGAGGGCGGGCGATCATTCAGTTGGTTCCCTGCCTAGGATAAGGAGACCGCACACACTGTGTGAAAACCCAGACAGTGTAGAACTAAGTTATCAGGTATGAACTGTGAGAACAAGCAGAAAGCTCATTTTAAAGATTTCAACACTTTCTCTTTTATCTAACTCCAACACCTAAGGCTTCTTTGTATTTCAAAACTATTGTCATTAAAAGATAAATTTTATTACTGAAGTTTAGCTTTTCATTTATTCCAGTGGCTTGAATTTCTAATTTAAATGAAATCTAGTTTCTAAAAAAAGTCATCTTCCACATGGCCTCAATTGTTCATCATCAAGCTAATTAGAAAGTAGAAGGTAGGCACGCAGTATAAGTCTGAAATAATTGGATTCCTTTGAACTGTGAGGTGTTTGGGTTATTTTAATTACTTAGGTCATGCCAACCTTGTTTTAACCCCAGCCATTGGAAACATTTCTGAACTATGATGCTTTGCTCTCTTCCCTTGGTGATTCCAACCTAATGATGGTGAACTCTTGCACCTCTGAGTCACCTGCTCAGTACTGTCATCCAGGATTGTAGATGCCACATGTACCCACAATCAAACATACCCTAAGAGTCCTGGGGCTGCCTCCTTAAACTAGATTCCTGATGTGAGCTTTCTGTGAGTGACTTTTGTCTGGTTCATTTATTCAGCAAACACCTCAGTGCTTATTTTAAGCCACGAGTGACTTGGATTGAGGATAATCAGAACCAACCTTACCCTGGAGACTCTCGCAATGCAGTGGACAGATTTGTAAATGAATAATTAGAGTGAGAGCAAGATTATTTGAAATCTTAGTTGCTGGGTTCCAGTTCATTCTAGCAGACCAAAACTTCATAGTAAGGTGGATTAAGAAACGAGTGACCTGAAAAGGCTTAAGTTAAATATAAATAGGCTTTATTACTTATTTAATTAATCTCTTTCTGTTTTTACTTATTTTTTTATTTAATGACTTTCTAATTTCAGGAAAAATCCAAGGTAGCATGCAGTAAAGGGCCCAAAATAACACAGGTACAAGGATTTAAAATCCTAGTAACCCAAAAGAGAAAATCCTGACAGAACTGGGCTCAGAGCTTCCTGGCTACATGGGCAAAGTAAGCAGCACAATCAGGGGGAGAGGAGCATGTCGATTCATCAGAAGAGAGAAGTTTATTTTCTAGCACAAATATTTCAGATCTAGCACAAATATTTCAGATCTAGCACAAATATTTCAGATTTTAAATCTATGACTGTAAAAACATTCTGTTGAACAGCATAATAGACAATAACTTCAATTGTATGTTTTTAAAACATCTTTTCTGATACTGAAATAATTAGAAATTAGCTTAAAATTTTGGAATAGGAAAAGCCTTTCTTAGCATAACATGAAACCTGGAAACGTTTTTTAAAATGATAGATTCAACTACACAAAAATTTAAAATTTTTATGAAAGACATGAAAAGATAATAAAAGATATCATGGAAGTAAGAAGGATGATAAACTGATAGAAAATGCTGCAACAAAGTGTTAATATGCAAGCAATTAAAAGAATTCTTGAAAATCAATAAGGAAAAATACAACTTAATTTGAAAAATGGGTCAAAGATGTAAATGGGTAATTCACACAGTAGAAGGAAAGTGGTCAAAGGCCATAAACATCTGAGGATTCTCTGTACACCATTCAGTGTGCTTAGGGGTTTGCATGCTCTGCCTCATTTAATGCTGGAGGAAACCAGAGTTTAGAGAAATTAGGTGAAGCCTGCCACCCAGGGTCGAACAGGTTCTGTGTGGCGGAGCAGCCATCCCTCCAGGTCTGTCTGACTTAAAACCTGTACACCAAACCTCTGCTAGCACTATGCTACTTGAAAGTTTACTCGGATGGAGGCCAATTAATTATATTTTATTGAAATAACTACCATTGAAAATACTTCTTATAGATGGAGTTCTTCTTTCTAGGACAATGCATGTGGTTTCCCAGATCCCCGACAATAATTCCAATCTGTCCATGTTCCTCCTTCCCTGGGTTTTCAGACACAGGTTGAGGCTGTGTTGAAACATATTTGGAGGAGGTGTAAAATATGACGCAATCTTGTAATACCATCTTCCTGTAAGATTATTGCCTCACCAACACCAGTGTGATGACAATAGAAAGTGCTGTGGGTTTAATGCTAATGGTGGTGAAATAAATATTAAACATCTTACACATGAGTATGTAAAGGGAAGGTTCCCAAGAATTTTAGGAACTTAGCCTTGGTTTCTTAATGGTTCTTTCTTTTTAAATTTTCAGGGAAAGCTCTCCTACTGTTCACATGTCAAACACAAACTCTCCCCAGCGCATTGATCTATATACTTTTACATGAATTGTCGGGCTTTACCTCAAACTGGTTTGTAGTTGTTGTAGCAAATAGGAAAATATTTTCAGATGAAAATATTGATCTGAAGATAGATTACTTCTTGGTCAATATGTCCTCAGGTTCTGTCATGTTGTCATGATGGATTATAGAAAATAAAATTTCTTTATTCAGCCTAAGGCATAGAAGGATTTCCTGTGGTTATCCACAGGAAAATGAACAGCTGGTGTCTTATTGTTGGGTTCCACTCTACCTAGGGGAAAAAAATCCCTGGGAATAGTGAGGCTGTTACGCTACAAACTACGAAACTCTACTGTATCATAAAAATTAACTTTACTATTTTTAAAGCAGGTTTTTCTTTCTGTGTTAAATTCCATAAATTTTGGTATTTGGGGGCATATTATAATTTAAAAACACAAGTAACTTGTACATGTCATCGACATGTATTTACTGGGTGCTTCCATGTGCACAGGGCCCAGACAGAGCTGCTCTGACAGGTGCCCCGCCCTCCCTCCAGTCGGCCAGGCATCATCTCCCCATAGGGGCACATTTTACATGAAGAAACTGAGGGAGAGCTTTAGGAATAGACAAGACAGTTAAAGGGGTCATTTTAACTGCCACCAGAATCTAGGGTCTAGATGAATTGAGGTGGTTCTTACCGTAGCATGTGATATATGCACCTTGAATGTTAATAGCTCTAAGAGTCAGCTGTTTCCCTGCTAATGAAAGAGTCATAGCCCTTACAGTGTGGAAGCCCAGGCTGATTCAGGAGTGTGTAGAACCTCCGCAGAGTGGGACCTGCAGGAGGCGAGTTCAAAGCAGTCAGGCTGCCCTGGGCTGTTGGTGTTACTGTGTGGTGTTGACTGTGTCCTCCCTGAGGCAGAGTCTCCATTGCATTCACATCTTCAACTTATTTGTCATTGTGAAGCCAACAGAGGGAACAGGAATAGGTTGGGATAAAGGAGGTTATAGGAGAGTAGATGTGTTAGAAAGAATTGGTGGGGGAGAAAAATCAAAGCAATCAATTTGAGACCCATTCCTTTGCATGAGGTCACAGAGACAGAAGGATATAGTGGGGTTGACGTATGGGATGTGTGGTAAGAGGAGTCTTGCATTTCACTATTCTGAGAGTCATTCCTGTTTTCTGTTCTATCTGGCCAGCAGTGGGGAGGGTCCTAGATCCTTGCAGCTGGCCTGGAAGCACCATGAATCATAAGCTGTGACACCAAAGTCAGCCCTCAGTCATCCCAGGCAGTAAGGACAGATGAAATTTGGATGGGCATCCACTCATTCAACAGATGCTTACTGATCACCTTCTTTAACTTGAGCTCTGTGCTGGACACCTGGGGAAATTATGATGAGTGGAGCCGATGGTAAAACAGGAGAAAGAAACAGAAGTCATATATTCAATGATTTAATTACAGTTGTGCTAAGAGCTGTGAAAGGGAAACAAGTGTACAATAAGGTGTTTTGCATAGATGCAACACAGTGTGCAGAGAACACACAGGCAGTGACCTGAAGGGTTGGTAGAAGTTACCAGACAGCAATGGTGAGGACAGCATTCCATGCAGGCGAGCAATGGGAATTCCCTCTTGGTAAACAGTACAGGTCCCGAGGCTTGCTCCCCTTGTAGTCTTTGACTAGGCTGCTAACAATTGGATATCATGTCAGTTTGAAAATATACCCCTCTCCTCCTCCTGACCCTTTTATGAATGAACTTGCAAACCGTAAAGTGGTCCAGACAGACAGCCAGAAAAAGATCACATAGAATCACAGCTACTTTTTCAGTCTCTAGTTTCACTGGTGAGTCCACCCGAGTTACCAGCACTACACAAAGCTTGCTCCTTAAGCAGTTCATTGAGACAGTTTGATTCTGTTTGGAGGGGTAGCACTTGAGTTTAAAACTGCAATCAGTTCTGTTGCCGGTTTTGTGACCTAGGGTGCTGTTGAGCAGTTATAATTGAAATGCTGCAGAATGATCCAAGTAAGGGGGAAGAAACATTATCTTTATCTGCTCTGACTTTCAAATTTTTTCACTGAAACAACAGCAAGGATAATGATATTTCAGATAATTTGGGAAGCAATATAAGACATATATGGAGTACCAGAGAATTCCTGAACCGCTTGACTCACCTTGCCGTTACGCCACCTGCAGGCCATGTGAAGCCTTTCCTTTGGTGGGGGCTCCTAACTCTCCCAATTGGGTGTGTACACATAGTCTATTTGAAAGGTCACACCCTTGGTATTTTACCCACTCAGCCTGTCAGTCTGGAAGAACTGTGGGAGCTGGTCCAGCAATAGTAAATGTAAATGGTTTTTTAGAGTTGTTTTCCATTGTGATTTCTGACATTTTGGTGTTTTTGAACTCTGCCTACTATACTAAATGTGTTGTTATGCAAATTTCTACCATGAGTCAGCCCAGTTTCTTAACAGGATGAGTTTGGAAATTTTACCTGCATGTCACCATTCAAAACTTTTCTTTCCACATCTCATGTATTCTACTTGTTATCTTACCTTGATGAAATACCAGTGTATTTCATCATGTGGGTGGAGGAGGTAGAATAAATACAATAAGAAGAGATTCATGTCAGTCATCTATTTCCTAAGATAACAGTAAACGAAGGACACATTTCATGGTCATTACAAAGTCTTCCTATCTTTCATCTTTAATCCTTTCATCAGCATATTTGTATTGATAACTACTTTGGGCCCCACACTTTACTGTTCAATAATTACCCAACCAGCCTACCTGAGATGAGTCTGAACCCTTGCAGCCCACCCTCCCCGAGGGCTGGCAGTGGCCTTTCTCCACTTTTGTACACGCAAATCCAGTCCCATTCCTCTCCTGCATAGGAACTTTCAGTGGCTCCCCATGACCTGTGGGCACAGATGCAGGCTCCCTGCCTGGCCTGAAGACCCTTTCTGAGCTGTGCCTGTCTGCCATTTCAGGCTTCTGGCCCTGCCACCACCTGCAACTGCAGTTCCCTGAAAAAGCCAAGGCTCTTTTTGTCCCTGCATCTTTCCTCACTCGTCGTTGCCCATGTCACACCCTTCTTCTTGCCCTGATGCTTCCAACCATTTGCCAAACACCTGATTCTCATGCAGGAGCTCTGTTGACTGCACAGCTGTGAAGAGTCAGGTACTGACCATAGTGGAGGTCGCCACCAGCATTGGCAGCATGGTCTCGACCACTCATCAACCAGTGTTATGTGCCAGGATCTGCCCTAAGTGCTTTAAACTCACCATGTTCTTTTCTACCCCAGAGCCCCACTGTGGAGTACCTCTTCTCCTGCTTCCAAACATGAGCTAACTATGACTTTTCCAGAATCACAGTTACTATGTAGCTGACCCAAGATTCAGATTAAGGTCTGTCTTTCTCCAAAGCCTCCTCTAATATCCTGCATTCATTTATCCATTGGAAGATTGGCTGAGTAAGTATGAGTTGATTATGACTTAAGGAAGAATGGTGAATGCAATGCTCACTTAAGACTCCATAATATATCGTACCATGAGAAAAGCAAGCAGGATTCCTCTTATGAGAGAAGCCATATGTGTTTTGTGAAGTGCGTGTGGTAGAAGATAAGACCCCAGAGGGGCATGAATATGACTAGAATTCTATGTCAGATAAAGAAAAACAATTTGCTTACAACCATGTGTTGTCTCATTTCTCTGTGGCTCCACCATGGTCACCTGGACTGCATACTGAACAATCAGAAGCCAGCATGGGACTCCCAAAGATAGGACCCTGAAATACAGAGTTCTCTGGCCTAGAAGTAGCTCTGATATTGAACAGTTTACAGGACAGGGGAGAGATGGGGAGTGAATAAGAGTAGAATGCCTAATTATTTAGTATGTGCAACTTAAAGTGATGTGACAACATCTTGCTGTGTATCTGTGAGGGGTCAATGGGATAAATTTAAACAGCCCAAACTGAGGGGCTGGTTCATTGATAAGCAACTATAATAATCATAGTCAGCATTTTGAATTATTGAATACTTACTGTATACTTAGCCTTACCCATTTCATTTCATCCTCACTTTCAAACCTATGATACACAAGTACTGTTCTTAACCCTATTTTATAAATTAGGAATCTATGGGTTAGAGAGATCAGATCATTTGCGCAAGGTAACAAAACCAGGAGATTTAAGGGTTAGATGCTGAAGCCTGGGCACCTGCCTGTGGAGCTCATACTTGCACCCAGGGCCCTTCTTGTAGCCCTGGAAGCAGGTGATTCTGACAGCAGGGGCCCTCTTCACACAGCTGCTGTGACTGAAGTCCCCCCACAGAGGACGAGCCTTGCCCCGCTCCCAGTGCACAGTGCTTCTGTGCCCACCGTGTGGCAGAAATAACAAGTTATAGGAGGCCTTTTTTTAAATTGGCTACATCTTTTTAGGTTTAAAAAAAAGGTACCATTGACATATTTCTAACCCCATGATGGTTTTTGTTCCAATGAGTAGAACAGCTGTATTAATAAGACCCAGGGAATTTTTAGTTTCTATCACACAGAATTTATATGGCAGAGGAAATAGGAAAGAGCTTGGAAGTTAGACCTAGATTCCAGTTATGGTCACCTCACTAGTAGCTGTGTGACCTTGATTCAGTTACTTAACCTTTTTGACCCCAGATTCTTCATTGGAAAAAGAAGAATAACACCCACCTCATCCAGTAATGATGTAATACATTAGCACAGTGTTTATAATCCATAGGTTGTAAACAAAGATGAATAACTGAGTTAATTTTGCTAGTGAGGACCTTTTTCTCCATGCTGAGGAAGTGTCTGGCATTATGCTAAGCACTTCTGTTTCCTACGCAACACCATTTTATTCTCACCACTGCCTCCGGGATAGCTACTGCTGTTACCACCCATCATATCCCGCAGGAAACAAAGGCTCAGAGTTTAACCTGCCTGAGGTCACACAGCTAAGGACACAGTAGGGCTTTGTGTCTGGCTTCTTAACAGGTATGCAGGTGTAATCCAAACAACCTTCTGTTCTGTCTTTTACCTACTTCCACCTCCAACTCAAAAATCATTGATATTTATAACCACAGCTTCTATTTTATCACTGCTACTGTCTTAACTGTGAATTATCATTTGAACTACCAAGCAAGTAATTAGTTTATATTTGACAAAATATTGTAGATGAATATTATCTTGAAAGATGATCATAACTTATTAAGTTTTTTAAAAGGTTACAAAATCACAGTATTTACAAATCAGAGCAAAAAAAGAAAAAAAGGCAAATGAGGAACAAAAAGACTTGGCTTACACTCCACAAAAGGAAATCCAATCAAAGGCCCAGCACACATTTGAAAAGTGTGCTAAGCTTCATCATCAGTACCTGGAAGAGTGCAGTTCCAATCGCAGTGAGGTGTGCGCCTATCGAACGGGATGCTTGAAACCCCACCTTCCCAAATGGCAGCAAAGGTGTGGTGTGAGAGGCGCTCACGCACTGTCCTGGCAGGCGACAGGGCAATGGCACGGCCAGCTCAGAAAGCAGTGTGGCCTGGTTTTGTCAAGTTCACCTATGCTTTAACTTAACAGTTCTGCTTGTAGATATGTGAGAAACACACACACACATACTAGGAGATTTGTACAAGTATGTGCGAAGCAGCATTGCTTATAATGGCTAAGAACCAGAGGTGGAAGCAGTTCACGCTTCTATGGCGGTACAATGAACGGATACAGGGTGACGTGTGCACAGGGCGGGGCCTATTTGGCAGTGAGATTGACCTCGGGCTGCAAGACGCCCCAATACAGGTAAACACTACAGATGCGACCCTTCCTAAAAGCTGCACGACAAGATTATGCTCTCAGTGTGACCTCACTAACATAAAGTTTACAAACAGACTTCAGGATATTGTTTAAGGGTGCCTGTGGAGTAGCAAAACTGTGAAGAAAAGCAAGAAATGACCAAATCTTAGTGACAGTGGTTTCCTCAAACGGGAATGGGAAAGAAGAGGCTGGAGACACCAGAAGCTTCTGGGCGCCAGCAGTGCTCCACTTCTTAGTTGATTTCCATGTCTAATTCTTGGCCTGGGCAGCAGCTTCATGGGTATTGCTAAACTATACAAATGCGTCTGAAGCATGATACTTCACAATAAAAATGTTCAAAACTGTATTATACTAGTTTATTAAGAAAAATCTAAATATACATAATATGATCTGGAAAAAAAATGCATTTCAGTGGGTTCATGTGGTTATTGCCAGGTGAGGATATGGTGAAATAAAGAAAAAGTATTTTCTCATTTTATGCAGTACATGTCCTTTAACAAAAACCGAAATAACTTATTTAAATATTTGCTTTGATTTGATGACTGAGTCTTGATCAGTCATCTTAGCCAGATACCTTAGTTTGAACTATAAGCAACAGCAACAAAAACAGGTTAAATTCCTGGTTACTTTCTGTTTTTTCATTAATCATAATTTTCATTCATTAGGAACCTCAATTGCAGTTTCCCACTTACAAAAAAAAGCAAAAAATCCTAGATAAAGAGTGTAATAAGTATTTAATTGAATAGTAGTCTTATTTAGCCTTGAGTTGGATTTTCAGGGGGATTCAGATATATTAGAGGGAGACTGAGCACAAGCTCTGCCTTGATCTGATGAAGTTCGAGATCACGCAGGGCTGGAGGCTGACGGAGAATGGGCTCGAGAAAAAACCCTCCTGCCGCCTCAAACCCCCTCCTGTTCCTGAACACACTGTCCCTTTACACTTGTTTCTTTGCACATGACCCCTCCCTGTTAGGCCCTTTTCTTCTTGATGGTTCTTCTGAATATTTCATATCTGAGCTCATATATGACCTTTACGGAGGCCCTACTTGGCTCCACCTCCATGGAGTTTCCAGAGAGAAATCCTTCTCCGAACCCCTGGTCTGGCCCTTGCTCCATTGTCTCTCATTTCTTATTTACACATCCCACTAATTGGTGAATTTCTGTAGATAAAAATTTTTTCTTTTTACCTTGGTCTCTTCAATAGCTCATACCTTATCAAGTACCATGGAGGCACCCAATAACAAGAAAATAAATGAATGCACAAATGGTAAAAGGATGGCTTGGAGATTTCACTGAGGGGATAGTTCAGAAAATGAATAGCCTCTGGAGTAAGACTGTAGGACACTAACACAATGGCATGTATTTAATACCAAATAGACTATTTTAGGGATATTTGTATTTATATTTGGAAAGTGTTTGCTGTGAAAAAGCACCGTTTTATATGAAACTGTGAAATTCCTTGAATTAATATGAAAGTAAATTATTGGGTAGAATGAGACAAATCACCCAGACCATTTCTTTCCCTGTGGCTTACCCAATGAAAACTGCCATGGTGAGTGACACCCCAGTATCTATTTGTGCAGTTTCAAATATGCAAAGGACTTTTCCCACCGTGACTGACTTATTTACATTTCCTCAGGATGTCATAGATCACACAGTGCCTTGACTCCCCAGGAGAACTGGATTATTTTCTTTCCAGAAATCCATCATATTCAGGGCTTTACTCATTTTGTTGCTTATAGTGTGTAACATGGTTTCTCATCACTCACTTAGGACCTGCCTGCTTATTATGTGGGAGAGGGAGGTACTGAAGGAGAAATGAGAGGGAGAAAATAATGGGCTTCAAGCTGTCAGGAATTTACCTCATTTGAAAGTTGACTTCATTTTCCATCAAGGAAGAATATGATTAGTTAGTAATAATAACTAACTTGTGTATTTACTAGCATTTACTGATGGGCAATTCTCACATAATGCATTGTCTAACAAGGAGCATGGACAGGTAAAAGGCATTCCGCTGATAATATAATAAAGCCGTAGCCACAGAGCTTCTTAGCAGCATCCAGAGACCTCTGGGTTGAGGTCTGAAGGATGAGATGGGGCAGAGTTAACTGGAGAAAAGAAGAAGCAGGAGCTGCTGCAAAGTTCTGCAAGAGAAGTGACTCTGTTCTGCATCAACAAGTTGCAATGACTATCGAGAAAGAAGCGGACTAAACACATGTGCATGGCCCATGGATATGAACAATGGTGTGGGGATTGCTGGAGGGAGGCATGGGGCGGGTTGAGGTGGGCCAAGGGTATAAAGGTGGGGATGACTGTAATAGCATAAACAATAAAATATAATTTTAAAAAAGAAGTGGACTAAATCTGGGAGAGATACAAGATGCATATCTCACAACACTTGGCATTTCATCACATGTAAAGAAGTGAGAAAGAGGGAAGAGACATGGATGAGGTCAACATTTCTGGCTTAGACAAAAGACACACTTTACTGAGATAAGAAAGATGGAACTGAGAAGACATTTTGTTAGGCAACAAGGAGTTCATTCTTGGGCATATTGAATGTCATGTGCATGGGAGATATTGAAAAGGAGACATGAGATATAGGATATATATATATATATCTCCTATATACACACATACACACATATGTATACACACACATATACACATATATAATATATATAATCTCCAATATATATGGCACAGATAATAGGAGTTCATAGAAAATAAAGAAATCAGGGGGAGGAAATTATCAAAGCAACATTTCAAGGAAATTTCCAGAATGGTAGGATGAGGGTTTGCAGACTGAAAGAGTTTACCAAGTGACCAGATTAATAAGTGAAACAAGGCCCACACAAGGCACGTCAGCACGACATCTTACAACATTAGGGAAAAAGACACCAGGAGCTTCCCGAGAGAGCAAACAGATCACATGCCAACAGTTAAATTAAGGATGATATCAAGCTTCTCAATAGCAACCTTGGAAGCTAAAAGAAAAGCTAAATGTCTTCACAGTTCTGGGGAAAATGATTGTCACTTTCAAATTCTGGATTAAGCCAAACAATTGTATAAAGATATCAGCCATAGAAGATGTCATATAATTTACTTTTTATATACCTTTCTCTCTAACACACAAAAATAATAATAATATTTTTTAAAAGGTGCTCTACCACACTAAGGAAGCAGATCAAGAAAGAAGAAAACATGAACAGTCCAGCGAAAAGGAACCCAACATAGGAGGGAGGCAAAGGAGTTTCTCAGAATGGTGATGAGGGGACATTCCAGGATGACAACCCTCAACAGTCCCAGCAATTACCAGTCCAGAATGCAATGGAAATGAGGGCTCCAGGAAAACAAACCTTTGGCATAATTGTGAGAAGAGAGCTGTGCCCTGATAGAGAGTTTTGAGGAAAATTAGCAAAGTTTATAAGAAACCTAAGCAAACAAAAGCCAAGGAAGCTAGTAAGTCCATGGGAAACAAAAAGTCATAAAGTAAGGAAGGTACTCAGGTGTAAATAATATTTATGTAGTTGTAACAAGATGAACAATAAATTTTGACTTAACCAAAAATTATGGTACAACTATAGTGATGAGAGAGCCTACAGAGAGAAAATTCGTCATTTTCCATAGTAGGAAGTTATTAAGATAGGTCCAAAATGTAATATCAAGAAATAGCAGTGTAGACATGTTACTTAGATATATGGAGATATTAGGAAAAACACAATATTTAAAATAATGAATGAGAATTGGGCATATGGAAGGTAGGGCAAGATACTCTTTTTGTATAAAGCCTATTACAAAATGATGTATATTGTTGGATGGTGCTGTGGCTGCAGTTAAAGCTGGCAACTGACTGTAGATTTGGTGACCCCCTCTGTGTCATGCACTCAGCTGGATTAGAGGAGGGCACAACTGGATTAAACTGGGGTTGGCTGGGCAGCCAGGGTAACCACAGTGCTTTCTGCTGCCTCTGTGATATTAGAGCAGGAGTGTGGGCAAGAGGATAGAGGATAGTGGGCAGAGGTGGAGGACCTTGGAATCAACTTTAGATTGGGTAATAAAGGAGGTGAAGATAGAAGCCCAGCAGTTTGGGTATAAAGGGATTCATAGTCTACATTAGAAAAATGAACTGATGGAGTAGCAATAACATGGTGAGATGGCGTTCTAAAAGAGGAGTATGTGGATTTCAGAGGTGAAGTTCAGGTGATGACAAGGTCCAGAGTGGTGCCCATGGGTCCTGATGAAAAAGCCCTGGCAGGAGTAGTAGATAGATGTCAGAAGGCTGAGAGGCTGTAATATCACATGAATTGTGAATGGGATCATTGACATTTACTAGGATGATGGCAGGACCTGGGGTGAGGGGAAGACCCCCTGCTTGGTGGTGGTGGGCAGCAGTGTTAGAGTATGCCACCATAAATTTGGAAACTCAGTGGAAAAGCAGGTTTTTTTAAAAAAATTAATTGATTTTTTTAGAGAAAGGGGAAGACAGAGAGGGAGACATCAAGTTGTTGTTCCACTTATTTATGCATTCATTGGTTGATTCTTGTATGTGCCCTGACCAGAGATCAAACCCACAACTTTGGTGAACAGGGATGACCCTCTAACCAACTGAACTACCCAGCCAGGTGGAAAAGCAGTTTCACTGGAACATGGGAGCTTCAGGTTCTGATGGGGCATTAGATAGTTTGCAGGGTACTGCTTGACTTGAAGGTAAGTTGGAAGGGGAGGGTATGTGGCAGCCATGCTCTGAGAGGTTGAGGACAAAAGTGGGAGACAGCAGTTTACAAAGGAGTGAGGAATCAGGTATAGACCACAAGTTGGAGAGATGAAGACTGGGACCAGGGATGGGAAGGGTTTAGGGATTCCCTGGCCTCCAGCTTCAGACAACAAATGGCTTGAGCCATGTCCTGGTCCCTTGGTCACATCACAGAATGAAAGCATCTGTGTTCTCCTGTCCTCTTTCTGAACTCCACTGTGAGCACTCTCACCCCTGCCCCATCCCACTCACCTGAATTCATCATGCTTCTGAATGTACTGCACAGGTAGCCAATAGGACTCATTAGTCCTCAGGACAGGCGGAGGCCATTTCTGTGGCAGGCAGTCATAGTTTCAGATCTCAGCTCAGCCACACATGCTGGTAAACATGGCTGTTGCTGCAACCTCCACATTCTCAGTTTCTTCATTTGCAAAGTAACAATACCAGTAATAACCCCAACAGTGCTTGCAGTGGGGGAAAGTCAGATAGTATACAAGTACACAGAAGCAATGACAAAGTGGCACCTGGCATTTATAAAAGCTTATAATAAATACACTCCACAAAAAAACACTTCATGACAGCTCACACCTTTCTTTCACTGGAATAGCACCTGATGCACACTTGGAGCTTAAAAATGAATGAATATGAAGATATTTGTAAAGGTTTTGCACAAATATATGTCAAAAAAACCTCCCACTCCTTTATTCTTCTTTACTTACCTTTTCATAACAATTTTCAGAGTTAAATAAGTCCTTAGTCTTATCCTAGAGGACAATTAGGTCTGTATTATAAGTATAATTTTTGGAGGCCTGTTTGAAAGTGACCATTTTAATTCTCCTTTATATTCTCAGCTACAGTGTCTACCCTCAAGCATGCAATAAATGGTTGTTGAAGTGGAGTGAACCTTAAATAGGTTAAAATGCAGCCTCTCCTCATATATAGCTCAATATTCAGATTCTCCTCATTGACTCCATTCTCCATCAATATCAGACATTCCTTCTGACGTTTAAAAATTACTATTGGCAGCTAAAAACTGTTTCCTTCTCCTCTCGTCCCTCAACTCCTTCCTTCGGAGTATCCTCTCTCTCTCTTTTTCTCTCTCCCTCCCTCCCCCACCAATTCATCCAAGTTCCTCTTTTATTTGAGATATTTCTATCTAGATAACATTTCCTATCTTCATTCCATTTAATCCCCACAAATCTTTCCTTGAAATGTTCCCCATTCTCTTTGTCTTATCAATGACATCAGAATCCCTATTTCTGGATTACCACATTTGTTTTTTCCCATTCACCTCCTTTCAGGTACATTGGCACAGCAGCAATCCCTGCATTGTTGCCACATTTGCATTTCAATTTTCTCCTTGCTCTTCTTCATCTTCCTCCCCTTGTTTTGTTTTTCATGTTCCAACCCAGAAGCAGGCCTGTGGGGTTCAGATTCCCTTCACAGACTCCATTCTCCACCAATGTCAGATATTCCTTCTGATTTTTAAAAATTAGTAGAAATGGGGGAGAGTCACAATCCCTGTGCTTTCACTGCTGTGTGGACTGAGGATGCGAGATGGGTGAGGGATAAAGTCTGTTGCTGTGTGTTTTCCTTTATCCTTTTTTGTTTCTTATCTTTCCTTACTTATACTAGATTTACTTGCCGGGATGTGTGGCCTATTGTATGTGGAGTTAAGAGCCTGTAAAAATTTCCTTTTATCTTTTTTGATGTGCTTATTCCTTTTTATAAAACAAGTATATGGCATTCTTCCAACTATTATCTTAAATCTAACTTTTCTCTGCAGTTGATATGCTCAGTGAGGATTCATTGTCGTTTGTCCTTGCATTTTTTTCTTAGATGACAGCCTCCTCCTCAGAGCAAGCCCGTGATCCTTAGCAGCTTGTCATTCTCACAGCTCTTGTGCAGCTGGTCTTTGCTCTAAGTATCCACAACGAACAGGTTCTTAGTCACTTTAACGATGTCCAGTTCAGGAACAAAACACAAAAACACGTCTTCTCCCAGTGGTTGTCAAAGTCACTCATGTCACTGTGGAAGACCCTTGACCATGTGAGAAAGCTAGGCTTGCACATTTTCTTTCTTTTTCCCTCCCCTCCCCTCCCTCCCTTTCCTCCCCTTTTTTCCCTTCCCTTTCCTGAGAAACTGTGTATGAATTGCCAGGCAGCACCTTTCAACTCTTGGCCTTTGGGATGCTTCTTGCTGCTCTACCATGATGAAACATTTTAGGAACACTTGGATTTGTAGTATATGGAATTGGGTGAATGTTATCAGTGATGGAGTTTCAAATGAAACTCAATGAATGTCTTCCCTGAGACCAGAGTGAGGCTGGCATTTCTTTCCATTTCTACTGCCTTCTTCCTCCCACCCCCAGAGCCATAGTGGTGGGGCTCTGGGTTTTGTATGTATACATTCTCTTACATAGCTCTGAACCTATATATACATAAGGGCACTGACTAATGTTGACCTTTTATAGCCCCTTAAGAGAGGAACAGGGACATATATTTATTGAGGAGCTATTTTCTCTGTCTACCATTGTATAATTCAGGTCTTGTTTGGATGCAAGTTAGAAAAATATAATTCAGACTGCTTTAGGCAAAAAAGAAAGTGAAAAGTCAGAAGGACCGTGGCTCACATAACTGGAAACTTCAGGTGGTAATGCTAAAGTGAGGGATGGTTGAACCCAGGTACTTGAACAGTGTTACTATAAGTGCTTTTCCATCTCCTGGCCCTTCTTTTCCCTCTGTTGGCTTTTTCTTCACAAAGATTCTCCCCAGCTGGAGACAAAGATGGTCAATGGCAGTTCAAACTGCCATTCCACCAGCTTAGTCATCTATCATTACAAGAATTTTCTTCCAATAATTCCAGCAAAATTCTCAAGGTAGGTCTCTTATTATCCCAACTTGATCTTGCTTTCATTCTCAAACCGGGACCACTGTGAGGCAGAGCTCTGATTAGGAAGTCCTGGGTCACATGCCCACCTGCAGATCCAGGTGGGTCAGCAACCACATGGACTGGCACAGGTACCATTAAAAGAAACTGGCCAGGTCAAATGTGAGATGTGCACTTGAGGCATATAGTCTGCACTGGAGGAAGAAGATTGGATAACTGGGCAGGGTCTAAGGAAAGGCTGGTATTCATGAGGTGTTGGGAAATTTAGGAAAAGCTCATAAACAAATGACAGGGGCTCATGGGACTAATGTAGGCCAAGCACTTGCTGACTTTCTGGTGAGTAAAAAAGTTTTCTTCATTTATTAATTCAGTTAGAGAAGGTGTGAAAGGCAAATCATGTCCCCCAAATACATCCATGCTTTAACCACTGGAACCCATGAATTCCACCTTACATGGCCAAGGGACTTTGTAGAGGTGATTAAGTTAAGAGTCATGAGATGGGGAGATTATCCTGAATTATCTGGATAGACCCAGTGTACAAGGGTCCTTATAAGAGGAGGTGGGAAGAGTATGAGGTGAAGGAGATGTGACACAAACAGAAACTGGAGTGATGGGCTTCAAAGACAGAGGAAGGCACCATGAGCCAGGGAACACTGGAAGCTGGAAAGGGAAGGACATGGTTCTCACCTGGAACTTCCAGAAGTACCAGTCCTGCCAAAACATTCAGTTAGCCCATGAGACTGAGTTCATGCTTCTTACTCCCAGGAATGTAAGAGAATTAAGTTGTGTCATTTTAATCTACTAAATTAGTGGTAATTTGCTCCAGCAGCAACAGAAAACTAACCCAGAGGCTTTAGAGATGAAAAATGAGCTAAATTTGAGGATGGTCAGGAGTGGCCCAAGCAGATAAGGGAAAGCTGACCTGTCCAGCCTAAGGAAACAGCATATGTGAAGACACAGAGCATCAATCAGAAACTCTGGTGTCACAGCAGGGGTGAATGGGAGAGGAGATGAAATCCTGGAGGTGGCTTATCCCATGTCCCAGAATTGGGCCTTCCTTCTGAAGATCACAGGAGGCTTTGGAAAGGCTCTTCAAAGGACAGTCCTGTGATCTGGTTAATGATTAAGCAAGGTCATTCTGTCAGTGGTGAGAGAGATGGGTTAGGTAAATGAGGAATATAAGACACAAGACAGAGAAATCACTCAGGAGATGTTTCTACTTGCCTCCTGCCCCAAGAAATGATAGGGACTGAGCTAAGGGGAAAAGTGAGAATGGATGAAGGGCCAGATTTAGGGGCTACAGATGAGGCAGAATCAGGAAGAGTTGGTGACTAATTAGACATGGGAGGATAAGGAAGAGGACTCCTTGGCTTCTGGTTTCAGTGACTATGGGAACAATTGATTAGGAAAGAAAATGTAGGAAGGGTAGTGGATTTGAGAGGCAGGTAGTTATTCCTTTTTGGCACACGATGATTTGGTCATCCAGTAGGTAAGTGGTGATGTCTCGTCAGCAACTACGAACAGGGTGGCTCTCAGGAGTGATGTCTGGGCCCAGCTGGACTGGAAATATCAGATCTCACAGTCATCGGTGTGTCCATCTCATTGCTGCATGCCTGTTGAGTAGACAAGCCCATCCAGGAGAGTGGACAGGACAAGACCAAGGCAGAACCTGGGACAGCTTCACTCAGGTGGAAAGAGGGAAAGATCAGGAGCCAGGGAGACTGAGGGGCAATGACCAGAATGCTGCACGAGAACCCTGAGACCAAAACTGCGCTGGCATTTCTGGCAACTCAGAGGCCTTAGTGTTAAGTGAAAACATAGTTACTTAAGAACATTTGGGCTGAGTCTAGGTCACAAGAAAACTACAAAAAAAACTGAAAGTCTAGACTGAATGCTAGAATTCCATCAAGAACTGCCAGAACCACACAGAAATCTTCCAGGCAGGGTTATGTTCCTGGGGGCAGGAGGCTGGTGAAACTTTTGATCATAGTAATTTCTGCAGAATTGGTTGTACTATGCTGGTTTCTCTCCTCTTTTCATGGATCAAACTATTTTCATTTTGGTTTGGTTTCTCTCTCTTTATTGTTTATTTCTTATTATAGAAGTAATATGTGATTCATCATATAATATGGAAATAATGCAGAAGCCTATTAAAATAAAAAGTAAAAACCCTTCAACCCTATTGCTCAGAAGTCACCCCTATTGAAAATTTGGTGCCTGACTTTCAGATCTTTTCACATATGGACAACCATGGTACACATTTGCTTTGTCATTTATCATGGGCAGCTCTCATGCCAGCACAGTGTAGAGCTACCTCATTCTTTTTAAGGGCTGCATGGTACTTTGTAGTAGGGATGTTCCATGGTTTATTTACCCCTTCCCTGATGCGTATTTTGGTTATTTACACTTCTTTGTTATTATGCAGTGTATAAAGTATCTTTAAACCTACATTTTCACATTGCAAGTGTTCCAAAGAGAGATTTGTAGAAGTGGAATTGCCAAGATAAGTCTATCAATATTTAAATACTTGCTAGAAGTTGCAGAATTGCATTCAATGAGGGCTGTATAGAAAATACCAAAACTTTGAATAAATATGCATATTTAGTTTTCTTTTAAAGTACTGTGTTGAGTGCAGACTTTCATCCTCTAATATTTTCCTTCTTAGCTCCCAGAGGCCTTTGCTTTTTCATATTTGTTGACACCTGAAGTCAAAGCAGAGGGAAAGAATGGAAGAGACGGTTTAGCCATCGGTACAGATTGGTATTCTGAAGGGCGGGTGTGCCATCAGAGGTGTGGAGTGCTGGCTGGGTTTTCAGGACCCCGAGATGCAGCTTCTGTGAGCCCTAGAACTCTTACACAGGATCTGTCTTGAAAGGAGTCTGGAGGGAGGGGGAGAGGCAGGAAGGGCATTAATGGAACCACTACTTTGTACAGGGAAGGGTATGTATGGCCCAACAGTGAAATTTGTGTTCTAGTGGGAAAGGTAGACAATAAACAAGCATATGAGTATGAAATGTATTTGGGGGGTAATGAGAAATGGTGTGGAGAATGAAGCAAGTGGAAGAGTAGCAGTGGGCAAGAGGACTGTTTCACCTAGAGGGTCAATCATAGCTTCTCTGAAGATTGTCATTTGTGCAGAGACCTGAATGCATGGATGAAGGAGCCATGTACAGAGGGAACTCAAGCTAAAGTTCCCAGAACAGGAGGAAATGCACTGTGTTTAAGCACCAGCAAGGCTGGCATTATGGCTGCGGGATGCAAGCAGGGGGCAGAGTGACATCAGCATTGGGGGAGATGCCCCAAAACATGGAATTTGTTTGTAAAAAATTATGTATTTATTCTTACATATTTAAACTTCAGTTTCCTTCAGAGTACTCTCCATTTGATGTAGTACATCTATCAAGACATTTTTTTCCCACTGCTCAAAACAGTTTTTGAATTCATTAATTTTGATGCCTTGTGGTGCTTCTGATGGTTTTTGCTTCAACTCTTCCACATTAGCATAACATTTTCCTTTGAGGATTTTTTTCATCTGGAGAAATAAAATAAAGTCACTTGGGGCAGGATTGGGTGAATAGGAAGAGTGGAGCATGGAGGCCATGCTGTGGTTTTGGTCCAAAACTGCTGAACACTCAGTGTGGTGCTCTGAAATGGGCAAACACATTGAAAGAGTCTTTGAAAAAAACAAATCCACTGAAGCCAAATGCAGCCTCTCACAACAATGCCAGCTGGTGCACTAATACAGATGGGTTCCTAGAATACTTACCTAGTAGGGGAAGCCTGTACTACAAGAGGCCTGTCCTCTAGACAGAGTCCATGCTCATATATGAATAACATGTATTCTTTATATAGTTTATATGTTATATCACATATATATGATGTAACATAAATAAATAAAATTATGGAGGCTGAGAAATCCCAAGGTCTCCAATCAACAAGCTGGGGACCCAGGACAGCCAATGATGTAAGTTCAGGTCTGATAGCAGAAAGAGACTGATGTTCCAGCCTGACCAACCCAGCAGGTATGAAGTTCCTTTCTTCTCAGCCTTTTGTTCTTCTCAGGCTTTCAAGAGATTGATGAGGCCCACTCACATTAAGTAGGGCCATCTGCTTTATTCAGTCTACCAATTAAGGTATTAGTCTCATCTAGAAACACCTAGAATACAGGTACACCCAGAATAATGTTTGACCAAGTGTCTGGGCACCTCATCACCCAGTCAGGTCAATCTACAAAATGGGCCATCATAGTGTGTCTGTGAAGTAGCCAGAGGACCAGGTCGTCTGGGCTGTGCTGCCTACTGTGGTGGCCACCAGCCCATGAGCAGCTATCAAGCACTTGAATGGTGACCTGTGCCATGTTGAAGGGCTATGGAATATGTTGGGTCAAATAAAATACATTATTACAATTAATTTCGATGTACTTTTTACTTTTGAACTGTGATTTCTGTTGGAGACTGCTGGTCTACGAAGCTTTGTGGTATGATAAGGAGTTGGCATTTCACTCTGAGTGTCCTGGAATGTGGTTGGGGGGTTTGAAATTGGGAATGACAGCCCTGGCTGGCATAACTCAATGGATTGAGCACGGGCTGTGAACCAAAGTGTCACAGGTTTGATTCCCAGTCAGGGTACATGCCTGGGTTGCAGGCCATGTCCCCCAGCAACCACACATTGATGTTTCTCTCTCTCTCTCTTTCTTCCTCCCTTCCCTCTCTAAAAATAAATAAATAAAATCTTAAAAAAAAAAGAAATTGGGAATGACTTGCTCTAACTTGTATTTTAAGCAGTTCAGCTCCTACTGTGTGTGTGGGGGGGCATGCTGAGGGGGCAGGAGTGGAGCAGCAGAGCAGGCAGGGGGCTGCAGAAGGAGGCAGAGGGGTGTCAGTGACACGGGCTCTGCAGGCCAGCCCAGGGCAGGAATGTGGTCAGACCTGAGTGTTTTTCCCAGAGGAAAGTCAGCAAATGGATAGGCTGAATGGGGGCAAGGAGCAAAGAAATAAATCAAGGTAACTCTTGGTGTTTCAGAACTGAGCACAGAGTGTGAACACGCCATGTACTGAGATGTGGAAGACTCAGGTATGTTAACTGAGTGCCACAAAGCATATTGAGGGTGGAGAGAAAAAAGGGGGGGTACAAAAGAGAATTCAGGCTTTAGTAGATTCAAATAACAAGACTAAAACAGATTGTCCAAAGGCAGTAAAACAGAGGAGATAAAAACAGGTCTGTAATGCAAAAGCTTAAGGTAGGTGGCCTAGGATGGATGGGGGCTGAGGCAGTGGCCCAGTCAGGCCAGAGAAGAGCAAGGGAGAAGAAGGTGGGATCCAAACACCTGCCTCCCTCCCCAGACTCTGGAAACAATTCTCCCCCCCACCCCGTCACATAGGTACACACACTCTCGCGTGTACACACATGTACATATAACCTATAATAGTGCTCTTAGAGTTGAAAAGGGAAAATTAACATACTTGAACACATTAAAACTGCATAAAACCACAGTACAATGAAAGATACTATAAGTAAGTTTTAAAAAGTGAAAGGCTGGAAAAAGTAACCTGTGTTGTAGGCAAAGGATTAATGTCCAGAGTAAATGAAGGGTCTTTAAACATCAGTAAGAAAAAGGGGCAACGGATTTAGTTAGGAAATTTTCAAATGAAAAACTGCACACGACCAATGTGAAAAGACTCTAAGTATCTGGCAAAATTTCAAATGATTGAGACTTCAATGTCAGTAGGATGTGTGGTATAAGGAAGGAGTTGCTCTCACACGCTCTTGGTTGGGAGTGCAAATTAGTACCTCCTTCGGTGGACAGACAGTTGACTGTGTCTAGCAATATTGCAGATGAGCAAAAGTACTTCAATCCATTTGTCCTGTAAAGATGCTGGTGCATGTGTGCAAAGAAACAAGTAGAAGAATGGTTATTGTAGCACACTGAGTCATTTTAATAGCCAAAACTTGCCAATGATCTAAATATTCATCAATAAAAGATGGTAAATATTATGGTACATCTTTGCCCATTAATACAATGTGGCATTTTAAAAAGATCTACACATATATAAGAAAAATATCTTTTAAAAATGTGAATAGGTAAAAAGAAATTGCAGTGTGTGATTTGTTCAGTTAATTAATAGCTGTATTTGTAAATGTGTAGATTTATTTATACAATATCTATAAAAAGGTCTGGGAAGCTAGTTGCCAAATTGCCAGCAGCGGTTACCTCTGGATGAGGAGTGAGGTCGCAGAGTTTGAGGGGAAGCTGGAGGTCCGTGGTCTGCATCTAAGAAACCATCACCAAGGCTTGTTTTTGAAATGACATAAACTGTGCTGAAGTGGAGGCATGTGTAGGTACATCCAAGTCTGTGTTTTTTCTCTAATCTTCCATCCGTCAGAGTTTCTGATCAAGGTGATGTGAAGGTGAGTTCCATGCACAGCACACAGGGAGAAGCCACTCCATGTTCCCCTGTCACCCACACTCAGTGCACCCTGCTCTGCCAGGGCCAGCCCCGGGCCCACAAAGGCCCAGCAGAGACAGCACAAAGGCTTCGTGGGCCACCCGTGAGAGCCAGCTGCATGGACAGTGATTAGGCTCAGCTCTAGTCCCCCTGGACTCAGCCCTCGATGCAGAAGTCATTAGAAGTTATATTCAGTGACAACTTCCTTCCATGTCTTCTGAAAATTAGTTTCTGCAGAAAGAGGTGGGCAGTTTATGCTGATGGCTAAGGACAGGACAATTTTAATTCCCAAGTAGTTTGTCAGGGTCATGGGGGTGCTGTGACCACTAGAGACAGTTTTATCAAGTCAGAGTCCACAGTGTGCTTATTCCCGTGTTGCTCACTGCAACACAGTTCTCTTCGCTGTGAACAAGTGTGTTGTTCCTCAAGCATTGGGGGTGGTGAGCATAGCAACGAATCATCCAAACATGGCTGTGTTCCGTTTGCCTTTTGTCAAGCCTCCCTTTCCACAAACAGCTTGTGTTACTGTTCCAATTGTAACTGGTTTGCTTTTTTTCTGTTTCTCTTTTTAAACTATATATAGGAACAAAGAAAGAACTACAAAAAGATCAAGATGCTAATAAGCCTGCTGTTTCATCCCCGAAGAGAGTGGCAGCTTCAACCACCAAGCTTCACTCACCAGGTATTTGGGAAATGTGACCTGTGCTATTTGGGTAGAAGACTTGAATGTGGAATTCTTTTGTTCTGGTGTTATTAGTGGAGCAGTGCCAGCACGTGCGATATGCAGGGTTGTCCATGCCTGCCATGCATATACTGATCTGTTCTGATTCTAGATGAAATGAACCAGCTGTTGGCATCATTTTCTCAAAAAATGTTATTAATATGCTACATTTAAGTGGTAGAATCCTCTCTGTGTAGGGGTACCTGCTAGTCCAACAGCACATAGGAATAATTTATAATTGAAAAACAGACTTTGAAGCTCTAACTTCAAGAGATAATATTTTCTAAAAGGAAGAAAAAAAGCACAACAATGAATATCAAATACTTGTTATTTTGTCAGCGAAGAAGCCATTTCTTTACATTTAGACATAAGTAAGCTACCTAATGTCACTTGAAACTTAAAAATTATTTATTATGGAAATTTATATGGTAAGGCATTAGCCCCTTTGTAGAATAGAGTGCAATATAACCTCAGAACATTTTCTTACACACAAAAATAGCAAGTCAACAACAGCTCATGTCTGAGTTCTTACTGTATACCAGACACTGTCCTATTCATTTCATGCCCACAGGAACCTGTGAGGCAGTGCCCTTCCCTTTACCTGTGATGAAATCAACGTACACAGGTGTTTGTTAATTTGTCAGAAGCCACAGCAAATAATTAGTGGAATCTTGGTTTGAACTCCAAATACCCAGAATCCCAAAACTACATTCTTAGTTGCTTTGCTATCAATCAGAAAACTTGCAGGATAGAAAAATTAATATTTCTAGTTCATTAAAAATGTATAAGAAATAAGCCAGAGCCATGACAAAGCTGGGTGCCTAACAATGAGAGACCAGATAGAGAAGCCTGTGTAAATCTGGAATTTGTGGAGGGCAGCGTGGTCCCCAATGGATTAGGAAGAAAAAGAAATCTCCCCCTGCAGGAGGAGCTGGACTGGTTGCAGCTTTGGCTCTTGAGAAGGTGGGGAGGGAACCAGCCCTACCTTACAAATTCCTTACCCCATATCTGCCCTGCCGAAATTTGAGAACTGAATTCCATGCTACCCTTGTGGTCTGAAAATTCTATTCAAAATGCTATAGGACTTGTGTCCACTTAGGAAAATAAAAGCAAAATTGTTACAGACACAAGGAAATATAAGCCACTACATGTGAGGTCCCTATGTTCTAGGAGAAGTAATGGTATTGTGTACTTTTAGACTTTAAGTTAAAATATATCTGTTAAAATTTCTATAATAACCAATAAAATAGAGTATATAGTTCTAAAACAAAAAGAATGGAAAAAGTTGGAATGAGGAGTAAAAGTGTTTTTTATCAATGCAAATGAAGACGAAAAAAGGAAGGAAGAAGTAGAGGGAAGAAAAGGGGAAATTAGAAAGGGAAGCAGAGAGGGAGATGGGAGAAATGGAAAGAATAAAATATTGAAAATGAACTAAAAAGTGTCCTAATGAATGCACACAAACAAAACCCTACATTAAGTCATTCCTGCCCTCACCCAGGTTCAGGACCGGCTGGAAGGACATTTCCCACCCCCTGCCATCTTCTCTTTACCTTCGCCACCACTAGCCAGCCCCAGGCAAACAGTGCTGATACTAAGTAGGAGAAGAGGGTGCCAGCAGACACACCTTCTTAAGGCTGTCAAATTTGTGTCCTATGAGACTTTTCTTTCTTGTTTACAAGTGTTAAGGTCATGAGCCTTCTCTCATGAGCCTGCATATGGTGTATATATTCAGGTTTCAATGCTGCCTTTTGTTTGTTATCATGTCAGTTAGGCTTCCAGCTTTATGATTAAATCAAGCTTTTACATCCATTAGAATCCTCTGGATAGTGCCAGATGGCTGCAGATGAATATTTAATATTCTCTTTCCACTCTCTAGGGTGGTTCTTCTCCCCAGTGCTCAGTCTTTGCATGCACAGGGCTTGTATTCATCCTTGTGAGACTAATATTACTGGCTTTAACCTCTGAGTTGCCAGTTGTCGCTGGGGTCATCATAAAGTCTACTGGCCCTAACCTGCATTATGGAGCCAGCAGGACGGCTACAGAGAAATTGTGACTGGGGCAAGATTGAGACAATAGGAGGATGTTGTAGATTTAGCATGTGTCCCCAAATCCATGAGGTCTGTTGGAGATGTTGTAGAGGGGATCAGCAATGGGGTTTCAGTGCTAAGAGCCCTGGGAGTAGAGGATATGTGCAGTGAAAGCTGTCAAGTATTTTGGCCCCTCCAAAGCACACAACATAAAGCATGTGTATTAAATCAGCTGTCTGTGGGTCTGGGTATTTCTGCTCCTATATTTCATATCACAGAGATACACTGAGGACAATCTTTGACAACTGGGAGGTTTACAAGTAGTGAACAGTAAAAAAAACCCTGGTATTTCTACTCTCTTTTTTCACTTCAGTGAAAGAACCATCGATAGGCCCTATTTTGAAGGTCTTTATTCATTAATGCAATGTCCTAGTTCAACTGGGTAGAAATCAGGATAGTGGAGGAGGCCAGAGTCTGACCCTTTAAAGAGACCAAATGCACACAGAGACTGTGCCTGACTGTAGGGAGAGGCCACTGGCTTGGCTACCTGCTTGGAGCCCTCAGCCACCCCTGGGGCAGTGTAAATATGGCAGGGGACAGGGAAGGAAGTGATAACAAAACTTTTCAGCACCTGGAAGTATCTTCAGGACATGGTGTGTGCCTCATTAAAATGGGCGAGGTGGCTCTTCCAGAGAAATCTGAAGTGAGCCACCGTCCCCACGCCCATGCAGTGCTGACCACGTGCTCCACGTGTTCCCTGTGGTCGCTGCTGTGCAGAGGTTTTCATCTCATGGTCCTGTTAGCCCTTCCTAAGCAGATTGTCATTTAGCTTCATTACAACTGGCTCTGAAGAGAAGACAGCAGAAGCACACAAAATCCTCCTTAAATTTTAATAAAACAAGTGAAGGTGGCTGTGTGTCAGTCATCTCTCAACATAAGCTCTCTGTCCCTGGGACAGTAGGTGAGCCTGGGCCACCGTCCTCATGTACCATCCTGGGGAAGGTGTCACATTGGGCAGACAGGAGAGTAAGTGACAGAATAACACTTCATGGAGTTAACCAAAAAAGTACTTAACAAAATTGACAGCACAAGAAAGAATACTGTTTTTAGTGAGGACCATGCCGATGATGGTAAAGTGATTATTAGTCCTAGGTGTTCTATTTGATGTGTTTAGAAAATGGCAGAACACTTTTTTATCTAAAAGCAGTAGAGAACTCCACAGCCAGCCTTGTTTGTCTGTATTTCCTTCCTACAGTCTTAGCACTGGGTCTGGAACTTTAGTCTATGCTGGGACATTGGTTGGGTGTCACATGTGCAGCCAGCCAGGAGTCCCCAACAAGGACTGGCTTCATAAGATAGTTTGGTACCACAAATGAGCTAAATTTTCACTTAGTGTGTTGATACCAAAAGCTGGTGTTTTTAGGGGAGCCTCGTTTTAGATCAAACGTGTGTTTTTTGACTCCAGGAATAGAAATGTGGACTGAGTGTGTCGACATTCAATGGAACACTGAAATCGAATGTGCAAATGAAAGCAATGTTACATTATAGATGTCCATTTGGGGGTGCCACAAGATGAGATCCAAAGAGGCACTGGGCAGTTGAGATTTAAATGTCATCTTGAAATAAGGAGAAAGGTGGGAGGGTAGTGGTTTGGGACTTCAAAGGGCAGGAAGACCACTCACATGGAGATGGAAAGCAGATGTTCAAAAAACAAGTGTTTGCTGGGCCATCTTTACAGTGGAACACAGAGAGGACTTGATCAAAGGGGCCTTGCTATGTCCCTCCCTGTCCATCGCACCTGGTTCAGATGAAACTGCCGTTATCCGTGAGGGTGGCTTCCTACCTGGAGCAGGTCCTCTGCCTAAATTCCTTTAGACAGGTAAAGGGGGAGGGGCAAAGGATCTTTTGGAGACTTTTGGTCCTTAATAAACAGCTTATCAATATTCCAAAGGCATATTTGGGGGTGGCAGACTTTGCTTTCCTTCAGCACCAAGAACAGGATTTCACCAAACCCTCTTATACTGTCTATTTACTATCGACTGTAATTGCTAACCTGATGATGATGATGATATTGACAGTAATATTAATGATAATGGGGAATAAATCTGACAGCTAAAAATACATGACAACATGAATGCTTACTAATACCTACAAGCTCAGACGTGACTCTCTGTGTCCTAGATTGCAATTAGCTTTAATTCACTGAGCTGGAAGTATGTTTATTATTTCCTTCAGATTTCTAAAAGAAGTGTCTTCTATTGTATCAGTGTCAGTCACCTGGTACCTCAATACATTAATTACAACATTGTAATGTTTCATAAAACCACCAGCCACAGCAATAAAATGGCAAACAGTAATCATGAAAAAAATCCACCTTAGGTCTTAGCCTGTGTCTTAGGGTTCAATGCATGTAGTAACTCTCACATATTTTCTTGGTAGTTATTTTTCTTTTGTGTTCAGTATTGAGAATGTTGGGGTTAAGTACATATTAAAATTGATTTGCCTACAACATGCAAGTGAATTTTCTGGAATATTATGTACTGTCACAAAGACAGTTTTAAAGAAGCAGTAAGTTCACATTGTACTGTTAAGTCATGCATTTTGAGATATGTACTATGTGAGGTCCCACTGCAATCTCTGATGATTTCTTAACAGGAAGGAGATTTAGTTAAAATTGTCACAGTTACCACTGAATTAACAATCAGAAGTAGTTAGAGCAATTAACCATCCTTTCCCCTTAGAAGATGAGGCTACTGTGCGTTCTAAGCCCATTGCTTCGCCCTATCTGTGTATCAGGTACTGAAGAGGCTACCTTTTCTCATTTGTTTATATGTTACTCCCTGGCATTTTGGAGGTGGGCGAGCCAAAAGACAAGAGTGTTTGAAATATTAAAGTTTGTTCATGACTGTGTGGTCAGTGTCTATGTCATGTTCTCCAGGGTCTTCTTGGGCAAAGGAAAGAGCGTGCTTCTGGAATACAAGTCCTTTGTGCCCCAGAGAGACTCTCTGGGTGTCAAGTCTGCCCAAGCACCCATGAGAACAGCAGCCCCAAGGAAGAGCCTTGCATACCCTTGGGCCTTGGACCATGACGCAGTGCTTGTCTCTGTGCCAAGGCCCCTTTCCTGGGGCCTTGCCTTTACACCTTCAGTTCTCCTTAAAGCCTCGCCCACTCTGTCTCCAACCCCAGGAGGAGTTTCTGATTCCTTCCACATTGCCCCCCCACCCTGATGACACACACTTACACCTAACATTTGCCTGGCAGGAACCAGAGTTCAAAGACTTCATGGCCCTGAGAAGGAATGAGTCCTTTCTTCTCACTGCAGTGGAGCATAACCAGATGGGGACAGTCCACACAGGTTATGAGCTATTGTATATTTATAAAGATAGTTCAGGCCACTGTGCAATGAAAGATGAGAAGAAGCAGGATTTCCCATGAGAAAGTGAGAGGTCACGGTGGCTTGGACTGGACCTTGAGTTGTGGAGGTGGTGTGAGTGGTCACATGGGGAAAGGTTTTGGAGGACATTGATGCTGCAGAAATTTGAAGCCAGAAAACCCTGGAGCAGAGGTAATCAGAGGTGTGGCTTGAACCTGACTTTGAAGAAAGGGTAACTAGAAGGATGGCAGAAAGGGAGGGAAGGACACGTGGGCAGTACTCCCTGATGCTCAATTAAAAGGTTGCTAGGCTACAACTAGGGCTTTGACCTGAACTGATTGATTTATTTGCCATTAGACATTTTCAAGGAGTAATTCCGTGAATATAAAACATCTGCTCCATCTCTCGAAGCAGACCTAGAAGAAATGGAGGAAGCTGGAAAGAATTTGGCAGTTCGGCCTGTTATTCTTTTTCCAAGCATGAAACCTTGCACTTAGAACCACATAAACAGAGCAAGTATTTTAAGTCCCTGCTGCTTTTTTCTTTCTGATACTTACAATGACAAACAATGGCAATTCCTTTTTGGCCACTTGCTCTTGATGAAATCCTGTAATAAGGAGCTGTTGTCCCATTTGGGCTGAATGTTTTTTCACAAGTGACTGTTTTTATTTTAAATAGGACACCCCAAGCAGAGGAGCACAGCTCCCCGGAATGGGTTTTCCCCCAAGCCGGACCTGCAGGCCCGTGAGGCAGAACGGCAGCTGGTTCAGCGGCTCAAGGAGAGGAGTGAGCAGCAGGCCAGGCAGCTGGGCCTCCTGCAGGCGGAGCTGAGACGGGCTGTCCGTGGCTTCCAGGCGCTTGCAGTGTCCACTCAGCACTTCTTTGGGAAGGTGAGGCTGTATTCTGTGAATGTTGAAGGGCTCTTTGTTTGGGTGAAGGGCAGCCATGGTGATGGCTATTTGTGTGTATGCAAGTATGTGCAGGTGCGTGCGTGTGTGTTATTTGGGTTAGGGATTTGATTTTCAGGAGATTATAAAATATCCGGCCACATGTTTGGGAGACAAGTTTATAGTTACATGTGAAAGAAATTAGTTTGGAAAGAATGATTTACTAACCTGATTCCAAAAGGAAAAATTATATCATAAAGAAAGGAAAGGACATAAATGAATGTTTTGAAGGTGACATCTTTGGAGAAAATGGAGCATGTGCTTGTTTGTACTGAAGATAAGAGATGGTCAGATTCTGAAATTTCTGCCCATTTCAGGTCAGAGGGAGACAGGACTGGCTGCTGGTGGGAGGGGCTAGACTCAGAGCATCTCCTCAGCGCCTCCCAGGGCCTCATGGGAGTTGGGGAGGACTTGCTCCCTGGGTTGTTTCTGGAAATACAGACAGGGGTGGTTTCTTCTCAGCAAGTAAGTGTCCAGAGGCTCTGGGGCCATGAAGACGCAGAGTCTGTTATTAGCCATGGTGCAGTTAAGCTTCCTGCCCCCACTCCCCAGGAATGTAGGCTAGGGGAAGCCTGGGGCTTGAGTGAGGATATTGGTGATCCACCATGAGGCAGCCAAGGCATGTTCAGGGGAGAAAATGAACATTTACCTGGTAGGTTTAAATATTATGAGTTAGCATATTAAAAGCCAATAGGACTTTCTGGTATCTATAAATGGGAGGAAGTAAAACGCAATATAAATGCTCTCCAAATAAGAAAGTAGACTAGCAAAATTCCTGGCTAATTTAAAGGGGAAAATCGGAAATGATAAATAGCACCATGTCCTCTGGTTTTATTTATCATCTGAAGTTTGAAGTGTGGAGGACTCTGGCCTTTTGTGATGCCCTCTGCCCTCCTCCTTCCCCAGTGCATTAAGCCCAAGCTGAACTCTGCTGCTGATATGTTCTTTTCACTTAAAGCTTTCAGCAGAAAGAGCCAACTACCAATTTGTTGGAATGAAGGGCAAGATGAACAGGTTTCAGGTTACCAACGATTCTAGCCTCCTCCTTAGACAAAATGTTACCACTAGCAGTAATGTACCAAGTTGAATTTCCTATCTTCCTTTCTGGCCTAGTACTATTGATGTCAACCTTGAACACCTGAAGTGGCTGTATTCCCATGAAAAGGGAACCCTAGTGCACTGTTGGTGGGAATGCAGACTAGTGCAGCCACTGTGGAAAACAGTATGGAATTTCCTCAGAAAACTAAAAATGGAACTGCCTTTTGACCCAGCAATTCCACTGCTGGGATTATATTCTAAGAACCCTGAAACACCAATACAAAAGAACCTATGCACCCCAATGTTCATAGCAGCACAATTTACAACAGCAAAATGCTGGAAGCAACTTCAGTGCCCATCACTAAATGAGTGGATCAAAAACTATGGTACATTTACACAATGGAATTCTATGCAGCAGAGAGAAAGAAGGAGCTCCTACCCTTTGTGACAGCATGGATGGAACTGGAGAGCATTATGCTAAGGGAAATAAGCCAGGCAGTGAGGGACAAATACCACATGATCTGACCTTTAACTGGACCATAATCAACAAAAGAAAAAAGCAAGCAAAATATAACCAGAGACATTGAAATTAAGAACAATCTGAGAGTAACCAGAGGGGAGGTGGGAGGGGATAATGGAGGGAAGGTGGAAGGGTTTTCAGGAACCACTATAAAGGACACAATGACAAAACCAAGAGGGGGTGGAAGCAAGGGAGGGAGGTGGGTTTGGCTGGGGTTGAGGGGGAGTGGTGGGAGGAAAATGCAGACAACTGTAATTCAATGACAACAAAATAATTTTTAAAAAGACATTCTGAAAAGGCCAAAATAAACAAACAAAATTACAAATACATTTTTGAGGTGTCAAAGAGGCCTGCTCTGCCATGGTAAATAGTGAACATTTTTTTTATTAGAGAAAGATCAGCATGTTTTTTGTTCTTCAGCTGGATGTGTTTCCACTGACTGTTAAGTCTTTAGTGAAGAGAGGAAAACACAGTGGTTCACTGAAGATCAGCAGTAACATTTCCATTGTTACTCCTTTCATGCATCTTTCACAAAGTCACAGGAAATCCTCGATCGAGTTTTCATGTGGGCAGACACTGATAGAACATATTGGTAATATGAGCAGGGTTTCCCAGTGGGAACTTTTGGACACCATTTATGGCATCATGGCAGAGAAGAGAGTTTCTGTGCTGAAATTAAGAGTCAGTTCCCTGTAGTTGTGGGTTTCTATATCCCAGGAAAATTCCTCATTGGCACATGGACCACAAATTTTATTTCTGTGCAGCATACACATGGCTTTTAAATCAGGGACCAAAAGGACTGGCAGGTGCTTTGCAAGGATCTCCATCAGCCCTTCTACTACTAGAGCTGTGCACAGCCTGACATTTCAGCAAGATAGATGGCAGACACGAGTTTCATTTTCTCTTCAGTAAATCACAAACAGCAATTCCAGACAGGCCTCCCAAATGACCATGACGTTTCACCTCTCACATGGTGTATTCTTTTGAACTCTCTCCAGATAAATCCCAGAAGAAAATATGGACAAGTTAAAAAAAAAGTTTGTAATTGGACATAAGTGGCTTCCACAAAGGCTGTCATGTATCCTATGTGGTGTAGGACGATTGATTTGAGTATTTGCCAGTAACACCAAATGAGACGGGGGCAGGGGTGAAGCACCTGGGAAACAGAGGCCAAGGTAGCTGGAAGCCTCCAATGACAGAGCATCTGTGACAAGGGCCAGTGATCCTGAGATGATCAGCGTCACTTCTGTGGGAAGCCAATGCATTAGTATGTATGAGAAATGGTCATAGCCACAAATGCCCTCTGTGAAATGCATGGCCTTTCTACCCAGCCTCAAAAGACAACAACATTATTTTTTACACTTCTGATTTTCTGATAGAAGACCCTGCTGGCACTCAACACATCTGTCTTTTCTGCACTGTAGCATATTCATCTGCAGAGCATGGCACAGTGGAGAGAGGGTGCAGTGCCAGCCAGGAGTCAGTCCTGCCTCCACCTCCTTCTAGCTATAGATCTCCAATGAGTTACTGGACCTCTTTAAGCCTCGTCATCACCAAAAGGGATAATATCCTTGCCTTTGTTTGGGTCCTTGCTAACTCAGTCACCTCTGTGTGAGTCTCAGTCTCCTCAGTTTCAAATAGGACTAATAACTTTTCACAAGGCGAGTGTGATAATGTTGTGAATTAATGGGTAAAGGAACCCTGAACAAATATTTAATAAAACATTCTTTTTGAGTACAAGGAAATCTGACAAAGCCCTACCTTCAAATATTTTACTCTCAAGCAGGATGAATAAGACATAAATGAGATATAATACATAAAGTTAAAACAGTACAAACCACTCTGATTTCATTCTGTATGTATGTAAAGGTTTTGGCCTGGATGTACTTTAAGAATAGAAGTAATTTTTGTACTTGAGCTATTTAGCTGCTGCTTTATACTTTCCCCACAATGTGCTGATGCCATTAAGTGTATATCGGAAGTCAGTCTCCGTGTATGTGAAATCACTAGAAAAAAAGACTCAGAAGCTGGATAAGAATCATCCATTCCTGCCCCATGCTTTACAGCTCCTGGAAGAGTGGCTGTGAACACCGCCAGCTGTGACACAGCCTGAGCCTGGTGTCCAGAAATTCTAAGGTGCCGCATTTAGGTGCCAACACCAGCCTCTCACTTGTGCTGCTTCAAGGCAGGTCTATCCCTGCAGCAAAGCACAGTCCTTACCACCCACCAAGTGAATCTGTTGCACTCTGACCCCAGACCTCTGGGTAGTGTGGTAATGAGTGTAACTGTCAGGGACTCGCATTTCTGAGGGTCAAGTGGAATGATGTTATTTTTCTATTTCTGCCTGGTACATAAGAAGTCTACTCTTTTTTACATTTTTTATTGAAATTATTGAGGTGACATTGGTTAATAAAATTATATAGGTTTCAGGTATGCAACTCTATAATACATCATATATATGTGTATTGTGTGTTCACCCCTCAAAGTCAAGTGTCCTTCTATCACCATTCATCCCTGCTTTACCCTCTTCTACCTTTCCGTTCCCCCTTTCCCTCTGGATATCATGGTGCTATTGTCTGTGTCTATGAGGTTTTTTTTCTTGCTGAATTCCTTCACCATTTTCACCGAGGCCCCCAGCCTCCCTCCCCTCTGACAGTTGTGAGTCTGATCCCTGTATCTATGACTTTGTTTTTATTTTGTTTGTTAGTTTATTTTGTTCATTAGATTCCAAGCATAAATGAAATCATGTGGTACCCATCTCTGACAGGCTTATTTCACGTAGCACAACAGTCCCCGGTTCCATCCATGCTGTTGCAAAGGTAAGATTTCCTTCCTTTTTATGGCTGAGTAGTATTCCATTGTGTAAGTGCACCATGGCATTTTTTTATCCACTCATCTACTGATGGGCATTTGGGCTGCTTCCATAGCTTGACTGCTGTAGATAAACTGCAGTGAACATAGGGGTGCATGTGTTGTTTCAGTGTTTCAGGTTTCTTCAGATGTATTCCCAGAAGTTGGGCTGCTGGGTCATAAAGCAGTTCCATTTTTAATTTTTGAGGAACCTCCATCTGTTTCCCACTGTGAATACACCAGTTTGCCTTCCCACCAACAGTGTAGTAGGGTTCCTTTTTCTCCATATCCTCACCAACACTTGTTATTTGTTGATATATCGATAACAGCCATTCTGGTAGGTGTGAGGTGATATCTCATTGTGGTTTTAATTTACATTTCTGTGATGATTAGTGACGCTGAGCATTTTTCTATATGTCTATTGGCCATCTGTATGTCCTCTTTGGAGAAGAGCCTATTAGGTTCTTTGCCTATTTTTAATTGGATTGTTTAGTTTTGTGGTGCTCAGTTGTGTAAGTTCTTTATAAATTTTGAATAGTAACCCCTTATCAGATGTTTTCCCATTCAGTGGGTTGTCTTTTCATTTGTTATTGATTTCCTTTGCTATGCAAAAACTTTTTAGTTTTCTCATATATTTAATCTCATATATTTTTTCTCCTGTTTCCCTTGCCTGAGGCAATAGAGCAGAAAAAAAGATATTGCTATGGGAAATGTCCAAGATTTTACTGCCTATGTTTTTTGGGGGGAATTTTTATGATTTTGAGCCTAACATTTAAGTCTTTTATCCATTGTTAGTTTATTCTTGTCTATGGTGTAAGAAAGTGGTCACTTTTTTTTTTAGCATGTATCTGTCCAATCTTTCCAACACCATTTATTGAATAGACTATCTTTATCCTATTATATGTTTTTTGCCTCCTTTGTCAAATATTAATTGACCATAAAAGCATAGGTTTATTTCTAAGCTCTCTATTCTGTTCTATTAATCAACATGTCTGTTTTTATGCCAGTTCTGTGATGTTTTGATTACTATGGCCAATAGTATAGTTTGATATCAGATAGTGTGGTTCCTTCTACTTTATTGTTCTTTCTCAAGATTGCTGTGGCTATTTTGGGTCTTCTGTAGTTCCACATGAACTTTTGGAATATTTGATCTAGTTCTGAGAAATATGCCATTGGTATCATGATAGGAATTGCACTGGAACCATAGATTGCTTTAGGTAGTATGGACATTTTAATTATGTTAATTCTTCCAGTCCATGAACATGGTATATGCTTCCATTTATTCATATTGTTTTTCAATTTCTTTCTTCAGTGTCTTAAAATTTTTCATATATATGTCTTCTACATCCTTGGTTAAATTTATTCCTAGATATATTATGTTTTTTTATGAGATTGTAAATGGGATTGTTTTCTTAGTTTCCCTTTCTGGTAGTTCATTATTGGTGTACAAAAATGTAACTGCTTTGTGGACATTTATTTTATATCTTGTTACTTTACCGAATGTATTTATCAGTTCTAGTACTTTTGTTAGTGGAATCTTTAAGGTCTCTATATACAGTATCACATCACTTGCAAATAATGAGAGTTGTACTTTTTCCTTTCAAATTTGGGTGTTTTTATTGTCTCCTTATTATCTGGTGTAGCTAGATCTTCCAGTACTATGTTGAATGAGAGAGGTGAAAGTGGACATCCCTGTCTTGCTCCTGATCTTAAGAGAAATGCTTTTAGTTTTTGCCCATTGAGTTTGTTTGCTGTGGGTTTGTCATATATGGCCTTTATTACATTGAGATATGTTTTCTCTAATCCCACTTCCCTGATAGTCTTTATCATAACTGGTTGCTGGGTTTTATCAAATGCTTTTCCTACATCTATTGATAAGATCATGTGATTTTTATCTTTTATTTTGTTTACGTGGTATATTATGTTTATTGATTTGCAAATATTATACCAATTTGCATTTTCAGAATAAATTCCACTTGGTCATGGTATATGATCTTTTTAATATATTGTTGAATTCAGTTTGCTGATATTTTTTTGAGGATTTTAGCATCTATGTTCATCAGGGATATTAGGCTATAATTTTCATTTTTTGTAGTGTCTTTATCTGGTTTTGGAATTAGGATAATGCCAGCCTCATAAAATTGGCTTGGAAGTCTTACCTCTTCTTGATTTGGGGGGGAATAATTTGAGAAAGATAGGCATTATTTCTTCTTTGAATATTGGATAAAATGTACCTGTGAAGCCATCTGTTGCAGGATTTTTATTTGTTGTGAGTTTTGTTTTTACTGCTTCAATTTCATTAGTTGTTATTGGTCTATTCAGATTTTCTGATTCTTCATGATTCTGTTATGTAAGGTTGTATATTTCTAGGAATTCATCCATTTCATCCAGTTTGTCCAATTTGTTGGCATGTAGTTGTTTGTAATATTTTCTCACAGTCCCTTATAGTTCTTTGGTGTCAGTTGTTACTTCTCCTTTTTCACTTCTGATTTTATTTATTTGTGTCCTGTCTCTTTTTTCTTGATGAGTCTGGTTAAAGGTTTGTCAGTCTTATTTATCTTTCAAAAACCAGCTCTTGGTTTCATTGATCTTTTATATTATTTTTTTAGATTCTATTTTATTTATTTCTGCTCGGATCCTCATTGTTTCCTTCCTTCTACTCACTTTGGGCTTTGTTTGTTGTTTTTTTTTCCAAGTTCCTTTAAGTATAAAAATAAATTGTCTATTTGAGATTCTTCGTGTTTCTTGAGGGAGGCCTGTAATGCTTAGAATTTCCCTTTTAGGACTGCTTTTGCTCAGAGATTTTGTTTTGTTGTGTTCTCACTTATATTTTTTTCAAGGTATCTTTAGATTTCTTCCTTGATCTCATTATTAACCTGTTCATTGTTTTGTAACATGTTATTTAGCATCCATTTCTTTGTGCGTTTTTGTATAATTGATTTCTAAGGTTATACCATTGTGGTCAGAGAAGATGCTTGTTATGATTTCAATTTTCTTAAATTTATTGAGACTTGTTTTGTGCCCTAACATGAGGCCTATCCAAGAAAATGTTTCATGTGCACTTGAAAAGATTGAATATTCTGCTGCTTTAGGGTGAAATGCTCTGAAGATGCCAATTAAATTCCAACTGGTCTTCTGTGTTATTTAAGGCTCTGTTTCCTTGTTGGTTTTCTCTCTGAAAGATGTATCCATTGATGTCAATATGGCATTAAAATCCCCTGCTATGACTGTATTACTGTCAATCTCTCTCTTTATGACCATCAAGATATGCTTTACATATTTAGGTGCTTGTATGTTTGGTACATAAATGTTTACAAAGGTTATATCCTCTTTGGATTGCTCTCTTTATCATTATGTAGTGTTGTTTTTGTCTCTTATTATAGCCTTTAAAGTCTGTTTTGTCAGATGTTAGTATTGCTACCCCAGCTTTTTTTTTTCACTTCCATTTGCATAAAATGCAAAATATCTCTTGCCATCCCTTTTCATCTGTGTGTATATTTTGTTTTAAAATGGGTATCTTGTAGACAGCATATATATGAGTCTTGTTTTCTTATCCACTCAGCTACCCTATGTCTTTTGATTGGAGCATTTAATCCACTTACATTTAAAGTGATTATTGATCCATGCCCAGTGTGGCTCAGTTGGTTGGAGCATTGTCTTGCAACTGAAAGATTGCAGGTTTGATTTCTGATCTGGCTACATACCTAGGTTGCTGGTTCAGTCCCTGGTCTGAGCATGTGCTGTCCTCAGTGTGGGCAAGTGTAAGCCCCAGTTTGCATGCATATGACTCTTGGTCTGAGTGTGTACGATCCCTGGTTCACATGTGTACAATCCTCAGTCCATAGGCATATGGAAGGCAACCAGTTGATGCTTCTCTCTCATATAAATGTTTCTCTCTCTCCCTTCCTTTCTGAAAAGCAATGAAAAAATGTTCTCAGGTGAGGATAAAAAAATAAAAACATTAAATAATTATTTACAGATATGTATTTTATTGCTATTTTATTCTTTATAATTATGTCCCTCTGTTGTTTTCTTCCTCCTCCTCCTCCTCTTTTCTTCTTCTTTTTTTTTCCCCTTTCCTCCTCTTCTGAAAGAAGACCCTTTGACACTTCTTGTAATACTAATTTGGTGGTAATGAATTCCTTTAGTTTTTTCTTCTCTGGGAAGCTCCTAATTTCTCTATCAATTCTAAATCATAGCTTTCCTAGGTAAAGCAGTCTTGGTTGTAGGACCTTGCTTTTCATTGCTTTGAATATTTCATGCCAGTTCCTTCTGGCCTGAAATTTTTCTGTTCAGAAATCAGCTGACAGTCTTATGGGAACTCCCTTCTAGATAACTAATTGCTTCTCTCTTGCTGCTTTTAAGATTCTGTTTTTGTCTTTAACCTTTGCCATTTTAATATGTGTCCTGGTGTGGTTCTCTATGGTTCATCTTGTTTGGAATTTTCTGGGCTTGCTGAAATTGTGTGTCTTTTTCTGTCACCATATTAGGAAAATTTTTAGTCATTTCTTCAAATAGGTCCTCGAGCCTTTGTTTCTCTCTTCTCCTTCTGGTCCCCCTGTGATGCAGATGTTGTTATGCTTCATGTTGTCCCAAGAGTGTTTTAAACCATCCTCATTTCTAAAAGTTCTTTTATCTTTTTGCTGCTCTGATAGGGTGTTTTCTGCTACCTTGTCTTCCAAATTGCTGATTCAGTCCTCATTCAGCCTACTGTTTATTTCTTCTAGTGTAGTCTTCATTTTAGATATTATATTATTAATTTCTGGCTGTTTATTTTTTATGGTTTCTGTGTCCTTTTTATGCTTACTATCTCTGTTGAACTTCTCACTTAGTTCCTTGAGCATCCTTATAACCATTTTTTTAAAACTCTGTATCTGGTAAATTGCTTGTCTCCATGTCATTTAGCTCTTTTTCTGGAGAGTTCTTTCGCTTGGTGCCTTTTTCTTTGTCTCCTCATTTTTGCTGCATCTTTGTGTTTGTTTCTATGTATTAGATAGATCTGCTATGACTCCCAGTCTTTGTGGGGTGGGTTTATATAATAGGTGTCCTATGTGACCCAATAACAGAGTCTCCTTGATTACCTGAGATGTGTGCTCTAGGAATGTCCCTATGTAGGTTATGTTGGCTCTTCTGTGGTAATTGAGTCTTGTTTCTTATTGGCCTATTGTGCATGGGGTTGACTCAGGTGGGCTGACTGTGAGGATCAACCTGTACCTCAGTGTACAAGCTGCTGTGCAGGTGCTGACCATATCAAGCAGAATTCACCTCTCCAGGGTCTGGTGCCTGCCAAGATTTCCCTTTGTATATACTGCTTGTGAAGCTAACTGGACCTTGCTCTGATGTTGTATAAAGTTGGCCACTGGGTGTGTAGATTCTGGGGACCATTGGGAAGGACTCTTGTGCACACCAGTGTCAGGCACTGCCTGTGATTGACCCAGGGCATCCTCTTTGGAGCTACAAAGTGAACTACAGTTTGTGGCTGCCCATGCTAGGCCTGCGTGTATTTAGGAAGGACCAAGCTGTACACCAAGGCTAGCTTTTACCTGCACCAGTCCCAGAGGCAATTCAGCAAAAGTTCCAAGGCACCCCAAGATCTGCTTCTTCCCACCTCTACCTGCTGGCTGCCTGGTAGGCTCGGTCACTAATAGAGGCTCTGGTAGTACTTGAGTTGCATGAGATAGGTTCTCAGTGAGTTGCCAGGTAAGGGCAAGTGTGCTCACCAGATCTATACAGGTTCAAACTTGGTGCCAATGCTGGGTCTGAGGCCACTGAGCAAATGTTCCAGGGTATACCAAGTCTAGCTGCCACTTTTGGGTGCTTGCACACCTTTGTGGTGGGATGGGGTCTCAAGGAGTCATCAAGGTGAGACCAGCAGAGTTTATCAGGCCCAAACAGATCATGACTGGCCATGTGAAGGGAGAGCTCTGTACTGCTTGAGCAAGGGAAAAATGGCCTCTGTCCTAGAGGCACGCAACTCAGTCTGTCTCAGATTCTGCCAGAAGCCTGATCTCAGCAGGGTGGGGGAGCCAGGAGTTGATAGAATGGGGCTAGTGTGTCTCCCCTGAGGGGTGGTGTTGTTCAGGCTTGGGGAAAAGTGGGGAAAGTGTGCCCTGCCTCAGAGCCATGTAGCTCAGTCTGTCCTGGATTCTGACCAGACATTGGCAGGGCAGAGCCACCAGGAGTTGGGAGGGTAAAGTTCCTGGGAGCCAAGAGAGTGGGGTTAGCAGATCTCCCATGAGGAGGAAGTGCCAGTCAAGTTCACTGGAAAGTCAGAGGAATGGCCCCCACCCCAGTGCCATGCGACTCAGTCACTGACACCCCCTGAGTCTCCCCATATTTCTACACCCCAGCCCAGGCAACTGACTCCATAGCAGGACACAAGATCTGCAGTGTGCAGCTATTGGGAGTCCCACGGTCATGGCTATTGCTTTCCCCAGGCTGATGTCATATGGAGAGGTATGCTCCACCCAAGAAAGAAGGCATCTGCAGTGTGGGAGAGGGACTCAGCACAGGGATCCTGGCAGCTGTCCCTTCAGCTTTCTCCCCAGAGCCACAAAACCCAGTCTCTCCTCATCTGATTCTAGTCCACTCTGCCTTCTGTCCACTGGAGCCCAGAGTGATTGGCTGTGAATGAGATTTTATGTTGGCCCTTTAAGGGGGTGCCTGTGTCTCTAGCAGATCATTGTCTCCCTGGTGGACAGAATCACCACTAATTTTCACAGCCAGATGTCATGTGAGTACCTCTTCCTGCTTCTGGTGCTCTGAGCTTGGAGCCGGGCTTTGGTTCCCACAGTTGTCAGGGGAAACTTTGCAACTGAGATATCTCTCTGGAATTTCAGTCACTGCCTATGGGGGCGGAGCCAGCCCTTTTACACTCCATCCTTTCTACCAGTCTCATCATGGCTTCTTCTGTAAAGTCTTTGTTTTAAGACTTCTCTTCAGCTAGTCTTCAGTTGGTTTTTCAGGTTGATCACTTTATATTTTAGTTGTAATTCCAGTTTGGTCGTGGGAGGAAGTTGAATGTTGCATCCACTTATTCCACAGATGCCTTGGATCTCTCTCCTGAGAATGCTGCTCTTTAGCAGCCCCTGCTGGCTAATCCAGGGAACAATCTAGCCAGTGGTTGGTAGTCTTGTGTCAAGTGGTGTGCCTTGCCCTGTAGCATCAACTTTTATCTAAGTTACATTTGAGGGTGTATTTATTTTCATTTTATTTTTAATAAGATGTGTTATATTTACTAACTATTTTTATAATAATGTGTCATTTTATCAGTAGCTTTATGAATGTAATAGCAAACCATGTGATGTTTTTAATTGTTTGTATTTATTATTAAATAGTTTAAGCATAGAAGGCATGAAAATCAATGTCAATAATTTATGTACTTTCTAAGTTTAATAAAAATTAATTCATCAACCCTCTTTTCCCCAAAGTATGTTTGTGTATACCTTTACTATTTGATACCCATCATCTGTATTAATACTTATGAACATTTTGCCATATATTCACTTTATCTATGTTTTTATTGTTAGTTGGAGGTACATATTTTTTAATATAGTTTCTATATTTCAACTATAACTATTCTGTTCACTTGTGTTAGTAAAAGTTTTTTATCAGCTCTGCATCTACCATGTGAAAGGTTTTATTGCCCTGACTGGTTTGGCTCAGTTGGTTGGAGCATTGTCCCATAGACCAAAGGTCGTGGGTTTGCTTACCAGTGAGGGCACATATGTAGGTTGCGAGTTCTATCCCCAGATGGGGAGCATATGGGAGGTAGCCAACTGATGCTTCTTTCTCTCTTTCTGTCTCCCTTCCTCTCTTTCTAAAATCAATAAACATACTTTAAAAAAAAAAAAGAAATGTTCTATAAATGGTTCAGAAAAGTGCATGGCAGAGCTCCTTGATATCACTTCTGTTTATTGATCATCTCCTATGTCTTAGGCACTTCACATATATTATTTTAAGCCTCCCAACAACCCTACTTGGTTTAGATATTATTCTCATGTGACAACTGAGAAAACTGAGGCTCGGGGAGATTGTGTAGCATCTCAAACACAGTATAATTAAAAAGTGATGGAGCCACAACATAGATGCAGATGTTTTTCCATACATAATGATACTACTTCTGCCTCTACCCCAACCTTCCAGGTGCTCTTGATGTAGTAAGGGGAAGAAACATATTTGGAAAAACAAAAAGTGAAACAATGATCCAGAATTTAAACACTTACACAAGATGTAAAAAGAAAATGACCTAAGGTGAAATTTCACCTGTTGCCATAAAACATTGGTACGTGCTCAGGTGAATGCACAGCTTGTGTGAGTGGGGAGGGGTTGGCCTGGAAAGGAGAGCTGGGAGAGCCTGGATGGAGAGATGGGCAGGATTTGGGATGAGTAACAAGGGAGGAAGAGCTTGTGTGGAAAGAGGATGCCTAGAGCTGGTTATCTGCAAAGTGGTGTCCCCTTCCTGTCTTTGAGCTCTTTGATAAATAAATGAATCAGTGCTTGATGAGTAGAGACTAAGGGACATGAGAACTGTTTTTAAAAGTGCAGTGATTTCTCTATACAGATCGCAAGCTCATGGTTGTGAAGGTAGCCCTGCTTCAATGTCCTTGCTCAGTAGCCCTGGGACTGGTTCTTTGGTCAAAGCAGTCTATATGTGTAAAAAGGGAGGAGTGAAGAAACAGGAATAGAATCTGGTTGTAAAATAAATGTGTGCTTGCTTTAGTCATTGAATACATTCAGATTTTAAACTCAGATTCACCAGCATGAATGTCTGCCCTGAGCCCCAAAAGCAGCAGAGAAGCTATTAGGTCCGCCAGCCAAAGGACTCGGTACTTCAGAGATTTCCCCCGCTGAGTACAACTTTGACAGCAGTAATCACACCTGATCAAAATGGAAAACAGGAAGTTCTTTGTTGTTTCCTAAATCCTAAAAATGACTATTTAAATACAGTGTTGTATCCCTCCGCCTTATAAGCAGTGTCCTGTGATAATCTTCTCTTGCCTTAATTATACTTTGAATAACTAAATTTTACTTTGAATAACTAAAGACTTAGAGAAAATGTCAGATTTAGGTTGGCATTTCTGAGTTTTTCAGCATATAACCTGGTGGGAAATGTTAGTGAAGCAAATTGCCCCAATGATTGCTGTTCAGAAAGAATATTATATTCATAGAAGTTAATGTCACCCACTACCTGGCCATGAGAACCATGAGTATTTGCTTTTACTCTTAGGAATCTAACTTAAGAAAATTCTTAGCATAATCCCCCAAATACCATAATATTCCTAATATCAATGAATAGAAATCACCCAGCTGTGACAAGCAGGGCTTTGAATTAATAAGAATCCCTGATCTGTGTGTCAAAAATGGAAAACATTGTAGTAGATGGAAAATAAAACTCAAAACTGTAATGTCTGCTCAACTTTTTGGGAAGATCCCCAATACTGGGGCCCGATAAGACCCAACTTCATTGATGATAATATAAATTTCATAGTGAATAATAAGCTATAAATAGATACTTGACTAAGACAGAATCAAGTTGCCCCCATTCAGTTCATCTCTCTTACACTTTGTCATAAATGTTTTTTTTTAAATTAAATGATATACCTTTTGAATACATTCACATACAGTATAACAGCATTTTGGTCAAAGATGGACCACATATACGATGGTGGTCCCATAAAATTATAATGGAGCTGCTAAAAAGATTCCTATCAGCGAGTGATTTCCTAGCCATTATAAATCATAATGCCGCACATTAGGGTTTTGCGCCTCTCTTTCTAGCAATAGCAATGTTAGAATCTAGAAGTGCCTGGGGGCACTCACCTCGGCCATGAGTTTCTCACAGACATCTCTTTTCTACACTAATGTTATGACTAAACCAACTTGTTTCTTATCATTGCAAGAGGCCATTCAGTGATAACCATTAGGAAACTTTGTGGGGAAAAACAAGTTTATTATTTGCAGGTCCTGGGCTGTATGAGGTTGAAGTCACTGGTTGAGAGAGAAGAGAGGGAGAGGGAAGTGCCTAGGGTTCTGCTTATATTGGCATGGAGGGTGGGCCTATGGTTTCCTTGGTTTCCTCTGACTCACTCTTTATTGGTGAATTTAAACATAAGAGTGAGATTTGAAGTTTGGGAAGAGAGAAAAAAAAACAAGTAGCCCAAATGGTAAGTTAATGAAATCAAGAAAGATCTAAAACAAAGAGCCCCTCAGTAGGGGGAGGCACCCTGGCCCTTTATCTAGTTGTGTAGCCTGCAGGGCATCAGCAATCTAAGCTTCAGTCAAGCACTTTTGTTACAAAAAAAAAAAAAAAGAAAAGCAGCCAACCATCAGGGCTAACACTACAATTACACATGTGTGTGGTGATGCTGGTGCAACTACACTGCCTGCAGTATAAAGTATAGCACCTACAGTTACAGTATGTGCTATACCACCCAGGTATGTGTAGGTATGCTCCATGATGTTCAAACAAGCATGGAATCACCTAACAGAACATTTCCCAGAACCTATCCCCTTCTTTAAGTGGTGTGTGACTGGACAGAGAGATGCCATGGGGAGAGAAAGACAACATCCACCTATTCCTTTCTAAAGGAAACCTGCACACTTTCCCCAGACCCTGGTTAGCAGTCGGGTAAAAGTGGTCTGTAGTAAAAGTAGATGCATTTAAAATATCTAAGATGTGGAAGCCAGTGTAGTTTCCCTGCAGTCCTGGGAGGCAGCAGTGCATGGTGGGAAGGGTACCTCACGAGGCTGTTCTATTCAACCCATCCAGACCCCTGCCTTCTGATAAATACCAATGTCTCTGCTTGTGTGTCACTGCAAATGTGTTTTAAATAAATTAAATGTTGTAAACTTCTCTTAAAATAAAAACAAGTTGAAGAAATGATAACTCTAATATAATTACTGCCTGAGGAGATAGGCAATATGGTTGCCTCAGCTTCAAACCCTTTTTTTCTGTGATAGATGAGTTTTTTAACTTTCCTAGACCTTGGTTTTTCTATTGCCAAAGGAACTCAGACTCTGGAGGCTTTCTTAGGAATAAATGATAGAGATTTATTCATAGGCCTTAGAATTTGCAAACTGGAAACACAGCTAGGCAAAAACCCAGAGGTGTTCCAAAAAAGAAAGAAAAGTCCAATGTTCTTATAGTAAAAAGCGCATTCTTGAGAATTGTTAATCCTGCATTTTTAGCCCTAGGATGGTCCAGAATGGTTGTCAGTCAGGTGTCAGGCAGCCGGGATGATGGATGCCAGCTCGTCTCGTCGTGTCCAGTGGTTGGATAATGGATGTCAGGTGGATATAAACATGAGTCTTTCAGGGGATTATCAAGCGACCAGGATACATGAGGCTTTCAAGGGTAATTAGAGGGCTGTTCATAGGTCCAGAGGTCAATCCAGGCATTGATGCAGGACTGGAAAGTTCAAAAAGGTTTAAGTTCTCAGGTTAGTTAGAACAAGAATGGAATCTATCTTCAGGCCTCAACCTTCATAATACTAACAATAATTGTAGCAGCTTGGTCACAGTGACTCCATCTTATATGCTCCCTCTCTTCACCCTTTCTTCAGTATAAAGTGGGGTGACTGAAGGTCCACCTTCAGGGACAAGACCACAGTGAAGGGGCTCTCATGCCCTGACATCTGCAATTTAATTCCTTCCTCCAGCTGTGGCAATGCTGCCACTTAAACACACAAGTGTCTAGCTCCTCCTTGGGTGATGGAGGATACCTGTGAATTGGTGTAGCCCACCTTCAATGTGCATGCTATGACCATCACAGTTTAGAAAATATATTAGATTTTTCTCTTTGGCAAAACCATTTTTAAACAGCCAACTTCTGTGAAGCATTTAAAACATGGATGCATTTCTAAGGATATCATCATCTCCTGCAGCTTCTCCAGGACACTGCCAGCACAGACGGAGTAGGGGGAGAGCAGTGGAGTAGTGTCCTGATGAGACTAAGCCCTCTCCTCACCTGCTTTTGCCATCTGCTTTCTGAGAGGTGAAGGTTCGGGGCTGAGCTATACTTTGTTATCCAGGTTAGAACTGGGAACGAGGGTCCCTTTGTGTAAGGCACCTGGTCTTACAGTTCATAGTGAACTGTGCCGAGAACCTCCCTCCACACCTCCCACCCTTCTTCCCCCTTGGTATGGTACACTCAGAATTATCTCTGATCCACATATACATCACAGTCCACCCAAGCCATCCTGTGTAATTCAACACCCATTTGTTACATGGAAGATCTGAAGTCTAGGTCTCAGACCCTGACTTCAAAGTCTGGAGGAAAGATAATGTTTAATTAATTAATATATTTTATTGATTATGCTATTACAGTTGTGACTTTTTTCCCCTTTATTCCCCTCCACCCTGCACCCCACTTCCTACCTGCATCCACTCCCTTAGTTCATGTCCTTGGGTCGTACATGTAAGTTATTTGGCCTTCTCCCTTTCCTATACTGTTCTTAACCTACTCCTGTCTATTTTCTACCTATCATTTATGCTTCTTAGTCCGTGTATCTTTTCCCCCATTCTTTCCCCTCCCTCCTCTGCTGATAACCCTCCAGGTGATCTCCATTTCTGTGATTTTATTCCTGTTCTAGTTGTTTGCTTAGTTTGTTTTTTTGTTTGTTTGTTTTTTAGGTTCAGTCGTTGATAGTTGTGAGTTTGCTGTCATTTTACTGTTTGTATTTTTGATCTTCTTCTTTTTCTTAGATAAGTCCTTTAACATTTCATGTAATAAGGGCTTGGAGATGATCAACTCTTTTAACTTGACCTTGATCTGGGAAGCACTTTATCTGCCCTTCCATTCTAAATGATAGCTTTGCTGGATAGAGTAGTCTTGGATTAAGTCCTTCCCTTTCATGACTTCAAATACTTCTTTCCAGCCCCTTCTTGCTTGCAAGATTTCTTTTGAGAAATCAGCTGACAGTCTCATGGGAACTCCTTTATAGGTAACTGTCTCCTTTTCTCTTGCTGCTTTTAAGAATCTCTCCTTATCTTTAATCTTGGGTGATGTAATTATGATGTGCCTTGGCATGTGCTTCCTTGGGTCCAACTTCTTTGGGACTCTCTGAGCTTCCTGGACTTCCTGAAAGTCTGTTTTCTTTGCAAGAGTGGGTAAGTTTTCCTTCATTTTTTTTAAATAAGTTTTCAATTTCTTGGACTACCTCTTCTCCTTCTGGAACCCCTATGATTTGGATATTGAAATGTTAAAACTTGTCCCAGTGGTTCCTAAGTCTTTCTTTATTTTTTAAAATTCTTGTTTCTTCATTCTTTTCTGGTTGAATGTTTATTTCTTTCTTCTGGTCCATATCATTGATTTGCATCCCAGTTTCCTTCCCTTCACTCTTGGTTCTCTGTATATTTGCTTTACTTTACTTTGCCTTCACTTCTACCTCTATTTTGTGACCATACTCAGCCATTTGTGTGAGCATTCTGATTACCAGTGTTTTGAACTCTGCATCTGATAGGTTGACTATGTCTTGCTTAGTTCTGTTTTTGGAGTTCTGATCTGTTCTTTCATTTGGGCCATATTTTCTTTTTCCTCATCACACCTGTTGTGTTATAAGGGGTGGAGCCTTAGGTATTCACCAGGGTGGGACAACCCACGTTGCTGCATTGAGGTGCTGTATGGGGGGGAGACATCCAAGAGGGAACAATGATATTTGCTCTGCTCTCGGCCAGCTTTCAGTCCCTTCCCCTACTATCCACAAGGAAATTGGGCCCTTCTGGTGCTGTTTCCATGTGGGTGGGTTTGTTTACATTCTAGGACCCTGTGGGTCTCTCCAGTGAACTCACCTGTTAGGCTGGGAGTTTCTCCTACTGTTGCAATCCCCACAGATTTTTACAGCCAGAGGTTTTGAGGCTTTATTTCCCTGTGCTGGAACTCTGGGTTGCATGGTGTGTCTAGCTCCCCAGTTGTTCCTCCTGGTTTATCCATGCAAATGTGCAACTGCCTGGTCCTCAAGCTGCTGCCTTGACCTGTGGTCCTCTCACCCCAGCTGCCTATCTCTGCCCCTCCTGCCAGTCTGGATGAATGTTTCTTCTTTAACTCCTTGGTTGTCTGACTTCCATACAGTTCAATTTTCTGGCATTTCTAGTTATTTTTTGTTTTTAAATTTCTTCTTGTCTTTCTTTTGGTTGTACAAAGAGGCAAAGTGTGTCCTCCTGTGCCTCCACCTTGGCCGAAAGTCCCAGACATTTGTTTAGATCACTGTAGAAAGGGGGGATTCCTCCAACCAGGGACTCTGGGGGCCCTTTAGAGAGGACAGATGCTGATGATCCAGCCCCCCAGAGTAAGTACCATTTCAGTCATCACAGGAGGAGGGATCCAGTATTTTATGGGGCATACTCCTTGTAAAGGCCAGGATGGCTCTGGGAAGAATTTGATTTGCCTAAATGTTGGAGTGTGAGACTGGAAATAACCAGAAACTAGCAGAAGGGTTTCAGGGCTTGCATAGCACAGTAAAGAGAAGGGACTCTGAGGCAGTCAGGAAGTACAGAGAGTTTTGGACAGAATATGAAAGTGTTTGAAGCTGCATTTGAGGAAGACAAATATGTTAGCAGGTGAGATGCATGGTAGGAAAGCTCCAGGTAGAGAAACAATTATGAGGCTTTGCTAGACTAACTAATAATTCAGGCAAGAGGTAAGAGGGCTGGAAGGAGGATCAAGGGTAGGAAGGAAAGGGCAGATACAGGATGTGAGGCTCCAGGTTGTGATCCAATTACGGAGCTTGGTGGGGTTTTAATGGTTACAAAGTGTTCCAGATGGTAAGTGACAAACTCTCACCCCAGGAACTCCCAAGCAAAACCATAGAACTATGGAATTGTAAGTGTTGAGAACTTAGGACTTGTGTGTGTTTATAACTTGGAAATATTTAAAGGTGTCATGGGTTCTCTTGTTAAATATCTTCTATGGAACTGCATACTCTGTGCATCAGCAAACTCTCGAGGTCCAGGGCCAGTGGACCCATAGGGACAGGCACATTAAAAAATAATAATAATTTTATATATATATAATATATATATATATATATATAGAGAGAGAGAGAGAGAGAGAGAGAGAGACTCAAATATTGCCTGTCCCTTTGAAATTCAGAAGAAATTGTCTAGAATATCATCCCACATTTCAGGGGTATCGTATGTCCCATTCTCCCAGGAATTTCAGGTCAGAGGAGCTTCTGTTTTTTAGAGTTACCTGTGGCTCTGAAGTTCTGTTTCTGTTGAATTAATTTAATTTATGGCTCCTACCATCTAGCTTGTGCTAGTGTGTTCCAGCAACGTCCCTCCACACCTAGTATAGCCTCCCCACCCCCACACCTATGTTGGTTTCCAAGATGGTTTCTGCTTTATGATCCTGGGGAGTTATGAGTATGGAGTTAAGTATAGGGTTCAATGTCAGGAGAGAAAAAGGAAGCTTTAGAAAAATCAATATGGGGGCCATTTGTACAGAATTGACATAAAAGGGGATGAGACTGACAGAGTGTGTACACAGGAGAGAAGAAGACACAGGGCACACCCCTGTAGGGGCCAGAGGAGGAGGAAAGCAGAAGGAACAGGAGTGGTGAGAAAGGTATTGTTGGAAACAGGAGAATCCCACCTCAGAGAAACTAGGGAGACAGGGAGAGAGGGATTTCTAAAAGGTGAGGGCGCTCTGCAACACCAGGTACCAGACAGTGGATGAACATGAGAAAGAATGAATAATACCCTAGAACTTGGCAATTTCAGATGTAAACAGGTAAGGAAAACTGGATTTTCCTGACTCCTTGACAATCAAGTGTTTTAGCAAAGTCTGGCCTCCCTTCTGCCCACTGTGAAGCAGGTACTTTATCCTGTGAGAAATGGCAATGGTGACATCTACAGGGCATAGTCTGGAAGTGACAATCTGTGCCCAGTGAGAAGAGCACATACCAAGCATCACCTTCAGTTCCAGGGAGTATTCACAGAGCAGGTGCTGTTCCCTTCCCCCATTCACTAAAGCATGAGCTACAGGCCTGCGCATGCCACAGATGTAATTCAAACTAGTTTTGAAATAAAAAACACACAACTGCTTTCATTTTTCATTTTATTCCTGACAATCAAATTACTAAGACAGCAAGAATAAGATTGATGTCATATACATTGAGGTACACGACATAGGCAATGGTTTGCCTATGAGATAATTCATAAAAGAAATTATGTGTTTCACAGACCTAAGGGTCAAACCACTTTATATCTATAATTCAGCCCCTGGAGAGAGTGAAGCCCATTACTTTGGCCCTACCAGGAGCAGAAAGAGAAACATTTAAAATCCCAAAGCATTGAGGCTGTGTTACATGACAGTGTTCTCTTGAAAACAACAACTATCCTTAGTGCTGTGCTAACAAAATAGGCAGGAGGTGATAGCATTTCTGAAATTCTCTTTAATAGTATTTCTCCACTTCTGTGTTGGTTTGAAAGAAACACAGCAAAGCAACTATGTTTATTTTACAAGATAGAGGACACAGAAGAAAAGGGGAGAAAATTAAACAAAGAAGAAATACAGTGTATAGAAAAGTTACAAAGACGGCAGAATTAACACAACTATATTAATAATCACATTGAATGTGAGTGGTTCAAACACAGTAGTTAAAAGATAGCGATAGACGTAAATGATTTTTTAAAAACCCAACTATATGTTGTCAACCAGAGACCCAATTTAAATGTAAAGACTCAAAGATAAAGGGATGGAGAAAGATACAGCATGGTAACACTTTTCAAAAGAAAGGTGGAATAGCTATCTATACTAACTTGACAAGCAGACTTCAGGACAAGGAAGACAATCAAAGAGGGGTATCATTATGGAATGATAAAGGGATCAGTTCTCCAGAAGACCTGGAGAACATGAAGGTAGTTGATATCTTAGGCTGACTCCGTAAGAAGTCGAATAATATTCAGTTGGTGCAGTTCTGAGAACTCTGTTGCTTTCATCTAAAAAATATGCTGAAAAGCCTATCTAATTTATGAGGAAACTAATTCTGAACTCCACGTGTGTCCTGGGCTCTTCTTGGCCTGTCATATTTTTATATACATTATCTCATTTAATCCTCTCATTAACCTTTTCAGGCAGGTGTTTTGGTGTCCATCTTATGGATAACTCAGGTTGCTTCAATTAAATAATATTTCATTGATTATTTTGTTCATCAAATACAAGGTGGGGCAAAACTAGGTCTAGAGTTGTGAGTTTATGCAAAACACAGAGTTTATTGTTATATTATTATTTATTAATCATTGTATTACTTTCAATATGAACAACTGTAAACCTACTTTTACTCCTGTACTTAGGAAGCACCCGCTAAATTCCAGAATCATAAAATGGATATGATGCAGCATCTTCCTGTAAGGAGATCCCAGTTAAATGTCCCACCCAATAGTTGTAAAGCTATTTGCTCCTCTTAGTGTTGCCAAAGACAGGCAGGAGAGCTCTTAGTATTCCCATTTTCCAGGTACAGAAACAGGGCAAGAGGGGTAGTTCCTAGCCTAAACTGGCTAGTTAAGCAGTAGAACCAAGACTCCATAGAGGTCTCCTGCCTCCAATCCAGTGGTCCTACCTCTATTCCAACCACACTATTTCATTGACAAAGACATGAAACTGATTTATTGTGATCAAAATGATGCAAAGGTGGGTTTAGCCTATCAGCATGGTAGGTGGATGAAGTCATGTGTGACATTTATTGCAGGCCCTGCTTCTGACCAGGGCTGCATGGACAGTGACAGTTCTCTAAGACGCCACACAGGACCCTTTCTCAGGCAGTGGTGAGAGTGTTTCTGCTTTGATTTTCCTTATTCGTGTATCAATCTAGCAACACCAGCAGACCCAAATCTCAATGCAAAATGGCATCTTGACTGCATGCGGAGAGGTCACACTTCTGGCAGTCGGTGGAGAGCAGCAGGGAAAAGCCATGCTGTACTCAACAACTTGGCACCACCAGCTGAGGAGCACTGGTACCATGTTGGTTTCATACTGTCCTGAATTGCCAAACCCTCAGCAACAATTGTAGCTCTGTTGAGGTTAACTATGAGGTTGGCCAAAAGTTCAATATTATGTTCCACTCCTGGGACAAATAGCCATCCCTAGAATACCATCCTCCATGCCCAGGGCAAGCTATGAAACAGATTCAAGCAGCTGTTGAGCAAGATCCACAAGATGCTATGTTTCCTCCCAAAAGTAAAGGCCTGGGCAAGTTTTTAGACCTGAGATATTCAGATGTTTTTCTTCTTTATATGGTGAGAAAGCTTTTCTTCTTCACATCTTAATGTATACTATTGCCAATGAGCAGCTCCTCACAACACCATTTCTTATATGAAAACCTAACACACAACCAAGTAGGTGATCCTAAAGATCCTCCCAATTGAATTCTGGTCCTGGGTGTGATGGAGGGAGCATGTTCCACCCTGTCCCCACCACTGAGCACAGCCATACACCAGGACACAATGCATGGAGCAGCAATTTGAGAATTCTGGAAAGTAACAGGTAGCAGGCAGACAGGAAGGAAGACCAGAATTTGACGTATCACAGAACTCATGATAAATTTACAAGCTTTTCTCTCCCATATTTTCTGGACTGAACCCAGTGCAGTTTGAAACCTGGAAGTGGGCACCTGGACATGGTGGAGGGTGTTCCATAGAAGCATCTCTCTTTCTGGTTAAAGAAATAGAGAGGGAACTCCTAGCACTCAGAGAGAGCCAAGTAAACCTCCCCGTTTTTCTTCATTTTCTCATACCCCCAACCTACAAGTGGCCTGATGGTCATGGCCACAGCAGTGGTGGCCACAGGAGCCTACCAAAGCCAAACCCCGAGGGAGGGGAAACTTCCTCTCTGCTTCCTCATGGAGCTGTGTCCCATGAGGATGGGGCAACTTCATTGCTTTTATTCTCTCCCTGCTCTTCTAACATTTAGCTGCAGGTGTGAATAGTTGTAAGAACTGCACAACAGGTAGGGTGCTCAAGTCCCAGCCTCTGGCTAGAGTACTTAAAAGAGGAGCCCCAGGAAAGTAGAAAGGACTGCAAAGATTAGGGAGAGGGAGGAACTTGGAAATGTGAACCTTTAAAAGTGTTATGAGCCCCTTGGCCTACCCCTGAGCTTCCCATGTGTGTCTTGCCCTACCAGCATACACGAACTCTGAGAACTGGACTACATGATAGGCCAACACCCAATGCCAGACTGGCCATTGTTTGGTGCACACGTGGCCAGATGCCAAGGGCACTTTGAAGCCTTTTAAAACCAGAAGCACAGCCCACATAGTGTTGGATGGAACTAGTAGCCTGCACTCCATCTGATCAATTACCTATTATCAATTTTCCATAGCATTTGAACAAGACCCAGGCTTGCATAACATAATCTTCAAGACGCCCAGGACACAATCTAAAATTACTCAGCATACAAATAACCAGGAAAATCTCAACTTGTATGTGAAAAGTCAGGCAACTGACAATAAATTCAGGGTGACGCAGATGTTGAATTAATTCAACAAAGACATTAAATGCAGTTATCTTTAAAATGTTCCAAGAAGTAAAGTCAAGTACTCTTAAAATGAATAGAAAGATGGAACATATTATCAAAGAAATAGAAGATATTAAGAAGAATCAAATGGAAAATATAGAACTAAATAATATAATAACTAAAATAAGAAACTCACTGGATGGAGATGACAAAGAGTCAGTAAAACTGAGGCTCCATCAATAGAAATTAGAAATTGTCCAATCCAAACAACCAAAAAAAAAAAATAGAGTTTAAAAGAGGAGCAATAATAGCAGAGAAAACCAAGAGACCTGAGAGACAATATAAAAAGAAAAAAAGGAGAGACTGTGTGTTGAAAAATTCTTGAAGAAATAAAGATCCAAATGTTTCCAAATTTGGTGAAAGGCATAAATCTACAGATCAAAAAGCTTAGTGAACCTCAAACAGAACAAGCTCAATGAAATCCACGCCCAGACATACCACAATCAAACTGCTGAAAACTAAAAACAAAGAAAGAAAATGTTGAAAGCAGTTAGAGCAAAATGACATGTTACTTATAAGGGAACAACAATTCTCCAGACAGAGCTTTGTTTGGCAGTTTCCGGAAGTGGTACCAGGAGGAAACTTGGAACTACAGAAATGAAGGGCAACAGCATTAGTAAATGCCTGGGTGTATAATAAACTATTTTTTTCCTATTGGGTTCTTTAAAATACAATTAAAAGCTGGAGGCCAACATGATAGCACTGTGTGGTGGGGTTGTCAGTGCACACAAGGGAGAGAGTGCAGAGGTGCTTACGGCAGTCAGGTTTCTCCATTCCACTTGGGTGGTAAAGTATTGATTTTAATTAGCCTGTGAAGAGTTTAATTTGCATGTTGTAATTCCCAAACCAACAACTAAAAAATCATACAAAAAGATGCAGTCCAAATGCAATAAACAAATTAAAATGGAATACTGGAAAATGTTCAAATAATCCCAAAAAAGGGTAGGAAAGGGAAAACGGGGAATAAAGAGAAAACAATAAAATGGCAGGTCTGAGTTCAAATATTTACACGTGTTAATTACATACATTTTTTAGTTCAATAATTACATTAAACATAATGTAATGATTTTACCAAACCATGGCCCATGGGCCAAATCTATTTTTGTAAGTAAGGTTTTATGAGAAAACAGCCACACTCGTTCCCATATGCCAACCTGTGGCTGCTTTCATGCTACAGTAGCAGGGCTGAGCAGCGCAGCAGACTATCTGGGCCACGAAGTCCAACATATTTATTCAATATTATAAAAAAGTCTGCCAACCTGTGGTCTGAATACACCAATCAAAAGACCAAGATTATTAGAACATATATGGAAAGCAGATTTAAAAAAACATGACCCAACTCTACATTGTCAAAAAGAAACTTGCTTCAGATAGAATGCTATATGTCAGTTGAAAATAAAAGGTTAGGAAAGGATGAAGCATGGAAGTGCACATCAAAAGAAAGCTGGAGCAGCTGTATTGATATCAGACAACGTAGACTTCAGAGCAGAGAAAACGCTCTGCGTTCGAGCAGAGGTTGTTATTTAATGATAAAGCGTCAATCACCACAAAGACATGACAATTCTAAATGTGTTTGCATCTAATAATAAACTTTTAATATACATCAAGCAAAAATTGAGAGCTAAGAAGTGAAAAAGACAAATTCAAAATTATACTTGGAAAATTCAACAACCTCTCCCTCCCATCTGCCCCGCCCCCATAATAAACAGAAGCAGCAGACAGAATCAGCAAGGGTGTAGAAGAACTGAAGAACACATCAACCAGCAGGATTTTCTCAGTGCTTATAAAACGGTCCATCCAACAACAGCAGATCATATATTCTTTTCAAGTGCACATGAAACATTGGCCAATGTAGACCATATTCTGGGTCATAAAACAAACAAGTTGACAATAATTGGATTCATTTAAAGTATGTTGTCTGACCTTGGTGAAATTGAACAAAAATCAGTAAGAAAAAGATAATGGGAAACTCGTTAAACATTTGGAAATTAAATAGCACATTTTTCAACAATCCATAGGTCAAAAAGAAGTTTCAAGGGAAATTAGAAAATATCTTACACTGAAGAAAAATAAAAATGTAGAAATTTTCAGAATGTGGCTAACAGTGCCTAGAATGATGTTTATAGCATTAAATACTCAGAAAAGGAGAAAGGTCTCAAATCAATTATCTAAGCTTCTACCTGAAGACACTAGAAAAATAATGCAGTCAGTCTTCTGTACCCATGGGTTCTATATCTGGGAATTCAACTGACTGCAGATTGAAAATACTCAGAAAAAAAATGTACATTATTGCTGATGTAGTGAAGCCTACAATGGTTGCATCTATGCTAACCATGTACAGACTTTTTTCTTGTCATTCTTTCCCAAATAGCATAGTATACCAACTGTTTACATAGCATTTCCACTGTATTAGGTAGTAAAAGTAATGCAGAGATGATTTAAAGTATACAGGACAATGGGTGTAGGTTATATGCAAATACTACACCATTTATGTAAGGGACTTGAGCATCCATGGATTTTGGTATCTGCAGGGGCCCTGGAAACAGTACCCCTGTGGATACAGAGGGATGACAGTATGTGCTTACAGCATATAGTAGAGTCACAGTATAGCACAAAAAATAACTCCAAAGCAGGCAAAGGGAAGGAACTCATAAAGATAAGAGGTGACATCAAGACATTGAAAACAGAGAAATAAAATAGCAAATCAATGAAACCAAAAGACGGCTCTTTAAAATGGTCAACAAAATGGATAAACCTATGTTAACAACAAAGAAAGAGACAAGACCGACTTAACAGGAATGAAAGAGGGGATAGCTCTACAGGTCCCATGAATATTAAAAAGGAACGAACTACTGACATGTGTAACAGCTTGGATGATTCTCAAAGGCATTGTGCTGGGTGAAAGGAACTAGTCAAAAGTTAACACGCTCCTTGATTCCACTTATATGAGACTATCCAAAAGACACAATGTGGTGATGGAGGACAGATTAGCTGTTGCCAGGGGTCAGGGATGGGAGGGGGATGTGAGGAGTTGTTTTGGGGAGTGATGCAACTATTGTATATCCTGGTTGTGATGATAGTTACATAAATCTGTATCTGTTTTAAAATTCATAGAACTATGCACAAAAATTCACACACAACACAGTGTTACTATATTAATTTTTAGAATAAATTTTGCAAAAAGGCCACAATTCATGTGGACAATAAATCTTTTGGGTCTTATTTATTGGACATTTACAAGAAGTGCAAATATATGTAAGGTTGAGTGGGGTGGGCTCTCAGTTCTTCATGGAAGCAGCTGGCCTCTGTGCAGTGTTAGTCAGTGGTGAGGAATATTCAGAGCAGCTGGAGGCATGCTCTTGCCCAGCCTCTGTGATGGACAGCCAGGCACAAGGCACACTCGTCATACGGCCATGGGGCTCAACAAGGTGAAGTTTTCACCCTCATGCTGAGAAGCCTGAAAGATAGAAAAAGATTTGAGAAGTACAGTGAATCTAAATAAAAATTAATCTCTAGCCTCCTGTTACCCCTCAATTAGAGGGAAATTATCCAAACTGGGAAGGGGAAAGAATATTCCAGAAGATTTGAGCTTTAGTCTGTACCCACTTCAGGCTGGGTTCTAGAGGAGAAACTCAAACCCAGTAGAACTCCCATAATTTGGGGGATCCCCAGAGTGGTGGGGACCCTTGCCTTGCCCATCTGGCTGACCTCCCTTGAACTTCAGTGGATTGAAAGTGACAGAGCAGAGGATGCTGGAGAGGAATGAGGGCAGAACAAGTGTCCCAAAAGCTTCAGAGGGTAAAGAACAACAGCAATAGGGGATGGCACAGGAGCCCACGTGGACCTGGCAACCAGTGGCCACAGGCTTCACAGGATCCTGTGAGGACACAGCCACGGCCCACAGCCCTGGAGTCATGCTTGGACACAGCTGCTGGAGCAGAGCAGTGAGGGCCACACTCCAGGACCCTTGCAGATGACCCACAGCTCACAGGCTGCCAGCCAGGAGCAGGATGGAAGGACAGCCAGAAAACAACAAATCCCTGCTGTCACTATGACCAGTGTGACATGAGTCCCGTAGGGCTTGGAATCCACCCAGGGTGGAGTCAGAATTAAACCCAGCAGGGAGTTTTCAAATGAGAAAGTGGTTGATTTATGTAAACCTAAACTGAGAAATTATAGGATTTAACTCTTAATTTAAGAGTAACTGGGTTACATTTCCCACTGTTGAGAAAAATAGAGGCTCAAGGTCAGAGATAAGGGCACTCAGGGAATGAGAAAACTACACTTTTGAAATTTTGTCATCCATACCTGTACCATACCTTTAAAAAAGCCTGTTATAACTGCACATAGGAAGAAATGGGGGAATATTCATGTTTCTGAGCTGGTAACATGTTCTAGCCTCCAGAGGAGGCCCTGCCCTGGACTTGGAGACAGTCTCTTTCTGCAATTAGAAAACGAGCTCAAAGGGCTGAGTAGACAAGGCTGCACCGCAGAGCTGAGGTTTGAAGGCATCTAACTCTCAGCTGTGCTGTTCCTTATTCGGTTACACACCACCTCTCAGGACAGGAGGAACACAGCTCACAGGTTGCCCCTGTCCCATGGCAGGGCAGGTGGAGAGCCCAAGAGGAACATGGTAATGCTGCATCAGAGTGGCCAGCATCAGCGGACCTTCGTTGACACTAGAAAATAGTCTCAGACTGTGAACACACTTGTTCCAGTGTGTTTATATTGTTACATTGTTTGTATATTGGAAAACAACAAGGAGTTTAAAGTGGGGAGTTCCCAGGAGGAAGGGGCTTCCCCACCCTCACTTTTCTCTATATGGATTGGATTTGGCCTGTCCAGTGACTTGTGCCATGCTGATGGCCTCGTCAACCACCATTTGCGATAAAAAGTTGTTCTGCTAGAAGGAGGAATGCATCTGAGATGGGCTCATGGAAGCTCTTCCTTTTTCAACGAAGAAGATACAGAGGTCAACGCAGGCTGCTGCAGGTCAGCCCCCAGGCTGGGGACAGCTGTGAGTGTCTGCTTTTGCAATCCCTTCTGAAAAATTCTATATTGATTTTAGGAAGATTATGCAGAGGAGGGGAAAAAGAAATAGAACAACACAAATTGCAGTCTGCAGCTGGCTAGAATCCTTTCTGTCACTGGAAATCCATACCTGAGTACCCAAGAGGCAGGTTTCCAGGCTCCTGCCCAAGCACAAGCGGTGCTGGGATTGAGGAAGAAAGAGGAAGCTCTGTGCGTGGAGCAAAGTCAGGGCCATGAAAAGTAGACTACATGGAGTTTGCAACTGTACTAAGCAGGGGGAATGGCTAGAATTCCTGACACAGTGAAGCAAAGGGTTTCATACTGTATAGTCAGAAGCTTCAGTGCTACAGCATAGCGGATAGTTACAGCATACACCATCTGTCCATCATTAATGTTAGCTAACATTTACATGTGCTCACCACATGCCAAGCACTCAGAGAGGGGCTCACTGCACCTGTCCTGTTCAGTTTTCACCACAGCCCTGTGGGTGGGCACTATCCTTAGTCAGAGAGATGAACTGTTTTGCCTAAAGTCACACAAGTAGGTCAAAGCAGGACTAGAATCTGAGGCAAGCTCTCTCTACTCTTCAAGCCTGTGTTCATTACTATGCTACTTAGTACAATCATGTAAGAAAACACAGTGTAGAGAAAACAAAGAGTTGGGGTTCAGAAAACCTGCTTCAACTCTGATCCTTATCAGCTCTGTGGCCTGGAAAGGGTGCAGGGTCTGTATTTCCATGTCCCCAACTGTATAATGAGATTGTGTGAGCATGGTGTGAGCACACGGCCACTCTGTGATAACCGCTATTCGAGTGCCTGCTCTGGGCCAGAAACTGTGCCCAAGACTAGTAATATAGCAGAGACATGGTCTGAGTGCTCATGGAGCTCAGGCCACAGGAGGGATTGATCAGGTCACCACAAAAATAACAACAAGCAGCACTGGAGGCTGCAGCCTAGTCCAGGAGATCAGGAACTTGTGCTCTGAGCTAGATGAAAGAGGTCACAGAACAATATTGCTAGCAGATTGGGGGTGGGAGGGTAGGTGCATGTAAAAATCACTGTGGAGGAGGTGGAGCATGCAAGCCCATGGACCTAAAGGAGGCCAGGGGAGGCCCATAGAACCCTAGGCTGTGGAGGGGCCGTGATTGATAGCCCAGACCTTGCAGGGCCCCCTAAGCAGTGATGGGGATTGTAGTCCTTATCTAAGAGCAAAAAAGAAAACTTTGTGTGGAGGGTGATCTGTATAGACTTGCATTTCAAAAACAGATGGGCAGGGAGACCAAATAGGAGGCTGTGGCCACAGGCAGCAGGTGGTGGTGGCTTAGACCAGCATGATGGATGTGGCGGTGGAGAGCAGTCCATGGGTGATCAGAGAGGTGTTTAGGAGGTGACTTAGGTAGGCAGTGGTAGTGTGTTGGAATGGGGGGTAAAGAAAAGGTAGCTGCCAAGGATAAGGTCTAGATGTTTGGGAGAGGAACTAGATGAACAGCGGTACCACTCACTGAGATCAAGGCAGCAAGATAAGTAGGCTCCTATGGAGCTCCACGAACTGGGATCTCAGACATGTAGAGTTTGAGGTGCCTTTGAAACATCAAGTAAAGAGGTCAGGTAGGCTAAACAGACCTGGCGTTCTTAAAACCATAACTAGGACATTCTATGTGACATTTAAGAGGAAATGACAGAGTCTCTGCTGTAAGTGCAAAGAGATTTTTCTTTTGTATAAGACACAGTACCTTCCCTTAACGAGTAAGCCTCATTTGTGAAAGTAGATGAACACATGACATCAAGAGAAAACATCAGTCAGTGTGTGACTGATTATCAAAGATTGGGGTATGCTAGAGATGAGTGGAGAAGCTTCCCGGAGAAAGGGAGGCTCACCTGGGAGACACCTGGCCAGCTGAGGGACAAGTGGTAAGGAAGACGGCCATACAACCATGAGCAAGAGAAGAGAGGATAAACACAGCACTGCATTGGAGGCGGTGAGGTGGGAGACTGACTGCAGAGTGCAGTGCTCATGTTAGATGGCATAGGGTCACAGAGTTCAGCCACTTAGCGCAAAGATGTATTTGAAGATAAGACATGTGTTCTTTGAATTGTCAGCTTTCTATTTCATTGGCTTCTGGTCTTGTTAAAACAGTCAGTCATGGCAAATAGCAAACACAAGTTCAAGTAATATTAAAATTGAGGTAGGTGTGTGTGTGTGTGTGTGTGTGTGTGTGTGTGTGTGTGTGTGTGTGTATTTGTTTTCCTTGTGCAGGTCTTTAAGCAGTGTAGTACCTAATAGCCATTTTAGTAAAAATGATATTTTAAAAAAGATGTGAGAGGCCTAGAAGAAAATGATGTCTATTTCCACTCCTTCACAGTCTTGGCTGTTGAGGGCAGCTGGGGTGACCCTGTCATTTAGCCTGGAGGCCCTGCAATGAGAGGGAGAGGATAACTCACAGAGCCAGGGGAGATTGCAGAAATGACCTTCAAATTTTGGTTCACATGAAAAAATGTCTTCAGTTTTGAATAAAGTGTGTCCATGTAAGGAAGATGACTCATCCTGAGCTTTCTGCTCTGCATTCTGGCCATGTCAGGCCTGCCCTCTTTCCTCACCTCCTTCAGGGTCAGAACCAGCGCTTGTCCTTGCAGTCTGTCAGAAGGAGAGGTGCGCACATGGGAGCACAGGGAGAGGGCAGCTTCTGGGCTGAGGGAGGGCTTGCCTTCTGAATCTGCTGGAAAGAAGACCCAGTGCCCAGAGAACCAGCATCTTCCAGTTGCATCTGCTTATTATGTCCAGGAAGATCATCCACAGGCAACTTGTGCAAAGGCAGCATTTATTTTTAATTTGTAACTGTCCACTTCTCTCAGTCTTAAGGAAAATTACCCTTGCAGAACCTGCAGAGTATTGTAGTTCAGGGATAGCCACTTTGGGGCCCATTTAAAGTAAGTTGATTTATATATTTTGGAGGTCAGACCCTTGTCTGAGGTATCATTTGCAAATATATTTTCCCATATGGTTGGTTCCCCTTTCATTCTACTGCTCTTTTAGCTATGCAGAAGCTTTTATTTTTGATGAGGTCCCACCTATTTATTCTTTCCTTTATGTCCCTTGCTCTAGGGGACATATCAGTGAAAATATTGCTGAGTGGAATATCTGAGATTTTCCTGCCTATGTCCTCCTCCAGAACTCCTATGATGTCACCACTTATATTTAAGTCTTTCATCCACCTTGAATTTATTTTTGTGTATGGTGTAAGTTGGTGGTCGAGTTTTATTTTTTTTGCATGTAGCTGTCCAGATCTCCCAACACCACTTGTTGAAGAGGCTATTTTTACTCCATTTTACACTTCTAACCCCTTTGTTGAATGTTAATTGACCATAGAAACTGTGGGAAATAGTATGGAATTTTTTCAGAAAACTAAAATGGAACTGCCTTTTCACCCAACAATACCACTGCTGGGATTATACCCTGAGAACCCTGAAACACCAATTCAAAAGAACCTATGTATCCCAATGTTCATTGCAGCATTATTTACAATAGCCAAGTGCTGAAAGCAACCTAAGTACCTATCAGTAAATGAGTGCATAAAAACTATGGTACATTTACACAATGGAATACTATGCAGCAGAGAGAAAGAAGCAGCACCTGCCCTTTGTGACAGCATGGATGGAACTGGACAGCATTATACTGAGTGAAAAAATCCAGGCAGTGAAAAGCAAATACCAAATGATCTCACCTATAAGTGGAACCTAATCAACAAAACAAACACACAAGCAAAATATAGCCAGATACATTGAAATAAAGAACAATTGACAATAACCAGAGGGGAGGGGAGAGGGATAATTGGGGAAAAGAGGGAAAGGGTCATTAAGAAACCTGAATAAAGGACACATGGACAAAGCCAAAGGGGATAGGTTTGAGGGTGGGAGGCAGGGATGGGTGGAGTGGGGGGTGTGATGGGGTGAAAATGGAGACAACTGTATTTGAACAACAATAAAAAATAAATCTAAAAAATAAAATAAAATAAGTTGACCTATATTTATTTTATATATAGGAGTGGGGTTGTGCTTTGAAGAATGCCTTTTTGCTAACAAATACTTTTTTAATATGTCATAGTGAGATCCCCAAAGAAAAGGAGGAAAAAATCTGTGTGTAGCCATAAAAATCCTCTTTGTGTGATCATCTTTGTGAGAGGTAGACAACAAGGGGAAATTTTAGAGCCAAAACAATAATTCTCCTTCCCACCAGAAGAGACTTTCTCAGGCCCTGAAGACCCTGTGTTCATCAGACTCCTGATTTTATCTGCACTTTCTATATAATCATGACAGGCCCTCACTCAATAAAAGTATGTTTTGTTTTGTTTTTTAATTTTTATTGATTTTTAGAGAGAAAGAAACATCAAATTTATTACTCCATTTATCTATATACTCATTGGCTGATTCCTGTATGTTCCCTGACTGAGGTTCACACCCACCAACCTTGGTGTATTGGGGCAATACTCTAATCAGCTGAGCAAGTGTCAGCTCTTTGTAACCCAGGGGCTGACCTATCACATTCTTCCCAAAAGAAGATAGCTTCGGATGCAGAACTTTGTGTGTACATTCTCATTCTGGATACTGTTTCAGCCTGTAGAGAGGGACCCCAGACAGGGGATGACAGGAGCTTAATCCAAACTGAGTTCTGCATTCCTATGTCCATTAACAGGATGAAATAAAGGTGTGTGATGTCCAAGAATAGTGTTCAGTCCTGAGAACAGCTTCAGTACACAAGACCTATCCAGCCACAGCTGCTGACATCACTCCAGGTCCCTTACCACAGGCGGCCGAGAGCCTCCATAAGACACAGTCTCATCTGCTCAGCCCCAAAATCATTCAAACATGGCAGCTGTGAGCCTTGGACTCCTGCCAGCAATGGCCCTGGCCTTGCTCCTGTGTCCAGCCTGTCTTAATTCAAACCACTTAACCGTAGACCATCATTTCCATCAGAAAACAGTCCAGAACTCCTGTTCAAGTACTGTTGGTGGCCTAATAACATCTAGCTATAGTTTTAAAAATATGAGTGGGGTGGGGACTACTGTATATATCAGTTTGTAACACTAGTGTTGGGACCAGATTTTAATCCCAGTCTCAGATTTATCCGTTCATTACTTTTTCTTCTGGACCCATGGTATGCCAGAAATGATGCTGGGTGCCAGCGCCCAGGAGGGCACACGACCAACACAGGCTCCCAGGCTGCACTTTGTCAGTAAGAGACTTTAATGTACAGCCAGAGCCTTAAAGTCCTGCTAGTGATATTTGCAGGTGCTCCTGCAAAAACTAGTAACTCCCTTAGCCTGTCACAACAAGAAACAGAGCACTCACCATTTGTGATGGAGTCACTGCTTCACTCTGAACACATATTGACTGGAGCAAAGCATATGGTCAGGCTGCCCTGGGAAGACTCCACACAGTCCCTATCCCCAGAGCCCAAAGTGGATTGTCCCTCAACATCACCAACCTGTGTGGAATTAACCCAGTGTTGGGGAGACAACCAGATGGCAAGACTGTAACTCATTCCAGGTCTGTCCTCAACCCCAGTATAGTTCCCTTAGTTCCCATTCAGTTTAGCACTATGACAGGCTACTGTGAGTTGCTAGCATCACCAGTGAAAAAATGGAGATGAGATTAGGAAGGTTGGCTTTTTTTCTTATTATCTTTTATAGTTTACCTGATTAATAATGTGGGTAAAAGGAAATGCCACTTAATAAAATGCAGCATGTCTAGATGCTCTCTAAATGGAGGAGTCCAGCAAAGTAGCATCTGGTTCCTTCCCTTGTAATTGTCTCAGAAAGATTACTGAGACCAAATTTTGTTCTTTAGAATCCAGAGTCTGTCTACACATCTAGAGCTTAGATCCAATGCTTACTTATTTTGACTACCTAGTTATCAAAACTGTTAAAAGCTAACTTCACTTTTTATAGTCATCAAAGTCAATTTTAATTTAAAAACTGAAAAATAATTAAGCCATCTTTGCAAGCATTGCAAATTGGGGTAAAAACTAAGGAAATGTCTTATGACACATGGTTTGTGAATGAACTTATGTTGAATTGTCACCTCTGAGTAAAATTTGAGTTTGGTTTCATTGGCACATGATTTTTCATGGCACATTTTCAGCTTTTGCATCCACTTGAAATGAAAAAGACAGGTCCATATTTCATCTCACTCTCTATAGTTTGCCCAAGATCGTTGTCTTGCCCCTGGTAGTATTTCCTCATGGAACTGCCGTCAAAAGGGTCACTTGCATCCATCCACACTCTGGCTTTTTTTCATAGTAGCAATGATAATCTATAAATTAAGCTCAATAACTTCTCAGAGATGCTGTTATATTCTTGTTACCTTTGTTCCCATTGAAGCTAATCTGGGTTGTTTTCTTCTTTTTAACTTAAATTTTTTAATTAAATCTATTGGGGTAATATTAGTTAACAACATTATATAAATTTCAGGTGTACAATTTTATAATATATCTGTATACTGCATTGTGTACTTACCACCCTAAGTCTAGTCTACCTTTGTCACCTTGTATTTGACCCCCTTTACCCTCGTCATCCTTTCTTACCCCTCATCCCTTCTGGTAACCACCATTCTGTTGTCTGTATCTATGAGTTCATCTTTTTGTTTTGTATTTGTTGCTTGTTTTATATCCTACATATGAGTGAAATCACAGCCTTGTCCTTTTCCATCTGATTTATTTCACTTAGCACAATAGAGCCATCCATGCTGTCACAAATGGTAATATTTCATCTTTTTTATGGCTGACTAGTATTCTGTTGTATACGTGTACCACATCTTTATCTAGTCATCCATTGAAGGACACTTAGGTTGTTTTCATGTCTTGGCTGTTGTGAATAATGCTGCAGTGAGATCTGGGTTATTTTAATCACAGTATCCTCTTCCTGACAGAAAAGAGAAACCAAAGGTTGTTTTGACAATACTGTGTTTTAGAAAAAATATAACAAGAAACCACTGGAAGGAAAGAAGAGGAAGGAATCATGAGACCCAAAACATTTGTGTGGTCAAGGGTATACAGTAGGGTCAATTGTAGCTCATGGACAAATCATGAGTGTGTATGAGGTATTTGCATTGAGCCTGAAAAGGTGTTTTGAGGTCCCTGTTGGGTTGAAGTAGGTGTTGACTAGGAACAGACCCACTGCACATTGCTCCACCATATTACTCTTGAACTTTCTGACAAGCTGTCTATATTTACAGTTGGCCTCAGGTTCCATGGAAACCCGAAGGCTCTGTTACACCTGAGTAAGTGTTCACAATACAGGTGCCACCACTTTCCCCAGCCCTTTGCTGTGATGATGGTGACAGGGATTCTACTCTAGTCAGGCACCATGTGTAGTACACAGAGCAGAGTTAGATAGGTCTACTTCCTTATGCCAGACGACTTCAGGGAAAACGTCTCAGAATGAGGGCGCCCTTGAGAGGTTTAGGGACTTTTCTTCATATTCTCTGTCATTGTGCATGTGTGGGTTTACATTTAATTCTTTCCAGTTTTTATTGTGGTAGAATATAAATATAATAAATAACAAAATAAATAAAACATAAAACGAAATTACCATTTTTATGTGTACCAATCAGTTGCATTGAAAACATTCATATTGTTGTACAACCATCACCACTGTCTGTCTCCAGAACTTTTTCATTTTCCCAAACTGAAACTCTATCCCTGTTAAACAATAGCTTCCTATTTCCCTCTCCCCCAGCCCTGGCTGCCACCGTTCTGCTTCCTGTCCCTGTGAATTTGACAATACTGGGAACTCCTATGTGTGCAATCATACTGTGTGTCCTTTTGTGTCTGGTTGGTTTCGCTCTGCATGATGCCCCACATCCATCCATGCTGCATCAGCCTGAGGCCTATGCAGAGTGCTGGGAAAACTGAACTGGAGCCAACACTGCAGGGACACACAGCCGACGTGAGTCCTCAACTCTCCCACATCCTCTCTGGTCTACCCTGGCCCTCGGGAAATGAAGCAGTAATTTTTGTTGGGTATATTTAAGAATCCTTTACATCCAATAAAATTCACCCTTTTGGTATATATTTATTAATATATGAGTTTTGAGGCACTGATGTTTTGAAGTATGCCTAGCTGACCAACTGATAAAACTGATAAATGGATATATGAGGTTCCTAGACTAGTCACATTCATAATGACATAAAGTAGAATGGTGGCTGCTGGGGGAAAAGGGACAGAATTAATGTTTAATGGGGGCAGAGTTTCAGTTTGGAGAACTAAAAACATTCCGGAGATGGTGGTGGTTGTACAACAATGTGAATGTGCTTGATGCCACTGAACTGTACACTTATAAATGGTTTTAAGCGTAATATCTATGTAATTGTATGTGGTACGTGGGAATCTGGACAGTTTTAATCACAAGGAGAAAAAGAAATCTGTTCCTTTTCCTGGGCCGAACTGGAGAACTCCAACATAAGACAAGGTCACAGAAGCCCTCAAGGAAGCATGAATGCAGGGAGCATACCTGTACCACACCTTCCTTCCAGGCCAGCTGAGCAAAGTTGTGAAGGAGGCAGCCTAACACACTCATACTCAAACCAAACCTCCCAATGCCTTTTACTACCATTTTGATATGGTGCAGGTTCTACTGATTCTTAGGATTTCCCAGAATACTCTTAGCAAACTTCTGTCTGGAAAATATCACAGACTCCAAAGACCACATACCTTTTGATTTTTCCTTCTCTGATGGTAATCCCTGGTGTGACGTCCAGAAAACTTTATCTCTCAGTTTCCTGGATACCAAGTGGAACTGTCCCTTTAACAACTTTTACATTAGCTTCCTCTCCCAAGTGAACTCTTACTCACCTTATAACTTCCTAATTAGTGTCAATATGCCAACCATTCTCCCATCAGCTATGCTTAGAATCTCCATGAGATGTTGAGTTCTTCTCTCCCTTCTATTGTAGTCAGCCAGTCACCGAGACCCAGAAGCCACCTGGGGTAAAGAACCCAGTTCTTTTTTTTTAATTGTTGCTCAAGTACAGTTTTCTGCCCTGTACCCCTATCCCAGCCCACCCCCAAGCCCTCCCCACCTCCCTCCCATTTCCACCCCTCCTTGTTATTGTCCATGTGTCCTTTATACTTGAAGAACCCAGTTGTTGATTGACTCTTAAAATGCACTCAGGATGTGTTTCCATTTGATTTTTTTCCCACAAGGTCAATCCCATAGTGAGCACATTTAGCTACTCAATAAATTCTTCTTGAACTTAATGTCATTAAAAAAGTAAATCTCACATCTGGCCAAGACAGAGGCAGAAGTAGATACACTTTTCCTCCTTGCACATCCAGAAGGATGACAACAAATTTAAAAACAAAATATAACCAGAACTGCCAGAAAATTAAACTGTATGGAAGTCCAACAACCAAGGAGTTAAAGAAGATACATTCAACCAGACTGGTAGGAGGGGCAGAAATGGGGAGCCAGGGACAAGAGGATGCGTGGCAGGCAAGGCAGCAGCTGGCAAACCAGGTGGTCCCACATTTGTGTGCAGATAAACTGGGAGGAACAACTAGGGAGTAAGATAGACCAAGCAACCTAGGGTTCCAGCATGGGGAAATAAAGCTTCAAAACTTCTGACTGAAAAAACCTGTGGGTGTTGAGGCAGCAGGAGAAACTCCAAGCCTCACAGGAGAGTTTGTTGGAGAGACCCACAGGATCCTAGAACATATGCAAACCCACCCTCCTGGAATTAGCACCAGAAGGGCCCAATCTGTTTGTGGGTAGTGGATGAAGTCACTAAAAGTGGCTTCTGATGGGTTTGCTAAAAGTGAGCAAATGGCATTGTTCCCTCTTGGACCCCTCCCCTACATACAGCACCACAAAGCAGCAACATGGATTGCCCTGCCCTGGTGAATACCTAAGGCTCTGCCCCATACTACATAACAGGCATGCTGAGATGAAGAAATATAGCCTAAATGAAAGAACAGATCAAAACTCCAGAAAAAATACAACTAAACAATGAAGACATAGCCAACCTATCAGATGCAGAGTTCAAAACACTGGTAATCAGGATGCTCACAGAAATGGTTGAGTATGGTTGCAAGATAGAGGAAAAAGTGAGGGCTATGAAAAGTGAAATAAAAAAATATATATAGGGAGTCAACAGTGAAGGGAAGGAAACTAGGACTCAAGTCAATGGTTTGGAGAAGAAGGAAGAAATAAATATTCAACTGGAACAGAATGAAGAAACAAGAACTCAAAACAATGAGGAGAGGCTTAGGAACCTCTGGGACAACTTTAAGTACTCCAACATTGAATCATAAGGGTGCCAGAGGAGAAGAAGAAGAGCAAAAAACTGAAAGCTTATTTGAACAAATAATGAAGGGAAACTTCCTGAATCTGGCAAAGGAAATAGACTTCCAGTAAGTCCAGGAAGCTCAGAGAGTCCCAAAGAAATTGGACCCAAGGAGGAACACACCAAGACACATCATAATTAAATTACCCAAGCTTAAAGATAAAGAGTGAATTTTTTTTTAAATTATTCATGTTTAGAGAAGGGAAGGGAGAGAGAGAGAAACATCAATGTGTGTGGTTGCCTCTCACACACACCCTACTGGGGACCTGGCCAGCAACACAGGCGTGTTCCCTGACTGGTAATCAAACTGGCAACCAGACAGTTCACAGTCCGGCACTCAATCCACTCAACCACACCAGCCAAGACTAAAGATTCTCTCTCTCTTTTTAAAGATTTTATTTATTTATTTTTAGACAGAGGGGAAGGGAGAGAGAAAGAGAGGGAGAAAAACATCATTGTGTGACTGCTTCTCAAGCACCCCCATCAGGGGCTTGGCCCACAACCCAGGCATGTGCCCTGACTGGGAATTGAACCAGTGACTCTTTAGTTCACAGGTCAGTGCTCAGTCCACTGAGCTACACCAGCCAGGGCTAAAGAGAACTTAAAAGCAGCAAGATAAAAAGAGTTACCTACAAAGGGGTTCCCATAAGACTATCAGCTGATTTCTCAAAAGAAACCTTACAGGCAAGAAGGGACTAGAAAGAATTATTTGAAGTCATGAAAGGCAAGGACCTACATTGAAGATTACTCTATCCAGCAAAACTATCATTTAGAATGGAAGGGCAGATAAAGTGCTTCCCAGGTCAAGGTCAAGTTAAAGGAGTTCATCATTACCAAGTCCTTATTATATGAAATGTTAAAAACTTACCTAAGAAATAGAAGAAGATTAAAAAAACTATGAACAGTAAAATGACTATAAACTCATAACTATCAACAACTGAACCTAAAAAAACAAAAACAAAAACTAAGCAAACTAGAACAAGAACAGGATCACATGGAGTATTATCAGTGGAGAAGGTGGGGGAAGAATGGGAAGGAGTTACAAAGAATAAGAAGCATAATTGGTAGGCATAAAATGGACAGGGGGATGTTAAGAATAGTATAGGAAACAGAGAAGCCAAAGAATTTATATGTACAACCCATGGACATGAACTAAGGTGGTGGGGTGTGGGGAATGCTAGAGGGCAGGGGATGCATGCTGGAGGGGGAATAAAGGGGAGGAAATCATTGGGAAAACTGTAATAGCATAATCAATAAAATATACTTAAAAAGAGAAAAAAATAAAATAAAACCAATCTGATTAAAAAATGGGCAAATATGAATAGACATATAGACATATAGACATGCATGGTCAACAGGTACATGTAAAGATGCTTAATATCACAACTAATCATGGAAATGCAAATCAAAACCACAATGAGATATTGCCTCACACTTGTCACAATAGCTATTATCAATAAATCTACAAACAACAAGTATTGTCAAGGCTGTAGAGACAAGGGTACTCTCAGGCACTGTTGGTGGGATTGAAAATTGGTGCAGCCACTATGGTAAACAAAAAGTTAAAAATAGAACTACCCTATGATCCAGCAATCCCACTTCTGGGTATTTATCCAAAGAAAATTAAAATACTATCTCAAAAAGATATATGCACTCCCATGTTCATTATAGCATTATTTATAATAGCCAAGCTGTGGAAGCTTATTGTTCACCAATGGATGAATGAATAAAGAAAATATGATATACAGGGTGGGCAAAGGTAGGTTTACAGTTGTAAGTATGCAAAACACAGAGTTTGTTCTTGTATTATTATTTATTAATTGTTCTATTATTTTTCATGTGAACAATTCTAAACCTACTTTTTCCTAACTCTGTATATGTGATATATACAGGTTCCTTAGTCCATATATCATATATGTACATATATTAGAATATCATTTAGCCATAGAAAGAATGAAATCTTGGTATCTGTGACAGACCTGGGATGGACCTTGAGAGTGTTATACTAAGGTAAATAAATCAGAGAAAGACAAATACAGTAGATCTCACTTATATATGGAATCTAAAAAACAACTCAGCAAAAAGAAAACACGTAGAAAACCAAGCTAGTAGATAGAGAGAACAGATTGGTGGTTGCCAGACAAAGGCAGGAAATGGAGGGTGGAGATGAAATAGGTGAAATGGATCAAAAGGAAGAAACTTTCAGTTATAAAATAATTAAGTCATGGAGATGTAATATAATGTATAGCATGGCAAGTATAGTTAATAATTCTGTATTCATATTTCAAGTTGCTGAGAGAGTAGATCTTAAAAGTCCTCCTCACAAGAAAAAAATTGTAACTATGAACAGTGACAGATGTTAACTAGATTTCGTGTGGTGGTCCTTTCACAGTACCACAGGAAATCTACATATGCACAGATATCAAATCATGATGTTGTACACCAGAGACTAAGATGATGTTATACGTCAATTATACCTCAGTAAAAAACAAAACAACAACAACAACAAAAAAAAAAAACAAGAAAAGAAGGGAAAAGAATGTTTGCAGCATTTATGCATGGCAGGACCAGGCTCATTCACCAGGGTGGAGATCCATCTTTACCTGTCTACTAGGCTGGGCTGGACTGCAGCTTAGCAAACCCTTCTGGGATCCTGCTGGTTTTGCTTAAATGGCTATTTTAAGAAGACAAGAATATAACTTCTTGTGAGAATTCATTAATAGATTTATTATACAGGGGAAACATTGTCATGCTTTTAAAATATGATGTCTTTCAGATCTTTTAAAATTGGTGCCCTGGAAAATGTATCAACAGTATCCTGAGAAAAAGAAAGAAAAAAAGTTCTTGTCTATCTCTCATGTAGTCAAATTTGAAAGGAAGTAACACCCAGCTGCTACTCCTACACTGAGACAATTTTGGGTCTGGCTTCACAAACTTCATGAAAATGAAGCATAGTTCACAAGTTTCTTGTGAACTAAGGAACTTGTATGTTTGTGTGCTTGTGTTCAGTGGTGATTCGGATGTCACTAGTCACCCACTGGGAGCAGGACACTGCTAGACATGATAAAAAGACTTTTTAAAAGAATAATCACATGGTTCACATAATATAGAAGCCCATATTCCAAAGAAATAAGTAGGACCCTCTCCCAGGACACTCAAAAACACACAGGGGCACATACTCAGTATCTACTAACTCACAAAGAAGTTCCCATCAGGTCAGTTGATTTCTCAAAAGAGACCTTGCAGGCAAGAAGGGGCTGGAAAGAAATATTCCAAGTCATGAATGGCAAGGACCTACATCCCAGATCGCTCTATCCAGCAAAGCCTTCATTTAGAATGGAAGGGCAGATAAAGTGCTTCTCAGATAAGGTCAAGTGAAAGGAGTTCATCAACACCAAGCCCTTATTTTATGAAATGTTAAAGGGACTTATCTAAGAAAAGAAGATTAAAAATACATGTATAGTAAAATGAGAGCAAATTCACAATTATTATCAACCACACCTAAAAAAAAAAAAGAAACTAAGCAAATGACTAGAACAGGAACAGAACCACAGAAACAGAGATCACATGGAGGGTTATCAACAGGGGAGTTGGAGGAGGAGAGAAGGGGAAAAGGTATGGAGAATAAGTAGCATAGATGGTAGGTAGAAAATAGAGAGGGGGAGGGCAAGAATAGTATAGGAAATGTAGAAGTTAAGAACTTATGACACCTGGACATGAACTAAAGGGGGGGAATGTGGATGGGATAGAGTGTGCAAGGTGGAGGGGAATGAAGGGGGGAAATGGGACAACTGTAATAGTATAATCAATAAAATATATTAAAAATATCTACTAACTCCTGATATATACATTTCGGTCCTTGGCATTTAAATCTTCATGGGTAAGTGCTGTGTTGAAAAACTCCCAAAGTCTATCTGCTAAGCCTGGAATAGTGCCTGGTATCTAATAGACATGCAACGATGCTTGTTGAATGAATTCATGGCATGAAAAGAATTATTATGAGTGTCATAATTTTGTAACATCTCAAAAATGTGATCTTAAGACTTAAGATTGTGACTCTCACATTGCTTAATAGAGATCTACTTTTTATTTTATTTTTAATTTTTTAAAATTTCAGTTCAAAAATCAATATTATTTTACTTTAGTTTCAGGTATATAGCAGAGTGGTTAGACATTTATATAATTTAAGAAGTGATCCCCTGATGAGTCTAGTATCCACCTGACACCAAACACAGATACTGATTATATTCCCTAGGGTGTACTTACATCCCCATAACTATTTTCTAACTTCCAATTTTACCTCTTACTGCCTTCACCTTTTTTCCCCAGCTCCCCACCCTTCCCACATCTAGCAACCATTGGTTTGTTCTCTGTATCTATGAGTCTGTTTCTGTTTTGTTTGTTCATTTAACAAATGAATGGGAGGCCATTCCCATTTAACCATGCTTTGTTTTCATTCCTGAAATCCCTGGCCATCAAAGACAAGCCACACACATACAGCATCCCCCCCTTCACCTTTGTGAACTTGTCTTAGGTTGAGCTCCTTAGAAGCAGAGTCTGAGACAGATCTCAGGGCACATGAATTACTGGGGAATTGTGCTCCAAGAAAACCCATAAGGGAGTAAGGGAAGCAGATAGGGCTGCTGGGGTTATAGCTGAGACTTGCTAGAGAGCTCTTCCCCATCACCTGACAAATGGGCCACAGTCTTATTCTCAAGTGAGGAATACACTGTCTCCAAAATGCAAAGCTGCCAACCGAGGATTGTTGCTCTTTCCTAGTGTTAGCACCTGCAAGGTACAACAATTCATTCTTTACCTTGAAGGAAGTGTTCTACCTTGCCTTAGACCACTGGACCCTGAAAACTTGATTGATGTGTGGGGCCCCCTCTCTCAAGAAGAGTTTATCACTCACCTCTGGAGCACATGTCTTGCCAAGGTCTTCGGGTCACTTGCCAGCCTTTTGCTCATCCAGTTGGATTAACATGATTTCATCAATGTGAAGTACCAGAATGATACTCTGCAAATGTTCAGGTGGCCTGTATTCCTTCAGACTTGACTATGACAGAAAGCAGAAGAGTTAGTGTGACCCTGGGACAAGGTTCAATGAGTAACGTTCATCCCATGTGGGATTGACTGTTTTAGCCTCCACTGTGGTTGGTATGGAGAAGAATCCATTTGCCAGCTTAATAGCCACATATCACACACCAGAGTCTGTGTTCAGCTGCTCTAGCAGAGAGTACCACATTAGGTAGGTACATTGAGCCTGCTGTCTGGTCATGTCTGTGGTGGAGCAGGGTCTTTCACTATGATCCATTTGGTTTCTTCGGGGGCCAGATGGAGAATTAATGGGGATAGATGAGGATCACCAGCCTTGCATCCTATAAGTCCTGGAGAGTGGCACTAACCTCTGGCATTCCCTCTAGGATGCAGTAGTGTTTGTCGTTTACTGTCTTACTGGGGTAGAAGGGACAGTTTCATGGACTGCTACTTGACTTTCTTATTATTGATACAATAGTTGTTATTCCACAGGTGAAGGAACCAATGTGAGGGTTCTTTTAATGGCCAAGTACATCCATTCTGATAAGACTTTAGTGAATTAAGGGAATAATCACTGAGGTCCATGGACTCTGTAGACCCACTTTATTTTGAACCTGGGCCAGTACTCCATTTATTACCAATGCCCATGTGCTCTTGTTCTAATAGGGTGTGCATGATAGTACTTAGTACCAGATACTGCAGCCCAGTGTCTGCTGCAGCCCTGTGTCCTCCATCCCTCAGAAGCTTGTTCATACTTTATTTTGATTAATGTTTGATTGCCCTGATCTGTCATTGTCTCTTCAAAGCATCACTGCTGCTCTACAATGAAGGGTAACTCTGTGGGGTGATTTATGTTCTAATCACCCCCACAGAGTTGTCCTGTTTCAAGGGAAAGAGCTTTGGTGCCCCCACAGCCATCAGTGACTGGCCCTTGCAGGGCCTAGGGAGTGCCAGTCTCATACCTCACTAGCTTTTTTGAATCACCTCTAGAGTTTAAACCTAGATTTTAAACAGAATGAGGTGGGGATAAGGGCTGGGTAGGAAAAAAGATGTGCTTTATCCTCTTCTGCTTAGAGCTACGCTCATGACAAAATAGAATAGGCAAGGCAAGAAGGATGGTGAGTCACCAAACATCATGAAATATGCTCCAACTAGCATTTTAAGCTAAATATCTAGTAAACAGAAAAGCTAGGTCTCTTTCTGCCTTCCTGAATGCCCCTTCTAGAGTCCCTACTCAACCCCAAATTGAGAGGTCACTGCAGACATGCTCAGTAATGACAATTTCTTTTAAAAAAAATAAGTAAAGTTATTAAGCCTCAAGAAACTTTTCTTATTGTTTGTAAAATTACAGGGCTACTGATCTTCTTTAGACACTGACCAATAAATCTTCAATTATTTTCCATGTTTCCAGGAAAATGAATTAATGTAGCATATGTTCAATGAAAGAGCAAAACCACCCATTTTTCTAGCACTGGGGAGTAATTTAATGTTCTTGGGGAATTTGTGACTCATTTCATTTGAATAATCAGCACTTATAATCATGTTAAGTATGTATGGCTTAAGCATTTTGATTTGCTTCTTAATGAAATAATTTTACCAGAACCTATACAAATTTTTCAGCTTTAAATCATACTGACAACCTGTTCTTGACATCTTTATTGTCCCAATATGAGGGCTTCTAGATCCTTTATAAGCACCACAAGTTTTAAAATGAAAATGTCAGCTTCAACACTGTTTCTCATATATCATAACAGAAACCCAAATTACACAGCAGAGCCCACCCAAAAGAGTTAGCTTCTGAAGTTCTGTATTTTAATCCCACAGAGTGTAAGTAACTGATTGATGCTTTCAGAAAAGGTCTGTTTAGTAGCAGGAGAGCAGAACCATCGCCTGCTAGAATTGGCGCTGGTGGTGGACAGTGGCCTGCTACAGTGGAGCACTGACCACACTGTCCTTCTGACCGTGAGATACTCCAAATATACCCCAAAGTACAAAAAATTACATCATGGCAACCCTACACTCAATATCGAAGTTTAATAAACTTAATATCTTGCCACATTTGCTTTAGATATTTTATTTCAAAAACAAATATTTCAGGTAAAGTGAAGCTCCCTGTGTCCTTCTCCTTGGTCTTAGGGCCACACCTCCCAAGAGGAAACCTACTCTGCATTAACAATCTCTTATTGTGTAACAAGCTGCCACAAAACATAGCAGCTAAAAACTACAGACTGTTATTACCTCACACAGCTTCTGATGGTCAGTAGCCAGGAGAGACCCAGCTGGTAGTAAGTAGCTGGTTGCTCTGGCTCTGCCACGAGGCTGCTGTCATGCTGTTGTCTGAACTGCCATCATCTCAAGATTGCACTGAGGCTGAGGAGCCTCCTCCAAGCTCATTTGTGCTAGCGACTCAGCTCCTGCTAGCTGTGGCTGCAGTTCTCACCTGGGGGCCTTTGCCTAGGGCTGCTCACAGCATGGCAACATGCTTCCCTCCCTCCATGGCAGCAGGTCAGAGATTGAAGATGGATGCTGGAGGTAGAAGCCACAGTCATTGTAACCTAATGTGGGACTGACATTACTTCTGTCCAACTGGGCTGTTGGTAAAAGACCAACCCTGGTACAGTGTGGGGCAGGGCTACACAGCAGTGTGAATACCAAGAAGTAGGAACCATTGGCCACCATCTTGAAGGCTCATTACTGCTACTCCAAGAATTTTTTTTTGTATTTTGACTGCATGGATACATACATATAACATAAACTACGTAATGTTGATTTTTGCAATTTTTTTGATTTATATAAATGATATTATATATATCATCCTACATACAAACTTAAGTTTTTGAGATGTTTCCATGTTGATTTACGTGCATCTCACTCATCCATTTTCTCTGCTGTTGGAATCCCACTGTAGAACTATGTCATAATTTGGATATCCAGATTTAATTAAAAGAGGGATTGTTTTTACTTTTCACTATTAAAAATGAGCTGAACATTCTTAAACATGTCAACTTGTGTATATGTACACACACTATTCTCTAAGGTATAGATTCAGAAGCAGGGTTACTGAGTCCAAGTACACCTATGTCTCTGACTTTGCTATGCCGCCACGTTGTTCTCCAGAGCGGGTGCACTGACTGATACTTGTACCTGCCATGCTGATTGCACCCGTTACTCCACATCCTGACCAACAGAGAGGCAGATGCTAATTTTCACCAACCTGTTGGTGTATCTCATTGTGGCTTTTATTCACAGTTGACTAATATTTAAGAATTAACTAAATTTTTGTATGTTTCTGGACTCTTTGGGTGTCCTCTTCTGAGGATTACTTCTTAATATCCTTTGTTCTTTTGTCTATTCTGTTATTTGTCTTTTTCTTAACAATTAGAATAATTTTTACATATTCTGGTTACTAATCACCTATGATTTAAAAGTATTACAATCATTTTCTTCTAGTTTGTGACTGAATTTGTACTTTATTTTAGTGTCTTTTGCTAAACCAAATTTCTAATTTCAATAGGAGTCAAATTTATCATTACTTTTTCTTTATCATACATTAATTTTTGTGTCTTGATAAAAAGAAAAACAACACTCTCCATAATAGCATAAAACTGTTGTTAAATATTTTTCTAGTATTTTAACCTTTTTAATTTCATATTTTAGTTGTTAGTACAATTGGAATTAGTTTTTGTTTGGCCATCGCTTTTGCTTTTCATATGGATAACCATTTGTCCCAACTCCTTTTATTGAATAGTCCACTCTTTTCTCACTATATACAGTGAGGTCTATGTATTTTATCAAGTTTCTACATATCCGTGGCCATCTACTTGTGTATACATTAAACATCTGAGACCTTCACATTCAACCAGCACCATAGGATTTACTGCAGGCTGCCCCCTTAGCTTATGTGCAACTCCTTTTTCCAACAGTGAGAAACACAACTCTCATCATAATATATTTACTTTTTTGCTCTATCCTAAAATAAACACAAAGTAGTTTCAATTGTTCACCCATTTGTGTACAGTTCTTTTTGTCTTTAGCCTTATAATGTAGAGGTGAAGTAATGTTTTTCTAAGTTACTTAATCTTTTTCTTCACCATTTGTGTCAGTGTGGGTATGTTATTCATTTGTTCTTGTTTTTTTTTTTTTAAGTTGGGTTAATTGTTTGTATTCCATTTTGGATTCCCCACACATCTGTTGATTTTAATTATTTCTTATTTTAATGAGTTTGTGATCATTGACATGGCTTTGTCACACAAGCATCCACAAGATGGTAAACATAAGAGGAGCAGCACTCTCCCCTCATCCCTTGCACCACGTTCCTTCCTGTTCCCCACTCTTTCTACTTCACCTCCACTAGCCCTCTTGTAGGTGGCATTCTTGCCGGTCTATTCTCTTTACAAAGGAGCAGATATATGTTTATTTCCTTATGTTCTTTCTTACCTACAGTATAGATGTTCTTTTGCATCTTGTTTGTTTTTCACTTATGAGCGTATTCTGGAACTCATTCTAAATAAGTTCACATAAATCTTCTTCATTCCTTGTTTAAAAGAAAATGCATAGTACTCCATTGTGTAAACATACCATAATTTATTGAACAACTCTTCTAAGTATAGACATTTAGGTTTTTTAAATTATTTTGTAACTACAAATAATTCTATAATGGACAACCTGCACATTGTTATAGATGTATCTTCAAGGTGAAAACTAGATGTGCAACTTCTAGGTAAAAAATAATAAGAACATATATAGTTTTGTTACATTTTTGCCAAATTCCCCTGCAAAAATTGTACCAGGTTGCATTCCCACTAGCAACGCATGCATGTTCCCCAAAGCCTTGCCAATCAAAATGCTGTCATGCTTTTTCATTTTAGCCAACCCAACAGATGAGAAGTGGTCTGTATCTCTATGTTGTTTTAGTGCATTTCTCAAATTAGGAGAAACTTGGAACAATTTTTGTACATGTTAAGGCTGTGTTTATACTTTTGTGAGTTGTTGGTTTCCCATTTTTCTGTTGGGTTTTGTTCCTTGGGTCTGCAATTTTGAAGAGTTTTGTATATGTTAGGGCCATTAGCCCTTTATCTGTGATATGATGCATGCTGCAAATGCTTTGTCCTAGCTGGTCAGTGATCTTCTGACTATGCCTATGGTCGTTTTTACCATGCAAAATTATAAAAGCTTTTTATATATTCAAACTTAGTAGTTTTTTATTGCCTTGGTATTTTTAGTGTTAGAAAGTCTCACACTACTGTTAAAGAGAAACACACTCTTTGATTTTCTTCAGTACTTGTATGGTTTTACTTTTCAATTTAGATCCCTGGTCCATTTGGAGTTTCTTTTGGGGGTATGGTATGAGATGTAGATCTAGCTTTATCTTTATCTGATGGCTACCCAGCACCACTTGTTAATAAGTCTATCTTTATTCCAATTATTTGAGATGCCAGCTTTATCACATACTAAAGTGCCATGTGACCTGAGGTTTATTTCTGGGTTTTTGATTCTGTTCCACTGGTCTATCTATAGTCACAGGCCAGTGCCACAATGTTGGCGTGTTTTAATGTCTGATTAGTCTAGGTCTCCTACATAGATTTTTTTTTAGTATTTTCCGGGATATTTTTGCATATTTATTTTATCTAATAAACTTTAGTATCATTGTGTCTTAATTCCATAGAATAAAAGCTTGTATTTTAACAGGGTTACATTAAATTTATCAATTAACTAAGTGAGAACTGACATCTTTATGATGTAACACGAGGTGTTTCCCATTCATCTAAGTCTAGTTTTGTGTCTTTTCAGAGTAATTTCAAGTTTTCCTCATATAAGTTTTGTATATTTTTTACAAGTTTATTCCTATATATTTAATTTTCTCTGTTGTTGAGGTTTGTAAGCAGGGTTTCTCCTCCATCATTTCTACAGTTATTTTTTTTTAATATATGAAGGCTATTGACTTGCCTATTCATTTTAGATCTTGCTATTTACTAGATTCTTGTATTGTTTGAGTTAGTTTTATCATTGTTGATTTTCTAGAACTTTCCAGTTAAATTATCTTATTGTGTAAAAATACAGTTTTACTTTTTCTTTACCAAATATTTTGCTGCTAATTAATTTGCCTTTTCTAATTACATTTGCCAATATTACTAGTACAGTGTTGAGCAGTAATAAAGATAAGAGGTATCCTTGTCTTGTTCCTGATTTGACCGGAAATTCTTCAGTGTTTACACATTAAGTAAAATAATGGCTTTACTACTAATTATTTTATCATGTTAAGATGTTTCATAGTGTTAAAAAAGTGTCCTTAAATTTCTGTTCTCTTCAGTGCTATTAACAGGAATGGGTATTGAATTTTTGTCAAAGGCTTTTTCAGCATCTGTGGAGATGGTCATATTTTTTATCCAATCTATCAGTTTTGATTTCTAATATTAAAACAACCTTAAATTGTTGGGACAAATACTGACTGGTCATGGTGTGTTATTTTCTTCATGTGGCATTGGACTCTGTTTGCTAATATTTTATTTAGTCCTTTTGCATTAGTATTCACAAGTGGCAATGGTCTACAGTTTTCTTTTTTTCTACTTTTTCTGGAGATTATCAGGTTTAGGTATCAAAATTAGTTATACTCAATTTATGAAAAGAATTGGGACATTTTTCTTTAATTTTGTATTAGTATTTTGTACTAGTTTTCTATTTGCTGCTGTAACAAAGCACTACAAACTTAGTGGCTTATCACAAACAATCATATTATCTAATATTTGTGGAAGTCAGAAGTCCACAGTGGGTCTCACTGAGTTAAAATCAAGGTATTGGCAGGCTGTGTTCATTTCTAGAGACTCTAAGGGGAAACTTTTTTTTTTTGCCTTTTCCAGCTTCTAGACACCACCTCTATTCCTAGATTCATGGCTTCTTTTCATTTTTAAAGCCAGCAATGGTCCAGTTTTTCTTTTATCACATCTTTCTGACACCAACTCTCCTGCCTTCCTCTTCCACATTTAAAGACACTGGGCCCTCCCAGATAATCTAGGATCATCTCCCCATTTTAGACAGCCTTACTTCTACCTGAAACTTTCATTTTTTTTTTTTGCCATGTAACCTAATATACCCATAGGTTCTGGGGATTCAAACATAGACACCTTTCAGGGAAAGGGAGGCCTTATTCTGCCTGCCACAATCTCCAGTGTCCCAGAGCAATTCATAGGACACTGGAACCAGCACATCTTCAAAGCTTTAGTAGAAGAGACCATGGCAAAAATATCTGAGCTTGATGCTTTTTCTGGGTGGTTGTTCTTTAATAATTGTCTCAATATCTTCTGTGGAAATTTTGTCAGTTTAAACTTTCTCTCTCTGATGGAATCAATTTAGGTAATTTTTTTTAGAAAATTATCCATTTAATATAGGATTTTAAATTTATTTGTATAGAGCTCTGCAGTGTAGCCTCTTATGATTTTTAAATTTCCCCCTTATCATTCCCTGTTTTGTTTGTTTTTCCTTCTCTCTTTTTTCTTGTTCAAACTAGTGGTTTGCTTTTGGTTAAATTTTTTTCAATTAAGATATGTTTGGAGATATGGACATAGGTAGATTCTGTTGTCTTCCTTCTTTCTCTTTTTTAAAATCTTTACAATATCTGTAGAATAGCCCTCCTCTTTCTCTAAGACATTTGTTGCCCTTCAGTCATTTATCCATTAACCTGATAAATATTTATCCAGTTCTGCTCTCTGCTGGGCATTGTGCAAAGTAGAGAATGCTGCAGGGAGAGAACTGTCAAAATCCCAACCTACTGTGAATACATTTTAGTAGAAGGAGATGAACAACAAACAGGCAAGTTACGGTAGGTACCTTAGAGAAGAAAAAAATCAGGGAAAAAGGTATAGGAAACACTGGGGTAGGTGAGACTATGTTGTGAATTTACATAGAGTAGTGACGGAATGCCTCCTGATGGTGTGACAGTGGTTAAGAAACAAGGCATGGCTATCTGGGGAAAGGATATTCCAGGCACAAGGATCAGTGAGAACAAAATGTCTCAGGTGGGAAAACGCAGGTGGTGTTGGAAGCACAGCAAGGAGGCATGGCTGGGTGCGGTCAGTGACGGGGAGAACACTGGAAAATGGGATTGGAGAGGTCATGGAAGACCATTTTATGAAGGGCCATTGAAAGGGCTTTGGTTTTCATTCTGAGTAAGAAGAGAAGTCACTGGAAGATAAAGGATAGGGAAGAGACATACTCTGGCTGTTTTTAAATAAAATTTCTCCCAGTCTAATTGATTGAGAATAGACTGCAGGGAGGGGCAAGGGTAGATATAGGAACATCAATTGGGAGACTGTTGCCCAAATCCAAATGAAATAGGATGGCAGCTAGACCAGGATACTTCAGACAGAGGTGTAAGAAGTGGTCAGATTATATTTTTAAGGTGGAGTTGACTGGATTAGCTGCTGGACTGTGTGTAGGATTATAGTTCAAAATATTATTTTCAAAGAACTATGGTCACTTTCACTGTAAAGTGCAGATTTTTTTGCAAATATCAGAGGTATTCACTAGTTGTGGGACACCTACCACTTCCTTCTCTGAAGTGGTAGCATAGTTGGGACTCTGGGCATATGGTGCAGAATGAATGCTGTGTGGAATTGTTGGTTTGAGTCTATGTGGCAATATAGAGTGAGCGTCACCAGTAATTGATGACTCCATACAGTTGGGAAGGATGTCTAGACTCTTCCCATCAGTAGAAAAAAGAAAAAGGGAGAAATGGTAAATGGTGGTGAGAGTTGGTTTTCTATCACTCTTACAAAGATAATGATAGAAAGTGCCCCACCCCTTAAATTCTTATGCTTTTTCAGATCTCCCAGTCAAAAGAAAAGTCCAGGTGGGCGTCTGATGTGGACCCTGACCAGCAGAGTCCTGTGTTGTGGATGTGATGAACAAATTCACATGGACTGCAGAAGTCCTGTGGAGAAAAGGGATAACGTGGCGACTCTCTGAGTGAGAGAGCACCCTGACCCTTGCCTGGACAGGCTTTTATTGCTTTTCTGAGAGCATTACCTCAAGGAAGGTCTTTATTCATCATGGTCAGGCAGTAATGATCTATTTGATCATTAGTTTGATCAATAGATAACATTAAAAAAACTCTGAGGACTTATTGTGAGTCAGGGTCATTTAGCTAAAGGGCCATAAAACTTTGGGAAACAAACTCATTTTATGCTTGGACGCTCATCAGAAAATTGAGGACATTCTTAGAAAAGCAGGTTTCACAGGATTTTATGTGTTCTTTCTTAGTCCTGATTGCCCCAGGGAACCACCCATTCCTGCCCAGGGTTGTACTGCCCTCCAGCATTCTTTCAGGCTTAATTCAGGCAGGGGAACTAAGGCAGCCAAGAGATTAGAAGACTTCTTGCAGACAGAATGAGGACTCAGGCTATGTCAAAGTTGAGGGGCGAGGGTCCATCACTCCCTTTTTCTATAGCCCCCCCCGAGTCCTTCTCTGAATGCTCCTTTGCAACTGTGCCTGTCTTAGGTCATCCCTTCCTTGAGGAATCTTACCCATCATTGACTAACCAGCCATCTACCAGGGACCAAGCAGGGTGAAGTAAAAGGGGGCAGAGGCCATACCCCTACCAGAAAGATAAGCTTTGTCTCCTTAGTGGCTTATGGTCCCAAGGCCTCTTTACTCAGCCTTAGCCATGGGGGTTACAGCTTCTGAACCAGATAAGGCAGTTCCTAACAGGTGTCAGAGCAGTTTTTCCATCTTTCTGGGCAATGTATATGCATTCAGGTCCAAGAATTTCTGTCCTTCAGGGGTTTTAAACACTCTCTAAATGTTAGAGCAACCACTGTGTTGTTGCATATTAGCAGGATCTGTATTTCCTGAAGTTCTTCAACTGTAACTAGGGTAAGTCTACTTACCATGAATGTATTTATTTAACATTTACTGGTACAATGTGCCTAGCACTGTGCTAAGTGATAAGGATATAGGCAGATGTGGTTACTGCTGTAATGAAAGACAGACAATATACAAACAAATCACACGATGACCCTGACTGGTATGGCTCAGTTGGTTGGGCATTGTCCCACAAAGCAAATGACTACTGTTTCAATTCCCACTAAGGGCACTTGCCCAGGTTATGGTTTGGTCCCTGATCAAGGCATGTACAAGAGGCAACTGATCAATGTTTCTCTCTTACATCAGTGTTTCACTCCCTTTCTCTACTTCCTTTCTCTGTAAAAGTAAATAAAATCTTAAAAAAAAATCACACAGTTATTTAATTGCCATGGTAAGAAATACTACAGAAAAGATTTCTGGGAGAAGCTTGACCTGTTTGATGGGTTGAGGACTGGTCTTAACAAAGTTAAGAAGCCATATGCTGAGATCAGTGACATGTTACTCCCACTTCTGCTATGACTCCATTCTGTTCTTAGGGAGACTGCTGCTTCACCATGGGATAGCAAGGAGGATTAGGGCACTGGAAGGGATACCAGGTTGAGCATGGACACCATGCCAGTGTCCTTATCCTTTCTTCCTTTCTTTATAACCACAGTCACATTGTTGATTGATTCGGCTATGGCCCATGTGATCATCCTTCTCATCTAATGTACATCAGATAGACAGATGCACCTTGGAGCTTCTCCAAGTGCTGCCCATCTCTGTGTCTGAGTCTCCCTGCCAGTTATCCAATCTTGTCCAAGCTATTTACCCAGCTGCTAAAGATCATTGTGAATTTCACTTCTCTTATGAGAGCAGTCAATTCTTCTGAATATGGTGCAGAGACTTAAAGATGATACCTGCCTACAGTCATCCTACTCATTGACCTAAAATTTTAAAAAATAAATAAAAGTACTGTCAAAGATTAACAAACTACAAAAAAGGTTGTCCTTCTTAAGTAGCAACCTTTTACTTGGGTATTACAGGAAAGTGGTGTTTTTATGGTTCTCTTATGGCAAGTATCTAAGAACAGAACAATACATATGTCATTTGTTTTATTCCCTGAAATTTTTAACTCTTGGTGATCACATCTAAGATGTTTTAGAACACCTGTTGTCTGTATGCAGGTGGCTGTTGCCACCAATCATTTCCAGTTTAAAGATTTCTGCTTTGAATTTTCCCTTTGCAGCCCATTCCCACCTCATTAAAATCTCTAGGTGGATCCTATTCGGTAAGAGCTACACATATTTTCCAGGTGATCCCCTTGGCTGAACTCAGGGGCAAGAAGACCTCCAGCTCTCACTTTAGGTGCACGGGAAAAGGGGGTGCCTGGAGGACGCACCCACAAGAAACACATGGTTGCCCTGACAATCTGCAAGTGGCTCTCTCATGATCACTTTTCCTGGCTTTCTCTTGAAATAAATGGTGAAATATAAATACAATTCTTATCTTTTTGACCTTTTTCAAATAGCCCCTTGGCTTACAAACTACTCAAAACACAAAGTTCCTCTGCCAAGGGGCCACGGTTCCCTGTTTCGACTCCTCTGAGAACCCATCCCTCATCCCCTCAGGGAATGGTCAGTGAGGCCTGTTTGCAAGGCAGCCACTCATGTCATACGTCTGACAGTGAGCAAGGCACCTCCAGGGGGCTGTGAGCACCGGGGGGAAACAGATGTAAACATTGTTATTACATAGAGCAGAATGTCATTAGAAAGAACAATTATATAGATGACAGGAAATCTAAGAAAAGGGAGAAAACTCACTCTGAATGGGAGGGTCAGGCAAAGGAGGTGCAGTGATGCAGACAGAAACCCAGGGGTCCAGTTTGAGCAGGAGGAAACTTGAGTCTGACGAGGGTGATTGGGGGTGGGAGGTGGGTGAGGATTCCAAGTTGGAGGAAGACAAACAGAAATAATAACATTGAACATTTGAACATTGGATTATGCACATGGCTTCTACCGTGTCAGTTTAAGGTGTTCGTGCATTGGTTTGTGAAGGTACAGTAAAAACCAACAGTCAAGGCTCTTATTCCAGGATCTGAAAATGTGGGGCAATTTCATCCATATGTTTGAATTTTCTTTTATATTTTCATATGTTGAGATTCATCATCCAGATTATAAACTGACAAATTTACAATTATGTAGGACTGACAGATAAAAATGCTCAATGATTATAATGTAAATAGTGAGCACAATGGCCAAGGACACCAGCTTCTGAATCAAATCTGAGTCCCAGACCCCACTCGATCATTTCCTAGCTCTGTGCATACTGGTTATGCAACCTCCGAGCCTCAGTTTTCTCACCTGCAAAATGGGGTGGTAATAGAGCTTATTTCACACTGTTTTGTGAGAGTTACATGAGATACTGCATGCAAGACCTAAGCACAGTGCCTGGCATCTGTTAATGATCAATTAATGTTCCTTATTAGTCATTGCTCCAAAACATACAATGTTTATAATGCTTTCTCTGAAGAGGTATAGCAATAAACCTTCCCATAACTTTTAAATGCTCACTCCTCCTCCAATGCAATAAAATATGCCAGGAATAAAAACCTTCTCAACCTTTTAAAAACATTAGGAACCAGAATGTCCCGGATTTCATCAGCCTATGAGGTCACAGCTTCCTTTTTTGCCAAATCACAATAGTCTAAGCCCTACCTTATATGCCATCAAGAACTTCAGTTCTGTTTGTTTTTGTTGTTGTTGTTGTTTCAAATATCCAAACAGTTTAGAGACTCCTCAGAAAATGTTTATGTCAGAAGGTGCCTTCCCACCTAAGCCTCGGCTTGCTACTATGTTAGAGAATCCACTTTATGTTCCTCAAAGTGAGCGTCACTAAGCATTTTTTCATTTCTAAGGCTCCAGAGAAGGAGCTGCTATTTTCTCACTCCATCCTAAGGCCCCATCCCGAGTTTTTCAGTGGTCTCCCCCAAAGATGTTTTGTCGGTGGGAAAGCTCGCTTCCTTCAAGGGACCTCTCACTCCTACCAGGTGGCCCTCAAAAGACAGCAAACCACTCTAGATTGTGGTATCTAATTTCCATTCTCAACTAGAAGGAACCAAAGCTCCTGGAGGGGAAGGCTAGTTCTAGATCCATAGCAAGAAATATTCAAAATGAGCCCAGGATACTGTGTTGTGTCAGAAAGCACAGGAGGTGGACTGGTAAGTTGCGTTGAAAGGACACAGAGACCAACAAGAAGGCATTTTCATTGGCCAAATCTGAGATGAACTGAGCATCTAAAAAGAATAATAAATGCAATTGATTAAAACACATTGTGCATATCAACATAAAAACATGAGATCATGCTGATGTTTTGAAAAAGTAAGAGAGAGCAAACAACCTCATTTGATACCACTGCTACACCAAATCTTTTATTCAGAAAACTGGCACTTAAGAGGAAAGGACTAAGCATTCATCCCATCTTTCCTGTATAAACAGTATTGCAAGGAACTGACCTCACTGTAGTTAATAACGAAAAATTCCTTCTTATATAAAACTTCCAGCTCATAAATGCAAAAGGATGATGGAATCAGAACATCATGTTGTAACTCCCAATGAAGTCATTGACTCCGGTACTAAGCATTAACAAACGAAGTCACTAGAAGAAAGGGTGATGGGGGAATTTATGCTGCAGGAGACAAGGCTATCACACCTGACCCACTGCAGCATCACTGACAATGGAACACCCAGACATCCATGCTTCCTGCTGGGATGCAATGTGGTGACCACACGTTACATCTGAGGGATTGTCGCTGAAATACATTGAGCCTGAGTCTCATCTGGCCTCAAGTACTAAATTTCCTTTTTAGGGATGTAGGAAAAAGTGAAATTACACTACAAGGAAGCAATGAGGAAATCCAGGTGAGTGCCAGACATTCTCCAAGCCAGCTCACTCGGTTTCTGAACAAGTCAGTGGCTGGCAGTGCAGGGTCGGGGCTGCAGGGAAGGGATGAGCACTGCTGTTGATAAAAGAGGCTCAAGAGATTTAACATCTAATGTGATATGTGGACCTAGTTTGCGTCCTGATTCAAGGAAACTAACAGTATGACAGGAATGCAGACAGATGCAGCCACTGTGCAAAACAGTATGGAGGTTCCTCAAAAAATTAAAAACGGAATGACCTTCTGACTCAGCAATTCCACTTCTGTGTATAAAGCCGAAGAAACCCAGAACACTAATTTGAAAGATTATATGCACTGCTATGTTAATTGCAGCTATGGGAAGCAACTCAAGTGCCCATAAGTAGACAAGTGGCTATAACAGTTGTGGTACATTTATACAAATGGTATACCACTCAACCATTAAAAAGAATGAAATCTTAATATTTGTGACAGTATGGATGGATCTAGAGGGTATTATTCTAAGTGAAGTAAGTTAGAGAAAGACAAATACCATATAATTTCACTTATATGTGGAATCTAAAGAGCAAAATAAACAAACAAACAAAACTGAAACAGACTCATGGGTACAGAGATCTGATTAATGGTTGCCAGAGGGGAGGGAGGTCAGGGGGCTAGGCCAAAAAGTTGAGGGGATTAAGAAGTACAACCTGGTAGTTACCTAACAGTCATGGGGATGTAAAGTGCAGTATAGAGAATATAGTCAATAATATTGTAGTAACTATGTATGGTGTCAGGTGAGTACTGGAAATATTAGGGAAACACTTTGTAAAGTATATGATTATCAAACCATTATACTATATACCTGAAATTAATACAAAATCATTTTTAATTCCAAGCTATAATTGGAAAAAATATATGTGCATGCTAAAAAAAAAAGAATTTTTTTTATGTGGATGCTTTCGAACCTTGAAATATAATGCAATCCTTTACATCATTTGCTGTATATGCAAAGAAATGTATTGTTTCCTACCAGTCTTATTTCTGACCACTACTTATGCTTTCATATTTTTAATTAACCTTGGTATTTACCAACTGAAAAAATTTGTTACATTAATAAGATCATTATATATAAATATGAAAAAATAATTTTCATAATTAAAATAATTTTCTTTCAGAAACTAGGAAAATTTTGTTTTGGACTAGGTATTAGGTGCCAAGAAAATATTGTCATTTTGTTCAACATTTAAATGCCATTGTGGTTATATAAAAATTTTCATGCCCTGACTGGGTGGCTCAGTTGGTTGGAGCATCGTACTGTACACCAAAAGTTTGCAGGTTCAATTCCTGGTCAGGACACATACCTAGGTTTTGGGTTCTCTCTCCAGTCAGGGTGTATGTAGGAGTCAATCAATTGATGTTTCTCTCTCACATCAATGTCTCTCTCTCCCTCTCGCTCTCCACTCTCTTTCCTTTCCTCTCTCTCTAAAATCAATTAACATACAATGTCTTTCCAGAAGGTATCCAGCCATGTAATATGAAAAATAGAGACATTTATTAAAGAACATATAAGATACAAGAAACATTGTACATAGGGCAACAATGCCTCAGTCCCCCTCAAAGTAGGCACCTTGGGACCTCACACAGTTCTCCCAGTTGCCATCAGCTGCCCCATCATATTTTCCTGAATGTCATCGAAGTTAAAAATCACTTCCCTTTCAAAGGTGATTTTAGTTTTGGGAAAAGCCAGAAGTCACAGGGCACCAAATCTGGGCAGTAGGGTGGTAGAGTCACCTGGTGATTTGATGTTTCACCAAAAGACTCTGAATGCAATGTGATGCATGAGTAGGCATACTATCATGATGAGGCTGCCAATCACCAGTTGCCTATAGCTATGAACTTCTGGTTTCCATGGAGTGATGTTCCATGGAACTTCTAGTTTCCATGGAGCGGTGTTCAAGCTTAATGTAAAATTTAATGCAGATTCATTGCTCTACTCACTCAGTTGTTTTGAATGCAATGGTCACACAGTACGCATGCTCACTCAACAGCATCTACCACCCCCACTGACGAGTACAGTGAAGTTGTCTTTGTTCACCCATGCTCATTTCAGTCCACTCTCGTTGGCCACTAGGTTACATCGAGGCCATGCAAACCATTCTCATATTGACGATGACTGGACTTTTTCTGGACAGATCTCATATCCTTGGCTGAGTATTTTAAAAAATGTTCATGATTTTCAGCAGTGCATACTAAAGTATGTAGGGCTCTGCTTTCAAATACTTTAACAAATTAAAAAATAAAAGTGACAAGCAAAAATAAAGTGACAAAACCTTAAAAATCATTGAATTTGGGTAATGGGTGCATGAAAAAAAGAGTAAAAAAGGGATAGGAGAAACACATGTGCCAAAATCTTGATAACTGTTGAAGCTGGAAATGTGAATGCAAAAGTCCTTTGTATTTATCCCTCTATTTTTTTAGTATGTTTAAAGTTGTTTTAAAATATAAAGAAAACAAACATGGCACAGCCCTAGGACATTGGTACATTTCTCAAAATCTGGATTATTTGCATTGAGGTCGTTGCACCGCATGTGCCGAGATTTCCACAATGCTGTCTGGTGGACTGAGCCAGCGCTGGTCCCGCACCCCGCAGTTAGTTCCGTCTGTGCACAGGCAGAAAGGCTGAATGTCATCTTTCTCTGGTCAGCCTCCCCGACCTCAGCCTCATTAGTGAGGAACTGTCAAGCAAGCACTCTCATACATACTCCACGAATAAGCAGTAGTTTTCTAGTACAGTGGAGTCTAAATCCTAATTTAGAAACAGTTGTGTATAATGTTACCGTGGGGCCTCCCCACTCCATTGGCTCCTTCCACTGTGGGGGCTTGACTTTATCTAGATGTAGCGTATTGTCCAGGGACTGTGTTCCTCCAGGGGAATGCAAGCCACCCCATTTTCATTTTTAATTGTGATGAAATACACATGACCAAAAAAAGTACCAATGTAATCATCCATTCAAGTGTATAGTTCAGTAGCATTTATACATTCACATTATTGTGTAACTAATCTCTAGACTTCTTTTTATCTTGCAAAATCGAAACTGGCCCATTAAACAACAGCTCTCCATTCCCACTGCTCCCCCCAGCCCCTGGGCAACCACCATACTACTTTCTGTCTCTGTAAATTTGACTACTACCTCATATCAGTGGAATCACACAGTATCTTTTTGTGACTGATTTATTTTACTTAGCATAATGTCCTCAAGGTTCATCCATGTTGCAGTATGTGCTGGAGTTTTTTGTTTTGTTTTGTTTTTTAAGACTGAATGCCATTCCATTGTGTGGAAAGACCACATTTTGTCTATCTATTCTCTGTCGATGGACACTTTGGTTGCTTCTACCTTTTGCCTATTGTAATGCTGCTGTCAACGTGGGTGAACAGGGAGGGCACTGCTTCTTGCAATACAAATTTTTGTATCCCACTGCTTCAAAAGTGTTCAGAACAGTTCTCAGACCAGGTTCAAGCTCCAGATACTGTGAGCCTCTCGCCCTCAGGGAGGTCTGCCCAAGCTCATGGCTGAGGAGGGCAAGTCTGTGTGCATAGGCCCTGGTTGTTGCCTTCTCCCTGGTACAGTTTGTTTTAAAACAATAAAAATAATAAGAGCTGGCAAGAGGGTAAAAATTGGAAACTCACTCCCTCATTCCCTAAGCCATGGTTTCTGTAACATGGAAGGTGTGTATCTTTCCAAAAGCTTTATTCTAGATACATACAGATGTATATATGAGTATAGTTTTGCTCTGTGCTTTATAACAGTTTCTCTCTCAACAGTGTGTCACCTTTCCATGCAGTGGGAAGGTGTTGTGTATTAAGAGTATTTTCCATTCCTATGCTGTTACAAATGATGCTAAATAGAGTGTCCTCACAAATACACCCTTGCACATTATTGTGAGTGTTGCAGGACAGAAGTGGAAATGAGGGCCCAAAGTGTGGGTGCAGTTAAAATGCTGACAGCTATGTAACACCCCTAATGGGCTATGATAATTTACCTGTTAGTTGAAAAGAAAGATTTGAGTTTATTATTTCAAGTTTAAGGCAAACATTCCTGTCTGGTCTCATCTGATCACCAAGTTCCCTTGCCCTCGTTACCAGCAAGTCTAAACAGCTTGTGCTACTTCATCAAAATCTTCTTGGAAAATCTCAGGCTAGTAAAATTAGATAATTTTAACAACTGTTTTCTGTTTAAAATTTTAGGCACATTTAATGGGTGAAAATATAGTTGTATGTTTCTGCAAATGATACATTTCAGGATTTCTCCTTTAAGTATCAGGAAATACAAAGTTAATCTTGTAAATATTCCCATCCTTTACTTTCAGGATTACACAAATGTACATTTGAAATGCCATGTGTCTTTTGAAAAAAATAAATAAATAAACCTTTGCTCCCTACCCCTTCCCTTTTTTCCTGTCAGCTGTTTGCAAAATTACAAATTGCCCAGAAAAATCAAGTCTTCTAAGGCTTTTATGTTGATACGCCCAGGGGGTATCTGCTCCCAACCCCAAGTTTAATTACTTAAGCCACTAGAAAGGTTTGTGAATGTCTGCCTAGGCAAGCAATTTCACAATTGTATTTCAAATATAAAGATTTCATCAAATAAGGCAAAAATTGCACACAAATTTGAAAACGAGCCATTGGTGGTCCCCAGAGACAACCAATACCCTGAGAGGAGGAGTTACAGGAGAGGAAAGCCAGATACATGTTTGTCTGTTTACTTCTAAGGAAAACAGAACGCCCGGCGTCTCAACAGAGCCAGTCCCATTAGCCCTCCCCGCAGCACTGGGCATACAGCATCCGTGGTCACCAGGCTCTTCTTTTGTGTCCCCGCGTGCTCTCCGGGCGCGTCTGCGTGGTGCAGGGGTGCATCCGCACGCAGGGGCAGGGCTGGCGGCCGCAGTCCGCCCCCTGCCCCGCCCAGCGCAACCCCTCCGCTTTCGGGCGGACCTTCCGGAGATGGCAATTGGTATATGCCCGATTGTTGTGGGACTATTGATTCACCTCGCTCTGAGGATTCCAGTGGCAAAGTGATCCCCCACCCCCCCTGTCTCCTCCCTTCCTGGCTCCCGCCCTCTCTCTCCTTGCAGCAGGATCCCAGCGCTGGCGCTCTGCACCCCTCCTCCTCCTCCTGTTCCTCTGGCTCCGGGATTCCTTAAGTTATTAGGAGAAATAAGGTAGCCAAGGGGAGGGGACCACATGGAAGTTGTGACAGCTCCCAGCGGCGCGCCCCTTTCTTCTGAGCCAGTACTTCGCCTTAGGAATTACCGCTGACACGCTGAATGAAGGAAGTCCCCGTGCCAGCCAACCTGCCGGGATGGGCCACTGCTGCTGCAAGCCTTATATCTGCCTTCAGTGCCTGGACAAGACGGTACTTTGCCTTCCCTCTCTCTTCTTCCCTCTCCTCCTTTGAAAGGGCAGAGAGAAAGCCAGAGCCGCCACCTCTATCCCTCTCCCTAGCCTGTGTGTGTGCGCGCTTTGTTGATCCGCGCGATACTGCTTTCTGGTTCCAGTGTGCTGGTCTCATCCACTCTGCAGAGCCTTACATAATTCTTGTTCCTGCAGTCTCAAATGTAACTGTTGCATTTCCCTGAAACAGTTAGGCTCTGCTCGAACAGCTTGAAATCCAAGCTGCCAACAAATCCCTGGAATGTTCTCAATGCATTTTAATGTACCTGTGAAACCTAAAATGTTTTAGTGGGGAATTTAGATTAGCTAGACATGTTTTTCTCCGCCAACTGCTAACTTTGAAAGTTTACCACTTTTTCACAAACAGCATCCATCCTTGTAATTTGTATTCTTAAAGGCAGAGAAGAAAGCACCAGTACAGTTATTCTCTCTGTGCTTCCTTGCATCACATGGGGCGAATAGCACGGAGGTGAAAACTAAGAGCCAGAGTCTATGGGTGTGTTCAGGTCTTCAGGGGCAGGAGATTCCCAGCCAGGGAACTGGAAATACACTACAAGGGAGAACTGTATGACAGTTCCAACACAAAGCTGTTCTGTGCTTTTGGTGTTTGCCTGTCTGCTTGCAGATGGATTAGGATATGCTTTTAATTTTTCTACTAAAAATATCTTGGCCAGAAATCTTGTCTCTGTGATATATGCTTCCTCATGCTCATTGGGATTTCTCAAAGATACATGAAATGGGATTTAATAAGTGGTTGAAATCGCCTCCTTCCTACCCATGTGGACATCAGCTGCAGAGACAGCATGAGGCATAGTATTGCAACCAGGTGAAGGAACAATATGGATTAATACGAAACTCATTACAAGGAGGTCACTTGGGAACATTAGTTATTAGTCTGTTTATAAACTGTGATCTAAAGGCAGATTACATACCACCAAGGAAAATTAACTGTTATTGTAAAATTCACCTAGTACTTTTGTTCCAATAGTCTCAGTGAACTATTGTTCCAATATTTCAGTGAAATAACCGTTTCAGTGGGTTTGGTTTTTGCTACCATGAGTATGAACTAAAATATTTATGTATACATTTATGTGTTTTTAACAACAAATAGAAATATAACACATTTATACTGAGTTGTTTGCAAATCAAACATTGAAGTAATTAAGCCCTTTTCCCAAAGAAGTGGTCACAAAAAGGCATTAAAGAAAGTTTTATAACAATAATTACAATAAAAGGGAAGAATTTGCTACATGTACAACATTATGTTCATATCCCTAACCCCTGATACAAAATTTTTAGAAACAGAAGCTATAATATGCAGACCTTTTTTTGAGAAAAATATTTTAAAGTGAAACCACCCTTTTATGTTTCAAACCAAGTTCTTGAAAATAATTATCCTTCTGTCATTCTTCTTAGTTTGGGCATTTTGGAAGATAATTAAAAGTTACTCCATCTCTTTAGCAGTGTGATATTTAAATAATTTTCAAACCTTCGAGCTTTGAAACCTCCAATTTAATCAAATTATTTTTTACCGATGAAAACTTAAATGCTTCCACTGTATCTGTCGGCTTTCTCACTATGTTTACACCCACATCTCTTTATATTTAGAATAGAATTCCTGATGGAGATTTTGTAGATATGTATTCATGAGTTTGCATTCTAGACATTGAGAGCTTTCTTTTGTTAAATATTAAAAAGATATTATCGTTTTATTTAGTCTCCCACTTGTCAGAGTAACCCCACAGACGGTGTGCCAGAATCCCCTGTTCATTCAGTGGTTACCTGTTGGGCCAGGCATTGTATGCTAGGAGTGTTATGGGGTTCCACTCCAACCTCCAACTCTGGGAACCGGTTTTCCTTCAAATCCCACAGGTAAACCCTTTGGTTTGCCAGTCACCTCGAGGAGTCCTCGGCATCACTGTTGAAAGAGGCTTGATGAAATGGTTGGCAACGTTGTTTCTGGTTACTTTATTCCAGTTTAATATTCCTTTTTTAAAGAAAAAAGAAACATTTCCTCAGAACTTTATATGGATGCAAAATTTAAAAAAAAAAAACCTTAATTTTGAAAAATAAAAAAATAATTTCTTAACAATTTGATCATATTGCAGCTAAGGAAGTTCCAAAAAGAGTGGTGGGACACTTAAAGACACTTTTAAGTAACTTCTTTTGGAGATGGGGCCAAGAAGTAGAAATCTGCTTCTTTAGGATTAAATTATTGGGAGAAACTATAGAATCTTGCTAGTGTATAAAGTAAACAAAAATGTGTTAAATGAACAAAAGGTTTTTAAGAGCTGATTGTGTATATGTTTTTAACTTTTTAAAACCTTTTCATTGACAATATTTATTTCCAGTTTACTCTGTGCCTACACATTGTGGGAACTATCAAAGAATTATTAAAAGACCTATTTTGTCCAATGGAGTTTACTAATTACTTGTTTGGTTGTACTTCTACCTTTTCCAGAGAAATTACAAGTGGGGTAGGCAACAATAACATATATAGAGCAATTAAAACATCAGTACAGAGTGGAGTATTGTATAATTAAGTGAGATTCTGTGGTCCTTAGCTTATGCATTCTGGAATCTAGTGAAAAGAGAAGTTCGTGCTAGAATCATAGGCAGCATTTCTTGGAAAAAGTGGAACGTGAATTTCACTTGGAAGAATGTTGGGGAGTTTTGGCGAACTGGTGAGGAGAAAGAAAGGAATTCTGAGCAAGCAGTGTCTGAGCGAAGGTGTGTTGGCCAGTGTGATGAAGACTGAGGGAAACACAGAGGGATGTGAGCACATCAGGAGTGTAGAGAACTACTTTCCAGGCTAAAAGCCAGACCCAGGTTTTTGAATTTGCGTTAGTAAGAAGTAGGTGTCCATCTTGGGAGTCTGAGCTGTTAAGAAACATTCAAACCTGTAGAGAATTTTTGTAACAGTTTATTTGAGCCAAACTGAGGACATTGCCAAGAAACAAGATCTCAAATTCTCCAGAGAAGGATGGTTTTGCAGTTTTTCTTATGCATTTGGAATTAAGGAGGAAATGTAAGGAAGTTTACATAAAGGTTAGAGAAAGCAAGGTACAGGACAGGGCCAAGAGTAGGTGCTCCCTTGTGGGTGGTTACGCTTCTGAGGGGTCCAAAGAAGAGGATTGCTCTAGCATCTCAAAGGCATATTAGTGTAGATGCACAAGGGGCACAGATAAACCTTTTACAGGCCTGGAGAGGGACCACCCACCGTGACCTGCTGGGTCAGGAATTTGTGATCAGCTCACCCTGTGAGGCTGTTTTCAGTCAGGTTTATTGCAGATACCTTTTTTCATCCATAGAGCAGAGCAGCAATCTGTAGAAAGGCTTATTCTGCAGGTATTTTGAAAGGAAGGGTGTGATCCGGGAAGAACTGTGGGGCACCCAGATGGATCCAAAGAGCCCATTAAGCTGTAGACTCAGCCTGGTCCTGGACCAAGCCAGCAGCTCTGCATGTTCAGAAGCTCTCACCTTTAGCCTGCCAAAGCAGACCCTTCTTGGAACGTTGAGTTATTAAGATAAATAAACCAGATGTATAAACTAGAATGCCATCTTGTTTTTTAACAATAAAAAAACAAGTAAATGAATGATAACCAAATGACAAGCAAGCGAATGATAATCTGCTTGAGAAACATGTTATTTATTTTTAGAGTCAAGGCCTAGCTTCATAAGAAACTTCAATAAGAGAGGAATGTGAGCCACGTAATTTAGGCCTGAAGTGGCCGCAGAACCTGGCATGTCTGTGTCCTGTCACCCCTCAAGCCTGAAATTAATGCAGGTGAGGGGCTGTGTGATTGTTATTACCTGGGTGGCTGCTTCTCTAAGCTCCCTTTGCTCTGTTCCTTTCACTATGGCTCACCTAGCAGGCTTAATTAAGTACTGCCCTAATCCTTTGGAGTTAATTTGCATATCTCTACCCTAACCTTTCTGTGTTGATTATAACGGCAGAAGGTAACCTTATAGACCTTTTCTCTAAATCCCTGGTAGTGGTGGGAGAAGGTGCCTCACTGTGCCTCTCAGGTATGTGGGGGTGACCTGACAACGGTGAATTTGAGAGGGTGGTTAGAGGAAGCTTGAATCCAGAAAGGGCAAGAAACTTCTTAAGTGACACATACATGGGTTAAAAATCACAGTACTGGCTAAGTGTCCCTTCTTTTGCTCACGCTGAGATCCCAAATCCTCTAGCATTACTTCTTCAGATTCGCATTCCTTCTCCTTGGACCTGGTAAGTCTCTGTCCTCTCTGACTGTTCACTAGCCATCCAAGCGTGGCTTGACATCCCCTGGTTAACTGCAGCCTCTTGGGGAAGCAAGTCATTTTATACCCACTGACAGTCCCCAGCATGCGTGAGGGCAAAGGCTGGAATGAAGCCCCTTTAAGTTTAGTCATTCTGATTTTTAAAACAAGATACAGTTCTGCTAATTTTTCACAGAAGTAGACATTACCATGTATTTGAGAACATTAACTCAAATATGAATGAAACCTTTCTTGTGACCAGTCTATATTAAATTTTATTTCAGCATACAAAGGCAGATATAAAATATGGTGGCCTGTGTTAATTATATGTGAAAGAAATACCTGTGTTTTTCAGACTACAAGATGCACCCCTCCCCCAAATTTGGGAGGAATGATGGTTGTTAATGCTGCTGTTGAGTTCTGTTTACATTTACATTGGTGAAATATTATGTTACTTATGTTATTAAATATTTTACTACATTTTTCGCTTGAAAATTGTTTTTCCTATCTTCCTCCTCTAAAACCTGGGTGCGTCTTATGGTCCAAAAAATACAGTCGTACTCGCTGATTAGTTAAGTCAAAGCCTGGCATCAGTGCTGCCTTCAGAGCGCCTCCCAAAGGGACTTTCCACAGAGCTGTGTGTGCATCTGGCCAATCTCCTCAACACTGACATTGAAAATTAATGCGGCGTTCACAAGGGTGGCGTGAAAAGAACACTGAAGACGTAGAAGTTCTGCTGACAGCACCTTGTGGCTGCTTCGTTCTGAAGTACAAAGGGAATGCTTCCCTGTGTGACCCACTTTTACCCTGTAAAGTCAAAGCCCAGCCTGAATGCCTGGAACCCATGGCGAAAAAGCAATATTGTTTCTGGGAAGAATGAAAAATTTCTTAACCTCTTTGTAATTTCATGTGTATGTGTGTCCTCTTGAATTTCACAAATTCACAACAAAAAGGATCAGGAAGTTTCTGGAAACACCAGAATTGTAGATTTCTCATTCAGCTCTCTATTGTGGGACTTCTGTTTGGCCTGGAAAACATGGCCCAGCATATGTGGTTGAGATTTCCTGATTTCAGGGCTGGCTTAAAAGATAGGAGAAATTAGCTAGGAGCCTTTGGGCTTACATACATATTTTTTAAATTTACTAATATATGCCCACCTTTCAAAAAAATATCATGTGGGGGAGAGGGAGCTGATAAAAACACCCAGGATGACAGTGAATTTTATGAAATTGTCACCAGTATCCCTCATAAGTCAAGAATTCTTGCAGGGTGCCCTCACTGGCGTGGCTCAGTTGGTTGGGTGTTGTCCCACAAAGGAAAAGGTCACTGGTTTGTTTCCCAGTCCGGGCACAGGCCAGGGTGGCAGGTCTGGTCGCCATTTGGGCAACCAGTGGATATTTCTCTCTCACGTTGATGTGTTTCTTTCCATCTTTTTCTCTCTCACTTCCCCTCTCTCTAAAAATAAATAAATAACATCTTTTTAAAAAGAGGAAGAATTCTTTCAGGGAGAATCAGCCCAAAGGGGAAGATGTGGTGAGGAAAAGAGAAGGGCCCCTCTGATGCGGGTGGCAGGTTCCCAGAAATAGCCTCAGGTGCTGTGTTGGCCACCAGTTCCCCTGGCTTTGCCTGGGGCGCTGCCTTCACATCCTTCTGCTTATCCATCCGGTGGCCCCAGGACATCTTCACGCCAGCCCTGCCCCATCAGTCATGTCACATTTTTTTATAATTGCTTGTTCATTCACTGACTCTGGGAGACTCAAAGGCTCCTTGAAGGCAGAAATATCCTGCTTGGCATGTCTGCCTGGCACATAGTGGTCACTCAGTAAATATGTGTTGTTTCATATAAGTTTTCAATTTCTGGATTAGTTGGGGTGAAAGTGCTTTGGATTCACCCAACATTCAATTTTAATGATAAACAGGCTGTTCTGTTGGTTTCTAATTCAAGGAAGGGCTTAGATGGCCAATGGCCACTGAGAAGCACTTGGGTGTTACTAACAAGGAGAGGCGTTTTCATGTCCTGTTACCACCAAGTTCACATGGGTGGCATCAACCACTTGAACAGATAACCTCCACTGACCAGGCATGTTAAAATTTTAACAGAGTGTGGCAGGCTTGCCTGGGGCTTGGCCACACATCCAGTTGCTCGGAGTTAATGGAATGATTGCAGGTGGTATGCTTTGCCAGACTCTGTAGTTAAGGAAGATCGAAAGCAGCATTTCCAGCACTTGTGAGTGGCCCCAGCATGGCAGCCATATCTCAGAATCATGGGCTTCACTGTAGCAGACGTGCAGGGGTCTCTTAAGGACTAGCGGCGGGGAGAGCTGAAGGTTTCATGGGCACGGCTCATTGTCGACTCCTCTATGATTGCATGCACCACACCGGGGAGAACAGAAGTCAGAGGGCAAAGCACAGGTACGTGACCAAATAAACGAGGCAGCTAAGAAGACACAGCTGCTGGTCTGGGGCTTAGATGAGTGTTGTCCAAGGATCCACTTCCAATTAAGCCTGTCACACAGTAAAGAGTAATATTAGAGGGGTGGCCTTCTTAGACTAGTGACTTCTGGACTGGATCACTAGGATGGTTTGGATAGTTAATTCTAAATTCTATTTTTGGCCCTTTGGAGTGAAAACAGGAGCTCATGTGCTTGGCAACAGTTAGGAATTTTCCACTCATCCCCCATGTAGGGAGGCGCTGACCTAATGCTGGGCCAGCAGAGGAGGCCTGGCTCACAGTTCCACCATCTCACCACGTGCTCAGCCTGGAACTGGCTTAGGTGAGGGGACAAAGGGGAACAGTGGCACGAGGTCCTTTCCAAGGGAGTCTTCTAGATAACCTTACCCTGGGTGTTCAACAGAACCTAAGGGCCTAGCCAGGCAGCCCCTTGACAACAGTGGATGGAGGACAGCATTGCAAGGCAAGGAGAGGACAGCGAAGATCTCTTAAGCTCACTTCTTGCTGGGGAACAGCATCCCTGCAGTCACTGCAGTTGACTCATTCCACGGCAGGGCTGGGCCCATCACTCTGGTTTGGCCAGCATTAAACATATTGCTGCAGAGAATTCATAAATGAGAAAAGTTGATATTTCAAGAACAAGCACTTAAGGAAGGCCTGTGGCCAAACTGTACAGGCTGGCTTTCGCAAGCATAGTTCAGTGGTGCCAGACCCAAGCAGCAGTGAATTCACATGGAGGCCACCGGAGAGGGCCGGGGACAGCGGATAGGGAGACAGCTACCCTACCAGAAGTTACAGCTCCAGGCAGGCTACACTGGAAATCCTAACACCCAACAGGCACATCACCACCCTACACATCGTTCAGGTGGTGGGTGGGGTGTGATACAGCCAGGGGAGTTTTCCATCTGTTTGGAGTTTTCCAACCAGAGTGGTCAGAAGCTGACACTTCCTCTCTGCCATCAGCCATGGAGGTCTTCACGGTAAGAAGTGCTCAGATCCAGTCTTCAGAGAATGCAGTTTTAACCTTGATGTTCTGTTTATGTTAAGTATGGTTAGGAGAGGAGGATCTCGGTGTGTTAGTGTTCGATGAAGAGTATGAATTCTGGGTTAGAACTCCTGCATTTGCCAGTTCCTGGCTGCTTACATAACCATACAGCTCCAGTTTAGTCCTCCATGAAGGCAAACAGAAACCCAGGAGCCATTTGACAGAGGTGGAGGAGCTGGGAGGTCAAGGGCTTCCCTGGCGCTGTGCCTAGCATGTATGCTAATGTTCACATTTGAGCCTTCGGGTTTGGTGATCACCTTGGGCAGCTGACCCTTCCTTGGTAAGCTGTTTGATGACTGCAGTTTGAAACTGGCTGGTTTTATATATAGCCTGAGCTTGTGGAAGGGTGGGGACGGGCGTGGGGTGGCGTGGGCCATCTTCATTCAGTATTCTCAGTTTCTCTCAATAGCCTCTGCTTCCTGGAGAGGGTGCAGGGTCTGCAGTCTCACCTTTTCCTTCCTATTTTCCTTTCCTTCTCTTCCAATCTCTCTCATCTCACTTCCTAGTCTATCCCTTTCTTTTCTTGCTGCTTCCTTTTTTTCTCTACCTTGTGTTCCTCCTACAACAAAGATAGTGGAGCTGGCCAGGCCACAGGTATCAGAATTAGCTTTTCAACAAAGCCATCAAGTTCCAAAGTCTTCATCAGTAATCCTCATTAGAGTCAGCACTGTCTCAGCTGAGGCCAGTCCTGCTCCCTGCCAAGGACCTCAGGCCTCCCCCTCCAAAATGCCTGATTGTCCCCTGGCTGAAAAGTGTCTAGGGGTTTGTTTGGTTAGGAGAGGTCCCGCAGGTAAGTTATAGTCTTCCTCAGGACTTCTTTTCCAAAGGCTTCTACCTGGAGCAGAGGGAAATATTGGCTTTGGGTTAGAAATTCAAGCTCCTTTGTTGTTAAGTTTTGGTTGTTCACTGTCTAACCCCCTCTCAGCCTTCACACCTCTCCGCAATGTCAAGAGTGAACACTTTAGTGATGCTGTTTCTGGTCTGATAAGTACGGTGCGCTGGCCCTCTGGCTCTGCTGAGGGACTAAGGATGTGAACGGCCAAAATTATTCTTGATGGTAGAAATGAGGTAGTTTTTTTCACTAGATAAAGATTATTGTAGGGTGAATACTGAAATTTACCCTGTCCAGAATACCAGACTTTCTTAACTTGTAGTAATAAGTTGAATGTCAGTTGGCCATATTTTATAGAATGAACATATAATCCCAGTGACCGGTCTGATTGGAATAGGTTCTGGGTTCTCCAGTCTTTGAACTTAGAGTAGAATCAGAACAGAGCAAGGAAAGTGCTTTAAAAAAATTAAAAACAGAATGTAAAATTGGTATAACAATTATAAACACATTTTGAAAAGCACCTCCTATCTATAGGATGTTACCCAGTTACAAATAAAATTAAAGGAAACAATGGAGTTATAATAACAACTAAAACTGGTATAGAGCTTGCTAAGTACCAGACACCATTTTAACTATTTCACATCTATTAATTTATTTAACTCTCATAACAGCCCTGTGCAGTGGGCATGGCCTTTTGACTATCCTGGGACCATCCCCTTAACCTAAAGTGACACACATGTTACCCAGATCTAAACTCAGCAGACACAGAAACGAGACCAGAACAGCTGTCTGTTCAAGTTTGGCACATGTTCTTTGAAGGTGCTAAAATCAAGGTCAAGGGGGTTTAATAAAGAAAAGACATTCATTAGGCCTTGCCGATATTCATGCTAGATATTTGGTACACATTTTAGCCAATATTCCCTCTTAGAAACGTTTGCTGTGGGAGTACATTCTTCAGAATCACAGAGACTTTACATTTTGGGGATCTGTAACTTGAAGAGAATTTATATGGTACATGTTTCTTGTTATTATAGTAATAAAATGATAAGAAAGGTAAATACTTATGGTAACTCAATAACAAAGATTGTATGTTCAGCATTGCTTCAACTACTTTTATGTCATAGGAAGCATTGATTTGAACTCAACTTAGTTATTTAGCTACAAATAACATTCTTTGTACTAAATGATACTTCAAGTGTGAGATTTCCTCTTATTTCTTCTATCGATACAGAATTCAACACAAAAAACTTTGAAGCCTTTCATTTTGTTGTTGGTCTTACTACTGAGATGTTTTATGTTACCTTGTGCCCACTATTCATTAGGGAACTGGCCATGCGTGTGTGGACAAAGGGTAAGTTTAAGAGGGCAGTGGGCAAAATTTGCCTCTTAGAGCAATGTGACATGGACAGTTTCATGGTCAAAAATCTTATAAAAGGATTAATAATTAACAAGGTATAATAATCCATAATAGTAATTAATGCAAAGGATATAGATATGCAAAAAAAGTATCGAAAGATGATCTATACAAGAGCAATATAGAGAAAAGCACAGCCACTGGTATAATTAATATTATATTGCAAGCTTTGTGTTTTGAATGTGATCCAAATGAATGAGTCAGATTTGGCTTTGTAAGTTTTTATATACTTATATAATTAGAAAATTATCTCCGTAAGGGTTAGGCTTATAAATATTTGCTTAATATGATCCATTAATTAAACATGTGAAAGTGCTTATGGAGCATAAAACTAGGAGACTCTTGGTGTCCGTTTTGTTTTTTCAGAGTGAAAGTGCCCTTGTGAAAGGAAAGGAGCTGTCAATCGAACTTGCAAACATCAGGGATGAAGTTGGTAAGTAGGGCCTTGGAAACAAGGAACGTACAGAATGTCTTCTGATACCTGTGAGTGTGTAACAAAAGCAATTAAGTCTCATGTAATAAGCTGGAGCAAACCTGCCCAGACAATGAAGTGTCTTACCCAGCACAGCAGGGGGCTATTACAGCCTTGCAGGGAGCCATAATTTTTACATCTCTGTGGTCATAAAGACAGCTTCGTAACTGTTCACAGTGGAGCTAATCAGGCCCTGATTGCTCCTCGCAGATGGCAGCCCATCCATCATCTGTATTTGTGCTGTGACAAGCAGCGGATTGTTTAGGCTTCCCCTGTGCAGACAGAGCTCCAAGAGAAGCAGCCCAGGTTTGGTGGACTACACGAGGTGCCCTCTGAAGCATGCAAGTGTTCCGTGGCTGCCTGCCACTTCCATGCTGTAACCTGCCACGAAATACTCTGGGACATAGCACAAGGTCAACAACACAAGCTTGACTGATTAAAAGGCAGAGGTTTGTGTTGAAACTCCCAGTCTTCTGCTGATTGGATGGTGCTGTTCAGTCTGAACCCTAAGAAACCTCACAGATGACAAGCTGGTGCCCAGATCCTGGGGCTTTCACTTAAAGCCGAAGAATTCTCTCTTGAGGACCTGTTTGTTATTCTCTCCCCCCAAGAAACAGTCAGCAAAGGTGAAATACCCGTAGTTTTTCCCTTGGCCTGCTACTCTTCTCTTTCCAGCGAGCATTGGTTCTGCAGCCAGTGTGGTCCTGGTCACAGCCTCCTCTTTGCAGGTGTGGTTCCCTCCAGGAGCAGAGGAACTGGGACAGTCCCAGCCACCCTTTGCCTCCAGGCCAGTCATGCATGTGGGATTGAGTCTGAAGGCCAGACATTTCTGGGGAACCTGCCCCTGAGGATGTGCAGTGGACAGGGTAGTGATGGCCAAACATAGCTTTCCCACCCCTTTTTTCTTAACCTTAAACATTTTTTCTTCATTGTGATTTTTGTGACTTCTGTTGTCATTGAGAGGGGTCAGCAATGGCTGCTTCTCCCCTCTACGGAAAACAGAGCCCCTGTGGGAAAGCAGGAAATAATAGCTCTCCTTCCCAGCCTCTGCTTCAGGACACCTCCACTTGGGCTGCACCAGTTGGGGAGCCCTGGGGATGAGCCCCACAGGTTTTCTGAGGAAGGTCTGCCAGCAACAGCCAAGGCAGAGCCTGGGCAGGAATCTCCCAGGAGCCAAGTGTCCACAGGGCCTGTGCTTTTCCCTGAAGTGAAGGAATGCTTAGGTGGTTCCGAGCATGGACTTTGCAGACACGTGACCCATCTGGTCAAGCAGGGCAGGTTGACTAACCTCTCTGTCCCTTGTCCCCCTTTGTAAAGAGGAAAGTCAGATAAAGAAGAGACTGGTGATGAAGCAGTCTGTGAAGGCGACTCTCATTACCATTAGGTTTATAGTGCCTTCCATCTGAAAACAGAGAGGAAATCTTCCCCCTTAGGGTGAATCCTTCCCCACAGGGATGTCTACACCCCTTTGGCCAAGCTGTGGATCTGCAGTGTCAACTTGACCCATCTGGGTGAGGTGGGCTGAATCCAGGACAGCTTCCTCCATCCTTTCCAGAGGCTTCTAAATGCATCAGGAGCCTCACAAAGGTTACATTGAGGGCTTTTTTTTTTTTGTATTTAAGTCTTATTTCATTTCTGCATTAGTGCTATGAATAGAAGCAGAAATTGCCTGCCAAATGGAAAATCTACAGGATGGTGGGGGAGGGTGAATGGTCTTGTCAGTCCCACGGCCCCGGCCACTCAGCCCTGCATCCAGCCCCAGCAGCGAGGCTCCTGAGCCTCTTTAGCAGCAAGCACCTGAGCCTCTGTAGAGACTGCACTTGTGATGGAAGAAAGACAGGGGAATATTGGCTCAACGTTAACTGAAAATCTATAAATTCCAGTGTCTTGACCTGTATAGCATTCCCCTGACAGGAAACAGAATTAAGCTTACAAACCTGATTTACAAATGATCGTAGATAAAGAGAGATGGTCAAGCCAAATAGAAACTAGGAACTTACAAAGATTGTGAATTCAGACATGGAAGAGGGGAAGAAGCTGCAAAAAGCAGGTTGTAGCCTGCAATAGGGCAGTCCTCTGAATGGGGCTAAAATACAGCCCCACTGTGCCCCATTCTGTGCTGGCTGGCATGGGGCTGCTGCCGCCAGACATGGGGCTTTTTTTTCCGTTTGCCCAAAGGTACCATCTGAGCCAGCTGTCACCCAGTGCTATGTACCATTAGTGGTGACTAAGACTCAATTCTTGTCCTCAAGGATACAACCAAAGGCTCCACGGAGGAGCGGCTGTCTGAGATGGGCCTTGTAGGATGACTGAGATCTGGGTAGACGCATGTAGGAAGGGAAGGAATGCAATTACTGAGCATGTCCTGAAGGCTGCCGCCCCAGTGAATGGGCCCTGGACCAGTGGGTGCCATGATCATTCTTCAGACATCACTCATTCTGCACACTTACAGAAAGAAAAAGTATTTATTTCCCTGTGCCTTTTTCTGTGTATCAAAAAAAGCTTTCCATGCCTGACATTAAATAGTTACAAAACATTTGATCATGCTAATTAACTAGAATAAGCTACTCTTCCCCTTCAAGTATTTGGGGTTTTACCAATTTTTGCTATTATGCAACAACCAATGTACTATTTGCAAATTACTTTTTTCCTCTTGTATTATTTTCCTGGAATATATTCTCAAAAGTATGGACCAATAGTTTTGATAGCATTTGACATTTGTTCTGAACTCTTCTGTGTGTGAAATGTTATTAGTATTGAATATTTATTCTATAAATTAAGGTAAAAAATTATAGTGGATCTAATCTCATTGTATCTAGTATTGCCTTATAAAAAAGAAACTAAATCAATCTCTCTCACTCTCAACTCTGCCCTCCCAACCCCTGACACATACATCTGAGAAGAGACAGATAATATCCAAACATGTACCAGGGAATAGTTCAGATGGAGCTTTTTGTGGTCCAAGAGTAGGGTCCTTGCGGAGTGGCTGAAAATTACTGTCAGTTGTGTTATGCTGTATTCTCTATGGAGACAGAGATCTCTGGTCATCCTCTTGAAAATGTCTCATCCTCCAGTCCCCCTCCCAGGGTGATGGCTCTTGCCTTGTCTTTGGAGTCAGCCTTCACCGGGTTCACTTGGAAAAGCCTTCCCCAGCGACAGTATTTGAGGTAACGAAAGGGCACAGGGATCTCTGGGAAACCAGGACCCAGCGCCACACCCAGGAAAGGGGGAGCAAAATTGCTAGTAATAGGTTTATATTTGATTTTTATCACATTTTAGAATTTCTTAGAAACTGTAATTCTTAAAATATGAGCCTTGGTCTTTGGATAGACTGTCATTCTCTGAATTTGTAAGTCAAATATTGATTAAGTTGAAGGGTCACTCTCACATGTGTAAATGCTGAAATAAATGTATAAGAGTTTTTCATAGGAGCAGAGTACCTTTTGAGACCTTAGGATTCAAGTTGTTACCATATTTTTCAGACTATAAGACACATGCCCCCCGCCCCAATTTGGGAGGAATAATGGTTGTTAATGCTGCTGTTCAGTTCTGTTTACATTTACATTGGTGAAATATTATGTTATTTATGTTATTAAATATCTTACCACATTTTTGCTTCAATTTTTTTTCCTATTTTCCTCCTCTAAAACCTAGGTGCGTCTTATGGCCCGAAAAATACGGTACCTGCCATCAGGTGGATGTTTATGATCCTCTCTCGGCAAATCTGCCTTATTAGAAAATCCGAGCCTTAAAAAAGTGCACATTAGATGAAGCCCACCAGACAGAAAAATATACGCAGTGCGTAATTAGGTTCAGAGGGAGCCTCTGGCTGACGCCCCTCGTGGGCCCTGCTGTTCTCCTAGCCAGACGGCAGTCCCACTGAGATGTACGTGCACGCTGGAGTGGAAATGACACTAACTCCACTACCAGCCTCTGGGCTGCTCACAGCCGTGACTACCTGAATCTGGTGTGAAATGGCCACTCATCTTAGAGGTCCTCAGTCACCCCAGCTGTCCTCCTTCTGGTCTTATTCACCTGCCACTGCTCCCCAGGCCCCAAGGCTGATGGACAGACAGGTGGCTTCCATCATCTCTCTTAGCCCTCTTCCTCTCTCAAACTTGTCACAACATGTGCTCTGCCTGTTCCCACCCCAAGGCAGATCCTTTGGATTTTTATCTTTCTGCCAGCTTCAGACTTAAGATGGCCTTAAATTTCCGTCTCTATTGAATACTTTAAAAATGCTTAGTATAAATATAGTTTTAAAACAGAAAGCAATATTAAACAAAGCAATCATTCTGGAAGAGTGTCTCAGGTATTATACAGAAAACTAAAAGGTTAAATCCACATTTCGATTAAAGTCAGCCTATTGAAACACAGCAAAAAAACCCTGGATATTCTATAATATAACAAAGAGATATTAAAGATTCTGATAGCTTTGACATGAAGGTATGATAGGAATCTATGTTGTTGTCAATATACCACAAATTGTTGTATATTTGTTTTTGTTACTGACTCGAATGGATTTTTCCATTTATTCTCATCTGTAACTAGCAACCCACACATACATACAAATGCTACTGCAAGTGCATTTGTGGGATGATTTTACCTGTCAGGGTTATGCGTGACATTTGTCTTCCAACTTTATTATCATAACCCTGTACATATACATTGTGCTTAGTACTTACCAAGCTCCATCACAAACATTTTATTTATTCATTACAACAACTCACTGAAGTAGGTGTTGGTGCCCCTGTTTTATAGGAAATTGAGGCACCATAGGAAATCAGACAGATTAAGTAACTTCCCCAAGCACACAGCTGGTGTGGGACAGAGGCACATCTCAACCCAAGTCTCCGTCTTCCACACAGAGTATGGAAGATTTCCATGGCACGTCGGCCCTACCACCAAATTATTTTTTTAATTTTTAATGTAGTACACTGGAAAATCTGGTAAACAAAATAAAATAGCCCTTTCCCCAAATTCTATATGACTTTGACACAGAACCATAAAAGGTGCTGGTGTGAATCTGGCCAAATATGCAGTAGAGAGTGATTCTGTAACATAGTATGATGTTCATTGATCCTAGACCAACCCATTAGGGTTGGGTTCAGGGACAAACTACAAACTCCCCAAAGAGTAGTAGCTAACAGGGTAGCTTTTTATTTCTCTCTTATATAAAAGTCAGGAGGAGCACCCAGGGCATGCATGGTTTTGCTCCACAGAGCCCACAGGGGCCCAGGCTTCTTACAGCTCTCTGTTCTATACCCAAGACTGAGGTCCTTCCCCTCATGGTCCAGGGTAGCAGTGGTGCCACAGACATCATCTCCGCATTCCAGGGAGTAGGGTGCAGGAGGGAATGAGCAAAGAAACAGCAGGTCAGCTCTGTCTGGAGGAAGGTTTCCAGGAACTATACTCCAGCTTAGATCTCATTGGCCAGAACTAAGTCACAAGGCAAATTTCATCAAGAGGGAGACTGGGAAATGTGCTTTAATACCTTCCCCAGATATTATTTTGTTATTATGGAAGAGGGGGAGAGTGAAAACGGGGGGCTACTAGCAACCTGTGCAGTGGGGCCGGAACTGCCTCTGTCAGTAAGTTGGGGAGAAAAGTCCTGTAACACTAAGTGACTGAGAGCAAAGGGTCTACAGAGTACTTGGCAGAATAGAGGGGTCTTTGCAAGTGCTAATTCCCTTAAATTTCAAATTAGATTCTTCTATCTTCCTTTATTTCTTAGCTTTAAAAAAGCTGAGTCAAAATGCAAAAACTAAGACAATAACCCAGAAGAAAATAACTAATCTTGGGATCATAAAAATAATGGACATTTTCTGATTTAGAAAAATATCTCTTCTAAGCATACCAGTTAAACCCACTTCAAATATAAAGACAGGTAACTTTACAGTAAAGGGATAGAAAAAAAAGGTGTACTGTGCTAACACCAATCAAAAGAATAATTGGAGTATCTCTGTTAACATCACACAAAGTAAACTTCAGACCTGTAATATTACTAAGGATGAAGATGGCCATTACATAATGATAAAGGAGTCAGTTTACTGAAAAGACATAACAATACTAAATAGCTATGTGCATAATAGTAGAGCTCCAAATCACGTGAAGCAAAAGCTGATAGAACTAAAATGAGAAATAGATAAACCCACAATTACCACTGGAGACGTTAGCATTCCTCTCTCAGTATCAATAGAACAGGCAGACAGAAAGTCAAGAGGGAGATAAAAGACCTGAATGATGCCCTGGCTACTGTGGCTCAGTTGGTTGGAGCATTATCTGGTAACTGAAAGGTTGCAGGTTTGATTACTGGTCAAGGCACATACTTGGATTGAAGGTTTGATTCCTGACCTGGGCAAATACCATCCCTAATCTGGACCCATGTGGGAGGCAACTGATTGATGTTTTTCTCTCTCCCTTCCTCTTTCTCTAAAGCAATGAGTGAGTATTTTAAAAAAAATTTTTTTTAAATACCTGACAGCCCTGGCTGTAGCTCAGTGGGTTGAGCATGGGCATAAAAACCAAAGGGTCGCTGGTTTGATTCCCAGTCAGGGCACATGCCTCAGTTGCAGGACAGGTCGCTGGTGGGGGGTGCATGAGACACAACCACACACTGATGTTTCTCTCCCTCTCTTTCTCCTTCTCTTCCCCTCACTGTAAAATAAATAAATGAAATATTTAAAAATAAATAAAATATACCTGAATAGTTTTATCAATCAACTTGATCTAGTTGACATTAAGAACACTCCATCCAAAAGCAAATCCCTTTCAAATGTACACAGAACATTAGGCAACATAGACCACAGTTTAAGCCATGAAACGAACCTCAGATAATATAAAAGAATTGAAATCATATGAAATGTTTTGGAGTGATTAGATTATAAATTAATAATATGAAAATACCTGGAAGACTCCAAACATTTGGAAATTAAACAAAATACTTTTAAACAACATGTGGGTCAAAGAGGAAGCACCAGGGAAAGCAGAAAATATGTTGACTTGAGTGAAAATAAAAACATTACATATAAAAATCTGTGGAATGCAAAATTCTCTCTGATCAGCAGAGTTGAATCTTCTCATTCAGTTGTGCAACAACTTGGTGGTGGGGGCAGCGACCCAATAGGCACCGTCACTGCCCAGCCTCTCGTGTGGGGAGGCAGGAAGTATTGTCTTAGAGAGGTACAATCTAGTAGACTTAGTGTGCTATCAGAAATTTGAGTGTGGCAATATGGCTTCAAACATAATGCTTTCTTTGCAGGACCAACCACTCAGCATGGCTAGGTCTGACAATTGCCTGCCCCTCCTTTAGGGAAATGATATTTGCTCTGATTGGGAAAAATTCACACCAGGGATATCACCTGCCATGATTAGATTTATTTCAATGAATGTGATTTTCTGAAGTCCTTTTAGTTTCTACCTCAAACAGGTGCCTAACCATGCACAGTAACAACAAAACTGCAAAATCTCTTCAACGTAACCAGAGACTGAGTTGGTTGCCATGGAAAATACATTACCAGCTACAAGTCTCCAAAACTGCTACTCTCTTTGAGACAATGATGTATTCCACTTGGCAGCAACACATTTTTTGATATTTATAAAATTCTTTGACATAGCACATTTTAGTTATTTTATGTGGAAATGTCTGTTTTGTGACCTTCTAAAATATTCCTTTCTTCTTTTATGAATAAAGATAATTCTGCTTTTGGATAGATGTGAATGTTGATATTTCAGGTCAGTGGGTTTAATTCTTAACTAGCATGAACTGACCGATTAGAATAACTCAGGATACCAAGGGCTGCTCCTAACTGGCCCTGAGGACAAGCAGCTTCTTGAAATTTTGATTCAGCTGTCTCCATTAGATTTACAGTAACTTCATAAATCCAATGTTCACAGTGGCATACAGTTTATAAGGCCCTTTCACATATTATTTCACTTGATCCTGACAATAACCCTAGGAGAAAGGTAAGCTAGATAATACTACCACCATTTGAATGCTGAATAAATCATGTTTATAGAGACTAAGAGCAAAACCCATGTCATATAACTGTGAGGAATAACAGAGCTGGGTCCTTATCTCATTCCACCGTTACCACATGCTGCCTTTGTGTTGGAAGATCTCAAATGGTGTCTCAGGGAGATAATGAAGAGCAAGAGGAAGACGTGACATACTATATATATCTAACTTGAAGATTGCTGAAGAGCATCTTGCAAAATATGTATTTTCAGTGAAAATCATACAAGTTATGCAGATGCAGGTGTAGTCACCTCCCCTTGTGAGTTCCTCATGCACACAGATCCCCTTTTTATTTTTCTTTGTATCTTGAGCCCAGCCCAGGGTCAAGCTCATGGAATGTGAAGCATTTACTGCTTCATTTTATAAACTTGATTGAACTCAGGAGACATTCCCGTTAGTGTGCCTAGAGTAATAGGAGGATGCGACACAGTCTCTGATCTCAGGGAATGCCTGTGTATTGGAGAGATGGACACATAACCAGATAATTTCAATCCAGCGTACTGAGTAAGGTGCTAGAGGGTTAGGCATACAGAGGTAGGCTCGCAATCCAGTCAGGGCTAACATTTGGTTTTTCTTGTCTAATGACATTGTGAATTGCTCACTCAGATAGCCACAAATACCACCAAGGCCACAGGTAGGTTTCACAGGTACTAACAGTCTTTTTGCTTAATTTGGCAGTTTATTTAAACAAAATAATATATGAATTGCAATATATGCTTATATAATATGCAGGTCACTTTTTTGACCAAAATTACAGTTTTTCAGCCAAATATCAAGTCTTTGGGAAGTTAATTCTGATGAAGATGATAACTAGACCAATTCTACATTGCAAATAGCTATGTAAAGACTTCCTAGGTTTCAACAATTGGGTCCTAAATGCACTGTTTTTCTTTATAAAACATCTGATGATGAAGAATGGGGTCAGAGTTCAGCTGACCAGATAATGGTTCCAGAGGGAGAGACCAGGCTGGCAGCAAAGTGTGGGCGTGGACCTTGGTGGAGTCCCTGGGGTCTGACCTCTTCTGTTTTCCTCAATTAGTACACTGAGAACAGTTCTGTTAGGGAAACATCTATAAACCATGTCTGCTAGAACCTGATCTAGAAAAGGAAATACCAACTTATTAATTTATAATGAGAAATATATCTTATAGGCAGATCTACCTAGAAAGCTAAAATTATAATCAGAAGACTGCTAGTGGCCCAAAATCAATCACTTGCTGTAAATACTAATGGCATTTTCCAGAGATAGCATTGGACAACCACCTGCATGACTCTTGCTTACTAAGGACCTTCATTTGTGGGGGACCTCTACCCGCAGGGCCCCCTCTGGCTGCCACTGATGAGAAAAAGCCTACCAAGACATGATCTGCTTGGGGAGGAAAGGTGGCCAGTCTCTCAAAGGAGAAGGGCCAGGAGCCTGTTCCTCAATGGGCTTTTATTGGATCCATTTGCACAGGAATACAGATAAAGCTCATTAATCATTGTGAGGCAGTAAGGATCAAACAATAGATAACAAAGAACTCTGAGGGCCTATTTTGAGTCAGGGTCAGATAGCTAAAGAGCTGTAAAACTTTGAGGAACAAACTTACTGCTTGCTTGGACCCTTATTATTTAACTGAGAGCATTCTAAACAAAGCAGGTTTCACAGGATTTTACATATTCTTTCTTGGACCTGATTGCCCGGGAAACCCTTCCTTTTCAGCACAGGGCTGCACCATCCTCTGTCATTGTTTCAGGCTTAGGTGGAGCAAGGGAAGTAAGGCAGCCAAGAGATTAGGAGATTTCTTGCAGACAGAATGAGGACTCAGGCTTTGTCAAAGCTGAGGGGCAAGGGTGCATCACCCCCTTTTGCTGTAGCCCCCAAAGTCCTTCCTTGGGGGACTCCCATGTGATCATGCCTGTCTTAGGCCATTCCCCCCTTTGGGGAATCTTACCCATCATTAGCTAACCGACCAAGCACTGGGGGCCAGTTATGGATGAAGTAAAAGGTGCAGAAGCAGTGCTCCTGCCAGGGAGATAAGCTTTTGTCTCCTTAGTGGCTCACAGTCCAAGGTCGCTCCCTCAGCCTTAGCCTTGGCGGGGGTTACAGCTTCTGAAATCAGGCAGGGTGGTTCCCAACATTCATTCTTTGTCAGGGGTTCCCATGGAGGGTATGGAAGCCTGCTAGAGTCACCTGGGAGCTTTTACCAACTACCCCCATCCAGATCCTTCTTCCAGTCAGGACAGAGTAACTAAGACTGGACTTAACATTGCATTCTACATGACTATAAAGCAGACAAGGTAGATTAGGCAGCTGTTTTTGGTCACTGAGCAATGAACACTGCAAGCCTGTCATTCTTAACAAAAGGGAAACACACTGAGTCCCACGTTAGCCCCAGCTCTCTGCCTGGGGCCACTTCCTAGGCCACAGCCCAGAGAAGTGCTCTAGGAAATGACCTCCATCTCTCTGATCTGAAGAAGCAGATACCAGAGTTCAAGGTGATTAAAGTACCTAGGAACTGTTGGGCCAGCCACTGAAGAGGAAGGAGTAAGCTGAGCAGAACAGGGCCCCAGAAGCAGGTTCCCCCATGTTCTTAGATGAAGGGTGGGCTGTGGGTGCACAGAGAGACCTGGCGCAGGGTGGCTGCTGCAGGACTGTGAGCTGACTAGATCTCTCAGAGGTTGTGCAATGCCAGGGGACGGAATTCCAGCCCAGCCAGAGTGGAGAGGTCTTCCCGAGCACATTGAGCAATCAATCAAGGCCTGAGAAAGGCCAGGCATAACAAGAAAAAATAAGGGTCCCTCCAGGACTAGAGAAAAACTGGAGTTGACAGACCCTAGTAAAGAATAAAACCACACCTGACAGAATCAAAGCAGTCTAATAAGTTACTTGCCTGCCAACAAATCCAACACCTGTTAAAGAAGGACATTGCAATACAAGCTCCTTGCAATATATCATCCACAATGTGGAACATGTAAGTTTTAAAAATTAAAAATTAGACATACAGAGAAGCAGGACCCATTATCAAGGAAAAAAGAAGTCAATTGAAATGAGTATTGAGATAACCCAGATGTTGCAACTAGCAGATGGGATACTTAAAAAGCTGTTACAAACATGTTCAGCCACTTCTGGAAAAAGAAGAGCATAATGAGTAAACAAGTAGAGAAGCACAACATGGAAATTAAAACTTTAAAAAAGAACCAAATGGAAATCTGAGAACCTAAAAGCAGAACCTCTGAAATGAAAAATCACTGCATGGACTTTGCAGCAGATTGGAGACAGCAGAGGAGAAAGTTGGTGAACTGAAGACATCAACAGACATCTAATCAAAAGAACAGATTTTTTAAAAAATGAGCAGAGCATCAGTGACACATAGAACTACATTAAGCAGTCTAATGGAGATGTAATTAGATTGACAAAAGAACAGAGATTGGGGAGAAAAATATTTGGAAAAAAATGGTGTCCAAAACATTGCAAATTTCGTTTTAACAGAGCAACCTGCAGACCCAGGAAACTCAGTGATCCCCAAACAAGATGAATATGAATAGACACATCACTCCTGTGTGCATCTTAATCAAACTTCTGAGAAGTAAAAGTAAAGATGAAATATTAAAAACAACTAGATAAAGACACGTGTCACACAGAGGGACGAGGATGTGCATGCGAGCTGATGCCATCAGAAACAGACCAGAGGCGGTGGGATGGTGTTTTTAGAGTGTTGTGAGAGGGGAAACGGTCAGCCCAGAGCTCTATATCCAAGGAAAAGATCCTTTAAAAATGAGAGACTTAGATCTATAGCAAAGAATTAAGATGATCAAAATGGCAAATATGTGGAAAAACAATATAAAAGACTATTCTGTTGTTTAAAATATTTTATTTTCAAACCCTTCAGCCTGATGATCTTTGGCTGTGAACACATCCATACACCCAAACAAAATATGGGATATTTACATCCTCCAGAAAATTCCCTCAGACCTCTTTCCAGGGCCTACCTCTGAAGTGACCACTTTCTTGTTTCCTAGACCATAGATTAGTTGTGCCTATTTTTTTCATATAAATGGGATTAGACAGTATAGAGTGTTCTGTGTCTAGATGCTTTTGTTCTACATGAGAGATTCATCCTCGTTGCTGAGTATATCAGTAATCTGTTCCTTTATTTATTTTTGAGTAGTGTTCTATTTGCATGAATATACCAAAATTAATTTGTCTACTGATAGACATTTGGGCTGTCTCCACTATTTTGGTGTTATGAATATTCTTGCACAAGTCTTTTTCCGGACAGAGATGTTTTCATTTCTCAAAGGTAAACTCCTACATGAGAAATTACTGAGTCATAGGACAGATGTGAGTTAACATCAGGAGACACTGCCAAACAGTTCTTGAAATGGTTGTACCATTTAACAGTGTCCCCAACAATGTTGAGAGCTTCAGTTCCTCCATATTCTTGCCAACATTGGTATTGTTGTAATATTTTGTTGGTGTTTTAGCCATTCTTGTAGGTGTGAGGAATATCTCATTATGGCTTTAGTTTGCATTTCTCTGATTACTGGTGATGTGAGCACTTTTTATGTGCTAACTGTATCTTTGGATGTCTTCTTTTATGAAGTGTCTTTTTGCCCATTTTTATTATGTTGTTTTTCTTTTGACTGAATGGCAATTGCCTGTTCACCTGGGCACACTGGGGGCAAACTCCCTCAAGTTTGCCACAGTCCCCCTGGCCTACCACCCACCTGTGCTTGTGATCTTCCCTTCAAATCCCAGCACCTAAAGGCAGACTTGGGATGGCCTGAGTCTACTGTCATGAGCAGGAAAATTGAAAGCACAACTATTGCTAAAATATAAAAATTTTCAAGAGTGCTGTTCTTAAGACAATTTTGAACGTTTTTTCTGCATAAGTAAAGTATTCCAGGTGTGTTATTCAGGTCTGATAAAGCTATAATCCATGAATTCAAAGATTATAATCAGTTGAGAAAACAAGTGTGTTAGCAAATAATTGTAACATAAAAATGAAGCATCTCTCTCCTTCAAGTATTTGTCCTAGATGCTGCTCTAGGCTTTTTTTCCTCTCATTTTCCATGATCTCTGTTGATCTCGTCTACCACTCATCTTTAACCACTGCCTAAGTTGCTCCACCCTAATGCATGTCCCTAGCCCCAGTCTCTCTTGAGGTAACCTCTTGGTAAACCATAGGCAGTACAACTCTGCATGGTCTAACAGGTTTATCTCCACCCACCCCACACTCCCCACCTCAGAGCAAAACAAAGCAAAATAAAATCTCTGCTTCTCCTATATACCTAAATTAGTTCAAGTACAAGTTAAGCTGCTATAACAAAGAGGCCCTCAATGTATGGAGTTTATATGAGGGGCGACCAAAAAAACAGGAATTACCTTCTGGAGGGCAGGCCCCTTGTGGTACAGGCTTCCCCACTAGGTGAGTGTTCTAGGGACCCATCTGTATCAATGTACCAACTGGCATTGTTGTGAGGGGTTGTGTTCAGCTTCTGTGAATTTTTTTTTGAAGATTCAAGGTGTTTGCCCATTTCATGACGGGTCATTTATGAGTGCACCTGCGCACACTGCACTGAATGTTCAACAGTTTTGTGTTGTTTTTTTTTTTTTGACCCCAAACAGCATGACCCCTGTGCCCTACCATCCCTGTTCACCAGGTCTCACCCCAAGTGCCTTCTTTGTTTCCCTGGATGAAAAAGTCCTCAAACAGAAACATTTTACTGATGTGGAAGAGGTGAAACAAAAAAATAACAGAAGCATTAAAAGGCATCAAAATTGACAAATTCAAAAGCTGTTCTGAGCAGTGGAAAAAATGTCTTGATAGGTGTATTACATCAAATGGAGAGTACTCTGAAGGTGACTGAAGTTTAAACATGTAAGAAATACACAATCATTTATAAATAAATTCCATTTTGGGGCCCTCCTCATATAAATATGGAACAAATTACATAGAGGGACATTTTTCTTTCATGTAATGGTTCAAAAACGAGAGGCCCAGAGCTGGCCATGCATCTCTGCTCCACTGTTCCCAGAGTCTTTGTGGTCAAGGCTGACATAGGCAGGAGCACATTTCAGCCTCAGGGAATGAGAAGGAGAGAAAGTAGAGGGCAGGCAGCTTCCTTATAGAACATGGTCCGGATGATTCCATGTCACTTCTTCACGTCCCTTTGACCCAAGCAGATGCACAGGCCTTAGGGAGCCACTAGGGAGACCAGAAGATGGAGTCTCCAGGGGGGCAGCCAGGTGGGTTAAAACCTGATGAATGGTCAGTAAAAGACAGAAAAGGACGCAGCAGGCTAAACCGCAATCTTCAGCTCAGTTATTGAGACCATAGTCCACAGAGTAAACTGATCCCGAAGGCCGGGGTCATCATTAACTCCACTTCTCCCTCTTCTTCTTCATACTTGATGTCCAGCGAGTCACCAGGTCCTGTTGATAAGAGTTTGGGAGTCCATCCTAATTCTGTTCTCTCCTCCTCATTTATATAGTGACGTAGCCTCTCCTTTTGCCAAAATCTCCCTCGCTACCCCCCTTACCTCTCTGCTTGCCCATAGGTCCAACCTCTGTCACTTCCATGATTAAAATCCTTGTTACCAGAAACATGTCTGCCTGTGACAAGAAGAACCGTTGCCCCTAGCTAGGGGGTCTAGGGTGGGTGGGGGGGAATCACTGTTCACCACCTTCCTTTCCATGTCGCTTGAATTTTTTGTCACATGCAAAAAATAAAAATTAAAACACTATGATAAAGAAAGATCCTCCACTGGCTTTATATCATTTATAGGATAAGTAGAACACAAACATTTTAGCAGGGCACAGTGGGACTGCTGCCTGCCCTCCCATACACTCCCCTGCCGCGCCCCTTCCATGTCCTCCACAGAAGTGCTGCCCACTTCGCTGCCTGTTCCTGAACTGGCCTCTCCCTCCCATCACCCCCCAAGCTTCCCAAGCTTCCTGGAAAACTATTATCTGTCGTCACCTCCTTGACACCCTAGCAGGGTTTTTCCTCTTTGGAGGAACTCCTGCTTCATAGCACTTCTCTGCTTCCATACATGCAATGTCAGAGTAGTTGTCACATCACTGTCACTTTGCATTTATCCATCTGATTCTCCCTTTCTGCCACTAGACCAAGTCCCCTTAGGGGGTTGGGCTGGGCTTAGTGGTCAAGGTCAGTTTCCTGAATACCTTGTGCAAGAGATCCTATTCCAGGGACTTAAGGCCACATGGGAAAAATTACTGAGGGAGACAGAACTTACAAGGAAAACTCTTAAAAATACTTTTGTACTTATTAAAATAAAATAATACAGCAGACTAAATAAAATAACATTATGCCCTCTTGCATGTTTAAATTCATTTGTTTTTCCATTCCTTACCCACTGGAGGCACTCCAGACTGTCCTTCCCAGGATTTTCACCAGGTGCTTGAGGTCTACGCATGTATCATTCATAATCAAGGAGCCATTTACTGCATGCCTGTGAGATGTCCAGGAGTGTACACACATGTTTATAATTCTCCCAATAACCCTGCAAGTTAGCTTGTATTGTGCCTATTTCACAGGAATGTGGAGGTTCTAAAAAAGTCATTGACTTGCCAGGGTTATGAGCCGCCCAGCAGGGGTTTGAACAGAGGTCTCTCGGGTCCCAGAACCCTGTCAGCTCTCCCTGTAAGCACTCTGCCTGCAGGCCTGCTCAGAGACAGCACTTTTGTTCTAATGCCTGCCTCTCCATCTGAAAGGCAATGGTTCCCTGTGTTCTGACTGGACCTGTTGGTGACCCTTTCCTCTCAAGCCAGCCCTACCTCTCAGCCAACTGCTCCTCATTCTGGTTTCTCAGCTCCCTGCTCCCAACAGGCTCAGTATTTAGGTCTGAATTTACTTCTCTTCAGTTTATTCTTCCCATCAAAACTGCAGTGCAAATGCCTCTATTCCTGCTCTGCCACCCACTCTATTTCCCTTTTCTATACCCAAACCCTGTTTCTTCTTCCTCAGTTGTCCCAGCAGGGGGAGCTCATGAGGGGACTCATCTGTCTGGTGATGATGTGGAATCACGAAGGACTTGGGCAGGAGAGAATGGCTGTGAGCAGTGCCAGTCTCCTTACTGCCTAGAGGCACGATGGCAGGGGGCAGGGGGACAGGGGGATATGACTCCAACAAAAAGGTGAGGAGGATGGGAAGTCCCACACAAGAACCCTGAAGGAAATGCAGTGTCCCTGGACTCAACCTCTCCAGAAAGGCACGTCCTCGGAGTTAACTCTGCACATACAGGCTCAGGGCCACACTGGGTGCTCAACCCAGCTGAGAATGAACAGGCAGGCCTAGAATTCAGAGTGGCAGCAACGGGCAGGTCCTGTAGACAATAATGGACACTGTCTGCCCTCTGCTTCGATGCAGGTGGTGAAGGCCGCGGATCTTCTGCACAGCAGGAGAGGCGGGGCTCTGAAACCTGAGCTGTAAGCACTGGGGCCTTGCTGTTCAGACGGTCTGAGGACCAGCTGGGGCTTGTCCTAAATGCACACGCTTGGGCCCACCCCACCTCTGAGTCAGTGCCTGCACTGTGACAGGATCCTCAGATAATCTGCCTTTGCTTACAGGGGTGGTTCTCAGTATGTGGTCCCTGGGCCACCAGCAGCAGCAGCACCTGGGAACTTGTTGAAAACACAGATTCTCAGGCTGCATCACCAACACTAACCCACTGTATCAGAGGCTTTGGGTTGGGCCCAGCAGTCTGCGCTTTAACACCCTCACACATGATTCCAATGCCTACTTAAGACTGGACCATGTGGCCATTATGAGTGTGACCTCGAGAAAGCCACAGATCTGGACTGATCTGGTTCTGCTGCTCAGGCTCCTCTTAGGAAAAATGGGAACATTAAGTAGGAATCACACCCACTTCGCAGAGTTTTTGTGATGTTCAGTGACCCTCCCCCCGGGCGGAGAGCGTCCAGCGCACAGAGAGTCGCAGCCCCTGTGCAGTGCAGCTGCTGTCCTTCCTCTCTGCCCAAGGCCTTTCTCCAGAAATCTGTGAAGAGAAAGAAATGTTTGCATCTTCTGGTACCTAGAGTGATAGATAGCCTCTTGCTTCTCTGTGACTATGTTTCAGAAAACAAACAAGTGCTATTCTAACCAGCTAGGGATTCTGGCAATGTCTGGTGCTCATCGTCACACAGGCCTTTGCTGGCAAGGAGTGCCTTTGGCCACCCTTGTGCAATGACATAAGGTGGACACAGCTATTTCCGGCTTTGGGTTGCATGCAAGCAGCTGTTCCCTAGTCTCTGAGACTCAGGACAGTGGTCACAGGTCCTTACCCAGGAACTGTTTCCTCGAACTACAAGCATGTGCTTGCAGGTGGAAGCACAGTAACTACATGGAAGCAATGCTTAGCGAGAGTGGCTTCGTCTTCTCCACAGCACCAAGTACCAGTGCACAACGTCTATGTTTCTTATGCTGGGTCCCACCTTAGCATTCAGGAAGGGTGGGAAACGGTTCCATTCGTAAAGCTGCAGTGATTCTGTGGACCCCCTCGAAATCAGTGCACAGCTAATGCTCACTGATTAACCAAGGGCAGGCACGAAGCCAGGCACTAACTCCAAATTGTCCTGCTGAAACCTCCTCGCCCTAGGAGGTAAGTCCTGCTGCCATCCCCATTTTACAAATGAGGAGACCGAGGCTTAGCGGGGGTAATTCCTTGCACCAGAGCATCTAGCCTATGGCTGTTTCACACTACAGCCCGTGCCCTTGCCGTACTACTTGGAAGAGCTCTAACTCACCCTGTGTGAAGACAGCAGGAAAGACAGAACCTCTTCTTCCAAGAGACCAGAGTGTCCTAATGCAGATATGGTGTAACTTGCCTTAAGAGCTACGACGTGGAATTCTGACAATCCTCCAGATGTTGCCTAATGAGAGCACCCGCAGTCATGGTGAGCCAGCCAGACCGCCCCTCTGGCATGCCTGCGACCCTGTGGAACCAGTGCTCTGCCCTCTGCAGCCATCCTGGTGCCCATGTGTGCATGGGCTCTTTTCCTCACAGCTCTGGTCAGCACTCTCTGGGTCTGAATTTGCTCAGAGTCACTTTAAAAACCACTTACATCTGTCACATGCCTCCCACAGAAGTCTGCCCTACACGGACAGAGCTGTGTAACCCCTCTTGTCTGTGTCACCGGGGAGCTTTCTGTCTCCAGCTGAAGGAACTGTGCCCATGCACATGAGTTTCACAGCCTCAAAGCTGCACTGAGAGGCAGGACAATGAACCGACACAAGAGTCCATCCCTTCACATCACACTGTCCAGCAACACAGTTGCCTTGGTATTTTCTGTATAGTACTGAGAAATGCCACAGGTGCAGTGTCTCTGTTTATATGTTTCACACCTGCTAACCAGGCAGGCTACCTCTAGAATCTTTTACACTGTCGTTCTGGCTTGGTAGGGGGCTGTGTGCCTGGCCCCTGCTTCCTGCCTTGAAAAGGGGTTAATGTGATTTCTCATCGGATCTCAGTTGCATTCCATTTTATTTTCTCTAACTCGCTGTTCTTTCTGTTCTCACATTCTAAAATTCCTCAGTCACTCCTCCTTTCCCTTGACCATCTAATGAAGCCAGATGCACCCCAACACCCCCACACTGGCCCTGAGACCACCTCACAGCCTTCTGCCTGGTCTGGATGTCTTGGGCCAGGCTGCTCCCACAGCACACATTCACTGAATGCTCACTGGGGATGAAGGACATCCTTGTAGGTTTTAAGTACCGAGAACTTTTCCTCTATTATTAATCTCAAAGGCAGTGCCTCCCCCACCTGGAGGTGCATGCCTGGAGAGAGGGAGCCACTACAGGATGGGGTACCCGCTCCAGGCACCATCAGCACACCCCATGTCTCTCAGAACAGTGCTTCTTATACAAGTCTTCTCATAGAGGGGTCTTGTTAATCTGCAGATTCTGATTCAAGGAGTCCAGGGTGGACCTGAGATTCTGCATTGCCAACAAGCTTCCAGACTGGTGCTGCCCAATGTGGGTCTGCTTTGGGACAGCCAGAGGCCGTGAACACATTCGGTCCTGGCTGCACTCTGTGTTGTAGAGTTGTCATTTTTCAGTTGAAGGTCATATCTCTAAATGTCCACTTGGTTTTAGGGACTGTATATAAATTCTAGTCTGCTTGTTGCAGGAAGCGGGGTTCCACAGAGAACCTGCCACATCAGACAGAGTGATTCTGTTCTAGACACACCCCAGGAGGAAACAGTTACCAATTAAATGGACTGCGCCCCGCAGCGGGGACCAAAACCCATTAGCCAGAAGCTGCAGGTGCTCTGGGAGGAGTGTGCTTCTCCATGCTGCAGTCCCAGCAGCCTCTCTCCTCAAAGACTGAAAGTGACAGCCTGGCTTTGTCGCACTGAGTGCACCTTTATGGAAATCGTCCTGGTCTTGTGCTAAGTGACAGGATTCCGTAGATGAAGGCAGCATGGAGTTCGTCCAGGGCATTAGACAATACCCCTGCCAATCATAAACATACTTGGGCTATTGCAGATTGCCTATCGACTGTGCTGAGTCTGTGCTTTAAAGTTAGTGGGTGGAAACAATTTGAGGTGGTCCATTTTGTTCCTTGGAATCAATCTGATGTACTTGGAAGTTATGGATAGAGGCTGGGGTGTGTTCATGGGAAAATGCACATCTTTAAAAAATGAGGTTTTATGGATTGAAAACATTAATCCTTCATTGCTGTGTAAAATTAAAAGCAGTAAACCCTTGTACTAAAAGCAATCACAGGCCTTGGAAGACCTGTGGAGAGCACAGACACTTCGGTCCACACCTTTTATTTCCTGAAGGCAGAAATGACAGCACTGAAGCCTACGACCCTCAAATGCCTTACCATTTATTATTGAGCAGCCTCTTGGCCTCCTTATTGAGGTAGAAAACAATGGGATGGAGGGTTTAGGTCAGCAGTGTGCTAGGAGTGTGACCCAGCACTGTGAAGCTTGCTCAGTGGGAGGGTCAAGGCAGTTCAGTGTTCAGAACTCGGTGGTGTCGATTTTACAGTGAAGAGGGGTCCAGAACCTCCACTTATATTTCTGTTTCAACATTTTAGCAGAAGTTATTAAACACTCCTTCGAAAAGGAATGTTCAACGTGGGCATGATGTTACCAGTACAATTTCTGTAACAAATAGAATCACATTTTTGCTGCCATTTTCATAGGAGAAAAACACATAAGAGCACTAACTTCTCAGTGCACCCATGTGGAGCCATTGCCGGGCCCTCAGGGTGTCCAGGGGCAGTGTGTTGAATGAGCTGGTGCCGTGGAGGTTGGGCTTTGAAAACTCTGTAAGCCCAAATCAATGTGGAAGAGAGGAAGCAACAAGCTCATTCCAAACCATTTCCCCATAAAGCCATTTCCTATTTATGGGCGGTAGTTATTAGTTCTCCTGTAGACAGTATTTTCTATTCTTTTCAAAACATATCATCATAACCACCTCTTAAATCCATTTCCTTTTTCCTCTTTTGACCCCATAAATCATCCATGTGTTTCTCCCCTCCCAAGCCAAGGAGGGAGTTACTCAGAAGCATTACAGTTATATTCATACATGGCATCAGTTGTTCTCCGTTTCTTGAAATACTCATCCTTTGTCTTAAAGAACACGTAGTTGTGGCACAAAGTATTTGCCATGAAAATGGAACTTAAACTATTCAAGATTTCCATATCTGTTTTTCCTTATATTTCTTTGCTTTTCTTCTTCCTAAACATGAGGCAGAATAGAATCATATTACTCAAAAGAGCTCTACCAAGTTTCACCTTCTAGCTGTGTCTCCTCAGACAAGTGACTAACCCCTCTGAGCCTCTATTGCCTACTTCATGAAGTCACAGAAAAGACACCTGCTTTACCCAGCTTTGAAATTTTCTGGGCAGATTAAACAAGGTAATAGTGTTTGTTAAAGAAAATTCTAAACTGAATACATACGAATGCCAAGCACTGATAATACTATTTATATTTCACATCACTGGGGGATGAGTGATTTTACAAAAAGCACATTTTCTCTGTAGGTGAAGCTTATCTCTCTAGGGGTCCATTTGGGGAAGAAATCATAATAAAAAATGGGATGCCCTTCCCTGCCTACTTCAAGAGAAGACTGTGGACAGGATAGGAACCCTTCTGGATGGCCTGGGTCACTGTTCTAGTGTCCTCGGAGCCCAGTGCGTAGAGCAGAGAGGCGGCAGGCACTCACAGTGCCTGCGTCAGTCTGTGGGGCTGCTGTAACTCTATGCAGACTGGAGGCTTCTAGGACAGAAACATGTTCCCACACTTCTGGAGATGGGAGGTCTGGGTGCCAGCGGGGTGCTTTCTGCTGAGGCCTCTCTCCTTGGCATGCAGATGCCTGTCTTCTCCCTGCGTCCTCACATGGCCTCTGAGCACACATAGCCCTGCTGTCTCTTCCTTGTCTAATAAGGACACAGTCATATTGGATTAGAGTCCCAGCTTAAAGCTCTCATTTTAACTTAGTTACCTCTTCAAAGATCTCATCTCAAAACATGGTTATGTTCTGAGGTGGAAGGGAGTAGAATGCAGCATATGAATTTAGGGTGAACACAGATCAGCCCATAGCAGTGCCCCCACCCTCCTCCTTTCACAGGTGAGAAAATGCCCCCGGCGTGCCAGCGAGCCTGGAACAGAGGCCAGGCCCAGGGGCTGGGCTGCAACCGCCTGCCTGGCCTTCCTGATTCTACCCTTGTCTCCCTTCCTTGACACTTCCTGTAATCCATTTTGGAAGCTGTGTTTCCAAAGTTTGTCCCACAGATAAGTAAGATATCCGTGCACTTCAAACATGACCATGGTAAGAAATCTTTCTGTTTTGTGATGCATCATTCAGAATTCCTGGCAGCTAGAAAAGACTCTTTATCTTCCTGAGGCCACATCTCATTTCCCTGCACAAGCCATTTATGCACCTGCAGGGAACAAAACACCTGTCAGTCTTTCCCCACATTACGGCGTCTGCCCCCATGTCACGGCATGCAATTTAATGACTAGCCTCTTCCGAGGTCTCAAGCTTTTAAGACTCTGACACTTTTATAAAATAGACCATAGCATTTGAACCATGGGACATGGAATCTTGTCATTAATCGTTAACATGACAAAATGCAGCAGTCTTGAAATTTCCTATTTTTTGTACTAATTGAAAAGTCCCAGAAAGGCCCTCCCTGGGCACCGTGGACCAGAGGAATATTCCACAGTAACATCCGTGGAGGACGGGTGACGTAGGGCCTGACCCTCTCCTCGGTGGCCTTGGATCAGTTAGTTACCCTTCCTCAGCTCCGTCTGCTCCTTGCAAATGGAGACTAGGTTACCTCCTGGACACCTAGGAGGGTGGCAACAGTCGGTGACAATACCTGTCTAAGTGGGCAAGGTGAGCCAGGTGGTTGGTATGCACCCAGGAAGCACTATCAATGCAAGCTGTTACCTTTGCAGTGCAAGTCCGAATTGGGTCACAGGGCCCTGGAGGCGCTGCTCGGGCCTGCCCAGACGGCCTTTCACTCCCATTTCTAGTCTTGGTCCATGATCCCTTCATCATCCATTTTCAGCCCCTCCTTCTTGACATTTTCATCCAAAAAAAAGAGTCTTAAGGAAAGAAAAATGAAGAATAGGGCTTCAGGGGGCAGCGTGGCCTGGGTCCCAGGTAGCGAGTTTCAGGAGACGACCCTGTTCACCTCCTGTGCATCCCTGAGCTCTGACAAGTTTGGCATTGCCAAAGACATTGCCACTAGAGGGCACTTTGGGGCAACCGATTTGTTATAGGATCCCTGGCATCAAAAAACAAAAACAAGAAAAAAAGGAAGAAAACCCACAGCATAAAGAAAATAATCTTTAACACCTAGCAACATAGCCTAATGAAAAAAAATAAACAAAGCAACATATAAATAGCACAAACTTACAGTACAGTACAAGGGCATACAAATGATAGTGCATCAATGAAAATGTAAGGTAGGCATCAAAATGTTAGGAAGGAAGGAAGACATGGGAAATTCCTAGCAGAGTATAAAGAATTCACACGACTTCAACAGCTAAGAAGAGATTATGCAATTGGAAATTCCATTCTTTGTTCAGTGAGATAATGGGTAATTTTTAAGTTAATTTTTTTCCTTGAAAGTCTTGTCCTTTTATTTACTTCCATCTCTCAAAGAAACAATGTAATCTTTTACGTAACTGTGAGATCCGCTGCCATCAGTGTGCAACAACAGGGACCAGACCGCAGGCTGGGGGGCTGAGACCACACAAATTTATTTTCTCACAACCCTAGAGGCTAAAATCTGAGATGCAGTTGTCGTTGGGTTGGTTCCTCCTGGGGTCTCTCTCCTTGGCATATAGATAGATGGTCATCTTCTCCCTGCGACCTCACATTCTCTTCTGTCTCTAGGTGCCTGTGTCCTAATCTCTTCTTATTAGGATGCCAGTCATACTGGATTAGGATCTACCCTAACAACCTCATTTTAACTTAATTACCTCTGTAAAAGTCCTCTCCAAAGGTCCTAGGGGTTAGCACTTCAGCACAGGAATTCCAGAGGGGGGGGGGCACAATCCAGCTCTTAACAGTGACCATTATAATAGTACCACTTGGTTATGCACAATATCATGTCATCATTTAAATTATTTGTTTTATAAGTGTTATATCTAAAGCACACTCTGGGACATAAAAAGCAACACGATATCATTTTTTACGCTTTTATCTGTGAGCTATAGGGTCAGATCCTTCTCTCCAGCCTAAGTCTAGTGCTATTAACCACCAAATTTGCTACCTCATTGCTAAACCAATAAAAACTTGTAATTATTCACCAGGCATTTGGAGTGTCTGTTTAAAGAAACTTGATCTTATTCACTGAATTTTTCTCCTTCTCACTTGATTTATGAACTGTTGTTGAAATTATGCCTGCTTTCCAAACGGCTCCACAGCAATCACTGCCTGCCTTTGTGCAAGGGCCAGATCCATCCTCTAGCTTGGCACTCACAGGGGGGTAGAGTGACAGCTTTGTGTTACGTAGAATATGTCTGCAGGTGTTCTAGATACAGCTGCAATAGTATTTTAGGTATTTTAACACCATATATACACACCATGAATATTCATACACACATACACATATATGCTCAATTATTTAATGTATACAACAGATTCTAATTCTGTTTTTCCTTTCCAAACTCATGCTCATGAATTGGAAGTGTTACTTTTTCTTGATCAATCACAATCTGTTACTTTAGATATTATTTTCTCAGCATTTTGGGTGCTAGGGATTGATTACCGTGGTGTTGGCCTCTCATGGTAAAGGACCAAATGTTTTCACATGAGTAGAAATAAAGAAAAAATGACAGATTCCAGGCGTTGTCTGCTATTATCACATTAGCCTCCATTCATCTCTGTCTGCCAAATATCTGAATAGATACATTTTTGAAGACTTACCCGAGACAAGAAGACAGATAGAAAACTGAGGTCTGCACTGCTCCTGATTCACTGAGGGCAGCAGTGCATTCTGGGGCAGCTCGAGGACGGGAACGGGTGGTCCCCGAGCCCCCAGACAGAGCGCCAAGCCCATGAATCGTCCTGCCTCTCACACGGGTAAAGGCACAGGTGAGATAGAAGAGGCATGGTGTCTCTGACCACCAGACACCATAACCTTTCCAAACCCCGTCTTCTCCTTAATTATGGTAGTAATGTGCACGTGTTTTACTCATCATGCTTGCAAGCCAGCAGCAGACGTTCATTAGGTACATCTATTTGCAGGTGTGTGCGTCCTGCAACGGTGGCACTCAAGCCTCTGAGCGGGGAGAGACAGAAATATAGATACATTTCCATTACAAGCAGTACTATGTGAGCATACTAGTTCTGCATCTTGCCTTTTTTCTTTAACATTATATCATTCAGTGAGAGCACAGAAACACTTCCTTTTTTTTAACTGGTTGCCTGTAGCATTGTGTATGGGGTTTGTCCTAAATACACAGGGTGGGCAAAAGTGAGTACATGGAACACATGGTTTACTTTTGTGTTATCATTGTTTGTATTACAACTGTAAACCTACTTTGCCCACCCTTGTACGTTGGATTTATTATAACTTATTTGACTAGTTCCCCAATAGTTCCCTAAAGCAAATCATGCTGTAGTAATCCTTAACCAAAGTTTTGTGTGCACTTATGAAGTTGTTGCATTAAAACTTCTGTGTCATTTAATTTTTTTTTGCCAGTGTAACTGATTTGCTTCTGTCCATTTTTTTAAACCTTTTTCTCTGTTTTATTCCATGTAAGGTTCCATGTGATGTGTGTGTGCAAAACAGCATAGCGGTAGAGTATTCATTTTTGTTTTATTTTGCCAGCATATATTTTCCCCATTGTTATGCAGTTTTAAATCATAATATAACCGTTCCTTCTACAGAAACATCTAAATCTATTTTTAAGGCATTTTTTCTGTCATGTTATTTTTTAAATCTCCTTCTCTTTTTTTGTAAAGATTGTAAAGTACAGTTCACATCCTGTGTACAATTTACCCAGTTAAAGTGCACAGCTCAGTGGCTGTCAGGGTGTTCACAGACCTGTGCAACTGTCCTTTCAGTTTATTCTAGAACATATTTGTTGCCCCCAAAGAGAAACCTCATACTATTTAGCTGTCACCCTCATGCCACCACCCCTCTCATTTAAATTTTTAAGTTTTTTATTGTAACATTTTCATTACAATTTAACCCCATTATACTCTCCTCCCCCCAGCAATCACCACTCTGTTGTCCATGTCCTTGAGTCCTTTTTCCTTTTTGCTGGATGCCTCCACCCCCTCACCTCCCTCCCTGCATCGTGTAAGTTTTTAAAGACATTGTGCCCTTCGAAGCAGCTTGAATGGCTCATTGAATGCCAGTTTCTTGATACCTTTCTGAATTATCAGAATATTTCATTTTTATCAGTCTTTTAGATAAAAATACATCTTGCTCCCGTTACATGTATTTGATCATGAATGGAGCTACCAGAATGTGTTCTCATGTGTCCTGGCCCTCCGTGTCTCCTCTCTGGGCACTGCACTGCAGACCTATGGAAAATGCGAGCATTCACCCTGCTGCCATTGCTTTGTTTTGATCCCATCTACCAGTGCATGATACCCAGGGCAATGGTCACTATGAAGTTAGTTCATTCGAATTACAAAAACAGAAGCGTCCTCTGAAAAGGCCCTGTACACCCAGAAACCTTCCCCGGAGCTCATTACCCTGGGCTCCCCCGTCATTACCTGGTGCTGCCCCGTCTGCTGGCCGAACGGCAGCGACTCTCCACCTTCCCCCAGTAGGCTGCAATTACTGCTCCTCTGTCTGCCTCGATTTGACTCTGTCTCTGTCTATCAATCACTATTTTTAATCGACTTTGTTCTATTATATTACAGTCCAGCCACACCAGGATAAGCTGGTACACATATAAGGGTGGGACCCAAAAAACAGAATTTATTTATAAAAATTTGTATATTTATTCTTACATGTTTAAACTTCAGTCACCTTCAAAGTACTCTCCATTTGATACAATATCCCATTGAGATGTTTTTCCCACTGCTCAAAACAGTTTTTGAACTTGATTTTGATGCCTTTTAGTGCTTCTGCCGTTTTTTGTTTCACCTCTTCCACATTGGCAAAATGTTTCCATTTAAGGACTATTTTCATCCAGGGAAATAAAAAAAAGTCATTTGTGGAGACAGAGGGTGAATATGGAAGGTGGGTCATGCTGTATTTCAAATATATGTACACACACACACACACACACACACATCTATGGATCCTGGTAGCACTTTTCCCTTGCTAAAGTCCCTGCTGAACTCTCTAGGAACTTGCCCTAGTTGGATAGTCTTTGAGAAAAGCTAGAGCTGCAAGCATTCCATACCTCTGCCACCAGGCCTGAGCCACTTTGGCCATTAGTTACTGTTGGGTTCTTTTTGTAGGGACTGCAGCCCCCCTCCAGTGGTCAGAGGTAGGGGAGGATGCCGACCTCCCCCACCACGACCTCACAACCAGGTACCAGAGAGACTTAGCCTGACTCTGCCAGTCATGTTTGTATTTATTAGCAAGCCAGCAAAATGCTGTTATGCTACCTGTGGTGGGAAGCCCAGTACAGTCCAGCAATCTGTCCCTCACCTAAAAGATGTGACAATAATGTCTACATTCAGCAGTATACCTAACACATTTGATAACCAAGCCAGACCATTTGTAACACTCTCTCTTCTATACCACAAAATCATTTTCAGTACAATCTTGTAAAAATGATGGTTATTTAAGTATGATTTTCCAGACATAAACAATTAAAAAGAAGACATTTCCATTTTAAAGATTATTCAAATTTACTAATATTCAAATGAAAAGAACACACACAGCATCACTCCTTTGACATTTCTGCTGAACATGCATGACCTGAATCTAATAATGAGGAAACATCAGGCACAAGAAATTGAGAGATATTTTATAAAACAGGGGTCCCCAACCTCCAGGCCACAGAACAGTACCAGTCTGGGCTGTACAGCAGGAGGTGAGCTTGAATGTAATGCACTTGAATTGCCCTGCAACTGTCGCATCCACCCCATCCGTGGAAAAATTGTCTTCCATGAAACTGGCCCCCGGTGCCCAAAAGATTGGGCACAGCTGCTATAAAATAATAGCCTGTCATTTTTAAAAATGTCTAGAACCTGAAATTCAAGGAAAAGCTGAGGAATGGTACTTGATAAAAGGAGAATAAGGAGACAGGACAGCTAAATGCAACTCATGATTCAGAACTGGGTCTTTTTTCTTCAAAGGACACTATTGGGACAATTGGTGAGACTTAACCAGGTCTGAGCATTGGGTGGCGCTGTTGGGTCGAGGCTGATTCCCTGACAATGACTGTATTGTAATTAATGTAGGAAAATGTCCTTGATGGTAGGGAATATACACTAAAGGATTTGGGGTTGATGGGACAACAGGTCAGCATCTTACTCTCAAATGGTTCAGGGGTAAAAACTCATTTGTACCATTATGTCCTTGTACCATACTTCTAACTTTTCTCTGTAGTGCTTTTAAGTACAAAAATTATTGCTAAAAACCTCAATAGAAATTGTAGCAATTGTTTAGAACTTAGGCCAACAAGCAACTATTTTAAGAAGTATTTTCCACTAACATTCTTTAGAGTTGTTGGCATAGGGGGCAATAAAAAGCAAAGGGCTTTTCAAGTCGCTGTGGTTATGGCTTTGAAATTCTCAGCAGGCAATGCCTCTTCTTACTGGCTACTCCTCAGTGGAGGTAGTACCAGCCATCCAGCCCCTTGATTCACCCCAATTACAGTGGCAGATCCTGCTAACAACTTTGCCAGACTGTGTTACCAGAATCCCTCACGCAAGGCTGGGACATGGAACATTGGGGCATTGACCAAAAAGGCCCTGGGGGCAGTGTTAGGCTGTTACACTGTCCACACAGGGCAAAGTGTCTGTCCATCCACCTCACAACTCATTTCACCAGGGGAAAAATACTTTGAAACAACCCTCATGCTAATTAACCAACTCTTTTAGAGCCAAATGTGTCAAAGAAGCCTTTGACTTAGCTCTTCATTGGGGCAGGACTACTTTTTTTTTGCACATTTGAATATTCTTTTTAAATTTAATTTTAATTTTTTAAATTGTTGTTTTATTACATTTGTCCCCATTTTCCCCCCTTTACTCTCCCCTACCCTACCCAACCCCACCTCCCACATTCAGTGCCCCCCATTGTCTTTGTCCACGGGTCCTTTGTGCATGTTCCTTGACGACCCTTCCCCCTCTTTCCTCCATTATCCTCTCCCCACTCTCTGGTCACTGTCAGTTTATTTTTTATTTCCATGTCTCTGGTTCTATCTTGCTTGCTTGTTTGTTTTATTGATCAGGTTCCACTTACAGGTGAGATCATATGGCATTTGTCTTTCAATGGCTGCCTTATTTCACTTACAGTAATATTCTCTAGTTCCATCCATGCTGCTGCAAAAGGTAGGAGGAGTTCCTTCTTTCTTTCTGCTACGTAGTATTCTGATGTGTAAATATACCATACTTTTTGATCCACTCATTTGCTGATGGGCACTTAGGCTATTTCCAGCACTTGGCTATTGTAAGTAACACTGCTATGAACATTGGGGTGCACAGGTTCTTTTAAATTGGTGTTTCAGGATTCTTAGGTTATAATCCCAGCAGTGGAATTGCCGGAACAAAAGGCAGTTTCATCTTTAGTTTCTTGAGGAAATTCCATACTGTTTTCCACAGTGGCTGCACCAGTCTGCATTCCCACCAACAGTGCACTAGGGTTCTCTTTTCTCCACAACCTCACCAGCACTTGTTGTTTATTGATTTGTTTATGATGGCCATTTTGTCTGGTGTGAAGTGGTATCTCACTGTGGTTTTAATTTGCATCTCTCTGATGGCTAGTGATGCTGAGCATCTTTTCATATATCTCTGAGCCCTCTGTATGTCTTCCTTGGAAAAGTGCCTGTTCAGGTCCTTTGCCCATTTTTAAATTGGATTGTTTGTCTTCCTGGTGTGGAGTAGTGTGAATTCTTTGTATATTTTGGAGATCAAACCCTTGTCTGAGGTATCATTTGCAACTATATTTGCCCATATGGTTGGTTCCCTTTTCACTTTGTTGATGTTTTCTTTAGCTGTGCAGAAGCTTTTTAATTTGATGCAGTCCCGTTTGTTTCAATGTGTGGGATATATGAAATTTTCCTTCCTATGTTCTCCTCTAGGGCTTGTATGGTGTCATGACTTATATTTAAGTCTTTTATCAATCTTGAGTTTATTTTCATATATGGTGTAAGTTGGTTGGGTTTCATTTTTTTTTTTTTGCGGGTACATGTCCAGATCTTTCAACACCATCTGTTGAAGAGGCTATTTTCACTCCATTTTATGCTCCTGCCCCTGCTGTCAAATATTAATTGACCATAGAGTCATGGGTTTATTTCTGGACTCTCTAATCTGTTCCATTGATCTATGTGTCTGTTCTTATGCCAGTACCAGGCTGTTTTGATTACAGTAGACTTATAATATAGTTTGACACCAGGTATTATGATATTATGATTCCTCCTACTTTGTCCTTCTTTCTCAAAATTGCTGAGGCTATTCAGGGTCATTCATGGTTCCATATAAAATTTTGAAATGTTTGTTCTATACCTGTGAAATATGTCATTGGTATTTTAGTAGGGATTTCACTGAATCTATAAATTGTTTTGGGTAGTATAGACAGTATAATAATGTTAATTCTTCCAATCCATGAACATGGTATATGCTTCCATTTGTTTGTGTCTTCCTTGATTTCTTTCTTCAGTGTTGTGTTGTTTCCTGAGTACAGGTGTTTTTTACCTCCTTTGTTAGGTTTATTCCTGGGTACTTTATTTTTCCTGTTTCTATAGCAAATGGAATTTTTTTCCTGATTTGTTTCTGATATTTTGATGTTGGTGTACAAAAATGCTTTCAGTTTCTGAGTATTGACTTTGTATCCTGCTGTTTTGCCAAACTCACTTATTAGATCAAAGAGCTTTTTGGTGGAGTCTATAGAGTTTTCTATGTATACTATTATGTTATCTACAGATAATAACAGTTTTACTTCCTCCTTTCCAGTTTGGTTACCTTTTAATTCTTTGTCTTGTCTGATCGCCGTGTCTAGAACTTCCAATACTATGTTGAATAGAAGTGGTAAAAGTGGACACTCTTGTCTTGTTCCTGATCTTAGTGGGAAAGCTCTTATTTTTTGCCCATTGAGTGTGATATTGACTGTAGCTCTCTCAGATATGGCCTTCATTGTGTTGAGGAATGCTCCCTCTACTCCCACTTTGCTGAGTGTTTTTATCATTAATGGGTGTTGTACCTTATCAAATCCTTTTTCCACATCTATTGATATGATCATGATTTTTGTCTTTCCTTTTGTTTATGTGATGTATTAGATTTATTTATTTGCAAATATTGTATCACCATTGCATCCCTGGGATGAATCCCACTTGGTCATGGTGTACGATCTTTTTAATGTATTTCTGGGTGCAATTTGCCAATATTTGGTTGAGGATTTTGGGATCTGTGTTCATCAGGGATATTGGCCTGTAATTTTCTTTCTTTGCTGTGTCTTTATCTGTTTTGGGGATTAGGATGATACTGGCCTCATAAAAAGAGTTTGGGAGTCTTCCCTCTTCTTGGATTTTTTGGAATAGTCTGTGAAGAATAGGGTTTAGCTCTTCCTTAAATGCTTTGTAAAATTCTCCTGTGAAACCATCTGGTCCAGGGCTTTTGTGTCCCTGGAGTTTTTTGATCATTGCTTCGATTTCACCAGCTGCTTTAGTCTGTGCAGGCTTTCTGCTTCTTCTTGATTCAGTTTTGGAAAATTTTATGTTTCTAGAAATTTGTTCATTTCACCCAGGTTTTCAAATTTCTTCACATATAGTTCTTTGTAGTAATTTCTTACAATCCTTTGTATTTCTGTGGTATCATATGTAATTTCTCCTCTTTCATTTCTGATTTTATTTATTTGGGTCTGCTCTCTTTTTTACTTGATGAGTCTAGTTAAAGGCTTGTCAATTTTGTCTTTTCAAAGAACCAGCTCCTGGATGTATTGCTCCTTTAGATTATTTTCTTAGTCTCTATGTCATTTAATTCTGCTCTGATCGTGATTATTTCCTTTATTCTACTCACTCTGGGCTTTGTTGTTGTTCCTCCAGTTCTTGTAGATGTTGGGTTAGGTTGTTTGTTTGAAATGTTTCTATATTTTTAGTAGGCCTGTATTGCTATTAACTTCCCTCTCAGGGCTGCCTTTGCTGTGTCCCATAGGTTTTGGATTGTTGTGAGTTCATTTTCATTTGTTCCCAGAAACTTTTTTATTTCTTCCTTGATCTCATTCTTAACCCATTCATTGTTTAATAGCATGCTATTCAGTGTCCATGAGTTGAAATGCTTTTGAGTTTTTTCCTTGAGGTTGGTTTCTAGTTTCAAGCCCTTGTAGTCTGAGAATATGCTTGATATGATTTCAATTTTCTTGAATTTTCTGGGGCTTGTTTTGTGTCCTATCATGTGGTCTATCTTTGAAAATGTTCCATGTGTATTTGAAAAGAGTGTGTAATTTGCTTGTTTGAGGTGAAAGCTTCTCTATATATGAGTTAAGTCCATTTCATCTAGGGCATTGTTCAATGCCACAATATCTTTGTTGATATTTTGTTTGGAAGATCTATCCATTGTTGACAGTGAAGTGTTAAAATCCCCTACTATAAGTGTGTTGCTGTCTTTCTTGAAGTCTTCCAAGATTTTCCTTATATATTTGAGTGCTCCTATATAGGGTACATATTTGTTTACAATGTTTATGTCTTCTTGATGGATTCTTCACTTGAGTATTATGAAGTCTATTTCTGGGTCTTTTTTTATGGCCTTTGTTTTGAAACCTATTTTAGGGTGGGACTTCTGATCAGGGTGTTTCAAAGGCTGTTCAACTACCTTGGATGTATATTTCTAATCATAACCAAGCACCCCTAGGGTGTGGATTATCATGAACCAGACCATGTACCCACTCACTCTGTTTTAAAGTCAGTGACAAGGTCTCCCAGTGTGTGCACAGAGCAGAGAGCGTGGCAGCACTCATCCTTGTGGACCATACATGATGTGTGCTTGCACCTGACATCTGTGCCATGCACATGTGTAATCAGCATCACTCGACCCAAACATAGTTCATTGTCAACATGCTTTTCTCCTTCATGGAAGCCCTTTTCAGTTGAGAAAGAGCTCTTTCAGACAAAATCAGTCCGCTCTTGCCCACCACCTACGGGAGGGAGGCACAGATAGGGAGGTGGATCACTGAGCTGCTGTCATTGGCTTATCCCCTTCTGGTGACCTGAGAAACAAACCAGGACAGGGACAGGGTGGCATACCCATGCAAGGGGATATTGCAAGGTTACTGTGCAGCCTCAGGCCCCTGACAGGAAACCCATATTATCTCTGCTACTGTCCATCTAGTACAGCCTCCAACCTGGTGCCTCCCATGTCTCATCTCAGCTCCCAGACGTGCACAGGTCCCAAGCCCTGACTGGTAGAGAAGTCACGAAGGATCTTCTGAAAAGTGTGCATCCTGGGCTGCTGCCCCAGGGGCTCTGACCCACCCAGGGTGAGCCGGAAGGGTGCCTGGTGAACAAATGCCCAATATTATTGATGCTTGTAGTCCCTGGGCTCCTCACAGGAGCCCTGCTCTTGTGGCAGGGCCATGGAGCTGGAGGTCAGAAAGCTCAAATTTGCCTTCACAGCTCTTTGTGCACCAGGTGGCCTTGGGCTGCCCCTCGGTGTTCATAGCAGTAGAAGGGAAGACCCTTCACAAACTGTGAGGCTCCTTTAATGCAAGAGGGTCTTGTCCCTATTATGACGTTAGAACCGATGCCCTTCCTGTGGGTGTTCAAGCCTTTTGGTGCCTCCTGCCTAGTTTTTACAAAGATGCTGTTCTATCCCCAGCCTTCAACACAGCCAGGTGTGAGAAACTACAGAAGGAGAAGGAGGATCTGGAGAGGAGGTTTGAAGACGAGGTGAGGAAGTTGGGCTGGCAGCAGCAGGCCGAGCTCCAGGACCTGCAGGGCCGGCTGCAGCTGCAGTTCCAGGTGGAGGTGACTCGGCTTCAGGAGGAGCACAGCACCCAGCTGCTGCGGATCCAGCGTCAGCATCAGGAGCAGGTCAGTGTGGGCTCTGCGCTGTGCCTCTGCTGTTAGGGTGTGTGGGGGAAGGTGACGGGGAGCAGCGCTACTTGAGCCAGAAGACCTGTTTCTAGGTGAACTTCTTGTAAAGTCCCTCTCAGACCTCATTTCTTTCTTCTGTTGCCTCCTTTCCTCCCCTCCAGCCCCTCTGACTTCCCTCTCCTTGTCCTCCAGGCATGCTCCCACCCCCTGCCTGGAATGCTTTCCCTCTAGACACTTCATGGCTCCCTCTCTCCCTCCCTTCCAGACTTTTCTCAAAAGTCTCTTTCTCAGTGAGACTTTTCCTCATCTCAAATTACAGCTCCTCTCCCTACTACATACACACTTTCATGTACCCCTTCCTACAATGGTTTTTCCTCAACATTTACCACTATCCAACGTATTAAAATTTTTATTTTTGTATCCTATTTATCACTGCATATTTCATGAGGGGGTGATGATAAGGCAAACATATGTTTAGTACTTGAGCGCCAGGCACTGCTATTAACCCTGTACATGTACTAACTCATTTAATCCTCACAATCACCCTGCAAGGTGTGTATCGTTATTATCCCCAATTACATGAGACAAGACTGAAACTGGAAGGTTAAGTAACTTGTGAGAATCCCCAGAGCTGCTCATGGGAAAGCCAGGGTTGGACACAATCTGCTGCAGAGCCGTGCTCTCAAGCATGGAGTTGGAGTTGTCTCCAGGCTTACAGCTAGAATTTTGGTACCTGAGTGTGGCTGCCGAGAGTAGTCCCTCAGTCTGTACTTGCTGAATGAAAGCATAAATGGCACTAGCCCAGTAGTCTTACTAGAGAGAGCATTCACCTGGAAGAAGTTGAGAATAATCACCAGGGAGACTGTCAGGTGACAACAGGTAAGAGCCAGAGGTGACTGCTTTCATGAAAACTAGTTCTTTTCTTTTCTCCTTTTTCCAAGTCCCCAAGGTCTGTTGTTCTAGTACACAACTTCTAAGCACTGTATTGTTTCTCGTGGTCTGCTTATGATATTCCTAAGGGAAGCTGGCCTTTGCAAAGAGCCCTCTAAATCTCCCACTAGTGCTGGGTGGCCCTTCACAATCATGAACATTTGGGCTGCCCTCCGTGGAATGCTTCCAAATAGATGCCCTGGATGGTGATGGTCCCCAGAGTCTTGTGAATCTGAGGGGGACACAAGGAGAATTTCAGAGTGATAATAAGAACTGTTATAGTAATGAAAAATCTCTTACCTGATTCATTTTATTTTATTCAGCATCTTCTTTTCTAGAAGCCTGTGGAAACCAGATATACTTGCCTGCTTGAGGTTGTTTATACTTAGAGACCAGGAAACAGATGAAGTTACAGCTAAAGTTACCACTGGTGCTAATGTCAGAAACTGAACCTGCAGCATCTTGCCTCCTCAGCTCAAGGAGGAGCAGGAGAACGAACTTTGAGTGAAGGCTCCCATGCGGGTACCATGTATGGAAACCATGGAGCTGAGGCCACTGCTGGGCAGAGCCTTCCGCCAGTGGGGTGCAGCTGGGACAGGATGCCCCCTCAGCATTGTCAGTACAGAAGAAGCACGGCTGGGAGATGAGCTCTCACCCGCCTTTAGGCTGGGACACAGCAGCACTGAAGGAAAGAAAGCCGTGATGTTGAGAATGAGTTACAGAAGCTACTTCTGCATACTTAAAAAAGGGTTGTGTCTTATGAGGGTTCTGAGTTCTGTTCTTCTTGGTCCTTTGTAACGTCTAAAGTGATTCATCTATTTATCCATTCACCTATGCCAAGAACATTTCGGGAAGGTTCACTGTACAGAAGGTACCGTGTCAGGTCCCTGTGAGACGTACCAAGATTTATAAACCTTGGGCTTGCTTGGTCCATGCCTCAGGTGACAGCCAGGGGAGGTTCTGAGAAAGTGCTCAAGAAACTATGATACTGGGTGAGATGCACAGATACGTGTCTAGGGATTGAGAGTTTACATCTAGCTGTGAGAGTAGGGGACACTTTGTGTTAGAAATAACATCTGAGTGTTTTGGGTCTGAGTAAACCTTGCTGATAGATAGATACCCACTGGTCTGGTGGGGGGTGATTTAAGTCTGTGGATTATTCAGGCCCCTGATTTTGCTCCTGCTGCTGAATATTGACTGATGGCTTGAGGCAGAGGGCATATGGCGATGAGGGAGAAAAGGCAGGTATAGCAGCTGCAGTTTAATTTCCAGTAGAATCAGTGCTCATATGCTTCGTGCAGGAGGAGGCTCAAGTGCAGGGCTGTGACGGAGACTGGTAAGGCCTGCGGACTCTCCACACTTGAGTTGCCCTAATAGGGACAATTGCACATGGCAATGCTGACTTTATGGATAGTGACATCTCTGTCAGAAGTTATGCTCTGTGAGCTTAAAAGTCAACCTAACCAGCTGGCCTAACCAGAAAGCCTCCCCTCACCTCACACCGGCCCCACACTCACCGGCAGTGCAGGCTTTCCTCAGGTTGGAAGCTCCTGCACTGCGGGCGGCCTGACTGTGGTACAGGGTCTCCCACGTGACAAATCCAGCCATTTGTTCACCTAGGGGGGCAAAGACTGTCTCCCTCTGCCCACACATGGAAATCACTTGGGGAACTTGTGGCAAAACATCCCTCCTCATTCTCACCCCACACTGATTGGATCGGAATCGCTAGCAGGGCCAAGCATGGGGCCTGGAACTGCAGTGTCCCAACTTGCAGAGCCTTGCTCTTCAGTCCTGGGGGATGAGCAGGAGGCGTGGCCTGGCCCTCTGGCCTTTTTAAGTGCCTTTAAAGATAGGGTCTGACTTTTATTTCAAGAGTATAACTATAAAATGTTTAATCGGAATCGGCACTCACGCCATAGCTAACTGCATTCATAGAAGCCAAACTGCCAGAGCTTCCCTATTTCAAGGCACATGAAACAGATTCTCACCAGCAACGCACAGGCTTTCCCCTTTTTGCCCAAACACAGTGCCTTCCAGTTCTCCCCTCTGGGCTGCCTTTGGCTGTTCCCCGAAGATATTCAGCCACAGAGCCTGACATTCAGTGATCAGACTTGTGACCTTAGACACCATTCCTCCAAGACCCTTTGGCCTTGTCTTCGTAGCCCTGAAGTCACTGTGGACCCGGCTCAGTAAAGTCTGAGCAGAGGTGCCTTCCCCTACAGGGGCAGCACTGCTTCTCCTTGGGCACTTGCATTTGCTTTGTCTCATATTCAGAGCATCTTTCTCCCCTTCCTGAAGGAAATCACCCTTTCAGACTAAGAGGCAGGCTCCGCATCCCCCCCTTCATCAGAAAGTACAGAGGTCACTGTTCATCACCTCACATTACAGCTCCTCAGTCCTCGTGCGCGACTGGCATGCAGCCACTGCTACAGAAATTACACTCTCTAATCAAACAGAACAAGTCCTGGGCACCCTCAGTCTCCCAGCACTGGAGCCCCACCCAGCACAGCCCACAGTCTCATTGCCCCGGGAGGAGGCACTGTGGGAAGGTGGGGGCCCAGGTGAACACCTGCCCGCTCTGTGTGGCAGGCTGTGGAGGGGGCAGAAGGTACAGACTGGAAAGTGACGGAGTGGGGTTGAGTACTCTGGGACACCTGGCTGCCCACTCTGGGCACACAGATACCCCAGCCATTCGTTGTGAGCAAGCATGGAGGGGAGGGAAAGGGCAGTCAGTGAGAGAGCCCTGCAGAGAGTAAACACGGGCAGCTCCATCTATCCCACCAGACAGGATATGTGTCTGGGAGGGGGGTAAGTGGGCATTTAAGCTGCTTTGGGTTGAATGAGTAAAGCTGAGAGGATATAAAGCACATGCATCTTCATTCTAAATGTAAGTCATCTCTCAGTGAATTGGCAAAGCCTCAGATAATTGCATTTTGCAGATGGCCAAGTGAAGGAAACCCACAGCTGTATCTGACCCATCTGAGAGGGTGGCTTTCCGACCTTTTGCTCTGCTGTTGCTGAGGCCAACTGAACCAAAAGGCCCTGTGGGAATGGAGCCTGCTGCGAGAACAGCTGCTTCTCCTCAGATGGGGGCTGTTGGGCTCCTCCATGGCATGGCCCACACCTCTGTCTTCCTGAGGGAGGAGGAGGGAGGCTGGTCCAGAGTGGTGGAAAGGGCCCCAAGAGAAGGATGCTTCACCCAGCCTAAGTTTGCCCTGGCCTGACAATGAATCAAATGATCTGGTTGGTGTTTCCCTTCAGTCAGCTTGTTTGAATCCCCTCAGATGCCTGCAGAAGTTCAGGGTCTTCTGGGGCTGAGAGTGCTCCCTGGCTGCTTCAGAGTGTGAGGCTGTGCTCTGGAAAGGAGCCAAGGGAGGGGTAGTCCTGGAGATCGATACTATGTGTGACAAGAACGAGGATGGCCAATAGTAGACAGCCACTTTCCAATAGCAGGAACAGTCTTTAAAAACCACAAAGCTGTATGGAAACTCTACTAACTGAAGAGTAAGGATTCTTGGACCCAAATCATGGCTCTTCGGCTGACATTGGTTTCCTCTTATTGCATATGGCCTTTCAGAGTTAGGTGATCAGTGTGTCACTCATAAGAGCACCTCTGAGGGGCTGTCACAGATAATAATATCCTTCCATCATGCTTAATACATTGGGCATGATATTGTGTCACCACTAAATCAAAGACCTGCCTCCCGACAAACCAGAAAGCTGCATGTTCAAGCTTCAGACGTGATGTAGTGCTGCCAGCCAGGGCGTCTTCACCACCAGAGACACGTGAGACTCTCCTGGAACATGGCAATTTGTGTGAGAGCCTAATACATGAGAATCGCACCAAGGATCGATCAAAGACTTTTCTTTAGACGGGACTGGGTAACCAGCATCCACGTACCATGTGGACACCCGCATCTACCACTGACATCAGTAATGAAGCAGAAAGAAAACACGGTTTCATTTTTTTAAAACCAGTGATTTATTTTTTAAGAGGCTGAAATGCTTCAGACAAAGATTCTACAAAAACCTCATATAAACAGGAATTGGACAGTTACATACTGTGGTAATCACCCTTCTGCTGAATGGAGGCACAGTTCGGAGCCTTAAGTAAAACATTGTGTAATCCAGAATGGCCAGTAAATAAAAGTGAATCACTGCATTTTAAATTTGTGATGCCGCTTTCCTAACACTGTGGAGTTCATTGTTGGTGTCGCCAGTGATATTTCTGTCTTCATGCATGAAGTTCTCATTTATCTTAGAAGAGAAAAGCTAGGCAAAATTTTTGTGCAATTATAGTATCCAGAATGAAAATCTACCCCATTTTAAAATAAAAATACTCCATGCACCCACTCCACAAGTGGGCTTCCTTTCCTTCAGAGAGCCCTTCCTCTTCAGATGAAAGGTCAGCCTGTGAATTATCCCCCGAGAAACAAAAGACCCCTAAGCAGCAGCTGAATATTACCACCTGGAAGCAATGTGTTTTAACCGGCACACCAAGCAGCTTAGTGACCTGGGCACATTTCCTGCTACTGTGCAAATGCCAGGTTTTGAAACATGAGTAAGCCTACCTGCATTTTGAAATAAACACAATAAAAATTAACCAGAATATTGCAAGTAGGAGGGAAAAGTATTGTTTTGCAACACTTTGGTTTTGTGTGAGTGCTGCATTACAATGTACAAGAGCAGTTTCTGCAATGGTCACTGACAAAGAATTTGGAAAACACTGTTCTGGTTTGCTAGTGCAGGCAGAGGTCTTTGTATGCAATTATTCCTTTAAGTCATACATTTGAAGTTAAAGCAATAGCCACAACAATGAAATAGCAAAAAGAGTACACCTCAGGGGCCTGGGGCGGAGACCAGGAAGGATGAAAATAAAAAATCCTGGGCTGGCTGTGCTACTTGTAATTAAACTACTAGAAATGACCTACAGCTGGACACACAGAAGCCCCAGCTGGGACCAGGTCCACATTGCTGGGCGGGAAGCCCACGTTGCAAGCAGATGGCTAGGAAGCAGGTGGAGTGAGCACACAGGTCTGCTGCTGCCTTGACTTTGGTGAGAGGCTCCTAAGGCACCAGGTGTGGCCTTGCTGGGAAGACAGGACGGGTGTGTTTGAGGGGGCTTTGACATTGGAGTCAGACAGACCTGGCCAACTGCTGGCTCTGCCCCTTACTAGGCCTTGGGCGGAATGTCTCAAACCTCTCTAAGCCTCAGTTTCCTGTAAGATGGGCATAAATATTTATTTTAGAGTGTCACTGTGAGGGTTAAATGGAGTAGCTGACAGCAGGCAGCTTAACTGCTCCTTCCCATTTATCTTGTGCACTGTGCTTCCACCTGCCATGGGGAAACAGACAGACCATCTAGAAGGGAGGTCCTTCTTCTTTTCCTCATCACCCCACAGAGTGATTGGTATGAGGGGAAGGAATGGGAGTGGGGAGCGGATGGTCCCAAGTCAGGCCCAGGATGGCAAAGAGGGGGCTCAGGTGACCACCCCACATTGTGATAATCTGACGCCAGGGGCTGCCACATCACCACTGACTCCTGGCCCCCTTGGCTTGGCACACGGATGAGGGCAGCTATCATCTCTAGAATGACTTGTCCTTGACATTTTGGACCACTGACCTTTCTACTGGTTGAATTCCATCTCAGTTCTCCAAGCAGTGAGGATACCGCTGCCACTCATCCCAGCTCTGCATAGCAGTAACTGTGGCTCTTCCGCAGGTAGAAGATATCACCGCCAGCCATGAGGCTGCCCTCCTGGAGATGGAAAATAACCACACAGTGGCCATCGCAATCCTGCAGGATGACCACGACCACAAAGTCCAAGGTAGCTACCATCCTAGATGTGTGCAGCCAGCAGGGGTGGGCCGCACGAACCCAACGTTCCCGCTGCAGACGCTAGGAGCCCTTCCTGCTCTCTGTTCCACTTTCCTTTCTTCCTTCCTGTCCTTCCTGGAGTGTCCTCTGCGTTGCTTGCTGTGGATGGGAAGGATGGAAAGCCAGGATCCCGGTGGCACTTCTTTCCTCTGAGGCAGTTACTCTTAGCCTCGCCTGGATGTCAGAACCCGTGGCGCTGTAACAGGAGGCTGCGCCGGCCTCGGGCCCACTCCAGGGCTCCCATGCAACTTCGCGTCAAGATTTTATAAAGCTCCGGAGGGGAGTCTGATGGGTAGCCATGCTTGAGAACCGCTATTCTAAAGTGGGCATGGAAGCTGGGCTTTGTCTCGGCCTTATGAAATTAAATGTCAGTGCTCGGCGGGTACAGCCTTTCCCCTTCCCACACTCGGGGTGCTGCCCAGACCGCAGCAGCACCGCACTGGATCCAGGTGCACACCTTGAGCTCACAGGCCACATTCACCAAGGGCTGAAGTGGTCTCTGGATCTTTCTTTTTATATTTTTGGCGACTTTAAATTATCCTTGGGTACTTAGGGTTCTATGCTAGTTACAGCAACAAGAGCAACATTTACTAAATACTACTAAGATTTTGGTTTTGTGAAGGAAGTTTTTACAGTTTTAACATGCATTTATACTACATACACAACTTATTTTTCAGTTTTTTCTCTCCTCACTTTTCCCCCAGCCAGAAATTTAACAATGGGTTAATAAAGTTAAAATTAATAAATTTAAAGATTTTAAGAATTAACATCAGTGTTTTATTATTTTTAAATGGTCTCTGTGGACACGGAGCGCACTGTGCAGTAGTCAGTCCTCTGACGGAGCCTCCCTGAAGCCTCAGCCCCGCTCCCTGGGAGCATTAGCGCGGGAAAACGTCCCGCTGGCACATCTCCCACGAGGGTTCGAGTTCCCTGGTGCAGGTGTTTTCACATCTTTGCTGCGAGCATTCTTGACATACACATTTTCACACATAATTAATTGGCTGTAAGGTAATTTTGCTGTAAAAAAAGATAAAATCACAACAAATAGAGGGACAATAAAAAAGACAATGAAACATGAAGAAAATGAATAACAAAATTAAGACTTTATTTAAAATATGTATAGATTCATGGTTATATATGTGTGTATATATATATATATATATATTAGCAAAATATGGTCAGCACATTATTATCCTCAATGGCTATTACAACTAATCGCTTAGAGGCAGGTAGACAGAAGACAACATGGTTTTATGCTAACAAAATCAGCATACACTTTTTTTTCAAATGTAAATTTCAGCTAAAATAACTGGATTTCTTAGAGACCTTCACCATCATTAGTTCAAAGGTTTGGATCAATGGAAACCACAAAGATTTTCTGAATTGTGGCCTGGCCTGCCAGAACGGTGATTGTTGGTCTCTAGTGCTCTCCTGTGCAAAGCACGTGTGGTCCAGGCTGATTAATGAGACCTTCCCTCCCTCTGTTTATAAGATGCAAACGAAGTGCTTGTGTAGCCAAGATGAGATGGACTTTACCCAGCTAATAAGACTGTTCCCATCTGGAGGAAAATTGAATCCATTTGCTTAATAAGTCTTACGTGGCCTCGCTTTCTGCCTGACTTGCAAACATCACTGGAATGCCACTTTGCAAATAGTGCAATGGCTCCACACTCCCCGAGAGGAATCAGCTCAATCAGTCTTCCCTTCTGCCTGGCTGTCTCCACATCAAGTCTTCACTCAAGCACATCCTGGAGATCTGTGGCTTTCAGAGCGTGGCTCAGAGGCCCGGCACACACAGCATTGGCTCCATTCGCCTGTCATCCTCCAGCAGGCCGGGCTGCAGGGGGGGCTGCCCAGGGCTCCCTCTCCCTGAGAGCTCCCTCCTTCAGCCCCGACAGCTGCTTTGTAGTGGAAAGAAAGAGTGATCCTGGGAGGGGAAGAAAAAGAGACTTCACATGGATCACGCAGTTGTTTTACCACAAGGAAAACTTGGATATTTGATGAGGACTGTGGATGGAGACTCTAACTTGGCCAGGATGGTGGGAAAGCAGGGTGTAGAAATGAGTGTGTGTGTGTGTTTGTATGCACTCAACTTGCTTCTCCCTTGTTTTTTCCCTCTTTCCCCCTTTTTCTCTCCCTTTCTCCTTATGGCCTTCCTCTTTCTTTCTCCTCTAAATAACACCACATGCAATTCCAAAGTACTGGGGCGGTCCCTGTAGCCTCTAGCCTGCAGCACACCCGTGTCCCTTACTCACCCAAGTCTCTCATTTAGTCTGCCAAAACAGTCTTGTTTGATCCCTTTTAGAATACCAATTTACCAATCTGCTGTCTTCTCTCCAGAACTGATGTCTACCCATGAGCTTGAAAAGAAAGAATTGGAAGAAAATTTTGAAAAGCTGCGGCTGTCCTTACAGGTTAGTATCTCCTTCACTCTGATGCCAAGCTAATGGCAGCACCGTTAGTCCTGTCCACCAACATTTATCTAGTACCTGCTATGTGCTAGACCCCATGTAGAGCACTGGAGTATGGGAGGGAGATGGGACATTCTCCTTGTCCTAAGGCATTTGCTGTCTACTCAGAAAGTTGTGACACAAAGAGTGACAGACACCCACAAAAGGTAATGCATGCTTGCACCAAATGAATAATCCCATCAGTGAGTGCCACAGGAGCTCGGAGAGGTGGCTCCACCCTTGCAGTGGCCAGAGGAGTCACTGAGCTGTGTGTGAGGAAGGGGGAGGACATGGAAGAAGAGCATTCTAGGCTGCGGAGTGGTGTAAGGAGGGTTGTGAAGGGCAGAAGCCATAGGGCGTGCCTGGAAATTATAAAAAGGACTGTAATCACCTGGAGGTGGGGGGATGGAAAGAACCTTCTCTACCTCCCACTGCCAGTCCAGGGAAAACGTGTGTCTCAGATGCCAGGGAGTAGACTGGCTTCCTTCTGACCTCTAATGAGAGAGTGAAGGGTCCCCCAGATCACCAGCACCTCCCTTTTGCCTGGGAAGCTAGGGTGGGGTTGGAGGCCCTGCTCCCATTCCCAGCTATGAACATCCTGATCAAACCAAAGTTATTTTTTAAATATTTGGGACACTCACATCTGGACATTTTGATGGCAATAACAATGAATGCCTACTGATTACCACAACTAATACGAAGCCAGGAATTTTGCTTCTCCAATGGCTCATTTTCCCCGGCAACGTCCATCGCATAGAGGTGGCCCTGCTGAGAACAGAGCCCAGGATTGTGCCGACACCACTGTCACAGCCCCGAGAGCACTATCCAAAGTTTTTCAGTGGGAAATAGCCTGCAGTGAGCCCACCACTGAGCCCATCAATGGGCCTGCAGTATGCAGCCCTCTCATGGTTCATCCTTGGCAAATTTACCCCAAACTGCTTTCCTCATGCACCTGTTACTAGGGAGACCTGAGTCAGAGGTGTCCTGGCCTCGGTTCTTGTCTTGCTCACAAGGGATGAATTCTAGCAAGAGACAGCACATATAGTGGAAATGAGATGTTTATTTATGAAATATATAGAGAAAATAAGGCATGAGTAGGTTGTTAGTAAACCTTCTGGCTTCCTTTATTACCTTTTCCTGCTCATGATCTGATAAGGTCTGACCCAAGACAACCACAGTGTCCTTCCAGGTTAACTCGTAGGCTAGGGTAAGGGGTTGGAATGCTTCTGTGTACTTATCTGGTTGTTGGAGTAGCTTCCCAAGTCTGCCTTAATCTGTTTAAGTTCCACAAGAGAGAAGGGCTTATGTGCTAGCTGAGGCCATGCTCTCCTGCAGTTGGTGGAGAAGGCATATCAATGGAAGGCATGAGGGTTGCTAATTGAATTGGAGGTCCTGGATATGGCAGTAGTGATGAAGATGTTGATGGTGCCTCTTCTAGTTTTTAAATATATTTTCTTGATTATGCTCTTACAGTTGTCCCATTTCCCCCTTTATTCCCCTCTGCCCTTTACCCCTCTCCCACCTGCATTCCTCCCCTTAGTTCATGTCCTTGGGTCATACATATAAGATCTTTGGCTTCTCCATTTCCCACACTATTCTTATCCTTCCCCTGTCTACTTTGTACCTACCATTTATGCTTCTTATTCTCTGTGCCTTTTCCCCCATTGTCCCCCTTCCTCCCCACTGATAACCCTCTGTGTAATCTCCATTTCTGTGATTCCATCCCTGTTCTGGTTGTTTGCTTAATTTGCTTTTGTTTTTGTTTTAGGTTCAGTCATTGATAGTCATGAGTTTATTGTCATTTTATTCTTCATATGTTTCATCATCTTTTTCTTAGATAAGTCCCTTTAATATTTCATATAATAAGGGCTTGGAGATGACGAACTCCTTTAACTTGACCTTATCTGGGAAGCATTTTGTCTACCCTTCTATTCTAAATGATAGCTTTGCTGGATAGAGTAATCTTGGATATAGGTCCTTGCCTTTCATGACCTGGAGTACTTCTTTCCAGCCCCTTCTTGCCTGCAAGATTTCTTTTGAGAAATCAGCTGATAGTCTTATGGGAATTCCTTTGTAGGTAACTGTCTACTTTTCTTTTGCTGCTTTTAAGACTCTCTCCTTATCTTTCATTTTGGGTAATGTAATTATGATGTGCCTTGGTGTGTTCCTCCTTGGGTCCAACTTCTTTGGGACCCTCTGAGCTTCCTGGACTTTTTGGAAGTCTATTTCCTTTGCCAGATTAGGGAAGTTCTCTTTCATTATTTGTTCACATAAGTTTTCAGTTTCTTGCTCTTCCTCTTCTCTTTCTGGCACCCCTATGGTTTGGATGTTGGGACACTTAAAGTTGTCCCGGAGGTTCCTAAGCCTCTTCTTGTTTTTTGAATTCTTGTTTCTTCATTCTGTTCTGGTTGAATGTTTATTTCTTCCTTCTGGTCCAAACTGTTGATCTGAGTCCTGGTTTCCTTCCCTTTACTGTTGGTTCCCTGTACATTTTCCTTTATTTTGCTTTTCATAGCCTTCACTTTTTCCTCTATTTTGCGACCATTTTTGTGAGCATCCTGATTACCAGTGTTTTGAACTGTGTATCTGATAGGCTGGCTATCTCTTAGTTGCTTAATTATATTTTTTCTGGAGCTTTGATCTGTTCTTTCATTTGGGTCATATTTTTTTAATCTTGGTGTACTTGTTACGTAGTAAGGGGTTGAGGCTTAGGTATTAGTTAGGGTGGGGCAACCCACATCACTGTGCTGTGGCACTGTATGTGGGGGAGGGGTCTGAGAGGGAAAAAATCTGCTTGCTGAGCTCTCGGCTGGCTTTCAGTAACTTCTGCTATCCACAAGTAAATTGGGCCCTTCTGGTGCTGATTACTGGGTGGGTGGGTTTGCGTATGTTCTAGGACCCTGTGGGTCTCTCCAATGAACTCTCTTGTAAGGCTGGGAGTTTCTCCCACTGCCTCAACACCCACAGGTTTTTTCAGTGAGACGTTTTGAGGCTTTATTTCCATGCACTGGAACCCTGGTTGAGAGGTCTGTCTCACTCCCCAGTTGTTCCTCCCAGTTTATCTGCACACAAATGTGGGACTACCCAGTCTGCAAATCACCACCTTGCCTGCCCTGCTCCTCCAGCTGCTGCCTTGCCACGAGTCCTCTCTGCACAGCTGTCTGTCTCTGCCCCTCCTATCTGTCTGGATGAATGTTCCTTCTTTCTTTAACTCCTTGGTTGTTGGACTTCCATACAGTTTGATTTTCTGGAAGTTCTTATTTTTTTTTAATTCATTGTTGTCCTTCTTTTGTTTGTTTGAGGAGGCACAGTGTGTCTACATGGGCCTCCATCTAGGCCAGAAGTTCTCAATGGCATCTCTTCTAAAGGGACTTTTCCCAAAGATAGGGGTGTGGACAAAGAGGTGCCCACACAATGGCCACTAGATGGCACTGTGGAAGCAATTAGCCTACATTTGTAGCACAGGCCCCCTCTGCCCCTCAAATGGAAGAATCCCTCCATGTAGGGGATTTCTGGCACCTGCCTAGGCAATTACAAAAGAGATCAAGCTGGGATATGGTATTGTAATTTAAGCTTCCATGTAGTGCCTGGGATTTCCCATCAGCTAACTGATATTGAGGCCAAACAGTATTGCAAAAAAGCACTAGTCTTCTTTAGAGTTTGAGGGTCAAACTGGGACCAGTTGGAAAGGATGCAGCCCAGTGGGGTCCCACCTGGGATGGACTGCTGACTTCCCATCTGGATAGAAGAAACACCAGGAGGTTAGATAGCTCAGTGTCCTGGGGTCATAACTTGAAGGCTCAGCATCCTTGGACCCGAGACCCTGAGTATCCAGAATAGACATCTCCATTATGGACGGATCCTTCCAGGGGATGATGGTGTTTGTCCTTATCTCCCTTCAGCCAGTAAAGCCAGTGAGATGGAGCTACCAATTGGTGGGATCTTGGAAAAGTGTGAAGGAGCCCTCCCCTCCTTTTGAGGGGAACAATTATATGAGATTTTAAAGGCGTCTCCTCTCAGATACTGTGTTTCTAGAATAACTAGCCTTATGATGCTTGGAATTTTATAACAAATCTTCAGATTGAGCTCTAGACCGTCCTTCAGGATACAGGAGCTAAGCCACACGGTTGTCACCTGGCTTTGCCTCTCAAGGGGGTACTGGCAGGAATGGACTCTTGATTCACCATTCAGAAAAGGGAAAAGCGTGAGATATGGGCAGTGGCAAGACTGTCCCGCCCCCCTTCTGCGTTTCTGGGGGCTGGGAGACCCTGAAATGGCGCAGGGCTTAAAGCTACCAGCTGGCAAGTGATCCTTTTGTTTCCATCCGTGGGGGTGGCTTTCTACTCTTCCTCTGCCCTGTCTCAATTGTTAAAAACACTGCAAGTTATTTCTACCTGTTGCTCAGTAGGGCCTGAGGTTCTAAGGCTAGCTTTTGTAACTTTCTCTTGATGTCTGGGGTCGTCTGCTAGATAAAACATTTCCCCAGAAGTGCTCAGCTCTGGGCAGACTTAGGGTTGATGTTTGCGGCCTTTTGTAAAAGCTTCAGTTAATACAAAGGGCATTTGTTCCTTCTTGTCCCTGTCGGTCCCAATTTGACAGATCCGGTTGGGGTCCTGACCTGGGGTTGCATTTCCCCCTGGCTGTGATGCACTGTTGAGCTGCTGGCCAGCTGGTTTATCAGCGTCAGCCCAGGCAGACCCTCTCTGGGCTGCTTTTCATCACAGTGCAGCAGGGGGAGAGAACGATCTGTGATTCCTCCAGGTTAGGCTGCGAGTCAGTGATTACAATTGACAAAGAAATTGCTTTTTGTAACAGAATTTTGAGTTAATTAATTTGTGTTCCACTGTTTAATGGTACCTGGGGTTTCTGTTGGGAAATAACAATTGGTTTTGGAAAATCAAAGGAAGATTTTGGCTTTTTCATTCGTCATTAAAATTATCTTTACTATTTATTTATGTTCCTTTTCTTTTCTTTTTTATTTCTAGTTTTCCTCATTTCTACTTCTCATCTTGAGTTTACTACTCCAATGTCATTTCTTCCTGTATGTCTTGTTTCCTTTTTTCTACTTCTTCAGTTCCTTCTCTTTTTTCTCCTTCCCTTTACCCAATACTTTTTCAACTCACATAGACCCGTTTTGACTCACACAGACCTTCTGTTATGGGTGCAATCCTTCCGCAGCTTACACAAACCCTCTGATACCTTCATAGTCCCGTGTAACTTATCTAGAAAGTACTAACCCAGTTTTAGTCCTATATATTACCTTTTATTGCTAAAACTATATGTTCTTTCCCAACTTGATTAGAATTTTTTAATTTTTAGTGAAAATCAAGAGTAAGTAAGTAGCATTCTTTAGATTAATACATTTATGACTACATTTTATAACTTTTGGAAACAGTTCTTATCCCCATTGGCAGATACACACAGTGCTCAAAAGTGAGCTGTTTTATTGTCTAGTGACCTTGGCAACTGCAAGGAGCTGGAGAAGAAGAGCAGGGTGGGGTGACCTCCAGCCATTTCAGTTCTAGAAGTACCAGTTTTTCTCTTTTATATTGAGGGAGGGGCAACCATTGCTTCTGGGGACAGCGAAACGAAGGAAAGACGAAGGGTGGAGGAGGTAAGGGGGTGGCGGTCTAGGCGGCTGCCTGGGCTCCTTAGAAAAGTTATGGGAGAGGAGAGAGCCAAGACGGGGCTGCCCTGGTTCCCCTGGAAATCAGAGGAAAGGGGGGCCCTGGAGACAGGATCATGCGGTGAGGCCAGGTCCAGCTTCCGCTGCCCACTGCTTCCCTCGCTGCAAGTCTCCTAGGACTGTTAGCATTTAGGAAGAGATAAAAGGTTTATGCCCAGGAAGGGGCACAGCTGTTTTTCAAGAATTGGGAGAGAGTAAGACATTCCCCTGGCAGACACAACACTGTGCCTTGGGGGAGAGATGGAGTGGGCTTACAACAGGTCTATTCAAACTTATTTGTTCCCTGGCTGTGGTTTAGAGGCAGGAAAGACCAGGGACTTGTGTAGTCAGTACATTATAGTGATGGGGGATCCCTCTGAGGCCCCTTTATGTCTTAGGGATTAACCCCAGACAGCTCCGTGAGACCCCACTCTCATAAGGACGGCCGAGACCTCGGAGCAGCAGGAGGATGTGCCTCTTCAGTCTCCAGAGCCCGGGAGAACCCCAGCAGTCGTGTCAGGTCTTATCCTTGTTTCTGGCTCCCAGCACAAGCCCAGCATGTCTGAACGCCCCTCCTCCACAGTGCTGTTGTGCCTCCTTTAGCCCTGAAGGTGGAACCGGATATAAAACATTGTGAGTAAGACTGTCCATGCTCACTGCATTCCCGGTGACTGGAGGCAGAGGGTGGAATCCAAGTCACAGCACCACAGATGTTGCAAGAGGGCCCAAGTCAAGGACTCCCTGCCTCAGTTCTTGTCTTGCTCACAAGAGATGAATTCAAGCAAGTGACAACATGTATAGTGAACATAAATAACAAGTTTTATTTATGAAATATACAAGGAAAATAAGATATTAGTAAATTTGTTAGTAATTTTGTTAGTAAGTTTGTTTTATACACTAGAGCACCTGGCTACAAGTGGACACTCAGCTAATCTGGGTGCCCCGACTATTGGGGTTCAGGGTTACACACCTTAGTTAGCTTCTAGGTTCTCTTTCCTTCTCCCCCTTCTAACCCTTGGGGATAATGTACAGCTACAAAGGCTTTCTTTCTCAGCTAGTAAAGGCTCTTTTGTCTTAGTTAATGAAATTGCTACAGAAGCCAGTGAAATTGCTACAGAGGCTCCCTTTCCCGGTACACAGAGTTTCAAGGACTCCCTTCATCCTGTCCTGTCCTTGCTTGTGGGACTCAAAACGCTTGACGATCTTATCAGACCAGGCTCAGGGCTGCTGAGTCAATGGGTGAGACCTGCCTCGCTCCTCCCCATGCCTTAGTTTACTGCCTGTCCTCCCCTACGCACCGCTTCTCATACTGTGGGAGGTGCCATCCTGGAGGAGCGCACGCCAGGGAAGTGAAGGCCAGACTGTGATGCCACAGAAACCCCATCCAGCCCCAAGCCACAAAGAAGCAAGAGTTTTGTTTCATCCGTGAGGGAATCTTCATTCTGCCCCGGTCACCTCACGGTCGTGCACTGCACATACTTTAGCTGTGACACCCCATGGGCAGGATCCATTTGGGCTGGAGGTTATTTGGTGCAAGGAGGGTGGAGTTGCTCAAGCCAAGTTCCTTGAGCAACTAGCAGCTAGAGAAACAGGCTGGCTGGTAAGAGATTTGAGTTCTTGGGTTTGAATCCCCAGGCCTCCCCCTCTAACTAGCTGTGAAACCTTGGACAATACATAAGCTCTGCAGCCCTTGGTTTACTGGTCTGTGAAATGGTGGTGACAACAGTACTTTCCTCAACTAAAGACAGTAACATGGGTGCAGTGTGCAGCACTAGGTTGGCTCATGGAAAATGCTAGTAAGTAGCAGCCACTGCTACTCTAGTAGTTACATATATTAGTATTTGTTATATTTATTTTTTATCATCACCACTGTTATTATCATGCAATTAGTTAGCTCCTAAGTGGCCAGCACTGGGCCAGGTCACCAGCTGGGTCTTCGTACCTCTCACTTGACACATAGGAGCCAACCCAGGCTGGAGAACCCTCCGCGCTGCCTGGCTGCTGCGTGCTCATGTGCACCTGTAAGTCGGTTTTGAGTCATGGTGAGTAAGACGGAGAAGCCACAGTTTGATATCTGAGATCCATCCTAGGTGGTAGTTGCCTGACGAGTTCTCTGCTTTTCTGTTTTTTAATGGAAGAGAAGGGGCTTGAAAGAAATGCTTCCTTTGACAGTGCCCACAAAGGTGGCGTAGGAGCTCTATGGTGAAGTGGGCATTCTGACAGTCTCGTTCCAGAGGGCCGCTGCCCGGGCGGATGCACGCAGTGCTCCGCCAGGGCCGCCCGTGCTCCGCCCTGCGTTTGCCAGGGCCTGTGGCGCAAACTCCCACTGACAGCTCCATTGCCTGGACACACCAGCTTTGCATTTAATGGCACTGGGTGGGTGGGTGGGTGAATGGGGGGTCGGGGGGTGTTTGTTTCTTAAAAAATGAAATGGAAATAACTTGGAACAAGCACACAAAAAAGAGGATGAGCATTGGCCAGTGTGGTTCAGTGGGTTGGGCATCATCATCCTGGGGACCAAAAGGTCGCCCATTTGATTCCCAGTCGGGCACAAGCCTGGGTAGCAGGCCAGGTCTCCAGTAGGGGGCGCGTGAGAGGCAGCCAATCAATGTTTCTCTCACACATCAATGTTTCTCTCTCTCTCTCCTTCTCCCTCCCTTCCCCTCTTTCTAACATAAATAAATTTAAAAAATTTTTTAGAAAAGATGAGAAATCTGCCAAAGGTTCATCTATTGCAATGAAGAAAGCAGTCTAGCCAAGCACTTCAAAATTACAGTGTGGTTATATAGAATTACATAATTTACAGTACCTAGCTCCTCATACTGGGGGTGAGTCCATTTCTCTTGTGAGAAAAGTTTATTGAAAGACCCTAGTTCTAATGTTACATAAACTGGGCAGAGAACTTCCACAATCAGCCATTTCTGGAGTGGCCAGGGAGGGGTGAGCCAGGGGAGTGGTGTGGTGTCCCCTCAGACGCACCCTCCTTCAGCCTGCACACAGGGGGCTGCCCTGAGGCTGGTGTGTGCTGGGGCCAGGGGCATGGTCTAAACAGGAGGTCTAAACAGAGGGAACGGTGGTCCAAAAAGGGAGAACAGACTCGACTCACCTCAGGGACATGCACGCAGCCCTGAAGCCCAGGGAGGCCGAGTGGAGGCTAAAGGTGACCCTGGAGTGAGAGGAAGCTGGCCAGTGAAGCCAGGGAGAGCTGGGATGTGAGAGGGGGTGGGGGCAGTGAGAACCAAGGCTGGGAGACAGGCACAGTTGAGGTGGGAGGTCCAACCCACGGTGGGGAGTACGTGCCTCATTTTGATGCCGGTAGCGTTTTACACAGGGGCCGTCTCGTGCTCCCCAGGCTACAGCGTCTGCAGTGGACCGAGCTGGACTCCTTGTGTCATTACTTGCAGGACCAGGTGGACACACTGACCTTCCAGAGCCAGTCTCTGCGGGACCGAGCCAGACGCTTTGAGGAGGCCTTGAGGAAGAACACTGAAGAGCAGCTGGAGGTAGCCGATCTCCCAGGCCCCCGGCACCCGTGGGGCTTCGCCAGAGGTCTCCGGAGCCGCGTCCCAGGAGCCACACGGCTTCCTCTGCAGTCTCCCCAGTGACCGGGCCTCTGTACATTATAGTCCACTACCGAAGCAACAGTTGGTCGGGGCCTCCTGGGAGGTCAAACATGTTCTTGTCAGCAATCTTCTGACACAGGACAGCTGTGGGTTTCTCCACACAAATGTGGTTCCTGCCACAAGGCACACTGCTCCCCAGCCACCATCCCTGAGCTGCCATGGCAAGCGTGGCCTGGGCCTCGCGTCCTGGCCAGGACCACCCGTCTTCTCCCAGCTCTTCCGTGAGGCTGGCACCGGAGGCTCCGCTGAAGCCCGAGTTAGTAGGTTGAGGGTTTTTCCCCAGAAGTTGACAAAGTTCCTTCCTTCTTCTGTAGGGTTGCCATATAAAACACATCCTACTAGTTAAATCTGAATTACAGATAAGTGACTTCTTTCAGTACAGGTATGTCCCTTTCTACACTTATACCCAAAAAAAGTTATTTATCTGAAATTCAAACAATGTAATTTATGTGTGTGTGTGTGTGTGTGTGCACGTGTGTATACATATATATTTACATCTGGCAACATCACTCTAACGTATCTTTTCCTGAAATGCCTTTTCTGCTTTTTAAACCACTTTTTCCATTTCCTGTACTGGGGTGGGGGCTCTCTATGGGCACAGGTGGGACCTGGAAATCCCCACCTGCCTGCTGAGAAAAGAGGTCTTTGTGACCATTAAAAGCCAACATTGAGTTTACTTCTTTTATTCCACAAGTCCCTTCTGGGGATGGGCTGGTGGTATCCAGCCATTCCAGCATCCAGACTCTTCAGGGGTGATGACTTTCTCTCTTCTTTTCCCCAGGGAGCTAGACTTTTAGTGGCATTCACAGTGGGGAACTAGTGGGCATCTTACCAGGGAAGATATGTGAGCTAATGTTCTCTCTCCCTCTCTCCCTCTCTCTCTCTCTCTCCACCGCCCTCCCCCCAACCCCTGCTCTTGTGCTCTGGTGCCTATTGCGCAGCTTGTTAAGGAAAACTAGCTTTAGGGAAACCCATGGCCTTGGTGAACACTGGCCTTTGCCAAGACCCTGTGACTAGCTTGCTGCTCTGTGCCCCTGTAGGTAGCACTGGCTCCCTATCAACACTTGGAAGAAGACATGAAGAGTCTGAAGCAGGTCTTAGAGATGAAGAATCAGCAAATACACCAGCAGGAAAAGAAAATCATTGAGCTGGAAAAGCTGGTGAGTTGTCTCTTTCCTAAAGAGACCCCAGTAACCTCACTGTCATCACTGATGTCAACATGGACACCTTTCAGGACGTGGGCCCTTAACCTGAGTCAAAAATCACCATTGAGTCTCAAGGCCTTTCTTAGGAAGCCAGGAGTTCCGATGAGGAATCTCAGAGGTGGCCCCATTCTGTACAACTCTGTAGTCCTGTGGATTGCCTGCTTCCTTCCCTGCCCCCTCGCTGTGAAGTGCTGTTCCCTCACCCCTCCCTGGGGGCCATGTGGTGAGCCAGCACAGATGCGCCTCACTGCCGTGTGCCAGATACCACACACAGGGCTTTTCCCTGCATCTGTTCTGTAACGCTGACAGCAGTGCTGTGGAGGAGGTGCTGTCGGGGACCCCCTTTCACAGGCTGGAGATGGAGGCGTAGAGATGGGGCATCTCATCCAGAGCCGGTCAGTGTCCAAGCCCAGGCGGGAGCCCTGGCCAGCACTCTCTCGACACTGTGCCTCACCCGGCTCCTACAGAACTAGCAAAGGGCGCCCCTTTGGAGGAACAGCACACACCAGATTTCACTCCCCTATGTGCAGGCACAGGGCCACGCCAGGGCTGGAGCTGCAGAGAGTTGTCCAAAGTTGGTAGCAGAGAAGCCTGCTTCCAAGGCGACACCATCCCAACGTGGAACTTGGCCCAAGGCTCTCAGACAGATCATGGTTTTTTTTCCTTTCTTTATTGTTATATGTGAAACAAACTGTTAATACTGTAAAAGGAAAATGTGTACATTATAGGAAATGATAAGATACACAAGAATAAGAAAATATATTTCTATCACTGTTAACAGTTTCCAGAGCTTTCTCTATGTACGTGTGTGTGCCCCAGGCACCCCAGCACACTTACAAGTGTGTTGTGTTCCGTTTCCTTTCAGTCGGAAACTCTTTAATGTACCGTCTCAGTAAGTTTTTTACTCCTCGCCCTAGGATATGTTTATTGATTTTTAGAGAGAGGGCAACAGAGAAAGAGAGAGACAGAGAGAGAGAGAGACATTGATGTGAGAGAGAAACATCAACTGATTGCTCCCCGTGTGCACCATCTCAGTAACTGATCATCTGGTCTGACTTGTAAAGTTCTCCATTTGTCTCCAAAATGTCCTTGAAGCCAGTTTATGCAAACCGGGGGCTGACGGAGGACTCTGTGTTGCACTTAGTGGTCATGCCCCTTTCTACGGACAGCTCTTGCTGCTCTGCTGCTTATCGGGTAGGAGGGCAGGCCTGGCTGTGTGTCTGTCTCCACATCCTGGCTCACGGTGGCCGCCTGGCAGGGTTCAGCAGCCCAGAGCTTCCCCAAAAGACCCCACCTAAGACCAGCGGAGGGCTCCAGGGCAAAGCCCTGCCCTCCCTGCCCGGCCTGTAGTCAGGCCACCACGGGGACAGGACCCTCCTCCTCCTCTACGTGGGGCACCACATCCAGTCATGTGATCACCCCCAAGCCTTGGGGTTGACTCGGCTGCTTTTAGCCACACTCCAGGCGTTTTGGAGGCATGCGTGACTTATTCCAGAAACCATTTCTGAAACAAACAAACAAACAAACAAACAAATGCCTATTTAATCACTTCCCACCTCCTGGGAGCAAAGAGGAGGGCTGGGGTACAAGTGCCTTGCTGCAGAGCAGACAGAGGCTGGGCCTTTGGCTGTGACTCCTAACCCTTATTCTTGGAGAGGTGACAGTTTTCTTTCAAGATTAACTACACTAATAGTGAACTTGTTACATTCTTTTCAAACAGTAATTTATTTTTAAATTCATCTTAGAGTGGAGCTGCACTTCAGCCAGATCTCAGGCCTTATGGGACCCTCTGACAGAGAGAACAGCATGAATTATAGGCTTGGATGATGTGATTTTCTGATAATGTGCCGAGCTGGCCTTGTGCTCTGTGCTCCTGGCTGCCCGGAGGGAGCATCAGAAGGAAAAATGTGTCCACATTATATTTCCACCTCTCCACTAATTTAGAATGTCATAGGCTGCATGCATGCCCAGCCAGGGAGGGTGATACAGCACAGATGACCCTTTGGGAAGGACCAGGGGACCCACTGGCCAAACTAGGTCTTGATGCTGATCACAGCTTATCGCCAACCATGGCAAGGGCCTGGGACACTCATTATAAAAAAGATATTCTACATAGGGTTCCAGTATATACAAAGACACATGTGCATAATATATGTGAAATAAAACTGTTTATCTAAAATATGTATAACAATACTTACTTTTACTATATACAGTGTATTCTGGTATTCTCTCTTCTGCTTTATTTTGTTTTTTAAAAATGCTGGCCACATCCCTCTAACCCGGTTTTACAGCCTGCCAATGCACTGCACACTGTAGTTTGCAAAACTACACTCTTTTCAATAATCCTCCAAAGGCACTGGTCTCCTTCCTGTCAGATAGCCCTGCTGAGGACCTCTTAACACTGCGCCCTTTACAGGCAGAAAAGAACATTCTCCTGGAGGAGAAGATCCAAGTACTCCAGCAGCAGAATGAAGATCTCAAAGCAAGGATTGACCAGAATACCGTGGTCACGAGGTAGGTGGACTGGGGTGTCCAAATGGACAAATCACGTGTCACCTACAAAGTGGTTTTGCTCTTGAGCCCGAGGACTCTGTATCTGTCCCAACATCCAGTTCACCTCACTCCTCTGAGCTGTGAGGCCTCCCAGACAGTCCAAAAGCAGGTGACAGGAGCCCCCGGCACAGCTGGCTGCTGAATGGCCTTATGTTTTGGAGAATGTTTTGGAAAGGGCTGTTAGCTGGGTGCTCCCAGGCCAAAGGGAACCACCCTGTGAGCCACCCCTGCGAGCCACCCCTGCACTCCACTAGCTCAGCAGTTCAGCCCCGTGTCTTCCTGGGGCACTGAGCTGTCGTCCTGGGCCAGCCTGGCCAGAGCAGTGAGGGGCTAGCCCTAACCAGAGGACAGCAGGGATGCAACATGTCAGAGAGAAGCCGTGTACCCAAATGCAGCTCTTCCTGAGTGACATTGTTTCCATCTTGGTTGCCTGTTCTGAGGTCCTCCAACTTCCAAGGCAGGATGTGGGGATACCTCCTCTGCTTTCAGTGGGCAGTGAAACAGGGTTTGGGGCTTCAGCAGCCAGCTGGAGGTTACGCATGTCCATGGGGGCCAAGCTGACTCTAGGACACCCGTGCCAGGTGGCAGGCCGGATCCTGGAATTCAAAGAAGCAATCTCTGGCTCCTGTCTCCTAGAGCTGACAGTCTCCATGCATGTGCCATGTTACTGTTACCACCACTATGCCCAAGCTTCCCCGGGCGGCCCTCCTGCACCAGCTGCCTCTCCCCACCTTCCCTCTTCACCCCTAGCTTTTGCCTCTAGCCTCCCTCTTTGCCTCTAGCTTTTCCTCTGTCTGTGGACAGCTGGCACCTCCCTGAAGGGGACAGAGGGCTGCGAGCAGATCCGGTGTTGGCAGGGAGGCTCTGGGAATGGATGTGTTGGCATCCTTGGCCTGGCAAATCTGGCATGAAGGCTGCTTGATGGTGTCTTCTTCCCCCCATGCAGACAGCTGTCGGAGGAAAACGCTAATCTCCAGGAGTATGTGGAGAAAGAGACCCAGGAAAAGAAGAGGTTGAGCCGGACCAATGAAGAGCTGCTCTGGAAGCTCCAAACTGGGGACCCAACCAGCCCAGTTAAGCTCTCCCCCACATCCCCTGTTTACCGCAGCTCCTCCTCCGGGCCCTCCTCACCTGCCAGAGTCAGCACGACGCCCAGATGATGCCACCACACAGCCCTCCAGAGCTGCGCCTCCTCCTGCACCCTGTGCTTCCACCTGAAGGGAGCCTTGACCGGCGCCTCCCACCGCGAGTCCTGCGCGCATGCTCAGTAGCTGCAGAGCAGCACCCTCGGAGTCCTCCGACCCTGGTGTGAGACTGTCCTGGTACTGACACTTAGGAAGGTGTTGACCGTAGTTAGAGCCAAAAGAAAGAAATGCCCACTGCTCCTGAATGATGAATTTCACTGCAGAATTCCAGGTTAGTGACAAATAGCTCGGTTTGAAATCTACGCTGCATAATCATTGTGCACTGCACCATTGTGTGTGGATCTCTAGACGTACGTATTTGCACATGCAATGGTTCTGAATTTCATTTTTTATAACATGAGATGCTGACATATTTTGGTGAAGGTCAGCAGTTTTCTAACTTGTGCCTAAGAATAATTGGGAAATGAAAATGCATTTCTATCTAGCTTTCCAAGAATATTTCTACCCAAAATAGAAAAAGGAAAAAAAAAAAAAGATACAGAGAAGCGCCTTTCAACCTGCCACCAAGTGGTACTGTATTTAACACAAACACCAGCGACTTGTGAACGGTAGCTGCCTTTGGAACGATCACAATCAGCTTCTCGGTCAGCATGCTGTGAAGTCACCATTATTCCATTCGCAGGTTTTAATCGCTAATGCTCCTGTCATGAGTGGGGAAGGGAAAGAGCAGTGGGGAACCCTGTGGGGTTTAGCAGCTTTTCAGACGTCACTCATGACAGTGTATCATCTACAGTCTCGTAAACACAAGTTTTGCTTTTTCCCAAATGGCATCTTGGAATCTGTCATTCAGCTGTTGCACCCTTGGGAAAATATGGAAGAGTGTGCCCTTCTGGACTGAGGGTGAGGATGGCCTTGCAGTTGACAGAGACCATTTGCCCTCTGGTCTCAAGAAAGACTGATGGGGTGTGTACTTTGACCAATCACGGAGTAGGGAAGCTCTGGCCTTCTATGTGATTTGCTCCCATCTGATGCTGCAAAGGGTCCCCCACCGCTGTGACCTTCAGGGCCCCATTTCATAGCAACCTCCCCTCCAGTTCAGTCCAACAGCTCAGGCCCATCACTGTACCTGGAGATGGCTCAGGGGTTCTAGCAGGGGCTTCCAGAAAACTAGTTCTTCCATCATGGGGGACCAGTTCCACACTGTGCTAGACCATCCTGTGACCTCCCAGGAACCCAGGGGTATTTTCTGCAGGATCATCGAGCAGTGCCACAGCCGACAGTGGTCCGATCTTAGACCAGGAGGCTCTTCCATACGGAGGAGCCCGTCGAAGCAGCCAGCCAGTGGGCACTGGCTACTGGACTGGCATCTGTCTCTGAAATGATAGAATTAGAATGTGAAAGGCATTCCTGTAGTGCTGTGGAAGGTTAGGAGCATGACACCCAAAAGAGAAGTAGTTTTAACAGTTGATATGGTGATGATAATGACGCCTTTGTTTCTTGTTTGTGACAGAGACCCTGTGCTTTCCTCCCTAAGGCCCCTGGAAATGGTCCTGAGCACAGGGCTATCTTTGAACATGACCAAGGCAAGTAGCCCCATGCAGGGACACCCATGGTGGAGAAGAGACGGTCCATGGAAGGAAAGGGTTGGCTTGCCGAGGGTCCTGCCTGCTTGGCTGGCATGAAGACAGACCTGGTCTGTGTTCCCTGCCTGAGCCAAGGTTGGGCTTTGTGGCCTCAGGTCCACCTCGTTTCTAGGAAACCTCCAAGGGTCTTTTCCCATCCCAGGGACATGCACAGTAGGTAGCCATTGAAAAAACATTTCTCTTTACCTTTTGTGCTCTGCATGATGCTGTGATATTGAGTTGGGCAGTCTGTTAGATTAGATCATGCCACACTGACAAAGTACACAGTTATGTCTTCTGTTAGTGGCACCACCTGCAAACACAGGTTCCATGGTAGCTCAGCTCTTCACCTTAGGAACTGCGCCCATAAGGGCATCTGCTAAATGCAGTTACACAGCAATACAGAATTCAGTGTTTTGTTAGGATGTGCTACAGTGTGTTAGCCTAATGTGGTCACAGGTGTAGTGATGTTGGCACTAAGCAATCCCTCGCCAGGTGGACTGGAACTCTGCCGTGACCGGCTCTCACCTTGGGCACTTGCACTTATTCCTCCATTGCCATGGATCCATCCCTTCATCATGGACACCCACCATGTCTGGCTCTTATCCTGGACCACGAGGGGTGGTGGCTGAGGTGCCCCTCTTGCCACTCCACCCGCGCGCCATTAGGACGTGGACCTCTCTCAACGTGGAAGTCCTGTCATCCACCTCCCAGGCTGGAGCTGTTTCCACATACGGATGCTGCAGCCCCCCACCTGCCTCAGACAAACCCACCGAACCTCACCAACCTCTTCTTGGCATTTGAGAGTTGAGTCGGTGCTCTTCCCACCCCCCAGTGCCCACAGCTGGGGCAGGGTTCCGGCTGGGTGTCAGAGTGGGAGAAGGGCTGGTCAGCTGGCACACTGAGTATGACTGTTTGAACGGGGTCACACATTTCTTACCGGCCCCAGCACTTCCTGTGTTGCATCTTTGTGTTGAAGCATATTAAAATTAATTTGAAGGAGCTCCTGTGACATGCATTTCATGTAACGTAGCCTGGCCAGTTCAGGCTTCAGAAAATTTAGGCTGGGACCCGAGGCAGGGCAGCTAGGAAGGCGTTTGGCAGGCTGGGTTTATTTTCTGTGTCTGCCAGGGCCAGCCGTGAGCCTCCAGACCCCCCGATTCCACAGACCCAAGGTCTCTACACCCTGTTTGCAGCCGGGGTCCTCAGCAGTCCAGCTCTAACTTTGGGGAGCTAGTGACTGCTCTGCCCAGGTGTCTTCAGTAGGCTGGGTGGGCTGGAGTCCGTGGGGAAAAGGGCACATAAGATTGAGAACAAGCACTTCACCCTCAAATTCAAATTCAGACCTCAATGGGGGTCTGTTTCTATCCCCAGTGAAAGCTTGATCTGTCCTAAGTCCCATCAGTTGATGCCCGATGGCTGCAGAGCTCTCTCACGAGAGGCAGGGGAGGTGCCCTGGTGTGGTGGCCTCGGTCACAGCAGTTCCTTACCCCATGCACAGACAACCTGGTGGGTTTTCTCACACCAACAGGACAGCACAGGACCCTGGACAGCTCTGTGGCTCTTCCTACAACACTCCCGAGCAGCCAGCCCACTTGCTCAACCTGAAAGCACGTGCTCCCCCATCCTGGCCTCCAGTTGGGTTGCAGCCAGTTTGGTCAGCCTGCCCATGCTTAGGGCCACAAGGGAGATCCCCAGCTGTCCAGTCCCCTGTGGTGGTTTGCAGGGCTTACAGGAGTGGCAGCAACATTAGGGACACTGCAGCCAGTCTGTTCTCCTGAACAACTGCTGAACAAATCACCTCAAGTCATTTCCAGGCCTGCGAGGACCACAGGATCCCTACCAATGGCACCTACCTATTTATTAATGATTCATTTGACAACCTGTCCCAGCCTGTTAGTGTTTCGGGGGTGTCTTGTGACCTCCACTTTTATAGTAATCATCATCCATTTCCCTTCACACGTGAGTTCTCACCTTCACTGCACAGAGGAACAGACAGGAGACTCAGCCACTGGCATGTGCCGGAAGCAACATTAGAGCTGCTTCCTCCTCTCTGCAGAGAGCTGTCTGCTCCCACAGCTGATCTGCAGCAGGTGGAGGAAATTTCTGAAGTCAACCAACCCATCACCTCCTCTGTGAACCATCACCTCCAAGAAACCTTGCACGGCCCGCTCTCCCTGCGTGGGGGACGTGGTCATCTCGGCAGGAAGGAGTGATGCTTCAGCAGGTAGAAGCCCAGAAGTGGGTACAGGCATACCTCAGAGATGTTGTGGGTTCATTTCTAGACTACAATTAAGCAGATATTGCAGTAAAGCAAGTTCTGATCTTTTAACTGATGGAGGGTCTTCTTGCCTTCGATTTGTAAAAAATGCAGTATCTGTGAGACACAATGAATCAAAGCACATGGTGTGCCTGCACTTCTCACCTGTTTGCACGGCTGGTGCTGCCTCAGAGCACAGGCATCAAGCCAGATCTCCGGGGCTGCACCCTATTAGCGAGAGTCAGGGTTCTGCCCACTAGAAACGTTGGGTCAAATGCTTAAATACACACACAAAAAAACACCCCCCAAGGCCAGTATGCTGTCTTGATTGTTCAGACAAAGGGAACTAAATCATTTAAGTATGCTTATCTTAAACCTCTTTTTTAAAAGTTAAATTAATTGGGGTGGCATTGGTTTGCAAAAACATACAGGTTTCAAGTGTACAACTCAATAAAACATCATTTGCACATTGCATTGGAAGCCCATCACCCCAAGTAAACTCTCTTTCTGTTCCTGTTCCCCCCACCTCTGTCCCCCTTCACCTACCCCGACCCCTTTTCCCTCTGGCTATCACCACACTGTTGTCTGTGCCTTTTGTGTTATGGAGGTCTGTTCAGAAAGTATCCATCCACATGCCTATGAAAAATAGAGACATTTACTGAAGAAGATATAAGATTCAAGAAACATTGTACACAGGACATCATTGTGTACTGCCTCAGTCCCTTTCAAAGTAGGCACTTTGGGACCTCACACTGTTCTCCCTCCCAATTGCCATTATCTGCCCCATTGTATTTTCCTGAATCTCATCGATGGTGTGAAATCTCTTCCCTTTCAAATGTGATTTTAGTTTTGGGAAAAGCCACAAGTCATGGGATGCGGGGCTGAGTCACTTAGGTGACTTGATGTTTTGCCAAAAGACTCTGCACAAGACATGATGCATGAGTGGGTGCATTGTTGTGGTGAAGCTGCCAATCACCAGTTGTCCATTGCTGCAGCCTTCTGAATCATCCGAATAGTTTCCTCAGAGGAATATTCAAGCTTAATACAAAATTGGATGTAGATTTGTTGCTCTACTCGCTCAGTCATTTTGAATGTGATGGCCACACAGTACACATGGTCACACAATGGCATCTACCGCCCCCACTGACTAGTACAGTGAAGTCAACATTGTTCACACGTGCACATTCCAGTCCACTCTCCTGGGCTGCCAGGTTCCATCAATGTTGCACAAACTGTTTTTGTTACATTAACAATGGCTGGACTTTTCCCAGACAGACTGTGTACTGCATTTTGCCATGTACAATGCATTCCTGTGCATGATGTACACCCATGTTTTTGGCCCAAACTTTCAGGAAAAAAATCTTTCATTTTAATTTTTTAATTCAATTTTTTATTTATTTGTATTTAGAAACAAAACCGATTATCATATTCCAGGGTATTATTTTGTATACAGATATCATTATTGCTTTCTAGAGTAACACTTTTAATGCATAAGTATAAAAAAATTAAAAACATTAGTATAGATATGAAATAAGCACTACCCATGTATAATGGGCATCCTTATTTTTCCCTCAAAAATCTGAGCAAAAAAGTGTGCATTATTCACAGCAAAGTACAGTATACTTTTGGGGGCTAATCCCTTCATCTCCTTTCATCCAGCTCCTCTGTCCCGCCCCTCTAACAGCTGTTAGTCTATTCCATCTATGCTGTTTCTATTTTATTCCTTGGTATATTCTGAACCAAAACGAAACAAAAAACAGGCCTCCTGGCATTTCTGCTGGCTCAGTTCTCTTCACCCCTCTGCCCCCATCATCTGCCCCGGGGCTAACTTGCCGAGCTTACCAAGTCTGCAAGGCTTTTCCAGCACAGGCACCACGGGGACAACGGGATGCCATGCAGCTCTAAACAGCTGTCACCCTGCAGTGTGTGGCTGAGGACCCTGCCTGGGTGCAGTGTGCCAGGGCACCCACTGCACAGACTAACGACAGGCCACTGGGCACAGCTGCTGCTCTCTGTGTGGGGGTTTCCATCTTCCCTGCACCCAGATTCATGTAGGGGCCCCCCTGCATCCCGTTTCCTGTGACTGCAGACCGCTGGTACCTGAGCAGGCACTCAAGTAATTGCACTATTTTAAGGGGTAAAAAAATTTATTTATTTTTAGAGAGAGGGGATGGGAGGGAGGAAGAGAGGGAGAGAAACATCCACGTGAAAGAGAAACATCAATCTGTTGCCTCTTGAAGGCCCCCCACCAGCCCCCCACCAAGAACTGAACCTGCAACCCAGACATGTGTCCTGACTGGGAATCAACTGGCGACCTTGTGCTTCTTGGACGACACCCAACAAACTGAGCTACACAGGTCAGGGCAGGAGTAAAACTTTAAAGCATCCACGGGAAAGTGTAAAACTTCGCAGCTTCTCCCTTCCCCACCTCAGCCGGATTACCCTGGGATGAGGCGCTGACCATGCTGAGCAACAAGCCAATGGGGCTCCCCTCATTAGCAAAGGAACTGCCTGTTTTGGTCCCTGAACCTTTTCTCACAGAACATTTTTCAGTGACTGTATTAATAGGTTTGCGGACAAGCTTAATTGCTCAAATGAAACTCTTGCCTTTGAAGAGGAGCTGGCAATGAATGGTACCCCCAGTAGGTCTTCCAACCCTGACTGGCTCTCGAGGTTGAGCCAAGCTGCACTGCAATGGCGGGTTTCTAAGGTGGCTGCAGTTCCCTCTGTTGCCTGGTGAAGAATCTACGTGGGATTCCTCGTTACTGCGAATGCCAAGCTGTTGGCGCAGCACTAGATTTACCAGAAGTGTATCTAGACCAAACCTTACGGGCAGAAGGTGCTCCAAGTGACTCCTCCTGAGGCCTGCAGACTGGATCTCTTCTGGGGCTCAGGGTGTCTTGCCTTAGAAAGGGCTGAAACCCTGAGGAATGACTCGGCGGGCTGCCTGCTGGCCACCAGGCGGCAGTGTGGCGCTGTGGAAATGTGCTCAGCCTCCCACTCGGCAAAGGCTTGGGCCTAGCAGATGCATGCACCCCCTTCCCCGTGGTTCTGGACTCTCTGGAACACCCTGTGACACCGCCTGGTTTTGAAGGCCAGGGACTGGGCTCGCTGGCCACCTCTAGCTGAGAAGTTGCCCTGGGGGAGCTGACTACAGACATAGTGGGCCCCTGTCTGTGGTGTCCCCAGACACTGCACACCCTGTGGGCGTGTTGAGAGCACCTCCACACCTTCAGGGTCTGTGGTCTACTTTGCCATTTGGCTGACAACCCTGCGAGATGCCTGGTTATTGCTATCTTATCCCCCATGACAAGCTGCCGATGCCAGGCCCAGCAGCATCTCTCTGCTCTTCTCTCTAGTGCCCTGGGTGTCCCATCCAGCACTGTCAACAGCTGAAAGGACACAAAGATCAGATCTTCCCACTTGATAATGGAATCACCATATGTCAGTGTCTGAGAGCTAAGGCCCATTTGAATTTGCCTCCCTTGCAAGAAAATGCCCCTTTTTCAAGGGGTAATGGGGATAGTAAGATCAATATTAGAACTGCTACCATGTTTCCTGCCCGGCAGACACACATCCTCTCTCAGGAATGGTGGGTATAGAAGGATAATTCTGGTGTGATGGGTTTTATGGCACCCCACCCAAGTCCTTCAGCAAATGAGACCTCTCTGGGTCCCAAACCTGAGCCAAGTCTGGAAAATGAGAGGTGGGAGACAGCAGCAGAGGACCCTAAAGGTGAGCTCAAGGGGTTCCGTGGTTGTGGGTTTTCCTCCCAAGTGTCAGAATAAGGATTTCCACCAAGTGGCTGAAGAGGCAATGTAGCACCTGCACATGGGGAGGCAGGAAGATCCTAAAGAAGCCAAGAGTGGGATCTGGGACTCCCCGTGGGGCACTGCCACTCCTGGGGACCTGGCCAAGAGCTGCCAGAACTCTCGAGATGAACACCATATGCACACTGAAGCCACAGACAGAATTTATTAGAATTTGCGGAAGCATGAGGTTATGTACCACGAAATAGTTTGGTTGTATGACATAAAGTACAGTGGGCAGTTGTTGACATACTGTGTTATCAGCAACAATGGGAGTTCCACATTTTTTAAAGGCGATGGACAACATCTATGTTTTTCTTAAAATAAAAACAGGAGAGAACAGCAGAGACCAACTTGATTTGCAGTTAGTGTCAAAATCTAAATCTAGTATCACAATTGTAAGAAACTATAAGAAAACTATTAGAAAAATAGAGCATCAAACAAGCAAAAAATATTTTACAATTTACATAATAAAAACAGAACTTGTTTAACAATGGCTCCATGTTCAGTAGAAGAAAAAATTTACCCAAGAAACTACAGCTCTTCAGGTTCGGTAATACACCAACCCTCCCGGGGATCACCCCCCTTGGTGCTCCTCACACCCACTGACGCTGAAAGGCACAACTTAAGCAGGAAACTTATTTTAAATATATATATTATAACTTCTCAAGTGGGAAAATAAGTCCCCAAATTAAAAAGTTTGTCATCAAGAAACACAAGATCATATACCTTGTTAATAAATTAACAAAGTCTGAGTGCGTCTTCTGAGCCCTGCTTCCCAAGCCTGCTGGACACTCTCACACCCTGAGAAAATCCCTGGGCTTTACGGCCAAGGTCGTCCATCTCCTGTGCGTCTTCCAGCCAGCAGTTCAACATGCAGAGAATGATCCAGGATGGCTCCTGGAGAACTGCGCCCTGAGACCCTTGGCCAGTCCCCGTCCCACTGAAAGAGAGCGCAACCTCAACAGAGCAATGGGCACAAAGACTCTGGGTTATAGTGATGAAGATAAAAGTTAGTCTACATTTTTTTGACCTAAACCCCCCATCAGGCATCATGTTGATGATGATGGAGAACAGAGTGTAGTTTCTGACACCACTGGATCAATAAAGCACTTCATTATCAAAAGAAAGTCCATGAAAGTCTGACAAAATGTACATCTTACTTGTGTTACATACAATACTCTCATTATGATGGCAAACACATACATTTTAAATTACATGTAACAATTATACATACCATATATTTAGTTTCACCAGAAGGGAACTAACAGTTCTGCACAAGCATCGCACACCACGCCCAGCAGTGAGGACACGCCCACAAACACACCTCTCTGTCCACCCTGGAAGAGAGCGGTCCTGAGGCCTGTCACCGGGATGGCCCTTGTTACATGTGTGTTAGTGGGGCCTTCAAATCGGAAAAGGCAGGTCCTGGTACAGAGCCAGGTGGAGGTGCCTGAAACGCCAGTGAGCTCATCTACCATGTGAGTAGGGCCCCTGTGAGGCGAGTCCACACCCAAGAAACCCAGCCTTTCACCCTGACCTCAGTGTCCCCCATTGTTAGGCATACTATTTGGGGCAGCAAAACCCACTCAATTCAGAATGTCTGCTTAGTGGTGGGGGAGGAGGGGAGGAGACCTGGCCGAATCCACCTTCCCATCCCTACACACAGCCAATGCAGTGGCCAAGAATCAAGCAGGACCAGACGCCGCATCCAGGTGTGAATCCATGCCATGGCATGGGTGCAGAGAGGTGTGTCAGGCCTGGGGAGGCAGCCTGTGGCGCCCACACAGCAGCACATGGGGCCAGGCGGCTGGTTGCCTGATAGAGTCAATGGAACAAAACCAAAAGTTGGGGAGACGGAGGAGTTCTGCCTACAGCCTAAATTTAGCTGGCTTTCCAAAACAACCTGGAAAAGATGGCTCCACCACTGCTTCTTGGTTTGGAAAAACAAATTCAGCCCAAAGTGCAGCTGAGGGGATGTGAGCAGGTCGGGTGGGGCTGTGCACGTGTGGCGGCCCAGGGTCCCCTCTTGGAAGGTCCCGGGAGCCTGGCTATTTCCCCGGAGACCCTCTTCACGCTCCCTCTGCAGCAGAGGTCCTGGCGTTCCAGTTTGAATTTTTGGGAGTGACGTCATAAAAACATGCCTGCGGGATTTCGGAGGCAGGAAGGGGCGTTCCCTCATCACAATGGTCTTTCCATCCTGAGCACTTGGGACTGGGGCACAAATGAGTAGACACAATATCCCCAAAGGATGTGTCTCTAGACGTGTGGAATTTCTGACTGTGTCGGAAATTACTGGCCGAGCCACGAAACTGCAATCCTGTTCTTGTTTGGTGGGGGGTAGCGGCACTTCTGCTGGGTTCCACTTTGCCTGCATGTGTATTTCAGGGACAGTAGTGAGGGGCGCGAAAAGAAGTACATTCACATCGAGAGGCGACCCCCACACCTCCCCCCCACCAACCCATGGCCCCCGGACACAGAACACACGGCTCTCAACCAGAGCGCTGTGCAGCAACAGGGGCATGCGCACTGTGTCGGAGTCACCCTCGGGGCCCTGCTCTGGTGGGACGGTGCAGGGCTTTTCCTTAGACTAAGCCACAAGTCTTCTGTCAGCGCTGCTGACTCTGGGCTGAGGAAGGGGGAGACGTGCCTGTTGGGGGGGCTCATCCATGAGACAATGTGGGGGCAACACACTTTTTTCAGTGTGCAGAACAATGGACTTTGTTAGTGAAAAGCTCAGCTATAATCAGTCTTTTGGGCACTGTCTTGCGTGAAATTTCAGCCAGAAGGGAAATTAAAGTTAAAAAAAAATCTTAGACACACTCTCCCTCCAGTTTTTTGCTCATCTGGAAAAATACCAGACAAACTGAGCAAACAGCTAACAGGCCCCAAGAAGACAGCGGGCAACCCAAACAAAATAGTATTTTTCAAAATAGTTTACAGCACCAATCTACATAAATTGAAATGTTTCTTTGGGAAACGAAGCTTTGAACTTTTGGGGTCCCCCACCTGCGGTCTGAACCACAGTGGCTCAGCCCTGGGCTGTCTACTGCCTGCCCTCTGCTGGCTGACCAGCCATTGGCTATTTTACAAATTCTTAGATTTTTCTCCAAGAACCTTTTGAGGTAAAGAAAAGTGTTGTCAATTTACCAAGCTGCTTTCTACTTGCACAGATCTGTGCAAAGGCTGGGATGGGGTGGTGGGGGCGGGGGGAGGGGGCAGGGAAGAAATGGGAAACTAAGCTTTGAAAGCAGCCTTTACATTTTCTGTGGACTCCAAAATACTTGTCTCCCTCAGCTCCCATCAACACAGAACCTTCTGTCTCCTGAATTACACTCCAACTGGAGGACTCGGCTAGCATTCCTGTCTCCTCTGGCTTCTTCCAACTGGGAAGGCCGCAGGGGCAGGGGCGGGAGTGGGGAAGTGTGCTGTGTAGAGAGACTTATGGAGGCGTGGGGTCGAGGCAGGGCTACAAACCCATACACAAACCTGTGTGTCTGGATGATGAATACACCAGAGGGACAGCACACAACCCCAACTGTCTCACGTGGGGGCCCCACACTCTCAACAACATACCAGTGGCACCGAGTAATTAATTATTTGGCCATTTTCCAAGTTAACATTAAGCACCAACGAATTTGCTGGAGTGATTCACAGAAACTAACAGGAGGGCTCAATTTGATCACACTTACGAGACAGGTCAAACAGATCATGGTAGGGGCCACAAGTGGCTGGAAGGACTGGTCACTGTCACCTCAGAACAAGCAGACACCTGTCCTGGGAACTTCATAAGACCCCAGGCACTGACCTGAAAGCATCAGAGGGCAGGACTTTGAGAATGGCAGCAACCTACAGACAAAGGCGTTTAGAACTCTGCTCATCTGAGGCCGGTCGTACAAGAACACAGTGTCACATGCCAGTTACTCAGGACACACAGCCAGCGGTGAGACGCCAGAGCAGCATGAGCAGGCCGTGCCGGGGGGCACGTGGCTGACAGAGGCCCCCGTGCACACGCATCCTGGAGTGGAGATGACGCCCCCCACCTCGCTCCCACAGTGGCGCTTCTGCGGTGGAGTGGGCGGGGGCCTGTCAGGGAGGCAGAGCAGGGCCCCTACATGGAGGGGAAGTGGAGAAGGGGTCACAGTCCTAAGGCCCCTTCCAGAAGCTACTTGGAGGGCAGGGCAGGAGAAGGAAACCAGTCATGTTTTTCCTTGTTGAGTAAACAGCTGGCCTTCAGCTCTGGGGTGAACCTGTGGGGATGTGCTATTTTGTGGTACTCATCTTGCATCTATGGCCGGCTGTTTGGGGCTGAGAAGGGAGATGGCTACTACAAGTCTGGGGTAGGTGCATGTTTGACTCCAGAATGGTGCCTGGCGGCAGAGCCCTGGTGACCTCCATTCTATAGCAGCACAGCAGGAGAGGAGCTTCTTTCTTTGTGAAGAGGGAGGTTAAGAGGCTCAGTGGCCAGCCAGAGCCAAGTGGCCCTGGCCAGGGAGCTGTCAGAGGTGACCAGGGCCTGATGAGCCTGCTGCAGAGCAAGACTGGGCAAGCCCCACGCTGTGGGGTGAGGCTACAGTCCAGGTACTGCACCTTCGCTGCTCTGGAGCCTGGTGGTCGTGGGTGGGTCCTATTGCATTTGTGGAGACAGCGAGGTGCTTCTGAGTCCTCCATGGGCATCCCTCAGGGCTGCTGTCACCTCTGGGGGACAGGGCTGTGTGTCACTTGCAGTGGTCCAAATTGCCATCAGGAGTCCTTGCTTGGCCAGTGGCCAGGGATGCCTCCTCACTGTGCCACAGTCCATAGCCAAAGTAGATGGTAAAGCCTGCAGGCCAAGGGCAGAGCGCAGTGATCAGAGAAGGGGCCGGAGGGTGGCGAGGGGGAAGGGCTCCGGGGAAGTAGGCAGAGCAGCCTCAGCGGAGCAAACCTCACCACACTGCCTGGACCTAGCCTTTCTGCACTTAGAGGAACAACATGACTCTTCAAAGAGGGCCAGCAGAGGTGACCCACTGGAAAGCCTCGCACCAGGGAAACCCCTGAACAGAGGGAACAGCTCAGTTGGGGGCCCCAGGGAGGGAGGGGCATTAGTCCCTCAGCATCATCCACTGACGACCTGGCTGGGGGGCATGTGGCTGCTGGAGGGGGCCAGGACAGACACTGTGGAAGCTGTGAAGCTGTGCTGTTCCCTGCCAGCCTGGGGTTCTAGTGGCCACTGGGTTGCCCTGGATTTCCATGCTGTCTGCATAGTCACGGCTGCTCTTTTTCTCTGCGTAAGTGACTGTCACACTGCAGGAGGCATTCAGGTCACCTGGGAATGTATGTACCACAGGAATCCAGTCCAATCCAGTGCTGGGCACTCCAAAGGTCTATGGTTGGGTCCAGACCTGTCCAGTGACTGTGTCCCGGGGCCACCCTTATGCTGGTGACATAAGGAGAGCAGGCCTTAAAGGAAAGACTCAGCTGCCTTAAAGGAAAGACTTAGCTACCAAAAGTACAAAAAGCAGCAAATGCCCAGAAGCCAGAGCTTATACCAGGGATGATAAGATGCAGGTGCCATGTACCTCTGGCAGGAAGTGAGCACCAGGCCCTGCAGTCTCAAGGAGTGGGCACAGTGGGCTGAATGCAGATCGAGCCAGGTCTCTCAAAAAAAGTCTCTATGGGAGTTGCCTGTCCAGCTAGACACTGACTTTGAGGGGAGTGAGGGATCTGCAGAGACTGGGGCAGTCGAGTGCCCCCTAGCAATGGTACAGCAGCAGCCGTCTACTCCAAAGTGGGACAACCCAGGACTAAAAGGTCTGGCAGAACCATGGTCCTGAGATTCCTGCTTTTATCAGGGATGCTGAGGGACATAGGTCAAGGCTAGTCCCCCTGCATCAGCACTCAGCCTAGACATTGAGGAAGAAAACTGAGTTCATCTCCTGCAGCCCCCAGAGAGAGACCAGGCCACAGTCAGGCCCGGAGAGGGCCATGGCCCCCATGGTGACACCCAAGCTTCTGCAGGCCCACCGGTGCCCACATCCCACATGGAGAGGTGAGGCCCCGACTTTCGCACTGCTGGGGGGAGATGGGCTGATGCATTATCGATGGCAGACTCACGGCCTTGTTCTGATTAGTCTCAAGCTCTTGCTCAATGACTAGTTCAGGCAAGAGGCTATTAAAATGAAAAGTATCTGAAGGGGAGGAAAGGACCCACAACCTACCAGGAACTCCTTGTTGTTTGAGAGAAAAGAGCTGACTACCTATGTTTCCACTGTGTTTTGAAATCTGAACTGAGCGAGGCTCGATGACATAAGTGACCAGCAGGGATGGGAGGCCTCAGGAGACACTGGAGTATGGAACATGCTGGTCACAGCAGGACTGATGAACTGACCTACCTATCAGCATCCACACTGCAAACCGGACCCACGTGCCTTGGTCCAGCTGCATCATGAGATAGACGTTCACAAAGATGCTCAGGACAGGAAGGACCGGCAGGAAGGGCACCTGCAAAACACAAGGCAGCAGAGTCAGTTCTGACAGACTGAAGAGCATGGAGCTGGGGCCTGCTTGAATCATTTAGCAAAACTACCTAGAAAACGTCACACACCTGACACTCATGTGGATCCCTGAGATTTGTGTGGACAGCCATTTTTAGGTGGGAAAGAGGAAAGGAGTGCTAACCCCACCCGTGCCCCCAGCCCCTCCAACGCAAGCACACCCACATGGGGGCAAACGCTAACAGGTGGGAGCTCGGGTCTAAGCAACTAACTGCCAAAGTAAGCTCTCTTCTTATTTTCTACTCCTGCTGTTTTTCCACTAAAGTGAGGGGCTAGAAGGAGAATTCCACTTTACCTCTAAGGTTGAACTATTTTGTTTGTATAATCTGAAAGTGCAGAAGCCTTAGTCGCCTCCAAGCCTGGGTGATGATATATGATCCACCAGGACAGCATTTGTGAGAAGCCCTGGGGACCAGGTATGCTCCGCCACCTGAGAGCCAGGGGCATGGAGAGGTATCTCTCTCCAGAGTCAGGTCCTCAACAAGTACTATCTGTTCCCATGGGCCCATATTCTCCTGAGACTGACTGGCAAGCATCTCCTGCCAGACACCCAGGCTTAGGGGAGCACATGTAGGGACTGTCCCACCAGGCAGTCCCCTGCAGGCCTGGCAGGCAGAGTCGCTCACCTTAAACGAGAGTTTGGTCTTGCTCTCAGGCTGTCTCCAGATGATGACAGTGACCACTAGGCAGAGGATGGCAGAGCCAATGAGTATAAAGACTGCCCACAACTCCCCGTTTGTGAGAGCCGTCTTTCCCAGCACAGCCACGATGCAGAAGGTGATGATAAAAATTGCTGTGAGAGACAGAGAGAGTAGGAGAGCTGTGTCTCAGCCATTTCTCAATTCCCTACAGATACTTTCAGCTCTCTCCAAAGCTTATGGAGAGGGAGGCTGTATGTCTGTAGGCATCACCAACAATGAGGACAGAATAACTGACAGCACAGTCCAGCAGTAAGACCCCAACCCCCCTACCCAGGGACAAGAAACCATGCAGTACCAACAAGCAGGACCCCAGACACATACAGGGAAAGGGAGACTCTTACCTATGAGGCTGGTTGAAATGTTCACAATTAACCCAGAGATTCTGGAGGGCTCCATGTTTTTGGGTGAAAGTATACTTTTCAAAGAAAACCTTTCTGCTTCTGCTAAAAAGCCTGTCTGGGAATCGCTGGTGCTCACCAATTCATTCTGGTCTACTTGGTCCAGGTCCTCTGTAGTTCTGGCCATCTGATATACCATGTTAGGTTGCTCTGGCTGATACCTGCACACAAATATGACCATTGTGGGATGCAAAAAGATGCACAATAATTCAAGTTCTTAGTAAGCCTTCATGGGCAAGTTGCCCAGGACATAAGGCATCATATGGAAAGATAATGGTCCGAATGACATCTCTGGCAAAATAGAAACATGAGGAGAGCTGGGTCCTCGCCTTCTGCTGCTGCTTCTGGCAATACCCTCTTTGGTGTCTCTGTTTTGAGACCACTTGACCTCCACTGTAAACCAGCCCAGAGAAATGTCCTGAGGTGGTTTCTCTGGCTCTGAGAGTAGCACTGGCCCTTGGAAGCTTAAGATATTAGGCCACTTCCAGCAAAATTAGGCTGCAGGAAGCTAAATGCACAGACAGAAATAGAAAGCAATAACATTAAGATCCTATTTGGTGCAGAGAACTGGAGAAATGTGTCTGCAGGCTGATGGCTTTGAGATATTCTGTTTGGGAGACTTAATTGCATCAATTTATTTTAAAGCTCCAAGTGCCTTGGTATAAATAAATCTACAGAGCTGGGTGAAAGACTCAGCCCATGGCATGATTTCCAAGGTACAACCTACCTGTAAATGGAGCAGTCATTTTAAATGAGGCTCCTTATCTTCTCACTCAAAATGAACAGAGCTCAAATCTTTTCTACCAGCCTTGAAAAACAGAATGCCTTATGAATTATTTTACATTTAGTCTAAGAGTAAGCATAAAGATATTCACCATATTTTCACTAATTCACTTCTGTAACACTATTCAGTCAATTAGCAAACTAGATTTAGCTGATTTTACATGGTTACTACCAAGGCTCGATGCGATCCAGGTGTTACATACATTATCTGCTGAGCACATTAAAAATGGGATCAGTGGCCTTGCAAGTAGAAATACCTGAAAAGAAACAAGAGGCTCTTGCCAGGTGACCAACTCAGAGTCTCCATGAGTACTTGTTCTCATGCTAAGTGCTACCTCGGGCCATTTCTGGGACTTGGGAAGCAGAACCCTGTCATTCCAGAGCAAAGTAATATCGGTACCCAGAAGTATGCTGTGTGGAGGTAGCTGAGACACCAAGCTTAAGCCCAGGGCTGCTCTATTATCTCAACCCAGGGGCTAGCCTGAGCACCCAAGCATAGAACAGCCAGAACCTGGAAAGTCTTCCTGAACGTCAGCCTCGGCCATCCCACACCATATACTGGGACTCCTTCCTCCAGCAGCAGTGCAGTGAAGCATCACAGCAACCTGAGTTTCAGAGGTCATCACAGTAACCTAAGTTTTACTGGATTCTCCCAATTTCCACCAGGGACAGTCCCAGACCCCTCTGTCCCAAGAACCTGAACCACACTGCAAATATTACCCAAGCCTTCAAAACATCTGATCCCAGGAACCAGGCCCAGCAGTTGAGCTGAGAACCTGTCTTGACCCTCCCAACAACCAGACAGAAAAATGAGGGCATAAGACAGAGGGAGGCGGGGCCACCCATGACTCTTTGCAAGGATGTTCTCTATAACTAGGCTCTCAGCCATCAGATCCCACCCTACCTGGATAGTTCCCAAAGGAGCTACCAATAACCTAAAATTTACACTGTCTAAACCATTAATCTGAACTGCTAAGAGGCCAGCAGGGTTCATGTGTGTTTCTGTCATGGGACCCAGAAAAGCCATACATACCGTAAGACCAACACACAGGCAGCCACTAAAGAGTAAGCCAGGAGAGTGCCGATGGACATGAGGTCCACCAAGTCCTTCAGGTCAAAGAGAAAGGCCATCACAGCTGGGGAGAAAAGCATCAGGATTCATGGATGGTCCTCTACACGTACTGACATCCAGAACCACCACCCACCTGTGATTCAGAGCACATAAGAGGTGCTACTTTTGCTTGCTCCCCATATACCCAGCCCTTTCCATGGAAAGATGTTTAAAGGAAGAAAAGCTCAGGATTAAATCATATATAGTCCTCAATGGAACTTTGCAAGCTATTCCAACACTACAAACAGAGAAACCAAAGTTCAGACTGGTTGGAACAGTTATCTAAGGTCACACAGCTAGTACGTGAAAAAGTCAGAATTTCAAACAGGTTCTTGTGAGTCTGAGTCCATTGTTTCTTCCTTTCCATCATGCTGGCTCAGACACAAATCATGTACATCCATCCATCCATCCACCCATCAACCTCCTGGCACTCACTGAAAGCGTGGTATACACCACTGAAGGAGGAAAAGTATCTGGCATATCATCCAAAACATATGAATTGGTCAGCAACAGTGATAAGGAGGTGGATGAGGGTGGATGAGGCTCCTGACCCAGACAGTTGAGCATGGAAAGCAGTGTTACTCCCCGACAATCTCAGCTCCTTCACTGTGACCACACTTAAAAAAACCCCACACACATGCTTATTTTAAAATCCTTTGTACTTTTTCAGAGTGTTTGTGTGTATTTGTGTGGGGACACTGGTTGCTTCCCATTCAAACAATAACTTGGCTAGGTCTATTTTGGGGTATTTTCAAATCATTCACAATTGAGACAAGTTAAAACATAAACACAAAACCATTGCTTTTCCACAAATACTTCTCAAGACCCTATAAATTACTGCAGTTAAAAAAATGTAAATTGTGAATAAATAATAGGATTTAGGAGTAGAGAGGACCTTCTGAGTAATTAGAGCAGTGTCCAACCATGCATGCCACCGGCACCTACATCCCCACTCACAGAAAAGCTTGCGACAAATTTCTTCCATGTGGGGTCATTTTAGAAAGCCTATTACTTTTTTACACTCCCACCAAATAAAATGAAGAGAAAATCTTTGGTTTGGTGAATGTACTTTATAGTCACTTTAATGATTATAGTTTCATCTCCCTTCACCAGTACAGAAAGGAAATTAAGGCCAGTTTTTAGTATGATCAAATTACATGTAAATACTGAAAAAAATCTTCAGTTTTCAATGCCTTATCTCTTAAATATATAGGACATATTCTGACATATAGTGTCCCTTAACCTGACCACTGTGATCGTTCTCAGGAATGTAGAATGATAGGAGAAACTTAATAAATAATAAAAAATTAGGTTTCTTTCATTACGTAATGTTAACCCACAAAATGAAGCACACTTTGCTAAGGGCATAAATATTATTAATAACAACTCATTGATTTAAGAAAGTCAAATGTCTTACCAATGGCCATTTGACAAATCCCTGTGGTACAAACTGTGAACAGTGTCACGTGTCCTAATTTACGAGGAAAACCTGCTGCTCTACTCACAGCCTGGAAGGAGCCAGACTCTTTGGCATAAAAACAAACCAGGTACGAAGCACAAGCCAGCTCTACACTATGGGTGTGCTTCCTGCTTTCACCTCTCTGTGTCTCCACTTCCACATCTGTACAATGGGATCACACTGCCTCTCAAGCTATGAAATGCAATCATTAAAGAAGGGAACATAGATAACAAACAGCATGCAGTGCATGTGCAAATAAGTTTCTGCTCCTCCTTCTTAATCCAGGGCCCCTGGAATATCACACAGACCAGGAGTCCCCAGCCCCTGGCCTGTTGGGAATGGGGCCACACAGCAGGAAGAGGAACAAAACTTCATCTGTTTTACAGCCGCTCCCCATCATTCACATCACCACCTGAGCCCCGCCTCCTGTCAGATCAGCAGCAGCATTAGGTTCTCATAGGAACACAAACCCTACTGTGAACTGCACATGCGAGAGATCTAGACTGCACACTCCTTATGAGAATCTAATGACTGATGGTCTGAGGAGGAGCTGAGATGGTGATGCTAGTGCTGGGGAGCAGCTACAAATACAGGTTATCATTAGCAGAGAGGTGTGACTGCACAGAGACCATAATAAATCAGCTGCTTGCAGACTCATATCAAAACCCTCTCAGTGAGTGGGAAGAGACAGTTAAGCTGTATCTGGTGGCAGGCTATAAAGCCAAGCCCCAGCCACACCCCAGTCTGTAGAAAAACTGTCTTTCACAAAACCAGTCCCTGGGCCAAAAAGGTTGAGGACTGCTAACACAGACTCAAAGCATTTTTCAGTCCACTGATGCCATCTGTCAAAATCATCTTCTTGGTGAGGAACCTCATATTTGGTAAGATAAACCTCCTCTGGGCCTGCCATTATGTATACACCCAAGGCAAATGGCTTTAGCAGCAGCACTTCCAATATCTCCTGGGGAAGAAGTGGTACATTTTATACAACACTAATCATAAGTGACTCTCACTTCCCAGAGAACTCATGAGCATAGATACAAGGACACTAAATTTCCAGTAATAACGCATAGTCTCACTTGGCTTCTAAATGCATGGAGATGTCATCTCACTGAAACCTACTCAGGGACACTCAGAAACAGAGAAGACCAATGACTTTGCGGGACCATGTGTGTCCTAAGCTCTGGCCAATGAGAGGATAATAACAGAATTCAAACTTTTTGGAAAGTCCATCACATCTCTGTAGCACTGGCCTCTGCTACAGGACCTTGCAATAAACCAGGTTCTAAGGGTAAAAACCAAATGTTAAAAAGACCAGTTAAAACTTTTCACAGGCCACAGTACAATTCAGGACATTTCCCTAAGAAGTAATAACAACTCAACTGTTGAAATATTTACATGTGAAATTATTTCCAGTTCTTACCAGCAATGGCACCTGAGGTTAATGTGGCAATTATCGGTGTTTTGGTCCTATTGTTGATTTTAGCCAAAAATTTAAATAGCAGTCCATCTTCAGCCATGGCATAGATAACTCGAGGCATGGGAAACATGGAACCCAAAAGGCTAGGTGGAAGAAAAAGACAAAAGCATCAGTAAGATGAACTTACCAGCAATCAAGTCACCAGCATCTGACCAGGCCCAGTTGACCTCTGGGGAGCAGGAACCCTGAGCTCTCCCCAAGGGCTGGTGCCGGCCAGGCTGCGTGAGACTCATGCTCAAGACTCAGAATTCCACACACCATCTCCTCAAAAGGCACTTACTCTGAGTTTGTGTAAGTGTAAGAATGGGAAAGGCCTAACAAATAGTACAAACCAACTTACTGTTTTTATGGAAGGGAAATCTTATATTTATTCTTGCAGTTATTTCCAGCTAAATCAAGCAAAAAATAAAAGAATCCCGGCATCCATAAGGATGTCTCTGGTAAATCAATATTTACCATATAGTTACTGTCCGTAGATTAGTAGGAAACAGCAGGGGCAGAACACCCCTCAATAAAAGGCACTCACTCCCTTTTTCAAGGTTGCCTCTGCTTGACAGCCAGACTGAGGCCAACATGCAGTGTTCACAAAGCTGGCCTGACCCAGTAGCCAAAACCGGGAACAGAAAGCCAGTCCCTTGCTGAGCAGATGACAGCCTTGGGTTCTTCAAGATCAATAACGTAATTGACTCTTGGCTGATTAATAGCAACAACAAGGGAGAAACCACAGAATCAGGGTTGGCGTTACTGGCTCCAGCTCCAGGGAAAAAAGTAATTTTAACAGCAAATCTGCACATACAGCTTTACTGAGCCCTCCACAGGTGATGCCCGAGAACACTCACCTGGTAGACAGAGCACAGAGGGAGCCGACGGCCACTGCGTACTTGGCGCCTTCCCATCCCACATGCTTGAAGGCGTCGGGCAGCGGGCTGTCCTTGTCCAGGCACAAGTACGGCATCATGAGTGTGAGGGCAGCCGACACCCCGAAGTAGGCGATGAAGCAAATCAGGAGGGAAGCGACGATGCCCACAGGAATGGCCTTCTGGGGGTTCTTGACTTCTTCACCTAGAAGCAACCAGGAGTCAGCCCAGGTCGGTGAGGTGGTGAGGGGTGCCCCACAAACCACAAGGCCCCAGGCCTTTCAGCATCCAGGGAGTCTGTGCCATCACAAATGACCCCCACAGAACTCAGCTCTATGGGGGCCAGGGTCTGCTGGGCTCTGGAAAGACGGGGTTGCCCCAGCAACACAGACCAGGTGACCCCTAGGCCCCCGGATGGTGTTCTTGGCTGTTTTGTCATGGTTCCACCAAGGGAAAGACTTGCTTCCTTTGGCAGGGAGATTTGGGAGGCTTGATGGAGCCTAGACTATTCAATTTGCCAGGACGGCAGTATTTTTAATGGCCTCGTGTCTCCGGATGATGCACAGATATGAAGTCAGGCTGTGGCCTGGGCTGTCATTATCCCATTCGTTCTAGCAGAACGGTCAGTCACACTCCTGCTGCAGTTTCCTGTCAGGAACTGCCCCTCGGGGAAACGATATGGGTGGGGAAGATTATCAGGAAGCTGCAATCTACACGTTACTCCTGGGTGAAAGCTCAGCAACCAGCACAGGCGCACAGGAAGGAAGATAGTGGCCCATGGGGGCACAAGAGGACCAGAGGTGGGCAGGCGTACCTGTGGTGGCAATGCAGTCAAAGCCCACAAAGGCGTAAAAGCAGGTCGCTGCTCCTGATAGGACGCCGGAGAATCCGAAAGGCATGAAACCCCCGAAACCGAATTTCCCTGCCTTTGTGTCGCTGGAAAAAAAAGAGCCACAACAAAGATCACAACACCAGCCTCATCATTCCAAACAGCCACTGACTGACTTAGACCCACCGCTCCAGCCCTCAGTATGTGATCCCTGACAGCTGTCACCAGCCACCGCATCCCAACTCTGTGGGCCATAGGACCCTCGATTTGGCGTGGCCTAGAGTCATAAGGGTGTGTGCTAAGCCCTTTCCAGAGGTGCCTTGTAAATACTGACTTGGAGTAGGGGTGGAGTGTAGGAACTGTGACGGGCTGTCCAGCAGGAAGGAGGGGAAAACCTACAACTGCAGCCTCTCCCCCGAAACCCTAGAGAAAGAAATGAAGCCAGGCAGTGCAGAAGCCCCAGACCTAGGAACAAAATGCAAAAAGTCTCCGTATTTACCAGTAACTTAGGTCTCAAAACAAGCATTTCCAAAGGCACTGAGGTTTGAAGAGTGGTTTGTTTTAGTCAACAAAAATGCTCCCTAAGCACCCATATGCACAAGGTAAACAACTGGGATGCTCCACAAGTGGGCACTGGTACCCAGCACAGCTGGGCTCATGGGTGGCGCTCAGTAGTGTTTGCTAAAGTAATGAACACAAAGTCAAACATATTTTGTGAACCTCAAAGTCCTTGAAGATCCAGAAAATAGTCACAGTGGTTCAAAACCTGTGACTCTAGACACTAAGCTTCAAGAGGGAGCCCTTCGCCCCTGCTGGCCCCATCTGGGTGGCCATCCGTGACATGAGTCTACCTCAGGCCCTGCCTGGCACCGAGTAATCTTGAACCTCCGCCACCTGAAGAGCAGCCCCACTCCTTCCAGTCTGAGAAGGGCAGCTTCAGCTCCTCAACATGGAGCTCCCGAGGATGCTCAAAGCCCCCCATTAGCCCTGCCCACTCGGCTGACTGCCCCTTCACATGGACTACTTCACCCGCGGACCTGAGACAGAAATGAGAGAGAATATTCCAGTTCTGTGAACACCAATGCACTGAGGCTGGGTTAGCAACTCATTCTGGCAAATTTGTTTTTAAGTGGGATTTACCGACTGACTAATAAAACAGACCAACAATTTGGACCCAATTGTTTTCTAACAGGGAATAAGCCTTCTCCTGATTCCTTGGGTATAGTTACATTTTTCAGCTCCAGAAGGTGCCACGGAGCCACCGGGACTCACTGTGGTGCAGTAGCAACAGGAAGGAAACCCCAACAAATACACAAGTGATAGATGTGGGTAAAATTTCACCAGACGCAAATGGAAGCTTGTCATCTTAAAGTGTGACTGAAGTAAACCGTCAATCCAGGTACAAAAAAAAGGCAGCTCAGGACAGTTAAATCAGCAAGGTACAGTGCACAGTCTACACTGTCTCCCAGGTGCCCCAGCCACTCCTGGGCGCATGAATCACAAAGAGCGTGGACACCTGCTGAGCTGACTTCAGCAATCACAGCACGATGCGATGCGGTGGGAACTGCCCCTGAGCCCGAGCCCCTGCAGGATGAAGCCCCTCCATACTGTATGGTCTCACTGGGAAATGCTTTAGTACTTCAGAGAGACAAACAGTTTCATTTAAGACTGTGTGGCCATCATCAGAAACACAAATCTACAGCTGGTGAACAACAAAAAAAGGAAAGATCTTACAGGTTTTAATAAAATGAGTAAGCAAGCTATGTCCCCGTCCCAATGCACTCCACCTCTCACAGTGGCTGGCTCACTGCCCTCATGGCTGTGTCTCTAGGGCCGAGCAACAAACGCCACTTTGTCTGGGAGGCGGGTACAGCCCGTCATTGCTAGGACGTACTGTGTAAGGGTGACCGATGAAAGCAAATACCACACCTGGCATGAACAACCTCTTCATAAAAACAAAAAATGAAATCTTGACTGACAACCAGGAAACATTTAACCCCTCACCTGTGAACAGCAACTAGCAAGATAGGCTGCGCCTGCTCAGAGTTTTCCAAGTCGACTGTTTCTTCAAAGCATGTTTGAGTTGGCTTTACTCTATCCTCAGTGAATGGGCACCAAGAAATGTGGCATAAATTGGTCAGGAATGCTTGGGAAAATATATTAAAAGTCCTCATTTCTCTATAATGGGGTTTAGTCCTCAAAAGAAAGACCCTTTTTATTTGAAATGTTAACCATATAATATGGGAGTTAGTGAAGTTTCATACGTTTAATAGCTTCCTGTTTGTGTTCCAGTCATGAACTAGACACATATCAGTGCCTGCCCATTAATCAAACCACTCACTGGACGCCTAGCCTGTAACAACCAGCAGCCAAGTTGGCATATGGCCACTCAGACCCCAGTGTCTCAGCCTCCCTTGCAGCTAGCTGTGGCTGCCTACTGAATTCTGGCCAGGGGAATGTGGGCAGAAGGGATGTGTCTTTTGAAGATCTGTCCTTAGAAGCACTGGAAACACTCTGCTCCACACTCACCCCCTCTCTGGGAAAGCTGGATCATGCCAGTGCCCACAGCCCAGCTCTGACCCGGTGGGTGAGGGCCACATCCTCAGAGATGACAGGACAGCCAGGTGCACAGTCTGGGCCCCTGAAAGCTGATGCACTGCCGCAATGGCCACCCAACCAAACTGCTCATTTCAGGACCTGAGACATCATTTTAAAGCCACTGCGTTTTAGAAAAGTCTCTTTATTTGAGCAGTTTAACCTTTAACCACAATTAAAATAGATTCATAGATAAAATCAAACTCCCTGTTCTCCAGCCCAGGACCTTAAGTTTTACCTGAAAATTTGATGAGAAAATAAAAAAGATACATTATAATTATTTGGCTTTGTGTCCTAGATAATACGAGTTTGTTGTTGAGGGATCACTGCAAGGCCTGAGCAGGCAGGGGGCTGGAAGCAGTCCGGTCCCTGGCCTCACCTAGGGTCCTGAGCTGGAGACGCGTCAGGAGGACGGGGCCGCTGCTTCCCAGGGCTGATGCAGCCGAGTTGAGGGTGGGAGACAGAGATTATTACGATGACATTTGAAACTTGAGTAACTCTGAAAACCTTTGTAAAAGCCCATGATAAAAGTTTCACATATTTCTTTTTCAGTGTTATTAAATACTTCAAAATAAAGTGGCATCACCACGGTATTGCAGAGAAAATCTTTTCTGATCACAAAACTCAGAGGAAGGTCATGAAACAGAATATGAGGAAAAAGGGATTACTCAGTGAGTCTGAGAGTGATCCTCGACTGTGTACATTTTGGAATTGAATGAAGATTTTGTTTTGCCCAGTAGCACCCTGTCATACAATGTTCTGTATAGTAGAGGGAAATAAAACTTAACACAAATCCAAACCAATAAAACACCCTCAGCTACTTCACTACAAAAAAAAATAACCAAATATCCAAATTCAAGTCACACTGTAAAAGAAAGATTCATATAGTTTTAGCCAGTTCCACCCCCTAAATATACAGACCAGCACGCGCCGAGGTGGGAACAGAAAAGCAACTCACTTGCCGCATAAGTGACCAGTTGTGTTCTGGAAATCCTCCTCCACGAGCTGCCAGTTCTTAAGGGATCCTTTCACAAATCCTGACACCATGATGAAGCCCAGGACCAGAACGTTGACACAAGTGAATATTTTATTGACCATGGCTGATTCTTTCACACCAAGAGTTAAAAGTCCTGAAAATGTGCATATATAGGAAACTGAGCGTTAGCCCCATACCAGGCAAATCCTTCCTGGGATGGGGACAGGGACAAAGACAATGACTTAAGAAGAATCCACATGGCATCAAATCTCGGAAGACTTCTGTGGGCCTCTGGGGATGGGGCTGGATTCATGACCTTTCTAGAGGCAGTGAGCAAAACCACCGAAGTCCTGGGGTGTTTAATAACGGTTCGAGGACGCCATCCGGGGGCACCAGGGGACATCAAGGCCCCTAGGGGATGAAGCGAGCTCTTCATCCCTGTCCCCTCCCCCTCACTAAACTATGTTACTGAGAACTGCCCGCAGGAGCAGGATTTTATTTTCTCCAAGGCAGAGACATTTTGCTCAGCTTCCTGGCAGAATGAGCTTTTCAGATGAGAAAATCATTCGGGTCAACTTGGGGAGGTAGCAGTTCCAGCAACGCCAAGTGTCTGTGGCTGTGGAGCCACCACCCCGCACAGCCCCGTTGAACTCAGTGCACAGCTAACTCACACAGGGAAGAACGCCAAGTGGTAAAGGCACCCAGGAACCACATGACGGCACAGGACCACCTTGGGGTGAGCGCGCCACCTGGGGAGTTCTGTGGCACACTCGGCTGGGCAAGAAAAGTGGCATTAAAAGGTGTCCGGGACACACGACCACCGTTTATGATTAGAGAGCGCTGCTCTGCCATGTACATCTTTTATACAGTTTAAAATAGAAAATGCTAACTTAGTAGATTGAACTCTGAAATGCAAGTGTAAGAAGAGAACGGAGCACTTCATCCCAGAAAACAGGACCCCACACCCCACGGTGCTTGTCCTTCCGCGTCCCTCCCTCCTGTGTTCATGAAAATCTGAGTAGTGCAGACTTGACTTCTGACACATACTCCTGTCAACTGGACCAGACATACTGCTGTGCAAAGTGATTTTGATTACATACACAGTGGGCAAAATCACACAGGTTGTTTTTAAAACCTATGCAAGGTTTTCTAACCTCAAAAGAGAAGTTATCACATTTCAATTTAATGTTTATGTCAACAAAACTCCCACCTTAGGGGCTGAGACACAGGTAAATGTCAGTAAGAAGAAGCTGCCAATCAGTTGTGGCCAAGTGCTCTGAAATTTTTCAATTCTGCACACACAACTTTGTCACGAAATGTATTTACTTAAAGGGCATCATGACGACCGGTGGGTGTGAGAGCACCAGAGGCGTCTCAGACGCTGCAGACACCCGTCAGTGCCCCAGACGAACAAGGTCTCTTGTTCCTCTACACTGGCCTGGCGAGCGAACACCAGCCTTCCTTTCCCAGTGGTCACCATGGATCAACAGAGTGTATTCCTGGGCCATCTGCACAAAAATCTTACTCCATAGTCACAAAACACCGGAGGGTTCGCTTTTAGCTAAATGATATACAAACCTATGTGACTCTATTAGAAGCCACTGAGGCAAAAAGATGTCTGCATTAATTGCAAAAGGAGGGCGGGGGGAGGAGAATAAAATGGGGAAGGGAGAAAGAAAAAAGGAAGAAAACCTAATGCAAGCCTGCCTTATACCTTGGGCCCCTCCCTTCCACCTGATGGCTCTCTCACTGTGTGGCTGTACCTGTTAAGATGAGGATTATAATCACAGCAAAGATGTCTGGGTTTTCGGCCAGCACTCCCGGGAGTTTCAGAGCCATGTGTGTCCGAGAGAACTCCCCGATGGGTTTGCCAATCAGCTCATCAAATGTTGCACTCCAGGCTCTGGCCACGCTTGAAGTACCTGTCACGAGACACACACACCAGAAGAAAGTGAAATAAAGCAGTTTCCAGAGCATTTGTCATCCAGCTGGACATTCACAGCATCCATGTTGTGATCACAGACAGTGCATGAGACTCTGCAGCAGCAGCCAGACCTCAGCATACGTGAGCTCAGGAGTTCACGGTGAGGTGCAAAGTCCGAGAAAGCTTCTAGGGCCTTGGAAAAACATGCCTTTCCCACCTTGACCCAATACACACATGTATACATGTTTCAAATATTTAACCAAGTTATTAATAAAAGTTTTATAAAACGTGTTACCCTGGCACCTGAGAGGCACTCAGACAGTGCTTATTCAATTCTACCTATTTGATTTCATCACAAACAGAAACGCTGATGGCAAGCCTTGAAACTGATGGCACGACTCACTCTCCAGTTGCAATGGGCTGTGTGCACCTTTCTCAGCAGCTCCTTTTCCAAGACTGGCCTGGAGAACACTGCTCTCCCAGCAGAGAAGACCAGAAACATGGCACGTGGCTGACCCTCACCTCTGCCATCTGCCACTCTGTCTGTGACCCTGGGCTCATACCCACAGGTCCCCAGGCACCTGCCAGCAGACAAAGCACTCTGTACTCTCCCCGCACCCCGGCCAGGAGGAATGCAAAGGGAGGTGGCGCTCCCAGTGCCAACGAGGCTGACTGTACGCACTCTCCCTCCCTCCCCCTCCCTCTCTGTCTCAGTCTGAATTAAGTCACTGCTTGTCCAGCACTGTTTCTTAAGAAATGTCACCAAAATTCCAATATTCACATAGACCATTTTCCTTTCCTTTCTCCAAAGGGCCTTGCCGGTGACTGCGGTCTGGGTCAGCCCCAGGAGTCTGCCGCAGTGATCTGCTGAGACTCAATTTTGCTATTTGGTCTCATGATAAATAATCTTCCAACAGCTCAATAATCGAACCACATTTCTTCATGCTGAGCAGCCCGCCTATTATGAAATCTGTCCATCAAGGCCATAACCCAGCAAAGAAACATGGTCTCCCATCTGGCCCAGAGGCTGGCTCACTGCTGACCAGGATCCTGAACCCCACCCTGCTGGCTGAGAGCGGCTGCTGGGCCTCCCAATTCTGGTTCTGAGTCAGGGCTTTAAAACCCCACACTGGCTGAGAAAACTGCCCTCCCCAATAGCTGAGGCTGAGAGGTCCCTACAGTGACACGTGGCACACGTGTGATGCCACACCAGCAAGTGGCACTCTGGCAAAGATGCATCATCTGGGGTCTGGAAGTATGAGGCCTCACGCCCTCTGTGCCTCACACCCAGATAAATCCTCTGGAAACACAACAGCCCATTTAAAATAGCCGCATTCCCACCAGGAGAACCTAGCGTGTGTGTCTGTCTGCACCTGCTTCAGCACTGGGCTGAGGAAACCATGGTGTGAATGTTATTCTGGAGGTTACAAGAGTAGGCGGTGTCAGCTCTCTGAGCAGACACTGCAGGGCCAAAAGGGAAGGTGGCCTGGGAGCGTGGCAGCGGGCAGGTCGCAGGAGACCCAGGCCCGTGGGCCCAGAAGGCTGCGCTCAGCTCCACACCTGATGTTCCCGGGACCCACGAGGCTCAACTTACCACATCTTACTGTCTTTTGATAATATCACAAAATGCCTGTTAAATGTAAATGGAATGTTTAATGGCTATTTGTATTTCTACTTCTGTGAACTGGCCATTCAAATTCTTTGGTGATTCTTTTGCTCATGTGTTTGCTTTGATAGAATGACATGCAACCATTAGGAATATTACTGTGGAAAAAAGTTAACACTGTGGAAAATTTTTACTATGTATCGTTTTATAAATAGGCATACTGTGCCAAAAACATGCATCTCATGAAGAGAGATTGTCTTTTTCCTCTATTGCATGCCCAATATCTACCAAAATGCCTTGCGCAGAGCAAGTGCTCAGTAAATATTTGTTGCAAATGAATGAATGAGAGAATTAATGTCTCTCAGTTCTCAGATTTTTATTTTCTTCTTTGTGCTTTTCAATATTCCACCCATCTTTCTGGTCCATAATGAATTTACTATAGTACTAAAAAAATAAAAGAAGGAAACAAAAAAACTAACTAAAAGAGACTAAATCCTTTTTAAGTACAGTAATTAGAAGCATCCCACTGGTTCTACGTCTATCATGTTAACAGGAACGACCTCCTGGCTTGTTCCCACTAAGCCCTGACACACTGGCGCATGAACACCAAGAGCACAGACCGGAGGGGCGTTGGTGTCCATAAGGCTGCCACCACCTTTGTAAAAGGAAAGGGGAAGATGGACAAATGTCAGGCAAGGAGGGAGCTCTTGGGAAGAAGCTAGATCTGTTCTACTTGAGAGCAAAGCGGTGCATCTGCCCACGACTGGGAGGTGGGAACAACAGAAGAGGCGGACTCACCGATGATGTAGGAGAGAATGAGGTTCCACCCCGTGATGAAGGCCCAGAGCTCCCCGACAGTGACGTAGCTGTAGAGGTAGGCCGAGCCGGTCTTGGGGACACGAGCACCGAACTCGCCGTAACAAAGGCCAGCCAGCACCGAGGCCAGTGCAGCAATCAGGAAGGAGATGACAATGGCAGGGCCCGCGTTCTCACGTGCCACAGCTCCAGCCAGGACGTACACGCCAGCACCCAGCGTGCTGCCCACTCCCAGTGCCACCAGGTCAAACGTGTTTAGGCAGCGGGATAGCCGGCTCTCTTCATGGCTGCAGTCCACCACCTTCCGCCTCAGCATCTGCTGACCCACGTTGCACAGCACCTTGCACCCCATCCTGCTGATAAATCTGCTGAGGAGAAAGAACAGGACACGTCATCCTGGCCACCCTTTCACCCTTCCACCCCTCTAGTCACAACACATAGTGCAACCAGGCCCCTGTTGTCTTTTACTGCTAAAATGCTTTCAGTCTCAGAATCCCCCAGTCAGGACCCCACCCAGGAGCTCTCCAGCCCGAGGCTTGCTTGGCCAGAGCACACAGGAACACCCGGGGCCAGGACCTGCTGACTTTACCCTGGGCCCTCTGAGTGGCCGCCTTCCTCTCAGTTCCTGGCAGAAACCTTGCATGGGCCGGAACTCTGGAGTATGGGCAACACACACCAGGAGCACTGTTCCTGCCCTCGACAGTCATGCAATTTACCAGAAAAAAAAACAAGATGTCATCCTAAGTGTACTGTTGGGGAGGCAAACCAAGCCATCTTTTAATTTATTATTAAAACCCAGAGGCCAATGGCAGTGGTTTTTAGCCCTTTATGGAATCCTCTGGGGGCAAGGACCAAGTTGTTTCCACTTTTAAGTTTACCCAGTTAGGTCCATAGCAGAAGTGTCGAATTTTTAGATGTTTAGGCTTTTTGTAGCTGTTACTACTCCAGGAATCGTGGGGGGTTTTTTGGACCCAAATGTTAGCTTTATGTGTATGAGACACTTCTGAGCACACGCTGAGAGAGCACACACGTCCACGTGATGGCTCATGCTACCCATTCCTCACAGGGGACACAGCCACGAGGGCCCCAGGACTTAAATGCCAGCTCAGCATTTAAATGGCCCTCCTGTAACGCAGGGGCCAACCCTGCCTGTTTGGTTGGGCCGGCTCCCACCTTTAAGGAGGTGGGACCAAACTCTCCACCCTGAAGGGTGGCCTGCCTATAGTAACTTCCTTCCAAAGAGGACAGTCTGGAAAAGGGAGAGAAAAGAGCCACTTTGCAGTGGAGAAATGAACAGTCAACATCAACGGTCACAGTCCTGCTGACGGTGCGATGTGACAAGGACACCTTGCCTTGGTGACCTTCAGGCCCAAACCCAGAGCCCCGGTCTCATCAGGAGAGAAACACCAGACGAGTCACAGATGAGGGGCATTCCACAAGACACCTGACCGACATGGTCCTCGAAATGGTCAAAGTCATCAAAACCAAGGAAGGTCGAGGAAATTGTCAAAGGCCTGAGGAGGCACATGGGATCCTGGATGTGGAAAAGGGACGTGAAGGAAAACCTAAGAGAGTCTGAATAGAGCATGGCCTTCATTTGTACCAGTATCACTTCATAACAGGAAACTGGGTATGGAATGTATGGAAATTCTCAACAATACCTTCAAAATGTTTCTATAAATCTAAAACTGTTTTAAAATAGCTTATTTAAAAATAAAACAGCAAGTGCAGAGATAAGCTACCATTGTTATTTTTGGCTACAGAGATGAAGAACAGTATCATTGATTTTTCACCTTTATCATCAGTTGATACCCACTGACCTAACTTTGCTGCAATAAAGCCACTGGAGATCACATTTCAGCAAAATCCAAACCTAACCCTCCAGAACACTCGACTGCCTGCCACATTCCTGTGGTCCCAAGACAGGGCCATGTCACTGGCCAAGTCCAGGTCATGGAAAATGGGGATGGTCCTTTCTGCATTTCATCTAACAGCTTTTAGCTAGAATGGGGGAGAAAAGTCATCCGATCTGGTCTCCTTGTTACACAGATGAGAAAAAATAACTACAAGAGTCAATGTCACACTAGGTCACAGAGCTCCAATGACACAGCAGCCCAAGTCCTCGTCTAGGGCTCTGGCTTTACAGGTGACAAGGAAATGATCTCACTGTGTCTTAAGATGGGGAGGAAGTGAGGAGGAAATGAGGAGAGATGATTCATTTGTGGAACAGGAAAATCAGACACAAAGATTCAACAAGAGTAAAAGAGGGCAGGTGGCCGGAATGAGAGAGGACAAGCACAGAGGTCAATGGCTTCCCTCAGCAGCACACTGGCCTGTTCCCAAAGCTCTTGGGCCAGGAGCAGATCCTGGGGAAGCAGGTTTCACAGACAAGAGCGGCTTGAGGGGCAGCAGGTATGGGAGGACCTGCATGGGACACCAAGGTGGGTGGAAGGCCCCAGCACTGTCCCAGGGAGTCATTCTCCCTGCAACTGCCTTTTCTTTTCTTCCTCAGAGGATTTAACTGGATTTATTCCAAGAAGCTGTAAATCACAACAATGTCATTAGCAAATGATTGCTCAAGTAACAAGTTAAAAGGGAAGGTGCACATTTCACCACAACCCTTGACTCTGCTGGGGCGTGCCTTAAAGCATGGTAAAATAACTCTTCAACATTGCTGTTGGTGGGGAGGGGAGTATTTTTAAGTAGAGAGGAATTTTACAGGGAAGTGGGAGGTGAAAGTTCCTTATCATTCGCATTGTTTTTAAGTTGGTTGGTAGATATGGTGACAGAGAGCCTGTCTGCTCCCATCCTCTCTTAGATGTGGTTTCTGGGTAGTAATAAGCAGATATTCTCCCCAAAACAATAAAAGCCAAGTGCAAGGCATAGACAATGCAATTAAATAGTGTTCTCCTCACTAGGCCTTACGGAGTAAAGCAAGCTAAGGGCCCAAAAGGCAGGATGAGCCATCTGCCTTCCTCTGAAAGACAAAACTTCTGTCCCTTCTCAAAAGTGTGCTGTTGTTTGAGCAGAAGAGTGACCACATTGGGATTCTTCACAAAAGGCACACTGGAGACCAGACAGGCAGGGAACAGATTTTTGAGCCTTCTTAGGGTGGGAGGCAAAAAGGAGTCCAGTGAGTGACTCACTTTCGGCAGAAATGGCCCACCTGGACATGCACAGCCCCGTGTGCCTGTGTGTCCTCAGTCCAGGGAGGGCTTCCACCAGCAGAAACCCACTCACAGGACCCACTGACTAACCCTGGGGGCTCAGTACCATTTTCAAAATAAAGGGGGCAGATTGTTGAATTCTACAAATTAGAAACAGATGGTTGCAAACATCACATGAGAAGGGAGTCCTTTGAGCTGACAAACCGTGACCACACAGATATAGCCCACTGGGGACCAGCCTCCGCAGGAGCAGCTCCCCACGGAAGCCCTGGGGCAAAGCGCTCTGGGCAGTGGTGGGGCGAGGCTGGGCGGGGACCTCATAGGAGATCAACTGCCCATCATTCTCGCCTTGGTCCCTCAGCAAGTGCTGCTTGCTATCTGTGCAACGGGCACTATATTCCTTTAGAAGACACTAGAACAAAAATGCCACAGAGCACTGCTGAGAGGTGCAGATCTGATCGTCCGGAGGGTACCGCTGTCTCAAGTTAGGTGCTCATGCCTACCTTCCAGGGTAGGGGAAAACACGACACTGTGTCCTGGCTTTGTTTTTAGGAAATAGCCTTTCTGTCTCCTTGAAATAATGCGAAACCATGTCCTCCAGTGGCATCATGTGTCAGTACCCCGAGCACGCCAGGCCGCCCCTGACACCCGAGCTGGGACTCCAAAGCTAGAGGTTCCACCAGCAGTGAGACTGCACAGAAGTTCCCCTGCAGCGAACCCCACATTCCAGCCCCAGCACTGCCAGGTTTATTCAGACTTCCTGCTGTCGGGAGATGTGCAGAAAATCAGCAGAAGGCTCTGAAAGCATTAGCTGGAAACCAGGTTATCCCTTCTCATGGGGAGGAATGAGTACAGTGGTTGACACCTACTTTTATTTGAAGTTTTGACAGAAATCTTGCAAGGGCCTCCAACCCATTGTATTCCCTGGTCATTTATCATTAAAAAAACACTTACCTTCTGTGAAATCCTCCTAGAAAAGCTAAGGGAAATCTGTTCCTTTCCCACAGAAATCCAAACTCTAAGTAATTTTTCCCCCTAGTAATTACTCTATAACAATAGCAATAAATCAATCAGTGGTCAGGACTTTAGAGATAAAGACTTCTCTATGTTCTGTTTTGAAGGTTTCTGGATGAAAGTGGGCAGATATGAATGGTATGATTTTTAAAATCATATTTAGTGATAGTTTCACCACTGAAAAAGTCCAGCTTAATGGCCTGAAGGGGTCTGATGTAGGCTATTATATATACTAAATTCATAAATGCCATTCATTGATCAAAATCCTAATATTGACATTTTACTAGTCAAAACTTTGACTCCTCCTTGAAGTGAGTGATGGTCTTTAGAATGGCCCAGGCCCCGGTAGCCCTTCCCCAGGCACCTGGTGGGCCTAGCCATAGTGAAGCTACCATTCCAACAGGATGTGCACTGTGGTCCCCAGTTCACCATGCTAAAGAGAGCCGGCTCTTGGCTTGGGTGCTAGCCTTATGGGATCCCACTAATGGGTGGGCAGACATAGTCAACTACGTCACTTTGGCTCCCTACAGAGAGAGCAGCTGCCCACCTGTGGGTGGCTGCCCTGAGGCACCTGTGGGTCTCTAGGTCTCATACAACTGTAACAAGGAAGGAAGCAGAATGCCTGTGACTGAGTGATCTGCCACCAGGTGGTAGGAGGGGTCCAAAACAGGGCATTCTAGGACGCTGGCCATTGTGGGAGAGGAGAAGACTCCAGGCGAGGAAAAAAACCTGTGCTGGAGGAAGTGTTCTCAAAGCCGGATCTCCACATCCTCCCAGATGTCAGGAGGCCCAGGTGCAAGAACTTAAATTTTTTAAAAACCAGACAGTAGACATTAAACATGGCAACCCAAGAAATAGGCACAGCATTGTGAAAAGGAGGTAAGGAATGACAGAACTGAACCAAAAGTATGGGGGTTGGGAGCAGGTGTTAAAACTAAAAAACCAGCAGTCAAAGTCTGGAGTCGAGGCAGGGCCAGCTCACACCCACGCACCCTCGCTGGGCGGCAACAGTCTGTCTGCCTGGGGGAGAAGTGGTGGGGGGACCTGGACTCTTTAAAGCCCTCCAGGGCCTACATTTGATTGACCCCAAGCCACGAGGAACAAAATTCACTCATCTCACCCCTGTGCTTGACACAGCCAGGGTTTAAGGAAATGCATAAATCCACAATCCTACCCCAGGAAGCAGAGGGTCAGGGTGAGGAGGCTGACAGGGTGATAGAGCTTCAGGAGAGGAATGTGGGACCAAGTTTAGCTGTCTGTCTCAAAGACTGCTGCTTCCATGGGGCAAAAAGGTCAATTTCATCAAGTTAGGACAGAGGCAGAAAGCCTGGAAATCCACCTGAGCACATCTCTGCATCTAGTCAGAGGCCTCAGTTGTAAAGACACTTGACATTTTTCTGAAATCCGTAGCCTACAGGTACTGCAGCTTCTCAGTGGCACGGGCAGGCACTCAGTCCAGCATGGTGGCTGAACCTCATGGTTAACAAACCATGAGGCTAATATTGTCCACAGGCCCCTAACTTGCAAGTAGTGGGGTCTGGATCTGAAAAGAACCTAGGTCATCTAATCCCAAAAGCACTATTCCACACCAGGTGCCAAACAGACTCAAGTTTGACCAAGCTTCTCGCCACTGCCTAACAATTCTTACTTTGTTTGTCACCTTGCCTGAAATCCTACAGATAAAAGACTGACGTGGGATAAGTGACAACCTCTCTTTGAATGCCAATAACCCTGTAAAAATTAACTCAATTAGTTATTCACAAGGTACAGTTGATCAGCATAAACCCACCCACTTCCCTCCAGCCACTGAACAAGGCCCATTGTCTCAGAGGCCACAGGAACTTTATTCGGGACTGAGGAACAGTAGCTACAGTCATTCCTCGGTATCCAGTGGGATTGGTTCCAAGACCTCCTCCCCACCCTTGTGGACAGTAAAAATGAGGAAGCTCGTCTCTTATATAAAATAGTGTAGCTTTTGCATATAACCTATACACATCCTCCTATACATTTTTTTATTTTTTAAGTAATTTTATTTTAATTATTGTTCAAGTACAATTTTCTATCTTTTACTTCCATCCCAGCACACCCATCCATCCCTCCCCACCTCCCTCCCATCTCCACCTGCCCCTAGTTTTTGTCCATGTGTCCTTTATACTTGTTCCTGTAAACCCTTCCCCTTTTCCCCTGAAATTCCCCTGAAATTCCCTCCCCTCTACCCTCTGAACACTGTCAGCCTGTTCTCTATTTCAGTGTCTTTGGTTATATTTTGCTTATTTCTTTGTTTTGTTGATTAGGTTCCTGCTAAAGGTGAGATCATATGGTATTTGTCTTTCACCACCTGGCTTAGTTCGCTTAGCATAATGCTCTCCAGTTCCATCCATGCTGTTGCAAAGGGTAGGAGCTCCTTCTTTCTTTCTGCTGCATAGAATGCCATTGTGTAAATCTTAAATCTCTTTTAGATTACTTATAATACCTAATGCAATGTAAATGCTATGTAAATAGTTGTTATATTGCATTGTTTAGGGGATAACATCAAGAAAAAGTCTGCAAATGTTCAGTAGAGATGCAGTCAGTCATTATAGGCCAAACCAAACTACGTAGTACACGTCAGCAACAACAAAACATTTTTTGTCTAATACTCTCAATCCACAGTTGGTTGAACCTGCAGATATGAAACTTGTGGGTACAGAAGGCTGACTATATTTTGGGTGGCAAAAGCCAACTGTGACCTCAGTGGAGAGTTCTGGAAAGCACATGGAGAGAGCAGAGGCTTGGGAAGCATGGCAGTGGAGGGAGAGTGGCCAAAGCAAATGATTTTATATTGTGTCAGAGATGCCACATCTCTGATAAAACTGGAGGGAAGTGTCAACATCGCACATATAGAAACACTTAAAACGATAACATATGAATGGAAGTGTGCATCAAGAATGGTCTAGAAGGAGAATTGAGGTGGTTATCTCTGAATAGGAGAAGATGAGCAATTTTATTTTTAGCATTTTGGCATTTTTTTTTCTATGAATGTGTATGCCTTCTGAATTAAAGGAAAGGAAATCTCTTTTGATGAAACCAACAAAGCAGCAAGTGGGAAAAAGGAAGGCAAGAGGGCCCACAGACAACTCAAACCCATGTCAAGGGTCCATCTAAGAGGGGTGGATAACTGAGTACATGGGGTTTATTTTGCTTTTCTTCATTTCTGTGCCTATTTGAAAATTCCCAGAAGTAAATGTGAAAAGATATTCATCTAGGACTGACCCAGAAAGCAATGAGGAAACTCTTTCTACAACCCACAGCCTAGGCCAGGATAAACCCACAGAGCTGGAAGCCACAGCTGCCTGGTAGTTAAAGTCTTTTATATACAATAGGATTAGGTTGAACCATATGGAACTGTCGCTATTTGGTCAGTTTTTAACTAGAAAAATGCCCAAGAATAAAGGATCTGTAATGGGCAGTCGTAGTCTCACCCCTCACAGGCTCTGTCTCTAGACACGTCTCTGAGTTTCACTATATCATCTGCAGAACGAGACTGAAATCAGGAAAACAATGTGAGCTCCAAAGAACAGATGTCAGAACAGAGTGGTTCAGAGGCTATTCAAAAGCCAGCAGCCGCCCAGAGAGAGAAACCTGTACACACACACATGTTTCTGTACTACATACTATGAGGGATGCAGTGAATTTTGTCCTGACCTGTCACCTTTCAGCACAACATACCCTAAGGGGCAATGGGGGGAATAAAGAACAGCCAAGCCACAGGTGCCACCCATCAGACAGTACCAGGTGAGGCTGGAGCGTAGGTGTGCGGGGAGGAGCAGGAGAGTCTTGAATGGCCAGATGAGTGATTTACATTTTGCTCAGATATAAAATTTTGAAGCAGAGAAGGGCAGAGAAGGGTCGGCCATAAATTTCATTTGTTTTTTTCCATACAATGGCTTTAGCAGTGCTTAGTTGTCTTGAACTTCATTAAAAACAATTTTGTTAGATTTTATTATGACAGCTGCCATATCACTGTGCATTAAAAAAAGACTTATCAAAATTGGTGAATTTTTGTGAAGCCATTTTAATACTAAGGATGGAAAAACATGCAACATTTTTGGCATATTATGCTTTAATATTTCAACAAAGGTAAAAATGCAACTGGAACGCAAAAAAGAATTTGTGCAGTGTGTGGAAACGGTGCTGTGACTGATTGAACATGTCAGCGTGGTTTGTGAAGTTTCTTGGTACTACTGACATTCTGGCCATATAATCCTTTGCTGTGCAGCTGTCTTCTGCATTGGAAGATGTTTAGCAGCACCCCTCGCCTTTACCCACTAGATGCCAATAGCGGGAGATGCCTGACATACTCAAAATATCCAAATCAATCAAGTTACTGATGAAAATGAAAAACATTCCTTTTATTTTATGGAAAAACTAAACACACTTTTTGGCCAACTCAATAATATTGAGAGGATTACTTTGGTCTCATTGTGAAGGACAGACTGGAGAAGGGAGTGACGCCAGAACTGCCAGGGCTGGTGGGCAGCCTTGTTTTACGGGACCACAAATCAGAAGGCTCACCTTTGAGAACGGTATTTCAATCCAACTAATAAAGCATATTTTGCACAAGCCAACACTACCACCTTTCACAGTCACCTGCCACTTGTTCCCTATCCCTGTGTTTTCCTCAAAAAGCCCTGAGACACAAATAAGGCACACCCCTGTGGTTACCATGGGAATTATCTCCGTGTTGTATGCCATGCACATACCACCCCTAAGCCCTCAATGCCACATTTTATTAGAGGTCTTACTGTCTTATTTGCAACCATACTTCACAGGTGGCCAAAATTTCAGACACCCCAAGAAAAGCTTTGAGGACAGAAAGCAACATCACAGCCTCCTGCTATGGTTCACCACCTTCCCTGTGCTCAGTCCAACAACTACCTGCCTGCCATGTTTCTCTGCTTTGAGATTGCATCTTAAGTAATATACTTGGAGAAAACATCCTGGTAGGCGGTCACAGAAAAGTCTCTATCAGAGAGTAGAATGGGGCTCCATTTGTCTGGAATTAGGTTGAGGCATCAGAAACAAATGGCCAAATACAGGAGGGCCTGTGAGTTCCAGAGCAATCACAGCCCAGGAGAGGACTGCACCAGAGGGTGGGGCTGAAGCCAGAGATGAACAAATGTAGTTACTTCCACTAGACCAGAGAGCCAGGCCATGGCGTTAGGTGTGAAGGAGCCCTTTCTGCACATCACATGGACTCTGCTGGCACATACATCACAGGGAGTGTGTCATGTGCTCGGCTTTCATAGAAGGCTCCAGTGCAATAGCCAACCACAGACTATCAGCCCAGAATGTTCTTTCACTTGACCCCCCAGATCTCAATATGCCTACCCTCAGTTATCCAGACTGTGGTTCACTGAAATTCCCTCTCCTCTGGTTACTGCGTTACCGCTCCATGTCTTTTGTGAATCAGGAGACACAGCACAGGCTTCTGCTGCTTTTCATTAATTTTTAAAGGCTAAAAATAGACACTGCAATTTACACCCCTAAAATGTTCTCTACACAGCCCATTGCCACAGAAAACCACTGTGAGGGCATCTCTTCTTGTGGGGAAGTTCCCTGATGTCAGTCACCTTAGACTCAGGCCACATTTCCCTACACAAACAACCCAATGAAGCCACCACTGGGTGCTAAGGCAGCTCACAAAAAGCAGTTTAACCCCCAGTGTCCCCAAGCAGAAGGGAGCACTCTGGGACCATGCACTACCCTGCGGGTCCAAGGGCAAGAATGCCTCCATGTTGCAGGAAGGATAAATGGATCCTGGAGAGTTGTGATCTTTTAATAGATTTAAACATGAATAGCAGGTGGGAACCACTTTTCAATCCCTCCTCTCAAGGAACCAAGAAAGGTGACCTTGGTGGACCCTCTAAGGTGGCCCCATAAACCCCACCTCTAGTGTTCCTATGAGTGTGGGTGGGGACTGGGACTTCCTCCTAATCAACGGAATATGGCAGACGTATAATGTCTCTCCTGTGACTATGTGACATTATGTGAGGCTGCATGCTGCAGGCTGACTCTCCTTGCCGGCTCAATGAAGTAAAAGGCCATGTAGGTGGCCTCCAGGTCAGCCAGCAGGAGGCCAGGGCCCTAAACCCTACAACCACAGGAAACACCCCTGGCTAATAACCTGAAGGAGCATAGAAGCAGTTTCTACCTGAGCCGAGCCTCTACCTGAGAGCCCAGCCCCAGTCAGCTCCTGAGGGCGACCACGGGGAACTCAGCATAGCACCACTGCACCATGCTCTGACCAGAGGAGCTGCAAGAAGACAGATGTGTGTTGTCATTGCTGCCAAGTTTAAGATGAGTTCTGACTAGGAGATCATGAGTCTGCATTCATTCTCTCTTTAAACCTTCAAGGTTTCAACGCTCTCTGCTTTGGTAGCTGAACTAATCTTTACTTCACCTGAAATTATTTTTTTTTCTTGGTTAAGGCTGAATGACTTGAAAGTAGTTCCCTCCTTCTGGAAAAATGGCATATATTAAATAACTATTATTTCATTTTCTGAAAACTGTGTGTCTACCCTGTGCCACTCTCCTGTACTGTCCCTGCTCTCAGGGTGTTCAGAAGCTGCACAGGAAGACACAAACAACCACCCATCCTACAGCAAATACTGTCTTGCACCCACCACAGGCAGGAGTGGAACAGCGCCCCCTACCCTCTTGAAGAAGGAGACAACATGATCAATCACAGAGTGCAAACAGGTGTGGCAGAGACAGCAAAGCCTCCCAGAGATGCACCATCTCTGTCACCATCTCTGGTCTGTGTGTCTTCACCCGAGAAGGACATATCATGGTGGTGTCCAGTAGACAGACTGTGCCTTCCTCTGACTCAGCCATGGCTCAGGACCTGTGCCCAAACACCTAAGGATGGTCGAGGGCTTCACCACACATTTTGTCCCAGCACTGTCCACCCCAAGATGCAGACAGCCTGACTCAGGCCTCTCACTCAGGTGCAAACCCTCGCCCCCGCCATGCCCCGTACTAGGGAACAGAGAAAGAGGTTCTACAACAGTCTGTTACAACAGCAGAAACACATCGACCACTGCAGCAAGAGGAGGAAGAATGCAGAATGAGCTCACCCTGATTTAAGCACTTTTACTCAATAACTTCTGAGAAGGAAAAGGAAAAAAGTATTCGAGGCTTACAGTGGCTTCTGGCACTCCACGGAATACCCTCCTCCCCTTTCCCTGCTGGCAAGGATCTAATTTTACTGTCTTTGCAGAAGTGCACCTAGTATTTACAAGGTTGCTTCTGACATGTATGAGGGTGCAACAGCCTCAAAAATAAGGTGCTTACTTACAGCCATAATCCCCCTGAGAACTAGGAGCTCTGGGAGCCCCTCCTCCTTCCTTCTATTCAAGGCAGCTGCAGGGAGATGCTGACATGTGGCAAAAGGCAATGGCCAGATCCCCACAAAGTCCCTCTGATGAAGGAGTCTGTGTGGGCTCCTGATCCCTGATCATGTGGGCATTCTTAATATAGCTACACGTTTGGGATTAAGACTATACATGGCCCGAGGAATGTAAGAATGTGAGAGGAGGATAAAAGGCAGGTGACATTCTTTATACAAGCACACACACACACACACACACTTGAAAACATGACCTCCATTTTTTGTGAGGAATAAAATAGTGACAATGATGAAGTCTCTATGTGGTAAACCCATTTTTAAAAAATGGAATAATAACAAAAAAAGCTTTCAAGTATTTCAATAGCAGAACACTTTTTCCCTCACTATGTCCCATGCCAAACCCCAAAATAAGAGTCTAATAAAACGAGCTACTCTTAACTGTACGAGAGATGCACATGCTGAGCCTCGCAGGCTAGCCTTGACCATCCTGCCTGGCTCCTGTGACCCACCTGACACACACTGATCCTTATAGCACCTAAACCACAGAACAAACTACAGAAGAATGCTTAAGTAAAAGAGTGAAAAATAGAAGAAGGAGAGGAATAGGAACAAGAGGAAAAGTCTGAGAATAGCAAAGAAATCGGAGCTTGCCCTTGACCTTAAGAAATGCAAAGTCTCCCATGGTCAAAGGCAGAAATGCAGCCCAATGCATCACTGGCACGCTGTGCACACCACCATGGAGTAGCCAGCAGCTGGTGCACAGAGCACAGGCCCCTCCACATGCTGCTGACAACACAGCACCTGGTGTCTGCTGGCCCTGGCCTTTGTGTAAAAGGCCTTACCATCTGTAGGTATTAAGAGTTCTGCTTGAACAAAATGTAGGAACTTAAGAAACCCACCACTGTGAAAGGGTAAAACCTGCTTTCTGATGAGATGGAAGTACTAGATGATTCTTTTTTTTAAATTTTATTTATTGATTTGAGAGAGAGAGAGACTGATTTGTTGTTCCATTTATCCATGCACTCATTGGTTGATTCCTGTATGTGCCCTAGCTGGGGATTGAACCCACAACCTTAGTGTATCAGGACAGTGCTCTAAACGACTGAGCTACTTGGCCAGAGCCAAAAGTGCTAGATGATTTTTAAAAAGCACAGCAGCCATAAATTTTAAAACAATGACAACTAAGGATTTTGGTTGTTAGTTCACTTGACAAGTCAACAACTGACTAAAGGTCTAAGTGAATAATACATTGTAGCACAAAAGTGATAACCACACTACTCAGTTGCTGATGGGCAGACTGTACCTGGAATGTGATCCAAGGACTTGTCACCTTGTTCCCCGACAATTGTCTGGGTCTTGGAGCAAAGACGTCTCAGGAAGGATAAGCTGGGGGCTTCAGGCTCCTGCAAGGCCAAGAAGAGACATCAGACACAATCTGTTTTGGCCCCAGAATCTCCGTGCCTTGGTTGTCACAAGAGGAATGACTCCATTTTGGCTTGGCACCAGGAAGGACATCCCAGCTGTAACACCAGTGGAGAACCAGATGGACGCAGGGAGGCAGGGGCCATGTAACAGGGACTGAGCAGACACAGGGCTGAGCACCACCAGGCAGGGGCATCAGCAAGGGAATTCAGAAGAAGACAGGAAACAGGACGAGATGGCCTCAGACCCAGCGATCCTACCACATCACTTCTACAAAAAGAAGGCCATATTTTGAATAAAGATGCTATTGTCACACTCATAAGCCATTTCCACAAACCTAGGGCATAGAGGTGGTACCCAAGAACCTGAGGCCCTCGCTAGGGACCAGGAAGGGAAGTGAACCTTTTCCTGACATTGGTATTGAGAACTGAAGTCAGGGAGGGCAGAAAACCTTGTCAAGGGTGTTAAACTCATTTTCACAGGGGCCACATCAGCCTCGCGGTTGCCTTCAAAGGGCCGAATGTAATTTAGGACTGTACAAATGTAACTACTCCTTAACCAGTTAAGTGAGAGCTCGGTGCTACTGCCGGGTAGAAACAAGGTGCCAGGTCGGATAAAACAAGGTGGAGGACGGGAATCGGCCTGCAGGCCTTGTATTTGCCACCTGTGCCTTAGCTGGTTCCTTCAGGAAATAGTCGCACTCCAATCTGTACAGTCAATCATTTCATGAGGGAACCTCCTGTACCGGCTGACACACGGGCACTGAGCAGACACACAGACAGGCCCAACTGCAGTCAGTGTAGGGTGTGCACTGTTGATGCACCTGGTGGAGCGGCCTGCAGTCCCATAAGGAATGGGGTCAGTGACTGGGGGTGCCACAGTCTGAAGGCAGCGAGGTCACACTTCCCTGAGGGCGTGCTAGGAAAGACCTCTCAGTGGCACAGAAAGTCCTCTGCTTTCTCAATCTTATCCTTTCTACTTTGCACATACGCAGTGACCCAAGAGCTGGGGAGGTTTAATTGAGCTTCCTGAATATGATTTGTAACTAATGTGAGCCCACGGAGGATTGTCACTATGCCAGAAATACAACAAAGATGCAGTCGATGGCATTTCATCTCTTCAACAATGGAAACCCAATTCCAGCCTACACTGCCCATGCATTCATTCCCCCGTGATATTTCATCTTCTCTGCTTTCTTTTTTTTTTTAATTTTATTTATTTATTTTTAGAGAGGGAAGGGAGGGAGAAAGACAGAGAGAGAGAAACATCAATGTGCGGTTGCTGGGGGTCATGGCCTGCAACCCAGGCATGTACCCTGACTGGGAATTGAACCTGCGACACTGGTTCGCAGCCCATGCTCAATCCACTGAGTTATGCCAACCAGGGCTTTCCACTTTCTACTTTGAAAGTGCCTAACCCTACATAAAAGTTAAATGAGTATTTGCATACTCTTCATCTACATTTCCCGATATTTGACACTTTTCCATATTTGCCTTATCTTTACAGAAACATACACTTTTCTCATTGATCACCTGCTCGCGAGCTCCTGGAACCAGATTCTCCCTCAAGGGCCTTAGAGAAATGCATCCCTGCCAACACCTCCATCGGAGCCCCATGAGACCTAGTTCAGACTCCGACCTCCAGAACTGTAAGGTAACAAGTTTGCATTGTTTTAAGCCACTTAAAAAATGTAGAAACAAGCCTGGAAACTGTCAGAGCACTGGGGCTGCGGACGAGGTCACTGAAGTCCTTGTGTCTGAGCCACGAGCCACGACTGCACCTGCACCTTGGGAAGAAAACTTGGGAGTGAGAGCAGCAGAACCTAGAGGGCAAACAACTGGCAGCCTTTGTTGCCGATGACAAAATTAGAGCTTTCAAGCAAACAAAACAAAACAAAAAAAATACCCCAGAACTTTAGAAAACTTGCATCTATCGCCAAGACCTCAACACCTTCCCAAAACTTAAAGGGGTTTCTCATGTCATTGGTGGTGATACTGACAATTGTGATTTTTAGAAAAATATTACATGATTAAATGTGTCTACATGCCAGATCTGCATAATTCAGCTGAGGCAGTAGTGCAGTAACAGGGGTCATACCCGCCTGGTGACGGACTGGCTCAAAAGGCAGAACAGATCTGTGCAGTATTCAGCACAAAAGCTCACTGATGTGGTTCAGGCTCCACAGAGGAACCCACCACCACCTGTGAGTTTCCGTGTAGTATCAAAAGAAAATGTCCACGATTATCTGGAAAGGCTACTGAAGTACTTCTCCCTTCCAGGGACATCCCAGAGGCTATCTTTTCTTTACACTCGACAACTAAAACAACACATCATAACTGACTGACATGCCCCGGCTGGGTAGCTCAGCTGGTTAGAACATCACCCCCATACGCTAAGGTTGCAGGTTGAGTCCTCGGTCAGGGCACATACAGGAATCAACCAATGAACGAATTCATATGTAAAACAACAAATCATGTTTCTCTCTCTCTCTCCCCTTCCTCCCTTTCTTCTAAAACCCATAAAATTAAATAAAAGCTGATGCACAAGCAGACATAAGAATCCAATTGCCTTCTACTAAGCTAAACATTAAAGAGATTTGCAAATATGTAAGACGGCAATGCTCCTAATTAAATATTTTTAGGTTTTGGAAAATATTTCTTTTCATTAAAATGTTATGTTAACATGAAATGGTTTATTGATGCTATTTTTAAATGGATCAATACATGAATATTTGTAATGTGATAAACATTGATACATACAACCCACTTCAGCCAAAGCTCTGGGAGCCCTCAGTAGACTACGAACATGAGGGGGTCCTGAGACCGAACAGTCTGAGAACTGTTGCTTGTCTGGGTGCCCAGTGACGTGAACACAACCAAATCTAACCCCCTGCTTGGTCGGGAAAGCAGCTGCTGGCCTCTCCAGGCTCCAGGGAGCAGCCAACAGTGATTCCTGATCTGTTCATACTGTCCTGTTAGAAGCAATTCACACCCAAGTTGCAAGTCCTGAAGAAAGAACAGCTGTGCATTGATCTGGGGTGAGCTCGCCAGGGTTAATGGGGCCAAATACCTGGTAGATCAATCCATTAGCACCGCTTTGCTTTAATCCCAGAATGTTCCAACCAAGTAATTCCATTTTTTCAGATTTGAAAGTCAACTTGCTGAAAACAGAGTAAAGAGAATGCTGCATATGCCTCATGCCTAAAGAACTCAATGTCGTTCATTTCATAAACACAGCACGCAGCATTCAAACACCACCCCTGGCAGGTTCCCAGGACCACACAGGGGCCGCCAAGGTGTGGCCATGGTACCACGTGACACTGTCACGCCGATGAGAGATATGTACATAAGATAACCTAAGAACATCTGCAAATGAACTTCTACTGAACAATTTATAAATCAAAAGGAATCAGATCTTTCCTTTCACTACATACCCTTAAGCAAATATTTTTAATGTTATTAAACATAATGTCCAATGTTTTGGCAACTTAAATAGGTGCTTTGCCCATGAATGAGTTTTTGTACTGTCCCTTGTTCCACAATTAACCAGGGATGCAGCAGTGAACTAACTACACCAAAATTCCTGTCTTCACAGAGTTTAAATTCTACTACTGGGAACACCTCTTCAAAAAATAAGAATGGATGAAATATTAAGTGGAGGCAGCACACTTCTGATCCCCTAATACAATTCCACTAAGTAATTAGAAACAAGATGAACTGCAATGGCATCCCACAAGGAGGTCAGGTATCAGGGTCACTGTCGGGAATGAAGCTACAAGAGGGAGGAAGCACACGCAGTTCAAGGCAGTCAGCAGCTATTCTTAAGACCACTGCCTCCAACCAACAACTGTGGCAAGAACAGAGCTCCTTTGGGACGGCCAAGTTCCTCTAGGCAAAGGGATAAGCAGGGTGTCAGAATTCTGGAAGGACGGCATTTGTAGTTTGAAAAAAACAGACAATAATTAATTTTTTATTTGACATAAACTTTCAGAATTTCAGCTTGAGCTTGGTTGTTAACAGGGACCATGGGCTGAGGCTGAAAAGCACTCCGAGGGAGTTGCCGAACTAGCCTTCCTGCTCAAGGGAAGAGTCAGACGGCAGAGTCAAGACCTGAACTGCAGAAGGAGCCACAATGTGCCCAGAACCACGAGGGCAGGCCTCCAGCACCATCAAAGGCTCCAGAACTGTCCTCAGACTCTCATGCTTTCTTGCTCTCTCTCTATGAGCCCACAGTATGCGCACAGTGGGGTGGCATCAAGAAGTGGCATCACAGGGGCTGCACCAGCAATGCGCTAAAAGAATGTGACTCCAGAATGGGAATCACATTCCCATTTTCTGGGCCACAGGAACTCAGGAATGATCTCCTCTGTTTACTAGCCTCCCAGTCTTAAAACTCTGTCTGCCCTTTGGATTTTTCCACAAATCTACAGACTCTTGTTAACTCACAACAGGCAGGCTTAGATGACACCAGAAACCAAAATACCTTTATACATCACGCTCCCCTGCATTTCCATCTTACCCACACATTCTGACTTCCACAGCTCTGTGGCCACACAATGCATTCTCAGGGACCAGTTTCTCAGTGATGACGTGCTGTCTCTGCTTGATGACAGTGGGTAGTATGGCTGGTGCTGGTGGTCCCCAGGCACACTCACAAAATGAACTCCAGTGTCCACTTCAGAGCGTGAGTGAGTCACCTCTTCTCCCTGTTGCCAATGTCCACCCTGACTCCACCTTTATTTGGGACCCTAATCAGTTTCTGTCCAATCCCTAAGGCAGCAACAACATTTAAGCAGAAAAGCTGTTTGAAAGGCCACACAATAGACAGACATTGTGGTTCTGCAATGCTTATTAGGAGGGGAAATTACAAACTTGAAAGGAAATGTGGCCAAGAAAACAGCCAGATGTTCCTCCTACTCCTGAACCCTTCAATAACTAAAATTACTCCAGCCCATTCCGCACCGAATGAAGGGCCACTGGCCTCGCAATCTGCTGATTCCTCCGCCTCTGAGATGTAAAATACTCCTCTGAAGGCCAGAGTCCTTTGCTGTGCACTAGCAGGCCTGCAAAGGACATTCTCCCCCTGGGGTGGGTCTCCTGGGGATGGCCCACCAGGGGAGGGGGCAGCGAGAGGCTGGGAAGAGTCAAGTCAGAGGCTACAGGACAGAGGCTGCAGGCTTTTTAACCAGGGCTGATTTGGGCCCTAAAGCACAGTTAGCAACGTCTGCAGACAGGTGTGGCTGTCACGGTCGAGGGCTCGTGGTACTGCACCGAGTGTGCGGAGGCCAGGGATGCAGCTGCTGGTCTCACAGGGCACAAGCGGCTCCCACCACAGGGAGGGCTGGAGGCTCAGGGGGTGGAGACCGGCCTTCCTGTGGGCAGCTGCGGGCTGCAAAGGGCCCTGCAGATTTGTTTGTAAGTGAACTGCTTTAAAAATTATTGTTAAATAATGTTTTATTTTTTAAAAACCCACTATAAACAATGTCTGCAGGTGAGCATGTATTCATCACAAACACTGTGTCACCACCACATCTCTGGAGAACTTTGATGTCCCCAAACCAGGACTGAGAATAATCGAGAGGCAAATGGACGAAGAGAAAGTAAAAGATTTAAAACTGCAGTATGAACAGACAAGCTTCACTTGCTCATCCAGGTTCTCATTTCTAAGAGTGACTCAGGTACCTTGCAGAACTGCTTGAGATTCATTCCTCTGCATGTAACACAAAGACGATGAAAAATCTGGAGAGGTGACGGCCAGCTGGGGCTTCCTGGGAGACTGCGCTGAGTGCTTGTGACACGTCTCTTGTGAACGCTCGCAGCAGCCTCCGGAGAGGACCCCTGACCCCCAGTTCACAGATGAGGTGTGGGAGCTCAGAGCAGGTGAATAACTCGGCTTCGATATTAAGGCTCCACTGCCACCTTATAAAACCCACTGTTTTGGTGTCTAAGAAGGAAGGATGTCTCTGTTCTGTGGTTCTGAGGAAGGACACGGATGAGGCAGCGTGCAGGACCAGGAGGGCAGCTTCCTCCCCAGGAAAGCTCTGCCTACCAGTAAGCCGTGAACCTCTTTATTTTTTCATGCCCTAGAGTTTGGAAAATGAAATGATAGGTTCTAAGAGGTGGAAGGGGTTGACAGGTCATCTAATGCAGAGGTCCTCTCAGACTATAAGAGGCAAAAATGATTAGGGCAGGAAAACAGTGGAGCAAGAGGAAGGGAGGCCTGGTTCTAGGCGAGGAATGGAAGAACTCGCTGCTTTTCCATTCAGTCCTTTCCCTCCCCACTCCAAACGCTGCCAGCAAACAGCCTCCAAATTCTGACTCCAGTCCAGTCATAACAAACAGATGTTTGTCCCCAGTGACAATAAGAATAATGGCTAACCTTTATGTTAAGTGCCTACTATGTACCAGTGCCCTGGCATACGGCATTGAGTGTCATCTCAGTTACCTCAGACTGGGCCAGTGAAGCTTATTCAGCTTTTACACCTGCACACACACGAAAAACCAGCTGTATAAAGTGGAACCTCGGCTCAGACCCTACCCTATGGTCCATGACTTTTTAAATTCCTCACCTGAGGATATGTTTATTGATTTTAGACAGAGAAGAAGGGGTGGGGAGAGCAATGTGAGATGTGAGGAAGAAACACTGATTGCTTGCCTCCTGTATGTGTCCCAGCCAAGGATCAAACCCACAACCCAGGCATGCGCCCTCACTGGAACCTGCTGGTGTATGGGATGATGCTCCAACCAACTGAGCTACCGGCCAGGGCTGCTTCATGATTTTTAATATGATTGAGAGTCCACAGGAGACCTACAATAGATCCCCTAGGGCAGGGGTGTCAAATTCATTTTCACTGGGGGCCATGCCTTCAAAGGGCCCAATGTAATTTCGACTCCTTAACAGTTAAGGAGTCCTTAACAGTTTACACAGTCCTAAAATTATTTCAGCCCTTTGAAGGCACTGCAAGGCTGACATGGCCCCCAGTGAAAATGAGTTTGACACACCCCTGCCCTAGGGCAGTGGGCCACACTGTCATTACAGTAAAATTTTAATTAGATACAGGAGCCATCCTCCCACTTAACAAATAGGTTCTGAAGACAATTTTAGTTTCAATCCCTGACTTTCAAAAAAAAGCACTGAATTTATACTTTAAGTGGATGATCTTTATGGTATGCAAATTATAATCAATGAAGCTGTTTATTAAAAAAAGCAAACAAGTGCCTAATCCACAAAGGACTGCAACTGGTTTTTCTATTAGGTGCTAGGGAAGACACAGTAACTTCTACACAAGTTCAGTTGCTAAAGGAGCACTTTTTCTCACATACTTTCATTCTGCTTCCGGTCAAAACTCTACCACTTCCCCCCAAATCCACCCTTACAGCTCCGGGCGCAGCTGGTGAGGTCTCCACTCCAGCTGCACAAGCCGGTTATTATGTGGAACAGGCATCACACTTGGAGCTTCAGGAGCATGATTAGCTCCTGTGTGCTGCCTCAACTCTGGTTGTCCAGTTCCATTGTGAACATGAGCTCGGTTTTGACTCACAGCTTCATATGCCATGGCAACAGGGTATAGAATAATGAAACTGAGGAAGACTGCAGCATTGGCTGCTTTAAATGGCATGCTTAGATTAAGATTTTAGTTCACACAGGGGACAGGAAGTGGGACCCCTCTCAGTCTGGGTACTCATGGTCCAGGACCTCAGAGAGAACAGGACAGCTTTCATAGGTAATCAGAAGAAGTAAATGATTACCAGGTAGTAACAAATTTAACAGTCTCTTAACACCAACACAGTATTTTCCACCACCAGCCAGGTACAGCTCCAGCGGGGCAGGGAAAAGATGTGCCCAGCTTGGGAAACGGGAAGGAAAGAAGTAGAGAAGGCAAATTTGGGAATGCACCCCCCACTCAAAGTCCCAAATGCTCAGGAAGCTTGGTGGCAGCCCTTTGTCTGCCGAGGCACACCTGACAGGTGAGTTCAGCAACTCTCCTGGGCATTGACAAGCCCTCCTGCAACTGGGGGCAGGCAGGTGTCAGCCTGCCCTGTCCTCCCACGGAAGGATGTGTCCCCAGGGTGTGGCAGCTCTGAAGCAGCGTGTAGAGACAGATGAACCTTGGATGTGGCTGGGGGCTACCAAGGGCAGCCAGGTTCAGGAGAGAGGAGCTTGCCTGCACTAGCCCAGCCATTACCAAAAAGAATTAAGCAAGCACTTGCAGGTTTTGGCCTCTGAGTTTCCATGCTGTGTCACTGCGATTCTGCATATGAACACATCCAGGGAACTGCAATGTGCAGGGAGTGATTTATGACGCCAAAGGGCTCCCATCCAGGACACGTCTGCCAGTTAGGGACTCAATTTAAGGATGGCTCTATCTGCATGTTTTTTTCTCTAAACTCACACTAGATTTCTTCTTGAGAACATTTTAATTAACATGAAACAGTCCCAACAGGCTACATATGAAATATGAAATAATCAAGGAACACCCATGCGGGTAGAAGGAATTGCAAGATGATCTAGGACATTCCAAAGCAGCCTACCTGCACGCCGCCTCCATGAGTTTTTGATGCGCTGGGGCAGCGTGCATGCAGTTATTCCGACACTCAGTCTCAGCCAAGAGGCCGAGAAGCAATGCATAGTTATTCCTGATACTATTCCTTAAAGGAACCCACCTTTGAATAACTTAAATTTGTTTGAAAAAACTTTGTATTACTCTCATAAATGGAGCTCTACCAAAATGATCTGAAACCTGACATTAAACAGCTCCATCAGCCCATGAGAGGGCCGCCTGGCTCCTGCAGGGACCCTCACGGCCACAGCCTTTGGGCGGTGAGCTCTGCGTGTGTCAGGCACCTGTGTTTTCTAATACGCATTCACGTCTAACATACTACTGTGTTACGATAACAATGTCTGTACACTCCCTAAAATCATCTGGCACACCACACTCTTAGGGAAACAAAATATGTAGCCCACACGTTGCCACACTATGGCACTTGGCTCATTTTTGTATTGACCATCAGTTAAGAATGGTTTTTATTAAGTTCATTTGGAAAAACCAAAAGGAAGAGGAAGAGGAGACCAATTATTTGACACAGACTACAAATGACCCAAAAAAGCCTAAAATATTTTCTATCTGGCCCTTTTCAAATCAGATTTCCTAAGCCTTGACATATTCTACGCCTTTATTTTACCAATGAGGCCACTAAAATCCAAAAACACCTAATGACTTGGATCAACTTGTTCCAAGTAATTGAAGGAATTTTACCAAAGAAACCATCAGCTTAAACACTTTCAAAATGGGCCTCTTTCCGAACATTACGGCTACATATTAAGAACTGAGGCTTAACTGAAACAAACCAAAATGTGGGGCTGCACACCTCATGTAGCTGGTCTTTGTCCCCCGAGACTTGAGCTGCACCCCATTTACCCAGAGCCACTCTGCACCTTCTCCGCCACGGGCTCTGAGCAGTCCGGGCACCGGCAGCGGACGAGGCCTCTCTGACGGAGGCTGTGCCATGTCCTCCAGGCTGAGGGTGTGAGGGCTGCTCGGGGTCCACCCTCACCACCCGCAGGCTTTGTAAATAGCAACTTTATGAACTCACCTCAGACAACCTGGTGTGAGAGGACCATCTCTTCCCTGCAGAGGCCCTAAGGGCTGCAGCCTTATGGGCAGTGAGCTCTAGATGTCATGGCTGCTGATGTCACCTGAGGAATGCAGGCAGTCCAGGCCACTGTCAAGTACAATGCTTCCATTATATACCCGCACGGCTGGACAGGGCCTTCAGCCATCCAGCGACTCGCTCTCCTCCCCCTAGAGTAAGCTACACAGACCTCCCCTAGTATCAAAAATGCCTGGACAGATTCTAGTGCCTAGTGACAACAACACACTGTATTATAAAAATGCATTTTTAAGTCCTCAGTGTAATACAGTAAAATCTGAGCAGCTGGAATGTTGCAGACATTGCTAAGTCTTCCACGTGCACAGAAAACCAACCCTCAACCCTCACTTTATAAATGAGAAGGCCGAGCCTCAGAGAATCTCAATGGTGTGTCTTGCTCTAGGTGGTTGATGTGGCCTCTTCTCAAACCCCTTCCACTGGGTCAGCTCCCCCCAGGATCTGACTCTGTGGCTGACCAAGCCCTACTATGAACACAGCAAGGCCTCCAGCTAGTCTATCCACACAGACATCCCAGTCACATCACACAAATGAAGTTAAATGAGATAAAAGGGCAAGATGGGGTGGAGGTTTCTGACATAACACAGAAGCTCCCTCTTCTCACCTACCTCTGCCCTGACCTTGGCACAGAGAAGAATGCCAGGGTTCCAGGCGCCTGGATGGCAAGGCCTGGCCACTCGTAACAAGCTACGGTATTGATTCCGTTGAACTAAGTACACACTGAATGAACACATTTCACATCTGCTCGCTGATCTGATGAGGAATCAGGGGACTTGCCTACTCCTGGCTGTGCGATCTCAGGCAAGTCACTCGGCTTCTCTGTGTCAGTCTTACCATCTGGAAACGGGCACCATCACTCACCTCCACCTCACCCCATCCCTGCTTGTCCCCCATTTGGGAAGATCAGGGAAGGCAAGATAAAGGCTAAAATCTCAGATAAAATGGATTCAAAACATGGTGGGCAAGTTAACTTAACTTTTCTGAGCTTCCTTTTTTCCCTCTGCAAGATGGGGATTATAACAGTAATAGCTACTTTAGAGTCTGGGGAGGTTCAGATGAATGAATACGCACAGAACATTAAGGAGCACCAGGCACACAGCAAGTGCCACATGTTTGCTATTATTGTTATTATTATTAATTTCTTAATCTATAAGAAATCTAATAAAGTGCTGTGGAGATTAAGCAGGTACTCAAAATAATAACTAGATTATTATATGATGAAACTCTGTAACTGACAAAGGAGTATACAAATAAACAGCTTAAAAAATAAAAATAAGCTTATTGTTTGATTTATTTCCAATTGTGCTAATTCAGATGTCAGATGCTATGAGGGCAATTGCCTAGAAATGCTTAAATTGACATAAAACTATTAAAAATATAAATATAACTATATATATAAACAATACAATTAATAGTGACTGAGTTTTTAACCACAGTTTGTGTGTGTGTGTGTGTGTGTGTGTGTGTGTGTGTGTGAATATTTGACTATCCCAGTTTCTATAGAACTAACAACCAAAGTCCTCTGTGGGCAGTGTCGGGGGGTGGCAGCAACCACAGATGTCCTGGATCACAGCTGTCATCTTGGCACCGAGAACTGTCCACTGAGGTGCCTCCCTTAAAAAGACGGCTGCGGGCTGTGGGTCACTCCTCTGGATGATGCCGTCTTACCCAGAGACCCTGGCATCTGTCTGCCTCTCCATCCCCAATATGGAGGTTTTTAGCTTGTGTTTCACAAATGAAACGCTTTGCTTTACCTGTTCTGCCACAGGGGCAGCCTCTCCCACGTATTCTACTCTAAATTCAATGGAAAAAGACTGCACAGCCATCTGGACACTCACAAAGCCCAGTTATTTATTTTGCCAAAGTGTGTATACATTGAATAATATGTTTATTTTCCATGTCCCACTTTCTGTCTCTAAAGACAAATGATTAAAGAAGAATTTCAAGGGCACTTCTTTCCGCTCATCCCCTCCAACCTGGTCACACTAAGCAGCCTCACTTCCTGCCTTTCAACTTGCGTATCAGTCCACGAATCATCCACTTTTCTTTGTTGATCTTTCTGTGTGTAAAGTTGCTTCAAAACCTTTCTTCAAAGGAAAGGTCAAAGTGAGACGTCACCTGCGAACAAGCCACAGGGCCTGCGGCCCGGAGGGCACCAGCTCCCAGGGCGGAGGCCACCTGTGGGGGGTGTGGAAGTCACCAAAGGCAGGTGGGAAGGGCGCCAAGCTGGACCACCTGACCTATCACCAATGACACCCCCTCCCAGAGAGACCCAATCTACTGGGGCCCCCAGGCCGTCAGGGACAGAGAGCCGGGATCCTTCATCCAAGAGCTGTGTACCGAGTGTCCACTGCACACACGCTGTTAGGAACTGCGGGCAACGGGAAAAGCTATGTGGTTCCTGCCCTACCGGGGCTTACAGCTTAACAGGGGCGAACGGACATATACCCAGAAAAGGACAGATATAAAAACACACAAACAGGGGAGAAATAACACAAACAACAACAAAGGAGGACATACCCAAAAGCACGGGACTTCAGAAAGACAGAGGGTTGGGAAACTGTAAGAAAAAGAGAGTCTGCCCAACAAGATGAAATATTTCAGAGAGACAATGGGGTGAGGATAGATGACAGACTGCAAGATTGCTTAATTTAAACAAAAAAGGGGGGGACAACTGTGAGCAGTTTTAGTGTAATAGTAGGAGCTTGCTTTTCGAGGGCATAAAGGTAGGTGAGAAGACATCGGGGCTCTCCCTAGCTGGCTTCATCATAGAGGAATGGGGTTCTCAGCCAGCTGCTTGCACCTTCACAGTGCCTGCAGAGGACCCCACGGAGCTATGCCCCCGGGGGCAAGCATGTGGGTAATGCGGCTGCATGCACCCAACCGTTCTCTGCTAAATGAAGGAAAATATGAATGAATGCTGTACTTCCCAGAGAGCTTTGCATTGAAATTTGAAATCTAATAACTGTACGACAGTCTCGCTTATATCTTGGCATTCCATGGCACTTACCCCAGTTGCGAAGGCTGTTTGCCCTTTCGCCAGTTTGCCAGCTGATTGCCTGTAGCAGGGCTCTCCTTGTCTGTGTGGGCCTCCGCCAAACACGTGAGCAAAAACACCTGCCATCCCTCCCAGTGAGGCGTATGGTCCGATTCACAGAAAGAGAGCTGAGGAGAAAGGCTACCACCTCCCAGAATGCAGTGATGTCACTGCAGACACATTTTTTCTATGCCCCTTTGTGGAACAGCTGCAACTGTTCTTTAGTCACAGGAGCACTTAATCAAACAAACATCTAATAACACCACGATTTTCTTATTTATACATAAAAGTATTATTCAACCCAGCACCAATTTCCCTTGATCTGTGCTGGAAGAAATCCCAGGGACACCTTATCAAAACAATAAACTTCAAAAAAGATGACCACCTATATTTTCAAAAATACGACACTCTGACTTAGGATAAATCCCCAGTATATTTTGATTTTTTATAAATAAAACTTGATTGGCTTTGCCATTGTCAACTTTCCATTCTTCTAAAAGGCCCCAAACTTAGAATCTACAAACAGGTCAAGGTGGCCAAAGTAAAAGCTGTCTCAAGCTTTTGGATGTGCTGTATGCACAAATTAAACCAAAGGTTTTTCCTGCCAATGCCTAAAAAGTTTTAATTCCAAATGGAGTCTATATTCTTAGTACTAGTTTTTTCAAACTTGGCCCAAAGGAATGCACTGTGTCCTCAGGTGCCAGCTCTAGTCACCTGCCACGGCCTTGCAACCTCCAAGGAAGGACCTATTCACCCATGATTCCCCCTTTGGACTGGAGATGCACTTTCTATGATTAACTCCCACCAGGCATCAGTAATGCTCAGTGCTGCTTAATGCTGCCGTGAGCGAGGGCGCACACAGCACTGGCCGCTGAGAAAACGGACGCTTTCGCTTTTGGCAGGCAGAAAGGGCCGCACGACTGCTTCCAATGAGACGGACCAATTCCCCAACAGAGGGAATGACTAAGGCAATTAACGTGGCCTTAAAACTGGGGTCCCTGGCATCATGTCATTTTTTCCTGGGGTCCCCAATTCTCCCCACTCTCTAAAGGCTGACGCCAACGATACTAATTTCAGATCAAACTTATATTTCATGGAGCTGCAGAATGTCAGGCTTGGAAGAAGCTGGGGGTGGGACCTCAGAGGTCCCGAGTGAGGGGAATGGGGGCAGAAGAGGGCACCCCAAAGAGAGCACAGGGAGCTCCAGGAATTCAGCTCCAAGTGGGGCTCCGAGTTCAGGCGAGAGGGCTGTGTCTCTCCTGCAGCTGCAACTCACTTTACAATGTCCACGGAATGCACACAAGACAACCTGGACAGGTGTCTTGCTCCTCTCTGAAATGCCAAGAACATAAATAAAAATATCTTGGTCAAACGTGTTCTGCTCTGGCCAAGAGTCCTGTCTTTGGAGAAGCTCACAGAGCAACCTTTGTGGGCAGACATGTCCCATATAGCATTTTTAGAAGATGAACTCCAAACACCCCTGGCTCCCACGTGCTATCAATAAGGACGTTCTTTGCTCCCTCTCGTTGTCAGCTGGTCACCAGCTGTGGAAAGCACTGTTTGTTTTTTATTTATTCTAAAACATTTGAGAGTCCAGACAAGGAACAAGAGTGGTTCCACCTGCCACAGCCTGTAAGAGTTTTAAACTGTGGTCATTTCTCTTTCTCTTGGTATTGCCAGACTGGAAAGTCCCCAATCTTCCAGTCACCCCTTGTATCAACTCACCAGCACCCCCAAACAGAAGTGAAGGTCTCCTTGGGACTGGCAGACCAGAAAGTCCCCTCTTCTGTAATACAACCCTTATCGGATTTCTGTCCACAGAGCAGATATTTAAGACATCTGAACTTCATCTGCACAATTGAAGTCTTTTTTGCAAATTTGACTATTTGCCATCCTTTGTCCTCCTTTGAACCTTCCGTGAACTCAATACAAGGGTGTGCTATTATCATTCACGCGCATCTGCATATCTAAATAAAAAGGCTCTGCCATCAGGGGATCAGGTCCAATAAGGCGCATCTAAAGGGCTTGGGCAGAATGCCCTTAAGGGAGTCCTTGAAACTGAGACCCAGGCAAGCTGCCACCCTCCATCTCCAGGCTGGTCTCACGCAGAACACAGAACAGCAGTGATCCTTCAACACCCTCTGGGAAGGGTTCCCAGTCTCATCCATCAAAAGCAGTGAACTTCAGAGAGTCACATTTGCCCTTAGGTCTGCATGCATAGCTGGTGGCAGGCAAGACCCTTCCCCTTCTCACAACTTGAACTTCACCTTTGTCATTGTCCCACTAGGCAGGCAGAAGTGTGTGTTTCAGAGGAGGCAGGGAGAAGCAGAGGTGGGAACACCGAAGGATTTTCCAAAAGAAATGTTTCTGGCAAAAGACAGCTCTTTCTAGAAACACTGCTACAGAAGGGCTTCGCTCTAAATTCCAGTTGGGGGCCCCCACAGGCCAGCTTGCTTTCTTTTTCCTTTCGTGGGACCTGTGTGCATTTTGATTAGTATAGCTGGCTGCTCCTTTTGAAAAATAACCTCTCTCAAGTTTCTTCCCTGGTGACATAGTTTGGGACTGAAACTTGTCAGAGCCTATTGCCCTAACACCAGGCCCTCCATTTCTACTCTGGGAGATTGCTGCTGCACCCCACTCGATGTTCATTTTTATAGTGTGGACACCGAACTGCACATCACACTTTAGTGGACACAAAATCATAGTAAATCACTGATTCACTACTTACGGCTGCAAAACCCAAAGGAAATATCCTAATGCAAGTCCAAAAGTAAAAACCGTGACCCTGGGTACTCACACGGGCACATTAGTGAGCCTGTGGCTGGGCTGGTGGCACGGAGCACTCTGGACTCCCAGACCGACTCATTGAGGAGGAGGCAAGCTTGGGAACACACAAAGAGGAGGGTGGGTGGGGTCCCAGGACAACCTCAGGGCCAGGCAGCAGGAGACAGAGGGCTCCAAGCTCTACACACCTTTCATCAAGCTGTGTCCTCCCCATTTGGCTTCCCAGCACATCCATAAGACATCCCTACCCTGCAGGCTGCCCTGCGCCCGCTCAGACAACCCACGGACACACTCGGAGGGGTTCCTGCGAGGGACAGCATTGTCTTCTCCTTTACAGGCTTTTTCACACCTTAAAATGTGTCTAATTTCCTCACCTGGCTGTTCCGCTGAACTATCAAGACACATTCCTGTAGCTGACAGATTTTCCTCTCTGCCAAAGTAAGTGTTATCAACAGCACGATTATTCACAGGCCCAACTGCAAAGCTTCACCCCTGCAGCATGCTGCTCATCTTAACACCCGGTGAGACAAATCTATTATGTGTGAGTTTCCAGACTGAAACCGTAAACAAGATGATTATAACTGGCCCCTGCATCCAAAGATCTCCCGTCTTATCTTTGTTCCAGTCTTGCTTCCTGATCCTTTAGAAAGGGATCACAAGTCCCAAATTTTGGAAAACAGTGTCAATGATGTTTGCATGTCACTTAACAGAAAGCCTTCTTATGAGCATATGAATGAATGAACCAGACAACCCAGCAAAAATAAAAAGCACATACAACTGAATGCAGTAATACTCCATTCCCATTATTTCCCCCACTTCTTCCCCTTGTGAGAAGATACAAGAATTACATGTAGATCATTCTTGATCATGTTTCAGGGGATTTGTGGACATTTTCAGAGCATCTGCCGTAAAGCACTTGGGGACATAGGCCCACCGTCTGCTTTGCTGCCTCCTCTCTTACCTTAAATTTCCCAAGGCAAATATACACACTAGGGACAAAGCTTTAAACTGAATTTCAGTCAGATGCAGCCAAGTTCTTTCCTGACCATTCAAAGGCAGGTCTCTCCCACTGGCCAAATCTGTTGCTTCTGGGACCCACATGGGCCTGCCCTTTCACCTCCAGCCATCCATCCCTGAAATGTGTGCATAACCCAATGTCAGCAAACCATCAGCAGGCTTAAACATCTGAGCGCCCACACAAACGTGGTATCCTGTTAGGTGGTATCCTGGTTTCAAGTCTCCTTTCTGAACAGGAGACCCTAGAACCTCGCCTCTTGCTCCAGCTCTGGCACTGCCACACCCTGTCCCCCCTTAATCAGAAAGCTCCTGACACCCGCCTCCTCCATTAAAATTTCCCAAGAGAGGGCAAGCAGCAGCCTCTCCTGAGCTTGGTTGCGCTGCTCAGCCTTCTGGAGGAGTCACTCAGAGTGGTACTCAGACCTACACCTCCACCAGCAAAAACAGCACACACAAATGCAACCTCAAGAACAGGACGTTTCCCTCAGCAGAGAGCTCCCCGAAGGCTGAAGTTTCAACTTTTAGTCACCAATCCTAATTAAAGCTGGCACTTACTGAACACCCACTGTGGCCCAGGCAAAGCACCTAAGGTACAGAGCTCCAGGCGGTCCCGCGCACAGACCTCGTGAGACGGAAGTGTGTTTGTTGGTCTCCCACTCGAGAATCTGAAACCACAGCTGAGTTAGTTCCTGCATCTCTGTTTATGTTGCTCCCTCACTGTCCTTGCTGCAGGGTGGGGTTGAGGGGCTCCACTCTCACTTCTCCCCACTGGTAGGAGCCCCCACTTTCTGCAGTCTAACTTACACTTCCTATCAGAAGCCAGCTGCAAAGAGATAACAAGCTGCTCAGAAATGAACACACCAGTGGGTCCCACGACCCTTCCATCCCAAGGGTGCTAAGGGCTTCCCCTGCTTAATTTCTGTTGAAAAGAACCTTTAGCGTCTACTCTAGACCAGGCACCACTTGGGTAGAGGAACCACACAGAGGCATGGCCTGGGCCCTGTCTGCATGGGCATGCAGTCCCTCAGGTGACTGTTCCCATGGGTGGCTTGGTCTTCCTCATTCATGCCAGGTTCCGGCAGTTTTACAGATGCGTACTGACCCAAGGGCTCCCAGCCCCACCCAGGCCCAATGAGTCAGCTCTGCGGTCCAAGGAGACCCCCAGGGTACGTGTGTGCATGTCCTAGCCTGGGTTGTTTGATGGCATCTGAAGTGTGACTTCAGGATTGAAAGGTTCTGTTACATTATGTACATTACTGAACTTACAGACTCACTGAAACGTATTCTTTTCTCTATCCGTAATGCTTTCTTCTATTGCCACGTCTGTTCAAATCATGTATTATATATGCCTACTTGCATGCATTTTAGATACTGATGGAACTACAGTAATAATGAAGAGGCAAATCACAAAAGCTGCTGAAGAGGCAATATACAGTGGTCCTGGTTTGTGTGCTACATTTCCAGAAACAAAATACAACACGGTTAGTCCTGTCCCTGGGTTTACATTTTTTAAATTGGGGTACAGTTTGCATGTTTAAACACAGGCCTTTCCTGAGGTCCAGGCCCAGCAGGTATGTGGCCCTTGGGCCACAGAATTTTCAAGGAGCCTTTCCCCTGCCCAGACAAGTAGTAAAGTCCTGTTAGCTTCAGGGAGTCCAACAGCAGGACAATTCCAGAAGAAGGGAAGAGGACTATAATTTCTGAGTCATCTACTCATTTAAGTCTGGGGCAGGGCTGCTTATGTATCAAGGGAATGCCTCTCTTCTTCTCTCCTGGCTCCCAGGGCCTCTCCAGGGCAAGTGGTGTTTTCTTACCTAGTCACACACCTGGTGAGAAGGAGACCCCTGCTGGGCCTTTTGCGGGGCCAGCTGGGGTGTGAGAGTCAGCCAACTCAGGATGTTCCACATACACCTCCCACCAACTCAAAGAAACTCCAGCAGGAACTCCCTCACAGATCTTCAAGACAGGGTGTTAACAGGCAGACAGAGCAACAGGAAAGTGCCCCGAATTTGCACTCAGTGTGCGAGTATGTTCCAGCCCCAGCCCCCAAGCCCAAGCCGGACCCCACTCAAAACACCCCAAGAAAGCTATATGTGCTCACTCGCCAGACCACAGACCCAAGTCTTTTGGGGACGAGGCCTGAATCCTACTGCAAATTACCACTGATCATTTCCCCAAATTCTGATTGTATCAAACTCAGACTAGGGAGACAGTCTTCCCAGTTCAGTACAGATTATGCAAAAAATTAAGGAACGTTCTTGCCTAATGCCTCCCAAGATTGCTGTTTAGAGAGAAAGACATATCTTCCAACCAAAGTTTTTTTAAAAAACCAAACTAGCTGCTAAAAATGGGCAATGTGTTATATAATGGCAATGACAGATTATCCCTTATTTCACAAAACATTAACGTAACAAGAGTATAAAATCAAATTTCGGAGGAATCTTCTCAAATACTAACAGTAGTGGTGATATTTGTAACTTAAAGACAAATTTTTAAGAGACTGTAAATTAAGTACTCTGAAGTCTTTTTAAAATTTTATTTATTGATTTGAGAGAGAGAGAGAGAGACATACAGAGAAACATAGATTTGTTGTTCTACTTACTTATGCATTTATTGGTTTCTTCTTGTATGTGTCCTGACCAGGGACCAAACTTGCAACCTCGGAGTATTGGGACAGTGTTCTAACCAATTGAGCTACCCGGCCAGGGCAATACTCTGAACTCTTACAATAAACTTATTTTTATTGAGAAGTATAGTAAATAAAAGAACTTATAAGAAACAAGAAAAGAGATTTGTACACTGTTTCAGTAAAGGAGGCACTTTATCTGATTTCAATTGTTACGTCCCTGTGCTCTTGTTCTGTAGAATCAACTCCCTTTATTTACAATTATTTTAAGAATTATACACACAAAATTGCTAAAGAATATTTGTTTTCTGAGCAAAACAAAAGAGCCATTCAAACAATTTCAAGCAATTTTAAATTTATGTAAAATCTATTCAACCTTTCAAGGAGAATTATTTAATGTTATAGTTGCTATTGCTAATAGTAAGTTTTAAATATTCTGTGCAACTTGAATCAGTCAAGACTTTAGAGTCCACAAATGCTTATTTCTATCAGAGTACTTTTTCACCCTTTTCTTCCCACAAACCCTTAACTCTGAAAGAGAAGGCTCATCTTTCAGATAGGTTCTCCCCCAAAATAGAGTAAAAGAAACGAAAGGAAAAAAAAAGGTCAGTTTTGAAATTAACGAGACTTAGCCCATTTCTGAAAAACCACACATAGCCTGCCCAGGCCCCCTTCACATCCCCAGTGTGGGAGCTGACTCACACAGGTGTCCCCTGAACCATCCTGGACACCTCACAAAGGATAATTAATGGCCACCTCAGTCAGATACCCTCAAGTCACCACAAAAAGAAATTTACACCTTCCTAAAAATCTTTGTCCAAACTGGTCTGGACAGAGAATTATCCCCACCCCTCGTCCAGCCAGCCCCGCCTTCAGGCCAGCCTGCCCCCACCCCGCAGAGCTTGCAAACTGGGGTGGCCACCAGGGCTTTTGTAACTCAATAGAAAAAGAATAAAAAACTCTCACTTTAATCTCTATAGAAATATGAATGTTCCTGTGTGTGTGCTTAACTGGAGTCAATGTATTTACTATTGAAGATTTCGACCAAAGAAGTATGAAAGCCACCACCCTTGGGAAACCTGAGTGGAGTCGCCCCACACACAACCTTCGGGTTCTCAAAGACTGGCCCTCTAGCACCCCGTTCTGACGGCACAGTGGGCAGGCAGCTGCTCGGCTCTGAGACCTGAGCGCCTGTGTCCTTCTGAAGGAGACACGAAGTGACCTCCCTCACCAGGGACAAGTAAGGCGGCTGTGACATTCATCCCCCCAACAAGAAGTCAGAGGCCATTGCCGTTTCCAAACCTAAGCCACAGTGCAGGTCAGAATGAGAGGCTGTGTTTGCAAAGAAGTTCATACATTAGAAACGTGGACAAGTTCTAGCTAGTATCCAGGTAGTACTGATGCCCAAAGATGAGAAATTGCAGGCAAATCAGGCAAAACCTTCTCACAAGAGAAGAGGACAAGCTGGTCCAATAATACGCGAACTGCAGAGTTAGTGAGAAGCTGCCTTTTCAACGCATCTGGGAAACCACCCACTAACCAACCCAACTTCTTAACATTCTGACACTGATTTCAACACACTGGATTATTCCTAAAACAGAAATGTCAGAGCCGCTCATTCACAGGACGATTTGTCCAAAGCACAAAACAGTGGTACATGTTTGTCTCAAGAAACAAAATAAACCACAGAGTGAGATACCAGGGCAGCATTACAATAGAAATTTAAAATAGTGTCTGGTTCCTTCCACCTGCCAAAACGTTACTACTTAGCTGAAAGACAGTCTTCCTTCAAAATATCTTTTTATACTGCCGATTATGAAAATATTCTTTCAGCAAACATTTGTTGAGTGCTAATTCTGGAACCGCATACACAGCAGTGAACAAAGCACGGTCTACTTGAACAGTGTCTTCTTTCTGTGCAAATATATATATCTCATTAAGATAACAGTATGAAAAATTCCATCCAGTTTTCACTTTTAACAATAAAGCTTTTCCTAGAAGATCAAATGTCCCTGGAAAAAGCCATTTTTATTGGCGACCAAATATTCCATAAAGAATGGTATCATAATTTCCCAAAAGACCTTCCTAAATGCTTACCACCAGATAAAAATACAAAAGAGAGACATAGTTAAATATAACATGTTAGACCTACATTTAGGGCCTCAAAAATTCAATAAATAAAAAAGGAAAGCAGAACTCACACTCCGGGCAGGGTGCACCCACACAGCCACACATCCCCCGCGCCACCGTGTAAGGCCTAATTTCTGAGTCTCCCTTACTTTATAGGCCCCACTACCTCTTTGATCTAAGAGAACATTGTCTGCACAGAACAATTTCAATTTCCCTTCTTTTCAGGAAAGGAAATGTTTGCACTTCAAAGGATTCTTTGAAGAGCAGCCCTGCCATCCTGGCCTGACCAGGTTAGGAGCCCCTGGCCACAGCGGGGGGTACAAGAGCTGGATGGCTGCCCACCCCAGCACTCTCAAGGCCAGCTCCTTCAAGGGGAGGGTCTGGGGCAGGGGAAGAAAAAACAAACACGTGGAATATACTCAAGGCTTTTGATCATGACCTTCAAAAGTCCCTTTTCACACACAATATTCATTCCCAGCTCAGGGAAACTGAGGTACGGAAGATAGGGAGCAGTGGACAATGCCACGGTAGTCCCTACGAACAAAATCGTTCCCAAAACCAGACTCGCTGAGTGTCTAAGACCCCTTCCGGACCAGGAAGAAATGGAGCCCCCCTCAGTTATAGTAGGTGATGACAAAGGGGATGACCTTGATACATGAAAGGCAGAGGAAGAGCCATACTTCAAACACAGTTCTGGAACCTTCCCCTAAGAAACTTTTAGCAGATAGTCACCAACAGAAACCAAAATTCACAACTAAGAATTTCACCTCTTCTTTCTCCACTGGCCCTCTAGTAGGGGGCCAGCAGGGTCAACAAAAGTAGCATTAAATAACCAGGAGGTATTTGCCAAGAGCCAGCACTGTTCCTTCCAACCAAGTCCCTATGCCCATCATGGCCCACTGCTGAGTCTAGAAACTCAGGGGTATAGAGCAGATAAGAGAGGACCTGCAACACTTTTTCTTAGCTCTTGAACAAGTCCTAGGTATTTAATAATGATCTCCACCCTTCCCCACTCCGAGTGGTTCAGTTCGCCTGCTCAGGTTGGCAGCTGCCTGAGTGGTGGGCAGTGGGCAGGAAGGTCGGCTCCAGGCGGGAGCCTGCTCCCTCCTCCCCACAGCCCGGGATTGGCTCCAGGCTGCTGCCTGGGTGTGTGGGTGCAGGTTCCAGTCACCAGGTCACCCTGAGCTGGAGTCTTCCAGCACCTCTCACAAGCCCTCCACCTGTCATGGCACTGAACCTTTGTACTGAAATTGTGAGTGCTTTATCTTTTTTCCTTGTTTTACTTTTCTGTATTTTCCAAAATTTTTTATGATGTGCATTCTAAGTTTTAGAAACAGTTTTGCTTAGTGAGATAGAAAACTTGACCATAGTTCATTCCTTAGAAAGATCTACTCCCACAAAAAACAAATTATATATATGGCAGTAAAAAACATTATTTGAACTCAAAGTGGAGTATGGATGGTGGGCTAGACAACAACGCTGACTCAATGTTAAATTTCCTGATTTTGGCCCTGGCTAGTGTGGCTCAGTGGATTGAGCGCCAGCCTGCGAACCAAAAGCTTGCTGGTTCAATTCCCTGTCAGGGCACATGCCAGGGCTGTAGGCCTGGTCCCTGGTTGGGGGTGAGCAGGAAGCAACCAACTGATGTTTCTCTCCCTCTCTTTCTCCCTCCCTTCCCCTCTCTGTGAAAATAAATAAATAAAATCTTTTAAAATTTTTCCTGGTTTTGATAAGGAAAATCAAGTAAGAGAGCATCCTTGTTCTTAGAGAGAGACAGTGAAGTATGTCCAAGTAAATAAAAAGATGTCTTCAACTTACCTTCAAATGGTTCAGGAAAAAAAACTCATGTACACTTACATGTGTAGATAGATCGATCAATTAAGCAATGGAAAGAAAGAAGGAAGGGAGCAAAGTGTGAAAAACTGGTGAATTGAGAAAAAGGTCCATAGGAATTCTTGGTACTACTCTTGCAATTTTTAAGTCTGAAATGTTATCCAAAAGAAAGTTGAAAGAGTGTTTCTCCCAAGTGCCTGAGATGACCTCTGAAAATGGTTCATTATTCACTCGACCCAGAAAATCTCACAGAATCATGCAAATCGAAAGGTTCAGATCTTCACGTTCAATTTAAGAACACTCCTGAAACTGCCTAGGCCGTCAGGGGTATGTGCATCTGCAGAGCCGCCAAGTACCTGAAGGATGTCACTTTACAGAAGCAACGTGTACCATTCTGTCATTACAATGGTGGATTTGGTAGGTGTGCCCAGGCCAAACAGTGGGGCTGGACACAGGGTTGGTGGCCCAAAACAAGTGCTGAATTTTTGGTAAAAGTGCAGAGAGCACTGCTGAACTTAAGGTTTAGTTGTAGGTTCTCTGGTCATTGAGCACATCCAGGTGAACAAAGTTCCCAAGATATGGAGCAGAACTCACAGAGCTCACAGGTGGAATAACCCACCCTCACACGAGCTCTCCCTGCTACACTGAGATGACCCTGCTGAAGAAGAGGATGGTTCCTAGACCAGAAGAGGCGATTGCACAGAAGAAGATATCCCAGAAGAAACTGAAGTAACACTTATGGCTCAGGAGTAAATTCAGCATAACATAAATGCTAATAAAATTTTTTTAAAAAAGAAATGAAAACTAAAAGAGAAAAGGACAGCACAAAAGGGGTGGGGGAGTTTTCCCCACTTATCTGTCAGCACCTGCACTGCACCTGGGCCTGTGCAGACTCACCCCAGGACACAGATGGCCCTGGCACTCTGAGGGTGTCAAAGAAGTGTTTCCCAAGGAAGGAGGCACTTCAGCATCTCACCACACTACAGCAAAAAGGAGGTCTGGGGGCAGGACCACTCCCACCGCTGGGCCTGAGAAGGATGGAGTACAGCCTGGAAGTGAATTTTCCCCATAGATAGAGTCCAGTCCCCACGAGACCACCTGCACAGGGCTGTCCCCAGGTGGAGATTACTGGGTGTAGACAAAAGGAACAGGGCTCACCTGTGGCCTGGGCAGGAAGTCCCTCCATTTAGCACCACCCTGGGGACGTGAATGCCAAACCACTGACCAAGAAAGGAGGCAGCCCAGCCTCTGTCGCACATGCCAGCACCGGGTTCTGGCTACCACCCAGCACCGCTGTCCCAGGGACACTAGTGACAGCTGTACTTAGGGTTCTGCTGGTGAGGCTTAGTGAGGAAAGACCTTCATTCAAAGATCACAGAGAGAAATTTGGGTAAACAGAGGGGAAAAGCAGGGCATTGTCCAGTGGCAGAGCAGCCGGCCCCTGCACCTCCAGGACTCAGAAACAGAGGGGCATGGGGGCGAGCCTCTTCAGGTTCTTGTGCTGAAACCTCAGTGCCTGGCCCCGCCTCATGCACCTGGCATGCAGAACACAGTCCCAAGGAGGCCCGGGCCCCAGGTGAGTCTGACGCCCACGGCCCTACAGCACACTTGGTGGGTGGGTGGGACTCAGGTGAAGCTGCCAGGTTCAGCTCCTTTCTCTGCCATTCACTACCTACCTGTGTGGCTCCATTTCCCCATCAGTCAAAACGGCAATGCCAACCTCTCAGCAGTGGTGAGGATTAAATGGAAATATATGAAGCGCCAAGTACTCAGTGAGTCCTAAGTCTGTGCTTGTGATTCTTGATCTCACCCAGCCCAGGACGCTCCCTCCCTTCCCATTTGTGTACCAGGCTCTGGTTAATGGTCCTTGGTAGGCAGATCAAAAGATATGAGAACAGAACATGTGCACACCAACCTTATAAGATCAACTCCAGCGTCTTCGTCACGGGTAGGAAGAAGGTAACAGAACAGTGTGGAGAAACACCAGTGAGACAAGGTTTTGCTCCCCTCCCTTCTCACTGCTGCTCAGGGGAACCTCCACCCCCCACCCAAAGGCATTAGACAACTGGACATGTCTACCTCCAGGAAGAGGGAATCAAGTGGAAAACAGAGAGCTGGGTTTGGGGCTTTGGTTCTTCAACCCAAAGCCCTCAGGGTAACTTAGACAAAATGGTTGGGGTCCAGGATGACTATGACGAAGGCAGACACCTCCCAAAAAAACACACACACGCACGCACACACTTTCCCACACACACACAGACAAGCACTAAGAATGGGGCTGTGAGCTCTGCTTGGCAGAGGTTCAAGAGGCCCAACCCAAGATGCCTGGATCTGAGACCTAAGGGAACCTGTCCCCCACACCCAGGGAAGCACCTGGTTCTAAAGAGAGAGTGGCTTCAAGGTCGTGCAAGCAGTCAAAGCCAGCATAGTCCCAGAATCTGTGGCTCTTCCCCAGTGTTCCCTTCCCCATCGAGGCAAAAAGGCCACAAAATGCCCTCCTTGACCTCAGCTGTGAAAGATCATTAGTAAAGAGAGCCCTCCAGGTCTACAGGGGACAATGATACAAGAACTAGGGCCACATCCACGGATCCTGGACCAGAATCGGCAGACGCTGATGAAACTTGACGTGCCCACAACACCTCGGCACTACTCTGCCCCTACAACACAGACACAAGTCCAAGGAAATGGGACCACATTTTAACACTGGCAGAATGGGAAGGCAGGGTAAAGTTGTCATAAAAATGATTTCTCTCCATACCTAACTCAAAGAACTGAGCTTTCTTTCCAGTTTAACAAGCTAACATTTATATCAAGCACTCAGTTGGTGCCAGAGGTTGTTAAGTGTGTTTACCTCATTCAAATCCTCTCACTCCTACAAAGAAAGCACTAGAAGCCAATTGTCACGCAAACAATAAGGAAAAGAACTTCTCTGTGGCTCTGAGAGATATCTTAGAACAGGCATTCATCCCACCAGTGGAGCCCAGCCTGGGACCACCAGGACAGGTGAGCCTTATGCCAGATCTATGCTTGTGTCCAGAAATGTCATTCCTACTGCATGTGTTCCTGGGATGAACAAACCCTGAGCAATTTTTCAGGGGTGGTTAGGAGGGGGCATGGCATCTCCCCTAACCCTGCCATGTGTGGTTCCATGAGTGGCTCAGGATGGCCACACCAAGCAGAGGCTGCCCCCTGTAGCTCAGACTCCACACTGATGGCCTCTACAATGTGGGGCTCATTGTGCGTGGAGCCCGCAGGGAGTGCAGGATGCATGCCTAAACAAGCAAAACATATGCAGTTGTTCTCACGGTCAAGAACCCGACTGACTGAATCTTATGAAAAAAAGCACTACAGTAGGAATATGGAATGTTAAGGAAACAAAACTATCTGTACCCTCCCTATAGAAAAAGGAAGAAAAAATCCACCCAGGAACAAGGAAGAGATGATGCACAGTCCTACTCAGGGAAATGAGGCTCCTCCTCCTGCCTCCAGGCAAGTCCCCCTCTTCACAGCCTTGAAAGGTTTCCCTGAGCTCCACTTCCATTTGCCACCATCAGAATAGCAGGCTGGCAACAAAAAGAACTTACTTCATGAAAGGAATCTAAATGCATTGATTTAATCCCTTTATTCTTTCACAGCATCCTATGGACTTCATGCTTCACGATTGTGAGGCTGAGAGGGAAGGCTTCCCCAATCTACAGACAGAGCAGGTCTACCAGGTTTGGAAGGTCTCAAGGAGACAGCAGTAAAGCCTAAGGTTGTGCTGTTCTGAGTGCAGACCCCTCCTGTCCTCAGCTCCTAGAACTGCCCTTGCCCCGGGGCAGCTTATCTCAGGTACACTGAAGCAGTGAGGGCCTCTTCCCTCATCACAGAGCTCTCACTGCAGGCGTTGCAGCACATGTACATCTGCTAGTAACAATAACCAGAGGAAGAGCCAAATGAAGGACAGTGGATGTGGTCGGATGGGTGAGCCTTATGCCAGAATCTATGCTTATGTCCAGAAATGTCATTTCTACAGCCTATGCTCCTGGGACAAACAAATCCTGAGTGACACGTGAGGTAAATTCTTCACCCACAGCTTAGCCAATACCAGGTGTCCAAAGAAGCACCTTCAGAGCAAAATGAACATATTTAGTTGTCCACCAAATTGTTTAACCAACTTGCTGCTTGACCTTCCAGCAGATTCCCAGGTGGCAAACACACTAACCTTTCCATGATAAATTATAATTCCCTTTGAACTGCAGCAGTATTCTCAAAGCTGCTTTGGAGTGGAGATGGGGGGATAGATGGAGTGGAGATGGAGTGGAGAGTAGGGTGAAGGCAGGGAGGATTACAGAGAAAAAGAAAGAGTATTCCTATAGTTGACAGGGCTGAAAGTCTGCCACTGAAGATCCTACTACCATATCCTTGACTAGAAGACATCTAAAGCTTTGGGGTAGACGGAATCTTGGCCTGGGATCCAATGCCTATTTCCTAAGGCCCAAGAAACCCTGGACGGTAGACATCTTGTGGGCCCAGGAATGAAAAACTGAGTACACCCATGACTTCAGAATCCCAAGTGGCAGAGTCTCCATCATGACAACGGGACAAACCCAGGGCCAAGCTGCCCACGGAAGGGAGGCAGAGGAGCCCGGGGAGGCCACAGGCACTGAGACACCCTATGACCCGTCAGGTGTGAGGAAGCATGAAAGCCAGGTGAGAAGAAAGATGCCATCAATCTAGGACAGGTGGCTACCAGGCAGTTATGAACCTAGGAAGGGCCCCCAAGAGGGTACATCGCTTTCAGCTCTGTCTCTTGAGTATGTAAGTGGCAGTTGGACTTATGTCCTTCCCCATCTGCTCTTTCCTCAGCTTCCCCCATCTCACTAATGTGGTACCTAGACTCCTCTTGGAATCACAGGGGGCCCCGTTCACACCTCACACTGACTGCACTGGCCAATCCTGTTGAGTCTATCTTCAAAATCTAAAAGGGAGAATTCAACCTCCTGACATCTCGACCATGTCCCAGTGCAAGCTGCCCTCATTTTCCACCAAAATTACTTATGGCCACTTTCTCCTGTGCAGAAATAGCCTGGACTAAGGGTTTATTTCAGAATTAGTTACAAGTCTCTAAACTGGTCTCCTACTTCCATGACTGCCCCTCCCCCTCATCTCTCCTCTACACAGGGCTGCGAGTCATCACAAGAGCCCCTGATGGTCCTCCACCCTCACTCAAAGTAAAAGCAAAGTCCTTGTGGCCTCTGGCACCCACAGTGGTCCTCACACTACAGTGGTAGATGGCCCCCAGGCCTGAAGAGGCCAACCACACAGTAAAACATTAGGGTCCTACCACAGGTCCCGCTTGGTGCGAGGACCAAGAGCCAGGTAGAATGATGGACGTCTCAGAAAGCAACTCTGGCTGAGACAACTCCAGGGTTAGAGGAAAATATTTATCTTCGTAACATAAGTATTCTTATGCCTGTTCTAAATCTTTATCTGGTATTAATAAACCAATGCCTCCTAATATTTAGTTAGCAATGAAAAGGGATTAGACACTGTTTGACAATCGGATATGGAGTCGCTGTTAGTCATGACAGTTAGTTATATCAAGGGGCAATATGCTCAGGACTGAGGTTATAAGCTATAACAGAAACAACTTTTGGAGTGACCAAAACCACAGGTGTGGACACTTGGATAAGGACACCACATGGACACTAATATGAGTGGGACTACCGCCCATTGTGGGCTATAAGAACTTAGAGCTCTGACCATCCCGCACTTGAGCTTGGCTGTACCGTGGGTCATGCTTGGAGCCCAATGGGACTTCCACTCCACCAGACACATGCTGCCACTGTAGCTGCCCGGCTTGAGATGGACGCCCACCTCGCCATCCCTGGAGGCTACCGGTAATCTGGACTTGGAGCTCTGTCCCCAGAAGATCCCCCTTTCTGCATGTAACCTGTGTGTAACTCCACTGGCTTATTGGGGAGGTCCCCCGTATTAAACCTGGCATTGTGGAAAGACACAATGTGTGTGAGTGACTCCTTTCAGGGTCGCTCCCTTGTTCACAATAGGGATCAATTCAATTAGACATAACGCTGGGCCCTCCAACGTTGCTACACATTTTTACAGGCCTTAGTAGAAAGAAAGTAGACTGGAACAATCAATAAAAGATGTATTTAATTCCATCAAGGAATGGAAACTTCTACCAAATGTAACTAGAATTCAAACTCCCAAGGTCAGCAATCTTGTCCTTTAAGCCTTTTTTTTTCTCCTCTAAAGCAAATAATTATAATACCTAAGAGTACCCACGTGACTCAAATCCAGACTCCAACAAGTGAGTACATTTCTGATCTCTATGAAGGCTTGTCCTATTTGTTTAGGCAAACTCCTTTGACATCCTTTAAATTTTATATATCACAATTAAACATAATCTTCATATGCTAAACATTTAAAAACTATTTTAATCCATTGTTGACGTTCTCCCCTAAATTTCTATTCTGATTGGGTGACTTAAACAAGGCCTTTTGTATTAAATACAGAGGGTGTATTCACTTAAAAATAATAATTTCCACCAAGACTAGCTAAAGAATCAGGGATATAACTGTGCCACGGTTTCTTATTATTTGAATCAAACATAAAAGGCAAGAAATGTTAAGGCAAATAGTGAATAAAGTATAATTCACATTAAACATAATTAGGAACTCAGTCAAAGAAGAACATACGCAGTACTACTGGGTCAAATTTTTAAGAGCACATTTTTGGGACACACACCTGGGGCTGAAAGCCCAACCTTTCCTCTTCTAACTAAATCTGTAATAAATCCAACTCCAGGTTATTTCCACATGGGAGCCGGTCCTGCTTATACCCCCGGCGTTACACCCACTAAAAACCGGAAAGAGCTACAAGCGCACCGCAGAAGTACCACAGCACGACTGCTCTGTGTACAGACGGGTTCTGGAAAGACTGCCTTACCTGACAGCCTGGGAAGGTCCCACTACGCAGCAAGCACCACGCTGAGAAGACTTGGTCGCCGCTATGATGACGGCAGAAATTGCTTCCCCTCCAAACCACGATGCTTGAGAAACTCAGCCTTTTCAGGCCAAGCCGGGTCCCAAGAAAGCCCACCCAGGCGAGACATCACCGAAAAGAAATGCCCCGGGGGCCCTAGGTAAGGGTGTAGACAGGCGAGGGCGCGTCAGGGAAATCCTGGGGAGAAGGACGGTGGGCGCGGCGGCCGGCGTGCGCGGGTGAGCTGCGCTTTCCCCAGCCCGCCACCTGCCGCGGGACCCCTCTCGGGACGCCGGGCGAGTGGCCACCGCGGAGGAGGACGACTTGGACCTCGTGGCAGGGTGCGGTGCCGTGCCGCGCGCGGCGTCCGGGAAGTTCGCCGGGTGCTCCCGCCGGCCTGTGCCCTCTCCCCGCCCCCTTCCCATAGACCACCGGAGAGGGTCGCGGCGCTCCGGGAGTCCGCGGCCGGACCCGAGGCACCAGGTGGCCCACTATCCCTCCCTCGGTGTTGCATCATGCAGCACGCTGCGCCTTACAGTACAAAATGGACTCCGATGGCGGGAACGCCGCGTGGGCACCAACCGCGCATCGCCTGGCTGCCCTACCCTCGCCACTCGGAATATGCCAGCACCCCCGCGTAGGGACCCGCGCCGCCCTCCCACGACTCCTCGAGATCCCGGGGTTCTCTCCAAGGTGATCCGGATCCAGGAGCTGCCCTGGCGTGGCAGGGCCGGACACTCACCGAGCCGGCGGGCGGCGGGATGCAGGCAGGACCGTATAGCTGGATGGACCGAAGCGCGGACGGAAGCGCGCGGAGTGGAGTGGGACTGCCGTTAGTGGATGCCGGTGGCCCCGCCCGCGCGTGGACAGCTTACACCTGCCTGCACCGACGAAATGAAGGGTGGCTGGCGGGAGCAGGATCCGCGCCTGGTTTTATCAGCCGCTGTCGCGTCACAACGGTGCACCAATGGGAAGCGCGTGGCTGTGGCACCAATCAACGTGGGATTTCCCTGCGGGCAGTGCCTATTCACCCGGTTGCTATTTCTCTGCCTCTCAGAGCTGGTGGTGATGGCGGGACTGCATCACAGGGCATGGACCTTGCCAAGCTCACTGACACTGGTTTTCTTCCTCCAAAAGTAAAAGATCCTGGAGGCACTTCAATGCTTTTAAAAAATTATTATACATCTTCGTTTCTTTTATTTTATTGCTATGCCCTTGCTTTTTGTAGAGAACGTACTGGGCCATTGTCAGGGAAGGTTTCAAACCCTCCATCTGCTGGTGCCCCTGGCAGGTGCACTAGCACACCTAGCCAAAGGGCTAGTCCAGCGGTGTCCTTTCAGAGGCACTATCCCAGAGATGGCACATATTTGAGCACCACTCCCACCCTACTCAACTCGCCAGGTACCTCTTTGTTGTCTCTCTCTGCTCCAGTAAACCAAGCAAGGACCATCATCTATAGAGATCCAGTAATCTGCGACAGGAGAGATGAACTGTACAGATTCATCCTGCCGGCCTTCTGACTTTGTAGGATAACTGGAAACCTATTTGTCCATGTCCGTGGCCTGCACATCCTTTCCACACCTTGTACCTGTTCAAGTCCTTGGTCAATAATTGGGATGCATTGTCAGCCACCACTCATGACACCCTCTTGTAATCACACTAGCAACTTATACAGCATATGACCCCACGTACTAGCTTGGGAAAAGGTTTTAATGAAGGGAAAAAAGGGACTAATATTTGTAAAGCACATTGAACTGTGCTTGGCATCGTAATAAGCAACTATATATGCCTTGTTTTAAAATAATACATTCTAGTTTCAATTGTGCAGTGGTGAAATGATGCTTCCAAACGTCACTGAGGCGGCCTACCTTGCTGGGGCTTTTTCTGAACCCCACACAGCCTCCCTCACCTACGGGTGCTGCCATCAAAGTATGTCCCCTTCACATCCAGTTCAACTCAAGGACTGGCTCCTTTGCCTTTGGCACCAGATCTGGGTTTCATTCCAACCCCTACAACTTTGTTCACTGTGTGTGGTCTTCTGCAACCTATTTCACTTGTGCTTGGAAGTCACACACCTCATAGGAATTTTTTAAATTATATTTTATTGATTATGCTATTACAGTTGTATCAATATTCCCCCTTTACACCCCTCCACCCATTCCCTCAGGCAAACCCCACACCATTATTCATGTCCATAGGTCATGCGTATAAGTTCTTTGGCTACTCCATTTCCTATACTGTACTTTACATCCTCATGGCTATTCTGTAGCTACCTATTTGTACTTTTTAATCCCCTCATCTGTACACCCATTCCCCCACCGCCCCCTCTCATCTGGCAACCATCCAAATGCTCTCCATATCCATGATTCTATCTCTCTTCTTGTTTGCTTAGTTTGTTTTTTTTAGATTCAATTGTTGATAGATATGTTTATTGCTATTTTATTGTTCACAGTTTTGATCTTATTCTGTTTCTTAAGTAAATCCTTTTAATATTTCATATAATAATCATTTGGTCATAATGAACTCCTTTAGTTTTTTCTTGTCTGGAAAGCTCTTTCTACCCTTCCATTCTAAATGATACCCTTGTTGGGTAGAGCAATCTTGGCTGTAGATCCCTGCTTTTTGTGACTTTGAATATTTCTTGCCAATCTCCTCTTGGCAAAGTTTCTTTTGAGAAATCAGCTGACAATCTTATGGAGATGCACCTATAGGTAACTAACTACTTTTCTCTTGCTGCTTTTAAGATTCTGTTTTCATCTTTAACTTTTGACATTTTAATTATGATGTGTCTTGGAGTGGGCTTTCTTGCATCCATTTTGTTTGGGACTCTGTGTTTCCCGAACTTATATGTCTATTTCCTTTCATTATTTTTTCAAATAGCTTTCCAATTTCTTGCTCTCTCTCTTCTCCTTCTGGCATGCCTATGATGTGACTGTTGGAATACTTAAAGTTGTCCCAGAGGCTGCTTACACTTTCCTCATTTTTTTGGATTCTTTTTTCTTCTTACTATTCTGATTGATTGTTTTTTGCTTCCTTATGTTCCAAATCATTGATTTGAATCAACTACAAGAGGAGGAGAGTATACTCAGCCCACACGAAGGACACACCCTGAGTACCTAGTTTGGGTGATAGGAGAGGCAGTGCCACTGGTCCCTACAGGACACCTATTACATTAAGCCACACTACCAAGACAGGGAGTCATAAAAGCTCTACCTAATACATAGAAACAAACACAGGGAGCTGCCAAAATGAGGAGATCCCAAGGAACACGGCCCAAATGAAAGAACAGGTCAAAACTCCAGAAAAAGAACTAAACAAAATGGAGATAAGCAATCCACCAATGTGGAGTTCAATACACTGTTTTTAAGGATGCTCAAGGAACTTAGTGAGGATCTCAACAGCATGAAAAAGATCCAGTCAGAAACAAAGGATACACTAATTGAAGTAAAGAACAGTTTACAGGGAAACAACAGAAGAGTGGATGAAACCTCTATATTCTTATCATAAGGCTATCCTTTAGTGTTTGAAATATAACTATGGAGTAAAAAACCTCTTGGCAATAAATAGAATTTAGTAGATTGTAGAGTTGCTCTGTTTGAGCAACACAGAGAGGAAACATAGAGTTAATATTTGTAAATTCTGAGAGCAAGTTTTCCAAGCCCTAATAGGAATACGAGTGGAACTTAAGAAAGGGATTTTTAACATTGTGCTCAGGTTAGCAATCCCATCCAGCAGGTTTCATCTTCAGAAAGACAACAGGAGACCCTCCATGACAAGGCCCATAAGCAAGCAACTGCCCATCAAAAAGGATTCAGTGTCAACTAGGAAAAAAGCACTATGTTTGAGGGCTCTGCAAACTGTTAGAGAAAAAGCTGAAAAATTGGTTGAATATTTTAAGTAAAGCTAAATTTTAGCTAGGTTAGGATTCATATTACAGGTCCAGAGTTTTAGGCAACCTTGATTAGAATCAAAGAACAATTGAGCCAAGATTCCAAAGAAGATTAAGGAATGAAGATGCTAGACTTAAAGCCTCAGAGGGCACCATCTAAAGTTGAGATTGTTGGACAAAGTCGCAGCCTGGCACATTAGGTAATATAGAAAATGCACAGAATCAGTCATACAGATGTTGTTTTGAACTCTATATTTTATGTCAGCTGCTGGCCTAAGGAAATTGTGTTTGTCACCTCTTAGCCTCAGCTAGAAAGAATTTTACTACCTGTCAGATGGGTGTAAACTTCATAGTGAGAATGAAAAAATTTCAATAAAAATCAAGCTGGAAAAATATATACATAAGGCACTCACAAAAATTAAATCAAAATGGATTGAAACCTTAAACACAGACCTGATACTGTAAAACTCTTAGAAGAAAACACAGACCAAAAAGTCCTCAACACTGCTCTTCACAATGAGTTTTTGATATGACACAAAGCACAAACAACAAAAGACAAAAATCAACAAATGGGAGTATGTCAAACTTAAAAGCTTTTGCATGTCAAAAGAAACAATTAACAAAATGAAAATGCTACCATGCAATGGGAAAAACACTTTGCAAACCAAATATCCAATAAGGGGTTAATACCCAAAATATATAAAGAATGCATTTCTCATAACAAAAACAAAATGAACAATCTGATTTTACAAATGGGCAAAACTAAATAGATATTACAAAGAAGATGTCCAAATGGCCACCAGGTACATGAAAAGATGCTCAACATTACTAATCACCAGGGAAATGCAAATCAAAACAACAATGAAATATCACCTTATACCTGTTAGAATGGCTATTATTAAAAAAGACAAGAGAAAGCAAGTGCTGGTGAGAATGTGGAGAAAAGGGAACCTTGGTGCACTGTTGGTAAGATTGTAAATTGGTGCAGCCACTGTGGAAAACAGCATGAAGATTACCTGAGAAATTAAAAGTAGAGCTACCTTATGATCCCGCAATTCTACTTCTGGTTAGTTACCTGAAGAAAATGAAAACACTAAGTTGAAAAGATATATGTACCCCTGTCTCTTCACTGCAGCATTATTCATGATAGCCAAGATATGGAAATGACACATGTCCATCAACAGATAAATGGATAAAGATGTGGTATATACAAGGTCTGTGCACAAGATATTCAGCCATGTACTATGAAAAATAGAGACATTTACTGAAGGAGACACAAGATACAAGAAACATTGTACATAAGACAATGATGCCTTAGTTCCCTTCAAAGTAGGCACCTTGGGACCTCACACAGTTCTCCCAATCGCCATCAGCTGACCCGTTGCATTTTCCTGAATCTTATTGACAGCCTGAAATCTCTTCCCTCTCAAAGGTGATGTTAGTTTTGGGAAAAGCCAGAAGTCGTAGGGCACCAAATTTGTGCTACTATGGGGCTGAGTCACCTGAGTGATTTGATGTTTCGCCAAAAGACTCTGCATGAGACGTGATTCATGTGCAGGCACATTGTCATGATGACACTGCCAATCACCAATTGCTCATAGCTGCAGCCTTCTGAATCATCCAAATAGTTTCCATGGAGGAACTTTCAAGCTTAATGTAAAATTTGGTGCAGATCTATTGTTCTACTCAGTCATTTTGAATGCAATGGCCGCACAGTACACATGCTCAGTCGACAGCATCTACCTTCTCCACTGACTAGTACAGTGAAGTTGTCAGTGTTCATGCATATGCATTCCAGTCCACTCTCCTTAGCTGCCAGGTTATATTGGTGTCACACAAACCATTCTCATTATATTAACAATGGCCAGACTTTTCAGGCAGACTTCATATAGTCAGCCCTCTGTATTCATGGGTTCTGCATGCAAGGATTCATTCAACCAGGGATGAAAAATATTTGGAAAAAGAGTTACACTGTTGCTGACATGTACCACTATGTAGTTAGGCCTATGATGGTTGCACCTGTACTGAACATATACAGATTTGTTTTTTTTGTCATTATTCCTTAAATAATAACAGCTATTTATATAGCATTTACATTGTATTAGTTATTATAAGTAATCTAAAGAAGATTTAAAGTATATGGAGGATGTATATAAGTTATATGTAAATACTATGCCATTTTACATAAGGAAGTTGGGCATCCTCAGATTTTGGTATCTGCAAAGGGAAGGGAGTAAAGGGGAGGACCTGAAACTGATCCCCTGTAGACACAGAAAGATGCCTGTATATACAACAGAATAATACTCAGTCATGAGAAAGCAGGACACTGTGATGTTTGTGACAACATGGATGAACCTACAGCACATTATCCTAGGTGAGGTCAGTCAGACAGAGAAAGATGAGTACTATATGTTATCGCTTATATGTAGAATTTTAAAAGACCAAACTCATAAAAACAAGGAATAAAATAGTGGTTACCAGAGGATAGGGGTGGGAAGACAGGACAGGTATCCTTAAAGGGTACACTCTTATGAGTAGTAAATAAACCCTAGAGTACAGTGAATATAGATAATAATAGTGTATTGTAATTATCAAGGTTGTTAAGAGACTAAAACTTAATTATTCTTCTAACTACTAAAAAAGTATAATTATGTAATGTGATAGAGGTGTTGATTATCACCTCTATCATGTAATGTATAAATGTATCAAATTAATCATATAATATGTTGTACATTTTAAATTTACACAATGTTGCATGTCAAATGCATTTCAATAAAAAGAAGATATACAGATAGAGAATAAGCATGTGACAATATACTTAGCCTCATTTGTTGTTAGGAAATTGCAAATTAAAATAATAATGACATACCAGTACACACTTATTAAATAACTGAAATCCGAAACACTGACAACACCCAACACCAGCAGGCATATGGAGCTCTCACCTGCTGCTGGAGAGAACGCAAAGTGGAACAGCAACTTTGGGGGGCAGTTTGGCAGTTTCTTACAGAACTACATATAGTCTAACCACATCAGTTCAGTAATCTTGCTTGTCGGTATTTACCTAGATGAGTTGTGTCCAGACAAAAACTGCTCATATGACTGTTTACAGCGGCTTTATTTGTAGTTGCTACATTGGAAGCAACCAAGGTGCCCTCCTTAGGTGAATAGATAAACTGTGGTATATCCAGACTACAGACTATTATTTGTTGGTAAAAACAAGAAATGAGCTATAAAGCCATGGAAAGATGTGGAGGAACTTTAAATGCATATTTGCTATATGACATTCTGGGGAAGGCAGAATTATGGAGACAGTAAAAAGATTAGTGGTTGCCAAGGTTTTGTGGGGGCAGGAGGAGATAGGAATGAGCAAGTGAAACACAGGAGACTCTTAGGTCAGTGAAAGTGATCTGATTGATACTGAGTGATGACTACGTGTCATACATTTGTCAAAACCCACAGAATGCCCAACACAAAGAGTGAACCCCATTGTAAACTAAGGAATTTAACTAATTACAATGAATCAAAGTTGGCTCATCAATTTTAACTAATGTACCATACCAATTGAAGACATTACTAAGGGAAACTGGGTGGCAGAAGGGAGCACAGGGAAACTGCACTTTTCCCTCCATATTTTTATATATATACTCTTTTAATAATCATTGCTATTCAGCAGGTCACAGGGCTACTCCATTTGCCGAAGTGTTTCAGGGCAGTAAATTGGATAGGGTAAGTGTGTGGGCTCTGGGGATGGGGAACGTGGGTTTAGTTCCTGCCTTTGCAACTTCTAAGCCACAAATACTTAGGCAAATTACTTCACTTTTCTCCCAGATTCACTGTCCTCATTTCTAAGATAGGGACTATAAGGTTTATGATGAGTACGCAACAACATCCATGTAAAGCCTATATGTCCGGCACCATATGCAGGACAGGGCAAAGGCCCAGAGGGTGTTCTTAGTGACTGCGACACTAGACTGCTTTGCGGGGTCTCACGACATGCTAAGATCGTTTGCTTTACTTCTTCCATAATAAAGGATGTTCTTGTAATCAGACATTTTGGTCCTATATATATTATATATTATGTATTATATATACTCAGGGTAGCAACATAAAAATATCCCTAAAAGGAGTTTCAATTTTTTTGCATACTTACCTCAATTTTCTACATTGAAAATTTATAATAAACTTAATAGATGGCATTAAAATCAGAGAACCATAGCCCCAAAATAACATAAATTAAAATTCTGTCCTCAATCCCATCCTCCTCCCCCAAAATCCATATAGCCAAAGAACACCCATGTCTTCACCTTCAATTCCCACTCTCCCTTGGGGTTTTGTCAAGAAAGAAGCTCAGGCATGGCATGCAACCATTGACAAGGTTTTTAGGCCACTAGCACTAGTTAACCAGGATGTGAGCTTTGAAAAGGTGATGATGCACTATCGTCCTTTTAAGCATTCAAAATAAATATATATAATAAGTGTGAGGAAGCCCAGCAATCTGTTTTTCCATGCTGTCTTGGTTTCCTTCAATGCTTTTGTCTTTAACATCACATTCTTTGAAAAGAAAATCTTTTGGGGCCCCAGGCCCCAGCTGAGCTGGAGCCACACACATGGGTATGGTCTGTAGGCTGGTAGCCTAGCGTTGACTGTGAGCTCTAACCAGAGCCCTGGCTGGAGTCACCTGAGTTGATTCTCTTCACTCACCTCCCCAGTTTAAATTTGCTTCAAATTTGAAGGCCAATGGTACACATATCTTAGTGGGTTTCCATGGTGTTGAAAGTATTTTATTAGTTTTTAACTAATTTTCCATCCATTTGGTATGTTCTTTAACATAAGAATGCCATATCCATTAACATTTAAATTTATGAAACGCATAAGAACATTTTGTAATATGTAGTATGTTATGGACTAAATTGTGTTCTAAAATTCATATGTTGAAGCCCTAATTCCCACTAACTGAGAATATGATTTTATTTGGAGATAAGGCCTGTAAAGAGGTAATTAAATTAAATGAGGCCCTAATCCAACGTGACACATATCTTGATAAGCAAAGGAGATTAGGGCATAGACAAAGACACCAGGGGTGTGTAGGCACAGAAGAGAGACTGTGTGCGTACACAGTAAGAAAACTATCATGTACAAGCCAAGAGGTAAGGTCTCAAAAAAACCTGAATCTGCCAAGACCTTAATCTTGGACTCTCAGCTTCCAGAACTGAGAGAAAATAAATCTCTGCTTTTTAAGCCCAAAGTCTGTGGTGTTTTGTTATGGCAGCCCTAGTAAAGCAATATATGGTGGTAATCATATATAAAAGACTGGCCATCAGAGTTGAAAAAGACATGAGCTAACACCACCATAGCAAACCCCTGGTTCACAGAAGCAGGGGGGCACTGTGCTGTCTTAGAGTCTCAGGACCAAGTAGAGGCACAGGCAGGTCCTGGGATTGACAGTGCGGGACTCTTCCCACATAAGACTGAGGCCCCCATTCTTATTTAACAATGAGTTTCTATTACAGTGTTTCCCACAGTTGCTCTCCTCCCTCTGGGCTCATGTGCCCACAAGGAAGATGGGAAAGCCTAGGTCAACCCCAGGTCAGCCTTGTCCATGTCATTTGCAGTTTAGTAGCTGTGCTGCTGAACAAGCAGTCCACTTCTCTCAACTGATGTGAACACAAAGCTATTAGCTTCAGAAGGTTGTCACTTCCCACAGTGGAGTAGAAAAATGGACTTGTGTCATCAGAGAGACATGGGTGTGAATCTTGACTCCACCACTAGGCAACTGTGTGACCTTGATCAAGTTATGTAACCTCTTAGAGTCTCCATAGAAGAGTGCAACAATATCTACCCTTGACTCACTGTTGCGAAGCTTCAGTGAGACACTGTGTGGAAGGAGGGGGTCAACAAAGCAGACTCCCTCCTGCCCTGCCTTCTTTCCTCTGCCCGCTTACTATTCCTTCCTCTTTCCCTCTGGTGGGAAGACAGGAAATCAAAGGAAGGGTACCCAGCCTCAGCATCCAGGTTTCTGACTCTATTCCATTGCCCTTTCTATTGAATACACCCATCTCACTCAACCAGGGAAGGCCTGTTTGCGAGACCCAAGGGCTCTGTGTGCTTCCTGCACACAGCTCGCCAGATCATCATCTTTTGTGGGGCTTAGTTGATTTCTACCGAGAAATTTGATTAGGCAGAAACTGTCTCTTTTTTTGGATTCCTAAAAAGGTGGCCACTTGGGCTATATGCCAGCTTTAGCCAAGCCTAGATAGAGTGGTTCTTGCACTCTGGCAATATTCATTATAGATAATCCTTTCTTGCTGCACTAAGATTTAAAAAAAAAGGAAAAGAAGGTATAAGATCTCAGCTCACCCTATTACTGGACAGGGTCTGGGACCAGAGTGGGTCTGCCTTAGGCTTGCCAGTAGTATGTGGGTTCTTGACTTCATGTAGGAAAGATTTCACAACATGAGTTGAGGTGATTTTGAGAGTATGTTTATAAAGCTGGGGCAGTGAAACAAAGGAAGGGCTTAAGATAGAAAAAGCAACAGAAGAGAGAAAGTCAGAGAAAAGGGGGCCTTGGAGACAGGTTTGGGGGTAAGCCTGGAAGGAGCTGCCACTGCCCAGTGCTCCCCTGGTTGCAAGTCTCATAAGGTCCCTTACTGTCTAGGAGAAATAGAGCAGAGATACAAGGCATGGGCATGTTCCATGTTCCAGCAAGAGAACACTCCTTTTGTCCTTTGTCTTCAAGCTTTTTATCTTTCTTTGGCTGCAGACATCCTAGAGAAGGTCTCAAGGGAGGTCTTAGCAGAATATTCATTAGTGTTTCAGGTGTGTCCTTCAATACATTGATTCATCAAAATGTGCATATAAAGAGATCAAGGGTTAGTTTCTGATTAGTTTTATTTCTAAAGAACATCTTCAAGAATGTCATTGAAGAGGGACGGGGGCCTAGGTTCTGTCCTAGGATGGTCTAGAACATGCAAACCCTTTGCTCCTAAGTGTCCTTGGTTAGGGAAGATAAAACCTTGTGATTCATTAGCTGACTGTAAATTACTCAAATCATTTGGCCTTGTTTAATTCTTTTGTCTGTTTCCCTTATTCCACTCATCAATAAATTTCCCTAGCTTCTTACTCTCCTGCCTCAATCTAAACTCCCCAGAAATTTCTACTTTGTTAAGCAAAAGTACAACCTGTGTGCAAAGACATTTTTGGCTTCTAAACAGCTTGCCCATGTTCCTTAGTCATCCCATTCTTGCCTTGAGTGATTCTGACCTCACAATCTTGGAACAAGGTCTCTTTATTTGCACCTCACACTGAGCACACCTCCTATGACAGTGGACAACAAGCCCAGTGCAGTGGCTGAGATTCAGAGAGTAGAGACAGAAATATCTTTGGGAATTCCAGCAGGTAATTGACCTCTCTAGGCCTCAGTTTCCTTATCTAAAAAAGGGGAAATCTAATGAGCTGTAAGAGTTTAGATAAAACTTGGAAAACCTCTCTCAGTGCCTGACACATAATAGTAATGACTCCATCAAGGCTACATATCATTAATATTATTGTCATCAGTAATTTTCACCTGGTACATGCTCTGCTGACAGAAGGAAATACCAGTGGAATACCTTCCTCAGTACCTAGTTATTTTAGTGTTTGACTACTAACAGGCCAGTGAAGGACAAAGAAAGCCACAGGGGCAGTGCTTTTTATAAATTGCTTTTCACTGTGAAATGATGACAACCCCCACCCCAGGTTGATAAGTTGGTAGTATGGACAAAAAAGGGGTGCTGTAACAAGTTGTAAATTCCTAACTGGGCAGGTTATGGTGAGTAGGCATGGTCAGAGCCTGAAACTTCTTTAGTGAAAGGTTTTTAAGCAAGCCCTGTTCATTGTTCCTATGGATACAGGTTAACACACCTTTGAAATGTCAGAAGTAATACCCCTTGAAGGCATGACCACCCTCAAGAGAGCACATACTCTTAGCTAACCTGTAACCCAATTCCCCTGGCTTTCTGCCACCTTTATGTAATCCTTCTGGTTTTCCCTCCTTAATCTCAAATGCCTAAAAGAAACTGCAAAACTGCCATTCTCTGGGGCATTTGAGATCTTGTTGCCTGGCATATGTCATCAGTTAGGCTCAAGTAAACTAAAAAACTTCTCTACAGGTTTGGACCTTTGTCACATCAACAGTAGGACTGTGCCAACATGACCAACTGCAAAAGGTTTGTTATAATTCAGGGCACTGGCTGCTATTGCTCAAGGCAGGGTTTACCTAGCACAGGGTTCCTCACTCTGTCCACTATTGACATTCAAGGCCAGGTCATTCTTTGCTGTGGGGTTGCTTTGTGCATTATAGGAAAGTTAGCAGGATCTCTGACCTCTACCTGTCAGTTGTGTTCTCTCACAAAAATGTCTCCAGACATTGTCAAGTGACCCCTAGAAGGCAAAAATCACCTTCCTTTGAGAGTCACTGTTCCAAAGGGACAACAGACTGTCTTGCACTGGGTATCAAATACTGTCTCTTGGGTGAAAGCAGACCTGATCCCAACAAGTAAGGTTGAGCTCCAGCTGTTTAATGCCAAATTGTTGTTTACAATCTAGCAACTATTCTGATTGGCTGATGCCTATGCCATATTTTTATTAAATATGCTTACTATAATTCCTGCATCATAATGAGCTCTAGGTTGAGATTTCTTTAAAAAAGTAAAGATTAAAGCAGATCTTAGCTGTTCATGTAGCAAAGACACAATTCATTCAAAGAACATTATGGAGACTAAAAGTAGTCAGATGGCAGTTATTTTGCCTCAAAGACTTCCAGCAATGTGCCAACATGGTCAGTTCCCCCACCATTATTTTCTCACACATCTTTCCCAACCATAGTACAAATGGTGTTTCAGACTGCTTGACCTTAATGATAACTACAAGCTACTTACCTACTTTTGGACTTTTGCATAGCAGGTTAAAAGAGGTGATTCTCCTCCAAATGTCTCTGTGCTTCGATCTGAAGCACACCACATCTGATGATGCATTCTTAGGCTCCAGGTGATGCATGCATACCATGTTTCCCTATGGGATTGGTTCAGACTTTGGGTTCCAGAGGGCCTGTAGTGAGGATGGTGACCTGTTATCAAAATGAAGGACATCCTGAAGTGTTGCCATGGTATCTGATCTGTGTCCAGAAGAGTACTCTGACATGGGGAGGAGGGGAAACAACCACATAACTGGAGTACAATGAATTCAGGCCGAGGGAAAGATTAGAGGTAAATTAGATTGGGTGGGTTACTCCCTAAGATTAGTCCATTTTGCCAAGTGAAGTCATTCACCTGCCAAAAGCAACAACATCATTGTTGCAATGTTGTTAAAACCATTGGAATAATGGGTCACCCACAGTGAACCTTCTCAACAAGACCAATTTTGATAGAGGATTATTTTTTGGTCAGAACACTGGGCCAGGTTTCTGGATAGGATCAGGAATTAGGTGTGGTTTATCATCCAGATTCTTGGTCAAACTGAAGGGGCTTATTGGTCTCTGAAAATAAGGTCCCTAATTACTTTAAAGGCAGCAGAGAAACAGGGATGCTAAGTCACAATGTGCTTATGTTTACCACCAAAGCTGTGCTGTTGGGGTTGCTTGTCCAGCTGATGGCTAGCTTCTAAGAGGGGCCGCTTGGTCTGTCCACATGCAATTTGCCACCTCAAAAATTCTCCCCTCCGATTTCACTTACCTAACACTGTATTCATTTACTTACTATCTGCATGGCTGTGAGGATGTTACTTAACTTCTCTGTGCCTCAATTTCATTTTGGAATGGGAAAAATCAGCATTCTTACTTAGAAGTTATGGTGGAGCTGAAACAAGATAACACATGTCAAGTACTTAGCACAGTGCCTGGCCCATAGCGAGCATTCAATAAATGTTAGCTGTTGTTAGAGGAATGGTTACTAACCCTTCACATATCATTTCCTCCAATATACCTTAGTTGATGCTCCTAACTAGGTCATTTGCCCATTATGAGCTTCCGTAGCACACAGTATGTGGTATACAAGTTATCTTTAGGGGCTGTCCCGAAAGTCTTCAGGAATACACCTCTCAGGTTCTTAGTGCAGCTTCAAGACACTCGCACAATCAAGACCAACCTGGATAAAAGCTCTGATCTCTGGGCACACTTATTGATACAGTGGTCATCAGGGACAAAAAGCCTATTTGAAAATTTGAGGTATTGCTATAGAGACTGGGAGAAAGAGGAGCTTTCTCTTTATAAGATCTCATGTGCTAGGGATGATGCTTTTCTGGAGCTAACAGGGGGCCATCTTTGCCAGCAGGAAAGCTTGCCTGAGAATGAAGAAAAGGCGGAAGAAAGCAAAGGTCAGAGGGAGAGCAGGGTAGGGAATGAGGATGATGGGGACAGGGAGAGAGGACTATGTAGTTGGAACCCTGAATCCAGCCACACTTAAAAATAGATGTTCCCAGAGTTACACGCTGTCAGTTAGCTTGAATTTGGTTTCTCTCACTTGTTATTAAAGTCTAGATTAGCACACCATAATTTATCATTTATAATGCATATCATACTTCACTCTAATTAATTGTTTAATTGTGTATTTCCTCTCAATTAGGCTGAAATTCCATAAAAGCAAGGCTCTGTCACACCTGTCCACCACCGTGAGCTGAGCACAGTGCCTGCCCAGAGGAGGTGCTGACACGTTTGTTAAATGGTGGATAGATTAGAGGTAAATCAGTAACCTGGGGGGACTCCCGATGAGAATCAAAGTTCTACATGAAGCAATGGTGGGCAGTATAAAGCCCCACTATCTTTTCTCAACTTCTACCCAGCTAAACCCAGCTAATAATATTAGAAATATTATTTCCCCAGAAGATGGCTCTCCATTTTATTATCTCCCACTCCCTTCATTGCTCAGAGAAACAGATGCTATGAGATCATTTCAGTCTATTGGAAATCAGGGTCCCCAACCCCATAATAGAAGGCGTAATTCAGGAGAGGAGAGATGGGAAAATGTCAGGAGAGGTACTCTTGTGCATAAAATATTTATGAATTATCATCTCATCAAACTATAAACTTTCCAAAAATTTCCAAGGATTACTATTGGTGTTCTTATTAACAAATTCCCTAAAACATTAAGAGACATTGGGTATGAGACTAAGGAAAGGGTAAGTTGTCCCTGACTTGAGATTCCTGCTTCCACAGGTAACAACCAACCATAACTTTATTTTTTATCCTCACTTGAGAACTTTTCTTATTGCCTTTAGAAAGAAAGGAAGGGAGAGGAAGAGAGAAAGAAAAAGAGATAGAAACATCGATGTAAGAGAGAAACATTGATTGGTTGCCTTCACATATGAGTCCTACCTAGGGATTGTACCTACAACTTGGGCATAGGCCCTGACCCTGAATCAAACCTGCTGTCACTTGGTTTACAGGACGATGCTGTAAATCAACTGAGACACACCAGCCAGGGCTCACAACCAACTACAATTTTAAATGGGCAAGAACAGAAACAAAGAAACACTTCTCTGTGTTAATCAAGAATCACTCAATTGCACATCCCACCTAGCTTCAGTGATCTCTCCAGGCACAACTGTCCTGTGCTCCAATCTTATCCCAGGTAGGGACAATAAGCTTAATGTCCAGTTGTGCTAAATCTGTTGCACAACAGTACAAACCCCCCCCCCACACACACACACTGCCCTGTGCTCTCCTTCCTGGAGAGATTTGTCATGTCTCACCCCTTCTTTTAATTATTCTCCTCCACCTGCCTCATGAAATCCTGGGAACCAGGCTGAAAGAGGCAATATGAGCAACCCAGCTCTCATGAGAAATTCCCTTTCCCTCCAATGGCAACCTTGAACAAAACTTGTGGACATGGACTTTCTCCCCTTAGGTTTAGTTCCTTTTCAGAAGCTTCCAGTCTCTAATGCCAACAAGCTTCAGACAGGCCAATGCTCTCCCAGTAGATCAGGCTAGATAACTCAGCATACTATATAGATGAGATTGCTGCTGGGCTTATTTTAGGAAGAATATCCTATTCTTATTAGATTTCCTATTTAAGTGTCATCAGAATTATTTGTTAGTTGTCCTGAACAACTGTCACCCCACCACTGATCATCAGATTGGCTGGGTAGTATTCTAATTGGTTATCACAAGGACAAAAAAATACAAATTTCTCCTGTTGGAATTTTCTTTCTTTGCGGGGCAGAGGAGCTTGTATTTTCCTACCTCTCTTCCCATGTAAAAATACTAAGTTTTTGAGCCTTATACATAAAACATTAATGTAACAGTTAATATAACTGTTAACTCACTAATTTGCTCTAGGTAGAATTTTTTAAGTGAAGGAGAAATACGTTGATTGACTCTGTAGTGACCTAAGTATATTGCAGTGGTGCCTAAACTTCTGTCTGTGCCAAAGATTCCTTCTCATTAACAGGACATGTTGCAATCGGAAGGAGCAATTAATTATATGCAAATAGATATTGGCTAATACTCCTGGCAGAATTTCAACACATTCTTACCCTCATTTAACCATAATGAGCAAATGAGTGTGCAAACTCATGTTGTGGCCAAATTCCCATTCTCTTCCCAAAGATGCACCTTTTGACCTGTGTCATCACTAGCCCCTAATCTGCTCATCTTTCCTCCCAGCAGCCCTTGTTCAGTCCCACTCATTTCCAGCAGTGCTTTTCATTTGCCCATTACAAAAAAAAAATCACTCAGGAAACAGCAACTCAGGAGTCCTCTCCTCCAGCACGCACACACACACACACACACACACACACACACTCCCTCACAGTAAGCCAACCTTTCCAGAATGACATGAGTACTCTAAGCAACATAAAAAAATGAAACAGGTAACTTAGAAACCTTGTTTTCTCTTACAGTTATGGCGATGTTGTGTTCCTGGTGCTGAAAATTAGGCATAGACAAAGCACCAAGGTCTAAGTAAATGCCTGTCAGATTAAACCAATGATAATCGAGAAGACCAAAAGACGTTAATTCTGATAGTACATTTGTTCTACTGTTTTGTTTTGCCATCACAGAGTGTATAACAACATTGAGATCACTAATTTTGCAGATTTTCTCAGGTGCAGCAGACATTTGAGATTAAGGATGAATGAACCATTACCCCCTGCCCACAGGTCATTGGCTGGGAAAAGCAGGCTACTGGTCAATACCAGCTAGAATATGTGTTCACTCACCTTTGCCAACTCTCCAGGAACCCTGGTGCCCATGCTGGGAACTTCCTGTGCTTCCTCCCTCCAAACACAAGCAAGGATTATACACATTCCTGCTCTTTGCCAGGTAATTCAACAAGTAAGTGTTTTAGGATGTTACTGGAGTGTTATTTATCATATGTACACTTTAACCAGGGCCTCCTGGAGAAATGCTTTAAACCAAATGAATCCCATCATTTACTTATACACTCTAAATCCTTCAAAGCACATTCCACTCAACTCTCAAAGAAATTTTATGATATGAAGATTCTAATTTCCTCTCCTGTAGAAGAGGAACCAAGTCCTGAATGCTTAGATGATTTTCTCAAACAGCTTTGCATTTTTAAACTGAGGCCTGTGTTATGTGGCCCAAAGATAAACTCTTTTATTCCTAAAATCACACACTTATTAGGAAAAGATATTTGAAGAAATAATTGGAAAAAAAACAAATTGGATAAAAATTATCTACTTAGAGATCCAAGAAGTTCAGCAAAGAAGAAACAGAACAAATGCAAAGAAAAACACTATAGTCTAACTGCAGAAATCCAGAGTAATTCTTTAGAGCAGCCAGAGGACAAAAAAGACACATCACAACTAGGAAAACACAGATGCCCAGCAGACACAACGAAGACCACAACACAGTGAATGGTTTAAAAAAAAAGGAAAGAAAGAAAGAAAGAAAACCAAAAATCAAATGGTCAACCCAGACTTCTGTATTCAGCAAAAATATCCCAAGGGGGAAATAAAGACATTTTCAAATGAATGAGAGAATATGTTGCCAGCAGACCTGTACTAGCATTTCTTAAAGATGAAGATTTCTTCAGACTGGAGGGAAATTGTAACTTTGAAACTTGGATCTATAAGAGGTAATTCTGGGTCTACAGGTAGCATTTTCAGTGGTGAATAAGAGAGTTTGGGAAGAAAACAGCAGGAACTAAAATGTTTTAAAGTAATAAAGTGATGTCATAATGTCATAAGGACAGAGGAATTGTTTTCTTTTTTTGTACTGTTTAAGATTTTTCCATAGATGATTGTTAATTCCTTAATGTTATGATTTTTACTGTATAAACATCCTAGAATCTATTTTTATCTATTGTTTCTTATTTTCTCTCTGTAGCTCTTTTTGTCCTTAGAAAGCCTTTCCTGACTAGGGAAAAGCAAGTCACTCACATAACACGTGATTTTACAGCTGCTTTTAAATTCAATTGCATAATTTATCCCAAACTTATTTTAATGTAAGAAATTTAATATAATGCAATGAAGTAAGAATTTAAGTCTCCCTATCACATAGCCAGTTTATCAATATCATTGGTTGAATAACTCACCCTTTCTACTGAGTTAGGATAAGTCCTTTATTATATGTTAAACTTATGTTTATGAGGTCTGCCTCTGAGCTATTTAGGCTCTCCTGTTGATCTATTATTGTTTATGTGTTATGCTATTTCCCTTGAACAGCTTCATAAAGGATGGTGCTCCACATTGATCAGGTCCATTCTTCCCTCTTCCCATTTCTTTCAAATTGTTATTTTTTAAATAATTTTTTTATTAATGTTTGAATACAGCTGTCTCCGTTTTCTCACCACCATTTTCCCCCGCCCCACCCACCCTAAGTGAAGTAAGCCAGGCAGTGAAAGACAAATATCATATGATCTCATCTGTAAGTGGAACCTAATCAACAAAACAATCCAATTTTTACTCTTCACACTGATTTATTCTTGGAAAAATTTTACAATATTTTATTACTGCCACACACATAACTCTGAAATAGTGAATGGAATTTCTTTTAAACAACAAATTAATTTGAGGAGAATTATACCTTTGCTGTGGTCCATTTTACTACAAGGAATGTAAAACATCTCCAATCTTAATTAAGGTTCAAGGAAGGTAATAAAGCTGAGAGCTTTCTAACATTAGTAAATCTAATAGGAGACAATCCCTCCTGCATTCAACTAGGATTTCAAGAGCAAAGTTCTGTTAGAGTTAAAAAAAAATAAGAACCCACATGCAAAGGGAACAATGGGACACCTGCCTGTCTTGAACTGCTGTTCAGTAAAGGGTAAAAGCCTCTCTAAGAACTCATAATCTCAACCTAGCCCCCACATAATTTTGGTATATGTCTACACTACTTGTGGGTCTGAATGGCATCAAGTCATGATTAAATCCACAGCAGGGCCTTCAAGGAGCTGGGAAAAACAAACACAAATCCTTTCTGGAGGAATTTATTATCAAATAACATCTCAAATTCCCACAGAAAAAAATGTTTAAGGAAAATGTGTGGCTCATAAGAGTAATAAAAAAACCTAAATACAGAAGAAAATGCACTATTACTAAAGTAAAGATGAAAGAAACAAGTAAAAGTAAATATACAATAACTTTAGATAGAGAAATGCTGCATCCAAAATAACAAATAACCATATTCAACATTATTAAATAAAATCAAAAAGAAGTTGAAGAAAATGAATGAAACCCTAAAAATGAAAAATATAATTGCAGTAACTAAAAGCTTAATTGATTGCACCCATTTGGATTGCTATTACCAAAAAAAAAAAAAAAAAAAACACCCCAGCAAATAATAAGTGTTGTCAAAGATGCAGAGAAACTGCAATCCTTGTGTGTTATTGGTGGAAATTTCAAATTGTGCAGCTCCTATAGAAAATAACATGACAGCTCTTCAAAATATGAAACAGAATTACCATATGATCCAGTATATGCCCACTTCTGGGTATATACCAAAATGAATAGAAAACAGGGACTCACAGAGATGAGTTCACATTAACAGCTGTATTATTCACAATAGCCAAAAGGTGAAAGCAACCAGTGTTCATCAATGAATGGATAACTAAAGTGTGGTACAGTATAACACAATGAAATATTATTCAGCCTTGAAAAGAAGGGAAGGTCTGACACTTGCCACAACATGAATGAACCTTGAAAACATTATGCTAAGTGAAATAAGCCAGACACAAAAAGACAAGTACTGTGTGATTCCACTTGTATGAGGTACCAGAGTAGTCAAATTCATAGAGACAGAAGGTAGAATGATGGTTGCCAGGGGCTGGGGAAGGCAGGAATGGAGTCTTATTCGATGGGAATGTAATTTTTGTTCAGAAAAATGAAAAGAGTTCTGGAGGTAGATGGCAGTGATGATTGTATAACAATGTGAAAATACTTAATGCCAATAAACTGTACACTTAAAATGGTTAAAATGGTACATTTTAAGTTACATACACTTGATCGCAATTAAGAAATTATTTTAAAACCTTGAATGAAGCTTCTGAAAATAGTAAACTAGATTATTCATACATATTAGTCTGCTGACAATAAAGTAGACACAGTGAAAAGTATCTGCTTGAACACAAGCGAGAGACATAGTGAAAAGTACAATACTAGGGCATTATTTAAGGGAGAAAGGGAAGCTCACAGACATGAGCCTGTTTTTTCTTTCGAACTTTAAGGTTACTTTTTCCTTGGGGACATTTTCCAGTTTTATAGGGGGTGGGTCATTGTGAGGTGATTAAACAAGAATTGGGGTCCTGGTGCTGCCAACATTGAAGGGGTTTTCGGTGATGCTCTCCTGCTTTGAGGGGCAACCTTAAGGGCTGACTCCAAGGAATGAGGGTGAAATAAAGGTAGAGAGTCCCTTCTGAGTCCCTTTGAATCATTTCAGCTCCTGAAACTACATTAAAATGTTTGCAAATTGTTATTGCTCCCAGACACTTGACAAAAGAAAACCTCAAATTATCCTACAAAATGGTTCATAAATATAACTCTCAATACTCAGTAAAACATTTTTAGAATAGAAAGAGACAAGGCATGACAGAAAGTCACCAGAAACAACAAACCAGCAGACATAACAGCCTATCAATACCAAATATTGGTAATATCAGATTCCAATTTTAAAATAACCAAATTTACTATATTCAAGATAAATTGCAAACAAGATGAAGATTTTTGGCAAAGGATTAGAAACTATATAAAAAAAACAAATGGAAGTTGCAGAACTGAAAAATTAGTGACTATATTTCAGAACTCAATGGGGAGATTTGATAAGAATTTAGACAGAAAGGTAAAGAGAAAATTAGTGAACTGGAAGATAAGTATGAAGAAAATATCTAAAATGATGCATTTGTAGCACAAATGATGGAAAAATCCAGAAAAAGAAATGAGAGAAAGGATGGAGTGAGGATATTTAATTGAAGTCACAGAAAGAAATGAGATCTGCAATGGGATCAAAATAATATTTGAAAACAACTTTATATTTATAAAACTAGTGAAAAACATCAATCTCAGGTTGAAAAATTTATGCGCACTGAAAGCAAGATAAATCAAAAGAAAACTATGCCAAGGCAAACATAATAAAATTGTTACAAACCAAAGAGAAACATGAAAATCTTAAAAGTAGCCACAGAAAAAACAATTTACTTCAAAGGAGCAATAGTTAGACTGACATCTTATTTTTCAATAGAATGGAATAACTGATGACAATGAAATATCATTAAAATGATAAAAGAAAATAACAGGTATCTTAGAGTTTTGTGAAATTATCCCTACAGAAAGACTATGAAATAGAAATTAAATATCTGGTCCTGGTCAGTGTGGCTCAGTGGGTTGGCATGTCATCCCATAAACCAAAAGACTGTGAGTTCGATTCCTGGACAGGGCACACACCTAGGTTGTTGGTTTGGTCCCTGGTCAGTGCACATACGAGAGGCAACCAATTGATGTTCCTCTCTCACATCGATGTTTCTCTCCCTCTCACACCCTCTTTCCAAAAGAAAAAGAAAAAACATGTCCTTGAGTGAGAATAAAAAAAGAAAAATAATAATAAACATCTGAATGAAAGGTGAGATAATTCATCACAAGAAGTTCTAAGCTAAAGAAATTGCTAAAAGGTATTTTTTAAGGAAAAGGAAAAATGATCCCAAATGAAAAGCCAGAGATGCAGAAAAGAATAAAGAACAATGAAAATAGTGAGTCTTTTGTGAATATTGAAGTGATTATTGATTTGGTAAAAATAATGTCTTGTGATTTTTAAATGTATACACTACATATAAAATATATAAAAACGGTGGCATAGAAATCAGTGTGGGTAATATGAAGTAAGATATTCTGAAATTCTTTTGGAAGAGAGTAAAATCATTATTAAATAAGTACATGGCACATTTATACCCAAATATACCAATAATTATAATAAACATAAAAAAATCAAATTCCCTAACTAAAGGAGAAGATTGCTGAACTGCACTAAAATAAAAACAACTCCCATTTATTGCTTGTATAATAGAGGTACAGAAAACATAAAACTGAAAGTAAAAGGATGGAAAAAAATACACCATGTGATCACTCATTAAAAGACTAGCAGCTATATTACTAACAAAGCAGGCCAAAAAAGGCAGTACTATGGGTATAGAGAGAAATTTGTAATAATAAATGGCCTAATATTTCACCAAGAAGATATAATGATTCTAGATCTGTATGTACCTAATAATATTATTTCAAAACATGTAAAATGAAAATTGACAGATCCTAAAAGGGGAAGTTCACAACTGAAGTAGGATATTTTGCACACCTCTTCCAGGTATAAATGTGGAACAAACAAACAAAATTTAATTAGGATACAGGAAATCTGAACAACACAATTAACCAAGCTGACTTAATTTTCAAATATAGAATATTCATGCTCAATGTCTTTTCTAAATCTATTGAGTCAAAGAGCAGATTATCCATTATTTTCAAATGCATAAGAAAATTTATAAAAATTGCTACAGTGATGTCAAAGAAGTGAAATCATACAAATATTATCTTTTATTAACCTAATTAAAACTAGAAATAAATGGCAATGTAGTGATTAGAAAATCTCTACATGTTTGGAAATTATGAAATAAATATTTAGAAATACCATCAGTCAAAAAGACATTTAATGGGAATTTTTTAATATTTTTGCTAAAAAATAATGACAATATTACATATCAACATTTGTAGGATGCAATTACAAATATACTTACAGGGTAACTTGTAAATTTACATGAATATTCAGGAAAGAGGAAAGATGGGAATTCAATTATCTAAGTAACTATCATGAGAAAATAGAAAAAGAACAATGAATTAAAACCAACTAAGTAGAAGGAAGAAATAATAAATAGAGACAAGAACTTAATAATATAGAAGAAAAAATAAAATAGAGAAGAGTAACAGAATCATGAGTTGATTCTTTGAAAAGATTAGTCTATTGATACTCACAGCAATTCTAATTAAGAACAAAAGAAAATATACAAATAACTAAGAAAGGAATAAAAAATGAAATACCACAGGACTTCCAGTCAAGATAGTGGCATAGGTAAACATGGCTCATGTCCTTGCACAACCACATAAAAATTATAACTAAATTATACAACAATCATTATTCAGAACTGCAAGATACAGAGCTGAATGGAAGTCCTACATTGATAGGGTTAAAGAAGAAACCACATTGAGACTGGTAGAAGGGACAGAAACTCAGAACAGGCTGGTCCCACACCCATGTCTGGCTGATAAAAATTGGGAGGGCTATCTCGGAAGCAAGGGAATCCCAGCCCCACACCAGCCCCCAACCAGGGTTCCAGTGCCATGAAGGGAAGTCTCCATAAATTTTGGTTGTAAAAACAGGCAGGGATAGAGGTTGTGGAAGACAAAGGCAGTTCCTCTTAAAGGCTCTGGGCACAGACTTTTTCACACTCACTCCCCTTGAGCTCCAGCACAGGGGTAGTAGACTGAAAGACATTAGAGACACATGAGGAGGAACCGAATTGTCCAGCATCAAGACAAGAGCTGGGGGACATCTTTCTTCCAGACAGAAGTGCTAGCAGAGGCCACTGTTCCTTTTCTGAGACATCCCCCAACATAGCCACTGAGCAGCAGGCAGGTGCCATATCTGGGACTCCATCAACCTGGCTTGCACTGTTTGTCCCACCCTGGTGATTCTCAGAGGCCCTGCCCCACACAAATTTCAGGCCAAACAAAGCTGTTTCTAGTGGTTTTCCCATATGAATGTCTTGTCTTGGCCCATGCTTTTAGTTTTTCCTGAATTCTCTGAAACAAGCAGCAACTGACTTCAATAAACCCTATACTTATCACTAAGTTGCCCCAGGCCTGGCACTAACAGCAGTTGGCCTTGGTTCACAGCTTTGCTTCACCTGGGCACTTCCAATCCCAGCACAAGCAGCAGCCATCTGCAGATCTCTTTATAGCTTATGATGTGTGACTCTGGACAGAACATAAGTCAACAGCAATCAAGGCTCAACTACAACAGGAGGGTGGGTGCACCTTGAGTACTCAGCTTGGGTGATAAGGGAGAATGTGCCACTGGACTGTACAGGACACTGACTACATTAGGCCACTCTACCAAGCCTGGGAGATATAGAAACCCTATCTAACACATAGAAAAAAACACAGGGAGTCTGCCAAAATGAGGATGTTACTAGATGGGCTCATGCTGCTCCAGAACAATCAGTGAGGTTCTATTGCTCACCACCAGAGGCATAACTTTGAAGACAGGGGTTTGGTGAAAACTAAAGGGTTGTTTATTGAAAGGTTATATAGTTTAGAAATGGTGGTAGTTTTCTGCCTCAGGGCCCTGCTCCAATAAGACTGTCAGCTGATTTATCAAAAGAAATGTTGCAGACTAGAATTGGTAGGAAATATTGAAAGTGATGAAAAGCAGAGACCTACAACCAACATTACTCAGCAATGGCTATCATTTAGAATCCAAGGACAGATAAAGAGCTTCCCAGGCAAGAAAAAGCTAAAGCAGTTCATCACTGCTAAAGTAGTATAATATGAAATGTTAAATGGAATTCTTTAAGAAGATCAAAAATATGAACAAAATGTCAATAAGTACAGTATATATCAATAACTGATGCAAAAAAACCCCACAAAAAAATGAAACAAAACACCAAGCACATCTGAGACAGAATCATAGATACAGAGAATGTTTTGGTGATTGCCAGATGGGAGGAGTTCAAGGGGATGGGTGAAAAAGGTGAAGGGATTAAGAAGTACAAATTGGTAGTTACAGAATGGTCATGGGGATGTAAAGTATAACATAGGGAATAGAGTAGCCACAGAACATATATGCATGACCCATGGACATGGACAATGGTGTGGGGATTGTCTGAGGGAGTGGAGGGGTAGGGGGGCTATATGGAAAGGGGGAAAATTGAGACAACATTAATAGCCTAAACTATAAAATATAATTTAGAGTGGGTTGGCAAGATGGCAGAGGAGTGAATGAAAGCCACACTAACCTCTTCCCAGGACCAATCTGGAATTACAACTAAATTGTGGAGAAATCACCCAGAACAAACAACTGAACAATAGTGAGAGAGAAGCCTTACCACCTCAGACAGACAGAAGAATCAGCTTTGGTACAACCTATCTGGTAAGGAGTGCAGGTAGAAACTTGAGAAGGCTGGCTGGGCACCCACAAGCAGCAGCGCTGGAGGGATAACTAAGCAGCCAGTTCAATCCCCTTCAGAAGAATGGGGTCTAAACATTAAGCTGGGATCCCCAGCCTAGAGCACCAAAGCCCCAAAAGTAGACAGGTTGTTGTCCCCAACAACCAGCAGTGAAAAATGGCTGGGTTGCTCTCTACCAGAGATGGACTGCTGGAGACACAAAGAGCTGTTTAAAAGGTAAATGCACAAATTTTCATTTGCTGCCACTTACCCGGGGCTCTGGCAAAGGGGGGCAGGCAGACTGGGCTACAGATGCCTGAGGAGAGACTGGAGAAGGAAGCTTTGGGGAGAGTGCTGAGAGAATAGACAATGTGATCCCAGTGCTGAGTCATTCCCTATATGACAGCAGCCATCCAGCTTAGGAAGACCACTCCCCTATGAGTGCAGCAGCGGCCTGAGGGGAAACAACAGCCTTACTCCCAAAAGAGACTCTGCCCAGGCTCTGTGGTACTTAAGCCTGACTACCGAGTGCAGAGTGACTAGATTAACAACTGAAGGAGACAGCCACAGACAGTAGATCCCTAGCAAAGTGAGGTAGAGTGAACTGGAGTTGCCTGAGGAGATACTGGGGATGGAGGCTTTGGGGAGAGAACTGAGAGAGTGGCTACTGGGATTCTGGTGCTGAGTCATCACCCATACTACAACAGCCATCTTGCTCAGGCAACCACTCCCCTCCAAATAAAAGACCCACACAGACTGAAAGTGAAGTGATGGAAAAAAATATTCCAAGCAAACAGACAGGAAAAAAAAAGCCAGGATAGCAATACTTACGTCCAACAAAATAGACTTCAAAACAAAGGCCATAAAAAGAGACCCAGAAGGACACTTCATAATACTCAAGGGAAGAATCCATCAAGAAGATATAAACATTATAAACTTATATGCACCCAACATAGGAGCACCCAAATATATAAGGAAATTTTTTCAGGACTTCAAGAAAGATACAGACAGCAACACAATTATAGTAGGGGATTTTAACACCTCACTGCTAAAAATGGACAGATCTTTCAAACTAAATATCAATAAGGATATTGCAGCATTGAACAACGCTCTAGATCAAATGCACTTAACTGATATATATGGAACTTTTCATCCCAAAGAAAGCAAAATATATTCAATTCAAATGCACATGGGACATTTTCAAAGATAGACCACATAATAGGGCACAAAACAAGCCTTAAAAAATTCAAGAAAGTTGAAATCATATCAAGCATATTCTCAGACCACAAGGGCTTGAAACTAGAAATCAACCTTGAGAAAAAAACTCAAAAACATTCAAATTCATGGACACTGAATATCATGCTATTAAACAATGAATGGGTTAACAATGAGATCAAGGAAGAAATCAAAAAGTTTCTGGAAACAAATTAAAATGAACACACAACAGTCCAAAACCTATGGGACACAGTGAATGCAGTCCTGGGAGGGAAGTTCATAGCAATATAGGCCTATATATAAAATTTCTTAAAAGATGTAAAAAACACTAAAAAAAATCTTGTAATGACTATTGTGCAACTCTGTGAATATGCTAAAAATCACTGAATTGTACATTTTAAATAAGTGAATGTTATAGTATATGACATACCTCAATAAAGATGTTTAAGAAAAAAAACAATAAAATATAATTCAAAAGTGAAATTGCACAGAGCCCACAGACATCAAAACAAAATATTATGAACAATCTTGCAACAATGTTTTTAAACTACAGAGGAAATGTTCAGCTAAATAAAAGTACAGCTCACCAAAACAATATTAAGCATAAAGAGAAAATATGAATGTCGTATAAATATTAAATAATTTGATCTATAATTAAGAACCTAAATAAATTTGTCAATATATTCTTCCAGACATTTAAAGAAGCAATAGTGCTAATTTATTACAATCTCTTACAGATAAAAAAAAATTAGGAATACTTTACAATATTAGGATGAACCTTGTTAAATGGCTGTTTGTGTAGGTAAAAAATGACTGAATATCAGCAATTTCATAGGAGTCCATTTAATAGTTGTATGACCCAGCATAAAATTAATACCAAATCCTGATAGGATATTATCAGAAAGAATAATGCATGACTAAGTTAGGCTTATTCCAGAAGGTTAACCTAAAGGTTGTAAAATCTATGTAATTCATCAAATTAACAAAGTGAAGGGGGAAAGTGAGACAATCAACTCAATAAATTTAGAAAAGACATTTGATAAAATTCAACATTTCATGATAAAGGAAAGAAAAAATCAACAAACCAGGAAAGGAAGGAACTGATACAGTGTATATATATATAGTGTGTGTATATATATACCTACAGCCAACACCATGCTTATTATTCAAGTGTTAAAATGTTTACTTCTGAGATCAGATAAGGATGCTCATTGTCACTACATCTGTCATCATACTGGATAATCTAGCCAGGACAGTCAAGTGATAAAAAGAAACTAGTTTATATTTTTTATTTACTTCATATGTGTGTGTGTGTGTGTATGATAAATGAAACTACTATTATTCACAAGTGACATAATTGTATCCATGAAAAATTTAAATTACTCATAAATGTTAGAATTGGTGAATGTAGGAAGGTTGCTAGGTTTAGCATTGATTGATAAAAATCAGTTGTATTTCTGTGTATTGACAAATGAGTTTTTTAAAAGATTTTATTTATTTTTTATTTTTTTTATTTTATTTATTTTTTTATTTATTTATTTTTAGAGAGCTGGGAATGGGAAGGAGAAAGAAAGGGAGAGAAACATCAATGTGTGATTCCCTTTTGCACACCCTCTGTTGGGGGGCCTGGCCTGCAACCTAGACATGTGCCCTGACTGGGAATCGAACCAGTGATCCTTTGGCTCTCGGGCTCATGCTAAGTCCACTGAGCTACACCAGCTAAGGCACAAATGAGTTTTTTAAGGTGAGATCTTAAAAATTATGCTATTAAAAATTTTCTAGAAATAAAAATGCCTAGGAATAATTCTATTAAAATGTGTACAGGAAACTATAAATGCACTATTGAAATAAGAAGGAGGGTAATAAAAAGATAAGGAAGGCCTAAATAAATAAAGGTCTTCTTGGGGATATACAATGAAAGATTCAATATTGTATATTGGGAGACCATTCTCCATGGGTCCCTCATATATCTGCATCTATTGGAAGAGTCACTGACTCATCTACTCAGGATGCGTGTATTAGACATTTACTTCCCATTATAGAAGATCTGAGTTCCCTAAACTCAGAGTTTCTCTCCTTAACACAGCCCGCTAGGTGTTTTGGTGTCCTATCTGCATTGCTCTGTGGGAACTGGGACTCTGAACTAGCAAGAAGTACATTATTACACTGTTGGGAGTAATAAAGTCCTTTGATCCAGAGGTGGTGTGTTTTCTGCCAGCACCCATAAAACTGAGATGGGCTAACTTGTTAGCTTTCACACAAGGCAAACTACCAGACCCTTCATAATTCTTGACATTGTAAAGACAACCGTTCTCCCCAAAGTGGTCTGTAGAGTTCCTTAATTCCAATCAAAGATAGCAACAGGACTTGTGTAACTTGACAAGCTGATTCTATAATAAATATGAGATGTCATAGATCAAGAATAATCAAGACATTCTCAAAGAAGAGAAATGCCACAGTACATGATCTACCAGATAGCAAGTCTCGTTAAAAAGTTACCAGAGTCACAGCAGTGTGGTATTGGCACCAGCACAGACAAAATAAAACAATGGAAAAGAACATCATGTTCAGCCAAGGTCAGATATATATGGACCCTTGGTACAACACAAATGATACAACAGTACAGTCAGAAAGGAGGGTTTATTTCATAAATGGTGCTAGGACAATAGAGTGTCCACATGAAAACAAGAAAACATACAGCCAAATCTAAAAAATTTGACTACATAAAACAGTTCCTCATGATGAAGGTCAACATGAATAAAATTAAAGATAAATAATGGGCTGATTTACAATTCTAGTAAAATATACAACAGTAAAAGAAAATTCAAATTAAATAATGGGATCCTACTTTTAACACATTAGATTGACAAAGAACTTTTAAAAGGTTGTGCACTATGTGAGTGTAGATGGGAAAATAGTCATGCTCTCCCTCACTGTTAGTGAATGTGCAAATTGGTAGAGCTGTTTTGGGAGGCCTTTGGCAGGATCTAACAAAATTTTAAATGTATGCCATTCTAAATAAAGCATTTGTACTTCTCAAGATCTGTACTGCAGAAGATTCAGATGTGGGCAAATGTGTGTATGCAGGAGGCAGTTCATTACAGTACTGTTCGTGATAGCCACGGAATAGAACTGAATGTCCATCAGCACTGTATGTGTGCGTGTTGTGTGTGCAAAGAGAAGAGGAGTTAAAAGAGAGTAAAAGAGACTGAAATAAAGATTCAAAATGTTTTGCAATTATTTTGGATCATGAACTATTTTTCTTTTACTTTTTTTTCATTGACCCAGAGGAATAACAAGACAGAGTGGTTTTATGTGTAAATATACCCCGAGGGAGGCTTATGTTTATAACCTACGCTTCTATATTGTTTATATGTCTTAAGTGATTTTAAATACAAAAAAAGGAGAAAAGCAAACTACAGATCTGTGAAATATGTTCCCATGAGGATAAAAGAACTTTGCAAAATAGGTTACATTTGTTTATATATTATAAATGTCTGATAAAAAAACATACATGAAACTGTCAATAGGGGCTGCCACCTGTGAGTGATGGGTTTGGTGAATTGAAGGATTTTTGATATATATGCTTCAGTTCTTTTTGCTGTTTTTACAAGCTTCAAATTAAAAAGAAATGAATAAATGTACCAATAAGGGGAAGGGAAGAAAAAGGCCATTGCTTTCAATCTCAGAAGAAAGAAAAGGAAGTGTTTTTGAGATTGGGTGAGCATGAAGGACCAGGAATGTGGTAGCAAATGTGGGTAACAGATGTCCTGTGTTCTAGGAGGGCTGGAATGGGATGCCCTTGAATGGACAGTGTTCACCTTATTACAGTGGATGAGAGAAGCAAGGAAGAGAAAGTAGGAAGAAATAGTGGCTGTCAGTGAGAAGGGAAACAAAAGTTGGGTTTCAGCCAGAGAGTACGGAGAATGTACTGAAAAAATACCACAAAGAATGGAAAGTACTCTCACTTTAGATGCATACTCTTAAACTGTATCAGCTATTGCAATTACGTGAAAACCAAAATCATTTTCTTGAGTTAGAAGCATAATCTTAAACCATGGCCACAGACCACCGGGGCCTCAGCAAATGTGACTGACAATGAATGGCCCTTCAAAACAATTGGATCTCTTTGTCTCTATTATTTTAGTGTCTGCAGCAGAACTTAGGGTTTAACTTTTGCCATAGAAGGAAGTGAATAACATTAGAGAAGAGAAAACATATATTTCTTAAATTTGAGTGTAGTGGTAACATGACTTTAATGTATAGAAGACTGACCTGAGAAAGTTGCATGGCAAGCATGCTGTTTCTGTGAAATATCCTTGACACCCAGGCAAAACCTAGACAATCTTCCTGGATGTGCTGGATAAAGGAATCCTAAGAGTGTGTACTGAGTTCAATATAGCTAAGCTGGAGTGAATTAGTGTTTTGGGGAGAGAAACATAATAGGTAAGCATCTTAAAGAACAGCTCTTGATGAAGAGCTCTTGATGAAGGAGACACACATGGTGTCTCTTGTGGCCTTTTGAGTACAAATAAAATTTTACTATTGATTTCTGGTCAAGATGACAGCATAGGTAAACATGGCATGCCTTCTCACACAGCTACATCAAAATTAAAACTAAACTATACAACAATCATCACTCAATATCAGAAAGAAATCAAGCTGAATAGAAGTCTGACAACTACAGAATTAAACCACATCCATCCAGACTGGTAGGAGGGGTGATGATGTGGAATGGGCTGGTCCTACATCCACATGTGGTAGATAAAAATTTGGGAGGGACATCTCAGGAGTGAGGAGTCCCAGCCCTCCAGCTTGGGTTCCACTGCCAGGGAGACAAATCTCCATACTTCTGGCTACAAAAACCAGGAGGGATTGAGTCAGTGAAAGAAATTTCTGGAGTCCCAAGCAGTTCCCCTAAAAGAACCTACACACAGACTTTTGGTACTCAGGTTCACTCTCACTGAGCTCCAGCCCTGGGGTAACAGCTTAAAAGGCCCCAGTGGCATATGGGGAGGAACTGACGTGTCTTGCATCAAGATGAGAGATGGGAAACAGTTTTCTCTCAAACAGAAAGGCAGGCAGAGCCCATTGTCCTTTTCTGAGCCCTCTCCACCACAGAGCCACACAGCCAGCAGGCCAGTGCCATATCTGAGACTCCATCAACCTGGTTAACACTGCCTGACTCTAGAGATTCCTTGAGACTCTATCCCACCGAACTTACAGGCCCATCAAAACTGTTAACTGTGGCTTTTCCGTATGAATGCCTGGTCTTGGCACATGCTTCATAACTTCTTAAATCCTATCAAACAAGCAACAGCCAGCCTCCGTGAGCCCCTGGCTCCCATAACCCTTGCTAAGTGGTCCTACACCAACCACTAGCAGCAGTCAGCCCAGATTCACAGTTCGGCTTTGCCTGGGAATCTCCAAGCCCAGCACAAGTAGCATACATACCAGCTGCTTTATAGCTCATTCAGGGTGGCACCAAGCAGAACACATTAGGGAATGACCTTGGCCTGTACCACCTGGGAATCCCAGAGCCTACACACCTAATGGGCAGCTACACCACCACCCTGCCCTTGTAAAGCTGATACACCACAGAGGACAGAAGTTTGTGGTTAATGGCCACAGCCAGTCCTTGCAGCTGAATGGCTTGGTAAATTTTCCCATTGAACTGCCAACAGCAACCAAGGCTCGACTACAATAGGAGGGTGTACTCAGTCACATGGAGGGCACACCCTGAGTACCCAGCTTGGGTGACAGGGGAGGCTGTGCCACTGGACTCTACAGGACACCTAGTACATTAGGCCACACTACCAAGACAGGGAGTCATAACAACTCTACCTAATACATAGAAACAAACATAGGGAGGCTAATGAAATGAACAGACAAAGAAACATGGTCTAAATGTAAGAACAGATCAAATCTCCAGAAAAAGAACTAAACAAAATGGAAACAAGCAATCTACTAGCTGCAGAGTTCAAAATACTGGTTATAAGGATGGTCAAGGAACTTAGTGAGGACCTCAAAAGCATAAAAAAAGATCCAGTCAGGAATGAAAGATACACTAACTGAAATAAAGAACAATAACAGTAGAGTGGATAAAACTGAGAATCAAATCAATGATTTGGAACATAAGGAAGCAAAAAACAACCAATCAGAGCAACATGAAGAGAAATGAATTAGGAAAAAAAATTAGGACAGTGTAAGCAGCCTTAGGAACAACTACAAGTGTTACAACATTTGAATCATAGGGGTGCCAGAAGGAGAAGAGAAAGAGCAAGAAACTAGAAATATATTTGAAAAAAATAATGAAAGAAAACTTCCCTAATTTGGTGAAGGAAATAGACATGCAAGTCCAGGAAGCACAGAGATTTCCAAAGAAGATGGATGCAAAGAGGACCACACTGAGACACATCATAATTAAAATGTCAGAGGTTAAAGATAAAGAAAGAATATTAAAAGCAGCAAGAGAAAAGGAGTTAGTTACCTACAGTGGGGTATTCCCATAAGACTGTCAGCTGGTTTCTCAAAAGAAACCTTGCAAACTAGACAGGATTGACAAGAAATATTCAAAGTCATGAAAAGCAGAGGCCTACAACCAACATTGTTCTACCCAACAAAGATATCACTTAGAATTGAAGGGCAGATAAAGAGCAGACAAGAAAAAACTAAAGGAGTTCATCATCACAAAACCATTATTATATGAAATGTTAAAGAGATTTATTGAAGAAAAAGATCAAAACTATGAACAATGAAATGGCAATAAATACATATCCATCAACAATTGAATCTAAAAAACAAGTTTAGCAAACAAGAACAGAGATGGAATCATTGATATGGAGAGGGTTTCGATGGTTGCCGATGGGAGGGAGTGTGGGAAAATGGATGAAGAAGTAAGGGGATTAAGAAGTACAAATAGGTAGTTACAGAATAGACATGGGGATGTAAAGTACAGTATAGGAAATGGAGTGGCCAAAGAACTTATACACATGACCCATGGGCATGAACAATGTTGTGGGAATTGCTTGAGGGAGTGAGGGGTGCTTGGTGAATTGGGGCAAAGGGGGAAAAATTGATACAACTGTAATAGCATAATCAATAAAAAATAATTTAAAAATAAAATTACTATAAATATAACTTTTACTCTTCCAAAACTCTCTGGTTGTTTTTCTGGTGCACTTGCTGGCTTATTTTTGATGCACAGGTGTGCTGGGGGCCAGATCTTCCTCTCCCACTGCCTTCCAGAAACATGTGAAGGGCGTTGGAAGTCATGCAATACCAGGCTGTGAAATCCAGTAAAGTAGCTATGCATTTTGGAAAATATGTATGTTGTGGGAGCTTCTTTGGTAGCTGGCTTTTATCCAAAGCAGCATACCTTTAGGGCTATTTGTTCTCACACTTGTTACCTGTCCAGTCAAGCAGGCCTAATTTGATTCTCAAAGAAAAGTAGATAATATGAGGTTTTAAAATAGGAAAAGCTAAAAATCAATAGTGCAGTGAGAAGTCTGTGGTATTACATGAGACTGTTGGTGTTAGTGCACATCAGGGCACCAGATATTTGGATGCATCCACGATCTTGATAATGATGAGATCATAAAGCCAGAAATTTTAGGGCCAGAGTAGATTTTCCTTCCTTTTCAAAGGTAAACTCTTAGGAAGAATTTTGTGTCTAACCAACAACATGGATCTGAGAGCCGTTCTCCCAAAGGATAATAATGATTCACTTTGAGATCTTGGCATGCCCTGTCTCTCAAAGCGTCAGTAGTTTCATCCAGTCCAGCTTCCAAATGCTGCCCTTTCTTGATGAACTTGATATTGTCTGTGCACCGATGGTAGCAAATCAACACAATAGAATTTTATTCCTTGGAGTTGAAATAATTTAAACAAGTTGTCATGGCAAAGACTCAGTGAAAGAAACTTTCTCATGTATTGCTAGAAGGCGTGTGGATTGCTATAATGTGTTTGGAAAGCAGTCTGCCAATACCTATGACAGTGAATAACTCTTCTCTTCCTGATAGCAAAGAAGCAGCATACCAAAAGTGATTTAAAAAGTAAAGGAACAAAAATAAAATATGAAGAACAACCTGATAAGACTCTAAGGAGAAATTGCACAGAAAGTGTTATGAATTCTTAAAAATATTCAAGGAAATAATAATTCCTATGTTATAAAAACTATGACAAATCATAGGAAAAATTGAAATTTTTCAATTTAATTTTTGGAGGCTAGATTTATCAAGATACCAGCACTGGAAAAGAAAACTTGGCTGATCATTAAGGCAAAAATCCAAAATAAAACACTAGCAAGTTGAATCAGTATATTAAAAGGGTTAGGCAAAGTTGAATGCTCTCAATAATACAAAGTAGCTTAACATTAGAAAATATATTCATGTATTTCACCACCTGGACATATTAATGAAGAAAACTATATATCCTGAAAAGTAATTTGATGAAATTCAACAATAATTCCTAATGTACCTTCAAAAAGCTCTTTAGTAAATTAGGAATACAGGGACCCTTTCTTGAATTGATAAGCCATGCCACTGTATTTTCTGTGTTCCTAGATTCAAATCTCCATTCATCTGCAAAGATTTGCCAAGTGTTCTCCTTTCCTGCTGCAACTAACAGGAACCTTGGCAAGAAGTTTGAGGAAAGGGAAAGAGTGAGGCCAGAATATTTGTTCCTCTGCCTCCCTCTCTGAAAGGTCACCTGAATTTTCACTGTAGTTCTTAGGGGAGCTGACTCTGCCAGAATCTCACCCTTTGGCTCCTGGGCATCACCTCCTCTATCATTCCTTTAACTTAGAGGTTGTGAAAGGGCAGCTGCTCCTAAGCCCTTGGTTGCTGCACTACCCTTTGAGGTACCCTGCACTTACGTCTTCATCAATACAGATTCATGTTAGTTACAGTTGTTCTGTTCTATAAAGTCATTGAGAACATGAATGAGGGAGCATGGAACTATTGCTCCTAGGCGAAATACAAGGTTAGGTTCCTGCAAGCCTCTGCTCACAACACTTTTGTCAACCATGAATACAGAATGTTGTTTTACATACATACTATTGGTAAGTCGACCTAGAGGGCCTGATGCAGACGCTTCCAAATGAATTTTTGATAACATTTAACATGGATTGTAAGATGTGGGTTGGGGAAGTGAGTTTTGACTGATATTGCAAGGAATATATCACATGCAATTAGTAAATGATAATGGTTGTACTTTGGACCAGTAAGTGAAAAATTTAATACATGCTGTTGGAAAACAAATGGTGCAAAAAGGTATTTGCAACATATGTAATAAAAGACAAGGGATGAATAGACAGAATATAAGTAACTCTTACAAGTAAGTAAGAGAGAGCAAAAAGAAAAGGGAGCAGTAGACAAGGAGTGTAAGACCATGATTAAGAGAAAAGCACACACATGACCAGCAACTGATAAAAAGATCCTCGATTTCAGTAGCAATCAAGGGGAATGCAAATTAAACAGGGATGACATATCATTTTCAAACATCAGCTTGGCAAAAACTTGAAGAGACAATTAGTAGCAAGTATTGAGAAAGTGTGGGAAATGGCATTTTCCTGCATCATGGGTACTTCAGCTCTTTTGAAGAGCAACATGGCAATATAAATTTAAAAATTACATGCACATATCTGATGATCCTAAAATGCATTTTTACCTATCTAATATAGAGAAATACTTTCAAATAAGCTCATAGAGAAAAATTAGAAACCAACTCACATGTTCATTAAAATGGTTAAATAATTGATTACACTTGCATGTTATTGATCACTGCAGCAAATTTTTAAAAAGCTAGGCTAATAAATACCAGCACTAAAATATCTCTGACATAAACAGGGTGGGGAAAAAGTAGGTTTACAGTTAAGAGTATGCAAAATACAGTTTACTCTTGTTATTAGTTATTAATTTCCATGAGATCTACTGTAAACCTACTTTTGCCGACCCTATATTATCACATGCAAAAACTATACTGCTGAAAATATATGCAATGCTATGTAATGTGTATAAAATAGAAAAGAGTTTATGTTGACAAGCTGTTTTCATTTCTAGCTTAATCTATGTGGAAATGTATGTAAGCATATAGAAAAAATGTGTAAGGATACACTACAAATTAATAAGCAGCTATTAACTCCCTATAGGGAGGTGGATGAGATTGGAAAATGGTCATCCAAGAGACTCTTGCTTTACTTTTAATTGTTTTTAAAATTTTTTAAATTGTAATTGTAGTAAAAAATTACAAAATTTACCATCTTAACCATCTTTAACTGTATAGTTCAGTAGTGTTAAGAATATTCACATTGTGAAACAGCTCTCCAGAACACTTTCCATCTGGCAAAACTGAAGCTCTGTGCCATTAAACAACTCCCCACTCCCCTCCCCCCGCTCCATCCCTGGCAACCACCACTCTACTTTCTGTCTCCATGAATTTAACCACTTTCAATACTTTATACAAGAGGAATCATACAGCATTTATCTTTTTGTGACTGGCTTATTTTCCTTAATGTAAAGGCTTTCCCTTAGTGTAAAGGCTTTAACATTTTTCCTTCCTTTTTAAGGCTGAATGTTAACTTCATTGTATCTAAATACCATGTTCCATTCATCCATTTATCCACAGATGGATACTTGGGTTGCTTCTACCTTTTGGCATTTGCAACACACGCTGTTTTGAACAAGAGTGTGCATACGTCTCGGCCAGACCCTGCTTCCCTTTCTTTTGGCGATACGTCCAGAAGTGGGATGGCTGGATCATACCGTATTTCAATTTTCAATTGTTTTAAGAACTGTCAGACTGCTCTCATTTTGTTGTGTGCATATTTCACAAGAAGAATATATTTATGTAATATTTATGAAATTAAAGGTAAAGGAAGAAATTAGTCAATTTTGATGTGGTTCAAAGGATACCCGGCCCCAATAAACAGTGCTTCAGGGGACAGCTGAGAAGGAGTGGGCTGCGCGGCCACTGGCCTACAGAAATGCTTGTGAACCGAAAGTTTTGGGAGTATGGGTCTAACATTTCATCAGCGTCACTGGTTGTTTCACTGTTCACAAATATGCACTAGCTGTGCTCCGGAGCAGCTTATACCCTCCAGCCTGACAGATATCCAGTGTTGCCCCCTGACTTGCTTTGGCCAATGAAACAAGAGCGAAGTGCTGAGAACCGATTTAAGTTTTAACAGCCACTGCGTGGTTTTCTAGGTCCTCTCTCCCCTCTGATGTGATAACCAGTACTGTCCTGAGGGCAGGATGCAATGCAGCGGTGGTCCCAAAGGGGGGATATAAGCAGCAGAGCTGCAATCAAACATTAATTCACATAAAACATGAGTGAGAAGTAGATTTTGAGGGCTGAAACACCTGGGTTTATTTAGATGCCACAGGACAATGTGGTCTGCCTGTCTGATGCTAGGTATTTATTTAAACCTCCTCATTGATGTGAGGACTGTGAACCCCCAGTAAGAACAGGAATCTATACACACAAGACCTCTGCTCCTCCAGTAGCTTCCAGCCCTCTTCTGAGTGCACGTACCCATGGCCTCCACGCCAGGGGAAATGCCAGCCGCATAGATTGTGTTGCACTCAGGGAAGAGGCCACACAGACCAGGATGTGGCAGTTCAGAAACCAGCCAGGGCCCTGTGAGTATGCAGGAGACCGCAGGCTCCGCTCTGGTCCCTCCCTGGGGTCTAGACACAATCTGGACTAGTTTTAGATACAGGAGGAACAAACCACAATATGTTCAAGCAGAGAAGTAAGGTCTCCATCTCAGGACTTATCTTCAAAGTGCAGCTTTAAGGGAATTTAGCAGACTGTGAGCTGTGAAACTACTAGTTATGGGGATCCATCAACCCCATTGCTACCTTTGGAGAGATAGCAAGCACAGCATGTCACGACTGCCTCCAGAGTCCCCTCTCTCAACAGGAAAAGTAGAGTCACTTCATTCTGATAAAGTGATACTTCTCTGCTTTGCTTGTAGACTTGTGCCTCATTGACTCTAGTCCAGTTCAAGGTGAAGGACAAAACCAGACCCTGAGTTTAACTTCAATCCATGGGAATAGCCAAAAATTTTCCTTTTTATTTGTTAGTTGCCTTAGGGTTTTTTTTTAACCAGAAAAGTTTTGACAGAAGATTATGCAAGAAAAGTATATTCGACAAGTTGTGGCAAAAGCAAACTGAATCATTACAAGAATTAATCATTGCTGGCCAAAAAAGAAACTGATGTTAACTTCATGAAAGCAGCTATGAAATCAAGGGCAGTGGATTCTTCTAGCAAATTTTCTCATTTTCTGGCTTATCTCCTACTGACATGAAATGCTAACACATTTGCCGAGAAACTGATGGCAAATTCAAACACAGCACAAATTTATAGGACTCCAGGGTTGCTGAGATCCTTTGAAACAGACTTCTTAATCAAGTGTCATTTCTCAAATCTCAGTAAACACATCCCAAGAATACAGTTTTACTATCTCCAAGAAGATGCATCATGTCAAAGATGGGACCTATGCAAATGTACGTTTTCTCTTAACATTCCTGAATATAATAATCAGGTTTTCCCAAAGTGTGTGTGTTGATTAGCATTTTCTTAATTAGCATCTTTCAATCGTTCTTATGAGAGCATTCTGGGGTGAAGAAAGGTACACTGGGGGCTAGAAATTTGGAATTCTAGCTCTGACTTCAGCACTGACTAACAGGATCTTGGGCAAGTTAGAGCATCTCTAGCCTTATTTGTTCTGTCTATAAAATTAGGGTAAAATAATTAAGGCTCACCTCCAATTATCTGATTTGTGCGGACAAATGTCATGACCACATCGGCATGAAATTTGGATGAGATTGAGACTGAGAGGTGCATCGGACACACTTAGTCGGGATGGTGAAAGAAGGGAGTGACAGGACCAGGACAGCAGCCTCGCCCCCACACCTGGCTGAGGGCCTGAGCGGTGTGCGGTCAAGGAGAGAGGCTGGCAGCAGGGCCGTTTTGAAAACAGAGCTGTTACTTGAAATCAGGGTGTATTTGGTTATATTTCAGTTAACTTTCAGTGAATTATATAAGATATGTGCCAATATAGCATGTGTTATGATTTTAGATAAATGACAGATAGGTAATGTGCTTCAGTTCCCAATTGCTTTTCTTTTGTCTTTTTAATTTTTCCAGTTAGAGGAGTTCTTTGGATGGTGTTAAGGAGAGAGGTCTGAACCAGATGGATCTAAGTCTGATATTTTGATCAGTGAATCCTTTCCATTTCCATCCGGGCTCTGCAAGGGATAGACGAGGCAGGCCCATGGAGCACCTCTCTCTGATGACGAGGACAGAGAGGACATTCTGGTGTGGGTTTGCTGTCCCTTCACACCTACTCAATGCGACATACATGTAAAATTGACACTGCCGATTGGCATAGCACTGGGCACTTTCTTAGACAATCAGGTGTGTCATATCCCATGTACAATTGCAAAATTGAGGGGCATTGCAAGACTTCTCAATTGACACTAACATACAGGTAAATTAATATAATCAGCATTATTTAAGTGTCATTTCTTTCAGAAAAGCAAACAACAAAAACTTAAAACAGTAATTGCCCCCCACCCTCCGCCACAAAAAATGGGGATTTTTAACAATCAAAAACAGAGTCTTTGCCATTGGGGAAAAGCTTAGTTGGTGGTTCTCATTTATATCTTAATTTCATGAACATTCTTTAGTTTATTTACATCAAATCAACTTGGGCTTCTCACCTCTGCTGAGAAAAAGGAGTGAAGAACATCTGTAACCACCAAGTGATCCAGGGGAACAGATTCTGTAATGATGTCATTAATTTCCAAAGACACATCCATCGCACTTGAGGTTATAGAATGTAAAAATGGTATTAGAAAAAACTCAATTTCAAGTGCTAATAAAAATGAACACAAAAGATTTTGTTCACAGCACTTTCTAATTTCTTTGATTTACAGTTTGCAGAAAGCGACTGTGTCCTCTAACAACACGGTCACAAATGTGTCGATTGGGTGGCCTGCCCTGACGTGCACACTGGTGAATGGATGGCAGCTCTCCCGCCCCACAGCCACAGCAGACATGGCAGTCGCAGGGAACGTGCCCCCAGGAACTGGGGCCATCCTTGCACCGCTCCAGAGGGGCTGCTGCTTTTGTCTCAGCTTTCCTCTGACCAACATCTTCTTGCCCACGAAGGAAGCATGATTGCAGGTGACATGAAACAGTAAAAAATCAGCCCAAGGCTTCCCTCAAACCCTTCTCTCTGCTTCCTGAGAGGTATTTTCTGGAAGTCCCATCTGAACAACATAGGACAACCCCTGAACCAGTTACTGTGTGCTCATGGAAAGATGAAGCATTCTTGCTACTCTAGGAACTGTCATATAGAAGAGACAGGAGGGTGTGTGGGCACCTTCTCTGTGGTGGCAGTGTTTTATTTCTTAACCAGAGGATGAGGACATGGGAGCCACTGTGGTGTTCTTTATTCTTTTTCTTTTTCTTTTTTTTTTTTTGTCATCTTAACTATCACATAATATATTCTTTTTTAAAAAAGTAGACTTTGCCTGACTGGTGTGGCTCAGTGGGTTGGGCATTGTCCCGCAGGCTGAAGGGTCACCAGTTCAATTCCCAGTCAGGGCACATGCCTGGGTTGTGTGCCAGGTCCCAGGTTAGGCATGCACGAGAGGCAACTGATCGGTGTTTCTTTTGCACATTGATGTTTCTCTCCCTCTCCTTCTCTCTCCCTTACTCTTTTCCAAAAAATAAATGAATAACTGGTTTTAAAGAAGGAAGAAAAATAGACTCAATTAGCTTATGAAATTAAAATTTTCACCACTCACTAAACATTAAACATTTTTAAATTATAAAGATATACACAGAAACAAATAGCAAAGATGAAGCATCAGTCTCTCTTGGGTCCCAGCTGTAGCTTCACCCCCCCTTCCCAAAGATACCCGCTCTCTCTGGTTCAGTGTATATCCAGACCATTTTGTACATTGATAAGTACTGTTTGTACACATTGCATTTTTAAATGTAGGGTCAGTTTTGACATATGCATCTTTTCTAGGCATTGGTAACTTAAGGTGGACAAGAGAAAAGAACTGAAGTCTTGAGTTAGAAAGGATAGTAATGTTCGAAAGGAAAACTTTAATGATTAGAGGGATGGCTATGATCTCAGTGGGAAATATTTGAAGAGAACCATGACTTGTTTAACTTGTCCTGTGGTGCAACCTAAAAAGCGTTCTACTTAATCCCATGTGTAGTAATGGAAGATATAAGTGTCAAATTTTGAAGACTCTGCCATTTTGTGGCTCTTTGAGGACAAAAGCTCTTCTTTCTCCCCTTGGGAGTAGGAATCGCCTAACATAAAGCAGACTTGTGATCACAAACTATATGCAAACTGAACTTAGAGCCAGGTGCCCTGTGCTCAGACAGCGGCATCTTCCCCCTCCAGGTGCCTCCAGGTGCTTCCTTGAGCTTGTGTGTGTGTTTCCTCCCCCTTCTCCTCCCTCTTTGTGTCAGACAAGAACCGTGCACTCCTTCAGCAGCGCCAGTGCTTCAGGCTCCACTCTGCAGAGGCTTTTTTGGAGAGCCACGTTCTTCCTGGATCCATTTCCCTCTGAGCCACAAGGAGCAGAAGGTCTGCTGTGCCTGTGGCTGCCCTGTCCAAGCTGGCAGCAGTCTCCTGCTTGCGGTCTTATGGTCGACTGGCCTCCCAGTGCCCACAGGCTGCCACCTGCCCAGAGTGTACTTGCTCAGGGTCATAGCTGATGGAGGGACAGAGCCCATTCACACAGACCCCACTGGCTTTTGCCTTCTCCTCTGTTCCTCTATTCCCTCTTGTTCCCTAGAGAAACAGGGAATAACTAATAGTCCTTGAAGCCAAACTGCATTTCTGAAAGTACTGCATTCCTCAAAGAGTGAAGAAGAAATCAAGAATCGGGATTCAAAAATATTACGTAGAAGCAAATTATGTTCCTGTCTGATTGTGAAGCAGCCCAACCAATCCATACCTTCAGTTTATAACACATGCTGAGAAAGGATATTTCCAGATGTTAAAAAAAATACAAATATCTTTCTCCTTAAGACTACTTAGACAGCTCAGGAGACCTGGTCAGGGAAGGAATATCTAGTATGTCTCTGGTTCCCTGAATAGAATTATAATCCAGTGGCCAGAAATAACTCTGGGTGCACATAATTTCATGAGAATACAACAAACATAATCCCAGATTCACAAAACATTAAAAATTAAATAGTAATTATTAGCTTTACAAAACATTTTGGCATTTCATGCTGCTGAGGTTTGTTGTGCTGGATGTGGCTGACAATAAATGGCTCACAGACTACAGAGATTTCCATGGTAAAAGTTCCGAGACTCGTATGCAGCTATGTCAGACTGTAGAGCAAGACAGACCCTTGGAAACTAAGGGCTATGAGGGTTCCGTGATCACTGAAGATCATGTGCCAAATCAGAGTTGATGTTTTAAGTTGATGTTGTTTGAAACTTCTCCCACATCAGGCTAATGAAAATTACAGCTCCTGGAGTTCCAGTGAAGTTGAGGGTCAGGAAAGACACCACAACAGCTTTACTAGTCTTATCCACTTGACCCCCATGCAATGTTGGAAAACCACCAGACAGGAAAACTTTCCTCAAGCCTCAGGGGCTAGGGCAATGGGGTGAAGCAGCACCCCCGGGGGCTTATGAAAAACGCTGAGCCCAGGGTCCCATCCTCCAGCTTATTCAGTAGGTCTGGCGTGGATAGAGGCTTCAAAAATTTTAACAAACTTGGTAGATAATTGTGAAGCACACCAATACTTGAGAACCTCTAATAAAGTGAAACAATTCGAGTTTTGAAACTAAATAGACATGAGTTCACATCTGGAGTCCACCATTCGGTGACCTTGAGCAGGCTGCTGCTCTCTGAACTTTGGTTTTTCCTACATTCTGGAGCTGTTAAGTGTTTATCTCAGGGCTTGCGACCTAGTGGATGATTCATAAATGTTACTTCTTGTATTAGTCCGCTGGGGCTGCCATAGCAAAATAGGACAGACTGGGGGCACTTAGACAGTAGATATTAATTCTCTCACAGTTCTAATGGCTGGAAGTCCAAGATCAAGGTGTTGGCATGTTGGGTTTTCCTGAGAGCTCTCTCCTTGGCTTGCATGTGTCTGTCCTCTTGCTGTGACCTCACAAGGCCTCTTCTCTGTGGGAATGTCCTGGTGTCTTTTCCTCTTCTCATAAGAACATCAGCCCTATCAAATTCGGACTCTTGTGTGGTCCTAATCCCCTTATGACCTTACTTAACCTTAATTAGCTCTTTAAGGGCCCTATCTCCAAATTCAGTCACATTGGGAGGTTAGAGCCTCAACATGGGAATTTGGGGGACACAGTTCAGTTCCTGACATTTCCCCTTCCATGTGTGTCCCTTCCCTTTCCTTCGCCATCAGCAGTTTATGTGCGAACCATCTTTAACTCCACAGAAAAATTTTACAGCACTTCTTTGATGAAAGCACTGGTTGACGGTGGAGGTGACGATGCGGAGTGGGTACTGTGTGAAAGGCCCTGGCTCCCTGAGAACCCAGTGCCCAGAACCCTGGTCCAAGAATATAACGGAGACTCTCTGCTAAGCTGAAGGGTCTCATTACTCTTGCTAGTTCATTTAAAGAAAAAAAAACCTAGATGAAAAGGCACAGAATCCCCCTGTGTCTAAATTCTGAGTCCCTGCATTTCCACATTCCAAAGAGCTCTTTCCCCCCTTAGGATAGATCACAGCAGAGAAAAAGAAAAGCCTTTTCAAATTCCCTAAGTGGAAAGTTGAGCTTTGTGATATGTTATTTCCTGATAGAGTGGTTCTTAGCACTTGTTTTCAGAGTCCACATCATCCAGTTTCTGACATGGGAGGCTGTGTGCTGAGCCAGCCTCCCTATGCCTTCCCACTTGCCCCAGAGGCTCCTTCATGGTTGCTCACAAAGCTCCAGCAGCCGGAAGCCTCCCAATAGAATCTGTGATGTGAATTTTGTCCGTTCTGACTGTACAGGGCAGCACCTTGCCCCTCGGAATCCATTCCTGGTGGAACCAGCAGTGCCCCAAAATGAGTCAGTGCACGCGTCACTCAAGGCAAAGCTGCAGATCTTCAGCCATAGCATTGTTCTGTTATTCTTATCAGAATAAATTAAAGTTTCTGGCCTAGACCATGAAATTTACCTCTTTTCCAATTACATTTCTTGACTCTCTGTTTCTTTCTTATGAAACTGAAGCAGCCTTTTAAAATATATATGCACTTATTATATGTCTTCGTCTTCTTGATTTAAAATGTGCCACTGTAATTACTTTGAATTGTAAATGACAGACTGAATGGAGAGGCGGGAGAAGCTTTGCATTTATAACAATGTTGTGAACACCTTTCTCTGCTAACTCAGGTGGAGATTAAGGCTCCAGGTAGGGGTGCTTCTGACATGTTATTGGCAGCACCATTTTGACCACCCCAGTGACCTCACGCAGTCAGATGACCCACACTCCTGGCCCTTCTCACTCTCGTTTGCCCCACACTTGGGGAGAGAGATTCTTAATGTGTATTTAATTAGTGAATGATGATAGTATAGCATTAGTTAGGATCAGGTTCATTGGTAAGAATAGAAAACCCAAATATTAGTGGCTTAAAAAGAGTTTATTCCTTTCTTATGTAAAAGTCTTTAGGCCTTTAGTCATTTCCTCCAGGGCTGGTGAAAAGGCTTTGTTTCATAAAATCTTCAGGGGCCCAGGTTCCTTCCACATATTACACTACCATCCCTAAAGAAGTTTCCTCGTTCTTGGGTAATGGGGGGACACACCCCCTTGGGAATGGGGGAGGGTTTGAGCAGTGCATGTGTGACTGGAGACTCTGTCCCCTTGCTGAGCATGGTGACTGGAAGAGGGTCAGTGGCAAAGGTGGCTGACACTGGCCCTCATTGTTTGGAAGGCTGGACACTTCCACTGGCTTTTGGCATGCATGGGACTCTGGGAGAGGACTTTTAAACAAGCGTGCTGGAAAGCAAAAGTCAGTTGGTTCTTTCTCCTCTCCCGGGCAGGGGGCATGCCAGCAGTGGCCAGTGTAGGCCTCTGAGCAGAGAGAGGCTTGGGGCATAGACTCCAAAAGATGCCTGGAGCTGGACAGCGATTGGAGACCTGCTAAGCCACCTACATTTATGATAATTTTGGGTAGGAGATGAGGTTCTTGGTACAACCTTGAGCTAAGCTGGCAGAGGGTGACAGGGCTATTCTTCTTTGGATGTGTTAGAAGAGATGGGCTTTCAGACAGAAACTTGCCCTTATTTCCAAAGGTCTTGGTAAAAATAGCACTGTAAAGAGATTTTTGTTCTTGTGTTTTCAGTTCTTGAACTTACATATTAGTCAAATGCAAATATTTAAATAGTTATTTTTGATGTCATACTCTGACTTTTCTCCTTGCTTTTGTTACCCAGATATTTGAGGCAGGAACTTGCCTTTAAATAAAAGATTCCTTTCTGTCCCACTGAACTCCATCTTTGGAGATTTGGGTGGTAGGTGGTAAGTGGTAGGACCTCCCCTCCCCACTGGTTAAGCTCAATAACACTCATAATCCCAGATGGCTGACATTTTGGGCCACACAATGAAATAAGGGACAGAGAAGAACCAACAGGGGTAATGGTGCAGGAGTTGTTAGGGAAGGTTCCTGGAATCTGTCCCCCACATAAGCACTTCTACTTATACAACCAGAATTTAGTTACATGGACTCACTTCCTACAAAAGAAATAGGGACATATTGTCTTAATGTGGGTAGCAATGTGCACGGCTAAAATTTCATTACTATGGAGGATGGAGAACATGACACTGGGGAATCATCAGCAATTGCAGAGCAGACCTGAAAAGGCATAGTGTATTTGTGGGAACAACAAGAAGGCTGATGGAGCTGGATCATAGTATGAAGGAGGGAGCATGGTAGATCAGCTGCAGATAAGGGTGCAGGGAACCTAAATTGTGAAGAATCTTAGTAACCATAAGACTTTGGACATTGTCCAGTAGGCTATTTTATTGGTCAGGAGCCTTAGAGAAAACAGACGGAACTCCTGGAAGGGATGAAGTAAGATTAAATGTGAGCCTATTTAAGAGGTGGGTAGGGTTAAAGAAAACAAACGAGGTGGTGAAGTGCCCCAGGGCCAGCAACAGCAGAAACTGCTGAGGCAAGGGGATAAGTTGCACTGGTAGGAAATGGGTCTCAGACAAGAGCTGTGCCTTTGGTAGAGGAACACAGTCACTGCCATGTGTGGCCTGAAAATAGTAGAACTAGTGGCATAATTTGCAGGGCCCAGTGCAAAATGACAATGAAGGCCATTGTTCAAAAATTAGTAAGAATTGCAAGAAGGTGACAGCAGAGCACTAAACCAAGCACAGAGACTTTCTGAAGACAGAGCCTTAAAAAAATCCTAGAATATAGATTTTATTTCTTCTGCAGTAACTACTTAAATATGATGGACATTATTTTTAGGACTCAACTTCACTGATCAGTTAGGAGAGGACACCCAAGTTAAGCATCCTCACATAAAAAGACTTTGTGTTTCCTGGGAGTTAGTATATTTAATTTCAAATTTTTCACATATTTTAGTCTCTGGCACATGGTAGGGTTATACCTATCTCTATTTTTTATTGTAACTAAAAAAATAGAACAGTTTTCAGAGGTTCATATCAAATAGATCAAACTATTGTCATTGAGGACACATTGCGGAATTAATATATAGAACAGAAAATAGAATTTAAATGGGTAATATCAAGTACCTAATAGTTCACATAGTCAGATGGGGGCCTGTGAGACTTACAGGTCACAGGCCATGAAACTGGTCTTGCCTGGCAGAGAAGAAGCTGAAGGAAATGTGCTCTACACTTGTCTCTCTTCCAGACCTCTGACCTTTGTCTGTGCCTTCCAATGTCCACAGCCACATGGAAGTCAAGGAGCCTGGTTGAGACAGTCAATGACAGAACATGCACAGTGCTTCTAGAGGAGCAAGTAGAGGATGTCTAGCTCAGCTATGCAGAGCCCTAGAGAATTTTAAGCCAAGTGACATGTCCCATGTATTTTTTGGAGGAACTTTCTGGCAGCAGTGTGGAGGATGGATGGAGATCCTGGAGGCAGAAAGACCAATTAGGAAGCCATTATAATAGTTCCATAATTGCTTTCTTTCTTTAATATCAAAGCTCACAGTAAGAAATATATTTTATATTAATATTGCTAACCAGTGATACAAACGTATATATAAAACCAAAGTCCATGAAACAATACAAACCTTGCTAGAAGCAAAGTACTCTGACTTCATTTAAAAACATTGATTCCCACCCATTAAGTTGACTCTATTAGTCACTAAAGAGCCACAGCTTTTATTTTATTAAACATTGGTCTAAGAGAAGAGTGTAGTAGACAAAATTATGCCCTCCAAAGATGTCCACAATCTAATCCCCAGAACCTGGAAACTGTGACCTCACATGGCAAAAGGGATTTAGCAGATTTGATTGTGTTAATGACCTTGAGATAGGAGGTTATCTTGGATTGTCCGGGTGAGCCCAAGGTAATCACATGGTCCTTATGAGGGAAAGGAAAAAGAGAAAGGTGTGAAGAGGGTTGCAGAGTTGGAGCAATGCAGCTGGTCACCACTGCTTTGGAGATGAAGGAAGAATCCATGAGACAAGGAGTGCATTCCTAGAGAAGGTAGAAAAGGTAAAGAAACAGATTCTCCCCTGAAAGCTCCAAAAGAATGCAGTCCTGTTGACACCTTGACTTTACCCAGTGACTTCTGACTTCCAAAATTATCAGAAAATAAATAAAGGTGTGTTGTTTTAATCTAGAGTTCATGGTGATTCATTACAACAACAATAAAAAACTAATACAGGAGGGAAATGAAGAGAGTCAAAACTCAGGCAGTGTCAGTATTGGGAGGAAGGGAAAAGAGGGGACTTGATATTCTCAGAGCACCTTTCCTTGTGAGAGATGTAGAGTTTGGGTTATCTCCTAGGACAGTGTCACAGCCCCAAGACAACCACACTTCCTTCTTCTAGTGTTTTCTGTTCCCAGGGAAGTTAAAGTAAGTATCAAAGACTCACTGGGAATAATGTTCTGTTTTAAAATTCTTTGTTTTAGTGACATGACTACATAGATTTGGGGCAGTCAACTAGCATGATGTGCAAGGCTGTGAGCTGATCTGGGAGAAGGAAGGAGCCACCTAGACATTTTCTTTATTTAGTCCTCACTGACTGAGCGGGTCCACTGAACCAGCATAGCTTTCTCAGATGACTCCTGGGTGTATCTAGAATTCACGGGAAACTGCCCCAGAGTAGAACGGGCCATCAGCCACACAGTATAACTAGGAGATAAGTGATTTGAAAAGTGGGCAGGAGAAAATGAGTTAGTACAGTGTTGTTGTATCAGTTGTTGAGCAAAGGACAGGCAAACCAGCAATAAGACCTGGTAATAGACAGCTCATGTTTATAATGCACTTGTTCTGAAAGCGCAAATCATCTGAAAAACAAATCCAACAAATCTAGAGCATAAGTTAAAATTAATCATTGACAATGGCAATAGAAAACATAAGGAAAGGTATCTAAGAAAAAACTTTAAAATTCTCATGACGTTTACATAGAAAATTATAAAATTTTATAAAAAGACATAAGACCTAACAAATGAAAAGCTATCCCATGTTTGTGGATGAGATGAACATCTTAAAGATGCCAGATCTCTCTCAAATTATTCTGTAAGTTCAATGCAGTGAAAATCATTATTTCAATGACTGCTGTGTGTACCTTTGTGCCCATATGTGTGTGTGTCTTAGGATAACTCTAAGTACATGTGCAAGAACACGGGGTCAAGATCAGCAGGGCTCTTGGAAGTGTCACTGTCTAGATGTCATCCTTCACCATTAAGATCTGTCAATAAGACTGTCTGGCATAGGAACAGGAAAAGACACACAGGCCGGTGGGGCGGAACAACAATAGAACACGCATCAGTGTAACATTGGCCTGTGACAGAAGTGACACTATAACTCAGAGGGAAAGGATGGACTAGTCAATAAATGGCCAGCAGACAATTGACTGTCAATATGAGAAAATAAAATTAGACTCAAATGTGGAAAGCAAAACTTTAATACTCTTAGAAGAAAAAAATGTGGGATATTTTTATAACATTAAAGAAGGAAATAAAGTCCAAGATATACATAAAAAACAAAAAGGAAAACTTAGATTAATTCAATTACACTGAAATTGTAAAACTTATATACAAAAAAGATACCATAAACAACATAAAAAAGCCAATCAAAGTCTGGGAGAAAAATTGGAAATTGGAAATACAAAAAACTAATAAAGAAGTTGTATCTACAATATATTAATAACTCTACATATCAATATGAGTCAACCAACCCAGTAGGTAAGTAGGCAATGGATATTAACTGAAAATTCAGAAAAGAGAAACATGAATAGCCAATAAATATAAGACTGTTCCACTTAGTAACTGAAGAAATGAAGATGAGACACCATTCCACTCTCATCAAATTGGCAAAATTTTTAAAGTATGACAATATCAAGTGTTAGAGAAAATGTGACAAAACAGAAACTTTCATACTTTCCTGGTAGGAGTGTAGATTAGTAAAGCATTTTCAAGAGCAATCTGATGGTATTTAGTGAAGTTGGAGAGGTGTATATTTTATGACCCAGCAACTCCATTTTTAGAAATGTTCCTTAGAAAAACTCAAGCATGTGCACAAGGAAATCCACAGCATCCTCATTTAAGCATTGTCTATACCAGAAACAAAGTACCCATTATTAGGAGACTAGACAGAAAAATAGTGATGTATTCATCCTTAGAAGTACTATATGATAGTTAAAAATGAATTAAACATAGCCTTGTGTATAGCCACAGATAGCTTTCAACCATAATGTTGAGTCACAAAATCAAGTTGTAGTAAAATACATATTCTTACAAAGCATGCGAAACAATATTATTTCTGTATACAAACATTGCATAAAAATTACAAAAGCATGTATGAGGAGTACCAAACTCAAAATAGTAGTTAGGCCCCAGAAGGAGGGAGTTGAATGGAATGAGGTGGGTGGGAATACACAGAAGGCTGTGTCTGTAATGTTTAATTTATACTTTACATTTATTATTTTATACTTTTTATTTATTTTTTGTATGCTTGAAAAAATTTATTAAAAAATCAAACACATTATCATGACAAAAAAGCATAGAAAAAGAAAACTTTCTACCTTTCTAAGTTCTTCTGACTGGTCTAATAATCAAATTAATCATGAGACAGGTTACTGGGAGAAAATAACCCAATTTATGACATATGTATATACAGGGGCTCCATAAGAAGATAGGGGGTCAGAGGACATGGGGCGGTTAAGGCTTGTGCGTCATCCTGACCTCAGGAGAAAGGGTGTGGGGCTTCAAAGGGCAGGAAGACCACTCACATGGAGATGGAAAGCAGATGTTCGGAAAACAAGTGTTTGCTGGGCAATCTTTACAGTGGGACACAGAGAGGACTTGATCAAAGGGGCCTTGCTATGTCCCTCCCTGTCCATCGATGGCACCTGGTTCAGATTAAACTGCTGTTATCTGTGAGGGTGGCTTCCTGCCTGGAGCCGGTCCTCTGTCTAAATTCCTTTAGGTAGTTAGGTGAAGGTCGAAGGTTCTTCTTGACTCTTTTGTTTCTTAAAATAACCAGCTTAAAATGATCAATATCCCCAAAAAGTCATATTTGGAGGTGTCAGACTCTGTTGCCCCTCACAAGTCACCCACAATCGCCCCAATAAGGCTGTCTTTGCCAGCCTTTCTATCCTCCACCGGTCACTCCCCTGCACCATTAGTCTCTAGACGTACCAAAGTTTTGTGCTGTTTCCTGGAAACAGTAGTTTTTGGTTTTGCTTTCTGCAGTTTGATCCTGGTCCCAAAATATTACGTGGAAAATTCCAGAAATACACAATTCATGAGTTTGAACTTGTGCTCTGTTCTGAATAGTGTGATGATTTTTTACACCATCCTGTTCTATCCTGTTATGGTATTGCAGTGCTTGTGTTCAAGGAACCTTTATTTTACTTCATAATGACCCAAAGCACAAGAGTAGTGATGGTGGCAATTTGGATACACCCAAGAGAAACCGTAAAGTGCTCCTTTAAGTGAAAAGATGTGTATGTATCAGAAAATACAACATATGCAGGGTTTCAGGCATCCACTGGGGTCTTGGACTGTCTCCCCATGGATCTGGGGGAACTGCTCTGACTTCTCTTCACAGCTCCAGGCCTTTGCGTATGCAGGTCCCTCCCTCCAATGCCTTCCCTCTAGACCCCACCTGGAAAACTATTCATCCTTCCAGATTCATTTTATGTGTCATTTCTGGTGTTCTTCAAGGTAGTACTTCTCAAACTTCAATGTGCATAGAAGTCAACCTTAGAGTTTGTTAAAATGCAGGTTGGCTCTGTAGGTGGGGGGTCCATTCTGCATTGCTAACAGGCTCTCAGGTGATGCGCTTTGGGCAGGTCTGAGGACCACAGTGTGAGTAGCCAGGTCTTCATGGTCCCATCTTCCTCCTGGGCAAAGTTAGGAGGTCCCTGCTCCGGACTCCCACAGCCCCCTCCACATCTCCTTCTTACAGGAGTTCTGGTCTGTTTTCCTGTCTTTTTCAGGAAACTCTTAAGAGTGGTAAGCCCCTCCCTGGATGAGTTGTACTGCCGCACCTAGGATTGATTTGCTGAATATTTGAAACATTCCAATGTTGAAAGCATCATTGCCTCTTGTGCCTCAGGTGAAACCTCATTAAATCTATTCAAATGCTTTTGTTTAATTGTGTTTTATATCCCAGGCCAGTAGCAACAGGTAGGCAGAGCAGTAAGTGCACATCGCGTGAAGGCCAGGTCTGAGTAAGCTCCTAATTACAGTGCTTCTTTGGAGAGGGAAATGGAAACCCTTACATGTGTTCAGAACCCTCAGGGGCAGTGAAAGTTGTAGAGATGGGAGAGGTAGTCAGTCACAGGGCATGAGTTTTATTCTAAGCATTAAGATTTAAGGCTTAGCGGAGGTTTGCTGCTCATCTAAGAAACAGGCCCTCAGAGAGCAGGAAGATTAAAAAGGCAAAGGAAGAGCTTCCAGGTGATTAACTCAAATGGCCTGGGCAAAGCTCCGGTGTGTGGGCAGAGATCCTGCCCTGCTTTTACTTGTGCAGGTGGCTTAGCAGATGGACCATGGAGCCCAGCTCAGCTCTCACCTGCCTGTCCCATTCCAATAATGGCACTGCCATTTGATGGCTAAGACATCTTGAGCAACTGACTTACTTCACTTTTCTGAACTTAGGGGTTCCAGATTCCACTAAGTATTGCATATTTATATGGAATTATATTGCATATTTATATGCAAAGTATAAATCATATTTGTACTGAAAAATAGACCTTGTTTTATCTGAAACTCAAAATTTGGAGTCCAGTATTTAATCTGGCAAACTTATCTGGGCCTCAATTTCTTTATTTCTAAAATAGGACTGATAACAGTATCAACCTCATAAGTTTGTGAGGATGAAATGAGTTAATACACTGAAGGTGCTTAGCTTAGAACCTGATCAGGGTAAGTTGTTCAAGAGGTAACTTTATTACAGCTCCCTCACCAACATTGCTGTCCATTTGCTGTCCAACAGTGCTGTTCTCTTGCCAGAACCATTACCCTAAGTTCTAACTGGCCACCCTGATTCCAGTTCCTTCTCCCTCCCAGCTTCCCTCTGCTTGGCTGCCAGAGGTATCACTGCAAAATGGAAACCTGATCACGTAGTATAAATCCTCTAATGGCTCCCTGTGAGCCATAGGATCATACTCACACTCCTCAGTCTGAGGTGACCTTCAAGACCTACGCTCCCTCCCTTTCCCATCTCTATTACTACCACCCTCCCCTCTGTGATCTCAGCCTATTCTCGCCTCGTTCTGCTTCTGTGCCCTTTCCTGTCTACTCCCCTTACCTGGAATCCCTTTCTCCCCCTGGACCCCTGGTGAATATCCACTCATCCTTCAAAGCTCTGGTTAGGATCATCTTCTCTAGAAGTTTCTCTAGCACCCCTAACATGAACCTCACCCTTACACCCAGCTCTGTATTTGGGCTCTCAGAGTGCCTCATGCATAACTTTATCTGTTCCTATCACACTATATCGTAATGACTTCAATGTTTGTGTTATATTTTCTATAACAGTATAATATGTATGTTTCAATTGATTGTAATGCACAACCTGAAGCTTTTAGTTAGTATTTGAAGTATCTTAATGAGGAACTCATACATCAAGGGTGATTAGCAAACATTTTTAAAACCCTAGCAAGCCCTCACCAGTCTAGAGGGGGCTGCACAATTTCAGACATCCTTATATAAATCGGCACCAGAGGACTTGTTTCTTCACTAAGAACTGTAGAAGTCATCATTCATTTATAGAACAGCTAGTGATCAATGTCAACTTATACAGAGGACCAGGCATCTATGTGCTCTCTTGGACCAAATAAAGAGAACTCAAAGTCTACCCCACTAATTCCCGGGTCTTCCACTTACTGGAGGCTTCTGCCATCTGGTGTGATGGAGGTGATCTGTTGTCAAGACACAGTCACATTTGCCTCTGGTGAAACTCCCATGCAAGGTGTCTGTTGGAGTATTTGAAAGAACAAAGAGCAGGGACCTTACAGAACAGGTGTTTGTACATGCTTGCTAACAAAAGTTAGTTCACATTTCTGAATGTGGCCTGAGACTCACTGTCATTATAACACATCACCTGGTAGGGAGGTGGTCAGCCAGGAGGCATGTGTATTCTTCCATGCACCTCTAATCATCAGAAGCCACAGTCGTCCACCAAGAAGGACCTGATGATCATGAAACCAAGTTGGTTTAGCTCATTTTGCAACACACTGTCTCTCGAACTAAAGGTGAGTTGGAAAGTAGGAATCTCTGGGTCTTCTTCCTCAAACCCATAACTTTAATCTAACCAAAAGAAAGCATAACCAAATTAAGAGACATTCTACAAAATACCTGATCAGTACTCTTCAAAACTGTCAAGTTCATGATAAACAAGGAAAGACTGAGAAACTGTCAAAGACTGGAAAAGACTAAGGAGATATAATGAGTGCAATGTGGCATCCTAAACAAGATCCTGGAACAGAAAAAGGGCATTAGTGGAAAAATTGCTGAAATGCAAATGTTGGTGGCAAGATAGCACCAGGTACTAAGCCAGTGGGTGATGTGGACCCTGGTTTGTGGGGTCTGTGCCATTATGTATGAAAATGAGACATTCACATGGATTACCGAATCTGGTGGAGACAGAAGGACGGCATGGCTTTTCTCTCAAGGCGAGCAAAAGCCTTGGCCCTCGCTCCAATAAACTTTTATTGCCTTACTGGGCACATTACAAGAAGGTCCTCATTAACTACGCACAGGCTTACTTTAGGTGGTTACCTTATACAGAAAACAAAGGAGAGGATGTGGGTAATCACATCACAGAAAAAGGATATTTGCAAATGAAAAGGCAAAAGTAGTTGGACCAGTTACACTCATCCTTGGAAGGTTTAGAATGGATTTTAGTAAGTTACAGTAGGCACTGCGGCCTCAATTCAGGGTGAGGGAGTTTTAGCAAAAAGCAAGACTCACAGCGGCCTAGGTATATTGCAGGACTGATTCCCCACGGGAAAACCTATCCATGGGCGTGGGTCCTGTGCATCTCCCAGTGGGAGCTGGGCCCATGCCATGCAGAGCAGCTTCCCACAAGTGGGGTCAGACTGGACCTCGATTCAGCAACCTTGGTACTGGACTTCTGGCTAGGAGAGAGTTCAGAGCCAAGACTCAACCTATAAGGGAAAGTTTATTTAAAAAATCACAGAGGTAGAAGAAATGAGCCCTAAAAGAAATGGGCTCAGGAAACAAGTTACAGAGGCAAACGAAGGGCCTTTGGAGCTTAGATGAAAGAGAGAGGCAAGAAAAATGTGCCTGGGGGTGAGGGATGGGGAAAGGCATGGGCATGCTCCATGGAGAGAGCCGCACTAGGTCCTCCATCCTGAGGTCTTTTATCTGGAGGTCACAAGAGAGGATCTCTATAGAACATTCATCAGCTTTCCAGGTGTGTCTCGTCAGGGTAACGATCTCTACAGATAGGTCAGTGCCAAGGCAAGGGGTCACTAGTCAATGAGGCTGGTCCTGGCGTCAGCCATGGCACCACCCCACCTGGTTTTCCTTCTTTTCTGGGTCTGGAGTTTTTCAGCTCCAGAGCTGGGTCTTGCACAGCTGAAATCTAGATGTCATCTCCAAGGGTCAATACTTAAGGGAGTGTTTGTGCGAGAGCTTGTAGTTTGGTCCTTTGCTGATTATCTGGGGCTTCCTGACCAGGTGACCCGCTGCACCTGACCTATATGTATTCTCTGCTCATGCAGATCTACCTCATGCCTACTACACAAATGTGTCTGGAGCTCATTTGAAGGTACTTGGACTAATGTTAATTTCTTAGTTTTGACAAATGTACTGCTGCAATGAAAGATGTAAGTATTAATAAAAACTGTCTACAGGATATAAGGGAACACTATTATATTTAGAACTTCTCTGTAAAACTATCATAATTCTAAAAGAAAAAGTAAAGGTAAATATTTGATTGACTAGATTTTAGAAATAAAGAGGAGTCTTTTCCCTAATAAATTGAAAGAGAAGTCTTACATACAAGAATTACAACCCCCCAACACACCCTCCCACCTGGAATGCATATTTGTTGGAATCAGCATTTGCTGGAGAGCCTGGGCAGGGCCTGACCCATTTGGACCACATGATTTCTACCAGGTTTGCAGCTAGGCTCTTCTTTTAACTTGGTTCATCTGCCTCTTTGCTTGAGTGGGTGGGTGGCTAGCCAAAGTGTAAAATCAGCTTTGGGGTTGATTCAACAATTTAAGGGCATAGAGAGCTACAAGTATCACAGCAACAAATCCCTTTCTTCTAATAAATATCACAAAGAACATCAAGCCTCCTTCCCTTTCAGTGCCTATCACAGACAGTACCCTGCACACTGTGGGGTATCACGAATGTTTGCTGCACTTCATGTCACTATAACCCAGTTCAGGGTTGCCTGTACTCACCTTGATGGGAAAATATACAGCCAAAGTAGATAAATCTTGGGTTTTTTTTCCTGATGTTGACTTTGGGTGTAAGAGGCAATAAAAACTTCATATTACTCTAACCTACCATAAAATGGAATTAGAATAAAATGTACTAACAAACTCATAAAAAATTCACACATCAAAAGTTTCCTTATAAGTACTTTGTAGACATCAGCAGTTGCAGCTCCTGCTCAACCAAGGAATGACCCTGACCACAAGAATTTGGGCAAGCATCAGCGACTCCTATCAGAACCAGGAGAAATGCTGCTTGCATGTGCTGTTCTCAGATATCAGCGGTGAGACTGCAGATAGAGCACGCAGCTACATGATGACGCACACGGGAGTTAACATTGAAACAGCTGAGACACTGCACATCACAGGATATTCCTTAGTCCCCCTCTTCCCACCGTTCCCCTATATAAACTAGCCAGGATGCCTGAGTGCTAAGATGGGCGTGGAGACAAGAGTCCCCATCTTCCAGGTTGCTAGTACCTGAATAAAACCACTTTCCTCTACATCAGCACCTGCCTCTCAAGTATTGCCTTTCAAAGCGGTGGGCAGTGGAACTGTGTTTGGTTAGTTTGGGGCATCCCAGATGGGACCAAGCGTGCAGCCCCGACCCCTGGTAAGTCCGTGGGCTTTGGAGAGGGTTCCCAGTCTACCTGTGGCTGACCAACCCCACGAGAAAGCTTGGGAGTCCCTAGCAGCTGCTGAGTGATTTTACTCGGGGACTGACCTTTGCTGTCTCCTGAGCTTGTCACCTGCTATGGCCAGCTGAGGAAAGGAAACGGGTTACTGGTGGGCCGATGAGCCCAAAGTGGGTAAAGTCCCTGGTGCACAACCAGGAGCCCCCAGGCCCACAGTGTGGGTTCTCGGAACCACCTGGGATTCTGCAGGAAGCGACAGGCGCGGCAGGGTGTCAGGCACGGCTCAGTGACCGAGAACAACCCCGGTTCCCCAGCGTGGGGTTTGGAGCGCACTCTCCGGCTCTGATTTATGGATTTCTGGGTTTTGAATATTTGTGCTGTTTGAAAGCTCTGATCTGTCTGTTCTTTTTGTTGGAGAGCCCTTGTCTGTCTGAAATGAAACTTTGGATACAGCTGTTCTCTACTCGCTTCCTTATCTTTTAAGGACTTGGTTTGCTCTTTGCTTTCTTGTTCACATAGGAAATCCTCTGTCTTTGTCATCTGGACATTGCATCATTAAAACTTGTGAAGGTATTTCTTGCTAATGTATCAGCAAGAAAATCCTTCCTTTTAGAGGATTTAGTCTGAGAGAGCTCTTGTGTTCGAGGTTTGTTTGAGCTTTGGATGCTGTTTTTGTTTCTATTTTGAAATGGGCAGCTCACTCTTGATCCCATCAGAGTCCATATAACTCAATTACTAATTAGAGTCATTTGCCAGAGGTTTGGTAAATGGGATAAGATACATTATGTGCAAATTTTCATCTCGTTACATCATAAGGATTCTACTCAGAAAGGATTTAAAGTGATAGTTCAAAGACAGGGAAAAGGTCTCACTCCCCTCTCAGACTGTACACTCAAAAGAGGGGAAGTGAGGAGATAAGTCTTTTAAACACTGAATCCTCCTCCTGGGGGCACGGAAGCTGTGCTGGTCCCAGGAACAATGTAGAAACTACTGCCACCCCCAAATCTTGTGGAAGCAGCAGGGACAACTGCCTCATTTCAGTGTGATAGGAAAACAGGCATTTTTATATTCTAAGTGGCTAAAGCCATCCAAGCCTGATATCGCCCTGGCTTTTCCTCCAACCTCCTTAAAGTTGGCAAGGACAAATTAAAAAAAAATCTTGTCTTCTCTACAGTTATTAATAATACTTTTTATATGTATGGCAAAAACTACAAGAACTATTTCAAATGGTTTTTTCAGGGTCATGTGGTCTGGAAAAATATTTAATATTAAAGCTGGTTTAAAGTTAATTGGTATCTTTTAAAATTATTAACATAAAATATATGGTTGTTTTGCTTGGTTTGCTGGAACCATTTCATGTTATTTATCTCTGTTACAACTTTGTCAAGAAAATGACTTGGGTAATAATTGACTTTAAAATCTCAAAGTTGTTAAGAACTAATAAATAGATGTAACTAAAATGAAGGGTTTTGATAAAAATTTTCAGTAATAATTATAAGTATACCTAAAAGTAGTTTTCCAAAGCCTTGGGTAACTTGGAACTTTGGAGTTTTGCTGGATTAAATAATGAAAATTATTAAATATCTAGATAAGTTGAAATAATAGGATCCTAAAATATTAATCTGAGTTTGCCTACTTTAGCTTCTTATAACAGAAGCTAGATAATGGATTTGGATCTGTTAATGAATATATCTTGTACTTTATTTGAAGTATGTCTCTTGAAAATGTGAGTGTGTTTGCCAATGGAAACCTGTTTCTAAATGTTATACAATATATTTATAATAGTATCAATCTAAAGAATGCCAATCATTTACTCTTAGTTGTCACTAAAAATCAAGATTTCTAAAAATTAAGAATTCTAATTAAGTAGGAAAGAAATTGTATGGTTTGCTAATAGAAAGTATAAAGTATGAAAACACTTGTTGAAGAAAAAGAAAATAATTTGTTCTAAAGTGGGATATTTCGAATGAATTTTAAGGAGCAAACTAGAAGGGACTGTGTAAGTTGTGGAAAGACTGTTTCAGTCGCAGAGGATAGATGTGCATTGCAGAGTCTGGCAAACTGAAGAAAGTTTGTAAAGAGAGATCTTGAGAGGAAATTATACAGTTAAGCTGAATAATGAATTTAATTAGATAAATAAATCTAAATATCAAAAGCAAGCTAATACAAAATTTGTTTGGTTCTTGTCAGTGTGTTAAAAGGAAAAAAGTTTTTCCTGTATCTACTTAGAAAGCAAAGATTCTATATTTTAAAAATATAATTATGTGCTATATTGTGTTAATCAGATATTTGATTACTTAACAACACATATTCTTTATCCTAGGAACTAAAGTTTTGCTAGCCTGTCTTTATGTTTGATATTTTATTGTCACTTTGGGTAAATAAATACATTTTTATTTTATTTTAATCATTGTTCAAGTACATTTTTCTGTCCTTTACTCCCATTCCAGCCCACTGAGTAAATAAATAATTTAATACTGTTTCATAATGATGTGTAATCTTTTGGCCAACCTTCCCAGGGTTTAAATTTTAAGAGACTTTTTACTGACCTAAAGTTGCTCTAAGTCATTCCCATGGGTCCCTGGAATGGTGTGGGGATTTGTTCTTTCTCTCTATGAAGAAATTTTGAATCAATTAGCCCTATTTGATATGCTTAACATACATGGGAAACTTTGTCAAATAAAGAAATAATAACTATGTTCTACCTATATAACTGATTTATTATTAAAATGGGTGTTCTAGAAATTATGTAAAAATTCAAGAGTCTATAAAGTTCCAATATATTTTCAATTGTTACTTTAAGTTATCTTAAGAGGTAGTTTCAGCAAAACGAATTCCTTTGTCTATTGCACTATAAAGATCTATACCATATCATTTACAAATACGTTACATTTTCAGAAAGACCCATAGAAAGGACTCTGACTTATTTTAAATTACATATTTCTGAAAATTACAATTTTCAGATCATCATTTTTAACTGGATGAAGATGACTAGAACTCTGTGGAATACATGGATTAACAGAAACACTGGCAAATAATCAACATAAACAAAAATTGATTATGGGACAGAATGTACTAAAGATGACTGCAGTTTTTATAACTTTTTGTTGGAAATATTGCTAATTTTTAACCTTTTTGTGTTTTAGGCACAAAGAAACTTGGTTTTTCTTTTTCCTTAAAGCCATTTGGGAAATTGTACTTTTATAAGTAATATTGAGGCATTTATATTTTTCTCCTTAACTGATCCCCTTGGAATTTAGAAACTCTTAATGAGTGGCTATCATTATTTCCATGGCAATATGTTTATTCGCTAAATTCAATAGAAATTTGATTTCTTCATAACAGGACTCATAAAGCCAGTTTCCAATTGCAGTTTTATTAACCAAAACTTTAACTGGAATGTCATGTGTGAGAGAGACATGCCTAGCCCTGGATGTCAGCAGAAGCTTTAAGGTATAAAGATAGCCTCTGAAGCTAATAAAAGCCCCCTGGATTTTTGGCCTGGCATCTTGCTTATTCATAAGGTTCATGGCAGCCTTGCCCGGTAAGAAATGAAGATTGCTTTCCTGGGAGATTGCAAAAAAGAACCTCAAGATATTTTGAGGAGCCTTGAGAACGTGAGGAACTAACACAAAGTTGTAAGGGTCACAGGCAAAGCTCAATGGCAACAGGATGGCTTGGCTTCTCTGTCCTGTGGCGCTAATTAAAGCTCAATTTGGAAATTCCTTCTAAGATTCCAACAAAGCACATTTAAGGGATCCTATAAATCACCTGCTATTCCATTTGTATGTATGCAAATAATTAGACCAAATTGAAACTGGACTTTATGCAGTAAATGAATTGGTCTTAATTTGGCTCTCTGATAAAAATAAGGGTAATTTTAGGGTAGTTTTATCGACATTAAGCTCTAGTTCACTTCATTGTCTTCAAAGCTTTATTTTTCACTTATGCACAGACAAAATTGGAGCAAGGACAATAGACCAGGTGTAGAAGGTCACCAAAGCAGAAAGCCCAGGTGCCTAGCAACAGGCATGGGGAAGAGAAATAAATAAAAAGAAGCACACAGGCAGATGACGAAATGGAGTGGTGACTCAGATGATGAATGAGGAGGCCCAGGGTCTCCTCTAGACACCTCCTACCAAGCCTTATTTCCCCACAGGAGCCTCAGATGCAGTTTACAGAGGGAAACAAATTAATTGACTTTAGTACACATAAGAGCCACATACTCTGTATCAGACACCAAATTGTTTTAAAAAATTTAAAAACCCACAATAGTCTCAGTTGTCGGAGTAACAAGACAATGTAGCAACAAGACTCCCTCCAGCCTTTAGAATGCTAATTAGAGAACTTAAGACATCACACAGCTTCTTCTCTTTGCCTGAATGTCCCATTGCTGGTAGGGGGCTTGCTCTGTAAACTGTCCACCCAAGCAACCTTTTCTCCTGACAGCAGTTCCACCTGCAGGTCCCATCAGAACATGCCCTCCAACTCCAGATGTTTTTAACCTGTTCAGGAGGACCTAGAGGAGAACTGCTCCCTCCTGAGATCTACAGGCAAGTAAATGAAACTGTTTGGGCAGATAGGACACTAGGGTGAAAAAACAGTGTTCACCCAAATGGCCTGAGATCACCCCCAGAGAAACACCAGATGGTGATAAATTTTGTTAGATGTATTCTATGACCCTGGTGGGGAGTAGCGGCACTTTGGCATATATACCTCAGAATCTCTCCGAGACTTTAGACACCATAGCCAATAAAGCTGCCACTACTTGCTAATATTTATAAATCTCTAGACTCTCTAGCTAAAATTGTCTTAGATCATCGAATTACCTTAGACTGCATACTAGCTGAACAAGGAGTTTGCATGACCTCCTCTAGTGCTTACACCTCCACTCGGGAAGAAAAGCATCACCAAAGTCAGGCAACAGGCTACCTGGCTTCAATAAACACTGGACCATGATTTCCCTCTCTTCGAGGGAACTGGAAATTGGTTTGTGAGTCTATTGTCATGGGTACCAGAAGGACTCAGGTCACTATTAGGAGCAATTTGATTTAGGTTTAACCATTCTTTTTTTCATAATGCTTGTCTTCATTGTTTTAAACCTCCTTATGACTTGCTTTTCACATGCCAGAAAAATGTATCTTAACAGTCACATCTAAATATATATATATTTATATATATATATAAATATATATATATTTAAAATCATATATATATGATTTTAAATCACAAGATTTTGCTTTACAACAAGCTAAAGTTTTTCGCTCCCCCAGAAGATGCAGAGGACATCAATAGCTCCATAGGTATGGAAGAGGAATGGACAGTGGGGAATTGTAACAGGAAATAAAAACTTTATACTACTCTGACATACCATAAAATGGAATTAGAATAAAATGTACTAACAAACTCATAAAACAGTCATGCATCAAAAGTTTCCTTATAAGTACTTTGTAGACATCAGCAGTTGCAGCTCCTGCTTAACCAAGGAATGACCCTGACCACAAGAATTTGGGCAAGCATCAGCGACTCCTATCAGAACCAGAAGAAGTGCTGCTTGTATGTGCTGTTCTCAGATATCAGTGGTGAAACTGCTGATGGAGCAATGAAGCTACAGGATGATGCATACAGGAGATACTATTGAAAAACCCAAGAGCAGAGCTGAGAAACAGCACATCGCCAGCAATTCCTTAGTTCCCATCTTCCCACAGTTCCCCTACATCAACTAGCCAGGATGTCTAAGATACTAAGATAGGCTTTGAGACAAGAGCCTCCCAACTTCCAGGTTACTGGTACCTGAATAAAACCACTTTCCTTTACATCAGCACCTGCCTCTAGTGTATTGGTTTTTCAAGCGGCCAGCAGCCAGACGTACATTTGGTTACATGGCATCTTTTTTTAAGTCTGAGATGTAGATAACTATTATTTACATTTTAATTAGATCATTTCCAAGTAGGGAGTTTACCTATTTATTGATGTAAACAAATGAAACAGTTGAGTATTTGATGTTACACAGTGAATGTTTACAAAATAATTTATTATTTTTCTGATTATGAAACAAATACTTCTCTCAACAGAAAACATGCATGCCACAAAAGTAGAAAGAAAAGAACTAAGTCACACCTCATAATACCGTGACCCAGAAACCAACGACATTAACAAAATAATGAACTTTTTATGCATATATATCAATAGATTTTTTACATGATTGGAATTATACTATGTCACCAACTGTTAAAGAATTGTTTCACTAATCAGCTTTCTGACTTTAACATTAAAAAATAATAATATCTATTACTTATGTAACACTTATTTTAGACCATGTTATATTCCAAGCCTCATATATATTAACTCATTGAATGCTCACCATAATCCTGTAAGCTGGTTAAAATTTTCCTTCTCATTTTATAGAGGAAGAGAGTGTGATGCATATTGGTTAAGTACCTACTCAGATTACATACATTTTGATATTTGACGAAACCAGTGTATGTGGATGAACTAGGATTTGAACTAGGCAGTCTGGCTCTAGAACCTACCCCTTGAGTCATGATACTCCATTTTTCCACATAGTTCATTCGAAAGCTTGAAACCATAGTAGCAGCCTCCAAGGTGATGCTCACCTCCTGGAATCCATTCTTTGTGTAGTTCCCTCCCATGGATCAGGAATCGTCTGTGTCTTATGTAGTCCTGTGGAAGTGACAATGTGTGACATCTGAGGCTAGGTCATAAAAGACATTACAGGTACTTGGTCCTGTGGGTAGCAGGCACTCTAGGGGAAGTCAGCTGCGTGTTATTAAATCACTGAAGGATTTTTGTGGAGAAGAACCCACTTGTCAACCACATGAGTAAAACACATTGAAAGCAGATCCTCCAAACCCAGGTACACCTTCAACTGGCCGCAGCCAGTGCTGACAAATGACTGATCTTAACGAGAAATCACAAGCCACAACTGCCTAGTCAAGCTGCTCCCAGATTCTGATCCCATAGAAACTGTGAGAGAAAATAAATATTCAGTGTGTAATTTTTAAGTTATAAGTTTGGGGATAATTTGTTAAGCAGCAATTAGATAACCAATACAGAAACACTAGGAAAATTATGAAAAAAATAACTTCATCTTATAATTCCAAAATAACCTCATTATAATTTGAATATAAACACATATTTTTTTTGCTTAAACATACTTTAATTAAACATATGGACAATTTTGAAACATAAAACTGTGGTCCTAGTGTAAGTTCAGTTTTGTATATGCCAATTTTCTATTTGATGTATAAAAAATTCTTGAGCAACATAAATTTAATGGCTTTATGACTAAATGGGTTCTCTACACCTGAGCCATTTTAGGCATTTAACCTGTTTCCACAACTTAATGCTATTATGACAAGGCCACAGCACATATCTTGGAAGGAGAGAACATACTGAATTGAACTCACTCTGTGTATGCAAATTCCAGTTCTGCCCCTTCCTGGAACAACTGTGAACAAGTTCCACGGCATCTGCACCTTCTTTCCTCCATCCATAAAGGAAAGAATGAAGTGCCCTTGCTGGCATCTATTAGTTTTTATTGTGGCAAAATACACATAACCCCAAACTTACCATTTTAATAGTCTAATTCAGTGGCATTAAATCCCTTCCTGACGGTCTTGTGGGCTTCCCACTTGCCTTGTCTGCCCCCACAATTGCATTTTCCTGCACTAAATCTCTTCATATATCTCCTATTGGCTCTGTTTCTCTGATTCAACCTTGAATGATACACCCTGATATCAAAACCAGATAACAATATCACCATAAATAAATAAACAAATAATTACAGACCAATATTCCTTGTAAACAGAAACACAAAATCCTTGATAAAATATTAGCAAGTCAAACTCAGCAACATGTAGAAACTCATCATGACCAATTGGGGTTTATTCCAGGAATGCAAGTTTGGGTTATTATTTTAATAATTAATTAATATAATTCACCTTATTGACAAAATAAATAGAAATGTCATTTCAATAGAAGCAAAAAAAATTGACAAAAATCAACACCTGTTCATAATTTTTAAAAGTACTCTCTCAGCAAACTAGCAATAAGAAGCACTCCTCATCTATGTATTACTCTGCTAGGACTACCATGGCATAGCAACATAGTTAGGCAGCTTAAACGACAGAGATTATTTTCTCACGATTCTGGAGCACCAGAAGTCTAAGACAAAGTGTCAGCAGGGCTGGTTTCTTGCAGGCCTCTCTCTTTATCTCGTAGATGGTTGTCTTTTCTCTGTGTCTTCATGTGGTCTTCACTCTATGCCTGTGTCCTTATTTCCTCTTCTAGTAAGAACACTGGCCCACTCTAAAAACCTCATTTTAGCTGAATCACATCTTTAAAGACCCAGTCTCCAAATACAGTCACATTCTGAGGTTCTAGAGGGTAGGCTTTCAGCATATGAATGGAAGTGAAAGAACACTCTTAAGCCCATGACAATCTAATAAAAGACATCTCTGAAAAATTTATAGCTGATAACATATTAATGATGCAAAGTTGAGTGATTCTCTTAAAACAGGGGATAAGTCAAGGATTTCCACTCTCACCACGTCTTTCCAACTAGTGCTGAAAAGTAGTACAGTACAATAAAAGAAAGTAACAGTGTTAAGAAAGTAAAAATCTCTTTATTCACAGTTGACATGATTGCATGCATAGAAAATCCCAAGGAATCTTACCCTTCCACCAGAAAAAGTTGCTAATAATAAGCAAATTTAGTAAGGCTATAAGACAATGTTAATATATAAAAATTAGATGTATAAATTAGTATATATGTATATATATTAACAATTAACAGAAATGAAATTTAATAAGGCCACATTACTACTGCATCAAAAATATAAAATATTTAGATGTAAAGTTAACAAACATGTTCAAGACCTCTACACTGAAAACTACATATATCTCTGAGATAAATTAAATAAATATAAACATAGCCCTGACTGGTGTGGCTCAGTGGATTGAGCGCAGGCCTGTGAACCAAAGGGTCTCGGGTTTGATTCTCAGTCTAGGGCACATGCCTGGGTTGTAGGTCAGGTCCCCAATGGGGGGCATGTGAGAGGCAACCACACACTGATGTCTCTCCCTTTCTTTCTCCCTTCCTCTTTCACTAAAAATAAACAAATATTTTTTTTAGGAAAAGAAACATATACCATGTCCATAGATTGAAAGGCAATATTGTTATGACTTCGTTTCTCCCCATATTAATCCACAGATTCATTGCAATCCCATTCAAATCCAAGGAGGATTTTATTGTAGAAATTAGTAAGCTCACTCTGAAATTTATAAAGAAGTGCAAAGGACTTAAAATAGCCAAACAATTTTGAACAAGATTCAAAAGTTACTATAAATTAGCCATAAAGTAACACCAATTCTGAACAAGATTTCAAAGGCTAATATAAAGGTACATTAATTAAGAGAACATGGTATTGGCAGAAGGATATATTTATACATAGATGTAATGAAATATAGTCTAGAAACAGATGCACGATTATATAGTCAATTTGTATTCACTACAACTGTCCAAGCAGTTCAATGGGGGAAAGGAAAGTCTTTCCAACCAATGGTGGTAAACAGCTAGATGTCCATATGGACAAAATAAATTCCAATGTTACTTCATACCCCCAAATTAATTATGGGTTATACACCTAAATGGAAAAACCAAAACTATAAAGGTTCTAGAAGTATGCATAGGAGAATACCTTTGCAAGCTTAAAATAGGCAAAAATTACTTAGATGAGACACAGAACACTAACCAATTGATAAATTGAACTTTATAAAATTCAGCTGCTTATCAAAAACACTATTGAAAAACTAGTAAGTAAGCTATAGATGGAGGGAAAATTTGCCATATATATCTGACAAAGGATTTATACTTAGAACTTGTCAAGAACTCCTATAACTCAATAATAAAAAGACTAACAACATGGTAAATGAGTAAGTGATCCCAATTAAGACCTCAAGTGCAGAGTCTTTGGAGACAAGAAAATGAAAGTTAAACTACACTGTAAGAAAATCTACTCCATCTTCAAAAAGACTGCCTAAGGTTTTCGAGAGAAAATAGCCATGTAAATTCAAAACACAGCATCACGATGACAGTGGTCTCTGGTACATTCTGTAGAGGGTCTCCAGAGAGCTTAGGAAAGGTGAGCCAGGTAATCCTCTCAGTTTCCTTAGGAGACAGATGAAGGAGTGAGAAGTTCAGCCTAATCTCACAAAACCACCAAAAAGCCTGTGGCTGAGCTGTAGGCGTCTTTGCTCCTGGTAGACAGACTGATGCCTGTCAACTCAGCCAGGGAGCAGCCTTTCAAACGCAGTTGCCCATGGCTCCCTAAGCAAACAGTTCTTGAATAAGGCATCCCTGTCCATGAAAGCCAGGGCTCTCACTTCAGAGGTGCATTCTGCCCACTGGCCCAGGGGCCTCTGCTGACTCATTTCCTTGCTCCCAGACTGGCTCCAGCATGCAGCAGGGACCCCAGCGTCTCCACACCTCCGCTTTCTCACAGCCTTCCCCGGCTCCACCCAAACCCTCCCAGGTGCATTCCTCTCCATCTTTCCCATCCAGGCCTTCAGCCACACTTGATGTTGCTAAGTCTCATTTGCTGAACCCCAATATGAACCCACTGTGCTTTACAAAACTTGCACTGTCACCCTGCCCTCAGAGCCTCTGTTTCTGCTGGTGCCTCACTTGGAATGGTGTTCTGATCTTCCTCCAAGCAATGTCCGCCACACCCATGAAATCTCTCCTGCATTCTGTCCTGGCTGGCAAGGCTGGGTTAGAGACACATCCTGTAAAGTGAAAGATCTAGGTTTGATTCCCAGTCAGAATACATACCTAGGTTGTGGGTTCAGTCCCTGGTCAACCCAGTACAGAGGCAATGATGGATGTTTCTCTCTCACATTGAGGATTCTCTCCCTACCTCTCTTCTGTCCTCTCTCTAAACTCAGTAAGTATGTCCTCAGGTGAAGGTAAAGAAAAATCTCTCCCACTTGCTGCCTCCTCCCAAGTCCCTTTATTCTCTGTGCCCAGGGAACTTTACAGTGTACACTGCTTAACAGGACATAGCACACCCTTGCCCTCCTTGGAGAAGATGGGGGGCCGAGGAAGCAGGGCAGGTCAATTCCCACAGGATTGTGTGGAAGGTGAGGAGAGGCAGGTCATCAGAAGTTCCACATGCCACACTGGGCAGTTTTGTTTGAATAAAATTAGCTCCTGTTCAGAGGACACAATAAGAGAACTGCAGACTGAGAAGGCAATAGTCAGAAATTCTTCCGGTTATCCAGATCTATTGTTAGGAAACAAGGCAGAGTGTTTTCTAATAACTTCCTTTCCCTGGCTCCTTATAGTAAGAACCTTGCATTTTACATAAATTTGATAATCAAGAGAAAATCTGTGTCTCTGAGTGACTGAAGAAAAAATATTTGCAACAACAAGTAAGCTAGAAAGGGGAGGAATTAATGGGGTGGAGGTGACTGTTTCACAATTCTTTTTCCAGCCCATTAGTCCTGAGCTTCAAGGGGTCAGATAAAGGGGTATGATCAGTGACTTTCCTTCCTCTGAATAAGAACCAAAACCAGCATTTACTTAACACACACACTGAGTAGCCAGCTAAGGAGTAAAATGTTAAGCAGTTTACCTGGAAATTTCACAGTCTTCACATCCACCCCATTTTCAGATGAAGCTCAGAGAGGCTAAGAAACTTGCCCACAATCATACACTTGATCAGAGGTAGATTCAAGATTCCAACCCAGCTGATTTTGTAGTCTAAGGGCTGAACCTCTAAGTGGTGGTGCCCTTCCCATGTCTGTTCCAGGCTTCCCAGGCACTCTTGGAGCTGTTCGGTCAGGGCCTGGCAGCTGCCCCAAGGCTGGGACCTGCCTGTGTACTAGCCCTCTCAACCCAATTGGTGACATCTGGTCTGGTCCTCTGATCCCACTTTAACTCAACATTCCTATTATTGAATTAAATAATAACCCTTATTATTACCCAAGAGACTGACCACACACCAGTGATGATGGACATCATTGGAGAAAGCACATTTTGGGGCTACCACACACCAACTGTCCAACAAGGACTCTGATAAGGAATATTCCTATTTATTATTTAAGCTTCCTTTTATTCCAGTTTCCTCTGAGCTCTTTGCCATCCAAGCCTAGCCCCAACATCCAAATTAGGTGGCTGTTAACGACCCCCAGGCATTCACCCTCTCAGTCCCCTGGAAGTGCCCCTTCTTAATACTGCAGTTCTGTTAGCTTGCAGAGTCTTCAGCACCTGAGCTCACCACAGTGATAAAAGGAAATCGCAAACCAGTACTTTAAGCCCTGTGCATTACACTTTCTCTAGGAATTTATTTCACATTACTGCAATCCCCAGAATATTATGAAACATCATTTACAACTTCAGATGGAGTTGATAGCTCAACGTTTTTCATAGCCACAGGCTTCCACGTATTGCATGGAATGATCAGCTCTGCTTTTCTCATCGTCTGCTTTCTCCATGACCATAATCCCATTTTATATTGCACCATTGTTTAGCACCTATACTGACATATTGTAGATGTAATTGGTCTATTCTTATATGTCTCCATCTATTGAAGATTATCTTATTTTTCTAGTATTAAATAGAACAATTGGCCTCCAGTTAGTTTTGGTATAACCATAAAAGAATAATAAACCAGTCAAGTCCCATACTTATATAATGCAGTGATGCTTATAGCCTCCTCACAAAAAAAAATCCCAGAATTTCTAGACCATTAATCACTCAGCACTCTCATCCATTAAACTTAAATGCAAATTCTATATCATCATTTTTCAAAATATATAAAACTACCATCACTTCCATCAACAGTCCCAAAGGAAACATCCTTAAGACAGTGACAGTAGAAACTCTGACCTCAGGGCATGTCCTTCAGCAGCCATAGCTCTTGTGTAACCAAAACTCGTGAGCATTCTCCCCAAATAAGTTTCAGAAACTATCGCATCTAAAAAAGATTTGCCAAAATTCATTGCAATACCACATCCAATTCCACCACTTACAATCAACCCTAGCCTACCATAAATAAGGGAAAGTTTTGAAGAAAAACCTACAAAACTAATCACAAAAACAATACTTAAATACAGTATATAACACTATTATTCTCACATGGAATTTAACCATAACTAACAACATAAAAAATTATCATTCTGTTTCAACTATAAGAATATTAATGACGAACATCCCAAAGACCACTCACTAATCAAGATTATCAACAGTTTGTGTTAATATGCCAGCTCCATCAAATATCTCACCATGATGAAATTTTGACCCCCTCTTAGGAATCTGCTTAATTTTACAAATTCTAACAGAGTCCTGCTCCTGGACATACACTACACATCAGACACAATAGCTGCCTTTTCATCAGTAACCCAAGATGTAAATTATGGATATTTACATACTCACAGAGCATCTGTATTTTATATTTGCCTTGTTTATTCATGTAGGACAAACGCCTATCCTATGGATCTATACTTTTCCAAAATATGAGGTAGTGAGATCACTTTATTGATCACAATGATGTCCACAGTGTTCACAGGCTCTGTTCTAGCATGGGGACAAACAGCCTTCTGAAGTGCAATAGTCACTACCATCTCCTCTCAGCTCTTCTTTATACGGGCTTCAGCTTCCTCGACTGAATCTGAGGAGGACTCTCAGCTGATAAAGCCACTCACACCTGATTCTCTGCTGTTTACTTTATCTTCTCATTCGTCATTTCGGCCCTAGTAATCATGCATCTACTATTTCTCCATGAAACAGGATCATATAATCCATCAGGAATCTCAACTGACCTGGATAGCATTCCATTCCATCCATGCTGCACAATTAAAGACATCCTGGGACTCTCATTCCTAATTCCACCACCATTTATTTTAGTCCGATTCTCACCTGACCTTCCACGAGATCCAGACAGTTCTATTGCAGCCAGCCCCTTCAGTGCTTCCCCACACATAAGCCAGGATGGTGTTTGTTATGCCCCTAGGAACCAACCTTTACTACCAGGGCTGACCACCAAAGAAGGTAAATCCAGTTTGGGCAGCATCAGGCAAACTCTCTTTATGTTCCTCTTGAGAAAAAGGTGATAAAATTGTGGCTTTTATGAATGAGTTCAGACTGGTCTCTTTTGACTCTACACCCAATCTTCTCTAGAACCTTCTTTCTAGGTAGTTGTTGAGGTGGTGACTACAGAGGGAAAATTCCCCACTCTCTTTGTTCAAGTAGGTCCTGTGTGTTCGGCGATGTGGTCCTCAAGACTGAGAGGAGGCTCAGGGTTAGTTAGACCCTCACAGGTGCTTTTCAGGTGAAATTACACAACTGAATTGCTCAGGGGAATTGCTTTAATATAAGAGCAAGTTTATATAGTAAGGGGATTCCTTGGTGGAAGCAGTTAGCCCCAGGAGGTCCCATAGGTTGACTGCCCCTGAGAAAGTCTCCTCCCCCCCTAAAGCTGACACCACATGGTAGGTTCGGGAACCTGATATGCGCCAGTGTGGTGGGTTCAACTGTGATCTCCCAAAAGATATGTCCAAGTCCTAACCCCAAGAACCTGTGAATGTGATCTGGAAAAAGTGTCTTTGCAGATATAACTAACCTTAGGTTCATGAGATGAAAGCATCTCAGATTCAGAGTGGTTCTAAATCCACCAACAGGTTCCTAATGAGAGAAGCAGGTGGAGGTTTGAGATCAAAACACACAGGAGAAGGGGTCATATGGAGATGGAGATAGAGATTAGAGTGATGTGGCTACAAGCCAGGGAACATCAGAGTCACCAGAAGCTGGAAGAGGAAAATGAGGATTCTCCTCTAGAGCCCTCAAAGGGAGTGTGGCCCTGATGACAGCTTGATTTAGGACTTGATTCTCTTAGGGCCCCAGAGCCCTGAGAGAATACATGATTGTTGTTTAGACCACCAAGTTTGTGATAATTTGTGAAGGCTTCCCTAGGAAACGGGGACCACACTCTTTGTCTTGGATTCCCTCTTACTAGTTACGCTCCACCTGTCTCCACCCCCAGAATAAGAGGTTAACAATGAGAAATGTAACAGAGAAAGGGAGGCCACTACCAGTGCAGTCCACCCACCCTCTGCAGGCAGAGCCCCAGGGCAGACAATCCAATGCTGGCAGTAGTCCATCTTTAGAAAGGTCGCCCAGCTAAGGCACTGAGAGGGACCCCCTTCTCCTAGCCCGACTCCAGGGACAGCCTGGCTGGGCAGTTCCAGGATATCTAGGAGCACCTCGCTCCCACTGGGGGTGCACAACCAGCTTGGCTTCCCGACCTCTGCTCTTCCCACGGGGCCTCAGGCCTCACAGTCACCCAGGGAGTCTACTACCCTTCTGCAAGCAGCACCAGCAGGACCCTGCTCACCATCTGATCATCACAGGCCAGTTTCCTCATGGGTCACCTTGAGTTTTAGGTGATTCCAATTTCTTTGGTCACATTTGACCGACAATTCCCACACATGGCTTCTCTCATCTTTTATGTGTGGATTTTTCTAGTTTCACTCTAAGAACTATTCCCAAGTTCTCCAGGAACAGGAAGGCACCTCATGGTTGGGACTCCATACTCACTGGCAAAAAGCTGACAGGGTCCCACTGGGTCCTCCAGCCATTGGACTCAGCTGGCCCTCTTGATGTGGGCTGAGCAGCCATTAACAAGATGCCAGAGTGATGTCCTTTGGTTGCTGTTTAACACAGGGCAAGTTCATTCTTATTACAGTTTTCTTTCTACGTGTGTGTGTGTGTGAGAGAGAGAGAGAGAGAGAGAGAGACAGACTCAAGAGAGACAGAAACACACAGAGAGACAGAGAGATCGTCTGTGTGTTGGGGTGGGAGTTAAGTCACCAGCCACCTCTTCCTCTAACTCTAAGTAAAGAAACAGACTTTGACATTCTTATCCTTTTTCTCTTTAGTTATAAAATCCTAAGATTCTGTGGAGTTCATCTCAAGAGAATCTAAAACAAAGAATATCGAGTTCACAAGTATGTTCAACAGCTTGAGCTTACAGGAACAGCAAACCCACAAGGAAAAAGAAACTTTCCAGACTGACCTCCCAGGAGATGAGACTGTCGTGGACAGGGGCTCAGGGTTAGGGCAGGTTTGTGAGCATCCCTTTCCCCTTCCCTGGGGGTGGCACCGTGACTCCTTTTGCTGGCCCTTCTGCCCAGTTCTGACTGCCTTTTTCTTGGCAGGTTTCCTGACCCTGATTAAAGAAAAAAAAAGACAGTGAAGCTAAGACCTTGCTTTGAAGGAAAAAGTAGACATACAGATATGAAAAAGCTGGAAGCAACCTGATGAGCTGCTCTGTCGCAGATTTTCAGCACCATGTCACTCATTGCTGGACTCGCCTCTAAGCCCAAAAACCCCATCTGGGTCTCCAAGTGTCAAACGGACACTGTCACTGTGGTCTAACACACTGGCCTCTGTGGAGGGCCGTGCTCTGTGTTTCCACGCTGTTCTTTCTTCTCATTGTCTGCCCTGTGTTCATGCACATGGTTTGGAGGGGTGGGGATCCCCACAAATCTTCCTCCTTGTGAAGCTAGTTAGGTTCACCATTGTCAGTACTCAACTCTGCCCAGTGGAAAGACCACTGGGTGGTTTATGGGAATTTATGTGTGACTCTTGTACCAGACAGACCAGGCAAAGGCCAGAGATAGAGCCAAAGAATATATGTATTCAGATGTAGCCTAAGAATAATATGGCACATCTCAGATCTAGTTTTCCTAGTTTTCATTCATTCATTCATTCCTTCCTTCCTTCATTCATTCCATCCTAGAATCACTTATTGTGTGCCTTCCCTGTGCCAGTCATTGTGTGGGACACCTCGAGACAGAGTGATGAACAAAATTCACATCCGTCCTACCCTCCCCCAAGGGCTAGGCTTTCCTTTCCTAATGGCGAGGAAGGGCCCACACAGGAGAACAGGTCTGTCTCCTCCCCTCCCCAAGTGCGTTATCACTGGGGTGCAGTGTCTTCCCCAGCTCCTAGGTTAGGACACCCCATCTCTGCCTTTGGTCTGCAATGAGCCTAGACCCCTGTCACCCCTGCATCATCTACCTCTCTGGCCCTGGGCCTTGCTCTTTCAGGCACAGAGCACCCTCTGTTGGTGGCCTAGACCCATTGCTTTGGCCTTGAACTGGATACTGCACTGTACTGGTAGCCTTTTCAGCCCGGTGACTGCCCTGTGTGGGCTGTCCACCCACCCACCCATTCATGCATCCACCAAAAAAGCCCCTGCTGAGACCCTTCTCTGGGGTTGAGGATATAAAAATGTACAAAACATTTTTTCAGTCTTTTCATAGATTTCAAGCTCAACTCCCTTCCCCTGAATGAGGATCCCAGTGCTGGTAGATGGATTGGGAATGGGGGGGTCTCTAGGTCCCATAATCTCTTTCAAAGGACCTGGGCTGAATGGTACTCCTGTCAGGTGAACGCTTCATGGTTGTCTTTCCCTCCCTAGAGTTCCTGACCTGAGTGGGAGATCCTGTCCCCACTCTGGGCTACATGTGGATAACGGACTTAATTCCTCTGGGGGACAAACTCCTACCACCACACCTACCTCCACCTTCACACTGTATCCTCTCCCTTCCCCACTAAATGGGGACCCACTGACAATGGACATGACTTAGTTGGAATAGGTCTCACTCAGGACCTTCTGCCACCTTCCCTCCAGCCAGTGATTGTTGCTCCTAAGCACACCTGCCTGTCTCCACCTTGAGGATGCTGGTCCCCCACCACTGACACCCTCTACCATTTAAAGGCCATTCAGCATACCTCAATTCTCAACAATGACCCTGGGGAACCTCCCACTGTTTTCCTTGCTCCAACAATGTTTGCCAACTGGCAGGAGCTGTGTGCAAGGGGCCCTCCAGAGGCCAACAAGAGTCACCACACCCCTCAAAACAGAACAATCAGCCTCTTTCTGGAGTGCTCAATTGCAGAAAGCACAAGCTTTTTTGTTTTTCCTTTCTATTTCTGTGGCTGAACTCTTTTAAACTTTTGTTTTAATATAGCTGCTTATTGAGCTATAATTCACATAGCACACAACTTCAATTCAACGGTTTTTAGTGCATTCACAGAATCTTGCCACCATCACCACAACCACCTTTAGGACATTTTTCTTGCCCCCAGAAGAAATCGCTTACCCTCTCATAGTCACTTCCTATTTCTCCCCATGCACCCTCACCCCTGGCAATCATGAACCTGCTTCCTGTCTCTATGTGTTTGCCTGTTGTGGACAGTTTATGTACAAGAATCATGTGATATGCGGTCTTTTCTTATCTAGTTTCTTCCACAAAACAAGCTTTTGCTCCTTATTTCATTTTCACTGTCATCAGAGTCATGATATTATTTATCATCCAAACTGGGACTCTTTAGAGTGAGAGGGTGCTCTTAATAATTACCCTGTGACAACTGGCATGGACTGGGGTCACACGTGGCAATTGCGTGGCCATCCTTCCTTCACCTGAAAATGGTTAAATAACCTGCACCTCACACCCCCTCTGAAGGTGTCTACCTCCCCTTCCCAAAATCATAGTTGCCAAATCTCCCTCAGTAACCTCAGGACCTGAAGTTCATGGACTTCTGGTGCTGCTAATTAATTGTCTGTTTACAGCCTGAAGCTTCCTTATGAGTTATGAGAGAAACAAAACTAATTTCCCCCAAAGAGATGAAAACTGGCGGTTTGATTTTTCATTTTGGAAGCATGAAGTGTGGTGGCACAGGGTGCAAACTGCAAAAGAAAGCAGACACAGAACACACAGCTGTGATGACAAATGTGGAGAGGATGTCCTAAAGCAGAAGCCATCAGAAGGAGACTGCAGGAGGCTTAACTGGGTGGGTCACACATCTCAGCTTCAAAAGGAGCAGCGTAATTGTTCGCTGCTGTGCTGTTCAGTGCACCTGGCCGAGTGGATAGTCTCTCTTGGGCTCTTTGGGATATTCTTAGAAAATGTTTTCAGTGTTTGTTAGCAAATGAAACTTTTATTTTTTCATTATAAGTATTTGTTGGGTAAAGATAGAAGTCATGCCTGTTTGACTTCCCCTGACAAATGACCTTTGGAACTCCTGGTTTCCTCCTGACTGCACAAAGGCTTCATCAGGTGAGGAGATGTCTGTACACCAACCCAGGCATCCTTGTCACCAATGTGCTCAGATGGCCTGCCACATGCAAGATGCTCTGCCTCAGAAGAGTTGCATACAGCGACCACTACGTCAGCTTCCTCTGATGTTTGCTCTGCTCACACCTCTGTTTTAGCATTGAGCCTAAATTCTCTGAGGAACTGAAACTTTTTTTAATGATTTGTTTGTCTGATCCCCTAACAAGGGCAGTTTGGGCACCTGTCACAATGTGCACAGGGACTGCATGACTGAGTGAAAGCTGATTTGGGTTCCTGCTATTTGGGGGCAGGCTCTGTGCTGGGGGCCAGACATCGGGTGCAGATGCTTCCAGGCCGAAGAAGCCCCTCATGCCAGTCCGGTTCTGGGCCCAGATGCAAATAAGATCCTCTGCTCTCCAAAGCAGCTTTTGTTTGTGTGTTTCATGTCTGAGCTCATCCATCTGGCTCCCCTTCTGCCACCTTTTCTTCTATTTACACCCACCAGCCTCAATTTGTCTTTCAGGTCTTCCAGAACCAATTACACTATAGACAGATTAGTTGATTCCTAGGCCAGATGCTCGGATGCATGCTTTTCTGCATTTAAAGTAATCAGCCTTGGCTCCCAGCCAGCTGCAGGATTTTCAGATCCTTAAAACTCTAGAAATCCACAGGAACTTTTCTGATCCTAGCACAACCCCCAAATTTGTTTGTGGGGGAAAATGGGGACCTGGCTTTCCTGAGAGTGTGGAAAACACCTTAGATGTAGGTCAGAGCACCCAGTCTCTCGTGCAGCCAGGAGGCCTGGCCTAGATCTTCTGCAGCTCTTTGCCGACAGCATTCCTTACAAGCTGGTCACACACCACTTCTAGGCAGGTCAGCTGCCGTGGAGAGGCCTCCCAGAATTTGTCCACTGGATTGCTCCACTGAGAAGCTGGGGTTTTCTTGTCAGCACGATGCTCCCTACTTTGTTGCTTATTTGGGTGCAGTTTGTAGAAATGCCTCCATATTTTTAAGGTATGTGGCATGTTTAAGATGGGGCCATCAACTCTTGCCTCATCTTAAAGCTCCAGGAAAGGGGCTGCTGATGCCGTATGTGTGGTATTTCCCAGAGAAAAGAGCTTTTGTCACCCCGCCATCAGGAAAGAATAAGTGAGTCCTTAGCTGGAGCCTGGCAAGTGCTTAGAGAGCAGGTGTGAGTGCCACAGGGAAAAATACAAATGTGTCAGGATTTCTTTCTATTGAGGAACTGCCTACAGGCAGATGCCTCCTTGCCATTCCTGCTCCAACCAAGGTCTTCCCTGGCTTCCCGAGCAGAAAGCAAGGCTCAAAATCCCGCATGCAGAAGGACTCCCAGCTAGCTGCCCCTGGGATCTTGGTGAGGCAGAATGGAGGTGGAGCCCAGGAATCTGCATTGTAAGTAAGCACCCAGGTGAGCTGGATACAGGGAATCACGTGGTGGCATGGCCTCTTTTTGTCTGCCAGGATGCTTCGCTGCAAACACCGGTGTTCTTCATGCTGCCCCTAGGTGTCATGCAGAGCACTACACTCCCCCTCACCAACATTACATGTAGGCAGAGAAACACAGGCAGAGAAACTTGGGTCCCCTTCTAACCCAAGTCACCCCAGAGGAGCCCTTGGTCCAAGGGTCTGAGGAAAAGAGAGGGACCTAATATCACCAACAATTGTCCCAACACCCATAGGTCAACCCTGAAAGTCAAGCCTTATAAAATAAAGCTAGCTGTCAGGTATTGATTATTGGCATTGCCAATAACTACTTACAGACTTTACGTATATCCTTGGCTATGATTTAAGGAGCACTTATGCTGTGCCCCACAGAGGACACACTTCCTGTGGGAAGGAACAGTACTTGTGAAGACCCTGTGTTAAGACAGTGCTTGCTCCTCAGAGTGTTCTCCACAGAACGGTGGCCTTAGGATCACCGGAAACCACATTAAAAATCACGTCCTGAACCAGCATTGCAACCAGATGTCCAGGTGATCTGCAAGCACATTGAAAATGAGGAGGCATAGCTCTGCCTCTCTCAGCCCTTACAAACTAGGGTTCTTACAGGCACCATTATTTATACCTTCTCTGCATTTGTTGTAACAAATAAATGTCTCCACCTTTTTTTATCTTTTAAAGGCATGAACACAGCTTCCTGGTAATAAGTGAATGTCAAATAAATTACTTGGAGCCAGAGCTGAGCATGCATTGCTGGCCGCAGCAAGAGGGGCATCTAGTGCAGGCAAACATTGACTATCCCCAGCAAGCAGGAGGGATAGCCCATGTGTCCTGCTAATTGAGCCACACTGACTCTTTAAAGGGGCCTTTGAAGATCATAAGCACACTGCTCCTCTCTTTCACTCCTCCCACCCCTAATGTTCAGCCCAGATCTGGGTTAATAAAATGACTTTAAGACCTTAGCTATTTGTTGATCAGCAAGGACACCTGGACTGCAGGAATGGCCATGGTTATTGTTTCCTGACACAGACTTAGGGCACAAGCATTTGGCTTCCTTCTAGTTTCCACTCCTTGCGAAAGCATAAACATTTCAGGTCTATCACCCTCTGCTGCAGAGGGCTCTTGGCTCCATAGCCAGAGCCATCTGAGAGTGGCCACCAGATTTTCAGGTTTTGCTGCACTGGAGAAGCTAAATAGGACAGGTGTCTCTGCCCCCACTGCCTGGACTTGGCTGAAGGGTTGAGGGAGCCCCAAGGGAACCTGTGAGGCCCTTTCTCAGGGATTAAATTCCCTATGCTGACCCCAGGGTCTCTGCCACCTCTTCCACCCACCCAGGCAGAAGAAGCCTCTCCTATCCTACGTCCTCAGTCTCCAGGAGCCCCTGGAATTACCCTGAGAGGAGACTATACTGTTTGGTCATGGATGGGGCCTCCTCCGTGGGGAAAGTCAGTGACAATGCAGGGGCTTAGGGACCTAGCTTTGTCCATTGTTGTAAAAGCAGGAGAGTGAGGTTGCTGGTGGGAGTGGGCATGGGGTGTGTGTGTGTGGAGGGCATACCCAGGATGGAGCCATCAGCTGAGCTGTGACAGGATTCGAGTCTTCCAGAATTCTGATCTGACACATCATCCAAAATAAAGCATGTTTGAGTTTTTATCTTGTCCCTGAGTAACAATCAAATTAAGTGTAACTAATTGCTGTATGTGCTAGCTGCAAGCTGAAGGGGAAAAAGAGGCTTTCATATTGGCCTTGGAGCTGATGCTATTGTGCCTTAACCATCTGTCCACACCAGTGGTGTCCTTTTGACCTCCAAGCTGTTCTACCAAAGAATAAGGAGCCCTCTGGGCAGGATTTCAAACACTTTCCTGTGACTTGGACCAAAGTCGCAAGTTTGAAGGAATGTTCTCTAGTCCTAATACAGTCTTGTTTGGAATGGGTGTCCTCTGATTGGCAGACAAAGCAATATTGCATGTCATTGCTGAGAGGTGAGAGGAAGGGAGGAGACTTGTCAACAAACCATCAGCATCAGATGCAGAAACTGCTGAAAAGAAAAACCCTTCACTCAGTCCTGTTTTCTCATTTGCAGAATGGTAACAATATTAAGTCTGTCACAAGGCTTTATTCAGGAACAAATGAAAAGACATAAGTGAAACTGCCTTGTGCATATCAGGTTTGGGTAAATGTTTGTAGGAACTGGAACCTTGACATTTAGCGCTGAGTAGAATATGGAACAGGGCAGATCCATCTGGACTTACTCCCCACAGGTCAGTTTCCTGGAGCACCACGTGGCTATCACATGAAAGCAATCCGACCCAAAGGTATTTGTGCTCATTGCAGGGTTCTGCTGTATTACAGGGAATCCTTCAGAGAGATGCGAAACTTGTGACTTGTTTCGAAAGGAGACTTGTGAAAACTGAAAAGAAACAATATGAGTGCCTTCCAGCCAAGCTTCTTTTGAACACAGATGCCCCTTAATCAGTTTGACCCTCCCACCTGGGGTCTCATGTAAACCAAGGGAGGGTTACCCTCTGACATTGTTACTGACTTTCCCTACGGAGGAGGCCCCATCCATGACCAAACAATGTGGTCTCCTCTCAGTGTAATTCCAGGGGCTCCTGGGGACTGAGGACATAGTATAGGAGAGGCTTCTTCTGGCTGGGTGGGTGGAAGAGGTGGCAGAGACCCTGGGGTCAGTATAAGAAATTTAATTCCTGAGAAAGGGCCTCACAGGTTCCCTTGGGGCTCCCTCAACCCTTGCCCCACTTCAGCCAAGTCTGTTTACCAAGTCCATTTACTAAATGTTGAGGGGAGAGGGTTAGCACTCCCCACAACCTTACAACCACGTTTTAATTAAAGTAACTCTCAACTCAAATAATGCCCCATATTTATTTAAAAAACAAACAATTATTAACAAAGTAGTTCAACCAATCTGTTTTATAAGTTTGCAGATGTCCCAGCTCCCTACAACTTAGGTGCCTGATCCCCATCTGTGTGACAGGATCCCGAGGCACACACAACAGCATTCTGATGCGGCTCTGTGATCTGCACGGTCAGCATCAGGCACAGGGATGCTCCTGACCATGGAGGCCACGGAGCTGCATTGCTAGACACAGAGCTGCCATTTCTGAACATAGGCCCATTCATGGGTCACTCTTATTGAGGGTCCTCCTGAAGAGTACAGACCATAGAAGCCACTAGATTTATATCCTCTGTTCAAGGTGGGGCATGTCTTTAAAATATTTAGGCCAACTCAACTTCTTAACATCTTGATTTTTATCAGTGAAACCTATTCTAATATTCATCACACTAATTGACTGCCAACTAATTTTATAATCAACACCCTTCTCAGACATGTATGATACTTTTTAATAAAGCCTGAGATATTACTTAAGATTTGGGTACCAGAAGAATTTGGGTGTCAATGTTTGGGTACCAACTCAGTATTTCTGGAGTGTGGATCCTCAGAAATGAAAATTGACTTCTCTAGCATTGAAGCTTGGGCTAACCACAACTGCACAATATCACATAGTTTATGCCAGACTGTTTTAATGTGAATTATAGATACTATACCACACAGTTACTGTAGAATCTATCAGTAAACGAGTGTGAGCTGAGTACCGTGTCTACCATGTGACTAGCTCTGAACACTGTGGAGCTTTAAAAATGGTATGATTTACTGGTCTTTAAGAAATGTGTGATTTAGTTGAATATATATATATATATATATATATATATATATATATTCATTTTTTAGTTGGATAAATATTCATTCATATTATACATTCATTTATTGATATATTAATTGAAATACATATGAGAGAAACATTTAGAGAGTGGGGAGAGAGAGACTGCACAAACCAAAGTTCTGAGGTGGGGCCATTGCTGGAGACCTGGTTAGTGAAGGACAGAGGTCTTGAATTTGCCTTGCACAGTGGGCAGAGTCTGAATTGACAGAGGAGGAGAGAAAGAGGACATCCTAAGTTTGATATGTGAATCAGGCACATGAGAGCCTGTAGGGAACTGCTTCACATGCCATAGAAATGTAGCTCAGCCTCCACGTGGAAAACCAGTGGGGAGCGAGTGGCACACAGGACCACACCCACAGAGAGGTTCTCCCATGGGGAATCAGGCCTGCATTGTACCTAGACTGTTATGAGACTTGCTTTTGCTAAAACTCCCTCACCCTGAATTAAGGCAGCAAATGCTTACTGTAACTTCCTAAAGTCTGTGCTATACCTCCCAAGTATGGAGTGTGACCCGTTCAACCCCTTTTCCCTTTGGTCTGCATCATCCTTCTCTTTGAAGTAATTAGTAACATTCTTTTCTTTGTTATCTGTAAAAGATAATCACCTGCAGTGAACCTGTGCATAGTAAATGAGGACTACCTTCCATGTAATGTACCCAGAAAAGCAATAAAAGCCTGTCCAAGCAGGGGCCGGGGCCCTCTTGCTCTTTCTCTCTTTCTCTCTCTCTCTCCCAGAGAGTGGCCATGCCATCTCTTTTTCTCCACAGGACTTCTGTTGTCTGTGTGCATTTGTTCACTAGCAGCCACAACATATACAGATCCTGCAAGCCAGGATCCGCCTCAAGGACCATTCTGCCCATCTTCTGTTGGAAGGTATGGCCTGAGACAGGGCCAACTGCATGGACAACTTGGGCAGGTTTGCAATACATCCTTGGCCATTTGGTTCTGTTCTGCTTTCTATGAGGAACAGATGCCATCTCATCCCCACCCTCTTCTGGAAGTGTGTAATGACAAGCCACTCAGACTGCTCAGCTCTCCGGGGCTTTCAGATGCAGCCAGTGGCTCCTGTTTAAGAGACTCTGATTCTCACCATATGTGTAAGTGTTGACTTATTAGTTTTGCAAGCGTTATTTAAGTATTTGGGAAAACTATATTAGACAACCAAAGCTCTTAAAAATAAAATTAAATACATTTTCATTATAATGTACTACAAAGTATTCAAGGGAATGTAATTAAGTTCCAAAGTCTTATAAACAATTACATGAATTTAAATAGATTTATAACTAAAATCATAAGATGTTAAGCTTAATTTAAAAGCTTAAAAAAACCTGAGTTTTAGAATGTGTTACTTAAAAAAACCAATGTAATTTTTAACTCCAAAGTCATCTTTCCTGTGCTGAAATTCTCCTCATGAGATAGTAAAAACCTTATACTACCAAAGATAGATAAAAGAAACCAGGAATCTACTTTCCAGAGAACATGACTTTTCTTACCCTGACTACTGAGTCATGTGCTTCTCTCACTGGATTTGGTTTTGCCCTAGGAAGGAGAAAAGAAAACTTGTGAATTCAGTGTGTTATTCAAGGCAGAGGGTCTTACATGCTGAGTTCTATTTTTCTGGTAGAATATAATTTCTTTTGCCTTATCTTCTCCCAGTAAGTGACCTTAAAGATCCTGTCACACTGAGATATTTAATCTACGTCCAATCCCATAACTCCTTTAGCAGTCAGGATTGTGTTTGGCTACAGATGACCAAAAACAAACAAACAAACAAACCCCACATACCAATAATTTAAATACTCTAAAAGTATATTTCTTTTCAGGGAACTCCTTCTGTCTTGTTGCTCTGCCACTCACAACACAGGACTGATTTTTTCATGGTCCAAGAATACTTGGTGAGTTCCAGCCACTGCAACCACATTTCTGCCAGGAGGAAGGAATAAACGGAGAGGAAGGACACATTTTCTTTTAAGGATCATTTATGAAAGTCATACACAACACTTCTTATATTTCAGTAGTTAAAATTTAGTCAGGTGACCACCCCAGCTCAAGGACCATTCTAATACTAAAGAAGAAGGGGTAAGTGAATGGATATTAGGGTACACACTCCTAATTCACTTTCCTCTGCCCACTAAATAGTCTAGTTTATTACCTCTCCTTCCAGGCAAACATCATTTCCTGCTCTCTTCATGATTGTAAACACTACTAAAAAGGGCTTCTGGAGGCTAACTAGGCTCAAATAATATTATAATAATAAAAGAAAAGCAGAACCCAGCAGCCATTTCTGCACAGCGGCCTCTCACAAAAACTTCACTCACAGAGAAGCCTGCCTCTGTGAACTGTGTTCTTGCCATCTGAGCCAGCCCTTATCAAGGTCCTGTAATCCTATTTCAACCAATAGGACTGAGGCTTTCACTATCTAATCAGAGCTGTGCAGCTCTGGCCATTCGAATGGCTCTATTCTGACCATTCAAGGACAGTGCCTTTTGAAGCAATCAAACTGTGAGAAATTGGCACCCTCACCTGCATAAGGATAGACTAATCAAGGACTAGGGGCAGAACTTCTATCCATATAAGACAGCTCTCCTTTGGCTCTTAGAGGGCACTTCCCTCTGAAGACTGTGTTTCCCAGGTTATAAAGATGTCTCACCAGAGCAGAGCTGACCAGGGTTGACCAGACCATCTTGGAGCAGACCATCACATCACAGAGCAGAGCTGCTTAGCTGAAGAAGGGCCTGACCCCAGGTTCGCCTGGTCTGTGAGCAGCGTCATAGCTGTGATGCATCACAGTTGAGCTCTTCCACAGCAGTGCTGTTTTCACAGTCATGCTGTATCACTGTTTGCACTGAATAAAGTTTCCTTTTTCAGCACACCCCAACTTGAGGATCCCTTTTGGCATTGAGTTGGTGCTAATGACCATCAGTTGACAGTACTTTCCTTTGATTCACTAGCAGATCTTGCAATTCAGATCTTTGGCTTTCATAATTATTATCTCTGAAGTGGAAACTTGACCCTGTCTTTGTCTTTGCTATTGAGGAAGGCAGTATTAACTTTCCCCAGGAACAAATGTGCTGACTTAGGGGTTCCCAAGCAGAAAAGCACAGCAATACATGAAGATGATTGGAAATATCTTCATGCATGGTAATGTGGCTGCTCCTTTCATACTTAAAACTATTCAATATCTGTCTATTGATCCTTAGATAAAGAATAAAATTTAAACTGAGTCCCAAGAATCCAAATGCCCTGACTTTGGCTGTCCTCTCAGCTAGTTGTCCACCTGCACACTTGAAGTCCAGTCACTCCATACTACTCTGTGCATGTGGAAGGAGCCACGCTCCTCTCTCACTGAGTCTTCCCTCTCTGAACCCTCAAGCCTCTGCCCCCTGCCTCGGGGAAGCCCCTTCAGACCCAGTCAATCTCTGTGCATCCTCTGTGACAAACACCCATGGCCTCACTCCTTTTATCGGAGGGGTTTGTTTCATTTTCTGGATTATTTGATTACTATGTTAATAAAAGAACATCCAAACTTATAAAAAAATTGTATAAGACTTTACAATTATAAGCCAAATATTTACAAATATAAGCCAATATTTTGAGGACATGCCCAGAAGTAAAATCTCAACAGATGAAGAAAATGCTCTGGAGAATGGTGTTTTTAACTTTTTAAAACACATTTAAAATCAAAGGAGAGAACATAAGGAAGGTACATGAGATCTATCAGTGGTAGATTAAGGAGGTGGGAGAAAGTGAGGCAGGAAAGTCTCTAGGGTGGAATAAAAAGCAAAATGGAGAGATACATACTTTGACATTGGTAAGTATAGGAAAGTTAACATTTTTAACATTTACAGTAAGTAAAGACAGTATGCAACAACAAATTAATAGTGAGAAGTTTGGGTGCTCCACCTGGTGATGTGTAGTTGCATCTTCAAAGTGTTTGGAAGAAAAGATTTCTCTGGCATGTAGAGGTGCATCATCCTAGATGCAGAAAAACAGTCGATGGGGCTCACAAGGAAAAGATTGACCTTTTGCTAAGGAAGCTATAGGCTTGGGATGTGGCTGCCCAGTGAGAAACTTATGATCGGATCATCATCCTATGTGATCAGTCACTGTGTTTGTCACACCTGCCAAGTAGCCACCTGAACTCTCAGGTTGGCTATGAAGCCCCTTTTTCATTCGGAACTATTTGTTAGTCCCTGAGTCTGTAAGTTGCTAGTTGATGTTGTCTTTCTCATCACTGGTCTTCAGTGAATGAAAGAATGAAAGAAGAAAGAGAGAGAGAGGGAGGGAGGGAGGGAGAAATAGATGAATGAATGGGTGGGTGCAGAGGTGGTCATTCCTCATTCTGAAGAAATTTTGTCAGTCTGAGTCCTAATCCAATTTGGCCCATGAGCGTGATCAGTGAGCAGACACAGACATATGAATGGCCAGAATATGTAGCTGCCTACTTGGGATAAATGGAGGGAGGAAAGTAAATCCCCTCATATCTCCTGTTCCCACACTCTGGAAATTTGGCCACTCCATGTTGTTCCTCTGGGCTGGTTCTCAAGAACCTTCTACTAAAATTCAAGTAATCCTAAGGGAGTTCAGTCTTCATGAACTATACTTTTAGGCAGGAGAGTTCACAGCTGGGCCCTGGAGATCAGGCAAGTGGGACTGGGAAGCAGAAGAGGTGGAGAGAGGTGGGGAAGGAGGCAGAAACTAAACAAGACCTGGAAGGGAAGTTAAGACATCCCAGGTGTCATTAGCTTCACAGATTCACCAGACTCTGGTCCTCTTACTTTCACGCTTCCTGATCCAGCAAAACATCACTTCAGTGTCCCCAAGGAACAAAGATACAAAAGCCAGCAGGAGAAACTTCTGTGGAGTTCCTTGGAAGCACCTGAACTCAGAAACCATGTGTTAGCGTTTTGTATATTCTCTTGGAAGCTTCACTCACTCACTCATTTATTCATTGGGAAACAACTGCTATTGCTAATCATTTGGCACACACTGGAAATAGAGAATGAACAAAGACACTGTTTCTAACCTGTACAGCTGTAAGAACTTCCCACAAGAAAAAGACGTGTTTTTCTGGGTCTGCTCAGACTCCCATGGCTTGTAACACCAGAAAGTAGTAGCATGTGTGGATTTGGGGCAAGTTGGGGAAGATAACCATGTTCTTGGGAGGCATAGAGAGCATGGAAAGGGAAAGGAGACAATATTCTCCTGTCCCCAACTTTTTTTGTTTTTTGGTGACAGGACATGAGAAGATGAGAGGAACGGTACATGTGGGCTCCAGGAAATGTCTCTGGTGGCCTGATGCTAGCTTGTAGCTTGAAGCTTTGCTGCAAAGAGAAAAAGATGTCTGATCTGCAAAGGAGAGTTTAACTGGCTGGTGATTTGAAAATCAGTTACATTTGCTGCATCCTCTTTTATTTCATTCATTTCCTTTTGTTCCTGATATTCAATTTCTACCCCTCAGTTATGTAAGAGCTGGAATCTTCATGTTCTAGTATCCCACCTTAATCAAATTCTTTCTGTGCCTTTTCTTACATTCATTACACATGTTCTCCCCACCTCAGGCCATTGCCGAGGGCAGGGGTGAAACAAAGCTATTGTGCAATTTCAATGAAACCATGTAATCTCTTCCTAAAATACAGCTCTATTGTGACAAATCAATATTCCTCCATTAGCAATTTTATAGAATGTGGTTAGTTTAACAAAAGAAGTTTGAAAAATTAAAATGTTGGGAGAAAATTGCATTCTTAACTGTTCATTTTAATTTTATACCCACTTTCATGTCCTGCCTCATTGTTGACTAACGAAGAAATCCAAGGAAAGCTGGCCTTGAATTCTTTCCAAAGAAAGGGTGAATGAGTCAGGGTCTTCTGGTTGTAAGTAGTCAAAACTCAACTTCAGCTAGCCAAAGGACAGAAAGTGTGGAGGGAGGGGTCAGGGCTTGTTAGCAGGAAGAGGAGAGAGGGATGCTGGATAGACAAATTGGCAGATGTCCACTACAGAGGCCAAGGGCAAGTGGGTCTTTCTCAATCCCACCCTCAGCTGTCAATTATGAGGGTGGTGGGGAAAGAGCTGGAGCAGGAGGTTTTTGCTGTTTGGAAAAGGTGTCTGAGTGGTTGATTGGGAAAAATGATCATCTTCTTGCCCTGTGGTGCAGGGACCTGGCCTGAACTCACCTGCTTCACACAAAGGAAAAGCTCTCAGAGTTGCCTAAAAAGCTGGATTCACCTTCTCACCAACCCACTCCCAAGGAGCTTCCAGACCCTATCTCTACCCACCTGTACTCTGAAACTGTATGGCTGGATGAGCAACAATCCACATCACCCATGCTAATGAACATTTGGTCCTTATGTGGCTCTGTGGGAAATACTTGGTCACTCTTTCTTCTTGAAACATGGTTCCGTTGGCCTATATGACTCCCCACCGTCATTCTGTCCTACTGCTCTGACCTGTCTCTTCTTCCATATTCTGCTCCTCCTTTTGCCCATGAAATGTTAGACTTCCTCAAGGCTTGGTGCTGGGCCACCTTCTACTCTTCTCTACATGCTTTTTACATAGTTTCACTTACTAACATTTCTTTAGACGCCTCCTAGGCATCTCAAAATTAACATAGAAAAACAGAACTCTGGGAACCTCTCCCTGAGTCCAAATATGATTCTCTCCCACCCATCAGTGTGTAAGAAGCACCATCACCCCCATGTTTACTAACACCCTGACTTACCGAGAACCATCTTTGGCCCCTTGTATTTCCGTTCTCCTCTACATAACCCAATAGCAAGTCCGTCTGGCTATATTTCAGATATATCTGGTATGAGCCTCCTTCTTTATCTTCATCAAAACCATATGGGTCAAAGCTACCATCATGGTCCATGTGGTTGACCAAGCAGTCAACTAACCGGTCTCACTATTTCCTATCTTGCCTTCTCCAAGTTTTCCACAGAGCATTTTTTTTGAGGCAGATTATGTCACTTTCCTACTTAAAAATCCATCAGTGAATTTCCATTGCCCTAAAGAGAAAGGCCAATATCTTGTCCAAGTCCCACTGCATTCAGCCTGTCCTAGCTCTTCTAACTTTTGGACCTCGTCTGTGCCCGGTTCCTGCTCTCTCATTCTGCCCGGGCACACAGCCATCCCTAAATTCCTGCAATGCACACAGCTCTGTCCTGCCCTGGGGCTTTTGGCTCACACTCTCTTCTTCTTGGACAGCTCTCCTCTATTGCTTGTTTCTTGTTGTCTTTTTTCTTAGTATTTATGACTCAGCAAAAATGTCTCTTCCTCAGAAAGACCTTTTCTGATCACACTGTCTGCTCTCACACTCAGTTATCTCCCTCCAATTACAAATCACCATTGGCAATTATTTCCTCACAGTTTATATACATCACACAATAGACCATAAGCACCCCAAGGACAGGAAGCATAATCTCTGCCATGTTCTCCATTTAGCCTCAATGCCTAGCAGGAGACATATGCAAGGAATGATGTCTGAGTGAATGCACACAAACAGCATAATGGTAATTACGTCAGTCAGGATTCTCACCTTGACTACTGAGGTATACCTATTTTTGTTGGAGACGCTTTTTCTGAAAATATTCAAATCATCTGGAATTAAGATTATGTCTTAAGAAGTAGTCAGAGGAGTCCATGTTGTATTAACTTTCAAATAGAACAAAGCTGCATTCCTTTAGGAAACACTGGAGAAGGAAAACTTCTATGGTGAGACAATCTCTTACTCCAATTCAAAAACTTTCCTAGTAAGTAGGACATGAGAGGAATATCTTTGAAGTTAATTGGACACTATTATGTGATAAAGCATATGTGAGAAGCTCTTTTTGAAACAAAACTACAATTAGTTATCAGACTTTTATTCTCTGACCATCTCTTTCCCCAGAAAAGTTATTTTAAAAGAATTCTTTGGTGTTATCAAGCAAAAGATAAGATTATTTGAAGACAAAGTCTAAGGAGATGTTTGACATTAGTTTAAAACTATCTCCTGACAATTCCTTTAACTAGTATCAGGTGAAAAAGAGATTTTTCAGTATCTGCAAAATTTTCAACAAAAATATGCTCAGCATTGAACAATGACACCATTGAACCATATTGGTTTTTTGAGACTGAGCTCTTAAGAAAAATCAAGTAATATTATTTTTAGTTATTTTTATTGTTTTTAATAAAATATATTTTCTTGATATGCTATTACAGTTATCCCAGTTTCCCCTTATGCCCCCCTCCTCCCAGTATCCCCCTTCCCTTCAGCAATCACCCCTTAATTCATGTGCATAGTTCATACATATAAGTTCTTTGGCTTCTTCATTTCCTGTGCTATTCCTAACATCCCCCTATTTTGTTCCTACCAGTTATGCTTCTTAATCCCTGCACTCCCTCCCCCTTAATCTGCTGTCCCCCTGCCAGCTGATATCCCTCTAAATGATCTCCATATCTGTGATTCAGTTCCTGTTCTGGTTGTTTGCTTAGTTTGTTTTTTCAGATTCACTTAATAGTTGTGAATTTGTTGCCCATTTAATTTTCATAGTTTTGATCTTATTTTTCTTAAATAAGTCCTTTTTACATTTTGTGTGATAATGGCTGAGTGGTGATAAACTCTTTTAGTTTTACCTTGTCTGGGAAGCACCTTACCTGCCCTTCCATTATAAATGATACCTTTGCTGGATAGAGTAATCTAAGTTATACATCCTTGCTTTTCATCACTTTGAATACTTCTTGCCAGTCCCTTCTTGCCTGCAAAGCTTCTTTTGAGAAATCAGCTGATAGTCTCATGGGAATTCCTTTGTAACTAACTTCTCTGTTTTTCTCTTGCTGTTTTTAAGATTCTCTATGTATCTTTAACCTTTGGCATTTTAATTATGAAGTGTTTTGGTGTGGCTCCTCTTTGGATCCAACTTGTTTGGGACTCTCTATGCTTCCTATACTTGTATGTCTATTTCCTTCACCAAATTAAAGAAGTTTTCTTTCAATATTTTTTTCAAATAAATTTTCAATTTCTTGCTCTTTCTCTTCTTTTTCTGACATCCCTATGATTTGCATGTTGGCATGTTTGGAGATGTCCCAGGTGTTTCTAAGCCTCTTCTCATTTTTTAAAATTATTGTTTCTTCTTTCTGTTCTGGTTGAATGTTTATTTCTTCCTAATGTTCCAAATCCTGGCTTCCTTTCCTTCTTTGCTGGTTCCCTGTGGATTTTTCTTTATTTTACTTAGTGTAACCTTCATTTCTTCCTTTATATTTTTGCCATTCTCAGTGAGTTATCTGAGCATCCTGATCACCAGGGTTCTGAACTTTGCATCTGATAGATTCCTTACTTCTGTTTTATTTAGTTCTTTTTCTGAGATTTTGTTCTGTCCTTTCATTTGGGCCATATTTCTTTGTCTCCTCAATTTGGCAGCTTCCCTGTGTCTCTTTATATTAGGTAGAGATGCTTTCACTCCCTGTGTTAGTAGTGTGGACTATGTAGAAATGGTACCCATAAATTGTGTGTGGTGGAGCCTTAGGCACTTGCCAGGGTGGGATAACCTGTGTTGTGGGGGAGGACTCAGAGAGGGGACAATGATGCTTACTGTGTTCTGAAGATTTCCCCAGCATTCACCCCATTTCCAACCACCTCACCCACTTCCCATATGTGACTGGAATCCTTCCAGCTGCTGCCTTGGTGGTGAAACCCAGAGTAGGTGGTTTTATGTACATTTTAAGTCCGTGTGGGCCCTTTAAGCAGCAAAAATCCAGCAGTTTCTTCTGTCACCCCAACTCCCACTGGTTTTTACCGCCAGATGTTATGGGGATTTATCTTCCCAGCACTGGAGCCTTGGGCTGTGCAGTCTGGGCTAGGGCTGGGTTCACTTGTTCCCAAGGTATCCTTCCCAATTTTTATCCACCATATGCAAATCTACCACCACTGCTGCCACCTCTCTGTGCTATACTGTCTCTCTACCCATCTCTGCAACTCTGCCCCTCCTACCCATCTGGATGAATGTGGCTTCTTTAAATCCTTGGTTGTTGGATTTCCATATAGCTCAACTTTCTGACTGTTTTGGGTATTATTAGTTTTGGGATCAGGTTATAATTCTTTCTACAGTTATGCAAGTAGGTGAATCATGTCTACCTACACATCCATCATGACTGGAAGTTGATTAAGTATTTTTCAATTTATGTAGTTTTTATTTATTTTTCAAACACTTCATTTAAATGAAATGTCTAATAATTCATCATTTGAGTGATAACATATAATAATTATAAATGTTTCATTGCTTTTTGGAATATGTTTATAATTTCTCTGATGTGTAAGGCATTAAATATTTGTTTTTACTGATTTTTTATTTTTTAAAGATCTTATTTATTTATTTTTAGAGAGAAGGGAAGGGAGGGTGAAAGAGAGGGAGAGAAACATCAATGTGTGAGAGATACATCAATTGGTTGCCTCTCACACATCCCCAACTGGGGACCTGGACCACAACCCAGGCATGTTCTCTGACTAGGAATCGAACTGGTGACCCTCCATTTCACAGACCAGCACTCAATCCACTGAACCACACCAGCTAGAGCTGATTTTTTATTTTTGTAAAATTAACACTCAAAAATGTCAGTGTTCTTGTCAATATGTCATTATAAATCTAACGACACATTGAAGGGAGATCCAAGATAACAGAGGAGTAAGTAGAAGCTACACTAACCTCCTTCCAAAACCAATCTGGAATTACAACTCAAATGTAGAGAAATTATCCTAAATAACCCACTGAACATTAGCTGGAGAGAAGCCTTATAACAAAAGACAAACAGAAGAACCCACTTCACCATAACAAGACTGTTAGGGAGTGTGGAGGAGGTGTGAGAGGGCTAGCTGGGCTTCCACAGGTGGCAGCTGAAGTCGAGGGATATTTTGGTGGCCAGGGGTTCCCTCTGAGAAATGTAGAGTCTAAACCCCAAGCTGGGTTGTCCAGCCTACATCACCATGGCCAGAAAAGAACCCAAATAACACCCAGCTGTGAAAAGCAACAAAGTTTCTGTCTGCCAAGGAGAGACAGTTGGAGATGCAGAGACCCACATAAAGGGCCAAGACACAAAATTTCCTTTGCAGCCACTTATCCTGGGCTCCAGCAGAGGAAGGGCAGAGTGGACTAGAGACACTTGGGAGAGTCTGGGGTTGGTGGCTCTTGTGGAGAGAACTGAAGGAAGAGTAGTCAGGATCCCTGTGCTGAATCTTTACCCATACTGCAGGAACCATCTTTGTCAGGCAGAACACTCCTATCCAAGTGGCATCAGCCAGAGGGGAAACAATAGCCCCACTTGCAGGAATTACTCTGCCTCACCTTGTGGTGCTTAAGGTGGGCAGCTGATTAGATTAACAGCTGATCTGCTTAAAGGCTGATTAGTTTAATAACTAAGGCAGAAAACACAAAGAAGTAGCCAAAATGGGAAGGAAACAGATCCCAAATGAAAGAACAAGAAAATTCTCCAGAAGAACTAGATGAAATGGAGGCAAGAAATTTATCAGATAGAGAGTTTAGAGTAATTATTATAAGAATATTCAACAGGGTGAAAAAAAAGACATAGAAACCATTAAAAAGAACCAGTCTGAAATAAATATATATTTCTGAAATACGTAACACACTGGGAGGAATAAATAGTAGGTTAGAGGAAGCAAAGGATCAAATCAGCAATTTGGAAGACAAGCGAAAAAATAAAACCCAGGCAGAGTACCAAAAATTAAAAAGAATTTTTAAAAATTAGGATAGTTTAAGGGACCTTTAGGACAACATGAAGCATAACAACATTTGCATCATGGGAATACCAGAAGGAGAAGAGAATGAGCAAGGGACTGAGGACCTATTTGAAGAAATAATGACCAAAACCTTCCCTGATCTGGTGAAGTAAAAAGACATACAAGTCCAGAAAGCTCAGAGAGTCCCAAACAAGGTTGACTCAAAAGAGCCTACACGGAGACACATCATAATTAACATGACAAGGCTTAAACACAAGGAGAGAATCCTGAAAGCCTCAAGAGAAAAGCAGGTAGTTACATACAAAAGAGCACCAATTTGACTGTCATCTGATATCTCAATAGAAACATTTCAGGGACTTCCAGCCAAGATGGAGGAATAGGTACATACATTTGCCTCCCTGTACAGCCAAAATAAAAACCAACAAATTTTAAAACAAACAATAACCAGAACTGCCAGAAAACCAAACTGTATGGAAGCCCAACAACCAAGGAATTAAAGAAGAAACATTTATCCAAACCAGTAGGAGGTGTGGAGACAGGAAGCCGGGGTGGAGAGGACTCACACCAAGGCAGTGGTTGGAGGACCATGGCAGGTGAGGCAGCAGCTGGCAGAGCAGGTGGTACCACATTTGTGTGTGGATAAACTGAGAGGAACAACTGGGGAGTGAGACAGACCACACAACCTAGGGTTCCAGTGTGGGGAAATAAAGCCTCAAAACCCCTGAGTGAAAAAATGTGTGGGGGTCGAGGCAGAAGGAGAAATTACTAGCCTCACAAAACCACCCGCCCAGGAATCAGAACCAGAAGGGGCCAATTTGCTTGTGCATAGTGGAGGCAGTGACTGAAAGCCCACCAAGAGCTGAGCAAGCTGCATCCTCTCAGACACTTGTTTCCTCTCAGACACTTCCCCCAAATACAGTGCCACAATGCAGCAAAGTAGTTTACCTGACCCTGGCAAATACTTAAGGCTCCACCCATTACTATGTAACAGGTGTGATGAGACAAAAATTATAGTCCAAATGAAAGAATAGTTAAAAACTCCAGAAAAAATACAACTAAGTGATAAAGAGATAGCCAACCTATCAGATGCACAGTTCAAAACAATGGTAATCAGGATGCTCACAGAAATGGTTGAGTGTGGTTGCACAACAAAGGAAAAAGTGAAGGCTATACAAAGTGAAATAAAGGAAAATGTACAGGGAACCAACAGTGAAGGGAAGGAAACCAGGACTCATATCAACAGTTTGGAGCAGAAAGAAGAAATAAACATTCAATCAGAACAGAATGAAGAAAAAGAATTTTTAAAAAATGACGAGAGGCTTAGGAACCTTCAGTACAACTTTAAACATTGCAACATCTGAGTCATAGGGGTGCCAGGAGGAGCAGAGGAAGAGCAAGAAGTCAAAAACTTTTTTGAACCAATAATGAAGGAGAACTTCCCTAATCTGGCAAAGAAAATAGACTTCCAGGAAGTCCAGGAAACTCAGAGAGTCCCAAACAAGTTGGACCCAAGGAAGCACACACCAAGGCACATCATAATTACATTAGCCAAGACTAAAGAGAAGGAGAGAATCTTAAAAGCAACAAGAGAAAAGAGACAGTTACCTGCAAAGGAGTTCCCATAAAACTATCAGCTGATTTCTCAAAAGAAACTTCAAAGGCAAGAAGGGGCTAGAAAGAAGTATTCAAAGTCATGAAAGGCAAGGACCTATATCCAAGATTATTCTATCCAGCAAAGCTATCATTTAGAATGGAAGGGCAGATAAAGTGCTTCCCAGGTAAGGTCAAGTTAAAGGTGTTCATCATTACCAAACCCTTCTTATATGAAATATTAAAGGGACTTGTCTAAGAAAAAGAAGATAAAAAATATGAACAGTAAAATGAAAACAATCTCACAACTATCAACAACAGAACCTAAAAAAAGACAACAGAAAAACTAAGCAAACAACTAGATGAGGAACAAATTCACAGAAATAGAGATCACATGGAGGGTTATCAGTGGGGAAGGGGAGGGGGTAGAATGGGGGAAAAGGTACAGGGAATAAGAAGCATAAATGATAGGTACAAAATAGATGGGGGAGATTAAGAATAGTATGGGAAATGGAAAAGCCAAAAACTTATATGTATGACCCATGGACATGAACTAAGGTGGGGAAATGATGGTTGGGGGTGGGGGAGTACAGCATGGAGGAGAATAAAGGGAAGAAAATAATGGGACAACCGTAACAGCACAATCAATAAAATATATTTTTAAAAAAGTAAGACACATTTCAGGCCAGAAGGGAGTGGCATGAAATATTCAAGATGATGAAAAGGAAAGACCTACACCAAGCCTACTTTATTTACCCAGCAAGGCTATCATTTTAAATTAAAGGAGAAATAAGGAACTTCCCAGACAAGAAGCTAAAGAGTTTCTTAACATCAAACAAGTACTACATCAAATGTTAAAGGGCTTGGTTTAAGAAGAAGAAAAAGAAAGGAAAAAAAGAAGAAAATAGTCTAATAATAAAATAGCACACAAAATATGTATATATTAATAATCACCTTGAATGTAAATGGCTTAAATGTTCCAACCAAAAGACATAGAGTAGCTGAATGGAAAGGAAAAAAAGACCCGTATATATGATGCCTCCAAGAGACCCATCTCAGATAGAAAGATAATACACAGACTAAAAGTAAATAGATGGAAAATAATATTACATGTAAATTGAAAGGGAAAAGAAGCTAGGGTAGCAGTACTTATATCCAACAAAATGGACTTTAAAACCAAAGCATTAGTAAGAGACAAAAAAAGACACTACATAATGATAAAGGGAACAGTGTGACAAGAGGACATAACCCTAGTAAACATTTCTGCACCCAACATAGGAGCACCTAAATACATGAAGCAAATCTTGACAGACATAAAGGGAGAGATCAACAAAAATACAGTCATAGTTGAGGGTTTTAACACCCCATTTATCTCAATGAATAAATCTTTCAGACAGAAAATCAACAAGGAGGCCTTAAATGATTTCTAGATCAAATGGATTTAATTGATATCTTCAGAGCCTTTCATCCCAAAGCAGCAGAATATACATACTTTTCACGTGCACATGGAATGTTCTCTAGACTAGACCACTTGTCAGGACACAAAACAAGTCTCAATACACTTAAGATTTAAATCATATCAATCATCTTCTCTGACTACAATGCTATGATACTAGAGATCAATCACAAGGAGAACACTGAAAAACATGCAAAGACCTGGAAGCTAAATAATATGTTATTAAACAATGAATGGGTCAACAATGAGATTGAAGAAGAAATCAAAAGATTACCTTGAAACAAATGAAACTGAATATACAACAATCCAAAATCTGTGGACACTGGGAAAGCAGTCCAAAGAAGGAAATTCATACCATTACAGGCTTATCTCATAAAAACAAGAAAAAGCTCAAATAAACAATCAAACTTCATACTTAAAAGAACTTGAAAAAGAACAACTCATTAAGCCCAAAGTTAGTAGAAGAAAGAAAATAACACATATCAGAGCAGAAATAAATGAAACAGAGTCTTTAAAAAAACAATAAAAAAGATCAATAAACCCAAGAGCTGGTTCTTTGAAAAGATAAACAAGATTGAAAAACTTTTAATTAGACTCATCAAGAAAAATAGAGAAAGGACTCAAATAAATAAAATCAGAAATGAAAAAGGAGAAATAACAACAAACTGACACCAAAGAAATACAAAGGAGTGTAAGAAAATATTATGAACATCTGTATGTCAACAAATTGGACAACCTGGATGAGGTGGATAAATTCCTAGAATCATGGGCATGTTTTGTCTACCAAAGAGTGCTTGATTATTGAAAATATCACTGGACTATAACATTTCCAGAAAGATGTCTTATCTGAGAACTGTAAACTGTGGAATAAATCAAAAAACAATTTATCAAAAAGTAAAAACAAGGAAATTATAAAGATCAGAGCACAAATAAACTGAAATAGAGTATAAAAAAACCCAAAAGATCAATGAATCCAAGAGCTGGAAAAGATAACAAGATTGACAAACCTTTAACTAGATTCATCAAGATCAAAAGGGAAATGACCCAATAAATAAAATGAGAAATGAAAGAGGAGAAATAAAAACTGACACCAAAGAAATACAAAAGATTGTAAGAAAATATTATGAACAACTATGTGCCAACAAACTGGACAACCTGGATGAAATGGAATTTCAACCTTCCAAAAGTAAATCAGGAAGAATCAGAGAATATGAGAATCCGAATAGACAGATTACACATAGTGAAATTGAAGCAGTAATCAAAAGACTCCAAACAAACAAAAACCCTGGACCTGATGACTTCACAGGTGAATTTTACCAAACATTCCGAGAAGAACTAACACCTCTCCTCAAACTGTTTCGTAAAATTCAAGAGAAGGGAGGTCTCCCAAACTCATTTTAGGAGGTGATCATTATCCTAATTCCAAAACCAGATGAAGACACTCCAAAGAAACTAAATTATAGGCCAATATCCCTGATGAACATAGATGCTAAAATCCTCAACAAAATATTAGCACACCAAATACAGCAATGCATCAAAAAGGTCATGTACCATGATCAAGTGGGATTTTTTTCTGAGAATTCAAGGTTGGTACAACATCCACAAATCAAAAAATGTGATTCACCACATAAACAAAATGAAGGATAAAAACCACATGATCATATCAATAGATGCAGAAAAAGTGTTTGATAAAATCCAGCACCCATTTATGATAAAAAAAAAAACTTTCAGCAAAGTTGGAATAGAGGAAAGATACCTAAACATAATAAAGGCCACATATGACAAACCCACTGCCAGCATCATACTCAACAGGCAAAAACTACAAACATTCCACTTAAGATTGGGAACAAGAGAGGGATGTCTGCTTTCACCTCTCTTATTCAACACAGTACTAGAAGTCCTAGACATATCGATCAGACAGGAAGAAGAAATAAAAGGCAACCAAATTGGAAGGGAAGTAGTAGAACTGTCTTTATTTGCAGATGACATGATACTATACATAGAGAACCCCAAAGATTCCACCAAGAAACTTCTAGAACTGATAAATGAATTCAACAAAGTAGCAGGATACAAAATTAATACAAGAAATCAGTTGCATTTTTATGCCAATAATGAACTAACAGAAAGGGGAATGAAGAAAACAATCCCTTTCACAATTGCTTCAAAAAGAATAAAATATCTAGAAATAAACCTAACCAAGGATATAAAGACATGTACACAGAACATTATAAGACACTGAAGAAAGAAGCTGAAGGAGATAAAAATAACTGGAAACACATATCGTGCTCATGGATAGGAAGAATTCACATAATTAAAATGTTCATAATACATACAGCAATCTATAAATTTAGCACAATTCCATTTAAGATTATAATGATGTAATTCACAGAACTAGAACAAATATTTCAGAAATATAAATGGAACTCCAAAGGACCCACATAGCAACAGTGATTCTGAGAAAGAAGAACAAAGTTGGGGGAATCACATCACCTAAATTCAAACTGTACTATAAGTCCACAGTAATCAAAAGAGGCATGGTACTAGCAAAAAAACAGACACATAGATAAGGGAACAAAATAGAGAGCCCAGAAATAAACTCCTGCCCTTATAGTCGATTAGCATTCAACAGAGGTAGCAAACACATACAATGGGCTAGTCTATTCAATTAATGATGTTGGGAAAATTGGACAGATAAATGCAGAAAAATGAAACTAGACCGCCTTCTTGCACCACACACAGGAATAAATTCAAAATGCATCAAATACTTAAATGTTAGACCCGAACCACAAAAATCATAAAAGAAAACATAAGCAGCAAGATCTTGGACATTGCTCGTAGCAATTTTTTGTCAGATCTATCTCACCAGGCAATAAAAACTAAAGAAAAAATAAACAAAACTGGGACTAAATCAAACTAAAAAGGTTTTGCACAGCAAAGGAAATCATCACCAAAATAAAAAGATACCTACAGAATGGGTGAACATATTTGCCAATACATTGGATAAGAGGTTAATATCCAAAATGTATAAAGAAGTTACAAAACTCAACACCAAAAAAAACAAACAACCCATTTTAAAAATGGACAAAGGACCTGAATAGACACTTCTCCAAAGAGGACATCTAGATGACAAATAGACATGTGAAAATATGCTCAAAGTCAGAGAAATGCAAATTAAAACCATAATGAGATATCATCTCACACCTATCAGAATGGCTGTCATAAATAAATCAACAACTAGTGCTGGGAAAGATGTGGAGAAAGGGGAAAACATTTACACTGTTGGTGGGAATGCAGACTGGTGCAGCCACTGTGGAAAGCAGCATGGAGATACCTCAAAAAATTAAAAATGAATCTGCCTTTTGACCCAGTGATCCCACTTCTGGGAATTTATCTGAAAGAACCCAAAACACTAATTCAAAAGAACATAAGCACCCCTGTGTTCATTGCAGCATTATTTACAATTGCCAAGATATGGAAGCAGCCCAAGTGTCCATCAGTAGTTGAGTGGATAGAAAAAACTATTGGACATTTACACAAGGGAATATTACTCGGCTGTAAAAAGGAAGAAAGTTTTACCATTTGCAACAGCATGGATGGACCTGGAGTAAATTATGGTAAGTGAAATAAGCCAATTAGAGAACTACAAATGCCATGTGATTTCACTCACATGTGGACAAACTGAACTAACAAGCAAAACAGACAGATTCATAGATGGAGTACAGGATGACAGCTAGTCGGGGGTGAGGGGTAGAGGGATTGAGAAAAAAGGAAAAATGACTCATGGACATGGACACAGTGTGGTGATTGCTGGGGGGCAGGGAGGTCTAAGGAGACTAAATGGTAATGGAAAAAATACAATAAAGATTAAATATAAATAATAAATAAATAAATAATGATGGCATGACTACCCTGTCATTTTGTTCTAGTTCTGTGATCACTACCACTGCCTGGACCCACAGCCAAAGGCAGTTAGAGCAGAGGCTCAACAGCCATCAGGTGCCCTGTTTGTCACATGATGTTTTATGTTCATGGGGAGTTTGATTTTGGTCAGGTTTGATGATCTAGGTGTACATGGTCCACCTAATCTGATCCTTACTGGGCTGGTGAGCCTGATCTAAATGGAGGCCATGGGCTTACTCATCCTGAGGAAGAAAATGAACATTCATGGGACATGCAGGTATGTGTCTCTTTTAATCACTACAGTAACCCAGTGGTGTGGGTAGCATTGGAACTGTTTTTCAGTTGAAGACACTAGGTCTTAATGATTTTAAGTAATTTTCCTGAGATCCCACAGTTAGTGAGTGTAGGAACCAAGGGCTGAGCCCCTGCCGTCTGACACCAAAGCCCTTTCTGCTGCTCCTCCTGACCTCATGGCAGGACCCACCAGACACTGTGCTTCTCAAGATCCCAGTTCCCCTTCCTAAAAGAAAAAGGAGATTTTGTGATGGAATTTCAGAACCAATTCCATGGCTGCAAGGGTAAAAATGGTCCCGACAAAGGGGGTGGGCAGCAATCGGAGGCACCCTATCTTCTGCAACAGGTGTGTAAACGGAGAAGGGCTTTCTTGCCTCTGAGGACAGTTGATCTAGCAGGAAGAGAAGAACTCAACTATGAGAACACCTGTGGGGGCTTTCCTCAAGTTCAAATTCCTATAACCACCAACAGTCCTGCAAACTTTCACTGCAGATGTCCCATTTAGGAAGGTGGATAACAAGCACTCCTGCTGCTACTGTTGACTCTGCCACTGTCTCACTGCTGCGATGAGGGGTTTCAGAGGCCTGCTCTTCCGACTTAAAGAGCAGCTTCGCGGTGGGTTGCTCCTCTGTGGCCAACCTGGTGGAGTGTTGGAGGTAGGTGTGGGAGCATTGATAACAACTTAAAACAGAAACTTGCATTGTTTGTGTTTAGAGCCACAGAGTTCACAGTTTAATTGGTACTGTGAATATCTGAAAAAAATGATCTTTTCATTATCACTGTATGTAGTTAAAGTTGTGTGTTGTACGCACAACCCAATAGGTACTTAATTAACATCAGCTTGCATTAGGATATTCTGTATACTGTTTGCCTCAAATTGATTTTTAAATAAAATTCATAGATTTTTTAAAATCAGCAAACATCCTTTCAGATCATCATGTTTGCTTTTGCTTTAGACTTCAAATAAAAGCTATTTGCTGCCAAACTGAATGAATAACACTTACAAATAATAATTGACAAAGCGTCCATGACTAGTTGAAGTAAAAGTTGTTTGGAAATAGGATAAAACAATAGTATGCAAGAAAAGCATGGTGAAACACTGTTAAATCTCTCAGAGATAATAGCGAATTGGAGGAGCTGCCACATCTAGTGTGTTATTCAATGCCTAAAATAAATGCCATCCACTTTTTGTGGCTTAGGGGTTCATTTTAACTGAAAACAATCAGATCCATCCCAAGTCTCAGTAAAATGCCAATGGTCACCAGGCCTGGCGCCTTCCCAGGATTGCAGCTAAGGCCCAAAGAGGCATAGTTCCACCAACCTTATCACTGACACTTAATCGACTGCTTGGAGAATGAAGAACCAACAAATCAGAAACACACCTAGGTTTGGTGTGACTTGTGTTGGAAAAAGCAAATTGTTCTATTGGAGTTTTTTTCTTTTTCATTGAAATCATGAAATTAAGGAATATGGCTTTGCTGAATCCTTAAGAAACTGAGGACTTTGGTTATTTTGACAATAGTCAAAGGTGTGACAGTTTATTCAAGTTGATAGAACCATTTTTCTTCCTTATACAAGTTTAAAGAAATTGGACTATTTAAACTGCAAACTAGACCTACAGAGTTGTTTTTTTAAGTAAAGACATTACTAGCAAACACTGGAAATAATTTAAAAGTATATCAGGAAGGAAAATATCAAAATACAGAAATATCTCAGGGTCATGTAATTAAGTAAAAGAAATAAGTTGCTGAATAATATGGGCAATGCCATAATATTTATAAAAAAGAAACTTCTGGCCATGTATACTCACTCCAGACTGTAACAAGGGCTACATGGGAGAGGACATGAGATTTGAGTAGGAGAGAGATGTATTCATGTGTTATTTTGAATTAAACATTAAGAAACAAACAAAATCAAATATAAACAGATAAAGAACAAACAAACAGAAACCCTGAAGATTGTATATGAACAACAGTATGTATTGGTAGGCTCTAGCTACCACAGAGAGCACCACAGACTGTGCTGCTTAAACTACGGAGGTTTATTTTCTCACAGTTTTGGAGGCTGAAAGTCCAAGATCAAGGTGTCAGCAGGTTTGGTTTCTCCTGAGGCTTCTCTACTTGGCTTGCAGATGATGCCTGCTTCCTGTGTTCTCACATGGCCTTTTCTCTGTGTGTGCACATGCCAGGGGTCTCTCTCTGTATGTTCTAATTTCTTATTATAAGGACATCGGTCATATTGGGTTAAGACCCACCCCAAAGACTATTTTAGCTTTCATCACCTTTTTGAAGACATTATCTCCTAATATACTCATATTCTGGGATACTAGCAGTTCAGAGTTCAACATATGCATTTTGGGGTCTCATGATTCAGCCCATAATTCAGTATTTTCATTTCATTGCATTATTTATTTTATAGGAATTTTATTAAATATAACACAATATTAATGAACCACATTAGGAGAGCATTTTTTCACAAACATTTGAACACTGATTACAGACTTAATTTAATAAATTTCCTAAACAATTTAAACAAGAATTATAGTGTTATAACTTATTACTTGAAACTTCAAGTATTTTCTTTTAAAATTCTAGGCCAGCCTACTTATGGTCCATGGTGTATTGGTTTTAACAACAACTGTGGAGTTTTACTCTGTAGATAGGCTGAAGATACACTGAAGATGACTCTGAAAATGTCAAACAAATGTCAGACTTTGAAAATGGTAAACAAAGCTTTAGATCTTTCTCAGCTTCACAAGGATGCAATTTAAAGGTCATGCCTCTCAATCCAATTCTCAAATGTCATTTCTCTAAGGTTCTTCCCTCCAAGATCCCATGGAACTTGATTCCTATTTCCATGTCCCGCTCACCAAGTGTATCCCAGTTTTCAGAATGCTCTACTGGGTGAGCCCACTCTGGATTGTGGTAAAATCAAGCACAAAGTGTGTATCAACACATCTTTTCATCGCTCAGCATCTGGCACAGGTGTGCCACATAGTAGGTGTTATGAGTTGAATTGTGTCCTTTGTAAATTCATATGCTGAAGCCCTCACTCCCAGGACTTCAGAATGTGTCCTTATTTGGAAATGGGTCACTATAGATGTAATTAGAAGATGAAGTCCTACTAGATAGAGTAGGCTGGGCCTCCTAACCCACCATGCCTGGCATCCTTATAAAGAGGAAAGATTTGGACACAGACAAGCAGACATGGAGGGAGCCATGCAAATATGAAGACAGAAATGAGGATGATGTTTCTACAAGCTAAGGAATGTCAAGGATTGCCAAAAAACACCAGAAGGTAAGTCACAGGTCAAAACCAGATATTCCCTCACAGCCCTCAGGAGGAACCAATGCTGCTGGCAGCTTGATGTTGGACTTTGAGCCTCCATAACTGTGATACCACAAATGTATGTGTTTAAGGAACCTGGATTGTGGTACTTTACTATGGCAGGGCTAGAAAACCTTCAGAATGGATATCAATAAATAGAGTGGAAACGTGCTCCATTAAAACTGTACATAGACAACAGGCATCACTGGGACATGTGCTTCCCCTGCTCATAAATACTTATTGGATTTGATTGTCTTTAATTTATTGTTCCCTTTTTACTGTCTCCTCCTGACAAGCCTGCATAGGTTGGTAAGGGACAGGAATAAGGCCTGTTGCTTGCCCTGCACAGAGTGCCTCAGTCTACCTCTGATGACTCTATTCTTTTTTCAGTGTTGCTGAAGTTGTCATTTGCCTAAAGGAATGGACACTCAAAATAAAAGTTTGGAAAAGAAGAAACAAGCTAAACAAACTTGACAACTATGCACCTCAAACCTAAAAGCACAAACTTCTTTGTAGGTGCATAGTTTTGAGCATGCAGCACCTTTCTCTGGCCAGGCGCAAGTGGCACAGTGACATTCGTTTCTGGCTGTCATGCTTGTTATGGTCTTGGGCTATTCTGCACTATTGACAACCACAGCTACATTTCTTATTGGGGTGCTGGTCTTGGGGATCCCCAGGGCATTTTCGGGAACTGAAACCAGAGAATAAATTTGCATGCGTGGCTCATGTTCTGACCCCACCCTGTTGAGTGCTAGGTTCTGATTGTCCTGTTGTTTAACATCCAGGTGTCCTAGTAGCTGTGGGTTCAGCAACACAGAGCCCCAATTTTAACCAGTATTTCTTTGTTTACTGTGAATCCCTGGCCTGATTCCCATGTGTCCACAAGGAAAAAGCAGCCAGGATGAGTCCACTAAAAAAAGAAAAAGGGAAGGAAATTCACATCTTTGAAGAATTATCCTGTGTAGGGTTCTGTGCAGATGAAACTCATCGAACCTCAACGATAAAACCTGCTTGGAAACACGGTATTATATCTCTATTTTCACGTGGATAAGTTGATGCTTGGAGAAGTTTGCTTACGTGTCCACAGTCATTTGACTAGTTTATGGTAGGCCTGGGACTCAGAACCACATCCATCTTGTGCTTTCCCACATCACCAACAGGGGTCACACAGAGCCTGGGCAGTTGGGTAGACAATACACAGAAAAGTAGACTAAGACAGGCTGCTGCAAATGGGTATAAAGCGCAGCTGAGTTTCCAAGCAATGAAGAAGCAGACTGCTGGGTTTTCATCTGATAAACAGGCCCAAGCAATTCATCAAGAAAAAGAAACTTTCTCAGAAATTTGCTACAAAGATCTTTTGTTATTATGAGATCGATATAATAATGTCCCAAGTGTCCCACCATTTAGGAGCTGCCTAATTTCCCTGTCTTGGAAAGTGGGGACCAGAATTATATGGGTTCAGTTGTGGGGTGTGTCTGGGGGTGTGAGAAGTATAAGGACAATTACTCAAAGCAGAGAGCCAAGGAGATGCCAGGTAGAGTCAAAATGAACAGGCCAGTGTCAGGTCTCCAAGCCATGAGTGTGTGTGCGAGAGTGTTTGAGTGTGTGAGTATGTGATTGTATGTATGTGTGAGTGTATGCAAGAGTGCAAGTATGTGTGAGTGGTATGTGTATGTGTGTGTGTGTGTGTGTGAAAGAAATGCTTGAAGAGGTCAAAGTCAGATGGCAATAGGGTAAATCTGGAGTCATTCCTGACTCAAAAGCAAACTGCTTATGTGCTTTGTTTTTTAAAGCAGTGCCTGCAGCTTCTGGGGTGCGTGTGTGAGGTCATATACATAAACTGTCAGCTGGTCACTTTTTCTATCAACCCTTGATTAAAGGTGAGACCACAGTCTGGTTGTAGGAAAGCTTTTCTGTGGGTAGTTCAAACAATGGGCTTAGCTCTTGGAGGAAGAGCGGGCTAAGCAGACCAGGGATGAATAGGTGCAGAGCAGAAGAGCATCCCCCAGCACTCTGTGCCCTGAGGCTGCCTCTGAGCCAGGAGCCCAGTCTGCCTGATGCCACAGCCTCTGCAGCATGGGAATCAGCATAGCCAATTTCTCTGAAGCAGATGGGCTGTCACACTGGCCTTAGGTATCTGCCAAGTGGCCAGTAAGCCCCAGGATCCAGTGACATGGATGCTTTGTCCCCCAGGCCTGGTGTCAGCTTCCTTTAGGACTTGTGCTAAGAGCTGGCTTTGGTCCCTCGTTTGTCAGGACTTCTGTGACCAGGAGGTCTCGGCAGACAGGCTGGGTCATTGAACATATGCAACCTGTTTACTTTGTCCATAAAGCAGTGCCCACACTTTGCTAAAGAGAACAAGTGCTTCTGATCCCTTGGAGACAGCTCTGCCAACTGCACCGCCTGCTTTCTAGCAATGAAAATAAACTGTCCACATGTGCTTGGTCAGCTTTGGGGAGAAGGTGTCAGGAGATAAGGAGGCCCCAGAGTTTGAAATCAAATGTGTTTAAGAGCAGCTGGGCTCTCTTGAATTGGTAAGTAACTTTTCTTAGAGTCTTAACAATTTGGGAATTGAAAAACAAAGCAGTGCTCATGTGGTCCAACCTCTACATTTTTAATTGATTTTTTTATTGTTGTTCAAGTACAATTGTCTCCATTTTCCCCACACCACTCCCTCCAGCCCCAGCCATTCTCACTTCCCACCCTTGATCCTACCTCCCTTTGGTTTTGTCCATGTGTCCTTTATAAATGTTCCTGAAAACCCTTCCCCTTTTTCCCTCCATTACTCCCTCCCACCTCCCCTCTGGTTACTGTCAGTTTGTTCTTAATTTCAATGTCTCTGGTTATACTTTGCTTGCTTGCTTCTTTTGTTGATAGGCTTAAAGGAGAGATTGCATGGTATTTGTCTTTCACCACCTGTCCTATTTCACTTAGCATAATGCTCTCCAGATACATACATGCTGTCACAAAGGGTAGGAGCTCCTTCTTGCTTTTTGCTGTGTAGAATTCCACTGTGTAAATGTACCACAGTTTTTTGATCCAGTCATTTACTGATGGGCACTTAGGTTGCTTCCAGCACTTGGCTATTGAAAATTGTGCTGCTATGAACATTGGGGTGCATAGGCTCTTTTGGATTAATGTTTAAGGATTCTTAGGGTATAATCCCAGCTGTGGAATTGCCAGGTCAAAAGGCAGTTCCATCTTTAGTTTTGTGGAAATTTCCATCTTTAGTTCCATCTTTAGTTTTGTGGAAACTTCATACTGTTTTCCACAGTGGCTGCACCAGTCTGCAATCCCACCAAAAGTGCACTAGGGTTCCCTTTTCTCCACATCCTCTCCAACACTTGTTGGTTGATTTTGTTATGATGGCCATTCTGACTGGTGTGAAGTGGTATCTCACTGTGGTTTTAATTTGCATCTCTCTGATGGCTAGTGATGCTAAACATCTTTTCATAGGTCTCTGGGCCCTCTGTATGTCCTCCTTGGAGAAATGTCTGCTCAAGTCCTTTGTACATTTTTTAATTGGGTTGCTTGTCTTCCTGGTGTGGAGTCATGTGAGTTCTTTATATATTTTGGAGATCAAATCCTTGTCTGAGGTATAATTGGTTAATATGTTTTCCCATACGGTTGGTTCACTTTCCATTTTAATACTGTTTTCTTTATCCATGTAGAAGTTTTTTATTTTGATGAGATCCCATTTGTTTATTCTTTCCTTTATGTCCCTTACTCTAAGGGACATATTGGTGAAAATATTGCTGCATGAAATATCTGAGATTTTCCTGCCTATGTTCTCCTCAAGGACTCTTATGGTGTCATGCCTTATATTTAAGTCTTTCATCCACCTTGAATTTATTTTTATGTATGGTATAAGTTGGTGATCGAGTTTCATTTTTTTGCATGTAGCTGTCCAGCTCTCCCAACACCATTTGTTGAAGAGGCTATTTTTACTCCATTTAGGCTCCTGCCCCCTTTGTCAAATATTAATTGACCATAGAGACTTGGTTAAATGGACAAATTTGTAGAAAAATATAATCTCTCAAAACTGAATGAAGAAGAAGAAAGCCTGAACAGACCAATAACAGCAGACAAAATTGAAGCAGTAATAAAAAAACTCCAGGCTCACAAAAGCCGTGGACCGAATGCTTTCACAGGAGAATTTTACAAAACATTGAAGGAAGAGCTAACCCCTATCCTTCACAGACTATTCCAAAAAATCCAAAGTGATGGAAGACTCCCAAACTCTTTATATGAAGCCAGCATCATCCTAATCCCAAAGCCAGATAAAGATACAAGAAAGAAAGAAAAGTACAGGCCAGTATCACTGATGAACATAGGCACTAAAATCCTCAACAAAATATTGGCAAACAGCATCCAGCAATACATTAAAAAGATCGTACACTGTGGTCAAGTAGCATTCACCCCAGGGATGCAAGGATGGTACAATATTTGCAAATCAATAAAGGTAATACATCACATAAACAAAAAGATAGACAAAAATCACATGATCATATAAGTAGATGCAGAAAAAGCATTTGATAAAGTACAGCACCCATTTATGATAAAAACACTCAGCAAAGTGGGAATAGAGGGAGCATTCCTCAGCTTAATACAGGCCATATTTGAGAGACCTACAGACAACATCATATTCAATGGACAAAAACTAAAAGCTTTCCCAGTAAGATCAGGGACAAGATAAGCATGTCTTCCTTCACCTCTTCTATTCAACATAGTATTGTAAGTCCTAGCCACAGCAATTAGACAAGAAAAGGAAATAAAAGGCATCCAACTTGAAAAAGAGGAAACAAAACTGTCACTGTTTGCAGATGACAAGATAGTGTACATAGAAAATCTTATAGACTCAACAAAAAAAACTACTCAACTTAATAAGTGAATTTGGCAAAACAGCAGAATACAAAGTCAATATTCAGAAATCAAAGGCATTTTTTGTGTGTCAACAATTAAATACCAAAAACAGAAATCAGAGAAAAATCCCATTTGATATAGCAACAAGAAAAATAAAGAACCTAGGAGTAAACCTAACCAAGGAAGTAAAAGACCTGTACTCAGAAAGCTACACAACACTGAAGAAAGAAATTTAAAAAATACACAAACAAATGGAAGCATGTACCACCTTCATGGGTTGGAAGAATTAACATCATCAAAATGTCCATACTACCCAAAGCAATTAATAGATTCAACACAATCCCTATTAAAGTACCAATGGCATATTTCACAGATATAGAACAAACACTTCAAAAGTTTATATGGAGCCATAAATGACCCCGAATAGCTGCAGCAATTTTGAGAAAGAAGAGCAAAGTAGGAGGGATCACATTACCTGATACCAAACTGTATTACAAGGCCACTGTAATCAAAACAGCCTGATACTGGCACAAGAACAGACACATAGATCAATGGAACAGATTAGATAGCCCAGAAATAAGTCTCTATGGTCAATAAATATCCAACCTCTACATTTGATTGCAAAGGAGACAGAGGACTAGCTTTTCAACAGTCACAATTGGGGTGGAAGAGCTGAGACCACAAGCCACTCTGACTAAAGGCTGTGCTGCCCTGTCTGCTGAGGAGAACTGCTGTGGACCACAGGAGTCAGAGAAGATCTAGGGGAGATATTCTGGAAGCTCCTCTGGAATTAGAGGACCCAGGACATAGTTACATGTCAAGGGACAGTGAAGCAGAGAGTAAGGTACAAGGCAGAAATGAAAAGGTGCACTTCTGGGACCCAAGAGGAGACCAATCTGAAAGGGGAAAGTGAGAATTAAAGCTGGGTAGCACCTTGGTCAAAGTTAATGACTGTAGAAAGCAGAGGCCATGCTAATTAGTTAAAGCAGAAAAAACTTAACAGTATGACATTTAGAGAACAGAAAAGATAAACCGTCTCTAAGCTGAGCCTCTAAGAATGGCTCCCTTAACCACTCTAAAAACTGGGCTGCCAAGACAGCTAGGCCTCTGTCATGATCAGGAAGTTGCCAGATTAAGATGCTGTCTACAAACCAAGCAGTCACTGCTTCCAAACCAGAACCCCCTGCTCCTGCCACAATCCAGACCAGCAGCACGGATGCTTCATGCCCAGTCTCCCTTTCCACATACATCAGTGTGAGAGCAAACAACAGGAGACACTTAAATTACAGCTGGAACTCTAGCTGTGTGAAAGTCAAAAAAGGTGTTTTTTTTGTTTTGGGGTTTTTTGTACATGAACCATGAACTCTGTAAGCAGAGACTATATCACGTGTCCTTGAACTCTTAGTGCCCCCCAATGCACAGCTCATGGTAGGCACCCAGTAAATAACTTACAAGTGAATGAGAACAATGCATCAAAGATGAGATGTAATCCTCAAAGGCAGGTGATTTGATAACTCTATATTATTATTATACAATAATAATACTCTTATTATTAAACAATAAGTCAATATATTTTGCTGTTTTTACTTCTTTGTGACCAGTAGCATGAGAAGGAAATCGAGCACTTTACAGAGTCAAGAGGGCTACTGGGAGGTAGAGGAATAAAAGAAAGTGAAAATGGAGCTGATTCTTTAGCAGAAATGAGGATTCTAGAACTATCCCTGAATTGAAAGAACAATGACCCTTGAGTGTAACCCTAATGTAGGAATGTAAGCAACCCCCAACCAGGTGGTGGGAATCCCAGCTCCAGACACTCAGGGACTGGTCAGCAGAGTTCAGGGTGCAGCTTCTCCAACAGAAGTGCACGCAGCTGCACCTGAGTTTCCTTCTGTTTCCTCCCATACGCCCTACCCCTGTCCCTACCTATTTCCACAAACTCCAGAATATCACAATTAGAGAATGAAAGTATACCTTGTTTAAAAAAATCAAAGGATTAGACATAGCTAAAAGTCCAAGTGCTGACATAACAGAAATATCTGAGGTAATTTCAGTGAATGTAAATGAAAAAGGCACAAATGTTCAGGCAAATAGAGAAGATAATAGACATGGTGCAGAGGTGAAGATAATCTGACATAAGAATAACTGGAGTTCCTGGAGGGGAGGACTGATAAATGGAGCAGATGATGTACTCAAAGTAGGTAGAAAAAAATTTCCCATGCAGAATTGAATATGAAGATGAAAGCACACTCTGTGTTCTTGGAGATTTTGATCATGAAATTTCTGTTCCACTGGAGAACCTGGAGAAGCTTTTGAACTTTAGGCATAAACAAAGAAATCTTCAGACACCCAGAAAAATACAAATCAACTACTAAAGAAATATATTAGGCTGACCTCAAAATTCTTCACAACCATCAGAGCCTTAAAACAATGGAGTAATATCGACAAAGTTCTGGAAGAAAGTGACACCTAAAATTATTATACCCTGTCGAGATATCACTCAAATGTAAAGACGACAGACATCTTCAGACAGTATCATGACTCACTTTAAAAGAATATATCTTATGATAAAAGCTTACCAATTGACAGATGAATCATGATTGAAAAACAAACAAAAGCCATCTAGAGTCCACTTAAAGAGTCAAAACTAAATAATTATGAGAACACAATTATAGAGCACAGTGCCTGAGTTAGAAACTAGAAAGCGTTAAAGTTCATATGGCCTACAAAATTTAGAGGGGGTCAAAATGGAGGAAGTATTAATAGTTCAATCTTTCAGAGAAATAAATTGATCAGTATTGTCTAGAGTTGAGATATAAAGTTATAAAAATAAACAACCCCTTTTATTTTTCCCCATAATCACCTTCTTAAATCCTATAAAGGGCTCTTTAGGAAACAACCCTCTTGTGATGAAGAAACTTGTATGTGACAGTTGAGTTTCTTTCATTTTCACTTCAATTTATTTTGCTAAGTTCAACTACAAATGGTTTCCATTATATGATTTATAAAACCAATTTGCTTATTAGCTATCTCTACTATCTATATGAATAGAACATATTCAGATCATGTTCTTATTTATGAGCACGGGGCTTGTGGTGATACAAAACACTTTCATCTCTTCATGTTCAGGACTATCTGTATTCTTTCTAATACACATTTTTCACAAACAATAAAATCATTTATAAATTTTTACTACAGGAAGACTGGAAGGGCATATGCCAAGGTGATGTGCAGAGTTTGTCTCCAATGATGTGAGTGTGGATGATACTTAGTTGTGCAACTGTCTTCAGAACGGTCCAGACTTCAAAGTCATTGTCAGGCTCCCAAGGTTCTTCATGTCACACTTACTGCTTACTTTTCCAGCCTTGGCTTTCTCACTTCCTCCTCATCAAAGTCACGTGTTGCACACTTTCATCACTATGAGCTACTTGTATTTCATGGCCAGTTCACCTGCTCTCATATCTGGCATTTGCGTTTCTATTTGCTCTGTCTGTACCACCCTTTGCCCTCTCTTTCTGACCCTCCATCATCCATGCCCCTGTTCCTGGATAATGCCTACTCATATTTTTGAAATTATTATTTTTTATTGAGGTAAAATATATTAAAACATGACATTTACCATGTTAACCATTTTTCAGTGTACAGTTCAAGGCATGAAGTACATTCACAGTGCTGTACAACCACTACCAGCATACATCTCCAAAACTCTTTTCGTCTTCCCAGGTTGAAATTCTGTCTCCATTAAAATTTAACTCCTTTGGAGGGGCATACTCATGATGGACAACACCTTCCAAATCAAAAAACACAGTAGACATGGTCCTGATCTTGCTGAGGCTTTGCCACACCTTCTTTGAGCACGTAGAACCAAGCGACTTCCTTTGGTACAACTGAGCCTTTGTTTCTGGATCATAGCCATAGACTCACTATTCATCTTCAATTGTGCCCTTCTTGAGAAATCTGGTTCCTTGGTAGTAGTTTGAATCAAGTCATTAGCAGCTGCAGCATGATGTTCCTTCTACTCTGGTAGCAGAAGTTGAGGAGTGAATTTTGCCATGACACATTTCATGCCAAGATCCTGCATCAAAATCTTGGACACAGTAGTTTTTGGAATCCCCAGATAACCTTCTAGTTTTTGCACTGCTAGTCACCGGTCTTTGTTGATTGCAGCTTGTACACGTTCAATGTTCTCAGGTGTTCTGCTTGTTGCAGGCCTTCCAAAACATAGAGCACTTTCAACAGATTCTTGGCCACCTTTAAAGCATTTGTGCCACACTTTTATTTGCATTGCCCTCATTGCATCATCCCTGAAAGACTTCTGAATCATCTGAACAGTTTTTACAGAGGAATGTTGAAGCTTAATACAAAATTTGATGCAGATTTGTTGCTGTACTGGTTCAGCCATTTTTAATGCCATGGCCACACAGTACACATGCTCATTCAATGGCGTCTACCACCCCAACTGACTAGTACAGTGAAGTTGTTATTGTTTATGCATGTGCACTCCAGTCCACTCTCCTAGACTGCAAGGTTGCATCCATGTCATTAAAACTGTTCTCATTATATTAACAATGGTTGGACTTTTCCCAGCCAGACCTCATCATATGCTATAGGATTTAGGGGTAAAGAGATACAAGATCTGCACTTTGAAAGCTCTCACCCTCCAAATCTCAATCTCTTTATATAATTTATATATAGATGAAGGATATGTGAGTCTTCATTATACTATTTTTGCAACTTTTCTGTAGATTTGGAATTTTTCAATTACAAAATTAAGAAAATTTTAATATTTACAATTTCTATGTAATCAAGCACTTGACATATTTTAGTCAACTTCCACTGATTTATGTGTAGAAATACTTGAAATAGTCTGAATGTCCAAAATTAGGTGAATGGGTGAAATATAGTGAGCTCAGAAGTGGGCTGGCCTACTGCTATTATATCTCTAGTAGGTGACACATTTCCTGACACATTAAATATTTATTTTTCCCTTTATTTTTCTTGAGTCTAAATTACATCCAGAAATTACATACAATAACACAAATTTGAAGTGTACAGCTTAATTTTTACATGCAGATGTATACTCCCATGTAACCTCCATGCAATTATATAGAGAGATATTTTCAGTGCCCCACAAGGCCCCGATAGTCAATAGCACCCCTACCCAATGGCATTCCTAGTCAATGGCACACCTGCTCAATGGCAGCCCTAGTCAATGGCATCCCTAGTCAATAGCACCCCTCCCCACTAAAGGTGGCCCTTATTCTGACACTATCACAATACACTAGGTGCCTGTTTGTGAACCTGATTTAAATGTGCTCATATAGTATATACTCTTTTATGTCTGGCTTCTTCTCTTAATATCATTGTCACACAAGTTTGAAGTCCATTTTACCGTTGATGGGCATTGATTGGGTTTGCTTGTTGTTCATGAATAAAGTGGCTGTGAAGATGTACGTGTCTCTCATGAACAGACACAGTGTTTTTCTGTTGGATATCTATCCAGGAGAAGAGTGTCTGGGTCACATGATATATATATACACATATTTGGTTGATGCTACAAAGTAGTTCTATAAAACAGTTGTCGTCAATTACATTCCCTCTAGGAATATATGAGGGTTTTGGTTGCTTCACATCCTTGCTAACCCTTGTTGTCAATCCTTTCATTTCAGCCATTCTAGTGAGGGAGTAGTGCTGTTTCAGTGTAGGCATGATGTTAAACTTTTATTCAATGTGTAAATGAAAATGATATGCCTGCGAAATATATCATATAGCTATAAACAATGTGTTGTTAAAGAAGACAATATTGTGGATATGCTTATGATATGTTAAAGATAAAAATAGTACATGAACTCAGCATACAGTACATTTTTTTATTTTAATGTATAGGTGTAAGAGGACTAGAAACACATTCACCAAGATATTAATAATTGATTCTGGAGGAGGAATTGGTTTCTGTTTTTCATACTTTTACATAAGCATAATATGTTCTACAATGAGTATGTTCAAGAATAGTCTCTGCCTGAGAAAACAAACTGTATGTTCAAAAATATGCTGTACTTCTCTGGGCCTGTTTTATCACCAGTAAACAGGCCTATGTCATGACCCTAAAACAGTGCTTGTCACCAAGTAAGCATTCAGTAGATGACAAACTTTGAGAACATGACACCCCCAGGATTGCAGGGATGGTAGTGCCCTCAGGGGAGAGTTGGGGCCAAAACGAGAGAATGAAAGGGACTCCCACAGAAGCAGCCTAGGCCAAATGGCAGGTTCCTGCTGGGCCCTGGGTTTCTGGTGTTGGGGGCAGACGAGTGGTAGGAAATGGGACAGAAATGGGATGTCATAGGGCCACATGGGGGTCATGGTGAAGAAAGACATCAAGCAGGAAGCTGGTTGTGTGGGCCTTCTGTGGTCTCAGAGCAGATGGTGGTGGTGAGCTGTGTCGGCCATAAGGGAGAAGGGTCTGGGCTTCTCATTCTCTTCTGACAATGGCACCAGGAGGTGGGGGCAGATGGACAATATTGCTCTGAGAGGGCATGAGTTCTCTGAGAATCCTGAAGTGTAAGGTATCTGGTTCTGGAGACTTGACCCAGCAGTAGTTGCCATCTTGTTCCTGTCCCTGTCATCTCACTTGGTTCCCAACACCATTTTATCTACAGGTATCCCTATCCTTCCGCTGTGTTCCTGATTCTTGGTATCTATGTGGTTCTGTTTTTGGTCATCTGCAAAAACCAAGGCAACTGCTCCAAGCCACAAGTGCTCAGCTTTAATGAAGCTGGTAGATGAGGCACAGCTGTCAATACTGAAAAGTAAAACATTAAAGGGCCCTGGTGGTTCCCATTCACAGTGGGGTGGACAGCCAGCAGTGTAGCCCAGCACTGCTGTTTTGAACACAGCAAACATGTACTTTCTCTTATTTTCTGTCAACTCCAGCTCTTTCCAGGTCAAATATTATTCTGAGATGTTTTGACATTTGCTATTCATCCCTGATTTATAGATCCAACTCTCATTTTCTGTTCATGCCTTTTAAAATTATGAGATTGGAGAGGTGACTTGTAGCTACAATGGTCTCAGATGTTTTTTCCTTCATCAGAAAAATTTGTGATCATATAGTCATATTTAATTTTGGGAGATCTGAACAAATAACCATCTTCCTATTCTTCCTCATCTTTTGGTAAGCTAATTTCATAAAGTTTGAAGAATGTGTTGAAGTGTAACCCTCCCTTCTGCGTATCACTAGGGATGCTTCTGAAAAAGCGGAAGTAGGGAAAACTTTAAGAAATACATTAGATCGCCTATCAAGCAGTCTAGAGCAGTGGGGTTCGCGCTGGGCAGAACCAGCAGCCCCATGAGTCCTCAGGAGCCGGGTATTTTCTGTCTCTCTACTCTGCACCTTCCCTGTGCCTGCTCTGCCCTCACACTAGCTCCAGCAGCAGTTTCAATCATCACTTCCAGACAAGACAATGTCCAGAGGAGAGCAAAGTCTCTGCTAAGCTTTTTGGGAGTGAGAACTTTCCCCAGAACCTCTCCACTGGGGAGCTCCCCTCAAGTCTCCTTGGCCAGGATTGGGTGCCAGGCCCACCCCTAAACCAATGACACCAAAGGCCATGGACTTGGGCCCTACGGCTGGGATAAAGCCACAATTCCCTGAGCCAAGTGTGTGTTGGGGGAGGGCAAACTCTCCCCTCCCCTCCAAGAAAATCAGAACTCAACAAGCAAGGGAGGAGAACTTGGGAAAAGCAATCGCCAGGGTAGATATTCATCAGCTGTGTCACCATGAAGATCTAGAAGGTCACAACTGTTTCCTCTTTGGGCTCTTAACATTTCCACTGGAATCGTTCATTCTCTCTGAGTGCAAATTAACCCAAGTGCAGCAGTCCCGTTACGTCTGTTAACTATGGGATGGCATAGTCAACAAGTCAAGGGTCAATGGTTCTCAGCACATGAAACACCTCATCATCACAAACACCTGTCTCAGGGTTTTGCTCAGGTAATTCAGAAATGGATGCCTGAATCTGAGGAAACCCACAGTAGTATGCCGTATTTTTGTTTCTATTATCCATCACAGTTCAGCTACGCCTCACCCACATCAGCACTCAGGCCTGCAAAGCTCCACATGGGTTCTTCCTGCCCTAGAGCCGTTTCCCACCCTGATCAGACCTCTTTTGAAAAACGCATATGCTTATTTTTATATCCCATCTCAAATGGTGACAGTTACATTCTCATGTTAACATGTCCAATTCTTTGTGGTCCAAGCCCTATAACCTGGTGTCTATAAGCTGTATCTGAAATTGTCTCAGTGGTGAATTGCTGATTTACTGTCTACTCTGTATTTCTCTAAAGTTGTCATTTTGAAAAAAGGGCAGAATATAAAAAGTATAAAAGGATACTTTGAGATCAATGTCAAGGACCACAAAATTACTTTACTTAGAATGAGATGCTTCTCACTTAATTTTGTTCATGAACTCTTTTAGAAGCCACTTCCCTCCTACCATGTCTATAAAAGGGCTCCATATATGGTACAACCTTCTGAAGAAAGGGCACCAAGTGGTTGGTGGGGACAAGTGGAGGGGGTCACAGCTAGTTTCCTACTGCCCACGTGGCCTCAGCTGGAAAAGTGGGCATGGATGACAGGCAGCAGTCTGCACTGGTGTTTCCACCATCATTCCAGGTTTTATATTCTTCTCTCAAGCCCTCCTCTCACCCAATCACTAACAAGCAACAGTACTATGGAAATGTTAGTGGGAAAACTGAAGACATGCCTGTGAGTCACCAATTAGGATGGAATGGAGGCACACTAAGTTTTGGATGACCCCTTCTCCTTCTAGAAGAATAAAGGCTGGCATACACAGTACTGATTTTACTGAAGTATGTAATAAAACAAATTAAAGAAAAAAGAGAAACAGTAGAGAGGTAAAGAATAGGGAAATACACCAAAATTATAATTAGAAATCATTTTTAAAAAGGGAAGTATTCTACAACAGATGAATAAAGTTTTAATTTCTTTTCACATTAAACATTGTTTACCACAATCAGCTAAAAGAAATTACTGTAACAAAGGTCAAGATAACATAAAACTAAGAATAAATGTTTGTTATGAGAAAACCTCATTTAATGTGAATGACAATGTGAGATACTGTATTTTTCATGACAGGATGAGATACAACTTACCTAGAAGAGAAAACAAATAGCTCAGGTCAAGGAGACATGCTGAGAATTGAAGCAAGGAGACAGAAAAGGAAAGCTTTGTCTTGTGCAGAACACTTCAAGTGTAGGATAATTTAGGTAAAAGAGGTGCGTTAGATACCAAGCACTGGGCAGAGTCAGAGGCCCAACGTCAGGCTTTATTTATGATACTGGGTCTACACAGCTTCCACCTTTTGGTAAGTAAGCTGTCATTTCGGCAGAGGGGCCTTCAGTGGCAGCCTTGGCTATGACTAGTCATATTTCAGCCATCAGGCAGCCCAAAGAACTATTTTAAAGAAATAATTGAGTATTTTCACAAATAACTATTAAGGCATCTAGATTTTTGGTGTTTTCAGTTTATAATTTTACTATTATTTTTTATTCTTTCTTTATTTTGCACAATAATGATATTAAACATTAAGTGACATAATTCTTTCTCTACTAATAAACAAGTTTATCCATTTTGCAAACTCTAAATTGAGGTCTTGTGAAAGGGAAATGCATAACATGGAAACACACAGAAAAATATTTTGAAAACCAGTAGAGAATATTTTTAACTATCTTAGAAATTCAATCACAATTACCTGATAGTCTTTAGCTATGGAAAAACATAAGAGTAAGTAGAATTAAAATAGGTATTAAAAATAATTACCAGTAGTTTGTTTTACAAAAGAAGGATAGAGCTATAAATGACTTAATTGCCCAACTAAGTAACTACCAGATTCTTTAGTCAACAATAACAGAACTCACGTTTGAGCTAGTCAACAAAGCATATAAATACTTAACATCTCTTGAATATAACATTTTAGTGATAACAGAGACTACATAACTCTATCCATTGTTTTGACTGCACAAATTAACCAGGTTAAATATCAAAGCTACATTGTAAATAATTCCCAAAACTAACAAGAGAATATTAATTAAATGAATTTTTAGAGATTAAGAAATAAAAGCAGAAAACAATTGTAAAATAAGACAGTACTTAAACAATTAACAACCTAATCAAGGCCTTTAAAATGACGAACAGAATGCACTACAATATATTTTTAATTTACAGAGAAAAAAATCTGTAAGTACAGGTTGCAGAAAGAAAATGTTTAGTGCTATTTACATTCATTTTTAAAACTCTGCTCTATACAAATTTAATTCTGTCAGTATGAACAATATTTTTGTAGATCTACTGCATATAAAGCCTTTTCATCAATGCATTAACAATGAATAAAATGACCTGATTACCTTTAAACAAAGCTGACCATCTGAAACCTTTTACATTTAATGTTTATAAGGACTGTGGACACTTAGTCAGAACATGTCAGCCTGCAAGTTCATTTTTATAAAGGCTAAAGTTATTTATATGGAATATTGTTCTATATACTACACGCCAATCTATATTTAAGTTCTATAGTTAGGTATTTTATAAGTTTTTTTATTAAATATATTCTACACATATTTGTAATTTCATCCAGGAAGAAGAATTTCTTCCTAGTGAAAAAATATAAAATCTTTTATATTTTTACAGGTTTAGATGAAACTAGCTCATGCTTTAGTACTGTGCAAATTGTTTTTAGCATATCAATTTTTTAAATTATTGATTTAAAACAAAGAGTTGATTTTGATTGCAAGCACTAATACCAAATACAAACTATATAAAGAAACAAGTCAGTTATTATGGAGAATTTTTTAATTTTAAGAATTCATCTGAACTCTCTAATGAGTAAGTGTGACACTGGACACAATTACAGATGAGCAAGAATTATGAAAAAATTCAATCTACTGATATTCAAATACATAAAATTGAACAGTAAATGAGGTTTTCTAATATTTCTGCCCAACAATGAAAGTCTATGAGTGATTGGAACTTAATGCCCACCCCCCCACACACATTAAGGCTAGGAAACGCACTCACCCCTTTTGTGCTGTGTGGACAAGCACTCGGTTACTTATGACTGAAGAGTGCATGCGTTAAAGGAAAACAATTCGCTCATCGGCTCTCCACTGAGTGCTTCAAACAACAGGCACATTTGTTTCTTCACTGGTGCAGTGAAGACTGTCACACTCAGCTTAGGATCTGTGCCAGTGCAGCCACCATGGGGACTTGGGTAGAATTCACCCAACATTTTGGTTTCTTTTCCATCTTTCTCCTCTCCAGTTGGCCCACTTATTAACTTCATTAATTGCTGAGTGTTTTCCAGTGTGGAATTGTGCATGAGTATTTCTAGGTACCATAAACTATACTATAAATTCTGATGAAAAACAATGTCAAAGTTTTCTAGTGCAGACTGTATTTGGAACACTTGATTTGTTAGTTCTGGTGATAAAATTTTTGTGGCAGCAAAATAGTTTCAGCTACGAAAGGTGACTTGTTAACATTTCCCCTGGAGACTGACTGCATTCAAAACCCAGTATTTTAAATTGCTCAACATAAACAAAAATACTAGTAATAAAAATCATAGTGAAAATGTTCTTAGTTCTTTTGACTTTCATGAGAAGATGACAGTGTTCATGTGAGCATTCAGTTCCATGGCTTTACAGGCAGACTTTCTAAGGTTTCTGAAGCAATGTTGGGTCTCTTTTGTCCCAGCAGCATGAAAGACAAGGACGACATCACATCACACTCAGCAGACAGTGTTTAGAGGATTACACAACAATTACTCTCTCCAGTCTTCTCACGATTCCTCTGACCTAGAGAAAATGAAGAAAAGCCTTGTTTATAAAAATGCTCCAGTTGGAGGTGGGGCGAAGGGGAGCACCCAAGCTTAGTAACAGATAGGTTTTTCTTTTAATGTTTACATTGTTTTCAATTAAAAAACTATAATAAATGCTTTTAATTTTAGTCTGTTTCCAAAATGTTTTATTTGCTTAATAAATTCTATTCATAAACAATGAAAACTTCCTTTCCCTAAGAATTCTTGTCCAAGAAAAACAGCCATATTTGAATGCTTGTCTCTATGGCTCAAAAGATGCCCTGCCCTAGGGCCTGGCTTACCTTGAGAGTTTGGCTCTGGCAATGTCTCTCTGGCCACCAAATGCATCACTGTTGTTTTACCAAAAGGAAGTTTTAATGCTGTGTGAAAAATAGAAGACAATTTGTTACATATTTCAAGCTTTTGAAATCACTAACCAGAACTAAATCCATTTTAAAAATTGACTGCTTTTGGTATGACTTCCTCAATAGCTTCAACTGCTTCCTGGATAGAACATCTCTTAAAAAATGAAATTAGGTTAATATTATCAGAAAATTTTTACAATTCAGAAAGTCAGCTATGGCATTAGCTTGACACATACCATACTGTTGAAGGAAGAGGACAAGGGAAATAGATAATTGATTAATATTGGAAATAACCTGTAGAAGAGAAAAGAGAAGGAATTTAAAAGATTGTCTTGGGGGGACAGTGACTTGGTGATCTGGAATTATGCTACAGGGACAGTGCACCAACCATAAGAATAATATTTCATGGACAACCTAAACCGGCATCTAAAAGCAAGGCCCCTCACTTCAGGTACAAGATGGCAGAGTAGGAAAGTGCTGAGTTCACCTCCTCTCATTGACACCAAAACTACAAATACATATAGAACTATCTCTAAGAATGACCTGAAGAACAGGTTTTCTACAACTATGGATGTAAAGAAAAAGCTACACTGACACAGGCAGGAGAGGCAGAGCCTTCGTCTAGTCAGGACCCACCTTACCCACCACTTCCTGTGCAGTGTGACCCACAAGTGGGAGTGATGTCACAGCTGCAGAATAGTGATGGGTCTGAGCCCTGGCCTGGAGGACCTGCACCAGTAATAGGTACCCCCATAACATACGGCTTTGAAAACTAGCAGGGCTTATGCCTTGGAGAGCCAAAGGGCTGCAGAAAACCAGCGCAGAGGTAGCAATTTGAAAAGCACCTGGTCATTTGTGAAGGTGGGCAGGGACCTACTGAAAATTTGAATCTCCACAATCAGAAGTACTGTGGGTGCCATCCCCCACTTTTTACTCTCCTGCCACCCAGCCAGTCTGATGTTGGCAGGTACCATTTCTGACACCCTCCATTAATGTTGCTAACAATGTTCATCCCACTCTGGTGTTTCTCTGAAGACGCCACCCAGGTGCCCACCCCTAAAAGGGCTCCTGCCCTGGCACAGCAGTGGGCAGACTCAGTCAACACCAGCACACTGCACTGTGTCTGCAACAGGTGAGGCTGGGCCTTGCACCAAAGAGCTACCCTGTACACCAGCATGCCCCAACAGTTGTGGCCAGGCCTCACAGCCAGCAGGGCCAAGGACCAACCTCACCTGCCAGTGTGTCCTTAGTAGTTGTGGCCACAATACCACAACCAGAGGCCACAATAGTTCACAGAAGGAACACCCCTGGACATAACTGGCTATGGTGACAAGGGGAGAGATTCCACCTATGGGCCCCACAGGGCACTTTCTCAATAAGGCCACTTTTTCAAGAACAAGATATGTAGCTTATCTACTTCATGTATAGAAAGAGATAAAATGAAGAGACAAAAGAATGTATTCCAAACAAAAGAAAAGCAGAAAGATAACTAAAAAAAAATGGAGGAAATCTAGATAAAGAGTTCAAAGTAACAGTCATAAAGATGTTCATCAAACTGTGCAGGCAAGTGGAGAACTTCAACAAAGATAAAAGTTATAAAAAGAACCTGTCTAAACTGACAAATATAACAAATAAAATGAAAAATACACTAAGAGGGAATCAACAACAGTCAATGATACAGAAGAATGGGTCAGTGATCAGGAAGACAGAATAGTGGAAATCATTGAAATGGAAGGTCAAACAGGAAAAAAATGAAAAAGAATGAGGATAGCATAGGGGAGCTCTGGGACAACATCAAGCCTATTAACATTTGTACCATAGGGGTTTCAGAAGGAGAAGAGAGGGAGAAAGGAACAGAAAACCTATTTGCAGAAACAATGACTGAAAACTTCCCTAACATGCCGAAAGAAATAAACATTCAAGTCCAGGAAGCAGAGAGAGTCCCAAAAAAGATGAACCCAAAGAGACTCACACCAAGACACAACATAATTAAAAGGTTAAATTTTAAATATACACAGAAACTGTTAAAAGCTGTAAGAGAAAAACAGTTACCTACATGGGGGGCTCTCAAAAGATAGTCAGCTGACTTTTCAACAGAAAACTTGGCCAGAATGGAGTTCTGATATATTCAATGTGACAAAAGGAGAAAACCTCCAACCAAGATTACTCTACTAGGCAAGGTTATCATTCAGAATTGAAGGAGAGTTTCTCAGATAAGCAAAAGCTAAAGGAGTTTATTACCAATAAAATGGCATTACAAGAAATGTTAAAGGAAATTCCTTAAGCTGAAAAGGCCAAACCAGAAATAAGAAAATAAGAAACTAGAAATCTGAAAGAAAAGAAGATCTCACTAGTAAAGGCAACCATATAATAAAGGCAAGTATGAAACAATTAAAATGACAATAAGTACATACCTATCAACAATTACTTTAAATGTAAATGGACTAAGTGCTCCATTCAAGGGACATAATGTGGCTGAATGGATAAGAAAAAAAGACACACACATATGCTGCCTATAAGACACTCACTTCAGATCTAAAGACACACATGGATGGACTGAAAGGGTATGGAAAACAGATATTCCATGCCAACAGAAATGAAAAAAAAAGCTGGAGTAGCTTTACTTACAACAAATAGACTTTAAAACCAAAACTGTAACAAAACACAAGAGTATGACACAATAATAAAGAGATCAATCCAAATAGAAGATATAACAATTTTAAGCATTTATGTACCTAACAGAGGAGCACCTAAATATACACAGCAAATATTAATAGACATAAAGGGAGAGATTGACAGTAATACAGTAATAGTAGGAGGATAAAACACCTACTTTAATGAATGGATAGATCATCTAGACAAAATCAACAAGGAAACATTGGCCTTAAGTGAAACATTAGACTAGATGGACTTAATAGGTATGCATGGAATGTTCCATCCCAAAAAAGTAGAATACACATTCTTTTTAAGTGTACATGAACATTCTCCAGGATAGATCACATGTTAGCTCACAAAACAAATCAATAAATTTAAAAACACTGAGATCATATCAAGCATCTTTTCTGATCAAAATGATACAAAAATAGAATTATAAGAGGAAAACTGAAAACAATACATGTGGAGGCTGAACAACATGCTACCAAACAAACAATGGATCAATGAAGAAATCAAAGAGGAAATCAAAAAATGCCTTGAGACAAATGAAAATGGAAATATTACAAAATCTATGGGATGAAGCAAAAGCCATTCTAAGGGGGAAGTTTATAGCAATATAGGCCTACCTCAAGGAACAAGGAAAGTCTCATTCTAATTTTATAATGAAAGTGAGTAGAAAATGAAGCAACAAAGCCTAAAGTTAGAGGAATCAAGGAATTCATAAAGACCAGAGCAGAAGTAGATGAAATTAAAGCTGGAAACCTTATTCTCTCTGATTTCAAACTATACTACACAACTACAGTAAATCTAAACACTATGGTATAAAAACAATACCACTGGTCAATGGCACAGAATAAGGAGTGTGGAAATAAACCCACACTTACGTAGTCAATTAAACTTACAACAAAGGAGGCAAGAATATACAATAGGGAAAAGTCTTCAAAAAATGGTGCTGGGAAAACTGGATAGGTACTTGCAAAAAAAAAATTAAACTGGACTACTTTGTTACACAATATACAAAAATAAATGCAAAATAGATTTTAAGACTTGATTTAACACCTGAAACCATAAAACTCCTAGAAGAAAACATAGGCAGTAAACTCTTTGACATCAGCCTTAGGAATATAATTTTGGATGTGTCTCCTCAGGCACAGGCAACAAAATAAAAAATAAATAAATGGGACTACATTAAACATACTTTGCATAGCAAAGGGAACGTCAACAAAATGAAAATGCAACAACCTACTAAATGGGGGAAGATATCTTCAAATAATATAACTGATAAGGGGTTAATATCCAAAATATATAAAACTCAGCATCAAAAAACCCAAATAATCCAAGCCCTGGCTGGTGTAGCTCAGTGGATTGAGCACGGGCTGCGAACCAAAGGGTCACTGGTTCGATTCCCAGTCAGGGCACATGCCTGGGTTGCAGGCCAGGTCCCTAGTGGAGGTCATGTGAGAGGCAACCACACATGATGTTTCTCTTCCTCTCTTTCTCCTTCCCTTCCTCTCTAAAAAAAAAATAAAATAAAATAAAAAAATAAACAAATAATCCAATTTAAAAAATGGACAGGAAACCTGAACATTTTTCCAAAAAGACATACAGATGGTGAACAGGCACATGAAAAGATGCTCAACATCACTAATAATCAGGGAAATGCAAGTAAAATCCACAATGCAATATCACCTCTCACCTGTCAGAATGGCTGTCATCAAAAAGACAAGAAACAACAAGTGCTGGCGAGGATGTAGGTAAAGGGAACCCTCATGCACTGTTGGTGGGACTGTAAGTTGGTACAGCCACTGTGGAAAGTAGTATGGAGGTTTAATAAAATTAAAAATAGAACTACCAGCCAACTCAGCAATTTCATTTCTGGGTATTTTTCCAAAGAAAATGAAAACAGTAATTTGAAAAGATACGTGCACACCAATGTTCACTGAAGAAGTATACAATAAACATGATATGGAAGCAACTGAAGAGTCTATCCACAGATGAATGGACAAAGAAGATGTGGTACATGTATACAGTGTAATAGACTCAGCCATAGCAAAAGATGACATCTTGCCATTTATGACAACATGGATGAACCAGAGGGAATTATTATGCTAAGTGAAATAAGTCAGAGTAAGACAAATACTGTATCATTTCACTTATATGTGGAGTCTAAAAAATTAAATGAACAAACAAAACAAAATAGACTCATAGATACAGAGAACAAACTGAGAGTTGACAGAGAATTGGGTAATGGGGGCGAAAAGCTGAAGGCAATTAAGAGGTACAAATTTATAGTTATAACAAATAAGTCAGGACATGTAATATACAACACAGGGAATACAGTCAATATTATAATAATAACTTTGTATGATATTGTTGGGAATCATCCTGTCTGGTTTCAGAAGCTGTAACCCCACTGACAGGTGAAAAGGCCCCATGGCTAGGGGACCTTGGGATTAAAAGCCACTAAGAAAACAAAACTCATCCTCCTGGTAGGGGTGCAACCTCTGCCCCCTTTACATCACCCTGCTTGGCCCCTGGAGGATAGCTGGTTAGTCAACGATGGGTAAGATTCCTTAAGGGAGGGACAACCTAAGACAGGCACAGTCTCAAAGGGGCCATCAGGGAAGGACTTAGAGGATTATGGAGGGACAAAAGACCCTCACCCTCCACTTTGTTATAGCCTGAGTCCTCATTCTATCTGTAAAAATCTCCTAATCTCTTGGCTGCCTTACTTCCCCTGCTTGACTTAAGCCTAAAACAATGCCGGAGGCGGGTCAGCCCTGTGCTGGAACAGGTAATTCCAGAGGGGGGACAATCAGGCCTAAGAAAGAATGCATAAAATCCTGTGAAACCTGCTTTGCTAAGAATGCCCTCAATTTAAATGTTAAGGGTGCAAGCATAAAATAAGTGTGTTTCCCAAAGTTTTATGGCCCTTTGGCTCACTCTATCTATCTGACCCTGACTCAGAATAAGCCCTTATAGTTCTTTGTTATCTGTCCCTTGATCATTTTTGCCTAACAATGATTGATGAGCTTTATGTATATGCCCTGTATTCCTATGCAAACTAAATTCAATAAAAGCCCACTGAGAAAGAGGCTCGAGGCCTTTCTCCTCTGAGAGACTGGTCAGCCTTTCCTCCCCAATCAGATTATGTCTTGGTAGACTTATTCTCATCTGCAACAGCTGAGAGGGCTCTGCGGGATGGACCCCCCCACCCCCTGGCCACAAGGTATTAGATGCTTACAGACTTCTCATGGTGGCCACTTATAAAGGCATAAAAATGTCAAACCACTATGTTGTACACCTAAAACTAATGTTATATTGAATGTCAACTACACTTTAACTAAAAAAGCTTTATAAACCAGAATGAAAAAAATTTCTTTTAAACACTATTTTTTGTAAGCATGGGAAAAAGTTCAGATTAAGAGACAAGTGTTTCTGAACCTAATTATATGTCAGTCACCTAATAAAATTATTGTACCAGACAGGCCACTATAAGGTAAACAGAAAAAAATGACAAACTGAATTTTGCACACTTCATCTCAACTGTGTATTCTCCAATTACAAAAAAAATTATTTAAAATGTTGGTTTAGAAGACTCACTGTCTTGGCATTATTAATAATCACTATTTTCTAATCAAGTCTTTAAAAGGTTTTTCTCATTCATAAATAACAAAATTTAGGAATATGAAATATTTCAGACACAAAGAGATTACTATAAAGACACCCATGTATCTATAAGCCATTTGAGCAAACACCAAGTTTCATGGTAAATTCCTTTGTTATTCTGTGTATAGAATTAGAAGATCTGACATATCTAACTTCAAGAGTTATTTCCATCATTGTGACCTTTGAGTTTTGACATCCCCAACTACTTGCTCTTCACTAACTACAAACTGGAGGCAGGCTTACGAACATTACTTGGCAAGTATGATCCTCCTGCTACCTGCCTTTTAAATCTTGCTCTGTTGGATGATGGTCAACAGGTAGATTAACAAAAAAAGTGCCCATTTTCTTCAATATTATTAATACTTCATGTAATCAGATGAGTTTCCATCTTGTTTAAAATTAGCCAGCCATTATTTGGTCTATTTATTAACTTCTGAAGTTTAAACAAAGCACAATGGCCCATAAACACAATGATGGACCCTTTTGGGTAATCTCTCAGGCCAGACTTAACATTAAAATGCAAATAAGACTTCAGAATACTAGAATTTTCACTGAATGCATCAGGAAATGCTCACTGAATTTCAAATGCACATGGGCCCCATGAGGTATCACTGTCACACCACCTTGTTGACTCCAGTAAGCCAGACCCGAGTTCAAATCACGCCTCTGCTGCTCACCAACTGTGAAAGGAGTGGGGAGTTACTGAACCCTCCCTAAGCCTCCATTTCCCCCCTAAAGTGGAGATAGTAATTCTATCACCTGCTCCTTAACAGTTCTAGTGATTAAATGAAACAATCCAAGGAAAGTGCTTACTTAGTTCAGGGCTTGGCACAAAGACAGCATTTGGTATGTTTTCAGACTGCAAGGAAAATGGATCTCAGAAAACAGGCAGAGAACTGAGATGGTAATTTAGACAAATACTGGACAGGCCTGGAAAGCTGCTGAGTGGCTGGCCATTTGAAGCTGGAACTTGGATTGGTGAGCACTATGATTTTTCTTCTCTATTTGAATTTTAACTGGAAATAGTAGACACTGATACAAACTGCATCAAAGAAGCTGAAGGAAGAACGTACAAGGAACTTGTATGAAAGACCATACAAGAAAAATGCTTCTACTTTCCTTCACTGTGGACACTTCTATTTTTGCTATGACACCGCACTATATCCACACAGTTTTCCACCTTCACATAAACATAAACATCACCCAGGATTTCAGCTCAGGAAACCACTGGGAGACGGGGGAGGGGAGAGAGGGCATGCAAATGAGTATCCAAGTGACTCTCATGCTCACTGGCTCATCCACATTTTGGGAAACACTGGTCTGGAACGTGTGAACATCAAACCTGTGGATGATCTTCACCTTCCAGTTGGTAAGGCTATTACCACACCTCTTCTTCAGTGGATTGAAATTCTGCATAACTGACACCAAAAAAGGGGATTCAGGTCTATTTTTAAGATATTTTTAACCAAAAATTTATACCTGAAACTTATATCCACACAATGACTGACCTCCATCCCTGGCTGTATCCCCACTTCGTATTCACCCACTGCCCAAACCTCACCAGTAACCAGGATCTCACTCTTTCCCACGGAGGTCCATTCTTTCTTTGGGCAGCTCACCCTGTGCAAATAGTCTTTCTAGTAGTGAATAGGAATCTGTCTGCCTCTGACATCCAGCTGTTGGTCCTACCTCTAATTCACAGGGTTATAGAGCAAGTCACAAGCCTATGCCTTCTCCACATTAGCCCTTAGAAAATTTGAAGATAGTTGCTATGGGCCTGTGTGTTATCTCCTTCTTGATCCACACTCAAGAACAAAGAAACTTCGTTATGTGTGAAATTATATCCTGAAAAGTTCTACCTACTCGACATTGTTATGATCATCATTTGCCCTATCCCAGCCCTGATCACACAGTATTTTAACAGTGGATTTTGTTGTTTCCATCTAATACTAGAGCACCTTGCAGGAGGAGATTCCATCTTGTTAATCCTGTATCTCCAATTGTTTAGCACAATGTTGGCAGAGAAGGAATAGGTATATATGGAATGAATGAATGAAAACATTCTACCTTTAAGGAAAAACAAATTAAACATTTCACATTGGGTTTAGAGAGAAAAGCCAGACTATATTTAAACAAAGATATTAAAGTACATCATTCATTTGCCTACCAATTTCCAATTATCAAAATACTTTGGAAGCAAAACTAACCTTGCCGATGGTAGAAAATGTACCATAAGGGGGCACCGCTGAGCTACGTTTCTCCAAACACAGGTACAAAGCAGTGGTAGCTAACAAGTGTTTACTGTGTGCGAAGCACTGTTCTAACTGCCTTCAGTGTATAAACTGCTTTAACCCTCCCCACCTTGGGGGCACGCACGATGCCTATTCCACGTTACTATGACAAAACTCAGACACAAAGCAGTTAGCCACTTGCCCAAGCTACATAGCCAGTGACCCATGGAGCCAGGGTGCAACTTGCACAGACAGTCTGGCTGTAAAATTTCTCAGTCACTGTACAAGATTCTCTCTCTAATGTTACTCTTTATTCTTGCATGAATGGCCATTACATCAGTTAAAGTCAAACTGAAAACATTCCTTCATCATTATATTTGAAAACCAATTACCATACACCTTCCCTGTTTGTGTATCTGGCTTTAACTTTAAATATTACACATGAATTACATTCTACAGAAGTAAAAGTGGACATCAAAAATAGGCAGAACTCATATTGAGTTTGAAGTTACAATTTTTTAGTAAAGTCAGACATTAGCATTAAACAAACAAATGGCTAATGGTGCCATGAGACAGGCCTTAAATCCCATTACAAAGGTAACTAATTACCTCCTAATGTGACATTTCCATGTAGAAATCGTCCTTGATAAATAAGTCGTAGAATATTTGGGCTGCTGACCTGCTCTTCTTCCCAGTCTGAAAAGAACCAGTGAATTTGTTAGGTGTGTTTCAACACAAAATTAAGGTATTACCACATTGTCCTGAACTTCTGATACAAATCAGATACAGCACATCAAAGACGACACTAGGAGCTTCTGCTTAAGTACAACAGGCACCCCTCAGGCAATCACTGCAGCCTGAGTTCTTGCTAGCTCTTCTCCTTAAAAATAGGAGCTGCAGAAAGACTAGTTTTTGTTTTTAAGAACATTTAATGTGCCAAAATAGAGTCCTGGAGTTTGAAAATTGAATCATGTGAGGTGTGAAAAATTGAATCCTAGGTAGAGAAATGTCATCTGAAAATTAATTTTAATTACCAGTAATTAAGAAAATATTCTAATATTTGTACCTGTTAAATATGTTTGAGGCTAGAAACAATATGTTTAACAAGATTTTTAAAATAATTAACATATTGATATAGAGAATAACAAAAAAATTATACCTCAAAACTGTGGGAAAAGTTGAGAATAACAAAAAATGTTTACTTTTAGACAAGAGTGATTTATTACTTTATTGTCTTTTTGAAGTCATTTGGTAAATATTATAGAAGGTACAACTTTAATTCTCTTTACCCAAAATATTCAGAAGCTAGCAAAAAAATACTATGGAAGCTAGAAAAGTGCACAAGGAAAATCAAAAGACAAACTGGTGGGCAGGATGAGTAACAGAAAAGTTCACGTAAGTGTGTGGCTTACAAAACACCACCCTTTGTTAAAATAATGCTGTGAACACTCTGGTGTGTGACAGGGTAGAGGGTTAGTAATTTTCACTAGCTTGGGGATATAATAGTTAAAGCTCTGATTTTTATACGGATTTGAGAACTCCATCATTGTCTCTCTCAGCAATACGGTATGATGTGTGCAGAGCTCCTATTATCAGGAGATGGTAACAGTCAACACCAAAACTAGTTTAAAACATCCCGAAGAGGAAGTGATAGCAGAAAAAGGGGGTAAGTGGAATACTTTCCTTTTGCCTTTTTTTTTACTGTTTAAAATGATGAATATGAATTTGATAAAACAGTGACTCAGTACAGCAGAAATGGGTAGCGGGGAAAGAAATCTCAGTCGTTTCTACTTCCTCCCTTTCCACTCCCCCCCAGGCCCCTCCTGCCTTTTTTCCATCCATCTTCCCTCCCCCTAGCATGCCTTCCTTACTTCCAACTCTAGCACTCCCAGATCCCTCTTCTATCACAAAGGTAAAATAAGCCTTGAACACTTTTGTATGGATTACTTTGACTCCATCATATGCAAAATTACTGTTTAATAGAAAGTTCTGGTCAAAACAGAAGTGTTTCATAAATACAAAGATAAATGACAGTAATTATTTCACAAGAAAAAATAGTCTAAAAACCTTTAAAGTCTTTTTTGAGCTGCAGAAACTTGAAGCCACATATTTCATTATCTCATACGGTGTCCTGATTTCTGCGTACACCACTGGTTTAACATGCTAGCTCCCCTGCCCTCTCAGAGGATCTGAAATTTGGAGACCTGTAGAAGAACAATGCCTCAGGGAGCAGTTTCAGCTGCCAGCAACATGCACTCAGTGGATTATATTGATGACCCAGGAACAGCTACAGGTGTCACTATCCACCCATCAGCAATGTTCCACTGAGCTGTGGAAGATTATACTGAGGAAAACCAATTCCTTCCACAATTGTATTGTACAAAGTATGCTCTTTGACCGATTTAATATTTACTACACTGTTATTATTAGCACCAATAAATATTTACATTTGCTGACCTTTGGTGCATTATGTGATACAATGTGAAACTGGATTTTTAACTTAAATATTTTATGTAAAATAAAAATTAAATGATGTGTTTTTATTCCCTAAATCGTCTAAAATTGCTGAGTACAACTGACAAATTGAGGAAAGGCTGGGTTCAAACACTTTTTTTATGGAAATAAGTACCACAGGATTAACACAATCAATTTCCTGTGCGAGTAGATGGTTCATTCAATTGGGAAATTACAGCAAAGACCTGCACTTGAACGTTACCTTTGTTTACCACTATTCAGGATACTCTAAGGCATTAAAACTAATTTTAATATTTAGGCACACAATTATGAAGGTAAAAATATTTCTTTTATCTTAAGTTATAACACTGTCCCCAAAAATAAATTTTTGAATATTACTCAATTTTTGTCTTATATTAATCTTTTCTGTAATATTCCTAGATGTCAAAAGCTATCTTTACCATCCCTCCACTCCAAAATCACAAAAGTAATATTATGTCATACTTAGTTAAAATATCAGTGTTTGATTTTAAAAATGCTTTTCATACTGACAGCCCTCTCTCCTCCCTGGCTATGAAGACATTCCAATATTCCAAGAGCCCCCAGTTTAGCCCACTTCAGCTTTTCTGAAATTTCTTCTTACCTATAATCTTTAGCTTCAGTAGTTTTCTGATTTAGAACAAACACTGATTTGTCCCTTAGTTATCAATATGAAGAAAGATCTAGTTATCTGAAAGTATCTAGATCTAAAGTATCTAGATACTTAAAAAAGTATCTAAATCAGTGTTTCTTAAATTCAGATCTATGAATACCAAAACATACTCTTAGGGTCTGAAAGTCTTTTTTAAGAATTTTTAAATTGTGTTTCACTTTAATGATAATCTGGAAGAGATGATCTAATTTGAATAATTCCTCTTATAACCAAGTACAGACTTGGGGTTTTAATGCCCATGTATGCATTTTAAATTTATGATCGAACTGACACCAAGCAGGACTTCTTTAATTGTCAAGAGGCTAACAAGGAACGAACAGAGGCAGACTTAATACATAAATGATTCTTTCCTTCCTGCTGAGTGAGGGCTGAATGACAATTTGGCACATGGTGTGGATGAAGGTTCTGTGGTGACTAGGTCCTCGTACAGCAAGCAAGAGCACATGCATGCCAACTCAACGGTGCCATATTTATGGTCCAAGCCATAAGTTGGTTTTAAGAAAAATATACCTTCCAGCACATTAATGTTGTTAATTTCAATATTATTGGTTTTAGAGTTATGTGTGCATTTTTCTTGTATATCTTTTTAGTTTTATGGTTGTGTGTGAGTTAATAAGGATAAAGAATTTTAACTGGGTTTGATGTTTTTATCTTTAAAAATAAACATTGTGTTAAAAACTTAAGTCAGTACTAGGGAATCTACAAGAATTTTCTTCCTCTAACAGTTCCACATATTATTTAAGGTAAGGGGATACTGATATAATTTATTCATTTTTTATACAATGTGTTCTTTGTTGAAACACGTCTTGTCCTTTAAATGTCCAAATTGCTCTGGCTAGTAAAATTAAGTGAAATCAGCTCAAACAGTCATGTCATTATGGCACATAATAGGGTCAAGGTGAAGTGGGGAAAGTTCAAAGGAAGAACATGCGCTGAGAGCTCACTTTAGGATGGCAAGACAGAGTCTTCCCACACAGAAAGGAACCAGAGGAAGGGAGGAAGGACACCCACTCTCTCACAACTTTGGTGTCATGAACACTGGATTAAAAATGCAAAGCACAAATAGGTTTTATATTTTCTTGATTTGTAGTAGTTCATAGAACACATGAAGTGACATGAACTGGAAATTAACTTTGTGGCAAACTCAATTTTAAATAGCTTATGCATAGAACAGGCCAAACAGAATATACTTTGTTAAAGGTAGTTTTCTTTCCTTTTGTTGTGTCTTGGTATTAATAGGTTTACTAATTGAAAATGTGTATATGTTAGCTGTATTATGTTTTACTTTTTAAAAATAATTTTCATTTACATGAAGCAGTTCTGAGTCAAAAACAGGGACTTGGCATAGTGGCTCCTTTACCATTTCTCAGTGAGGTTGTTGAAGAGCAAAACAGGGAAGGTCATACAGTGGTCCCCTTTAACTTTGAGCCTTATGCTCTCAATTATTTATTTTTTTGTATCTTATATATTTAAAACTTTTTCAAAATGTTTATGAAACAAAGTAAAGGTAGGGAGAATTAACATTATTCATTCTCAAGAGAAAAACACAACTCACCCATCGGCCAATTGTCATACACGTGCTTTGCAATGTCAGAAGCAGAATCATTAGGAGAAAACAGGAACTCTTTTGTCTTCCCGCTTACCAAGATAAGGCGCAAATTGATCTGAAAGAAGACAGTGATGCTTTTAATATAAACCTGGAAATTTTTAAAGTAAAATACGACTCAGCTTTTTATTTCAATCACATTCTAAATTATTACTATTTCCTCATTTTTATTTACTTAAATTATATAAAAAAATTTTATAAAAGATTTTATTTATTTTAGAGAGAGGGAAGGGAGTGAGAGAGAAACATCAATCAGTTACCTCCTGCACGCACCCTGACCAGGGACTGAACCAGCAACCCAGGCATGTGCCCTGAATGGGAATCCAACCAGAGACCTTTCGCTTTGTGGGATGATGCCCCACCAACTAGGCCACATTGGTGAAGGCTGTAAAATTTTTTTTAGAAAATGGGAATCTGATATATGATATTATTTCTAATATTTAATATATATGAGGGAAGAACAGATAGATATGCCATAATAAATGAACAATGGAAAACCAAAATCCACCATGTCTTTAAAATTTACTCCAACAATGTTTGGAATTGGACTTTTACAGGTTATCACTATTACTTCAGAATGCATATTTTCCATTGTAAAACTAACAAAAATGGTGACTCTGTAGATCACTTCACTCAACAGAAAAAAATTTTAGATGTTAATCTACTTCTTAGAAAAAAATAAAAAGAGAAAACAAATTATATAAAACTTTTTATTCTATACAATTATTTAAACCTAAACAAATTAACCAGAAGCTATAATTTTAGAGAACTTTATTATGGTTAATAGAGGAATCAATGACATCCCAAATGCATGATTATGGATTTTCCTGGGAGAGGGAAGAGGAGCTATGTATGACAAAGAGCAGATTCTCAGTGCAAAATCTAAGGTAGACAGTGGAATTAAAATTTTTGAGATCCACTGGATTTACATTTCTTACTAAATAGGTATTTGCTTATATGCCATTCTTAACACATTTTCCAAAATATTCACTTTTTATTTTTACCCATAATTAACTAGGTAGTATTTTTTTAATCACAACATCCATATACCTCCCTGTAAGTTACAGGAACACAAGCATAGCCTCCTATACTTCTGGGCCTTTGTTAAGACAGCAAAGAAGACCGTCCTAAAAGTTGGGTCTGATCCAGAGCTGAGCCCTGGGACTAAGCCCTGCTTCTTTATACAGAGAGAACAGAGAATGTCACTGTACCAGTTCGAATTATACCAGGTCCCAGGTACATCCCAGTCTCTCATCTTCAATTACCAGTATTTTTCCTTATTAAAAAAAATACCAGAAAATCTGTAAGATGGCAAAGGCTACAATGATAAATTGGTGCCTGGGGCAGCACCACCAAGACACTGATCTACCTACTCCCACCATGGCTGGTGCCACTCCCAGCACCTCACCACTCTGAAGATGAGTTGAAGGTTATAAAATATCTTATCTAGAAAAATGCTACATGCAGACAATTCCATATTCGATGGGGTGCAACTGGATTCCATATCAGATAGAGAACTGGATTCCATATTAGAAAATGTATTCTAACGGTATTTCACAGTCTCTCTCAATAAAAAAATTTTTTTAAGTTAAATAGAAATCTATATTCCAAGTGAAAAGCTCTTTATTGATGTCGAGTAAGAATTTTTTGCTGCCTTTCTTCCTTAACTAGAATAAAATTAGACCAAAGAATCTAGTACAGGAAGCAATCTGATGAAATTGCACTGCTGTGAGGTGATATGATCCAGAAACTTTGTAAGTTCCACTTGAACTAAATTCAAGTAGTGGTTTGCCAAAATGATTAAACTGTAAGGAATCACCACCTTATTTATTTCCTATAATAAACAAGTAATAAGTGATTTTTTAAGCAAGGAACCCAACACTTGTCTATATGATACAATGTGGACTTTGTACTAACAGACACATCACTGTTCTTGGCTGTCTCTTTATGTGTGAATACTGATACATATATTACGCTTTGAACTTATGTGCAATGTTCTAAAGGTTTCAAACTATTGTGTAAGAGGCTTTTAGTCATTAATGCCCAGGAAATTATGACTCTCATACTGGTTTAGGCAAATATATTTGTTTAACCAGAAAGAAATATAACTGAATTCAAGCTCTCTGAGAATTATATAAATGATATGAACATATTACTTCTTAGAATAATCTTTTAAGTTTAAAATTAATTTCTATTGGGCTTTTATTTAAATTATAATATTTAAAAATAACAAAGAAAAGACTCAATCCTTAGAATTAGTAATGGTGACATCAAAGCACATTTTGTATTTTCCCTAATATCCATCAACAGAGAAGTGGAAAATAAATGACCATAAATCCTTACAATGGAAACTGGAACAGTTGTTAAATGCCAAGAAATACAGATCTATGTTATCTGACATGAAAAGATGTCCAAAGTATGTTAAAACAAAACAACACATATAACTCATCCAATAAATATGTAATACTAACTAGATTTGGGTTCATATCACAAAGTTCTAGGTATTTCCTATTTTAAAACTGGTATACATCACTGTCACCAATAAACTGGTAATTCACATCTAAAGAATTTATTTATCTAGATGTTCAAAATGTTGGAATCTTTAGGCTCTAAATGTTTTGACACAGGTTAAAAGTACTTTTAAAAATGTTTACAGGTGGGTAGGAACTTTTCAGTGTGACAGAGACCCTTCCAATCCCTACTTACTTACACTGCTCTGCTTCAAATATTTATGATACCTGCCTGGCCCCCAAAACATTTGAGTTTGTAAGTCGTGAAAGTGCTTTGGGCTATAAAATGAGAACAAAAAACAGGGTAAGATTTTAAAATCTATATACAGGAAGCCAAGCCTAATCACCTCTGTGGAAGGGGAAGGAGGGAAATGTGACAATCCAAAAGTAAGCCCATAAATACATGAATCCAAGAATTTACCAAATCTTACAGTTAAAATTACCTAAAACTGACTATAACAGATAAAGACTCTTCAGGAAAGAAGTTTATGTCCAAAATAACAGCAAGAAACACACAAAATTAAGTGAAGTAACACGTTATCTAAAACACTTCCAGTGCCCCTAACGGTCTGGAATATTGTAGGTGTTCTATTAATATTTATTGACCAATATTTCAGTTTTTTAGTTTCAAAGATGCAAGTGGAAATGTAAACTGAAAAGATAAGCACTAAGATTCAAATCTAGGCTTCAGCACTCTGGGCCTTTTATCAAATGGCAAGTGCATTATGTAGAATGGAAATTCTACATAATTTCCATTCTACATAATGATAACAGTAATTCTACATAATTGATAACAGTAATTTTTGGTAGTGATATAGAAATGAAGACATAGTTCCAAATATGAGCTAGTTCCCTTTAAAAGATTATGCACTAATTATTTAAATATTTATTAATGAAGTCCTTTTTACTTCTTCGAAGTGAAGCTAAGTCAACCTATAAAATACCTTAAAATAATCTCTGCTTGTGAGGTGGTGGGAGTCTCGACATATCAACAATGAGTTAAAAACAAGACTCCTATTTACAGCTTAAAATATGAAACACTACATATAGATACTTGTCTAAAAACAAAACTATTAATTAAGACTCTGGATGACTTGATTTGAGATAGAGCTCCTATTATGTAATAAAATTCTCAAGGGATGGCATTTTGATCATCCAAATGAATTACATATTTTATAATTACTTTTGAGGCAAACAAATCAAATCAAACAAAACAAATCAAAACAAACAAATCAAAACTAATACCGTAAACTATGGTATTAGTGAGGTAGAACTACCATGATCCTATAGAGCACAGGTGGCAAACACAAGGCCCATGGGCCGAATTGGCCCTCCACCTTGTTTTATCTGGCCCAGCACCTTGTTTCTACCCAGTGGCAGCACCGAGCTATCGCTTAACTGTTAAGAAGTAGTTACATTTATACAGTCCTAAAATTACATTCGGCCCTTTGAAAGCAACCATGAGGCTGATGTGGCTCCTGGTGAAAATGAGTTTGACACCCCTGCTGTAAAGCCCATGGAAACAACAAGAACTCTTCAATGCATGTAATTTCAAGTTTAAAAAAATGTTTTCAGTCAAACCGATTACATTACCTTGCAGAATCTCATCTAGAACTTAATTCAACAGCAATTTGCTTTCAACTGGTCAAGATTAAAAAAATTAGAGGAAGGACAGAGAAGGAATCAAAGATGGAATTAACTGGAATGGTCTTTGAATGTAAAACAGACATTATGGAGGTGGAGCATGCCCTTTAAAAGAAATGACTGTTTTCTACCAAGAAAGAGATCAACATATAGATAAGAAAAGGAAATCACAACTTCTCTGAGAGTCTCTGAAGAAGAACATGATTACTGGGGTACCTCACATGAGGGGAAAGCACCTTTGCCTTTGTGGTGCTGATTCCACCTATTTTGCCAAAGGGCAAGCAAGAGGCCCAGTGTAAAAGATGTAAGACTTTCTTTGAAAATCCCTTTTTAAAAGCTCTCAATTTATGTCAAGGAGATTATACTGAGAAAAAAAATGCCAACCCCAAAGGTTATATACTGTATGATTCCATACATATAATATTCTTGAACTGACAAAATTATGAACTGGAGAAAAGAATCATGGTGGCCAAGTGTGGGAAAGAGGCATTGGTGGCTGTGTTCACGAAAGGGAGCACAAAGGATCTCTGTGCTGGAACTAAGTGGTTGCATGAATCTGCACATGTGATAAAACTGCAGAGAACTAAAAACACACACAGACATGACAACTAGAGAAATCTGAATAAAGTCTGTGGATTTTATCAGCATCAATTTCCTGTTGGGATATTGTACCACAGTTCCGTTAAGATGTTACCATTAAGGAAAACTGGGTGATGGGTATATGGGATTTCTCTCTACAATTTCCTACAAAGGCATGGGAATCTATAATTATCTAAAAATAAACAGATTTTTTTAAAAAACAGCAAGCACTCAACTTGCCAAAAATTTATATGATATTTTTTATTATATGTCTGTCTTCTCTTATTTGCATATAGTATATGCAAATAAGAAATAAAATAAATAGTTATTTCTGAGTCTCTGAAGAAAATAAATAGTTCTTTTTAAAAAATGTTGTGTTAAAAGTCACTTAATCTTAAAAAAAGATAAAAACCTATCAGTGACTTCTTTTGAGGCAATGTATGAATCTGAAAATAGATGAGCATAATTTCTTTCTTTAAAAAAAAATTTCTTTTTGATTTTTAGAAAGAGCGGAAGGGAGAGAGGAAGAGAAACATCTATGTGAGAGAGAAACATTGACTGTCTGTCTCTGTACGTGCCCCACCTGGAGACCATATCCGAAATCCAGGCATGTGCCCTGACCAGGAACTGAACTGGTGACCCTTCAGTTTGTGGAATGAGACAGAACCAACTAAGCCACACTGGCTGGGGCAAGCATATTTTTTATTTTTCTAGAGGTATAGATTTGTAACTGACATATTTTGAATTTTTGGTGAAGAAAAATGGAATGAGGGCAACAAGAAATGTGTTCATTTTTCTACACAGGACTGATTCAAAACAAATTATCCAAGCAACTGCAGTGCTAAAAATATGGTAATCATGTTTCATAAACTTTCTTTTAGGTGTCCATTTATTCCAACATTTTCTGAAGCAGTCACTATACTTGGTGTCTGGATTACAAAAGATTTAATATAGTATAAATCCCTGAGGATTTCATAACCTTGAAAGTATGAGAGAGACATACAAACATAAGTATGGCAGAGAAGCATAGCTAAGGGTATAAAACCTTAAGTGCCTAATAAATATTTGCTGAATGAATTTTAAAAGTAACAGAAGGAAAGCCTGTGAGTCTGAGAATCCATAGTGGGGTATGTATGATCATGTGAATAAAGAAGAAAAATGCGAATAGCCTGCTATTTGTTGTGTGGCTTACTATATTTCAGGCACTGCACTTGGTGACCACTCCACCTAACCAGGCTCTGAAGGAGGTATTACTATCCCCCCCTCATTTTAGAGTTGCAGTAATGAGTTTAGATGTTAGTAAGGAAGCTGAGTGAGATTTGAACCCAGGTGTGCTAGTAACACATACCTGCTGCTCACCACTTGGCTAGAGTGAACCAGGTGGCCCCAGCAAATTCCTCACCATCATCTTCCATTGTTATTCTCCATCATCATCTCAACCGCTCTTGCCCTCACTATGTTCCAGTCACAGGTATCTTCTTTCAGTTCCTTAAGGCCTTCACACAGGTTATTCCTTCTATTTGTAATGCTCAGTACCTTACACTCCCCACCTCAATATACACACACTCGGGCTGGTATGTTTGAGAGGAGATGGCATCAATAATACCTCCTAAGCCAAATCATCCTGAATAAATAATAAAACCAATTTTTAATCATAGCACAAGAATTTCAAAATAAAATTAGAAAAGCCCAGAAAGCATTCCTAACTGGAGCAGCAGTCCTATTTGTGAGGAAGTTGTTATAAAACATCCATGACAACAGATTTTAACCTCTAAGAAAACACACATGAATTCTTGTCTATGAATTTACTTGCAGTATGGCATCATAAACTAAAGTACACTGAGATTTGCTACATGGATTAAAACTATGGAATCTTTTTCTATATTCCTTTTAGCACTTAGCATGATGTCAATTTCATACATATAAAATATAAAATATTAAATCTGTTTTTCTATTACTGTTAATCCTCTTATATCCCACTCCTCCCAGCAATCACACTGTTGTCCATGTCCATGAGTCCTTTTTCCTTTTTGCTCAATCCCTCCACCCCTAACATCCCCCCACCACTAGCTGTTATCCTACTTTCATGTATGAGTCTGTCTCCAGTTTCCTAATTAGTTCACTTTGATCATTAGATTCCATATATAAGTGAAATCTTTTGCTTTTGTCTTTCTCTGACTGGCTTATTTCACTTAGCATAGTGTTCTCCAGGTCTATCCATACTGTCACAAAGGGTAAAATTTTTTGTTCCTTTTACAGCTGAGTAGTATTCCATTGTGTAAATGTCCCATAGTCGTTTTACCCACTTATCTACTGATGGACACTTGGGATGCTTCCATATCTTTGTGACTGTAAATAATGAAATAACGCTGGAAAGAACATAGGGGAGCTAACATTCTTTCAAATTAGTGTTTTGGAGGTGGGAAAATTGAGACAACTGTATTGGAACATTAATAAAAATTATGTAAAAAAAATACAAATTAGTGTTTTGGGTTCCTTAGAATACATTCCCAGAAGTGGGATCCTGGGTCAAAAGGTAGATCCATTTTTAACTTTTTGAGGCATCTCCAGACTGCTTTCCATAGTGGCTGCACCAGTCTGCATTCCCACCAACAGTGCAAAAGGGTTCCCCTTTCTCACATCTTTTCAAGCACTTGTTTCTTAATTTATTGATGACAGACATTTCTGACAGGTGTGAGGCAGTATCTCATTGTGGTTTTAATTTGCATTTCTCTGGTTAGTGACGTTGAGATCTTTTCATATGTCTGTTGGCCATACATATGTCCTCTTTGGAGAAGTGTCTATTCAGATCCTTTGCCCGTTTTTAAATTGGGTTGTTTGCTTTTTTGGTGTTGAGTTTTGTAGCTTCTTTATAAATTTTGGATATTTAACCCCTTATCTGGTGTATTGGCAAATCTGTTCATCCATTCTCTGGGTTGTCTTTTTATTTTGTTGATGATTTCCTTTGCTGTGCAAAACTTTCTAGTTTCATGTAGGCCCATTTGTTTATTTTTTCTTTTGTTTCCCTTGCCTGGGGAGATAGATCCAATGAAAAATTGCTATGAGCAATATCCAAGATTTTGCTGCCTATGTGTTCTATGATTTTTATCATTTCAGGTCTAACATTTAAGTCTTTGATGCATTTTGAATTTATTCTTGTGTGTGGTGTCTGTCCAATTTCCCCAACACCATTTATTGAATAAACTATCTTTAGCTCATTGTACGTGCTTGCTTTCTCTTTGAATATTAATTGACTATAAAGTTATGTGTTTATTTTTGGGCTCTCTATTTTGTTCCCTGATCTATGTGTCTGTTTTTATTCTAGTACCATGTTTTTTTAATCATGGTGGACTTATAGTATAGTTTGATAGTAGGAAGCGTGATTCCTCCAACTTTGTTCTTCTTTCTCAGGATTGCTGTTGCTATACAGGGCCTTCTGGAGTTCCATATACAATTCTGAAATATTTGTTCTAGTTCTGTGAATTACATCATTGGAATCTTAAATGGAATTGTGCTGAGCCTATAGATTGCTTTGTGTAGTATGGACATTTTAATGATGTTAATTCTTCCTATCCATGAGCATGGTATGTGCTTCCAGTTATTTTTATCTTCTTCAGCTTCTTCAGTGTCTTATAATGTTCCATGTACAGGTCTTTATATCCTTGGTCAGGTTTATTTCTAGATATTTTATTCTTTTTGAAGCAACTGTGAATGGGATTGTTTTCTTTATTCCCCTTTCTCTTAGTTCATTGTTGGCGTATAAAAATCAACTGATTTCTGGATATTAATCTTATATCCTGCTACTTTGCTGAATTCATTTAAAATATTAACTCTTTATATGTAAAACCTCAGTAGGATTCCTTATTTTATTTATTTATTTATTTATTTATTTATTTATTAACAAGAGACATGCTATTTTATTTCCTGTAAGGTACATAAAATATCTAATGGCACTATAAGTAAATGTATGGTTTTTTGATATTTTGAATTGTTTTATTTTTTAAAAAATGTTATTGTTGCCCTGGCTGGTATGGCTCGGTGGATTGAGTGCTGACCTGTGAACTAATGGGTCACCAGTTTGATTCCCAGTCAGAGCACATGCCTGGGTTGCAGGCCAGGTCCCCAGTGGGGGGTGTGGGAGAGGCAACCACACATTGATGTTTCCCTCTCTCTTTCTCTTCTCTCTCTAAAAATAAATAAATAAAATCTTTAAAAAAATGTTATTGTTGTTATATTACAGTTGTCCCAATGTCTCCCCCTTTGCCCTCTTCCACCCAGCCCATGCCCCATTCCCCATTCCCACAGTCAATCTCCATACCACTGTCCATGTCCATGAGTCACTCATACATGTTCTTTGCCTAGTCCCTTCCCCTTCTTTCCACCCTTATGCTCCTCCCCTCTGGTCACTGTCAGTCTGTTAAATAATTCTATGCCTGTGGTTCTATTTTGCTCATTAGTTTATTTTGTTCATTAGATTCCTCTTATAGGTGAGATCATATGGTATTTGTTTTTTACTGACTGGCTTATTTACTTAGCATAATATTGTTGAGTTCCTTCCATGCTGTCACAAAAGACAGAAGTTCCTTCTTTCTTTCTGCAGCAAAGTATTCCACTGCATAAATATACCACAGTTTTTTGATCCACTCATGTACTGATGGGCACTTAGGCTGTTTCCAGCACTTGGCTATTATAAATAGCACGGCTATGGACGTAGGGGTGCTTAAATTCTTTTGAATTGGTATTTTGGGATTAGGGCATATTGCTGGCAGTGGAATCGCTGGGTAAGTTGTGACACTATAAAAGTCCTAGAGGAAAACATAGGCAGTAAAATTTCAGATATGCCCTACAGCAATATTTTTGCCAATACATCTCCTAAGGCACTGGAAACAAAGGAGAAAATAAACAAATGAAATTACATAAAATTAAAACACTTCTGTACAGCTAAGGAAACCATCATCAAAATGAAAAGGAAACTGATTGTATGGGACAACATATTTATCAGTGATACATCAGACAAGGGTTTACTCTCCAAAATACATGAAAAATTCATATGATTCCACACAAGGAAGACAATCCAATTAAAAAAATGGGCAAAGGACCTGTATAGACAGTTCTCCAAGGAGCACATACAGAGGTCCCAGAGACATATGAAAGGATACTCAGCATCACTAGCCATCAGAGAGATACAAATTAAAACCACATTAGATATCACCTCACATGAGTCAGAACAGCCATCATTAAAAAAAATCAACAAACAAGTGCTGTAGAGGCTGGAAAGAAAAGGGAACCCTGGTGCACTGTTGGTAGGAATGCAGACTGGTGCAGCCACTGTGGAAAACACTACGGAATTTCCTCAAAGAAAAAATTGAAAATGGATTCCTTAGTTTTAATTGTAGAAACACTTACCTACCCTGGAAGATAGAAGGTCAGAGAGGTCTCCAGCTTATTTCCCCAAGTAAAACGTCTACAATAAATATCTCATTTTAATGAAAATATGAATTTCCAGAACACGTAACTCATTCCAAAATGTAGGTGAAGCACTATATTCCAAAGCAATATTAATGCTTTTTAAATGATGTAAACTGTCAACTACTTATTCATTAAATTATATTTTGAGCAAAGAACATGCAAATGAAGTTTCTGGGCTATAAAAATGAATTAACATTAACAGTCAATTACGCTTCTTGCTCTCTAAGTAGACTGATTTTTGTTTTACCTCATCAGTGAAGAAACAAACACTGGGTTCTTATAAATACAATTCAGAGTAAAATAACAAAGCTCAAAACTCACACAGCACTTAGTGCCTGGCACACGGTAAGTGCCTAATGAGCTATTATCACAAATTATGTGTCATTATCATGATCACACCCATCATCAGTATAGCAAATCACATAATATTAACTATATAATGCTCTTTAAATAATTTATAATGTATATTTACTTTAAAATAAGTTTGGAAAACTTTGATAAAATTAAATTTCCATGAGAAGACTGAACAATATATATTTTTTCAAATTCCAAATCTTGTATGCTGAGAAAACACATTGGTTCTGATATTAAATTATGGTTCCGTATGACATTAAAACCCAACTACACAATATCCCTTTAAAACTTGAACATAGGCTATAAACTAGTTGCTTTAACCAGATTTCAGTTCACAATAGTAGCGGTCTAATTTCTTACATGTACTATCATTCAAATAGTAAATTCAAATGAAACCAAAGCACTTTCTCTGGGACACCAGATTTGTATCTAGAGAAACATTTGTTTTAAGGAGGATTTTTAAGTTTTATGACTCAATTAAGAACAAAAGTTCAGGCCCTGCCTGGGTAGCAATGTTGGTTACAGTGTTGTCCTAATAATACCAAGGTTGCAGGTTCAATCCCTGGTCAGGGCACATAAAAGAATCAACCAATGAATACATAAATAAGAGGACACCTTGATGTTTCTCTCTCTAAAATCAACTTAAAAAAAGAACAAAAGTTCAGTATAATTATTTCTGTCATGAAGAACTTACAATATTAAATTATAGATAGAAGATAAGAAATTGGCAAAGGCAATGCAATAGAACACTGGAGAAGAGAGAGTGGCTTTTTCTATATTCATAATATATTTTCAAGTATTTCAGGAAGATGACAATTCTTTTCTCTGTCCATCTCCTATTAGTGGAAATATGATGGTGTGAGTTTTTTGGCTAAGGAAATTAATATTTATTGAATATCAACTATGTACCATAAGATTTGCTTACTTTTATTATTTCATATAGTCCTTTGTCTTCTCTCTAATCACCTAGATATTCTAATAAATCCAGGTAGGAGGACACAGGATGAAACTTTTAGATGTCAGTACTTTTCTTATTTGTCTTGGCTTTGCCATTATGTGAGGCTTCCACCACATTTCTCTTGAGCTAAGTGTGCCCTCTTGCTGTGGGTGTCAATTCTCAGATTCTCTCCTTCCTATTTCTTCTACACTGTTATCAAATTCTCAGAACTACTTTAAATACCATGCCTTTTACAACAGTCCTCATCATTCAACTTTTAACACTGCAAGCAGTCTCAGTTCATAGGCAGATAGGGACAGGCAAGGGAAAAAGCCCTGAGAGGCTGGGCAGTTAGGGGCAAAGTAGAAGAGAAACCAGTTTTCTATCTCTTAGATCAGGATTTGTTCTAGCATACCTCAATGTCTCTCAATGTCCCCCTAGATCTTTCTAAACATTGAATTCTTGTCTTATTCAAATAGACACTTGAGAAGGGCTTGTTTTTCTCTTAGGATTCATTAAACATACTAACATAAAAAGTTAGTATGTTCACCTGCAATATACCATACTAACTAAAAAGTAATCCTGCCTTTTTCTCTGAGTGATGGAACTTCTAGAGAATAGAAGTAAACATTAAGAGAAAAAGAGTCCTTATTTACTATGAAGTAAGTTTGGAGTTGTTGGATGAGCACAGATTTTCAGTTTTACAAAAGAAAAAGAGTTCTGGAAGTAGATGGTGGTGATAGTTGCACAATATTATAAATGTCTTCAGTACCACTGAACTGTACATTTAAAAATGGATAAGTCTGACCAGGTGGCTCAGTTAGTTGGAGCATCGTTGCATGCACTAAAAGTTTGTGGGTTCAATCCTCAGTTGGGGCCTGTATGGGAAACAACTGATTCATGTTTCTCTCTCAGAGCGATGTTTCTCTCTTTACCTTTCTCTCCCTCCCCTGCACCCCTCCCCACTTCTTCTTTCTCTAAAAATCAATAAAAACATATCCTCTGGCAAGAATTAAGAAAAATGGTTAAATGGTAAATATTACATATATTTTACTACAATCTAAAAAACTGTGTTTATCCTTACCCAAAACATTTTTCATTGCTTTTAGAGAGAGAGGAAGAGAGAGAGAAAGAAACATTGATGAGACAGAAACATTGATTGGTTGCCTCTCATATGCGCCCCAACTGGGGACTGGACACACAACCCAGGCATGTGCCCTGACCAGGAATTGAATACCCTACCTTTGGGTTACAGGATAGCACTCCAACTAACTGAGCCACATCGGCCTACTGTTAGAAGATGTCAAACACCTACTGTTAGAGAATGCCATAGTGACTTTCCTTTTTATAGCATAACTGTGAATTAAATATTTGTACCACTGCTGTATGAAAGGACTGGCTATACCCAGGGACAGTCTTTAATATTAGACTAAAATTCATATAAGATGGACACCTTAAAAATACACAATTGATAAGGCTTATCTTTATCATACTTTTTTAAAAGAAGATGAAAAATTACTTTAGACTTGATGCTATGGCTATGGTTAGAAAATCATTTTTTTTAATCCCCATCTGAGGATGTGTTTTCACTGATTAATTTCTTAGAGAGTGGGAAAGGGAGAAAAACATTGATGTGAAAAACATTGATGTGATAAACACTGATTGGTTGCCTCCTGTTCATGCCCCAACCAGAGATCCAACCTGCAATCTAGGTATGTGTCCTGACCAAAAATCAAACCCTCAACTTTTTGGTGTATGGGAAGCAACTGTGCTACCAGGCAAGAGCTAGAAAATTTTAATACGTGCCTTGCCCTATGAAAGGGAAACTAACGGTTGTCTAAGGGATTGTCCTAGATGACTGCTGAAGTTCCTTCCAGCTCTAGTGTAATCTAATTAGCATTTTAAAAGGCCATGTTATTTAGAAACATAACAATTTTTATGCATAATAAAAAATATATGAGGTCTGTACAGAGACAGTGCAGCCATTGTTAATACAATGAGAATGGTTTAATGTGATATTGATGTAACCTGGCATCCAAAGAGAGTGAACTGGAATGGGCATGTGTGAACAATGACAACTTCACTGAACTAGTCAGTGGGGGCAATAGATACTGATGAGTGAGCATGTGTACTGTGTGGCCATTGCATTCAAAATGAGCAAGTAGAGCAACAAATCTGCATTCAATTTTGCATTAAGCTTGAACATTCCTCCACAGAAACTATTCAGATGATTCAGAAGGCCACAGCTAAGGGCAACTGGTCATTGGCAGCTTCATCACAACAACATGCCCATTCATGCGTCACGTCTCCTAAAGAGTCTTTTGGCAAAACATCAAATCGCCCAGGTGACTCAGCCCCTGCAACTTTTGGCTTTTCCCAAAACTAAAATCACCTTTGAAAGGGAAGAGATTTCAGGCCACCGATGAGATTCAGGGAAATATGATGGGGCAGCTGACGGTGACTGGGAGAACTGTGTGAGGTCCCAAAGTGCCTACTTTGAAGGAGACTGAGGCATCACTGTCCTATGTACAATGTTTCTTGTATCCTGTATCTTCTTCAATGAATGTCTCTATTGTTCATATTACTGCACATGGCTGGATACCTTCTGGAAAGACCTCACACATAGAATAAATATTCAGTAATGATTAATTTGTTCCTACCAATAACAATTTATATTTGAATTAACAGAGATGGAATGATATAAACCTACTGCCTTCATTTCCTCATCACTAACTCTTATTTTTAATTCCCTATAAGCCCTGTCCAAGTAGCTCTGTTGGTTAGAGTGTTGTCTTGATATGTCAGGTTGTAGGTTTGATCCCTAGTGAGGATACATATAAGAAAAAACCAATGAAGGCCTAAATAAGTGGAACAACAAATCAATGTGGTTTTTTTCTCTATATATAAAATCAGTAAATTAAAAAAATTAAGATAAAAATTCCCTATAAACCAGTGCCTACTGAAGCTACACTACTGAACTATATTCTTAAAGGATTATTAAGTGATCATATACTTACGATCACTTAATAAAAAAAATCAAATAGCCTCTTTTCATTTCCCATCTTCCTTATTCTCTCCACAACATTTGACAAGTTTAAGTCCTTCTGTTTTGAAAATCTTTCCTCGTTAGGTTTCTATAATTCCACAAATGTGCTTTCTGAAACACTAACCTCCATTAAGTGTTCTGGGGGAGAAGAGGGTTCAGCAATTGAATAAATCTGCAAAACATTACTTCATATATTAGCCTCTTAGAGATTCGCCATGTGTGTTAACATATTACAAACCCAGATAATTCTTACAGTAAACAAATTCACTTAACTTTAACAGAGTTGTAGAGTTTAACCACAGAACCAATTTTCTTTCCTATGTTCCATCTTAACCACACCACCAATCTAGTGTTTGATAAAACATACTGTGGGAAATACTATACCTTCTTCTTTGATCCTCTCTTTTAGTTGTTCCCCCACCCTCTCTTATACTCCAATTATGGGCTTCCAAGACTCTCTCATCAATCTTTTCTTTCCCCAATATTCTATCCTTGGGAGAGCTTGTCCACACCCAAGACTTCAACTGTTACCTATTAGGAACATTCCCAAACCCATTCTCCATGGAACACCACTTTCATTCTTCCAACTGCCAGCTGACCATTTCTAACTGGATAGCTTGTTCTCCCCTCAAAATTGTTACATTTAAATTTGAACTTATCTCTTCCTAAGTAACAGGTTATTTCTGCTAAATTCTCCTGGTTTCTGCTAAATTCTGCTAAATTCTCCTGGTTTCCCACTCACTCAGGCTTGGAAGCTCAGAGTCATCATTTACTCTGCCTTTTTTTCTCATCTCCCCTTCATCAGTTACTAAACTTTTAAAAATTCTCTCTGCTGCCCCTCTCATTCCTAATCCAACCAAACACTCAGTGTCATTGCCAAACACTTTCAATGGTTTAGAATTCTGCCAGTGTGCCACAGGTAGCTAACACAGTACTTTCTGTGAAGTACACAGTTAACTATCATACAATAGGTACTATCTCCACATTGTTGATGGCAAACTGGGGCACAGAGGTTAAGTAACTTCTAAAGATCAGGTATTTTCTACTCCAAACTTCTAAGTCCAATCCAACCACTAGTATTTCCCTACCCAAATTTCTATTCCAGCTAAATTGATGTATTCATTATTAATCCTATCCTAGCAAGAATCACAAGAATGACTTCCTCATTGACTTCCTCTCATTGAAGTTCTAATTCCTCCTTTGAAGCCTCTGTGACCACTCTGGCCTATACTACTTATTCTTCCCTCAGAGATCCTATCCATTCACAAGCGAGGATCAGGATGACCCTATATGTCCATGTTTGCCCAGGACAATTCTTCTTCTTTTCTTTTCTTTTAATTCTCACCAGAGGACATTTTTGCATTATCTTTAGGAGAGAGCAAAGGAGCAAGAGAGAGGGAGGGTGTGGGGAGAAAGAGAGAGAAAAAGAGAGAGAGATCAATGTGAAAGAACATCAATTCATCATTTGGTTGCCCTCTCATACATGCCCTGACCAGGGATCAAACCTGAACTTGGGTATGTGCCCTGATTAGGAATTAAACTCGCACCCTTTCAGTCTACAGGATGACACTCCGACTGAGTCATAGCAGCCAGGGCTGCCTGGGACAATTTTGTTTTACATCTATTTTGCTATTATGAACAGGGCCCCCTTTTACATTCAAAAACATCTCAATCTAGACAAATTATAAGACCATCCTACACATATCATATCATTTATAAAAACAAAAGACAGTTTATGCATGTGTGTTAATTTTGCAATGAAATGACTCTTCTTACTGGTTGAAAATCAACCTTAAGATTTGTTAATAGTTCTTTTCTAACTTATATCAACAGCACAGTCTCTTGTATGTGAGGCTAAAAAAGATTCTGGAGACTTTGGCTGTGTTTTGTTTCTGAATTAAATCCTGGTTTTCAATCATAAGAGGAAAAATACACATTTTAAATTAATGCATATAGTTAATCTTATGTAGTTACCTGTGCCTAAAAAATAGTAGGTATTTAATATATTGGAAGATGAATGAATAATGTACCAGAATATTCAACTATAGCCAACATTCCTAAAATATTTTAATAATGTAAACATAAAAGGATACTTTAAGTACAACCAGGAAATGAGTCTATTAACAATAACCAAGAAAACATGCACTGTAATGTTTTACTGTTATACAGAGCTGGGTGATTACACACTATTTTCTATACACAACTATCATGGAATACAGGCTCTGAAATAGACCACAGTGATAATGAAAATCAGCTGCCCTAAAGAATGAAACAACATTTAAAAAATCATCCTATTCTTTACAATATGTTTGTCAGTCCACTCATTATTCAAGTGACAGCAAGCTCACTTATTTAAGAAGAATACCTTCTATCTGACTATGAAGAAAATGATTGTTTCAGGCTGCCTAAGCTCTACAGTCCTATACAGCTGGCACAGACAATTTGCATCAACCTGTGACTAGTGATACTGTCCCTTAGTGGTGTCTCAGATAGCCATGACCTCATGTGCTCTCAACATGGAGGCTCTCATTTATAAAGTAGTGTCTCTGAAATTCTCACGAATTGTTACTTGAATGCAACTGCGTTTTATTAATATTACTTACTAAATCTAAAAATCCTAATAAAAAATTTATCAACTTACTTAGGATTGGCAAAGTATTCAGAGGCAGAGCTCTGCACAACAAGCAAGAAATGGGATGGGCAAATGTGATAAACACATTACTGTGGGCATATAATATTCAATACAATTACCAGTAAAATATAGCATAAGATCCTACGCAACACAATACCATCTAAGAATGTTAATAGAATTATTGGGTATGACTCATTGCAAAAAAAAAAACCCTTGAATGCTCATAAAAAGCGGCTACAGAATATAAATCCACCAGCATGAAAACATTTAGTATTTCAGTATAGAAAGCAAAACAAATGGCTGCAGACACCAAAGACTGGAAGTAAAGGGAACTACAGGGTAGTAAAGTACAAATTAAAACTAAAAGGAAAAATCTGACAAATAGTTAAGCAGAAAAACAGATGAACTCCTGGGAAAAAGTAAATGGCTAATAACAAAAGAAGGAGTATTTATAAACAGGAAAGACTGTTAAGAGCATGTCAGACTAGTATCTAAAGACATGGACATGAAAAGAGCAGAATGTACTATCACCAGAGAAACAATTCAAGAACTAAAGGATCAAGGCAATGAGTTAGAAAATATCACAATATACTTTTTGCAAATTTAGACTTAAGTTTCAGGTTAAAGAAAAATTGTCTCAAGTTATAAAGAAACCAGAAGACAGCTAGAAATCCAAGTAAACTGATGTAGGATGTTATGTATGACAATCCTCGGACTTGGATTATATGCTGAACAATATGCTAATTTTTAATCAATGAAATAGCCTACGTTTCTATTAATAAAACTGCGAGATTATGTGAGGAATTTCAAAGATTGCTAATTTACAGCAACAATAACTCAGAATAACCAACACCATAAAACAGATATAACAGTCAGGTAAATATTTTCAGTGAGTTTCTAGACCTCTCATTAGAAGCATTAGATTTTTACTTTCAGAATATTCATGACATTAATGTTTGAACAATTACCAATCCCTAAGGTACTGTCCTTACTCATCTCCAAAGTTTTAAAAAAGTATGATTATGGTATAAAATGCTTTCTTAGAGAATATAGTAAAATTATTTTTTTCCCAGTTTTTTCTTCTAAAGCAATTCAACAATGCTAAGAGAGAATATGCAATAACACCAGACATGCATACGCACATACCTATATGTATGTTGACCTTTCCTGGCCTAGCTTAGTTATTTTTGTCAGGTGGAAACTAAGTTCCCAGATATAGGTTAATTTAATTTAGATCATTCAGTAATGATTTCAGAAGTCAGAAGGAATACATGAAGACCATGGATCATTCAACAAGAGAGGCTGCTAGTGCATATGATTTTAAATGGTATTTTCGTCACAACTATTTGTCCATTGCTACACAGTTACCAGGGTTTTGTTAATGATTTTCCTTCTGCATCTATTCTTCCCCTCCACCTATATTCATCTGTCAACATCCTAGTTTAGACCCTTATCATTAGTTAACACATTGTAAACAGGAAACGTATTTATACGTTTTACGTTGACTAGTAGAGCGTGCGATAAAAAACTACCCGCAAACAATGTGTTAAGTAATCTACTAACTGGTCTTCTTGGGCATTCTGTACCCTCTTTCTCATACATCTTGTTCTAGTTAATTCTGTGTACTATAACTCATCCATGCAACAAATGTTTATCAGGCATTTATCATGGGCCTATGTGAATGCTTGAATATTTGACACCTACGAAAGCAACAGAAATCAGCAGGTAAAATTCTGTACGTGTTTCTGAGATCATGAAATTGGCTAAGCATCTGATTGTTTTCTTGCAGCAATGGTGAGGAATATCTAATTGCACCTGGACCACACACACACACGCACACACACAAGGCAGAATTCTACTCAAATCTTCTGTTATGATTATTGCCTACTGGAGCCACGACAGTCTTTTCTTAGCAATCCTAAGTGATAAGAGTACAAATATTCATTTCACATTCCAATATTCATACTATTCACTCATGAATGGAGTTAGTGGGTTTGATCACATATACATAAACTTTTATATGCACAGGACTTAATGCCTTCCAGGAACAACAAAACTATTAACGGCTTTAATCTAGCAAATAGCGAACACCTTGGCCTCTAACCAATTCTAATTTATAAGCTTTTATGTCCCAAGGCTTCACATTTGTAAATCCATTGTTTGTAACCTGGATTACATTTCTATTGAAAAAAGGCTATATGGCAGTTAGTTTCCCAGGGAATTCCTGAGTCTATCTAATCTAATAATATACTTAAAATATATCTAATATGCAGTGAAAAGTAGTAACTATTAATAATCACAAATGCCCTGATTCTCTTTTAGGTATTTTACATACATTGACTCATTTAATCCTCACAGCAACTGACAGGAAAATTACTATTATTATGTCCATATTTATACAAGAGGAAACTACAGCACAGACTAAATAACTGGTCCAAGGGCCAACAAGGTTAGAAGTACCTGAGCAGGGTCTCTAACCAATCCTGGGTCCAGGATCTGTTCTTTTTAGCCACTATGTTCAAGTGCCTAGACCACTAAAAAGTTTTAGGTAGTTTAGCCTGAAGAATATCCACATTTTTAAAAGTACATCACGGTTTTACTTCAAACGACTCATCTCATACTTTAAGGTTCTTCCGAAGTCTAAGAACTGTATTACCTCACTCAATCACTGTTATTTTATGAATTGCTAACATATGTACACATAGAATTTACTTCAGGATCAGTCTATGCGGTCAGAGCCACTGGACAAGCCGAAGAAACTGGATTGCACCATCTGCCTCCAGAGTATATGCTTCCTAAATAAATATGAGCATCAGGTTTTAAAAAAACCCGCAACAACAACAAGAACAATGACATAAAACAAAAATCTCAGTCAGGAAGTTAACTGCAAGGCAAGTAATGCCATGACTTTTACTAATCACTTAAGAAATATCCTGAATTATCTCAGGATTCCAGTTTTTAATGTTGTCTTGTATGTTATATTTACTGGGGGCAAAGTTATAGCTTGATATTTTCATTTGTTCACTTTCTGTAAATTCCCCTCCACCAGTGCTCTTGGCAATACCAATCTTGGTGTCACCATCTCCTTGCTTAAAGAAACAAATATTCAGAAAAAAACTACTAATATAGATTCAAATCTTCAGAAAGATTCACTGTTGTATGTATGGGACTAGTTTTAGACTCGTTCTTCTGTGAAGACAAGAAGGCTGGGAAGGGGTGAAGGACTGGGGGATGAAGAGAAAGCTCAGTGATGATTCAAACTAGAGTGAAAAGAAATGAAGAGACACAGTCTCCAAGGAAGAGGGGGAAAAAAGAAAAATCTTTGATTCAAAGATGAGATGTGAAATATGAACTATTTGTTGACCCTATAACTTGCAGACAATTGAGGTCAACAGTCCTAGATACTTGAGTCACCTTGTATGGGAGCAAGAGTGTGAAATAAAAATGTAGGTCTTGACCAAGGTGTTAAGTGAACAGACCAGCTGGGGAACGGCAGTAAATACATGGCTATGACCACACTACAAGAACCCTCAAATTAGGGACAATACTTCCTTCTTCCTTGACATGCAGTTTTGACTTTAGAATAATGCTATCTGTCTAACACCAGTATGTAATTCCTTGTGAATTACACCGGTGTTCTTGAAACTGTACTTCTAGTAAATAACTTGTCCAATATTGCTCCCAGCCAAAGGTCCAAGCACAAGTTCCACTAAAAGTCCCAGGTCTCTATTTACCAAGTCGGCACTTCCAATTAGCTGTAAAATCATACCAAGGACCATTTTTTAAAAGTGTATGAATGGTTGGTGGTAGTGGGGGTTGGTCTTTTGTTGTTTTAAAATAAATAACTTTAAAGTTTTAATTTTCAATAGCATTAAAAATAATTTAGTTCTGCTGGTCAATTCTCATGGTAGAGGTAGAAAAGACAACAGAAGATAAAGACCCATTGCAAAGGAAGAGGCCTATTATAGCTGGCTTAATAGAAATAATCAGACGATAAAAATTAAGCCATGTGCTAAAAGGCTAAAGATATGAGTTGCTTTTGGAGCCCTTGGCGGTAGCTTTTTTGTGCCAAGGACAGTTTTTGTACTCAAAAACTAGAGAAGTTTATTCTGATTTTGGTTTGTTAAATTAATATCTGATTTATGAAAGTTACAAATTAAAATAGTCCTAGTTTTAAAGTTAGCTTTAATTTTTATTCAATTTACAAATCTGTCAAAATATATCATTTTTGAGTAGCTTTCCATTAATTCTTTAAATTTTAAACTGCAATTATAAACTGAATAGATTCTTTTTCCTTTGTAGCTATTTTAAAGATCTGATGGCAAATCTTTTCAGTTACTTAATAATTCTTATAAAACTAACAAAATACTTATAAAAATGGTGAACTTAAATTTTCATACATTAATGTAAATAAACTTGTGTTTACCCTAAAAATCACAAATTAAATAAACTCAATTACATATATTAAAGTGGAAGTACATTGACGAATAAGTATATGAAAAGATTCTCAGAATCACTGAAAAGTCAGTCATCAGAGAAATAAAAATTAAAAACATGATGAGATACCATATAGGGATAGGCTGTGAGTCTTTGGTCACAACATTATTATCAACCAATCAATACAAAGGCTTACACAGATATTTGTACAATTTTATGAATCTTCTAAACATCCACTGAATTATACAATTTAAAAGGGTGAACCTTATGGTATTGTGAGTTATATCTTAATTTTTAAGAAGTGGAATTACAGTGAACCTGAATCTAATTAAATCTCTAGTTTACAGGAAACTGGGGAATAGAGGAAGAAATAAAATGGGACTATGAAAAAGCAAAACTTAACCAAATACAACATGTAGTATATTCTACAATATATAAGTCCTGTTTTTCCAACAAAGCAATGGCATTGTAGAGAGAAAGGGGGCTAAAGAGAGAAGGAACCTCAAGAATAAAAGACATTTAAGTGGCATAATCAAATGCAATGTGCAAACCCTTTTTAGATCTCCATTTGAACCAACTATTAATCGTGGAAATTTGAATATGGACTGAGGATTAAATGTTACCAAGGAATTACTGTCATAATGAAGTCATGTTTATGTATATTCTTATTTGTTAGAGATTCATATCTACAGATTGAAGGGGAAACAACAGCATCAGATTCATTTTAAAATACTCTATTAAAAACAATTGGTGGGGGAGGATGGTGCTGAGTAGATGTAACAAGAATGGTCTATGTTGTTAATTGTTGAAACATGGTGATAAGTACATAGGGATCTTTTAAATGATCTTTTCTACTTTTATGAATGTTTGAAACTTTCTATAATAAAAAGCTTTTTCAAATGATAATTATAAGGCTGTCATATTACTCTAAGAAGTCAAATTGTCTTAATTATGAAAACTACATGTATTGCTAAATATACAGATTACTTATTTGTGCATTCTTTTTAAACCTAATTCAAAAATCTTCCAGGAAGTAAAATAAATTTTTCTAATAAAACAATTATATCATCACTAAGAATTTTAGGAAAACTTTCTCATGAAACTTTTAGGGTTACCTCTCAGTTGCTAAAGTTTCTCCGAGACTCAAGAAGCCCAGGTAGGACAAGAATGGAACCTTGCCTGCAACCACAACTGCCAGACTGAACCTGCTTCTTTTTAAAAATTCTATCTATCTATCTATCTATCTATCTATCTATCTATCTATTTTTAGGCAGAGGGGAAGGGAGGGAGAAAGACAGGGAGAGAAACATTAATGTGTGGTTGCCTATCTAGCGCACCCCCTACTGAGTACCTGGCCCATAACCTATACATGTGCCCTGAGTGAGAATTGAACCGGTGACCCTTTTTTCCTGTTGTTGTTGTTAACATTTTATTATGGTCATTTAGTGATTATATTTTTCTTTTCTTTTAATTTTATTGTTGTTCAATTACAGTCATCTGCATTTTCCTCCCACCACTCCCCCCGACCCCAGCCAAACCCACCTCCCTCCCTTGCTTCCACCCTCCCCTTCTGTTTTGTCCATGTGTTCTTTATAGCTGTTCCTGAAAACCCTTCCCCCATTGTTCCCTCCCCCACTCTGGTTATTGTTAGATTTTTCTTAATTTCAATGTCTCTGATTATATTTTGTTTGCTTTTTTCTTTTGTTAACTATGTTCCAGTTAAAGGTGAGATCATACGGTACTTGTCCCTCACCACCTGGCTTATTTCACTTAGCATAATGCTTTCCAGTTCTATCCATGCTGTTGCAAAGGGTGTAGGCTCCTTCTTTCTCTCTGCTGCGTAGTATTCCATTGTGTAAATGTACCAGATTGTTGATCCACTCATTTACTGATGGGCACTTAGGTTGCTTCCCGCACTTGGTTATTGTAAATTGTGCTGCTATGAACATTGGGGTGCATAGGTTCTTTTGGATTGGTGTTTCAGGGCTTGTTGGCTATAATCCCAGCAGTGGAATTATTGGGTCAAAAGGCATTTCCATTTTTAGTTTTCTGAGGAAATTCCATACTGTTTTCCACAGTGGCTACACCAGTCTGCATTCCCACCAATAGTGCACTAGGGTTCCCTTTTCTCCACATCCTCTTCAACACTTGTTCGTTGATTTGGTTATGATGGCCATTCTGACTGGTGTAAAGTGGTATCTCACTGTGGTTTTAATTTGCATCTCTCTGATGGCTAGTGATGCTGAGCATCTTTTCATATGTCTCTGGACCCTCTATATATCCTCCTTAGAGAAGTGTCTTGAACTGGCAACCCTTTGGCTCACATGCCAGTGCTCAATCCGTTGAGCCACACCAGGCAGGGCTGAACCTACTTTTTATAGCTGTTATATCAACAACTTCATAACTTAAAGAGGCAGTCCCGCAGAATACTCCCTCAAACCTAAATGATGGCTTACAAACCTCTAAACAACACATCTGACTATTATCTGCCAGAAAGTTGTCAAAAATATATACAAATCATCCATCTTTTCAGTCAACAATTACAATAAAAGTTTTAAAGACTTTTAAAATAATCAAAGATCCATTTTATATGAATGGTGCCTTTACCTTCAGTAGGGCAACCTGAATGACCATATGTAGAAACTCTGACCCTTAAAATTCAAGTTTATTTTTAATGTATATATCACCAGTTTATTTCATTGTTGTTATTTTTTTGCCTCTCAAAGAAATCTATAACCCTTACTCAGGTGATTACAACACATTGACTAGATTTTGATTTATTTGAAACTTAAGATATATAAATGCTTCTCATATAACTATACCAGAAATCAAACTTGGTAGAATATATATCTTTTCATGTATTTCCTATCTTTTTGGGCTATAATTCCTTTAGATGATAAAATAATGAGTGCTTTAATCTTGAATCCTCATGATCTGGTCTGAATTCTGATCACAACTGGTAAGGCTATTCCACTGAAAGGTATCATTTGCAGATTCTTTCAGCTTTTTCATTAAGTACTACTCTAAATACAGCTGCTATTCCCCAAGGGTTTCATATTCTAGATTTAGGGAAATTACAGGAAGTGTTTAGGAAAATACTTGAGGATAAGGACCTATCTGTCATGTAAGAGAACATGGTTTGTTTAGTGTCTCTTTTGTTTAACCTTTGACATTTCAATTATAGTGCCATGGAATAAACAGTTAATATATTTATAAATTAATTATTTACAAGTTAAGTAGTATAAATATCTAATGGAAACACTACTTTATCAAACAGACTCTAAAGAAACACAATTTGTAATATATTTTCCTTGTTCTCCTTATTTTATTTTATTTTATTTTTTGTATTAGGAAGCTTTTATTATTTCTTATAGTTTCCCAGAAAACTGACCTAAGTAGTCAAACACAATCCTTAGGTTTCTTTGAGTAAATGTCTCCTTTTTAAAAAATATATTTTATTAATTATGCCATTATAGATATCCCATTCCCCCCCCTTCCTTGTACTCCCCTCCACCCTGCATACCCCCTCCCACCTACATGCCCACCCTCCTTAGTTCATGTCCATGGGTCTGTTCTCCATATTTTAGCACCTATGCTCTTTTGGGTTTTGTATTCCCATCAAAACGGCATTTCTTCAGGTCAGAACAAGGAGACAGAAGAGCATCTAAATGCTTTGCTAACTGTGAAAAAATATAATGCTGATAGTAAAGAAAATGGGCTTAGCTGATGAGTACAGTATGTTTGAGAAGTACAGACAGAACCTTAGAATTAAAGGCATGTAATGTCTCTATATGATGTTTTTCTATCAGGTAAACAAGCCCTAATCTTCATGGTCTCCAAACACATTTATGTCCACTGGCCAGAATGGTTCTGGGGACAGACTATTATTCTTCTAATTCTATACTGACATTCCCCAATATATTTTCAAATCTATAATTTAATTTATATTACATATATTACCTACATGCATTTGGCAAGCACTTTACTTTTTTGGCTACTGCAAAGATCAAATAAAATAATTATAGACATTTACTGTAAATTATAAGACCTTAAAGTGCTGTAAGTCTTAGATTATATGTAAGTAGTAACTGGCTTCAATCAAATGAACTGCTTATCCTTAATTTGTCCTTTTCCTAACTTTGCTCAATTATTTCCTACCTTACACATGAAATCTACCATATATTTAGGCCTATAAATCCTTTGAGTGTTAATTAAATATGTTAGTTACGTCTCCTTGATTAGATGGTAAACTCCTCAAGGACAGGAATCAGAATGCTTTGTATTCCTCTTCAATGTCTTCGCTTCCTTCTGCTTTTTCTCACCATTAGCCGAGTTTTCACAGTGGGTATTTGTGGTAGCATCACTACATATCTTTAATGAAGGCACAGTACATGTACTGAACCAGCTGATCATCCTCCTCATGTGTCAATAAAACCATCGATGGCAATTAGAGAAAAGGGAAAATACCATGATTAGCATGATCGACAATGCAGTCTCTAAAAGGCCACAGCAACTACTGAAAAGCTGACCCTGAAAAGCAGCAGCTACACAGCCCAGCCCCTAAGCTTATGGACAATTCTTAGCCCAAAGACTCACGGTCCTCAGAATGATGCAATCATTCTACAAATTTTTTATTCTTGAAATCATTATTATTGTGATCATGTAAATTTGAATAAGGTAGCCAAAAGAATGTATAATTAGAAAATATGTGCAAAATAAAAACTTCTAATTGGTCTTGTTCTGCTGTAGCACAGCTATTACACAAAGTACATGAATCACTGCTCATAAGTGAGAAAATTTAGCAAAGAAATTGAAAAACTTTAAGTCTTATAGTACTCATCAAATTATCATTCTAATAATTTTTGATATGCTTGATATTATCTGTGATGATAACAATAAGATTTAATGACTGCTTACTGTGTGTCAGAAACTGTGCTAACTACAATTATATAAAGCAGACATTATCTTTATTTTCTAGATGAGGAAACTGAGGCTAACTCACCAAACATCTCACCAAAGTGAACTGGAAGAATGAATGCAGATCTGACTATCTCTGAGTCCAAGCTCTTAAACTAACATAGGATTTCTCAATCTCAGCATGATTGTTATTTCAGACTGGATAAGTCTTTGTTGTGGGGGCTGTTTTGTGAACTGTCAGATGTGTAATATCATTCCTAGTCTCTCCCCACTAGGTGTCAGTGCATCCTGCCCTCCAACAAATCACAGCAATTAAAAAAAAATACCCCCAGACATGGCAACATGTCTCCTGGGGGCAAAATCATTTGGTTAAGAATCACCAGGCTAAGCTCTTTAACTTTTGAAATGTCAAGACCATGTTCTTGGAGAAATATATTTGTGATTAATTACCCACGTCTGTCATGGGCAAAGGGTAGGGCTGGATGGAACCTGACAGGAAGGGCAGAGCTAAGGTACAATGATACCATATATTGGATTGGCCAAAAAGTTTGTTTTTTTTCCCCATAAGATAGATGACTCTAGTAGCACTTAGTTGTCTTTAACTTCATTGATAACAATTTTGTTAGACTGTATTGTGACAGCTGTCATGTCAGCATGCATTTAAAAAAAATCAAAATGGGTGCATTTTTGAGTAACCATTTTAATATTGAAGATGGAAGAAAACAGGCAACATTTTCAGCATATTATGCTTTATTATTTCAAGAAAGACAAAAATGCAACTGAAATGCAAAAGATTTGTGTAGTGTATGGAGAAGTTGCTGTTACTGATCAAACATGTTAAAAGTGGTTTGTGAAGTTTTGTGCCGAAGTTTTCTCACTGGACAATGCTCCACGGTTGGGCAGACCAGTTGAAGTGGATAGCAATCAAATCAAGACATTAACTGAAAACAATCAGTGTTATACCATGTGGTAGACAGCTGACATACTCAAAATATCCATATCAGTAAAGTTACTGGTGAAAATGAAAAATTCACTTATTTCATGAAAAAAACTCAATGGACTTTTTGGCCAACCCAATATTTACTGACTGAGATTAGAGTCACTAATTGCCTTTTAAAATCGTACCGAGATCTTTTCTAAATTGTGAATACTGAGTTGTTCTTTAGTTTAAATACAGACTGTATTAAAAACATTGTCTTTATCCCAAAATGTGCTTCTGTGTGTATCACAAGGCCACTGCTTGAAAAGATTATGTTGGCTTTGGCTTTGTCATTCTCTTTAACCTATTAATATATCTGCATATTCATAACTTCTTTGTGTGTGATTGGTAATACTTTACTCAGTAGCCTGTGCATCGATGGAGCAGTTTTTAGGTCTTACCATAATAACCTCTTCTTTTTTTGGTACTGTGGTGCTGTATTTCCCAATTAATTTTTAATATATAGCATATAGTATCACTTCAATTATCAGTGGTTGCATGCAGTTTACATTAAAATGATAAAATCACAAAGATCAATGATATCAAAAAGTAACTGGTCAGAATTTGAATTTAGGGGGTTTGAATCTGAAAGTTTATTGAGATTCCCAATTCTTTTCCATAGACTCAACTACTGTTAACAAGAAAAGAATATGGGTACCACAAATGTTAACATTTATAGAATTCATTTTCAATAAAGTCAGAGCCACTTTTTGCTATTGTGTGTGTAAGAGAATGATGAATGAACTGGCAGACAGGAACCTTGGATTCTCCTATTTCTGGCTTTTATACTAATTTGCTATATAGTTTTAGACTATATATGGCCTGATTCCCAGCACATAATAAAATGGGGAGCTGGACAAGAATCTAGCTTGCTGGTCTTGCTCCCCATACTGCTTCTGAGTTCTGTGATTCTAGTACCCCATACTTTAGTTCTCATTGCCTTTAGCACTTCATTTTGTCCTCCCACCTAACTACTGTTTTTAATCACAATTCTATATCAGTTTGCCATATTAATTCTATGAATCTTTAAAGTTTGTTTGTTTACTTATTTATTTTCAAAAGGGAATGTGAGGGAGAATTGAGAGAAAAATACCAACTGGTGCTCTTCCCTACATGCTCTGACTGGGAACTAAACCTGTAGCCCAGACACATGCCCTGTCTGGGAATCAAACCAGTGACTTTTCAGTTTGTGGAACAACACCCAACTGAGCCACACCAGCCTGGGAAAATTGTATGCATTTCTGAAGTTCTTTTTTCACTCTAGTAACTATTTTTATTGTTGTATGAATTAGTTTAATAAGTATGAACACAGTGTCAAGTAGAAAGTCTTAATAGCATCACTGCTTCCTTGAAGCCTGTGTTTGACCTACAAAAAACAGCTTGGCTTGTAGTTCTGGAAAGAACAAAAACAAAATCCTGAAAAAATCTGAAAAAAAGATAAACTTTATTCAAGACTTACTTTTAACAATTACTACTTGCAAGATTAGTAACAAATAAACCAAAATATTTACACTGGTCATCTTTTGGGTGGGAACAACATGGATGGCTTTTCTGCCACTTTAAACTTTTTTCTATATTTTCCAATTTTTTAGAAGAAGTACGAATTGCTTTTTAATGGATTATGCAATTAATAATCTACTTTATAAATTATTTATAGTGAGTAAAAACCACAGTTATCATTAACAAATGTACATTAAACAGCTTTTATAGTATTTTTAGGAGGTATCAGGTATATATGATGGAATTCTGAAAGCCTGTTAGCTAAAGAAAAAACTGAGGGAAACTAAGTCACTGTGTAGGCAGCTTTAATTAATGATCTATTACAGAGCCATTGTGACTTTTAATATTAAATATTTAATGTATAACTAGTGAATTAACTTTGCATCAAACTTATTAAAAGGTGTCATGTTGTTTATTTCCCTATGTATACTCAATGTATACATTGCATATATGCCCATTTAATAAATTTAAAGCATGATCTTACTATTTTAAATAATTATAGAATTTTAATTGCTATAGATTTGTCTTTAAAATATACTGCTGGACATATTTTTGCTTACTTTTGCTAAGTCCCTAATTGGAGATGCAACAATGACATCATTATAATAGGAAAATAACTTCCAATTTATTGTATGGTTTCTAGAAAAGTACATGGTATTGCCTTGTCCAAAAAACACACATAGGCATCCACACACACACAAAGTTCATGTAGACATTTTAATATGTTACTACTGAAAACCCTAGATTTTTCCAGTTTAATATATAGCCTGGGTTTGGTTATCAGCCTTACCACTTAATAGCTGTGACATCCTGAACAAACCACCTGCCTGACTGTTTTGGAAGCTAAGTTTCTCAGTTATAACACTACTACTACCAACACCTGTTTCACACAGTTGAATCTGCAAAATGTTTTCATATATTTTAATCCACTGGATACTCACATACCACCTTCATTTTTCTCATTTTGCAGATGGCTTACCCAATGTCACATGCCTGGTGGTAAGACCAGGGTTCACATACAGATAATAGCCTACCTACTTAGAATATGTTTTGAAGCTAAACATAATGAGACAATATGTATGTGAATATATTTTATAAACTTTTTGTAAATGTGTAAAGTAGCATAACATTATCCATGTTCCCTTATTAGGGAGGTAACTGTATTCAATGATCTTTAAAGTTATATCTATAAGATCAAGTCAGAAGAGTTTTCTGTTGCTATTAGAAAAGTTAATTTAGAAAAATTTTCTCTCTATCCAAAGACTATTAACATTTTTAACAGTGTAATCATGTTCAATAGTACATAAATATTCTTTCCATACAAATTTCTCCATGGTATTAATCATGCACTCAGGAAAAAAAAAGTAGCACCTACTATAGACATAGTGGGTATGGAAATAAGCAAGCAAACAAAAACAACTTGTGGGAAAGTGCTATAAAGAATACTAACAGGCCCTGGCTGGTGTGGCTCACTGGACTGAGCAACAGCCTGAGAACCAGAGTTGCCAGTTCATTGCAGGCCAGGTCCCCAGTAGGGTGTTCGAGAGGCAACCACACACTGATGTTTCTCTCCCTCTCTTCCTTCCTCCCTTCCCCTCCCTAAAAATAAATAGATAAAATCTTAAAAAAATAACATGTATTTTTAAAAAAGAATACTAACAGAACAGAAGCATACCATGTTAGTTTCATTCCTTCCTAGATAAAAGTATTTTTAAAAGAAGTAATGTTTAAGAAGACATTAGAACTATAGCAAAGTCCACTGCAACTAGGAGTGGCTATGTGATCTAGTTCTGAACAATGAGGTACAAGAAAGACTGATCAACCTTCTAGAAAATTTTATCCTTTGCTGATAAGAGAGATGAAGGAAAATGGTAGCTGGGCTGTCACTGCAATGCTCTCCACTCCATCCCATGCCCTCTACCCTTCCTGCCTTTGAACTGGTTGTGATAGCCAGAGCCACACAGACATTCTGGAAACCACGGGCAACCAGCACAAGGATGAAAAGCCAGTCTCCAATAATGAAACAAAACCTTGCTGCGTGATGACATCATTAAGCTGCTGCTCCAGACCCAGAGTGCATTTCTCCAGATTAATTGTTACATGAGATAAATGTCTTTATTGATAGTCACTAATATTATATTTTAAAGTGTTTTTCCCCAGCTAAAAGCATTCCTACCTTCTCTCAAATATCCCAAGTGTCTCCATGCTACTCTCTGAAAAAACAAAGCTTCCTCCCTTACTCTGACTTTGCATCTCATTTGAAAATGTGTTCTTCAGTACAGTTGAAATTGTACTAGTTCCATCCATGGAATGCTCTCCCATTTAATCTTACTAATTCTTACAGGGCCACACTTAATTACTGTAGCCCTCAAGGACCTTTCCCAAGGAACCATATGTCCTAAAGCCCACAATTCTCTCCATTCATTTATTGACAGTCACTCACTATTCTCCATCTCCTTTATTTCATTCTCCATGTAAATCCTCACTTTCAAATTGGCACAGTGTTTAGCCAATTCAAAATTCAATTCTAAGAGTTTTCAGGCTGGGAATGCAGAATATGTGCATTCAAGCTCTTGCTGCTGAAACCCTTGCCAAAAGCCTAGTTGCTGGTCCTATCACTGCAAGTATATGCGACACATACTCTCTTCCGGATCAGTAATTCTTAACTAAGAGTAAAAATCAATATATCTGGGAAACTTCTCCAAATCACATATGCCCACCCCAGACCAACTGAATTGTTTCCAAGGGCATATATGTTCACAGCCCCAGGTGATTTTGATGTGCACCTCTGGGTGAGATTTTTCTGCTCTACTATTCTACAGCTGTACTGGTCAATACGGTAGCTACTGGTCATATGCGGCTACTGAGCACTTGAAATTAATTTAAATTTATATATGATATGTGAGATTCAGTTACTGGAAAACTTTATTTATGTTTGGGACTTGGTTCTGTTTCTTTATTTTCAATTATAAATTTTATAAAATCTTTCATGAGTATTTCTGATGAAAACTTAAAATCTGAATTGACAAGTGCTGTCTATTTCAAAGACCTGATATGAAAACATTTTAAATACTATTAATAACATATTAATTAATTACATATTGAAATAAATTTTTGATATGTTGGGTTAAAATACATTATTAAAATTAATTTCACCTATTTTTTTGTATTTTTAATGCAGTTAATAGAAACTTTAACATTATATATAAGTGTGTGTGTGTGTATATATATATTTGCACTATATGTCTATTGGACTGTGCTGTTCTTCAAAGAGTAATTTTTTTACCCTATTGTGACTACAAGTTATATACCCTTCAAAACCCCTATTGTGTTTATTTACTTGGAGAAAGCTACTACACTACCCAGTGTCTCCTCACAAAGGTCTATGTAAGAAATTTCTCTCAGACTTCAGTGTTAGAAGAAAAAAAAATCCTGTTCCTAAGCAACTGGTATAGTTTTATTTTACGAATGTTTTAAAACCAACCAATAGTAAGAAATTTTTATCAGAAAAGTTGCTGGTTGTGGCTACTTAGGGAACATATCTTTTGCTATGGGCTGAGTTAATCAGTTTTAAATTCTATCTAAATTAAGAGGAACTGTTCTGTTAATGTTGAATTCTGGAAACCTTCTAGGAATAAAGTGTATCAATATGATTATGAGAACTCGTGTGATATTTTTACTGTTTGGAGACTGTTATTTTCTTGGTCTTGGCTAAGCTCTAGGGAGCAGCAATTGCTATACAGATAACCAAAAGCTAAATTAGGGATTATTTATCTTAAATTGTATTATGTCTTGATTCAAGATATGGAACACATGTTATCTTGGCTATATGTAACAATCTTCGAGACAGAGACCAAAACTGTGGCAACAATGATGTGCTGTTTCCTCATTATTCCCAACATGTTGGGCTGAGAACTGTTCAATTCCAAGCTACACTGCTAAATGCTAAACCACACTGACTCTTAAAATCGTGGATAGAAGGTGAATACTTGAATTTAATTTCTTATTGGCTATATTTTATTCATTCTGGAATGAAGGAACAAAAGCATTTTCAAGTTTAGATTTTGAATTTCAATGTGGGGAAAGGCTACTAGCTCAGTGTGCTATAGTGTTTAAAACGAAAATGTAAATTGTAACAACTAAATTTCTTTCTCTGTTTACTTTGCCTCCTGTTTGACAGATCTGTAGAGGTAGCAGAAATCTTTCATTTTAAAAAATATTATTCAAGCCATGCAAGCTTGCTCTTGTGTTTTAATCACTGCTTTAGACCCTCCCCACCCTTGGGAGCTGAGGAGTGCAGAATGACAATAATAAGGCTAGTTGCTATATGATAGGGATGAGAATGGGTTGGGAAGGAACAGGAAAAGGGTCATAAACAATATAACTTAAATGTATTAAGGACATGGTTTCTAGAGGTTTTGATTTTTTGAATGTCAATCTTGTGATCCAATTTTAAAAGCAGAAAGTAATCATAGCCCTGACTGGTGTGGCTCAGCAGACTGAGTGCCAGCCTGCAGACCGAAGGGCTGAGGGTTCAACTCCCAATCAGGATACATGCCTAAATTGCAGTCCAGGTCCCCAGTTGGAGGCATGAGAGAAGCAACTGTTGTTTCTCTCCCCTTCTTTCTCCCTCCTTTCCCCTCTCTTTAAAAATAAATGAATAAAATCATTTTTTAAAAAAAGAATCATAAATTTTTAAAAACACACAAAAAAAATTCTAGTCAATATAAGATTATTAAGTTTAACTAGAAACTCAAGTACAAATTCCCACGTACACATATAAATGCATGTATAAACCTATATGTGCAGCCAATCCTTAATCTAATCCAAAATTGGGCCAGGGTTTTGAGAGATGGGAGAGTGGGCAGCTGAGCAAATGGCAGCCTGAAATAAAGAAATGCTTTTTCTGTAGGCCAAAGATTCCAAATGAAATTTGACTCAGAGAATTTTTTTAAACCTTTGCTTTTATTCAGCACAAGGGCAATATTAATAATAATAAAACTCCTTTAGCTTGAACTGTCTGCAAACATTTATTTTTAGCTCTCTATTCACTTGTAACTGCATTAAGGAGTGAAAAAAATGAAGCAGCAAAAAAAGCAAAAAAATAAGAAAACAGCGTATTTTACCTTTATTTCAGCACACTCAACAAGCTTTCTAATTCATGATCAAGAAGTCTAAATTTAGACTTATTAAGGGAAAAAAAGACACTAACATATCCTCTTCAGTCAGGAAGAGAAAGTTAATAGTATCTGTAGAGCCCTCAAACCACAGGCATTCAGAGGCACTTAACATGAATTATTTAAAGAACTACTAATCTATTACAGAGCAAAGGAAAAAGAGAACTAGGTCACTTGACCAGAGGTACAGATACTATTTATTTTCTTCCTTTCCTTTCCAATAAAAGAGGAAGACAGCAACCTAGTAATTTCCCAAATTAAAGCCAATCAATCTTCTGAATAATATTTCTCTACTCAAAAACTATCTCCAAATCTTGATGCAGTTTTTTAACCTTTCAAAAAGTTTCTTTTTAAAAAAAAAACATAATATGTATGTTACAAGTGGGCTTGTACTCAACATTAGTGGCCAGTGTATAATAGTTTATAAATTCTGACAGCAAAATCAGAATATTTTTTACTTCTTTTTAGAGGTAAGATAGAAAAGTAGGTAACTAAAGAATACTAAGGTAGCATTTAAAAAGAACTTTCCTATGCCATCTCCACTTCTCAGTGTTCATAAGACAACACCATTTTCATGCTAAATAAATTTTGAAATGTTAATTTTTAGTGCCTTCAATTCATGTCTAAAAGTTAGCATAAAAATTTGTCTTACATACTTGATATCTATGTTTGATAATATTAGGTAATTATTAATTTTGAAACTGTGATGAGTATTATGGCTGTTTCTGAAGAGTCATTACATATCTCATACATATACATCAAATATATATGATATTTGGGATTTGATTCCAAATAATCCATAAGTATAGCAAATTACAGATACGTCATACTGACCATTCATTGGTAACTGCTGATGCTGGAACAGGGATACATGAGGTTTCATTCTACTATTCTATCCACTTCTGTATATGCCTAAAAATTTTCATGAAACTTAAAATAAAAACTTACAAAATCCCATCAAAGTGACTCTCAATGTTATAATCTCAGAGTTGACTCCATGGGTAAAAAAGGTGAAGGGACTGAGAAGTATAGATTGGCAGTTACAAAATAATCATGGGGATGAAAAGTAAAGCATAGAAAATACAGTCACTAAAACTATAATAACTATGTATGGTACTAGTTAGGTACTAGAAATATCAGGTGGAACACTTTGTCTAACCACTATGTTGTACATCTGAAACTAATGCAAACTAACACTGAATGTAAACTGTCACTGAAGAAAATAATAAACAAATAAGCTGAGTCCAACTGTAAAACGAGTCATTTAGTTTTAGGAGAGAAAATAAAAAATATACAGTGTGAGACAGAAAAGGCCAAGTAAGATTGTTTTGTCGCAGTATCTGTCCATAGCATACTGCATATCTGTAAAAAATTAACCTATTCATTGTATTGAAAGGTTTGATCTAATAAAGCACTCATGTTTTCACTAACCAATCCTGGATAATTACTGTTTAGTTATAATAATGAATTAAATCACTAGGGCACCACAAATTATGCAGCTTTCTTTTTTATGAGCAGTTTTCTGAAATAAAATGTGCTTGCTCTCCTTTCTATCAAAAAGAACATCACTTAAGGAAAGCGGGGGTGGAGAGAGAAGAGAATCCTATGAACAGTTTGGAGAGAGACAATTTTGAAAGAATCCAAGGACTCCACCCCCGCAAAAAAAAGAAGTAATGAGCAAGATTCATTAATGTCAAAGACATAGTAAAAACTTAAGGCCTACATTACAAGGTATAACTGAAGGATAATAATCCCCTTTCCCACCCCCTACCTCCCAAATTTTTCTACAGACAACTGCAAGGATAAAATGTCAACCACTTCAGAAATGTACCAGATTCTACATATAAACTTAATAGAATGGTTTCTGGTGTTTGGATAAACCTAACAATGTCTCTTAATTTCCAGCACATGGTGTTTTGCTTCATTTCGGAAGAAGCTTCTCTAATGAAGACAAGAGCAATAATGGTATGTTAGTGACCCTGCAAAAAAAAGTACCAGAGATTAGCAGAATCTGACTAAGAGATCCTTAGACTTAACATAGTAACACAGAATGAATTCTAGATTTAGACTACTCCCGGATTCCTTGCAGTCCTAGAGTTTATTGTACATTCACGGTTCCTAAATTTGAAGTGGTATTAGACATTTAACCAATTTTATTAGACATTAGAAGCCTATTTTCTTATTTGGACATTTGAAAACATTACCGTATTTCACCATGTATAGTGGGCTCCCATGTATAATGTGTACCCATGACTTTGTGTGCACGGTAACACAGGATTATTATGCCCATTATTATACCCAGGGTATGTGATCTTTATACCCATGTATAACGCATGCCTTTATTCCCCCAAAAAAATTTTTGGGCAAAAAAACACACATTATACAAGGCAAAACAATGGTATATTCAAGAGTTTCTTCCCACATCCCTCCCCGCCTTGAGTTGCTTTCCACTCTACTTTCTTGTTCTTTCAGTCTAAAGAATCAACTTATGAACATTGCTCAAATCAGCATGTTAGCTTATGGCCACGATACAAACTGCATACTAAAGATAGTAAAAGTCAACCCTTTATTTTACTTACTAGTATTTGTTCAATGAACGCTGCCTTTTTGCTCTATGATCTTATTACATGTGTATGTAAAATGAACTGCCTCGTGTCTAATATATGTAACATTTAATAATATACATAGTACACCTTCCTAGAATTCCAGAGATGTTACACTGTCACATAATAGGCTTTGGAAACAGAAGGCCTTGGGTTTGAATACTGTTTAAAACTTTAAAAATAAAGATAGTACTACCTATTGTTTTGCAGATAGTTAATTTCACCTGGCACTTGAAGACTCTGTCCTTTCCAAAAGAGCATACTAACTTCTTTGGGTGACTTTCTAAACAAAATGTATAAATTTTATAAACCATACATTTTAGAGATTTTTAACTTTTGACAAGAGGACAGGGGAGTAAATAAACTACAAATGAAAAAGTAGAAGACTCTTTTTAAACCCAAACTCCTCCTCCTTTTGACTACTGAAATAAAGTACTCATTTAGGCGAGTGCTTGTTTTGCTTTAACTTTAGGGGAATTACTGAATTAAAATTGGCAAAATGTTTCTCGTCACTGGCACACTCCTATTAGACTATATGGAATCCCCAGAAAGAAGACTGCATTTTAAAAAGGAAAAATGGGCACTGGCCAGGTGGCTCAGTTGGTTGGAGCATCATCCTGTTGTCTACTCCAAAAGGTTTCGAGTCAGGACATAAACCTAGATTGCGGGGTTTGATCCCCAGTTGTATAGGAGGCAATCGAACAAATGTTTCTCTCTGTTCCTCTCTCTCTAAAATCTATACACATATCGTCTGGTGAGGACTTTATAAAAAAAAGGAAAATGGTACAGATAAGATGTTTTAAAAAGAAGGCCTATTTTATTATTTGTAAAAACTCAATAGACTTAAAGGGTTCTTATGAATGAATGTTAACTGCCTACACATAGTTAAATTTAATCTTTAAGACCTCCCCAAATCAAAACATTTTAAAATGAATCATCAACTGTACAAACACATACACCACAGACAAAGTCTAGAGGGTAAGAGAACAAAACATTAGCAGCATTTATACTAAGTAACAAAATTTTACAAATGGTGGTGTTATTTGTTTTTAAAATGTTTTCTATTTTACAAGTTTTACAATAATACAATTGCTTTTCTATTCAGTTACACAATTAAAATAAAACAATAAAAAATAAGGTTTAGATTTTTTAATACAAATACATTAAAAATAGACTATGGCCAAAACAGGATAAAATAAGACAAGCCAAACAAACACTTCCCTTTATAAAATACTGGCCAAGTATATCAAGAGATCATAGAAAGAATAAATGTCATTCAATTTACTGTGGAGGATAATTTACATTTCACTTACTGTTAAATGGCAATCACATTAACCTTGACAATGCATAATTATGAATACCTTTCCTTCTAAATAGTTTATTTTTTAAAAATATCAGATGCTAAGATTAACACAATAAGGATAGTCAAATTAGGAAAGTTACTCTTTAGTGAAAACTAATTATAAATGAACACATAGGTGACTATGTTTTCATAGAGTAAATAGAGTAAATAGAGTAAAAGGAATACTACTATTCTTTGCCTCTGTACTATCTGATGTACCTTATCTGGGATATCCTGGGACATCTCCCTTTTGCCCTTTTGATTATCTTTGGTGTATTTCTCAGGTAACTACAACTTACATAGTTATTCAAGTCACCTGGAAAACAAGAAAATAATTTTATAGTTTCAGGATACTGCTATTCCTATTGTCCAACTGGAATGGCCACTTGAGTTATTCCAGAAAGACTTTGGCTGTATACCTAGTGGTTCTAATTAAGAAATGAGATTTCAGCCCTGGCTGGTGTGGCTCACTGGATTGAGGGCTAGCCTGTGAACCAAAGGGTCACTGGTTCAATTCCCAGTCAGGGTACATGTCTGTGTTTCAGACCAGGTCCCCAGTAGGGGGCATGCGAGAGGCAACCACAGATTGCTGTTTCTTTCTCTCTCCCTCCCTTCCCCTCTCTCTAAAAATAAATAAATAAAATCCTTTAAAAAGAGAGATTTCTGAAATGACTCATGTGTTGACATAATTTGAAAATTAAAAAAAAATAAGCTTACATCTGCACTATACATAACTTAAGAGTAAACCCATCTCTACTTTACAATAAAAATATTTAAGAAAATGTTTTCCCAGTTTTTTATTTTTCTTGGCTGCCTGTCCTAAATCCCAAAGAAGTAAGGTAGATGGTACTCTGGGAAATGAAAGAGCCTTTTGCTGCTTCCTGTGCCAGCTGGAAGTCTGACAAGACCTCTGAGAGACAAGATGTCCCAATTTTTTAGTAAAACTGTCTTTCTCTGGGTATGGAGAATTTAACAAAAAACAACATAACTTCTCTTAACAAACCCCACATCAAAGCACAAACTGAATGGCTGCTACTGAATCAACAACCCTAATATTAGTGATAGAAAGATTCACCTATGCAGGATTTAAGAAGTCTCAGTCACAGAGCAAAAAGCAAGTACTATTAATAATTGACCAGATTATATACAGGAGCAAAGCAAAACATTTTGATAAATAGAAAGGGCTGAGAAAAGTTAGCTATGCACACAGAAACTGAAAACAGTAATAACTTCAAAAACAAGGGAATGTAATTAATTTTATATGCCTAGCTCTTCAGTATGGAAGAAAACTGAGAATTATAACAAAAACACTGACCACAGCTGATGAATTATGATCCACACAGCCTCCACCATATTATGCAAGACGAACTTTAGTCCTTATTTCTTCACCTTCCTTCACTATCTGCTATACCCAACCACTCTTCCTCCTTGGGCTTCTCCTTGAATGGCTTTCAAGATAATCAAACTTTTTTAAAAAGCTTTTCCTTAACTCTGTTCCTTTTGTCACTTTTAAAATTCTATCTCTAAATAGACCCATTATACTTTTAGGCTGCCCCTCTCTCTTGGTGAATTCATGTAATCTCATATTGGTATTATTTTTTTCTTCAATTGAATGCTCACACTAATTTATATTTTTAGCCCTCTCCTCTTTCCTGAGGGTTAATTTCACATTCTTACTGGGGTTAAAGAAAGATCAAAGATGACTTGCAGGGTCTTAAGACTTTTTTTTTTAAGAGAATTCTATAAACGATTATATCTTTCTATGTCATGTACACTAAGATCTGAAAAATTAAAAGAAAGGCTGATGACAACATACAGAATAATAATAGAAAAAAATAGATGCTGACATTGAGAGAACGAAAATAAAATCATGAAGTAAAACCTAAAGCTTAGCAATCTAGGACCATTTGGGATCCAAGTACCCCTCTCCCCACCAAAATTCAGAGATCTCTTTAGTCCACTGAGAGATTTAAGTAAACTGCATAAATGTACTGTACAATATAGTACCCATTATCCCCATGTAGCTATTTACATTTAATTAAACTAAAAAATCTCAGTTCCTCAGTCACAGCAGCCACTCTGTAAGTGCTTGATAGCCACAACTACCTTATTAGACAGCAGAGACAAAGAACATTTCAATCACCACAGAAAGTTCTACTGGAGAAAGCTGCAGTGCTGATTCAATCTTCACTGAGTATTCTCTATGTATAGGCCTCATGCTAGGCACAGAGATGTAGAGAGATGAGTAAGAAAGGTCTCTCTCTGCCCTCAAAGAACACATATATGTCTAGTGTAGGAAATATAAAAATATTTACAAGTTCTAGAGTAGAGATAGTAACATTTGAGAGAGTAATTGATTAAGGGGCCCTGTTCTGAATTGCAGACTAATTAGCTCAGATTCCAATCCTTTTCCTTAGCTTTTTCTGCGGACTTGGCCATGTTCACCAGATATTAAAACGGATAGAAAGCAATGCTAAGATTCACCATTACCTAGAAATCTCTGGGCTGTTAGAACCAGAGATCATGAGATTTATACAAGATTTAAGTTAGCTCTGTTCCTTTGGATTTGATGCCTTACACTGCTGGCAACTCTTAAAAAAATAAAAAAGCCATTATGCCACTCTGATTATCTTCCCTTGGTTCATCCTAGAAGAAAGCTTCATCTCAACTGTCACTCTGGTCTAGAGCTCGCAGCATATGCTATACATATAGTGGCTAAGGGCCTGACATCGTGTGAAGGCATGACCAAGGAATTAATGCTGCAACTGAAAACAAGTCTCAAATGCCAAATCAGCAAGAAGGGAGAAGAGAGGTATGTTCTAAGCAGAAAGGGAAGGCTAAGAAACCAGAATGAAAGAGATAAGCATCAAAGTTAACGGAAAGAGTTGTGAGCAAGCAAAGGATTCATTACAACTCAACCATAGGGGACATACAAGGGGGCAACAGAAGAAGATGAAGCTGGATCTCAGCCCAACTCCTAAGAGCCTTAACACCACATATAAGCACTTAGCCTGGATGGCTATAAGTGAGAGCCAACCTTTATTAAGTGAATAGTCAAATGATGAGTTTGACTCTTGATATGTTTTCAAAAGACAAACCTGGGGACTACTGAAAGTCAGATAGTTGTGAATAAATAAAGGGGAACATACCTGGATGAACACTGGCTTAAAGGTAAAAAGGAAATTGATTTGAAAGACATTGGAGAAAACCGATTTAACTGCTGACAGAATCTATCTGGCTCACGGGCATCCAATAATTGTTTGTTGCACAAATTACTGAGGAAGGTAATGATCACTTCAATCACAGAGACAAACAGAAAACAAAAACCATGAGAAACAAAAATTTAAGGGGAGGACTGGCAAAAGAAACAGTGACAGAAACTGAAAAGGAACCAAGAAATCAATTGAGACAATATTCCCTCTGCCTAGAGGTAATTCTCCACAGTGGCTTGCTCCCATCTCCTTCAGAACTCTGAACAAATGTCAGCATCTAGTGAGTTCTTACCTGATCATACTGTTGAACAATACAGGAATACTCTCTTAGCACTCTCCAACTCCTTCCTGCTTTATTTTTATCTGTAATACTTATCGACATCTAATACACTCTGTATTTTACTTATGTATTTTGTTTAGTTGCATTCACCGCTGTACACCAGAGCCTAAAAAAGTGGCTGGCATATAGTATGTGTTCAACAAATACCTGCTGATTTGATTGAATGAATTATGCAAAGAAATTAAAAAAGCAGATTACTACATGTAGACTTTAGATATAAAATGATAGCTAACATAAAAAGTCTACTGATTAGAGTGCCGACATTAAAAAGCTGTATAACTAAACAGTCCATTAAGTGTAAAAGGCTCAAGAAGTTCTCTTCAGATATGTAATTTATATATACAATATATTCAAATATATCATTGTAACAGTCTATTTATAGTTACAAAGTAATGAGAGAATTTTATAGCTTGAAAAAAGAATTCAAAATACTTGATAGCCACACCACAAATCTACCACTTCAAGTATTAACACACTCTCAATTTCCATTACAAATTTCTAATTCCTTCTCTGACATTTTAGCTATTATTAAATGTTAAGCAAAGGCAGGAAGTTGAAATTGAAATACTGGATCATTAGTATAATCACAGCATCAGTTTTAAGATACAGGAAAAAGGATACGCCATAAGGAAGGTAAAGAATGGCAAAAAATTAGAAAAGTGAAAAAAAATCCAAGAACACAAAAAAGTTGACTTGAGGAAATTTCCCAAACATGTTTATGCCTCACTTTTCTCACTAATAAAATTCAGCTAACACTAAGTGCCAACCTACCCGGATAGTCTTGTTCTCAGACATTTTTTTAGAGAATCAAATCTATTTTAAATAATAAGCTTGACACAGTGCCTATCACAATCATTCACTGTTTTTTATCCACAAATATTTATGAAGAACCTACTCCACAAAAGGTGCCTACTCCACAAAAGGTGCCTACTCCACAAAAGGTGCCTACTCCACAAAAGGTGCCATTCTAGGTACTGGCTAGAGCATCAAATGCAAGATACATAACGACTCTCAGAATCTATGGCCTACTGCAAAGACAAATGAATGACGAAGTATGACAAGTGCTATGGAGGAAGCCAATAGGGCTTATGAGACAGAAAGGAAAGGAATGAGAAATTTCAGGCTTAGGTGTGGTCAGGAAAAGTGTTTCTGAAGACAGAAAGGCTAAGAGGCATTACCCATATGATAGTATAGAAGTGTAACAAAAATTAATTCAAAGTAAGTCCTAGACCTAAATGTAACACAACCCCTCCCACACATACACACACACACAGAAGTATACTCATAAGTGTTTTAGGCAAAAGAACTGATGATACGTGCAAAGACTCAGCCCAGCTATGTGAAGAGTTTATGACTTATGTGAGGAACTGAGAGAAACTCAGTATAATGGAAGCATAGTAAGCCAATGAGGTAAGATCACAGAGACAGACAGGAGCAAGATGATGCAAGGCTCAAGAGGGCCATGATAAGGATCTGTGATTTTATGCCATGAGAATTTATTGTTCAGTGGAAACCTGCTGAAGTTTCCTGTTTTGCAGACAGAAACATAATTCAATTTATGTCTCATAAAGATCACTCAAGCTATTTCTGGAAAATGTATTATAGTGGGATAGGAATGGAAGTGGAAGAATTAGTTCTAAGACCCATGCAGTCCAGGAGAGAGAGATGGTGCTTGCAATAGGAAATAAAGAAAAGTTGGTGGATTCCAGGTATATTTTGAAATAGACTGCATTTGGGAGATGAGGTAAAGGGAGAAATCAAGGATGACTCCTAGATGTTTGATATAAGAAAACTGCTTGGCTAATGGTATTATGGTAAGTAACACCATTAAGTATTTAATTAATTTTAGCTATTCAAAAACAAAGGGCAAGTAAGTCAAGGTGGGAAGGAACAGCAGTATCAGACCAAATGTCTCACTGAAAACAACCATAAAAGTGTGATAAAACACAAAAATAACAAACGAAAAACCTTGTTATTTGAAGGCATGGAAAGAGCAACCAAGAGAGCCAGTACATTAGGGGTTAACAGCCCCTAGAGAAGGGAACACATTGAGAATATCCCCACTTTTTCTCCTTGAGGTATCTGCCAATTACCAGTACAGGGCATAGAGCCATGCAGAAAGCAGCATCCTGGCCCTGGTATCAGTCTCACTGGGCTGGGAAGACAAAAATTAAAAGTAGGCAGGAATTCAGATTCCCAGATAAAAGAATGAGCTCCACATTCTGCTCAATTTTTGCCCTCCCCGAAGAAATATGCTGAACCAAAAACAACAGGACTGACAGGAAAACCTAGTGAGATAATGCTTCAAAGAGGCGAAAAAGCTAAGCAGAGCTTTCACCAAGCTTCAAAACACTTGGAATCAGAGCTTGCCAAAGAAGGCACATCTTAGTAAATACTCCAAACTTTCAAGTGAAACCACAGAAGCACTACGCACTGAGAGTGAGGCTATTTAAATTTCTTGATTGTCCTGAATTCTGCCTCATGTCTCCTCAGTCACTGATAAATCAAAAAGATCCATGTTTTACTAACTGCCTGCCAGAGAATATTAAATCCTATCTGGAGAAAGATAACATCATTCTGATCCTCTATGATTTTTCATCACAATGTTGATAAAACATTACCAGGTATTATACAAAAAACAAAAAGGATCAAATGATCAAAAGTCAAACCATAGAAACCAGGTAGTATAGTCATCATATAGGAACATTACAACAATGATTAATATAACCAAGAAAACTAATGAAAACATTGTGAGAACTTCAACCTGTATAAATTTTAGGACTGAAAATACCAAAACCAAAGTTAGGAAATCAATAATTGGGTGTACCTGGATAATGGACAGGAAAGGCATCATAAGTGAACTTGAAGACAGGTCAGTGAAAAATATCCAATCTGGTATTTGGGGAGGGGGGGTATGGAAACTGTGAAGTGACCTAACATACATGTAACTGTAGTCCTAGAAGGAAAGGCAATAATTGGATAGAAATAATATTTAAAGAATACCAGCTAAGAAAATTGTCAAAGTGACAAAAGATAGCAAACCACAGATTCAAGATTTTGTACAAACTCCATGAAGAATTACAATAAAAGTCACGCATGAACACACAGTACAATCAGGTGCCACTTAACCTCAGGATAAGTTCTGAGAAATGTGTCATTATGTGGTTTTGTGCTTGTGTTAACATTACAGAGTGCACTTACACAAACCTGGATGGTACAGCCTACTGCATGCCTAGGACATACAGTATAGTCTATTGCTCCTAGGCCACAAGCCTGTACAGCACATTACTGTACAAAATAACACAAGATTAAATCAAGCACAAAGGAAAGAAAAGGATGAAATCAAAAGATGCTGTATAACAATCATAAATTTAATTGCAGCCACTGACTTAGCCTCAAAATATATAAGGCAACACTTAAAAGAACTAAAAGAACATAGAAATAAATCTTCACATAATTGGAGATTTTAACACATTTCTCTCAATTGAGTAATTAAAAAATCAAAAAAGTCAGTAGTTACAGGCTTTGAACATGACTAATAAACTTGATTTAAAGAATATTAAGCATACCACACTGAATTTTCTAAAATCAACTATAAAACAAATGTCAACAAATGACTCACAATTGAAATCATGGGAAAAAAATGATCCTAAAACCATAGTAGTATTGAACTTGATATCAACAACAAAAATATAGCTTAAAAAAACTCCCAAATGTTTAGCTACTATGCTATATACTATATCTAAATAACCTATGGATTGCAAAAGAAACCACAATCAATTTTTTAAAAATATTTTGAACTGAGTGATAAATATATGATCAGACTTGTGAGATTCGGCTAAAGCTGCATCTCTAGGGAAATTTCAGACTTAAATTCATACATAAAAAAAGACTGAGTATTAATGATCTGAATATCCATCTCAAAAACTTGCAAAATAACAGCAAATTAATTTTTTAAACAGAAGAAAAGAAACAAAAGTAAAAGCAGAACCTGACCAAAAATTTTTAAAAATTTTAAATCTGAAAGTTGGCTTTTAAAAAACAGATTGAGGTAAACAGAAAGTACAAATTACCAACAAGCAGATTTTACAAAGTAGATACCATTACAAACATCAAAAAAGTAACAAAAGAATATTGTGAACATTTTTAAGCCAAACAAGTAAATTCAGATAAAAATGGGCAAATCCCTTGAAAACCAAAACTTGTCAAAACTGATTTAAAAGAAAAGTCACAGAAAATATTAATAGTCCTATATACTACACTATTTCAACATTTATGGTTGAAATAAAATTGATCTTCACAAACTCTTCAGAGAATAAAAAACATTTCCCAGCTTATTTTATGAAATCAGCATAATCCTGGTGCCTAAATCAAAAACTCAACAAGAAATTAAAATTATTGGTAAATCTTGCTCATGAACAAAACTGCAAACATTGTAAATGAAATATAATTGAGCATATTGAGAGAATAATACATAATGAAGTGTGGTGAATCCAGAAATTCAATGATACTTTAAACATTAGTAAATATGCATCTTCCCACCCATCAAATTTTTAACAAATATCTAATACAGGAACTATATTCCTCAGAATTGTATTCTAAAGAAATTACCAGACAAGGAACAGAAAAATATTTTAAATATGCCTTCTTTTATGGTTTATAATAGCTTTTATATTCCCATGAATATGGAATCAGCTAAACAATTTATGTACTTCCCAGAATCAGTTAAAAATTACATGGGTCTATACTCGTCTGTATGATAGTTGTTCATGATATATGACTAAATGTAAGATGCAAGCCACAAAAGCAGGAATATTTTTAAGGCAAAGACACTAATTTTATTTGAAAGTAAAGAAAATTAAGTATATGTCATGAGAGAACATGTTCTGAAAACATGATAGGAGACACAATGAACTGCCATTTTTAAGATTCACAACAGAAAATATAATGCTTAACTTGGACAAGTTTCCTCAAAGAATATTTTCTTCTCAAAATCCAGTCACAGAAAATTGCCCATGTACGTATTTTATTAAGACCATAAAATAAATTTAAATCAATCAATAGAGAATCTGACATAGGCAGTTATAGTATGAAGGCAAAAACAAAATACCTTGAAAGAGTTAAAAGGTAACAAATCAGTGTTTTACATATATAAAGCAACATACTTTCTGCATTCAAAGTGGTAAGTTTATAGGAAAAAGTTCTCCTCTATATATAAGAGATATATTGGGTTGGCCAAAAAGTTCATTTGGTAAGATGGCTCAAGTAACAATTGTCTTTCAAAACAATTTTATTCAAAACAATTTAGTTATCTTGTATTGTGACAGCTGTTGTATCAGTGAGCATTTAAAAAAAAAATCAAAATGGGTGAATTTTTGTGTAGCCATTTTAATACTGAAGATAAAAAATATGACATTTTTGGCATATTTTGCTTTATTATTTCAAGAAAGGTAAAAATGCAACTGAACACAAAAAAATATTTGTGCAGTGTATGGAGAAGCTGTTGTAACTGACTGAATGTGTCAAAAGTGGTTTGTGAAGTTTCATGGTAGAGATTTCTCCCTGGACGATACTCCACGGTCAGGTAGACCAGCTGAAGTTGAAAGCGATCAAATGCAGACATTGAGGACAATCAACATTATATCACATAGTAGACAGCCAACATACTCAAAATATCCAAATCAATAAAGTTATTGGTGAAAATGAAAAATGTGTCTTTTATTTTATGGAAAAAAAAAACATACAGACTTTTTGGCCAACCCAATACTAGAGAATTCAAAGCTCCAAAGACTATTTTAAAAACTGTTTAATTTTAGCAATTAATAAGAGAATCCATTTTCATTAAAATCATTCCAACCCAGACATCATATATAGTATTTTGCAAACATATTTAAATAAGTGTCATACCTCCTGGAATATGCCAGCTCAGAGCAGCCAACAGTGACTGTGTAAAACAAGTTCTGGGAAGGAATCTAAGGTTTTCCACTTAGGAGAGTGTGTCTGAGGGGTTTAACAAGATTTGTTCATGTATGGCAGGGGTTAGGGCTTGGTATGTTTATGGCTGTTGTCATCAGACCCAAATTCTTATCCTAGTTCCTTTAACCTCTCTGAACTTAGGCTGAGAGAAAGTAAAATTCATCTCTGCTGATAATCGTACTGTGTTGTCTGTGTTGTCTCTAAAAAACACAGACAAGGCCAACAGAAGGCCACAAATAACAATTTCTCCCAGGACCATCCTACAGCTCCAAAATGACTAAGGATCTCCCCCAATCCCCTTCATTTTTCCGGTCTCCTCAACAAAGATGGCTAAGACGTCCCATCACTAACCTCCCTCCACTTCATGTGTGACAACATTCCATCCAAAGCTAATATCCACTTTCCCTGGTCTCTCATGAGAATTATCTTGCACTGCCCAAATGTTACCAAAAACTTCATTTCCTCTTTCTGAGAGGACACAGGGTTCCTCAGGCATGTAATGTACCTTACTGCTGCAAAATCAACAACTACTCTGTCCCACTACAAACGCATCCTGGGGTTCTTCACCTGATGGGCAGGAGCAGTTTTATCTATATACAGACTATTTATCCAGGATCGCTGTGAGAATTAGATTAAATGTTACCATATAAAATGCCAAGCATCTGCTTGGTAAATAGCAAGTACAAAACAATTACGAGTTTCCCTCCTTTAGGAGCTACAAAATAAAGCTATACAAGAATTTTATTTTTAAAAAATATCTACATGGTTCTTCACTATCAATAATCTACATCTCTGCAAAACATGCTAAATACTAGAAAGTAAGCCCCTCAAGTAAACAAAACTCTAAGCAACCAAAACATATGTGACCAAGTCTGTGAAATAAAGATCATATACTTTACCATAGGGCATCTCCTAAAAATCCTATGCAGATGCCATGTGCTCATTTTTAATACACTTTATTCTAATGCATTTGAAAACCAGGTTTCTACACCCAGAGCAAATAAGCAGCAGCAACTGTAAATAGATAGAAAGGGATAGATAGGCATACCAACCACAGAAAAATATAATTGCTCAACAAGGCAGGAGACAGAAAAACTATAATTATCAAACAAGAAATTAAAATACTCAGAAATCTTATTTTATGCAACGGCTTCTTCTAAATTTTTTTTGACTGAAAACCCCAACTATGAAATACTTAAGGATATACCTCTGATATATACATATTCACTTATTAATCATACACTAATTATACTAACTATATGTTATATAGTAATTATATTAACTATTTAAAATATTAATTTATTTTAATCTTGCAATCACTAGAGATTGCAATCACTAGAGTAACTCACTATTACTATTAATATATTAAGTGAGGGCACTTTACTGAATATCCTTGTCTATTTTTAAAATTTCTTGGTTTGCCAATCTGCAAAGTTCAATGTATTTTGACACTTGGTTTTAAGAACTGTCATAGAGGTAACTGAAAAACCCAGTTATATGCATATCTCGATGCATATAACAAATATGCATATCTCTATGTAAAAGAACATATCACTTACTGGTTTACTAGATATCACTTTTATATTCTATTACCAAGTATGCACAAGCTTTTATTAAAAGTCAGTTACCTGATGTCAATGTTATTAAAATTTTATTTTTCCTGTTGTCAGATACTTTTGCAAGCTAAGCAAAATGTGTTACTTTTTATGTTTCAAAAAAATGGGTTCAAAGTCCACTGAAACTCTCTGTAAGGAAGATTTTTCAACAGACTGGAATTATCTAAACATGTTTTCAAAATGTTCTCTCCATAACATTAGTTTCTTCTGAAAAGCAGGTACTTTCTTATTTATAGGTTAAAATGTCAATTTGCCTTGAAGAAACCACTTAGTATTTGATTTCTCAAAATATCTGTTAGGTAGCATACTATTTATAGTTTCTTGTCATCATGGAAAAAATCAGCATCTGTAATATTCATCTTTTGTAAAATAAAAATGTAATTCAGCTTTGACTTCCATAGTTCTTCCAAATACTTCAACAGTGAACCTCTGCTCCCCATCTCAATACAAAGTATCATACATTCTTTTAAAAATCATTTTTAAATGTTTTTTTAAAATCATTTTTAAAAGAAACTATGTAATATACTATAGAAGAAAAACTGCAAGAACTTTGAGAAACTTATGGTACTGCTGCTGACCACTACATGACAGAATTCCTACATCTTCCCTGAGCAAACCACACTCAGCCATCACGACCACCTAGATGTAAAAAGCTCAGTTTTTCTCCCTTTTTAGAGAGCAAAGTAAACAAACAGCAGCTCTAATATTTTTATTTTCACGTATCAATTGACTTTCCTCATTGAACTTAGTAACTAACTTAACTAGTGAAGGAGCACAAAGCTTCACAAACTACAGGGTCCGGCAGAAGGCAGGCTCACTAGAGTGTGGTTGGTAGGGTATGTGTCTCCCACAAAATGGACAGCAATTTGCATATTTCACCTAAAATGTCATATGGTGTGCTTGAGTTGATACTGTTATATAACAGAATGACATGCTTATGATTTTGTAATAAAAGGTTTTGTAATAAAAAAGGGGCATTATTTGTGCTGGACCCTGTACATGAGGTGCTAAGGGTATGACAGTTACAGTTCACTACTGAGATGTACTTAATGAACGTTCACCGAACTGAATCAAGGATATTCAATTAATGGCCCTAAGTCACCAAATATAATTTAAATTATGCATAGCACATTACAATTAACAGGGCAGTAATTCAAAATTGTTAGATTGGGATATTTCTAAAAATAACTTTCATGTATTCAGAAAATGCACTGATTAAGAATCTCTCACCCAGAGATCTGTTAGTATGAATCCTATAGCTGCTCTCAATTGTACCCAAGCATGAGCAGAATTTTTAAAAAGCATATTTAAGAGATATATACTTGTCTCCTAAAATACATTTACTGTTTGAATTATGTAAACTAGTGGACCCATCAGTATCTTATCCACTAATTAAAATAACTTTCTATTTATATAAGCCTCAATATTAAAAAGATACTTTTCATATTCAAAGTAGTAATAAAGGCAGACATCATAGACTTCATATTTAATACCATTAATAGTAGTAGTATGAAACAGTATCTTCTTTTTCCATAAATAACAAAGAGAGTAATGCTTAGCCCTGACTGGTGTGGCTCATTTGGTTGGGCATCATCCCACAGTGAAAGGCTGCTGGTCAGGTCAGGGCACATTGCCTGGGTTGCAGGTTCGGTCCCCAGTCAAGGCTTGTACAAGACCAATCGATGTTTCTCTTCTCACATTAACATTCCTCCCCCTTTCTTTCTCCCTCCCTTCCCCTCTCTATGAGCTAGAATGAACTAAAAATTGTTTTAACAGGAAAGGGACACGAGCTGAACAAAGATTCAGAGCTAGGAAAGAGCACTGAAAGCTGAGGGAAATAATTTGTTACTTGCTTTAACAAAAACATCTGATTCAGAACACCAAAATAAGACAGTCAAGTATAACAATTTAGAGAGAGTTTCCATTAGAGATATATAATTTATTAAGCTGTTCATCAAGTCACATACGTATACTTGTACATGGAACTGGTACCCTTTAGCTTCATTCATAAAACCTCCTAACTTAATCTTAAAATAAGAGCTCTAGCAAAAGAAAGAAAAATTAAAAGGAGCTATAAGGAAAGAACTATTTGGAGCACCAGATCTTAATACACTCTTCTGTCAAAATTAAAGACTTTTCTTTCTCCGGACCTTTTTCTAGCATAGCATTTCCCCTAGTATACTCAACACCTGTCATTTTACTTTAACTTGGAAAAGTGGTAAAAGTTCACTTTGAAAGGATATTCATTTTAGTAATTTCCTGTCCACCAGAGGGCTCCAATATTTCTTCCACAAATGAAAGAGATATAACATTATGATAAAAATAATAAAGGTGGAAAACATTGAAATTATCATTACCTCATCCCAGACTAAAAATTTTTACATCTGCTACAATTTCTATATTAGCAGTTCAAAAAGATACAGGGCTTTTAACTGTTTTATCATCTAAAATGTTTCAAATATCAAAACTTCTTTACCATTATTCTCATACTAATTGTAAATTCCTCTCTTAGGCAGGGTTTTCAATTTTATAGATATCATCAAATAAAATTTTAAGTCCAAAGCTCTAAATAGTAGCTCAAATGTTTTATATAATACTTTCATAAATACGATTTATTTCTTCATGATGTTCCTGATACAGAAAATAAAATTACCACCTTATCTACCTAGCTTTAGGCCTTATTACTAACAGATAAACATTATCTTTCAGAAAATCTACAGTCATTAACATAATTTATGCTACAATTATAAACAATGAATACTGGCCCATCATGACCTGTGATTTGGATTAAGGAAAAAAAAAAAAAGGAAGTGAATCATTTAAATACAATGTATTATAATAATATTCTGTTCAGATAGTCCCAGATTTTTTTCACAAGTTATTACACTGGAATGGTAGTAAATCTGTTAGTTCAAACTCAATCACTCTTGGCAAAAGAAAAGCCAATATTTTATGTAAATTCATTTATATTGTTTATAGGACATATTTACAGAATGTTAATTGGAAAAGTATCAACTACAAATCATTTTTTAAAAAGAGTATAGCAAATCTATTCATTAGGAACTCCACTCCCCCTCTCGAAAATCAACTTGCTAAATTTGGATTATTAAAAAAAAAAAGACACCTTAAGGTAAACAAAAACATTTATTGAATGTTTAAAAATAAACATTTATTGAATGTTTAAAAATAAATTTTAAATGTGTTATATTTATATGCTAAAAAAGATGCTAAAAATCAAGAATGAACTAAAGTGAGTCACATTCACTGCCATAAGACTTTCCAAAAACAACTGATTTAGCAATAATTTTAGCTCAATAAATTGTCTCTAATGAAAATATGACAGGGGTTGTAACTTCAATGCCCCACTTCATCTGCCAAATAGGATTTTCCTATACAACTGACAAGCACCATTAACATGGAAAAGAGTGCAATGTTTGTTTCTAAATAGCACATACTAGCTGTCACTACTTAGAAAGTTGAAAACTGTACTGCATCTAGCAAAAAAATAAAAAGCATGTATTCATACTTGCAAAAGCACTTATCCTGATCAATTTAAAGTTACTCTGCAAGGGAAATAGATTGTAGAAAGAGGTAGGGGTGGGAAGGCTACCACTTTTCAGAGTGGTGGTAAAATTGTTCTCACTTTAAGTCATGAATAAGAAACATAAATTGTCATTATTACTGTGAAGAATTTAAAAATATGAAGCACTTGATGGACAACTTCTAACCAGTATTTACCATATAATATTGCAAAAAGTTGAGAATTCTAGGAGCATATAAAATTCCAGGAACACTTCTTAAAAATGCAAATAGCAAATAAAGGTTTAAAAAGCTTTAACATGGGAGGAAAAGAAAAATCTCAAGACCTCCAACAAGTTGAACAGCTAAAAAAAAAAAAAATAAGCAGAACAATTTCAACTGAGCTGTGCTCTGGACACATTCTGAAATAGCATCATCAGGATATTATATGTTTATTACATAATACTGCTGTGCCCTTGCACATCACCTTTAATCAAGGGATCTCAAAGCACCACAGAAGCATTAAGGACTTAAAATATGGTTTAAAACAGAAATAGTTACATTTTATAACTGCAGCTATTAATAAAACCTTGCCACTACTTCCCAGTCCTGTGATCCAAACATTAGCTTCCAAACCTTCTCTCTGACTTGGAAACAGTACTCCCAAATCATTTCAGTTTGTGACTGATGCTACGCACATTCCAGCTTTTCTTCATCACTGGGCCCAAAGAAAGTAGAGGGACTGTTTTAATGACACAAATCTATTTCACTCTAAGTCTGTGACAGAATAGTGTATATATCTTGCAGTGTGCAGGATGATATAAAATGGAGGTTTTACAGGAGCAAATTTTTGCTGGAGGTGATGAGCCCAAACACTTAACAAACGGGAAACAGCATTTTCCAGCTCAGTCCAAAGACCTCTCCAGGCAACTTCTAGAGAGGTAGAGAAAACCATGTCCAGCTAACTCCTTAAGTGGGCAGGAGGGTAGGGAAAACTAAAAGGACAATGCATGAGTTTTAAAACTCAGGACGGAGAGCGTAAGGTTGCTGTGGGACCACCCAAGAGACAGAATGTTGTGGTTTCTCCACATTTAAATAGCACATTAAAAGGGAAATCCAACATAAGCAAAATGTCTTTAAACTAAGGTCAAATATGCCATTTAGAGTCATTTAATTTTTAAAATTATTTTAAAGTCTAGTAATGAGGTCTACTTCTTTAGAAACACCTGACATTTTAAGATGTAATCATTGAAGTTCAATTTTGTTTTTTCGCTGGAATACATGAACATTCAAATGTTAACTAAATCTAAGAAAATATAACAATGTTAACATCAATTCTTCCATAAACAAGATTATTCATCTTCTTGTTAACTACATTATGTTTGTCCCTAGGAGAGCAAAGCATAATTTCACACTCACACAAACCTACTCCCAGCACCCTGTAAATTGACTCTGCTGCTACCGTTCCTCAACAAATTCACAACCTTAACGTTTACAAACAAAAACGAAAGCACCAATAAACAAGAATACTTTGTGTTTCGAATTCTCGACATTCAAAGATCAAGGCTCAATCATGTGTTTCATTAGCTTTTAAAAAAGTCCAAAGATATAATATGTACTACCAAATTTACTAAAAGTCTTGGAATATTCATTACAAATCCCAATACACGGTCAGCTCAGATTTGTGAAAATTCCCAAACATCTTAATATATCTGTTGCCATACTTGTTCACCTAGATACTTCAAAAGGCTCCCTGCAAATTCTCATGGACTTTTTCTTGAAGAGACATGTGACCCTCCTCTCGCAGATCAAGTTTGTACCCAGTGCATTAATGAGCTCGTCAGTGTCAGAGAGCAAGATTCCAGTGTTCCTGTCTGCGCCTGCAGTGAGCAGGGACCCTTGTCTTCGGCTCTGCCCACCGTCAACTGTCGTTTTCCGAAGCTTTAAGACACAAGTTGCAAGTGTCTGAGACTTCGAGCAGAGAAAGATCGACACTTCAAGCTACCTCGCTACATTTTTCCGACTTCTCCATTGCCTTTAATGATTAAAAAGCAAAACAAACAAACAAAACCCTCAACCAAATGAACACCCCCCCCCCGCCCCAGTACTAAAAGCGGTACTTTCTAAAAGGAGGAAATCAGAATCTCCAACTTCTCCAAATATTCCAGCGCGGTGGCTTTTCAACAGTCCCCTGCGAACCCTCGCCCCTTGTCTGCATTCTTTCTGATTAAATAAGATTGGAAACCATAATTAAATCAAATCAAGTCGTAACTTAGTCTTCACTCACCATATCCGCCGGGACATTACTGGACATCTTGCCACTTGATATATACACCCAGATGTTCGCGGGGGGAAAAAAAACACAACACAACAAAAAGGAGCAGTCCTCAAGCCACAGAAATCAACGTTAAAGATCTCGATGAGCTCGCGATGTGCTTTCCAAAAACTGACTGATTTGGGAGTCTAAGCAGCGGCCTGGCCAAGGTTCTGCGCAGAGAGGCGAGATCCCCAGGACCCGAGATGCCCAGGTGGAGGGCACTCCGGCAGTGGAGCAGCGTGTGGTCGTGGTCGTCGTCAGTCCCAGCAGCGGCAGCAGCAGCAGCGGCAGCAGCAGCCTTAGGACCGGCTGCGCCAGGTGGACGGAGCCGAGTGACACAGGGGCATGGAGCGGTGGGAGGGGGTTAAATGCAGGCCGGCGGTGATTCACACTCGCACCCGAGTCCTCATTAAGCAGCAGAATGCCCCGACAGGAGGTACATAGATAACTATGCGGCTACACATGGACGCGTAAAGCTGAGTGGCCGGCGGGGAGAAACGGGCTCACCTCGCGCCTCCGGGGCCGGGGGCCGGGCCACCCGAAACCGCTCTCAAGGGCATTTAACTCGTTGGTAGCCAAGCCTGAAGCCCAGGGCAGTGCACTGGGGATGCGGAGCTCGGGCCAGGGAGAGACCCACCGCCCCTCGGGGCTCAGGCCACGGGTGCCTCCGGGCCGCAGCGGCTCTTGGGGCGCATCATCTCGGCTCCTCAGTGCTCCTCTCTTGCCTTCTCTCTCTTGCCAGTCCCTGGCCTCGCTAGCTCCTGCGACGCCGACTCCGGAAGAGGCCGGTCTTTCCTTTCCTCAGCCAGGGAAGGCTTCCTCTCACAGCTCTGTCTCTCCTCCACTTCTCAGTCCCAAACGCCGCAACTACCTCCTGTCATCGTCCCTCAAGCCAACATGGCGGTAGTGGCAGCAGCAGCAGCAGCGTCGCCGGCGGTGGCCCCAGATGCCGAACGCAAGCCGGGACGTAAGGAGCTCACCCCAACTTACTCGCTAGTGCCACCCCCGCGCTCCCCCTTGCGGACACCATTTGCGTCACTACGGAATCCACCTTGGAGCATCACGGGAAGTGTAGTACTTGCGTCCTCGCCGACTTCGAAGGCACGCCCCTCCTAGTAACAGTTGCTAGGAAAGGAAAGCTCGCTTTTGCCCATCCGCTGCCCAGGAGTCAAATGTAATCTGGCATATTATTTGAGGGGAAATAATTCTGCACAGAAAAGTTCCCTCATGTACAATCTACACACAGGTTTAGAATATGGTTTACTTCTAAGCAGAATCATTCGTTCTATTGACAGCGCGCTTACCACATCCTGCAATCTGAAAGCATTTTATGTAGTGATTTCCTTAGTCTTTTCAACATTACAGTTGGAAGATCAGAAGCAATCATTGATTTCCAATGAGGTCATACAAGTTCAACAGGAACATGGATCTTGTTTAGCAGAAAAAAATGTTTGAATATGTGTTTCCTGAAGACCCAGGAAACAATATATAAAGCTACAATATAGTTAATTGAAATTACTGAAAACTGCATTAGATACAATAGTGAATAATGCTAAAGCTACATCATGAAATAGCTACTACAAACTACACAGGGACTCATTAGTTTACCAGGCCAGTCCCTAAATTCTAATTAACTCAAAATGTAATTGAAAACCTATAAATCTGCAGTGATTAGCAAATAACAAACAAAATAATACCATTAGAGACATGTGAAGAATGTGTCTACCCCAGTTTTAGGAACAAAGTGCAGAAACCACAAATGTCTATCTGAATCCATATTTATGTCTCTCTGGTGCTTAGGCAGAGTATTTTAGGAAGGGCAATCTCAATACCACACTTATGTAAAAATGCCAACAGTCTTATAGTCTGAAAGCCACCTCTCCAACCTACAGCTGTGACCTCATCTGTAATACAGTCTTGCCTTGACTACCTTCCACCATTAAAGTAGACAGAGTTCATGCAGGCAACATAGATTGCTTTGTAAGTAATAATGCATCATTTGGTGTGAAATGCTAGTACTTGTTCATTCAGCAAACAACTGTGCCAGGCACTGCTAGGCATCAGGAGTTTAAAAATGGGTAATCTGGGCACTGTCCACAGCGAACTCTCTGTCTGGCAGCTTGTGATTCCCCACAGCAACCTATTCACTATGGTTTGTCTCAGGGTGGTAACTCGTAGGACACATAGAGTACATGCCTTTTAAGCAGTCTAGCAAATTTCCAGCACTGCTCAGGCCTACCCCATCCTGTGGTGAGTTAGGTTGGTAACCAAAGCAAATACTGGGAGAAAATACCAAGAGAAAATAAAGGCCCAAACTGTACTACAATTAGACCTCAGGACTTTGTCTAGACACTTCTGAGTCTATAGGTCCATGATTTTCCATGGCCTTGATACTTGATTATCCATTTTCCATGTTTAGAAATCTCAGAGACCTTCCCAGTTCTCCAGAAATAAAGGCAGTTGAAAGGGATTCAATTGACCAATGAGTTCAGAAGGAATATTGGAATACATTTTGAAGGCTCTTGCTCACAGAATTAGTCCCCCAACCTACCCCTCACACCAAATTTTATCCAATGACTTCCCTGACCAAAGTTCTACTGGACCTCCAAGCTACTATAAGAAGGAAAGCAAAGAGCATAAGATGGCAGGGCTCATGCAAGCGTCAACTCACACCTCTTCTGCTGCTTTTCAAGGGCCATACGGCCAGGCTGTAACAAACACCACAGCCAGCCCACAACCTTGGCATTTCCAACAGGACGTTACTGTTTGCTGCCAGTTACCCCTGCACCACTGCAAAAGACCACATACTTCAGGTAAAGTGACTGCACCTAGCTCTGTTTCCAGTCACTCTTGTAAGAGACACTGAGACATTGTCCTCAGTAAAACCCATTGTACCTCTTTGTTGAGAGAATGCTTGAGAGCATTGCTGAACACTGTCGATTCTCTTATCTCCACTCTCTCCTTCCAGACTGAGGCAAGTGAGACAGGAAGCTACAGAAAGAGCCCAACTGTCCACAACAGGGAAGGATAGCATTTTCTTCATCCCATTAATCAGTTGTCAGCATCAATCTGAAGGAAGCAAGTGACATGGCATTTTTTTATTATGAAAAGTAACTTCATGGGAGATCAAAAGACCTGGTTCTGCTACAAATCAGCTATGTGACCTTTGCCAAGGTATTACCTCCCTGAACCTCCATTCCTTTATCTGAGTAGGTAGAACTACATCTCTAAGGTCCCTTCTAAGAGTCTCTGAGTGTCAGGTCCCAGAAGACTGGCACCTGACACCCATGATCTGTTAAAAATATCTCCCCCCAAGTGACTGCTCATGAGTATGATGGGTTTTTTTTTGAGGGGAAGGGGTGAATGTGATGAAAACATTCTAAAATTAGATTATGATGATGGTTACACAACTTGATAAATATACTAAAAGCCATTCAATTGAACACTGTAACTGGTGAGTTAATTTTTTTATTTTTAAAATTATGGTAAAATACACATAATATATGATTTACTATGTTCTTAGATGCACAATTCAATGGCATGGTCAGGAAGAGAGAACACATGGGCCAAGACCCAAACTAGAGGCTAAGGAAAAAGGTGCAGGGAAGGAAAGTGGCTGAAGCTCAGAGTACTGCATGGGAGTGGATCAGGGGTAGGATAAGAGAAGGGCAGGAGAAAGAAACTGGAGGCCATTTCACTAAGGGCTTTGCAATTTTGGTTTTGCAAATTAGTTTGGATCTACTCTGACAGCAAATGGGAACCACTGAAAATGTTTTGAACTGGGGAGTATTGTGATAAAATTTATTTTTATAGAAGGATGGAAAAAGGCTTTTGAACTCTAATAGTACCTTTCATCTGTATTTTGGGGGTTAGTTGTCATGTGTACGACCTCTTGGACTCACATAATTTAAAAGTTCTTAAGGGGTCTGGAAGATTATCAAACCTCAACTATTCATTCCACAGATCAGGAAGCCACCAGTTGAATAGGAGAGCAGGCTGACTCCTAACACAGAGCTTGTCTCCTACCAACAATCTTCTACAAAAACAAGGAGGACTTTTAGTCACTCTGCTGCATAATATATCCAACCCAGTATGCATTTTCTCTTTTATTTTTAAAATAAAAAGTAATATTGATAATACAGAAATTCTGGAAACTAGAAAAACTATTCTGTTTTTTTTGTATATTTTCTTCCAGGTTTTTGGTGTACATGAGATCACATATTTATGCTATACTGAGTTTTTCTTTCAAATACTAAATCAAAACTCATTTTTAAACATTAAAGAATGTGCATGTTTACAAATGGCTACCTAATCTTCTACTCCTCGTTTTTAATGGCTGCATACCATTCCACTTCTTCAATGTCCTACAATTCATGCAATTATTTTCCCTTTGGAGACCATGAAGATTGTTTGCAATTGTACACTCCTTGTGCATATAAATCTGCCTGCACTTTAAATTAGTTGTTTAGGTCAGAGTCCAGAAACCATTGTCACTGAATCAAAGTCAAAGCATTTCTGTGGCTCTTGAATGACATACCCAAGTTATTTTCAAAAAGGGTTTCCCTGCTTAGAATGCTACCTATAAGTGAGAAACCAGCTTACCATCCTCACCCTTGCCCCAGCCCTCCCATGTATCTATAGCTCTATCTACATGTTTATAATATGTACATACATCCTTGAAACAGTAGCGGTATACAGTGATGACTAGGGAAGGTCTGAGCCTCCCCCCAATAATCTCACCAACTCTCCTTGAGTAAAGATATAATCCAAGTAAAAAACACGGTTTGCTCTAAAAGCACAGTTTCCACAACACACTCACTCACCAAAACACACTGGCATGAACATCACACTTCAACCAGATAGGAAACTCCTCATATTTAGAAATTTCAGAGCTGTCCCTGCCTGTGTATACTCATTAGGTTAAAAAAACCTATACTTTGTAGTTGCTCATTGTGCATTTTGATAATTTTTATAAGATCGAGGCTTCTTCTGTGCATAAGAAATAAACATTTTTGAACAGTTGACCCTGAGCCAGCAGAAATGGGGCATTCAGCACAGTAAGGTCCAGGTCAGTGTGGGACTAAACCAGGGATCCCTGCCTGGCCCTCAGCTGGGGCAGCCTCCACCTGGGGTGGGTGCATCCTGGCTCCTTCAGGGCATGGGCCCAAGATTCTGGCGAGCACAGAAGCAGCCATTCCTCATTTTCCTGCTGGTTCCTTTAGAAGACTCATTTGGGAACTTGTTCGCAGAATCTAGATTCACTGTCATGACCCTGGAGTTTTAAGGGTCTTTGTATCCCCAGAGCTTGGCACAGTGAATCAATAACACCCAAGAAACATATCAACAAGTGCATTGAATCCTTTTAAATTCTCTTCCCAGTTTGTGATTCTATAAAGCCAGGGATTACCCTTTAATATTATGTTCAGACCCAGAGCTATGTCTCATGAACACAGAAATGATATTCAAGGCTTAACTCAGTTGTTCTCCCATGACAAGTATATGCCAACAGAAAGGAAGACAATTTGTGTGTGAACACTAGAGTTCACTTTTGAAAACACAAGAGTTATCTTTTTAATGGTAAAAGTTTTAAGCAATTTTCTTTTGCAAGCATTCAACCATGGATGTTGTGCACTCTAAATTCATAGGCTACTGTAAAAGTAACACTTGTGTTTTTTTTATCTTTTGCTGACATCCCACAATGCCTTCCTTTGTGAACTGACCCTACTTTTTCCCATACTGTTGAATCAGCCAATGTTCAAACTGGCAGAATTTTTACACATGACATCATCTCCATCTTTTTTAACAAATGAGGAAATAGAAACTTCTTGAGAAACAGCCATGTTCTCTCTTAATTTTCAAATGAACATGAGAATGAGTTTCCTTTCAGGTATTAAAGAAACAAAAGGACAAAATGGATCCTGGTGGCTTTATGTATTGTTAAATCATTACATAATTTTGTCTTAAGAAATGACAAATATCCCAAATAAGTATAACATGCATTATCAAATGGATATCCTAAAACACAATCAGTATTGTTGATTTCCATTATTATAGAAATCAGCCCTGGTTCATAGGATTAGTCAATGAAAAAATTTTTTTCAATTTGAACTCCTGAAATTTTTTTCAAGAGTTCAAATTGAACCCAATTAAATAAAAAACCCTATATAAGCATTATATCCCCATCAGTGGAGAGAAGAGAACTCTCTTTAACACTAATTTTGGCATGAACTATAAATTCTGCTTCTTCAACCCCATAACCTTTACCATAGTCATTTTGACACTAGTTTTTTGATTGATTCATTCATAATTATTTCACACTATTCAAACTGAATTTTTCTATTTACCAATGGAGATAGCCTCACTGTTTCTCAGTAAACATATAGCGCAATGTATTAACATTTAAGAGAGCAGAATAAAGAATCAAGGAGAGGTTTCTCCAAAGCCTTGTGTTTACTCTTAATGCCTTCCAGTGTGACACATTGACAGGGAAGTCACCACAGTTGGAGAATGGCCTCTGTCGGTGCTAATTCAGTTCTTGAGTCAAGCCTTCTTGAGCAACTGCCCATGTGGCTGAATTTCATGGCCATGTTTCCTAAACTGAGTAATCCAGTTAGTAGGTGCCTCCTCCAGCATGTCCATTGGAGACTTGACGGGGAGCCTACCTAACTGTCTTCCAGGAGTAGCAGCATTAAGAGAACAGATTGCTCTGTTTGGGTGTCTAGTCTACTGCGTCAGGAGCCTTTATATCAGATTGCCATATCATCCTTTAGGGAAGACTGAAGCATGATTGATTTATCTCAATGACAAACTTTTACTTAAAGGGAAGGCCTGGAGTGAACTTAAAACAACAGATGAGAGAGAGAGAAATAACATATTGGTTATGAATGTGATTCCTGGATTTAAATCCTGCTCTGCCATTTACTAGATGAGTAAATCTGGGTGACTTATTTGATTTTCTCTTCTATGAAAATTAAAAAAATAAAAAATGAATCAAAAAGTAGAAAAGCGTATACCTTTAGAATATTACATTAAAATATGGTATAGATTTGTCTCATTCTATTTTCCTGCTTTCTAACATTTTCATATGTGATTGTGACAAGACTAAGCCAGCTTCTCTCTGGGCATGTTTTCAGTGATTTGTTTGTGCTGAGCTCATATCTCTCCACACTGTCTGCCTTTTGTGACACAGACCAATGGAACCACATTTATGAAATGGTTGTAAAATTTATGAAAAGGTTGTTAGCCTCAGGACTAACAGAATAAAATTAATTCAACATGGAATTTGAACCCTAACTGTGACCTTATGGCCTCTTGCTTTACAGAGAAAAGGAGTCAAGTGAGAAATTTCACAAATTTGTCCCCAATCCCTAACTCATTAGCATTCACATTTACTCTTACCTCATTTACCTCCTGCTTCAGGGAAGCCCTGTGCTCCTCCTTCCAAGATAGCTCGCTGCCTGCCCCAAACCCACTCTTCCATCTCCAGAACCTTGTCCCAATGAACAATGCTCCCATATCTTACATTTTATGCTTCTCCTTGTCCCAGAGCTCCTCTACTTAGGGTGACCATATAATATGTTGTTCTAGCTAGGAAAAGTCAAAGGAAAGGGGGCACTATAAATAATTCTCCATGGAAGCTAGGACTATACCATGCAGACTTCTCCTTGCCATGGAAATATGCTCAAATCATTTGTTCCCATACTATAAAACAAACAAACAAAGACAGGCTGTCTCATTTCTCAGAGCTCTTCTCTGACTCCTACCCAGTCTTGTTCCCCCCTTAACATCAACTTCTTTCAAGTACGTGGGAGCATGCCCGGTAGACACCATTTAACCCTTGCTCAGAGCTGTCATAATAGGGCTGTGCTGGTCGTACACCTCACAACTCAAGAAGGGTGGCTCCTGTCATAATCAAGGCAAATGGTGCCTCCTGGAATTGTGTGATGCACAATTATCCAGACCACACATAAATAAATGGAGAAGGAAGCCTTATCCACCCTTTCACACTTCACTCAAACTCTCAAGCTAAGATCTTCAACTGTCAAATGCCATGGACACACTTTAGGTCTGGTCATCCTTGACCAGTTCTCTGAGTCCTTGGCACTACTGGCCATCTTGTTCTTGGATGGGTCTGGAGTCAGACCTCATGGGATTGCATTTCAACTCCACTACTCTTAACACTGTGAGCAAGTTTACTTAATCTGTATAAATTGGGAGCATCTTATCTGTAAAATATGTAAAATAATATTAACTTCTTCATTGAGTTGTTGTCAAAGCCCAGTGAAATAGTTGTAAAACACCTAGCATAAAGTCTAATAGATATGTCATTCTAAAAATGCTCACTATAATTATATTTTAATAAATGACACAGTTTCTACAATATCACCCATTCCAGGTTTCTAACTACTCCTTTGCTCCCTTTCCATCTTTTCCACTAATTTTTATACTACATCTGATTCTTAATTGCTGATTTTATCCTGTTTCCTTACCTGGGTATACTTCTTACCTCAGAGAATAATTGCAGACATTCAATAAAAAAAATATCTGCAGAAGAACTTTGTAAACCCTCACTTCCTTTACAAACATGAGATGTTCCTACCATGGTTTTCTCCAAAAGTGCTTTTCTGCCCTGACTGCTCATTAAAATTCCATAGGGTGAAGGAAGAGGTAAAGAAATACCAAAACTCATGGACTTCCAGCCAAGATGGAGGCATAGGTAGACACATTGTGCCTCCTTGCACAACCAAAAGAAAGACAACAACAATTTAAAAACAAAAAACAACCAGAACTGACAGAAAATCGAACTGTATGGAAGTCCAACAACCAAGGAGTTAAAGAAGACACATTCATCCAGACCTGTAGGAGGGGCAGAAACAGGCAGCAGGGCAGAGAAGACTACCAGTAAGGCAGTGGCTGGAGGACCAGGGTGGCAAGGCAGCAGCAGGCAGACCTGGCAAAGCAGCAGATTACAGACTGAGGAGTCCCACATTCCCATGCAGATAAACTGGGAGAAACAACTGGGGAGTGGAACAGACTGTGCAACCCATGGCCTCAGCGTGGGGAAATAAAGCCTCAAATCACTGATTGAAACCACTTGTGGGGGCTGAGGCAGTGGGATAAACTCCCAGCCACAAAGGAGAAATCATTGGAGATACCCACAGGGTCCTAGAATGTGCACAAACCCACCCACCAGGAAATCAACACCAGAAGGGCCTAATTTGCTTGTGGGAAGCAGGGGAAGTGACTGAAATCCGGCAGAGAGAGGAGCAAGCGCCACTGTTTCCTCTCGGACCCCTCCCCCACATACAGCATCACAATGCAGCAACATGGGTTGCCCCGCACTGGTGAATACCTAAGGCTCCGCCCCTTACTACATAACAGTCTTGCCAAGACAAGAAAAACAAAAAGGCCCAAATGAAAGAACAGATCAAAGCTCCAGAAAAAATACAACTAAGCTATGAAGAGATACGCAACCTATCAGATGCACAGTTCAAAACACTGGTAATCAGGATGCTCACAGAATTGGTTGAATTTGGTTGCAAATTAGCTGAAAAAAATGAAGGCTATGCTGGGTGAAATAAAGGAAAATGTACAGGGAATCAACAGTGATGGGAAGGAAATTGGGACCCAAATCAACGGTGTGGACCAGAAGGAAGAAAGAAACATCCAACCAGAAATGAATGAAGAAATAAGAATTCAAAAAAAGTGAGGATAGGCTTAGGAACCTCCAGGACATCTTTAAAAGTTCCAACATCCAAATTATAGGGGTACCAGAAGGGGAAGAGAAAGAGCAATGAGTGGAAAAGTTATTTCAACAAATAATAAAGGAGAACTTCCCCAATCTGGCAAAGGAAATAGACTTCTAGGAAGTCCAGGAAGCTTAGGGAGTCCCAGAGAAGTTGGACTCAAGGAGGAACACACCAAGGCACATCATAATTGCATTACCCAAGATTAAAATTAAGGAGAGAATCCTAGAAGGAGCAAAAGAAAAGGAGACAGTTACCTACAAAGGAGTTCCCATCAGACTGTCAGCTGATTTCTCAAAAGAGGCCTTACAGGCAAGAAAGGACTAGAAAGAAGTATTCCAAGTCATGAAAGGCAAGGACCTCCATCCAAAATTGCTCTATCCAGCAAAGCTTTCATTTAGAATGGAAGGACAGATAAAATGCTTCCCAGATAAGGTCAAGTTAAAGGAGTTCATCATCACCAAGCCCTTATTTTATGAAATGTTAAAGGGATTTATCTAAGAAAAAGAAGATAAAAAACATGTATAGTAAAATGACAGCAAACTCACAATTATTAACAACCACACCTAAAACAAAACCAAAAGAAACTAAGCAAACAACTAGAACAGGAACAGAACCACAGAAATGGAGATCACATGGAGGGTTAGCAACAGGGGAGTGGGAAGAGGAGAGAGGGAGAAAAGGAGCAGAGAATAAGTAGCATAGATGGTAGGTAGGAAATAGACAGGGGGAAGGTAAGAATAGTATAGAAAATGTAGAAGCCAAAGAACTTATATGTATGACCCATGGACATGAACTAAAGAGGGGGCATGTGGGTGAAAGGGGGTGTGCAGGGCAGAGGGGAGTGAAGGGGAGAAAATGGGACAATTGTAATAGTATAATCCATAAAATATATTAAAAAGATACCAAAACTGTTCTTCTTCTCCTCCTTTCCCCTCCCTTCCCCTCTTCTCTCCACCCTGCATACCTTCTACCCCAGTGGCTTCAAACTCCCTGCTGAATTGATGATGTCCAATTTTGTTTCTCAAGTACAGAATGCTTCCCTGAGCTCCAGATCCATCCATCCCAACTGTCCTATTAGACCTTCTACAGGGATGTCCCACAACAACTCCAAAGTTAGCACATTACAAACCAAAGCATCACCTGCTTCACCACCAAACCTCCTCCCCCTCCTGTGTTGTGCCTCCTTCTTTGCATGATCTATGCTTGATTTTTCCCATCTCTCACTCCCAACATCCAAGTGCTACTAATTCTACCCTGTTAGTATTTGTTATGTCATCACCCACATTTCTGGCTCCATTCCCACAACTTTAGTTCATCTCTTCAGAAGTTCTTCCTGGAACCAACTGTCACCCAGATGGCTTCCCCACATCCAGGTTCATACCCGCTAATAAAATCCAAATATCTGAGGTTCCAACACACTAGTGCATGATGGAATTCTCAGAGATCTGTGAAAAAAAAAAAGTTGGAAATAACATGTTGAGTTTTACATAAAGTAATTTTTTTCCAATTTAAATGACACCCTTGTTTGGAGAGAATGTTCTTTCTACTTTTATGGTGTTAAAATAATTGCTTTGGAAATGGTTGATAGTAGGTCATCATCATCATTACTGCTTTTTTACAAATTAGCATTCTCTGTTGGTCTCCGAATATTCTTAAAAGTGTTTTTTAAATCAAACTCTATACTTAAAATATATAGTTTATTATGTATCAACAGTACTTCAGTAAATTTTAAAAATGTTTTTCAGGTCATGAAATCTGAAAGCTCATCACATCTGTTTTGCACTGACTCTAGAAGGCTGTATCTAAAATGTGTAAATCAATCACATTGTCCCTGACATCATCAAACTTAAAAGTGATTGCATACTTTCATGCGTCTAGCACAGGGCACAATAACTTTATAACAAATGTGTGAGGTGGGTTTTATTATTATGCCTGGTTTAGAAATAGCATAGGCAGAGGGGCACATAGGTTTTAAGTAGTGGAACTGGGACTTGGACCTGGGTTTCACTCACTCAGAAACCACTGATTGTCCTTCACCAGTGGATTTCTTGTCTCCTTGCTTAAAAAAATCTCTCAATTACACTCCAAATACTTTAGTTTGCCTCTAATTTCCCTCGCTTATTTTTTTTAACCTGTTTTCCCCCTTAAGTGCCTGCTTCAGTTACAACAAAAAAACTTGCAGATCTGAGAATTTGGTGAGTTCTTTCTGGCATCTGTGACTTTACATGAGCTCTTCCTTTCACCTGGTGTACCTTTTTCCTGAGTAATCACCTGGCTAGTGCTACTCATCCTCAGAAACTCAGTGCCCTCTGGGAAGTAGTCCAGGACCCCGCCCAAACCTCCAGCATAGTGTCAGCCTCAGAAGGACCAGGGGAAGACACTGGGGACAGTCACGGCCATGCAGCATCCCTTGAGTGATACTGCCTTGGTAGTTGTGTGCTTTGCTGTTGCCTCCACTTGCCCACTGTGTGTCAGGCACCTGGTGAGTACACAGATAAGACAGGAGAGGCCCAGATCTCATGCAGCTTGGGTGTTTTACTTGGGAAGATGGCCAATTGTAGGAGACCATTCTGCATGGCGAGGGCCCAGCTCCCACTCAGAGATGTATAGGACCCATGCCCAAGGATAAGTTCTCCCATGGGGAATCAGGCCTGCAACATACCTAGGCCACTTTGAGATTTGTTTTTGCTAAAACTCCCTCACCCTGAATTGAGGCAAGTGCTTACTGTAACTAGGTAAGTCTGTGCTAAACCTTCCAAGGATGAGAGTAACCAGTTCAACCACTTTTCCCTTTCATTTGCAAATATCCTTCTTCTGTGATGTGATTAGCAGCATCAGCTCCTTTGTTTTCTGTAAAAGGTAACCACCTAAAGTGAACCTGTGCATAGTAAATGAGAACCATCCTGTAATGTGCATAGAAAAGAAATAAAGGCTAGTCACAGCAAGTGCCGAAGTTTTTCTCCTCTTGAGAGAAAAGCCATGCTGTCCCTTTTCCTCCACAGGACTCAGTAGTCCATGTGACTTTCTTGTGCATCATCCACAATGTGGCAGACCTCGCTAGCCAGAATCCACATCAGCCAATAAACTCAACAAGTAAAGAAATAAATATATGAGATCATTTTTACATCATAATAAACCTTTAAAGAAAATAAAACTAAAATGGAGTAATAAAATAAAGAGCGAAGCTGGTGGAGGCAGCTCTAGGGCGAATGGTCAGAGAAGTCTTGGAAAAGAAGTCACTTGAGCTAAGATCTGAATGAAAAGATGGAGCCAGCCAAGTGAGGAGCTAGGGGAAATAAGCCTCCAGGTTTTTCTCACTTAAAGAAAGTATTATACATAAACATCTAAAATCCTAACCTTACATGGCATGTCCTCATATTTGAGTGCATAGTAGTTGCTCAATAAATGTTGAGTTGGATTGTTAAACTGAAGAAACTGTGAAGGCCCCAGAGCTGGACTCTGCATCTTTTAGGGCTCTACTAGCATTTCTCTGTTGGAAAAATATCGTTTCACAAGATTCTTCTGATTGTCTCAGGTAAGACAGTGGAAAATAGTCAGTGGAGAGTTTTGTGTTTCTGACTTGTAAACAAAGATGCCCCTGACTCCTGGGTATGGGCAGTTCTGATGGTTTCTAAATTCTGTAAGGATGTAGGGAGGAATTTTCTCTTTTGTCTTTGTGGCTAGAATTTTATGAAAGGTTCATCATATGTTTCTTACTGTTCTTTTTCCTTCTCTCACTTTCCCATCACTGCTTTTACGCCCAAGTGATGTGAATGTGGGAATATATGTACTTCAGTGAGATCAAGATCCTATGGACGAGAAAGCACAGTGATCTCCTTATATCTGGTAAAGCCCCAGAGCACATTTCACCATTCTGTTTGGTGGAATTTTCGTCCTGACATCCATCTTTAAACAGAACTGAAATCACAAACACCCAGACTGAGTGTGAAAATGAAAGCACACATGGGTTCTAAACCAGCTTCAAAGTTGAGAAAAAAGGTTACTTCCTAATCAAAGAAAATCTAAAACAAGAGATTTCCCCCAAATGCTTTATTCTTCAAGTACTTCAAAACATTGCAGCAATTCGAACAAAAACATACTTGATGTTCTCAACATACAGGATGGTAGTGTGAAGATTTGAATGGTGAATCCCAGAAATTTCCATTATTCATGATTTTTCCAGCAAAGTTGTTTTTCCCTAAACATCTAGGACACTCAGTGCACACTTCATCCCAAATACTTTGATGTGCTGCATAGCATACAAGTCAAACATAAACAAAAGAGAAATGGAAGAGAAAGAGGCAGTACACCCAGATGTAGAGTCTGACAGAGTAAGTGAACAGAAAAACAGGACGGAGAACACTGATGTCATGCCCTGGGCAAGAAGCAGAGGATGGCAGAGAGAATCCCTGAGGGGTTTCTGTTTCTTTCTGAGGAGGACCTCAGGGCAAGTGCCTTTGACCCTCTCCATATCCTCCTAGCTTTCAACTCTGGAATTTGTAAATTATTCCTGGGCTGTGTAGTCAACTTGCCCAGGGAGAATTACAACCATTACAAATTCATCCATGCCACCCATGGGCATGAATGAATTTGTGAATCTCTTCCACTTGTAAGTTTTCAGACTGCACATGGTTTAATTAGGCAGTAGAAAGGGCAAAGAATATGGACTACCCCTCCTAAAAATCTTTCTGGATTCTACCACATATCTGCTTGTTTTAAGGATATAGAAGGCAAAGACCAGAGAAGGAAAAGACAAGAGGGAAATAGAAAAAAAGGAGGTGCAGCCTAAGGGCCACTGGATGGCATTGCCCTCCCCAGGTGACCTCCGTATTTCAGGAGTCATCTGGGACTTTATATCCTTTATTTTATGAAATCTTTAGGACAATTCCATGAAGTCATATCACCATGTGCCCCCAATGCCTTTTTTTTTTACAGAGGAAGAAAAGAGCTCATAAGTTAGGTAACTCTCTCAAAGTCACTGGGATTCATACCCAGGTTGGTTTAATTCTGAGAAAGGAACAATTAGAAAAGGTACCAGGTGACAGTTTTCACCAACTCACTAATACAGAGTTGATATAAGACTTTAGAAGAACATAAGCTTCACTCTTCTTAACTCATGCATATACACTCTTCTTGCAAAAACAGATAAGTAACTTTAGAGACCCAGAAATAAGTTATTGGCTTAATAAAATGCTGGACTTTGAGTTTACTTTCTTTTAAAGGTATACTTTATTCATCAAATTCACTTTGGGATTTGCCTTATTCCTGCATGGGTGTTCCTACTTTCTGTGCAAATATGATTACAGGTAGCTCTGCATGATGAAATAATAAAGGAAATCAAAACCAAATTCTATCATTTATTCAAAAGCAACTCCCACCATTAACATTATTAATATAAAACCATAACTAGCTTAAGCACATGTCCTAAGGCTATGGAATGCTTGGTGGCCTCAACAGGTCTTATGACTTTTTACCTTTTTCATACAAGTTCTCTCCTCTTAGGATAGAATCATGTAACCTAAAGCTCTTTTTTTTTACGGGGCCTTATAATGTGCTTGTAGAATTTCAAATTTTCTTTCAGGAGGCACAATGAATAAAGTGAAGGGTGATTGTGCTGGAAGATTGAATGTGCTCTCCCCTTCCCCCACCCCCACCACACTACCTGGTGGCTCTTTGGAGATTATACTGTGCAGTCATTAAATTAACAGACCAATTTATTCTAAATTAGATGATTCCTCTGGAATAGACCAAATAATAGTTATAAAACTATTTGGGGAGGTTTTGTTGTCACTGGAGGTGTCTTTTTTTTCTTCCAAATACTGTACTTAAACTCCAATTATACTTGAGATTGTGTATGTTCTTTTCACATGGGCATGTCTATTTTCTCCTAGTTCTTGTGGTAAATCAATGTGTGAAGTCTCCAGTTTACAAAGAAATTGAATTAACAATGATTCTTAAGAAGATGAGTGTGACTTGAATAATGATTAAAATAAAATTTAATAAAAAGAAGATAAGTGTGAAATTAAAATTCTTAACTATCAACCATGGACACCTTTGTTGTCAAGGGTGCACTGTAGTTCTCAGAACAGCTGCGTGGTGGACCACATGCTTTAGTGGGCTGGTTTGCCTTTGATCTGGCTCCTTGTTCACCCTTTATTGAAAGCACCATGGGTATGTTTATTTTCATTCTTATAAAAACTTTTTGCTGACTACAAGATATGACAAAGCTTTTATATTAAGGATAGAGGCCTACCATTTGGAATGGATCATTCTTCATGGATGATTCACCATAGATTCTCTAGCTAAAGTTGATAGTCTATTTCAACCTTTGCTTTTAGATCAACTCACCTGACTGGCAGTGGTTCTGGAATTCACTTGACCCACACAGACAAGTAAAGAAAAACATGGTCCTGGGTGAAAAGTGATGTTTTGAGGTTTTGATCAGCCAATCTTTTGTAGTGCTTCATAGAATCAGAAAAGCTTGGAGTGGCAAAATTCTTAAAGATTAATCCAGTAGGTTTCCAGCTTGGGTTTCTTCATGCCAGGGATCTGAAAAGATGGTGATGGAGCAGAGAGGAGGAAAGAATCCTCAAGATACTTTCAGTGCCTTAAAAAGAGTGATAGAAATTGTATATTTATGACTGATGAGGCTGCTCAGGGGACTCAAATATCAGATTTTTTGGATTTGGTCTCAAAGGGGATGACATTGATTATCTTATGGGAGAGCCTATTAATAAAAATTTACTAATAAATGCAGCTTAGTAGATAAAAATCCTTCAGAAAAGTGTAGTACATTGGGAAAAAGTAACAAAAATTATGCAAAATAACTGACTGTTTGTTGCTTTAGTGCAAACACTTAGCACTTCCCATGAAACAACATGTTGGTAGCATCAGGGCTATAAGCAAAAGATGAATTCCTGCTCTCGTGATAATGAAACTCTAGTATAGGCAGACAAAAAAATGAACAGGTAAGCAATCTGACTGGTGACCTTCTAAGAAGAAGTGGGGACACACAGAAAGACAGCAGGGATGTGTGCATATTGGGAGGGCCAAGTGAGGAGGTGGCCAACCGCAAGGCAAAGAGAGAGACCTCGGAAGAAACCAAACGTGTCCATGCCTCAAACTTGGACATCCAGCCTCCAGAACTGTGAAAAAATGTATTGCTTTTGATGATATAAGTAAGTCAACGTGTTATGTTGTACACCTTAAGCTTATATAGTGCTGTATGTCTATTATATCTCTAAAAAATTGCCAAAAATAATTTTTGTTTAAGCCACCTAGTCTGTGGTACTTAATTATGGCAACCCATAAAAACTGATACGATAACTAGAATAAATATGGCCACTTCAAATTGCATTAAGTACAATGAATAAACTGACACAGAGAGATAGGATGAAGTGATAGTAAGGGAGGTTAACTCATTTAAGAAGTCCTCTCTGAGGAAGAGCATTTGTGCTGTGTCCTAATGGCAAGAAGAAAAACCGCATAAAGAGCAGAAGGATAAGTGAAGGCCAGAATCTGGACTTTGGTAAAGTTACTAAGGAGATGTCACCATAGAGGCCTATTGTGGGAAGGAGACAGACAGCTGTGCTCTTTCTTAGGCAAGTTCCCTGATGCCTCCAACGTCACCATGCAGTTTTGCAGATTTTGATGTGTTTCCAAAGCACTGGGGTCAATTTGCCTAGCAAAATGTTAGCATTCTATACAGTGTACTTGAAAACTTGCAGTTTTTAAAGAATACTTGTGATGAAATCAGACACAAAAAACAAACAAACAAACAAGTAAGGGTAAGAGTCGTCCAAGCAGAGGGGCTAGCAAGTGCCAAGACCCTGAGACAGAGCCAGACTTGGTGAGTTGAAGAGACAAGGAGAAGATTGATGGAGCTTGAGCTTGGAGAGCTGACAGAGAATGAAATCAGAGAAGCCAAATAGAAGTAGTTTGTGCAGGTTTTTGGAAGCCCAGCAGAGTGTGGCTTGATGTTAATGCAGGGGGAACATAGAGAATTTAAGCAGAATATAAATCCCTCTGGCTGCTATAGGGACCTGAAGAGAATTAGCGAGATGTATCTGGAGATTTTAACCAGAAACTAGATTTAAAAAAAAATGTGGCTTGGGCCATCTGGGCGGGAGAGGACAGAGATGGATATGGGGTTGAGTCTGGAAATGCTTTAATGTCGAGTCAACAGGGCCAGACAGATTACCCCCTATAACCATCACAGCAGTTGGTCATATAAGGGAAAGGATACCAGAAAGTAATAATATTCCAGGGACAAACTTACATGTCAAAATGTTCTGAGGAACTAAAACAGTGGTGATAAAGAATGCCCATTTAATTAGTGTGGCTGCCTATGGCAGCTATGACCAGAAGCATGCTGCAACAGACAGGTCTCTGTGTCCTTGCTTCTATCTCTTGAAAAGCTTGAGATTCTTCCTCTGCCCTTGGCCAAAAATCTATCACCATCACTATACTTTTATCCCTGGTAGGTTATCATCATCGTGCCAGCCATACACATGCAGGCCAGTCTTTGCAAGTGTGGTGATAGAAACAATTTTCCTCCAGATAATAACTGACAAGGGTACAAGCTGTCCATGGGCAGGTGGTTAGATGTAATAAAACATAATAAAACAGTCTGGTCTGGTTCAGGTGAATCAACTCCCATGAACATGGAGTTCTGTCCAGCCTCAGGAGTCCAGGACTGTTTTCATCTACCGTCATCCTGATTTCTGCCCAACCTTCACTCCTCAGTCGTCTCTGCCCAGTGGGCCAAGCCGCTCTTCCGGAATGCCAGAGCAGGGCTTCTGCTAGGCCCTTGATTCTGGCCCCAGTTTTGGCAGAGCTCTCAATTAAACTTCTCTGACCTCCAAAAGAGGTCTCTTCTGATGCTCAGCTTCCAGTGAAATCAGTACCACATCTCTCTTTTGGGACTTTCTTCTATTTTCTGCCTGTTTTCCTTTTAAGCTGTTGTTCACTAGACTCTAAGCCATCTTGGAGTCTAAGATGTAGGGATAAAAAAGCATCTTTTGTTTACCCACTCAAAGGTAACCCTTAATAGTCATGAGAGCCATTTCAGAGATGTACACGCTGTGGCATGTACTGCGTGTGGACTGACCATGCCTAAGTTAGCCTTTGATCCATACTCTCTGTGAGGCTGGGTCAAGACTCCAAAGATCGTTTGGACTCTATGTTTATACCAAATACTTAAGGGGCTTCTTTAACTCTAATCTTTGCAAAAATAATAAGAGGATTAATTAAGAATTATTGCAGCCACAAAAGGCATGGAAATGAATTTGTCTTTTAAAATTTTGTTTTTAAAATCGCAAATGCAAAAGTAACACATCCTTGTTAGAAAAAGCGAAAAAGACATAAAACCAGAAAAATTTCACCCATAACCCTAACTCCTAACCCCTCCCATTAGTCTTCTGTTCTGCATTTCTTTCAAATATTTGGACTCATACTATATACACAATTTGGAACCTTGCCTTTTTTTTCATGATCATAAACACCTTTGACAGCATCACGGCTCTTTGTAAATGTCATGGTGAATGGCTGCATATTGTTCCATCATAAGGCCATGCCACAACATGTGTATTCTTCCATTTAACATTTCTAGCTGAGCTAGACTAGTTTCCTGAGTATGACTTTTATTTCTCCTCTCTTGTACAACCCAGCATCTTGAGAAGATCATAAGGAACAATTGCCCAAGGTCCAGGTATAGTCAGGAAGAAAAAATAAAAGGTCTACAAATTATATAATTAACAATTAAATAGTCAAAGTTGAATGAATATAAATGTTTAATTACTTTTTTGGTTTCCTCTCTTTAAACCTCAATCTATCATCCCTCAGATCCAAGGCCTTAAACTCTTGGCAATTGGCAAAGAACAAATATATTTATATAAGTGGTTATTGATGCTTGCACCCAAAAATCCCTCATGCCATCTGTCCATTTTTTCATTAAGGTATAGACGTGTGTATTAAACTTTATTTAGGGCTTTTTTCTTTTTTTGGCAGAGGGGCTTTCCAATATTCTTGAAGTAGCTGGACTCGCCCTGGAATATTACATAACCAGGGTCTTTGAACTATGATGAAAGTCATGTTAATACTACGTTTTACATGACAAGAGGAACATTGCTCTGTGTCTTGATGAAACAGCAGTTTTGAGAAGCCAATGGGGGGAGGGGGTGGGTGGAAATGCCATTGTTCACATGGCTGACTTTAAAATCTCATTTTCATGGAATGAAACTCATTTATATTTCATTATGAGGCCATTTTTAGTTATTACATTCTAGAGGTGGAGGAGTTTTTAATATATTCAAAAATAATTAAATGTTTATAATAGTGCTCTTCTTTACAACTTCTGAAAACAGCATTCTTTTAAACTATAAAGGCTCAAGGCCCTTCTATTATCTTTGATTGAGCCCCTGAAATGCCCTCGTGTTCAGTGTCAAGCAGAAAGCCTCAATGAGGATTTAGAGAACCCAAAAAGGAAGCTCAAAGAGGTTGACTAAGCAGAAAGGTCAAAATTGGAGTTTTCCCTTTAAAAATGCATCACCTTGAAGAACATACAGCTAAAAATCTGGAGAAAAATTTAGGTAGCTAGAGGGGCAGAGCATGTAGGTAGGATAGATTTCTTCCCTCTAGCTCTGACACGGTTTGGCACAGAGTCCCTGAAAGCAGCTCTTAAAGCGTGTAAGTTCTAGGCGACCAACACGTCAGTCTCTGTCACAGGGGAGGTGACTTGAAATGTATCCTGTCTTGGCTGCAGGAAGGGAGTTTTTTTTTCCCCTGCAAACCTGCCCCCACTCCCACCATCAGATTTCCTCTGATTTGTGAAAACTGTCTCAGCATTTTGTGAAGGTGAAAGAGCTCTGAAACAAAGGGCTGCACTTGCTTGGAAGGTCTGGCAGGGTCAAAGCAGATTCTTTTTCTCCCTGGAGGACTGGACGGCAGCCATGCCAGACAGAAGCATGTGAGTGAGAGGCACAAAGGAAAAACGTGAAGGACACAGCCAGCCTTTCTTCATAGGAAGGAGGTCTTATTTTTAGTTTTGTATTCTCCAGGTTGCAAAAACATACTTCTCCAACTCATTTTGTCCTTTTCCACCTCCGTGGTTTTGTTTTACAAACCAGCTTAGGCATTTCCTTGCTCAGCCTGCATGTCTCTCTGTGCTGGCGTCATCCTCTCCTGTTGCTACTTCATGTATAGAATCAGTTGTGGAATATCGGGTTTTTGTTTGTTTTTGTAGGATGTAATCTTGCAAAGAGCCTGGTAAATTTAAAAAGAAAATATATGGTTCAAACTTCAACTCTCCCAGGATCTTGAACTTGCGGATATGGAACACAGTCCCCAAATTTCTCTTTACACATTAGTTGCCAATCTTGTCCAAACCAAAATGTGATTGGGGCAATCTGGGCTGGTTCTTTCATTCTTTCAGTTAAAATTAAGCCAAAAGACCAACCCTCAGAGAAGCAAATAACGAAGGATTACCTGTTTTAAGCAAATCTGATGGACTAGATTCCAGATTTGCAAAACCCATGCATTAGGAAGTGATTATTGGCTTTGTGAAAGAATCCTTCACTTTGCAAAAGAGCAACTTGAACATTTGTTTGAGAGCTCTGTTGCATGTAATATAATTTGGTTTGACTACATTTAATTTATAGTGAGGGCCAGAGATTTCCTGCAGCCAAAGATGCTAACCACTCACTGAAGAAAGTTGGAAAAATGGCAGCTGTGAAAACCATTAGAGATCAACTAGGCTGGCAGCAATTTCTTTAAAAATGAATGACACACAGACACCCACCACAGAAGCACTACCACATCCCCACTTAGGAGAAGCAGAAAGGCTTTGTCAGTGAAGAACCGTTTCACTGGTGAGATAATGATAAGTTGCCAATCAAGATCTTGACTGAGATAATATGGCTACTAAAGTACACTGAGGAGAATTAGTTCTAATGCAGAACCTTGAGATAAGAGTTTTAGGGAGGGTCTAGTAAAATTAAAAAACTGAACATTTTCCCACTGTGCATGTTAAACTCATCTAAATTGGATGAGTTTGGAAATGGAAAAATATGGGCTGAGTTCATGAAAAATTTGCTATGCTCAATAAATCTGTATTACTGCAGATTATAACTTAATTATACAGTTTTGTTAAAAATAATAAATTAATATTTATTGAGCACTATGGTCAGCCAGTGTGCTGGACATTTTCTATCTCATTTAACACCAAGTCATAAACTGATTAACACAACAATTTAACCCATGTTTAAAAGGAAGCTTCATTTAAACCTAGGATTAGAAACAAAATCTTATTCACTTTAGACTGATTTTTTTCTTCTAATAGCAAGACTTTTGTATTTGCAAAGGTACAAATTATGTTGAACTCATACATAATTATATATTGACTGCAGTGCACCTTAATTATTGTTCATTTTGCAAAAAAATTAGACAGTATGTATGTATAATATGGCTTAGAAATAAGATTAAAACCTCATTTCATTTTCACTTATTTCCCTCTAATCACTTTTTAGTGCATTTCTCCCTTCTTCTCCTTGCACCCAAAGGGTTTTGCTGAAGAAAAAAACCCGTGCACTCCTTCAGCTGGTACAGAGAGATTAAAGGGCCATCCCAACACAGTGACCACTTTCAGGCTCCTAGAGAAATAAGAAGGACCATTCTTATTTCTAAGAGTCCATTAAGAGAGTCAGTTTCTTTTTTAACCAGTACTGAAGCCTCAAAACTGAAACTCGACAAAGACCTTAATGGGATCAAGTTCTGGCCCAAACAATTGCTCTCAGCAGTCTGAGAGCTCTCTCAGTAGTTGGTGAGCCTCACCTGGCTCTAACTGGACCTTTCCAGTTCTTACACCTCTCTACCCACCTAGTTCCTTACTCACCTGAGCTCTATTTTTAGGCATGTGCCTTGTTATTTCAAGGACTGACTTCTAGCATGACATCATTGTTAATTATCTTCAATTGACATTGCTTTCTAATGGTTTCATCCATTCTGGCTTGCCTCCCACAAGAAGACTACCAGTTAATTGTGGCAGTCATGTCACCAGGTGACTGATACTCCCCTGCATGCCTAGGAGAGTGCTAAGCAGTCCAGAAATGTGCTTCTGTCTCCAAACTCAGTGTCCTGGTCTTCAATCTCTAACTTGGTGAGTTCTGGGGGTATGGGCTTTAAAAAAAATAACAACAGTTGTATAGTAAAGGGATACATCTTAAAGAAAATACAAGGAGGGGGAAGTAATGAGATTTTTTTTTAAATTATGGGTAACAGGATATTTTGATAATTTTTTTAAAAATTCATTTTTTTACCAGGGGACCATTGTTGTAAATAGCAGTAAGGTGATGGAGAGACAGAGAAGGATCCAAATGGTAAGATAAGAGGAGCCGAAAGGAAAGATAAGAGGTTACCCTGAGGTTACTTGCCTCCAGTAGTTTCCAAGGCCAGCCTTGCATTTCAAGGCATTGCTATCTTCAAGGAAGATGGTTTACAATTACATGTCAGTCATAAGCTGTTCCTTTGGGGCCCAGAACACAGGCTCAAATTACGGTATTTCTAATGTAAGTGATACCGATGGTAGCTAAGGAAAAGTAGATGTTTATTCAGGCAGTATTCAGTGATTCAAGTGGTCTCCTGTATTTCCTCACCATATATTTCCCTGAAAGTTAGCTAGCTCTGACTTATACAAAGTTAGAGAAAAGCCCATTAATATAAAAGCTATTGAAATAGCAACAAACCATTACTATTTCATAAATAATTAGTAGACTTGGCTTTGATGGTTTCAAGAAGCAAAAAAGAATGTAATATTGCCTTGATTGGTGGCAGCCCCATAATTTTCAAATCGAAGGGTATTGGGAGGGCAATTTTGTTGGGAGGACAAGAGTCAGGGAATTTGTCCACAAGTGGTGTTTCCATGTGGTGCACATAGTTCTTACTTAGATTGTATGCTTATTGGCATGGTTGAGGGCTGGCTGATGGGGATTATGGGGGGAGCCAAAGACTTTTCAAAACACATTGTTGTGTTGGACATGGGGGTCTTTTTCAAACACTGTTTCCAATTTTGATGGTAAGAAAATCAAAAGAATACAATTTCTGAAAACTTGAAATGTTTTCAAACTGTTAACTTCCGTACATTTTCTCACCTAGCCATGTCTTATTTTGAACACCACTAGTATAGTTTTACACAAGTAAGCAATATAAGGAAAAAGTTGAGACAAGTATCTGGAAATCCTAATTAAATCTGACATGCTATGTACATAAACTTAGAGCTGACTGACAATTTGCAGAACTATATTTTTGTATCAAGTGTCAAAAAATCTGCTTGCCTGAAAATACCTGCCATGATTATCTGCCAGAAGACCCATGTTAGTCATTCCTAGGATCTAGTCACCCCAAGCCCCGTTATAATGCTTTATTAGAATAAAGACATTTATTATTTCCCATGAATAGCTTAGTACGCATTTCATCATCACAGTACCTAGTCAGTAACCTGCCTTATCCCAAAGTGGGTGGGATGTAGGATTTGTATGTCTGGATAGAAGAGTGATTAGGAAAATTTCAGAGCATGGGTACTTCTAAGGAGGGTATTAGTGCCGAGGCAGACACAGGGCATCAAGGACAGTGAGCTCTGGGAAAGGAATCATAAAAGAGGACCCAGAAAATGAAAAACCAACTCAAATACTCACTATTTGACAATGGCTAGCTCTATAATTGTAGCATGTAATTAGGGTCAAATTTGGCTCTGAGTAACACATAATAGTGACTTAAGCAAGAAGAAAGATTATTTTTCTCTAATGTCTGTGAATCTGGAGACATTACTTCTGAGCTAGATTTTACTAGATAGTGTCAGAAGAACCCGAACTTTTTGTTTGTTTGATTGTTTTTGCATGTATAGCTTCCATTCTCCAGGTCATCTCATGACTTAAGACCGCCGCTGGAGCACCAGCCATTGCATCTACATTTTCACCAACAGAAAGGAGAAAGGAGAAAAGAAGGCTATGTATGACCCTTCTCTTCCATTTTCACTTCCATCTCTTTGGCCAGAGCTTAGGCATGTGCTCTTACATTTAACTGCAGGAGAAGCTAGAAAGTATTGCCTTTATTTTGTACTACAAAAATTATGTATTCATTACTATGGGAAACTGGAAGAAAGAATGCTAGGAGACAAAATGCTGCCACTGGATTCTAGCTCCCATAGATGATGGTTCCATTATTGGGGTTCAGTCATGTGTCAGCATTTCTATCAATTTTATAGGCATGGCTGGTGGGAGGTCTATGATTTGTGCCAGTGAGGTGGAAGACTGGAACGCCTGTGAGTGACCAGCAGAGCTGGCAGGGTGCCCGGGGAGCCACAGCACACATGGACATGCTCTCCAGTCACTGGCCCGCAGGTGTGTCATTCTGTGGCACAGGAGAGGGCAGGGCACCAGAGAACCTGAAAAAAAGAAACACCACCACGACTGCCTCTTAAAATTCAACTAGGTTCTCCAGGAGCACAGAAGAACTATCAGAAACACTTGGAGACAGAGGGGTATTTGCTTTGGAGCAGGATCCTACATTAACCAAAGGGGTGAAAGCAAATGAAATGTTGGTTACAAACAATTAAAACACTCAATAAATCCCTGTTTAAAGAAATTTTCTCCATGTGTCTAGGGTATAATTTGGGATGAACTTAGAGGAGCACTTTACTTCACTTGAGAAAATGTCTCTCCTCTGCTTGGGAAATCTGATGGTGGTTTAATTATCCCCAGTCGAATATCAGCAGCAAGTGAGGCTGCCTGGTCCTTTTTTTAACTGTCAGATGTTAACATCAAAGCCTCCATGGACTTTGTCACCACGAGTATTACACACGCCAGTGTTTTCCACTCTGCTGTTTCTTCCTTTTATTCATGGAACTATTGAAAAATTATGGTCTAAAAAATTTGGGTTCTCACAGTAACATTAATTTATTTCCCCACTTTCTTTCTGTCTTATTCTAAGATTTTGCAAATTGGAAGTTTGAAACACTATGGTCAATATGACAAGTTTGATGTTTTGTTTTTTTATAAAAAACCTAGTTGTTCTAGTTTTATTGCCTCTGCAAGTGTTTTGCCTTAAAATATAAGAAAGGTTTTAATAGTGGTGTCTGCTGACATCCATTTTATCCCTATTTTACAGTAACAAGAGTGCAAAAGATGAGATTAGAACTATGCACTATATACAATTGAAAGAAAGTTGGTCATGTAAATGATATCATTTAAACATAATGGCTTTTGTTTCTATCACCAGACAGCATGGATTATTACCTTTGCATCTGCAGGCTCTGCACTCAGAGTAGGACAGAGCCTTAGGCACCATGTGTGGCAGGTGGCAGAGATTATTAGTATCACCCTGCCATCCATGACAGACTTTCTCTTTTGGATCAGAAACTTGAGGGGGAAAAGCTCATTCTTTTTTGTAGTGCGGGGCAGCTACGAGACTAAATTCTACCCAGGAAGGTTAAGAGGAAGCCTCCTGAAAGTGTGAAAATCTTCTTTCCTTCCCCTTCTTTCTGCTACTTAGGAAGCAGGCCTTAGATTGTGAAGTGATTAAGTAAGGTTGGCAAAACCAGGGGAAGGGAGGAGCCCGGATTGCATAGGAGCCACCTATTAGTCCAGAAGGCTAACTCTGGTTTTTACCTGAAAGAGAAATTAAATTCTGTCTTGTGTACGCCATTTACACAAACCCTGCTATTTAGGGTTTCCTCAATTGGGCACCCAAGATGGATTCTAACCAACAGAGTGGGATTCAGGAATTTGAAATGGAGACTACAAATCAAAGACAACAAGGCCAGGATCTTCTATTCTAGAAGTTGTGGGTCCCAATTGGGATTTCGTAGTCACCTTTCAAGTTTTATACAAGGTTATTATTCAACTTTGTAGCCCCTACAAAGATGACAATGCAAAGTAGGCACACAAAAATAACTGTATGATGAATAAATAAACAAATGAATGAATAAAATGAAGGTAAGAATGTGGAAAGGATGATTTTAGCTCATTTAGCCAAAAGTACAAAAGAAAATTTGCTTTGGGTACTTAAATTTTTTTAAATCATTTTTTATTTTCAGTTAAAGTTGACATACATTATTATATTATTTTCAGTTGTACATCCCAGTGATTAGACATTACATAACTTAATCAGTGATCATCCTGATAAATCTCACACCCCTCTGACTATATTCCCTATCCTGCACTTCACATCTCTATGACTATTCTATAGCAACCAATTTGTACTTCTTAGTCCCTTCACCCTTTTTGCACATCCAACCAACTTCTGTCTCATCTGGCAACCATCAAAACATTCTCCACATATATGATTCTACTTCTGTTCTGCTTGTTCATTTTGTTTTTTTAGATCTAATTGTTGATAGATATGTATTTATTGTCCATTTATTGTTCAAAATTTTGATCTACTTCTTCTTAAAGAAGACCCTTTAACATTTTGTATAATATAGGTTTGGCTTTGTGGTGATGAACTCTTTTAGCTTTTTCTTGTCTGGGAAGCTCTTTATATGTCCTTTGATTCTAAATGACAGCTTTGCTGGGTAGAGTAATCTTGGTTGCAGGTCTTTGCTTTTCATCACTTTCAATATTTCTTGCCACTCTCTTTTGGCCTGTAAAGTTTCTTTTGAGAAATCAGTTGACAGTCTTATAGGAGCTCCCTTCTGGAAGCTGCTTTTCTCTTGTTCTTTTTAAGATTTTCTTTTTGTCTTTAAGCTTTGGCATTTTAATTATGATGTGTCTTGGAGTGGGCCTCTTTGCATCCATCTTCTTTGGGACTCTCTGTGCTTCCTGGACTTGTATGTCTATTTTCTTCACCAGGTTAGGGAAGTTTTCTGTAATTATTTTTAAAATAGATTTTTAAATTACTTGCTCTCTCTCTTCTCCTTCTGGCACCCCCATGTGAATGTCGGTACATTTGAAGCTGTCTCAGAAACCTCTTTACACTATCCTCATTTTTTTTGGATACTTTTTTCTTCTTGCTGTTCTGATTGGGTATTTTTTGCTTCCTTATGCTTATCCATATCATTAATTTGATTCTCAGCTTCATCCACTTTATTGTTGTTTCCCTGTAAATGATTCTTTATTTCAATTAGTGTATCCTTCATTTCTGACTGGTTCTTTTTTATGCTGTTAAAGTTCTCATTAAATTCATTAACATCCTTATAACCAGTGTATTGAAATTTGCATCTGGTAGATTGCTTGTCCCCATTTTGTTTAGTTATTTTTCTGGAGTTTTGTTCTATTCTTTCATTTGGGCCATGTTTCTTTGTCTCCTCATTTTGCCAGCCTCCCTGTTTATTTCTTTTTATTAGGTAGAGCTGCTACAAATCCCAGGCTTGAAAGAGTAGCCTAATGTAGTAAGTGTCCTATAGGGTCCAGTGGCACAGCCTCCTTCGTCACCCAAACTGGATATCTAAGCTGCACCTAACATGTGGACTGTGTACACCCTGTTGTAGTTGAGTCTTGATTGCTGCTGGCATGTCAATGGGAGAGATTTACCCAGCCTGATCAGCTGCAATGATTGCCTGTGACTTGATGTCCAGCCACTGTGGAGGATCAGCTATGCAGGTGACCACTTCACATAGCAGGACTTACTTCATTGGGACTCCAATTGTCTGCTGAGTCCACCCCTTGAGTGTGTCACTTGTGGAGGTAGTAGAGTGGTGGTGCTTCAAAGTGGTCTGAAGCTGTTCACTGTGTGCACTGGCTCTGGTACCTTCCAGGAAGTGCAAGCCAAGGTCAGCCACTGCCTGTGTTCTTTCCCTGGTGACCTGGTAGTAGCTAGAAAGTGACCTAGCTACTGATGGCTGCTACTTGTGCTGGGCTTGGAGGTACCCAGGTGAGGCCAAACTGTGAAGCAGGGCCAGCTGCTGCTAGTTTTAGGCCTGGGGCCACTTAGCAAGAGGTATGGGACTCACAGGGACCAGCTGCTGCTTGTATGAAAGAATTCAGAAAAATCTGAAGCATGAACTAAGATAAGACATTTGTATGGAAAAGCCACTGGAAACAGGTTGGATGGGCTCAAAAGTTCGGTGGGGCAGGGCCTCAGGGAATCACCAGGGTAGGGCAAACAGTGTGAGCCAGGTTAATGCAATCTCAGATATGGCACCCACCCGTGGGCTCAGTTGGGGAAGGGGTCAGCAAAGAAACAATGGCCTTTGCCAGAAAGCTGCACCTCCATCTCTCACCCTAATGCCAAACAATTCAGTTCTTCCCTGTATGTCTGTGGTGTCTTTGAAGCTGCTGCTTCCCATGCTGGAGCTCAGAGGGAGTGAGTCCAAGTAAGTCTGCGCATGAGCCCTTTAAGAGGAAATGCCTGGGAGTTCAGCAGCTTCTGTCTTCCATGGCCTCAATCCCCACTGGTGTTTTTTACAAACAGAAGTTATGGGGACTTCTCTTCCTGGCACTGGAACCCTGGGCTGAGGGGCCTGGTGTGGATCTGGAACCCCACACTCCTCAGTGGGGAACTCATCATCTGAGGTATTCCTCCTGATTTTTATGTAGCACATGTTGGTGTGGCACCAGCCCATACTGTATCTCTGCCCCTCCTGTGAGTCTCGATGTGGTTTCTTCTTTAATTCCATGGTTGTAGAACTTCCATTCAGCTTCATTTCTGGCAGTTCTGAATGATGGTTGCTATGTAGTTTGGTTGTAATTTTAATGTGGTTGTAGGAGGAGATGAGTACTATGTTTACCTATGCCACCATCTTGATTGGAAGCCTTACATTTTTAAAAAAATTTATAATGAATGAACATGCTTTGGAGTGATTCTATTGCTAAAGTATTCATAAAGCCATTCTTAAAATTAAATACCTATAATAAACACCTTAGGTATGCATTGAAAACCTAATGGGCACAGAACTATGTTGAGTACATAATAGGTAACATTCAAAAATATTTCTCATGTATGGGAAGAGGTACGCTGGAACCTTATTCTTGCTCTCTCCCCTATAGGGTTGTTTTGAGGTAATGGTAGGTCAAGTAAGATCATTAATAATTACCCTTAGTCCCCTACAGCTCTGTCTCTTTCTCTTCTGCCACCAGTGTAGTCCATGTGCCCTGTCCCAGTTTAGAGAGTAAAGAAGATATCTATAAAACCCAAAGGAATAAACCTCAGACACCAGACACCACACCAAATAAGAAGACAACCAGGCAGCAGACTAATAGAGTTTTACAAGAAATATGTTGTAATGAAGGTGGTATTCTACTGTTTCTAGAATCAGCATTCTCATGCTGCTCTGAGTTCCTCAACCTAATCCTTCTTCATTGGTGATCCCTCTGCCTGGTGTTTGTAACTTATGGGAGATTGAGATAGTGGTGGTACAGGCATCCTGGAGTCATCTGGAGGAACTCCGAACCACTCCTAAAACTGTGTCAAGAGAAGGGTAGTAAAATTATCTCAGACTTCAGTGACTTCAGTCTCATATTTCTTGGTTTGGGGAGTTTGGGGAAGATGCTAAAGTTGACTTAGCATTTTTGTTGGTCATCTCCTTGGGGTTAGAATGGGAAGAAGAACATCTCTAAATCACTGCAAAATAGAACTTTCTGCAATGAAGAAAATGTGGCTATTGAGCATGTGAAATGTGGTTAGTGGTACTAAGGAACTAGCTTTTACATTTTATTTAATTTAAGATCATTAAAATAGCCCTATGTGACTAGTGGCTACCACATTGGATAGCCCAGCTCTAGAACCTTTTATTTCTTGTCATCATAAATGTGTCTAGAGAACAAGGACCTAAAATCATATCCAAAGGCAGATGCTGAGGTCAGCCAGAAAAAAGACAAAAGGGGTTGTCATTCAGGACAGTTGATGGCAAGAAACCAAAGCTGAGTGTAGAGGATCAACCAGGGGCAGGGAGAGAAGAGTTCAAACTGAGAAACTGACATGAGTTCCCAGTGGATGCTTTGGCAGTTTCCCCTTGACAGGCTCGAGGGCCCCTTGTCTACAGCTGCATATTAAAGAGCTCCTACATTGTATTTGACTGCCCTGACCTTTTCAGAAGACCCAGGCCTGGTGTCGAGAGCAAAGTGAAGCTATTTAGTAATAGAGATTTTTAAGGCCACATGTCAGCACATCAGCACACTACAATATGTTGCCAATTGATCTGTTGATACATAAATGCTAGAATAGATTTTTAAATAAAAATTTATTTTGCTTCCCTGACTGGTGTGGCTCAGTTGGTTGGGCATCATTCCATGAAGTGAATGATTGCCAGTTCAATTCCCGGTCAGGGCACATGCCTTGGTTGAAAATTAGTTCCCCAGTAAGGGCACCTATGAGATGCAGTGGATTGATGTTTCTCTCTTGCTTTGATGTTTCTCTCCCTCTTTTTCTCCTTCCCTTCCCCTCTCACTAAAAATAAATAAATAAAATGTTTAAAAAAATTTTTTGTTAATATGTTGTTTTTGGGTTTCCCATGGTATCTCTTGGCTCCTGATAGGAGAAATTTTATTTTGCCTCAAAACAATAAAATATCAAAAAAGAAAATTTGGGTTAAATCTAAGATACATTTTTGATTTGGTTTGTAATTTTACATAAATCCTTATGAGTTAATTTTCCAATCTTTAAAATAACAATGTATGTAAAGCTCTATTTTTAAAAATTCATCAGAAAGTCCACCTGACTATGACTGGCATTTTCTGTTGCCCTGGAGATAGGCTCAAGGCTCTACCCTATTGTTTCCGCTTAATGGGACAATACAATAGCCCAGTGTCTTTGGGATCCTGCTGTTTCATGTGTCTTTAAATTTATCACTATAGATACTGGGTACAATTAACAAAGACTTTGGAAGAAAGAATCCTGAGACCATTTGACATCCTGAATCATGCCTTTCTAATCCTCAAAGTGAGGCTTTCTTTGGCAGTGTAGAAAAAAAAGTTAGGAGAAACTTAATCACAGAAGGAGGTGGTCTTTGAAGATCCTGATAGTGAAAGGACTCTTCTTGAAGAGCTCTGATTTCTCAGGCAAGGCCCAGAATAGCTAGAAAACTGGACTCAGAGCTTGAGGGGAGAGAGAAAACCTATGTTCCTGAATCTTACACTTGTGAGATCAGAAGTGATTCTGATCCTTCCCAAAAAGGCTCAGATTTATGCCTATTGGTCAAGCTATCATGTGGCAGGAAAATGAAGTTTTTGGTTGGGAAATTGTGTCCCTGGGGGTAGGGTAGAAGCAGAAGAGCCAATCCTGTGCATGTACATGGCATGACTGGCAGACAATTCAACCTATCTGGGTGTGGTGGTGAAGAACAAGGACTCAGGATTTGCTAGCCCCTTTCTGGGTTTTGTTCCTAGATTCAATGGATAATGGGTAAATTGAAAGGATAAAGGAAAGGATGCATTAAGTTATATTGGAAAGGGCTAAGTATCACTGTGCAAACCCCCAGCCCTACTGATGTACTGAATCAGTGTCTGCAATTGAGGGCAAAGTGTTTTGTATTGAAATAGCTCCCCAATGATTATTACATTCAATCTTGGTAAAGGGCCATTGTCCTAATGATGCAGCCATAGAACAGGTCAGATTGTAAGAACAAGGTACATTTAGGAATAGGTATGGCAGTGGTTTGTATGGGAGGGAGCGATGGGTTGCGGCAGTCAGAAATGAATGGATTTTGGTGGTCAGATAACAATAAAAAGTTGCTGTGGTACAGAAGGCCATTGCTCACAGTGGGGTTGGCAGGCCATCAGCAAAAATGTAATGTGAGAGCTTCTTTAAAAATGCAGAAAGTGGGCCATATCCTAGACCTGTAGTACCAGGGCTTACATTTCCACATGATCCCCTGTGTACTGGGAAAATTGGTCTAGGACAAGCATTTAAATCCTGCCTTCACCAGATTCTAGTTGTGACAGAGGCACACCCTGGAGTGAAGAGCCAAGGCTCTGGGGCCATACTGCCTGGTTGACATGACAGATACTGACATTCCATGAATGCTAAATCCAAGGGCAAGATGCATGTCTGCTCTCTGTGTCTTGCCTTCTCCTCTGTAAACTGGGGACAATAATATCCCTGGGCTGTTAACGAGGATGAAATCATAAAGCCAATTAAAGCACTTATCTGGAAGGTAATAAATGCTTAGTAAATGCTATATCCTAGGAATATTTTCTTTGGAGGATATGATGTTGGACAAGTCTCTTATCTTCTCTGCACCTTAGATACTACACTGAGAACATGAGGACAGTAATTAACTAGCCCATGGGCTGTGTTGAGGGTTAACAGGAACATGTTTTGTAGTCTGTAAATGCCTTTACAGTTGTCAGGATGCTGTTGTCAACAGCCTGTCAGAGGAAGATGGACAGGTATGGAGGTGAGGCTTCCAGCCAATCCTGGAAAGATGGCAAATCCTAAAGAGATGCAGGGGACCACCAAGGTTTTTCTGAAGCCCAGTGAGAACCAGACCACCCTCAAATGTATGATAAGGTGAAAGGTCAGTGGGCTCATGTCATACTGTCCTTTGTCTTTTCTTTCTACCTCCACCTACACTGGGTCAGACCACCCATAAGGGACATTGGCTCAGAGCTGGTGAGTAAATGCCATCTTTGTTGGATGTTGGCTGATGTGAAGCAAGGAGCAGCTGGGTGTTACCACCCTGGAGCTCTGTCCTAGAGACCTCCCTTTTCTTTTACTTCTAGATTATCCTTAAGGAAGCTGACAACTCAGACTTCTCCTGTCTCTGACACTTTCAGTTCCCTTTGCAATCTTGGCTTTCCTCTGAGGGTGCAACCAAGCATGTCTGGGATGTCTTGCATTATTTTCAGGACCCACAGGCAGATAAAACCCTTTGCACTTATTCCCTGTAGCTTAGTGCCTACAGAGCAGAAAAGCTGAGTTGGGTTTACTTCCCTGATGGGAGAATGAAGGCTTCTGTGGCAAACATCACATTTTTTTCTCCCCTGGGTCTCTTCTGGATCCAAGCACTGGGAGTCTCATCCCCCAGTGCCCTGGGACACTGCAGGGCCTTAATGCAGTCGTTACTGGGGTCCCTAGAGGCCTCCAGAAAGGCCTAAGTATATGTCCCCTTTTGGAAGGAAAGAATTCACACTGATTCATACCCACTGGCTGGCCTGTTCCTAGTGCTCTGACCCATGCGTCACTGCTAGCCTTCTGTGCTAAAAACTGAGTTGCAGCACCTCTTTCTTTGTCTTTGTGTTCCTCCAAGACAGGCTTTGTGAGTGTCCCATGTCCTCTAAGACTACAGTTGCAAAATCTACAACCCAGGTTAACACCTGAGAAGTGTAAGCTTTGCCAAGCAAGTCTGCTTTCCCTTTAATAATCTGTTGCCATGTCTAGAACCATCTGTAAAACTTCTGCAGCAGATGTCCCTCCCAGAGACAGTGTGACATTTGAATTTAACCAGAGCTGAGATGCCATCCTGAACCCCTTCAGTCTTTCAATCTCTTGAAGGAAACCCCCATGTTTGCCCTGCCTGGGCTGTCCTGTGAAGGACTCTTTCTGTCTGAGGGACAATGTCAGTTACTGTTCAGAGTAATACACACTTGTGGTGCCCCAAGGTATTAAAAAATGATGCCCTGCTTCTTCTCCTGATGCTCTTGGGAAGACAGAGTTCTGAAGAATGACTCAACTATTTACTCAACATGTGGAGAACTGGGTGGTTTGCACAGAGAAGCAGCACATGGGTCTCCGTGACTGGGGGTTGGTGGGCCTCTCCCCTCTGAGCAGCTGCAGATCCTCCTACTTTTCAGAAAACAAATGGCAGTATTAGGAGGCTCAGCTCTGAAGCAAGGCATCCATTCGTATACGTAGTACCATCTATCTCAGGCATCTTCACAGAAGATTCCGCATCAGGAGGTGAGTTCTCAGAAGAAAGGAGGGCAACTGTGACACGATGCCCAAGTCAATGACCCAGAGCAGGTGATCAGCCCCCATTTCAGAATCCTTCAAGGGGTGTTGGTGACCTTGACTCTAGCCAGTGCCAGGGGCCCTGCAGTCCTGATCAGATCGAGGTTCCTTCCCCACAGAGCAGCTTAGACTGTTCTGAGACAGTTTTGTCCTTCAAAACAAAAGTGTCCCTTGATTTAAAAGAAAATGCTGGTCCCAACTTAGTTTGCTCTTTGTGAACAAGCCTTCCATTCACTCTGCAGAGGGTCTCTTTCTCTGAGGCCTCAGAGAAGGCTTCATTGTTAGGAGACTGGGAAGTGGAAATGTGGGACAGTGAAGCCCCATGCTGCGAGCTCTTATGGTACTTACATCCTTGGAAACAAGCTCCCCTTTCCTCACAGAGACTTGTTCAGGTTAGCGATTCAGAAGCTTTCTCGGTCATGATGTGGGCTCTCTTGATCTACCAAGTATGTCCTTAGTTTTTTCTCAGACCGGGTGAAAAATGACTGCTGTGAAAACAAGGTTTGGCTTTCCTTATTCATGATATACCCTGTCACCTGGACACAAACAAGTAAATTTTCAAACCCTCAAGATAAGTTATACAGAGAATGTTCCTCAAAACAGAAAAGAAGGTGTTCTTTGGATAACAGTAAAACTTCAACTGGTCCCATTCTGCTGGGAAAGGGGAAAAAGCTCTAGGTTAAGGTCTCCTTAAATCACTATAGCAGGGACACTGCCCCCCCAAATAAAACAATTTCAAAAGGAATGGAAACACTAACTTTGAACTATACTCTTTAAGTGCTATTCTTTCAACTCTCATCTCTCTGTAGGTGACTCTAATACCTATGTCTTAATACCTCTCTCTAGAGGTCCAGATTTATTTTCTTAATTGCCCACTGGATTTGTCCACTGGGGTGTATCTTGTGGTCTCCCAAACTGAATGTGTCCCAGACTGAACTCAACCTTCCCCTTCAGAATGGCACCTCCTCTTGACTTCCCTATTTCTGTTGAAGGCACAACTATCATCAGTAAATGTTGTCAATTCTATCTCTTTAGTGATTATAGATTCTTCCTCTCACTTATGCTTCTACCACTAGCACTGTATTGAAACACATTGTCATTGCTTCCTTTGACAATTGCAGCTGGCTCCTAACTTGTCTTCTTCACATTTGGCCATTTCCCACTCCTATCCTTCTATACAAATCATGTTGAATTAGTTTTCCTAAAGCAAAGCTATCATCATTTCATTCCTGTAGTTGACATTTGTCATTAGTGGCTACCCAATATCATTGAACATCCTTGCATATTTTGGGTCAATGCCTTCCATACTAGAAACCTCCTCTCCAAGACTCCCTTCCAGTTAAGGTTCAGGTTTATGATTTCAGTTTTGTGAATCATAGGCACCTCAGATTCTTGCAAGAGAAGTGAAACCAAAAGTGAGTAAGCTTTTGAGGTGGCTGCGTAGAGGGATCTAGTCTTCTGTCAAAGGCAGTATGGAAAGTGTCTGGAGCCTCAGGAGTGTTGGTGGTGAGTGTTTTTCTGTATCTAGCTTCAGAGTCTGCCTGTTTGGCTCACCCAAAAACTCTGTAAGTTACTAATACTGTTTAATAAAGTCTCCTTCAGCTTGGACTAGTGCAGCAGATTCTGTTGTTGGCAACTAATGAACAAAAAAATTAAATAGAAATAACAAATGGCTCCTCAGGGTCTAGGGACAAGAATACATGACTGTCAGCCTAGCATCCAAATTTCCTTTTCACATCATAAGAGTTCCATGTCTATTTTCCTACTTCTGCTGACTTTGTTACATTTCCTCTGACTTCATGATTTTTCCCCCTTAATCTTAGTTTTTCTATATTAGCTTCTACTTTGGTTTACCAGCTTATTTTCTAAAATAAGCACCAGAAACAAGCTTTCTTTTATGATGAAGACATTTAAAAATTCAATCTGTGGCTCTCTCCTTTTTGGTTTTTAGGCATAGAGATTAACACCTCCTAAAGGCCCAAAATATGCTAATAGATATCCTATATAAATACAAAATTCATTAAATCTTGCTTGGAAGAAAACTCTAAAACATTAAAGGGGAACTTTATTATCATCAAAAAGCATTTTCAATGCTGTATTTTTACACACCTTTCATTTCTTCTCATGTTCCTCTAGCTGTGACTTTTTCAACAACATCAAACACACAAATGAAAGTAAAAAATTCAAAGTAGTTTTTCATGGTTTGCAGTTAAAACATCTGGAATACTTAATTTCTTCTTTTCTATCATATGGTTGGCCTTGTATAGACATAATTTGTGTCTTTTACCAAAACAATAACTACATCCTTGTCTCAGTCTATCTTCACCTTCACATGTATTTTTAAAAATCTTACATTTTTGAGAAGCTCTTTCCCACCCTGGAAAGACAGAAAGTTCAATGAAACATTGAGAATGGCAACAGAAAGGGATGCAATATTAATTGCTAATCAGTCTCTTTCCAGCATTGCTTTAATAATGTTGGAAATCAACATCAAAATTACAATTAAACTACAGAAAAACCATCATTCAGAACCACCTAAAATCTAGCTGAATGGAAGTTTTACAAGCAGGGAATTAAAAAAGAAGACACGTTGAGACTGGTAGGAGGGGCAGAGTTGTGGAATGGGCTGGTCCCACACTCCTGTGTGGTGGATAAAAATCGGGAGTAATATCTTGACCTGGCTGGTGTAGCTCAGTGGATTGAGTGCGGGCTGCAAACCAAAGCATCGCAAGTTCGATTCCCAGTTAGGGCACATGCCTGGGTTGTGGGCCAGGTCCCCAGTGGGGGCCATGTGAGAGGCAACCACACATTGATGTTTCTCTCTCTCTCTTTCTTCCTCCTTTCCCCTCTCTAAAAATAAATAAATAAAATCTTTTTTAAAAAATCAGGAGTAATATCTTGGCTTTTGAGGATCCCCCTAAGGAGCAAGGAGTCCTAGCTCCACACTAGGCCTAGAGGGCCTAGTGGGCTAGAGGCCTAGCCCAGGGTTCCAGTGCCAGGAAGAGAAGTCCCCATAACTTCTGGCAGTAAAAACCAGCAAGAATTATGGCTGAGTAAGATGGAGGGTGGTTGGAGCCCCATATGTTTCTCTTAAAGAGGCTTCATGGACTAATTCAAACTCACCCCTTCTGAGTGCCAGTGCTAAGGCAGCAGCTTGAAAGGACCCAGGGACATATAGCGAGGAACTGAATTGTCTGACATTAGGGCAAAAGCTGATGGGCAGCTTTCTGTCAGACAAAAGTGCTGGCAGAGGCCATTGTTCTTTTTCTGAGACCCACCCCTCAAAGAACCCCCAGGCAGGCGCCATATCTGATTCTCCATCAACCTGGCTCACACTGCCCTAGTGGTTCCCTAAGACCTGCCCCACCCACCCAAGTTTCCAGTGCCTTTTCCATATAAATGGCTTGCAGTGACTCATGCTTCAGACTTTCCTAAAATCTCTCAAACAAGTAGCATCTAGCCTCAGAATGCCCCATACCCCTTGCTAAGTGCCCCTAGGCTTGGCACTAGTGGCAGCTCGCCTTAGTTTACAGGTTGGCCTTTCCTATGCATCTCTAAGCTCAGCACGAGTAACAGTCATCTGCAGATTACTTTGTAGCTCATGCTGAGTGGCACTGGGTAGAACACAGGTGGAGGCTGACCTTGGCCTGCACCTCCCGTGAGGCCTCAGAACCTGTGTACCTGCTGGACATCTTCAGACCACATTGAAACACCACCCAACCACTTCCACAAGCAACACGCTCACAGGGCAGACTCAGCAGACACTTTGAATTAAGTCCTGTTCCTGCACAGCTGATCCTCCATGGTGGTTGGTGGTCACAGCCAGTCCTTATAGCCCATCAATCTGGTGATAAATCCTTCCAATTGACATGCCAACAGCAATCAAGGCTCAATTACAACAGGAGGGTACACACAGCTCACACAGGGTCACAACTGGAGTGCCCAGCTTGGGTAATTGGAAAGGCTATGCTACTGGACTGTACAGAACACCTACTGCATAAGGCCTCTCTACCCAGCCTTGGAGATATAACACCTCTTCCTAATACATAGAAACCAATACAGGGAGGCTTCCAATATGAGAAGACAAACAAAAATGTCCCAAATGAAAGATTAGAACAAAATTTCAGAGAAAGAACTAAACAAAATGGAGAAAAACCATCCACCAGTTGCAAATTTCAAAACACTGACTATAAAGAGGCTCAGTGATCTCAGTGAGAACTTCAACAAAGAGACAGGAAACATAAAAATGGAACTAGAAAAAAATAAAGAGCCAGTGAGAGATGTAGACTATATTAACTGAAGTGAAGAATACATTACAAAGAATCAATAGTGGAGCAGATGAAGCAGAGGATCAAATCAGAATTGTGAAAGATAAAGAAGCAGAAAACACCCAATCAGAGAAACAATAACAAAAAAAGGATCCAAAAAAATGAGGATAGTGTAAGGAGCCTTGGGACAATTTCAGGTATACAACATTCACATCATGGGGTGCCAGAAGGATAAGAGAGAAAGCAAGAAGTTGAAAACCTGTTTAAAAAAGTAATTACAGAAAACTTCCCTAATCTGGTGAAGGAAATAGACATACAAGTCCAGGAAGCACAGAGAGTCCCAAACAAGATGAACCCAAAGAAACCCACACCAAGACAGATCATAATTAAAATGCCAAAGGTTAGGGACAAAGAGAAAATCTTAAAAGGAGCAAGAGAAAAGCAGTTAGTTACCTACAAGGGAGCTCCCATAAGACTGTCATATTCCTCAACAGACACATTTCACACCAGAAGAGCTTCGCAAAAAATATTCAAAGTGGTGAAAAACAAGGACCTACAAACATATTACCCAGCAGAGCTATTATTTAGAATTGAAGGACATATAAAGAGCTTTCCAGACAAGAAAAAGCTAAAGGAATTCATCACCACTAAACCAGTATTACATGAAAAGTTAATGGGTCTTTTTTAAGAAGGAGGGAAAAAAGATTAAAAAATGAACAATAAAATGATAATAAATACATATATATCAACTGTTGAATCTCAAAAACAAAATAAACAAGCATAACAGAAACAGATTCATAGATACAAAGAACATTTTTACGGTTCCCAGATGGCAGTGGGTTGGGGAGTTGGGTAAAAAAGGTGAAGGGAATAAGAAGTACAATTTGTTTTTTACAGAATAGTAATGGGAGTGTAAAGTACAGCATAGGGGATATAATCAATAAAAAAAAAGAAGGTTGGAAATTAGGAAAAGAAGACAAAGATATTTGGATTAAAACAAGATGCTCCTGACTTCTAAGCTCCACGAGTATGGAGGCAATTGCTCAAAACCAGCCCTTGTCCCTCTGCTTAATGTGATTGATGTGAAGCCTTCATAAGGCATCATCACTCATTGTCTGCTCAAATGACCTAATGTTGACTGTGACCATGGCCTTAGACCTGGTTGATGGCATATTGCTCAACTTGACTCTGAACCCATATTGCTTTTGATAGTAGCAAACTTTTTGGTTTCCCAACTGATTATAGCTGCACTGTCCCATGTCAGGTTGATTTTCAACACTCTGAGATCTATTCACAATTTAATAGCTTCTCTTTTCTTGGCCAAGAAAGCATTTTTCTAAGATCTACAGTTATCATTGATGCCAAGTTTGTTTAAACTCATTATCCTTATCACTCTCCCAATTTCACTTTTCACATATGCCACAAATATCACTGAACTGACAGCACTGAAAACCTAGGTGTGCCAAAGGAAGTGTGATGAAAACCAAAAATGTATACACCACCAGGTGACAGCATTTTGGGTTACTAACTTAAAATATTTTAACTATATCAGCCTTGATAAATACATGGCAAACACCACAAAATCCTACTGACAATATTTTGTTTATTGTGTTTATTAATTGAATTTTGAAGAGAAAATAAAAATCCCTTTCTCTTTGTTTCACTTAAATTAATTTAAGTTTTCCTTTCTGTGAAAAGATTAACTGCCATTACCATAACTAGGTCACTGGTTTTGTCGTAAGGATACTATTAGAAGTTCTCATGGTAAGTTACATTAAGAGCCTGGTATTTTATGTACTTATATTATAATAATATATAATATATTACATATATGAGAAAGCATTTATATGTTTAAATGTTCATAAATTTACTATATAAATTAAATTAAATCAATGCATTCAATTATAATTTATATATTTAAAGAGAAAAATTACTTGAAGCTTACTCTCTAGTGCAGTAAATGTTCATCATCAAGCCTCATGGACCAATTACTTATTAATTATGAGGGAGTAACATTTGCACTCACTCCAAACTTCATTAATCATCTGTTACATGATCACTAATGGGCCAAAAGTGATAACTTAGGGCCTATTGGAATCAATGAAATTTTACAAAAGAGTCATTTACCATCTTTCAACATGTTTCAGGAATGGTCAGTCTTGACCCACTACCTGGACAACCAGGGACTAGGGAATATTTAAGCTGTTTCCTGGTTAGTAATATACATCAGACATACTTGAACAAAGGTGGAAAATCTTGTCATCTTATTGTCAGATACTCTAGAGAAAACTGAGATGAAAACACTAAAATTCAGTTAATTCTCTAATAATTTCAGTTTATTATTTTATGTAGCTTTCTCAGCTAGGGATCAAGCATATTATATATATATATATATACACACACACACACACACACACACATATATTTATGACTCCCTTTTCAAAAATTTATTAAAATACAACTTATTTTAATATAAGGGACTAGAATACTAGTCAAGATGCCATCTCTTGGAGCTCTATGACAATCAACATGAATGAAGTAATTCTAAGCATAACCCTTTAATATTATAGACTCTGTTGAGCTGATCCTAGAGGTATCATAAGGCTGGGGAGTAACCTGGGGTGAACCTTATATAGGTAATCATTTGCATACTTATCATAAAGCTGAAGTCTCAGAGATGGCTGTTTGAGCTGAGGGCCATGAGCAGGAAGGGTACACATTGATCACATTCTAGTGGAAATTATAAACTATCTTTATACTTTAACTCTTAGTAAGGTAAATACATTTTCTCCTTCCTTTATCAGGCTCTCATGAGCTTTCTAGTGCCTGGCAAGTAAGGATCAGGACAATATAGTGAAGGTCCCTGCATGGGGCTGGTTCAAAGGATGACTTCAGTGACCCACTGGGTACATCCAGGGCATTATGGAACAACACAGTTATCCAGAAGAGAATTGCCTCTGTAAATGGTATGTAAAATGTCAAATTAGCTTTGCATGCATTCAAACACTGTGTGCCATTAGGTCATCTCTTCTGGTAGTGAAGTATATTGGAGATATACTTTAAAAGCTCATTAAAAATAAACACTTCTGCCCTGGCTGGTGTAGCTCAGTGGATTGAGCACAGGCTGCAAACCAAAAGGTTGCCAGTTTAATTTCCAGTCAGGGCACATGCCTGGGTTGTGGGCCAGGTCCCTAGTGGGGGCACGTGAGAGGCAACCACACATGATGTTTCTCTTCCTCTCTTTTTCCTTCCCTTACCCTCTTTCTAAAAATAAATAAATAAATAATTTAGAAAAACATAAAAAAATAAAATAAACACTACCCCAAATTATTTTGAATGTGCAAGATGTTCTCAATATGAAATCATTGCTTTAATCAGTGACCAGTGACTCTTGCATAGTTTTAATAGTTGAAAGTATTCAATAGCCAAAAACAGAAAATGGAACAATTTTTTGTAGTATTTTGAGCAAAGCTACCCAAAACTCTTGTTAATTCCAGCATACTTCTCTAGGTAGCATCCAGTTCTAGTCTGGTCTCCAAGAGCCTGTCTTGGACAACGGCCCCATGTAGGTCAAGGAGGTCCCAGTGGTCTTGGGAAAGCCTTCCTCCCCGGTCACTCTGGGGTGCTGATTGATTCCAGAGACTGGTTTGCACCACTTGTGTCAATGCTTCCTGGAGATGCTAGACTACACTGAGGACATAGCATCATCCTACCTGAGCACATATGAAAATTAGCCTAACTGGACAGACTATGAGGATTTGGTACAAAAATCTTTCTTTACACTGACATTTTCCTTCTCTTCAAGAATATTGATAGCTAAGCCTTTTTTGATAGATACATTCTTGAAAAGTCACATACATTAAATTTTCAGACATTGAATCATAGTTTCCTTCAGCACCAGTTTTCTAAATGTGCATTTCTGAGTACTCTTCAATAAAGAATGTCTCTCAACAGTGAAGCTTCTTGCCTGACTCCATTTACTGTGACAGAGGAAATTCTAAACCACCTTGGCAAGCCTTGAATGTGTATAAGTGGTGGTGGGGTTCTACTATTTAAAAACATCCCAGAAATTCTTTTGTAAACTTGAGAAACTTGTTTATAATTTTCTGAGTTAGGTTTTAAAATCAGGCTTCCTAAAAATGAGTGTGTTTCTATCATTAATTCCAATCTCATCTACTGTGGTGTCATTGCCCCCTGTCGTACGGAATAGTGAATACCCCCACATTTTACTAAGCCTGTCTTCATAATACTTAATTTTATATGATAATTACTGACTTAAATTCATATGATTTAAATTCAAGATATGAGCCTACATTTTAAGACTCCTGACACCCACCAGGATGCATCAAAGATAGGAAGTATGATGCAGTAGATTCACTGGAGTTGCCTCTCTTGAGTACAGACCCCATATTCCTCAAATATCAGAGCACTCCTGGCTTCTGGACCCTGGCTTCACACATGGCCTCAGGCTTTTTCTCAACACAGTAGTCCAGGTACCTACTAACAATTACAGTTAGTTAGTGAAATGAAACTTATTTGCCAGCTCTAGAATCTATCATTTATTGGCGAATTCCCCTTTAATTAATCTTAGGCTGGTAAGAAATTTCAGGTACACACAGTCATTAATTTAGACTGCTTTGATCCCTGGCCAGAGCATATTTATAGACAACAGAATCATTGTGTCCTTCAGCTGGAGGAACTGTTGTGGTTTTATTCCTTTACTATAGGCACTTCAGGGAGGCACCATGGCATGAGGGGGTCAATCAGACCTGAATTCAAATTTCAGTTCCACAGCTTGGTTGCTGTATAACCCTGAGCAAATTAATCTCATTGAGATTCAGTTTCCACAGCTGCAAAAAGGGATAATGAAACCTACCGCAGAGAGTTGCTTTGAGGTTAAATCAAGAAACAGTATAATGCCTAACACATTGTAAGCACTCAATAAATGGTACTTGTTATACTACTTTCCACTGCTGTGACTGGTTGTAGGTGTTAGGTTCTCCTGTGATGGAATCTAAATAAAGATGTGCATTAGTAATTGGAAACAGAACCTCAATCTTCCATTTGACACCTACAATGAGGATGTCCACCACAGAGGCAACAAAAGCAGCCTCAAATGAATTGTTTGTGCACCTTCCATCCCAGTCGTGCCTATTTAGACAGGACCCAAAATTTCCTATGAGGCAATGAAGTAAGCAGCAAGCTGTTGTTGGGTAGCTGTGCTTACCACTCAGCCATGCCCGTTTAGACATCACTCTGAAGAGAAACAGAAAACGTGAGACACAACTGATTCCAGAAGAGAACAAGTTTTTTGACCCAGGAGATGCTGGAGGTGGTTTCCATGCCAGGCAGCATCACTTCCCACGCAGCTGTGACCAGGCTTGTTCAGGCTTATCAGAGGGCTAGTTTGCAGATTTACTACTTTTTGGCTAAGGATGATGCAGTGAAGAAGAAAGAAGAGAAGAGGAAAAGAGAAAATAATGGATGCCTTTGTAAGTAGGTAGGAACTGTTTGTTCTGGGTGAGCTGTGTAGCTCTAGCACCTATCAGATGACATCTTTGATAGCCATTTAGCGTTCCCAGAATACATTTTGGCAAACTTACGCTGGGCCATGAGAACTGGAGTATAGCCATTTCATAAGAGCACAAACAAAGACATTCTGATCAGAGAACATCAGTAAGAAAGAGTAGAGATTTTTAATTTGGCTCCTTTGACTTCATTCTAGAAACCAATCAAAAAGAAGGGTTCAAATCAATACCATATTGCACTGAGAAGACCACATGTTGTCTGACATCCTGAGAGTGATATCACTGAATCTCACACATATTTACACAGAATCAGGCATTTGGTGCAATGAAATGATTTTCGAAAAGCCTTGACCAGAGGATAAGGGAGTGCCCCATATTATTACCTGGAACAATGAGCACCAGGTAAGCTTGTCTCTACTTGAAATGCTTATAAGTAGTTCATCCTCATCCCACTGTAACACATCCATATATGAAACCAGTGATCCTCAAACTCAGCAGCCATAGGAATAATATAGAGGGTTTATTAAGACAAAGATTGCTAGACTCCATTCCCCAGAGACTGTAATTCAGTAGTTCTAGGGTTGAATCTGAGAATTTGCATTTCTAACAAGTTCTCAGCTGACGTTAATACTACTGGTTCCAGGGCCCATACTTTGACAACCATTGCTTTAATGATTTGTGTTGATGATTTCTTGGCTTTAATGATTCCTTGCATGAATGAGTGAATGAAAGTTCTTAGCAGCACCTTTTATACTGTTAGGATTGATGTCTTTGTCCTATAGGTATTTTGTCTGTCAAATGCACCTCCTGCAGTAAAGGAAGGCTATTGTTTTTTGATTTGAAGACTATCTTTTTCATCTAACCAGACAAATACCCTGTGATAAATAGCTTAGTCTCTCTTGCTAATTCTAGGGCACATGAAGTTCTCAACTGTGAAGGTGCCAGAAGTTCTCTGTATTCAAAGTGTGTCTGTCCAGATGGACAGATTGAGGAGCCAGACTCTTCATTGCTTTCTCTGCTCTAAAAATTCTCAGCATTTCATTTGAATACATCAAAGCAGGCTGGGATTAAAGATGAGTCTGATGCTACAAGAATGATGCCAGCTTAGACACCATGGCACTTTAGCCTTGAGAAGTCTGGTCTTGGGCCATTGGCCAGCTGGGACTTCACCTGGAGCACCTGCTGCTGCTGACCTGTCTTTTGGTCCTAGTGTGAACACTTTTCAACCAAATCAGACCACTCCTCGTCCTTGACAACAGGAAAGTGTGAAAGGCTGCACTGAATCCTACTCAGTGTCCAACTCCAAGGCTCTTCCTATGAGCCAATGAAAATGACATCATGATTGTAAAAATCAGACCAATCAGTTAAAAATTAATCCCTCAGCCTTATAATAAGGCTTATAATGAGTGTAACAGCAGGTTCTGTCAACCATGGCTATTTCCCAGCTGTCTGTAGACATGTTTCATAGCATCAGCTTTGCTCTTAGATTATTTTAACAATTAATTACATTATGTCTTACCATTGAAATAGAATGACATATTTCTATAAACAAAATCTATAAACAAATGAGTAGAAAAGGAGACAAATTGCTCATACTCCTACCACCCAAAAATAACTCTGCGGATATTGACACTTTGTGTATTTCTTTTCAGGTTAGTTTCTATGCTCAGGATTATTTGTGTTAAATGTATATGTGATAAATATGCATCTGTATCTTCTGCAAAATACACTTTCTACAGAAAAAAAATCATTTTGTTTTTTCATTCTGCCTGGTCAACTGACCTGCAATGAGTAGTTCAGTCTCTCTTATTAATCCAGGGCATATAAAGTTATCAGGTGTGAAGATGCCAGAAGTCCTCTCTATCTAGTTTAAAAAATTGTTTGACAAAATAGATTTGAAACTTTCCCATTTAAAAAAAGCTGATTAAAAATGTGCTTACTTAGAATCATAAGCTGATTTTGTATTCTACATTTTTTCATTTAAAATATATATATATTTCCCAGTGGTAACATAAATTCTTGTAGAATTATTTTTAAAATCTCCCTTTGATTCTTCTTCTTTAGATCAGTTGTAGGTAGAAAACAAAACAAAGCCAAAGACCCAAAACAAAATAATGGTAGTAAGGAAAGTGTGAAAGGCTGCACTGAATCCTACTCAGTGTCCAACTCCAAGGCTCTTCCTATGAGCCAATGAAAATGACATCATGATTGTAAAAATCAGACCAATCAGTTAAAAATTAATCCCTCAGCCTTATAATAAGCCTAAAATAAAATCAACTTTGTGGTCCAAGTTATCAAGTTTGTTGAGTCTTCATTTATACAGATTACCTAATAGTTGTCAGTGGTATACTTCTTTTTGGGGAAGCATGGACCAAGATGGGTAGGCATGTCCTCTGGTGTGGGTAGCAATGAGTAATTTCCAGCAGATTTGAATCAAAGTCTTAACCCTCCCACTCCTCTTCAGATTGCCTTTAAGTAGAGTGCTGCCTCACCAATTCTGTCAGAGGGCAATCTCCTTCTCTATTCGGAGATGGCAAGCAGACATTTCTGATAACACAGGGCACTGTCTGGGTGTTGGTAATACTCTCAGAAGACACAGTAACACCACATGACTATTGATCAATATGATGTTAAAAATGTAAACATGACTCACCTTTTTGCAGAAAAATATAAATTATTTCATTTCCCAATGTAAAGAAAACCAGATATATATTTTCAAAATAAAATACAATCTAGTGGATGAATGTATGTTTCTATACATGTGAATGCTTAATTTTTTTAAGAGAATCTCCAAAACATCCAATAAAAAACTTAGAGGACACAAGTCCTATTAAAAAAACTTGTCACTTCTGATCAAGATGGTGGCATAGCAGACGAGGCTCCCCTCTTCATGCAATCACATCAAAATTAAAACTTAAATATAGAACAACAATAACTCAGAACCATCAGAAAGAGGAAGTCTGGCAGCTATGGAATTAAAGAAACCACATCCATCCAGATTGACAAGAGTGATGCAGACACAGAATGGACTGGTCCCTCACCAATGTATGGTGGATAAAAATTCAGGAGGGATATGTTGGGAGCAAGGAGTCCCAGCCCCACACCAGGCCCCCCATCCCAGGGTTCCAGTGCCAGGAAGATAAGTCCCCACAACTTCCAGCTGCAAAAACCAGTGGGGATTGAGTTGGTGAAAGAAACTTCTGGAGCCCCAAGCAGTTCCTCTTAAAGAACCCACACATAGACTTACCTACTCAGACTCACTCCTTCCAAGCTCCAATTCTGAGGAAGCAACTTGAAAGACACCAGTGGCATACTGGGAGAAACTGAAGTGTCTGGCATCAAGGCAAGCAGAGGCCATTGTCCCTTTTCTAAACCCTCCTCCCACAGATCTAGCAAGCTGGTGTCATTTCTGAGAATCCATCAACCTGGCTAACACTGTTTGACCAGCTTTGAAGATCCCCAGAGACTCTGCCCCACCCAACTTACTGGCCCACCCAAGCTGTTTTTCCATATGAATAGCTGCTCTTGGCTAATGATTGAAAACTTCCTAAATCCTCTCAAACAAGCAACAGCTGGCCTCAGTGAGCCCCAGATTTGGCACTAGCAGCAGCCAGCCTAGATTCACAGCTTGGCTGAGCCTGGGAAACTCCAAGCTCAGCACAAGTAGCAGCCATCTCAGATTGCTTTATAGCTCAGGCAGGGTGGCTCTGGGCAAACACAGGTGGGAAGTGACCTTGACCTGTACCACCTGGGAAACCTCAGGGCCTATACACCCAGTGGATAGCTACAGGCCACATAGGAGCAACACCATCCTTCCCCTGCACAGCTAATTCTCCATGAAGGTTGGTGGTCAGTGGTCACAGCCAGTCCTCCCAGCTGTCTGGCCTGGGTAAATCCCTCCCATTGATCTGTCAACAGCAACCAATGCACAACTACAAGAGGGGGGTGTACTCAGTCCACATGGAGTGCATACCTCAAGTATCCAGCTTGGGTGATAGGGGAGGCTGTGCCACTGGACCCTACAGAACACCTACTACCTTAGGCCAAACTACCAAGAGATAGAGTCAAACAGCTCTACCTAATACATAGAAACAAATACAGGGAGGTTACTGAAATGAGGAGACAAATAAACATGGCCCAAATGAAAGAACAGATCAAAACTCCAGAAAAAGAGCTCAAGAAAATGGAGATAAGCAATTTATCAGATACAGAGTTCAAAACACTGGTTATAAGGTTGCTCAAAGAATTTAGTGAGGACCTAAAAACGCATAAAAAAGATCCAGTCAGAAATGAAGGATATGCTAATTGAAATAAAGGACAATTTACAGGGAAACAAAAATAGAGTAGATGAAGCCAATAATCGAATCAATGATTTGGGACATAAGAAAGCAAAAACAACCAATGAGGACAAGAAGAAAAAAGAACCCTCAGAAATGAGGATAGTGTAAGAAACCTGTGTGTGGGACAACTTCAAGAGATCCAACATTCTCATCATAGGGATACCAGAAGGAGAAGAGAAAGAACAAGGAATTGGAAATCTATTTGAAAAAACAATGAAAGAAAAGTTCCCTAATTTGGTGAAGAAAATAGACATGCAAATCCAGGAAGCACAAAGAGTCCCAAACAAGATGGATCCAAAGAGGCCCACTCCAAGACACAACATAATTAAAATATCAAAAGTTAAAGATTAAGAGAGAATCTTAAAAGCAGCAAGAGAAGAGCAGAAAATTACCTATGAAGGAGTTCCCATAAAACTGTCAACTGATTACTCAAAAGAAATTTTGCAGGCTAGAAGGCACTGGCAAGAAATATTCAAAGTCATGAATAGCAAGAACCCACAGCCAAGATGGTTTTACCCAATTAAGATATTACTTAGAATCAAAGGGCAGATAAAGATCTCCCCAAACAAGAAAAAACTGAAGGAGTTCATCTTCACCAAATCATTATTATATGACATGTTAAAGGGACTTATTTAAGAAAGAGGAGAAGATCAAAACTATGAACAATGGCCCTGGCTGGCGTAGCTCAGTGGATTGAGCGCGGGCTGTGAACCAAAGTGTCGCAGGTTCGATTCCCAGTCAGGGTACATGCCTGGGTTGCAAGCCATGACCCCCAGCAACCGCACATTGATGTTTCTCTCTCTCTCTCTCTCTCTCTCTCTCTCTCTCGCTCTCTCTCTCTCTCTCTCTCTCTCTCTCTCTGTCTCTCTCTCTCTCCCTCTGTCTCCCTCCCTTACCTCTCTAAAAATAAATAAATGGAATCTTAAAAAAAACTAAGAACAATAACATGGTAAAAATACATGTCTATCAACAATCGAATTAAAAAACAAACTAAACAAACAAGAAGAACAGAGACATAATCATGGATCTAGACAGCATTTTGATAGTTGCCAGATGGGAGAGGGTAGGGGGAATGGGTGAAGAAGGAAGGGAGTTAAGAAGTACAAAAAGGTAGTTTCAGAATGGCCATGGGGATATAAAGTACAGTATAGGAAATGGAGTAGCCAAAGAACTTATACACATGACCCATGGACATGAATAATGGTGAGGAGATTACCTGAGGGAGTGGGGGTTGCTGGGTGGAGGGAGACAAAGGAGGAAAATCAGGACAACTGTAATAGCATAATCAATGAAAAATATAATAAAAAGTTGCCATCATTGAGACTGAAATATGTTTCCTTGACATGTCAAAGATCTAGTAAAGCTTGTTCCCGTTATGTTGGCCTGTGTTTCAGATGACCACTGTATTAGTATGCTCAGGCTGCCATAATGTGATACCATAGACTGAAGGCTTAAACAGCAAAAATCTGTTCTTTCAGAGTTGTGGAGGCTACAAGTCCAAAATCAAGGAGTTGTTTCTTCAGGGAGAACACGAGGTTCCCTTCAAAAAGAATGGCAGGTTTGGTTCCTTCTGTGGGCTCTGAGGAAAGATTCATTTCATGACTTTCTTCTAGTTCTGGCAGTTGCCAATAATGCTTGGTGTTCCTTGGCTTATAGACACATCACTCCGATCTGTCTCCTCTGCCTCCGTTGTCATGTGACCTTCTCTTTGTGTCTGTGTCCAAATTTTGCCTTTATAATAAGGATACCAGTCATTGGATTAGGGTCTACCCTAATCCAATATGACATTGTCTTAACTTGATTATACATGCCAAGATCCTAGTTGCAAATAACTCATCTACACATACCCAAGGTTAGGATTTGAATATATGTTTTTAGTAGACATAGGTCAAATCAAAGGACTACTTACTAAACTCTGCCAACAAATGGTATAGCAAATAGATTGGAGAGAGCTCATCAACAAAGCTGCTTTTTAAACATGATGCTCACTTAGAATCAGAAGCCAACAGACCCTTACAGAGGGACCAGCTAAGCTGGTGGTGGCAGGTGGGGACCAGCATCAGCACTGTCCACTTCTCTCCCAGAGCTTTCTCTATGACCTGCTGGCCTTCCTTTTCTGTAAGCTGACACTGAAGCATGCTTACCACCTTGAAGGAAGAAAAAAAAACAAATAGATACCTATTGAAAACTATACCCAAACTACATCTGACCAACCTCACCCATCTGTTTCACTAGAAATGGTTGCTCCCTCAAACCCAAACCTTAGTCCTCCATTGGACTTGTTACTGCTTTCAAACACATTTCATACAAAGTCTAGCTTCCCTGGGAAGTGGCACACCCCAGACCAAATCATGTGACAAGCACAGGGGAAGTTTCCAGGGCTGTTCAAGTGGTACAGATTTAAAGGACTCCTACAGTTTGACTTTGCTGAGGGCTAACAGCTAAGGGACCTGAGAAGCTCATTCAGCTGATATAGCTGAATCTACTTTGCATCTGGGTTTCTTAATTTTTCTGAATGTTTTATGACACTTAACTGATTTATTCATGGTGTATGGAATAAAGAACATGTCTCGGTGGCCTCTCTTCTCTTTAACTAGCTGCATGTTATCAAACCTAAGGATGTCTGGGAGGTGATAGTGGCAGTTAAATCATTAGCTTCTGACCAGGACTATCTAGAGAAAAATTCTTGTTATCCTTCTAAAAGGGCCTCGGAAAGAGGCTCCTTTCTGTGAGCTGTGTCCAATCACACTGACTGCTTCTCGTCCTAGCCCTAAAGTATTTCCCCACATTGGCACATCCAGGCTGTGGTCAGGCAGAGCCCTGGGCAGCCATCTCCTGCTTCCAGAACTGTGGTCCGAGGCAGTGGGGGTATCACATCAGGTCTTAGAATAAAATAACTGAGGACTTGTACAGAAAGTGGGAGCAATTTCCTCAAGCTAATGTAATCAACACTGGGAACTGTCAGAATAAAACAAACACAACTATGGCTGCAGGTGAAAAAAAATCTCACAATCTGCACTTGCCTGAAGGTTTCAAGCTCAGTGTTGACTATCAGAAGAACATTTCCCCAGGGAAATCAGTATTGTATTGGGACTACCTACCAGCCACCCAGAATTGTTAAGGCTGCTACCAGGATGTGTGTGATTTAATGAGGTAAAGAGACGATCAGTCATACAGCTGTTTGGCTTATCATGATTAAGCCTGAGTTTGGGGTAAATTGAAGCAACATCATGACCCCCAGAGTTCTGAGATTGAGGTGACAGAGATATCCCACTCTTTGGGGGTTTTCTGGTTCCAGCATAAGACAAGTCACCTCAGTGCAACAAATAACCCACAGAGCCATGCTGAAGATATATAGGCATTTCAATGGTTGGCCTGGCGTTCAAGTTGAGCAGCCAAAAGCACAAAGCAAAGAAGAAGCAGAGTGAGGATGCTCACTTGACCCTCCGTTGAGAAACGAGGCCTCCATGAGGGGCTTGGGAGCTGTAGTGACATGGACCTGATGCCAGGCCCCTTACCTTGTGTTGGTTGGAGTGGCTGCTCCTCCCCTTACACATGCCTCCAGCCTTATCATTGTCTGCTGGCCTGTCATCCAGGTTGGAGGAGTTGTGCTTCTGAGGCCATTCTTTGCTCTAGCTCAGCATTCCGATGGAAGGCTAAGGCAGATGGCTTTTCAAATTACATTCCAAGGCATGATGAATGACCACTTCCACAAACTTCCATGCACCTAGTCTTATAACTCCTTGTTTGTGCTCAGGTTTTCTCCTAGTGAACTGCTAGGACATCTGTCTGGGAGTGTTTTAAGGTTAACAGTCTCAAAGAGGAGCAAGGGGAGAAGTCAAGCCCTGTGTCCAGTCCGTGTAGACTGACAAGGGAGACAAGAGCTCTGTTAGCAACGTGGACTCACTCAGTTACAGCTTCAGGGGCCATGTTAGAAGTAGGGCTACCGGCCACCAAGGTGGGAGACCAGGATGATTTTTAATGCCCTTGTTTCTCTTTGGCCCCCTCCCCTGTCTTAGTGAGCCCTTAAGTACAACATATATCACCTTGCTTATGTCCAAACTCCAACATAGATCCCAATGTGACACATTCCTGACTTCCTGTCTCTATTAAAATGTGCTTCCTCTGCTATCTGACAGTGGGGTTCTGCACTGCCCCCACCTTGTAACATGGGCAAGCTTTGGCAGGCCATTTTGTTCTTTGGAGGTAGACAGGGGGGAAGGAATTGCACCTCTGCCTCCTACTACATGTTTTGTGAGATCTTTATATATAATACTTTGTTGAGTACTTTTGAGCATCCTGAGAGGCAGAGGATGTTACCAGTTATTCCAAAAAGAGCTCAGAAAGGTCAATATTGCTGAAAGTCTCACAGCCAGTCCAGAATGGAATTGGGATTCCCACTCTGTTTGGAAGAAACCTGTGCAACCTTTTTTCTTTCCCAGCCTCATGCTGGTTGCCTCCGATGGTGAGAGCCTCTGGACTGTGCAGTTATAGCTGGCCTAGAGACCCCTTCACAGCCCCCTGTGTCACACCAAGGGCATGTCTGCTGACATGGTATAGTGGCTTCAGGCCTCTGGAGAGGCAGTAGCCCTGTATCATTACATGTTTCTTTTGGCTTGGGGAATGGTTGGTTAATGCTTTCACCCCTATCTAGCCCTCAAGGATTGTGATTGTGGGATTTATGTCCATGCTTGTGGGGCAATACATGAAATCTAATGGGTATGAAATGCATATGAAATGCATTTGAAGTGCACATTGCTATGACATGCACCTATGAGTGGTATGGTCCTGAGACGAGGACCCAGATCAGTAGCCTGGTTGCCTGAAGAAGACTGGGTTGTATTCCACCACTGCAGAGCACATACTGAAAGGCCTCTGGGAACAGCAGAGCCAGATCAGCACCACCAGCACGCTTTAGGAGCAATTCACTTCCTTATTTCTGAAGACTAAACAATGCTGAGAGATTAAAGAGAAAGCCAACACATGTCTGTGGCAGAGATACAACTTTTAAAAGAAATGTCAGTTCAAATGTGAAGAGCCTGGAAAACAGTCTTCTGACCCACAATAGGAATTGTTTTCTTTTGAACTTCACTTCTACAGAAAAACAAATTAATGAAGAGATTTTACAAGCAATTCTCAATTGTTGAAATACTATGAAGTAGATTTAACATCTATATTCTCCAAATATCATTTTAAGCATAAGTTTCTACCTCTTGTCCATTAAATATTTAATCAAAGTGACTAGTACCATAAAGAGCTAATTGTTTCTTCCTGTCTCTGCCCCAGAATGTGATCTAGAAGAGGCGACCATTCCAACTGAGGGCTGAGAAAGATGTAGTTAGCTTTGATGATCTGTACTTGTTGATCGTGAATTATTGAATCCATTTATTTAACAGATATTTATTTACTGTTGACCATGTGGCCCTTCACTGTAACGATCTCTCTTTTAATAATGGATATGCTTGCAAAATGATCTGAGGACCAAGTTATGCCCCCGCCTTCAAGGAGCTGCCATTGAGGAGCTAATAAAAGATTTAATAAAGCATGCAAGGAGAGAGAAATAATAAGAATGCAAGACTTCAGCTCCTATTAAGGGCATGGGGATAAGGTTGGAACATGGGGGTGAGGGTCTTCTAGGAAGGGTAAACAGAAAACCAAAGTGAAAAATAAGTGAGTCAAGCGGCCATTGTCATGCCTATTCCCCCAAATTCTCTTTGGTCTTAGAGCAAGGAAATGATCTTCTGTGTGTTGTTATATAAGGAATGAGGGGTAGGTAAGAATCGGGGAGGGTGTAGGAGGGGACAGAAGTTAGCTGGTTCTGAGGACCCCAGTCCTCAGCTTCCTGGTGTTCTCTGCTCAGCCTGGATAATGTTCATCACCTCCAGGACCAGTGTGGTTTGGATCCCTCTGGGTTGCTCTGAGGCTGGCTAACCTGGCGTCCCACAGGTGCCCTGCAACAGGACATCCTGGGTTGGATGCAGAGTGCCCAGAGAGCCACTGTTGATGGATGTGGCCTTTTGGGCTGGCTCAGGGGTGACCAGTGCTGACCAGGCAGCTGATTATCTCACCACATTCTGCTCTTATCATCCTGGAAGGAAGGCCTGGGCCAGCTTCACATCCCACCAAGGTTTCTAGTTATGACTGTCTTACTACCAGCTGTTTCTGCTCCTGTCTGGAACCTTCCATTATCCCCCAGCTAAGGACACCATACTCAGATTGTTACAACTAGAAAGAGGGTATAACATCAGTTCTCATCCATTTATTTCACCAACAGTCACAAGGCAGTCCCATGGACAACGCACTGTGCTTGGTTCTGGGAAAGAGAAATCAAACAAGGTCCATGATATTAGGAACTCAGGTCTAGAACAAAAGACAGATAAAGAAATAAAAAATAATCACCATAGAGCATGGTATATGCTGTATGGTTTCATATATATCACATTCTGGAGAAGGCCAGTCTAGAAAGACCAAAAACAGAACAGTAATTGTCAGGGGCTAGGGGAGGGACATGGGGTTTGTGGGAGTAATGTAACTGTGTTGGTCTTGGTTATACTACTGACTGTATTTATTAAAACATGCAGAAATGTATACACAGAAGGGTGAATCTTACTCTATGTGCTGTGATTTTGTATTTTTACAAAGAAAATAAATCACAATAGAATTTGTGGCACACAGGAAGAATAACCAGCCCTTCCTGGAGGGGAAGGGAGAGGGTCAGAGGAGCCTGTCAGAGATTCTGGGCAGAGAAGGGGCAATTGACTTGTGGATTCTAAAGACGACATGAGTTTCCAGAGAGACAGGATGGAGAGGGCCTTTCAGATACAGGGAACAGCATGTGTGACAGCACAGGGGCTTGACAGCAAGCATCTCATGTCCTCTTAGCTACTTGTCTTTTGGTGCTACTTGTACATCAGCAGGAGTCTGAGCATAGACGGTCCTCTGTGTGACACTAAAGAGAGGGAACAATGACTTTTTGTTTGCCTTTCAAGTTTTTTATTGGGCTAATGTATATATAAACATAAAATTCCCCATTTTAACCATTTCTAAGTGTACTATCAATGGTATTAATTACATTCAGAATGTTGTACTATATCACATCTGTTTATTTTTAAACCCTTTAGCAGATCACTCCCAACAGAAACTCTGTACCCCTCTGCTCCTCCTCCAGCCCTTGGTAACCTCTATTCCACTTTCTGCCTTTATGAATCAGTCTGGTCTACATATTTCAGACATGCGTAATTGTACAATAGCTATTCTTTTGTGCTTGGCATATTGCACTTAGCATATTTTTGTTTTGCTTTTCATGAAGCTTTTTCATTAAAAATTGGAACCTGAGAAAATGCTTCCATGTAAGGGAGTCAGGGGATAGGAGATAGGGGAGAAGGAAGCTTCCTCTGAGATGGAGGAACTCAGTGCCATGCTGGCATGACTTCCTGAGGGTGTCCTACACATGCTTCAGTTCCCCTATTCAGTTCAAGGTCAGACCCTGGACAGAGACAACCCTGAACACCTACAACCCCCCTGCACTTCAGAGGTCTGTTGGAGGCCCTCTGCCCACTGATGAGTTGCACACAGCATTCTCACCTTCTACAAAACTGCAAAAGACATTTTTAAAAAAGACTTACAGAAACAAGTGATCAAGAATTGCGAATGAGGCAACCTAAGAAGCAGGGTTTGGAGTTAATTAGCCCTTGAATTGTCAAGCCCAACTGCTTCTAGCGAGTCCTGACATTTCTGGGAATAATTAAGGACTTGGCTGTCACATTTCACAAAGGCCCAACCACGACATGAACAAGTTCTACCTACCTTCACCATAATGTCCAGTCATGCAGAAAGGGGAATTATACTCAGTGCTAATTGCAGGTCCTAGGGTAGAAGTGTCATGTTTTTGAAGAACTTTTCATATTTATGCACCAAAATATAATGATCTCCATGTTGGGGGTAGATGTGAGCAGCAGAAAGAGTGGCACTTTAAAAACATCTGAAATTACTGGTGGTAATAATAGCTAACATTGTCCTGGCTAGGTAGCTCAGTTGGTTGGAGCCACAGCCCATACACCAAAAAGTTGTGGGTTCTACTCCTGGTCAGGGCACATACCTAGGTTGCAGGTTTGATCCCTGGTTTGGGCTCCTATGGGAGCCAACTGATCAATGCATACCTCTCTCTTTCTATCTCTTTCTCTCTTTCTCTCTAAAATCAAGAAACATATCCTTGTGTGAGTATTAAAAAGTAATAATAACTAATATTTACCAAGTACTGGCCATGTACCAGGAACTATTCCAAGTATCACAAGGACCTATGAGGTGACATTTAGAATTTTTAAAATTTCTTTTAACAATTCTTCATAGATGGGGAAACTGAGGCGCAGAGAAGTTATGCAAGTTTTTCAGGATCAAACCCAAGCAGCCTAGCTCCAAAACTGGTACTCGGCAATGACACATCCCTTGTATCTAAGCCATGCTGAGTGACACTGCAATGGGACCAGTCAGCTTTTCTAGTATGATCATTAATTTTGTCAAAAAGCATTTACCAATCACAAACTTGCACATAATTTTGGTTCCTTGACCTCGAAGATCTGTGTTTCAAGCAAGTGATAAATTCATCTGTAATATATTTAACCTGCTTCATTCTCAAGTGACTGATTCATAGTTATCTTCTACCATCTTTGTTCACTCATTAGATTTTTATTGAGCATCTACTATGGTCAAGGCACTGTATCAATCCATGTCCAGGGAGAGCTTACATTCTGGGTGAGGAAATAACACATACAATACATACAATGTGGGGAAAAAGTAGGTTTACAGTTGTTCATATGGAAAATAATACAATAATTAATAAATAAGAATGCAAGAATAAACTCTGTGTTTCATGTACTCACAACTGTAAACCTACTTTTCCCCCACTTTGTATAATAAGACAAAGGAGTATAATACAAGATAAAACATAACACAAGAGAATATAATAAAAATAAAAGTAGTAAGTAACAGAAGAAAAAATTCACTGCCATGGCTATTCAGAGGAAAGAAATGGTTTGTAGGATGTCTGTATGTATGTGTGGTGTTCAAAGTGGGAAAAATTGGTGGGGAGAAGATGGAAGGAGGAAGATGAGGAAAAGAGAGACATCAGAGATGTGATAAAGTGCTCAGTGGGCCTTTGTTATGGGCTGCATTGTGTACCTCCAGGTGCATGTGTTGAAGGCCTAGCCTCTAGGATGTGTCTATATTTGGTGATGAGGCCTTTAAAGAGGCAGTTAAGTTAAAATGAGGCTGCTAGGGTTTGCCCTAATCCAACCTGACTGGTGAATTTATGGGAAGAGCAAGTCTGGACAAAGAGAGACCCAGAGACATGACCATGTGAAGACAGAGACAAAAGATGGCCAGCCATCAAGAAGAGGCCTCAGAAGGATCTATCCCTACTGACACCTTAACATCCGACTTCAGCCTCCAGAACTGTGAGAAAATTAATTTACGTTGTTTAAGCCCCCAGTTTGTGGTACTTGCTATGGCAACCCTAACAAACTAACACAGGCTTGAAAAACAGAGGATTTGGAAATGGGGACATAGGGCTAAAGGAAAAGAATTGGAGGGGGGAGGGGCATGCATGTATGAAACAAGTGGATTTTATTCAGTGGGTAATATAGAGCCATGGCAGGTTTCTGAGCAGGAATGATATAAACAATAGTCATTCAATTCATTTGATTCATTCAGCAAACATTTACTGAGGATCTGCCCTGGGCCAGGCATGGCCAAACACAACCTGGGAGCCTCAGTCATAAAGAACAGACTTCAGCAGAGGGCACGACTAGGTGGGGAGAGTGGAAAATGGGCTTGACTGGGGAGAGTGTGGATGTGAGGAGACTAATTAGAAGGCTTTATCCTGGCCTAAATCAGTGCTTTTCAGTCTCCTTTTAGAGTCTGATGTCACCCCCCAGGGAAGTGTCCACTCCATCTTTTCTGGTCCTGTTCCCATCATAGATGACTGAGGCCACGTATTTTCTCTACTTAGTTCCACTGGCCGAGGTAATGTGGTTAAGCTTTTCCTTCTGTATTTTGCATAATGGGAGTATGAGTTTAAAAAATATTTCTTTCACATATCTAAAATTGAGTTATCTTTTCCAAACTCCACATTCCACCAGCTAATTTTGAAGGCACATCCCTGCCTCCACCACAACAGAAAAGAGTCTTTTCATATCTAACAGCACCCCCAAGGTATAGTGGTTAGAAAAACAAAAACAAAAACAAAAAAGCAATCCAAAGCAATATATATGTACACTATCTATGGTGCCAAGTCTGTTCCCAGGATGGAAGCAGAACAATGTCCTCTGAGGATGCCATATCTTGACCCCTATAACCCATGACTATGTTACTTTACTTTGCAGATGTGATTACATTCAGTCTTGAGATGGTAAGAGTAGCCTGGTTTATCCAGGTGGATTTAATCTAATCACCAAGTTTCTTAAAAAGGGAGAAACTTTCCTAATCATGGTCAGAGAAACAGGACTATGAAGCAATAGTTAGAGAGATAAGACATTGCTGTCTTGAAAGATGGAGGAAGGAACCACAAGCCAAGGACTGTGGGCAGCCTCCTGAACCTCCTGAAGGACAAAGAGATGAATTTTCCCTTAAAGCCTCCAAAAAAAGAATACTGCCCTGTTAACACCTTGATTTTTGCCCATTGAGACTCATGTTGGAATTCTAACCTATAGAGCTATAAGATAATAAATTTATGTTGTTTCAAGCTACCAATATTGTGGAAATTTTTTATAACAGCAATAGGAAACTAATGCACTCCATTTGTTATAACTCAAGCCAGACTTGCTAATTTAAACAGTCTATCCTTTCAATGTTGGCCTTTGTAGTGCCTTCTAATTCAAGGTGCTCTCAACTGTGTGGTAAGCAAGGCAGTCTTATTCCCACCAGATTCTCAGCTCCCTATGGGGAGGGACTGAGTTACTCATTCTACTATCTCTAGTGCCAGCATAGTATCTGTCACATAGTTGATTTCAATAAGTATGGATTAAGTAATTGTATAAAAGCCCAAAGCAGTGCTTCTTTTCAGATATAAAGTGGTCAAATCTGATGTCATCATTGAGATATATATGTGTGTATATATATATGTATAAATATGTATATATGTGTGGCATTATGTTGAAATGAATTACTGTTCACTATAACCAAGACAACAAGAAATCCCATTCATATGTAGAGAATGGTGAGTCAATCAGACAAGCACCAGAAAAGGCCTGGCTTCCCAAGACAATCTTGGTATAATGTACTCTAGGCCCCTTTTCATAAAAACTGTTTATCAATGGGCCTGCTCTAAATGGCACTCCGTGATTCAATTAGCTGGCCCATCCAGCACAGGCATGGAACTCAGAAACAAAGCTTTGCTAGCTTAAATACATTCCTAATGAAATTGCATTTATTTTTGGAAAGAAATGACCATTCACAATTTTTTATTGTTGGGCTTTGAAGTTGCTTCTAGAAAAGCTGATAGTGGGCAGTTACAGTATAAATAAGGCAGCCTCCCCTCCATTGTATCTGGGGTAATTATTTTCAACTGTAATTAGCAAGAACTCAGGGAGCTGGTGGGGAATGGAGTCTGGAGAAAGCCCTACTGGGCTGGTTCTGCTCTGTTGCTCCTCTCTGATGTCATCATGGTGCTCAGCAAACTCCCTGCTGTTGTTTGAACTTGGGCCAGTGCCCAGAGCTGCTGCTGAAATGCCTACTGCCCTCCCACAAGGAACTGAGAGACTTGGCCAGGGCACAGGGTCAGACCCAAACCACTCACAATTTAGGACTTTGAGTTAAAGAGTTTATTTCTTCTTCCCTTCTCTCTGTCCCCTGAGTCCCTCTCATAAGAAATCAGCATTTTCCTTCCTGATTCAAACCCTCTCCTCAACTATTCTCCTAATACCAACTCTGAGTCATCTCACAAATCCAACTATGGCTTCAACTGTCCTCAGAGTGACCCCTTGAAAGTGTCCCTTTCAGGAGAATTTATTATGTTCAGGAAATTCCAGCACATGACAACTGTTTTCAGTGACATTTTTCTTTTCTGTAAACTTTAGTGTTAAGAGACAACATATGTCATCCAGGTGTACTTTCTCTTTTGCCTTCCTTCCAGCTACTTCTCAACTCTGGGGACAAGACATAATCCTGGAAGGTGGCAGCTCTAAACTTGTCCCCAAGGTCTGAGAGGAGCAATTCCTTCCCTCCATATCAAAACAGTCATCTAGCAGAGGTTTTGATGAGTCCAATGCGCCCTGGGCAATAGCATATACAGGTTCATCAAGTCTGAAGCAGTAAACAGGAAGTGGATGACAGGATATTACAGTTGGGAAGTTGCCATACAATTTTTTCTCCTTGGCTCATGTTTGAGTGTTTCTATGACTACAGTTCTCTGATAGAGACATATCAAAGTTAAGAAATATTTAAAAAGTGACTAACATAATTTATATGCTGTAATTCTGCTTGACCAGGAAAGAAAATGGATAGGCTGGCATTTGAAACATGAAGAAGGGCATTTAGAATGAATTATTACCATTCCATTTTCATTACCTAAGCAATTCTAAATTCTAAACCATTAACTGTGGTGGTCCCCATGCTATCCCATCATTGGAAGAGCTATATTGATATCAGATAAGGTGACCCAGAGCAGGTTCTGGGGCAGGAAAAGCCTAGTGATCCTCCCAGGCAGGAGGGTTTTGGTACTAAGGAGTCTCAGTATTTCCCAGGCAAGATTAGCACTGCCTCATACAACATTGCCACAGACAGGTGAGCCAGCTGCCAAGAACTGGTGAGGAGAAAGGCTCTCACTCAATCCAAGTGAACAAAAGGGTTGTGACTTAGGGGAAAACCTGACATTAATACTCCATCAAAGAGCCATCATCTCCAGAAAAACAAAGTGAGGGATGGGATGGGAAGACGGAATCTCTTAATTCCTTCACCAGGATAGAATAATGGTAAATGAGCTGTAGAAGGCCCAAAGGAGGAAAATTAATAATAATAATAATAATAATAATAATGTAAGCTGAAAGACTGTGTTATAGATCAGAAACTAAAGATCTGAGAGGAAGCCAGGACCTTGTGAAGGAGAAAAGCAATTTAAAGCACACTTGGGAGGTCATAAGCCTTTGGAGCAAGTGGTGTTATTGTGTATGAGGATGTAGCTCTATAAGTTGTATGTGATTTTCACAAAGACAATCAATCAAGGATAGTTTCCTGCTGTCAACCTGTATCAGTCAAATGACCAAGGCCCCCTTTCCTCTCCAAAACTCCTCTTGACTCCTCAGTTTGCCTGTGTAGTTTTCATGCTACAGAGAAGTTGGTCATTAGACTTTAATATCAATATATCTCTATGAACCCATTGTAAACAAAAGAACCCTGAATTAAAGAGCATTTACCCATCAACTTGTTAGTATGACATATGTTAATATCTGCCAATGGCTAAACTGTGCAGGACAAAGAGCAAGTAAGACAACACTTGCAAGTTTTCTCTGATCATAGTGAAATAGACAATTTAAAGCTGTCTCTCAAGTGACTCAAGTCCAAATCAATAATCCAGTCCTACACAGAATAATCACAATGGTCTCTTGTTAAAGGGAGGTCCATGGTGATGGAGCCAGATGCCCACAAAACCAGAGTGTAAAAGTGGTACATTGTAGTGGGAAGGGATGAATATATTATGAGAATGCAGAATTCACATGAAGTTTTAAGATAACACATGCAGCTGCAAAGAAATGTATTTTTTTAAGTTGGTCACAATTGGCCACACCCCCAGAGCCCTAATTCTCAATGGAAGTTCTCCAGTGGAAAGTTTAAAAAGCTCTGCCTTCTGGAAACATAGGGAAGTCACACATAGCCCAGCATCCCATGTTTTCATTTTCCTCCTTGAAGGGAAAACTGAATATCACAAGTCATCACAGACATGGAGAAAACATATAATATCTAAATAAATACATGAGCAACAGGAATCAAATTACATAAAGAAGACAGCTACACTCCTTCTCTTTCACAGTAAGCACCCATAACACCAACCACAGCTAACAAACATACAGGACATATCGGTACCCAGACATTTTCCACTCCAGCCAAGGGTGTAGTTCCTGACAAGAAGGTGGGTTTCGTGGAAATGCGCAGAGTGGCTCAACTCCAGCATGATAAAACAGGCCTGCATGCTAAACATCTTCCTAGGTGTTGTTGGTATTTGTTCCTTCTTTAATCCACGGAGAGCCCAGTGGCTTTGTTTTGTTTCTCTGTAGGGGACATTTCCAAGCCTCCTGAATGCCCACCCTGGCCTGGCTCCTTCTGAAATGCTATGCCATCACATACCCCATTCAGACACCAGCACGGGTGCTCTGTGGCCTCCTCCATCCCATTTAAAATCCTACAGTTTTGGGTAACTCACCTTCTTCAACTTATTTTAACCTTTTAATCACACTGGGCCAGTTGCCAGTTCTCTGCTGCTTTATTGGATTTCTGTGCACTGTACGTTTTCCCTGAGATATTTCCTCTTCCTGCCACAACCCTCCAGCCAGCACTGCCTGAGAGCATCCAGGACTCACTCTTCGAAGTCTTTCCTAATCCCCTCTCTCATGGTTCTATCACACTTTATAGCTCTATGACGGTTGGAACTTTCTGCTATGGACTCTTAATCATTTGTGTATACATTTCGCTCCTCTGCTGGGAGCTAGGACCTCAAGTGTTAGAGCTATGTCTTACCTTTGCATTTATCATGCTATATACGCATATTTTCCTTTCACATATTAAGTTTCAGTATTTTGGCCTTGCATGTCCCTAAGCTTTGGTGTTTATCTATAAAATGGGATATGAATTAGTACCAGAAGGAAGAGGATTTAGACAAGTAAAGTACTTATTACACAGTTTAGCACATAGTAACTATTCACTGCTACTACTATCAATATTATATCAATAGTACGTTACTTATGTAATACTAAAATGGTCTCTTTTCAGTGTTTGGGGTATTTTCTAACTTCCTTGTTTAGTGAAGAAAACAGTCCTTTCTATAATTCGGCGTTTTAACCTCCCTGTACATCAATATCTTCTGGGGAGCCTTTAAAATACTGACACTTGTGCCAGAAGGAGAAAAGGAAGAGCAAGAAATAGAAAACGTACTTGAAAACATAACAAAGGAGAACTTCCCCAATCTGTTAAAGGAAATAGACTTCTAGGAAGTCCAGGAAGCTCAGAGAATCCCAAAGAAGTTGGACCCAAGGAAGAACACACCAAGGCACATCATAATTACATTACCCAAGATTAAAGATAAGGAGAGAATCTTAAAAGCAGCAAGAGGAAGACAGAGAGTTACCTACCACGGAGTTCCTATAACACTATCAGCTGATTTCTCTAAAGAAACCTTGCAGGCAAGAAGGGACTGGAAAGAAGTATTCAAAGTCATGAAAGGCAAGAACCTACATCCAAGATCACTCTATCTAGCAAAGCTCTCATTTAGAATGGAAGGGCAGATAAAGTGCTTCCCAGATAAGATCAAGTCAAAGGAGTTCATCATCACCAAGCCCTTATTATATGAAATGTTAAAGGGGCTTATCTAATGAAAAGAAGATGATCAAAACTATGAACAGTAAAATGACAAAACTCAAAACTATCAACAACCAAACCTAAAAAGAACAGAAACAAAACAAACTAAGCAAACAACTAGAACAGAAAGAGAATCACAGAAATGGAGATCTCGTGGAGGGTTATCAGCAGGGAGGCAGAGGAGGAAGAATGCAGAAATAGTATAGGATATAAGAAGCATAAGTGGTAGGTACAAAATAGACAGGGGGAGGTTAGAATAGTTTAGGAGATGGAGAAGCCAAACAACTTATATGTACAACCCATGGACATGAACTAAGCGGGGAGAATGCTGGTGGAAAGGGGATGTATTGTGAAGGGGAGTAAAGGGGAGAAAAAAAGGGACAAATGTAATAGCATAATCTATAAAATATATATGTTTTATTTTTTTGATGTTACCATAGGTAATTTTTATTTATTTATTTATTTATTTATTTATTTATTTATTTTAACTTTTTTTATTGTTGTTCAAGTACAGTTTTCTGCCTTTTCCCCCCACCGCTCCCCACCATCCTAGCCCTCCCCACCTCCCTTCCCTGTTTCCAACCCTCCTTGTTATTGTCCATGTGTCCTTTATAATAGTTCCTGCAAACCCTTCACCCTTTTCCCCTATAATCCCCTCCCCTCTCCCCTGTGGTCACTGTCAGCCTATTAATAAAAAAATATAAAATAAAATACCGAGCCTTGGATTTTACCTTCTGGAAATTCTGCTTCAATCAGTGGGGCCCAGGCACCACTAATTTTTATTACCCAAGTGTTTCTTATATAGAGCCAGGGATGAGAATCATTAGAGACTTCACCATTTCTGCCTCATGCTCTCCCAGCTCTTACTTCTGCAGCAAAGAGCTGCAGTACTGGGAGAACCAACTTCCAGAATATCCCACTGTTGATACCCAGATTTATCCATTTCCCCTTGTTCTCTAAATCCCTCCAAGCACCCGAGATGACTAAGCATTTGAATACCTCTTGGTATGCCTTTTATTTCCATTATACTAAAGTGCTTGTTCAAGATAACTTACTCCATAAAACGCTAAGTGATAAAAGCACAAAGTACCTTGTAGGGAACGATGAGCACATAAAATCTTCCCAACCCTCCATTTCCCACTTCTCCTCTCTAACGCCTTATGCAAGGGTGACTAGGTCCCATCAGCAATGAGTGGGCAGGGTCTAGGAGAGGGCACAAGAAGGGCTTCCTTGCCTGTGGCAACCAAGCAGAGAAAACACAGACAATTAGGCCATTATAGTAATAAACACCAGTTAATTGCTAATACGGAGATACAAATTTCTATTTCTTACCCTCTAGACCTTTAAAAACCTTAGTGCAGTAATTCTTACCGGACATTGAATTTCAAAGGGAATTAGGCCAAAACAAGAACTGGAGAATTGGCCTCACTCTGTCCAGCCTGGGAACACTAAGTCAGACCCATCCTGCTGACTCAGTTCCCTCTTTGAACTGCAGGACTCATGTAACTTCAGTGTAAGAGTTGAATCCAGTGGTTCTACTGCCAAAATGGAGGGAGAAAAGGCTGATTAAATTTGAGACATGTCAGATAAAGCCAAAAGGCAGAGGAAAATTGACCTCTGAAGAGAGAGAATGTGTTCTGAAGATACGGGTTTTGAATGATAGTAAGATGATGGCTGTGAAGCAATTGCTCTGAAGAATTTGCTGTTGTTCTAATACACCCAGGAGTGTGACTTAAAAATTTGCATGAAAAGGTCATGAAATGTTGGTGTGGAGCTGAGGATTGGGTCCATTCAGCCTGAGCCTGAGTCCTGGGTTAAGTAGAGGCCATTGCACAACCCCCTCAAGAGGCACACACACTCCAGATCAGACTTTGAGCTGTTCCCACAACCCAAAAATGTCCTGGACTAAATCCAGATGTGTCTCAGCTCAGAAGTTTAGTTGTTTGGGACCTTGAACATAATTTTAACAGGTCAGGAAAATAATGCCTAGAGAGGCTAAGTAAATTGCCCAGATTATACATCATGCCTGTGGCTGAGGCAGGACTAGTACCCGAACCCCCCAACAGCCACGGATCTGCTCACTCCCATCTCTGAGCAGGAGATTATCAGATTAACATAAGAATGACCTATAACGTCTGGGAAGGAGACTATTCCTGTGCCACAATCCCCTGGGCTTTCAGTTTTGAGTGAGACACTTGAAAATGCTGTCTAGGCACTAATTACAAAAACAAAATAGAAGAGCACACAGAGACAGCAAGCCAGCCAAGAAGAACATTCTTCGAGTATGAAGTTCATGGTCCTCAAGGCAAACTGCCTATGACTGCTAGGCTCTTGTGTTGATAAGGCTCTCCAAGGCTTCCAGTAGCAGTTGAGAAAATGAGAAGAATCTCCAGAACGTTCTGCAGCTTTACTCAGCTCTTCCAACTCAAATATTTGTTTTACATCAGGAAATGGCTCAGGGCATAGGCACAATCTCACTGAGTGCCTGATCATGGCACCACGTGGCCAGCTAAGTGACCCAGCATGAATCAGGATTTCTCTAGTCTTAGCCACTCTTCTGATCAACAGCTTTCAACAACAGATCCTGAGTCAGAGCCAGTTCCTGGGTTAGGAATCCAGCCTCCCTGTTTATTATCTTTGTCTCCGGAGCCTAGAGCAGTATAGCACCCCCTGCTGGTGACAGTATCCTGCCTCTCTTTTGCTGGGTTTATGAGTCTGGAATGCCATACCCAATAGTGATTCAAAGACCTTCATTCCCTATTTTACAAGAAGCCTCTCTCTACCTAAAATGCCCAGTGCCTGGTGTTGCCATGTCTTTCCTGCTCCCCTCCGCCATCCTCTCAAAGGGAGAAGGAAATTCCTTTGGGAGTGGTTGGGAGTGGATTATGAAATCCTTCCTTCATATTCTGGGTGCCACTGGGACAGATGAATTTCTGTCTGGGGGTACGTGATGCTCCCGTGAGCTTGATGCCATCACCTCTGAGCACTTCAGAGCCCATGGCCAGGACACACACCATGCAGCTGAGACATTGGAGGGTTTGCCAACTGTCTCATCAGATGGAATGCAAACAAACAGAGAGGAGAGCCCTGCTTGCTCATAATACTCCGCTCTTCCAGCCCCAGCCCAGGTTCACCAGCAGGAGAGTCACCCTCAAACCATCAGGGCTCCCAGCACCTGTCTTCTGGGAGGGGGGCCTTTCCTCAGAAGGGGCTATCCCCCTGAGGGGCTCAGGACATCTGGGTTACCCCTTCTGCTCAGCAAGTTGTGAGCACAGAAAATTTGGGTGTGCTTTTTGGGGAAAAACATAGGCTATCAGCCGAGAGAGAGAGAAAGATAGATAGAGAGAGAGAGAGAGAGAGAGAGAGAGATGCAAAATCCCAGCACCAGAAACAAGGAAATCAGATTTCAGATCCTTGGAGTTGCTTGCTGAACACGTACACTCATTTCCCAGCCTCTCGCTCATGACTGTAATTCCTCAGGGGGAAAAAAACGCCTTTCATTTCACAAAGGAAAATAAGACTTAGCCCATATGCCTTTGATGAAAAAACATGACTCTCAAACCTATCTAAATTGGAAGTCACTGATTTTAAATCCTTTCCTCAGATTGGTAAGGAAAAGGGATTATGCAGGAGCTGGTCTTGAACTCTGGCTACTTCAGAATTTTGCCTACAGTTTACCCTTCCTGAATTAAACAAATGAATTTATCCCACTGGTGTGGGTAGGCATCCTCCTCTCCTCTGGGAATCCTCTATCATCTTCCTTAGCTGTGCCACAGCATTTTCAATGTTAAACTGCCAGGTTGTCTATTAACCTGACATTCCAGTAATACCGACCAAATACTAACAAACTTTATAGAGTCACTTAGTCAGTGAGCCAGAACTTGAGTTCACCACCCTTATTTTACAGATAAGGAAGTTAATGCTGCTGGTGTGAGTGAGAGGCCAGCGGAGCTGAGACCTCTGTGGTTGTTTTTGCTCAGGGATTTAGGCCCGGGTTTTACAACTCTTTCTCTGGTTCTCTCAATGACCAACAACAAAATGACACCTCCATGTTCTGCTCTATCTCAGGCTTCTGGCTTCTGATGCAAGAATGGCCAAATGTTTCCTTTCAAGCTTTATATGTTATGGAAACTGTATTTGATTGATTAGAACCCAACTGTCTGGAATTCCCAAATCTCTGGCATTCATTAAACACAGAGAAGCATTTTCTTCCCATAGAGCAAAAGAACTGGAATAATAAAGATGAATCACAGCCTGAAGCATGATATTCAATTAAGGCAACCTTCTTTCATTCTCAGAGAATGAAGACCTTAGAGGACAGGTTTCAATCTAGACTCAATTCCTTTACTTGGGTCCTGAATGGAGAACCTTGGTGCAAGTGTTTGTTTATCCTTCATTCAGTTCCTTGTGCTGGGGTGGGGATGTGGGTTGTGTTTCAGGAAGTTTGCACTGCATGGGTTGACGGCTCTGGAGGAGGAGACTAGAGGGCACACACACACACACACACACACACACACACACACGAACACATATACACACGTTTGTGGTTGCCAAGAACCCTGCCATTTGGTCTCACTGGCTGGCTCAGCAGAAAATCTGGCTGAGTCGCAAGACTGCAAGACTGTGTTTTGAAGGTAGTTGTTATAAAGGGTGAATAACACTTTTCAGTTTCAGAAAAACACTAGCAAAGGGGGAGCCAAGGGAAGAGGAAAGAAAATATTTTTTTCTAATAATAAATTTAAAAGTCAGAATTAGACTTCACCTATTAACCTTGGTAACATAACTTCACCCTGTTCTTTCTCAATGTCTAGTGCTCAAAGTGAACCCTTGCCAGCCCTGCGAGGCACACTCTCCGCTGGGTGGAACTTTTTGTTTACCTATGTGCTCTGAACATGACGTGGCTAACCAAGCACAATTGGGTCAAATCTCCAACCTGAAAGTCGTGGCAATACCAGGAGTGTTTAGAAAAACCCTAATTTAGGAGTAGTTCATAACTTCTTGGGATAACTGTGCTTGCTTCAAATGACATATGATCAGTAGAAGGCAACTTTGGAGGATGGGAGTAATTCGGGGGGTGGCCAAGGATCCTTAGATCTGGAGGAAAGAAGAACTAAAGTGAATGCTTTGTTGAAAAGTTTGAATATTTCCTTAGATTTTAATGCAGTTTAAGTCAGAAGGTGTAATGATGGACATTGCCAGAGAATGGCTTGTTGAATTAATGCTATGGAAGCCAATTTAAAAGAATAACAGAGTGAATTCACAAGCTACAGAAATACAGATGGAATTAGATTTGGTTATTCTGACTTAAGAACAAATTTTGAGCCCTGGCGTGTGTAGCTCAGTGGATTGAGCGCAGGCTGTGAACCAAAGTGTCACAGGTTCGATTCCCAGCCAGGGTACATGTTTGGGTTGCAGGCCATAAACCCCAGCAACCACACATTGATGTTTCTCTCTCCCTCTCTCTGTGTCCCTCCCTTCCCTCTCTAAAAGTGAATAAATAAAAAATCTTTAAAAAAAAACACAGGATGATGTAAGAATTATAAAAAAAGAACAAATTTTGAGGAAGTATTTTGTTTATTGTGACATAGACTTGTATAAATCGGGCCAATAATGAAAGCTTTAGAGAAAGATGATACTTTTAAAAAAGAGTTCAAGGTCCTCAATCTATATTTTACAAGCCCCAGGGTTGTTTCAAAGTTGTCAATGGGTTTAAAGAATTTGTTTTAAAAATTCTTAAAATAACATTAAATCCTTTTAACTTTTTCAGTAAGGTGTTGTGGTACCTTTGCAGAAAAGAGAGAAGGGGTGATTACAACATCAAAACAATTATGGGATGGTGCAACGCTCAACAGTATGGTCATTGCTGAATGGGTTTTGAACTTCCAACTCAGAACAGACCTGGGTTTTCTATATCACTTTGGTGGCTCCAAACAGTGGGATTTCCTTCATGGGGGTCATAGAGATTAGAGATATTTAGTCCCTCAAGTCACATTAAGTTGGGCTACTCTTCAGAAAGCAAAAGGTCACATTTATTGTAATCCCTGTGAAATAATGCCATTTGGTTATTAAATTCATTTTCTTTTAGCCAGATGTCCCCCAAATGTTTTAAAAGCACAAATAGGTTAACAAACAAAAACATGAATTAGGACCCAGCAGGTGATATTTCTAAACTTGGATTTTTCTTTTTCAAGAAATAAGAATGTATCCTGGCTGGTGTGCCTTAGTGGACTGAGTGCTGGCCTGTGACCTGAAAGGTGACCAGTTCAATTCCCATTCAGGGCACATGCCTGGGTTGCAGGCCAGATCCCCAGTTGGGGGCGTGTGAGAAGTCCTCTCACATTGATGTTCTCTCCCTCTCTTTCTCCTTCCCTTCTCTTCTCTCTAGAAATAAATAAATAAAATATTTTTTTAAAAGAAAGAAGAATGTCATTTACCTTCCTGGGAATTGAGACTGTAATGAGAGTTAGATCATAAGGAAAGGACTAAGCATAACCATAACTCCCATTTTTGAGGTGAGAAAGCTGGACCCAGCCAGGCCCCAAATGAGCTTAGCAAAGGATGGATCCCAAATGCATGGGGCATGGCAAGAAAAGTGGAATGAAGTTCTTGGTAAAACTACCTGGATTTTATCCCTATATTTCTTCATCCATTCAACTCAGTGAGCTCTGCATTAAAATTTCTTCATAAAGAAGCTGATGAGAGATAGCCAATTTTTAATTTACAAAGCTATCTTTCTTCTCTATATAACCAGAAACCTTGTTAAATTTGGGATGTTGTTTATCTGGGGTGAGAAGATTGGGAAGCATTAGACAAATCAGGGCTTCATTTGCACCTGCCAGAATACTGACTTTTTCTCTGTTATCATTTCTTATATGTTCCTTAAGACATATACACTTGGGTCCTGCCAACTGGAAAATGAGAAAGACAAGAGCAAAGAGTATAGATGGAGGGATGGTACCCACCCGCATGCTGGCTTTGTACTAGCCTGGCTTCCCTAGAAAGCAGAGCCTGCTACAAGAGCATGTGTCTACTACTCCAGAGGAGAGAAGAGTGCAAGGACAGGGCAGAGAGGCAGGGAAGAGGGAGAGCCAATGAGAGGGTGCCAAGGTGAGCTTCTTGTCAAGATCAACTGGTTATGTGCATTTGATCTGGAAGGGCCATTTTTTCCCTTAGTTTTATTCTATTTTGATGGTTAATTTAATTTTATTGTTATTTTTATTAAAGTATAGTTGCCATACAATACTATATTAGTTTCAGGGGTACAACTTAGGGATTTGAAATTTACATACCTTATGATGTGATCACCACACTCAGTCTAATAACCACCTGTCACCATGCAAAGTTATTACAATATTATTGACTGTATTCCCTGTACTGTGCACTACATTTCCATGGCTTCCTTTTTTATTACTGGGAGTTTGTACCTCTTATTCCCCTTCACCTTTTCACCCATCCCTCCACACTCTTTCCCTTGGGCAACCATCAGTTCTCTATTTCTACAAGTCTGTTTTTTTAATTAAATATATTTTATTGATTATGCTATTACAGTTGTCCCATTCCCCCCCCCCTTTATTCCCCTCTGCCCTGCACACCCTCTCCCACCCACATCCCCCACTTTAGTTCATGTCCATGGATCATACATATAAGTTCTTCGGCTTCCACATTTTCTATACTATTCTTAACCATCCCCTGTTTATTTTCTACCTACTATCTATGCTACTTATTTCTGTACCTTTTCCCTCTCTCTTCCCCTCCCACTCCCCTGCTAATAACCCTCCCTGTGATCTCCATTTCTGTGGTTCTGTTCCTGTTCTAGTTGTTTGCTTAGTTTTTGTTTTTGTTTTTATGTTCAGTTGTTAATAACTGTGAGTTTGTTGTCATTTTACTATTCATGGTTTTTATCTTCTTTTCCTTAGATAAATCCCTTTAACATTTCATATAATAAGGGCTTGGTGATGATGAACTCCTTTGACTTGATCTTATCTGGGAAGCACTTTATCTGCCCTTCCATTCTAAATGAGAGCTTTGCTAGATAGAGTGATCTTGGATGTAGGTCCTTGCCTTTCATGACTTTGAATACTTCTTTCCAGTCCCTTCTTGCCTGCAAGGTTTCTTTAGAGAAATCAGCTGATAGTGTTATGGGAACTCCTTGGTAGGTAACTCTCTCCTTTCCTCTTGCTGCTTTTAAGATTCTTTCCTTATCTTTAATCTTGACTAATGTAATTATGATGTGCCTTGGTGTGTTCCTCCTTGAGTCCAACTTCTTTGGGACTCTCTGAGCTTTCTGGATTTCCTGAAAGTCTATTTCCTTTGCCAGATTGGGGAAATTCTCCTTCATTATTTGTTCAAAAATGTTTTTGACTTCTTGCTTTTCCTCTTCTCCTTCTGGCACCCCTATGATTCTGATGTTGGAACATTTAAAGATGTCCTGGAGGTTCCTAAGCCTCTCCTCATTTTTTTTGAATTCTTATTTCTTCATTCTGTTCTGGTTGAATGTTTCTTTCTTCCTTGTGCTCTGAATCATTGATTTGAGTCCTGGTTTCTTTCCCATTACTGTTGGTTCCTTGTACATTTTCCTTTATTTCACTTAGCATAGCTTTCATTTTCTCCTCTAATTTGTGGACATATTCAACCAATTCTGTGAGCATCCTGATTACCAGTGTCTTGAACTATGCACCTGATAGGTTGAATATGTTTCAACCTATCATCGTATTTTTTCTGGAGCTTTGATCTGTTCTTTCATTTGGGCCGTATATATATATTTTTTTTACGTAGTGAGCGGCGGAGCCTTAGGTGTTCACCAGGGTGAGGCAACCCACATCACTGCCTTGTGATGCTGTATGTAGTGAAGGGGTCTGAGAAGGAATAATGACTCTTGCTCAGCTCTCTGCCAGATTTCAGTCACTTCCCCTACTACCCACAATCAAATTGGGCCCTTCTGGTGCTGATTCCTGGGTGGGTGAGTTTGTGTTCATTCAACAACCCTGTGGGTCTCTGCAATGAACTTTCCTGTGAGGCTGGGAGTTTCTCCCACTGCTGCCTCAATCCCCACAGGTGTTTTCAGTCAGAGACCTTGAGGCTTTATTTCTCTGTGCTGGAGCCCTGGGTTTCGAGGTCTGTCTCTCTCCCTAGTTGTTCCTCCTGGTTTATCTCCACATGAATGTGGGATTGCCCTGTCTGCCAGTCACCGCCTTGTGGGGTCCACTAGCCTCCACCTTGCCGTGGTCCTCCAGCTGCTACCTTGCCACCAGTCCTCTCAGCCTGGCTGCCTGTCTTTGCTCCTTCTATGGGTCTGGATGAATATTTCTTCTTTAACTCCCTGGTTGTAGGACTTTCACACAGTTTGATTTTCTGTCAGTTCTGGTTGTTTTTTGTTTTTAAGTTTGTTGTTGTACTTCTTTTGGTTATGAAAGAAGGTAGACACCTTCACAGTGGGTCTACCTATGCCTCCACATTGGCCAGAAGTCTCTATGAGTCTGGTTTTGTTTTATTTTTTTATTTTTTTATTCCACATATAAGTGAAATCTTTCTTTGTCTGACTTATTTCGTTTAGCATAATACCCTTTAGGTCCACTCATGTTGTCACAAATGGCAAGATTTTGTTATTTTTTTCTGGATGAGTAATACATGTATTTCATTGTGTATATGTACCACCACTTTTTTATCCACTTACCTATTGATGGGCACCTAGGTTTCTTGCATAACTTGGCTATTGTAAATAATGCTGAAATGAATATAAGGATGCATTTATGTCTTTGAATTAGTGTTTTAATTTTCTTTAGGTAAATACCCAGAAGTAGAATTGCTAGTTCTATTTTTAATATTTTGAGGAACCTTCATATTGTTTTCCACAGTGGCTGCACCAATTTACAATCCCAACAACAGTGCATGAGAGTTCCCTTTTCTTTACATACTCAGTAGCACTTATTTGTTCATTTATTAGTGATAAACATTCTGACAGGCATTAGGGGATATCTCTGTGATTTTAATGTACATTTCTCTGATGATTAATGACATTGAACATCTTTTCATATGTCTGTTTGCCATATATGTATCTTTGTAGAGGTATATATTTAGGTCCTATGCCCATTTTTAATTGTTTTTTTTATGTTAGTTATGTGAATTCCTAATATATTTTGGATATTAACCCTGTTTTGGATATATCATTTGCAAATATGTTTTCCCATTCAGTAGGTTGTCTTTTAGTTTTGTTAATGCAGAAGCTTTTTAATTTGATGTAGTCCCATTTGTTTATTTTTGCTTTTGTTACCCTTGCTCTAGGAGACATACCCAAAAAGGTATTATTAAGATAGATGTCAAAAAGTTTACTGCCTATACTTTCTTTGCAAATTTTATGGTTTCAGGTCTTACATTTAACTTTTTTTTATCTATTTTGAACTTATTTTTATATGTTGTCAAAGAGTAGTCCTGTGTCTTTTTCTTTTCTTTTTTGCATGTATCTGTCCAGTTTTTCCTATACCACTTACAGAAGAGAGTGTCATTTCTCTATTGTATATTCTTGCCTTCCTTGTTGTAAATTAATTGACCATATAAGCGAGGATTTATTTCTGGGCTCTCTAATTTATTCTATTGATCTATGTGTCTGTTTTGGTGACAGTAACATACTGTTTTGATTATTATAGCTTTGTGGTATAATTTGAAATGTGGGAGCATGATACTGCCTTCTTTGTTTTTTATTAAGATTTTTTTGGCTATTCATGTTTTTTTTTGTGGTTCCATATATCTTTTAAGATTATTTGTTCTAGTTCTAAAAAGAATGCCATTGGCATTTTGATAGGGATTGTATTGCATCTATAGATTGCTTTGGGTAGTATGTACATTTTAATGATATTTATTCTTCCAATTTATGAGCATGGTATATCCTTCCATTTATTTGTGTCCTCTTCAATTTCTTTAATGTCTTACAGTGTTCAGTGTACAGGTCTTTTACCTCTTTGGTTAAATTTATTCCTAGCTATTTTATTCTTTTTGATGCAATTATAAATTAGATTGTTTTCTTAATTCCTCCTCCTGATCATTCTTTATTACCATTCAGAAATGCAACAGACTTCTTTATATTAATTTTGTCTCTTTCAACTTTACTGAATTCATTTATCAGCTCTAATAGTTTTTTGGTAGAGTCTTTAGTGTTCTCTATATCATCTGAAAATTGGGATAGTTTTATAGTACTGTTTATAATGGGAAAAGTGGCCAAAGATCTTAGAGGTGTAAGAAGGAGAGAATCTTATGAGTAGCATCTTATACAACCTCTACATAGATTTGTGTTGGAAATGGCCTTTTCAGTCATTGAGTATGATATATACAGGGGATTTGGCATCTGTGGCTGGCTGCTTTGTTTCCCTCCCCAATACCCATTTTCCTCTTCTTAGTAACAGATCCCCAGTTCATAACTGCATGTGGCTGCACAGGATAAAGGCCATATGTGTTTCCTAGCCTCCCTTGCAGATAACTTTGTTCGTGTGACTAGTTCTGATCAGAGGGATAATAGTGGAACTGGTGTGTGCAGCTTCTGGTAACTGTCCTTAAATAAAAGGGGCATTTTTTTTGTCTTTTCCTTTTTCCTAGTGGCTGGAATTCAGATGTAATGGATGGTACTTCTGTAGTCATTTTGGACCATGAGAGGACCTTAAGCATGGAAGTTGCACATAGCAAAGCAAAAATCACAAGGAGCCTGGGTTTCTCTCACCATGGAGTCACAAACTATCTCTGAACTGATTGCCTTTAAATTTTTACAACAGAAAAACCTAAACATTTGTTTTCCTTAGACCACTGTTATTTGGGTTTTCTGTTCTTTCAGCCAAACTTAATTCTAAGTGATATAACATCCAAAGCAAGTAGGTTACAAGTAAAAGAGAAGTTTATGTGTCCATCTTAAAAAATGGTTCTGTCTTGCCTATGTCCTCCTACCCCTGCCTTCTTGGAACACCTTTGACTTGCCTGCCTTGTGATAATAATAGTAATAGCTTCCTATTGAGCCTCTTCTCTGAGTCAGGCACTTTTCAGCACTTTTCATCTGCTATCTTAAAGAATCTCTGTAATGCCTCTACAAAATAGGTATGATTATGGCCATTTCCCATAAGTGGTTGTCCTGCCCCCCAACCTTGTTCCATTTTATAAATAGTGGCCTCACCGATTTTTTTCCCACCTAGATCTTCTCATAGCTCCCTTCTGCTTAGAGTCTTTCCATGGTATTTTAGTTATCTACTGCTATATAACAAATCACTCCAAAATGCCACGGCTTACAAAACAATACTAATTTCTGCTTCTATTGATCAGGAATTTGGGAAGGACTTGTCCTGGCACCTCTCCTTTGGAATCTCTCATGTGGTTGTAGTCTTAAGTTGGCTGGGACTGCAGCATCCAAAGACTTGATAGGGTTCTCCAGTCTACACCTAACATGGCCTATTCACATGTCAGGGAAGCTAGCAGCAGCTGTAGGCAGGAAGGGGGATGCTTAGCTCTTTTCTACACAGGCTTCTCTGCAAGGCTGCTGAGTGTCCTCTGGGCATGGTTTTCCCAGATGGAGGTATCCAAGGCACCCAGACAGAAGCTGCATTGCCCTCTGTGCCCTAGCCTTGGAAGTCATGCCCATCACCTTTACCATATTTCAGTGGCTGAGGAAGCTGCAAGTATCTGCCTGGGTTCTAGGGGAGAAGTCATAGATCCCACCTCTCCATGAAGTGGTGGCAATCACCACCCGTGAATGGGGTATACAGTTGATCCTTGAACAACACAGGGATTTATGGATGCCCATCCCATACAGTTCAAAATCCACATAACTTTCTGCTTTAGAGTTTGCCCTTCACATCCTCAAATTCAACCAATTGCAGGTCAAAAATAGTATTTTTTTTTTCAATCCCCAGATGGGAAACCATGGTTGGGAATGCGAAAATACTGTTTTCCACTGAGGTTGGTTGAATCCAAGGATGTGAAACCTGGGAATACAAAAGGCCAACTGTATTTTTTTAAAACGCTCTGTGTATATGTGAACTTGTGTAGTTCAAAACTGTGTTTTCAAGGGTTAACAGTATATTGGTAAGGCCATTTTGGGGAAACACAAAGCCTGCATCTTCAGCCATAGAACTATCCTGCCCTGACATAAGACATCTCACAGCCAGAGCTCATTCCGGTTACTGTTGCTTTCTGCCATTTCTGCCCTTGCTCAACTGTGAGAACTGTCTCCACACCCCTGAGCCTCCTGCAGTCGAGTGTCAATTATCCATGACAATCAAACAGACACAAAAAAGCAATTGGTTTTGAACTTCTAACATATGAGGTAATTTGCTGTTTCTGAGAAGATAGATACTGCTTGTGTCTGAGAAATCCCTGAGCAACATACCCAGAGACCTCCCGCACCTGGAGCCTGTGCCTCTCACTGCAAGATTGGCTGTGCACAGCCACGTGTCTGACTAGAGCATTCTGTAACACTGAGTGCAGTGTTACAGAAAGATGGAATCTGGACTAACCCTGTAACTCAAAGTTCTGGAGCACTTTCTCTGGGGTCCCCCACAACTTCCTACATCAGCCAAGGTGTGGATTTTGATGGAAACAGCTCCCCCAAACATGGAGGTACCACAGTGAGGAAAATGCTGGCCACAGCAAAGATAGCATTTCTGCATTTCTATTGAGATGGATGTGTGGGTTTTCAAGGCAAGTGTCAAGTGTGTCTCTGCACAGGGAAGTCTGTGTGTACAGAGGAATGTTTCTGTACCAGGAGAAGAAGACCAGCTTTGGGGGAACTGTAGGCTATAAAGTTCAGAAAGCGAAGTCTGATAAGAATCTAGGGAGCAGCCCATGGTTCTTTGCTGGGTCCTGACTCATTAGGAGTCTTGGGCCACGCCTCCCTCCTCAGGGCCTCAGTCTCTCCAGCTGGGAGCCTGAGATCACAATACTTGGCATATTCCTTCCACCCAAGGGTGTTGTGCAGGAGATGTTTGCAGAGTGCATGGAGTTCCTCTGATAAAAGGTGCACCCTGAGTTCAAAGTGTTATTGTCACATATTACACAATGCGGCTAAATATAAGAGTCATTCTGCTGGACAGCAGAATATCTCTTTAGCATTTGCCTGGGAAGAACAAGTGGCCCAGTGGCAAGAGAGGGTGCTGCAGAAAAGAGCTGGTATGCAGCAGCCTGCCTGAGAACAGGGTGTGGGAAGAGAAAGGCCCTTGGACTGGGTGCCTGGCGACAGTGAGAGTCATGAGCCAGCCAGACTGGAGTCTAGCTGTGAAACCTACAAGCCCATAAGCACAAACTCCAAAGACAGGAACAGGGAAAGGAGATCAAATATTACAGAGCACATTGCATACACTGAGGTCAGTGGCATGGCAAAGCTAGCAGTGGCAGAGATGACACTTGGGGTGCCTCAGCCTGCAGAGGTACCCCTCAAGGGCCCCTGCGGGCCCTCTACTCATTGCACTGTGGCTCTTTTTAATGCCCAAGACCGAGCGGTGAGAACCAAACATTCTCTACATCTTATGCTTTGCTTGTTCTTTAACCACTTTCCCAAAGTGCCACATTCTTCCACTTAATGTGAGTGGGTGTCACTCACAGCCCAAGCTCTGCTGTTCCCTCTTCTGACCGGTAGCTGATTATATAGGTATTTGGAGGTGTCAGATCTGATGTGTTAAAAATAAATCCAGGTTTCAATCCAAGGATTTCTCATTTTTGTGCTTATATGGGTCCCACAGCAGTTCCTCAACAATGACTAACAAGCTCTAATCCTAGTGTTTCGGTGGGACCTGGCGCTGCAGGAGCAGACTGGAAGCAGATGCCTCCTGGGAAGCAGAACTGCCTGTTTGCAGAGCTGGTCACATTTTCATTCTATCATAGCCTCCCTGAAGGGACACCCCAGGTAAGGACAAAAAAAGCACAGCTAAGTGGGGAGAGCCTCCTGGTACAGGGCCATCTTGTCCAGTGGGCAGTGGACCCAGAGAGAGGCTAGGGCACCCTAGCAGGTGTGAGGCAGCCTCCCCTCACAGAAAGGGAGAAGCAAGTCAAGGTCAAAGAATGGAGGGCAGGACTTGGAAACTGCCTGTAGCAGCTTCCTGTGCCCAGTGAAATGTTCCCACCACAAGCCTGAGGTTTTGACTGGTATTAGACAAAATACAGTAACACTGCCCCCTTATCTGAGGTTTCACTTTCCATGGTTTTATTTACCCACTGTTAACCATGGCCCAAAAATATTGAATGAAAAATTCTAAAAATAAACAAATCGTAAGTTCTAAACTGCATACTGTTCTCAGTAGCGTGATGAAATCTCACACCAACCTGCTCTGTCCCATCTGTGAATCCTCCCTTCATTCTGTGTCCCCACGCTGCTTGTGCTCCCCACCCAGTAGTCACTTGGCAGCCTCCTGGGTCATCGGATCCACCGTGGTAGTGTGTTAGTACTTGTGTTCCTGTGACCCTTATTTTACATAGTGGCCCCAAAGGTAGAAGTAGTGATGCTGGCAACTGAGATATTCCACAGAGAGGTCATCACATGCTTCCTTTAAGTGACAAGGTGTATGTGTGCAGGAAAAACATGGCATATTTGGGTTGGGTAACATCTGTGGGTTTAGGCGTCCACTGAAAGTCTTGGAACATCTCCCCCCTAGATAAGGGGAACACTGTGTATCTTGTACACTGGCTTAGCTTTCTTCAATGTTGTGCTTGTGGTGTCAGAAGTAATTTGCAGCCATGAAACAAACCTTTCAGGTTTTGGCCAATGTGTTGAGGCAAGGCTAAATGGGTCAGCTTTAATGAGCTTCTGAAGGAGAAGAAAGAGGAAGACCTCAGTTCTCAGTAGAAGTAAGGTGACATTGGTGGCTGGCACTCAGCTCCCCAGCCCTTCTGTTGTCCCAATTGTCTGGTCTGCACATGGCCTCCTAGTAGAAGGATAGAAGGGGTGACCAGAAGCAGCAGCAGGGGCTGAATTAAGGACCTGGGATCCCCAAACTCAGCAGACAGGCTGACTGGAATGTTCATGGTGTCATGCTCCCTCCTTGTCAGCCTCTTCCCTAGAAGGTCAGTGCCATGAGGAGGAAGGCTGTTTGCCTCATGCTATGTCCCCAGGGCCCCAAACCGGGCCAAAACAGAGGGCTCAGCAAATATTTGCTGAAAGAACAAATGAATCTGGCATTCTTCTAATGGTTTCTTTCACTCCTGCCCATGGGCCCTCAAGGACCTCATCCATCTACTCCAGAATCCACCCCACTCCCTGTGCTCACTGTGACTCTGTTCTCGTCTCAACATTTTCATTCCCTTTTGTCGCATTTCTATTTAACTACTGGTGTCTAACCAATAGAAGTAGCCATTCCATAACGTGCTCAAGATAACCCCACTTAACAAGGGCAAAAATTGCTTAAGTAACACATGTAAATGTAGCTTTTCTTCTCTTTCCTCTGTCTCCCCACCATTTAAAAACTTTCATCAGGGAAATTTCCAAACATGCTAGAAACTAGAAGGACTAGGATAACTGGACCTCCACTGCCAGCACCATAGACTCAACCCCCAGTTTCAACAATTACCAACATTTTACCAATCCCCTTTCCTCTCTCCTTATCTCTTTGCTTTTGAAGAGTGTTTTAATCCTCTAGCTTTCTGCATGTAGTTAAAGGGCCCTTCCTACCATCGACACCACTATTAGGCTGCTAGCCCTGTAAGTTCAGGGCACACCCTAGTTCAGGTATGTTCTGCCTCGAACTTCATGCTGTTCTTCTGTGCTGAGAGCTGTTGGAATAATATAGCTTTTACTGAGTTAAATGCTGTTATTTAGAATCCAATCTGCCTCACTTTAGATGACTTACAGACTCCATATGTTTTTCTCCTTTTCCTTGTTCTTTGTTAGGCTAAAAGTCAGAGTTGCCCAATCCCACCCTCCCGACAGTGCCCCAACCCCACCCCGCAGTATGCTTCCTCCCCTTCCTCCTGTGTCTCTAACCGTGCCCTGAGCAATTCACTAGCAACATTTCACCAGCCCAGGAGACACTCTGAAAACTGACAGCAATAATGAAATAGCCTAGGTCGAGAGCACATCTTCTCTGTCAGAGCCCGATGTCCTGAGACAGCCCTGCTAGGCTGGTTACCCAGCACTCTCCGTCCCCTTCAAGTCTAGAGAGACAGAGATAGAAGGAGGGACATACGGGAGGACAAAGGACTCTCCTGGGAAAGTCTGGTAGTTCTGCCTACTAGGTCTTGCCTACACATATGAAATTGACAATTAGTCTTTGTGTCAACAATTTAGAATTTGTTACATATATTTCTTTCTTATTTATAACACAGTAAACAAGCCCAGCCCTGGGACACCCTGTTTTGGCTGTTTTTCCCTCAGGCACAGAGCAAGTGTCCATTGCTTCCTTGTTAGCGCACCGACGTGGGTGGCGTTGTTTGGGGATGCTGTGTGCGCCCTCCCCTACAGCTGACTGGATGCAGGGGGTTTGATGCCTCACCTCCTTACGTGTAAACTGCATCATCCCACCAGTCAGCTCTCAACGCAGAGATAGTCCCCGCTGTCCAGTGAACTTGTCTGTCTCAGAGCAACAGGCACGCCCGCCAGCTGGGTTCCAGCATCCGCGCTCTCTTTTAATTACCCAACTCAGCCAGGGAACCCCTCCTGGTGTCCTGGCTATGCTCAGGCCTTCCCCACCCCCACGACCCCCCTAAATGTGAACAATAATAGGCATGGAGCCAGAGTTTGGGGCCAGTGGACACAAGGGTGCCAGTGGGCTGAGTCAACCTTGTTTTCCCTCTGGTCCTCCCTTTAGTGACCCCCATTTACTTTAAGGATTGCCTCCTGCCTGCTGCCTGGAGGCTTCTGGTGGAGACACCCCACCAGGCCCAGGCCTCAGCCCCCACCTGTGCCCGTCCCTTCCCCGGGATCCCTCACCTGCACCTGCACATGCTGTTTGTGCCCAGGTCCTCGAGGAATGCTCAGCCAGAGGGCTCCTGGAGGACCCAGGTGTATGTGCTGAGTTGCCATGTTCATTTATGAACCTGCCCAGTACCCTGCCTTTCTTCATTATAACAGCAATGTTTTTGAGTGCTCACCATAAGGCAGACACTCTATTCGTAGTAACTGAGCGATAGGGTAAGGTGGGGACTGGTAGGGTACAGTGAAGGGCTATAGTGAGTGAAGGCGCTGCTGACAACAAGGTGGGCACAGTCATTTCCAGTCTGCTGCTGTCTCTGGGTCTGGGGGCCCTCAGCTTTCTCTGCCCCAGTCCCTCCACGTCGGGATGGGGCTGCTCCTCCATGCACACCTGCCAGGGTTCTCATGACATGGACGGAGAAGCCCTTTGCAAAGTGTAACCCTCTATTTAAATGTGATCTCTAGCGAATGAAATTTTCCCTGGGGAAAAGTTCTCTAGCTTTACCTATAACTCCCTCCTTCTTCGCTAAGACATTTTTTTTCTTATAATGGTAGGGAAAAAAAACGTGTGTGCCATTTCCTCTTCCACTTTCTATAGTTAGGATTAAAAAAGTCACCGTCATGTTCTGAGCTCCTCAAACTGAACATTCACAATTCAGAGTTAAAATTAACGTGCAAACCAATTTTTTAACCTAATGGCTGCATACACATTCCAAAAAGCTTCATATTTCTGTCTTCACATCACTGTGAACTCTCCATCCCGCCTGAGCTTTCTGGCCAGTGTCTAAGAACGTCTCTTGGTAAGCGCCTCCAGATCAGTGTGAAACCCTCAATGTAATTAACACCATTACAGCTTCCCAACAAGGGTAAATGAGATAAACTACACTTACACCAGGAAGGAAGGAAATGGATTTTTCTTAATTGAAAAAAAAAAAGCCTTGCAAGAGCAACAATGTAATATTCATCATTTTAGGGGTCATGGAAAATCCTGAATCAAGAGGTGGTCAGGTCACAACCCTTGAAAGGTTCAAAATAACTCCAGAAATCCTGACAGCGACACTTCAGAAAAGATCCCAGAGGCAGGGCATTCCCTAAGAAATGGAAAGTAACAGGGGTCTGAAAACAGGGGGATGATGTCATAGTCAGAAAGCAGGTCTGACCCTGGTGATTCACGTGGAAATACAGGACTGGGCCTATCTTTTGGCCGGTTCACAGACTTCCAGTCACAGTGTGGTTCAACTCCTGAGCAGAGCACATCCAGCATCTGGTTTCCTAGAACCAGATTTTTTTTGGGGGGGTCAGGGAGGGGTAGAAAGGAAGAGATCCAGGACTTATGATTTTAAATAAAATATAAACTAAGATGATTAAAACAAAATGGACCACAGTTAGTAATGATTAGAGGCAAATGCAAGTGGTACACTGTGACCAAACAGTGCCGACTGATGGGGAGGTGGCTGGAAATACTCCGGTAGAAATACGGGGAGCAGGACTGGACATCTCAATGTCCCCACACTGGGAAACATGCAAACCGTACCATGGTATTGTGGGAAATATCCCACCAAGATTCTAGAATGTGTTTTAAAACATTGTATGTGAGAAAAAAGAGAAATAGTCGTTTTGTTGTGCTTCCCTGTTAAACTCGTACAAAACCACATGCCATCTTGATTATGATACTTTTGAAAAGACAGGGGAAAACGTGAGACAATGCAGAAAGAGTGACACAGATAAAAAGACAGAATGCAGATGAAAAAGGGGTCCCCTGAAGAAAGGTTAAAGGATCAGGAGCATTTAATGTAACGAGGAAAGATCAAACTCTGAAATGCCATTGTTTTCAGATATATGACAGGTTTTTGGCAGGAGGATGCTGATCCTGTGTTTCCTGAGCACATGGAAGCCAGGACAAAAAAAAAAAACGGTACACGAAAGTAAGAACAATAAGTAAATCCTCTGATGCCTTCCTGTTTCCTACAGCCTGAGGCGAAGCTGCTTCACAGTGCGTGCAGGTCCCAATGCTTGTCACCAGGAGGCCTGCGGCAAACCCACGCCAGGCGCTGCCTCTGCCCCTCCTGTGTGTGTCTTCCACACATGTCCTTAGTGCAGTCAAACAACATGCCTGTTTCGGGGTAGCAGCCATTCTATTATTCTGTTGCACTGACCATCCATCCATGTGTTAGCCCATCTGTGCTCCTCTGTCCTGAAGTTTTATTTAGAACATATTGTCCTGGGAGCCTTCCTGGGAGGATGGGGATGGAGAGTCTCAAAAGTTATTAACGTGTCTGCTTGACCTGGGCAGGCTGCCAGGGTGAACTTCACACAGACCTACAGGGAAGACAGTGCCAGTGAACAGCCCCTCTTCCACGCACGGCACTGCTTCAGTAAATGCTATTTCCCTGAGGCTGAACTGTGTCACATGTAGCTGGAAGGGAGTGTGAGAAATCAGGCAGTTCCTGCTTCTCTGTCTGGGCAGAACAGGGCTCACCCACAGCAGAGTGCTGGGTGCTTCTCCTTTGCTGTCCAATGGCCACATGCTCCTATTACTCAATAAATCTTCTTTTCATTTGTTTCCAAACCACGTTCCTCTCCACAGCAAGGTCTGGCTGTGTTCACTAGGAGATATGTAAGAACCCCACAGCTTCTCACTGCACCTCTTACCTCTTTGCCAAAATTATGTAGATTAAGAATAACCCCAATCTGGTTGGGGTTGCTTGGGACTGAAAAGTAATTGGCTTGTAATATGCTAATCTGTATGGTAATTTTTGTCACCCTAAGATAGCAAGACCTGAAAATGCTAATGAAAACGCATCTTCTAACAAGGACTAAGAGCAGGAAGGAGGAGGAGGCTGGGAGTCAAATGGGGCAGGGAAATCTGAGAGTGGCTTGCAGCCATTCAATGCCAGGCAGATTCACATAGGCATGCAGGCAAACGGGAGAAAATCCGCAGAGCCGTGGGCATGTCTGACACACCTTTATTCTGGGGTGGCACCATCCATGCACGCCGCCAGCCTCAAGTCTCACCACGGGAAGTCATGACTCCCTTTTATACTGAGTGCATACAATGCTGGCCGAGTGCCAATACTGACCTTCAGTTATATAACAAAGCTTCATTCCAGGCACGCGGGCCCCTTCTTGAGGTTATATGAACACCACTAAATTATGTTTACCCTGGACACACGGGTAAGGGATCCTGGCTGACTCCATTGTCCCTACACAGAGGAAATGGGCTTTTGATAAACAGTGAGGGTTTTTGTTTCTTTATATTTTATTTTCCAAATGTTCTGTGATGACTATGTGTTACTATTATGAGCAGACAAAATGAAGTAAAATATGGAAAGAAAAAATGACGATGAACTCAGGACAGAAGAGGGTGACAGGAAGGCAAAGACAGACCTTGCAGAGCCCCTCTGGGATGTAGAGCTGTGGGGCCAGCTTCCCAGGACAGGAAGTGTTGGCCATGGGGAAGTCCCATGGCTGGTGTCCAGTGAAGCCGCAGTCAGCTCTTAGGTGGTCGAGAGAACTGTGGTCCTACCCAGCGCCGTCTCCCATTTCTCCCAATTTCCCCCAACCTGTCCTACCTCCAAGTGACCACAACCTGCCCTCTGTTTCTATGAGCTCAGATTTTTTAGAGTCCACATAAGTGAGATCATGCAATATTTACCTTTGACTTATTATTTCACTTAACGTAATGCCCTCTAATCCATGTTGTCCTAAATGGAAGGATTTCTTTCTTTCTTGTGATTGAATAACATTCCATTGTGTGTGTGTGTGTGTGTGTGTGTGTGTGTGTGTACAGGACAAGGCAGAGGAGGTTTACAGTTGTGAGTATGAGGAATAGAGTTTATTTTTGTATTGTTATTTATTTATTAACTGTTATATTTTCCATATGGACAATGGTAAACCTACTTTTACCCAACTTGTATATACATGTACTTACAGACAGACAGTCAGACAGACGTGCATACATACCACATCCTCTTTATCATCCATAGACAAATACTTTCCTTATTCCCATATAGTAAATAATGCTGCGGTGAACACGGGGGTGCAGATAGCTCTTTGAGACAGTGATTTTGTTTCCTTCAGATAAATACCCAGAAATGGGACGGTTGGATCATAAGGTAATCCTTTTGTAATTTTTCAAGGAACCCCCATACTCTTTTCCACAGTGGCTGCAACACAGTCTGCATTCCCACCAACAGTGCACAGGGTTCCCTCTTTCCACATCCTCGCCAGCATTTATTATGGCCTGTCTTTTTAATGTTAGCCATTCTAACAGGTATGAGGTGATATCTCATTGTGGGAAAACTACCCATATGTTTAACCACCAGGTCATCAGCTCCCTGAGGCATGTGCACCAGTAGAGCCTCGAGAACTGACCTGGTCAAAGCCTTGCAGCTCTGCACTCCCCACCGCAAGGTCCAGTCCTCAGGAGAGAAGGCCCCGGTATGCCTCTCCTACTGTGTCTGGGTTAGTGGTTTTCCACAGCCAGTCCCTGAGTGCTGTCATGTCCAGGGACGTGGTGAATGGCTGACCAATAGACAGACCATTTGCCTGTGTTCAAACCATGTTCCTGCACAGAGAGGCAGTGAACTCATTTCAATGAGAGCTCCTTAACCAGCATCTGCTCCAGGGATAGAAGGTCTAGGTCTGGAGAGCAGGTGTTGGTGCTACATCACTGGGTGTGATGGAGCTTATATCTCCCACCTGGGGAGGTTCAGCGGTCAACCCATTTTAGAGCCCAGTCACAGGTTTGCCTATGGATTAAATGACCCATCTTATTCCCAAATGGAGACCCAGTGGTATGATCTGGATCGGTCACTCCAGCAAGGGGGCCAAGGACACTGGTAAGAGCAACCTGGTGCCCTGGCAGAGAGCAGCTGCTGTGAGCCTATCCCAGGGCCCATCACAGGACTAAGGAGAGATTCATCAGAGCGACTCAAGGGTGTCTTCCTTCCCTTCGGGTTGGCTTGGCTCTGCATCTTATGTGCTGCGGTCCAGGAGCCCCAAGTATGTTTGGGTCATCTTCATCATCCTAACTGTACCCCATTCCTTGCAGGATCCAGGTTCAGACGGGAAACAGTGAGGGGGGCAGGGGTTCTTCCTATTGTCCTCCATGGTCAAGAGCACTGGTTTTCTCTCCGGAGAGGTCTTGATCCAGCTGATAAGTGAAATTCTTCATGTTGGCCTGTCAGGGCAAGAAGCAAAATGAATACACTCAGAGCACGTCTGTGCACCACTGTCCTGATCAAAAATCAAGGTCAGCTCCCAGAGAGCCCAGGCTTGCCACTCCTCCCTCCTGGTCCTGCAGCTTCTACTACACCCTCCCACCTCCACAACTGAGGGCGAAGGACCTGACATCCCTCCACTTAGAGTGGGGAGCAGGAGAGGAGAGAGGCAATCTCTATTTACAGTCCAAATATTTGCCTTGAGAGAAAATAGGCATCACCATCCAAAGGCACCTTCCTTTACATTCTCATACATTGGACCCATTCTGCCCGGGCCCATGCAGCAGCTAGCAGAGGATGAGGGAAAGCAGGCCTTTCACATTCTGACCCATCCTTCCCGCTCAGGAGGCAGCTCAGAGGGCAGATTCGCAGGCAGGAGGGGGTAAACACCAAGACCATAGCGTACAGAAATTTCTGAAGGCTCTAGGGACTGTTTTGAGAGCTAAGAGAGGTATGGAAGCTAGAAGTAAATTACAGGTGTTATTTTCAGTTGCTGGGTTAAATTATTAGTGTTCCCTCGTTGGTTGTTATCCCGAGCACTGAAGTTACAGATTTGGTCTTGCAAAGACCTTTGTCCCTGCCCAACTGACCAGGTCCAGAGAAAGAGGATCTGGTGCTCGCTGAGGGCCCCTGACTTTGGAGACCCCAAATGCTCCTTTGGAGCGAGGAGCAGCTGAAATCTCCACTATGCTGACATACCCAAGACTGGTAAGTGGGTGAGTGTCAACCCCACCCAGCCCTGTAAACCTTGGTGGTTTATGACCACAGAAAACAGGGGTGTTTGCAACTCAGGAGGAACCTGTTAGAGTGGATCCTACATCTAGGAAAAAAAAGGCTGTAACTATTAAAGAAAGTGAGCTATTAGAGTCCTTCTTCTTGCTCTCTCATCCCAGCGCTAACCACTTTGTCCTTATGTCCTAAAGGGCCAGATCTGGGCTCCTGGGAGGGGTTTCTGTCTACCTCTGTCTCTGTCCCTTCATTGGTCTTCCCCTCATACACCCTGCACGGATCCACCCCCACACCCCTTCCCCACGATCCAGTCTCGTAATTCTCTTTTCAGTTCCTCTTAATAATTTACTCAGTAACAGAAAACAATCAAAGAAAACCCACACTTCCTCCAAATTTCCAGTCTTCTTTAGCTTCCAGACACAAGAGCCTTCAGGAGTCTCAAGGCCACGACCCTGCTGGTTGTCCCAGCCTCATGCTCACCACCCTCCCAGAGGGGAACGACTGGAGTGAGGAATACTCAGATCTTTCTTCCTGCTTCTACACACTGCTGCCCCACTGTGCATCCTTGCTCTGGGCAGCTCAGTTTCTCTCCGGAAAGTGGGCAAGATCAGGGAGAGAAAAACAGATCTGCCTTGCCAGTTTTGGAGCTGGAGGATTTTGAAGGCAATAACACAAATATGATGTTGTGAGTTCATTTAAAGGTTTGAATGACCCTTGCTGAGTGTTTCACTGTAGTCCAGAAATAGGGTGCTTATTTATACCCTCAGTTTCCTCATGAATGGCACTCGGTGAACACGGAAAATCCAGGGGGAAGCTATTGATGCCAAAAGGCTTCTTTCCTTTGTATGTTGCCTGATGCACCAGGCAGTGCTGACCACATGGTAGATTTCACTACATGCATGCAGGTCTTTGGAAATGGCTTCATGTTGTCCAAAGTGTGTTGTGCCTCAGCACAACTTTTTAAAAATAACTTTTTAAAAAGCCTTTTACTATTTTATGCTGTGCCAGGCTCTGTGATGAGTACTTAACAGGTATTAATGGGTTTATTCCTCACAAAAGAATTGAGGAATACTATTATCACCTTTTTATGGTAAGAAAAACCAAGGCCCACAAGGCTTAAGTGTGCTACTCATGATTTCATAGCTAGTAAGTGGTGTGTCTGTGATTTGAAGCCACATCTAGCTGACTCCTTGTATACTCCTTCAACCACTATAAACGTGGTCTTGCCAGAGCATAGGATAGGAGAAGTTAAGCACACGGTGCACAGAGAGGTGGTTTGCTATTTAAAAACATACAGGAATGCAACCACCTCCTGCAGTTCCCCTTTCTTCACCCGGCACACCCTGATACTTTGCACAGTGTCTCAGGGGCACTGAAGGGCGGTGGGAAGGGCTACATTTTTCTTAAACTCCTTGCTTTGTTTTTAATAAGGATATTGAGGCACAGCCAGTGTAAGCCATACTCCAAGTTAATGATGCAATACCCCGTGATGTTACAAATGTCTTCTGGATGCCAAAGTCTGGGAAATTTTCAGAAAAAAGGAAATTACACTCTCTTTGCCCATCCCACCCCAGGGCTCCAAATGAACTGGACAGCAGAGGAGAGTAAAATGAATAATCTTTTTCTGTTAACCATTTTGATTTCTTCTGAGACCTAACTATATCTGTTTTCTTGCTCTCTGACAATTTCTTCTCCTCTGTTTGTGTAAAAGAATCCCCTGTTGCCTTTTAATTTCTCAATGAAGCACAGCCCTTGCAGATTTCTGAAGACAAGTGGCCTCATTGTACAGACCACCATCTGGTTTTAGCCATCGGAGGGAAACAGCCTGGACAGCCTCGTTCTCACCTGGGCAAGGGTTCATAGGAGCACAAACATTACTCCGCCCAGTAATTACCAACTTTTCCTTGAAAAGGTTGGGGGTTCAGAGTCACCAGCAGCCGGAGCAGGCTCCAGAACTCACTAAACTATCAGCAATACCAGCTTGCTCAATGGTGCTGCCATGGGAGGGGGTGGGGGCTGTTAAAAGCCACATGACATTCAGAAAAGAAATACTTTCGCAATTATGGGTGTAGGCGTGCACAATAAAAACTGCCTGCCCTCCCTCGTCTTGAAGCAAATATTTGCTGGTTTAGATAACTCACAAATATTTTCCCAAGGCTTGGTTGGTCTCAAGCAAGACCAAAGCACTCACAGAAAGGGCTCTCATCATACAATGTAAATGGCTAGTACTACAGCTATCATTATGCCTTTCTCTCCATCTTTTTCTATGCCAGCATATTGGATGGGTAATATTCCTACCCCGGTGCTTAGAGACTAGTTCTAGAAACCAAATTATAGTGACAAGCATTGTCAGCCAGCTCTTTCTTCAAAGAGAGAAAATTCTCCCAAGTCCTCCAGAAAGAATGTATGGAGAATTTCCATGATCAGAATAAGTCCATGTTCGCCTAAAGATAAAGGACATAAAACCTGCAGGAGTTTGCACATTAAACGGCAATGTTAAGTTCTGGGAAGGAAGTTTGATTGCAAATCCACATATGATGCTTTTATTCAGCCAGTCGACGAACACTAGGGAACTGACTTCTCCCACAGTCTGTGCTTGTCACAAGGTAAAATGTAAAAAGAAGCAGAAATGCAGTTGCAATCCAGGTGGGAGCACTGAGGTTGGAGACTTCACACTTTTGTTGGCAGGTAGAGGGAGACAGGAAGGGCCAGGGTTAAAGGAATAAGCCCAAAATGAGCTTTGGAAGCATGTGAAGGAAACAACATCCTCATGTCAATATAGCTGGTGTTGTGCCAACACACTTGGGTTCAGAACTGATCGCACAATAGCATAACATGGAAAACCTGGTGTAATTGCAGTTTCTCTTTTCAAAATACCTAGGGATTTTCTTCGGCCAAAGCTTAATATGATACAGTAGAGTGATGTGGTTGCTTTAAAAAGCTAATATAGTTGTAGGCTCCATTAAATGGAAAAATAGTGTCAAATAACAAGTAAGCATAACAATATACATTGGTCAGATGATAACAGAAAGATACGTTCAATTTGAGGCAATGAAAGATGATCATAATGTGGTATAATATATCTAGAGAAGAGTGTAGATGCCTAGTGTTCTGGAAACAGTGCCAGACATAAGATGTTGGAAAGCTCTGAGTGTTTCCTTGGAGAGGAGAAAATTAGAAAATAATAACTATCTTGAAATATTATGGTTGTTATGAGGAAGAAGGGATGGATGGGTTTTACTTTGGTAAAAGACAGAATAGGAATAAAGAGTGAAGAAATGTTGAAAAAAGAGCAGAAGGAAGTAAATAAGGAAGGGAGTGGCAAAGAGGTAACTTTTACCTCAATATAAGAAACCAGCTTTCTGAAAAAAGGTTTCTCACAAGCCAAAGGGCTTGGTGTTGGAAACAGCACTCTCCAGAGACAAAGAGCTCTTTGTCATTCAGTGGGACAAATTACATAGCCAGTTGTTAGAACTCTAAGGAGAAAATTCTAGCATCAGGCAGATGTTAGCTGTGTAAGGTCTTATTTGTTAAGCAAAAACCTTCACGGCTGAAAGTTGTTTGGAGAGGGGGATTTCTCAAGCCACACACTAGCCAGAAAAAGGACCATGTCCTGGGGCCTGCGGGCTAAGCCACAGGCAGCAGGGCCGCCTGGAGAAGATCCCAGTCCTGGCATCTCTGAGGCTCTTTTGTACAATGAGTTTGGGGAACAGCGTTGTTTTAAAAGAATTTACATTGGCTACAGATAAGGAGTGGGGCTGGAAAAGGTGAGGCAGAGACAACTCTGGGATAGGTGTGCAGCCCAAAGGGAAAAAGTGCGTGTTGCTGGTGAAGTGGCCCAGGCGGCAGGCAGTCCGGAAGGCTCGTGCATGAGCAACACGCAGTGGCGACGGCGTCAGCTGTTCTCCCTGCAGGTAATAGCTGCCATGGCCACCTGGACATGGTCGGTTCAGTTTCACCACCCACTCAGGAAGTGGGCAGTCTTTTGTTTCTGCCCACTGCTGGTTAACGTTTATTGTTTCTCTGCCCCTATTCTCAGGTCTGTTCTCATTTAATTTTGGACACCCCATAAGTTTTATCACATGCATCTCTAAGCTTCCAGGTTTCTGTGATGGGCCAGACCTGAAATTGTCCTGCTGAGAACCACTGGTAGCCAGGGCAGGAAATGGAATACAGATACACAAGCTCATTCATCTAAGTGCTTTTAAACAGATGAACCACTTTAGATGCATTAGTTATAGCCTCCAGCCTAAGCATGTTTCTCTAGAAAAGGGACCTTTTTTCTAGAAACTCTAGAAAAGGGACCTTTCCCTAAAGTAACAGTGGGGTCGGGTGTGAGACTGGGAAGGTCTTCATGAGAGGAGTGCTCCTTCTGTGACAAATATGAATGAGGGGTTGCTAGGTTACTGGTGACAGGTCCCATTAAAGATTCCAGGTGCAGCTAGGGAAAAAAGATGCTGACATGTGCAAAGCGCAAAGAGCAAACAATTGAAGAGAAGGACCTATGGACTCAGCTCAGAGTGTTTTCTCTGGGCAGTGCCTGTAAGACTGGTCTGCTGCCTTTGTGCTACGCCAGTGCAAAGAGTTAGGAACCACAGACACACACAGAACAGTAATTCAAATGGACTGGCTCATCAGATTTTCAAAAAATAAAACATTGATTCAGTTCAGTGTAATATTCAATACATGGAAATAGAATATTTGAGTTTAAAAAACTGTTTGTTTCCTCACTACACCAAAGACTCTTTGAAGGTGGGGACAATGCCCTATTTATTTTGTCATCACAGGAGGTTAGCATGGTGTCCAGCAGAATAAAAGCTCCAGTAAATATTTAGTATACTAAATAGAAATGCGTGTTTGTGATGGTAGCTGGGTTGAAGGATCTGGGCTAGGCCACAGTGAGTTCTGCTTTCTCTGGTTTTCTCTTGTGGTCCCAGCAAATCCTCCCTCTGTGCCACATCGTCAGTTATTCTCTGAAGCACCTGATTCCAGCACGTGGTCCTCTAGCACCTTCCAGGGCAACCTCTGTTGACTCACTTGCTCACTCATTCACTCAAAAAACGTTCATTGAAGCCCTGGTTGGCATAGCTCAGTGGATTGAGCGCGGGCTGCGAACCAAAGCATCGCAGGTTCGATTCCCAGTCAGGGCACATGCCTGGGTTGCAGGCCACAGCCCCCAGCAACCACACAGTGATATTTCTCTCTCTCTCTCTCTTTCTCCCTCCCTTCCCTCTCTAAAAATAAACAAATAAAATTTTAAACCTGAAGAGTTAAAAAAAGAAAAAAATGTTCATTGAACCTACTTTGTGCTTGATGCCACTCTGGGGCTGGGCCACAGGTAAACAAGACCCAAGACCCATAACACCCCTGCTTCCCAAAACTCTCCTCCTGTGTGGGTGGTTGGGGGAGTAAAGCATTGGGGATGGAATACCCAGTATCAGTTAAACAGAAAAAAAGGTTTTTTAAAAAAAATTATCAATTGAGATATACTGAGTTAGTAAATGGAAACAGATTTCAAAAGAAGGCCTCTCTCAAATAGAGGCCTTCTGTGCTTTGGTATTTCTTTGATCCAAAAATATGTCCAGATAACAAGAATAAACACAAACTAACACCATGCCCAGGAAGGCTGAGTAATCCGGACAGGATCTGATCCAAGATTTAACCACCTTTTAAAGCCAAAAATGTAAAATGTGTACAAACACCATTCACACTTGACCAAAGCCATTGTTATGAAGAGGAATTGTTCTGACTATCGAATGTTCAGAGACTCATTCTGTCCGTACCTGCCGCCTGCTGGCTCATCAGCGGTTTCCATCAGGTCGGTAAATAGGGAGAGATTTGAAAGGGTCACTGCAAACACACGACAGAAAATCTGATTGTAAAGTGGGTCATCTTTTCACTGAAGGATTGTGTTCTTCTCTCTTATATGCTTAGATAAAAATGCCAAAAGGTGGCTAGAAAAATGGAAACAGCAGAGTTGAGAAGAGAAGATGTGAAGAAAGGTGGATCCAGCAGAGCTTGAAGGCCAATTAAAGCCAGGAAAGGCTGGAAGGAAGGGCACCATGGATAAGGAAAAAAAAAAAAAGAGGAAGTAAGAAATGAAAAAGGAAACTAAACTAACTAAACTTTTTTAGTCACTAGGTTCTGGTTGGAGCTTGATGGAAAATAGGCATGTCCTTGCTGATCTGTGGGGGCCACTGCTGTCCAGCTGCCTGCATTCCCAGGGAAGTGTCCCCTGCTGTCAGAGTTCAGTGATGGATTGATTGTCACCAGCTGGATCCTGCCCACATGGCAGACACTGATGCTGGGATAGCCCAAATGCAGAGGAGACCTAAATATAGGAGCAGATGGCTAAGACGCATTTTGTGTCTCTGACATGTTCAGTCCCTCTGAGATGCATTCCTGGGAACATTTCATTTCCTCTTTCTCAATTGCTAAAGCAAGACATTTTAATATTCCTAATTATTCCCACCCACACAATATATTTTTTATAGAGGCAACATGAAGAATGAACTGGGCAGGGTGCAGCCCAAGTGCTGCCGAGACAGGAGGGCTGAGGTGCAATGCAGTCCATACCCCCTTTCTTTCTATGGGGGCTGGAGGACACCACAGAGACGGGCTCATGCCTGCCTTACGTAATGTTGTAGGGGGTGATACGATCATGTTGGCAAACTGTGCTGTGCTCCTGAGAGAGAGAGACACTTGCAAAGCTATGATTTTATTATTCATAATGTGGCATGTTGGAGAAGTTGGATGCAAACTGCCTGGCGGTGGTACCCCTCTCTGCTCCTTTCTGCTCCTTCAGTGTTGGGGACTAAGAGCTTAGGTTTCCACTCCAATACACCAGAGGAGAAGGGCAGAGCAGAGAGAGTTCAATGAGAGCAACTCTATTGCCCCGGTGAGATTTGCCCCAATGGGACAGTTCAGTTCCTGAGAAGGAAATCAGATGACAATGAGAGTTGGGATTCTCCCTGAGCAAGATGCTGCTAAGCAGAAAAATCAATAGCAGGAAAAACACGAAATCAAACTATGCCTGGGCTTTAACTCCTTGGGGAAATAACTGGGAGAGGGAAACTTTATTAAGACTGCTCTAACAACCCTATCCATTCCTTTAAGGCATCTCTCCTTTAAATATTCTAGACCATTTCAGAGAGCAGAGGCCATTGAAGAGCAGAGTGATCCTGCATGCAGTGGACATTCAGTCGGATAAAAGACACATAAGGAGAGGCGGATTTCCTGGAGGAAGTGTGTGAGAGCGTGGCCCTCTAACTCCCACACCACAGACAGGTCCAGGACTCACTACGCTGCTTCCAAGATTAAGAAGAAAATAGAACATTGTCCATGATGGAATCGGAACCCACTGGAGCAGAGGAACAGTCCAAGTGACTTGGATAAATGATGCAAGATGGGGTTTTTTTCTATATATTGTCCCTTAAATATACCACAAACAGATGATGTTGAAGGTGCTCAGTACTAATCCCAGAGAGAGTACAAAAATAATGTGTGGGGTTTTTTTTTGTCTTTTCTTCTTTCCATGTCCTTCTAAGCAAGTCCCGGACAGCTGTGAGCCCTCCTGCCCCCCTGCCTTTGCTCTGACGCTTTATTATGAAGCTCTAAAAATTGTTGGAGGTGCATCAAGTTCAAGGTGAGACAATTCAGCAAGTACTTATTTTTACTGATTTTGCTGAGTGCCTGCTACAGGTCCAAAGCTTTCCTGAGCACTGTGGGGTTCAAAAGAGAAAAATACTCTCTGCTCCTGTCCTGAAGGAGCTTACAGACCTGCCAACATGCATGAAATTATTGGACTGTATCGTGGGTAATGGTAATCAAGTGGCAAAATGCACAGAGCATAGAATACATGCTGCATCTCCAATCTTGGAAGACAGTCCTGAGGTGGACTCAGCTCCCTTGGTGCCACCCCTTCCCACCCCCACATCATGGTCACAAGAATCCCACTGAGCCCAGTGCTCACCCAGTCATAGGGATGGTCCCACCTCCATTCTTAACACTTCGACTTGAGATAGGAAGTGTGTACAGAGCCTGCAAACCTTGGTGACCCCCTCCCCCAGTGCAGCTCCCAGGCCTGCCCCATCCCCACCTTCTGTTGGGGATGGTGCTGAACTCTTCTCTCCCTCAGAGGGCCGACCTCTCACAGCTTCTCTGCTTCTCATGCCAAGGATTGTGCTCATGGTTCAGTTCCCACAGAGATGGTTTGCTGTGATGGTGGAATGTGCATGAGAAATGAGATCAGATTGCCACCCTCTACGATGTACAAACAACAAAAGTAGGAACCATGGACCCAAAATAGGAATGAAGGGGCTGATGTGCTTTGAATTACGAGGGCTTTCAAATGCATTTCTAATGCAAAGAGAAAGAGGAAAAAAGAACCAAATGAGGCCTCCATAGGTTAGCTTGGGATGACCTGGCCTCCTGGCTTTGCTGTGGTTTTCTTCATCCTCTGGCTGTCCAGAGTCATCCTGAGCTAGCAGCTGCCTTGCCTGAGAAAGCCAGATCTGGGACACTCTCAAATGAGCTGAGCTGCTCAAAGTGGCTTCCTAAAACTCCACCCCATCCCCTGGCCTGAGTCCTTGTAATGTGTTAGGGACCTGGGCCAGCTCCCCACTCTTCTAGCTAAGTCCAGTGTGCCTGTGTTTGAGTAGAGCATGGGGAAGAGTGAAAAGAAGGTGGTTTGGCAATAGCGAGGACCCTGAATCTGTTAAAGCTGTATCACTCTTGGAAGTCATTTGAAGGTAAGGAGGCAGACACCCCTAAATGTTTGTGCCAGTTCTGCCCACGAACACAGGAAATTGGTCCAGGTCGCCTTCGTCAAGCCTAGAGTTTTTCTCCAACAACAAGCAGAAGCCCACTCCTCTACTGTGGTCCAGCTGGAAGGTCACCTCCTCTGAGATGCTAAGACCCAGTCCTCTCCAGCCTCATGTCAGCTGTGCCTAGTCCCTTCCCTGTCCTTCCCTGCTGACTGTTGCATGGTGCTCAGTACTTACTTCACCCAGTCTGTGTGAGTATTTTAATGTGCAATTTAACTTTGCATTCCTCAGTGTCCCCACCACCCTACTTTGCTGGGGTTGGGTGCTAAGCATTACTGGGACTCTTGATTGGTGGGGACACAATACTGCCCTCGCCCAGTTCAATTTCATCCATTCCTACTGCTGATCTGCCACCGCTGGAGTCTGACTTGCTGCTCTGCCCCCTACCACTCCCACCTCTGCTCTCTTCTGATAATCTGGTTGATATACTGTCATTGCTCCCTCCCAAGTTTGCTCTGGTCCCAATATAATTAATTACTGGATGTCTACTCTGCGGAGGGGAGGTGTACACAAGGATGAAACAGAAACAGGGCTGCCCCCATGCTCCAGGAGCCTGACCTGCCACCCGCCGGGCCTGGAACCTGCCCTGGGTCGCAGAGCAAGGAAAGTCAGTCCTATAAAGACAGTGCCTCCAAGACTGCTGGGCACAAAAATCAAATTGTGTGAACATGGCACTGAGAGCCTGGGAGAGACACAGAGCCAACAAAGATCTGGAGGGCCTTAGTGGAGCACACACAGAATATGAGTCAGCTACACCTGCCACCTTGATTTTAAGAGGCATTAATGAGCTCCAGGTGAGGTGCCTCTCAGGGCTTCTAATGATGCCCAGAGGAAGGCTCTGTTATGCAGCCCAGAGCCCTTCTCACCTTGCAAATGCATGTCACTGGTTGCTAGGAACAGGTGAAAGGAAGTGATGGATAGACTAGACAGTGCTGCATTTCTGATCGTTGAAAATGGGAAGAAGGACAAGTCATCTCTCAGCTAAAGCACACAGTTGGAACATGGGTCCCCTGGGGCCTCTTCTCAAGTTGCCTCCTGAGCTCGTCCCCTCTCCCCCTGCTCATTCTCTAACTGCTGTCCAGGAGGAGAAAGGCAGGTCCCTTCATACCCATTTTGTTTTCTCCCCTCCACCTCCCCCAAGCCTGCAGGACATACCCAGCACCCGTCACAGTGTTAAATGATCACTGATCCCGGTGACTTTTGATGGAGCTTTCTAGCAAACAGGCCACTTCTGATGAAAGCAGCCCAAACAGCAGAGCAGTTAGAAAGTGGCAGCCACCACACAGTACTTTATCAGTTTGCTGTGACAAATTGCATACTAGTAAGTATGTGATGTGCATGATATTAAATTATGAATTAGTGGGAATTTAGAGCAAATAACCTGTCAAATTTGAAAATACTGATGGTTCGTAGCCTCTTTTTAAGGAAAGTTTTCTTCTAAATTTTTGTTGGAGAGTAACTGGAACAATTTCAGAGAGGAACTGAGATGATTGTTCGGGAAAGTATTACAAATACATGACCCTTGTGGATTTTAGTACTCGCATTATAAATTATGTGTCTATTGCTCATCACATCTTTATCATGATAATCAAACAAAAATCCAATAAACTCTTGATTATGAAAGAAAAATATATGCCCCAAAGTTAATAATTTCACTAGAAGAGGTAAGGTCTTTCCATCTGAAGCAATGAGAGAATTCAGGAGAAATAAGTTTCGGAGTGAAAATGTGTGCTGTGAAAGTGAGGATGCACAAGATGCTGAGGGGGTGAGCAACACATGTCCTGCTGCCAGAGACCTTGTGAGGCACTCAGAGGAGTTGGAACTTGAGTGAGGACTTGAAAAAAGAATGAAGGCTTTGGTTGGGTTGACAGTGGAAAGGAGGCATCCTAGCCAGGTTTAACGGTGTGAGCAAAGACGCGGGAGGCAGAGTGTTGGGTGGGAAGTAAGGGGCCGTGAAGCAGGGAGTGTGTGGACAAAAGAGACACAGGGGCTGCTGGAGGCAGGGCCGACCCACTGAGGGGAAGGACACTGCCCTGGTGGTATGACGTGTGGCTCCAGCGGGGGTCTTATCCACCCCAATCAGTTCCTCCACCTGAATTTCACTGGGTCTCAATGTCACTAATTGAGGTGCGTTCCTTGCTTGGTGAAGATTTTTCATTCTTCCCAAGATCCCCCGCAAAACTGCAAAAATCCTTGTAGGAGGAAGGCACTGGTAAAATGTCTCAGCTGGGGTACTCTCTGGGAAGCTCCAAGGCATTGTTGGGGTTCAGGTGGACCCAGGAGGAGTGGAAGTGGAAAATTTCTACTTTCAGGAGCAGTGTTTGCTTGACTGCTCTGAAGAGGGATTGGCAGTGAGGACCATTTGAGATTGAAGACAGAGAGAGCGAGCAATAAGGGAAGTTGGGATTGAAAAGCATATTCTGATCCCTGACTGCAGAGCAAAGACTAGAGGTGAGAACCAGTCTGTGCAGAGTATTGCCCTCGAAACCATGGGGCCTGTGGTATGGGTGGTGGGGGGGCGGTGCTTCAATAACCTGCTGTTGGATGAATGAGTGACCAGTTCAGGGCAGGTAGATCAGAAATGGGCTCATTTGCCCCACAGGACCTTTTTGCTCTACTACAGGGGAACATAATGTTTTAGATCTAACCCCTTCTGAGGGTCTGATCCAGTTTATGGGTTTCTCTCCTCAGAAAAATGCACATTTGCAAATGCAATAAATTTCAGAGTATTCAGAGCCTTCTTCTGTCCCAAGGGAAAATCCGTGAAACCCTCCTGATCATCTTCAGATATCTAAAGAAATGTTATGAGGGAAACAGACAAGTCTACAAGCTGGAGACACCCAACAACTACTGTGTGGTTCCTACCCAAGTTCAAGTCTGAAGGCAGGAGAGGACTGATGTCCCAGCTGGAGGACAGTCAGGCAGAGGGTGAATTCTCCCTCACTCAGACTTTGGTTCTGTAGAGGCCTTCAACTGTTTAGATGAGGCCCACCCACTTTACAGAGGGCAATCAGCTCTACTCTGTCCACTGAGTCAAATGTTAATCACATCCAGAAATACTCTCACAGGAACACTCAGAGTAATGTTTAACCAAATATGTGAGCAATTTGTGGCCTATTCACATTGATACATAGAGCCAACCATTATGGTCTCCTTCAAAGGCTGTGGAAGTAGATTACTAGAAATAAGAAATATTCATTTTAGTTATAAAAGTCTAAAGCAGTTTGAACAAAGCTCAGGGTAATTTCTCAATAGAGTGTTAATTTCTTGATAGGTATTAACATTAGACAATCAATAAATCGCTTGCCATGACCAGGTGAATGAACAGAATGAGCCTGGTCACAGGAGAGAGTCCCGCAGGGCATGTGGAGAAGGGAGGTGGAGGAAAAGGGAGGGAGAGCCACGGTCAAACAGAGCTTTCCCGACTGTCGCCCAGACCCAGGTTCTCTCCATGTGCATAGCCGTTCTTTTTCATTTAAATTTTATTTTTCAATTACAGTTTACATTCAATATTATTTTGTATTAGTTTCAAGTGTACAGCATAGCGGTTAGAGAGTCCTATACTTTACGTCCCCCTGATAGTTCCAGTACCCACCTGGCACCATACATAGTTATTACCATACCACTAACTATATTCCTTCGGCTGTACTTCACACCCCTGTGGCTATTTTGTAATATGTGTGGCCAGTTTGTTCTGTTTTAAGTCTCAAGAAGTTATAGAACCCAGTCTGGACCATCAATCACTTCTCTGTTTTTTTTTCTGGGAACCCAGATCTTGGGGCAAGTTTCAGTAGCCCCAGTAGCTGCCACACTTGGCTGTACATTGAGCTCACCTAGAGAGTTAAAAAAAAACTGATTCCAAAAGTCTGTGTCAATGTGAAGTGCTTTGAAGTTGAAACCTGTTCCATGGTGAAGGAGGAGAATGTCCCTCTTCTTAGGAAGGGCATACTGAGGTATTTAGGGGCAAGGGACCATGGTGTCACTGATCTTCTAATGGAGGCGGGGTATGGGTGAAGAAAAGCAAATAGGCTAAAACATTCACAGTTGGTATAAAGAAAGGACAGGTAGATAGTCTTTGCATTAGTCTTCTCGCAACTTTTCAAGAAGTTTGAAGTTATTTCCAAATAAAAGTTAACAATTTTTTTAAGTCCTAATTGTCAGTTCCACCCCTCAGAGGTTCTGGTTTAATGGGTCTGTGGTTTCTCAAAGTCCTGGGGTAACACAGCAGCACCCCAAGGCTCTGGCTGAGAGGCACCCACGCCTCCATTGCAGGCTGCCTGGAACCCTTCGAGCAGAGCTGATTAGTGCTTTAACTCAAGGCAGGTTGGTGTCAACTGGGGAAAGGACCCGTTTAGAAGTAAGCATTCTCTTTAGAGATCTTTGACGCTTTGGGGGAGAGCAGTGTGGCTGCCAAAGGTTAGTCTCCCTTCCCTTTCCTGCAGGGCCCACACATTGGTATTAGGAAAGTAATTATGCTCCCTCTAAAAGAGACATCACAGTCGTACAGATTCTGACTGGGAGAGCCAAGATCAGGGAGGGAGTTTTCTGTAAAGCAATTGTAGCAAAAAGTTGTTTGGATATAGAAAATAGGAATTTAAAATGCTCGAGACACATCACACACAAGATTGTGATTCCAAACTATCATGCATTTATGTTTCACCTCATGGGTTTAAAATCTGCTCCACCCACCAGTTTATGGAACATTAGGTTGACACCTGAGACGGCCAGAGCCTCCTGCAGTTCAACAGCCTGTTGTTTTAATTGAATGAAAAACAACCAACCAAAATGTGATTTCACCTCTCAAAAAGCTTTTACACTTAGTTCAATAGAAAAAAAAATGGGATGAAGGGCGTGATAGTTAGCCTCATGTGCCAGCTTGGCTACCCTGGTACCAAATTATTTAATCAAACACTAATGAAGGTGTTGCCATGATGGTACAGGTACCCCTGGAAGATATTGTGGGCTCAGTTCCAGACCACCACAATAAAGCAAGGATCGCAATAAAGCCAGTCACATGAATTATTTGTTCTCCCAGTGCATCTCAAAGCTATGCTTACAGAAAACTATTGTATTTTGTGTGAAATAGCATTTCACATTAAGTGTGAAATATCATTAGATCTGAAAAAAAACCTATGTACATATGTTAATTTTAAAATATTGTATTACTTAAAATGTTAACCATCATCTGATCGTCCAGCCAGCTGTAACCTTTTTGCTGGTGGAGGGTCTTACCTTCAATTTGTAAAAACTGCAGTGCCTGTGACATGCATTCAAGGGAAGCCCAATAAACAGAGGCGCATCTATACTTTGTAGCTTGGTTAAGAGCTACAATTAGTTGTCCCTAAAGGAAGTCGATTACTCTTGATAATGTGGGTGGGGCCACATCTAATCAGTTGAAGGCCTCAAGAACGAAAACGGAGGTTTCCTGAAAACGAAGAAGTTCTGCCCCAAGACTGCGGCATTACCTCCTGCCTGAGCTTCCAGCTTGGTGGCCAGCCCTGTTCATTTCAAACCTGCCAGTCCCCACAGCTGTACGAACCGATTCCTTAAAATTAATGTCTTAGCCACAAGACATCCTCCTAGGATGCTGACTGATACAACATAGAATTCATTTCTTCTTAGAACTGTGAAAATATCTGTACTTACAAAAGAGTTAGTAAAAATATTCCCCTAAATCACGCAAGAAAAAAGTATAGAAATGATAGATTTAAGTCCTAACATGTCAATAATTACACTAGATGTAAATGATCTTAATATATCAATTAAAAGATAGAAATTGGCAGAGTAGATTAATAAACATGAGCCAACCATATACTGGCTCACAACATATAATAAATTCACTTCAAATATGACAATATAGGCAGGTTGAAAGTAAATGGATAGAAAAAATACGTTGTACAAATAATCAAAAAAAGGAAGAAATGGCTGTACTAATATCAAGTAAATATTTCATTCTACCCTCTTCTTGCTTGCATGGATTCTGATGAGTAATCCAATATAATTCTTGTCCTTGATCTTCTAGAGGTAAGATTTTCCCCCACCTCTGGCTTTTTTCAAGATGATCTTTCTGACTGTGGTTTTCTGCAGTTTGAATATGATATGATACAGGGGTTTTTTTTGGTATTTTTCCTGCCTAGTATTCTTTGAGCTTCCTGGATCTTTGTTTTGGTGTCTGTGGTTTATTTTGGAAAATTATCAGCCATTATTACTTTAGGCTGACTTTTAAATCTTGCTTCTTCCATTTACTAGAGTAATGATCTTAGACAAACTTTCTGAGCCTTAGTTTCTTTAACTATATAATGGGAACATTAGCCGTGTGTTGCAGCATACAGTGAGGCCGAAATGAGGTCATGCTTTGCACATTGCCAAGCAAACAGTGATGGGGGTGGTGGGGGCTGGTTGGCTAGTGTGTGCTGTGAAATAGAGGGAAGGCTGCTGCTGAGCACACAGGGTGATGGACCTTGCACATTTGGTCCACCAGACAAAGTCCCTGATCGGTAGGATGAAGCCACTCATGTCCTTCCTAGACTGGTTACAAATTCCCTGAAGGGGAGACTAGTGGCAAGGGCCCAAAACAACCCCCAAATTGACAGAACTTCCTGGAATCTAGGCATCTTGGAACTGCCCTAGTTAGTTGATAGGCCTACTAGTAAACCCCAGTCATGTTCTCTAGCTTCAGTCATGTACTTGTGTATCCAGAATAGTCTCACAAAATGAAAGCTTTATGAGGGCAGAAGTCAGACTCAGAGCTGGCTTCGATGAGGACTGCAGCTCCACGTCCAGCAATGTTCTAATGCAACCTAGCTAGCAGGTGCTGGGAAGCTCTTCCTGAAGCTTCCAGCCTGGCATACCTCATCCCCCACACCTAGACTGTACAATTTCTGAGACTGAAGGCTGTTACTCCAAGGAAAGCAACCCCATTCCTTTGCAAGGGCAATAGCTGAATGTCCTTGCAGGGGAAGGAGGTGGATTCAAATTATTGTGGAGGCAAAGAAAGCAACCAAGTACAAACATAAACATTTTTAAAGTATTCTGCACAGGAGCTTAGGTAACTTGTCTTCAATTTACTTGCCTTAAAAACATGCACTCCAAAAAAATACCCAACAAGGCTCCTGGCCCAAATTAAATAACAAGGACCAGATTTACCTCACCACCTGAAGCAACTAAAATCATGTGGCATAGCCATGCTACTCTGTCTTCCCAAGAAAAATAAAACCTTATGTCCACACATATTCTGGAGCATGAATGTCTATGTTAGTTTATTAGTAATAGCCCAGATTGGAAACAACCCAAAAGTCCATCAGGAGATGAGTGAATAAAATAGGGTAGTGGATACTACTAATACTACTAATACTGTGGAATACTACTCAGCAATGAAAAAGGAATGAATTATCAATACATGAAACAACAGTAAAATAGTTACATGCAGTGAAAGAAGCTATAAAAAGTAGAGTTCAAGCTATATTATTTCTTTTATATGGAATACTTTACAATGAAAACTGATATATAGAGACAGAAAACATCAGTGGTTGCCTGGGGAGCAGTGGGTGGGGTGATGGGGTGGAAGTGAGAGGGTGTAAGGGCCAGGGAAACTTTATCAGGTCACAGATATGTTAATTATCTCAATTATGGTGGTGGTTTCACAGCTGTATCCATATATCAAAACTTAGCCAATTGTAAACTATCAATATATACAATTTATTGTAGGTCAACAGAGCTATAAAAAGTATGTCCTAATTTCAACACTATCTTTTGCTGCTTTTTCCCTTAAAAAATGTTCAGTTTCCTAAATAATCAAAGAGATTAAAAATTAAAACAAAAATAATATAACCACTTCCATACATATAGAAAAAGGTTACAAACATGAAATGCAGACTCAGAGAAGTAGACTGTCCCTGAAGCCCTTGTGAATGAAAACTCTACCTCCTTACTCACTGCTCACTGAGCACCTCACCCTGGTCACCCACAATAGGGGTTCACCCACTCCATGAAATTCTGTGGCACCAGCTGGATATACTACGGTTCACCTCGAGTCTGACACCGTCTACCTGCAGAGACCACAGATGGAGGGTTCCGACCCACAAGACTGGCTCCCCTCCCCCAGTTCAGACAACCTCTTTCGATTTGATTAATTTGCTGGAACATCTCACAGAACTTAGGAAAACAGTTTACTTACTAGATGACTGGTTTATCATAAAAGGATGTAACTCAGGAACAGCCAGATGGAAGGGCTGCACAGGGCCAGTTATGTGGGCAGGGGCACGGAGCCTCCATACCCACTCCCTGGGGGAGCTGCTCAGCTGAGCGGCATGTCCTTCGTCGGGGGCATATGGACAGTGAGCATCTCTGTGTCCACCAGCATCATGAGAGCTTTTGCTCTTTGTGCCTTTAATTTCTGTGCTCTCTTTTCTACTTCTATTGTCTCTACTAGTTCTGGAGTTAGCCTTTTTTGTGAAGTGTTTATTGTACACATTATTTGTAGAGCCCTCTGGAGGAAAAATGCTATCGAAATTTAATTAATGGGGAGGATAGCAAGTAAATAAAATGAGATTCTGGAGAAAATTCAGTGCACAGGATTGTAGCTATATTCCTCGTAAGTTGAATTTGACGGGACAAAGGAGAAGAATGAATAACAGCAGAAAAGCAAACCTGAGAGTTCGCTCCTTTCCCAGCGCTCACACGATGAGCCTTTGCGAGTGAAGAGCCAGGCTTCGCCCTCTGGGTCAGAGCGATCGAGTGGGCTTCCTGTGCTGTTATCCTCCCATCAGGATGTGGCCAGAGACCCAGGGTATGAATGTGTTTGTGTCTCCGTGTGTGGTGGGGCGGGGGGGCGGGGGGCGGTGTTTATTACAAGGACCAAGGACACAGGAGAGCCTCTCTGCTCTCTCATGGGGAGAGGTAGGGTGGGACCAGCCAGGAGACGAAATATGAGTCCGTCTGGGACGGAAGGACATTAGTATCAACAGTGACATCAGAACTCTGGCTCAGGAAGTAGAAGCTAGATTGATTACGGAGGAGAACTGATAATTATGGAAGGAGAATCTCCAGTAGAATCTTATTATTAGAAATGAGTTGAACATAGGACAGTGGTTTGAATACTTAAAATTATAAAATAAAATAAACAAGCTTTTCAAAAACTAGGAATTCTGACCATACCAAATATTAGCAAGGATATGGGTCAATGGTACCTTTTATTTTGCTGGTGGGAGTGTTAATTGTTCAAACACTTGAGAAGCCATTTGGCATTAACTTGTCGAGTGGAACATTTGTGCTCCCCACATTTCAACAGCTCCACCCAAGAAAGCATCCCAGAGAAACTCTTGCATGTGTGCCCAGGAGGTAATGTGGTATAATGTTCATAGTAACTCTGTTAGTAAGAGCAAAAGTCTTAAACAAGTGATCAAATGCTCATAAACTGATAAGTAAAATATAGAATATTATTTGGCAATAAAATAAAGTCCCAATATGTGCTAAAACATAGATGAACCTTCAAATCATTACACCCAATGAAAAACGAGAGTCACAAAAGTCTGTGTTTTCTATGGCTCCATGCATCAGAGGTGTGCAGAGCAGGCAAATCTATTGGAACAGAAAGCAGATTAATGGTTGTTAGGAGCTGGGGCCCTGGAGAGGTTGGTGAGTAACTGCTAACGGATATACAAGTTTTCTCTCAGGGTGATATAAATGTTCTAAAATTGACCACAGTGATGGATACACAACTCTGAACAAACTAAAAACCATCAAATTGTACGCTCTAAATTGGCGACTTGTGTGTTACATGAATTATATCTGAATAAAGTGGCTTACAAAAAAAACAAACACTCTCAAATAGGAGTGTAAATATATATATATATTACTAATTTATGTAACAGAATATTATACAACAACGAAAAATGAATTACAATTACATATATCAACATAAGTGAATATCAGTAACATTGATGTAATGATGGTTAACACTGAGCAAGAAAGTAAGTTTCAGGAAGTACATAAAGCATAATACTCTTCCTTTTTAAAAAGATTTTACTTATCTTTAGAGAGAAGGGAAAGGAGGGAGAAAGAGAGGGAAAGAAGAAAAAATTGTGTGGTTGCCTCTCACGTGACCCCCTGCTGGGGACCTGGCCCACAACCCAGGCATGTGCACTGACTGGGAATTGAACCAGAGACCCTTTGATTCAGAGGCTGGCACTCAATCCACTGAGCCACACCAGCCAGGGCTAATACTCTTCTTATAAAATCAAATTAAGCAAGCTATTGTTAATATAGTACACATGATAAAATAGTGACAATAGAAAATAAAACAAGGGAATGGATAAATAAATATGTTGGAAAAAATGGGAGCTCTGTGGGGAAGCAGGAGAAGGAGAGAGGGAAGGGCTGATATGATAGTATATCATGATGAATCCAATTCTGTGCCCCTGAAAACCAAATTAATAATAAAATGTATTATTATTCTATTATTAACACTAATAGCATTATACTAAAGCTGGAATTGTGTTAATCACTATCTGTGTGGCACCTTGTTTAACTTTTGTAAGACCCTTGTGAGATAAAACTATTGCTATTCTCACTTCATAGACAGAAAACAGATTTAGAGAAGTCACACAGCTAGCAAGTGGTGGAGCCTAGATCTGATTTCACGCCTGTCAGACCCAGAATCTTTGTGGTTACTCTGCCCTGTGCTAATCCCACCCCCCACGCCTCCCCATCCCCTCTACAGCAGGGGTGTCAAACTCATTTTCACCGCGGGCCACATCAGCCTCTCGGTTGCCTTCAAAGGGCCGAACGTGAGCCTTGTGTTTGCCACCTGTGCTCCACAGGACAGTAGCCCAGACTGTGGTTGGGTCCACCAGGCCACAAGCAGAGGGTCACTTGCGGGATCTGGGTTAGTTGTGGGCATGGAGAACTAAGGAATTTCCTGGTAGGGTATTACCTAGAGTCAAAAAGGATAGCTACCATTTTGAGAAACAAAAATGACAATGAATCACTGACAAATTCAGGGACATTGCTAGAAACGTCTGCTGTGACAGAGCAACATCTAGAAAACAAGTAAATAGGTTCAGTGATGGCCGAGCCTCTGCACACAGTGAGCAGTCATGGGGCCGAGAGCTGACGTCATGGGCCACCATGAGAAGGAGCCTCCAAGGGGCCCTGTCTAAGGGAGTCACAAGCTGCATCCTCCCATTAGCGCTGTCCTGTTCTGTTAGAATGCTCCTAAATTAGGTGAAGAAGGAAGTGGCAACTGCTGAACTGCCTCTGTATTCAAGCTCACCTGGGCATGCTCTTATTTCTTGTCTTCATTTGTTGACTGAGGAGGTCAGCCAGCCTGTGCTTCTCACCCACAGGGGAAAGTGCCTTTGAAGAAGCTTCAGTGAGCTTCAGCCTCCTCCTCTGCAACAGTTTAGGGCTTTGTCATAACAGAGCTCTCAGACCAGATTAGAATATCAACTAGGGAAGGGGTGGGCAGGAGGGCAAGTTCAGTAGTCTTCCCGGGCACGTGTTCTTTATCGGCTCTCTTTGGATAAATTGAGTGTTTCGTGCCAGTTCCCAACCTACACACCTCTTAATCTACTTTGATTTCTGTTTTGGAGGACAAGGGAAGAGCCTTTGTATAACATGTCAAGAATTTGGCATTAACAGGCCCTGAGAGCCCAGTCTCTGGGGTGAGCTTTGCTGTTTCAATATGTGTCCTGGAAACAGTCCCCTCTGAGCAGAAAACAATGCTCCAGGAATGAGAGATGCCAAGTTCTCAAAGGCACTGAGACAATCTGATCACAGCCTCAGAAGGGAAGGAGTTGACCCAGAGGCCCGGCCATGTGTCACCGAGTATCAGCCAATCAGCTTCCTATAGGAAATAGTCCTTGAGAGAGAAACTGTAGACCCATCCCTTACCTCAAGAAACTTGTAACCCAAGAAACTTGGATTACAGCTGGTGTAATAACACACCACAAGGTGAGGTTCACTTCCATGTCACCCATCAGGACACGTTCAAGGACTCCGCCATCAGGCCTGAAAGCAGACACTCTGGGCTTTGGAGTTTAGGAAACATTCCCTGGAGCCCAAGGCAGTATTTTCTTCCCTGATATCGTCTCTCTCGTGTTAGTTTTACTGTTGTTTCCGTCTTAGGCATCTGAGTTTCAGAAGATGCAGTGCAGGTAGAACTTGGCATGTGTAGGTCTTCACAGTTTAGAAAAGGGCTCCATTCAGTGAGACATGTAGTTATTAGTATTGTGGAGACCTCCTGCAAGGCAGCAGCAGTGCCAATGCTCTTGTTAATTGGGTTGTTTCTATGAGCAGGCATGTGCTGTGTAGGAGACCATTCTGCATGGCGTGGGCCCAGCTCCCACTCAGAGATGCACAGGACCCACACCCACGGATAGGTTCTCCCGTGGGGAATCAGGCCTGCAATGTGCCTAGGCCACTATGAGTCTTGCTCTTGCTAAAAAACTCCCTCACCCTGAATTGAGGACATTTACTGCAAAGTGACTTCCTAAAATCTATGTTAAACCTTCCAAGGATGAGTGTAACTGGTTCAACCACTTTTGCCTTTTCATTTGCAAATATCCCTCTTCAGTGATGTGATTAGCAGCATTGGCTCCTTTGTTTTCTGTAAAAGGTAACCACCTAAAGTGAACCTGTGCATAATAAGTGAGGACCATCATGTAATGTGCTGAGAAACCCAATAAAGGGCAGTCACAGCGAGGGCCAAGGCTTTTGCTCCCCTTGAGAGAAAAGCTGCACTGTCCCTTATCCTCCACCAGACTCGGTAGTCCATGTGAATGTCCCATTTCAACCATAATAACACGGACACTGCAGGCTGGTGTCTGCATCAGTGCTGGATAAAGGCCCAGGGATCTCCTCTGCTTGTCTGGACTATGGAGGGTGGTCTGAGTTTGGGTATTCTGAAGGCCAAGTCCTGACAGCCAGAGCCAGATTAGGGCTGGGGTGGCTCACATATGTGAAGGCTTTGAGAGAGGATTTGATCTCTAGGAGACAAATGCTGCTTGCCTTGGCTAATTAGCCATTTTGGAAGAGAATGTAGAGTGTCCAGTCCTGGATGGGTTTCTACATTGAGGGAACTTCCCCATCATCCCCAGGGACCTGCAGTTGCCACCCAGAACCAGCGCATGCCCAGAAGTATACCTAGCTTAATACAAAGAGACTGACAAACTTCTAAGCCATAAATTGGTGTCCCAGTCACAGGTCTCCATAGCAACCTTTTATACTAAAAGGACATTTAGCCCTGGCTGGTGTGGCTCAGTGGATTGAGTGCCAGTCTGAGAACCAAACGGTGGCTGGTTCGATTCCCAGTCAGGGCACATGACTCCAGTCTCCAGTAGGGTGCACACAAGAAGCAACCACACATTGATGTTTCTCTTCTTTTCTTTCTCCTTCCCTCCCCCTCTCTCTAAAAATAAATAAATACATTCTTAAAGAAAAAGATCAAAGAAGGACATATATATATATGCATCTTCTAAGTCTCCTTTTTTTTCAAATACCACCCTGTTGAGAACGGCTTGCTTTGACAGTTCTGTCCTGCTGCAGGAAGTGAGAACATGTTAGTTTCTCACTTGCCTCTCCCTGTTTCTTCATGGCCCTTCACTTCTTGGCTCACTGGGATCAACTGGCAATGCACGCTGAGCTCCCTTGTTGGGCCCAATGGCACCCAAGGTGCTGCTGGGAACAGAAGTGAGGGTACACCCATCCCTGGGCTCAATATGCTGTGTGTCTCCACCATGAGAGGCCTGAGCTCTGGGGTGTCTGTCCAGTGGAGCCAGTAGTCTTGGCTGTTTCCCTCCCAGCATTAAATTCACCTGTGGAGCTTTAAAAATGACAGATGTCTGATCCAGCAATCCTGTCCCTGGATATTTACCCAAATGAGTTGAAAAGCTGGGTCCACACAAAAACCTGCACATGTGTGTTTATAGCCGCTTATTTGTAATTCATTCCTAATTGCCAAGACTTGGAGGTGACCAAAATGCTCTTCAGTAGATGAATGGGTAAATAAACTGATACATCCACACAATGAAATATTATTTAGCAATAAAAAGAAATAAGTTATCCAGCCACAAAAAGACATGGGAGAAACTTACATGCAAATTGCTAAGTGAAAGAAGCCTATCTGAAAAGGTTATATTTTGTATAATTCCATCTACATGACACTCTGAAAAAGGCAAAACTATGGAGATGGTAAAAAAACAAAAACAAAAACAAAAACTGGTGGTTGCCAGGGCTTGTAGGGGATGAGAGTCAGGACAGAGGATGAGTAAGCAGAGCACAGAGGATGTTTAGGGCAGTGAGAATACTTGTATGGTGGATACATGTCACGACACATTGGTCCAAGCCTATAGAATGTGCACCACCAGGAGTGAACTGCAATGCAACAGTAAACTTCGGGCGATACTGACATGTCACTGTAAGCTCATCAGTCACAATGGACGGACCGTTCCCATGGAGGATGTTGATAATGGGGGAGGCTGTGCACGTGTGGTGGCAGGGAGCTTTGAGAAATCTCTGCACTGTGCTCTCAATTTTGCTTTGGACCTAAAACTGCCCTAAGAAAATAAAGTCTTAAAAAAATAGTGGATCACATAGTATATGCTCAGGAAATAACTAGGAAGGCAGTGAGTGAGCAAACCTAGCATTTCCTCTGATCTCTCTTAGTGATTACCCTACTGGTGCTTCATTTCCTAAGCATGTGATGAATTGGCTTTTTGAGTCTCTATCAAATTAATTTGGTAAAAATTAATTAACTTCATTCTGTAGTTACCAGTGAATAAAGAATTTAAAAGAAAGCAAACAAAAATTCCGTAAAGACTACAGAGGCCCTTTTCTGTCCTCAGACATGGCGACTGGTGAGAGCTGAGGTGGGTCCTGAGCATCTGCATTTTTCTGGTTCCTCATGGGACTGTGACCTTCATCTTATATTTAAAAGCAACAACGAGGCCTTTCCTGCGATATATAGGCTTAGCCGTTTCAACAAAAAGACCGAAAACCACAGAGGTCCGAGCTGATGGAATTTCATTTGTCTTCCCTGTAACAGTACAAAGGGAGGTGGGCAACGCGGGGCCTGTCGGTGACCCCTCCCCCGGGTGGTCCTGGCCATCACTCCATTTCATGGAGAGGCTCTCATCGGTGTGGCTGTGGCTGCAGCCCTTGTTCTGTGTCTCCTCTGCAGCCTGTGGAAAGGGGCCAAAGGAGGCACACCTCATGGCCACTCTCAGAAATAAATCACACAGCCACACCTTGCTGTGAGGGAAGCTGGGAGATGCCGTCTGTGGCCCGGGCCCCTGAGCCAGCCAGCCCTGCCGGAGGTTAGAAAGGAGAGAAGGGACACTGGGCACACAGTCACATCTGCTCTAAGAGGACAACCCGGGTCAGTGGTCCTCTGCATTGGCCGCACATTCCGGTCAGTTGGAGAACTTGGAACAAATGTTGGTGCCCAGGCCATGCCTCAGGCCAGCTACCTCAGAATATCGGGGCATTAGAGCCAGGTGTCAATACTTCCAAAGTTATTTCTAAAACAGAATTTTTGAGACCTGGAGGCAACAGGGAAACATCATTCCCAAGACAGCACAGGGAAGTTTCTGGAATGCCGGCATGCACTACTGGTTCTGGAGGTGCTAGCCATCTGGAGTATTCTGCAAACGAGGAGTGCTGTGACGTCCACGGCTTCCCGAGCTGGAACACAGCTCCACACAGCACTCACCTCTGTCTGGGTCTCGGTGAGTGCTGCTCTCCATCCAGGGCCATGACCGGAACCCCATGCCGACGGGTTATCTGCTGGTGGCCTAAGGTGACAGACAAGCCCTGCACACACTTCTGGAACAGGTAATATTGACAATAACCCCAAATAACAAACTTTTGGGGATAATCCTGCCTGGAGTGTTGCCGTGATATTTTAGAGAGCCCTGACTCAGAGCCCAGCTTCCCTACTGTGGGGTTGGCCTTTCTGGGTAATAATAGCCAACACTTATAAGGCGCTTACTATATGCCAATCACTTTCCTAGGTGCTTAATAAGTATTGCCAATGTAATCTTCACAGAAATCTTGGAAGGTAGACACTACTGCTATTCCCAGTTTATAGATGAAGAAACTGAGCCACAGAATGGTGATATTCAAGGTCCCCCAGCTGATACATGGCCCCCTCTCCTCCTGTCTCTGTCTGCCTCTCTCCTCTGCTATGTCCTTGGGTTTGGAGCCAGTCACGTTTCCTTCGTGCTTTTGGTCGGAGAAGGCAGCAGCCAGCGGCTGCTCTGCGGATCCCCGTCCTCCCTCCTGCGGGGTGGGCCCTGGAGCTGCTGCTCGTGCTTCTAGTGACAGCTTCCAAGGCAGACCTGATCTCAGCTTGGCCACGCCAACTTTTTCTGTGTTCTGTATTTGAATACAGTCTTTTTTTTGTCGCTGCTGTCTGAAACTTCACAAAATCACTCCTTTAAATGCTACTATCACCCAAAATACCATTTCTTGTCCTAAAATAGTGTGTTACACTCTCACTAGCACTTTTTTTCTTTTTCCTTCTCTTGAGCTATAAATTCCCAAGAAGTCACGGCATCATAAACTGTGAGAGCATTCTGAGATGTCACCACACACCTGCTGAGAAGCCACTGGAGCCAGAGACGGAGAACTTTCCTCAGGGTCATGGTGAGATGCCCGGCAGGGCGACCCCAGGACACAGTGACCAGACCCCTGGCTGGGCCTCGGTCCCACGTGACTCACACTGACAGCCAACCGCAGCTCAGATGGGAGGTCCTGCCCGAGGGGGCCCAGGCGGCACCCTCCTCACAGCTCTTCGCCCTCCACATGCCTCTTCTCCCTCCCCGCTGACATAGCCTGTAGATTCTTCGTCCTCCTTGGAATAAGGCACAGCTCCTCCAAAGAAGGCAGTCAGGGAAACAGAATGGGGGAAACCGTTTTCCAGGGATGCTGCACCAGGAAGGTTAACCCAGTCAGTACTTTCTATTTGGTGCTGCAAATGTTTTTCCTAAGAGCCTCCCAGTGAGCAATGTGGAAAAGGGCAATACCCACACTGAGGCTTGAGGACCCGGAGCTGCCACCTGCTTGGGGCCAGTTTAATTGCTGAGGCTTCTCTGAGCCTCACCTTTTCCTTGGGGTCCATGGGAAGGCTGTGAGAAGGCCACTGGTCATCTCCACTGCCCCAGAGCTGCCCCAGGGCCAAGTCTCGGAGAGACATCCCCACCATGCTGAGGGGCCGGCCCACACCTCAGGGACAGCTGTGTGGCCAGGCAGACTTGGGAGAAGTCCCTCATGGGGTTGTGAAGGATTGCCTCGTACCTTTGTCTCACCGATCTTCTCTCCCAGTCTATTCCTCTGTGAGTTAAAAAGTGGGGTGGATAAAACGCAGGCAAGAAAATTGGGCAGCAGAGTTCTGTTCAAACCAACGTCAAGCCTGAGCATTCCACGCACACCCCAGCCCTCTATGGCCCGGATGGAAAGATGGGTCCCAGATCATTGACCCCTGAATGCTGTCAAGACTGACCTTGAGGGTGGGTAAGGGCTCAGGGAGAGTTTGGCTGCACTGGGAATCAAGTTCAGTTGAAAGCCACAGAACTGAAATTTTACATAGAATCTTTTGTTAATTTTCCATAATGGATTACTGTTATATTTTACTAGATACATAGCATATACTTAGCTTCTGACAGAAAAAGAACACATTTAAATTAGAGTACAAGAAACAACTTTCTGTTAGAGTGAGAGAGACACCATGTTATGCGGCATGTTCTCGGGTCTGTAATGATTTTTGGGTGCCCCTCTCAAGGAAGGAGGGAAACCAGTGCTGTTCCAGAACATGCCGTCCGTGTGTGTGGGCTCCAGAAGAAAAGGGATTCCATCGAGACAGTTAACAACCCAACGTCCTCTGCTCTTCTCTCCTGCTTTGAGGGGGGATTTCAGAGCCAACCCTGTTTGTGGAACAATTCTTTAGTTCTTTGTTTTACCCACACCCCAAACATGCCCATCCATTTAAAGACAGAAAAAGACGAACCCAGCAACGATGCACAGAATCCCCTGCTACAACCCTCCCCCTAAGCACGTCTCATTTGACTTTTTATCTTAAACCACTCATCAAGTTCTTGCTTTTCTGCACGTTAGAATCCCGTGTAAAATTTTAAATAACCCTGGGCATCAAAACTCAAACGTCAATATTTTTAAAAATCCCAGATGATTCTAAGGTACAGTCAAGTTGAGAGCCAGTGATCTGAATTGGTGCTTTGTCTGACTTCAATGCACACCCGGGTCCCCTGGGAACCTGGTAAAGTACAGATGGTTCAGGAGGGCTGGTGTGGGGCTCCAGAGTCTGTGGTTCCACAAGTGCCCCAGTGACACCCTTGCTGCTCATCTGCAGCCCGATCACACCTTGAATAGACTCTGTCAAGGTGTATTATTTGTTGCCCCCTGATGCCAAGTGATTTCAGAAGGGAGGACAGAAAATACTAAAGGCACCTTAGGCAAAAATGGGCAGGGGAAAGCAAGAAAGCCCCTTTAATGGTAGAACTGTCCCCAGGTTGTTGAGAAATGATTTCTAAGCTTCCTACATACACTTTTGTAACTGGAGTGATGACAGTGGTTTAGGGGAGGATCTGGATTTTACCATCAATGAGGTTCCAGATCACAGGGACCTGGTATGCCATGGGTCCACTGATTCCCAACCCCAGCTGATTATTAGAGTAACCCTGGGAGAAGTAAAAAATTCAGATTTCTGGGTCCACTCAAATAGCAGTTCATGTAGCGTATTTTTAAATAGTCAATTTAAGTTCAGATGGATTTGGGGACCACTGACCTAGCCCTTCCCCTGCCCCTCACACAGACACGTTTTATGGAAGGGGAAGCTGGCCCAGGCATGGGCTTCTCTGTGATGATGTTGGCATTTTTCAGCTGTGAGGGCTGAGTAAGAGAGAAAAAAGAGAAAGAATTGTGAGTGATAGGCAGACCTTCGTGCAGGTCACAGCTGTTGGGACCCTGATTCTGGCTAATCGATTCAGGCTAGGTGTCTGCCTTTGCTTTCCTCGGACGATATGCTAACTTTATGAGACAGTGAAGATTTACAGCCTGGCCAGCTGGAGGAGAAGGAGGTTTTGTACAGACGGTCATTACCATGCTTGGAAGAGGGACCTGATGCCCCTCTGTGCTGCCCACTCCTCTCGTGCAACAGGGCACTGCCCAGGTCATGGCAGTCCCTCCTTGTAAAGCCCTCCTGACATCCCTAGGCCCCTTCAAAGAGAGAGGGCAAAGACTTTTAGAGCCTCATGACATGTCACAGCCATAGTCCGAGCCTATGAGTGGGACTGCTTCTGCCTGCCCCCCAAGGACTTTCCACAGCCCCGTGCTCTGACTTACATGCCTGTGTCTCACTGGGCTCTGGACCGATGGAGCACATACATGGGAGGGACCAGCTACTTCCAAATCTGCTTGTATTCAACACTTGGAGCCTGGATGCCCCCCCGACCCCGCACCAAGACCAATTGAAAACTCTGCCTGAGTGGGGTTCAGAGATAGTGCCATAATTATCTGTGTGTTTTTTAAACAAATACATTTTCCTTTTATAGCTGCTTAAATTTTTTTTGTTAAATTAGGCATGAATACTGCATTTTAAGCCATAATCCATATTTAATCATTTGTTCATATATGTATTTCCTGAGCACTTACAATGTATCACTAAACACCATATATCTGCATATTTTAATGCCATGATCCTGTTGGGTAGGTATGATAGTCCCCATTTTACATATAAAAAATCTGGAGTTTAGAGATTGCAAGTGACTCAGTCAAGATCACACAGCCAAAGAGCCATTTAACTGTGGGTGGAACTCAGTTTTCTGTGGCTCCAAAATACTTTTTCCTTCCCCCAAATCAGATTACCCCAAAGTTTTTCATTTTAGATACTGAGGGAGGCTGCTAATTGTAACTTTTTATTAAAGTTTTTTTTTATCACAAAGACACGATAAAGCAAGCCCCAGTCAGGTGGCTCAGTTGACTGGAGCATCATACCGCACACCAGAAAGGTTGCGGATTAGATTCCCCAATCAGGGCCCATACCTGGGGTGAGGGTTTGAGGCTTGACCTAGGTACATTCTGAGGCAACAAGTCTCTCTTTCTCTTCCATTTCCTCTCTCTCTCTTCCTTTCTCTCTAAAATCAATAAAAAAGTAATAAAACATATTCTCGGGTGAGGATTAAAAAAGAAGACAGGATAAAGCCAAAGAAACTACTTTCAGTAGTTTCGACACATAACTCAGTATTCATCATGTACTGGCACACCCATGCACCATTAAGCTACAGTTCATACCTGTCATTTCCTCTGACTCCTCAGTCTAACTCGGGGTGCTCTCCACGGCAGCACAGCCCCTTCGTTTCTCTTTCCCGTGTGTGTCCGCACACCCGTGTAACACAGAACAGATGTGTGGCCTGCGTAGGAACCGTGCCACCCGCCACCAGTTTAGGGAGGGGCTAAGATGGGAATGACAGTGGTCTGCTGCATTACATCCCTTTCTGAAGTATTTATGCTTCCAGGTTACGGCCTATTTCTTTCAAATCTTTTTTATTTTGGAATAGCTTTTAGATGTACAGAGCAGTTTCAAAGACAGCACAGCAAGTTCTTCCTCAGTTCCCCCTAATATTAACATCCACATCACTGAAGCTAATTGTGAGATCAGGGCACTTTTTACAGTGGCTAGGTTTTCTGTCCCTGCGCAGTGTGGATGAGCACTGGTCCTGCCGCCAGACCCGGCTCAAGGAACCCTGGGGCATGGACCCCTCTAGGTCTGTTTTCTCAGAGTCCTGGGTGGATTAAATGACATCTGGTTCATGAAAGCCCCCAGGATGATGCCTGGCACCCTTGTTGACTATGTACATTTGTTACTCACTTTGAAGTAGAACTTTGCATCAGGCTGTGTTTAAAACAGGCCGTGTTGGGGGGTCGGGCGTTCCTGTTTCGCTGGTGTCATTGCCCTGTGACCCTGAGCCATACCTTAGCTTGTGTTTACTTAATAGACTCCTTGTGCTTGTCTCCCTCCTCTTCCTTTCCTTTGTCCTTGCCCCATAAATGCTGCCTGACTAATTCAGGCCAAGGGCAGTTGTTCTGAACAGAGAGATTGCTTCCTGTTCTGGATTGCATATTTCAAAGTCATCAAGCAAGCCAGGTGGTCCCAGCCAAGCTGGGGAGGACACCCATGCACAGCCCGTGCAGCCTGAATTCTTAAGCAGCAGACAAACGCAGAACCTGGAGAGATGCCAAGGAGGCACAGAGTAAAAATGGTGTCCAAATCAGTCAGGTTAATGGTAGTGAGAGGAAGGCTGGGGGGAGTGCGATGAGATGGGGAGAGGAGAGAAAAGAGACGTAGTTTGAAAATCTGGGCTCTTGACATTTTCCTCCTCCTCCTGCTTTATTTTATGTCCCCTGAGCTAGACACCAAGCTAGCACACGCTTTCAGCATTCAACAGGACACTTGAACGTTGGAGAATGAAAATGACACCCTTGAAGTGCACACTTGGTGACAGGCACTGCCTGCATCTGCTGTCACTGATGCCCTGTGAGAGAGGCACCTCCTCTGGGCACATCTCAGCTCACCCACCTCATCCTGGAAGCTCACAGATGCCTGGAGGGAACATGGCTGTCAGCTGAGCCTGTATAATGAATGAACGAGTCTTCTCTTTAAGGCATTCTTTCTTGTTTATATCAGTCCATTAAGAAGAGTCCCCTCAAAATGAGTAGTTGCTAAAGTCTTTAAGAATAGTTGTCCATATTCCTTAATTAGCACAAGAGAACTCAAAATAACATATTTATATGCTATTTTTTCTTTTCTCCTATTTTTTTCTTTTTCAGTGAGAACAGAGCTGTTGTTCAATGCCTGCCTTTCCTTGTGTGCCCAGTTTTTAATTGGACCACTCACTGCCTTTTGGGTCTTTGGCTACAAGATCATGTGGGTGGAAGAAGTCAGGAGTCTCCTCCTCAGCCAGACTAAGCATATGGCCAAGAGCAGTAGGAAAGGCATCTTCCCTATGGGCAGTGCCGCTCAGATAAACTGAAAGGAATCACACAGGCCACCTTCAGAAGAAGGGAACAGGAACCAAAAGTTACACACCAGGGTTTTGAAGAAAATTATAGCTAATCTTGTGAATTATCATGCATGGAAGGTTCTGGAAGTCTAGGGGCTTTTTTCATATTACATATTATTTGAAATAAATCAAGATTGTCATAACCAAGATGTTTCTACCTGCTACCTGTTGGAATGAGGGTTGGCCTATCTTCAAAAATGAGAGAAAGAAAACATAGATGTCTCTTGACACATCTACTCACCGGTATGTAGGAAAGGGCCTTGCGCTTTATTTGTAGATGCAAAATAACAATTTTGTGTCTGTTTCTTCTTTTCCTTCTGGGCAGATGCAAATTCTTATAGATGGGGCCTCCTATCTCCACTCTTCCCCCCCATCCCCTTTTACCTCCTTGCTCCCTCCTCCTGCCCTTTCTCCTCTGCAAAGTCCAAAGTTCTAAAGAGAAGAGTGAAAAGAAAGGAAGTGTTCAAGGGTCAAGGTTTTTTTTATTAAATAAATAAATCTACTGGTTCTATTTCTCTAAAGAACCCTAACACAGATTTTGGTGTATTGATGAGGTTAGTATTTCATAGTGGTCTCAGTAAAGTAGATGGCCCTCCCCAAAATGGGTGGGCATCACCCAATCCATTAAAGGTCTGAAGAGAACAAAAAGAGGATGATGGAGGAATGTGCCCCTTTTTTCCTTGCTTCACTGAGAGGGGACATTTCCTCTAATCTTCTGCCCTTGGACGTCTGCTCCCCGTTGTCTTGGGCCTTCGGACTGGGACTGTGTCACTTCACCTGCTTTCTGGGTCTCCAGCTGACAGAGGGCAGGTCCTGGGGCTTTTCAACCTTCACAATCGTGGAGCCAATTTCTCATGATAAATCTCCATATAATACATATCTCACTGGTTCTCTTTCTCTGGAGGACGCTGATTAATGCAGGTCCTTTTCTGAACTAAAGTAAAAATGTGGCAGATCAGACTGGCTGTGTTTGCCCAGCCCAGAGGGTTTGCTGATTTTCTGTTGCCCAGCTTGCCGTGCCGTGTAGAAGCTATCGAAATCTCATCTTCTTCAGTGTTTCACTCCTACCATTTTTTTAATTCTTAATTTCTGGTTTAAAAGGAGTGTGCTTAAAATTCGTCTTTATACAGCTGTATTTAAGTGAAACCTTATCTTCTTCATAACATAAGGAAAGGACACTGTTTTGCCTCCCTCTAGCACGGGGGGCAGTTAGTTTCAATTCACCTCTGTAAAACGAAAGGGTTTTAGTAGATGTTTTAACAGTTCCTTCCAGGCCTTTCTTTAATCAACCTGAGTCCTGGCTTCTTCTACTCACAGGTACTCAAGACTTAGTACAAAATGGTGGCATCCTTGGCTACTGAAGGCTGCTGGAGGCACAGTAGATGTGGACATTTAACACTCAAATGCTGTCTCTTAACACCACTTCCTGAGACCCTTTGGGAGGAGCCTTCACTTTTAAAACAAAAGATTTGAGCTCACCAGGTCCCATGTAGAAGACCTTGGTGGAACTCTTTGTAGATTAGTTCTGCAGCTTAACAGAATATAGAAACTGCTCTAGGAGCTTAAAAAAAATGAGTCAATGGATGAGCTTTGAAGACATTATGCCAAATAAAAGAAGCCAGGATGAATACTGTATGACTCTGCCTACATGAGGTTCCCAGAGCAGTCAAACTTCATAGACAGAGATGGGCATGGTGGGTGTCAGGGCTGGGGACAGGGCAAAGGAGGAGCTGTCTGATGTGCAGCTTCAGTTTGGGAAGATGGAAAAGCTCCAGCGATGGGCAATGACTGTGACGGCTGTATAGCAGTGTGAGAGTACTTACTGCCACTGAACTGTGCGCTTAACAAGGATTAAAATGGTAAATGTTATTATATATATATATATTTACCACAATAAAAACAATAAATGAGCTAATCAAAAAAGATTCTGATTGTTTACTTATAACTATATAATATGTGTTTCTTAAAAATTAAATACGGCCCTGGCTGGCATAGCTCAGTGGATTGAGTGCAGGCTGCAAACGAAAGATTCGCAGGTTCGATTCCCAGTCAGGACACATGCCTGGGTTGCAGGCTACGGCCCCCAGCAACCGCACATTAATGTTTCTCCCTCTCTCTCTCTTTCTCCCTCCCTTCCCTCCCTAAAAATAAATAAATAAAATCTTTAAAAAATATAATACACCCTTTCTTTAAAAAAATTAAATACAAAGAAGTATAAAAATCAAAATAAAATAACACAATATTCACAGGCCAGATTTAACTATAATTATGATTTCTATCCAATCCTTTTCCTCTGCATCTATTTATCATGTATATAGAGAAAATCAAATACTTCAGTTCACACTGCATAAGCAGTTATTTATTCATTTTATTTTATTTTTACTTAATGTTATACTATGAGCATTTTCCAATTACAGTTATTTGTAAACATAATTGTAATGTCTGCATACTAGTTCATGTGTAATTTATTTTATTTTTGCATATTTAGCTTTCTCCCATTTCTAAATTTTATGAATAGCATTAAAGCACGCATACTAACCTGCCCTTGTCTACCTCTAATTATTTCCTTAGGGCAGATTTCCAGAAACAGAGTTACTGGGTCAAAGGACAGGTTATATATTTGTAAAACTTTTTTACTATTTGTGTGTGTGTGTGTGTATGTGTTTGACCTAGTTTCAGAAGCCCTTTAACTATTCTCCGTTCCTCTGGGGACAGCTTTAAGTGCCTGGAATCTTCACCCCCTGTTGGTTGTTCTGACTGAGACGTGTTCAGATTCCTGGCCCCTGGTAACTGCCTTTAGGGAAGATGTATTTGAACTCTGATCATCCCTTAGCCCAAACCTGGATGTCTGAGCAAAGGAGGTTTGTTAGGCAAACCGAATTAAACAGTGTCAGAGGTTTTGTTTGTGTAAATGTGGCTTATATCACACAGGAAGGTGTGAGGTTAAGCTTAAGCTCTCCTCCAGCTCAGCCGACCCAGCTCAGCCCTGGCTGCCCACTAAAGCATGAGACATACTTTCTGCTATGAAGGAGCAAAGAGAGTGAAAGCTCGCTAAGCTTCCTTGGCTGCTGGTATGCAAGTGGTTAAATGTAGCCTGGACAAGACTGACTTTTGGACTTCCCTGCACTATGTCACTTACTCCTGAGTAACATACTCTGACCCACACCAGGAGGGAAAACCACAGACTTCTGGCTGCATGCAAGTTGTCCTTTCAGACATCCTTCCTGAGCCTTTGCGTCAGGGTCTGCCGACCCTTTCTTGCTGTGTCTGCCCTGCTTCTCCTGCACAGCTCCCTTCCACTCTTCTGATCTCCACTCAGACGTGATGTCATCATGGAAGCTTTTGCCATCCTCGCAGACTAGCTCAACACCCCTAGTATGCTTTTTTCTACAGCACTCTTTAACAATTTGTAATACTAATTTGGGTAATCATTTGATTAATGTATCATTTCATGTTTTCATTCAACAAATATTTTTTAAAGTGCCTGTGTGTGCCAGGAACTGTGCTAGGATTATGCGAGTGAGCAAAACAGACTTGGTTTCTTTCCTTGTGAAGTTTACAGTCCAGTGGGAAATAAACAGATTGAAATCTGATTACAAATCAGATTTTGTAAGGAAATGCTATAAAAGGAATAAAGCAGGTGCCACGGCAAGGATTGGTGGAGGGCCCATTCAGGCAGTGATTATGAAGGCCATCTTAACGACTGGAATAGTGACAGGAACCAACTGTGCAAAGAACTAAGAAGAAAGAGATACAAAAGAGCCAATAAATATGTGAAGGTACAAAAAAACAGGCTGTCTGGGGAGTTGGAAGAACTGAGGGGCATGGAGAAAGTGCTGTGTGTTAGCAAACAGGGATACTAGATGGGGGAAGTTAGGTGGCCAGGGCCAGTGGGGGCAGCAGGAGAGAGCCACAGAACCATGCCTAAAGCAGCTAAGACGAAGCAAAATAACCATGGGAGTTGATAGCGTGGAAGTCAGCAGTGACCTTTACAATGTTCTCCAGCAGCATCCAGATTGCAGTGTGTTGAGGAGCACATGGATGGTGAGGAATTAGGAGGTATGTGCATAAGAAGAGAAGTTTGGTCTGTGTAGGGGAATAGAAAAATTTTGGTAAATGGAATAAGATAAGATGGGCCAAGGGAGAAATTGAATTGGTTTTCTTGATTTTCTTTCCTTTTTGAGGGGGGTGGAGGTGGGAGACAGTAGAGAATGTTTATGATTCAGCAGGGAGAGAGAGAGTGTCAGTGCTCAGAGAGGCAATAAATGGAGAGCTAAGTCCTTGAGAAGATGGGATGGCACCCAGAAAAGATAAAGAGATAGGGATTTTATAGGAGGAGAGCCACTTTATCATGTTTTTAACCCTTACCTGAGGATATATTTATTGATTTTTGGAGAGAGAGGAAGAGAGAGACACACACACACAGAGAAACATCTATATGAGAGAGCAACATTGATCAGTTGCCTCCCATATTCACCCCTACTGGGAATCAAACCTGCAACAGTATGTGCCCTGACAGCGGTATCAAACCCTCAATGCTTTGGTGTATGGGATGATACTCCAATCAACTTAGCCACCCAGCCAGGACCACTTTATCAATTTATTTTAACACTTTATTGTGTAAATTTTCACACATGTAAAAGTAGAGAGAATAGTGTAATAAAATTCCAGGAACCTATCACCCCAGCTTCAACACATGGCCAGTGGCATCTCATCTACAATCCCACTGATTTATCACCCCCTTCCCTGATTATTTTGAAACAAATCCAAGACACTATAACTTTTCATCCATAAAGACCTCAGTAGCATCCCTAAAAACAATGGCTTTTTAAAATTTACAACAAAACTATTGAGGAATAGAATGAAGAAATATATCTGAAGACTGTAGACAAACTGCTAAATTACTAATATCAAGTAGGTTGAGGTATCAGAAAATTATTCTATTTTTGTTCTAACTAGTCTAAGAACTTAAACTTTTAAATTTTCCAGTCCTGCATCAGTACCTGGATCTACACCAACCCCCTAATGACCAAGGAAAGAATGTTCACATATCCAGACTGTCTGGCATTTGTTAACCAGACTGCCTGACATCCAGTGTCCAGATTATTACAGAATGGACCTGTGGGGGGAACAATATACTATTACCAAATGGACCCCTCCTTCTTCTGTGGTCCCCCTGTACTAGATTTGTCTTGCCAAATTATAGCCCTCAATGCCAGAGACTGGTGAAAAGAAAAGGAACTATTTATTTAAAAGTTATACAAACTTAGAGTAATGTCTTCATTAAAAAATCTCAAAGTTCCTTAAAACACCCACAAACACACACAGTCCTTCCTTCCCTCCTCTGCCCTGTCCAGGGTACCATGTCTCAGGAAGAGAAATAGAAGTCCATGGCTCAGGTAGCCCCCTTTTCTTCCCAGTAATCAGTGCTTGGCTGGCAGGCCTCCCTCTATTCCCAGCACCTTCAGCTGTGTCACTGCCACCATCTCCAGTTCTTAATCCAAACCCATGTGGCACCTTCTCATGGCTCACCAACAAGAGTCCTTTCACCACTTTCCTTCCCTGCAAGGTATCCCCTGCTTCCTAAGTCACATGGCAAAGGAACACCCAAAGCCACGTGGTTCTCCCTGCATGGTCGCCGAGCCTGGGTTTAAATCCCAGTGCCAATCTTCCTCTGCGCCCCCATTTCTGACTCCTCTCACCATCAGCTACACCTGCCAGCATTCCATATTTTTCCAGCTTTTCTGAGCTGCCATAGTAAGTCCGGCCAGGCATGGCCCTGTGGCATGGAGCCAATCATCTCCAAGCTCTCACACAGGCGTTGTAACCAGGGGGAGTTGCCTCCCAGTTACATCATGGGTCGAAGTCACTCCCATCTCCCTGGCTCAAAGCATGGTCACAACCATTTAACATATCCATGAAACCAGTTAAAAGTTAAATGATATGTTAAATGACCATGCCTGAGGTTATTTGTAAAACTGTTGCTATGCAAAATAACTCAATGGTCCTGCTCCATGTGTCCCATCCCCCACTTCAGACTTGTAGGGGTGAGGACATCCCATATTTTTAATATTTCCTGGACACCCTGAGTTCTGGGCCCCATTACAAACTCCTGTCTGGGGGGCCCCATGACTGCACCCTGTTACAAGATCACAGGTCATCCAGAAGATTAGTATCTCAAAACAACCTTCTAAGAATGCAGGACTGATTGCTCTCAAGAATGTACTTTTTACCATAAGAACCTCCAACTTTTTCCACCCCCTTCTTTGGAACACTCTGAGTGATACCTAGTTGTGTTTCTGGTTTGCAAACCCTAAGACCCTTGAATAAATCTTTTTTGTTTCTAGCTAAAACCTCCAGACTCATGTGGAGTTTGTTCAACACTACCATTACACTGAAAAATTAGTGATTCCTTAACATCGTGAAATACCTAGTCACTTTTCAAGTTTCTCTGATTGTCTCTTATATGCTTTTATTTTTCGCAGCTAGTTTGTTCAAATCAAAACCGAAACAAAGTTCACACATTGAATTTGGTCCATATGCTTTGTAAAGTTTCTTTTGATCTACAGGTTGCCCTTCCCTTTTTTCCCCTTAATATCTGTTAAGAAACTAGGTCTTTTTTCCTATAGAATTTCTCACATTCTGAATTTCGCTGATTGTGTACCCAAGATGACATTTAACACATTCTCACTTGTAAATCCCCTAAACTGTTAGTTCTCCTCTTACATGTAAAGGCTTTATTCAGATTCAGGGCTGACCTTTTCGAGGGGGAGAGGCAGGACCATCTCACGGCAGGGGCTGTGTCCTCCTGCCGCATCACACCAGGAGGCACGTGGTTGTTCCATGCCTTATGAGGTTAAGATTAGTCAGTGGGTTTGGTGCTGTCAGCCCGCTCCATTCACTACCAGGGGGGATGCCAAAGCCCCAGCATTTATTTATAAAAATTCTGTATTTATTCTTACATGTTTAAAGTTTAGTCATCTTCAAAGCACTCTCCATTTGATGCAATACACCTATCGAGACATTTTTCCACTGCTCAAAATAGTTCTGAACTCATTGATTTTGATGCCTTTTAGTGTTTCTGCTGTTTTTTGTTTGTTTGTTTGTTTCACCTCTTCCACATTGGTAAAATGTTTCCTTTAAGTACTTTTTCATCTGGAGAAACAAAAAAAATCTCTTGGGGCGAGATCGGGTGAATAGGGAGGGTAGAACATGGGGGTCATGTCATTTTTTGTCAAAAACTGATGAACCCTCCACACAGTGTGGGCAGATACATTATCATAAAATGGGAAACATGTTGAAAGAGTCAAAAAAATTCACTGATGCCAAATGAAGCCTCTCACCACAACACCAGCTGGCACACTGATACAGATGTGTTCCTAGAACACTCACCTAGCGGGCAAAGCCTGTACTACAAGAAACCCACCCTCCAGAAGATAATTTCATTTTGGGGGGTATCCCCCCTCATATAATGTTCCTTACTAGCTTTTTGCTTAATGGTTTTAGTGGTTACTGATGGCCACTGCCTAGGTCCATTATTTCATTAAAAATTACCAAATGATGTTATTCTCATTTGATCATTCTGAGTCAAATTATATCCTTCCCCAAATTAGTATGTTGAAATATTAACCCAAAGTATCTTAGAATTGGACCTTATTTGGAAATAGGGTAATTACAGATAGAATTGGTGAAGATGAGGTCATACTAGAGTAGGGTGAGCCCCTCATCCAATGTGACTGGCGTTCTTACAGAAAAGGGAAATTTGGACACAGAGGCAGATGCGCACACAGGGAAAGCACCACATGGAGACTGGGTTGTGCTGCCGCCAGCCACGGAACTACCAGAAGCTGGGAGAGGCCAGGCGCAGATCTGCACCTAGAGCCTTCCGAGGGAGCACGGCCCTGCTGACATCTTGATCTTCCAGACTCCAGAACCAGGACACAGTAAACTTCTATTGTTAGAGGTACTAAATTGTGGTTCTTTGTTACAGCCCTAGGAAACAAATACACATTGCTTCAGATTCTGATGGGAGTCCTTGAAGGGAGAGGAAAGGGCTTCTCTTCATCAAGTATTTGGTTATTCTGGGGAACTATCCAGTTTGTACAGGAAATGCAGGATTTATGCTTGGTTCTTACTCTGGATTTACCAATTTTTAGTATTGAATGGCCCCTTGGTGTCCTTCAAAGGTGACCAGTGAGGTTCATAAATTCAGTATTATTATAAACTATAGATTTAAATATACTTAATATGTCTTAATCCATTGCAGTTATTAATCCTTTCAATATTCAAATTGCCCCACTTTTGACTAAAAACAGTTCCTTCCAGACGACTTCTGAGTCTTTTGGAAGAATTTCCAATAGTTTGCTGGCTTTCTTGCTTTTTCTTTTTTTTTAATATATTTTATTGATTATGCTATTACAGTTGTCCCATTTTCCCCCCTTCACTCTCCTCCACCCTGTACACCCTCTCCCACCCATATCCCCCCCTTTAGTTCATGTCCATGTGTCATAGTTATAAGTTCTTTAGCTTCTACATTTCCCATACTATTCTTACCCTCCCCCTATCTATTTTCAACCTACATTCTACGCTACTTATTCTCTGTACCTTTTCCCCCTCTCTCCTCCTCCCACTCCCCTGTTGCTAACCCTCCATGTGATCTCCATTTCTGTGGTTGTTCCTATTCTAGTTGTTTGCTTAGTTTCTTTTGGTTTTGTTTTAGGTGTGGTTGTTAATAATTGTGAGTTTGCTATCATTTTACTATACATGTTTTTTGTTTATCTTCTTTTCTTAGATAAGTCCCTTTAACATTTCATAAAATAAGGGCTTGGTGATGATGAACTCCTTTAACTTGATCTTATCTGAGAAGCACTTTATCTGCCCTTCCATTCTAAATGAAAGCTTTGCTGGATAGAGTAATCTGGGATATAGGTCCTTGTCTTTCATGACTTGGAATATATCTTTCCAGCCCCTTCTTGCCTATAAGGTCTCTTTTGAGAAATCAGCTGACAGTCTGATGGGAACTCCTTTGTAGGTTACTGTCCCCTTATCTCTTGCTGCTTCTAGGATTTTCTCCTTCATTTTTACCTTGGCTAATGTAATGATGATGTGCCTTGGTATGTTTCTTCTTGGGTCCAATTTGTTTGGGACTCTCTGAGCTTCCTGGATTTCCTGGAAGTCTATTTCCTTTGCCAGAATGGGGAAGTTCTCCTTTATTATTTGTTCAAATATGTGTTCAATCTGTTGCTTTTCCTCTTCCCCTTCCGGTACCCCTATAATTCGGATGTTGGAACATTTAAAGATGTCCTGGAGGTTCCTAAGCTTCTCATTTTTTTGAATTCTTATTTCTTCATTCTTTCCTGTTTGGTTGTTATTTTCTTCCTTCTGGTCCACTCTACTTTTTTGAGTCCCAGTTTCCTTCCCATCACTATTGGTTCTCCGTGCATCTTCCTTCATCTCTTTTATGGTAACCTGCATTTTTTCATCTAATTTGCACCCAAAATCACCCAATTCTGTGAGCTTCCTGATCACCAGTGTTTTGAACTGTGCATCTGATAGATTGGCTATCTCTTGGTCACTCAAAAGGATGAGTCCTGGGGCATTGATCTATTTTTCTGTTTGAGACATGTCTCTCTCTCTCTCTCTTTTTTTTTTTCAGTCTGGTCACTCCTGTTATGGTGAGGGGTGGAGCCTTAGGTGTTCACCGGGGCTGGGCACCCCAGTCGCTAGATTGCGACGTTGTATGTGGGGGCGGAGGCGGGTGCAGGGGTGGGGGCTCTGTTCTCCTGGGACCTCAGTCCTTTCTCTGGGATCCTGGGTTGCGCGTTCTGCCCTGCTCCACAATCGCCGCCTCACTGGGTCCGCCAGCTGCCTCTTGCGTACTCAGGGTCCATCTGCTGCGATCTTGTGCACCCCGGATGCCTTACTCACTCCCGGTTGCCTTTTGCACCCTGTTCTCCGAGAGCTGAGACCCGAGCCCGGCTGCTTCTCTCTGCCTCTCCTACCGGTCTGGATGAACAGGTCTACTTCAACTTCTTGGCTGTTTGACTTCCATTCAGATAAATTCTCTATCAGTTCTGGGTGTTATTCTGCCTCTAAATTGTTGTTGTTCTAATCTTGGTTGTGCGTGGAGGTACGGTGCATCCACCTATGCCTCCATCTTGCCAGAAGTCCTTCTTGCTTTTTCATACAGTAAGATATTCCTGGTTTATCTTGCCCCAAGACCTACCATTTCTTCAATGGTTCTTTCTAGTGGGAAATGACAGTTAGAGGTCACAATCTGGCTGTTGGGGGCACTCATTGTTACCAAGTCGATTATTGTTTCTAGTCATTTTCAGTGGACAAAGCTAGAAAAAAACATTTTAAGAGAAAATACATCATAATTTTATAATACTTATTTCTTTTACACCAAAAATCTTAGTTCTTAGTCATTATCTTTATTCTAATAAATTATTTGGTTTATCTTACTATCTGTGTCTGTGTTATAATTTTATATATATGTATATATATGGTTAAAATATAGAATAGTTTCTATATGTATGATAACTTCAAAATAACAACACTAATGCTATTACTAATAATTATACTGTTGGAAAGAGTTTAAGTTTTCTTTGCAACCCTTTTAGTCTTTGGGATAGACAGATAGTGGTCCCGGTTTATGATGGTTTGACTTGAGATATTTCAACTTTACAATGGTGGGGAAGCAATATGCATTTAGTAGAAGCCATACTTCAAGTTTTGAATTTGATCTTTTTCCAGCCTAATGATATGTGGTAAGATACTGGAGATGCTGTGCAAGGACAGCGAGCCACAGCTCCCTATCAGCCCTCAGTCATGAGGGTCAACAACCGATACTCTACAGTGGTCTATGTGGCTAGTGTTTTCTGGATACTGTGTTCTGAGCCAATTTGAGGTAGGCTACTGAGGTAGGCTCCTCAGTAGGTTAGGTGTATTAAATGCATTTTTAACTTATGATATTTTCAACTCAAAATGGTTTATCAGGACATAACTCCATTGTAATCTGAGGACACCTGAATATATATCCTACAGAAGATGCACACTCTGATTACTAGCTTCTCAAATCATCTGAAATAATTTCTCTATATGTGCTTAAGCCACTACATTTATATACCTTTGGATTGTTTTATTTTTCTTTCAACATTTTGGGGAAGTATAGTTTTCTTTTATTAACTGATATAACTTTTTATTTCACTTTTGAATTTTTACACATTTTCTGATCATTCAGTGTAAGGTGGAAATGAGAACTGTTTAAAAGAGGTACACAAATCTAGTACATCTAGATTTTCTTTTTTGCCATACAGTTTTCACAACCATGGGTGTGCTTGCTAGGCAATATAACCACCACAGAAGCAAACATGAGGCCAAATACTGGTAAGGAAGAGCAAAGCAAGAGAGAGCCACCAGATATACAGACAGGCTCATTCCACATTCAGCACTGCACTTTCAAGTGCCAAGTATTTAACTGCACATTTTTGTTCAGCTAGAAAGGAAGGATATTTTTTTCTTTTTTTGGTTTGTTTTCATCAGTGCATGAATGTTTTTTTCTCATTCCAGCAGATGGACAAACAGATGGATACTGCAGCTGTAAGGAATGTTAAAGAGAGAAGGGAGATACTGCGAGACTGGTAGGCCTGGGTACTGTGAATTCTCCCCATGCAACTTCCCTGCATTTTAGGGCCTTGTTTAAACACATCTGTGAACTTGGCTGGATGAGTCCAGTTGGGAGATCTGGTGACAGGTACTAGCAAGCATTATCAGGGCTGGCTGTAATACAGGGAGAATCACGGATATTTAAAAATACTTTTTGGTTCATTTCTTGGTGTGATTGAACAGCAGCAACCAAGCTGAGAACTGGAAGAAGACAGAGCTGTAGTGCTAGAAGCTCTTCTTGACTCTTCAAAGCAGGCCTGCTCACCAAAGTGCTCCCCGGTGTCACTTCTTATCCCCTCAGGCCCCCATCCCTGCCCATAGAGTATTAAACCATGAACAAAAGACAAATACAGATAGACTTCCAAAAAAGAAAAAGGTAAAGAAGCAGAAGGACCTACATTTAAAGAGCAGGGAGTGGGAGGAGGAAGAGAAAGCAACAATCAAAAAGAGGAGTGTGAAAGAATGTTTAGATTTCAAAGTTCAAAAGCCCTGAGCTAGGAAGAACTTAGATTGAATATTCTTCATGTGAAAGGCAACCTCTGCAAAACATTATTTTTCAAGGTACCCAGGAGACAGATAAGGCCCTTCTTAAGATACATGGCTTTCTTTCTTCTTTAGCTCATGGTTACAAGAAAAAAAGATTCCACGACTAAAGCACAAATCAGTGACATTGTTGTAGGTCAGGGTTTTAGTCACAAGTGTTATGATTATATGAGCACTGGACCTTCTCATGGTGTCATAACCAGTTATCTGCCACAAAGAATTTCAACTTTAGACTTTGAGTTTCCTCAGAGGAAGACACTGAACATCTGAGTCATGAACTTTTGAGCAGCAATGGCTCGAACTTGGTCAAGTGTCTGTAAGCCCTGAACAACAGGCAGAATTGTGATCAAACATGAATATGAAATAATAGGCGTCTCATGCCAAGCCCCAGCATCACAATGTAATCTCTATAATTTTCTCTCCTTTTTGAAATCCTCACCCAAGGATATGTTTATTGATTTTAGAGGGAGAGAAGAAGGGAGAGAGAGAGAGAAACATTGATCGGTTGCCTCCCAGACATGCCCCGACTGGGGATTGAATCTTCAACCTTTTGGTGCAGGGAGCAGTACCCAACCAACTGAGCCACCCAGCCAGGGCTTTGTAACTTTCTGAACAACTTTACAATGGTTCTTTATTTCAGTGACTGTTTTGATATCAGATTAAAGTTTTTCAACAGTTACAGATAATTGAGGTCTTTTTTTTCTACCACTAAGAGTTCTGCTGAGTTACAAAACCCCATTATCACAGTGTTCAGTTTTTTTGAAAAAATTAAATGCTCAGTAATTCTGCCAATGTTAAAAATAAAAGCTTCATACTGCCATGGCATTTACATCACCAAACTAAGTTTGAGATACAAATACCAGCTATTTATCCCATGGACCATTTTTTGCTAGGCTGAGGCTGTGAAAAATCAAAAAGTTGACATACAACTCTTTTTTTTAAGTCGCTCAAAGGGATATATGTGGAAGGTACAGAGTGACAGTGAACAGATCAGAAAACACGATAGATATTGGTTCTCTCCCTCTTCCACATCTCATTCATTTTCCTGGTGTTCCGCATCCGCAGAGGGAGACCATCCCCGAGCAACTGCATGATCAGGGTGTTGTCTGCGTATGACTCTTCATTCATTGTTTTCAATTCAGCCATTGCTCCATTCAACACCATTTTTGCAGGGTGCTGCCTTCTCAGGAGTGTTTGGAACTTCATAGTAAAAGACTGAGAAATTCAGTCTTTTCAGGCCAGGCCAAGTTGAACTGGGTGTGGAAGCTGCATTTCTTTCTTACTAACTTCAAATGTCTCCTGGTAAGCCTGCCGAGACTTTGCCACCGTGGTTTTGCTTACTGTCTCCAGATGCCACCTCAGAAGGACATCTAAAATAATCTCCTTTCATTTTCAAGTTGAACACCTCACTTTCTGGTTGTGCTGCATTGGGAATGAGGTAGTTGTCCAACGCCTCCAGAACATTGTTGCAGCTGTCCCGCAGTTCTGCCTCTGTCTTCTCAAGGTGCTCAGCCCACCTGCTGCTGCTTCTTTCCTCTGTTTTCTGCTCAGTGCTGGAGCTGTGCCGTGCTGGAGAGGACACGCCGAGAAGAGCGTTCTTGGGGGCGACTGAGCGCAGGTCTCCATCTTCACTGGAGAGTTCGTGCCCCTGTTCTGTGCCAGCCTTCCTGGCTGCGCCAGTATCATCATAGTGCTCAACCTGCTCGGGAGTCTGGCGTTCTGTACTCGCTCCCTTTTACCCACGGTCTTTCTTGCGGGAGGACAGCGGGGCAAGGGGTCATCTTCCTGCCCAGGCCCACTCCGGGGTCAGCGCGGCGTGGCTGCAGCTCGGCTTCCACTTGTAGTTTTCTTTTTTGATTAAATTTTGTGTTATAAGACATCCAGATGGCACCAAAGCCTAATCTATAAAATAAAGTCCATTCAGATAATCCAGTTTATATTGTCTTCCTCATCGCCTGTTCCTTCCCTCCCACATAGATAACAATTTTTATTAGTTTTGGTCTCTCCTTACATTAGACATGTTAAACAGTAGGCATATGTACCATGTTTTAAGATGTAATGTATCATGCTACCCCCATTATTCTTCACTTTGCTTTTTTTTAAACAATGTATTTTAAAGATCTCTCTATAGTAGGATGTAGCAGTGGCCCTCATTTTTGGTTTTTTTATTATTTTATTTTATTTTTTATAATGCATTGTTCTCCATTGTGTTGATTTGACTAAGCCAAGGTTTCTTCAACTAGTCCTGTAGTGGTGAACACTCGTGTTGTTTTTCTAGTCTTTAGATATCACAGCAAATACTGTAATAAATAGCTTTGTACATAAATCTTATTTTATTTTTGCCAGCCTATCTTAAAGAGATTTTGCCAGGAATGGATTTGCTAGGTCAAAGGGCTAAATCCATATGTCATTTTGTTGAACATGGCCAAATCCCCGCTCCACTCCCACCCCCAGTAACTCAACCAGTCTGCATTCAGGGCAGCAATACCTGGGAATGCCTGTTGTCCCACAGCCTCCCTGGCAGGGTGTCTGTCAACCCTCTGATGTTCGTCCACAGATGAAATGTTTGCAACAGATGAAAGTGGTATGTTATTTATGTCTAATTTCCATTTTTTTCTTACTCATTTCACTAGTTCTAAAGGGAGAACACAAGTAGAAATGTGAGAATTTTATAGATTTGGTGGGAAGTAGACGTTTGTCCCTGCAGAGTCTATGCTCCATGAGGGTAGGACGGTGGCTATTTTGCTCACTTCTTGTACTTCCAATGCTGAGCCCAGTGTCTGACATGAACAAGGCACTCACCAGTGTATAATAAAATGAATGAATTAATTAATTAAAGGATGAATAAAAGACAGAAATTACCCTTTTTGCCCATTTCATAACTGCATTGAGGTATATTCAACCCTTTACCTTCCCTCGTCCTCTTATGTGTCTTCAATCTCAGACCTGTAATTAAGGAAGCCATTTGAAAGTCTAAATTATTTCTAAAGTCTATATCATAATTGTGAGTTTTAAAAAGAGGAAGAAGTCAAAGCATGGGTTTGCCTAATGTCATGTCCATATGGTTAATAAGTTGTGCCCATGTAGGTAAGAGGTGGGAGTAAAGTACAGTGAGAAAACATTGACAGATACTGGGAGGACGAGCTTAGCCAAGTGAGCCTCAGCACTGATATGATGAATTGCTTATTTAAGAACAATCTCCATGCCATTCATAGATTCTTTGAGGTGATAGCACTCCCTGACTCTAGCTACCCAGTCAAGATCTGAGTTCCATGCAGCATTCCTGATGTTTATCTAGCCTCTGCCTGGCCATCTCAAAGAACAAGGAGCAGTCCTTACTACTTCGGAATGGACGAAGTCTACAGGTTCTTTGACATGCAGTTCTACAGATAAAATACTATATTTTACCTATGTATAATGCACACCCCCATTTTTGGCCCAAACTTTCAGGAAAAAAATCTTCCATTTTAATTTTTAATTCAATTTTTATTTATTTATATTTAGAAACAAAACAGATTATCATATTCCAGACTATTATTTTGCATACAGATATTGTTATTGCTTTTTAGAGTTACACTTTTAACACATAAGCATAAGTAAAAGAATTAAAAACATTTTTATAGATATGGAATTAGTATTACCCATGTATAATGCACATCCTTATCTTCAAAAATTTGGACAAAAAAAGTGCACATTATATATGGCAAAATATAGTAGCAATCCTGCCATTTTTATGTTATCATCCCCCACCCTCCCAAACACTTTCAATTGCCTTTATGCTCTTTTTTTTCCTTTATGCTTTCTTTAAATGACATGACCCTTCATATGGAAACTCACTCTTAAATGCCTTCTCAGCTAGACATCATCCACCCATTCAAAGTTATATTTCTTGACTATGTCATCATTAAAAATTTCCACTTAATGAAAAAGTCATAGACACAGTAAAAAAGCAAATGACAAGTCAGGAGAATATATTTAAAATGTCTAAACCTGACATGGTTCAAATATAGAAATTATATAGGGAAATTTTGTAAATCAATTTAAAAAAAAACAATAGATAAGTGGGCAAAAAAAATGACGAATAGGTGACTCACAAAAGAGGAAACCCAAGTGATAAGCAAATGGAGAAATGCTGTTGCTCATTTAATTAGAAATATAAAATAAAAACTACAATGAGCTATGACTTTATCCCTGTTGAACTGCAAGTTGGATGACAGCAGGTCATGGCCAGGCTGAGGAGATACAAGACCCTCAGTGATGCTGGTGGGAATGTCAATGAGGGCAGCCCTTCTTTAGAGTCACCCAGCAGTTCTTGGTCAAATTCACTTACTCTAGACCCAGAAGTCCATTCTGGGAATGCCTCCAGAGAAATTCTCGCACTGGTCTCTGAGGGAAGATGCGTGAAGATCCTTGTCATAGCCTTGATTGGAGGCACTCCCACACCGAGAGGAGCAGAGAAATGAAGTGTGGTATGGAATACTATGAAGCAGTGAGAAGCTATGAAGCAGAAATACAATGGATTCTTATTAATTGCAGTCATTCTGTTCTATAAAGTCATAGAAATTACTGAACCAGGGAATATTGCAGCATTGTTCCCAGGGGAAGAAGATACAGGATTAGGTTCTTGCAAGTCTCTGGTCACAACATTTTTGTCAAATCATCAATACATACGCTTATTTTATGTGTTTTTTTCATTTAAGACATCTTTTAATCTGTACTGTTGATTCATTAACATGGAACTCATTGCCAACAGCACTGTAACACATGCCTGAAGGAAGCTCAATCTAACAGATTTTACTGGAAGGCACATGGCAGTCTTTGTACACTTAGGAACACAAGGCAGCATTTCAGTACCAAGCCTTGGGAGTCATTTTAAACAGCTGCAAAATGGTCATTTATTTATCATATGAGAACTGGAACAAGAAAGCAGAGTGTTACCTTGGTCCTTCTCAGGTGACAACACATGAGTAGTTACTCAAATTTGTCATTGCTGTGAGTAGGTACATGAATGACAATGAAAGTTCCTTGAGTATTGATTTGGAGGTCATACATAAATTTTAGTGAGTGGGTGAATTTGAAAATACAGAATCCACAAATAATGAGGGTTGGTTATATACTCAACAACCTGGTTAGTTCTCACCACTTAGAACTGAATGAAGAAAGCAAGAAAGAGAATCAGATACTAGTACAATACTGCTTATGTAAAAGTGTAGACAAAGCAGCAGCTCTTGCTTTTCGAGAATTTGTACAAATCAAAGAATACACATTAAATCCATTCCAATGATTGCCTCCTGGGTAAGAGAGAGCAAAAGGGGGAAATAAATGAATCAGCAAATATAAGGAGAGGCAGCAGTGCCAGGAACTGAGTGTGATAAACTCACTGCTCTCCGCAAGTGCCCTTCCCTTCATGCCACCTTCACCCCCAGCACTCTTCTCACAGCTCCCACCGACTGGAATTTCTGCTTTGTGTTAATCAGCTTAGCAACAACCTACAGCTTTCAGACCAACTTCACTTTATGGACTTTCCCTTCTGCAGGCTGAGATCCCTGAGGGCAGAAACTCTGTCTTTTCATTCATTCATTCATTTATATTTCTATCTTTTTTCAAAAAGGATTTGAGGCCACTGCCTATGAAGCTGAATGTGTTTGCTGAGTGAATAAAGATATGTATATATGAATGAGAAAATGAATGGGTAATTTCTAGACCTTCTCCATCACATCCTGATTTCCTCAAGATAAGTCCCAGAATTACAGAAGGTGGGGGTTGGGGCAGCAGTGTTAAGCACAAGAAGTTCTTCTGCCCCTTGAGTGAGGTACTCCCAGCTGATACACAAACAAGCATTGTATTTGCTTTTGGACTGTTACTGATGATGTGTATTCAGTTTGTCATAAACCAGACCTTTCTTATCTTTTTCACATGAAACACATTGCTATTGTGCATTTGAGTGGCTGACATTTTTTAACATGGTGGACATTAATCTTTTAGACAGATGAATAGGCAGGTAGATGATAGATAGATGGATGGATAGATAGATAGACAGACAATAGATGATAGATAAGATAGATGATAAATGGATAAATAAATAGATAGATGATGGATGGATGGGTGAATGGATAGACAGAGTGATTTAGCTTCAAACCATCAATTCAGAATATTAAATTAGTTTAAATCTTGTTGCTACCTCTGACATATTGGCCCTTTCTCCCAGATCTGTGTCACCTAAAAGTTGGTAAGAAAGACCAGGATGACAAAACAGCCTTGCAACAGGCCACATCTTGCATTTAAGTATGCCTGTCTCTCTAGAGAGGAATGCCAATCTTCTGTTACTGTGACTGAATTTCTCTTTCTCTATTTCCCACTTTTATCCTAAAGGGATCAAGAGAACTTTGTAAAATAACCCCCACCTCCAGAAATCCAGATGTGCTTTCTCTCCATGAAATCCTTGGACCTACCAGCATGATTTTGTATCATTGAACCATGGACTTGGAAACATATGTTAGATGTTGTGCAACTCAGTATTTCACTGATGGGGAAATAGAAGGTGAGAGTACCCACATGAGTACTGTCAATGAGTACTTACACAAGTCCCCACAGGAATGTTCACAAGCACTAACAGTACCTGCACAAATACTCACACGAGTGTTCATACATCCAGGGCAGGGAGGCAGTTTGTGACAGCATCTTGACTCAAAGCCTAGGCTCCTGATTCCACACAGTAGGAGGTTTACAAAATGTGCTGCCACTTAGAGAGAGACCATGATTACTCCTAGTCACTGGCCCTTACTTTTGCTCACATCTGTTACATAAATCTACTCCAGGACACTATTGAGACTTCCTGTGACACCAAGAGAGCTGAAGCTCAGGGAATGAACATCAAGGGCTTTAACTAAGTGAAGTCTCTGGACTAGACATATTATTTTTTCAGGATAGAAAACAACCCATCTCTGTGATCCTGTAAACATGGGGGCAGTCTTTTTGGAAAAGCCTGAGAATGATTTCTGGAGAGATTAAAATTGAGTGGACTTCTTTGAGGAATGGGAAAGATTTTGATAGAGAGAAAGAAAGTCCCTTAAAATTGGGGATATTGGAGCAGCAGTACAGCACTGAGAATGTATATGCAGGACAAGTACAAGAGGCAAAAGGATGGTATTGGCTCACCTGACTGGAAAGGCCAGGCATCTAGCAGGACAGCTAGATCCAGAAACTCTAAAGATATTGCAGACATGTTTCTTCCCGTCTCTCAGCTCTGCTTAGCTGCCATGTCCTTCCTTAGGAAGGCTCTCCCAGAGACTGGTAACAACTCTCATGAGTCTAGTAGGGATAGAATGGTTTTGTTTTTGTTTTTGTTTTTGTTTTGGGGGTTTTTTGCTAATAATTCCAGAATTGTCCCATGAAAGGTTCTCAATGGCATCCTGAATAGGCTTGCCAGATTTAGTTAATAAAAATACAGAAAGGCCCATTAAATTGGAATTTAAGATGAACAATGAATAATTTCTTAGTATAAGTATATTCCATATAATTTGGAGGACATACACAAGAAATTATTTATTTACCTAAAATCCAAATTTAACTTTGAATCAAATTAAAAAGGCATTCTATATTTTGTCTGGAAACCCTATCTCTTCACCAGTCCATGTAGCCAGACAGATGAAGAGCATATTTGGTTCACATTGAGACATGTGTCCATACTGTGGATCCCGGGAGTGAGGTCTCCCCATCCCAACCCCATGGACTGGGAGTAGGGAATGGTCACTGACCAGATGCTTTGCCACAAAGGGGCTGCATGTTGGGCAGACGAAACAACAGATGCTCATTATAACTTACTCCATGAACAGCAAGAAGACCAAGAGAAAAGGGAAAATGTGGCTCAAACAAATGAGCATGCTCTCTGTTACTCCCAATAATGTTGGGACTTTCCCATCTGATTTTTCTGCGTCCCCTGCTACATGCCCACTAGTCTGTAAGCTCCTAGGGGAAAGGCCTGTGTGCTGCCTGTTCATCACTGCACCCTCCTTGCCAGGCACATAGAAGAATCTCAGTGATAATTAATTGAATGGCTGAATGAATGAAGCATTATGTGCCCTTTATACTTACTCCCTGGGCAAATTTAATCATTTCCATCAGATAGGATTCTTTGAAAGAGAACTTTAGAATGATTTTACATGCACACTGAGGATTCTTTCATAACAGCAGCAATGCTAACCTGCTGTTCTATGGTGCTGTATACCATATATCTTTGGCTCTCACTCAATGTTCTTTGAAAAACTCATAAATTCCATGTGATAATATCTCTGCAAGAAAGAAGAGTATTGTTCCATTTTACATATAATGGAGCTGAATCACTAGCGGCTGAGTCATTCCATCAAGATTACTAATGGAGTGGGCAGAATCTGGCAGTTTGGGAGCCCCATTTTGAGCTTGTTCACCATATTCCTGAGAACTGTGTGTTTAGAATCATACTTGTATTTGGTCTCCAAAAACACAGTATTTCGGCTTAGAGAAATAGCTGAGTGTCCTATTAAAAGGTAGGAATATTTTCTGAAGACAAATTTAAAGCACAAAGGAAAAGGAATTGGAGGAGAAGTCAGCAGACTTGGGGCTCAGTCCTGGCCCTACCTGCCCTACCTGTCATCTCAGGTTTCCTCCTGAGACAGACTGGAGACAAGAGTTCTCTGCCTGGTGACGGCTGAGGGCCCATGTGCACCTGATACTTCACAAAGTGTCTCAATGCCACCCTAGGCCAGAAGTCTCCCTGGGGCCAGGCAGGGACCTTATCTCAGGGGCAGCATTCACATCATGGTCATCACAGGTTACAGTCACTTTCTGACAAATGGAAGTGAAAGGTCATGAGGAAAAGGCATCTTGCTCTCATTTGCCCCAGAGCTTCATATGTACCCCAAAGCCCTCTTTGTCCTGGTAAGGTGTTATAATCCCCATTTTTCTCAGGAGGAAATTTTGGCTCACTAGTTTTTTTAACCAATGTAAAATACAGTAACTGGCAAGCCTGGGATTTAGAGCTAGAGTGGTCTGGTTCCAAAGTCCTGAGCTCATTCCACTGCCCCAAACCTGTTCCTCAAATGAGTTATGGGGAGGGAATGAGGTGGTGTGGGCGAACATGGAGGGTATTCCTAGAACACCACACAATGGGGGATGATTGTTACCATTCACCTCGGAGCAGGAAGGTTGATGTTACCATGAGTTTCTTCTGATGGAGGGTGAGCCATCATGCTATGCGGCCTTTGAAAAGTGTCTTATATGCTTTGGTAGCCATGGCAGAAGCGTGCACAATAAGTACTAGGATGGCAGACAACTGGGGCCATATCTGAGCCAGATAACATCGACAGAAGAAGACTGATGGCCACGGCTGGTTCTGTGCATAAGTACTACGTCAAAGACAGTCATACATGTTTGCCCTGTTCCTGTCTCCTCAGGCCCCATCTCTCTGGGGACTGTAAAGGTCTTAGGTATTCAGCTATTCAGTTTTGGTGACCCCCATCCCTCCCAGCCTCTCCTTCATGGTGTTCCAGTTCCTGCTGCTCCATCCTGGCCACCCACATCCCAGTGCTCCTGCTGCTCACATGTTCTGCCCACCACAGGGGTGCTCCAAGCCTGTTCCCTAAGTCACTCTGGGACTTTCAGATTAAGACTTAGAAACTCCACAGGCCATTGGCATTTCTTTAATGTGCAAGGACTTCAAACCTGTAAGCGATATTCATTAATATTTCTCCCTAAGTGACTCAGAGACAGAGTGGAGGGAAATATTCAGAGGGTCAGCTTCTGCCTGCAGCGGAATCTGCTGCCCAAGCCCAGAAACTAAAATGATGATCCCTCACCTGATTCTGGTCAACAGTTCTCAACTTTAGCAGGCTGACCATCACTCAAAACTGAAGGCCAGGACAAAGGATATGGCCACAGGCAGTCCTGAAAGTTGCACACAGTTTGACAGTGGGCTCCCACATCCAGCTGTGAGCAGACAGGGCTGCAGGCCATGACCTTATAGCAGCACACTCGTGCCTGCACATAGTGGGTGTGTGATGAATGGCTGTGGAACTGAATGCTCCAGATGCATTAAAAGGGGGGCTATTATCAAAAAAAAACCCTATCCATTCTGAATCATACAACAGAAAAGGGAATTTATTCTGAATTTTCAGGGCCACTTTTGGGAGCCAGTGAAGTTGATAACAAGACATTGTATAGTCCCAGCTCCACTGTGGCTCTAAGCCGTCCCTGGGTCCCCTACTTAGTAACACAAAGGAGCTAGAGACTATGGTCTCCAAACTAATTCTGCATACTGTCACATTGAGTTTAAAGTTGTTAAAAAATACACACATGTACGCATATTGATATTTTCTTTTGTAAAGTAGTGCAATTAAGCCCTTCAGACAATTCTCACAAAAAGATGTTTGAAGTGACCCAATGGCTTTTGTCTTAGCACACTGTGGTGAAGGTATGGTGGCCTGGTGGACAGGCCCATGAGCAAAAAACCAGACATCTGCCTTCTAGCACCCTCTCTTAGACCAACTAACTTCATGTTGAGCTAGTACTTCACATCTCCGAGTCTCATTTTCCTCATCTACAAAACTAAGAAGGGATGGATTACAAGAGCTCTGAGGGTAGTTATTACTGATTTTATTTATAAGCGGGACCCTCTAAAATGATGTGATTGGGTTTTGAGAGCATGGTCCCCATCCTCCTTCCTCCAAAGTTAGGAGTGAAGCAGCCCCTTGGTTGAGCACCCAGGCTATGGAGGAACTGGGCCAAGTGCTGTGGGAATAAACCAGGACCCAACAGTGTGCAGAGGAGAGGTTCCTAGAAACTGCTGGAACCTCTGATTATTTTTACTGATTGTCACCTGAGAAGTTCCGAGCTGGTGTGGCCTTCCCCTGGCATGGTCTGGGACCTCTAGTTCCCTGACTTGTGCAAGAAAGAACTCAAGAATAAGTGTAAGTGAGAGTAAAAGTGAGTTTTATTTATGTAGAGAAAAAGAGGCTAGGATGCGGGTTCCTGGAACAGGATGAGAGGTGAGCCCAGGAGGAGCTGCCGCCACCCGCTGCTCCCTGGTTGCAAGTCTCACAAGGCTCCACTGCGAAAGAGTGGAAGCACATGTCCAGGTGAACATGAGTGAACTCCAGAGTGAGTTGCACACTGGGTCAGTCTGTCCTTAGGATTTGAAGTATTTCCAACAGCACCAAATTCTGACTCAACCTTGGGGATAGGATCTTGTTTCTAGTATGGTCCGTTCCAGAAGTGTCATGGTGTTCATCCTCCTCAGGCCCTCCCTTCTTCTTGTGGTGTCAGTTTTCACTATAATGATGGTCTAATGAGCTTTGGGGTATTCTCTGGTCAATTTTTCCTCCATCTTGGATTGACCTGGTGTTAGCCAGTCCTTGTTGTGTACTTTTGTGACCACCGCAGGAGTTTCCTGCCATAAACTGTTTCCCTTTGGTCACATGAGGAGGTGGGGGCTCTGGTGAGAGGACCCAGCTGCTTATCAGCCTATGATGTCCACTCCTAATTCCTCATTTCACCTACTGGGATTTTTCCTAACTTATGTCTATTCTACCTCAATGTAAGAGCCAGTTCCTGCCTCAAAGTGAAGTATCATAAAGGAAGAAATAAACGTTTTGAAGGTCAAAGAAAGGACAGACCTAGACCCAGTGCTTCAGGTACTTCCTGGTCCAGAATAATAGAGAAATGGTTGTTTCTAGGATATGCCTGTTTTCCCAGATGGAGCTGAAATTCTTTGTAAAATGCCATATTCCAATGAGGAATATGATGTTGCTGAAAAGAAGGCACACAACACCTGTAAACTAGGAAAAGGGAGATGTAATGAAAAGGTTTGGAATTACAAAGTGAAATCAGAGGAGACCGAACAGGGGCAAAGAGTCCAGAGAGCAACGGAGGATACAGTGAGGCACATTTTGAGGAGCAGGAGCAGACGTGAGGGAGCTGAGTCCTGGGAGGCTCAGACACTGTCTCCCTACTTCCAGTTAAATGTGCTGAGCAAGGGAGCTTCCTTGAGACCCTAAAGGCAAAGGAGAGGAGAAAGAAGTGGGTGTCTTGGGTTCATTTCCCAAGTGCTGCTGCTGAGGGAAACCCTGAGCAGGGGAGACGCCTGGGGAAGGAGGGGTGCAGGGAGAACGCCAGTCTTCCCAACTCAGTTACTCACAAGTGCCACCCAAGGGAGAAAGCAGCTTCCCTTGTCATCAGTTCTAATGTGGCATTCTTATTTTTAAAAGACTTAAAAATACTATTTTTACCCAGAGTACATTTTTTTCTTCCAAAGGAACAAAAGGATCACAACCCACATGCTCCTCAAGCAAGCAGCCCTGAGAAAAGGCAGGGCTCAGATTTACATACTGAGGGCGGCTCTACCCCCACATTCCCACCCTCTCCTCAATCCCAATAAACAACAGCAAAAAGAATGCCATGGACTTAGTACTGTCAACCCTCTTGAAAAACACAAGCAAAAATACTACAAAGTGATGAATGATGAAGCTTCATAGCCAAGGTGATTGTCAGTAGTAGTTTGGGCCATTGACAATTAGTGTTAGAGTCTCAGAATGGGAGGCCTGCGTGCGCTCTCTCTCTCTCTCTCTCTCTCTCTCTCTCTCACACACACACACACACACACACACACACACACCACAGCCTTGTAGCCTGGTTTATTTCACCACAAAAAATTCTGTTCTGCTCTTTCATATTTTATATTTCCAGTATTCCAGAAAATTTTCAAGAGAGGTAATTAAGTATTGGATCTTTCTGCAGTTTAGGAAAAGCTAAAACTTCCTTACATTTTTTTCTTGTCTTTATTTTTCTCCAAAGGAATCTTGTTCAAAAGCATCAATATAACAGTATTTTTTTTGTCCTCTCATGTGACTAGATTAAAGTTTGACATTGGAAGTACTTACCTCTAATGTGCCACCCAAGGGAGAAAGAGAGGGAGAGAGAGAGGGAGAGAGAGAAAGAGAGGGAGAGAAAGAGATGTAACTATATGTATTTGGGTTTTTTTAAGAAAAAAAATCTGCTGAAAACCACACAACAGCCCACAGTCTGTCTTAACTTTCTGAATTTCTTTTAAAATGGAAAATATTAAGAGTATTACTCATACATTCATTTTAAAAGTGGAAGGCAAAGAGGGAGTGGTGATTCATTCCAACACTGAGACTAAGAACAAACCAGGGCAGGAATGACTTCTCTCAGGCCTTTGAACTCTGGGTGAAGGCTTGGTGTCCCCAGTAGGAGCTACTTGTGGGGCATCCGTGCCCCCCAGGCTGGCTCAGGTCTCACTACCCCCTGGTCGCCTGACCCTACTCTCCTGGTAGATGGTGGATGGTGCTCAGCTGGTACCTCGCACCTGACCAATCTTGTATCGTGGCTCTGCCTAGGGTGTTCTCCAGGCACCTGCCTGATGCACCCTGGGAGGTCCTCTCAAAGGTCACAGAAACCTGGGGCTATGGAGATCGGAGCCACAATCCTCTGACAAATGTCACAGTCTTCGGTACTACCTTCCTCCCGCGCCATCCCCAATGCCCTTTAACTTCCTGCCCCCACAGCACTTAAGAAATAGAGACAAAAAAGGCACTGAAAATGCATGGAGAAAAAAAGAAGTACAGTTTAAGAAAAACCCATTATCAGGTATTTGCTGCAGAGGAAAAAATATCTAGGTAATGGCCCTTGGAGCAGGCACCTGATAACATTTTTATAAAGAAAGATCTATCTACATGAGGAATATTAAACAGATCTGTCAGTCCCAGTCAAAGTAGGTTTGCTAAATAAATGGTCAATTAATAGCCCAAAAGATAAACACCACTCAGAGAGGAGCTGCTAAAAGGCTGGCATTTTAAAAGACTGTTTTTACTTTAGGAAAGAGAAAATTAAGTTAAAGGATCAAGTATCAGGTAAGAAATGTTCCCTTCCCAGGTTCTAGCTCCAAGTGCCAGATTTTGCCAGCTCTTTATAATTACAAAGTAATGTGGTTTCAAACAAAATATTCTAGGAACACACCAAGCCCACAGATCTGAGACACTTGCTTATTTGTTATTTGTTCACAGCCAAAGACAAACTAGAGTTCAACCTCAAGTTCATCAGCACACTTACTAACTGGTTTTGGTTTGTAAATTTATTCCTGATGTTAACTATTTAAGTAGGAGCTTCTTTCTGACCATTTCTGATCAGGAACTACTGATTTTCACAAAGGTGTTCTGATTTCTACAAATATTTCTTCTTTCGGTTGTGAAGGTGAGCAGAGGAGGGCCTCCTCAAAGCCCGTGGGCTGCATCCCAGAATAGCGTGGGCCCATGTTCCCATTAGCTGACCTGCCTCCTCCACAGCACAGCCTCCCCTTCATCCTGGGAGTGCTCTTGACAGAAAATTACTTCTTGTCACCACAGTGTAGCTAGAATGGTCTCCATGCCAACCCCTGCCCTGCAGGCCCCTGGGAAGCAGAAGGCAGATGTGAGGCATCTTTATTCGTCTTGTCCTTCACCATCCCTTCTCCCAAACTGTCCAATGATGAGCTGGGTCCCCTGACTCTCTGACATCTTTCTCTTGGGCAGGCTTGGACAGCAGGAGTGAACCAGAGAAGGGAGCTGCTCCCCTTCCCAGCTTCGGTCTGTCTCATGTCCTCAGGCCCTGCTCCCTGTGCCTTCTCCAGGAGGTGCACATTACCCACACCGGAATCTGGGGCCAGGCAGGGGTTCCCTCTTTCTCCTGCCTCTAGAACCAGAAAGAGACACCTTGTGGTCTTGTCTTATAAACAAGCCATGTTGCCCGAGTCCTTGCTCTCCCATGCCTACCACCCTTGTGATGGCCTCCATACTGGCTTTGGGGTTTAGACCATTGGCCCCATCTGGCCCTTCAATCCCCCTGCTACAATACCCTCTGCCTGACTCCCACGTGGAGGCTGGGTGCCCCCAAGCCCCTCCCCCTCCAGGGCTGCTTATCCCCTTTCTGAGAGCACAGCATTGCTTCTCTGTCAGCACCTTCACAGGTTGTCTCAGGTAGACCCTGTCTGCCTGACATTCGGTTCTCGACCTCAGCTTGAGGTCCCTGTCACTGTGCTCTTCACTTTGAGGGGACTCTTTTTCTCTATTCTGGAATTCCTAAGGCTACAGAACTACCCCAGAAGTGTGTTCTGCCCTGCCCAGCTGTACATCTGGAACCAGCTATTTCTCTGAAGTTGGATGACTTTCCCTGACTCAGCCTGAGGAGCAGCCGTCTCGTTCCTGCCCTGCCTGCCTGCCATGGGGCATGGGGAGTCACGGGGCTAGAGTTAAGACACATCAGTGTAGCCCAAGACTGAGAGGTAAAGGCCCAGCCACTCTGCCATTTGAGAGGTCAGGCTCTGGGCTCTGTGAGCCTCCTCCAAATTTCTGCGGTAGCAGTATTCTGGGATGTTCCTAGCCTAGCTAGCAAGGGGCTGATGATGGGGTCACCTGGATAGCATGCTGGTTTCAATGTGCTTCCTCTGGCAGCACTGGCATTCACATTTGGTGCTCGGGGTGGCCCGATGCACGAGTTCTTTCATACCCACTCCTCAGTAGAACATGTCCCCCTTGCAATGTTTCGATTAACAGGACGGTCACTGTTGTCCATGGCAACAGAGCTGTGTTGGGTATGCTGTTTGGTAAGTAGCATGTGTTTGACCTCTGTGGCTGTGGGCTCATTGCACCTGGGGTGGGCCTGGCTCCTCTTCCAGTGGACCTGAATCTCCACATGAAAACTTGGCTGGCATCCAAAGAGAAAGAACCTGAGAACACTTGCAATCATGAAAAGGGAAGAAGGGGAACTGGCTGTTATGAATATTTACTAAGTGCCAAGTTAAGGTCTTAACATGCATCCTCAGGTATAGTCCTGAGCTGCTTAACAATGGGATACAGTCTGAGAAATGTGTCATTAGGCAATTTTGTCATTGTGCAAACATTATAGAGGCACATACACAAACATAGATGGTGTAGCCCACTACTGTAATTGCATGTGCTGTACTTGCATAGAACTGACTCGGCAGTAGGTCTGTTTACACCAGCATCACCACAAACACCTGAGCAATAGGTTGCATTACCACATTAGGATGGCTATGACATCACTAGGTGATGGGAATTTTCAGCTCCATTATAATCTTATGGGACCACTGTCCTATATGTGGTTTGTTGTTGACTGTAGTGTCATTATATGGCCACATGATTCTAATCATTTGCCCCCCCCCAAACAATCCTCTGTGGTAAATATGCTTAGCTCATTTCACAGATGAGAAACTCAAGGTTTAAGAATAATCCAGCATCCAATCCAAGGGTTCAGTGCTGACTCCGCACTTCCAGCTATATGCCTGGGGCAACCCCATGGGTGGTACAGCATCCAGTAAAACCAGGTCCATCGAAGTCCAGTGGCCATGACAGCCCACCACACCCACCATGAGCCGAGACACTTGCATGGGCATGGCGCTCTTATCTTTACTTCTCCCCCAGCTCCAGTGCTCCAAATCATGCAGGGGTTTCCAAAGGCCAGTTATTATCAAGGGTTAGAAGAAACCCAGTTTCCACATGTGGCTGGCACTGTAACTTAGATGTAGCAGGAACTTTATTACAGAGACTTCAAACCACAAGCATTGCTAAGGGGAGGTTAAAAGATGAGGAAGTGGACATAGCCATAGAAGCCAGGAGAACCTAGGAGAATGCTGGAGACCTCTGGAGCCAGCTGGACAGCTGTTATGGCTCTACACTTCTCAGCACTGAGCAGATGGCATCACAAAGTGTGTCTGTGAAAAGTGTGGAGTTGCACTGGGGAATGTGCCCTGCAGTCCCTGGGCATCCTGGTTTGAGGAAATAGCAATTAGGCCAGAAATGGTAGGGTTAAAAATAGTAGAAAAATGCAATGTTTGCACTCTACCCCCAGGACCCAACTTTGCCTGTTTTCAGGCAGAGCTACTATGAGAAGACTTGTACACCAGGAAAGACCAGAACAGGCCCTATCTGGCTGGACAGAGAGGCTGGCAGCATGAGTCAGCCCCAGAACCAGGATGGCTAACCCAGAGAGAGGATGGAGAAAGGGGCAAGAGCAGAATCACTCCTTGGGTACCTCAGGGTTTTGGCAGGAGAGCAATGGCACAGTCCAAGTGGAACTAGGGAGGCTTTAATCAGGCTCTTTACCAAGATGTGAGTGGTGAGGGAGCACCCAGTTCAGGTATTGCCTACAGTGGGAAGTCAGTATAAGTGTTTTGCTGGAAGCTGCTCAGAAGAGCAGAGGCTAGGGAAGAGTATACACACTGCCATTGGCAGCCCACACGTGGGGAGAGAACACCACCCAGATCTCCCTGCTCCATCCTCCCAGCTCCTGTCAGTGCCTCCTGTGGGCCAAAGCCAGTGACAGCTAGAGGTCTGATGGGACCGAGGGATGCAGTTCATGCAGATCAGCCTCCCATGGCATGAGGCAGGACAGGGGAGGGTGGAGGATGAGTCAATACTTTAAACAAATAGTCTGTGCTAGGCCTAAAGCTAGAAAAGAGCTGGCTGCTCACAGACTTGGTACTCCTGCCTAGCAGAAGAGTTAGTTGGCTATTTAAGAAAAGAAGAAATTGTTATACAAACTGTAACAGGCCATATAAAAATAAATGATAAAGTGTGCTGAGACCCAGACCAAGTTCTCAGGAAACTGTGCAGAAAGATACCACTTTGAGGATGGATAGGATTGGAAGGATATGTAAGTCTTTTATCAACCTTGAATTTATTTTTGTGTATGGTGTAAGTTGGTTTGATCTCCAAAATATATAAAGAACTGACACAACTCCACTCCAGGAAGACAAACAACTCAATTACAAAATGGGCAAAGGACTAGTACAGACACTTCTCCAGGGAAGACATACAGAGGGCCCAGAGACATATGAAAAGATGCTCAGTATCACTGGCCATCAGAGAGATGCAAATTAAAACCACAATGAGATACCACTTCACACAGGTCAGACTGGCCATCAGAAACAAAGCAACAAACAAGTATTGAAGAGGTTGTGGAGAAAAGGGAACCCTAGTGCACTGTTGGTGGGAATGGAGACTGGTGTAGCCAGAGTGGAAAACAGTATAGAATTTCCTCAGAAAACTAAAAATGGAACTGCTTTTTGACCCAGCTATTCCACTGTTGGGATTATACCCTAAGAATCCTGAAACATGAATCCAAAAGAGCCTATGAACCCCAATGTTCATACCAGCACAACTTATAATAGCCAAGTGCTGGAAGCAACTTAAGTGCCCATCAGTAAATGAGTGGATCAAAAAACTATGGTACATTTACACAATGGAATTCTATGCAGTAGAAGAAAGAAGGAGCTCCTACCCTTTGCAACAACATGGATGGAACTGGAGAGCATTATGCTAAGTGAAATAAGCCAGGTGGTAAGAGACAAATACCATGTGATCTCACCTATAAATGGAACAACAAATCAACAAAATCAGCAAAACAAACAAGTAAGCAAAATACAACCAGAGAAATTGAAATTAAGAGCAATCTAACAGTAACCAGAGAGGAGGTGGGAGGGGAGAATGGGGGGCAGAGGGGAAGGGTTTTCAGGAACAACTATAAAGGACACATGGACAAAATTGAAAGGGGGTAGGAGGGTAGGATCAAGGGTAGGAAGTGGGAATGGGTTGATGAAGGGGAATGGTGGGGGAAAATGGAGACAACTGTACTTGAACAACAATAAACAAATGTGGGGAAAAAAGGATTGGAAGCATATGTGGAAGCCACTTTAGGCGAAGGGATGGAGGGTCAGGCTGGTGGAGGAATATGTCCTGAACACAGGCTCTGAGAGGTGGGCGAGGGCTGGCCATGCTTGACTTTACAGGAATTTGGTCTGAACCATGAACCCTTGGAGGCTATTAAACAGGAGAAGGAGTTACATATGTTTTTAAAGAATCAAGCTAGCTACAGACTGCAGACAACATTGGAGGCCAGGAGTGGATTAAGAGACCAGGCAAGAGACTGCTGCAGCAACCACAGCAGAGGTGACAGTCACCAGGATTGAAGCCAGGGCAATCACTCATTATTCAGGCATTCACTCACTTAGCACTCAGTGTGTTCCAGGCACTGGTCTAGGCCTATTGGCAGAGCTGTGAACAAGACAGATGAGGCTTCTGCTCTCATGAAACTTATGTTCTAGTGGGGAAAGTTTTGACCATGGCTAGGGAAAACAAGTAGGTGGTATCCAGACATACTTGAGAGGTCAAGACAATGGCATTCAGACACGGGGTTAGAAGACGGCAAGTATGGAGGCTGACACCCAGGTTTCTGGCTCATGCTACTGGGAGAATGGGGTGCCATTCACTGAGCTAGAGGTTCTGATGGAGCACCAGATTTAGGTTCTGCATCAGACATGCTGGATTTGAGGTGGTTTTGCCATATGCTACCTTGCACAGTAGCTGTGACACTTAAATGAGAGTGTCTCCAAGTGTGGAGATGCACCACACTGAATCTGGTATTAAGTGTTCAGTAGAGGTTAGCAACTCTTCTCCTGTCTGTAGAAAACTCCAAATAAGGCATATTTATTACAGAATTAGCAAATGGAGGTGCCTGAGTGGTTGGACCAAATGACTTCTGTTTTAGTTGCAGGGAGGACTAAGAAAGCAGCCCCTGAGATGTTGGAGAAGAGAATCATGGATGGAAGAAAAAAGAAAGGGGCCTCTGAAAAGAGCATTGTGCATCTTACAGGGCACACCTGAAAGCACAGAAGGTGGAACCACTGATCTGGCCTTGTGTTGGGTAAGAACTTTTACGGTAATTTTTCCCCCTTGTAGCATCTGAGGGAACCAGCTTCTGCCCACAGACTGCCAGCCTTAGCTGGTGGGTTAAAAAAGGTGGCCCTGAGACTGCATGAAGTCTAGTTAATTACCTTTCCAGCAGTACAGGCCATGGCAGTGGGTGGGGGGTGCCTTGGGAACAAGTGATTTTGGCTGGCATGCCTGTACTTTGTACAATACTGAACTTCTCAAGTTCTCAAAGGTTCACATGTTCATTCAGTTTTTACTGAGAAGCTACTATATGCCAGAGACCTTGCTAACCAGAGGAACTAACACAAAACAGAGAAAGTGTAGACAGGGCAAGGATGGGAAAGAGGAGGGAGGTGTTATTTTACCCATTGTCCTTGCTGGTCTATTGATTGAAGCTTCAGAAAGGGCAGAGGAGAATACACCTGAGGCAGTAAAAGCCCACAGAAATATTATTATTGATGTCAGTTTTATATTTATATACATGGGAAATGGAATCAAGGATGTTTGTTTCTAGAATTTTCTATTTAAGCCATTAGAGATGGTAGCATCTAGGGCATGGTGGATGCCCAGAGAGCTGTAGATGAGATTCAGTGCTGAAAACATTCCCTGCACAGGCAGGCTGACACAGGGTACATTGGCTGTGAATTCATTTTTATTTTTCCTCCATTTTTTACAGTGATTTTTAAAAATTGACTTGAGAACTAGACAAAAAAAGCATCTTAGCCAAGGTTATATATTTGAAAAAGATGCCAAATAACTCCCCAGGGAGAATTATAATTCATTCCATTACAGACTTTATGCCTAGAAGCAAACAAAGTAAGTAGTTTGTTGCTAAGGAGATTAATTAGTTAATATTTATAAAGGGCTTTAAAGGTACAAAATTCTCTATAAATGTAAAGTATTATTAACATCACCAGTAGTGCCACTGCTTTTATATTTTGAAGGAAGACCTGTTCTTTAGCCTGGTTATGGATTCTTACAGTGAAAATGAAAAGGAGGAGAAGAACAGCAGGAATTCACAAAAGAATGCAACCCACTGGTTTTATTTTAAAAAATTTCCATAACTGAAGAAGGCTTTCTTGACATCTCCTCCAAAACATGAATACGTGTTTTACAATTCTGTTCATTTTATACATTGGCATCACTTCCCCTGCCTCCTCCACCCATCCTGCTTTGTCTGGGCAAGCAGATAAGGGCTTTGAAAACTGGGTCTTGTGGAAGGAGAGGTGGCCGTGGTCTCCTGCTGAATGTGAGATGCCCAGAGAGGACATATAAATTGCACAGACTGAAAGGGGTGTGGCCCTCCTCACACAAAATTCTGGCTGGTGTGCAAATGAGACCTTAGGGGGTAGCTAGTGGGGCTGGTTCCTCTCACTGTCATGTGTAATGCACTGCAGCGTTTGGTGACAGCTAGGTGTGACCTGGATAATTCCCAAAGGCTTTGGACCATGAATCATTTTTTTTTAATTAACATAGTAACTAAGGTGAGTCAACTAGAGGGGTATGGCTTTCTTAGGAAGCCTCTGGTTACATCAAATACTAGTTCAAATACTAAAGCATTGAGTCAAGGGTGCTGGGGATGTAAGGTGGCACTGAGAGGGAGAAGGCAGAAGGTGAAACATTCTCAGAAAGGATTATCTACCTTCAGCAGTAGGAGCCAACCATCTGTAATTCTGAAGGATGGCCCTGGAGTAGAAGATGAAAGACAGATTGGTCCAGCTGCAGGTGACCACTACCACTGGCATCTCCTCTGTGATGTGCCCCAGGCACATCTCTGTTATCAGCACATATTTTGTGCCTCTCTGTTACAGAGCAAAATAAGGTTTGGCCACCTGCTGTGGTACATAAACATAACACAATAATTGATGGAGGAGGAAAATGTTTTTATTAATGAAGTGCCCAATTTGGGGGAATGGGGGCTCTCCTGCTCCAAGCCATTCTTTTCTGCAAAACACAGAAATTCCCTTGTCCCCAAAAAGACTGAAATCCAAATCCATGCCCAGAGAACACCTCTGCTTCTTATCTGTGCCCAAGGCTGCTACATAGTTAAGTCTCTGTCTCTCCAGCTCCATGTTATCTCCCTCTCTGGAGTGCGCACTTGTGAGGCCAGCATCTCTATTGCCCCACTGCAGCTTTCTCACTCTCTTGGACCTGGGGTGCATTGCCAGATCACTGCAGCTGGTTGTGCCAGGGGCTCAGCCCTCTGGACCCTGGCATCCAGGGCTGCCTGGGACCAGTGAACTTTCCCTGCCCATGCATCTGAGTGCTGCTCTCAGGGTGAAGAATGGGAGCAGTCCAGGCCCCGTGCCATGTAGCACAGGGCCACAGTGTCCCAGCCAAACTCATCACTGGTGAGATGCACATGCCACGCGATGCTGCTCCAGACCATGGGAGCAGGGCAACGCAAGAGCTGCAAGTAGGGCTCAGCATCCCACAGTCCCACCACTAGCAGGGCATACACCCTGCATGCACAATTCAGCCTTCACAAGCTGGCTCCCAACTGTGAAATTGAGAGTAATGAAAAAAAGAGAAGAGCTTCGATTTGCCCTCTATTTTAAATCTTTCTCCCAAAATCCTATGCGCTATAGGCATAAATTCCCAGCCAATTTGAGCCAACATGAGCATCAGTCGACACTGTGTCTGTGTGCCTCCTCCAGCTGCCATGATCTGGACATGAGTAGGAGGGCTTCTAGCTACATGAGAACACCACGCCTCTGCCTGGCATGTGGCGTCACCTTGTCACACATGTGTTGTGACTTTTTCCAGTCCCAATCATGCTCTGTGAAAACAGTGTTATGAGCTGCATTAGTTGTTTATTTTTCCCTGGCAATATGGAAGCCTATCAAGTCCCAGTTCTGGTTTCAATTCCGGGCTGCCTTTGGCACTTCCCAACCCCTCTTGGGTGTCCCTCCCTTCTCCAGGGAAGGCAGGCTTTTTCCCTGGCTGCTGTTTCAATCCACTGCCTTGGGGTTTCCTGCAACACCTCCCCTCTCTGGGGGAGTACAGTCTCTCACTGAATCGGGGTTTCCCCCACTCCCCAGCAAACTGGCCAAATGCATACCCATGTTACATCTCTAGGTGTTTCTCACCACTGCACACCCTTTGTGAGGCTCAGAGGGCATTCAGGTAAAGACATGAAATGAAAGTAGTAGGTAAGCAAGAGTGGTGAGATGACAGAAAGAAGAGATGTCACACAGGATGGTCTGGTTTGGAGCTAACCTCTCTCAAGTCTCCAGATAAGATGCCAGCTGATAAGAGGCCCCTATACAAAATTTATTGGCCAGGCTTTGAGGATCCATATTTGCTGATGGAAACTGTATGAGTACAAGAAGTCATATGACTGAAAGCACCCAAACATTTTCCGGTGTTTTGTGAATTCTGTACTTCTGAAGCCTACTCTTCTAGATATTACATCAGCCCAAGGAAATGTGCTACTTTTGGAAATATGGTGGAGCCTTAGGCATTTTCACAAATAAAACTGTTTTTTTTTTTAAATACCAGGATCATTTCAATTGGCTGTAGTAGAGCAGCCACCCTACCGGTAGCTTTTCTGCAGATGGTAGAACTCTCTGGCTGTCTTGGAAGATGGTTGAAATAAGGACCAAGATGTGTTCTGGTCTCAGCATTAAAACTGCTCATGGGGGAGTTTCTTCCTCATTACTCTCCAAGGCTCCCACATCTCCCTACCAGTCAGAGAGATCCATACACTGATAACCTACAATCCCTGCCTTAAAATATTCAACCATTGTACCTGGCATGTAGTATCTGTGTAATTTCAATGCATGCCTCATGACAGTAATTCTGGCATTGGGGAGTTGCCCAGGACTGAGATGCTGAACTGAATGTCAGGAGGAGGACATGGGAAGGAGTGTCCAGAGGCAAACACCTCTCAGAGAAAGGAAAGTTGCGGCAAATCAATTTCTTCCTCCCAAGCTGTTGATGGGCCTCTGCACCCTCCATCGTGGGAAAATGGTACTTCAAGTATTGGGAAGGAAACTACTAAATGAAGGTGTTTTCCTCTTGTATAAGAGGTACACCTTATACAAGATGATCAGGATGCTCATTTTCAGGCTAGGCTGGAGTCCTCCATGCCCTAAATCCCATGGTGTTCAGTTGGACAGTATAATATCAACAAAATCACCAAGAATCCAGCAAGGCATACAGGCCTTTGTTTTCTTTTAAGATGACCCAGAACCCAGAAGAAACATGGCCATTGAAACAGGAGCCCCAGCACCAATAACAATGACAATCTGTCTCCCATCTCTCCATCTCTCCATCCTGTTTTCACAAAAGGCTTCTAAAGAATGCATCACGAGTGATCAGGTGGCAATGGAAATGGATTGTGTTGTGTGTGTGTACACAGGTATGTGTGCATGGGTCTGCATGTGTGTACATGTGCACACATGCATCTCTGTGTGTGTGTGTACACCCACCAAACTCACAGAATACAGTGATGCTGCCCACTGCCGGTGGCCGCCCCACCTACCTGCTGGGCAGAGGAACAGGCTACATTTGTCACCTGGCTGTTTGTGGCTGAGCCTCCACCTTGACTGCTTTTTGGTTTTGCTGCCTTCATTGTAATTGTTTAATTTTTTTGTATAGTTTTTCTCTCCCAAGTGAGATTATAAATTAAGGCACTTCTAAGGCAGCTCCCCCAATATTTTTTCTGACTCTCCCCAACCCTAGTTGATCATGCCACTGCCATTTCATTTTGGTTCTTTAAGTGAGCCAGATCACATCTGCTGACCATGATGGTGCAGAAGGGTCCAGACCCCAGTAGCCAGCTGTTAGTATGAGAGTGGGTTCTGGCAATGATGCCCAGCAGATGGCTCCACTAGGCCCCCCACTTCTGTATGATGTGGTACACATGGCTGAGGCTTCAATGTGCACACATTCAGTCCTCCCACCCCCACATCCAGGGGACACACAGGGGGCCACTCAGCTGATTCTTCTCCCCTGCCCCCACCTTTCCTTGACTGTTCTGTGCCCTAGATGCTACTCTAAGGTCTGCATCATGAGGGCTCTCTGGCCCTCTGGCTACCAATTGGGTTCAGCCATGGGAGACCAAAGGTGGGGAGAGAGAGAGAGGTCAAGGCATTTGCACCACCACACCCCAACGCCACTAGACTTGATTCTGACAGAGGCTGAACTTTTTCCGGGTACTTTTCTATATAGAATCCTTCCCCAGGCTCTAGTCCTCACTGTCTCTAAAACGCTACTTCATCCTTTTACAACTTCTGACTGGGGTAGTGATGGCTTTTCCCATTATTATATGGAGGGCCTGCATATCCCTCACCCTTAACCCTGCTCACCCTGAACATTAATCCACTCATAAACCTTCTCTTGGGTGGCTCCTTTGAATGTGTCATCCCTTCTTCTGACCAGCCACTCTGCCTTAATGACAAAGCCATAAACTGTGAGACCCTCAAGTGCAGGGATCTGTCTGATTCATCATGATCCCCAAAGCTTAGCAGAGTATCTGGCCCATATATAAGTCATCAGTAGACATTTGTTGAAGGAATACTGAATGAATGAAGGGTGAATAAATTACAATAATGAATGGTCTGGTAACCACGATGGGTAATAAGCCAGTGATGCCTCATTGCACAATAGCAGAAAGCAGCCCTCCATTCCCAGTGATGAGGAGAAGGGTTCTCATAGGAAGGAAAGTGGAACGCTTGACTCAGATAACCATGGCCTGTCACACAACCAAACACATGACAGTGAAGCCTATGGCAGTTCACAGTCAGAGTCCCTCATTCAGGCCTCAGGAAGACAGTTGTTGGAAACACCCTCAAGCTTCCTGGCACACTCTGTTCCTCCCAAACACTAACCATGAAGTGAAAGGCACTTGAAGGGGGTATGTTTCCTTTTGTATCCAGAACAAGAAAGAAAGGGGAAGAGAAGGAGACACCCACTGGCTGTGAAGGGAGAAGGAAAGATGCTATCAGATCTGAAAGGCCAGTTCTCTGGCTTCTCCCAGAGCGGCTGTGCATAGCCTGCTCAAAAAGAGGGCAGATTTTAAGAGTGAATAAACCAAATTCATGACATGAAACCTCATGCATGTGTTCCATATTTCCTGTCTAGGAGAAGAAATAATTTTCAAGTAAGGATCCTCTGTGGGCATTTTTTGTGTGTGTTGTGGCCTAGTCAAGATAACTATTGAACCTATTTCATCATAGAGGACTCCAGTGACACCACTTGGCAATCATCCTAGGAAGAAGATACCAGGCTCCTACTCTGTACTAAGGGACATGAGCTCCTAGGGTAAATTGAGTCTAATCCCTGCAGTGCCTCATTTCTTCAGCCCTACAGGCACTGCACCCTCACTGCAGGCTTGTCATCCACTTTAACAGGCTCCTGAATTCACATCAGTGAGTGGGGGGTGTTATGTGTTAAAACAACACCACGTACAACAAGGATAAGGAATGTTGGTCAGAGGCCATATCAGCCCCACTAGAGTCTCAGTACCTGGATTCACAGTAGTGGTGCCATATAATGATCTTTATTACCCATTCACTTCCCCATTAGGGAAACCTCTTCTTGTGGCCTCTGTGGGCCTTATAATGTTATCTGTTATCTCCTCAGGAACAATCTCATCTATACTGAGCTGGGAAGTTGGGAGCCAATCCTATTACAGATAGTTCAAGGAAGACAATTTCATTATCCCCCCAAGTAATACACATCATTTTAAAGATCTTCCTTTGTTACAGTGTCTGTCCAGCTCTTAACCTATTTATCAATTGATTGATCAATTTGCCAAACACTACTCTAAACCCTCTGCATGTCTTAACTCTTTTAATCCTCAGCAACCACAATCTGGATACTATTGTCATCTACTTTTTCAGACTATGACTCTTCAAGGCTCAGGGAGGTTCAGGAACTTGCCCTGGGTTACACAGTTAGGAACTGTCAGAGATGGTGTTCACACTCAAGCATTCTGGTTCCACAGTCAATAAGGAACTGTTCCCTACAACCCCATCAGTTTTTGAATACAGCAAATCTTTCGTATTTGGTATCATTTTACTGGAAACAGAGAATACCTGGGCACCATCTACTGAACAATGTCTTCCTCTACTACTTTTGTATAGTATAATATCTTTAAGAGGGAGCACAAGTTTAAAGTGTGGTAAGGGATATAGAGAAACACTCCAACAGTGGAGGAAATGACAGAAGGGTGCTCAGTGAAGGTTAGGCAAGAGTACTTTTGACAGAATTTTATTGGATCTTTGCCTTGGTTCCCCGCTTGGAGCCCAACACACACAAAAGGCTGAAGTTGGCTCGGGTTCACTACCTTTTATAGGCAAAGCCCTGACAATGTTTTTGTCTGATATAATGAGCAAAGTGGTCAAGTCAGTTCACCAGGAGCATGAATGCAGACTCCAACATGATGGGCAATGGATGAACAACTGCTGAATGAATGAATGAATGAATGAGTGAAGGAAGGTGAAGATTGCACCATCAAATTGGGGGTGAGGTGGAGGAGGAGGTTAGGAATTCTTGGCTTCCTGGTAATGAAAGGATGAACACCTGCTCTTCTCAGGTTCACAATGGCTGGGGAATAACTGGGGAACCTGGGTGTTAAGTTAAAATTAAGACCCAAATTTGTGTCCAGAGTCCCTGAATGTGCAAATCTCCTGCTCCACTATAACCAAACAAAAATGGAGGCTTGACTGCCTGCCACAACAAAAACCAAACTCATAAGGCAGGTGCCGGTGCAAAAGGAAAGAGGTTTTATTCAGGTTTCATATGACCTGGGAGAATGGTGGACCACTGTCTCAAAGACCATCTCAATCTCCCTGCTCAAGACAGAAGTTCTTATAGGGATAGGGAGGGGAGGGTTGTTTTTTTTCTCTATCCAATAATTTTGCTAGCTTTGGTCCTTTCAGGCCCTATCCATTCATATTTATAGCTTTCAACGTTCTCTGTGGAAGAACCTCTCCCTGCCTCCATCTTGGCTAACAGGGAGACTCCCCAATGCTCCAACTGTCTACAGTAACACCACTACTACCCTAAAATCATGAAATGCTCAAAAAGATGGTGAGGTTCTGAGAGTTCACTAAGTTAGTCTTTGTAATGTTTGTATTTTTACTTAAGGTTGTACATAGTGACCTTGGGAAAAAGTTAGTGTCCAGCTTGTGACTATAGCATTTCATGTTAAAGCAAAGTAGATCTTTTTAAGGTGCAGGAGAACAGGTGCTTTGTTTTCTAAAACTAGATTTAGTTTACCTTATCGGTCCTATATATGGGGGTCAGAGGAGCTCCCAAGTAGCACTTGCCCTCACATTCAACCCCCCATAACAGTTCCTCAAATTTCATAAAGCAATGGAAACAATCCAAGTGTCCATAAACAAATGAATGGATAAACAAAATATGGTACACATTACCATGGAGTAATAATCAGTCTTAAGAAAGAAGGAAGTCCTGAAACATGCTACAACATGAATAAACCTTGAGAACATTATGCCAAGTGAAAAAGGCCAGTAATACACCAGCATATGATTCCACTTATATGTTCTTAGACTAGTCAAATTCACAAAGACAGAAAGTAAGGGGGTTGTCAGGGGCTGGAGAGAGGGGGACCTTGGAGATATTGCTTAATGGGCACAGGATTTCAGTTTGGGAAGATTAAAAGAGTTCTAGAGGTTAGCCACACAACAATATGAATGTTGTTAATACTACTGGATTATGCACTCGAAAATTTGTAATATGGTAAAATTTGTTATATTTTACCACAACTAAAATAAATAACTTTAAGTAAAAAAATTATAGTAAAATTCAATACAATTTTCTTCTCCCACCACCAAGAACCCATTTTCTGGCCAGGGGACCACTGCCTACATAGACACCAGTGTGCCTCCCTGCCTCAAGCATCGTCTTGAGAACATTTTTCCCTCCCTTGGAATAGCCCACATTGTTGAAACCTGATGTACAGTGGCCTGGGGGATTCTCCCAGTCATCCTTCTGCCACTCCAACCTGGGCAAGCTACAAGGAGTCAAGTTTTTCAAGACGAAAAGGTTGACTGTGGGTGGGATTCTTAGCACAGTGCCTGGCATATAGGATGTGTGTAATCGAAGGAAAGATGAGGCTGATTAAGGAAAATGACAACTGTGTGTGGTGTCTTTTGAGGGTTAAAAGAAAGTCAATTTGTCTTTTTTAAAAAAAAATTATCTTTACTTCAGAATCCACATTTGGCCCTCTGCATCCCTGTCATATAAACATAAGTCTGTCTCTGGGATTGGGGCACGTTCCATCTGTGTAGTGTCCATTATCTCAACCCTTTAACACTGAGAAGCAGGATTATCCACACATTTCACATTAAGAATTTACTATAAAATGGACTGTTGTGGAGGACTTCTGGCCAAGAGGGAGGCATAAGTAGACATACTGTGCCACCTCCCACAACCAAAATAATGACAACAACAATTTAGAAACAAAAAACAACCAGTACTGACAGAAAATTGAACTATATGGAAGTCCAACAACCAAGGAGTTAAAGGAGACATATTCATCCTGACCAGTAGGAGGGGCAGAGTCAGATGGCCCAGCAGAGGAGGGGTCGTGGCAAAGCAGTGGCTGGTGGACCCCAGGAGCACAAGGCAGCAGCTGGCAGACCCTGGATGTGCAAGGTGACCCCTTGGATGTGAGAGTGGACCCAGTGAGGTGGCAGATTATGGAGGGGTGCAACACACTAGGCAGCTGGCAGACCGGGAGGTCCCACATTCACATACAGATAAACCAGACGAAACTGGGAAGAGAGACAGACCACACACCCCAGGGTCCCAGCTCAGGGAAATAAAGCTTCAAAACACTGATTGAAAACACCTGTGTGGGTTGAGGTGCCCCCCCCCACCCACCCTGCCTCACAGGAGAGTTCGCTGGAGAGACCCACAGGATCCCAGAATGTACAAACCCACCCACACAAAAATTAGCACCAGAAAGGCCCAGTCTGTTTGGGGGAAACAGCAGAAGGGACTGAAGTATGACAGAGTGGAGCAAGCGTCATTGTTCCGTCTCAGACCCCGCCCCCTCATACAGCATCACAATGCAGCAACATGTGTTACCCTGCCCTGGTGAACACCTAGAGCTCCACCCCTTACTATGTAACAGGTGCGTCAAGACAAAAAAAATGGCCCAAACGGAAGAACAGATCAAAGCTCCAGAAAAAATACAACTAAGTGATGAACAGATAGGTGACCTATCAGATGCACAGTTCAAAACACTGGTAATCAGGATGCTCACAGAATTGGTTGAATTTGGTCACAAATTAGATGAAGAAATGAAGGCTATGCTAAGTGAAATAAATGAAAATGTACAGGGAACCAACAGTGATGGGAAGGAAACTGGGACTCAAATCAATGGAGTGGACCAGAAGAAAGAAAGAAATAATCAAACAGAAAAGAATGAAGAAACAAGAATTCAAAAAAATGAGAAGAGGCTTAGGAACCTCCAGGACATCTTTAAACATTCCAACATCTGAATTATAAGGGTACCAGAAGGGGAAGAGGAAGAGCAACAAGTGGAAAAGTTATTTCAACAAATAATCAAAGAGAACTTCCCCATTGTGGCAAAGCAAATAGACTTCTAGGAAGTCCAGGAAGTGCAGAGTCCCAAAGAAGTTGGGCCCAAGGAGGAACACACCAAAGCACATCATAATTACATTACCCAAGATTAAAATGGAGAGAATCCTGGAAGCAGCAAGAGATAAGGAGGCAGTTACCTACAAAGGAGTTCCCATCACTGTCAGCTGATTTCTCAAAAGAGACCTTGCAGGCAAGAAGGGACTAGAAAGAAGTATTCCAAGTCATGAAAGGCAAGGACCTACATCCAACATTGCTCTATCCAGCAAAGCTTTCATTTAGAATGGAAGGGCAGATAAAGTGCTTCTCAGGTAAGGTCAAGTTAAAGGAGTTCATCATCACCAAGCCCTTATTATATGAAATGTTAAAGGGACTTATCTAAGAAAAAGAAAATAAAAAACATGTACAGTAAAATGATAGCAAACTCACAATTATTAACAACCACACCTAAAACAAAAACAAACTAAGCAAACAACTAGAACAGGAACAGAATCACAGAAATGGAGATCACCTGGAGGGTTATCAGTGGAGAGTGGGAGGAGAAGAGGTAGGGAAAAGGTACAGAGAATAAGTGGCATAGATGGTAGGGAGAAAATAGACAGGGGGAGGGTAAGAATAGTATGGGAAATGTAGAAGCTAAAGAACTTATAAGTATGACCCATGGACATGAACTAAAGTGGGGGAATGTGGGTGGGAAGGGGTGTGCAGGGTGGAGGGGAAATGGGACAACTGTAATAGCATAGTCAATAAAACATATTTTAAAAAAGAGAAAAAAGAACTTACTGTAAAATGTATTTATTCTAAAATCACTATACTCAATAGAAATATAACTAAGAAGAATCTTTAAGTCACTGTGTTTTGTAAAGCTACATTCTAAACATACACACGGATCAAAGTTTATATAGAAAGACATCCTGCAGGGTTATGCTCTGGCACAGATGTGCATCATGATCCACACAAGCAGGGACCATGAGCAGTGGGACAAGCCTGGGACAAGAAGGCAGAAACCTGGGTTCTGGCTGTAGCTAGATCTGAGGCAAGTCCCTTTGCCTCTCTAACCATCTGTTTTCCTTTTGACAAAAGAGGATTATAATATCTCTCTTGCACTGTCTCAGTCTGATAGTCCACAATTCTGTGATTCCATCCCTATGTTTATTGGATTTATGCTGCCCAACCCTAGTCAAGACCCTCGGTTGTCAAAGACAGATGAAGAGAGGCTCACTTTTTTTACTCATTGAGAATAAACAATTTAAAAGGCTTTTCAACAAGGGTTGAAAAAAAGGTATTTCTGTTTAATGCTTGGTTTTTCTTCAGATGAAGTATAGACCTCCTGAGCATCTTAAATTATGCTTTGTTTTAAATATTTTAAAATAGCTTCAGCTAGTTTTCTATACTTTTCTTTAGAGTATATGTAATTTTCATACAATTTAAACAAATGAAGAGAAATACAAATAAATTGTTAATGATTTACTTATATATTGCTCACAAGGGTTCTCTTTTGGTCAATATAATGATAAACTGTCTCTAATATTTATGAATACCCTATGTACAAAGCTTGGGGTGGTTTTTTTGTACTATCTATGGGGATAGAAATCATATATGTGCAATAAGATTTGTAAATAATACCCTTGCTATATACTGAGTTGAGGGTATTAAATCGAGTTTAAAATATACCAAAGTGAAGTAAATTTGGTTTGAATGAGTCCACTTAGAAACTTTATTTCATCTGAATTACAGACTCATGATGAAGTCACAACACTTCTGGTTTGGTCTACTATGATTTCTAAGACCAGACTATCCTATGGCACCACACAAGCTGAACTCTGTGGCTCCTATGGGAAATTCTCCCCTGTCCCCCCACTGTCTCCCACCATCTGTGGCAACTGACATCAATAATTAATTTCTCTTTCAGTTCAGTTAACCAACACTAAGAGTTAGACTCTGTGTTTGCTGGTTTTGGAGCATGTGTGGGCATGTTTTCTATGGTAGACAAGTTGTATAGTGAGAGATGTGTTTTAGGTAAGTTGGAGTTACTAAGTGCTACACATTAGCTTGTCTAACATTATTAATAACTTCTTGTTTACAAAAATTCTGCATATATATTCCATTGTTCCATTAACCTCATCTGAGTGGGTGTATTACCTTAATCTCATTAAGTAAAAAGGAAATGAAAGCTCAAGAAGTGAAGAAATACCTCCCAGGACCAGCTGAACAATTACTAATATCAAAACAAAGTCCATGCCAAACCACTGCTGCCTTTCTCTCCAACCTCTTCGCTATGACACTCTCTGGCTGTTCCTGCTCACCTACCCAAATTTCTCCCAGGTCCTCAAACACACCTACCTTCTGTCACCTGCAGACATTTGTTATTGTTCTTCTGTCTGCCTGGACCTGACCTCTCTTCCCACCCTTATTTCACATAGCAGATCCCCTTCCTTCAGTGGTGCACCCTCCAGCAGCCCCTATCCTTACCAATACTCACTGGCCACACACAAATTATGTGTGAAAATTGAACTTCTTGGAGGGCAGGAACATGCCAGGTTCTCCTTCACTCTCCCCAAGTACCTGAGGCAGTGCCTGACACAGCAGGTTGTTGGTATTTGTTGAATAAGTCCACGAAGAGATGAACTGGTGGGACATGGCCTGAGAGGATGAGTTTGCTTTTGTTTCCATGTCTATCCAAGCCCTTGCACCCCTGATGGCTATAAGGGAGAAGGAATTTCCTTTCTCCAGGGGCAGCCACCCAAATGCTAGCACCCAGAATGAGTGCAAGTACAATGTGCTTAACTAACAAAGGTAGAGTGCAGTTTGTGCAAGATGACCAAGATAGTAAAGTACATGGTACTTTTTCTTTTTTTTTAAGAAAACAAAGCAGGCTCTGAGCACCTTGCAAATAGAGCTCAACCTGTATGAAAACCAATGAGACAAATATAATGGAGGCCTGTTGCATCTGTCTAGAACTGTACAGATATGCTCCCCTTTTCACCCCAGAAACTTAGCTTTCCTTCCGCCTTACCATGGCAGCTTCAGCTGACCTGGCTTCCTCAGAACACCTAAGGCCCTCATGAAGTCAGTAGATATAAAGCTGGAAACCAGAGGTGAGGCCAGACCATGCAAAGGCATTTCACAAGCTCTGGGCCTGGAAGTCAGCCTTCTGTTTGCAGTACTATCACAGGACCACACATGAATGGAACCTCTTTGAGAAGTACCATTGAATGCCTTACTTCCCAGACTATCAAAGAACCCAAAAGATGCTATGATGTTTGGGACCTAGGTGAAGAGTTTCTCATGTGGGGTTGACAAGACAAGATTCCTTTGACACACCTAAAATGTACACACAAGACAAAATGTAATACACACCTAAAAAGATGTATATTAATTTTCTTCTTAATTGGAGGTTTATTTTTAGTTGGAGTTAGTTTTCTGAAGCTTAGCTCATTCCCTTTCAAAACCTCCCCATCATCCACAGGGTAAAAAACAAACTCTTGAAAGTGCCCTTTAAGACCATCTGTGTCCTGGCTCTTCCGTCCTCTTCCAGAGCCATCTTTCTTCCGTGTTTCTCCTTGCTCAGTCCTGCTTTCACTAGGAGCCTAAGCAAACCCATAAGGCCACACCACTGTGTCCCTGCTCATTCTGTGTCCTTAGCTTTAGGCCCTTTCACCTTCTCTGGTTACCAGAATCCCATTCATCTTCAAAGAGTGATCCCAGCTGCCACATCTTCTGGGAGATTTTATTCATTCCTGAGCTGTCATAAATTATTTCTTCTTCCAACCCCCTCCACACTTGGCTGCAATTCTAACATATTACCTATTTCTTTTTGGCCTTAGGTTTCCATGCTTATCCTTCTGTCTCCCAGTGGATGTCAGTTCTTTGAGGATGGCATAAATGGTCCATTTCTCATCCTTTCCATCTCCAAAACTTCCCAGGGCTTTACACATGGTAGCTGCCCAGTGAATATTTGTTGAATGAACTTTGTTGAATTTTCACTCAGTAAGCCCAGAATGGAAAAGCAATTCCCACTGGGCTAGGTCAGCAGAGATGTCCTCAGACTGTAAGCTGGAAAAGGATGAAGAGAGGCCACCTCATCTGTCTCTGCCTCAGGCAAACTCAGCAGAGCCTGACAAGAAGAATGAGCCTTGTCCTGCTTGCTGAGGAAGGAGGGAGTCCGAGGGGAACCCAAACACTCTTTGTCAGAAATCCTCCTTTCAGTTCATCCTGAAGTCCGTGTGCTGGTCATTATTATTAGAGCAGCACTTTGGCTGCTGGTTTTTTATTATAATGGGATTAACTGAAATTACTGTGCAGGTCCCAAGAGGCTCTTTAAAGCCACTGTGTCAGATATTGAAAGCACTGTTGGATAGTAGAGCTAATAAAATGAGCTTGGTGGGTGCACCCTATTTAGCAAAGTTTCATACCTCCAGCCCCCAAGACTGATAAGAATGAAAGATTTTCCCATACTTCAGCATAAAGCAAAAATTAGCTGTGATTTTACCTTCAGTGTTTATTTGGAATCACCCTATTATTGTGAAAAAGAGGGGAAGGAAGAATGCCCAGTCCCCTCTCCTGTGCCATTTTCCCTTACATGGAAAATGGAACCATTTCTTGTAAAATGGCCTTTCTTCAGCAGTAATTGCCAAGCAATGGACTTTCAATGAAATGCCTCCATGTCTGTGGCTGGAATCATTTTAAGAATCTCTACATTATTAATATAAATGATTGCTAGGCAAAATATAATGATAATATAGGGGATAGTACAGGGAGTGTGGACCATCCACTGGGGAAGTCAAACAGTGGTCTGGCCCTGGTCTCCCAAGAGGGCAGGAAACATTCAATTCCCACCCCTACACCACTCACTCCCACCCCTAAACTCCCAAGACCCTCTCCAACAAACAAGCCTATTCTCCATCTGCAGGGATTCCACATGGACCTGCCTGTCAGGTAGAAAGCACCTGACCACTTATAGCCCTTCTTTTGACCTTGCCTAATTTCACAAAGTGTTCATGATATTTATGGTGGATTTTGGCCACATATCAGTCCAGACAGGATAGTGTTAAGAATGTTGGCTCTGGTATCAGAAGGTCCAGAGTTTGAATCCCACTCAAAAAACTTATTAGCATTGTGACCTTGGACATGTTACTTATCCCTTGGGCCTCAGTTTCCTGTCTGTAAAATGGGGGTAAAAATAATGACCTTATTGGGTTGCTGAGCTGAGGCAGATGAGTCCGTGTACATAAAGCAGTGAGAAGGGGTGCTGGTTTCAGCATTACAGGGGACTGCAAGGGGGTGATATTTAGGAAATGAAGAAAGAGATGCCCCTTTAGCACCTCTAAAATCCCTGCATGTTAATTGCCTCTCCCCCTCCCTAGGACAAAGACTGAGGTGTGTCCCTCCCTGGGAGCACTCCTCCCCATCTTTATTCCTGACATCCTGCACCTCCAGCCAGTCTCTGAAGCAGGTCAGGGCCAGTTCCCACACCGCCCTGTTTCTCAGCCTCAGCACTCTGGTTCATCTGCCACCCCCTCAACCTGCTCCATCCCTCCTGCTGAAGATATTGCCTCAGGGGGCAGATGTGGTGGCCACAGCTTAATTGATTAGAAATACACAGACAGCTACTTAGCCCTTCCACTCAGGGAACTCCAGTGACACTTAAGGCTGATCACAGTGCAAAGCCTGTGGCTTCTCATTCAGAGGAAAATTGGGGTAGAGCCCACCACCCCTCCCCTCCTCTTCTTACTTCTGGGACCTTGGCTCCTACACTCTCTGGTGCTCGCAGAGAGTCATGATGGCGCCTTGGTCCCCCTAGAACATTCTAGAACACCGTCTGCCTCAAGGACTTCGCATTAGCTGTTTCCTCTGTCCCAGTGCATTTCCCCCCCTCCGAGGTCCACCAGGCTTGTTCCTTCTCTTGTAGGACTCCATTCAAATACCAGCCTCTTTGCTGACCCATTATTTCAAATTGCAACTTACTCGCTGCTCCTGGCTGCTTTTTCTCTCTAGCCTCTCCCCACCTCCTCCTCAGGACACCCTCTCTGAGTTGATATTCTATCAGTAAGATACCTCTGGCTTTTCATACTTACACTTCAAAGAATATGCACATCTCTAAAAGCAATATTTTCTTCAGCTGATGTTTATGTGGGGGAAATGTATACTTACATCTCACTAGCTCCAGTGCCATCTTTAATAAAATGACATACAAGACAGTCTTTAGCTACAATCCAAACACAGTTGGTAGAATGTCAGAGGCATGTGCACATATTTTGAAAGGTGTTTTGAGTGAGTATGCTTGGTGAATAACACTTCATTTTGCAAAATTGCTTTGTGGGTTTTTTTTACTGTAAAAATAAAAATTTACTGTAAATTTTATGGCATTTTTACCTAAAAATTGTTAATTATTTGATATTTCCCTTACTTATTTGCCATCACTTACCTTAAACATGGTGCTTATAATATGACATGAAAACTGCACATGTTATGCCCACCTGGTGACTCAACATTACCAATTGATCAGAGACCAGGAAGTGACAATGTGAACATGGGTAATTATGTACTTCATAGGTGTTCAGTGTTTAGGTTGCATGTTAGGAAACTGACTAGAGGTTTCTGTGGACTTATTACACATCCTAATTTTTCCCATTTAACATAGTGTTTGTCCTTATTTGTTTTGCTTAAGGTCTATTTGCCCTCACTAGCCTGTGAGCTCCGTGGGAGCAAGGCCTTCAGTCTGTTTTGTTCCCTGTCACCTCCCAGCACATAACAGGAGGTCAGCAAGTTCTTAATGGAAACCTCTCTGGCCTCCTTGAGCTCCAGCAGGGGCTGCCTAATAAGGACCTGCTAGCCTCTGCGTGCAACACTGGCCCCTCATCTAGGCGCACACCCCACACAGAAGCTCCCATAGTGTGTGTGGGGCGGGGGGTCCAACTTGGGGAAGGCTAAAAAGTCTGTGCAGCTCTGGACAGCCCATGGAAGGTTCCCAAGAATACAAGTTGACATTGCAGCACTAAAGCTTTAGATGTCTATGTAAACTAGAGGAACACGCTGCTATGGCAATTGAGCACCGGCTGTGTAAAGCAGCAACAGGCAGCTTATGTATGCATCATGCAGCTGCTTCTGCAATGGCTGCCAATGACCCCTGCCTCCTGGCACCCACACTCTGCACAATCCCCTCCTGTCGTGGGTAGGCTGGATCTAGTGTGAGTTACAATACAAGCAGAATTGATGGGATATCACTTCTTAGATTATGTAAGAAAAACTGGGACTTCCTTCCCTCTCTCCTGAACACTGGTCCCAGGCCATTTTGCAATTGAATCTGGGTCTAGCAATAGTGTGATCTCCATCTATTTGCTTTACGTGTGTGAGCCTCAGTGTCCTCACTTGTGAAAAAAGCTGTTGGGAAGACTAGATGAAGTAATGTGTATTAGTGATCCACTGCTGCATAACAAATCACCCTCAAACTGAGTAATTTAGTTTTCACTGTCTCTGAGGATTAGGAATCCCAGTGAACTCTGGCTGGGTCCTGTAGCTCAGGGTCTCATGAGACAATGATCCAGGTATCAGCGGGGTGACAGTACAGTCTCATTCTCCCTCCAGAGGTCTGCCATGGGAATGGCGGTAGAGTCCTACCCAACATTCTTCACAGATTTCTGGCTGTCTGTCTCAATGCAACATAAAAACCAATGTGCATCTTCAGAGAGTATCTTTCAAACACTAGCTATAGCTACTTCCCCCAAAACAGGCTATAAAACTTAGGGGATAAAATCTATTTTTACTTGCAGGAAGCCATCTGCTTCCCTTCTAATTGAGAAATTTGACCAGAGCTGGAAAAGAACAAACAGATATTTGAAGATGGTGTGCACTCGGCCTAATTTTTCTCTCATATTTGTAATCTCTCATTTTGTCAAAAGGCCACTACCCAGGATCAAAGAGGATTGAAGAATCAGGTCATCACTAAGTATCAATTCATGAAGCGTGGGCTCAGTGAAGCAGACCTTTATGCCAGGTATGCAAGTACCTCGGAAAGCATGCTTGAGGCCTGTCATGGGCAGACACAAGGTGGCAGTGAGCCACCCTGGACCCCTTAGCGTTCTGCCTCTAATGAGGTCCCTTCCATTTTTCTCCCCTTTGGACAGTGCACCTCCCTCAAGATGTCTCAGAGAAGGGCTCTTTCCCTCCCAGGTGTTGTACCCCATTCAGCAACCTCTCATAAGAGGGCAGCCTGGCCAGCCTCATCCATGATCTTCAGGAATGACTTGGTGACTGGATGGCTTCCATCCATGTTGAACAGTGGCCATCTCTGCAGGCTGCTTCTTCATCTGAGAATAAAATACTGAAGTGAATTTCTTTTGTTGTTTCATAAGGAGAAATCTATACTAACAAATGAAATCAACTTATTCAAGCCTGACTACTTGGTCCACTTCAATCATACAAGAATATAGACTTCTTCCCCCAATAGAAGAAGCTTAGGTCAGAATCACAGAAAACACTTCCCCTCCACGTCTTGCTTGGGTGGGCTGCCCTTCTTAGTCCACTTTCACTTCTGCACAGACCTTCTGGTTATAGAGAAGATGGAGAGAGCCTCCTCCCTCTGACTCTCTCTCAGGGTCATGAACTCTCTCTGGACAAAGTTCCCAAGCAAAACACAGATATGTCATGCACACCAACATTACCTAGTTGTTTTTAGCTGTGGCTGAGAAATATGGTTAATCACTCTCTATCCAGGAAACATGAGGTTCCAAAAGTTATAGATAAGAGTTATACATAAATAAAAATTAATCTAAAAAACCAATATGCTGTTACACTCAAGGGCAAATGTTTCATTGCTCTGCATGATAATTGTGCAGAGATCCAATTTATTAATATAATGGGTACACTAACAAATAAAGGATTGACCTCCCACAAATGTTTGTAATTTTCTTATGTATTTGTAAGCAAACATGGTGGCCTCATTTTTTCTCCTATAATGTGCACTGTTGTAATTAAGCAAAAGGCAAAGGTATAATGAAAACTATAAACCTGGGTCCCATGTACCTCACTCTCTCCATGGCTCTGTCTGCTGGAGGCAGAGAATTGACTTTTTCAGAAGAGCACATCTTCCAGGACTGGGTTGGGAAGGAGGGCGTGGTGATGCCACAATCAGGGACCACAGGAATGATGAAGATGGCGGAGAATAATTGGGCTGACCAGGAGCCTAGAGAAGGAGGCCAGGACAAAGGTGTAGCTGGGGACAGATTCCAGACAGAGCTTAGCTAACTACCTCGCTGACCTCAATTAACCTTAAGCTATTTAAGCTCTCTCAGCCTTTTTTTCTCCCTGATAAAATGGAGGTAATAACAGTAGCTACCTTATTGGTTTATTGTGAAGATTAAAGAACCAAATGCTTAATAAATGTATTTTGCATAACTCCTAGCACATAGTTGATGCTTGATAAATGGAAACAATGTGTGCTATTTTCATTAACAATAAACCTGAGTGTGGCTTCCAACGTAGGTCCAACTTAGGAAGTAAGAGGGAGCCCAGTAGGACACCTGGTGCCAGGTGATGCCTTTAAGGTGCTGTGGGTGGGAATCTTTTACAAGCAACCCTGGGAGTTTTTCACAAAACAGAATCGATTAAATCACCCTACAATATGGCCAGCATTCCTCACCCTTGTTATGATATCTGCAATTCCAGACGCCAAGTGCCCAGCTCCTGCTCTGGGGTGAAGTTTCAAAAAAAATCTGCCATTGACACTAAGCATTTGCATTGAAGGAAACACTGGCCAAAAGACTGCACATGTGTGTGTTGCTTGGGGTGAGGTTACCAGCATGGTCACAGTAGTACTTAGGTTAGGGACAGCCAACTAGGGATGGTAGCACAGGGTACAACAACGACAAATACTGAATTTCAAACATCTGACATTTGAGGTCATAGAAAAAGAGAAGGATGAGAGATGGAGAAGGTGGCCTTTGGCAAATGAGCCAGGAAGATCTGTCTTAATATGGGGTAGGGGCCAGTGGGTAGCTCCCATGTCACAGTATACCCCTGGAAAGGCAAGTCCTGTGTCTGTCCCTCAGGCCCCAGCAACTCCTGGTAATAAGGCTTCAGAAACAGAATGGCCAGTGTTGGCTAAGCTAAGAGAAGCCCTCCCCATCACACCTCCTTTCCAGCTACCTATGTATTAACCCAGCAGTTCAAGCAACTGTAATGTACTCTCATGACAGAGTCAGCAACCAAGCTAATGATTCAAGCACAGTTCATCTCAATGACAGGATATGCACTAACAACAGTGATGTTGAATGGGCACTTACTATATCCAGGAAACTAATGTTTTCCTGGATCCTTGAATTTTATCCTCAAATAGCTATGAAAACTCATGCAATCTACATTGTACAGATGAGGAAACTGAGGCTAGAGAGGTAAAATGAACTGCCCAAAATCCACAGTGAATGACATGATAGAAATGAGAGGAAAATTAGCCCAGGTTTGACTGACTCTGAGCTTTCCCTGAATGCACAGCTCTCTCCTTCTGTCTGATGTGGGGGCTCAGCCCAGAGGACTTCCCTCCCTTGATGGGGAAAGGGCTAGAGATAGCACAGATGCTGGGTGCCTAGAGGTAGGAAGAAAATGAAGGCAGGAATGTGAAAGATAAAGGCTCCAGCTTTACTATTTGTTCACTTCCAGCCAGGTGGGTCCTGGAATAGGGGGTACCAGACATGGTTTGTGCTAGGGGCTACCAGATGCGTCCACTGTAGGTCAACAGTTGCACCCTGGACTAACAAGAATCCCCTAACCACCTTCTTATGGAGGTGGAAGGAGATCTTCCTAAAGAAGGAGGTCTTCCTAAAGAAGGAGGTCTGAGTCAGCATGTGGCAAATCAAGAAAGGCCAGATCAGGGTATTTCCAAGCTCAAGGGTGATGGGCTTTCTAACTTTTAATAAATAGTCAGCCATGCCCTAGTTGGTGTAGTTCAGTGGATTGAGTGCCAGCCTGAGAACCAAAAGGTCGCTTGTTCGATTCCCAGTCAGGGTACATGCATGGGTTGTAGGCCAGGTCCCAGTAGGGGGGCGTGTGAGAAGTAATTGACAGACATTTCTCTCACACATTCATGTTTCTCTCCCTCTTCCCCCTACCTAGAAATAAATAAATAAAGTCTATTTTTAAAAAGCATCTGAAAAACAAGTCATCATCTCACTTAAGGTTTGAATAATTCATGATAATTAGCCCTCCAAATATACACTCAACATATCCCTTTGCTCTGTTAAGCCCTCCCAAACACTGTCATTAATTTAAGATTATTGAAAGCCCATGGGTCTGTCTCTACTGACTGCTTGGAACATCCCACTGGTGACCTTAAGTCACAACCAATGCACTTTTATACTGCACCCTAATAACAGGCCAAGATTCCAAACATTCATTTGTAAATAGGGTGCTTGGTATGAGGGAGGTATTTCTCCAAATAAACAATGCTGGTTAGATACTAGCCCACAGAAGCCTATTAGCACACACCTTAACTCTAGCAACAAATACCTAAAGAATCTATGAAGACATACTGCAGGTCCTGGCATAGCTAGGGAATTTGGGCTTTGCTCTGAATTTATTGGGGTGCTATAAATAAACTTTCTTCTTGGAGTTACCTGAGGAAAGTAATGCTTTGCAACAGTGAATATGGATGTTTTATGCAGTGCAGGCTGAAGCAGAGAGACTAGTAAGGGTGACACTGCAAAAATCCAATATTGAGTTGATAAAGGCTTGAAGTAAGGTGATTACAACTGAAAGAGGAAAAATTTAATTTGCATTCATGAATTCAACCAATGTTTATTGAGCATCAACTCTGTACCCTGGAGATTCACTCATTCATTCATTCTTCAATTGTTAGACAAATATTTGTTGAGCATGTATTACATGTGGGAGTCTGTGGTAGACTCTGGAGACATAGAGTTTCCCTATCCTAATTACAGCCTGTAGTCCAGAAAGGTATATAGATATTGAAACTAATAATTACCAGTGTGGTGCATGTGAGGAGGGAGAAGGAAAAGGTGCAGTGAGCTACACAATGGCAGAAGAGAAAGCATGTAGATGATTTAGGAAAATTTCTCAAAGGAAGTGGGACTTATAAACTGACACTGGAAGATTGAATAGGGTTTGTCAGATCAAAAAAGGAGCGAGGAAAGAACAGCATGTACAAGCAAGCATGTACAACTGAGCATGCACAGCAGCCTCAACCCAGTGGTGGTGGGGAAAAACCGATGGATTCAAGAAGTTTTGAAGAGGATGACTGGTCAAAACTTGGTAATAGGCAAGATGTGGGAGGTTAGGAAGAGAGAAAAATGATAGATGAGCCTGGGCTCCTGGGTGTCAGCAAGTAGGTAGGTCACAGAATCAACTACTGAGGTGGGAATCATTAGGAGAGGAACAGGTTTGATGGAGAAAATTCTGAGATCAGTTTAGACAGGTTTTGTCCAGCACTTCCAAGATAAACAAGTAGAGATTTCAGGAGGATGTTGCTGAGCTGAGTCTGGAACTCACATCATTTGAGCCCATGAAAGGGACCTGAAAATTATCAACATTGAGGTGGAAATTGTGGTCACAAGGAGAACTGAGCCACAGGTAAAAAAGAGGTGCCAGGGGAGGGTGTTTAGAGCTAAAAGGGGTTCTAAAAACAAGTCAAAGAAGACTGGGCAGAAGCTGATGAAGGACATCCAACTAGCTGCAAAGGACAGAGAGAGGAGGGATGTAAAGGTGACTAGATTGTCTTGGGTGCCAGGGAGAATCAGTAGGAAGAAGAAAGTGAGGAGCCATAGCCCCATCAATAGTAGCCAGTCAGCGAGGACACGCTGTATGATGACTCCCTCTTCAACACTGAGGTTCTTACCAGGTTTCTCCTCCTTCAAAGACAGAGAGCTGATGGACAGATCAACAAATGATTGAACAATCAACAAATCAAATCTGTCCATATTTAGTGAACACCTGTCACATGTTCACCACTGTCCCCTACTCTGAAAACAAAAATAAAGATGACATGGCTACTCCCTAGAGAAATTTAATACAGAGGACAGATAGACATGAAAACAGCCAATAATGAGCCATATAATGTGACTTGGTCAATAACAGACACACAAGTGTATATGCTGGACACATTACTGAGGGCATGAAGGAAGGAGTAGCCCTTCTACTTCCTAGAAGGGGTTCAACTGTAGTATCTGTATTAGTTTCCCAGAGTTTCCATATGAAAGTACCACAAACTTGGTACCTGGTTGTTCTATAAACAAAAGAAATGTAGTTTCTCACAGTTCCTGGAAGCTGGAGTCTGAAATGAAGGTGTCAGACAGGCCATGCTTTCTCTGGAGGATCTAGAGGAGGATCCTCCCTTATCCATTCCTAAGTTCTAGTGGTTCCCAGCAATTATTTTCCTTGGTATTGCCTGCTTATAGAACCTATTCCTCTCTCCCTCTTCTGTGACAATATCTTGGCCTCCATCTTCATGGGGCCTTCTTCCCTATGTCTCTGTGTTCAAATCTCCTCCTTTCTCTTATAAAAACAACCAGGCTTAAGGTCTACTCTAACTTGATATAACTTCATGTGAACTTGATTACATCTGCAAAGACTCCATTTCCAAATAAGGTCCCATTCACAGGTGTCAAGGATTAAACACAATTCCACCCACTACAGTATCCATCTCTTTCTAGCACCAGGCTATTGGGTGCCTGGTACCCAATAGATGCTCAAAATATTGTTTACTTAATCACATCACTGCCTATGATGATATCAGAAAAGGGGAGATGAAGGCCTTTGCTTAAAGATTATGATTTGCACCTCACATGTGGTCCTAAGGTCAATTCGGAGAAAGGATTTTGCAGCTCATAACTATCAACATTTTTTGGTAATTCTTCTCAATTAACAAATGAATTTTACTATTTTCTTCCAAAGGAGAAAAGGAAATTACTTAATTGACAGCCAAGATGGAGGCATAGGTAGACACACTGTGCCTCCTCCCACAACCAAGATAGGGACAACAATAATTTAGAAATAGAATAACAACCAGAACTGACAGAAAATTGAACCATATGGAAGTTGGACAACCAAGAAGTTAAAACAGACACGTTCATCCAGACCAGTAGGAGGGGCGGAGTTGGGCAGCCGGGCGGGGAGGGGTTGAGGCACAAAGAGCGGTGGGACCGGGCACCTAAGGCATCCCAGCCTCGCAAGACCGCAACAGGCAGACCTCGGGCACGGGGTGGCAACCAGAAGACCCAGCAAGGCAGCGATTGTGAAGCGAGGCACTACATGCAAACCAGGGTCCCAGTGCTGGGAAATAGAGCCTTGGGGCACTGACTGAAAACACCTGTGGGGATTGAGGCACAGGGAGAAACTCCCAGCATCACAGGAGAGTTCATTGGAGAGACCTACAGGGTCTTAAAATGTGCACAAGCCCACCCACACGGAAATCAGCACCAGAAAAGCCCAGATCGCTTGGGGGAAGTAACGGAAGGGACTTAAATCTGATGCAGAGCAGAGTAAGCACCATTGTTCCCTCTTGGACCCCACCCCCACATACAGCATCACAACCCAGCAACTGGGTTGCCCCGCCCTGGTGAACACCTACAACTCTTCCCCTCATACATAACAGGCACGACAAGACAAAAAAATGGCCCAAATGGAAGAACAGATCAAAGCTCCACAGCAAATACAATTAAGAGACCAAGACATAGCCAACCTATCAGATGCACAGTTCAAAGCACTAGTGATCAGGATGCTCAAAGAATTGGTTGAATTTGGTTGCAAATTAGATGAAAAATGAAGGCTATGCTAAATGAAACAAAGGAAAATGCACAGGGAACCAACAGTGATGGGAAGAAAACTGGGACTCAAATCAATGGAGTGGACCAGAAGAAAGAAACAATCAGAAAAGAATGAAGAAACAAGAATTCAAAAAAATGAGGAGAGGCTTAGGACCCTCCAGGACATCTTGAAACATTCCAACATCCAAATTATAGGGGTACCAGAAGGGGAAAGAGGAAGAGCAACATGAGGAAAAGTTATTTCAACAAATAATAAAGGAGAACTTCCCCAATCTGGCAAAGGAAATGGACTTCCAGGAAGTCCAGGAAACTCAGAGAGTCCCAAATAAGTTGGACCCAAGGAGGAACACACCAAAGCACATTATAATTACATTAGCCAAGGTAAAAATGAAGGAGAGAATCCTAGAAGCAGCAAGAGATAAGGAGACAGTAACCTACAAAGGAGTTCCCATCAGACTGTCAGGTGATTTCTCAAAAGAGACCTTGCAGGAAAGAAAGGGCTGGAAAGAAGTATTCCAAGTCATGAAAGGCAAGGACCTACATCCAACATTGCTCTATCCAGCAAAGCTTTCATTTAGAATGGAAGGACAGATCAAGTGCTCCTCAGATAAGGTCAAGTGACAGGAGTTCATCATCACCAAGCCCTTATTATATGAAATGTTAAAGGAACTTATCTAAGAAAAAGAAGATAAAAAACATGTATAGTAAAAGGACAGCAAACACACAATTATTAACAACCACACCTAAAATAAAAACAAAAACAAACTAAGCAAACAACTAGAACAGGAACAGAAGCACAGAAATGGAGATCACATGGAGGGTTAACAACAGGGGAGTGGGAGGAGGAGAGAGGGGGAAAAAGCACAGAGAATAAGTAGCATAGATGGTAGGTATAAAATAGACAGGGGGAGGGTAAGAATAGTATGGGAAATGTAGAAGCTAAAGAACTTATGACACATGGACATGAACTAAAGGGGGGAATATGGGTGGGAGAGGGTGTGCAGGGTGGAGGGGAGTGAAGGGAGAAAAATGGGACAACTGTAATAGCATAATCAATAAAATATATTTAAAAAAATAAGTTACTTCATTGAGAGAAATTCTAAAATACATTTAAATTTTTGATCATATATGTTCTTGAAGTTTTAATGTGGATGACTTTTCCCAAGCACATTAAGAATTCTCCCAAAATTGATAAGGTTCTATGAAGAGAAATTCAGCAGTAGCTGACAAAATTTAAAATATATGTACTCTTTGACCCAGTCATTTTAGTTCTAGGAGTTTTTCCTACAGATATATTGTCACATATGGAAAACAACTAGTACCAGTTTTTTCATTTCAAAATCACAGCAGTTTTGAGCTATAGAATGCTAGTTAAATAAATAATGATACATCCGAGCAATTAAATGACATCACATCATTTAAGATTGATTTAACAGCATGTAACAGAAATCTGACTACTCTGGACTTAATAAATAAAGAAGTTTTTTTCCCCTGGTAATAAGAAGTCAGCGGTTGGTGGCCCAGAGCAGATGTAATGGCTCTACCCAGCCACCTGCTACTCTACTTCTTAGTCATCTGAACATTAGTTTTTTTCCTCATGCTCACAAGATGGCTGCTGTGGGCTTAGCTACAATAGCCACATTCCAGGCAGAAAGAAAAAAAAAGAAGGAAAGACAGAAGCTCTCCCTTTTTACCAGGAAAGCAACTGCTTTCCCAGAAGCACCATCTAATAAACTCAAACTTATACCTCACTGACCACAACCAGTTATATGGCCATTTCATGCACAAGAGAAGCTGCAAACTGCAGCTTCCAATGAACTTGAGGTTGGGTTGGTTTGAAAGAAGAAATGGCAGCTAAGAGTCATGAAGAAGAGTAAGTCAGCTTGGTATGTGTTTCTGTGGGTCTGTCACCAAGAAATACTGGGTAACAAAGTATGCAGCAGTATGTGTAGCATGCTCTAAATGTATACTATAACATATCCTGTGTATATACTATGGGTATGTATACTATATATGTGTACACAATATGTATACACACACATACAACATGTTGTTATGTGTGTGTGTATGTACTCTTTTAAATGCACAGGCTATGTCTAGAAGAAAAGACACAAATCGCTGACAAGCATTTGCTTCTGGGAAGTAGTCCTAAAGGCAGGGGACTGAGGAAGGAGGAAAACTTTAATTCCTTGCTCTTTTATGATTTTGAATGTTCCAACATATGCATATATTATCTATTCAAATATTAAGTGATTTTTAGAAGTCAGAAAGAACACCTCAAAAAGTAACAAAACTTTTTACCTTGCTGTTGGCATGATGTTAATATCATGACCCTAAAGTCAAAAACATGAGAGACACTAAGAATCTAACTGGATGTTTACATTTATTTTTCTTTTTTACTCTTTTAACTGGATGCTTTTTTAATGACTATAAGAGTCATGGCCTGTCAGATGGGAAAATATGAAAGGAATGTAGCGTTCTTTGGCCAAATACTCAGTAAGATTAAGAGGTTACAAAAGAGTCATAAAGGCATGGCAGAGAGGGTAATAGCTTCAAGAGGCTTTAGAGCCAGAGGGGAATATATTAATATGTCTGCAGAGATCCAAAGGCATGTAAAATCAGTGAAGGGAGGGAGGGAGATCAGGAAAAAGAATAGGTGACCTAGTCCTTGTACAGCTCAGTGTCCCACCAGGGTCTTGGGCACAAGCCAACTCCGTCTTCTGGCCAAAAACTTCTGAACAGCATTTAACCTCAGTCTCTCGGGGTGGCACTTCAACTTACTAGAGATAAGTGTGTCCTTAGCAGGTAAGTGATGTTCACCCTGAGAAGGCAAGGATTAATTATAGAGACAATAGAGGAACTCCAACCCACCTGTCTTTTTATAAATTTAGGAATAACCTATGTATGCTTGGTATTTACAAGTTTCGTCAGTTTTATGACAAGTTGATCTATTAGAGCAGCTATCAGATTAGCTGTGTGATTCCAACTTGATGTGTAACAGAGTAATCAGTTTATGTTTAAGATTTTAAGGTGAAAAGGTAGAAGAATAAAACTGGTAAACAATATTGGAACACCTAAAAGAATTTAAGAGTCTCCATATTTATAAGTTTCAGGTATATTTATAAGAATTACTTAATTTGGAGATAGGTTTTCTTAGTCTATTTGGAGTATGAAAATAGAATTATTTATAAATATTTAAGAGAAATTAATTAAGTTCTAAAAGGCTTTTGTAAGTAATTGTTAAAATGTATTATTTTTTTGCATTTACCATATTTTTGAATTTTGCCTTTCACTTTTTTCCTTTCTTTTATTTTTAAATATATTTTATTGATTATGCAATAACAGTTGTCCCATTTTCTTCTTCCCTTTATTCCCCTCCACCCTATACCCCCCACCATCATTGGGCACACATATAAGTTCTTTGACTTTAGCATTTCCCATACTATTCTTAACCTTCCCTGTCTATTTTGTACCTATCATATATGCTTCTTATTCCCTGTACCTTTCCCCCAATTCTCCACCCCTCACACTGATAACCCTCCATGTGATCTCTATTTCTGTCAATCTGTTCTTGTTCTAGTTGTTCATTTAGTTCATTTTTGTTTTTGTTTTTTTAGGTTCAGTTATTGATAGTTGTGAGTTTATTGTCATTTTACTTGTTTGGGACTCTCTGAGTTTCTTGGACTTCCTGGAAGTCTATTTCCTTTGCCAGATTGGGGAAGTTCTCCTTCATTATTTGTTCAAAAAGGTTTCCAATTTCTTGATCTTCCTCTTTTCCTTCTGGCACCCCTATGATTCAGATGTTGGAACATTTAAAGTTGTCATTTTACTATTTATATTTTCTATCTTTTTTTTCTTAGATAAGTCCCTTTAACATTTCACATAATAAGGGCATGGTGATGATGAACTCCTTTAACTTGGCCTTATCTGGAAAGCACTTTGTCTGCTCCTCCTAAATGAAAGCTTTGCTGGATAGAGTAATCTTGGATGTAGGTCCTTGCCTTTCATAATTTGGAATACTTCTTTCTGGTCCCTTCTTGCCTGCAAGGTCACTTTTGAGAAATCAGCTGACAGTCTGATGGAAACTCCTTTGTAGGTTACTGTCTCCTTTTCTCTTGCTGCTTCTAGGATTCTCTCCTTCATTTTTACCTTGGCTAATGTAATTATGAGTGCCTTGGTGTGTCCCTCCTTGGGTCCAATTTGTTTGGGACTCTCTGAGTTTCCTAGACTTCCTGGAAGTCCATTTCCTTTGCCAGATTGGGGAAGTTCTCCTTCATTATTTTTTCAAATAAGTTTTCAATATCTTGCTCTTCCTTTTCTCCTTCTGGCACCACTATGATTCAGATGTTGGAACATTTAAAGTTGTCCTAGAGGTTCCTAAGCCACTCCTCATATTTTTTGAAATCTTGTTTCTTCATTCTGTTCTGGTTGAATACTTATTTCTTCCTTCTGCTCCGAACCATTGATTTGACTCCAAGTTTCCATCTCTTCACTGTTGGTCCTTTATTTCACATTTATAGCCTTCACTTTTTCCTCTATTTTGTGGCCACACTCAACCAGTTCTGTGAGCATCCTGATTACCAGTGTTTTGAACTGTGTATCTGATAGATTGGCTATCTCTTCATCACTTCATTGTATTTTTTTCAGAACTTTGATCTGTTCTTTTATTTGGGCCATTTTTTTTTTGTCTTGGCATGCCTGTTAAGTATAAGAGGCAGAACCTTAGGTATTTGCCAGGGTGAGGCAACCCACGTTGCTGCTTTGTAGTTATGTGTGTGAGTGAGGGGTCTAAGAGGGAACACTACCACTTACTTGGCTCCCGGCTGACTTTCAGGCACCTCCTCTGCTACCCACAAGCAAACTGGGCCCTTCTGGTGCTGATTCCTGGGCAGGTCGGTTTGTCTACATTCTAGGACTTGGTGGGTCTCTCCAACAAACTCTCCTGTGAGGCTGGGAGTTTCTCCCACTGCCTGAACCCCCACAGGATTTTTCAGTCAGAGGTTTTGAGGCTTTTTTTCCCACATTGGAAACCTGGGTTGAGCAGTCTGTCTTGCTTTTCAGTTGTTCCCCCATTTTATCCACATGCAAATGTGGGACCGCCTGCTCCACCAGCTACTGCCTTGCCCACCCCAGACCTCCAGCCACTGCATTGACTTGAGTCCTCTCCGCCCTGGCTGCCTGTTTCTGCCCCTCCTACCAGTCTGGATGAATGTTTTTTCTTTAACTCCTTGGTTGTTGGACTTCCATACACTTTGATTTTCTGTCAGTTCTGGTTATTTTTTGTTTTCAAATTTGTCGTTGTCCTTTTGGTTGTGTGAGGAAGCAAAGTGTATTCATCTATGCCTCCATCTTGACCAGAAGTGTTTTTTTCTTTTTTTTTTATTGTTGTTCAATTACAGGTTTCTTCATTTCCCCCCATTATTCTCCCCTGCCCTACCCTCCCACCTCCCACATTCAATCCTTTCCCCACCCCCATTGTCTTTATCCATGGGTCTTTTATATACATTCCTTGACTTGACTATCCCTAGATTTCAAAACCGAAGAAAATTTTTAAACTTACAACTTAAAAAAAATTGAATAGTAAATGATATATCATAAAATGAAAAAGCAAGTTACAGAGCCATAATTTGGTGTGATCCCATTTCAGTAAAGGAAAGAAACCTAACCCCCAGCACATGTGTGTATTTGCCAGCGTATGGTGGGTGGGTAACACCAAAGCTGTGAGAGTATCGACTCTGCATCTGTCAGGAGGGTAAAAACGAAAGCGAGTCACAGGGAGCTGGTCTCCATATATTTTTGACTGCTTCGCCTATTACAACCAACGTGTTGTACTTTTATAGTTTGAAAAAATCAAATAAAAAATGTCCAGTAAAGAAATAGTTTTTTTTTCCAATTGTCTATCATCTTTCACATACATTATCACCTTGGCACCTGCCAACTGAATGACAATAATAAACACTGTTATCTCTATTTTATGGTTAAGGAAGCAGAGTTCAGAAATACAAACGGCCTTGCCCAAGATAGCAAGACTATTAATGATGGAGCCCTGTATCCCACCCAGGCCTGACCCACAGCCCAGCAGTCTGAGCAGACACTCCAAGTGGATATGGTAGGAGAAAGGCAGCAGCATCACCCAAAGTGACCATTGGTATCTTTCTGGGCAAGGACAACTCTGCAGGCAGAGGTGAACTCTGCCTATGATGTAGTACATCTCTGAATACGCCTTCACCAATATTGATCATGAATATCTAGAAGGCTGTTTGTCCAACTTTGCTTGAAAGAGTCAGCATTTGCCAGTAATCTTATCACATCGCCTGGAATCTTCAGTACTAGTTCCACAGGGTTACTCTAGGTCACATGGCCACAGGAATGTTCCTAGTTCTCAACTATGCAGGGAGGAGGGAGTGGTGTGTGACGTGTCCTTCCTCGACATCAGCAAGGTCCCTTCCTAGCCCGTTCTGCTTGATCCACAAGAAGGATATCAAGTTGAAAACTGCCAAGTCCTCACCTGCAGTAGGTCCTCCACAGGGCATGGCGTTGTACACTGTTTCTTTACCACATCAGCATTGTTATCGCACATGCTCTGTGCTTATTTAACAGACCTTCAAGTCCCTGAAAACTGAGGAGTATGCATTGTGACATGGCCAAATAAATCACAGCAGGAGCTCCAGGTGGAAGTAGTCTAGCTGGCATCAGCACACTTGTTCATCATCTTCCGTGGCAGCACATTCCTGTCTCTCTGGGCAATGCTTGTTTTATGAAAATGGACTGGGACTTTTCACATCTATATTGATTTGGTGAATTTGATCAAGACCAATGAGTTTTAATAGTTCTAGTTGTGATGTGGGGAGGAGCAGAAGCTTGGACCAAAAACTGATGGAACTCTAGACAGACTCCGCTCCGCTTCCCACTGTGAGATATTAATCAAGTCAGAATTTCCTGGTGGGTGAGTGTCCCCATTTCTAGTCTAAAGACTGTAAAACCTGCTACACCTTCCTCATGGATCACTGTGAGACTCAAACTAAAAATGTTTGAGACAGTGCTTTGCAGATCATAAAGCACTTACAAGGTATCATTTATTGGCTTGGTATGTCATAAGAAGAAATGAGAAGTCTCCTCTGTAGGGTCTCTTATTTTCAGGCACATTGAAAAATATACACATATATAATGTACAGGTACATATTATTCAGTTTTAAATTGTGCATGATTAGTCCAAGTTTCCTTTTTTTCCTCGTAAATCTTTTTATGATATTGAATGAAATTCCCTCAGGAGATTCTGTTGATACAAGTACAAAAGAAAAAAAAAGAAAAAGAAAAAGGCAGTGCTTGCTATCAACAAATAGGAATATTTAAAAGATGCTTTCTTCCCAAACATAGTTATTTCTGCTTGGCACTATGCAAATGCCTTTATTTTATCAATGTTTTCTCCTTGTTTTCTAAATGAGAGCCTTGGGAACAGGTTTAGTAGAATGTGGTTGCTTGGCACTTTTAAAATGCAAATAAGCCTTTGAGTTCTAAATTCAGATTTTTCTTCTAAATTTAAATGATATCCACTTTAAATTTTTGGAAAGCAATCTGGCACAGATTATTAAAAGCAAAAAATAATAATCTCTTTGGATATCAATGTGACAGAGCACATAATGAAACTGATGTGTGCTTCCTGTGGGCCAGGCCCAAGGCCAAGCGTTTTTGCCTGGATCATCTCATCTCATCCTCACAAGCCAATCAGTAGCTATTATTGTCCCCATTTTGCAAATGAGGAAAAGTGAGGTACAGAATTCAAGTAGAGACTTCACTCTTCCCCCAAATGTGGTCATGGAAAGCTCACCTTTAAAGTGGATATTAGTTAAATTTAGAAGACCGCCAACCCCTGACAGATGGCCAAAGAAGACCTGAAGAGCCCCACTTTCTATACGCCAGCCACTGTGCTAGACCCTTGTCACAAAGTGTCTCACTCGACCTTCCTACCACCCCACCATTTCCAGAGGAAGAAATGAGGCTTAGAAAGGTGGCAAACTCATATTTGTTGAGATTTTTCTTAGCTGCCAGCCATAAGCTAGGTACTTTTCAGTAGTTTTCTCAATTAAACATAAACAAACAATTTACACATATGGAAAGTCAGGAAATGCATAAACAAAAATGGGGAAAATGCTCAATAGCTCTAATAATATAAAATTGCAATTTAAAACATTAATGAGGTACCAATTACACCTACCACATTAGCCAAACAAAGTTAAATGCTGATGGTAGTGACTTCAAAGTGAAGCTAGTTTCTTCATATGTTGCTGGTGGTGCTTCTAAGATCACACTCTCGAGGAAGGAGAATGAATACAAATGTATGTGTGCTAAGATCATCCATGTGCATGAAGGGAGCATGGCAAAACGAATACAACTGTTGGATTAGGGAGGAATGAAAATTTAATCTGTGCCGTTTTTACAATGAATAAGTATGGGGGAAAACTATTTTATATTCCTGTTTTACAATAAATAAACTTGAAAGAAAAAGATATTGTTATCCCATTGCACCATTTTATCATTAAGGATTGCATTCCTGATTTCAATATATCAGGGATATCACCAATAAGTGACCAAAAAAACAAGTAATTTTAAACTTTAGTCATTTTAAACTTTGGGCTTGTTCTAAGATATTGAAAGTAGGCTCCAAAGTACAGAATCGTATGATCCTCATTCAATGCCCTCATTTTCTTGTTGAGGACATGGAGGCCCATACACATGGGGTCCCTTTTCTCCAATCCTCTGGACACCAGCTGGGTGTCTAACAATTCTATTCAATCCTGACACTAAGTACCCAGAGTTATCACAAACTCTGAAGGTTTGGGGCCAGTTACACAAGACTGCACCCACCTCAGATGCCAGTCACAAGTCCCAGGTGCCACCTGCACTTCTGACCAACTTACTATAAGTCTGGAGTTCCCATGACTTCCCTGTCGGGTTTGATAATTTGTTAGAGCAACTCACAGAACTCAGGAAAAGGAAAGTGCCTCACTTACTATTACTGGATTAGTATGAAGGATATAAATGAACAGCCAGATAAAAAGGTACAAAGGGTGAGGTCCAGCAGAGTTCCGTGCACAGGAGCTTCTGTCCCCCCAGAATTTGGGTGTGCCACCCTCCCAGGAGGAGGAATTTCTCTAAACCCCATCATTTAGGGGGTAATGGAGGTTTCATTACACAGGTGTGGTTAATTAAATCATTGATCACTGGCAACTGAACTTGACTTCTTGCCCCTCTCCCCATCCTGGAGTCCAAAGGTTGGAGCTACAAGTTTCAATCCTCTACACAAGCCGAGGTCTTTCTGGCCACCAGTCCCCATCCTGTGCTATGTAGGAGCCCCCAACTGCCACCATGTCATTAGCATACAAAAGACACTCTGACACAAAACCAAACATTTATATTCCTTGTTGTGTTACACACCAAAAAATTATCGTTATCTGAGGTAGACCTCAGAATCCAAACAGTAGAGTAAGCATGTCCATAGGGTCCACTCTTGAATGTCTGTTTGGCTCTGATGGCCACGAGTCTTGAGGTATGGGCTTGCCCAGACACAGTGGTTCTCATTGCGGGTCCCTGGGCCGGCGGCATCACCATCATCAGAACATCCTCTGAAGCTTGTCAGAAATGGACAATCTCGGCATCACCCTACCCACTGAACAAAATCTGCATTTTAATAAGATCCTGGGCTTATTTGCAACATTATAGTTTGACAAATACTCTTTGATGCTGTTGGACATGGTAGGCAGCCAGTCGCTGAAGCACCTCCTCTAGCCCAGGAAGCCCAATGCACTCTCCCAGTGTGACTCACACTTTTCCCCATTGGAAAGAGGTTGGTGGGTCACAACAAAAAGTAGGTAAAAAGCTAGGGTCTCATCAGGCAGCACAGCCAACAAGAGGGATGGGAGACATTAGCCATACAGAAGTATTTTTAAATGTAATAGTTGTAAGAAATAAGAACCTGCACCCCTTCCCCACCAGCTATCATTCCTCACCAAAAAAAAAAAATTTAAAAAGCAACAATTGCTGTTGAAAATTTTGCCAAGCAGTACAACCATACCACAGATGGATGAGTACTCGGCAAACGTGGAGGTTAACTTCACTCCCCTCCTGAAACATCCCTCCAGCCCCCGACCCGCTCTGGTAACAAAGGAAGCAAGAAAGGAATGCAGGATGAAGAAAGGTTTAATTAGAAGCATTTTAGGGCAATTGCCTACTGTAGTCATTTTCTCTTGCTGCTGTAACAAATTACCGCCAATTTAGTGGCTTAAGACAACACAAATTTATCATTTCTCAGTTCTGGAAGTCGGAAGTCAGGAGCTAGTTTCAGTGGGCTGGAATCAAGAGATAGGCAGTCTGTGTTCTTTGGAGACTCTAGGAGAAAGTACATTTCCTCGTCTTTCCCAGTTTCTAGAGGTCACCTGATTCCTTGGCTTGTACTCCCCCTCCATCCTCAAAGCCAACAGCATAGCATTTACAAACCTTCTCCTCTCTAACCTCTGATACTGTCACTACAGCTCCGCTGGTTCTTACTCCGCTGCCTCCCCTTTTCTCTTACAAGGACCTGTCCTGGCATCGGGCCCACACAGATAACCCAGGGCAGTCTCCCCATCTCGGGGTCTTTACCCTCACATCTGCCAAATCCCTTTAGTCGTGCGAGGTAACACACTCACAGGCCCCAGGGATTAGGTGCGGACTGCATTAGGGATAACCATTATCTTGCCTGCATCACCTACTTTTTAAAGTTCCTCTGAGGATCTGGTGGTGAAGGGTGCCACTGTGCCAGGGGCTGTGCTGTGTTCCCATAAATCCTGTCTTTGAATCTCTGGAGATGAGGTACCTGTGGCTGCCTCATTCAGTGCTGAGGACAGTGTAGCACTGCCTGTGTCAGTGCTACAGTTACTTACATTGGTCCGAGCTCAGTTACTTATAGTGTCAATGTGCCTTGTGCTTTAACATAAGCATTTACATCAAAGTTTTAAGACGAGAGCCGCAGAGCAGGCTGGAGGGTCTTCTCCATTCTGGCAGGCCCTGAGGTTGACACTGACAGCGGGATGAGACTGAACTGGCATCCGCACTGACGAGGCCCACTGCCTCTGCACCCACCCCAACCCCATCGGAAATACACCTCTCTTTTGAAGCCTGCATTGAGGACCTGCTTTGATTTCTGACTCTCAGTGACCAGGTCCAGTGACAGGTGCTGGGGGGCTGCATGGCCTCAAGCCCGCATAGCAGTTTAGAAGTCAGTCAGTAGGCCTTCTGCTGCTCACAGGACCATGGCCTAGAGCAGGAAGCCTGTGGATTCAGAGGCCCCCCCAGCCTCTGACCACTCAACCCTGACTCATGGAATCCCTTCTGGGAACCTGAGTAACGATGGGGCTGGAAAGATTCTAATTCCTTTAGTTGCCTTGTATATCCGGACCATGCCGGATACTGGGGATGTGACGAGAAAATGCCCCCGGGCCCTACCCACCACCCCCAGGAGCTTACTTAGAATAGTGAGGACACAGTGCAGAGTGGTGGGCATTACATTCAAATTAAATAAGGGGTATTCTGAGGACAGACCAGACTGGAAGAAAATGCTTAAGCAGGGGTCTGAAGAACGAGGGGAGTTAACCAAGCAAAGGTGGGGCCAAGGAGGCAGAGGACAGACACAGCCAGCGAGGGGCGTGTGGGCTGTTAATATTTATGTCATTGTTTCATTCATTTACTCTTGCACTCCTGCTGCTCACAAAGGCTACCCTAACAATAGCATCCAACACCTAACCTAGCAATTACCACACACCATGTGCCAAGGGCTTCCGACTCCTTAACTCATACAGTGCTCATAACCGCCTTACTAAGCAACGACTATTGTATCAGAAGGGAACTGAGGCACAGAGCACTGAAAACAGAGATGACACAACTGGAAGTGGAGGAGCCTGGGTTCCCTTCCTCACAGTCTGATTCCAGAGCCCCGTCTCTTAGATCACACGATGCTCTGAAGCTCTAAGCTCCCAGCACCAGGTCCAGGGGCGATACAGACAGGGAGGAGTGAGTAGCCACAAAGGTCTGGGGTTCTTCCAATAAAGAGCTCTGGGCCTGGGAAAGGTTGAAGAGGCTCAGCCTCCATTTGTGGAGTGTGGCAGCTGTAAAGGAAAAGAGGGGGTGGAGGGGGGTTTCCTCCTCAGCTGCCCCTGCTGAAGTTTGTGAATGGCTCCAACACACTCAGACAGAACCTGAGCCTCCAGCAGAGACCACAGCCCAGGCTTTAGCTCACAAATCTTTGAACCTGAAGAGCATTGGCCCTTTGAGAGGCTGTCCCTGTGAGAGCAGCAGGTGCCTCATTGCAGATGAAGGGGGAGGATCCCCCCCTCCTTGCCAGATGGCCCCAGAGGAAATGCTCCAGTGGCCAATGCAGGGTGTTGGGACAGACCAATGCCAGAGCCTAGGTCCCAGGGAAAGCGTCATTTTGTATGACTCTTAAAAAATGAGTGTCATAGAGCTCCTCCCTCCTGCAAAGGTTTCTCTCTGCCACCTCTGTGACAAGCCAATGGCAGCTACAGCCACTCTTTCAGCCTCACAGAGAAAGGGCTCCCCAGGGTTTGGAACAACAACCTCTTCACCTCTGCAGGTGAAGAGCCCTGCAAATGCCTGGGCAGGCTTCCTGTCTGTGTACTGTGAGGTGGGGTGGGGGACAGAGCCTCTGCCTACAGCCAGGGTGCAGAGGGACCCGTAGACTTCAAACTACTCTGAGAGACCTCCCACAGTCAAGTCTTCTCCCAAAATCACCTATAAGAGGAAGATTCTCGATAATATCTGTGGGAAAATTAGGTGCCTTGGGCAAATTATTCCAAGTGTCCTGCCAGATGTTACCAGCCTTTATGTTTTTTTCAGTTGTGTGAATTTGTCTGATGATACTCCAAAGACAGAAAATTGAGTTGATCAGAATCCTTAGCTCCTCACTGTCGTCTGCTGCCACAGTAAGAGCGGGCCGATTTAAATCTTCATTCTCCCACTGGCGGCCACGTGGCTTGGGCAGCATGCTCACTTTGTTCACTGGGAACAAAAGGACACCTGACACCCTCAGCTGTCATAAGGCTGAAATGACTAACTGTGCAGAAAACACGTAGAGCCAGGACTGGTGGGTAGTAGATGCTATGTGCTTCTTGTACGGTCATTACTATTGTTTATTCTACTTTTCCCCATCTTCCCCGATCTCTGCTTCCCTTCCCCTCCTGAGGAAACCCGTCTAACTTGTTTGGCATATAATCTGTTGTCCTGGTAGACACGCTTTCCAAAGCCAGAATGAACCCAGGCCACAGGCCACAGCCACCCGCCCGTAACACTGTGCTAACAGCTCCCGCAAGTGCTGTCTAAACTAACCAGCTACCCCGGTCACCACGCTCCGCGCTAGTAATGCAATTTACCCATCACATAGATTCTTTGTAGGCAGATAACTTTTACTCCTGGTGCACAAGTCTGGATTCTTAGTTGCAAGCCCCAGAAACTGGCCTTGGCTAAGAACCTCACAGAAGGCCTGAGCAGGGTGTCCTTGAAGCTGCACCCCTCACAGGGACCCGGGCTGGAAAAGGCTGGTCATCTTCTGCCTCTGAAAAGTTCTGGAGACGGATGATGGTGATGGTGGCACAGCAAAGTGAACGTACTGAATGCCACTGGACTGGACACTGAAAAATGGGTAAAATCATAAATTTGTGTGTTTTACACATTTTTTTAAAGGAAGGAGCTATTGATAAAAACAACAGTATGGAGGAGCCTCAGCAGGCAGTGTGGCAAGTGAGAGAAACCAGAGGCAAAATAGCAAACATTGCATAACTGCATGAATAAAAAATTACAGAACAATCAAAAGTACAGGGGAAAATCTGATCAGTCATCGCCAGTCACCAGGGTTATGGGAAGGCTGTTGATTGCCAAGGTGGTGAGGGAACTTTTGGGGGTGGCACAAAGGTTCCCTATTGTGACTGTGTACAATTGTTTACATACGCACTTAACATTGATTTTTTTAATTTTGTATAAATTGTACTTCAATACGCTGATAAAAGAAAGTCATCTAAAAATTGTTGGGAAGGAGGATGTGCTGGGGGGGTCTTCCTGCTCCCCGTTTCCCTGCTCTCTGCCCTGGACCCAGAGTCTCCACACACCAGCCGTTTCCTGCATGAGAGGGAAAACACCAGGACTTCCTGAGAAGTGACGAAGCTTCTGAAAAGGTGAGAGAGGAAGGTAGGTGAGGACAGGTAAGTAAGGGGATGTCTGTCTCAGGCCACTGGACTCCAAGTGAAGCAAAAACTGGCGTGGCCTCCTGTGGAAGCTGTCAGGGCCCGAGGTCACAGGCTGTGACTGGTTGGTGTTTCTGCCACAGCCTGCCTGGAAGCACAGCCCTTCCCACCCCCCACCTATTTGTGCATCCAGAAAAACAATTTGGCGCTCAAATGAAAATTTCCTTTCTCTTCATTGCATTTCCTTATTCTCTCGCTTTGGGTACTCATCCCAGGCAGGACTGGGCTCCGATGACTTGCTCAGCCGTGCTACCTGGAGGCGCTGGGGGATGTGGGAGGCAAGAGCCCAAATTGCAGTTACTGGCTTTGTGCTCTGTCAGGTCCCTGATCCCAGCACCGCCCTGGGATCTCGGTCCCGGGGCCCCTCACCTTGCAGGCTCAGCTCGCTCCAGGACTCCTCTCCTCACTCCTCTCCTCGGCAGCCCTCTCACTGATCTCAGCCAACCAGAAGGTCGGAAGGAACTTGGCTCTTGAAAGTGAGTTCCGCATCACGGAGACAAATGCAGACTGTTTTAGGCAGCGACCTCATGGAGGGCCTGAGGAAGCACACTGTCGTAAATGACCCCTCTCTGGCCTCCCCGTGACTGGCCAGTGATTTTGCAAGTTGGAGGACCAACGGCGGTGGTTGAATTACATCCCCCCAAAAGATATGTCCAGGTCTTAGCCCCCAGAACTGTGTATGTGACCTTATTTGGAAATATGATCTGCACAGTTGTAACTAAGCTGAGGATCTGGAGATGAGGTCACCTTGTATCCTTACCAGAGAAGGAGAGGGGCATCTGAGAAAGGGGACACCAGGGAGAAGGCCTGGAGGGGAAGGCCATGGGAGGGCAAGACCTGGTGGTGCGTCCACAGCCAAGGAGCGAGGGAGTTAGGGGAGAGGCAAGGGACAGACTCTCCCTCAGGCTTCCAGAAGGAACCACCTCTGCAGAGGACACCTTGATTTCAGACTTTTTATCTCCAGAACTGCGGGAGAATAAGTTTCTTTTGTTTTGTGGTAACTTTTTAAGGAAACGAATACACCACCTCTCCTGGATCTCAGGACCCATCCTGAAGAAGGCTCCAGACTGGGCTCAGGGAACAGGCTCCTGGTCCATCCTCCACAGATGAGCACTGGCTCCGGGCCGGGCCCCAGCTCTTCCTTCGCCCTCGGCCTCTCCAGTGACATCACGATGGCAGTGTGGAGGGTGGGTATGATGGTCTCCACAGCCCTTCCTGGTCTCAAATATGATGGGTTGCCAATTTGAAGAGGCAACAGAGAAGAGTAAAGTGGTTTCACAAACTTTGTTTTTAAGTAGTGGAACTCATTGTATGTCAAAAGGAATTTTCTGCGGAATCCTAACCTATGAAAGGGGAGCTCATGTGCCCATAGCATGGTGCCACGGCTGTCCCCCACAGCCCAAGAAGAGAGGCCTCAAGCCACCCCCCACCTGTCAGCCTCTCTACTTCACTGCAACAACCACCCCAAACCCCCACTTCAGCCCTAAGGCACTTCCATGAATCCAGGAACACCAGAAGATCCCGGAGTCCCAGGCTCTGGGGAGTCCGCCCCTGCCTTAGGATGCCAGCTCCATCAACAACCTCCAGATGGCTTCAGACGCACTGTTGCTTCTCAGAGCCTCGGCCTTCTCATCTGCAAAATGGGGATTTTAATTTGCATCTCATCCATTATTTGGAGGGTTACATGAGACACATAAGTGCCTTCGGGAGTCCACATGGGCACTGGATGCCTGAGTTAAAATGACTTCCTGTCTCTTCCCTCTTCTCACTCTGCTATCCCTGGCCCTCCCCAGCTTGTCTGGAAGACCATTTGTTGGACCTCGACCTACACAGCTTCTTTCTGTGCTAGTCCACTCCATGCATGTTCCTACTTAACTCTCGGACATGCTCTTACACAAGCAGGTCCTTCAGCTCAGAGTGCTTCTCCCTTTACTTCACACACACACACACACACACACACACACACCCCCTTTACGTCCACCTGACAAACCTCTATTCCAAAAGCCCTACAAACTGCACAGCAGAGTTGGTTGCTGCTGTGTTTACATACCTTTGTTAGCTTATAATTTTTTATGTGGTGCCTTCTCCCACCCTATCCCCCTGTTGTCTCCATTGAACTGTGCACACTTCAAAAGCAGGACCACATGGGCAGGCCCCATGGATGGACTACTGTGCAGCCACGCAACCTCACTTGCTCACAGAGCCCAGGTTGCTTTTGGGCGGTGGGTGACGATGAATCATGTCTTGTCTGAGCCCTTGAGGAAATTCCCTTCACTTTGCCAGTTACTGGTCCAAGGTGTCATTTGACCCAATTTGGCCAGGGAGCTGTAAGAGGAAGTCAGCTTCCTCCTGATAAGACAGAGACGGGTGCTGCCATGTGAGGACCAGATGCTTGGTCCTTCTGCAGGCACTTTATCACCACAAGGAACCAGAGCAATCTCAGAGACACCAATACGTTGTTGAGCCCCTGATGCAATTCTGGAATTGCTTACTTCCAAGCTTCTTATGTGGTTAGATAATAATTATCTCTATTGTTTAAGCCACTATAAGTCAGGCATTCTGTTAAACACTGTGTCCACCTCACCACATTTTACAGAGTAAATGAATTAATTCATGCCAACCACATGGCTCTGAAGCAGTCTCATCAGCTGAACCACCCTACCGGTGCCTCCACACCCAGCACTGAGGCAGCCCACAGAGCCTTCAACTCCTTTCTCAGGCACCACTGAAGGTCTTTGGCACTGACCACATGGATCTCATTGCTGACCACTGAGTGAAAGCGCCAAGCTCTGGGCTCCTTCCTTGTCCACATCTGTGATGGAATAGCCTAACATTTTATCGCTGTTATGACCGTGCGAAGATGTATAAAGGACCCAGTAGCTGAGCATCACCATGTTCAACACAAGGCAAGGATATTATGAACTTGACTAGAAGGTAGTCTTACACGAATTTATTTCTTGTTATGTTTTTCCCCTTTTCTGCTGATTTTTTTTTAAATAAACCCGACTCACCTTAAACGGTGGCCATCAGAGTCCAGGGTTACGCCCTGCACAACGCAGCCAAGCCCTGCGACCCCAGCCTGCACAGGAGGCAGTTTCCAGGTGGAGGCTGTGCTCTCCCTGGATGGAGGTCACCACACTCCACAGGCTGCGCGACAATTGTCCACTTGCCTCCCACCCTAGGGCACCTGAACTTGCACACCGGACATATAGCTACTCTTGTCCACAGATGAGGGAATCTTGGCAAATATGCTTTAAGTGAGAGGGAAGGGGAGAGAACTAAGAGTCTAAGTCCCAGGGTGGTTTGGTTCTTGCTTGTCAGTGACAAACCAGGCCACTTTTCAGGAAGTGGAGAGGGGGTAGATCCCACAACATCCCAGAACCTCTTTTTTGTGTGAAAGAGGAGCTTGAGCTAGATGCCCACTAGTAGCCTATGAATTTGAAAGCTGACTCCAGCACCTGCTAATTCTATGACTTTGGGCTAGTTATACCTTTAACCTCCAGAGTTACAGTTTTCCTAATCTATAAAATGGGTATGATAAGAGTCCTGACTTTGTACAGTTTCAAAATAACACACACAAAGCCCCTGGCGCAGAAAGGCCACAGAACAGGCTCCTACATAGATGTTCTGTTATCACTTCTAGTTTAGGAGCCTCGGGCTTGTGACAGAATTGAGAACAGGCCAACACTGTCACTTTTTAAACTCTAGGGTCACAGAGTGCTATGCCTCCTGGGGCTAATCATGGATAAATCTGCCTTGGAGTCCTGACCCCTGACCCCTGTACTATTGCCCAGACCAACTGCCTCCTGGTTAAGTGAGTTTAAAAAAGACATCCAGGTCAGAGCCATAATTAGAAGTGACTGAGGGCCTTGATTGAAACAGCAAGCTTCGGCTGATCAATGCGGCCATTTATTCTGAAGAGAGGAAAGGAGAGTTTCAGAGGGCATTTGGAATCGGGAATGTGTCCCGAGTTCTCAGCCTGAGTGCTGGTGGGTGCTGACAGCAGCTCCACACTCACAGCAGGAAACCCCTGAGCCCTCCCCCACAGTGAGGAGAAGCCACTCCAGTGGAACCCTTCCAGGCCCCAGTGGCTCCCCATCTGGGAAGTGTTGGGCTCTGCCAGATTTCTTGAGGAGATTTCCAGTGAGATCTCAATAGTAAGCCAGCCTTCCGTTTTCCTGTTCTGGAAACCAAGACCATCTGACATGGCAGAATGTTATCTTCTCAATTCTTTCTCCTAGAAAGCTACTTTGCAACCGAACAAATGTTCACGTGCTATCCTCGTGGCTTGCATTAAGCCCCCATGGGATAAATGCATTGTCAGAAGCCCAGGAATCAGAGCTCTAGGAGTTCCCAATCCTCAGCTCATGCACACCCAACCCAACTGCACGTGGCATGCACCCTCCCAAAGCGGCCTGTGTCCTGTCCAAGCGCCTGCAAATGCACATGAATATTTTTGTGGTTTTTCATACTTAGGCTCAATTCTGGTTTGCAGCGGTCCAGTGGGTTTCAGTTCGCACATCTCCATTTCTGTCCTCCAGAGGAGGAACAAGAGAGTTGCTTCAAAGGAAGAAATTGACAGCTTACAAATCTCAACCGTGAAAATTCTGGATTGTTTCAAGCCAGTTTTTAAATAAATTTTCATTATGAACATCCTTGCACACACACAAATACACTTGTCTGGCTGCTTGCTTTTTGGAAAGCCGTGGCAAAGAGATGCTCACTGGCGCTGCTGTACATCATGTTCTTCCTACCCTTCACCTAGGGTGATGCCACATGACTGGTGCTGGCCAATGAGATGAGAGCAGAAGCCTCTTCTTTCATTTCCTGAGAGTTGAGAACTGCTGTAACTCCTCGTCTCTTCTTTTCCTGTCCTGGAGGCCTCCATCTCTCTCATCTTCTGCTGGTGGTGTAGCTGCAGGTTGAAGAAGGGCCACCTGACCCACATCAGACTCTGAGATACAAAGCCGCCATGTGGCGATTTGTCTGCTGTGGCCACTGGCAGTAGTAACCCACACAATATAGGATCAGTTTTCAGACATTCCTCAGAAGTCAGTCGCTCACTTTCAGCCCATTGCATGTTCTTGGAAGTAAGCTGTTGGTGCAGCTCATTATCCCAAGCTCACTTCTCATGCTTGTATGGAATCCTGACTATGCGCAGGCACTTCTGAGCCTCAGATTATGGAGCTGTGCTAAAGACGATACAGTCTACTGGGGCAAGACCGGCAAACAGGCAACGAGTACTCCAGAATATATCTGTGAAGATGGCATGAACAAAATCATTAGCTGTGAGGACTTGTCTCAAAGCTCTTGTTTTAGCAAATTCAGAGCAGTCATAGGTGCTGACAGAAAATACAGAAATCAAAGAATCTACTTTCTTTGATCAGACTTAGTTGAACAGATGCTTCAGTGAATCACCTTCAGTTAGAACATTGATTCTTTAATTCTTCACCTAATGAGCACATACTGACCCCACCTCAGGCAACACACAGTCAAGTACAAGTACAACAGCAAACAAACTCAGGAAAGTGTTCATTCTTTCAGCTCATAAAATGAAAAATGAAAGCAGACTTGAAGTGGGCATTTGTACCCACTAGGTTGTTTTAAAAAAGTATTTCTATAAAACATATATATTAGTTTGTTAGGACTGCCATAATAAAGTACCATAGACTAGATGGCTTAAACAACAGAGACTGACTTCCTCACAGGTCTGAAGGCTGGAAGTCCAAGGTCAAGGTATTAGAAGCGTTGTTTCCTTCTGGGGGTTGTGAAGGAGAATCTCTTCCCTCTCTTTGCCTCTGATGACTTGCTAAAATCTTTGCTTGGCACATAGATATTTCACACCTATCTGTGTCTTCATCTCCACAACATTCCCGTGCGTGGGTCCCCATCTCTGTGCCCAAATTTCCCCTTTTTATAAGGACACCAGTCATACTGGCTTAGGGACCACAAGGCCCCAGTATGACCTCATCTTAACTTGATCATCTCCAAAGACCCTATTTTCAAATAAGGATACATTTCATAGGTCCTAGGGGTTAGGACTTCAATATCTTTTGGGGGGGAACACAGTTCAACTTCTAATGATACCCAACACTGACAAGATTGGGTACAACAATTCTGCTTACACAGTCATGTTTATCACAGTGAAAACAACTACAAAATGTTAGGGAAGCGATTTGGTAGGTACAGCACTAATTACCAGGAAAGAGACCCGTGGTCATTACTCGAACCTTCTGTGTAGGTCAAATCTGAGTGTTATTCTTCCTAAGAGTGACAGAGGGAGCAGGAAGTACTCAAAACTACAGGCTGCAAAAGTTCTTCTGAATCCAAGTCACTTTAATTCTATTCCAATATATTTGTATGCCTTAGTCACGTACATACATCCTCAGGTCCCCAAATGTTCATTTTCTACTCCTGTTAGGAGAACTTTGCAGAGAAAGAGAAGCTGAAACCTGTAGGTACAAATAGGATTTCTGAAGCATAATTTTTATTCCCAGACTAGAAACAGAGAGCCAATTATTTATTCAGCTAATATTTACTTAGCACCTTTTCTGTGTAGGGCATTGTGCTGCAGAGTCTGGGGTTGCAGTGGCAAAAATCATTCTAGTCTCTATGTGCAAAGAGCCAAAGGTCCCAACTGGTGAATGTTTTAATAAACTATAGTCTTAATGTGTTGAATAACATGCAGGCATTAAGTGATAATTAAGAAAGGCATAAATTCCATTTAAAATTCATGAAAGCTAATTTAGAATGGCATAGCCACTATACTTAACTATACTCACTGTTTGAAATACGTGTGCTTGCTGACTTTGGTCTTTGTGTTCACCTCTATATGGATGCCACACAGAACATGCTCAATAAAAACTCATTGAACTGAATGGATATAGTAAGAACTGGAAGATTACACACAGAACCAAAAAACTAAAAAAAACAACAAGAAAGACCATTGTCATACTTGGATAATGGAATCATAAGTATGTTTTCCTCTTTTTTTCTCCAAAAATTTCTTCTATATAGTTGTTACTACAGTTTGTTTAAAAAATAAGTTAATAAATTTTAAAAAAGCATCTTAGATGCCTTAGAACTCATATGCTAAGGGAAGAACAATCTTAAAAAAAATACAAAATAAAAGAACTTTGACTCCGGGATGTCCCCAGGGCCGAGAGGCTATGGGACTTGACTTTTCTCTCTTGGCTGCACCTGCTCTTCAACTGTTCCAGGGCTACAGGCACTAGACAAGCAGGAGGCTAATGCAAAGATCCAGGTGAGACATGGGGAGGGTTCAAACTAAGACAGTGATGTGGGTGGCCAGGAGGAACTGATCTGAGGGAAGTTCTCATTTTCTGTGCCCGATGTCTCCACTCTGATTTCCCTACCATTGCACTGGCTTCTTGCTGTTTTCTCTGCTTTTTTAGAAGAGGAGTGACACTTGTTTCCCACTTTTGGGTGACTTCTAGACAAGTTTAGAAAAACTTGTCTTGGAAAAGGTCTGGTATGGTCAATCAGCTGAGACAAGAAGACAAAATTTCTACCTATCCTGGCAAAATGTATCTATACAAATGAAACCCAAATGAACTCTTAATAGTCAATGGCCTTTTGCAAGTCCCTTTACTCTGACTTGACAGCTCCCTACCTCAATCTCCCCAATATCCACAACCAGCCTATCCCCCAGCCTTATCGAGTCTACCTAAAAGTGTGTGTCTTAAGTCCTTCCATTCTCTCCCTTCTGTAGCCACCATCTGAATCCAAGGCCCCCAAAACTTCTCCCTGAACTCTTGCAACACCCCTGCCTGGTCTCAATGCTTCCACCCCTGGCCTCCCTGATCCATTCTGCACACAATAGCCAAAGGGATTTTTTAAGAACACAGCTCAGGTGATGTCACTCCACTTTAAGTCACCTTCAATGGGATGAATACAGAATCCTTAACATGAACTGCACGCCTCCCCACATGCAGCCCCTGCCTGCCCCTCAGCCCTTCTCTTGACAATGGAGTCACTCAGGTGCTGACTGCCTTCTTTCAAGTTCTCAAATGACTCCAGTTCTTCCTGCCTCAGGGCCTTTCCCAATACCATTCTTCCTGCCTAGAACGTTTGCCTATCCACCCTTTGCCTAATTAACAGTAATTCATTTTTAGCTCTCAGCTTAAAGTCATCTGCTTAGAAGGATCTTTTCTAACCTCTTCATCTAGGGTAGAAACCCCTGCCATGTTCTCTAATAGTGCTCAGCACTTTTCTTTCATATAGTTCCCTGAGTGGTTACATTTCTTGTTTATCTGTGTGATTACTGATACTGGCTTAATGTCTGCCTCTCCCACTGGTTTACACCTTCTCTGAGGGCAGAGGCCCGGTCTGTCTTGCTCATCGCTGTGAACCCAAGCAGTGCCTGCCGAGGGTCTTGGTTCATAGTGAACCCTCCACACACAGTTTTCAAATGAATAATGAAATGAACAAACCTAGATATCAGTGAAATCAAAAGACCTATTTCCTGATTATGTCCTTCATCATTACATCCAAATTTATTCAAGAGTTAAATAACAAAGAAATGCATTGAGATATTTTCACTAATACAGAGGATACATTTCAAGGACATACTTCTTGGTTTGACAGTTTTTGCCAGAAGTAGAAATATAGCAGCCATGGAAGTGGCCCAGGGTGCCAGATAAGGAATTGCTTTGAAAACATCATTAAATACTTTATAAATTTGGCTGTTTCAGGCTGTAAGGGATAAAGACATGCTCAGTTTGTCTCAGTTAATGAAGGTCTATCAGTCAAGACTCTTAATATTGTATGTGACAAGGGACCCATCTCAAGCTGCCTTCAACAAGAGAACAGATTTATTGGCTTCATAACCGAGAAGCCCAAAGACGAGACTGTCTTTCTTTGGGAAAGACTTGATGCTGTGGCCTATGATGACACTGGGGCCCCAGTTCCTCTCCGTCTCTGACCTGCCCTCCATAGGTTGCTTTGTCCTTTGCTGCACATGGTCACCCTGGTTCTCATTTTATGGAAACAAGAGGGCTGCAGCTGTCCAGACCTCACATGAGCCCCCACTCCCGAGTGAGATAGAAGAGCAGCTCTCTTCCAGAGATTCTGTAGCAATTCTTCAACCTGACTGATCAGCAGACTCCCATTTCAAACTGATTCCTTGAACCCCGCCCCCAAACCTCTACCTCCATACTTAGTATATTTGCCAGATAGCTTGAGAATCTGTAATTTTTGAAAATTTTTACAGAAAACTATAAAGGAGAAACCAAAATTTCTTTCCATAATTCCGTTACTCAGAAGATAATTATTGAAGTTTCCAGTGAAAGTCACAAATGCACAAAGAAAAATCAGAGTATAGAATGAAATGTTAAAGTTTCTCTTTCCATCCCTTCCCCCAAAGGTGTCACCGTTATCAGTTTTTTGTATATTTTCCATTAAAAAAGAATCTGTGTTCCTGGTCACATGGCTTGGTTGGCTGGAGCATTGACCCATGCACTGAAAGGTTGCAGGTTTGATTCCCGGGTGGGGCTCATGCCTAGGTTGCGGGTTTGGTCTTTAGTTGGGGCACATATAGGAAGCAAGCGATCAATGCTTCTCTCTCACATCGACATGTATGCGTGACTCTCTTTCACCCTTCTTCTCTCTCTAAAATCAATGCAAACATGTCCTCAAAAAGGATGTTATGCATTTTCAAAATACAAAGTACATCATTTAAAAAATTTGATGGAAAAGGGAGCATCCTAACTATAGTCTCCTTGTTTTTATCACTACACAGTGTAACTCAGAGACTGTGCTATATTAGCAAATGAAGTTCCTCTTAAACCTTTTTGAAAGATATGAGGATATGACCAGTTTATTTAACAGGTTCTCTGTTGATAGGCATTTATGTTGTTTGTTTAACAAACAATGTCATAGTGATCCTTCTTCATCTATCTTGACCTTCTGTTGTGGGAGAAGGCACCAGGCTGGCTCTGAACAGTGGGACTCCTGGATCAAAAGTCATGCACAGTTAAACAATGCTGGTACAGATTGGCCTTCGAGTGAGTGCTGCTACTCCAGTCTCATTGGAAACTTCCCAAATGCTGCCCTTAATTACACAGGGGTTTATATAGTGATATTGTTACCAAACCAAAATGGGGGTTCAACTGCTTTCCACCACCAATAGGCAAATTCCAGAGGTAGAAATTGATGAGAAAGGAATGAAATCTTTATTCAAAAGCTGCACAGTCTGAGAGAACAGCAGATTCTTGTCTCAAATCCCATTTCTTCTCAGAAACCCAGAGGAAAGCCCAGCCATCCTCAGCCAGACCAAAACCAAAGACAGCGTCCAGAGTTCCTTCCCCCATTCCAAGTACCAACCTCTGGGAGCTGCCAGTGGCCTCTGAGTGCTCATCCAGGCAGCTCACCTTTTCTCCCAGCCACTGTCAGGCTTCAGGCTCCTTCCCCAGAACTCACATGTGGGGCCAGCACCACCATTGGCCTTGTAGGTCCCTGGGCCAGAAGGTCCCACAAATACACCAGCCAGTACATTCATGAGGTAGGCAAGAGACATGTCCCTTCCTTCCCTTGGGTTTATATTCATTTTCCCATGTGGGCCAGACCAGGTGCTTTCTCAGCCCAAACTTCCATGCTCACCAGGAGTGTCCATCCCCCAACCAACCCCTTCTTTTCCCCCTGCTAGACTGACAGGCTTCTTTGATACAGCACCTCCTCCTGCTGCCATTCTGTCATCCATGGTGCATGTGCCTGCCTCCCCCTGGTCCCACCCCCAGTTAGGTGCTGGAAGTGGGTAGGAAGGTTTCCCTTCCCCCATTTGTCTGGCTAACCTTGAACTCACTCAGTGCAATGCTTGCTCCTGTGCCATCTTGCCTGGAGGCAGGGGATCTGCTGGCTTGCTATCGCTGTCTATATCAGTACGGGGGTTGTGGGGGGTGTGGTCTGGGAACCTGTGCTTTTCAAAACTCAGTATGTGAGTCTGGAGAACCACTGCTCCACCGTGTTTCACAGGCACTACTGAAGCTGTGCTTGTCAGTCCCTCCAAGACTGTTGAGGGGTGGCTCCCCCGCCCCCATTCTCTTGTCAGCACTGGACATGATGAAACTTTTCAAGATTTCCCAATCAGATTCAGGAAAAATGGCCTGGTATGGTTGTGATTTAATTCCCTCACTTCTGAGTAAATGACCACTTTTCGTATGTTTATTGGTATTTCCTTTTCTTGCTCCATCACTTCATTTATTAGGAGTTCTTTGCAAATTAAAAACATCAGTGCTTGAGTATCTGCGTTCCAAATATTTTTCCCTTGTTTAGTATTTCTCCTGATTGGTTCCTGGGTCTCTTTCTTTTAGCTATAAAGAAGGTTTTTGTTTTGCTCTGTTCTGATATGGGCAAATTTTTAAATTTTGTGCCTATATGATTTCTAGAGGAATCAATTTTTCAAAACTTCCCAGGTGCCAAGTCTGTGAGTTCCTGTCTTCCACAATCAGAATCTAGCCCCTGCCATTAGGGGGTTTACCACTGCATGGGACAGAAGTCTGCACATAGAAAAGAATGATGGATGCAGGACACCCAGGAGTTTGACAGGAAGGATGCACTGGCCTGCTTGGCCCAGCACACAGTCCCCTCCTAGCGGACTCCCACTGCAGATCCTTGTTGTGGGGAGTGATATATCCCCTAAGGCAGAGAAAAGCCGGCCACAGAGTGGAGGGGGAGGTGGCGGGGCTGACCGTGCGGGACAGCAGAAGCAAGGCCTCCAGGATGACTCACAGGATAGGCAGCCCCAACCCCAGGTCTCAGACCTGCCTCGACCCTGTCATTCCCCGCCTACCCTCCGGCTCCCAGAGGTCTGGTGTGTGGGGCTGGCACGCCTGCCTCTGGACATGCCATGGGGTAGAGGTTCCTTTCCTCCTTAGGTCTTGTCCAAACTTCAATAAGCAAGTAAACCATAAGAGCACTTGAGGCACCTTCTGCTTCTTGCCACCCAGAGATCCTGATTAATGTGGAGCTATAGGAATTCAGAGAAAAGCTGGATCTCCATGGACCTGAGTGGGAAGGGGCAGCATAAAGTGTCATAGAGAAAGCCCGAGGGATTTCTAGTGTGGGGTCTCTGGAGGGAAAAATTAGTTTTCACTCAGCTGTTTCCCCCATTTAGACCTATATCTTGAATAAATGAGTCAGTCAATCAGTGAGAAAGGATTTGAGTTGGGCTTGCACAGACTGAGGGTGAGAACCACTTCTTACTTTTAGTAAGTGCTCAGTAGCGTTGATCGGAGCTGCCAGGTGAGGTGGGAGTGGCGGAGTGCATGCAGGGGCAGAGCTGGGAGTGCACTGCAAAGGCCCAGGCAGTGCGGGTTGTGACAGCTTCAACCCCTCACCTGCTGCCGTGGAGATAGCCTCAGCTGTCCCCAGGTTTATGTCACTTCGTGGACCGGGAGTCCCTGAAGCCAGGAGGACAACTCCACTGGGATTTTTACTTTAATTGTGTAGAGTCACTTGAGCAAACAGTTCCTCCAGGCACCTCCTGAAAAATGTGTCCCAACTCTAACTTTCAGTTTTCCATACCCCTAAAGCCAACTCTTTAGAACTCTGTACTCTCAGGAAAATGGGGCCCTTTACGAGGAAGAAAGATCACCAAGCCCCCAAGTTTTCGCTCATGGACAAGAGAGTGATTTCAGAGCACTGGGATGTCTTCCACTGACTCGGGCTGTGTCCACCTGCATTCAGAATCCTTTAACAAAAAGTGAGTTATATTCAGCACATTCCAAAGGATATTTTTATGTGATTATAAATCCAATAATATTATGTTAGTATGAAGCATAATAGTAAAACCCACCACCTACCTTGAGACCTAGAGTCTTAGCAAGACCACTGACACTGCCTGTGCTCCATTCTCTGCTGGTTCAGGTGTCATTTCAGCATGCATCCATAAGATGACTCTTTCCTCCATTTGAGTCTAGTCTTCCTGAGGCCCAGGAATGCCTTCAAACTCCAACTCTACAGCACGTGGGCTGTTTCCACCACAGCACTAAGGATACAGTAAAAGCATGAAAAGAGGGAGTATGCAAGGACAAATAACAGACTACTCAGGATTTTGAAACCAGTAAGTAAAACTATTCTATACTGTTTTAACCATGGTGACTCATACACATGGCCTTTTATTCTTGCTTCTTTTAATTTTGACACAAATATGCAAATATGTGCTAATAGTATAGCTAAGCAAATTATTCATTGCATTTGAGGAAGCACTCCAGCAAATTTTAAAATACGATCACAGTTCTGTCAAAAACTTCCAGCAATGCACTGAGAAACAATGGGCAAAGTCCCCTAAGTGCACGGTCACCGTGGCCCTAGAAACACAGCTGTCGGAGGAAGTTCATGAATGTGTGCTGAGAGCTTTGAAAAGATATGATTATTCACCCTCAGTTCCTTCTGAGCCTTCTAGATTCAGATCAGAGCCTGGATTACTGCACCTGCCAAGGACCCAAGGGGGGCTGAGCCAGAAGACCGTGATTCCCAGGCTCTCCAGAAAGACAAGTAAGTATGGCTGCTGTCCATGTGAATTTTCATGTGCTTCCTCACACTGATATTTCCATGACCCCACTGAAGCCAGGACCCATGAGGTCCCATCACCAACCAGCGCTGGAGTCAAGAAACTCTATCCAGCAACCCGAGTAACTTCAAAGTTATTGACGTTCTTTTTCTTAAACTCAGTAATAGAGATACTTGGCCCACAGAAGGATTCTTAAAAATCTTCTTTCCTTTCCTATCTAGTTTCCTTGATCTCCAGCATCTTTCTCCTCAAATTGTCCTGAAGAACTCCTCCCCAGCCCACAGGATGAGCAAGCACAAACACGCTCCGATGACGGCTGAGGCTGGCCAGGTGCCTGCAGCAAAGAGCCCTCTGAGATGGGGAGGGGCAGGGAAGCCTGGACACTCATAAGTCATTTCCATCCCATCCCCACTGTGTCATCCCCTACTTTTCATCAGTGTGTCAGACCAGGAGCCTGTGCAGTGGGGTGGGGTGGGGGGGGGCGGTGGTCCTTGGGTCTGCAGAGGGCACTCCAGCCACAGACTGACAGGTTGCTTAGATTGGTGCGGTATTGGAATGCAACAAGTCAGACAGCAGGGGGGCTCTCTGTGCTCTTGTGAGGAAATCTTTCTGTCTCCAGAGGTGTAAAGAATCATCAGATCTAAGCTTGAGTGTCAAGGTTGTCAATAAAAGCATCACCAGCAGATATGATTTTTATAGATCTGAGAAATACAGGGCCGTAGCCAAGTTTCCTTTCCAGAGCAGTTACTCCCACCAGCCACCCCCACTGCTGCCATCTCCCACCTTGTGCCCCCCCTTTCCCATCATGCCTTATGAAGACAATTTCCTGTGGAGGGCTCAGAATAAACATTTGAATTGATTTTTTTTAATGCATGGGCTGGCCTTAAATGAAGACATCTTGTCCTGTTGTTACTCCACCCACCTATATAGCTCATACCCTCTGCCCAGTTTCCTAGGTCCATTGTAAGAGGTTGGTGCACAGAAGGGAAGTTTCACAGAGATAAGGTGAGAGGGGCTGTGAAGAGAGACTCCCTCCTTCTCACCATGGGATCTGATCTTAACTGATTGTTCTTTCCTGAAAGACAACTGCTCTGGCCCAGCTTCCCACGCAGAGCTAATCAGGAGTCCAAACACGATTTGGGGACTGTCAAAGCAAGACCTGCATACCTGACACAGACAATTAACATATGTCAAGGCAACCCCACCATCCCATCTCTCTCAGGGTAGCTCATCAGGGCTCTAGCAGAAGCAGAGGTGCCCTGCTCCCAGCTGTGCTATTGCCGGGAGCAGGTTGTTGTGCTGGGGACTCCTGACATTAGGCTGGAAGCTATAATTACCCAGTGTGTAATTTGGTTGCTAAATGGATTGTTTACAAAGGTGTGCATGATGAAATCACAGGCGGGGCAGAGATACAAAGCCTGTTGGGAGGAGGCAGGCCCTCATTAACGGCCACGCCTCCCTCCCAGAGCCTACCTGCCAATTGTGGTCTCTGCTGCGCTGCAGACTCTGACCTAGCTCAGTCACCTAGGCCTCAGCTCCATGACGTTTGGAAATATCTGGCCTTCCTCCCTCAGGTGTCAGCAGGTAATAAACCCCAGCGGAAGCACACTTCCCTTGGCACAACTCAAGAGGTGGTGCTCTCTTGAGCCTCAGGCCCCAGGATTAGCCTGGATGGGAAATGAGTCAGAGGGAGCCACAGAGGGAGCCATCAGCAAGAAGGAAAGGTCAAGTCACAGGGCTCAGTCCAGAGAGTTGATCTGGGGGGTCCTTACAGAGGGTTCAGATCTGGAACATGAGCTACTTTGTACTTATATCCGCAGTTGAAGTAAGGGACTCGGGGACCATTCCACTGCAGGGAGCCCAAGGAGAAGGGGCTGAAATGCCAAAGACTTTCTGAGATCAGAGGAATGACTTGTGTAAAACAAGATGACACCCTGACTGGTGTGACTCAGTGGGTTTGGTGTTGCCCCACAAAGTGAAAGGTCACGGGTTCGATTCCCAGCCAAGGCACATGCCTGGATTGCGGGCCAGGTCCCTGGTTGGGGCACATGCAAAAGGCAACTGATTGATGCTTCTCTTGCACATTGATGTTTCTCTCCCTCTTTCTCCCTTCTTTCCCCATCTCTAAAAATAAATAAAATCTTAACAAAAAAAAAAAAAGAAGATGACATTCAGCAAGGACAAGGAGAGGCAGCCCTTAGGAGAACGTGCAGAAAGCTAGAGACACCAATTATTAATAATGGATCAAACACACTCGGTAAAAAAATACTATTTTAAAACAAAACAAAGACAAATTCCAGCATAATCAATGTGTGTTTATGGCAAAAGCATTTAAAAATAAAAGAATTTACCAAGAAATAATCTTTCTGGAGTTAAGAATATAAATTTTTGAAAGGCATGAAAAAATTAAACAGGACCCGTGAAGAGGGAACAAATAACCACCGGGATGGAAAATTAGACTAATGAAGATGGGGTAAGGAATTCTGAAGTACCTGCACTTCTGAAGCAGGTGAGCGGGTCCAGTGCTCAGAGCACTGCAGTGTTCTCACACTCCAGGCAGGGCGCTGCTGAGTCTGTGCCACTCGGGGGTCTTTCTGGACTGTATCCTGGGAGATCAAGTTAGTAAAGCACTGAGGTAACATATTAACGCAAGTTTCATCTGCGGAGCAGTCCCACCACCCTGTCACAAACCCACAAAAAAGCTATTATCTCAGTATCATTTCCACACTGCAAACAGGAGTGACAGCCATCTAGTCCTGCCACCTATCTGCCATTCCGTCTGGCCTGTGTGCAGACTCTGAGCTTCGGGTCTAGAACTTCCCAACCTGCTTTCCAATGAGGCAGGCTGTTTCAGTCTAGGCTAGCCCCTAACAGAAGCTGGGATCCCCGAGGACGCCCACCACTACCAGCTGGAAAGGAGCAGAGGAACTTTTCTCTCCTCCAGCCCATGGCCAAGGCCAGCTGGACGCAGCAGGGCAGAAGAGCTGGGGTTCCAGGGCCAGACAGCTTCTGGGGCACTGAGCAAAGTGGACAAGGGCTGAGAATGAGGTGGGAGCTGGGGAACCACAGGAGGCCATGCAGCACAGATGGTAAAAGTGGAGCCAGGATTGGAAATGAGTGTAGCACCCAGCTTTCCCCTGGGAACGTAAGGACATAGAGCACTGGGTGTGGAAAAGTGAGCCCCACAGGGCTCAGACCCTGCCGGCTGGGCCCGTCCAGGAGAATATTTTCAGTTGGTGCATAAACTGCCTATTGTCCTTTCTTACCATCCTCCCAGCCGGATGAGATGTGGCTGCCAGCGAGGGTCCCCCACCGGCCCACCTGCAGCCCCCTAGGAGTACAAACGAATGTGAGTCTGTGATATCGCACTCACAGCTCGGCTGTGGCGGCCTGGAGACTCTGACATCCTTAACATCCATTTCAAAGACACTTTTCATCTGAGAACAGCCACAGAAGATGCCTTGCTTTTCTGATGGAGTAAAAAATACGAATAATAATTACCGCTTCAGCTTCACTCAGTTAGGATGCCTAGATTACAGAAGGCTCATTACCACGGAAAAGCAAGCGGATGAACAAACAAAACTGACTCTTCTATTAGAATCAGAGCAACTGGTTTCATTTTGATTGAAGGAAGCCAGTCAAGCATGACTGAATGCACCCTCTAGTGGCCGCCAGCCTGTACTGTGGTTTCAATGCTTCTTGGGCCTTTTGTAAAGTGCTGGTTTCATACAGAAACAGGAGACTTGATAGAGAAACAAAAAAAATTGGCCTCTATAATAGACATTTTCAAAAGTGGTTGAGCAATAAAGACTTCCCATTTATTGGATTTTACACATGATTTTTCTTGGGCCAAACCAAAAACTCATGACTCTTAAAAACAATGAATAAGCAGAGGACAGAGCATTTTGGGCAGTTTTCTCATGGCCGTCTGTCTACAGGAAAGAGGGCTGTGTGCAGACATAAAAAGCTGCCTTATTTGCATGTGGAAGAGCAGTGTGTATCTTTCTGGAGGGGGAATCATACTTGAGTCCTTAGTATGGGCTGAATTTTGCCCCCCAAAAATGTTAAAATGAAGTTAGAATATGTCCTAACACCCAGTACCTCAGAATGTAACCGAATTTGGAGATGAAGTCATTAAAATGAGATCTTTAAAGTGGGCCCTAGTCCATTCTGACTGGTGCCCTTAGAAGAAAAGGAAATGTGGACATAGACCGCACAGGCACAGAGGGAAGGCTGTGGGAGGCCACGGCGGCCATCTGCAGCCCGAGGGCAGAGGCCTCTGCAGATAGCAGCCTTTGATCTCGCACTTCCAGCTGCCAGAACTATGAGACAACACATTTCTTTTGTGTAACACTCCGGTCCATGGTATTTTGTTAGGGTGACCCTAACACAGCACCTGAACCCTTTCCTCCAGAAGCTGGGCAAATTTTAGGACACAGGAGGGGAGCCTCGTCACAGGGACGGTGAGGATACTGGGGCTGCCTCCTTTCATTTCATACACAGCGAGTCCTGACCCCTGCAGTGCTGGGCGGTAGTTCTGGAGCCCCTATGCCCACTCCTCACTCCTCCCAGTACCATTAAGAGTAAAGGTCAAATCTCTCCTGAAACTGGGCTTCTGGTTGCAGAATAAGGGGAACCAAGACCCTCTCTCGGCAGGGGAAGTGGGTGACAGGTCTGCCGGTGACTGACAACAGGGTGTGAGCATTGGCAAGTTACTGGGCCTCTGTGAGCCCTGACTTTGCCCTCTGTAAAATGAGGGTGAGGGGTTGCCAGGAAAATGAAATGTGCTCATTTGATCTGAGACTTAGCGCAGCTTCTGGAACAGAACTGCTAGTTCTCTGCCAGCCACTCGGGAGTGGGGACATGAACATTAGAACCCTCCCGCTTGGAGGATATTCAAATCTCCCTGTTCACCCTGGGCCGCAGTCCCCATTGCACATCCCAGGGGGGGAAAATCAAGTTTAGGAAATTGCTCCCAGTGATTTTTATTTCAAGAACCCCAATGAAAGGTAGAGCCCCTATTGAGGATAGGGGCCTTGGGCTGGGCATTTAGAAACATAATTTTTTTTAGTTGTATTTATTTTTTTGTTTTATTTTTCCCATTACCGCTTAGTCCCCTTGTACATCCATCCCCCACCCTCCACCCCCCGCCCGCCTCCCGCACCCCCCCCCGCCCGCCTCCCGCACCCCCCCATCACCATAGTGTTGTCCAAGAGTCCTTTTTCCTTTTTGCCTAATCATTCCACCACCTACTCTCCACCGTCCCCCACCCCCAAACACGATTTTTCTTTTTAAAGGCAAGGAAGCACAGGGCTGCAGCTGGTGCACGTGCAAAGGGCATCTGCACGGGGCCAGTCTCCCGCTACCGCAGCGCCAAGTCACCCACTTCCAAGCCTGATCAAAAATCAAGTCAGTCCGGTTCCTCTGCCCCGCGGCTGCACCGGCCATCTGCGACTCTGTAACCCGCCCACAGAATTTGTCTCCCCACCACCCCCACCCGGCACACTCTGCCCAGCAACGCGCCGTTTGTCCCGGGCAGTGCGGGCAACAGAGCCGAAATTGTCGCCTGTAGCCCGGCTCTCCCGCAGGCCCCGGGCCCCTGGCGGCATCCCCGCGCTCGGGTTGCAGGGCCGAGGCCGGAGACGCTCACTTCGTCCTTGTAAGCCTCAGTCCCCTGGTAGTGAATGTAGTGCACACGGCGCGTCCCCACGCGGCTGTCACATCCAGGTGCTGACGCCCCTGACGTGCCTCCTTCCGCCCCCGCTCTTCGCGTACCCCAGACAGAAACGACAGCTCCCCCTGGCGGACAACAGCTCCCTAACGCTGCCCAGGCCATTTGAAGTTCGTCATCTTCAGTGGTGGGGCGGAGGGTGGGATTTCCCATTGCAGGCCTCAGAAGAATTGGGGTGTAAAGGAGCGGAAATGCAAGAAAAATGGCAAATGGGTAAGGCCAGAAAAGTACAGAGAATGCTATGCAGCTGAATATGCTCTAAACCTGTACCTGCAAACAGGAGCCGAGGGTTCTCTCCTGGAATCTCGTAGACTGACAAGGAATGAATGTGTTACAAATGCGCTGGCTTTCTTAAACATATCGAATATAATACACTGAATTTCACAAAGACTTGCCTGAAAACGGGCTGCATATTCTAAAGTCAATGAATAAGAGAGTTAAATTAAAGCACCATAAACTTTAATGTTCATTTAGTTAGTGTGATGGAAAGAGAACTGGTAAGTAAAATGTCTTTATTCAAACATCTAAAGAAGCTTATAACTCTAAGCGGCAACCCTAATCCAGCCTTCCTAAATACAATGAACGAATGTGGAACACAGCCGGGAATTTCACCTAAGTCAGGCAGTCAGCCCTGCGCAGTGGCCCCTGGCCTGTAATTTGCTGTGGCTTGTGCCCTGTGGGATTGCCTTTAAGCTGAAGCAGCAGTGGGTGTGCTGTACAGCTGGCACTAGAAGGAGAAAAAGAAGGATAAGGAGGAGGTAAAGGGGGAGAAAGATATATAATTATTTACTTTGCAAAATGAATTGACAGACATATCCATTTTGGGCAAAATTTAACAAGTTTGGGATGTGTCCCTCAGGCCTGGGGTCCTCAAGCCTCAGGGAAGGAGAAGGGGTGAAGTTAAGACGGTTGAAAGATCTCTTGGGGTGACCAAGCTGTGCGTGCCTGGAGGCAGCCTCTCCATCAGCACCTGGGGACCTGGGACGTCTCCTGCCCTTCCTGAGATGCACCAGCACCCAACGCCAGGCTCTCTTTCCATCATGGCTGTTAGAACAAGGGCTGCACTTCCCACCTGGAAGCAGCCAGCCCACTCCCCTGCCATCACGCTCCCTCTTGCACATGGCAGTCATGGGGGCAGGACCAGTGGGAGAAACAGAAGGTCCTGGGGCACTGGAATGGATCTAGGTTAGTAGGGACTCTCAGAAGTGGGGAAGAGAGTGATCATAAATCTACATAATTTGGATGAAAAATGGTACACGTTATGCCTTTGTGTTAAGCCCTTATTCAAGTCATTATGTGTTTGAAAGTGTTTTTTAATTCAAAAGAATGTAAAATAATTGGAAGACAAAGAATTGAGGAAAGAAGTTACCTTGCTATGGATATATTGGTGGAAGGATAATGTTTCTTATCTAATGGAGGCGATATAACACCCCAGCCAGCCAGCATCTCTCCGTCATTATATAGTGAATATTAAGCACGTGTGGCCAAGCATTATTAGAGGAGGCAGTGGAGGTCCTGACACCTTTATATATCTGAAGGTGTAATGGAATTATACTTTACCTCACCCATTGAGCTGTAACAGAACTTACATCAGTGGTTCCCAAAGTGTGGTTCCCAGGCCAGCAGCATCAGCATCACCCAAGGATTTATTAGAAATGCAAATCCCAGGTCTCTCCCTAGACCTACAGACACTGTGGACCTGGGGCCAGCACTGTTTAAACATGCCCTCTGATGACCCCGATGCATGCCTACATTTGAAAAAATGTGGAATCTTCACTCCCCACTTCTATGCAGTGTAAGACATCTTGCACAAGCCATCAGAGAGCCTGTGAGAAGAAACTGAGAGGATGAAACAGGAGGGAATCGTGGAGCCTGGAGAGAGGCTTCTGGTGATATGTCACAGGGCTTTGCTTCCAGCCAGGCCCACTGAACCTCTCTATCGCTGATACAATAAACAAATGCTTACCAAGTTTAAAATGTACAGATTTAGTTAGCTTGAAAGAGATCCCAATGTTTCATTGATAGATGTAAGAAGATAGCAACAGGATTGGAACAATGGCTTAAAGCTAACAGCATGTCACTTATTTGGGATAATGAGTTATAGGAAGGACCAAGAAGTCAACAGCACCAATGCAATTTGGTCTGGAAAGACACAGATTCAGGGTAACAGCCAATAGTATGATGTGACCGTCTGAAAACCTAATGAAATACTAGGCTGTCTTAAAGAAAGTGTTGTCTTTAAGAGGGAGTGTGGTAGACTGAAAAATGCTCCTCCCCCAAAGAAAGATATTCATATTTTTATTCCTCAAACCTGTGAGTGTTATCTTGAGGGGGGATTTACAGAGAGGAGGATCTTTTCAGGTATGAATAAATTGAGGATTTTTTTCTTTAAAGACTTTATTTATTTATTTTTAGAGAGAGTGGAAGGGAAGGAGTAAGAGAGAGAGAGAGAAACATCAATGTGTGGTTGCTTCTCCTGTGCCCCCTACCGGAGACCTGGCCCGCAATCTAGGCAAGTGCCCAGACTGGGAATTGAACCAGCAACCCCTTGGTTTACAGGCTGGCACTCAATCCACTGAGCCATACCAGCCAGGGCTAAATTGAGGATCCTGAAACTGGAAGGTTATCCTCAGTTACCTGGGTGGGCCCTACATGCAATCATATGAATTCTTCTAAATGAGAGGCAAAGGGAGATTTGACTATACACAAAAGAGAAGATGATGTGAAGATGAAACAAGGAGATTTGAAGACACAGGCTTTGAATTTTGGACGGATGCAGCCAAGGAACCAGCCAGCCAAGGAATGTCCGCAGCCACCAGAAACTGGAAAAGGCAAGGAACTGATCTTGCTGTAGAGTCTCTTCAGGAAGCACAGCCCTGCCCACACTTTGATTTTGGCCCAGTGATACTAATTTTGGAATTCTGGCCTCCAGAACTGTGAAAGAATACATTTCTGTTGTTTTAAGTCACTGTGTTTGTGGTACTTCATTACAGCAGCCACAGGAAACAGGTACAGAGAGAGAGAAAAGAGTTCTCTTTGAAAGTAGGAGGGATCACAATACCTGACATCAAACTATATTACAAGGCCACAGTAATTAAAACAGTCTGGTACTAGCATAAGAACAGACATAAATCGATGGAACAGAATAGAGAGTCCAGAAATAAACCCAAGTCTCTATGGTCAACTAATATTCAACAAAGGGGCAGAACCATAAAATGGAGTAAAAATAGCCTTTTTAACAAATGGTGTTGGGAGAGCTGGGCAGCTACATACCAAAAAAATGAAACTCAATCACCAACTTATGTCATACACAAAAATAAACTCAAGATGGATAAAAGACTTAAATATAAGTCACGATACCATAAAAGTCCTAGAGGAGAACATGGGCAGGAAATTTTCAGATATTCTATGCAACAATACATTCACTGATATGTTCCTTAGAGCAAGGGACATAAAGAAAAGAATAAACAAATGGGATCTCATCAAAATAAAAAGCTTCTCCACAGCTAAAGAAAACATCAGCAAAATGAAGAGGGAACCAACTATATAGGAAAACATTTGCCAATGATACCTTGGACAAGGGTTTGGTCTCCAAAATATATAAAGAACTCAGAGGACTCCACTCCAGGAAGACAAACAACCCAATTTAAAAATGGACAAAGGACTTGAACAAACACTTTACCAAGTAGGACATACAGAGGGTCCAGAGACATATGAAAGGATGCTCAGCATCACTGGCCATCAGAGAGATGCAAATTAAAACCACAATGAGATACCACTTCCCACCAGTCAGAATGGCCACCATAAACAGATCAACAAACAAGTGCTGGTGAGATTGTGGAGAAAAGGGAACCCTAGTGCACTGTCGGTGGGACTGCAGACTGGTGCAGCCACTGTGGAAAACAGTATGGAATTTCCTCAGAAAACTAAAAATGGATCTACCTTTTCACCTGGCAATTCCACTGCTGGGATTATACCCTAAGAATCCTGAAACACCAATTCAAAAGAACCTATGCACCCCAATGTTCATAGCAGCACAATTTACAATAGCCAAGTGCTGGAAGCAACCTAACTGCCCATCAGTAAATGAATGGATCAAAAAACTGTGGTACATTTACACAATGGAATTCTACACAGCATAAAGAACGAAGGAGCTCCTACCCTATGCAACAGCATAGATGGAACTGGAGAGTATCACGCTAAGTGAAATAAGCCAGGAGGTGAAAGACAAATACCATGTGATCTCACCTATAAGTGGAACCTAATCAACAAAACAAACAAGCAAGCAAAATATAACCAGAGGCATTAAAATAAAGAATGAACTGACAGTAACCAGAGGGAAGGTGGGAGGGGATAAAAGACAAAAGAAGGGGAAAGCTTTTCAAGGAACATGTATAAAGGACACATGGACAAAGCCAAAGGTGGAGTAGGATCAAGGGTAGGAGGTAGGGATAGGTGGGGTGTTGGGGGAGTGGTGGCAGGAAAATGAAGACAACTGTAGTTCAACAACAACAACAACAACAACAACAACAACAACAACAACAAAAGAGTTCTGTTCTATTTTTCACTTGGAAGTACTGTGCTTGCTTCTGGGCACCACACTTTGGGAATACATTAACCAAAAGAGACATTAAGAGTTGCTCTGAATGATCCCAAGAAGGAAAGTTGAGACCAGCAGTTTTAAGCTACTAGGTGACAAGTTTTGGCTTAACTTGCAATCAGGACCAAGCAACCAGTAGCACCAACGCAAATTAATTAGGGTCTGCAATTAATTAAGGGAGTACTCTCTGGGCAAAGAGGGAATGAATAGCCTTGTGAGATAGTGACTCCCCTGTGGCTGAAAGTATTCAAGCAAAGATTGAACAGCCATTTGTCAGGAATGTGTACATTGTAAAGGGAGTTCATGCCCCAGAGGCAGAGTGGATTAGATGCTAGGCCAGGTCCCTTTGAACCTAGAGACTCTAAGCCTGTGTGATTTTATAGCAGCTCTTTGCTCTCACTGGGGCCCTGGCCTCCAGGAAGAAAGAAGGTACAAACCGGTTGTAAAAGTCTGAGCGTGCAATGATTAAACCCAGGCACGGATGTGGCTTGGGAGATGGAGAGGAAGGAATGCATTTTTAAAAAGCATTTGGAGGCTTAAGTAATCAGTCTTTGGCAGCAGCTCGAATTTGGAGAGAGATGAGTATTTATTAGGTGCCTACTGATTCCATTGAACAGGGAGCCACCAGCCAAATAAATGTCAGATGGACACCCATTTGCAAGGCAAGAGCAGTGCCCATGCGATGAAGCACCTTCAGTGCAGTGTAGACAGGAAAGAGTTGGAGAAGGCCTGATGCAGAAAACTTCTTGGTTTTTTTTTGAGGAAGTGGGTTTGGAAAGATGGCCAGAACGAGTTATGAGAAGAGGAAAGGGCACTGTGGAAAGAGCCGACAGTGTGACGGTGGAGGGGTGGGTGAGGGGAGGAAGTAGTCTGTGGTGAAACAATGCAGTGAACAGCAGTCAGGTTTATGAGGAAAATGACAGAAATAGCCTGGATCCTGTTAAATGGCCCAGATGCAAAGGCTAGACTTATAGCAAAGGCTGCAAAGATGCAAACAGCCAACATTTTGTTGCTTTTGCATTCAATTTGGATGTGGTTGCAAAGTCTCCAGAAAGGATCTTGGTAGCCCTGTACCAAGAGGTGGGAAAGCACCTTTTAAACAAAACCTCAAATGTGAGAAGCAAAAGGCCAAAGCTTATAGATTCGAATACGTCACAGAAGGACAAGGTTATTAGAGGAGATACTTGCAATGGCAACACTAACCAGGGACCAGCATCCAGAATATGCAAGAACCCTACAAATCAGCCAGAAGGCTTGAAGTCACCTCTTTTTAATGAACAAAGGATTGGAAGAGGCAAGTCACAGAAGTGGAGACCCTGCTGGATGACAGCCATGTGAAGAGATGTTCAAACTCACCAGTAATTAGTGAAACACAAATTAAAATAACAATGAACTATTGTTTAAACCTGTCCGATTGGCTAAAATTAGGAAGCTGGATAATGCCAAGTGGTGGCCAGGACTTGGAGATACTGGACTTCCTGAGCCCGTCCTGCTGGAGGTTTGTAGACTACTGTAGACATTCTGGAGAGCAGAACTTGGTCAGATTCATAAACATATGGATACTCTGTGACCCAGCAATGCCACTGTAGGCATGAACCGCAGAGAAATCACCTACATGTGCTCAGGGGCCACACACAAAGATGCTCTGCTACCATTGTTTATGGCAGTGGGTGTCCATCTCTGGGAATGGGTGGGTACATGTGGTAGAAGCACTTTCTGAAACACTCTGCCAGAGTGAGAAGAAATGCAGTAAATGTACACACGACAACTTGAATAGAGCTTTTATGTACAGTGTGCATCGGGAAAGCAGGAAACAGTGAGGGCTATGGGACTTTGTGTGCATTTAATGCTACATGCCTACGAAACCACATGTCAGTAGGGCACATACTGATAGCACCATACATCATCACGTTATAATGGGTGCCTGTGAGGGGAAGGGGAAGAGAATGGGCAATGAGTGAATGAGTGAGGTGGGGCTCTGCAGAAACCAAGGATGAAGTGCATGACCAGTGTGATTAACCCAAACTTCTGCTTCTGAGAGCAAAATTAAAACTCTTAAGCATTATATCAATTATTAACACAATTCCAGACATGAATATTGAACAGATGATTTTATGAGCATTAGTAAAGAAAGTGGTGCCACAAGAAGACTATTATGGGCTATAAGGTTGAAGTCATGACACACAAATTTTTTTTAATGTATAGAGCTACCAAATTGGTAGATCAAGGAAGGTAATTAAATATAGCATTGCATTTTTCAGCAAAGCATTGTCCTGGTCCTTGTGGGAAAGGCGAAGAAATGGAGACAGAATAAAAAGTATGGGATATGTTGTTTGAGCTAGTTAAGCAAATCAGTCCAGCTAAGCTTGTTTAACTCTGCCTAGAGCTGTGATTCTTAAAAGTTTTCAAGTGGTACTCTTTGGGAATCTTGTGGACGTGTTAGCCCCTCTTCCCAGAAAAGTATACACAGGCATCTACAAAATCACATGCTCACCGTTGGGGTCGGGGGAGGGTGAGCCCTTGGGGCTGGATATCTCAGGCTGAGAACCAACTTCAAGGACCAAGTCTGTAAGCAGAGATATCCACCACTGTGACCTAAATAAGAATCTCTAGGGCTGACATTTGTGTTTTTAAAATGTCCCCAGGTTGTCTTGATATGTATCCATAGCTACAGTAATAGATCAAAACTTGCTAGCTGATCATCAGAATCCCCTGAGGACCTTTTGCAAAAAGACAGATTTCTAGGCCTCATTCCCAAGAGATTCTGCTGTGTTTGGACCTAGGAATTTCTGTATTTCTACCTTTCCCCAGATTGATACAAAGGTGGGACATGAGCCAAGCCAGTCACAGTCCTTCCTTGGGATGTTGCTAACTTGCTAACTCTAGGTAGTGTGGGAGATGTAGTTCTTATCTGCAATCACCCCCATGGTACCCTTCTCGGACCCTTCACCAGCACCAGACCCACCCCCCTAGTCTTGTAAGTGCTGCTCCCAAGGGCTTATACCTGTCACCTCAGAAGATTTGCCTAGGCTGGTGGCACCCACTGTATCAGACACTCGGGGATCCATGACTCACCCCTTGGAGGGTGATGACTTGAAGACAGATGGTCTGAGTTTGAGTCCCAGATCCACCACTTACTGGCTCTGTGACCTTGGGCATCCTTAGTCATAAATCTGAGAAAAAAGCCATTAACTCAGAGGGTGGACTTCTCTGAATTAAATGTTTGTAACAGAGCCCAGTACAGAGGAGAACCACAACAAAAGGCAATGTTATGTTGTGTCTTATTTTTATCATTATAAAATCATGCAGAGTGATATTAGGAAGTAGGACTAGCCCTTGATGTCTCTTCTAGTCTAAATAACTGAAGATGAATTACCCAGCTCTAGAATCCTAGCTTTCTTAGAGTTAAAGTCAAAAGGGCACCTATGTTACCTTTGTGTTAGTATTGCCTCAAAAAAATTCTTAAAGAAAACTCAGTAATTGGGCAAGTGTTCAAAGATAAGTGTATAAATGTATATGAATATCTTAGCGTTATTTATACTAGGTAATAAGGAACAACCTAAATCCTGTCAATAGGGGATTAGTTGAATAAATATGGTGCATTCATATAACAGGCTAATCTAGAGCCATTAAATGTGACACTGATGAACATTAAAAATGATCATGTAGGCCCAGAGTGATATCTGGGAGAGCAGGAGCACTGAGCCAGCAGCACCGACCAGCCACAGGCAGAGGCCTGTGCAGAGGTGGGCAGAGCGTCGACTTGTGCGCGAGGTCTGTGTCTGCTGACATGTGGATTGTGATAGTCATGTAAAACCATGTGTGGACTGTACATGCCTCCAGAGATATCGGAAATGACATTTGCCCCAAATCAAAAATGGTTATTCTTCATGGGTGTGAGACTTGGGGTGATTTTTAAAAACTTTCTTCTTTACATTTTCTGGGTTGCTTGAATTTGTTTTACTTTTTAAAATTTAGATGTCAAGTTATAGAACGAAGGTGAACTCAATTAGCAGACCTTCACGAAAGGACTCTTGGGCTTCTGTGTCAACTTGAAGGACCCTCTTTTGGAGTCTCATCAGGATGCCTGCTCTTTCCCCTGCAAACTGCTCCCAGTAACCATCTTCCCTGGGCCCTCTCCTCTCGGGTGACCCAGCATCAGGAAGCCACAGGACACAGACCCGGCTCCATCACTAAGTAGCCATGGAACCCAAAGAGGGCACTCATGTTCTTGAGCCTGAGGTTCCTCATCTATAGAACTGAGGGCATTCAGACTAAGTGAACTTCCAGCTTCAGGGTTTATGAAATCAGAAGGAAATATCCTTAAACTTTGGATAAGAGTCATGAACTATAAGTACAGGTCAAACAACTTCTTTGGCTCCTGAACCAGTTTGAGAATAAGTAACCATAGTCCACCCAATGCACAGCTCACTGACTAGTTTTTTAAATCCTCACCTGAGAATATATTTCTTGATTTTTAGAGAGAGAGGGAGGAAAGGAGAGAGTGAGAAGGCAAGGGAGAGAAGGAGATATCTATGCAAGAGAGAAACATTGATCATTTTCCTCCCATACACACCTGACTGTGGATCGAACCCACAACCTCTTGATATATGGATGATGCTCCAACCAACTGAGCCACATGCCTAAAGCTCACCCGCTGACTATTTTACTGTGTCTTTCCTATGAACTTTGCCTACACAACCACAATACAACATCAAAATCAGGAAATCATTGTGGATGCATCAGTACCTCAGAACTTGTTCACGTGTCACCAATTGCCCTTTCTATGAAAAGGATCCAGTTCTGAATCATGAGTTGTACTTAGCTGTCCTGTCCCCCGCCCCCCTTTCAGCTTTCCCTTGACTCTCAGGGCTAGACACTTTTGAGGGTGACAAGGCAGTTTTTTTGTAGAATGTCACACAAGGTGGGTTTGTGTGATGTCTCCTTGTGATTACATGCAGGTTACACATCTTCAGAAGGAGTGTCACAAGTGTGACACTGTACTTTTCTTATTATGTCTTATTAGGTAGCACAAAATTTTGAATTGTTTCATTATTGATGATGTTCACTTTGATCAGCTGATTAGTCTTCTCCTTTGTACGATTTCCCCTTTGTCATTAACAACTACTTCATAGGGAGGTATTTTAAAACTATACAAATACCATGTTCCTCACCAATACACTTTCATCTATTTATCTGTATTTTTCATGTATATTATTTCCATTTATTCTTTCATTTATTTATATCTACATACACTCGTCATTTCCTATTTTATTCAGCAAGTTATTTGCTATGAGCATTTTATACGTTGATCATATTACACTGTCCCTGGTTTGGCCATTGGGAGCCCCTTCGAGCTGTCTTCCAAGACTTAGCAACCAAGATTCGGGCACTGAGTGTGCTCACGGCTGAGTGTCATTGCTCTGCTCTCAGACCTCACAGTGAACAGAGCTGGGGAGACACAATCAGAGACAGAGAGACAGATGTAAATATGCGTGATGTAGATATAAATAGATACATACACAAATATAGCTATATTTATTTCTGTAGCTATCTATTTATTGAAAACTGATTTCAGGCAAATACCTCCAATTCCAATTCAACTAGGAATTCTAGCTTTCTCTGACTGTGATACACTGACTTCTCAGTACCCTTAATATATTCACTTATCCGGCTGATCTCTTTGTGAGAGGCCCCTCTCCTGCCCCCACCACCCCGCCAGGCTCTGACCCTCACTATGCAGCAGGCTGCCCCCTGCCTTGAGGCTTACCTAATTGATTTGTTTGTTTGTAAGCCTACAAAGAGACCTTCAAACTGTAAATAACTCTAAAAACTTTCCATGTATTTTTTACTTTACCTGCTACTTTTTCTATTTTTCTATTTTTTATTTTTACTTTTCTGATTTTAAAAGTATAGCTTCTCCCACCTCTGTGGCATGGGATGCTGATAAATCCCCCACCGCCGCCTGCACACATCAGTATCAACTACAACCCACGCAACAGCTATGTTCCTAATCGCCAACCCTGACCCTCCGCAGAACCCCAGCTTCCTGATCCAGCTGCCCTGTGATGTCTGCAAGTGGATGTTTCATCAGCAACTTAACTGACCTCCCACAGTGAACCTCCCTCAGTGTGTGGGTCCACTCAGTCCCCAAGTCCAGTAGTCAGTTTTGATTCTTCTCTTTCCCAATACCCCTTCACACACCCAGCATATTAACTCTTCTTCCTGAACATCTTCCAAATCCATCTCTTTCTGTCCATATCCACACTCATCACCCTGGCATGGGTCACCATTATCCACCCTTGAGCCACCACAGCCACCTCCTTGTTGGTCTCCCAGGGCGGCCTCCCTCCCTGGATGGGTGGGATTATTATGCAGTTACCACGCCTCCTGCCCCGTCAACTCTGGCCAATGTGGTTGACTCACTGTGGCCTATGGATGTGCAGAAGCTAAGCGTGAGCACTGGGCGAGGCTAGGCCTCTGGCTTCCGGTATCCGCTGGGAGGGACCTGCGTCCCTGTGTCTCATCGGTCACCCCCTTCAGCTTGGACCTGGCATGAGAAGGAGCTGAAGCAGAGCATTTCTCTGGGCCCTGATTTCCTTCTCCTGAAAACATGGAGGTTTTTTTGAAATAATCTCTAAAGCCTTCTCTGTGATGCTCAATGCATTTCCCACCAAACCAGGGTTTGGGGAGGAGGTGGCCAAACATCATTGGGTGCTAGGTTTACCCTTCCTTGAGAAACAATAAAACTACAAGCCCCGAAGAGAAATGAAAAGCACTGAGGGGCTGAGCTGACCTGTTAACACTGCGCCATTCGGACAGTCAGGACCCGTCCAGGTGCTGTGGACACAGAAGGGATTCTGAATGGGAAGCTCTGGGTTCCGGGCTCTACTGGGTAATTCGGCCCACTCTCTTGATCTTCAGGTTCTCTATTTATAAAGTAGGGCTGATGTTGCCAACTTCATAGGGATTCTGCAAAGCCTGAACACTGTAAAAATAATAGCTAGCATTTACTGAGTACCTAGTATGGGCCAGACACTGTGTTAAATTATTTACACGTACTGTCTTGTTTAATTCTTACAATCATCCTGTGAGGTTGGGATGACTGTATCATTACCTCCACTTGGTAGATGAGGAAAGTGAGGCAACTTACTCAGGGCCCCGCATCGAGGAAGTCACAGTCAGCATGACTCCTGTCCCCAAGCAGGAAACCCGCCCACTACTCCGCTCACTTCTGTGAGGGCACCGGCAGTGCTTGGTGTGGAACGCACCCTCCATCGACACTTGTTCCTTACATCCTGTCAGCTTCTCAGCCCTACGTGTACTGGGTCCTCTAGAGAAAGGCTCTCCTGCATTTTGTAAACTAAGGCTGGTGGGCAACTGCCTTGGTGAGCCATTTTGCCCTGAGCCCCAGGTTGGTTGTGTGTGCACGTGCGTGAACTTCTAACAGTTCTATGTTGCCAGTTGCTTCTCCCACCCTGGGTCTTGCACAAGGAGGGTGTCAAGTTCCCTGCACAAACACAGCTTGGGAAAGGCCTGTGGGATGGATGGATGAAGGATGCTGGCTGGGTGTGAGTCACTCTACTAGCTTTGGCAAGGGTAAGTCAGAGCAAAGTGAGGGCACGGGCAGGACGATGAGAACAGCTTTTGAAAGCACACAGAAACGCAGCTTGCTCTCAAGCCTGTGGGCTGCGTGGTACGCAATGTTCCCAGGGCCCAGGGACTGTGGGGTCTGATATATAAAAAAATTCTAATTGAGTGTTTTCAAAGTGATTTGAGTAGAATCAAGACTAGAAATAAACATAAATAACTTGGCTGAAATATTTCATTGGCTATTCTAAGCATTCATTATCCAAAGTATTTCATCTTTCTATTTAAAAAAAAAAAACCGTCTTAGGAAAATACAGGATTCTCTGATCCTTTTGTTGACCCTTAGACTCCTGCACATAATCACAAGATCTGTGAGCTAGGAGGAACTGCAGACATCATCAGTTCATTCTCTTCCTAGTCTGGAGAGAGAACCAAGGCCCTGAGATGGGAGGACTCGGCCAACGACACACAGCCAGTTAAAGGAAACCGACCTCTTGAAGCAGAGCCTCTCTCAGATCAGAAACTCTTTCAACACCAAATTAAACACCATCCTCCCCACCCCCACTCCAAATTCATATCTCTTTTACCTTCTGTGCTTGAATCAGTGCAGTTTGGGAGCTCACTAGCCCTCAGAAGTCCTGTGCATCTTTAAGGAGCTCTGATTATATTTTTTAAAGTCTTTTTATTGATCAGAATTTGATCTTGTGTGGTTCTCACTTGTATCACTGTTTCTTATCTGCCTGCTGCTGGAAACTAGCAGATTCAGAGTCTGGCATTTCTGTAAGTTCCATGCAGCCTCTGGGCTAACTGCAAGGCTGAGAAGAGGCAACAAAAAGCACGCTGATGTAACTCCAAGGCCTACAGATGCCTGTCCGATTCTCTGCTGAGAATAACCTCCAAAAACAATGTCACCACCTGAGCTCACCCCAGTGTCTGCTGTGGATGACATCTTCCTATGCCTGGGCAGAGGGTACAACACAAGACAGGGATTGTCTCTGCCCTCCTTGCCCGCTGATTTTACTGGCTCAGAGCTCCTAACCAGGACCCCTGGGAGAGGCCCCTGAAGAGGTCTCCCTGCATGGCCACCAGCTCAGAATCCACCCAGCCCCCTATGTCAAGACCAGCAGAAGGCTGAACACTCCTGAGAGCATCTGTGCCGCACTCAAGCTCGAGGACTCCTTGTCAAGGTCTTGACCTTTCATGCTTTCAAACCTGATCAGAGCCTCGTGAGGGGCTGAGGCCATGCTGATCTTGTCCAGGCAGCAAGACAGAGCAGCCAGGACTTACACAGGATCACAGCCCACTGTCAGGCACATGAGGGAGCAAAGCCAGGTGCAAGGGCACAAGATTGGGGAGGAAGGTTGTCATTAAGTAGACTGTCCCTTAAAGAAGTCAGTCACGATTAACCTTCACCAAAACCTAATAAGGAAGCTATTGTCATATGACTTTACTGAGAGGAAACTGAGGCACGGGGAGGAGGAATCATGAGTAAAGTCATCAGTAAATTGTTAAAATAGAATTTAAATCTAGATTCTCCGGTTTAAGTCTGTGAGCCACTATCCCGTGTGGCTCCTTCCTGCACAGACCCTCCCTGAGGCAGAGGGAGGCCACCCCCTCTCCCTCCTTCCACCCCCTGGGAACACTGTGGTCTGGAAGTATCTGGCCATCTGTCCTGCCCAGCAGAGTTGGCTGTGACAGCAGGATGGGCCCAACTATCGAGCAGAGCACCAAGTCAAATGGCAAACCAACCTCACTCCCTCTCTCAACTCCCCAGAGACCAAGTGGCCAGCCACTGGTCAGAAGGAACAGAAGATCTGACCAAGGATTCAAGTCACGTCTGGAACCTCTAGGGATTTTAAGGGCCATCCTGACAAATGCTGCTGGAGGCCTCCTGCAAGCCAACCACTGAAGCTTGAGGAATTACGGTGGGGCTGCCTCCAGCAGAAATCCCACTGCACATGTAAGCCACTTCCTGAGCATGGGTGACTGGGACTGATGCCCAAAGTGACGCCAGCCTGTCCAGGGCAGCAGTGGTGGCCCCACGTGCCCGGGGCAGCCTCTGCATTTGGAAGGTGGCCAGTGCTCATGCCGCTCCCATTATTGCCCTGCTTTAAACCCTCAGCATTACTCTTTATTGCCCACGCATCGGAGGCAGAACGCCTCAGCACAGCACACGTGACCTTTTTACAACCTACTTTACTAGACTTGTTTTTGATCTGACTCACACACTCTCCCTTCTCTCCTTTCACACTATACTCTTCACTCTCCAGGACCTGCAAGTTCTCCCAGGCTCTGAACCTCAGCACTCGCTGCCCCCTCTACCCAGAACCTCTCCCTTAAGTGCCTTGTGCACTCCTGCTTTCTCTTTGAGACACAGCTCAGATGTCCCCTCTTCTCCAGAACCACCTCTGGTCCCCAAGTGATATTTCCTCTCATGCATCACATAGCCAGTTGTTCAAACACCTATTATATTAGTGAAAGCAGGGGACTTTTATTACACACACATGTATATCTTCCCTACCAGGCCCTAACTTCTCAAGGTGGCAGTTGTCATAATAATGACAATAGCAACACTAAGCAGCTGTACATCGGCAGCCTATGGCTTGGCAGAACGGCCTCATGCTATACAGCAAAGCACCACTGTATGTACTCCACAGCTGTCAGGCTCTCCCCAATACCTCGCCTTGCTTATGCCTGGGGTCCTCAGCTCCTGTCGTGGATCCTCTAAGTCCACATTAGACAACCCCCGTGTTTCTAAAGTGCGGTCAGTCCTGCAGTTGTCATTGTTTTCCTTGCTGGTCATTCTCCTACTCCTCCATGCTGCTGGTGACGCTAGCATTTTGCTCTAATGGCTGATTTGATCTCTCTTCCAATGTTCAATTACCATTTCCACATCTCTTAAACTTCCAATACACAATTCTACCACTTCAATTGCTTACAATTTTTACACCTTTCACTAAATAAAATCTAGAAAGGCGTACAGTTCTTCCAAAGAATTCCAGCCATGTGGACCCAAACTGGAAGAGCAGAATTATCAGAAGATTAAACTTCAACCCACAAACCCACGCATGAGAATGCACATGCCTTTCTGGCAAACCTCTTTTACTGATAAACACGATCACTTGTGTTAGAGAGGAGATATGTGCCCTCAAAGGATAATTGTTTCTCTGTTACATAGAAATAAATGATCATTCTAAAAATTCATAACCCTGGTGGTGAGTTTGATTTTTGCGAGTTTAGTGATTATTTTCTATTCCCTATCACTGTTTAACTTTTTTTCTTGTATTCTGAGGTGGAATCACATCCAGCACACATTGTCAGCTTTCAACTGGCAACCACCTGTCAATAGCTGGAGTTGGCAGGAGATGGGAGGCCTGCCACTAGGAAAGAAAATGAAAAAAATAGAAATGGGAAAGGAAACTCACAGCTTTTTTTCCAATTACAGTTTACTCTAAATATTATTTTGTATTCGTTTCAGATGTACAGCATAGTGATCAGACAATAAGATACTTTACAAAGTGTTTCCCCAGATATTGCCAGTACCCACCTGGCACCAGACGTAATTATTGAAATATTATGGACTATATTCCCTATTAAAATAGCCATGGGGATATAAGGTCGCAGCTTTTAAAACCTAAGGAATTGTGCACTATCCCCCAGGCCAGCTTCTTTTGGGAAGCCTGGTTAGCGCAGTCCTGTGTGGTATTACCGAGTATGACCAGCAGAGGGCGGCTTCTCCTTGTTTAAGGCGGAAAGCCTGGCCACGCTCTGGAAACTGCTTTTCCCGGAAAATGCAGGTTTAAAGGAAGCTTGCCAGAGCAGACACCTTCCCACCAACTGTAAATAAATCTCCTCCTAGTCTTTGCTTCTGTTGACCCTTATGTATTTGTGATTCAGCTCCTGCTGGAGCTCCCTGAGGTTTGGCTGTGCGGTGGGGTGTGAGGACAGCAAGATGAATGGGCCCAGCCCTGCTCTGAGGGCTAAAGGTCATGGACAGAGCAAGGGGAGCCCAGAGGCGACGTGACAGCACCGTGTCCATCCCCTCCATGGGTGAGCCTGCCTAGGGCAGGACCCCAGGGCTCCACTACTCTCTGTCCCCTACCCCCCAGCCTTCCCACCTCCCCTGCCTTCCCTCAGATGTCTGCTTTCCCCTGATGCCAGATGTCCTCAAGGTCCTGGCTGCCATCAGCACCTGTGTCTAATAGAGCCAACGGGTGAGGTTTGCTGGTTACGCTTTCTTCTCCCCTCCTCCCACCCTGTCGATTTCTTTCCACTGGGAGGGGGTTTGCCATGATTCTGCTTCTCTCCCTGGGCCGCCCGGGGCAGGCTGGCAAGCCACCGATGGCTGTGACCGTCCAGACCATAGCCCAGTGCAGGCAGCTTGGCCATCAGGCTCAAGGGCGAGCTCCACAAGCCCCCTGGCTCCCCGCGGCCTCAGAGGCCCTGAGGCCCCTGCTCTCCTGGCTGCCTGAGCTGAAGGTCTCCTCTCTTTTTATTTTGTCACTCTTTGAACAGGGCCTGGTGAGGGCACAGGGCCTGGTGGCTCCGGGCCGGCATTAATATCCTGGGGAGTAACTGTCCCTCATCTCCCCTTTGAGTGAGAAGGCGGAACTCACAGACTGTTTAATTGGCACCATCTGCCCAAGTGCCTGTGAAGCGGCAGCTGCTTTCTGTCCTTGGAGAGACGGGCCTCAAGTGGCTGCCTTTCTCTGTCACCTGGTGAGGTAGCGCAGGTTGGACACAAACCCCACTGCCCACCTGGACGCTGGCCCCACTATCCTGGAGGTGTCACTGAACAACCGAGACCCCTGTCACCAAAGAGGTTAACTAACCTCCTTGGACCACCAGTTATAAGTGGTGGGACTGGATCCAGGCCTTTCTTGGCCCCAGATCCTGAGCTTGTCCCTCCATACTTACTGTGCCACCTCTCCATCTCTGGTGGGTTAGTTATTCAGTGTTTTATGTTGACTTGTCCTTTTTTAAAATTAAAAAAAAAAAGAAGAGTGGGAGAAAATAGGAAATACCAAGGTTGTTATGAAGCCAGAAATCTAAAAATAGTTCCTGTAAAGAGCAGCAGACTCGATTGTGGTTTCTCTTTATCTTGAAAAAACAGCAGCTAATGACTGAAACAGACCTGCTTTAGCCAGGCCGGGAACACGCCAGCGGGCAGGCGGGCAGGCGGGCAGGCTGGCAGGCTGGCAGGTGGCGTGGTGCCACACAGGGAACACAGCCTCCTGAAGGACAGTGCTCCTGCCAGCCAGCCGGGAAGGCTTGTCCCACATGCCACAAGGAGGGGCAGGGTCCCTGCAGCATTCTGGGCTACCCTGGAGGCCCAGCTTCCTCAGGGTTAGCAGAGAAGGACACCCATGAGGTTATTTTAAAGCAGTGATCACAGATACTCCAGTGATCCTCCAGGAAATGAGTCAGTGCAACCACCCCCTTAAGATAATGTAATAGGGAGAAATTCTACAGCATTTCTAAGTGCTTTACTTGTATCATTTTGCTGAATTGCCACAACTCTGTACGCAAGGAAATAGAGGCTCTAAGAAGTTAAGTAACTTCTCAAGATTTGCAAGGCCAGTGAGTTGCAGCTGAAGTATAACTGTCTTCCCACACTCTGTGCTTGGCTGCTTTCACTGGAAAACCAGGCTGTGGTGAAAATGAACATGAGTGCAACCAGCAGAAAGAATTTCCCAATCTGGAGGGCAACCAAGCCTTAAAGCTGTTCCTAATGGAAGACACTAACCCATCTTCTGAGGTGTAGTTTGTTTATTCCCCTGGAAGAAGAAAGACCTTGGATGATGTTTGCCCTTTTTGCTGTGCACCTGCCTTCCCAACAAATGTTTAACTGAGCACCTACTACATGCCAGGAACAGCCAGGAACAAGACCAAGCCTTGACTCTGATGAATTTGTGCTCTAGGAAGCAAGCGGCGGATGATAAGTTAGTGAATAAATGAGCAAGGTAAATCCAGTAAATGCAGATGCTGTGAAAACAAGGTGACATTACAGAGAACACCAGGGCAGGGTGGGCCACCTTGATTTGGGTGGTGCAGCACAGCCTTCTAGGGCAGTTAGTGGAGCCGAATCTAAATTTATTGTTCACAGTCCCTCAAGAAAATGTTTACCATCGGGGGGCAGGTCCTTTCCAGACAAAGGGCCAGCAAGGACCCCAGGTGGGAATGCTGTGAGTCTGAGGAGCAAACTGATCAATGTGTGTTTTCACAAGGCCACTCTGGCCGCGGTCTGGAGAAAGGCTGACACGTGGGTCTGAGTGAGCGATAACTTGCGAGGGAAGCTGGTCAAAGTCCTCTCCGCAGCCCAGGCTCTGGGCTCCGCTGATGGTCTGTCCCCTTTGCCTGCCACCGGCACTGGGAAGGGAAGGCAGAGGTCCTGATGGGCCCCTAACAGTCACCAGACTCAACACATTTAGGAAAGATATCAGAGAGAGAGCCAGCCAGGACAAGCTGATTTGATTCTTGTGGGAGACAAGGAATGAGCAGCTTAAGGATGCCTGTGTGGTTTTGACCTAAACAAGCAGAGACTAGAGGACCATTTCCTGAAACAGGGAAGACTGGGGGAAGGGAAGCACCATTTGGGGGAAAATTGAAGGGTTCGGTTTATTTACATTAGCAAGGCCTGTCAACCCCAAAGGGAGACGTCAAGTAGGAAGTTGAAGAAACTGCTCAAGTAGAGAGGGATGGGGGCCTGTCCCCCACAGTGACTGGGGCTCCAGAGGCGCCCCTCTCCCGCCCTTCTCCCCACGCGCCCCTGCTGCCCTCCACCCTCAGCCTCTCTCCCTGTGACAACAGCGAGTTACATACACTAGGGCACCAGGCAACTCCTAACTGCTTTTCCCTTGAAGCTTAATTAAAAAGTAATTAATTTTTTAAAAAGCCATTGGCTCAGTTGTAGAAGAACCAACCTAATCAGGGAGACATTAGCCAGCAAAAATGACTGTTGTAACAGGTCTTCTTCCTGCTGCTCCTGTCTGGGGCCCCTCCCCTGATGAAGTGATAGTAAAGCCAGGTCACATCGATGTGAGCATTTGCAACAAATCAGGCCTGTGCCCATGACTTCGTATGATTTCTCTCATCTTCTCTCCCCAAGGACCCTGGGAGGTGGGTAATTACTATTGTCCCCATGTTTCAGATGAAGTCACCAAGGCTTGGAGACTGAATGAATAAGTAACCCAACATCTCACAGATAGTCAGGGACAGAGATAGGATTCAAACCCAAGTCCAGAATCCACAGCATGGGATCTTCCCACTCAGATCTAAGCCCGCCGAGGCATCTGAAGCGGCTCCAGAAAGGAAAAGAATGAAGCCTTTACCTCAACTTCTTTTCCCAACCATCCTACTCAGCTGCGGCCACCAGAACACAAGGAATCATTTTCCCAGGTGCAGGTTTCTGATCAGGACAAGACAAGGTGGCCGTGCTGGTTTGCATCTCTGCCTCGCCTGTGGTCCTGGAGGTGGGAGAGGCTGGGAAGGCTGGGAGTGGAAGCCCGGGAGTGCCAGAGCCAAGCCAAGGGCACCGTCCCAGCCACACCTCCCCACGCCCCCTCCTGCCAGCCACACTCCTCCCGGAGCCCAAGTGGGAGACAACAGGAAGATTTTGAGTGGGGAGGAGACACCGAGGCCCTGACCAGAGGCCATAATCCATTCTCTCATACTAGCTGACGGCTTCGGGTTTCCCATCTATAAACGGGAACACCTGTTTTTACAGAGTCATTGTTAGATCAATAATACTGAAAGTTAGATAGCGCCAGGCAGATCTCAGGCCCTGGAAAAATAGGCTGCAGTTAAGACAGTGAATCCTGGAGCCAGGCACTTAGGTTCTGATTTTGGTAAGTTACTTCATACAATTAAACTTGATTTACTAGGTGTGCTCTTACTAAGTGTAGAATGACAATAATAACAGTGCCTACCTCACAGGGTTGCTGTTAGAGTTACATGTTTGATACACACAAATATCTTTTGCTATTATCATCATGATCATTTTTTAAGTTACTGAAAGACCTAAAAGCAGTAATATTTCAATAGCAATAAACACACTGGCACCCATGTTTTCTTTTCTAAATATCATTCCCTCCTAGAATCTCCTTAAAGAAGTAACCCATTCCAGATGAGAGCAAGAAGGGTACCAGGAGGGCCTAGAACATTTTTCTGTTCTATAAAGCAAAGAAGTACTCAACCAATAGGGACATATCAAAAGTATAAGGAGCTAGCTTGAAAGTGCCCCCCTGACCAAGGCTGGGACCCTGAGTCCATCAAAAACAATAATGATGGTAACAGATTGTAACACATGGAACAAAAAATCCACAAATCCTTGGTAATACTCAAAACAAAGCGAAGGAATTGAATTTTGCGGCCCACCAACATAATGACTAGCTGAGGCAAGGATCACCAGTGGGTGCTAAGACCATTGCTGAAGGTTGGAGAACAGAATATTCACATCACCTTAAATCACACTCCTCATGTTTCTTATGAACTGCATGATGTAAAAGATGTCCTTTCTGTAAAAACAAATTTGGCTGCCCCTACTTGCCATCAAAAGGTAGCGTCACCAAGAATGGGTTAGATAGCACTGTGTACCTCCTGCGGGGCTCTCTGAGAAGAGAGAGAGAAAATGCAGCAAAGTGTTCGTTCATGAATCCAGGTGAGCAACATATTCATTGCACTATTCTTAAAACTTTTCTGTCTGTTTCCAGTTTTTTTCAAAATAAATGTGGACGTGAGGGGACATCGAGGTGGGGTGAGAATTGGAGCTGTGTTGGCCTTGACTCTCCCTGGCAGGAGTCGATTAGACACGAATTTCCAGAGAGAAGAGATCAAGCCTCCTGTCTCAATACTAAGGAGGGAAACTCCCATTGCATTCCTGAGTGCAGTTTCCACGGGGTGGAAGCAGGGGAGCTCTCAGGGCTGAAGGACAGGGGCAGGTGAACGGATAGGCATGGGGCTGGCTTAGGGAGAGCTGGTGCAGAAGGCCTGGCGGGTGTTCAGCCTTCTGATTGGATGACACTGGAGCTGCAGACTTTCCCATTCAAATGGGATCAACACCCTCCCTTCTCTTTCCTCTGCACAGAGTTCCTCCCAACCCACTGCAGTGTAGAGTGGTCCCTGCCCGTGACTCAAATCAGCTACTGCATTTTGCCATGTATAATGCGCACCCATGATTTTTGGCCCAAACTTTCAGGAAAAAAAATCTTTCATTTTAACTTTTTAATTCAATTTTTATTTAATTATATTTAGAAACAAAACCAATGATCATATTCCAGGGTATTGTTTTGCCTACAGATATCATTCTTGCTTTCTAGAGTTACACTTTTAACACATAAGCATAAATAAAAGAGTTAAAAACATTTACATGGATACAGAATTAGCTCCTCCCATGTATAATGTGCATCCTTATCTTCCCCTCAAAAATTTGGACAAAAAATGTGCATTATATATGGCAAAATACGGTGCTTCTGCCAAATCCTTTTTCTTCTGAAGCTGGCCCTTAAGTTTCATGTCACCCTTTTTCCCTTCTTCCTCTAGGCTGCGCCTTCTGGCCCCCTTCACCCACCACTCTTATCCGAACTGCCCCCAAACTTTAACATTTCCCAAGGATCAGACACGGGAGTGCCCTCGCCGCATGCTTTGCAGCCTCCCTGGGCAATCTCATCATTTGCAAAGCCGTATGTGCTGTCTGCCCTCGAAACTATGTCTTTGGTCCCAAGTGGTGTCCCAATATGCAGGCGTGGGGCCTCAGATCTCTGATGGACACCTCCATCTACACGCCCTCCAGTCACCTTAAACCCAGCAAAGCCAAATTAATGAGGCAGGTTGCCCATCCCATTCCTGAACCTGCTCTTCTCCTCTGTACCTTTTCCAAGTTGATGGTGACTCTACCCAGCTGGTTTTCTGAAACCTAGACAGCACCCTGACTCAGCCACCTCACCATTTCCTAAGTCCCACCAGCCACCAAAATCCCAGGGATTCCACTTCCTAAGTACCTGTCACGTCTGTCCCTCCAGCTTTGCCCACTGTTTAAGGCCAAGTCTTACTAGTTTCCATATAGACGAAACAATTTGCCAGGGGGTCTCCATACCTTCAGTCTTGCTTTCTCCAAAATAGCTCCCCCACTGCCCAGGCAATGGTCTTAGAACACGTGCCTGGCCCTGTCACCTTGCTGTGGGGCCTCAGGTTCCTCCAAACCTAGCCTCAGGCTCTGGTATTTCCTTCATTCTGGTCATAACAGACTTTTCTCAGAACCACTATGTGGCAGTGCGATTTATAATAAAAATATATATTTGGTCTTACCCTGTTCTTGGCAGAGTTCTTCAACCCTAAGTGATGAGAGAAGAACTATAAAAGTGTTTTTGTTATGTTAATGAGGTGACTTTTGGAAAGCCCCTAAATTACCTAAGGATGAGGGCTGGGCACTAAGAGAACCAGCCAGAGGACTGGAGTGTCTGAACTTTCAGCCCCACCCACGGATTTCCAGGGAGGGGAGAGGGGCTGGAGGTTGAAGCAATCGCCAGTGGCTGAAAATGTAATCAATCCTGCCTACGAGGTGGAGCCTCCATAGAAACCCAAAGCCTGGCGTTCAGAGACCTCCTGTGCTCAGGGACCAGGACAGCGCTTGCTCTCTGGTTGGGCCCCAGGCTCCACAGGGTCAGAAGCTCTTTTGTTCGGGACCTTGCCTATGTACCTCTTCATCTGGCTGTTAATTCTAATCCGTTAATAGCTTATAAGAAGCCAGTAGTCTGGTAATCAAAGTTGTACTGAATCCTGAGAGCTACTCTAGTAAATCAACCAAACTCAAGAAGGGGGCTGTGAGAACCTCGACATGGAGTAGGATTGGCATCCGAAGTAGAGGGCGGTTTTGTGGGACTGAGCCCTTTCTCAGAATCTGATGCTATCTGGGTAGACAGTGTCAGAACTGAGCTGGATTGTAGGGCACCCAGCTGGTACCAGTCCCAAATGCTCCCTGCCCTCCCCCACCTCCTGTCTCCCCTGTGGCCTTCAGTCCGCGGGGCTCACAACCTCAGGATGCCTGACTGTCCTTCGAGACCCAGCACACACTGCCTGCCCTGACCTCATCAAAAACAGCTGGCCACTTTCTTTTCAGCGTTCCCATGGCACCGTGAGCATAAGTCTAGCATATTCTATAACGCACTGTATTCAAAGAATTTATTTCTGTGTCTGTTTCCCCAGCTGGGCTCACTGGAAGCAGGGTCAACATCTGACTCACTGTCTTTCAACCATGCTTATCGTTATGCTTAACTTTGTAAATATGTGATTGTTTCAAGAAATCAATCTGAAAAATCTTGGAGCCGTAAAACATTCAGAACTGAGAGGGAACCCACAAAACACCTACTCAAATACCCTTGTTTTCACCTGAAGAAATGGAGAACCTGAGAGAGAGGTGCTTGGCCCTGAGTGAAAGCTTATTGTTGCTAGAACCAAGATAATCTTTCCCTTTAGTCTGTAAAAAGTCGGGTGTGTGGGTGGATAAAAGAATGTGTGCGTGTGGAGCTGAGGGGGACCACACACGTGGACATCTGCGGGCTTCAGAGATACTTGGCTGTGCCTCCCGTTTCCTCCGTGTATGTGGTGGCCCCATTCGCACTCAGAATGACTTCTGGCCGGCCCAGTCTCGTTCACACCTTTGCTTCTGGTGAGCGGCGAGCCAGTGTGCGTGAGGCTGCATTTGTGGGCATGTGAGCTCCTCTGTCTTCTGAGGGCATTTCGAGGACAGATGCTCCTTCTGATCGCCGTTTTGTACCTTCTCGGCCTCATCAGGGTTATGAAATCATTTGGTATCCCAGTCAACCGGAAAGCAACTCCCTAGACGTTTAACCCCCAAAAAGACAGTTTGGAAGAAAGAAAAGAGTAATCCTCACCAGATGCTACTGTCACATGCTCAGAAAGCCAGGGAATGGCTTTTCAAGGGACTACTCTGCAAGGGAGTGGGTGACCTCAGCATACCACCCAGGCTTTGAATGCTGGAAGGGAAGAACTAAGGAGGAGAAGGCCGGCTATGTAAGAACGTACTGGGTTTTTTTTTTTTTTCTAGCTATGATAGCAGATTTCTGTTGTCTGAGTGTTTGCAGGGGAATCCATCAGCCCAAATGCTGGTTCATCTTGAAATCACTCAGCCAGGGAGCCATGAGGTGCAGTCAGTGGTTTCCTGAAATGTTCACAGAACCCCCAACCCCTTTTCCAGAAGCAACATCTAGCCCACTGCCCTTGGCACAGAGCCACAAAAGTGCTCCCAACCAGCCTGCTTGCAAAGCCTCCCCACACCCTACCCTCACTTCGCAGCAACCTCTTTCTGCAGCTCCATGTGCAACCTTGCCCTGGAATTCAGCTCCATGATGCCTGTAAGTCCCCAGAAAGCGAACAGGAGAAGTTATAATATTATAAGGCCTCCATTCACAAAACATGGGGTCTTTTCTTCACTTGGAAAGAAGAAAGGAAGCTGCCAGGAATGTGTCTCCATGAGTCATTAAACACTTCCCCCCAGGGGAGCACGGCTTTGCGCCCAGAGTACGGACCTGGGCAGAGGGGACAGGAAAATTACCTCCTGAGTACCCAGGGCACGCAAAGCCCTCGATAAACAGCCATGTTCTTCACCCCAGAGAGTGGCCTGGAAACTAGCTGCTCATTTTAAATACGCCACTGGCACGGGGCGCGCGCTGCCTGCACAGCGTGTGGCGGGAGGGAACCGAGCTGCACCGGGTGTCGCCTGTGGGTAGCCCCCAGATGTGGTGCGTGAGTGAGTCCCCGCTGCAGATGGTCCCTGCGTGCTCTCTCACAGAGCCAAGTTCACCAGGCCATGTCCCGGGGCCAGCTGGCGGCTTCCCTTGCTCTGGGTCCCCAGTGTTTCGCAGGACCTGGAACCACCGCACCCAGGGGTCTTCAAGGCCGTGTGAGTGTGCTCACCACCAGTCTGCTGGGCACATGGAGTCCACCCTCCCCTTTCTCCGAGGATTCAGCTCCTATGGTTTCTGACGCAGCAGCTGTTGTCCCAAGGCGACCACCCAGGTGAGGGGCACAGGCCCTTGCTGGATCTGTGGAGGTCACTGGCCTCCATTAGCATAGGAAGCTGAGGCCCTGCTGATGAATCAAAGCTTCACCACCATCCTGAGCCAAGGGTTTCCAGGGGTCTCTGGCTTGCTTTCTTTTTTAACCACCTCCCCCAACCCAAGTGCTCTGACTTGGTCCTAAGGTGTGTAAGGGTGGGGGCAGAGAAGTGTGGCCAGAACACACTGGGATTCTGGGCAGGAACCCCTGACCCTCCCTCAGGGCAGTTCCCCTGATAGGGCAGGGTCCCATGTTGAATGCTGCCTAATCTGAAGTTAAGACCCAAAACAGTGGCTTATACCAGACAGTCACTTGGGTCTCTTGCATCCACAGAAGCTGAAGCAGTTTGTCCCATGCAGTTAATAGGGACCATGAGGGACCCAGCTACTTCTGTTTTGCAGCTTGGCTCTGTGATGAGTCCCCAAGCTCCCCTTGGTGTCTTCCTCCCCAGGCCAGCCAGCATCACAGAGGAAGGGCAGAAAAGGCGCATCCCTCTTATTAAGGGTTCTTCCTGGAAGTTGTAGTCACTACTTTTGCTTATAATCCATTGGCCAGAATTTGGTCACATGGCCATACCTGGCTAAAAGGAAGGCTGGGGAATGTAGTCTTCATTCCACATGGACTGTGCCCGGCAAACATTTGAAGTAAGTTCTAACAGGAGAGAGAGTGGATAGAAGTCCCTGCCACAGACCCCCTCCTCCTGTCGTGTATCAGTGCCCCCAGAGAATGTAAGACCCAAGTGGATACCCACTTTGGGAATCCTTAGTGATCATACTGTCTCCTTCACGGAGCTGTTTTAATGAAAACACTTTCCACTCCCACCTCCTGCCCCAGCCAGGTGCAGCCTGTGGCCCACCTGCCTCGGCACCCCTGGGTCTGCTCATTACAATGCAGGTTTCTGAGCCCAAAACCAGGCTCATTGGATTTGAATCTCTGGGGAGGTGAGTCCTAGAAATCTGACATTTATACACAGTGTCTAGGTCATTGTTATGCACACCAAAATTTCACATTCACTCTTTAGTCCATCTCAGAGAAACTAGAAGAAGAAAACATCTGAGATGGCCAAACATAAGAATATCAGAACACTAATCAATGAGTTAGGAAAGGAAGGTGATTAGGAGATTGTCAATGGTGACATCCAGTAGTGCCACTCAAAAATCATCTAGCTCCACCTCTAGGAACTGGTCCAGGGCCTTCAAGTGCAGGCTTGCTATCTTCTGGTCACCACATGGAAACCAGTTGTCACTGGAGGGATTTCTGCTCTTACCTTTTCCACTGCAGTGAAGGCAGGGGGCACCTCGATGGTGAGGCCAAAGGAGAGCAGTAAGGGGACAAGATCAGGTAAGCACTACCCACCTCCAGTGGAGCCAGAGAGCTGCTGGGCCCTCTGAGAAATGAAGAAGAGGAAGAACAAAAACAGAAATGAAAACCGGAGCACCGGGGCCTTCCTTCACAGGACTGAGGTTTAGGAAGCAAAGACTTGATGTCCAAGTGAGTGCATTCCCCATGGGGACAGAGCTATCATTTGTTGGCAGAAGGAGCATTTTTAACGGTCACAATACCTCATTGTGGGTTACTGGCAAGTAGAGACCTGTGATGTTAGACATCCTGATCCTCAAATGTGGGGAAAGTCCCACAGAGTGAAGGGTTTTCTCTTAAGACATTGATGTTTATCATTTTCTCAGTCTAGGAAAGAACTGTATTTTACATAATTTACCAAAACATACATGTAACATTTTCTGATCTACTTAAATACATACTGAAATTTTCGGGAATGCTACTGGCAAGTTTTTTCAGTATTCTACGAAGGGTTGTTCACAGTTTCAGAAATACATGTCAACCAGGCATCTCCATTCAAAGCACGCGACTTGCCATTGGGAAAGCTCAGCCTGAGTCTGGCCTCACAGGTAACGACTTAAGTCTACTTTCTGTAAGTTTCTGCGTCCCTCGTCAGGTTTCCAGGGGCAGATGTAACTGAGCCTTTACATTTTTCTAAGTGTGATATTTTGTTGTAAGTTACTTGTCCTTGGTTTTTCTCTACAGTAGTACATGCATGGATTTTTTTAAATTCTACGAGTTTAACTTGAGGAGAATAAAGGAAAGCTACAAGACACTTGTCATAAAAGGGGCTCAGGTGTGATGGGCAACCCTCGGTACGCATAGAGGCTGACCATAGTCTTCGTGTGCACGTTGAGCAACTATGTCTCATCTCGTTGACAAAGACTCATGCCAACCAGCTGGCTGCTTTCAGTTGACTCTGTAGGTCCCTGGCACAGGCCCAGCTCTTGAAACGTTCCCTTGATCAGCATAGACCATGTGGTTTTCTTTGTTGTGGGCACAGACTCTCTCAAGAGTGTTCTTGACAATTCAACACAGTCATCTTGTTACCAGGGACATTCCAACACACTTGCTTTACTCTTGGCCCAAGGACATTTTGATATGGACAGAGACCATCAAGCTTGCAACTGCTTTTATGACCAGGTAGCAAGAGAAACAGACCCTGTGCAGCCATGCTGAGGCCTCACCTACGCCTCATGCCATGCAAACCCCCTACCCTCTGCACTCAGGATGCCTAAGGCTCAGGAAGGGGCTGGAGTTCAGGAAGGCCTGCTGTGCTGATTTCTTGGTAGTAAAAACCTGTTTTTATACTTTTGTTATGGGTCTTTCTGAATAGAACCGCCATTGAAAATAAACTCAACCAAATGACTTTCTCAGAACTCACTGTTTCACCCCAACATGTGAGGAAATAGGGCTAAAAAATGGAGCAAGCCAATGAGTACCATCTTGGTTGTCCCCTGATGAGCAAAAGTGCCAGTCTCCACAGAGACCAAGTGACAGTTATTCTGGCCCTGCTGACTCGGACTCTTCCTGCCTTTGGATGAGGGTGAAGGAACGCCAAGCACATTGGATGGGACCCTGCAGCTCAGCAGTTCAACCCAGGCTGCACAACGGAATCATCCTGATTTCACTGGTCAGGGATGTTTTTAAGCCCCACGATGATTCCTGTGTGCTGGCACCTCTGCAGTGGCGGTTCTCAGCACTCTCTCCCACGTGCCTTTACTTTGGTGTTTCCCACTTCTCCTAGCTCCAGGGAGAAGGCTCTGGTGATTAACTGCCAAGCAAAACTGGTTATTACTCCTAAGTAGGGTAAACAGGTGTCACCAACAAGCCTTCCTGTCTCTACTTGTGACAAATCTCCACATGTAATCCCTTTCTTCTCTTCAAACAGGTATTCTGATAAGTCTCCCTTATGTTGCAAGTCATCCTGGTCCTCATAAGGGTTTTTCTTTGTGGGGGAGTGGGGAGTAACTGTTTGGGAGAGAGCTCATGGCCAGCACATTAACTTTAACCTGAGGAGATGTTGCAGAACCTGGGGAGTCCAGGGAACCTCTGGACACCCCTGGTCCAAGTAAGTCCTGGCTCCAGGACAGATGGCCCTTGAGGGCCATGGACAGAGGGCTGGCACTTGTGTTTGTAAAGCCCAGGGAAGGGATGGCATAGCTCTTTTAAGAAATAGCCGTTCATAGTTGGGTTGCTCGTGTGACTTTCTTTAGGGTCAGGTACCTCCACCCAGCTGTCAATCCAAGTTAGCTCCTCCTTGTTCTATGTTCAGTGCAGACTGAAGAGAATTGTAACACTTGTTATGGAGTGAATATGTCCCCCAAATTAGATGTGTTCAAGTCCTCACCCCCAGTGCTTCTGAATATGACCTGATTTAGAAACGGGATCCTTACAAATGTAATTGGTTCAATTAAAATATGATCACAGGAGTAAGCGGGTATGACTTGGCCCTTAAAGAGGATGACCCTGTGATGACAGACACACTCAGGGAAATGCCACATGATGATGGAGGGAACAGGGATTGCTGGCAACACAAGAAGCTACAAGAAAGGCATGAGACAGAGCCTGTCCGAGAGCCTTCGAGGGAGCACAGCCTGGTAGACACCTTGATTTGGCCTTTCTGCCTCCAGAACGGAGAGAACAAACTCTCTTGTCTGCAGCCACCAAGCTGGTGGTCCTTTGTTACAGCAGCCCTGGAAATGAATACAAACGAAGTCATAATGTCCACTCCGTCTGTGTAAAGGAGGTGGTGATCATGATTGTCCAGAGTGTGGGCTTGGGTGTCAGGTGGAGCTGCATTCCACCCCTTCTTGTGACTGGCTGTGTGACAGCTCTGAGACTCAGTTAGCTCATCTGTAAGGTTGGGGTGCTAACACCCTACTCCATAGAGCTGCTATGAGGCTTGAAGCAGATGATACTTGAGAAGCACTTCCCCAGGGCCCAGCTCCCGGGGGGGCCCGTCCAGAGCACCGGAGCAAGCAGGGGTGTCTCCGCCCACCTGTGCTGACACACTCTGCCTGAGGCCCGAGATCCTTGAGGCAGACTGTCTCTCTGAATAATTTGAGGGAAAGGCCAAGCCAAATCCCTGCCTTCCTGGGATGTTGTTGGGGAAAGAAATGATGTGTGAAAGCCCTTGGAGTGAGCTGCCACGTTAGCATCAAATCATCATCGTTACTTTCCCATCAATTCATCACTATTTCAACAAGCTGGATTTCAGCATGAGGCTGGTCACTGTGTGCTGGGCTTCCATTCTCACCCCAGGCATCTGGCTGTCACACAGTGACTGCAAACCCATTCACTTGGGTCTTACTGCTTAATTACTGCAAATTGGCATGGCTTCAGGCACCTTGAGAGCCCTTGGACATGCACCATACATTCTGGGCAGGAAAGCCCTCCTGGCTCAGGGAGGCTGCCTGTCACTCTTGCAGCACTGCTCTGCTAAGTGGTGGCTCTTCTCCAAACACTGGCCCCAAATGCACAGAAAGCAAAAACCTGGCACTCAGAAGCGTCAGTGCCATGGGCCCACCCTGTCAGCCATGCTGTCCAGTATTTGTTACCAGTGGCAATTTCCAGCCTGACCATGGGAAGAGGTGAGGGAGTGAGGGGCCAGAAGCTAGTCTCAGGTTTCATATTTAAGCAGGATTTGCAGAAAATATGTACAATCCACCAATTCTTAAGCCCCAGGTCACCTCCAGAACCCACAGAGCTATGTCCCTGTCCATTTTGGTTGGCCCTTGACTATGGGTATAGAGCAAGGAGAGCTTGACCAGAGCTCAGATCACTCATTCATCCTTCAATCAATCACCCAGTATTTACTGAGCAACTACTCTGTGCCAGAGCTGTGCTCAGACCCAGTGACATAGAATGGTCAAGAATAGGGGAAGGGGGTCTTTAGAAGCACAATCAGGAACCAGCCAGACCCAGTTCCAAAATGAAGAGGCAGCCACTGATGCCAGGCCAGGGGCCAGCTTCCCTGAGCCTTTCTGTGTACAGGGAGTCTTTGAGGGAGCATCCTCGGGAGGCTTGGGAGGGAACCAGTCCAGTCAGAGTCTGTTAATGACACTCATTAACAGCCCCTTTGTTGTGGGGCTGTCCTGTTCATCGAGACTTTATCAGACCTCTACAACGGGCTGGGCACTTTCTGGGAACTTGAGTTTCACTGATGAATGTAGGAAGATCTCAGCCCTCACAGAACTTATATTAAGACCCCAGTGAATCTGAAATCTGCCATCTGAGTATTTTAAAATCCTTCTTGACTTGAAAATATTCCAGTGAAATTGGGGATCTATGAAAACCAGCTTCTGCCTCACAAATTGGCTCTCAGACAAACTACTCAGTTTGCCTCGCCCCTAAGGACATTGTCCCACCTGCTCCCCTTACCTGCCAGCAGCACAGGCTTGGTCAGAGGTAGAAGGAAGGTGTGTCCAAAGCTGTAATGAAACCGTGAATGTGGGAGCGAGGTGCTGGGGAAGGGTTATGTTCAAATGTCTGGTGCCAGAAAATCTTGGCCCCAATTAAGTTCTAAGGAACTAAGAAAATATCTTGATGTCTCAAATTCCCAATGTAGCAAAAGGGCCAATGCAATCTACTCTCTCCATAGAGCTTGGTCGCCTCCAGAACCCACAGGCTGTCTCAGAACACCACTGTAAAGCTATCACCCATTTCAGAGGAGGTAGGCCTAGTGCAAAAGAGAATCCAGTTCATGTCTGTGGCCGCAGCAAAGCCACCACGCCACCACCATCCCTCCTGGAGACTGGAGGTACCTAGCCTGATACTGAGGTAACCTATGCGATCCTCTTTAGGAAGATGATCTGTCCATGTCCAGACAGAGGCACGGAAAGATGGCGACAGTGCCAGGCAAGGAGGCTCTGCTGGCCTGTCTGGATTGGCATTTCACACCCTTGCCCTGAGGCAGTCACAGTGGGGGCACACTGTTGGGGATGAGGAAACAAGACCTTTACTGTAGGTGTGATCAGAGGACTACTCCTCCAGGAACAGAAAGGGAAGCGGAGGCAAATGAAATTTCAGAAGTGAATCTAGAACGAAAGACCAAGAGTCTAGCTCAAGGTGTCTCAGCATCAGTACTCTGGACATGAGGGGTCAGCTCACCAACCCTTTGTTGTCGGGCTGTCCTGTGCACTGGGGAGTGTTCAGCAGAATCCCTGGCCTCTGCCTGCTACATGACAGTAGCATTGCCCACCCCAGCTTTGGCAACCAAAAATGTCTCCAGATATTGCCAAGTGTCCCCTGGGGCCTACATCCCTCCTGGCTGACCATCCCTCCTGGCTGACCTCCTGTGTTTCCTGGAGCTATCTTCCCCTGCATCTGCTGGGCCCACTCCTAGGATGGCCACCTCTTCCCAGTTTACCCAGAACTTTAGGGTGTTAGTACTAAAACTCTGCCATCCCCTCAGGCAAGCTGGGACAGCTGGTACCCCTGCCAGCCCCTTCCCCTTCTTCCACTTGAGGCCCACGCTGATCGATCCATGAACACTTTGGCCTTCACCACCATCCTCCCCAACATTCCCAAACCCTTCAGTTCTTCTCTGTTTTCTTGGTTGCATAGCATACTACTAATTTAGTATGCGCTCCTAACATACTATTTAATTCAGTACATTGTTTATTGTCAAGCTACTTCAGGACCAGGATCTTTGCTTTTTTTTACTGTGGTAACAGTGTCTGGCACACGGTAGATGCTTAGCAAACACTGTCGTATGAGGGATCAGGACTCAAAAACCATGAGCATCTGTGACCTCTGTAACTTCTCACTATTATTATTTTCACTATTAGTTGTTGCTCACTATCAGCGTGTTGCCTGGCAATGCTTAGCAAGAGCAGGGCCTGGGGTGTGTTTTTGTGGATAGCTGAGACTCTGTCTCTCTGCTACCCATGGGGGAAATGCTGAGGGGAAGGGGTCCTGAAGGTAGGGAAACAGGTGAGTTCTTAGGCCTGTTGTAAGGAAGATCATGGGCTTGTGGGGACACCTGGGGCCTCCAGCAGAAAGGCTGAGGGCCACACTAATGTGGCCAGGACAACCTCCTGGCCTTATGGGGCAGGATGCATCCTCCAAGGCCCGACAGAGTGTTTGGCCCATAGCAGGGTCTCGCTATTTCCTGGATTGAGCATTTACAAGGAAATATAATACCATGTGTGGTTAAGACCTTGAGCTTTGTGTTTGCATCTTGGCACGGCCACCTTACACCTGTCTGACCTTGGGCAGATTCCTTCCCCGCTCCGGGCCCTCATGTCCTCATCTGTTAGATGCAGAGAGAGACGACGTCTGGTGAGCATCGCTGCCTCACTGCTGTGAGGACTGTGAATGTCAGTCCCTCGGCCTAATGCATGGCACAAAGTAAGTACTATACAAATGCAAGCTACGTGGGATTTCTTCCCAAAGAGCCACAAGAGATACTGTATTTATTATCTAAGTCTATGTAGCAAATCACCCCAGATGCAGTGCCTTCAAAGCAAAGGGGATAACTTATACCCTCTCACAGTATCTCTGGGGAGAGTTCAGGAGCAGCTTGCCTGCAGGGTTCTGGCTTAGGCTCTCTCCTGAGGCCACAGGCAGATGTCAGCCGGGGCCATGGTCCCATCTGAAGGGCCTCTGGGTCTAGAGGCCCCTCTTCCAAGGTGGCTCACTTACATGGCTGGTGGGGTGGTGCTGGCTGCTCACAAGAGGCCTCAGCTCTCCTCAACGTGATCCTCCCCCAGGGCTGTCTGAGTGTCCACAGGACATGCTGGTGGCTTTTCTTAGAGTGAGTGATCCAGAGAACAAGTAGAAAGGAGCCTTGGTGCCTCCGAAGCCACAAATCGTCTACCCTGCCGAGCCCTGCTGTCTCACCTTCCAGCCCCGACTCCACAGGGCAGAAGCTACCACAGGGGGGGCCACCCAGGAGTCTAGGTTCCACTGACATCACATGATATTCTATCTTGAAATTGGCAATTGCCCTTTCCAGACCTCGAGATCTGTGTTACATTTCTACCTCCATCTGCTCCTCTGTGAAAATGAAGGACATTACTGAGCACTAGCTAGTGAACGTAAGCATCTGTTTCCAGGCTAGTTCATGAGCTTCTTCATATCTGTCTCCTCACAATGTCTCAACACACATTAGATGAATGGGTTGAAAGGTTGGATATTGTCTGGCAAGGAAAGTGCAGTGTCCACTTCGTCCAATGTTCTCATAAGCTGAAGCTGTGCTGCACACAGCCTGAGACGGGGTGGGCTCTAGCTGGGTGGGTGTAGATGCAACCTTTCAGGGACCTGCAGGGACCAGACAGGGCCATTAACACACAGCTGTGCCCAGGCTGGTCCTCAGCCTCCTCCAGACCCACCCTGCCTTGATCATGTCCATTGCCAAGCCTGGGTGGACAAAGATAATGTGATTAAAAATGAAACCCTTCCTTCCTCCATAGTAGGAGAAACCAATATTAAGATCGTGGATGAATTTGACTTTTTTTGAGGGGGGTGCTTTTTTCATGTTTTTCAGATTTATCACAATGAACACGTATTTGTTTAGCGGTGAGAGAAAAAGAGGGTAAAATAGAATAAAGCTTACTCAGTTTGTAATTGTAACCATGGCTGGTCCAAACCAGGCCCCAGGCCCCAGTCCTGCTCTTCTGTGGGACAAGCTGAGGCTCCCCTGAGGGTCACTTCCCCTGAGTCCCCTTGCAGCTGTTGAGGGACTAAATGAGTAATCTGTGGAATGGAGGTGGGTAACTTTTGCTCCTGGTCTCACACAGATCTGTTTGCAAGGATTAGGGAGACATTCTGGATTGGCCGGTGGGAACTCAGACGGGGAGAAAGACACTGTAAGGCCAGGTGGCCAGTGACAAAGGGCCAGTTATTAGGAGAACACTGACCACCCTGCAAAATCAAGCTGTTGCCTGTGTTGCCTGAATAATTCCACCATTCTCTCTCTCTCTCTTTTTTAAGATTTTGTGTATTTATTTTTAGGGATGAGGAAGTGATGAAGAAAGAGAGGGAGAGAAACATCGATGTGAGAGAGAAACATTGATCAGTTGCCTCTCATACACACCGTAACCAGGGACCAAACCTGCAATCCAAGCACGCGCCCTGACCGAGAATCCAACCTGTGACCCTCTCCTACGTGAATGACACGCAACCCACTGAAACCACACTGGTCAGGACCTCTTTTTTTTTCATCCTTACCCAAGGATATGTTTATTGATTTTATAGAAAGAGAAAGGGATAGACATTGATGTGAGAGAGAAACATCAATTAGTTGCCTCCCACACACACCCCACGAGATCAAACTTACAACCTAGATATGTGACCTGACCAGGAATCGAACCCACAACATTTTGGTGTATGGGATATCACTCCAAGCAGTTGAGCCACCCAGCCAAGGTTCCACCATTCTCTTCAATGGATTATGCCAGAGGGGACCCTGGCTTTGAGACTCGCATTTAATTCTTATTGTCATTATTGCTGTAATTAGCAATATCTAACAGATTCTGGGCCTCCTGCTTTGCTACTACACAATGGCAGAGTTCCAGCAGCAAGCTGGGAGAAGGCAAAAATTCTGTTTTTTATAAGGAACCTTTACAAAATGCATTAATACCATTGAAATCCTGAGATCCACTAGGTCTGACTTTAATAAGCATTCTCACCCCTGTTTCTCTTCCTGCTCCTCCAGAAACAGCTTCTCTGTGGAAATTGTCATGACAACCTGGAGAGAGGACGCTCCGCAGGACGCCGAGCACAGGGACGAGGCCACGTGCGAGACCGAGGGAGCTGTGGTGAAGGACACGGGCCAGTCTGTCCTCACTTTTCAGACAGCTCTGAATACAACACCCCAGCGGACTTGGAAGGTCACACTCCATTTTACAAATGGAGACCTGGGGCGAGGACTACCCAGACAGGGGCTTCTCCTCCCGCACCCCGCACCCCCTTCCCCCCTCCCCCAACCTGTGAAGTCCGAGGCTGAGCAGGCTGCACCCTCTGAGCCTCAAGGAGCTGTTCCTGCGCTGCCAGCTCCCACTGTCCCTCCCAGTTGGCTAATGGTTGAATTGTGCTTTAACCCTGAGGTCACTTTTGTGCCAAAAGGTAGGGGAGCGGCCCCTTGGAGCCTTCCTACCCAGAGCCTTTGAGAAGGCAGGCTGTTTGTCACAGAAGAACTGTGAAGGGCTTTTCAGAAAGCCTTGTGGGCTATTCTGGGCAGAGGGTTTCTGTGTGGCATGTAACAGAGGGTGCTGGCCTGAACAGGGAGATGACCAGGTCACTTCCAGATCATGGTCACTGTCGCTGTTCTCCTGCGGAAGGCAGATGGCTTATCGGGCTCTCCCCAGGTCCTTCTGACCAGCAGATCTGTGAGCTCAAGGACCTGGCTTGTGCCTCTGTGGTCAGGACGACCTGGATCTGAGTCCCAGCTTCACTGTCTATACCCTCTGTGACCTGCACAAGTTACAGAAACTCTCCAAATGCAGTCTCCTCACACTCGCAGGTTCCAAGGCCAAAAACCTAGGGTTCAAACCGCCTCACCACAGCCCACCCCACACCAAATCCATTGGCAAGTGCCAATTCTTCCCTCCAGACATCTCTCCAGACTGCCCCCTTCCCTGCATCCCCCCCCCACCCCACCGCCACGACCCTGTGCCAGTCACCACTGCCCCCTACTGGAGTCTACACCAGCTGACCACTGTCTCCCAGCTCCCACTCTTTGCCCTGCATTCTCCACAAGACCATCAGATGAGCTTTGAGAGCATAAAGTAGGCTGCCAGGTCACTTGTCTGTTTCAAATCCTTCAGTTCTCAACATTACGCTTTCCACTCAGAAGGCACTGTTCTAAATTCTACACATACATTAACTCCTTTAATCCTCACAGCAACCCTGCAAGGTAAGATCCTATTATCATGCCATCCCATTTTACAGATGAGGAAACTGAGGTCACCAGAGGTTAAGGTTCTTGCTCCAAATCACAGACAAGTGAGGGGCAAACCCCAGATTTGGATGTAGGCAGTCAGACCCACAGGTGTGGCTCCAGGTCCTGCACCAGCTCCTGTGAAAGGCTCGCCAGCCTCAGCTCCCACCGTGTGCCCCTCGTCCACGTGCCCATGTGCCCACTCAGTCAGGCCTTCCGAACCAGGCTGAGCACGACGTGCCCACCTCGGGGCCTTTGTAGGGTCCCTCCACCCAGGTCTTCCTCCCACCTGCCACCTGGCTGAATCCTCCCCGTTGCCCTTCTCTGCCTAGACATCACCTCCTCACAGAGGATACCCTGAACACCTAGCCCAGGGGATGACAGTGTTGTAAGAACACAGGGATTTGCCTGCTTCCCTAGTCATCACCAGTCTCCCTAGCAAGTCAAAGAGACCCTGAGGACATGTCCAAGTCTGTTTCCTTCACCACACTGACACTGGCACAGTACAATGCCATGTGGGGGTGTTTGTATCTACGGGACAGACAGGAGAGGGGCGAGTGTCAATGCAGTTAGTGGGAGTTCAGTGTCTGGCCCATCTCTACCCCATGGTGGGGGGCTCCCATCATCCCTGTCTGCCTAGAGAGGGGCAGTGTGCTGGCAGAGATGATGGCCACCTGCAATATCAATAGCAGTGTTGATGGTGGAGAAAAGGGAACAGATTCCAGAAGCACCGAGGAGCTGGCAGGTGGTCGCGAGTGGGAAGTGAGCAAGACTGGCAAGTCCTAGGTGATGCCTGGGTTTCAGGCCTGGGATAAAAAGGAGAAATGGGACTTCTGGCCAAGATGGAGGCGTAGGTAGACACACTGTGCCTCCTTGCACAACCAAGATAGGGACAACAACAATTTAGAAACAGAATAACAACCAGAACTGATAGAAAATTGAACTGTATGGAAGTCGGACAACCAAGGAGTTAAAATAGACACATTTATCCAGACCAGTAGGAGGGGTGGAGTTGGGAAGCTGGGTGGAGAGGGGTCTCCAGGCACAAAGAGTGTTGGGATTGGGTGCATAAGACCACAGCGGGTGGACCCTGGGTGCGCAAGCAGCGGCTAGCAAACCCCGACTGAGGGGTGGCAACTGGCAGACCCAGCGAGGCGACGATTGTGAAGCCAGGCACTGCGCGCAACCCAGGATCCCAGCACTGGGAAATAGAGCTTTGGGGCACTGACTAAAAACACCTCTGGGGGTTGAGGCGCAGGGAGAGACTCCCACCATCACAGTAGAGGCCATTGGAAAGACCTACGGGGGTCACAAGCCCACCCACATGGGAATCAGCACCAGAAAGGTCCAGTTTTCTTGGGGGGAGCAGTGGAAGGGACTGAAATTGGCAGAGAGCAGAGCAAGCGCCATTGTTCCCTCTCAGACCCCATCCCCACATACAGCATCACAACCTAGTAACTGAGTTACCCCGCCCTGGTGAACACCTAAGCCTCTGCCCCTCATATGTAACAGGCATGACTAGACCAAAAGAAAAAACAAAGAGAGATGGCTCAAACAGAAGAACAAATGAAAGCCCCAGAACCCATCCTTTTAAGTGACCGAGAGATAGCCAGCCTATCAGATGCACATTTCAAAACACTGGTGATCAGGATGCTCACAGAATTGGTTGATTTTGGTCACAAAGTAGACGAAAAAATGAAGGCTACAATAAGTGAAATGAAGAAAAATACACAGGGAACCAATAGTGATGGAAAGAAAGCTGGGTCTCACATCAATGGAGTGGACCAGAAGGAAAAAAGAAACAATCACACAGAAAAGAATGAAGGAATAAGAATTCAAAAAAATGAGAAGAGGCTTAGGAACCTCTGGGATATCTTTAAACGTTCCAACATCTGAATTATAGGGGTGCCAGAAGGAGAAGAGGAAGAACAACAAGTGGAAAATTTATTTGAACAAATAATAAAGGAGAACTTCCCCAATCTGGTAAAGGAAATAGACTTCCAGGAAGTCCAGGAAGCTCAGACAGTCCCAAAGAAGTTGGACCCAAGGAGGCACACACCAAGGCACATCATAATTATGTTACCCAAGGTTAAAATTAAGGAGAGACTCCTAGAAGCAGCAAGAGATAAGGAGACAGTAACCTACAAAGGAGTTCCATCAGACTGTCAGCTGATTTCTCAAAAGAGACCTTGCAAGCAAGAAGGGGCTGGAAGGAAGTATTCCTAGTCATGAAAGGCAAGGACCTCCATCCAAGATTGCTCTATCCAGCAAAACTTTCATTTAGAATAGAAGGGTGAATCAAGTGCTCCTCAGATAAGGTCAAGTTAAAGGAGTTCATCGTCACCAAGCCCTTATTTTATGAAATGTTAAAGGGACTTACCTAAGAAAAAGAAGATAAAAAACATGTATAGTAAAAGGACAGAAAACTCACAATTATTAACAACCACACCTAAAATAAAAACTAAGCAAACAACTAGAACAGGAACAGAAGCACAGAAATGGAGATCACATGGAGGGTTAACAACAAGGGAGTGGGAGGAGGGGAGAGGGGGAAAACGTACGGAGAATAAGTAGCATAGATGGTAGGTAGAAAATAGACAGGGGGAGGGCAAGAATAGTATGGGAAATGTAGAAGCTAAAGAACTTATGACACATGGACATGAGCTAAAGGGGGGAATGTGGGTGGGGGAGGATGTGCAGGGTGGAGGGAGATGGAGGTGGGGTAATGGGACAGCTGTGATAGTATAATCAATAAAATATTTTTTTAAAAGAAAAAAGAAAGAAAAGGAGAAGCTGCACCCTGCTCCAGAAGGGTAAAGTCTAGTAAAGGAAAAACATCCAAACCTGGATATTTAAAGTCCAAGACAATTCATGGCAAATGCCACCAAAAGGAAAAAGGGGCAGAAGAGGGTGAGGCGGTGAGTGGTGGTGAACAAAGGCCTGGTGTGGGCTGGTGAACACACCGCTCATATGATGTATTTTTGAATTGTGCACTCGAAAACAATATGATTTTATTAGCCAATGTCATCCCACTAAAATGAATATTTTTAAAAAAGAAAAAAGCAGGGACAAACATACTGTTGGGATTCATAAGAGTCTGAGATTGTTTCTCCTTGAGAAACCACAATGGTGTTGCCCATGAAATGACCACTGAGCAGGGAGCAAAACTCAGTGAAAGGGGAGCAAATTGAAATTCCCTTTTCCCTAAAATAGAATTTTTTACCCAAGCTGTCTGCACTAACCCCAAAGTTAAAGTTGTGATATTCTGCTGAGAGTACCAGCAAGCTCAGGGGAGAGCTCTCGAACATGAAGGGGCAGCTGTGATGGTGGCCACATGCTGGGGGAGGGGCTCCCCACCTTCTCCCCACAGAAGACAAGGAACGTTCTAGAACAGAGCTGGTAGGCATCTTGCTATGTAGCCAACTAGTCCAGAGAAAGGGAACTTCCTTGGCATTCATCCCAGCCCAGGTTTCAAATGGAGTTGTAACTAGCTGGCCCACACCTGTGAAGGGGGCCTTACAGTCATTCATTTCTGTCGGGTATAGAAGACCATCACTTGAGTCCTCCAGGTCAGTGTGAACACGCACTGGACAGCTTACAGCACTGCCTGGATGGACAGCGTCTGCTGTCAGGGAAACCAGGCTGGTGGTCTGCCAGTCCCTACAGTCCTAGTCCATCCCGGTTACTCTCTCTGGGCATGAAACTTTCAAGTAAGAGGGTAAGTATATTGAAAGCAGTCTTCCAATATTTTTTTAAACAGTAGGAAACTTTTTTAAAATAAAAAAAATGACCTCCCTCCAGCAGCTCTCAGGTTCCTGCACGAAATGTTGACACAGCAAGAGGCTGCAGGTAGGACGGACTCCAGGACACCTTGGGCTCTCGGGAGATGTCCGGGTCCCTAAGGGTGTGGTAGCACCCCCTTCACTCTCCTGGAATTCTCCCCAGGAGGCCATGGAATTCATTCCCTGCTCAGGTGGCTGTGAGCAAGCACTAACAGTTGTTTAGAGGTGATGTTCTAGAACCCTAACCAAATGGTCTGATGAGTGTCCCTGCAGACAGTGTCCCTCCACTGCTTCAGTACAGGAGCTGCCAGCCCACATTCAGGGCCTGATAAATGAGTGTTTGCACTGGCAAGTCATGAGCCAGTCACCCCACAAGCATTCCTGAACACAAACACATCAGGGGAGGCCGGACCGCTTTGCGGTTCGGAGCTCAGGCGATGCAGCCAAACAGACTCAGGGAAAGCCCCCAGCCCGTTTTCTCATCTGTGCAATAAGGAAAATAATCTCGACACCCCAGGGTTGCTGTTTGGAGTAAATGAGAGCATGTGTACAGCTCACACCGAGCTCAGCCACCGTTGCTATTGTGAACAGCCCAAGGGCCTGTTTCTGAGCAGCCGCGCTCCGAGGAGACGCACAGAGCGCGCACAGCCACAGAAAACATGGGACCAGCACCCCAGCGGCTTTCTAACGTGGATTTTACACTTACCTGCCTGTTTTAAATGCTCGTTATTCTGCATATAAAATTATAAAGATAATCTGAGGTTCTAGGTGACATGATTTCCACATAGGATTGACTTTTGTCAGCACTTGGGCCGGACACAGACTATCTTACTCCAGCAGGATGCGCAGATTCGAAGCTGGTGTCAGTCCTGGTGCAGGCCGGTCCATTTGTGACTCACACTCACACCCGGCAGTAACCCCTCAGTTCCCCCCCGACCCAAAGCCCAGAGTGTTTACCAGCCCCCTCTTCCTCGGCAGGCAGGCCCTGAGCTCAACAGTTTGCCTTCCCAGGCCGGCGAGCTGCCGAAGTTCTGCTCCCTTTCTCAGCCTCTAAAGGGCACTTAGATCTCAGCACACGCTCCACAGGAGAGGAGGAGCTGAGGGCCCTCCTCTCTGTAATCCCCTTCTCTCCTCGGTTCTGCTCCTCAAATCCTGGCTGTCTTGGCAGCTCTCCGATACCTTCAACAGAGTCTTTAAAAATATTTCACCCCGTTTTCTAGTTCTCAAGGTGAGAGTTGATCTGATACTAGCTAGTCCACCCTATTAGAGGTAAAAGTTTCCATTTGATTTTCATCCTTATTTTTATTTGTTCCATTTTCCTATGTGTCACGAATGTAAAGAAGGTCTCACTGGGACGACTGGGAAAGTAGAATCCGCATTTCCCACTCCGGTCCGGGATCCAGCTCCTCGGGAGGCAGGAAGGTGGGCTGGGAGGAGGGCGTCTGGTCTGGGCAGGCTGGTCTGGGCAGGCGGCATGCAGACACGAGCCAAAGGGGCAAGATCACACACGGCTCACGGACCCAAGGTTACCGCGGCAGGATCACACACGGCTCACGGACCCAAGGTTACCGCGGCAGCAGGCCTCGGAAGCTGTTTCTCCTCGGCAAGTCCACAAACCAGTTTGATTAATGATCACTTCTCCAGATAACACAGTTCAGAATCGAGGCTAGACAGCCACCTTCTGGTGAGGAGCGAGGCGACGCATTGGAGACCTGGGGACGTTCTCAGACTGGGGACCCGGGAGGTTCCCGGAGAGCTGGGCTGTGAAAAGGTGTGCAGAGCGAGTGGGTCCCTGCTCCTGTCTTCACCTCACCTTCAACCAGAGAAGCTCCCATTTTACCTGCCGGGGTTTTATGCACTGGGTTTCTCTGAAAGGTTTCTACCGTGTGGAATCTGAGAAGTGCCTCACAGTCAAACAAGTCTGAAAGCCATTCAGTGATTTCGATGGCTTCATCTTATAGATAATTGGAGTCCCTGGAAGATAAAGTGACTGTCCTAGAGCCATACAAATGACTCCTGTGGAGCCAGGACAACACTCAGCTGCTCTGGTTCCAGTCTCCACCACCCCACATGCTGTCACTCTGAGATCCAGTTTCCCAAACATCGTTTGCTTAGAAAAATGTTTTAGAGAGTGCTCTTCTGTGCTTTTTTTCTAAAGCTTTGTGGGCTTTCTCACAAACTCCCCCAGAGGACAGGAAGTGAGCACAGCTGTTGTCAGTTTGTTGCTGGGACGCCACGGGCAGCAGAGCTAACCAGAGGCAGGCACCTGGGCGACTGCTGGTCCTGGCTCTCTTAACTCACTGGGGGATGTTCACTCACAAGTCACGCCACCTCGCTGGCCCGTTTTCCCCATAAGATGAAAAACCACAGAACGACTCTTCCTTCTCCTCGTCTTTTCTAAGACGGGAGCTATGTCTTTGCATCAGGGGAGGAGAATGTGCCACATTAGTGTGATGGGCTTGATTGTGCCCTCCAAAATTCACATATTGAAGCCCGAACACCCAGTACCACAGAATGCAATTATATTTGGAGACAGGGCCTTTAAAATGGTGATTAAGCTAATGCCATCACTAGCGTGGGCACTAACCCAACATGACTGGTGCCCTTACAAAAAGACAGCCATCAACAAGCCAAGGAGACAGGCCTCAGGAGAGAGCAAGCCTGCGACTTGCAGCCTCCAGGACTGTGAGATGCACATGTCTGCGGTTGGGCCTCCAGCCCAGGCGTGGCACTTGGCATGGCAGCCCCAGCAGACTAATACAATTGGCAGATTCCCTGCTTAATGACCTTGCACCCTCTTGAGAAATCATGCATGTTTCCTCTTTTGACAATGTCTTTGTCAATGAATTGGAGAGAAACTTATTGATGAGTAAGATAATAATGTTATGAAGAACTGTTACCAAGGACCTACAGTTTCTGCCCTGGGGGACGTCATGGCAACCACGCACATCCTTCTTCTAGAAAAGGCACTGGCTGTCCTTGCAAGGACTGGGTTGAGATGTGCTGGCAAATCCTGTGTTTGCCCTCATCACTAAGAAATCCATGCTAGCTCTGGGGTCCAGCCTGCTTGGGTCACGGGAGGACCCCACCTGAGCAGAAGGCAGGAGCCAGCAGGCAGAACCTTGGCAGTGCTCTGAATCACGTTCAGTAGGAAACAAATGGAAAGTGAAACCTGTAGTTGGTCTCTGCTTTTCGCTGTCCAGCAATTTCCTTCTCATTTGCAGTAAAATGCACCCAAGTACCACCAGTACGGGAAGGCAAAGTTGTCCATGTCTGTCAGACCCTAAAACACACTAATTGGGTTTACAGACTCAGGGCTGGATTGACAGATGCATCGTCAATTGAGCAAAGACAAAACAATGGCTCCCAATACAGAGATTCATGTAAAAAACTACACATGAAGTGCTCTGCTTAGCCAAGAAATTGTTTGTCAGTCTAGGATTAGCGAGCAACGGCCATGCAGCAGCTGGAAGGACTGGCCCTCTGGCCAGTCCTCAGCATGCCGAGGGCACACACCCTCCTGAGTTCCAGGTCTGAGCCAAGCTTGTTCAGAGCTTGGCTTCTCCGCCGACTGAGTAATTCAGTTTCTCTGACCCTCAGCTTCCCGTGGACGTGAAGAGTAAGGGAAAGGGTGGTGGCGAGCACTCAGGGCTCAGAGCGCAGGTACCTGCCGTTCTTCAGTGTTGATCTCAGTGCCTTCCACCGGTCCCTCACTGAACCCCCGATGGGCCACATGGACACAAAGTCACTCACATGGCACTGTCGGTTAGTGAAAATGTGATCCGTTTGTTGAGGCGGAATGGGGTTTGCAACGGTGGTGAGACAGACTAGCTTTCCTTGATTTAGAGGGAGCGAAGGGCAGGTTTCATGCACAGTGTCAAAATCCCTAAAGCCCCTTTCAGTGACCAAGGCCTTCAATTTGGAGGAGGTATATCAAAAGCCTGTGCACACCCAAAACCCTGTCCGTAACTTTGCCCTTGAAGCTGAAGTCCATTGTCAAATAAACCTAAGGGAGGGGTCTTGGATCAGTGAGAAAAGTTCACTGAGATTACATCAAGTGCATTCCAACCCCAAATCCTTAATTAAAATGGAAGTGGGGCCAACACAGGACAGATTCTCTCTCACGCGCTTTTACTCTGTGTGTGTGTGTGCACATATATACACACACATTAAATATGGGCCATCCATGTAATATGAAAAATCAACACATTTATTGAAAAAGATACAAGATATAAGAAACATTCCATATAGGAAATGACACTTCGGTCCCCTTCAAAGTAGACACCTTAGGATCTCACACAGTTCTCCCAATCACCATCAGCTGTCCCATCATATTTTCCTGAATATAATTGATGATCTGAAATCTCTTCCCTTTCAAAGGTGATTTTAGTTTTAGGAAAAGCCAGAAGTTGCTGGGCACCAAATCTGGGGTGTAGAGAGGCTGAGTCACCTGGGTGATTTGATGTTTCATCAAAAAGCTCTACACCAGACATGATGCATGAGCAGGTGCATTGTCATGATGAAGCTGCCAATCACCAGTTGCCCATAGCTGCAGCCTTCTGAATCATCCCAATAGTTTCTGCGGAGGAATGTTCAAGCTTAATGCAAAATTCAATGCAGATTTGTTGCTCTACTCGCTCAGTCATTTTGCATGCGACGGCCACACAGTAAACATGCTCACTCAGTAGCATCTACTGCCCCCACTGACTAGTACAGTGAGGTCATCGTTGTTCACTCATGCATATTCCAGTCCACTCTCCTTAGCTGCCAGGTTATATCAATGTAGCACAAACTGTTCTCATTATATTAACAATGGCTGGACTTTTTCCAGACAGACCTCATATATATTCCATTAAAAACAGGTGCTCTGGATATAGAACTCACTCCTCCTGCCTTATAACTAAACAACAAAGAGAGTCTGTTGTTTGTGTGCTGGTGGTCTTTACATTGTTGCCCAGGTGAGGGCTGCTGAGAGTCTGCTATCCCATGATTAGTCTCCCACTGTTGTTGGGACTAAAACCAGACAAAACTCAACATTCCTGGAAAGGAGACATAGACCTTGCATGACTGAACTGAGAAAGCCCCATAGGCTGGCCTGCCCTCAAGTATCGATTCCTCATCTCTGTTGGACACAGTCCTCAAGAGACTTATGTCTGAGTACACCTAGACCTCCAGAGAGGGATGTTGGCCCATGATCACTAATGATCATTTCCACACTGCCAGTCCACCGCATCAGGAGAGAGCCCCACCAGGGAACAGGCCAAAGACTGATCAAGGTAGGAGAGTCAAGAAAAGATTCCAGGCAATGGGCCACTGCCTGGGGTCACCAGGTCTTGGTAGGATGCTAAACGACACCTCGGTCTCCCCTCCTAGTTAGACAGCCCTCCACTCACCTACAAGCTCTGTGATATTGAGAAAATCGCTCCACTTCTCTGAGTACTACTAACCGTGAAACGCAGATACCTCCTACTTGGTGGTGAGGATTGAAGAGCCCATGGAGGGAGGCGCCAGAGCAGTGCCTGGTGTGCAGCAGCCGCTCTGTCATGGACCCTCCTTTCTCCTGGGGCAGCACCACCACAGCCTCCCCTTTCTTAGGTCTTGTGACCTCCTCAACATGGTAACCTCTCCAGATCCCCCAATCTTGCCTTTGCTCTTCTGTCACTGACAGTTCAGGCTACACCTAAGGGTCCATGCACCTGCAGCAACTCTGAGATGAAGTTGAGGCTGGTGCCACCCTGCCAGTAGCCCAGTGCCACACACTGGGGACAGAACAAAGGCCTGTGTGATGACTTTCTGCACCGCAGGACTCTCTAGAAGGGCAACTAGGAAGGTTACTACTTTTTCAATTGTTAGAATCATATCTACCTTTTGCTTAACTGCATGACAAATTTTTAACCTCTACAGACATAGTGAGCTGTCAGTTTGCTACTTCATCATGTGAAGTCATGAAAAGGTCTAAAACCAACAATCTGTGAAGGCTCTACTATTCCCAAACATCACCCACGGCCCTAGGAAAACAGATTTTAGACTAATTCATGCCCTTTGGGTACTTTCAGCCTAGGTGAGGAAATGAAATTATATATAAGAAGAACAAAAAGTGTATCAAAGAAAAACTTGTTGGGTGGCACACGGGAAGGGCAGTGGTGAGCCGGCTAGGAGACAAGTGTGCCTTCGGGGACTTAGAACTGGAGCAGATCCCATTACAGAGGTAAACTACAAATTGGCAAAGTCTCCTTAAAGAGAGAATGGCCCTAAGGCAAGGAGAGTTGACCGTAATCTGACACGAGGTATTCACGTCGAAGGAATGAATGTGTCAATCTGGAGTGCAGGTGGTTCCCAGAGGAAGGCTGGAAAAAATAAGAATGGAAGAGACAGGCATGGTAACTGCAGAGTCAATGGTCCCCCAAAGCAGGGAGCCCTTCTCCCAGGAGGTTCCAAAACAACAAAGACCCTCAATTTTATCACATTGAGTAATGTGATAAAATACAGGACTTCTGTGTCTTGTTTATCCGTTAAAATGTCTACATATGGGTATGCTTTATAGTGTGCAAAATATATTTGTCCAGTACATTATTTATAAATAATTAAATAGATTTATTTGGATGTTTCTCTTCAACATGTTTTTTTCTGTGGTAGCATGTGCTAAAATTAATCTGGAGATCACTGAAAAATCATTATTACGGGCTGAAAATCATGTCCCCCAAAATTCATATGTTGAAGTCCTAATCCCCAGAACCTCAGAATATGGCTGTATTTTTGACACACATTCTTTAAAGAGGTGACTGAGGTAAAACGAGGTCATTAGGGTGGGCCCTAATTCCATATGACCAGTGTCCTTATAAGAAGAGTTAGACGCAAATAGACAAAAGGAAGACCGCGTGAAGGCTCAGGGAAAAGGCAGCCATGTGCGAGTAAAGGAGAGAGACCTCAGAGGAAACAACCCTGCTGACATCTTCGTCTTGGGCTTGTAGCCTCCAGAACTGTGAGAAAATAGATTTCTGTTGTTTAAGTCTCCCAGTAGGTGGGATGTTGCTATGGCAGCCCCCTCTGACCAATCAACAACCCTAGTGCTGACCCCTCCTGGAAAGACGATGGCAATCCCATGTCTGAGTCCCTTCCTTCTGCTTTGCATCATCCGTGGAGTCTCCACTCCTGCCTCACTACCTCCAGTCTAGTTCATGGCTGAGTCCTCTGTAAGCAGCAAAGACTATGTCAGGACCTGCCTCTCCTGTCTCCTCCCAAACTACCCGCCCCCACCTTCTCTTCACCCCCTCCTTTCGTACACCTGCCCTTGCAGACCTTGTTCGAGCCCTTACCAGCACTGAGGCTATCCCTGGGTCAGTGGCTGCCCCATTTCACCAAGTAAGTAGGCCACTGTGTCAAGAACAGTGTCAAGGTTCATCCCTAATTATTCAGTCTCTAACGTTAGCAAGCATGTGTCACCACGTCTGCCCAGTAACTCTAAAATATTTTTGACCAACTTCACCACTCCTAGAATAAGTATCTGTGAGAAGCCTGGAAAAAAAAACCCTCTAAGATTTCATTGAAATTGTTAATTGCTACTGTGAATGTCTTTCTTTCACCTGAGCCCCCTTAGCTGGAGTTAATTTGTCACACTACTGTAGCCCAAATTTTACAATTAGTTGCTGGCTGAACAATCAAAAATTATCAAGTTGTACATGTCTGCTGTAAATCTGGGTAACAGTTTTGAAAAATAAATCATTTAAAGGAAGTCTTAGGTTTAGCCACCCTACATAAACTTCTTTCTTTATGTGTAATTGGTCACGTGTGTGTGTACAGTATTTCTTTAGTGTCTGACACACCCTGTATTAAAAACACGTGGCAAAAAAGAAGCACAAACCCTGGCTGGTGTGGCTCAGTGGATTGAGTGCCAGACTGTGAACCAAAGGGCCACTGGTTCGATTCCCAGTCAGGGCACATGCCTGGGTCATGGGCCAGGTTCCCAGTAGGGGGTGCACAAGAGGCAACCCCACATTGATGTCTCATCTCCTCTCTTTCTCCTTCCCTTCTCCTCTCTCTAAAAATAAATAAAATCCCTTAAAAAAAGAAGCATGAGATATTTTTATTCAAATTGTGTTCCCTGAACAAAATGGACAATTGTAAAACCTCCTGGGGGAGATGCTGATTGCTCGAGAGGCAGCAGACCCTGCTGTGAAGAACACCCACTGCGGGCTGTGTGGGCTCTAAGCCAATTATTTGGTGTGGTTTTTTTTTTAACCTCAGTTGCCTCATCAATAAAATGGGTGCTGTAAGCACTGTCTTCAGTACATTATTTAAAGCTCAGGAACAGTAAAGACATAACTTTTGAAAAAAACGTAAAGTTGCATGATGCACAGGCATAACCATAGCATCCATTTCACCAATACCCCATGATAAAGTGAGGTGCAGAGATATAATGAAAAGATACAATAGCAGCTGATTTTTCATTGAAATGAAAAAAGTGGTTTGTTTTTCCCATTGCAGAACTATAGATTGGTTAGAAGAAAGAATGGGGGGCGATTTCAGCAAATAATAATCCAAATGTCTGAGACAATTGGTTTTTCTTCCTGGGGACTGGAAGTGGTGTGGGCAGCTGGGCCTTAGGGAGCAGCCTGACGTTCCGCCCCAACACTGCGACGGCGACAACACATGATGGGGGAAAGCACCGCCAAGTGACAGTCTTCATTCCCCTCCTCAGGGATGCAAAAACACATCCATTTATTAAGTCTTTAAAAACTGTAACCACAGATTGCAGCAATAAGCAGCTACAGAGAAAAGATTTGTTGGCTTGAGCCAACGGTGTGTGGCAACCCCATGAAAGATGGTTCCCGTATGGAAGAGCAGCGGGCCAGGCCCTGGGAATTGCCAGATGAACCAAGAGCTCTCATTTACATCGGAAATGCTGACATGAGTGAGTTTTCCTTGGCCCACTGGCAAGCGCCCTAGAAAGGGAAGATTGATACAAGTGGGGAATATGAACCCTCTCTAGCAAATTGTGTCCAATTTCTGCCTGGGGAGAGCTCTGAGTAATTGACCTTGAATGGACCAGGAGGACCAGGGTAAGTTCTGCCCCAGTCCTTCTCCTGCTTCCCAATTCTTTCCATCTTGACTTAACACTAAGTGAAGTCTCTTCTGTGCAACATTCCTGGGCAAGAGATAGTCCACCTGAATTCATTTACCAAACAGTGAGGCTTGCCCATTTAAATTTCAAGCATTGATTGATGTCAAGTTTAACATTTTTCTGCAGAAATCTCCTCCACTCTCCCACCCTTGCAGCATGCACTGAGCCCCAGGAGCCGGCACAGCGGCGGCAACGCAGCAGAGGGCTGACACACAACGGCACTTGCAGCATCCCATGCTGGTCGCTTTATTCACTTATCTCTGTGCATAATTCAAGGTCCTCGATGACCTCGAATGTTAAGGTGGAAGATAAAGTTGGGGAGACACAAAGGGCTGTGCTTTTTGGAGTACCTGTGGCTGTGATTTCTATCCCCTCAGCCCTTCCACCATTGGGTTATTAATGGTCACTTCTTGGTCCTGTTCTCTGCATGACTTTGCTCTCCCAGGCTCCACGTGCTCCCTCAACGACAGACTCGTTCAGATAACTGCCTACTAGAAGGCCACACCAGGATGTTGAATCAGTAACTCAACTAGACACTTCCGGCCTGCTCTAATTCCCAAATGCCTCCCTCCCACTCTGCCCCATCTCGGCAAAGGAATCTCCATCCTCCAGGTGCGGGAGCCTCAAACCTTGGAGTCACCCTGGACAGCTTTCTTTCCTCTCTGAATCAGCTATCCTGTAAGCTCTGCCTTCGGATTTACACAGAAGCTGGCCACTTCTCACCCCCACTGCTACCACCTTGGTCCAAGCCACACTCCTCTCCCAGAGACCGCAAAGCTTCCGACCCGGATGCGTTCCTGTCCTTGCCTCCCTGACCTCAACACCTGAGCCTGAGTAATCCTTTTCGTCATGTCACTCTTCATAGCCAAACTCCCCTCAGTGGCCTGTGAGGCCCATGAAATCTGGATCCCCGTGACCTCTCTGACCTTGTCTCCCTATATTCCTCTTCCTTGTTCACTCAGCTTCACCCCACCACCCTGGGCCCACTGCTGCTCCTCATCCAAGCCAGGCACAGCCCTGCCTCAGGGCCTTTGCACTTGCTGCTCCTCCTGTCTGGGATTCTATTCGCCTAGTTCTGCGCACACCCTGCCTCAGACCCTCAGCTTCCGACCCTCACTCAGCTACTGCTTTCTGGCAAGGTCCTCTCTTTCTCCCCTTAATAAGCTTTATTTTAAATTCATTGCTATCTAACATAAGATATAGTTTGCTTCTATATTTTGTTTATGCCAAGTAGAATATTAGCTCTGTGAGAACAGGATATTTTTTCTATCTTGTTCACTACTATGTTCCTAGCCCACCCCCCTAAGTACATGGCACATAGTTAACCATCGATAAATATTTGTTAAATGAAAATTTGGGTTTTTTTACCGTAGTCATTGAGCCTGCTCCTAGAGATGTAGTGTAGTGATTATGAGCATGGGTTTTAAAGTCAAACTGGTAAAGATTCAAAACCCTGCTCTGACTTTGTTTTAGCTCTGTGACCTTTGACAAGGTCAATATTAAATGTGGTATAGATAAAACCTATTCTAAATGTAGTTTTATCATCTTTAAGATAGGTATTTACAAAAGGGCATGTAACACAGAGCACCAGAAATCTGCAAACTGTAATGGTTCGATGCGTATGAGTGACAACGTTATCCCCACTGCCACCACCTCCGTGCAGGCCTCTGCCACCTGTGACCTGCTGACACTCCCAGGGACTGCTCTGACCCTAGTCTTCCCTGAACCCCAGTGTCTTCTACACACTAGGGCCAGAGTGGCCTTCAAAACATGAATGGGTAATAAGAACTTCCAAAAATTCTCTCCTCCAAAAACGTAACAAGAAAACCGGCAATCAGTGGTCAAAATCAACTTTGCCAGAACTCTGGAAATTCAGTAAAGGCTCACAGTAATCGGAAGCTTTCGGTCAGTGTAAATGGCTAAGTCTCAGTCAGAACAGTGAGCTTTCTGATGCTCTAACGTGCTCTGCCCCACTCTCCCCACTGCCATTCCACGGTTGCTTTTCCAGCCGAACAGTGTGCAGAACGCACTGGTTGTGCCAGCTCATGTGACACCCCCACCCACTGACTAAGGTACGAATCTTACTTTACAGACTTTTTAAAGTGGGTCTCGGTGAAGTTATGTGTCTTGCTGTGGTCACACAGCGGGAAGTGGCCTGGGGAGGCTGACCCCAGCACCTCCACTCCTCCCCAGGAGGCAAATGCGCCTGGGGACCACCCGCGTGCGCCTTGAAAATGTTTGTGAACTGTTTGAAGTGTTCATGAACTACATAAATGGCTTTTAGCAAGGGCAAGAGTTATATTAATTATGATAATAGGAGTCATATTGTACTGTGTGCTACACGTTACTGTCTTATACACCCACAGTTGTGCAGGGTGGGCAAACGTAGGTTCACAGTTGTGAGTACACAAAACACCACGTTAATTACTGTGTTGTTTATTTGTATTACAATTACAAACCAACTTTCACCAATCCCTGTATAATACAGTCTCCCAGCCACACTGAGTAGCTCATAAAAGCTTATCCTACTGAGAAGTCCTGTGGCCCCTGGAAGAGTCACCACAGTGGAGTCGTCAGGGCCCATGTGCTGTCAGGCATCACGTCCATGGTTTCCCATTTGGAGGCAGCATGGCTTGGCATCACCCTCTGTCCTCCTCTGTCACCCACGGGCACAGGTGGCTTTTAATGGACCCATTTAATGCCACACCAGTAGGTGGCACCCAAGTGGCCATTTAAAAAATGGCTCAACTGTGAGTTGGCAAATGCGGTTTTTGTTCAATGACTGCAAAACCCGAATGTGTGGCATAAACATAGCCCTGCAGCCATACAGAGCTGAGAGGGCCTGCCTTACTAAGAAGTAGCAAGAGTTGCATTAGAGCCCCTCATGTTTCATAGCCTTGATGTGGCATTCTGACCTGACTTTGGACTTACAGACTTAAAGCAGTATTTCACAAGAAGAAACAATTCTATTATATCCTAATTTTAAGAGCTTTTAAGTTTTCCTTTTTTCTCCTCTTGAAAGGAATAGTGTCATTTACGCATGGAAATTAACTGGAGGGAAGAATAGTGTCCTTTGTTTGTTAATGTTTTTTTCCTTTTAGTCATTATTGTGAAATGTAATTATTTAATAGATGATGTTCAATGTTCTATGTTAACCTCTCATAAGGCTCTATCGAGCAGGACAAATGTGTGGGTTAGGCCTTTTCAGTTTCCATTGAGAAGAAAAAACACGCATGTATTAACTTTGTATTTTAATCAAGTTTTCCATATGAGACCTCCTGTCTTCTGGTGTTGTCATGGACAAGCAGGAGTTCCCCGTTTTCCAGCCGGTGCGCCCTCCCCTCTAAACTTCGGTGTGTATGGTTGGTGCGCAGGGCAGCTCCAGCGAGCGCTTGCCGCTAACTCAGAGCTGCTGAGCAGCTGGGTGTCCCTCACCATTCAGCAAAGTGTCCCTGGAAGGAGTTGCCCAGGATAGGACAACAGGGCAAGGACTGCAAACGCACTTCCAGTCCCAGTGACATGTCCCGGAAACTTCTCGCTGTGAAACAGCCTGTCCTTTTATCGTCAAAGCTTGGAAGCTCTTGGCTCTAAGAAGGACATAGCTTATTTGGGTTGAAAAAGACAATTTGATTTTAAGATGGTTGAAAAAGGGGTTACCAAAAATTAAAACCAAACAACTTTTAGCCTAATGAAAAACCCACGTGCTTACAAATCTGTTGGTGACTCATTAGCGTCACCTAAAAACCTGGCGTCCTGTTGTTGGAAACTGCAACAGAGAGGTGCAGAATGGGTGAGGCCAGGGGAAGCCTTATTAGGGGTTCTGATGAAACCGGGTTGGGAGAGCATACTTTGGAATTGGACTATGAGCCATGAAATAATAACAACACGGCCCAGAGTTATCTCGTGCACACATGCTGCCCACAAACCCACCAGTGTCTGCTAAGGTCACTGCTCACAGAGTCCACAGACATCTCACCAGCCACCCTGGGCTGGCAGGGCTCTGACAGACAGATTTAACCACAGTGATCTGAAATATTATTATTTGGTTATTAGGTGACTAATTGTGCGACCTTAGGCAAGGTGCCCAACCTTTTGGAGCCTCAGTTTCTTAAGAAGGAAACCAGGTGAAATAACCCCTTTACGCGGGGTTGTTGATGAGGATTAGCAATAACAACACACGTGCAGCACCTGGAACACAGCGAGCACTCAGTGCACCATACGCATTGCTATGACTTTTTTCTTATTTCTAATTAGACTGTGGAGATAAGGAATTTGAGGAAAAGAAAAGTCAGTGGTCTTTTTAAAAAGGAATGCCCCAGGGCTTAAGTAGTTTTTCTTTAAAATGCTGCCCACAGTATCCTATATTTTTAGGTTTCTGAGACTGTGTCTATACAAGAATGTGTGTGAGTGTGCGTGCATGTGGGTGCTATTCCAACATCTTTTAAAATGCTCAGGGACGGCTTGTTTAAAGGAAAGGAGGCACTGCTGCTGGCTCTTCCCGTCCAAACAAGGGCTAGGAGGCTGCTGCTCCATCCTCACAAGTAAGAAGCTGAGCAGACTGAAGATCAGCAACTCTTCTTGGATCCATAGGAGAGGGATGCAGACCAACCTGCCACCCTCAAGCCTGGAGCAACAGACAGATACCAGGGAATTGTGGGGACCAGGGCAGAGACTTCGGAGCAGAAACCTGAACTGTGGTTGATGAATTGCGGGGGACTCAGTATAGACAAGTTAAAAATGCAGGGGGACACAGTCATGGGAACGGCACAACATTGTGAGATTTACCTCCTGGAACTTCACCAGGTTCTCACAATAATTGTTGGAGAACAATTCCCTTGGGCTTCCAGCAGCATGGTGGGGGGTGGGGGGGGGCGGGGGAGAGGGGGGAAAGGGACCATTTTGAACTACACCACAGCATTCTGTTCTTAACAAGGTTGCCCTTGGGGAAAACTAGCTACCAGAGCCTAACTTGCTAAGGTTTCTCTGAGCCTACCTGACCTGAGGGAGGAAAATACCCAACTGCAGCACAGTCTCACTGTCCTGTCCCACCTGCAGGAAGGGATAAAAATGGAGAGACACTTGTGAATTTCTCCGCCCAGAGGCACAAGTTCACTAAGGGCTGGCACCTGGGTACAGGACAATGGGGTGCTTCCCCTCCCCCACACCTCACAGCCACATCACTAAAGCCTACTCACAGCAGTTCCTCTTACCGGGCACATCACAATCAGCTATCAAAAAAAAAAAAATTCCAAGGCATACTGAAAGGCCAAAAACACAATTTGAAGAGACAGGGCAAGCCTCAGACCAGACATAGCAAGGATGTTGGCATTATCAGAAAGGGAATTTAAAACAACTATGATTAACATGCTAAGGTCTCTAATAGATAAAGTAGACAGCATGCCAGAACAGATGGGCAGTATCAGCAAAGAGAAAGAAATACTGAGAAAGAACCAAAAAGAAATGCTGGAGATCAAAAACACTGTAACAGAAATGCCGAGTGCCTTTGATGGGCTTATTAGCGGACTGCACATGGCCGAGGACGTATCAATAAAAAGCCTCAGAAACTGAATGAAAAGCAAAGAGAACAAAGGCTGAATAAAATAGAACAGACTACCCAAGGACCGTGGGGTGATTTTAAAAGGTGAAACACACATATACTAGAAATACCAGAAGAAGAGAGACAGAAGGAATATTTGAAACAATAATGACTTATAATCTCCCCAAAATTAATGTCAGACACCAAATCACAGACCCAGGAAGCTCAGAGAACACCAAGCAGGATAATTGCCAAAAAAAACATACCTTGGAATATCATTTTCAAACTACAGAAAATAAAAGATAAAGAAAAAATCCAGAAAGAAGCCAGAGAGCGGTGCGGGGCGGGGGGAATGCAGAAACACCTTACTTACAGAGAGAAAGAATTACATCAAACTTCTCAGACCATGAAGCAAGAAGAAAGTGGAGTGACATATTTAAAGTGTACAGAAAAAAACCCACCAGGGTTCAAATGAAACAGCCACCTAGGGAAACAGTTTGGTGATTTCTTACAAAATCAAACATACTGTTATCATACAATCCAGCAGTCATGCTCCTTGGTGTTTACCCAAAGGAGCTAAACACTTCTGTCCACACAAATACCTGCACATGGATGTTTACATGAGCGTATTCATAACGGTCAGATGGGAAGCAACCAAGATGTCCTTCTGGAAGTGAATCGATGAATAAACTGTGGTACATCTAGACAATGGAGTATCATTCAGTGCCCAAAAGAAATGAGCTATCAAGCCATTAAAACAAACAAACAAACAAAACCTTAAATACCTATTGCTAAGTGAAAGAAGCCAACCTGAAAAGGCTACATAACTGTATTGACTGCAAGTATATGATATTCTGGAAAAGGTTAAACCATGGAGACAGCAAAAAGATCAGTGGTTGCCAGGGGTTGGTGGGAGGGATAAACAGGCAGAGCACAGGGCAGTCTGAGGGCAGTGAAAACACTCCATTGACACTATAGTGATGGAAAACTCGTCATTATACATTTGTCTAAGCCCATAGAAGGTACAGCACCAAGAGTGAGTCCTAAGGTAAACTATGGATTTTGGGTGAAAACAATGTACTGTTTATAGGCTCATCTTAGGTTAAAAAAAAATACAACTCTGTTGAGTGACTTTGATAATGGGAATGGCTGTGCCTGTGTGGGGGCAGAGAGTACATGGGAAATATCTCTGTACCTCCCTCTCAATTTTATTGTAAAACTAAAACTGCTCTATTTTAAAAAAATAAGTAAAAATAAATTTAAAAAGGAACGGATGACTTTGTTTAATTTTTAAAATATATTTTATTGATTATGCTATTACAGTTGTCCCACTCTTTTCTCCCATTTATTTCCCTCCACCTTGTACCCCTTCTCCCACCATCATTCCCCCACCTTAGTTCACGCCCATAGGTCATACATACAAGTTCTTTGGCTTCTCCATTTCCCATACTATTCTTAACCTCCCCCTGTCTATTTTGTACCTACCATTTATGCTTCTTACTCCCTGGACCTTTTCCCCCATTCTCCCTCCTCCCCCTCCCCACTGATAACCCTCCATGTGATCTCCATTTCTGTGAATCTGTACCTGCTCTAGATATTTGCTTAGTTCATTTTTGCTTTTGTGTTTTTAGGTTCAGTTGTTGATAGGTATGAGTTTGTTGTCATTTTACTATTCATATTTTTATCTTCTTTTTCTTAGATAAGTCCCTTTAACATTTCATGTAATAAACTTGGTGATGATGAACTCCTTTAACTTGACCTTATCTGGGAAACACTTTATCTGCCCTTCCATTCTAAATGAGAGCTTTGCTGGATAGAGTAATCTTGGATGGAGGTCCTTGCCTTTCATGACTTGGAATATTTCTTTCCAGACCCTTCTTGCCTACAAGATTTCTTTTGAGGAATCAGCTAGTGTCTTATTGGAACTCCTCGGTAGGTAACTGTCTCCTTTTCTCTTGCGGCTTTTAAGATTTTCTCCTTATTTTTAATCTTGGGTAATGTAATTATGATGTGCCTTGGTGTGTGCTTCCTTGGGACTCTCTGAGCTTCCTGGACTTCCTGGAAGTCTATTTCCTTTGTTTTTGTTACCTAATGAAGGAGAACTTGATCATGTTTTCAAATAAGTTTTCAATTTCTTGCTCTTCCTCTTCTTCTTCTGGCATTCCTATGATTTGAGTGTCGGAACATTTAAAGTTGTCCCAGAGGTTCCTAAGCCTCTCCTCATTCTTTTGAATACTTGTTTCTTCCTTCTGTTCTGGTTGAATATTTATTTCTTCCTTCCGCTTCAAACTGTTGATTTGAGTCCTGGTTTCCTTCCCTTCACTGTTGGTTCCCTGTATATTTTCCTTTATTTCACTTTTCATAGGCTTCATTTTTTTCCTCTATTTTGTGACCTTACTCAACCATTTCTACGAACATCCTGATTACCAGTGTTTTCAACTCTGCATTTGCTAAGTTTGATATCTCTTCATTGCTTAGTTGTATTTTTTCTGGAGCTTTGATCTGTTCTTTCATTTGGGCCATATATTTTTGTCTTGGCTCATCTGTTATGTAGTATGGGGTGAAGCCTTAGGTATTCACCAGGGCAAGGCAAACCACTTGGCTGCTTTATGTTGCTGTCTGTAGGGGAGGGGGTCCCAGATGGAAAAATGGCACTTGCTCTGCTCTAGGTGGGCTTTCAGTCACTTCCTCTGCCACCCACAAGCAAATTGGGCCCTTCTGGTGCTGATTCATGGATGGATGGTTTTGAGCACATTCTAGGACCCTGTGGGTCTCTCCAACAAACTCTCTGGAGAGGATGTTTATATAAGATTTTATAATAGAAGCCACTGTGTGAAATTATTTCTAGAGAACTGTTAATTCGATATGTAACCTATTTCTAAAATAAAAGACATAGGCAGTGTAAATGAGTAGTCAAAAATGTATAAGAACTCCTTTTAAAATGCTTTTTATTTAAAAAACATATGTAGCAACTACAAATCAAAGAAAACTGGTTGAGAGCTTGGTCCAAAATTCTAGACCAATACATGCTTTTATGGCTGAACTCAATATTTAGCTAAGAACTAAAGCAAAAAGAGAAACTAACATAAGCTGCATAGCTTTCATTATTTAGCAAAAGGAAGTCCACTAATGTATAAGAACTGAACTTGGAAAGGAACCAGTCACATACAGGACTTTATATTAGAGGTTTAATTCAACTGTTTTCTGCTTTCACCATGTTTAAGAGTCGAGTGTAGAATGGATTGGTAGTTCTTTGATGGGATTTCTGGGGGGAACATAATGCAATATAGCCTGGATATACTGGCTTTCTGGTAATGAAGCTGACGTGGTATATGAGATATCTATAAAAAGGTTGATCAAATAAGAGGTGAAGTTCTCGACTGGCTCATCTGCTGTGGGCTCAGGAAGTGGGGAATGGCATTACCTGCTATGAATTAGGTCTACTTAGACATGCCACACTCATACCATGGTTTTCATAACTTTATGCCTTTGAAAATGTTTTTGCAATTGCTTAGAAGTTTCTTCCCACTCTGTCCACCAATTAAACTCCCACTCTTCCTTAAGCCTCCAGCCCCTTGGTAGTTGAGTTAGTGTCTTCCTTTCTACGGGACTACAGCTGTGATTACACACACACCACAGGGTATTGGTGGTACATGTTTATGACTCCTTGTCTCTCCCATGAGCTCCTGAACAGCAGCAACAATGTTTCACTCTTCTTTGCATTCCCTGTGGGATGTGCAGTGTCTGCCAGGTAGATATCATTCAATAAATGCTTGATTAATTAATTAAATGAATGTTTAGCTAATTCATAATGGAAAACTGCTCATTACTAGAGGATCTTTCCAGGATCCTTCTTTGAAATTGCTGCCTTGAGGGAGAATGAAATTAGTCTGGTTTATCCTAGAGGCAGGTCAGCATGATTTAATTAGGGACCCTGTTATGCCTCCTTCCAACCCCTGTCTCCAGGCTGAAGTTCCCCCAAGGGTCCTCCAGATTCCCTCAGCCCAGAGGCCACCAGCCTAGCAATGCTGGCCAGAGTCAAGCAGTGAATCTGTCAGAGATTAGAGGTTTGGTTTTCATATCTCCTAGACCCAAATGAGGGAGACTTCAGAAACTTTTACAAGCAAAACCCTTGGCCTGTTTGCCCAGCCAGCGCAAATGATTTTCGGTATAAAGCTGAGCTGAGTTCTGGGCCAGGGCTTCAGCCAGAGTGAGCCTAGGAGTCCTGAGTGCCCTTTGCTATCTCACCTCTCTTGCCCCCTCCCCCAGCACAGAGCCCTGTGCTCCAGGGGTTTCCGCTGCCTGCAGTTCTCTGTCCCACTCCCACCCACCTTGCGATCTACTAGTGAACACCTATATGTCTTTTAAAAGGCCAGTCAGGCCTCACCTCCCTGGAGGAAGCCTTTCCTGATCCCCACCCCACCACTCCCAGGCCCCAGGAAGTACTGACTCTTCCACTTCTCTCACAGCACTTATCACTCTGTGGTGGTATTTGTGGGGTGAGTCTGCAGAGAATCCTGCTGTGAGGCAGGGACAATGAGAGACAAAGAGCCAGGTCTTCCCATCATCACAGGGAATAGTGTAAGACCAAGCCCGAGACACCAGCCCCGAGACACAACACAGATGAAGGTGCGTCACGTGGCCCTGTTGCGTGTGTACCCTCAAAAGCCAGTGTGTACAAGACAGTGTGGGCTGGCAGCTGGGGAAACAGGGCTCTCTGGGGGCCGATGCCACCCCGGGCTGTGGCTTTCAGGCCTTGCTCAGGAATGTGTCTGCTCTCAATGCCACCACGCAGCTTTGAAGCACTTCCTTCTCTCGTGCGCTAGAGAAAGGTAACTAACTTTGAGCATGAGAACACTGCAAAATAAATCATCTTAGCAAAAAAATGCTAACGTCCTTGGCAGGGCGCAGAGGCCACCTCTGGTTAAGAAGGGGCAACGATGACTCAGCCCTGAGAGGTAGGAGCCCAGGGCCACAACCGGCAGCCAGCCCACAGCACAGGAGCACTCGTCAGAGCGTGGAGATCTGAGTCAGTCGACAAAGGAGATGAAGAATTTCAGAAAACGGTACCAACTGTTTACATGTATTTTTGTCTATTAAAACGTGTTCTTCAACAGTCCCACATTTTAGGGAAGAAAATGCTTTTCAAAAATTAGTCAGAAGAGCCCCTGGAATTCCTCCCCCTCCCTGAAACCTGGTTTTGATTCCAGCCATCCTGTTCAGGCTGGGTGGCCGGGCAGGCTAAGCACAACACAACAGCACACTTCTAAAATTACAGGATCCAGTTTGTAAAAGGTGATTGAGATTTTAAATATTAACTTAGCAAAATAATAAATACACAGCACCTACTAAGGGCTAGGTTCTGAATGCTTTATATGAATTAATTCATTTAATCTTCCCAACAACCCTGGAAGGGCTCTTATCATGTCCATCATCTAGACCAGGACCTGAGGCTAAGAAGGCCCACACTAGCCCTGGATCCCACAGCCAGAGGCCGAGAGCTGGAGTCTGCAGCCAGGCAGCAGCTGGGCTCCAGAACGCACTCATGTAACCATGGGCTTTCCCACCCTCATCCTGAAGAGCACCACGAGGTAAAGAATGGACATAAAGAATGGTCGTCCGATCATACTGGGCTTATAGAAGGGCTACATTGGATATTTGGAGGCACTATTCATGAGCAAGGATGAATGAGGGGAAAGAGCGAGAAGCTGGAGCACCCACTGGGGACTTTGGTCACATAGGCTACTGCCGCACGGGGGATGACTGAGAGCAGCCAGGGGGCCACTGTGGCTGCATCCAGGAGAATGTCAAGGATCAAAACTAAAGAGACCCATACGGCAAGCAGAAACTTGATGCATCCTGAAACTGAGGATATGGACGAGTGCAGAAGCCGGCAAGGCACTGAGAGAACAATGCGGACGAGGAACGAGGGCTAAGGCCCCATGTGGCCTCGTAGTGGGTTGGCCTGGCTGAGCCTTCTGGCATGTGGTTGATATAGACACCTGCAGGCCACAGGGTCAGGCTGGCTATGAGGAGGAGGCCTGAGTTAGGGAGTGTCCTGGTAAAATGACCACAGGTGTTGGCAGTCGGGCCACCAGCGGTAAAAGTGGCACTGTAAGCAGGTGAACCAGGATGAGCTCATCAGGAAATATTTGGGCTGGGCCCCTGAGCTTCCTTGAGTGGGAGGCCACGATTCTGTGTCTCTCCCTAAAAGGCCCCCAGGGAAGACCTTCCTTCAGCAGCCATGGTCTCACCTGCTCAGAGGCCGTCCTTGCTGAGGGTGCTGATGACTCAGAGCAAACCTGCCACCAAGACACATCCTATAAATTTTCAACATTAAGTGAAAACTAAGCTATAGAACAAGAGAACAGAGAGGTAGGAGCCCAGGGCCACAACCGGGAGCCAGCCCACATTAGCCATGTAACAGTGATCTTGTCATGTCACTGTGGAGATTTCCCAAGTAAACAGTTTCCTTTCTTGCCACCAAGTATCATAATTATACAACCAAGAAAGGTTTGGGTTTTCTCCTGACCATTCTCTCAGATTTACATTCAATCATGAGATGGGTCCTCTCACTGCCTTTCTGTGCATTACTTAATCAAATGGCATGCAGGCTGACCCTGCATGTTTTCAGGTTGGGGTTATTTATGGCAATAGCCACTTGTGCAGGGTCACTGTGGGGCCTAATCTGCATATGCCCCTCAGGAGAGCTAAGAAGTGATTTACACAAGAACCCCAGAGGGCTATGAAGAGAACCATGGAGCAGCTGAAGAGCAGACCCTCCACGCTTAGAGCCCAGCTACCCAAGGAGAGACTCTAGTCAAATCCCCAAAGAGGGCACTTTGAGACAGTGAGCCCCTCCCTGCCCAGGTCAGGAGGGAGCCAGTCAGCACGTGCCCTGCTTTAGAGGGCATCTCAATTGATACAGTCTGTCCTGGTGCCACAAATTGTCACAGTTCCCCACTCCTCTGGGCCCTTCCTAGAGACGATGTGTACTTGTGAGCCAGACTGCAACTCCAATATACTGCCAAACATTTCTTTTAAAAAAGATAGTTTATTGATTATGCTATTACAGTTGTCCCAATTTTTCCCCTTTGCCCCCCTCCACCCAGTACCCCCATTCCCCATAGTGAGTCCCCCTACTTTAGTTCATATCCATGAGTCGTGCATATAAGTTCTTTGGCTTCTCCATTTCCTCTACTATTCTTAACATCCCCTTGTCTAGTTTGAACCTACCATTTATGCTTCTTAATCCCTGTGCCTTCCGCCCCCCGTCCCTTTTCCACTCCCAGCTAATAACCCTCCAAGGGATCTCCATATCTATGATTCTGTTCCTGTTCTGGGTTTTTGCTTAATTTTCTTAGATTCAGTTGTTGATCATTGAGAATTTGTTGCCATTTTAATGTTTACAGTTTTGATCTTCTTTTTCTTAAATAAGTCCCTTTAACATTTCATATAATAATGCTTGGTGATGATGAACTCCTTTAGTTTCCTCTTGTCTGGGGAGCACTTCATCTGCCCTTCCATTCTAAATGACAGCTTTGCTGGATAGAGTCATCTAGGTTGTAGGTCCTTGCCTTTAATCACTTGGAATACATCTTGCAAGTCCCTTCTTGCCTGCAAAGCTTCTTTTGAGAAATCAGCTGATAGTCTTATGGGCTAGTTTCTTGTACTGCCCAACCCCCCCTGGTTTTTCCTTTGTAGGTAACTGTCTCCTTTTCTCTTGCTGCTTTTAAGAGTCTCTCTTTATCTTTAACCTTTGGCATTTTAATTGTGATGTGTCTTGGTACATACCATAATTGGGTCCTCTTTGGGTCCAACTTGTTTGGGACTCTCTGTGCTTCCTGGACTTGTATGTCTAGTTCTTTCAACAAATTAGGGAAGTTCTCTTTCATTACTTTTTCTAATAAATTTTTAATTTTTTGCCCTTCCTCTTCTCCTTCTGACACTCCTATGATTCAAATGTTGGTACATTTGTAGATGACCCAGAGGCTTCTTCTTCTATCCTTGTTTTTTATTTATTTATTTTTTATTCTTTTTCTTTCTTGCTGATCTGGCTGAATGCTTTTTTCTTCCTTATGTTCCAAATTGTTGATTTGATACTCACTTCATCCCCTCCACTGTTGGTTTCCCATAGATTTTTCTTTATTTCACTTAATGTAACCTTCATTTCTGCCTGGGTCTTTTTCTATGCTGTTGCCATACTCAGTGAGTTCTTTGAGCATACTTATCAGCAGTGTTTTCAGCTCTGCATCTGATAGGTTGGTAATCCCCAATACATTTAATTCTCTTTCTGGAGTTTTGTTCTGTTCTTTCAATTGCTCCATGTTTGTCTCCTTAATTTGGCAGCACCCCCTGTGTTTGGCTCTGTGTTTTAGGTAGAGCTGCTTTGACTCCCTTAGTAGTGTGTTCTACCCTAACGGGAGGACTTGTAAATTGTGTGGGATGAAGCTTTAGGTGATTGCCAGGACCAGTCTGTGGCTCTGCATGGGGGAGACTCAGGGAGGAGACAATGCTGCTGCCTGGCCTCTGGACTTTTGCCTGGAAGGAAACTGTATCCTGGAACTCACCGTGTTTCCAGTCCCCTCACTTTCTCCCTGTTTGCCACTTGTGCCCTCCCAGCTGTTGCCCCGGTACTGAATCTCAGAGGGGGTGGGTCTGCATAAGTCCTAAATCCATGAGGGCCCTTTAAGAGGTGTCTCCTGATAATATGGCAGTTTCTTGTACCGCCCAACCCCTCCCTGGTTTTTACCGCCAGAAGTTGTGGGGATTTCTCTTCCAGGCTCTGGAACCCTGGGCTGCTGGGTGGTCTGGTTTGGAGCTGGGATCCCTCGCTCCTGAGGCATCCCTCCCAGTTTTTATCCACCTCATGTGATGTGGGACCTCCCATTCTGCTGCTCCTTTGTGTAACTCCTGCAGTGCTGCACCCCTCTACCTCTGTCTTCTTCTCTGCTCTGCCCCTCCTACCCGTCCGGATGAATGTGGCTTCTCTAAATCCTTGGTTGTCAGACTTCCTTGTCTCTATTTTCTGATGGTTCTGGGTGATATTTGTTTTGTAGTCTAGATGTAATTTTTTCTGTAGTTGTGTGAGGAGGCAAAGGATGTTTACCTACATCTCCATCTTAACTGGAAGTCCAGACTGCCAAACATTTCTTAAGCCCCACCATGGGTCACCACTTGCTCTGGGTCCCACAGCTAGAGAGACAGAAAGCTGGAATTGTAGCTAGGCAGCAGCTGGGCTCCAGAATGCACATTTTTAGATTTTTAAAATATAATTTTCTTAAGTATGTCTACCCCATATATTGAACATTATATCAGTGGTGTTATAATTTTTGCTTCAACCATTAAAAATGTTTTAGGAAATGCATGAGAAGTATAACAGTCTATTTGCCCCTACTTTTACCCATTCTGGTGTTCTTTTTTCCTTTTTGAAATTCCAAGCCTTCTTCTGTTATTATTTGTTATCATGTCCTTCATGTACAGAGGACTTTCTTTAGCCATGCTACAAGGATGGGTTTACTAGCAACAAAATCTCTTCGTTTTTATTTGTCTGAGAATGTCTTTATTTCTCCTTTATTCTTGAAACATGATTTTGCTGGATATAGAATTGGTGGTTAACATTTCTGTTCTTTCAAGTCCTGACAAGTGTTAAGCCATGTCTCTCTGGCTTCCATGGTTTCAAATGAGAAATCTGCTGCCATTGAGGGGTGTCCGACCCACAGCCCATTGGCCACATGTGGCCTAGGATGGCTATGAATGTGGCCTAACACAAAACTGTAAATTTACTTAAAGCCCCTTTTTTTTTTTTGCTCACCAGTTTTCATTAGTGTTTGTGTATTTAGTGTGTGGCACAAGACAACACTTCTTCCAGTGTGGCCCAGAGATGCCAAAAGTTTGGGTACCCCTTATATTATTTATAGTATAAATAATCATCATTTCTCTCTAGCTGCTTCCAAAATTTGGGTGGCGTGGATATTTTTAGCTTTTAAAAGTTTACTTTTGATATGTCTTGGCATGGATTTCACAGCACTTGGGTTTATTCAAGTTGGGTTTTGATGCAGTGTCTGTGGTGTTATGGATGAGATGAGGCAAATTCACACGGACTACAGAAGTCTTGTGGAGGAAAAGGGATAACATGGCCACTCTCCCAGTGAAAGAGAGGGCCGGTCCCGTCCCTTGTCTGGACAAGCTTTTGTTGCTTTTCTGGGCACATTACATTGAGGATGGTCCTCATTTACTATGCATAGGTTCACTTTAGGTGGTTACCTTTTACGGAAACAAAGAAGGGGATGTTGCTAATTACATTAAAAAAGAAGGGTATTTGCAAATGTACAGGGAAAAGTGGTTGAACTGGTTACACTCCCTCCTTAGGAGGTTTAGCATAGATTTTAAGAAGTTACTTTATAGATACACGTAAACATTTGCTGCCTCAATTCAGGGTGAGGGAGTTTTAGCGTAAAGCAAGTCTGAAAGCAGCCTAGGTACAATGCAGGCCTGATTCCCCACGAGAGAACCTATCCGTGGGCTTGGATCCTACGTGCTGGACCTTGCTTTCCACGGGCCTTTCTGAGTGGTAGCTGGGTTACATTTCCCATGCCACATAGAACAGTCTCCTATAGGGTTTCACTCAGCCACTTGAGCCTACAGACTTATGGCTTAACCCCACTGATAGCTTCCCAGCAAAAGTGGGTACGACCTCACACTGCCCCATTGTCTCCAAGGGTGAGTATGACCTTAGTCTCCCTCAGTGGGTAAGTGGAGGGCTGACTCACACTGCTTTGTTGCTGCAGAGTTGGTACAGAAGCTCAGCCCCTCACTGGGCCCTGCTGGCACCAGGGACAGGCAGGAAAGGAACAAGCATGCTAGTTACCCCTGCCTCCCACCCCATTCTGTCTCTTTGATCCAAGTTAAGGGTGAGGGTCACATTGCTACTGAAGTCCACTGACACTACCCTGACTGGAAAATTGGAGCACTGCCTGCTTCTACTGAGCAGAGGATGCGAGATCAGCTACCCACTCAGCCCACTGACATCACCCATTGGGAGAACTGGAGCACAACCTGCCTCCACCAAGTTGGTGAGGGAAGGTTAGATCTCTACTGAGCCCTACTGAGCTGCAGAATTGGAGTGATACCTCCAGCTTCTGTGGAGTGGAGGGTTGTAGTTGGGCTTTAGCTCCCTGTTTGGCCCTACTAAAACTCCAGGGTGCAGTTTTCCCACTACTGTTTGGCTGGAGTAGGGTGAATATTGCCAAAAGGTTTCTGTTGTTTGGTTACCTTTCTCAGTCTTTTTGGCTGTAGGAAGAGGGTTTTTCTTGAAGATTTTGGGGGGTCTGTACCTGCGGGCAATTCCAGGTTGGAGGCTCATGTAGAGCCCTGTCTGGAATATTCAGAGGCAATAAAGAAACTTGGGGGACCCACCACTGTATTGTTCCTCCAACCGAGGACCCGAGGGAGTCTGCCTTCTTCAGAATCTTCTTAGGTGTGTTTGTCATGCTACGTCTGTGGACTTTTTGTTGTAAGAGGGACAAGCTGGGACGAATGGAGCTACCTTTCCTCTTGGCTGGAACTGGAAGTCTGACTATATCCAGCATGCTCAGGAGTGGTCAGATGTGTTCCAAAAGACCTATGGCTCATTTTGGGGTGGTAGGCAATCTCAAAGTTCCCTCATGATCAACTGGGTGAGGAAGCTGCTGGGAGACAGAGCAGCAACCTTGCCAAAAGTTTGCAGTGACACGAAGAGAAAGTTGTTACTGCTTTAAGCCTGCCTTTTCCACAGATTTCAAGTGAGCAATGATCCAGGAACCCTGTGCACTGAGCCAGCTTCACACACAAACTACAGCTTTACAGGGCACAGCCCACTTCCCACGTCGGACAGATGCATTTGCTCATTATTATTTACTACTCAGTAGGCTACCCAAGGTACTTAAAAAATACCCGTGAGCACTGTACATAAGCCAACATTTCTAGAACCTAAATTCTTTTTAAGACATTGTCTTCAAAGGCCCTTTATGAAGCATAACACACAGAAGGCACTACGGCTGCACCCAAGCAGGCTGGAGCAGCGTGCGTGGTTAATTTAAACCAGCTTTCTGGGGAATGTGGTGTGAAGACACCAAATCAATAAGATGCCCAATGAAAAGGAAGACTTTGATATGCTGCAAGGAACAGTGACTTTTATCCCCAATTTCTGACATCTCTTTTGACATGAAGTTTTTAAACATCTGTTTCTGAAGCAGAGCAGGAAATCGCTAAGCAGCCATAATTCTTTGGTTGTGTCACATGGCAACTACAGGCTGTCTGCACTTTTTAAAATCCTACCAGGAAATCTTTCTTTTTCCTTTTAAAGTAGTTCAAAGCAGAGCATTTAATGGGCATTTATATGTAGGGAGAGTTTTGAGAGGCCCCTTTTACAAATGGTGTCATGAGATGAGTCATGGTCAAGGATGTGATTCTGCTTTCAGCAGGGTTAGCCACGGGCTGCTTTATTAGCAAGCCCGGGTGGGGGTGGGGAACCACCCGATTCTGCCTCATCTCATAGAAAAAGCAAATTGCAAATGTATTTGTCAGGTACCTCCCTTCCGGGCACCTCTTTGAAGTGAGAATAACTGCTCTGGCCCTTTGTTTGATTGAATGGCTTCTGGAACGGTTTCCAGTGGCTTTGGCAGAGGCTCGCGTGCTGCAGTGGCTGTGGATCAGACAGAGAGGGTGTGGGGTGCATGTGTGCGTGTGTCTGTGCAGTAGAGGGAGGTCAAGGTAGGCTTTCTTTTCTTGATGAAATATATGAGGTGCCATATGGTGGAGCAACCTGAGAATACCAGGTATGCCCACATCAGAATCTAATGTGCTGTTGCCATGGGGACCAGCTCCCTCAGCATTGCAGGGCCTCTATTTCCCCTTCTGAGGAGAGCACTTTTCTAATAGGAGCAGATGCTCTGACATACAAAAGAAGCAAGCCTTGAAGGCAAGACTTTAGCAATTTTTAATTTCTTTTGCCTTGACTCCCACTGGAGAGTTTTCTCCCTCTCTGCCCATGGCTCTTACCTGAGCTAAGGCCTCGGTAAACTAACAATAACAATAGTGGCACTTATTCAGATGGTACCTTGTGTTCTGCATACCACATCCACTCTTTGGAGTGTTTTATCTACTTTATGGACGAGAAAAGCAAGGCTTCAAGACAATAGGATATTTTCCCAAAGTCATAAATCTCATGAATAGCTGCCAACTTAGAACCTGAACTCAAGACCCATCTGACCTGTGCACTTAACTTCCTGCAAAAGGGTGGTGAGGTCATTAATATCTGGAGTATGTCTTGTCAAAGGATCATCAAAGATTTTTGTCTTATCTGGGCTTTTCTGAATACACCCACAATGTAATCAGAGGTCGAAATGGATGGAACTGAGAAGCAAAAGGAAATTCCTGCTTTAAAATAGCCACGCAGTGACTTCCTGACAGGCGGTGGGTGCCACGACCACATAGAGGATGAATGGCTACGGTGCACGGAGCATCTGCACGTGTCACTCATTCTTTCATCCAACAGGCACTGAGACCTACCGCCTGCCGAGCAGGGCTCTGAGTCCCAAGGGCAAACAAAACAAAACAAACGGGCTAGGCTCCCAAACCTGTGGGGGCTCCCTGGACTCCCAAGTTTGTCTGTGTGTCAGACACTTGGTCCCGTGAACTCAGAAAGGAATAAAACGTGATCCTTACCCTGGAGTTTGCAAGTAAGGCACCAAGACAGAAGCTCACATAAATTAACTGTAAGGCAGAGACGAGTACTGGACTCCGGAGAGGCACAGAGTGCTGGGGACAGTAGTAGCTCACTGGGTGAGCATGAGGATTCCGGGGGTTTCCGCACTAGCTTCAGATGACTATAAGCTGCTCGAGACATCCAGGATCCACTGACCTTCCTGGAAGTTCTCTGGGAACCTCATGACAAACTTCTGAGGAGCTGGAACCCCTTAGGTGGCACATACTACCATAGGCCTGTGTAGTGACTGTTATACCAGGCCTCCCTAACTGGTCCATCAGGCTCTTGGTAAGAAGCATAGGACTTTACATTTGTTCTGACCTCATTTCACTTCTTTAAATTTCATTTTGCTCATTCCAGCTCTTCCTTCCACCTACTGCACTCTTTTTAAATGCTGTTTCAACAATCTTAAATACAACCTGACCTCCCCAGCTTTGGGTCATCTAGAAATTTGATTATCTTTATCTTTGCCTTACATTAAAATGCTTGAAGAACAGGGTCGGGTACAAGGCCCTATACTGTGGTACTAAAGCCTTCTTTCCAGTCCAGCATAGATAGGTTCACTAATTAACATCCTCCAAAGTAGTCAGCCAAGGACCCATGTAACAATCGCCCAGGTTACATTTTGCTACCTTGTCCAACAGAACGTCATGACAGATGTGGCCAAATGCCTTGGCAAAGATCCTTCTTCTATCCCCAGGACAGATGGACAGACAGATGCCTGTGTGCGTGCACACACACATACATAATCACCTCCATCTTGGTAGGTTGGGGTGATTGCACTTGCTCTGAAATTCAACTTGGGAGATGTGAACATCAGCTGCCTGGCTCTAGCCATGTCAGTGAGTTCACGCCGGCTGTTCACACCTGGGGCTTGTTGCAACGATGCCCAACTGTCAGTCAAACACAAATGAAATGTTACAACTGTCTCACTTTGCTTTATTGATTTTCTAGTAGAGGTACATGGTATCAGAGCAATACATAAATAGAGGTCAGTTTTGGCATTAAATAAAACTTACAGCAAAGTAAATCTAATACATGTTAATAAAATGGACAGTCATGATTGTGCTGCTTGGTAATTAAATAGGAATGATAAGGCACTCAGGACCATTGGAATAACTTTCTTACACAGTAAAAAAAAAAAAATCCTTGGGTGCTGAGAACTGGGTAAAGAGAGGCCTTAAAAAAAGGAAGGGATGGGGGAGGGAAATAGGGCTATCTAACAAGATTGGGTTAAGGGGTGGGGTTTGCTCTCCTTCAAGCCAAATATTTCCAAGGACTGTAGTTTCCAATCTTCACCCATGGCTGAATTTATGAGCTAAGAATTTGGGCAGGGAGAATAAAGTCTAAGAATATTTATTCAGTTCTTCTAAGAGAATAGGTACTAAAGAATTATAAATATCAAAAATCTACTAGCCCCGGTTCTAGGGAGCATTACCAAGTGAAGAAGCAGTGCCTCCCCCTCACACGGCAGGTCACAGGAGGAAGGCAGGCTTCCCCGCGCGAACAAGCGTTCTTTATGAGGAGGCAAGAAACTACGTGATTCCATTTGAATTACCCAGGAAGCTTATTGAAAGTTCAGACTCCTGGATCACTTCAACACCTACCACATAATGGATTTCAAGGGAGGGATTTAGGCATGTGTATCTTTTAAAGCTCCCTACAAATCCTGCTAATCACCCTAGTTGATTATCTAGAAACTATGTATACCTTGTACCTTAGGGTAATTAAAACTGCAGCTAACAAGAGAGGAAAGACTGGGGAAACTGAGCTGAAGAAGAATCCGCAAATGTGATACTGTGTCTGTATGTGCAATCAGGTTTAATCAATTGCTTTCCTAACACCTATCACTTAGGGAGCAGGCGCTCTGACTGAGTTGGTGGATGGGGGATTATTTTGATGCACTATAGAGAAGGTTTAGTGGTATATTAAAACATGATGCTTTAGAAAACCTACAAGTACTGGGCACTTGATGTGCAGGAAGATGTTTAGGAGGTGAGAGAAGTGAAAAAATAGAAAGAGGATTTTTCAAATTAAGTTGGAGCCCTGCCTGGCGTAGCTCAGTGGATTGAGAGCGGGCTGCGAACCAAAGCATCACAGGTTTGATTTCCAGTCAGGGCACATTCCTGGGTTGCAGGCCATGGCCCCCAGCAACCCCACACTGATGTTTCTCTCTCTCTCTTTTTCCCTCCCTTCCCTCTCTAAAAATAAATAAATAAAATCTTAAAAAAAAAAACAAAAAAACAAAAATTAAGTTGGACTGATCTTGCCTCCAGTTCCCAGATACAAAGTGTTTTCAGTGAACTCCTTTTAGGTGTGTCATTTCCTCCTCCCCTCCCCTTTCGCTGCCACAGGCTAATGTGAAAACTGTCCGGGGAAGGGGTGCTCTTTCTCCCTACGGCCCCACTCACACATGCCACCTAAGCTCAACCATGCTGGCAGCTCTACGAGAAATCCCCTATGCATGTCCAATGTTGTCTAAAACACTGACAAATGCGAACAAATGCTTACATCTGTCGTGGTCGCAGCTGTAAGAGACTGTCACATGGGAAGTGTGACTGTTCACCGAGAATTGTGTGTCTATCCACCATGGGTGTTTGCCTGTGAGCTCCCCTGGGAGAAGGGAGATTACTCTACGTGTTTCGGCTGTCCAGGGCACAGCGGTCATTCCGCCACTGTCCTTTAGAATCTTATCTGTAAGCCTCTCATGCAGTAAGTTAACCATCTCCTCCCTCAAGTATTGGCAGCTCCAGTTTTGCCTCTTCCTGTTGTCTCCCAACCATAGTCCACATGGGATCTCTTCTAGTAACTTCCATCTATTTTATCACTTTTCCACTGGTCACTGACCTTGGCATTTGAAATCTCTGAAAACCAGAAGTGAGGTGCTGGTAAGGTCAGAGGCTGAATAAAGGTTACCCACATTCTCCCCGGTAGTGCTGTGTTTGGTTATTTTTTACCAGCTGGACACTGAGGACATCAGGAGCCCATGGAATGCCCACTGAACAGCTCTCACCCAGTTTAAAGTCTCTAGTATTGAGCTGTCCACCTACTGTCCACATACAGGTGTTTTTTAAAGCAAATCAGCACGAGGTGTAGACTGTTTATAAAACAGAGATGTGTGGTCTACCTTGGCCAGGACTGTGACTTACTCTAGCACTAACAGCTCCCAATGCTCTGTTGATGTTACACGATGAACTTAAATCTGTTGCCTCTAACACAAATGTGGCTGGAACGAAACTGATAGAAAACTGAGCCAGTTTTGCTCCCAAGTTTGACCACTCAGTTCTGCTTTATTTCTGTCTCCCAAAAGGGGTATAACTTAACAAACAAGTGTTTTCTTTTATGAAGAGCAAAGCAGCAATTCTGCTTTGATGAGAGTTACTGGAGTGGAGTCCTGCCCTGTGATCTTGAGCAAACCCCCTTGCTAGGTCTCAGTTCTTCTACTAGAAAAGGAAGATCCCTAAATGTCTACCTGGCCCTGGAGCTTCCTGGCCTTCCAATTTTGTAGGAAGTTTCCATCCTATCCCTGGAGCCAGGTCATCATCTCGTCATCTTGAAATCTCACAGTTCTCCACTCATAGAGGTTATCCCCCTGGGCTAGGCTTTGTGCACACACACACACACACACACACACACACACACACACACAGTTGTTCATCTAAATGAAAACACAGCATTTAAAAATTTTTCACAGAACACATGAATTTTGTAGCTCAAGATGAGAAACTGGATTACATGGCCTAAGGTCCCTTTTAGCTCTGAAATAGATCTGTCTTAAAACATGACCTAATTTGGACACAAAGCTCCTCACCGTTTCACAGGTGTAGTATACCCATTAGGTGGCATATATCAACTTGATGCAGCAAATTGGGGCAGACAACAGATGAATTTTCCAAGGGAACTGACATGGTAATTTAGGTAGGATGAACATGGTTATAAGGCAAACCTGTCCCTACTTATCAGTCTTTGTTCAGAGTGATGTATTGTTACATGTGTGCCGATTTAAGAGAAAAAAAATCAGAGATTAGATTTACAATCTGTGAACATAGTCAAAATAAAGAGCTCAGACCTGTTTTCCCATTCTTCTATAGCCTGAGGGAAATAGCTAAAAGAAATTACTATTAAGTGTAGTGCAAAAATAGGTTTATGAATTTCAATCTGAAATGTGTAAACTTCATATTCAACTGCAAATAGGGAGGCACCTTTGATTTATGAAGTAGGCTTGTTCCTATGCAGAAAAATTCAACCCTCTAGACAACTCCAGGATGGGCTAACAGGCCGCACATGGGCCTGGAAAATGGCAGGAGTTCCACACACTGAGGAGATACTGTGACAGCAGAGATGTGCCATCAGCGCAGCACGTGGAGATGACACTGCTGAGGGAGCAGAGCTCTGAGTCTGGCCAGCCACATCCCTCCTGAGAAAGCCAGCAAAGCAGTTTATCCACAGCTCGATAACCAGTCATCACAATGAGGTAGCTTGAAGCTACAAAAAGGAAAGAAAATGAGGTTTTGTGTTTATTTCCACCACGGCCACAGACCAGACATCCAATTTTGCTCTGGGCTTTCTGCTTAGGAGCTGATTTCAAGCCAAGCTTGGCCTCATCCTGCAGAGGATGTGTGTCCTCCTGTTAGTGCTCTTCAGAACAGCCCTGCTTACAGGGTCACAAAGGAAGGAGAGCTTGTATAATTGTAGTCTCACTGCCTGCTGGCATGTGAGCGCCTGCAGTTTACAAAGCCCTGCAGAGGAGGCAGGGGGAGTGCTCTCTGCCCTCACTGGGCTCACTGCCTGGTGAAGAAACATCTGTAAAAGAACTCGCACCAATAAAAGACAACCGCAACTCTGACACAAGTCACCAGGATGGTGGCAACTGTTTATCTGAACTAGTTAGTATTCCCTCCTGCCACCTGAGGCTCCTATTCGTGCTTCAGAATATGGCCGACATCACCTCCTCTGAAGAGCCCTCTTTGCCCTTCCTTCCTGCACACCACTGCTCAGCCACACACCCACTGTTACCATACAGGGTGGGGCAAAAGTAGGTTTACAGTTTTTCGTAAGGGAAATAATAATTAATAATAATACAAGAAGAAACTGCCTTTCCCATATTTACAACTTAAACCTACTTTTGCTCCACCACACAGTAATCTTGGGTGGCTTGTCCGGAGAGATCAGGGCTCTCTCTACCAGGATGAGGTCCTCAAGGCAGGGGATAGGTCTGTTGAGCTTTGTAACTGCCTTTATAAAGGTCTAAATACTAGACCTACATACATGAGTATTTGTACAAGATTCAAATTAGAATACATGGAAAAACAAGTCCTGGCTAGTCCTTCCAGACCCCCTTCTGGCACAATCCACCATCAATTACACTGAAAACTTCCTTATGCAGAAAACCTGGGAACCGCTCCATTACAGAACCTGAGACCCTGATATCATGCAATGCTTGCTCTTTCTTGTGAAAAGCAAATGGGATTAACAAATGTATACCTAGTCTGTGCTTCTTAAGGTACATAAAGCTGTGTGATCCTCTCCAGAAGATGTGCAAATATCTGCAATAAGGAAAGACAGCGTGCGGTTTGTTAAGTTCCCTATTTAAAGCATCTCTTTGCTGACAAATTATGCTTGCTCTTTTGTTTCTATTGTAAAGAGGGAGAACTTTGAGCCTTAGTATGGTAAATGAGGCAAGAGAGTTCTAATTGGAAGCTACCACCAAGTTCCATATTTTGGTTCAGGGAAGGTACTAGAAATGAGAGCAGAACCCCACCTTCCTCCTGCCTCCCCTCCCTTTGCTGGAGCCATGGCCACACAGCTCTCTCCATCACTTGGCACAGCACTTCTGGGTGCACATGTCTGCCACGACCGCTAAGGAAGCCATACCCATTCTGGGTTTCAGAGCCTTCTGGACACTTGGAGAGACTCACCTTTGGCAAGAGGCTGAAAGCTGCATGGGTACTGCCTAGACACAGCTCATATTGAATGGACACTGGTCTATTTCTTTTTTTTATTGTTGTTCAATTACAGTTGTCCCCTCTTTCCCCCATTACTCTCCTCTGCCACGGGTCCTCTATACATCTTTTTTGACTTGACCCTTCCCTTTCCCTCATTATCCCTCCTCCCCTTCCTCTCTGGTCACTGTCAGTTTATTTCAATGTCTCTAGTTATATTTTGCTCACTTATTGTTCATTAGGCTCCACTTACAAGTGAGATCATATGGTATTTGTCTTTCACTGCCTGGCTTATTTCACTTAGCATAATGCTCTCCAGTTCCAACCATGCTGTCATAAAGGGCAGGAGCTCCTTCTTTCTTTCTGCTGCATAGAATTCCATTGTGTAAATGTACCACAGTTTTTTGATCCACTCATTTACTGATGGGCACTTAGGCTGTTTCCAGTTTGGCTATTGTAAATAACACTATGAACATTGGGGTGCATAAGTTCTTTTGAATTGGTGTCTCAGGATTCTCAGGGTACAATCCCAGTAGTAGAATTGCCAGGTCGAAAGTCAGTTCCATTTTTAGTTTTTTGAGGAAATTCCATACTATTTTCCACAGTGGCTACACCAGTCTGCCTTCCCACCAATAGTGCACTAGGGTTCTCTTTTCTCTACAACCTCACTAGCACTTGTTGTTTGTTGATTTATTGATGATGGCCATTCTGACTGATGCGAAGTGGAATCTAATTGTGGTTTTAATTTGCATCTCTCTGATGGCTAGTGATGCTAAGCATCTTTTCATGTGTCTCTGGGCCCTCTGTACATACTCCTTGGAGAAGTGTCGGTTCAGATGTTTGCCCATTTTTTAATTGGGTTGTTTGTCTTCCTGGAGTGGAGTCATGTGAGTTCTTTATATATTTTGGAGACCAAACCCTTGTTCGAGGTATCATTGGAAAACATCTTTTCCCATACAGTTGGTTCCCATTTCATTTTGCTGATGTTTTTGTTAGCCATGCAGAAACTTTTTGATGAAGTCCCATTTGTTTATTCTTTCCTTTATGTCCCTTGCTCTAGGAGACATATTGATGAAAATATTGCTGTGTGGAATATCTCAGATTTTCCTGCCCATGTTCTCCTCTAGGACTTTTATGGTGCCATGGTTTAAATATAAGTCTTTTATCCATCTTGACTTTATTCTGTTGTATGGTGTAAGTTGGCAGTTGGGTTTCATTTTTTTGGTATGTAGCTGTCCAGATCTCCCAACACCAATTGTTGAAGAGGTGATTTTTACTCCATTTTATGGTTCTGCCCCCTTTGTCAAATATTAATTGGCCACAGAGAATGAGCATTCTGGTGCCCTATGATTTGTTACATTGCAATAAAAGAGAAGAGTGGTCCCTAATTTTGGCAGATCCCAAACCCCTTGAGTCAAAAATGGTTCACTGCAAATGAAACTGCCCCCATTCTGGATGCCCATCAGGGGTTTGGAATATCACCCACCATTGCACCTACGAATTTCAGAAGGATTGGCAATGAGCTGTAAGAGGCACCCAGAACTGCTTTATTTGCAGAAGGGAAGGAAAAAACCCACACAAGATTAAAATAGCTAACCTGTGATAAGCTAAGAAACTGGATGTCCAAGGGGGCTGTGTGAAGGAGGAAGCCTTGATATTTAGAGTGTGCTGATTCCGGGGTGCACATACTCTCACTATGGCCAATTCCAAGCTATCTGTGGTTCAAAGGCTGACATCATTCCTGAGTATTCAAGACCTGGCTGTAGGAAAGCCCACTGGATGCCAGCTCTAGCACACCACTGCAGCTCCCATTTACTGAGGCTTTATTATGGAGCCAGAAAATGGTGTGCACTATCAACTCAGTATCTCATTTCATCTTCCCAACAGTTCTATAAGAAAGGTACTATTATCCTCTCCACTTAAGATGAGATAGCAGGCAGACAGAGGGTAAGTCACCTGCCAAAAGTCACCCAGTTTGGAAGTGGTGGAGCTGGAGTAGAATCCATGTTTCTGACTATGGAGCTGAAGTTCTCACAAAACCATAATGCCTCTTATATGACCCAACCAGTAGACCCCTTGTTTAAATAGCCAACAGATCTCAAAGCCAAAAAGCAGGAATGATGCTTTGACCAGAATACACACAGTCCAAATAAGACCAAATATTGGGGCTCATATCCATCCTCCCAGTCAGTCACATAATACATCCTGCTTCCAGGCTGACTCTCACACCTGTTAATAACTGAGAGTCTCTGTTCCACTCTTGGTCCTCCCTTCAGTAATTCCACTCATCTAACCCAAAAGACTTCCTCCTCCTGCTGCATGCACAAGGAGTCGTCAGCAAGCACCAGTACTACCTTACGTGGTTGACGGCTGCCTGAATGTCCCACCCAGTGACAGGAGAAGTGTATGACCTGGTGCTTCCCCAGGCACCACCACTGTTGAGGCAATGTCCTGAACAGAAGCTGAAGAGACTGTTATGGACATTGGCATAGGGATCACTGAAAATGAAGAGGAAGAAATGGACAGCGACACATTTTTATCGTATCTACAAGTCAGGACCTTCAGACTGAGGAGAAATGAAAACTCACATGAGGAATTCAGTTAGTCCTGTGGTATTCAAGACTAGGCCATCCAGACTCAGCAGAACCAGAAAACAGTCTGGGGAAGGACTGAGATTGGAGCTCGGGGGCATGAGGCTCAGGGGTGTAGGAGATGGGCAAGCTCCCAGTCTCTGACTCGAGGATTTGTTTCTGTTTTTCCTCATTTTGTTGCCACTGAGTCTCTTACTAAAAACCCTAATATGTGCAACTTAAACTTGAAACCATTTTTCTGTGTTTTAAATCTTCCAAATAAGAGGTTCAGTGAGTTTTGAAACTATTTGCATAAAATGCACCTTCCAATTAATATGCAAAAACTGACATCAGGGAAGATGTAAATTTAAACTCAAAGTTAAATGAAAACTTCTGCAGAATTAGTGGGAATGATTAAAACTGATTTATAATTGTAGCCAATGATTTCTTTCTTCCATCTGGATCTACATACCTTTATGAAGTAATTTTTTCATCTATAACAGTCATTAAAACTAAGCACTAAAATAAACTAAATCACTATACCTAGTTAGCCCAAGGTTATATCAAATCTCAATACAAATATTATTCATAATTTTTCAAGGGCATTTTGTACCAATGAAATTATTTTTCAGTGTTTTTTTATCAGTAGTCTTTAGAATTTCTAAATTTGTGAATATTTTTATAAATTACCTACAAGTACTACTGTAAGTTATAAACAGTCTGTAACTATCAATATGGTAACATTGTAAAACTCACAGCATCCTACTAATGGAGGGGTATCACCACAGAAGTTTGTGGAGCACTGTCCCGGCTGTGGTGACAACGCCCAGCACAGTCCTGCCCTATGCACGAAGTGACGTGAGGTCACGAGCCTAGATGGACTTTTAGGCCAAGGGCTTTTGGGAGACAGACATAAGTACAGACATTGATTTAATTTCCATAAATACTGCTTTATAAAAAACCTTAATAATTTTGTGAACGTATTTTCCCTTGTAAAATATTTTAGGGAAAAATATAAAGTAAAAGGTAAAAGTTGCCCTCATGGAAAAGGTTTTTCTATTAAATTTGAATAAAGAAAAATTTAGCTGTTAATTTTTAAAAGGAATTCATCTATCCAAAAGCTCTTCCTAAAATATTGAGTCCATTTATGGAACTGACAAATATATAAAAAATTGGTATATCTTGAAAAGTACAGAAAAGATGTTTTCATTGCTTAATAATTCCACATTAAAATATTCAAAGAAAAAATGATAGTTTTCATGAAGAATAAAAACTGAAGAGGTTATTTTTTGTGATTATCAAATATGTATTTCACACAATTATGTAATGAGAAGCCAAGAAAAATATTCATGTTCTTTTAATGTGAATATTTCGGAATGCAGTTTCTAGCTGCCTTGAGCAAACTCCATTCTTTTGTTGCTATATTTCTGTAGATCTTTTCCTGAGTCTCTGTGGTGTGACATTCTGTCCAATTAGATGTCAGCACATTTCCTTTTACCTTCACTGCAATGACCTTACTTTTTCTAAAACTTCATACAATCAACCTACTCAATTAAACTCCTCAAAAAGGTGTCCTCAAAATCTACTGCTAAGCAACAGAAATCTACTGAACTAATCTCAAGTGAAAAACATTTCTGAAGAGAGATGAGAGCAGTAACAGTCACTTCACAATTATTAATTTAATACAGAATATAGCAATATCTTGTTAGAATTTATAAGTAGAGATAAACATAACCTATAAGAATTTAAACACTTTATGGGTGTACACATCTACATCTGAATGTATACCAAAACATGTAAACACATTCAGCATGTATGACAGATCCCCAAAAAGTAGCTAACTTAGTTTGATGTGTTTGATCAACCCACATTTGTCACCTGTCCCATAAATTTGGGAAAACAGTATAGCTCATCAGTGCACTGCTTTCAAGAGAGCACACTTATTACAAGCTCTTTGCACTTAAGAAAAAAAAAATGAAGCTAGTTCTGACAGTAAAATGCAGCATAACATATTATAGTATATTCAAAGCCAGCTTAGAATTTGAAATCTAGGTTCTGAATTATAAAGTGAAGTAAAACATTTCATCCACATTTATCTTTAAGGAAAAAGGTTTTGACTGGGAAAAAGGTTTTAAAGGCTGACAGGCTTCATGAGAAGGGTTCTTTAGGCTTCCTGGAAACCAGATTGTTTTTAAAAAGTAAATTTGATAAGTGCAAATGAGTCAGAAACATATGAATTAAATTTTCCTTAAAATACACAAAGGTTTAAAAATTAGAGAAAAAGTGCTTGGTAGTATGTTTGGAAAATATTACAAAATATATTTCAAAATGTTTAAAAAATAGCTTGAGATATTTTGCAAACTCCAAATGAAGCTTGATTAACCCCTCTCTAATTTCATAATCATCACTAACACTACAGGACTTATGTTATGGAATACGGTAGTTGTCCCATGATTAGTTATTTTGTTTAAAGAAGCAATTTAAGATGTGCTAATTGAAAGCGTCACGACATCAAAAGCTATACTCAGCTCTGGGGTAGCACTTCTGCTACAGACACTGAACCCAGAGCCAAGCATCCTGGAGCTGCTCTCCTGGTAACAGATGGTGACAACACACAGCTCTGGACTTGTCACCAGAGGACAGAGACCATGGGAATTTTATTAATAAAGTTAACTGCTAGAGCTCTCTGTCACGTAAGTTGGTGGCCTACACATAATTCATGGAAACTCTTAAAATGATTAGCTCATTTTATAAAGCCTGTGTGGGGGGACTCCACCCACAGGGCCCCTGCCCTGTCTGCTGCAGATGAGAATAAGTCTACCAAGACATGATCTGCTTGGGGAGGAAAGACAGCCGATCTCTCAAAGGAGAAGGGCCAGGAGCCTGTTCCTCAATGGGCTTTTATTGGGTTTAATTTGCACAGGGATACAGGGCATATACATAAAGATCATCAGTCATTGTCAGGCAGTAATGATCAAACAACAGATAACATTCAAAGAACTATGAGGTCTTATTCTGAGTCAGGGTCAGATAGTTAAAGGGCCATAAAACTTTGGGGAACAAACTCATTTCATGCTTGGACCCTTATCATTTAAATTGAGGGTACTAGCAAAGCAGGTTTCAAAGAATCTTATGCATTCTTTCTTAGGCCTGATTGCCCCAGGGAACCTGCCCTTTCCAGCACAGGGCTGCACCCACCTCTGGCATTGTTTCAGGCTTAAGTCGGGCAGGGGAAGTAAGGCAGCCAAGAGATTAGGAGACTTCTTGCAGACAGAATGAGGACTCAGGCTATGTCAAAGCTGGGAGGGGAGGGTCCATCACCCCCTTTCTCTGTAGCCCCCCAAGTCCTTCCCTGAGGGCCCCTTCATGACTGTGCCTGTCTTAGGTCATCCCTCCCTTGAGGAATCTTACTTGTCATTGGCTAACCAGTCATCCACCTGGGGCCAAGCAGGGTGAAGTAAAGGGGGCAGAGGCGGTGCCCTTGCCAGGGAGATAAGCTTTGTCTCTTTAATGGCTTATGGTCCCAAGGTCTTTTACTCAGCCTTAGCCATGGGGGTTTACAGCTTCTGAAACCAGGCAGGGCAGTTCCCAACAAGCCTGCCCTGGACACAAGTAGGTGTACATTTACCCTTGGACACAGTAAATGGCAGCAATATCCCCAACTTCATTTTAACCCCACAACAAAAGAGACACTATTTTTCCCTACCATTATACGCATAAATATTGGATATATAGTCACCTGCTAAAAGTCTTCTAGTAAAAAAGCACTTCAGCAAAGAGAAGGTAAAAAGTGATTAATAACCTCAGAAAAATGAGTGAAGGTAACATATTCATTTCAAGAATTCAGTGTCTTCTCACTTTACATTGTTGAAAATTATCTTAGAATATGCAAAAGAACCAGCTCTGGAACAAAAGCGACCTAGGTTCCATTCCCTCTTCCACTCCTTTAGAGCCAAATGACTAGAGCAAGTCACTTGACAAGCCTCAATTTCCTCTTCTACAAAAAGAGAACAATAGCAAATACATCTTAGAGCTAACATGTGGATTTAATAAAACAGCAAACATTATAAACGTTACTTCCAATCCTATGGTATCAATTTATCTTATATTTCTTATTCTTAACTACCATCAACTTGGGTAAATAGTCTGTACCATGCATGTTTCAGAAGCTTAAAATTCCTTAATATGCACTTTGCTGCCTGGCTCGCTTTTCCCTTATACCACAGCATTCTCCAAGATCAGAAATAGATATGTCCTGTTTCCTAGCTCAGCATGTGATCTTGACTACGTATCTTAATATCTGCCTGGGTTCAGCTCCTTCACCCATAAGGTAAGGAGACTAGACCAAGTCATTTGCTCCCAAGTTCAGGTCTCAATGCCCTGAACCTCTCAAAACTTACATGAAAGGTCCTGAGATCTTAGAAAAATTAAAATTAGGGAAGAGGTGGATCGGAAGCAGGCACTGAACACGTGTTCCTCTCCCTCAGTGCCCTTTCCCGCCTGTTCTGGTGTTGTAGGCACGATGGCTGCAAACAAGAAGCTGGGAAATCTCAGGTAAATCGCCGACTCTGTCTGAGCCAGATGCAGCTGGCAGTGACAGTAGAGGGGAGAAAAGCCAATGGCACCAGCTGCCAGCATCTGACTTGGCCCTGAGTGAAGCAGCCAGGTGAGATGTGAGTCCACCCTGCCTTTCGGCCTGTCCATTGGAAAGGCAGCAGCTGATGCCAGCCAGGCACAGCTCTCATATCACAGTTTCTGAGTATTTCTTTAAATGCCTGGATTCTCTGAGCAAACACCCATATGAGCCAGTGACCATGACACCTTACTAGGAAGGACTGGCCATGTGCACTTAAGAGAGTGGAAAGGACTGAAGGGAAAGTGAGAAGGCTGTAGCTATAAATGTTTCCTACTTTTGTCCTTAGTTCTTTTCTTTTATACTGTTAAGAGATCAAACCTTCATTAATGGTCACAGCAAGAAAAAAGGGTAGGGTCATGAATTGTTGCTAGGTGCCTTCCAGCTATAAGTATTATACAACTGCATGAGAACATAATTTTGCATAAATATTTACTTTATATTTGGTCTATCTCTTCTTTGGAACACTTCTGGAAGCCAAAAATAAAACCAGAAAGGTCACAGCCAAGAGAAAGGACACAAAGCACTAAAGCTCAAACAATAATGCTCCCTACCACTCCTCATCCCCAAACAACTGTCCTCCTAATCTACCCACAATTCTAACAACCATTTCACTGGGCTCACTAAAGACTGGGAGTAGGGAATTGAAAGAGAAATAAAGGTTGACAGAGTGATAGCAGAAGAGTAAAAATGCTATAAAGGCAAATACCAAAACTCAAAGACCATTTAGTAACAGGCAGAAAAGCCCTGCTACCCTCTACTAGCTGCCCACGAGAGCATATTAGGGGGGTAACTGAATCAGAAAGAAAAGGTTAAGTTCAAATTTTCTATTTTACAAACTCAGAAAAAGTGTGATGTGTTTTAGCAGGGTTTCAATAAAAAGCAATTAAAAGTAGATAAGCATATGAAAAGATGCTCAACATCAGGTCATTAGAGAACTGGAAGTTAGAACAGCAACGAGATGCCACTACACACCTATCAGAATGTGGAAATTGAACCCGAAGACCACCAAACGCTGGGGTGAGGATGTGGAGCAGCAGGAACCTGCACTCATTGCTGCTGGGAAGGTAAATGGTGTGACCACTTTGGAAGAGAGTTTGGCATTTTCTTAAAAAAATTTACATACTCTTACCATACATTCCAGCAACTGTACTCCTAAGTATTTGCTGAAATGAGCAGGTCCACATAAAGCCTGCACATGAATGTTTGTAGCAGTTTTATTCCTAACTGCTAAACCTTGAAGCAACCAAGATGTCCTTCAGTAGATGAGCAAATGAACATACTGGCATGCCCCTGTGGTGTGCTGTTTTCCATGGGAAAAAGGAACAGACTGTCAAACCACAAACAGACATGAAAGAATGTAAAATGCATATTGCTAAGTGAAATAAGTGTGTCTAAAAAGCTATTTACCATGATTTCAACTATATGACATTCTGGAAAAGGCCAACTATAAAGACAGTAAAGATCAGTGGCTGCCAGAGGCTGAGGAAGAGGGAAAAATGAACAGGTGAGCGCAGAGGGTTTTAGGGCAGAGAAGCTGTTCTATGTGATACTCCAATGGTGGATATATGACTTTATGCTTTTGTTAAAGCCCAATGAACTGTACAACATGGAATGAGCCTTAATGTAAACTATGAACTTTAGTAACATGTGGGGGAACACCCCAGAATGGAATTTATTTATAAAAAATTGTGTATGTATTCTTACATGTTTAAACTCCAGTCACCTTCAAAGTACTCCTCATTTAATGCAACACATTTGTCAAGACATTTTTTTCCATTGCTCAAAACAGTCTTTGAACTCTTTGATTTTGATGCCTTTTAGTGCTTCTGCCGTTTTTTTGTTTCGCCTCTTCCACATCAGCAAAATGTTTCCCTTTAAGGACTTTTTACACCCAGGAAAACCAAAAAAAATTGCCTAGGGTGAGATGGGGTGAGATTGGGTGAACAGGGAAGGTGGAACATGGTGGGCATGCCGTTTTTGGTCAAAAACTGCTGAACACTCAGCATGGTGTGGTCAGATGCACTTGTAAATCACCCATCATGACATGTGCAAATGCACTGAGTCTTCAAAAAAAATTCACTGAAGCTGAGCACAGCCTCTCACAACACCACCAGCTGCTACACTGATGCAGATGGGTTCCTAGAACATTCACCTAGTGGGAGAAGCCTGTACTACAAGGGACCCGCCTCCAGAAGATAATTCTGGTTTTTGGAGTCCCTCCTCATAATCATGCATCCATATGGATTCCATTATAATAAATGTACCACACCAAAGCAAGATGTTAATAAAAGGGGAAATTGGAGGGGTGGAGGGAGAAAGTATATGAGAACTCACCCCACTGTTTAATTTTTCTCAGTCTAAAACTGCTAAAAAAAGATAATAAAGTCTGTGAATTTAACAATTTTGGGGACTCAGAAAATCAGATAAATCAGAGTCCTCTGGAAAATTCACCATACGGAATGAATATTCATTTGCAGTTGTGCTACACAAATAACACAAATGTATGTATTAAACCAGTTATCACAGTTGAGAAGCCACTCATCTTACCTCATTGACCTTGAAATTATTCGTATAATACATGGCAAACACAAAATGTCAGACTTATAACGTGGTTCTTTAAGAACTAAAATTCTAGGAAAGCCATTGCTTACTAGTAAGGGATTCGTTACTCCCACTGGGTGTCAGTGAGTGGGCCAGTGACTGTACATCAAATCTGAACCACAAGGAAAACTCCGACAAGCAACACTCTAAAAATTTATTACCAAATTATAACCTATGCACAGACACAAGTAAGCCCATGACACAGCAAAGTTAGCAGCACAAAATGGAAGGAAAATCACATTTAATAAATACAGTTTAGAAACATCTTCTTCTTTAAATTAGGTTCAAAATACTGGGAGACAAACACTGAAACAGAAATCTCAACACACACACCATCGTAACATAAGTGATCTTGCTGGGCACTGTCCATACCATAAGAACTGGAGGTGACTCTGCTCCATCCACAATCCAAACAACGTGTGTCCATCCCGTGTGTTTTCATGAAGTACTTAGGTTCTTAAGACAATGGAAACAAGTCAGGTTCCCAGACTTTTCATGCTGTCAGGTTAGCTTGCATTTATGAAGCTACGAGGAACCAGGAGGACATGTATGTAACAAAGCTGGTCATAACAAAGACAGAAGGGGTAATTTGGACATTTCACAGCAGCTTAATTTGAATATGTGGCTTTGATAGAGAAAGAAAGACAAATATTTCAAATAAAGATTTCAGGGTTAAAGGGAAAAGTCAATGGGAAGAGGGCAAGAGGAGAAAGAAGGGAACACTTAAACACACAAATCTGCCTGGATGATGAACTGAATTTAAATACAGTTTCTATTCCTTCCCACCTAAAACTAAGCCTGGTTAACTGAGGTAGAGTCTAGAAATAACATGTGCAAAGGCTCAGGTTTTCCAAAGGGCAATATTTAGCCATTTCAAAGGCTGTAAGACAAAAATGCATTTTACAGTTTTGAACATAAAATCAAATGAGAGCCCTTTTACTGGAGGAAAACCTCTATGCTAATTTCCTGTTTGTTGTGCCAGATTTCCACACGTGCAAACACCTACACCCTGCTGGTGACAAAGCAAAGTTGTGTCCAGCCTATTTATACACATATATAAAATAAGGTCAATTAAGAAATGAGAATGATAAAATTAAAAGAATAAATTTCATGATACTACCATAATTTTTTTATTAATGAGTCACCTGGAAATTTAGAAATGTTTAAGCTAGCCTGGTTCAGAACCTAATAAAAACTAAAAAAATATTGTTAATTTGTGAATGTTTAAAAACATATCTATCATCTTAGGGATTTTACTTTTAAAATACTTGTACAGTTTCCACATTAAGAAACAATATTAAAGCAAATGTCCTAAAAAATTAAATAAGTATGAAAAAACTAAAAGTAAAAATAAATAAACACAGTCATTACAACAGTTTTTAGCTTTTCCTGCAAAAATAATTAATGAAGATGAGAATAAAACATTTGGAGTTCATTTTTATCCCCTAATGTTCCCTCCAACTGTAATTCCTACTTTCTTTCTGTTGTGACAGATTCTGAGATTCACATAAATATTATGTGCATCACAAATTAAGTGGTATATAAAAATAATCATACAATCATAAAGTTAAGGAACAAAAGATACAAAAATATTAAAATAATTACTATCATTTCCTCAAATAAGTTAAAATGGCCATTTCTTGGAAAAGGCCAGCAAGTATCCTAAATGCTTTATGCCAGGGGTGTGCAACCTCCAGGCTGTGGATCAGTACCAGTCCGAGCCTGTTAGGAGCCAAGCCTCAACAGCAGGAGGTGAGCTTGCATGTAGTGCTCTTGAATCATCCCAAAACCACTCCCCACACCTCAGCCTGTGGAAAAATTACCTTCCACAAAACCATCCCTAGTGCCCAAAAAGTTGGGGACCGCTGCTTTATGCCTATCATACAGGATGCATCTTAAGGTATTTATCATCAATAAGACTGAAGGAAGAGTGGGAATCTACTACACAAAAAAGACTCAGTAATCAAGACAATACTGAAGGAGCCAGAGCCCACACAACATGAAAGACCTGCCTAAGTCCTTCTGTGCCTCTCCAGTTAGGCTCGGGGAGAGTGAGACAACCATGGCAACTGGTTCATTTTAGGACTCACACTGTGACTTTGACAGTGCACACAGAAACTTCCTAGGAAGGGATTCAAACAAACTCAAGCTGCTCCAAACCTAAAGGCTATCGATAATTTCATATGTAATACAGTCAGGCTACATGGAGCAAAGTGGAAGAGTAACAATTACATTGTACATTTGGGCTGTACACCCACTCTTTTCCTGAGGTATCTGTTTGTTTGTTCATAGTAGATTCATCAGACACTTGCCTGCTCATTTTTTGTGTAGTGATTTTAGCCTATTTTTTGATAATCAAATACCATATCATAAAAACTGCAATCTCAGGAGCCCAGATGAAGCTCCTAATTATGTAGCTAGACCGCATGTGTGTCCTCTTCTGAGTTGTCCTGACATTTCTAGAGACCAAGGTCCAAGCTCAAGAGGGTCTGGTCACTCTGCAATGCCTGGGCTGCTACTGACCAGAAGACAAAGTCTGTGATGCCCTAGTCTACTGTCCACCTGTATTACTAAAAGGTTTCAGTTTACATTAAAGAGCCACTTGTCTGTTACATTTAATCAATATCAATTCCTTTAAAAAATGAAGAACTTATGAAAATAAAATGTTTACATAACAACATGTAACATGTTTACATGTCTACCATAATTGCATGTGTACATGTTTACAATAAACATGTAGCTTAGAAATGACAAAACTGATTAATTAAACTAGCCAGATCTTTAAGATATATTTTGCAGATAAATAAATATCAGTTCTCACTTTAAAACAGATTTAAAGAGCAAAAAAAGAGAAAACCTTGTACCTATTTACTTTCCAAAGCACACTCAGGTTACTGTGCCTCTCCATTTATAATCCAAACTTGTTTCATTAGCTGCACTCAAGGCCACACTGTGTAGCTATGCAAAGTGCCCAGTCAGACCTGTGCTGCATGGTCCAACTTCATAAGCATAAAGCCCGCACCAGGCTCTTCCCTGCCCCACCGCCTATGGGCTCTTGTACACAGGAAGCACCCAAAGCAAGTCTGCTGAATGAAGGAACTACCTGATCAGGTGTGTGCAAGACAGAACTACATAAACCTAGTCCTAATCCTAATACCTCAGTGTCGTAAAATCCAAAATACTCATGCTTTCAGATGAATCACAGGGACCAAACCTTTCTAATATGATACTGCAGCACAGGAAAAAATAAAATGCAACACTCTCATTCTGGATAAAGCAACAAGCTGTCTGGCAATAACAATAGGGTGCACACAATGTACCACCAAGGCAAAACAGAACACCTGAGAGGTCCCTCAGGGTAGTTTAAGGAGCTGAAGATGCATGGTGCATTCAGCATCCACTGACAGAACAAAACAAGAAACAAAAGAAATAAAAAAGCATGCCTGACTCACTTAACTTGCTAAAGATAAGCTTTCAGGAAGCTTGAGTTTCCAAATACTGCTTAACTAATAATTTTTAAAAATCACAATTACTGTATCACTATCCAAGAAGAATTTTTTCAAAAATGAAATACATGCCAAGAGAAGAAACACAAAACCAGGAAAAATGATCTAATTAACTAAAAAATACAAACAAGTTTCAACGGTTGCTCCTAGTACTTCAGAAAAAAAAATGTTACTGGATGGCAATAGTTTGTAAGATTATCTTAGTGGGATTATTTCTTTAATTAAACATGAAAGAAACAGCCTGGGCAAGGGGACTTGGTTGGTTGGAGCACCATCCTGTGCACCAGAAGGTTTCAGATTTGATCCAGTCAAGGGCACATTCCCAGTCTGTGAGTTTGATCCCGGTTGGGGAGTATATAGGAGGTGACCAATCGATGTTTCTTTCTGATATCGGTGTTTCTCTCTCCTCTCCTCTCCTTTCCTCTCCTCTCCTCTCACCGACTCTCTCATCCTGTTCTTTCTAAAATCAATAAGTATATGCTCAAATGAGAATTTAAAAAAATGAAAGACATATGTCCCAAATGAAAGAACACACCAAAACTCCAGAAAAAGAACAAAATGGAGACAAGGAATGTACCTGATGCAGAGTTCAAAACACTGCTTATAAGGATGTTCAATGAACTTGGGGGAAGAGTAGATGAACTTAGTGAGAACTTCAACAGCATAAAAACAGATATAAAAACCATAAAAAAAGATGAGTCAGAAATGAAGAATACGCTAACTGAAGTGAAGAATAATTTACAAGGAATCAACAGTGGAATAGATGAAGGTGAGTATAAAATCAGCATTTTGGAACATGATGAAACAAAAAATACCAAAGTAGAATAGCAAGAAGAAAAAAGCATCCAAAGAAGTGAGGATAGAGTAAGAAGCCTCTGGGACAACTTCAAGTGTATCAACATTTATACCATAGGGGTCCGGGAAGGGGAAGGAGGGAGGTAGAAATTGGAAACCAATCTGGAAAAATAATGACAGAAAACTTCCCTACCTTGGTGAAGGTAATAGACATCCAAATCCAGGAAGCACAGAAAGGCTCAAACAAGATGAACCCCAAAAGGCCCACACCAAGACATATCATAATTAAAATGCAAAAGGTTAAACACAGAGAATCTGAAGGGCAGAAAGAGAAAAGCAGTTAGTTACCTACAAGGGAGTTCCCATAAGACTGTCAGCTGATTTCTCAACAAAAACTTTGAAGGCTAGAGAACTTTTGGCCATGATGGAGGTATAGGTAGACACATTGTGCCTCCTTATACAACCAAAAGGACAATGACAAATTCAAAACCAAAAAACAACCAGAAATGACAGAAAACTGAACTGTATGGAAGTCCAACAATGAAGGAGTTAAAAGAAACATTCATCCAGACCAGTAGGAGGGGCAGCCAGGCAGAGAGGACTTGCAGCAAGATGGCAGCTGGCAGACCCAGCGAGGCAGCAGCTGGCAGACTGGGTGGTCCCATGTTTGAGTGCAGTTAAACTGGGAGGAACAACTGAGGAGGGAGACAGACCTTGAAACCCAGGAGTCCAGTGTGGGGAAATAAAGCCTCAAAGCCTCTGACTGAAAACACCTGCAGGGGTTGAGATGGCAGCGGGAGAAACTCCCAGCCTCACAGGAGAGTTCGTTGGAGAGACCCACATTTAGGACCCCGTTAGGGTCCTAAAATGTACACAAACCCATCCACCTGGGAATCAGCACCAGGAGGCCCAATTTGATTGTGGGTGGCAGGGGAAGTGATTGAAAACTGGCAGAGAGCAGAGCAAGAGGCACTGTTCCCTCTTGGACCCCTCCCCCACATATAGCATCACAAAGCAGCAACACAGGTTCCCCACCCTGGTGAATACCTAAGGCTCTGCCCCTTACTATGTAACAGGTACGCCAAGACAAAAAAAAAAGGCCCAAATGAAAGAACAGATCAAAGCTCCAGAAAAAATACAACTAAGTGAAAAAGAGATAGCCAGCCTATTAGAGGCAAAGTTCAAAACACTGGTAATCAGGATGCTCACAGAATTGGTTGAATATGGTCACAAATTAGATGAAAAAAATGAAGGCTATGCTAAGTGAAATAAAGGAAAATGTACAGAAAACCAACAATGACAGGAAGGAATTGGGACTCAAATCAATGGTTTGGAGAAGGAAGAAAGAAACATTCAACCACAACAGAATGAAGAAACAAGAATTCCAAAAAATGAGGAGAGGCTTAGGAACCTCCAAGGCAACTTTAAACGTTCCAACATCTGAATCACAGGGGTACCAGAAGGAGAACAGAAAGAGCAAAAAATTGAAAACTTTTTTGAAAAAATAATGGAGAACTTCCCCAATCGGGCAAAGGAAATAGACTTCCAGGAAGTCCAGGAAGCTCAGAGTCCCAAACAAGTTGGACCCAAGGAGGAACACACCAAAGCACATCATAATTATGTTACCCAAGGTTAAAATTAAGGAGAGAATTCTAGAAGCAGCAAGAGATAAGGAGACAGTTACCTACAAAGGAGTTCCCATCAGACTGTCAGCTGATTTTTCAAAAGAGACCTTGCAGGCAAGAAGGGGCTGGAAAGAAGTATTCCAAGTAATGAAAGGCAAGGATCTACATCCAAGATTACTCTATCCAGCAAAGCTCTCATTTAGAATGGAAGGACAGATAAAGTGCTTCTCAGATAAGGTCAAGTTAAAGGAGTTCATCATCACTAAGCCCTTATTTTATGAAATGTTAAAGGGACTTATCAAAGAGAAAGAAGATAAAAAATATGAACAATAAAATGACAACAAACTCACAGTTATTAACAACCACACCTAAAACAAAAACAAAAACAAACTAAGCAAAGAACTATAACAGGAATAGAATCACAGAATTTGAGATTACATGGAGGGTTATCAGTGGGGGAGTTGGAGGGGGAGAGAGGAGGAAATGGTACAGAGAATAAGAAGCATGAATGGTAGGTACAAAATAGGCAGGGGGAGGTTAAGAATAGTATAGGAAATGTAGAAGCCAAAGAACTGATAAGTATGATCCATGGACATGAACTAAAGGGGGGGGGGGGGATTTGGGTGGGAGGGGATGTACAGGGCAGAGGAGAATAAAAGGGGGAAAATGGGACAACTGTAATAGCATAATCCATAAAATATATTTTAAAAAAATAAATAGAATATTTGAAAAAAGAAACTTTGCAGGCCAGAAAGGGTTGGCAAGAAATATTCAAAGTGATAAAAAGCAAGGACCTACAACCAGGATTACTCCCCAGCAAAGTTATCATGTAGAGTCAAAGTATAGATAAAGAGCTTCCCACAGAAGAAAAAGCGAAAGGAGTTCATTACCACCAAACCAGTACTGAGTGAAATGTGGAAGGGTCTTCATTAAAAAAAAAAGATTAAAAAATATGAACAATGAAATGACAATAAATACATTCTCTATCAATAACTGAATCTAAGAAACAAAATAAATAAACAAGTAGAACAGAAACAAACTTACATACGGAGAACATTTTCATGGTTGCCAGATGGGATCAGGGTTGGGGGATGGATAAAAAAGGAGAAGGGATTAAGAAGTACAAATTGGGCCCTGGCTGGTGTAGCTCAGTGGATTGAGCGTGGGCTGAGAACCAAAGGTTGCCGGTTCAATTCCCAGTCAGGGTATATGCCTGGGTTGCAGGCCAGGTCCCCAGTGGAGACCATTTGAGAAGCAACCACACATTGATGTTTCTCTCCCTCTCTTTCTCCCTCCCTTCCCCTTTAAAAAAAAAAAAAGAAGTACAAATTGGCAGTTATAGAATAGTCATGGGAATGTAAAGTACAGCATAGGGAATATGAGTCAATAATATTGTAATTATTACATATGGTATCAGATGGGTACTAGATTTATCGGGATAATCACTTAGTAAGTTATATAATATCTAATTAAGGGGCTGTACACCTGAGATTAACATAATATTGTATGTCAACTGTAATTGACATATAAAAATTAAATAAATAAAAATAAAAATGGGCAGAAAGAAATTAAGAAAAGGAAACTTCTATCATCTAATTTTTAAGATGAATTCAAATTAAAATAAAACAATGGTTTTAAAATCTTAAAAAACTTATAATTTAAATTCTTATAATCTATCCCTCAGAGGAAGGTGGGTAATTTATAGCAGTAGATGAATACTGGAGTTTAGTCAGATTTAAGTTATCTGTAAATTACATAGTTCTTAGTAGGGAAAAAAAATTCCCAAGATACTAAAAGGTTTTTTATAAAGTATCTAAAGAGTCATGGGTTTGTTTGTTTAAACCAGTAGGTACTCTCCAAAATTGAAAAGTCAGGATATGATCAAATAAAAAGTTTAAAAGCTTGGCCATTAAAGCATAGGCTGCCCAATCAAAATAGGATAAATGTAATTTTAAACACCACGGGACTCACTCCATTTGTGATTAGATGTAGGTTGTCTACTTTTTTCTGGCCTCGTTCAGTCTAATTCCTACTGAACTGATAAAGCATGGCATTTTTCTATCCTAATCTTTTTATTTTGTGCCCAAGTTCTCAACCTTGACAAAGCACAATCAAAAAAATTTTCAGATGAACATCACTCATTGTGTACAATGCTATTCTGTTAAACAAGCTGTCTGGAAAACTATCAATTTGGTTTTATTTGCTTTGCATTAGTCACAAGAGAGTAGACTTGTTCACAATACAAAAGTATTTACTTAGAATATAAAAGTCAAATTCAACACAAATCAAACAATGTTGGAGCTGGAAAAAATAATGGGTTTATCTGTTTGACTGCATTGAAAGAAAAGTGAAAACAAACCCAGAGGTCTAGAGTGAAGAAGTGCAGTGCACCATAATATTCTTCCCACCCTTCCAATGTGAAATATGAGAAGTACCAGCAAAAATACTAACAACTGGAGAAATGACCTGGCAAAATGACTCAAAAATCACCAAAGCATGAGGATCTTCTCACCCAGCACTTAATAAAAGATTAAAGGCTAATAATAGAAGAAATGGTGGGGGGAGGAAGGGTAAAAATTCAAACCTTATAATAGACTCTAACAGTAAAGAGCTGAATTCTAGAGGTTTAACTAGTAAATTCATTATCTAATCCACAACTATCGTTCTTAATGAATAATCAATCTGATACAACCTCAGTTTTGATGTTAAAAGTCAACATGTGTAGAGCCCTCATGTTTAGAGAAAAGAATAGAAAAACACAAAAAGCAAAAGACAACAAATGCATGTGAGAAAGAGAGGTCCTTCTAAATCTTTTGTAAACGAGCTTTCACAATAGCATACTTATCCCTTTCCTCCACTGTCCTGGCATCCTGGTTTGGGACTGCAATATTAATGCACACAGTCGGGTGACAGGGACCATCAGGTTTTCTACGTAAGCTTCTCTTATTTTCCAACTACATTTACACTCTGTAGTTTTAGATTGTTTGCCTTTAAGTGAAAATCTCTCCAATGAAAAGTTTCCAAACCTATTTTTTAAATGCATGAATTTCTTCACATTTTATAAATAAAAATACCAGAATGAGAGAGCTGACAAAAATTCAAGCAGATCCAAATTCAACCATCCATTTCTCATACTTCTCCAAGTCTGCAGCAGAGACAGACTTTGCAATTTTCTTAAGAGCCAACTCAAAGTCTCCATTGGTAACAGGCATCTGAAGCTCTTCCTTAGAAAGTGCACGGATTTCTTCTGGACTTAAGCCATTGATGCGCCGTCTCATTGCCATTAAGGATGCATCCCTAAAAATGTACCAAAGTCAGTGAATACTCATTGTTGCAAATGCTGTAAACACTTCCAGTTGTAACAAAGGAAAAACATTCAAAAGACATGTCATATGTTTTTATGATGTTGTATAGAATTTTCTAATTTCAAAGACATCCTGAAAGTGTAGGAAAGGTTAAAAGGGGATGCAAATGACTTAAACATAAAATGCATTGTGAATGAACCCTAAAAGTCCATGCTGGGCTCAGATAATACGGAATTTTATTTTGCCCACTTATTCCTCAAAGACAGCCAAGAAGTTTAGAAAACCAAAGCAGAATTTTGAAATACTGAATTGTACACTTGGAAATGAACATATGGCTAAATGTTAAGATAATTCAAATCTTACACTGGTTTGTCTGCTGCAGTCTAATTAGAGGAGGTAAAGCCAGGAACCTCTCTCTACAACATGCTTTTATCTGCATACAGTAGACGTAGAATTCCTTTCATGGAGCATCTATTGGCAATTAAAGGATAAAAAAAAATCTGACTTTTCTCCAGATCCAATTTTTAAGCCCATTCTGGTCACTTGTAAATCACTATGAAGGTTTTGGAAAAATGGACAATTAGTGCTTATGAAAAAGCTATTAGGATACCAAGCCAAACAAAACTTCACATTTTTTATATTTTAAACAATGATATTAAAAACTATTTTGAACTTATTGTGTGCCACTAAACTTAAATGCACAGAGGAAAAATACCAATAAAAAAGTGTGAAACACAGTTGTGGTTTTAAAGAAAGACCATTGATGTAAACTTAAATATCATTAGAGAAGAACTGAAAGAAAAAAAATCATCTTCAATAAGTGATGTACCTTGTCTAAAATTATGGTATCACTAAATTGAAAGGGAAATTTCACAGTTTAAACTGGTCAACTTTGTTCATCTGCATATGGTAAAATAATGCCAATCAAACCTAAATGATACTATTTTACATTGATGCAGCCAGGCTCCAATTTGGGGCCAAATTAACCTTAGGTTGTCAAAGTCATTATGAAGTTAGGCACGACGACTTAAAAAACTACAAGGATAGGGAAGGTGACCATATTGTCATGTCCTTATTCATCTTAACAATGAACAATGAAGGTCTGTAGAAAAAACAAGATAAACAGGAGATCATTCCAAGGAAATGGGTGGCTGTTTTCATGTCAAGGGCCAATAACTACACAGATTTTCTGACCAGTCCTCCTGCCAATCCTATAACTAACCCTTGAGGTCACAGATCATTAAAAAAAATACCTGCAAACATTAGTTATATCAGCACCAGAATAGCCCTCAATCTTCTCTGCTATGTCTTCCAGTTGAATATCAGGATCCAATTCAACCTCACGAAGATTGATCTTTAGAAGCTCGGTTCTTCCTTTTGCTGTGAGAAGATTTTTTGATAATGTTACACTTTTTAAATAAATCATTTTAATGAGAAATCACATATTAACATTCAGGAGAGGAAAGAGAGTCAGTAACTACGGGTCCACTGGCATTCTAATTCACTGCATGGCTCCTGGAATTATGTAACTTCCTACATGCCTTGGTTGAAATCACTAAACATAGAAAGAAACTCAAGGTTTTCCTTAAAAATTGTGATGATACTTGCTATGAGAACAATGAGTCTGAGATCTTTTTATAAAAAATGAAAACATTAGTATTCAAGCACCAGAAATGCTTTTAGTAAAAAAAGGTTTTATAAAACTAGACTGCATTGATTAACTCCTATGAATTACTTTGCTTACCTCTTTAGTATGATACAGGAAAAGAGTTAACAACTCTAGCCAGTAATTTTTTTTTAAATCCAATTTTCTTTTTCTGGAAAGCTGTAATTGGCACAAAATGCTTATTAATGTATGTTTTACCTGGAGAGCCAGCCCACAGACATTGCTGTTCCAGTATGTCTAAAATGTGGATTGAGAAAGCTCAAGAAAAACCCACATAACTTTTTAAATAAGCAATCATGCTTGATGTTTTACCATCAATTTAAGTGGCAAATCTGCTTAATACAGCACACTAAAATAATGCATAATTAGCCTGGAGCTGGCTCTCTCCCACTTCCTGACATATAAAATGAAATCTAATTTTCCCCAATGTTTACTTTGAAAATTTTTAAATCTGTAATTAAAAACCTCAATAAACAGCTATTTAATTTTCATGTAGATTCATCAATTGTCACCATTTTGCCATTACCACTCCCTTCTTTCCTTTCCTCTCCACCCTTTTTTGAATTAAGAGCTAGCTGTAGATATACAACACTTCATCTTAAATTCAGCACATACTAACAACAGAAGTATCAATGCAGTTATCACACTCATCAGGAAATTTAACTCTGGTAACATTAGTATCACCTAATATACAATCCAGATTAAAATGTCCCCATTTGTCCCAGAACTTTATAACTTTCTTAAAACCCATACTTTTGCATTTAGTCATCATATCTCTTTACTTTTCTTTAATCTAAAACAGTTCCACAGTGTTTATTCTTTCTTTGTCTTTCATAACACTGACAATTCTCCCTCAAGTGATCTTACAGAGCCAAGGCATTCCAATAAAGACCCGAACACGCCCATTTGTGGAACCAACTAAAATTTATGGAAATGAAAAGAAACAAGAACAACCAAGACACTAGAAGAACAGCAACAAAATGGGCGAAACTTCCCTGTCAAAAGCAGTAAAATTTGCGCCTGTGTGATACTCTTGCAGAGACAACCAGATCAATGACATAAAATAGGTGCCTGGAAGCATGGCATGTCAGAGCATTTACTGTGCACACCTGATTTAGGACTAGGTGGTGTAGGCAGTTGGTGGGGGGAGGGAGTGTCTTCTCAATAAATCACACCAGAACAACTGACTATCCACAGGCAAAAATGAAGCTGGGTCCTACCTCACATGTACATAAAAAAATCAGTGCCAGATATATTACTAATCTAAACACTAAGATGCAAAATTATAAGCATTTTAGAAGGTAAAACAGGAAGACATCTTAATGACCTCACAGAGGGATTCTTAAGACACATATTCAAGAAACAGACTACAAAAGATTGATAACCTAATCACATTAAAATTAGCATTCCTATTTATCAAAAGACACTATAACACAGTAAAAACACATAAAATTCACTACAAAATCCAATGGCCAATAAATAAAAGAAAAGATATTTAATTCTTTAATAATAAAAGAAAAATAAACTAAGCCACAATAATTTATACCAAGACACTGGTATAAATTTAAAAGTCTGCCAATACCATGTGCTGGCAAAATATGAAACCACAAGAATTCTCACACAGTGCTGGCGGGGGTGGAAGCTGGAGTGACCACTCAGGAAGACAGACTGGATTACCTCCTGATGCTCCAGAGATGCGACACAACCTACCGTTTCACTCCCAGAAGGGAATGTTCTGCCCTGGCCCAGAGAAGCTTAGGCATCTGTACTACTATGCAGCATAAGAATGTTCAGAGCTGCATTGTTCATAACAGCATAAAACTTAAAACAATCAAAATGCCCATCAAGTAATATGATGTATAACTGTGGTATAATGACATAATGGTTGTTGTGGGCTGAAGTGTATCCTCCCCCCAAATTCCTGTGTTGAAGTCCTAACCTCTAGCACCTCAGAATGTGACTGTATTTGGAGATGATGCCTTTAAAAGAGGTGATTAAAGATAAAATGAAGTCATATGGGTGGGCCCTAATCCACTCATATCTGTTTTCGTAAGAGAAGATTTGGACACATATATTAGGGGAAGACCACATGAAGACAATGGGAAAAACGGCCATCCATAAGCCAAAAAAAGAGGCCCAAGAATGAAACCAATTCTGCTGACACCTTGATCTTGGATTCTAGCCTCAAGAACTGTGAGAAAATAATCATCCATTATATAAGCCCCCCAGTCTGTGGTACTTTGTTAGGGTGGTCTCAGAAGAATACTAATGCAATAGAATACCACACAGGAAAAATATAATCTCCATCTATATGTCACAACATGGATGAATCTGAAAAATATACTAAGCAAAAGCAGCAAGATACAAATAAACACAATTACTGTGATTTTATTTATGTCAAGTTCCACAGGAGGTAAAAATATGTTTGGGGATACATTATTAGGTGATAAAATTATAAGGAAAAACAATAAATTATTTCCATAAAAAGAATAGCAGTGATTACTGCTGGGGGCAGGAAGAGAGTTGTGCTAGGGAAGGAACATACTGGGGAGATTCTGAGTTCTGACAATGCTCCATTTCTTGTCCTAGGAGGTGGTTATATGGTTGTTTGCTTTGCCAAATATTGTATAAATTAAGTATTTTAATCTGTGTTTCTGCATCTGAGTAATATTTCACACACACACACACACACCCACGCACACACGCATGGGTGAGCACATAAAGTAAGACAAAGCAAAGCAAAGAGCAGCCACAGTGGAATAAGAAACAACCAGGTATTGTCTGGAGTGACGAAAAAGAAAAGGTGTGACTAACAAACCTTTATTTCTAGAATTCCTTAATCTTGGGAGCTTCCTATCTTTGGCCATCCCTTGCCAATGAGCCCTCCTTGCAGCTCACCATGGTACGTGGCAGATATAGGACCAAAGAACTCCTCTACTCAGGTGGTCAGCAGAGGTATGGGAAGAAAGAGGGGAGGGGAAGAAGCTCCAGAGCCCCCTGCTACAGAAGAAAGCTGTACTCCTAACACCCCATAGGAGCTCTGAATTGAGAACTCATTTCATTGTGCCCTACACAAAGCAGTTGACTTAGTGAGCGATTATCAATTTGCTCATTTAGTACCAATGTTAGAAAGCCACTGTATTTGTAAAGCAAATGTTTTACTATCACCTGCCATCAGAACTTCAACACCAAGTTTAATGCAATGTACTCTCCCCCAAAGGAAGTTCTACACAGATAACTTAAATGAACTTTGTAGCATAAACCTGTTCATAAGTGAGAGCCTGGTGGTCTAAAGCCTAGATGGAAGCGTCCCCCTTTTCCCTAATAACTGTGATTTGGGAAAAATTAACTTTTAGTACTGGTTGTATCAGTGATTTGTTAAAAGGTTCTAACTAGGATTTATCAACTCAGTTTTTATACTTCAACTTCAGTTTTATAACCTGAATTAATGATATGTAATAGCCTTGTGAAAGGATATAATGAAGGGTTAATGTGTTAATAGTATAAAGATCTGCCACTTCTACAAAGCCAAGTTAACACACATTCTAGATGTAAACAAACACTGTGATAACAATTCTCCTTATGCACTCCAGGCAGCTCAGTGAAGTGGATAACGGTGCACTGGGGCCAGACTGTACTCATGTCCTTGTTCTGCTGCCCTGGGCAGGATGTTTAACTCTCAGTGCTTTAGTTTCCTCATAGTAAAATAAAGACAAGAACAGAATCTACCTCGTAAAACTGCTGGAGTTAAATGAGCTAATACACTGAAATCCTGGCCCAGAGTCAACATTCAGCAAATGTCTGTAGTCCTATCGCCACCACCATTAATCAGTCAACAAACAGGAATATAGGGAGACTAAGAAAACCCAGATTCCTTCTACAAAGCAACATCTGGGAGACAATTAACATGGATGAAGTACCCAGGGACATGGAGTCCACACAGGGAGACAGGCCAGGGCAAAGAAGACCTTAGAATCAAAAGTTTAATGTTGACTTTGAAAAATAATAAAACTTAAATGGAAGGGAAGAAAAAAAATCTAGGGAATGGGAGCATCATAAATAATGGAAGTAGAAAGAAGCAAACATATACCAGAGTGAAAAAAGGTCAGTAGAAAAGTGCAACAGAACACTACAAAAGGCAAATGACACAAGCAGGAGAGCAAAGATGTGAACTTGCAGGAAAAAAAAAACAAAAGAAAACTCTGACTCCCATGTGAGAGGAAATATGAGACTTGATGATGCCTTGGTAGTTATGGAGGTTAGTCTAAAAGCAAAACAGAATCAAATAAAGGGGTCTAGAGAAAGGAGTCCATTAGGCTGACCAGGTAGATACTGCCATATTTAGATGCAAGAACTAAGAAGAGACTTAAGATAAGGCCAAGCTCCACCTGTCCGGTTACTTGACTTCCTGCCTTTCATTGACCATGTAAGACTGAATTTAACAAGATGACTGCTAGAGTTTCTCTATCCCACACATGCTCCTACAAGGGGGACTTGCCACTCTCCCACTTAAAGGCAGTTCAATTCCCCTCCTCCTGAAAATGGCTGGGCTTGTAAATACCTCAGCCTAGAGGAAGGCTAGGTAATAATGCACCTTGCTCCTTTTCCAGGGGAACAATCACACCTGGAGCCCTGAGCTACCATGTGTAAAATCTGACTATCTTGAAGCCACAGTCTCATTTATTGATGAGGAAAATATGAAATGGCACAAACACTTAGGAAAACAGTTTGGGTGTTACAAAGTTAAACATACACCTACACTACAATCCACCTATTCTATTCTTATCTACATTCCCCAAAAGAACTGAAAACATGCACAAATAAACAGAATATTTATAGCTTCATTCATAATAGCCAAAGCCTAGAAAAAAAACGCAAATGTCCACCAAAAAGAGAATAAACAAAATGTAGTATGATATCATGGATAAACTGCTGATACATGTAACCACATGGATAAATCTAAAGAACATTATGTTGAGTGAAAGTAAACAGACAAGTACATATGTCAGATTCTATTTATATGGAATTTAGTAATAGGTAAAATTAACCCATGGTGATAAAAATCAGGAAAGTAAAGGAGGGTTTATAGTAATTGGTAGGAGGCACACAAAAACTTTCTGGGGAAACAGAAATGTCCTACATCTTGAGTAGGATAATAATTAAACAGGAGTATTCATTTGTTAAAACTCATCAAATTATACACTAAGATTTATATGTTTCCCTGTATATCTCAATATAAAAAGAAAAATTCACTTATGACAATTTCTATATTCATCAATAAGAGAAAATACTTTTCAAGCAGCATATTTTGAAAAGGATCTCAAGAAAACTTTATTTTTAAACACTTAAGGTTTAATAAAGACTCAAGATTAAAATTTAAAAACTTAGATGTCTCCTGGCTGGTGTAGCTCAGTGGACTGAGTGCGGGCTGCAAACCAAAGCATCGCAGGTTCGATTTCCAGTCAGGGCACATGCCTGGGTTGCAGGCCAAGGCCCCCAGCAACAGCACACTGATATTTCTCTCTCTCTTTCTCCCTCCCCTCTCTAAAAATAAAGAAATAAAATCTTAAAAAAAAAAAAACCCTTAGATGTCCTACCTAATTTATTAACACGAACACTGCTCTGAATGTAAAGAACTTAGAGTACCCTGGCTTCTGTTCTCTCATCTACTACAAATAGGTTTTGTGATGTTATAAACTTCTTTAACCAGAATGTTATGGAATAAATAATTAAGAGGGGGGGAAAGGGTAACAAGAAGAAAAAAAAAACAAGATATTGTAAAGGGAATGCATCATACCTGTTGGGAGAGGTATATAAATCCTTTTTTCTAATCTCCTTCTAAGAGCTTCGTCAATATCCCATGGGAAATTAGTAGCTGCCAATACCATAACCATTTTGGAAGGATCATCATTCTCTAAAGCTCCTCCAACTCCTACACACAGTAAGAGGAAAAAGTCCATTATTCTTTCATTCAATTAACATTACTAAGCATCAATCATATACTTGGTGACAAGCTCAGTGATATAAATAAGGCAGTCCTTCTGACCTCTGGATGGTGGCAGAACCAGGCACATGAACAGATAGCTATTAAAAAAGGAGGCAGAGGCCCTGGCTGGGTGGCTCATTCAATTGGCCCATCACCCAATACACCAAAAGGTTTAGATTCAATTCCTAGTCAGGGCACATACCTAGGCTGCAGGCTCGATCCCAGGTTGGAGTATGTATGTGAGACAATGAATTGGTTTCTCTCTCACATTGATGTTTCTCTCTCTCATTCTCTCTCTCTCTCAAAACAATCAATTAAAAAATATCCTTGGGTGAGAATTTTTTTTAAAAAAGGAGGTAGAAGAATTCACATAATCTATTACATGACTGTAATCCAATAAACTATTTTTTTCTGTAAGAAAATGAATGTATATTCCTCAGGAAGAGGCATAAAAGACTCTGCTGTTTTATTCCTTTATTTTTTTTGTGAGTTCCACTAAAATCATGAGTTCCTCAAACACTTTAATTTTCTTTAAAATAATTTTTTTATTTTTCAATTACAATTTGCATTCAATATTATTTTGAATTAGTTTCAGGTGTGCAGCATAGTGGTTAGGCATTCATATACTTTTATAAAGTGACTGAATATTTCAGGTACCCACCTGGTATTATACATAGTTATTACAGTATTACTGACTATATTTCTTATGCTATACTTTACATAGCCTGGACTATTCTGTGACTACCAATTTGTAATTCTTAATCTCTTCACTTTTTCACCCAGCCCCTGCCCCAAACTCTCTGCCATCTGCAATCATCTATGAGCTTGTATCTATGAGTTTGTTTTTATTGTTATTTTTTTAATTGGCCCCAGGCCCGGCACCAGAAGCATCCAACCTGATGCACAGTTTGACTTCACCTAGGAATCTCCAAGTCCAGAACAAATAGCAGCCATATCAGATTGCTTTATAGATCATGCAGGGTAGCCCCAGGCAAAACACAAGTAGAAGCTGACCTTGGCCTGTATCACCTAGGAAACCCCAGAGCCTGTCCACCCAGTGGACAGCTATAGACCACACTGGAGCACCACCACCCTGCCTCTGCACAACTGATCCTCCACAGAGGGCAGAGATAGGTGGTCAGTGGTCACAGACAGTCCTTGCAGCCCACTGGCCTGGGTAAACCCCTCCCACTAACTTGCCAACAGCAGTCAAGGCTCAACTACAAGAGGATGATGTACTCAGCCTACATGAAGGACACATCCTGAGTACCTAGCTTGGGTAATGGGGAAGGTTGTGCCATTGGATCCTACAGGGCATCTACTACATTAGGCCACACTACCAAGACAAAGCGTCAAAGCAGCTCTACCTAATGTGTTAAAAAAAAAACTCCTTGGGAGGTTGCCAACATGAGGAGACAAAGAAAGGTGGCCCAAATGGAAGAACAGATCAAAACTCCAGAAAAAGAGCTAAACAAAATGAAGATAAGCAATTTATCAGATGCAAAGTTTAAAACACTGCTCAAAGACCTTTGTGAGGAACAGCATAAAAATATCTAGTCAGAAATGAAGGATACACTAATTGAAATAAAGAACAATTTATAAGGAAACAACAGTAGAATAGATGAAGGCAAGAAACAAATAAATGATTTGGAACATAAGGAAGCAAAACACAACCAATCAGAACAAGAAGAAAAAAGAATCCAAAACAAACGAGGATAGTGTAAACAGCCTCTGGGACAACTTCAAGCAATTCAAGCTTCACATAATAGAGGTACCAGAAGACAAGAGCGAGCAAGAAATTGGAAATCTGTTTGAAAAAAATATAATGAAAGAAAACTTCTCTAAGCTGCTGAGGGAAATACACATGCATATCCAGGAAGCACAGAGTCCCAAACAAGATGGATGGAGAGAAACCCACTCCAAGACACATCATAATTAAAATACCAAAGGTTAAAGATAAAGAGAGACTCATAAATGCAGCAAGAGAAAATCAGAAAGTTGCCTGCAGGGGAATTCCCTAATGCTGTCAGCTGATTTCTCAAAAGAAACTTTGCAGGCTAGAAGGGATTGGCAAGAAATATTCAAAGTCATGAAAAGCAGGGACCTATAGTAGCCAAGATTGCTCTAACCAGCAAAACCATCCTTTAGAATTAAAGGGCAGATAAAGAGCTTCCCAGACAAGAGGAAACTAAAGGAGTTCATCATCACCAAACCATTATTATATGCAATGTTAAAGGGACTTATTTAAGAAAAAGAACATCAAAACTATGAACAATAAAATAGCAATAAATACTTATCTATCAACAAATGAATCTACATAACAAACAGCAAACAAGAACAGAGACAGAACCATGGATATGAAGAATGTTTTGATCCAGTTTGTTTCTATTTTGTTTATTTTGCTCTTTAACTTCTACATATAAATAATATGAAACTTGTCTTTCTCTGACTTACTTTACTTAGCACGATACTCCCTAGTCTATCCATATCATCACAAAGGTAAAATTTCACTCTTTTTTTATGACTAATATTCATTGTAATATACGTACCACCATTTTTTTAGTTACTAAAATTTATTATTATTTTTTAAATTATTTTATTGTTGTTCAATTACAGTTGTCTGTATTTTCCCCCCACCCCAGCCAAACCCACCTTCCCCCCTTGCTTCCATCCCCCCCTTGGTTTTGTCCATGTGTCCTTTGTAACTGTTGCTGAAAATCCTTTCTCCCATTATCTCTTCCCACCTCCCCTCTGTTTACTGTCAGATTGTTCTTAATTTCAGTGTCTCTGGTTATATTTTGCTTGCTTTTTTCTTTTGTTGATTAGGTTCCAGTTAAAGGTGTACTACCACTTTTTTATCCACTTGTCTATTGAGAAGCACTTAGAGTGCTTCCATATCTTGGCTATTGTAAGTAATGCTGCAATGAATATAAGGGTGCATATATTTTTCTGAATGACTGTTTGGGGTTTCTGTGGATATATACCCAGAAGTGGAAGTGCTGTGTCCTAAGGAAAGTCTATTTTTAATTTTTGGAAGAGATTCCATACTCTTTTCCATAGTGGCTGCACCAATCCACATTCCCACTAGCAGTGCACGAAGGTTTCCATTTTTCCTCATCCTCATCTATACTTGTTGTTTGTTGATTAATGACAGCCTGACAAGTGTGAGGTGCACTTCTCTGATGATTAGTGACACTGAGCATCTTTACATATGTCTACTGGCCTCTTTGAAGAGGAGTCTAGTCAGGTCTTTCATCCAGTTTTTAATTGGGTTAGTTTTTTTTGTAAGTGTTGAGTTGTATGAGTTCCTTATAACTTTTGTATATTAACCCCTAATCAGATGTATCATTGGTGAATATCTTCTCTTATTCATTAGGTTCTTTCCATTTTGTTGATGGTTTCTTTTGCTGTGTGAAAACATTTTATTTTTGTTATTTCCCTTGCCCAAAAAGTCATATAAACAAAAAATATTTCTAAGAGAAATAGCAATTTACTGCCTGTATTTTCTTCTACAAGTTTTATTATTTTGAATCTTATATTTAAGTCTTTAATCCATTTTGAGTTTTTTCTTGTATATGGTGTAAGAAGGTGGTCTAGTTTCATTTTTTTTCATGTATCTGTCCTATTTTCCCAACACCGTTTATTGAACAGACTGTCTTTATCTCACTGTATGTTCTTGCCTCTTTTATTATGTATTAACTGAACATATATATTAATTTCTGGGCTCTCTATTCTGTTCCATTGATCTTTGTGTTTGTTTTTATGATAGTACCATGCTCTTTTAGTTACTACAGCCTTACAGTAGTTTGGTATCAGGTGGCATGATACCTCCAACAGTTTTTCTTTCTCAAGATTGCTGTACCTATTCAAAATCTTTTATAATTCCATATAAATGTTGGATTATTTGTTCTCATTCTGTGAAAAAAATGCCATGGGTACTTTGATAGGAATTGCATTAAATCTACATATTCTTTTTGGGTAATAAGGATATTTTAATGATATTAATTCTTCCTACCCATGAGCACAGTATATGCTTCCATTTATTTGTATCTTCTTCAATATCTTTTTTGAATGTCTTATAATTTTCTGAGTATGGGTCTTTTACCTCCTTGGTTAAATTTATTCCTAGGTATTTTTGGATATAATTGCATGTGACACTTTTTTTCTTAGTTACCCTTTTTGATATTAGCAGTACATAAAAACGCAACTGATTTCTGAATACTTGTTTTGTATTGTTACTTTATTGAATTCATTTATCACTTCTCGTAGTTTTTAGGTGGAAACTTTAGGGATATCTGTACATAGTGTCATATCATCTGCATATAATGACAATTTTACTTCTTCCTATCTAATCAGGATGTCTTTTATTTCTTCTTATCTGAATGCTGTGGCTAGGACTTAGAAAACTATGTTGAACAAGACCGGTAAAAGTGAACATCCCCGTCTTCTTATCTTAAGGGAAACATGTTTAGTTTTCCCCCATTAAGTATGTTAGGTGTTGGTTTTATATATGATCTTTTTATGGTGAGGTATGTTCCCTTTGTTCCCTTATATGTTCTCTGTATTTGCTGAAAGGTTTTACCATAAATAAGTGCTGAATTTTGTTAAATGTTTTTGTGTATCTATTGATATAAGCATATGATTTTTATCCTTCATTTTGTGTAGCTGGTGTATCATGTTAATTGGTTTGCAAATACTGTACCAACCTTGCATCCCAAGAATAAATCCCACTTGATCATGGTGTATAATCTTTTTAATATATTGCTGAATTCAGTTTACTAATACTTTGCTTCTGCTCATCAGAGAAATTAGCCTATAGTTTTCTTTCTTTGTAAAGTCTTTATCTGGTTTTGAGATTATGACAACACTGACCTTGTGAAATGAGGTTAGAAGACTTCCTTCATCTTGAGTTTTTTTTAATAGTTTGAGGACAGGTGTTAGTTCTTTGAATCCTTGGTAAAAGTCACTTGTGAAGCCATTTGGCCCAGGGCTTTTTGTTTGTTGGATGTCTTTTTTATTACTGCTTCAATTTTGTTGGTTTTAATTGGTCTATTCAGATTTTCTATTTCTTTTTGATTCAATCTTGGAAGATTTTATGTTTCTAGGAATTCAACCATTTCTTCCAGATTGTCCAATTAGTTAGCATAGTTGTTGGTAATATTTTCTTATAATCCTTTGTGTTTCTACAGTGTTGGTTGCTACCACCTAAGGTGTTGGTTTCTCTTTCATTTCTGATTTTCTTCATTCGGGTCCTCTCTTTTTTCTTCATGAGTCTGTTCAAAGGTTTATCAATATTGTTTATCTTTTCAAAGAACCATCTTTTGATTTCATCGATATTTTGTATTTTTTAAAACTCTTTCACTTCTGCTTTAATATTTATTATCTCCTTCCTTCCTTGGGCTCTATGTTGTCCTTTTTCTAGTTCCCCTAGATGTAAAGTTAGATGGATTATTAGGGATTTTTCTTGTGTCTTAAAGTGGGTTTCCAATGCACTAAGTTCCCTCTTAGGCCTGGTCTCTAATGCAATGAGTTCCTTCTTTGGCCTGCTTTCATCATGACCCATAGATTTGAGGTTATTGTGTTCTCATTTTCGTTTGTCTCAAGGTATCTTTTGATTTCTTCCTGGATTTCACTGTTAATCCATTCACTGTTTAGGAACATGTTAGTCAATCTTCATGTGTTTGTGTATTTGTCAGTTACTTTTTGGTAACTGATACCTAGTTTCATACCATTGTGGTCAGAGAAAATGACCGATAATATTTCAATCTTCCTAAATTTATTTTCTGTCCTAACATGTGCTCTGTCCTAGAAATGTTCCATGTGCACTTGAAAAGAATGTATATTCCGCTGCTTTAAGGTTAAATTCTTTGAAAACAATTCAATCAGTCTGGTTTAGTATGTCATATAAGGCTGCAGATTTTCTGTCTGGAAGATCTATCCATCTCACTGGGGGATTAAAATCCCCTACTATGACTGCATTATAATCTTGTCATTGAGGTCCATCTGAATTCTCTTTATATATTCAGGTGTTCCTGTATTGGGCACATAGATGTTTACAAGAGTTATATCTTGTTCCCTAGATCCCTTTATCATTATGTAATGTCCTTCTTTGTAGCTTATTATAGCCTTTGTTTTAAAGTCCATTTTGACTGCTATAAGTATTGCTACCCTAGATTTTCTTCATTTCCATTTGCATGAAATATGTTTTTCCATCCTTTTAGTCAATATCTGTCTTTTGTTCTGAGGTGAGTTTCTTATAGACAACATATACAATATATATTTTGTTGATTGGAGCATTGAATCCATTTATACTGAAAGTGATTATTGGCATACATATTAATTGCCATTTTACTATACATATTTATGTTCCTCTTTTTAAAATTTCTTCTTCTTAAAGAAGTCTCTTTAACATTTCTTGTAACTCTAGTTTAAGGTAATGAATGTCTTTAATTTTTTCTTGTCTGGGAGCTCTTTATTTCTCCTTCAATTTTAAATGATAGCCTTGTTGAGTAGAGTCATCTTGCTTGTAAGGTCCTTGGCTTTTCAACACTTTGAATACTTTGTGCAATTCATTCTGGTCTGAGATGTTTCTATTGAGAAATTACTTAATAGTCTTATGGGAGCTCCCTTGTAGGCAACTAACTGTATTTCTCTTGCTGCTTTTAAGATTCTTTGTCTTTAACCTGTGCCATTTTAATTCGGATGTGTTTTCAGATGGGCCTCTTTGGGACTTCCCAATTGCTGACTTGATCCTCTGATTTACCTATACTATTGTTGATTCCTTCTAGTATATTCTTCATTGCTGACTGGTTCTTTTTAATGATTTCTATATCCTTTTTAATACTTGCTATCTCTTTGGAAGTCCTAAGTTCTTGAGCATCCTTATGACCATAATTTTGAACTCCATATCTGGCAATCGCCTGCCTCCATTTCATTTGGTACTTTTTCTAAGAATTTCTCCTGTTCTTTCATTTGGGGCATGTTTCTTTGTCTCCCCATTTTGGCTGACTCTCTGTGTTTGTTTCTGGGTATTGGCTAGATCTGCTGTGTCTCCAAGTCTTTGTAAGATGGTCGTATGTAGTAGGTATCCTGTGGGTCTCAATGGTGCAGTCTCCCTAATCACCTCAGCTGGGTGCTCCAGCAATGTCCTTTGTGTGGGTTATGTGAGCCTTCCTGTTGTAGTTTAGTCTTGATTGCTGTTGGCCATCCATTGGCTGGCTGGCTGTGAGGATTAACACCAACTACAGTGTATGAGCTGATGTGTGGGGGCTGACCCCACAAAGCAGAATTCCACCCAGCATGTCTGCCAAGATCTCCCTTTGGGTGTGCCACCTGTGGAGCTAATCAGGTCATCTTGGATATGGTCTAAAGCCAGCCATCGGATGGTTTATTCTCAGGCCTCTTGGGATGGGCTCTTGTGCAGGTCCATGTGAGATGTTGTGTCTCACTGTGGGGTACCTGTTAGGAGCCACAAAGCAATCTACAGTTGGTGGCTAGCTCTGCTGGGCCTGGGTGTGTATACTGAGGCTGGCTTCCACTAGCACCAGCCTGGGGCAGGTCAGCAAGAGGTCCAGGTACCCCAAGATCCACTTCCACCTGCCTACTGGGCTCAGACAATGAAAGACCCTCTGGCAGTACATAAGTTGTGTGAGAGGCAGGTTCTGAGTCACCAAGTAGGGGCAAGTGGTATTCACTAGGCTGATGTAGATTCGAACTCTGTGCCAGTGCTAGTTCTCAGTCCACTCAGCAAAAGTATGAGTGCACACCAAGGACTTTTGTTGCAGAGTATGGTCTTAGAGATTTGTCAGGGCGGAGCCAGAAAAGTGTATCAGGCTAAAAAAGATTAAGATTTGTTCATGTGAAGGGAGGGCTCTGCACAGGAAGGGTGGCGCCAGTTGAGGCATGCAGGAAAAGCAGTTCTTGCCCTAAAGCCACACAACTCAGTCTCTCCCTGTGCACATCTCTCACATCCCTAGTCTGCTGAGACCTCCTTGAGGGCTTTCCAAGAAAGACTGCATCTCAGGTCCAGCCTGGCCACAGCCAGCAGAATCCCTGAAGGATGCCAGCTTGGCAGGGTGGGACTAGAGTGAGTCAGAAGGGTATGGATAGTACACCTCCTCAGGCTGATGTGGTGGAGGGACAATGCCTGTTGAACACATGGGAAAATTGCCCCTCATCCTAAAGCCACTCCAGTCAGTCTCTCCCTGTGTATCTTATCTCTAATACCGTGAGTCTGCCAAAACTTCCAAGAAAGTCTGCAAGGGAGCCCATGCTGGCTGCAACTAGATGATTGTTACACAGGATGCGAGCTTGGTGGGGTGAGACTACAGGGAGTCTGAAGTGTGGGGCTAGTGCATTCCCCAAGCTGATGTATGGAGAAGAGTGCTCAACACAGGAAAGATGGCATCAGTGAGCAGCTTGGCATAGGGACTCAGCACAGAGACACCAGTGGCCGTCTCTCCCGCCTTCTCCCCCAAAGTATACAGTCTAATCTCTTCCTGTATAACTCCTATCTCATCCCTCTGCCAGAGCCTAGGGTGTGCCTGCAGATGAGATTTTGTGCACTGGCCCTTAAGGAGGGCACCTAGGATTCTAGCAGTCTCCTGCCTCATCCTGGTGGACAGAATCCCTGTAGATTTTCACAGCCAGATGTTATATAGGCTCCTCTTCCTGGCAATAGTCCTTTGGGTTAGGGAGTCAGACAGAGGGTTGAGATCTCTCACTCTTCAGCAGGCACCTTTGTAGTTGAGACATCCTTCCACATTCTGAACTTCATATGGGTGTGGAGTCAGCCTACTTCACACCTCTGCCCTTCCTACCAGTCTCAGCATGGCTTCTTATGCAGATCCGTAGTTACAAGATTTTGTTCAGCTAGTCTTCAATGGGCTATTATTCATATTTACTGTTCTATAATTCAGTTATAATTCCAATTTGTTCCCGGGAGGTGGTGAGTGTAACTTCAACCTACTCCACCACCATCTTGGATCACCCTCCTCAAAAATTTCATTTTAGTTGTTAATCTAATTTATTCAATTTTCTCAAGAAAAGAGAACAGAAAGGGATTCACATTTATGTAATACTCATATAACAGTATGCAATCATAAGTTTGAAAGGCAGATTATATTGTAATAGTTCTGTCCTTCAAACTTCTAAGTAACTTGTAAAAAATAAACAAATTTAAGAATGAACATAATTATCAGTCACTACTGAAAATGCTGTTTCTTATTATACCAAGCCAAACATATATACATAGATTCTACTTTATCTAGAATTAAAATTTTAGAATAAAAAACTTCAGGTTATATAATAAAAACACTGGAAAATATTCAATAAAAAAATGTCAAAAACTTACAAACTTTATCAGAGTTTCTAACCTGGAATAACAAAGTAGTGGATTTAAAGGAGTCCAGCTTAATATACTATTTTCTTAATAAATTATTACTAAACTACTATTTGAATCATTATCACAGAGAATCAGCTATCCAATTAATTATCAGCCAACAGTCACAAATACCCCTAAATCAAGGGTATCAAACTCATTTTAACCTGGGGGGCCACATCAGCCTCGAGTTGCCTTTAAAGGACCAAATGTAATTTTAGGACTGTATACATGTAACTGCTCCTTAACATTTAACTGAGAGCTCAGCGCTGCCACCAGGTAGAAACAAGGTGCTGGGCTGGATAAAACAAGGTGGAGGGCTGGATTCGGCCTGAGGGTCTTGTGTTTGCCACCTGTGCCCAAATGAAATTCAGCTGACTAAATTCATATTCAGTGATATTTTTAAAACATGTAATATATTTTCCTCTATATCTATCCTCCCAAATATAAGTCACTTCATTCTTTCATACTTGAGCATAAATTAAAGCAGGAAAATCTTTTAAAGAAGGGATTTGCAGTACATTATTTTGTTTATCTTACAGTGCCTGGCACTATATATGAGGGATGACCCCCCAAAAACAGGAATTTATTTATAAAAAATTGTATTTTTTCTTACATGTTTAAACTTCAGTCACCTTCAGAGTACTCTCCATTTGATGCCATATACCTATCAAGACATTTTTTCCACTGCTCAAACAATTTGAACTCATTGAGTTTGATGTCTTTTAGGGCTTCTGCCATTTTTTGTTTCACTTCTTCCACATAAGCAAAACATTTTCCTTTGAAGACTTTTTTCATCCAGGAAAACAAAAAAAGTTGCTCAGGGTGACAGTGGATGAATACAGAGGGTGGGGCATGGGGGTCATGTCATTTTTGGTCAAAAACTGCTGAACACTCAGTACAGTGTGGGTGGGTATACTTGTAAATCACCCATCACGTAATGGGCAAATGCACTTAAAGTCTTCAAAAAAATTCACAGAAGCTGAACACAGTCCCTCACAACGCCAGCTGGTACACTGATACAGATGGATTCCTAGAACACTCACCTATTGGGGAAGCCTGTACTACAGGGGGCCTGCCCTCAAGAAGATAATTCCAGGGTTTTTGGGGGTCCCCCCTAGTAAAATACCATTATAAATGTTCAGTAAATATCCATGGCTTGTGGATAACCATAGCTCTTTTAAAACAACGTACTCTGGATATTTGTTTTAACAGATTTTGTCTTCTCATAGTTTGCTTAAATAGCCTCCTGTTGGCCACACAAATACTAGAGTAATATATCTCTAAAACGCAGCTTAGGGCTCATCACTCTCTTCCTTCAATGGCTTCCCAATGCCTATTCTTCTTCGTCTGAATAAGTTATACTAATGCTTCAAAGCCCAAGTTAGTTATTCCCTTCCATAACTCCCTTAGTCTGGAGGCACCTTTCCTGCAGTGTTCTCATACGCCCAGAGTTTAGTTACCATAGACACTATAATGTATTTTAATTGTCTGTTAAGTTGCACATTTCCCATCTAGATCAGTGCTTTTCAAACATTCTGGTCTCAGAATCTTTACATATCATTAAAAATTATTTAATTCTGATGATCCTTTGTGTGTGTAGAGCACATCTATTAATATGTATCATCAGAAATTAAAAACCTGAGAATTTTTAAAATATTAATTATTTTAAAGTGACAATAAATCCATTACTTGTTAATGTAAATTACATATTATGAAAAATAACTGATTTTCTAAATCAAAAATTGAATAAGAGTGCATTTTTTAAACATTTTTGCAAATGGCTTTAATGGAGAATAGCTAGATTTTCATATCTGCTTTTGTTTCTCATCTATTATATCCCACATGTCTTGTAGCCTATGAAAAACTCTGCTGTACACTTTAAGAAAATGAGAGTGGAAAAGGTAAGTAATGTCTTAACATTGTTATGAAAATAGTTTAGCCCTTGCAGACCTTTTGAAAGGATCTTAAAGACCCCACGTACACCAGACCAAATCTCTAGAATCTTTGTTAAATTCCTTGAGAACCATGCATTCCTTTTCTTTGTATCCCCAGAACCTGAACTGGTACACAGTTCATAACAAGTATACTATAAGTGCTTTTTGAGTGCAAGAACAAATGGAGAAATAATGTGGATGAGCAGATGATTATAAATAAATTCAGGTTGCCTTCAAGTCCATTCACTGAGAATTTCCAAAGTATTAATCTACACAAAGTTCAAAAAGGAAATAGAATAGTTTTGAGACAGTCATTAAATATCAATTACCATCCATCTGAATGAGCAGCTCAGACTTGACTCTGCGACTTGCTTCATGCTCATCTGAGGTCCCTCTTCGACTGCAGATAGAATCTATCTCATCAATGAAGATTGTGGTTGGGGCGTAAAATCTAGCCTTTGTGAAAACATTTTAAAGGAATCAGTTGATTATCTCATACAACAGTCTTAATTTTTTAAAGTGCCACTTCCTCCTTCTAAAATCATGGTTAAAGAATAGAAGTTTCTCACTGCTTTAATGCCCCATTTGGTTATTGGCAGAGGTTAAATCAATCATTCATGTCCAAAAAAGTAAATTTCTAAATATAAAAGTTATATGGTTGTTGAAGTTTGAGGACTGATACACAGTAAATCACATTACTATTCTTTTGACTATTGTATTTGAAAATTTCCATAATAGAAAACACTTTTAAAAGATAAATAAATCATTAACCTCTTTTCTCAAATATGCATTCTTAAGTAACTATTACAAATTCCTTATGAAAAAGAACCAACTTTAATGATAGATCAACTGCTAACTGATTTTTAAAATATATATTAAAATAGACTTATGCTCAACAAGCTCATTAGTGATCCAGAAATGTCAATCACACCACACATATTTCCAAAGTCTCTTCTAGCTTCACTGGACAGGATGCCAAAGGGCCTTCCTTTTCCTCAATGCGGAAGGTACCTCAGAGACACATCAACAGTTCCAGAAACCCCAGCACCCCATAGCCTCTTAGTGTGTCAAGAACTATAACACTTTCCCTAGATGAATGGATCTAGATTATAGGGATATCATTGCTTATATCAACAGCCCTTTGAAATCTAAACATATCTCACTCACCATTTCAAACAACAGACGGACTAACTTCTCAGATTCACCTCTATACTTGGATGTCAGTGTAGAAGAGGAAACGTTGAAGAATGTTGTGCCACATTCAGTGGCAACAGCTTTAGCTAGCATGGTCTTTCCAGTGCCTGGGGGTCCAACCATCAGCACACCCTGAAATTTCAGAAGATGTAGTAAATTATTTATCATAGTAAAATGCTTTCTTATAACATATCAATGTACAAGGAAAATTTTTCTTTATCATTTTAGAGATTAAAAAAATGAAGACTGATTTCACAGAATGTCTCAAATCAGAAGTACTCAGACATGGGCTAAACAAAGGGTCTAGACAACAAGGAATCCTCTGATACATTTTGAAAGAACCTCCCCAATTTTCCTAAACCTGGCAGAGGATAAATATGCATAAGCTTAAATACCACTTAAGACTGACTGTTTTGTGTAAACAGAATGAAAATAAAACCAAAAAACCTATCTTCCACAATGCACTTAAAATATACAACATTTAATAAACAATAAAGATCCATTTATCAGTTAATACAGTAACTAAAATCTAGTGGTAATTCAAGCATAATCAAATTAGCTAGTATTTTATCAGTTTAATGTGCCAGGTAACAGCTTACATAAAATACTACTATATGGTGAAAGAGCCACTAAATGTAGACTAAAAACTAAACTAGTTATTTCTCACCTTTAAAAATAAGAAGAAAGGTATTCTTTAAAAACAAATCAATAAGGAGTAAAAATTATTTGAGAACATTAATCCTCTTGCCTTGAAGATTAAAGGATTCTTTTTTTAAAAAATTGTATTGTATTTTTTCCATTACCATTTATCCCCTTTATACCCCCGCCCCCCCCCACAGTTACCATACTGTTGTCCATATCCATGAGTCCTTTTTCCTTTTTGCTCGATCCCTCCACCCCATAACACAGCCCCCCAGAGCTGTCAGCCTGCTCTATATCTATGAGTCTGTCTCTATTTTGCTTGTTAGTTCAGTTTGTTCATTAGACTCCACATATGAGTGAAATCATATGGTATTTGTCTTTCTCTGACTGGCGTATTTCACTTAGCATAATGTTCTCCAGGTCCACCCATGCTGTCACAAGGGTAAAATTTTCTTCTTTTTTACAGCTGAGTAGTATCCCATTGTGTAAATATCCCACAGTTGTTTTATTCACTCATCTACTGAAGGACACTTGGGCTGCTTCTATATTTTGGCTATTGTAAAATAATGCTGCAATGAACATAGGGGAGCTTGTGCCCTTTTGAATTAGTGTTTCGAGTTTCTTCGGATACAAACAACAAGTGCTGGCAAGGATGTGGAGAAAGGGGAACCCTTTTGCAGTGTTGGTGGGAATGCAGACTTGGTGGGTGCAGCCACTGTGGAAAGCAGTATGGAAACAGCTCAAAAATTAAAACTGGGACTGCCTTATGACCCGGTAATTCAATTTCTGGGGATTTATCTAAAGAAACTCCAAACACTAATGGATTCTTAAACACTTAATTCACTAGCCATTTCTAATGGGAGCTCGGAAGCACAGCAGTTTGTGATCTTAAATTAATTCTGACCCACTTGTTGATTTAGTTTAATAAGCTGGGAATTTAAACATTACAAACTATGTGCACATCAAAGTGTCATAAACTAAATTCAGAAAGTGGCCAAATCCTTTCCTAGCTATAGAATGTTGACACCCAGAACAAACAGGGATCACCAGGATCTGAAACACTAGTTTTATTAAAAACTTTGTGTTTTGTAAGGAGCCTTTAACTGTGCATGAGAATGCTATTTTGAAAACTACAAAATCAGTCAAAGGTATGGGCACAGCTATAACCAAGTTCATACTTCTCTTTCTAATGTCTCCTTCCTTTTCCAACATTAGATATTGCACAGTATTTATACTTTGACTTTCTCATAACATTACTCATTTGATTATTTCTTCTAGTTCATTCTCTATTGGCCCTTTCCCCTTGGTATATAAACATACTTAAATACATTCCTTTTCAAAAATTCCTCTGTTTAACTCTACAAATCCTCTAGCTACTGTCTACCTCTCCTTGCCTTCTCAGCCAACCTTCTTAAAGAAATGGTTTAAGCTTACTGTTGCTTATTCCCGAGCTACAATCTGCCTTCTGCCTCTACTACTTCACTAAAAATATCTAATTTACTAATCCACCAGCCACTTTTCAACTAGAATGTTCTTCCTTTCTCTCTGACCTTTAATGTTGCTGATACTTGGTATTCAGTCCCTTCTTCCTGAAACCCTTCCTCCCTGAGTTGGTTCTGTGATACTCCCCCTTCCTGTTACTTCTCCATCATGACTATCTGCAGTGTGTTTAGGTCTCCTCTTCTCTCAGCCCTTGACATTCCCAAAGCAATTCTAAGTCTTTTGTGCTCCTTTCCCTTTATAAAACTTGAACAATTTCATCTACACACCTATTGTCAACCACCACTTATATCTAGCAATTTTAACTCAAACATTCTCCTAAGCTCCAGACCTCTATCTCCAATTACCTGCTGAGCATTATCTAATCTTGTTTCTATTTAAACCTTTTCCTTTTCTCAATTTCCAAAATCAGTTCATTGTACCTTACATAATAAATAATTTGGCTGGCCTTTTGCCACATTTCCTGAGAGGAAAACTCTAAATCCTTGGGATTTCCCAACTGACAGGAGTGTCTTTGTTGTCTATGCTGAACCCTGAAATTTTATGCTAATGAGTGACTCAGCATGGGGGCTGGCCTTTCTAGAAAAACCAACCATGTGATTAGAGGATGGAGGCTCTGGGGAGAGGAAGGGGGGACTGGAGATTAAGACTCATGGACAATGATTCAATCAATTATGACTATATAATAAAACCCCAATAAAAACTGGACAGTGAAGCTTAGGTGAGCTTCCCTATTGGCAACGCTCTATGTATTGTTACACATCCATGCAGTAGGCGAGTAAAGCATCTGGCTCCACAGGGAGAGGACACAGAAGCTTTAGTTCCAGCATCCTCCCACATCTTGCCCTATGCATTTCTTCCTTTGGCTAACTCTGAATGGCTTCCTTTTGCTACACTAAAACTGTAATCTTAAGTATAATGCTTTCCTAATTTCTGTGAATCATTCTAGAGAATTACTGAACCTGAGCGGGTAGTGAGAAGCCCCAAATTTACAGCCAGCTGGTCAGAAGTGGGATCCCCACCAAGGACCCTCACATTTGCAGCTGGCATATCAAGTAGGGCAGTCTTGTAGAAAACTGCCCTTAACTTGTAAAACCAGGCCCAATTTTGGGTAGTAGGTATTAGAAGTAACTGCATACTCCTTCACTTCAAGCCTGCAACTGGCAAGGCATAAAATTTGTCCCTCTCCTTTATCTCTATAAACTATCAGCCATAATGTTGTCACAAACCTCTTAAACATCTCTCATAAGTTCACCCATCTGCTCACTAGCCAAATAACAAATGCCTTAGTGCAGGTCCTCATCCTTGGGCTAGACTACTGCAAGAGCCTCCAGACCCGACTCCTCACCTATATGCAATCCATGCCCATCTCCGATCTATCCTCTACACTGCTGCCAAGGAGATCTTCCACATTTGCAAATCATCCTCCTGCTAAAAACGTACAGGGCTCCTTATGAAGGTAGGTTACACCTACTACTCCAGCTATTTTAAAATTCCTTTAAATACCTATTTTAAGACCTTATTCTCTTTTAAATATTGCTTTAGAAGTATAATAGAGGGAAAATGTATGGTAATATGTCCCCCAAATTAGGTAACAAACTCTACAACAGTCTTTAAAAGTATTTAAGTTGTGAAAGGCAATCAAAATGCTATGGGTGCCCCAGTTTTGTGTAAACAAGCAAGGATTGAGATGGGCATGGAGAAGAGAAACAGATCTTCCCAGTTAATTCAGAAGAGCAAAGTAAGATCATGCTTTTATTGCACTCTACCAGTAAGAGTAAAGGAAGACTCTGCCTATGCTAAGACCAAACTACATTTCGGGCAGCAGCTATTTAAAGGATTTTTCAACATGCTAACAGGAAAACTCTGGACTTAGGGGGAACTTGTTCTGGGTAGGCTTTAAACTCTAAGGCAGAAAGCAAACTAAAAAGAAACTGACTATGTCTGAGATTTATACCAAGTCTAGATGAAGTGATCAAAATAATCAGTGAGAAATATGCCAACTTTTGGAAAGGTATCTATTTGATCAAACTCTTATTCTCTAAGACTATGTGCTATTACTATTTAATTTGCTTGTTAACTTATTTACAGAAACAGACATCTAGAAAATTCTTAAAGCTAATCTCTAACTGAGCAACCCTGAGGGAAGTGACATAACTAAAGACTACAGACTATAGTTTCAACAGTCCAGATTCCTCTCCTGCCATGCAGAGGCTACACAACTCAACTACAAATTCAAATCCACAAATTTGGGGTGTATACAAACCTCCCCCAACCTTTGGTGTTAGTAAACACATATAGAAACTACAATGCTGTCTTTCATTATCATGCAAGCCACATTTTTATACCTATATTATTTTAATAAATTCTCACCTTCCATGGCCTTCTAATCCCTTTGAAGAAATCAGGCATCCACATTGGAAGAACAACAGCTTCCCTTAGCAACTTCTTAGCTTCTTCTAGATCTGCTATATCATCCCTTTGCAAGAACAGCAAAGTTTCATGTTTATTCAAGAATACCTTTGACTGATGGTCAATACCAGTTCTTTTAATTTTGTTACTTATGTAATTATTTTGATATTAAGAACATTATTTTAATTCTTACTGCGTAAAATTTTATCAGATCAAATAACATTCCAGTTATTAATTAGAACATGTTATTCAATTAACAACTTCTGTCAGTTATGTCAACATCAAATTAGCATGTAAAGTATCTTAGTTATATTTTGAGAAAAGGACTGTCCTGTCAATTCTATGCACTCATATTATGGATGAAGTCATAAACAGGAGAAAATGGTTAAAAGGGAAGACTCATACCAAGCCAACCTGTAATTTAATTTCTCCACTACTTTAATTTAAGAATTTAAAAGATACTAACCAATGAATGCTAGGATTCCTGGACACAATGTCTCTCTCAAGGGCTTCCACCAGATCCTTATCATATCCAGCACCATCAAATTTTGGAATTTCACCATCGCTCATACCATCTTGTGTATTTTTCCTTCCCTGGGAACAGGTATTTAAAAAAGTACTGGTCAAAAACAACGTAACTTTAATTAGCATCATTAAACTATAAAAATATAATGTAAACATTTTAAAAATAACTTTTGGTTACTTTTAAGATAGTGTTTTCTGATTACCCAAATGCCATCCTCTCCTTTTCAATTCACCAGGAACAGATGAACTGGCCTGCTTTAGTATACATGTCTTCAAACTTACATTCCTGGGGGGAGCGCCACAGGTAAGACTAAAAGGATCCTTGCAAAATACCTCTGAATTGGTGGATATAGGGGATTTCCACCACAGCCAGAAAATATTGAGAATATTAATGCAGAGAAAGAAAGAGAATTCAGTTACTGAAAACCTACTACACAGCAAGAAATCTCACATTTATCACCTAATTTAATACAACCACAATGTGAATATTACTATCCTAACTTTTTACAAATATGGAACTGAGACTCAAAAAATATTAAATAACTTAATCAAGTTCAAAATTATTAAATATCAGAGTAGAGATTTTAACTCAGGTTGCCCTGACACCCCAAACCCATGCCCTTTCCACAGCATTGGATCCCCTGGCTGAGCCAGCTTAAAGCTTAAGAGTGGTGGTGTAACTATTACATCCTCCAGAGCATTCAAGAAACAGGATGTAGACAAGAAAAGATTTGGGTCTGAACTGTATCTCACAAAGCCTTTTCCCTGCTACTGTAAGTACCCCATCAGGATTCAGTTTCTTCCTAGCAAAGTCCTTGGGCCACACCATAAAGTCACTGAAATGACAATGGTAAAGGACCTTTTTAAACAGTATTATTAAGACCATTAAAGCAATATACCTACTCCAAATTCTTTATCTAATAATATGGTGTGTTTTTTTAAAATGCATATGCTATAGTTCTGTGGGGTTCTGCCAAGATTTACTGAACTTTGAAGAGCTTTAAATGAAACATGCTTAGTTGCCAGAGATAGTTCAGCTACTGGAGCTGCTTTAGCAGACGGAGCCAAGCACCTCCCCAGAACTTCAGACTCGCCATTACTGCCTTATGCAAAAATAAAAGTGGAAAACAGTAAAAAAAAAATAAGTCAATTTCCTGAGCTTAATTGAAGAGAGAGAACAGGATGACCCTCTTCCACCACACATACTTCATCAGAGATAAACCATAGCTGAGAAGGGACTAAATGGCTCCCTTTGGCAGATGCTCTAGTTCTTTAAGACACCAGGTGAATCACCAAACAGTACCTTAGTGATTTGACCAAAAAATGAATCATTTACTGTTTATGGGTAGCATCATGGCTACAGTATTAAACTAAATTTTCAGCAAGATTATTATATTTCAGATGCCAGACACCAGTATGAAAAGGAGCAAAATTTCTGACATATCTACATAACATATATAACATCAACCAATTTAAAATAATCTCATCCTAGAATCATATTTTATAATACACACGGCCAAGGCTGTGTGTATTATAGTCATACTCAAACAAATCACTGGGAACACTCTGTGATCATTCTAAAGCTTTCTAGAAATAAATCAACTAAAAGATGCAACAGAAACTGATGTATCTGGGACTTAACTAGCCTTCAAGTGGCACAGTAATTTGAGACTTACCAAAAAATTAGTATTAAAAAAATGTAAGCACACAGCCATTTTAATATGAATATTCAAGTGGTAGGGAGGACTTGCAAACACTGCCATGGAAAAGGAACAGCTGGACAGTTATCTGAAAGTAGTCGAAATCACAAGATTTTAAGAACAATAAATACGTGAGCATCCATGCCTGGCACATTTTATTAAGCATTAGGTTTTAAATCAGCAAATGAAAATAATTTATCTTCCCTCATTGAGTATCTATCTTGTGGGGAAAATAAGTAACAAGTAAACAAACCCAAAACACACAGAATTATAAACTGTGAAATGCTATGAAAACACTGAGTAGTCAGTGTGGCTAGAAGGAACAGGTTATAAAGACAGGCAGAGGCCAGCTCACCTGGGCCCCCAGAGGCCCTGGGAAGGGGTGTGGAATTATTATTCTGAGTGCATGGGAAATTTTTGAAATGTGATGAGCAGGGGAATGACAGGATCTGCTTTACATTTTTACATGGCCCTCTGGCTGCTGTGTGGAAAGATGGGTGAATGGAAAAGTAGAAGCAAAGAAATAAAAGCCTGTTGTAATACTCAAGGACAGGCTTCTCCATCCACAGACGCAGAAATTTGGGAATAAGCCAGTCAATTTACGGGCCTAGAATTCAAAGTTCCTCAGAGGTAAAGATGAGACATGAATATAAATTAAGACCAAAGAAGATTCAAGGGACTTTTTCAAATAAAAATAGTGATAGTGAGGTTATTTTTTAAAAAATTAATTTAGGAAAACTAAAAATAAATAATTAATATGCTTACATTGGGAAATCAACAAAATGGGTGACAATTATCCTCCATAACAACTAGATGAAGTGGAATAGGGGTCTCAAATTAAGTGACTGAGGTTGCAGTTAACCAACATGCTGGAGTAACGACAATACCTAAAAGAAGCATTTTTCAGGCGATAAAGCTAACCTCATCCTAGATATTACTTGTGCAGTTTATACTAGTAACACTAACTGTGATGTCACTGAAATGATCTTAGAATTCTGTGCTTAAATTTCCACATTGACAATAAGGTCAACATTGGAAAGAATTTGACATTTAGCATAAATATTGATGTATTTTTTTATTATTAAAGCAAAATATTTTAGCTTTTTACTAATATCTGAATTTACCCATATCAAGAAAGGTTTGTTAATGATCTTCCATTAGTAATTTAATCATTCTATTCGAGACGAATAGTGCTAAAGTTAGCAACTAACCCAATACTACAGTCAATTAACAACCCAGTTGGCCTAAAAGGCCAATTATTTTTCATTTTATTTTTGTTCCTCTTATCTTTGGCAGATGAAGCACAATGTGGTCAGTCACTAGCTCTAGATCTTGCATTTCAAGAGAAATACTGACAAGTGAATTATACCCAGAGAAGGATGGAGGATGATCAAGGGTTTGAAGCCATGCCACATCCAAAGGACCAAAGATACCACAGATATTTAAGCTGCAGAAGAAAATACTAATGAAGCAACACACAACCAACTAACCTGTTTACCTCTATTTATTCTATGTTCCTCCAAAGGAAAGAACCAGGACTAATATAAAGCAACAGCAGAGGTAAATTTCAGATCATCAAAATAAGTTTCTAACAGTGATTTCTGTCGAACAAAAGAGTCATCTCTCTTGTTAGGTAGTAAGCTACCCAACATCAGAATTTCAGACTAGTTAGTAATTACTGGCCCACAGTCATTTTTATTACTAACTAGGGATGTACAGGCTTACTTATAGTTGACCTTTGGTTCTTTCTATAAAGCTACTGCCTCCACTTGCCCACTTATTCATCTGTTTCAATAGCCCAAAGAACATGCAAAATTTCTTGGATATCTCATCATTTCTCTTTTTTAAAAAAAGTGATCTGCATTCTGTATCATGTCTGTGTTAGTTCCCCACTTTCCTGTTACCTTATAGCTAACACTTAAGCACTGCCTACTCTGTGCCAGGCACTGTCCTCAGTGCCTAATGTAACCATTTTAAAGGTCCTATGAGGTAGGGGTTCTTATTATTTCCATCTCATACCTGAGAAAAGTGAAGTACAGAGAGGTCAAGTAAATTGTTCCTGGACACACAGCTAGAGCCTAAGCAGTCTGGTTCCAGAATCAGTGCTTTCAACCACTTGGCACACAATGACATCCTGCTGCACACTGTGCACTACTCCTACTCCAGTGTGCACAGCACACACAGGAAAAGTTAGACAAGATCTCTAAGCTGCACACCACTCTAACACTTTACTATTTCACAAAAGAAAAACAGGTTGATAAATGCAAAATAGAGCTTTCCTAATTTCAGTGCTGTGCCCTGCACTGGAGTGTTAATACAAAATACAGTTACACTGAAATAATAAATCCACAGCATTCTTCAATCTTTCTCAATATATGTGTTCTTTCAACAATATGTGCAAATACTTACTATGTGGCAGATACTACTCCAAGTACTGAGAAATAACTACGAACTAGACAGACAAAAATCCCTGCTCTCATGAGGCACACAGTCACGTGAGGGAACACAATACATAAATAAGTAAAACAATTAGGAACAGAACAGTGAGTAACTAACTACTAGATTAGATTATAATCTAATAAGAGGAAAAAACAAAGTCAAAGCAAAAACCAATGCTATAAATGAGCTGCCATCAGAGAATTTGTGGAGTGATTTACCATATAAAGGACAGAATAAAGTATGTCTTACAAATAAATCACTGATAATACAAATGGCCAATAATCACATGAAAGATCTTTCAAGCTCGTAAATTATCAGGTAATTCACAGTAAGAGTTAACATGCTGGTTAAATCACAATGAGATATGATTACAAACACAAGAGACAGGCAATATCAAATGTGGTGAGGATGTAGAGCAACAAGAAGTTTCATACTCTGCAGGTAGCAGTGGAAATCTGTATAATCCCTTTGGAAAACTACTGGGTGTTATCTACTACAGTTTAACAATACATATCCTATGAGTCATCTATTCCACTCCTAGGTATATGCTCACTAGAAATGCTCACACGTTACACCAAAGGAGAGCATAAAACTACCCAAAGCAACATTACTAATAATAGTTCCAAACTAACAGCAATTCAGATATCCATTAACAGTAAAACAGATTAACTGTGGCATAATGCTATATATCGATGAAAATAAACAAACTTCAGATATATGCAACAGCATAGAAGAGTCTTTACACATGTTGAACAAAAAAGCCAGACCGAAAAGAATACTTACTGTACACAGTTTCAAAACAGACACAACTAATTTATGGTATGAGAAATCAGAATAAGGTTACTTTGGGGAGGAAGGGGTAAGACAGTGTTTACTTTGGGGATAAAGTGGCCAGGACTGGGACATAGTTACATATTTACATGGTAGTTATAGGGTTTACATGCACTGGTGTGCTCAAGCTGGCTCTTCCTGGTTTGCAAGGGCTGATTACTAAATTTCAAGGGATTTTGTGAGCCAGCTGTGAAACATAGCTACTAATAAAATTCAAATTACACACACTTAGGATAAATTATATCAAAAACAAAAGTAATAAATACTCAAAACTCTTCATTATTTAATTGAAACCTATGCATATGAGGTTACTTTGGTCTATTGTATCGTTATAGAGGAAACACTGTAGAATGGTAGGCTGCTGCCTACTGCATCTCTATCAAGTTCAGTGACATCATGTGGATAGCCTGAAATGAGACACACTGGAAGTACAGTATTTTGCCCTGTATAATGTACACTTTTTTGCCCAAATTTTTTAGGAAAAAATAAGGACGCACATTATATACAGCTAGTACTAATTTGTATCTATATAAATGTTTTAAATTCTTTTATTTATACTTATGCATTATAAGTGTAACTCTACAAAGCAATAACGATATCCATATACAAAATAATAACATGAAGTGTGATAATTGGTTTTGTTGAACTTACATCAAACTTGCAACGAAAGCAGTTTCGGCAAATGATTCAATGAAATAAACCAAATATATATATTGTTATCCACAGAGTAAGATGATGCTGACTGTTAACGCACTTGATAAGGTACATGATGCCCATTGGTATTCACTTGATAAGATAGGTGATCCTGAATTCATTACCACAGAGTAAACAGCACAATATTTTTCTTCACACACTTTAGGCAGGATAAATCATTGGAAAACCCCTTGGAAAATGTCAAAACAGTTTTCGTACAGTGCAAGCTTTAAGCTAAAAGTTATTAAAGATGCTAAAAAGCATAGCAACAGAGTTTCCAAGAGATACTTCGGACCTCCTCCCACAGAGAGTGTCATCAGATTATGGAGACAACAGAAAGAAAAGCTTCTTCAGAAGCCAAGACAGAAGAAGGCAATGTGAGGGAAACCTCCAAAGTGGTGGGAGGTGGAGCAGGAGGTGAAGACCTGGATTCTGGAGCAGCGTCAAACTGGGATCTCTGTTTCAACCAAGATGGTACAAGAAGTAGGTAAAAGAATTGCACGAGAAAAAAACAGTGATGATTTCTCAGGGACACTTAAATGGTGCTTTAACTTTATGAAGAGAGAAGGTCTGAGCACGAGGCCACGAATGAAACTTGGCTCAAGACTTCCAGCAGCCTTTGGGAATCAAGTTTTGGAATTTCATTCTTATGTCAGCAATCTTTCAAAGACTTACAACCTTAAGCTGTCCCAAATTGCCTAACATGCATGAGGCCCCACTCACATTTGATAACATCCACAATAGAACTGTGGACATCAAGGGAGCAAAGGCTGTGGCTGTTAAAACTAGTGGTCATGAGAAAACACATTTCACTGTTGTTCTAGCCTGTTGTGCAGATGGGACAAAGATACCACCTATGATCATCTTTAAAAGAAAAATATTTCCAAAAGAAAAGATTCCAAGTGGAGTTATTGTCCACATGTGTGAAAATAGATGGATGAATGAAGAAGGCATGAAAAACTGGTACAAAGTCTAATCATGAAGGCCTGGTGGATTACTGCAGGAAAAAAAAAAAAAAGCTTTGCTTGTTTTTGACCACTTCAAAGTCCATGTTACACAAAGTCCAAAAACAATCTCAATGGACTTGAAAACCCAACTTGCTATGATACCTGGTGGGCTAACCTGCCAACGGCAACCTCTTGATATGTGGGTAAACAAGCTCTTTAAGGCCCTAATGAAGAAAGAATGGAAATCACGGATGTAGTCAGCTGGTAATGATTTAAGACCTACGGGTAGAATCAAGAAAGCATCCATCGCCCACATTTGTGATTGGATCCTAAGATTGTGAAACAGTGTCAAGAAGAAAAGGGGACATCAGCAATGCTATGCATGAAACTGAGGACAATGAAATTTACTGGGATGAGGAAAGTGATTCTTCAGAAGATACAGTAATATAGAAATTGAAGAAGATGATACTTCTGATATTGACAGTGACAAAGATTTCTTGGCCTTCTATGATGCATATATATCATAAATTTGTTACTGGTATATAAAATTTCTTGAGCCTCATATTTGTTCATTTTATAAATTTGTTACATAAAATTTCTTGTACAATATGTTCAAAAATAAATGCTAAAATTCCTTTATAATAAAAAATGCAAGTATCTAAATATAAATAAATAAATATTCAGGACTTCCAGCCAAAATGGAGGCATAGATAGATATACTTTGCCTCCTTGCACAACCAAAAGAAGGACAACAACAAATTTAAAAACAAAAAATAACCACAAGTACCAAAAAACTGAGCTGTATGGAAGTCTGACAACCAAGCAGTTAAATAAGAAACATTCATCCAGACCAGTAGGGGTGGAGATGCGCAGCCAGAGTGGAGAGGACTCATGGCAAGGCAGCAGTTGACATACCAGGTAAGGTGGCAGCTGGCGGAACAGGTGGGCCCATATTTGCAAGCAGAAAAAACAGGAGGAACAACTGGGGAGCAAGACAGACTGCATAACCCAGGTTCCAGTGCAGGGAAATAAAGCCTCAAAGCATCTGACTGAAAACACCTGTGGGGGTTGAGGCAGCAGGAGAAACTCCCAGTCTCACAGGAGAGTTCATTGGAGAGACTCACAGGGTCTTAGAAAGTACACAAACCCAGACAGGGTCCAATTTCCTTGTGGGTAGCAGGGAAAGTGACTGAAAGCCTACTGAAAGCTGAGCAAGCAGCATTGTTCCCTCTCGGACCCCTTCCCCACATACAGTGCCACAACACAGAAACACTGGTTGCTCCACCCTGGCGAATACCTAAGGCTCTACCTCTTACTACATAACAGGAGTGCGGAGACAAGAAAAAAATGGCCCAATGAAAGAATACATCAAAGCTCCAAAAAAAATACAACTAAGCAATGAAGAGATAAACAGCCTATCAGATGCAGAGTTCAAAACACTGGTAATCAGGATGCTCACAGAAATGGTTGAGTATGGTCACAAAATAGAGGAAAAAGTGAAGGCTGTGAAAAGTGAAATAAAGGAAAATGTACAGGGAACCAACAGTGAAGGGAAGGAAAGTGGGACTAAAATCAATGATTTGGAGGAGAAGGAAGAAATAAATATTCAACTGGAACAGAGTGAAGAAACAAGAATTCAAAAACAATGAGGAGAGGCTTAGGAACCTCTGGGACACCTTTAAATATTCCAACATCCGAATCATAGGGGTGCCAGAAGGAGAAGAACAACCGCAAGAAATTGAAAACTTATTTGAAAATATAATAAAATTCTCCTTCATTATGTAACAAAAACAAAGGAAACAGACTTCTAGGAAATCGAGGAAGCTCATAGAGTCCCATAGAAGCTGGACCCAAGGAAGCACACACCAAGGTACATCATCATTACATTACTCAAGATAAAGATAAGGAGAGAATCTTAAAAGCAGCAAGAGAAAAGGAGAGAGTTACCTACAAAAGAGTTCCCATAAGACTATCAGCTGATTTCTCAAAAGAAACCTTGCAGGCAGGAAGGGGCTAGAAAGAAGTATTCCAAGTTGTGAAAGGCAAGCACCTACATCCAAGATGACTCTATCCAGCAAAGCTATCATTTAGAATGGGAGGGCAGACAAAGTGCTTCCCAGAGAAGGTTAAGTTAAAGGAGTTCATCATCACTAAGCCCTTATTATGTAAAATGTTAAAGGGACTTATCTAAGAAAAAGATGATGATCAAACATACAAATAGTAAAATGCCAACAATCTCACAACTATCAACAACTGAACTTAAAAAAAAACAAAAATGAACTAAGTAAACATCTAGAACAGCAAGAGATTGACAGAAATAGAGATCACATGGAGGGTTATCAGTGGGGAGGGGGATGAATGGGGGAAAAGGTACAGGGAATAAGAAGCATAAATGGTAGGTACAAAATAGAGATGGAGAGGTTAAGAACAGTATGGGAAAGGGAGAAGCCAAAGAAGTTATGTGTATGATCCATGAACATGAACTAAAGAGGGGGGGAATGATGGTGGGAGGGAGCGGTAGGGCAGAGGGAATTGAAGGGGAGAAAAAAAAGGGACAACTGTAATAGTATAATCAATAAAATGCATTTAAAAAAATAAATAAATAATTGAATTAAAGGACAAAAGTTTTTTTCCTGACCCAAAATATGGGTGCACATTATACACAGCAAGATACAGTATTTACTCCTTATAAATCAGCAAATGCTACAAATCAGTGCTTGATTTATTGTTTGCTAACTGCCCAGACTTAAGAAGGTAATAAGGAAAATGTTAATAAAGCAGGTGAAACTTTAAAGCAGGATTCCCCAACCTCTGGGTCCTGGACCAGTACAGGTCTGGGCCTGTTAGGAACCAGGCTGCACAGCAGCAGGTGAGCTTGTATGTACTGCACTTGATTTACCCTGAAACCATCCCCTTCCCCTGCCACACAACACCCCCTACTGCGGTCCGTGGAAAAACTGTCTTCCATGAAAAGCATGCCAGGTACCTAAAAGATTGGGGACTGCTGCTTTAAACTGTCTCATTTCTACAGTTGTTACACTGTAAATAGCACAAAAAAAATTAAGGACATACTTGTCCAGTATTTGAAAATTATTGGAGCCATCAAAATTGGAGTACTGTATGAGTGAAGCCCCAACATATTTCTGTCATTTTACTTTCATTTTACTCATTAACAAAAACAAATTATCAACCAACATTCATGACAGAACAACATTCCTATTCATCTGTCCATTGCAATGCCGTAAATTGGCTACAGATGCAAGGGTTGAGCAAAGGCATTCTGTGAGAGTCCAGTGACTCTAAAATTTATAATAAAGAGTATTGTATATTTAATGTTTTGTAAATTGCATGCTACACATTCTTTCTATCAGTTAAATATATGAAAAACTCATGAGAATATGTATTTGTGTGTGTATAAACATATACACTTTTATTTTTCGGAAAAAGTTATTAAGCACCTTCCAGTATACTGGTGGTTGGATGATCATCATTCTTCAAATAGTACCCTTATATTTTATGTACTTTCCTTTATTAAAAAATTTTTACAGTCGCTGTTCATGTGTATAACCACCAACCGACAGCTCTCAAAGAATACTCCAATTCAGTCTACAACATCCCTTCACTTCAGACATCCCCAGACTTACTCAATCATGAGAAGAAAAATATTCAAAAATGCCCATTTGTTACATGCATTTCAGTAAAATTAAGTCCTCTAAGTTTAATACCTTTAAATTAATTCTATAAATATAATTTATCACACTTTAATCTGAATTCTCCTTAAAAACAAATACAGCTTTCATAATAAGATCATAATGGAAACACAGCTCATTTCACTGAGAATTAATTAACCATAAAGTTATAGTCTTCAAAATATTTGAGAATCAGAGCTGAATGAATTAAATTTATTTTTGGTAACAATACAAAAACATTTCTTCTGCTAACTAGTATTTTATAAACTATCCCTTTTAAATAAAAAATGCATCTGTTATTTCTATGTATATTTCTCTACTGACTCTAAGCTTAAATAACAAAGTAATAATATAGCCAATTTTCTCAGGTATATTCAAATAAGACTGAAAAATATAGTTGTAAAGGTTAATTTACTCATCTGATTCCCTCTAGTCAATAGGAAAATAATCAGCTTGTAGCCAGGAGGCACACTTTATTAAAGTTTATATTCCTAGATCCTAGAAGTATGACTTACACAAGGTATGCACTTAAGGTGTGTTAAGTAAATGGGGCAACAAACTGGCCTACAGTAACTCTAGGTGTGAGGAGTGAAAAACTAAAGACAGAAAAACACATCACTATACAAAGTGATTCTTACTTAATGAAGAACCGTATTTTTAAACTTGGACCAAACTTGAAGCCTGTCAGCATTTTTAAAACAAAGAAGAAAAAAGAGTAATCACTCTCAGAATATGAACTGGTACTCATAAGAAGTAAGTATTTGTGAGACATGAAAGTAAGATAGAAAACCTTTTCAAACAGGAAGCTGTATAGCATAAGGACTAAAAGCTCAGATATTGGAGTTCAAGTTCATATCCTAGTTCCATTATGTACTTCAATTATGACTTTGATGCCTCAATTTCTTCATACATAGGATAGGGAAAATAATGCCGAGTTCACAGAAATTTTCAGGAATTAAATAAGCAATAAATTATAAAAAAATGTTTTATATATGTTCACACAACTCAATTTTTTCTCAAAATAATACTGTCCTTACTATGAGCAACACACTCTAAACTTTCTAATCTATTCCATATGATCTCACCTTTAACTGGAACATAATCAACAAAAGAAAAAAGCAAACAAAATATAACCAGAGACACTGAAATTAAGAACAATCTAACAATAGCCAGAGGGGAGTGGGAAGGGGGCAGTGGGGGAAAGGGTTTTCAGGAACTACTATTCTATTTCATTTTTTTTTTAAAGCTAGCTGCAACACACAAAACTGATTTTGAAAAACCAACAACACTGGGGACTACAATATCTCTGAGAATCCTTCCAATATTCATTTTCAAATTAGCTTTCAATGGCAGTGGGTATCTGTCAATTTCACCTAAGGTACTTCAAACTCACAGCCTTTAGTGAGTTTTAGAGACTCTAGATTCTAATGAATATTTTATTGCTTATGATAATCATAACTAAGTATACCTTTCATATTCTAATCAAGTTCCTGTGAGTTTTTTTAAAATTGTAGTCCCCCTTTCCTGAGTCACTTATTATATGCTTGTGTATACTAGCTAATGATCTAAAATGAATTTATTACCTTTGTGTCATGGTCCAAAGTCTTAACGATGCTGCTATACTGCCACTTACCTTTGTAGATGTAAAAAAAAAAAATGTGAAGACACGAGATATTATAGATCTTGCCCAACATTCCCAGGACCTTTGAATTTTTAGTTTAGTGCTGCGAGCTATATGATGGAGCAGCAGCAACAGATGGCACCTTTCCTCGAGTACAGTGAACCTGTGCAGGCTCTTTTTGAAGCTTTTTACATATACTGCCTTATTTAATTCCTGAAAATTTCTGTGAACTCAGCATTACCTTCAAACAAATGAAGTTTTGTTTTGTTTTGTTTTTAAATAATAAAGGGCTTACTTGCCATGACATATAGCTTTCTGAGTACTTAGATATCAATGAAAAAATTGCGAAGATTTAAAAAACTATTTGGAACTTTTCATGGGAAAAACAATTTCCAATCTCCAGAATAATTTATTTGACATTCAACAAATGCTGCCTGATTGTTTTGTTCTTTGCTTAAGAATCACATTTTAAAATCAACATTACTTAATTGTTCTGGGATTCTTTCAAATCCAATCCAGATTTTTAACCTAGTTTGGTAGGCATGCTACATAATATGAAAAGTCCTTAAATGAGAAAAAAGATCCGTGACTTCCCTAATTCCCCTCCTAGCTCCATTCCTTACTCTGTGACCCTGGGCAGGTTTACTTAGCTCTGTGGACCTCAGTCTCTTCATTTGTAAAATGGGGGTAACACAACTCCAGACTTCATGGGGCTGTTTTCATGAATTACTGTCTAATCACTCTGAATGATGTCTAATAGGGAAGCACCCATAACCAAGGTTGTGCTCTTGTGTTATGTGAAATTAAGGGAAGACTAAAAGTTCCTCACCCAGTTCAAAAAGTTCACCTAAAAGCTATTAGCAGAGTAAGGGATAGATTTTACTCCCACTTTATTCTCTAAAATGCAAACTGAGACATCAAATTTACAACTAAACTACAGAAAAATCATCACTTAGAACTGCCAGATATCAAGCTGAATGCAAGTCCTACAACTAAGGAATTAAAGAAGAAACCACATTGACTGAGACTGGTAGGAGGGACAGAAACATGGAACGGACTGATCCCACACCCATGTGTGCTGAGTAAAAATAGGGACAGATATTTCAGGAGTGAAGGGTCCCAGCCTCACACCAGGTACCCGAGCCCAGGGTTCCAGTGCTAAGAGAAGTCTCCATAACTTCTGGCTATAAAAACCAGAGGGCATTGAGGCTGTAACTGCTAGACTTCCTGGCAGTTCTTCTTAAAGGACCCATGCACAGACTTACTCAGGCTCACTTCCTCTGAGCTCCAGTACGGGGTCAGCAGATTGAAAGATATCAGAAGCATTTGGGGAGAAACTGAATTTTCCAGCATCAGTGCAAGAGCTGGGAGTAGCTTTCTTCCAGAGAGAAGTGCTAGCAGAGGCCAGTGTTACTTTTCTGAGCTCTCCCTAAACAGAGCCACTTAGCCAGCAGGCGAATGCCATATCTGAGACTCCATCCACCTGGCTCACATAGTTTGCCCCCACTGGTGATTCCCTGAGGCCCTGCGCTACCCAGCTTTCAGACCTACTCAATCTGTTTCCAGTGGCTTTCCCATATGAATGGTTTGTCTTGGCCCAATCAGATTTTCCTAAATTCTCTCAAACAAAAACATCTGGCTTCAGAGAGCCCCATCCTCTTACTAAGTTGCCCCAGGCCTGGCACTTACAGCAGCCAGCCTTGGTTCACAGCTTGGTATTGCCTGGGCACCTACTACCCCAGCACAAATAGCAGCCATCTGCAGACTGCTTTGTAGCTTATGCCGTGTGACCCCAGGGAGAACAAAGGTGGTGGCTGACCTTGAACATACCAAGAGCAATTAAGGCCCAACTAAAACAGGAATGTGTATACAGCCCACACAGTGGGCACAACTTCAGTACCCAACTTGGGTAATAGAAGAGGCTGTGCTGCTATACCTTATAGGACAGCTACTACTGTATATCAGGCCATTCTATCAAGCCTGGGAGACATAGTAGCTCTACCTAGCACATAGAAACAAACACAGGGAGGCTGCCAAAATGAGGAAATAAAGAAACATGGCCCAAATGAAAGAAGAGAACAAAACTCCAGAAAAAGAACTAAACAAAATGGAGACAAGCAAACACTGGTTATAAGGATGTTCAATGAACTTAGTGAGAAACTCAAGAGCATAAAAAAGATCCAGTCAGAAATTAAAGATACACTTAACTGAAATGAACAATTTACAGGGACTCAACAGTAGAATGGATGAAGCCAAGAATCATATAAGCAATTTGCAATACAAGGAAGCAAAAGACACCAATCAGAACAGCAAAAAGAAAAAAGAATCCAAAGAAATGGGGACAATATAAGGAGCCTTTGGGACAACTTTCAAGTATACCAACATTTACATCATGGGGTGCCAGGAGAGAAGAGAGAGAGGAAGAAATTAGAAACCTATTTGAAAAAAAACAGACAGACGACTTCCCTAACTTGGTGAAGGAAACAGACATACAAGTCCAGGAAGCACACAGAGTCCCAAATAAGATGAACCCAAAGGGAGCCACACCAAGACACATCATAATTAAAATGCCAAAGGTTAAATAGAAAGAGAGAATCTTAAGAGCAGCAAGAGAAAAGCAGTTTTTTACCTACAAGGGAGCTCCCATAAAACTGTCATCTCATTTCTCTAAAGAAACTTTGCAGGCCAGAAAGAAACATTCAAAGTGATGAAAAGCAAGGACCTACAACCAAGATTACTCTATTCAGCAAAGCTATCATTTAGAATCAAAGGACAGATAAACAGCTTCTCAGGAAAGAAAAAGCTAAAGGAGTTCATCAGCACCAAATCAGTATTATATAAAATGTTAAAGTGTCTTCTTTAAGAAGATCAAAAATATAAATAATAAAATGGCAATAAATACCTATCTACCAACAACTGAATCTAAAACACAAGCTGAACAAACAAGCAGAACAGACACAGAATCATAGATACAGAGAAAGTTTTGATGGTTGCCAGTTGGGAGGGAGGTTGAGGGGATGGGTGAAATAAGTGAAGGGATTTAGCACAAATTGATAATTATAGAATAGTTATGGCGGCATAAAGTCACTGGAAATAGAGTAGCCAAAGAACGTATATGCATAACCCATGGACATGGACAACAGTATGAGGATTGCTTAAGGGAGCAGGGCAAGACTGAGTTGAGTGGAGAAAAGGGTGAAAAACTGGAACAACTGCAATAGCATAACCAATAATATAATTAAAAAAAATAAAAATAAGGTTAGCTGCACTAAATGAAGAACAGAGTAAGGAACAAAAGTGATACATAATATACAGATTTTAAAATATCCATTTATGTGGCTTTTGATAATGAGGAAGAATCAGTTTAATTGTATCAGTGGGAAAAGTTAATGTATTAGTATTCCTCACAATCCTGAAAAGAATCTGAAATGGAATCACTCACTGTTTTATGGCACATAGCTCCAACAAATTACAAACAAAATAATCTAATTCACTTTCAGTATCCTAGTGAGTTAGAGAGGTAGAATATGTCTTGAATCTAGTATTTCATGAATTGAAATACTCTGTGGGCTTCTGGTCAAAATGATGTAGGCAGATACGGCTCACCTCTTTGCACAACCACATCAAAATTACAACTGAAATATAGAACCATCACTCAAGAACGTCAGAAATCAAGCTGAATGGAAGTCTCACAAATATGGAACTGAAGAAACTACATCCATCCAGACTGGTAGAGGGGCGCAGATGAGGAACAGGTTGGCCCCACACCCATGTGGATAAAAATTCAGGAGGCATACCTAGGGAGCCAGGAGTCCCAGACCCACACTAGGCCCCCCAGCCCAGGATTCCAGTGCCAGAAGATAAGTCCCACAACTTCTGGCTGCAAAAACCAGAGGCAACTGAGTTGGTGGAGGAGACTGCTAGAGCCCTACGAATTTCCTTTTGGGAAACCCACACACAGACTCACCCACACAGACTCACCCACTCAGACTCACTCCCTCTGAGCTCCAGCAGCAGCGGTATATATAGGGAGAGACTGAAGTGTCTGGCATGAGGGTTAGCAGAGGGCATTGCCTCTTTGCTGCTGAACCCTCCCACCACAGAGCCAATATGCTGGTGCCATTACATGAGACTCCAGCAACCTGGCTAACACTGTAACAACCACGTTGGAGATCCACAGAGGCTCCACCACACCCAATTAATGTGCCCACCCAAGCTGTTTTTCCATAAAAAAGGCTGGTCCTAAATCCTATCAAGCAAGCAACAGCTGGCTTCAGTGAGCGTGAGCAGCAGCCAGATTAGAGTCACAGCTTGGCTTCTCCACCTGGGAGAATCCCAAGCCCAGAACAAGTAGCAGCCATATCAGATTGTTCTACTGCTCAGGCAGGGTGCACCCGACAAAATAGGTGGGGACTGACCTTTGCCTACATCACCTGGGAAACCACAGGGTCGACACACCCAGTGGACAGCTACAGACTACATCAGAACACCACCACCCTGCTCCTGTACAGCTAATCCTCTACAGAGGTTGGTGGTCAGTGGTCACAGCCAGTCCTTGCAGGTGACTGGCCTGGCTACATCCCTCCCACTGATCTGCCAACAGCAACCAAGGCTCCACTACAACAGAAGGGTATACTCAGCACATGTGGAGAGCGCACCCTGAGTACCCAGCTTGGGTGACAGGGGAGGCTATGCCACTGGATCCTACAGGATACCTACTACATTAAGGCCACAGGCCCCAAGACACGGAGTCAAAGCAACTCTACCAAAATAAGGAGACAAAGAAACATGGCCCAAATGAAAGAACAGATCAAAACTCCAGAAAAAAACTAAAAAAAAAAAAAAAAAAAAAAATGGAGATAAGCGATCTATCAGATGCAGAGTTCAAAACACTGGAATAAGGATGCTCAAGGAACTCAGTGAGGACCTCAGCAGCATAAAAAAGACCCAGTCAGAATGAAGGATACACTAACTGAAATAAGGAACAATTCACAGGAAACAACAATAGAGTGGATGAAGCCAAGAATCAAATCAATGATTTGGAACATAAGGAAGCAAAAAACATCCATGCAGAACAAAAAGAAGGAAAAAAGAATCCAAAAAAATGAGGATAGTATAAACAGCCCCTGGACAACTTTAAGAGGTCCAATATTCACCTCAAAGTGGTGCCAGAAGAAGAGAAAGAACAAGAAATTGGAATTCTATCTGAAAAAATACTGAAAGAAAATTTCCCTAAGTTGGTGAAGGAAACAGACATGCAAGTCCAGGAAGCACAGAGTCCCAAACAAGATGGATACAGAGAGGCCCACTCCAAGACACATCATAATTAAAATACCAAAGGTTAAAGATAAAGAGAGACTATTAAAAGCAAGAGAAAAGAAGTTAGTTGCCAGAGGGTTGCCAGATGGGAGGAAGAGAAAGGGTGAAGAGGTGAGGGGATTAATAAGTACAAATAGGTCTTACAGAATAGCTATGAGGATATAAAGTACAGCATAGGAAATGGAGGAGTCAAAGAACTTATATGCATGAGCCACAGACATGAACATTGGTGGGGCAAATGTATGAGGGAGTGGGGGCTGCTGGGTGGAGGGGGCAAAGGGGGAAAATCAGGACAAGTATAATAGCATAATCAATAAAACAAAGTATAAAAAAAAGTAACACTCAGAAAACACCAGTTTTATTCTATCATGGTCTAAACATCCATAAGGCTGTACATAGTCCTTATCTACTGATTGAATATATACATATGGTAAAGATGTTCAAATATAGCATATAATTTTAAATGATAACCACTTGCTATTGGTTATATTTCCATTATAAATATCATGGCATAAATGTGACTGATTACATATCCTGAACCCTGTGCTAGTTAGCACTTTGTGGCAGTTCGGTGTCATCATTCATGTAGGACATCACAATGAAAATGGGAAATGCTATCACTAAAGATTTATTTTTACCTTTTCATTACAATTAAGGCTAAGAGATGTGTCAGGTCATTCTGACTCACTCCTTAGTCTGTAGGATTTTCTTCAGCCATTTTTCTAAAGTCTATTTTAAGGGCTATACAGAATTTTGGCCCAGTATTATGTTTATTTTCCAGATAAAGTAATTTTCAAATAAATTACTTTATCTGATCAATTATCCAGATAAGTAAATGTATATAGTGAACCCTAATCAGGGGGAATTTTCTCATTAAAAAAAAAATTTACAGTTGAATCAAAGATTTTTTTTTTATCCATAGTAAATCATACCCATCATCTTACTCTGTGAATACAGAGTGGGGCAAAAGTAGGTATATAGTTATAAGTAAGCAAAATAGTTTATTCTTGCATTATTATTTTTTAATTCTTGTATTATTTTCCATATGAACAACTGTACACCTACTTTTGCCCTGCTCCATATATATATCTACTTCCTTATAAGTCTTTCCCACACAATTGTTTTCACTTATTGTTCATTTTGATTCAGAATAATTATTAAATATTTTTATAAATTTTAAATTTTATTTTGAATATTTCTATAGAAGATCCATTTTACTAAATATTTCTCTGTGTGGCGGGGGTAGGATGTTTTAAACATAGTTCTGAAGTTACTGGCATTACAGAATGCTCTTTGAAATACAAAGACAACATAGTTTTTTAATTCAGACCTTTTTTTAATCTCTTCTACATCAAAACCAGAGTACTCTGAAAAGCCAATAGAAGTTACAATATGCACCAAAGGCCTTCCAGTGAGTAAGTCAGAAAGAGATAGATAGTCTTGCCTTTTCATCTCTCCCTCTTGCTTTACAATCCTTGTCCCTACTTGTGGAGGGTTTCTCATTCTTCGATATGGGATGTGCTCGGCCTACAGGTCCCCGGGCTCCTGCTCCTGGCATTTCTTTCCTCAGAGGTTTTACTTCTCGATTGGGACGCCTTATCTGAGGTGGAACTCTGACAAGAAAAATAAAATAAAAGTTAATCAAAGGCAAAAGTATTTTGATACTACCTTAGTCAACAAAATGATTAAGTTAAGAAGGACAGAAACTCCCCATTTCCTCCCCCTTTGGCCAGTTCATGGCCATATTGATTAGGTCAGTTTTTAAAAGTGCTTTTCTTTAAAATATACTGATTAATACAGTTATTAAATACATATAAATAATAATATATAGCTGTAATTATCAAATGGCAGGACTCAGCAATCAAACCTCATAAAGTAATTTATTTAAAAATATTATTCATGCTTTGATCCTGTCAAAAATCACAGGATCCTTCAGATTATACATGTCCCCGAATATGAATCAAGAATTTTGATAACTACAAATGGTAATGGGTGTTAATGAGACTTACTGAGGCCATTTTGCAATCTATAGAAATACTGAATCATTATGTTGTACTGAATTGAATATAATGTTATGCCAGAAATACCTCACTAAAAATTTTTTTTGATGACTATATAAATGTAACAATGCACACAAAGTGGCATATTTTGGTTCCTGTAATGTGAAAAATGTCCTCTTCAAATAGCAAAATTTTGAGGGTACTCAGCACAGTATTGTCTCTCTGAGTGTTGGGGGTACTCTGTCACTATGTGTGTAATCCTTTCTTTCTTGAACCATCTCTGCCTATTTCCATACCTTTTCTCTCTGCAGCCCTTCAGATCCCACAAGTGTATTCCTTTTTCATCAATTGGACATATCTATTATTATGCCCTTTCCAGTTTCATGCTTTTAATTCACTAACTCATTGTGAAGCTTCTTTTCCTGGTATCAGAAAAAGTGGCACATGTACACAACACAATGACCCCAGCAAAACAGGTAATTGGATAAAAAGCCAGGAGCATTGCAAATTTCAAGCAAAAAGGAAAGAAACTGACAGCATATTGCAGGTCTAATGTAGTATCTTCAGTTTGTTGGAACTAGACTACTACATGAACCTGCTAAGCATAGAGAGGCTGATAAAATCTGTACAAGGGGGACCCCGCAAAAACCTGGAATTATCTTCTGGAGGATGGGCCCCTTGTAGTACACGTTTTCCCCCCTAGATGAGTAGTCTAGTAACCCATCTGTATCAGTGTACCAGCTGGTGTTGTTGTGAGAGGCTGCATTCGGCTCCAGTGAATTGTTTTTGAAGACTCTTTCAACATACTTGCCCATTTCATGACAGATGATTTACGAGCACACCTGCTCATTCTTCACTGAGTATTCAGCAGTTTTTGACCAAAAACAGCAGGACCCCCATACCCCACCCTCCCTATTCACCCAATCTTGCCCTGAGCAACTTTTTTTTTTGTTTTCCTGGATGAAAAAGTCCTCAAAGGGAAACATTTTGCTGATGTGGAGGAGGTGAAACAAAAAAGGCAGAAGCACTAAAAGGCATCAAAACCAACAAGTTCAGAAACTGTTTTTAGCAGTGGAAAAAACATCTGATAGGTGTATTGCATCAAATGGAGAGTGCCCTGAAGGTGACTGAAGTTTAAACATGTAACAATAAGTACATGATTTTTAATATATAAATTCCATTTTTTGGTGGTCCCCCTTTGTATGTCTAACTATGAGGTTCCCACACACTGACAGCTGAACCCTGGGAGTCCATTCAAACAGTGGTGTACTGAACACCCATTAGGAGGCATTCAGTCTCTGTGTGCTGGGCCCTCAGAGGAGAGACAAAGATGAACACACAATGGTGTGAAAGAAATCCACAGGGAAGGAACTAGAAAATGGTGTACAGTAAACTGATTATAAGACATTTTCAAATTTAAAGGTATTGTTATATGATTGGTTCCAGTGCATCATTAGTCTCTAAGCATTCTGCCAATAAAAGAAAGATGTGATAAGACTGGTAAAAAATAAAAAACTAGAAATGTTACATTGCTCTATTCTTACTATTTCACTGCAACCACTGGTGTTTTGACTGAACTTTGTTTTAATGAGGGACAGATTGTTCATATATATATCTGCATGTGTATCAGTGCCTTTCTGGAACCCAATTCATGGGTATGACCAACAGTAAGACAACCATCTCCTCCACACAGAACACAGGCAAGTTTGGCCTGTCATCTCTGCACCGGTTTAAACAGTCTGTCATTGTTTATGGTCTTGCCCTTGGGACACACAGCCAGCCTGGAGCCCGTGCTCACCGGCAGCAGTCACGACCACATGCCTGCACCCAGGCCTCATGGTCAGGGTAGGGAATCCTGAAGCACAGCTGCCACCTCCCCAGACTGTGCTCCTCCTTGGCATGGTCTATCGGGGCTGCTGAGGAGGCACAGGTAATCCTTGGGCACACTACTGGCTCAGGAAGGCTGTGTTGTCAGAAGACTTTTTTCAAAGCTCCTGCACAGCCTGCATGCCCAGGGTTTGCTGCTGCTGACCTGCCCTGCCACTCAGTACTTTGATGGGCTCAGACACGGTCTGAGTGAAATTGCTCAAGAAGCCACATATGCCATTTGTGGCCAGTCCCATCTCACAAAAACTGGGCCTGTGCCTGGTGAGTCTTCAATTCCATCTCACTGCAGCTGGATGTTACATTTGTAACAGACTCTGTCAGTGTCCCAAAGGACAACTTTGATTCTGGTCTGTTCACCGTCCTCTAGGAGTGCACCACTGCACAATGGCATGCTTCAAATTAAGGACTCAGTGACAGCTTTCAGGCTGTGTAACACCTATGTCTCAAGGCTTTTACTGGTCTCTTTTTAAAAAGAGACTTTAGTATGGTTACAAAACATTATCAACCTCCATCTGAATGGACTGACAATGTACCAGCTTACACTGTTTCAAATATAGAGAATAACTCACAGATCTGCAGATAAAAGACTAGATTGTCTACACTGTGCTCAGTCCTACTTGAAGACATTTCCCTGTAGGAATGGGAAGAAATATGCCTTATTTTATCATATGCAAATAAACCTGATTTCCTCCACAATCCAGTACTTCCTCTTTCTAAGCTGTACTATTAAATGTCAATATTAGAAGTAAATGTTCTCATCAGCATTGCTTGTAAGCACCTGGAAACAACCCAAATGTCAAGTATCAGACTACAGACATAAAGTACTGTACATTCACATAATGGGATCCTGTGTTCACAACATAGTTTACAGCTACACACAATGATAAAGCATGAATCTCAGGACCACCACCTCAAAAAAAAACATGCAGTGGTTTGAAGAACATGCAGTGTAATTCTAAGTAAAACAGGATGCTATTTGGGGATACAAATGTATATATTAAAATGTAAAGAAAGGCAAGGGAATTAATTATAAACTCCAAATACAGGGTAGTGTCAACTGTGAAAAGGAAGGAAATGGAATAGGATGCAGAAGGGTCCACAGGGGAACTTCAAAGGTATCAGCAGTCCTTTATCTTTAACTCCAAGGTGAGTATACAGATGCTAGTGTATTGTGACACCTTATACCTTACATGAATTTTAATGTTTATATTATCTCCTCAGTAGTTAATAAAACTGAAATATGAATTCATACTACAACAATGCTAAGACATTTGAGCACCTAAAAATGAAATTATAGGTTTGCTACAAAGTTTCCAGCATGTTCTAGAAACACACATATTCTAGTGATGTGGGCTCCAAGTACCCAGCCTCAGATGAACCTACTGCACCACTACCTGGCCAATCTCCAGAGAAGACTGGACTATACAAATAGGACTCTCTGACTCATAGCACTGCACCACCACAATTCCTGAAGTCAAAGCAAAAGGGGCCTCTGTGACAGTATCTTCATGCTATGCCATGTTAACAAATAGGGTCTAAGATATATCACATTTTTCTCTAATTGCTCTGTAAGCTCCTTTCTAAAAATTCCATCTATTGAGCTGTTCAATTTCTTCTAGCTTTCTGCTTAATGATTACTCTAAATGACTTGATTTTACCTATTTGTTCAAACACTGTTTCAATTCTGGTACAAGAATAAGTAATTTGGAACAAGTCCTCTATATGCCCAACAATGTAAGCCAAGATTACATAAAGTTAACCTTTGAAAAAGAAAAAAATAATCTGATTTTGCTGTTACATTAATATATATAAGCCCAGAATTAAATAAACAGAAAAACATCTCTCTCCACAGCTAACAAAAGCATAAAAAACATAAATCCCAAGTAATTCACACTAACATTTTTGCTAAAAAGACTTGGAATCAATTTATCAGACTCTGAGTCCAGGAAAAAATCATTTGTTAAAAAATCATAAGGTGTTCCAGTCATAATGGCAGCATAGGCAAACACAGCTTGCCTCCTCACAAAACCACATCAAAATTGCAATTAAAATATAGAACAACCATCACAACCATCAGATATCCAGTTGAACAGAAGTCTAACTACAGAATTAAAGAAACCACATCCATCCAGACAGGTAGGAGCGATGAACATGGGGAAAGGGCTGGTCCCACATCCATGTGTGGTAGGTAGAAATCTGAGAGGGGTATCCCAGGAACAAGGAGTCCCAGCCCTACACCAAGGTCCCCAGCCCAGGGTTCCAGTGCCAGGACGGTAAGCCCCCATAACTTCTGGCTGCAAAAACCAGTGGAGATTGAGTCAGTAGAAGAAACTTCCGGAATCCCAAGCAGTTCCTCTTAAAGAACCCACTCATGGACTTAATCTGACTCATTGCCTCTGAGTTACAACAGGAGGGTAGCTGCTTAAAAGGCACCAGGGAGAAACTGAAGTGTCTGGCATCAAGGAGAAAGGTGGGGAACAACCTCCTCCCAGACAAAATGGCCACTGTCCCTTTTCTGAACCCCCTCCCCACCACAGCTGAGACTCCATCAACCTGGCTAACACTGCCCTGCCTTAGAGATCCCCTGAGACTCTATCCCACCCAACTTACTGGCCCATCCAAGCTACTTTTCCATATGAATGGCTGGTCTTGGCTCATGCTTCACAACTTACTAAATCCTCTCAAACAAGCAACAGCCAGCCTCTGGGAGCCCCCAACCCCCCATACCTCTTGCTAAAAGGGCCCCAGGCCCAGCACTAGCAGTATCCAACCTAGATGCACAGCTTGACTTTGCTTGGGAATATCCAAGCCCAGAACAAAGCAGCAGCCATCTCATATTGCTTTACAGCTCACACAGGGTGGCCCCAGGGAAAACACAAGTAGGGGCTTACCTTGGCCTGTACCACCCATGAAACCCCAGAACCTGCACACCCAGTGGACAGCTATGGACCACATCAGAGCATCCCCACCCTGCCTCCACACAACTGATCCTCCATGGAGAGCTGAGGTTGGTGATCAGTGGTCATAGCCAGTCCTTATACCTGACGGTCCTGGGTAAATCACTCCCACTGACCTGCCAACAGCAGTCAAGGCTCAACTGCAAGAGGAGGGTATACTGAGCTGACATAAAGGGTGCACCTTGAGCACGCAGCTTCAGTGAGAGAGGAGGCTGTGCCACTGGACCCTACTGAACACCCACTACATTAGACCATACTACCAAAACAGGGAGTCATAGTAGCTCTACCTAATACACAGAAACAAACACAGGGAGACTGCTGAAATGAGCAAAGTAACATGGCCCAAATGAAAGAACAGATCAAAACTCCAGAAAAAGAGCTAAATGAAATTGAGATAAGCAATTTATCAGATGCAGAGTTCCAAGCACTGTTTATAAGGATGCTCAAGGAACTTAGTGAGGACCTCACAGCATAAAAAAAATCCAGTCAGAAATGAAGGATACACTAATTGAGATAAAGAACAATTTACAGGGAACAACAGTCAAGTAGATGAAGTCTAGAATCAAATCAATGACTTGGAACATAAGGAAGCAAAAAACAACCAGTCAGAAGAAGAAGAAAAAAGATTCCAAAAAATGAGGATAATGTAAGCAGCATCTGGGACAACTTCAAGCAATTCAACATTCACATAATAGGGGTACCAGAAGAAGAAGAGAAAGAGCAAGAAATCAGAAATCTATTTGTAAAACATAATGAAAGAAAACTTGTCTAAGTTGCTGAGGGAAATACACAAGCATATCCAGGAAGCACAGAGAGTCCCAAACAAGATGGATGCAGAGAGAGATCCACTCCAAGATGCATCGTAATTAAAATGCCGACGGTTAAAGATAAAGAGAGACTCATAAATGCAGCAAGAGAAAAGTAGGTAGTTACCTTCAGGGATTTCCCATAAAGCTGTCTGCTGATTTCTCGAAAGAAACTTTGCGGGCTAGAAGTTTCTAGGGATTGGCAAGAAATATTCAAAGTCATGAAAAGCAGGGACCTACAGCCAAGATTGCTGTACCCAGCAAAGCTATCATTTAGAATTGAAGGGCAGATAAGGAGTTCCCCAGCAAGAAAAAAACTAAAGGAGTTCATTATCACCAAACCATTATTATATGAAAAGATAAAAGGACTTATTTAAGAAAAAAATGAAAATCAAAACTACGAGCAATAAAATGGCAATGTATACGTATCTATCAACAATTGAATCTAAAAAACAAACTTAACAAACAAGAAGACTAGAGACAGAATCATGGATATGGAGAGGTTCTGATGGTTGCCAGACTAGGGACATGTGTAGGGAAATGGATGAGAGGGGAGCGGATTAAGTGGTATAAATAGGTAATTATAGAATAGCCACTGGAAATAACCACAGCATAGGAAACAGAGTAGCCAAAGAACCTACCCATGACTCATGGACTGAACAATGGTGTAGGGATTGCCTGAGGGAGTAGGGGCTTCTGGGTGGAGGGGTGCAAAGGGTTAATAATCAGGACAACTGTAATAGCATAATCAATAAAATATATTTTAAAAAAAGAAAAGAATTAAAAATAAATTTAAAATATCGTGAGGCAAAAAAACAAAGCTTAAATAGAAATTAAAGGACCTATGATGTGAAATAGACATTAATGATTAAGAACTTTAGTGACTACTCTCATCAAATATGTAACTGCTATTTTTTCAAATCAGTATATATTTATGGTTTACCTAATTAGTACATGAACTATGCTGGATGTTACACTGACATAAAAATGTTGTAGCACTATCCCTACCTTCAGAGAGAGAGCATGGACACCTGGAGTCAGCATTAGAGTTAGAACCCTAAGACCTGGGTGCCCTTTTTCCCTGGGTTACCAACTACCTATTACACAGGCATATCACTTACCATCTACAAGCCTCATGTGATTCCTCTGTAAATGGAGATTAATACTTCATAGAATTTTTTAAATTTCTTTTTCACTAAGATATAACATATATACAGTAAAATGCACATATATTAAGTACACAACTCAATACATTTTCATACCATATAACCATAGGTAGATCAAGATGGGGAATTTCCCAATATCCCAAAAAGGTTTTCATGGTCCTTCTTAGTAAATTATCAGCCCCTAAAAATAATCACTACTCTGACCTTACTATCAAAGATTAGGTTTGCCTGTTCTAGTTTGATGTACATGTAATTCTATAATACATACTCTGTGTCTGGTTTCTTTCTTTCAACGTTACCACTGTATGGAGGAAGATATTTGCAACAATACATCTGCTAAGGGGTTAATTTCCAAGATATATAAAGAACTTATACAAATCCACAGCATTAGACAAACAATACAGTTAAAAATGGGCAAAGGACAAAAACAGACATTTCTGCAAAGAGGACATATAGATAGCCAATGGCTGTATTAAAAATGTTCAATGTCATTAATCATCAGAGAGATGCAAATTAAAACCACAATGAGATATCACCTCACATCTGTCAGAATGGCTATCACCAATAAATCCACAAACAACAAGTTTTGGCGAGGATGTGGAGAAAAGGGCACTGTCTTACACTGTTGGTAGGAATGCAGTGCAGCCACTGTGGAAAACAGTATTCAGTTTCCTCAAAAAATTAAAAATGGAATTGCCTTTGACCCAGTAACTGCGCCTCTGGGAATATGCACTAAGAAACCAAAAACACTAATTTGAAACCATACATCCTTATGTTCATTGCAGTGTTATTTACAATAGCCAAGATTTAGAAGCAGCCCAAGTGCCCATTAATAAATGCATGGATAAAAAAGCTGTAGTATATTTATTTACACAATGGAATGCCATTCAGCCATAAAAGAGAAGGAAATCTTACCTTTTGTGACAGCATGAATGAAGGTGGAGATTATTATGCTAAGTGAAATATGCCAGTTAAAGAAAGACAAAAACCATATAATCTCATTTACTTATGGAATCTAATGAATAAAATAAACTGATGAACAAAACAGAAACAGAGGCATGGATACATGAAACAAACTGACAGCTGTCAGAGGGGTGGAGGGAGGAGTGGATAAAAGGTGATGGGATTAGTCAAAAACATACATATGTAACACAAAGCCACAGACAACACTGTGATGATAGTCAGAGGGGAAGAAGATGGGTATAGGTGGAAGTTGGCAAAGGGGGGAAAAGTGGGGATAGAAATAGACTTTGCTTGAGATAATGGGTGCATGATACAGTATACAGATGATGTTTTTTTGAGTTGTACACTTGAAACCTGTATAGTTTTGCAAACCAATGTCATCCCAATAAATTCAACTTAAAAAAAAAATTACCTGTGAAATGCATCCATGCTCCTAAGGATAGCATTAGTTTATCTTTCTTCATTGCTGAGTAGTATTCTACTGCATAAACACACTACAGCTTATCTAGCTTACTGTTGAAGAACACTTTAATTATTTTCTGTTTGAGGTTACTATTAAAGCTTCTAGGAATATGGGGAATATGTTCATGATAAACCTAAGTACTCATTTCTTTGGAGTATATACCAGGACTGAAATTGTTGGATCACAGGGTATATGACAGATTAGTTTTTGTATATATAGCCAGTTTTCCAAAGTGGTGATGCCATTTTACACTGCCATCAACAGTGTCTGAATGCCACCTGTTCCATCATGGCCATTTTAAAAGGAGAGTAATGGTATCTCATTGTGGCGTTGCTTTGCCTTTTCTGAATGACTTATGAATGTTGAACACCCTTCCAACAATATGCTTATTAGCCATGTGAATATCTCTTTTGTAGAAGATCTATTGCAGTTGTTAGTCCATTTTTTTTCAATTAGGTTGTCTGATTTTTTTTTCTTATTGATTTATTGATTGTTGTTCCTTACAGGCATATCTCAGAGGTATTGTAGATTTGATCCGGACCACTGCAACAAAGTAAATATCAAAATAAAGCAAGTCACTCAAATTTTTACATTTCCCAGTGCATACAAAAGTTATGTTTACACTATACTATAGTCTGCTAAGTACACAATAGTATTATGTCTGAAAAACTATATAATATCTTAAGAAATACTTTATTGCTAAAAAATGCCAACCATCATCTGAGTCTTCAGTGTGTCAATCTTTTTGCTGGTGGAAGCTCTTCCTTCAGTGTTGATGGCTGGTGACTAATCAGAGTGGTGGTTGCTGAAGGCCAGGTTGGCTGTGGCAATTGCTTAAAACAAGATAATGAGGTTTGCCACTTCGACTGACTCTTCCTTTCAAGGACAATTTCTCTGTAGCATGCGATGCTATCTGATGGCATTTTACCCACAGTCAATCCTCCCTCTCTGCTGCTGCTTTATCAACTAAGTTTATGTAATATTCTAAATCCTTCATTACCATTTCAACAATCTTCACAGCATATTTACCAGGAGTAGATTCCATCCCAAGAAACCACTCCTTTTGCTCATCCTTAAGAAGCAACTCCTCAGCCACTGAAGTTTTAGCATGAGAGTGCAGCAACTCAGTTACATCTTCAGGATCCACTTCTAATTCTAGTTCTCTTGCTATTTCCACATCAGCAGTTTCTTCCTCCACTGATGTCTAGCACCCCTCAGTCATCCATTAGGGTTGGAATCAACTTCTTCCAAAATCCTGTTAATGTTGATATCTTGCCCTCTTCCCATGATCACAAGTGTTCTTAATGGTTTGGTGAATCCTTTCCAGAAGGTTTTCAATTTATTAGTCCAAAAGCCATAAGAGGAGCCACTATCTATACCAGCTATAGCCTTTCAAAATGTATTTTTTAAATAGTATGACTTAAAAGTTGAAACTACTCCTTGATCCAGGGGCTGAAGAATGAATGTTGTGTTAGCAGGCATGGAAACAACATTACTCTCATACATCTCCATCAGAACTCTTGGGTGGCCAGGTGGACTGTCAATGAGCAGTAATATTTTGAAAAAAATCTTTTTTCTGAGCAGGTCTCAACAGTGGGCTTGAAATACTCAGTAAACCATATTATAAACAGTTGTGCTGTCATCCAGGCTTTCCTGTTCCATTTACACTGCACAGGCAGAGTAGATTTAGCATAATTCTTAAGGGCCCTAGGATTTCTGGATTTCTGGTAAATGAGCTTAGGCTTCAATTTAAAGTCCCCAGCTGCATTGGCTCCTAACAGAAAAGTCAGCCTGTCCTTGGACACTTTGAAGCCAGACACTGACTTCTTTCTAGCTATGAAAAACCTGTATGGCATTTTCTTGCAATTAGGGTGTTTCCCCTACATTGCAAATCTACTGTTGATGTAGCCACCATTCCATCAATTATCTCAGCCAGATCTTCTGGATCACTTGCTAATGCATCTACATCAGCACTTGCTGCACTTCACCTTGCACTTTTATGTTTGGAGACAGCTTCTTTCCTTAAACCTTATGAACCAACCTCTGCTAGCTTCTAACTTTTCTTCTGCAGCTTCTTTACCTCTCTCAGACTTCCTAGAATTTAAGAGAGTTAGGGCCTTGCTCTGGATTAGCCTTTGGCTTAAGGGAATATTGTGGCTAGTTTGATCTTCTATCTAGTCTCCTAAAACAGTCTCCACATCAACAATAAGGCTATTTCACTTTCTTATCATGCATATGTTTGGTGAAGTAGCACTTTTACTTTCCTTCAAGAACTTTTCTTTTGCATTTACTTTTCTCTTGGCTACTGGGCACAAGAGGACTAGCTCTGAGCTTATCTCAACTTTCAACATGCCTTTCTCACTAAACTTAATCATTTCTAGCTTTTGGTTTAAAGTGAGAGATATGTGACTCTTCCTTTCACTAGAACACTTACAGGCCACTGGAGGGCTATTAATTAGCCTAATTTCAATATTATTGTCTCACAGGGAATAGGGAGGGCAAAGGGGGATACAAGTTCGGGGGTTAGTGGAAAGGTCAGAACACACACATTTATTGATGAAATTCACTGTCTACATGGACACAGTTCATGGAGTCCAAAAACAATTAGATTAGTAGCATCAAAGATCATTGATCACAGATCACAATAACAAATATAGTAATAAAAAAGTTTGAAATATTATGAGAATTACCAAAATGTGACACAGAGACTGAAATGAGCAAAAGTTGGAAAAATGGCACTGATCAATTTGCTCGACATAGAGTTGCCATAAACCCTGAATTGATAAAAAAAAAAAATGCAATTATCTGAAAAGCACAATAAAGCAAAGCACAATAAAATGAGATGTACCTGTATATATTCTAGATACAAGTCCTTTCTGAGATACACACATTGCAATTATCTTCTCCTAGTATATGGCTTGCCTTTATACTCTTATAGTGAGTCTCCTGATGAAGAGAAGCTCACAATTTTAGAATTATGACTTACACATCTTTTATCTTTAATGCTTTAGTGTCTACTTTTTAATAAATCTTTGCTACCCCAAGATCATGATGACATTCCTCTATGTTACCTTCTGTAAGAATTATTTTATTGCCTTTTACATTTTTGGTAGTGATCTATTTCAAATTAATTTTTCTACATGGTATGAAGTAGAGGTTCAAGATTTTTCCCTGACATGGACATTCAGTTCACCTAGAAGCCTTTACTGATAAGACCCACCTTTCCCACTGAACTGCAGTGGTACTGTCTTCATAAATCATGTGACTTTAAATGTCACATAAAGATTAAATAAAGATTATCATTAAAGATTAAATAAAGAATTTAATCTTTAATGATAAGTTCAGGTTCTAAAAAGAACTTTAGAAATTGTAGCTTTTTACTATCAAAAGATTAAAAACAAATATTTTATGATATATTCAGGAGTCAATCTGTTCAAAATATTCAACACACACACCCAAATACTTAAGGAATACAAGGCACCATGCTACATAATTCAAAATGCTATACTGGGTTAAGTCTCCCCTCATTACCTAACAGGCAAATCAATCATATTCAGAAATACATTGAGTACTACAAGCCATGCTGATATGAGTTGTTTTGTGTCTTCAAGGGTGCTATTTGTGCAGAAAATACACCTCAAAGGCTTACTTTCCTTTTTAAAATATTCAACTTAGTAAAAATGCAAAAAATTAATTACTCCTTAAAGCTTGTAAATTCAGCTGATAAAGGGAAACCAAAACAAAAAGTATTTATAAAAAAATATGTATTTATCTGCCCTCCCATTCTAAATGATAGCTTTGCTGGATAGAGTAATCTTAGATGTAGGTCCTTGCCCTTCATGACTTCAAATACTTCTTTCCAGCCCCTTCTTGCCTGCAAGGTTTCTTTTGAGAAATCAGCTGATAAGTGTTATGGGAACTCCTTGGGAGGTAACTCTCTTCTTTTCTCTTGCTGCTTTTAAGATTCTCTCCTTAATCTTTAATCTTTAATCTTGGGTAATGCAATTATGATGTGCCTTGGTGTGTGCTTCCTTGGGTCCAACTGGTTTGGGACTCTGAGCTTCCTTGACATTCTGGAAATCTATTTCCTTTACCAGATTGGGGAAATTCTCCTTCATTATTTGTTCAAATAAGTTTTCAATTTCTTGCTGTTGTTCTTCTCCTTCTGGCACCCCTATAATTTGGATTTTGGAACATTTAAAGTTGTCTTGGAGGTTCCTCAGCCTCTCATTTTTTTTTAAATTCTTGTTTCTTCATTCTGTTCTGCTTGAATGTTTATTTCTTCTTTCTGCTCCAAATCATTGATTTGAGTCTCGGTTTCCTTCCCTTCACTGTTGGTTCCCTGTATATTTTCCTTTACTTTACTTTGCATCGCCTTCATTTCTTCCTCTATTTTGCAATCATACTCAACCATTTCTGTGAGCATCCTGATTACCAGTGTTTTGAACTTTGCATCTGATAGGTTAGCTATCTCTTCATCGCTTAGTTGTATTTTTTCTCAAAACAGAGCTTTGATCTGTTATTTCATTTGGGCCATATTTTTTATCTCGGCATGCCAGTTATGTAGTACAGGGTAGAGCCTTAGCTTCCCAGATAAAGTCAAGTTAAAGGAGTTCATCATCGCCATGCCCTTATTATATGAAATGTTAAAGGGACTTATCTAAGAAAAAGATAAAAACTATCAATAGTAAAATGACAACAAACTCACAACTATCAACAAATGAACCTAAAACAAACAAAAACAAAAACAAACTAAGAAAACAACTAGAATAGGAACAGAATACCAGAAATGGAGATCACATGGAGGGTTGTCAGTAGGGAGGGGGAGGAGAAGAAATGAGGGATAAGGTACAGGGAATAAGAAGCATAAATGGTAGGTACAAAATAGACAGGGGGTTAAAAATAGTACAGGAAATGGAGAAGGCAAAGAATGAACTTATATGTACGACCCATGGACATGAACTAAGGTGGGGAATGCTGGTGGGAGCAGGGGTACAGTGCAGAGGGGAATAAAGGGGGGAAAAAATGGGACAACTATAATAGCATAATCAATAAAATATATTTTTAAAAAATTGTGTACTTATTCTTACATGTTTAAACTTCAGTCATCTTCAAAGTACTCTCCATTTGATGCAATATACCTATTCAGACGTTTTTTCCACTGCTCAAAACAGTCTTTGAACTAGTCTATTTTGATGCCTTTAGTGCTTCTGCCATTTTTTTGTTTCACCTCTTCCACATCAGCAAAACATTTCCTTTTGAGGACTTTTTTCACGCAGATAAAGAAAAAAGAGTCACTTGAGACAGATGAAGGGAGAATAGATGAATAGGAAGGGTGGGGCACAGGGGTCATGCTGTTTTGGTCAAAAACTGCTGAACACTTAGTGAGGTGTGGGCATGTGTGCTCACAAATCATCCATCATGAAATGGGCAAACACGCTGAAAAAGCTTTCAAAAGAAATTCGCTGAAGCCAAAGCAGCCTCTTAGAACAACGCCAGCTGGTACACAGATACACATGGGTTCCTAGAACAATCACCTAGTGGGGAAGCCTGTACTACAGAGGGCCAAACCCTCCAGAAGACAATCCTGGTGTTTTCTGGGTCTCCCCTTATACAAGTATTTTTCTATATATAAGAGTAGCATATTCCAGAAATCACTTTCCAGAGGCTTTTGAATAATGTTTGATCCCATTTACAAACCTGGTTAATAAGATGCCACCCAAAATTTTTACCTATATTTATAAACTTAATATGTTTTACTTCCTCCTTAGTTCCATAACTGTCTTACTTAATGAAGCACAATAAATTGCATATAAATACTTTTATAAGCCTAGTAAATTAAACTTACAAGATAAGCATATATTTCTCCTAAATGTTCCCCAAAAATAGTTAACATAATTTTTTGTAAAAAAACCCAGAGATATAAATCATTCCCTAATACATTTTAAACAGCAATTGTATACTTTTTAGCCATATTTTCTTTAATTACAAATACTAAAAATAATATGTAGTAATGTGCATATCTCTTAGCAGAAAAAATTATAACTTTAATACTCTTAGATATTTTTATTAATTCTAAATCTCCCTGGAGTTGAAGAATGCTTACCCACTACACAAGATAACCACCATCCAAGTTAACAAAAGTAACATTTAACTAGAAATTTCATCAGGTACAAAACCTGGAGCTGCACACAAATGTTATACAATTCCATTTAACATCATGGAGGTTGCCTTCTTAGCATTTTGATGTTACCCACAACCAGATTATTTCAGCTAGGATAGTTACTGGGTTCTTATCAGTGATTCTGATGGGACGTCTAAGCCTGATTTTAAGTCACAAAGTCAGTCATTCTCTCACTTCAAAGGTGGGGAGAAACAGGATGATAATATTACTAATTCTTTAGCCTAATGGTAGAATTCCACCACTCTCAGGCAGGTTAATTATTTGATTGTACCTTGTTCTTCTTTGGCATTAAATATATGGTGATGGAAGAAGACCTGACTTTGGATGGTGGGCACACAATGCAACATACAGATCATGTTATCACAAAAATGTACACTTAAATCCTATATAATCTCATAAACCAATGCCATCCCAATAAATTTAATTAAAAATCTTTAAAAATTAAAAAATCAGGCCCTTGTCTTTTCCATTTAACTCTAAAGAGTTCTGAACTTGAAAATCTTAAAATATTTAATGTATTTTCTGCCTCACTCTACAGACCTTAAAACTAGATGGACAACAGTAGACAATTGTATTTTTTAGATTATGAGAACATGTGACTTGGGATTCGGTTTTATACTACTTTGAGCAAAGAAATTTACCTAAGAGTTGTCTTAAGCAAGTGACATCCCCAAAGCACTTGGATGAAACGAACACAGGAATACCATTTCTCTAAACAAGCCACACATTAGAATAACTGAAACCTTAAGGAGACATTTTCAACTTTACCACAAACAAGAGCCATCAGAAATAAAAAGGATATGACTTCCAATAATTTCTGATAATAGAACCATGATTATGGACTATAAAGTGAATACTTAAAATGGTTAAAAGCATAAAAAGTTAGGAAAAAAATAAGCCCAAGTCTTAGATGGTATAAATAAGAATAAATCCACACTTACAAAATTCACAGTGAAACAGTTTAATACCAAGGACCAAAAAAAGTATTAAAAAAATGAGAGAGAATCAGTTATCCATAAACAAACAACAGTTACAGTGATAAAGTACGCCAGAGGTAAAATAATACTATTATGAATGTCATCTTCAAGAAGATGATGATGTCATCATCTACAGAGGATAAAAATAACTCTTAATCTGCCCTGGCTGGCGTAGCTCAGTGGATTGAGTGCAGGCTGTGAACCAAAGCATCGCAGGTTCAATTCCCAGTCAGGGCACATGCCTGGGTTGCAGGCCACGGCCCCCAGCAACCACACACTGATGTTTCTCTCTCTCTTTCTCCCTCCCTTCCCTCTCTAAAAATAAATAAATAAAAGTTAAAAAAAATTAAAAAATTTAAAAATAACTCTCAATCTAGTGTTTTATACTAAACTATTATTTAAAAGTGATAGGAAAATAAGGATATTTTCAGACCAAAATGAGAGTTTACCATTAATAGAGACATTTGTAAGAACTTTTAAAGATATGCCTCAGCAAAGAAGAAACTGAATCTAGAAAAAGTGATATGCAAGGAATAGTGAACAAAGTAATTGGTAAACACATGGTCTAAATAAGCATTTTATTTATTCATTCACTCAACAAACATTTATTGCCTACCTTGTGTCAGGCACTATTCTTGGTTCTGAGGTGAAAGCAGTGAAAAAATCAAAGGCTTTGATCTTACAGAGCTTACAAACACAATATAATACCAGTTAGCAATAAATACTATAAAGAAAAATAAAGCAGAGTAAAGGTACAGAATAATGACAAGTGAGAGAACACTTATTTTAAATAAGGTGGGCAGGGTAAAACTCTTTAGGTGACATGTGAACAAAGACCAAAATGAGGTTGAGGGCATTAGCTACCTGAATATCGAGTGGCACAGGAGTGAGGGGGCAGGCAAGTAGGTAATGAAAACTACAAATTCTACGAGTATTTCTATGTGCCAGGCTGTTCTTTATACTCTACTTGTATTCAATCATTTAATTCTCAAAATAGCCCCTTGAGGTAACTGTAATACTGATCTCTGATTTATAGAAGAGAAAGATAGAGAGGTTGAATGGCTGGTTCTTGCAGACACTAAGGGTCAGAAAGATAGAGACAGAGAGAGGTTGAATGACTGTCTCGCAGACACTAAGGGGAAGAGTTAAGATGACAACCTCAAAGCCTGGTTAATTACCCAGCTCTGAGAAAAGGAAACAGTGTAGAACCTGAGCTCCTGGAGGGCAGGAATGAGTCTCCTGCTCCTTGTATCCATAGTGCCTAATACATAGTAGTTGCTGAATATGTTGAGCTGAACAGAATATAGGAAGAGCAGTGGGGTGAGAACTACAGAACATGAGGAGGAGGTAAGACAAAGAGAAGAGGCCACCGTCAGGAAAAAGAAAAGCAGGAGAAAAGGAGAATAGTGTAATGCTACATAAGCCATAAGAATGGAGTTCCAAAGAAGAAAGATGGTAAAGATTATCAAGTGTTACAAAAGTTAAACACAGTCAGTCTTGAATAGAGGTATTCCACTATTAAATCAGGAAGTTATCTTCAAGAATTCAGCCCCAATTTAATGAACAGAGATCCAAGATTTCCAGTTAAGGAGAAGGTGCAGTAAAAGACAATAGATGAACAGTGTACGGTTTAGCAGATACCAAATGAGCAAAGAAGGGAAATGACAGTGGCTAATGTACAGCAAGGCAAATATTTTTTTCAATAAAAATTTTAAAGTAATGTGTTATGATCTCATTCTCACTTACCACTATCTCGTTCCCATTCCTTAGTTTATCTCTAATGAATTAAAATTTCTATCTTTCAGTTGTGTTTTCTGTAATATAAAAAAATAACAAAACACCAAGTTTTTAGGCACTTATTGTAATAAATACCTAGAATTCCAAAATGAAGATTTCAAATGAGTACTGTCCTATAAAATAAGACAAATATTCCCTAGAGAAAACATAAAAGAAATAAAACAGCCAAATGAATGACTTTGACTCCTGGCATACTTTAGATCAGAATCTAGACCCTTGGAAACATCTGCCCTCTGTCCTCACTGCTCTCAGACAATCTTGCTTTTCCTCCCTGTAAAATAATCAGAAGAGACCTTCCACAAGTGCTCATTTGCATATCTACCTATTTCTCTCATCCACGCTCAAATAACTAACCACCTTCTCTCCTGTTACCCTGAGTCAGCTACGCACACACCCTCCACTGGTGCACTAGGTTCCATCTCCTCTTGTCTATTCAAGGACATCACTCCATAGTTGTCCATTTTCTCTCATGCATTTTTAATGTTCCCCTGTTTTCTTTTCTTTTTTTAATCCTCACCTGGGAATATGTTTAATGATTTTGTAGAGAGAGAAAGGGAGGGGAGGAGGAGAGAGAGATAGAGATAGAGATAGAGACATCGATGTGAGAAACATCAATCAGTTGCCTGCCATACAAATCCTAATCAGGGCTCAAACCCGCAACCTAGGTATATACCCTGACTGGAAGTTGAACCTGTAATCTCTTGGTGTACAAGACAATGCTCCAACTAAGTGATTCATCTGGCCAGGGCTGTTCCCCATCTTTCTGGAGCATTCTCATCAGCAAACAAATATCCTGTTATTCCTTTCCCTCCAAAACAACAAATCTTGACTCCATGTCTTTCCTTCCTAACTACCACTCAATTTCTCTGCTCCCCTTTTCAGCAAGACTTATTGAACAATTGCATATATTCATTGTTTTCAATTCCTCTCGTACCACTCTCTGAACCCACTGTGTTCCTCTCCACCATTCCACCCAAAATGCTCATCAAAATCACCAATGAACTCCATGTTGCTAAATTTATTTCAATTCTCAACCCTACCTTATTTGACCCACACAGAATTTGAAAACTGCTTAGAATCTTTAAACTGCAATGTCTTCTAACAACTAGGGATGATAATAATAGTACCTATTTTAGAGGGTGGTTGTGAAGACTAAGAAACAAACCATGTAAAGAGCTTATTAGCACAGTACCTGGTTCACAGTCAAGAACTCGGTAAATGTCAGTTATTGTGGTTAATCAGCACTGCTACCTACATTCTACCCGAAGTCTAAAATTAAAAGTCCACCCCACTCTCCACAAACAAGATTGTGAAAAAGAATATGACTCCAGAATGTTAAGAAAATGAGTATAATCTCAACCTGTGAATCATATCAGGCAAAGAACTTATTCTACTATATAAAGAATGACCTTAAATTTTCTTTCTTAAAATTCCTTGCTTGCTGATGATTCCTAAATAACTACCACTAGTCTCAATCTCTCTTCAACTCTGGTTCTCATTTCCAATTTCTATTCAATAGCTTGGTTTAGAAATTTCATTAACTGCCCCAATTTTTCTCTCATTCTCTGTATCTCATTAATCAGCAAATCCAGTCCATTCTGCCTCAGTAATGGTTCTCACACCCATTTTTCCCTAAGACCGTATGCTTAAGAGGGCAGGGATAGTGTCTGTTTCTCCATCATAGCATACTACTGGCACAGTACTTGATACATAATAGGTGCCAACATCCCAGCTCAAGCTTCCCAGGACGTCTGGATTATTTTCTCTTACTGGTTCTTGAGCCCAAGGTCTGTGTTTGAGGGTAGGGGAGAGTAGGGGGTAGGGAGGGAATGATTACTTTTATTCCACAGGGACAGAGATAATGTCTAACATATGATGAATGCTCATAAAATATGTTGGATAGATCAATAATATGTTTTTCTTCCTAAGACTTCAAAACAAGTTTACAAAACAATTTTATCACAATATACATTTTACAGAGGAGAAAAATGAGATGCAGAAGAGTAAACAATTTGGAGAAACACTCAATTAGTAGTAGAACTAACAGAAAACTTTGCTCTCTTACTTCCTAATCCCAGGAGAGTAACTGAGCCAGAGCCTGAGGGAAAGACTTATGAGGATGAGATGGTAGTTTACTGTCTGTTGGTACTTGACCTTGGCCTTAACTGGTCTTTTCCCACTGCAAATTGGAATTTTAAATGCTAGCAGTTACTTAATCTATTAGGGTACCCAAAGAAACATAAAGCAACAACTTCAATATCTACAAAATAGCACAAATTTAATAAAAATCAATTTTCTTTTGAACATGTACACAGAAACACATTATGCTATTTCCAGATGAAATAACTAATTAGAGGGCCTATTAGTGTTCCAGTTCACCTGTACAGAATAAGACAAAGAATTAACTTCAGGCTTGTGTATCATATTCTTACTCCATCTGTCTTAAAATATGTAACTTTAAAATAACTAACATTTGAAGACAGAGGTGTAGGTAGATACACTTTGTCTACTTGCACAACCAAATGAAGGACAACAACAAATTTAAAAACAAAATATAACCAGAAATGCCAGAAAATCGAACTGTATGGAAATGTGACAACCAAGGAGTTAAAGAAGAAACATTTCATTCAGACCAGTAGGAGAGGCAGAGACAGGCAGAGACAGGCAGAGATGGGCAGAGAGGACACACAGCAAGGCAGCAGCTAGAAAACCCAGCAGGCGAGACTGTGGCTGGCAGACCAGGTGATCCCATAATTTGCTTGCAGATAAACCAGGAGAACAACTGAAGAACAAGAAAGGCCACACAGCCCACGGTTCCAGTGCAGAGACATAAAGCCTCAAAACTATGACTGAAAAAAACCTGTGGGAGTTGAGGCAGCAGGATAAACTCCAGACCTCACAGGAGATGTCATTAGAGAGACCCACAGGGTCCTAGAACGTACACAAAGCCACCCACCTGGGAATTAGCACCAGAAGGGCACTTGTGGGTAGTGGAGAAAGTAATTGAAAGCCTGCCAAGAGCCAAGGAAGTGGCACTATTCCCTCATTAAACCCTCCCTGACAAACAGCACCACAAAGCAGCAACACTGGTTGCCCCACCTTGGGGAATACCTAAGGCTTTGCCCCTTACTACATAAGACACACAGAGAAAAAATAATATGGCCCAAATGAAAGAACAGATCAAAGCTCCAAAATACAACTAAACAATGAAGAGACAGCCAATATATCAGATGAACAGTTCAAAACACTGGTAATCAGGATGCACACAGAAATGATCGAGTATGATCGCAAAATGGAGGAAGAAGTGAAGGCGATGAAAAGTGAAAATAAAAATATACAGGGAACTAATAGTGAAGGGAAGGAAACCGACACTCAAATCAACAGTCTGGAACAGAAGGAAGAAATAAACATTCAAGCAGAACAAAATAAAAAAACAAGAATTCAAAAAAAAAACGAGGAGAGGCTGAGGAACCTCCAAGACAATGCTAAACATTCCAAAATCTGGATCATAGGGATGTCAGAAGAAGAAGAACAACAGTAAGAAATTGAAAACTTATTTGAAAAAAATAATGAAGGAGAACTTCCCCAATCTGACAAAGGAAATAGACTTCTAGGAAGCCCAGGAAGCTCAGAGAGTCTCAAACCAGTTGGACCCAAGGAAGCACACACCAAGGCACATCATAATTGCATTACCCAAGATTAAAGATTAAAGATTAAGGAGAGAATCTTAAAAGCAGCAAGAGAAAAGAAGAGAGTTACCTCCCAAGGAGTTCCCATAACACTTATCAGTTGATTTCTCAAAAGAAACCTTGCAGGCAAGAAGGGGCTGGAAAGAAGTATTTGAAGTCATGAAGGGCAAGGACCTACATCTAACATTACTCTATCCAGCAAAGCTTTCATTTAGAACAGAAGGTCAGATAAAGTGTTTTTCAGATATGGTCAAGTTAAAGAAGTTCATCATCACCAAGCCCTCATTAAATGAAATAATAATTAAAGGGACCTTTCTAAGAAAAAGAAGATCAAAAATATCAACAGTAAAATGACAACAATCTCACAACTATGAACAACTGAACCTAAAAAAAACAAGCTGGTGTGGTTCAGTAGATTAAGCACTGGACTTTGAACCAATGAGTCACTGGTTTGATTCCCAGTCAGGGCATATGTCTGGGTTGTGGGCCAGGTCCCCAGTGTGGGGCATATGAGAAGCAACCACACATTGATGTTTATCTTCCTCTCTCCCTCACTTCCCCTCTCTAAAAATAAATAAATAAGATCTTTAAAAATAATTTTAAAAAAAGAATAACTGGAAAAAATTAAAAAAAAAACTCTTTTTAAGTTGAATAAAGAATAGTTTATTGCTATTGGATTAATAGTTTATGGATGGTGGGGCTCAATGGGTTAAGTGCTGGCCTGTTAACCAATGGGTTGCTGGTTCAATTCCCAGTCGCAGCACATGCCTGGGTTACCGGCTGGGTACCAGGTGGGAGGTGTTTGAGATTCAACCACACACTGATGTTTCTATCCTTCTCTTTCTCCCTCCCTCCCCCTCTCTAAAAATAAGTAAACAAAGTCTTTAAAAAGAAAAGAATAGTTTATTGAATGTATGCTATGTCAAATACTGCTCCAGTACAGAAAATCTTAGTTTTGTGCTCCAGGGAGCTGAGAGAGGCCATTTCAAAATGGTCTCATTAAAGAGAATATGTGTAATAAACTCATATGAAAATATTATGGCAATTTAATTTACACAAGATACTTTTAAACTTAGAACACTAAGAATGACCTGGTGGCTTCATCCTTTTGGAGTTTAATGCTAATATTGCCACTACCTGCCATCATAATCCTACTTTTATAGCTCATTTCCTCAGGTTTAAGGTGATGAATCTAATTCATTTTAAAAGGTTGTTTTGGAGTTCCAGCCAAGATGGAGGCATAGGTACAAACCCTTTGCTTCCTCACACAACCAAAAGGAGGATAAAAACCAATCTAAAATCAATAAAAAAACAAAAGTGCCAGAAAATCAAACTACATGGAGCTCTGACAATCAAGAAATTAAAGAAAGAGTCAAACAGAAAGACCAAACTGTTAAGAACCTGCGGCAAGGTGGAGGACTGCATGGGTGGGGCTGGCTGAATGGGAAACTGAGACTCAGAGCTGACTGTGTACTACAGCAGTTGCCCCATTATGAGAAACTCCCAGTCTCACACTACAGTTCATTGGAAGGTGGGCTAGAGCTGAGCAGGCAAGCTGAATTGTTCCCTTTCTGGCCCCTTCCCCACATAGTGCAGCAGCGCAACAAAGAGGGTTGTCTCTGTCCTGGTTGAATACCTAAGGCCCCGCTCCCTTACAACTTATCATGTGCACTGGGACAAAGAAATATGACCCAAATGAAAGAACAGAACAAAGCTTCAGAAAGAGAGCTAAGCAATGAGGAGATAGTCAATGTCTCTAATGGAGAATTTAAAGCCCTGGTAATCAAAATGCTCACAGAACTAATTGAGCTTGGTTGAAAAATGAAAGAACAAATGAAAGATACTCAAAACAAAATAAAACAAAATACTCAGGGAACCAACAATGACAGGAAGGAAACCAGGACTCAAAGCAACGATTTGGAACAAAAGGAAGAAATAAATATCCAACCAGAACAGAATGAAAAAACAAGAATTCAAAAAGATGAAGAGAGGCTGACGAATATCCGGGTCAACCTGAAACGTTCCAATATCCTAATATTAGGGGTACCAGAAGGAGAAGAACAACAGCAAGAAATTGAAAACTTATTTGAACAAATAATGAAGGAAAACTTCCCCAATCTGGCAAAGGAAAGAGACTTCCAGGAAGTCCAAGAAGCCCAGAAAGTCCCAAAGAAGCTGGACCCAAAGAGGAACACACCAAGGCACATAATCAAGTTACCCAAGATTAAAAATAAGGAGAGAATCCTAAAAGAAGCAAGAGAAAAGGAGATAGTTGCCTACAAAGGAGTGCCCATAAGACTGTCAGCTGATTTCTCAAAAGAAACCTTGCAGGCAAGAAGGGGCTGGAAAGAAGTATTCCAAGTCATGAAAGGCAAGGCCCTACATCCAAGATTCCTCTATACACTAAAGCTATCATTTAGAATGGAAGGGCAGATAAAGTGCTTCCCAGAAAAGGTCATGTTAAAGGAGTTCATCATCACCAAGCCCTTATTATATGAAATGTTAAAGGGACTTACCTAAGAAAAAGAAGAAGATCAAAAATATGAACAGTAAAATGACAACAAACTCACAACTATGAACAAATGAACCTAAAAGAAAAAGAAAAAGAATGAAAACAAAAACTAAGCCAACAACTGGAACAGGAAAAGAATCAGAGAAATGGAGATCACATGGAGAGGTTTCAGTGGGAGGGGGAAGGGAGGAATGGGGGGGAAGTACAGGGGAGAAGAAGCATAATTGGTAGGTATAAAATAGACAGGGAGAGATAAAAAAATGGTATAGGAAACAGAGAACTCAAAGAACTTATATGTACAACCCATGGACATGAACTAAATGGGAGGGATGCTGGAGGGTTTGGGGGAGTGCGGTGGAGGGGTAACAGAGGGGGAGAAATCGGAAAAACTGTAATAGCAAAATCAAGAAAATATACTTTAAAAAATAATAAAAGGTTGTTTTGATTTATCCAAGCAGCTGCTGGTGACTGAAAAGAGGATCATGACTGAACTCAGCATAAGCATGATATATAGGGTGTGACTTCCAAAAATGTGGCACACCACTGCTGGAACCCATGGTAAAGAGAGTGCCTTGCTATGAAGCAATAGGGATATATGAGTTTTGTGTTCGAAGTCCATGAAGTGGAAAGGACAGAGTCACAAACAGGGCTACCAAATTCATGACTAATGCCAAACACATCAGATGCATCATGGAAACATTTTGTGCAAAACGAGGTAAAGTAAATGTTATGTTCCTATGGACTTCCACTGTAATTTCAGTGTGATGTTCCCATAGAGAAATTTTTTAAATTCCATTTAAAATATCAGTATTTATTTAATTTAGCATTTCTCCTACCACCTCTAATATGAATTTAATCAAGTGGATGTATAAGGATATACAAATGATACGAAAACATACCCACAGACACCACTGAGTTTTATAGGAAAGTAACATAGCAGAGTAGATATAAATAAGACTCCTGACCTGGAGGAGATCTGGGTTCAAATCCTAGGTCTCCCTCTCTCTTTTGCTCAGATAACTTTGGGAAAATTATAATCTCTATAAGTTACCATTTTCTCAGATGTAAATGGGGTTCATAACAATAAATTAGCAATAGTAATATGGGTACACAATAATAGTATCTACTTCATGACATCACTGGAAGGTTACATAAGATAATGTTTGTAAAACATTCAATAAGTGGCCAATAATTGGTTATCATCCTTTCCCTGAAAATGATAACTAACTTCATGAGATTTAGCCATTTAAAAAAACCATATCCTCTCTTGCCAGATTTATTCAAAATGTTTTAGAAAATTAAAGAATTATGCAGATTGTTCAGGAAAAAAACAATAAATTTCCTGGAGGAATTTTATGAAAGAGGCTACCATTTTTTAATTCTGTTATTCACTTACTTATCTGAAAAAAACATTGTAGTACTTTCTTTCAAAACTGACCATGTATTTTAATTACTTATTACTTGCCAGTTCCTGTCTTAGACATTAAATTATCTTAATTAATTTAATGAGGTAGAGATCTCAGTTTTATAGAGAGTGAAGCTAATAATACAAGAGGCTAAAAAATGTGCTCATGGTCATAAAGCAAGCTAGTGTCAGAAGCAGACTTCAAACCTAGATCGTACAGACCAAAAAATAACTTATAACTATATTCACTATTCACTATCTCTCAGTGAAAATTTTATTGTTTGTTTTCTGGAACCTTTAGAAAAAAAAATAGTAAAAGCAGAAAAATATTATATAACTCTAACTTCCCATAACTTTTAACCCTAAACTTACAATCTTTTTACTTATTTTATTAGCTCATGAACACATTCTGTGCTGCAAACCTGTGTAAATTTTACTTCATTAACATCTGCCTCACACATATGTCACCATGATGCTATCTGATAAACTATCTGTGCCTTTGCTTACGTAACAATTTTATTCATAAGGTTTATCCCATGCTAGTAGTCAAGGTATTAAACAGAATTTCTTCACTCGTAGAACCCTGTGGAGTTGATGGGTATTTTTCTATTGTTGTTGATGATATACATGAGAATAAAGATTTTTCCCCAGCCAATGCACAGTGCTCAATTTTTTATTAAGGGTTTCTGACCGACAGAGGGAAAAAATACACACAATGGCTATATACAAGAAAAACTTTTTTTTTTAATTTAGCATAAAGGATGGCCATTCAGAGAACTACATTCTTGTCCATTCATCTTTCACTTTCATTAACAGTAAAGATTAGAGCCCTGGCTGGCTCTAATCTTTAGCTCAGTTAGCTCTAATTAGCTCTAATTTTTAGCTCAGTGGATTGAGCACGGGCTGGGAACCAAAGTGTCCCAGGTTCGATTCCCAGCCAGGGTACATTCCTGGGTTGCAGGCCATGACCCCCAGCAACCGCACATTGATGTTTCTCTCTCTCTCTCTCTCTTATCTCCCTCCCTTCCCTCTCTAAAAATAAGTAAATAAAATATTTTTTTAAAAAAAGAGTAAAAATTAAAGCACAAGTATAAAAATAAATCAGGTCTGTATTATGGGCAGTTTAGTGAGGACAAAGAAAAGGAAATACCTGGGCTAGTGTTTCTCTAATGAGAAGTTTTTAGGTAAGTGTTCATCAATGGGAAAAGTCAGTCACAGTTTTTATTCATGTTGAGCCACGAATATTAGAGTTATTATCTGTGGCCACTGCTTTTTGAAATACATCATGGTGCTCTAGCCATTCAGAACAGGTATTTCCTATACTGAAAGTTATTCCTTGGACCAAATAGCTGCACTAGTAAATTCTACCAAACATCTGAAGAAGAGTCAACACCAATCCTTCTCAAAGTCTTCCAAAAAGCTGAAGAGGGAACACTTCCAAACTCATTTTCTGAGGCCAGAGTTACCCTAATAGCAAGCCAGATAAAGACAGTGAAATTTAAAAACAAAACAAAACACTATAGACTAATATCCCTAATGAACACAGAGCCAAAAACTCTTAATAAAATATTAACAAACCAAATTCAACAACATATTAGAAAGGATTATACACCATTACTACATAAGATTTATTCCGGACATGCCAGGGTGGTTCAACTTATACAAATCAATAAATGTATCCACCATATTAATGGGATGAAAAATACAAACTGTATGATCATCTCAATAGATGCAGAAAAACCAGTTGACAAAATGCAACATTCTTTCATAATTAAAAACCTTCAACATAAATTGGGTATAAAAAGAACATACCTCAACATAATAAAGGCCATGTATATGACAAACCCACAGCTAGTATTATACTCAACAGTGAAAAATTGAAAGCTTCTCTTCTAAGATTATGAATAGGACAAGGATGCCCACTGTCACCACTTTTATTAATCAATGCACTGGAAGTCCTGGCCAGAGCAATCAGGCAAGACAAAGAACTAAAAAAGCATCCAAACCGAAAAGGAAGATGCAAATACTGGCATTATTTGTAGGTGATATGATCATAAAAATAGAAAAGACTCAACCAAAAAAACTGTTGGAACTAATCAATGAATTTAGTAAAGTTGCAGGATATACAATTGACATATAGAAATCAGTGTGTTTTTACAAACTAATGACAAAATATCTGAAAAAGACATAAAGAAAAACCCACCCCATTCACACAATAACATGAAATTGATAATAGAAGTGAAGGATATGTACAATGAAAACTACAAAACTTTAATAAAAGAAATTAAAGAGCATACAAACAAATGGAAATATATCCTGTGTTCATGGATCAAAGGTTAATATTGTTCAAAGGTCTATTCTACCCAAAGCCATCTATAGAATCAACACAATCCCTATCAAAATTCCAATGGCATTTTTCATAGAAACAGGAAAAATAATCCTAAAATTTGTATGGAACTACAAAAGACCCTAAATAGCCAAAGCAATCATGAGAAAAAAGAGCAATGCAAGAAGTATCACATCATATTCCTGATATTGAACCATATTACAAAGCTACAGTAACTAAAATAGTATAGTACTGACATAAAAACAGACACAGATGACTGCAACAAAATAGAGGCCTGAAATAAACCTCTATATATGTTTAATTAATATTTGACTAGCAAGCCAAAAACACTCGGTATGGAAAGAATAGTCTAACAAATGATACTGTGAAAACTGAAGAACCACCAGCAGAAAAATAAAATTGGAAGCCCTAAATTACACCATTCACAAAAATAAACTTGAAATGGATTTAAAAGACTTAAATATAATACCTGATATACTATAAAACTCTTAGAAGAAAATATAGTAAAGAATCCCCTTGGTATTAGTCTTAGCAATGATTTTTTTGTCTACGACACCAAAAACAAAATCACCAAAAGTGAAAATCAACAGGTAGGACTACACCAAACAAAAAAAGCTTTATCACAGCAAAAGAATACAAAGAATGAAAAGACAACCTACCAAATGGGAGAAAATATTTGCAAACCATATATTAGATAAGTGGTTAATGTTCAAAATATACAAAAAAATCATACAACTCAATAAAAAAGACAAATAATTTGATTTAAAAAATGGGCAGAGGAACTAAAAACACATTTTTACAAAGAAGACATATAAATGGCAAAGAGGTTCATGAAAAGATGTTCAATATCCTAATCACAAGGGAAATGCAAGTTAAAAACACAATGAGATATCACCTCACACCTATTACAATTGCTATCATCAAAAATAAGAGATAAGTGTTGGCAAGGATGTGGAAAAAAAAGAATCCCTGTGCACTGTTGGTATGAATGCAAACTGGTTCCATTACAATGGAAAACAGTGTGGAGTTCCCATAAAAAAATTAAAACTATAACTACCAGATGATCCAGCAATTCCAACCCTGGGTCTATATCGAAAGAAAATGAAAACAGGATATTGAAGGGCTATCTGCATCCCCCTATTCACTACTGCAACAGTATTCACAATAGCCAACATAGGAAACAACCTCAGCATCCATCAACAGATGAATGGATAAAGAAGATATGGTACATTCAGCCGTGAGAAAGAAGAAAATCCTGTCATTTGCAACACCATGGGTGGACACTGAGGGTATTATGCTAACTGGGATAAGTCAAAGAAACACAAATACTGTGTGGTATCACATATATGTATAATCTAAAAAAGCCAAACTTACAAAAACAGGCAACAGAATTGTGGTTGCCAGGAGTTGGAGAGTTAAGAGAACTGAGGAGATGTTTAAGGGTACAAACTTGCAACCAGTAAATAAATAAACCCCAGAGATCTAATGCACAGCATAGTGATTATAGTCAGTAATACTCTATTATGAAGTTCAAAGCTGCTAAGAGACTAGATCTTAACTGTTCCTAAAACAAAAAGGCAATAATCCTGGCTGACATAGCTCAGTGGATTGAGCGCGGGCTGGGAACCAAAGTGTCCCAGGTTCGATTCCCAGCCAGGGTACATTCCTGGGTTGCAGGCCAGAAACCCCAGCAACCGCACATTGATGTTTCTCTCTCTCTCTCTCTCCCTTCCTTTCCCTCCCTTCCCTCTCTAAAAATAAATAAATAAAATCTTTAAAAAAAAAATAAAAAAAAAACAAAAACAAAAAGGCAATAATAATTATGTGATGAGAAAGAGGTGTCCACTAATGCTATGGTGGTAATCATATTGCAATATATAAATGTATCAAATTGCACATTCTACACCTTAAATTATACAATGTTTATGTCATTGCCATCTTTTAGCTTTAAACAAAGTATATTTCTGAATTAATGACTTTCATAAAAACAAGGTATTTTACTATTTATACATACACAAAATTTTCAAGTTCTGATAGATCAAAATGGCACTACTTCTTTATTTCAGTATTTACTTTGGAACTTCCATGGTAACAATCCTATGATTCTTGAAATACTGCCTTTTGAGGGTTAAATTACCTTAATACAAAACAGCTGAAAGTGGTTACATCCGAGGAAAGCACTATTTTGTTGCAGACCTTAGAAAATAATCATCATGTGTTTTTATAACGGAAATCATCAAATTATCTGTAACTCAATGGAAAAAAAACTGAAGGAATAAATTAGCCATTTTTCACACTTCTTTAAATACTTTTGGAAAAAGATCAACAAGTTAAACACAGAATCTTATTAGTGACTAAAGAGAAACATTTTCTGTGATGCAACACTCTGGCCACACCACTTCACTGTCTGGGGGAATGAAAGCCAGAAAGACTAAATTCAGATTCTGATCTAGCCTACCTTACAGGTCAGGGTCTCTCAGGCCTCACTTTCCTCATGTGTGGAATTAATGGAGCTATTCTTTAAATGTTGATTGAATGCCTAGGTGTCAAACCCTGTGTTAGCAATGGAATTTTGTTATTTTTGTTTTGAGAAAAGACGAAAATGCAACCTAATTGCTATAAACAAACCATCATGCCTGGGAAAACTTAAAAAGACTGCAGAGAGGAATTATAGTTGAGCTGAGACTTGATGAATGTTAAGTTGCTTAGGTGGGGACCGTGCAAAGAGACTGCAAAGACAACGGGAAAGAACAAGAAGAGAGGGGTTTATGTAGATGATACACAAGCTGGGCATCAGAGAGATAAACTTAGAGCCTTATCTGACACACTAGAAAACCTGATCATTAATCTTCATGAAAAAGTAAGGTTTCTTCTACACTAAGACTCCAGAAATTGGCTGTAGGCCCAACCAGATGAATCCAATCTGTCTAGTATTTCACAGAAAGTTGTTAAGATTTTTTAAAAGCAAAATATTTTAAAGCAAAAAAAAAGTCAACCAAATTTTCATAATGACATTATGAAATCTAAAAAACCTCACTTAAGAGGATCCAAGATGGTGGCAGAATAGGTGGAAGCTACACCAAAGAGCCTCACAAAACCAAACTGAAATTACAACTAAATTACAGAACAATCATTCTGAATAATCAACTGAACACTACCTGGAGAGAAGCCTTATAACCAAGGAGACATGGAAGAAACCATATCACCACAAGACTGATAGGGAGCACAGAGGTGCAAGAGGGCTGGCTGGGCTCCCACAAGTGGCAGCTGAAGTTCTGGAGAGATATTCCAGTGGCCAATAAGCCCCCCTGAAGAGTGTAGGGTCTAAACCCCAATCTGGGCTCCACAGTCTAGAGCACAGACCCAGAAAAGGTGCCCACATGACATCCGGCTATATAAAGCAGCAGAGTTTCTGTCCACCATGGAGAGATAGATTGAGATGCAGACAGCCTTTCAAAGGGCCAACACACAAAATTTCTATTGTAGCCACTTCCCCTGGGTCCCTGCACCGGGAGGGCAGAGTGCACTACAGCTATGTGAGTAGCTGGTGAAGGAAAAAGACACACAAATGCAGGAAGCACACAAAGTCCCAAACAAAATGGACCCAAAAAGGCTCACACCAAAGCACATCATAATTAAAATGGCAAAGCTTAAAGACAAGGAGAGAATCTTAAAACCTGCAAGAGAAAAGCAGATATTTACTTACCAGGGAGCTCCCATAAGACTGTCATCTCATTTCTCGACAGAAACATATTAGGTCAGAAGGCAATGGCATCAAAAATTCAAAGTGATGAAATGCAAGAACTTAAAACCAAGGCTCATTTACCCAGTAAGGCTATCATATAAAATTGAAGGAGAAATAAGGAACTTCCCAGACTAGAAACAGTTAAAGGAGTTTGTTACCACCAAACCAGTATCAAAACAAATGTTAAAGGCCTTGCTTTAACAAGAAAAAGAAAAAAGAGAAACGTGGTTAAAAAAATAAAATGGCAACAAATACATTATCTATCAATAATCACTTTAAATGTAAATGGTTACATGCTCCAATCAAAAGACATAGGGTAGCTGAATGAATAAGAAAACAAGAGACCAACCTCAATTGAAAGATAAACACAGGCTAAAAGTAAAGGATAGAAAAAGATATTTCATGCAAATGGAAAGAAAAAAAACCTTGGGGTAGCAATACTTATGTCCAACAAAACAGATTTTAAAACCAAGGCTATAGTAAGAGAAAAAGAAGGACACTACACAATGATAAAGGGAACAATCCAACAAAAGGATATAACCCTAGTAAACATAAATGTATAAATGCATAAATGTACACCAAAATATATAAAACAAATCCCGATGGGCATAAAGGGAGAGATCAACAGAAATACAATCATACTAGGGGATTTTCACACTTCACTGACTTCAGAGAATAGATCTTCCATGCAGAATATCAATGAGGAAACAGTGGCCTTAAATGACATACTAGATCAAATGGCTTTAATTGGTATCTTCAGAGCATTTCAACCCAAAGCAGCAGAACATACATTCTTTTCAAGTGCACATGAAACATTTTCTAGGATAGACCATATGTTCGGACACACAACAAGTCTCAATAAAATAAATTTACTGAAATCGTATCAGATATCATCTCTGATCATAATGCTATGAAACTAGAAATCAATTCCAAGAAGAAAAGTGAAAAACACACAAAGACATGGAAGCTAAATAACATGTTATTAAACAATGAATGGGTTAACAATGAGATAAAGGAAGATATCAGAAGATACTTGGAAACAAATGAAAATGAGAACACAACAAATCCAAAATCTGTGGGACACAGGGAAAGCAGTACTAAAACAGGAATTCGTAACATTATAGGCCTATCTCAAGAAACAAGAAAAGGTTCAAATAAACAATCTAATTTTATACTTAAAGAAACTTGATAAAGAACAACAAACAAAGCCCAAAGGAAGTAAAAGAAAGGAAATAATAAAGATCAGAGCAGAAGTAAATGAAATAGAGTATAAAAAAACTAATACAAAAGATCAATGAATCCAAGAGTTGGTTCTTTGAAAAGATAAACCATACTGACAAACCTTTACCCAGACTCATCAAGACAAAAAGAGAGAGGATCCTAATAAACAAAATCAAAATGAAACAGGAAAAATAACAACTGACACCAAAAACATACAAAGTATCATAAGAAATTATTACAAATAATTATATACCAATAAATTGTGCAACCTGGATGAAATGGGTAAATTCCTAGAAACATATAATCTTTCAAAACTAAATCAGGAAGAATCAGAGAATCTCAATAGATAGATTACACTTAGAGAAACTGAAACAGTAATCAAAAACCTCCCAACAAACAAAAGCCCTGTGGCTTAACAGACAAATTTTACCAAACAATTTGAGAAGAACTAAACTCTCCTTAAAATATTCCAAAAAATTTAAGAGGAGGGAAGACTCCCAAGCTCATTTAACAAGGCCAGCATTATCCTAATTATAATACCAGATTAAGAAAAAAAATTATAGGTCAATATCCCTGATGAACACAGATGCGAAAATTTAAGGGATTTATTCCAGGGATGCAAGATTGGTACAATAACCACAAATCAATAAACATGATACATCACATAAACAAAATGAAGGATGAAAATCACATGATCATATCAACAGATGCAGAAAAAGCATTTGATAAATTCCATACCCGTTTATGATAAAAAACTCTCAGCCAAGTAGGAATAGAGGGAACATACCTAAATATAATAGAGGCCTTATATGGTAAATCCACTGCATCATACTCAATGGGTAAAAACTGCCAAGCACTACCCTTAAGATTGGGAGATTGGGAACAAGAAAGGAACACATGCTTTCACCACTATTATTCATCATAGTACTAGAAGTCCTAGCTACAGCAATCACACAAGAAGAAGAAATAAAAGGCATCCAAATTAGAAAGGAGGAAGTAAAACTGTCATTATTTGCAGATAACATGATATTACATACAGATAACTCTAAAGATTCCACCAAAAAATTATAAGAACTGATCAATGAATTCAGTCAAGTTAGCAGAATACAAAATTAATATCCAGAAAAGAGTTACACCAATAATAAACTATCAAAAAAGGAAGTGAAGAAAACAATCCCATTCATAATTGCTTCAAAAAGAATAAAATACCTAGGAATAAACCTAATCAAGGATGGAAAAAGGCCTATACTCAGAAAATTATAAGATAATGAAGAAAGAATCTGAAGATACAAGTAAGTAGACACATATACTGTGTCCATGCACAGGAAGAATTAACATCATTAAAATGTCCATACTACCCAAAGCAATCAGTAATTCAACACAATTCCTATCTAGATACCAATAATGCATTTCACAGAACTAGAACATACATGTCAAAAATGTATATGGAACCAAAGAACCCAAATGGCAACAGCGATCTTGAGAAAGAAGAAAAAAATTGGTGGAATCATACTATCTAATATCAAACTATAAGTCCACAGTAATCAAAACAGCATTGTACTGGCATAAAAACAGACATATGACAGAGGAGGCAAAAACATATAATGAGATAAAGATAGTTTATTCAATTAATGGTGTGGGGAAAATTGGACAGATATGTACAGAAAAATGAAACTGGACTATCTTCTTATGCCACACACAAGAATAAATTCAAAATGGATAAAAGACTTAAATGTTAGATACAAAAACATAAAAATCCTAGAAGAAAACATAGGCAGTAAAATCTCAGATAATACCCTAACAGGTATGGCACCTGGATTGGGCATCATTCCACAAACCAAAAGGTTGCCAACTAGATTCCCAGTTAGGGCACATGCTTAGGTTGTAGGCCAGGCCCCTGATTGAGGGCGTGTGAGAGGCAATTGATCAATGTTTCTCTCACACATGGATGTTTCTCTCCCTTTCTTCCTCCCTTCCCCTCTCTCTAAAAATAATAAAATAAAATCTCAGACTTTGTTCATAGCAGTTTTTTTTTTTTGATATGTATCTCAGACAAGGGAACAAAAAATATAAACAAAGTGGACTAAATCAAACTAAAAAGTTTTATACAGCAAAGGAAACCATCAACAAAATGAAAAGACAATCCACTGAATGGGAGAACATGTTCACCAATGCTACATCTGATAAGGGATTAATTTCCAAAATTTATAAAGAACTTATACAACTTAACACCAAAAAAAATCCAATTAAAAAGTGGGCAAAGGATCTGCATAGACACTACTACAAAGAAGACATAAGGATGACCCATAGACATATGAAAAGGAGCTCAACATCACTAATCATCAGAAAAATGCAAATTAAAACCACCATGAGATATCACCTCACAACAGCCAGAATGGATATCATTAATAAATCAACAAACAACAAGTGTTGGCAACGATGTAGAGAAAAGGGACTCCTCATGCACTGTTGGTGGGGATGCATATGGGTGCAGCCACTGTGGAAAACAGTATGGAGTTAACCTCAAAAAGTTAAAAATGGAACTGCCTTATAACCCAGCAATTCCACTTCTGAAAATTTATCTGAAGAAACCTGAAACACTAATTCAAAAGAATATATGTACCCTTAGGTTCATTGCAGTGTTATTTACAATAGCCAAGATTTGGAAGCAGCCAAGTGTCCGTCAGTAGATGACACTAAGGTACATTTACACAATGGAATACTACTCAGCCGTAAAAAGAAAAAGAAGAAGAAGAAGAAGAAAATGTTACCATTTGCAACAGCATGAGTGGACCTGAAGATTATTATGCTAAGTGAAATAAGCCAGTCAGAGAAAGATAAATACCATATGATTTCATTCCTATGTGGAATCTAATGAACAAACTGAACTAACAAGCAAAATAGAGACATACTCATAGATAGAGGGCAGTCTGACAACTCTGGCAGGGGCTTGGGGAGGTGGAGGGATCAAACAACAACAAAGAAGAACTCACTGACACCGACAACAGCGTGCTGATGATGGTGGAGGGAGAGAAAGGGGGCCAGAGTGGATAAATGGTAATGGAAAAAATGCAATAAAAAATCAACTATTAAAAAAGGAAACTAAAAAACAAAATAAATAAAAGATCTCACTTAACAGATAAATTTTAGGAGTAGTAGATTTCTATTGTTTTAAGTACAGTAGTAAAACGTTCTAAAAGCAGGATATATGACAAGTGATGAGCTTCTGTTCTTTATCAAATACAAAGTCCATTAAACTTATAGGTGTAACAATTATACAGATATTATATTTACATGCCCCCGTCCAAAAGACTTTTCATCCCTCATTCAAATAAAGCTTCACTTACTCACTCTAAGTACTGACTAGCTACAGAAATACCTAACGACAACATGAAGTCCCGTTCACCTGTGCTCCGCAGGTACAGGCGGTGGCCAAACAGCAGGATCTCTAAATGGTTCTTCTTGACAGGACACAGGAAAATCTGGGGGCTTGTCCATTTTAAAACTTTCCAAAGTGTTGACAATACTTTTAACTTGTTCATATTCTTCCAATAATTCTTGCCGAACCTTGAAAAAATATATATGTAGCCTTTATATCAAAAACTTTTTAAAGTTTATATATTGCAAATAGTAAATTGCTACAGAATGTAAGTTTTCTTAATGTTTTTCAAAGTATGCAAAATGAGTCATTAAAACATATTAAAAACAAAGAACTATTTACAGTGATGGAGACAGGAAGGCAGCTCAGGAACTGATTTGGAAAAAAGCCTTCACAGGGCAAGTAGTTATATGTCCTTCATAATGGAACTTTATTTTTACCAAGGAATGCAATGACCATGAACACAACTTAAAATAAGTAACTAAGTCAGTAATAAGTAGCCATTCCCAGAAATCTGTAATATTAATGCTAAATCCTTTTAACATACTTGGCAATAGCTTCCAAACAAATTATCAACCAAAATTTTGACCACAATTTCCTGTCCCCAATATCACTAAATATGAAATGCCTGCCTGTCATGAGCATCTGAAAGCCCACTTCTAATTTTTATTTGAATTCTCCTTCACCTGGCTTTGTTAAATTCTTCCAAGTCCTAGGTAAAGTTTATTTTGAGCTCAAAGGCAAGATTTTTTCCTATACTTAAAAAACCTCAGGGGGTGGAAATGGGAGGGAGGTGGGGAGCACTGGGGGGTGGGCAGGGATGGGAGTAAAAGACAGAATACTGTACTTGAACAACAATTAAAATTTAAAAATGTGAAAAAAAATAATTAAAAAAACCTCACTGAGTACTTATTATGTAGAAATTCTTGTGTGTTTACATTTATAAACTCAGTTGAACAATTCTATTTTTTTAATCAGAAAGTATATTTAGCACAGCATGAGTAACTTTCCCTTAGTTTTATCTTGAATAATATATAGAAAGGAACATATAAAGGAGATGAAGAACCAAAGAAAAACCTAGATAAAATTCAATTGCTCATAGATGCAATTATATGATATACTTAAAGAAATGAAATTTTAGAAACTAATAGAAATATAGTAGAAATATCTGAATAGAAATGGCAACTACTTAACACAATTAAGAACATATCAAAAATATTTCCATGCTAGATTAGTAAAGCATTCTTATCTGTGGCTAGTATGCACGATAGAAAAAAACAACTAACAATTTCAACTTGAGTTAGAGCAAGTATATTGTTCTCACTCAACATAATCTGGTAACATTTAGGCTGAAAAATAAGCCAAATTTAACCTGAAAATTTAGTATACATCAATCTGACTAGCAGAAAAATTAGAAGAAACACTTAAAAGGCATTAGTACATAAAATGGAAACTTCAAAGAAATGCTTGACTCTGCACTATTAATTTTAAAAGAATTTTAAGTTTTAAGAATAAGTGGGGAAAATATAATTCATGTTTTTATTAACTGTACTATTATATAATCAAGTTGTATACTCAAGAGACAGCAAATATATTAGTGTTTTTTATTAGATTACTGACTTCTTTGTATTTGTAAGGAGTCTTTCAAAAGAAGAGGAAACTTTTTTTTTATCCTCACCAAAGGATATGTTCTATTAATTTTAGAGAGAGGAAGGAAGGGGTTAGAGAGGGAAAGAATCATCAATGTGAGAGAAACATCAATCAGTTGCCACATGTATGCACCCCAACCAAGCATCGAACCTGTAACCTAGGTATGTGCCCTGACCAGGAATCAAACCCGAAACCTTTTGGTGTATGGGGTGACATTCCAATCAACTGAACTACCAGGCCAGGGAAAAGAGAAAACTTTCTTCAAGGAGAAGTTTCATGAAATGGGTCAAAACTACCTGTTAAATTGAAAGGGGAAAGGGCAAGTAGCCATACCTTATTTCAAAAATTTGTACTCACAATTAGGCAACTGATCATGAAAATTTTTAAAAATTAAAAGTAGATTCAATTAGAATTAAGTTGGGTTGTCCAGAAAGTTCATTTGGTTTTTTCCATAAGATGGCTCTAGTAGTGCTTAGTTGTCTTTAACTTCATTCAAAATAATTTTGCTAGATTGTATTGTGACAGCTGTCATATCAACATGCATTTACAAAAATTATCAAAATTGGTGAATTTTGGGGTAGCCATTTTAATATTGAAGACAGAAGAAAATATGTAACATTTTTAGACTATTATGCTTTATTATTTCAAGAAAAGTAAAAATGCAACTGAAATGCAAAAAAAGATTCATGCAGTATATGGAGAAGGTGCTGTGACTGATCAAATGTAACCAGAGTGGTTTACAAAGTTTCATGCTGGAGATTTCTCACCGGATGATGCTCCATGGTCAGGTAGACCAGGTGAATTTGACAGTAATCAAATCAAGACATTAATTGAGAACAATCAATGTTATACATACTCAAATGGTAGACAGATGACATACTCAAAATATCCAAATCAATAAAGTTATGGATGAAAATGAAAAATATGTCTTTTATTTTATGGAAAAAACTAAATGGACTTTTGGCCAACCCAATTACCTGTGATGTATGTCTCATCATGAAATAATCAAAAATACATAAAATATTAACTGGGCAAGACAAAAAATTATTTAGAATGTGTTTTAATATCTCAGTATTCAGCCATATAACAACTATTTACAACATCTCAAGCTCCAATCTTTCAAGTACAATAGACTACTGCCCTGACTCAACGGATAATGTGACCTTACCTGTTGCCATTTGCCTTTGATAGCCGGGTCTCTGACTGACTGGCAATGTCTCTGAATCTGCTGGATCACCCCTTGGTAATACACCATTGAAGAGTCATAATTTCCAAGAAGTGCATATTCTCTTCCTTTCTTTGCATTGTCACAAATCTCAGCCAAGTTCATCTTTCTTCAGAGACCTAAACATAAATAAAATGGCTTTTTATTAAGTTTTTATCACCAACTTCAAAATATTTTTTATTATTCCTTAAAATATCAGCTTAAAACTACTTGGAAAGTCAGGATGGTTCTCTTCTTCAGGTTATCTGAATGGATCTTACAGTACTGAACAAAGTTTCTAATTTTTGGCAACACAAAGGAGATCACAAAAGAACACCCCAAGAGATGATAAGAAATTACACAGCTCTGCACTACTGATTCATGTTACAGGTACTGGTTTTCCTTGCTCCTTTATAATGACTACAAGCTGCAATAATAGTAAAGATGATCTTGCTATATTCCTTTCAATTTACCCTTGGCAATGTAGAAATATATGAATATCCCATATTTTCCACTGATGTCAATTAAAACTGCAGAAATCAATTCTCACTGAAACTATTTGGCCCAAGAACAAAAAGTCACATGGAAGAAATACATTTTAAAGGAACAGTCCTATAGTTACCCATGCATAATTTATATATGCATTTAATGTGTCATACAACTTATATCTAAACAAAATCCTGTGAATTAAACATTAGTCCTTTCTGTTCCTCAACTGTAATTACTCATGGCCCTGTCATTCTCTGTAGCTTTTTGTCTGTGCAAGCAACTATCACTATCTTTTCTATACTACAAGATGCTAGAAAACCATCATCTGAATCTCTGATTTGTACCAAAGCCCTCCAGCCCATCCTTCTGGTTTTTCTTTCAGGCTTTCCACACATCTCCCAGAATCATCCCAGACTTTGCACCCAAGACTACAAATAGTAAAAAGTCCAGGGTTACAGAAGAATGACATCCTGGGAAGAAGTCCAAATCACCCTATTCTCAATTCATGGAACAATAGACCAGTAAGTATTTTTCTGCGCCTTCCCAAGAGAGTCAGTTTGGTGTGGATAGCTTGGCTCTTTTCCTCTGCCACTTTTCTTCATGGGCTCTAACACTCTTCCTCAAAATTAACCATATCTGGTTCTAGGCATTTTAAGTGACACCAGTACATTCTTGAAAATAGAACTGTTCCTCTATGTGTTATATTTGCCCCTTCTCCCAGCATAGGTTCATTGAAGCAGCATCTATGTTATTTGAGAGTCACACTGCAGCAAATAGTTCACTATTTTTACACAGTAAGAAATTCCAAAGTTGTGTAGATCTATCACAGAATATAGAACAACCATGGAAAACGTCTTCTTCAAATTAGAATATTAACACAAAGCAGTAAGGTATTTTTACAGTGAATAATCTGCAATCAGTAAAGGTGTTCCATGTTATTATTTTCTTTTAAAGGCACTGTGAGACTAAACATTAATTCTGCTGATATATGCAGGTACGTTACTGTGTAAATGAAAATACCCTGATGTAAAGCAGGAGTCAGGAAACTTTTTCTGTAAGGGACCAGACAGAAAATATTTTAGGTTTTGAGAACCAACAGGCAATACTGAGGACATTAGTTAAGTAGTTACATTAATGATACAAAATTTTCCACAATTTTTATTGATGAAATTCAAAATGTTATAACAGTTGAGCGAAACTTTTTGTAAAACAGGTCTCCTAATGGAAATGAAACTTTTGTGGGGAGGAAAAATATTTGACTTGTTAGTTTGGATTCAAAGTTACTGTTCCCTACCATCAAAAGCAAATGCAAATGTTCATACATTAGTACTGATTTTTAATAAGATTTTATGTCTTTCATGTTTGAAAATGTCTTTTGATCCAGATAGGGACTGTCACATACAAATATCAAATCACAGGCATACAATTTCATTCAGCATAATTGTTGTTTAGGAGGCATTTAAAGAATTTACTCTTGATAATTGTCTCTTGCATGTTACTACATTGTAGATTAATCTCTTTTAATTGAAGGTTAGGAGGAAGTGCCTTACCTGCAGTTAAATGGATTTTTTAGTATGAAAATACCCTTTGCACTTGCATCAAAGTCTGAAAAATGCTGCTAAAACTGTAGTTTGAGCTCAGAAAATACATGTCCTGCCAATCTAGTCAGAGGGGGAAAGAGTAGTGAAGATTTCACTTCTTTGCTTTAACTTTTGACTGCATAGAAAGCTATATAAAACAGCTTGATAGCCATAGCCAGCCAGTGTGGCTCAGTTGGTTGGAGTGTTGTTTCTCTCTCCCTCCCTTCTCCTCTCTCTAAAATCAGTAAGCATGTCCTCGGGCCAGAATAAAAAAAAATTTTTTTTAAACAGCAGTCGTGAGTTAAACAACATTAGGTGGCATTGAAACAATTTCTAGATTTGCATATAAACCAGTTTTGTCTTACAATTTTAGATGGAATCCTTTAAAAAACATCAAGTCTGCAGTAAAAAACTAATTTCCAAAGCAATTCAGTGTTCAGTAATAGTGGTAGAGAGCAGTCCCTCTGATTCAGAAAAGCTGCAAATGAGCCCTAAGTTCAAAAGCATTGTAATAGAACTTTACCACTGCTAAGCCACTGACTGATCTGTCATGTAGAACAAGTTCAGATATTTAGCTTCAATTTTTGACAAAAATTCATGGGACTGACAATGGCTAAGTCTACAAGAGCAATACTTTTGAGACACTGCTAGTTCCATATTGCATGATAGATTCAAATATTCTCTCCAAAAAGGCTGCTGATAAATAAACAATGGATATAGACCTTTACCACCTTACATTTTCACAGCTTTGTAAATTTGTTTACCTAAGCCTTTTTGTTCTACACCTTTAGCTTGTCTGACATCTTAGCAGATTACACTTCAGGTAGGATACTTAGTGTTTTCTCAAGTTTTTGTAAATATTCTTGCCTGTACTTATTCCATGAGCACTATTCATTAAAACTAATTCTTCAGTAACTTCAAACTCATCATTGACTTCTCAAGTAAGCAACAAATTGACCATTGTAACATCTGTCAATTCATCAACAGCCAAGGAAAACCACCGAAAATCATTTGACTTCTTTTCAATTCATTATTGGTACCCTCAACTCTTCCAGCAACTATTCCTACCAAAAGGTCAATATTGCCCTGGCTGGCATAGCTCAGTGGATTGAGTGCCGGCCTACAAACCGAAAGGTCACTGGTTTGATTCCCTGTCAGGGCACATGCCTGGATGCAGGCTGGGTCCCCATGTAACAGGGTGCAGCCAAGAGGGTGGGGCCCAGAACTCAGGGTGTCCAGGAAATATTAGGATGTCCTCACCCACCTCCCCCACAGGTGTGGGTTGGGGGAGGGGACACATGGAGCAGGGCCATTGAGAGCTGTTTTGCATAGCAACAGCTTTGCAGCTCACTTCTGGCATGGTCATTGAACATACCTATAACCTTTAACTGGTTTCACAGATAGGTTAAATAGCTGTGGCCATGCTTTCAGCCAGGGAGAAGGGAGCGACTTCCACCCAAGATGTAACTGGGAGGCAACTCCCCCTGGTTACAGCACCTGCATGAGAGCTTGGAGATGACTGGCTTCACACCACAGAACCACACCTGCCCAGACGCACTATGGCTGCCCAGTAAACCTGGAAGGATATGAAGAGTGCTGGCAAGTGTAGCCGATTGTGGGAGGAGTCAAAAATGGAGCTGCAGAGGAAGATTGGAGCAGGGATTTAAACTGAGCTACAGCAGCCATTGCTGGGAGAACCATGCAATTTTGGCAGAGTGGAGACTCCCACAACCCTGTGAGAGAGAATCACCATGCAGCTTTGGCAGAGTGATGACCCCCCTTCCCACATCTCTGGGAAGGAGAACCACGTGGTTTTGGCAGAGTGGAGACTCCCGCGGCCATTGTGCAGAGGGGACAACATGGCTGTGGCAATAGAAAGGAGAGCCAGACGGCTTTGCCAGAATGGGGACTCCCACAGTTTTAGAAGGGGGAACCACCACCTGGCTTTAGCAGAGATCCCGGTGACACAGCTGATGGTGCCGGGAACCGAGGGAGGCCTACCAGCCAAGACAGATTACTGGGAAGAACCAGGAGCTGCCTGAGCCATGGACTTCTATTTGTTTTCCTGAGATACGGTACCCCAGACTGGGCAAAGTGGGGAAGAAGGAACTGTGTATGTTTGTGGGTGTTTTAAGGGACTTTAGGATTTTGATGAAAACATTAGGTCGCTACTTTAAGTCTATATAGCATTAAATAAACACTTCCTTTCCTTTTCACGAATCTCTGGCATTGAGAGATGTCTTTCCTATAAGGTGGCAGACATAATGAACCTGGGGGGTTCCTTTCGGGTAATAGCATATCGCCCTTTGCCCCCCCCCCCACCGTTGTTCTGTAACACCCATTTGGGGGCAACAAGAGGCACCAATTGATGTTTCTCTCACACATGAATGCTTCTCTCCCTAACTTCCTCCCTCCCTCCCCCTCTCTCTGAAAATAAATGAATAAAATCTTAGAAAAAAAGAGGTTAATAGTCTTAAATTTATTTTCTCCAAACACATTTCTTTGCCCGCTATAATCAAACATGATTTAGTTAATTCCCCATCAGTAAACAATTTCCTTGCTTGGTACAGCCTGATTTTTGTTTTTTAACTTGGTAAACAAATTCTGCTGTGATAAAATATTCCTCTTTGAGTTTTCTAATTTTGCTGACCATTGCTCTGCTATCAGTTGGGAATATTATGATGAATGATTAGTCTGGTAATGTCAGTATACACTGCATCTCATTAGCACATCTATAGTGTCACTGCATAATAATCACAGTGCTTTGTCATCTAATTCAGTAGTCTACACTCCATTGTGCTTTGAAAGTATAACATGTCAAGTCCATTTTTCTCATCTTTTCTTGTTTTGACATGTGTATGTGCTGATAATAAATAATGTAAAACATCACAGTACAGTGAAATCATGGCACTTGAATCACTGTAATTACAGTGTACCAAGCAACAATGCAAAGCAATGAGAATGCCATAAAAATCTGTCACAACTCCTGAATTCTGTCATTCCAGCACAAAAGAAGCCATAGACATTATGTAAACAAATGAGTGTGGTTGCAATAAAACTTTATTTACAGACACTGAAAACTGAGTTTCACTTAATTTTCACATGTCACAAAATAGTATTCTGACTTTCTTAAACATTAAAAAAATGCAAAACCATTCTCAGTTCACCGGGCATTCAAAAGCCAAGTGGCAGTCTGAATTTGGCCTTACATTATAGTTTGCCAACTCCTGCTTTCAGCCTGTCATAGGAATCTAGGGAAATAATAGTGGGGGCAGAGGGGACAAGGGTTTTCAGGAACTACTATAAAGAACAGGTGGACAAAACCAAGGGGGAGGTGGAAGCAAGGGAGGGAGGTGGGTTTGGCTTGGGTGGGGCAGAGTGGTGGGGAGAAAATGCAGACAACTGTAATTGAGCAACAATAAAGTAATTAAGGAAGAAAGGAAGGGAGGGAAGGTAGGAAGGATGGATCTAGGAAAATAAAAGTAAATTAAACCCAAAAGAAGAAGAAAGAACATAACAAAGTTAAGAGCAGAAATCAGTAAAACAGAAACAGAAAAAGTCAACACAGCCAAAAGCTGGTTCTTTGGAAAAATCACTAAAATTGATAAACCTCTAGTGACACTGACCAGGAAAGGGAGAGAGAAAACATGCTACCAAAGCAGAAATGAAGAAGGGGCTACAACTACAAACTTCAGAGATATTAAAAGGTAAAAGAGGGCTTATGAAATTGACAAATTCTATGAAGGTCACCACATATCAAACTTACTCAAGAAAAAACAGAGTAATTAACCTGAATAGTTCTATAGCATTCAATGAAATTCAAGTTGTAACATAAGATTTCCCAGGGCAGCAGGGTGAAGGGGAACTCTAGATCCAAATGGCATCACTAGTGAACTCTCCCAAGCATTTAAGGAAAAAAATAAAGTCAATTCTAAACAAAATCTCTCAGAAAAAAAAGAGAATAGAAAAATATCCAATTCATACTTCAAGACCAGCATTACTTTGACACAAAATCAGACATTATAAGAAATTTATACACCAATATTACTCAGGAGCACAGATACAAAAATCTTTAAATTTTAGCTAATCAAATCCAGTAATATAATAAAAAGATAATGCATTATGCCCAACAAGGGTTTATACCAAAAGTTGAAGGTGTTTTATTATATTTAAAACAAATCAATATAATTTTATTTTTAGTTTACATTGAGTATTATTTTGTAATAAAGTTTCAGATGTACAGCATAGCAGTTACACAACCATAGTTTACAAAATGTTCCCCCCAATATTTCCAGTACCCACCTGACACCATACATGGTTATTACATTGACTGTGTTCACTATGCTGTACTTTACAACCCTGTGACTATTTTAACACCAATCTGTTTCTCAATTGCTTCCTTTTTCACCCAGTCCCCTAATCTCCCTGCCCCCACAACCATCAGTCTGTTCTCTGTATCTAAAAGTCTGTTTCTGTTTTGTTTGTTCATTTACATTGTCCTTTAGACTCCACATGTAAGTGGATCTCACATGTAATTTATGAAGGGGAAAACACATAGTATTTGTCTTTCTCTGGCTGACCCATTTCACCCAGCACAATACCTTACAGGTCCATGCAAGCTGTCACAAATGTTAAGATTTCGTTCTTTTTTGTGGCCGAGTAATATTCCATTTGTGTGTGTGAGTGTGTGTGTGTGCATGTGTGCATGCGTGTGCGCACCATCACTTTTTTATTCACTTGTCTACGGGACTTGGGTTGCCTCTATATCCCAGCCACTGTAAACAACACTGGAAGGAATACAGGGGTGCACATATTTCTTCGAATTAGTATTTTGAGTTTCTTTGGATACATATTCAGAAATAGAACTCCTGGGTCACAGGGCAGTTTCATTTTTAATTTTTGAGCACTCTCCGTATTGTTTTCCATAGTGGCTGTACAAATCTACATTCCGATCACCAGTGTATGAGGGTTTCCTGCTCTCCACATCCTCACCAATGCTTGTTTCTTGATTTATTGATGACGATCATTCTGACAGGTGTGAGGTGATACCTCACTGTGGCTTTAATCCACAATTCTCTGTTACATTGACTATCCCCTTATGTCTATTGGCTATCTGTATGTCCTCTTTGGAAAAGTGTCTATTCAAGTCCTTTGCCCATTTTTTTAATTGAATTAGGTTTTCTTTGGTGTTGAGTTATATGAATTCCTCATAAAGTTTGGATATTAATCTCTTATCAAACATATCATTGGCAAGTATCTTCTCTTATTCACTAGGTTGTCTTTTCATTTTTTGATAGTTTCCTTTACTGTGCAAAAACTTTTTACTTTGATGTAGTCCCATTTGTTTATTTATTTATTTTGCCCAAGGAGATATATCAGAAAAAATACTGCTAAGAGAAATGCAAGAAATTTTACTGCCTATTTTTTCTACTAAAAGTTTTATGGTTTCAATTCTTAAATTTAAGTCTTTAATCCATTTTGAGTTTCTTCTTGTATATGGTATAAGAAGGTGGTCTAGTTTCATTTTTTTTGCAAGTGTCTATCCACTCTTCCCAACACCACTTACTGAACAAGATCATCTTTACCACATTGTATGTCCTTCCCTCCTTTGTCAAATATTAATTGACCATTATTTCTAGGGTTTATTTCTAGCTCCCATGCGAGTGCAGCACCAAACAGGAGACAGATTGGGATGAAGAGGAATGGCCCCTACCCCAGTACCACACAACACAGTCTCTGATACCCTGAGTCCACTGGGACCTCCACACCACCAACCCAGGCAGCTGAATCCTCCACAGGGTGTGAGGTTGGCAGGGCAGGGCAATAGGGCGTTGGCTGATGCCATATGGAGGGGCGTGCTTACCCCAAGAAAGATGTTGTCTATGGGCAGTGTGGGAGAAGGACTCAGCACAGGAACCCTGGCAGCTGTCCCTTTAGCTCTGTCCCTGAAGCCACACAACCCAGTCTCTCCTTCTACTAGTGTACTCTGAGCCTCCTTCCTCTCCTGGAAACCAGGGTGAGTGGTTGTGAACAAGATGTTGTGCACTGGTCCTTTAAGAGGGCACCTGGGCTTCTAGCAGACTCTTGTCTCTCTCTAGTATGCAAAATCCCAGCTGATGTTCACAGCCAGATATTTTGTGGGCTCCTTTTCCTCGCTCTGCTCCATGCTGGGAAGCCTGACATGGAGTTGAGACCATACTCCTCAGGGAGAATTTTGCAGCTGAGTTATCTCTCTGAATTCTCCTAGCCCTTTTTTCCATCTTCACTCTTCCTACCAGTATTGATGTGGCTTCTTCTGTAAATTCTTGTATTCAGCTAATCTTCACTTGGTTATTCAGATTGATTATTCTATATTTTAGTTGTAATTCTAGTTTGGTCCTGTGAGGAGGTTAAGTGGTATAACTTCTGCCTACTCTGCTGCCCTATCAACATAATTTTGAGACTACAAATAAAACATATCATTATCTCAACAGATACAAAAAAAAGCATGTGACAAAATTCAACACTATTCATAAGAACTCTTAGCAAATTAAGAACAGAATTTCCTCAGCCAAAGAGCACTATGAAATTCCTAAGATTAACATCATACATACTGTGGATGACTGGGTGCTCTTTCCCAAGATCAAGAAAATATGGATAGTATATTTGTTCTCACCCCTTCTATTCAAAATTAGAATTAGAGGTTCTAACCAGTGCAATGAGGCAAGAAAAATTAAAAGGCATATAGACTGAAAAAAAGAAACTAGTTTTATTCACATACAACATGATTGTTAATGAAGAAAATCCTAGGGAATCTACAATAGCTACTAGAATTAACTAGTGAATTTTATGTTTTTCTCTCATTTTTGTCTAGCACATGTCTTTCTTCTTCTTAGTTTACTCCATTTCCTATGGAGCACATTTTTTCCCCACAGATGGGAGGTAAAGTTTTGAGACTATGCTCATCTGAAAAATGCCTTTATTCTACTCTCATACTTCCATGATAGTTTTGGCAGGCTCCTGAATCCTAGTATGGAAATAATTTTCCTTCAGAATTTTGAAGGCACTGCTCTATTACCTTCTAGGTTTCGATTTAAGAAGATGGAAGTCATTCAAATTCGTGATCCTTTATTATCATCTGGGGTTTTTTTTTTCCAAGGGGGTGTTTGTTTGGCTTTTTGCCCTTTCTGCAAGTGTGTGGGAACTTCTCTTGGATACATGGTTTCTAAAATTGTTGATGATGGTGTTTCAAGATGCAGAACAGGTGGAAGCACTCACTTGCTCCTGGCACCAAACAGGATTTACAGCTAAATTATAGATCAACCTGAATAATAAACTGAAGGCTATCTAAACTGAAATATTATAATGAAGAATTTTAGAAAGCCAGAGAGACTGGTAAAAAGGGCAGAGACAAAGACAGGACTGGCCCCCATGCCTACATGTGGTGGCTGAGAAGCCAGAGAAATATCTCAGATACAAAACTCCCTGCCCCCAGGGGCATGGAATCTCAACCCCATACAGGGATCCCTTAACCCAGGGCAACAGAGAAAGGAAGATAAGCCTGCATAGTATCTGGTGATGAAAATCAGTGGGGATTCAATCCAGCCACGAAAGAAGAAGGTCTTCAAGAGACCCAGACACCACCTTCCCAGGGTCAAGCACTCCTCTTCTTATAGCACCAGCCAGGGTAATGCACTGCCCAGTTTTCTGACTACTGGTGACTCTACTCTGCTGTGCTCAGGTCCTGCAGAAGGGTCTGCTAGCTGTACCCAGCGGGGACTTTTGGGGTGTTCTTTTTCTGGAGAAGCTGTTAGCAGAGACTCAAACAATGAATGAACTGTGCAGTTTTGTAAAGGGGACCATTCTTCCCTACCTCAAGCACACAGCCAGCACCTGTTGAATCACTTGGCCACTCTGTGGCCCCATTCTGCTGAGTTCAGTGGTACACAGGGATCAAAGTGCTATGCAGGCTGGGACTTCCAAAGAGCCATCTCCCAGGAAGGCTTTTGTCCAGGAATCTGACCAGCCAGTGCTGGTTTGTGTGGCTACATTGCTGGGAACGGGAGGGAGGGACCACTGGTATCTCCTCTGCGAGCTTAGCCCATGCTATTTCCAGAATGAGGAAGAAGAGCTGCCCTCCTCCTACATTCTTGTAGGCACCACCCTCAGTGGGAGATTTTTTAGACCTGCCCTCCCTAAATCCCATTGGCATCTCCCTGCTGAGCTCAGTTCTACAGGCAGAAAGAAGGTCTGCTTGGAGCTGAGACATTTGGAGACTGTCTCCCTCAAAGGCTATTGTCTTGAACCAAGACTAAGTGCTTGACACCCTCCTGCAGATGCAGCATGCACTACCCCCTATGGGAGACTCTTTTGATCTGTTCCCCCTCCCAGCCCCAGTGGTTTCACCCAGCTGGGCTTGCTCTTACAGAGAGGATGGCTGGCTGCACCCAACCTGAACTTATGGCACACTCCTCCTGAGGGAGCTAGAGTTGGAGACTCTGGCAGAGACTGAATAGTTTGGCTCTGGAGTAGGGGCCACGTTGCCCTCACTAAAGGCCTGACCACATGGCCCCCAAGTAGGGAACCCTCTAATGCTGAACTTCCAAGCCCAGTCACCCTTCCTTACCAAGCTTGTAACCTGTGGAAGAATCTGTTGCAGCCAGCCCGGGCCCACTCTACAGTCTTTCTTCAGAAGGCTCTGAAGGAAAAATGGTCAACCTCAGGGGGAGGAAGAGTAGGTGACAGGTGGAAGCAGACATCAAAGAGCTTTGGATATTTTACAGATCTGCCCCAGCTCTAAGCTGTATACAGATTGTATTTTCACAACCTTGTATACAGATTGACCTGTCCCAGGCACACCCAGGCACACCCAAGCCCAGTAGACACAGTCACAAACATATCCTCAGGTGAAAAACATTTTTAAAAGACATAGGGGTAGCTGAATGGATAAAAAAAAGTGACCCATATATATGCTATTACAAAAGACTCACCTAAGAACAAAAGACACACAGAGACTGAAAATGAAGGATAGAATAAAATATTTCATACAAATGAAAATGAAAAAAGCCTGAGGTAGCAATTCTTATATAAGACAAAAGAGACTTCACAACAAAGGCCATAACAAGAGACAAAGCTCACTACATAATACTAAAGGGACTGATCCAATAAGAGGCTATAACCCTTATAAACATATATGCACCCCACGTAGAAGCACCTAATAGATAAAGAAAATCTTTTTTCTTTCAATCCTCATCTGAGGATATTTTTTTCACAGCTTTCAGAGAGAGAGAGGAAGGGGGAAAGAGAAAAAGAGAAAGAGACATCAATGTGAAAGAAAAACATCAATTGGTTTCCTTCTTGTATGTGCCTCAACCAGGGATCAAACCTGCAACCTGGGTATGCGCCCTGGCCAGAAATCAACCTGTGGCCCTTTTGGTCTGCAGGAAAACATTCCAACCAACTGAGCCACACCAGCTAGGAATAAAGAAAATTTTGGTGGACATTAGAAGAGAGATCAACAGCAATACAGTCATAGTAGATTTTAACATCCCATTAACATCAATGGATAGATCTTCCAGACAAAAAAGTCAACAAGGCAACAGCAACCTTAAATGATGCACTAAATCAGGGAACTTAAATTGACATTTATAGAACATTTCATACCAGAACAGCAGAATATACATTCTTCTCAAGTGCAAATGGAATACTCTCAAAGATATATTACAGGTTAGGACACAAAATAAGTCTTAAATTCAAGGAGATTGAAATCAGCCCTGACCAGTGTGGCTCAGTTGGTTGGGTATCTCCCCACAGTTCGATTCCTGGTCAAAGCACATGACTGGGTTACAAGTTTAGTCCTAGGTTGGAGCACATACAAGAGGAAACCAATCAATGTTTCTCTCTCACATCAATGTTCCTCTCCTTCTCCTTTTCCTTTCCCTCTCTCAAAAAATATTATTTTTTTAAAAAGAAGACTGAAGTCATATCAAGTATCTTCTCTGATTACACTGGTATGAAACTAGAAATCAACTACAATGAAAAAAACTGAAAACACAGGGAGACTTGACTTGGGGTAATGAACACACAATATAATTATATAGATGATGTATTATAGAGTTGTATACCTGAAAGCTATATACTTAACCAATATCACCCCAATAAATTTAATTTTAAAAAACTAAAACAATTCATGCCCTGCTGGGGTGGCTCGTGGACTGAGTGCCAACCTGTGGACCAGTGTTCACCAATTCAATTCCCAGCCAGGGCACATACCTGGGCTGTGGGCCAGGTCCCCGGGGGGGGCAAGTGAGAGGCAACCACACATTGATGTTTCTCTCCCTCTCTTTCTCCTTCCCTTCCCTTCTCTAAAAATAAAGAAATAAAATCTTTAAAAAATAAAAAAATTAAAATAAATAAATTTTAAAATAAATAAAAAATAAAAATAAAAACCATTCAAACATATGGGGGCTAAATAGCATGTTATTAAGCAACAAATGGGTTAACAATGACATCAAGGGAGAAATAAAAAATTACCTGGAAACAAATGAAAAGAAACACACAACAACCCAATATCTATGGCACACAGTGAAAGTAGTCCTGAGATGGAAGTTTACAGCATTACAGGCGTATCTCAAGAAGCAAGAAAAATCTCAAATAAACACTCTTAACCCTATGCCTAAAACAACTAGAAAAGGAACAACAAACAAAGCCCAGAGTAAGTACAAGAAAAGAAATAATAAAGATTAGAGTGGAAATAAATGACACAAAAACTAAAAAAACAGTAGAGACCACTGAAACCAAGAGCTGGTTCTTTGAAAAGATAAAGACTGACAAATCTTTACCCAGACCAGTGTCACCCCAACAAATTTAATTTACAATATTTTTAAAAGAATGAGTACAAAATAAATTCAAAAAAGAGAAAGAGGACCCAAATAAATAAAGTCAAAAATGAAAGAGAAGTAACAATTGACATCATAGAAATACAAAGGACTGTAAGTGGAGTAAAGACAGTCTCTTCAATAAATGGTGCCAGAAAAACTGAACAGGTACATGCAAAAGAATGAAACTAAAAAAAAAAAAAAAAAAAAAATAGGTCACCAACTGACACCACACACAAGAAGGAACTCAAAATGGATAAAAGACTTAAATGTAAGTCACAAAACCATGAAAATCCTAGAAGAAAACATAGACCGTAGAATCTCACATATCTCTCATAGCAATATTTTTGCTGATATGTCTTCTATCAAGGGAAATAAAGAAAAAATAAACAAATGAGACTATATGCAAACTATAAAGCTTCTGCATAGAAAAAGCAACCATTAACAAAATGAAAAAGAAACCCACTAAATGTGAAAACATATTTGCCAATGATATATCTTATAAGGGGTTATTTCCAAAATATATAAAGAACTTAAACAACTCAACACTAGGAACACAAACAACCCAATTAAAAAAAAAAAGCAGGCAAAGACCTGAAGAGACACTCATCTAGAGAGACATACGGATAGCCAATACACATATGAAAAAATGCTCAGTATCACTAATCATCAGAGAAATGCACATTAAAACTATAATGCACTATCAACTCATACCTGTCAGAATGGCTATCACCAATAAATCCACAAAAAACTAGTGTTGGCAAGGATGTAGAGAAAAGATAAATCTCATGCACTGCTGGAGAGAATGCAGACTGATGTAGCCACTGTGGAAAAACAGTAGGGAGTTTCCTCAAAAAATTAAAAATGGAACTGCCTTTTGACCCAGCAATCCCACTTCTGAGAATATATACTAAGAAACCTAAACACTAATTCAAATGAACATATGCACCTCTATGTTCATTGCAGCATTATTTACAATAGCCAAGATCTTGACACAGCTCCAGTGCCCATCAGTAGATGAGTGAATAAAATACTATGGTACATTTATGCAATGGAATACTATTCGGCCATAAAAAGGGAAATCTCACCTTTTGTGACAGAATGTGACAGCATGGACAGCATTATGCTAAGTGAAATAAGCCAGTCAGAGACAGACAAATAGTATATGATCTCACTTATATGTGGAACCTAATAAACAAAATAAACTAACAAAATAGAAACAGAAGCATGGATACATGGATCAGACTAAAAGAGAGTGGATTGGGGAACTGGATGAAAGAAGGTGAAGGGATTAATCAAAAACCATATAGACATAACACATAGAGCCAGAAAACAGTGTGGTGATAGCCAGGGGGAAAGAGGGGTGGGGGTAGAAAATGGGGACATAAAGAGACTTTGCTTGGGGTGATGGGCTCATGATGCAGTGTGCAGATGATGTGTTGCTTTTTTAAAAATCCTCACCAGTTGATATGTTTATGTAGTTGAGAGAGAGAGAGAGAGATTAATGTGAGAGAGAAACATTGATGGTTTGCCTCCACTAAAAATACAACCTAGGTCCATGCCCTGACCAGAATTAAATCTGTAACCTTGATGCACAGAATGTCATCCCAACCAACTCAGCCATCCAGCCAGGGCCAAATGATGTTTTCTTGAGTTATGTACACTTGAAACATGTATGGTTTTGAGAACCAATGACACCCAATAAATTCAATTAAAAAATATAGCCTCCATAATGGTTGATGATGTGCTTTGAAAAAGGGTCTGTATGAAACTCTTTCAATCTAGAAATCAACGTCTTTTAATTTTAGTAAAATTTCTGAATTATTTCATTGGTGATTTCTATTTTTTCTGTTCTTTCTGGAACATTTTTAATTCAGATATTGGACTACCTAGCTTGGCCCTCTAATTTTCTTAGCTTTTCTCTCCTATTTTCCATCTCTTTATCCTTTTGCTCTACATTCTTCAAGATTTCATCAACTTTACATTCTATCACTTCTACAAAGTATTTTCCTTGTGTAATTTATTATTTTCATTATTTTATTATTTTCATTGTGTATATAAGACATAGAATGCACAAGCCTTAAGTGTACTATGAATTTTAACTTTGGATACACCCAGGTTACACCCACATCAAGATATAAAACATTTCCACCCCCCAGAAAGATCCTTCATGTCCTCTTAAGTTAGCACTTCTCCTCTAGGGCAAGTTAATATTCTGACTTCTGTTACCATCGATAAGTTTTGCTTGCTTTAATCAGCTTTAATGAGATGTAGTTTTTATACAATGAAATTCCCTAATTTTAAGTGTACAACTTGATTCCTTTTGAAAAGTGTATACAATTGCATATCCACCATCAAAGTTGGTGTATAGAACATTTCCGTCACACTGGGAAATTCCTTCTACTCTTTGCAGTCAGTCACCACTCCTATCGTGCATTGTTCATCACTATAGTTTTGTCTTTTACAGAATGTGACATAAATAGAATCATATCATATGTACTCTGTTCTTTGACTTCTTTTATTTAGAATAATGCCTTTGAGATTCAACCATGTTGTTGCATGTATTAGTAACTCAACATTTTATTGCTGAGTAGCATCTCATTTTATGGATATACTAAAACTTGTTTTTCATTTACCTACTCTCCAAAAGGCATTTGGCAGAAACAAACACAAAAGTATAGTATATCCCTGACCCACGCCTCACAGTATTTCTACTGAGATTACATACAAAATGTTAAGACATGAAAAATATAATCCATTATGAGGTAGAAGCAAATGATACAACATAAAGCAAAAATTAATGCTGTTATATAAAACAGGAGTCCCCAACCTCCAGATCACAGACTGGTACTGGTCCAGGCCTGTTAGGAACCAGGCCACACAGTAGGAGATGAGCTATAATGTAATGCACTTGAATCATCCCAAAATCAACTTCCCCACCACAGGCCGTGGAAAAACTGTCTTCCACAAAACTGGTCCCTCGTGCCAAAAAGGTTAGGGACTGCTGATCTAAAGCTCTTGATAATCTATAATTTACTATCCATTAAATATACTTAAAAACATACAGATGAGATATCTTAAAATGCACGACATAAAAAAGGATCAAGAAAAATTCTAGCATTAAAAAAATATAGTCACTTAAATTAAAAACTCAGTGGACATCAATGTACCCCCTGAATGAGAAAAGTCCTCAAAAAGAGAAAAGTTTTGCCGATGTGGAAGAGGTGAAACAAAAAACAGCAGAAGCACCAAAAAGGCATCAAAGTTGACAAGTTCAAAAACAGTTTTGAGCAATGGAAAAAATGTCTCAATAGGTGTATTGCATCAAGGAGAGTACTCTGAAGGTGACTGAAATTTAAACATGTAAGAATACACAATTTTTAATAAATAAATCCCAGGTTCTTGTGGGGTCCACCCTCATATACAGCTCTGTTGATGGCTTGAACATGCATCTCTCCAGGTCAGATTGATGACTCTTAAAATTCAGAGGCAGACTGTCCCAACTGCTGGGTTCACATAAGGGTATACTGTTTTTCCACCTGAATTTGGCATGCCTTTCTACATTTTTATCCAAAATTTTATTGTCATTTGCTCACCCTTTAGCAGTATCAGCCATTAGATGAAAGTATCAAAGATTTCCTTGAATTGCAGCACAAAATTTGTTTTCATCCTAACCCAACAATATGTTTATTGATTTTAGAAAGAAGGTAAGGGATGGAGGGTGAGAGAGACAGAGAGAGAGAGCTATCAATGTGAGAGAGAAATCATCAATCCATTGCTTCCTGTATGCACCCTAACTGGGGATCAAATCCATGACCTAGGTACATGCCCTGACCGAATATCAAACCTGCAACCTTTTGGTGCACGGAATAACACTCCAACAAACTGAGCCCCATGGCCAGGTCCTGAATGGTTTTAAATGATGGCATCAAACAGTGAAAACTACATCACCCACCATTCTTCATCCATTTCTTTTGTCACTCTAAACATCTGCCCAAGGTAGGATCTCAAGCTGACTTAGATCTTTTCATTTGTAAGAGCATAAGCCATCTCCATCCCCTCAATTCCATACCTGAGGAAGCAAAACCCCAGGGAAAGATAAGCACCTGTGTCCTCCCACACGCTGCAGAGGACTACTCACATCTCCCCTTCTGTGCAGGTGACACACCAGAAGCAGGCAGAGAAGGTAAATGGGGAGTCTGGTTTCTCCATCTGATTGATATTTTGATAACATTTCTGTATAATTTGATGGAGATCATATTTTTATTTGAGTGAGAAAAATCTTATTTTAAAGCCCCTTTATGGGAATTACCGTGTGGGTTTTTTTGTTTGTTTTTAAGTATAAAGCAGTGATTTATACTAGCAGGTAAGACATTGTAGCAACCCAAAATACCCTTTTGGAATGCAGTAGCACATGATTATAAAGCAGAACTTAGAGGTCTTTCCCTAAAATTCCCAATATGCATACACTTTCTGGATCCTAAGTCTAATTGCTAACATTTTTAAGTCTAATGTTTTTATCACCAATTTTTCTTTTTAACAGTGTTCCCTTTGTAATTTAATTATTGAATTTCCTGGGTTTGACATATTAAGTGTTTAAGAGATGACATGGTTTCATTTTTCTTGTTTGTTTTTATTTTTATTCACTGATTTTACAGAGAGGAAAGAAAAGGGACATAAATCTATAGTTCCACTTATTTACATATTCATTGATAGATTCCTGTAATGTACCCTGGCCAGAGATTGAACCTACATCCTTGGCATTTTGGATCAATGCTCTAATCAACAGAGCTAACTGACCAGACTGTGACATGGTTTTTTTGAAAGTCAAGTCTTATAAATTGAAGTAGCTGAGTTCCTCGATGTTTATCATATTTACTAATGTGCCTGTCATAAAAAGCACCAAAACTTAGATCAGTAGCTTTATGCTCATTAGCCTGTAATAATATAATTGTCAACCCACTTATAATTTGCAATACTGAATGTATATAGTGATAGAGTTGTCAATAAAAAAATGTGGCTTCTAAAAAAAATTCAATGAACTGAGAAAATAGCAGATTAGACAGAGATGAAAGGAGAATCAAGAAATCATTAAAATTAAAAAAAAAAGAAATCATAAGATAGACTTCTGGCCAACATGACCAATGTGGTACTTGCATCCTTCCACAACCATATCAAAATTAGAACTAAACTACAGAACCACCATCATTCAGAACTGCCTGAAATACAGCTGAATGGAGGTCCTGCAACTAGGGAATTAAAGAAGCCAAATCAAGACTGGTAGACGGGGGCAGAGATGAGAAACAGGCTGGTCCCAAACCTGTGAGTGTCAGATAAAAATCAGGAGGAATATCTTGGCTGTTGAGGTATCCCCTGAGGAGCAAGGGGTCCCAGCCCCATACCAGGCCCCCAAACCTAGGTCCCCATAACTTCTGGCTATAAAAACTGGCAGAAATTGAGGCTGAGTGAGGCACAGGGCTTCTGGAATCCCAAGCAGTTCCTCTTAAAGGGGCTACACATGGACTTACTCTGCTTCTGAATTCAAGCGCTGAAGCAGCAGCTCCAAAGGCACCAGGGACATACAGGAAGGAACTGAACTATCTGGCATCAGGGTGAGAATTGAGAGAGAGGGGCAGCTTGTTCCCTTACAAAAGTGCTGGCAGAGGTCATTGTTCCTTTGATGAGCCCTCCCCTCATAAAGCCAGCAGGTAGCTCCATATCTGGGTTGCCATCAACCTGGCTTTCACTGTTTGCCCTTCCAGGAGACCTGCCACCCCCACCCCATCAAACAAGCAGGCCCACCCAAGCTGTTTCCAGTGCCTTTTCCATATGAATGGCCTGTCTTGGCTCATGCTTCAGACTCTCCTAAAATCTCTCAGGGACTTTTCCTAAAATTTCTCAAACAGCAATTTGGCCTCTGCATAACCCATACCTCTTGCTAAGTGGCTCCAGGCCCAGCACTAGCAGCAGCCAGCCTTGGTTCACAGCTTGGCCTCTCCTGGGCAACTTTAAGCCCAGCACAAGTAGCAGCCATCTATCTGCAGATTGCTCTAGCTTATGCCAGGTGGTCCCAGGCAGGGCACAGGCAGTGGGTGATCCTACACCTCCTGGGAGGACTCATAGCCAGTGCATCCAGTAGACAGCTTCAGACTACACCAGATTAGATTAAAACCCTACCAACACCACCAGCGAAACACTCAATGGGCAACTTGAGTGAGTATCGAAGACCCACTGAAGCAAGTCTTGCTCTACAGGGTCGACTCAAGCACAGCAGCTCCTCCATTGTAGTTGCAGCTGGTCCTCCAAGTTGACAGGCCTGTGGTCAATCCTTAGTGACACCAACAGCTATCAAGGCTCCACTACAACAGGACAGTGTACAGAGCCCACAGAGGGGTGCACCTACAGCACCCAGCTCAGGTGACTGGAGAAGCTGTGCCACTGGGTCCTACAGGACACCTACTACACAAGGCTACTCAACCAAGTCCGAGAGATGTAGCACCTCTAATCTTATACACAGAAAGAAAAATAGGGAAGCAGCCAAAATGCAGAGACAAAGAAATAGGTCCCAAGTGAAAGAACAGGAGAAGTTTCTAAAAAAAGAACTAAATGAAATGGAGGTAAGCAAACTACCAGATACAGAGTTCAAACTTATGATAATAAGAATACTCAAGGGAGGACTTTTGATCAAAGTGGAGGCATAGATAAACACAGCCGCCTGTTCACACAACCACATCAAAATTGCAAATAACTATATAACAATTATCAATCAAAACATCAGAAATTGAGGGGAATGGAAGTCTGACAATGACAGAATTAAAGAAACCACATCCATCCAGACTCGTAGGAGGCATGGAGACATGAAGATGCAGAATTGGCTGGTGCACACATGTAGTGGACAAAATTTGGGAGGGATATCTCAGGATGGAGGGGTCCCAGCCCCACACCAGGACTACCAGCCTGGGGTTCCAGTGCCAGGAAGATAAGTCCCCATAACTTCTGGCTACAAAAACCAGCAGGGACTGACTCAGTGGAAGAACTACTGGAGTCCCAAGCAGTTCCCCTTAAAGAACCCATACATGGACTTACTCAGATTCACTCCCTCTGAGCTCCCACACCAGGGTAACAACTTGAAAGGCACCAGAGGGGCATACAGGAAGGAACTGAAGTGTTTGGCATCAAGGCGAGAACTGGCGGACAGCTTTCTCCCAATATAATGGCAGGCAGAGGCCATTGTTCCTTTTCTGAACCCTCCCCCAACCCAGACCCACAGAGCTCCAGGCCATGGCAATAGCAGACTAAGACTCCATCAACCTGGCTAACAATGTATGCCTCACCCTGGTGATTCCCTGAGGCTCCACACCATCCAATTTACAGGCCCACCCAAGATGTTAACAGTGGCTTGTCTTTATGAATGGCTGGTCTTGGCTCATATTTCACAACTTCTTAAATTCTGTCAAACAAGCAACAGGCATTCTCAGGGTGCCTCCAGACCCAATACCTCTTGTTCAGTGGCCCCAGGATAGGCACTAGCAGTAGTCAACCTAGTTTCACAGCCTGGCTTCACCTAGAAACCTCTAAGCCCAGCACAAGTAACAGCTATCTGCACATCACTTTGTAGCTCAGGGAGGGTGGTCCCAGGCAAAACACACTTGAAAGGCTGACCTTGGCCTACACCACCCAGGAAACCCCAAAGCCTGCGCACCCAATGGACAGCTACAGACCACATCAGAGTACCACCAGCCTGCCCCAGTATCACTGGTCCTCCACAGAGGATGGAGGTTGGTGGCCAGTGGTCACAGTCAATCCTTGTAGTCAACTGGCCTGGGTAAATCCCTTCCATTGACCTGCCAACAACAATCATGGCTCAAGTACAAGAGGAGGGTATACTCAGCCCACACAGAGCATGTACCTTGAGTACCCAGCTTGGGGGACAGGGAAGGGTGTGCCACTGGACCCTACAGAACACCTACTATATCAGGCCACACTACCAAGATATGAAGTCATAGCAGCTCTACCTAACACACAGAAACAAACACAGGGAGGCTGCCAAAATGAAAAAACAAAGAAGCATGGCCCAAATGAAAGAACAGATCAAAACTCCACAAAAAAAAAGCTAAACGTAATGGAGATAAGCAATTTATCAGATGCAAAATTCAAAACACTGGTTATAAGAATGCTCAAGGAACTTAGTGAGGACCTCAACAACATAAAAAAAGTCAGAAATGAAGGATACACTAATTGAAATAAAGAAGAATTTGCAGGGAAGCAACGGTAGAGTGGATGAAGCTGAGAATTAAATCAATGATTTGGAACATAAGGAAATAAAAATATCAGAACAAAAAGAAGGAAAAATAATCCAAAAAAAGTGGAAACAGGACTTCTGGCCAAGATGGAGGTGTAGACAGACACACTGTACTTCCTTGCACAACCAAAAGAAGGACAACAACAAATTAAAAAGCAAAAAACAAAGAGAAGTCTGACAACCAAGGAGTTAAAGAAAAAATATCCAGACCAATAGTAGCGGCGGAGACGGGCAGCCAGGCGGACAGAACTCATAGCAAGGTGGGGGCTGGCGGACCTGATGAGGCAGCAGCTGGTGGACTGGGTGGTCCCACATTCACATGTAAACAAACCAGGAGGAACAACTGGGGAGCCAGACAGACCACCCAACCCAGAGTTCCAGCTTGGGGAAATAAAGCCTCAAACCTCTGACTGAAAACACCTGTGGAAGTTGAGGCAGCAGCGGGAGAAACTCCCAGCCTCACAGTAGGTTCATTGCAGAGACCCACAGGGTCCTTAAATGTATACAAACCCACCCATCTGGGAATCAGCACCAAAAGGACCCAATTTGATTGTGGGTATCAGGGGAAGTGACTAAAAACCAGCAGAGAGTGGAGCAAGTGGCATCGAACCCCTCCCTTACATACAGCATCACAAAGCAGTGATGAGGGTTGCCCTGCTCTGGTGAACACCTAAGGCTCCTCCCCTTACTACATAACAGGTGCTCTGAGACAAAAAAAAAGGCCCAAATGAAAGAACAAATCAAAGCTCCAGAAAAAATACAACTAAGCTGTGAAGAGATAGCCAGCCTATCAGATGCACAGTTCAAAACACCAATAATCAGGGTGCTCACAGAATTGGTTGAATATGGTCGCAAATTAGATGAAAAAATGAAGGCTATGCTAAGTAAAATAAAGGAAAATGTATAGGGAACCAACAGTGACAAGAAGGAAACCAGGACTCAAATCAACGGTGTGGACCCAAAGGAAGAAAGAAACATTCAACCAGAACAGAATGAAGAAACAAGAATTCCAAAAAATGAGGAGAGACTTAGGAACCTCCAGGACATCTTTAAACATTCCAACATCTGAATCATAGGGGTGCCAGAAGGAGAAGAACAACAGCAAGAAATTGAAAACTTATTTGAAAAAAATAACAAAGGAGAACTTCCCCAATCTGGCAAATGAAAGAGACTTCCAGGAAGCTCAGAGAGACCCAAAGAGGAACACACAAAAGCACATTATCATTAAGCTACCCAAGATTAAAGATAAGAAGAGAATCTTAAAAGCAGCAAGAGAAAAGGAGATAGTTACCTACAAAGGAGTGCCCATAAGACTGTCAGCTGATTTCTCAAAAGAAACCTTGCAGGCAAGAAGGGGCTAGAAAGAAATATTTGAAGTCATGAAAGGCAAGGACCTCCATCCAAGATGACTCTATCCAGCAAAGCTTTCATTTAGAATGGAAGGGCAGATAAAGTACTTCCCAGATAAGGTCAAGTTAAAGGAGTTCATCATCACCAAGCCCTTATTATATGAAATGTTAAAGGAACTTATCTAAGAAGATTAAAAATATGAACAATAAAATGACAACAAACTGTTATTAACAACCACACCTAAAACAAAAACAAAAATAAAAACAAAATAAGCAAACAACTAGAACAGGATGAGAATCACAGAAATGGAGATCATATGGAGAATTATCAGCAGGGGAGTGGGTGGAAAGAGATCAGGAAAAGGCACAGAGGACAAGTAGCATAGATGGTAGGTAGAAGATAGACAGGGGGAGGGTAAGAATAATATAGGAAATGTAGAAGTGAAAGAACTTATAAGTATGACCCATGGACATGAACTACAGGGGGAAGGAATGTGGGTGGGAGGGGGTGCACAGGGCAGAGGGGAATAAAGGGAGAAATGGGACAACTGTAACAACATAATCAATAAAATACATTAAAAAAAAGAAATGCAGAAAGTAGAAAGAGAAGGAAAAAGAAGGGAGAAGCAATATTCAAGCATATAGTGGCAAAGAAACTTCCAAAATCTATAGATGACATATAACTCTCTTAAATAAAAATAAGTCTACACCTAGAGACAATGTAGTAGAACGGAAGAATGCTAAAAGCAAGAGAGAAATGACATATTATCTACAAAGGAAAGATAATATATTGACAGCTAACTCTTTAAAAGGAACACTGGAAGCCTGGAGTAAGTGGGGTATCTCCTGAGTGCTAAGGAATGGGGCAGGGGGAGAATCCCAACCTAGAATTGTATACCAAACTGAGCTATTCATGTGTGGAGGCAATATAAAAAATTCCGGACAGAAAAACCTGGTTTTAATACAGGCACCACAAATTTTCAGCTGTGACCACAGGCAAATCATGTTCCGCATCTATAAAATAGGGAAAATACTATTTAATATCATGAGATTATTGTAAAAGTTAAATGTGATAATATGTTAATATCACTCATAGTATATAATGAGCACTGAAACAATGTAAGCTATTATTTTACCCTATATTTGACATTAACATAGAGGTTTGGAGCAGCTTAAATTTTTCCTCAAAAAAACAAGAAATAAACTGACCCAGTTTTTACTGTAAATTTCTACATGCTATATATATATAACTTTAATTACTTCCAACCATAATCTTGAAATATATAGTTTTTTAAATCTCATTTAATATAAGTGAGAAGAGTTTCTAGGACTTTTAAAAGGTCAGGTTCCACCTAAACAAGGTATGAAAGGTTTTAGCAATGTGTAGTATTTGACAATATTTCTCTTGAGTTTATCATATATTCAAAAAATGAACTCAGCATCTTCTTGCAATATTTACTGCCAAACTGACACAGTAATGTTGCCTTATACAGAACGATCTAAGTAATATCTTCATGTAGAATCCTATACTCAAAATAAAACAGAGCTCAGTTCAAGTTCATACTCAGACCAAGAATAAGGATTATTGCTTAATCAGGTTCAAGGTAATTAAGACTTGTCTTCTCCAACACTCAGATCTAAATGTAACAAATAAAGCCCTGGTTCCAACCTGCCTCTCCAGCTACATCTCCAACACACTCTCCTCTCCTTAAAATTGACCACTCCCCCATAACACACACACACACACACACGCACACACACACCTTTCCCAACATACTTAGATTTTTAATTTCATATCAAGACTAATACACATATTTGAAAAAACTAAAAACTAGCTTATACCCAGAAATCAATACTGCTTAAGATGTCACTAATAATTCTTTTTTGATGAAATCATCATCTTTATAATTCTTTTTAAGATTTTATTTATTTGTGTTTAGAGAGGGAAGGGAGGGAGAAAGAGAGAGAGAGAAACATCAGTGTGGGGTTGCTGGGGGCCGTGGTCTGCAACCCAGGCATGTGCCCTGACTGGGAATCGAACCTGCGATGCTTTGGTTTGCAGCCCACGCTCAATACACTGAGCTACACCAGCAAGGGCAATATTTATAATTCTTATATCTGCACATTCGACTGGTTTTTATATAGAAACATTTTTTTCAAACTAAATTTTATTGAATGATATTTAATGTAGTTATAATACATATGGGATTTAAGAAAAAATCTCTGCTTTAAACTATTTTCACTCTCACACTTTCATATCCCTCTCATATTGCTTCTTTTCCTTCTGTGAGTTATAAATTCTTCAAAGCAGATATCTGTTCTAGAAATATGGAAGCAGCCACCAACACAACAACAACAAATCAACTCTGGTTTTCAGCATTTTGTTCTACAATGAATTCTACTTATGTCCAGGCTCTACATACATTTTTTAATTACATTTTATTGATTATGCTATTACAGTTTTTCTGATTTTCCCCCTTTGCCCCCTCCACCCAACAATCCCCACTCCTTCAGGTAATACCCCAACATTGTTTATGTCATATTTTTAATACTTATCCAAATCACCGAAGTCCAGTTTATTTCACACAATGACTATTATAAATACAAGCAATTTTAAAAAACACATAACCACAACTTCTCAAATGATTACATCTTGAAATATGTTTTAACAGCAATAAATTAGCCTACTACATGAATACTCATCAGTAAAATAGTTAATTTGAAAAGTTACAACTCCTAGCACCTTTTTGTGTTGGGTTATATTTTCAAGAACTTGCCATGAATAATAGAAAATACGAACTTAATCACAAACCAGAAATAACAGGTGAATGTCTGTAGCAAATGAAGCCTTTTCATTTGTTTCCTTACCTAAGCTCACTTCCCAAATACTTAAAGAACAGAAAAATAACTATCCATGCAACATAAAAGAATCTAGACAGATAATTCTAAGACCTTAACTGTTTCTCAAAAATAATTATCACAGTAATTTCTGCCCATGTACTAATGTCTACTGGCATCTTTAAAATATTACAGAAGATAAAAAAAATGTTTATCACCTGCCACTCTGTCTCAAATGGCAACTTAAACTGTAAGTCTGAAGTGCATAAATACCCTTTTAGCATGAAAATAACAGTGACAACATTTATAGAATGCTTAATCCACATCAGGCAATGTGATGAAAATGGCTTACTAGTCATTATCTCATTTAATCCTAACCACACTACTAAATAAAAATGATGAATCCCATTTAATAGAAGAGGAGGCTGAGACTTTAAAGAATTTAAACTTACCCAGAGCCTGGATTTGCACCCAGGTATGTTTAAGTCAGAGCCTGCTCTGTTGGCTCATTATACTCTCTCCTGCCTCAAATGCCTTTAAAATATATCAACTCCTTCAGTTACACAGCTAACCAAAAAATAAAAATAAAAAGCTAATTAGTGGAAATAAAATAATGTATCTTGGTCAGATTGCCTATACAAATACAATTGTTCCTTAATTTCATAGTTTTTTAAATAATATAACACAAAACCTTTCAAAATCCTGTTTCGCATTACTTTATCAAGCAGTCTTTAAACAAGTAATTTTCTTATCATATTTATTCACTCAAAAACTCATCATCCAACCTACACTATTTGGTAAGCATCTACCCCATTTAGCAAATACCTATAACTATGTAAGAAACTATGTAAGGCCGTGTGGAGTTACCAACCTAATTCTTGACTTCAAAGAATATATAATAACTGGGGCTCACTAAAAAGACAGGCTTAATAGGAGCTTCTCATCAACAATTACTAATGGACAATCATTAATTTACAATTACAAAGTTAGAAAGAGACTTAACAGGTCATTTATTCCAGCTCCGTACCTTCAAATAAAACCGCAATCAAACCATCCTACCAAAAGACAGCTAATGGAGATTAAAAAACTCACTTTAGAAAATTACTCCATTTTTTACACTACTCTCACAAATCTATGCCTTAACTTTATCTAACACATGCTTGTACATACCTGACTTTTATCAGGTATTCTGATGCATATTTTCACTAGGTCTACCATGTATGTTTATCTAGGAGAGAAAGTACTTAAAAAATGCTGAGTACATTAAAATATACTGCATTTTCGGACCATAAGACGCATGTAGGTTTTAGAGGAAAATAGGAAAAAAAATTGAAGCAAAAAATGTGGCAAAATATTTAATAACATAAAAACATAATATTACACTAATATAAATGTAAACAGAACTCAACAGCAGCATTAACAACCATTATTCCTCCCAAATTTGGGGGGGGGGGGGCAGGAAAAGTGCGTCTGATAGTCCAAAAATGCGGTACATATATGTTCCTTTATAAACAGATGCTCAACTATTAGTGAAATCATAATATAAATCAGCACAGAAATGAGATGTAGTCAGAGAATCGAAAAATTTTAGTACTACTGGGATCTCAAATCACATAATGGAACTCTGTTTCTTTGAATATGAAACCAAGTCAAAGGCATTACTATTATTAACAGACTGTAAAATAACACTTTATAGTTTTTAAGGAAGCCTCATTTAAAAGAATAATTGATGAATCTTTTACATATCAAATCATCATTTTGAAATGTTACTACCTGATCTACCTGCCTCATATGGTCACGTCAAGTCCCAGAACATGGCCTTGTGTCCAACAGAAATGACAATCCTGTCCCATTGTTGGTAAGGAGGGGGAGACAAGGAAGAGAAAGGTCTTCAGTTATTGAGCACTAAAGGTTTACCTCCATAAAACTGTCTAATCTTCCCAATAATCTTATAAAATATAGACAGTATTTACATCTTTTTGAGTATGGGTACAGGTCTGGAAACTTGCCTGTGATCACAGACTCTAAGTGTAGTTCCAGAACTAGACAACCTGTCTGCCTGACTCCTTTCACTACACCACTCAGTGACTGACCCCTGGAGAATGTTCTCTCTAAAAGAATACAAATGCACATGTTGAGAAAATAAAGTACAAAGTATCAATCCAAACTATCTGTAAGGGCCTAATTTTACTATGATATTTACATAAAATATATAATAATTATCAATTAAATTAATAAATCCAAAACTGTTTAGGAATGGTCCAATTATAAATTCTTAGCCTTGATCTCTTCCCCTCAGTAGCACAAGTTTCCTCAATATATTAAGCTCTCCGTTAGTAAATCAATCAATCAAAATTTAAGGAAAATAATCACATAACCTCGTGTTTTGCTGTCAATGAAAATTACTTATTTCTAATCTCAGCTCAGTGAGACAATTCTTACTTGTTCCAGCTCAGTCCCCTTTCACCACAGCTATGCCATATCCCAACACTCTCCGTTCCTAACCCCAGTCTCTTCCCTTATCAGTGGACTGTTACTGCACCCACCTCTTAGAAACCATAGTGCAGAACTTGCTCACCTTTCATTACCCAACCTGTAAATATCCCTGTACCTCTTCTCTTCCTTTTTCAGTACATCTCTCTTCTATCAACACTAGGAATACAGCCAGCACTTAGTTGATACTTATAAAATGCAACAAATTAATTCTTTCACCCTGCTCATCCCATCCTTCCTTACATTTAGGGAGACAGACCTCTATCAGCTCTCTCCTCTTTCTTCATCCCCTACATCTTCAAACATTTCTTCTTCATTGGCTTTTTCCCTAATAATTTGTTATCAATTTTAAAACAAACAAAAAACCCTACAAACTTTTTGACTTACTGCCTTATCACTTTCTTTTTTACATAGCCAAGCTTCTTTTCAAAAAGTAGAACTTCTTTTTAAAGAGAGTAGAAATTCAGTAAAATGAGCTATGGCCCTAACTGCCATAGCTCAGTAGATTGAGCGTGAGCTGCAAACCAAAGTATCGCAAGTTCAATTCCCAGTCAGGGCACATGCCTGGGTTGCAGGCCATTGCCCCCAGCAACCACACATTGATGTTTCTCTCTCTCTCTCTCTCTCTTTCTCCCTCCCTCCCCTCTCTAAAAATAAATAAATAAAATCTTTTTTAAAAAGGGACTAGAAATTCCACATTAAGGCAGTACTGTCAATTTTTTAAAGTAGGATATTATATTTATATATTCTTAACTAATCCATAACTTTTAAAGATACATATTTTGAAATCACAGATAAAATGATATGATATCTGAGTTTAGCTTTAAATAATCCAGTTGGGGGGGGCAGGCATTATAAATGAAACAAAAGTAGTTATGTGTTCATGCTTCAAGCTAGGTGATGGCTACATGGGGGCTCATTCACTTTCTTTTGATATGTGTCATTATGAAAAATTTTAAACTTTTTTTTCAAACAGCCTATGCTCAGATTCCTCTGCCTCGTTTTTGCAAAGGTTAGAAATGATTCAGAGCCACCAATTCTTTGGACACTGTTCAATCTTTACCTTACTTGCCCTCTCTAAGGCACCTGATACTCTGGCTTCCTCACTGCTTCTTCTCCTTCTCCTCTGTTGTTTGTTCTGCATGCTCTCTGGGGTTCTTCCTCTTACCTCCTAATCTCAGCATCCTGTGTCAGCTTTTCTCCCACTTCCTCTCAAAATGTCCCAAGACACCTGCGTGTGTGCGCACACACACACAGTGTAAATGCCGCTACTTTGCAAGAGTTCCATATTCAAACTTCTCCCTTTTTCATTTCTAAGCATCCTCCTCTGAGGTGGTCCGTTCCCTCCTATCACTTCACTACTGATCTGTATGCAAACCTCTACCTCCAGCCGTGAGCTCTCTCCTGAACTCCAGATCCACAGGCATGCTTACCTGAATACCCCACAGGAACCTGGAATGAATACTCAAAACTGAACTACTTTATCTTTATCTTTCACATCCACAAAAACCTGCTCTACTTCACCTCAATCAATGGTTTCATGATCCTGTCACTCATTCTAGCCAGAAAACTAGGCATCAGTTGTCTTAGGGTTCTGTATCTTTCTAGCCCCCAACATCAAACTCCTGAGTCTGATTAATTTTACCTCGCAAGTAATTCTACAATCCATCCCCTTCTGTAACTCCAATGGCTTAGTTCAAACTCTCTTCATTTCTCTACAGGACTTTGTTGCTGTTCTAAAATTGGTTTCCCCACCACCACTCTATCCTCTGGTAGGCTTGTCTGCCACACTGGAGCTGGAGTTTTCTTTCTAAACTACAAACCACATAACACTACACTTGAAACTCTTCAATGGTCACCCCACATTGAAGAAAAATTCTAAACTGTTTACCAAGCACTTTGAGATCTGGCCTGTCCTGCTACATTGCATGTATTCTGGGATTCAGTCATCAGAATGGCCTAGAGTTCCCCAAATACAAAGCACTCAAATCTATCCAAAAAGCAAGTTGTTCCATTTGCCCAGAATGACTTTCCTCATCCTCTCTCCAGTGAAAGTTTACTCAACTTTCTCAGCACAAGTCAAACGTCCTATCATACTGGACTTGCCCTGATCTCCTTAGACAAAATCAGGATCTTCCTACCAATGTGTACAGAAAATGGCACTAGTTTGAGATCCTGACTTAGATGAGTTAGACCCATGTGGTCTGAAATTCCAGGCTCACAACTTATCGGCTATGACTTTAGGAAAGTCTCTGTAAATCTGTTTCCTCATCTCGAAATGACAGTAGCTACTTCACAAGATTGTGAGGATTTGATAACATGCTGCATTAAAAAATATACTGCACAGTGCTTCCCAAAGAGTAAGCATTAAATAAATGTCAATGTTATGTTACTATTCATTCCCACTCTGGGCTCCTATAGCAACTTGCACTGTATGTATCACACTACAACTCTTCCCCATGCAGGACACACACTATCTTCTACCATCTCTATATTCCCACCACCTGGAATAATGTCTGGCACATAACAGGTTCTTAATAAATCCTGAACGAATAAATAAAATACTTCAAATCCCTCTACTATATAACAGAAGGCTTCCATTTTTTTTTCTAATAGTCTTACTAAACCTACTTTCCATCCCTTTGCACAAAATTGCTGTTTTAAGTAAAATTTAGAGACCAGCTTCATTTTAATTGAGAGAAAAGGAATTTTACACTGGACTTATGTTGCTTTATTTTTGTAAACACATACACACACACACACACACAAATGAGCATACAATAATACCAATAATTTTACAACATACTATAAAAATGCCAAATTTCTAGGATGGCTATCTACCTATCAAAAAAATGTTAAAGGGTCAAGTAAGGTTGCCTAAATCTGTATCAGCTTTCTTACTACCACTGGAGCCTCAGGCCACCAACCAACTCTAGGGACTAAGGTGTACTCCAGAGTAATGATAATAATAATAACAAATAGAATATGGCATTTTCCATCCTGAAAACATGCGCCTAAAAAATTCCAAAAAACAATGGATTAATCAAAGAAAATGTTAGTACTCAGTGCTTGAAAAAAAAGTCTGTGCTTTAAAAATAACTAGTACTGTAATTTAAAGTTCAATTAATCTTCAACGTAAAATCAAAATACATGTAGGCACTGCTCAAGCTGGGGGTGAGGGTAACCCATTTTGCAATCCTGTCCCCCCAAAAATAAAATTCAAAAATGCAAAACGGTAAAAACTTCAGATACTACTATATAATAATAGCACGGTATCTTTGATCCACTTCTACACTTAACCTTTAAACATCAATACCCGTTGGGAAATTATTAATCAATGGGTTTAATATGCAAACGCCTCTGGGCTACTGCAAAATACACATGATTAAAAACCTAGAAATAAACGTATCAGGGAAAAGAAGAGAGCCTGATAAAATACAGCTTGTCAGGTCTTACATCAAACGTGTGCTATACACACGGTTCTGCACGAAGAGGCAGCAACCTGGGCGGGTCAGAGGTACCGCAGGCCGGTGGCCCCGCTGCGGGGTGGCTGCTCCACCCCGAGCCCTAGCGAGGCGCTGCCCCGCCGGCGAGAACAGAGCCCGGCAGCCGAGGCGGGCACCATAGACCGGCGATAAGTCAAATCTCACCTTCAATTCCCTTTCCTAATGCACAGCGCCCGGTTCCGTGACCACCCAGGAGCCCCTCACCACAAAGAGAGATTTTTTTTTTCCTCCCTCACGGTCCGCTGAAAGTTTACCAGTCCCTTCCAGCCGTAGGTGCCACTGGGCTTTGTAGTTCTCCCGTCCAAGCCCCCCAGCCGAAGCCGCGAGTCCCAGGGGCCGCGGAACTACAATCCCCACAATGGCCCACGAGCCTGGAGCCCCGAGGCTCAATCCGTCTCCGCGCGGCTCTCGGCGCCCAAGGGCCAGCCACGGGGAATGGGGTGTGGCTGTCACCCTGGGCACCCCACTGCCTGCTCTCCCCCTCGGCCCGGTCTCTGTTGGCCTCATTACCCAGGTGCTGTAGGTCAACCGTCTGTTGATAATGGCGGTCCAGGTGGGGTGCGGTGGGGGTGGGGCCCTGGCCTCGGACAACGCCAAGTCCGTTAGTTCACGACGAGCGTGAACAGGCCTACGGTTGCCATGGCAGCGCGAGCTGCGCGGTGGTGGTAGTGAGGGAGTGCTAGGAGTCTGCTCAGGGGAGGAGCCCAGAACCCGCCCGGCCTGCGTGGGGAAAGGAGGCGCAAAGGTGCCCCTGGAAGAGAAGACAGTGACGTTGATGAGAACGGCTGACTGACTGAGCAATGGAGCTGCTTGACGAGCCCTGCCAGCGGCCATCCGCGTGGCAGGACTCCTGTCCTGTTCCTGCGGCTGAGCTCGTGGATGCGGCTGAATTCCGAGAAGACGCCTGTGTCATCAAAGGAGGGAGACCCAGCCGGCCCCTCCCGCCGCCCATTGGGCTCTGCCCAAGACCTGTTTGCTGTCTGAGCCACCTCGGTTTGAGCTGCTCACCAGTGTAATCGCATTTGCAACCTTTCACACCTCCTTGCTCCCACTGTATTCTGAGCAATGGGAGAGAAGGGAATCTTTTAGGAAGGTATAGTGCATTCGGCATTTAGGATGATTCAGGAGGTTTGGGAACTTGCAAGTAGCATGGGTTTCCCTTGCATTTTGATCTGTAATATTTTGTGGACTCCCTGCACCATCTCAGATGCTGTTGGGGGAGGAGCCAACTTTCCTCTGTCCTCTAGACAGATAAGCAAGAGAAAATGACCAAACTTAATATATAAGAGATCAGAGACCCCCACATGCAGGAGAGGTTCAAAGACAGAAAGGGGGAAATGGATGTATAAGATAACCTGAGCTAGGGATGAGGTAATGCACCTTGGGGCTTCAAAGGATCATTGCAAGAGGATAAGAAAAACAGATGTTTAGTAAATGTTTGCCTACCCTATAAGAGAGGTCAAAAGTGATAATCTCATTATGGGCAAGGCCCCTAATTCAAGTCCACTAAGTAGTTAAGGGACAGGAAGAAATTTTTCTTGAGCAGGTGGCTTAAGTTTCCTTTAGCCTAAAACAATCTGCATTACCAGAGGCACATTTTGGGATGACTTGTTCTGAACCCCCACAATGCAGTGTGGTACAAACTGAGATTAGCTTCTACCTCCTTCCTCGTTGAGGTCCTAAGCTACATTGGGTAGGTATATCCAGGTAATATATATCCTCAATATATCCAGGTAATATCCATCTTACAGTAGAGCTTGTGAGAAATGAAAGCCTTGATGCTGGTACAGCATTATAAAACAAAGCCTGGCATTCAACAATAAATTTTAATTATTAATTATTTATTCATCGTGGTAAGGGTAGCCTGGAGGCGAGGGTGGGTTTGACTTAAGAGGGAATTTTCTGTAGTTTTGGTAAAGCTCTCTAACTCACTTAGTGTTAGGGTTACAGAGGTATATGTATTTGTCAAAACCCATGGAATGATATACCTATGGTTTGTACATTTCACTGTATGTGAATTTGCATCAAAAAATAAAAATATGAGTGGATTTTTAAAAGATCTACTGTCTTAGCAACTTTCAAATGTACCATATAGTATTATTGGTCCCCATGCTGTACATTCCATCCCCAGAAGTTACCTTATAACTGGAAATTTGTACTTTTTGACCCCCTTCATCCATTTCACCCACCCTCCACCTGCACCTCTAGCAACCACCAATCTGTTCTTTGTATTGTATCTCCAAGAGTATTATTAGAGCTATAAACTCACATAAACCATAGAGATAGTTTAGGTCTAATTTCCAGATTTTGCTCATGGGGAAAATAAGGCCTGAGGTTAAATAAGTAGGGGGAAATTACTGACTATATCATTTTCTGGTAATAAATGTCTCTTGAGAAATTATGATTAAAAAGAACAAGCTCCTGTGTATGTTATCCCATTCCAGTTGGGGTCACCTTGTTCACAGAAATTTTGTTGAGATTGATTCAAGTCCCTTTCCACCACCTGTGGAGAGGCCACTGTTCTCTCCAAGATCCCATATGCCCTGGGAGTTAATGACTTCAGAGTCACTCTGGCTCCAAGTTTTGCTTTCTCTGAACATGAAGGCCCCCTCATATCTCATCTCCTGCTGACACACAACATTTTCTTTGGTTGTTTGTGTAGCAGACTCCTCTGAAGTTTTGGAACAACTGAGGGGTTTTAAATGAAGGTTGCAAGTGACCTAAAATTGGAATTCCCTCCTCTTAGAGTTCCCTGTATCCCATCAGCATTTGGATACACGGATCCCATCCTCTTTCAGTGTAAACTGCAACTTCCCACTCTCCACTGTCTGTTCCCATTGCTTCCATTCTCCTCTCTATTATACAGTATGTTTAGTATCCCTGTCTCCTAATCCTACTTTCAGGGCCACCTACTATTCCTAAACTGTTTATTTTTCTACACAAAGAAAACACCAGGAAAACTCTAGTGCCAACTATTAAAATAATATTCTTCATGCCAGTATATATCTGCATATTCTATCTGATTCAGCCCACAATGTAGTTAGTAAATATTAAGGAGCTACCTATATAGTGGGTTCAATTATGAAAATTATTCAGTATAAATTAGGAAGCCGTTGATAGCAGCTGGAATCCAATCTCTAAGACAAAGAAAAGAAACTAAAGTCTACACGATCATAGCTTATATTGTGCAGAATAAATGTCAGCATGCAAGTAATAAAATCCAGAACAAAATCTGAGTATTAAGCAGTAGTGACATCCTTATAGAAGCAACACCAAGACTGTCACCTCTGTCAATTCAGTCACAACTCTGCATATATAATAAGCATTTAAATAGATTCCTTTACTCCTGTAGAAGATGATACTGATCTGCTATCAGCTGAACACATGTTTTGTAGTAGGGATGATAGGTTCACCTGATCTACCCATCCCTCATCTGGTTTCCCCTGTGACCAGTCAGTCACTTGCATTTGCAAGGCAGCTGGCCACAGTTACAGTGCAAACTCCAAATGCAAGGTCCCAATACAAGCCACTTAAAGAGAATGGATGACAGTAGTAAATGGAAACAGCTGCTTTTCTGTGAGCAGAAAAAGGGTGGTTACGGAAGGAAGACCTTAAAAACCTCACATGGCTCTGGACAGCTGGGAAGGAATGAGGACTGACGATGAACTTTATTGTTTTCACTGGATACTTTGGACCAGTTCATATGATAGTTAAACACAGTGTGAAAATCCAAAAAATGGAGCTGAAAGTGATAACAGATTAGTCCACACAGGTAGACAATTTGGTCAAAAGCTACTACCCTCATTAAAGAGACTTGGCACATCTAGTTCAAAGCCAGAGGTTCTTCCTCAGTGCTCAGTTGTCTGGGCCTCTGGAACATTTGACTTTGTTGACCACCTTCCTTAATGTTCCATGACTTTGGTCTTTGCCAAAGGGTACTTCACTGCGCCATTCACCAGCTCTACGACCTGCTCCTTAAATGTGGGACTAGTTCCCTGTATTCAGTCTGTACACCCTCTCCATGTCCAAGGTTCTCTATCTCAGCTCTGGTTGGTGCTTGGACTTTTCTTACTAGTTCTGATGCCCAAGCTCCAGGACTGTGCCGAGCACGCCATGTGCTCCTTGCTTGCTCTCTTCACCAGGAAGGTAACCCCTACACTAAATCCTACCTATTTTGCAAGAACTAATCCAGGCCTTTGCATGAAAACATCCAGTTTGTTCTTGCTACAATCCTATCACCTTGCTCTGTACTCACAATGTTCCTGCCGAAAGTCCCCCACTCAACAGCTAACCATCCTCCTTAGTGGCAGTTCATGTGTTGTTTACTCATTTGGCTTTTATCTTCTGCTCACTGGATTTCGTACTCCTCTGATGTACATTTTTGAGTATCCCCCAAAACATCTTTATAATGCCTTTTATATAAGAAAGACACAGTAAGTACTTTTGACTGGTGGTTCCTTAACTTTTCTCCTTAGTAAAACCTCCACTCTGGGGAATGTACCCCTTCTGGTACAGTACAGGACACTTGCAGCCTCTAATGGAAATAACCTGAAGCCCATGGAAGAGTGTAGGCCCCCATATGTATTCAGTGGAAGACAATCTTGAGAGCCAATTCCTTTAAGTCACTTTTCGTGTGGAAAGAGGTCAGGAGGTAAATGGCACAGACTTCCAATACTCAAAGTCACTTGAAAATGTCCTAGAGGAGCATTTAGTGGGTCATGAAACCAATTTGATGGGTCTCATCCAGCTTTTTAATATTTAAAATGGGATAGGGTAAGGTAGAGCAGGGTAAAGTAACTTAGAACAGAAAGCAATAGAAAATTAAATGCAGAGTGTGTGCTCACAGTTCTGGTAAGGTAGTGTATGGCAGTGTTAAGGTAAGAAACATCCAAACCTGCAGAGAATTTTTGTAAGAGTTAATTTGAGCCAAACTGACAATATATGCTAGGGAGAAAGATCTCAAACACTCCAGAGAATAACAATTTTGCATCTTCTTTTATACATTTGAAATTAAGGGGGATGAGAGAAGAAAGCATGGAAATGGAATTAGATTACAGGATAGTTAAGATCATGTGCTTTCTTGAGGATTGTTAAACTAATTTAAAAGACAGAAACAATGAACAGGGTTTGCTTAAGGCAAAGATAAACTTTTTTCTAAAAAGTTATGTGCCTGGAATTATCTACCCACTATGACAGCCCAATCAGGGATTTATGACCAGGTCTCCCAGAGAGGTTACTTCTCATAGAACCCCTTTTTTCATAAACTGCAGTTATTGGGCCAATGTCTTTCAGCTTCAGGCCTATTCTCTACCTATTGCTTTGTGTTGGTGGAGCTGGAACTGTGCAAAGCACTTTTTTCCATTGTCATCTGGGGCCCTACAGGCTGGAGAAGGGTAAGCAGCTTGCTCACAGGGTTGCTTCCTGTTGGTGTGCTCTGCCTGTCAGCATCACCTCAGCAATGGCCTGTTAGCCTGTGCTCATAAAATTTCCCAGATCAAGAGTTTTTAACAGAGGTGTGCCTTGGTTAGGGGCAAGACAAATAGGTATCTGCCAGGCTGTATGGCAGATGTTACAGAATTGCACAGAACAGGACGGGGTGAATGGGTCACACACCAGTAACCCACCCCAGAAAAGGGGAAAATGCTTTACATGGTTTTGCACAGCAGGGCAGTGGCCTGTTCCACGAACCAGCACGCCTGGGGTATAGGAGAGAGGTTCATCATATAGACTCTGAGGGCTTACAGGAAGCAGTCTCTGTTCTGGACAGGATCTAGCTATGGATCTGGCAACAGTCACATCCTGGGATGGTCGTTCCTCCACAGCCCGGTAGCAGTATTTTCTGTCTGCACTCCCAAAACCACCAGACTAGCAGCATCAGAAGTCTGGGTGTCAGCTTCACAGTGCCTGTCCCAAAAGCCACTGGGCCTCCTGATAGCCCACCCTCCTTTCCTCTCTTTGACCTCAGGCCACAGAGGCTGCTGTTTGCAATTAGTAATTATGTGTTCCTTCAGTGTTTCTTTCTAAATTTTTCAGTCTTCCAACATTTGTTTCATCAGTTTCCTATGCTAAATTCTCTTTGTTGAAATATTCTGGTTTCTTTTTGCCTGACTGGTGGACCCTGACAAACATGGATATGAAGTAAAATATGTTTCCTCCCATGAATGCCAGTGAGAAAGGGTTAAGGAACACTACCTGAGAGGATGAAGGAACTTTTAAGCAAACAGCCAGATGTCCTAGGTGCCCAAGGGCCCAGGGCTAACATGTGGAGGTCTCTGCATTTCAGGTCTGTGAAGAGTGAGGGCCCAGTGCCACAAGAGCCATGATATCTATGGACCCCAAGCCTAACTTGACATGTGTGGATCACTGCCCATGAACCTAACATGTTCTCCCAGAGTTTGGCTAGAACCCCGAGCTGCATCCCCACCCTGACCTCTTTCAGACAGTTGGAAACTCAGCTTCTTAACTTAACTTGCCTTCAGTCTATGGCTCATTGGCAAGTGGGAGGAAGCAAAAAGATAAAGATGACAGAGGCTGGGAGGTGGTACCAGTGACCTCATAAAATGACATGGAACTTTGTGGGTAAGAGGAGAGTATTAAAAAGATAAATTTTCAAGTGTGCAAATTTTGTCTCTCCAGCACTGCCTTTTCTTACAGGTAATATGAGGATATCATAGAAAAGAGAAGAAAATAAAGAACCTAATACTTAATACCCTATTTAGTAAAAATGAGACTTTTGCTCTGTTTTATTCATGAACTTACTATACTTCAGTTTCAGTGCTCCCATTAAAGGTGAGACTTAATCTTAAAGACCAGAACTATGAGGCCAGGCTCACCTAATCATATATTGTTAATGAAAAGAACTGCTTCACATTTTAAGAATTCAATACATTTCTTATGTATGCTAAAATAAACACAAAACCTCTTGGCAGTAGCCTATGGGGATTCTCCTTGCTTATGATTTTGTATCTCTTGATGCTAATTTAGAAATATAAACAGAAAGTCCAAGATTCAAAGCTGTTAGGTAGATTTGTAACACTGAATCATTGTGGGTATGTAACTTAATGAATGAGCATCTAGTCATCAGTGATAGAGTCACAGCATTCTCACTGAGTCTTGTAGTAAGTTATTGTGTAGACTCTGCAAGATAGCTAATACATTAACAACATGTCTTCTTTCTGTTCGAGGAACTTACATTTAATAGAGGAATACATAACCAATGTGAATTAGGAACATGTTGGCAGGAGTTGCTCCATTTGTGATACTCAGTCTCTTCCAGTGAATTAAAAAGCATGTCACCTTCTAATTTAGCCACTACAGCATGTTGCAATGTCACAGAAGAAAAGCAGCTTGTGATGAGGTTTTTCATTCATAGAAGGCAATGTTGTGCCAAGCAACCCCAACCACAAAACACTTCATGTCTGAATAAAAAAAGGAACTGGCCAGCTGGGATCCCATGCCCCACCCCCAACCTTTTCAAAAGATTTTTATTTATTTATTTTTAGAAGGAGAGGAACTGAAGGAGAAAGAGAGGGAAAGAAATATCAATGTGTGGTTGCCTCTCATGTGGCCCCTACTGGGGACCTGGCCCACAACCCAGGCATGTGCCCTGACTGGAAATTGAACCAATGACCCTTTAGTTCGCAGACCTGTGCTCAATCCACTGAGCTCCACCAGCCAGGGCTCATGCCCCCTTCTAAGAAGATAAAAGCTACTCTGGAGAGCACCCCCCCCCCCATTTCTGGAATCCTTTCTTTTCCTATTTGTCTGTGTACTCTTCTACTTCAGATATAGGCAATGGAGAGTGACGGCTTTGGGGGATAAATTCTATTTCCTTTCTTACCTCTTGTTTTTCTGCTACATTTTTTTTGTGAGTGTTGTGCATAAATGACACAAAATCATAGATGTTGGCTTATCGAGTACCAATATTTCCTAAATGGTTAACTATTCAAGCAGACAGTCCATCATCCCATTCTCCTTGATATTTTCTCCTTGTGCTCGCTGTGATGCCTGGCTCCTTTCTCAACTCACACTTCAAACTTCGTGTTTCCCAGACGGTCACTGACAGCTGTAATAAAGAGTTCTAAAACCCTCTTACCCAAAACCATCTCTGTCCCTTTGCCCCAACTCACCAGTTACCAATTACCTGTTTGTACTATCTGAGCATGAAGTATGATGAAATAAAGTAAGGACAGCAATTACCTAAGTTTTATAATGTTTCTTCCTTCCTGATCCATGCCAGGATTTATGCCTTCATGACAAATAAGCATTTCAGTTTTTGTAACCAACATGAACATTTTAGAGTTGCATAACAAAAACAAACAAAAAACCTGGTATCCATCACAATCTGATTTTGATGTTATTTTTAGACGCATGTTTTTACTATTATGTATCTTTATAGTGTGAACATTATATACTATATTGCTTTCCATGCTTTCAAACTTTATATAAGTGTTATTATACTATGCTTTCTTGAAATTGACTTTTTCTGTTCAGCATTGTGTTTCTGAGGTTTATTCATGTTTACGAACTTAGAGTTAGGTCATTCATTTTACTTGCTGTAATCATGTTATACAGCTCATCTGTTTTCTATTAATCAGTATTTAGTTTCTTCCTAACTTTCATGTTTTTGTGCATTTGGGCTGTTATCACAAAAATACCACTGGATGGCTTTTAAGCAAAGGAAGTGTTTTTCTCACATTTTTGGAGGCTGAGAAGTCTAAGATCAAGGTGCTAGCAGATGAAGTGTCTGGTGAGGACTCACTTCCTAGTTCATGGACAACAGGTTTCTTGCCGTGCCCTCATACGCAGAAGAGGAGAGGGAGCTCTCTCCTATAATGGCCCTAATTCCATTCATGAGGGCTCCATCCTCATGACCAAATAAGCTTCCAAAAGCCCCACCTCCAAATACCATCATACGGGGGGGATGGGGGTGGGGTTTCAATATATGAATTTGGGAGAGGACACATTCAGTCTAAAACATTCCACCCTTAGCAACCCCCCCCCCCAAAAAATTAACGTCCTTCTTGCATGTGTCAATTCAAAAGTCTAAAGTCCAAAATCTCATCCAAATAGCATCTAAATCAGATAGGCATAAAATTTAAAGTACATTCATTCTAACTCAAGTTTCTCTCCTGCTGTGAGCCATGAACTTGCGAGGTACTCCCAAAATACAAAATGGTAGGACAGGCACCGGACAAACATTCTCATTTCAAAAGGGAGAATAAGGGAAAAGAAAGGACTGGCATGTCTCAAGCAAGTCCAAAACCCAGTGGGACAATTTCCATTAGACCTTAAAGGAGACCTGGAGAGTAATCCTCTTTGGCTTATGCTCCACCCTCCAGGCCCCTGAGGGCAGGGGCTCCACCTTCCAAACACACCGGTGTGGTGGTATGATGGTCCTGCTCTCCCAGCAGAAACCTTCCAGTTCAGACTTAACCTATGAGAAAGGAGTCTTCTGAAAGTGACAGCAACAATATGGAAGACCCACAGCATGGAAAATGCCAAGGAAGGGGAAGCTTCCTCTCCAATTAAAGGAGGGGTGGTCCTGAGAGCAGGCCTTTTCCTCCCTCGGTGCTCCCACCGCTTGGCCAGAGTCATGGGAATTGTACAGAAGGTCAGGGTTGGGCCCTAAGCTTCTGAGGGCCCTGCTCCCATGGCTTTGGATAGTCTCTTCCCCATGGCTCTGCTGGGTGTTGCCTTCATGGGGGCGTCTCTGAAATGGTCATGCTCTCTCAGTGGCACCACTCCACAGATCCATCGGACATTGACTCTGTCCCTTGAAATCTCTGTGGGTTTGCTTCCTGTGCCCTCTGAAGGGGCAGTCACTGCAGCCTACGCTGCACCTGGGCCTGCTGGTGCCTCACCTGGGACAGCTGATCAGTGCATTGCCAGAGTGAGGAAAGCCACCTGCAATGCGAAACCGCCTTCCCCAGGTCCCATTGAGGTCCTGCAGGCCAGCAGCTTCTCCTTTGAAACTGTTCTCCTTTCCATGCACTCTGGGTCTGTGATGGTAGGTGGGACCCAGGAGGATCTCTGAGTCACCTTGCTGGGATGAGGGTGGGGCAGGGGGGTGGAATCTTTCTTCCAGTTTCTTGGAGAAGGGCTTCTGGCTTCTGCTGAGCTGGCTGATCCAGTACTAATCTCCTTGTCAAATGATGTCTTGGGCCACATCCTCGGTGTTTGCTCCCAAACAGACTTTCTCATTCTTTTCAATATGAATAGACTGAGCATTTTCCAAATTCTTCAATGCCAATTCCTTTTTGATGAAACTTGCAGTCTTTACACTATTTCTCTCTCCTTGCATTTTAGCCTAAGGAGTCAGGAAGAACCAGGCTGCTCCTAAAATACTTCACTTAAAAACTGCTTCAGCTAAATGTCCAATGTCATTGCTTGAAAGTTCTAACTTCCATGAAATGCTAGAACATGAACACAATTCAGTTTTTTTTTTAAAGGATGGCCATTCCTCCATTGTCCAGTAAAATGTTCCTCATTTCCAAGGCCTCATCAGACTGGGGTCTGATGGGATGGGGTCTGGCCCCAGAGCAGGTCTGTCTCAGTCTGGCCTGTAGTGTGTGGGTTCTTGACTGTGTGTAGGAAAGATTTCATCATAAGAGTCCAGCTGACTTTGAGAGTATGTTTATTAAAGCTGTGGACAGTGAAACAAAGGAAGGGTTTAGGGTAAAAGAAGCAACAGGAGAAAGTCATAGAAAAAGGGGGCCTTGGAGACATGTTCGGGAGTAAGCCCAAGATGAGCTGCTGCTACCCACTGCTCTCCTGGTTGCAAGTCTCATGGGGACTCATAGAGTTTAGGACAAAGACAGCAGAGATACAAGGTACAGGCATGCTCTAGTGAGAACATGCTGTGTGTTCTTTGTCTTGAAGCTTTTTCTCTTTCTTTGACCTCCTGAAATCCTATGGGAGTTCTCAGGGGAGGGTCTTAACAGAATATTCATTAGCTTTTCAGGTGTGTCCTTCAATACATTGATTCATCAAAATGTGCATATAAAGAGATCAAGGGTTAGTTTCCGATTAGTTTCATTTTTAAAGAACATCTTCAAGAATGTCATTGAAGAGGGACGGGGACCTAGGTTCTGTCCTAGGATGGTCTGGAACATGCAAACCCTTTGCTCCTAAGTGTCCTTGGTTAGGGAAGATAAAACCTTGTGATTCATTAGCTGACTATAAATTGCTCAAATCATTTGGCCTTGTTTAATTCTATTGTCTCAGTTTCCTTTATTCCACTTGTCAAGGAATTTCCCTAGCTTCTTACTATCCTACCAGCTTTCATACTAGCAGAATTCTAATCAGGATTACTCAAGAAGATTAAGGCTACCCTCTTTCTATGCTCTCATCAAAATCTCCCTTAATGGTCTATCCCTGGCAATGTTGACTTTTTCTACTTCGCATGTCAAAATTCTTCTAGCCTGTACATTACTCAGTTTCCAGGCCACATCAACATTTTTAAGTACTTGTTACAGCAGTACCTCATTCCTGGTACTTCACTAATATTAAAGATTATATAATGAATATTCTTTTATAGGGTCTAGGCCAAACAGCAGAAAAATGTATAGCAAAGCATGTTCATCTTTGATTTTCCTAGATTCTACCAAGTATTTCCTAAAGTGGTTTTGTATCCACTTACACTCATGACAGCAGTGGAAGAGAATTCTTACTTTATCATATCTTGGAATTATCCAGCATTTTTATTTTTGCTAGTTTGATGAGTGTGAAAGTATGAAGCTGTATTTGGGTTTGATATGGTGTCACCATATGAGTGTTGTCAAGTCAGGACTCTGAAGCTGAAGCCAGAGAGGCAGAGTAGTTGATTATAAATTGAGCAATGTGTTAGTTATCTACCGCTGCATAACAAATTAACATAACCTTATAGGATCACCACACACTTATTATCTCAAGTTTCTGTGGGTCAAAAATCCAGGCACATTTTAGTGTGGTCTTAGCTTCAGGGTTTCTCCCGAGACTATAATCAAGGTGTTTGCAAGAGCTGGGGTGTCACCTGAAAGCTTGACTGAGGAAGGACCCACTCCCCAGCTGGCATGGTTGTTGGCAGCATTCAGCTCTTGGCGGGCAACTGGATGGAGGGCCATTGTTCCTGGTGGCTGTTGGCCAGAGGTTGCACTCAGTTCTCTGCTACCTGAGCCTCTTTATAGGGCAGCTTCTTATATGCCAACTTGTTTCATCAAAATCAGCAAAGGTGAGACTTGCTAGCAAGATGGAAGTCAGAATCTTAAGTGATCTGTTCATGGAAATGTCATCTTTTGCATTATCAAGCAAGTCACAGGTCCTGCCCATACCCAAGGAAAGGAGATTCCCTAGAAGTGTGACTAGGATGTGAGGGTCATTATGGGCCACCTTAGAGTCCATCTGCCACAGACAGGCATAATAGTTAAGGATATTGATTAGCCTGCCATTACAGGCCCAAATAAGAGTTGCTAAACAAGACTAGAGATTTCTTTCTCTCCCATTTAGAGTTCTGGGCTGCTATGGCAGCGCTATCACCATCAGGGACCCATGCTCTTACTGTCTTGTTGATCTGCCATTCACAACATGTGGCTCTTACCTCAGTGCACAAGAAAGCTGCCACAGAATTTGCCACCGTGCTGCACTCCAACCACTCGAATCCCTTCTACATACCTTGGCCAGAATAATAATGTTAAAATGCAAACCCGATCATGTCACTTCTCTGGGTAAAAACCCTATAGTGACACTTCTAGCCTAGAGCAGAGTATCTCAAACACACAGGCCAGGGCAAAAGTAGGTTTACAGTTGTGAGTATACAAAACACAGAATTTATTCTTGCATTATTTTTATTAATTATTGTATTATTTTCCATACGAGCTGTAGACCTACTTTTGTCCCACCCCGTGTTTTACCGTTAAACACTGTACTTAGTACATACATACATGTATATGCGTGCACACACTCAAACATATATCTGTACTGAAACTAAGTTTCATAAATAAAAACTCACCCTTACTACATATCATGCATATTCCCTATTCTATTTCTTTGGCATTTAATTCACAAACTGTTAATGAGTGTGGGAGACACTAACCTGCAGGATACAGTCCAGAGTACACAGTGACCTGGCTGTGCGTGCTCCCAGCCACTGTGCCTATATACCTCCTCCTTCTGCATAAACCACGTTCCCAGATCCCCTTTGCTTTTTAAGAACCAGCTCTAGCATTCTCTCTGGAAGCCATTCTCAGGCCCCATTTCCTTCCTGTGCCCCATGGCACTCTGTGTCTCCCACCACCACAGCCCTTATGCTGACTCTAGTCACCTGTCACACTCTGTCCCCCACTAAATAATCAGTTCATTGAGAATGGGGACTGTGTCTTTACAATTGTGTGTCCCTAGCCCTTGCATAGTGCCTGACATAAAGTCAAAAGTTAATAACCATTTCTTACATGAATAAATAAGTGAATAAATGTCATAGAGTAAGGAGCTGCTGACAACATTTATGAAAATCTATTGTATGATTTCAGCCTTGTGCTGAAGAGAATTATGAAAAGAATAGTGGAACTTGACAGTGATGAATTTAAAAAATTGTATAGAATGACCTGCTTTTATAAATAAGGAGGACTTTGATATCTACAACTAAGTGCTATCAGATGTCTCACTGAGAGCGGCTTGAATGATGAATGTGGGATTGAAAGAACTCATTTCTTTCCTCCCTTTTCTGAACCAATCCCTTGTTTCCATCTCTAAGGAGCAAAACCTCAGACATTCCTCAGACATTTCTTCCCAAACCCAGGTCTGCTCTCCAACAGAGAGGCCCAGTGTTGAGCTAAAGAACAGAGCTGTTTAGAATTTTTTATTAAGTACCCCACACGACTAATTTGGGGCCCTCCAAAATAGGCCCAGGGAGCCAAAAGGAGGAACTTTACATTTAGACCTTGAGGGTGGTTAAGGACACCTGTAGCAGCTGCTTCCGATGCTGTTGTGGGCCAGAACCTCCGGGAACACGGCAGGAAGGGGAGTCTGAATTCAAAAGGATTCAGACACATCTTTGGCCCCAGGAAGCCCAGTCTACTCAGGTCAGTTCTGTGATCCTGGCTGGAAAATTAATGAATAAACCAGGCCCCCAAAAACATGCAGAGTATACTAGAAAGAATAGAATATTGTAAGGTAACAACTCACATTTTGTGGTTATTTTAAAATCTCAGGCACAGGAGAACAGCATTACAATAACTGACCTCACTCAGACCACTACTGTCTCTGTCTAGTTAGTAATAATAGTGAGATCTTATATTGGTACTGACTTTGACAGTCTCCAAGAAGCTTTATTTCATGCAGTCCTGAGCAGCCCTTTGTGGTAGATCCAAGTATCATCCCCATTTTATAGATAAGAAAGCAGAGAGTTTTAATAACAGCATGGGTCCCACAACAAGAGAGTAACTGGAACCGAATGGGATTCTAATTTATAATAGCACTGATTTGTTTCAAGAGAATGGCAATCAGAAACCTGGATTCTACCCCCAACACTGCTAGCAACAGAGCGGTGTGGTCTTGAACATGACATTCAGCCTTTCTGAGCTTCATTTCCTCACCTGTAAGAACTGTACATTATACCTTCCCTATCTGCCTCACAGGTACTTATGAGGACAAACCTGCTGGTATATGTGGAAGTGCTTTCTAACTGGGAGGGTAATGTTGGGTTTTAGTAATCTTTTCTAACAAAATAGTAAGAGTAATACTTGTTATCGCTTTTCTACTTTGACAGTGCCTTTCACTGCAGCCATTCAAGTTTTGCAGTCTACTATCACCTACATAACACCCCTGCTACCACCTCCACAGGTGCACTGGCAGTGGGCCGGGAGGGGGCTTTCTCCTCAGAGTGACTTTGGAGCAGTGGTTCTCAATGTTGCAGCAAATTGGCATCACCTGGAGAATTCAAATATGCAGGTGTTTAGGCCCCACTGTGGGCAATCAAAATTCAAATCTGGGGTGAGAGAAGAAGTTTCCCAAGTGATTATGATTGTCAGCTGAGGCTGAGAATCCCTGCTGTAGAGGCTACAAATCCGTCTATTGTTCCACAGAAGTCCATGAGCTGAGTGTATCTGAGATCATTTAAAAGATCCAGGAGCTGGACCTTGAGCCACAGATCCTAAAGTACCGAGCGTAATGTGTCAGTGCTGGAAAAAGAGGGTGAGCACAGGGAAGAAAGAAGCCTGAGCTGTACTGAGCCCCTCCCCACCCCTGTCCTTGGCACTGTTTCTCCAAGAAGTCCTGCTTCTCAAAAACGTTCCACAGTAACTTCTCTGTCATAAGCATTTCAAAATTAAACACCTTTAGTTATTTTTTAATCTCAGAAAATAAGCCCACAATCTGCAAGTGGCCAATCCTACAATTTTCCCCACTGGTAATAAGGAAATAACCATCCCTTATTCAATACTAGTTTCTTCCACTCATTTCTATGGCACATGTGAATTACCACATGCTATATGTTTCATTTTAAGGTTAACCAAAAAGGCATAAATTTACTTTATAAATGCAATATATTTCACATCTATTCAAAGTATTTAATTTCTAATAAAAACTTAGCTTTAGCTATTCGGCTTAAATTTCCTCAAGAAGCCATTATCCATTTTGCTGGAAGAAAATATCTAGCAAAAGTCCAGACTATAACTAGACTATAATTAGAACTTTGACTTTGTGTCTTCATAGGAGATGAAGTAATACTTCTTCAACTTCTCACCTCTGAACTCCCTTCTCATACCACAAATGAAGAAACAAAATAAATAAAAGGAATCCCTCTTTAGTTCTGGGCACCAGTGGAAGGAAACATTCCCTTCAACTGGTCCCATTAGAGATTATCTCGAGATAAATTGCACAGTCTATTTGATCACTTCTCTCACAAGACCAGAGACAATGTGGCTGGGGTAAACTCTTGTTACCAGACTTGGACATTTAAATAACAAATAGGTTTATCTCTCATCTGAGGAGAGTTGATAGTCTGGGACCCACAAAGAAAGTAAGTAGGCACCATTTGACTGTGATGCAGTGAGTGTTCAGAGGATGGAGCTGGGCTACTCTCCAGGGCTTGGGGACAAAATAGGCTTCCTGGAAACCAACAGAAGAAATCTGGTGACCTAAAAACATTTAAAGAGCTTAGGACCCCCATGGGAGAATTTCCAACTAGTGAAGTAGAAAAGATGAAACATTTGCTAAGTCCAAAAAGGAAATTTTTAAAGAAAAATTCAGCAACATGCATAGACATTGTGTAGGGCATCTTTAAAATAATTTAAATTATTCCTATCACATACAGAGTAATCAAATTGGAGACTATATTTTCTTTATAATAGCATAAGAGAAAAGGATCTAAAAATAGACTCTACCGATAATGAACTCTTCTTTCTCCCAAGTCTGTGAGAATAAAACTTCATTGTACAGAAGGTATGTTCCATCTCACCATCTCTTGGGCATAAATCTGGAAATGGTCTTCAAGGTCTTTTTCTCTGGCCTTTAATTACAATTCTGCTACTTATTCCCCAACACAGTCTATATTCCATATACTCCTTATATAAATGAGATTCAGTGTGTGCTGTGGTTAAGGTCTTGGGCACCAGGGTCAGCTTCCTGGTTCAAACTGTCTGACCTGGGCAATGACATCACCTCTTTGTGTCTTAGTTGCTTTGGCTATATAATGGGAATAACAATAGTACCAGCCTCATTGGGTTGTCAGAAGAATTAAAGCAGTTGTTCCATGGAAAAGCACTTGGAAGAGTAGCCAATACACAGTAAGAACTCAATAAAGGTTCACTACTATCACTGCATTTTGCATTTTCCTCAGTGCCTATAAAAATATTTAACACTGTTTAAAAATAAGAAACAAGACATCTGGTCTAACAGAGAATTGTTTTCAGATTCATGGATATAGTTATATGAGAAGTCTCAACAAACCATGGAGGTACACATTTAGAGTATCATTTTGTTATTACATGGAATCCTAAATTTCAGGAAGTATTCCATAATGTGGCTCCTGACTTCAACCAGTTTATTCTGTGTTTGAGGGACAGAATGTGCTCACAAGATGTAACTCAAATCCAGAGCACTTCCTTATTATGTATAAGTAAGTAGTTCAACCACAGAGCTACAGAAATACGAAAGAAAATTCTGAAGGAATCGAGTCTTCATGTGTAGGAGCTGCATGTGGACCATGGAATACAGGTAAGGAAAATGAAGGGTGCCGAGCAGAGGGAAGGCATGAAGCTAAGGCAAGTAGAAGCCCCAGTTTGGGGAGACTGGTGTTTGAAATTAGACGAAAGAGATTGTCAAAGCCACTCAGGGCACAGGGTGCAAGGCTGGGGGCTTCCACCTCCAGACTGAAAAGTTTGATTTCACCCTGAAAGTCCCTGAAGATTTGTTAGTTGGGAAGTGACATGAACACATGTACATACAGGATGAGTTCTTGGGGGGAGAAATTAGGAGCAAAGAGAAAAGTTGAATGACTTTTCATAAAAGCTCAGGTATAAGATGATGGTCCAAAATGGGGATACTGGGAACAAAAAGGGAGAGGCAGCCATGAAGGCATGACAAAAATTTGTGCCCTTCACTCTGTTTTCACAGACAAAATGCCCCCTAGCCCAGGCCCTTGTTTTCTGAGCCCAGCAGACCAACTTCAGGAGGGCAGGTGCATTTCTGAGGTTTCTGGGGGTACCTGGGCCCTGGGCTGCAGGTGCTGGAGGACAGAGCCCCCACCCCCCTGCCCAGCCTCTAGGTAACCTCTCCAGTGTCCTGGTGGGCTGCCACATCCTCATTCCCATTTTCTCGCTCTTGCTTTTCTATCGTGTGAATGTCCAATAGAAGCCAGACAGTAGGATGAAAACATACTCACATCTTGCTCCCTCCGAAGGTCTCCTAATACTTCCCAACTGTGTCAAGTTTTAAAAATTATTTTTTATTTTCATTGAATAATTTTAAATTAATGTCATTAGTAAATTAGTAGTTTAAAAGGTTAGAATATTGTATACTTTAAAGCAATACAGTTTATTGTACTTTAATTATTCCTAAAGTTAATTTAAAAAACAAAGCAAGTTTGATGGTCAAACATACAAAGAGATAACAATTACATCTTGAAGGTCAAGTGAAAAAAGCTTAAATAACCAGTAACCTTAGTCTCAGGCATTAGCTATCATGATTTAGGAGGCTGTGTCATTTGTTATGTATATGATAATGTATCTCATATTGCATCACAGGATCATTTCTTTTTCAAGATAACATGTAACAACCAGAACAACCAGCTTCAAGTTCTATGAGTATCCAGACATAAAACTGCAGTCACTCACTTTGACTTAATGCCTTATTGGAGAAGACACATTCGTGCCTTGAGTAGCAGTTTAAAGTGATGATTTATCTAGAATACCTCTTAAAAAGCCTTTCAACTCAGCAAGTTACATATGGATTAGTGTTTTCTGTGATAAATTTAGTAAAGGGGATAGTGGCATGTAAAGCAGCTCTGCTCAGAGTAGGTACCTGGATTGGGCAGCATGAGCATCACTTGCGGGTGTGTCTTAGAAACAGATTAGAAATGCAGATGCTGGAGCTCTGCCCAACACCTTCCGCATATGTGAAGTGGGGTCCAGGAATCCAGTAATCACGTTTTACATCAGGGAAGCGGTGTGTATATGTGTACATCGTGGCCCACACAAGGCTGGGAAGCAGAAACATAATGAAGAACCACATGGCTAAAAATACAATAAATTTAGGTCTTTCATACATACATATTTTATATAGTTATATGTTTTATTGAGACATGTCTCTATGGAAATAGAATATTCCTCTAATTCTTTTTAAATTTTAGAACTTACTCTTTCCAGTAAGCTCCTAATACACAATGATACATCCAGAGGTTGAGACAATTAATGTTTCTGATACTCACCAAATACACAAAAGAGAAAAATGTTATAATCCTGACAATGCCTCTTTTGCAGAGACTCTCTGAATTTTTCTTAAATCCTTAGCATGTTTTTCAGCCACAGATGGCTTCATGACTGCTTCAACTACATCCCCTAATATGTGCACCCACCAAACTGGCCCCACTACTGCCCAGACAGAATCTCTTTTTAGGGCTCGTGTGCCTGGTGTTTTCACTTTTTTGGAGGGAGGGCTGTAGTTAAGTTTCAGTCCTCTGGAAATGAATCCAAACAATAAAACAGGCTGAATGTCTTTCCAGTAGAAAAAAAGGAAGCAAACCTACTACAGGTAAATTGAAATCCTCAAATAGACCCATAATGCATTGCTGAGACATTCATGAGATAATGGCTTTCGTTAGACTGGGGCCGCAAATCTTGACATTTCTTCATTCTCCTGTCGGGACTAACGAGACTTTATGGCAGCCAAGCCATTTATCCCTTGGGTGACATTGGCAAGAACAGCTGTATCCTTATCAGTCAAGAGTTTTCTGTGCTGCAAAGACTGCCCCCGCCTTGATCACAACATTCGCAATATGTAAGAGCCTCCTTTCTTCGTATAAACACTCCACCCAACCCCTCTGTTGTCTGGATCTAATCATTCTTTCTGAAAGTCACGTTACTCCATCGAAGGGGCTGGCAGAAGAAATGGATAAAAGGAAAAGAGATGAAAAGAAACTTTCAAAGGAACCTGCAAAGAGACTCAGGGCTGACAGCTCCCCACCAGAATACTATGTGCCGACTGGCTGTTAGGAACAGAGCTGCAGAACAGCTGCTGTCTGCAGGACCACAGTTTCTGGGCAGGTGGCTCTTTCCCACCAGGGGTGGCTAGGAATAACATGGTGACCACCACTTCAGCCTAGGACAAGGACTTGGCCTCTCTTTGAAGCTTTCATATTGCCTATAAGGACCAGCATTGTCTTTTTAACCCTTAATTAGCACTCATATACAAATATACCAACTCAGATATTTTGCCATGGCCATTGCAAACTCCTACAGTGGCATGCCCATTCTACCTTTGTAACTAGAAATGTGTCTTTAGTTCCCAGAGCAAAGGAATATTGGAGAAATTGTTGGGAACCGCCCTGACTGGTATCAGAAACTGAGACCCCCGCCTAGGCTAAGGCTAAGGGAACGCCCTTGGAACCGTGAGCCGGCAAGGAGACAAAAGCTTATCTTCCTGGCAGGAATGCTGTTTCTGCTGCTTTGTTCATAACTGAACCCCCAAAAGCTTGGTCGGTTAGCCAAAGACGGGTAAGATTCCCCACGGGGAAACAACCCAAGCCAGGCACGATCACTTTGGGAGGCCCCCCAAAGAAGGACTTGGGGGGCTGCAGCAAAAGGGGGTGATGGACCCTCATTCCTCGGCTTTGACAAAGTCTGAGTTCTCAGCGTCCGGAAGAAAATCTCCTTATCTCTCGGTGGCCTTAGTTCCCTTGCTCCACCTAAGCCTCAAACAATGACGGGGAAGTACAGCTCGGTACTGGGAAGTGCGGATTTCCCGGGGTGATCAGGCCTAAGAAAGAACATGTAAATTACTGTGAAACCTTCTTTGTTCAAGAATGCTCTCAGTTGAATGAGGAGGGTCTTAGGAGGAAGCTAGTTTGTTCCTCAGCCTTACAGCTCTTTGACCCCCAACTCAATAGACTGGCAGAGCTCTTTGTTTTCTATATTCCTTACTTCCCCTAATGAGTATTGTACGTTACCTGAGTTATTATGCAAAATGAACCTAATAAAAGCAGGTATGGACGGTGGATCGGCGCGCTCCCCACTAGGGGGGGTGGCCATTCTGTCCCTACTTCCCCCACAGAAACTAGTCTGTCTCTGTGCATGTTGTTATTTCTCGCGTGTTTATTGTCGAGCCATCCACAGTGTTCCGTGGTCACTGCTGGCCGGTGACCCACGCGCAACAAGAAATGGCTCAGCAAAAGCCAATGAACAGGTTCTAGTTTCAGCTAAGGTGAAGTAAGCACTCTGCACCTGTCTCCCAGTGAATACAGCTGTAGCACCTGAACAGAAAGCAGGAACAGCTACCCAAAGACTCTTTAAAAAGTAGAGCAGCAGGTCAATTGGGGAAGAAAACAAGAATTCACAGTACCATCAAACTGGCTGTGATTTATCTTTGGTACTCCCTGGATAGGACTTGAGGTAGCCTGAAGCGCAGAAGTGGGCATCGGTGTGGACAGAGAGCATTTTAGCAGAAACCTTCCAGTTCAGACACCAGCTGTGAGAGAAGAGTCTTCTGGAAGTGACAGCAGCAACATGGAAGGTCCACAGCATGAAAAAGGCCAAACAAGGGGAACCTTCTTCTCCAGTTAAAGGAGGGGTGGTCCTGAGAGCAGGCCTTTTCCTCCCTCTGTGCTCCCACTGTTTGGCCAGAGTCATGGGAATTGTACAGAAGAACAGGGTAAACAAAACCCCAGCTTTGTGGATGGATGAACCCCCAGGAAACTGAAAAATACCATGGAGAGAAAGGAAGTGGCAAAAACAAACCCATCAAGTTATTTGCTAGTTTTGGGGCTTACCTCCAAGCTACACATCCTGGGTTTGATTATGAAAGCACAACAAAGATTTTAAGAGCTGAACCAACAGATAGATACATCACCACCTGGGTCCCAGCCTGATCATGAGATGGTGGACATTCAGGAGAAATCCAGATAGCACTGCAGAAGACTCTGCCAATGGAACTGACACAGAAGGAAAAGGGATTCCATATGTCTTTGGGAAAGAAATGAGATAAACTCAAGGCCATTAGCCCCACCCCACTACTACAGTCTTGCCTTGTTTCAAAGTTGTGTTTGTGTGACTCCCTCCCCCTAAAGCAGGAATGGTGCTTTACTCAGTTCTGTGTCTCCAGAGACTTGCACAGTGACAGACACATAGAGGCGCTCACATAAATGTAGGTTGTAAACCAGTGAATGAAGGCAAATGTGACTAAATAAATTGACTGTGTGACTGATATAGGCAAAGTCCTGCTAACATGTAGATGACCATGTTCTCCCCATTCAACCTTGTCTCTTGACACTGGGAACTGCATGCAGTGGTGGCCCAATGGTCTAGGACAGCTGAGGGCGCCAACAGAGGGACCTAGTATGGCGACAGGAAGACAGGATCATTGGACCACAGCAGGTGATTCATGACCTTGCCCCATGGATGATAATGAGTGTCCATATGTTGAGCAGGAGAAAAACAACACAGTGAAACACACCAGGTCAATGTGCGAACCACAACATCATCTAAAGCATCAGGAGCATCCAGGGTCTTCTGTCCTCTGGATGCTCCTTCAAAGAGTGGCTTATCTTCAAATACAGTTAAGAAACACCCCATACTGTGTCTCTTTCTCTCTCTTTTTTTAATTGCTTTGAGAGAAAGAGAGAGAGACAAACATTGATTTGTTGTTCCATTTATTTATGCATCCATTGGTTGATTTTTATATGTGCCCTGATTGGGGACTGAACCCATAATCTTGGTATATCAGGCTTTTAAAAATGTGATTGGGGTATAATTAATGTGGACACAGATCTTAAGTGTTCAGTCCTGTGAGTTTTGAGAGACAGATACTTTATCTACCACCATTCAAAAACAAGATATAGAATGTATCCATCATCCCAGAAAGTTCCCTGTCCCCTACTCCTGTCCAGCAGCAACCTATGTTAACTGTTCATCACCATGGTCTGCTTTTACTACTTCTAAGACTTCAAAAAATGACATCATGCTCAGGTATGGGGGGGCAGGGTCTATCTTCTTTTGCTCAGTGTGAGAGTTCTGATTTTCATCAGTGCTGTTGTGTATATCAGTGGTTTGCTCTTCTCTTTTTTTAGTTACTGAGCTGTATTCCATTGTGTATATGTATATACTTATAAATATCATGATTCATTTATCCATTCTCCTTTTGATGGACATTTGGGTTGTCTCCGGGCTTTGACTATTATGAATAAGGCAGGCATGAACATGCCTGTGTGAGTCCTTTTGTGGACATATGTTTTCATTTTGCTTGAGCAAACACTTAAGAGGACTTGTTGAGCCATGGAGTAGATATATTCTCCAAAGTAGTTGCCCCTGTTTAACTTTTTAAACTTAGGATTTCCTGCATTCATTTGGCCACAGAACCCCACATCTATGTGACATGAGCAGGTGGGATTAGACAGTGTCTCAGCTTCCTCCCAGCTTTATGCAATAAAAATATGGCCAAGGTGTTCAGAAGCAGAGTGTTTTGCCGTGTGTGTGTGTGTGTGTGTGTGTGTGTGTGTGTGTGTGTATCTTGTAGGCAAAATCAAGTGAAGTGAAGCCTAGGATGATCAAAAATAGCCAAAAGAGTTAGGAAGTTTGGGAGCAGGAAGAATGAAGACAGCACTGAGGCCAGGGACTAGGGAGAAGATGCCATTGGACAGCCAATTGAGCAGAGGCAAGAAAATGGGATTTTTAAGCCAGAGGGAATCCAAGATCCCAAAGCTAGAACCAATTAAAGCAAAGGCAATAGTGTATAGACATTCCCACAGTGTTCAAGAAGTTTCTCTCATCCAAGGGCATCAATAATGACAAGATATTAAGATAACTCTCCAACATTACTTTTGTTTAAAATGGGGAGTTAGATAAACAGATTGGGGTAAAAGTAAAAATAAGGCACAGCATAATTTTGTTCATTCTAACTTCTTTTATTAAGTATTTCTGGTTTAAAAATGAGTCATGAGGATATAATGTACAACAGAGGAATTATAGTCAATAATATTATAATCACCTACAACAGGGTAAAGGCAGTTTATTCAATAAATGGTGTTGGGAAAATTGGACAGATACATACAAAAAAAATGAAACCAGACCACCTTCTTATACCATGCACAAGAATAAACTCAAAATGAATTAAAGACTTAAATGTAAGAGTCAAAACCATAATACCCCTAGAAGAAAATATAGGTGGTAAAATCTTGAACATTTCCCTTAGCATTATTTTTTTCTGATATATCTCTGTGGGCAAGGGAAACAAAAGAAAAAATAAACAAATGGGACTACAGCAAACTAAAAAGATTTTGTACAGTAAAGGAAACCATCAACAAAATGAAAAGACAACTCACTGAATGGGAGAACTTCTGATAAGGGGTTAATTTCCAAAATTTGTAAAGATCTCAAACAACTCAACACACACAAACAACCCAATTCAATTAAAAAATGGTCAAAGGACTTGAATAGATACTTTTCCAAAAAGGTCATAAAGATGGCCAATAGACATAAGAAAAGATGCTGAATGTCACTAATCATCAGAGAAAGGCAAAATAAAACCACAGTAAGATATCACCTCTTACCAGTCAGATGGCTGTCATCAATAAATCAACAAAAAGTGTTGGTGAGGATGTGGAGAAAAGAGAGCCCTCATGTACTATTGGTGGGAATGCAGACTGGTGTAGCCATTGTGGAAAACAGTATGGAGGCTCCTCAAAAAGATAAAGATGAAACCACTTTATGACCTAGTGATTCCACTTCTGGATATATATCCAAAGAAACCTAAAACCCTAATTCAAAAGAGTATATACACCCCTATGTTCACAATATCCAAGCTATGGAATCAGCCCAAGTGCCCTTCAATAGACGAGTGGATCAAAATGTAGTGGTACATATATATAATGGAATATTACTCAACCATAAAAAATGAAATATTACCACTTGTGACAGCATGCATAGATGTAGAGAGTATTATGCTAAGTGAAATAAGTCAGTCAGAGAAAGACAAATACCATATGAGTTCACTTATATATGAAATCTAAAAAACAGTATAAACAAACAAACAATAGAAACAGACTCATTGATACGGAGATCAGACTGATGGTTACCAGAAAGAAGGGAGGTGGGAGACTGGGTGAAAAAGGTCGAAGGATTGTGAAGTACAGATTGGTAGTTACAAAATAGTCATGGAGATATAAAGTACAACATAGGAAAAATACAGTCAATAATATTGTAATAACTTTTTATGGTGCCAGGTGGGTACTGGCAATACTGGGGGGGAGGACTTTATAAAGTATATGATTGTCTGACCACTATGTTATACACCTGAAATTAATATAAAATAATATTGAATATAAAGTATAATTTAAAATGCAATAATAATAATATTGTAAATAACCTTCTCCAATAACAGATTGTTATTAGACATAGTATGGTGGTCACTTCCTTAGATTTTTAATGTTGAATAAATATGTTGTATACCTGAATATAATATTGTATATTAACTATATTTTAATTTTAAAAAGTAATTTAATGATAAAAGAGGTGTTGAAGAGTGTTACCGACGATGTGTGTAGTATTCCGTCCAGGAGCACAGAGAGGAAGGGAACAACCCACTGAGGCAGTCGGGGAAGGACTTCAATCCAAGTACTCACTTTTTCCATATAAAATAGAACATTGTTTCCATGGTGACATGTTGGCATCCCCTGTAACCTTCCTGTTGCAAACCATCCTGCCCATTCTTTTCTGCTGTGTGTATTGGACCAAAGGTCTCACAGCCAGGTTTCTAGCTCCCTCTTAGTTACATGCCACTCTGTGTTATGATCACAAGTTACACATATTTTCCCACCATGAAGGAGGGGGAAGTGATGAACCAGAATCCACTGTGGGAACTGCAGAAAGAGGACTGGGTGCAGGTATGCTCTGTGCCAGGCACAGAGCTGGGCACATTCATGTGTCATCTTACCATACCTCTCACAGCACTGAGAGGCCAGCATTGGTAGCAATGCTACTAGGTACCTTCTCAGATCCACAGTTGCCTTCTTTATTTCTAGCAGAATCCCAGTTTAGTTCACAGTGGCAAAGCTCCCATGAACATTGACTCTCTCAGCTTCCCTCATAAGTTGAGTGGCTGCGTGTGAATCCTGACCAATGGGTTCCAGCTAGAAGAGGGCTAGAGATCTTTCAGAACATTTTGGCGGGAGTGGGGGGCCCTTTCTTCCTTTCCTTCCCTCACCTTCCTGTATGGGAAGTAGAGTTTAGTGGGAGGTAGAGTGGCCATCTTGTGACTACAAAGAAACCACCATGAAGACAAAAGCCTTACACTGAGGATCACGCAGCTAGAAGAAAAAAGCAAATTTTCCAATGTCTCTAACCCTCTCCCAAATCCCTACCACTGGAATTCCTGAGAAATGTGAAAAAAAAAATGTTTGACAAACTACCCTGGTCAGTTTTCCATTACATATAGCCCAAATGTAATCTATCTGACTGTTATTATTATAATTCTACTTAGGTATTCAGATACTAAAGTTCAGGGTGCTCTCCCTCCTGGGAGTATGCCACACCTTTCCCTTTCTCCTCTTTTTCCTTCACAACATGGACACCTAAACTTTAAGGGACCCCAGGAGGGTCGCAACCAGGGAGCAATGCACAGCAGCAACTCATCAAGGGCGAAACCCTTGACCCCATCTCCAAGACCCCCTTTCTCTCTGACTGTCCCGGGAGCTGACAGCAGTCCTGCCTTGGCTCACTTCTTTCCTATAACATTTTCAGAGAGCCCAAGTTGCTCTGTCTAGGCTGTCTTGTTGTTTCTTCTGTGCCTAAACCCTACCTTGTCTGACAGTCCCCAATTTTAATAAAAGTACTCTCAAAAATTTTTTTTAAAAGAATACTAATTTTTTTTAAAAGAAAGTTCAGATAAGATACTCAGTCAAGTTTACACAGCCAGAACAGGGCACAGCTGGTATTCAACAGTTATACCCATCCCCTGCCACCTGATTTCAAAACACACGAACCTTTTACAATTCCATGTTACTTCTCAATGAGCTAACAAGAGGTTCTTTCTTAGCTTTGGGAACCTGGGGTTTCCTGCTTCTGGGTCTGTCATTCTTCCTTCCAGTACTGGACCATCATGTTCTGTCAATCGGAGCCTAGGATGCTGGCAATAAGGACATTGTCCCTCCCTTTCCAGAGGAGTCTTCCTGGAAATAGACCTGTGGCAGTTGCTGAAAATCTCTTCTCCTCTCAAACGCCTCCTCTACTGCCCCTTCTACCACGTCATCTATGTTCCACCATTGGAGCATATGCAGAACATCCCTGTTAAGTTAGAGTGATCTTGCCTAGTGGTTTCCCAGTGAGTGCACAAAACTTTAGTCTCCAAGGAAATTATTGTATATTACTGGATTTAATTAAGACTAAGACACACATTTTTTCACACTTCAGTATTTCTGAAACGAGGATGTTGGTTACAATCAATGTACCTCATAATCATCCTGGGTCATTTTTTTCTTTCTTTAACATCTCTGAAATCATAATGTGTCTTATAGGCACTGGTGTTTTAGTTATTGGAATATGGTGCTTGAAAATAAAAGAGTTCCATGGCCAAATATGTTTGGAAAACATTAGTAGTAGAATAAACTAAATTAAACAACAATGTTGATTTGGCCATGGAATTTTCTTTTTTTATAGCACCTTATAGTGCTAGTATTATGTAGAACATAAATTTTATCTTAATTTTTTTCATCCTCACCCAAGGACATGTGTATTGATTTTAAAGAAAGAGGAAGGAAGGGAGACAGAGAGAGGGAGAGAAATATCAATGTGAGAGAAAAACATAAATCAGTTGCTTCTCTCACGTTCCCCAACCAGGGATCAAACCTAGGTATGTTTCTGACCAAGAATTGAACCTGCAACCTCTCAGTTTACAGGATGACACTCCAACCAACTGAGCCACGTTGGCTAGGGCTGAACATAAATTTTAAAACACTGCATTACGGTTTGGATTATTTCATCAGATTTGCCAACCAACTGACCTCTACAAGAGAATTCTGAGAAAGTCGATCAGAAAATACGTAAACTGTGAAACCAGCAACTCTGAAGCATGGCTTTGTAGTGGGAAGATCGAAGACCTCATAGAGTCACCATTTCCCTGAATAAGTTACTGGGAAACAGAACAGATACCTTCAGGGAGAATACTGGAAAGTGGAGAGTGCAAGGATGCTAAATTTTATTACTTGACTCTACTGGCAGGCAACATGGCTTGCCTTCATCTAGGCCAAGGACACAAGGAGTCACATTTCCCTAATGCCTGGGGACTATGTCTGATTTCTAGAGGCTAAGACAACATTACCACTCTCAAAGACACAAATAATGCTGATGTGGCCCTTGAAATGCTGAAAGGGGAGACCCAACACTTTGGCTAATTCTTAGTACTTTTTAAAATATATTTTATTGATTATGCTATTATAGTTGTCCCATTTCCACCCCTTTATTTCCCTCCACCCTGCACGCTCCCTCCCACATGCATCCCCTCCCCCTACGCTTTAGTTCATGTCCATGGGTGGTACATATAAGTTCTTGGCTTCTCCATTTCCCATACTATCTTAACACCCCCTGTCTATTTTCTACCTACCATTTATGCTACTTATTCTCTGTACATTTTCCCCTTTTCTCTCTCCCTCCTCCACTGATGATCCTCCATGTGATCTCTATTTCTCTGAATCTGTTCCTGTTCTAGTTGTTTGCTTTGTTTGTTTTGGGGGTTTTTTTAGGTTTAGTTGTTAATAGCTGTGAGTTTGTTATCATTTTAGTGTTCATATTTTTGATCATCTTTTTCTTAGATAAGTCCCTTTTACATTTTATATAATGAGGGCTGGGTGATGATGAACTACTTTAACTTGACCTTATTTGTGAAGCACTTCATCTGCCCTTCCATTCTAAATGAAAGCTTTGCTGTATAGAGTAATCTTGGATGGAGGTCCTTGTCTTGCATCACTTTGAATACTTCTTTCCAGCCCCTTCTTGTCTGTAAGGTTTCTTTTGAGAAATCAGCTGATAGTCTAATAGGAATTCCTTTGTAGGTAACTCTCTCTTTTTCTTTTGCTGCTTTTAAGATTCTCTCCTTATCTTTAATCTTAGGTAATGTAATTATGTGTCTTGGTGTGTTCCTCCTTGGGTCGACCTTGTTTGGGACTCTCTGAGCTTCCTGGACTTCCTGAAAGTCTATTTTCTTTGCCAGATTGGGGAAGTTCTCTTTCGTTATTTGTTCAAATAAATTTTCAATTTCTTGCCCTTCCTCTTCTCCTTCTGGCATCCCTATAATCTGGATGTTGGAACATTTAAAGGTGTCCTGGGTCCCTAAGCCTCTCCTCATTTTTTGGAATTCTTGTTTCTTCATTCTGTTCTGGTTGAATGTTTCTTTCTTCCTTCTGCTCCAAACTGTTGATTTGAGTCCTGGTGTCCTTCCCGTCATTGTTGGTTCCCTGTAGATTTTTCTTTATTTCACATAATGGGACCTTCATTGCTGCCTGGGTCTTTTTTATGCTGTTGAAGTACCCAGTGAGTTCCTCGAGCATCCCGATAACCAGTGTTTTGAACTGTGTATCTAATAGGTTAGCTATCTCTTTGTCACTTAGTTATATTTTTTTTTCTGGAGCTTTGATCTGTTCTTTCATTTGGGCCATCTTTTTGTCTTGGCACACCTATAAGGGGAGGAGCCTTAGATTGTGACACTGTATGTGGAAGAGGGGTCTAAGAGGGAACAGTGCCACTTGCTCCACTTTCTGCCAGCTTTCAGTCCTTTCCCCTGCTGCTCACAAGCAAATTGGGCCCTTCTAGTGCAAATTCCCAAGTGGGTGGGCTTGTGTACATTCTGGGACCCTGTGGGTCTCTCCAATGAACTCTCCTGTGAGGCCTGGAGTTTCTCCTGCCACCACCTCAACCTACACAGGTGTTTTCAATCAGAGGTTTGAGGCTACATTTCCCTACTGGAGCCCTGGGTTGTGCAGTCGATCTCGCTCCCCAGTTGTTCCTCCTGGTTTATCTGCATGCAAATATGGGACTGCCCAGTTTACAAGCCACTGCCTTACCCAGTCCACCAGCTGCCGCCTTGCCCATCCTGGTCTGCCAGCCACTGCCTTGCTGGGAGTCCTCTCTACATGGCTGCTTGTTTCCACCCCTCCTGCCTTTCTGAATGCAATGTTTCTTTTTTAACTCCTTCGTTGTTGGACTTGCATACAGTTCTGTCAGTTCTGGCTGTTTTTTGTTTTTAAATTTATTGTTGTCCTTGTTTTGGTTGTGCGAGGAGGCACAGTGTGTCTCCCTATGCCTCCATCTTGGCAGGAAGTCAGTTCTTAGTACTTTTAAATTTCCCAAGTGATTCTAATACACAGACAAAAATGAGGACCATGAATTGAAGAAACTGACTTGATTAAGCGGTGTTTCAACTGTGACAGCTGGTGAGAGATGTATTTACCTGCTGCAGTAATCTAAGCCCTAGGCACAGTGGAAATAAAAAACGAGAGATGGAATCAAGAAATATTTTAGAGAAAGAATCCCCAGGAGGGGGCTAAATGAAGTCAGATTGTGAGAAGCTTGGCAGAGGTACCATTGAAAACACAGGGCAGTTGTAGGAGCAGTGGGTGAGGTCCTGGGTTTTGAAGGGAAGGTAATTGTTGATCAAGTTCACACAATGAGCTATAGTTTTGAGAAAGATGTTCAAGTAGAAATGTCCAGGAGTCAAGAGTGCATGAAGACTGGGTCTTTGAAGGCAAAGTTATAAATTTTGAAGTAATTCATACCCACCCAGGTGATGTTTGAAGCCTTAGAAGTTTAAAGATGGTCTTTCTCACAATGTGATACTGTTGAGGATACCACACTTATAATTGCAGGGAGTCAATGTGAAGGACTTGAAATTCAAGTTCTACCTCTGCCACTGACCAGCTGTGTGGCTTTGCACAAGATCCTTTTATAACTTCTGAGCCTCAGTTTTCATAACTGGAAAATGGGAATGATAATAGCAACCTATCTGGGAGGTAATATTAAATAAGCAAATCTTTGAAAAACACCTGGCATACTGCCTGCTGCAAAGCATGGCTGAGAACCTTGGTAGGTCTCTCTGTGTTCCCTCGCCCAACCCCACACAACTTCCAAGAAGGTGCAATACAAGTCCACTTCTCTTCAGTGTAAAGAGTGATTCCAGCAACAACAATCAATTTGCCCTCACTTCATTGGTACATGAAGATCAAATCTTGGCAGGACAATAGAATTTTCTTCAATGATAGATAGACCATATACATAAGGAATGAGCAAGAGATGTAATCTCTCTTTGCTGGAGTATGACCTTAAATTTCATCACCAATGACTTTTCATTATCAAGATAGAAAGAAATCAGAGAGTTCCTTTACTTTTTTAAGATGCAGGCAGCAAGAGCTGAATAATATTCCAAAAAGCAGCTTATCAATGACTCAGCCCCACCCTGAGAGCATGCAATGCAATCACAACTGTGGCAGAGCTGGACCTATGTGGAACGTGTCTGTCTTTATCCCAGTGAGATAACTGAAAATGTCTTAATTAAGATCACAGATGACACAACATTGTGATATATCAGTAAGAAGATAGGCATGGAAATCCAAATATTATATAACATTAACAGACTAAAGAAATACTTCTTTTTAAGAAAACATTTTATTGATGATGCTGTTACAGTTGTTCCACTGTTTTCTCCCCATTATTCCCCTCCACTCTGTAGCCCCCCAACCCACCAGCATTCTGCCCCCCCACCTTAGTTTATGTCCATGGGTCGTACATGTAAGTTTTTTGGCTTCTTCATTTCCCATACTAGACTTAACCTCCCCCTGTCTATTTTGTACTTACCAATTATGCTTCTTATTCCCTGTACCTTTTCCCTCATTCTCACCCTCCCTATCCTTGCTGATAACCATCCATGTGATCTCCACTTCTCTGAATCTGTTCCAGTTCTAGTTGTTTGCTTAGTTTGGTTTTGGTTTTGGTTTTTTAAGTTCAGTGGTTGGTAGTTGTAAGTTTGTTTTCATGTTACTGTTCATAGTTTTTGATCATCTTCTTTTTCTTAGATAAGTCCCTTTAACATTTCATATAATAAGGGCTTGGTGATGATGAACTTCTTTAACTTGACCTTATTTGGGAAGCACTTTATCTGACCTTCCATTCTAACTTAAAGCTTTGCTGGATAGAGCAATCTTGTATGTAGGTTCTTTTCTTTCATGACTTCAAATACTTCTTTCCAATCCCTTCTTGCCTGTCAAGTTTCTTTTCAGAAATAAGCTGATAATCTTATGGAAACTCCTTGGTAAGTAACCGTGTCCTTTTCTCACGCTGCTTTTAAGATCCTCTCCTTATCTTTAATCTTGGGTAATGTAATTATGGTGTGTCTTGGTGTAATCCTCCTTGGGTCTAACTTCTTTGGGACTCTCTAAGCTTCCTGGACTTCCTGGAAGTCTATTTTCTTTGCCAGATTGGGTGAGTTCTCCTTCATTATTTGTTCAAATAAGTTTTCAATTTCTTGCTCTTCCTCTTTTCATTCTAGCACCCTTATGATTCAGATATTGAAACATTTAAAGTTGTCCCAGAGGTTCCTAAGCCTCTCTTTATTTTTTTGAGTTCTTGTTTCTTCATTCTGTTCTGGTTCAATATTTATTTCTTCCTTCTGGTCCACACCATTGATTTGAGTTCCAGTTTCCTTCCCTTCACTGTTGGTTCCCTGTATATTTTCCTTTATTTCACTTTGCATAGCCTTTACCTCTTTTCCTCTGTTTTCTGACCATGCTCAAACATTTCTGTGAGCATCCTGATTACCAGTGTTTTGAACTTTGCATCTGATAGGTTGGCTATCTCTTCATTGCTTAGGTCTATTTTTGGAGCTTTGATCTGTTCATTCATTTGGGCCATATTTTTTTTTGTCTCTGTGCACCTGTGTACATAGTAAGGGGTGAAGCCTTGGGTATTTGCCAGGGTGGGGCAACCCACTTTGTTACATTGTGGTGTTGTATGTGGGGGAAGGGTCTGAGAGTAAACAATGTCACTTGCTCAGCTCTTAGCTTGTTTTCAGTCACTTCCCCCACTACCCATGAGCAAATTTGGCCCTTCTGGTGTTGATTCCTGGGTTGGTGGGTTTGTGTACATTGTAGGACCCTGTGGGTATCCCCAGCAAACTCTGCTGTGAGGCTGGGAGTTTCTCCCACCATTGAAACCCCCACAGGTTTTTACAGTTAGAGGTTTTGAGGCATTATTTCTTCACACTGGAAACCTGGATTGCTCAGTCTGTCTCACTCCCCAGTTGTTCCTCCTAGTTTATCCACACACAAATGTGGGACTTCCCAGTCCTCCAGCTGCAGCGTTGCCTCAAGTCCTCTCCAACCTGGCTACCCATCTCCGCCCCTCCTATCAGTCTGGATGAATGTTACTTCTTTAATTCCTTGGTTGTCAGGCTTCCATACAGTTTGATTTTATGGAAGTTCTGGCTATTTATTTTTTTTTAATTTGTTGTTGTCCTTCATTTGATTGTGTGAGGAGGCAAAGTGTATCTACCTATGCCTCCATCTTGTCTGGAAGTCTCAGAAATAGTCCTTAAAGAGGGTGGGTTTCAACAGGAACAAGAGTAATATATTTTAAACGACCTATAGAGACAAAACATATCTCTGGATAATCCACCAGTTCCACCCAGAATTGTAGCCTAGTGAGCAATGCTTTAAGAATAGCCAGCATGTTTGGGTTCCCCAACAGGTAACACATAACAGAATAGAAGGAAAGAAGACAGAACAAAAGGCAGGCAAAAGAAAATGAGAAAGAGAGGGGGGAAGAGGAAATAGTAAATTGTTGTGCTGGAATTGTGAAATGTGATCAGGGTGGAAGATTCTAGTTAATTGGCATTTGATTTCACTTATACAGTCAATAAATAATAAATTGAGCAAGTAGTGTGTGCTAGGCTAGGGATCTATGGATGAACAAGATATTTAGAGCCCTGTCCTCATGAGTTCTTCCTCTGCATGACTTCTAAATGCTAAAGGGCCTATTACCAGCCCTCAGACATCTTCACTCCTTTGGCAATGTCATCTACTACCAAGACTTGCCATACCACCCATCTGCTGTTGACTCACAAACTCAGACTTCCAACCCCAGACTTGGGTGGCCACTTGTCCACTTGTCCTCTCAATGAATCACAAATCTAATACTCGCACTTCTCCCTGCCCAAATCTATTCCTTCCCCAGTCTTTCCTATTGCCATATGCAGCATCAAACATGACCAAAATAGAGATGTTGTCCTTGAGTCTTACATCTCATATCCTGTTGGTCCTAATTCTCCAGAATGAGAACCCCATGGCTGGTAACCAGCAAGTTCTAGATATCTCACATTCTAAAGATAACTGCAAACAACTGGAACCAGAACAGACATCTTCCTCTTTCTGGCCCCATGCCCTTGCCTCCTCCTCATCCCTGGCTCCCAAATATGACCTTAGCAGAACCAGCCCTACCATGATAAACCCAACAAGAAGACTGGGGAAGGAGTGACCACTTGGGGGTTCCTGCCTTGGGAGGGAGGACTGCAATGTTCATGAGAAAAGATGTTGCCCTCCCTGTGGGAAAATTGAGAAGATGGATTCCAAGATAAGGGGAGGCTCTAAGACAGAAATCAGATTTTCTCTGTGAAGGGACAGATAGATGGTCAACACTGTAGGATGTGCTTCCCACCAACAACTTTCACAACTACTCAGCACAGCCACGTATCGTGAAGCTGCCATTAACAGCAATGAGTTGAGACAGACATAAATGAGCAAGGTTGTGTCTTAGTAAAACTTTGCTTATGGATTAGCATTTCAATCAAGATGTAGGCATAGGTAGAGATGCTTCTCTTCCTCACACAACCAAAAAAAGGATAACAACAAATTTAATAACAAAAAAACAAACAAAACTTCCAGAAAATTAAACTGCACGCAAGTCTGACAACCAAGGAATTGAAGAAGAAACATTCATCCAGACTGGTAGGAGGGCTCAAGACAGGAAGCTGGGGCAGAGAGGATACACAACAAGGTAAGGGACCCAACAGGTGAGCCGACATCTGGAAGATGGGATTTCCCACATTTGAGAGCAGATAAGCCAGGCAGAACAACTGGGGAGCAAGACAGACCATGAAACCCAGGGTTTCAGTACAGGAAACTAAAGTCTCAAAATATCTGGCTGTAAAAACCTGTGGGGGTTGTGGTGGCAAGACAAACTCCCAGTGTCACAGGAGAGTCCACTGGAGGGCCCATGGGATTCTAGAACATATACAAGACCACCCACTTCAGAGTCAGCACCCAAAAAGGCACAATCCACTTGTGGGAAAGAGGGAAGTGATAGAAAGGAGGTGAGAGCCAAGCAAGTGTCATTGTTCCCCCCTGACCCCTTCCCACATACAGCGCCACAACACAGTGACCTGGGTTGCCCCTCCCTGGTGAATACCTAAGGCTCCGCCCCTTACACAGCAACAGGTGCACTGGGGCAAAGAAATATGGCCCAAGTGGAAGAACAGATCAAAAATCCAGAAAAAGAACTAAGTGATGAGGAGATGGCCAACTTATAAGATGCAGATTTCAGAACACTGGTAATCATGATGCTCACAGAAATGATTGAATTTGGTCACAAAATGAAGGAAGAACTGAAAGCTATACAAAGTGAAATAAAGGAAAATATACAGGGAATCAACAGTGAAGGGAAGGAAACTGGAACTAAAATCAACAATTTGGAGCAGAAGGAAGAAATAAATATCCAACCAGAACAGAATGAAGAAATAGGAATTCAAAAGAATGAGGAGAGGCTTAGGAACCTCTTGGGACAACTTTAAATGTTCCAACATCTGAACCATAGTGGTACCAGAATGAGAAGAGGAAGAACAAGAAATTGAAAACTTACTTGAAAAAGCAATGAAGCAAAACTTCCCCAATGTGGTGAAGGAAGTAGACATTCAATTCAAGGAAGCCCAGAGAGTCCCAAAGAAGTTAGACCCAAGGAGGAGTGCACCAAGACACATAGGAATTACATTACCCAAGATTAAAGATAAGAAGAGAACCTTAAAAGCAGCAAGAGAAAAGGAGACAGTTACCTACAAAGGAGTGCCCATTAGACTATCAGCTGACTTCTCAAAAGACACCTAACAGGCAAGAAGGGGCTGGAAAGAAGTATTCCAAGTCATGAAAGTCAAGGACCTACATCCAAGATCACTCTATCCAGCAAAGCTATCATTTAGAATGGAAGGGCAGATAAAGTGCTTCCCAAATAAGGTCAAGTTAAAGGAGTTCATCATCACCAAGCCCTTATTATATGAAATGTTAAAGGGACTTACCTAAGAAAAAGAAGATGATCAAAAACTATGAACAGTAAAATAAAAACAAACTCACAACTATCAACAAGTGAACTTAAAAAAAAACAAACTAAGCAAACTACTAGAAGAAGAACAGATTCAGAGAAATGGAGATCACATGGAGGGTTACAGTGGGGACAGGAAGGGGGAGAATAAGGAAATAAGGTACAGGGAATAAGAATCATAATTGGTAGGCACAAAATAGACAGGAGGGGGTTAACAATAGTATAGGAAATGGAGAAGCCAAAGAACGTATATGGACAATCCATGGACATGAACTAAGGTAAAGGGAATACTGCTGGGTGAGGGGGTGCAGAGCAGAGGGGGATAAAGGGGAGAAAAATTATGACAACTTTAATAGTATAATCAATAAAATATACTTTAAAACTTTACTTATGAACACTTACATTTGAATTTCATATGATCTTCACATGTCCTGAAATGGTATTCTTTCATTTTTTTCAGCCACTTACAAAGGTAAAACAAGAAATATTCGGAGGACTTCTGGCCAAGATGGAGGTGTAGGTAGACACACTGTGCCTCCTTGAACAACCAAGATAGGGACAACAACAATTTAAAAACAAAATAACAACCAGAACTGACAGAAAAGTGAATTGTATGGAAGTTGGACAACCAAGGAGTTAAAATAGACATGTTCATCCAGACTGGTAGGAGGGGCAGAGTTGGACAGCCAGGCAGAGAGGGGTCTTGGCACAAAGAGCAGTGGGACCAGGCACATAAGGCATTCCAGGCATGCAAGACTGCAGTGGGCAGACCCTGGGTGCATAGGCGGCGGCTGGCAGATCCGAGGCACAAGGTGGCAACCAGCAGATCCAGTGAGGCGGCGATTGTGAAGCAAGGCACTATGCACAACCCAGGGTCCCAGCACCAGGAAATAGAGCCTCGGGGCACTGACTAAAAACACCTGTGGGGGTTGAGGCTCAGGGAGAGACTCCCAGCCTCACAGAAGAGTTTATTCCAGAGACCCATGGGATCCTAGAACATGCACAAGCTCACCCACACAGGGATTAGTACCAGAGAGTCCCAGATTGCTTGGGGGAAGTGGCAGAAGGGACTGAAGTTAGAGGGAAAGCAGAGCAAGTGCCATTGTTCCCTCTCGAACCCTGCCCCCCCACACACACAGCATCACAACCCAGCAACTGGGTTGCCCCACCCAGGTAAACACCTGAGGCTCTGCCCCTCATACATAACAGGCGCGACAAGACAAAAAAAAATGGCCCAAACAGAAAAACAGATCAAAGCTCCACAGCAAATACAACTAAGTGACCAACAGATAGCCAACCCATCAGATGCACTGTTCAAAGCACTGGTGATCAGGATGCTCACAGAATTGATTGAATTTGGTTGCAAATTAGATGAAAAAATGAAGGCTATGCTAAGTGAAATGAAGGAAAATGCACAGGGAACCAATAGTGATGGAAAGAAAGCTGGGACTCAAATCAAAGGAGTGGATCAGAAGGAAGAAAGAAATAACCAAACAGAAAAGAATGAAGTAACAAGAATTCAGAAAAAATGAGGAGAGGCTTAGGAACCTCCAGGACATCTTTAAACATTCCAACATTCGAATTATAGGGGTACCAGAAGGAGAAGAGGAAGAGCAACAAGTGGAAAAGTTATTTGAACAAATAATAAAGGAGAAGTTCCCCAATTTGGCAAAGGAAATAGACTTCCAAGAAGTCCAGGAAGCTCAGAGAGTCCCAAATAAGTTGGACCCAAGGAGGAACACACCAAGGCACATCATCATTACATCAGCCAAGATAAAAATGAAGGTGACAATCCTAGAAGCAGCAAGAGATAAGGAGACAGTTACCTACAAAGGAGTTCCCATCAGACTGTCAGCTGATTTCTCAAAAGAGACCTTGCAGGCAAGAAGGGACTGGAAAGAAGTATTCCAAGTCATGAAAGGCAAGGACCTCCATCCAAGATTGCTCTATCCAGCAGAGCTTTCATTTAGAATGGAAGGGCAGATGAAGTGCTTCTCAGATAAGGTCAAGTCAAAAGAGTTCATCATCACCAAGTCCTTATTGTATGAAATGTTAAAGGGACTTATCTAAGAAAAAGAAGATAAAAAACATGTATAGTAAAATGACAGCAAACTCACAATTATTAACAACCACACCTAGAATAAAATCAATCTAAGCAAACAACTAGAACAGGAACAGAACCATAGAAAGGGAGATCACATGGAGGGTTAACAATAGGGGAGTGGGAGGAGGAAAGAGGGGGAAAATGTACGGAGAACAAGCAGCATAGATGGTAGGTAGAAAATAGACAGGGGGAGGGCAAGAATAGTACGGGAAGTTTAGAAGCTAAAGAACTTATGACACATGGACATGAACTAAAGGGGAGGAATGTGGGTGGGAGAGGGTGTGCAGGGTGGAGGGGAATGAAGGGGGGAAATGGGACAACTGTAATAGCATAATCAATAAAAAATATTTTAAAAAAATATTCTTGTCACACAGGCTTTAGAAAAACAGAGAGCAGTCCAGGTTCAGTCCCTGGTCCTGGGTTGCCCACCTTAATCCAAGAGAGTCATGGGCAGACACTGTTGGGGGCCAGCCTGAGGGCACAGTGATATCTCACTTCTATTTTGGAACAGAGCAAGTGTGATGAGAGCATAGTATGGGCGCTTGTGTTCCAAATGCTGGGGACATGTTAAGGCCAGGGCCTGCTTCCTAGCTGGGGTTTCAGCCAGCAGAAGAACCCTAGGGAAAGCAGCCCCCACCCCTGGAGGAATAGGTCTGGTTTTTACTTATAATTAGCTCTCAAAAATACCATATTTTTATAAATGTGTCTTCTGAACTCCAGCTCTCTCTGCAGTAATGTAAGCTGTAGCAACATGGTTATGGTGATTTATTTCGGCCAGGCCTTGTGCATGTGGTTTTCTTGAGGAAGGGGGGTCATTTAAAAATTTCCACTGTTGTTGGTATAACTTGAAAAATGAAATTATTCCGATGAAGGACAGTTAAGCACTGATACCAGTCAACAAGAGAAGCTGCAAGATGTCTGCCCTGGGACTTCAAAACTTCGGTCCACACCATCTGGTTTGGAGGTTTTTCCATAATTCCAGGGAACAGGGAAGAGTGGCGGCTCTCCTTTCCTTTCCTCCCACAACAGAGTAGAGATTAACTCCCCAAATCCCCGTGTAACACTGACATGCCAGCCAAAGAAGTTTCCTTTGAAGTGGCATCTGTCTGAATAAGGAGCCACCAAACCTGCATGTCGCATTGACGACAGTTATCTGAGTTGCTGACACTACTAAAGAAGTTTTGAAGAGGAAAAAGAAAAAAGCTTTTCAGTAGGATGGGGAATTTGTTGGAAAGGACTGAGGATAAACAAGGTGCTAATTTTTTTCCCTATAAAAGTGGGGGGTGTAGTTGACAAATTGTCCTGGGTTTCTTGGCCTGTGGTCCCAAAGAGACACAGGCAGGCAGACTTCTGCAGGTCATAACTTTCCCTGCATCAGGTGGCTGTTGGGTCTCTCTGCTGAACATCTGTGAGTCAGGCTGTTGTCTATTCACCCTCTGAGTTTTCCTTGGTGAGAGAAATTCTGGAAGTCCTCATGTGGTCGGAAAATTGTGTTGATGTCATAGAGTGAATTTCAGTGCTGCCTCTCTTCCAGGCTGATTTCAAACCACTGCCTTAAAAAGAGACATTAAACTTTTGTGCCCTCGCCCCCCACAAATTAAACTGCATAACTGATTTTTACAAATAACACAGGCATACATCTTACAGATTTTCTGTTTTCCAAAATTTTTTTCTGACCATTCCCTTTTCATGACCAATTTTTCTCCTGTTGTATCCAGGGGAAGTATGCATTTTTGTGATACTTTGTATGATGTGTCATTATCCATCAAGGTATGCAGGGAAATTACCTGACAGAGAGGCAGTAGAGGTGCTGTGAGGCTGCTCAGTAATCTGGCAGCTGAGAAAGGACTCATTCCCTTCTGTCCAGGATAATGTGTGGGGTTTACATTTGCCAGAAATAGACTATAGGCAAATATTTTGCTTCACTGGATTTCCTTCTCTCTATTGTAGTATCGATAGTGAAAAAAAGATGTCAGAAAAAGAACAACATAACTTTTCAGAGTCATCAGCATGCAGAAGCACCTGCTACACACCTGGCTCCACACATTCCTGCCCTCTTCCCAGATGGCAGCCCAGGAGGGCCTTATTCATCTAGGTTTGCAGCTCTGTAAATGAAGCTGCAGCAAGTGAAGTCACTTGTCTGGGCATAGACTTCTGAGATGAAGTGCAGCCCAGCTGCAAGTCCAGCCCTTTTGGCCTTCTTGCTCCCTTGCTCTCACCAACATTCAGCCAGGCTGCCCTAAGTAATGACAGACCAAGAATTTTCGACGATCCTCCCTCTAGCACACCCACTTGCCTCTTTACACAAACCCCCTCACCCACTTTCAAAATTGTTATTCTTCATTGTAATGGCATGATGAACTACAAGAAAAATTTCAAACATGGGTGTCACTCTCTCTCACAATGTTTCTAGTTTCTACTCCCTCCTGGTCTTCATCTATGAGGATTTCACCAGTATATCATTTTAAGTGCTATAAATTGTATATCCTCCTTTTTTGTACTTAACATTGTATCTTGAACACATTCTAATGTTTCTATGTAGTCTTTATGATTATGAATTTAACAACTGCATAAAAATCCATTGAGTTGATATACCTCAATTTCTTAAACAATTTCCCATATGTTGAATTGTTTATAATGCTTCCCTAACATTAAAAAATGTTACAATAAGTTTTTTAACTGTATATACATGTTTTCCTTTCACTGGGATTTTTCTTTAGGCTAAGTTCCTAAAAGTATAATTATAGGATCAAAGGGTTTGAATTTTTTATGCCTGACCATCTTTGTTACATCCTGAACACATACATATGAGTTTCAACATTCTTCTTCTCATCTTCTAAGTATAATTGGGCAAGACTGATTCAATTAATCTCTTCTGTTCTTCTACACCTGAGTGGGCACTGCGTTAGAGTGACATCTTCAAAAGTCCTTGTGTTTCCCATTTAAATACCAGATCAGAAAGAAAAAGAATAATTACTCAGCACTGGCAAGGTATGAGGGAGTAGACACACTAATAAATGTCATGGTATATAAACTGGTAGCACCTCTCATCAAGGCAATTTGACAATTTGTAGGAAAAGCTCAAAAAGGTATTTGAGCTTTACTCTAACCATTCTACTTTAATGATTTATCCTAAAGGAGGAAAGTCAAGGATAGGTACAAATGTTTATCTAAAAGCATATTCTTCATAGCATTTCTTATAATAGAAAAAATGGAAATAAATTTATGCCCCCCAAAAAGAACTGGTGTAGAAATTATGACACATCTTTACAATGGGGTACTATGCAACCACTTTAAATTATAACTATAGATAATGTGATCTATTAATGATATAAACACAGGCTCACAATATAGTTAACAAAGAAACAAGTCATAAAATAGCACTTATTATATTACCTACTTGCAAAAAATAAATAGATAGAATTAGTTACAGCCCTGACTAGTGTGGCTTACTGGGTTAGGTGTCATCCTGCAAGCCAAAAGGTTGCTGGTTCCATTCCTTGCCAGGGCACTTGACTGGATCACAATCCAGGGCCAAGGCCAGGGCCAGATCCCTGCATGGGGGCATACAAGAGGCCATGGATTGATGTTTCCCTCTCTTTCCCCCTCCATTCCCCTCTCTCCAAAAAAATTAAATAAATAAAATCTTTTTTTAAAGAAATAATTACAGACACTCCAGTTGTTGACAGTGTTTCTATTTAGATAGTAGAATTATGGTTAATAGCTTTGCCTTTAAGTATATTTTATTGATTATGCTATTACAGTTGTCCTAGTTCCTTCCCTTTTGTTTCCCTCCACCTGGTTCTCCCCTTCCTTCCAGCAATCTCACACCCTTAGTTCATGTCCATGGGTCATGCATATAAGTTATTTGGCTTCTCCATTTCCTATACTATCCTTAACATCCCTCTATTTTGTATCTACCAATTAATTGTGCTTCTTATTCCCTGTACCTTTTCCCTCATTCTCCCCTCCCCCTCCTCCTCCCTGTTGATAACCCTCCATGTGATCTCCATATCTATGATTCTGCTCCTGTTCTGTTTGCTTAGTTCATTTTTGTTTTTTAGATTCAGTTATAAATAGTGAGTTTGCTGTCATTTTACTGTTCATAGTTTTGATCTTCTTCTTCTTAGATAAGTCCCTTTAACATTTTACATAATAAAGGCTTGGTGATGATGAACTCCTTCAACTTTACCTTATCTGGGAAGCACTTTATCTACCCTTCAATTGTAAATAATAGCTTTGCTGAATAGAGTAATCTTAGATGGAGATCCTTGCCTTTCATCACTTTGAATACTTTCTAGCCCCTTCTTGCCTGTTAGGTTTCTTTGGAAAAATCAGCTGATGGTGTTACGGGGACTCCTTCATAGGTAACTACTTTTCTCTTGCTGCTTTTAAGATACTCTCTTTATTGTTGACTTTTAGCATTTTAATTATGATGTGTCTTAGTGCCATCCTCTTTGGGAACTTGTTTGCGAGTCTCTGAGCTTCCTGGACTTACATGTCTATTTCGTTTGCCAAATTAGGGGAGTTCTGCTTCATTATTTTTTCAAATAAGTTTTCAATTTCTTGTTCTTCCTCTTCTTCTGGCAGCCCTATGATTCAAATGTTGGCATGTTTGGAGATGTCCCAAAGTTTTCTTATTCTCTCCTCATTTTTAAAAATTCTTATTTCTTCATCTGTACTGGTCAAATGTTTATTTTTTCCTTCTGCTCCAAATCATTGATTTGAACCCTGGCTTCTTTCCTTTTACTGTAAGTTCCCTATGGATTTTTCTTTATTTCACTTAGTGTAACCTGCATTTCTTCCCTTATCCATTTGCCATAATCAATGAGTTCTCTGAACAGCCTATCAACAGTATTTTGAACTCTGCATCTGGTAAGTTGGTTATCTCCATTTTGCTTACTTTTTTTTCTGGAGTTTTGATCTGTTCTTTCATTTGGGACATGTTTCTTTGTCTCCTCAATTCAGCAGGCTCCCTGTGTTTGTTTCTGTGTATTAGGTAGAGTTGCTTTGACACCCTGTCTTGGTGCACCTGTTACATTTGTAAGGAGTAGAGCCTTGGGTATTGCCAGGGTGGGGCAATGTGGTTCACCGTGTTGTGGCACTGTATGTGGGGGAGGGGCTGGAGGGAAAAATGCTGCTTGCTCGGTATTTGCTCCATTTCCAGTCACTTCACCTATTTCCAATATGTGACTGAACAGGCTCTCCTAAGAGACCTATAGTTTCTTTCACCACCCCAACCCCTACTAGTTTTTACAACCAGAAGTTTTGAGGTTTATTTTCCTACCACTGGTACCCTAGGCTGTGAAGTCTGGCTTACAGGGGGATCGCTTGCTTCCCAGGTGTCCCTCCTAGTTTTTATCCACCACACATGAATGTGGGACCATCCATCCTGCCTGCTGCCTCACTGCTGCCACACCACGTCCTCTCCACCTGGGCTTCCTGTCCCTGCCCTTTTACCCACCTGGATGAATATTTCTCTTTTAAATCCTTAGTTGTTGGACTTCCATACAGTTCAATTTTCTGACAGTTGGGTTTGTTTTTTGTCTTGAGGTTAGTTGTGATCCTTCTTATGGTTATAGGAGGAGGCAAAGTTTGTCTACTTATGCCTCCATCTTGGACAGAAGTCACATAGTTGTCTCTTTTTTCTTTATTAAATGTTAGGACAAGATTTTGGAGAAAGGGGAAAAGAGCAGTCACCACAAACCTGTATACACAGAAGATGACTCTTGAGCTTGGTCTTGAGGCCGTAGATTGGGAAATGCAAGCAGCTGCAGCATGGTCATCCAGGCATCTTCTAGGAAGAAGAGAGCCTAAGAGCCAGAGAGAGCCAGCACCCCCTGGTTCTGCTTTTTTATTTTTTACACCACAGATATCATTGCTTTTGTAATGAGTGAAACACAAAGTTGTTGTTGTTTTTTCTTACTTAGGCCAGTTTCTAAAGCACATACAGAAAAAAGATTTCTACACTCCATCTAGCTGGGACAGGGACAAAAAGAACTGTCTGCACCCTCTTCTAGATTCTATGTGTGTTTATAATCCCTATATCCAATAACAAGGATACAGCCAAGGGATTACAGATGTGTGACAATGAGTATAAAGAAAATACCTTTCAGCCCTGGCTGGCATAGCTCAATGGATTGAGCACGGGCTGCAAACCAAAGCATCACAGGTTCGATTCCCAGTCAGGGCACATGCCTGGGTTGCAGGCCATGGCCCCCAGCAACCACACATTGATGTTTTTCTCTCTCTGTCCTTCTCCGTCCCTTCCCTCTCTAAAAATAAATAAATAAAAATATTTTTTAAAAATGTTTAAAAAAAGAAAAAAAAAGAAAATACCTCTCTAGGATCTTGGGCCAAGATGAAGGCATAGGTAGATACACTGTGCTTTCTTTCACAACCAAAAGAAGGACAACAAAAAATTAAAACAAACAAACAAACAGAGCTGCCAGAAAATCATACTGTATGGAAATCCTACAACCAAGGAGTTAAAAAAGAAGCGTTCATCCAGACCAGTAGGAGGGGCAGAGATCAACAAACCTGGCCGAGAGGACTCGCAGCAAGGTGGGGACTAGAGGACTGGGCAGTCCCACATTTGCATGTGGATAAACCAGAAGGAACAACTAGGGAGCAAGACAAACCATGCAACCCAGGGTTCCAGCATGGGGAAATAAAACCTCAAAACCTCTGACTGAAAAAACCTGTGGAGGTTGTGGCAGCAGGAGAAACTCCCAGCCTCACAGGAGTGTTTGTTGCAGAGACCCACAGAGTCCTAAAGCCAACTGAGATCTGATAAGCGACATTGTTCCCTCTTGGATCCCTCCCCCACATACAGTGCCATGTCGCAGTGAGGTGAGTTGACACCCTGTCTTGGTGCACCTGTTACATTTGTAAGGAGTAGAGCCTTGGGTATTGCCAGGGTGGGGCAATGTGGTTCACCGTGTTGTGGCACTGTATGTGGGGGAGGTATTTCCCTGCCTTGGCAAATACCTAAGGCTCCTCCCCTTACTATGTAACAAGTACACTGAGACAAAGAATATGGCTCAAATGAAAGAACTGATCAAAAGTCCAGAAAACATACAACTAAGCAATGAAGAGATAGCCAACCTATCAGATACACAGTTCAAAACAGTGATAATCGGGATACTCACAGAAATGAATGTGTGTGGTTGCAAAATAGAGGAAAAAGTGAAGGCTATGAAAAGTGAAATAAAGGAAAGTATACAGGAAACCAACAGTGATGGGAAGGAAGCCAGGACTCAAATCAACAGTTTGGACCAGAGAGAGAAATAAACTTTCAACCAGAACAGAAGGAAAAATTAAGAATTCAAAAAAATGAGGAGAGGCTTAGGAACTGATAGGGGTAGTGTTGGAAAATTTTAGTTTAAGATAAATAGCTAATAAGCCTAGTAGGTCATGCATATGTTAAAGCTATTGTTTCAGGAACTGCAGATAAAGCCCACCACTCCTGGGAGAGACAGCTGACCTCCTGGAGCACTGCTAAAGATTACTGCCTAGGGAACAAGTGGAAGCATCTGGGACATTGTGTTCCAGGGATAGACAGAAAACCACCTGCCTCTGGGAACAGCTAACTGCCCAGGGCAAGAATGCTGCAGGGTTGTTTTTTTTTTTTTTTTCATCTAATTTCCCCTGAATTTCAAAACCCCACACCACACCTTGTATATTCCCTGGTATAAAAAGTCTGGCTTAAAAGAAAATGTAAGGTGGTCCATTAGGGTATGAACCCACCATCTTCTCAGATTGCTGGCCATCTGAATAAAGATTCAATCCCTGTCTCTATTTGTTGGGTTTGGTATGTAACAGGCAGCATGAATGCTAGTCTTTCTGTTTTCAGAACCTCAGGGACAACTTTAAACATTCCAACATCCAAATCATAGGAGTGCCAGAATGAGAAAAGGAAGACCAAGAAATTGAAAACTCATTTGAAAAAATAATGGACAACTCCCCTGATATGGCAAAGGAAATAGACTCCCAGGAAGTCCAGGAAGCTCAGAGAGTCCCAAACAAGTTGGACCCAAGGAAGCACACACCAAGGCACATCATCATTACATTACCCAAGATTAAAGATAAGGAGAGAATCTTAAAAGCAGCCAGAGAAAAGGAGACAGTTACCTACAAAGGAGTGCCCATAACACTATCAGCTGATTTCTCAAAAGAAACCTTGCAGGTAAGAAGGGATTGGAAAGAAGTATTCCAAGTCATGAAAGGCAAGAACCTGCATCCAATATTACTCTATCTGGCGAAACTATCATTTAAAATGGAAAGACAGTTAAAGTGCTTCCCAGATGAGGTCAAGTTAAAGAAGTTCATCATCACCAAGCCCTTATTATATGAAATGTTAAAGGGACTTATCTAAGAAAAAGAAGATGATCAAAACCTATGAACAGTAAAATGAAAACAAACTCACAACTATCAACCACTGAACCAAAAAACCCAAAAGCTTAAACTAAGCAAACAACTAAAACAGGCACAGATTCAGAGAAATGAAGATCACATGGAGGGTTATCAGCAGGGAGGGGAATGAGGAAGAATGGGGGAAAAGGTATGGAGAATAAGAAGCATAAATGGTAGGTAGAAAATAGACAGGGGAAGGTTAAGAATAGTACAGGAAATGGAGAAGCCAAAGAACAAACTTATAGTATGACCCATGGACATGAACTAAGGAGGGGAATGAGGGTGGGAGGCAGGTGCAGGGCAGAGGGGAATAAAGGGAGGAAAATAGGGCAACTGTAATAGTATAATAAATAAAATATATTCTTTTAAAAAAGGAAATGCCTCTCTATAGCACTTCAGTAAAGCAATAGAAGTGGCAACGTCCCTGTCCTACTCAGGAACCTGGACACCTCTCCCTGCAGAAGTAATGAGAGGGAGAGTAAGGTTACAGGGAGTAGAGATGATCTTGCCTCCAAGTATCAGTTATCTATTGCTGCATAGCAAATATCCCTCAGACTCAGTAGCTTAAAACAACATGCATGATTGTTCACAGTTTGTGTGGGTCAGGAATCTGGGAGTAAGTTCACTGGCTGGGTCTGGCTCAAGTCTCTCATAGATTTCAGTCAAACAGTCATCTGGAGGCTTAACTGGGACCAAATAATCCATTTCCAGGCGCACCCATATCATCTTCGTGGCCTCACTCAGCTATGGTCTGGAGACCTCAGTTCCTTTTCTCACGGTCCTCTCTCCATTGACTGCATGTCCTTGTAACATGACAGCTGGCTTTCTGCATGAGTGACTCAAGAGAAAGGGAGAGAGAAGCACCTGACCCGGAAGCCAGTGTCTTTTTTATTTTTACTTTCAATAAAATAAAACAACGCAGTAAATAAAGAGTTTACCAGTGACATTTAAATAAAGGTACTGTGTCCTATATAAATGCACTTCTATTTATTTATGCTTCACTTTACTAGGAACTTTTTCAGATTTTCTTGCCAGCCTTTTCAAAAAGATTGTTACCAATATATTTTGCTTAGATGCAGGTACAACACACCTCAGAAGTGGTTTGGGTTTTTTTTTTTTTTTTCATGACTGGCCTATGTGTAATGTGAATGCCTTTTTCACTGATTTGCTCTGAGTCACTTTAGCTATAATCCTCAAGGCAACTTTGGCCAAATGTAGTTTACTGCTCGGTTGCCTGAAGGCGAGGGGAATTGCCAGCCCTCAAGCCTAACATCAGGGAGATAAAGCCTCAACATCACCCTCACCTGCTCCATTCCAAAGCATGTCAGACCACGGCTCCTGGGCTTCTGGCCTCTGCAGTGCAGGCCTTGCTCTCTGCTTGCCTGCCACACCTGCCCCAAGGCCATACTACCTTTCCCTTCCTTGTCCGAAACTCATTTTTTAAATTATTGCTAACAAGTGTGACTGACTGTCTCCATATACTCTCCCCTAAATTCTGTAAGGTCATCCAAATTATCAAGTGTAGTGAAGAGTGGAATTTTAAAAAGAATAAAAGAAGAATTAGTGTGGCCCTTCGTAGTCTTCTAGAGACTTGACTGTAGGACTGCTTTATACCCTCAGGGTTTATGGATAAGAATTTACTAGACATGTAAATAAATGAATGAAGAGTTGGAGGAGGATGAATTTAAGCCTACTAGCCCTGTTGGGCAAAATAAAAAGTTGACAACTCTATGATGTCCACCCCCCAAAACCCTTTTCACATCAAAAAAAATTCTGGCATGGGAAATTTTACAGTCTGGGGACCCACAGCTGAGGCCAGTAGTATCATCATGGTGTTAGTATTGCCAGGACCATGACTCTTGTCCTGCCTTTAGAGGCCAGAAGAAAAAGTAATGTATATTAACCCTAAAATGTCTGCATAGTCACGACATACTACATTTCCACTAGGAGGCTTGAACCAAGTAACAAGAGATAGAGAACTTTACAGATGAGATACAGCATATGCTTAGAAGTAGAAGAAGGCTTGTTTTGTGGGGAAACTTTTATCCACTTACAGATTTAACAAAGATTAGGGTAAGTCCCAGGGCCCAATGGTGGGCTCTCTATTCCAGTAACTATGGTAATATCTACCAGCGGATAGCATGGTATATCAACCCTGTATTGGTTGGGACTCTCTCAGTGGCCCAGCGACAAAAGGTGACCTCAAAGTAGCTTAGATAAAGGGAGGCAGGGGCTCAGAGGTAAGGCTTTGAATGCCATCAGAATTCCTTCTCCCCATCTTTGTCTCTGTTTTTCTCTGTGTGTACACTCCTTTCTCTCCTCTTATGGAGAGCTTTCTTCACACAACAGGGGACCTGGGAGCCTACCTCACTGGTTTCAGTCGAGTGACTCTGTGACCAGTGAAGAAAGAATTCTTCTGCTGGAAATATCCTGGGTTAGGACTCTGTTGGGTGACAGATCTATCTCTAATCACTATAGCCAAGAGGACAGCAGTGTTTACTGTGACTCTCTAAGCTTCACTTTCATTAACTGTAAAATAGGAATAATATTAGTACCAACCACAAATTGTTGTTGTTGTAAAAAGCAAAATAATTTAAATGAGACAATGCATATAAAGCACACACTCAATGTTCAAAAAGACTATTACCTGTTTTGGCAACTATTAATATTCTATGATCTGCTCAACATAGAGACCAAACCACTGTATCTGATCTTCTATTTGTACCTGAATGGTGCAGTCTTCTGCTCTTGTCAAAACTCCCTTATTCCTACAGCCAGACTGGAGTTATGTTGAATAATGTACATAAAATACCATTAAATTGTGCATGCAAGAAGGTGTGGGAGGGTCAACAATGACCAAAACCAGAATCATACAATTTAGGACTTAAAAGAACTCCTTGATAATTCAGATAATAAAACTGTACATTTATCCGGCTAGGTAGAAGCAGAAAATGAATTAGTGCCTAAGATCCTATTGTCATAAAGAGAAAGCATACTGGGCTTGCAGGCCAACAACTAGCTAAGAGCAGCTCTTATTGATGTGCTTCAGCACCTCTGTTTCTTCCATCTGTAAAATGGGGAGAATAGAACTTCCCTCCTACCCCCACACTGAGGCACGCATGTGGAGTGAGACTTAACGAGGCCCTGCTGGTCAAATGCTTCGAGTTCAGCTAATGAAAGGCTCTGTGGAGGTCGAGCATCAGCACACAGCCCCTTAGTAGCACGTGTTTGGAGTAAGAGGTTGCTTGGCACAACTTCAGAGTACTGCAAAATATAGGTGCACTAAATGGTCTTGTTAAAAACTAAGGTTAATCAGAATAGAAAGTTTGGCCCAGTTACTGCCTAGTCCTAGTAAGACCTCACACCCAATCCTTTTCCTCAGAGTGAGTACTGATTACCTACTCACTCTTCATTTTACTTTAACTCTTCTCTTGACTCCTCAAACCAAGTATCACCTCTGTCCACTGAGATGTCTTCCTTTTGTCACCAGTTTGAAAGTTAACAGAGAATGTGAATGAGGATGGATTAGTACGGTGTTGACAATATATGAGTTGTATGTCAATTATACCTAAATAAAGAAAAAATCCAAATATATGAAGATAGGTAATTGTGTGCTGTAGAGCAGCAAGTTAAAAATCAGTTTTTTAATATATATATACTAAAATGACAATTAAGCCATTCAAAAGGCATTAACCTAAAGGAACAGTAGGGCCAGCTTATACTGGCTTGTGAGAACTGATTGTTAAATTTTAGGAATTTTTCCAGCCAGCTGTTAAATATAGTTATTTAAAAAAATAATTATATAAACATACAATTTTAAATATTATATTAAAAACAAAGCTAACCAATTCTTAAAACTTGTCACTCCATAATGATATTACAACCAGATATTCTTTTGAGGTTACTTATGTCTAGTGTTTTTGTCTATGGTATCTGTCAGGTGGGAATACTATATAGTAGTATGCTTCTTCTCATCTGTATGTTCAGTGATATCCTTTTGGTAGCTTGAAATTAGCCGCAGTAGGAATATTTGCACCAAAGAAACTGGACTGCCGCAAGTAGGGGCTCTCCCTTCCTGCAAAAGCTGGTTGTCAAACATTTATCAGCACACCACAGTCTAGAACAGAAGGACAAAGAAAGAACAGAAATGAAGACAACGGTGGGCAAAAAAAAATGTCAACAATATTCTGAAGACTACAAAAGCAGATGAATGAGAGGTAATTAACAGAGAAGATAAAGCCAAAACTTGAACCCTTAGGGATGGAAGCCTGTAAGAGGCAAACCAGCTATACCACAGAACCTTAGAAAGAAAACAGAAATTCGTTCCCTCTGGGCAGGTGTGCTGAGAACAAGTGTGTTGCACATTTCTGCCAGGAGCAATGAGAGTCCCACAGTTCTTTCTACACCTGTGCAGTCAAGCCACTGCTTCTGTGCCACCTGGGGGGAAAAGGTCAGATCAGAGGTGATCTAGACAGTGAGCTTATGTGAAAGCTGGTAATACAACAAGCTTCCAAAACAGGATTAAATGACGGTCTGCATTTTGATATATATTTTTTTAATTCTCACCCGAGGATATGTTTTGATTTGAGGGTGAGAGAGAAAGAGAAACATCAGTGTGAGAGAGAAACATCAATCAGTTGCCTCTTGCATGCGCCCTAACCTGAGACCAAATCCATAACCCAGGTATGTGCCCTGACCAGGAATCCAACCCACAGTCTTCCAGTGTATGGGATGATCTCCGGCTGATTGTGCCATACAGCCAGGGCAAATCTGCATTTTGGACTGAGACACCCATCATCCCATTTGTCCTCTTAGCTCCCAAAATGCCAGCAGTGAGGCTTATACCCCACAGGAGGAAGATGAGATGATTCAATCTCTAGAGAAGCTGACTGCTTCAAGAGAAAAGAGATACAGAGACTGACTTAGCAGCATCCCTCACTGAAACATCCAGGTCACTGAAGAATCACCAACAGGGAACCCACTAATCAACAAGTGTCTCACACACATACATACATCACTCAAGTGCCAGCTGTGAATCACCATACATTGATGGGAAGCCTCTAACATAAAGAGAAGTGATTCCCAAAGTTAAGTTTTCAATCCAGACAAGCTATCACATGCAGGAGCAGAATAAAGACATTTACAAGGTCTCCAGACATTGACCAGCCATGAAGTCTTTCTCAGGAAGCTATCAGAGGTTATGCTCCAACAAAACCGGGAATTAACCTACAGAGAAGATAGGAGCTCCAATGCACAGGGGAATCCAGCATAGGAGAGAAGGAAGGCGAATTCACAGGTGATGTTGAAGGGAAGCTGAGATGGTAACTGCACCGGGCCACAGAGGAACCAGCCCAGAGGTTGAAGCATGGAGGCAGCTCCTGAAGGACATCCCCATTGGGAAGAAAACACAACCGAGAGGGCGCCAATGTGCTCCTCATGCAGGGAGGAAAATGCACCCTAGAAAAAACCAGCCTGCTCTTCACACTGAGGAGAGCTTAGATGCATTACTCAAAAATACCCCAAACTACACAATGAAACAGGCAAGGCAAGTATTACCTCCATGCAAGGGGTGAATGTGAAAGACCAGTGTAATTATAGTACAATGTGAATTTTCATAGTGAAAACAATGGAAATACCAGTTGGCAATTCAATCAGAAATTGTGATGTCCCCTAATTCATAATATTCTAAAAACACATATTTTCTACTTTTGAAAATCAGACTGTATCATGTAGTCAACATGATAAGAAGGCAGGTCACAGTTTCATCAGGAACACTTTTGTCTTGTGTAGTGACTCATAAATAATGGAACATCTTATAATGAATAGCATCTCAAATAGGAAGAAATATAGGAACTCTTGGGAAGTGAGGGGAAATGTGAACATCTGTGTCTGGAGGAGGGACCTAAACCCTCATCTTTACAGTAATAAGTTAGGAGATGATTTTTTAAATGGAAAAGTTAAAATACAGCTTGATAAACATATTATTTAAAATAATTGCTACTAATGCCAGAAGCACAGCTGAAGTCAGAGATGATGGCTGGCTCTGGGGAGCTGTGGCTGGAGGTAAGAATGAGGGGGGGCTATGATTTTTGTATAAGCCTCATAAATATGTGAATTTTTAAACTACATTATGTATTGAAGTAAAAGTAATATGTATAGAAATAAAAATTATAAAATGAAGTGCCCCATTTCAAGCCTCCCCGAAACAGAGGTTCTCAGACTGTAAAGATGAAAAGGGGTCTACTGTATGGCCTCCTGTTTCAGGACAAAGCAGATAACTGGTCCCCTTGTTGTGCCAGGCTGGCTGTCAGATGACAGTGATACTGCCTTGCATGCCACTTCTCACCTCCCATCTTAGGAAACTCACTGACTGATTTTTCACTCTCAGGAGATTAGATAGCCAATCTTCTGGGGCAGAGCAAACCACAGAGCACAGGGCACCTTTCCCAGATGCTCATGTTACCCAGAGCCCTGGAGATGAGAAAGGAAGCTGGCGGTCTGACGGTTGCAGAGGCCCTTCCCACACACATCTTTTAGTGGTGGTAGTAGCCCAGCCCCTCCTCTTTCCAGAGGAAGAGCCCTGGATTCTGGAGGAGATGAAGCATCGTCCCACTAGTGTGTTTCAGTAGCCAGGCATCCTGGAAGGAGGATAAGAGGAGAGAGCAGGATCTTTCTGCAAAAGCTGCTGGCTTACTTCGCTTCTCTTCTCAGATGTCAGACCAGGCAGGAGCTGCTGTAAGCACAGAGGTACCCAGCTGTGCCCCAGGACAAACACCTGCAATTGTACCTGAGCTGGTGAGGAATTGCAATTGTCCCCTGAGCTGGCTGGAAGCAATTTGCAATAAGCACTTAAGAAGGACCAGTTAGAGGTGATCAAGACCACCAGTCGTTATCCTTATCGAGACCTCTGTTCAGCTACTGTGAAATGTTACAGCTGTACCATGTGTTTGTATGGAAACTTCTCCAATGGTAGGTAAGCAGCCCCAGCCCCTGCCCTGTCTCTGGGTCCCCCTGCCTCCCACCAGCCTGCAACCAAAGGGAGAACACATGGCCCAGCAGAGGGCCTCCAGGAGCTAGCTCAGCTCTGATTGGTCAGGCCCACTTGTTAAATACTTTAAATATCCCTTCTTGCCACTAGATGTGTCCACCAGTAAGAGGACTTCATGCAGAACCCCACCCTCCGCACCTTCCTCTCCTGCCCCCTTTCTCCCTAGCTTAGTGCTGGCCAATTTACAATGACAGAGAGTATCTTTCACATAAAGAGTCTTTTTCTGTGAGCAGGGAAGATTAACCTTTTTCTCATTCTGATGGGAACTCTGGTTGTCCAGGCTGCCAGGAAATCATCCTATGTATCTCTCCCTTCTGCTTCCCTAACTTATTTGTCCCAATGGAATGAGGTTAAAGTGGCCAGGGAGAGCTTCTAAAGGGGGAGGTACAGCCTGGAAGAAAGGCCAGGGCATGGAGATAGCACAGTGGCTTGGCTGGAGGCCTCTGGAAGCCTCCATTCTTGAATCCTTGCTGCTAGATGACTTCTCTGCACCACCCTCCGCCCTTTTTCCCCGTCTCTCAGCTGCCACTCCAGGCCCAGCCCCTGCAGGAAAGGGATTCCCAGGGCCCTATATGGAGCCCATGTCACATACCTGAGGGTATCCCTAAGAACACTTTGGGTTCCTCTTACGCAGCCATGGGGAAGGGGTGATCTGTTCTCATAATGGGAAGTTTAGTTGGTGTCTCACTCTTGGTGGAGGCAGGCTCAGGATTCACCAGTGGAGTCAAGGAAAAGGCCCAGGCCCTATCCAAGGCCACCCCACAAACAGCCTTTGTGCCCACAGATGTGCATGTGATCTGGGGACTTGTTCATTCTACAGACAACATTCTTAATCTGTCAAAATTATGAGACTTGAGACAATTTAGTAAATGGTCTTTTTTGTTACTTTTTGGTTTTGCTTGTTTTTTGTTTGTTTTTATGTGAAATCAAAGGCAGGCCGCAAAGTGGAAAGGGTCCACCCAGGAAGAACCCAGAAGATGGAGCCAATCCTTAATTTCTCTGGCCAAGGCCAGCTCTTGATGAAATGAGAAAAACAGTTGCTAACTGCTTGCCTCAAAGGGTTGTAGCAATAGCAAATCTTATCTAGTTTGTAAAATGCCTTAAAATATGTAAAGTGGCTATGGATATTTAAGGGATTCTGGCTTTCTCTCTTATTCCAGCCATCTCGTGACCGTGTGTAGGGAGAGTCATGCCCAACAGTCATGGCACCACACAGCCTAGCCCGCCTCTGCATACCCAGCCTCAGTTCCCTCCTGGTCCATGCCCCTCCCCTGTCCCCCCAGATACCCAGTGTCCACTAGTTGCTCAGGACAGGGTCTCCCTGGGCAGGGGTGCCTCTGGGAGCACTCCTCTCCCATGGTGTGTGGGCTTCAGTGCTCCAAGGACACCATAGTCCTACTGCAGCACCACAGGTCTGTGTCTGCCAGAGTCAGACACCAGGTGGCCAGATGGCCAGATGGCCAGGAGCAGAAGAAGCTTTTTGGAGAGCCTGTTCAACTTGGAAAAGAGGCAGCCAGTTTAAGGGACCATGGTAGGAATCTTCAAATGCATGTTATTGTTGAAAAGAGATTAAGATGTTCAGTAAAGCTTTAAGAGGTAGAACCAGATGGGTTCTGTGCTAGAATTTAAGAGATCAGGATTTTGGGGGGTTTTTAACCATTTTTAAGTGTACAGTTCAAGAGTGTTAAATATATTCACATTGTCATACAACAGATCTCCAGAACTTTTTTATCTTGCAAAATTGAAAGTCTACACCGTTAAACACTAATTCCCTTTCTCCCCAGCCTCTGGCAGCCACCTTTCAATTTTCTGTCTCTATGACTTGGACTGTTTGAGATACTGCACAGGAGTGAAATCATACAGTGTTTGTTCTGTTGTGACTTCGTTGTTTTACTTAGCCTTGTGTCCTCAAGTTTCATTCATATTATAGTGTGTGACAGGATTTCCTTCTTTTCTAAAGCTGCGTAATATTTTACCGTATGTGTACATCATATCTTCTTTGTCTATTCATCTGGTGATTGACATCTGTGTGCTTCCACTTGTTGCTTCTTATGAATAATGCTGCAGTGAATTTGGATGTGCAATTATCTCTCCGAGATCCTGATTTGAATTTTTTGAATAAATACCCAGATGTAGAATTGTTAGATCACATGGTAATTTAATTTTTTAATTTTTTGAGAAACCTCCATCCTGTTTTTCATAGTAGCTGTACCAATTTACATTCCCACCAATAAGGCACAGGCTTCCAATTTCTCCACATCCTCACCAACACTTATTCGTTGACTTCTTGATAACAGCCATAATAACCGGTGTGAAGTAGTATCTCATTGTGGTTTGGATTTGCATTTCCCTAATGATTACTGATGTTGAGCATCTTTTCATACTGGCCATTTTTTACCTTCTTTGGTGAATTTTCTATTCAAGTCTTTTGCCCATTTTTTAAACCAGATTATTTGTCTTTTATTGTTGACCAGTAGAAGTTCCTCATACATTCTGGATATTAATCCCTTATCAGATATATGATTTGCAAATATTTTCTCCCATTCTGTAGGTTGCTTTTTCATTCTGTCAATTGTTCCCTTTGATGCAAAGAAATTTTTAACTTTGATATAGTCCCTTTTGTCTATTTTTGCTTATGTTGCCTAAAACAGCAGATTTTTAAAGAAGTTTTTCAAGTAATACATGCACAGGGTAAAATAACTCAAAAGGAAAAAAGAGAGAGGTAAGTAGGAACACATGTGTAGGTTTGCATATAGATATTGATATAAACATAAAATTCTCCCTTCCACTCCTGACACTCATTCTCAATTTCCTTCTCCAGAGGCAACCACGGCCACCACTATGTTTTCAGATAAGACCCAAACATATATTCATAAGTATTCTTCTTTTCAATCCCATAAATGTCACATATCTTTGTGAGACACTCTCTTTTTCTCAGACATTAACATGAATTAGAGATGGCCAGGAGCAGAAGAACTGATGTAAAGGCTATTCCCTGTCAGTGCATAAGAATGGTTTAATTTTTAAACCACTGCCTACTATTCCATACAAGAGATATTTCATAATCTATTGAACCAGTCCTCTGGTTAAACATTTAAATTATTTCCAGCCTTTTACTGCAATGAATATCTTTGCACTTATGTCTTAAGTCTGTGGAGAATATATCTGTAGGATAAATTGGTAAAAGTGGACTTGCTGGTCAAAAGATGTGTGCATTTTAAATTTTGATAGATATAGCCACATAGTGAGTAGATTTTACCCCAAAGTAAGAAAGAATTTTAGCAACCAAAACTTCCCAACTTGGTGCGGACTATTTTTGGAGATTGTGTGTGTCTGAAGGAAATCAAGTCCAGGCTGCAAATCAATTTGTCCAGGATGCCATTGAATATATTCAAGCATTGTCAACTCATTGATCACAAAAGTCCTTTCCAACTCTGATATGATAGCTTTCTAATAATAGGCATAGCCCAAGAGATTATCTATTTTGGTGGAATATTGCTCAGTAATAAAGTAAGATATTGGCTTAATCTGCACTTGAAGGTTTATGAAGGATGAACATTAATGCAAGGCAACCCAAAGAAGCCCTTGGGTGGAACAATGCTCTAAATTAAGGACCCTCCCATGGTCTGCTTGTAGCATGTGGGCCTGAACAGGTGGTTAGAAAGGATATTTAGGGGCCCTCTTGTCCTCTCCATGCATTGTCACACACATTGTGCACACCTGGAACTCCACGTAGGAGAAAGCACTCTTCAGCAGTTGTGGCCAGACAGGGAGTGCTGTTCTACAGACAGCACTAGGTCAGGGTCCCACCAGTCTGGTGTGCTGTAATCCAGTGTGAGGAGGGTGTGCATTGCTCTCACTAACTATACACTGAGGTTTCCCAGGGATGGGAAGTTCCCGACCTTACCTCAGCTTGTTTAATTTCCAGTGGTAGGTTTTTTGAAAGATCTTCGCTATATATACTAGGCTGATAGCTGTTCCTCTGCCAAGACTATAGGAGCCACCAAATACAAAATTAGTATGTTCTATACTAAATACAAAATTAGTATGTCTGGAACAGTATGTTCCAGACCTTCAGCTGTCTGAGAACGACCATTAGAAGCCCACTTTGTCTTTTCTCCTCTTCAGTTTCAATCTCCTCAGTCCTTTTAACCATTTCTTACTTTTCTTATGTTTCTTGTTTTCCAGATGGTCACCATCTCAGTGGCCTTTTTTGAACACCTCCCAAGCAGTCATAGGCCTCCCATCCAGAACTGTCCCATCCAGAACTGTGCCTGATCCAGGCCTGGGAGGGTGAGATGGAACATTCCCTTGTTTTTCATCCTCCCGTCTTTTAACAGTCGAGCCCAAAATCAGCAAGCCAGAGATCTCTGGGTTTGGCCTGTCAAACATGCCTTTGCACTTTTGGGGTGAAAGTACTCTGATTTCCCACTGGGAAATAATAACTTTTCCCTTATTGTGAGAAGTCTTGAGGGCCCTTTAGTCGAGTTTCTCCCTATCCCTCCTACTGGGAGGTTGGTGACACAAAGAACGCAATATAGGCCACTCTGACTCTGGTTCCTTGGGTCTTGAGTCTAGGGGAGAATGAAGCAACAGAACACCATGGAGCAGAGCAGTTCTGATCGGGTGGGAGACACAGAGTCTGCCCACTCATTCCTGCTAGTGGCCTGTTCCTCTTCCTCCTGAGGCCTGGCTCTTCTGCATCCAACAACTATTCCAGACATTTCCAGCAAATTTCTTTTCTAATTAAGTTTGTCAGAATCTGTCTCCATTGCTTGCAACTGAAGAACTCTGACACAATCAGATTACTTTGTCCTGCCCCAGTCCCCACAGGGCTCACTGTGGGCCAGACTCCTCAATCTATTTCACAACACTTCGGTATGAACTGTTTCTATTCACAACACTTCGGACACCAGAAGGATGTGGGGTTTCCCCACACCAACCAATTCTCTAACTCTCTGGACTTTAATCGGCTATTCTACAACTTAATTCAATTCTAACACTAATTCTCCAGATGGAGCACAGACCCCGAAGCTTAAGGGCTCAGTCCTACAAAACTGCTTTACTTCAGGTGCCAATTGCACCTCCTTCCTCAGGTTCCATAATTTGCTAGAACAGTTCACAGAGCTCAGGGAAACACATTACCTACCAGGACCCACTTTTTATAAAGGACATTATAAAGAATATAAATGACCAATTGAGTGGAGGAGATGCACGGGGCAAAGTGTCAGAAGAGGGAGCGGAAGCTTCCATGCCTTCTCTGGGCACATCACCCTCCTAGGACCTCAGTGTATCTGCCAACCCAGCTGCTCTCCAGACCTCTTCAGTTAGGGGTTTTTATGGAGGTTTCACGACATAAGTGGGATTCACTAAATCATCAGCCATTGGTGATTACTTACCTCTAGCCGCTCTCTCCTCCCTAGAGGTCGCAGGGTACAGACAGAAAGTTTCAACCCTCTAATCACATCTGCCCTTCAATTCTAAATGATAGCATTGCTGGCTGGAGCAATCTTGGCTGTAGGTCCCTGCTTTTCATGACTTTGAATATTTCTGGCCATCCATCCTGAATCCATCCTGAAGCTCTCAAGGCTCTGCGCTTGTGGGCCACCACTCCCCCACCACCCCTGAAGTCTCTTCATTAGCATGAACTCAGGTATGTTTGAAAGGGTCTTATAATGAATAATAAAAGCTGCTTCTTGCACCCTATCAAGGAAGAAATTCCAAGAGTTTGGGAAGCTCTTTTACCAGGAACCAGAGATGAAAACCAAATAACTATATTTTATTATATCACAGGATCCCACAGATGCTACCATTAAATCTCATGTCCTCAGTGCTGTACTTAGACAGTTGATCTGGGACAAAAACACAGTGTTTGAGGATCAGAGGTCTCTCTTGTTCCCTTCCATCAGTTAGAAGATAACTGATTGCCTGCTGGTGTGGCTATCTCACCCTAAGTGTTTATTCAAGTCACTGGCAAAAATGTTAAGCAGCTAATTACAGCATGTGTATATTGGATACTTACCTACACTGTGCCATCTTCAAAGCAAGAAAATCAGTGCTCATAAAGGTTTCCTGACTGGCTAAAATGATGGACCTGAAGTATAAGCCCCTGTCAGTAGCCCTGAAGCCAGGGAGAAATCAAAGACTCACTTAGGATTCACAGCCCACAGATGACCTAGTGGAGAAGTTATATTATCAGTTCTTGAGGACCTGGAAGAAGCACATGGAGCCAGCGCCAGGTTGCAGAAGGCCCAGGCGCAGATTCCGCATGCTGATTAACAAAGTGGGACAGCTAGAAAATGAAGTCCTTAAGTGTTGTGTCCAGTAGATAAAAACCTGGGTGGGGAAGACTCCTCCCCCCTCCCCAGGCTCCCTTCAGCATCCTGAATTTTGGCATCCACACATTGGTACACCCCACATGCATGTGTTGGCATTTCATGGCTTTCATACCCTCTTTCCAATTAAAAAGTCACAGGAGAGAAACCTCTGCACCCCACCTCTCCCAACCCCCTACCTTGTTCCCATAAGGACAGCTTTTGTTACACATTCTTGAGTTGGCTCCAATTCTTGGTGACCCTATGAAAGAGTGACGCCTATAATGTCCTATGCTCAGCAGCCCTGCTCAGCTCCTACAGATTCGTACCTCTGGCTTTTATTATGGAGTCAACCAATCTCTTACTTGGTCTTTCTCTTTTCCTGCTACCTCCAGCCTTCTCCTGAGGTACCTGAAGAAAAAGCAGCAGTGGTTTGCCATTGCCCTATGCTGCACAGTGTGTGGGTCCAAACTACGTGTACTTGGGTCCCTGGTGTCATCATCAAACGCCTAAGAGATATATGTGCCCATGCAGGAGGTCAGCTTTCAGAGGCAGGAACTACACAGAGATCTGACATGCCCAGAGAAAAGGCAAACATTGGGAGGAAGTGTAAGTTAAGTTAGAATAAATCCAAATGTCACTTTTACTAAAGCTGTTTCTGTTTTTCTTTTTTGTTTCCTCACTCAGATTTAGTAGTTTAAGTCCCTAATTTTACAACCTCGGTCACTGGGAGAACATCCAGAACCTCCACTGATTCCCATCACTTTGAGTGGCCTTTCATAAATCACAGCAACTCAAGTACATTTCCTCTTCTTTTTCAACATTTCACATTTCTTGGCAGAAATATCTAGCAGAAAACACCAAAATTTTTATAATGAGGATAAAATTTAAATTTCACACATCAGATTTCTCTTATAGTTTATTTCTTCTTGTTAAATCATTTCCAATTTTAACTTTATCTTTGGAGCCAATAGTTTACAATTTGTGTTTAGCCTTGTTCACTCACCTTATAGGATTTTGTTGCCAAAGGACATTTGCTCTCTGCTCTGATGTTAAAGTTCCTCAGTTGAAAGGATTTGTCAGTGTCATCACTACAGAGTTTGATGTCATTCAAGCAATTGTCACCTCCCAATCGAAATCCGAGGATGAACTTGGAATGGCCTTCTCACTTGCCCTGTCGTCGTTAAACTTGGCTTGTCTCTTAAGATTTTTCATTTTGAAATGTGTGCTGTGATTCCAATGTAAAGGTTGCTCATGACTGACTTTAGGAGTAAAGATCAAGTTCAAACCAAAATAACATGTGACGCATGGAGGAGCCACAGGGACAATCTTTCACTTCATTGCCAAACCAGACCAGGAGGCCAAAGCGGCCTCTGCCACTTCCAGCGGGGTCACCAGGGGCCCCAAACCATTTGCTTTTTCCCCTGAAAATGCTTTCCCGGCTCTGCTCAGTGCTTGGGTCCATCACAAATGTGACCCAGTTTGTTTGGCAAGATGTGATTTTATTTTTTTAACTCACACTGTTCCTACTGGTCATGACTCCCTTGCAGGCATTTAGTAAATTGTTGGCTTTCTCTTCTCCCCAGCTGTTCCCTTCCAGCCCACCCTCCTCTCCCCAGCAAATCCATATTCCATTTGCTTTTCAGCAGCATTTTGATATCTCCAGAGTCTCCTTAAAATAGATAAACACTAATCTCTGAGGGAAGTTGCAAGGTAGAGCTCACAGATTTGTACCAGTTTAATAATCTGCTCTAGAAAGTAGCTGGATGAGAAGCATAACACAATATCGAGGGCTTTTTATTGTTTACAAAGCACTTCTGATTCACGCGGTCCCATTTAATGTCCACAATCACCCGGAGAGCCAGTACAAGTGGCCCTGCTATTTCATAGACAGGAAACCAAGGCTCAAAGGGTGGGGCACTTATCTAAACAGTAAGAGAGAGGGCCAGAGCTTGAACTTGCCCTTTTAGAAAGTGCTGTAAAAATTACATTCCATTAAACACACAGATTTTCAGTGTTGTTTGATGAATTTTGACAAATGTATATACCTGTGTAACCAACACCCAAAAAGAATATAGGACATTTTCATCACCCAGGAAGTTCTCCTATGCTTTTTCCTAGTAATGCCTCAATCATGTTCTGGTTTCTCTGCCTTAGAATAGTGTGCCCTGAAACTGTCTCTGACTCCCAACTCCATATTTCACATTTTGTTCTTTTTCTATTACACCATTCCAGGTCTTTGAAGTTAACTCAGTAGTCACCAGAGGTCCCAGCCTCCGGGGGAGGCTAGAGTCTACATAGGTAGGACTGTAGGAAGCTTGGCCGTAGTCTTTCAGCCACGAAAGTAGACCAACCAGTGGAGTGGACCTTGAGGCTTGAGATTTTGGGAGTGTATGGAGAGTGATTCCAAAACAGCATAAAGGCCTACTTCTGATAAACACTAGGAAATTATGCTCTGCTCCCAGGCCTCAACAGCACTCCTGGTACTTAGGGACACTGAAGGAAAGTTGTCTTAAGCTTAAAAAGAGAGGGATCAAAATTCAACTTGGAGATAAACACCAGCCTCCAGTCCACACTTCTCAGATTCCCCCTCCTTCCTCCACATACCAGTTGCAGGCAACACCTTGACTTTTTAGACTGGGCCCTTGTGGACTTTCCATGCCCATCAGGCATGTATGGTCTGCAAACTGAAAGTTTTACATCTGCAGGCCTCCATTTTAGGGAAAAATAAATAAAATAATTAAAAGAAATACTAGAAGCCCATTCTATAACTTCCCAGGCTACATGGTAAATGGAACTAATACTGATTCACTTGGGTGGCATAGCTGGCAGGCTTTATTAACAATGAGTACATAATACAATGGACCTTATCTGCTTGTCTGCACACAGTTTCTGCTGAAGTCTTTGTTCACACTAGTAGGTTAACTGGTGCTTCTTGAGTCTTGTTTGTACATAGTGGCGAGCTGGTAAATGTTTAACAGCAGATTCTTGGGGAGGGAAAAAAATCAAACTAAGCTTCGATTTCGAGTGTTTGCAGATTTCTGCCTGTCCCTGACCCCAGGTTTGGGAGAGGGCTTGTGTGACAGCTCCTGCACACGTCCAATGTACACTAATACCTGCAACTGGGCCAGCACGTCTCCATGGACAGCACAGAGAAAGGGTGGAGGTTAGCTTGTGGGTGGCCCTGTCCCCTCTGCCTGATCCCCTAGGCTCTCCCAGAACAGTTTCTGCCCTCCAAAAGATACACTGTACAGGTGAGAGTTTGCCAGGGACTCCTCTCTTGGGTGAGAATATACACATAAGCTTTTTTTATTTGTTTAGGGTTTTTTTTTCTGTTTTATTGATTATGCTATTACAGTTGTCCCAATTTCTTCCCCACTTTGCCCACCTCCACCCAGCACCCCCACTCCCTCAGACAATCCCCACACCACTGTCCATGTCCATGGGTCATGCATAGGTTCTCTGGCTACCCTAGTCCCTGTACTGTACTTAACATCCCCATGGTTATCAATGGGGATGTTAAGTACATCTGTAACTACCAATCTGTACTTAATCCCCTCACATCTTTGCCCCTTTCCCTACAACACCCTCCCATCTGGCAACCATCAAAATGCTCTCCATAACCATGATTCTGTCTCTGTTCTTCTTGTTTGCTTAGTTTGATTTTTAGATTCAGTTGTTGACAGGTATGTATTTACTGCCATTTTAATGTTTGTAGTTTTGATCTTCTTTTTCTTAAATAAGTCCCTTTAACATTTAATATAATAATGAAATACTGGTTTGGTGATGATAAACTCCTTTAGTTTTTTCTTCTCTGGGAAGCTCTTTATCTGCCTTTCAATTCTAAATGATGGCTTTGCTGGCTAGAGCAATCTTGGGTATAGGACCCTGCTTTTCACGACTTTGAATGATTCTTGCCAGTCCCTTCTAGCCTACAAAGTTTCTTTTGAGAAATAAGATGACAGTCTTTGGGAACTCCTTTGTAAGTGGCTTTCTGCTCTTCTCTTGCTGCTTTTAAGATTCTCCTTTTATCTTTAACCTTTGGCATTTTAATTATGATGTGTCTTGGAGTGGGCCTCTTTGCATCCATCTTGTTTGGGACTCTGTGATTCTTGGACTTGCATGTCTACTTCCTTCACCAAATTAGGGAAGTTTTCTCTCATTATTTTTTCTATAGATTTCTATTTTCTTGCTCTTTCTCTTCTCCTTCTGGCACTCCTATGATTTGAATGTTGGAATGCTTGAAGTTGTCCCAGAGGCTGCTTATACTATCCTTCTTATTTTGGATTCTTTTTTCTTCTTGTTGTTCTGATTGGTTGTTTTTTGCTTCCTTATGTTCCCAATCATTGATTTGATTCTAGATTTCATCTACTCTACTCTTGTTCCCTGTAAATTGTTCTTTATTTCAATTAGTGAATGCTTCATTTCTGACTGGATCTTTTTTATACTGTTGAGGTCCTCACTAAGTTCCCTGAGCATCCTTATAACCAATGTTTTGAACTGTGCATCTGATAGATTCCTTACCTCTATTTTGTTTTGTTCTTTTTCTGGAGTTTTGATCTGTTCTTTCACTTGGGCCATGTTTCTTTGTCTCCTCGTTTTGGCAGCCTCCCTTTGTTTTTTAGGTAGAGCTGCTATGATTTCCTGTCTTGGTATCATGGCCTAACAGGTGATAGGGGAGGCTGCAGAGGCTCCAGTCACACAGCCTCCCCTATCACCCAAGCTGGGTACTTGAGGTGCAACCTTTGTGTGGGCTAATTACACCCTCCCCTTGTAGTTGAGCCTTGGTTGCTATTGGCAGATCAATGTGAGGGATTTACCCAGGCCAGTCAGTGGCAAGGGCTGGCTAAACCAATGACCATCAACCTCTGCCCTCCATGGAGGATAAGCTATTCAGGGACAGTGTGGCAGTGCTCCAATGTGGCCTGTAGCTGTCCACTGGGTGCACAGGTCCTGAAGTTTCCCAGGTGGAGCAGGCTAAGTTCATCCCCCACATGTATTCTGCCCAGGGCCACTCTGCCTGAACTATAGAGCAATCTGAGATGGCTGCTACTTGTGTTGGGCTTGGAGATTCCCAGGCAAAGCCAAGCTTTGAATCCTGGCTGGCTGCTGCTATTGCCAGGCCTGGGGCAACTTAGCAATGGGTATAGGGGCTGGGGGCTTGCTGAGACCAGCTGTTGCTTGTTTGAGAGGATTTAATAAGTTGTGAAGGTTGAGCCAAGACCAACCATTTATATGGAAAATGTATTGTTAATGGACCTAAGAGCTGTAGGTCCGGTGGGATGAAGCCTCAGGGGATATCCAGGGTGGGGCAAACAGTGTTAGCCAAGTTAACAGAGTCTCAGATATGGCACTCACCTTGTAGTTCTGTAGCTCTGCCCACCTTTCTCTCTAGGAGAAAGCTGTCCCCCAGCTCTCTTCTTGATACCAGCAACTTTAGTTCCTCCCTGTGTGCTATTAATGCCTTTCAAGCTGCTACTGTCACCGGTGGGCACAGGTAACCAGGTTCTTGGTGATTGGGACAAAGAATTGAACCAAACACCCAGAGTTTATAGCAGAGAACATGGGAGCAGGCCAACTCCAAGCAGAGATTGACCTCATGGGCTAGAGGGACTCTTCTTAAAGGGTGGATCTTTCCTGGCTAGTTTTGGCAGGATTTTACTGCACATGTACAAGTAGCTATATTACTTTAAAGCTACTGCGCATGTGGTCTCCCATGATTTTCCTTGATTGGCCGCCAGGGAAGAGGGTCCCACGATGCTACCGAATTGACCCCCCTTTCTCCTGGGGTCCCGCTGTACTAGGTTCACCTTTCCCTTTGCCAGAGGGCTATAGCTCTCCATGTTAGAGATTGGTCAAAAGGAAAAGAGTTATTTATTCAAGTTATACAGACTTAAGAGTAATTACTTAATGTCTTCATCAAAATCCCCAAATCCCTTAAAACACCCAGAAACACACACAGTCCTTCCTTCCCTGCTTTGCCCAGTCCAGGGTACCACATCTCAGGAAAAGAAATAGAAGTCCATGGCTCAGGCAGCCCCCAGTTCTTCCCAGTAATCTGTGCTTGGCAGGTAGGCCTCCCTTGGTTCCCGGCACCATCAGCTGTGTTGCCAGGATCTATAGCTAAAGCCACGTGGTGCTTCTCTGCTAAAGCCGCACGGTGATTCTTCTCATGGCTGTGGTGAGGGGGGGTCCCCACTCTGGGCAAAGCCACGTGGTCCTCCATCCCTAAGGCTGTAAGGGTCCCCACTCTGCAAAAAGTGTATGGTCCTCTTTACATGGCTGCAGCTTTGTGGTTCTCTCTCCACTGCCACAGCCGCATAGCTCTCTCTGCACTGGCTGTGGTCCTCTCTTCAATGGCTGCCATGGCTGGGTTTAAATCCCTGAGCCAATCTTCTTCTGCAGCCCCATTTCTGACTCCGCCCACAATCAGCTACACTTGCCAGGACTCCCATATCCTTCCAGGTTCACTGGGCAACCTTAGTGAGTCTGAGCAGGCGTGGCCCCCTGGCATGGAGCCAGTCATCTCCAAGCTCTCACGCAGGTGCTGTAACCAGGGGGAGTTGCCTCGCAGTTACATCTTAGGTAGAAGTCACTCCCTTCTCCCTGGCTCAAAGCATGGCCACAGCTATTTAACATATCCATGAAACCAGTTAAAGGTTATAGGTATGTTAAATGACCATGCCAGAGGTTAGCTGCAAAGTTGTTGCTATGCAAAACAGCTCTCAATGGCCCTGGTCCATGTGTCCCTTCACCCAACCCACACCTGTGGGGGGAGAGGGAAGCAGGGGTGGGGCAGGGGTGAGGACATCCTATATATCTTTCTAATATTTCATGGACACCTTGAGTTCTGGACCCCATTACAAATCCTTCTTTTGGGGGCCCCCTGGCTGTACCCTCTTACATTACCACATTGCTGGAGCTAAGAGGGAGTGAGTGTGAGTAAGTTCATGTGTGGGTTTTTAAAGAGGAACTGCTTGGGACTCCAGAAGTTTCTTCCACCAACTGAATCTCTGCTGGTTTTTGCAGCCAGAACTTATAGGGATTTATTTTCCAGGCACCGATATTCTGGGCTGGGGCCCTGGTATAGGGCTGGGACTTCTGACTCCTAAGATATCCCTCCCAATTTTTTATCTATCACATGTGTTTGTGGGAATAGCCCATTCTGCATCTCCACCCCTCCTACCAGTCTGGGTGGATGTGGTTTCTTTAATTCTGTAGTTGTCAGACTTCCATTCAACTTGATTTCTGCTGGTTCTAAGTGATGGTTCTATAATTTAGTTATAGTTTTGATGTGGTTGTGCGAGGAGGCAAGCATGTGTACCCATGCTGCCATTTTGACCCGAAGTAACAAATGTACTTTCAAAGTCATTTTGAAGTACAGAATAAACACAAGCCAACCCAATATGAATCCCTACCAGTCCCCTGCCTACTAGAGTATCTGAGTGGCCTCCCTTTTTCTCTCCTTGCTTCAACTGATAGCTAGTCTTTAAACATCCCTAAACACCTAGCTTCCTTGTTTGGTTTAGAAGACTAATTGCAGAAAAGCACCGGCATGGCATTGCTTCCTGCTCCCGGATGAGCAAGTACAGGGCACAGACAGGAAGGGGTGGCAGGAAGAGGCCACGGCCTCCTCAGGGGGTAGGAGAGGTTCTAAGGTTAGGACGTGTCAGGTCACTCTGCCATCATATCTATATAGCCATGAGAGTAGAAGAACAGATCCACGGAAGTGTGGCAGGCTCATACGATGATTTGTAGCTGGAAGGACTGTTCCTTCTGAATGAACCCGTGGTGTGAGGTCAGCCTCAAGGCTGGCTCCTTGCTCTGCTGACATTTACTATACCACCCTGTCCTCCTTCACCACGTTAATTAGCACTTGATCCTTGCGTGTCTCTGCTCCTTCTTGCCCCAAAATGTGACCTGACACTGCATGCCCTTCCCCAGTCTCTTCTCCATTTCCTGTTCTAAATAATTCTTGCTCTTTGTATCCCGCTCTGGGTTCTGCTTTCTGCTCCACTTGTTTCTCTTGCTAAAGCATTGGCATTACATATCTCAGCCTTCTGATGGCTTTAACTACTTCAATTAACTGCTTCAAATTATCTCAGCATCAAATAATTATCTTTTGTTCAGCCCGGTCTCTTTCATGTTGTATGCTATTAAATTCCTCATACAGGCCCTTTGCTGACTGCTATGGAGGGATGCAAAGACAGCCAAGAAGAGGTCCCTGTCCCCAGTAATTCTGTAATCAAGGAGAAGGGAGAATAATAATATCTAAACTAATTGACAGCTTTCTATCTGTAAGACAGTTTCATCCATTACCTTAGTCCTCATAAAAATCCTTGAAATAGATACTAATGTTACTCTCATTTTACATATGTGATAACTGAGGCTCAGAGAGGTCAAGTGACTTGCCAAAGGCACACAGCTGCTAAGTGGCGAAGGTAATTATGATTTTGGAGTTCTGGCTCAAATGATTTCAAAACCTGAGCCCTTAACCATTGTAGGACATGATTGGTACCCAAAGAATGATACTATAAGGGGGAAGCAAACACAAAGCAAAATTTAAGAGTTCGGTTATTTTAGAAGATGGAGGTGGGGAAAAAAGTGCTTCATGAGAATCTTGCAATCTCGGGTGCACTAGGCTAGTGCCTGGACCTGGTGCCTCTGTGAGTTCTTCAGCCCTTGGGTGATGATTTTGGCAAACGGCCTGGGAGCTGAGCCTGGAAGGAAGACTGATTGTAGATGTGGATTGAGAGGAGAAGGTGTTCAGGGTAGAAAGAACCCAGAGCAAGAACACACAGGAGATGCCTTTTGGTTTGACTCACATGCCACAGAGCTCACCCGCTACTTGGGTAAAAACAAAATCTATATCTATATCTATCTATCTATATATCTCTATCTATCTGTATATATATATATACACACACACACATACATACCTACATAAACACAGTTACTGGTCAACAGTTAAAGAAGCAATAAATCTGGTAGTTCTCAAACTATGCTCCTGAGTTTTGGATTCAGGGTGGTGGAATCAAAAGAGTGTTCTAAAGTGTTCATAAAGAGTGTTCAACCTCAATATTTTCCATTGAAATTTGTCTCAAATTTTTCTTAAAACTTTGGCAACTGCTACCACTTGTCTGCCATTGAACACTTATACAACAAAACAAATAAGTGTAGCTAACAAAAATCAGCAAAAAAAAACCCCACAGAAATAACCCATTAGGCGTGGGGTGAAAGCCTGATTTTTTTCCTTCATGGACAGTCAGTGATAATTTTAGACTGTATCCATATATTACAGAGTCATGCTTTCCACCCATAAAATTGTTCTTTATTATTTAATAGAAATAAATACATCAATATTTCATTATATTCTACAAACAGCACCTTGGCTTCAGGTATTCTCCCTCACCTTCTTAATATGCCGCATGGCTAAGTGACAATGCTATGATTATTTTACTGCAATGTGAATAAAAGTGTAGAAATTCTAAATGGTGGCTTTAACATTGTTAGGTTTTCCCTGGGATGCTCTACGCAGTGAGGATGTATCAGAATCACCCAGAAGCTTTTTCAAAATGGACCCACTCTGCCACCAGCCCTGAGAACAGCACCCAAGATCCTGTCTCCAGCCTATGGTTTGTGAGAATCATAGAGGCCCATGGGAAGGAGAGGAGGAGAGCATGAACAATTTGAATCCAGGCCAACAAGTGATTTCTGCCCCTTCACCTACTTAGGAACTCCTGCCTAGACCCAGTGACCAGGACCTTTAATGGTGTTTCTCCAGTGGTTTAAATGTTCCCATTTTAAAGAGTCTCTGGCCAGTAGGATCTGTGAGTCAGGTCTCCTCCCCACATCCTCCCTTCTCCCAACCCTGCAATAGTGCTGGGAACACAATGTTGCAAGCCTGAAAGAGGCTGGCTGTGCTGAATGCTCCTGCAAAGCCGGTGTGAGCCCACTGGAGCCTGGTCTGCACAGAGGCCCAGAGCTGCCTACATCACAGCATCAGACTGCCAGTGCGATCAAGTCTGCTTCTGAGGGCAGTGGTCTGTCCCCTGCTGAGCTCATTTCTCCCCTGAGGTTTCAATAACCCACTAGGTAACAACGTTAGCATAGGCCTCCGGACCTTCTACCTAAACAGCCATCAGGTACCTCAAACTGGACAGATTTAAGACTAACTTCATCATCTCCTATCCTGACCCAGCTCCTCTCTTATAATTTCAAACACAGTAGGTCACCCACACCAGGAACCTGGGGTCAACACTGAATTCTCATTCTCTTTTCTCCAACCCTGCACCCATCACCAATCAAACATGAAGTCTTGCTCATTTCATGCACCTGGGTTTCCTGGGGCCACAGTCCTGTGGCTCAGGCCCTCATCAACCATCTGCATTTCCTACAGCAGGTCTTAGGTCTCTGGCTCAGCCTCTTCCCCCACACATTCCATCCTCCATTCTGCTATTAGAAGATCTACTTACAAAGCCATTCGCATAACTAATGACACCATCACTGGTGGGCAGTCAAAGAAGCCCAAGGTTCTTCATGTATTACGCATGGCCCCACCTCCACCTCTACCTCACCTTGATGAATATTTTGAGCTTCATCAAGACAAAACTGTGCGTCTCTTGTTGCTTTTACCTGATCATGCTGCCACCTCCTTCTGCTTTGAAGATTGACATTCAGCAGGTATTGCCAGTCATCTCTGATCCCACCTCTTCCTTCCCAAGGTTAAATACCCTTCTCAGAGGTCCTGTTATCCCCTGTGCATACTGCTGGATGACCCCATTGATTGATATTGCCTGTTTATGTGTTGTCTTTTTCTATGAAGTACTTTAGGGCACCTTAAAGGCAGGGGCTGTGTTTTCTACTGTTATTGAATCACCAGCCCACAGAATAGCACCTGGCCCATCCTAGAGCAGAATTATATGATGGAAATCTATAGCGCAAGCTGCAGCCTAGGAGTCTCCAGCCTTCCAAGAGGAAATACCAAAGTTAGGGCCACCCCTAAACCAGTACATGGTATCTTGTTCTATGGACATCTCTTTACTATTAAAACATGTCCCAGAGTCTGTAGAGCAGAGGCCTGGGGGAGAGAAGGACTCATACTGCCTTTTCTCACTCAGCCCTGAATATCTTTCTCAGTATCCAAATTGAGGCCTGAAATGTGAGCCAGACCAGGTTCAAACACCTCCAGCATTCACAACCAAACAGGTTGTCCACAGTCTCCATGCAAGGCCTTCTTCCTCCAGGGTTCAACGGGGCAGGATGCTCTGCATCCTTGTAAAGCTATTGTTTGTCCTTTTAGTAGGAAAGTACTCTACGCTGATTCAAAAGCAGGAAATGTCTCATGCTAAACACCAGTACTTCTTATAAAAACAAAGGCAAAGTAACAAACATCCTTGCCAGTGAACACTTGACCAAGCCACTCCATTCACAGCAGAGTGCTGCACAGTGCAGAGCGAGATGACTCAGCATTTCCGGCAGGCACCAGCCACCCTAGGAATAGCAGGGACCTGTGTGCACATGTATACTGGCTCAGAGGGGGCACAGGGCCCTCAGCCACCAAAGGTTGCTTGGCAGGAAGCATTTGGTACCCTGTGGTTTCTTGGGCCACATGACATAACTGCCATATTACACATCTGTAGTTCCAGTACCCATGGACCAGTGCCATGAAAAAGATCAATGCTATGATTTACAAAACCTAAAGAAGCAGCTTTTCTACTCCAAGGGAAAACTTGGGGAAAAAATTACTTTATTTCAGATTTTGAGGTGATAAATAGCATGATGAACAGGAAAGTTGTCATGGGATGATTAATGATACACAGGGGCCTTGGTGCTTGGCTTTGAAAGATTATATGAGGGGGGACCTCCAAAGTGGAATTTACTTATTTATTAATTTTTTTATTATATTTTATTGATTATGCTATTACGGTTGTCCCAATTTCTTCCCCACTTTGCCCACCTCCACCCAGCACCCCCACTCCCTCAGACAATCCCCACACCACTGTCCATGTCCATGGGTCATGCATAGGTTCTCTGGCTACCCTAGTCCCTGTACTGTACTTAACATCCCCATGGTTATCAATGGGGATGTTAAGTACATCTGTAACTACCAATCTGTACTTAATCCCCTCACATCTTTGCCCCTTTCCCTACAACACCCTCCCATCTGGCAACCATCAAAATGCTCTCCATAACCATGATTCTGTCTCTGTTCTTCTTGTTTGCTTAGTTTGATTTTTAGATTCAGTTGTTGACAGGTATGTATTTACTGCCATTTTAATGTTTGTAGTTTTGATCTTCTTTTTCTTAAATAAGTCCCTTTAACATTTAATATAATAATGAAATACTGGTTTGGTGATGATAAACTCCTTTAGTTTTTTCTTCTCTGGGAAGCTCTTTATCTGCCCTTCAATTCTAAATGATGGCTTTGCTGGCTAGAGCAATCTTGACTGTAGGTCCCTGCTTTTGAATAATTTTTTCCAGTCCCTTCTAGCCTGCTAAGTTTCTTTTGAAGCCTGGCTGGTGTGGCTAAGTAGATTGAGCACTGGCCTGTGAACCAAAGGGTCACCAGTTTGATTCCCAGTCAGAGCACATGCCTGGGTTGCAGGCCATGTCCCCAGTGGGAGACACACGAAGGGCAACCATACATTGATGTTTTTCTCTATCTCTTTCTCCTTCCCTCTCCCTCGCTAAAAATAAATAAATAATTAATCTTTTCAAAAAATTGTTTAAAAATTAAAAGTTTCATTTGAGAAATCAGATGACAGTCTTATGGGAACTCCCCTGTAGGTAACTAACTGCTTTTCTCCTGCTTCTTTTAAGATTCTCTCTTTATCTTTAACCTTTGGCATTTTAATTATGATATGTCTCAGAGTCCACCTCTTTGTATCCATCTTGTTTGGAACTCTCTGTGCTTCTTGGACTTATGAAGTGTGGGTCACCGGCCAGCAGTGATCACGGAACGCTGCGGATGGCTCGACGAGAACATGCGAGAAAAAACATGCACAGAGACAAACTAGTTTCTATGGAGAAGTAGGGACGAAATGGCCACCCCCTCTAGTGGGGAACGCGCCGATACCGTCCATACCTGCTTTTATTGGGCTCATTTTGCATAATAATTCAGGTAAAGTACAGTACTCATTAGGGGGAAGTAAGGAACCATAGAAAACAAGGAACTCTGCCAGTCTATTTTGAGTCAGGGTCAAAGAGCTGTAAGACTTTGAGGAACCAACTAACTTCCTCCTTGGACCCCTCTCATTCAACTGAGAGCATTCTAAACAAAGAAGGTTTCACAGTAATTTACATATTCTTTCTTAGGCCTGATCACCCAGGGAACCCGCCCTTTCCAGCACAGAGCTGCACCACCTTGTCATTGTTTCAGGCTTAGGTGGAGCAAGGGAACTAAGGCAACCAAGAGATAAGGAGATTTTCTCCCAGATGATGAAAACTCAGGCTATGTCAAAGCCGAGGAGCGAGGGTCCATCACCCCCTTTTGCTGCAGCCCCCAAAGTCCTTCTTTTGGGGGGCCTCCCAAAGTGATCGTGTCTGTCTTAGGTCGTTCCCCCCTTGGGGAATCTTACCTGTCTTTGGCTAACCGACCAAGCTTTTAGGGGTTCAGTTATGAATAAAGCAGCAGAAGCAGCATTCCTGCCAGGGAGATAAGCTTTTGTCTCCTTGCTGGCTTACGGTTCCAAGGGTGTTCCCTTAGCCTTAGCCTAGGTGGGGGTTTCAGCTTCTGATACCAGTCAGGGCGGTTCCCAACAGACTTATATGTCTATTTCCTTCACCAAATTAGGGAAGTTTTCTTCTATTGTTTTTTCAAATAGATTTTAATTTTCTTGCTCTTTCTCTTCTCCTTCTGGCATCCCTATAATGTGAATGTTGGAATGTTTGATGTTGCCCAGAGTCTGCGTATACTGTCCTCACCTTTTCAGATTCGTTTTTCTTCTTGTTGCTCTGATTGCTTGTTTTTTTCCTCCTTATGCTCCCAATCATTGATTTGATTCTAGGCTTCATCCACTCTACTGTTGTTTCCCTGTAAATTGTTCTTTATTTTAATTAGTGAATGCTTCATTTCTGACTGGATCTTCTTTATGTTGTTCAGGTCCTCACTAAGTTCCTTGAGCATACTTATAACCAGTGTTTTGAACTGTGCATCTGATAAATTGCTTGCCTCCTTTTTTTGTTTCTGGAGTTTTGATCTGTTCTTTCATTTGGGTCATGTTTGTCTCCTCATTTTGGCAGCCTCCCTGTCTTTGTTTCTATGTATTAGGTAGAGCTGCTTTGACTTTGTGTCTTGGGGAGTGTGGCCTAATGTAGTAGGTGTCCTATAGGGTCCAGTGGCACAGCCTCCCCTATCACCACAGCTGGGTACTCAGGGTGCATTCTCCATGTGGGCTGAGTATACCCTCCTCTTGCAGTGGAGCCTTGATTGCTGTTGGCAGATCAATGGGAAGGATTTACCCAGGCCAGTCAGCTGCAAGGACTGGCTGTGACCACTGACCACCAACCTCTTCCCTCTGTGGAGGATCAGCTGTCCTGGGGCAGGGTGGTAGTGGTCTGACATGGTCTGTAGCTGTCCACTAGGTACACAGGCTCTGGGGTTTCCCAGGTGATGCAGGCCAATGTCTGCCCCAACGTGTGTTTTCTCCATGGCTACCCTGTGAGCTATACAGCAATTAGAGATGGCTGCTACTTGTGCTGGGCTTTGATATTCCCAAGCAAAGCCAAGCTGTGAATCCTGGCTGGTTGCTGCTATTGCTGGGCCTGGGACCACTTAGCAATAGGTACAGGGGCTGGGGTCTACTGAGGCCAGCAGCTGCTTGTTTGAGAGGATTTAATAAGCTGTGAAGTATGAGCCTAGACCAGCCATTTATATGGGAAAGTCTCTGTTAACAGCTTGGATGGGAGTATAAGTTGGGTGGACAGAGTCTCAGGTGATCTCCAGGGCAGGGCAAACAGTGGTATCCAGGTTGATGGAATCCCAGATATGGCACCTGCCTGCTGGCTCTGTGCCTGTATGGGGAGAGGATTCAGAAAAGGTACAGTGGCCTTGGCCCACCTTTCTGCCAGAGAGAAAGCTGTCCCCCAGCTCTTGTCTTGATGCCAGACACTTCACATTCCTATCTGTATGCCACTGGTGCCTTTCAAGCTGCTACCCTGGTGCTAGAGCTCAGAGAGAGTGTGTCTGAGTAAGTCTGTATATGGATTCTTTGAGAGGAAATGCTTGGGACTCCAGAAGTTTCTTCTACCAACTCAGTCCCTGCTGGTTTTTTGCAGCCAGAAGTCATGGGGACTTATCTTCCTGGAACTGGGTCCTGGGCTGGGGAGCTGGTGTAGGATTAAGACTCCTTGCTCCTGAGATATTCCTCTTGATTTTTTATGCACCACACATGGATGTGGGACCAGTCTATTCCATATTTGCACCCCTCCTACCAGTCTGGATGGATGTGGTTTCTTTAATTCTGTAGTTTTAACAGACTTCCATTCAGCTCGATTCTTAACAGTTCTGAGAGATGGCTGTTCTATAACTTAGTCATACATTGATGTGGCTGTGTGAGGAGGTAAGTTGTGTTTATGCTGCCATCTGGACTGAAAGTCCTGGAAATTTTTTAAAATTATTTTATTATTGTTCAATTACAATTGTCTGCATTTTCCCTCCACCACTCCCCATGGAATTTTTTTATATTTGTGTATTTATTCTTACAAGTTTAAACTTCAGTCTCATTCAAAGTATATACCATTTGATGCAATACACCTATTTGAACAGTTTTTTCCACTGTGTTTGAACTAATCAATTTTGATGTCTTTTAGTGTTTCTGCTGTTTTTTTGTTTCACCTCTTCCACATCTGTAAAATGTTTCCCTTTGAGGACTTTTTTCATCTGGGAAACAAAAAAGGAGTCATTCGGGGCAAGACTGGGGACTAAGGAGAATGGGGCACAGGGGTCATCATGCTGTTTTTGGTCAAAAACTGCTGAACACTCAGTGTGGTGCAGGCAAGTGCATTTGTAAATCATCCGTCATGAAATAGGCAAACATGTTGAAAGAGTCTTCAAAAAAAAAACTCACTGGAGCCAAACACAGCCTCTCACAACAATGCCAGCTGGTACACGGATACAGGTGGGTTCCTAGAACACTCATCTAACAGTGGAAGCCTGTACTACAAGGGGCCTGCCTTCCAGAAAATAATTCCAGGAGGAATTAGAGATGGCTGCTACTTGTGCTGGGTTTTGGGTCCCCCCTCAAAAATCCATCAGGCTGGTCAAGCATAGCCACTCAGTTATAAATTACAAGTCATCCTCGTATTGCTGTCCCTTTACCTTGATTTGAGAAAAGTAAGCACACAACCCCCAGTCCTCCAGTGGGGATTTCCAAGCAGCTCACTGAGCCTGGAGACTCACCTTTGCTCAGGCTACTCTGCATTGTCGCAGGTAGCAAGACACTCAGGTAGCATTCGACCTAACGTGCGCCTGTCCCTTCCTACATGCTGTGGTGTTAATCGGAGGGCTGGGCTCTAACAGTTCGATATTCAGGGATGGTTACCTCATTTATGCTCCCTAGATCCACTGCTGCTGCACCAACAGCCAGAGATAAATGGCTGCTGGGGCCATTACTTTGAAAGAATCTGAGCTGTATTTGTGTTGGGTAAGGCTTAATGACTCACTCAAGAATCCAGTATTAGAAGTCGTTTGCTTTCAGGAAGAGAACATTACACCAGAAAGATATGTTTGAAGAAAATAATGGTATGGCAGCCATCCAAAGTAGACCGGTGCATTGGTAGCAGAATCGTTACACCTGCTAACTGTGGTTTCTTTGAGATTTCAGTCTTTGGTGTGAGACAAACATGCACACAAGCATGCACATACATACCAACACATACCAACAGAAAGCATGTATGTTCTGCAGCTTGGAGTCTCAGTGCTTAATAATACAAAAGACACTTGAATCATCTGTCTCAAACTCTCTGTAGCCTAGTTCTTCCAATATGAGTTCCCTCACCTTTTAAAATTCCCAGCAGTAAATTTTCTAGTTTACCTGGGTTCTTTGTAAAATTAATTAATTTTTAATTAAAAATGAAATTCATCTTAATTAGAAGAAACATTCTCTCTCAAAGTAAGCAAACAGCTTCCCTCCAAGTTTACCCAAATCCAAGAAAAATGCAATTTGATTGTTTTGGTTTTCATTTCTTTTCCTTAAATCCATCAGTCAGAATTGTCCCTGTTCTTTAAGCCCGTCAATTGAGCTGGGCAGACCACATTTAAAACACACTTCTTTCTTACCTTTGCATAGCTCCTATACAGATATGGGATTAAATATTTCATAACCTGTGGGCTTCGTGCTGGGTAAAGGAGCTAAGCCAGACCCAGCTCTGACCACTTGCCCAGCACCATCATCATCCCACCCCTGCCTGCCAAGCAGTAACCCTTCTCCCTCTGTTCTCTGGTGGGCTGTATAAGGTCACAGCAAATAGATTACCCTAGATTGCTTCCTACTGGGGAAAAGGGCAAAGACTCCCACCCTTGTTATGTTTTAATCACAGTCCCCACTAGTTATGAGACAGAATTGTGTTAGAAAATATGGAACAATTAAATGAACTCGGGTATCAAAAGTAACCCATGGAAAATCGGAATTACCAAGACTATTCCATTATTTTTTTTGTTCTTGTGTGCAAAGAAAGTGTGGCCCAAAGCATGACCATTCATCCAGTCACATGAGCCAGAAGCCCAACAGCCACCCAAGTCCTTGCCTCGTGGCTTTCCTTACATCCAGTCAGTCACCTCATCCTGTTGAAAAGACCTGTGACCAGCCCTGGAACCTACTCACGGCCTTTCTTCATCCCCTCACCGTGCTCCCTGGACTGGTGGTCTCTGTGCCTGCAGCAGAGCCTGTCCTCCATCCCTCCAGCCACAGCTACAAGTAAGGACTCCAAAAGCAAATTCAATCAGCTCTTTCTCCCAGTGGGGCACCCCACTACTTGAACTTACAAAATAAGAGTTCCAGCTGCTTAGCTTGGCATCCAAAGGCCCGCAGGATAGAGCTTCCACTGCCCTTCTTCTGGGCTCAGCACCACGTACATCCCTGTGATACACCCGGCTCACTGTTGTGTGATTAGATCTGCGTGTCAGCCAGGGCCCTGACTGTGAGATCCTTGGCGACAGATACTGTCTCCTTTAAGACTGAATCTCCAGTGCCCATCATTAGAAGGGTTCACTTACTCAATGGGTGTATAATATAGGAAATAATTTTTACACCTGCCTCATGCCAGAAAGGGCTTATATTTTCATTCACATCATTTAATTAAGCTCAGTTGAGAATTTTCATGGGTTCCTGAATTCCAAAGCATTCTCTGTGCCTGTGATGAAATCTTCCTTTTCAGGGTGAGACCCCTGGCAAATGAATCCCGTTTACAAGTGGGGTCTCCACTCCACTCCAACTACCCACACACTGAGATGAGGACTCGAGTTTCTGAGCATATCTGGTGAGCGATGAAGCCTGGGACCATCTTCGCTATACATATCAATAACTGTTGCCATTGGAAAACATGTATCAAGCACCTTATACTAAATCCTCATGAATCTCTGAGGAAGAGTTTTCTCTTTGTACAGGTGAAGAAACTGAGGCAAGGAAAGGTTGAGAAATGTGTGCAGAGTCACACTCACACAACCTGTCAATCAAAAGAAAAGGTGCTATCCTGGAGACCCTCTGTCTCCAGTCCCCAGCCCTCCTGCTTGTCACACTGCTCTCTGTTTAAAGCTTGGCTTCTGACACTAGTACACAAGGCCAGAATTTTAGAACAGTTTGCTCATGCCCTGGTCTGCAAAATCTGTGGGTGACACTGTGACTTCCTTAAAGGAAGGGGCTGGAACTTCCTGCCTGAACGCTGGTCACACCTGCTCTTGGTCCCCAACTCGCATCTCCAGGCCTATACTCAGGAGAATTAAGCAAGCCGTAGAAGCTGCAGAGAAGAAACTTGACCACAAATTGTGGTGGTGAACAGGCAGCTTGACAGTTTGCATCTGTTGTCTGGAGGCTACAGTGGAACAATGATAAGCTCTGCATACCCTGGGACAGAGGGTTCACTCCAAACTCCTTTGTAACTCATCTTCCCAGGAACAGAATCCATCTCAGAGCCTCTCAAGGCAGAAGTGGCCCACCTGGGCTCCAGTCTCTGGGGATGAGGATGTGGAAGGAAGGAACTGGGGAGAAATCACTCTGGAAAAGGCACAGTGACCTGGATTCCCGGTGAGCCAAGTGGGACTAACATGTACAGGGACAGTCTCAGGCAGACTTGTGACCACCTTGGCTGGCAGATGGTCACCTTCTCCCTGTGTCCTCACATGGTCTTCCTTCTGTACCTGTGCATGTCTGGGGCCTAATATCCTCTTCTTATAAGGACACCAGTCATATGGGATTAGGATCCACACTAAAAACTTCATTTTAACTTGATCACCTCTTTATCTCCAAACACAGGTAAATTCTGAGCAGCTGAGGGTTAGGACTTCAACACAGGAATCTGGTTAAGGGGTAGGGGGTCACACTTCAGTTCATAACCATGTTTTTCATTTTTAGCATAGCATAACACAGTTAATTTAGACATAGACTAATTTCTTTTAGGATGTTCTGGTATTGTGAATTGCATGATTAATAGAAGAGAGATTTTCTTGAATTAGAAATTCTACTACACTACCAAAAGTTATACCTCAGGCCCTAAAAAACCCACACAGAGACAAGAGATAAACAGGCAGAGGGAAATGAGATCTTTTTGGAGGTGGAGATAGGCGTGGGTGCGTGGGCAAGACCTGGTAGTTATTCTTTGTAGTGAGTATGTTCCAGGAATTAGAAAAGAGACATTCTTACAAAGTAGCTTTTTCTTTATGCTGAGATCCTGTCTCACCATCACCCTGCTTAGGGAGACCCAAATGAGGTGTTTGCCTAGTCTGGTCTGAAGCCTCTTAGCCCCCATTAATCCCCCAACCTGTAGAGGAAAATCATAACTTGCTGACCTGAACAAATGGCCAAGTTTCCAGGCAGAGCTCCTTTCTTGCTGCGGGGCCAAACTGGAGCTGCTGCCTTTGTGAGCCCCTCTTTCTGTTGATTCCAAAGGCAGGGAATCCAAGCAAGAGTGAGGCAGGGGAAGATCAGGTGTGGTGTGAAGCCAGGATGTTTATAGGACAACCACCTGCCAAGGAGGGTCCTGTGTGGGCCTTTGAAAAGCCCCTAGTGGCGAGTTCACACACTGATTTATGTTTTTCTTTTATATATATATTTTTTTTCAGACAGATCTTTCTTTTTTAAAATTATTATTATTTTTAAGATTTTATTTTTTATTTTTAGAGAGGGAAGGGAGTGGGAAAGAGAGAGAGAGAAACATCAATGTGTGGTTGCTGGGGGCCGTGGCCTGCAACCCAGGAATGTGCCCTGACTGGGAATCGAACCTGCGATGCTTTGGTTCGCAGCCCGCACTCAATCCACTGAGCTATGCCAGCCAGGTGATTTATGTTTTTCATTCACATTGTTTAATTAAGCTCAGTTAAGAATTTGCATGGGTTTCTAAATTCCAAATCATTCTCTGTGCCTGTGATGAAAACTTCCTTTTTGGGGTGAGACCCCTGGCCTAGCATGTGGAATTGGGGAGGCTGGCAATGGAGCAAAGACTATCTTACCCTGGGCTTGAGCTGAATTGCTTGTAAACTGATCACATGGGTCAGATAAACATTACTCCTTGGGCTGTTAGACACACACTCCCACTTCCTACTACCCCCAAAAGAATCACAGACATTTACCTAAAGGTTTCTTTAAAATAAAAGGTAAGCCCTGACCAGTATGACTCAGTTGGGTGTCCTCCCACAAAGCAAAATGTCACCAGTTAAATTCTGGTCAGGGAACATGCCTGGGTTTCAGGCTAGGTCCTGGCTGGGTTGTGTGTGAAAGGCAACCAATTGATGTTTCTCTTCCTCCCTCCCCGTCTCTCTAAATATAATGAAATAAAATTTTAAAATAAATAAATAAAAATAAAAGAAAAGGTACATTACGTGCTTCATGTTGCATGTTTGACAATCTTCCCGAACTTTTGTGAAACATGGATGTGGGAGTAAGGAGGTTCCGAGGACCCACCTGTGCTGCCTCTTTGGCAGAGTCACTTTGTCCTCTCTAGGATTCTCTTTCTTCGCAAGGAACACCTGCTGGTTCTTTGATTTCTATCTAAACTTCACAGAGTAAATTAAAAGGCAGAAGGACTGACCTGGTGTTTGAGCTCAACTGGAGATCATGTGGGCAACTAGAGAATTATGATTACAGATTATTTTATTATTAATTATTATCATGTGGACCATTTATTAAATATCTTTGTGCCAAGCACTGTTCCAGACTCTCTCTACATATAAATTTAATTCTCACCATCTTAAGAAGTGAATAATAATATCCTCCATTTTACATCAAGAAAATGAGAATTGGGAAAATTCCCTGCCTGGGAACACTCAATTCTTAAGCAGCAAGCTGAATTCAGACCTAGATTTGACTAATTTCAAATCCCATAGTTTCTCCATCACCTCTCACTCTTCTGAAAAAAAAAAAAAGTCCTAAAATGTATTTTGGGTTATATTTAAGTGTTGCTTGGTTAATTATATCTGTATGTCCACTTAGACTGTAACCTCTTTAATATGAAAAGATTGGGTCTTTTTCTGGCTTTTGCTTAGCATAATACACAAATTTATATACTGAAGGTTACTTAAATGCCTGTATCTAATGTAAGAGCACTACACCAACATCAAGCTCCTGGTTTTGACAATACACTGCTGTTATATAAGATTTTATCCTTGGGGGACTGAGTAAAGGGTGCATGCAAATTCTATGTATTATTGTGTAGCTTCTTAGTTCATGATAACAAGGAGCACTGGGGTGGTATAGAACAAACAGCATTAGGCAAGTCAGGTCCCAGATTCTAAGGCTGCTCTTCAGCAATCAACTGTGTGGCTTTATATATATCACTTGCCCAACTGAGGCCTGGCAAAGTTGAGATGATATCTAGGTCCTATTTTAGTGTTAAGAGTTATAATGGCTCAAAAAAAAAAACAACAACAAAAAACACAGTCTAGACTTCCATTCTAGGATGTAAGACTGAATATACACATCTCACTTGCTCACTACTGAAACAGTAAAACTACAGCAAAGGGATTTTTTTTTAAAGACATACCTCACCAGAACAGGCAGGGGAGGAGTGGAGACAACAGCCATAAAATTACAGAAGCTAGAAAGTGATGATGCAGGCCTGGAGTTGCCAGTAGAAAAACCTAAGGATTAATTTATTTTATACTAAAAAATATTCAAAAAGCTCAGGAGCCAACAGCACCAGATACCTCTGGAAGTGAAGGCACAGAGGGTGACTAAAATAAGGACTGGGTAAAGCCTCCAGAGACACAGGTCTCCAGATTTCTTCCCCGACCATGCACCATTGGAAGATTGATTTCTTCCCAATCGACCAGAGTTTAGAGATTTTACGCTCTTAAAAGTGCAAAATAGAAGTGTCTGTGTTAGCATAGGTAGCTAGATTAATAAAAGAGCAGGGAGTAAAACTGGCTAGGCTTAATTAGGTCAGAACTCACAGTTTCAGAATCCCAGGCAATCATAGCATTGCCCTGCCAAAGGGAATAACATCTCTCCATCACCCCATGTAGGGAGGAAGGACCAGTTTTCCGCTCTCTCCAGGGTACAACCAGACAATACCAGGATTATCTGGAGAGAGAAGGGGGAAAATTCCTCAGCTGGGTGCATACCCAGTAAAAGCCAAGATGGCAGGGGGAGGTAAGCACATGCACAGTGGAAGCTAAAATGGGACCACAAGGAGGAAGTGTCTAGCCTGGTAGAAGGATCAGATTGGAGAAGGAACACTGAACCCCTGAAGATCTAGGAAATTGATTGCTTAAGGGGAGGTCCCAGTAGAAGGATTGGGAAATTGTTTAGTTTGAAAGAGCTCCTGGTCCTTCCTAAACCCAAGATAACCAGAGCTTACCAAAGTCAAGGGCTCATGTGTTCACATGCTCGATCTCTCTCTCCCTCTCTCCCTCTCTCTCTCTCTCTCTCTCTCTCTCTCTCACACACACACACAAGTTCATTTGCCCATTTGTTCAGCATTCTCTCTTTGTAGCAGCCATGCAGGCCTAGCAGCCATGTGGTAAAGCAATGCTGGCCCAGAGCACAGCCAGGAATACAGGCTCCGTCAGCTGGACAGGGACAGAGGCTGAAAGGGACTAAGCTTTAATATGAACTGAACCAATGACACAGAATTTCTAGACCCTGGCCTTCCTTCTGGACCTGATGAAGACAAAGCTGGACTTCTTCCTCAGTGGGACAGAGCTGAACCCAGTTCAGTCCCTTGTGTTTGCTCCGGCCTCAATAAATCTTACCAGCATACCTCATCCTCCCATGTGTGTTCCTTGAAATGCTTTTCTTGCAACACCACAAGGACCCCATTTTTACTGGCAACATCTAGACTGGGAAGCTGAACGCACTACATCAAAACCATAAAGATTAAATAAATATATGCACCAGGAATGCTAAGTGTTGAGGTGCCCCCAGCCCTTTTCCCCCAACTTAGCTCCCAGAACACTGGCAGCCAGGTCTTAAGCTTCCCAGGCAGGAGGCTTAAAACTGCTCTGCAGCATCTGAGTAACCTGAGAGAAATGTCTCAAAGACACTGAAATTAGGGGATGCCCCAGAAATGGTCCACCTAGCCAGCTCATCCTACAGTGAAGCTCAGAGTCAACTAGCCCTGTCTTGAGCTTGGAGCTCCCAGTCAGCTTTTGGGTCCTCAGCTCTTTATCATAAAGACAGATATAAAAGGAAAGCAACCTGAAGTCTATGCATGGAGAAGAAAAAATAATTAATGTCCTCAGAGATGACAGGCAATCCATGCAAAAAGAACAGAATGCTATTTAAAAAGAAACATAGAGAGAACAAAAAGAACCTGTGGAAATTAAAAACATGAGAGCACAGATGACAAATTAAATAGAGAGGCTGGAAAATACAGTTAGTGGGAAATATCCCAGAAACTAGAGCTACAAAACAAAAAGACAGATAATGAAAGAAAAAAGTAGTCTGACATTTAAATAATAGACAGCACCTCAGAAAGAGGTAATATAGAAATAGAGAAAAAATTAACAACAAAATTATTCAAGAAGTTTTCCCAGAACAGAAGGACATGAGTTTCCCAAATTAAAGGTGCTACCAAGTACCCAACACAGTGGATGAAAATAGATCAAGGAACATCACTGGATAATTTCTAAACACGGGGTACCACTGGGACCAAGTAAAGATCCTATGGGTTTCCATGGAGATAAAATAGGTCAATTATAAGGATCAGGAAACACATCGACTTTAGACTTTTAAAAGCAAAAAGACCATAGACTGAGGTTCCCATTCTGGGTAAGATGGTGAGCACACTCTCCACCTGGAGTCTCCCATATAACACCTGGATAGAGTAACACAGCAGCTGTTTGAGGGCTCTGAAAATTAAATAGTAGCAGGCACACTGAGGAAAATGACCAGATTCCAAGGTAACACCAAACCAGCAGTATCATTTTTTCCTTTAGCATATACATTCTTGACTCAAGACAGTGTGACAGTGATGGCAGCAATAGCCTGCAGTGCCTAAAAAATGGAATATTACTCAGCAATAGAAAGGAGCAAGTTATTGATTCATACAATAGACTGGATGACTCAAATGAATTTTGCTAAGTGAAATAAGCCATATCCAAAAGACTATTGTATGGTTCCATGTATTTAACATTCTAGAAAAGGCCACAATATAGGGACAGAAAACAGGTCAGTGAACAGGGGACAAGGTGCAGGAAGGAGATGACTATAACGGGGCAGCATAGGAGAATTTTTGTGATGGAATTTTTCTCCATCATGACTGTAGTGATGAATACACAACTCTATGCATTTCTCAAAACCCATAAGCCACAAAGAATGAAATTTGCTATATGTAAATTTAAACAAACAAAAAAAACAGGATGTGGGGAGAACCAGAAAAGGAATATAAACTCTAACAAATTAACCTAAGTGCATCACAGAACCACCCCAAAAGGGGTGAAGAAAAGAACCTTGGAACTTTGAAAACACTGTCTTAACAGGATATGGAAAGGCTTAAGACAAAAAGAACTCTACACAAATACTGTACTCTAATTAATAAATTTGTTTCTCAGAGGATTAGCAATTCTCAAATCACTTATGTATACACTACAGTTGAACAAAACAGTAGATACAGTGTAGGAAGGACAGCCAGGCTTCTGATAATCAGAAAAAACGTTTCAAATGAGGGAAAGGGAAAGGCTAGAATGAACCCTGTGGTGCTGGGTGGAATCAGAGGTACCAGTATGAACCCATATTTTTAAAATATGTATACAGATTGATAGACAAAGTAAATATAAATATGTGTGTATACATGGATTATTATACATGGACATATTTCTTAGCTCTGTCTGCTGAGATGGCTTAGAAGAAATGACACCCAATCACAGGGAACACACCTAGTGCCCAAATGTTGGCCTATAAATACTATGATCCATTGCAGGTAGCCAGAGCTCTTTTGGAGAAGCTGGGAAAGGGAAAATATAAGATAAGCCTTGAGGATCTTGTGGTGTGAGAAGTTAAGAAAGTGCTGACACAAGATGGAGGTACAACATTGAAAGGACACAGGAACCCAACCTGGAAGAGCTGCCAATGGCAAAAGCTGGAACACTGTGACCTACAGCATAAATGACAATGTGATTAGATTAGAGCCCATGGGATAAATACCCATGAGTCCATACCGATAAGGAAGGAAGGAAGGGAGGGAGGGAGGGAGGGAGGGAGGGAGGAAGGGGAAGGGAGGAAGGGAAAGAAGGATTAAAAGAAAAGTAAGGGGGCAGAAGGGGCAGCTTTTCCTTACAGAAAAACCCCAATTAACAAATACAGAAAAAATGAAGAAAGTACAGAATCACCATTAAACACCACAAAAATAATTATTGCAGGTAAAATTCACCAATGGATGCTATAATTAGTGGGTACAAGTTTGAGGAGAAATGGGATATTTGCATAATCTAAATCTTTCCCCCAAGATATTAACTTAAAAAAGGGGGGGAAACAGTAACTTTACAGCAGAGAAACCCAGCCCCTTAATGCAATGATCAAGGTTAACATCATAGGTCATAGATCATAAGAATTATCAACATCATCAATCTCTTGATATGATACACTGAGAAGGAAGGGCATATCCTTCTGTGGCATCTTTGCTAAAAATCCATGAGAGATCAATAGGCAAACCCAAATGGAGGGACAACCCACAAAATAACTGACTGGTATTCTTCAACAGTGACAAAATCATGATGGACAAGAGAAGACTGGGGAACTGTCACAGACTGGAAGAGACAAGGGGAAATGACAATCAAATGCCAGGTGAAATCCTGGATTAGATCCTGGGGAAGAAAAAGGACATTAGAGGAAAAACTGGTAAACTCTACATGAAGCTATAGTTCAGTTCATAGTATTATATCAGAGTTCATCCTGGTCTCACTCAGTGGACTGTGACTATGTAAGATGTAGACATGAAGAAAAGCTAGGCAAAGAATAGAGGGCAATCCTCCGTACAATTTTTACTTCTCTGTAAATCTAAACTTATTGCAAAATACAAAGCCTTTTCAAAGTACATAAAGTCATCTGACATCGTACGTTGACCTGTCACTGGTACCGTTTAAGGCTTATTCAGTAACAATGTGGACTTACAAATGGAAAGAGCTACGCCCAATTGGTGCATGGGCCAGCAACCTAGCTGATTCTCTCCCTGGTTCTCTTCCACAGCAGCCAACAAGTTTGGCCTGAATTCCAAGGCCTTGGACTTCACTGGACTAGAGAAAGGAAGAGGAAAGGGAAGCCAATAGCCGTAGGGATGGAAGCTGCTTTCCTGTGCTCTTCTTCTAAACTGCTCTTGCCTCCGGCGCTGTGCAGCTCAATCCTCTGCGGAAGCTACCCACTCTTCTATTGTGTCCAAAAGATTATGGGATGATATAGTCAAGTTTGTAACTATACCACCAGTTTCTGCCTTCAGAATTTTAAAAATGATCCCCGTATTTACAAATCTGAGCTTACATGTCATATTTGTGAGGAAATAACTAAGTAGCTGCCAGGCGATAGCAAGACTGTTCATGTTCAGAAGCTCTTTATGTACAAGCAGGTTAGATCCTGAAAGGCTGTTCTTAAGTGCACTGTTTGTCATCCAGTTGCCTAGGAAGGCTGAGGCTTGCAGCCCGAAGATGGGTGCCAAGCGAATAACAGTGTTTTAAAAGCAAGCATATGCTCCTCCTCTTAACTGGTGTGTATTCTCTCATGTATATTGCCCCCTACATTGAAAGTGCACTGAGAGAGATAGTATCTGCAAACTCTCCTTAGCAGCTTCATATCCCCCACCCCACTGCACTTTGAAGTCAGGCAAATTCAAAGGGGGCTTGTACAGAGAAAATAGCCATGGCTTGGGGCAAACATTTCATCACTCCAGCCTCTAAGACTTTCTTCAAAGAAACTCTGGGTGTGCTCCTGATGGAGGCTGGTGGAGTCTTTGTTGAGTGGCGCCTCCAAAACACGACACTTCAGATCCTTTCATTTTTGTCCATTCCTTGACCTGGCTGATTACTTCTGACTACAGGGCAAGGCAGGTTTTATACATGACATATGGCCTTTTGTCCTTTAGAATCTGGCCTGATGGGAAATGATGGTACATTCATTGTTTTTTTCACTGTTTTCCATTTTTTTTAAAAAAATTATATTTTGTCTGTAATTGAATGGATTAGTAAATTTTTTTGTGAACATACTGGGGTTAAAATGCTTGTAAAACACCCCAGGCTCACAACGAACAGAGCATGCAGCCTGTGGGCCTGTGCAGCCAGGAACCCTGCTGGGTCAGTGGTGGCAAGCACAGCTTTGCAGATCACCATGGACGTTCTCAAAGACAGGGCATCTGTACTGCCCAGGAAGAGCAAGAAGGCAGTCATCTAAAGTTGGTGCTTGGTGCACTCTTTTCAGAATCAGTCAAGCAGATGGTTGACACAATTATCTGGAGGGTTTGGAGAGGAATTTACCTATCTATGTAATTTTTTAAAAGAATCAAAAATTGGTCCAGAAATTTAAAAAGTAGATTATATTAGCAAAGCACTTACTATGAGTCAGGCACATGTATTTTCTCACTGAATTCTCAGAACAACTTTAAGATACAGGGGTGGGCAAAAGTAGGTTAAATTACCAGCCATCATTAACTGAAAGATAAATCATAAGTAAGGACATGAAAGAATAAAAACAGTAAGAAGACAATACAAATAAATAATACAATAATTAATAAGTAAACAATAATACAACAGGAACTGTTTCATGTACCCACAACTAAAAACTTACTTTGCCCACCATCCATCCTCATGTTAGATGACATTATCATTTCCACATTACAAATAAGGAAACCAAGACACAGATAGGTAAAGTAACTTTTCCAAAGTCATACAGCTACTCAGGGGCACAGCTGGAATTCAAACAAACCTGGGTCTCTTGCAAAACTCTTTTTTCTTTTTTAAGATTTTATTTATTTATTTTTAAAGAGAGGAGAGGGAGGGAGAAAGAGAGGTAGAGAAATATCGACCAATTGCCTCTTGCACACCTCCAACTGGGGACCTGGCCTCCAACCCAGACATGTGCCCTGACCAGGAATTGAACCAGTGGCCTTCCCGTTCATCAGCTGATGAGCTATGATGGTCCACTGAGGCACAAGCAGCCAGAGCTGACTGCAGAGCTCTTAACTTCCAAGTTAAACTTTCAAGGCAACCCCCTCAGCCTCAGGTTAATTCTGTGGAGAAATAAGTGTATTTCTGTACTCAAAGCTTTGTGTACCTTTTTCCTCACAACACTCTCACCAAGGGCTGGCACCATGAGCCTGTGCCTGCTTTAGAACATCCCCGCTGTGGGGTCACCTCCCTATCACAGCGGAGAACTCCTCTGTCCCCTGACCCCGCACCTTAAGAATCACCACAACTGAGAGCTGATGGGGGCAGTCTGCTGGTGGGTCTTGCTGCAGTGGCTCTCGGCCAGGGGTGGTTTGCCCCACAGGGGACATTTGGCAATGTCTGAAGATATTTTTGATTATCACAATTTGGGGTTGGGGAGCAGCCTGGGATGCTACTAAACATCCTATAGGGCATAGGGGCAGGTCCTCACTCCCTCATCCTGGTCCAGCCCAAGATGTCAATGTCATTGAAGCTGAAAAACCCTGCACTAAAGAAATCAGTAATACTCTTGAGCCTGTGTCTGCAGCTTGGCCTGGGAGGAAGACTCCCAGCCATTGGAAACATATCTGATGGGTTATCTCATCTGGGAGGGGAGAGAGCTATCGCTGGCTCACATTTGGGCACTTTCCATCCTGCTAATTAGTGTCTTGGTGGATTGCCTGAACTGACAGCCTCCTTTCCCCCTTAAACAGCAAGTTGGCAAGCTTGTCCAATTCAAAATACCATCCTGACAAGCAAAGCAAGTGATTCAACAAGGTGACTCTTTCTGCTGTGCAGCATAAGGGAGGGAGGCATATTTTAGGGACATCAAGGGGGTGGTTTGGTGAGAGCAGAGTCACGTTGATAAGGTTAAAGGGGCATTGGCAGGTAAGGCCAGGAGGAAACATTCCCTCAGAGGGGAAGAGGGGAACTTCAAGGAACTCTGTGGGCCCCACACCCTGTTTGGGCAGGCAATGAGCTCACAACACTAGCACCAAGGGAAAAAGCGGGGCTAGCACCAGAAATACCCGGAAATACAGTGGGCCACTCCAGTGGCTAAACAGGATGAATGTCACATTTACATCATGAGAAGTATAAGGTCAGAGTTATGACTGCCTCGAAGGAACCAGCCTGGGGAGTCACAGAGACCTGCCTGGTTTTGAGTTCCAACTTTGAAAGGACCCCACCCTGGGACTGCAGGCAGGAAACCATCTCTCTGAGCACAGGACTAATTGTAACAGCCACTCCACAGGGGTGTCCTGAGCCTTAAGGTGTGACATGTGTAACAAAGCTGCTTCCTTGCCCCCTCCGACCCTCCTCCCTTTACTGTGAGTCCAGAGCAGAGGACTGGCCTCCCTGAGAGCCTAGCCCCAAGAAGGCCACACTGGGGGGCCTGAGTCAGAGCCCAAGAGAGGCTTCTTATTAAATAGAATTTACCTTGACGAATCATTCCATGGTGTCCATGGAATGGCACCTCAAAGTTAAGTATCTTTGATTCAAGGATTCAGAAAAGGACTCCTTGAGACATACTTAGTATGCCCCAGCAGTCACCAAAACCCAGATTGAAGCTAATGAGAATCAAGTTCCAGGCCTCCCAGCTGCACATTCGTGGTCATTTGCTTTTGTAAACTTGGCAATGGTAACACACTATGACTTTAATTGCTTAAGACTGCTGCTCTTTGGGTGACTCCGGAGTGGCCATGGGCAATTTTGGGATCTGGCCAAAAGGAATCTCAGTTCGCGATACCTGTGCTTTGGGTTAAGATATATTTATAAATCTATAAACTGTGTTTATAGTTAGTGACTACTGGTTGTTCTGGAGTAGAGAGGGTTTGGGGAATATTTCCAGGGCCCACTGTGCCCACGGACTGGCCTGGAGATGTGAGGGCTCAGACCCGGAGGTCAGGTTGATATGAGTAGATCCTGCACCTGAGGTATTGTGGGCCAAGGCAGGGGACACAAGATGGGAAATGCAGCCAGCACAAACCAGTCAGAAGCTAGTCCAGGGAAATTTTTTCAATCATCAACCTTGGACAATTCTAGGCACACTTAAAATTGATGACTGGTCAAGATGAAAGTTCTCTCCTTTCAAGAAGAATATGAGGCCATCAAAAACATGTACCCCAAAATGCAAGATAGCGTAAAAGGATTTTAGAGGTATGCTAGGCAAATGATTTTTTTTCTGAATTTTGTGATGCTTTAATGCCTAACTTTGTATATACAATTTTATATTTTCTTCAAAAGGGCCTCCCAAATTATATAAGCTTCAGGCTCTAGAAAACCAGGATCCATCCCTTTAGGTCACATATTTTCATCTTTTTGAGAGAGTAGAGTGGGGGAAAGGTGAGGAGGGAGACAACTAAACTCCATAACTAAACTTCCTGAAATATTTCAGTGACACAGTGAACCTAGAAAACTGGAAATCCTTTATGGATTTGTTCTTTCTGAAAAGAGTTAAATGAAATGAGAATTTCGGGCTCCAGACTATGCAGGTGGATTTTCTGGGAAGGCTGAGTCGATATTGCATACTGTTTGGGGAAAATACTTTTTCTATAGTGTGAAATCAAACACACCTATGTTTTAAAAAAAAAGTTGGCCATTTCTGCTAAGGTCTTTTATCTGTACTTTATCTATCCCTTCCCTCCAGCAAAGATTCTAAACTCTATTTACCCCCACTATTGTAGCTTTTGTGCTAAAATCAAACAAAGTCAGCATATAACTACTTTTTGAAAGCATGAAGCAACACCATATAAGTTGGAGAAAGTGAAAGAACCTCTTTCTTTCAAATGACTGAGCAAGGAAACATTCATGTAGGCTGAGTCCTCCCTGTTTCTGTTCTTAACCACAGAAGGTCTTAAAGGAGACAAAAGCTTAATGTTCGTTTTCATTTTCATGAAAACTCCAGAACAGCCCACAAACTCACTGTGTCTTTTGCGCCCCAACTGAACTTTGATTGGGCCAGAAGCATGAATTTAATAAGGAAGCGACAATTTGCTTTCTACTAATTTCAGAGTTCTGCCTTCCATTTCCAAAGCCACGGGGCCCAGTGCTTGCTCCTCCCTCAACTCAAAGGCCCGGACGCTGCAGCCTAGGAGCCCTCCAGGTTTGCAAAACGGGGGCTCCAGCTGGCAAGTGCGCAGCAACAAAAAAGCAAGGGAATGGTTGTTGGCTCTTTTCCTTTACTCGGAAAGCTCTGAGCAAGATTAAGACACCCACCCACTCCAATACCTTCTATCGCAGTCCTGCTTGTTTTGTAAAAATTGAACTCGTGTTTTCAAAACCTGTATTTTCACCCAGGGCGTCAGCATTAGTTAACGACTGCCAGCCGGGTTCAGAATCTCAGCACCACGTGACCGGGGCACGTGACTTGGAGCCGCTGCGGTTCTCCTTTGTATCTGAAGAAAAAGATCAAGCTTATTGTTAAACTAATAGCTAGTGCGGCTGGTCTTGGCATAGTGATTCCTGGAGGGTCACACCTCGCGCTGCGGGCCTGGGACCCGCCCCCAGCGTTCCAGCCTGCAGGCTCCCCTCGGTCCGTGCAGGGAGGTGATTTCTAAGCAACAGAAAACAGTTTTTTGTTTTCTAAAGTGAGAATCCATTTCCCACTTGGAAATTGTGTGATAATCCCGAGAAAAGAAGACTCAATTTCTCCAAGCCAAGTTAGCCCTCTTGTTGGCTTAAGGTAGAAGACTGAACACACACCGATAAAGAAAGAAAGAATAAGTAAATCCAATATTTGTTTTCCAGCTGAAGATGGACACTTTCTCCCTCTTTGGAAAAAGTCTGTGAAATATGCTCTTCGTTACTTACAAAACCTGGAAACTAAAAATGACATTTTTTTTCATTTAAATTTTAAATGGCATGTTCAGTTTGTGGGTTTTTTCACCTAAGATATGTAAAACATTAGCAGTTAAATTTCGACTCAGCACATCCTGCAAAGGAGAGAGCAGAAGGATTGGGTGGGAAAAGCTGGGTGCCCCTTGGCAGGTTTGGTTGTATGTGTGGATATGTAAATATGTGCAATGGCCTCAAAAAGTTCCCCCCAAGCCCACCCTGGAAGTGGCATCCTTACTATGCACATTTTAAACTGGTCCCCACCACCATTCCAGTCGTCCCCTCCCCCATTTGGAAAAAGCCTGGCAATACTTTTGCTTTCTCGATCTCTAAGGTAGTGTTCAGTGAGGGCTCAGTTACAAAAGAGGAGGGAGGAGCAGCACTGGTTATCGCTGCCCAAGGCCTTCTCTAAGTGAGACTGCCAAGGGCTTCCCCGTAGCAGTCACTTCCCAGCAGTGCTTGTCCTCTAGAACAGCAGGTGAGCCCATTCTCCAACCCAGGCCAGGTCTCAGCTGGGGACAGTCTTCATGGAGTGCCTCCTCTGCCTGGTGCTATTCCAGGTGAGGGAGGGAGGGACCCCTGCTGCCACCCACAGACCCTCACTCCGGAAAGAGGATGTCATCTCCCAGAAGCCACACCCAAGAGACCTGCCCCGGCCAGGAGACTGGGATGGGGACACAGCTCCTCGGGCTCCCGTCTGTATCATGGCCATGGCTCAGAAGACGGGGCCCTCCTTTCCAGGCCACTAAGGCCTAATGAATTTGCCAGCTGATGCTTTGGAAGCAAGAGGCACATCTTTGCAAAGGAGAGAGCAGATACAGGTAGGAACTTGTTTCTTAGAGACGCTCTAGGTCAGCACGAAGGATAATGAGGTCCCTGCTGCTAATCCCGCATGGACAAGAGTCGTTGGTGTGGCTAGCTTGGCTCGTGGCTGCTGGCAGCCTGACGAGAAACACTGCAGAATTCTTCAGGAGTGACCTTTCCGTGAGCTGTGATGAAGATGTTGCAGGACAGAGTTCCAGCCAGTGCAGCAGCGCCCTCCACTTCCCGGCCTCTCCAACAGTCCTCCTTCAGGACTCCTGAGCAACTCTGGCAGGAGCTGCCGAAAGGGCAGCCTGTCCTAGTGCCAGAGGGGCAAGGTGTAGCCTCAGGCCGCCTTCCGAAGGACAAGATGCCAATTTGTTTGTACTCTTCAATGAGAGACAGGCATGGGAACTTCTCTCCTTTGACAGGGCCTAGGCAGTGCTTCTGGCACCCTGAGTAAGAACCGGCCAGGGGTCAGGAAGGGAGAGGCTGAGGGAAAGAATGCAGCCATCATATTCTTAATGAAATCTTCATTAGAGTTTGATGGACATTCAGTAGACACCCCTCTCTCCAGAAGTGTATGCCACACCAAAGGAAGAGGAAGATGACAAGCTTAAAAGTCAGAAATGCAGGCACAGTGGTCTGCTGACTGAGAATGATCCTTTCTACAAGGACCTCAGAGAAGATCCTTGATATCCCTGTCTGATCAGCAGGACTGATATGAGAACTTAGCTACTCAAACGTGGCCACCAGCCATCCCCAGCCCTGATCTGTGCATCTGCAGGAGGGGTGGCTCATGTTGGAGGAAGGGAGAGCACAGGCTCTGGCCCTGGGAGCTCAAGGTTTTTGAAACCAGATTTCTTTTCCCAGCCTATCTCAACAACTCCTCGTAGTCCCCGGTTTTCCTGATAAGAGCAGTAATAGCCTTCTCCCCTCTGTAGACAGGGACCAAAGGCAGAAACTTGGTAACACCTTCAGCATCAAGTCCTTGAAAAATTAAAGAACATTCATGTCTTCTCCAAGCTAGCCTCTTGCAAAGACCTGCACTGCCAAGAGTATCAGAGTGGTACAGCCGTTATGCAAAACGACATGGCAGTTCCTCAAAAAAGTAACCAGAGAGTTACCATAGGATCCAACAATTCCACTTGTGGGAATATGCTCACAAGAACTGTCAGCAAGGTCACAGATATTTGTGCACTCACGTCCCAGCAGTCCCAGCATCTGAAGGTGGAAGCAACCCAAGTGTCCGAGGATGAACGGCTAGACAAAATGTGATGTGTACATACAATGGAATATTTTTCAGCCTTAAAAAAGAAGGGACATTTTTTCACTACAGGGTTTTCATTGGATCTTTAAAATATCACAAATAGGTCTTAACATCATCCAGCAACTTGCCGTTTTTGTAGCTAGATAACTAGGTATTACTTATTAGCCCCCTAAACTGTTCCTTTTTCCGAAACATAGATGCCATCCCAAATTTTTCTAACACCCTATTTTTAAAGGTTGTGTCTTGCTGAATCAAAGCAGCTAAATTCGATATGAGTTCATTGTTGTTACCTTCGAGAATTAACTCATCTTTCTGGCCTTGAGATACTGAACCAGTAACGCCTGGCCTCATCTGAACCCAGCAGATGTATTTTTCACCGAAGACATTTCAGATTTCCACAGGAGGCCTGTTCTGGACAGCGACGTTGCTGAGGAAGCGAGTGTACATAGACCTCATCCTGTGGCAGAAGCCCAGTGTAGCACCCCTGATCATGTTCTGTACGTGACTGCAGATAGTGTGAATGGTGGCCAGTGCCTTTTTCATTTCCCCATTTGTCAACCTGGAGCCTCTTCTTTTTCTATCCAAGGAGACAGAGTTCTGCATTGATGTGGTTGAAGTTCTTCCACAGGGTGCCTCTGGGGCCCTTCTCAATAACTGTACACCCCTTCAGAGTGATGTTGACATTTTCGGGAATGTCGACATGCTGACTGATGAGAATGGCCTTCATTCTCACAGAAGATGTGGCAAAAATAGAGGAAGGAAATTCTGACACAAGCTACAACATGAATGAACTTGAGGACACTGTGCCAAGTAAAATAAGCCAGTCACAAAAGGACAAATACTGTGCAATTCTACTTATATGAGGTTCCTAGAGCCAAATTCTTAGAAACAGAAAGTAGAATGCTGTGTGCCAGGGGCTGGGGAGAGGGCAGATGGTAAGTTAGTGTTTAATGAGGACAGAATTTCAGTTTGGGACAGTGAAAAAGTTCTGGAGATGGATTGCAGTAATTCACAACAATGTGAAGGTACTTAATACCACCGATCTGTACACTTAAAAATATTAAAATGGTAAATCTTATATGATGTGTATTTTACCACAATAGAACGCATTTTTTAAGCATGTCAGATGATTGAATGGACATTTTTGGAGTTTCAGGTAACCCCAAACACTCTTTGCCCTAGAAGTTGTGTCCATCATAGCAGCAGGATCTCTGGGAATTACCCACCAATCCTAACCCTTCTGATGGATGTCCAAGGAGTTGAAATTAAAAAGTGGTCACATGGACCATGACACCTTCTCTCTTGGCCTTCAGCCTAGTTCAGTGATGCCTACAGCCCAGAGACATGAGGACTTAGTCTTCATTGGGCCATTCTCACCCTCACCAGCCCTCTGGCCCCTGATCTGACTCACTCGCAAGAAAAATGATAGCATATGAGTAAGATAAAGGATTAAACACCACTTGCCTGACCCGTTTCCACTGCTTTCCATGGAAAATGTTATAGATCTGCAACAAATCACTGTGCCTGCATTTGTAAGTTTTCTCTCGCCTATTAACAGACAGGTGTTGCAGGTCATGGGAAATGCCTGACGCAGTGTTGGCACCACAGCTGGGCTTTAGGAATATGAGGGAAGAACATCCCAGGAAGCACGAGAGAAGAGATTGTAGACAGCGAGTTGTAAATGTCCTCTACCTTGGCTTTAAGACTTAACATACAATAGAATAGTGCATGTTACCAGAAACAAAAGGAGCCTTCTATACTTATATAAAGGGCTCCAATTTCACACCAACAGGAAATCCCTCAGTGGGGGTGTGGTGAAGAAGGAAACTTGATTTAGTGCAAACAGCTCAACTGTGATACGGCATGGCTGTAAGAACAGCAAGGCTGTAGAACTGCTCAATAGTGTTAGAGCTCAATTATGAAGCAGTATGGCTGTGAAACCACACAGCTGTTAGGGGCTATGGGGAGAGGCAGCCCTGGGGCCAAGCCTCTCTCCAGTTAGACAGCTTTGCTCTGTACCAGTCTACTTGGCCCTGAGGCAAGGTATCTGCTGGCAAGGTATCTTCAGCATTTGGCTCCAGCAGGGGAAACAGTCTTCAGTCTTCAGTGGAAAGGAAAAGTGCACTCCCAGAGCCAAAGGGCAGTTGACTTATATAGACAGAAGTCCCCACTCCTGGTCCCTGATTGGTCCATCCTCACGCAAATTTGATTGATCCAAAAGACACTACTCAGATTGGTCAGAACGGAGATTCTGATTGGTCTGTAGAGATGCTGATGGGGGGGATATAGCTGCACAGTTCCAATTGGACAGGGAAAGCCTCAGTTGTATTGGTTGAAATAGAACACCAGGAACTCCTTTATATAAGGGCTGGCTCAGATGGCAGAAATGCAGTGCAGGCAGGCAGTTCAGTGCAGAAAGCAGGCAGCTTAGTGCAGATTTCTTCCTGGAATGTGGTTTGTGTGACAGGCCCCTGTGTACAAATGGCTGCTAGGCTCTGTTTTTTGTTTTTTGTCTTTATAGCCCAGTTAGCCATCAGGAACCCTTCTTAGTAGATATTTTCTTTTTTAGGGTCCACAGTACTTAATAATTCTAAGTAAACAGGGTCCTTTTAGCTGCAAGAAAGGAAGGGTAACCCTCACAAGGAAAAGCCACAGGCATCCTTGGAAGAAGTTAAGCTAGTGGTTAGGACAGCCTCAAATTGTTATCTATATTAAGAGCTGACAGTCGCCATGAGTAATCCATAAACCCAAAAACAGGTCATGTATCGGAGACTTCTGCTGCAGCTCTATAGCAGACTTGACACCTTCATTGGGTCAGACCTATGCAGAGCCCAAAATGAAGAACCTCAAGTAGACTGAAAAATTGTTAGGAAAAACATACAAATGACAAAGCCATAAAAATAGTATGAACTTCTCTCACCTACCTGCCTCATTTTGTGGTCATGCTTACTTACCTCTATGCTTGTCTTTAACAAATGTTTGACTCATTTGGGTGGATTATTATTATTATTGTTATTCTGGATGTTCCACAGATAAAGCAATCATTTTTTAAATTACTTTATTGTTGTTCAATTACAGTTGCCTGCATTTCCACCCCACCACTCTCCCATCCCCAGCCAAACACACCTCCCTCCCTTGCTTCCACCCTCCCCCTTGGTTTTGTCCATATGAAGCAATCATTGTTATTTTCCAAGTCCCAAATTAGAACTTCTAGTGTAAGATTTATGCAATATACTCAGGCACAGAAGAAGATAGATTATTTCAACCCAAGACTGTCTGGAAAATTCCAGGTTGTGTGCAACCCTTCTCATGGGCCCACTATGGACAAACCATTCAGTGTTAACTATGAAGCTTACCCAGGTTCCTGTATCTTTTGGAGTTCTACAAGAGTGGTGTTTATCCAGTTAACATGAGTCCTGGTTGTTATATCCAATTCAGTGCCCAGACACACAGTGAGCTCCTAAACATAAACTGTTAAGTTGAGTGCTGTGAGGAATAGAAACGTGAAAGGGGAATACCCCTGATCCCCAGGAGCTCAGGAAAATGAGGGGATGGGAAGGGCTGTCCTCATGCTGAGCACAGGGTACTCAGGGGAGCTCAGGGGAGCTCAGATTCACCAATAACACCTGACCTGTGCCTTTAAGGTTGTGATGGTGCTTAAGGTATTTATACTTAATTAGGGCCTAGAAAGTAACAAATAAAGCATGCATGGAAAGCTTCTTTCTGAAAGATGATTAGATATGGAAAGGAAAATATAATTCGAGATAAAGAAAGAAAGGCATTCTGGGATGAGGAAGCCACACAGATGGACTGAGCAGAGGCATGAAATGCCTCCTACCTTAAATTCCCTGTCTCTTGTAGATTTGAGCTTTCCAAGTTGGTCATCTTAAGACCACAGCACTCATCCTAGTCTTATTTCTAAGGCTCAAAGTTGCAGCCTAGAGGAAGTAGAAAACCAGTACTCAGAAGTCTAAAACGTGGCTTTGACTTGCCTCATCCCTCACCTGGAGTAAAAGGGGACACAACATCTGGTATAGCTGCAGGGTAGAGAGTGGCAGATGCTATATCTAGACACAAAGGTTGGAAACCAATTTCAAAGGGCCCCATATCATAGCCTGTGCCAACAAGTTGCTACATTTCTCATAAGCAGAGAATGTCTGTACCTTATCAATTGTTCCATTTCCAACTTCATGCAGAAAGGCCATCTTGAGGCCAGAACAGACATTGTGGAAGGTGGTGATTTGCTAACTATTCTGATCCCCCCCCCACCACTGTGAATAAGTAGGGAGGCAGCAGAGGGACATATGTGCACAAAAACAGGAAGAAATGATAGATGGCTGTACTTTGCCTCATCAACTTTTATCCAAATTAATGGCTTTTTGCTCTCTTTCACTGCTAAAATTTATAGTCAGTCCCTTATGTACCCGAGATTGGACTCCCAGATGGGGTGGTGATACATCTCAGGCCATGTTCAAGGGAGGAACTCACTTCTCGAGTATCATTTCCAAGATGAACATGCCCTTCCTGCCATGTTCTTAGCCTCCAGAAACACAGCCACAAGTAAAATGCTCGTGCAGTGCAAGGCCAGAGGTGTAATTAAACTTCAAAAGGGTGTCCATTGCATCGTGTTCTGGAAAAGTGTAGAAAAAGAGAAGTGTTATGAAAAGAAAACCTGAAACACCCACCATCTAAATTTGTCTTGGGCAGGAGGAGAATAAACAAGTGATCTCTCAGGCACGAGATTTGCTCAAGTCAGCCTTCTGTGATGAGGCATTGGGAAGAAAGTGCGTATGGCTGTGTCTTGTCATTTTCAAAGTTCAGTTTATGAAGAGACACCTTTCAGGAGTGTAGTCACCATCACGGCTCCTGAACAAAAAAGGTGATGAATGTGAAAATAGCTTGAAATATTTTTAAAAAACAAACTATTTAGTTATTATATGCTAATATTATATGTTTTTAATCCTCACCCAAGGATATGTTTATTGATTTCAGAGAGAGAGGAAGGGAGAGAGAAACATCAATCAGTTGCCTCTCACACATGCCCTGACCAGAGATCAAACCCATACCCTAGGTATATGCCCTGACCAGGAATCAAACCTGCGACTTTTTGGTGTACAGGACAACATTCCAACCAACTGAGCCACCTGGCCAGGCTTATTCATGGTTAATTTTGTTTATTTGTTTGTTTGTTTGTTTGGAACAGGTCAAGAGCAAGGGCTCTAGAGGCACAAGGATTGTTTCAAATTCTAGGGGAACCTTTCTGCTTGGTGACCTTGGGTAAAATATCTGACCTCTCTGAGCCTCAGTTTCCTCATCTGTAAAATAAAGGCTACAAGTAGCACACACTTTAAGGTGTTGTGGCAAGGCTTAAATGAGCCATTCCACAGGAAAACTTGAACTCAGATTGGCACCTACTAAACAGCCAATAAATATTAACATGTATTATGGTGTGATTCTTCCCAACCAGGAGCCAGGGTCTCAAGCTTTGTCTGGGATATACCAGTTTGATTTGCAAAGACAAACTCTGCCTGCTGGCTTAAGTTTCTGCCTCTCACCTAAATTAGCACCTTCATAATATTCTTAAGGGGCTAAGTAAGAGGGTGTGGATGAAGATGTGGAAATCTTGTGTGTATACAAAAGGTAGGAGAGTCTCCATTCCAAATCTACTTAAAGAAAGACATGTCAGGCAGAGAAACCCCATATACCACCATTTACAATCCCAGAAGTTATACTTTGCCGAAAGTCCAGATTACTACAGATGAGATTGATACTATCTTTCCCAATACAAAAATCCTAGGGAAAATAAACAACCATCCTCCCCCCCAAAATAAACCCTACAAAGGAAAAAAAGAAGGCCCAACCTGCTCCTTTTACACCGCCGGTAGCTGTCCAGGCTTGTTTAATGTAAAAATATTTGAAAAAAAATTCAGTTTCACAAACTAATCTGTGTGGCTTATAGAAAGGTAGTTATTTGGATTGTCCATCAGTAAGCAGCCGACTTCTGATTTTAAATTTTGCCACTGTACAGGATCATAGCCTTTAAAAAGTAAGGAAAGGGAGAGGCGAAGCCTTGTCCCGAACGTTTTCTGGGCTGTCTTGTTTTCTTAAGTAAGAGTCTATTTAATACCTTCAAAATTTGCTCTTGCCTTGAAGCAATAGACAAGTATGTGCTGCTCTGCTCTAAATTTGGGAACAGTGAGTACAAATAGAAGATTGAAGATTCTCTTTGAATCTGGGTATTGCTGGTGCAGCCTCTCCCAGAGGCTGGGAGCAGGCGCCAGGGCTGCAGAGCCTTCACTCCCTGGTTTTAAAGGCTCACGTATTAATTCCGGGCTGCATCTGGTTAGACCGAAGGTCGGGAATCTGATCTTTGTACTAATGGCAATCCTGTCGGGATACTTAGAGTGGCTGAATGCATGCTGAAATACTACTAATAATTAATACTGACAATAATATGCTGAGTTTCTCATTTTAGTGCTGTTTATCCTCCAAAGGTTTCAAACCGCTTCACGACCAACCCTTTCACCCACTGCTGGCCTATAACTGAGGCACAGAAGGTCACCCTTTTGTCAGGAATACAATCACACTGGACCCGTTTATGCATAAACTGAAGGAAGATACCAGCTAAAAATGAAGTGTAAATTTTAGGTAGACAAGTTATAATTATCCACTTGAAATCAAGCCAAGAAATTAAGTTTAATACCCTACTTTTGTTAAAAGCACCCAGGCAACTCTCCTGACTATAAACTGACTTCACATTTTCACCTCCTCTAACTCAGGGTTTCTCAGCCTCGGCATTCTTGACATTTGGGGCTGGTAATTGTGTGCTGTGGGGCGGAGGGGCTGTCTTGTGCACTGCAGGATGTTTAGCAGCATCCCTGGCCTCTACCCACCAGATGCCAGTAGCATGTGCACACACACAGAGTTATGACAAGTGAAATGTCCACAGATGTTGTCAAATGTCTCCTGGGGAACAAAACTGCCCTCAGTTGAGAATCACTGCTCTAACGCAATACATCTGCAAGGCAGGTTAGAAGTTACTGAATTACCAGAATCTTCATTCTTCCAGGTTGCATAAAGAATTTCTAGTGAAAGAAGGACACTTATCTGCCTAGGGCTTTTAGGACTGAGAGAAGTTTCAGTTTTGAAATAGGTCTTCAATCATAACTCTGATTGTGAAACAGATTATGAAACAGACACCTGAAATTAGGTTCCCATTCCACCTCCCCCACCAAAAAAAATAAAAGAAATAACACAACTGAGACTATCAAATTCCCCTAGGCAGCATGGGATTGCTTCTAGCATGTAACCTCCCCCAAAGTGGATATTGTAGGTGATAGCAGGATAGCCTTGTGACAGCTTCAACATCCACAGTGTCCACTCACCTCTCAGACTTGCTGGGGTCAGAGTTCCTCCCCATCCAGAATCCACAGCCACTGTCAAACAGCTGAACTGAGGACTACATCTAACTGCCTGATGGCACTATGACAACCCCAACCCCTCACTAACCACAGTGTGTGGTCTGCAGTGTCTCACCTTCCCCAACAGCACCCACAGAATCCTCCGGAACCTCAGCTCCAGGAGCTGGCCCTCACTGCATGGCCCACATGCCCTCCACACCCACGCAGTGTGGCTCTCAAACTTTTTTCTCCACAATTCACCCTATTTTACATCATGAACCACTCGCTGCCCACCCCAATTCACATATACAAAAATACATTGTTTTTAAACTTTTTATTTTGAACTAATTTTAGACTTACAGAGAAGTCACAAAAATAGCACAGAGGATTTCCACATATCCCTTGCTATGGTCTAAATGCTTGTGTCATCCCAAGATTGGTATGTTGAAATCCTAATGCCCAATGTGATGATGTTAGGAGGTGGGGTGTTGGGAGGTGATTAAGACCTGCGGAGGGAGTCCTCATGAATGGGATCAGTGCCCTTATGAAAGAGGCTCCAGAGAGCTCTCTAGCTCCTAGAACATCGCAAGAAGGCACCCCCTATGAGCAAGGAAGCAGTCCTCATCAGACATAGAATCTGCCAGCACCATGATTTCAGACTTCCAACTTCCAGAACTATGAGAAATAAATTTGTTTTTATAAGCCACCCAGTCTGTGACATTTTGTTATAGCAGCCTTAAGGACCTAAGACATCCTTACCCAGCTTCCCCTAGTATTAATCATATAACTTATTAAAACCATAATGCAATTGTCAAAACCAGAAACTATCGTCGGTGCAATACTATTAACAAAAGTAAAGACCCCAGTTTTGCACTTATGTCCCCTTTGTGTCAGGATCCTCTCCAGAATCCCACGTTGGATTTAGATGATTTCTCCCATAGTTTCCTGAATCTGTGACAGTTTCTCAGACTTCTCTTGATTTTTATAACTTTAACACTCTTGAAGAGTGTTTACCAGTTACTTTGTCAAATTTCCCTCCACTTTTCTTCCTCGTGTGCAAGTTTGGGGGCCCTGCCTGAAACAGAGCATGGGTAAGTGTTCCCCCCGCCCGCCCCCACCCTCCCACAGTCTGGCTGGCCTACCTGAACTTAAATATAGCGAGGTTTTGCCCTCCCTTTCAAGGACCCTGTAAGTCTGGGGTCTGTTCTTATGTTCTCTTGGCCTGGCAGCTCAGGGAACAGCAGGTGTGAGGGCCTCGCTGGCTGAAGATATCAAGGAGGACCAAGGCAGGGAACATGTGGACACTCCTCTACCTGACCATTTGCCTGTTTTACAGTCTTTCATAGAATGTGCAAAGACGAGATTACATCGTGCCCTTGAAAGTGTAATTCAGGAACCGGCTTGTCAAGAACCTGGCATACTGCGGGCCCCTCCCTGGCCTCCCCCGCCCCGGGCCTGGGCCTGCTTGTCTCCAGGGCCACGCAGACCCGCACTGCCGCGCTCCACCGGCAGGTGTCTCTTTCCTGGCAGCGGAGCCCCAGGCAGAGTCAGCAAATGGAGGCCCCGAGGAGGAGCTGCATGACGGGCAGTCGCCTCTGCGGCCACGGTCTGCCTCCTCACCTTTGAGACACTTGGTGGCAGCGCTCGGAGTCACCGCGTCACATGGAGAGGAAACGCTGCGCTGTCTGCCTCCAAACCTGCCCGCTCCTGTTTCTGGGGCTTTCATCATCTAAGCGGCTGAGCCGGGAGCGCCTGATCCCGCTAAGTCCTCAAGCAGGACCAAGACCTGGGGAAGTTTTGTCTCCTGTTTCTCCTCTCCTACCCTCCCAGAAAGCGGTAGGAAAAAGGCTCGCTGCCCCCACAGCTTTCCCCTTAAGGGAAATCCACTTTCCTAACATGTCTTGTTTTGAAAGAGACCCATCTATTGGGCAATGACAGCAGCCAGCCAATCTCCAGGCGGGCCAATAGCCATCACTATGTTCTTTTATTCAACACATGTTTACTGGTCACCTGCAGGGTGCCAGGCACTGTATGGGAGATTCAGGTGAACGGGGACTCAGTCCTTGCCCTCAACCCCGGACCACCAGGAACTGAGTCTTCAGGTGACAAGATGCACCACTGGTGCCTTGCCTTGAAAATCAAAGGCAATTTGGCAGAAGAAAACTCCACTGTCATACTAAGCCATGTGATCTGTGCTGTGGGTTTGTAGAGGGTAAATGTAGACTTGTGTTCCTTTGGAGCTTTTCAGTTTCAGTCACATTCGACACTGGGGCTGTACTAGGTGCGTGGAGATACAATGGTGAACGAGATGTGCCCCTGTCCTAAGGCAGCTGGCAGCTCAGTGGGGATGGGAGGCCAGTGAAGCATCGACAAGAAACTCCAACGGAATTGCTTTGATACTTGGTTGTCTTGATTGCACTGATTTACTCTGTAAAGCACAAGATGAACCCAGAGAGTTAGACCCCCGGTGGCAGCCCTGGGTCAGACCCAAAGGAAAGCCACTTTCCTTAGAAAAACCCCTCTCTGGTGCAGATGCCCAAGAAAGAATATTGGTTGCTTTGTATCCCAGAACAAAGTAATAGGAGCACCCCCCCCCCCCCACCCAGTTTCTGAGCTTGGGTCTGTTCTGGCTTCATGGACCCCATTTCCCTACAAATTCATCTCCTGGGAAGTTCCTGGGAACTAATATCAAACAACCATGTATTGTACTTTCCTCCCCTTTCATGAAACTGTGTTCTAGAATCTGGTTGCTTCTGGGAGAGAGAGAAGGTTCAGCCAGACTTTATGTAGCTCTCAAACAGCTCAGTTTTATTTATTGTTGTTTTCATGTGCTGAAATTATGTTTGGGCTTTTTGAAATAAATTTTCAAAATTCAGAATTCCAGGAAAGACTTTCTACTTGTTAGGTTACCAGAACACTAGCCATGGGGTTCCAACCTCTGACGTGTCTAGGCAGCAAAATCTCATCACATAGCCAGGCAAACAGTCACAGATTCCCATGACATACTTTCGGGCCGTATCTCTGTTCCTGGCCTGCTTCAGGATCGTAGGAATAAGTCCGCACTGGACATATTAGCTGAGAGGCAGCTGGAGTCTCTCCTCACTGATATTTTGTCCCTTTTCCTTTGAGTGAGAAACACAGAGTCGTCTACAGTGTTATGTTTTTTTGTTTGTTTTAACTTACAAAAATACACAGATCTTTGTGTTCTCTAAGCTCTATGTTAATACTCAACATTGAGTGTTCTTTTCAAAAAAGGAAACTTTTGCCCCATTGAAACGACATCCCAGAGTCTTGTTTACTCTTTTGTCTGGCTGTCCATACCGGGATAATTCCTGCCCGACGACCCGAACTGATGACAGTTCAGCCCTTGAGTGCTAAAATCGTTCTCCTTAGAACAGATGCCATGTCTTATCTAGAGTGATACTCAGAAAGCAACACTTATAATTATTTATAAGGCTGGTAAGCACACTTGACGTGTTAATAAGAAAAATTAGGTACATTTCAATCCCTCTTAGCTCTGTGAGAATGACACACACTTCCCATGACGTTAAAACTCTCTAAATCCCACATATTCTAAACCATATTTCAAAAAACAGACATTGTTCTACAGATTGAATTCCATTATCACATTCAACACAGTGTAAATGTGTTCACATAGAAGAACCATTTCACATACCAGTCCTGGCTGGTATGGCTCCTTGGATTGAGCTGCACCAAAGGGTTCCTGGTTCGACTCCCAGTCAGGGTTCATGCCTGAGTTGTGGGCCAAGTCCCCAGGGGGCGAGCAAGAGGCAACCACACATTCATGTTTCTCTCCCTCTCTTTCTCCCTCCCTTCCCTTCATTAAAAATAAATAAATAAAATCTTAAAAACAAAGAAAGAAAATTTCAGTAGACCAAATTAAAAAAATGTTTAAACAAGAAAGAGGTGGCCTGACCTGTGATGATTTCATAAAATTTTGGAACAGAAAAAAGTCTTAAATATTCTCTAATCCCAGTTCCAAACAAAATTTCTTGCAGATGGCTTTCTCACTTCTGAGGAAAACTCGCCTCATGGCTGTGAGGCTCTGAGTGGCCCACATTTTCCATCTGTTAGAAACCTCTCTTTACACAGAGCCAAGATTCCCAACCTCTTTCTCAAGTGCCCACTGGTCATTCTAGGCTGGCCGATTGGGGAAAGCCTCTCCCATCAAGTAGCTCCTCCAGCGTTTGACGCAGCTCTCAGAGACTTTCCTTGGTACTTGGCAGTATGGCCTTGTTTTATTCACTGAGCCTGTCACAGGGTGCTCATTGAATCCCTAAGGTAAAGGAGCAAAGGATGGAAGAGGAAACCAAACAAAGCTCCAGCCCTCCTGGACTTATATTGTACTAAGGAAGACAGAAAATAAACAGTTAAACAAGCAACTTTATAATGTAATGTCATGTAATGGTACATACACTTAAGGAAAATCAAGGTAAAGAGACTAGAAAATAGGACTGCTTCTAGGTCCTAACGAGGTGGTGACATCTGGGCAAAGACCTGACTGAACTGAGGGGATGGGCCATGTGAATACATGTGGGGAGAGCAGAGGCCCTACCATGATAAATACTTGATGTTTGAGGAATATCAAGTAAGTCAGTATGGTTGAAGTGGAGACAGTCAGTGAAGAGAAGATCAGAAGTGAGCTTTGAGAGGTAGCCAGGAGTCACATGGCCTTGACAGGGTCACACTCTGCAGAGTTGAGAGCAAGGATGTGATGTGATTTCAAGACCCCTTTCATCTTAATTGCTGTCTTCTCTCCATATTTAAATGTTCAGTCTCTGTAAAAGAGAGTAACCCAGAACTCCCTCCAATATTCCACATGAGGCCTAACTTCTCCTTTTTTTTCTGGACATAGTATTTCTGTTAATGCAATCTGGGGCCCCTCCTGCAGCATTTAAAGAAGCCATTTACTGAGTGTATTGTTTTTCTTTCACATGTTACACTCTTAAACCACACTCCTCATCTGAGTTTGTTCCCTACCCTCACCTTCCTGGCCCGTGGCCCAACACCTACTAAAGTCACAGAGCTTCAGGAAACACCCAGAAGCCAAGCAGTGGCCCGATTATAACAAAGTCTTTATAGATACGTTTTTGCATTTGCCTCATCCTGGCTCCATTTAAACATGCCAGTTTCAAACATCCTGAATTTGGATGGATTTTCCGGGCCCAATGGTGGATACTACCCTGTTCTATCCTGTTAGACCTGGCACATTTTCCCAGTCTTTACAAATATTTTCAGGCCCTGATTCTAGCACCTTAATATAGAAGCTATTCTTTCCCTCTTTGTCATGGCTGATTTCTGCAGGGCATCACTTGGAACAATATTGTGCTGAGTGAGTAAGGCTGAAGATAGAGACCTGGGGCAAGTCAATAGAGACCTCCATCAAAGTTAAAATGGATCCATCGCCGAGATTTGGGAAGTGATTGTTCGACCAGCTGCAAAGCAATCTAATTTACCCTACATCTCTCCATTAATTAACAGGACACTATAAAAGATTTTTGTCTAACGTCATACTGAAATTTATATGTATTGCCTTGACCTTCTTGCCCAACCATGCCAGAAGAAATGTCAAACAAAAAATTAAGTTTTTCTTACTCCTTGTAGTTCATATTTTCTTGGATACCTCTCTTTTACCTGCCCTGGACTTTTTCTCCTGGCTTGAGGCTCACCTAACATCAGACACTGGATATACCTAGAAGCTTGCTCTCTTGTTTTTTACTGTAACTTCTACCAGACAACTTTGTCCTCCTACAAAATGCATTATACATGTCACTACAAAATTGTGAGTCAAATGTGATTATCTGAATCATGTTTTAAGTATACAATGAACTGATCAATTAATCAATAATCTTATTGATTATGGTACTTCTTTTGTAAGTCCAGTGTTTCCAAAGTGAAAGTCCTTTTGTAATACAAATATAATACTTTCTAATGTAGATACTCAACTTCTCTAAAACGCTTCATACATTTAAACAATAATTACAGACAAGGGCTGCTATAGCTTAAATCAACAGTAAATCCAGTACCTGACATGTGATGTCCTGCTGCCAGGAAATTCTTTCACTTCAAATCTTCAGCCTCAGTAAAATAAATAGTATTTTTCTGTAACTGGTAGCTTGTAAACAAAAGAGGTTTCCATCTAGTTTCACATGGACCCTGAATTATTTTCAAGTCCTCATAGTTCCTCCTTGGGGAACCACACCACAGCCCCACGAGGACAGGGATCAGTCTGTCCGGCCCCTCATTAGATTCACAGAGTCGGTGTTAATACCTGGAATATGTATAACAGTTGCTCAATGAGTATTTCTGGAATGGATACAATGAGGAATAAGTGAATGTATGTATATAAATGATACCTCATCTATTCCTAACAACTATAGTTTTGTGTAGGATTGAATGTAGACATAAACATTGCCTTCTAGAGGGGAACTTTCGGGGCAAAAATCACCATCTCCGATGTACAAATAATAGTAATATTCTTAATCAGCAGTTCTCAAACATTTTGGTCTTTACACTCTTAAAAATTGTTGAGAACCCCAAAGAGTTTTTGCTTATATAGGGTATACTTATGAATACTTATCATACTAGAAATTAAAACAAGAATTTAAGTGTTTATTAATTCATTTGAAATAATAGCAATAAATCCATCATATATCAACATAATTAATGTTTTATGAATATATATTTTCCAAATCAACAATGGTGAGGAGAGTGACATCATTTAAAACTTTTGCAAATCTCTTGAATGTCTGACTTAGTAGAAGTCAGCTGGATTCTTGTATCTGCTTCTGCAGTCAATCTATGGTCACGTGACATGCCACGGAGTCTCTAGAGAATGCCACTGTACACTCTTGACAGAAGGGTAGTAAAAGAGGTAAACTAGTTGTGAAGACCCCAGGAGTCCCTGGACTGTATTTTGAGAACCACTATTCTAAATATTTATTCCTTTAAAATAAATAATAGCTATTTCATTCATAACATTTTTGTCTTTGCCTTGAATATTAAAGCTCACAGTGAAGTTTAACTATCAGTCCAGGCCTGGAATTAGAGTCCATCCATCTCTTGTCACTCTGCTCAATAGCTACCTGTTTCTTCTTGGTTTTTATTTCTTTTCTAGTGTTAACAATTTTTAGTTATATTTTTTTCTGTAGATCTATATCTATCTACATTCATATATAAATATATTTCATGCCTACCTATATATATGAGGGAGGACCCCCCCAAAAAATGGAATTATCTTCTGGAGGGCAGGCCCCTTGTAGCACAGGCTTCCCCTGCTAAGTAAGCACTCTAGGAGCCCATCTGTATCCGTGTGCCAGCTGATGTTGTTCTGAGAGCCTGTGTTTGGCTTCAGTGAATTCTTTTTGAAGACTCTTTCAACATGTTTGCCCATTTCATGACGGATGATTTACGAGCACACCTGCCCACACCTCACTGAGTGTTCAGTAGTTTTTGACCAAAAACAGCATGACCCCCATGCCCCACCCTCCCTATTCACCAGATCTTGCCCCAAGTGACTTTTTTGTTTGTTTCCCTGATGAAAACAGTCCTCAAAGGGAATGGTTTTGCCAATGTGGAAGAGGTGAAACAAAAAATGGCAGAAGCACTAAAAGGTATCAAAATTGATGAGTTCAAAAACTGTTCTGAGCATTGGAAAAAAACATCTCTCCCAGGAACTTGGTATTGGCCCCAGCATGGCCAGTCACCAGGGTTAACCCCTTCAGGATCAGACCTGGAATGGTGGTAATTGTTGAGGATGATAGAGAAGAAGGAAGGAAAGTTGGTGACAGAGAGACACATGAAGCCGAGCTAGAGAAGGAGTCCTGCCTGGGGTCACAGTAGCCATCTGTCCCTGGGCCTCGTGAGATACTGCTTTACACACATAATTCTCTTAAGCTCAAGTTGATGACCTGCAACCAAAGGGTCTTAACTAAGGTAAAGACAAAGCCAGAACCATCTCTGAGTTTTTCTCTACAGCATTCCCTGAAAGGCCCAAGGTCACTGTAGGTCCTGAATTTGCATTACTGACACTGTGAAGGCTTCTGCAGGGCCCAAACAGCTTCCCATCCCAGGCCAACGAGCTGATGAAATAGCATTTCCTCCAGCTTTCCCTCCCAGAGGGCCAACAATCAGGTGACTGGAGTTAAGTACAGACTCTGTGGGTTGGTATTTGCCTAGGGCACAAACCCAGCGACTTGAATGATAGATATCCCCAGGTGCCGGGGGGAAAAAGGCTGGCAATTATGCCTTCCTTCACCTGCCTGTTTTCCACTCCTCTCAATCAGCACTCCCCAGAGCACTGGCCCTCCATGACTAGTGGGGCCACTCACTTTCCAAAGTGTCCATTTTAATCAGCTAGAAACACAGAGATGAAGAGGCTGGAGAACTAATCTCTTCATAGCTGTTTTTGGAAGTCGAAAGATGCTGTAGTGCTGCAGACAAGGGGGACAGCAAAGAGGTAATGCCACAGCCCTGGGAGGCTGGTGCGACTCCTGCCACAGAGCAGCTGTGAGACAATCAAGTCACCAGCACACCCCAGCCTCAGTCTTTATAGCTGCAGAATGAGGGGGTAGAACTTTCATCTTCAACTTTCTATAATCTTTGTGAGCTGGCAAGATTTACACAGAACTTCATTTGATTTTATGACTTGTGGTTCATTTCTGGCGACAGAGCCAGTGGCAGCCTGAGTGTGAGGAAGTATGTGGCTCTATCTGGGAAGATTTAAGAGGTGCTGAAAGGCCTGAGTGCCTCCTTCACAGTTCTGACACAGGCCTAAGAGTGCCTGGCCCCAGAGCCGTACCTGAGACCCACACAGTGTTTTTGTGGGTGGGCGGTCAAAAGGCAAACACCCGCATTGCCCGGTGTGTCTCACAAAAAAGTCAGGGGTTTGGTGCGTGGCAGTGGCAGACAAGGCAGCCTGCAAACAGCAGAGAGCTCCAAGGGCCAGATGAGGGACCTACTCTGAGCCATTGTACTTGTTCAGGGAGGCAGGTGGGTTGTCAGTTTCAGACTCTGCAGTGTCTGTGCTTGTGTGGAATAACATGATTCCCTTTCCCTCTTTTGGGTGCCCTGCAGTGGGGAGGAGACTGTCTGGCCAGCCACCAGAACTCCTCCTTCTCACAAGGAAAGCCTGATTTAGGTACCTGAAGGAAGAGGCAGCCTGGGCTTCAGCCACTACCATCAGGCTGTCATAACAGGATTCTCCAGAAAGTTGGCCACCCTGGAAAAAATGGCCCAATTCTGTTGTGGAGAGGCTGCCTGGAACCCCTGAGGCCTCTTCCATGGTAGGGGATGTTTTCTTCTCTACTTGCTTGTCCACCTAAGGAGCCACAGGCCTGCTACCTCACCCACCCCCACAAGGTTTGGGTGTCAGGTCATCATAAGCCCTTTTTGGTGGTTTTGGCTCTTCACCTATAAAAATGGAGTAATAACCAGCAGGGTAACTTCCTGGGGCTCCTGTGGGGAATTTTTCAACAGAGCAGCTGTACAAGGTTTAGAAATAAATGTACTCTCAGACAGCACCCTGAGGTATTATCCACACACAGTGTCTTAAACACCAGGACATCTGCACTCTGTTGGAACACGTGTACAACACTGTATTTGAGAACCGGGCTTCCCATTGCCTCTCTTACAAGGCTCAGCTTGTCAAATCTTTATTTCATTTTTGGGTGAAGATTGGGGTGTGTTCTGGTGACTTAGGAGTATAGATGTTAAGTGGTAGTAAAAATAGTTACTAAGCAAAAACATCCTTAGTGGTGTCTTGAAACCTTCAGGAAAACAAACAAACAAAAAAACTATTGGAGGAGCCCAACAGCACCAGGTATGCCTTTATAATTTCTGGGAATAAACAGGAAAGGAACACACATCCATGCTGAACAAAGGTGCCATCGCCATCACCACAAACCATCCATCTCCTTAGTGTCCAGAGTGAACACCTTATAAAATACCACAGGGACCAAGGATCTCAGTTTTTTCTCAGTGTTCTTCATAATCTAGCAGAGATTTCTGGCTTTGTTGAAAAGGTCCCACTAAATCTTCAAGTTTAACTTCCCTTGTTGCCTCCTCACAACTGAATATTCCTTTGTAGCAGAATGGGAATTCTTCAATAATCCTATTGAATAAACCAGTAACAGGAGGCACAGTTACCAGCCTACGGCTCTGGGGATTTCCCTAAGGAACCACAGGAGACTTTGGCTAATAGAAACAATAGCTCCTTAGTTCCCACCTGGGAACTCCTCCTCATTAGCAGGATTCAGGCTCCTGCTAATGAAAGACCTCAGGATGTTACATCCTGAAAGGTAGAGAGGTGCTGATTTGTCCTAGAGATAATCAAGTGAGATACAAGTCTAGGAGAACTTTGAGCATCTACCTACCTACAAACTGTCAACCCATGGTCACTGGCACCAATTGAAACCAACAGGAACCCCGAATTTGGGGTACAGTGAAGAAAACTTTATTCAGTGCAAAACAGTTCATTTGTGATACTGTACATGCTGTGGAACAGTTCATGGCTATGATGGCTGTGAAAACATTGCAGTGGTGAGGCAGCCCTGTGGCCAGGCCCCTCTCTGGCTGGACAGCTCTGCTCTGTCTTGGTATGCTCTAGCAAGATATTGATTGGTATTTCAGCTCAGGAAGGGAGTGTCAACTTTCTGTCTTCACTAGAAAGTGTTCTCTTTAAGCCAGAGGAAAGCTGCCTTATATGGAAAGGAGTCACCCACCCAAGTCTACTTGCAAATGAAGACTCCAAATCCTTGCAGTTTGACTGATCCAAATGGTACTGCCCTGATTGGTTAGTGTTGCACAGCTCTGATTGGATGAGGAAAGCCTTTGGTCCCATTGGTTGAAATAAGACTCCAGGGACTCCTTTATAAGGGTTGGTTTAGAAGGCAGAAACACAATACAAGCAAGCTGTTTAGTGCGACCGTGAAGTGTAGTTTGCATATGAGGCCCCTGTGTAGAGTTGTTTGCTAGGCTCTTTTTTTTTTTTTTTTTTTTTTAAATTCTCACCTAGGGATATGGCCACTGATTTTAGAAAGGAAGTGGGGAACAGAAAGGGAAAGACAGAGACACTGCTGTGAGAAACATCCATCCGTTGCCTCCTATACATGCCCCAACTGGGGATCAAACCCGCAACCTAGTACGGGGTTGGCCAAAAAGTTCATATACTTTTTTCATGTAAAATAAAAGATACGTTTTTCATTTTCACCAACAAACATCCAACAAACAACAAACAAATTTATTGATTTGGATATTTTGACTATGTCAGCTATTTGCCACTATTGACTTCTAGTCCGTAGAGGCCAGAGGTGCTGCTAATCATCTTCCAATGCATAAACCAGCCCCACGGCAAAGAATTATTTGGCCAAAATGTCAATAGTACCAAGAAACTTCACAAACTACTTTTGACATGTTTGATCAGTCACAGTACCTTCTCCACACTGCACTTTTTTTTGTAGATTTTATTTATTCATTCTAATTTTTTATAGAGAGGAGAAAGGAAGGAGAAAGAGGAAAGAAACATAGATGAGTTGCCTCTCACATACCCCCAACTGGGCACCCAGCCCACAACCCAGGCATGTGCCCCAACTGGAAATTGAACCTGCAACCTTTCAGTCCACCACAGGCTGGTACTCAATCCACTGAGCCACACCAGCCAGGGCTGCACAAAGTTTTTGCATTTCAGTTGTTTTTACCTTTCTTGAAATAATAAAGCATAACACACTGAAAATGTTGGATATCTTCTTCCATCTTCAATATTAAAATGGCTGCACAAAAGTTCACCAATTTTGATGTTTTTCTAAATGCATGCTGTCACAATACAATCTAACAAAATTGTTTTGAATGAAGTTAAAGACAACTAAGCATTACTAGAGCCAGCATACAAAAAAACAAAAACAAAAAACACTATACTGACTTTTTGGCTAACCCATTGTTTCCTGACTGGAATCAAGCCCACAGCCTTTTGGTTGTGTGGGAGGACACTCCATCCAACTGAACCACTCTGCCAGACTTACCTTCTGCTTTTTTATTTGAGCCCCGATAGCCACAAGGAGCCTTTCTTAGGTGTCTTCCCCCACCCTTTCTCTGGGTTCACAAAACCTAACCTGCCTATCTTCCAAACAAGGTGTCAGTTTCATCAGTGCTAAAGGTAAACCATTTTATTTCACATCAGCAAATACTACAATGTGGGCTTTGGAGCCAGGCAGATGCAGGTTTAAGTCTTGGGTGGACCACTAAGAAGTGTGCAGTTACTGCCAAGTCTCTCAGGTTGCCCATGCCTCAGTGTCCACATGTGTAAAATGAGAATAAAACGCTCTCCTGATCATTACAAGGATTAAATGCAACAAATTTGGCAAAGTTCTTAGCACAACGGCTTACAAGTTAGGTGTTTTTTTTTTTTTTAAATCAGGTACCTACTACATATTGGGCCGGTCCCCTGGGAAAGCAGGCACTGTGCTCTCAGGCTGTAGTGCTGGATCCAGTGAATTTGAAGTGGTCATCACACCTGGCAACAGAAATACTACACACTTCCTTCCCCACAACTCTACTCATCACTTCTTAACACCTACCTCCCCTGCTCGCACCCAAACCTACGCCTGCGCCGCACGACGCTCTAACCTCCCTTCCCCCTCCTTCACAGGCTCCCTCGCAGTTCTTTTCGTGCCCTCTGAGACCGCCGACCCTGGGTGGGAGCCACCAGCCCTTGCATAAGGATGGCCTCCCAAACGCAGGCTGACCGGAGAGGAGTAAGGAGGCCCGGCTGCAGCGTAGCAGCCAGTGGGGCTGCCAGCAAACTTTCTCATCTAAATAATTGACCCAGGGCCTTGCAGCCACAGAGAGCCCAAATCCGTGTACAGCATCGAGAGAGGGAGCCGCCCGCAGCCCCGCAGCCCCGCAGCCCCGGGGGTCAGGGGAGATGGGAGAGGGTTAGGGGCCTTAAGTAGGGAAAGGAAGCAGTGGGGCCAGGAGGAGAAGGGAGGAAGAGAAGATGAGGGGAGAAGTGAGGGAAGAAGGAAGTAGGAGACCGGCGGGGGAGCTAGGCGGCGGGAGAAGAGGAGTAAAGGAGGTGGGAGGTGGGAAAGGAGAAAGCGGGGACGCCAGGAGAGGGAAAGGCGAGGAAGTGAGGGAAGAATGAGGGAAGGAGGAGATGGGAGACGAGGAGGTGGGAGGGGGGAGAGAAGTGGGGGAAGGGAGGCAGGAGGAGGTGGGGGAGGAGAAAGCCGGGGCGGGAGGAAATGGGAGGGAGAGGAGGGGGGTAGTGAAGGAAGGAAGAGATGGGAGACTGGGGGAGGAGTGAAGTGGGGGAAGGAGGGAGGCCGTTGGAGGGTACGGAGAAAGTTGGGGGAGTAAGTAGTAAAAGGAGAGGGAGGGCTCAGAGCCCCCCAGCTGCTGGAGGACCTGGTAGCGATTGCAAACCCTGCTCAGGGGCAGAGAAGAAGACTCTTGGGAGGTTGTGAACGTGATAAGCAACTTCTTTAAGTTCTTTAGTTTCTTTGAAGTTCAGGAGCAGGTAGACTAGTTTAAAGCCCAGGAGCTACCGCCAGGAGCGTTCCTAAAACAACCCACCAAAAAAAGCGTCCGCCTGTCGCCACGGCCCGGCTGGGCTCTGCCCCGGGACGGGGCGGCAGCGCGCGGGGGACGCAGTTCCGGGTACTCGGCGCCGCCACGCTTCCAGGAGAGAGGCGGCTTTTCTTCTGAAAACTCCACCCGACTCCTTTGATGCTCTTTCGTCTTACAGTGGAAAACTACAATAAAAAACACACACAGCCGTGAAAATGAGATTAGAACCTTCCGACTTCACTTCCTGGAGGCTTTTGGTCGGGGCTTGAAACAAGGAATCCTGGCAGCCCATCCTTGTAAGTGCCTTTTCAGTCCGTTCACACCGGTGCTGATGCTTCTGTACTGTGTTAAGCAACGTCAGACTTGGGACGGTGCTTTGTAGGAACTTGACTTAATGATGACGTCTGCTTTGGTCGGTTAACATCGCCCCTCTGGATAACATGAAGTAAATGCACACACGTTGCAGAAATAAAGACACAGAGGGAGAGTGGTCTTTTTAGCCCTGCTGTGACAGACATGAAAATGTCCCCTAAAGCAGTGCCAATACTGAAAGAATGGAAAGTTATTTAGACCATGTAATGTTAAAAAATAACCTCACAGGCTAGTTCTAGCACGTTTATCGTATCATGTAGTATATCAGGTCTTTTTGTGTGTGAGAGAAGTTCTGCTTGGAAACAGAGCAACCTGAACTGTTTGTTTAATAGCAAGAAGTCCCAGTTAGGAAATTTCCAAATGCGTTTATTATAAAGCAATACGGGGTGCTTCCTAAAACTGAAGTTCTTCCCCCAAAGTTTACACCGTTTACCTTTAAAAGGAGCTGAAAGGACTGAGAATCATAAATTTTTAATTGGTCAATGCCAGCTGAAGATCGAAACCCAAATGAGGCAACCCTGCAATGCTAAGTTACTAGAAAGGCCCAGTTCAGTTTACACAAATTTGGCCTTCAGGCCACATCTGATACATCTGTAGAAAATCAAAAGACGATGTGATGTGTTTTATCAAATTGAATCAGCAGTAGTGACAGTCAGTCTCTGCCTTCGTGTGTGTAGGATGCAGACACACACCTCTGGTCTGCACCATTTTCACTAAACAATATCAGTTAATCTGTGCAGCTGTACTCCTGGGGTTTGCATCATCCCGACCAGAGGTTGCAGTTGGGTGCCCATCGGCCTGTCCTTGTTTTCCAGACCTGTTAGGCCTTCAAGGTGTGTTTTTAAATGTTTGAATTAGTTATCTGTATTTAAAAACCAGGGTGTTTCATACAGTAAGGTGGACTTTTGACTTCCTTTGAAACATGAGAAGACCAGAGCGCCTGGCCTGCCAGGGCAGAGCCCATGTTAGATGTGACAGTCTGTACCTCCTCTGTTATCCCCTCCTCCCCACCCTGTGCACCTGAGTTTTCTAGTTCTGCCTTAAACAAACTACATTACCCAGTGCTCTCCTTTTTAAAAAATTATTATTAAAGTGATAGATGGTTTATATACTCTAGGTCTAGTCCTAAACACTCATAATTAAAATCTCAATTTCCACAAATTCATCTTGACAGACTCAGCCAATCAAAAACTGACTCTATCTATGTTTCCTGAAGACAGGTGCCATGGAATGTCCCTGTCCTGGAGCATGTGGCCTCAGGACTTAAACCTGGCTTGTACTCTCTGTAGGTACTTGTTATGCAAGGTTAGGCAAGTTCATTACTGTCCTGGAACTTGTTTCCTTAAAAATAGATATAATAAATCTACTTCCTCGCATTACTGAATATTAAATTATTATGTGTGAAAGCATCTTCAACAGTCCCTGGCCCACAATTATCACCCTAAATATTAGCTTCCCTTATCCTTGAGATTTTACTTACTGATGTGAGTACCTGAGAGAGAATTCTGTATTGTATCTTTTTTCTTAACTACAAAACCTTCAGTAGAATCCAAATTTTGATATGTAGACTTACCTGGATACTTGTTTAAAAGGCCACATTTTGGGTTTCTCACCAGGATTTTGACTCAGGAAATCCTAAATGGGGCTCTGGAGCTTGACATTTTACCATTTAATTCTCGTGTCACATTGCAGTCTGATAGAACAATTATTTCCATGTTACACGTAGGCACTTGGCATAGCATGCTTAGGTGTTCATTTGATAGTCGTGGAATTTAATTTCTTTTGACAGATTTGTCTTTCGAAACTCAGTTTATGTTCCTTCACCCATCAGATATTTATGGAGCAACTTCTGTGAGCCAGGCACTGTTCCAGAAGCTGGGAGTATGGCAGTGACCAAATTAAAAATCCCTGCCCACGTGGAACTTCTATTCTAGTCCGGGAAGAAAGGCCACATAAACAGCCTGTTTTGAATTCCTGTGTATTCGATCATTATCTATGCCCTGACATTTGCCATTTGCTGCAATCTTGTTTGCTTTGACTCCTACCTCAGTTCCCTGCCAGGTGTACTTCTTTCCCAACCCTGGTCTGCATAACCCTTACTCAGTGGCAATTCTATCTGTGACTGAGTGCTCTGCTGTTATGCAGATGAATTTGGAAACAAAACGTCCGTATCTCCTTTAGGCTTTACCCAAGGTTAACCTCTCATTTCCAAAAGCCATTAAGTTTCCACAACAGGCTTTTAAAAGCACAACTTGTATATATATTCTCTTCTTACAAAATATTAGGCTTGATAGAAGTTGTGACTCTGCTCTCATTTGTTTTGTTCTGTTATCCTACTGCTTTTCTTTTTCAGCCTCTGAGCTGTTATGTCAAATATAAAACAACTGACTACTTTGCATTCATAGTCCATAAGTTACTTTGAGTAGTACTTTAAATAATTTATAAGTAAAAGATAATCTTATCCTTAAATATGTGCTTTTTTAGGTATATTTTGTTGCATTATTGAGCTCTTTGTATTTTTCTGGATGCAATACTCATTCTAGAGAAATATTAGAAGTCTAATTTGATAATAAAAATGAGAGGGGATTTCAGTATTCCAAATATTCTACAAAATGGATTACATCTGAAAATTCAGGTAAAGAAATATAATTTAATTTCTTCTTTAAAAAGGTAACTTTTTGTGAAAATGCCTCAAAATGTATTCTTTCTATTACTGCATGGGTATATTTGTATATTTGACCTCTACCTGCTGTCATCTTTGGCTCCTAATTGCATACTTTTTATCATTTCCCAAGTCCATTTGACTTCCTGTTAAGAAAAATGAACTGGGTTAATGGAAAGTCTTTGGGAAACAAAACACCAAGGATTTCACTTTGTCCTGTGATGCACTTTGTAGAAGACATACCAGTTTTTAATCAGACAGCTGGTAAATATACAAGTAGAATTAAATGTGGTTGGACCATGGACACTCATGCTAATAAGTGGGCAAGATGCTGTGCTTAGTAGAAGTTTAAACTGATGCATCGGAACTTAACTGGGGAATGTGTACATGGACCACCTTTGAAAGTGGCCATTGAATTGATGGGCCTACCCATAAGAGCAGCTGGAATTTTAAAACTATAAGAGCTGGCTATTCTTATAGGATAAGAATTGAGACCTCATGATGTTAACACACAGTGCAGAACCCATGGTTACTCAGAGAACCTGAAAAAAAAGAAATCATATGCTCCATTCCTTTCTACTTCTTTTTCTTCCCTAGGGGGTTAAGATGGGAGGTGGCATAAGGGTGAAAATTTTGAACCTGGGCCTATGCAAAGCCACAGTAATAATTGTAAGAAATCCACTTTTGTTTTCATTTATGTTTCCCCCCACCGAACTGACTTAGTGATAGAAATACCTGGAACATACCCCATAACTTGGGTGTCTTGACTTTAGGCTCAAGGTGGAGACATAGGAGGGGAGATGCAAGGGGCTCAGATGGCATCAGTAAAGGAAACAAACAAAAGCAGATTTTACAAGCCAAAAAGAAGCAGCTTCTTCAGCTCTAGTTTTTGCAGGATCTTTTATCATGCCTAGGTTTTCCTTTTCATTGGTAACATTTTCATGCCCCGTCCCAATACCTCTCCAGTAAGATCTTTAACAGGCACAATGGGACTTCTGCACTTCCCTTTAGTAACTGGTGACACAGTTCCTCTTGTAGTACAGATACATCCAGATTTGGTCACTCTTCTGCTTTTATATTATTTTAGAAATCACACTGTTAAAAGCTGTGTTTGAACACATTTTTTAAAAAATAAGAACTTTAAATATGCTTAAAAAGCTTAAGTTTATGCTTTTAAATAAATGGGACCAGTGTCTTTAATTTTTCATAGCTAAAATCTACAGTAATTGTTATCAGCCTACCCTCTTTTACTTTCAACTTGTAAAGAAAGTCTCCTTCTTAAGTTCCCTTTTGTACACCTAGCATGACCAGCTCTTATGATAACTGCCGTTTCAAGGAAACCCATGTATCTCAGTGAGCAGCATTAAATCACCATGTTGCCAAGAATTCCAGAGGTTTCTTCTCTAATCATGGTCACCACCAATGTCTTCATGATAGATATGTTTTTATTTCATTGGGGGGATGGTAGGTAAGACTTTTCTGGTCAATTTATTAAACTTTTGACTATCTAGAATTTAACTTTTTCAATAAAGTGGCCACAGAATCCCACAAATGACTACAGGTACTAATACATATGACGTAAATGACACGTGCTGACTGGGGAAGGTGAGCCACTCTTGTTAGGTGGGGGAATATGTGAGTTTTGTTGTTTTGTTTTGGAAGGTGAGGGCTGGCGGGTGCAGGTAGAACGCAGTCAGGAAACTCAGCAGGCTCAGAGAGTAATCACACAACTAGCCAGAGAGGGAGCTAGAAACAGATCAGATAGTTAAGGGAACTAGAATTGTTTAACCTGCAAAGGGTAAAGGAAGGGAAAGATTATTTTATCGATACAAAGGAAATATGAATTTCAACCACAGCTGAACATAAAAAGAGCAAACTTTTGATTTAGAATCAGTAGTTGCCATGAGTTCATTAATAGAACCTCAATTCTCTGACACTTTGTCCACAGTACAAGCATCATGATAAAGACTGAAAAAGTGTCACCCAGGTATTTGAAAAGTCAGCTTTCACCCAAACAAGAAAATTTTAAAGCTTTCCAGTGGGCTTTGGTGTTGGTCTTGATACCCTGCAGCTTTCCTCTCACAGTGGCTGTGCTGGCGGGCGGGGGGGGGGGGTGGGGGGGGGGTGGGGGGTGGGGGGGGATGGTCATGAGGGCAGAGACCCACTCCATGAAATCAACTTGAAAAGCTTGAGGTATCTTTCAAATAGATTTTTCTAGCTTAATAATAACCAACTATTGATTTATCATGAGATAAATTTTCTACAAACTTGAATATATTTTTATTTTTACTTGGTTGAGTTGGGGTAGTGAGTAAAATCTAAGTGATTGCCCCTTAATCTAAACGTTAGCCGTTTAGAAACACAATGTGAGACACTTCCAAAATGAATAAACATCTCCTGCTGTTTAAATAGCCAACCTTCCAGCTGATTAAGAAACCGCCCAAGCAGGTCTTCTGAGTCACCAGTCACCATATGATTCTGGACATGTTGCTGACCTCTCTTCAGGCTTGTGTGAAGTTAGTATTTTTTCCTCTCACCAACTCACAGTGGTGCCTTGGGGACAGAAAAATAAATAAATAAATGTGGCAAAGTCCACTGCAGGGTTTTTAAATGCCACAGGAAAAAAAATCAGGTAAAAACATCTCTTCTATGAAATGTAGCTGTCGTATAAAAGACACATGGCATGCAGTCTTCTTGGCTCAGAGACAAAAATATCTGTCTTTCTGTAATTCAAAACCAAAGGTGGAAGGATATCGTGGAAGGTTTTATGAAAGGAAGTAGAGTGTCCTTTTTAGCCCTACAAGGCAGGTCCTATTCCTTTCTGATGTCTGTGGGAAGAAGAAATGTGGTCACATAAAGTTTTATGCTGATACTGACATTAAAGGCTCCTTAGTGCCCCCACCCCAAAAACACATCTTCAGATGTGATTTTAGACTCTAAAAGTGAGCGGGACTGAGCTTTCTTCAAGAAAGCTTTGGTTACTGGTGCAATCACAGGCTTTGGGAGTGTGCCCTTGGCTGTGTCTGTTGTCCATTCTCAACTGTTGCTCCTTCCTTGAAATACACACATTCATGCCCTGCACGGTCTCTGGGCAGCACTGACATGCACACTCTGCTGCTCTGACTTTCCCTACCATGAGGCCACAGGCATAGCATAGCTTGGCAGCGCACGGCTGTCTGAGGAGCCATGTTTTCGACAGCATACACTGAAGCATCTTCTACCACTTGATGGACAAATTTAATCCAAAGTCAGGCTGGCCGGGATTCTAATGACAGGGAGGCAAGGCCTTCCTTCATAAAGGACGAAATTTTCTAAAATGTCATCAAGCAAACTCAAGTGTTAATTTTTTTCTTGATGAGAAATACCACACAACACACAACCCCACCATGGCAAGAAACTTGGTAATGGGCCTTGGCATAGGTGTGCCCAAAAGAGGTGAGGTGCCACAAGCAGCTGGTCAGCTGGCCGTGCAGTGAGCAAATGATGTATGTTGGCATCTCTGAACAGCATAGCCTTCCATAGGAAGGAGAGGTGCACTCCTGGGTCACCCACTCAAGTTCAAAAGATGCCCCTTTAGACATGGAAATAGGCTTCGCAGTGGCCACTAGAAGTGAATGGAAAGTTTGAAAAGGTGTTTGGGTTTTTGTTTGGCTGGTTGGTTGGTTTTCTGGCCACTGAAACGGCCCAGTTCATCATGTTTAGGGTACACAGTTTGAGAAAGCAAAAACGCCCGCTGCTAGATCAACATATTCTTCTGTTCCCATGGACGGTTTGAAGAATCAGAAATTCCGTTTGCTGCTTCTTTCATTAATTTGCCAACAAACTTTACAGAGCACCTACAATGTCCCAAGCCCATATTTACTGCTGGAAATGCAAACAAAAAGGAGACCCAAATTCTGCCTTTGGTTCTGCAGCCCTTACCCCATTTTAGGTTCTGCAGGTAGGGTTTTAGGCTAATTCACCCAATTGGACTATCCATTCCAAACAGCTGAATTAGAGAGAAGTGATTTCTTGAACTTACCAATAACCAGTTCTTGCTAAAAATGCTATGTCTGGATATAACAAAGATTCCCGTGACCTATTTCAAAGACTTTAAAAATACACTTGGAAAGCAAAAGTAAAATAATGCCCTTTTTTATTAAAAAATGAGGTGATATTGCTGGGCACCCTTTTTTCTTTCTTTTCTTTTTTTGTGGGTGTCTACAACAGCAGAGCAGAAAAGGTGAGGGTAAGGGGAAACTAGTTCAATCATCTTAGAATCATAATCCCTCTTCACTGCATTTGAGAGGCTTACAAGGTCATCACCCACAAGAGGCCAAGGAGGCAACTCCGACTGTAATGGCTTCATGCAGACTCAGTGTAATCATACTTGTTTTTTTTAGAAGGGGAAAAAGCACAGACAAGGAGACAGGACACAGCCTGGATGTGGGGGCAAAAGTCCAGCCTCAGAATGACCTCTCTGATACTTAACTGTGTGCTCTGACCCAGTCACCTTACCTCTTTGGGCCCCACTTTCTGCACTTTTGAAGGCATTGTATTAGAGGCCATATGAAGTCCCTGCTTATTCTCACCTTCTATTCTGTGATAAAGGTGACATCATGCAGTATGTTTTGTAATTTTAATTCATTGATTAGGTGTTTTATCAGTTACCAAAGTTGCTTTAATGCTATGCTTAAAATAATTATGGTGAGGCTTCTGGGTTAATAATTAACTAAAATAGATGAGCCATTTCACACCTCTAGTAGTTCTCACCTTTCCAACTTTCTTAACGGGAGAACAAATAACAGTAAACAGCAATGAACTAATTCATGGGCAAAGATTATTTTTGGCAATTAGAAAAGTCGGACACTTCTCTGTTTATATTGTATATACCCATTATATACATAAATATGTGCATATATTTATGAGTATGTATATACATACTACCATTTGTCATTAAATATGTATACTCCCAAATAATAAAACAGTATCTACCATTTATAATATTTATTGAGTACATGCTATGTGCCAAGTACTGGTTGAAGACTTTATTTACATTATCAGTAACTTCTTTTCATTAATTTCTTCTATTTGCAGTCATAACACCTACAACTGATTTCTCAAAATGTGCAGTTTATAGCCCTGACTGGTGCGGCTCAGTAGATTGAGTGCTGGCCTGTGAACCTAAAGGTTGCTGGTTCAATTCCCAGTCAGAGCACTTGCCTGGATTGCAGGCCAGATTCCTGGTTGGGGACGTTCAAGAGGCAACTGATTGGTGTGTCTCCCACATATCAGTGTTTCTCTCCCTCTGTTTCTCCCTCCCTTCCCCTCTCTAAAAATAAATAAAGTATTTTTCTAAAAATGTGGAGGTTTACAAAGTTTATTGTAAACATCTTGTCTGAAAGGTGCAACTGCAGAGTGTAGAAAAATAATATTTCATAAAAAGGGCTCTCAAGATGCCTGAACTTTTGGCGAAGGCCTCTCTGGAAATGCATACATTTCACATGTTTATGTCTGAGGGGTAGGAGTACTGCCTCAGAACACTCTCCTCTCCTGGAGAAAGAGGAAAAACCTTGGCATTTATGGAGAGTGAAAGACGCTCCCATCTCTGGTGAGATCCGGAAGATAATCTCTGTAAGTCTACAGGAAAATTCCCTGGCAATGAGGGTTCAATTTGGTAAGTTATGACATTTGGGCACAGGTTATACAATAGATTTTCACATAACTGAAGATTCCGGAATGGCTCTTCCTGTGTGGACTATCTCAGACCGTGGATAGCACTTTACTGGAATGTCACCAGGTCACTAATTAGTATATTCTTTGCTCATGCTGCATTCCCAAAGCAGTAAGGAAACATTCAGAGCATAAGGGATGTGTCATAGTATGATGATTCTAAGTCTACATGTTTTCCCCAAATGTACAAATATAAAATAAGCTGTGTTCAACTCATATGCTTGTCTATGGAAAACAGAAATAAAAAGTGTTGATTTGGGCCTCAACAGAAATCATTCTCTTGCTTAGTGGCTTTTGAATATCCTTTAGCTAAACCAAACATGTAGCCTCCTCCTATACAGCATCTGTATTTAATACAACAATGAGTTTCTCCCTGCCAGTGTCCCTTATCTCTCTTTTTAAATGATTCTGTTGTTAAATAAGAAATAGGTAATAATGTCAACTTCCCAATAGCACCAGTGTTTGTTGCTGTTTCATAAGTAATTCAGGTAAGGAACTGAAGCATAAAGAAACTAAATTATTTATTGCTGTATTCTCTATACTGGTGATCACTGTAATCTTCAACATTTATGCCTTTCTTACAAGGATAAGGTTGGAAAATTGTAGTCAGTGGGTTAAATTGATAAACAATTACAGCATTTTTTCAGGCGAATAGTTGATTCTGATTTTATTATCAAACCAAAATAATGCCTTGCTTAGTGCATGCATCATCTAAATATTTATCTAAGTATGTGTTTATGTATTCCTAAATGTTGTAATAACTTCTTTAAATTATTCTCCTTTAGGGTCATAAGCAGTTTGATTTAGTTCTCCTAAGTCAAGTGCAAGTTTACCAATCACCAATTCAGTGACTGGTATGGCGTGGGCAAGACAGGCAGGACCCAGCAATGAAAACCAGCTGTCAGAACCCAACCTAGCCAGAGCTGGTAATTCAGGCCACTCACAGGTTACCTCAAAAGCCATAATTTGGGGAAGTTAAAATTAGTGGAGAAGTGTCCAGTATAGATGTCATCTGCAGGTTTGTGCACTGAGCAGCCAGAGTAAGTCAGAGGAGACACTAGTTCCAACGTTGCTCTTCAGACACACATTAATTTAGGCAGAGACCATTAAGAAAGTGAAAGTTAAAAAAAAAAAAAAAACACTGAAAACTCCTTGCCTGGTTCAGTTACCATCTGTATAGAGAGTTCTACATAAAACACAGTCCTAATCTCTTACCTGAGTTGGCTCAGAGAACACCTTTATTCAAGGAGCATGAAAATATCTGAAGTTTTTCAAGCTGAATCTTGAAATTTGTTAAATATATATTTTAAAGATTTTATTTATTTTTAGAGAGATGGAAAGAGAGGGAGAGAAACATCAATGTGTGAGACACATCGACTGGTTGCCTCTTATACACCCCCAACTGGGGACCTGGCCCACAACCCAGTCATGTGCCCTGACTGGGAATCAAACCAGTGATCCTTTGGTTCACAGGCTGGTGCTCAATCCACTGAGCCACACCAGACAGGGCTGAAATCATCTTTTTAAATGAGCATCACCTCTTCCCAATTTTTCTGGAATTAGTGATGCTCCCAACACCTTCCTGATTCCTATGAAATTATTTTGAACACTGGCCCTTTCTGGCTGAGCGTCTTTCATTCCTGAGTTAATCTATTCATTGTCCCCTCCTGTGCTTGCTTTATTCCTGAGCCCAATCCTTCCCATTTGTTCTCTCCCCCCAAATTTGCATTCCTCCCCTGTGGGTCCTCAAGTCACACCTGTGTTCCTTTTGCACTTGAGGATCTGAGAAGCTGTGTGGGCTCCTCCACTTGGGAGCATCTCTGTGATGGGGCAGAGTCTGGAGTGGTCCCACTCCTTCACCTCAAAAAGCAAATGCTCAGAAAGCACCCAGAGTGCAGGAGGGAGGATACCAATGAATGAATGCATGCTGGGATGGCAGAGGCTGCTCTAGTGGTAAATGAGTATTTGTGTTTCAGTATAGATAAATCTAATAGGTGTTCTCAGCACACAATAAAGAAGATGCCATGGCCAGCATGGCTCAGCTGGTTGGGTGTTGTCTGTGAAATGAAAGGTCGCATTCAATTTCTGGTCAGGGCACATACCTAGGTTGTGTGGGCCGTGGGTTTGGTCCCGTCATGGCGCATGCTCAAGGCAGCCATTGATGTTTCTCTCCCTCTCTTTTTCCCTCCCTTCCCCTCTCTCTAAAAATAAAATCTAAATAAATAAATAAATAGATAGATAAACAAGATGCTATATTAAAGCAAATGAGTATTTCTTCAGTTTATGTAGAGTGCAATAAGAATTACTTCTTAAATGGCATTTGGAAATAAAAGAAGTAGTTGGAAAGACCAGGGAGAAATGAGTGTGACTAATATCTCCCCACAACCAAGAAAGGGGATATAAATTTGTGATGGGAGATGTCATTCAGCTGCCTTCATACACCCACAATGTGATTTTGTCTAGGGTTAGAAAAGTCAAATTCCATAGCCCCCAAATATTAGAAAAGAATAGATATGGCTAACTGGTGAAGAGGTTGGTCCAACAGACAGCTCCCAACTGTCACTGGCTCTATTCCAATTAAAGTAATTTTAAGAAATAATTCTCTTTCAAATCTATACAAAGGATTCTTTATTTACCTACATCAGGTTTTAGCAAAGTATCCATGGGCCAAATCCAGACAACTTACAGTTTGGGTAAATAAATTTTTCTTGGAACATAGTCATACCTATTCATGCCGTTGCTTCCCACTACAATGACAGTAGTTGTGACAGAGACCCAGTGACCCACAATATCAAACATGGCCCTTCAGAGAAAAAGTGTGCTGATCCTTGACCTACATGACCTGAGGATATAGTAATTTGGCTAGAAGTGTCATTAACATGCCTTTTCCAGTGGGAGTGTGATATGGTTGGATATGTTATTTTCTGAAATAAGTGCCCTTCCCAGCAGGGCAGACCTGAGGCCTGGAATCTAGCTGCCTATGGGAGCACTAGCCTCTGGTTATCAAGTAGAATAGCTAGCTTGTCATGGTTCTCCAGGGTTGGTCTTAAAACTGAGTCCCAGGTTCCAGGAGATCCCTTAGTTCTTGGCAAACCAGGATTCTGAGTCACCCTGACAATGCAGTGAATAGCTCATGGGATGTTGGGGTAGACTGGCTAGGATTCAAATCCCTTCTATGATTTCATACTGTGCAGTCTTGAGCAGGTTGCTTAATCTCTCTGAACTTGTTACCCTATCTATGGATTGGGACTGATTCTATCTTGAGGGGTTGTTGTAAGGATTAGAGAGATTGTGCACAGACAAAGCCTTGCATCCAATAGGCACATACTAAATACTAGTTCCCTTCTGACCATTTTGACCACTATAAGCTATTTTTTAAAACATAATCTTCAGCTAAAATTCCTTTTTAAATAAAACAATCAAAAGGGAAAAATAAAAATACCTTTCTTACGCTCTCCATTTTCTAATGATACCATTTCTTTGTGTGTTACAAATAAATATCCTAATAAATAATTCTTCTACGGTGGAGTAAGTAGCTCATACACATAAAATTGCCTGGTTTTCTAGTTGATAACTGTTTTATGTTTTACATGGAAGCCCTGGGAGACACATGGTTGTTGAATTCTGACTACAGAGACATCCCAGAAAGGTTTGCTCTGCCCAGCTAGTGAAAGGGGCTTGTGAAAAACCAGTCCATGGCCATATGCAGAACTCCTGGGGTGCAGGACCTTTTTCTAACCTACCATTTCATGCCTCTAATGGAAAATGTTGACAGGAAGTTGATGGAGGCTGAGTGCTGCCTCACTCATGATTCATCCGATGGGTCAGTATGACCAAAGCACTAAGTGGACGGACATGCTCATTAATTTTTAAAGAGGTTAATAATACATAGCCGGTAGTGTACAAAGCCAATAGCTACCTACATGCCTTCAGAGGTCCCAAGATGAAATCAAAGGGATGAGACAACATTAATCTCACTCCAACGGTCAGCATTTTGACTTGACATTCAGTTGGTTAGTAAATGTGCAGGACGGAATTAAGTGATGTGTACTCCTGTAGTCAGTTCTAATCTATATTACACTTACAACCCTAGTTGGTCCCCCACAAATTCAACCTCTTTTAAGCTGCAGCTACAGGAGCTTGAGAAATCTTTTTTTTTAACTAAATGAATTGGTTAAGTCAATCCAAAACGATCAGCATTTTTATTTAATATCCAGATTAGCGAATGTATAAGATGAAATTAAGTAATGTGAATTCTGTGGTAATGTATCATCTAAAAGATTCCAAATAACCACACCATCATAGCTGATTCCCAACAAATTCAATTCACTTGAGGCTGTGGCCATATGATTATATTGAATCAAATTCTTTACTGAATTAATTGGTCAAATCAGTCAAAACATAAATTCAGTGAAAAAATAAGTCCGATTGACTGGCTGAATTGAATGCCTAATGCAGCAGAATTAAGTCAAATGATGAGCTTGGGATACATACTGCTTTAATTTGCTTTAAACTGTAGGTGTCTGTTTGCCTTTTGGATAAGGACAACACCAAAAAGCACTGATCTTCAAACTTAGCTGTCCACTAGAATTCTGGGAAGCATTTAAAACTCCCAAAGCCCTGCCTACAGCCCAGATCATCTAAATCAGAATCTCTGGAGTGAGACCAGGTGACGCCAGTTTTCAGACAAGCTTGGGAACCACTGACATCAAGTTCAAGTAATTAGGAATGAAGCTGCTATACTGTTCTACATTCAGGTGGAAGCTTAAGTTGGAGGAGAAAAGAGACTTTGTAATAACATAATGGTAATTATTGCAAGCTAATTATTTCTTACATAATTAATTTTGTTATATAAAAAGTAATAGCTGCCCTGGCTGGGGGGGCTTAGCTGGTTGGAGCATCACCAATATATGCCAAGGTTGTGGGTTCTAGCCCCAGTCAGGGCACGTACAAGAATCAACCAATGAATGCATAAAAATAAAGTGGAACAATTGGATATCTGTCTGTCTCTCTGTCTCTCTCTGTCTCTCTCTCCCTCTCTCTCTCCTTCTCCCCTTCTTTAAAATCAATAAGTAAATATTTAAAAAATTTTAAAATAATAGCTGACTATTGAGTTCTAACCAAGTGCCAAGCATTGTGCCATCATTTTATGTGGATTATTTTATTAAATTCTCATATATATATGAGAGAATTTAATTAATCACATACATATATATATACACACACACACACACACACACACACACACACATATGTGATTATTATTCCCATTTTACAGATGTAGAAACTGAGCCTCAGGAGGTTAAGTGCTTGCCCAAGGACACTCAACAAGCACATGGTCAACTTGAGAGCTGCTAGAAAGTAGTGTGACCACAAAGCCTATGCCTGAGTTGTTTTTGAAAACCAGTGATTTAAAATTGAGAACAGCTTTAGGTCTTTGTACTTCATTGTCTTATCTCTTTGGGGTTCTGGTTTATTTTACTTTAGTTTGTTCTGGATGCCAAGGCCTCTCCAAACAGCACACAAAAGCAACTTCTGACACCCTGGGAAGTTAGGTAGGCCTGGCTTTATGGGTATTATAGGCAGTGGAGTTAATATCCCACATGAAGATCTCTCTCAAGGGAGGTTCTGGCCGACTTATAGCACTCAAAAAAGAAGCCTGAGACAAAACATGCACCTGGAGTAAACAGAAATATTTGCTAAAGCATGTTGAAAATTTAGTTGAAAAAGAGTCAGAATATAGCCCTGGCCAGTGTGGCTCAGTGGCTTGAGCGCCAGCCTGGGAACCAAAAGGTCACCAGTTTGCTTCCCAGTCAGGGCACATGCCTGGGTTGCAGGCCAGGTCACTGGTTGCGGGTGGGCAAGAAGCAATGTCTCTCTGACATATCTATGTTTCTCTCCCTCTTTTTTCTCTCTCTCTTTCCATCTCTCTAAAAATAAATAAATAAAATCTTAAAAAAAAACTTTCATTAAAAAATTCAGAATGTAATAATGCTTCCTGTTCACTGCAAGTCTTATTTTGTAAAATCTTAGGTGTTGACCTGTAAACATGTATGGGTTTAAAAGATTTTTTTTAGGTAAGTCCCTTCAGTAACATGTGTTAAATACCAGCAGAAGTCTTAACATTTAGATTATAAATATTAACCTTTTTGGTTGCATAGCAAAACACAAAATAAAACAAAAAGAAGACAGAAAGATGAAAATACAATTTAAGCCAGTGTTATTAGCAGCAGTTACCTATGACAATTACTGTGCTGTATTTGTCAGTATTTGCTCATTTCTGGATTGTGTTCTGTCTCTTCTTCACACATAAAAGCTAAGAGAGGAGCTAAACCTGCCCTGAGATGCTCCCTCAGGGCCAGGGCCAGGGCCAGGGCCAACAACCAGTAGCCGTGTTTTTGTCCAGCCCACTTACCTCAGGACAGCAGTTTCTCTCCTTTTGCAGCAGCACTCACAATCGCACCTTGCTGGACAAGTGCCCATTTCAGACTGGATCTACAGCCACCTGCCAGGCTACATCGGCCTTGCAAGGGACCAGAACTCCCCTCCAGCACCCCGCAGGGCCCAGGGGGAAGCACATCCATGTCCCCATGCAAGGGTAGGTCCAGAAGGAGCCATGTGTCTTCACCCAGCTCAGTGCTGCCCGAGGTGAGGGGGGTGGGGCAGAGGGCGGGGCGGGGGGGGGAGCGGTCTTGGGTCTTAAGGCAAAACTGCGCGAAAACACCAACCTTCCAGAAGGGTGAAACCCCTGGACGCCGAATGAGCTGTTTCCCAAACGTCACCTCTCCCACTTCCCTTTGGGAAGAACTGACGGGAGCTGTGCCTGGCTGACCCCATCCCTGTTCCGTGTGTGGCAGAAGCAGGAGATGGATTTTAATCTTTTTAGGCTTTCTTCCCTAGACAAATTTCCCGTGGTGCTCTATAAATAATACTTATACTCTCAAGTGTAGGAATGTGGCCAAAGAGAATGTGAGTCTCAGAACTAGCAGAAAGCTCAGGAGGAAAATATTTTAAGGAGCTAAAGTGAAGGGACTGAACATACTCTGAGGGAAAGTCCATGCCCCAGGAACACAGAGGGCTGCATTTGAGTCCTGGTTCCTGGCTCAACTGCTCTGCTCAAAGTCATGTACCCACTTCACCTTGGACAGAAGAGGTAATTATTAGTGCTCACCGACCTCGGAGGCTGCCTGAAGATGTGTCGAAAAACACTTAAGGCACATATTCTTTTCCTGTCTTCCATCATTACGTGTGCACAAGTTGGAAAACCAAAAGCCGTAAGTTGCACTAGTGCGTTGGCCTGTCATCGAGGGTTCTGCTAGGCTACTCACAAGGGCTCTAGGCGCCCGTGGCAGGCCTGGCTCCTGCTGCGGCGGCGGCAGCTGGCGCGCTTCCCGGGCAGCCACCTCCAGCTGCAGCTGTCGGTGCTATTTGCAGCTCTCCACATCCTGAGGACTGGATACAGAGCCTCTGCTAGGAGAGTGTGAGTGAGACACACACAGAGGGAGCGGTGGATACGGAAAACAGGCTGGGCCTTCCGGGATCGTGGAAGGGTCCTGAGGAACTTCCGCTGGGGCTGCCCCAGGGGACCCTTAGACATTAGCCCGTCAGCAATCGTCCTAGCCAATTGCTACAGAGTAAGCTGGCGGCGGTCCTAATAAAGTTCGAAAATGGATGAACTTCCTGTTAGCTCCTCAGAGAGGCCTTTCCGGACCGCCTTGGTAGCCCACCTCCTTACTCACCCTCTGTCACATTACTTTATGTCTTCATGGCTCTTAGCATCTGAAATTATCTTTCTCAGGTGTTGTGTTGACTTGCTCACTGTCTTCTCCACGACGCTATAAGCTCGTGGAAATGCGGTGAGGGGGGCCTTGGTCTATGTTGTTTGACTCTGGGTCTCTAGTGCCAAGGACGGTGCCTGACTCATTTGTGTCATATGGATCCCACTAGCGGGCTACCCATTCCTTGGATTTCTTGACTTGACCTCCACCTAACTTGTGGAGAGAAATTGGATTTATTTGGGGTCAGGAAATTTACTCTCCCTGGGTTTATATATTTTTCCAACCCACTGTGTGCGATTCAGCTAAAAAATGTTAGTGGTCTTTGCATTTTCTCCATGGGATGTATTGCACTTGTCACTATTTAATGTAATAACCTGATATCATGTAAAGAAGGTTAAATTATAGGATAACTAGAAAGTCACAATAATATTCTCTGAAGCACATTTAGAGGATGATTTTCACCTAAAACTTGGTTAAAATACATTTGGGAAAGACTCAGTTCAATTCAGCAGATTTGACTTAGTGACAGGTCCAATGTAGTCTGTTGTATTTAATAAGAATTCAGAAGATTCTTATTAAGGGAAGAAAGGAAGATTTCTTTCCTTTATGTATTAGGAACATTTAATGACATTAATGAAATTACTTTTATGTATTAATGGAACTGAAGGAGTCTTAACTATTAAAAAAATGTTCTCTAAACCTGAATATTTTATACTCAAGAAGAAAATCAGCTGAAAAGAAAAAGCTTATCAAAGTGACAATTATTTCTGATAATGATACACACATCTGGAGATATTGTAAACAATTATGATATTGACTGGACATATTAGTGTCCATTCTTCCAAAGCTCTCAGATTCTATAACTTATTTCACTATAATTATAATGAAACATCCCCATATTTCGCTGGCATTATCCCAGGTAACTGGGTGATAGCTAGGGTATGTCAACCTAAATTTCTAAAAATTACTTATATCCCATTTAGTATTGGAAACAACATGTTAGAATTTGTAGTTTGCTGTGGTATAGAAAATGAATTTATTTCTGAAGCCCTTACTTATGAGCAGCTGCTCAGGTAGTCCAGCAGTCAAAAACAGGAGTGGTACCAGCCCTCCTGGAACTGACAGCCCTGCCAGAAAAACATAACCACATCATTTGAACAGAGTTGCAAACAATCATGTAATTTGAATTGTGTTTTGACTCCCTACCTTTCTCTTAAAAGAAAGTAGAAAACAGAAGTCTTGTGGGAAAGGACTTGGCTTGGAGATAATGTGCCTGGAGATAAGGGACTGGGAATCCAACACCACTGCCTACAGATTTTTGGAGACTAGAAGAGAATTTGGTGATGAGGCCTGCCACAGCCCCACTGGAGAGAGTTGTGGGATGTGCACAGACCCTAGAGATGGCAGAGGTTCTGACTGGCTTCCTTAGTGGCTACAGGCACCTTGTTTCACTGGACGTTTGGGTCAGGGGAGGAAGGATCTGGTGTGACCAGTAGAACCTTCCTAAGAGGAAAGGAGAGGCTGGGGCTGGCCTCATTACAGAATTTATAGATCAGGGGGCTTACTTGTTACCCAGCGGTCTTCACATACCTTGGACTCTCAAGGAAAATACATGTGAGTGTTTCCCAGTTTTGATCATTCTTATACAATAGACGTCATGCTAACCAGTTTAAGGCTGTGAGGGAACACCTACATATATTGAATGGTACAATATCATGTACTTGAAGCAAACACATTTAGACGAATAAAATTTCTCTTAAACTCCTTTTATAAAACATTGAAAGACTTCTTCATACTGGGTTAAAATTAGATTTCACTCATGATTTTGATCAGCTTGATTATGAGTGTATTTTGCTAGTTTATTGTTTAAAAATCTTCCTCAGACTTTCTCCTCTTAACTCTTGAAGTGCTACTAGGTGGGTGTTATTTTGTTTTTAGCTAAAATTGGGTCCTGGGAAAGAATGCAGAGTAGATACTAAGAAGATGACTCTCATCTGACAATGTCTATTACTTACCTGACTTCCTGGAATTTTAAAGGCCAGAAACTCAAGGGGATCCATATTCCTGAGCTCTTGAAAGGAATAATGGTTCTAGGAATTTTTTAATATTTCTGAAAATTAGCAGAAGCTATTCCTTGTAAGTCTGCTGCAGTGAAATCATTACATAGCACACCTGTAGCAGGTTGCCTATCTCTAGAAAAAATGGTACCAGATTCCCTTTCCCTGGTATATGATTCCAAAGGGGCTGCTCCATTTTGAAGGAGGTGCTTTGATTGAGCATTCAGTTCCTGTCAAAGAAGGAAATGTTAAGAGTTGTAAAAAAATACTCCCTAAAACGGGCCCTTCATCCCGGTTACATGGGAGTTCCTGCTGGAGCTGAGCTCCTGTTATCTTGCTGACAGTTCTGACCAACATCCTTGGGGCCAGCATTGTCCACACACTTCCCAAAATGAGACTAGAATGTCCCCAAACTATCAGACTCTACACATTCATCATATGCTTTCCTCTTGATCTACAGAGAAGCCAAGTCTCGTATGAAACTCTGACATGAGCGTTCATTCATTCTTTTTTTATCCTTTCATCCTATTTGATGGTGGAGGTATGAATGCCATCAAGGGGTGGCCAAAAAGTTTTTTCTTTCTTTCTTTTTTTTTTTTTCTGTAAGATGGTTCTAGTAAGTGCTTAGCTGTCTTTAACTTCATTCAAAACAATTTTGTTAGGTTGTATTGTGACAGCTGTCATATTGGTGTGCATTTATTTTTTTAAAGATTTTATTTATTTATTTTTAGCAAGCAGAAGGGAGAGAGAAAGAGAGAGAAACATCGATGTGCAAGAGATACATCAATCAGTTGCCTCTTGCATGCCCCCAACTGAAGACCTGGCCCACAACCCAGGCATGTGCCCTGACTGGCAATCAAACTAGCAACCTTTCAGTTCAACCAGCTGGCACTCAATCCACCATTAAGCCACACCAGCCAGGACTCAGTGTATGTTTAGAAAAAAAAAACACCATCAAAATTGGTGAATTTTTCTGTAGCCATTTTAATATTGAAGGTGGAAGAAAATACGTGACGTTTTTGGCATATTATGCTTTATTATTTCAAGAAAGGTAAAAATGCAACTGTAACAAACAAAAAGATTTGTGCAGTGTATGGAGAAGGTGCTGTGACTGATTGAATGTGTTAACAGTGGTTTGTGAAGTTTCACACTAGAGATTTCTCATTGGATGATGCTCAACTGGTTCAAGTAGATCAGCTGAAGTTAATAGTGATCAAATCAAGACATTAATTAAGAAAAATCAAGGTTATACCACACGGGAGATAGTCAACATACTCAAAATATCCAAATCAATAAAGTTAATGGTGAAAATTAAAAATGTCTTTTACAGAAAAGAATAAACTAACATTTGGCTAACCCAGTAATTTCTGTTTGGAACAGCAGCTTCTTAAGAATTTTCCCGCTTTAAAAGAGAAATATTTATAAAAAAAAACTGGGTGTAATTTTATGATTTTTTAGTGACGTTTTAAACATTATTATAAGCAAAAGCCTATTAAGACTGGTCATAAAGGTGAGAAAAAAATAGATTTGGCCTAAAAATGAAGACAAAGCAAAAATAAATCACCAAACAAACTGCATCTCTGTTGTGTTTTTTCCAGATCAGTTGATTTTTTCACAATTATTTAAAAACCTTCAAGACCTTAATATTTAGTTTCTTCAAAAACTTCAAGTATTACCCTAACTGGTGTAGCTTAGTGGGCTGGACATCCTGCAAACCAAAAGGTTGCTGGTTTGATTCCCGGTCAGGATACATGCCTGGGTTTGGGCCAGGCCTCCAGCTGGGAGCATGCGAGAGGCAACTAGTCAATGTATGTTTCTCTCCCTCCATTACACTCTCTCTAAAAATAAATAAAGAAAATCTTAAAAAGAAACTTCAAGTATTATATTTAAATGAGATATAGATATATGTAACAGATATCTATTATGTATAATAGAGATAGAAAGTTATTTAACAATAACGTATCTAATTTTAAAAAATAAAATCAGTATTTGTTCTAATGGCCCATTATAATTATCTGAGAAGCTCAACATATAAGTTGATGACAAAATTTTGCAATGTTGACCTCTAAAATGTAGTTTTTTTAAAAAATTTAGGTTCTTAAAGGAAACATGAAATTTACACTGCTTTTCAGGTTTGATCTGTATAGTATAAAGTCCAAGCTCATCAACGGATAAAATAGATTCCTATGGGATTGACTAGAAGATAAATTTTTATAATTAATCCAATTTTATGTTGACTTGTTGATTGCCATTAAATAAAACATGTACTCTCTATAACTGTCGACCTATGTCTTAGTGTTAATTACATGTAAAAATACAATTCATCTTATTTTAAGAAAAAATTCTGATACAAACAACTAATAGATTTCGAAAATTATATAATTAAGAACAGTGATATAATGAAATGAAAATCAAGAAAGCTGTAATGTTTTTGTAAAGTTTTCAAAGTTTTTTCACCCACTCTAATTAATCTATACATTCTCTTTTGAAGTCCTGCAATTACTTGAATATAAAAGCTCTTTATGGATGAACCCTGAAAACATGCTGATAAAGAAGCCAGTCACAAAAGACCACATATTGTATGGTTCCATTTATGTGAAATATTCAGAACAGGTAAATCCATAGATGCAGATTGGTTGTTGCCAAGGGCCAAGGGGCTGGGGAAATTAATGAGTATGCGTTTGTCTTTGGGGACAATGAAAATGTTTGAAACTAGATAGAGGTGGTGGTTGCACAATACTGTAAATGTACTAAATGCCAGTGAATTGTCACTTTAAAATGGTTAATTTTATGTGAATCTCCCATAGCTTTTAAAGTGTTATATATTTTTATTAAATGTATATATTTATATATTATATATAAACTGAAGGGCACACAGTATTTTTGTCTTTCTGACTAGACTTGTAGCTTTTTATTACTTTTTAACTGAATTTATGGAGGTAACATTGGTTAATAAAATTACATAGGTTTAAGATGTACCATTCTACAATACATCATCTGTATATTATACTGTATTTTCATCACCCCAAGTCAAGTCTCCTTCTGTCATCATTTAATCTCCTTCACTTACTTCCCCCATTCCCCTTTCCCTCTGGTCATCACCATACTGTTATCGGTCTATAATTTTTATTTTCTTATTTATTTTCTTTCAGTTAGTGCAAATTTCATTCAGAATAAGGTAGGGTTTTTCAAAAGTTATTGCAGTGTGTAGTGTATTGCAATTCTACCTTCTACTTCTGGAGGTTCATGCTGCTAATGTAAAGACTCCAAGGAGCACAGTTCTGGTGCTTTTCAGCTCTTTAGAATTGGGTAGCTTATAATGTCCTATACAATAAGCAGTAATTTTGTTTTGTTTTGTCTGGAAGTGTCTTGAGTCTAAGTAAATAGGAGGAGGAAAGTCAGACAGGAATCACAGTGATGGCAGAGTGCTGCCCTGCTTGCATTTTAACAACTGTAGTCATGATATGAGAACCAGGCATGAAAGTGAGGGACTGGGAGGAAGCCTTCCAGACCCTTGTTATCATCCTTAAAAGAAGAGGAAAGATTGGGGTGGTGAACACACAATATACAAATGATGTATTATCAAATTGTACCCCTGCAACCTATGTAATTTTATTAACCAATGTCACCCCAATAAATTCAATTTAAAAATAAAACAAAAAATAATAAATAAAAATAAAGAAGAGGGAAGAACTCACTTTTTTTTCTGCTGTGAGCCTGGCACTGCTCTATTGTTTTGATGCTACTTTTGGTCTGAGCAAACCTCTGAGTCTCTGTGGGCCTCTACCCTCTACTCTGTAAAAACCACAGGCTAGACTGGCAAAGCCCTTTGCCTCTAATGTGCTATGAGCCTGCACTGGCCCCCAAAGCAAGGGCAACTCTTGTTCCTCTTGTGAAAGAAGCTCTGGGTCAGGCTCTCTGCTTCACAGTCTGAGCGTGCCTCACCCAGTCACTATACTCAAGTCCCAGGCAGGCCAACACCAGATGCACAGCAAGACCTGAGCTTCCTTGGGATTCAGATCAGAGAGGGGGCTGCCATGTCCTTGCTGAGTAGCCTCCAAGCTCTCTCTTCACACCTGAGCATCACACTGGTATCTGAGGATGTGGTGACTGAGCTCCCTGTTTTTCTGTACGAGTATTCTCTCTCACCTGATACTTGTATTTTAGGATCTTTTATTCTTACTTGGTTATGTTCAGAACATTTTATAAGATGATCTCTAATTAAAACCCAATGAACAAAAATATGGTGAAGCCTGTAACTCGAGTCTATGTAACTCTAAGGAACGAAGTTTAATTCCACTTTAAGGGTTTACAAATGCATTGGCATGAGTCCTGCACCCTAAATTACCATCCCCAGGAGGTGAAGCAGGTGTCCTCTTTATCCCATTTAAAGCAAGTCTTCAGTGTCCATTCACTTTTCCAAGTAACCAATCATCTCCTAGTGCCTAGAAACTTGTCCACACAGTCCTTGAGAATAATCTGTAGCCAAAACTTACTGCTTTTCCAAATGTTTGTAGACTGACAGTCTCTGCTAGAAAATCCCTCCCCAGGTAAAAACTACCTGATGCTCCCATTTAGCATGGAGGATGTCAAATGGGAAGTTCCTCATTCTCACACAACAAATTAACTTAAATATTTAGTTACTGTAGTAACTTTTTGGAGAAATAATTTGTTCAGTAGTTTAAATAATTAATAGCCAATACAAGGTCTTTTAGTTCTGATTTTGTCTTCTTGTGTTTGGGTGGCTCTGAACAAATGACAATACTTCAGTATTTTAATTTCGTACCTTTTAAAAATGGTTATTTCATGGAGCCATAGAATAGCCAGTAAAAATCTTATCATTTAAAAAATTATTGCTAAAATGTTCTAAAGTATACCCTTTTAGGGGGCCAATTTGTCAGTCTGCCAAGTTGTTAATGCACAAACCTTTTGACTCAGCAATTCTATTCTGACGTATCTCAAGACCTACATGTGCCTAAGAGACATGTACACAGTTCACTGCAGTATTGTTAGAAGTAGAAAAAAAATAGGAAATGTGAATGACCATCAGTAAAGGAATTATCAATTTATGGGCTTCATATTATGGAATGCCGCTTATATGTGAAAATGAAAATAAATACTTCATAATTTACAAGGCTTTCAGTCTCCACACCAACCTTCACCTGCCATTCTTCATGTGGTCACCTACAGACCTATCAAAATCCCTCATTACCCCAGGGCTGTATTACTACTTCCCTTTGAGTGGGTAACCAATAAATTGAATTATATCAAAGGTACCAATCAATGGATATGCCTAAAGGCATACGCTATCACATTCTTCCTGGCAGATACATTTCAGATTGAAACCCACTGGAAAATGGGTGTTGTATATTCTGGAGTGTGGCTTATGCTTGTCATTCCGTGTTGTGTGGTATTTGTGTGCTGTGGTGTATCATTAAGTTGCAGCAGTCTTAAAGCTATACTTTGTCTTATTACTCCAGGGAGCAACTTGGCTCAGATCCAGGGAACTTCCAAAGTTATGGCAAGTGTTAGCACTGCTGTTCACTTCTTTGCTTAGAAGAGGACAAAAAACCCAGTTTGCATCTTATGTTGCATAGATATACAAATTTTCCGGCTTTCATGCAGTTTTTAAGTTTCAGAGCCATTTGAAAAAGGCAAAGCACAAATATGAAAACATTTTAAATAACTTACCACAATCACTATTAATAAAAGTCTAATTACTAACCAGTGGTCCATAATCAAGCAATAGTTAATTCCAAGACGGAAAATATATTTGGATTTATGCAAATATGCAGTAATACTATCATAGGGAAAAGGTGCCAGGCTAATACTGAAAAAGAGCTATTTCAGGACCTCTCAGGTGTTGTACCAAGCTGACTTGAGCTTTCATCATAGATTACATGCTGCCAAAACAGCTGGCCATGATTTTCATTCAAAAAATCTCCTGTCTCTTGAATGTAGTTTTCAGTATAGCTAGATACTACACTGATGTCTGAGCAATACTTCCAATTCCCTGGGCAGTGAAATATTTGTCAAATGGCTCCTCTTATCACACACTTATCATTTAATTTTTACCCTGGTGATGCATAGGACTCAAAAACTGTTTAGATTTTGCTCAAAAGAAAAAAAAAAAAGATAAGGCAAATACCAACACCTAGATTATAACTACCCAGCTGTAGCTCTCAATCTTTGTACAGGAAAACTAGGCAATTGGATTATGTTAAGGTTCATTCAGTATACCAATTTTTAAGAATGCAACTACTTAAATTTATTACCTTTTAATCTTTCCTTGATGCTAATACCTTTATCTTTATGCACCATAGTCCTGAAACCACTTCTAAACATTAAGTTCCTTACAGTAACTTTAAAAAACATCATGTGTAATTTAACACTGAATTACCTGAATTGCCCACCTTCCAGGGGTCTGTCGAAACACTGGGCAGAATGGCTTTCAGATTGAAAGTGTTTTCATCCTTTTCCAGTTATCTGAAGCCAGTTAGCCCAAAAAGCCTTGTTCAGATCCTCAACAAAAAAAAGGTAGTTTCCATTACTAAACTGCTAGTTTCCTTGAGGAATTCACTTTTAAAGGGATCATCATTGCCAGCAACTGGTATTTTAAATGTGGTTCTATAGCCATAGCAAAAACTTCCATATAAATCAAGAGATGATACTGATTTATTCCTTTTGACTAAAAACTTGATAAATTTGGACACAATTTCAGCATTTATGTTGTCATTTGGCTTAGAAAACTTTTTTTATATTTGTAATCACTTTTTACTTATGTGCCTTTCTTTAAGAAACTATTTTGTTTAACCCAAAATTCTACAAAATTAGTTTTTCCTCATTTATATTTAATATCTGAGACCACTTGGAATATTTGACAAAAACCTTTTATCAGCCCATTAACCTATTTATAAGCAGAGTATTTTAAAAGCCAGCCCTTATTTAAATGGTGTTGCTTATTATCAAAAACAAGATTAAAGTATGTACATAACAAAATCTTAAAATCTTAAGTGAAAGCCATGTAACTAATAGTTAAAACCTCTGCAATTATTAGTTTATTAGTATCATCCAGGACTCAGATGTTCAGTATTCCTCCTGAAATTACATAAACAAATGCAAATGGAAAGGTCCACGTCAAATTATATAACAAAACAGCACTCTGTCACAAAAGCGTGTAAAATTACAAGAATGCTATTTTAAAACACTGGCACTGTAAGAATGTCAAAAACCACAAAAACTGCCAAATCATTTCCTAAATGGCTAAGTGGATAAACATATGACCCTAATGAGTTTTGAGTTTTACAAGGAAAAATCAAGTTCAAATAAATTGGACAATTCATACTGTGATATAAAGTGTTGTCTTCCCTCATTATCTATTTGGTTTATAAAGGGGCAAATAATAATTGGGAAAATATACCTGATTTTAAATGTAGCATACAATTTTAAAAGTAGGTCCAATTAATTAAAAATACCTTTAATGGAGTCTTGTTTCCTAAGCCACCCATATTTAAATAGAAGACATTTACAGCCAGCATTTTTTTCCCAGAGGCTTCGCCAGGACTAATGTCAACAAAACACTTCACATGGCAGTCTTGTATTTTAAACGCACGCTTTTGGGGATACATTCTCAGGTCTTCTTTAATGTAGGAACTGCAAATATAATGCCATTACATGGTAATGGGAGTTTAAAAATGTAGAGTCCTCACGAAAAGATTAGAACATACTTTTCTACTACTCTTTCAAGGACAGACTTTCAAAATGTTTGATTCTAATCCCATGCTGTGAGTAGAGTGGTTACTTTTCACTTTGTAAATGTAACTGGGCTATGTGAAATTTGATACCAACTGATCACAATTTTAGAGTTTCACTTATGGATGAAAACTGTCTCAATTCAGCTCTTATTACCCTCATCACAAGTATGCAGGATGTGTAGACAAAAGCTTTTTATCAGCTAATTATATGAAAAGACAAACACTGTAATAAACCATGATCCAAAATGGGCATAAGCAAGACTAGCTTCCCCTCAAGAAAAAAAATTTCAGACCTATGAAAAGGACAACAATACTAATAAAAAAAATTGTATTTACTTAGAAGCATTCAGAATGTCAACAAAACAGCTGCAACTTTTTTTTTTTTTGCAATTACAGAGTGGTATTCAGTTAACAGAACAACAATTATTTTGTATAAGCTGCATCAGAGACAACTGAAGATGAAAAAACTACCATCCCCATATATAACTAATTTGTGCTGTGCACCAACAAGAACCTGCTTTAAACTTCCATGCCAATTTACAACCCCCATACTGTACCAGGCAAGGTTAGTGGCTATTGAAAATACCACCAGGACAGGGCTATCTAAAGACACATTCGGTAGTGTGTTAACTATACAAAAAAAGACACTGTACAGTTTAAAAACAAATCTTACACAGCCTTACATTTCAATTTTTTTCTTTAAAAGGAGTGAGTTGTGTACAGGGGGGTTAAATGCTTTATAGACAAGAAAAAAAAAAACTGCGCTAGAACCAACTTATTCATCATCATCCTCTTCATCTTCATCTTCATCTTCTTCGTCTTCCTCCTCTTCCTCATCCTCTTCATCCTCTTCATCTTCCTCCTCCTCCTTCTTTTTCTTGCTTTTTTCAGCCTTGACAACTCCCTTTTTTGCAGCATCAGGCTTTCCTTTAGCTCGGTATGCAGCAATATCCTTCCAAAATAAGGGCAGGAGAAATTGGTAGGAAAGACAATACAGTTAAGTAAGAGAAGAAATAAATTAATATGCCAAAACTTACCAAGCCCAATTATATGAAAATACCACATTTATCTGAAGGTTCACTCCAACTCCACAATTAATCAGGACTTTGAAAAATGCATAAAAATACTGAAATGATTGTTAATAACCCATAGCTCATTGAATGCCATGGTCTAACATTTGCTATGTTATGCTTCACTTACGTGAAATTATGCACCACATCCTAACTCGTTTATTGTAACTAGAATGTAGAGACTTTGATTAAAGGGTAGACACTGCCACCTTCTGAATGCAAAAAAGCATTCTACAGGTTTATATAGTCAGACACTAATCTACAGTAAGAAATTTGTTTTAAAAATAACTAAGTAAGCTAAAATTTAACTTTTTAAATCTCAATTCATAGTATAGGGGTTATATATTTTTCTTCATATCAATTTATTATAGACATTAACTTTTTAACTTAAAATTGAGGTTTTTTTTGTTATCTAGGGGAGAGAACATAAATGTTCCAAGGTATGTTTATGAAGAACACAATCTATATTATTTTCTCTAGCCCATTTTTATATTGTGACCATTTAAAATAACTAATCATCTCATTCAAAGTAACTATCAAAAATTTTATAGATTTGGACATACTGGGGAATTAACAAACCCACCCTAAATGTATGGCCTCTACCAAAGTCAAATTATATAGAGTAAAAAAAATTATCACCGAACTTAATATTCTATATAATTTGAAGAAAGGAAAAGGACTTAAGAGTATAGCCACTGACATAGTGAATGTAGTTAGTATTAAAAAAACGCATCACACATCAAACTTTAGAAATCCCTAAGAAAATAAAGTATTAAGATGCGGTATTAGATATAATTACCTAACACCTGGCATACCCTTTCATCATCATCACACCAAGCAAATCCGCACTTCTTACCTTTTCGTATTTCTCCTTCAGCTTAGCAGCCTTCTTTTCATAAGGCTGCTTGTCATCTGCAGCAGTGTTGTTCCACATTTCTCCCAGCTTCTTTGCAACATCACCAATGGATAGGCCGGGATGCTCTCCTTTGATTTTGGGGCGATACTCAGAACAAAACAAGAAAAAGGCCGAACTACGAAGAGGAATTTCATTTTAGAATTTTAAGTTTATTATCAAGTGTATATTGTATTGCTATATAAAAACTGCTTTAATTTCCAGCATGCATTGGATAAGGTATAAATACCATAATATGCGAATTATCCTTCATAACCAAAATTGTTTTATAATTATGTAACTCCTGACACCAATTGAACATACATTAATGTCAGACACCTCCAACAAGACATTCTACAAATTAAGTATGTCAGACATATTTTTCGAGAAAAGACTCAAAATTACATTTAAAAGTATAATAGGTCAAGGAAACAAACGTCAAATTCAAATGCTTTGGCTAAACTCCCACCCCACAGGAATTTTACTTACAATACTTAAATATACCAATGCGACCCACTATTAGCTAAGAAACTTTGATTATACACTCCAAACCCACAAGGTGGCTTTGCTGAATTTCTGATTCTACTGCAAAACACTCCTTGAAAGAAAAATGGCAAGATACTTACGGAGGCCTCTTGGGTGCATTGGGATCCTTGAACTTCTTTTTTGTTTCCCCTTTAGGAGGAATATAAGTTTTCATTTCTCTTTCATAACGGGCCTTGTCCGCCTTTGCCATGTCTTCAAATTTTCCTTTCTCTTTAGCAGACATGGTCTACAAAAGAATTATTTGTAGACTATAAGTAAAATAAAATTTTCAATAAACTGCCCTCAGAAGTATTAAAATGAATAAAACCAGTGTCCCTTGTTATAAGTAGCCTGTTCTAACATTACCACCTCACATTACCCAAATTGCACACAGGCTTTTTAAAATCCTAATTAGGAGTGGAACTCTTATGTTTTAAGCCCTCTTACCTTCCACCTCTCTGAGCACTTCTTAGAAAACTCTGAGAAGTTGACTGAAGCATCTGGGTGCTTCTTCTTGTGCTCCTCCCGGCAGGTTTGCACAAAGAAAGCATATGATGACATTTTGCCTCTCGGCTTCTTAGGATCTCCTTTGCCCATGTTTAATTACTTTTCTAAAAAATATAAAAATAAAACGTTTGATGTCTGCAATTCAACTATGACATTTAAGAGCACTTTGACTTCTTGGAGAGTGTATAAAAACTAATGTACTGGTTACTCAACACAGGAGTGACATCAACCTCCCATAATACCAAACCAAAAAAATTGTAGTAATAGCCAATTTCTAGAAGCAGCAATACCAAGCAGAAAACGGTCCTTCAGTGTACTCTCAAAACAGTGTAGGCACAATGGTATACTTGTATAGTCTGTTCAAAATACCTAAAAGGTTCTCTAATATTTTTCTTATGCGTTCAAAACCATTTTAAATCAACAAAATCAAATGTCAGAAAACTAATGTTGCAGACTTGTAAATTTAAACGACCTAAGTAATAAACAGGTACAAGCCCAAGGAAGTAGTAAGTAGGCCCTTCCCAATAATGGGCCTAAACCACTAATGTTTAGTGATTACTTGAAAAACACTCGCTCGGTATAAACTTTCCTGGGAGAAGGGCGGGGGAGAAAGTTGCCACGCTCAGACCCAGGCTGGGGTGGCAGCGTTATCCGTGCCGCTGCCACCGCATCGCGAGGCAGCTTCTCTCCTATCGGTTTGGCCCCGAGATGTATTTCAGTTCTGACTCAACACGTCCGGTCTGAAGTTTCTCCGCGTAAACAAGGATGAGGGACAAAAGCCACTCCTGCTTGTAGCTGGGGTTGACCCCCCCCCATCGGAGTATTTTTTTTTTATCCGTGAAAGTTGGGGCGCCGCACAGGGCGGGCTCCCAGCGTCCGGGCTCCACGCACCTTTTCGCAACTTAGCCCCAGGAGTCCGGGGGCGGCGGGCAGCACGGGGAGGGCAGGCGTGGACCGCGGGCCGCCACGTGCGCCCGCCGCCCCCATTTTGTCGGGCTCGCCGAGAGAGAAGCCCCGCTCGAAATGGGGGCTGGCTCCGCCCGCGGCTGCCGGCCCGGCGCGCACGGAATGGCCGCTGCGCGTCTTCCCCGCCTGCGCCGCCGCGAGGGCGAGCGCGAACATGGCTCCTTCCCTTTGTGTGTGTATGTGTGTGAGTGTGTTAGTGCGAGCGCGGGCGGGCGGGGTGCGCGGCGCGCTCTGGCGCACGCTCGGCCATTGCGGCCGGGGGGAGGGGCGGGGGGCGCGCGGCCGGACCCTCCCCTCCCCCGCCCGCTCCCGCCCGCTCCCGCCCGCAGCCGCCGCCGCCGCGCCCGTCTCCCTCCGCGGCCCGCGCGCCCGCCACCCCCGCACGGGGAACGCGGGGCTGGAGCGGGGCGAGGAAAAAAAAGTTGCCTCGGAACTGCGCGTCCCGCTCCCCCGCCCGCCCGCCGCCTTGTTTTCTCCCCGCCGGCAGCGCCGGGCGAGTCAGCCATGTTCCAGCGGGCGCAGGGCGCCGCTCCCCCCGCCGCCGCGCCGCCGCCCGGGCGCAGGCCGCCGGGCCCACCGCGCCGCCCGCCCGCGCCCGGCTCTGCGGCGGCCGATGCAGCCCAAGGAGGCGCCGCCGCCCGCCCTCCCGTCGTGGCCCCACCGTCCCCCGCTCACGGCGGCCGTCCGAACGCTCGGCCCGGGGGCTGAAAACACGTTAAAAATGTTTTTAATAAAAAAAAAAATTTGCGCCAGTCAGCGCGGACGCCGGCGGGTGGGCGGCACGGGCGCGGGGCTGCGGCGCTCGGTGAGCGGGGCCGGGGTCCTGCGCGGGGCAGGGCTCGGCGCCCCAGGCTCGCTCCGTGCGCAGTTCCCCCCCGTCCCCCCTCATCCGCCTTTGTGTGGATCCCGACCCGCCGCTCCCGGCCGCGGGATCCCGCCGCCGCGCGTGCCGGGCGCTGCCGGAGGCGCCCTCCCCACCGCGGCGCTGCCCCGGACTCACCCTCAGCGAGCACAGAGTCGTCTAGTGCCCGTCCGGCTCGCACTTGCCCCGGCGCTGTCTCTATGGAGCTCAATGTACTGCAATGGCTGTGAGAGCGGGAGCCAGACGCAGCCTCCTCACACTCTCCGCTCTGTAACATTACTCTCCAGCCAGCGCGCCTCCTATTGGCTACCGCCAACTCACCGAGCCCGGTCATTGGTCCGCTTCTTCCCATTGTCCTGACCAGAGCCCGTCGGCTATTGGCTGTCTCCGGAGACACGTCATCAAGGATTGAAACAGCGCGCAAATCTGAATGTGTGTGGAAGCCGGGCAAAGAGGCTGAGGCGGGAGAGGCAGAGGCAGAGGCAGCAGCTGCTACGGGAAAGCGAGCTCTATGGTGTGTGTGCATGTCTCTAACCCAAGCCGGCCCCACGCCGGAGCGGCCGCCGGAGCGGCGCAGGCCTGACTTCTCCACAAGAGTCTCCAACTCCTCATGCAAAACAGACACCCACAGGCCTCCCCCCCCTCCCTACCCCAAACTCACTCGTAAAGCGCTTGAGTTAAGAGACCCCAGAATTTGAGCAGACCTTCAAAAGTGAGGGCGACAGTCTGAGGCAGCGTCCCCTGAAAAGTGGGGCTCCTGCCAGTGCACAGGGGTGAAGACAGCAAGATTGGGGCCCCTCGACACCACGTGGCTACATTACACTAGATCTCTGCAAAAGCAGGGCTTTTCCTATAAGAAAGTGACATGATCCGGTTGGCTAGTTTTAAAATGCCCCTTTTTCTGGGCTCGTAAGCCGTAACGTCAGGCTTGCTGAGCAGCTGAAATCTTGACTCACAGCACAGGCATTTGGTTTCACCCTTTTTGTTGGTTTGATCGAGTTTCACAGCGTGTCTAGAACTTTTTATTTAAATACAAAGCACTGTATTAACTTCCTGGAAATCGAATAATTATTCCATGTAATTAAAGCACAGCTATTTCATTTTGATATGGGGCACTCCGGCAGGAAATGTTTGCGAGGGCTTGCTAGAATTAGCAAATTCATTAGGGACCACGTTTTTAACTGTTTGGCTATTTTATTTGACTTGGTGTGGATTACTGTTATAATCAAACGAATCCTTGTGATGCTATCTCTCCCTCCCATCACACCACTTAGTGCATCCATGTACTTGCTCTAGGATTACAGGAGCTGTAGAGATATGGTTACCTTGAGGTCTAGATGGAGGCACAGAGTTTGTACACTCAAATCCACAGGCTGTGCTTTCTCTAGCTTACAAAGCTGGCTGGTAGTTACAGATGCATGTATTGTTATGTCTGTAAAGAAAATGTGATAGCTATATCAGCCAGTTCTGAAGACCATACACAAATATCAGGGCTTTATGAAACCATTATCTAGTCCTCCTTAGCCTGAGCAGACCACACCCCTATTCAGTTATAACAGACTTCCCCTTTTTCACACTCTAATGCTATGATTATACATTTTTAAATCCACCAGCCAATTCCCCTGATGTAATAGATCAGCGGTTTTCAACCTTTTTCATCTCACAGCACACATAAACTAATTACTAAAATTCTGGGACACACTAAAAAATATAATTTTTGCTGATCAGGCAAAAAATTGGTGTAATTTTGATTCACACCAGACAGCTATCTGTTGTGCTGGCTATTGTCATTTTTTAAAAAATTTGACAATCTATGGGAAAAGAGGTCAGGGCCCCTGACTAAACAGTCAGGTATTGCATGTTTTAAAAATTCTTGCTGCACATGGGTTGAAAAATCACTTTAATACAGCAAAGTTAATCACTTTATTATGATTTTTTATTTTTTTATATCCACTCTAAGCATCCATAACCTAATATATTTGCTCTAATTTCTTAAGGTGTTTGAGAATCAGCTTCATTAACTTTTCCTGACCTATGATTTTAATGTTTATTCCTTTTTTAAAATACATGATTAGAATCAGGGATTATAGTCTTGATGAACAGATAATGTACAACACATGCACATGAAAAAGTGTATAATATTGAAGAATATATAAAATAGTATAAGGTACACTCAGTGTAAAAAGTAAACATCTAAAGTTAACTTTTATATTGTTATTTTCACATTATATTGTATATTGGATTTATAGTGGCCCAATCACACACTTCACTAATTGTCTACTTCTTCCTGCCAGAAAACAACATGACAGCAATGGACCCACACAGATTTCTTTTTTTTTATTTTAATTGTTGTTCAAGTACAGTTTTCTGCCTTTTACTCCCATCCCAGCCCACTCCCCAGTGCTCCCCACCTCTCTCCCATTTCCACCACCCCCTAGTTTTTGTCCATGTGTCCTTTATACTTGTTCCTGTAAACCCTTTCCCTTTTCCCCTGAAATTCCCTCCCCTCTCCCCTCTGGTCTCTGCTAGCCTGTTCTCTATTTTAGTGTCTATTTTAGCTAGATGGTATGATGAGTAATAAACACTGGACTTAAACAGACTGGGTTCAAACCCCAGCTCTGCTACTAACCAGCTGTATGATCTTAGGTAAGGATTTTCTTGTTTGTTTTGCCTTTTTTTTTAAAAAATTATTTTAATCATTGTTCAAATACAGTTTTCTGTCCTTTACTCCCATTCCAGTGCACCCACCCATCCCTCCCCACTTCCCTCCCATTTCCACCCCACCCCAGTTTTTGTCTATGTGTCCTTTATATTTGTTCCTGTAAACCCTTCCCATTCTCCCTTGAAATTCCCTCCCTTCTCCCCTCTGGTCACTGTCAGCCTGTCCTCTATTTCAGTGTCTTTGACTATATTTTGCTTGTTTCTTTGTTTTGTTGTTTAGGTTCCTGTTAAAGGTGAGATCATATGGTATTTGTCTTTCACTGCCTGGCTTATTTCGTTTAGCATAATGCTTTTCAGTTCCATTCATGCTGTTGCAAAGGGTAGGAGCTCCTTTCTTTCTTTCTTTCTTTCTTTCTTTCTTTCTTTCTTTCTTTCTTTCTTTCTTTCTTTCTTTCTTTCTTTCTTTCTTTCTGCTGCATAGAATTCCATTGTGTAAATGTACCACGGTTTTTTGATCCATTCATTTACTGATGGGCACCTAGGTTGCTTCTAGCATTTAGCTATTGTAAATTGTGCTGCTATGAACATTGGGGTGACTAGGTTCTTTTGGATTGGTGTTTCAGGGTTCTTAGGATATAGTCCCTGCAGTGGAATTGCTGGGTCAAAAGGCAGGTCCATTTTTAGTTTTCTGAGGAAGTTCCATACTGTTTTCCATAGTGGTTGTACCAGTCTGCAGTCCCACCAACAGTGCACTAGGGTTCCCTTTTCTCCACAACCTCTCCAACACTTGTTTGTTGCTTTGTTTACGATGGCCATTCTGACTGGTGTGAAGTGGTATCTCACTGTAGTTTTAATTTGCATCTCTCTGATAGCTAGCGATATTGAGCACCTTTTCATGTGTCTCTGGATCCTCTGTATGTCCTCCTTGGAGAAGTTAGGCAAGGGTTTTTTTTAACCTCTTGTGCTTCAATTCTCCCAATTCTCTCCTCTATGAAATGCTCATAGTGTTGTTAGAAAGACTAAACTTTTTTTCAAAGATTTAAAATTGTTATGCAGATCCCTTCAAACCCATGACTTAGAAAACCTCAAATGCTGTTAACATTGAATTTTTCCTCATACTTTTACATAACAGCAGTAGTTGTGAAACTAATTAATGTTTTTCTTTTTAAAATTCTGGTCTCAGCCATGGCTGGTGTGGCTCAGTAGGTTGAGCACCGGTCTGCGAATTGAAAAGTTGCACGTTTGATTCCCAGTCAGGGCACATGCCTGGGTTGTGGGCCAGGTCCCCAGATGGGGATGTACAAGAGGCAACCAGTCAATGTTTCTCTCACACATCAATGTTTCTCTCTCTCCCTTTCTCCCTCCCTTTCCTGCTCTCTAGAAATCAATAAACAAAAATCTAAAAAAAAATTAAAACAAAGAAAAATAAATACATTCTGGCCTCAAACAGCACTGATTTTCATCCAGTCTAGTGATGGTCCCTTTATTTATTTTCAAATGTAACACAGGCCATATCAGAGAAAAGAACCTTCCTTATGGGCATAACATTTCTCATATTTGTTTTTCCATAATATAGGCAGGGAGGAACATAAAAAGGAAAGAAACTTAAAAAAAAAACCCAGCAACTTCTAGCTCTAGTCCCGCAAACTTGATGTTTACTTATTTATGATATTAGACTCTTTCCTTTTTCAAAATGAATCATTAACCACAAATCTGGCATATATTTTACTTTAGAGTTACTGGGTATTTTATCCCAAATTACAGAGTTGTCTAATTCAGAAAGCCTGAACACTCTCTCCCATGCCAAGTTACCCAAATGAATCTTCATTATAGATCTTCATTAGTATAGTTTATGTCCTTCTTAAAGCCTGACTTTTATCCCCTCTGGGGTAGGTGAAGTGCCTCCCTTCTGTGATCCTATAATATTCTGTGTATTAATTGCTGTGCTCACAATTGTAATTATCCAGTTATGTATCTGTTTGTCCCACTGTACTGCACCCCTTATAAGCACAGACCCTGTCTTATCTTTGTTTCCCAAGCACCTAGTAGGGTGTGTGGCTTATAGCAGGCATTAAATAAAGTCTGTTGAATAAATGAATTAATAGGTGAAAAGTATTTATTGAAAATTATTGCTTTAATCTATTTCCATCTTCAGAGATAAGCATTGGGGTCTCTAAATCAGAAGGTAGGAAAATAGAATAATAATAAGTTCATGTTAGGGTACAGCATTGAAGATAGATACCAATTGCACCTCATTCTTATAACTTAAAAGGAGGAAGACAGAATTGGGGGGCTCAGAGGATCTCAAATTTTTCAGTGTTTAGACAAACACTGAAATTTTTAGTATTTACCAGTTCCCAACGAGGGCCAAGGTTATTCCTTGTTGGATACACTGAACTACAGCAAGCCAAATAAGAATTTATCACAGAGACTACCAGAATGTCTGCCCAAAGGTTGCTTCCAACAGGCCTTTGAAATTTAACTCTAATGTAAAAAAAAAAATACTGACACCATAAGTCTTTGACTAAGGGATATTGATTCTTCCCATTGCAATCAATCCTAAAGTCCATCTATGTGAAGTCTCTTGTTTCTCCTCCTCAAAAAGGGCCAGTTTCTGAAAAAGATAGAAACAGTAAACCAAAATGTCTGATGAGGACAACCATACTTAAAACTTTTTTTTTTTAGGATGCTGAAAATAAAGGAGAGAAGAATTCAGGAAAAGAAAACAGCAAAGGTTTGTGAACTCTGCACTACAAAATAGGACAGTGAGTACCAATCCCACCGACTGTGCTCAGTTTCTCTAACTCTGAGGGCTATGATACCTTATCTAACTTACAAGGATGTTACAGAACCAAATGGACAGGTACCAGAGGCAGAGGGCAGAGAAGTGATGTTCTATTTGTCAGTGTGTGGAGAAGGGGAACCTTGTCCTGAGCTGCTTAAGTACTTCTGACTGAGCCTGAGGTTTCTGGCCAAATGTGGCTTGCAGGTGGGAAAATCAGGGACTTCAGCTGTGGGCAGCATTGATGGCAGAGGTCATCAATGAAAAATGGTACAGAAACTATTTTATACCAATAATTTCTCTAGAATTGGAATATTTTACTGGTGAATAAGGAAGAAATATCATAACTTTACTTTTGTTTCTTTTTTATATATTAGATGCCTGTTCTCTGGTTAGTCAAAGAATGAAACACATGAAAAGGGATTACTCCTTAGTAAAAGATTTTATGAAATGATGATCTATATTCAGAAAAGATCACTATTTTAACTCTTGATCTCAAGAACCACATAACATACCAAATTCAGCTGCCCTATTAAAAGTTCCATAAACCTTAAAAATAAATATCTTAACATACCTACAAGATTGGTTATAATAAAAAAGACACAATGGCAAGTGTGGGTGAGGATGTGGAGAAACTGGAACCATCAGATACTGCTGGTGGGAATGTAAAATGGTGTAGCCACTTTAGAAAACAGTCTGACAGTTCCTCCAAAAGTCAAACATAGAGTTCCATATCAATTACCCAGCAACTCCACTGCTAGACATGAACCCAAGAAAAACAGAAATATGCCCACACAAAAACTTGTACATGAGCATTCATAGCAGCATTATCTGTAATAGTCAAAAGGTAGAAAGAACCCAAAAGTCCATCAGTGAATTAGTGGATAAATAAAATATGGTCTATTTGTATGATTTGAATGTTATTCAACCAAGAGAAGAGTGGAGCACTGATTCAGGCTACAACATGGTTGAACCTTGAAAACATTATGCTAAGTGTATAAGAATCCAGCCACAAAAGATCACATATTATATGGCTCCATTAATATAAAATATCCAGAATAGGAATATTTGTGAAGTAGAAAGTAGATTAGTAGTAGCCAGGAGTTGAGGATAAAGGTGAGGGGCAGTGACTGCTAATGGGCATGGAGCTTCTTTTAGGAGGACAAAAGCATTTTAAGATTATAGTAATGGTTATATAACCCTATAAAAATACCAAAAATCATTGAATTTGTATGTGTGTGAATTATATCTCAATAAGCTGTTTTATAAATGTTTTATGAATGGTTTTGATTAATCAAACAGAATAGGACAACAGCACACAACCTACCTGCCAGTTGTACCCAATACCTTCTTGTAGGCCATGGTGTTAAATACCATGTGAAAATGGACCTTTTTCTTCATTAGGTGGACATTTCATCTATTATTGGGGTTACATATTCTGTCCTTAAAATGTCTTAAGAAAGCCCTGACTGGTGTGACTTAGTTGGTTGGGCATTGTCCCCCAACGCAAAAGGTCACTGGGTCAAGTCCTGGTCAGGGCACATGCCTAGGGTTGCAGGTTTGGTCCCTGGTTAGGGGACATATGAGAAGCAACCAACTGATATTTCTCTTACACATCAATATTTCTCCCCTTCCCTTCTCCTCTCTCTATAAATACATACATACATACATACATACATGAATACATACATACATACATACATAAATAAATAAATAAAAACTTCAAAAACAAGTATTAAAAGAGTGCTTTTCAAGGGTACCTTGTGAGGTTTTTCTTGAGAGCCTGGGTTAGCTGCAGTAAATCTGCTGAGCCTTGTAGGGTGAGGTCAGATGGTGCTAACTGGCAGGCCTCTGGCTTTATCTGACACACAGATGTTTCATGTGGCCAACATCATGTTTTTAAAAGTTGGAAAGATCAGGGACCTAATAAGCTTGTATGCACATTTTGGCAGGGTGACAACCTGGTGGAGTGACAAGGGGCTGCCTTCCTCGAAGTGGGTATGTGTTCTATAGTTTGCTGCAGTCCCCACCATTCCCTGATTAGTCATTCTACCTGACTTACTCATGTCATCTACCTGGCTTCTGAAGTTGGGTCCTTGATATTTCATGACTACGACCTGTGATTGTAAATTTTTCATCATCAGAGATTCCTCTCATAGGAATCACTTATTATCACACATAACAGAGTGGCAAACTGAACTAGAGGGGTCCCTCGAGTGAGAAACAGACCATTTTGGTGATATACTCTTGATGAGGAATAGAGAATATAGCTATTCTGCATAAGATGTCTTATGGCCCGCACAAAAGGCTAGAAAATAAGCATTATTTATCATGTGTCTCTTATGTGCTGAGCACTATCCATAGATTATTTCATTTAATTCTCACAGTGACCCTACTGGCTAGGATACTTATTTCTCTTTTACAAATAATGTTAAGGAGGCTTGGTGATATCATGGAGTTGACCAAGGTCACACAGCTAGTGAGAGAGCAACAATATTGACTTGGTTCTGACTCCTAAGCTAAAGTTTTCACCACTAAGCCATATGACCTTCCTCCACTCACTAGCCTCACTAATAAAATGAACACGGATCACATTTCCCACCTAAGCATACCTCATATTCTCAAGGGAGTCCTGACACAAGTTTATAGCCTTGCTTTCAAGGTTTTAGAATAGGACCTATACATGTGGCAGATATAAAATTTGAAAAAAGTTTAATGAAACAACACCTACCATTATTGTGATGGAATCTGATTTTGTTTTTTCTTAAAATCATAAACTTCCAAACCCACCAATAGGCCCTGCTAAGAGCAAAACATTGCATTGGAACTATAGCAAATAAGCCCCATTTACCATCAAGGGTGACATCCACCCTAACTGACAAGTCCCAGTGCTGCAGGCTGATTGTACAGGACTGAAGAGAGGAGCATGTCAGGAGAGGTGCCCAGCACCTAGAACCTGCAGCCAAAGCTCCCCAGCACACCCAACAGGGGTGGTGCCAAAACTGCAGGACTATCCCAGAGAAAGACTCAGGAAAGAATGCCGCCCTCTGTCATGGAGACCTCAGACAAAACCAGGCATTCCAGGCCAGGGACCCAGGAAATGCAAAGAAGGTGCCTGCAAATCCTGAGGCCTAGGAAAGAAATCCTAGGTGACTTAGTAAGTACATTCCTTACCTGGTGAGCTCCCCACCTCAGCGTTGTCAGTGGGGAGGTGGACCTGTTGGGAAGACAGCCTCCTCTCCCAAGGTTCTGGGCCTTTTTGTTTAAAAGAACAATGGCTATTGGGGCTAAATGGAAGGGAACTGCCAACCCTATCTGTTGTTCATAAAAAACTTGTAGGCTTTTTTTGAAAGGTTGCTGTTGACCCTTGTTCTAAGGTTTCCTTTTGACTTTCAAAGTAAGAAATGAGGGAGTAGGAAAGACATAGCACTATTTAGTATATTTTAACATAAGTACTACCAGCCATTGATAGTTAATGTGTATATTCAGAAATGAACTCTGTCTTAGAAACATTCATGGCATTTGACCAGTGACTTTACTTCTAGGAAATATTTAGAAAATAATAATCAGAAATAATTGAAGAGCATAAATATTTAAATATTAATCGCAGCATTATTTATAATGTGGAAACAACCTAGATGTCCAATGAAAGGGGCTTGGTTAAATAAATTTTGGTCCATCCTGGATGATGGATTACTATTATGCCACTATCAAATTGTTATGAATAATACATTTAATGTCATGTAAAAATATTTACAATATTTTATCATCACAAAAACCATTTTAGAAGTATTCCTCAGTTTGAAAAAAGTGTGTATGTGAATTCAAAAAAGACTAGAAACTTCCAGTCAAGATGACAGCATAGGCTTGCCTCCTCACACAACCACATCAAAATTACAACTAAAATGTAGAACAACTGACACTGAGGACAGTCAGAAATCTAGTTGAATGGAAGTCTGACAACTATGAAATTAAAGAAACCATATCCACCCAGCCCAGGTCTCCCACCCAGGGTCCCAGTGCCAGGAAGACAGGTCCCCATAACTTCTGGCTGCAAAACCCAGCAGGGACTGGCTCAGTGTAGGAACTATGGAAGTCCCAAGCAGTTCCCCTTACAAAACTCACACACAGACTTACTCAAGACTCACTCTTTCTGAGCTCCAGCACCAGGGTAGCACCTTGAAAGACACCAGTGGCAAAGGGGAGGAACTGAAGCGTCTGGCATCAAGGCAAGAGCTGGGGGACAGTTTTCTCTCTGGCAGAAAGGCAGTCAGAAGCCATTGCCTGTGTCTGAGCCATCCCCCCATAGAGCCACAGAGTCAGCAGGTAGGTGCTGTATTTGAAACTCCATCATCCTGCCTAACACTGTTTTCCCTACCTCATGAAATCCCCTGACACTCCATCCCACCCAACTTACAGGACCACCTAAACTGTTAACCATGACTTTTCCATATGAATGGCCAGTCTTGGTTCATGCTTCACAGCTTCCTAAATGCTTGCAAACAAGCAACAGCTGGCCTCAGTAAGCCCTCGGTCCCCATACCTCTTGTTAAGTGGCCCCAGGCCCAGCACTAGCAGCAGTCAGCCTAGATTCACATTTTGGCTTTGACTGGGAATCTCCAAGCCCAGCACAAGTAGCAGCCATCTTGGATTTCTTTATAGCTCATGCAGGGTGGCCCTGAGCAGAACACAGTTTAGGGCTGATATTTGCTTGCACCACCTGGGAAATCCCAGAGCCTGCACACCCAGAGGATAACTACAGACCATGTAAGAGCACCAACACTTTGCCCCTGCACAGCTGATCCTCCACCCTCTGTTGGTGGTCAGTGGTGACAGCCAGTCCTTGCAGCTGACTGGCCTAGTTCAATCTCTCCCAATGACTTGCAAACAGCACTCAAGACTCAACTACAAGAGGAGGATGTACTCAGTTCACATGGAGAATGTACTTCTAGTACCCAGCTTGGGTGTTAGGGGAGGCTGTGCCACTAGACCCTACAGGACACCTATTGTGTTAGGCCATGTTACCAAGACAGGGAGTTATAGCAGCCCTACCTAATACATAGACACAAATACAGGGAGACTGCCAAAATGAGGAGACAAGGAAACATGGCCGAAATGAAAGAACAGATCAAAACTCCAGAAACAAAAAAAGGAGGCAAGCAATCTATCAGATGCAGAGTTCAACACACTGGTTATAAGGATATTCAAGGAACTTAGTGACGACCTCAACAACATAAAGATCCAGTAAAAAATGAAGCATTCACTAATTGAAATAAAGAACAATTTACAGGGAAAGAACAGTACAGTGGATAAAGCCAAGAATCAAATCAATGATTTGACACATGAGGAAACAAAAAAAGACCAATCAGAACAACAAGAAGAAAAAAGAATCCAAAAAAATGAGGGTAGTATGAGTAGCCTCTGGGACAACTTCCAGCATTCCAACACTCACATTATAGGGGTGCCAGAAGGAAAAGAGACAGAGCAAGAAATTGGGAATCTATTTGAAAAAAATAATGAAAGACAACTTCCCTAATTTGGTGAAGGAAATAAACATGCAAGTCCAGAAAGCACAGAGAGTCCCAAACAGGATGGATTCAGAGAGGGCCGCTCCAAGACACATCATAATTAAAATGCTAATGGTTAAAGATAAAGAATGAATCTTAAAAGCAGCAAGAGAAAAGCAGCTAGTTACCTACAGGGGAGTTCCCAAAGACTGTCAGATGATTCCTCAAAAGAAACTTTGCAGGCTAGAAGGGATTGGCAAGAAATATTCAAAGCCATGAAAAGCAGGGACCTACAGCCAAGATTCCTCTAAGCCATCATTTTGAATAGAAGGGCAGATAAAGAGCTTCCCAGACAAGAAAAAACTAAAGGAGTTTGTCACCACCAAACCAGCATTATATGAAATGTTAAAGAGACTTATTTAAGAAAAAGAAGACCAAAACTATGAACAATAAAATGGCAATAAATACATACCTATCAATAACTGAATCTAAAAAACAAACTATGCAAACAAGAACAAAAAACAAAATCATGGATGTAGAGAGCATTTTGATGGCTGCCAGATGGGAGGGAAATGTGGGAGAAATGAGTGAAGGGATGAGGGGACTAAGAAACATGAATAGGTAGTTACAAAATAGCCATGGAAATGTAAAGTACAGTATAGGAAATAGAGTTGCTAAAGATCTTATACATATGACCCATGGACAAGAAGAATGGTTTGTGGATGGCCTGAGAGAGTGGGTGGTGCTGGGTGGCGGGCCAAGGGGGAAAGATTGGGACAACTGTAATAGCATAATCAATAAAACATAATTTAAAAAAACTGGAAGAATATACTAAAATATTATCTTTCATTTCTGGTGAAAGGTAATAGTTTTTTCCTTCTATAATATTTCCTCAATTTTGTACAATCCATTCACATTAGTTCTATAATTAGAAACAAAAGCCTCCAATTTATTGTTTGGTGTAGCTACAGGACTTGACAAACATTTCTCTTGTATTTTTTAAAAATTGAATTTTGAGGTGACATTGGTTAATGCAATTACATAGATTTCAATTGTACAAGATTATATTAAAATTCCAATATATTAAGAGAAGAAATTTGCTGATAAAAGACTCAAAGATTCAGATCATTAAAAAAAATTTCAGATTTCCTTGCTCTAGAAACTCTCCCCTACAAGGAAATATACAACATCTATAAAGATTATGCATATTTATTCTAGCTCTAAAGTCACCACAGCATCTCTAAGGTGACTGCTCTGATAACACAAAGCAGAATCAGTAATTGTCTACTTGAAAACTTTTACCTCTCACCTCTACTCATGTGTCTTCTTTAATGGCTATTCCTTTTTTCCCCATAATTTGGTCCTGAATCATATTCTTTGCTTCTCAGCTCTTTTAGAGACCTCGGGGACCAACTCACTGTATAGTTTTAACCTCCATCTCTATGTAAATGACCCTAAGTTTCCCCTGCAGACTTAGGCTCTCTCTTGGACCCCAACACTTACCAGTTTCTCAGGCTCACCAGTCTGCTCTCTAAACCACACCTCTTTCCAATTTCTTTCCTTTTGCCAATTTCCCAAACTGGCTCCAGTTCTTGGGGTCTGATCCCCCTTCTTCCCTTTCTCTCACACCAAATTTTACAACATCCATATCACACTACTTTTGAATCATTTCATTTTATTTTTTCCATTTCTATTGTCAACTTTATTATGGTATTTATTATTTTGTGGTTTAGAATGGAGGCTTTGGAAACAGACACCCATAGGTTAAAATCCTGGGCCCAGCACTAGCTAGTTGTGTCACCCTAGGCAAAGTGAGTTAACTTCTCTGAGCCTCAGCTGCTTCTGTAAAATGTGTAATATCCTTTTTAAAGGGGAGCTGTGAGTTTAAAGTAGCTCATAACAGAGCTGAGCCTAGTATGTAAATTGCTTCGAACATTGTAAATGATCAACCGATGTTGGCTGTTTATTTTAGGTTACTTTAAAAAGTGGTATTAATATTTTCCTAATGCACCAAAGTCTATTGCTTAAAAACTTCCCATCTAATTATAGAATTTTTTTCAAAATTAACTACAATATCCTTACCTGACCTTCAGAACCTTCCCTGATAAGGCAAAATTTCCCTCTTGCTTTCCCTCCCCACTGTTCTCCTAATCTCCAATCAAGCTGGACCTTGTACTGTCCTACCTTGGAGCTTCTGGTCACATTGTTTCTTCTGGTTGTAGTGTCCTTCCCCCATCTCTGCTGCTAAAATCCAACCTGTCCTTTTAAACCTTCCCAAACTTTATTCATTAAGGTCATATTTGATTGATTTTCTGTCCACACCTATCATATTGTTGATATTCAGTTTTAATACATTATGTCTAGAATTCCCTTCCCTCCATAGATTTCATCACATTCTAGTGTACTGACTTTGGGTGCATGGAGCTAAACATATGGTCATGATATCATGTTTGTTGGTCAAAATCAGTGATACTGGCAACTTCATGTGGTTCAGTTCTTCAAAGGCTGGCCCCATGTTCTAAAGACTTTGGGCAATCTTTCTATGATCAGTCTTTTTAACAGATTTTCTATTCAAAAATAGTAAAAACCAAAGTTTTTACTGTGTGAGGTGTTGAGACGCTTGTAAATATATTTGTTTTAATTCATGTATATTATTAAAAATCTTTAAAGTCAAAACAATAATGCTGGGTTTCTAAATGGCTATACTTGTGTGGCAACAAAGATGCTTTTTGAGGTTAACACAGGGTTTTTTTTCTGCATATTACAAAATATCACAAATGTTTATAAACTCCCCCCAAATGTTACCATCCTTCTTGTGTAGAAGTTTACCTTGAGTCCTGGCCAGAGTGGCTCAGTTATTCAGAGCACCATCCCATAACCAAAAGGTTAAGGGTTTAATTTCCACTCAGGGCACATAACTAGGTTGTGGGTTCAATCTCTGGTCCAGGTGCACAAGGGAGGCAACCAAACAATGTTTCTCTCTCTCCCTTTCTCTCTGTAAAAGCAATGAAAAAATGTCTTCAGGTGAGGATTAAAAAAAAAGAAAGAAAGAAATTTACTGTATTTGGTCTGTATAATGAGCACTCATGTTTTTGGCCCAAACTTTCAGGAAAAAAATCTTCTGTTTTAATTTTTTTTAAGATTTTATTTATTTATTTTTAGAGAGGGAAGGGAGGGAAAAAGAGAGAGAGAGAAACATCAATGTGTGGTTGCTGGGGGCCGTGGCCTGCAACCCAGGCATGTGCCCTGACTGGGAATCGAACCTGCGATGCTTTTGTTTGCAACCTGTGCTCAATCCACTGAGCTACGCCAGCCAGGGCTTGTTTTAATTTTTTAATTCAATTATTTCTTTATTTATATGTAGATACTTGTTTTTTGTATTGTACAGGGTATTATTTTATATATGGATATTGTTATTGCTTTCTAGATTTACCCTTCTAATGCATAAGCATACAAATAATTAACATTTCTATAAATACGGAATTAGTACTGTCCATATATAATGCACATCTTTGTTTTTCCCCTCAAAAATTTGGGTAAAAAAGTACATTATACACAGGAGAAATATGGTGCTTTGACACCAAAAATGTGTGCTTGTTGAATTCAATGCATTCAATCTAGGTTTTAGATTTAGATGAAATCATTTTGGACTTGCACAAAATGACTCCAGATTTAGTTTAGGGGATGTGGATGTCTGTGTGAAGATGGGAGTCCTCACCCAGGGGGTGTAGAGTGGACCAACTTGCTCTCCTGTAGTGTGGTCACTCCCACTCACTGCTGTGGTTTCTACTACCATCACTTTCCCACTTTCCTCATTCCCTGCCTTCTTCTCTCTTAACAATAGTTCTAGCTCCACAAACACAGTGCTTAAAATACCTCATTCCTGGGATTTATACTTGCCATGTGACTTTAGGGAACAAGCTTTTCTCAAGCTCAAGCATCAAAAGGCACTTATTTCAACACTTCAGGGAGAAATAATAACTGAGGAAATTCATAATCTCATCCCAAGCAGAAAAAATGGATTTTGTGAGGCTATCTCTATGGTTTCCTATCTTTTCAAAGATAGTCTCTTGAATCTTTTTCCTCCTGTGTTTTCTCACCTTACCTAAAGAAATGTAAACTTTTTTGCAGTCAGAAACTATATCCTGACCTAAGTGTTATAGGGTTACATGTGTCTTCAAAGCTATGTTTATTAATGACAACTGGAAGACTCAAAGAACATTTTTACGTGGCTATAATTTCTTCAGTGGCTAAAACTGAACTTTGTATCATTTACAAAGAGATTTTTGCATGAAGCAAAAAATACATAAATGAGATTAGAAGAGGAACTGATAGAACGATGGAAGGAAAGAAGGGGAAGGGGATGGCTAGGGGGAGGCTGAAGAACTAGAAGACAAAGTGTTCCACTCAGAAATGCTTCCTGAATCTGCTCTGCATCTGAGAAAGGTGCTTGAGGGAGTAGGTGGGCCATGTATTGAGCATTTATTGAACATTTATCACCTGCAAGGGTTAGACGCTATCTACATCCAGAAAGGCTTATAAGAAGTCTGATAAGAAGGCTATTTCCAAAAGCTTAGAGATTTGGAGAGGACTCAAGGCAGGAAACCTGCATTTTCCTAAAGAGAGATGCCAGTTGCATCATAGCTTAGAACTGCAAGATTGAAGACAGACTCGTGGAGCAAAGTCAGCCTCTGAAGGAAGGAAGCTACTGTCTTATTTATTAGCTCATATTCCAGCTCGGTTCAAGTATTTTGCATCTTAAATGTGCTACCATAGACACATATTATTGTCACAAGCACTAGGTTAACATTTCATTTGTAGTTGAGAAAGAACTGATGTTAGAAACCTGAAGGAGATCTTTCAGGCAAAATTTTCACTTACTTAGAAAAATCCTAAATTTAATTTGAATACCTTCCTCTTCCTCTCTTTTTTCTCTTTCTCTCCATTGTCTAAGAAATTGAGAGCATATACACACAAAAAGTTATTACTAAGTTGGTAAAAGTAAGGGTAGCATTGAACTTCCTTTATCAGAGTGAGAACGCAGAGTTGTTCAAGGCTATTAGTGTCCATGAGTCGGGGTGGGAGAGTGAGCAAAAACTAATATTTATTGATCATTTATTGCCTGCTAGGCACTGTAAATGCTATGGTTCATTACTATTCTCAAAGCAAGTCCTTGGAGTGGGTGCTATTTTCCTATTTTACAGAGGAGAAAATTAAGGTTGCCTAAGCTTACCCAGTTAGTTTCTCTAGCTCCAAAGCCCTTAACATGACGCCCTGCTTGGGTGTCTCCTCCTGGTGTCTGCTGTGGCACTAAAAACCAAAAATCACAAAAAGATGTATTCTAAAGGTAGCAAAATGACAGCTGTAATCAAAATGGTGCAACAGTGCCTTCTTCTAAGATCTATTGGGGAATGAGGAAATTGGTGTTCTTTGCCAATTATTGAGGAGAAGCCACAATGGAATGGATGCTATGTCAGAGGGGTGGCCAAGGGGTAGCACCAGGCGTGTTTTACCCAAAGGCAAGTGGGCCAAGTAGGCAAAGAAAACCCACTTCATTCTGAAAATAGCCCTCAACATTCTGAGTCCACCAGGGCCTGGAAACTTGGAGACTCAGGACTTGATTCGCCTTTGCACTCATCATTAAAACCTCTCATGGTATTCTCTAGCTCAGCTGCTTGGCCTAGAAACCTGAGTTTCATCATTGATTCCTCCCTTTCCACGAGTCCCTATAGTCAACAAATCATCAAATTCAGTGGACTCTCCCTTTTTAATTTATGTCTCTGAGCTAACACTTTTCTCCATTTCAAAGGCCACCATCTTAGTTGAAGTCACTGTCTCCTGCTTGGTTTACTCCCATGGTTTCTAACAACCCAATATCCCTGAGCAAACTCCCTAATATCCCTTAGAAAACTTCAGGCAATTTTTCTAAAGTAAATATTGATATAATATAATCGTGATGTGCCCCTACATTAAAAATCCTTCTATGACTTCCTTTTGCCTTTAAGAGAATGTTCAACCTCCCTAGCAGAACATCTTAAGCCATTCATGGTCAGCGCCCACTTCTCTCCCCAGGCCCAGGCCCCAAGATCCCACCATCTTTAACCCTTGGGAGGTCCTGAGATGTGTATGCTTCCTCAGGCAATTGCTATTGCTTCAGTCAGGAAAATCCTCCACTTACCTACTCTTGCTTGTCTTTCAGTCTGAGCCCAACCCTGGGTGTGCACTCCCCTCCCATTGCATCCTGAACCCACTTCTCCCTTGGCATTCTCACCCAGGTCTGCAATTGCCCATGTGTCTGTAGCCTTCCAGGCTACAAACCCCTCAAGGGCAGGGGGCACCTTAGTCACCATTTTTCTCAGCATCTAGCTTAGTACCTAGCCTATAGGAGCCACTAAATTCATGATATAATAAGTTGGGAAGGTAATAAAGAGATGTGAGTCTAATCATGACTTTGCCACCAGCTACTGAAATTCATAGTAAAACCAAATGCTAAGTTTCCACATTCTTCAAGAAGGACCTTCACCTTGCTCCTCACTCAACATCCTGTAGATTCTTTAATTCTGTAATTCTTTAATTCTGTAAATCCTTTAATTCTGTAGATGACTCTTGCTCCAGGTATTGAACAACCAAGGGGTTACATAGCCAAAAGGTCTCTCAAAGTGTTGTGAACATGCAAAAAAGTGGGAGACAGGAATTCATGTGGCAAAGAGTCAAGTGTTTGGTAGAAAATACTTTGAATGTACTTATAAGATGGTGGACTTTGGACTCCTATTTATAGCAAAGGAAGGCACATGGGTCTTGGGAGACACATGGGCAGCCCCAAAAGGCACCAACTTGGTGCTCTGCTGCCATCACAAAGCCACCACACTGCAGCGGATCATGAGGAAACACACAGAGAACACCATAACCCTGACTTAAGTACACATTACTTTCTTTAAAGCTGGGGTCCTGCTAGAGATGGGTAGTAAAAGTAATTAAGAGCAATTTGAAACTGTCTAAATAAAAGTATATTTATCAAAAGAAAAAATAGTAGGTCTGCAATCAGTAAAGCTCAAGAAAAAAGGGGGAGCATGATGAAGTTAATTCAGTCATGTAAAGCACAGATAGGGTGAACCTATCCTTACTTACGGTGTGACCAAAGTAATTTAGAGACAACTGTGGGGAAAAATATTATCCTACAATAGTATTTTAAAAACTATTTTATATTTACTATTAAGTAATAAAGAAGATTCATGAAATTTTAGAACAGTTATAATAAAATCTGTCCCCCACCCCAATGTTTTAGATGAGGAAACTAGGCCTGTAAATGCCTTGCCCACGGTCATACAGAACCTCATGGCAGAGTTAAGACTAAACCTGTGTCTCCTGACTCCTAGCCTAACAAATGTTCTTTCTTTTTGATTATTTCATATAAACACATTTTGACAGATGATTGAAGCCCAAAATAGAGAAGCTGGGTACAAGGCCACATAAATAATGTATTATTAAGGGAAACCAGCATATTGTGTGGAGTAACCTAAAATTTTGAGGCTAACTTGGTAGAGAGCAACAATGTTTTCTCACAAAATCACCCTTTGTGACACTGTCAGAGGCAGGAGACTGTCCTGGATGATCTGCTGATCTGCTGATGTGAGTTTCTTACTTGGAGCACCTACTCCTTGGGCTTGAGTGACCAATGCTGTCTGCAGGGCACAATATAAGCTGGTTCGCTTTGCTGCATTCCCCTTAAGGTTGGATGTCCAGGCCAATGTCAACCACCTTCAGAACGCTGAGGTGGATGGAACTGTACCAACACTTGCAGGGTGGGGAGGGAAGACAGCTGCCAGTGGAAGTGGTATGGAGGATGAGAAAGCTGTCCATCCTCCAAAATTCTACTGCTGCTTCGGTTGGGAGTCCGGTCATCAGAATGTTCGGTACCTTGGAAGACTGGGAATGGGAAATATCTTAAGTATTCTAGTCCTCCCTTTTTGGTGCTGCAGAAGCAAGAGAAAATAAAGCAGGGGAACCTGTTGAACAAGACCGTCAAGGCTGCTCTCTTGTTGGAGGCCTCCCCCTGCTAGAAGAGGCCTGTTGGTTCTTCCTTCCCAGCAGAGGAGGGCAAAGACCAGAGAGACCTGAGCAAACAGGATGCCTGTTTGCTGAGATCTAGAGGAACGTGCTGGGGAATGCTGTGTGAGGGACTGAGCTTCTGTGGTTGATCTCCGTCCCTTTGGGCTCCGGTGACATATGTAAATGCCTAAACAACACAATCATGGGAAGGGAAGGAAGCTGCTCAAACATTCTGCTGCAGAGGTGTGCAGCTCAGGGATCAGATTCCAAAACTTTGTCCCGGGAGGGACAAAAGCCCCATGTCTCCCTTTCTTTACACTTGCCTTCTTTCCTCTGGGTCATTTTAATGAAAGGATGGTTCTAATGGGAGGAAAAAGGGTTCGAGGAACATGACAGTAAGAGATCTGACAGTAAGAGATCTGAGCGATTTGAGCCTGGACCTGAAGGGCAGAGATAAATGCAGGTGAGTGAAAAGCCTGTGAGTGCCTGTTTCTAGGACCAATCTTGGTGTCCTTCCCTCCCATACCCCGCAGAATGAGGAAGTGGCTATTTCCAACTACCTACAACTTCTGTGCACTAATAACCTGTGTTCCGCAGAGGCCAGTGTCCCCGGCTTGCTAGGTCTGAGTTTTCCATTTAGCCCTTTGCCTTAATATTTTCATATGCAGCAAAAGGATGAAACATGTAGCAAAAACAGACGGCAGGAGATGGCTTTGCCGGACACAGTTCTGTAAGTGGTGACCTTTTCACAGGTTCTTCTCCAGAAGGAACCAGGACTCATGTGAATTCATGCAGAAATTTGCAGAAAAAATAGGCATCTGAATTGAATTCTGACTTGGTGATTTCTATCAACTTATATATAAACTTGTGTAACTCAGTATCTAAGACATACGGTATTTATCTTCTCATTATAGGAATGAAACTAAAAGACTTTTTCCCTCTTAACCATTTCCCCCTTCATCTTTCAAAAAGCTGCCATATCTATTTTATTTTATGATCTAAAAAATGTTGCATTAAATTTGGTATTCCACAAAAGGGAAATGGAAAAATTATTAAAAAGTGCACAAAACCAGTACAACTTGCTTAGAAAATAAGATGTAGGAACCGTTAAGAATGGGAAAACACCAGCTACTATGGCAGGGAGAAGACATTTTTGCCAAATTTAGAATCCACTTGAAAATCACGGGTTCTAAGTTTAGAACTGAATTAAAAAACTTGAGCTCACATTGCATTTGGCATTGGTTAAAAAAAATCTAAGATACTAATTAAAGGGAAAAAAATTTATTCTCTTAGTAGTTCAAGAAGCTGGGAATTGTTTTCAAATTCTTTATTGGCTCAGTGGATGGGCCTGCAGTTAGAAAAGAAACATTTTTTTAAATTAAATATTCCCGACAAAATAATGATTTAAAACCGAGAGGAAAACATTTAGCCAAAGTCTTTAGAGACTTACAAAGTTGTTGTATAACATTTGGACCCCACTGAATATATCAAGGGGTTATACAAAAGTAGCTTATATACTAAATGGTGTCCAAAGCAGAAGTAAGTCTATCTTACTACTGGTAAACTTTAAATAATGAAGACATATTAACTTTATCCCTGACTGGTGTGACTTAGTGGATTGGGTGTTAAAGTGCAAAGTGAAAGGTCACTGGTTCGATTCCCAGTCAGAGCACATGCCTGGGTGGATGGTCAGGTCCCTAGTTGAGGCATGTGAGAGGCAACCAATTGATATGTCTCTCCTTCTATTTCTCCCTCCCTTCTCCTCTTTCTAAAAATAAATAAATAAATATTTTTAAAAAATATATTAACTTTGGAAACTACGACCCTAACAAAACAAAAAGTCTTACCAGCATTACTTTTTATTTTCTAATTTAGATGCTGAGGTAGTTATTACAATATCATTAAGAAATGGATCAGGATTACTTCTCTGGAGATAACTCTAAAAAGATTCAGACGCAAGAGATTCAAAGTAAATCAATAACTAGTATTGAATAGATGGTGCTGTACATGCACCTAGGGGCTTAAACTGGTTCCAGAACACTAACAACTTTTGCAATATAGAAACTTAAAGATAACATATGCCATCTTCCACATATCTAAAACACATACAGAGTAGCCAAAGAAGAGGACTCAAATTAAAATAAGCAGACAAAAGCTTAAACGTCAACATTCAGTGCAAATATTCACCACAGCAAGCACACTCAAAAACATAAATGTTGGGGAAAATTTTTTTCCTTTTTGTTTACTGCTGTGGAGTCTAAATATACTTTTAAAAAATCACTACTCGAGGGCATAATTATTGATTTTAGAGAGAGGAGAAGGAAAGGAGAGGGGATGGGAGAGAAACTTCGATTGGTTGTGGGAATCAAACCCGTGAACTTTCAGTTTATCAGACGACACTCCAACCAACTGAGCCACACTGGCCAGGGCTAAATACATTTTTGAGTGACTTTAGGGAGTGGGCTTAGCAACCAGTGGGTTTGATATTCTTTCAGAAAAATCACTAACTCAGTGCTTCAAAACCCTATAGCTTTAGTTTCCAGGCACTTTCCAAAACTCTTGTTGAAAGACATAAAATTAATTTCTAAGTTGACTGACTTGATTTTTCTCACCAAGAAGATGCAATTTGTACCAGTGGAAAGAGGGTCAAAATTTAAAGTTGTAGAAGCAAAAAGCACTGCATATATAAGTGGAAAAGGATTCGTCTGAAATATATTTTTAATTTACTTATTATTAAATAAGCATAGTTAAGCAATCATTATGTATTTCTTCTAATAGCATGTGTAGTTCTCATTAAAATAAAGTGAAAGGTTAACATTTCTAAGATGTATGTCAAAATCAGAATATAAACTTGGATTCCCTGAGGCCATTGGGTTACATGCTTCTGCATACATGTTCTTCAGTATATTTTTCTACCCTTTTAAATAATCCACTAAAATTGAATTTCACACTTAGTCTCTTCTCCTATTATGTATTCAAAGGTGCTCTCATATTTATTTAAAATTCTTATTTATAATAGACAATATTTTGAATCTGTTTCCTTCTTTCCTTGGGTCATTATGTCTAGATAAATGGCAGGAAATAAGAGAGAGGACCTTTATGATAATAGAAAGTATTTCTTAAACCTCTCTGAGGTGGAACGGGCACTATTCTCAGACAGTGGGTATATCTATTTTCTGTAAAGCACTTGCTCTTCTTGGACTCTAGAGATAAAAGAAAGGCTCAGACAACTACCCACATGTTCAGGCAACACGGCCAGCGATCCTAGTGCCTAAAAGATGACTTTATGTGGCATGAATAGGAACAAGAAAAAGCTGCTGACATCCAGATTCCTGCTTGTCTTTGCACAGAAGTTTTCAGATCTTTAAGCTGTCTTCCAGGGATTTTCAATTCTTTACCCTGTAAATTATTCCACAGAGCTAATACATGAGTAAGTTCAGTGTTGCAAATAATTAGGTCCCCCAAACACGTTGCACCATTGTACATTTGACCAGGTCTAAACCCAAGTTTTCCTATTTTCTATTGCAATTGGAAATACTTAGCCCATAAGAAACATGTCTTTCAATCAATAATTTAAGAATTGATGAGCAAACCTAACAGTGGTAGGTAGGCCTCCTTGAAGAGAGATGCTTTTCTCTGTGGGCTTGGCAAAGATATGCTGCTGACATTGAGAAAAAAAGAAAAAAAAAGCTCTAACTTCCTATTTCAAACACCTCATTAGATTCCTTCACTTGGAACAAAACAGAGACTCCAGAAATAAATCCACATGTATATGGTCAACTGATATTCAAAAAGAGTGAAGGAGAGGAAAACCTTTTCAACAAATTCTGCTGTAACTACATAGCCATATGGCAGTGGGGTGTGGGGTGGGGAGGAAGGAAATAAACATTGACCCTTACTTTACACTGCACATAAAAATTGACTCAAAATGAATGGTAGACATAAATGCAAAACCTAAAATTAAGAAACTCCTAGAATTACACAGGAGGCAAAAATGTCTTGGTACATAAAAACAAACTTTCATAAAAAAGGAAATTGATAAACTGAACTTTATCAAAATTTTAAAATCTGCTCTTGGAAAGATACTGTTAAGAAAATGAAAGACAAGGCATTGCATGGGAAAATATTTGCAATACATAAATATGATAAAGAGCTGGTATCCAGAATATATGAAAAACTATTACATCTCAATAAGAAAACAACCAATGCATTTTTTAAATGGGCAAAGATTTGAACAAACACTTTACAAAAAAAAAGTTACAGGAGTGGCTGATACATACATGAAAAGATGTTCGACATCATTTTGACCGGTGTGATTCAGTTGGTTGGACATTATCTCACAAGGTGAAAGGTTGCTGGCTCAATTCCCAGTCAGGGCACATGCCTAGGTTGCAGGTTTGGTCCCAGGACAGGGAGTATGTGAGAGACAACTGATTGATGATTCTTTCACACTGATGTTTCTCTCCCTCACTTTCTCTCTCCTTCCCTTCTCCCTCTCTAAAAATAAATAAATAAAATATTTCAAAAATGCTCAACATCATTAGTCATCAGGAAAATGCAAATTCAAACCTCAATGTGCCACTACTACACAATTAAAATGGCTAAAGTTTAAAAGTTGACAATACTAAGTGTTTACAAAGGTGAGGAACAACTGCTGGTGGTAATATAAAATGGCACAACCACTTTGGAAAACTTTCTTAAAAAAAATACACACCTACCTACTATTCAACCTGTCATTCCACTCCTAGGTGTTTACCCAAGAGAAATGAAGGTAGATGTCCACACAAAGACTTTAATGGAATGTTCACAGTAGCTTTATTTGTAATGGTCAAAAACTAGGAATAAACCAAGTGCCCAAAAACACACGAATGGATAAATAAGTGGTGGCACATCCATGCAGTGGAATATCAGGCAGTAGTAAAAAGGAATGAACTACGGATACACACAACAACATGAATGGCTCTCAAAATCATTATGCCGAGTGAATTAAGTCAGACACAGAAAAACTATATTGTGTAGAATTCCATTGATATAGCCCAGGCTGGTGTGGCTCAATGGATTGAGTGCCAGCCTGTGAACCAAGGGGTCACTGGTTCAATTCCCAGTCAGGCACAAGCCTGGGTTGCGAGCCAGGTCCCCAGTGCAGGGCATGCAAGAGGCAACTACACATTGATGTTTCTCTCCTTCTCTTTCCCACCTCTCCCTCTCTCAAAAGAAATAAATAAAAAAATTAAAAAAGGAATTCCATTGATATAAAATTCTAGGAAGTGCAAATTCATCTATAAGTGGCAAAAAGCAACTTAGTCATTGTCAAGGGCAGGGGTGGATGAGAGTAAGGGGAATGAGAAAACTTTTGGATAGTAGAGATATTTTGTATCTTAGATTGTGATGAATTCATGGATGCATGCATCTGTCAAAACACTTTTTATGGACTTTATTGGGGTGACACTGGTTAACAAAATTATACAGGTTTAAAACCCTTTCATCTATATTTTATTTTATTTATTGATTTTTAGAGAGAGGGAAAGGGGAAGAGAGATACAAGAAGAGAAAGACACAATTATTTGTTGTTACACGTATTTATGCATTCATTGGTTGATTCTTGCATGTGCCCTGACTGGGGATTGACCCACAACCTTGGTGTATTGGTATGACATTCTAACAAACTGAGCTATCTGGTCAGGGTTCAGCTGTATTTGAATTAAATAAAATTTTAAATTGTAGGTGCAATTTATTGCATACACCTCAATAAAGTTGTTATTGAGCCCTGGTTTAGTTGGATGGAGCATCACCCCATACACCAAAAGGTTGGTTTGATTCCCAGTCAGAACACCTGTCTATGTTGCAGGTCAAATCCCTGGTCAGGGGTGTACATGAGGCAACCAACTGATTTTTCTCTCTCACATTGATATTTCTTTCTTTCTCTCCTTCTCTCTAAAAGCAATGAAAAAATGTCTTTGGGTAAGGATAAAAAAAATCTCCAACTGAAATGTTCTTCAGGCCACTCAAATTTCACATTTGTAAAACTGAGCTCATAATCTTCTCCCAAGCTTTCACTTTTTTGGTTATTGTTCTCTTTCTTGACTGATGGCTTCATTGTCTACCTAGTCAGCTAGGCTAGATAGCTTGGCGACTACCTTCAGCCTTCCTTCTTCAAATCTTGAAATTCTTTCTCAAATTCATGTCTGTCCCTTTTAAAGAAATTCAGAAGTGTAATTTTAAAATTGTGAAAATATATATAACAAAAAATTTACCATTTTTAAATGTACAGTTCCATGGCATTAAGTACATTCACTGTGCAACCATCACCACCATCAATCTCCAGAACTTTTCCATCTTCCAAAACTGAAACTCTGTCTCCATTGAGTACTAACACCTCATTCCCCTCTACCTCCAGCCCCTGGCAACCACATTTCTACTTTCTGTCTCTATGAATTTGACCACTATATGTAACTCATATAAGTTGAGTCATATACAGTATTTGTCCTTTGGTGTCTGGTTTATTTCACCTATCATAGTGTCTCTAAGGTTCATCTACATTTTAGCATGTGTCAAAATTTCCTTCCTTTGTTAAGGGTAAATAACATTTCACTGTATAGTAAGTCCTCACTTAATGTCATCAATAGACTCTGCTACTTTAAATAAAACAATGTATGACAAAACCAACTTTACCACAGCCTAACTGACATGAAGAGTTAAGTTCCTATGGCTTCTCATCAATGTTACAACAAAACAAGGCTGAACAAAATGATGGTATTTGGGGACCACAACTTGTTAGTCTTTTCACCTGTTAATACACAGTTGGATCATCTCTAACTGTCAATGCTCACTGCTACTACCCCAACTTAAGAAATTCTCATTTCTTGCCTGGATTATTTCAATGGCCTATTAACTGGCCATCCTTGCCTTCTTCTCTTATGCACCTTCTAACCTCCTGCTAACATCATTTTTCTAAACCAACAATCTTGTCCCTCCACTGCTGAGAGACCTTTGTGTACAATTCAAACTGCAATAGGATTCTATGTCTAATCCTGTTCTGCAGTTTACTTTTTGCCCATGCCACTTTTGAATAACTCTGATTAGTAGAAATTTCTTTTGCATTTTGATCCAATATATATCCCTTGTTCACTGTCTCCTATTGCTTTTGGTTTTGCCCTTAAGAACAACATTAAATAGGACTTCTCTCTTTCACAGGGCAGACAACCCTTCAAATCTGAAGCTAGTCACCTGGTCTTCTTTTTCCAGGCCTTTAGTCATTCCTCAGATAACATGGTGGCCCTAGCTATTCTCTGACTGCCTAAGTCAGTCAGTGTTCCTCTCAAAATAAGAGTCCTAAAACAGAACATAGTCCTTTTGATGGAAGGTGAAATGATTCCTCCTTTCTTTTGCTGCTCTACTTCTGTAATGCAGCCTGATGTATCATTCACATTTTTAGCTCTGAAGCTGATGTACATTAACTTGCAGTAAATTTAGAATTTTACTTTTTCAAACAAATTTTTATGACACCATTGGATACCTGAAGAGGAAGTGGTGGCTCAACAAAGGAAGAGGGTGCGAGTTGAAAATAATAATTTTTTTTCCTGAGCAATTCTGCCTATTTATTTAATGCTTACTGCTCCTCATAGCAAATGCAGGTCATCTCTACATCAACTTCTCCCTTCAGACCTCCTATCAGTCACTTACCAACTCTAGTCCCTAATAAGTAACTGCCTTTTCAACAATCAGCCTAGACACACAATCTGATGCATGGGCCTCCTCCTTGTATTACTTGTTCTATCCCTGATAGCTCCTAGGAACCTGGGGAGGCCCATTCATATCTAGGAAATGATTTTATGTTAAAGAACCTGGCATATCAGAAACTGAGAAATGAATACAAGCTTTCCAAAAAATGGTGCAGGGGAATTGACCTAGAACCCAGTCTTCTCACTTGCCTTTCCCTATGTGGCTAAAAAGCTAAGCTATTGGAAAGAGTCTTGATAAATGAGGAGTGGCATCTTTGTTGTTGGATTTTCAAAAGAACAGTATATTCAATCCAGACAATTTCCTGAAACTTTGAAGCATTTAAGAGGAAAGACAATTCAACAAGCATTGGTACTTCTTTTTCTTTAAGGACAACTTCAGGTGGATGGTTATTTATTCCTTTATACAGATATATTTCTTCCATCGCATCAATAACCCCCATCCTCCTAACACACACATTTCACCAATATCCTCATCATCCCCACAATTTCATATGTAATGTCTTCTATTCTTCTTAGAAATGCAGTGTTAACATTCTTACATGTAGGGAAACCATTCTTTCCCCAGCCTTCTTTCCCTTCAGTCCTAAATAGGGACCTTATGGTCTATAGTCATCTTTTCTTTTTCCAAAATTATCCCCTACCTTTTTCCATTCATTGGCTCTTTCTTCTTCTCCTTTAAATATGGCCAGGCCCCGCAGTGTGAAGATGTTTGTTCAGTTCCACTGCACCAGCCTCCCTCCCTCTCTTTTTGCTCATAGCTACACACCTGAAATAATTATTCAATATTTATTCCATTCTTGAATCCACTACCTACTCTATTTTCATTAACCTACAAAAATATACCCTCCAAGGACTTTGGTCGGATAAATTCAATGGTCTTCTTTGGGAGTTTATCTTCTCATTTACTTTTCCGTATCCTATTGGGATCCAGCAGGAGTGGGAGAGACTGGAGAGGATGATAGCTGTTGGGGGCACTGTGGAGATTGCTTGGGTTTGGTTTCCTCTGCAAGATTATCATCACTCACTCTGTCTCCTTTGGGTTCTTATTTCCCATGTCTAGTTATGGAGCAAATACAACTCTAATGGTTTTTGCCCCAAATATCACAAATCTAGAGAAGTTTCTTAGTGTAGGAAATTAGCATTTGTGCCCTGAATTCTGTGCCCTGAAAATAAGGTCAGAAATTACCCGAACCCCTTCTCTCTTCCCACTAACAGAAACTGAATGATAGGTGTACTGAAAGTCTAAAATGGGCCCATTTGAATCTTTTACCTCCAGACTCGGTGGTTTGTCAACAGAAAGTCAATCATCAGTTTTCAAGAACTGCAACTGTCACCCATTCTTAATCCTTAATTCAGTACCTTCTTTGTTTCTCTCTGTTCTTGTTTTGAACTGAGTTTCCCTTGGTATCACTGTCTTTCAATCTGCTTGTAGTCTGTCCCAACACATTCTCCAAACCATACTTCAAAACCACAGTTCCCTTCCCTTGTTTTCACAGAAGCAAAAAGTGTAAGAAATAGCCTTTTATGAATTGTAGACCCCCTTTCTCTTAAAAACCATCATTGCTGGTCTTGAACTTCTTAAAATTTTCAGACCAAAAAAGAATGTTGAGAAGTCAATCCTTTAGGTATATCACCTTTAAATAATTATGTCATGACTTTATTGGAAGGATAAAGAAAACTGCTGACTTTGTGACAGGTTAGTAAGCCAAGACAAGTGGAACAGGGAAACTGAGACAGATAGTTTAGTGACCAAGCGGGTTACAGCCATCTAGTAAATTGTAAAATTCTGTCTTCCATAACCAAGGACAGTTGAGAGTAAGTGGTTTACACTTTTTCTCCTCAACCAGACGATAAAAAGTTTAAATCACCCTACTCAGGAAGATAGATAGTAGAAATCCACTTAGTGCCATTTGTGCCAACCACCACAAGGACAGATAGAAGTTAAGAGAATAAACATCATTTTGGCTTATCAGTATAAAGCTGATGAATATTCTATTGAGATCCTCTCCTAAGGCTTCCCCTAAACTCCCAGGCTTTAGATCCGTCAAGGCGAAGGACTCAGGGTACACTCTCCCTCTCAGGAGCAAGCCCACATCTTAGTTCTCTTTCAGGTGAGCATCTCCTAAACTCTAAAGGTCCCCATGAGACTTGTGACCACGGTAGCAATGGGCAGTGGCAGCTCATTCTGGGGAAACCCTGAACCTGTCTCCAAGACCGCCTTTGTCTGACTTTCCAGTGAGCTAAAGCAGTCCCACCTCGGTTCTCCTGCTGCTTCTTCTATGCTAAGCCCTTCCTTGTTTCACTGTCCCCAGATTTAATAAATGTACTTTCAAAATCACCTTGACTCGTGTTGTAAAGTCTTTCCTGCACTAAGTCAAGAACCCAGACACTATAGGCCAGCCCAAGGCAGACTCACTCTGGGCCCAGTTCCTGTTTGGTAACAACTTCATTTAAACAAAATTAAACTCTTCCCCAAGCCACTGGAGTTTAGTTAATGTGAACCTTCTCAGTCTGTCAATCATTCAAGAGTCACCTTAGTATCTCTTACCTAGAGAAGTATGATATTCTAATAAAGGAATTATTTGCTTGAGGGGCCACGGGTTAAATGTGAAAATCACCATCAATACAAAAGGTAGGGACCTTATTTAAATGACATGCTTTTAAGTTAAGTATGGATGTGAACAAATCTGTGGTCATCTTCATGCATCTGACTAATCAGAAGAGTTAACTTGAGGTTTGGGATCATCTTAAAATGTGTACATTTTCTTGTGCAAAAAAGTCATCACTTTCATAAGATCCTTTAGAGTTTTATGGCCAAAAGGTTTAAGAACCACTGTTTTAGAAGAAAGATGAGATTAAAATCAAGATAATATTATTTTATATATTTATAAATGCATTAAATAAAAATTTCAAGTAACTTCCACTTCAGTAGGCAGCAAGATAATGTCCAATAATTGTAAATAATCATAACATGATTAGTAAACATGTTTGAACACTAATATAGACAATAATATTCCACAATTTTAGGTACTTATCAGTAAGCATTTACCTTCATATAAATAAAACAAGCTTATTAGGAAGGGAGAAGTTCAAACACAGATTCTAACCTAGATTGAAAACTACCAATACACTTATTTCTACTACTTTAAAAAAGAAGTTTAATTAGGTATTTTTAAGGAAATACCAAATACAAATAGAATCACTATTTAGCATCCCATTTTCTTATATTAGATAAGGAAATTAAATTTATATATATGCTTTATAACAGATTGAATAAAAGATATAATGTGGAAACTCCTTTTGCAGCCAAATTTTGCAGCCAAAAGTCAACTGCAGATCCTGGGTTTTTAAAGCCAGGACCCATTCAAAGGATTCCAAGAATTGTTCTCAAGTTGTGAAAAAGTATTCCCTCCTTAAATTGATTTTGGAAATGGATTTTAAAAATTAACAAGTTTGAGAATGACACACACAAACCTACCAAGTTATTGTGCACACCGTTTGTTTTGTTATATATAAAATATAATTTATCACACTGGCCAGTGTGGCTCATTTGGTTGGGCTTCATCCCATAAAGCAAAATATTGCTGGTTCAATTCCTGGTCAGGGCACATGCCTGGGTTATGGTTCAGTCCCCTCTCTCACATCAATGTTTCTCTCCCTCATTTCTTCCCTCGCTTTCCCTCTCTCTAAAAATAAATGTTTTAAAGAATATATAATTTATTTATCCATTCATTTGAAAAAATATTTATTAAACTTGTTACATACATGTACTGAACTGGGTACCAGAGTTACAGCAGTGAACAAAACAAACCAAAGATGTATAAAAATATATCAATCTTTGCTTATTGTAAAGCATTCAGGTACAGAAGCATATAGAATACAAAATCAAAGTTATCCTCATGAAGGCTTCCTCTTATAATAACTACTGTTAACAGGTTAGAGTATTTTCTTCCAGACACTGTTTATTTATATATATAGAATATCTTATAGAATAGTATTTTTAAAAAAGCTTTATTGAGATATAATGCACATACTGGATTGTAGCAGAGGTGTCTGACCAGATGTCAGAAGAGTGGGAGAAACCCCAAGGCAGTACAAGAGCCTGCACTCCCTGGAGAGACCCTCCCAGGATGGATCAGAAAGTGCCCATTGAAATCACAACCAAAACCACGTGACAGTCATTCCACACGCTCAGACAACAGTATACAAGCTAGCCTGGCACCAGAATGCATTGCTCCAACAGCCAAGAAGCACAGCGTGACACAGCCAAAGACAACTTGCACAGAGCCTGCTTGGGGCTGAAAAGGTCACAATACTGGTACACAAGTCACACTTGTTAACACAGGTCACACTTATAACAAGGAGATGCCCAAACCTGGGCAGAGATGCAGTGCCCCTGTGCAACTGGAAAACCCTCCTACCTGCTGCTGGATCATGGTGGCAGGAGAAGGGACAGAGATGCAGTGTGAGCTGATGCTCATGGTGGACATTGGTCCATACTTGCTGGGAATTTGGACACTCTCACAGTGAGTAGGATTTTGGGGGAGAGATTTAAAATGGAGGGCTCGCAAAAGCCCTTCCCTTTTTTCATTCCTTATCTTGCATGACTGGGAGCCAGCCCATGGAGGCTGCGTCCTGTGCATAGGATTACGTGTCCTGCTCATGGCTCTTCTGTTGCCCTGCTTGCACGGTCTGGAGCTTGCTCATGTACCATGTGCACTTCACCAGTGGCAGGCTCAGGTGGAGCACTGCAGTCCCACAGCACACAGCACAGGTCCTGGGCTGCTCCCCTTCTCTTGCCCTGAGAGTGGTGCACAGGTGAGTGGGCCAGAATTGTTCATCACCCCTAGGGCACAAGCAGCTGGATGCTGGGGCCCAGCAGACTAAGCCCTTCACATGACCTACTGGCCACAGTGATCTGGCAGTACATGTGGCCCTGGGAGAGGGGAAAGCTGCAGTGGGGCAATGGAGACGCTGGCCTCACAAGTGTGCACTCCAGAAAGGGAGACAGTGTGGAGCTGGAGAGATGGAGAACCATCCATGTAGTAGCCTTGGACTAAAAATAACAATGGAAGGTGCAGGTTTCTGGGCATGGATTTGAATTTCAGTCTTTTTGGGGACAAGGGGACTTCTGTATTTTGCAGAACAGAACGGCTTGGAGCAAGGGGGTCCCCACTCCCCAAATTGGGCACCGTGTTAACAAAACCCTTTTTCCTTCTCCACCAATCTCTGTTTAATGGTTGTGTATGGAGGCAGGTAGCTGAATTCCATTTTGTCCTCTTAACAGAATGTGTGTGTATGTGTGTATAAAATACACATAATATTCACTTGTATAAATGGGACAATTCAATGATTTTTAATATACTGCAGATTTGTGCAACTGTCATCATAGTCTGGGTCAGTGGACTATTAAGTTATGAATATATATAATATTACATGTGCAATTTATTGAGAAATTTACTGATAGAGATAATGGTGATACATAAATGTGGACACATGCTTTCATTTTAGGTCAGTAGTAAACCTTGAAGACTTCCTCTCAGTGTAAGCACAGACAGATTTGTGATCACCACCTGCAGAGAAGAATGCGGTGTCACTTCCCTCTCCCTTGTCAAATTCCTTAGAAAACAGCTGCTGAAAGATAGCTACTTGATAGGATTGATTGTGATAATCCTGTGATTTCAACAGACAAAGAGAAGTTTGTTAACCTACAAAAAGGCTTAGAAGAGTCTGAAATGAACTGGAAAAAAAGTATAGAAAATATTTAAAAACACACAAAATCTGGCACATTTGTGTCTCTTGAAACAACAACGACATTAATAGCTAACAGTTATTTAACCTTTATATGCAAGGTGCTGTTCTAAATGGGTAACATATACCCTGGCTGGTGTGGCTCAGTGAATTGAGTGGCAGCCTGTGAATCAAGGGATTGCTGGTTCGATTCTGGTCAGGACCCATGTCTGGGTTGCAGGCCAGGTCCCCAGTGAGGGGAGCACAAGAGGCAACCACACATGTTCCTCTCCCCTTCTTTCCCTTCCCATCTCTCTAAAAATAAATAGATAAAATCTTTTAAAAAATAAAATTAATTAATTAATTAATTAAAGCTTAACATATAGTACCTCTTTGAGTTCTCACAACAATTTCATGAAGAATTTATGGTTATCATTCTCATTTTACAGACATGGGTACTAAGGTAAAAGAGGTCTACCTTGTGCCTTAGGCAAACTGGCTTCTGAGTCCACACTCTTAACTGAGTTAATGGGATGTGGGTAGGGTGAAGGATAGAGTGGTTTAGGATGAAAAGTAGAGAAGTTGGTGATGGTTTTAGCATAGTGGCTGCTCCCTAGTGAGCACTCACTCACTCTCTCAATGCAATCATTATCACAGGCTGTCCTATACCTTCTAGGAAGAATGGTCATCTATTGTTAGAAAAGGAACATTTCTGTGGCCAGCCTAAGGAACTGATTAGCTGTCTTCGATCAAGACTGCCACCATTCTGCAAGGTAACTGATGCTGCTAGGCCTTCTTTGGGGAACCTACTAGGTGCTGAGCCCAGGTACTGGGGGATGTTTAGACGTTGAGCGTGAATTGCTCTGCCCCAAACATCTGCAGTTCTTGCTGGTGGTTCCTTATCTTTTGACTCATAAAGTTACTGTCTTCAAGTTTCTCAATCACAATGTGGTCTCAACTGAAAATAATCTTTTATATCTGAAATTTGTTTTTGCATGCTTAATATTGATAAGTATCTTTTTAGTACTAGAGAAGCTCTAGACACTTCTTTGTTAAACATCAGAGGCCTGTGGAAAAGCTGGACAAAAAAGGATTGTTTAATTTGGAGATGACCAAAGGGAGAATTTACAGACAAGAATGACAAGTAGCAATTTCCTGTCACAGCCAAATCATAGCCGGGGTGGAAGGAGACCTTAGGCCAAGAGAAGGTTCCGTTACATTTGAATGGCAACTGCCTTATAAAAGGGTTACCCTTTCCAATTTGTAACAGGGAGGAAGAAAGGTGCCCCTTCAGCAGGAAGGAAGTGTAGGGCAATTCTGATTAAAACCAGAGAGGAAAAGTACCAGATAACTCTGTCCAAGACTGGAGTTGGTGGTGGGAGAGAAGGAGAGATCCAAACCAGCAATATTCTCACAGAACAGTTCCTGCATTTTTTTTACATTGGTAAATAGCATGTGTTTATTCACGTTACCTGGCAAAAAAAAAAAAAAAAAAGGAAGTATTATTGAAAATTCATGGTATTTCCAAATTCTGTTTTACTTTTCACCTTTCTATTATGAAAAGTCACAAACATGCATAAGTGGAAAAAAGTGTGTAAAGAAACCTTATGTCTCCACCATCCAATGTCAACGATTATCAACACAGGCCAATCCTGTTCTTGTCTACACTCCTGCTTACCAGATGACTGTTCAGCCATCACTGCACCTGTAATCACCACAGTGAGTACTATCATTTCAGAGTCAAGCTTGCCTCTTTCTTCACTCAGTCCCATCCTCTCCAGGAAGTAATCCGAGGACAGGAGACAGATTGGAGGATACAAGGAAACAGTCTCCACTGACATACAAACTGGGTGAAAGGGAGAGAGGAAAGCCATGGCAACCAGGGAAAGATAAGGAGTGGGGCAAAGCTGCATCCTGGGGCATTGACCCTTCCCCAACCCCTTCCACATGGAAGCAAATGGAGTGCTGGCAGGATGGGGGCCTTTGAATGGTGAGGGATTCCAAGTCTAGGAGGACAGAGAGGAAAATGGGGCAGCTTCTGGGGTGGGAGCATTTAAGATCTTCTGCCAACTCTCTTTCTGGCCCCTGCACTTAAGGGCACATTGTTAGCTGTGAAGGGCTCTGGGGTGTGGGGAGAGGAAGCAGGCACTTGGACTGAGGAGATGCATTTCCAGAACCATGCACATGTGGTGCTAAGGATATACTATTATTTGACTGACCTGAACCTGAGGTGATTTACTGGAACATGGTAAGAAAATTTCTAGGACCAGGTGACCCATCAGCCTCCCATTTTACTTCTGAGGCATGGTGGCTACTTGCACAGTAGACCCACCTATGCATCCAGTCATCAAGTAATAAAAGCTAAAAAATGCAATGGGTTTCCTGGATGGGCACTAAGCCATCGCCTCCATATCACACTGTACTGAACGTTGAAAACCGAGCAGAAATGTGTTCCTTAATCTTTCTGGCCAGGCTCTAATCCATGGAGTTGGTTATAGGAACATCATCCAAAAAACAAAAATGAATCTAAGAAACTTGTTTTTTAAATCTAACCTTATGAAGCCGAAAATGACAAAAAAAAAGCAGACCATAAAAAAACCCTTTTTGTCACGTATTTCATGCTTTTACTCAATCAAAACAGATCTCCTAAATTTGGCATTCAGTAACTTTGCTTTGGATATTTTTCTAAAGGTATCCTGGCTTCCCCCTGCCTTTCATTTTGACAGTCAGGGGGTTTCCTGATCATAACTCGACTTTCTCTCTCAAATTTTTCTAAATTTTCCCCTCCTCACTTTCCAGTGTTCAGAATATCTTAAAAAATTTTTTCCTATTAATACTTTTAGATGTTAAGTTGCACAACAGCACAGCAGTCCTGCCTTGGCTCCTGTCACATGTTCCTTTCACACCTGAGATACGTTTATGAATTAGTCTAGTCTTCTCAACTTCTACTCAAAGTCCGGATATCAACACCTATTTCTATGTAACTCTTGACCTCTGCCTGGGGAAGGCTGAATGATGAAATAATGGAGGAATATTAGTACAAAATTTTGTTTTTTTGAGGAATATTTTAAGTGTTTAGTCAGAGAAGATGCTGATACTACAGCAATGAAATACCAGTAATAATATTTTCAGTTTATATGATGCTCTGCTATTTTTCAGGCCTGTTCACGTTCAGTTGATCTAAGATAATGCTGTGATGTAGATATTACTGCCATCGCCCACAGAAAGAAACTGAAGCTCAGGATTATTAAATATCTTAGCCAACATCTCCCAGGTCATCTAACCCACTCTAGGTCTTAACTCTCACCTATAGGCTAATCATTTCCAAATGTGTTTCAAACTCCAGGCCTCTGCCCTAAAAAAGCCAAACATTTCTGTAAAATTTCCTACAGACCGATTTCACCTGGGTGTCCCACAGGCAGGTGGAATCTCAAAGACAGCCAGCACCAGGTGTTCTTCCTTCACTGTTTCCTATGGCATGCAGCGGCACTAGGAGCTACTTGGTAGCACCAGGGGACAGCACATCGCATCCTGGACCTCAAGAAGTGTTTGCTGCACAGGTGATTTAATAAGCAAGTGAGTGAGTGAGAGGACGAGGGTCATCCTCGGCGCTTCACCCACCCTTTCCCGGGAGATTAATTGGTCATGAAGTCCTGCTGTTTCAACATCATAAATCTCTTTTCAAATCCTTCCCCACCTTTATAATCCCCACCATGACTCCTTTGCTGAATTGTGTCAAGGCTAAAATGAGATTTATACACATAAAAGTGTTTTGCAAAGAATAAACCTCTGATGAATAAGAAGGGATGAATCCCTCTGGACTCTGAGACTAAACATATTGATCCCAGTTTGTCTATTTGCCTTTATCATGGCCTTCACGCTAGGAGATTTTTGTCTTCCTGACCTTCGTTTTTTTCTGAGATGACTTACAGGGGCCCATTGCTTAGTTTTTATGCAAATACCACCCATTGCCATGGACAAGCCTATATAGCTCAAATAGACCCTGATGCTGCTTGCTGCTGCTTGTTTCTTACAGGAGAATCCAGCTCTTGAGAAGGCATTCAGGTTTCAGAGCCTTCACTGCACTTCATGCAACCTTAGGCATATAGTGCTTAATAAATGCTTACTGCTCGAGAGGTCAGTTCTCCTCATCAGCCTGAGTTTTTCTCAGAATTCTATTCTTTATTCTGCTTATATCAGGAAATTTCTTCCTAAGACATCTGACAGAGGAAAATCATCTGGATTAGACTACAGGTTGGAATTTCTAAGAAGCTGCTCATTCTGTTAAACCTAAGTAGACCAGGGTAGGAGTCCTAGACTCTGACAGACTAAAACTGTCATGTTTTATACATGTATAATGCCCACAGACATACATCCAAAACAATGAGTAATATTAATTAAAATACCTAAAGCACAACAAGAATCATAGAACTGAAAAAAAAAAGAGTATGTGTGTCAAAGAGTTCCTCACCCTCATCTGCTACAGCCCATCAGTCACCAGGTCTTGTGGCTTCTCTCTTTGACACAGGTGTTCAATATGGTATTTCCTTTCCACACTTTGTCACCATTTCAGTCCTGGCTTTGCATAGTCCACCCACCTCCACTGCCTCAGTTTCTTCACTGGACTCTTTCCCCCTAGTTAACCCTTACTCTATTGTAGTTTACCCTCAGTCCCAGAAAATGCCCCCCCAAACACGATTTCATTGAGCTGTCCCGCTGCCCCAAATCCACACCTTCAAGGTCTCCCTAGGATTCACAAGGACAAGGCACATCCCTAGAATTCACATCCTTGGACAGATGTTACACCTGCAATAACTTTTATTTATTTTTATTAACAACATTTTAAAATGATTTTAGAGAGAGAGAGAAAGGGCAAGAAAGAGAAACATTTATTTGTTGTTCTACTTATTTATGCATTCATGGGTTACGTCTTTTTTATAGAGTTTTATATATACATTTTATTATTTTTTTAAAATTCTCACCCAAGGATGTGTTTATTGATTTTGATTTTTTAGAAAGCAAGGGAGAAAGAGACAGAGAGAAACATTAATGTGAGAGAGAAGCATGGATCAGTTGCCTCCTGTACATGCCATGACCTGGAAGCTAACGCACAAACCTTTCACTGATGGAACAATGCTCCAATCAACTGAGCCACTGGCCAAGGCCATTGGTGGAGTCTTGTATGTGCCCCAACTGGGGATTGAACTCACAACCCTGGCATGTAGGGATGATGCTCTAACCAACTGAGCTACTTGACTAGAGTTTTTTTGTTTTTGTTTCTGTTTTTATTTTTGCAAGAACTTTTTAAATCTAGTGTACTCTCTTGTCCAACTTTCTCTGACTCTTCTTCACAGAGGATGACTGTGGGTTGTCCCTTAAAACCTGGAAAGTTGTCATCCACATTTTACATGGTTAAAGATCTGCACATGGATGTAACTGGCATGCCTAAATTACGAAAAGGCAGGCTCTAAAGATGAGTGACTGAGGATCTGGGGGTCACCCAAAGCTCCAACCAAAACCTGGGAGCAATATCAAAGAAGCAGGATTAAAAAGTGATGGTAGGAGACAGGGATGATGTGGCTGCAGGTGCCTTGTCCTGGCTGGGGCCACCACCTTCATTCCTGGGACAGTGGAGCTACCCACTTTGGAGGATCTGAAAGTGCAGGAGGTGAAAGTCAGTCCTGCTGTTCTTAAAGCTGTGGTGCATCACTATGAAGCTCAGTATGATAAACCCAGAAGGGGCTCATGCGGTGCCATTGGGAAGAGAAGGACCTGCAGCAGAGTTTAGAGAAAGGCAAGCTTGTCAACAAGTGCACAGATAAAATGTCACTGCGCAGTATTCTACTTTATACAATTCTAAACCTGCATTGATTATTATGGGCTGCAACTGTTGCTGTCACAAAGAGCAGGCAAAGTTTTACACAAGTATATGCTGGACTGGGTGTGACCCAACCTGGGAGAACCATCCAGGGCCACCAAAGTGAAAACACAAGACCTTTACCAGATAATCGCTACCACTCAAGATCAAGACCAGAGCCCAACTTGGAGGTAGAAGGAGACTTGCAGCCTGCCAGACATGCAGCCATCTTTTTTCCTGCTCCGTGTAGCGATGGGTCCATGACCCACACTCAGTCACATGCCCAGACAACAGCAGACAAAAACTCACATGTGGTTTATGAACATTAACAAAAAAGTTAATTTATGTGACTTGGCTGTTATTCTATGCCATTTCCTGGCCCTTAAACAATTTAAAGGGAAAAAAGTGATTGTAATTTGGCAAAAAGAAGCAAACAAGGAAGTTGATTCAGAGAAAAGGTGTGACTAGAAGGGAACCTAAGGAGCAAGAAGGAGTGGACAGTAGCCAGCTGTTAAGTCAACCAAAATGTCTATCCATGTCTCTTGACTGGGAAAGTGCTGGTCAGGCTCTGAAACTGGAGAACACTGTAGTCATCTGGCAATCTCCTTCACTAGGTCATGATACCAGAACAGTCTCTTAACCACTCAGTTTCCCTGGAATGGGCCCTGGTCAGCCAGGCTGGCTGCCAGTATAGTTTCCCCTGCAAATCAATGCGTTGTCTACATGTGTGACTCAGTCTTGGTGAGCTTGGTTAAGGAGAGGCCACTGTTGAGAAATGAAACCACTTCCACTTCAACAACAATAATAATTAACAAACAAAATAAATTTAACTCTTAAGCCTGAGGAAGAGCTTTCAGGACTACACTGAAGTGACCTCATAATGGACAGTGTGCTCACCTCTTGGGCACAGTCCCTGCATCACCCTGTGCTGAATGCACCACTGTAAAATCATATGGTAACACTCTCTTCATCTGGATTCCATTTTCTCTCCGGCTACCCCCATCCTTTGGGGCTCTCTAGGCAATTTTCTCTTGCTCTAGAAAACCTCTTCCACTGTCCCTCCTGATTTTCTTCCTATCTCCCTAAGAGTCATCTGCTCTGGGAAGTAATCCCGCATGATTGCTCTCACATGCTGGGCATGTGTCCATTGTAACATTGAAACAGCTGCATGTGGGATCTGCTGTCTCCACTTGGGGGTCATACTGGTAACTCAGACTTCATTTGGGCAATACTGAACAGTAAGCTAAACCACACCCAGGAGTGATCCCAAATCCTCTTTCTTGTTCATGCCCTCAGTGTAACAGGTCACCAGACCTCATCTCTCCATGGGCCCCTCACATTTGTCTGCTTTGCTTCTCACCACAGGCCCTCAATATCGCTCATCTAGACTGTGATGATAGTCTTCTAACTGGTCTCCCTGCTCTACTCCTATTCTTCTCAAGTGCGTCCTCCACGTTAATGCTAAAATGACCTTTTTTTGGGGGGGTACCACTCTGCCCATGTTATTCTCCTGCTTAAAACAGCTCAGTGTATTCCCTACTATGGGATAAATCCAATCAAGCCATTACATTGTGCAAGGCTACTGATGATTGGATGTATGGCTTTTGCAGCCTCATCTCGTATCTCTCCCTAGTAAACTAGAGTTATCTTAACTAGGTCACATGGCTTCATTCTTCCTTGCCTTTGTCCATTTCGGGCATTTATCCTTGTCCATCCCAACCCTCCACATTCTCCTGGAGAATTAGTCATTCTTCAGATCTAGCTCAAGTGTCACCTCCTTCAAGAAGCCCTTGGTGACCCACCAAAGTGGATTTGATCATCCTTTGTAAGGCCATTGTACTGTTATCAAACCCTACATACTTCAGGGCAGTGGTTTGTTTCCTAGACACCCTCTCTTATCGTGACTTCCCAGAGGCAGAAGTTGAATCTTACTTTTGTATTAACAGTGCTGAGCAAAGTGCCTGGCTTAGGGTAACTACCTAACAAAGGTTTGTTACATTCAGTAGTAACAAGGAACCCATTGCCTTGACATCGCTCCTGGTTCTGCCACTTGCCAGATTTCACCTCTCTAAACTTCTGTTCCCTCAGTTGCAAAATGGGAATAATTGTAGTAGGATTTTTGTAAAGATCAAGTGAAATAATATACATAAACAGGACAATGCCAGGGGCTTATAACTTAATAAATGCTAGCCATTCTATTATTACCCCTCTGGACCTAATATAATAATAAAAAAAAAACTGTAATTTTTCTAACTAGCTGATCCCATTGATGTCACCCTATAAACTACTGAAGCACTCTGTGTAGTATTCATTTTAAAATTTATATTCTATTTATATTTGTCAATCTCTTAACTTTGAAAAAAAGATTTTATTCATTTTTAGAGATAGGAGGAGGAAGGGAGAGAGGGAGAGAAACACTGATGTGTGAGAGAAACATGAATGAGTTGCCTCTTGTACAAGCCCCAGCTGGGGACTGAACCTGCAACTCAGTCATGCGCCCTGACTGGGAATTGAACTGGCAAACTTCCACTTTGCAGACTGATGCTAAGCCCAGACAGCCACGTCAGTCAGGGCATCTTCCAATTTTTACACTTTGGAGAATTGGGATGTGTCTTAGCACTTTGTGGTAGGCAGAATTCTAAGATGATCCCACATGTCTTTTGTCCTTGTAGCACCTCCTTCTCCTCAGAATGTGGGTGGAATCTGTGAATGTGACATTACTCCTGTGATTGTGTTACATGGCACAGTGGACTTCAAGAAAGGGAGATTACCCAGGCGGGCCTGACCCAATCACAATGAATCATTAATACTGGAGTTTTCCCTGGTTAGAAGCAGAAGAAAAAGTCATATATTCAAAGCAAACGAGAGACTGGACATGCCCTTGTTGTCCCACAGGTAAAGGGGACCATGTGGAAAGGACCTGAAAGCAGCATATGGGACCAGAGAGCAACACACTACTGACAACAGGCAAGAAAATGGGAACTTCAGTTACACGATTGCAAGGAACTGGATTCTGCTGATAACATGAATGACTTCAGACAGGAACTCCATTTGGCCAACATCTGGATTCTGGCTTCATGACACCCTGGGCAGAGACCTGGCTGTGTCTAGCTGGACTTTGAACCTGCAGCACTGTGAGCTGATACATGGGTGATGTTTGAAGCCTCTGTTTGTGATAATTTTTGTTACGCAGTGTTGGGAACTGCCCTTCCTGGTATCAGAAGCTGTAACCCCTGCCAAGGCTAAGGCTGAGGGAGCGACCTTGGACTGTAAGCCAGCAAGGAGACAAAAGGTTATCTCCTTGGCAGGGGCGCTACTTCTGCTCCTTTTACTTCACCCTGCCTGGCCTCCAATGCTTGGTCGGTTAGCCAATGACGGGTAAGATTCCCCAAGGGGGGAACAACCTAAGACGGGCACGATCATGTGGGAAGCCCCCAAGGAAGGACTTTGGAGGCTATAGCAAAAGGGGGTGATGGACCCTCGCCCCTTGGCTTTGACAAAGCCTGAGTCCTCATTGTCTGCGAGAACATCTCCTAATCTCTTGGCTGCCTTACTTCACTTGCTCCACCTAAGCAGGCTGTTAGGTGAAAGAGGGTGGTGCAGCCCTGTGCTGGAAAGGGCAGGTTCCCTGGGTGATCAGGCCTAAGAAAGAATATGTAAAATCCTGTGAAACCTGCTTTGTTTAGAATGCTCTTAATTAACTGATAAGGGTCCAAGCAAGAAGTAAGTTTGTTTCTCAAAGTTTTATAGCTCTTTAGCTATCTGACCCTGACTCAGAATAGGCCCTCAGACTTCTTTGTTATCTATTGTTTGATCCTTACTTCCTGGCAATGAGTAATGAGCTTTACCTGAATTCCTGTGTAAACAACCCCAATAAAATCCCGCTTGGGCAGGAGAACGGGGTGCTCTACCCTAGGGAGGGTGGCCGAGGTGCTCCCCACTAGAGAGAGGGCTGTTTCATCCCTACTTCTCCACAGGACTCGTTTGTCTGTGTGTATGTTTTTCTCGTGTTTTGACAAACCATCTGCAGCGTTCCACGGTCACTGAAGGCCAGCGGTTGTGTCAGCGCAGCAATAAAAAACTAATAGTTTTTAATGTCTTATGTATTAAGTAAAACATTCTTTAACATTATACTTAATAAATACTCATTGAGAAAACATTAATAATTGAAATAATTTTACCGCCAATAAGGTCAAAATGTCAACTGGCTTTTTCTTTTATCAAAATAAAAACAAAATTTTTTAACAAAGATTTTAATTTGAACACTAATCATCATACTTATATATATTTATTAAATTGCATAAAACACATTACACTCCAGAAATAATGTTTTTATATGACATGAAGAGAATTACTTAAAGCAGAGATGCATCTACACATTCATCTTGTATATCTGGGAACTATGTTTTGGTTTTAGGGCACCAAAAATCAGTTTGTAGGATATTTTACAAACTAGAATAATCATCCAACAAATTGACAGGCAAAATTCCTTTGCATAAATCACCATCACAGGAAAGGATTCTGTATAGCAATATTTTCATGTTAGTGCCAAAGGTCCTTAGACACAGTGCTTTATTGGTTTGTTTCCAAAATTTTTTATTAGAAAAACATGGCAAATGCTGTGTATGACATAACTCCCTGGAGAGTCACAATTCATATTACCTACTAAAAACTCAAACAAGTCATGAAGTGAATCTATCAATTTAATTTTTTTTAACACAGCATTTCCCAGATGTATTTACCCCAGAACATTTGTTTTGGGAAGCAAGTTGCTGTCCTACAGGAATGCCATTTGGGAAATGCTGACCTGAACAAATTCCACAGTTCCCCAGAACAAGAATCAAATCAGAACATTAGTAGGGAAAGAAACATTTCAGAAATTGAATTAATTAAAGATATTCAGGAGCCAGAAAACTGTTCTCTCTTCTCCCTTTGGCTATAGCAACTTTTGACTATTTTTCTCTGGAGTCAATAAGTTTAAAAAGTGACTTTTACAACTATATTAATAAAATACTATATAGAAAAATGAATATCCCAAGGAAGTTTCTAGAATAGTTTTAGTGATATCACATATCTATTTGTTCATTATTAATGTGGATGTTTCCAAATTAGGTGAAACAATGTGGTTTCTGTCATCTACCACCTTACAATTTAATGCAGAAAACACTTCAGACTGACAAACTTTTTAAGAAAAGATATTTTTCAGTCAATTTTAATTGCTAAGGAGGAAAGTAGGAGAATAGGATCAAAATTTTAGGTTAGGATTCTTGTGCTTTTACATACAATGCTTGAAGAAATTTCATGTATAAAATATGAAAGTAAATATTTTTAACTGAATTTGAGGTATAGCTGTAATATACTTCCAAAAAAGAGGAATAGCCTCAGGATCCCATCCAAATTTTTGTTTTAGTTCAGTGCTTCTCAAATGTAAGCAGGCTTTGTAAATAAAACACAGATGGCAGGAACCCACCCCCACAATCTCTGATCCAGAGGTCTGGGCTGGGACCTGACAATCTGCATTTCTAACATGTTCCCAGGTGATGCTGCTGCTGCTGACCCAGGAAGCCTGTTTTGGAAATCACTGTGATCTAGTTCTTGGAAAAGTTTCACAGGTGGTTTCAATGTGCATCAGTCTTTGAGATCCTTTTTAGCTCCACAACTCTGCGTTTTGGAATTTTGTTATAGAATACCCTTGTTCTGGCTCTGCATCTCAAACAGATACCTGTAGCTCTCTCCACAGGTATTTATGCACACTAAAATAAAGCCAGAATGCTTGGAGAATAAAAGTGGAAGACAGAGACTTAATTAGCTTTACAGTTGATCAGCAGAATTTACAGAAGGAGAAAGCTGGAACGTGTAACTATAGATTCTCGCTCATCTGCACTCCGACCTCCTTCCATACCTTGAAAATGCAGAGTCGACCAAGTTGACTTTAGTGAAACTAGAAAATGCCCAGAAGTCTGCATCTACTATGTAACTATATCCATCTTCCTTTTCCCATCTCCTTCTGGTTTGTTGAATTGTCTGTGATTTTAAGACCCAATTTACAATCAGTTTTAAAGGTACTCTGGAGAGCTGTCAAGAGCAGGATCTTCTGCTCAGAGTCAGATGGATTTAAGTCTTGGCTGTGCCATTCAGTTGCTAAAGAACGCTGGGAGTTTTCTTTAATATTTCTTAACCTAAGTTCCCTTCTCTATAAAATAGGAAATAGGACTTTCTACATATCATTGTTTTTAGGCACCAACAAGGCAATGAACAAAAAGCCCTTAGCACAGTGCTTGGAACAGAGCGAGGGGTCAAAAAATAGCACACAACTCTGACAGTGAACAAAAATCCCATGCAAGTCCTAAAACAAGTGTATATTCATTTCAATGTTTGAGAAGCAAGAATTACACCATATTTGTCAATGAAACAGCTGGAGATGTCACATTAACTTAGATGCCACACTCATGAACTACCTTTCATAAGTGCCAAATAGTATCAAACATAAGACCTCTGATTCTAAGATGCACCAAGAAAAAATGCTGCCAATTAAACTACGAGATAATGCTTTCTTAATTACTTACAAATTCTTTTAAGACTGAAAAATCCAGTCGACATTTTTTTTAAATCTTCACCTGAGGATATGTTTATTGATTTTAGGTGGGGGGAGAGAGAGTTGTGTGGGGAGGAACATCGATGTGTGAGAGAAACATAGGTAGTTACCTCCCATATGCACCCCACCTGGGGATCGAACCTCCAACTGTATGTGCCCTGACCAGAGATTGAACCTAGAGGGTGTGAACTGATAGCTCATTGTGACCATTACATTTATTTTGAAAGCACTTTCACTTGAATTTTCTCATCTGATCATGACATCTATAGCTGTTCCTTTTTCACAGTCAAGGAAGCAAACACAGAGAGAATGACTAGCTTGCTCAGGTGCTTCTAGATTCTGAGACCATGGCTTCTCCACTGTAACTGGCTATTCTATCTCCAGCACAGCTATTAGCTATAGAGTGGGGTCAAGAAGGACAGGGATTGCAGGTAAAATGGGGAGGGTGGGAGCTGGTGAAGACCATAGACCTGGCATTTCTCTTTAGATGTTGTGTTGCTGCTGCCAGCGTCCACGAGACAGCACTAGCTGGGGAACTGTATTGACCTGCAGTAGCTCAGTAAGAGGAGTGTGATTTTAGGAAAAGGTCCAGGTGTAGCTTAAGAGGTACAGAGGGAAAAAAATCGACAACTTGCAACAAAGTCTATAGCTTTGCCATCACAACTTATAGTAAAAAGCTGCACAATCCAGGTTAGTCTTTTTTTTTTTTTTTTGCACATCTGTTCTTGGAACCATAACATTGAGGAAGCCCACCTCCCAGTAGGATTCATTACTTTTCTTATTCATGAATGGAGATAATGAAAGAATTTTTGCTTACGCTTACATTTTCTATTCAAGAACTATCTCCATTATGTGCAAAAAATCAATATTTTATGAAATAATCTCCTAAGAGGTTAAATGCTACAGTACCAATCTTTCCTAGTCAGAGAAAATCTGTATGTTACTAAATCTGCATGCTGCCAGCTGAACAAGAGAAAAGACCTTTTAAGGGAAGCTTTCCTACCTCACTAGTAAAGTCACCTTCTAATCACTGGATCAAGAAACTTTATTGGACCTAAAGAGTGCAACAGATTGATTGGCATGTGGTGTATCTACTAAAGCCAAACTTTTTTTCCAGGTTGTGTCCCAAAGATGTGTTACATTCTCAGTATAACAACAATATTATTGATAGGGCCACTCACTGTATATACTGGTATGGTTAAAGAGGTTGGTGTCCTCTGCACATCTGACACCTTAGTTGTTATTCTCATCATGTTGATAGTAGCTGTCACTTGTGGCACCTAACAGTGCTTTTGTTTTTGTTGTTGTTGTTGTTTTAAATTGGAAGGCAGTATGTAACAGCATTAAATAACCTACATCTATCAACTTTTAATTATATACTATTTTGTATTTTTATTAATCTAACAATATTTGTAAACATTCTACTTTTACATTTTTCATAGATATTTTAGTGGCTGTATAATATTCTGTCCTAATCTGCTAAGTCTTTTCCTATTGCTGGACACAAAGGTGACTTCCAGGTTATATCCTGATAACAAGATCTTTTGTTCTTTTTTATTATTTCATTGGGGCCCATTCTTACAGAAGAAAATTTACAGTTATCGAATACCTTTGTATACCACAAACTTGCTGTGAACTAGTCATTATTTCTCCAACTCTGTGGGACAATATTTTTTAAAATTCCCATTGTGCAGTTAAGAAATGAACACTGAGAGAGCTTATGTTATTTAACTTAAGCATCTCAGATTCTTCATCTATGAGTATAAAACAGAAGTGCCCTGTCCAGTGTGGCTTAGTTGGTTGGTCATTGTCCTGCAAACCAAAAGGTCACAGGTTTGATTTTTGGTCATTGCTCATGCCTAGCTTATGGGTTCAGTGTCCAGTGAGAGCACAAATGAAGGCAACAAATCAATGTTTCTCTCTCACATTGATGTTTTTTTTTTCTCCCCTCTTTCCCCTCTCACTAAACCCTCTCTCCCTTCCTCTCTCACTAAAAGCAATGACAAAATGTCCTTGAGTGAGGATAAAAAAATTAAAATAAAATAGAAGTAATAATAGTAACTACTTCACAGGGCTGTTGGGAGCTAACAGCTATAAAGCACCTAATAGTGCTTGGCACATAGTAATTTGTGTGAACAGTGAGAACTACCATCACAGTCCTACCTCCACCATCACTGCCAAGTCCCTTGTCCCTCCAAAAATAACTAGAAAAGGGGCTGGTCCACCTGACACCAATGCTCATACCTTCTCTACTACACCACTGCCCTTCTGTGACAGGGACTAGGTCAAAATATCTTTATTTTCTTGCTATTTTCCACACTTATTCTAATAATTTAGCAGCACCTGAAACTGCTTTATCTCAGCTGCTCAGAGCACAATCAGCCTAAAGTCTAGTCCCCATGAGCCAATCACTTTTATCTCAATGTTTTCGATATGGCTGACTGATGGTCTTTTTCTTTGCATCTCACATCTAGGCAGCCTCCTTGGCCAAGTAGGCAATGCAGAGGACCAGCAGTGCGCATTCTTCACAAGTGGCTCAAGGACCCCCACCAGAATAGGCAGGGTCCCCGGTGACTGTGGATTAGACCCTGAGCCTTCTCTTTCCCCAGGGAGCAGGGGAGAAAACTGGGAACAGGACCCAGACTGGGGTGGTGGGGGGCAGTTGCTGGGAACCAGGACCTAGTTCCATTGGCTCCTGTTGGCCAGGAGTGAAGCTTCACTTCTAAGAGACACTTCAGGGAGAGAAGGCATTGGCTAGAGCTCTCAATCTTCTGTCATCCCTCTTTAGCTAATCCAGGAAGTAGGTGCCTCCCCTTTCCTCTATAGCATGACAGGGGCCTTCGAGGCAGTGTGATTGGGTGTGTAAAGCCTGAGGCCCAGGTGAGAGCTCCCATGACTCCTCTCCTCACCTTCCTCAGGTGTTTCCCAGTCTGCCATGACTGGGCACCTTGCTTCTACAGGTAAGATAGGACTGTCTTCTGCCTTCCCCCCAGCCCCCATGACTGTTACTTCCTCAGGGTCAGCATCACCTTATAGCACACAGGGCTGCCTTAAATACAGATGGACTAGAGGTTCTGACTTATTGTGATGTAAGGAGATGGGAAAGGAGGGTACTGGGCCAGACAGACATGTACCTACTGCCTTTTCCATATTTGTTATTTCATGTTCACAAGACTGTAATGCAGCAACATTCCCACTTGCCCAAAAGCCAATCAATACTTAACAGTAACTTTCCCAGGGCCATATAGCCAAATATTTGGTGAAGCCAGGGTTCAAAGTCAAATATGTCTAATTATGAAAAATTGTGTTCTTTCTTCTTATATTAGAATGCCTTCCATAGTCCTCAAATTTCCCCATTCTACCTCATATATCAAAAACTTAAAAAAAGCAAGCCAGGTGTTAATTATTTTAAATTTTTATTTAAGGTTGAGAACAACCATTTAAAGAAACCTGTTAGTGGATTTACATGCTCTGGTAAAATTAAACTGGAAAAAGCAGACACTTTTACAGCATCTTGTCCTTAAGTGGTCTTCACAACCTGACCCCTACAGGGAACTCTGTGTACTATAGCTCCAGTGACCAGCAGCTCATTTCCCAGGATGTTTTCTGCTTAAAAGTTTTGACTTAGGCCTCTTGTCACCAGCAAAATGTGAATGTAAATTGTCCTTTTTCAAGTGTCGGGGAAGGGTGAGGTGGGTGATCTTAAACCTCTCTCTTTCATAGCCAACCTCAAACTAATTAGGAAAGTCAGAGGGGTGGGATAAAGGAAATAAGATGTTTTCAGCTAAGAGTCTTTCCTTTTTTAGGAATATAAAGAAGATCACTACTATGGTGGGGGGAGGGTAAGGTCATGTTGACTCACGAAATACTAACACATTACATCCCCTTGCTTTTGGTGCCACAGGTTGACCAGAAGGACTAGGTGCCTATGTCATATACACAGTCGCTTGATTTAAAAAAGAGAGAGAGAGAGAGTGAGAGCCCTGGCTGATGTGGCTCAGTGGATCCAGTGCAAGCCTGTGAACCAAAAGGTTGCTGGTTCAGTTCCCAGTCAGGGCACATGCTTGGGTTGTGGGCCAGGTCCCCAGTAGGGGGTGCATGAATAGGAACCATACACTGATGTTTCTTTCCCTCTTTCTCCCTTGTGTCCTCTCTCTTTATAAATAATATCTTTTAAAAAAAGAGAGAGAAATAATGAACTAGCTGTGAATGCAGTTTGTTTGGAAGACATAACCTCTCAAGACATAGAGTCCATGGGGAAAAAGCTGATGTATTTAAAAAAGAGGGAACCACTGGACCTACCTGGGGAACTGAAAGAGGATCAGGAGAAACACCCTCCACTGACATTTGTGTGAAATCGACTTGTTTTTGGAGGCCCTGGTGGTCAAGAGTCATATTCTTTCATATGTAGATGTCTCCGGGTGGTAAGTGGAGATGAAAAGTAAAGACATACTAAATGGTGAACAAGGTAGTGGTATCTGTGAGTGAGTTCCTTGCATGGTCCCTGTCACAAGGCACCCTGGAGGCCAGTCTATCTGCTCCTACCCCCTATCTTGGTGACAGTCCTGCTCAAGGAGGCTTGCACCTCTATCAAGACACCTGATTCTAAAAGAGGAAAATAATGTGCATTGGCATGAGCATTATAGCTCACACATGCAGGGGTTACAGATGCCCTATGAACCCATGACAACTGAGGAGGTAAAATGTGACTGAGCTACTACTGGTTGCAAAGACATTTGAACATCCTTTCTGCATTAAAGGAGCTATCTGTATTTTTCCACAATTACAGTTTCTTTACAGAGGTTTGAAATATGACCATTTGAAGAAGTGATTCTGAAACAGGTTTTCATGAAATCCCTTAGGTATGGAGGTACCATTAAGTGATGGATACAGACTTGATAAACTGGTACTGGCTTCTCCAGATGCTGAATCAATATCATGCCAGATCTCTGTGGGAAGAAGTATACACAGAAAAATAGACAAGATTTCCATACTTTCAAAACAAACTGAACGAGAAGAGATGGCCCAACTCAGCCAGGTGAGGGACTCAAGGATGCTTAATCAGCAACCATACAGGTATTGGTTTCTATGCATATGCCACCATCTAACCTATGCCCACCCCTGCCATGATGGCCAGAGATGAAACCATAAATATAGTTCCTTGCACCATCCTCTCTGTCTCCTCTTTTTCAAAGCTCTCTCCTGGACCCTATTTCCAAGCACATTCAGACATCTCTCTCACCACTTAACCAAGATGTAAATTCTAGGCCAGCCTTCCTGTTAGATCTGCAGAACCTGCATTACACTTTCAAATAGGTGTGGCAACAAAGATGTGTTCATTATCACTCACTGAAAGAAATTCAGATAAAACAATGAGATACATTTTTTCACATATCAGATTGACAAACATTTTAAGACACTAATAATTACAATATAGGTGCAGGTGTGTGTGAGAAAGGAATTCATACAATCACCACTGGTAGGAATGTAATTTAGTGCTTCAAGATAATAATTATTATCCACATAGATACTTTTTGACCAACACTAATTCTACTTGTAAAAATTTATCCTTCAGATCTCCTCACTAAGGAGGGGAAAACATATGTAAAAATATTTTGGCAGCACTGATGGCAAGAGCAAAAATTATGTTGAAGGGTAATGGTTAAATAAATTATGATACACCTATAGAATAGAATATTATGCATTTCTTTAAAAGAATGTAGTATACCTAAACCTATGGTGTGAAAAGATATTTATTGGTATATATGATATAATTGTACTTGTCTAACAAAAAAACATACACATGTTTGCACCCAGAATGAAGTTTGGAAGACCATACAATGAACCATTACTATCTTTGGGGTGTGGGACTTGAATGTAAGATTGGGAACGGGGACTTTTTTACTTTACAAAATTCAGTATTGTTTGAATATTGAAGACAAGCTTAAATTGTTATTATAAATTGTTATTATAATTGTTATTATTATATTAAAAATTAAAATCAGTGATGGCATGTCCTATGAAGGGTGCTCTGAGCCCATTCATTAAAGCTGATGATGGAAAAGGAGAACAGGTTTCAACTATGAGTCTAATCAAAAAAGAAAAAAGTGTATTTACACAAAGAAGCTCTGGGCACAATGGTTGTTCCACTGCTACAGGTATATTTGATTTGAAGATGCAGAACACAGGTGCTGAAAGTAATTTTCATAACAACCACTACCTACTAAAGTCTAGATATGTGTCCACAATTATTACACTGGGTAATACACACATGCATATATGTATATACAGCTAAGTTTTTTTCAGAATATAAAATTCATACATGCTGTATGTGAAAACAGAACAATTTACAAAACAGAAATGTAAAGTCCTTCATAATTCTGACTTCCAGAGAGACAACTACATAATCATCTTTATACTATTATAGCATTTCCTTATGCATGTCCAAAATATATGTTAAAATATGGAATAATGACTTTACAACTTGTTTTTTCTTAATATTGCAGTAGTATTCATGCATCTTTCTGTTTCACTTGATCTAGGTTCATCTCATTCTATTTCACAGCTGCATAGTATTTCAAACTATGGCTATATAATTTTTAAAATATATTTTATTGATTATACTATTACAATTGTCCCATTTCCCCCCTCTACTCCCCTCCACCCTGTACACCCTCTCCCATCCACATTCCCCCCCTTTAGTTCATGTCCATGTGTCATACTTATAAGTTCTGTGGCTTTTACATTTCCCATACTATTCTTGCCCTCCCCCTGTCTATTTTATACCTACCATCTATGCTACTTATTCTCTGTACCTTTTCCCCATCTCTCCTCCTCCCACTCCACTGTTGCTAACCCTCCATGTGATCTCCATTTCTGTGGTTCTGTTCCTGTTCTGGTTGTTTGCTTAGCTTGTTTTTGTTTTGGTTTTAGGTGTGGTTGTTAATAATTGTGAGTTTGCTATCATTTTACTGTACATGTTTTTTATCTTGTTTTTCTTAGATAAGTCCCTTTAACATTTCATGTAACAAGGGCTTGCTGATGATGGACTCCTTTAACCTGACCTTATCTGAGAAGCACTTTATCTGCCCTTCCATTCTAAATGAAAGCTTTGCTGGACAGAGCAATCTTGGTTATAGGTCCTTGCCTTTCATGACTTGGAATACTCCTTTCCAGCCCCCTTTTTGCCTGTAAGGTCTCTTTTGAGAAATCAGCCGACAGTCTTATGGGCACTCCTTTGTAGGTAACTGTCTCCTTTTCTCTTGCTGCTTTTAAGATTCTCTCCTAGGATTCTAAGATTTTAATCTTGGGTAATGTAATTATGATGTGCCTTGGTGTGTTTCTCCTTGGGTCCAACTTCTTTGGGACTCTCTGAGCTTCCTGGACTTCCTGGAAGTCCATTTCCTTTGCCAGGTTGGGGAAGTTCTCCTTTATTATTTGTTCAAATAAGTTTTCAATTTCTGGCTCTTCCTCTTCTCCTTCTGGTACCCCTATAATTCAGATGTTGGAATGTTTAAAGATGTCCTGGAGGTTTCTAAGCTTTTCCTCATTTTTTTGAATTCTTGTTTCTTCATTATGTTCTGATTGGTTGTTTCTTTCTTCCTTCTGGTCCACTCTATTGTTTTGCGTCCCAGTTTCCTTCCCATCACTATTGGTTCCCTGTGCATTTTCCTTAATTTCTCTTATCATAGCCTGCATTTGTTCATCTAATTTGTGACCAAAATCAACCAATTCTGTGAGCATCCTGATCACCAGTGTTTTGAACTGTGCATCTGATAGGTTGGCTATCTCTCAGTCGCTTAAAATAATAGGTTCTGGGGCTTTGATTTGTTCTTTTGTTTGAGCCATCTCTCTCTCTCTCTTTTTTTTTTTTTTTTGGTCTGGTCGCACCTGTTACAGTAAGGAGTGGTGCCTTAGGTGTTCACCAGGGCAGGGCACCCCAGTAGCTGGGTTGTGATGTTGTATGTGGGGGTGGGGTTGAGAGGGAACAATGGTGGTTGCTCCATTCTCTGTGGGACCTCAGTCCCCTCTGCTGCTTCCCCCAAGCATACTGGGCCCCTCTGGTGCCAATTCCCATGTGGGTGGGCTTGTGCACGCTGTGGGACCCTCTAAGGACCTCCCCTGTGAGGCTAGGTGTCTCTCCGTGCGCCTCAACTCCCAAAGGTGACCTCAGTCAGTTTCCCGAGGCTCTATTTCCCAGCGCCGTGATCCTGGGTTGTGCATACTGCCTTGCTTTACAATCGCCACCTCACTGGGTGTGCTGGTTGCCAGTTGCCACCCCTGGCCGGGGTCCACCTGCTGTGGTCTTGCATGCCCTGGATGCCTTACGTGTCCCCAGATGCCTTATGCGCCCAGTCCCACCACTCTCTGCTCTCCTCGCCTTGACCCTCGCCTGGCTGCTCCTCTCCACCCCTCCTACCGGTCTGGATGCACGCATCTAATTCAACTTCTTGGTTGTTTGACTTCCATTCATATCAATTTTCTGTCATTTTTGGATGTTATTCTGTTTCTAAATTGTTGTTGTCCCTATTTTGGTTGTGTGTGGAGGTACGGTGCATCCTCCTATGCTTCCCTCTTGGCCGGAAGTCAAGAACTCTTAAGTTATTTTTTGGCTTGATTCTTTCTTCTTCCCACCCCTACCCAGCCACATTCAAAGCTTTTAGGATCTCCTCTTTATCTCTGGTTCTAAATTTCACTATAATGTGTTTGGTTATGGAACTTTTAAAATGTTTGAGGAATAGTATACTCATAGAAGACCATGCAAATCATAAATATTATTTGCTGAACTTTAAAAAATGAACATACTGGGTAACTAGTACCTAGATTAAGAAACAGAATACTACCAAGAGCCTGATTTCAGCCACTACCTATCCCTAGTGGTAACTATTATTCTAATTGAACATCATAGATTAGTTTGCCTGTTTTTGAATTTCTATAGAAATGACATCATGTAATATGTCCTTTTGTGCTATGGATCTCTTTCACTCACATTACGTTAGTGAGATTCATCCATGTCAGTTGCATGTAAGGATAATTCATTCATTTTTCTTTCACTATATTAACACATTACAATTAATTTATCTAATTCTAGTGCCATGGACTTTTTATTGCTTACAGTTTGCGGCTATTATAAATAGTGTTGTCACTTGAATTTTTACACAGCCCTTCGCTGAGTGGACAAGTGCATCTCTGCTGGCTGTGTCCAACACTTTTACTTTTTGGCTTAGAAGTCAGTGAGACTTTTTGATCCGAATATTTACTTTTTTCAATTTAGAGAATTTCTTTGATAATTTCTTTTTTTATTTCCATTTATTCTTCTTTCTGGAAGTCTATTAATCTCCTGTATGGATCTTCTAATGCTCCAGGCTTTCCCCTCATATCTTCTTTTGGTTATTTTCTGGAAGAACATTTCAACTTTATCTTCCAATACTTCTATTGCTTTTTAAAAATCTTGTATTATTTTTAATCTGTAAGAGATTAAAATATTTTTTCTCCTGGCTTTTAAAATAGCATCCCATTATTGTTTTATCATTGTAATATCTTCTCTTTTAAAAAAGAATTTTTAAAATGTTTTCCCTTATGCTCTCTGTAATATCTTGGTATCAGTTTTTCTGTTTCTTTTCTATGTTTGTATTTGTCTCCCTTTTGTCTGGGTAGCTTCCCTCCAATATGTGATGACCCTTGGTTGCCCAATCATATTTAAGAGTAAGGCATTTAAAAAACTGGCTGAGAGCTCCATGTGCGAGGGAGTGCTTGTTTTAAGGTGATGAGGCAGAGTGCCAGACACGCTATGTGGGGAGAAATATGTAAATGTCTGAATTTGTAGATCTTTCTTCTTTGGCAGGTCAGTTTCTTCAGAAAGGAATCCTGCAACCGGGGACCCAAGCAGTAGAAAGGGTTGAGAGGTCTCACTGTTCAGTGTGAAGAAATTTATTTACTTTTCTTGCTTTTTAATAAGATAACCCATCCATCCCTGTTCTCAGAAGTACCTGCCTTGCTCTCCCTGTGTCTAGAGCTAAACTACCCAATATGGTACCCACAGCCACATGTGGCTACCTGAATTTAAACTAGTTACAATTCACACAAAATTTATTTCCTCTGTCACACTGACCACACTGATCAGTGTGACATTTCATGATAGACAATGCTGATATAAAACATTTTCATCATCACAGAAATTTCTATTAGCACTGGAGAATAAACCTCATGAGTTTTGTTTGAGGAAAGCAGTTTCCTAACTAGACTAGGGATAAGGAGACCTGAAAGTTTGATTACTTCTTATGTAACCTTTAATTAGTTCTTTCATTTTCAACCTTGCCCCAAACCCAACTACAGAGATACAAAGATTCTCAAAATCTCCTGTTTTTTGAAATTTGGCTCTTAACCACTTCCCACTCCAGCAAACAATTTCAGGCACCAGGTTTCAGCTTTCTGCTGTTAATAACTGCTATTTGGACTTCATGTCAAGATGGAGGCAATAGGCAGACACACTGTTCCTCCTCACACAACCAAAATAAGAACAACAACAATTTAGAAACAAAATAACAACCAGTACTGACAGAAAATTGAACTGTATGGAGGTCTGACAACCAAGGAGTTAAAGTAGACACATTCATCCAGACCAGTAGGAGGGGTGCAGTCAGGCAGCTGGGCAGAGAGGGGTCAAGGCAAAAAAAAAAAAAGTGTGGCTGGCGGACTTCGGGGAAGCAGGTGTTGGCACAAGGTGGCAGCTTGTGGACCAGGTGAGGCAGCAGATTGTGGAGGGGCTTGGGGTGCAAGGTGGCTTGCAGAACCAGGCAGTCCCACATCCACTACAGATAAACCAGGTGAAACTGAAGAGTGAGACATACCACCCAACCCAGGGTCCCAGCGCAGGGAAATAAAGCCTCAAACCACCGATTGAAAACACCTGTGGGGGTTGAGGTGCTGCGAAAGACTCCCAGCCTCACAGGAGAGTTTGTTGGAGAGACCCACAAGGTCCTAGAATGTACACAAGCCCACCCACATGGGAATCAGCACCAGAGAGCCCAGTTTGCTTGGGGGAAGTGGTGGAAGTGACTGAAATCTGGCAGTGAGTGGAACAAGTGCCATTGTTCCCTCTCAGACCCCTGCCCCACATACAGCATCACAACCCAGAGACCTGGTCGCCCCACCCAGGTGAACAACTAAGGCTCTGCCCACTACATAACAGGCGCATCAAGACAAAAAAAAAAAAAATGGCCCAAATGGAAGAACAGATCAAAGCTCCACAACAAATACAACTAAGCCAACTTATCAGATGCACAGTTCAAAACACTAGTAATCAGGATGCTCACAGAATTGGTTGATTTTGGTCACAAATTAGATGAAAAATGAAGGCTATGAGAAGCAAAATAAAGGAAAACCAATAGTGATGGGAAGGAAACTGGGACTCAAATCAATGGAATGGACCAGAAGGATGAAAGAAACAACCAATCAGAACATAATGAAGAAACAAGAATTCAAAAAAATGAGGAAAAGCTTAGAAACCTCCAGGACATCTTTAAACATTTCAATATCTGAATTATAGGGGTACCAGAAGGAGAAGAGGAAGAGCCAGAAATTGAAAACTTATTTGAACAAATAATAAAGGAGAACTTCCCCAACCTGGCAAAGGAAATGGACTTCCAGGAAGTCCAGGAAGCTCAGAGAGTCCCAAAGAAGTTGGACCCAAGGAGAAACACACCAAGGCACATCATAATTACATTACCCAAGATTAAAATCTTAGAATCCTAGGAGAGAATCTTAAAAGCAGCAAGAGAAAAGGAGACAGTTACCTACAAAGGAGTGCCCATAAGACTGTCGGCTGATTTCTCAAAAGAGACCTTACAGGCAAAAAGGGGCTGGAAAGGAGTATTCCAAGTCATGAAAGGCAAGGACCTATAACCAAGATTGCTCTGTCCAGCAAAGCTTTCATTTAGAATGGAAGGGCAGATAAAGTGCTTCTCAGATAAGGTCAGGTTAAAGGAATCCATCATCAGCAAGTCCTTGTTACATGAAATGTTAAAGGGACTTATCTAAGAAAAACAAGATAAAAAATATGAACAGTAAAATGACAGCAAACTCACAATTATTAACAACCACACCTAAAACCAAAACAAAAACAAGCTAAGCAAACAACCAGAACAGGAACAGAACCACAGAAATGGAGATCACATGGAGGGTTAGCAACAGTGGAGTGGGAGGAGGAGAGATGGGGAAAAGGTACAGAGAATAAGTAGCATAGATGGTAGGTATAAAATAGACAGGGGGAGGGCAAGAATAGTATGGGAAATGTAAAAGCCACAGAGCTTACAAGTATGACACATGGATATGAACTGAAGTGGGGGAATGTGAGTTCGGAAGTGGTGTGCAGCATGGAGGGGAGTGAAGGGAGAAAAATGGGACAACTATAATAGCATAATAAAAAATATATATATTTAAAAAACTGCTATTCATCTGACTTCCATCTTTAAAAACGTATTTATATCTTATTGTACTCCTTCCATGTCATTTTAATGGTTTTAGGCAGGGAGCAGAGACAAATAAGTGTTTGATCTGCCATGTTATGCCCAATGTGCATTTGAGAATCTTATTAACAAAGTTGATGAAAGGTGAATAGGTTAAAAAGGTGTTTTAAATTTAGCTTTGTCAAGCAGAACCTCCCCAAGGTTCGCTCCTAAATGTTACAGTTTTCAGATAATTGTATTATGTGATTTTTTGTATTCCATTGCTTATTCTTTTTCCAAATATTATTGGTGAATTTGGTGCAGGTAAGTCTTGCTCTAATTATGTTACCTTTATTTTTTCAGTTTGTGCAAAATACTGTTAGTAAACATTTTCAGTGAAAGTTGGATAATTATATATGGTGACAAAACCTAAAATAGGGCCAAGTTGCTTTCATTTGACTAAATATTAGTTAGTGTCTTTTACCCAGAGCCTGAAGCAGAGCACCCTGGCAAGCCCATCTTATATAAGCAAAACTGCTATCAATTTCAAGAACTGTGAGAATGAGAATAATCTGATGTCAACCACTGCTTTTGGGGTGATTTGTTACACAGCATTATTGTTGCAATAGCTTTAGTTTAATAGCATGGGACAGAGATCTTTACAAACAGGATTCCAGCATTAAAACAATTAAAGGTCTGAGTCACCTATGTGTAGGAGAAAATAAAAATTCTCACTCTACATTGGAAAGTTCTTTCTCATCATTTGTTGCCTTTTAACTAATGATATTTTACTAAGATACCTTGCAATAGCCACACTACTATGTTTCAGATTTTTAAATGGTGACATAAGCACCTATCATGGCAACCTCAGATATCACAAATATTGTTTTACTTCCACTAAGAAGGATATTTCAGTAATAAGCAGTGACTGGTACACAAATTACATTAAGATCTGTGTGCCTCTCCCAAAAGATAAATTACATGGATTGTAATAAAATGAAAGAATATGTATTGTTTGCAGAATTCTTATCAGAGAAGTCCTTCTTTGCCCAGAATTATGCCTGCTTCTCACTGTCCCCACTCAGTTATGATGAGATGTCACTCAGGATCCACAGTCAGTGCTCCAGGGGACCTATAAGGAGTCAGACCTCTCTCTCATGGAAGGAGCTGCCCATGGAGCCATGCTGCAAACTGTGGACCAACCCCTCAGGGCCTGTTCCTAAGACCAAGTGAACCATACCATTTTGGACGTGCTGGCCTTGGACAGTAAAGGCTGTCAGTGCAGTGCGAGAGCTGGAAGCAGTCACTATTAACAGTGTCCCTGACAGTAAATAAAGGAACAGTATGAGCTCCTTTTGGCTGCATTCTCTTGGTGTCCTGAAATTTTAGTTTTATTGGAATCAAGAATCAGAGAAAGGTCAGGCCAGATTTGGGCAGCATTCTAAAACATCTGTTAATAAATACTAATTTTTAAAGCACACGAACTTAGATTTTGTAAGTTAATATTCGTATTTACTAGAAAGGTTCTAAATGGAATATGTGTGTGTGATATTAAAACAAGCTCAAGTTTCCTTTAAAACACTAAACTGAAACTCATTATAAAGAAAAGGGTAAATAGTAGTCATGTTATGACTATTGGGAACTGTGATGCTTTTAAGAAGTCATGTGTGTTTATTTGTTCATATGTTCATTCATATCTGTAAGAACTATATGTGTACATATAGTAGAACATATATGTAAGACAAGCCACTGCCCTTGGGCCAGGCGCCATGCTGAATGCTAGGGACACAACAGCGGGTGGCTTTCCCAGGGCCTGTGTATGTCAGGGAGGTAGGCAGGCAGTTAGTTATAAGCTATTATGTAAGTGTGGAGAGTGCTGAGGCTGTGTGGGATGAGAGCATGTGGCTTCCCGAACACGATAGGGAGGGATGTCAAGGACAGAAAATCTAGCTTATGCCCTGACATCTGCATGTCTCCTTGACTCAGAAAGGCTGTCTTACTGTGTTACGTTTACTTGCCTTCTTTGTTCAGTTCACCTTCACCAAAGGAACCCTCTGATGACCCACTCAAGCCACCTCTTCTTTTGCCAGAGCATTTGCAGTGTCTAGGTGAGCTTGGCTTCAGTGCCTTATTTGTTCTGTCCCTGCTACTCAGCATAGGCATCACTCCCAAAAGGAAATCTTTACATTTGAAAATTCATGCTGCATGAAATATAACTGCTTCCTACTTTGCAAGTATACTTCATGTATCAGTTTACTAAGAAGCAGAAATACTTGTATTTTTTTTAAAGAAAGACAATAAACTAACTGGCAGAAGATGAAATTAATTCTAGACACATCTGATAGATTTTTAAAATTGCAGGTGCATTGAGTGGCACTACCCTGGCATGTGTTCATTTCAGATCAGATGTAAATCAGTCCAACAAGGGGCAGAAGACAGGTATTCAGGAAATGGTTAGCCCCCAGGGAGAAAACAGTCACAAAATACAGAGCATTTCCCCCTGAGTATCAGCAACTGAAGAAAACGTTCTACTACTCATTATCATGATTTCTAAACACAATTTTTAAAAAAGTTATTGAGTAAATTCTTCATGCCAAGCAGTACTAGATATTGTGATAAGAGATAAACACTTGATTTATCAGTGATGGCTGAAGAAGTTCTACAATTTTATCGCTCCACAAATTTTCCATTTGAGTTTAAAAGACTCACCAAACTGAATTGAACTAAGGTGGTCTTCTTATGAACTCAGTGAGTAAAACTGATTGCGAAGACCTGTTGATTCTTCGGCCCTATATAGTTTCAAAGGTATCTACTCCGTTTTCTCTGGCACCATTTTCCTTTAGGCCCACATCTGAACTACTGTAACACCACATGAACAGATCTTTCTGCCATAGTTTTGCCCCTTTCTAAACCATGTTCCTTAAACTGTTGCTAATGTGATCACCTAAAATGCATAAGATGTGTGGAACCCTTCAATGTCACCCTGATGCCTTCAGGACACAGCCGAGACATTCTAGCATGGCCCACTGCCTTCTTTCACCTCACTTTTGCCACTGCCCTACCATAAGCATTCTATGTTTCAGTAATAACTAAACACTTGAAATTTATGAAAAGCCCCAAGCTTCCTCATGCCTTTGTGTGTCTGTCACAATCTTATCTGAGATTGCTCCACCTCACCTTTACCCAGCCCCAGCCCATGGGCCCAATTCACTAACTTTTTCATCCATTTTTTTAATTTTGGAAATTTTCAAAAGTTTAAGTTTAGTACAAGAAACACCTGTATACCCTTCACCTATATTTGTCAGTTGCTACATTTTTGCCACACTTGTATTCATTTGTTCTTCCCCCATGCATATTTACTTTTGGTGGATTAATTGAGAGTAACTTGCAGACCTTGTGGCACTTCGCTCTCAAATTCTTCAGCATGTATCTCCTAACCATAGAACATCTTCTTATATGATCACACACAACATTTAGCATTAAAATTTAGTTGGAATATACAATCAATTTCAAACTTGTCCCCAATTGGCTATAATTTATCTTTCAAGACGAAGCTCTAGTAAAACGACATGACCAACTAACACACATACACAATATGTGTTAGGTGTCTCCTCTATACAGGCTGAGGAAAAAGTAGGTTCACCCTTGTGAGTACATGAAACACAGAGTTCATTCCTGTATTTTTTATTATACTATTTTCTTTGTTAAAATCATATTTTATTGATTACATTATTACAGTTGTCCCAATATTTCCCTCTTTGCCCTGCTCCACCTAGCACCCCCCACTCTCTGAGGCAGTCCCCCACCATTGTTCCTGTCCATGACTACTCCATTTCCTACTGTACTTTACATCCCCATGGCTATTCTGTAACTACCTATTTGTACTTCTTAATCCTCTCCCCTCTTCACCCATCCCCCCAAATACCCCTCCCATTTGGCAACTATCAAAATGCTCTCCGTATTTGATTGTTTCTGTTCTTGTTTACTCAGTTCTTAGATTCAATTGTTGATAGATTTGTATTTTTGGCCATTTTATTGTTCATAGTTTTGATCTTATTTAAGAAGATATTTGATCTTCTTTAATAAGTCCCTTTAACATTTCATATAATAATGGTTTGGTGATGATGAACTTTTAGTTTTTTCTTGCATGGGAAGCTCTTTATCTGCCCTTCAATTCTAAATGATATCTTAGCTGGGTAGATATCTTGACTGTAGGTCCCTGCTTTTCATGATTTTGAATATTTCTTGCCAATCTTTTCTGGTCTGCAAAGTTTCTTTTGAGAAATCAGCAGGCAGTCTTATGGGAACTCCCCTGTAAGAACCTAACTGCTTTTCTCTTGCTGCATTTAAGAGTCTCTATCTTTAACCTTTGGCATTTTAGTTATCATATGTATTGGAGTGGGCCTCTTTGCAGTCAGCTTGTTTGGGCCTCTCTGTGCTTTGTGGAGTTGCATGTCTATTTTCTTCACCAAATTAGGGACATTTTCTTTCATTCTTTTTTCAAATAGATTTCCAATTTCTTGCTCTTTCTCTTCTTCTGGCACCTCTCTGATGTGAACATAGGGTTGCTTGAAGTTGTCTCAGAGGCTGCATATACTATCCTTGTTTTTATTTATTTTTTATTTTTTCTTCTTGTTCTGATTTTTTAAAAATTTTCTTATGTTCCAAATCATTGATTTGATTCTCAGCTTCATCCACTCTACTATTGCCTCCATGTAAATTCTTCTTTATTTCAATTAGTGTATCCTTCATTTCTGATTGGATCCTTTTCATGCTGTTGAAGTCCTCACTAAATTCCTTGAGCAGCCTCATAAGCAGTGTTTTGAACTCTGCATCTGATAGACAATTTATCTCCATTTTGTTTAGTTCTTTTTTCTGGAGTTTTGATCTGTTCTTTCATTTGGGCCATGTTTCTTGGTCTCCTCATTTCAGCAGCCTCCCTGTGTTTGTTTCTATGTATTAGGTAGAGCTGCTATGATTCCCTGTCTTGGTAGCATGGCCAGATGTAGTAGGTGTCGTGTAGGGTCCAGTGGCACAGCCTCTCTTATTACTCAAGCTGGGTACTCATGGTGCACCCTTTATGTGGGCTGAGTACATACTTCTCTTTTAGTTGAGTCTTAACTACTGTTGACAGATCAATAGGAGGGATTTACCCAGGCCAGTCAGCTGCAAGCATTGGCTGTGACCACTGACCACCAACCTCTGCCTTCTGTGGAGGATCAGCTGTGCAGGGGCAAGGTGGTGGTGCTCTGATGTGGTTTGTAGCTGTCCACTGGGTGCACAGGCTCTGAGGTTTCCTGGGTGGTGTAGGCCAAGGTCAGCCCCAAACTGTGTTCTGTCCTGGGGCTACCCTGCATGAGCTATAAAGCAATCTGAGATGGCTGCTACTTGAGCTGGGCTTAGAGATTCCCAGGTGAGGCTAAATTGTGAGTTGAGGCTGGTTACTCTAGTGCCAGGCCTGGAGCCAGTTAGCAAGAGGTATGGGGGCACTGGGGGCTCACTGAGGCTGCCTGTGCTTGTTTGATAGGATTTAAGAAGTTGTGAAACACAAGCCAACACCAGTTGTTCATTGGAAAAGTCACTTTAACAGTTTGGGTGTCCTGGTAAGTTGGGTGGGAGGGAGTCTCAGAAGATCTCCCAGGTGGGGCAAATAGTGTTCGCCAGGTTAATGGAGACTCAGATATAGCACCTGCCTGCTAGCTCTGTGGCTCTGTGGGGGGAGGATTCAGAATAGGTACAATGGCCTTGGCCCACCTTTCTGTCTGGGAGAAAGCTATCCCCCAGCTCTTGCCTTGGTGCCAGACACTTCAGTTCCTTCCTGTATGCCTCTGGTGCCTTTCAAGGTGCTGCCCCAGAGCTGCAGTTCAGATGGAATGAGTCTGAGTAATTCTGTGTGTGGATTCTTTAAGAGGAACTGCTTGAGACTCCAAAAGTTACTTCCACTGACTCAGTCCCTGCTGGTTTTTGCAGCCAGATGTCATGGGGACTTATCTTCCTAGTACTGGAACCCTGGGCTGGGGCACCTGGTGTGGGGCTGGGCTCCTTGTTCCCAAGATGTCCCTCCCAGATTTTTATCCACCACATGTGGTTGTGGGACCAGTCCATTCTGCATGTCCCCCACTCCTACCAGTCTGGATGGATGTGTTTTCTCTAATTCCATAGTTGTGGCTTTCTATTTAATTCAATTTGTGACCTTCTGGGTGATGGCTGTTCTGTATTTTAGTTGTAATTTTAATGTGATTATGTGAGGTGAGCCATGTTTACCTATGCTGCCATCTTGACTGGAAGTTTTATTAATTATTATATGTTCCATACAAACAACTATAAACCACTTGTGTCCCATGCTGTATTTCTGCCTTTTGTATAGTTCTATTGAAACACTTATCACATTCTATTATCTTGTCTTTTTCCTTTTTTGTAGTATCTGATATTTAACTAACTTCAACTCCTCTTGCACTTCATATGCTACCTGGTAGTTGTTGACTAAATGGATAAATGAGTGAATGAATGGTGACATTCCAGTTTCTCATAACTGTCTAGGAGTCTTCTGGGTACCACTTGGGTCTTCTCAACTTCACCTCATTTCAAAAGTTGCTACTGGTGCCCAGTCCTGTATAGACTTCTGCTGGCCTTGTGTGGGTGCAACCTGACAGCACCTCGCTCTAACTTCCCTGGGCTGTAAACCTGCAACACTGGCCTTCAGGATACACTGGTGTGGTGGTAAAGGAGTCCACAGAACTACTTGGCCTTCAGTCATGCACACAACCACTAGATTTGACCTCATGGGACAGGAATTCATGGAAAAAAACATCCCTCACTTTTGATCCCAGGGCAGCCAATTCTGAGACTCATTTTGTAAGGTTCCTCAGAAGCTCCCACAGAGCCAAGTTGCAGATGTTCATAATGGCTGCCACTTTGAAAAGGAGCCTTAGATTGGCTTCCCCTCCTTATTAGGGTCATCCCCATTTCTCACACTCTGTTCCCTGTGGTCATACTCTCAACAAGCTACCTGCATCTAAGTCTTTGGTAGAGTCTCTGGTCCAAGGATTGCCCAGACTAACACAGGGTGGTTAAGACAGGCCTGGGAATTAGACAGACTTGAATTTGAACCCATGGTTGTTTATCCACTACTTATGATTTGGGGCTAGTAATTTACCTTCTATCAGCCTCACTTTTCTCAGTTTATAATGAGGATAATAATACTTTGCAGGATTGTGATAAATAGAAATCCCTCCCCTATATAATGATATATTGTGTGTATGTGTGTGGGGGCTCTGCCTGAAGGCCCCCCACCCCAGTTGCCACAGTTGAGAATAAGTCTACCAAGACATGATCTGCTTGGGGAGGAAAGGTGGCTGATCTCAAAGGAGAAGGGCCAGGAGCCTGTTCCTCAATGGGATTTTATTGTGTTTAATTTGCACAGGGATACAGGGTATAAATGTAAAGTTCATCAATCATTGTCAGGCAGAAATGATTTAACAATAGATAACATTCAAAGAATTCTTAGGGCTTTTTCTGAGTCACGGTCAGATAGTTAAAGGGCCTTAAAACTTTGGGAGAACAAACTCACTTCCTGCTTGGACCCTTATCATTTAAATTGAGGGTATTAAAAAAGTAGGTTTTATAGGATTTTATGCATTCTTTCTTAGGCCTGATTGCCCCCCAGGGAAATCTGCCCTTTCCAGAACAGGGCTGCACCCACCTTTGGCATTGTTTCAGGCTTAAGGCATTGTTTCAGGCTTAAATCAGGCAGGCGAAGTAAGGCAGCCAAGAGATTAGGAGACTTCTTGCAGACAGAATGAGGACTCAGGCTATGTCAAAGCTTAGGGGTGAGGGTCCATTGCCCCCTTTTTCTATAGCCCCCCAAGTCCTTCCCTGAGGGCCCCTTCTTGACCGTGTCTGTCTTAGGTCATCCCTCCTTTGAGGAATTTTACCTGTCATTGGCTAACCGGTCATCTGCCTGGGGCCAAGCAGGGTGAAGTAAAGGGGTCAGAGGCAGTGCCCCTACAAGGAAGATAAGCTTGGTCTCCTAAGTGGCTTATGATCCCAAGGTCTCTTACTCACCTTAGCCAAGAAGGGTTACAGTTTCTGAAACCAGGCAGGGTGGTTTGCAGCATGTATGTGTGTATAAATACAATAAATACATTTCTAGAGTAATATTTGATGACAACAAAGCATGTTGAATGTTTGTCCAGCCTAAGTAAATACATCTGTCCCCTTCTCATTTCTTTTAAAATTCAGTTCACTGGGAGTGGGCTCATGAGCTTGCATTTTTACTAGGAGACTCTGTGATTCTCCCCCTCTAGCCATAGCTAAATGGACCCAGTAGATTCTTTATCTTGGGAAATTGAACTTGAGTTCAAGAAATAGGCAGTTAAGCTCTTGTATGGCTTTAGCTATAACATGTAAGTCCAGGATCTGTAGAAGGGATAAAGAAGCACAAATATCTGGTCTATAGAAAGTAGCAAATATGGAATACACTCATCATTGTGGTACTTCAGAAGAAGCAGACACAGAGACAAAGAGGAGAGAAGAAAGAGCTTCTTGGAGTCCTGATGGTCTCTAGTTCCCAGGTCCTCTTCTTTTTAGAGGCCCAGCTTTATTTTTCTATCCACAACCTTTTTCGCATTGGTTAATTATAGTCATTTTTACTAGCAATCAAAGTTCTAACTAATACACTGAATATACTAATAACCTGAATTATTTTTAAAAATTCCCATCCAAAATTTAGGAAAAGACAAACCACATTTCACAGTATAATGCAATGTATCAAATCTAAATTTGAGAAAGAAACTCTATCTGTAGATGAAAACTGAAAAAACAGTATGCCATCAACATCTCAGAGGAATATGTTGTCTTATTTCTACCTAAGATTTTTGAAGCTTTGGGACCTCAAAAGTAGCTTTAATTCAAAACCTTCAACCCATTACTATAATCTCCATAGTCAAACTAGAATGTATAAATGTTATTGTACTTGAAATATTAACTCATATTGACCTCACAAAATACTCCAGTTTCTCAAACACTTAGTGGGAAATGAGGTAAAAAAAAATTCTACTTTCTCAATAGAAGTATCAGAAAGCAGGAAAGACCTCAGAAGAAGCAGATTTTGGAAGTTTCTGCCATAGTACAACATATATATATATATAAGCAGGTGACATTAGCAAGTCTTCAAAGAGAGAATTCATTAAAACAATTTATCGAATCCTTAAGATATACTGAAATTAACTTGATTTACCTGTACAACAACTTTAAAACACATTATTTTTTTAAACTTATTTTTATTATATATTTTCCATTACCATTTATCCCCCTGGTAAACTCTTCTACCTCCACCCCCTCCCCTGCAAAAAAACAAATGATTTCTTATGTTAATGTTTTTAATGCCTAGCTTTTTATGATTTTTATGTAAATATTTTAAATGTGTATAATGGGGTCCTGGCTGGTGTGGCTCAGTGGACTGAGCGCTGGCCTGCAAACCAAACTGTCACGGGCTCGATTCCCAGTCAGGGCACATGCCTGGGTTTCGGGCCAGGTCCCCAGTAGGAGGCACATGAGAGGCAACCACACATTGATACTTTTCTCCGTCTTTTTCTCCCTCCCTTCCCCTCTAAAAGTAAATGAATAAAATCTTTAAACAAGAATAAATGTGTATAGTGGGGAAGAATAATAATTGTAAATGTGTTTTTGTATACTAAAAAATTTTACATTGAATTACACATTTGGGGGGATTACTTTTTTCCATGTTTTCATTTTTTTACACAAGCAGTGTTCTAATGGAAATATGTCCCCCAATTCTAGCAAAAAATTTCTTAGCTGCTGCACATCAGTCTCTAAGCATTGAATTCTAAAAATAATCATGGTGAATCTCATTACTGGTTGAGGATATATAACATAGCCCAGCACATATTATTTTATTACTGTTTGTGTATTTTTATATGTGTAAGTGTCTATGATGCTTGAGGGTGAAGATCAGGCTTTATCTCTTATATATGCCCAATGTCTAGTACCATGCCCTGTGCAAAGCTGTGCTCTAATAAATGTTGATAGAATCCTGGATTATAAAGTCACCTTAGAGCTACAAGGGCTCTCAAGGTCATCTACCCCAATTCTCTGGCTACCATCCTACTGTACAAATTCCCAGCCTTTGCTAAAACATGTCCAGGGAAAAGACTGCCTCTATGCCACGTCAGTTTCATTAACCATGAAAACACCGTTGCAGAACTATTTCTTAAATTGAGTCAAATTGTCGGTCTGGGTTGAAGTGGGTTTTGAGTCTGGTATATTGTTATACCAGTGCCCCAGAGGTTCCTGTGCCTGGCTCCCCACTCTTTTCACATGTCTGGCATATCCTGCGTATGCCTGAGAAGGATCCATGCTAAAACTGTAATGACATATATACCTAAATTAGCATCACACAACTTCCAAAAATTGAGCCTATGCAAAAGCTATTTAAAAAACAGGATAGTGGAGGGAAGAAGGATTTGAGTTACTGCTTTTTGCCTTCCCCTTCGAGCCTTCCCAGGCAAATCTGAACAGAAAGCTCTTCTTGTCACTTCTGAGTTGTGGCAATTTGGAAACCTAACCCTTGCTACCTTGATCACCTGATGACATTTTTCGATAGAAAGGGAAAAGTGAAAAAAAATATTCTAGATACTCTATAATTTGACGCATTTCAGTTTATGCTCACTTGGGAAAACTGAACAGTGCTGACTTTTTGAGAACTAGTGTCTATATTTTGCATCTCATTGTTAGCCAAAATGGTGGAGTTTAACAAACCATTTGCTCACCAAGACCTCAGGAGGAAAATACAAAAGAGATCATTGAAATGAACACAGAATTCACGTAAGAAAAGAAATGAAGCCCTGGCTGGCGTAGCTCAGTGGATTGAGAGCGGGCTGCGAATTAGGCATCGCAGGTTCGATTCCCAGTCAGGGCACATGCCTAGGTTGCCCGCCATGGCCCCCAGCAACCGCACATTAATGTTTCTCTCTCTCTCTCTCTCTCCCTCTCTTTCTCTCTCTCTCTCTCTCTCCCCCCTTCCCTCTCTAAAAATAAATAAATAAATAAATAAGAAATGAACATTTTTTAAAATAAAAAATGTTAACCTTGCTGGCTTTAGGGAAATTTAAGTTAAAACAGCTGGGCTTTCAGCAATAATACTAGTTCTCAGCGAAACACCAAGTCTATCTCTAGCAGCCATGTACTCTGAAATCTGTAAAAGACATCTGCCAGATAAAGTGAAATCTTTCAAGTGTCCAACAAGCACTGCAAATGTTAATCCTCAAAACCTATTTTAGCTTGGCTACTCTAACAAATTGTCACAGATTGGGTGTTTAGACAACAAACATTCATTTCTCACAGTTCTGGGAGCTGGAAATCCAAGACCAAAATGCCAGCCAGCATGATAAACCTCCTTTCTGGTTTATAGGTGCCCATCTTTTAGCTGTGTCTCTCACAAGGAGAGGGTAGAGAGGAAGCAAGCTCTCTCTGCCTCTTAGAAGAACACTACAGGACCTTATCACCTCCCAAAGGCTCACCTCCTCATACTACCACATTGTAGTATGAATTAAGGTTCCAATGTATGTATTTTGGGGGGTGGTGGTGGGAGGACACAAACATTCAGTCCAGAGCAAAACCGCAGGCGTTTCCTTTTCTGTATTCCCTACAATAGCAGGTCTCAAAGTGTTATCTGAGGCCAGCTTCAGGGGCACTTGAGAACTTGTTAGAGTTGCAAATTCTTGGGTCCCACCCCAGATCTACTTAAAGAATCAAAAACTCTGGTGGTGAGGCCCAGCAATGGATTTTAGTAAGCTTCCAGGTGACTCTGATGCATGTTAAAGTTTAAAGACACCACTGAGTTATGCCCCTGAGGGCAAGGACCAAAGCTCGCTGAAAGTTGAAACCTGGCACACAGCTCCTAGCAAAGTGTGTTGAGTGAAAGACTAGCCTACACATTTCCCCAGAAAACTCTGAATCTGTAATTATTTTTTAAAATAAAAAGTACCTTTTGAGTACTTCATTGGAAATAGGTGACTCAGTTTCTTAAATCTAACTTTAGGCACAAAGTCATGAAATGTATTACATTTCCATTATCTCTTAGCTTAGGATTTCTCAGTTTTGGCATTATTAGCATTATTATCATTCTTTGTTGTGGGGATCTGTCTCCTGCATGGTAGGATGTTTAGCAGTATCTTTGGTCTCTACCCCTAGAGGCCAGCAGCCCCCACCAAGTTGTGATAATCACAAATGTCTCTGCTCATTGCCAAATGTACGGGATGGAGGGCAAAATCACCCCTGCTGAGAGCCAGGGTCTCAACTTATTCCTTACCAACATAGATTAAGCTCTTGCCTAACTCCAACGCTACCTGCTTTCTGTGCTTTTGAACGGTGAGGAAAGGACAAAATGGGAGAACTCTTCCTTGCCATGACAATGGTCACTCACAAAACAGGGGACTGTTTTGCAGGTTAAATCCTCGATTGAAGTCAGATTGCCAGTTTCAGTGCTGATTTTCAATGCTTCCTTGAACAGCAAAACCAAATAGTTTGTCAAAATTATGAAATGGTGAAAGTCATATTCAAACCAACTGTGTAATCTGTCCACACCTTTCAACACCATGGTGTCCCTAAAAGGAGTGCTCATAGGTAGTAGGCTGCTTACTCTAACACATGAGGTCTACAGTTAAAGAGCTGTGTGTGGAAAATGCAATTTTTAAGTAGATACAATTCAGTTTCAGACATATGGACAGCTGGAATGCTGTGGAGTTCTGTTGCTGCTCAAGTAAGGCATATCTGAAGAAAATTTACAAAAGTGTATTTAAGTCCAGTCTCTGCATAACTACCAATAGGAAGGAGGCTGGGGAAGAAAAAGCTAAAAGTATAGAAAAAGGCTACAAATATCTCCATTTGGAGACAGTAGATTATGAAAGGATATGTAACTGACAGTTATTAAATAATTAAGGGTGTGACTAAGATGAATATGTGTTCATTCACCAAAATCCCATATTGAAGAAGAAACTAGTATAGTATGATGTAGGATCCCTATGTAAGTTCCAGATCTCAGGTGTACCAAGACCAGGCCCCTAACCCACGATCACACAGTGCTTAGTAGAATCCATAATGATTTATTATTTGTGTGATTATTTGATTGGCTCTCTTTCCTTGAATCCTGTAAACTCCATGAGGGCAAGGACCGTGTTGTACTCATCACTGCAGCTCTAGGGTCAAGCTCAATATTTGTTGAATGAATCAACAGGAGCCCCAAGGCTGCAGCAGAGGAAAAAGCTAAAAAATTGGGAGACGTGGCAGGGAAAAGTAGGATCATGTAAATCAAAATTTCCAAGTGGGACAGTCAGCAGTGTATAACATCACAAAGGCACAGCATAAGTTAAAGATGAGAAACCATCCATTGGTTTTGGCAAACACGAAACTTATAGGCAAGTTAGCAAGAAGTATTTCATCAGAGATTTGGGGACAGAAGCTAAGTGCAGTGGACTGAGGAATCAGACAGGCACAAGAAGGTGGCAATGGCCAATTAGAGGCCATTCTTTCAAAAAATTTGATTCTCAGGAACGTTGACACATTTTCCCAAGGAGAATAGGAATATAACAGTGGATAAAAAGCAAGTATCAACAGAGAAGTTAGAATACAGTCCTGGAAAGTAGGAAGGAATTAAATCTGGCTTAGAGAAAGGGAAGTACATTTCTTCTCCTGGGACAGAAAGTAAGGAAGAGTGGATAGACTCACATGGAAGTATATTTCTAAGTGTTAAGGAAGAGGCTGAGGAAATTCTGGCATGATGGTCTCATTCCACTCCCCTCCCTGCTACCACCTCTTTTTCCTGTGAAGCAGGTGGCAAAGTCAACTGCCCAGAGAAAGGATAGTGGTAACAACACTAAAGGATTTGAAGAGTGGTGGAAATTTGGAATAACCACTTACAGCAGCACAGGTGGGTGTTCATTGATCAGAACTGGCTTCAGGTCACATAGTCATATACATGGAGCAAGAGACAAGAGAGCTAGGTGTTTGAAGAGATAAAAGATCAGTCAGATGAGAATAGCTAGGGTTAGTGTGAGGCCAGAAGCATTCAGAGAAGTAGGTAGGAGCCAGATAATCCCTGGCCTTATAATTCACACTGAATTCAAATAATTGAAGTGCTTTATTAAGTAGGAAAGTGACAGATTTAAGAAGATAGAAATATTTGTCAAAGAAAGTAGAAAGAAAACTAAGGCCTTCTGGAATCAAAGAAGCCAAAAGAGAGTATTCATCAAGGTGGGAATCATCACTGATGTCCTTGTCTGAAGCTCAGAATGAGGAGGCAGCTCTTTCTGGTGGAATTACAATCATGGACATAGCTGAGATTACCCAGCCTGTAGGTCAAATGAGAAGAGAATAAGGACCAGGAGAAGACCCCGAGGAGCATAAGTGGGGCAATGATAAGAATACAAGACAGGCTACAAAGACTGAGCAGCTGTCAGCAGAGAGGTAGGTGGGTGGACTCAGAGAAGCTGAGGGGAGATAATGCATCCAGAAGAAAGGACATCTGAATAACAGTGAGATTGCTGCCATATATGAGTGACCAATTGGTTACAAGGACATCTCTAAAGAAGCAATGGGAACAAAGTCAGTGCAGTAGTAGGAAAGAACACAGATGACACTGAGTTGAGAATTGAGAAGAGCGTGAGCAACGTGTGAGTGGAAACGGAGGCATAGATCACTTTTCTAAGGCATTTAAGTAGAGTTAAAAAAAAAGGGAGTAACTAGTAAGGAAAGTGTGGCTGAGGAAGAATTTTTTGTAAGATACAAGATACTTAAGCATGTTTAAATGTTGGTGAGATGAAGTTCACAGATCCTGAAAATAGACCTCATTCTTGGAGACATGGATCAGGATATAGCCAATGCATTTAATGATGATAGAATTGCCCCGAGCTGGCTGGAGGAGATACTGCTATTGTAATGGGAGGTGGTTGGTCTTGATGGCAGGGAGCAAAACAAGGAAAAAGTTTCCAGTTTTCCATGTTATTATTGAAACTGGAGGATTCCAAGAAGGTATGGTTAAAATGGTTTATGGAAGGCAAAAGATCAGTAATCATGAGAGATTAGCTCTGGAAGAGGAAAGGGAAGAGGTTAAGCTTTAACAGCCAGCATGTAAGAGCTGGAATGGGGATGAATGTTCTATACTGTTTGGGGTATAAATCAGGTGTCAGTCTCCAGAGACCAATGCTTAAACCTCCACACAGCAGTAATAGCAGGACGTCCCCAGCCCTGCCTTCTAAGGGCAATTACTCCAGCAAATTTTACTAAAACAAGGAAGATTTGCTTCAAGGTCAAAATCAATTCCTGCCATTTATAGAAGCAGCTAGAAGTTCTCTTGTTTAAAGAATAGGGGAAGCCCCCCACAAATTTAATTTCTGATAGGGTGCCTTCCTACATTGCTTGACCGACATTAGTATCACCTGGCTATTAATAGTAACATTTTATTTATTTCACTTGGAATTATAGCCATGTGCTTCAAAAGCTAGTAGTTGTTGTTTCTTTTTTTTTCCCTGCAAATGTATACTTAAATTCTAGCCAAAAGTAACCTAGGATCTTTATGTTAGAGGTGTCTTTGACATAAGCGTTACATGGGAGAAATGTATTAACCAACTGAAGATAAATACACCTCACTGTCAACTGAGATGTGATTTAAGGTTTTGATGTATCTAGTTTATTTATTAACAACTTGTTTAAGCTTTATTAGCTGGTTTTCTACTCTATAACTGTGCTTTTAATATACAAAGCAATGAAATTAAAATAGCAAATGGAAAACCTATCTTTCTTTTCAATAAAGTGTTTATTTTAGTAACTTCAGGGGCATTGTGCCCAAAATGTTTTAGCTGTAGAAATAAATTCAATTCACATTTTTTAGGATCAATTTTATTGAGGGGATAGATTCTCAAAGGAAATGTAGACAAATGATCAATGACAGCACAGGCTCAAGATACCAACCACTGCCCTGTGTTTGCAAAGGTCTGTTTTCTTCCATTCTCAAGCCTGCTGGAAGTAAATTTTAGTAGGGTTCTGATAACTAAGAGTAACCATTTCTATCCTACAGAAAGGTTCTGTTGAGGTTTTCTATTTGTAGTTAGTAGTGGCAATAATCCAGAAGACATATTTAAAGAATGCAATTAGTACACTCAGCAACTTTTCAAATATGTACTTTTATCCCTCTAATATTCATGATTGAATTTATTGAATTGGCCTGATGGTATAAATTGTACCCTGTGATACCTTGTGGTGACAGAAACTGGAGGCACCAGTGGAAATAGGAGACCAAAAAATTCTGTAATCTTAAAACTCAGCATAGATCACTCAACATTAGCAGTTGTAATGATTTTCTTGCAAAATTTGTTGGTAAGCTGTCACACATTGATTAACTAAAGCATAAAGAACCATGGTCTCCTAAGTTAGCAAACTAAAACATACCATAAATTATACCATATGATTACTGGAATACATAGTTCCTTCTGAGCACTGTGGTATCTCCTTTACATAGATTATCTTCCATACTCATATTCTTTTTTATTTTTTGCTATTTTTAAAAAATATATTTTATTGATTATGCTATTACAGTTGTCCCATTCCCCCCTTCACGCCCCTCTGCCCTGCACACCTCCTCCCACCCACATCACCCCCCTACCTTTAGTTCATGTCCATGGGTCATACATATAAGTTCTGTGGCTTCTACATTTCCCATACTATTCTTGCCATCCCCCTGTCTATTTTTTACCTACCATCTATGCTACTTATTCTCCATACATTTTACCCCTTTCTCCTCCTCCCACTCCCCTGTTGCTAACCTTCCATGTGATCTCCATTTCTGTGGTTGTGCTCCTGTTCTACTTGTTTGCTTAGTGTGCTTTTGTTTTTGTTTTAGGTGTGGTTGTTAATAATTGTGAGTTTGCTGTCATTTTACTGTTCATATTTCTTATCTTCTTTTTCTTAGATAAATCCCTTCAACATTTCATATAATAAGGGCTTGCTGATGATGAACTCCTTTAACTTGACCTTATCTGGGAAGCACTTCATCTGCCCTTCCATTCTAAATGGTAGCTTTGCTGGATAGAGTAATCTTGGACAGAGGTCCTTGCCTTTCATGACTTGGAATACTTCTTTGCAGCCCCTTCTTCCCTGGAAGGTTTCTTTTGAGAAATCAGCTGACAGTCTTATGGGCACTCCTTTGTAGGTAACTGTCTCCTTTTCTCTTGCTGGTTCATGGATTCTCTCCTTCATTTTAATCTTGGGTAGTGCAAATATGATGTGCCTTGGTGTGTTCCTCCTTAGGTCTAACTTGTTTGGGACTCTCTGAGCTTCCTGGACTTCCTGGAAGTCCATTTCCTTTGCCAGGGTGGGGAAGTTCTCCTTTATTATTTGTTCAAATAACTTTTCTACTTGTTGCTCTTCCTCTTCCCCTTATGGTACCCCTATAATTCAGATGTTGGAATGTTTCAAGATGTCCTGGAGGTTCCTAAGCCTCTCCTCATTTTTTTGAATTCTTATTTCTTCATTTTTGTCTGGTAGGATGTTTCTTCCTTCCTTCTGCTCCAAATTGTTGATCTGAGTCCTAGTTTCCTTCCCATCACTATTGGTTCCCTGTACATTTTCCTTTATTTCACTTAGCATAGCCTTCATTTTTTTAAAAAAAATCTAATTTACAACCAAATTCAATCAATTCTATGTGCATCCTGATTACCAGTGTTTTGAACTGTACATCGGATATGAGGTTGGCTACCTCTTTGTTGCTTAGTTGTATTTTTTCTGGAGCTTTGATCTGTTCTTCCATTTGGGCCTTGGTCTTGATGCACCTGTTACGTAGTGAGGAGCAGAGCCTTAGGTGTTCACCAGGGCAGAGCAACCCACGTCACTGTGCTGTGACACTGTATATAGGGGAGAGGTCTGAGAGGGAACAGTGCCTCTTGCTCCACTCTGCTGGTTTTCAATCATTTCACCCACTTTCCACAGTAAATTGGGCCCTTCTGGTGCTGATTTCCACGTGGGTGGGTTTGTGTATGTTCTAGGACTCTGTGGGTCCCTCCAATGAACTCTCCTGTGAGGCTAAGAGTTTCTCCCACTGCTGCCTCAACCCCCACAGGTGTTTTCAATCAGTGGTTTGAGGCTTTATTTGCCTGCATTGGGGCCCTGGGTTGCATAGTCCATCCCACTCCCCAGGTGTTCCTCCCAGTTTATCTGGGGGCGAATGTGGGACCACCGACTCCACCAGCTGCCACCTTGCTGGCCAGCTGCAGCCTTGTGCAACCTGCTCCACAATCTGCCGCCTTGCTGGGTACACCAGCTGCAGCCTCACTGAGAGTACTCTCCGCCAGGCTGGCCATCTCTGCCCCTCCTACTGGTCTGAATGAGTGCGTCTTCTTTAACTCCTTGGTTGTCTGACATCCATCCAGTTTGATTTCCTGTCAGTTCTGGTTGTTTTTTGTTTTTAAATTGTTGTTGTCCTTTTGGTTGTGTGAGGAGGTGCAGTGTATCTACCTATGCCTCCATCTTGGCCGGAAGTCCATACTTATATTCTTAACTTAATTTTAGAGATGAGAAAATTCTGGTTCAGGAAAGTTATATAAAAATGACAAAATAAGTGACAGAGCTGGGACTTGAATCCAAGTATGACTGGGTTCATATTGTTTCCATTTCTTGGCCCCAGCTGGGTAGCTCAGTTGGTTAGAACATTCAACCTGATATGCCAAGGTTGTGGGTTCAATCCTTGGTTAGGGTACATACAAGAATCAACCAATGAGTGTCTTTTTCTTCTTTCCTCTTTCTCTCAAATAAATAAATAAAAATGTAATTGAACAACAATTTAAAAAATTAAAAAATAAAAACAAAAAAGTTTACATTTCTGAATTTATATTAGGTCAAGACTCGCCCCTTTGGCCCTTTAAAATATTATTTGGCCCTGTGACCTATACAGGCAAGCCATCATTTTCAAACCACCTACTTACCTAAATTCCCATTCCACCACTGTCCACTCTCACTGTCAGGGCTCCTAGTGTACTGCCACAGAAAATGCTAAAACTTTGGAGGTTTTAATTCTGAAGGTGTAAGAAAGGAAGAAACCAAAAAAGAGGCATAGCTTAGGGGAGTAGGTTGCCAGGCAGAGCTGTCACATTTATGGATAACCTCCCAGGGCCAAAAATATATGCCTCCAAACTGCCTGAATATGTACTTTCACTTCATAATACTGCCTGAAGTCCTGCAAAACTAGGACTTTATTTGGATCTCATCTCAATTTTCAATGCACACACAAATCACCTGAGGACCTTGTTAAAATTCAGAACCTGATTCAGGGGGTCTGGTGAGAGGCTGCAGAGGCTGGCTGCATTTCTAACATGCTCCCAGGTAGCACAATGTTCTGGTCCTGCAACCACATTCCTAGCAGCAAAGCTGTAGAAGGTGTTTGATTTATGTTCTCTGGTTGCCCTTGCAGGGCTGCTCCTTTGGAGGAAATCTCTTTGTGCATCATAGAGGGAGGGATGAATTGAAAATTAGCATTTAGTATTAGAAAGAGTTCTTCACTCCTTTAATTTAGTTAAAGTGAGTTCTAATAGCTACCTACCATGTGACCTAGGTTTGGCCAATCCAAAACTTCTTTCCAAGGCCATGACCCTTGTGGCTACCTTGCAAAGATGCAAGGACAATTTAGAAACAGTTCCCAACACAGTTGGCATTGGAAACTTAATGTCAGTGGTTCCAGAGGCAGTGTCCTGTTCAGACAGATTGTTCCTTGGCTTACCTGCCCCACTCTGACTCATTTTCTGAATATGGTGGAGTGTCTGCCTAGCTTATAGGTGCCTGTACACTGCCCTCAGTCCCCAAGAGAGAAGTCTGGCAATGATTTGATATAGTCCACACATGCTTTCCTTGGGTCCAGCTACAGATTCAGGGGACAAACTCAAATTGTTGATATTCTGAAGTTCAAAACCAACACTTTGACTAAGCCTACATTACAGTTTTTTCTATAATGAGCTAGAGAGTTAATGTAAGCTTTCCGAGCTATGCACAGTCTTTTTTTTTTTTTTTAAAGATTTTACTTATTTATTTTTAGAGATGGAAGAGAGGGAGATAGAGAGAGAGAAACATCAATGTGCGGTTGCTGGGGGTCATGGCCTGCAACCCAGGCATGTACCCTGACTGGGGATCAAACCTGCGACACTTTGGTTCGCAGCCCGTGCTCAATCAATCCACTGAGCTATGCCAGCCAGGGCTGCTATGCACAGTCTTTATTACAACTACCCAGCTCTGCCATTGCAGGGCAAAAGTAGCCACCGATAATATGTAAGTGAATGAGCTGTGTTCCAATCAAATTTCATGTGCTTTTTGTGTATCATGAAATATTATTCTTTTGATTTCTGTCCTAATCTTTAAAAAGGTAACAACCAATTTTGGTCTGCAGGCCATACAAAAATAGGTAGTAGGTTGAGTTTGGCTCAAGGGCCATAGTTTGCTGACCTCTGTTCTGAAGCAGCAATACCTTAATTGATTTATAGCAATCAAATTTTCTCCTGGGAACCAGGCATTTATTTATTCTTACCAAGACAACGGCAAGTTATTCCAAAAAATTAAGACCCAATAGTTAGTTAATCCAGCATTTAGATCATGTCATGTCCTTTTCAATATTTTTATCATTATGGAAATCAGTTACATCATTCTAAAAGTTGAGCGGTGATGGAATATACTAAATAACTGGCTGACCAAACATCTACACAGGCACTGTGATAGGAACTATGAATGCAAAAAGGAAAAATACAGTTATTAACTTTGAGACTATCTTGGTCTAGAGATCTGTTGAACAAATAAGTTTTGATCTTAAAAACTTGTGCAGCGCTCACTATGATCATAAGCAGCTTGCTATGTATATTGATAAAAAATTTTATCATACAGTTACAACTCTCCACTGGCCTGAATTTTCTTCAACTAAAATACCATTCCAAATATTTTAGGGACAGCAAACAGGATCAAATTCTAAGTCTCTGAAAGGGCCTGGGTACTAGCACAAGTCAGAAGTCACTCTAGAGTGAACAAAATAAGGTGATTTCCTAATCTTTCCACATTCAGGCCTTATAGCTAATTTCCAGGGCTCCATTCAATGTGAAACCCACAATGTCAATAGTAATCACCCCCATTTATTTACTTTGTTAGACACATTTCTATTAGATGTACTTGAGCCATGGAAAATTCCTGATAAAAAGGGTGATGGTGGGAATGTGGAGAGGGGAACAAGTACTGGTGATGGTGGTGACTTGACTGGAGGGGATAACAAGTAGTAGTGATGATGGCAGTAAAGTGACTGGAGGGGCTGGTAAATACTGGTAATGTGGTGAAGGCAGCAGAGGGGCTGTCAAGCTCCAACAGCTACTGATACCTTCTTTAGCTGGTGCTCCTGTGAACATTTCATCATGGCTTTCAAGCCCAACCACATGTATGTACTTCTAGCTCCACTGCTTGTTTTTTATCCAAATATAGCTAATAGGCTCCAGAAACTAGAGAGCACTAGCATAGTTCAAAAAAAAAAAAAACTGGACAAATCCCACCAGTTCACCTGCAGCTGAAGATGGACACTTGACTGCTGAGTAGAGGTTTATCTCTACCTCTAAAATTAATATTCAGTGGTCCCATGACAACTGGTAGTGAAGCTCAAGTGTTCCCACCCGGGTGGAAATTTCAAGAAGTACAGTTTTCCTTTACATTCACCTTCCCATTCTCCTCAGATCTGGTCTTCTCTCTCACACAGTAAGTATATAGTAGTTGAACTGGAGTCTTCCAAAAAGATATGTCCATGTCCCAACCCTGGAATTTGTGGAAACATGGTTTTTGCAGATATAATTAAATTCAAACTTTTAAATGAGATCATCCTGGATACAGAATGGGCCCTAAATCCTATGACAGGTGAACTTATAAGAGAAAGGCAGAGGGAAGATCTGACATAGACACAGAGGAGAAAAGAGAGGCAGAGAGTCAGTGATCAGCTACAACACAAGGAATGCCAAGGAATGCTGGCAACCACCAGGAGCTAAGAGATACATGGAGCAGTTTCTCATTTTGAGCCTCCAGCAGGAACCAGCCTTGCTGACACCTTGATTTTGGACTTCTGGCCTCCAGAAGCGTAAAGAATAACTCCATATTGCTTTGAGTCCCCAAGCTTGTACTTTGTTATGGCAGTATTAGGAAACTAATTCAAAGTATAGCAAAGTATAAAATGGTCATCCTAAAGTATAACCAAGTCTTAAGAAGGAAAAAGAGGTTGATAGTCTGTGGTTCTATGTTTGGAAAGCAAGCATGTGACTATGACTCCAGGGGTGCTGGGATAAGCTCTGAAAAAGGAAAGCCTTTTCTACTAAGTGTATAGCATTCCTAATTTCACATTTAGAGGTTATGTCCTTAAACCCTGTTAAAAAGTAAATTTTTCTGGAATAACACCTTATCTAGTAAGTTAAATGCATGACTTACTGCAAACAGGTCTATTTCCATTTACAGCTATTTAGAATGTGTTTCTATATGCTGGGCAGTGTACTAAAGACTTGAATATACTACCTTGTTTAACCTCTGCAGAATTCTGTGTGGTAGGCATTATTCCTATTTTACAAATGAGAAAACTGAGCAAGCAATGCCAGGTTGCCTCAGTTGTCTGAAATGATATATTCATTGAGTGGCAGAGCCAGGAAATAAACTACTTTGAGTCTGATTCCCAAAGCCTCTGTTCTGAATTCCTGTATTGCTTTCAGAGAGTGCTTTGATAGATACTGTGCAGAAAGCACAGGTCACAATAGAAGTGAAGGATGCAGGTGGGTGGAGGAGACAATTAAGAAAATAGCAAAGAAGGATTTAGGACACCAAAAGCAAATTTAATATACTTTACAACTTATATCAGTTCTTGAGTTAATGAGGCCAAGGGTTACACATTTCATCTCTGTGTGTTTATCCTTGCTCAAGTCTGCAGAAAACTAAGATTGTCTAAGCAGAGTTTGTAGCCACCCAGGGTTCTCTAAGAACCTGCTAAGAAGTTTATAAATGCATGTGCTTCAATAGAAGATAGAATAAAGCAGAACAGATGACTAGGGAGTTAGTGCATTCCCTGAGGATGGGTGTTTGTTTCCCTCTCTCCCCATTCATATGTTGAAGCCCTAATCCCCAGTGGTGTTGACTGGAGTGAGGGCCTTTTGAAGATGATTAGGTCATGAGGGTGGAGCCCTCATGAATAGTATTAGTGCCCTTACAAGAAGAGACACAAGAAACGCTGTTGGACTTCCAGAACTGTGAGAAATAAATGTCAGTAAGCCACCTAGTGTATGGTAATTTGTTATAGCAGCCTGAGTAGAAAGAGACTTTTCTTTGCATGTGAAGGATTGCACACCAGTCTTGATGACTCACAAGCAGAAAGAGTTGGAGTGAAAAAGAAGTCTGAAGCTTTGCATAGAGGCAACCCTTTTGCTTAAATAAGTATGCCAATAAAGCAAGCAATAAATGATTCCAATTCTCATTCTTTAAAAAAACACTTGTAAATTTCTAGATGTCAGTGAAAACTTAAGTGTTACAAAACTGCTTTAGGGCATAATTGGGTCTTTTTTTTACTCTTAGCCTAAAGGTGACTTTTCACTTGAACTTCTGCATCTTATTTTATGACCACTTAGCTTTCATAAAGCAATTTCAATATGTGCTTTACTTACTCTGCATCCACACACTGACACGCATAGCTCTATTTACATATCCTTCATGTGATTGGGCTTCTGGAAATCTTGAATTTTCTACATGGTGTACTTCTGATTTTGTATGCAGCTTTCTTGTTCAAGCATAGTGTTAAATAAATGCTCTGCTTCCTACACTTCTAGGGACAATGAGAATAAAAGCAGTTTTGGTTACTTCTTCATATCAGAGGAAGTTCATCTACTGATTATTAAAAGCTTTTGCTAAATGCCCATCTTTACATGCCACTGTGCTACACACATCAAACAGATAGGGCTCGTGTTCCATAGAGGTGATTATACATTCCATAATTTTTGCAGGGGGAGTTCTTATTTCATGTAATTCTCTCCCTTTTTAAAAGTATATTTTATTGATTATGCTATTAGAGTTTTCCCAATTTCCCCCCCTATATCCCCCCTTCACCTTGTACCCTCCAACCCTCCAGCATTCCACACCCCCCTTAGTTCATGTCCATGGGTTGAACATGTAAGTTCTTGGAGTCCTCTGTTTCCTATACCACTTTTGACCTGTCCCCATCTATTTTATGCCTACCAATTATGCTTCTTCTTCCCTGTACCTCCCCTCCATTCCTCCTTTCCCCCTCCCCACTGAAATCTCTCCATGTGATGTCCACTTCTCTGATTCTGTTCCTGTTCTAGTTGATTGCTTAGTTTTTATTTTTGTTGTTTTTCTTTCATTTTTTTTAGGTTCATTTGTTGATAGTTGTGAGTTTGTTGTCATTTTACTGTTCATAGTTTGATCTTCCTTTTCTTAGATAAGTTTCATATAATAAGGGCTGAGTGATGATGAACTCCTTTAATTTGACCTTATCTGGGAAGCACTTCATCTGCCCTTCCATTCTAAATGATAGCTTTGCTGGATAGAGTAATCTTGGATGTAGGTCCTTGCCTTTCATGACTTAGAATACTTCTTTCCAGCCCCTTCTTCCCTGAAAGGTTTCTTTTGAGAAATCAGCTGACAGTCTTATGGGCACTCCTTTGTAAGTAACTCTTTCCTTTCCTCTTGCTGCTTTTAAGATTCTCTTTGTCTTTAATCTTGGGTAATGTAATTCTGATGTGCCTTGGTGTGTGCTTCCTTGGGTCCAACTTGTTTGGGACTCTCTGAGCTTCCTGGACTTCCTGGAAGTCTATTTCCTTTGCCAGATTGGGGAAGTTTTCCTTCATTATTAGTTCAAATAAGTTTAAAATTTCTTGTGGTTGTTCTTCTCTTTCTGGCACCCCTGTAATTTGGATATTGGAATGTTTCAGGTTGTCCCAGAGGATTGTCTCGCTTCTCCTTTTTGAATTCTTGTTTCTTCATTCTGTTTGTTAGATGTTTATTTCTTCCTTTTGTTCCATACTGTTGATTTGAGTTCTGGTTTCCTTCCTGTCATTGTTCTCTGAATATTTTGCTTTATTTCATTTAGGGTATTTTTCATTTGTTCTTTCATTTTTCGATCAAGCTCAATCAGTTCTGTGAGCATTTTGATTACCAGGGCTTTGAACTCTCCATCAGGTAGGTTGTCTATCTCCTCATCTCTTAGTTCTCTTTCTTAGGTTTTTCTCTGTTCTTCCATTTTGGCCCTATTTCTTTGTTCCGGGCCTCTATTAAGTTGCAAGGGGGTGGGGCCTTAGGGATTCATTAGGGCAGGGTAACCCTCCTTGCTGTGCTGCAGAGCTGCTTGTGGGGGAGGAGCCAGAGATGGAACAATACAGCTTGCTGCTTGTGTCTAGCCCACTTTTCAGTGAAATCTCATGTGAGACTGGGAGTTTCTCCCACCAAGGTAACCGCTATAGTCCACAGTCAGCTCTGAATCTGTTTCCCCTTAAGTCAGTCCCTCCCATGCAGCCTGCTGCCTCACCTGATCTGCTGCCACCTTGCTGCGTTTCTCAGCCAGCCCCGCCCCCATGGTCTGCAGCCTCACCAGGGTTTCTCTCTGACTGCCACCTTACTGGTCTGGTTGTTCTGTTTGACTGTTTCTTTAATTCTGTGGTTGTCAGAGTTCAGTGCAGTTTGATTTTCTGGCACTTGTGGTTGTTTATTGATTTTAGATTGGTTGTTATTCTCCTTTTGGCTGTGCGAGGACGTGAAGGGTTTTTACCTAGGCCTCCATTTTGGCCAGAAGTCTCCTGTTCCCCCTTCTTAAATAAAGGCAACTTTCATATTCTTGTAAGATTTTCACGTAAATTATTTCTCAAAAAATAGTATAATGGGCCCTTTAAAAATAGTCTTGTTCAAAAGTCAACCTCATAAATAAATGTAATTACATTTTCATACACTGAAATTTAAAACAGTAAGAATAGTTGGAAGGTGTTAGAAAAATCTTATCTGACTAGAAATGCACAGTCACAAGGAATCTTGATGTATATAGACATTTTATTCTGTATTGTTTTCTGTTTAATTATTGTAGGCAAAAACTAGGTAGGAAGTCTGACAACTGATTAGCAAAAAATGACTAAATTCTTTTATGAACAATTACGCACAAGAATAAGACTCCACTTTTCATAGATGGCATAGTATCTTGCAGTCTTGAAGCCACAAAGAGGTAAATGCAAAATATTCAAATCTGTTTCAGTCTGGAGAGAACTAGGAGTGTCTAAGCAGAGAATGGAAATAGTTTAGTTTAAGATTAGTAAGAAAAATAAATTTGAGTATTATATTTTGCATTGTTCTTAATAGAAATAGTAGATAATACTATGTAGTATTACTAATAATTTTAGTGAATTTTATATATTAAAAATAATTTAATGGACAATTGCTTGTATTCAATCTTGGTAAATTTAGTGTATCTTAAGTCTAGGTCATACTATGCACTGTGAGACCACACCTGAGATTGTTTTTGTACTGGTATTTACCTGAACAGCAAGTATTACTTGGGAGAAATAAAACAATTTCAGGCCTAGTTCTAAAAGCTTATGGTATTAGAGGAAGTATGACTTCAAAGAACTGACTCAGTTAAAACTTCAAAAGTGAATGTGATGTCAGCAGGGATGAAACAATTCCAGGATTGGTGAAGGGTATTTGGGTTGTGTTGATAAATACTGCAGTTAGAAAGTATCTTTCTTTCCTCATACAGGTCAGCAACAGACTACAAGAATATATCAGAGATAAAGTGTTTACCTTGGCTTTCTGAGACCATCCAGTTACAGTTCACAATGACATAAAAATTACTTAATTTTGAAGGTAATTCTAAATATAAATTCTCCATCTTGTTGATGGTAATTGGACTGTTTAGTCTAAAAAATTTTAAACAAAGTAAAATATCTAATTAGCACTATAGTAACAAAGGCAAAATCAGACTTCAGGATTTCACAGTCATGGTAACATTATTTTAATGAAACTTTTAATTAACTGTAATTTCCTTTACCTTCATATCTAACTTTTAGTCTGCAAAACACTTTTCTATTATTTCACCAGAGCAAGATATCAGAAGGGTAAATCTTGGATCAGTGAACTTTGCCAACTCTTAGTAACTCTGGTATAAGGCTTAAGGAGAAAGTGAATGAAATTTTCATATACTTCTGCTTTCCTAAGACCACTGTAGAGAATAACTATTTACAGATACTATTTGAAATTTTGGATTAAGGGAGACCATAATTATGCATAAGTTTTTTAAAAAATTACATGGTTTCATTAGAAAAGCACAGAGGCCTCCCACACTCTTGATTTAATCTTCTAAGTACCTAACTATCAACAACATTCTAAGTAGTTGGTTAACTACAGATGTCAATGGCTGACAGTTTCACTTATAGTTTTCAGAATATCTATTGTTTCAGTGGTGTAAGACCATCATCGGAATTTCTACAAAATAATTAGTTATAATTGTAACTTGCATTAGATTAGCAGTAGAGAAATCAAGAAGGTACAATTCATTAATTATGGGAATTTGACTAAGAATTCTTCTGGGGGGGTGAATTCTGAATTTCAAATGAAGGCATCTTTGCAAATCAGACTCAACTCCTCACTACTCTATGATGAAGGCTCCTCCAAATGGTGGCAGAAATGTATCACTGTTAAAAAATTCTAGAGTACTGCTAAAACTTATGGTTCTGTAGAAAGAAGAACAAATTTAAAGAAATAAATTTTTATAACAGTATTATTTACAATAAAAACACTATCATTACTGCATACCAGGACAGCTTTTCTGCAATAGTAAGTTCACTATGATTTTCTGCATATTATTTAGATATGAGAATATCATTTTTAATGTGAAAAAAGTTACTTGTTTTAGATATGACATTTTATGTGTGACTTAAAAATTTTAAATGTAATTAATAGACTAATACACTCAAATATTTTTGAAGCTTTTGAATATACATGAAGTACATCAGTTGTAAAAAACTCTTAACCACTTAAAATATCATGTAATGATAGTTACCAAATTAATATTGGGAGGGTGCAAGAGAGGGAGCCAAATGATTCTATGATTTCACAGCAGAAAGAATTCAAGTGTGAATGGTAACATCAGTGATCATGTCCCAGACCATGAGACATAGAGGTGTGGCACAGATGAGTATAGGGGAATGATAAAAATACCCATGGACACAGTGGATTTGAAATGCCCAGGATGCCAGTGGGATATTCTTCAAAGTTCAACTCAAAAGTCACTTTCTCTATGAAACGTCACCAAATATTCCCACCTCCAACTGAAAGTAATTTCTCTCTTGGGCTTACACAGTATTTTGCATTTTGATAACAGCATAACTATATTTTGTTTATAGAAACTTCTATGACTACATGGCTAGTTTTATAGTTATATCTTCACATTTCTCTTACAGCATTAATATTCTTCATCATAGCTGCTTACAAATTTTTCTTTTCCCCCTTCTCTCTGCTCTCCCCCAATCCCACTGCTTGAAGGCCCGTCTTATTCATTATTTCTGGTACCAACACAGTGAATGTTGACATATTGGTAGTACTCAATAAACAGTTGCTAAATATATCCTCTTATGAAAATAGCACTGTTAATACAATCCTCAGTCAAAATTTCTTAATATTTTACTTGATGGACAAAATATATTCATTTAATATGCGAAATGAAATAAGCCAGGTGGTGAGGGACAAATATCATATGATCTCATCTTTAACTGGAACCTAATCAACAAAAAAAAACAAGCAAGCAAAATATAACCAGAGACATTGAAATTAAGAACAATCTGACAATAACCAAAGGGGATGTGGGAGAGGGTAATGGGAAGAAGGGGGAAAGAGTTTTCAGGAACAAATATCAAGGACACATGGACAAAACCAAGGGGGAATAGAAGCAGGGGAGGGAGGTGGGGATGGCTGGGGTGGGGGTAGAGTGGTGGGGGGTACATTCAGACAACTGTAATTGAACAACAATCAAATAATTAAAAACAAAAACAGAAAAACATTTATTGAGAAGCTACTAACTTCCGTGAAGTACAGAAGACAGTTACCTATGATGGGAATATTCAATTAAAATTGTAAGCTCCCCATTTTACTGAACATCTTCACTAGTGCAGCACTATGGATCAAACTTTTCATGAAATTCTGTGGCTAAGATTTCTTATTTGGAATAACACATGTTACAGGTTCTTCCAAGATTCTCATATGCTCTGAAACTATGCTTTGCCTATTTCATAATATTGCTAAGGGATCTGCCTGATACTATATCACCATGCCATACATAAAAATTATTTTATTATGGACCTCTAGCCAAGATGGAGGCATAGGTAGATACACGTTGCCTCCTCGCACAACCAAAGCACAACAACAAATTTAAAAACAACCAGAACCAACAGGAAATTGAACATACAGTATGACAACCAAGGAGTTAAAGAAAAAACACTCATCAAGACTGGTAGGAGGGGCACAGATGTGCAGTAGGGGTGGAGAGGACTCATGGCAAGGCACTGGCTGGAGGACAGGGGAGGGAGAGGCAGCAGCTGGTGGATCAGGCAGTCACATATTTACATGTGGATAAACCAGAAGGAACAACTGGGGAGTAAGTAAGACAGACTGTGTGACCCAGGGTTCCAGAACAGGGAAATAAAGTCTTAAAACCTCTGTCTAAAAAAAATCTGTAGGGGTTGCGGGAGTGGGAGAGACTTCCAGTCTCACAGAAGAGTTCACTGGAGAGAACCACAGGGTTCTAGAACATACACAAACCCACGCACCCGGGAATCAGCACCAGAAGGGCCCAATTTGCTTATGGGTAGCAAGGCAAGTGACTAAAAGTCCAGGAGAGCAGAGCAAGCTGCACTGTTACCTCTCTGACCCCTCTCCCAAAAACAGCATCCACAACAGCAGCAGTATGAGTTGCCCCGCCCTGGAAATACCTAAGGCTCCACCCCTTACTACGTAACAGGTGCACAGAGACAAATAAATGGCCCAAATGAAAGAACAGATCAAAGTTCCAGAAAAACAGAACTAATCAATGAAGAGATAGCCAACCTATCAGATATAGAGTTCAAAATACTGGTAATCAGGATGCTCACAGACATGGTTGAGTGTGGTTGCAAAATAAAGGAAAAAATGAAGGCTATGCAAAGTGAAATAAGGCAAAATATATAGGGAACCAACAGTGCAGGGAAGGAAACTGGGACTCAGATCAACAATTTGTAGCAGAAGGAAGAAATAAACATTCAACCAGAACACAATGAAGAAACAAGAATTTTTTAAAAAAATGAGGAGAGGCTTAGGAACCTCTGGGAAAACTTTAAATGTTCCAACATCTGAATCATAGGGGTACCAGAAGGAGAGGAGGAAGAGCAAGAAATTGAAAACTTATTTGAAAAAATAATGAAGGATAACTTCCCCAATCTGTCAAAGGAAATAGACTTCCAGGAAGTCCAGGAAGCTCAGAGTTTCCCAAACAAGTTGGACCCAAGGAAGCACACACCAAGGCACATCAGAATTATATTACCCAAGATTAAAGATTAAGGAGAGAATCTTAAAAGCAGCAAGAGAAAAGGAGACAGTTACCTACAAAGGAGTGCCCATTAGACTATCAGCTGATTTCTGATAAGAAATCTTCCAGGCAAGAAGGGGCTGGAAAGAAGTATTCCAAGTCATGAAAGGCAAGGACCTCTGTCCAAGATTACTCTATCCAGCAAAGCTACCATTTAGAATGGAAGGGTAGACAAAGTGCTTCCCAGATAAGGTCAAATTAAAGGAGTTCATCATCAGCAAGCCCTTATTATATGAAATGTTAAAGGGACTTATCTAGCAAAAAGAAAATCAAAACTATGAACAGTAAAATGACAACAAGCTCACAACTATCAACAACTGAACCTAAAACAAAAACAAAAGAAACTAAGCAAACAACTGGAACAGGAACAGAATCAGAGAAATAGAAATCACATGGAGGGTTATCAGTGGGGAGGAGGAGGGGAGAACAGGGGAAAAGGTACAGGGAATAAGAAGCATAAATGGTGGGTACAAAATAGACAGGCGGAGATTAAGAATAGTATGGGAAATGGAGAAGCCACAGAACTTACATGTACAGCCCATGGACATGAACTAAAGTGGGGGAATGCTAGTGGGAGGGTAAGTTCAGGACAGAGGGGAATAAAGGAGAGAAAGAAAATGGGACAACTGTAATAACATCACTAATAAAATATACTTTAAAATAAATTTTAGAAATGAATTTGAATAATAAGAGACCTCAGAGAGTGTCCCACACACTAAAGGTTGGGTACTAGTTCGCATAATTTTTTTTTCAGTTACGTGTGTACTGGGTTGAAATGTAAAATGCTTTACCCACTATGAGGTGTGGTTTTCAAAAAAGCTTAGAATATAATCATTTCTTACTTTAGGATAATTTATTTTTTGTGATGACCTCAACTATAATATAATGTCCACCATGTAGAATTTTGAGAACTTTTAGGGAGATGTGAAGATTTGTTAGGTAGAATGGGTGTGTATCATAGCTTACTGTGACTGTGATACCTTACCAAACTTAATTAGACTTACCCACAAGTTTCAGTTTTCTCACTGAAATCATCTGAAGAACAATAATGGTACCCTCCTGACAGAGTGATTGTGAAGATTATTGGAGATAATGTGTGTAAAGCCCTCAGCCTAGTGCTTGGCATCTCGTATTTACTCAGCAAGCCGTAGCAATAATGATGATGATAACAGCATGGGTCCTGGCACATAAGACATTTAAAAATGCTAATTCCTGACTTCGATCAAATAATCTTTAATAATCAGTTTAATTGATTACTGATACTAAATGAGGGTAGGAGGTCATTGCTAGCATCTTGGAAAGAGTGATTAAAATAAAAACTGACAACGGTAAAAGGAATGGATACTATTAACAAAGTCAGACCATCTGGTACATAGTAGAGCTACTCAATTGGGAGGTATAGGAAAACAATACAAATGAATATATAATCATACACATGACAGAAAAAAATAAAACAGCAGACTATCAGTCTCCTAGAATAAGACTTTATTTCTGATACAAAGGCAGTGAGAAGAGAGGGCTTCCCTCACATTAACTACTTCATCTCTTTTAGATTCAGTTTTCATCTGTAAAAATAACTTATTTTAAACAGTTTTTCACTTAAAAAAGTCCTAGTACACCACCAGAAACCAAAAATTTAGTAATTGTTCAAAAAGAAATATTAGTTCTGCTTTATTAGCCAGCAAATACCCTGCTGGTTCTACCCCCAAATTAGCTCTTACTTGTTTTCATAAATGAGTCTGTTGTATTTGTTTAATTCAGTCACTTCCTTTTACATATTTCAGTGCTATGTAGCAGTATGAGACAGGAAGAGTTACTTTAGTGATCTTGCTTAAATTGCTACACACGACAGGCTATTTGGATTCACCTTGGGTTCAAGGTTGAACATTTAGTTTTGGCTTGTTTTATTTATCAATTCATCCATCAATTCATGTTAATTGAACCCATTAGAAAATAATCTGCAAAAAAATCATTTTACTGATTTATAATAGGAGATAATAATTAAGTCACAAATATTTATTGAGCATCTCCTACATGCCAGGCAATGAGCTGTATACACAGAAAAGCAGAATTGGATCATTTATATTAGGCATTCTTTCCTAGTAGAAAGGCATTCCTAGAAAACACTGCCTAGCACTGCATCTTGCACACAACATTTAACAAATATTAGTTGAATAAACATAGAGACTAGAATGACACCCCAAGAGGCAAGAAAGTAAATTTGAATCTTTTAGAGAATTTCTATCATGTTTTTCCCTTGAGTTGTCTTTATCAATTCCCCATATTTTTCCATTATCTAATCACTACTGGTAATCATAATTTAAACACCCTTTCCCTGAAAACCACTGGCTATATGAAGACATTCTTTCTCCTTGGCATTTCTATTGTAGATGATGCAAATTTACAGCAGCATATCTACTTGCCTAATACAAAAAAAAACTTGTTTTGTACACAAAAGAGAATCAAGTCCCAACATTGAACCTTGTAATTCATATTATTCAGTAGTAGATATATGATGGCTCCTTCTAATCACATCACATAAATAGCACAGCCCAGCTTTTGATTATAGCTGAATAGTGTAACAGTTTTTCTACCCAAGGCCTAGAGAAATGTTTAACAAATAATGGCTCCCCAGCTAAATCTGACCTGTATCTGGTTTTTGTAAATAAAGTTTTATTACAACATAGCCATTGCCACTCTTTTTTTTTTTTTTTTGTGCTACAATAGCAGAGTTGAGTAGTCGGCCCACAAAGATGAAAATATTTGTTACCTGACCTTGTCTTAGTCAGCTCAGGCTGCTATAACAAAATACCATAAACTGGGTGGCTTATAAAGAATAGAATAGAAATTTATTTCTCAATTTTGGAGGCTGGAAGTCTTGTATCAGGGTACCAATAGAATCAGGTTGTAGCAAGAGTTCTTTTCCAGGTTGCAGACTGCCAGCTTCTCACTGTGTCCTCACACAGTGAAGAGCAAAGAGGAAGTGAGCTCTCTTTTGATTCTTTTAAGGGCAGTAATACCAGTGAGAGCTCAACCCTCATAACCTCATCTAATCCTAATTACTTCTGAAAGGCCCTGCCTCCTATCATCATCGTATTGCATGGTAGGCCTTTAACATATACATCTGGGTGACAAAAACATTCGGTCTATAATAGACCCTTACAGACAATTTGCTTAATCTTGGGGAGTATAAGTATTGATGTTGCTGATGAAGAGCAGAACCACATGAATTTGAGGCCAGACAAGGAGATGATAGGGTGAATGGAAACGAGGTTCCTAATCAGGACTCCTGCTTTAACAGAAGGCCACCTTAACTCAGTGGGGAGGGAAGATACCTGCAGGCAAAAACAAAATTTCTGCAGGAAGAAGTTTAAGTCCATTTCAACATGTGAACAAAGGCTCAGTTATTAATTAAGTCTGTTAACCGAGCTCCCACAGATGGTTTTCCTTGGCAAAGACTGCTTTCTTCAATAAGGCCAAAACCTTCTGGAAAGGTGGGAGAGATGGGAGAGAAAGTATCTTGGGACTTGCTAAAGAGAGTGTTTTATAATTTTCAATGGAATCACCAAATCATGCCAGAACAAGTGATCATCAAAGCTGAAGCCAACAGCAAGGAGGTACAGCAAAACAAGACAGGAAAAAGTGGAGTGGGGGTTTCAGAACTATGGATGCTTTTACATGGTATGTTTCAATATGCTAGGAGCTGGACACTTAAACAAGATGACACACAGGAATGCTGATAAAACAATGGCCTCTACTGGAATAGGTACAACTTATCCTGTTACTTTGACTTTGCAATCAAAACCTTTAAAAAATGTTTGAAAAATACTACACTATCTTTTAACTGGAAATAAAATTACTTTATGATATCATTTAGATGGGAATGAGAAGTAATGAAGAATTACTGTCCAAGAAGAAAGGGACATAGCTGCTTAAATCATTTGTGTATTTGTTACTTAACATGGCACCATACTAGGACAGGTGACTACTAAACATTTCTGTTAAATATGATGATTCTCTCACCCCACATCCAATCCATCAGTACATCTTATTTAATCAAGCTCTATGATCTCTACTGTTACAACCTTAGTTGAACTATCATAATCCCTCACTTGGATCACTATAGATGCCTCATAATAAGCCTTCCTGTCTCTGTTCCACACAGTGTTCAGAATGATCTAAGCACAACTCCTTCTCTGATTAAAACCCTTCAATGGATTCCTATTAAGAAATCAAAGTCCAAGTTCTTTACCCTCCTCAACAAAACTCAACTAGTCCCAACTGTCTGAATATCTCCTGCCACTCTATTCCAACTACTCTATATCCCAGTCACACTAGCCTCCTTATCTTCCTGTTGCAGACAAACACAATCCTTCCTCACAAAATTAACACTTGCTCTTTTCTCAAACTTTAACCTCCTTTATCAATTATTCAGTCTTAATTCAAAGGTCACCTCAAAGAGGTTGTTTTTGACCACTTAGCAAAAGTATCATCACAGTCACTCTCTACTATTTTATTTATTGTATAGTACTTGCTAGTGCTATGCTAAATATTAAGCAATGGAAATATATTTCTCACAGCTGAGGCTGGAAGTACAAGATCAGGGTATGAGCATGGTTGACTTCTGGTGAGAGCCTTCTTCCAGTTGCAGACTGCTTTCTGGAGTGCCTATTTTTAGGGCACTAACCCCATTCCTGAGGGCTACATCCTCATGACTATCCAAAGCCTCTGCCTCCTAATGCTATCATATTGGGGGTGAAAGGGTCAGGATTTCAAACACATGAATTTTGAAGGAACACATTCGGTCCATGACAAACTCTAGTCATAATGTTGAATGCCTGGTTAACCATTTTTATTTCATAGAGAAAACAAAGGCTCAACAAGATTAAAGCTAAGGTCACATGACAAGTGGAAGGGCCAGGATTCAAAATGAAATCTGATTCCTAAGACTATGTTATTTCTATTATATTTAGAATGAAGTAGATGGATTCAAGAAATATGTAGAAGATGAAATTTTTACAGGTGTACAGTCTAGAAGACATATGTAAGCCTAAATTTTTTGCACAGTAAAGTGCCAATAATAAAGACAAAAATACTGATAAAAGGAAGGAATCTAACCCAGAAACTGGAAACAAGGAGGATTGGTTGAAAATGTTTCTTGCATTAAATGACACAATTTAACTCTTGAAGGATAAGTAAGATTCAGATAGATAAGAAAAAAGACAAAGCAGTGGTGGACAAGAGATAGTAGACAAAGGGCTCCAAGAAAGCACTGTCCAGTAGAACATGCTGCAACAATGTAAATATTCTGCTATGTGCACTGTCCAATAAGGTGGCTACTAGTCCCATGTGGCTACTAATAAGCAGTTGGTATGTGGCTACTGTAATAGGAACTGGATTTTTAATATAATTGTAATGAATCTAAACTTAAATTTAAATAGCTGTATGCAGGTAATGGTTATCAAAATGGACAGTGCAATTCTAAATTGTTAAAGTTAGATGTGAGCAAGGAAATTACAAGATGTTCATTGTTGTTAAAAGATAAAGTTCAAGGTGGTCTGAGGTAGGATAAGAGGGTAGAGAGGGAGGTAGAAGCCATATTACAAAGAAACCCAAGAAAGGGAAGATGGCAGAGGAGTGAATGGAAGTCATACTGACCTCCTCCCAGGGCCAATCTGGAATTACAACTCAGTTGTGGAGAAACCACACAGAACAAACAACTGAGCAATGCCAGAGAGAAGCCATATAACTTCAGACAGACAGAAGAACCAGCTTTGGCACAAACTGTCTGGTAAGGAGTGCAGGTAGAAACTCGAGAGTGTCTACCGACACCGGCACTCGAGAGTGCAGACTGGGCGCCCTCAGGTAACAACACCAGAGGGATAACTAAGCAGCTGGTTGGATCCCCTGGAGAAGAATGGGGTCTAAAACCTAAGGTAGAATTCCCAGTCTAGAGAACCAGAGCCCAAAAGGTACACAGATAAAAACCAGCAGCAAAAAGTGACGGGACTGCAGAGACAGACAGCAGGAGACACAAGAGTCATTTAAAGGGCCAACATACAAATATTTATTTGTAGCCACTTACCCTGGGCTCCAGCAAAGGTGAGGGCAGGGTGGGCTGGAGACACCAAAGAGAGACTGGGGATGGAAACCTTGGGGAAAGAACTGAGAGAGTAGATGCCAGGATCCTGGTGCTGAGCCAACCATCCTGCTCAGGCAGACCACTCCCCTCCAAGCAGCAGCAGCCTGAGAAGAAACAATAGCCTCCACCCCAAGATGGATTGGGCCCCACCCTATGGTGCTTAAACCTGACTTTTGAGTGCAGAGTGACCATATTAACAATTGGAGCCCAATTGTTAATATGGGCTCCAGCGGATCACTGGAAGTATTGAACACACTGCCTAAGGTCAGACAAGGTCAACATCTGACATCACCAGAAGCAGATCCACAAAGCAAAAAGCAGTGGTAAATACAAGAGGCTACCAAGAGGAAAGCCACCGTGGTCTTCTTCATGATTTGCGGTATTTTCTTTCCTGCATAGCTTTTTAACATTCATTTCTTGTCCAGCAACTTTGTACACATTAAGTTACTAGATTTTATACTATAGTGTATTTCAATTTACATATTTTGCCCCTTCCTCCTCTTAGCCCATTTTACCTTCCTCTTTCCTTGCATTATTTTCATTTCAAATTTTGTTTTCTTCCTAGCTACAACTTGTTTCCATTCCACATTCTTACTATTTCTCCCCCATCCAGACACACAAAATCAATTCTCTTATCAAGGGTCATTTCACATCCTTTTGCCTGCTCTTAAAATACTCATATTCTCTCTCCACCTTTAACAATCTTTGCTCATTGGTTGTGAGTAGGGTAGCTGTTGTTGCATTGTTTTTTCATCACTAGCGCTTCTGTATTCTGTATTTCAAATATCAAATTTTACTGGTCCCATCTCCTACTTTTTTAGTCTCAGAGTTTAATTTTGCTGTCTTAGCCTGTTTTTTTTCTTTTTTCTTTTGTCTTTCTTCTATTGTGCTTTCATCCTGCCCTTTTATTTTTATTTGTTCTCTTTTTTTCTTTCCCTTACCTCCCAAATTTTAATTTTTCCCTCTCTTAGCCTGGTTTTTGTTCCTCACTCTTACCATTCCCTCTCCCTCTATCATTTCAAAATCACTTCTAATTTTTCTAAACATCTCTTAGACTTTTGTTTCATTTTCTCTCTTATTACCATACCACCTACATTAATTTTAGCACATTTGTTTTTCATAGTACTGTGGTGGATCTCCCTCTCCAATTTGGCTCCTATATTTTTATTAACTATTTACTATTTTTCTTCCCTTTTTTCCTTTCTCTCACTTTATTTTATTATACAATATTTTCATTTCTGTTTAAACCTAATAATATATGCTTCCCTTCTCTTACTCCATTCCATATTCTTTTCTCTTTTTTATTCATGAGGTAAATTTTACTTTCTCTCTTCGCATTGCTACAACTCCCAACTCTTATTAGTGCTCCTCCCTCTCCCCTTTCAAAATCGTTTTTCTTTAGGTAGGTCATCTCATATCCATTCCCCTTCCTTATAATTATTTTAATCTCTTTACACCTTATTAATACTGGTTCATTTGTTGTTGATAGTGGCATTGCGGGGGGGGGGTTATTTTTGTGGGTGTGTTTGTTTCCTGGGTTCATAGTTTTGTTCTGGAGCCACCTGCACAACAGCATACAAGACATGGTGAGCAGTGTGACCCTCAGTCAACCAGCTGGAGGGAAGGACCCACCAAAGAAAGATCCAACAACAATCAAAACCCAATTACACCCAAAGAACCAGCATAAAAGGCATAAAGGATATCCTAAGAGCATCAAGTTCAGGTGATCAAGGAGATTTGACCACTGAATCTCACAGGCCTCCTACCATAGAAGTTGACACCACAAAGTCAGAAAGTCAAAACATATCAATTTAAGAAACAGAAGCCAACAAGAAGAGTCCCACAAATAATGGGAAGACAAAGAAACAACCCCCAATCAAAAGGAAAGGAGGAATCCTTAGAAAGAATGCTAAATGAAATAGAGGTAAGTCAACTATCAGATATTGAGTTCAAAGCAATGGTTATAAGGAAGTTCAAGGAGCTCAGTGTGAATTACCAAAAACTACAGGGAAACTACGAGGAACTTACTGTAAATTATATCAGCATAAAAAAGGGACACAGAAACAATCAACAAGGATCAAGAGGAAATGAAGAATAAAATTTCTGAATTAAAGAACACAGTAGAAGGAATCAAAAGCAGGCTTGATGAAGCAGAGGATTAAATCAATGAGCTGGAGGACAAAGAAAAAAAATACTCCCAGAAAGAGCAAGAAAGGGAAAAAAGACTCAAAAAGAATAAAGAGGGGTTAAGGGAAATGCAGGAAAACATGAAATGGAATAATATCTGTGTAATAGGGATACCAGAAAAAGAGAAAGAGGAGCAAGGAATAGAAAAACTGTTTGAAAAAGTAATGATGGAAGACTTCCCTAATTTGATGAGAGAAAAAGCCACACAAGTCCAGGAAGCAGAGAGGGACCCAAACAAGAGGAGGTCAGAGAGGCCCACTGCAAGACACATAAGTAAAGTGGCAAAATTCAAAGACAAAGAGAGAATCTTAAAAGCAGCAAGGGAGAAACAGGAAGTAACATACAAGGGAGCCCTGATAAGACTAGTAGCTGACTTCTCAACAGAAACATTACAAGCCAGAAGGGAATGGCAAGAAATATTCCAAGTAATGAAGAGCAAAGGCCTTCAACTGAGACTACTTTATCCAGCAGGGCTTTCAATTAAAATCCAAGGCAAAATAAGGAGCTTCCCAGACAAAAGAAGGCTAAAATAATACACCTCCACCAAACCAGCACTGCAACATATACTAAATGGACTGCTTTAAGAAAATGAAGAAAAACAGTGAGAGAGAAAGGAACAAAGGTACAAAGGGAGTAAAATGGCAATGAGTAAGTACCTATCAATAATAACCTTAAATGTAAATGGATTAAATGCTACAATCAAAAAACATAGGGTAGCTGAATGGGTAAGAAAACTTGACTCACATATATGCTGCCTACAAGATACCCACCTCAGAACAAAAAACCTATACACAATGAAAGTGAAGGGTTGGAAAAAAATATTCCAAGCAGATGGGAAGGAAAAAAAATCTGGGATAGCAATACTTATATCAGACAAAATAGACTTCAAAACAAAGGCTATAAAAAGAGACATGGAAGGACATAGGGTCAGAGGGAAGAGAGGGTCTATTTCTTCCCTTGAGGCAGATTCTCAGACAGATTCTTAAGGGAAGAATCTATCAAGAAGACATAAACATTATAAACATGTATGCACCCAACATAGGAGTACCCAAATATATAAGGAAAATCTTCAAGGATTTCAAGAAAGATACAGATAGCAACACACTTATACTAGGGGATTTTAATACCCCACTGTCAGAAATGGATAGATCTTCCAAACAAATTATCAACAAGGATATTGCAGCATTGAATAATGTCCTAGATCAAATGGACTTAACTGACATGTATAAAAACTTTCATCCAAAAGAAGCTAAATATACATTCTTTTTAAATGCACATGGAACCTTTTCAAAGATAGGCCACATGACAGGACACCAAAAAGACCTCAACAAATTCAAGAAAACTGAAATCATATCAAGCATTTTCTCTGACCACAAGGGACTGAAACTAGAAACCAACCTCAAGGAAAAAAACCCCAAACACTCAAACTCATGGAGATTGAATAGCATGCTACTAAATAATGAATGGGTTAAGAATGAGATTAAGGAAGAAATCAGAAAGTTCCTAGGAACAATGAAAATGAACTTACAACAGTGCAAAACTTATGGGACACAAGTAAAGGCAGTCCTGACAGGGAAGTTCATAGAAATACAGGTCTACCTAAAAAAGATAGAAGCATTTCAAATAAACAACCTAACCCTACACGTACAAAACTGGAGGAACAATAACAAAGATAGCCCAGAGCAGGTAAAAGGAAGGAAATAACAAAGATCAGAGCAGACTTAAATGACATAGAGACTAAAAGCACAATTCTAAGGATCAATGAATCCAAGAGCTAGTTCTTTGGAGAGAAAAACAAAACCAACAAACCTTTAAGCAGACTCATCAAGAAAAAAAGAGAGAGGACCCAAATAAACACAATCAGAAATGAAAAAGGAGAGATTACAACTGATGTCACAGAAATACAAAGGATTGTAAGAAATTACTATAAAAACTGTATGCCATGAAATTTCAAAACCTGAGTGAAATGATAAATTTCTAGAAGAATGTAATCCAAAACTGAATGGAGAAGAACCAGAAAGCCTGAACAGATCAATAACAAATGGTAAAACTGAAGCAGCAATAAAAAAACTCCCATCACACAAAAGCTCTGGACTGGACTGTTTCACAGGAGAATTTCATGAAACATTTAAGGAAGAGCTAACACCTGTACTTCTCAGGCTATTCCAAAAATTCCAAGAAGATAGAAGACTCCCAAACTCTTTTCATGAGACCAGCATCATCCTAATCCCTAAACCAGACAAAGACAACAACAAAGAAAGAAAACTACAGACCAATATTGCTGTTGGACATAGATGCTAAAATCCTCAACAAAATATTGGCCAACCACATCCAGCAATACATCAAAAAGATCACACACCATGATCAAGTGGAATTCATCCCAGGGATGCAAGGATGGTACAACATTCACAAATCAATAAATGTAATACATCACATAAACAAAAGACAAAAATCACATGACCATATCAATAGATATGGAAAAGGCACTTGATAAGGTACAGGACCTATTTATGATAAAAACACTCAGCAAAGTGGGAGCAGAGGGAGCATACCTCAACATAGTAAAGGCCATATATGAAACACTTACAGCCAACATCATACTCAAAAGACAAAAAATAAAAGCTTTCCCACTAAGATCAGGAGGAAGATATGAATGTCTGCTTTCACCACTTCTGTTCGACATACTATTGAAGTTCTAGCCACAGCAAACAGACAGAAGAAATAGAAGGCATACAAATTGGAAAGGAAGAAGGAAAACTGTCATTGTTTGGAGATGACATGATAGCGTACATAGAAAACCCTACAGACTCCACCAAAAAACTACTCAACCTAATAAGTGAATTTGGCAAAACAGCAGGATACAAACTCAATATTCAGAAATTGGAGGCATTCTTGTACACCAACAATGAAATATCAGAAACAGAAATCAGGAAAAAAATTCCATTTTATATAGCAACAAGAAAAATAAAGTACCTAGGAATAAACCTAACCAAGGAGGCAAAAGACCTGTACTCAGAAAACTACACAACACTGAAGAAAGGAATTAAGGAAGAAACAAATAAATGGAGGCCTATACCATGTTCATGGATTGGAAGAATCCATCATCAAAATGTCCATACTACCCAAAACAATTTATAGATTCAGTGAAATACCTACTAAAGTACCAACGGCATATTTCACAGATACAGAACAAACAGTTCAAAAATTTATATGGAACAAAAAATGACCCCAAATACTGCAGCAATTTTGAGAAAGGGGATCAAAGTAGGTAGGATAACTCTATCTGACATCAAACTATATTACAAGGCTGTGGCAATCAAAACAATCTGGTACTGGTATAAGAACAGACACATAGATCAATGGAACAGAATAGAGAGCCCAGGAATAAGCGCAAGTCTCTATGGTCAATTAATATTCAACAAAGGGGGCAGAAGCATAAAATTGAGTAAAAATACCCTTTTAAACAAATGGTGTTGGGAGAGTTGGACAGCTACATGCGAAGAAATGAAACTTGTCCAGCAATGTCCACCATACACAAAAATAAACTCAAGATGGATAAAAGACTTGAATCTAAGTCATCATACCATAAAAGTCCTAGAGGAGAACATAGGCAGGAAAATCTGAGATAGTCCACGCTGCAATATTCTCACCAAGATGCCCCTTAGAGCAAGGGACATAAAGGAAAGAATAAATTAATGGGAGTTTGCCAAAATAAAAGGCTTCTGCACAGCTAAAGAAAACATTAGCATAATGAAAAAGGAACCAACAGTATGGGAAAATACATTTTCCGATGATACCTTGGACAAGGGTTTGATCTACAAAACATATAAAGAACTCACACAATTCCGCTCCAGGAAGATAAGCAACCCAATTAAAAAATGGGCAAAGGACATAAACAGACACTTCTCCTAAAAGGACATATAGAGGGTCCATAGGTATATGAAAGAATGCTCAGCAACATTAGCCATCAGAGAGACACAAATTAAAACCACAATGAGATACCACTTCACACTGGTGAGAATGGCTATCATAAACATATCAACAAACAGTAAGTGCTGGCGAGGTTGTGGAGAAAAGGGAACCCTAGTATATTGTTGGTGGGAATGCAGACTGGTGTAAACACTGTGGAAAACAGTATGGAATTTCCTCAAAAAACTAAAAATGGAATTGCCTTTTGATCCAGCAATTCCAATGGTAGGATCATACCATAAGAAGGCTGAAACAGTGATTCAGAAGAACCTATGCACCCCAAAGTTCATAGCAGCACAATCTATACTAGCCAAGTGTTGGAAGCAGCCTAGGTGCCCATCATTAAATGAGTGGACCAAAAAACGGTGGTATATCTTCACAATGGAATCCTATGCAGCAGAAAGAAAGAAGGAGCTCCTACCCCTCGAGACAGCATGGATGGAACTGGAGAGCATTATGCTAAGTGAAGTAAGCCAGGTGGTGAAACACAAATACCATATGATCTCACCTATAAGTGGAACCTAATTAACAAAACAAATAAGCAAGCAAAATATAACTCAAGACATTGAAATTAAGAACAAACTGACAGTAAGCAGACAGGAGGGAGGGAAATGATGTGGGAAAGAATGGAAAGGATCATAAATGAGCATGTATAAAGGACCCATGGACACAGCAAAAGGGGGATAGGATTGAGAGTGGGAGGTGGGGGTGGGTAGAGCAGGAGAAAGTGGTGGTGGGAAAATGGAGACAACTGTATTTGAATATTAATAATTTTTAAAGAAAAAAAGAAACAATTTTAATTTGAAGGATATAAAATTTCTAATATTAAACTAATTTTGATTTTATAAAGATTTACTCAGTAATTTTATATATCACATTGTGCTAAGGAACTTAAAACACTGAATTCTGCTTTGTAAGCTCTGTGCAATGGAACACATTTTTAAATTTAAGACAAACTAGTTAACTCTTAAACTATATTAACAATATAAACAAGACACTCTAAGCAGTATATACTTCATTAATAATGAGAATCAGAGCCTATCTTATGGTTCACAATACTGTCATACTTATAGTCAGCCCAACTAAGGTAGTTTGAAAGATCAATTATATCTATTTATTTAAGTTTAATCTTCATTTTTTTCCATTACTATTTAGTCCCCTTCTACATCCCTCCTCCCAAGCAATCACCACACTGCTGTCCATCTCCATAAGTCCTTTTTCCTTTTTCTTCAATCTGTCTACCCCTTAACCTACCCCCACACCCAGCCATCATCCTGCACTCCATCTACGGGTCTCTCCCCATTTTTCCTTGCTAGTTCAGTTTGTTCACTAGATTCCACATCTGAGTGAAATCATTTGGTATTGTCATTCTCTGATTTCATTTAGCATAATGTTTTCCAGGTCCATCCACACTGTAGTGAAAGGTAATTTTTACAGCTGAGTAGCATTATATTGTGTAAATGTCCCACAGTTGTTTTATCCACTCATCTAGTGATGGACACTTGGGCTGCTTCCATATCTTGGTTAGTGTAAATAATGCTGCAATGAATATAGGGGTGCTTATGTACTTTCAAATTAGTGTTTTGGGTCCCTTTGGGTATATTCCCAGAAGTCGGATCACTGGGTCAAAAGGCAGATCCATTTTTAATTTTTTGAGCTATCTCCATACTGATTTTCACTGTGGCTGCACTAACCTGCATTCCCACCAACAGTGCAAAAGAGTTCCCTTTTCTCTGCATCCTTATCAGAATTTGACTTATTGACGATAGCCATTCTGACAGGTGTGAGGCGATACTTCATTGTGGTTTTAATTTGCCTTTCTCTGATGATTAGTGACATTGAGCATCTTTTCATACGTCTATTGGCCCTCATTTGCCTGTATGATCTTAGAGAAGTGTCTATTCAGGTCCTTTGCCAATTTTTTAATTGGGTTTTCTTTTTTTTTGGTGTTGTATTTTGTAAATACTTAATAAATTTTGGACATTGACCCCTTATCTGCGATGTATTAATGAGTATGTTCTGCCATTTTGTGGGTTTATTGTGTTGATTTACTTTGCTATACAGAGTTTTTAGTTTAATGTAGTCCCATTTATTTTCTCGTTTCCCTTGCCTGCTGAGATATTGCTACAAGCAATGTCTGAGATTTTGTTGTCTGTTTTCCCCTATGGTTTTTATAGTTTCAGGTCTAACATTTAAGTCTTTGATCCATTTAGAATTTATTCTTTTGTGTGGTGTAAGATGGTCTAGTTCTGTTTTTCTGCACTTATCTGTCCATTTTTCCTAACACCATTTACTAAATAAACTATCATTAGCCCATTGTGTTTGCTTTCTCTATCAAATATTAATTGGCTATAAAGTTGTGGGTTTATTTCTGGGCTCTCTGTTCCGTTGATCTATGTGTCTATTTTTATGCCAGTACCATGCTGTTTTGATTACTATGACCTTATAGTATAGTTTAGTAGGTAGTGTGATTCCTCCAACTTTGTTCTTTCTCAGAATTACTTTTGCTATGTGGGGCCATTTGTGGTTCCACACAAATTTTTTTAAGAAAGTTTTTACTGCTTACAATGATATAAAACATATCATTTAAACTTCCCTCTATGTATGAAGTGCTTGCCTGCAACAGGATAAAAAAACTTTTGTACATCTGACGAGCTCAAATGACTTGTCTCATGCTGGGAGGGGAGAAATAGTGATAGCAGCTCTTTCACTCTGAAAATGCTACATTGGTGAAAATCAACGGACAACCCTTTTGTATGTCAAATTGTAAATTTTAATGTTTTCATTAGAATAGTCTTTTATATCATAACTCTCCAACAAGAAACAATAAAACAACTAACAGTAAACTCCAGTACAAGTACATTCCCCAGATTAAGAATTCAAACAAATGTAAAAGGTAAATCACATATAATACAATTGAAGCATCTAAAACAATTTAAATAATTTAAAATTTTTAAACTGCTACACATGCTTTACATATATTTCAACATAAAAGTCCCCAGAACAGAATTTTTTTAACTATTCGTTATAGTTCTGTGAAATATGTCACTGGAATTTTGAAAGGAATTGCATTGAATCTATAGATTACTTTGGGTAGTATAGACATTTTAATGACATTAATTCTTCCTATGCATGAACATGGTATGTGAGATCAATTATATTTATATACTACACTTAACTCCATGGTTAAAAAGTATGTGTTCCTTTCCTCTCAGAAAATTATTTTGATTAAAATATATATTTATCAATAAAATATTTCTCTTTGGTATTTACCAACATAGAGGGATACATATAAAGATACACACACACACACACACACACACACACACACACACACAAACCTTTCCTCAATCTTATGTGAGATTTCTGGGTCTTCTTGAATTCCTTTCTGTTCTTTAGGTGTCTTTTGAAGCCATGTTTCTGACAATAATAAAAATTCACAGCTCCTTTGCTTTGGGCTGGTATTTAGCTATTGTATTAACAAAGTATAATACAGAATTTAGAATACATAGCTATTACATTTTCTTTATTCTTATATTGAGAATCACATGAAAATATCAATCTTCCTAGGTAATACAATTTTAGTCAAGGATCAAGAATATCTACAATAGTACAGCCATACTCATCCCCCTATGTTATGTTCGGAAAAAACAAATTATCTTTAGTGGTATTCTTATAAGAAATAATTCCAGCTTTAGCATATTAGTATGCTATTTCCAATTTCAAATAAGAATATTTTGGGAAGCCCATGCATGACATTCCCCTACTGAAACCAAAGTCACAAAGTTGAGTGGCTTAGAATGGGTTAGTCATCAGGTGAAAGTAATTGCCTAGGACTCTGGCACATGCAGAGAGTCAGGAACAAAACCATAATTAAGATCACAGCATCAAAAGATGCAAAGTTGTTTTATCTTCAGGTTAAAGAGACACCTTTCACACCTTAAACTAATGCAAAACATTCACCTGTGATACTGTTAGGAATGATGCATAAATAAATAGGTAAATAATTAAAAACTCAGTGTATTATTTTTTAAAGTGAATTCCTGGGCATGTCACACAGCACAGAACAAGTGCGACAGTTAAAACATTCAAGCATTAAAAAAACAAAATCTATCTTAACTTCCAGTCTCTGACGAGGTTGTTAAACCTACTGAAGTTTAACTATAATTCTTAGGAATTACACAGTTAAGAAGTTAGGGGTCCAGGGCTATGCTGTGTGTAAACTACCCTTAAATGATTTAGAATAAATATCCTGTGTGTCTGTATACACAGGGCACCAAATCTAGGCTGTAGGGGGTGCTAAGTCACCTAGATGATTTGATGTTTTGACCAAAAACTCTGCATGAGATGTGATGCATGAGCAGGCACATTGTCGTGATGAAGCTACTAATCACCAGTTACCCATAGCTGCTGCCTTGTGAATCACCCAAATAGTTTTCACAGAGGGATGTTCAAGCTTAATGCAAAATTGGATGCAGATTCATTGCTCTACTTGCTCAGTCATTTTGAATGCAACAGCCACATAGTACATACACTCACTCAATGGCATCTACTGCTCCCACTGAGTAGTACAGGGAAGTCATCATTGTTCATGCACGCGCATTCCAATCCACTATCCTTGCCTGCCAGGTTACATCAATGTTGTGCAAACCATTCACATTATATTAATAATGGCTGGACTTTTCCCAAAGTAATACATACACAAGTACATGTATATATATACACAGTACTTACAGATGCAAGCATTGAGAGAGCACAGAGAAGCATACATAATAAAGCAAAAGAGACAAAATCTTAATGGGTGAATTTAGATAAAAGGTACACAGGTGTTCATGTTTTATTTTTCAACTTATCTGTAAGTTTGAAATTATTTTCAATTAAAAATACAAGCAAGTAGGAATAAAAGGCATTCCTTTCTCAGTAAATTCTCTAAAGACGGCCAACTCCAACAGTTCTTTTTGATCCTGTTGTGCTTAGATACTTGTTAAAATGTTATCCCCCATATAGACAACTGTATTTGTTTCATCTTTAAAATACTTTGTTTTAAAGAAAACCTATTTAAAATATTGCCTTTATATCCAAATAAAATAGTAGAGGTAATTTATACCTTTCCCAACAGAAGCAACAGGTGCAACCCAGGTGGCTCTAGCCTTCATAGAAGTTAATCAATCACAGTCGATTAAAAATATCTTCAGAGCAATGTCATTTCCATAATATCCTACTGGTCACAGAAGTCGATCCTATTTAGGCAGGGAGTACATGAGTAATGAAGGGCATGAGTCATTGGAGGCCATCTTGCGGGCTAACTACCACAAAAGGCTGTACAAGATGTAGAAAATACCAAGGGAGTGCAAAGGAGGTACAATGAAACTCCGTTCCTTGGGATGCCAGTGATAAGAAATATTAGGTTATCTCTGGGTATACAACCTTTTAAATTTTGTTTTCTAGTCAGAAATCTGGCTAGTATTTGCAAGAGAAAAATGACAACCTGGCAATATTCCTCCCTCTTATAATCAAACGTCACTAGAATGTACACCTAGTACATTCTAGCTTTACCAAGTTTTTATAATTAGACACCGGGGCCCCACAATTAATACCCATATATACTGCTCCAGACCAGGTAAGTTTCAGTCTGTAAAGAAGTTTAGCCTATCTCCTTAGTATAAAGTTAAATGTATGGTCCCCAACCAACAGATACTGCAAGAGGGTCTCATTACATTCAGAATTAGAATCTTAGAATTCTAGAATTATAAGAGATTTCTGAAAATCTCATCCCTTCTCTTAAAGAAATGGGAATTAAGGCTTAAGAAAGTGATGTGTCAAAAGTCAAAAGGAAGTTGAATACAGAGCTTCTGGATGAACACCTGCTCAGCAATACTGTTGCAATAGGCAATGCATAGATCCACACCAATGGATACTCTCTACAAACTTCCAACCACCACCACCTAGCTTGCACTGTGCACGTACACTCGGACACTCTCCAGTAACAGACAATTGATCAATTCTTTCTAAACTAAATATACAAAGATGGCATATATAATTTAATGTAAAATTAGCGCATAATGTGCTTATTTCTGTAATGGAAATGATGGATTAATTCTGATCCATCTCTAGTTTATTCTTCTTCTGTGAATAGTGAAGGCATATGAAACATGGAATAATATAACTAATCAATTGTATATTATGGTGTAAAGCATGTAGGTGAACAAGGTGGACCAGACAGAGGACCTACATTTTAATTCTAGTTCTTCACATAGATAGCTGTAGGACCTGAATGACTTCTTTATACTTTCTTGACCTGTGTTCTTATCTGTAAAACAAAGGAGAAAATGTTACAGGATGAATTGTATCCTCCAAAAGGATGCTGAAGTCCTAAGGCTCAGGATCTGTGAACATGATTTTATCTGGAAATAAGGTCTTAGCAAATGATCAAGTTAAGATGAGATCATTAGGGTGGGCCATGCTCCACTAAGACCGTGTCCATATAAAAAGGGAAATTTGGACAGAAACAGAAATGTACAGGAAAAATGCCATGTAAACCTGAAGACAAAGATTGGAATGATAATGTCAACAAGCCAAAAAACACCAAAATCTTCCAGCAAACCACTGGAAGCTAGGAAGAGGCCTGGAATAGATTCCTTCTTACAGCCCTCATGATGAACCCACCATATTGACTGACATAGTGATTTTGGATATCTAGTCTCCAGAACTGTGAGACAATATATTTTTTGTTGTTTAAGCCACCCAGTTTGTGGTACTTTGTTACAGCAGCCCTAGCAAATATAAGAAAGATGATTTCTTAACATTCTATCCAGTCTAAAATGGAATAATTCTATGAAATACTACAAATGTTCAAGATGATTTCTCACATTTTACTGTTTACAGTATATCACCAATCTTTCAACAGAAAACACAAAACATATCCTCCATAACTACATGAAAGGAATGGCAAACTTTTTTGCAAAGAGTCAGATAATAAGTATTTTAGGCTTTGTGGACCATATACAACCTCCATCACATACTCTTGTTTTTAACAACTCTTTAAAAATGTAAAAATCACTTTTAGTCCAAGGGACATAAAAAAACAGGCCTCACTACACATTTAACCCAGAGGCCATATTTTGCTGACTCCTGATGTGTGGAGTTAATCTTTTCACTTGAACTCCTTTTTTCTTCAGAATTCCAAGTCTATGGAATACTATTTCAAAGTCTTTTCACAACTAGGTAGAAGATATTTTACACCAGATCAGGCATGATTCCAATGTACTTAGGGTTAGCTATCCCTTTTGACTATTACAACTGTTATAATTGTCCAGGGATTAGCAACTTTCTCCATTTTTCCTTCAGTTACTCTCCATGAAGAAGGGGGCATGGGCATGTCAATTACTTATGACTGTCAACAACATACTTTCAGAAGCACTAGCAGCAGCCCCCTGGCTTTTTCAGGGCCTTTCCCTAAGGATACTCCACGAATATGCTGCTTTCACATCTCACAAAATAATTTATATCTAGAGATTTAAATACAGGGTCTGGCACAAATAATGCCCCTTTTTAATTATACAATCTTTTATTACAAGATTATAAGCATGTAATTCTGTAACATAACAATATTACACTCAAGCACACCATACGACGTTTTAGATGAAATGTTCAAATTGCTCTCCATCTTGTGAGACATTCACATACCCTACCAACCACAATCAAGCAGGCGTTACTTCTGCTGGACTCTGTAATTAGGCTATTTTTCATAACCAACAAGTACTATGGATCTGGATAATGGCAGGGTAAGTATATAAAAAGTAGGGCAATGGCCAAAGACTCAAAAGTTTCAAAGTGATGTCACAAGGCTGTCATAGTTGCTTTTCCTTCTTTTTTCAAATTAGGCCACTGCTGTTTTCTCACTAAAGGAGATGGTTTATGTAAAGTAACATAGTGCCTAGCATAAAATAGATGCTCTGTAAATGCTTAAAGCCTTCTTTCCTTCTTCAATCAGGCTACTCACGTGTCTTTTACAAAGTGAAGATAGAGAAACAACTTGGAAAATTTACCTGCTGCTTCGGAAAAATAGCTAAGGCTTGAGAATATACCTGAAAATATAAAGACTGAAGTTGAAAGAGCCAGCCATCTGGTATGCATTCATGTTGCAATGGGATAGAGTGGTATAGGGCAGGGTGAAAAGGATAGAGAAATGAAAGGAAAAGGGGTTATGGTTATGGGATAAAATAAAGGATAAGATGACACTTCTAACCTGGTCTATTTCAAAAACCAGATCATATAACTTAGTCTCTTTTAAAAAAATGGTTCCTATAATCCATTCCTAATTGTTTTTCCTAAACCAAAAATTTTTGGTTTTGAAAAAATAACATTAAATATTGTACGAAAGGGTGGAAAATGGGCCTTGTCTTAGTCTTCTAAGGCAGTCATAATAAAATATCACAATTGAGTGGCTTAAATAACGGAAATTTATATTCTCACAATTCTGGATGCTGGAATTCCAAGATCAAGGTGTCATCTGTTTTGATGTATTCTGAGGCCTCTTTAGTTTGCAGATGGTCACTTTCTTGCTGGATCTTCATGTGGTCTTCACAGTACATGTGCATGTGTGTCCTAATCTCCTTATAAGGACACCAGTCATAATGGATTAGGGCCTGCCATAAAGAGTTTAACTTAATCACCTCTTTAAAGATCTTAGCTCCAAATATAGTTACATTCTGAGATAGTGGGGTTAAATCTTCTGTATATGAATTGGGCGGTGCAGGGGTGGAAGTACACACAGTTCAGCCCCTAACAGCCCCAAATCTCAATTTGTCACACTGTAGTTTTATTTATAGTACAGTAATTACATCTGTGTTTATCTAAATGTCATATATGCAAATAAAATAATATAGCATGATGATATGAATTTATTTAAAGGCATCTCCTCTTTTTTCTGTGGAAACCCAAATCTATAAAATGTACAAAGTGTGGTGAGTTACTTGGTAATATGCCAAAGCCGGCCCATGGTGACAGGTAGACCACAAGAACACCATAAAAAAATCTTTCCTAATCTTAGTTTCCTCAATGGCTTGCCACAAAACCTAAAATTCTATTTTATCCCTTCACTGGCATTTTATTTCCTCTGAAAATGTAAGTAACCTCTGGGAGAGTAATATATTAGGTGATCATCAGCCACTAACACCTTAGGGTAGAACAGCTAAGATTGCAGTCTTCAAATAACTAATTGCATTGGAATGGAATATTTTTTATTGCCACTCTGCCACTGGAATGTTAATGACAGTCGCCTTTAATAATAATTCTAGGCTAGGACATTCGCAATATTTTTAGGATAATGAGACAAATAGCATGTACAAAAACATTTCCTCATCTAATAAAGAAACTTGAGAAGAGTAAGAGGAAGTGTGAAACTAACATTTTTGAGCACCTGCTCTCTATCATATGCTCTGCTAGGCACTTTAGAAATCAAATTATTAGCCCTGGCTGGTGTGGCTCAGTGGACTGAGTGCTGGCTTCTGAACCAAGTATCACTGGTTTGATTCCCAGTCAAGGCCCATGCCTAGGTTGCAGGCCAGGTCCCCCAGTTGGGGGCATGCAAAAGGCAACCATACATGGATGATTCTCTCCCTCTCTTTCTCCCTTTCTTCCCCCATCTTTGAAGGTGAATAAATAAAATCTTTAAAAAAAGAAATCAAAGTATTAAATCCTAAAAATAATTCTTTATAGGAGTATTAACACCATTTTACAGTTGAGGAATTAGGATCAGATACATTAATGTTAATAAATTTGTGATAAGTAAAGAGATTAAAACCCATGTCTGGTTCTGTGGCTTGCCTGTACTCGGGTCAAAATAGTGCTGGGCTTTAGTTTCCTCATGTTAAAAATTAAGGTATCATTGGTATCTACTTTTAATAGCATAGTTGTAAGGTTTAAATGAGTTAATCTGCATAAATAACAGTATGGTAGAATGCAGTTGAGGTGATGTTTGGCAACTTCTGACAGTCTCAGAAGAAGCCCTGAAGCCTTTTGCTTTTATCCTCTTGAACACTTCTGCTGCCATGTTAGAAAGTCTGAGAGAGACTACCAATGAGAGACCTCTGGGAGACAAAGAAGCCCAGCTGACAAGCAGCACATGAGCCCCAGACACACAGTGTGCACATACTAGATTGACTGCAGCTGCAGGAGCAGACTCAGGTGAGACCAGCAGAACTTCACAGTTACCTACAGAATCATGAGAAATAAAAAAACCCCCTTTTTAAATCTTCACCCAAGAACATGCTTTTTTTTTTTTTTTTTTTTGAGAGTGAGAGGAAGAGAGGGAGAAAGAGAGGGGGAGAAACTGATTAGTTGCCTTTCATACACACCCTGATTGGTGACTAAACCTGCATCCTAGGTATGTGCCCTGATCCAGAATCAAACCTACAACCATTTGGTTTGTAGGACGATGCCCAACTGACTGAGCCATACCAGCCAGGGCAATAATAAACCCTTTTTTTTTAAAGCCCCAAAGTTTTGGAGTGGTTTGTTGTACAACAAATGACTATTTTGATTATACTAAAAACACAGTTTACAATCCCAAATTAAAAGTTTAAGAATGAGATAAAAAGAACACATTATAAACCATACTTTAAAGCAAAGACCTCCAAGTTTGAAAAAGTGATTTTTCAATACCTAATAGTTAAAATAATCCTAGAACCTATGTGACTTGTCACAGCTAGCAGGCCCTATTTGTTTGATCAACACTTTGGTAAGCACTGAGGAAGACCACGAGTTCTAAAGTACAGATGACCAGATAACCCTATCTTTTTCGTTCCCCTTGTCGAAGAGAAACAGGTCAGCAGTCTCTACCCTTTCATTTCCCCACTCTGAGGCATTTGATTCAACTTTAATTCATCATACTAAATAACAAAGCTTTCCTTCCAATTTTGACAATGTAAACATCCCCTCATTGCTATTATTTCAAAATCTGTACCTATAGTCCCACCATTCCTCCTGAGATCAAGACTCCTCTTAACTACCTGAGAGAACAATTTCCTCATGGAGGTACCTTGGTATCTGTTCAAAACTGAACTAATCATTTGCACCACTCTTCTTCCTCCTTCTCTACTGTTACTGACCTCTCTCTTGTCTATACTATCAGAGTAAATTCTATTTAAGCATCTTTTTTTTTCTGGGAGACCCTTCAATTTCTGGGGCTAGGTTAGGGGCTAAGCCTTTCTTGAAATTTTAGCACTTATCTTGGTACATTACTGCAATTGTGTACATTATTAAAATTGTGCATCTTGTGTACATTACCATTGTACTTTTCACTTACCATTTATTTAACAACTACAATATGTAAGGCATTGATAAATTATGCAGTAAAGAAAAATAAGGCAGGGTAAAAGGTTGCATTTATCTAGTTGAAAGGGTGCCCTTGATAACTTGCAAGAAAACAGCTCTACACACACAAAAAAGTGATCTTCACCTATGTGTGTGTGCACGCAGAAAAGGAATCTGTAGAAATTTATAGATTTGATCCTAATGAGATGGGAAGCCACTGGAATGTTTTGAGGAAAGGTATGAAATGATCTACGTGTTTACACAACTTGCTTGTTAGATGGAGGATAAACTATAGGGAGGGAAGGAAGCAAGAACAGGAGGCCATGGCTATAATCCACTGGCTCTCAACTGGAGGCAGTTTTGCTCTCAGGGGACATTTTAGCTGTTTGGTGACACTTTTGGTTGTCACAACTGTGGAAGAGGGGTTGCTACTTGCATCCAGTGGGAAGAGGCTATAGATACTGCTAAGCATCCTACAATGCACAGAACAGCCCACTCCCTCCAAAAGAAGTACTGTCCCCAAATGTCAAATAGTGCCAAAGTTGAGAAACTGTTGTAATCTATGATGGAATGAATGGTGGCTTGGATTCAGATGGTAGTGGTGAGAAATGGAGAAGCACTTAGATCCCGGATATATTTTAAAAGTAGAGCCTACCATATTTGCTGAGGGGTTAAATGTACAGCACAAAAGAAAAAAGAGGAATCAAAGAGCAAGGTCTCTCATCTTGTTCTGTGGAGATGTGCAAGAATGTGGGAGTAGCAGGTAGAGAACAGGTGTTTTGTTTTCTTTGGGGGTGACCAAAAGTGACTGATGTGACTCAAGTATTCAGTTTTATACATTATTAAATTTAAAATTCTATCTACTTGGCACATCTTGGCAGATGGATATATGAATCTGAAGTTCAGGGATGAGGTTGGGGTTGAAGATATAAACTTAGGAAGCTTAGCATCTAGTGTTCCAAACTATAGGACAGGTAAGATTATTTAGGGTTGAATACAAACTGAGAAGAGCTTTAAGGCATTCCAATGTTTAAAGAGGAGGACAGTAGAAGATACTACTATGAAGGTGAAGAAGGCCTGAGGTAGGAGAACTGAGAGTAGGCGTGAGTGATAAATCTTTCTGGAGGGGATTCTTTTCTCTCAACTTATTGCTTTACATGCTCAAACATACAGAAAAGTTTATAGTATGATAACCCCCAACTTATATCTACCACAGATTCAACATTTAACACTATCATATTATGTTTTTCCTATATGTACACATTTATGCACACACATATTGAAGATAATTTTACCTCTAAATACACTTCGGATACACCTCATTAAAGAAAAAAGGCCATTCTCCTAAATAATGGTAATAACCATCAATACACCTAGGAAACCAAAAATTATCCAAATTCCCCTAATGTGTTTGACAGCAGTTTCCCTCCCCAACTCCCTACCCCCACCAAAATCATGACTTAATCAAAGTCTTTGCATTGCATTTGGCTATCATGTATCTTTGGCCTCTATGAATGACATTTGAAAAGACCTCTTATAAAATAGATCTGGCTGATTCTTTCTGTCATGCCATTTAACTTGTTATGTGAAAGTTTTGGAAGGTAATAAACATTTATTATTCCTGGCACAATAGCCTAAAATGAACATTTTCCAACTTTCCTCTCTGCCCTTGAATTTTCAGAAAATAATTTATTCCAAAATTTCTTTTCGTGTGACTGCCAAGTGAGTAACTTTCAGGATTTATATACTCCATACTCAGAAAAAATATACTACCACCTCTCGATTGCTATAAGAATTCATGGGAGGTCTCATCTTAAAGCTAATCAGCATCTAAACCAAACATCATTTTATTGATTAATCATGACAAATTACATTTGAGAAGTAAAATGAATTCTCTGAAATTTCTTTCCTGATTAGCAAAATAGTGCCTTCCTGATACTTGAGCATAAAAGCTGCTGTTAAATATGCCTACATGACTGGAAATTATAACGGCCAAACAAGCCCACTAGTCTGGTGCCAGATCATATGCTCTATACACTCTTCTGTGTACTAAATAGCTTAAATACTGATAAAAATTTTGCTTATTAGGGCTTCTATAACTGGTCTTCCATGTATAAATTCTTTAATGTGCATTCTTTTAGCAACTTAAAATGCAAACTGACTCAACAATGTTTATTGCTAGAATTCCAAAGCACATTGAGGCATTCAGTTAAAACATTTTCTGCCATAATCTTCAAATTATTCTTTTCCACTGCTGGAAAGCATTAAAAAGAGAATGTTTTTTATATAAATGCTTTTTTTAAAAAGGACATTTATTGATATTAGAAAGAGAAGCAGGGGTTGGGAGGCAGAAAGAAACACGATGTGAGAAACATTGATCAATTGCTTCCAGTACATGCCCCTACTAGGGGATCGAATCTGCAACCTAGGTATGTGCCCTGACCAGGAATCAAACCCATAGACCTTTGGTGCATGGGATGATGCCCAACCAACAGAGCCACGCAGGCCAGGGCTATAAATGCTTTTTATACACATGAATCTTATATTCTTTAATTCAATGATCACTTCAAGTTCCCTCTAAGTTGCATTTCTATTTTTGCTTTTACAAAGCCTAAAATTATTTCATATATTAAATGAAATCTAAATTATAAATTGCATATTTATGAGTTCATAACTAAATAAAATGAGTGAAACAGTAAAATAAAGGGGTTGATCTCATAGGATGAATTGAGTAAAATGGTTATCATTTTACAATTTTTTGTTAAAGCATAACTGGCATAAAATATTGTATTAGTTTCAGGTGTACAACCTAGGTATTTGACATTTATTTGTATGCCTTATGATGTGATCACCACAAGTTAAGTCTAGTAAACATCTATCACTGTACAAAGTTATTACAAAATTATTTTGTAATATTCCCTATGCTGGAAGCAATATGATAAATGGATAAAGATGTGGTATATCTATACAATAAATATTACTCAGCAATAAGACCAGAATAATTTTATTAATAACTGACATTTTTAAAGATTACTTTATGGCAATGCTTTATAAGACTTTTTGTGGTAAATATCACTATTTTTAGGACTTTAAAAAAAGAATCTAAACATTTATTCCTTTTTATTCTGCATAGAGGGACTTCAGTTCTATTTTTCTATCTTCATCACCGAAGTCAAAATTCAATTCTAAGAGGCCCCTCCTATAATTAAAATTAATCATTTCATTCCTGCTACAGACCATTGCTTGTACAACTCTCTTTAGCATTCATTTCATTTTGCCTTAGATGAAAGCTACTTATTTACAAATGTTTCTACTTCTCTTTGGGGATAAGGATAATATGCATTATTCACCTTTGTATTCATCCAGCATTTAGCATACTTCCTTGAACATTCACGAATAAGTTAATATTTTTCTCAATATAATGAGCATATGTTACAAATACTTCTTCTATCAAACCAACCTGAAGTAACGAATATGAGTACATAGGGTAATACACTGATGAAATTCTTTCATTTTAAGTTTAGACAGCCACATAAATTGGGAATCGGGAATCACTAAGATCATCCATTCATTAAAAACATGTACTATATACCAGGCAATACATATGTAATGGTGAACAAGACAGACGTAGTCCTTGCCCTCAGAGAGCTCACAACCTAGTAGAGACATACAATATATGTATAAAAGAAGAAAACAGACAGCAAGTGGTAGTAAGGAATTGGAGTGGGGGTAGAGGGCACAGGGCTGCTCAAATAGAGTGTACAGCTTGACAAGCCAGCAGAGTTAAGGCCTGAAAAGTGTGATAGTAATGTCAGGGGTTGTAATGGCAGCTTCAAGGGAATACAATTACTACAGCACATTTGCCAGTATTTCTATCACCACCTCTCCTTTTCCGATGGTTTTCCTGTCTAAATTAAGTGATAGTAAGAACTCCGGGGAATATAAGACTCTGTTTCCAAATAATTCTAATTTCCTTCCTGTTCTTATAGCTGATAAACTGATCTGGAAGTGACACATATGTCCCAATTAGAAGTGTTTCTCCATATCAGCTTTAACTTTTTTTCTTTGGAGCCCTCCTGATTACTAATCAACATGTTGTGTAATTACTTCACTAATCACTTATAGAACATTATTTTGCCACCAGAAGAAAGCACTGCTGCTTTCTGAACTCCAGGTTGCTCACAGGGGTGCCCAATCTTTTGGGGTGTCTGTGCCACAATGGAAGAACTGTCTTGGGCCACACATTAAATATACTGCAACATGTAATCACAAAAAAATCTCATGTTTTAAGTAAATTCACAACCATCCTGAAATGCATGCACCCCCTGGACCGCAGGTTGGACACCCCGGCTTGAGCCTAGCCATGGTAAATGTATCTAAAGTAGTCCTTAACCACTGGGCATGCTCAGATCTGTTAAACACATGTTAAAATTATGAGAGCATGTGATATACTAGAAAAAGTCCTGGATTAGAAAAAACATGTAGGCTCTAGTCCCAGTTCTGCCACTTTGTCGTGCAAATCTGGGTAAATTGTTTACTTCTTTTAGGCTTAGCTTTCTTATTGGTAAAGAAAGAATATACAGAAATTACACCATATACTTCTGGCCAAGATGGAGGCATAGGTGGATACATTTTGATTCTCACACAACCAGAAGGACAACAAATTTAAAAAACAAAAAATAACCGGAACTACCAGAAAATCGAACTGTATAAAAGTCTGACAACCAAAGGTTAAAGAGGAAACATTCATTAAGACCAGTCAGAAGGGTGGAGATTGGCAGCCAGAGCACAGCAAGATGGTGGCTAGAGGACCGGGGCAGTCTCATATTTGCAAGCGAATAAATTGGGCAAATGCAGAGCAAGTGGCATTGTTCTCTCTCTGACCCTTCTCCCACATACAGCGCCACAAAGCAGCGACACACAGTGCCCTGCTCTGGCGAATACCTAAGGCTCCACCCCTTATAATGTACCTGGTGCACCAAGACAAAAAAAAAAAAAATGGCCCAAATGAAAGAACAGATCAAAGCTCCAGAAAAAATACAACTAAATGAAGAGATAGCCAACCTATCAGATGCACAGTTCAAAGCACTGATAATCAGGATGCTTACAGAAATGGTTGAGTATGGTCACAAAATAAGAGGAAAAAGTGAAAGCTATGCAAAATGCAGTAAAGGAAAATGTACAGGGAACCAATAGTGATGGGAAGGAAATCGGGACTCAAATCAACAGTTTGGACCAGGAGCAAGAAAAAAAATTTAACTGGAACAGAATGAAGAAACAAGATTTCAAAAATATGAGGAAAGGCTTAGGAACCTTCAGGACAATTTTAAATATTCCAACATCTGAATCATAGGGGTGCCAGAAGAGGAAGAGCAAGAGCAAGAAATTGAAAACTTATTTGAAAAAATAATGAAGGAGAACCTCCCCAATCTGTCAAAGGAAATAGACTTCCAGGAAGTCCAGGAAGCACAGAGAGTCCCAAACAAGTTGGACTCAAGGAAGCACACACCAAGGCACATCAGAATTATATTACCCAAGATTAAAGATTAAGGAGAGAATCTTAAAAGCAGCAAGAGAAAAGGAGACAGTTACCTACAAAGGAGTGCCCATTAGACTATCAGCTGATTTCTGATAAGAAATCTTCCAGGCAAGAAGGGGCTGGAAAGAAGTATTTCAAGTCATGAAAGGCAAGGACCTCGGTCCAAGATTACTCTATCCAGCAAAGCTACCATTTAGAATGGAAGGGCAGATGAAGTGCTTCCCAGATAAGGTCAAATTAAAGGAGTTCCATCATCACCAACCCCTTGTTATATGAAATGTTAAAGGGACTTATCTAAGAAAAAGATCAAAATTATGAACAGTAAAATGACAACAGACAACTATCAACAACCGAACTTAAAAAAACAAACAAAAACGAACTAAGCAAACAACTAGAACAAGAACAGAATCACAGAAATGTAGATCACATGGAGGATTCTCAGTGGGGAGGGGGAGGGGGGAATGGAGGAAAAGGTACAGGGAAAAAGCAGCATAAACAGAAGGTACAAAACAGGGGGAGATTAAGAACAGTGTAGGAAATGGAGAAGCCAAAGAACTTACACATATGAGCCATGAAGGTGAACTAAGAAAGGGGGGGGAAATGCTGGTGGGAGAGGGGGTGCAGGGCAGAGAGCAATATAGGGGGGTAAAATGGGACAACTGTAATATTATAATCAATCAAGTATATTTTAAATAATAAATAAAAGATAAGCAGTATCACCCCAAAAAGAGAAATTATATCATACACAAATTCAACTACAAGTATATGTGCTTGGCAAAAAAATCTAAAAAAAAGAAAAAATCAATTTAAACAACACTTAATGAGCATACACTGTGAAGTGGGCCTGAGCTGGAAAGGACAAACCTGTTGTCACATCACTCCCAATTCTTACATACCTCTCATTGAGTCTTTCTGTGCTGCAGGATTTGAATGTTTAAAAATCAAAATTTTTGTTTAGGTCAAGGTCCCTACACATAATCCACTTGCATCATCAAAGGCTCAAATGAAGAGGCAGCCATTTAGGTCATGTGATTTATTTCATGTTTACTTTATAACCAAGTAGGGTGTTGACCCCAGTATACCACTCTACTATACTGGCACAGGGAACATTTGTAAGTTGAAGTTGATGGAACCCAAGAAACACATTGTTGAGACCCCAATTTACCAATCTGTTTATGTTATTGGTTACTAAATGACATTTTATTAAATATGTCATTGCTCCAACAGAGCTATGCCATTGCCTTGGGCACAAATATATACACATACATGGAAAATAATGAATGTACAAAGTTATTCATTGTATTAATACCTTAAATAAGAATCAGAAAAAAACCTAAATATACAAAAGGAAGGGACTGATGAAATGGTACATCACACAATGAAATATTATGCAGCCATAAAGAATGAAGAAACACTTTATGTAATGATAGAACTTGTAAAATCGGTAAAAATTCAGAATAAACTACGCACAGTATGTAGCATTTATGTGAAAAAAGGGGGGAGAGATAAATAAAATATATATAGTACTTATTTGCTTGTACATGCAAAAATTTTGTCTTGAAAAATATATAACTAACTGTTGGCATTAGCTGACTCCTTGGCAAAGAACTGGTGGTTGAGGAACAAGTATGGAAGGAAGACTTTTAACTGCTTATCTTTTTCATTTTTTGAATTTTGAACCATGTGAATGTATTACCTAATCCAAAGGAAGACACAAAATGTAGATCAGCAGTTCAAGATGAAATAGGATCATATTCTTAACAGAAAACATTTATAAAAAGTAGTCTAGTCTAGTATAGTATAAAAGTATAGTCTAAAGGTAAATACCTGCAAGTAGAATGTTGGGACTAAAAGGGACCTTCCTTAAGAGACTCATCTATTCCAAACTTCTCACAGTGTAAATCAAGGCCTTGAAGATTAAGTGACATGTGTAAGATCACAGAGAAGAATTAGTATTAGAAACCAGATATTCCAGTATCTACTCTATCACTCTTCCTTATCATACTGTCTTATTCCGTGTGGGCAAAACAGAGCTAGGTAAGTTTATGCTTCACAATGGGTTGTCACGTTCTATCCAAATTTTAAGAGTCTTAAGTACAAAATAATCTCAAACCTTCAGATGACTAGTATCTAGTTTGGTTTCTATACAGCTACACTAAGAGGCTATGCATACCTCTATGAACAAACATAGTACAGTATGATAAGTGTACTTTTTTCTATCCTCCTAACTCAAGTAAATTCACTGAGGAAAAGAACTTACCTGTATTAATTTTTTAAATATACAAATGCCTAGCACAACTGTATTGCCAAAAATATTAATACATGTTCACATTCCTTAACTAAAACCCAAGGTATGGATGCGCTTTAAAATAATTTCTTGAAACTTTAAAAATGTCATACAGTAAACAAACCATTATATAACACCTAATATACCAGTGGCCAAGGGCCACACCCCATAATTAAACATAATTATTTCTTCAGCAAAACAAGTGTGATAACACCATATATAACTTCTTCGTAGTTCAGGCCATATTTGCTGCCAAATGAATTTTGTCTCCAAGCTTAAAAAGTTTTTGGGTTTTAAAGCCTTCTGAATGTTGGAATCAGGTTAAAAAATTATAGACTGTACTCATAAAGCTGCTGCTAGAAAATATGGTTTTTGATGAGACTAGAACAACAAGCAGGCAGTTTTTACATCCCAGATTTGGCTGAAGATTTGTTTTGTCATTTAGGAATCCACCCTAGCAGAGGGGGCAAAAGCTGACATTGTGAGAATAGGAAAATGGAAAAAAGAAAAAGAAAATCCTAATCCTGCAACACTATTGCTATGGTAGCTGCTCGTTGGTGATTAATTTAATAAAAGCTTCCTGTGACTAGATCATGTTAGTATTTAAATGGAAATAAATAAAATCTGTACCACACTGCTGAAAGGGGATAGAAGCAATGAGCTTTAATCCTACTGGAAGGTAAGAGTACTCTTTTGGGGACCAGTGTAGTACAAAAAAAAGCACTACAAATACACCAGTAATAAAGAAGAAATGTATATAATTTTCTGAACATGGTACCATTCCTCTAAGATAAACAAATGAATTTTGTAGTTAATTTCTCCTGACTGACCGTTCTACATAAATATCCTTCCTTTTTCTTACTTTTCCTACCTTTTTGCACAGGAAAAACTCTGGAACATATACTAAAATTCCTTCATTTCTTTTCACAACCCAAGTTCCACCCCACTTTGTTACAATTACATAGTTTTTCCTGGCCAAAAAATAAAATAAAATTTACACTAAAAAACTACAAATCAACTTTACAGACAACGATGTTTGATTATATAACTCAGTTTGGGAATGTTGACTTTTCAATCTTAACATTTTAGCTACATTTTAACTGAATCAATTACTTTGTTCAATTTATGACATTCATATTTAGCAAGTGTCTACCAAAAGTGTGCTCCACTTCAAAAAAATGGAAAGAGCAATGGCGAACAAGAAAAACTGAGTTTTAGCTACTGTTTCAGGAGGAAATACACGTTCTCATATTTTTATAACTTTTAAAAAACCTAATTAGCTAGATGTTATAACAATACACCAGCACATTAATAATCTAGTACAGCGATTTTCAACAGGTGTGCTGCAAGAATTTTTAAAATATGCAACCAATACCTGGCTACTTAGGGGCATTGACCTCTTTTCTCTTGGCCTATCAAATTAAAAAATGTCCAACAAAATAGCCATCCAGTATGAATGAGTCAAAATTATACCTATTTTTAAAATCAGATCGGGAAAAAATATTATTTTCGAGCATGCCGCAGAATTTTAGTAATTAGTTTGTGTGTCCTGTGAAATGAAAATTGTTGAAAATGGCTGATCTAATATAACAAAAACAGTAAACAAAAACTAACCAGGATATATTTCAGTCTGAAAAAAAAAGTAACAAACTCCCTGTGGATTTCTTGACCATTTGCATTCATAAGTATCAAAAACTAAAATCATTTTTACTGAAGTATTTCTTAGTACACAGGAATTGTTTCCTGTATACCATCCTATCAAAATGATCAGCATTATTCCACAATATGACCATTTAGTTTGAGATCACTGGAAAACAAACAAAAAAAAGGTACGAAATTGCCGATGGTTACTCAGTTAAGAACTGGTCAGAAACTGCGTACTATATTCTAGAACTAGAACCAACTGACTGAAAAGACTACACGGCCCCCAAGATTCAGAATGCAGACTAGGAAATCGCACACGTGGTCACGATGTCCCTTACACCACTAGGCCTTCCTAGAAAAGCAGAGTCCTAAACTTAACAAACTAAATGAGAAACTCCCCCTTTATCGTAAGTTAAAACAAGGCAGGAGCCAGAAGTCAGGGGGCAGACTCAGAACAGAGGCTTACTAGTTAGAATGGGTGGTGGACAGCTGATTCCCTGTGCTTCGGCTACTCCCCTTACCGTTAGAAGATCTGGGAGGAAGGAAAGGAGCAGAAAAGTCCCAGAATCCGGACAGAAAAAGCCCCTGGCCTCGAAGAAGGGGGTTGGGGAGACAGGGAGGGGCAGCTCCGTGTGTGGTGACCCTTTGTGAGTACGCACTCGGGCAGGTCGACTCTCACTGAGAATTTAGGAGGGCGGCCCACGGAAGCCTCACGCGGCCCAGTCACCAACACCACGGTTCCTCAAAGTCGCCCCCGCCAAGCAACTCCATTGCACCCTCCGCCAGCAGGGTAGGCTGACCCTCGCCCGCCCGCCCGCCCACCATGTCACTCCTTTGCACATAGACTTCCAACTCGGGTCGCGCGGGACGTGCAGAAGCACCGCAACAGTCTCTTCCCTCAGCGTAATCCCTCCGCGGCCGACAGCGAACTAGTTTAATCACGCCCCACCCCAAGTGACGTCACCTCCGCCACTCGCGCGCTTTCCTGCAGCTTCCAGAAATGTCGCCTCTCTCGACTCAGCCACTCAGAGTTGGCGGGCTCTGCACCTACCGGCCCCGCCCCCAGTCGTCTACGCTAAAGAAACTGCGGCTGCGGAAGCCAAGCAAATGGCACACCTCTGCGGCATCGTAGCGGAAGTGCTCCGGTCATCGCCTTCCGCCACGCTTACGGACGTGCCTAATCCTTTCCGGTCCGCGCGTAGTAGAAGGGGGAACTTCTTTGCTGCGGACTCAAATCGGAAGCTGTTTGCCTAGCGGGGAGGTCATTAGGGGAGGAGCAGGCTGAGGTTGAGCGTGGAGCGGACGTTGCTCTGTGCGGCGGAACTGGAGTTCGAATCGAACCCGTGCGGAGAAGAGTGCCCGCCGCTGGTAAGGGTGAAGGTGTGTTTCAGCTCCCCAAATAAGAAAAGGGGACGGAAGCGGGTTCATCTGTGGAGCACTGTGCACGCTGAAAGGTTGGGCTGGGCTGGGAGAGGGAAGGGCGGGGACAAGGTTCCTGTGGGAGGGCTTCAGGAATGAGGTGTATAGGTAAGAGATTTAGATTTACGTTTGTCTGGTCTCAGAGAGGTAAATGCTGAAGAGAAACCAGAGTTGTTCTCCCCTCTTGCAAAGAGAGTGTAGGTTGGGAGGGGTTACGGAATCCAGCACGTCCTGGGGTTTCCAATGTTAGGATTTGAAGCTGACCGCTGTGGGTCCTAGCCCACAGGCTAGGTTTGGTACCCGACCCAGTTGGGCGCAAAAGCCGACCCCATTCCTCCGCTTCAAGTCTGTCGTGGCTTCACCTTTGCACGTGCTGACCCCGCTTGGCCTTGGAGGGCAAGCTCAAATACGTATGAGACTCCTCTTGGAAATGTTTGTTCTTTGGGTTTTGCCACTTTGCACGCAGAGCGTGGGTCCTTACGGGGTTAGTAATTCACGCTCGGGCTTCTGGAGCATCAGTGGCTCACAGAAGTAATGAAAAGGGGGTGTCAGAAGAAAGATGCTGGGGGAAGGTGAATAGTAGAGGATCACACTGTGAGGTGACTATTCAATGACATTTATTTTAGGTCATAGTACTACCTTCAGGTCACACTGCGCTGTGTGGACAATGATCAGGTTGGTATTAAGAGTTGATACCTGAGCTGGACAGGGACTTGTTTTACAGAAGCATCACTTTGGCAGTGACAAGGGGTAGGATGGCATAGAAAGAGGTAGGGATTTGAGACACTTCCAAAGAACTGTCCACGTAACTGGTGACTTATGCGTGAAGAAGAGGGAAGTGAAAGAGAACCACTCACATTTTCTAATGTATGTGTTTCGAAGGATGGGCATGCCAAAATATAGATGAGATATGAAAGAGAAGCTGGTTATTTTTGAAGAGAAGACAAAGGAAATTGTATTTGGAAGACCTAAATAGCCCACTTCTGTTATCTTATTAAGTGAATTTTCCTTGGGGGTGGGGGCGTTCTGTATATTTGGGATTTCGACCACCAACCTACCTGCTTTTCTCATTGAAATAGTGGTGGGATTAGGGGAGCAGATTTGAATGCTCCTCCTGTTTCACTTTTATAATTGAGAGCCAGGAGAACCACTTGGAAAAGTTTTCTTGATCCCTAAAGCAAATGGAAATTTTTGTTAAAAGCAATTCACGATACAAAGATTACCTGTTTTTCTTTTGAGAATGATACAAGATAGGTTTCATATTTTCTAGAGTGAAGTGTAAAATTAGTACCAAATATATAACAGTTAAAATTTACTGTGTATCAGATGCTAAACATTTTACATGTGTTAGTGCATGTACTTCTTAGAACAACCAATTTTACAAAGAAATTGCTGCAACCAGACTTGCAGGTGTAAAATCCCATCCTTTAACTACTCTGAAACCATAGAAGTTTGACTTTTTCCTATATAGCTCCCTTTCATAGGCAAATTATAAATAGAACCAGCCAAAGATAATAAATTGCTGTGTGTGAACCTAAAAAGAAAACTAAGCACCAAACTTGTTTTTAACCTTTTGGCGGTGGTTCTCCATTTTGCCTCCCAGGAGACATTTTTGATTGTCAAAACTGAGGTGGTGAGTAGAGGTCATAGATTTTACTAAACATCACATTCAGTGTACAGCACACCGTTCACAAAGAATGGTGTTGCTCCAAAATGTCCAATGCTGTAGTTGAGAAACCTTGCCTTATTGATAATTTCTTGAGGAATAGGAAACTGAGACTCACTGACACTTTCAAAAAGCATTTTTATTTATTTTTTAATTATTCTGTGGTTTGAAAGTGTGTAAAATGTATACAGTTGGAACAGAATAGCCTAACTAGTTTTTCTTTATTTTTTTAAAGATTTTATTTATTTTTAGAAAAAGGGGAAGGGAGGGAGAGAGGGAGAAAAATGTCAATGTGTGGTTGCCTCTTCTGCTCCCGCACTGGGGACCTGGCCGGCAACCCAGGTATGTGCCCTGTCTGGGAATCGAACTAGTGACACTTTGGTTCTCAGCATGGTGCTCGATCCACTGAGTCACACCAGCCAGGGCCCTTAACTAGTTTTTCAAGTGAACCTGTGAACTGCAGCTTCTCAGGAGATGGCTGTTACAGAATCATGGTTTCTTAGATTTGGGAAACACTTTTGCTTGAAATTATTTTACCACAGCCCTGCTAAGTGGTGATTCACTGTGCTTATAGGTCTCCTGTCTCTGGTTTTCCTGTATTTTAAATCCATATCTACACTACTTTAAACAATCACTTTTCTGACACTGTGCTCTAGTGTCATAGTTTTGACTTTTCTGTATGTGATTCTAGGCCATGGGACTACACTCAGAACAGGCTTGTAACGTGTATAATTTGTACTGTAACAGTGTTTATATTTTTTGTTCTGGTAGATGTCATTTTAATGTGTAATAGTATCTTGTTGGCAGCATTTAAAAAGTAGCATCATTCTTGGTGAAGCACTAGGAATGTGTGGAGTTCTTTGGTCCCTGTTAAGTAATGGCACATGGATCTGAGGTTTTAAAGTACTTCCTTGGTGTAGTGCTCACATTTGTTTTGAATTGTGCATAAACTCTAATCTGGTCAATAAAAAATAACTTTAAATAATAGTTATTTCTATTACAAGTTTTAATAAATTTGCTTAGAAATGAGTCTTTGAAAACCGGTCCTATTGCCAATCTCTGCTTTCTCCCCACAAAGTTGTTAGATTTATAAGTATATTTAAATATTTTTTCACTAAAAGATTAGTCTCAGAATATGTTTATCCTAGGACATATAGTTCTCAAAATATACTTAATATATACACATCTTGTAAAATACCAAAGCTCTATTTCAAATGAAATAGGATTTTTATTTAATTGTCTATTGACTTTTTTTTTCCAGGGTTCATTGAAAAATCGTTAGTGATATTGACATGTTTCAAGTGAAATATAGTAGCCAATGACTCGGAATGATGGATTCCTCGAAGACTGGAAATGGTTTGCCAGTGATTGCACCAGGGACTGATGTAGGGGTATCTTCACTCCACATGGTGGGGTATTTGGGAAAAGTTAGTGAACTTATTGTTTTGCCCCAGTGCAGAGTTGGGTGTTTTTCCTCCTACTCTTGAGACTTAATTTGATTTTAATTTTACCCATTAACTTATAAATGTATCTGTCATCTTCCACGGAAATCTTATAGTATTGGCGAAAGATTGTTTTCATTTGTTTACCTCTCTGTGTTTTATTAATATGTGAAAGTAGAAATAAAACACAGACCTTATGGTTTACTATTCTCTGAAAATATGGAACATGCATTCTCCCTGGCAATTTACATTACCTTTTTTCTTGAAAATAAAACTGATGTTATTTTTAACACTTAAGTTTTAATATTTAAAACTATAGTATATTCTTTTTGTAATACTATCTGTATTTAAGCCTATATGCATTTTTTAATTTGCCGTATTAAAAATAATCTTGCCAGGAGACTTCTAAGTGAAAGTTGTAATTCTTTTCTGGTTGCTTTTCCATTTAACTCTTTGGTAATTTGGCACAATCTAGTAGTGTGTGTGTTTTAATTTACTTTATTTATTTCTCTTTTAGAATTATGATTCTGCTAACATCCCGTCAGATGGGTATTGCCCTGCTTGTAGAGAGAAGGGAAAGTTAAAAGCTTTAAAGACTTACCGGATTAGTTTTCAAGAATCTGTCTATTTGTGTGAGGATCTGCAGGTAAAGAATTAATTTTAGATAGTATCAAGGTTTTGGCCTTTTGCTTTCTTAAGTGTTTAATTTGTACTCATTTTGTGTTTTTTTTTTTTAGATTGTATATTTTTAATACTCATAGAGTTTCTAGATCTGTTTGGTATAACCTTTTAAATATTTTCTGTTTTTCCACCTGGTTTTTAAAGTTATTGCCAGAAGATGTTTATTTTTATTGTTATTAGACTTGTGAGGAAAAAATACATTTCAAGATTGATTTTTTTTTTTGAGCTTGTTGGTGGCCCTTGTTAGGTGTTGGTATGTATTAGTTAATCTCTCTTCTCTTTGGTTTATTGACTTTGGAATGTTTTAGAAAAGTTACTAATCTCTATGTTATATATACTTAAGATTCTAAATGTCTTTAAGGATTAATTACAGTAATTTATGTCTGTACTACAAACTTTTATATAGGAGCTCATTAAACTCCATAATACTCTATGTTTTATTATACTTGACAGTTATGAAACTGTTATATACACATTTAATTCTCAATATTTGCAAGATAGGTGTTCTTCCCATAGGTGTTCCCATTTTTTGAGTAAGAAAACATGCAGAGAATTTAGGAACCGAAGATCCATAAAGCGGCAGTGCTATGATTAGAACACACTCTTCTAATTTCAGATACTTTATTTTTTCCATCCTTACCTGAGCACATTTTTCCATTGCTTTTAGGTAGAGAGGAGGAGAGAGAAAGAAACATTGATGTGAGAGAGAAGCATTGATCAGTTTGCCTCCTGTACACTGGGGGTCAGACATGCCCAGACCAGGGTGTCAAACTCACAGCCTAGGTATCTGCCCTGACTGGGAATTGAACCTGCAACCTTTCGGTTAAGGGATGATACTCCAACTGAGCCACACCAGCCAGTACTAATTTCAGATACTGTATTCCAAGTAAGCTAGCAGTTCATCAGAATCACCTGGAGTGCTTTTTAAGTTTTTAAAAGGTCTCACCCCCAGATGCTGATAAAAGTAGAGTTGACCCAGGATTCTGTATTTTTGTACTTTTGAGGGCAAGTCTCATGATTAACCAAGTTTGGAAAATACTAGACCACAGGTGGCAAACACAAGATCTCCACCTTGTTTTATCTGGCCCAGCACTTTGTTTCTACCTGGCGTCAGTGCTGGGCTCCTTGCTCCAGTTAAGGAGCAGTTACATTTATACAGTCCTAAAATTCCATTTGGCTCTTTGAAGGCAACTGCAAGGCTGATGTGGCCCGTGGTAAAAATGAATTTGACACTCCTATACTAGACTAAGTCATGCTGTTGATAATAGATACTTTGCTGTGTATAGCTTGAGCAAAATGCTAGGCATCCTTACCATTAGGAATAAATTCTTTTTGCATATATTCAATAAATATTCTGAACATCACCATGTTGACACTGTTTCAGTATGCTGGGATACAATGAGTAAAATTTTTCTTGTTCTGAAAAATGTTATATTCTAGAGTGGGGGTGAAAACAAGTAAAGTTTATTTTTTGTGTGTGAGTGATGAAAAATGCTGTGGAGAAAAAGCCACAGGGACTGAGTTTCAGGGAATAGGGAGATCACAGTTTTAAATAGTGTGGTGAAGGGAACTCTTCAGTGATAAAGTGGCATTTGAGCAAAGACCTGAAGAAGATGAAAAGGAACGAGCTCCCTGGGTAGGGGAAGTCACAGGTATAAGATCCTGAGAGTGGGGGTTGGGACGCCCCACAGTTTGTACTTCTCAATCCCTTCACCCTTTTCACCCAACCTTAGTCCCCTCTGTCAACCATTAGTCTGTTGAAGGTTGCATATTTTAAATGAGGGCACATAGAATATATATTTCTTGAACTTGTCTTGTAAAATATTTTGCTGGCTTTCAAACTTAGGTAAACTTCATTGATTTTTAGTGGTTTGTTTACACTGTTGATATTTGGCTGAAATTGAAGTTGTTAAAATTCAGCCAATTTGACCATTAAACCCAATGAGGATGTAAAGCTGATGTTCTGTTTACTCTCAAATTAATATTCATTTCAAAATTAAGAAACAAATTACTCTATGCGACTTTCTCTATTTGAAAATATTTTTGTAATTTTTAGGGTTATACTGTGTACCTGTCCCAAAAAGAATAACACCTGTCATAAAATGTTTCTTTACATTGTTGAAATTTTTTAATTCACCTGACATTAGCTTTTTATTAAGGCTAAAGGATGTATGTTTTCCTTGTTAGCTTACCCTAGTATGTAATTTAGATTAAATTATTGACTAGGAAAAATTACTCTTTTGGGGACCAAATTTCTGATTAAATAGTTGTATATCCCTAGTTATTTAAAATTTAGATTCATAATATACCCTCATGTGAAATTAAAACTAAAATTTTAAACATTTTTTTTTCATGACTTAAAGTAAAATTTGAGCTTGTTTGAATTTCTGTATTAAACATTTTATTTTTTCTTTTTAGTGCATCTATCCTTTGGGCTGTAGGTCACTTAACCTAATTTCTCCTGATTTGGAAAACCGTCACACTCCAAAAAAGCCTCAAAAAAGAAAGCTTTTGGAAACCAACCATAAAGATTCACCTTCTTTAGCAAATTCAAAAAAAAATAAAAGTCATACTGTTATTGATGGTGAACGAGTTTTGAATAGCAAACATAATGGAGAAGCATATGACAAAACCTCATCAGATTTACTGGACTTTCTGCACAGTGGTGAGCAGAGTCCAATTAGGACCACTGATTTCTTGGGACAGGAGGAGATTTTGGAAGCTGCTGTTACTGATGTGGCTGCTGAAGAAGATGCTCCTGCAGTGGATGTTTTTGGAACTGGAGAGACTTCTCAAAATGAAGGAGGCACATCTGAACTGGGAATTCTGCCAGAGAGCAGATGTACACCATTTTGCCAGACATCATGTGTTCAATGGAAAAATTCTTATGCTCTCTGTTGGTTAGACTGTATCCTGTCAGTGTTGGTGCACTTGAAAGTGGTCAAAAAGGTGGTGATGACTGACCCTAAAGAGGAGTCTGTGTTTTCGCAGTTGTTCACGAACTATAATCAAGCGAGTAAGCTTCTGCACACCAGTCACTTGGATGTTAAAGGTTGGTAATAATATATTTCTCTTCAATTTGTAAATAAATTAAGCTTGAATTTTGTCTCACAACAGGTGGGAAGATGTCATCAGTAGCATCTGTTTTACATGGAGACCTGAGAACAAGGAGCTGAGGGGAGGGTCATGAAACTTGAGATAACACAAGTTGCATTATCTTGACAGTCTCAAAAGACACTTTTTTAAAAAACTGAGTAAAGTTTGTAAAAGAGGTTGTGATGTATCTTAGCTGTCAAGGTAATGGTGGTCATCATAGAACCCATCAAAGTAAAGTTTTAAGTTTTTAAATTGCCTTAAAGCAGAATAAAGAAGTAAATACAAATTCCACAATTCTGCAACTCCCTCCAAATCTCTCTTCACATGATGGAAATATTATTTGTTTTAGTTTCTGTAAAATAGGATACCCATGACCCTACCTCCCAACCCCAAAATAATTAAAATATTCCCGGTAACTGACGTTGACCTATGTGTTCCTCCCCGTATCACCCTTCATCTCCGTCCAAGGGTAATTGTCATCCTGAAATGTTTTATTCCTTCTTAATAGTTTTTCCCACAATCATAGGTCTAAACAGTATGTTATCTAATTTGTTTGCAACTCTTAAACAAAGGATGTGCAGTATGTTTTCTGCGATATTTTTCATTTCATTAAGATTTATCTATGAAGCTGCTTGTATTTGTACTTCATTGATATTCATTGGTATAGAATATTTCCATTTTGTAAATGTATCAATGTATTTTTTTATTCATCTGTCATTGTTTTTTTTTTTTTTTTGGCCCTTATAAATACTTCTGCTGTGACTTCTCAGGCATGTCTCCTGGGATACAAGTAGCATTGCCCTTGGCTGTACAGTAGAAATGAATTGCCAGATCATGAGCTCTGAGTTGAGTTTATAGTATGATGAAGTGTGAGGTTTTTTTCCAGTATTTTTACCAATCAGTACTCCCATTAGCAGTGTGTGAGAGATCTTCCTGACCCATATATTCTCCCTTGGTTATTTTCAGACTTGAAGATTTTGCTACTTGAATGATGTAAAATGGTCTGTGGCCTTGGTTTGCCTTCCCTAGATTTTAAAGAGGTTGAGTAGCTCTTCATGTGTACACTCCCTGTTCTGTGAAATGCCTGTTTGTGTCTTATCCATATTAGTTCTTTTTTCATGTTCTTACGGGTTTGTATGAGTAGTTATGTTTTTGTTGCTCTTTTTATATCAGATATGTGTTGCTAAATCTCCCAATTTAAATCTCCCAATTTTTATCTTGTATGGTTACTTTTTTCCTATTCTTTTCATTGATTTTTAGAGAGAGAGAGAGAGAGAGAAGCATCGATTTGTGTATGCATTCATTGGTTGCATTCATTGGTTGATTCTTGCATGTGCCCTTTCTCAGGATCTAACCTGCACACTTGGCATACATATCAGGATGACACTCTAACCAACTGAGCTACCCGGCCAGGCTTGTATTGTTTACTTTTTAAAAGATACCTTTTGATGATGGAAGTTACTGTCTTTTTCTTTTATAGCTAGTATTGTGGCTTTTAAAACAAATCTTCCCCCAAATTACAAAGTCACTCTCCTGTACTTTCACTGAAAACTCATAAAGTTTTACTTTTGACATTGAAATTTTTTGTTCTGCTGGAGTTAATTTTTGTGTATGGTATGTGGTAAGGGCACATTTTTCCCCAATATGTAGCCAGTTTTTCTAGGTCTACTTTTTGTCTGAACTGATCTGCCATGCCACTTTTATCATATAACATTCTATATGTCTGTGCAGCTGTTTCTTAACTCAGTTTTGTTCTCTTGGTCATTTTATCTGTCCTTGAAACAGTACCACACTATTTCAATTATTAGGCCTTTTTGGGTTTTGGTTTCTGGTAGTGTAAGAATCCTCACGTTTATTAAGTTGACTTTCCATGTAATCTTTTAGATATATCTTATCCATTGTTTCCCTGATGGTAACTGTTGAAGCTGCTTGCCATTTTTTTCTATGAGGAATAAATACCATGACAAGTACCTATATATCCTTTGATTCCATTGCTGAGTATATCCTAGAAGGGATATTAAAATAGGAATATAAAGATTCTTTCTGAATGGCTTTCCAGAGGCTTATGTCAACATACAGTTCCATTTTCACGAATGGAGTGAAGGAAGAAAATATCCCAGAGCAGCTAATCACTTCTGGGTGTAAACATTGTAAAAAATTATAATTTTGTTAGGTAAGAAATATTTTGTTTCAGTTTGACTTTCTTTGAAATTGTTTTTTTCTTTTTGCAATTTTTCACAAGCATTTTTTTGCTTTTGTCTTCTCTCTCTTCCTGCTTTCTATTATTACAGAAATTCCAGTACTGAGTAGGTGATTATTCTGTTGATTGTTACAGATCATACCACTTGTTCAAATTTTGGCTTAAATATTAAATTGATTTTGTTTTTATATTTTAATCATTTTTTACAGAATAATTGTAGTTTTTTAATTCAATTGTAATTACACTTGTTTCAGATGAATTACTTTAAATTGTGTTTTAGGATACTTATGGTATACTACAGAGAAGGGAGGCAGTATTAAGAAAATTTTGTGTTTTGCATTTTGTCTCAGCAAAATTTATTTTCCTATAAACTTTCATGCTTAGCAGTGTCTTAATTTTTTTTGAAAAGATACAGATTGATGAGAAATTGATAACAATCTATACTTTATTTTTAGATGGAGATTGTAAAAATCTTACTTCAGAAATATTTGCAAAGATAGAGACCAGTCTGAATGAAGTCAGAAATAACATTTTTATCAGGCTTCAGCCTCAGCTTGGATGCACGTTAGGTAAGTAATTTGTCTAATTGAACTGTAGAACTCATCTACCATAAAGAAATACTAACATCATAAGGAAAGGTAATACGGCTTTATTACTTTGAATGATTCAGATTCCTAAGGGAGAGAATCTAGGTGGTTTTATTTAGGAATTGACCTAAATAAATCATTGATGGGCAGAGCTGGTCCATCTGAGTGGGGATGTCCAACCTTTTGGCATCTCTGTGCTACACTAGAAGAAGAAGAAGAGTTGTCTTAGGCCACATATTAAATAAATTGTAACATGTAATCACAAAAAAGCTTTCATAAGTTTTCAGTAAATTCACGATTTTGTGTTGGGTTGCATTCACGGCCATCCTGGGGTGCATGCACCCTGTGGGCCGCAGGTTGGACACCCCTTCTAAGGGATGCCAGCTGTGTAAGCCCTGGAGTGGATGGTAGTCTCACAGGCAGTTGAGTACTTGGGTACTCTGGTTGCTTTTTCAATCTTTCCTGCAGTAGAGTAGTCCCTCTGAAAATGCACCTAAGGAATTTAAAAGTAAACAATAGTGCTAGGGCCCATTAAATAAGAATCTCAGGATGGAGCTTAGGTATTAGGAATTTTAGAAGCTCCTCCATGATCTTATAGGTGGACAAGGTTGAGAATCTATAGTCTAAAGCAACCAGAGTAATTCTACTTCTGCTGCCAGTGATTGGCATAGAAATGGACAAGTGGTACAGTTTTGCCAGTGGGGTATGAGGAAGAAAGAGTATACTGATGGCTCTTTGGGGACACTTTCTTACCTTTAAAATAGGGCACAAGAATGAGACCTGCTTTGTCCTCTATTGGCTTTTGGCCTCTGGGAGCAGTGTGGAGCAAGGGCACTAGATCTCTGGGTCTTTTAAAATGTTTTTAGTATTACAGAAAGGAGCTATAATGATTGGTTTGTTTGTCTGTTTGAGGAGGATGTCTGTTTTATTTCTATTTATCCTTGTATTAACCCTTCTTATTTCATTGTAGACGCAAAATATATGGTATTCATGATTAAATTGTATAAAATATCAATGCCTTCAAGTTTTTCTCTCAACAAGTGGCACTTATTTATCAGAACCAAATACTGTATCTCAAGCAGTGCCTTTTTTAAAATATATTTTATTGATTATGCTATTACAGTTGTCCCATTCCCCCTCTTCATTCCTCTCTGCCCTGCACACCCTCTCCCACCCACATTCCCCCCCTTTAGTTCATGTCCATGTTTCATAAGTTCTTTAGCTTCTACATTTCCCATACTATTCTTGCCCTCCCCGTGTCTATTTTCTACCTACCATCTATGCTACTTATTCTCCGTACATTCTCCCCTCTCTCCTCCTCCTACTCCCCTATTGCTAACCTTCCATGTGTTCTGCATTTCTGTGGTTTTGTTCCTGTTCCAGTTGTTTGCTTAGTTGTTTTTGTTTTAGGTGTGGTTGTTAATAATTGTGAGTTTGATGTCATTTTACTATACATGTTTTTATCTTCTTTTTCTTAGATAAGTCCCTTTAACATTTCATAAAATAAGGGCTTGCTGATGATGGACTCCTTTAACTTGACTTTATCTGAGAAGCACTTTATCTGCCCTTCCATTATAAATGAAAGCTTTGCTGGATAGAGTAATCTTGGATGGAGGTCCTTGCCTTTCATGACTTGGAATACTGCTTTCCAGCCCCTTCTTGCCTGCAAGGTCTCTTTTGAGAAATCAGCTGACAGTCTGATGGGAACTCCTTTGTAGGTTACTGTCTCCTTATCTCTTGCTGCTTCTAGGATTCTCTCCTTCATTTTTACCTTGGCTAATGTAATAATGATGTGCCTTGGTGTGTTCCTTCTTGGGTCTAACTTCTTTGGATTTCTCTGAGCTTCCTGGACTTCCTGGAAGTCTATTTCCTTTGCCAGATTGGGGAAGTTCTCCTTTATTATTTGTTCAAATAACTTTTCCACTTGTTGCTCTTCCTCTTCCCCTTCTGGTACCCCTATAATTCAGATATTGGATGGTTTAAAGATGTCCTGGAGGTTCCTAAGCCTCCTCAGTTTTTTGAATTCTTATTTCTTCTTTCTTTTCTGGTTGTATGTTGTTTTCCTTCTGGTCTACTTCACTGATGTGAGACTCAGCTTTCATTCCATCACTATTGGTTCCCCGTGCATTTTTCTTCATTTCACTTAGTGTAGCCTTCATTTTTTCATCTAATTTGCAACCAGAATCAACCAATTCTGTGAGCATCCCCATCAGCAGTGCTTCCAACTGATAGGTTGGCTATCTCTCGGTTGCTTAAAAGTACTGATTGTGAGGCTTTCATTCTGTTTGAGCCATCTTTTTTCCTCCCTTTGGTCTGGTCGTGCCTGTTACATATGAGGGGCGGAGCCTTAGGTGTTCACCAGGGCAGGGCACCTCAGTTCCTGGGTTGTGACACTGTATGTGGGGGTGGGGTCCAAGAGAGAACAATGGCGCTTGCTCCACTCTCCGTGGGACCTCAGTCCCTTCCGCTGCTTCCTCCAAGCAAACTAGTCCCCTCTGGTGCCAATTCCCTTGTGGGTGGGCTTGTGTACCCTGTGGGACTTTCCAAGGACCTCTCTTGTGAGGCTGGGAGTCTCTCCCTGTGCCTCAATCCCCACAAGTGTTTTCAATCAGTGCCCTAAGGCTCTATTTCCCAGCACTAGGATCCTGGATTGCACGCAGTGCCTTGCTTCACAGTCCCGCCTCGCTGGGTCTGCTGGTTGCCACCCCTCGGCAGGGGTCTGCCAGCTACTGCTTGCGCCCTCGGGGTCCACTTGCTGTGGTCTTGCGCACCCCAGATGCCTTGTGCGCCTGGTCCCAACAGTCTCTGCTCTCCGTGCCATGACCAGTGCCCAGCTCAGCCTCTCCTACCAGTCTGGATAAACATGTGTATTTTAGCTTCTTGGTTGTCTGACTTCCATTCAGATCAATTTTCTGTCAGTTCTGGTATTCTGTTTCTAAATTGTTGTTGTCCCTATCTTGGTTGTGGGAGGAGGCACAGTGTGTCTGCCTATGCCTCCATCTTGGCCGGAAGTTGAAGCAGTGCCTTTTTTTGCAAGGTAGTATCTCCTACTTCTTTGTTCCACAGTTTTGTCCCCTAGTTGTACTATCTTGTTTTTCGTGAACTCCTGTAGATATAAGTTTATTCTGTTATAATAGTAAACTGATTTTCTAAGGGCTGTTTTAATTTATCATTAGGTGAGATCTCACATGTGATGAATATTCTTTTTTTTATCAAACTATGATGAACATATAGTAAAACCATTTAGAAATGTATATAATTGTTTAACCATTACCACAGTGAGGATATAGAACGTTCTGTCACCCTAAAAATTTTCCTGAGGCTCCTAGTAGTCAACTCCCTACCTTATCCCAACGACCAGTCCACTGGGCGAACACCATTTCAAGGAGCCTTTTTTGTAAGATCACCAAAATGTAGACTTGGGCTTCTGTGTGATCCCTCCAAGCATGATCTGAGATGTTTTAGTCAGGGTCCAGGCTCCAGGACTCAGTTGAATTCAAGAGTGGCTTCTCCCCCAGTCTCAATCATTACCCTCACCCCTGATAATTACATATGGAACAAAGTTGAAACTTGCTCACTGCCACCTTGGGTCTGGTTTTCCTTGTAATAAAAAGGGGATTTTTAAGTGATTATGTAATCATAGCAATGAGGTGAGCACTTGGCTCTCCTAATACAGTAGAACCCCTCTCATTATTGTTCCTACTACTCATTCATTCAGCAGTGCTGATGCTATATGTTAGAGCTTAAGATCTTACTAAGGAAATCTAATATTTGTTTCAGAGAGCACTGTAAAATCTTAACATGTGTGTTCTCATTTTGAATATTAATGTGTACTTTAAAGTACTGAAGGCAGAGATATAGAATCTGTACTCACACTGATTTTTTTGGTTAAATTTTTAACATCAGCCACTTGACCATTTTGATTATTGTTTTAAAAAAACACATTGTAAACTATCTTTTCTGCCCTCCCTCCCTACCGTTTAAGAAATATAACATTACAAGCTAGGCCCCCTTGTACTCATCCCCAGTTCTTCCTTACCTCCACACAAAGGTAACTGCTATCTTCAGTGTAGTGTTTTCTTCCCTTCTGATATCCATATTCCTTTTTCTTTTTTAAGAAAAAGCTAATATTGTTAATGGTTTCTACTTACTTATGAGTAAATTGAAAAAAGTAATGTAACCTGAGTGTAGTATACCATGTAAAGACAGACAGACCAATAGAATAGCATTGCCCAGATTAGGATCCTCCCCTTTTGGTTACTTCATGCTGTGACAGAGGTGGTAATGCAGGTACCAGGGAAAGGAAAGGCATCAGTTGGTTCCTGATACATGGGGAAAATTGGATCTCTATTTGACAATCTAAACATGAAAAACAGTTGTGAAATTAAAAGAAAATACAGGTGAATATTTTATCACATGTTGGGGAAGAATTTCTTAAATGAGATATAAAAGATTGCTAGATATGATTACATTGAAGTTTAAAGCCTCTGGGAAAAGATAGAGCAAAGAAGCAATATCCAACATATCTTATAAAAAACACTTATACATCAGCCTTTAAAAAATAGACCGACAACCTAATAGAATAGTGGCTAGAAGACATTAATGAACAGTAACAGAAGAGAAAACTTGAATTGTTAGACAGCAAAGAGTCACTGACAGGTTTGTATCATGGCAAATGAAGATAGGTGGATAGGAGTTGGGGTTAGGTTACTAGAGGCAAAGAAACCACTTAAGCAGGAGGTTATAAAAATTGGAATTAGTCATTGGTATTATGTGTTCTCTAGGAGCATGCTTTATACTTTGTAGCTCTAAAATTTATACTTAAAGGTAAGATAATTAAAATCAGTTCAGGAGCTATATAAATTACCTAAAATGATCAGTATTCAATCAGCTTTTTTGAGTTCTTTAATATTTTGATTCATTGTGAACTTCACGTATTTTTAGACCTGAAGATTTTATGTTGTTGTTATAAAATGTAAATTATTCACTTTTTATTTTTTTTAAAGGTTTTATTTTATTTTTTTTTTTTTGGAGAGGGAAGGGAGGGAGAAAGAGAGAGAGAAACATCAATGTGCGGTTGCTGGGAGTCATGGCCTGCAACCCAGGCATGTGCCCTGACTGGGAATCGAACCTGCAATGCTTTGGTTTGCAGCCCGCGCTCAATCCACTGAGCTACACCAGCCAGGGCTCTACTTTTTAAATTAATATTTAGTTATAGTAAAGTATACATTTAAAGGCTGGGAACTAATTAGAAACTCATACTACACACTTTTTCTGTGTGTGGTATTGCATATGTTCATTTTTAGGAGATTGATTTGTATTTATTTCTCTTTATTAAAAAAAGTTTTTGTTTTTGTACAAAAATAGCAGTAAGGCTGTACCACAAAGATAACTATTAAAATAGCTTTTGTAACTACTGATACTTCTACAATATATTTAGGTAATAACACACTGTTCTGCCCTCTGGTCCTGCCAAGATGAATCCTCTTGGTGGTATTCCTGGCAACTGTGGATCCAGGCTGGGAAGAGAACTGGACCATAGATGTAAGACTGTCCCAGGGGAGGAAAGGGGTAGAATGAATCAGGTTTTTTCCAATATCTAAATTCCCCTGAGAAAAGGAAGGAGAGAACCCCATTGAAGAAGGAATGTAAGAGGAGAGTGTAAATCCTTGCATTTCACTTGCTTGCTCATCTCCACACTGGAATGCATTATTTATGGTTCAGTTTTCATTTTTATTTTTGTTTTCTGTAATATATTTTATTGGTTATACTATTACAGTTGTCCCATTTTATCCCCCTTTATTCCCCTCCACCCTATACCCTCCCCACCAGCATTCTCACCCCTTAGTTCATGTCCATGGGTCATACATGTAAGTTCTTTGGCTTCTCTATTTCATATACTGTTACTAACCTCCCCCTCTCTATTTTGTATTACCATGTTTGCTGCTTATTCCCTGTACCATTCCACCCATTCTCTCCAATCCCCCTCCCCCCGATAACCCCCCATGTCATCTGCATTTCTCTGCTTCTGGACTGTTCTAGTTGTTTGCTTAGTTTGTTTTTGTTTTTGTGTTTTTAGGTTCAGTTGTTGTTAGTTGTGAATTTCTTGTGATTTTGCTGTTCATATTTTTTTATCTTCTTTTTCTTAGATAAGTCCCTTTAACATTTCATATAATGAGGGCTTGATGATGAACTTCTTTAAGTTGACCTTATCTGGGAAGCACTTTATCTGGCCTTTCATTCTAAATGATAGCTTTGCTGGATAGAGCAATCTTGGATGGAGCTCCTTGCCTTTCATGACTTGGAATACTTCTTTCCAGCCCCTTCTTGCCTGCACGGTTTCTTTCTTTTTTTTTTTTAATATATTATATTGATTATGCTATTACAGTTGTTCCATTTCCCCCCCTTCACTCCCCTCCACTCTGTACACCCTCTCCCACCCATATCCCCCGCTTTAGTCATGTCCATGTGTCATACTTATAAGTTCGTTAGCTTCTACATTTCCCATACTATTCTTACCCTCCCCCTGTCTATTTTCAACCTGCCATCTATGCTACTTAGTCTCTGTACCTTTTCCCCCACTCTCCTGTTGCTAACCCTCCATGTGATCTCCATTTCTGTGGTTCTGTTCCTGTTCTAGTTGTTTGCTTAGTTTCTTTTGGTTCTGCTTTAGGTGTGGTTGTTATTAATTGTGAGTTTGCTGTCCTTTTACTATACATGTTTTTTATCTTTTCTTAGATAAGTCCCTTTAACATTTCATAAAATAAGGGCTTGCTGATGATGGACTCCTTTAACCTGACCTTATCTGAGAAGCACTTTATCTGTCCTTCCATTCTAAATGACAGCTTTGCTGGATAGAGTAATCTGGGATATAGGTCCTTGTCTTTCATGACTTGGAATACTCCTTTCCAGCCCCTTCTTGCCTGCAAGGCCTCTTTTGAGAAATCAGCTGACAGTCTGATGGGAACTCCTTTGTAGGTTACTGTCTCCTTATCTCTTGCTGCTTCTAGGATTCTCTCCTTCATTTTTACCTTGGCTAATGTAATGATGATGTGCCTTGGTGTGTTCCTTCTTGGGTCCAACTTCTTTGGGGCTCTCTGAGCTTCCTGGATTTCCTGGAAGTTTATTTCCTTTTCCAGAATAGGGAAGTTCTCCTTTATTATTTGTTCAAATACGTGTTCAATCTGTTGCTTTTCCTCTTCTGGTACCCCTACAATTTGGATATTGGATGGCTTAAAGATGTCCTGGAGGTTCCTAAGCTTCTCCTCGTTTTTTTTGAATTCTTATTTCTTCATTCTTTCCTGTTTGGTTGTTTTTTTCTTCTTTCTGGTCCACTCTATTGTTTTGAGTCCCAGTTTCCTTCCCATCACTGTTGGTTCACCGTGCATCTTCCTTCATCTCTTTTATGGTAACCTGCATTTTTTCATGTAATTTGCACCCAAAATCAACCAATTCTGTGAGTTTCCTGATCACCAGTGTTTTGAACTATGCATCTGATAGATTGGCTATCTCTTGGTCGCTCAAAAGGATGAGCCCTGGGGTATTGATCTGTTTTTCTGTTTGAGACATGTCTCTCTCTTTTTTTTTTTTTTTGGTCTGGTCGCTCCTGTTACAGTGAGGGGCGGAGCCTTAGGTGTTCACCGGGGCTGGGCACCCCAGTCGCTAGATTGTGACGTTGTATGTGGGGGTGGGGATGGGGGCGGGAAGGAGCAATGGTGGTAGCTCCACTCTTCTGGGACCTGTCCCTTCCCTGGGATCCTGGGTTGCGTGCTCTGCCCCGGTCCACAGTCGCTGCCTCACTGGGTCTGCCAGCTGCCGCTTGCATACTCAGGGTCCACCCGCTGCGATCCTGCGTGCCCCAGTGCCTTATGCGCTCTTCGTTGCTTTATGCGCCCACTGCTCTCTGCTGTTCGAGCAGCAACCCGTGCTGCAACCCGCGCCTGGCTGTTCGTCTCCGCTCCTCCTACCAGTCTGGATGAATGGGTGGGTCTACTTCAACTTCTTGGCTGTCTGACTTGCATTCAGATAAATTTTCTGTCAGTTCTGGGTGTTATTCTGCCTCTAAATTGTTGTTGTTCTAATCTTGGTTGTGTGTGGAGGTACGGTGCATCCACTTATGCCTCCATCTTGCTGGAAGTCTGCCTGCAAGGTTTCTTATCAGAAATCAGCTGACAGTCTGATGGGAACTCCTTTGTAGGTAACTCTCCCCTTTTCTTTTGCTGCTTTTAAGAGCCTCTCCTTATTTTTAATCTTGGGTAATGTATTATGATGTGCCTTGGTGTGTTCCTTCTTGGGTCCAACTTGTTTGGGACTCTCTGAGCTTCCTGGACTTCCTGGAAGTTTATTTCCTTTGCCAGATTGGGGAAGTTCTTCATTAGGTATTCAAATAAGTTTTCAATTTCTTGCTCTTCCTCTTCTCTTTCTGGCACCCCTGTGATTTGGATGTTAGAACATTTAAAGTTGTCCCGGAGGTTACTAAGCCTCTCCTCATTTTTTTTTTTTTTTAATTCTTGTTTCTTCGTTCTGTTCTGGTTGAATGTTTATTCCTTCTGGTTGAAACCGTTGATTTGAGACCCAGTTTCCATCCTGTCACTGTTGGTTACCTATACATTTTCCTTTAGTTCACTTTGCATAGTCTTCATTTTTTCCTCTATTTTGTGACTATACTCAACCATTTCTGTGAGCATCCTGATTACCAGTGTTTTAAACTGTGCATCTGATAGGTTGACTGTCTCTTCGTTGCTTAATTGTATTTTTTCTGGAGCTTTGATCTCTTCTTTCATTTGGGCCATTTATTTGTCTCTGTGTGCCTCTTATGTAGTAAGGGGAGGAGCCTTAGCTATTTCCAGGGCGGGGCAGCTCATATGGCTGCTGTTGTGGGTGCTGTTTGTGGGAGAGGGGTCAGAGAGAGAACAGTACGGCTTGTTCTGCTCTCCTGGACTTCCAGTCACTTGCCTTGCTACCCATAAGCAAATTGGGCCCTTCTGGTGCTGATTTCTGGGTGGATGGGTGGTTTTGAGCACGTTCTAAGACCCTGTGGGTCTCCTGAACGAACTCTCCTGTGAGGCTGGGAGTTTCTCCTGCTGCCTCAACCCCCATAGGTTTTTTCAGTCAGAGGTTTTGAGCCTTTATTTCCCCGTACTGGAACCTGGGTTGCATGCTCTCTCTCTTTCCCCAGTTGTTCTTCCCAGTTTATCTGCATGCAAATATGGGACCACCCCAGTCGTCCAGCTGCTGCCTCCACCCCTCTCCACCTGGTTGCCCATCTCCACCATTCCTACTGGTCTGGATGAATGTTTCTTCATTAACTTCATGGTTGTCAGACATACAGTTTGATTTTCTGTCAGCTCTGGTTGGTTTTTTTATTTTTTAGTTTGTTGTGGTCCATTTGGTTGTGCAAGGAGGCACAGTGTATCTGTCAGTGCCTATGCCTCCATCTTGGCCAGAAGCCGGTTTTTATTTTAATGACAACATAATTCAGATCTTTGCTAGTCTTAAAGTTGTTGAGGTTAACTTTAATTGTTAAAAGATTAAGCAGAGGGATTGGTGAGGAGATGTGAGGCTGGTCCTTTCACCTGTGTGTGTCTCACTCTCAGCATATGCAGAACAAGAGAATTAGAATAGAATTGCTTAATGCTTTTGTCCAACTTTGATATTTTTGTACCATGGTTCATCAGTTATATTATTTTTAGTATCTGTAGCAAACAATTTACATATATTTATTTTGTTTTTATAATACTCATGTGTTATTATAGTTCTGAGGGTCTATAATAACTTTTTTCCTGAGAAAAGTTAAAAAGATTTGAGACAATAGTGTGTGTCTTTTGTCTTAAGTTATCATACATGTCACCAAGAAAAATGAAAGAGACTGAAGTGATAATTAAATCTTCACAATGGACATTTTTGAGAAAAATTATTTTAAGACTTCCCCTTGCCGGGTTGTGAATAACCTGCTGTGTTACATACCCTTATTCAGATGTATTCATAGTGTGAGTACAGTGGGAGACACCACAAATCCTGGAATTATCTACTGGAGGGTGGGCCCTTTGTAGTAGAGCTTTTCCCACTAGGTGAGTGTTCTAGGAACCCTTCTGTATTAGTGTGAGGGTTTTTTTTTTAATATTCAACACATTTACCCATTTCATGATGGTGATTTGCAAGCACACCTGCCCATACAGCGCTGAGGGTTCATCAGTTATTGACCAAAAAATGCATGACCCCCATGCCCCACCCTCTTCATTCACCCGATCTTGCCCAAGTGACATTTTTTATTTCCCTGGATGAAAAAAGTCTTTAAAGGGGGAAACATTTTGCCAGTGTGGAAGAGGTGTGGCAGAAGTACTAAAAGGCATCAAAATTGATGAGTTCAAAAACTGTTTTGAGCAGTGGAAAAAACATCTTGATGTGTGTATTACATCAAATGGAGAGCACTTTGAAGGTGATTAAAGTTTAAACATGTCAGAATAAATACATAATTTTTTATAAATAAGTTCCATTTTATTGGGTCCTTCCTCATATACTGAGAAAAGACTGCAGTTCATAATTTGAGTTGACCTTTTTCAGTTCTGAACAACTCATTTTTCCTTTTCTTTTCGAAGGTGACATGGAAAGCCCGGTGTTTGCATTTCCCCTGCTCCTAAAAATAGAATCCCGAATCGAAAAGCTCTTCATGTACTCTTTTTCTTGGAACTTTGAATGTTCACAGTGTGGACATAAGTATCAAAACAGGTTGGTGTTTCTATTTTTTAAAAAGGATTCATTCTATTGAAAATGTTTACAAGTAATCAAATTTGAATAGTTTGTTTCCACTTCTAAAACCTCTCTCTCTGTGGCTCCCTCTATCACAGATAAACTTCCCACCCTATCTTGAAATCTCTCCAACATTAAGGTTAAAAGGAAGAATTTGAGCCTCAGAAACTATAATTTGCTTGTTTTTTTTTTTAACTAGAAGAAAACCAATGGTTTGATAGATTACCAGTAAAAGTTTTCTTAAGCTTTTCAAGTAGAATCTTCCCTCTTCTTCCCTCTGGATTCCCTGCCAAGTAATAAGTAACACCTCTCAGAACTCCTTGAAACTGTTTTAACATCATGGAAACTGATTTTGGTCTCCTGGAGTTTGGCAGCAGCTCTCAGAGTAATATGTGCTTTCCTAACCTTAGTCCCTAAAAGACCATCCGACCCCAGAATCCTCCATGTGCACTGTCATCTATCCTTTCCACTGCCTTGCCACCTATTGGAGGGTTTTGGTTGGTGTGCATGGCCCTGAGATTGACACTTAGGAGGAAGCAAGAGAAGAAAGAACTGCAAGTATCATTTGCTTCCATGGACCTACGACATGAGAGATTAGGTTTTAGAAGAAGTGTTAGGGAAAGAAAATTGCCATCAACAGGATACCCTCGTTTTGTAAATGTATGAGAAGGTTGCTTTCTGGTGGTTGAAAAGATTACCAAACTTGTTCTGTTAGTATTCAAATTTTTATAATAGAGATAAATCCTTTCCTAATTTCTTAAACTCACCTAGTAAATTAGAAAATTTGGAGTCTTTCAAAGTTACTTTTTTTTTTTAAAAGATTTTATTTATTTATTTTTAGAGAGAGAAGGGAGGGTGGGGGGGGAGAGAGAGAGAGAGAGAGAGAGAGAGAGAGAGAGAGAGAGAGAGAAACAAACATCAATGTGCGGTTGCTGGGGGTTATGGCCTGCAACCCAGGAATGTACCCTGCCTGGGAATCGAACCTGGGACACTTTGGTTCCCAGCCCGCGCTCAAGCCACTGAGCTACGCCAGCCAGGGCTCAAAGTTACTTTTTTTGATGAGTTTCCTTAGATAATCAGTATCTACAAAAATGTTCCTTAGATATTTATTATCTACATTGAAGTTATTTTTAGGTATTTCAGGATCAGTTGAGAGTCAAGTCTGTGAAAGAATGCCCTAGGGAATGTCAGTAATAGAACCAGAAGACATTTTTTTTTTACCAGTTAGCTCAAAAGGACTAGAACAGAATAAGAATTAGCATTTCACACGTACCTAGGACTTACATAATTTTGTGTGAGTATGAGAACAAATAGCTGTTTCCTGGTCTTCTATCATTGATTTATATAAATTATCTGATTTTCTTCCCATATGGCTAATGTGGAAACTGAAGCTTGGAAGGGGTTAAATAGGTGTCCAAGGGGACACCTAGCTAGTAAGTGGTAGAATTCAGGCTAAGGTTTTCTGGCTTCTACGACTTTCTTGTTCACAGTGGTGTATTCCCTAATCACCACCTGTATTTTACATAATATAAACAAGCTTGATTAAAATCGACTGAATTCTAGGTCTTCTAAAATGCACATCTTGGTTTGAGTTTTTCATTGAATAGATTGTGTGTGCCAGGAATTCAACTGAAATAATATTTAGCTTGTTAGGGAGATTACACATAAAGATGTAACAGAGGGTCAGTGAATACATACCTATTCTCATCTTTTGGCTGCTTTAAGTTACTTTGAATATGAGGTAATAAGTGCATTTGGAAGTATATAGAAAAAAACTCAAGAGTTCAAGGGAAAGAAGCCATTAGCCACTTAGGTTTTCTTTTCTTTTCTTCCCTTTTTTAATTCCATGTTCTGAAAATGAAAGTAAATACAGAGAAAAAGCTAAAGTGAAGTGACATTTTATTACATAAATCTTAATATATCATGGGTTAAAACCTACTCCCACTTAATCTGCTGGAAGAATATTCAGCAAACTGATTGGTTTTTGTGCTGCTATTTTTAGAGCTTTTGATTTTGAAGGTATGTTCTGGAGTTAAAACATGGTTTACAGAGTCACACTCCCTGTATTTCGGTTGCCAGTTTGTCTTTTACCATGAGGTGTACACTCTGCATTTTGTTTCTCTAATCTGTACAATGCGGGTAAGAATAGTACCAGCTAAGTAGGGTTGTTGGTACACAGAAACGTTAGGTGTCATATGCAGCATTAATACTGCCTCGCTGAGACAAACACCCTTTTATAAACTAAGAAATGAGAGAAAGCTTTTACTTAACTGTTATCCTTGAGAACCAAGAATTTTTGGAGAAATGCAGTCAATGCATTTGTCAATCCTTTTATACTGCTTTGCTTTTAAAGTGTCAGCTTTGCTCTGGCTGGGATACCTCAGAGGATTGAGCGTGGGCCTGCAAACCAAAGGGTCGCTGGTTTGATTCCCAGTCAGGGCACACGCCTGGGTTGTGGGCCAGGTCCCCAGTTCAGGGAGCACAAGAGGCAACCACACATTGATGTTTCTCTTTCTCTTTATCTTTCCCTTCCTCTCTCTCTAAAAGTAAATAAAACCTTTTAAAAAAATAAATAAATAAAAAATAAACTGTCAGCTTCCCTGAGAGCTGATTAGTTTTAATAGCCTATGCTTATATCACTTATGGTTTATCAATATTTTCTGTGGTGTAGAACAGATGCTACTGTCCCTTAAGTAATAATTAAAAAAAAAATAAAGATTGTATTTATTTATTTTTAGAAAGAGGGGAAGGGAAGGAAAAAGAGAAGACAAGAAACATCAATGTGAGAAACATTGATGGGTTGCTTCCGGTATGTGCCCTGACTGGGGACCGAACCTGCAACCTAGGCATGTGCCTTAAACAGGAATCAAACCAGCAGCCTTTCGCCTTGTAGAACAATGCCCCAACCACCTGAGCCACATCAGTCAAGGCAGTAATTGTTCTTTTAAGATAATTTTTATTAAAGCAAATGCAGGTGTATAGTATGCATCTTTAAAGACCATTGTTTTAGATGCCTATTGCTCTCAAGTGTTCAAACCAAAGTGTACATTTAGAACTTGTATAACTATGAAGACAAAATTCTTTCATAGTTAGTGTTCTAATTATTTAAGGATCAAGAAAATTAAGTTGAATGTATTTGGAAATGCTCTTTTGTTTCTGGCTGATAATGGATAACCAGATCGTGAATTTTTTGAGTAAGGGCTGAGCTCTTACTATTTTGAAAGCCTTAGGACAGTATTTCTCAACTAGGAATGACTTTGTGCCCTGTGGATGGGACATTCAGCAGTGTCTGCAGGTCCTTGGGGCTGTTGCTGGCTTGTAGTATACAGAAGCCAGGCATGGTGCCAAACATCCTGCAGTGCTTAGGGCGGTCCCCACGACAGAGGATTACCCAGTGCAAAATGTTGATGGTGCTGAAACCTTGCCTTTTGCATTTTCTTCATCTCATAGCTGGAAAAACTATAGGTAATTCATGTGGAGAGTCTTCATAAAGAGCTTCACTAGGGTTAGGAAACAACATCAGACTATTAACTTACATGTTTTGGGGGGGTAGATTAAGTATGAATAAACAAATACCTTCTAGTTTGGACATTGATTTAAATTAACATGAATGAATTTAAGTCAATTTGTCTTTTTTTTATAGGTGTATGAAGAATCTGGCCACCTTTACAAATGTCATTCCTGAATGGCATCCACTTAATGCTGCCCATTTTGGTCCATGTAACAATTGTGACAATAAGTCACAAATAAGAAAAATGGTATTGAAAAGGTGAGTTCAGATTGCCTTACTTATTTTAAAACAAAATGAATGTGGATTTACATATATTTTTAATGTGTAGTATTGAAAGTGATGGCTGCAACCTACTTTTTAGGAGTTTGCATGTATTTGTGAATTGCCAAAATGCTTTTTTGTCGAGAACTCTGGCCAATAAGCAAGCTGTGCTGTAGGCGAAATGATGCTGAAGAGCAGACTTAGGGTGATTATATGACCCCACCATTCTAGTTAGTGTCTTCCATTTTTTTGTCTTTTCTTCCCTTTAAGGATATTAAACATCCATTGTTTTCTTCTCTGCCAAGTGACTAAAATCACTAAAATTCCGGGATTTTCTTATCTAATTTCAAGAACTTACAATTCAATGATGAGCCACAGGCTCACTTGGCTGAATTTCTATCTTCTGCCAGACCTCAGCCTGCTGATTCTTCATCCTCTTATAAGAGTTCTGCTGCCTTGGGCAGATGTCTTTGTATTAGGTTTAGCCTTACTATCTGGAAGACTGGTCAGTACTATGGTACCTTTTCCATTGGAACCAGAAGCCCTGTGTCTTTAAACTCTCAGGTTAATACCTGTCTAGGTGGTTTGCCTCTCTTTTGTTAGTACGCTCACATGTGCACATCTTCTTTAATCTTTATTTTCTGTTGTCCTTATCTGTAACTCAACAAGAAAATGTTTTGAGGTATAATTTGATGTACTAAAAAACCATTGATATTCTTGCCTTTTCTGATGCCCTTGGATGTGCCAAGAAACCCCTCAGAATCTTTTCTGAAGATTAGTTTTCATCAAAGCAATAAATTTCCAGACGGATAGTGTCAAGACTTAAAAAGGAGAAGAGAGCAGTACCTTCCTACCCTATTCCCAGGTATCTACTTTAAACCTTTTAGGTAGTATTTACTTCAAATTTCAAAACAATGTGCTTGTTCCACCTTTATACAATCTTCTCCTTTTATAGTAGTTGAGTATAAGCACTCTTATCAAACACCTGGGCCCATCTCTTAACTCCTCCCTTCCAATATGATTGCATTTTTGCTTAAATTAGTATTCATTGTTTATTATGAATATGCATATATTCCCTCTTTAGCCAAGCAGTGTTCATGGTTCTGTTTTCTTTACAACTCTTTCCTTTTCCTGGAATTATTAATTGCCTTGTATTTTTATTTGCTTTATGTACATATTGTGATTTTTTTTCCAGATTCAACAAACCTATTAATGATTTTCTAAACACTCAAATGTTTTGCAACTTTTGAGTCTCCTTCCCCCCATTTTTTTCCTTCCTGGAAGCCTCTCTTCTGCCACCTTCCATTTTTCTGCTCCACTGTTTCATTCTATAATGGTTCCTCTCTGGGCTTGGTGCATGGGAGTGCCCTATACTCACTTTCTGTCATTGTCCCAATTTTTAGCCCAGGGCTTTACCCCCACATTCTTCAGCATTCATTGCCCTTAGATGGTGAGTCTTCTATGCCTGCACTCTCACACTCACGTCATCACTTCAACCATCCTGTTGTGTTACCACTATTCTGTTTGCTTTTTGTCTTCTAAATATTTATTGTCTTTTTTTGTTTGTTTGTTTGTTTTTGGTCCTTCACTAACATATGATAGAATTCACATGGGAAGGCAGAGTAGGAAAAAAGAGGAGATTTGTTTAACTAGAAGTCCATAGTGTCTTGGTTGCCTGCGGTCAAAGCTTTGAGATCTAAGTGTCAAAGGAGGGGCCTTTTTTTTTTTTAAAGTCCTTTCCTTGATGAGGAGGTAGAAGGGCAGCAGGTGTGGGTGTGTGCCTCCTGCACTGGATCATTGAATTGCTTGAGGCTTCTGGTATATATAATTTTCATGTAAGAGTTTATATTTGCTATATAATTTCATCTAAGAGTTTATACTTGCTTTTTCTCAAGCCCCAACATTGAAGATAAACTCATACTATAGTTTTGTTTGATCTGTTACTTGGTTGCATTGCAACGTATAGTTTTTAATTATACAAACATGTTGCTTTACTTACAGATTCATGCTCTGATATGAAAATGTATATGCTGGGTGTAACTGTTTCGGGGGAAATGTGTTTAGAGTTTTAATAAGTCAGTTTATAAGCAGAATTTTTAATTTGGATGTTTATTCAAAAATAAATTGAACTAGTGTGTAAAATTTAAATGACGAGGTCTTTGTAAAGACATTCATAATTTTTTACTTTGAAATTTGTATAACTTGCTTTTGGTATTTAATGGGATTTAGAAACAAAATACAGTTTTTAGGATAAATTAAAAGTAATTAGGTCTATCATGATATCATGCATAATTCAGTCTTACAGCATTCTAAAAACTAATAGTGTTACAGCTTCCTTGAACACCTTGTCTCAGGTAATCCATATCTCTAATATGTTCCCATTGAAAAGAGAGTCCATTGGTAAATCAGGTGAATAATATTTATTGGATCCAAATTTGCTACTTTAAGTAACTTGTTTGGGAATTGAATCATTCAGAAGAACATGGTGGTGACATGGAGCACCAACTTAGAATCTGATTTAATTTTACTTCACTAACTCTTGAAATGACTGTCTCATTCTCATTATTGCCACCATCTTCTTTTTTTATTTTATTTGTCATGATCTTCATTAGGAGTCTGGTTATACACTATCCTGGATTGTCATTTGGAAAGCATATTTACTTAAACTTGAGTTGCGCACTGATTTTTTTTTTTAACTATTTGCAAAAGATGGAATGGTAGGAAGAGAAATAAGACATTTCTGTTCTATGCTTATAGAGCTTATTAAAGTGTCTAATACAATGATTTCGAGACTTCTAAGCAGATAAACTATCCTTTACCCTACTGATTTGCTGAGTAGTTAATATTAGGGTGTTTTGTTTTTTTTAAATCCTCACACAAGGAGATTTTTCATTGCTTTTAGAGAGGAGGAAGGGAGAGAAGATCATTGATTGGTTTCCTTCTCGTATGTGCCCCAACTGGGGATCAAACTGCAATCTGGGTATGTGTCCTGACCAGGAATCAAACCCACAACCTTTTGGTCTACAGGATAATGTTCCAACCAACTGAGCCACACTAGCCAGGGTTAAATTACATTTCTTAATTTAAATTTTCATTGTTTAGTAGAAATGCTTTATTACTATTTTTTCCTAGAACTTTAAAAAATTTAGTATGTTTTATTGATTGTTATTACAGTTGCCCCATTTCCCCCCGCCCCCCGCTTTATTCCACTCTGCTCTGCAATCCTCTCCCACCCGCATTCCCCAACTCCATTAGTTCATGTCCATGGGTCATACATATAACTTCTTTGTCCTCTCCATTTCCCATACTATTCTTAACCTCCCCCTGTCTATTTTGTACCCACCATGTATACTGCTTATTCCCTGTACCTTTTCCCGCCATTCTCCTTCTTCCTCTACCACTGATAACCCTCCATGTGATCTGCATTTCTGTAATTCTGTTCCTATTCTAGTTGTTTGCTTAGTTCATTTTTGCTTTTGTTTTTTAGGTTCAGTTGTTGATAGTTGTGAGTTTGTTGTCATTTTACTGTTCATAATTTTTATCTTCTTTTTCTTAGATAAGTCCCTTTAACATTTCATATAATGAGGGTTTGGTGATGGCTCCTTTAACTTGACTTTATCTGGGAAGCACTTTATCTGCCCTTCCATTCTAAATGATAGCTTTGCTGGATAGAGGGATCTTGAATGTAGGTCCTTGCCTTTCATGACTTGGCAATACTTCTTTCCAGCCCCTTCTTGCCTGCAAGGGTTCTTTAGAGAAATCAGCTGATAGCCTAATGGGAACTCCTTTGTAGGTAACTCTCCCCTTTTCTTTTGCTGCTTTTAAGATTCTCTCCTTAATCTTTAATCTTGGGTAATTTAACTATGATGTGCCAAGTGTGTGCTTCCTTGGACTTGTTTGAGACTCTGAGCTTCCTGGAAGTTTATTTCCTTTGCCAGATTGGGGAAGTTCTCCTTCGTTATGTTTTCAAATAAGTTTTCAGTTTCTTGCTCTTCCTCTTTTCTTTCTGGCACCCCTATGATTTGGATGTTGGAATGTTTAAAGATGTTCTGGAGGTTCTTAAGCTTCTCCTCATTTTTTTGAATTCTTGTTTCTTCATTGTGTTCTGATTGAATGCGTCTTTCTTCCTTCTGGTTGAAATCGTTGATTTGAGTCCCGGTTTCTATCCCGTCACGATTGGTTCCCTGTACATTTTCCTTTATTTCACTTTTCATAGCCTTCATTTTTTACCTCTAATTTGCGACCATACTCAACCATTTCTGTGAGCATCCTGATTACCAGTGTTTCGAACTGTGCGTCTGATAGGTTGGTTGTCACTTCATCGCTTTTTTTTCTGGAGCTTTGATCTGTTCTTTCATTTAGGGTTTTTTGTTGTTGTTGTTGTTTTTGTCTCGGTGTGCCTGTTATGATTGAGTAAGGTATGGAGCCTTAGGTATTTGCCAGGGTGGGGCAGCCCGCTCTGCTTTGTGGTGCTGCATGTGGGGGAGGGGACTAAGAGGAAACAGTGCTGCTTGTTCAATTCTCTGCTGGCTTTCAGTCACTTCCTCTGCTACCCACAAGCAAATCAGGCCCTTCTGGTGCTGATTCCTGGGTGAGTGGATTTGTATATGTACTGGGACCCTAAGGGTCTCTCCAACGAACTCTCCTGTGAGACTGGGAGTTTCTTCCACCGCTGCAACCCCCCACAGGTTTTATAGCCAGAGGTTTTGAGGCTTTATTTTCCCTGGGCTGGTACCCTGGGTTGCATTCTGTCTCACTCCCCAGTTGTTCCTCCCACTTTATCCACACATGAATGTGGGACTGCCCTGGCTGCCCTTCTCCGCCCCTCTGACCAGTTTGGATGAATATTTCTTCCTTAACTCCTTGGTTGTCAGACTTCCATACAGTTCGATTTTCTGGCAGTTCTGGTGGTTTTGTTGTTATTGTTTGTTTTTTTAATTGTTGTTCAAGTACAATTTTCTGTCTTTTACTTCTGGTTGTTTTTTGTTTTTAAATTGGTTGTCCTTTTGGTTGTACGAGGAGACACAGTGTATCTACCTTTGCCTCCATCTTGGTAGTAATTTGCTTTATTATTAATATGAGATCCTTGAACTACCTCCAAAGAATGCTTTTAAAACTTTTGTTGAACAGTTGACTTTTTCTTTTCTTTTTTTTTAAAGATTTTTATTTATTTATTTTTAGAGAGGGAATGGAGGGAGAAAGAGAGAAATATCATTGTGCGATTGCTGGGGGTCATGGCCTGCAACCCAGGCATGTGCCCTGACTGGGAATCGAACCTGCGACACTTTGGTTCATAGCCCGAGCTCAATCCACTGAGCTACGCCAGCCAGGGCTAACTTTTTCTAAAGATGTATTTTCTTGACAATTAACATGAACCAATTTAATTATTTGAATTACATCTGATTTCACTCATATTTTTGTTAGTCTAAATCGTTCAGTGATATAATAGATCTAAAATGTAATGAGGTTTGCCTTGACAGGTGTGACTCAGTGGATTGAATGCTGGCCTGCAAACCAAAAGGGCTCCCATGGAAACCCAGTCAGGGCACACACCTGGGCCGTGGGCTAGGTCCCCAGTTGTAGCAGGCAAGTGAGAGGCACAGATTGATGTTTCTCTCACACATCAATGTTTCTCTCCCTCTCTTTTCCTTCTCTCCCCCTCTCTCTAAAAATAAATAAATCTTCAAAAAAATAAAATGTAATGGAATTTTAAAATTACATTTGCAAACTTTCCTGCCTAAAGCCTGTGTTATTATAGTTCAGAAGTAGCATGCACATTGTCAAATTTGCATTTTCTAAAATATCAATTGTTAAGGTGGTCAGTGACACAGGCTATGAAATTCACAAACAGAAGAAAGTATAGAGAATAAAGTTTTTATTCACTCTCCAAGAAAGAAGAGGGGCATGGTGTGGAGAGATACATCAGCATTGAGGGGTGGGGGCTTTGAGCTTTTGTTGGATCATAATTGGATTAAGAAAGGGCTGGGGGTTTTACTGTTCTGTGGCCCCTGGGCTGTTGGGGTGTTGTAACACAATGTTATCTTCTGCCTGTGGCTATAGGGAGTGGTTAGTTCTGTTTTTGCTTCCAGTAATTTCCAGTCCTGGGGACAAGCTCAGAAGAGTAAAAAGGCAGTCATGATTAACAGGGTCATAGGCCTGCTAGGCAAATGGTGCTGACTTTTGTCCTTTCATCAGTGATTATGTTACATTAGGTGGGATGAAAGTTAAAAACTTGTACTCCCAAGTCCTTAAGCACAAGACCATGGCTTCTGTGTGTGGGTCAGAGACTCCATGTCCTCTGCTGTCTTTGGTAGCAGGGGAGGTAGCACAGACTGTTTCCTTTCTTTTCTGTTTTCTCTTCTCTTCCTGAGTGTAGATACTTCTAATAGGAGGAGTTGAACCTCATGTTAGGGAGGTGAATGCAAATGGATCTTAACTTCAAATCCCCTGGTTCCAGTTCAGTTAACCCTCCCCATCCAGTTTTCTTGTGGTTGATTCATAACCTGACTTGCTTCCTTAACTCGAAGCATCAACTTTGACACTCCAGTCTAGGCTTTGAGGATAGGAAGGAACCTGAGAACAAAATATGTTGCTGGCTACGGGTAAACTTCTCCCCTCATTTCAGAGGCTGGAAATGAGACAACCTGAAATGATTGTTAGAAGAATGCTATGACTTTAGGGGACATTAGAGTCTAGTGGACCCACAAGGAAAATAAACTAGAAAAGGAGGGGGCATATGCTTTATTTTATTGACTCCAAGATGCCATCATTTATAAGTTGTACTGTTTTTTTTTAAATAAACGACTAAGAAAAATGCTGCCTATTTAACATTTTCCATATGTAAAATCACACCACTGAAATTGCATAGTCTAGGAACAACAAGACAATGTTACAGTAATTAGCCTCAGAAGGTATCTTGAAAAAGGTATCATGAAACCAAGAAAGAACTAAATATTAGTACTTAAAAAGTCAGGCAGGTGCCCACGGCCTGCCTGCCTGCCTTTCCAGCTCTGAGAATATATATGTCCAGTTTTACTGTGAATGGTTGATTCAAAGATGTACTCTTTATATTTTAACATATTTGAAATGGGAATATATCTAAAAATTGCTGGTATGGTATAGTTTAGTTGACAGTATTATTTCATGGTTACACATTTTTCAATCAGGGGCATCTTAAGATTGATGAAATAGGGATGAAAAAACCAATGGGAGTTGAGTGTTATGGATAATTTTGCAAGACTTTATAGCTACTTAAATTTTGGGAACTGAATTATTCTCTAACAATGATTGACAATGGATAATTTACAAATTGTCCTTGTTGGTATGAATAACCAGCCTTTTAGCCATTGATTCAAGTTTATTTTCAATTGAAAAACTTTCATAAGCTAAGTTTTGACAGTCGTGTAAATATTGTGAATAGAGATAGTGAGCTTTTTCTTTAAATCCTGAGAGCTTTGTTAAATTTAGTTATTTGAGGCTTATCCTTGAGTTCTGTTTTCTGATTTGTCATGTATATCTTGAAGTTCATAGTAAATTAACCAGTATGTTGTATTTTCTGCTCTACTTGGTTACAAAATAAACTTTTCCTAAAGAGAAATTTTGATTTGATGGACCTCTCTACTTCCTGAGATAACTGGAGAGAAAAAAGGCCAAATTGTTAGCATGTTGGGGTTTTTTTAATGTTTATTTGAATATCTTAGGCTTGTTACTTTGTTACACACATTATCTCTCCTTGCTAACAAAAGTGATTCATTTGACCACTTGATGCCAATGAAAATTGTTACAGGCCTGGATTTTTCCTTCGGTTCTACAAAGTAGTTACCAAGAGATCTTCTTTAAGCTGAAGCAGCACCACGGCTTACAGAGCAATTTTTGTTTAATGGTCTGCGTTAGAGTTTATTGCACCATGGCTTCCAACTGTTAGTGATCCGGTTCTGAGAAGGATTTGAACTTTACCCATGTCTTAGAGTGAGCTCTCCATCTCTAGTTAAGGCATACACCTGGAGGCGCGCAACAATTAATGCAATTAGCCTGGAAAGCTCTATAGGGCTTAATTCACTCCTGACCTTTTTTCATATTACCAGGCCCACGGTATTAAATTTGTTTGACCTCTCTTACCTTTCTTTCCTGCAGAGTGTCTTCCGTATTCATGTTGCATTTTGTAGAAGGGTTACCACATAACAACTTGCAATACTACTCATTTCAGTTTGAAGGCTGTCTTTACCAAATAACTTCTGTAATTCAATACCACGCAAATAATCATTTCATAACATGGATTTTAGATGCTGATGGTAAGTGTTAAAACATTTTTCTTTTATGATAATAGGCATAGAGACTTAACTCTATTTTTTAAAAATTTTTTTTAAAAAAACAGACTTTGACTTAACTATTTTTGCCCTCTTCTTGCCCTGGCCTTTAATTTTTTTAGACAAACAATGATATCATATACTACTGGTGGTTTATAGCTTGCCATTTTTCAGTTAATATTTTTGTTTTTGTATTATATGAGTAATGTATGTTCAGTATAAAAAATGGTGGTAATTTTGATTTTTTTTAGGTACATTAATCGTACTTGCAAAGAAAATGCATGGTACTGAGGGTTTTTAACTGAGAAAGAACAAAAATAACAAGTTTTACGTACTTTGCAGTTGTTAGTAATATAAATAAAAGTAAACACCTATTTCTGAAACTATTCGTCATTACAAACTGCAGCCTTCTCTCACTATGAAATGGTTTGCTTAACAGCTACATTAAAGGTAAAGCCTTTATTTAAATAATTAGGCTTTTCAGTAGAAAGATAATTAGTACAGCTCATGGATTTTGCTAATTTATTCCTTCTATTTATCTAATGTAATTTACACCTTAGTTTGTTTTCCTCACAATGTTCACTTTATCTTACACAAGATAACTCAGTCCCTTATCTTTGGCACCAAAAGACCAGTTTTGTGGAAGACAATTTTTCTACGCACTAGGGCAGGGGGGTGGGGGGGATGGTTTGGGAATGATTCAAGTGCATTACATTCTAGCTCATCTCCTGCTGTGCATCCCGGTTCCTAACAGGCCCAGTCTGGTACCAGTACACAGCCCCAAAGTTGAGGACCCTGCCTTAAAGTAGTATATATCAGGCTGTTGATATTTTTTATTTTTCTATTTTTTTATTGTTTGGACACTGTTTATATTTGGTATTTTTCTCCTGGGGATGATTTTGGATGGACAACACTAAGTACTTTGCAAACTGAAACTTGCATTGGGGGGAAGTGGTTCTCAGTAACAAACAAAAACTAAAAAAACAACTTATTTTAATTTTTATTGCATTCCAGGGAATGAAGTATCTTCTTTAGGTAGAAGAGGTTAAATGGTTTCCATCCTTGACAGCATATAAAAATCATGGTTAGCTTATTTAAAATGACCTTATTCTCCCCTAGACCAATTGTCTGTCTCTGGGGGGGCCTAAATATTAATCAGGTGATTCTGATGTGCACCTGTGGTGGGTAAGCACTGACCCAGACAAAGAAGAGGTTCTCAAAGTCTTAATGGGTGTAGAATAAAAAGTAGTGGGTTCAGGTAGTTTATAAGGGTATATCCACATAAACTTAGTGAATGGTTTTGTCTGGTGTGTGTGAGTTTGTAAAGGGGGTTGACCTCTTCCCCTGTCATCCATCATCCCATTCCTACTTTACAAATGAGAAAACTGAGGCTTATAAATAAAAAGTAGACACCTAAATACCTAATTTTTTTTAACCAAAAGAAAATAAGAAAAATTGAAACATGTTAGTACTTGAGTTAACAGCTTCATTTATCTTGATAGTTCATATATATGGGAAAAAGCGATTTTCTGATGTTGTTGGATAAATTAGGTAATGCTGTAATTCTGAGTCCCAAAAGTTAAATAATTTGTCTTGATTTTTGTATTTTAAGAAAGAGTAAAAACTCTTTCAAATTTCTGGATGTTCCATAACTTTTGTTATCCAAATAAGGACTTTAACTCTTGGCAGAGAAAAATGGTGACATGAGGTTGTGGCCATGTTTTTGAGTATTCTGTCAGTGGGTATTCAGTGATACAGTGGTTAAAAGTGGTGGTTTTGAATGTCTGACCTCTTTCACTTCTTCCCTCTTTCTCCAGGAAGTTGGCTGGAATGTGATGATTTAAAAGGTCCATGTTCTGAAAGACATGAGAAATTTGAAGTCCCTGCTTCAGAAATGCATATTGTTATTTGGGAAAGAAGAACAACCCAAATGACAGATAAAGCACCTGACTGTCTTCCATTTCAAAAGACTAATGATCAACATGCTTCCAGTGATGAGAAACAGGAACCTCCACTATTGTGTTTTGTGGGTGATGCTGCCTCAGCTGAAACACCCTCAGGAACACACCTCCAAAATACATCAGTTGCTCCTAATACTCCTTCCCAGGTTGAAGGTGTAGCTAATGGACCTCATATACTTTCAGGTCTGAAAGGTTTGGTTGACGGTGATATTTTACCTTTGATGCTTGAAAAAATACAGGTTAACTCTGAAGGTTTTGTGTTAGAAAGTATACCTGTGGCAGAAAATGGAGTGATCATCAAAACAAATACTTTACAATCACAGGAGACGCTAATGGCTGCTTTAGTATCAGCTCCATGTAATAAGGAAAAGCTTAATCAAGACCATCTTGTGGGCTTCAGCTTTCCATCTCGGATTATGAATACAAACATGCAGTCAGTACAGCCAAATTCAGAAAATACTGTAATTACTAAACCTGTGACTAATGTTCATGCTGCTGGTCCTCTACAAGAACTAAAGTCAGTAGAAATTGAGGGTACAGTTGCCCTAGAGGAGGATGTTCCATTAAAACAATTTCTTTCACCAAAAACTGAGAAATTAAAATCAGAAGAACACATTACACCTCAGGAATCTAATTTAAAGAGAAAATTTTCTCAAACTGTAGCAGCTGAGTCATCACAGAATCAATCTCTGAAAGAAAATCCGAAGAAACCGTTTGTGGGGAGTTGGGTTAAAGGCTTATTAAGCAAGGGTGCTTCTTTTATGCCACCTTGTGTTTCAGCTCTTAGTAGAAACACTGTAACTGATTTACAGCCTTCAGTTAAGGGGGCAAGTAATTTTGGTGGCTTTAAAACTAAAGGTATGAACCAGAAGGCTCATGGGTCATCTAAGAAAGTTCGTAGGGGTGCCAGTAAGTCTCCTACGGCCAGTCACCTTCCACTGAGTCTGCCATCTTCAGGTAGCACGGCTTCTCCACACGCGAATGTTAATGCTGACCTGGAAGTTTCGAAGAAACATGAAAAAGCCTCATACGAAACTCAACTCAACCACAGGTCTCATGGAAGTGAGAATGGTATTTCATCAAACCATGAAGACTCTGTTGAGGGTCAGATTCATAAACTTCGTCTGAAACTTCTTAAAAAACTTAAGGCAAAAAAGAAGAAATTAGCTGCTCTTATGTCTTCCCCCCCAAATGGAAAGTTACCAAGTGAAAATTTAGAACACATGTCCCATTGTGGGTCTCCAAATGACAGTCAATCAGTAGAAGACTTGTTAAAAGAACTACAATATCAAATTGATATTGCTGATAATAAATCTGGAGGAACCACCATGCCCAATGTTTTTCCACACAGTGGTCAAACTCATGAAGAAATTTTAGCAGAATTATTGTCTCCTGCAAGTGTTTCAGCAGAGCTCTCAGAAAATGGGGAGGCTGACTTTAGATACTTAGAAATGGGAGGTAACCCTAACCCAGCACCAGTACCTAGTGAATTAAATGGTATTTCCCAAAACACACACCTGAGACAGGACCATAATTATTGCAGCCCCACTAAGAAAAATTGCCACGTTCAGCCAGACTCGCTAACAAATAATGCCTGCGTTAGAACATTGAACTTGGAAAGTTCCCTGAAGACTGATATTTTTGATGAGTTTTTTTCCACTCCAACATTAAATTCTTTACCAAATGACACATTAGACTTACCATATTTTGATGACTACCTGTTTGAGAGTTGTTGAATGTTTATTAACTCTTTTTAGTTTAATATTTATTATTGTCTTTAAAAAAACTTAACTATATTTTTGGGTAGTGTTTGTACACTGGCCTTGTCATTGAACAAAATATAAGCTGCTGAAGGTTTTACCTCTGGTTATGCCCCTAAAATATGTAATATGTTTTAAAATTAAAATGACCAGGAATCTGTTCTCTCTGTTGGCTTCATTTTGTATTTTTAGGACAAGGACGATTTCAAAATGTCAAAAAGGGAAAAGTGGTATCTGAGTATCTGACAGTGTATAGTTTTGGTACATTAAATTTCCACATTTTAAATTTTGTTACATTGGTTCAGGAAAAAAACTAGTTTATATAAAGTCACTGCATATGACATATAGCTGTGTGACTGTTCTTGCTAATGGTACTGGGGTAGAGTGGAATGTAAACTCCCATAGAGCCAGTCACCTTTTACTTTCCGTATAGAGGGTGTCAGGAAACCGTGTTACTAGAAATTTAACTAATGGTAGTGATCAATAAATGACTTGTAACAGGAGAAGTAATCCATTTTTGCATTGATGGGCAAGAGTTTACATTATCATAAATATCATTTTTCTCCCCAAGTGTTTATTTCTGTAACCAAAGTGGGGGCAGAATATTATTTGGGAGAAAATAATAACCAGTGCTTACAAACCTTGTTATGTGTTAAGTGTTATTTATGAAACATTAATTCATTTAAACCTTAACATTCCATTGAGCAAGATACTTGTATCATAGTTAACACACAAAGTGATAGAGCTGGGATTGCAAAGCATGGTTACTACAGCAGTTGAGAGTGCTGAACTTGCCAATACAGGCTTTTTCTCTCAAGCTTCATTTAAAGTTTGGATGCCCAGCGGCATCCCTGCTGTAGTGACTTGATAGCAGTAGTTACTAAGGTTTAAGGGTGGCAGTCTTGGGGTAGAATGCTTTAACAGGGATTCAGTCCTTTATCATTTATTTGTCTAAGTTACTACCAAATCTCGCCCCCCCTTTTTTTTATTACAAAAGTAATACATGTTTATTATAAGGAAGAAGTGAAAATACAAAGAAACACCAAGATTTTAGACCATCCATTTTCATCTGTTATCACAGTGGTAATAACTACTGCAAACATTTTCATATTTTATGTATATGGATGGTAAGAAGTAAAAGTGGGATTCTACTGTGCCTATTTGTATGATTTGTTTTTACTTAATGTTTAGGGAACCTTTTTTCCATCAGTTAAAAAAATTATATTTTATTGATTATGCTATTACAGCTGTCACATTTCCCCCCTTTGTTCCTTTCCACCCTGCACACCCCCTCCCACCCACATCTGACCCACTTAGTTCATGTCCATGGGTCATACATGTTCTTTGACCTCATTTCCCATACTCTTCTTAACCTCCCCCTGTCTATTTTGTACCTACCATTTATGCTTCTGACTCCCTGTATCTTTTCCCCCATTCTCCCCACTTCCCCTCCCCACTGATGATGCTCCATGTAGTCTGGATTTCTGTGGTTCTGTTCCTGTTATAGTTGTTTGCTTAGTTCTTTTTTGTTTTTTTTTTTTTAGGTTCAGTTGTTTATAGTTGTGAGTTTGTTGTCATTTTACTGTTCTATTTTTTATCTTTTTTCTTAGGTAAGTCCCTTTAACATTTCATATATTAAGGGCTTGGCGATGATGAACTCCTTTAACTTGACCTTATCTGGAGAGCACTTTATCTGCCTTTCCATTCTAAATGAAAGCTTTGCTGGATAGAGCAATCTGGGATGTAGGTCCTTGCCTTTCATGACTTGGAATACTTCTTTCCAGCCCTTTCCTGCCTGTAAGATTTCTTTTGAGGAATCAGCTAATAGTCTTATGGACACTCCTTTGTAGGGAACTCTTCTTTTCTCTTGCTGCTTTTAAGATTCCCTCTTTATCTTTAATCTTGGGTGATGTATTTAGGATGAGCATTGGTTTGTGCTTACTACGCCCAACTTGTTTGGGATTCTGAGCTTCCTGGACTTCCTGGAAGTTTATTTCCTTTGCCAGATTGGGGAAGTTCTTACTGTGTTTTCAATTTCTTGCTCTTCCCCTTCTCTTTCTGGCACCCCTATGATTTGGATGTTGAAATGTTTAAAGTTGTCCTGGAGGTTCCTAAGCCTCTCTCCATTTTTTCAAATTCTTATTTCTCATTGTGTTCTGGTTGAATGTTTCTTTCTTCCGTCTGGTTGAAACCACTGTTGATTTGAGTCCTGGTTTCCTTCCCATTACTGTTGGTTCCCTGTACATTTTATTTATTTTACTTTTCATAGGCTTCACTTTTTCCTCTATATTGTGATCATACTCAACCATTTCTGTGAGCATCCTGATTACCAGTGTTTCAAACTGTGCATCTGATAGGTTGGCTGTCACTTCATCACTTAGTTGTATTTTTTTGTGAGCTTTGATCTGTACTTTCATTTGGGCCATTTTTTCGTCTTGGCGCACCTGTTACGTAGTAAGGGGTGGAGCCTTAGGTATTAGCCAGGGTGGGGCAACCCAGGTTGCTGCTTTGTGACGCTACATGTGGGGGAGGGGTCTGAGAGGGAACAATGCTGCTTGTTCAGTTCTCTGGCGGCTTTCAGTCATTTCCTCTGCTACGTACAAGCAAATTGGGCCCTTCTGGTGCTGATTCCCGGGTGGGTGGTTTTGTGTATGTTCTGGGACCCTGTGGGTCTCTCCAACAAAGTCTCCTGTGAGGCTGAAAATTTTTCCTGCTGCCTCAACCTCCACAGGTTTTTTCAGTCAGGTTTTGAAGCATTATTTTCCCACACTGGAGCCCTGGGTTTCGAGGTCTGTTTTGCTCCCCAGTTGTTCCTCACAGTTTATCTGCATACCTATATGGGACCACCAGCCGCTGCCTAGTCCACCCCAGTCCTCCAGCCACTGCCTTACAGTGAGTCCTGTCTGCCCGACTGCCCGTCTGCGACCCTCCTACCGGTCTGGATGAATGTTTCTTCTTTAACTCCTTGGTTGTCTTACATACAGTTCAATTTTCTGTCAGCTCTGGTTGGTTTTGTTTTTTAATTTGTTGTCCTTTCAGTTGTGTGAGAAGGAACAGTGTATCTACCTATGCCTCCATCTGGCGGAGAGCCCTCCATCACAGGTTTTGACAACATTGTGTGGATTACCATTGTGTCACCAATCTTTAGGTGTTGAGGTGCTTTGTGATGCTTTGTTATTAATTGCCCTATGGGGATTATCTTTATTGATAAAATATAACGAGAACAGATTCTGCAACACCGGTCTAACCTGACAGTCAAGAGAAGTGGACTGGAATGCACGTGCGTGAACAATGACGACTTCTCTATACTAGTTAGTAGGGGCAGTAGATGCCATTGAGTGGGCATGTGTACTGTGGCCATCACATTCAAAATGACTGAGTAAGTAGAGCGATGAAATCTGCATCATACTTTGTGTTAACCTTGAACATTCCTCCAAGGAAACTTCGGATGATTCAGAAGGCTGCAGCTATGGGCAACTGATAATTGGCAGCTTCAATTCATCATGACAACATGTCTTTTCACACATCAGGTCTCATGCAGTTTTTTTGCAAAACATCAAATCACCCAGGTGATCAGCTCCTCTACAGCCCAGATTTGGCATCCTGTGACTTCTGGCTTTTCCCAAAACTAAAATCACCTTTGAAAGGAAAGAGATTTCAGGCTGTTGATGAGATTCAGGAAAATATGATGGGGTAGCTGATGGCGATTCCAACAAAGGATTTTGCAGTGCTTTGAACAGTGGAAGAGATGCTAGGAGAAGTCTGAAGTCGCAAGGTGTCTATTTTCAAGGGGCCTGAGGCGTCATTATGTACAGGACATTCTTAATGTTTCTTTGGTAGCGTGTGGCTGGATACTTTCTGGCCAGACCTCATGCCAAAGTGTATGATTCCTATTAGACTTCCAACTGGAGATAATTGCAAAGGAATATGAAGCTGCAATGCTGGGGACCAAGAGAGAGGTAGACACCAGAGATTCTCATTTAGGAATGAAAAATGCATGGGTCATATTTAATGCTCTGATATAGAGGGGTCATTTAGGGGTTAAGGCAGCTTTGGCGAACAAAAGAGGCAGTAGGAGGAAAACCAGGTGAGTGAAGTGTCCTGCAAATCAAAGGAAGAAAGATTTGTTTGTTTTTTTAAGGAGTAACTGTTGCTGATCTGTCAGATGCTGCTGTGAGGCAGAGCGATAGGAGAACTAGGAAGTGACCATTGGCTTTGCTAACAGGAGCCCTTGGTTCAATGGAGCTGTAAGGACAAGTGAGAGGGTTCAAGAGTGAAGGGCGGTGAGAAAGTGCAGATAAGGACTCATTCTTTTGAAACATCTGGTGACTTGAGGGAATGGGAGGTCAAGGTTTTTGATAATATTTTTAAGATGGGCAGTGTCACAATGTGTTTGTGTGTGAAATTGCATGTTCTGTAGATAGGAGAAGGAACAGTAGTGGGAGCAAATTTCTCCAGGGATGGGATCCAGTATACTGGGGTAGGGTAGGGGTGTGCAAAAAGAAACAATTTATTTATTGAAACAGTGTATATTTATTATTACATGAAGTTTGAAGTTTCAACTTAAGTCACCTTCAAAGTATTCTCCAGTTGATGCAGTACACCTATCGAGACATTTTTTTCCTCTGCTCAAAACAGTTTCTGAATTCAGTGATTTTGATGCCTTTTAGTGATTCTGCTTTTTTTGTTTCACCTCTTCCACATCGGCAAAACATCTCCCTTTAATGACTTTTTATATCAGGGTAACAAAAAGTTACTTGGTGTAAGATCAGGTAAATAGGGTGGGGCATGGGAGTCATGCCATTTTTGGTCAAAAACTGCTGAACCCTCCATGCAGTGTGGGCTGGTGTGCTTGTAAATCACCCATCATGAAATTGGCAAATGTTTTGAGAGAGTCTTCAAAAAAATTCACTGAAGCCAAACACAGCCTCTCACACCACCACCAGCTAGTACACTGATACATATGGGTTCCTAGAACATTCACCTTGCAGGGGAAGCCTGTACTAAAAGGGTCCTGCCCTCCGGAAGATAATTCTGGTGTTTGTTTTGTTTTGGAGTGGGGATCCCCTCTTGTACAAGAGGAGGGTGTGACCTTAAGAGCTTGAAGAGTTTACCCACTGTAATGCCAAGAAAGATGAAGTATCTAGGTACAGATGTTAGGAGATTGGATGATTAGAGATTGAGAAAGGTCTGGTGATTACTTTCTCAAGGATATAGTGGAATCATCAGCTGAGGGTGTGAGGGGAGAAGGAGTTAAAGGCTGGAGAAGAGAGGTTTGAATTACTAGTTTCATGAGCTAATCCAATAGGGACATGCAGTAAGCTTGCTAGGTAGTTCTGAAAGCCCACCAGAGGTTTAGGGTCATAAGTTTAATTAAGACCAGCTAAGACAGTTGTTTATTTTTCTCCAGTCACATTTCCTGCTGAGGTGCTGGACAGAGGGAAAAGGTGGAAAGTTGTATTCAGCCAAAATTAGAGGTATTGTCAGACAAATGGGACAGAAAGAGGAAAAGAATTAAGGTTTTATGCAAGAAAAATGATTATAGCTATGGATAAGGAAGAAAGTAGAGACATCGAGCAGGTGATGGTCCTTTGAAAGCAGTGGCAGATCTCGAATTGGAGGTGGGTTCAAAGACTGCTAGAGTGGGGATTAGTGGGCAAAGGAAGCTGGTTTGGAAGGAGTGCTTGAAACCATGCTTTTGGACACAGTGCAGTTATGAGTGATAACAAAGTGTAAAGTATGACAAGGAAAGTGGGTGGCCAAGTTTGGGGGAGAAGTCCTTGAAAAGTAAGAAGATAAAGGAACCAAGAGACCAGGATGGGGTATGGATAGACTTTGCAGAAGGCAAAGTCATCTAAGTGGTAGAGGGGAGTCCTGGTAGGAAATACACAGTAAGCCAGGAGCTAAAATCCTCAAGGAAAGACAGAATACTATGAAAATACCAGATGACAGTAAAAGGAGCAGTATGGACAGTTCAGTCTAATGGTTTGTGCTTCAAAGTCTGTCACGAGCATATGTTCATGACAGTCTTTCCTGTAAATCAGCCAGACAACTACTCAGCTAGCTGCCTGCTGAGCAGCCCGGCAAACAGGAATGGACAAGAATCACACACAGTCACTATGCTATTCACTCAGCTCTTATTGAATGCAGGTTCACTCAAAGTAGAACATCACCACACATTAATATCCTACTCACATTCTAACGATCTAAGAGAAATGTGACACACATACAGCAATCAATTGGGGATGACAAGCCTGAGTCCCAGAGTCTGGGTCTGCAGGTCTGCGAGGCAGCACAATGGGCAAGGGAGTTGTTAGTGTTTTGTAAGGAAGGATCTCTAAAGCCAGGTGGGCATCAGGGCAGGCGAAGTCCTCTGTCCAGCAAGGCAGAGCCTCTGGCAGCCGATGCCAAGGTTCATCAGCGTGGCATGGAGCAGCACTCGGGTGTGTGGAGCTGGGCTGTCTCAGTGGTGGTCTGGAACCTGCCTCAGTGCTGCCTTGGAAGTGGGATGCTCTTATTCTTCTGGGTCTTTTTGATAAATGCCATGGCACCCCTGATGCCAAGTGTAGCATTTCCCCAGGAGCCTGTCTATGGGTGGTCCTGCTCTGCAGACATGGCTACTCTGACACGCGTGCAGATATCTTAAGTGTGTCTCCTTGCCAGATGTGTTTACTCTGACTTAAGTCATTTTCCTCTTGAACCAAAGTCATGGCTGACTGACAGCCATTTTAGTTGACATAAGTGACTCCACTTTGTTTTACATACTTTATGCTATCTCGATCATTTTTATCAATGACATTGTATTGGTCCTGCTCTCCACAGAGGCACCGAGGGGTCATAAGAAAGACGGGAATGGTTGAAACAGCAACAGGGAACCCGGAAAGAAGGACTGTATGGGAAGCTGTTTCTTCAGGAGGTATTCAGATTGCATGCCAAAAGGGCAAGCAAGACACTGTTTTCATAGAAGAGGATATGGGAGGTCCTGTCATATATGCTGGATGGCACTGTGGAGGACAAAAGTGTTGGATAGGAGTGGGAGAGATCAGATCTAGAGTTTAAGGTCCCAAGAGACTTAGAGTTCATACGATGACAGAAATAAACAAGAACACAGGTTAGGATGGGATCTTGGGAAGGGAGATTGGGCGGTTCACCAGTTCTAATATAGCGTCCCACTTGGGATGGGGTCTGAACTAGGTCTCTGAACAGGGAACACGAGGAGCACTGTAGGCTGCTCTTCAGACCATCAGTGGCTGAATTGAAGTCTTACTAATTTACATCCACTCTTTAAGTATAAGGGTATTAAACCTTTGTCATGTGGCAATTGTGTTTCCATTTGACCATCATTTTTATAATTTGACTGAAGTTTTACATTATTTTCTCTTTCCCTTTAGTATTATGTTTTAGCAAGGTCGTTTCTACCCCAAAATGTATCAACATATCTTCTAATGAAGCTAGGTTTCTTTCCCTTTCCTCTCCCTACCCTCTTTTTGGTCAAAAGTCTTTAATTCTTTTGGAATATATTTTAATGTGTTCCATTGAGGTTTCTTTTTTCCCCATTAGTAAGTTTGTTCAAATACCATTTATTGAATCAACTCACTGTTCTTTAACCATTGAAAATATACCATTCACATATTTTTCATTTCAAATTTATTAACAAATGTTCAATTCCTATTGTAGGTTGAGGTTATGTGGGAAAAAGTTTAGTGACCAATTATATAATACCAATTAAACAGTGTAAATACCAATTTTCTAGAAGAAAAAAAAGGCTAGGAGGAAAGTCTATAAATTTTAATTAATTTTTCCTCCAGTTAACATCATCACAATTGTGTCCCCTGCAAGTAAGAGAAAGTGTATGAAAAGTGAAAGATACAATTTATTAGAGTTTTGTTTGTTTTGTCTTCCACTTTTATTTAGATATAACTGACATACATCCTATATAGTTTAATGTGTCCTGAATAATTGTTTGATTGGCATATATTACAAAATGATTACTGCATTATGTTTAGTTAACTTACTTTTGTTATGCGCTGCAAATGCAAACACAAAATGGACTGGCTTCTCCAAAATTAGAGTTTGGAGAACAAAAGTGGAGTCAGTCTGGTAGATTAGAGAAACATCCCAAAGAAGTAACATTAAGCTAATGATTTCATACCGAGCAGTTTCCAGGGCCAACTCCTGTGGGTACCCTGCCACAGGCTGTTCAGTGAGCTTATCTGTGACTGTCTTTCTGGCCCTTGTCCCCTTTTTACCACCAGGAGCTCCACACCCCTTCACCCAATGGTGTCCCTTCAGGAAGCTACAGAACAGGCAAGTGGGGCTGTAAGGCATACCAGGATGCTTCTTCGTAAATCAGATCCATGAAAAGGTGCTTATTAACTTCTGCAAAATAGCAAAAGGGCTAAAGAGATGACAAATCTGGTCCTGGAGAAGTTTAAAACAATCAGATTAGCCCTAGCTGGTGTGGCTCAGTGGATTGAGCCCTGGCCTGGGAACAAAATGGTTGCCAGTTCAATACCCAGTCAAGGGCACATGCCTGGGTTGTGGGCCAGTCCCCAGTAGGGGGCACGAGAGAGGCAACCACACATTGATGCTTCTCTCCTTCTCTCCCTTCCTTCTCCTCTGTCTAAAAATAAATAAGTAAAATCTTTTTAAATATCAGATTAAATATACCCACAGAAGCAAGAGGTCAACAGGAGAACAGGAACTCCTGTGAAATACTGCAAATGACTCAGTGAAAATGCATTTTGTTCCATTACTGCAGGTGCTTAGTATCTTGGGAAAGCACCCTTCTTGACAGCTTTTCCTTTATTATAACTGTCCCACTGGGCTTGGAGGCAAAGTTTACCTAAGCGTGCTAGCTAGGAGGTTCAAGTGTCTCCACAACCCACCCCATAGGTGATGGTCCCCCAGCCCTAAGGCACCACAAAACAGTCCTTTTCAGCAGACGGCAAAATGTTTGCTGTTGTAAGCTGAGTTCCCCTGGTCATGGTACCTGTAGTTACTGTAAAGAATCCACATGCTTAGTAATTAACGGAGGAATTCTATATTGAGTCTTGTCTGTTGTTCGTTTTCACCTATGTAGCACTTAAGTAGTAAGTACTATAAGTGAATGGCAATGATCACACCAGCCTATATTCTAGTATAAGTGAATATATTGTGTGATTAAGTAGAAATAAACTATCACTATGCTCATACATGCATGTGATAATGTATGGTAATCTACTTCTCACTTTATTACTACAGTAGTTGGGGAATTCCTTATTTTAAAGTGTGTAATTTGATTTACTCATTTGGGAAGAACTAGTTTTATTGGCAGTGTGGAGAGCTGCACCAGGTGTTTCACTGGTGGGGTCAGACTGAACCTTGGTTCAGCAACCTTGGTACAGGAGCTCTGGTTAGGAGAGAATTAAGACTCAAACTATAAGAGAAAGTTTATTTAGAAAGTCACAGAGGTAGAAGTGAATGGCAGAAGGAATGGGCTCAGGAAACAAGTTACAGAGGCAAAAGAAAGGCCTTTGGAGCTTAGGAGAGGGGGAGGTAATGGTAACTTTCAGGGTGGGAGTTCAGAGTCAAGACATGATCATGCTCCCTGGAGGGAGGAAGGAGTGTATGCTGGATCCTAAAAGTTTTTAAGGTTGGAGATCTTAGGGACAGTGTCGGGAGAATTTAAGTAGAATATTATCAGCTTTCCAGGTGTGTCCTTTCACGGTCGTGATCTCCGCTGATTAGTTGGAGCCAGGGCAGGGGGTCATTAGTCAATGCAGCTGGTCCTGGCATCACCCACCTGGTTTTGCTGCTTTTCTGGTCCCAGAGCTGAAATACAGGTGAGGCCTAGATGTTACCTCTAGGGAGGAAAGGTCAGGGGGTCTAAACCTTGTGACCAGTGATATGCTAGGTGAGGAAAGCTTACCTAGGGGGTAGATCTTGGTTTTCCCAGTTTTGCACGTAACCTTCTGTACCTGGCCCATTGTCCTTGCTCTGTTCATGTCTGTCTAACTGCCTACCACAGTTGGAGTCATCTTTGTGAGACAATAATTTTTGTTATTTCGTTTTGCTTAAAAAAGTAATGAAAACCAGCTCAATTCCTATGAGCAGCTAACTAAAACATGACAGTTCGCTGGGCGCCATTAAGTAACTCGTAAGGAAAGAAATACAAATTGATATCTGCCAGTGCTATAAATCCTTATGGCAGTGACTCTGAATAGATTGATATATTAAAGCCCTTCACATCCAGTCATTCCAGAATGTGGCAAGCATTAAGTGTTAAAGCCTCAAGAAACTTTGTGGGGTTTTTTTTGTCTCGGGTTTTGTATTATAACTACTTAAATGCTTAATTCATTTATCTTTGTAACTTGTCAATAGCATTACCGCAAAATCTTCAGTTTAGTAATTTTTCCATAGCTAAATATTTTGGATTTCACATACTTTTTTACCTTTATCAGTGGTTGGAATACAAATTGAATGAATAAAATACAAAGCTAGGCCTTCAGAATCTGGGGGCCAAGAACTCTGCTCCAGATGACCTATGGCTCCCTTGGACACTGTAAATAAATAAAGTATTGTCTGTGAAAATGTGCGTTCTGGGAAAGGGGTCCTTAGCTTCCCATTCAGGTTTTCATGGGACTCCATAAACCCTATAAGTTGTCTCTTAGGAAGTTTATCTTAAATAAAGTTTATCTTAAAATGGAGTTAAACTTTATGAAGTTTTTTTTTTTTCTGGGACTAGGTTTTAGATGAATTTCATTGTATAGAATCAGTCACCAGTAAGATACTCTCTGCCAAGGTTTCTCACCCTCCAAATTTGCAACATCAAACAGTGTTGTCACCAATTTCTGAGTCACCAAGGCTTGAAATGTAGGTATGGCCCTCACAGTCTCTTCTGTTTCAGTCCCTACGTCCTGTCCAATTCCCTTGAATTACAACCATACCTTCTTTTCGATACCCACCATATAGCCCAGAGCCTCATTGCTCCTTTCAAATATAATTCCCTCTTAACTGTTTTCTCTAACACTGTCAGGAAACACTCTGTGTGCTAAACTGAAGAATTTGAGCTGTATCTGAAGGAAATCCTTTGGAACCTAAAATGATTATTAATAACAGAAAATGGTCTATTTTCTCAAGGAGCTTAGGAAGGACATGCTTTCCAAATCCCCACAACTTCAGTAGTAGCAAATATTACATCTTCTTTATCTTGAAATGTTAGACTTGATTGAAACAGTGTATAAATGATTTTATGACCTAATTTCCCCCCATTTTTCTGTTTCCACTGTAAGCAATCCTTAAATTTCAGTGGAAAGTTTGGAATTTTGAGAAGCATCAGAAAGGCCACTTACCTGAGAACATTTTGGGGGCTACCTGTCACTCTGCCTGGAATTCCATGATAAGTGCCAATTGTATCTCCCCCTCTAGGGCTCCTAATTAGGCAGTAGTGGGTAATTATCAGCCAGACTTTGATAATCAATCCCTAAGAGACAGCCTAGTGAGACAGCTCTTCTTTCTTCTAGGTCTCTGAATTCTATCCATGGTAAGTCCATCTCAGAGACACAGCACTATCACGTGACCTGTCTCGACAGAAATGAATTCTATTATCACGTTATCATAATATAATGTGGTTTTCCATCTCTGTAGCAAACTCTTATGTGATCATGTGCTTGAAAAATGTCTTCTGAGTGACCAGAGTTGAAAATAGGCCATGCACACCTTTCAACAGGAAACCGTATTCTTTTCGTCTGAGTTTGTTGTCCTGTAGAATTCTGCAGTAAACACTGACACCGTTGCCTAGGTTCATGTCTGTTGCACAAAAGTGGCGGCAAACCTTAATTTAGCAAATGGTTACTTAGGGTGCCTGTGCTCCCATCAGGGTTCTCGGTACCACCTCTTGGCTGGAGATGAGGCAGTACTGAATAGCTATATTTCCTCTTGGTGGTGTCAGATTTTCAGAGAAGCCGGTGGCATTTAATCACTCATCAATGGGCAAATGGTTCTGTATCATTTACAATGACTGCTGTTGGTGAACAGCCCTGGGTAGGTTTCCTAAATCTGCGTGCTAATTTCCCCTGGATGCACTGCAGGAATAGAACAAATGTGCCAAGTGCCACCACTGCAGAGATGGATCCAGTCCCTCTGTCTTTGGATACCCGGCAGCGTCTTACTTCTATTCGATCAAAATTCTCCGCGTGGCCTCGTTAAAACTCTGTTCCAGGAAAAGCAACAGCTCGTCCCTGGGTGGGCTCGAACCACCAACCTTTCGGTTAACAGCCGAACGCGCTAACCGATTGCGCCACAGAGACTGAGCTGTCCAGCTTCTGCTGCTATGGGTACAGATTCCCGTGGCCACACCTCTCTAGCCGCCCGGGGCGTTGCCTCGCCAGCCTGCGGAAGAGTGTGCGGAGGCCGAGGGCGGAGAAGCGGACTGCGGGCGGGTGCGTGGACACCAAATTGCCGGTGCCTTTGGGACAGGAGCAGCCCACTGTGCCCGCCCCATGAGGGGGGCCACTTCCGGCTACAGGTTTCCCTTTGGAGGCGGGCCACTAGGCTCAGTGGGCTGCTCCTGTATGCTCCTCGCACTGCTACAGGGGGTTGCCCCTCCACTCTGTGACTCCACTGAGTTCGACATGCGAGGGACCCTCCTCTTCTCCGAAGTCCTTGACCATGCCCCCAACCCCCGTCCTAGTTCCTTTTCTCACCATTTTAATCCAGTTTTTAAAGCCCGCATTTCAGAGTATTAAATACATTCACAATGATGTAAATGTATTTAACCATCACCATCCACCCCCAGAACTTTTTCATCTTCCTAAACTGAAATTCTGTCCCTATCTTACAACAGCTCCCCATTTCCCTTCCCAGACCCTGGTACCCATCATTCTACTTTCTGCCACTACGAATTGGACCACTCTAGGTACTTCATATAAGTGGAATCATACCAAATCTGTCCTTTTGTAACTATTTTGTTTCACTGGGCATAATGTCCTCAAAGTTCATCCATGTTGTAGCATGTGTCCAAATTTCCTTTCTTTTTAAGGCTGAATCATATCCCATTGCATGGATGGACTACATTTTCTTTACCCATTAATCTATCTGTGCATGGACACTTGGGTTGCTTCTGCCTTTGGTTAGTGTCAAAATGCTACAGTGAATGTGGGTGTGCAAATAACTCTTTGAGGTCTTGCTGTCAATTCTTGGGTACATACTCATAAGTACAAATGATACAACATATTGTAATTGTACTTTAATTTTTTGAGGAACCACCATATCAGTTTTCCACAGCAACCACACCATTTTACATTCTCACCTACAGTGCACAAGGCTTTCCTTTCCTTTTTTTCACATCCTGGACAACACATTTATTTTCCCTCCTTCCTCCCTTCCTCCCTCCCTCCCTGCCTCCCTTCCTTCCTCCCTCCCTTCCTTCCTCCCTTCCTCTCTCTCTCTCTCTCTCCCCCTCCTTCCTTCCCCCTTCACCTTAAATAATAGCCATTTCAATGGGTGTGAAGTGTTTTTTTGTTGTACTTAAAAAAAAATCCTCACCCAAGGTTATGTTTATTGATTTTAAAGAGAGGAAGGGGGGGAGAGAGAGGGAGAGAGAGAGAAACATTGAAGGGTTGCCTTCCATACATGCCCCAACTGGGAATTGAACCTGCAACCTCACTTCAACCAATTGAATCTGGTACTTTCGATTTGCATTCTCTAAGGATTAATTACATTGAACATCTTTGCTGAATGTCTTTTGCATCTGGAGTCTGTGGGTTCTATGACCCTTCCTCTATTCCTTCCTCCTAACCAGAGCCAGCTCTGCTTCAGTGAGGAGGAAGCTGAGAGTGATGGAAGCCAGCTTCTGACAGAGGGTGGAGGAAAGGCACCAAAGAGGCCTGCAGTGTGGAGCATATGCAATACAAGGGAGAAATCTGAGCAGGAGGACCATCTAGAGATCCTGTTGTCTTGAGGGATGCTTGCTTCTCTGTGCTGGGCAACATTTGGAGTAGGTTATGTTTATTCCAGCTGTACAGGGATATTTATGTAACTGGTACTCTGAAGAAAGAATCAGTGACCTCCACCTTGGGAATACTGGAACGGATAGCGTTTTCCAAACTGCATTTGTAAAAGTTAACTTAAGATTATGCTAATTTAATAGAACTTTTCATTTGCATTTTTTAGTTTCTTGGGAACTGTGAGAATTTCTTTTTCAGTGTTTAAATGGTGATCTCTCTTGTGTGTGTGTGTGTGTGTGTGATTCCTCTTAAAAACACAGTAAGATCTTCCAGATGTATAAGAAAGAACTTTATTTTTCCATAACTCCCTTCAATTACTATTTTGAGTCCCTATTCTGCTGCTAAAAGGACAATCTCAAGCAAACTCAGGATTCCCTTTGTCCCCTTTTTTGGAGCTCTTTCTAAATGCTGAAGTTTTGGAGGGCAGTTATTCATCTGGTCCTTGAGTCACATGTGCACACAATTTGCTGAACAGGCAATTTTGTTTCAATTGCAGATTCCATGGCTCTTCCACACCTCCTCTGAGAGAGAGGAATTGCTTGTGAAATTGGCTTTGTTGCATCAGCATTCCACAAAGTCTTTCCTGGCACAGCCCCCTATGTTTATGGGACCTGTTATGGACTGAATGTTTGTGTCCCCCTGAAATTCACATGTTTGAAATCTAATCTCCAATTTGATGGTATTTGGAGGTAGGCCTTTCAGAGGCATTTGGGTGGAGCCCTAGTGAATGGGATTAGTGCCCTGTTAAGAAGACTGCAGAGAGTTTGTTCCATCTCTCCACCATGTGAGGTGAAGTCCACAGTCTGAAGCCCAGAAGAGGGCTCTCACCAGAACCTGACTATACTGGCACCTTGATCTTGGACTTCCGGTCTCCAAAACGGCGAGAAATAAATTTCTGTTGTTTATAAGTCACCCAGTTCATGGTACTTTGTTATAGCAGCTAGAGATGGCTAAGCAAGGACCCCAAATTTCTTTATTCTTATTAACCTCCCCACTGCACTTCCCTTTCTCTAGCCCCGGACTATGGGATGCACAAGTGACTATAAAGTTTTAAAGGCACCTTTGTGGAAGGAATAACAGGAAATAACCATAAGTGTGCTCTTGGTCCCTCAGGAACCATCTGAAAGTCTAAGGGTGTCCTTTCAATCATACTTGTTTGGAAATATTATTAAATTTCTCTATTAAGCTGCATTCTGGAGACTCTCACTCCATATTCATGTGGGTTCAGTAGTTTTAATAGGCCAATTATGTTTAAGTAATCATAGGTACTTATCAAACTATAAAACAGGCATTCCAGGAACCATATGGTTCTGTCCATTGAAATTAAACTCTCAACTGGAAGCTCCTTCTAAAATGTAAGGTCTCCAAGGATAGAGATTTTAGTTGGTTTTGCTCCCTACTGAATTTCCAGCACCTAAAACTCTGCCTGGTATACAGCAGATGCTCAATAAATACAAGCCAAATCAATGAGTAAATGGAAATTGTAAGTCATAAAGTAAGCTTGAAAAATAAAATGTGACAAAAATTAAAATGTTAATATATAAGGAGCACTTATCAATAATATGAAAAAACCTCTTTACAACTCAACTGAAAAAAATTGAGCAAGCAAAAAATTAGGAACATGAACAGAATATTCCCAAAAGAAGAAATACATATATACACAGGATCAATATAATCATAAAAAGCTTAGCCTCACTAGTAATCAAAATCAAGGTTAAGTGAAATAAAGATCTTTCTTTTCTCAAATAGCAAAGCAGAAAATGATATAATACTAAAATGCTATCCAGAGCATAGAGGTCACTCCCACACATGACTGATGAAAGTAAACTTGCTATTTTATTTCTGGATAACAGTCTGATATGGACATCAAATGATATCTACACCCTAACATTTTAGAAATTCTTGTTAGAAATGTCTTCTTAAAAAGTAACCAGGGATGTGACCAAAGTTTTAAATATTTCAGCAGACTATTATTTACAGTAGTGATAGATAGGAAATAGTCTAAATCTCTAGCAATTGGATAAAATGATGAATTTATTTAGATGATATATTTAGAAAATAAATATTAGTTATATATACATAAAAAATAAATTTCAAAGAATATCTAGAAATATGGCCCTGGCTGGTGTGGCTCAGTGGATTGAGTGCTGGCCTGCGAACCAAGGGGTCACCAGTTCCATTCCCAGTTAGGGCAACATACCTCGGTTGTGGGCCAGGTGCCTGGTAGGGGTCGCCCAGCAAGAAGCAACCACATACTGATGTTTCTCTCCCTGTATTTCTCACTCCTTTCCCCTCTCTCTAAAAATAAATAAATAAAATCTTTAAAAAATATGTAGTCGTAATAATGTGTTAAGTATAAAAGTAGGCTACAGTCCCCTACATGTGAATTATATGGTTCATATAATCAGTAAAATAATATCTTCAAATAATAATTGACATCATGGTCATGATAAAATGTTAAACGGTAAGATGGTGAATTGTATAATCATGATAACTCTTACTTGCACAGTTCTTCTGTGTGTGGTGACACTATTGGAGATGCTTTATACATATCACTTCATTAAAGCCCATAGGAACCCTGTGATGCGATACTGTTACCATCATTCTAATTTTCCAGGTGAGGGCATTTGTGCAGATAGCACTTTGTTTAGGTTACAGAGCTTCTAAGTGGAAGGGCCCAGTTTTAAACCTGGATCAGACTCCAGAGGCCACCCCTATAACCTTGACCTACACAGCCTCTCACACCGCATATCTGGCATGCACCCAAATGTGTTGTATGTGTTTGTGTATGTGTGTATGCATGTGTAGTATTTGGAAAATTCTCTGTAATATTTTAGTGGTTATCCCTGGATGGTGGTTTTTATTTTCTTCTTTACTACATTTTATTACTTCCTCAAACATTTGTAGTAACCAGTACTTACAAGGGGCCAGGGATGAAAGGCAGGAGCAATTTCCCTAAATTACAGATAGAGGGTGGTAGGTGGCTATTCTTGTTCTGGAGCTTCCTTGTATGGTGCAGAGGCATGCTAGTCTGTGGCATGGTAACTCGGTCAGTCCGGTTGGTGCACATGCACACATGGGTCTTTGCCAAGCACAGGGCTACTGTCACACTGGCCTCTCTGCTCTACTCTGTCACCCACCTTGAAGAAATGGTGTCAGGAAGATGTAAGCCACTTGTATGTGAGTGACTTTACAATGTGTGACCCAATTGGTAATGAATATGCTTTCATTTAAAAAGAATTGGAGAACCTGAGATTAGGTGACTTTTATACTCTTTTAAAATACCTCTTTGCACTACTTTTTTCTTTTTTACAATAACTTGTTTTCATTTGAATGAAACCTACTGTTGGAAGTTGTTTTAAACATTTGTAAATATGCTATGGAATACTTAACACATTTTGGCTAAATGGCAGTCAGTAGATGCTTATTGAGTCTTGTGAGAACCTGGACCAGATGCTTCAGGGACCTCCCTTCCACTAAGAGTCTGAGACATCACTTCTGCTCACAGAGCGCTTCAATCTACTTCAGGAACAAAGAGATGTAGAAAAAAGTTTTGAGGCAGTAAGTGCCATCTGCACTCTGTGGTGTGGAGGAAGTGGGTGTGGGCTGACCCTTGGCAGGATCCTTAGTTGGTGAGGAGAAGGAACAGAGGCACAACAGAAGATCAGCCCAGAGGATGCAGGGGACTTACATGGAGTGTTGTGGGATATAAAGAAAACTACTGGTGGCAGAGTATGGAGGGCCTTAAATATGAGGCTAGAAAATTTGCATTATGAACAGTATTGCTCATAATGGTGGAAAATTTAAATGACTTTAATGCTCATCAAAGGGACAATGTATCAAGTACTGTGGTATATTTATACAATGTGTGGTAAGGATACACTGAATATTTTGAAAAGAAGAGACTTGCTAACAACAAGGTTTGGGGGAAGGTTGATTAGGCGTGTGAAGGATGGGTGAGAAAACTAGTGGGGTGACTGTTTCTATAAAGCAGATGTGAAATGAGGAGGCCTTATTAGGATGGGGACTGGGATAACAACAGTGATTCTAGAATAGAAAATGGAGAAACAGTGTCAGGATGCCCCATGCCAGGTTTAACATTCAGATCTCAGAATAAAGGATTTTTATACTTCCAGTTGGATGTCACCAGGTGGGGTTGCCAAAGTCTTCAACCAGCTGACAGCACCCCTCCAATGCTGGATAAGCACACACTTTTCTATAATTATTCCCACACAGCATTTTGCCATTTTATTGATTTGTCTTCATTTAATACACGTTTCAGAATATCTTCCATTTTTTAAAATTTGCTTTTCTTAAATGCTTTGGGGACTCTACACTTTCTTCTGTGGTGATTTATTCTGCCAGTAAACATGTAACCCTACCATGAACATGTTTTATTTGTGTCATAAACCAAAATAAAAAATAAAAAAATAAAACCACTGATTATGAATTAGATGTGTTGATTGGTACCAAGGTTATAGAGGCATTTGGTTGGGGGGATTGGGCATGTCCTTGCATGCTGGATGAGTGCCACAGAACACAAATGGAGTGTCATGCAGGGAGAGATCAAGACTAGCACTGGTGGTAAGAATAGATAAATGTATCACATTCACTTAAAAATTCACTGCTTGCATGGTGAGATGTGTCATTGAGGGTGGGGGATGGGAGTTCTGACTGGCAGGTGGTTTTTGGGTTTATTCTCATGGAGACTGAAGAAGCAGGGATAGTGAAGAAGAGCAACAGTGGAAATGAATGGAGAAAAATTGACAGAATGCAGGGGGATGCACCCTTCGTGCATGCCTGAATTACCATAGGCAGCCTGAACTCCCTAACCAGCCATTCCAACCAGAGTGTTCACTAGGGTTCTTTTAGGAGCTACTTCAGGAGCATGAAGGTAGGGAGGAAGCTTCCAGCAAAAAGATTCAAAGACAAATATATTTTACATACATAGTATTGTTGTACTATTTTTCCATATGGGGTATATCCTAAAACAATGGCTATTTCTCTGAACTTGGTTCTAAAAGGAGACTGTGTTCTTTTAACAGAATCATTTAACCTGTCACATACCAACTACTGAGGGTGTACACTAGTGTCAGACCCTTCTCTTGGTGCTGCCTGGAGGGACCCTTGCTTCTGGGTTATAAGCCTTGCAGAGATTCTAATTCCCTTTTGTAAGTCAGGCTGGGGTTAATGGCTTCTTCTTGCAGCCACTGAGACATCTGAGGGCTGTCCTACAAGTGCTGAGCAGACAGATGGGAGGCCCCACTTCCTGTCCCTGTATGGTAAGTGCCCACTGAGAGCCACTGGAGGAAGGAGGGAAACCTCAGAAAAGCCGGCCCCAAAGTGACGGCACCATGGACAACCATGTCTGTCTGCTTACCCTGGTGAAACCCTGGCAAGAGGTAGAAAAGCTAAAGTTTTGAGAAAGAATAAAGGGAGGTGAACAAGACAAAGAGCATGAATGGGGCATGGGGAAGAGAAGGGAAAGAGCTCAAGCTGTGAAGATGAACGGTAAGCAGATGGTGAGATGTGGCCTCAGGAACTGGAACACAGTGTTATCTGACTGTAAGAGAAAGATATCCTGATGGAGAACAGGAAGGAAACTGCAAATAGCATGTCACATTAGAGCTGGCCAGAATCAACTTTCTTAGTTTACAGATGAGGAAACTGAGGCCCAGAGAGGGGAAGTGGTTTGCTCAAGGGCAGATTCTTGGGAGAATCATCTGCTTTCACTCTCTCCACTTCCTCACCCCCCCCGCCCCTTCCCTCATCATGAGTCAGTTCTGGAGGGCAGGCTGGTTGGAAGCCCTACCAAGATGGGTCTGGGCAGGCGTGCAACACAGGAGGGTCCTGGGTCAGGGAAGGGAAGAGATCTTTAAGATCTCTGCTTTTCTTCTGGAAATCTCCCTCAGAGCTACAGACAGACAGGGTGTCTGGGATGCTGCACCTCTAGGCAGACATCCTGGAGAAAGAAAGCTGGCTGGGAGCTGGTGCAGAGTTGGTGGTGTGATTGTGTGCAGAGCAAGGGGTTCCTGAAGCTCAGCCAGAGGGTGCTGATACTCTCCATAATCTGCCTCTGTCCCCAGCATCCCAAAGATGTGCCTCTTTGCAGAACTGCAAGTGTGTTCTTCACTCTTTGTATTTTGTGCTGTCTATGAGGCTTCAGAGACAAGAAATGCAGGTTCTTGCCTTTGCACTGTTTCTACTTCCTTCTGGTCTGCAGAATTAACTTGGGCTTCCCAAGTTAAAAATACTCACTGTATTTTTAACTCTGTCCTGTAGCATTTGCATTCATCCCCTCAGCCTTGGTTTTAGTTACAGCACCTCTGTTTGCTTCCTTCTGTAGACTGGAGGTTGTCTCAAGTCAGGAGGACATAGCCCTGTTCATACCTGTACCTCGCCCACCTATGTCAGGGAATGGATGTGTGCCATCCTTTGGGGAACAGCAGTCAGTGCAGGGATGTTAGTTATATATTTATGATGAGAGTTCCGAAGGGTGGAAAGGAGAGGGTCTGGGTGCTGGAAGTGGAAGATTATTCTAAGAATGGGTATGACAGGAAAGACAAGTATAGCTCATGGAGTGGAGAGTGAGTGGGAAGAAAGGAAGTAAATGTCGGAAGAGAAGGGGTGGAGGGTGAGAGGAGAAGCACTGGCAAAGGGGAAGGGACAGCCTGGGCAGACACAGAGCCCAGTGCAATATAGGCTCCCCTGCCACCCGTCACCCCACCAACCCTGCGCTGTGCCGACCTGCTGGGGACTCACGGAATCTCAGCCTCAGGTCTTCCTAGTCCTTGTCTATCATTCTAAAGCTGGGATATTTAGAAAGATCATTTGTTTCATTTCCACCAATACTTTGATTTGGGACATTTGGCAAAAAGAGGTTTTGGCCCCTTGCATGCTGCTCTGTTAAGATGAAAAAAAATATATCAATCGAAACCATTTTTTCTTAATGGTTATTTGTAGAAAGAAAAAGTCCCATGATCGTTCTGGCCCTAACATCATTTTTGGCTCTTGGAGGCTAAAATTTACAATTTGATGCACAATAACAGTGATGCACATGTGCCTATAGGTGTGGGTAAGGAGATTTTCGTCATTATGTCTCCTGCCTGTATTTCTGCCTGTACATCCTCTCACTTTGCTGGTGCTTGGCAGCCACAGCCTAGGTCTTAAGAGTTTTTATGTAGGAATGAGCTGCCAGTTTGCCCTTGGCTTTGTGACAGAGTGCCCTGGGCTCGCTCACTGGGAAATTGTTGCTGTCACCTCTGGGCCAGAGGTGCTGTGGCATGAGCTGTCATCACTGCCTCTTCCCTTGGCTTGAACTCCATCTAGAATCCTCAACAAACATTTTCTTTGACATTTTATGTCGCCTATCCTCATTTGTCAAAATATGTCCTGAGGATGATGCATTGAAAGTGAAAAAAGCCCATCACCTCTTCTTTTCAGGGGCCTACAAGAAGCAGGTGGTCGCACTTGGCCAGCCAAGTTGCTGCTCACACCTCCCAGAATTCTCCCAAAGACAGCCCAGGTGGCTGGACGGCAGCACACAGTTCTCTGCGGGTGCCTCTTGTTCTAGCCGTGACTCTTATTCCTCTGCATCCTGTTTCACATGAGCTTCCCTCTGCTGCTAGGCTCCTCCTCCTTGTGGAAGACGCAGTTTCTGCATCTTCGGAGAGCCCCTCATCACAGAGGGGTGCAACTCCTTACTGACAACCAGCATGGGTCCCAACTCCTGCAATAATGAGGACATCACTTCCCTATGCAAAGGCTCCTGCTAGCCCCTGAGTTATCAGGACATTTCAGCTCTAGCCCAAGTCATTGTCATGAAGGTCTGATGGGTCAGATTGCCTAGGAGCACATTGTCTCCCCTATTCTCAGCCTAGGGCCTCTCAAAGGATCCCGGCTGGGGAAGGGGGCCTGAATTCAGAATCTTTGCTCTCATAACCCATTGCCACACTGGATTGTGACTTGAATGCTAATTCTTAGGATGCTCTTGACTATTCTAGGAACTAAAGTATTTGGCTTTTTCCATTAAGATGATTTCTTCAAGGAGAAGAATTGAGAAAACCAAATTCCTTGAAAAATAAATATTTATAGCCTATCATTGAAAGGGACCATGTTAAAGAAGAAACATCAGCTTGAGTGCCTGGTTTGCATCCAGCCATGCTTTGGTGGGCATGGCAGTATTATTTAGTGGCAGTGTGTTGCATCCTATGAGACAGTATACAGCGGCCCCTGGGCCACATTGCCATTCACCCCAGGACTATGGAAGTCCTTTGGTTCCCGTGTCTTGGTGAAGGAAAGTGAGATGCTTCATCATTTGCAAAGAGGCAGGTGTTGTGGGCAGCTGAGGACACAGAGGGAGAAGTATTCAGAAGGTTTTTTGGGGTAATTTTTATAGGCTTTTCAAAGTTGTGAACACCAATCTTATCTTTTAATGGGAGACAGGATATAGTCACCAAACAACTAGGGCATCAGTGGAGCAGCCATGAAGAAAAGAAAGAATATGTCCCATGTGTCCACTCTTCTTCAAATCCCTCTCCTCTGTCAGCTGCAGAACCTGAAACATGTGTTTTCTCTGCACACACCCTACTGCCCCTCCTACCTCTTTTTCCTCCACGTTCCTTAGCTTGCTTCGCTCCATGCTTTGCTCCTGGTTGTGCCCCAAACTTGCCCTCTGTGTAAGAGTAAGAGTCAATGGAGGAATTTTGTTTATAGACAAAGTTTCATTTTATGACTATTTTTCCCAATATTCTGTACAATGAAAGGCCTCTGTATAGTGGAGGAATTAAAAGTGTGGGCTGCAGAGTCACAGAGGCTCAGTTTCCATCCCAGCTCGACCACTTACTTACTCTGTGTGTCTTTAGGGAAGCAACTCACTGTGGCTCGTTACCTGGTTTGTAAAGTGATGATGGAGAGAGCTGTTGTGAGGGCCCATCATATTATATATATAAAGTGCTTAAAACAGTGCCTGGCACACAATAAATGCTCAGAAAAGATGAAATCTTCTTATTAATAAGAAACTGACATGTATTTCTTGAGCAGGGTGGTGGGTACATGGTGTTCATTTTATTATTGTTTTAAGATGTGCATATGTCTTATAAATCCTTTTTATGTGTCTGATATATTTCACATGCATTAAAAATACATGAATTAAAAATAAATGAGCATTTATGAGGTTTGTTTTAGCAATCCAATGTCCCAGTGTTCCAGGACAGCAATGAAGTAAGAGATTCCATCCCATTATTGGACCCATGTGCCAAACAGTAAGACTGTGCAGGTATTGTTCATGGTGCAAAAAAATTATGGTGACTATAGCAATAGTACTGATTCCCTGGGAATTAATATCTCAGCATGCTTTCATTTTACCTCTCCTTCTTAGAAGATCAGCAGGTTCTAGATTCATTAGAGAAGGCTGGCCCAGAGAGGTGAAGAACAGTCTTGAGGGTGGACTGGTCCTTTCCAAGTGAAGGCGCACTGCTGAGACTTCACACATCCCACTCCTGGTGCTTCTCTTGGCTCTCAATTCCTTGTACAATAAGAGGGAGAGGTTGGCAAGAATGTCTTGTACTGGGGACCAGGGCACGCTATTCATATCTTGCTGGACAAAAGACACAGCTCTTTATCCCTGGTGTAGTTTTGCAATGGTTACTGTGGCTCTTGGCATCTGCTACAGCTTCTGCCTACCTGCTGGTTGAGGGGCATCTTTCAAACCACTTTTGAAAACTGCTGCTATAATGCTATTTCCTTTCCTTGTGCTAGCAGTTGCATTATAGTCATTTGTGTGCCTGTGTGTCTCCTCCACTGGATTGCATAGGTCTTAAGAAGAGAAACTTCATCTTGTTTATCTTTGAATCTGCACAGTGACTTGCTCAGTGTTTGTTGAATGTATGAATGGATGAGTAGATGAATGAATGAGTGAACAAATGAATGGGCACCATCACAAAACACAGGAGCATTCCCTGTGTTCAGAGCTCAGCAGGAGGCTGGGCACAAGGCTCATTCACAGATTGGGCTGCTTGAGAGATCTTTCCCTGAAGGACAGGGCTGTCTCACTTCACAGCACATCTTCTTCACTGCCAAGTGCTTCCCGGTGACAGCCTCTCCATCAATATTTCCAGCATGTGGCCTTTCTGAGCCTCAAGAGCAGCACTCACTTCCTGGAACTTGTTCCAAAGCTGGCAGCCAGGGGCCATGGAGGAGGGGACTTGGGCTGGGCTTGACAAGCCAGAGTCTGTTGCAGTGCCAATCTGGGGAGAGGAAGTCAGACCTTGAGTTTTACAGAAAGTCTCCATCTCACGCCCTTTTATCCTGCTGCTGAGGCCACCATATTCAGTATAAATGAGAAGCTGAAAGATAAAAATCCTGCTTGTAAATCCCAAGAGGAAGGAAGCCTCTTGTGTAATTGGCTTACATGACAGTTACATCAAACCTGAAGGTACTTCCTGGCCAGGTGATATTAGAAAATCACTGTAATATAAATACAGCTTTTATAGATCCTAGGATAGGCCTGAGCAAAAATTCTTTGGGGTTCATAACATGCTTTGTTGCACCAGATAGAAGCTGATTGGGGGCCAAGCAAGAAAGCCCTGAGGGAAACCTGAGAAAGGGTGAAGTGTTTCTCAGATGGGGTCTGTAGTCCCTGGCAGGCTGGGGGATGGAAAAGACATGTGTCTGTTGTCCCAGAGCTCTGAGAGTTCTCTGAGAGAATTTCAAAATTGTGTGTTTTCATGTTTATGATAATCTAAATGGGTAGAGATAAGCATATTCTGTGCTATCTAGACCACCCGCTTAGGTAGGGTACAGCAGGTCCTCAGATAATGTTCTTTTTGTTCAATGTTGTTTTGTCATAGTGTGGATGAAGTTTTGGGGTAACTTAACTCACATTTATATCAATTAGCCTGTGGCAAAACTTGTTTTGTTATAGATTGCTTTGCTAGGCTAAAGAACCTATTGATGATGAGGATGTAAAGTAAGGACTTACTGTACTCTTTTGCTGCTTCAGGACTTAAGCATTTCTTTTCAAATCCTCACCAGAGGATATGTTTATTGACAAGAGAGAGAGAGAAAGAGAGAAACACTGATGTGATAAACACTGATCAGTTGCCTCCTGTACACGCCCCTAGTGGGGATCGAACCCGCAACCTTTTGGTGTATGGGATGATGCTCCAAACAACTGAGCCACCTAGCCAGGCCACATGGCATTTTTTAAAGTGAAAAAGATAAGAAATGGATTCATATATAACAAAGCATTTGTGTTCAGTCAAGGCCAAGTGATAGTGCTCTGCATGAACAAATAAGAATGTCAATGAAGCTGAGCCGGAATAGGTAGGGCCACCTTCATGGTTTGGGGAGAATGAGAGTTCAGTAAAACACGTATCTGTCACTCCAAACTAATGCTGTTCCTTGGAATTTGGGGGTTTGGAGACTTGCATTTCATTTGCAGCTGAGCACATGACAGAAAAAGCAGGTGAAATGCGTCATCAGAGAACGGGTCACTCTAAGGAAGGCCCTACGAGGAGCTGAGCTGCAGTCACCTAGGTCTTCTCCAGGCTTTCCAATCAGTAATCCAAGTCTTCTCCTAAAGTCAGAGTGTGAGAAAGAATAAGAAAAAGGAGCCAGAAGTCTCCTTTGGTACATTTCTGTGGAAAAATGGAACTTTTCCCTTTTCCCCCACCTCCAAAGGAGACCTGGATAGCCTAAGATAAGAGTTACACCCAACCAGAGCCAATAACTAGCCACCACCCCTGAAATATTACAACCACTGTTGCTGTTAAGCTGGAGTCTGATTAGTACAATTTATTTTACTTTCTAAAGGAAAGATTTCTAGGAAACCTGTGACTCCACCAAAAAAGAAGAAGAAGGAAAAAGAACCACTATTTGTGGGAATATCATCAGTGCAACCATCACCATCATTACTATCACCACCACCATCAACAGAAATACTGGTACTTACCTGGTGTCTGTCCTAGGGACTATAGTAGGTAGTAGTAATGGAATGTTGTTGCTGTTTCTCCACGCGAACCACACAGAAGCTAGAGCATGCTCTGGGCTCAGAACACAAGGTCTAGAGGTTAATGATGTGAAGGCCCCACATACTCCTACCCTGGGGTGTGGTTCAGATGTATGACTGCAGGACTTTGTTTTTGGAGCTTCAGTTGGTCTAGGCTTGGAGTATAGGAAAGGCTTTGGGGAGAATGTCTGCCCTGGAGCTAGAGGACAAAACAATATACGCTGGGTAGTAACAAATGAGCACAGGAAGAGATCTTCCACTATAGGGCCCCATACTGTTGTGAGAAAAACTGCTTTGAGCTAAAACCAAATCACTGCAGTCGGCAATAGCTAGAAATGACATTGGGGACAGATATCAACAGGACCTCAAGAGCACTCAATGTACTAGGTATATGAGGTCTGACCAGAAGGTATCCAGCCATTAACTATGAAAAATAGAGACATTTACTGAAGAAGATACAATATACAAGAAACTTTGTACACAGGACAATGACACCTCAGTTCCCTTCAAAGTAGACACCTTGGGACCTCACACAGTTCTCCCAATTGCCATTAGCTGCTCCATCATATTTTCTGAATCTCATTGACAGTCTGAAATCTCTTCCCTTTCAAAGGTGATTTTAGTTTTGGGGAAACCCAGAAGTCACAGGGTGCCTAATCTGGGCTGTAGTGGGGGTTAGGTTACCTGGGTGATTTTCTGTTTTGCCAAAATCTCCGCACAAGATGTGATGCATGAGCAGGCACGTTGTCATGATGAAGCTGCCAGTCACCAGATGCCCATAACTTCTGAATCATCTGAATCATTTCCACGGAGGAATGTTCAAGCTTAACACAAAATTTGTTTCAGATTCATTGCTCTGTTCATTAAGTCATTTTGTATGTGTTGACCACACAGTACACAGGCTCACTCAATGGCATCTACTGCCCCAACTGACTAGTACAGTGAAGTTGTCATTGTTCACACATGTGCATTCCAATCCACTCTCCTTGGCTGCCATTCTCATTATATTAACAATGGCTGGACTTTTTTCAGACAGACCTCATACTTCCTTTTTCTCTCCCCTTAGCACATCTACTCCATATGTTAGTTTGAGCCTCCTGGAACTTTGAAGATTTAGGTACATTTGGTTCACAGACCCAACTTCCTGGCTGAGAGTTTCTTAAGCTCATTACATGATGTCTGAAATACCCAGTAGCTCAACTTGCTGTTTGTCCTTGAGTGTCCCTGCAGAAATAATCACATGCACTCTCTTTCCACCAACACCACCTGCTCACCTCTGTCTTTTCAGTAGTCTTCCCAACTACCTGCACAAGAAATCCAATCAAACCATGTGATTAACATAATGAATGCATTGATTTTACTATGCTTCTGAAGACTGAAGGACTTCAAAGGAGGTCACACTGTATACCACATGCCTTCTGTTATGTTTCCATTTCACCTTTATTGTCTTTATTTTTTGCCCTGATTTTTTTCTTCCCTGAATCAGTGAGGAATTTCATTTGGCTGCATGAAGAGAAACATGACTTAAGGGGTGTAACCAAATAACTAGGGTAATTTCTTTCAGAGGTACTGTTTACATGATATAAATTCCATACATTTAAAGTACAGTTCAATGAGTTTTGACAAATGTACTGTAGATCTATATAAAATCACCCAATCAAAACAGAAAACATTTTTATAACCCTAGAAAATGATTTTGTATCCTTTTCTTGTCAATCTTGACCCCACTATCCACCCCAGGAAGCATTTTCTTGATTTCTCTCATCATAGCTAAATTTTACCTATTTTTAAAATTTTGTATAAATAGAATAACATAGCATGTATTCTTTTATGTCTGACTTCTTTGTTCAACATAATGTTCATAAGATTCATTCATGTTGTTGAATGGATCAGTGGGTTTTTCATTTTTTTTGGCTGAGTAGTATTCTGTTGAATACATATACTATAATTGGCTTACCTATTCACTTGATAAATAGTTGGACTGTTTTCAAATTTTGCCTGTTATAAATAAATAAAGCAGTTAAAAAAACTTGTACAAGTCTTTTATTTACCAGTATATGCTTTATTTTTTCTGGGGTAAATAACCAGGAGTAAAATTGTTGGGTAATACATAGATGCATATTTAATGCTATATGAACTCACCCACCAAGTTTTCCAAGTGGCCTCACCATTTTGCACTCCCAATGGCAACATCTGAGAGCTCCAGGTGCCTTACCCTACCCTCTGACATTTAAAGTTACCAGTTTTGGGTATTGTAGCTGTTTTAGAGAATGTGAAATCTTGCTGTGGTTGTGATCACATTTCTCTGACGAGTAATGATATTGAACATCTTTTCACATGATTACTGGTCATTTCTATTGCTTCCTATGACATGTTTGTTCAAGTTGTTTGCTCCTTCTTTAAAAATATCAGAGTGTCCTTTGTTTTGTTTTGTTTTTAATTTTTTTTTTTATTTTTGGTGTATAGCAGTGTGTATGTTCTGGATATAGCCCTGTATCAGATAAATGGATGGTGACTATTTCCTCCCAGTGTGTGGTTTGCTTTTTCATATCCTTAATGTCTTTTGATCAGTGAAAACTTTAAAGTTTGATGAAGTTCCGTAGATCAGGTTTTAATTTTGTGGTCAGTGTGGACCTATTTCTGGGCAGCCTATTTTGTTCTATTGATCTATTTTTTCTACCCTTGTGCCACTTTCCACTCTCCTGACTCAGATAGGGTTATTTTGTTTCTGGAGATAGGTGGACCAGGTTGGTGGACTTGTCCAAGGGAGTCATCTGCTCAGAGCCAGGGTCCTTCTAGCTTCGTGCTCTGCCAACATTAGCAGGTATATTTTGTTTTCCAGGCAGCAAGGTGGTTGATTCTCACTGGCACCACGTTCTAGCTCCTCATAGGGAGAAGAGGACAAACAAGCCAAGGACCCAGCTGTGTCTCCCTGTTTTTATCAGAAGAAAACAACAACAACAAACCAAACCATCATAAAAAGTTTCCTGAACTTCCAACTAGAATTCATTGACCCAAACTGAGTGAGGACATGGCCACTCCCAAGCAGCAAAGGAGACTGTGGAGATGAATATATTCAGCTTCTCTGACTACATTAGAGAGCCAGAGACTGTGGAAAGGGGGAGGGAACATAGCTATTTGTACAAATCAGACTCGAGTCAGTCTCACCTAAGCTGTGGGGATGCTACAGAATGTGTTCTTGGGACATGAGTAAAGAATGAGGACAAAGAGAAACATCCAGAATATATTTTTTATTGTGTTTTACTTCTCCGGTAAATCCTATATCAGTGCTAGCAAGGGTGTACACAAGAGGATGTAAGATTCATGAAAGGAGTTTTTTCAAATGTCTCATTTTCCCATCTGCAAGCCTACCCCATCTGCAAACAAAAACAACAGTCTCTTAATTTAGATGATCAATTAAGTTTGCACAAATATTATGAATATTTGAACAATACCTGCATCATTAATACCTTAAATTAATTAAGTTGAGCACAGCCATCTTCTGTTCAGAACCTACTTTTGTTTACTTAGTGACTGAGTGAAGGTCTGTTGTAGGGTGGCTGTCATACCATGTCCCAGAGCAGACATTGCTCACAGGGCCAGTATGTATAGTGGACCATTTCTTGCCTGTAGTACTTGTAAATCCACTTCCACTGCTTGCTGTTGAGTCATTTGTTTGGTCTGTAGTAGTATCAACTTCTTGATCCTGGAAGATATGGAGCTGAGTGGCAGTAATCAGGCAAGAGCATAGCAGGCAGCAATCCAAACACTTCTCCATTCAGTAGGATGAACTGAGACACAGGCATCTCTTGTCACGGGGAGATTTGGGGATTGTGAAGAATCTATTGAGCTGATATCACCCATGTTGACTGCTGTATTAGTTTCCTAGAGCTTCTGTAACAAAGGGCCATAAACTATGAGGCTTTACTCAGAAGAATTTACTCTCACAGTTCCAGAGCCTAGCAGTCTAAAGTCCAGGGGGTCTGCAGGGCCATGTGCTCTCTAAAGGCCCTAATGGAGACTGTGTTCCATGACTTTCTCCTAGCTTTTGGTGTTGTTGGCAGTGCTTGGTGTTCCCTGGTTTGTAGCTGCGCCACCCCAGTCTCTACCTCCACTGTCACATGGCATTTTCCATCATGTATCTGTCTTTGTGTCTCTTCCTTTTCTTAACAGGGCACCAGTCATACTGGATAAGGGCCCACCCTACTCAAGCAGGACTTCATCTTAACTGAGAGCCCAGGGGTTAGGACTGGAACCTATTTTTTGTTGGGACACAATGCAACTTGCTGCTTAGCAGCTAAAAGGCTGCTAAGACATGTCATGAGTTTGCAATTTGAGCTAGGACCAAGATGCCAGGATTACTATTTTGTAAGGCCCAGCGACAAAGCCATGTTTAGAGGGAGAACATGTTTTCTTCATATTAGGCTAGACTGGGTGCTTCTCTAGATAACTCTGGAGGTAGTTTGCTGCAGCTCTCACTGGTGGGGCGTGTCTGAACTGGAACGAAACACCAACCATCGCATTGCTCTTGCCCCAGAGCCTGGCTCCAGTTGAAGAGGAAGAAGCTGACCCACAGAGAGTGGAAAGTGGGGAGCATTCAGAGGACATTTGGGTCCTGGTTCTGGATGTGCCTAAGGCTAACTTTCATCCAGCCAGATCTAGGTATATGAGCACACAAAGCTCCTTTTTACTTTTCATTTTCTACAATCCTGAATCTGCAAAAGTTGGGAAGAGAAGAGGTTCCATATGCACTTGACCAAAACCCAAGGTGCTGGATTTACCAAGACATCAGAACGATTATCTCCTGGAGATGGGGAATGAAGGATGGAAAATAGAGGTGCCAGGGTTGTGGGGAAGATTAACTTCCTAAAGAGGAGCAGGGCAGTGGTAAGAGACTGATTAAATAGAGTGACACAGAGATTGGGAAAGAGGAAGTGTTCACATGGGACATTGAGGGACATGAGGCTTCCTCTCTGCAAAGTACAAGGAAATGGGTGAATGAGGTAATGTTGTAACTCCTGGCCCTCCCATCCTGCACTTACCCTGACCCCACAGTAAGAAAATGGTTCCTACCCCCCACCCTGGTCTGGGGAAGGCTGGTGAGATAAGAGGCACCAAGAAAAGGGCCAGAAGTCACTTTTCACCACATGGAGATGTGGAGGTGACAGTGTCACAGCTTTGACAGAGATGGGCTGAAGTGGCACTGGCTCCAAGTGTGGGCTGGCTCTGCAGTTCCATCGCCTCACCCCAAGTATGGCCCTGTCTCCACTCCCATCCCAGATCCCTGGGGAAAGGGAGTGTCCTGGCACAGCTGGATGATTCTGCAAGAAACATGTAGATTTTCCTTCACTCTAAATCGGGGCATTGTACAATACAGGAAGTCAACAAAAACAAAAAGGCTGGCATTAACCACAGCTCTCATGGTGTACAGGAGAGAAACTGAAAACCTATGAGTCTGGGAAATCTTTAGGTACCTTGAAAGAACTTGAGGAAGATATAAGCTGTTGGCTGTCTCTAGTGCTAGTACAGGTGTGTGTGTGTGTGTGTGTGTGTGTGTGTGTGTGTGTAAGAGAGGGGTGGGGGAGGAAGAGGGAGAGAGAGAAGAGAGTTGGGTACATCTTCTGCACATCTCCTGCAGACCTGTCTGGGCCTCAGGGCCTCACACAGTGATTTTAAGAGCATGAGCTTCCAGAAGCAGTGCCTGGAGCAGAATGGTCCCATGATGTACCTCAACTCCACCTACTTCTGAACTAAGTTACTTCTAAAGTTCCGTTTCATAAATCTGAATTATGGGTCACACTCCTAACACACAGCTAAGGGAGACTTGTCTGCTTTGCCTTGAATAACCAGGATCTCCCTGAAAGGAGCCTGGTGGAGGTTGACTCCCAGTCCTGCCTCTTTATAAATGGTGGTACTAAATAAGTGTGAGGGTGAGTGATAGACCTACTAACCTTAAAAGAAAATACTTGAGCTGAGGCTTCAGAGATTCACAAAGCTTAGAACATCTTTCTGTTCCTTTGGTGGGAGAAGCCAGGTGATCCTTTCTACTCTCTCCTGAGAAAGACACCTGGATTGGAAAGAGCTACATTCCCTCCTCACAGAGAGACTTTTCCTGGACCAAGGTTGAAGAATGGGGCAAGGAGAGGCTGACCTGAGCATAGAAACTAGTGCAGTGAGAGACTTTCTCATCACTCAGGGTGAATGACTCATTTGGGGGAAAGGGCTTCATTCATTCTCCCCTGCTTCCGGTGCCCCTGGCTCCTGCTTGAGAGAGGAGCAGGCTGGTGAGAGGGCTTGGCTGGAAGATGCCTCTGAGTAGAAGGAGCGTTCCTGGGACCCAGCACATGGTTTGCAGCTTGGTGACAGGCTCTCATGGTCAACCCAGAGAGCCCAATCTCAGATTTGGGAAGCACTGGTTCTACATTGTTTCTAGGTGGTCAAGAGGTCTAGGTGGCCTCTGAGAAGACTGCTCGCTGCTGGACCGTAGGCACTTGGCAGAATGTCTCCACTTAGCTTACAGTACTGAGTTCCTGTTAGGAACCTCAGGGCTTGTCAGTGTGTTCATTTTACTTTGTGAGCAATGCCATTCCTGACTTTAATCTTGTTACTACACTATTACTCACTCCCCCTTCTGAGCTGGTGTCAGGTTGTTGGGACTATCCCTTGGCTGGGGAAAGAGAGGGCACCTCTGTAGTCAGATCAGTTCTGGATTGGTCATGGCACACCTCAAGTTATAGGAAGTCTGTCCTCTTCCTTAGGTTTGCTACCTTGCTCCTTCTCCATATTGACAGGTGGCCTTGTACTGGTTGCCTAAGCCTCCTGGGCCTCCATAGAACAACTAGTTCTCAATGGCTTTGGAGTCTGGCAGGTCTGGCTTTGATTTCCATCTTTTAACTTGCTTGTGACCACAGCCAAATCACTGGGGGTCTCTGAGCTTCACTCTCCTCCTCTGTAAAAAGAGCAATAATCATAGGTTTTTGTGTATATTAAATGAGACATTGGATACTAAGCCGGTGGTACAGTGCCTGGAGCATTTATCACACTTGATATATGTTAGCTTTTTTCTAACCAATGTTCTGTGGCTCTACAAGTATGGTTGTGCCACATTGCACAGGCCAAAGTGAAGTTATTGAGTGCCTTCTTGGGCACTGGGGCAGACAGTATCTCCATATCCATTCTTGCTTGTTCCTGAGCCTGGCTGCCTGTGCACCATGCAGGGAGAGAGATAGCAGTACCCTCTGAGCCTAGAGTGGAATGGTGACAGGAACATCATTTATGGGGTGGGAAGTGGCCCAAGCTGCCAGCTGCTGCCCTGCTTCAGTGATTCCTCCTGGCTTGGCCCTGTGTTGAACGCCCGTGTTGGGAAGGGCCTATTCATCAGGGTGTGTTAGAGTCTGGGACTTTTAAAAGCTCCCCATTGAGTTTTTTTCTGTGGCACATTAGCATCCTTTTGGCTCCTGGGATTCTTTTCAGGCAAGTAACCCTTTAATTTTATAACATTCAACACCATCAGATATTATAGATTACCTAAACCCTCACCACCTAAATAGATCTCTAAGTGGTTTTTAACAACCTTCAAATACAACATAAATTATAATATCTCTCAGGATATGTGAAAACATCTGTTTTTCTTCAAATGCACTAAACATAGAAGGGTCTCTTGGGGTATCTTTAAAATAGACTTAATACAACATTTAGGAATGATAAGCAAAATATAATCACAGTCAAAAGGGAATTTGAACATTTCATATTAATAACATTGGGATCTTATGTTTAATTCAGTGTTAAAAGTTGACAAGCCTGTAGGAGTCAAGAAATTCAATTAAAATTATCACAGTAATATGAATTTAGCCACATCCTGTATTAGTTAAAAAACTCATTTAACACCACAAACAATAATGTTTTCAGCTATTTTATTCAAAAGGAAAAGAGAAACAAAAACATGTTAATGCTGTATATACTCTGTTCATGTGATCAGGCTAATTTTGCCAAGAGAAGAAATTTAACTTTTGAATCTTTGAATGCCCAGTCATTTAATGAGAACTCTATTTGCTTGCTTGTTGCACAATTTCTGTCATTAAAAGATGAAAAATAAAAAAACAAGCAAAGGAGCCTTTCTCTCTCCTCACTGCTGATTCCTAAGAGACTCAGCTGTCTGCAACCTGAGAACATCCTCAGGAGCCCATGACTACCTCTCTAATATCTCCTCCCACTTTTCTGTGGGCACAAATCCTATTTGATTGCAGGTGTTGTAATTCAGTGAGTATTCAGAACCTGTAATCTAGAGCTGGGAGTCCCCTGCAGCCATTTATTTGGCGGGGTGGGGGGAATGAAGTTTGTAATTCAGTCCTCCACTCACTGAGTCTACTCCATGTAACTTCTTTCTGCTAGCTGACTACACCTGACATACTCCTTCTCCTATTAGGAGACCATAAGAGATAACTATTCATTTTTAATACACATACATCTGCATTGAGTCTAATTTTGTCACATTTCAATAGTACTGCCAAGTGTGGTGTTTGGGAGCTATGGTACTTATCAAACATCCCCTCAAGAATAGCCAAAGTCAACCAAGCACTGGGAACTCCAGCTATGAGCCTGAGTGATCCCTGACAAAGTACTGTAACAATGATTGTAGAGAAAGGGTGACAGAGGAAACTCTCAAGGAATGGCACCAACATGTATCTAGAATGTTGTCAAAAATCTGAGAATTATTCTTTTATTTTTAAATATTGTATTTATGTATTTTTAGAGAGAGGAGAAGGGAGGGAGAAACAGAGGGAGAGAAACATTGATGTGTGAGAGGAACATCAGTAGGTTGCCTCTTGCATGTATACCCCTAGTTGCAGATCTGGACCAAAACCCAGACATGTGCCCTGCCTGGGAATCAAATTAGTCACCTTTTGCTTTGCAGGATGATGCCCAACAAAGTGAGCTACACTGGCCAGGGCTGAGAGTTATTCTTGATTCTTCTTCCTTATACCCTATCCCACACTAAGCCTTGTAGTGACTATTTCATAAATAGCCTTCAAATCCACCATCTTCTAGCTACAGCTGTTGCTACCCACCAACCATAATCTACCCTCTTTTCTCCACAGATCTCTAGCATGGAGCCCCAGCTGTTCTTCCTGTCTTCATGTTGGCCCCTCCGATCTGTTCACATGGTAGCCAGACTGATCTTTTAAAATGTAAATCTAGTTGCCAGACCTCCTCTTAAATTCTGCAGAGGCTTCTCTTTGCCCCTGGATCATCTCAAGACTCCTTGATGATATTGGCAAGGCCCTTTGTAACATGGTTCCCCAGGCTCCTCTCATACCACCCCTTCAGTCTGGTTTCCAGCCAAGTGGAAGTTTTTTTCGGTTCCTCAACTGCATGGTGACCTTTCTCTTGCTCATGATTTTTGAACATGTAATTTCCCTTTTTCTCATCTCTTTGCCAAGCTAATATCTATTCATCTTTCAGGTCTCATCTTACATGGCACCTGCTCTGGGAAGATCTTCCCAATATCCTCTATGAAAAAAGACTGAAAATACTTTTCTCCCCTGTTATCCATTTCCCACTTATCCCAGACTCCATCAAGGTAGTAATGAGCCTTGTCAAGAGATTACATTCCTAGTCTCATCTGAAGCGAGGAATAGTCTTGTGACAGCATTTTGGCCAATGAGATGGAAGCTGAAATGGCAGGGTAGGATTTTCAGGAAACTCTTTGGAAGTGTGATTCCTCTTTTCTCTTCTCACTTTTTCTCCTTCTTGCTTCCTAAAGTGAAGAACAGATGCTAGAAGCACCAGAAGCCACCTTGGATAATCAAGTGACAATGAGATGGCAGCCACATATTAGGATGGTGGAGCAGAAGGAGAGTTGGCACATGGGTCCTTGATGGTCTTGGAGTTGCCACACCAGATCTGGTTTGCTTACCATTAGAATTTTTTTATATGTGAGAGAAAAATAAACTTTTATGCTTAAGCCATTGCTATTTGGGTTTTTTTGCTTGTATGTAGATAAACCTAATCCCAACTAGTATTACCACTGACTGGGTCTATTTTAATTAGTAACAAACCAGGGGTATGTATGCTCAGTAAATATTTATTGAATGTGAAAATAAATCAGAGAAGTTAGACAATATGTAACATTTAGTCCTCCTGCCTAGCTGTCATCTGATCCTTTCTAGGATCTGGACACTGTATGTAATTCCACAATCCCTTTAATAGGTCAGTCAAAGACCCTGGATCACTTTTCTAACAAATTAGCAAACTTGGGGCTCTGATCACCAAACACCTTTAAAAATAGTTGCTCTGGTGAAGATACTTTAAGATGATTTATAAGAAACAGACCGGCTAAGAGACTAATGTGTTGGTAATTTTTATAAAGAGTGTAAGACCTGTGTCTAGTTTGCACATAGATGTCCATTTGTTTCAGCACCATTTCTTGAAAAGATAGTCTTATCTCCATTGTATTGCCTTTGCTTCTTTGTCAAAGATCAGTTGACTATAAATAATATTGTAATAATTATGTATGGTGCCAGGTAAGTACTAGAATATAGGGGCATCACTTTGTAAATGATATTATTGTCTAACTACTATGCTGTACACCTGAGACTATTATAAAATAATGTTGAATATAAACTGTAATTGAGAAATAAAAAATAGATATAAGTAAAAATAAAAGAATATGTCATGGGGATGTAATATATAGATGATTACAGTTAATAATTCTTTATTGTATATTTAGAAGTTGCTAAGAGATCTTAAAAGTTCTGATCATAAGTACAAAAATTATAACTATATGTGGTATTAGATGTTAACTAGACCTATTGTGATGATCATTTTGCAATTATACAAATATCAAATCATATTGTATATATGAAACTAATATAATGTTATATATCAGTTATATCTCAATAAAAATACAAAAATGAATAAATTTTAAAAAATCAGATGTGGGTTGATTTCTGGGCTCTATATTCTGTTCCATTGATCTATTTGTTTATTTTTCTATCAACAAATAGAAACTGTCACGATTTCCATAGTTTTATAGTTAGATCTTGAAGCCAGGCAGTGTCAGTCCTCTGAATTTTGAGTTGTATATTGTGGGTCTTTTTCCATTCCACATAAATTTAGAATTTAATTTGTCAACACCCACAAAATAACTTGGTAGAATTTTGATTGTAATTACATTGAATCTATAGATCAAGTTCAACCTATAGTCAAGTTGACATCTTGACAATATTGAGTCTTCCTATCCATGAACATGGAATATCTCTCGATTTTATGACTTATCTTTTTATTAAATTCACCAGGGTTTTGTAGCTTTCATCATATAAATCTTGTATATATTTTGTTAGATTTATGCTTAAATATTTTATTTTGGGAGGAGGGTGCTAATGCAAATGACATTATATTTTTAATTTCAAATTCCACTTGCTCAATTCTGATATATAGGAAAGCGACTGACTTTTGTGTATTGACCTTGTTCCTGCAACCTTGCTATAATACTTGTTAATTTCAAGGTTTTCTTTTTTTTTTGACTAATTCTTTCAGGTTTTCTACATAGACAATCATGTCATCTATGATCAAAGGCGGTTTTATTTACTCCTCCCCAATCTATATATCTTGTATTTTCTTTCTTGTCTTGCTGCATTGGCCAGGACATTGAGGACAATTTTGAAAGGAATGGTGTCTCATTCCTGATTTTAGCAAGGAAACTTCTAATTTCTCACCATTAAGTATGATGTCAGCTGTAGGTTTTTCATGCATTTCTCTATCAAGTTGAGGAAGTTCCCCTCAATTTTTAGTTTGCTGAGAATGTGTTGATAATTGAAAGTATCCATGTTTCATACCAGCCAAATGAAAACCTAGGAGAGGACCAGAGTATGTGGCAGATCTTATAGAAGTTGGAAACTAGACCAGAAAAAGAGCTCAGTTCCGTCTTGGAGTTATGCCATTTACTAGCTTAAATCTTGAGCAAGTTATTGTGAGTCTCAGTTTCTATCTTGGTAAAGTGGACTAAATAAGATAATGCATGTAAAATGTTTAGCACCATTCTGAGTAAATGGTGAGCCCTCAATAAATGTTAGCTATTACTGCTTGCTGTCTGATGGAGTGTCACCATGGCCTTTCCCAGTGCTCTCAGATCCAGGCTTAAGTAGAACCATTCCAATTCTCTCTTGTGAAGCCTTTTCTAATCAGTTCCTAACAGAATAAAGGAAACTCCTGTTAACTGATTTGCTCCTTCTCTGAGCTAATTTGTAGTTAATACCTTCCTTTAGCTTCTAGTTGCCTTTTTTCCCCCCTCACTCTCCTTCAGGGATTTGGCAGGTAATCCAATCTCACAGTTGGGTGGCTTCTTGTTAAAGATAGAGGAGATCTGTAGCAATTTACAGCTATGTCATTGATTTTTTTTTTCTGTAGAAGGGAAATCTATATGTTGTTTGGGCCAGTCCAGGATAACTGGTCACAGACCTTAGAATCTCAGACAGGTGGTCATACCACCTGCCTACTTAAAACAGAGGCCAAAGCAAACAATGGAGCAAGGGAAATATACTAAGATTCTAGTGTTCCTGGTTCTGCCCTTCATGCAGCTTAGCTGGTTTGTGAAAGAAGACTAGATTATGGAGATTTCTGTCACCTGATATTTTTAACCCATTTGAAATGCAAAGCGAGAAGTTCCTCTAATTCATTGGTCATAGTTAATATAAATTCCTTTCTTGAAACTTTATTAAATAAACTGATTGTGTATTTCTATGCAACTTATTTTAACCTCTAAGTGAAAAACACTACTGAGCTACTAAACCAGACATTTTTAAAAATGCTGTTTTAATATCAGTTTTATTGAGGTAGAGTTTACACACAATAAAAGGTACCCATTTTAAGAGCATGATTTGACAAATTTTGATAAATGTGTATATCCATGTAACCATCACCAAATCAAGATCTAGAATATTTCCACCACTCTGTAAAGATTCCCTAGTGTCCTTCCCCAGTCACTATCAGCCCAGGCTCAGCTCCAGCAACAACTACTTTACTTTCTATCAATACAGATTATACTGTTTATCTTTTCTAAAGCTCCATGTAAATGAAATATAGCATGCATTCCTTTGTGTCTTTCTTCTTTTGCTCAGCATAATGGTTTTGAGATTCATGTATGTCGTGAGCATCAGTAGTTTATCCCTTTTTATTATCGAATAATTGCACTGTAAAAATATAACACAATGTATTTTTTCCACTTACCCGCTGGTGGACATTTGGGTGGTTTCCAGTTTTGGGCTATTTTGAATAAAGCTGCCATAAACATTAGGCCATGTGTCTATGTGGAGTGAATTTGTATTCCACAAAAACTCTGGGCCTGCCCTTGCTATGAAATTCCTCAGGCATCCAATAGTCTGAACCATGTCAAATTATATATTCCAAGGTGAAGGACAAGTTCTTATATCTGGCCCATCCTTCCACTAAGAAAAGTCACAATGTGTAGTAGGTCTTTGTGGATCTTAGAGGCAACATATCCCATATTTGAGCATGCTAGTCTAACCCATTTACCTAGAGCCCTAAAAGGCTGTCAATTTTGAGTAAGACTCTATAATAAGAGAAGGCTCTATATACAAATTCAGGCCACTGTGCCACTTGAGCCTTGAAGAATCAGTGGCAGATGGGGATGCTGTTTGGAGCTTTCGGCAGACACTATAGTGAACCCCAGTGTAGTTCCTGAGGATTTTGGAGCAAAGCTATATTACCCTCTGAAAATAATGATTTTCCTTTTGATAAACACCTAGCTTACTATTGATAATAAACACTGAACACTGTACTATCAGCCATCATGCGATCTTGTGACCTGAATTGTCCATAACAAATAGAATATCATCTGACCCAAGCCAAGACAATGGGTTCACACAGTAGCATCGTCAAGGGGAAGGAACATATGAAAAGGACTGGACTCTAGCAGGACCTGAAGACGTGAAAAACTGCACAAGCAAGAAGCACATGCCCTTGGCCAGTACCATTGCCAAGTTGACTGCTCTTTTCAATCTGAATCAATGGCTTTATGAGGAGTTCTCAATGATCAGTCAACTGAGTAAGAAAAAAACTGAGGCATGGTTTACAAGTGTCTGTACAGTATGCTGGTATTACCCAAAAGTAGATAGCTGCAGACTATAGCTTCACTCTGGGGACAGTAATAAAGGATAATCTCCTCAGTGGGTAGATGCTGAGCAGTGAAAGTGAATGTTCCTTTTGCCCAAAGGAAAAAAATGGCCCTAAACACAAATCTGCATACACTCATGGACAGTGTACAATGGTTTAGCTGGATTGCCAGGAACTTGGGAGGGACCTGATCAGAAGACCGGTGACAAGGAGATCTGGGGAAGACATGTATGGATCAATTTCTCTGAATACACAGAAAATGTGAGAATAGGTATCCTATGTGAATGCCTACAAAAGCAACTGAAGCAGAGGAGGAGCTTAGTAATCAGGCAGACACGATGAGCTCTTTTAGTGGCATCAGTTACCCTCTTTCCCTAGATACCTTGGTTCTTGCCCAGTGGGCTTACAAATATAGTGCCTGGGGTTGGGACAAGGTTATGTGTTGATACACCAACATGGATTTCCAGTCATCAAAGCTAATATAGCTCTGGCTACTGCTGAGTGCTCAACCAACCAAGCATGAACATCTATAACAATATGGTGCCATTCCCTGAGTTACAGCCGGTGGTGAATAGAGAGCCACCTGGTGGAAGGGTAGTTATAATGGACCTCTCCTGTCATGACAGGGGCAGTACTTTTTCTTCACTGGAATAGACACTTGCTCTGGAAAATGACTTGCCTTCCCTGATCATAATGCTTCTGGTACACTCGCTATCTCTGGGTTTGATCCCATTGTCACAAAATTCTATCCATCATTGCTTCCGATCAAAGAAGTATTTTATAGCAGAGAAAATCTAGCAATAGGCTCATGATCATGGCCTTCATTGGCCTTACAATGAAGCAGCTGGCCTACTTAGAACTCTGGAATAGACTTTAAAGCCTCACCTATAACACCAGCTGGCCACATCTCATAGAGCTGGGGTTATGTCCTTCATGATGCAGCATGTGCTCAAATCAGTGGGGCATAAGTGATGCAATTCCTTCCATAGCCAGGACTCAGGGGTCCAGGAATAGTGGGGTGAAAATGAGAGTGACTTTTCTCACTATCACCCCTGGTGGTCCAGCAATGATTAAGCTTCTCATCTTTGCAACTTTTAGCCATGATAGTCTAGAAATCTTAGTTTCTAGGGGAGCAAGGCTTCCATCAGAGAACACAAAAACAGTTCCATTAAACTGGAAGCAGTTTACCATCTCTTCTTGCCAGTGAACCAACCAGCAAAGGAAGGGTTCTTTTATCTGCTGGGGCAATTGACTGATCATACAAGGGACATTAGACTGCTACTATACAATGGGGGCAAGGAGCTTGTGTTCCGTGTCCTGTAATTCCTGTCAGTGGAAAACAGCAATAATTCAATACCTACAGGACTGATAATGGTGTGGGCTCTTCAGGAATAAAGATTTGGTTACCTCTCCAGGAAAGGAAACTGACCAGCTGAGGTATTTGCTGAAACACCTCAGAGAGGGGGGTTAGGGGTAACCCATATGGTATGGGCAATAGAAGGTGATTACAACTATTAGCCAATACCTACTACAATCAGTTAAATAAATGAGGATTATACTAGAGTAGAAGATTTCTTCATCTTGATCTGAATGTAACTGTGTATATATTAATCAGTTTTTATTCTTCTATTTAATTCCCTACTGTATAACATAACCCATGTTAATAGTAGTTAACTCTATATCAGCATTTAGGTTGCCAGCTATCAACAGGGAAATATGACTCAAAAGCAGAAAGAATGTCACCTAAAGATGAACAAAAGCTTTATACCATTATTCAGGGGACAGGATTAATGCATTTTCTGTTTTATGAGAGAAAGTTTCATTGTGTTAGATGGAAGCATCATTTTGCCATTGTCTTTTTTAGAAGTTAACTTCTGTTTGATTTAAAGGGGTGTATATGGCTACCAAATTGACAAGGGGTGGACTGTGGTAGATTTGTATTGTGTGAACTTGCCTAGGCTGCAGCCATATTTTCCTCAGTTCACTTCTCTGCATAGTTGTGGGTTAGTGTGTGCCACAGGAGGTTTTCTACAAGGTCAGGAAGGTGGGAGCAAAGTGGCAGCCTTCTGCCTCTGCTGAGGAAGACAGGCAATACCCATGGATCTGTTGCACACATCTGGTTGTTTATGCTGACTCACCTGGTTGGCTGAGCTCTCAGTTGTCCCAGTTTCTACCAGAAACCCCTTCAGGTTATCTGTGATGAAGGCACCAGGTTCTTCTGCTGAAAGAATGATGACTGAGGTTTGGGCTTAACATCAGGACAGACATGGGCTCTAGTCTGTCCTCATGGTTTCCTCACAGATTGTAGTCTCAGCTCATCCTTGTAGGTTCAAGTTTGCCCTTGCTTCCTCCCTTTGTGTCCTTCCTTCCTTCCTGATGGCCTCCCTTTGTAGTTTCGGCTTCAGCAACAGTTGTAGAAATAGCAACTTCACTGTTATGGGCTGAATTATGTCCTCCAAAAATACATGTGAATTTTAACCCTTGTAGCTCAGAATGTCACCTTATTTGGAAATAGGGTAATTGCAAATAGAATTTATTAAGAAAAGTCATCCTGGAGTAGGGTGGAATCCTAATCCAATATGACTCTTGTCCTTATAAGAAGATGGCCATGTGAAGACAAAGACATGAGTGTGATCACCACATGACCATGGAGACTGAGACTGACCTGGTGCAGGTACAGCTAAGGGTCACCAGGGACTGTTGGCTACCATCAGGAGTTGGATGAGGCAACTCCTTGATTTCAGACTTCTGTTCTCCATACAATCAGTTTTGGTTGTTTTAAGGCACCCATGTGTGGTACTTTGTTACAGAAGCCTTAGTAACCAAATACAACACTGAGACTGTTTAAACAGCTTCCACAATTGTGCTGGGTCAAATCCCTATTAAAGTTTTTATTAAATTTTTTTAAAGTATATTTTATTGGTTATGCTATTATAGTTGTCCCATTTTTTCCTCCCATTTATTCCCCTCCAACCTCCACCTCCCTTCCACCAGCATTCCCCCTGCCTGTTAGTACATGTCCATGGGTCTTGCATAGAAGTTCTTTGGCTTATCCATTTCCTATACTATTCTAAACCTCCTCCTGTCTATTTTGTGCCTACAAATTATGTTTCTTATTCTCTGTATCCTTTTTCCCATTCCCCTCCCCATCCCCCGCAGATAACCCTCCATGTGATCTCCATTGCTGTGATTCTGTTCCTGTTCTAGTTGTTTGCCTAGTTTGTTTTTGTTGTTTTGTTTTTTAGGGTTGCTTGTTGATAGTTGTGAGTTTGTTGTCATTTTACTGTTCATATTTTTGATCTTCTTCTTTTTCTTAAATAAATCCCTTTACCATTTCATATAATAAAAGCTTGGTGATGATGAACTCCTTTAACTTGACCTTATCTGGAAAACACTTAATCTGCCCTTCCATTCTAAATGATAGCTTTGCTGCATAGAGTGATCTTGGATGGAAGTCCTTGCCTTTCCTGCTTTTGAATACTTCTTTCCAGCCCCTTCTTGCCTGCAAAGTTTCTTTAGAGAAATCAACTGATAGTCTAATGGGCACTCCTTGGTAGGTAACTGTCTCCTTTTCTCTTGCTGCTTTTAAGATTCTCTCCTTATCTTTAATCTTGGATATTTTAATCATGATGTGTGTTGGTGTGTGCTTTTTTTGGTCCAACTTGTTTGGGACTCTCTGAGCTTCCTGGGCTTCCTGGAAGTCTATTTCCTTTGCCAGATTGGGGAAGTTCTCCTTCATTATGTTTTCGGTTTGCAGTTTCTTGCTCTTTCTTTTCTCCTTCTGGCACCTCTGTGATTTGGATATTGGAATGTTTAAAGTTGTCCTAGAGATATCTAAGCCTCTCCTCATTTTTTCTGAATTCTTCTTTCTTTGTTCTGTTCCTATTGAATGTTTATTTCTTCCTTCTAGTAGAAACCGTTGATTTGAGTCTCAGTTTCCTTCCCTTCAATGTTGGTTTCCTGTATGTTTTCTTTTATTTCACTTTTCATAGCCTTCACTTTTTCCTCTATTTTGCAAACCATACTCAACCATTCTGTGAGCATCCTGATTACCAGTGTTTTGAATTGTGCATCTGATAGGTTGGCTATCTTTTAGGTGCTTAGTTATTTTTGTGGAGTTTTGATCTGTTTTTTAATTTGGGCCATATTTCTTTGTTTTGGCACACTTGTTAGTAGTAAGGGATGGATCTTTAGATATTTGCCAGGGTAGGGCAACCTACATCGCTGCTTTGTGGTGCTGTATGTCGGGGGGAGGGTCAGAGAGGGAACAATGCCACTTGCTTGGCTCTCAGCTGGCTTTCAGTCACTTCCCTTGCTACCCACAAGCAAACTGGGCCCTTCTGGTGCAGATTCCTAGGTGGGTGGTTTTGTTTACATTCTAGGACCCTAAGGGTCTCTCCAACAAAACTCTTCCTATAAGGCTAGGAGTGTCTCCCACCTCCACAACCCCCACAGGTTTTTACGGCCAGAGGTTTTTAGGCTTCTTTTCCTGCATTGGACCCCTGGGTTGCATGGTCTGTCTTGCTCCTCAGTTGTTCTTCCCCGTTTTTCCACATGCAAATGTGGGACTGCCACCTGCTGCCTCACCCAACTAGTCCTCCAGCCACTTGCCATGTGTCCTATCTGCCCTTTCTACCAGGCTGGTGAATGTTTCTTTAACTCCTTGGTTGCTGGACTTCCATACAATTAAATTTTCTGGCAGTTCTGGTTGTTTTTTTATTTTAAATTTGTTGTTGTCCTTCTTTTGGTTGTGCTCGGAGGCAAAGTATATCTACCTACACTTCCATTTTAGCCAGAAGTCTAAATTTTTTATGTAGATATAATCTTTTAGTGGTTTTGCTTCTTTGGTCAAACCCTGGCTGATACAGGACATGTGTTTTCATTTCTTTTGGAAAACTGCCAAACTTTCTCCAAAGTATTTCATTTATATATTGCCATATTTACTCACCAGCAATAGATCAGAGTTCCACTTGCTATACATCCCTGCTAACCATGTTCAGAGGTTTACAGTGGGACCTCATTGTGGTTTAATTTGTATTTCCCTGGTGACTAACGATGGTGAGCATATTTTTGTGTTTTTATTGGCCATTTTTATATCCTCTTTCATGAAATGCTTGTTTAAACATTTACTCATTATTTAAAATGGGGTTATCTTTGTATTATTGACTGGAAATAAATTCTGTATATTGATATATTCTGGATAGAGGTCCTTTGTCAAGATTTATGCATTACAAATATTTTCCTTCTGTCTGTGGCTTGCCTTTGTATTTTCTTAATGGTGGGTTTTAAAAAAGATTTTATTTATTTTTTAAAGAGAGGGGAAGGGAGGGAGAGAGGGAGAGAAATCAATGTGCAAAAGTTACATCAGTTGGTTGCCTCTTGCATGCCCACAACTGGGGACCTGGCCCGCAACCCAGGCATATGCCCTGACCTGGAATTGAACCAGTGACCTTTCAGTTTGCAAGATGATGTACAACCTGCTGAGCCACACCAGTCAGAGCAATGATGCCTTTTTAAGTGCAGATGTTTTAAATTTTGATGAAGTCTAATGTATTCATTTTTTTCTTTATAAACTTTTTGTGTCTTATCTAAAAAATCTTTACCTTCCTCATGGTCACAAAGTCTCTCTCCTATATTTTCTTCTAGAAGCTTTATAGTTTAATTTTTACATTTATGTTTAAGACTCATTTCTAGTTATATTTTGTGTGAATTTTGGGTATAATTTTCTCCCAGTCCCTGCATATGGATCCAGTTGTGCAAATACTCTTTGTTGATAAACTTTCCTTTCCTCATTCAATTACATTGTCAAAAATCAGCTGAGCATATATAAGCATCATGATTTTTAATCTTATTAGAACTAAATGTTCCCATATCAGGCTGTGCCCACTGCTGGCCTCCTCTCCTTAGAGAGTCTGTAAGACAGATCAAGCTGATACTCAGCGAAGGAAACTATGTCTAACATCTGCTGTTGTGCTCAATACATGGCATATTTTCTGCACTTCCCGATTGTTTGCTTTATTTTCCTGCAAACTCATAACAATGTACTGTGTGGTGTGTCTTTGTGATAGAAGAGGGAAGAGGCTTTCTGCATACTGTTGTGACTTCTTGCAGTTTGTGTGACTGTCTGTGGACCTCTGCTCATATATGTATGATATATATTCTATATATATATATAGAAGCTGATTATATATATATTATTATTATTATTATTATTATTATCAGCTTCTAGCTTGGGATTCTGGGGAACAATGGTCATATCTGTAAATATCATTTAGATTTGTAAAGTACCTAACTTACGGTCCTGAGCATGGTGTGAAATTTAGTCAACAGCCTTGAGGTTACAGTGAATTCACCATCCCTCAGTTTCCTTATCTATATAATAACATGAGGGCTCATCTCTGTTTAGTTCAATTCAGTTCAGAACCATGGCTGTTAACACAAAGAAAGACCATCTGACTGTGGCCAGGAAAGGAGACATAACATTCAACCAGACCGATTTGGTTTTCCTGGAGACTATCAACGTGTAACATCTAGGACAGACCATGTTTGACCTTTGTTCACACCACTTATCTTTTGGATCAATATTAGTCTGAATAGTCTTTCGACTGACTGAAATTAAAGGAACTGCCTTGTAACTATCTACGATTTGTGCCTGTAGATCTGGGCACTATCTCTATGTACAGTCTAGTGTTGACACCCTAGCTCAGGAAAATTCTGTCCACTTCCTACTCCCCACCTTATATACAGGGAAACCCTTGTCCTAATGAGCACTGAGGGTGACAGGGAATGGAGAGTGAAGGGAAGAAATGTCACGAAGTGGTGACACATGCTCGAGGTGAGATGGAAGATATGTGGATGTTGTCGCCTGACCGCCCAACGGAAGTGGCCCACGTTGCCATGGTGATGGAGGTGTGTTGCCACTAAGTGCCTGAGCAGCTCCCACGTTTCAAAGAGCTGCTCATTAGTGTCACTGCCTTCTCTGAATTGCTGTTCCCCTGAGTCTCTGCTTGGCCCTCGCTGTCCTGATCTTTGTTGACAAATGGTTGTCCTTCACAGAGAAATTACTAAGAGCACTCTAATTAATGAATGTGCTAATTACTCTTCCCTATGCTCAGCATATTTGTCTGACCAGCCTGTCACACTCAGATAAGTGCAGCATATGCGCAAGCACTGAGAGCACTGGAGCAGGGGTCTGGGGAAGCACAGCTTACACCTTGTAACTGTGGGACAGTTCTTGTTAAATTACCTTTACTAATGGCCAAGTGTCTGGGGAATATGTTATTTTTCTGGGAAATGTATATGCTTTCCTTTCTTTTCTTTTTATAAAAAAAAATCTTTCTTTAGGGGCTGAGGAACCATTGCTCAATTCATGAGCCTCTGAGGGGACTGCCCAGCACAGGTGGAGGAGAACCAAGGAGTCCCCAGTTCTGAAAACCATTCCAGAAGCAGTTTCTGGGGAGGGGGGATAGTTAAAAGCCAGACTTTGAAGCTACACAGGTCTGGGTTTGAGTCCCAGTTCTGCTCTTTACTGCAGGTATGTCCTTAGGCATGTGGCTTCAGCTGTCTAAACCTCATTTGCATCCTTTGGCAATTGGAGGGAGGAATAATTTGTACTCAGACAGTTGTGGTGAAGAGCAAATACACAAGTGAGGTCCCCAGGACTCAGCGTCTCAGAGCCTCTGGTCCTAGGCTTGGTCTGGTTGAGTGCTGCCTGTGGAAAGCTGGTGACTGCAGGGCTGGAGACCCTCCTGTTAGAGATCCAGGATCTGGTGCAGGCCATGCTCCCCTCCCCTGCTGCCCGGTCCTTGCCCTTTTTTTTCCCCTGTCTCAGCAGCTTTCTGTTGAGATGAATGCCATTTCCAGAGGCTTCAACCCGGATAAGTGTCCCTCTGCACTGCAGCCAGAATCTTAATGTGCACCCTGGAATTTAATGGCTAACTCAGCTGACTATTAAAACACTCTTTCTGGGGAAGTGGGCTCACTCCACCACACATGCTGTCCACTTTGGCAGGTGACTCCAGAGTCTCAGCTGTGGGTGTCCCATCACAGGAAGGCTGCAGCTACTGGTCTCCTACCAGACCCCTTTACCGGGCGCTAATGTGGAAATTGCTGCCCCCACCCCCATTCTTTGTGGGCACCTGGGGGCTTGGAAAACAAGCGGGAGGCTGCCCCTTCCTGGGTCCCTGAATTCCACAGAGCTGGCAAGATTCCAGTGGCATCTGGGCAGACCATGTTGGATTCTGTCCATGTGTTTTCCATGTACTTGCAGATCAGGGCACACATGCACACATCATAAATGTTAAATGCCAGGCAGGAGGGAAATTGGGTGAGCCTTACAGACACCAGACTATAGGACAGAGAACCTTCTTTAAAAACTGGGCATTTTGCCCTGCCCAGTGTGGTTCAGTTGGTTGGAGCATTGTCCTGTACACCCAGTCACTGCACATACCCAGGTTGTGGGTTAAGTCCTGGTTGGGCCACATAGGGGAGGCAACCAATCTATGTTTCTCCCTCATTTGATGTTTCTCTCTGTCCAATCAATAAACATATTTTTTAAAACTGTGCATTTTAATCTGGGATTCTAGGTAGTGGACAGTCACAATATGATAACAGCTTTACCCAGTACTCTTCCTAACTCTCCAAACTTTCTTTAGGGAACCATCTCCCTCAACCTTGTGACAGCTATAGAAATGACCAGGTTCCTTCATGTTCCTTCCTTTGGGTTGTCCTAAGAATGGATATCTGATTAGCCAGGGCCAATGAGATAGTCCTAAGAACTTAGATGAGTCAAGCGAGTCTTTCACAGGTGACAGAAGTTGTAAGATGTAATACTCCAGAGTTGGAGGTGGGCATATTGTCCGCTATGTGAAGTAAACTGGTCTGTGGAGAGAAAAAGGCTGACAAGCTAAAGAAAGCTGAGAGAGAAAAAGAATTTGAGAGAGAGAACCACATGAGAGAGAGAGAATCCCCTGGCTTCATGGCCCAACCACATCTCTACTCTTTTCAACTTTTGGTTTTTCAGGCCCTTGGATTCTTTGAGTCAATAAATTTCCTTTTTTCCCAAAGTTAGTTTGAGCTACGATTCTATTGCTTGCAATCAGAGCACACTTGAGGAGACTGACCTTCACTTTTAATGCATTATCGCTAAGTTATGATGGCTGTTGGCAGGCTAACTCTTTGTAGGGGTCAGACTCCTTGTCTGCTAGGACCCAAGCATCCCTGAAACTTAGCAAACTTCCACAAATGAGGTATCTTTAAGGAGAACACAAAAGTCTTGCTAGTGCTAGGCACTCAACGGGTACTCAAGTGTCATAACCAGCCAGGACTGCCCTTGCCAGGGGCCTCTGTGCACCCTCGTGTGGCACGCTGCCTCTGCAGGGCTCATTCTCCATAAGTTGAGCTGGGACACTTTAGCTGGCCTCTGTTACCTTCCAGAGGTGTGAAACTGCTTCCCCACACTGGCCTCTCCTACACCAACAGGCATACTGGCCAATGTTCTCTTTCTAAGTGAGGTTTTGCTAAAAGCTCCTCTTCAAAGAAAAAAAAAAGATTTTATTTATTTATTTTTAGAGAGGAGAAGGGAAGGAGAAAGGGAGAGAAACATCAAAGTGTCATTGCCCCTCACGTCCCCACTACTGGGGACCTAGCCTGCAACCCAGACATTTGCCCTAGACTGGGAATCAAACCACTGATTCTTTGGTTCATAGGCTGCACTCAATCCACTGAGCCACACTAGCCAGGGTCCTAAAAGTTCATTTTAATCACTGCCAAATGGTTGTTGAGTCTGGGATGAAGATTGCAGGAATCTTGCATTTTTTCTGTAACTTCCAAGGGGTTGCCATTTACCAGAGAAAGCTGCTCTATAACTGCCAGGCGACCACCTGCCCCGCGAAGCAGGTCTACCCTCACACCTTCTCTGTACTCTTGTCAGTATGTTGAGGAGACTCCAGGGAAGTTGTCTACACAATTGCCTCATGGGAGCCAGTTGCAGGGTTTAATAACACCTCTTGTTTGGAAGTTTTCTTTAGGTTTCACCTGCAACCCCATTTCCCCCCCTTATCTTAATTCTTTGGTTGAGTTTTAATTCTCTTGTTGCTTTTAACTATTTCTTCTCTTCCTCATTCATTTATTTATCCATGCCTTATTACTGGGGTGCTACTGTGGACCCTGTGTGTGTTAGGTATTCCTCCCCCACCCCTAGGAATTCTAGAAAAGAAAAGCAGTGCTCAGGACATGGATCTTTTGGGTGCTCTATAAATAAAAAAAACCATGTTTTAATTTTCTTTCCTTCTGCTCCTCTCCCGAGCCCTGTTTCCCCTGGCAGGTCACACTGAGCCAGGGCACTTTGGTGCCAGCTAAAAAAGAAGAACAAGGCACTGTGTAATTGTGCTGGGACCTTCAGAAATTCTAATGATGAAAGAGACTGCAAGCCCTCACTTCCCCTTCCTGCACAGTGCAGACGTGAGTGCCTCTGAGCAGTCCTCGCTGGTGAGCCTGAAGCAAACATGGACCAAGAAACCTTGGGCAACATTGTCCTCCTGGCCATTGTCACCCTCATCAGCGTGGTCCAGAATGGTAAGTGAAGCCCCTCACTTGGGAGGGAAAACAAAAGGAGATTTTATTTGTTAGTGGTTTGAAAGTCAGGTTTACACAGTTCTGTGTGTGTGTGTGTGTCTATACTTTTGCTTTATCTGTATTTGTTTCTTTTTATTTGAGTGTGTAGAGGTATTTCTGCATGGATTGGGGGTTTCCCTTGTCCTAGTCTTTCTTTCACTTTAATGGTGATGAGTAATCAGGTTTGCAGTGCCAGAACAGCTACCTGGAGGCTTTACAAAGACCCTCACCAAGGGCCTGCCATCATCATTTTAACTACTATTAGTTAGTGGGACTAGAGGGGAAGGTGAGAAGCCTAGAAAGGGAAGATGAGACATATGCTCACTTAGACCCTGGGCTTTACTCTGTGCATCTGGGCTGGCTTCACTGCATCTGAGGTTGCCTGTCAAGTGTAAGCTAAAAAAAGTAATTTGGGGGTTTGTGAAAGGGATATTACCTTATCATTATTTTATGTGTTGCTTTTTTCTTTTGAAGAAACATGTTCTTTGTAATACTTTTTTTTCTAGCAATGTATAATTTTTGAAGCATTTTTAATATGCATTATATATTTACACAAAGAGAGGTGGAGGGGATTTTTTTTTGTTTGGGGCTGCACATGCATTAATCTGCTATCAGTTTAACAAAAACCAAGTAAGGTACCCAGACCTGAGAATGGCAGAACTGTGTAATACTCTCTCTTTAAGGTTCTGGGCTAGGACTTCATCAGGCTCTTTTTGTAAGTATCTCCAGTGGCTTTGTTTTTTTGCAATTTGTTAAGACAGAGAAAAAAAGAGAGCACTTACTAAGGACATCTCTATAGCTCAATGGCAATAAATGTTCACACACTGTCGCACTTTGGAAATTTGAGTATTTAATCAATTTGGGATATTCTGATATTTTCTCCCAATTTGAATGTAGACAGAGGCTTGTGATTAGCCTTCTGGGCACAGAGTGGCCCTCCCTCTCCCACCCTCCCCCGACCAGAAGCTCAACTTTGAGTGCTCTGAGGAGGTTTCCTACAAGGGACAGCACTTCATAGATTTCTGAGCCAAATGTATTCATATGAAACCATTCTCAGTAGACCTGCTGCTCAGGAGAGAACAATGGGATTGTTTAGGCCTCCATTTCCTCAAGTCACTCTTGTTCTATGTGGGCACTGTGCCTGGGCTCCCTCAGTTTGTCAGTGAGCATGGGGTTCGTTCATTCCTGCACACATCTACAGGGTCCCGCTCTTTGCCAGACATGTCCTGGTTACATGGAGAGACAGCAGTGAGCAGACAGCTCTGGTTCCTGCCCCCCAGGGAAGGAAAGGCAGTGGAAGAGATGACCAGCCATGGTCAGCAGGAAGTCTGCAAGGACCCCTCTGGGAGGCAGTAGTAAGGGTGGTAGGTGGGCTGTGCTGGTTCACCTCTGTAGAGGATCTTCCCTCTGGCCCTCCCCCACAGACCCAATGACTCAGCTGGTGAGTATCGGTGGCCAGGGAGCCAGTGCCCTCTCACCACCTATGAAGACAGAACTGAGCTCAAACTGCGAGGTTGGCCTTCACTCTGACCCGCTGGCTCCCTCTCAGTTTAGGGCTGTGGGTGGGGTGGGGAGTTGTTGTGATAGAATCTCCTGTTATGAGAACAGTCTCTGCATCTCTCCTAATGGAGATGTACCAGGACCTGGACCTGAGATGTCAAGTGGGTGCTGGGCTTTTCTGTAATGGCATAGCAAACCCTGAACAGACTTGACCTAGATGGTGATATTTTCACTATTTTTGGCAGATGGGATTAAGATGTTCTTTGGTACAAAGGTAGAGGAGGGATTATAGGTGGTCAAATGTCTAAGTCTGAACCACAATCTAAAGGCCATTTAAGATAGATAAAGAGAGAACACTGTGGCCTCACTCACAGAGTTCCACCAACTGATGAATGGGATGGCGGTTTCCTGGTGGGGGAGATATACATATGGAGGAGCATGGAGCTACTGTTTTGGGCTGGAGACTTTTTCATGCTGGGCAGAACCCACATGGCCCCCCATCACAGTCTCTGTCCCTCCCTAGCCACCTGTGAGCAGCTGCAGCAGCATGGGGGCAGATTGACCTTATACAGTGCTGCCCCATCTGTGCTTGGGGAAGGGACAAACTGAAGCCACAGAAATAGCCCTTGCCGCACCCTAAGTGGCTCAGGACAAGCTGTGCTCTCCTGTGAGGCCTAGACCTGGGTTCCCGTGCAGTGTGGAGCTCACTGTGTGAGGTCTTTTTGTAACTATTAAATATGCCATGGAGGAGAATGAGAAAAATTACAATGAATTGAGGAGACAGCACTTCTGCTTGTTTTGTCTGTGAGTTTCTAGGCAAACACAAAAGCCCAAATGTATGTTCAGAACCTCTCTTTGCAATTCTAATCAACTTCAATGTGGCAACCATAGCTTTACCTTACAGGGCTTGGAAAATATGCAAAAGCTGTGCTTTTCTCCCCCTCACCCACAAAACATCATTCCAAATTCTTCCTGTTCATTTTAAGTATTCAGATGTTGTTGCCAGGCACTGTACACTAGGTCTTTGTCCCAGGACAAGTCCATGTGCATCTGCACTGGGGTCCAGGGCTCTGTGTCTTGATACATCATGTGAGCTCATTTTCCTGAGAGGCCAGGTCCCGGCCACCTGGTGGAACTTCCTCCTCTGCCTTTCAGGCATTCTTTAGTCATCAAGATCTTTGAACATGTGGCTGGCCCTCTTCCAGCTTGATCCAGCAAAACATAGATATCGAAATGCAGAACAAGTTTGAAATATACCATTGTAAGAAAGCTAGGCCAGAACTACCAGAGCCCAGTTTCCTGGGGAGGATTAATAGATGCATTTCCTATGAAAACTATCCAGAAGACTAACTTCTCCTGCCCAAGTGCCAGCAGCTTTGACATGGAGCAAAGGTAGGACACAGATTTGGAGAAAGTGATTTCCACAGGAAGCCAAAATAATTAGATTGGGAGCAGAGGTGAATTTAACTGATGACAGCAAGGAAAAGGTGTCCTCCAGCAGGGGAGCTATTCCTGCAGCCCTTCTGGTGGTAGGGAAAGTGGCAGGAGTTAGCATCAGCATCTGTCTTCTAAGAGCAGCAACCTCTTCAACCGTCTTCTTACTCTGAAGCCAAGAGCTGGTAGGGACCACTTACCTTTCCATGCCTTCCCTGCTACTCCCACCCTAATACACATGCTCACGCTGTGAGTCTCATGGGCCTCCATATCAGGAGACCTCACAACCCACCCTGGGCCTTGATAGGTTCTAGAAACAAGATCAAGGACTCATCAAGTTCCCCAGGGCAGAAGTCTTTACACGTCTTCAACAGCTTCTACCAGAACACTACTGTAGTGGAGTGCTCACAACCCACTGAGCATGCCTTGCCCACTGCCAGGTATAGTGCGAGTTTGCTTTGTGTCAAGCACAGTCCTTTATGCTCGGCATAATATTAATATTATCTCATTTGATCATTGTACTCTATGGAATATATACAGAAATGATATTATTATTCCTATTTTACAGGTAAGCAAAGTGGGTAGACCTTAGAAAGGATAGACCACTGGTTAGAGGTCCTAGAGTCAGTGGTGGTGAAGCTGGGATTCGAACCTCCTCCAAAGTGTAGATGCTTGCACTATGCATATTGCCTCAAATTCTTTTATTCAAGAACTCACTACCCAGAAAGTTCTTTCTAATATTGAGGTGAAATATGACCCATAACTGCTATTGATCAATCCTGTTTTTGTTCTCTGGAAAAGTCTAGACTATGCCTGCTGCTTCTGTGTTTACAAAATCAGCTGTACCATTCCTTCTTCAACAGATCATTTCTCATAGGTCTTGGTTTCTAGAGTCCCTTGTCATTGCCCATTCTTCCCATCTTGCCATGTTATTTCTAAAATGCAGATAGGTGTGTCCTGTTCCTGAGATCTAGACACCAATTCTATTAAAATGATCTATGTGTGAGATATTCTTTTGAAGACTTGTATCACACTATTGGCTTATATTAACTTTGCAGTTAACTAAAATCACACAATTTTTAAATGTAACACTGAAAAAATTTATTTAACTTTTCTGACCCTCAGTTTCCTCAAATGAGAAGCAAACTTATGAATAACTTCCATGTGTGGTGGTTAAAGATATTGCAAGAAATAACATAGGTAAGGCAGCTAGAAGTGCCCAGTGTATGACTGATTCTCAGGTATCTCTGTCTCTTTCTGGTTTGGCCTAATGTTAGCAGCTGCCCAAGATAAGAGTGTTAATGGTCTTTGCATGTACAGTTTCTGCAACATAGTTGAGGATAACAAAGGGTTGGGGTTAGAGTCAGTAAATGTAGCCCAACCCTTCCAAGTCTAGTTTAGAAGGAAGGAGAGGTAGATCCAGTGGAATATTGGATAGAGACAGGTTTGTTTTTGTTTTAAGAGTAGGAAAAATTTGAGTATGTTTCCAGAGTAAAGAGAAAGAGAAAAGAAAAGCCTGAAGTTTCAGAAAATAAGAAAAATAACAATGAAACAAAGATCTGAAGAGGTGGCTGGAGCAGGGTCAAGGTTACAGGTAGAAGGCGAGCCTGGGGAAAGAGGAAGGGGTTTGTTTTCTGACCAGGGAGAGGAAGAAGAGCAGACTCAGGGAAGTAGGGTCAAGTTGTGGTGCCAGTTGCAAAAATAATCTCTGACTTTCTTAATACTGTCCCAGTTTAATGTTCAGAGGCCATGATATCACCTTAGGTTCTGGAAAGACAACAGTTAGAGTTTTCTACTGGATTCTGTGTAACAAGAGACACTCAGAATGAGCAGCCATGTGCTTAAACCCTCTGCAGCTGAGGGAATTATGCAGTGAGCATTAATGTAACAGCAAGAGGAAAACACATCCTTGTAGGCCCAGCTGGATCTGATCCCCAGCTTTACTGCTCCCCAGCAGAGTGACTCTGACATAGTTATTTAGCCTTCCTGAGCCATAGTCTCCTTGTCTACAAAGTGGGGATAGCACTGGCCCAGTAAGGGAACCTGTGTCACATGTCTACCAGAGTGCCTGCAGTATGGTAGATCCCCCTTTATACAACCTGGCCCTAGAGATAGTCTCAACATGGGCTCATTCTTGGGGAAGAAATGCACTTTTGCCAAACAGAAAACCATGAAAGGCTTTTATTCAAATATACAATTGATAAGGCACGTTTTCCACACCTTTTGGAAGGGTACCTTGTGGATCCCTGAGAACCTCACTTTCCCTCCCCTTTTCACTCTTAAAATGGAGTAAGGAAATAAAATGAAGTGGAAGGAGGAGCGAGCAAGAGAGAGCTTCATCCACCCTCCAACATCTAATCTATAGACAAACCTCTGGATTCTGCCTCCTCCACAGCATCTCTTACATTCCACAGCCATCACCCTCATCAGCTCCCTCCCATCTTCTCCCCTGTCCTGATTATGCCATGGATAAGTTTATAAGTGTCACTAACTCCTCTTTGCTCTTGAGATAGAAATAAATTCCAAATGTTTTAATGTGGCTCTTATCAAAGTCTCAGTCCTACTGTTAAGTCCAGTGGGCACTTCTCAACCATCATCATCTTCAGGCCTTGGCTTACTTACTGCTTCTTCCCTGAGGCTCACTCTATCTACCCTGTCGGGCATTTCAGTGGCCCCATACCAGGCTCTGCTTCTTCTTTGCCCACAACTCCACACATTGTCTAATTGCAATTGATGTATTTTGTTTGCTGTGTATGGTCTGTATCCTCCTCTTCTATCCTTACCAACATATAAGACCCCAGGCCAAGGCTCTTTGTGTGTTTTGTTTTCCATGAAAGCTAACTGTCTGGCTCATGGCAGTGATAATAGATAAGTGTCACTGAAAGAACCATTCACCACCTGTCTCTCTGGCTTCATTTGCAATTCAGCCAGGTTCTCCTCCAAGCAAGGGCAGTTCTGGCCTCTGGATCTTTGCATATTCTATTTCACTTGAGCAGAGTGATCTTCCCTGCTGTTCCCTGTCCCTGTAACACTTAGTGAATTCCTACTTATTCTTCAGACTTTATTCTAGGTGTCACTTACTTTAAGAATTCTGTTGTTAACCTGAACACTGAATTAAGCTGCCTCCTTTGCCCCTTCATTGCATTGTGTTCTCACTCGATCTCATCTTAATGTAAATCACTATAAAGTAATTTCTGCTTCACTTCTTTGTCTATTTCCTCCAGCTGTAAGATCCTTGAAAGGGGGCTGTCTTGCTCTCCGTCACATCACCAACACCAAACACAGTGATCGGGGGGAGTAGCTGCTGAATACATTTTGCCTAAATGACCTTTAATGGAGGACATTTAGGGCTGTTTGGAGGTTAAGTCAAAAAAATTTAACAATTATTATGAGACAGAAGACTTATGAGTATCCTGGTTATAACCCAAATGCAAACCTTTTCCCTGGCAGCATTCTTTGCCCACAAGGTGGAGCATGAAAGCAGGACCCAAATTGGGAGGAGCTTCCAGAGGACGGGGACACTTACCTTTGAGCGGGTCTATACTGCCAAGTAAGTCCAAACCCTGACACTGTTGACCAAAAGAGTGGGGGCATGGGGACAGGGGCCTCTCTACCTGAGTGACAACCACCCTCAAGGACACATGTCTGTCTGGGCCAACCTTCAGAATACCGGGGAGTTGGGGTTCCCAGGAGAGGTTGAAGCCCCCTGGGAGGCTTTGTGGATACCCCTTACCATCTCAGTAAGGAAGTTAAAGAATGGAAGTGGGGACCCTAAGAGTGAGGAGGTAAACTCTCCTCAGCTCCCCATTGTTCCAGGGGGCCAGTCATTTAGTCATATAGTGGACCAGTTTCCTGTTGGGTTAGTGCAGAGGTAATACCACAAAACCCAGCTGCTTCTCACCCTCTGGCTGCAGAAGCAACGGGCAGGACACCCTGGCAGCAGTCTGCCATTCATCAACCCTGTGGTCCCCTCGGTGGAAGTCTGGGGGTGACACAGCACATTTCACAATGCTGCTCTCCTTGAGCAACAAGAACAAGAACAGAAAGAATGGGGGAATAATGCAATGGCTCTCCTCACTCTCATTCTTTGCTTTTGAATATAAAAGCTATTTGAAAACACCTGACCAGTCCAGTGAAGGAGCTGGGGCTATTTGGGATGCAACAGGTGTTATTCAAACCCTCATTTTCCCCCTGTGCAGAACAGGTGTCTGCTGCTCCTCTGGGTCTGTGACTAGAGCGAGGCCTGTAGGTTTTGACTGTTAACCAGTAAAGGGCCTTCAGGCTTGACTTGGAGGTGAATCTGGTGTCCCTAGACATCCTTCCATGGGAGGAGTCGTGGCCACCCAAGAAAAGGACTTTTAGACTGGCAAGAACAGCACAAACAAATACAAGGACAAAGTCAGCTTGGAGGGTCAGAGGCTCTGTGGGAGCAGCTGGGAGGAGGTCTCCATACTCAGGGCTGCTCTTGGCTTCTGTGAATTAAAGTGACTTCAAAGGCTATCCACTGGGCAGGCCTCTACCATACTTCCCAGACACACTTTCTATTTTGTCCCTTGCCTCACCTAGCTGTTTGTTTGTTTGTTTGTTTGTTTGTTTGTTTGTGTAAATGAGGTATAGGAATGGGGAAGTCAGAGGGGGAGTTCACTCCTTTGCCACTTTTCACCATCATCCCATTTTGTCACCCAGCTTCTAAATTTCTGCATACATGGTCTGAGCCACTCATGGGCACATTTGCAGGGTCATCCCAGGCTGATTTTCTGCTTCCCATTCTGCCTCTTGTTGTTCCAGGAGCCTGATTTCAAAGAAATCCTCTCCTAAACTGCTTATAGGGAGATTTCTATTTTAACATTTGGGCCTTCAGGGTATTACTTCTCAGAATCAACTGAAGAAATTTAAAGATGTAACAGTAGGCATTTTGGATCCATTTAAAGGAAGGTAGTGAATGCATGCAAGATGCCACCCACCACTTGCAGGGAGAGAGAAGAGCTCCCTACAGATACATCCCATGCACAATAGCTATAATAGGGATGTCTGTGACCTGGGGAAACATCAAAACTTCTCTGAATGTGGAGTCTAAAGCAAAAATTAATACTCTTCCACAGGTTTGGAAAGAGGAGGTTTTTCCCTCCCAGACTACTTTCTTACCAGTTACATTGTGTTGTTCGGTAATCCTCAAATCGTCTACTTTGAAGAAGTTAGGCATTGAAACCATGCAGTAGAATTCCACTGTCCCTTGGGAGAAATTAAATTGCCTGTTGCTGGCAATGAAGGAGAAACGGAGCAGGTCAGGACATCTGTCTATGCCTTTCCCCCCGGAGTGAACTAACTCTGCTTCCAAGAGGTCTCTGTGTTCACACCTGGCCCCGTTGCCAGCCTCCAAATTGCAGAAGTGCCATTTGGTAGTAGTTGGAGGGTGGTTGGAGGTTCTGAAATGGTGTGGGGTTCCTGACATAAGGAGATAGGGAAGTGCGGTGGGCAATTGGTTCTGCCTGGGGTCTCCAGCAGCCTAAGCCAGCATCATCAGGTGTCTTTCCCACTTAACCTTTATGACAGGAGAAAAGGAGAATGAGAGGAGGAGAGAGACCTATGGGGGAGGGGGGGGGGAAGAATTTTCTGTAAGATAAAGGTTGACCAGACACCTCTGTGGTTCTGTTACGAAGATACTTTCTCCCTGACCAGCTAATAGCTGGTGTGTGCCTGTGGTGGGTGTAGAAAGCGCTGGGGCTCAATGCAGCAAGACACGGTCCCTAGTCTGCTTGCTTCTGGAAGCTACAGGGACAGGGTGATGGGTTAGTCCAGCAGGGAGCCAACCCCGGCAACAGTTTCTCCAGGGGCCTCCAAAATCACCAAAGAAAGGTGCAAGGAGAGTCCTGGGGGTGCAAGAGAAAAAGACATGTCTTTAACCTTGCTATCTAAAGAATAGAAACTTAAAGGAAAAGATACAACAAAAAAGAAATGTACTATATAATCTTATTAGCCAATGTCATCCCAATAAATTTAATTTACAAATAAAGTAAAATAGAATATTCAAGATAAAAATAAGTAAATAAAAAGGGAAGCTTAAGATTTACTCATTTTTAACATGCAGATGGAGAGTAGTATGTGCATGTAATTTATGTAAAATATAACTGTTATAAGTCTGCATGATCAAAACTTTTGGTTGATGGGGTACAGGATCACAAATGTTTAGTGACTATGGCTATGAAGAAAAATTAGCAGGAAGTACAAATGATGCTAGTGATCAAAAAGTCTGATGTACATTTTTCAGTATAGAATATGTCTGTGGACTGATAAAGATAGTTCAAGATTGTGGGGCAGTTGATAAACAGACATCACAGCCAGGTGTGGCCCATCAGATGCTCAGCCTTGGCATCCGTTATTAAGTGGTCTGCTCTTATGACAGCAGAGCTAAGCCAGTATTTGAGAGAGAAAAAGAATCTTGACCTTGAATCTCTGTTCCTGGGTAGAAAACATAGTTCAAAGTCCTGTTCACAGGTGATGAACACAGGTAGAGCAGTTAAAGTTTGTTTTTTGGAGAAAATTTTCAGTTAACTAACCTAAAACTTTTCCCCACTAGTGCAGGTAAGCACAGGTTGCAGAGAGATGTCTAAATTTCCTGGTACACATTTCACAGATGACAAGTTTCGTGGGCTGTTAACAGGTATTACAAGAAGAACAATTTCTGTACAGCAAGACTTTTTGAGAGCCTTCAATGTGCTAAGGCACACTGTGATTCTTGGTTCTTTAAGCAGGGGAGATCTTATTTGACTACAGACCTTCCCTTCTTTGAAGAGCATATCAAGGGTTTAGTATTTTACTAAATGCATTTTGGGAAATGCCACACTCATGCTCCTTCTTCCCTGTACCTCTCAGAATCCACTTTAGATGCACTTTCAATCATTTGAAGGTGATACATCTACATTGAGTCTATTAATTAGTATTGATACGATTACTATTATTTACTTAAATTAACCCACACCAACAAAACACTAAGAGTTTATATATTTCATTCTGAAAGGCAGGGAAAAGTGAAAGGGAAAGTAGTAATGAGTTCTTTCTCCATCAAAACATTGGCCCAGCAAACTGAACATAGCCCAGTGAGCTGTTGCGAGATGTGCCAAGTACCTCAGGCAATGAGAACAAAAATGGGTTTGTCCATTTTGTCTTACAGAAAAAAATGGCACAGAAATCTCCACAAAAGAAAATTTGGAATAATAAATATGTCAGTAGGAAAGACAAATTTCATTGGGGATTCTAAGAAGGAAGACATTGGAGCAAGAATAACCACCATTTCTTGAATGTCTCCTGTGAGCAAGATACTGCTTTATCTTGTTATTCCCATGACAATCCAGAAAGGGAATTACTGATGTCTCCACTCACTTCCAACAGATGAGAAAATTGAGGTTTCATGAGGCCAGGAGGTGCATTCACTTTCACATAACCACTAAGTGGCGTTCCCAGATTGCATGCTGGCTTTTTGACTTCAAAGACCATGTGAATGCTCATTTGGCTCCATGGCAAGAGGCACTACATCACTGACCACAGCTGCTTGAATTAATCCCAGCAGTGGCCCTCTGTCAAGGAGGGGCATGTGTGCATGGAGCTTCAGGTAGAGATGTGTCAGAGGCCCTGGATGGGGAGAGGGTACTGGCTTGAGCCAGAGTGAGGAACAGGATTGGGGCATATTCTGGAAATCCACATCAGGAGCCCATTCTCTTACAGCTGGGAGAGTTTCATTTGACTCTGCAGATGTTATTTTATTAGGGACCATGATGACTTGAGACAATAGGCAGGGATGACTGAATGGCTGATACAGTGTCAAATCACTAGACAGTCTGTCTAATGAGCAAATACCTTGGACAATGAGGAATTATTAGGAATGTTTCACCACCCAGACAAAATCACTACTTTAAAACCAACCAACCAACCAACAAACCAGCTAACCTACCAACCAACCAACAAAAGTAGAAGTCCGGATGATCTTTGTATTAATAGACTTTTAAGCTAGGAGCATCAGATATTAGACCCCATCAGATACAGAATGTTACTCAACCAAATTAAAAGAGATATTCACTCTAGTTTCCCCGAACTGGGAAATGGGTCACATTCTCAGTCCTGAGACTACAATTTTGTCCTCTCATAACATGTAGAATAGAGGTCATATTCATATATAATAACTGCTGCAGTTTTCACTCTGGGTTAAGTGCTTCATCCCGGGTGGTACTTGTAAGGGGTTTCTGCCCTGTCCACTAGATAAATGACAATCCTGGGCATCCAGAACACATGGCGAGGTCAGTGGGACTCTGCTCTCTCCTGTGTCTATATCCCAGTGTGGGACATGCTGGTTTCTTATCTTTTACATTCATTGACTCCTCTAGTAAAGGCTGTTTTGATAGTTAGAGGGACAGGAAGGCCCCTGTTGCAATAACACTGCTGGCCTCTGTGGGTTCTCTGCAGAAGATGGCCCAAGGGCTGGTCATTCCAGAGTTCCTGTTGCCCCCCTGAGGTGCAAGGCCCCATAAGTTTGAACAGGTGTTCACAGCTGATTGAGAAGGAAAATCATGAAAACCAGATCAAGAGGGATCCAGATGAAGGAATCCAAGGGAGGAATTTGGATGAAATGCCAACTATATTTTGAAAATTGCCTCTTGGCCTTTTACCTGCATAGTTTGCATTACATGAGACCAATGGTTCTCAAACTTGAGCATACATCAGGATCACCTCAAGGGCTTGTTAAAACTCAGACTGCTAGGTCCACCCCAGAGTGTTTGATTCTGGAGGTCTGAGGTGGACATTAACATCTGAATTTCTAACAAGTTCCCTGGGGATTTCTGTTGATCCAGGACCACAGCCTGAGAATCACCTAAAAATTAAACTACCAACTCTGAGAACTTATATGGATCTTAGAGTTATTCATGATCAGTCTCTTAGTTTTACAGTAAGGAGACTAAGTTTAGAGAGATTGCTGTGCCAATGACCAATGGCTGATCAATATCAGGTCAGGGACTCAATCCTAGTTCTGTGCCCTTCCACTCTATCCTGTGACCCCTCCCCCTTCTGTGCTTCCTTTTACTGTTGGGTTGTTTTTCTGTGGATATTTGTATCAGTTATCCTGATCTAGACTGTAAACTCTTCAAGAGGACATGTGCTATTTAATTTCTTATAGTCAAAAAGGTAACAGACCTGATTTAGAGTTGGACTGACCAATGTGTGAATCCTAGCTTTGCCACTCCATAGCTGGGTGACCCTGGACCACTTATTCTAATTTCTTCAGCCTCCATTTCTCATCTGAAACATGAGAGTAGTTGTAGGTAGAATCATGGCCCCTCAAAGATCATAGCCCCTATCCAAATCCCAGCACCTGTGAGTATATTATGTTACACAACAAAGAGGAATTAGGTGATTAATCAGTTGACTTTAAGATAAAGAGAATCTTGATTATTTGAGTAGGATCCAATGTAATCAAAATGTCCCTTTAATTGTGGAGGAAGGAGGCAAAAGAGTTGGTGTCAGAGCAATTCAGTGTAAAAAAGACTTGATTGGCCATTGCTGGCTTTGAGATTGGAAGGGGCCACCAAGGAATACAGGTGATCTCTAGAAGCTGAAAAAGGTGAGGAAACACATTCTGCCCTAGATCCTCTGGAAGGAATACAGACATGCTGACACCTGGATTTTAGCCCAGTGAAACCCATTTTGGACTTGTGGCCTCCAGATAATAAATTTGTCTTGCTTTAAGGCAGTAAGTTTGTGGCTGCTTGTTACAGCTGCCATTGAAAACTCATGTAGTCACCATGTGTACTCACAGGATCCAGGTAAGCTTAAAGGAGATAAAGGTGTAAAACACCAGCCCAGTGCCTCATGTAGAAGGAAAGCCCTTCCATGGGAGCAAAGACTGAGCCCTACACCCAGCAACTGCACAATCAGCAGGATAACTTTCTGAACATCAGCTTTTCTGAACTCCCCCTGCCCCCACTGGGGTTTCTTTATGATGCATGACCTCACCTTTCCTTCCTCAGCCTGGCCTGTGGGTCAGCACTGACTGTGTGTCTGACATGAAGGTCTCCTTAGCCAGGCTCTTCTCCCTGCCACTCCACCCTGACTGCTGCTTTTGGAACTGACTGCATTGCTTACTTGTCAGTTCCAGAAGCACTAGGCACAGCCAGGAGTAGGATCTCTGCCAAAGCCAATCCACCAAGAAACTGAGTCTCTGATGGGCTTAACCTAGGAAGAGAGTGAATGGGTTCTGAACACGTGTCACTTTATAGAGATGTCTGTTTCTGATGTGGAGACTGGTGCCAGTCTTTGCGGGTAGATATATGTGGAGTTATGAATGTGGTTTGTGCCCCATGTAATTTTCAGATGACACTGTGATAACATGTTTGCTGATTTCTCTTTTTTGTATTTATTTACTCTACAGCCAGAACTGTGTCGATGCGTACCCCACTTTCCTTGTCGTGCTTTGGAGTGCAGGGCTGCTGTGCAGTCAAGGTAATGCAGCTTTTCCCTGTGTTCTCTTTCTGAACTATACTTGAGGTGGCTCCAGCACAAGCTCTTTGTTCAAAAGGCTCTGCCTGACATCCAGCTCCAATCTGTGAAGCTCTGGAGAGGTGAGACCCCCCAGTAGGCCATGTTTCTGTGCTCTGTGCCTGTGGATTGGTGCCATAATGCATTGCTAATGCTGGCTCCCTGGTTGAGAGTGGCTGTACTGACAAGGGTGGTTTAAGGCTAAGTGTGACTCAGAATCTTTAAGCAGTGGTAGCTCAGATACAAGGGCATTATAAATGAGAGCAACAGAGGAATCTATTCTGGGACTGCTGTCACTTGGCTTTCCTGCTAATAAGCTTACAGTCTGGCAGTCCTTCCTTGGCCCATGTCCGCAGTCACAGGCTGGATTCCAGGTCTCCAGACTTCCCTAGTTTCCCATCCCACAGTCTTGACTTCAGCAAGCTGACTCCCAGAGTGGATTTAAAATTAAATGAAGACTTCTGGTCAAGATGGTGGCACAGGTAAACACATCTTGCCTCCTTGCACAACCACATCAAAATTACAGCTAAACTATAGAATGAACATCACCAGAACCATCAGAAATCGAGGTGAATGGAAGTCTGACAACTACAGAATGAAAGAAACCACATCTATCCAGACTTGTGCCAGGGGCAGAAATGCAGAACGGGCTGGTCCCACACCCATGTGTGATAGACAAAAATTCGGGAGGCACATCTCAGGGCACCCTAGCCCAGGGTTCCAGTGCCAGAAAGATAAGTCCCCATAACTTCGGACTGCAAAACCCAGCAGGGTTTGAGTCATGGGAGAAACTTCAGGAGTCCCAAGCAGCTCCTCTTAAAGAACCCACACATGGACTTACTCAGATTCTCTCCCTCTGAGCTCCATCCAGCACTGGGGTAGCAGCATGAAAGATACCATACCAAGGTAGAAGCATAGGGTAGTGGCGTACAGGAAGGAATTGAAGTGTCTGGAATCAAAAAGATGGCTAAGGTACAGCTTTCTCCCTGACAAAAGGTGGACAGAGGCCATTGTCCCTTTTCTGAACCCTCCCCCTAAAGAACCACAGAGCCGGCAGGTGGATGTCATATCTGAGTCTCCATCAACCTGGCTAATGCTGTTTGCCCCACCCTGGGAATTCCCTGAGACTTCATCCCACCCAATTTATAGGCCCATCCAGCTGTTAACAGTAATTTTTCCATATAATGGCTGGTCTAGTTTCATACTTCATAACTTCCTAAATCCTCCCAAACAAACAACAGCAGGCCTCAGTGAGCCCCCAGCACCCCTGTACCTCTTAATAAGTGGTCTCAGGCCTGGCACTAGCAGAAGCTAGCTTTAATCACAGCTTGGCTTTGCCTGGGAATCCCCAAGCCCAGCACAAGTAACAGTCATCTAAGATTGATTTATAGCTCATGCATGGTGGCCCTGGGCAAAACACAGGTGGGGGCTGAACTTGGCCTGCACCACCTGGGAAACTCCACAGCCTATGCATCCAGTGGACAGCTGCACACCATGTTGGAGCACCACCATCCTGCTGCCACAGAGCTGATCTTCCATGAAGGATGAAGGTTGGTGGTCAGTGGACACAGTCAGTCCTTGAAGCTAACTGGCCTGGGTAAATCCATCCCATTGATCTGCCAACAGCAATCAAGGCTCAACGACAAGAGGAGGGTGTACTCAGCCCACACAAAGGGTGCACCTAGTACCTAAGTTGAGTGGTAGAGGAGGTTATGCCACTGGACCCTACAGGACACCTACTACATTAGACCATGCTACCAAGACAGAGAGTCATAGCAGCTCTACCTAAGAATGAGAAGGACAGAAGGTCTACATGCATGTGTGCATGGCACTCTTGGCCAGGGGTCCAGGGACCTTCCCCTAGGTGCAAATAAGGAACTAAGTCCTCTGTCTATAGCCTAGGAAACAGGCCTTCAGCATGGAGTGTAGCTCTACCTAATACAATTACCCACACACATTGAAGCTGCCAAAATGAGGAGACAAAGAAACATGGCCCAAATGAAAGAACAGAACAAAACTCCAGAAAAAGAACTAAACAAAATGGAGATAAGCAATTTGTCAGATGCAGAGTTCAAAACACTGGTTATAAGGATACTCAAGGGACTTAGTGAGGGTCTCAACAGAGTAAGAAAGATCTAGCCAGAAACCAAAGACACACTAACTGAAATAAAGAAGAATTTACAGGGAAAGAACAGTAGAGTGGATAAAGCCAAGAATAAAATCAACAATTTGGAACATAAGGCAACTAAAAACAACCAATCAGAACAAATAAGAAGAAAAAAAATACAAAAAAAAATGAGGATAGTATAAGCAGCCTCTGGGACAACTTCAAGTGATCCAAAATTCACATTTTAGGGGTGCCAGAAGGAGAAAAGAAAAAGCAAGAAACTATAAATCTACTTGAAAAAAATAACGAAAGAAAACTTCCCTAATTTGATGAAGGAAATAGACATGAAAGTACAGGAAGCACAGAGAGTCCCAAACAAGATGGATGCAAAGAGGCCCACTCCAATACATATCATAATTAAAAGATAAAGAGACAATCTTGAAGTTCCAGCCAAGATGGAGGTGTAGGTAGAAACACTTCACTTCCTCCCACAACCAAAAGGAGAATAACAATCAATCTAAAATCAAAAAACATCCAGAAGTGCCAGGAAATCAAACTGCATGGACTCTAAAAACCAAGGAATTAAAAAATCAACCAGAACAACCAAACTGGTAAGGTGGTGGACTGCATGGGTGGGGCTGGCTGAAGGAGAAACTGAGCCTGAGAGTTGACTGTGGACTACAGCAGGAGTTGCCATGGTGGGAGAAACTCCCAGTCTCACACCAGAGTCTGTTGGAAAGTGTGCTAGAGATGAGCAGGCAAGCTCAATTGTTCCCTTTCTGGCCCCTCACCCACAGGCAGCATCACAGTGCAACAAAGAGGGTTGCCTTGCCCTGGTGAATACCTAAGACCCCACCCCCTTACAACTTATCAGATGCATGAAGATAAAAAAATATGGCCCAAATGAAAGAACAGAGCAAAGCTTCAGAAAGAGAGCTAAGGGTTGAGGAGATAGCCAACCTACCTGGTGGATAATTTAAAGCCCTGGTAATCAAAATGCTCATAGAACTGATTGAGGTTGGTCAAAAAATGAAAAAACAAATGAAAGATACCCAAAATGAAATAAAGCAAAATATTCAGGGAACCCACAGTGATGGGAAGGAAACTAGGACTCAAAGCAACAATTTGGAACAAAAGGAATCGGAACAGAATGAAGAAACAAGAATTCAAAGATGAAGAGAGGCTGAGTAATCTCTGGGACAACCTGAAACATTCTAATATCCAAATTATAGGGGTGCCAGAAGGAGAAGAACAACATCAAGAATTTGAAAATTTATTTGAACAAATAATGAAGGGAAACTTCCCCAATTTGGCAAAGGAAATAGACTTCCAGGAAGTTCAGGAAGCTCAGAGAGTCCCAAAGAAATTGGACCCAAAGAGGAACACATCAAGGCACATCGTCAAGTTACCCAAGATTAAAGATAAGGAGACAATCCTAAAAGAAGCAGGAGGAAAGGAGAGAGTTACTTACAAAGAAGTTCCCATAACACTATCAGCTTATTTCCCAAAAGAAATCTCACAGGCAAGAAGGGGCTGGAAAGAAGTATTTGAAGTGATGAAAAGCAAGGACCTACATCCAAGAATACTCTATCCAGCAAAGCTATCATTTAGAATGGAGGGGAAGATAAAGTGCTTGCCAGATAAGGTCAAGTTAAAGGAGTTCGTCATCACCAAGACCTTATTTTATGAAATGTTAAAGGGACTTATCTAAGAAAAATAAAATAAAAAATATGAGTAGTGAAATGACAACAAACTCACAACTATCAACAAATGAACCTAAAGGAAAAGAAAAACAGAAACTAAGCAAACAACTAGAGCAGAAACAGAATCAGAGAAATGGACATCACATGGAGAGATTTCAGTGGGGTGAGGGAAGGGAGGAATAGGGGAAAAAACGTACAGGGAAGAAGAAGCATAATTAATAGACATAAAATAGGTGGTAAGAGATAAAAATGGTATAGGAAACAGAGGACTCAAAGAACTTATATGTATAACCCATGGACATGAACTAAGGCGGGGGAATATTGAAAGATTGGGGGGCAGGGCAAAGGGGAGATAAAGGGGTAAAAATTGGGAAAACTGTAATAGCATAAGCAATAAAAATACTTTAAAAAAAAGAGAGAGAGAGAGAGAGAGAGAATCTTAAAGGCAGCAAGAGAAAAGTAGTTAGTTACCTACAGGGGAGTTTCCAAAAACTGTCAGCTGATTTTTCAAAAGAAACTTTGCAGGCTAGATGGGATTGACAAGAAATATTCAAAGGATAAAAAACAAGGACCTACAGCCAAGATTGCTCTAACCAGCAAAGATATTATTTAGAATCAAAGGGCAGATAAAGAGCTTCCCAGACAAGAAAAAAACTAATGGAGTTCATCATCACCAATCCATTATTATGTGAAATGTTAAAGGGACTTATTTAAGAAAAAGAAGATCAAAACTATGAACAATAAAATGGCAAAAAATACCTATCTATTAACAATTGATTCTAAAAATCAAACTAAGCAAACGAGAAGAACAGAGATGGAATCATGGATACGGAGATCATTTTGATGGTTGCCAAATGGGAGGATGTTATGAGGGAATGGGTGAAGAGTTGAAAGGATTAAGAAGTACAAATGTATAATTACATAATAGCCATGGGGGTGTAAAGTATAGTATAGGAAATGGAGTAGCCGAAGTTCTTATGCATAAGATCCATGGACATGGACAATGGTGGGGGGATTGCCTGAGAGGGTAGGGGGTGCTTAGTAGAGGGGAGCAAAGGGGGAAATATAAGGACAGCTATAATAGCATAATCAATAAAATAAAAACTTAAATGGAAACCAGAGTAATATTTTTCAGTCCCCTTTGGAGACTGGAACTGTGTTGGGTAGAAGTGTGGTATGACCTGGCCAGTGTCCATGCTGTGGCCCAGTAGGTATATCAGAAAATGCTGCTAGTGTTCTTTAATGACCTATTTAGTCCTAATCACCTTCTTCCACTTCATAAAGTAGGTAGAGTGGATATTATTTTCCCTAGCATCTTTGAGGAAGGATGCCTGGGTTCAAAGGGATTAGGTTACTTGCTCAAGGTTACTCAGCTGGTGAATAACAAACCAGAATGAGAGCCCCGGTCTTTTGGGCTATATCCCGGATTTTTCACAAGTAGCCTTTTACTTTATTCATTCACACAATACACATATTCTGTGACAAGTTTTGTGCCGGACACACAGTGACCAGTAAAGAGATGGTGGGGATGCCCACAGCAGCTGGCAAGGTGAACCACAGAAAATCAGTGAATGAATAAATTATAGCCAAAAGTGAGAGGTGCTGTGCAGGAAAAGAATAAGGGCAGTGATAGAGAAGAGAGGTGAGGGATGGCAGCAGAAACCACTCAGGGGCATCTTGTGGCATCACTGTGCTCCATGATGCTGTAGTAAGCTCACTATTTATTTTCCACTTTCTATCCTGAGTTAAATGAAGAACACGTTCAGCAAGACTTGAAAAGACAAGTCAAAATATGCTCATATTAGGAGTTATGATGCATTTTATATTTTTGATGGTACTTGATGTAGATGAATCTCAAGCTGTTCCAGTTGGATGAATACAAAGGGAGTGTAGGTATGTCGTAGCCTGGGACTATGAATTCCCTTTTTAAATACATGTTAGCATTGCTAGGAAAACAACATGTCAGCAAACCCTGTTTGATAATTGTCATATCTTACTAATGTAGTAATGGTAGAATTTCTTAGTTGAAAGGAACCTCAAAAAACACCTCATCTCTAGAAGCTGAAAAATGCAAGGAAACGGATTCTGCCCTAGATCCTCCGGAAGGAATGCAGACATGCTGATACCTGGATTTTAGCCCAATAAGACCCATTTTGGACTTGTGACCTCTAGATAATAATTTTATCTTGCTTTAAGGCAGAAGGCTGCTTGCTATAGCTGCCATTGAAAACTCATGCAGTCACCATGTGTACTCACAGGGTCAGTTAAGTGAGATGATCTATATTCCCACCAACAGTGTACTAGGGTTCCCTTTTCTCTACATTTGCACCAACATGTTGTTTGTTGATTTATTAATGACAGCCATTCTGACAGGTGTGAGGTGATATCTCATTGTGGTTTTAATTTGCATTTCTCTGATGATTAGTGATGTTGAGCATCTTTTATTATGCCTTTTGGCTATCTGTAACATCACTATTATTAAAATTCTCAGATTTCTTCCAGCCATAGGTTGTTTGCTGAAGCTCACATCAGCCCAGACAGTCAGAGCCTGAGACCTCTGCTAGATTTTGTGATGAACAGTAATTGCACAATGACTGTGTTTACTTAGCCTGTTTTGACATCTACAAAACTAAGGTGTTTTTCTTTTTTCACTTAGTTCCTGCTGCCTTTGCTGGCCTGATGTACCTGTTTGTGAGGCAAAAGTACTTTGTTGGCTACCTAGGAGAGAGGACTCAGAGGTAGGTTCTGGGAGTGTTTAAGAACCACAGAGCAGTCACATTTGTTGAGCAGGAAAAGTGATAATTCACAACCATATTCTGCATAGCATTTGAAGGCCTGGGGGACCACTTGGGATGGGAGGGCCTAGGCTGACTAGGGTCCCTCCTCCTTTTCTCCCTGAACTTTGTGAGCTCTGAAAATACAAGTGGGGAACTTGGCTATGTTTCCATTGAACGATTCCTGCCCCTGCTGTTGGACTCACAAAAGGTGTTTTAATGCCACGTGCTGAACATTCCTTGCAATCCCACACTCACTACCACACTCGTCATAGTCTGGGGCCTGAATGAAACATTTCATTGTTTTCCCAGAGAAATGAGAACTAAAGCTTGCACCTTGTAATAAGTTCTATTGAGTAACAGATCTTCCAGGGACCACCAGAAGGAAGGTTGAGAACGTAAGACACAATCACAAGCAGAGGATGGAGACCCAGAACAGAGTCACCATTGCATGGGTTATAGATGGTGCCAAAGCAGCAGTTAACACTCCCATTCCACCTGGACTGGGAAGACTGATTCTAGTAAAGTAAATGATGGTTTTTATAGAAGAAACAACTGAGAGACTGGTATGCCTAAGAGAACAAAATTCCTAACATTGCAGAGGGGATCTGAGAGCCAGAAATTTGTTCTGGGAGGCCGAGTCCAGCCTCCCCCTCCATTTTTCTTCCTTGTCTAGTTTCACACTCCACCTGGCCTTTTACAATAGCACACTTCTTTAGTGGTCAATGGGCCCTCCATTTAGATAGCATTCTTCAGTGGTGACAAAGTGGTGACATCCCAGGAGGTCCGCAGGTGAAAGCATTACTTCTGAGGAACTAGGAGCTCCAAAGCTAAATGACTTGGTGACTTGGTGGTGAGCAACAGCTGGAGAAGAATGGCTTCTTCCAGCAATTCTTTCCCAGTGCTCAGGTCTCCTTCACTCTTCACTCCTGTCTAGAGGTCATTCCATTTATTCTCTAAAACCACAATTCCATTATCTCTCTTATCCTTATCAACACTGTCCTAATGATGTCCTTTATTCTCTTTGACCTTGGAAAACCTCTATTCTGTCTTCCCCAGGAGATACCTGCTGTCAGGAGTTGGGTCGGGGGGAGTGTCTATCAGTAAAATAAGGAAGCTCTGCCCTCGTGGGCTGGCTCCCCAGGCAGCCCCGTCTTCCTCTGCAAAGTGCTAGGGATTTGACCAGGTCAGAGTTTTTCTCTTTATCTGTCACTACTTGCCTGAGACCTTAAAGTTGCTTTAATGATAAGACAATCTGTGGTACGTGACAACACTTTCCATTTACTCATAGGTTCTTTTTATTTTAAAGGTAGTCGCTACTAGGAAATGGACAATAGACTATGGACTTGAAATCTGAAAAATATTTAATTTCTCCAGACCTCACTGAAATATAAATGGCCTGACCTCTTAAATCCCTCCCTGGTCTCTCCAATCACATTGTATAAGAAGATTCTACCACCCCTCCCCATGGTCGGTGCTGGCAGCAGTTACTTATCAGTCATGGGACTCTTTCCTGCTGACACTAAGCATGGCCTCACAGTGCTTCTTAACACACAGTTCTGAGCAACTGTCTTCCATAGAAATGATACACTATACACTGGATGAGATGTCCAATCCTAATCTAGACCAAAATGTATCTGGGGTAGATGCAAGCTTGAGGGGCTTTGTGGTTAGGTCCAAAGGGATTTTAAATAATGCCTTGGGGATCTGCTTTAGCTCTTGGCCTCACCATGGAGGAAAGTCCTGCTCAGTGAAGCTCCTTCCATTAAATCTCTCCCTTGGGCTCTAGGTTATCTCTGCTTCTCTCCAGAAAGTTGCTTTGGACTGTCAATTTGGCTCCCCTTCAGAAGTTCCACTCTCAACTTTGGTGTAGTGGGTAGGGAAGATGTTCCTTGGTGTATCTCCCCCTCATTCATTCAGCATTCACTTAGTAAATGTTTGATGACCACCTGCTTTGAGCCATTCTCCCAAGGAGACCCTGGGGATCAGGGGAAAGGATAAGTCCAGAAATGCTAAACTACCAACATAATAATGGACAGTTTCAAAAGAACTGATCCCTCCCAGTCATTTTCCTCTTGAGGGTCAATATTTTAGAGCCTCTGGCCCTGCCCTCCCCAAATGTGGACCATGGGGGTATTTCACCATATTTGGAGAAAAAAACATGCTTCTTTTGGAACTCCTAGGTGAGCATATGGGTGTAAAGGCTGGAATTTTCAAAGTGAAACCCACTAACCAACTGCATCAGACTCTCCTGGGGTGACAGATTCCCAGGCACCTCTCCAGGTGTCTGGAATGAGACTCTCTGTGGTAGAGGCTCAGGAATCTGCACATTAACAACCCTTTTTTGGTGATTTTTATATACATGGAGTTTGGGAACCACAGAAGGCCGCTCAGGCTTCTTTTCTGAGAATGATCCATTCATGCAACACACATTTATGGAAGGCTTGATTTATTGGGGACAAGCAGGTGAATAAAGGAGATAGCATCCTGCTTTCATAGGTCGTACAATTCTTTTCCCTTTAGAAGTTATCAGGCTTATGGTGATATTTTATTATTGAAAAGAACAGAGTTTAAAGCCAGAGAGACCATAAAGTTTTCTTTTTCTACCCATAGTTTATGTACATTTTTGTGTGACGTGGGGAGAGGGTCTGAGAGTCATCCAAGGCCACACTGCAGAGAGCTGCAGCTGGAACTCAGGTCTCCAAATGCCTGGGTTCACCTCTCCCCACCATGTCTCTGCTTCCTGGAAGTTTTAGGCACATTCAAGATGGAAATTGTTTGGCACAATGCCTCTTTAATGATTTCCTGTAGATTTTATGTTGCATGTGTTGAGGGGTGGGGGCACATTTGGCCCCACCAAAACTTTTAAACAAATGCTAGTCTCTGGAGTCTGAAGGAGTCCTCAGGAAGCCAGTGTGGTAGGAAGAGCAGGACTCATGCAGACAGGTTTGAGTTCCCACTCTGCTTCTTCCTGGCTGCGTGACCTTAGACAAATCATTCAACCCATCTGGTCTCAGTTTCCCCGCCTGGAAAATACGTTAATCATACCTCATAGAATGGTTCTGAGAGTTAAATGAAGACACAGGTATAAAGCACCTGTGACTTCTATAGATTTTAACAACCCTGGTTTCTACAGATGCTTAATTATTTCATTCTAATGTCCTCTACCCCATGTAGAGAGAACTATGCATAAATATTTGTTTATTTATTTATTTAGTTAGTTAGTTAGTTATTAAAAATTTTCAATCATGGTTGAAATTTAATATTACATTAATTTCAGGCACACAGCATAATGGATAAACATTTATATAACTTGTGAAGTGACTCCCCCAATAAGTCGAGTACTTACTTGGCATCATACATAGTTACTACAGTATTATTGACTGCATTTCCTATGCTGTACTTTACATCTCTGTGACTATTTTGTAACTGATAATTGGTATTTTTTAATCATGCCACTATTTTTACCTTCTAACTCCCTTTCCATCTGGCAACCATAAGTTTGTTCTCTGTATCTATGAGTCTGTTTCTCTTTTGATTGCTCATTTACTTTGTTTTAAAAAATTCCACATATAAGTGAAATCATATGGTATTTGTCTCTTTCTGTCTTACTTATTTCACTTAGCATAGTACCTCTAAGTCCATCCATGTTGTTGCAAATGGTTAAGATTTCATTCTTTTAAAATATTTCATTGCATATACACGTACGTACCACATCTTCTTTATCCATTTGTCTATCCATGGACACTTAGGTTGCTATTATATATGAAATGTCCTTCTTCATCTCTTGTTATAGCTTTTGTTTTAAAGTATTTTGTCTGAAGTAAGTATTGCTACCCCAGCTTTACAAATGTTTCCATTTTCATGAGATATCTTTTTTTGTCCCTTTACTTTCAGTCTGTGTGTGTCTTTTGACCTGAAGTGGGCCTCTTATAATATGTAAGGGTTCTGTTTTCTTATTCATTCAGCACCCCTGTGTCTTTTAATTAGACCATTTAACCCATTTACAGTTAAAGTGATTATTGATAAGTATGTAGTTATTGCCATTTCATTCTATATATACATATATATATATACACACACATATATAAAGATTAATTTTAGGGAGAGGGGAAGGGAAGAAGGGAAGAAACACCAAAGTGTAATGGCCTCTCGAACACCCTCTACTGGGAACCTGGTCTGTACTGGCAACCCTTTGGTCTGCAGGCCGGCACTAAATCTACTGAGCCATACCAGCCAGGGCTGTTATTTATGTTTTTGGTCTTTTCTTCTTCTTCTTTTTAAAGAAGTCCCTTTAACATTTCTTGTAATACTGGTTTGGAGGTGATGAACTCTTTTAACTCTTTCTTGTCTGGGATGTGCATTTCACTTTCAGAAATACTAAACGGGATGCCATGGTGGTTCAAAGACTGATGGGCAGCATGTGCCTGGTTGGGACCCCTTGCTCCTCCTCTCTGCTCTGCCTCATTACAGGTTTTCTGTGGCTTTGCTTGAGCCTGGGGAAGCTCTTTATTTGTGCATATCCTGTCCATTCCTAGGGCCATAGCCCATCTCCAAGCTTGAGACACTGAAAAATGCATCAGTGAAGTGCTCAGCTGGGGACCCCATTCACACTTGGCCTTGCACATCGTGGACATGTGCTGAGTTCTCCTTGCACAGCCTGAGAAGAGTTAAAACACCATGGACATATCTCTTTGGGGGTGATTTGCCTTGAGATCTTTGCAAAACCCTGCCCATAGTAAAAGGACTGCTATTCCATGAAGAGGTGTCAGCATTCCATTCCTCACCACAGGCTCACCTTGAGTACATTCTGAACAGCTTCACAGAACTGCCCTCCTTGCTTCTGTAATGAGCATATGATGGCCTTATTCATGTGATAAATTAGAGTCACCACAATATTTGACTTTTCTTAATTTAATGCCTCTGCACCCTCTGTTCTCTGCCTGAAAAAATAGACTCCTTTACTTTCTCTTCTCTTTTTTACCAGAATTAGGAGGTCACTCAGCACTTGCTTGTGAGGGCCACCATAATACAGTGTCACATACTGGGGGGCTCAAACAACAGAAATTTATTGTCTCACAGTTCTGGACATTACTTTCTTCTGAGGATGCATTCGTTGCCTTGTTGTGTAGATGGTCATCTTCTCCCTGTGTCTTCTAATGGTCATGTCGCCATCAGATTGAGTCAGAGTCCGCCCTAGTGTCCTCATTTTATCTTCATTACCTCTTTAAAGATCTTATCTCCAATATTTTGAGCTACTGAAGTTTAAGACTTCAATGTGTGAATTTGGATGGGACAGAATTCAGCCTGTAACTCTTTCTTTGGGGACCATATCCCTCACCCTCCCAATTTGGAGACAGGAGCTCTCAATACATGAGCAGGACTGTGAACCAAGAAAACCAAGGAGAGAAGAGCATTGCTGGCCAAGGAGCAAGGCATCTCAGTGAGCAGGTGCTTCTCAAACTTGAATGTGCCCAGGAGTCACCAGGGAGCTTGTCAAAATGCAGATTTTGATCCCATAGACCTGGGAGGGACCTGGGATTCTGCATTTCTAACAAGCTCCATGCTGCTGGTCCACAGATCACATTTTCAGTAGCAGGAAGGTTGATACTCAACTGCTGAATGCTTTTCAAACTCTTGACAGAGGACATTATGGGTTAGATTGTGAAACTTTGGGGTCCCCTTCAAAAAGACAAAATTTGTAACATGAAGCCTGTGGGAATCAAATTTTGCTCTGTGATTATAGCAAGAATCAGGCTTAGTGGCATTAACTCACCTGTTCAGCTGAGCTAGCTGTTCTTGTGGAGGAGTCCTAGCTGCCAAATCAATCGGTTGCCTATATCATGCCCCCAACTGGGCACCTGGCCAGCAACCCAGTCCTGTGCCTTGACCAGGCACCAAACCTGTGACCTTTTGGTTCACAGGCCGGCACTCAACCCACTGAGCCACACCAGCCAGGGTGAGGTCTAGGCTCTTTAGCTGGGTTTTGAAATATGTTCAATGACTAATAATAGCTAAGACACTTCCATTCTTCATATGAAGTAAATGGAGCATTTGTGAGTGAAAAGAGCTATAATTTAACTCCCTGTATTTCAAAATGATGATGTCTTTTTGTTCAATGGGTGTCATCTGTGCAGCTTCTACAGGTTTCTCTGTCCTTTTTCAGCACACCTGGCTACATATTTGGGAAGCGCATCATACTGTTCCTGTTCCTCATGTCCGTTGCTGGCATATTCAACTATTACCTCATCCTATATTTCGGAAGTGACTTTGAAAACTACATAAAGACGATCACCACCACCATCTCTCCTCTGCTTCTCATTCCCTAACTCTCCACTGAATACAGGCTTGGTGCTCTCATCTGATCAATACCTAGGAGTCATCATCATTCAACCCTTGGAGAGATGCAGTTCCTCTTAGATATTAAGTAAATCTAATGACCATCTGGGCCTCACTGCTTGAGTTAACCTAGCTTTTCCTGGAAGAAAATAATTCTGTGTCAACTCTGTCCCTTGAAAATGGCGGTGGCCCCAGATTTGTTACTCAGACCCACTCTGTACGTTCCTTGGCTTACCCTGCTTTCTGAAGATGTTTTGGGACCGGATTTGTGTTTTCCTACAATAAAATGCAGAGGCAGGTTTTAAGCTGGTGGTTGAGTTTTTGTGGGTCTTTTGCTACAGTTGGATGACTAATCTGTTTTCCTCAACCTAAATGATGATAATAAGACATATACTATCTTTAAACACCCCCCCCCCACACACACCCCTAGAAGGATATTCAGCAAAATGCCAACTGTGATTATTGATTATTTCTGGGCAAAGAGAATTGGGGTAAGTTTTATTCTCTTGTTCATATTTTCATGTATATTTGAAATTTCTTAATGGGCAAATACCACTAAACAAAGAAAGACAAGAGAAACAACCAAAGCCTTGCCTCTTCCAAGAAGCCTTACCTATCTCTAGGTTGGTTTATATGTTGTCCTCTGACCTCTTCCAGCACCATATACACATCTCCATCACAGCAAATCCATATTACCATGTGAAGATATTTATTAGGATATGCCATTCTGCTCCACCAAATCATCAGCTTTTTAAGGTTCCCAATTTCCTGTTTCTTTTTTTATGCTATGCTCAGGGACAGGCATATAGCAGGTACCAATGACTACAACTATTGGGGAACTTGAACAAATGTCCTGATAAAGTATTATATTGTAGAGGACTGTAGGTGTGAGTTTTATGAGATTAAAATGTGTTTTTTCTAAAGATTTTAATAACATAAATTGTAGAGAAATGCAGAAGAAAGAAAGAAAGAAAGAAAGAAAGAAAGAAAGAAAGAAAGAAAGATAGACTATGCTTCCTATAGGCAAACAGACTCCCTTAAGAATTATTTGTTGACCATGAGCCCCTCATTATATTATTCAGTTTAAAATGTGCTGTAACTCAGTGTCAGTGCCTGTGATAAGGCCAGGCCCATTGTAGGTGTCCCAAATAGTGGTTGAACATGTGAAGACATAAATGACTGGGCTCGTGGATTGCAGACTGGCAGCAGTTAATAAAATATGTGTGTTGAGCCTTTAACCATATTGTGGGCAGACTCCAGTGATCCAACTACTGTCATACTAAGTGTCCCTTGGCACAAAGAGCACAATCTGGAAGATGGCCAGGTGTGATTAAAAGTCTAGGACATCCGACAAAGAGAAGCCAGCTCTTACAGGGGAGGCAGCTTATCAGGGTTTAACTCTCTTGGTTGAGAGAACCAGCAGTAGGTGGGTACCCTTAATCCCCAGTTGAGTCTTGTGAGGGTCCCAACCTTAAGCAGGAAGTGGCAGATCCGGGGGACAAATTGCTCCCAACTTCCCCTGAGTTGCCTGGTTGAGTGGTGAGCAAATGGAGACGTGGAGTCTGGCCTGTGTGACATCTGGGTCAATGTGCTTCATGTATGATGTCAAGGCAGCAAACCTCTGGATTCAGGGCAAAAGCCCCCATCAGGCAGTTCCCTAGGCCTCTCTGATGGTCCTGGCTGCAGCTCCACCTGAGCTTTCACTCCAAACCCCATCGAGCAGAAACTTCTTAGTGTCAATTGCTTTTGTAGAGTTGCTTCTACTTCTAGCTCCCTGTCAAGAGTAGGACTTGACTATTTTGGTTGAGCACTTATTTTCTCCTTGGTGACAGGAAAGGTCATGGCAAGCTGCAGGGTGGAAGTGACCTCTAGGCCTGCCTCAGCCTGGGCTTGGTTTGCACAGTGGCAGGGTGATCAATTGTCCCAGCCTGCCTGTGGCTGAGGAGTTTCTGGGAGTTGGGGCTTTCAGTTTTAAAACTGGGACAGTCCTGGGAAAACCAAGATGAGTTGGTCTCCCTAAGGGTGGACTAGGCCAGAATATTCCCAGTGGAGCCTGGGGACACCTTAGCTCCTAGAGGCCACACTGTCCAAAATGACCATGGGACCTTAGAGTACAAGGAGGGGATATGATGAGATGGCCCATCAGAGGCTCTGTGGACAGTAGCCTGGATAGAGTGTGCGGAACTGAGAGAACTCAGGGTTAAGATGTGGCTGGAGCAGGTTTCCCAGTTACAAAGAAGGGGGTTTCAGGTGCACAACTCCTGCAGGAAGGGCTCCTCCTCTGACTGGAGGCAGCATTGAAATGGTGAATTCTCTGTCTGCAGAGTTCTGGGCCTGGGCCAAATCCACCCCATCCTCAGTTCTGTGACTTCTCCCTGAGCCTCAGTTTTCTATGTGTTAAACTGGGATAATAGTGCCAAGTTTATAGAGTTGTTATGAAATATAATGAGATAAAGCAATTAAAATGGTTAGCACATAATAAGTGTTGAGTATTACTATTGTCTATTATTGCTATGTTGGTTGTATTTATTATTATCTTATTGTGTTAGTTTTCTATTGCTGCATAACAAATTCCCACAAAATGGCTTGAAACCACATACGTTTACCATCTAGCAGTTTCTGTAGGTCAGAGGTCATCAGGGCTGAGCTGATCCTCTGCTCAGAGCCTTCCAAGCCTTAATCAATGTGTCAGCCTGAGCTATGATCTCTGCTGAGACTTAGGGTTCTCTTCCAGGCTCACCAATTGTTGGCTCAGTGCTTTTTGGTAGTAGGGCTGAGGCCCTCAGTTACTGGAAGGCCCTTCCCTGACTCATGGCCTTCTCCACAACATAGTGGTTTTATTCTTTCAGGTCAACAAGAAAGCATCTTTGGTGTTTTTTTTTTTTTTATTTTAACTTCTGACTTGCAGACCCACTTTTACAGGGCTCACCTGATTAGGTCAGGCCCACCCGGGGCAAGCTCTTCTTTGATTAACTTAAAGTCAACTGATTGGAGACCTTAATTACAGCTGCAAAATCCCTTCACCTCAGTGTTATCATGTAGCTTAGTAAAATCACACTCATAGGGCGGGGATCATGCAGGGTGTGAGTCAGATTAGGACTCTGATGCCCTCTCCTGCCTTCTAGCCTCACAGAGGCCAAAGGGAGCTGCGTAGACAATGAGATTGTGGGTGCTCTGGGCAGAAGCAGGCCAGAGAGTGTGGCTTTATTGTGTTAAATAAAATGTATTATTAGAATTAATTCCACCTGTTTCTTTGTACTTTTCTTAGTGTGGCTATTAGAACATTTTAAATGACACATGAGGCTTGTATTATATTTCTGTAGGACAGCATGGATCTGGTTCTGCAGGAGACGGCAAGACCTCAGGGCTGAAAACAAATGTTGGCCCTTCCTGGCCTTAGCTATGATTTCTCGCAGACGATACTAAAAATGGTGCCAATAAAAATTACCATAGGACGCCAACCAGTTTTGTCAGAATCTGGAAAATAGTTCTTTGAAGCTGGTTACTGTTATCACAAGGGTGTTTCATTAAGTATTTCTGATCACAGATGTGGCACATTATTAAAATATCCCTTTTTATGGTCACCCTAGAGGCAAGGGCTGTCTGAACATGGGGAGATAGGCAGCTTGTGGAATGGCCATATGAGCGAAATTACTGGAAAGCAGTGCACTTGACTGAACCTTGACTCTGGGGCTTATTCTTATTAAAATGTTTAGGTAGCAGTTTCTGTTCATTTCTGTAGAATTGCTCTCCAAGTGAAAATTTGGCTTGGCACACCAATAGACCCGAGTCCCGGGAGAAGTTTAGCTGCTTCTTTTCTTGCGATCCTTGCCTAAGCAGCTAATGCTCTGCTGGTGGGTAGTGCAGGTTGTCGAATGGAGCAAATGTAGTAAAATTTACAGCAACCCTGCAAACTGGCACTCCCCCACCCCTGCCACCTCAAAGAAGTCAGTGCAGGCTTCAAGAAAGTCAGGTCTTTCCATAGAAAAGTGATAGCTATATCTCTCTTTTGATTATTTTTGGAAACAATATTTAATGAAATTTGGCCTTAATAGTTGAAGTTGCTGAAAAAAATGGACTTGCTATTAATAGACTGGAAACTACCACATAAACATAATGAAATATAAACCTTCTCAGAATTCATGTTAATAAATAACTGCTCAGCCAATCAACAAGAGGACAAAAGAATGGACATTTGGTGCACCATTGCTTAGTTCCATGCACATACATGTGGGTCCTCGATGGCAACCAGGACATGGACACAGCACCAACTGAAAATGTCTGTTTTCACCTGGAGCTGGGAAGCCACCCTCTCTGGGCACATAGCTCCCTCCCTGCCCCACCCCAATTATATTTAAGCGTATCAATACACTGGCCAGTGACAAAGAAAGAGTGCTGGCTGTTGTGATAAACGCCAGGAGGCTGGAAGACTCTTGTAATTTCCAGCCCCAGAAAAAGCTGGGGGAGGGATCTGAGGAAAGGATGTATGTGTGTGTGCAGCCCCCACCTACTGAAGGGAAAACCACAACAACATTTTGTGATCCAGTGAACACATCCTTTCCTTCCCTCTTTAATCATCTGGGTTAGTGGGGACCACAGAAAGCATAGCTAGTGCCTAAGCCTCATCTCATTGTAACGCTTATTTTGAAACCTTTCCTTTCCTACATTCCCTGCCTTGGTTCTTCCTGTGTCTTGAGGCTATAATTGAGAAATTAAATGAGAGGCCAGACCAAGAAAGGAAGTAAATCACCAGGAAGCTGAGAGGTGCTTGTGTACTCTTCTAGAATGTTCCACTTTACCTCAGTGAGGGACTGCCAACTGGTTATCATGAAACAAGTCAATAAGTCTCTGAGCCCAAGGCTTGACCTTGATAAAATGGTAAAACAATAAAAATAAATAAATAACTGAGCCATTATTTATTCCTCTTACCACTCTTTTTATTGTTCCATTGGAAGCATTTTAAAGCATAGCATGAGAAAAACTCCCATCTTTGAGAGATAACTCAGTATTGGATTCACTCAGACCTGGACAAAGGAGAAGGAAATGTCATTGAAGGGACAGGAAATAAGAGAAGAAAAGAGGAGAAAGAAAAAAATTGATAAAATGAAAATGTTGAAGAGATAACTTTAAAGCATATGAGGAATACAAAGTACGTTACTGTTTTTATGCAAAGATCAAAGCTGCTACACCTGGAGATAAACACTGGTGTAACAGAGGGTCTTTGTTTCAAGGAGGCTAACTTTTATTTGGAGGAACAGAATTGTTTATGACCAGATGATCCATAGCTCAAACTATCAAACTACTGTGGGCAGTAGTAGGGACCATAGGGTCTCAGAGGACAGTTGCTGAGGTCTAAAATAGTCTGGGGTAGGGAGGAGGGACTTCATGGGGGCCAGGAGAACAGACTGTGTGATTGTGACAGTGAAGAAAATGGTGCTTCTTGGTGAGCTACGGAACCCACAAACCACTTAACTGGACATCTTCTTGGACCCTGGAAACTGGACTCATTCAATTTTACAGGATGGCTATAACTTAAAATGTTTTAAAATTAAGACAAAGAAGTGATAGAAATGCAACATTCATACGAGTTCTAAATATAGAACACAAGACTTGAGCCCCAGCCATTGTGGCTCAGTTGGTTGGAGTGTTGTTCCTTGGACCAAAAGGTCGTGGGTTCGATTCCTGGTCAGGGCACATGCCTGAATTTTGGGTTTGTTACCCAGTGGGGGCATGTGCAAGGAGGTAGCTAATAGATGTTTCTCTCTCACATCAATGTTTCTCTCTCTCTCTCTCCCCCACCCATTCCCATCTTCCTCTCTTTCTTAGAAAGCAATGAAAAAATGTCCTCAGGTGAGAATAAAAATAAAACACACACATAAGACTTAAAGCAACATCTTCCTCTATGTTCTGGAATCACCCTCCTCTGTGATTTAGGGACACTTAAATCACAGGGACAGTTTTGAGAGACTGGACTGTGAACACAGGGGTTAGGAGGAGATAATGAGCAAACCATTTTGACCAGAGGGAAGGATTTCCTGAAAGGAAGGTCCAGGGGCTAGGTTGTGAAGATGGCAGGTGACAGCCTGCCTATGGGATCTAGATGCTCTCAGTATAGTTGTTGAAAGTGATTTTTGGTTGTTTGTTTTTTGAGAGAGAGAAAATGATGATTTGTGCAAAAAAGAGTTTTAATAGAATTATCTGGCAGCTTTGCAGAAGACAGTTTGGTGAAAAGAACTAGCTAGATGCGAGGCAGGAAACAAGATAGAGATAGTTGGTAGGTAACAATTTTAATGGTCTAAATGCAAGATGGCACCCGGACTGAGATGGAAGCTGAGTGGAGCAAATGGCATGGAAGACATAACATTCGGAATAAACAACCAATAGGAAGTATGATTAGTTGAAGGAGAGCAGGGAAATGGGAAACAACAAAGAACTTGTGGTTTTGAACTTGGGTGATAGGAAATTCACATACAATTAAATCCTTATCTGTCCCCTACCATATTCCTGGCCCAATGCTAGATGCTGGGCATCAGCAGTGACTTAAGAGAGACAAGACAAGGAATGTTCATTCCAATGAGGACATTAAATGTCAGAGAGTTATAAAACACCAGAGAAAGCCTCTCATTTTGTCAAGAAGCACTCATTCTGACACTCACTGTCTTAATTTTTCAAAGACTCAGGTGATGATCAAGATTCAAAGACGTGGTGCCTTTCTGATATATTGCCATCAGACCACCTCTGGAGGTTGAGTTTTCTATCTGAGCGTGTCAGCGCCCCAAGAGTCAAGGCTCCAACTAACATAAACTCATGTTCCTATGCACAATGTCAAACTATTGTAAAGTAAATTATGGACACCGTAAAGTAAACCCATACTCTTAACTGCTACTCCATAAAACCTGTAAAATAGATTTTTTAAAAGAATTGATCCTGATAAACTATAAAGTGTCTATTATTATTATTATTGGCTAGGGAATCTTAAACTCATAGCCCGGACATGAAAATAACAGCTAATGATAACCAGCTTTCATCATGGGCAAGGCACTGTGCCAAGAGCTTCAGATGTACCGCATTTATTCTTCAAAACAAACCAACAGCTGCGTTATTGCAGACCCATTGTACAAGTGGGGAGTACGCCTTGGAGAGAGCAAGTACTTCGACTCAGAGCCCACCGCTCAGAACTAATAGATATGGGATCAGGGTCTGGGCCTCAGGGGTATGGAAGCTGAAAACCCTGAAATTTTCCTCAAAATTGTGTGTGGGCATCCATGTTGTTCATGTTGTTCTGGGGAGTGGGGGAGGGGAAGGGTTGTGGTAAGTTTCTGTGACTTTCAGTGAATTATTGACAGCTTTCTGCACCGTGGTGGAAGCAGCTCTGTCAGAATCCAGACGCCTCGCCTGACAGCTGCCCATCGTAAGTCATTGTCCTAATGGAGGCACAAAGCATATGCTTCATTTCCTCTTCCGTGGATGAACATATTGAACTAAGTCTTTAAATCTAAAAACACAGCAATGTTGTCTTAATTTATGGAAAACATGTCAGGTAAGAAAAATCACAGGCGTTAGAAATCAATTGATCCTTTGCATTTTCCAATTTAGGGGTAGGCTCAAAGAGCAGGATGGGTCCACACCAGGGACATAACAGCACAGGTCTTTTTCTCATTGTTAAAGAAATGTAACTTTCAGGAATTCTCCTGACAATGGCCTTACAAGTCTGCAGTACAGGTACGAGTGTTCAGTTCTTCAGAGCATTTACCTACAGTGCTTTGACCACTCTCTTCTGAAACGCTTCTGAAACGCTTTCTCCATCTGGCTCTCAGCAAGCTTTTCCCCCAACCTTTTGCTGTTTGAAAGAAATCATCTGCTCTGTGTTTATTTGCACCAAAGCAAAGTGACATGTTTCCTCTGGCCTTGGGGCCATGTCGACAGAACAGATAATCCAAATACCTTCCTGTTGCTGAAGCAGACTGACTTGAAAAGAGAAGGTGAGGCAAGGCTGAGGAAGTAGACATTTTCTTGACATACTTTGTCCTTCTATGTTCCTTCTGAGGAATCTTGAGTTTCATGGAATAGTATTTGAGGAATTAGTACAAGAGGAAAGTGTATGGTTTTATTCCTTCTCAAGTGGTACATATTTATTTTAGAAATGGCCTGAAAGTTTTATATGAAATGTAAACAAAATTTGCAATAACTTGAAATGTATTCTACCTACATATACTCAGCAACCCACCAATTTACTGCCCAGCTCATACTCTAGAAATTAGGCTAAAACAAGCAGATGCCTGATTTTCCCTTGAGTCCCATCTCCTTGTCCCTTATGCAAAGAGTTCCTGTGAGCACCAACGCTTTGCTCAGTGTAATATGAAGATTTGGGTACATTACACAAAAATTCCTGAACTTCCCCTATAGTGCTTGGGTGTGCAGAACTGAGAGGCATTTTGGGTTACTCTATCAGAACTGAGGGAGAAATTGGTGTGGAAATTGATTTTTCCAAAACTTCAACATTTTAAGTGCAAAAATCTTTTATCTGATTACTTCCAGGGAAATGACAGCTGGGAGTTAATAAATGGAAAGAGAAACTAAGAGATCTGGGCTCCATCATGGTCCTAATTCTGCTTCCACCACCAGTTCTAGTGGAAGCTTCACCAGGAGACTAAGCACCCAGGAAAAATCTCTGACTACTGCCAGCAGGTAGCCACTTTGCGGTCAGTTTCTCAGAGGATGTCACCATCATGTTGATTCATTCACACCCCTTTGCCTGATCCTCAACTTCCTTGGGGTCTCCATACCCCCACATACATGTGAACCAGAGCAAAAGGGAGGCACTTCAGGCTGGGGGACAGTAAGAGGGCCTTTTAATCGGAAAGGTTTCTTCTACCCACTGCATTCCCATTCTACCTATGAGGGCCTGTATTTCCCCTCTAAATCTTTCATTTGTTTTTACTTCAGTCTCCTCAATTAGACTGAAAAGTCCCATGAAACGAGGCCTTTGACTTAAATCTCTCTTGTATATTTTCAGCCACAAGCAGAGTGCTGTGAAGTAGCTGCTCAGTGAGTACTGATGAACTAATTCCTTCTTTTGATGTGGATGTTATATTTTCTCTAGTAGTTAGAAAGCTTCATGAGGACAGAAGCTCTATATTAATCATTTTTACATTTTGTGCAACATCCAATTTAATTATTGACTGGAGTCAATGCTCAATAATTACCCTGGAGAGGCTGAATGGACAAGGCAGTGATGAGTGGACCAAGCTGTGTGAGGCCTCACTAGAACAGTTTAGAGTGTTGGAAAAAGAGGATAGGGTGGTCTTTAGATTTTCCTCCTGGCATGGGAGGATTTACCTGGAGTGCTTTGACTGTTTTCTTCTCCTGAAATGCTTTCTCCATCAGGCTGTCAGCAAGGCCCACTGGCTGGCATGCTGGGCCCTCCCTGACTCCCTCCCTGCAGAGAGCTTGGGCTTGGTGCTGGCATGTGAAGGGTGTGCTGTCATGCTTACAACGAATCCCCGAGTTCTCTTCTTCTCACTTGCCGGTTTCTAAAATTCTGCCTCCTACCAAAGACACTTCTTCTTTTTCTTTTTCTTTTTTTGTCTGCCAGACTAAAACACCCAAATTGCCTTCATCTCTGCTTAGTACACCGAAACACAACCCCTGGTTTCTGGAATGACCAAATCATCACCCGCCCTTGCCTGCCTCCGCTCTTAACACCCCCCCCCCCCCCACGCCGTGGTCCTCATCTCTGTAAATGATGACTCTTTGCTAACTGCTCAGGACAAAGCCTCGGGACAATGCTGACTCCTCTTTCTCTCATACTACACATTCAGTCCTCAGCAAATCCTGTCAGTTTTACCTTCAAAAGATGTTTTAAAAATCGGACCATTTCCACCACTCTGCCACCTCCATCCTGTTCTCAAGTTGCACCGTCCCTGCAACATAAACTCCATGAAGGCATCGATCTTACCTGTTTTGTCTGTTGTTGTATCTTCAGTTCCTGGATCACTGCCAGATGCATAGTAGATGTTCAGTACTATTTAATGAGTAGATCTCTTGCCTGGACTATTGTTGTAACCTCCTGACCCTGATTTCTCAGCCTTGGCACGCCTTACATCTTGGGCCTTGTGGGGGCCTCACATGCACTGTGGGGTGGTCAACAGTGTCCCTGGGCTCCACTCTCCAGATGTCAGAAGCATACTCTGCCCCACCCCCCACCCTAAGTTGTGACACCAAAATTGTCTTCAGACATTGTCAAATGTTCACTAGGGGACAGAACCACCCCCCTAAGCTGGTCTTTCACTCTCACACTCACTCCCCATAGTCTCTGAGCAGCCAGACTGACTCTAAACATGGAAGCCAAACCATGCCAACTCTGAGTAAAATCCAAATACATTTCAACACCTATTAGGCCTCTCCTGTCTCCTCCAACCTCATCCATCTCCCCTGACCCCTCTGTCCCAGACCCACTCTTTGCTTATCCTCTGGACACACTAGGCACATTCCTGTCTCGGGACCTCTATGCTGGCTGTGTCCACTGCTCAGAGCACCTTGCTCCTGAAACCCACATGAAGCCTACTTGTAAAGCAGTGTCTTTCCATCCTGGTCTTTCCATATTCCCCTACCTTGTTTCTGGGCCTCTATAGCACTTACTACCTCCTGATAGACAAATGTGCCCAGAATAGTGCCTGGCAGCAGTTAGGTGCTCCAAAAGCATCACTGAGTGAATGATGAATAAACAGGTGGGTGGATATAGGAGACAATGGTTTTGTTGGCAGTCTTTACTGGCCTCCTTTCTCTTCTGCCTTTGGCTCTGTCCTGTCTTACGGAGTCATGGTTGGTTCTCTTTCCTTCTCACACTAAGCATATGACCAAAACTAAACAAATGATACAAAAAGAAGCTCACATAGACAGCCAAAAGCCTCATAGGGAACATCTTCCAGAACCCAGCTTGGACCCAGTTCCCTGTATATCCCAGAGTTTGGGCTGTATTTGGGGTCACTGTCACAGCTTGTCTGTGCTTAGAATTTGGAGTTGGATGCCTAGATGCACCCAGGCATCCCATGGCACCCTGTGTGGTCATAGGCAACTTACTTTTCCCCCCTGTGCTGCAGGCCCTCATCTGGAAAATGCAATAGTAATAAGACAATTTCCTAGGGCTGTTGTGAGGATTAATTATACATGTAAAGGGCTTAGGTATGTAGTAGCCCTGGACAAATATTTTCTAGTATTATTGGTCTGTGTATATGCTATCTGCATGAAATTTGGTGACTGGTGAGATACTAGAATATTTTCTAGTATTATTGGTCTCTGTATATGCTGTCTGCATGAGATCTGCAACTTTCTGCAAGACATTTGTTCATCCAATCCATATGTATTGACAGCCTGCTACGTGGTATGTGCTGTTCTAGGTACTGGAGATATGGGTGAATGGGACAAACAGGGCCCTCTCTTCTTGGAGTTTACACTCTACTTTGAGGATACAGGAAATATGCAAATAAACAAGAAACCATCAGATAGTGGTCAGTGCTATGATCAGAATAAAAGGGAGCGATGAGATGGGAAGAAGAGGGGATGGGGGATTGCTGTAGGTTTTACCATCTGGACAAGCTGCTTTGACAGGTGACTTTTAAGCTGTTACCTGAATGACATCAAGGCAGCAACCAGCCAAACACCTGAGGCAAGAATTTTCCAGGCATTGTAAGGGGTGGAGCCTGGTGTGTTTGAGTAAAAAAGAGGCCAGTAAGAGTTGGGTGGAATGAGTGTTAGTACAGATTGGGCAAAAGGAGATCACAGAGGTTGAGTTGAGGTACACTGTAGACCACAGCAAAGGGTCTGGGTATTTTTGTAAAGGGCTGGGGAATCATTGGAAGGTTTAAATATGAGGAATAACATTTTACCAAGATTTTGCTGGCTGTGGTTGGAGAATGGACTGAGAGGGTCAAGCACAAAAATAGGGACACCAATGGGGGACAGTAACAAGTAAAACATGTGACCATTGGGGAGTTTTGATGTGATGTTTAGAGGCAGTTCTCAACCTTGTTAACATGACATGTCAGCACACAGGTGATGATGCTGTGCCAGGTAGCTGATGGGGCCTCCCACCCCAGGAGGGAGCTGGCTTTTCCCCTGGCCTCTTACTGTTCCTCTTCAAGGAGGTCTTAATGTACACTTGTAATGTCATCAGTGTGGGGCAAATGGGTAAGACTAGATTCTCTTTACTTCTAGAAACTTCTCCCATGGCTCCTAGGAATAAAAAAAAAAGCTAAAATAGTATTGAATTGAACAGGAAAACAACAGTGTCTATATAAAGGGTGGCCAAGAATTTCATGATGACAGTGAGCTGTATTTATTAAATATCAGCTTTTGAAAATGATGTAAGTACATGTAGGAGACATTTGTCTTAAGAGTCTTTAAAAAAACCCAGAGATTTCTTCCAAAGGTTAAAGACAGAAAGGCCCCTGTGCTCCTGTTGTATGAATTCTATGTTTCAGATTTTTCACTGGGAAGGATTTCTTTTTTGGATCCAGTGGACCGAAGGCCAAGTTTGTTATTATTGTTGTTTGTGTGTTTTTGGTTTTTGCTATTCTAATTGATACTGCTATTTATAAACCTTCCATTTTCCATACTTAGAACACTTTCCAAAATGCAAGGAAGAGGCCAAATAAAGTTTCTAAAAGTCTCCTCCTTTCTGGTTACTCAGAAGAGGCATAGTACCCCTGAAAATGGGACTTAGGCCCCTGACACAGTGGTTTGGGATCAGACTTTGTCAGCTATCTCCCCCTTGGTCTTCCAAGATCACTTACTAGGCAGCCTGTTTAGGGTTGCCAGATCAAATACACAGCATCCAATTAAATTTGAATTTCAGATTTTAAGAAATGAATAGTTTCTTAATATTGGGGACAGGCATGAAGCATTCCCAGGAGCAGGAGCCACGGATGCCACACCTCTGCTGTCTCCTTGGGCCTGTCCATCTCTGGTCACCCAAATGGACTTGTCAACATACAGCAAGAGGGTGTTATCTCTGAAGTGATCAGCTTTCTCTCTTTACCTATTTTCTGTGCCTCAGTTAGACTGCATTTAGGACATTCCCTCCTTTACTTGCTCTATAGTACAAGCCATTTTTCCATTCATCCATCCATCCATTTGTTCATCCATCTATCCATCCACCCACCCACCCATCCATTTGATAAGTATTTATAGAACACCTTTTAAGTGTTAGATACCATGCAGCAAATCCATAATCTCCCTGAGAACATGTCATATGAACGATTTATATTCTGTCTTAGAGCCAACTCCTTGGAAGCCATCCAGAACATAGGAAGCAGCTGTTGTGATGAACACAACAACTCTGATCCCAGCATCTCTGGACCTGTCCAGCTGAGTCTCCATACCTCAGATGCCACTAGTTGCCCTGGAACCAGTCTTTACCTATGAGATGCAGTACAAGGAAGCTGAAAGATAGGCAGAGCTGTCCTGTGGTACCAGTTAGGGAAGGCTATTTGTTCTAACAAACAGACCTCAACCATGTATAATCATACTAGAAGTTTATTTCTTCTTCAGGTAATACTCTGGGCAGGTGCAGAGGTTGGTGGGACAACTCTTTTCAGCACATTCATAAAGGGACTTGAAATGGCATAGGCTCTTCTACCTTCATGAGGTCCCTGGTCACTGGTCACTTGCAAGGTTGCCCAGAGGCCATCACTTTTCTGCCAGCCAGAAGAGAATGGGAGCATGGAGGCGTGCACAGAGAGTTTAAGACCTGGCCTGGAAGTGGCCCACATTGCTTCCTGTCAGAACCCCTGGCCAGCCACAGGGTAATAGATAGTCTGAGTTGCAAGGAAGGCCAGGTGTGTGTGACCAGGAAGAAGATAAGAATATGTACTTGATTAACTTTACTGAGCCTCAGTTAATTCATTTGTGAAATATTCTGAAAGTCAATTGGTAAAATTTGCTGGGACCCACCATTGGCAGGTCTGACAACATCACCTAGTATCCCTTTCCCATCCTGCCTGCTTCTTGGTTTTGTCTTTCTTAAGCAATCTGTCAAGAATGAAGTCACTTCATGTCACAGAATGTTCTCTAGGAGTTCATTTATAGCCCAGCCACTAGGGAACCCTGAATGCATTTCTCCATAAGAGCGGCCATAGTTGGGGTGGTTCTGGCCCAAGTCAACTCCAAGGGTTGGGGTGGCAAGGAGGAAGCAGGAGGCTCTGGCATCTGGGCAGTTTCCATGGCATCATCTGAGCAGCTCACAGCAGAGAGTGGGTAGAGAGTTCAGGGGTCCCAGAAGCTTTTTAAGGCGCTGATTCCCATGGCAACTGTGGGGTGGCCTCCAGGATGTCAGGAACCAGTAACCATGGCTAGGAGCTGAGTGGGTAAGTTCAGAGAGAGCTTGTAAATTATTCTGGAACTGCCTGTGGACCCAACTTTGAGCAGGGCACCCTTTCACACTAGGTTGTCTCCATTACCAGCATGCCCTAAATAGCCCTGTTTCCATTTCATTGAAACAAACATTTATTTGTTGAGCATCTGCATGCCAGACACTGCAGAGGATACTGGGAATCTGAGAGTTAGACAGTTACTGGCCCTGGCCTGGCAAGCGTCCCATCCTAGAGGTTGAGTTCAATACACAGTACAATAGAGTGACATTGCCCACCTATATCTGACCCAGGCAGGGAGGAGACTGTGAGGAGGCTCTGGGAGGGAAGAGATGTGGACAATGAGGAGGGTTTCAGGAGGAGGGGTACACTTTTGTCTAAACGGTGACCACAGCACTTGCAGGATGCCATGTGCCCGGTGGCTGTGGGTGGTAAGTAGCTCAGGAGCTGTTGACAGCTGAGGAACAGGAGCAGGACTTCGGATCATGTCCTGGGATGGGGGGAGGTTTGGATCCTGAAGTCTTTTCTGAGATGAGCATTTGAGGATGTTGAGTTCAATGGGTTCATGAATATTTTCAAAAAATTTGAATAACTACCGTATTTTTCCGACTATAAGACACACTCCCCGCCCCCTCCACATTTGGGAGGAATAATAGTTGTTAATGTTGCTGTTGAGTTCTGTTTACATATACATTGGTGAAATATTATGTTGTTTATGATATTAAATATTTTACCACATTTTTTGCTTCAAAATTTTGTTTTCTATTTTCCTCTTCTAAAACCTAGGTGCGTCTTATGGTCTGAAAAATATGGTAGTTTTAGATCTCTTGGATTTATAAAAAATAAATAAAAATTCAGGGACATTTCTCTCATGTTTGGAAAATTCTGCCCACTGTCTCCATCCTCTAATGGTCATAGTTTTATCTGGGAGAGTTGGCAAGCTTTAGAGTGCAATCCCTGTTCTGCAGGTGTGTTTGTGTGTAATGATGCTCTTCCCTTCTGCTCCTCATAGCTTTGTGTCTGAATCTGTCTCTGAGTCCCACGTTAACATCCAGGTGTCCACACTTCCTCATGAGCTGACCAACAATACTGGTTCTAGCACCAAAAGTCCTGTGTCCCAGGAAACCCTCAGTCCTAGGGAGAAAAGGCAGAGGCCAGACTTCACTCTTCCAGGATGGGGACTTGCAGGTGGGGTTACAGGGAGAAGGCTGGCTCTGAAGCCTTCAGAAACTCCCAATGGAAGCTTGAGTTCTCTGCTTGGCTGTGTGATCTTAGAGACGTTACTGCATCTTTTGAACCTTAGTTTTCTCTTATAGGGAAAAAAGAACATGTATCTTATGGGCTTGGGAATAACGAGTGTTAAAGATTGACACATAGGAAATACTCAGGAAGTGACAGTTACTGTTTTTCAGGGGAAGTCATGTCAATAGTCCCAGTGTAATGTGTTGAACTCTGTGTTGAACTTTTTCATTGAATGTTGAGAACACAAAGCAGGAGCATATAGCTGCCTCAAGTGATCAAGGAAGTTTTGTAATAGCTTATGAGACTCTTAGGTGGGGCTCTCCTCCCTCTCACACGACCACTGTGGACTGTGATTACAAATTAGAAAAAGAGGAGATGCAGTAGAGTGAGAATACACTGAGGAGTACGAAAGTGTGAGCTGCAAAGGTTGCAGACACAAAACACATGCAGTCTCTGAACTGTCTTGATGCAGGGGAAGAACCTGTAGCTGGGAGATTCCAAAGCCCACAAGCTCCCTGGTGCAAAAAGCTGGGTTGCTTAGTGGGAGGGTACAGACATTCCAAAATTATCAGAAAGTTCTGGAACATTCTAGTATATTCTGGAATTTTCCCTGTGGGTAAAGCCAGAGGGCAGGGAGAAGTTTACATGATTCTGTTTGTGAGGAAGAGATTGAGTTTGTGAACTTGTGGGGTGCATTTAGGAGGACCATGGCAGCAGCCTTAGAGCCACATCTGCAGAGTTCTGCCTCTCTAAATGGAAACAAAACAAACTTCCTGCAAGAAAGTAACCAGGTTTACACTGTACTGTGATTTCTTCCCCCCCCCCCCCAAATCTGGAGAATGTTAAATTCACACCTTCCACCCATCCCCCTTCACACATGGAGGTCTCCTCTTAAGGTCATTTTCTGTGCTGAAGCTGTGGAGAAGGCATTTTTCTTTCTTGTTCTGGAATCACAGCTCCTTGATGCCCAAGGACATCCTCAGCAGGCACATGAAAAGAGATTAGTGATGAGCAGGTGTCTAGACTCAAGAATGTTCTGTCTCTCCAGACCAATGGCTCCTATAGTGGCAATGGAGAACCTGAAGTTGGAAGGGATAGCTGGATACTGGCCTTTTGCCTCACCTACCACCCTGAATGGCAGAGGACTCATTTACTAGCCACATTTTCCTTCCTGGTGCTGTTTAAGGAGGCAGCTTATTAACAAGGGCAGGTCTGGGTCTGCTGTCCTGTGTTCTGCCCCAATTTCTCTGTTGAACCATCTTTCTACCCCTCATCTCTGCAACAGACTGAATGCCATCACAGGGTCACATGCATCCATTTTAACTATTGACCTTCCATCTCAGGGATCATCCATTAGAGGCAATGACCTATGGGCATTCAAAATCTGAGCTCCTTCATGTGGAAGTGTCCTTGACAGCGGCATCCATCTCACCAAAGTGGCCCTGGCAGCTGGTGGAGGGTGGTTCTGCCTGCTTTGCCTTTTCCTATGCACACTTTAGTTCTTAATGTAATCTATCCCAAAGTAGGGCCCTCCAAATTCAGTCTCATAAAATGAAGGCTTATGTTACAATTGGGTAGATGGAAGGGCCAGGTGGGCTTGGTATAGGGGCAGGAATCGACCATCCTTCATTTTATATCCATCTGATCACATGTTATTGTGGGTGCATTATCATGAGGCTTCATTAGGTAACAATAAAGACATCATTTCCACAAAGTGCGAAGGGAGCAAACCCAAACTGTATTTTTCAGAAGCAGTTATGGGTAATGAGAGATTTGGATGCAGGTGGGTCATGGTTTGTGCAGGGGAGGAGTCCGTTCAGATGCTTGACCCCAGCACCGCACTGCCTTTTGTCACCCAAGCAAGGAGTCCATGTGCAGGATGGGGCTGACTTTGGTGCACACTTGCAGAGCCCTTAGTCCAGGCGGCAGGCATGTCAACCCCCTAAGCAGGGCAGGGAGCCCCTTAGAACAGCTTCTGCTGCCCCCTTCCCTAGGGCCTGCTTCTGGACCTCATTAGGCCACAGCTGCCCCACAGCCTGGATGCCAGGGGCAGAACAGGCCTGCTTTCATTCACTTGGATGTTGATTTGGCCTGTGATCATCATCCGAGGGCACATTCCAGGTCCATGGTCTAAGAGAAAAGTGTACCTTTGTCTGAGATTGAGGAGCCATTGGTTCTGAGTGTTTCATGATTTTCTGAGGCTCAGCCCCTCTCCTTCTGTTGGAGTCTGACCACAGCTGCTTTGATTTCAAAGGGAGGCTGGCAGAATGCTTGGAAGAACACATGGGCCCCAATCTGGATCTGCCTAAGGGATTACCATGAAAATGTGACCAGATGGGTGTGTGCTAGGGACTCCCCAGGGAACCTGGGTTCTGCATCTTTGTCAGAAACACCCAATAAACCACTTGCTTCAAAGCTCTGTTATTTTAGTGGAGGGCTTAACTGCAGTCTCCTCCAGGCTGCCAGAGGAACCTTGGACCACATTGCTGCCTGCAGCCCTGCACCAAATGTGGCCCCCTGACCTCCCAGCCTGCTCCAACAGAGCCAGAGAAAGCTCTGGTTGGCTCTTTGTGTGTAAGGGCAAGTTCATAAGGCATTAACTCACCAGGGTGACACTGGGCCCACCTATCTTCAGGAATGTATGATGGGACTCTCATCAGGCAAGTCCCACTCACTGTGAGACTCCCAGTGACCCCTGTCAGACTGTCAAAACCAGCTGGCTAAAGCTCAGGTTGTGGCTGGGGGCCAACGAGCAAAGTCTGTCTATGAATGCGGTAAACCCACCTGTGACATTTCTTTAGGTATATCCAGCCCTGGCAGGACCAGACAGCTTTTGATAATTAAGGGCTGATAGAATTTCTATTGGCCAGTTAACCAGGATCTTAAGGCCTTTTTGTTAAGTAGCTTCACATAAGAGAAAACATTCATTTAGCTACACCATTGCCACTGAGGACCTGAGGAGGCTGCTCCCCTAACCGTGGGCTCAGCTGATTCACAGTTGGAGGGTGGCCCTGGAGGCTGAGTTCAGTGGAATGCAGGGAACAGCAGTGTGCACAGCTGGCCAGCCATAAACAAGTCTGGGCTGGATCCTGGCACTAAGGAATCTGGGGTCAACATGAATCAGTGGTGCCAGAGTTTAAAACAATTGCAACCAGCAGGCCAGGCTCTGGTTGTATCAATGGTGGGATGCAGAGTGTGCAAATACAATTGTACTGTTCTTAAATGGAATCAAGGCCTTTTCTCCACAAGTGGTATTGTCCCTGGCTAAGGTTTAAGCACTGGTCAGGGCAATGACCAATGACCTAATTGGTAACTTACCCTTTGCTGTTGACGTCAGCTTCATAGTCATGAAGGGAGGTGTCTGCAAACTTCTGTTGAATAGTTGAATCTAACTAAATCTGATTTCACCCACGTTTGACATCTTTGAGCTACCTATTTCTGTGATTCTTTGACTGACAAGAATGTTGGGTCTTTGTATGTCTCTCTCGTTTCTCATTGTTGTGTCTGTCTGACAAGATGGCAACTCAATGGGAAGGCTGGGTTTTTAACTGCAGTATCAGTGATTTGAGAAGACCCAGTGCTGATTCAGGGAGGGGGAGGGATAAAGGGTGTTCTTGGCCTGCAGGAATCAGAGACAGCCAGACAGGACCTGGAGACCCAGGCAATCACACCTAGCAGAAGACAGAACCCTTTCAGGCCACCCCTCACTACCAGCTGTTGAGCATATTCTTAAGTTCACTTCCTGGCTCAGAATGATTCCTTGATGTTCTAGCTATCCAATCCCCTTTTGTCTTCTGACTCTAGCCAGGTAGTCTGAATGGGAGCTGTCATCCCTTTTCATGATGCTGTCCCCCCCAAACCCTCAGTCACAGTTCTCTAGAGGGGAAGACATTGAAAATGCATCTGGTGGGGAAGAGGTGTTCTTTTGGGGAAGAGGGAGAAGAGGAGAGAGCAAGTATGACTGAGAGCAGAGATGAGATTTCCCAATTCTTCCTAGCCTGTCCTTCAAATCTCAATTCAGTTCAAGAAGGAACAGTGGAGCACATACCACACTGGAGGCATATGTTAAGACAGAACTATAGTGTTCCTCACACATTGATATCATCCTACCACTCAAAACCCCTTCAGCAGGCAGCCCTCCAAAAGCCCTCAGAGTAAAGTCTTCACTGGAAGTGCCTTTTGAGGCTCTACATGACTTCCGCACCCAGCCTGTCCTCTGTGTCATCCCTTGGAACCCATCCAGCATCCTGCCTGAGGGTGGGCTAGCTCTACACCGACAAGCTTCTTTTTTACTCTCTCCTCCAACTATTGACACCCACCCACCTGTAGGGCCTGACCTGCACCCCTCCCTCTTCAAATCGTCTCCAAGTCTGGTTCTTTTCCATCTGTCTAGTGGAACTCCCACCATGTATTTTTAAACTCTCTCAAATAGGGACTTGTGAGGTTGTTGTTAACTGTGTCCTCATCATGTATCCAGTTGTCCCTACATGGACTGTATATTCCTTGAGGACTGCCAGCAGCTATGTCGTGTATGGGGTATCTCACAGTAGCAGAAAGGGCAAGGGGCAGAAGAAAGCTGAGGTTCGAGTCTTAGTTGTGAGACCTTGGGCGGATGCCTTATCCTCTCTTCTGCAGAGGTTGCCTTTGTGAGGCTCCCTCTGCTCCCTTGGCCTGCATGACCCCTCCCTTTGTCTGCTTGGTGGCCTCTCTTGTCTGCAGACCTTAGCTCAAGACTTTCCTCGTTAGATGGATGTCCCCCAACACCCCCCCAGAGATCCTTCCTCTGGTCTCATAATCCTGGGCATACCTGCAGGTCTTGTTACCTGTGCTAGCCTTCCTTGTTGAGATGTCTGCTTCCTTTATGTGCCAGAAGCTCCTGAGGTCAGAAAAGCCATTCAATTCCTCTCAGGTGCCCAAAGTTACTAGATGACCTGGTGTCTAGCAAGGACTAATATGGGTTCATTTTAGGGATATGAAGTGACCTGTGTACCCCACAGGATAAGGTCTCCCAGATAAATAAATTAATAATTCTATACTAATAGTAACTAAAAAATGTGCCTGATACTGTTCCAAATCTTTGTCATGCAGGTCTGGTCTATGTGTGTAACCCACAAGGTGGGGATTACTATTATCTCCATTGTAAGGATGCATGGATTAGTTTCCATATTGTGGCTGTAATAAATCACCACAACTCTAAAAGTCTAAAGTCAAAGTATCAGCAAGGTTGCATTTTTTCTGGATTCTCTGGAGGACAATCCTCTCCCTTGCCTTTTTCAGCTTCCAAAGGCCACCTGCATTCCTTAATTCACAACCACATCACTTGAATTGTTTGCTCTTCTAGTCCCATCTCTTAGGAGTGACTTTCCTCTTATAAGGACCCTGGTGATGATGTTGGGTCCTTCTGGTAAACCAGGGCCATTTCCCCATTTCAAGATCTTTACTCACAGCTGCAGAGTCCCTTTTACCATGTGAACTCACATATTCACAGGTTCTAGCTTCCAGGACGTGGGCATCTTTGGGGGCATTATTCTGTCCACCACACCAAGAAAACGAAGAAATACTCAAGTGATTCTGGACAACTGTGCTGAGAAGTATAAAGCACTTTATAAAGAGATCTTAATAATTTCCCCATAGCATGGAGCACTTGAGGCGTGCTCAGTAAACACTTCTGAGTGATTGAAATGATTCTTTGAAAGTGAAATGAATTGTCCCAACTATATACAGTTAAACCTCGGATCTCAAACATCTCCCACCTTAACAATTTGGCTCTCGACCAAGTTGTTCATAGAAGAAAATGTCTCAATTGTTGAACAAAACTTCAGTTCTAAACCTGACAACACATTCATGCTGACATTGTATTTGTAATGGGAAAAAATGATTCTGTTTTCAAACATATTGCTTCTAGAGCAGCCTTCCAGAATGAATTAAGTTTGAGAACTGAGGTTTCACTGTGTTAAAGTACTGTGTGTGGAGACTTAAAAATATAGTTTTTTGTCCAGGGTTGTTTAATATCTTTGAATTTTAGAGATTGATTTATTCTGACTTTTTTTATCACCCTGGGAACACTTGATTATTATTTAATTACTATTTATTCTTTAGGAGATCACTATGACTCAAATGTATTTACTGTCTGAGGAAACAGTCATATGGGCTGACTGTCTTTGAATGAGAAAGCTGTGCATTGGGTTTTCAGTGAGAACGGGCATCAGATGTTTCCTGTCATAGAAGACAGGCTGGAAATGCAAAGTTTCTGTTCTCAGGCCACTATCCTTTCATTTGGTCTGCCACTTAGCATTTATAGAGCTCCTTCCATGGACCAAGCCCTGGGCAACATTTGAGAGGAGCATATTTGGACACAGACAAGGCATCTTCTGAAGGGTGTTGGGAACCGCCCTGACTGGTATTAGAAGCTGAGACCCCCGCCTAGGCTAAAGCTAAGGGAACGCCCTTGGAACCGTGAGCCGGCAAGGAGAAAAAAGCTTATCTCCCTGGCAGTAATGCTGTTTCTGCTGCCGAACCCCCAAAAAAGCTTGGTCGGTTAGCCAAAGACGGGTAAGATTCCCCACGGGGGAACAACCCAAGCCAGGCACGATCACTTTGGGAGGCCCCCCCCAAAAGAAGGACTTGGGGGGGGCTGCAGCAAAAGGGGGGTGATGGACCCTCACTCCTCGGCTTTGACAAAGTCTGAGTTCTCAGCGTCCGGAAGAAAATCTCCTTATCTCTCGGTGGCTTTAGTTCCCGCGCTCCACCTAAGCCTGAAACAATGACGGGGAAGTGCAGCTCGGTACTGGGAAGTGCGGATTTCCCGGGGTGATCGGGCCTAAGAAAGAACATGTAAATTACTGTGAAACCTTCTTTGTCCAAGAATGCTCTTAGTTGAATGAGGAGGGTCTTAGGAGGAAGCTAGTTTGTTCCTCAGCCTTACAGCTCTTTGACCCCCCAACTCAATAGACCGGCAGAGTTCTTTGTTTTATATGTTCCTTACTTCCCCTAATGAGTATTGTACGTTACCTGAGTTATTATGTAGCATGAGCCTAATAAAAGCAGGTATGGACGGTGGGTCAGCGCGCTCCCCACTAGGGGGGGTGGCCATTCTGTCCCTACTTCCCCACAGAAACTGGTTTGTCTCTGTGCATGTGTGTCTTTTCTCGGGTATTGTCGAGCCATCCACAGTGTGCCGTGGTCACTGCTGGCCGGTGACCCACGCGCAACAGAAGGGCTCACAGTTCACAGCAGGGGTCGGGGGAGAAAGGTGTAAGTGTGCAGTTAAGATGACACACAAAAGGAGTATAAACTGGGTGGGAATCAGCAGGGTGCACTAACACCTGGAGCATCTGAGCTACTGAGAAGGAACCACTGCATGTCAATGCGGCTGTGCGATCTGAGGAGCAAAGTGGAAGTGACTGTGGTGGCCGAGGACCCCTGAGGCCTGTGAGAAGCAGGGGGAGCTGCCTGGGAATGTGTGGGAGTTGAAGATGAAGGTGGAGTGGCCTCCATCTCTTACATTTTGGCTTGGGGGGTTCTGTTCATTAGGGGCATCCTCAACAACTTCCTGCATTGTTCTGTTTTCTTTTGCCCACAATATCTTTCCATTCCCTTGAGTCTTGATAAATATATGCTTTGAGATGAGATAGAATGTATTTGCCTGATAGGTGTCCACGAGGCATCAGGATGTGTTTTGGCACTGAGCCCATAGTGAGGCCTGAAGACATTCCCTGTAAACATGAGCTTTCTCTCTGGTCCCTAAGTGCCCAGCCTCTGAGAGCACCTTTCTGACTAATAAGGCTTCAGGGTTAAAAGAGCGTCATTGATTTTCTTTCTCTGGAGTTACAGTCCCCAGCCAGGCTTCCTCCCTTAGTTCTGACACTGAATAGATATGAGTCTAAATAGGTCATTTAACCTCTTCTAGCCTCTGTTTCTCGGTGACAATAATGGCCCCTTCTCTGCCTGTTGTAAGGCTTAAAAAATTTAGTATACATATGTAAAGTTTCTAGCCCTGTGCCTAGAGCATAAGTGGCACACGAGAAATGTGCCAATTCCCCTCACTAGGAAACTCTGCCCAAGGAAATCTGTAATTACTTTCTCTTTCTCCCAGTTCAAGGATTTGCTTCCAAGAAAATTAACAGTCCACAGAATTCTGGTGCCTGTCAGCCACTGGTAGCCAACAGTCTCCCAACATTGGCATCCATACCCTCTCTTGAAGCTGACACCTGGCTAGGAGCCAGCAAGTTGCTCCGTGGCTCCTGGATCCCCGCGGTTACACAAGACATGTGCTTAAATATTCACCATGCTCGGAGTTACCCTAGCACTGCCAGGCTCAGAAGAAAATTCGAGAAGCAAGGCAACTTTGGCATTGCCACTTTTTGGTGGAGCATATGCCTGGACTGTGCAAACTGTTGCTTTAAAAAACTAACAATAATTATCTCCACTCAAACTCAAGAACAGATATCAAGCATGACAGAACTGGTCATATTTAGTCAATCAGAATAGTTCCCTGGTGTCATTTCCCTGGATGTCCAGGTACATGCCCCTGGGTGGGTCATGGTGGAAGGCTACAGGTGGGGTGGGGAAGCAGTGGACATGTTTCTGTGCCAGCTAAGCATCTAGCATGAACTTCTATCTCATTAATGCTGCAGGAATATCATCATTACAGAAGTCCCCTCTTATCCATGGTTTTGCTTTCCATGGTTTCAGTTACCCACGGTTAATTAATGCTGTCTGAATGTATTAAATGGAAAATTCTGAGATAAACAATTCATAACTTTTAAGTTGCATGCCATGCTGAGAGATAGTGATGAAATCTCTCGTCTTTCAGCTCTGTCTGCCCAGATGTGAATCATTCCTGTGTCCAATGAATCCTCCTGTGTGTGCTACCTGCTTGTTGTTCACTTTGCAGCAGTCTTTGGTCATCACATCTGCAGTCGTTGAATCTCAGTGCTTATGTTCAAGTCACCTGCAGAGAGCCTGAAGCTACATCACAATACCATGTCCTTCACCTCACCTTGTCTCATTATGCGCCATTATACCATCTCACATCATCACAGGAAGGGTCAGGACAATAAGACAGTTTGAGACAGAAAGAGACCTTACTCACATAGCTTTTATTATAGTATATTCTTATATTTTATTATTAGTTATTGTTAGTCTCTTACTTGCTTAAGTTATAAATTAAACTTTATTATAGGTGTGTATGTATAGGAAACAACATTGTATATATATGAGGTTCTGTATCATCTGTGGTTTTGGCCTTCTTCCCCTCAGATAAGGGGGATTGTGTATTATTATTATTTATTATTATTATTATTATTTTACAGATAAGAAGAATGGAGGTTACTCAGAAAGGTGAATAATGTACCCAAGTTCACACTGCTATAAAATGCAGGGCCAGGGTTTGGCTCTCAGCTCTTTGCCTCTAAAGGCATGGTGCAGAAGAGAGACTAACACCAGAACAGTGTCCACTGTCCTTTTGAAAGGCTATCTAAAGGAGATGGGCCCCCAGAGGGTGGCCCGGGGGTCAGAGGTTGAGAAATCCATTTGCTAAAGGCAGCCCTGATCCCTGTGTCGTTCTGCAATTTTCTCTCCACCCAAAACATCCCATACAGTGTCTCTCTAGGGATTTGAAGAAGACAGGACCAGACCCAAATGCCAAATAGGCAGCAGAGGGGCCCAGCCATCTTCCAGGATAGCTGAAATCCACGCTCTCCAGGGTTCTATTAGAAATTCTGGTTTTCTGGGATCTGAACCAGGAGCACTGAGGTGAAAAACCATACCAATGCTCTCAAGAGGGGCCTGGAGGGGAGGGTGGCTGACATAGCCTGCTGAGCACCACACCTGGAGGGCACACCTTGGTGCTCTCCTATAGCTTCCAGGCAGGATTCCCTCCTTCTGGACCACCACAGGGGCCCCAAGGGCTGCACGTCCCAGGTGCCCAGAGTCAGGTACAGAAATCTTTGGGACTCTCCCTTGTCATTCCCCATGTCCTAGGGTCATTCTGATTTTGTAGGTCATGGTGCTGGTGGTGATAGTGGGGGTGTGGGAGCCTGCATTTTAACAGGCTTTCCTAAGGCAGTTTTGATGTGGGAGGTCTGTGGGCCCCCCCCCCCCTTTTTTTTTTTTTTTTTAGAAAGCTGCTGCTTTACCGGCCAACACAGTTTCCATTTGCTTCCCCTCTGGCCCCAGCAACAATTCTTACAACCACAAAGTCTCAGGGCGTCCTTCAGAAATGCATCCTCATGAAGTCAGGAGTCCTTACTGGGTTTACCATCATCTATGGAGGACGTACTAAGGCCCTAGGGGAGGATTGTTCCTCTGACTCTGCAGCAAACAGTGTCCCTCTCCTGCCCCCCAGAGCAGTGTCACCCTGGGCTCACCCAGATGTGGACAGAGAAGTGCTCACAGCAGGCGGGTCCCTGCAGCTCTGTGCCCTGAAGGGGTTAAGGCTCTCTCTGGAAGCCTGGATTCCAGGGGTAATTTGAGCAGGGAGAAAACAGGGCCCTTTCTGTCTGGCACTGGGGGCACCCCAGCTCTAGTGCCTGCCCTGGGGGCTGAGGCCCTGGGCCCCCCACAGTGGGCACTCTCAGTGGTTAGTTGAACCCAGTGAACAAAGGACACCTTCCCTTGAGAAACATAGATGGAGGAGGAATGGGTCTGTGTCTACACACCATTTCTCAATGTTCTGAAAAGGAAAATAAACAAATGCCTGAGGTAGTGATTAAGACATTCAAAATATTTCCATTTAAAGCAGGCAACAGCTGATAGTGAAAAAGAGGGACCTATTCTGCTGCTCCCTCCCTCACCCCACCCCCTACAGTCACTGAGGCTCCTTACTACTTGCTTGGTCTTTCAGGGTTATAACCGCTGCCACAGTGACTAACATTCTTCATGGGGGAATTAATGGCTGAAAATTTAGTGCTTTGTAAACATAGTAGGGAAAGCATTTCCCCTGGGCTCACAATCCCGGTTGGCAGGGAGGGGGCTGGATGGAAAAGTCAGCCTTCCAGCTGCTGAGAGGCCACCAGCACTGTCTGCTTCTTGTAGAACTGCCCCTGACACTGGGGTGCTCAAAATCCCCCAAAAGGTCACACAGAAAGCAAGAGGAACAGCAGCTGGGGACAGTGAGACATAGCCCTGGAGTTGAAAAAATTCCAGCTGGTGAAATATTCTAATACAAATGCTTATTTTCAATAAAAATATGTGTCCTTGGCAAGTCCAGTTTTTGACCTGAATTAGAGAAATTGGTTGTTTATGCAGCCCATACGCACAGATGCACTACCCTCTTTGTTCCTTTAAGCTGTTAGGCCTGGCCAATGACATGAACTCCTTGGAAATACAAAACCTCTGAGGACAAAGCATGGGAAGAGGAGCTATGGCATCCACACTTTGGGGTTTCACTGCTGCCATCAATATGCATGTTTCTAACACTCCAGGGGAGTGGTGGGAGAGGGAAGGGAGGAGGCTCATTTAATAAAATATTAAATATGGTGTTCTTTTGTCTTCTCCAGAGATATTTCCTGGCCAGTCAAGTCTTTCTATTTTAAAACCACTTTTTCCAGAGAATAACCTTTTGCTACCCAGTCCCCTTCCTAAGAAAATCACAGTAACATCGGTTTAGGAAACCCGTGCTTCTTTGGAAGTTGAACACTCCCACTTGCAAGGCTGGAATAATGAACCTGCCAAGGCCTGACCCAGGGCTTTCATTTACTCTTCCCCAGCATGTGGGCTTGGTCGTGTTAACTCATTTATTAATTTAACAGGTAGGATTGAACACCTACTATGTTCAGGTTTGGGGACCAGTCTTTGAGATTCAGGAATTGAGTTCTTCACAAAGTGTCTCACTCCTTGCAGTAGCAAGAGCAGCAAGAAAGGACATTGTTTTGGGGAAAGGTGAGTTTTTAGTCAGCCTGCAGGGTCTTTCTTTGTACTTTCATGGGTTTCAAAGGCACCAGCCAGACTGGTGAAATGGTTTTGCTGGTTTGCAGCACCCAAGTCATCTGACAGAAAAGTTGTTCAATTTGTAAACCTACTGAAAATTTAAAAGAAGAAACCTGCCACCTAAGTCTTCTTAGAAGTGAGAATACACTTTCTGAAATTAAAGTCAGAAAGACGAGGCTTTATATATTACATGCAAAAGAGAAAGGCCTACAAGATACTACTTGGAGGAACCCAAGTAAAGATTAACCCAAATCAAGGGTACTCGTAAGTAGCATTGGAAAGTGAAGTTTGGCAGAGAATTTTAAAATTATTTTTTATTTCAGAGGATTACAGGTAACAAATCCTCTTGTGCCTTTTAACCTAATGCAATGCCACAGAGAGAATGATGATGTTTTTGCTTTTGTATTTTGCTCTGTTCCACAGAAGAATTAAAGGCAATTTACAAAAAAAGACACAAATGTAAGTTTAATACACACTAAAACAGGAGCAAGAGAAAAAGGAAGGATAAGTGGTGACATAAAACGGCGCCAGGAATGAGGTGAGGAAAACCACAGTAGACTGTGCAGGTTCATATGGTTCCTTTGAATGGGCCACAGGTTTGGCACTAGGAGTAACAAACAAAGGGAACCGATGGGTGTTTAACATAAAAGCAGAGCAATTGCTTCAGAGTCACTATTTTTGGAACCAAGGAAAGACAGGCATTTCTCCTGAGGCCCTTCCTCCCATCTGTGTAATGTCCAAGCCACAACCGTAATAGCATCCTGTATTTGACTCCCCTTGAGCAGTTCAGAATGTAGAATTGTGTGTCTTGCTTAGGACTTTAATCCACTTTCTCTTGGTGCACAGTCTGCTCTGCACCTGGGCACCTACTTACTCAGTTTGGATGGACTTTGTTCCAGACCACGGCACTTTCCAGGATCTTTCCTACAGATCCAGTGGCACAGTATAAAAAAATATCACCAGTACCAGTGACATATTTCTCAGCACCCAAATTGTAACAAACATCTTGGCAAATGTATGTTCATGTGGGACCATTAAGAAAAATTAGTATGAGGCCAGGCCACCTGATATGCCTGGAGTATTCAACCTGTGCCCCCAACCCTCAGCCTGCCTGGGGAGTGGCAGGGCTCTGCCAGGACGCAGGAGCCTTGAGACCCATCCCAGGACTGCACACCACAGAGACTACGTGGGCTCTGTGACAGTCTTTAGTGGCAACAACTGTATACTCTATCTTCAGATGCTTGCTCACTCTGATTACGTCAAATGTGTTCCATTACTGCTGCATGGAAGCCGTTCCCTTCAATAGAAGTCTGGAGGCTTCCCCAGAGCAGGGCACTTGGGGAGCAGCATTCCCATTCAAGGGCAATGACAAGCTTGGTGTCATCCCCAGTTTCAACGCAGTGTTCCCAAGCAGGGAAGGGCGGACGCGCCACCTAGTGGCCGCCTTTAGGACATCTGGCGGACGCACTCCGGGTGCTCCAGTGCTTCGGGATGACACAAACTGCTGAGTCTACGCCTTCAAGGGTGAGTGAGCTTTGATGTGGGCACAACGGGTGGAGGCAAGAAACTCTCTTAATAAAGAGGCACGTGACTTCCCTGCATAGGGCATACCCCCTTTGCCGCAAAGGCCTCTTTGCACACACATCCCTGTCCCTCTGCAAACCCACATCTCTCTACTGCTAAGCCTCTCTGCGCATGCTTCTCGAATCTTGGGATGCCCCTCCCAGCTTGGCTCGCTCAGACTACTTCTGCTCCACGATGCTGGCCAACTATTCCTTGTCTCTGCTTCTGCAGGATTCCCTGGGCAGCTCAGGGGAGCTGAGCCTGGGGCTCAGCCCAGGCCTCAGATCTACTATTTGGACAGCATTATAAATTTAGTATGGTCTTACAAAAACAAAACAAAACAAAACAAAACAACCTCAGAGAACCTCTCTTTCAATTTATAATAGGAGTCCCATGAGAAATATTTCAAATTCTAAACAACCACCCATGTGTATAGATTCATTAGATAAAGATTTTTTTTTCTATGTTACTTCTCTTGCCCAGTATCTCCCTTACTTATTTTCCCCAGGTCAGGTTCAGGGTCCAGAACTATTGACTACTTCAGAGGCAAGGGCCCCAGTTCGGTTAGGCTGGGTCATCTGTGGGATTTGGATCTGCCTAGGCAAGTCTGGTGAAAAGTGGGGAGGCCTGGCTGGGAGCTGCGTGCAGTGAGTGGCTCCAGGGGCACACAGCAGACACAGAGATGCGTGCCCACATCCCCTTCCAAAAAAGGCGGGGGGACAGTCATGAGAAGTGAGGAGTGGCTGGCCAACAGCCTCCAGCTGTCACTTCCTTCAAGATATGCTCAGCTTTCAGGCTAGTCACACCACTTTTAGAACAGATAGTCTAAGCCAACATTAGAGCAAGGCTGTGGCCCAAAGACACAGGGGTCTGTGCCCCAAATTCCTATTGAGCAGCTTCTGGTTAGGTCTCCCTCTTCCCTCCCTGACTGCTCCCGAATTCTGCTTCTCCCCTGTCACTTCCATAGGAGTCTCTCAGCTACAGGCCCTCAATAGTCCTAACTCCATCTCAGGGTCTTTCCTGGAGAACCTCATCTAACAGGTTGACTACCACATGGAAGTCAGTGCCCTTGACATTTTTGGGATCATGGACCCTTTTGAGAGCATAATGATAGCTGTGGAGGTCTTTCAAGGAAATTTGCACACATGTATTCAGGGTCACAGAGTGCAACCCCCACCCAGGCCATCCCAGGGGCCTTTTCAAAACCCCTGACTTGCAGGAGGTGAGGAGAATATGGGGACAGGAGAGACAGGGGATGAGAAGGTGGGGTGGAGGGATAATAACAGAGCCTCGGGCATTTGGAGGAGCTTAATTCTAATTTCCTTCTCAGTTCTGACCTTCTGTTCAGCCTTCCATGAGTTCATGGATTCTGTGACAAAAAAATTGGAAGCCAGTTCTTTTAAGTGCTCTGCAGTTTCTGTAGGCAGCTTCCTGGCTTGGGCCCATGTGTCTCTGGCACAAGGAGGATCTTGCCAAGTTTTCTGTTCAGTAGGGATAAGAGTAGGGGTAGGCACCCCATCATATGGGGAGTCAACAGTGCCCAACAGACCCCGGAGACAAGGCTTTAGGTATTCTTGCAGGTGATGTCACCAAACAATGTCCAGCTGGAAAGAAAGAGATGGCAACTAGGAAACAGCATCTTACAGGGCCTTCTCCAGAAAGTCCCCCTTCTGAATAACTGGCATGATTATGCTGGGCATGAGTTGTCCTCCATTAAGAGCTGGAAGACGGAGCCAGAGAAATAGGATTATGAGAGAATGACAAGTAGTGTTGTCGGATCTACAATAGTAGGCACAAAGCACTTATATGCCAGCACCGGTTTAGTACTCACATAGGTTCACTGATTTAATTTACAACCTACCCCATTTGGTAAGTCCTATCATTATTTCCACTTACACTCAAAGCAACTGTTGTGCTCAGAGATGATTAGCAACCTGCTAAAGTCACAAAGCCAAAAAGCAGCAGAACTGAGATTTGAGCCCAGGCAGTATGTGCCTGTATTTTTTTTAAATCTCTCTGTCTGTGCTAGCTCCATGCTTGCTAGTGCTGTCAAATGGCTTTAGGTACATTCCAGCTCCACCTCCTCCTGGTTGTGTGATCTCAGTAGGTTTCAGACCTCTCTGTGACTCAGTATCCACAGCTGAGTGTAAAATGGTAAGGATTCTACCTTATAGAGACACGTGAGGTTGAAATGAGCTAATTGTGTGAAAGTGTTTTGCTGGCACACAGAAGAATATTCAAAATGGCATTGGACCTGGGCCAACCACCGAACTCAAAGTGGCTTCTTTAAAGTTTCTTTGGGCATTTGGCCCCAAACTCCATAGGCCTGTCCAGGCCAGTCTAGTCCAGCCACATGAAGCCTGAGGTGGCAGGCCTGAGCCCAGCCATAGACTTAAGGAAGGCGGCCAATCTTTCCAATGGGTTCCTGCCTGCTCTCCTGGTGGCCTCTGTCTTCAAAGGGCATATGTGCTGAAGGTGCCTCAGCTCTGCACATTCCTCCCTGTGCCTGAATCAATAATGCGGTTGTGTTCCTTTGAGACAGAGCCGTGTGGGGGAAGCTGAGGGCACACTGTCACCACCACACTGTCTGGAAACCTGGAGGATGACTGAGGAGGAAGGGGAGGCCCCATACCTGTGAAGGTGCTGTTTTGTAGAAGGACCTGGTTAATACAACTTTGATCAGCATGAAACTTTTCTACAACACTTTTCTCTGTGTGTGTGCAAAGCAATAAATTTACACTCATATTCACAAATACTGAACATTGGTTCTACAAAGATAACCTACAGGCAGGAAAAAGAGAAAACACTGTTTTTAAAGACCCAGGAGGTCAGCTGAGAGGTGTCAGGTGAGGGCTGTGTGGACAGCACTGTGGGGGTGCAGGGCTGCTGGGAAGAAGAAGCTGCTGGAATGCATTTTCACCTATTTTATTTTAAATGATGTGGGTTTTTGTTTTAAAACATTTATGAACTAGTGAAAAACACAATGTAAGTTCACTTTACAATTTGAGTTCCATCAAATGGGACCCCCAAATACTCAAAAGCATCAATGGAGACTTTTCCTTGATAAATAAAAGTTTTTTCCATTTCCTTCTCATTTCAAAACCCAATAATCCTGTCTTCTTGGGGGCTTGTTTTCTTTCTTTGGCTTCTTTTTTCTGGCCTGTCGTGGCTTTAAGAGCCAGAGCATGTGGTCTTATCTAAGTGAACTGTCAAAGCCCCATGTTCCTCATTCTCGCCGTTGCTAAAAGCAGGAGCTACTTCTAAGAACTAAAAATAGTCAGCTTGACTTGCCTCCCTTTTGCAGAATCAGAACTCAGGTCACCAAGGCTCTTTCACAGGTGCTGATGTATTTGCAAACAAGAGGTTTTTGTTTATTCCCCAAATTAATTTGTATAGATATATTTTCCTAACAAATGACATTTTAATAAAATCAATTAATTTAATTATAAGTGCACCAGATAAGTTTATTTTTAAAAACTGCTTTAAAATTAACACTTTTTATTTTTATTGTTTGCTTTTACTCAGCAAATAGTAAATGCTAATAAGATGCCAAGCACTCACCTAGCTGTGGGGATATAACATGGAACAAAATAGACAAGAGTTTCTACTTTTTTGGAACTCTGACTGTAGAACAAGCAAAATTTTTAAATGAGTGAACTAATTTCAGAGCATTGCAGTAGAGAGTGGTTGGTTAGAGATGAGGTGTGGGGAGAGGGGCTGCCAGAGATGGACTCACTGGGAAGGCTTTTGAGGGTGGGGGTCAGAGTTGAGATGTGAATGCCAAGGCAGCCAGACATGTAAATGTAGGGCAGGAGTCTAGGTAATAAGATGGCAAGTGCAAAGGCACTGAGGTAGAGGTGCCTCCAGTGAGTCCAAGGAAAAGAAGGGCTGAGCATCATGGAGGGGGCTGCTACCAGATGGTCAGCAGGGCTCTGAGTGCTGTAGGGAGGTGTAGGGCTTCATTGTATTGTTTTAAGATCCTCTGTCCTCAAGGATTTGTTTGAAATAGTGTGGGGGGAAGAGAGATATTGAGGTATAGTTAAAATAGGAATGGCCAGAAGTTAAGTATTAAAACTGTAATATTATATTCTCTCTTGTTTTGCGTAGGCTTGAAAATTGCTGTAATAAAAGTTTACAAAAGAACTCTTTAAATTGCGAAAGAAACAAAATGAAGAAGAACTCTTTCAACTGAGAACAACCAGACAAAATAGAATAAGAGCATGATATGCTTTCTGGCTACTCTGTGGAGAAAGACAGATTAGGAGGGATGGCAAGGGAGGAGGACCTAGTGATGGCATTTGCAATAGTGTGGTGGGTGCTGCCGAGCTTGGTCCAGGGGAAGCAGAAGTAGAGTGGGTCTGTGTGTTGTGGAGCTGGGGCCGATGGGCTGTACTGGTGTGCTGGATGTGGTGGTGGCGGGGGAGGTTGGAGAGGGGATCGCTCCATGTGGTTGTAAGGCAAGTCATTGTCTCCAGATGTGGCTTTGCCACTAGATGAGACTGCCATCTATTCAACTTCATTGACTAGCTTGATTAGTTGGAGAAAGTGTATTAACCATGTCTTTTATTTTCTGTATTTTCTGTTGTTCTAACTGGTGGGGACTTGCTGATTCTGGAAGGACTGCTTTTCCTCGGGTTGCCAATTCCTGAAGATATTCAGCAACTTGCCCACGAGTGCACTTCCAATGCACAGCCCACACCCCACCAACCTTCTTTATCCATCAGACCCTCACACTTGGGCCAGTATCCCTTGCCCTAATCACCCAGGACCAGTTACTAGGCAACTAGGGACAGCCTTTGCACTCCAGAGCCTAGTGGAATTATCCAAAATAGCCAACCCTGTGGCCCCTGCCCATGGTTCCCGCCTGTCTCCTGCCTCCTGACCAATCCTGGGGCTTCCCTTTGTGGCCCTGTGTACCTCTTGGGGACTGTGAGTCACAGGCTGTCCTTAAAATGTTAGTTTTCTCCTGATCTGCTGGCCTTACCATACCTGAACAGTAATACGTTACTGCTTAGAGCAGGGGGCAATTGCAGGTGTGACTTGAGGGCCACCAGGAAGACCTCCTCAGGAGGAGGCCCGAAATCCTGGTCTTTGGTGTGTCTCACTGCCTGCAGAGCTGTCTGCACAGATCTGTGTCTGCCACCAACCTCCTGCTTTTAAGGCAAGTGTCTCAGAGTGGGTTGTGTTGTCAGCCCTTTCTGACTCTGAGAGTAAACCTGGTTGAATTGCTCTCTTCCTAGCTCCCAATTATAAATTGAAGGGAGGGAATGTGATGAGGAGGGAGAGGAAAGGATCACTCACCTAATGGAGCTCTCTTGGGTGATATAGGCCTGCAGGGTGAGGGATGTGGGCAGCCACATTGGGGTATGTTGCTTGCCAGGCCCCTACACAGAAAAGCCAGGAAATGGGAGGCAGCGACCAAGGGAACAGCAGATACATGAAAGCCCTACAAGCTTCGCTCAAACAGGGCTGCACACTGCACACCTCCAGGTATGTAGCTATGTGGACGGTGCCCTAGAGTTTGTGGTGCATTTGGTTCTTCCAAGAAGGTGTGAGAAGTGTGGGAGGGTGTCACTAAGTCACGGGGATATTCTCTGCTGTGGCAGGGACACTCTTGCTCCGGATGCAGGAGCTCTTCTGGGAGAGGATACCCAGCCCCTGTGTCTCTGTGGGGCCCTGTGACTGCCTGGCTGGGATTGAGTGTAAGCTGTGTGTGTCACCACTGGCCAAGAGAGTGGTGTGCCCAAGTGTCTTCCCAGGTGCTCTTGACCACCCACAGGTGAACTGGGAGGCCAGGTGTTGATGATGGAAGTGTCACATGATAGAAAAATCCTTGAGTCGCCCCTTGGAGAAGAACTGTGTAATCTGGAACATTCCTTTTGGGGTTTGCATGAATGAGAAATAAACGTTTACTGCATTAATTTAAGCTTTTGAGATTTGGAGGCTATTTGTTATGGTAGTTGGTCTATTCTGAACAATGCCACTGCCTGCACTGATGGACAGAAATCTCGTGGATAATTTAAATAATAAATAATCCCCAAATGATAGTTTGGCTAATAATTAGAATCCCAGTTTGATCAAGTCTTATGTGGGATCAGTTAAACAGCAGCCAATGACTCCTGACCACTCTACAAGGGCTCTTAATGATATCAACATAACCAAAAGCCTGAGGGAAAAAACAGGAGGAGGAGGAAGAGGAAGAGGAGGGTGCAAATTGCACAAGTTGAACAACCAAACCCTGGGACTTCTCTTAGCCAACTATAGAAGGACCTGAGAATAAGGAGTAAAATTTAACACAGTGACCACTGAATCACTCATTCACTTATTCAACAAACATTTAGTGAGCACTGAGTCTGTGCACTGTACTCAGTGCTGGGTATGCCATGAAGAGTTAGACATGGTACCTATTCTGAAGGACATTATAATGTAGTTGTGGGAGGTAGAGACAAAAATGAGTAAGTAAAACAATAACCCAAATACCTGCAAGTTGTGTCGGGACTATGAGGAGTCAAAACAAGGTTTAAGAAAAGAACAACTAAGGCAGAGTGTAAGGGGAGGGGAGTTCTCCCCCAGGACCTCAGGGGAGAGAAGTGGTGTGGATGTCAGGACTGGGAGAGAGTACAGGGTAGAGAAGGGGAGTATGAGCATTCCAGGTAGAGGGGCGGTATGTGCAAAGGCCCTGAGGCTATAAGGCTGTACATGTTTGAGCAGCTGAATAAAGACCAGTGTGAGACAAGGTGGAGAGTGAAGGAAAGTGGTATCAAATGAGGTAGAAAAAAAAGAGGCTGGATCACACAGGGTCTGGGCCATGGTGAAAATTTTGTTCTTATTTCAGCCTCTCACTACTGAAAGGCTTTTTTGTTTTTAAACACTGTTTTTTGTTCAGCCTTTTTTGTTTTTAAACACTGCCACCCTCATCCAAACACTCTGAAAGTTTTACAGACAGCCTATTTTCCAGCCTTGCTCTTGGGGGTAGCCACCTCCCTGAGACTGAGCAAAGCCCAGATAGGGTCTTAATTTTTCTACCTCTTCCAATTCCCAGTCAAGGGAGGCTGGCATCAGACTTGGGAACGACTCTGGGTACACCAAAACCAGGAGCCTGGCTTGTTGGGTTACTGTACCTGGTCATTGCTGCTGGAGCTCTCCATGCTCTTCCCCAAGGAGACCACTCATCAAGTTGCAGCTAGGAACCTTCATACCTGTGCTTTGGAGTCAGGGAAATGCACGCACATGACCCAGCGCCACCCTCCCAGAGTGTTGGCAGGAAGCCAGCATCAGTGCAGAGAAACCTATGGAGGGAAACAATCAAATGATTCACTAGGTACACAGAGGAGTGAGTATGAAACCTCCTGTGTTGGTACTGGTGTTTGGTGAGCAGCCCCTGCCAGGGGGTGACAGAGGCACTACTGGGCACCACTGGGGCCTGCCCCAACATTCCTTCTGGCAACAGCCAACTTTTGCCCTTAGGAGACTCACACAGCAGTCCAAACCTTTAGTTGTCGCAGAAGCCACACTGCTTCTGACAGGCAGGGCCAGCACCGGCCACTGGCAAGGTGTGGAGGGCACCATCCTGAGCTCATTTCTGGAGGCACCCTATTTTTTACCGTCACCCAATTCATATCCCAGAGGCACATCCTGAAGACCTGGATTTGTCATGAGGATCCTTAGGCTCTGCATTAGTGGGTCACTTGCCCAGTTTGTGTGATGCAGCAGAAATCCCCTGTGGATGATCCAGAGCTGTGTGTACCTGCACGGGAAGAATCAGAATCACATTAATGGGCCTAAATCAGCAGGCTTTTGTTCAAGTCCCACCAGTCTTCATGTGTTCAGCTACTGCGGGTCACATAAAATGTACAGAGCTTAATACACATTTCATTTGCTTGACTACCAGCCTGGGCACAGATCATCAAAGAATGGCTCCAGTGGAAAATCCAGCCAACACATTTGCTTGTGTTGGAATTTCAATCTTGAACATAAGGTCAAGGTTAATTTAGTGAAAAATACATGAATTCATGATGTATTAGATACCTTCTGAGCTGGAGAGCAGGAGGGACCCAGGAGAATGGGGGAAGCATGGGGCATATTTTTTCAAATGGCAAAAGTGGGGGGTTCTTTGAGAAAGCATTCAATAGAGAGCATGATTTTTCTTCACTTAAACTCTCAGCTCTGCTGCTGTAGCGCAGAAGCTGCCATTGACCTCCATGAGTGTCACTGTGTTCTCACAGAACTCTGTTTGTGGACATCAAAATTTGAGTTTCATATACCTTTCACATGTCATAAAATCTTTTTATTTTTCTGCCATTTAAAATGTAAAGATCAAACTAAGATTGGAACAACAACAATTTAGAGGCAGAATAACACCCAGAACTGATAGAAAATTTATCTAAATGGAAGTCGGACAGCCAAGAAGTTGAAATAGACCTGTTTATCCAGACTGGTAGGAAGGGCAGAGACACACAGCTGGGCGCGGGGTCAAGGCATGGAGAACAGAGAGAATTGGGCACATAAGGCAACTGGGAGCGTGTAAGGCATCTGGGGCATGCAAGATCGCAGTGGGTGGACCCTGAGTACGCAAGCGGCAGCTGGCAGATCCAGTGAGGCGGCGATTGTGAAGCAGGGCAGAGCATGCATCCAAGGATCCCAGGGAAGGGATTGAGGTCCCAGGAGAATGGAGCTACCACCATTGTTCCCTCTCAACCCTGCCCTCACATACAACGACACAATCTAGTGACTGGGGTGCCCAGCCCTGGTGAACACCTAAGGCTCCGCCCCTCACTGTAACAGAAGTGACCAGACCAAAAGGAGAGAGAGAGAGAGAGATAGAGAGAGAGAGAGATGGCTTAAATAGAAGCACAAATCAGTGCCCCAGAACTTATCCTTTTGAGCAATCAAGAGATAGCTAACCTATCAGATGCACAGTTCAAAACACTGGTGATCAGGAAGCTCACAGAATTGGATGATTTTGGTCACAAATTAGATGAAAAAATGCAGGTTACCATAAAAGAAATGAAGGAAAATGCACAGAGAACCAACGCTGATGGGAAGGAAACTGGGACTCAACACAATAGAGTGGACCAGAAGGAAGAAAGAAACAACCAAACAGGAAAGTGGAGAAATAAGAATTAAAAAAAAAAAAAAAAAACAAGGAGAAGCTTAGGAACCTCCAGGACATCTTTAAACGTTCCAACATCCGAATTATAGGGGTAGCAGAAGGGGAAGAGGAAGAGCCAGAAATCGAAAACTTATTTGAACAAATAATAAAGGAGAACTTCCCCATTCTGGCAAAGGAAATAGACTTCCAGGAAGTCCAGGAAACTCAGAGAGTCCCAAACAAGTTGGACCCAAGAAGAAACACACCAAGGAACATCATAATTACATTAGCCAAGGTAAAAATGAAGGAGGGAATCCTAGAAGCAGCAAGAGAAAAGGAGACAGTAACCTACAAAGGAGTTCCCATCAGACTGGCAGCTGATTTCTCAAAAGAGACCTTACAGGCAAGAAGGGGCTGGAAAGAAGTATTCCAAGTCATGAAAGACAAGGACCTACATCCCAGATTACTCTATCGAGCAAAGCTTTCATTTAGAATGGAAGGGCAGATAAAGTGCTTCTCAGATAAGGTCAAGTTAAAGGAGTTCATCATCACCAAGCCCTTATTTTATGAAATGTTAAAGGGACTTATCTAAGAAAAGAAGATTAAAAAAATATATAGTAAAATGACAGCAAACTCACAATTATTAACCACACCTAAAGCAAAACCAAAAGAAACTAAGCAAACAACTGGAACAGGAACAGAACCACAGAAATGGAGATCACATGGAGGGTTAGCAACAGGGGAGTGGGAGGAGGAGAGAGGGGGAAAAGGTACAGAGAATAAGTAGCATATATTGTAGGTAGGAAATAGACAGGGGGAGGGTAAGAATAGTATGAGAAATGTAAAAGCTAAAGAACTTATAACTATGACACATGGACATGAACTAAAGGGGGGGAAGTGGGTGGGAGAGGGTGTACAGGTTGGAGGGGAGTGAAGGAGGGAAATGGGACAACTGTAATAGCATAATCAATAAAATACATTTTAAAAAAGAAAAAATGTAAAGATCATTTTTAGCTCGTACATGGTATAAAATAGTTGGTGGCTAGTTTTGGTCCACAGGGCATAGTTTTCTGCCACTGAAATGGTGTAAAGATTCCCAGTGCTCACCACCCTGTTAACAAAAATCAGCTTATGGTCAATCTGGTTTCAATGATTCCCTAACCCCTTTCCTACTCTCTGGATTCTCTAAAGCAAACTCTAATCAGCAAATTATTCCAACCATATTCATTTTTTAGTATTTTTCTCTAAAAGAGGACTCTAATTTGAAACATAAAACTACAATATCTTTATGCCATCTAAAAATACTCGCAATAATTTTTTAATATCATAAACTACCCAATGAGTATTCAGTTTTTCCAACCATCTTATAAATGTTTATATGTTTTGGGTTTTGCTCTCCACAGGGTTTGTTTGAACCAGGATTAAATAAGATCCATATATCACAATTGCCTGATAAGTTTCCTAGGGCTCTTTCAATCCATGGTCCCCTTCTATCTCTAGTCTGCTTTTCTTTACAGGAGATTAGTTGAGGAAATTGCGTTTTGTTCTGTAGGATTCCCTGTAGTCTGTTGTTTGCTGATTGCCTCTCTTCATTGTTGGACATGTTGCTTTGTTCCCATATTTTCTACAATAGAGCGAAAGACTTGATGAGGTCCCAGTTTTCTTTTGGTTTTGGTTTGTTTTTGGTGAGATTACTCTATGGGTGGTACTGTGTTCTTCCATCAGGTGGCACAGTATGTGTGGTTGTTTCCCTGTTAGGATGTTAGCACCCTTGATGATGACTGCCTAGATCATTCCCTTAAAAAAAAGACTTTTTGAAAAGCAGTTTTAGATTTACAGAAAAACCCAGCAGACAGTACATGGAGTTCCTGCAACCCCCGCTCTGCCCCACAGTTTCCCCTATTATTAACATCTTACGTTAGTATGATCTATTTTTCACAATCAATGAACAAATATTGATACATTCTTATTAAGTTTGTAGTTTACAATAAGGTTCACTCTTTGATTTGGATAATTCTATGGTTTTGACAAATGTATAATATCACACATCCATTATTACAGAACCATGCAGAAGAGTGTCACCATTGCTAAAATCCCCTATGCTCCACCATCCATCCCTCCCTACTTTTCAAACCTCTGGTAACCACTGATCTTTGTACTGTTCCATCCATGGTTTTGCCTTTTCCAGAAGGTCATATAGTTGAACTCATACGATATGTAGCCTTTTCAGATTGGCTTTTTTCACTTAGTGTTATGATTTAAAGTTTCTCTATGTCTTTCTGTGGCTTAATAGCTCATTTCTTTTTATTGCTGAGTGATATTCTATCATCTGTATGCACCACAGTTTCTTTATCCATTTATCTACTAAAGGTTCCAGTTTTGGGTAATTATGAATAAAACTGCTATAAATATCTGGTGTGTGGGTTTTTGTGTGGACTTAAGTTTTCAACTCATTTGGGTAAATATCAAGGAACATGACTGCTGGATCATGTGTAAGAGTATATCTAGCTTTTAAGGAGTTGCCAAACTGCCTTCCAAAGAGGCTGCACCATTTTTGCATTCTTACCAGCAATGTGTGATAGTTCTTGTTGTCCCACATCTTTGTTAGCTTTTAATATTGTTTGTTTTGTGGGTTTTGGCTATTTTAGTGGGCATGTAGTAAAATATCATTGTTGTTTCAATTTGCAATTTTCTGATGACATGGTATTAAACAATTTTCTATATCTTTGTTTGCCATCTGTACACTGTCTTTGCTGAGGTATCCAGTCAGATCTTTTGCCTATTTTTAAATTGGGTTGTTTTCTTATTGTTGAGTTTTAGGAGCTCTTCATACATTTTAGATGCAAGTCATTTATCACATATGTATTTTTGCAAATATTTCCTCCCAGTATGTGGATTATACACACTGTCTTTTGTAGAGAAGTTTTTAACTTAATAAAGCCAAGTGTATTGATATTTTTTCTTTTATGGACCACACTTTTGGAAGACAAGTTAGCAGAAAACACCCAATCAGAGCAGAAAAATACCCCCATGAATTAAAAAAATAAGATGATTTAAGGGACTTTTGGGACAATATGAAATGTAACAACATCTGTATCATAGGGCTACCAGAAGGAGAAAAAAGAAAGCAAGGGATTGAGAACCTATTTGAAGAAATAATGGCTGAAAACTGTGCTAACCTGGTAAAGAAAATACACATGCAAGTCCAGGAAGCACAGAGAGTCTCAAAAAAAAAAAATGAACCCAAAGAGGCCCACATCAAGACACATAATAATTAAAATGGCAAAGGCAAAAGACAAAGAGAAAAATTTAAAAGCAGCAGGAGAAAGACAGTTAGTTACTTACAAGGGAGCACCAATAAGACTGTCAACTGATTTCTCAACAGAAACATTTCAGGCCAGAAGGGATTGGCATTAAATATTCAAAGTGATGGAAAGCAAAAACCTACAACTAAGATTACTTACCCAGCAAGGCTATCATTTATAATCAAAGGAGAAATAAAGAACCTCCCAGACAAAAATAGACATTTTTAGCTACAAAAATAGCTAAAGAAGCTCATTACCACTGAACCAGTATTACAAGAAATGTTAAAGAGTCTTTTTTAAGAAGGAAGAAAAAGAAGAGAACCATAGTTAGAAAGACTAAAATATCAATAAATACATACCTATCAAAAATCACTAAATGTAAATGACTGACATGTTCTAACCAAAAGGCATAGAGTAGCTGAATGGATAAGGAAACAAGACCCATATATATGCTGCATATAAGAGATCCATGTCAGAATGAAAACCACAGACTAAAAGTAAGGGGATGGATAAAATATTTCATGCAAATGGCAATGAAAAAATAAAGCTGGTGTGTCAATAATTATATTAGACAAAATAGACTTTAAAGTAGGCTATAATAAGAGACAAAGAATGATGGTACATAATGATAAAGAGATCAATCCAACAACAGGATATAGCCCTTATAAACATTTATGCACCCAACGTAGGAGCACTTAAATATGTAAAGCAAATCTTGATGGACATAAAAGGAGAGATTGACAGTAATACAATCATGGTGGCAGATTTTAACACTGCATTGACCTCAGTGGATAGATCTTCCAGGCAGAAATTCAACAAGAGCAGTGGCCTTAAATGACACCTTAGATTAGATGGATTTAATTGATATTTGGAGAGCATTTCAATTCAAAGAAGCAGAACATACATTCTTTTCAAGTGCACACAGAACATTTTCTAGGATAGACCACATAGTAGAACACAAAATAAGTCCAAATAAATTTAAGAAGATTGAAATTATATCAAGCATTTTCTCTGACCACAATGGTATGAAACTAGAAATCAATCACAAGAAAAAAATTGAAAAACATACAAACACATGGAGGTTAAATAACATGTTACTAAACAATGAATGGGTTAACAATGAGATCAAGAAAGGAATCAAAAGTTACCTTGAAACAGATGAAAACAAGAAGACAACAACCCAAAATTTATGGAACACAGCAAAAGTAGTCCTAAGAGGGAAATTCATAGCATTGCAGGCCTACCTCAAGGAACAAGAAAAATCTCAAATAAACAATTTAACTTTATAGTTAAAGGAACTAGGAAAAGAACAGCAAAGCCCAAAGTGAGTAGAAAAAAGGAAATAATAAGGATCAGAGAAGGAATAAATGAAATGGAGTCTAAAAAAATTACAAAAGATCAATAAAACCAAGAACTGGTTCTTTGAAAAGATAAACAAGGTGCTAAATCTTTAACCGGACTCCTCGAGGAAAAAAGAGAGAGGACCCAAATAAATACAATCAGAAATGAAAGATGAGAAGTAACAACTGACACCACAGAAATGCAAACAGAGAAAAATTATGAACAACATTAAGAAAATGTTATGAACAACTATAGACCAGCAAATTAAATAATCTGGAAGAAATGAATAAATTATTAGAAACATATAATCTTTGAAAACCAAACCAAGAACAAACAGAAAATCTGAATAGACCAATACAGCTAATGAAATTTAAGCAGTAATAATAAAAGAAGAAAAAACTGCCAACAAACAAAATTCCTGGACCCAATGGTTTCACAGGTTAATTTTACCAAATCTTCAAAGAACTAACACCTATCCTTCTCAAACTATTCCAAAAAATTCCAAGTTAGGGAAGGCTCCCAAGCTCATTTTATGAGTCCAGCATTATTCTAATTCCAAATTCAGACAAAGACACTATAAAAAAATTATAGGCCAATATTTTGACAAACATAGATGCTAAATTCTCAACAAAACATTAGCAAACTGAATTCAGCAATACATTAAAAAGATCATACTCCATGATCAAGTGGGATTTATTCTGGGGATGCAAAGTTGGTACAATATTTGCAAATCCATTAACATGATACACCACATAAGTAGAATGAAGAATAAAAATCATATGATTATATCAATAGTTGCAGAAAAAGCATTTTGTAAAATCCAGTGCCCATTTATGGTAAAAAAAATCTTAGCAAAGTGGAAATAGAAGGGACATATTTAAACATAATAAAGTACATATATAAGAAACCCACAGTTAATATCATACTCAAAAAGAAAAAACTAAAAACATTGTTCTTAAGATCAGGACCAAGACAAGGATGTGCATTTTCATCACTCTTATTCAACATAGTACTGGAAGTCCGAGGCACAGGAATCAGATAAAAAGAAATAAAGGACATCCAAATTGGAAAGGAAGAAGTAAAACTGTCATTATTTGAAGATTATATGATACTATATATGGAAAACCCTAAATATTTCACCAAAAACTACTAGTACTGATAGATGAACTCAGTAAAGTAGTAGGATACAAAATAAATATCTAGAAATTAGTAGCAATAATGAACTATCAGAAAGGGAAACTAAAAAAACCTCATTTACAATTGATTCAAAAACAAACAAAAAAAACCTACCTAGGAATAAGTTAACTAATGAAGTAAAAGACCTGTATGTGGAAAATTATAAGACAGTGAAGAAAGAAATTGAAGAAGATACAAATAAATGGAAGCATATACTGTGCTCATGAATATGAAGAATTAACATTGTTAAAATATCCATACTACCCAAAGCAATCTATAGGTTCAACACAATTCCTAGCAAAATACCAATGGTATATTTCACAGAACTAGAACAAATATTCCAAAAATTTATATGAAACCACAGAAGACCCTGAATAGCCACAGCAACTGTGAGAAAGAAAAACAAGGTTGGAGGAATCACACTACATTACATCAAACTATACTAAAGACCATGGTAATCAAAACAGCATGGCACTGGCATAAAGACAGCATAGAAAGCCCATAATACATTCACACCTATACGGTCAATTAATATTTGACAAAGGAGGCAACATCATACAATGGAGTAAAGACAGCATCCTCAATAAATGGTGTTGAGAAAACTGGACAGAAAATTGGACAGATGTGAAAAAATGAAAGTAGGCCATCTTCTTACACCACACACAAGAATAAACTCAAAATGGATTAAAGACTTAAATGTAAGACTTGAGACCATAAAACTCCTAGAAGAAACATAGGCAGTAAAATTTCAGACATTCCTCTTAGTAATATTTTTTTCTGATATATCCCCTCAGGGAAGGGAAACAAAAGAAAAATAAACATAGGACTACATCAAATTAAAAAGTTTTTGCACAGCAAAAGAGCCCATCAACAAAATGAAAAAATAACCTGCTGAATAGGAGAACATATTGACCAATGATACATCTGATAAGGGGTTAATATCCAAAATTCATTTAAAAAAATTATACAACTCAACACCAAGAAAACAATTTAATTTTTAAAAATGGGCAAAGAACCTGAATAGACACTTCTCCAAAGATTACATATAGATGGCCAGTAGACATATGAAAAAATGTTCAATGTCACTAATTATCAGAAAAATGCAAATTAAAGCCTTAATGAGATATCACTGCACACCTGTCAAATGGCCATCAATAAACAAACAACAAATGTTGGTGAGGATGTGGAGGAAAAAAAGGGAACCCATGTGCACTATTGGTGACAATGCAGAATGGTGTGGCCACTATGGAAAACAGTATGGAAGTTCCTCCAAAAATTAAACATGAAACTGTCTTATGACTGAGTGATTCTACTTCTGGGATATATTGGAAGAAACCCAAAATATGAATTTGAAAGAATATATGAACCACTATGTTCATCGCACCATTATTTGTAACAGTCAAGTTGTGGAAGCAACCCAAGTTCCCCTCAATAGATGAGTGTATAAAAAAGTGATGAGATATATATATAAGGAAATACTACTCTGCAATAAAAAAGAATGGAATCTTACCATTTTTGTGACAGCATGGATGGATCTAAAGGGTATTATGTTCAGTGAAATGAGTCAGAAAAAGAATGACAAATACCATATGATTTCACTTAAAAGTGGAATCTAAAGAGAAAACAAATGAACAAACAAAACAAACAGACTCATGGATACCAAGAATAGACTGATGGTTGTCCAAGGGGAAGGGGGTTGAGGGGCTGGGTGAAAAAGGTAAATGGATTGAGAAGCACAGATTGGTAGTTATAAAATAGTCATGGGAAGGAAAGTACAGCATAGGAAATATAGTCAATAATATTGAAATGACTATGTGTGATTCCAGTTGGGTACTGGAAACATCAGGGAGAACAATTTATAAAGTATATTATTGTTTAACCACTATGCTGCACTCCTGGAAGTAATACTAATAATATTGAAAAAATTTGTAATAGTAAACATGAAAACAACTTTAGAATCAGTTTTTTTATGGTTGACAAAAATATGTAGTTTAATTAAAATATCTAATTGAATCATCAAAATAGAAAGAGTAACACTCTCTTCAATTTGTCTGTTTGTCTAATCGAATTACAAAAATAACAAAGTGCTAGTAATTTCCAAAACAGTATAGAAAAGCCATCTTCATAAATTTTAGTAAATTAAAATTGTGAATAAAAAGCACATAGCAAGTTGAATTTATATTATAACTTACAAAATCATTGAATACAAAATCATTGTATTTATGGACTCAATATTTTAATGATATATGCTAATTATATTTGAGGGTGTGACTTTGAAATATCAGTGTTACCTCTAAATTTTAGCATTTTTCAGAATTTTAAAAAATTATTTTTTGTTGTTCAAGTACAGTTGTCTCCATTTTCCCCCTTTCACTCCCCTGGCCCCAGCCATCCCCACCTTCCACCCTTGATCCTACCTATCTTTGGTTTTGCCCATGTTCCTGAAAATCCTGCCCTCTTCCCCCGCCCCCACCATTATCCCCTCTGGTTACTGTCAGATTGTTCTTAATTTCAAAGCTTCTGGTTTTATTTTGCTTGTTTGTTTTATTAATTAGGTTCCACTTATAGGTGAGATCACATGGTATTTGTCCCTCACTGCTGGGCTAATTATGCTGAAATCACTTAGTATAATGCTCTCCAGTCCCATCCATGCTGTTGCAAAGGGTAGGAGCTCCTTCTTTCTTTCTGCTGCATAGAATTCCATTGTGTAAATGTACCATAGTTTTCTGATCCATTCATTTACTGATGGGCATTTAGGTTGCTTCCAGCGCTTGGCTATTGTAAATTGTGCTGCTATGAACATTGGGGTGACTAGGTTCTTATGGATTGGTGTTTCAGGGTTCTTAGGGTTTAATCCCAGCAGTGAAATTGCTAGGTCAAAAGGCAGATCCATTTTTAGTTTTCTGAGGAAATTCCATACTGTTTTCCACAGTGGCTGCATAGTCTGCATTCCTACCAACAGTGCACTAGGGTTCCCTTTTCTCCACATCTTCTCCGATACTTGTTTGTTGATTTGTTTATCTTGGCCATTCTGATCTGTGTGAAGTGGTATCTCGTTGTTTTAATTTGCATCTCTCTGATGACTAGTGATGCTGAGCATCTTTTCGTACATCTCTGGACCCTCTGTATGTCCTCCTTGGAGAAGTGTCTGTTCAGGTCTTTTGCCCATTTTTTAATTGGGTTGTTTGTCTTCCTGGAGTGGAGTCCTCTGAGTTCTTTATATATTCGGGAGATTAAACCCTTGTCCAAAGTATAGTTGGCAAATATGTTTTCCCACACAATTGGTTCTCTTTTCATTTTAATGCTGTTTTCTTTAGTCATGCAGAAGCTTTTTATTTTTATGAGATCCCATTTGTTTATTTTTTCCTCTAGGGGACATATTGGTAAAAATATTGCTGCATGGAATGTCTGAGATTTTCTTGCCTATGTTCTCCTCTAGGACTTTTATGGTGTCACAATTTATACTTAAGTCTTTTATCCACCTTGAATTTATTTTTGTGTATGGTATAAGTTGGTGATCGAGTTTCATTTTTTTTTCATGTAGCTGTTCAGATCTCCTGAAACCATTTGTTGAAGAGGCTATTTTTACTCAATTTAATGCTTCTGCCTCCTTTGTCGAATATTAATTGACCATAGAATCAGTTTTTTTATCTTCACATAATAACTTGCTGGAATTTTGTTTGGGATCACATTAAATCTATAGATCAAGTTGGGAAGTCTTAAATAATATTGACATAATAAGACTTGACTTAATTCTTTTTAAAAATATATTTTATTGATTATGCTATTACAGTTGTCCCATTCCCCCCTCCTTGACTCCCCTCCACCCTGCACACCTCTTCCATTCACATTCCCTCCCTTTAGTTCATGTCCATGTGTCATAAGTTCTTTAACTTCTACATTTCCCATATTATTCTTGCCCTCCCCATGTCTATTTTCTACCTACCATCTATGCTACTTATTCTCTGTACCTTTTCCCCCTTTCTCCCCCTCCCACTCCCTTGTTGCTAACCCTCTATGTGATCCCCACTTCTGTGGATCTGTTCCTGTCCTAGTTCTTTGCTTAGTTTCTTTTGGTTTTGTTTTAGGTGTGGTTGTTAATAATTGTGAGTTTGCTGTCATTTTACTGTTCATATTTTTTATCTTCTTTTTCTTAGATAAGTCCTTTAACATTTCATATGATAAGGGCTTGGTGACAATGGACTCCTTTAACTTGACCTTATCTGAGAAGCACTTTATCTGCTCTTCCATTCTAAATAAAAGCTTTGCTGGATAGAGCAATCTTGGATGTAGGTCCTTGCCTTTCATGACTTGGAATACTTCTTTCCAGCCCCTTCTTGCCTGTAAGGTCTCTTTTGAGAAATCAGCTGACAGTCTGATGGGCATTCCTTTGTAGGTAACTGTCTCCTTTTCTCTTGCTGCTTCTAGGATTCTCTCCTTAATTTTTATCTTCGGTAATGTAATTATGATGTGCCTTGGTGTGTACTTCCTTGGGTCTAATTTCTTTGGGACTCTCTGGGCTTCCTGGACTTCTTGTATGTCTATTTTCTTTGCCAGATTAGGGAATTTCTCCTTTATTATTTGTTCAAATAAGATTTCCACTTGTAGCTCTTCCTCTTCTCTTTCTGGTACCCCTATAATTCAGATGTTGGAATGTTTAAAGATGTCCTGGAGGTTCCTAAGCCTATCCTCATTTTTTTGAATTCTTGTTTCTTCATTTTTTTTTTTGGTAGGATATTTCTTCCTTCCTTCTTCTCCAAATTGTTGATTTGAGTCCTAGTTTCCTTCCCATCACTATTGATTCCCTATACATTTTCCTTTATTTCACTTAGCATAGCCTTCATTTTTCTCATCTAATTTGCGACCATATTCAACCAATTCTGTGAGCATCTTGATTGCTAGTATTTTGAACTGTGCATTGGATAGGCTGGCAAACCTCTTTGTTGCTTAGTTGTATTTTTTCTGGAGCTTTGATCTGTTTTTACGTTTGGGCCATTTTTTGTTTTGACGCACCTGTTACATATGAGGCTTGGAGCCTTAGGTATTCATCCAGATGGATGAGGTACCAACTCGTGTGGGGTAACCCACGTCACTGGGTTGTGATGCTGTACATGGGGGAGTGGTTTGAGAGGGAACAATGGCACTTGCTCAGCTCTCTGCCAGCTTTCAGTCACTTCCATAGCTTCCTACAGGCAAATTGGACCCCCTTTGTACTAATTCCCCTGTGGGCGGGATTGTCTACATTCTAGGACCCTGCAGGTCTCTCCAATGAACTCTCCTGTGAGGCTGGAGGTTTCTCCCGGCACCTCAACCCTCACAGGTGTTTTCAATCAGTGGTTTGAGACTTTAATTCCCCGTGCTGGGACACTGGATTGTGTGGTTTGTGTTGCTTCCCAGTTTCTCCTGGCTTATCTGCGTGCAAATGTAGGACTACCCAGTCCACCAGACGCCTTACATGCCACACCACCTTCCACAATGCACTGCCTTGCTGTGTCCATCAACCACTGCTTTGCTGCAAGCCCTCTCAGCCCCTGCTGCCTGACTCTGCCCCTCCTACCAGACTGGTTGAATGTGTCTTCTTTAACTCCTTGGTTGTCGGATTTCCATACAGTTCAATTTTCTGTCAGTTCTGTGGGTTTTTTTTAATTGTTGTTGTCCTTATTTTGGTTGTGCAAGGAGGCACAGTGTGTCTACCTATGCCTCCATTTTGGCCGGAAGTCGACTTGACTTAATTCTCATCTGTGAACATAAAATCTGTATTTACTCAGAGTTTCTTTTATTTTTTTATCTTCAAAATGTAGCTTTCCTCATATAGACTCTGTATATATTTTGTTATATTTACTCCTAAATACTACACTTTTGGTGCTAATGTAAATGGCATTTTATTTTTAATGTAAAATTTCAACTGTTCCTGCTAGTGAATATCCATTCATTTTTTTAGAAGTTGCAGAACAGTGATATTCTATCGTTACTTCTTCACTTAATGGCTGCTTTTCTTCTGTATAAAAATATCCCCCTCATTACTCTTTAGTTATTTAGAAGTATGGCTCATTTAGGAAAGAAAAGTACAAATGTTTGATTGTTTCCCTTATTTACCAGTTTTTCGAAAGTACTGGTTTGGTTCCCTAACACCTCCAATTTTGACCAATGAGGTTTTTTTAAGTATTAGTATCGAAATATTTTATTTGTTTCAATGGATTGTATTTACCATTCTTATTGCTGCTCAAACTGTCCCTTTGACAGTAGGGGTCTTTTCAATTAACATCTAAGATGACTGTATGGTCTTTGATAGTTTTAAAAATTTCTCTATGTCTTAGATGGCTGAGGCTCATCCTCTATACATCCTCCCTCCAACTTATAACCAGTCATTTCTCCAGGGAGCCCATGTTCTTTTTAGCAGAAAATGATGTTTAGAAATCACTAAGAAATGCATTTTTGTCATTGCAGTGGTAGAGCTGGGAATTATACATTTTATTTGTTTAGGATAAAATGTATCATGACTTTATACTGATAGTCTGTACTTACTGGTTTTGTAAAAAGTTTTCCTTTCTTTCATGCTGAAATTACTTAATTCCACAACAGACACACAATAGTCTCAGAATAACAATGTCAATGTTATTACCAGTAATGTGTTTATGGACCACAGTTCAGGTTGTTGTTTTCTGTTCTAGCCCTTGTCCTGAGGGTCTATCCCATTAGAGACAGATGATAAAATAATGGTGTTGCAAAGTTTTTCTCGTATAGTTGCTGGTGGTGTGGGTATGCCACCAAGAGGATATAGAGTTGATTTGTTTCCATTTGAGTTGGCCTTTTAAAAATTTAGGCATTTAAGAATAGTTACCTGCATTTGTATTTTTGTGTGTCTTTTTCTGTTTTTTGCCCATTTCTCCTTGAAATGAGTTCCTAGAAGTGGATTGCTACTTCAAAGGGCAAATGCATCTGGAACTTTGCTGGGTGCTACCAACTCCCCCTGCAGGGTCACACCATTTCACATTGCATTGGCAAAAAACTCAATTCTCTTCCTTAAAGTTTCATCTTTTATATTCATGTGAAGTGTGTCAGGGTGTTTTGTGTTTTCTTATAGCATATTTTGTTTTATCCTGGCAACAACCCTAGAAGTTAGGTATTCTCATCCTGACTTTGTAGGTGGGGAAACTGAGACTCCAGATTGCTGAAGTCCTGCACGCAACAGGAAAGGAGCTGACTGCATCTCAGGCTCCATGCTTGGCCATGAAGAGGCAACACAGTGTCCTACCTCCAGAGCCCAGGCAGCTCTCTACTTGCCTGCCTGTGAGTTTTGTTTGAAGCTGTGGCGATTTGCCAAGTCTGCTCCAGCACAGTTCAGAAGTGTGGGACAGGTAACTCACCCTGGGGCATCTCTCAGTCAGTGGGTTCCACAGTCCCCTCCGTCCAGTGGCACAGTTCTAAGATCCATCTGAAGTATTCCTCAGGGGACTGCAGTGAGCAAGAGCCAGCTTTCACAGCAGTAATCTGCTGAATAATTCACCTTTTAGTGGCTTTTCCATCCTCCCTGTCTCACTCTTGGATTCCCTTTCTCTTTCTTCCTGGGATCACCATCCAAATAAACAAACTGGGCTCATGTCCTTGATGTTGGCTTTGTTTCTGGGGAAACCCAAACTAGTTAAACAGTAACAGTATCTGTCTGACTCAGAGCCATGCTAGGCTGGACTTCCCACAAGTGGTCCCAGCTTGGTAGACTACAGCTTCATCTTCCCTGGGATACAGCATGCCCACTGCCACAGAGCCATCCCAGAGCCAATTCATGGCCAGCTCCTCCATCACCATGGTCACATCACACTGTTGGAACAGGTTTCAGGAAGTCCAGTTCTATAAATGTCCTCTCTGCAGTGTTTGCTCTGGATATTGTCCTACCTTACCTCACCTCAATTGCCCCAAACCATTGCTTTGTCTGAGCTAAAAGGCTATGTCTGAAATTGGACCATAGGCTCTTCATCACTGGACAGAGAGGGCACTGTACCATGGCTCCAGGCTGGCCTCAGCAGTCCTGGGTTCAGAAGGTGTTTGCCCACAGTGCTGTAGCATTTCTTGGTGTCTGGAAGGGAGCTGCTGGACACAGGGTCTCCTTGGTATAAAACCCCAGTACCTACCAGCAATGCCAATGAAGTTGTCTAGGTGACCTTGATTGTCTAATGTCCTCTACAAAAGCTGTGTAACCCAGGAGAAAGGTGCCTGAAATTGTCCAGCTTAGTGGAGATTACCTATTTCAGAGAGAGGTCATTCCTCAAAGGTCTAATGAGAGGTACACTCTCATCATATATGGTCTGGCCTGGTTGGTTCCCTTTGGGGCCACATACTCAAGGCCCTTCATACTCATGGGACAATTCCTCTCCTGGGACACCTGAAACATTTTTTTATCGCCTCACACCACCCATGTAAACTTGACATAGGCAGAAAGGTTTCTCTCTTGAGGGTCTGTTCTTCTCACCTTTTCCTTTCCCAGCTTGGTGTGACCACTCTGGGCCAATATTTGCTAGAGACTGGTATACTAGGAAATTCTGAATGCTAGCCTACTGATTAAAAGCAATGTAGAAATTTACAGGTTCAACTGCAATTTGATGATAGACAACTGTATCTGGGAAGAGAGAGAAAGGAAAAAATGCTTTTCAAGAGTGTTCAAGAATCTGAATTTGTGTTTGATTATCAGAAGAAAAAGTTGGTTGGTGAGTTAATGGGCTGATAGTCACCCTGTCTCCCAATCAACATGTTCCAAGAGGGCTGATAAATTAAAAAGAAAAACCTCTTTGCCCCAAGATCAAATATAGCCTGGACCTACTTGATGGTAATTAATAAAGTGAGTGAGCAAGGGAAATGTGCAGAGAGACTAGGGCAAGTTTCTTTGAATTGGGGTAAGAAGAGCCATACAAATGAGGCTCTGGGGCCACTTCCACCTTCATCACAGCAGACACTGCAGCCTGCTTGGCTGCATCAGCACTCTCTTTCCCAATGGCCCAGGGCATGTGAGCAGATCTGACTGCAACTTTGTGATAAGTGACTTTTTAAAAATTGGAACCTGTGTTATTGGTGGTCTGCCCTAACAAAGCCTTTAGCAAAAGTTTTCTATGTAGCAATAACAATGACCCTTTGATTTAGTTGTTAAAGTCATAGATGGGTTGCAGAGAGCAACAAGTCACTGTGGATATGAATTCAGGAAGATTAATTTGAAGTCACATGATTCATATCATCTCCACATTTCAGAATCATTTTCCAGAAGCTCAGGGTTCATTCTGTCCTCTGTCTTGCCTCATTCATTAATTGTGCCATGACGTCAGTGACCACCCAGACAGTGATGGATTCCAAGTCAGCTTCTCCACCCACACCTCTCATCTGCGTGTCTCCAAATGTCTGGACCACATTACTGCTTGGAGATTTCATGCCACCCAACCTGCAAATCTGGTCCACTTATGGCAAATGCCACCACATCCATCAAGTTAAACAAGTTAGAAGTGTTCAAGTCCTCACAGACACACTCTTTTCCCTCATCCCCCTGAATCTGCTTATTCTATATATAACTCTTACATCTATCCCCCATATTCCCAACTGCCCTGCACCCACTTTCTTCATTCCAATACCAAGCATTCATGGCTAAGTTGCCTCCTAACTAGCCTCCTTGCCCTCTGCCTTTGTATCTCCCCAACTGTCTTCCACATGGTCCCCTGAACACCTTTTCTATGTGTAAGTCTGATGGCGTTACCTCTTCTTAAAACCTTTGGTGGGCTCTGGTTGTCTTTAGGATAAAGACTGGGTTCTTAAAGGGGGCTTCCAAGTTTCTATCATGTCAGGTCCCCATCAGCACCTCTTCTGGCTCTTCTTGCTTCGGCCACACCTGTCCCTTCTGCACAGCGCATCACAGGGTCATGTTCCTACCCCACCATTCTTGGCACAGGCCACTCCTGGATCCTTTCTGACCTCGCTCATCCCTCATGTCTCAGCTCAGTCACAGCCCTGTCTCAGCCACACCTTCTTGGACCCTCAGCCTAGGCCAGGAATCTTGTCACCTGCTCTCAGAGAGCTGCGTCACTGGGGCTAACCCTCAGCCCAGTTTATAATTATACATTTGTATGTATTATTACTTGGTCCCCTATGTCTCTCTTGAGAGCCAGGCCTTCATAAGACCAGGAACTGTCTCTGTTTTTACCATCATGCCCTCAGCCACTTGACAATATGCCTCCCAAATACATGCTCAATTGAGTGAATAAAGTCTCCAGAAAGGGTCTTTGATGTCTGTGCCAACTCATCAGAATCTTCTAAAATAGGCAGCTCTTGCCCTAATTGGCATGGCTCAGTTAGTTGAGCATCATCTCACAAAGCCAAAGGTTGCTTGTTGGTCAGGGCACATGCCTAGGTTGCAGTCTGGTCCCTAACTGAGGCACAAGCAAGAGGTGACTGATCAATATTTCTTACACATAGGTTTCTCTCCCTCTCTTTCTCCCTCCATACCCCTCTCTATAAAAATAAAATAAAATAGGCAGCTCTGAAAAAAAAGTATATATTTGATGCCATTGAGAAAAATCCTAACAGAAAAGAAAGTAAGTCTTGATCCCTGAGCTGTCACTGAGGTGGGTGCTGAAATTGCAATGACATCATGGTGATAACGATGTGGAAGATTTATTGCTGAGCGCGTTGGTGTGTGCACTGCACTGTCTCCTCTGTTCCCCATGACTGTAACTCCATGGTAATTATTGGACTGGTTATTTGTTAAAACAACATAGACACAAATTTCAGGAGAGAGAGAATTGGGTGCCATTGCAATGTGACCTGCTTCAAGCAGAAGATGTTGAATACATTGAGATTTACTTCCATAGATTCAGAGTTAAACCTGAATGAATAATACACCAGGTCATGCAGTTAGGTCTACAGAGAATGTGTGTGCCCATGGAGCTGATAAGAACTCTGAAACCAGCGATTCTTCAGAATGGGAGAAACTAGTTAACCTCCACATACTGTGATGACCTCAGGGGAACCTCAGTCAGAGTTTGCAAATGTCACAAATTGAAAGCTGGTGCCCTGGATTAGGTAAGCAAGGGTCAAGAACACAGTGGAAAGAGGTGGAACATGTGTGTGCATACATATTTCTGTGTTGGCTAAGAAAGAAATTGTAGGTATATTTTAAGCCTTCAATTTGAGCACATGACTCCTCCATTGGCAGTAATAGAAATTGAACACCCCAACAAAAAGCAGAAAATGCACACTAATCCCCAGTGTAGAGTATAAGTTAGTTACATAAAAGAAAATGGAACCAAAGATTTGCTCAGCTCGTCTAAAAATGAGGAAAACACCTTGAAACATTAATAAGCATTGCCTACTAAAAACTGGAGGGACCAAGAAATGGAACATGGCACACACAAGTCCAAACCATTCTCTCAGTCTTGTAATGCTGATGACTGTGGCATTAATCTCCAAGCAGTGTGTGTCACCCAGTTCTGATTTTTATGGTTGGAACGTCGTATATACAAATGGACATATTTTTGGAATTGGATACTCAAACTGACATAGCTAAATAAGAAAAGTACATTCATTCAGTTTAGCTTCAATTCACTATAGTGCCATCTTCCTAATGTTTTACTTAATTTTTTAAAAATATATTTTATTGATTATGCTATTACAGTTGTCCTATTTTCCCTTTTTTATTCCCCTCAGCCATTCAACTGCCTCCTACCAGGTTTCCCCGCTTAGTTCATGTCCATGCGTTGTACATATAAGTTCTTTGGCTTCTCTATTTCCTACACTATTCTTAACCTTGCCCTATTTTGTACTGACTATTTATGCTTCTTATTCCCTATACCTTTGGCCCCACTCCCTCCCCTGTCTTCTCCCAGCTGATAACCCCCCATGTGATCTCCATTTCTGTGATTCTGTTCCTGTTCTTGTTGTTTGCTTAGTTTTTTTTGTTTGGTTTGGTTTGGTTTTAGGTTCATTTGTTGATAGTTGTGGGTTTGTTTTCATTTTATTGTTCATATTTGTGATCTTCTTTTTCTTAGGTAAGTCCCTTTGACATTTCATATAATAAGGGCTTGGTGATGATGAACTCCTTTAAGTTGACCTTATCTGGGAAGCACTTTATCTGCCCTTCCATTCTAAATGAAAGCTTTGCTGGATAGAGTAATTTTGGATGTAGGTCCTTGCCTTTCATGATTTGGAATACTTCTTGCCTGCAAGGTTTCTTTTGAGAAATCAGCTGACAGTCTGATGGGAACTCCTTTGTAGGTAACTGTCTCCTTTTCTCTTGCTGGTTCTAGGATTCTCTCCTTAATTTTAATCTTGGGTAATGTAATTATGATGTGCCTTGGTGTGTACTTCCTTGGGTCCAACTTGTTTGGGACTCTCTGAGCTTCCTGGACTTCCTGGAAGTCTGTTTCTTTTGCCAGAATTGGGAAGTTCTCCTTCATTATTTTTTCAAATTTAAGTTCAATTTCTTGCTCTTCCTCTTCTTCTGGCACCCCTATGATTTGGATATTGGAACATTTAAAGTTGTCCTGGAGGTTCCTAAGCCTCTTTTCATTGTTTTGAATTCTTGTTTCTTCCTTCTGCTCTACTCTGTTGATTTGAGTCCCAATTTCCTTCCCTTCACTGTTGGTTTCCTGTACATTTCTTTTCATTTCACATTGCACAGCCTTCACTTTTTCCTCCATTTTGTGACCATACGCAACCATTTCTGTGAGCATCCTGATTACCAGTGTTTTGAACTGTGCATCTGATAGGTTGGTTATCTCTTTATTGCTTAGTTCTATTTTTGGAGCTTTGATCTGTTCTTTCATTAGGACCATATTTTTTCTGTCTCTGTGCAGCTGTTATGTTTTAAAGGGTAGAGCTTTAGGTATTCACCAGGGCAGGGCAACCCACACCGCTGCTTTGTGGCACTGTATGTTGGGGAGGTGTCCAAGAGGGAACAATGCCGCTTGCTTGGTTCTCAGCCAGCTTTCAGTCCCTTCCCCCACTACCCACAAGTAAATCAGGCCCTTCTGGTGCTGATTCCTGGGTGGGTGGGTTCGTGTAGGTTCTAGGACTCTGTGGGTCTCTCTAATGAACTCTCCTGTGAGGCTGGGATTTTCTCCTGCGGCCTCAACCCCCACAGGTCTTTACAACCAGTTTTGAAGCTTTATTTCTCTGCACTAAGACCCAGGGTTGCATGGTCTGCCTTGCTCCCTCATTGTTCTTCCTGGTTATCTGCCTGCAAATGTGGGGCCGCTTGGTCAGCCAGGCACCACCTCACCTGCTTGGTCCTCCAGCCTCAGCCTTGCTACACATCCTCTCTGCCCCTCCTACCAGTCTGAATGAATGTTTCTTCTTTAACTCTTTGTCAGACTTCCATACAGTTTGATTTTCTGGCAGTTCTTGTTATTTTTTGTTTTTAAATTTGTCATTGTCCTTCTTTTGGTGTGTGAGGAGGAAAAGTGTATCTACCTATGCCTCCATCTTGGCCAGAAGTTTCATCTTCCTAATATTTTAAATAAAAAGATACTCTCACTCTGGCTAGGTAGCTCAGTTGGTTTCAATGTTGTCCTTATAAGCCAAGGTTGCAGATTCAATCCCCAGTCAGAGCACATGCAACAATCAACCAACGAATGAATAAATAAGTGAAACAACAAATCAGTGTTTCTCTCCATCTCTCTCTCTTCCTCTCTCTCTCTCTAAAATTAATAAATTAAAAGAACTATTTCTAATTTTCATTCATTTGGTCTATGCCATAAAGACACAACTGAATTAATTTTGGCCAAATTTTGACTGTTCTGACTCATTTAGGAAGTCAAGGAAGTGGAATGGGTTAGACAGATCTTTTCCCTCTATGAATTCTCCAAGTTGCCTGCTACTGGGATTTGTAGACATAAGTTATACCTACTTTCTTGGTTATTACATGCCTACCCTTTCACCTTAATCTCAGAAAGGGAATATCCTTGAAGTAAATCTGAGAGAGCAGCTCCCGAACCAAGCTGATTAACAGAATTGACTAGAAGCTTTAAAAACTTACAGATTCCTGGATCCCATCCCTGATCTGCAGAGTCAGAGACTCCGGTGGTAAGGCTGGTGACACGGTGCAGTCCAGATCTTCAATGGAAGATGCCTCGGCTTCTCTCCCAAGAGTGACCTGAAGGACATAACCACAGGGACATGTTCTAGCATTTTAGAGGGAGGTCAGTTAACCCTTGTGATAGCAACTGAATATTATCTCCAAGTCTAGTTCAAACTTTTCTGAGTCCTTAGAGCATTTTAATGTTCTTCACTTGGGAGCCATTCTAGTCCAGTGTATAACTGAGCATTCAGGTTTTAGTGTTCCTTGGGTGTCTCTGGGTGGCTACCTCCTAATACGAACATTCTAGCCACTCTGCTCTGCTTTCCCAAGTCCAGAGCGTTCTTCAAGGCCTGGTCAAACATCCACCTCTTCTGTGAAAACTGAATGACTGTATTAGCTTCTTCTTTCTCTGACAATCCCCTGAAGGAGTCGAGCCATAGCATTTAACACTTAATTGTTTTCTAATTGCTTCTGCTCTGCTCTGCTCCCTCACCCTGTTTGTTATAAGCAGCTGGAGGCTGGAGACCCCAGTGCCTTTAACGAGGTTGGCTGCTGGCTGGGTTCACATTGTGGCCCCAGGCACCCGACTGGCACCAAGCTGGCCTTCCATGAATATTTGTTGGATCAATGAATTTGGTGATAGAATGATCATTGAACACTGAATCAGAAAACCACAGCCTAAAATCAAATTACCCTGTAGTATGCCCTGTTCTATTTAATTCAATTAGTATTTGCTAAATATGTATCAAATGCTTCCTGCATGCCAGGCATTGTCCTGGGTGCTGGGGACATAGCAACAAATGTCCTTTATCATGTACTGAATGCTAACTTTTAAAGGAGGCTAAATTTGAGATTTTTGCAAATAGAATTGCTCTTCCTTATCCTGTACATGATGTAAAACAGGACAGAGATCAGTTCAGTAATTATCATAACTCGGAGAAATGGAAGTTGACAACCCAGTGCCTATAATTGGGTTTTGCAATATTATAGTTCAAATAGAAAGAACCACAGTGAGGATTGGTTTTCTTCCCATCTTCACCAGCTTTTCAGAGTGATAGAGGCTTCTGCAAAGTAGGCATTGTTACTCATTTTTAAATTCGGTATATTTTATATTAAAAGTTTAGCTCTTTGGTAGAGTGAGCTGGACAAGGCCACATCTTGCCCATTGGTCACTGGGGTCCTCTGATGTCGTCTCCTTGTGTGACAGAATTCTGGAGCCAAGATGTCAAGACCTCACTGTAGTCAGGTTGATCTGAAACCACTCCAGATATGATGATTTGGTTCATAGGAGTAATAGTATTTCTTTTGCAGAAACAAATGATTTTTTTCTATTCAAAGTGAATTTGGTTTTTAAAATACATCAAGTCTGTTTCTCCTTCTTGCTCTGTATTTCAACTAGAGGCATTATCTCTCTGTGCACATAATGGAGTCAGCAGCAGGCATTTCAGCCTGACCCAGGGCCACCTTCCCTTAGCACACACATCAGCTGCTCTGGCTTGTGGTAATTACCCAGCGAGATGATGGCAGGAGAGGAAGCCCACAGAGATTTCTACCACCAAGTAATTAGAGCCAGAGAAGTTCCACAGACTCTTAGTGCCACTTTGGGGAACAGGATGTTACAAATATTGTGGAACAATGAATCTCAGGAAAAGAGAGAAGACAGTGAGACCTGAATGAAAAAACAAAGGGAGAGAAATCAATACAAATGTAGGGATGAGGAGGATACGTAGAGGGGTGCTGAGAGAGCCATAGGTTTGGGTGGTTTACCACTTATCGAAGAAGACAACTGATGAATTCATTTAAAGGACCAGTGGTTTGCTCTGACTTTGTAGCTGTCTCTGAATAAAGGGGTGATTGTTTCAAGGGAATGCCAGTTTGCTAGGCAAATTGCTATCTGAATGACAACACCTTGTTTCACATTGACTGCCTTACTTTGGGAGCCAGGTGCTTGGATGTTGTCCCTGGAGTCCCCAGGATGAGACTTCACCTCATGGGGTCCTTGGGGCTTTATTTAAGTCCTCTTCTTCAGGATTCCAAGTCATTCTTCCTAGTAAAGGCATCTTGGTGATGTTTAGGTAGTTATTTTGAGGCATTCATAAAAGGGTTCAATTTCAACAAATGGTCTCTTCTATGAGGGAGGGGTCAGATAGGGCTGGCAGGGGCAGGGGAATGACTCATTTCCACTGTCATACTCAAAACTTGTTCATGCTCAAAATGCATACCGATTTTCTGCTTTCCTCGACTAGATATACCACTGCATTTACCACAACAAAAGTCAGACCTGTCCCTGGGTACAGTCCAGTCTGGATTTCTGACCACCTGGAAACCTGGAATTTCCTGATTTTATGTCATTAAATATTTTCAAAAAGAGCAATTATGATATGACAAAATAAACAAGACTTCATTTTTATACCTTTGTAAAACTCAATGATAAGTCAAATCAGAAAAATAAAATGATGGCAGTCTGTGCTGAGACTTTTGTTTTAGAAACTGGGTCACTTTAAAAGACCCTGGAAATCTTGAGCTATGTAGTCCAACTGGGCCATCTGTCTATCAATCATCCATCTATCTATTCTATATAATTTGTCATCTATCTATATCTATCTATCTATCTATCTATCTATCATCTATCTATCGCATATCTACTTTTGTAGTATTTGCTTCCTTGCAACTAGTTATCCCTGGAGTTCTGGGAGATTCTACATAATTCCCTCATATCCCACCTCAGAGGTCAGCATTGGTCTGTGATTCTTATCACTATTCCTCCAGACCTGGGCTTGTTCCTCAGTGCTTAGTCCTCCTGAAAATCTGTAAACTGAGGCCCAGCCACTTAGCACCTCAGTGGGGATGGTGATAGAACTATCTCTGTTTGATTTGGTCATTGTCACTTGTCTCAGGAACAACCTGTTATTTCCTCAGCTTGAAAACAATTCTACTTGCAAAGGTTTTGCCAACAGGCTGTCTTCCAGCTCAGTGTCAAGAGCAGCCAGCAAATGGCCTCCGGGGACCAGAGGCTTCTCTGTCCAATGGGGCCAGCCCTGTGGCCACAAGAAGCAGAGTGAGGGCTGGGCCCTGCGTGAAGTCTCACGCTCAGTGTTCACCTGCTTATTTGTCTCCAGAGCCCAGATCTCCCCTGGCATTTTCTATAAAGTCTTCTGCAGCCATGAGACAAAGGCCACAGTTCCTGGTGCTCCCCTCAGTGCTTTGTCCTTGGATCTTCAATTGTCCTTGCCTGGAGAGCATTTATTTCCATGCCTGTCACCCGAGCAGATCACAAGCAACCCTAGGGTAGAGGCTATGGGATTCATTCTTGTTTTTTAAAGACTAGAAGAACACTTAGGTCTGAAAAGCATAACTCTTATTTAGTGTTTGTGGCATAAATAAATGAAAGGATGGGGAAGATGGTGGCATGGGACACCTCTCTGACACTCATTGCAACTGATTCTCAAGTTTCCTCTTCTTCCCACCTCTGACCCATCCCCACTGAGAGCGTACAAACCTCTTGGTGGTTTGGGGTTTAGTGCCCCATATTCTCCATCCATTTTATCTCTCACTGCCAAAACTCTCCTAATAAAATACTTTCTAAGTAAGAATAGTGCACCTGCTAAGAAGTTAACTTTTCAAGAAAGGTCTTCTGGACCCCCACTCCAACGAGATTCTCACTTTCAGCCCTTCCTATAAATGCCTTGCACAGTCACATCTGCTCCAGAATGCAGTGACTTGACACTTTGGTTTGATGGCCTAACAGAGCTATGATCTGACCCCAGTCAATCCAGCAAAGATAGATCTGCAATAGCCCAGGTTCCTCTGCCCTGTTGTAGGAGAGGTTCAGAGAAGTAAAAGTAATAGGATCATTCTCTCCTGGTAAGTGAACTGAGGGGGTGGGGTGTCTAACTCTTAAAGCAAAGGGTCTCAAAGTGTGGTTGCCAGAGCAGTGGTGTCATCACCATCCACAAACTTATTGTAAATACAAATTCTTGGGCGGAACCTAGGCTGACAGAAAAGCGTCTGTGGACAAGGAGGCAGAAATCTGTGCTTTAACAAACCAAGTAGAACTCATGCAGTCAATTTCTGATGATCCAGTTGGAGGATCCATGGGCGCTTTAACTCCTGTGGGTCCCATTTCACCTCAGCTATGGTACCACCAGCTCCCTGTGGCTTTCTGGCTGGACACTGGCACCTCTCCTCTCCCCTCCTTCCTTCTTCTGAACACTGCCTTATTCCTTCCCCTCCCCGACTCCCTGCACTGGGCACTCAGGTAGTGGTCTCAGGTCGGCGCTTCCTCTCCTCATCCTGCTACCATGCTGCCACCCCGTTGCCAAGCCTCCTAGTGGGACCGCTGTTCTGTGGTACAGCTGTCCCCTTACTCTGACCACAGTGAAGAGGTCCTTCCCTCTAAGCCCCTCTGCAGAGCAGAGACTGGGCTGAAATGTAAGAACCCTGTCCCCCCCACCTCCCCACCTCAACCCACACCTCCTGTGGGTAGGTCTGTTTCCCTCAGGTTGCACAGGTGCTGGCTGGATACTGCCCCTATGTATACTTTGGATATTTTGTTCATCTTCTATGTTTTGCATCAATTTTGATTTTAAAAAATAATGCATTAAACTATTATTTGTCATGATTACTGAATTTTTTGGCACTCCATTCCATTTTGCTCCAGGAGCCAGTTGAGACTGCTGGCCCTGCTCTGGAGAGGCAAAGTGGCCTTCATGGCAGCCTTACTGGATATGGCTCAGAGTGATAGGGACAGGCTTTGGTGGGGTGGACTTGAAGTTGAATCTCAGTCTCAGCTGTGTGACCCTGGACAAGTCACTAGCCTCTCTGAGCCTCAGTTTTATTCACTCTACCATGGGGGTGAGAAATCCTTATTGGAGGGGTTGCTGTGAGGGTGAAATTAAAAGGATAAAATGCGGGGTGTCATTCAGGGTCCAGTACTGGGTGAGCGCTCAGGAAGGGGCTGCTCTTTGGGGATGCCAGCACTGGGCCCAGAGCATAGATAGGCAGGGCTGTTCTACCAGGGCCCCAAGCTGGGCCTTTTGTTCCCCGAAGTTCAGGTTCTGCTTCTTCTGTCTTCAGGCGTGAGTAACACTCGGCAGCCCAAGGACACCTTCAGATTTCCCCTTTCATCTGCAGGGATGGGGGCTTGGGAGCCTCCAGGCTCTGCTTCCCTGGCTCCCCGGCATGATTGTTTGCCTCTTGCAGCCTCTCTGTCCGCAAGGCCAAGGTACAGAAGGTTCCTTTGTCTCAGCCCACACCTGACTGCGGCACCACAGAGGTGGTGACAGCGCTGCTGGCTGGCTGCCAGGGCACTTTCAGCAATAACAACATTAGTCACGCCTCTTCCAGAAACCACTTCGTAAACCATTTCTGCATCTGGGTGGCCCTGGGCAGGTGTTTTTCATTTCCTCCCTATGTTGATTTTTAAATGCAGGCTGCTTTGGGGTACCAAACAGACACTCTTTGGGTCAGTCTGGAGCCTGCTCCCTGCTGCCCTGGCTTGAAGAAACTGTCATCGCGGTGGACCCTGCAGAGCTGAACAGTGATTTGCCACTGCCCCACCCTCCCCAGGGCTGAAGGCTCCAAACAAGAACATGGAGCCCCAGGTTTTCCCTGGCCACTAGGAGAACCACCCTGACTGGCTGGCCCCTGTGTCCCAAAGCCAGATGTTGCCCAGGAGGGACATGGGGTCATATTTGCCAGAAATAGGTACAGGGAGTAAAATCTCTTGTCCATTGTGTCAGGGTGTGCCCTGAACTAGATGATCTCTTTCTCCAGAAACCCTGGGGCACAGTACAGGGGTCTCCTGGCACTGGGGGGCCCTGGCACAGGGGGATCCCTGGCACTAGGATGTGCAGCCAGGTTGTTGGAACACCTGGAAATGGAGCATGCTGACTGAGAAGGTCTTTAGGGGTGTTCCCAGAAATTTGTGCTCTGTTCTCCCCAGCAATATGGCAGGATGGCATTTTCTTGTCTTGTTGAACTTGGGCATTTGTGTGGAATTGACTGTGTCACATCTAAGCGTACACTTTAAAAGCCTATGCCTAGCTTTGCAGCAGTTTTTTCCTTTGCCATGTTAACTGCCAATGCCCTAGAATTCAGGGGTGTCCCACTTCTTGGCATCTCTGGCTCACACCGGAAGAAGAAGAGTTGTCTTGGGCCACACATAAAATACATTGTGACATGTAATCACAGAAAAAAACCTCATAATGTTTTAGGTAAATTTACAATTATATGTTGGGCTGCATTCATAGTCATCCTAGGCTGCAAGTGGCCCGTGGGCTGTGGGTTGGACACCCCTGTGCCTAGATAGTGGTATATCCCTCCTGATTCCACACCCCCTGCCCCACACTGTCTGCCTGGATTCTGGAGTGAAACCATGAGTGACTGATGCTGGGGTGACCCAGCCCATGGGGACTGCTGCACAGACCTGCCCCTCCCAGCTCCTTGCACACCACAATGACAAGCAGGAGAAACACAGCTTCCTGTCCCTTTGCCACCCTGCAGAGTCTCTCTGTGAGTGAGCAGAGGGACATCTCTCCACCTGCCCACATCTCACCCATCCCTGAGAACTCAGGTGAAATATTCTACACCATCAAGTCTTCCACAAATAGGATAGATAGGGTTAGCCTGTGAAAACTCTGGACACACAGTTAAATTTGAATTTCAGATAAACCATGATAATACTTAAAAATTATGCATTATTTATCTGAAATGCAACTTAACTGAGGATCTTGTATTCTATCTGATGACCCTTTTTATAAACCTTTCTTTTCTCTAAACTAGAGGACATAGTACTCTGGCCAGTGTGGCTCAGCTGGTTGGAGTGTCGTCCTACATACCAAAGGGTTTCAGGTTTGATTCCCCGTCAGGAGACATACCTAGGTTGTGAATTCATCCCATAGTTGGGCCATGTAATGGAGGCAACCAATCAATGTTTCTCACATAGATGTTTCTCTCTCTCTCTCAAATCAACAAACATATCCTCAGGTGAGGACATAAAATAAAATAAAAATAAAATAAAATAAAATAAAATAAAATGGACATATCATCTTCTCTTTATCACATGCCACCTGGTATTGCAGCAGTCATGGCCCAAATTTTACCTATCTCATTCCTATCCCATTGTACTTGGGGCTTCTTTTATTTTTTAGATTTATTTATTTATAAACATATTTTATTGATTATACTATTATAGTTATCCCATTTTTCCCCCTTTGTCCTCCTTTGCCCAGTACCTGCTTTCTCTCCAATAATCCCCACTCTTAGTTCATGTCCATGGGTTGTACATATAAGTTCTTTGGCTTCTCCATTTCCTATACTATTCTTAACATCCCCCTGTCTATTTGGTACCTACCATTTACGCTTTTTAATCCCTGTACCATTCCCTGCATTCTCTCCTTTCCCTCTCCAAGCTGATAACTCTCCAAATGATCTTCATACCTATGATTCTGTTCCTGTTTTGGTTGTTTGCTTAGCTTTTTTAGATTCAGTTGTTGATAGTTGTGAATTTGTGGCCATTTAGATGTTCATAGTTTTAATCTTCTTTTTCTTAAATAAGTCCCTTTAACATTTCATGTAATAATGGTTTGGTGATGATGAACTCCTTTAGCTTCTCCTTGTCTGGGAAATGCTTTATCTGCCCTTCCGTTCTAAATGATAACTTTGCTGGATAGAATAATCTAGGTTGTAGGTCCTTGCTTTTCATCACTTTAAATACTTCTTGCCAGCCCTTCCTTGCCTACAAGGTTTCTTTTGAGAAAGCAGTTGATAGTGTTATGAGAACTTCTTGGTAGGTAACTGTCTCCTTTTCTCTTGCTGCTTTTAAGATTCTCTCTTTATCTTTAATCTTTGCCATTTTAATTACAATGTGTCTTCGTGTAGGCTTCTTTGGGTCCAACTTCTTTGGGATTGTCTGTGCTTCCTGGACTTGTGTGTCTATTTCCCTCAGCAAATTAGGGAAGTTTCCTTTCATTATTTTTTCAAATAAGTTTTCAATTTCTTGCTCTTTCTCTTCTCTTTCTGGCACTCCTATGATTCAGACGTTGGTATGTTTGGAGATGTCCCAGAGGCTCCTTATACTATCCTGGTGTTTTTAAAAAAAACATTTATTTATTTGTTTGTTTGTTTGTTTGTTTGTTTATAAATTCTTATTTCTTCTTGCTGTTCTGGTTGAATGCTTATTTCTTCCTTATGTTCCAAATCACTGATTTGAATCTGGCTTCCTCTCATCTGTTGTTGGTTCCCTGTAGATTTTTCTTTATTTCACTTGTGTAAACTTCATTTCTTCCTTCATGTTTTTGCCATACTCAATGAGTTCTTTGAAAATTCTGATCAGCAGTGTTTTGTACTCTGCATCTGATAGGTTTGTTATTTCCATTTTGCTAGTTCTTTTTCTGGGGCTTTGTTCTGTTCTTTCATTTGGGCCATATTTCTTCTTCTCCTTAATTTGTTAGCTTTCCTGTGTTTGTTTTTGTGTATTAGGTAGAGCTGCTTTGACTCTCTGTCTTAGTAGTGTGGCCTATTGTAGAAAAGGTACCTGTAGATTGTGTGGAGCACAGTCTTAGGTAATCACCAGGGCAGGGCGACCTGCATCACTGCTTTGTGGCTCTGTGTTGGGGAAGGGCTCAGAGAGGGGACAGTGCTGCTGCCTTGCTTCTGGAGGCTTTTCCCAGCATTCTCTCCATTTCCAGTCACTTCACCCACTCCCTATATGTGATTGGCACCCTTCCAGGTGGTGCCCTGGTGCTGAATCCCAGAGTGGGTGGGTTTGTGTATGTTCTAAGACTATGTGGGCCTTTAAGCAGAATTTCCTGAAAATCTGGCAGTTTCTTCCACCACCTGAACTCCTATCGGTGTTTATAGCCAGAAGTTGTGGGGATTTATCTTCCTAGCACTGGAACCCTAGGCTGTGAGGTCTGGCCTGGGGCTGGGGTCACTTGCTCCCAAGATATCCCTCCAGATTTTTATCCACTACATGTGAATGTGGGACTGCCCATTCTGCCACTGCCACTGCCTCTCCATGCCACACCACATCTCTGAAGTGGACACCGGCCTGCAGTGTCTGAGGTGTTATGTATGAGACGAAATAAATTCACATGTACTACCATGTCCTGTGGAGGAAAAGGGACGGCATAACTTCTCTCTCATGGGGGGAGAGCAAGCCTTGGAGTACCTCAGCCACCCTCCCAAGAGGAGAGCTTCCTGACCTTTGCCTCGAGAGGCTTTTATTGGATTCAGTTTGCATAGGAATTCAGGGTATATAGTAAAGCTCACTAATCATTATCAGGCAGTAAGGCTCAAACAACAGATAACATACAAAGAACTCTGAGGGCCTTTTTAAAGTCAGGGTCAGATAGCTAAATGCCCATAAAACTTTGGGGAACAAATTCACTTCCTACTTGGACCCTTATCAGTTAATTGAGAGCATTCTAAACAAAGCAGGTTTCACAGGATTTTACATATTCTTTCTTAGGCCTGACAACCCTAGGGAACTCACCCTTTCCAGCACAGGGCTGCACCCACCACTGGCATTGTTTCAGTCTTAAGGCATTGTTTCAGGCTTAAGTCAGGTAGGAGAAGTAAGGCAACCAAGAGATTAGAAAACTTCTTGAAGACCGAAGGAGGACTCGGGCTGTGTCAAAGCCAAGGGGTGAGGGTCCATCATGTCTTTTCTGTAGCCCCCAAGTCCTTCCCTGAGAGACTCCCATGACTGTGCCTATCTTAGGTCATCCCTCCCTTGAGGAATCTTACTTGTCATTGGCTAACCAATGAAGTACTGGGGGCCAGACAGGGTGAAGTGAAAGAGGCAGGGGTGGAGCCCCTGCCAGGGAGATAAGCTTTAAGGGAGATAAGTCTCCTTAGTGACTTAGGGTCTGAAGGTCACTCACTCAGCCTTAACCATGGGGGCTTACAGCTCCTGAAACCAGGCAGGGAAGTTCCCAACACATCTCCTCACCTCTCCACTCATCTCTGCCTCTCTATTCCTCATACCCATCTGGATAAATGTGGCTTCTTTAAATCCTTGGTTGTCGGACTTCCAAACAGTTAACTTTTCTGACAGTTCTGGGTGTTTTTTGAAGTTTAGTTGTAATTCTCTCTGGGGCAAAATGAGGAGGCAAAGTGTGTCTACCTATGCCTCCTCCATTTTGACCAGAAGTCCTGGACTTGGGACCTCTTGAGGGCACACACCTATGTACCTCTCTCAGCATCAAACCCAGACTTGCCTCACACAGCACAAATCTTAATTGAATGAAGAAGCTGGTTTTGATATGGCAAAACTCTTTTAGAGGTACTCAAAGGAAAAATCACAAGTACAAACTATGAGACATTTGTATCCTTTTCTAATTTCCTGCTTCTTTCCCAGTGTTAGCAGAATTTAGCATTTTACATTTTGCTTTGATTGGTTCTAGCAGCTGAAACACAAAGCCTAACTTCTCTTTGAGGTTGTGCTCATAATTTCTCTAGGATCTCCTGGCAAGGTGTATACTTTCCACTGCTCTGGGAAGGTATATAGCAAATCCTTGTGTCACAAGGTGGGGGAGTGGGGTGTAAATAAAATACTCATTTACCTGTCTCAGTAAATGAGTATTTCACAGAGAGTTAAATGTTCTGTGACCTTACTGAGCCTCCAACATGTAGGTTGACTCTGGAGACACCTCTGCTGCTATAGGTTCTGCTGAAGAACCTTGGTCATGAAACTGTAGATGCCACACTGGGAAACTGGTGGACGAGGGTCCTGCTGGACTCCATCTCAACAGCAGTAGGACACACTAACCCCCATCAACCTTGCAGAACCCTGTTGGAGTCATTGAGTTTCCTGCAGGAGGAGCCTCCCGCCCTTAGATACATATCACTATCCCCAGGGCAAATGTCCCTTGCTTCTTACTGCCAAGGCATGGCTTAATGTTTACCCCACTCTTCCTTCTTAGTGTGGGCTTGAGGTGAGGGGTACATGCCTCTTCCCAACTGTATCCACTCATCCTCCAACCATAGAGTTGTGATGGGCACTGAGCTTCTTCCTCACCCTCCCCTTCCAGCCATGTTCTCCCCAGAGGTCCTGAGCTATTGTGGGAGAGGAGGAAACTAACCTGATTTTCAGAAGCTTATGAAACTTTAGACTAATACTACTGCCAGTAGTAGCCAGTATGATATCTCAAACCCAATTCAAAGGAGTCAATTTTCATAAAAGTTTATACAGACAATGAATTTTTCTATATTGCATTATTTTCCCCAGATTCATGCGAATACAGTTCTCTCTCACCTCCTGACATCCTATATTCCAGAACAAACAGAGAGAAGCACCATCAACAGAACTGGCATTTCCTTATGGTTTTAAAAAAATCTTTTGTAGGCTCTTGAGTTATGGTACTTGTATATCCTCCCCACCAATGGACCCAAATGGACATGGGGCTCCCAGTATTCTTGGCACTTACATACATATGAATGTTTCCTAATGACCACCTGTGCATCATGCATGCACAAGGCAAACAACAGAATACACAGTCCTATGAACAGACATGGGAAGGAGGGGAATTTATCTCTGATTATCCAATTGTACACTAGTTTCTCTCTCTCTTTCCTTATACTTTTGTAAAAGATAAAAAGCAGTGACAATCTTACCTTTTGGAATTAGCACAATGTCACTTCCCAGAAGAACCAAAGACACTTATTCAAAGGACCTAATAGACCTCCAGTAGATTTCTTCTGCAATGTAGCCAATGACCCTCTTCACAGAGGCCCAGGGAATGGTGCTTAGGGGGCAGGGACAGTGCTAGAGAATAGCCCCCCCCGCAACACACACACACTAAGGGCAAATTGCCCACTACATCCACGGCCTAGCACAAGTGCCTGGCATGCAATAGCAACACACACCTGCTGAACCAGTGAAGGAAGGAAGGAAGGAAGGAAGGAAGGAAGGAAGGAAGGAAGGAAGGAAGGAAGGAAGGAAATGCATTTTCCTTTAGGCTCTTCCTTTCTGAGCCCACTATCTTTGAAACAATAGGACACACTTTGAAGTTGAGATCAGTATGTGGGTATGGGGAAATCTCCTCACAACCACCCCCTCTGCCACTGCAAGGATGGCCATACACTCACTAGGTGTTCTAGGTCTCCTCTGACTCTGGTGTCACAGTTTCTTTTAAATTTTCATTTTCCTTTTTGCACCTTGTAGACGTTCCTTGATCTCTGTTTTTGGGAACCGCCCTGCCGGTTTCAGAAGCTGTAATCCCCTATGGGTAAAGCTGAGTAAAAGATCTTGGGACCATAAGCCACTAAGGAGACAAAATTTATCTTCCTGGCAAGGGCACCACCTCTGCCCCCTTTACTTCACCCTGCTTGGCCCCAGGTGGATGACTGGTTAGCTAATGATGGGTAAGATTCCTCACGGGACGGATGACATAAGACAGGCACAGCCATGATGGGACCTGACTTGATGGGACCTGACTCAGGGAAGGACTTGAGGGACTTTAGAAAAAGGAGGTGATGGACCATCACCCCTTGGCTTTGGCATAGCCTGAGTCCTCATTATGTCTGTAAGAAGTCTCCTAACCTCTTGGCTGCCTTACTTCCCCTGACTGACTGAAGCCTAAAATAATGCTGGAGGGCAGTGCAGCCCTGGGCAGGAATGGGCAGTTCCCTGGGGCACTCAGGACTAAGAAAGAATGCATAAAATCCTATGAAAACTGCTTTGCTAAGAATGTCCTCAATTTCCTGATGAGGGTCCAAAGCATAAAGTGAATTTGTTTCCCAAAGTTTTATGGCCATTTAGCTAACTGACTCTGACTCAGAATAAGCCCTCATAGTTTTTGAATGTTATCTACTGTTTGATCATTACTGCCTTACAATGATTGATGAGCTTTATCTATATTCCTGTTGCAAATTAAACCCGGTAAAAGCCCATTGAGGAATAGGCTCAAGGCCCTTCTCCTCTGAGAGATTGGCCACCTTTCCTCTCCAAGTAGATCATGCCTTGGTAGACTTATTCTCATCTGCGATGGCCCATGGGGCTCTGCTGGACAAAGCTCCCCCACATCTGGTGCCCAAACAGGGACTTGAACCCTGGCCTAGGGTCAGCCAGCCAAGCATGGTATAGACCCACCCCCCCTTAATTTCCCTGCAGCATCCCCCCTTCCCCCATCAAATATACAAAGAATTTCTACTGGAAATTGAGGGAAAAGGCAAAAAAGCCTACATTACAGCCCTGCACATCAGATAATTGGAACATAAAGATTAGGCTTTTTGTGTTTAAAAATTCTCCTACTCTAGCCCCCCACCATATCACTCTGTCTCCCTTCTCCCATGTCCTCATCTCTAATTTCTCCACACCCCAAACTCCTTGTCCCATGAAGTTGTGACCAGGAAGTGTAGTAGAAAGACAGACATAAGCAGAGCAAGGACAACAGGCCAGGTACAAAGGTCACCAGGGAGAAAGTCCTGGGTGACCTTTCAACTGGAAAAACTGGCAAAACAAGGACCTTGCTCCCAGAGTAAGCTTTCTTCTCTAGCATATCACTGGTCACAAGGTTTAGACCCCCTGACCTTTCCTTCCTATAGATAACATCTAGGCCTCAGCTGTATTTCAGCTCTGGGACCAGAAAGGCAGCAAAACCAGGTGGGTGATTCCAGGACCAGCTGCATTGACTAATGACCCCCTGCCCTGGATCCAACTAATCACCAGAGATCACGACCCTGAAAGGACACACCTGGAAAACTGATATTCTATTGAGATCTTCCCCTGGGACCTCCCCTAAAATCTCCACCCTTTAAAGTCCTTAGGAAGGAGGACCCAGTGTGCTATTCCTTCTGGGAGTACCCCAGTGCCTTTGCCTCCCCCTCCTTCTCATTTACCCTCTCTTTCTCCTAAGCTCCAAGGTCTTTCCTTTGACTCTGTAACTTGTTTCTTGAGCCCATTTCTTCTACCTCTGTGATTTTCTAAATAAACTTTCTCTTATAGTTTGAGTCTCTACTGTGAATTCTTTCCTACCCAGAACTCAAGTGCTGAGGTTGCTGAACTGAGGTCCAGTTTGACCCACCAGTCAAATGCCTGATGCCATTCCCACTGCTGCCAACAGATGGGCCCATGAAGGAAGGGCCTTGACTTTGGTGATGGTTACATGGGTATGCTTTATCATTAGTTTTTTGACTGAACAGATATGGCTCACTCACTCTTCTGTATGAATAATATGTCTCACAATAAAAAAAGAAGGGAAAAAATCCTGTTAATTTTTTAGTGGTGTGGTTCAACTCTTTCTTGTTTATTTCCTTCTAACCATGCCTTAGAGCCTTATCTTCTGTTCCAAGGCAGTTTAAGTATTTTGCTAAGCATAGGCAGTTCTTCCTGAAGAGAAATGTCTCAATGTAAGATAAGATAAAGTTTCTCAACAGGAGGGGCACCACAAGATTTTGAAAACTGCCAGGGTACAGTATGGCCAGAATGTTAGATGTGAGGGTCAAAAGGTAAGAGAAGAAGATGGAGAGGCCAGATAATCATGGCTGAAGGGCCCTGGGTGGCGTGGGCATCTTACCCAGGAGGCTGAGGAGCCAGGGCAGTAAGTGCAGTACAGACTGGGTCAGAGGTCACGATTGGGTTAGTTTAAGGCCTGGGAGTCCAGATAGGAGGGAATGCTGTGAGTCCAGGTGTCAGAGTAATTTGTACTTGGCAGTGAGGGTGGAGAGGAGGTAGGTTAGCTGGTTGGCATGTTCCTGGTGTTTTGTTTACTAGCTCTAGGACTTCACTAACCAGCAAGGCTCCACATCAGAATACAGAAAATAAAAGACACAGTAGATGGTCTGCCACCCTTTGTAAAGCTCCACACTGCACTGCAAAGTGACCTCAAGTCCAACCACACTTAGAGGAGAATGTTTAATGGCATTGCAAGAAGCATTTGTGAGCTGTGTTGTTAAGAGATATCCCAACACATCTACCAACCAACACCTTTTTTGGTCACCTGCTGTAAGTGCTGCATATAACAACTGAGGGTACTGTTCCTTCTCCTCCACCGCCACCAAACACATACTTTTTTCGGCCTCAGTGACTCTGTAAGTGAAGTCAGCATCAGCCAAACACATGAGAATAATGGAAAAGCCTTGGTTTTATATTTAATTCTAATCTGCTCTTCTGCGAAGTGTTATGTTTGTGTGAGAGAGGTGCGTTGCCTGGGAGATATGGTTCTTGGGCCAGAAGTTCAGTTGTCTGCAAAGTAACATGGACATTATTTTAGTATTGTCATACAATGGGACGACTGGAGAGGAGACCACTCAAGAGATGAAGACGAGAGGCAGCCACATGAGTGTCACATCCCCTTGCATTCCGCCGTGTGCTGACTACAGGGTGATCCCACCCCCTGGTGTCCAGCAGTTTCTAGGATTGTCACACAGACACCTGAGTGGGTCAAGGTGCCCACAGCATGACCGCCCTGTACCTGCTCACTCCCCTGGAGGAGAGGGCACATTCCCAGCAGCTCATCACCACGTTAGCTGCTCACCCAGGACGTGCCACTGTTTGTGACCCACTGGGTGCACAGCACCCATCTCAGCCTGTCACATTGTTCAGTAGACTTGAGGCAGGGGCATCAGTACAAATACATCAACACTTTGGGAAGTGTGACTGCTGTGAATGATGAAGTTTTTCACCTCTGATTCAGGATTCTCAGGTCTTCTAGTGGCATCTGTGAACCGTCTCAGCTCCAAGTGAAGTGAAGACTCAGACCCTCCACTGGTCTTGATATACTCAAAAATAACTGGTGTATCACAAAGTGGTCACCAGTCCACTGCCCAAGGGACCTTGTAGTTGGCTGAGAAAGGTGCCTGGCAATGATTACGAATGGCTGTTTCCACAAAGGAGACCAGCAGCTATTTAATTTGGACCTCAGCCTGTTGGGCGTAAGTGACATTAATCTAAAATAAAGAATGAAAATATAGTTGGAACTCTTCCTATTACCAGAACAATGTTCTGGCAAATCCATGACACTTTGTTTTAAAAATGAAAACTGGTGAGAAGAGGATCCTGGAAAGGAAGAATGTCAGCTTAGTAACGGTCTGTAGGTGGGGTGATTTTCCTGAGATGAAAGCACACCTGGGGTAGGTGGCTATCTTCCCGGTGAACTACATGTGAGGCCAGGAAGGACAGCTCCCTGCAGTCAGCACCCCCACCACCCACACCAGGATCTGCCCTCCACTCATGGGGCAGGATTCTGGAGGGCGCAACTGTAATGAGTAGATGGTTGGTGAGCTGGCCCAGAGCTGTCCTGCACCCACCTGACTGCAGTGACACTCACTTGACAGCCACTCATCACCAGGTGAGCAGAACGTGGATGGCTCCTCATTTCTTTCTTTCTCTTTCAAGTGCACCTCCCTGGTACCTGTGTTCATTGTCAGCCTCACATCTTGGCAGAAACTTAGTGTTTGTGAGAGGAGGACAAACACTTGTGGAGGATAATTCACTCCTTTCTCTTGAGGATCTCAGTCTCAAACCTACCAGTGAATGAATCTGGATGTGGTTCATCTTTGCCAAGTGCAGTGTGAGGGCAGCCAGAGGAGGGTGAGGGGGGTGTCTTAGCCTGCTCTGCTGCTGTAAAAGAGTATCACAGACCGGGTGGCTGTAAACAGTAGAAACATGCCACTGGCAGTTCTGAGGCTGGAGTCCAAGGTCAGGGCGCTGGCATGGTCGGTGTAGGCCCTCTCCTCGGTTGCAGGCTTTTTGCTATGTCCTTACATGGGGGCATCAGCTAGGGATCTATAGTGAGGACTCCACCCTCATGACCTAAGCACCTCAGAAAGGCCTTGCCTCAATTGCTATCACCTTAGGGGGTTATGATGTTAACATAGAAATTTGGGAGGGGGACACAAATATTCAGACCATAGCAATAGAAGACTGAATGTCTGTAGATATAATAATTTTAAATATCTTTGCAAGGAAACAATCCCAACAAAACAACAAAAATCCCACAGCCCTGTCTGCCTATACCATGGGCCTTCTTTTCCTAACTAGAGGGAGGGCAGAGCTGCAAAATGCAAAGAAGCCAGGTATTGTCACTCCGGTAGGACTTTTAAGATGTGAAAAAAGCCACACATAATGAAAAGGCCTTGTTAAGGCTAGAAATGGGAAGCAAGTTCCACTGAGAGATGTTGGTATTCCACACAGTCTGGATCTGCTCTGTCATCCTCCTCATCTTCCTGGGTGTCTGAGTCTCCATCCTGTGTCACCTGGCTGCTCTCTTGCTCAGGGCCTGTCTTCTCTGCTGCTTTCTTAATCCCATCTCCAATTTCTGTGGCTCTGTTTTGGTACTTTTGTTCTTTTTATCTTGTTTTACGATCTGGTTTGAGTTCTTTGAGCACCTGTGTATGTGTGAAACATGAATTTAAAAACATTGTTTATATAATGCAGTGGGCAAAAGGCTGCAGGGTAACTTGAAACAGATGAGCAGCCTTGGCCCATTGCTTCAGATTCAGCATTTTACCTAATCCTAGAGTAATCCTAGCAGGGGTGTCCAACCCATGGCCCACAGACTGCATGCAGCCCAGGATGGCTATGTATGCCACCCAACGCAAATCGTAAATTTACTTCAAACTGACTTTTGCTCCTCAGTTTTCATTAGTATTTGTGTATTTAATGTGTGGCCCAAGACAACTCTTTTTCTTCCAGTGTGGCCCAGAGATGCCAAAAGGTTGGACACCCCTGTATAATATATGAATAGACCCATTCTACAGAGGAGGAGCTAAAGTACACAGAGGTTAAGTAACCTGTCCAGGGCCACACAGGTTGTGTGCCGCAGAGCTGTGCTGGCTCCCCACACTCTTCCCACTGTTAAAAGTGTGGCACCTGGCTAAGGGTGGTAGAGGGATGTGAGCAGTGAGCAACGAGCAGTGGGAAAAGCTGGGACTTGGAGCCGAGCACACTCCTGTGTGTGTCTTGATGCCCTCACGTACCAGCTCCATGACTTAGTCTCTCCAGGATTAATGATAGCAGGTCTCAGAGGGGTGTTGCAAGAGTTAAATGAGATAATGGAGGTGAACTTCCATGACTGGCACATAGTATATGCTCCGGAGGTGGAGCTGTGCCTGAACCCTTGGAGTCATCCTTAAGTTCCCTCTTTCACACTCCACGTCCAATCCATCATCAAGTCCTGTCAGCTCTACCTTCAAATTCATCTAACACTGATCACTTAAAAAATTGTTGTGGGAAGAACATAACATGAGATTTACCCTGTTCACAAATTTTTTGAGCTCACAATGCACTCTTGTTGGCCATAGGCACAATGTTGTGTTCTCTGGTGCTTAATCATCTCCACATGCATCGAATAGCCACTCCTACCCTCCCGACCCTCGATGGCCCCTGGGAGCCACTCCACTCTAGTTCTATGAATTTGACTATTTTAACTACTTTATTTAAGGGGAAGCATCGAGCAAAATGTTTCTAGGTCCACCCATGTTGTTGCATATGCCAAGATTTCCTATATGCCCCATTTTCTTTATTCATTCATCTGTCAGTGAACATTTATGTTGTTTCCATGTCTTGAATACTGTGAGTAATGCAGCAATGAACATGGGGTTGCTAATATTTCTTTGAGATCCTGATTTCAATATTTTTGGATAAATACTCAGAAGTGAAATTGCTGGATCATATGATAGTACTATTTCTAATTTTTTGAGAAACCTCCAAACTGTTTTCCACAATAGTTGCACCATTCTACATTCCCACCAGTAGTGCACAAGGATTCCAATTTCTTCACATCCTTACTTTTTTTTTTAAAGCATAGTCATTCTAGTGGGTGTAAAGTAATATTTTGTTATTGTTTTGACTTGCATTTCCCTACAGTTAATGATGTTGACCAGCTTGTCATGTACCTGTTGGCCATTTGTATGCCTTCTTTGGAGAAATGTCTCTTCAAACCCTTTGCTCATTGTTTAATCCAGTTATTTATTTATTTTTTTGCTATTGAGTCATTGGAGGGATCTGATTCCTTCTTACCACCTCTCTAAATCTTGTTGTAGTCATCTCTCTAATTTGTGTTTGCTTGTTTCCTGTGATCTTAACCATATAGGAACCATCTAGAATAAGAGCAGCCATCACCAGCTCCCAAAGAATATCTTTGGACTCTAGATCAAAATGTCAAAAAGGAAAGAAATTCTGTGAAAAGGACTTGTAGCCATCATTACTGGACCATTGTTCCAGATCATGTGATTGTTTTGGTGAGAGGGGACTGGTGTACTTCCAAGTCCTATTAAAATAAATCTATAAGTATAATAACATTAACTGTTTTTCTGGGTTTACATACCTCTGTTTCTCTAGTCCTAACTCCCCTTCATCAGCCAAAAGTTCTTGTAGCATTGAAAACACAAGCAGAAAAGAAATTTCATGAGACATAAAGAAATGAGACTCAGGTGTCCTTTTAGGTGTTGAAGGGTTATGTCCAATGAGAATGCTAATAAAAGCACTAATGTTGGTTCTAACATATAGGGAGATATGTGGGCTTGGGCTCGCCAAAGTGTCTCCAAAATGTCTGAATGAAAGTTAGAATTCTGGCAGCACCTACAGAGTTTTTTAATGAGACTTTTCTGTGGCAGAGACATTTGTGTTAAAGAGCTGTCCTCTGGCCAGCACAAGGAGAGAGGCCTGTGGAGACATAAAAGGTCAGGGGCCAACTCAGGGCAGATTACGGGACCAGGACCTGAGGACCCACACTATTTGGATATACTATTGATCTCACTCACTATCAGCAGGGAATTAGATGTATTGTCACCAGTCACAGCAGTGCCCAGGTATTTTTGAATATGTTAAAAATATGGATTGTTGCAATTGACTGAACACACTCAGTCGATTGAATGTTATATTTACCTCACATCATTTTCTTCCTTCTGTGCCGGCAACTTTTGTGTGTCAACTTGGCCAGCTTCCAGTACCCAGTTATTTAATCAAAGACTGATCTAGGTTTTGCTTTGAAGGAATTTTGTGGATGTGGCTTACATCTACTATCAGTTGATTTTAAGTAAAGGAGATTACCCTTCACAGTATGGATGTGCCACATCCAGTCAATTGACTGAGCAAAAGCTGAGATTTTCTAGAGAAGAAATTCTGCCTTAAGTTTCCAGCTTGCCTTTTGGATTTTTGACTTGCTAGCCCCCATAATTATGTATGTCAATTCCTTAAAATAAGTCTGAATATACATAGAGATAGCTAGGACATAGATACATAGATAGATCGATACATGATAGATATGTAGGTGCCTAGACAATAGACAGCAGACAGACAGTGTCTTAATCTTGCTCCCCAGTGAACTTCAGTCCTACAGCTCAGGGCTGGCACATGCTTCCACCTGATAAGCACATGTTGAAGGAGGTCAGGCTGCTGTAGGTGCTTGTACTTTGCAGGGTAATTTGATCTTGTCTCCAGCCTCCTTTGGGGGACAGGGCTGAAAATGGCCCATAGTCCCAGTCCTTGTAGATCTAGATCTTGGGTGTCAGCTATTGGGTTACCTGGCTGTAATGAATGAACAACCAGCTGCTGCCTGTTATCGATGCCTTCCCTGGACAGGAAGGCACAGCTAGAGCCCATCAACACTGCCCCGGGTGGTCTTCACCTGGGAAGTCCATGCTCACTGACACCCTTTGGAGCTTGCCACAAGGATCGATGGGCTGTGGAGGGATTGACAGGGCCCTGTCACTGAATGTATACCAAGAGGAAACCTTTAGAAAATGAGCATTGAGGCTCAGCCAGTACCTGCAGGACAGGCAGAAACTGGCACTCAGCTGACGAATTGGGAGAGCTGGGTCTACAATGTGACTATCAGGCTGTTACCTGGAGTTGGCTGGAAGAGTCTCAGAATCCAATGACCTGGAGTCACATAGAAAATCATGCTATAATAAGAAGAGCCCTGGCTTGGTGATCTAGATAAGTCCTTAAAGCCTCCAGGCTTTCATTTCATGATCAGGGTCATTGGTCATCGGCCACCACTTCCTACCCACCAGATTTTAGGATAGGATTGCCTCAAACCCCCATTGGGACAGCAAGGATGTCAAGAGTCTTTGCTGAGTTTGTGAGGAGCCCTAGGACCTCCTATTCTCTTTCTCTCCCTTTTTTTGGGGTGGAGGGGGGCACCTCCCTCTCAATGGGCACCAGCCTGGATCCTAGACTCAGTATCTTCAGTTGTTTCCCATGTACCCCACTCTTGCAAAGATCTTAGACATGAGGTGGTGAGTATGCAGGGACCACAACCATGTCCCTTCTCTTCCAGGTCCTGTTCCCAGAACTACCCTACCTCCAGGCACCAGGGTGCTGCGGGCTAGTACCCACAGCCTGCTCCACCTCCACCCACCTCCGGGGCACACATGAGATCTGTACACCATGCTCTACTCTCACAAGGCCTGTTCCTTGTTGCCCTTTTCTATCACACTCTGCAAAGGCACAGGGCCCCACTCTTTGTGTGCCTGACTTCAAGAGAGTTTGACTAAGTAACCTGTCCCTTGAGATGCTGATTTGGGAGATACAGCTGGTGTCCTTCCCTTCCCTCTGACCACAGAGCCAGGTGAGCCCATCTGGCTTCCTCTCTTCCCAGGTGGGTGCCTCTGCAAACATGGTCACAGAGATATTCCTGTGGACCCAGCAAGCTGGATGATCCTGGTTTGGATGCAGGTCAAAGTCAAACAGGGCCTCCACTGCTGGAGGGCTCAGGAAACCTACTTCCAGTGCAAGTTTCAGAGTGGAGCAGCTGTGTGACCTTAGGCATGTCTCTGACATCTCTGAGCCTCAGTTTCCACTTAAGATGGCAATGAAGTCATGTTTTCCATTTCTTCCTCATGTTGTATGAGGCTTAAATGAGCCTGATACATGAATAACACACTTCATAAAACACACAATCTCAATAGAAGGTGTTACAAAACCACAAAACACACAGAGGGAGCTTATGTCTGAATTTTCAGATTTAGGATTCTCTTCTATCTCTGCCTGGAACAGAGTAGGTTGGGGATGAGCTCAAATCTTGCCATTTTTATGGACAGAAATTTGGAATAAAATTTCAAAATTGCTCATATAAGCAGGGTGATAAAAGCATTCCTTGGCATAGTTAATGCTAAGTCAGATTCTCCTCTTCAAAAAATGTTCAAATAATGTGCACCTGTTACTGAGTTTCCATGAGTTTCTGTCACTGTGGTGTCTGCATGTTCACTGGATGGTGTCAATGCAGGTAGCCTCAACGTTAACCCCTTCAACCAATCCACGAAAGTTAGCAGATAATCAACAGGATGTCTGACTAAGTTGTCCCCTCTGTGGGGCCATTCTGTGTCCATGGGACAATTGTTTTTTGACTCTCATATGCATTCCACTCCTTCCTGTGAGATCCATCTTATAGAAGGTGCATCACCTGAGCCCTTACACCCCCTCGGCTCAGCAGCACAGTGGGTCTACCCATGTCTGTGTTTCTTTGTCTCTGATATATTCTGTTCTCTCTCCTCTTAGGATAGGAAACTGAGACTTGGTTTAACAGTGTTTAGTTTGAGATTTTCTTCCAATATCCAAGTAGAGTAGGCAGTTAGATGGAGTATTATTTATCCATTGCTGTGTAATAAATCACCCCTAAACTTACTGGCTTAAAACAAGAAATATCTAGTGCCTCCCAGTTTCTGTGGGTCAGGCCTCTTATCATGGCTCAGCTGGGTCATCTGGTTTGTGTTCCCCCCTGGGCTGCCATCAAGGACCTGTGGATTCCCTGAAGGTTCTACTGTCTACAGGCTCACTCACATGGCTGTCAGCAGGATCAGTTCTCAAGACTGTTGGATTGAGTCCTCAGGTCCTCACTGAGTGTTGGCCAGAGCCCATTCTCTACAGGGCAGCTCACAGCAAGGCATTTCCTCCTTTTCAGTGAGAAGTGACAGAGCAATGAGGGCCAGCAAGACAGACACCTGATCTCAAAAACAATATCCATCACTCTGACCATGTGAGAAGGGAGTCACTAGATCCAGACCAGGCTCAGGAGGAGGTGTGAACAACAGGCAGTTGGGAACCCTGGGGTCACCCCAGAGGCTGCTGCCACAAGATGCAGCCTGTGTTCCAGGAGAGGGTGGGCTGCACATGGATGTTCATGAGCAGCCGGTCCACTTAGAGATGGGACACCAGGGAGTGAATTATAGGAGGAATGGGCTGAGACTGGTTAGAAATTAACACAAAGAAACAGAAATGCAAATGAAGAGATTGAGAAATGATACTGACATATTGATGAGGAGGTTAGGAGGAAGGGGAGTGAGATGTAATACCCCAATATACTTTCAGTGCTTTGTTCTTAAAGAGGTTGTTTACTAAAAAGAGTGACCTTTCCCAATACTCACAGCTCACCGAACCTCCCCTCCCCCACTCTACAAAGTAAATAATGGAACAGTGAGGTGGTCATCATGGCCTCACAGGTCTCTCCTTAGCTTTAGGCTGGAGGGGCATCCTCAGCCCTCAGAAATGGGGAGGAACTGTAAGGCAAAGGGCAGCCTGTACAAACCAGAAAGTGTCTGCCTAGGAGAGAAAGAGGTTAGCTGTCCCTGGACTTTGATCAGTGTGTTTCGGCCTGAGCGGACAGCACTGGCTGAGTCAGCACCAGCAAGCTGGGAGCAAACTGTTTGACTTTGCCCTGAGTGCCCCCAGAGCTGAATTCCCTGCCAGGCAGTTAAATGAGAAAAAGTGCAATTAAGCAAATAAAAACAAAGGAGGGGAAAAAAGACAGCCAGGCGGTGAATTAGATGCAGTGTGTAGATGGCTGCTTCCTGCCTCCCAGGGCATTCCTAGGCTCAGTATTCTGGGTGTCCATCCATCCATTCATCCATCCATCCCATCTATTTATTAAGTATCTTCTTCCCAACTTCAAGTGTACTACAGATGCTGGGATGTAACAGCAAGAATATGCCTTGTCCTCAAGGAGCTTACAATCTAGAAGAGGAGACACATGCAAATGACACGGCCCCACAGATCCATAAAAGTTAGAGAGGTGATCACTGACAAAAACTCTCTCCTCAACCTAACTTTAGTCAGACTCTTTCGAGTCCTCTTTTCAACTAGGCCCTGACCTTGGCCCCTTCCTGCCCAGGCTGAGTCTACCTTGCCCAGTCTTAGCAGAAATCCTGCTAAGTCAGTTTAGCAAGAATCCCCCCAACTTGATATCTGATCAAATCCACTTCCCCCCATACCGGATCACCCTGGCCTGCCTTCAGCAAGAATCCAGTCAAAGTGGTTTAGCGAGAGTCCTTCTGCCCTGATATCCCCTCTTAATAATGGTCCATCCAGTGGTCCCCCATTCTACTCATAAGTGATAAATCCCCATGGCCCTTGAACTGGGACTTGAGCCTGATCCCCCCTATTATAGGAGACTGTTCTGCATGGCATGGACCCAGACAGGATCCACTCCCACAGACAGGTTCTCCCGTGGGGAATCAGGCCTACATTGTACCTAGGCCACTTTGAGACTTGCTTTTTGCTAAAACTCCTTCACCCTGAATTGAGGCATCAAGTGCTTACCATAACTTCCTAAAGTCTGTGCTAAACCTTCCAAGGATGAGTGTAACCAGCCCAACTACTTTTTCTTTTGCATTTGCAAATATCCTTCTTCTGTGAAATGATTAGCAGCATCCTCTCCTTTGTTTTCTGTAAAAGGTAACCACCTAAAGTAAACCTCTGCATAGAATATGAGGACCATCATGTAATGTGCCCAGAAGAGCAATAAAAGCTTGTCAAGGCAATGGTCAGGGCACTCTCCTCTTGAGAGAGTGACCATGCCATCCCTTTTCCTCCACAGGACTCAGTAGTTCGTGTGAATTTGTTGTGTCTCATCCACAATGTCACAGACCCCATGAGCTGGGGTCCGCCTCACCCTATTGCAGTAGTCTTGACACCTATTGAAACAGTCCTGAATGAAGTCTTCCTCACTGTTCTAGCAAGTGTCAGAGTAATTGTTTCTCTAACCTAGCTGCTGGGAAGGTGAAATACTTCCTACTGTGGAAGCAAATGAACAGGAGGCTCTGACCTTGACCAGAAGTCAAGGAAGCCCTGACTGAGGAAATGATGTGTGAGCTGAGATCTCACATCTTCCTGGATGGAAGATGGGTGATAAAAATCGTCCAAAACTTGGAAATAAAGCAAGGAGGCCACTGCATAACATTTCAGTGTCAAGTTGGATGATTGTAGAAAAGGCCAATGTGAGACCAATCTTGTTTTTAGAGGAACAATACCTGGTTTGACCTACTATGCCCCATAGATTAGGGCTCAGTTAAGATGCTAATTTGCAGATCACTGATAAGTTGCAGGTATTTCTTTGTCTAGTCAAGATGCAAACATTTATGTCTGGTTGGAAAGAACCTAAAAGGTTATAGTTGTATTGCCTTGTAGGACAGTCACTTGTCTTGTATGAAGCTTAGCCAGCTCATTTCACCATTCCTGTCCTGAGAGAGTATATAATTGTCTGTCCCACAAATGCTCTTTGAGCCAGTTTTACCGTCTTGCTGGCTCCATTATTAGAGAGTAAAGTAACTTTTTAGCAGGTGCTCAGCATGTGTTTGTATGAGAGTCATGCTTTTAAAATTTGTTTAAAAATCACCCTTGGACAGGGGTGGGTAGAAGAGATTAAAGAAGCATGGTTGGTACTTACTTATTGTGGACCCAGACCTTGCACTTTGAAGACTCTGTGAATACTGGGGAAAATCTAGGAAGGTGGTAGTTGTGTTCATGGAGTTACCGGACTTAGGAGTGAAAAAGTCCATCACTGATGTTTACTCAGCAAGGTGTCCCATTGCTAGGGCCACACTGTTTCCTACTCAGCAGTGGTGGGGTGGAGTGGGGGCTATTGGTGTTCCTCATCTGACACAAGTTTATGATCTAAACAAGCCGCCCTCATATCTGCTCCCTTTCCATATTTGGCTGTCTTACCATTTCTTGCCTACCCTATAGGTGCAAAGCCTCAGTGTTGTCATTGGGTGGGTCTCCCCACCTTTCTTGGTTGGCCACTTACTAAGTTCTCTCGATATTCCCTCCAGCCTGACACTGGGAGCTGCCCTCTTCCTTTCTGTCCCCATGGCTACCACTCACTATGACCTATTGCAGGTTTCCAGTCTCTCCCTTTTCTAATTCATTCCTGTATGTTTTTGTCAGATTAGCCGTTCTTATAAAAATAATCTGTTCAAAACCCTTAGGTGCCTGTGCTGTTGTAACTCAGGTTCATTTCTGGCCTTCCAGAAGTGTTATACAGGAAAAGCCAAGTGAAGTGCTGGCTGACGTACTTTCTCCTGGAAACCCTCAGAGCACCTGCCCCATCCCAGCCCTCCCCAGCAGTGGGCTCTAAGCAGAGTTCTCCAAGCCCTGAGATTTGCTAGCAAATTCATTAGCCCATCAAGCTGGTACTTAACTCATGGGCAGCCAACATGGGTAACCCGGCATGAAGTCCTGCCCAACAGGATAGCTGGTGCTGGATAGAGACCACTGCACCCGTCTGAGCCCCTCCTAGGAGTCTTAACTCAGATAGGGCAGGGGAGGAAAAATGGCCAGGGGCTAAGGATGTGTCCCCCAATCTGAAGCCCTAGCATGGCAGTCAGAGGGACAGCAAGACGGTGGCATGGTTCGAGTCACACTGTGTCCTGAATGAGTTCTCGCTGAACCCGTCTTCTATCTTCTGCACTCAGAAGCTTTGACACCCAGGGCCTTGCAGAGCCTGGACAGACTGCCCCTCCCAGGGTTACTCGAGACTGAGAGCTGGCAAACAAGTCACCCTCGAACACGCTTTCCACCAACCCACCCCACCACTCCTCTGCTGACTCTCACACTCTGGGCCATCACAGCCCTGCCCTGATCACCAAGCCACCCATTTGCCAGCTTACCTGGCCTCCCCCACTCCCTCTGGCACACACTACAATAAAGGTTCCTGCCCACCACTCCTCTCTCTCCCTCTGCCTCCCAGCTGGCCCTGAGGCTTCTATGTGTGGCCCTGTGTGGCAGTGTGCCCCCTTCTCTTGAGACTGTGACTAATAGACTATCTTTACAATGGCAAATTCTCCTGATCTGTTGGCTTTACTACACCTCAGATTTTCTATTAATACATTATACATATTTTCAAACATATGCTCCCCATACCATGTTAATGCTTTTATGGAGCTTGGAGGTGTGGCTGCCCCTGCTGTCCTTTGAGGGAGGGCCATGTGTTCTTCCTCACCTCTCATGTCTTAGATTCAATGAACTTTGCTTCAGGTAAATGGAGTGACCCTACTCCTTATAGTGCAAAACTCCACTACAGGGTTCCAGACCTGCCCTGCCCCTGCATCTCCCAGCCCTCTCCTTCTGTGCTTCTCAGACCTTCCAGCTTCAACCCCATGGGCCATCCTTTTGTTATGCAATGTTCCAATTTCCTATAACCTTGTTAATTCAAGGTCTCCTTCTAGGAATGCCCAGCTCCTTCTCTCTGTTGGACAAATCTACTCTTCCTTCAAGGTCCCACTCAAGGCTCACCTCTCTGAAGCGTCAATGGCTTTGCCATAATGGCAAGAGCCCATGACATTTATAAGACAGCCTGTGCCCCCCTAATACATCAGTAATCACCTCTCAGTATTCAGAAGCTTTCTTTCCCTAAGCCTTTACATGCTCTTGGTTCAGAGACTGAACGCTTGGTTTGGTGTGATGACACCAAATATATCCTGAACGTCTTCCTTCTCACCGAGTTGGGGAATAAAATCCCTAGATGCAACAACAGTTGTGGCCTCATTGAACCAGGGTCTGGTCAGTGAGGGAAGCCAGGTATCTGCTCACCTCTCGGTCTGGGAGGCCAGGTTGACTGCCTCCAGCTTCCCTGATCTTCTTCATGCTCAGAAAGATTCCTCTTTCTTTGGCTCCCCATCAGGCCTGGGATGGAAAGTGTGGTACAACTAAAGAAAACGAGAGGGGACCAAGGAAGGGGACTAGGGCCCAGAGGGACGTAGAGGACCATTTTCTGTGTGGAGGCTGGTGCTGGGACACGAGGCTTGGAAATCAGACGGGTACCTCACAGTTCGGTCTCGAGCTGACTTGTTTGTAATAAAAACACTTGGTCTGACTTCCACACAATCCAACCTGTGATGTAAATGTTTAAGCATTTCAGGCTGCATTCTTTCTAGTCCCCAGGGAGGTTCTTTTCAGAAAGCATGAGGGATATGGTTCCTGGGTTGTCTCCAGCCTGAGACATTGCACTTAGAGTCTGCACCATGCAAATAAGTCAGATACTAAAATTCAAGCCCTTGAATATACCTTTTAAATGACAAATGAGCTATTTGTGTCCAAGTAGGCAGACAGTGTCTCTTTAAATGCTCTTTTCATTCCTCAAGCATATTGTAATCAGCAGATGGCCCTACCTTCCTCCCACCCCATCCCCCTCTAAATAGACCCCTTTAATAGCTAATATCCTGCAGTGACCAAAGCCATTAGCAGGATTAGGCCATTATTGTCCTGTCCAGCAAACACAGAATGCCCATGGGGATTGCCTCTTTTCCCTTTAGTGGTTATTTTTATGGATGAACCAGGGCCCAATGGATCAGTTGAGAAATTAAAACAAGGAGGGCAGAGGGTTATAGTCATTCTTTTCAAGGACACCTCCCAAACAGCCTTAGGATTGAGGCTCCTTTGTTAGAGTGACGGCAGATGTCAGTTTGGGGACTGGAGCTTGCTCTGAAAGTACACAGACAGTATGCAGACCTCTGCCCCTCGTCACCATAATCACTAACACTCCATTTCCCAAGCACTGTGGCCAGGCTCCCTTTGCCTTGTCTGCTTACCTCATAGCCCTCCCTGCTCAAACCATAAAAGACAAACCAGATCTCAGGAATGCTCTGAAACACTGCCACTCAGCGGCAATGCAGAGGCATAACAACAAATGGCCACAGATCCAGGAACCCAGTTTTATCAGCTGAGGAATGGAGGAGACAGAGGGTGGGAAAACTAGCCTAGGACAAGAGCCAAGCTGCAAAAGGCACACTTCATGGTACAAAGACAGATAGCTAGTTTGAAGCTGGCTACATAAGACAGGTGACAGAAACATGGAGGAAGGCAGCGGGAATACAAAGAAGAATATAGGAGGTAATGACATGGTACAAGTGAGCTGTCTTTTTCTAACGTGAAGATGAGTCAGTGGAACTCTTTTTGGAGTTGGCCTCAATTTAGATGACTCAGCCTCTGAAATGTTTATGTACGTGAGGATCCTTGGGCTTGGCTGATTTAGGGACATCACTGGACCTCAGTTTCTTCTCCAGAATGTATGAACTAGATCTCTAAATTACCTTTCAGCCCTAACACAGTGTGGCTTTATTATCTGAGATACCACAGGAAGAGACAATGCAGAAATACGAGCAATGCATGGGCAATTATAAAATCATTTGTGTTCGACTCTCAGATGTAGCCAGGGAAACATAAAAGATGCATCCTTCTTCGCTTGATAGTGGTTTAGTGCTGGAACAGGGCTTGGAAGGTAATCTCCGATGTGGCTGATTTTCAGAAATAATTTACTGTCTCACTTTCCAGTCTCAGCAGAAGAGGGACAGCTCCTGTGATCTGGAACCGTCTAGCACTTTCTGTGTGGTGGGTGGGGATGTGAGGGAATCTGCAAGAAGGGGGCTGTGCTCTGTTCTCCATTAAAATGAAAGCTAAACCAGAAGCTAATGAGTTAGTAATTTAATAGGTCACCCTTTATATATACAGATTTATTTATTTATTTAAACCCTCACCCAAGGATATGTTTTATTGATTTGAGAGAGAGAGAGAGAGAGAAACATTGATGTGAGAGAATCATCCACTGGTTGCCACCCATACATACCCTGACCAGGGGATTGAACCCACCACCTAGGTACGTGCCCTGACTGGGAATCAAACTTGCAAACTTTTGGTGTATGGAATGATGCTCCAGCCAACTGAGCTACCTGGTCAGGGTGACACATTTTATTTTAAAAGGAACCCTCTATTAGAAGGTAAGTTATTCCAAAGAAATTAGATCTGCTGGTTGAACCCTATGGATCAGTGGGCAGGGAGGGGCAGATGTTTCTGGCTCCTCCAATCTTCTCTGATAGTTCCCATCCTGCCTCAGTCATAAACATATCTCGAGAAAAAGCGTCTGTGATCACGACTTTAAGGACTGTTCTAATCACTTTCCCAGCCAAGGTCTGAAAAGTGATGGAGGTTCACGGTCTGTCTGAAGCAGCCCAGGTTGTGCTCCCCTGATGTTCAGGGCAGGATGGTGTCTGCTAATCTCCAGTTCACATTGCAAATCTGAGCAGCAGAGCTAGGGATTTAAATTCTGTCTTGATGGGAATTTGAACTGAAACACACTCCCCACTGCCACTTTATAAGCTGGGAATCATTAAGCTTCCTACAACTACCTCCAGGGGCCTCACAGTTGCTCAACATAAATCAGCAAAATGACAGGCAATTGACTTTGAAGACGGCTCTCACATGGCTGAGTGGCTGGAGCTGCTGGAAGCAGATGAGGGCATTTTCCTGTAAACATGCTTGTGATTAGCTCCCGAATAAACAGCCGACTGGGCTCTCTCTGCCTTTCAGTCTGCAGCCTGCTCTGGAGTTGTCATTAGGTAGAAGTCACAAATGACTGATACAGGGAAGTTGGCCAGTCTGGAAACTAAGTTTGCATTTCCACACTTGGTGAATATGTCTGCTTTCTCCACCAGGTACGCAACTGGATAACTTCATCTGGCCATGTTTTTACGAAAAAATAAAATAGGTGTATGGGACTCAGACCTTTCCATATAAAAAGCAATTCAGTTTGTAGTCTGTACTCTGACGCTATCTAACAAAGTTTGGCACCAGTCCAATTTTGGCTAAATGGAAAGACTCATGTTGGAAAGGCTGACCTTACCAATGTCATCTGAGGTCATCAATTCACACGCCAAAGAGGCCAGGAAGGTAGCTAAGCTGGAGGGGTCAGGGCCAGGTGGAATGTGTGGGCCCTGTCCAAGGAGGTGGCTAACCCTGTTCCACAGGGGTTGCTGCCAACTGGGACAGAGAGCCTGGGGTTGTCATGCCAACCGAGTTTTCAAAAGAAGCCAGAAATCAGAATTTTCATGAAATGTGTTGTGTGTCAAATCAAATATATCTACCAGCCAAAAGCAACCTCTGGTATTGGTGTGGAATGGAATGGTAGAGCCACCTTCCTGATGGAATCCTTCAAACTCATTCCAGTCCCACCAGATCTGACAGAGAGAGAGAGAGAGAGAGATATCAAGGGAATGCAAAATCTATCATCTCTGCAGATCTAGAAAGGCTTTTTAGATATTTCATGCTATAACTTAAACCACTTCTTCCTATTCTCCATCAATGGAGATTTAGTACAACTGCCCATCATCACTGGTATAATCATAACTCACACAAGAATTTTAAACTCACTTGGCATTTAGCAGAAGGAGACCCTATCAAATGTTCTGGAGCCCCATTCCCTCAGAGGCAGCTTGCGCTGAGAAGGATGAGGAGACAGTAATTCTGGTAGGCCTTGGACAGGTCCCCAATTGCCAGGAGCCTCTGCGTTCCTCTTTGTGAAGTGACTTCTCTCTGCCTTACAGGTGTTCCATTATGAAGAACATGTTTGGGCTGCTGTAGGATGTGTGTGCATGGCTCCTGTGGGTGTGAATCTCAGTGCTACATCTGCTCCCTATGGGATCTAGGCCACATTTTCTAGCCTTTCCAATCTTGATCCTCATGTTGAAGATAAAGGTTAGAATAGTGCTGGCTCCATGAATTTGTGGTGAGAAGTAAACGACATGCTCTAAGTTAAGTGCTCAGCTCAGGCCTCGGCACACGGTGGGTTAGGAAGGTCCAACTCAGGTAATGGGCAGGCCCCGGTGGTGATGATGGGAGCGGGAAGTCTAGGGTGATCTCAGTTTCTGGGTGATTGTGGGGATAGTGGAGAAGTTAATCAAGACAGGTGATACCAGAAAGAACAGGTTGGGGGACAGCTAATTTATATCATTCACGACACATTGAATTTAAGTCAGAAATTAAGGTAGTTCTGTCTTAATATGTGGGTTTGGACTCCTGGTGGGAGACAGCTTGGAAACAGCAGTGGCACCTGTGTGTGATGTTGTTACCCAGAGAGAGTGGAGCCAAGGGAGAAGGGGCCACAGAGGACCGAGACCCCAAACCAGAGGTCCAATGGTAAGACGAGCCAGGAAAACTCAGTTGGCGCCTTCAGGGAGGTGGAGGGATGAAGCCCCAGAAAGGAGCTTTGTGGGAGCCGACAGAGATAGGAGGGTATTGTTCCATCTTCAGTCTGGAAGAGGGAGCCAGAACTACCACTGGCAACAACCAGAGGACGTTCTCAAGATGGTGCACACAGAGAAGCGGCAGGAAGAGCCCGAATCAATGCCCTCCACTATGGGATGGAGACCACATGGTCATTAGGAGCTGAGGAGAAGGGTCCTGCACATGGTCATGCAGAAGAGGCACCCTGGGCCCAGGCAAACTGTGCAGCAGCAGTTTGGGGCATACCCAGGGCTCAGTGCCCATGCTGCGGTGAGCTGGGTGCTCTGCGGGGTGGCGTCTGGGGCTTGCCTGTGGTCTCTGGCCTGTGCACCTTGGCTGGCAGCTGTGCCCTCACTGCTGAGTGTTTCAGGGCCTGTGGGGGACAGCAAAGTCTCGAGGTAGTGACCTCTGTCTCTTTAGTGCTGAGGGCATGTGCTACAGAGAGTAGAGAAGGGGGGTGAGGGAGCCCCAAGCCCTGGGAGGAAAGCAGGGCCTTGACATCACTGTGTGGTGCTCTTTGCAGGTGAGGGGACCAGAGAGGGCATGGGAGGCAGGGGGATGGGACTACTAAGAGACTCTGACATATGAATGAAGGAGTATGCTGAGCAATAGAAAATCCAGAAAATGAACACAGGGATTTCAGAGGGGAAACACCACTGCATTATAGGAGGCAGTTGGCAGATTTTGCTAAAAGGGCAAGGAACCCACAAGACAGTGCTGGAGGCTGCACGTGGGTCACTGAGGGCCAGTGAGCCTGTGCCAGGTCCCAAGTCTTTTGCAGGTTCTTGGAGGCCCCAGCTAGGGATGCTTCAAACCTGGCACCTGCTCTCCCTTCCCCGTGGCTCTCTTTGAACTTGAAACCTGCAAAGCCGAAGCAACAATAAAACACCAAAGGCAGCAAGTGCTGCTGCCAGGCAGGGAACAGGCCCATGGTTCTCCTTCCCAGGCCGGCCAGGAACCTCTGGAGTGTTGCCTCTGTAGCTGTGCCTTCAGTCTCCCTTTTCCCATGTAAAGCTGCTCAGGACGCACGTCAGCTCCAAGTTCAAGCGTGGAAAATATAGCAGCACATAATGTGTTGATTTGGCAGAAAGCTATGAATTTTAGTGTGGAATATCTGTCGTGGGGGCCCATCCAATTAACTTCCTTGTCGAGAAATCTGAATAAATAGTTGGGAGGTGGTGACTGCTGCTTTTGCTCAGGCCTTTATTTCTCATTTGTTTTCCTGGTTAAGCAGGCCTGCCATCGCCGTCACCGGGATGTAGATTTAGGGAAGTGGGAGAAAGAACTGTGGATGAAAATGGGCCACATACTAAACCTGACAAGCTCAAAGGGGAGGCTTGCACAAAGGATGGTCTGAAATGGAAACTTACTCACTAAAAGCAGTTCATGGAAGGTAGTCAGGCCCTAGGCTAGAATCTTACCTGACACAAGTCAGTCTTGACCTTAATTGAGTCTGTCTATTGTCTTTTTGCTTCTATGATAACATAACTTTGGAGGGTCAAAGTAATTTCCTTTTTCAGGATCCCTTCTGGGCACAACATCACACCAGAAGAGAGACCACAAATCCCCTCACTGTTGTTGCTATCCTATTAATTGTTGACCATTAGCCATCCTGTACCCACTTGCATGAAAGAAGTGTGTGTCTATCATTACACTTTTTATCCAATCCCAGAGGTACCCTTCTGCCACTGCTTTGCTTTCTCCCACCTCCAATCTACCACAATCAATGGATTTCATGTAACCCACTTACGTCTTCTCTTTCGATTGTGATGTATAAAATAAGATGCAAAGCTGCCATTTTCTGTAGCATTTTCTCAATCCACTGAGGTTTTGCTTCTCAGCAATTATCAGTTTGGCTCAAATAACTCATAAAAAGTCTTACAGGTTTGGATGTTTCTTAAGTTGACAGAAAAGGAGGTAACTTCTGTACATTTTGGACTTGAATTCTGGTGAACTTCTTTCTGGCTTAGAAACCTGTTGTGGAGGCAAACTTGGGAAATCGCCATGAGTCTCAGACTAAGTGCTTCTCTTCAGTTGAAGACAAGACCTGATGGAGAAGTTTCTCTCCCTCCTTAGGTTTTCTACTGTGGCTGGTAGGCTTGGCTGTGCCCAGTGAACGGGGAACAGCCCAGCCTGACACATCTGCTCATGGGAAAGTGACACCCAGGGCAAGCCCTCTGACAGGGAGGGCACAGGACAATGGGGGAGCATTGGCCATTGGTACCCACTGAGTTGAGGTGCTGACATGGCCCCAAAGGTACCCTTTGTGCAGGGAGCCAGAGGCCCCCACTATGCTCTGTGGGTGAGGCCCTGGGCGTCCTGTGAGGCCCCAGGGCAGGCCCAGCAGTGCCCCAGGGCAGGCGGCTTTCCCAGCACTGAACCCCATGATGGTTTTAGAGGTGTTCAGCAAATAAAACTCCGAGTGGAGAGCTGCTTTTCACTCTTTCTGTGGCTCTATCTTTACATTCTTGCTAAGGTGGACGTGAAACCCAAGGCCATTTTGCATGGAGCCTGCCTGCCTGAGTTCTGAGTAGGGTTCATGCAGCCAGAGCACATGCATGGGTCAGTTGCCCAGGAGAAAATTTGGCCCACATTTGTCCGCACACCCTTCCCAGTTCCATGCCACCCCAGCCCCTAGAGACCCAACACCACCTGATCTGCAGCCATCCCCTCAAGTCTTCACATCCCTAGGTGGGTTTTACAGCTACAAAGCTTCTTCAACAATGCAAGCTCAATCCAGGCAAAAGCCTTTCCTGACTTTTGCTCTGGGGAGCCAGCGCCCCTTAGTCATGAGGGCCTGGAGGAAGGAAGGGCCTTCTCTGCAGCCCCTGCCCAGCTCCCACACCCCAGGCTTCAGAGTCAGAGGCTCCTTCATCCAGGACTGCAGGCAAAGTTTCATTCCCTGCCTGGTGTGGTTTCCATTTCAAAGGCTTCCCCAGCAAATGTGAGTCACTCCTGGCACCTTCAGGAGTCTCCATGGTGACGGGGTTGAGTGGGCCCAGGGGAAAAGCCAGCATTCACTCCACTTTCCAACAAGTTCTTCCTTTCTGATTTTTTTTTTCTTTTTCAATAGAGACTGGTGCTGAGGCTTAGCTGGTTTTTTTTTTGTTTGTTTGTTTTTTTAAGCAAACCACAAAATGAGAACTCCCTAAGCTTCTTTCCTGTTTTTTTCACAAAAGCGTTCTATGTAAATACATAGTCCTGTCTTTACCTGCCTCTGTTGAGACCATAAAAAACCACCCCCCAAAACTATGTATTTATGGGTTTGTCCCTTCCTTCCTTCCTTCCTTCCTTCCTTCCTTCCTTCCTTCCTTCCTTCCTTCCTTCCTTCCTTCCCTCCCTCCTTCCTTCCTTTGTTTTTTTGTGTGCATGTTTTGGGGAAGTATCTGATTTTGTTGTTTGCCTCAATGAAAAGGTAAGCTGTTGTCTGGAGCAGAGACTCGGGGGCATCCTCCCGAGGGCTGGAGGGCTTTCTGGCCTGCCATGGGAGGTCTGACAGGAGTCGGATAAGATGGCTCATCACGGCTGTGTTCTCATCACCCCAGCACTCTGCACAGGCACAAAGCAGCTCTTCACTGCACAACACTGGGGAACAACTTAGCACTTGGGCACGTGAGGGAACAGGCACCACTTACTGTTTTGGTCTCAGGAATCTGAGCAGGAATCTAGGGGATACTTTCAAGTGGGACTCAGTGTTAAACTTGGTCAATGATGTAATGAGATTTGATCAACATACATAGATTTGTATCATCTCTGGGGCAACGGATCCTAGGTCACACTGTGTGCCACTCAAATGTTCCTGTGTCTATGGGGAAAAATAGTTTGTAAAACATCAAAACCCGAACTCTGCTCTCTCCATTCTCCCTCTTCCCCCAAGAATATGCAGCCTCCTGTAGCTCTCTCTCAGGTTCGTGGGTGTCTCTGAGGCACCTCATGTGACCTCTGCTCTGCAGGCACATCTGTTCTCCATGGGGCTATGACGGCTCAGACTGTGGAACCTCCACAGGGTGCTGGGCAGAGGGGTGGAGAAAGGCTTCCCCACTGTGGGACTCCTGATGGGGCCCCCAAACAGGGCTAGTTGGGCCTCCACATACCACACTTTCAGTGTGACAGTCTCCTCTCATGGCCTCAGGCCCAGCCTTGTCCCTCATGCAGAAGCTGCGTCTTTGTTCCCTTAATGCCCACTTTCCTCCAACGGTTGAGACTTTGCTACTGAGACATCTCACTGGCTCTTTCTCTGGGTACTTAAGACACAATTTCTAATTTTGGTGAGGGAAGACAGGGGGTCTTAGAGCCTTTCCAAAAGGTGATAACAGCCCTGACCCCCTCTCAGGAAAATGTGTGCATACCTAGCCTCACACAGACCAGCTCCTATCCCATGGGCCTTGCACCCAATGCCTGGGCCTCTGGGTAAGAGTCCCAACTAAGGAGGAACTTTTTCCCAAGACCTTTCTGAGCACCCCTTTGACGCCAGGGTGCCAACACACCCAGTTGTGGCCGAACCCACAATGGTGTAGCTGGGGGGCAGGCTGAGGTGGCCACAAAGTGCACTTCAGTTTTCAAAACTTGTGTTCCACAGATGTTGGCTACAAAAGAAGACAAAAAAGAAAGTATTTCTACTGGAGCCTGGTCTTCGGAGCCACTTGTAAAGATGGGTCCAGGTTTGCTCAGGAGGGTAGCACTCTGGGCTGCCTGTCTCACCCAAAAGCCCCACCTGACAGCCCAGGACTGAGCACTTGGGGGTGGACAACCCAAAGGCCTGTGAGAGTCCTCATCTAACTTGAATTTTTAAGACAAAGTATACCTACAATGAACTTTTTTCTGTTTTCTGCCTGTTGTTTCCTTTGCTGTGAAGAAGTTCATTATAAAGTGCCTTCTGTCTCATGCTACCCTACCCTGCGTGGTGTCCTTAGTTCCTGCATATTGGGATGGTATCTGTATTAGTTTCCTAAAACTGCTGTGAGATGTTATCACAAAATAACAGAAAAGTATTCTGTCACCATTCTGCAAGCCAGGCACCTGAAATTAAAGTGTCGTCAGGGCCATGCTCCCTCTAAAGCTCTAGGACCCTTCCTTGCCTCTTCTGGTGGCTCCAGACAGTTCTTGGCTGTGGCTGTATAACTCCAAACTCTGCATCCAGTTTACATGCCTTCTCTCTGTGTGTCTCTCCTCCGAGTACCTCTTATAAGGACACTTGTCATTGGATTTAAGGGCCGCCTGGCTAATCCAGGATGATCTCATCTAAAGGTCCTTAACTTAATTGCATCTGCAAGACCTTTTTTTTTTTCCTCTTAATATCAGGTCACATTTCCAAGTTCCAGGGATTAGGATGTGAATACACCCTTTTGGGGGCCACCACTCGGCCCACTACAGCTGCTCATTTATATCCCCAGCTCTGACAGTGCCTGGCATGTGGTACGAGTTCAGTAAGTGTCAAGTGTTTGGTGTGATGGTTTGGAATTTAATCCTGCACCCAGCTGCTCTGTCTGCTCCACTCTGATACAAGGGGTTTGGAATACGCTCAGTGTCTTTGGCTTTCCTGATCTATGAAAGTCGCCTTCGCTTAGAAATTTCTATTAAGGTATTTTAGGCCATTGTTTCAACATAGCACATTTTAAGTACGCAGGAATTATCTAGGAATACAGCAAACATGTTCAAAGGGCTTTTTTATTCTTCCTTGATCTCAAGCCCTCAGCATCTGAAAATAACTTGAATTTTATTTCTGAAATAACCTTTTTTAAATTCATTAAAAATTTTTGAGTATATCTATATTTTTAAGTATATTTACTGATTATGCTATTAGAGTTTCCCCAATTTCTCCCCCTTTATCCCCCCTTTGCCCTGTAGCCCCTCACCCTCCAGCATTCCTCACCTTAGTTCATGTCCATGGGTTGTACATATAAGTTCTTTGAGTTCTGTTTCCTATACCATTTTTGACCTCCCCCTGTCTATTTTATGCCTACCAATTATGCTTCTTCTTCCCTGTACCTTTTCCCCAATATTCCTCCCTTCCCCCTCCCCACTGAAATTCGTCCATGTGATATCCATTTCTCTGATTCTGTTCCTGTTCTAGTTGTTTGCTTAGTTTTTGTTTTTGTTATTCATCTTTTCTTTTAGGTTCATTTATTGATAGTTGTGAGTTTGTTGTCATTTTACTGTTCATATTTTTTATCTTCTTTTTCTTAGATGAGTCTCTTTAACATTTCATATAATAAGGGTTTGGTGAAGATGAACTCCTTTAACTTGACCTTATCTGGGAAGCACTTTATCTGCCCTCCATTCTAAATGAGAGCTTTGCTGGACAGAGTGATCTATCTTGGACCTTTTATGACTTCAACTACTTCTTGCCTGTAAGGTTTCTTTTGAGAAATCAGCTGATAGTGTTATGGGAACTCCTTTGTAGGTAACTGTCTCCTTTTCTCTTGCTGTTTTTAAGATTCTCTCTTTATCTTTAATCTTGGGTAACTTAATGAAGATGTGCCTTTGTTACAGAACAGACAAGGGAGGGGCCTGGGACAATATACTATTATTGAAAGAAGGCCCCAGGTCCGTTCTGTCCGCCGCCCTAGGAAAGACGTCTCTCAATGCCAGAGATTCGTGAAAAGGAAAGGAAATGTTTATGTAATGCTATACAGACTTCAAGTAGTGACCTAATGTCTTCATCAAAAATCCTAAAGTCCCTTAAAACACCCATAAACACACACAGTCCTTCCTTCCTTCTCCCTTTGTCCAGTCCAGAGTACCGTATCTCAGGAAAGGAAATAGAAGTCCATGGCTCAGGCAGTCCTCTGGTTCTTCCCAGTTAATACTCCATCTCGACTGGGAGACCTCCCTGGGTTCCCGACACCCTCAGCTGAGTCGCCGGGATCTCTGCTAAAACCAGGTGGTGGTTCCCCTTCTAAAGCTGTGGGGGTCCCCACTCTGTCCAGGCCTCGTGGTTCTCCCTCTCAGGGCTGCGGGAGTCTCCACTCTGTCAAGGCCGCGTGGTTTTCTCTCCTAAAGCAGCACGGTTCTCCCCTTCAATGGCTGCACATGGCTCTCCTTCCTAAAGCAGCACGGTTCTCTCTCTCAATGGCCGCCAAGTCTGGGTTTTAAATACCCCTGGCCAATCTTCCTCTGCAGCCCCATTTCCGACTCCTCCCACACTCGGCTTCACATGCCAGAACTCGTATCCTTCCAGCTTTACTGGGCTGCCATCATGAGTCTGGGCAGGCATGGCCCCATGTCCTGGAGTCAATCATCTCCTAGCTCCCACGCAGGTGCTGTAATTCGGGGGACCTGCCCCCCCAGTTACGTCTTGGTGGGGAAGTTACTTCCATTCCCCTGGCTCAGGGCATGGCCACAGCTATTTAACATATCTAAGCGACCAGCCAAAGGCTATAGATATGTTAAATGACCACACCAGAGGGTAGCTGCAAGGCTGTTGCTATGCAAAACAGCTCTCAATGGCCCTGCTCCATTTGTCCCTTCCCCCAACCCACACCGTGGGGGGGTGTGGAGACATCTTAAAATCTCCTGGACACCTTAAGTTCTGGACCCCATTTCAAATGTCCATTTGGGGTCCCCCCTCTTGGCTGTACCCTGTAACACCTTAGTGTGTTCTTCTTTGGGTCCAACTTCTTTGGGACTCTCTGGGCTTCCTGGACTTCCTGGAAGTCTATTTTCTTCGACAGATTGGGAATGTTTTCCTTTGTTATTTGTTCAAATAAGTTTTCAATTTCTTGCTGTTGTTCTTCTCCTTCTGGCACCCCTATAATTCGGATATTGGAACATTTCAGGTTGTCCCAGAGGTTCCAAAGCTTCTCTTCAATTTTTTGAATTCTTGTTTCTTCAGTCTGTTCCTGTTGGATGTTTTTTTTTTTTCCCTTTCATTCCAAATTGTTGCTTTGAGTCCTGGTTTCCTTCCTGTCACTGTTGGTTCCCTGAATATTTTGCTTTATTTCATTTTGGGTATCTTTCATTTGCTCTTTCATTTTGTGACCAACTCAATCAGTTCTGTGAGCATTTTGATTACCAGGGCTTTGAACTCTCCGTCAAATAGGTTGTCTATCTCCTCATCACTTAGTTCCCTTTCTGAAACTTTGCTCTGTTCTTTCATTTGGGCCATATTTCTTTGTCTTGGTGTACCTGTTAAAGTGTAAGGGGGCGGGGCCTTAGGTATTCACCAGGGAAGGGCAACCCTCCTTGCTGTGCTGTGGTGCTGACTGTGGGGGAGGGTCCAGAGAGGGAACAGTGCAGCTTGCCTGCTCAGCTCTAGCCCACTTTCCAATGAAACTCATGTGAGACTGGGAGTTTTTCCCACGATGGCAACCCCTGCAGTAGTCCACAGTCAGCACTGAGTCTCAGTTTCTCATTCAGGCAGCCCTGCCTGTGTGGTCCTCTACCTTGCCTCGAGTTCTCTCAGCCAGTGAGATAACTTTTTGTGTATATGTTTTATAATATTTACTAGGATGAAAGCTGTGTATTTATAAGAGTGCAACTGAAGGTGATCTTATTTCTGTCATGATGCATTGCATTGATACCTCCTATTGCCTTCTAAGTGTTCATTTAGATGGCACATGTACGTAGAAAGTGACATGTTTTTCCTTTCTTTGAAATATAACTGGCTGTAATGCTCCTAGCAGGCAGTAAATAAACACCATCAGATGCCCTAATGCTGTGTGGAGAGCAGGACTGAACTAAGCTGGCGTCAGTCCTGCCAACTCAGATGGCATCAAGGGAGCCATGTTCAGAGCTTGTGCAGCAGAGCAGTGACTCAGAGGGATGATGCAATCGCTGAGCACAGGCAGTAACTCGGTCAACACGAGCTTATGGGAAGGGTAACACCACCTCTCAGAGCATGAGCAGTAGAGCGACATAAACCACATGTGCCTATTGAGATTTCACAAAACAACATGTGTTAATCAGAAGCTGACAGAACATTGCATCATAGAAGAGTATATAAGCAGAGTACTTCAGACCATGGACTACACATCTGGAGAGTAAATCACCTTAAGATGTCCTGCACATTCCACCTGGGGAGTTAAAGAGCTCCGCTGAGATCCCGCCCCTCTGGTGCTGCCTTGCAAGATGTCAGCTGCCTGGATGCTTTTTGAATTTGGACCTCATCTGGACTCTTGGCACGTGGATTCATTATCCCCCAATTCTCTTGTGTGACATTGTTACTGATTATTTCTGAGTGTTATCGCTACTGATTGCTTGTTATTGATTCAGTTTGAACTTGCATCAATAAAAGCTGCATGAATAGCATAGTCACCTTTGTTGGTTCATTGCTATTCCTTATTGCTGGTGTTGTCTGTGTAGCTGGGGGCCCTGTAGGTGGCCCAGCACCACCAGTCTATGGCAAAGGTTGGAGGCTGACTTATAGGGAAGACTGTAGCATGGATGCTTCTAAGGTTAGAGTATGGCTTGCCACATACTGTGTTGGAAACTGCCCTGCCTGGTATCAGAAGCTGTAACCCCTACCAAGGCTAAGGCTGAGGGAGGGGCCTTGGACCGTAAGCCAGCAAGGAGACAATAGCTTATCTCCCTGGCAGGAGCCCTGCTTCTGCTGCTTCATTCATAACTGAACCCCAAAGCCTGGTCAGTTAGCCAATGATGGGTAAGATTCCCCAAGGGAGGAACGATCTAAGACAGGCACGATCGCATGGGAGGCCCCCAAGAAAGGACTTTGGGGGCTACAGCAAAAGGGGGTGATGGACCCTTGCTCCTCAGCTTTGACATAGCCTGAGTCCTCCTCGTCTGGGAGAAAATCTCCTTATCTCTTGATTGCCTTAGTTCCCTTGCTCCACCTAAGTCTGAAACAATGACAGGGTAGTGCAGCCCTGTGCTGGAAAGGGCGGGTTCCCTGGGTGATCAGGCCTAAGAAAGAATATGTAAAATCCTGTGAAACCTGCTTTGTTTAGAATGCTCTCAGTTGAATGATAAGGGTCCAAGGAAGAAGTAAGTTTGTTCTTTCAAGTTTTACAGCTCTTTGATCCTGACTCAAAATAGGCCCTCAGACTTCCTTGCTATCTATTGTTTGATCCTTACTTCCCAGCAATGTTTAATGAGCTTTTACCTGAATTCTTATTCAAATGAAACCAATAAAAAGCCTCTCCAGAGGGGGAACGGGGCGCTCTCCCCACCAGGGAGGGTGGCCCTGCTGTTCCTAATCCCTCACAGGACCTGGTTGTCTCTGTGTATGTTTTTCTCGTGTGTTGATGAACATCTGCAGCCGATATGGATACTGCTGGCCAGTATCCTCCACAATACTGGAGTGCAGATTTTAAGCTTTCGTGTTAGAATGTAGGAGGACATCTCTCCAACCTCACTGTCAGGACTGGTTCTACTTCACAAGACTAAAAGTGACAATGAGAAGTCTGGATTTGCCAACAGGAACTTTTAAAAACCCATTCCTGTGTATTTTTCACACAGTGCATATTTTGCAATTTCATGCTACTAGTCATATTTTATTTATGAAATGTTTGGAATCCAGAATTCCAAAATTAGGGAAGGTCTACATTCTTTGTTCCCAAGTCATAGTGCAGATTAGTTCAAGTTGCTTTTTCCTCTTTGTTTTTGTTTCACATTCTTTGAAATATCAAGATTTTGGAAGGGGGTAGGGGAGCCTTATTAATCATTTTTGTCATCATTCATTTATTTTCCAATGAACAAGCCATAGAAGACTCAGAAAGGAGCCAGAGAATAAGCAGGTCTGCAGTGCTTTGAGCCTGCCACGTGCGTGCATCAGGGAACAGCAGAGCATGCACTCTGGATACCCAGCAAACCACGCACACCACCCAGGACAGGACAGGTGGGTTTACAGGGGAGTGTGTCAGGCAAGTCTTACAGTTTCAGATGCATTGACAGCAGGACTTTCCACTTCATATAGTAATAAAACCCAGCATCAGCACAGCAGCCATCAACCAAGTAAACTTCACTGGCAGGGCCTGCCCACTCCCCCTGAGGGAGTCCTATAGACAGATTTCATGTCCAAGTTGAAAGGATGGGTAGAACTTCATCCTTCTCCTCCTACTCAGCTCTGTAGACACTTCACACTTTCCTTTCTTTCCTGGAAGGATTTTAGCCCATGTACAATAAGGCTGGCTCCTCTGCACAAACTGGTTGACTTGTCCACCACAGCACAAATCTCACTGTTTTGAAGTGCTTTGTGTTTAATTTTTACACTCTCTGACAACTCGATGTGTGGTTTAAACCTGTCGTGAACTTTTCCCTTGTGATCACTGGTTGCAAAAAGATGGGAGACACCTTTTTATCAAAGAGCTGATTTTCCTGTGTGTCTTTCTGTTAGATACCAGCTGAGATGTTTTTGTATGAATTGGACTCAGACCAAATAAGGTGGGGAAAGAAGAGCTGACTCTGGTTGCATGTGGGCACCAATGTTGGAGACCTCACTTTTTTTTTACCATGCTCAGCTAACACTGCAATACAGGCTTTTACAAATGTGACTTCTTCAGTGCCTAAGTGTCAGGCTCTATATCTTGGCTCTGTCGATCTTCCAGATATGGGGAGCCATATAATTTATTGTCTGTATGAGGACCCTGTTGAGAGTGGTTGGGGGTGCTAATCAGATGGGATGCCCCAAGGGTGGATCTAAACCAGGACATCTGGCAAACAGGATAGAACTCTTCTGCTCCCTGGGCTATCACTGAAGGTTTTTGAAGGCCCCACGTGTGCTGGGAATGTTGCTAAACTTTACCTGCTGATTGCTCACATAAATTTAGGTATCTTTTCTCCCTGGAGCCATCTATTACTTCCTCCCTGGTCCATTTGATTTCAGTAACTATTTCTGGACCCCAGAACTCTTCCACCATGAAGTCTTTTCTCTGCTTACAATATTTCTGTTAGTTTTTTTCCTGTTTCCATCCATAGAGATCCTAGTGATGGTCTGAGACCTAACTCAGTAGAGAGGTAGGGAAGCATTCTGTCACCTACTCTCTCACGAGGCTGTGTTAGTGTCCTCTGTGGGCACTTTCCTGTTTCTACTTCATTACACCATTATGTGCAGTATCATGCTCACTGCTGAACTGAGAGGAGGGACCAAGTACCAAGCCTGGACTCCCAAGCACTCATTGGGTATGAGCCTCTCACTGTAATTACTTCTCATGCCTTATTTTAATTCTGGTCTTTTGGGCATATTGTTTTCTAAACTATGTTAAGAAACAAACATACAAGAAAATTGAAAGCCTTGCTATATTTGACATTTGCAAGAAAGAGGCCCACACTGTTGCTGGGTTTGAATGCTGGCATCTCCTTCTCCTGGCAGAACAGAGCATAGAAATACAAAGTGTCAATATTTTGGCTTTTGTTATTGTTCAGGCTACATTTCCCATTTCTTGAGCATTTATTTACATTTTTAATTGAATTGTAATTATAAGAAAACCCAGAGCTATCAGCACATGTCATGTAGTGAGGCTGATTGTCCACCTACCCATCAGGCACACCGGTGCTCTCCACTGGAGAACGGTTGCCTTGATGGTCCATTGGACCTTTGACAGGACACAGTGATGAAAGTGTGGGTTGGCCACTGCAACGTAGCTAAGAGCCATTTGAAGCATGAAGAGCTGACCAGGCCATCCCTACCCAGAGACTGCATATCTGTGTGCCCATCTGTAGAACAGGAGCAAAAATAGTATCTATCTCATGGCGTAGAAGCAAAGATCAAATGGGATGATACGTGTGAAGCATTTAGCACTGTGTCCAGTGCCCACAAGTACTCGGTACAGCTCTGGTGTGTTTGTGGCACTCATCAGAAAACAGGGGTGATTGTTGTTGGGAGAAGTATGCTGGGTGTCCTGGGGAAGGTGCTCCCCTACTGCCTTCAGCTATGGGGAAATTCATGGTACGCGCCACCATGGGAAACTTGGCAACAGAGAATGTACGGTGCCTCTTCTATTAGAAGCACTGGTGAGAAGAGTGCCTTTCCCTGGTGTGAGCATCCAGCAGGCTGGCCAACACCAACAGCTGGAAGAACGGTCAGACTCAGATGGACACAAGAATGACCATTAGCAACAGAAGTGGTGGAAAATTAAGGCAATTAAGACCCAGGCTGGGTCCAGACAAGAAATCCTTATTATTTCCCAAGGAGAGGATGTGACCTCCTGGGGACTGCCAGGAAAGAAAAAATCAGAGCCTATATGGTTATCCTAGGTGGAGGCCAGGGACCAGGGGCCAGGGGTGTACATGAGCAGGGTCATTGCATCCTGCATTCCTAGAGTGACTCACTGTCTCTGTTGGCCTGGAGAACCAGGGGTCACACACAGTAAAGTATCACAGTCCTGGGAAAAAATGTTTGCTCATCTCGAGGCACACCTGCACCTAAAGTATGCCAGTCTTATTCCAGGAATCCCCAGGGAAGGGAATTCCACCAATTTTTCTTGCCATTCTGTTATGTTCATCTTTATTAACACTCATTCCTTCTTCATCTCTGGCTCATGGAAAGCTAGCTAAGGTGGTCTGCATTCTCCTACAGCAAGCCTATCTCAGAAAACCCAAATGGCACAGCAGTCCTCAGTTAATTTTCACTTTGATCTTAAACTTCTCACTTGAACTTTGGATATTAAAGTAGAAATAATGCTGCATGACCTTTAACCAGAGCTGTGCTGCTTCCCCACCCTCTCCCCTGTGGCTTAGTGAACCACACAGTCTGGTTCTGCAATATCCTTATTTCTGGACTTCTCTTTCCTAGCAGGGAGCTGACTAATGTTAGAAGTCACACATGACACCAAGGTTCACCAGGCACACCGAGTGCTCATTTGAGACATTTAAGACATACTTTCAAATAGTAATTTTTGTGCTTGGAACCCAAGGTTAAATTTAGTTAAGTAAAGAAGTCTCAGTTTTGTCCCACCTCTCTTGAGTGTCGTCCCTCTTACCTCCCTGAGGATGCAATGAGGCAGATTTCAGAAGTGAGCACACAGTGAGTCTCAGTGGCATGCTGGCAGAGTTCCACCGAGGGTGGTGACTCTAGGCCACTCTGAGTGGGCTCACGATGCAGTCCTCGTTGGCAGAGGCTGTCACCACTTTTGCTCTGGAAAAGTGGATTTCAGTGGTAGCCTAGGGAGGGGTTGCAGCGGGGATGGGAATGTAATATGGAGAACTTTCTTTAATGTTCTCCAGATCTTTCAAACCAGGCTTTGCTCTGTGCTGCCACTTCATCCTGATGTCTAGGTGGCAGCTCAGGCTTTGAGGTTATCTCTACTCCCAGGTCAATGGCTTGGAAGAAGCCAAGGAAGTGAAGGAATTCAAGGGTAAATCACTTGTGTTCACAGCCTCCAAATATCCCTGTCACAGCTGAGCCCAGTCACTGTTCTGACCTCCTGCAAAGAGGAAGAAACCTGGTCAAGCCCAACATTAAAGACTGAAGCTAGCCAGGTACAGGGAAAGAGACAGGAAAGAGAGGGGCTGGGTGTTTAGACAAGTTCAAGGTGGAGTTGTGGAGTGAGACACTGTGGGTTGGGCTGGACACATGCAAGGAGTACACTTCCTTATAGTGTGCTCTGTGCTGTCTAGAACCCCTTGGTTTGGGGCACAGGAGTACAAGATTAGAGTTATAGTACTTTGAAATTCCATTTGTTGGGAAGACTGTGTTTGTTGGGCTATTCCAGGGAGGTCCAGGGTCTATAAAGGCCACATACTTGAGTGGGTGGCAGGCCACTCGTCTCCACAGGGCACTGAAGGACAATAGCCTGCAGCAAAAGTCAAAGGCTAAGGGGGTTTGGGGGTCGGGTGTTTTAACAGCCAAGGGTGAGAAGTGGCAGTGGGATGGGGGTGTTGGTTTATGTGTAAAGGTGTTTGCTGATAACTTCATATTTTCTGCCAGGGAAACTGGAGTCCCAGTGGCCTGATGCCAGGCTGGGTACCTTCCCTGTACTCTCAGGGTGTCTCTGTTGTCGGCACTGGAAATGAGAGGGGACAGTGACCAACTCTTGTTACTGAAACCTTTATTTTAGGAAAAGATACTTATTCGTGACTGAATGATCCACATATAAAAACCATCTTCCTCAGAGAGCCTGGGTTGGTTTCTCTTTAAAGCAATGTGTAATTTCCAGAGGCTCTTCAGAAGATGGCTGAGAAAAATCATAGCAAAAAGTTAATGTTTTTATTTCTGTCTCTTTCTCCTCACAGATAAGTTTGAAATTCTTGCTTCAGGCCATATGGCGTGGATGTTCCAGAAGGAAATTATAAAGTGCTCTCTGTTTCTACTCAGCCGCTTTTCACTTTGTCAAGTGGGCCCTTTGAAGCAGCCTTCCCCTCACTTCTGATTCTGACATGAATAATTGTTTAATTGCCTTCGGTCTACACAAGATAAGGAACTGGGTCTCAAAGTTGTATAATTCTCTTAACCAAACAATAGTGGAACCACCCAGGGCAGGTTTCAAAGAAAGGAAAGAATTCCTTACATATGTTAAGGATTTTATTCTTTTCAAAGTGCTTTGCTCTGCAGTATTTTGTTAAACTGGACAATCCATAAACTGAAGCACCGTGTAAATCATGTAGCAAAAAAGTAAGATTTTATAACAGTTACTGATTTGATTTTTCATATAAAAAACTAAGGCTTAGAATCAGGGAGTCGCAGCTCAAAATTAGAGCAGTTCAACTAAGCCCTGGCATGGTCTGCTTGCTCTGCACACTCTCGCCTCTGCCCCTGGTGCTCCCTGATACTGGAGGCCAAGGACTACCTTGGACCCAGAAGCTCCTCAGGGTGGGCGGGCCTCACATGGGGCCCACAGATGTGTTTCCTGATCTGGGTTTCCTGGTGATGGCCCTCAAGCTGGGGCAGAGTTGTTACAGTTCCTAAATTTTAAAAATATATATGTTGCTTTTTCTTTAAAAAAAACAACTGTCTTTGAAATAAGCTTACTGCCCTTTTCCATATTTTAAGAAAACTGCCAGCAAATCCTCATGGTGAGATGTTGTCTGCAGTTTCAAGTGTGAGGAAGGCAGCTTGGGGGTTCCCTGGGGGTTGGGGGGCAGGGCAGAGGACCCTCATTTTCCCACTCTCGCCAGGATGGAGCAGACCCCGGGAGGATACAGGGCCAGGAAGCCCCTCAACACCAGTGACCCAGGGGGGCGGTGCAGGGGAGCCTGAGAGGAGGGGCCATATGCCAGGGCTGAGGCCTTGGAGAGAGGGTTTCCTGTGTGTCAAAAGACACGATCAGAGTGGGAATGGAGCCCAAAGAGTGAGAGAAGTATTTGCCAATCACATATCTGATAAGGGGTTAATACCTAGAATATGCAAAGAACTCTTGCAACTCAAAAACAAGACAAAACAAAAACAAACAACTCAAGTAAAAAGTAGGCAAAGGACTTGAATAGACACTTCTCCAGAGAAGACACACAGCTGGCCAGTATGCACACAAAAAGGTGCTCAGCATCACTAATCATTAGGGAAATGCAAATCCAAACCACAATGGAATGCCACTTCACATCCATTTCTGTGGCTCTTATAAGAAACAAACACAAAGCCCTCAACAAAAGAGAGAGTAACAAGTGTCGGTAAGAATGCAGAATATTTGTTCACTGCTGGTGGGAATGTAAACGGGTGCAGCCACTGTGGAAAACAGTCTGGCGGTTTCCCAAAAAGTGAAATGTAGAGTTACCATGTGACCCAGCAATTGCACTTCTGGGTACATACACAAAATAATTGAAAGCAGAAATTCAAAACAAATAGAGAGGTGAGTAAAAGTAGCTTCACAACAGTTATTTGTATGGAAATAACACAAATAAATAATACAATAATAAATAAATAAATAAATAATACAAGAATAAACTCTATTTCATGTTCTTATAACTGTAAGCCTACTTTTGCCCTCCTGTATTTTCTTTAATTTTAAAAAATATGTGTACTGATTTTAGAGAGAGAGAGAGAGAGAGAAACATCGATGTGAGAAACATAGATCGACAGCCTCCCATACAAGCTGTGACCAAGAATTTGACCTACAACCTAGGCATGTTCTCTGACCAGGAATCAAACCCCCATCTTTTTGTTGTACAGGATGATGCTTCAACCAGAGTCACACTGGCAAGGGCCCCGTCCCTGTGTTTATACACCAATATTTATAGAAGCATTATTCACAATAGCCAAAAAGTGGAAACAACCTAAATTTTCATTGAGGATGAATGAATAAACAATGAAATACCAATACTGATCAGCTTTAAAAAGGAAGGAAATTCTGACACATGCTATGACGTGGATAAGCCTTGAAAACACGCGCTAAGTAAAATGAGCTGGACACAAAAAGTCAAATACTGTATGACTCCACTCATATATGATAGCTAGAGCAGTCAAATTTATAAAGACAGGAAGTAGAATGGTGGTTGCCAGGCACTGGGGTGGGGGGAGGAATGGGAGTTAGCGTTTACTGGGAACAGAGTTTCAGTATGAGAAGATGAAAAATTTCTGGATGTGGATGGTGGCGATGGTTGCACAATAATATGATGCCACTGCACTATACACTTTAAAATGGTTAAGATGGTAAATTTTATGTTTTGTGTGTTTTACCACAATTATAAAGTTCAAAAATTTTTAATGGTTAAAATGGAAATTTATGTTATAAATATTTTCAGTTTAAGAAAAGCTAAAGGAAGACAGAGAGAGAGTGAGAGAGAGAGCGAGCTTCAAAGAAAAGGGAGAAGACAGCAGAGGAGAGGGAGGTAATGAGGCGCTCTGCAGAATGAAAGCCGCTTGGAGGAGGAGCCGAAGCCCCTGCTTCACCTCTGTAGTGTGAGAAGCGCCCATGAGCACCCCTTCCTATTAGGTTCTTAGCCTGGGGAGGATGAAGGAAGAATCTGGGCCCTTCCCCATGGGCGTCTACCTGAAGTCACCCTCTCTGCCCTATCGCACGTGACAGCAGACAGAACAGACGATACCCACTGGAACTGGCCGGGGTGACTCCACTGATTCATATGTCACTGACTGGGGAAGCGAAGACACACCCTGTGGCCACCATCTTGGAAAAGGAAGCCTTCAAATAAAACCTTATTCAGAAGTTTAAGATGTAAAAGACGTAAGGTCACTTTGGTTGAAGCAGGGGTTGGAGACTCCAGAGGTCTACTTGACTTCTGTCTCACAGCGGCCTGTCAGGAGGCTCCAAGGAACACCCAAGGCTCTGCGGAGCACGATGTGAAAACTGCTCACCAACACCTGCACCTGCCTTGGTGTCGGGAGCACAAGAGCCTTCGTTGCTGGCACCATAGTCCCAATAGCTTGTTCTCTCCAGCAGTGGCAGGTTGCTTTTTTCCATTTAGAAACTTGGGGCCTCTTTTGGATACTTCTTGAAACTTTTACTTTTGGTCCTGAGAGACAGCATCTCAGTCCATGTGCAGAGGACAGACATTTTCCCAAGCTAAATAAATTACAATGTCATTGCTTGTTCTGTTCATTCAACTCTACTTTCTCAAGTTCTCTCTGATGACTTAGCAAAGTGGGTCCCTGTACTCCAAACCAAAATATTTCAAACATGGAGTGAATATAATAATGGCTGTAAGTTCCCACCTGGGGAAGATGTTCTTTATAATTCCTATCAGGGACATTTCCTGGCAGAGGGCATGACTCAGGTGAAGAGGCACACAGGGTGGAGAACCCCAATTGTCTCATGTCGTCCATGCTGTGGGGAGAGTTGACTACAAAGGATTGTTGGAAACTTCTGTGTGTTGTTCTGTGTAAGGCTTTCCTTAGGGCCTGTGAGATACCTGCAGTGAAGATTTATACCCCTTCCAAACCTTTAAGGATTTGGACTCTTTTCCTTTGGGTGTCTCACTGGGTTAGGATTGTCTACGGGTGGCCCAGCCTTTTCTTGATAAATTCTTCAGGGGCGAGAGGCATTTTATTTCTTGAAAGATATAAGAAACCATCATACCTGATTTCAATAACAGATTTAAAAGGAAATTTTTTAAAATTCTTGAAAGTATCTGTCATCAGATGGGCAGGCCCTTATTGTTTTCTAATAATTTTATAAATCTCAAAATTTACTTAAACTGTATGACCATTATTTAGAGTGACACAGTGAATTATATCAATGATTTTGTTAATTATCTTACTTTTCATAGCTCTATTTATATATCTACAAATGTATACATCATATAATGCCCATTGCTGCCTCTACTTTATTTAAATATTGAGGGTTTTTTTTAAGTTCACCTAGGACCATAAAATGGATTTCAGGCAGTATTATTGGTTGACTCTTGCTTCAGATTCAGGTAATGGGGCAGTTTGTTGGTTTCATATCCATCATCCATCCTCTTCCATCCTCATCCTCTATGCATCAGCCAACTACTTTCTACTGGGGGTTCCATGAGGTTCCAGGGAAGCAAATTTCACCCCGATCTTCAGGGTGGGCCGTGTGGTCTAGGCTAAGCCACTTAGTGCTTTCTATTCCTCTGGACACAGACATTGGTTGCAGAGTGGGTATGCAACACAAGGGAGCTCAATCAGAATGAATCTTCATATTTCCTTGGAAAGGCCTGGCAGGGATGCAACCTCTTCTGTTCTGGACTGGAATGAGGATATACCAACCCTGAGAGCTGCTGGAAGCCAGAGGAGAATTGTTTTAGAATCTGACACCAAAAAGGGCAAAGTGAAGAGCAGGAAAGAAATTGGATTCTTAGTGACATTGTTGGACTACTGAATCAAGACTTGTCTGAAGTCAGTATTACCCCTAGCACTATTAGTTACTTCAGTCAACAAATTCACTTAATGGTTTAAGCCATTTTTAGCAAAGCCTCCTGTTACTTGTATTCTAACCGATACAGTTTCTCAAAGATACATTAGTATACAACATAATAGTTTATAAAACCACAGTATCCTACTTCACTTTTACAATAAGAATATTCAGAAAGTTTATTTCTTATATTTCTACAACCTGGATGGATCTTGAGAATATCATGTTAAGTGAAATAAGTCAGACAGAAAAAGTTAAGAATTTTATGATCTTACTCACATGTGGGATATAAGACTGAAAGCAACAAATGAACAATCAAGACAAACAGACAAACAAAGAAAAACCAATAGAAAAAGTCTGTGGTGGTTCCCAGAGGGAAGGAGGGTAGAGGGCAAGTAAAGGGTAAAACAGGTCAAGCACACAGTGACAGCAGATGAGTTGGCTTTGGTTAGTGGACACACAATGCACTATACATATGATGTATCACAAATTGTACACTTGAAACGTATATGGTCTTATTGACCAATGTCACCCCAATAAATTTGATTTGAAACAAAAGAAATACAAAAAAAAAACAGAAGAAGACAGGAATCATGGAGGCATTGGCCTAGGTTTAACATGTTTAAGCAGAAAATTTATGTGAGGACAGAAAGTACGGAAAAAATTTTAAAGTTGTACCCTTAGAGTCTTTTACAGTGTTTGTTGACAAGACATAATAAATATTTGTTAAGCGAATAAATAAATCAAAGAATAGGGGTGGAATGATAAAAAGAGTAATGTGCTTCATTTTAATTATTCATTCCTTTTCTGACAGATATTTACTAAATGCCTACTATGCACCAGGCGTCAGACCAATGTTTAAGTTAAGTGCTCTTGGTGCCAGCACTTCCAGTGCAAGAAAGAAAAGAAAAAATTGTTAATATCTCTAACATTCTCGTGCTCTTTTTTAAAAGTTTCAAACTCTTAAGAGGTTATTTGTATTTAAAGTCCTGCAATGATTTACTAGAGAGGATCCTGTGTAATAAAACCTCTTTTCTGCTGCATGTGCCCATGGTTTCCACTGTGTATACCTTGAGAATGGACACTTCCTGCTTGGAAAGAGGTTGCTTGTTGCAAGTGCGTGGTGCAGTCTGAAAGCCTCACACATACTGAATCACAGTCTCCTCAGTGTCTAATTCTCTCTCGGATGTATGTTAGGCTGTTTGCTCATTCAGGTCTCTGGAAAACCAATAAGATTGATTTTGACTGTTTTAGTATATACCATAGAAGATCAAAAATGCAGGAGAAGGCATTGTGTAGATTTGAGACTCAGAGTTTAGAATAATGAGAAGGTGGAAGGACAACCACCCCATGGGATGAGGCATGGACCAAGAGGTGAGGAAACAGCCCAGCTATAATTCCCCTGGAGGTGAGATGGGCAACGGAAAAGAAACCCAGCCAAGACATTTAATTCCTTATGTCTAACAGAACCTCAAAAATTAAATTCACAGAATCACGGATGAACATTGTTTGAGAATTTGAAAACTCTACAAGGTTCTCTTTCCTCTTTTCCTGTCCTGCCTGAAAGCAGAAAAAAGAGAGAAATGCATGTTGGATGCATTGAATAGTGGAAATAGCCAAAGCCCTGGAGTGAGATGGAGCAGGGTTCAAATCCCACCTCTAACAGTTTAGGCAAGTTACTTAATCCTCCTGAGATTCACTTTCTCACCTGGAAACTGGTGACAATATTAGCCTTAATAAGGTGTTGTAGCAGTTAGATATAACTGTATATAAAGTGCATGCGTATACCAGGCATTTGGGAAATGGCTGCTGTTATTTTGTACTTTTTATATAAGCAGGACCAACTTGGACTCATTAAAAAATGTTGTCTTACTTATTTCTTGCTTTTCTTAACAGAAAAAAAGATGTTTCTTCAGAAAATGTCCCATAGCACAGGGGGGAAAAGGCAAATGAAGAACACATGGTACTTTACAGAAAATCAAAATTTTACTAAAAATTCAATCATGGCTGTGCAATGAGGGTGGAACACTGCTGTCTTGAATCTCTTACTGCTCATTTTATTAGCATTCATCTGAGAGAAGGAGGGAAGTATCAGTTCACATCCTTGAAGAGCATTCAAAATGTCTCATGTTTCTGATAATGCCTTGCAGAACCTTGAGCAAACTAATGATAAAAAAGATGGATGACTGTGGATTATTCAGCAGGTTCTGGGTGTTCTTTCAGAAACTTTAAAAAGACCTTCTTAACTGTTCACTCATAAACTTGGTGCTCTTTCCCCTTGGGCAATGTCTCTCATCTTTGAAGTTGAGTCCACACCAGTGTCAGCTGTCCAGGGCATGATTTATTTCTTCTGTTAAGGACCAAAGGCAGAAGCAGAATGGCGGGTGGCTGTTGGCTTTCACCATCGCCCTCTCTGGCCACCGTGGGGAAGCGGCCAAGTAACAGCACGGAGTCCTGGTGCAAGGCTGGCTGTGGCTATGGGTGTAGGCAGAACCCAGAACACTGAAAGAAACGTGATGGCCTGGTCAACCACTTCTGACCACCCATCCTTTTTACATACTTTTCAGATTGGAGAAAATAACAAGGTGAAAGTTTGCCAATATTGTGCAATGAAAGTGGGAGTTTGCATAATACTGATAAATCTGGCATGGGGTTTATGGAGAATCAAAACAACTTATAAAACACAAGTCTTTCTGAAGAAAAACCTGATAATTAACCAATTCTTATTTTTTAAGTAATAACACTTGCTTTTCCTTTTTTTGACATTTATGTAAAGTCAATTCTGTGACATTCTAAAAGTATAAAGTGCCATTGACATTTAAACTATACTTTCATCCCATACAATGCCAAGTGCCTGCCTGTGCCCAGCTGAGGAAACTTTAGTGAGTCATTTGGTTGTTTAGATCAGGAAAGTTTTTTTGGAGGAGAACATTGATGTTCAAAAGAATCAACCAATTTTGATAATGATCAGTTTATAGAATCACTGAACCTAAAGGAGAAACCATATATTTTTAAATTCAAGTTGCAAAATAAGTTCGAAATAAATTCAATTTTAAAATTTAAACATAAAGTTTTAAATATTTCAGAAGAAAATAAAAAAGAATACTGTTATAATTTGATGTGTAGCAAGCAGTAGAAAAGGATTTTATGAATCCTAGGACAAAAGTTGTAAGGGAAGATATTGCTAGGTTTGAGTACTTAATGCACATGTATTCACAAACACAATCAAAATGTCTAAATAGCGGAAAAAAAACCCAACTCTGATATGCTTTGGTATTTAACTAAGCTAAGAGGCAAATGGTAAACTTTAAATAAATGTTAACAACTTTAATATATAAAGATCTCTGACAGATCAAAAAAGAAAAGATGAATCCATATGTTAACAATGGGGCACTAACAGCAAATTCATAGTGGAAAAAAATGGCCAAAAACATAAACAAAAAATTTTAACCTTCCTGGCAACAAAATAAAAAAGATCAAAACAATAAAACTCCCTATCCTAGTGGGGGAAAATGGAATAAAATGAACATACTCAAAATTAGCAAGGATTTGTGGAAATAGGTACTTTCATGCTTCGTTGTTTGGAATTTAAATTAGTACAACTTTTAGGACACCAATTTGGGATTATATATTCAAACCCTTGAAAAAGAGCATAACCTCTGATCCAGCTTCTAGGGATAAAGTCTAAGCAAATAATTGGACAAGTGGCAAGAGATTTAAATGCATAAATGTAAATGGCAATATTTTTAATAATAGTAAAAAAGAGAAACAACTTAAAATCTTGATAATGTGGTATCATATAAATTATAAGTTACCAGTTAAAAGAAAGGCTATTGAATACCACAAAGAGTTTGATGTAACTGTATTTAAGAAAATGTGTGTGCATTAAGGAGGATACACACGCAGGCAGACACGCAGAGCAGAGCCGGTCGCTGCTCTGGTGCTCTGCATGTGCTAGTTCACTTCATCCTCACTACAGCCCTGTGCAGTGGGCATTATAAAAACACTCCACTTCACAAATGAGACCACTGAGGCAGAAAAGTAAAGCCACATCACCGGCAAGGGCAGAGCCAGGAATCAAGTCCAGGTCCTGCAGCTCCACAGTGTCCGGTCTTGACTATTAACCGTCCACACTGGCTAAAAACATTTGCTTTCCAAGCTCACTTTCACACCAAGAGAGAAAGGCTGGGGACACACAGTGAGCAGCCTTCAGTGTGCATCTCTGGGTGGGGGAATGATGGAAGGCGCGGAGGACCCTATTTATTAATTAAAAAATTAAATCAACATATTCTGATTTTTCTGCACTCAATACACATCACTCAGCGGTAAAGAACCACAAGTTTTTCAGAGCTGCTGAGCACTAGCAAATAGTGATTAAATAATCATGTTCCCCTCATTCCACTGCTTTGGTAAATTACAGGCCAAAATAAGGTTAAGGAACCACCTCAGCTTCCCAAACCCCTGCCTCTGCTAAGCTCTAGACTGGAATGCCTCACACTGACACGAAATGTGTTTTTCTTTTTAAACCTTCCTTTCTTTCTGAACATTCTGTGCCTGTTATTTTTTTCTTCCACAGGGATGACTGTGCTGGGCCCAGCATTCCTAAGACCTGACGTTGGACCCAGGCTCCGGCCTCTTCCTCCTGCTGTGAGCCGTGCTGCCAGGGGCCTCCTTAGTTCTGCTCTGTGCTTCCTCACAACCCCAGAGGATAGTGATGAGAGGAACATTCTCGTTTTTTCTCCTGACTCAAATCATTTTGGCTCTTGAACAAATACCAAGGGTCTTAGAGATAGTACAGTGTTTCCTGGTATGGCATTTTTTAAAAAGAGAAAACCTTTCTAAATCTGTGTCCACTTTATGTATTTGGAGGTGGTGTGGTAGATTTTTCAGTGACAACAGTGATGCTGAGGGTGCTGATGGCTGGGGCACTCCTCTGGGGTGGGTTCTGTGCCCTGTCCTGTGCAAGGGGTTCTGCAATGAGATCCTGCTGAACACTCCCAACAGGAGTGGGCAGCCCACCTCTTTCAGGGTGCTGTGGGTCAGGGTCTTGTGTGTGGTCAGAGCTCAGAAGAGAAGGAACGAGGATCTTAACTATGTTTTGTCTGCTTCGAAGTCTGTGCCTGGACACTTAGGTCAAGGTCTACGACCAGACGTACCTGTTGACTATGTGGAGACTAAGAGTTCCCCTCCCCCTCCCCCACCTACACTAGAAAGCACCAGGGCTCGGGGATCGACTAATGTTTGATCCTCAGGGAAAGGACACACCAACAGAGCCACCGCCAACTTGCCAAAGAATGTGAAAATGGCCATTAAATGAAGTTACTCTTTATTTGAGAAAGTGACTTTGGGGAATAAGAGTGTGGGTTTTGGGGGTGGCTCTTATTCTCTCGTGGTCTGTAGTCTCTTAAAGGGGGGGGTGGGTGCTTTAGGCCCTGGAGAGGCTGAGGGGCTATGTTGCCTAGAGGAGGAACGACATACAGGAGACAAATAGCTGACTCTAGACTCTGGTCTGGACTCAGGAGCAGGGACTGGCACATTTTCCCTGTAAAAGGTCAGACGATAAATATTTTAGGCTTCGAGGGTTCAACAGTCAACTGCTCGCCCTGCTCTGGTACCCATATGTCAACAAATGAGTGTGGCTGTGTTTCAATAAAACTTACAAATACTGAGCTTCGAACTTTGTATAATTTTTATATGTCGTTAAATATTACTTTTAATTTTTCTAACTCTTTAAAAGCATTCTTAATCATCAGTGTGCAGAAATGGGCAGCAGGCTGGACTTAGTCTGTGGGCTGTAGTTTGCCTACCCTGCTGTGGAGTCAAGGCCAGAGGAGTGGATATTTCCATTTAGGGGGTCAGTTCAGCTCTGAAATGAAAAGCACAAGTGCTTTTCCATTGTACCACCTGCGTAACTTTGGGCAAGTTACTGGAGCTCTGTGTGCCTCTATTTCTCCTTCCACATAATGGGAATATGAATCATCCCCAGCTGGGAGGATTAAGTGACATGATCCACTGAACAGGATCCAGAGAAGTCCTCACTAAGCATCAGCCATCATCACTATGGATACTGTCATGGCTGATGCTATAACAGGAGGATGTGAAATCTCAACACTGCTTGGCACGTCTGTTTCTTCCAGGGGCAGCAGTGACTCAGAGGGTGTTATGGGTGGTGTTCTCTGGGCCATCTCTTCGCATCCCAGTCTACTCATAGAGTAGTAAGATTCAGAGGTAGAAGGGCTCTCAGGAGCCTTCCAGTGCCACCTCCCATCCAAGGCAGAAATCTTATCTGCAGCCACCATTATACCAACCCCATTAAAAGTTCTAGTGGCAGCCCTGGCTGGCGTAGCTCAGTGGACTGAGCACGGGCTGCAAATCAAAGTGTCGCAGGTTTGATTCCCAGTCAGGGTACATGCCTGGGTTGCAGGCCATGACCCCCAGCAACCACACATTGATGTTTCTCTCTCTTTCTCTTTCTCCCTCCCTTCCCTCTCTAAAAATAAATAAATAACATCTTTTAAAAAAAAGTTCTAGTGGCATCCTGTGCCTAATCAACACTCTATCCTGACACTCTCCCCCACACTGGCTGCCCTCATGTCCTCATCCTTCCTTCTCCATGTCTTCCTCTGTCCCTTCCTCCAACACTGGTAGCTGGCTTCATGTGAGGACTTCAGCATCTTTGTGTCCAAGCACCTAGGCCATGTAAATACCCAGTCAGCATTTGTAGCACTGAGTTGTACCTCTGTTCCCACAACTGGGTCTCATCCACAGACTCACTCCTTTCCCACCATTTGTGCTTCCTCTAGATTCTGCATGTGCCAGATGCTCCCAGCTGCTACATTGTCCTAACCCACATTTGCCTCAGCGCCCACAGCCCTCAGTGCCCCACCAGCAATCGGAGAGACTAATCAAAGTGCTGGAGACCAGAAGGGGACTGGCCAGGGTGGGTTTCCCTGCGCACTCCGCCTCAAGAGGGAGTGTTTACTTGGGTGGACACGAAGCAGTGAATTCAGAGAATAAGATAGCCGGAGCCCAGTGAGCTAAGCATACAGGGAAGAAAGTCAAATTTTCCATTCTGTTTCAGCCATGACTACAGTTGTCAGGAATCAGTGCAATTGCTTCGAATTTAAGCTGATTTGCATGGGCAAGTCTCTTCGCAGAGCTGGGTTTTTATTTTCCCACACATTCTTTAATTTTCATAGAATGTCAACAGACAAGAGTGTAGAAAAATGATCTGAAGCACGTTCAGTATATTTCTGTTATTTACTTAACACTCAATAATACATATTATGTCAGATACCAGTCTGAGGCTGCCATTTATTCATTCATTCAATAAAAATAGATTGGATATAGTCTGTAAGACCACACTGAGCTAGATAAAAAGGCAGAAGATACAGTTTCTCCCCATGTATTTAGTGGGAGAGACAAACCCGTAAATCAATAACAACTCCTGTAATAAGGGCATACACAGCATATGTCATTTATCCTGGGGACCAGCAGGAAGGCCTGTCACTCAGCCCCAAGGAGGTGATGTTTAAATTGTGTCCTGAGAAGTGAGTGAGGATCTCGAACAGTGAGGAGGCCAGTATAGCAGGAACAGCATCTGCACAGCACTGAGTGAGGGTCATCCTGCACCTTCAGGGAGCTGCAAACCTGTCCACCAGCAGCCCAGAGCAAAGCCCTTGGTCTGCTCTGCCTGCCATGAAAAGTGCCACAGACATTTATTTCTCACAGCTGGAGGCTCGAAGTCCAAGATCAAGATGATGGCATTTTAGGTTTCTCCTGAGGCCTTTCTCTGGCTTATCAATGGCTGCCTTCTCACTGTGTCTCCACATGGTCACCCTTCTATGCAAACATGTCTGGTCCCTCTTTCTCTACTTTTAGGGACACTAGTCAGATTGGATTAGGGACTCATAACTGGCTTCATTTTGACTTAATCAACTCCTTAAAGGCTGTCTCCAAATTCAGTCACATTCTGAGGTACTGGGGTGTTAAACGTTCAACATACGAATCTGAGCGGGATGCAATTCATCCATAAGCCAGGAGGAAAATGGATTGAGGGGGTTGTGTAGGAGACCGTTCTGCATGGCATGGGCCCAGCTCCCACTTGGAAATGCACAGGACCCATGCCCACCGATAGGTTCTCCCATGGGGAATCAGGCCTGCAATGTACCTAGGCCGCTTTGAGTCTTGCTTTTTGCTAAAACTCCCTCACTCTGATTTGTAGCAAACACTTACTGCAAAGTAACTTCCTAAAATCCATGCTAAACCTTCCAAGGATGAGTGTAACCAGTTTTACCACTTTTGTCTTTTTATTTGCAAATATCCCTCTTCTGTGATGTGACTAGCAGCACTGGCTCCTTTGTTTCCTGCAAAAGGTAACCACCTAAAGCAAACCTGTGCATAGTAAATGAGGACCATCGTTTAATGGTCAGAGAAAACCCAATGAAGGTCTGCCATGGCAGAGGCCGAGGCTTTTGCTCCCCTTGAGAGAAAAGCCATGCTCTCCCTTTTCCTCCACCAGACTCGATAGTCCATGTGAATGTCTCATTTCATGAATAATGATGTGGACACTGTGGGCCACTGTCTGCATCAGGTTGGGACTGGTATAATGGCTACTGGAATAGTCCAGGGGGAAAGTTATGGAAGGATGAGGGAACATCAGCAATGGAGGTGGGAAGAAAGCAGGGGATTCTTGAGGTTTGTAGGAACCTTGGGAGTGGGCTGTAAAAATGTTGAAAAATTATTTTTTGTTGAAGAGGGAGAAGCCTCAAGATATTTATATGGTGACAGGCAATCTAAGAATGAGGATAGTGGTAGTGGACAGTTTGTTTTCAGTCTGCTGTAGGTTTGATTCATATGAATCAGGGTCTCTGAGTCTGACTGTGGACCTCCAGAACGGAGCCTGCAACTGGTGATGCCACTGAAGCACTGTCACCCCAGTGGGGTCACATGGGGATGGCAAGATCATCACCTTGTCTTCCTCAACTGCAAACATAGCTGCAGACTCACCTGTGGAGGATACTGGCCAGCAGTATCCATCTTGGCTGCGGATGCTCGTCAAAACATGCTAAAAACATACACAGAGACAACCAGGTCCTGTGGGGGAATAGGAACAGTAGGGCCACTCCTCATGTGGGGAGCACCTCGTTCCCCCTCTGGAGAGGCTTTTTATTGGTTTCATTTGAATAAGAATTCAGGTAAAAGCTCATTAAACATTGCTGGGAAGTAAGGATCAAACAATAGATAGCAAGGAAGTCTGAGGGCCTATTTTGAGTCAGGATCAAAGAGCTGTAAAACTTGAAAGAACAAACTTACTTCTTCCTTGGACCCTTATCATTCAACTGAGAGCATTCTAAACAAAGCAGGTTTCACAGGATTTTACATATTCTTTCTTAGGCCTGATCACCCAGGGACCCCGCCCTTTCCAGCACAGGGCTGCACTACCCTGTCATTGTTTCAGGCTCAGGTGGAGCAAGGGAACTAAGGCAACCAAGAGATAAGGAGATTTTCTCCCAGACGAGGAGGACTCAGGCTGTGTCAAAGCCAAGGAGTGAGAGTCCATCACCCCCTTTTACTGTAGCCCCCAAAGGCCTTCCTTGGGGGCCTCCCATGCAATCGTGCCTGTCTTAGGTTGTTCCCCCCTTGGGGAATCTTACCCATCATTGGCTAACTGACCAAGCATTGGGGTTCAGTTATGAATGAAGCAGCAGAAGCAGGGCTCCTGCCAGGGAGATAAGCTATTGTCTCCTTGCTGGCTTACGGTCCAAGGCCCCTCCCTCAGCCTTAGCCTTGGCGGGGGTTACAGCTTCTGATACCAGGCAGGGCAGTTCCCAACACCCATGGGCTCAGTGATAAATGGACTCTAAGCCTGAATGGTAACATCATAGCTACTTGTTTGTAAATACAGTGAGGTGGGATATCCTAATACCAGATGGTTAAAGCCAAGAAAACTCATTCTTGGTGAGAAAACTGTTTGGTACAATTCTTTGGGAAGATAATAGTATGTGTTTTAAGGTCCTCACACATTGTCACATTACTTGTCTCAATAATGTCATTTCTGAGAGTTTGGATGCAGAAACAAATAAAAGTGAAAGATATTCACTGTAGCATTGTTTAGAATAAGGAAAAATGAATCAAAGCATGTACATGTAAAGAGATGTCCAGTGCTCTCACATGATGGAAGACAATATGGTGGCTTAAAATATAACTTAGATAATTTTTGTAACATGCTATCCATATACTGTTAAGTGTAAGATAAAAATTCTACAATGTCAACACAACTGTGTGAATAAGCCAACAATATAAAAAAAAAGACTAAAATATCTTCACTAGCAGTGATTTTTGTTTGCCTGGCTATTGCTTTGATAATGAAAAGATACTAAACATAGAACTATGGCTATAGCTCTTCACTGATTAGCAATGGCGATGACAACCAGAGTTATTTGTTTTTCTGTTCACTTTTCACATTGTTCTCCGGGATTTCGATAGAGCAAAAATTATCCAAAAAGAAATGCAGGTGTTTTCCTGAAAATGTATCAAGGGAAACCTCTACATAACCCATCAGGCAAGCATCTTCAGAATGTTTTTATTCTGTGCTCAACATCATTTCATTGTACAAACCATACACTCATTTGGAAAATGCAGAAAAATTGTAAAGTCAGAGAAGTATGGAGAGGCAAAGAAAAATCTCACTTAATTCTTCTATTCAGGTAATAAATGTTGATATTTACAATAACAGGAACAGATTTTGATAGGAGAAACTGCTGTGTTTATACTAACCAAGTGCATTTAGCTCTGACATAAAACTGATGCTACATTTCACCCCTCAACAAAGCCAAATCATCTACAGACAGTGCAGGTTTAAGGGCACTCAACAGTATTGAGCTCCATCTATGTGGTGTGGGGCGGGGCGACGGAGTAGACCTGCTTTCATTGACCTGAAAGTTGAGAAGGCAACTCTGTTGCTATTTTTGAGAGTGTATTCCATCAGTAAATCCCAGAAATGCTATACCCAAAATGCGAGTAGATTTCAGTGCTAAGCCTAGACATTGTACCAGAAGATGAGCCATGCTGCTCCCTGCATTCCTCCTCATTGCAGAAGCACAGGGCCATCTTCTATTTGTCACCTCTTACTCTCTAGCAAACCCCCAGTCCTGGAACATAGCAGGTACTCAATAAACATTTGTGGAAATAAACGAAAGCCTGGGGTTCAAATTTCTACCCTATTACTTCTCTAGCTTCAACTCCTGTTTTCAAGCCAGTGACTTTCCAATTTTAATCATGAACCCTGTCTTCCCTCCAAAATTGCAGATGCAGCTAACTAGCTGCCTCACAGACTTTTCCACTTGGATGTTCCATTAGTAGTTACATCGTCTGTCTAGCGAAAGGCTGTCTCTTCCCACTGCTTTGTCTCACTCTTTCCTCTTCCATTTATTTGCTCAGCAAATCATGCTGACTCTATTTCAAATGTATCCCAAATCTATCCTGTCATTTCAATTCCCACAGCTGCTGTGTAAACCAGTTCAGACTCTCATTGTATCTTACCTGGATATGAAACCCATCTCCTAACTGGTCTCTCTGCATCCAGTTTTCCTACTTCAAAATATCATCTCTGCGGCCATAGCCAATAGTATCTAAACTCAGGTATAGTCATACTACTTCCTTCCTTGAAAACAGTAAAAAATTTCCTATTGCCTTAGAATCCAAGTTCTTAGCTCAGAAGGCCTCTCACAGTCTGGCTCCAACTTCCCTTTCTGGTCTCATCTCTTATAAAACTCACCTCTTGCCCCAAACAGGCCTGGTCTGTTTTAGCCATACGAAATACCCCATGCCTCAAGTAGGGCCATACTGTTACAGGGTGCAGCCAAGAGGGGGGACCCCAAATAGGCATTTGAAATGGGGTCCAGAACTCAAGGTGTCCCGGAGATTTTAAGGTGTCTTCACCCCTTCCCCCAACAGGTGTGAGTTGGGGGAAGGGGCACACGGAGCAAGAACATGCAGGGCCCCTTTGCAGCTAATCCATGGCATGGTCATTTAGCATACCTATAGCCTTTGGCTGGTCAGTTAGATATGCTAAATAGCTATGGCCATGCTCAAGGCAAGGGGGATGGAAAGGGATCTGCCCCCACAAGATGTGACTGGGGGGCAGGTCCCCTGAGTTATAGCGCCTGCGTGGGAGCTGGGAGAAGATTGGCTCCATGACATGGGGTGACACCTGCCCAGACCCACGATGGCGACCAGAAAAGCTGGAGAAGACAGCAGATTGAGGGCAAGTGTGCCCAAGTGTAGGAAGAGTCGGAAATGGGGCTGCAGAAGAAGATTGGCACCGGGGATTTAAACCCAGACATGGCAGCCATTGAGGGGGAACCACGCGGCTTTGGACAGAGTGGGGACTCTCCCTTCCTGCAGCCCTGAGGAGGGGAACCACGTGGCTTTGGCAGAGTGGAGACTCCCCCATCCCAGAGGAGGAGAACCACGCGGCCTTGACAGAGTGGAGACTCCTGTGGCCCTAGGAGAGAGGACCACGTGCCAGTGCCAGAGTGGGGACCCCCACAGCTTTAGAAGGGGGAACCACCACCTGGTTTTAGCAGAGATCCTGGCGACTCAGCCGAGGGTGCCGGGAACCCAGGGAGGTCTCCCAGTCGAGATGGAGGACTAACTAAGAACCAGAGGACTGCCTGAGCCATGGACTTCTATTTCCTTTCCTGAGATACGGTACTCTGGACTGGGCAAAGGGGGAAGGAAGGAAAGACTGTGTGTTTGTGGGTGTTTTTAGGGACTTTAGGATTTTTGATAAAGACATTAGATCACTACTTTAAGTTAGTATAGCATTAAATAAACATTTCCTTTCCTTTTTACGAATCTCTGGCATTGAGAGACGTCTTTCCTAGGGCGGCAGACATAACGGACCCGGGGCCTTCTTTCAATAATAGTATATCATCCCAGGCCCCCCCTGTTGTGTTCTGTAACAATACCTTTACATAATAGACTGATCTAGACTCTTCTCCCCAGTTTCTTATTGATGGAGCTCCTTCACCTGAGAGCTCTTTCCCTGTATTTGGAGTCCAGCCCATTTGTCATATCCTCTGGAAGGCCTTCCTGGGGCCTCCCAGGTAGGAGCAACCACTCTTTGGACCTTGCTCTCAAAGTACTTAGTCCATGCACGTATTATAGTACTCACCTTGACCCGGGTTATTTGTTTTGCTGTTGTTGGCACTTTCAGAGCTTAATATGGTGCCCGATGCACAGCAGTGGCTAGGTCCATGTTTGATCTGCAAACAGACAGCTGTGCAGGGCGCTCGAGGTCTAAGGCACCACAGTTCCCCACCCAGTGGAAGCAGCCCCAGTCTCTGGGTCCTGCCCCCGGCCTCAGCCCACCACACACCCATCCTCTGTGCAGTAGGCAGGCTTCACTTTGCCAAAGAATCCCCTTGGGTTCTGGCATCACAGGCTGATTTGCCCTACCTCTCTGTGAAAGGTTGATTCAGTTGTGATCAATGCATGCTGGGTGATTTAGATTTGTTTAGAGAAGTTCAACAATGGGGACTGAGCCTGAGGGAACTATATCTGTAGGAAGGACTTGGGAATGGCGCTTATTTATATTCTGGGGTTTAAATGAGATACAACAGGACTCTCCACTGGACTTAAGTCTATGGATGGGTCCATGATGAGGACATAAAAAGACAAATGAAAGGTGTTTTCTAAGTTGTACCCAGCTTTTAGCTTAGATTTCTAAATTACAGGACTTCAGGAAGCCTGTTGCTCAGTTCTTCAGAACTAGGCTGGATTCTCCTCCGGTAAATCCAGGGACCTCCCAACAACACTTTTCTTTTCTTTCTTTTTTTAAGATTTTATTTATTTATTTTTAGAGAGGGAAGGGAGGGAGAAAGAGAGAGAGAGAGAAACATCAATGTGCAATTGCTGGGGGCCATGGCCTGCAACCCAGGCATGTACCCTGACTGGGAATTGAACCTGCGATACTTTGGTTCGCAGCCCGCACTCAATCCACTGAGCTATGCCAGCCAGGGCTTCCAACACTTTTCATTCAGTGTGTTTCCATGACAGGAAAGCTCGTTGCTGCCCCCCTCCCCACCACCCCCACCCCACCCCCGCCGCATTAAACTGTAAATTGGGCAACGACAGGGCTTGTGTTTATTTCTTCCAGTCTTCTCAGAACTCAGTTGATTATCTAGCTCCTAGTAGATGTTTCGGAAACAGTTGTTTAATTAAATCAAATGAAATCGTCCTCATTTTCTACCCCAGGAGACTAAGCCATTCAGTGTGCCTGAGGAATGAACACTCAAGTATTTATAGACCAGCAACTTTCAACCTTGTTCATCTCATGGCACAGATAAAATAATTACTGAAATTCTGCGGCACACCAAAAAAAATTTTTTTTGCTGACCTGACAAAAAGTAGGTATAGTTTTGATTTATTCATATTGGACAGGTATTGTTGTGTTGACTGTTGCCATTTTTTTAAATTTGACATTCTAAGGGAAAAGGGTCAGTGCCTCAGACTAAATAGTCAGGTATTGCATGTTTTAAAAATCCTTGCCGCACACCGGTTGAAAAGCGCTGCTCCATACTGACTGCGAAAATGAACTTGTTGGGGACTTGCAGAGGCACGCAGGAGGGAGCTCTGCTGATCCCCTCCACCCCCATTATTGGGCAGACACCCTGCGGCCTGTGGTCCCGTGCAGGAGAAGCGAGGAGAAGCAACGGGATAAAACCCACAGGGGATTCACAAAGGCTTCTTGGAAAAGTGACGTGAGGACCGTGGAATCCGTACGAGGAAGGGTATGCGGGGAGGAACCAGTGCAATGAAAGGCTGAGTGGAGGGAAAACGTAGGGTACGATCTGGAGTGAAAAAAGCAGGAAACAGGCTCCGAGACTACGTCTGGCAGCTGGCTGCAACCTGCGACGCGCCTTACAGTGGGTGTCAGAAGTCGGCTGCTTTCCCAGGGCTCTGTTGCCCAGGTGCGGAGAGAGGGCGAGGGACGCCCGCCCCCACCCCCGCACGCACAGGTGCGGTGTTTCTCGAGCCTGGGTGGAAGCTGGCGCCCTCCCCCGCCCACCAAGGGCTGGACTGCACACCAGGGCCCCAGTCCCCACCCTGCCCCGGGTGTCCGCCCAGCCCCGGGTGAAGAGTTGGGGACCTGGGATGGGATGAGTAACCGTTGGCTGCGGGCCGCGCAGCGGGGCGGGAGCGCGCCGAGCTCTAGTCGTGCAAATCCGGCCGGAGGCCTGGGGTCGTGCCCTCGGCCGGGCGGGGCGGCACTGAGTGCGATAAAAGGGCCGTACCGCGTCGGGCCGGGCCGCGGTCTCCACGTCTCCACTCCCGGCTGCAGCGCGCCTCGCGGGTGCGCGGGCGGCTCAGGGGCAGGAGGACCCAGGACCTCCGGGCGACGGGATGGCGGCGGCAGCGGCGTGCGCACCCCCAGCCAGGCCCAGCCTGACCTCCATCTCGTCCGGGGAGCTGCGCAGCCTGTGGACCTGCGACTGCGAGATGGCCCTGCTGCCGGTGGCCCAGCTCCTGCGCCTGCTGCCCGGCGCCCTCCAGCTGCGCGGCGACCAGCTCACGGTGCTCGGGCCCGAAGAGCCAGCGGCCGCGTTCGGGGGCTTCAACGTCTTCGGCGACGGCCTCGTGAGCCTGGACGGGCAGCTCTGCCGCCTCAGCCGCTACATCAAGAGGTGAGTGCGCCCCCCTATCCCCACCCCTGGCCACCGGGTCCCGGGAGCCCCCGCTGCCCTCCCCTCCTCCGGGCCGCACGCCTAGAGTCTGCTCTTTGCTGACGTCACCACGGCCACGAAGCTGTCCCTCCCGAGGCTGTCTGCCCTTCCCCTTGACCCTTGCAGCTGCGCTCGAAGTCGCCAATGGGGGCACCGGATTGGGGCGGGGGGGAGTTGGAGAGGAGCGTAGGGTGGCTAGGAACCCGGAGCACGTCACTGGCGGGTCATTTTCCCTTTCTGGCTCCTTAACTGGGTCAGATGAGCTCAAACTGGGGACACACCCCTCGGGGATGTTTACAGAGGACTCACATCCTGGCTTTAGATGGGGAGTGGGGGTGAGGGGTGGAAAGGCTCAATTTTGAGCACTTCGAGCCTTATTCAGGGAGGAGACCCAGTGGAGAAGCGTGTGAAAGTACACAGTGACCCATCTTTGGCCTCCCTTAGTGTTTCAAATAAATGAATAAATAAACCACAGCTGAGAAGGGAACAGAGCCCCATGAAGTCCAACCCAGGGTCCTGTGGGTCTTCGTGTGGGCAAAAGTAAGTGTTGTGTGGGAGTGTGCTGGTGTCTTATGTTTGTGCAGAGAACTGACTGCCAGGAAGCAGGCGAGTGCAGTCTGGAGCGTGATTCAGAGATGAGTAAGCCCGCCAGCTATTACAAAGCCCGTTGCTCCTGGGAAAGACAGCGGCACTGTGCCACCCTGTGGGTGAGATGGAGCCAAGAGGGGCAAGCAAACAAAATGGCATTTAAAACGCCTTCTTCGGGCTGCTTTTCCACACAAAGAGAATGAGGGCTTTGAATGTCTGAAAAGCCATTCCCAGACAAGAATTTCTCCCTTTCTTGGGGAGAAATTGAAAATTCCAGCCCATAAGCAGGGACCTGGGAGGAACTGAATTAGCAATCAGATTTGGGAAGATTTAAAAAGAAGTTAACTAGTGCATTTGAGAACAGTATAAAAAATAAAAATGCCCAGAATTAATTGAATATACAGGTTAGGCTTTTGACAGAGCCAGCTCCCCGAGTTAGCAAACAGTGCTGCAAAATTTTAAATGATGTTGAAGCCTAGTTATTAAACTCTTGCTTTGAACGCCACCTACATAAAAGAAAATTAAACAGCAGTGGAGCCCTGGCAGTTTAGAATCCAGAATAAATAATGGCCAGGCCACACAGACCAGGGTGCAAACAACCAACAAGTACAAGATTCTTGTCTAAGCAATTGTGTGGGGATTTTTGTACTGTGGGAAAGAGCAAGGAGCACCTGAGAATAATTTGGGTGATGGAAGGAACCATCTGTCTTCCTCTCAGGAACATCCTATGGCAGGGGCTTTTGTACCTGGGTGTGCAGTCCTGAAGGATGAGTGGGTGGGAACCTGGTGTGAATGGAGACAGCCTACCCGAAAGAGAGGGAACAAGAGAGTTGTGGGCAGCAGTGAAAGGTTTGCTTTCATGGATCAGGAGGTGCATGCATAGTCAGAATTCAGACTTCCAAAGTGGCAACTCCTCAGCTCTGCTAAATTTACCCAGTGTCTTTGGTCTTGGGGCTAGTATACAACTTCCTCTCTCAAATCACTTGCTCCAAAGCCTTTATTTATTTCCTTCCTCCCTCCTTTCCTTTCCTTTCCTTTCCTTTCCTTTCCTTTCCTTTCCTTTCCTTTCCTTTCCTTTCCTTTCCTTTCCTTTCCTTTCTTCCTTCTCTCCTTCCTTCAGTAAGCTTTGATCAGTTTTACTACAAAAATATTTTGCATGACTTGCTTTTTACCTGTCTGTTCTGACATACCATTAAAGATTACATGAGCACCTGGGTCAATGCCATCCAGTATGTATACTGTAGTGATTCTAGCAGACTATGCCCAGGTCAATATTATTTCCAGGGTAGTGCTAGACACCAGTTTTGGCCAACATGATGCAGTACTCTATTTTGGATTTTCTCAAGGTTGGGCAGTTGTTGGCAACAGTACCAGTTTCTGTTTGCCTTGTCTGTCATCTTTGGAGTTGGCTGTACCCCTGCGTGTACTTTCCACTTTTCATAATGAGTTGGGGCCTAGAGCGATGGACTCCAGGGACTTTTTCATCTTTGAAGCCACCACATTCCTGCCTGAGGTATGATGGCCCCCACCTAAGAGCAGCTGAGAAGGTGGCCGGGGGGCGGTGGGGTGGTTGGCTGGTCAAGAAAGCAAAGTGATGATTTTTAATCACTTTGGACTATAGAACATTGGGGTATCGTATATAGACCTTCTCCTCAGAAACTTGGAGATACACCCAATGTTGCTGACCATTCAAGTGATTTATGACCTAGTTGGAACCAGGATAAGAATCATCACTTTGCTAATTACTTCTTTTTCAATGCACAAATATTTTTTGTGTGGGATAAGTCCACAGGGTAAGCAGGATTTCTTTTCAGGGCCTCAGAAGCGTACACTGTGGTTTTCATGAGGTCCTTTCCCAAGGAACCTGAAAGGCTAAGAGCTACTGACCCTGACATTCCTATGATTCACTTGCTCAACTGGTTTGTTTTCTGATACTTGAATATTTTTCTACATACATACCTGCTGAATAAACGTAAGAAAACCTAGGGTGGTGGGAACCTTTCTGGTCGGCCCCCAGTGCTTTAACAATCCTGAGAGCTTGCTTTCAAGATATTTGTCCTGCTTTGTGGAATTGATGGCAAAACCTTTATTATTATTTTTCTTTCAAGCTCTGGATTTCCATTCGTGTTGCAGACAAAACCTGCTTAGGATACCAGGTGTAACTTGCCATTAACTATCACACACACACTTTTCTCTGTAATGTAGCCTCTGATTGAGGTGTAATGGCAAATACTGGGCAAAGAGGAGCTATAATCCCTGCTTTTCAGTGTTCTCCTAGCGTGAAAGAGGCTGCTTGGGTAATAAAAATAAGCCCAACAATAACAACAGTGGTCACTAATGTTTGCTTGAGTACCAGGAATGGTGCAGAGTGTTTCACAGCTATTATTTCATGAAAGCTTATGAAGTTGGCACTGCTGTGTCCACTTTTTGCAGATGAGAAATTAGGGTTGGCAGAGGTCAAGTACTGCACCTAAGTAGGATTCTGGGGAGCATGGAGCCAAGGCACCTATGCAGCCTCATCTGACTATGAACATGCATGTTCATTCAGCAAACCACTTCAAATCTGCAATCATTCTGCCTTACTATAGACAACAGCAGCTTTCTCATGAGCTTCCTGAATCTACAAAAAAAAAATAACTGAAATTATATCAGCCAATACTCATCTTGTATAATCAACCTAAAAGCAAAAGTCACTTTTGCTTTTTGTAAAGAAGCCACTAAAAGCAGAGAGGTGACCTGCTTCTGCCCATGTCCCACCAGCTGTTGGATGGGTGACAGTCACACTCACCTGGAGAGCAGCTGCCAGGGCCAGAGAGTGCAGGGAGTTGGAGGAGGGAACTCACAGACGTAGGGCTGGACCATAGATTTGTGCTGGGGAAGCATCACCCCCACCCCATGATGGGAGGTGCTTGGGCTCTACCTGCCAGCCCAGGTCCACCTGTCAGCATTGACCTTGACTGAGGCCAGGAGATATGGAAGCAGTGACAGATCCACATGCAGTGGGCAGCAGTCACTCTTGCTGCTACAGCACTCAGTGGGCTCCTGTCCTGCCTTCTTGACCAGTCCTTGGCCTTGGTCCCCATGTCTGAGTCTTGGGTTTGATGACCTGCCCAGTTCTGCATCCTGTTCACAAAACACATAGTGCTCCTGAGAGGTAATTGTCATTCTGTTGAGCTGTGACTTTTATAAGAGTCAGTCTTAAGTAAGTGAGGATGGGCAGGAGGGCCAGAACCAGAAGGCCTTGGTTGGAATCTGAGTTCAGTGCTTATTGGCTCAGTGACTTGGGAAAGTTACTTTGTCTCTGTGACTGTTTCCTCAGCTGTGAAATAGGAATGATAATTCATCACCCTCATAGGGTTGCTGTTCAGAATGAAAATTCATAAAGTCCTTAAAAATAATTATTGGTGCATGTTGCTTACTTCACAAATGTTAGCTTTTATATTATTATTATTAAGCAGCCCCCAAAGCCAAATGCTTCACACATATTATGTAACCTCTTAGCTACTTCACAGGGTACCTTTTGTTAGCTAGATTTTACAGGTGAGGAAATAGATCTTGACACCATTAAAAGTCATAGAGATAGAATCCAAATCCACATCTGATGATTAAAAAGCTATGAGGCTTTGCTGCCTTCCCTCCTGCCTTCCTTTCTTGGGAGCCTTGCTCTGAACTTCCAGACACACTCTGGTCTACTTCTTGCTTTCAGCTCGCCTGATCCTTGCCACATGCCAACCTGGATGCCTGGTTGCAGCCACCCCGTTTCCCCCAAGGCCTGGCTAAGCTGTGACTCTTCCTCCTCTCCTGCGTTGCCTACCCAGCGGCAGGATGTTGGGTCTGACAGAAGGATCACTCTTCCAGTGCTTGTCTCAGCTCTGTAAATGGTTCTAATTCTAGGACCCTCCTGCTTTGCTCCTTCTTATTTAAATAACTGGGACATAAACCCATGTGGAGTGGACGCTGAATGCAGAGAACTGTGCATTCCTCCACCATTTGGGTGTTTGAACAATTAACTAGTTTGTAAGCCTTTGAGTGGGAGGGACTATGTTTTACACCAGTGTTTCCCAAACTTGAAGTAAGCACACCAGTCTCCTGGGGGTGGTGTGGATGGATGTTCCAATGGAATAAACCTGGAGAGGGGCCTGAGAATCCGCAGTTTCACAAGCTCCCAAGTGACACCATTGCTGCTCGTCCAAAGGCTACACTTGAAGCAACAAGATCTTAGACAGCTATCATTTTATATTAAAATGGTGCAACTCCTTACCTGTCTCCGCAGTGAACTGTATGCTTCTTGAAAGCAAGACTATTTCCTTTTTCATCTGCGTCCCTAGTGCCTAGCACGTTGTTGGTGCTTAGCTAATGCTTATTGATTGAATGAATGAATGAATGAATGAATTGTTCTATGCACTATCACAGTGTTTCATGGAACTATGCATCAATAATTGATGGCTGAATGACTGAATGAACAACTGTGGGTATCCTTGCACAGACAACATAGTGCTAAATCTAATTTTTTTTTTGCTTAATTTCACTACAATAGGGACGAAAGAAGGAAACTGTTTAAGAACTTAAGTGAGGCTCTGCATAAAGCTATCATGTTAACACTACAAACACAGGAAGGCTATCCTGCATGCTCCCAAGGGCAGAAGGTCCCTGAAAGCTTTTGCTAGTGTCACAGAAAAGGATTATGAACTTTTGGGCAATTTCTGGGCCTTCTACACAAGGACAATTTCAACATGTGTTTCTCTTTCTCTTCTCCTCTCCATTTTTTAAATGAATGCACACACCCTTAGATGGAAGCCATAGGTTTGAATTCCCATTCTTCTTTGAGCAGTAAGTTGTCAGAGCCAAGGGAAATTGGGAGCAGCTTTCAGATCATGCTACAGATGATGTGAACCCTGAAGGGACTCCCGAAAGAGTGAGGTGTTTTAGAAGATGGGTGGTCCTGATTCGCTAGAACCAAAAATCCAGTGTTCTTTCCTGGCCCCACCTTTCAGATACTGCCTTCATTAAGCTGTGCTCTTTAGCCTTCCAGATGGAAGAGATGAGGATAGAAATTGGAGGAAGGAAGGAGAACGTCTTGCTCATTTATTCTTCAGGTACTCAGTTTGTCTTCCTTTCCTGGTAACACAGATGAAACCAGCCCTAGCTGGGTGTCAGAAACTTAGAGAACTTCATTCACCCTGTTGCCAGCAGAGTTGGCCAGGATTACAGATACTAATCACATTTGTTGAGCATCTACTATGGGCCCAAGTACATGTGTCAACAGTACTTGCACTATACTGAACTGTTAAGCAGAAGGCAACACTCTTGTATCCCTTTATAGAAGAGGGCACAGGTTCAGGTGGGTGAAGTAATTTACTCAAGGTTACAGTGGGCTGTGGCTGGGGGATTGAGTTCATATAGTCAGTCAGTCAGTCCACAGGAATTAGATCTTTTCATTTCAAATCACTATGCTATCCATCCAGTGTTCTGCCTTTCAGACTTTGGATTGGAGCCAGGTGTAAGAAGTTTCAGCTGGGGACTGGCCAAGATGGAGGCATAGGTAGAAATGCTTTGCTTCCTCACACAACCATAAGGATAACAACCAATTAGAAAAAACAAACAACCATAACTGCCAGAATATCAAACTTCGTGGAACTCTGACAACCAAGGACTAAAGAAACACCCATCCAGATTGGTAGGAGGGGTGGAGATGGGCAGCTGGGAGGGCGGAGGGGACCCGCAGCAAGGTGGTGGACCATGTGGACAAGGAGTGGCTAGCTGACTGGGAAAATAAGACTCAAAACCTCTAGCTGTAAAACACTATGGGGGTTGCAAAGGCAAGAGAAAATCCTAGTTTCCCAGGAGAATTTATTGGAAAGTGGAGCTAGAGCAGAGCAGGAGAGCTGCATTGTTCCCTCTCTGGCCCCTCCCCCACAGGCAGCACCACAGCTCAGTAAAGAGGGTTTCCTCGCCCTGCTGAATACCTAAGGCTCTGCCCCTTAACATGTAACAGGTGTCCAGCATCAAAGAAATATGGGCCAAATGAAAGAACAGATCAAAACTCCAGAAAAGGAGCTAAGCAACGAGGAGATAGACAACCTATCTGATGCAGAGTTCAAAACACTGGTAATCAGGATGCTCACAGAATTGATTGAGCTAGGTCGCAAAATGAGAAAGAAATGAAGGCTACACAAAGTGAAATAGAGAACAATATACAGGGAACCAACAATGAATGGAAGGAAACTGGGACTTAAATCAACGATTTGGAAAAAAATGAAGAAATAAACATCCAACTGGAACAAAATGAAGAAACAAGGATTCAAAAAAAAAAGACAGGTGTAGGAACATCTGGTACAATTTTTAATGTTCCAACATTTAAATCAAGGGTGCCAGAAGGAGAAGAGGAAGAATAAGAAATTGAAAATTTATTTGAAAAAATATTGAAGGAAAACTTCCCCAATCTGGCAAGGAAATAGACTCCTAGGAAGTCCAGGACGCTCAGAGAGTCCCAAACAATTTGGACCCAATGAAGCATGCACTGAGGTACATCATAATTACATTACCAAAGATTAAACATAAGGAAAGAATCTTAAAAGCAACAAGAGAAAAGGAGACAGTTACCTACAAAGGAGTTCCCATAAGACTATCAGCTGATTTCTCAAAAGAAATCTTGCAGGCAAGAAGGGGTTGGAAAGAAATATTCCAAGTCATGAAAGGCAAGAACCCCCATTCAAGATCACTCTATCCAGCAAAGCTATCATTTAGAATGGAAGGGCAGATAAAGTGTTTCCCAGATAAGGTCAAGTTAAAGGAGTTCATCATCACCAAGTCCTTATTAAATGAACTGTTAAAGGAACTTATCTAAGAAATAGAAGATCAAAAACTGTAAGCAATAAAATGACAACAAACTTATAACTATCAAAAACTGAACCTTATAAAAACCCGCACACAAACTATGCAAACAACTGAAACAAGAACAGAATGACAAGTGGAGATCACATGGAGAGTTGTCAGTGGGGAGCGGGAGAATGGGGAGAGGAGGTACAGGGCATAAGAAGCATAAATGGTAGGCATAAAATAGACAGGGGGAGGTTAAGAATAGTATAGGAAATAGAGAAGCCAAAGAACTTATATGTACAACCCATGGACATGAACTCGGGGCAGGGGATGCTGGAGGGTGGTGGGGTGCAGGGCAGAGAGGGGATAAAAGGGAGAAAAAATTGGGACAACTGTAATAGCATAATCAATAAAATATACTTAAAAAGTGGCAAGAAAATAGTTTCAGTCAGCATTTGGGTTGGGTGGGCCCAGGGTAAAAGCCACAAAGAAATGAGAGTTTGAAGGAACCATCTTCAGCTGTTTGCTTTTCTTCCTTAATTATAATGTCAGCAAATGTAATAAAATACCCAGTACACAAAAGCAGTATTTGCATTAGTAATTCAGAAACGTGCACACACCCCTAATACAGTCTAGTAAGGCTCTTCCTTAAGAACTTGGTCCTCAGTCTTTTTTTATTTTGGTGATTTACATATCCAGATTTTATAACAGCCAGTTCCAAAAGAATACTCATATTTCTTTATTTCACTGGAACTCAGGAGGTGTTTAACAATGGGACCATAACTGGGGGACTGGGAAATAGATGGTTTGAGGAGGTAGTTCTTATTTGTGCCCTGGTTTAGTAGGTAGGGATCTTGCCTCTTACCTGTGAGTTCTGTTACTAGAGCTCTCATATAAGCAGCATTTCTGCACATATGAGTTACAGGGATAACTGACATGCTCTGTCATGACCTTTACAGGCCCATTAACATCCTAAATATGCCTCTAAATCATCAAAGGAAGATTAAATCATGTTGACCATAGTTTTATTATTCAGGGGATCTTATCACATTTAGACCCTAAAAGAAAAGGATGACTCAGGTGTAGGTGCCCCATTGATGCAGATACCAGCCCGCAGTATCCATGTCATTATGGATGAAATGAGACATTCACATGGACTATCGAGTCTGGTGGAGGAAAAGGGACAGCATGGCTTTTCTCTCAAGGGGAGCAAAAGCCTCGGCCTCTGCCATGACAGGCCTTTATTGGGTTTTCTCCGCCCATTAAACAATGGTCCTCATTTACTATTCACAGGTTCACTTTAGGTGGTTACCTTTTGCAGGAAACAAAGGAGCCAGTGCTGCTAATCACATCACAGAAGAGGGATATTTGCAAATGAAAAGGCAAAAGTGATGAAACTGGTTACACTCATCCTTGGAAGGTTTAGCATGGTATTTTAGGAAGTTACTTTGCAGTAAGTATTTGCTACAAATCAGAGTGAGGAAGTTTTAGCAAAAAGCAAGAGTCATGGTGGCCTAGGTACATTGCAGGCCTGATTCCCCACGGGAGAACCTATCCGTGGGCATATGTCCTGTGCATTTCCGAGTGGTAGCTGGGCCCATGCCATGCAGAACGGTCTCCTACACCGCATTAAAGGCAGTGTGTGGCTCTCAGAAGACCCCATCAGCCCTCTTTTCTAAGGACCTCAAATAGCAGCCCTGTGAACCCCAGAGCATTCTAGAAAGCCTACCACAGAATTCTGGAGCAAACTGGTTATTTTCACACCCAGTGATCATTTCTCAGTTGAAATTTTTATCTTTTTCCTACTGATGACACCTTGAATAGAATGTCAATCAATTGTACAGGCAGAGGCAAGGATTGTCATTTGTGTCATCAGAATAATAATCAAAAATACAGATTTTCTGGCTATACTGGAGAATGACAATCAGACTGTGGATGTTAGGAGAGCAGAGGAGTCACTCGGAGGGAAATATGACATGCTTAAGTGACTATCAGTTAACTCTGTGATAAACAAGGGGGGAGACTATGAAAATCCACCTTGGATGGCTCACAGGTGGCACCTGACTCCTGTCCTGATATTATGCATCTATCTTTCTGATGTTTAGTCCACTCAGTCTTGCCCATTTCCTCTATTGCTACAAGAGTTTCCTTCCCCCTTTCTCCCTCTGCATCTTTCCCCTCACACCCTCCCAACCCCCAACCACAGCCTTCACCTGCCTCTCCTCTTCTAAGGCTGCTCTTGCCTGCCAGGCCAGGTCCTTGGTAGCTGAATAGATGGATGGCAGAGGGTGGGAGAGAGCCCTGGTGTGACCCTGTACTGCCACCCTCTTCCCCATGCCCATTCCCTAGGCCCCAAGCTCCTCAGATGTGATAAGGCCCATGTGAGTGCCTACCTGATGTCCCGCAGTCTTAGCTACTCAGAGTGTGGTCAAATGAGTGACAGCAAGTGAACCAGCAATGATGGCCTCTTTCTCTTTCCTTCTCCTTTGCTTCCTTTCTGCAGTACCTTTTGACAGTTGGTCAATTGAAACAAAGAAGAACAGGATAATTCTGTCTCTGTTGATATGGAATACAAGTGTCTCTCCTTCAGGTGCCTCACCTCATCCCATTTTCCTTCCACACTGTTCTGTGAAGGTGAGGGCAGGGGGCAGACAGAGAAAGAGTCATACAAAATCCCTGGTCTGCATCTCACACCCAGTCTGTCCCCTTATTGCTCCCCAGGTCCCTCAGCCCTTTTCCACTCCCACTTTCTTCTACCCTAATCCTGCCCTTCTCACCAACACCCCTGAACATCAACACCCACTCCCCCTTTCCTCCTGTGTGTGTCCCAGCCACCTGACCACCACCCGTGCCAATGGGCTGAGAGGTGGAGACTGTGTTAAAATCCTGGTGAATCAGAAGGCAGGAAGCATTTTAGAGTCTCCATCAGGGGTTAGGTTTTAAAAGCTCTCAAAAATCAGGTCTGACAAGCCCAGAAAAAGATAATAACATGTTTGTAAGAAACCAAGCTGGGAGACAGATAAGTGGAAGCTGTGTTTTTCTGACTCAGGGGTAGGTATTCTCCCAGGTGCTCTTGACCCATGTCATGGTCAGGGTCTTGTGCACTGGCCCCTCTAAGTGGCTTGTGGGTCGTAGGTGAGGAGGAGGAGGCTGCGAGGACTGTGGTGCCACTGCTCCTGGCTGCTGGGAGCTCTCCAGGGCTGTGATTTTCATGTCAGGCACTGAAGGACAACAAGCCAGAGAGAAACACTGGAGCTGTCTCTGCCTTTGACTAGGTGTCAGAAGCAGACACAGCGCAGTGTAGCAAAAGCAGCCCACTCTGTCGCTGTGATGGCCATTCAGTTGGCGCGTATGTCTCCATAGCTGGGCCACCTGTGGACCCAGCTCCATGGTAAAGAGGGACTGGGGCAGTGCGTCCTCCGGCCTGCTGGACTGGGTGCCATTTAGACTGCCTACATCCTCGTGGCATAGAGCTTGGGTTTGGTTAGAAAATTAGCTGTCTTGGCGGAAACTAATTTACATTTGGATCAGCCTTTTTTTTCAAATCAACAATGTAGGTAGAAGCCTAGAAAGACAGCCTGGAAAATTTGTAGAGTACAGAGAGAAAGCTGCCATACTACATGACAGTCAAAATGTAAAAGCTCTTCTCAGGCTCGACTAATGAATGGAAACCAAGGGAGCTAAATTAATGGGACCCCGGGCAGAAGTCTACCATTAGTTGTTTTTCTTTAATTATACAAGCTCAGGGTCAGGGTGATGTGAATTAGTTCATATCAGTATTGGTTTATGTGTAATCTGTGTAGGGGGCTGGGTTTATTTTGGAATTAGAGAAGGGAAGAGGGAAGAAGGAAGATTGTAAACCCACTAGTAATATGGATGACTGCACTGGGGAAGACCCGCTAATTCCACTTACTGAGTGTAATTCGTTCCCAGCCCAGACAGACATAGAACTCTGCTGGCTTCAAATGAACTCTTACAGCCCCAGAAATAGATGGTACTGGTTATCATCTCAGAGCCAGGTGCTGGTGTCAGGCCACCCCAATGACCAGGACCACCTTTTGGTTACACGTTGATCTGAGGCTGACCTGCAGAGAGGGAGAGAGAGTGAGCAAGCTTTATTTTACAGGATACAAAATATGGTTGCCTCCGCCAGGACATATTTTAGAGGACTTCTATCAAAGGGATGATAGATGTGGCAGGCACTTATCGAGACATCCCCTTCCTTAGATGGGTGGGTACATACATTTGCACCTGTATCTCCTTTTTTTCATAGATATGTGGAACTGACCAACTACTGCGATTATAAAGACTACCGGGAAATGATACTGAGTAAACCGATGCTGTTCTTTATTAATGTACAGACCAGAAAAGACACCTCAAAAGGTCAGTCTCTAAATATTTTGGTTTGGTTGTGTCTTGCTGGGCTTTTCGACTGAGACGTGCTGATGATGTAGAACTTGGGTGTGGAGGTGGCAGGGTGGGTGTCGGCATGTGACAAGACTGGAGCACGAAGCCTGCTGTGTCAAGCCGTCTGAAGCACAGCACAAGCCTGAAGATTAAACCCTACGTGAGCCTGGAGCAGTAGCCATCTGTCTCTGAGTTTTCTTTCATACTTCTTATCAAGGCAGAGAGCAATTTGATGTTATGAGCCTGCAGTGGTTGCAAAAATGACTGGAGTGGTGAAGATGATGGTATGGAATACTGTCTGCCGTGTAGGAGACACTTAGGTGTTCCGGGTCTGCTCTGACATCAGCTGGCACACAGCCCTGCAGGGCTTCATGCCATTCAGTTGGGAACATTTTTAGCATGAAAGTATGTACTGTTAAAAATCCTTCTGCGACCAACTCGGGCAAACTAGGGTGCATGGTCATCCTACCTGGGAGGTACTGAGACTGTCCCCATTTTACAGATGAGAAAATGAAGTTAAAATAAGTATCTATAGATGCTTTTATGTCTCATGCTATTATATTAGAATTTCAGTCTTAGAAATGTCTCTTTATGGTTTCTTTCAAGAAATCAGACTGACTGTTACAGCTACATTAACTCAAATTCTACATGGACATAATGACAGAAATAGAATTTTTGAAACTCACTTCTAAATAACATTCTTAAAGTGAGCCCAAGGTAATAAAGGATCTACAAATTTCAACGAAACTTCCTCAAACATTCAATCTCCTCTAGGTTCCTGGGGCCAGTTCTCTGCTCATTTCAATCAGAGTCACTCAGATTTTCTGCTCACTTCATAATTCAAAGTTAAGAGGGGCCGGGAACAGAACACACAGTAACTAGCAACGCTCATTGGAACATCTGAGCCCCTGATGTTATTTGGCTTCATGATGGCCAGGAATCCAGAGAGTTCTCTAGGGACAAAATTCACAGGTGTATTAAGTACACCTCCTGGTCCATCTCTCAGGAGGAATCTGAGGTAAGAATAAGAGACCTCTCCACTTTAACATTTTAATGAAAGTGAAGGGAGTGGTATGAGGAGGTACATGTGGGTGGCCTCCAAAAGGTGCACAGCTGTGTAACTATTGTGAAAGGAGCCATAGAAACCTGGCTCCAGTTCACTGTGAAAAAAGCCACGAACTATAGAAATTCTGATACAAAAACTTAATTAAAATGGTAGTTTGAATTATGAAAATTGTGATTAAGGTAACATGATGTTTGGCCTTGCTGCTATTGTAAATAGTACTTTTATACAATACAAATTAGAAAAAGCCACCATTAACTTACAATTTACTGTTATCCCCAGAAGTTTGTCATAATAAATATACAAGTAGTCAAGGTCTGTGAATGTAAAAGGCATCCTTCAGGGCTGTGCTGGCTGCACAGCTGTGGCATGTGTGGGCCCTGAGTGTACAAGAAGCCTGAAGGTCCTGGCTTGGTTTGTGTAAAAGTTAATTCAAGGTATAAAATGTATAAAATTGTTCCCTTGGTTTGTTATATCTCATCTCAAAGAGGGTATAGATTAGTTTATATCTAAAGTGTCAAGAAAATAATTTGGGAGAAAGACAGGGGTAGGAAAACTAAGATGAATAAGGCCAGTGCAAAAGTCAGTTCAAAATGTGTTCCTAAAGGATGTGACACCATATTGGTGGACCACAGGCTTGGTGCTCAAGGCCAAGGCCAAATGTTGAGTTCTCAAAATTGCTTAATGGCTGGTCCATGGTGTTTAAAAAGAGGCTAACAATCTTTTGAGTTGGCCAAAAACTTTGTGTGTTTTTTGGTGAGATGGCTCTACTAGTGCTGAGTTGTCTTTAATTTTATTTGAAACAATTTTATTAGATTGCATTGTGACAGCTGTCATATCAGCGTACATTTAAAAAACTTACCAAAGTTAGTGAATTTTGAGTAGACATTCTAATATTGAAGATGGAAGAAAATATACATTTTCAGCATATTATGCTTTATTATTTCAAGAAAGGTAAAAATGCAACTGATATGCAAGAAAAGATTTGTGCAGTGTATGAAGAAGGTTCTGTGTGACAAATAAAATGTGTCAAAAGTGGTTTGTGAAGTTTCATGCTGGAAATTTCTTGATGGATGATGCTCCACTGTCCAGTAGACCAGTTGAAGTTGATAGAGATCAAACTGAGACATTAATTGAGAATAATCAATGTTATACCACACAGGAGATAGCTGACATACTCAAAATATCCAAATCAGTAAAGTTATTGGTGAACATGAAAAATTTGTCTTTTATTTTACAGAAAAAACTGAACAGACTTTTTGGCCAGTCCAATTTGTTATGTGTCTCCCTAGAAGAAGCACTTGAGAAATTAAGGGGTTTCTGGGAGCTGAAAAGTTAAGGGGTTGTTGGTTAATAGTATTTCAGATTTCCTAATGAGTGAACAACTTTACCTTTGTTTAGACTGTATAGAGTTGGACAGAATTGGATTTAAGAGTTCACCAAAAAAAAAAACAAACCAAGACAAACAACAACAAAAACCCAGCTGTGCCAGGACACAGACATGGTATAATTTCAGCAACCAGAGGGACTTTTTCCTCCCACTGGGAATTGTTGGGGCATGGAGGAGAGTACATGTCAAATTGCCTTGACCCTTAGCACTCCAGGCCAGCCCTTTGACAGAATGAAAGCCAGTCCCTGGGGAGGAAGTATTGGGAGAGGGGAGGCATGGAGCAGCTTTCCTTCCCTGGACTTGGCTGAATTTTTGCTTTGCAAAGGAAGACATATTGGTGACAGCAAGGCCGAGGCATGAAAATGGGCTGGCCTGCATTTCTCACTTAGCTTCCTCTGCTGCATACACAGGCAGAGGCTCAGTTCTCCCCTCTGATGGAACAGGACTTCCAACTTCCAGTTTCCCAGACAAGAGCAGCAAAATGCAGCCTTGGGGTCCTGCTTCCTTCACATATGCAAAAATCTCAGAAATGTTTCTAGAAATCTGGTGAGGCTTTGCAGTGAGGGAGGCTAAAAAATGAATGAAATCTGCGAGTAAGGTGGGAATCACTACTTTGTCACACACACACACTTCTCTTCAAATTCTGCTTCCAAATTTGTAGAAAGAACATATGCCTTCCTTGTGAACACGAGGCACCCCAAGATAAGAAGACAGATAGAGCAAGGGATGGACATGGTCATTTCCTCAGTGATTGGAGAAAGCTACCGGCTCCAGGTAAGTGTGAGCCTGTCTGAATCCAGGATGGCGGCCAAACACGGAAGGTTTCAAGAGGTTTCTGTACGGCTGAGTCCTGAGAGCTCAGCTCTAACTTAGCTGTATCCAGACACAGATGTTTGCTGTTGCTTCATCATTGCTGCCAATAAAATGAGCGGAGTTTCCAGGAATTTATTAGAAATGGGATAATAATGAATGTCACTGACCAAACACTCCACGGTCTGTAGATATAACATGATGCAAATGCATAGGTCTGTTTTGAAAAAGTTAAGGCAACTGTTTAAAAGTATCTGTCTGAATGAAAGAGAAATAAGGGGTGTGACATTTTGGACATTTGGGCAGTTGTTATTTCTGTAATATAATTCTGTGGTGACAGAATTCTAGGATGTAACATTATTCTTATATACATGAAATTCATCACGTTTCTCTTTCAGTTTGATTTTCAAGAGGCAGTGAAGAATTTTTTCCCTTTGGGAAATGAAGTGGTTAATGGAGAAAATTTGAGCTTTGCCTATGAGTTCAAAGCCGATGCACTATTTGATTTCTTCTATTGGCTTGGGCTCAGCAATTCCACTGTACAAGTGAATGGAAAAGTTCTGAATTTGTCAAGTTCAAGTCCAGAAAAGAAGGAGACAATTAAACTATTTCTGGAAAAAATGAGTGAATCACTGATCCGAAGGAGCAGTTTCTCTGACCGAAAATTCAGTGTAACTTCCAGAGGTATGTTAAAAATTCTCATAGTTAAATAAAAGCATAGAATAGTATGATGAGAGAGGAGAGCCAATGAATGGAAAAGATAAGGCCTCTTGATAAGGGGGAAATATAATATACTATATTATTCAGAAAGTAAGAAGTGAGACTACCAAAAAGAAATATAGTGAATTTTCCTTTTGGGCCCCTTAAAGTTTTCTGACATAGAAGCTACCTACATTGTTCAGCATACCCAGAAAATAAGTTTAAAATATATTATTAATTTAAATACATATTAATGCTCATTTGAATTGTATTAACATTTATTTAAGTATTATGAAAGAATTATGCTGGGCAACAGAATGTGAACAGAAGTGTCAGTTGGAGGAGGTGCGTGCATGGCTGATCACTATCAATTTTATGTCAACAAAAACAGGCAGGGTTCTCCAGAGTTTGTAAGACCACAGAATAACTCCTGAGAATGTTTCACTGAACAAACTCAATATTATATTGGTGCCTTCTGGGAGACTCGTGAGACTGCTGGCAGAGCCGATGGCACCTGCCCATCACATCCTCTCTGAGCCTCTCTGTTCTCTCTGTTCTGTGCCAGCTGGCTGGAAAGCAACTTCCTTGAATCAGGATTTTTGCTGCTAATTCCAACAAACAAACAAACAAACAAACAAACAAACATACCAGTCTCTGTGAACTGACAGTTTTCAAAGAGTTCAAATGTAAAATAGTCTTCAATTAATTGTATTTAATGAGTTGCTTTCTTCCTATGTTTATAGCAAAAATGTTTACTCTAGCTATTTATTACCTTGGAAGTAGCCCCTCTGTCACTCTGTCTGTCCCTCTCTCTCCCTCATCCCCTCCCTCTTTCCCTCTCCTTTCTCCCTCCTCCCTATATGTCTCTCCCTCTTCCTCCTCTCCTTTCCTACCCTCTCTCCCTCTCCCCTTCTTACCTTTACTCTCCTCCTCTCCCCCTCATTCCATGTTGCTTTAGCTTTCTCTGTCTGGATGTTCCTTACAAAGATTCCTCTGCACTCTGCTCCTTTGCAGCCATTTGGAGGAGGCATGTTATACACTGATCCTTTTGGGGGAAGATGAGCTTGTCTGGTTGTGGCAGTCCTGGATGCCTGGTCTTTCCTTTGACATCCCTTCAGCCTCATCCACTGACCATAGCAGCTTGGGCAGGGTTTTGCTGTTTCAGCATCACTCACCCTCTGTCCTGTGGCTGCACAGGGTGTCCACTGCCATCCTGGGGATACCAGGGACATGTGAAGTTGGGCAATGCTTCCTTAAAATTAACTGAGCCAGCCCTGGGACCACTTCCACTCCAGAGCAGTGGAGAAGCTTTCTTCAAGGCTGACCAGAATCATTATGCTTGGCAGAGGGCACAGCCAAGGTGCCCAGTGGCCCTGGCAGTTGTGCCCAGCCTGGCCTCCATGGCCCTGCTTGGGGTGCTCCATTAGCCCAGCTCCTCCTCCTTTTCAAAACCCAACCTTTGTCCTGGGCTGTCCCAATTTTGGGCCTTTTGAGAAAGGGTTTGTGGAACTTAGTGAAAATCTACTCCAGCCTGGAAAAGCAAATGATACCCCATGTCCTTCTGGTAAACAAAGTGCTATCCATTTCTATTGAGCTTTTGAGCATTTCTGAGGAGGCCAGGGTTCTCTTTTTAGTATTAAAATGGCTCATTGTCTTTTGTGAGTTGTAAAGGCACTGCAGGATTCCTTCTGGTTTCCAGTGATGGTAAAAATGTCCAATTTACATCTTTCAGGTTCAATAGATGAGGTTTTTAACTGCAGTCTGTCACCAAGATCATCTTTGATGGAGCCCCTTTTGGCAGAATTACCATTTCCAAGCGTTCTGGAATCTGAAGAGGCACCTAACCAGTTTCTCTGATTGGACAGGACCTGTTCTAGTTCCTCCTGCACTCCAGGCTTACTGAAGGTTGAGGGGAGTTGGGGGGTGGGATGAGCTGGGGGTCAGGCCTTCCACCCACTGGTCCACCCTTTGCTCCTTGGAGTGCTCCTTCCCTGTTCTGTGGGTGCCTCCCCAGCAGGCCCCACGCAGCTGACTTCAGGATGGGAGGGCCCTGGCCTCATGACTGGACAGCCCCTCCTTTGAGCACTTCTCCAAAGAGGCAGAGAGACTGGCAGGGTCCTGAGTACTTCATGTGCGACCTTGGCACCCTGGGAGTTTCCCTGGCAACTTCTGTGGGACCAGTCTGACTTGGGTGTTGACCATGATGCTTCGTAAATTGGGGTTTGGTCCTCTGCTTGAGACACCCTTGTCTGAACCCAAACTCAAGCCAGCTCAGGGTGAGCTGTGCTATTCTCTTGCAAACCTGGCTGGCAAAAAGCCTATGACAACGTTCACTGGAAGACACATGTGTTTCTCATCCTGCCTTTAGCAGAAGCATTCCAGGTAAGGTTTGCTGGGGGGTTGACCAGCTTGGTAGGATGGCACCCCCGCCACTCACTGCCTAAAATTTGAACTTCCTTGGCCTCCCTCTTAACAAAGTGTAGAAAGAGGCCAGGGGATGTGCACACAGTGACAGGAGGAGGATCATGATCATGGCAGTGTCCTCTTGACTGAAAGCACATTATATCAGTTGGGTAGTTTTTTACTTTCTTATTGAATTTATTGGGGTCACATTAGTTAATAAAATTATATAGGTTTCAGGGGTATAATTCTACAATACATCACCTGTATATTGTATTGAGTGTTTACCACCCCGAGTCAAGTCTCCTTCTATCACCATTTATGCCCCCACACCAGTTGTTTATTTTAAATAAGCTTTTAGCAACCCTAACACTAAAAGCAAAATTGAAAAAAGCTATACAACATTACCACAATACATTGTTACATCAATGCATTTTTTACCTCAGAGCTACAATGGGATTCTTCAAAAAGAAAAAAAATTTTATCTATATATAAAACCTGCATGAATGAATCACTCCATATGCTTATAATGAGGAAGACTTCTGGGCTCTGAGTATAATTTTTATAACATTTAAAAATTTTTCATGTATTTTGATAGCACTACCAATTGTCTTTTATATTTGAAATGTTATGTACTACCTTTGTGCAATTAAATTTTTCTTATCGTTCAACACAGAATTGATTAAATTTGTAACCAAGTATGTGTGATCTTTCCATTGTGCTTTGTATATTTGCCTGCTATCTTACTAAATTACAGGGAGAACTGTGGTTTTCGCAGACACTTTCCAGAGCCTGTTGAAGAGCTGGACTATGCAGTATTTGGAGAAAAGAAACACAATTTGATATCATCTTTCAGAAAAGAGAATGCTTCTCAGTAATAGAAGAGGATGAACAGTTGCTATTCAACTCAGTGCCAAATGAGGAGTATTAACAATAAAATAAGTTGTATACTAGGACAAACCAACCTTGGGTGGATATCAAATATTAAATGCTTTCCAAAGGAAATAGAAACACTATTCACAAAAATTGACAAAGAAGATTTTTTGAGAGTATCTGAGTTAAGAAAACCCATCAGTAAGCACTCCAAGAATTAACTAAAGGTCTGGAAGTTTCGTCAACTATGAACCAAATGCATTCAGTCATTCAATATCCCCTCAGCAAAATTTTATTGACTGTCTATAATGAAATCTACACCATATTAACACATTTTATTAGCAAATGTTACAGAGATGTGATATTGGACAGTCTTTAAAACTGGACCTTCCTAGGTAAAAGCAGCCTCAATCTTGGGTGTAAATAGCCAAATTTAGATATTTTAAGATCAGTAGAAATCTATAGGACAATAGTGTCCTAAGTAATTCATCCATTCAATTAATTCACTCATTCATTCATTCAACACATGATTGAGTACCTACTATGTGAGGTTTACTAAGATGGGTGCTGGCATAAGAAGGTACCCAAAGCAGGGCCCAAGCTTTCCAGGAGCTTCCAGTCTTGTAAGAGAAGACAAGTTAGGTGTATAAGCCATCAAGAACAGCAAGTTCCAAAAGAAAAATATCCATGATGCTTATGATCCAGATTTGGAGATAAAAATGATGTGTAACTATAAAATTTCTTTTAAAACAAATCTGTAAGGATTGACTTATCAAACTGGCTGATTTAGCTAAGCTCTAAGTGAAAGGGTCACCTTGGAGGCTTTTAATTTATTCCAACAAGAATGCAAATCTGGACATTAGCTATAGAGTGAGAGAGTTTTCTTTTCATTACCTCATGGGAAATTTTGATTTTTAGCTAAAGGATAATATTGTCCAATGTGATTGCCTGCCTTAATTATCAACTCAAATGTCTTTTTATTGTTTCAAATACTCAGTATTCTGTCAAAGAGCAAAGTTATGTCCCTACTTAAGAAACTCAAAAAGAATGTGCATCCATTTCTAAAGGGCGCTTCTAAGGAATTTTTAAAATGGTTCAAGCAATGGTAGTGTCATTAGAGTAAATTACTACTACTTTTGAAGATGACTACATTCATTTGGATGGGTAAATGCTAGTATTCACACTGAGTTAAATTAATGTGCACACTTGATGTTCACCACTTGAATAAACTTGTAAGAACTCACAGTATAAGGCACTGGTAATTACCCAGTGGCTGGCCTGGCCAGCTTACTTCTTAAGAGTTCAGAGATGAGAAAAATATAAGAATCCAAGAGAATAGGATGGCCCAGGAGAGAGGTGACATTTATACAGGACTGACAAGGTTTTGATAGAATCAACAGACTATATTTGCTGTTATGGCTTTATTTGGATAAAATGTAAGTTTAGTGAGTGGACAGTTAGAATCAGAGTTTAGAATTGTCCACATTAAATTGGACTGTTCCAATAAAGTAGAAAATATTATAGAATGTTTTTTCTGGATTTTTAAATAAAAGGTAGTAGTTGTTCTTGGACTACTTCACCATAACCTTTCTTAGTGTAAGGTAAGAACTAGATAACCTCAGGAAGATTTGAGTCTGAGATGGTTAATTTATGGGTTCACTTGACTGGGCCATGGTAGTCAAACATTATTCTGGATGTTTCTATGAGGGTTCTTTTGGATGAGATTAACATTTAAATCAGTGCACTTTGAGTGAAGCAGATTGCCCTCCAAAATGTAAGTAGGCCTCTCCCATCCGCTGAAGAGAACAAAAGACTGACCCTCCCCTGAGCAAAAGTAAATTCTGCACAGTTAGCCTTTGGACTTGAGCTTCAACATTCAGCTCTGCCCTTGGCCTCCATCCAGTTTGTGACCCACTCCTCAGCTCTCAGACTTGCCAGGCACCGCAGCTGTGTGAGCCAATCTCTTAAATCTCTCTTAATCTCTTGATTTCTCTCTCTCTCTCTCTCTCTCTCTCTCTCTCTCTCTCTCTCTCCCTCCCTCCCTCCCTCTTATATTTCTCTAGGGAGCCCCGAATAATTGAGAATCCATCAAAAAATTCAGAAAATGTTTTAAGAGTTAATCAGCTAAAACAAAGAAGTAATATATTATTTTTTAAAATGAAGACACTCAAAGCACTGCATATTACATAGTAATTGGAAGTCTTTTGTGCAAATAAACCCACCAAGCCAGAGAAACTTCACTCAGAACAGTCATATCCAGAGTATGTGGGCATCACTGCAGATTGCCTGAGACCTCTTCTGGGCTTTTGGAAGTAGCCACCTGACAAGCCCTTTACATATCCTACATCAGGTTTCTCTTTAAGTTCTCTCAGCAACTCTTCTTGTTCTCCTTCTCATCAGGAGATGATCAGGCCTCATATTACCTGGAGCAGAGTTTCTCAAACTTGAATGAGCAGAAGAAACTCTTGGAAGTCTCATGAAGCTGCAGATCTGATTCTATAGGTCTGGCAGGGCCTGAGCCTCTGCATGTCTAATGAGCCCTCTGTTGATGCCCAGGCTGCTGGTCCTGGGACAGGGCTCTAAATCTGTCCATCTCAACTCTGAGTCACCTGCGATCTTGTTAGATAAGCAGAATGTCAGGCCCCAGCTGACTTACTGCATGGGGGTCCCTGGGGCCCTGCTGCTCCCCACAGTGTCAGCTCTCTTTCCCTGCTCCTTGCTCTTGGCCTAAGAACTTGTTCAATCTTCTCTTCTGTTAAGTAGTAACTCTCTACCTGACCCACTCCCTTTCCCCCACTGGAGACTTTCTTCTTCATAGACAGAAGTGGAGTGCTCTATACTTGCTATCTCTCCTCCCTCCACAACCCACCTGTCTTTACTATTTCACATTATGTTTCTCTGTGTCCGTGCGTATGTTTGTGTGTATATGTGTGTACATAAAGAAATTTACTGTGGTCATTTAAACTGGACACAACCAATCAACAATTAACCCATTCAATACAACTTCGCAATTGTTTTTAATCACAAGTCTGTTAAAAGGCATGTTAGTGACACAGATGTCTTTATTTCTGAATGATTAACTTATTCTGGCAAGTCATATGGTCACTTGCTTCTCTTGCTCCTGGGAAAGAGGCCAGGGTGTACTTAACCTTCTGACCTGACACTTCACTCTATTGCTTAACCCACTCCAGTCAATTCTCAAGTTTGAGCTCCATGGCCTGGTCTGCAGGGCCTCCACTCCAGCTGCTTCTCACCTTCCCTTTACTCTTTACAATCTGGAAATGCCATGCTGCTCAGGGGCTCTGGAGTACTAGGCTGCTCCATGCCTCCTGGGCCCCTGCTTGGCATCCTGGCACTTCTCCCTCCTGCCCCTGCTGCCTTCTAGACATCTGGAGAACTCAGCTCAGACACTTCCTCTTCTAGAACAACCTCCCCAAGCTCCCATGATACCCAGGGGGTTGCCCTTAATGTCCTGGAGCAGCTCAGTTCCAGTGCACAGTCAGTGTTTGCAGAGGGAAAGAAGAAAACCATGCTACTCTATCACTGGAAATGGTTGCAACTTCAAAGCCAGGAGCTTCCTGCCCTGTACTATAGTGCTCACAATAAAATGAATCTGTCCCCAAAAATCCATTTTAAGGCAGAACTGAAAGACAATAAGAGGAATGAAGATCAGAATAGCAGTAAGACAAAGGAGTAAGACTTAGGTTTGTTAGGCTTTACAGTTTATAAATTGTCACTGAGAGGTATTCATTTTTACAGCATGGTGAGGTGAGTACTAGTAGACTCATTTTACAGAGAAAGAAATGGGCTCAGAAAAGTTTCTGCTTTATCCCAAGGGCCCCAGGCAGAAAGTACAGGGAGGGAGCTCTCCATTCCATGTGAAGCCCATTTCACAGCTCAAACAAGAGGAAACAAGTGGAAGATATTAATAAGAACTTACTTTTAAAATTCCTTATGCTCACTGCTCTATTTAAAAAAAAAACATTTCTCTTAAATTATGCTATGGTAACTAGCTCTCCCATTTCTAGACAGTAATCTGTTATTGGGTGTTACTTTCCTAATTTAGATGCCACTACTATATCCTAACTTAGATTCACTCCTTTTAATAACATTGACAGAAGCTTGGCCTTATAATGTGTTCCACCATTCACTGCTATAAAATTTGAGAGCCCAAAATGTATTCTATTCATTCCACTATATGGATAAGTCTCAAATCTCAGAAAATGCTAGTATAGATCCTCATTTTAAAAAACTTCCCTGCTTATATCCTTGGAATCCTTACTTTGATGCCTATTCTGTGTCCTTTGCAAACCTCCCTTTGTTCCAGTTCACTGTTCCCCTAAAATCCTATATTAGAACAAACCCTTTAAGGATAAGAAATGGTGTAAATTACATTCTCAACATGCTGCCAGCAGTCTTCACCTAATTAATGTCTTCTCTTTGCATCCAAGTAGGGAATAGCTGTGTCCTACCCTGGAGACAGCTATTTAGTAATATTCAGTATTACTAAACACCTACTATGTGTCAAATTACCAGGTAGTTGCTAAGCATATGAAGATAAAACTCCACCACTTTCTGGGAGAACCCTAGTACACGGGGTGAGAAACGCAGTTTCAGCTGCAGGGGCAGAATTACAAAACACGATGGAGCAGGGCCTATGAAAAGCAAGGCGTCACAAACATGCCTGCCGGCTCCTGTTCCCAAGGACACTTTTCACTGTCCTGTCCCCTTCTAATTCCTGTGTGAGGATGACCTGCCTGGGAGCCTGAAGTTTTCTCGGGAACTATGGTTCTGGCTCTACCTACTCGAGGATCTCTGTGACTTGGTCCTCTTGCTTGGCCCCTACTTACCGCAAAGATGTGTGACACTTTGCCCTCTTTTGCTTCGGCGGAAAGTTACGAGTAAACTTTGCAGTTGAGAATCTGATGTCTCTTTCTTTTCCATCTACTTCTTTTGTTGTCCCCAAATACACAAGCAATGTTCAAGAAGCCTCCTATACAAATACATGAAAGCAAGGTATCCATAATACTAGAAGCACATCTTGCTTTTCACACCTGCTCCCCTAGCCAGCTGTGTTAAGTCCCCTGTGCCGCCGGAACAGGTTCGCTGGGGCAGAACGGACCCGCGTCTCCATGGCGACGCGTCACAAAGTATCCTAGCGCCCGCAGCCCTGATCCAGCTGGAACAAGGACCCTGAGGCACCAATGGCACAGTCTGGGCCGGAGGCCCCTTACCCCTCTCAATGCGGCCCAAAGATCCCACCACGTAAGACTGTAGACCCTGCCAGCCCAGGGGTTGGGGTGGGGGCGCGGTTTCTTTCCTGGAGGTAGGATACACAAGAGCAAAGGCTGTTTTGGTCTTTGAGGGTATCTGCTTCTCCCCTCAAAGATGAGACTCAGTTTAAGGAGACGTTGGGAGTCAGGGAAGCTGAGAGGGCGTTTATGACCTTACCTCTGTCTAACCTTCAGTACTCTTTCTGCCAGTCCCGTCCTAAAATGCTCAGGTGCTTTTAAACATCTCATGAAATGCTTGGCGTGTGGCAGGGGAAAAAAGGGACTAGTGCTTTTCCAGGAGAAAAAAGCCAAAGCCGAAGCAGGAGGCAAGGTGGGAAGCTCTGAAGACAGGAGACCCAGCAGGAGTCCTGATCCCCTGGGAAACAGCATAGAAAGTGGGGGCAGGGGTGCAGAATGCAGGGACACAGCCCCCAAGGGGATCCACAAAGGCAGTTGTCCCATTCACCCACCCCAGCCCCCCTCACGTGGCTGTAGCAGAGCCTGAAAACTATGGCCCTCAGCTGTTGCTTGTAACCTTTGCTGATTTTTCTTTCAAAGTGATTTTGTATTTAACAGATGTAGCTTTTAAAACTAATTTTGCATGGAAATGCAGCAAATTTACTCACTCAGCTTTTTGTGTCAGTGGAGGGAGAGCCACTGTAGCTGTGATGCTGGTGGCATGATTGCTGTGCAGTCAGCTCCAGCCCAGCCCTTCCCATGGCAATAACAACTCCTTGCAGCCTTCTAGCTGGGTGACTGTGGTTCCACGGTGGCTCCAGAGCAATGGGAATTGTTCAACTGCAAATTCCCTAAACCACAGTCCCATAAGATTGCATGAAATATGTTTTCCATTCCGTTTAATCTCTGTAAATTGAGGATAGAATGTGAAAATAATTAAGAACAAAAGCTATGTGAACATACAGTTTCTATATGGTGGCAGGGCAAAGAGGAGGGAGGCACAGCACTCCTGGATCTCCTCCTCCCTTTCCAGCCACCAGTCTTGGTTTCTTTCACTGTCTTCTCTTCCCTTCTTATTGGGGAAATATGGGCATCCCCTGGATGTACACTTCTCCATTTGCCTCCTCTGTGAGTGGCCACCCCTGCCACAGTACTTCAAGTCCGTGAAGAGTCAGTGGCTCTCTAGTCTGAACTCTAACTGGGATGTTCCTCTTCCTTTTGAGACTATTCAAGTGTCTACCTGATCCACTTGGATGCCACAGAAGGTCCTCAAACTCAACACAAAATTATCTCCTGTCCTTCTACACTTTGCCAGCTCAGTAAAGAGGGTTCCAACTACTCAGAGTAGAAGGGAGCGCAGCTTTGCTGACAACTTGGTTTGATCACCAGGCCTCGTTGATCCTGCTCCAAAGCTCCCTTCCCCTGGGCAAGTTTCCGCTTCACATTCAGTCTGGGGTCTCTCCACCTTCCCTTCCAGAAGTGGCGCTCTCCAAAAGTTAAGCTTCTTGTGTCACTGCCCAGCTTCATCCCCAAACATGATGAGATTGATGATGACTGCTATGGACTAACTACTATTAAAATACTACTATAGATTGAACTCTTAAGTGCTGTGTTACTTCTAATGACTGCCATAATTACCACAAACTGGTGGCTTAAAGCAACAGAAATGTACCCTCTCCTATTCCAGAGGCCCAGAAGCCCAAAATTAAGGTGTTAGAGAGCTGCACTCCCTTTGGTGGCTCTAGGGGAGAAGCCTTTCTTGCCTGGTGGCTATTGGCATTTTTCAGAGGTCCCAGTCAAGTTAAAAAAAAATGACTTCTTTGAAGAGCAGCACTTTCTCACAATTTCTTCCCACTTATGTGTCTGTGCTTAAAATTCTCTTAACTTAGGCCATTTAATTCTGCTGTTGGTATAAAATGCTTCCAAGCATAAAATGATTCCCACTAAAGTAGGAGTGTCAAAGGATAAGGTCTTCCAGAGGGGGAGCAGAACGTGGATGCCAGGAGTCTGTGTGAGCCGATATGGGGTGTGGCATGTAGGGCTGAGGCTTTAGTTGACTGGGGAAGCCTCTGGGTGCAGGCAAAACTCAGCTTGTGTTAAGGCAGCAGGTAAATAGATGAGCAGGGATCATAGATGAGCAGATCCCACTGCCTGGCTGGACCCATGGGCCTGTTCAATTAAACACAAGCCCTGGTGGGGAGAGATGGGGTGGTAAGCAATAAGAAGTACACAGGTGGCAACAATGAACAATGTTTGGTCTGGCATACAGATTTGAAAGTTGAAGAGGTATTTGAGACATATCCTTGGCAGCCACTGTATTTAGGATGTGTGAGTGGGAGCAAACACACAATGAAGTGTCTACAGTGTTCTAAAGATGAGGGGATACATTCGAGACAGTGGTTTATTTAACCATTAAAGGGAACATTCAACCCAGGTTCTAGTGAAATGTAAAAAAGCAACAGGTAACTACCAAAATATGAAAATGAGAGAAGGATTGAACAAATTTAAACCATACATTCCCCCCAAATTTGGTGGTGCTTTGTTGACAGTGGGCAGGTGGGGCAGATAAATTCTGTTGTTGCTAGTGTCTGCCTAATGGTGAATTTTTCCTGGACTCTGCCAATAGCATTTGCCATAGGTGATCCCTTCCTCCTGTAAGTACTTTCTTCTGCTGGGTTTCAGGACACCCCACCCTCCTGGTTTTCTTCTTACCTCACTAATTGCTCTTCTCTGTGTCCTTCCCAGGCTGCTTCTCCTCTCCCTAACCTGACATTGGCATGCCCCAGGCTTCATTTCCTCTAACTATGCCTCCTCCCTTGTTGATCTCAGCCAGTCTCAGAGTTTTAAACAACATCTATACTGCTCAATCTTGCACAGTCATTATAAACAATGATTTAGAGTTATACTGGTTGAGTTCGAGGGGATTCCCATATGACACTGTTATGTGACAGAAAAGAAAGGGACACTGGGTAATATGAGGCCTTTTTTAAAACTTTTTTATTGAATTTATTGGGGTGTGAAATTATTGGTTAATGAAATTATATAGGGTATAGGAGTCCCTTTTTTAAAATGGTGAGAACTAAAACCCCATATGTCAATGTATTTATATATATATATATATATATATATATATATATATATGTAAATTTGTATATGATTGTATCAGGAGGTATAAAAGCCTGGAAAGAAACAGGCACAGTTGTTAACACTAGTGAGCTCAGAGGAGGCAGGTGATAATAAGCAGGGAAAACAAGGAATAGGAGAAGGTGTCCAGGATGAACCTGACATATAGACTTCCAGCCAGATGGAGGCATAGGTAGATACACTTTGCCTCCTTGCACAACCAAAGGACAACAAATTTGAAAACAAAAAATAACCAGAACTGCCAGAAAATTGAACTGTATGGAAGTCCAACAACCAAGGAGTTAAAGAAGAAACATTCATCCAGATGGGTAGGAGGGGTGGACACAGGCAGCGGGGGTGGAGAGGACTAGCAGCAAGGTGGCAGCTGCTGGAGTGGGCAGTCCCACATTTGCATGCTGATAAAATGGAGGAAGAACTGGGGAGCCAGACAGACTATACAACCTGGGGTCCCAGTGCAGAGAAATAAAACCTCAAAACCTCTGACTGAAAAAATATGTGGGAGTTGAGACAGCAGGAGGAACTCCCAGCCTCACAGGAGAGTTCATTGGAGAGACCCATAGGGTCCTAGAATGTACACAAAACTGCCCAACTGGGAATCAGCACCAGAAGGACCCAATTTGCTTGTGGGTAGCAGAGGAAGTGACTGAAAGCCAGCAGAGAGCTGAGCAAGTGGCATTGTTCCCTCTTGGACTCCTTACCTACATACTGCACCAAAACACAGCCACCTGGGTTGCCCCACCCTGGTGAACGCCTAAGGCTCTACCCCTCGCTATGTAACAGGTGTGCAGAGAGAAAAAAATATGGCCCAAATGACAGGACAGATCAAAGCTCCAAAAATAGAACTTACTCGGAGTTCCCATAAGACTATCAGCTGATTTCTCAAAAGAAACCTTAAAGAAGGGGCTGGAAAGAAGTATTCCAAGTAATGAAGGGCAAGGACCTACATCCAAGATTACTCTATCCAGCAAAGCTATCATTTAAAATGGGAGGGCAGGTAAAGTGCTTCCCAGATAAGGTCAAGTTAAAGGAGTTCATCATCATCAAGCCCTTATTATATGAAATGTTAAAGGGACTTATCAAAGAAAAAAGAGATGATAAAAAATACAAACAGTAAAGTGACAACAAACTCAGAACTATCAACACCGATCCTAAAAAACAAAAACAAAAATAGAAACAAACTAAGCAAACAACTAGAACAGGAACAGATTCACAGAAATGGAGGTCACATGGAGGGTTCTTGGTGGAAGGGGGAGAATGGGGAAAAGGTATAAGGAATAAGAAGCATAATTGGTAGATATAAAATAGACAGGAGGAGGTTAGGAATAGTATGGGAAATGGAGAAGCCAAAGAACTTATATGTATGACCCATGGACATGAACTAAGGTGAGGAATGATGGTGGGGGAAGGGTACAGGGTGGAGGAAAATCAAGGGGGAAAAAAAGAAACCTGACACATAAACTCTGATTTGTGCACAATCATTTCTTGTGTTTACCGGTTTGTCTAATGTGATGTATAAAAAGTTGGTCACTAAATCAGAAACAGTGAGCATTTTAAGATGATAGAATTTCAAATGAATTTTTGCTTTACATTTTTACATATTGCTGAAACTCAATAAAATAGCATGTATGAATTCTCAAGAAAAATAATAGACCCATTTGGGCTCTGGGTCATTATGGATGAAATGAGACATTCACATGGATTACCGAGTTTGGTGGAGGAAAAGGGACAGCATGGCTTTTCTCTCAAGGGGAGCAAAAGCCTCCACCCTTGCTCCAATGAGCTTTTATTGTCTTACTGGGCACATTACAAGAAGGTCCTATTTAACTATGCACAGGTTTGCTTTAGGTGGTTAGCCTTTATAGAAAACAAAGGAGCCAATGCTGCTAATCACATCACAGAAGAGGGATATTTGCAAGTGAAAAGACAAAAGTAGTTGGACCCATTACACTTGTAACACTCATCCTAGGAAGGTTTAGCTTGGATTTTAGGAAGTTGCTTTGCAGTAAATGTCCTCAATTCAGGGTGAGGGAGTTTTAGCAAAAAGCAAGATTCAAAGCGGCCTAGGTACATTGCAGGCCTGATTCCCCATGGGAGAACCTATCCATGGGCGTGGGTCCTGTGCATCTCTGAGTGGGAGCTGAGTCTACACCACACAGAACAGTCTTCTACACCTATTTTTATGTAAGGGGAAAACTCAGATAATTTAATTGAATTTCCTCTCTTAGTGGGGGACACAATTTGGCCTTTATTCCTTTAGAATCAAAATTATTGTCCCCAATGTTTTTCTCTTGCAAAGTTATTTTAATTATTAAAATATTTGATTAATATGTTTGTTTAACAACATTTGATTAATATATGTTGGTCTGACCATTTTAAAAGTGTTTTATTGTACTTTTAGCAGGTGATGCCCACTGGGACTCCTACGCCACCACGATGAAGACCGCGTTCACACCAAAGACAGGAGCAGTGCCTGCTTTAATTCGGTACATCTCTACTTGAGTCATATTGGCATGCACACTTTAATTTGTTCACTTCTATTCTATTATTCAGAATTCAAAACAAATGAAAAGAGTAACCAGAGAGGGCTTATGAAGAATGCACTCAGGTAGGACCTATTTCATGCACAGTTCTCTCACAGGGACCAGAGAGAGTTCCCTCTTCAAACAATGCCCAAACCTCTTGCAGGAAACCGAAGAAAATGGACCCATGGATTCTTCATCAAGTTGCTGTGTGTCGAGACTTCTGGCCAAGATGGAGGCATAAGTAGATATACTTCATCAGCTTATACAACCAAAAGAAAGACAACAACAAATTTAATAACAAAAAATACCCAGAACTCCCAGAAAATTTAACCATATGGAAGTCTGACAACCAAGGAGTTAAAGAAGAAGCATTCCTTCAGACTGGTAGAAGGGATAGAGACAGGTACCCGGAGCAGAGAGGACACATGTCAAGGTGGTGGCTGGCAGACTGGGCAGTCCCACATTTGTGTGCAGATAAACCAAGAGAAACAACTGGGGAGTGAGACAGATTGTTCAATCCAGGGTTCCAGCATGGGAAAAGAAAGTCTCAATACCTCTGACTGTAAAAATCTGTAGTGGTTGTGGAGGTGGGAGAAACTCCCAGCCTCATAAGACAGTTCATTGGAGAGACCTACAGGGTCCTAGAATGTACACAAACCCACCCACTCAGGAATCAGCGCCAGAAGTCTCCAATTTGCTTATAGGTAGGGATAGGGGAAGTAACTGAAAGCTGGCTGAGAGCCAAGCAAGCAGCAGTATTCCCTTTCTGACCCCTGCCCCACAGACAGTGTCACAACACAGCAAAGAGGGTAGCCCCACACTCGCAAATACCTAAAGCTCTGCCCCTTACAACATAGCAAGTGCACTGAGACAAAGAAATATGGCCCAAATTAAAGAATGGATCAAAACTCCAAAAACAGAACTAAGCGATGAAGAGATAGCCAACCTATCAGATGCAGAGTTCAAAACACTGATAATCTGGATGCTCACAGAAATGGTTGAATATGATTGCAAAATAGAGGAAAAACTGAAGCCTGTGCAAAGTGAAATAAAGAAAAATATACAGGGAACCAACAGTGAAGGGAAGGAAACGGAGACTCAAATCAACAGTTTGGACCAGAAGGAAGAAATAAACACAAACTAGAACAGAATGAAGAAACAAGAATTTTAAAAAAATGGAAAGAGGCTCAGGAACCTCTGGGACAACTTTAAATGTTCCTACATCAGAATCATAAGGGTGTCAGAAAAAGAAGAAGAACAAGAAATGGAAAACTTATTTGAAAAAGTAATGAAGGAGAATTTCCCCAATCTGGCAAAGGAAATAGACTTTCAGGAAGTCCAGGAAGTTCTGAGAGTCCCAAACAAGTTGAACCCAAAGAGAAATATACCAAGGTACATTATAATTACATTACACAAGATTAAAGATAAAGAGAGAATCTTAAAAGCAGCAAGAGAAAAGGAGACAGTTACCTATCAAGGAGTTCCTGTAAGACTACTAGCTGATTTCTCCAAAGAAACCTTGCAGGCAACAAGGGGCTGGAAAGAAGTATTCAAAGTCATGAAAGGCAAGGACCTACATCTGAGATGACTCTATCCTGCAAAGCTAACATTTAGAATGGAAGGGCAGATAAAGTGCCTCCCAGACAAGGTAAAGCTAAAGGAGTTCATCATTACCAAGCCCGTATTATATGAAATGTTAAAGGGACTTATGAAAGAAAAAGGAGATGATAAAAAATACAAACAGTAAAGTGACAACAAACAACTATCAACAACTGAACCTAAAAACAAAAACAAACTAAGCAAACAACTAGAACAGGAACAGATTCACAGAAATGCAGATCACATGGAGGGTTATCAGTGGGAATGGGAAGGGGACAGAGAATGGGGGAAAAAGTACAGAGAATAAGCATAATTGGTAGGTACATAATAGACACGAAGGGGTTAGGAATAGGATGGGAAATGGAGAAGCCAAAGAACTTATATGTATGACCCATGGACATGAACTAAGTAGGGGGAAGAATGCTGTGGGAGGGGGGTGCTGGGCAGAGGGGAATAAAGGGGAGAAAAATATTGGGACAACTGTAATAGCATAATCAATAAAATATACTTTAAAAAATGTTACTGTATGTCTTGATTTACAATAGAGTTATAAGTAGGCTAATAGAATTGTGCTGTCTAAACACTGAGGATGAATTGAATCTATTACCTGAGCCAAGGTAGGCAGGCAATGACAACTGAATGAATGGATGAGTGACCAATTGTTAACACTTCTATCAACACTACTAGTCTTGGAAGCTGGAAGAAGGCCACAGTCGCTTTACTCTTACCTTCACACCTCCACTTTTTGCTTCCTAAAGCAATGTTGGCTTGTAACTTCTCCAGTTCTGACAGAATCATGAGTGGTGGGAATTTTTGTTGGTTGGCTGCCTCTCCGAGCTCACTGGCACGTGAGCAAGAGTGGAACTCAAAAGCCCTGGCATCGTTCAGGATATTGGGGTAGGTGGTAAATTAGCATGGAGAGACTTCACTTGCCTGTGTTTACCCTGTAAATTGTTCCCAAGAAGGCAGATCTTTCCATCTTAAAGGTCAAATTATTGAGAAGTCAAGTGGAGTATCAGCAAGACCATGGCTGTGGGGCCAGGCAGAAACAGATTCTAACATCCACTCCCTGCTCTAACTTAATTTATCTCTGCTACTCAAGGCAAGTCACAAGCCACCTGTGGCTCACGGTTATGGTTGGTGGTGGTTCTGAGCACAGAATGAAAGTACTAGCACAGTGACTAGAACTAAGGATTTCCTCAAAAATGTTGCATTCATTCTCCCCAGCATAATATGTGACAAACTCCCAAGACGTACAGGGTTGCAAGACCCCTGACTTCCTAGTTATTGGCTATACCGCTGAGTCATATCATGTCCCTTCCCTGGGAGATTTATCCTCTGGCAGGAATGATTCCTCCAGCTTCCCACACAGTAACAGTTGTCTGTAGAAGAAACATTTGGGATGAAAACGAAAAACAAATGGTTATTAATGAAGTCTAGGTCAGTGTGCCCGAAACTTAACACATTTAAGTTCACAGAAAAGTTTTCATCATAAACTTAAATAGTTGACAAATAGTTGACAAAGATAAACTTCAAGCCCATACTAAACATTGACATTAAAAATAAAACTGGTAAGTCATTTCTTTGAATATAACCAGTGGGTAATCTAACCACTTTAGCAAATTGATACATGCTATATGATCCTTTTAAACAATGCACAAATGAGCTCTTCTTAATAGATAATTTACTTCATTTCTTTTCCTTCTTGAACTTAGTCCCACTCTACTTCCTCCATAGAATTTTACCCTGCTGTAATATATTTTTATATCTGAGAGCAATTTATCGACCACTCTGTTATACTTCTTGGTAACTATTTTAGTATATTAATTGAAATTAATTTTTAAACATGTTATGTGACCCTAAGTATTGAGTTATCACAATTGCTTTTAGTACACACTTGCTCAAAGCAATACATAGAACAAAAATGTTAATAATTATTAAATACAAAAAGTAAAATTTTTGGAACTATATCTTAATGAGATAAATGGGGCTGTTTTGTTTCAATTAGTTTATGTTTCTAGTTTTGAGTGTTATTACTTTTGGAATAAGATAGATTCAGCATTAATTTTTCTGCTTCTTTAAAGTTTTTTAAGTTTGTAGATGGTACTGTTGGGAAACCTTGTTCACATAAATAAGTAGACGTGAAAGAAAGGCATCTTTACTGTCACTCAACCCTGTCTGTGTTGTGTTTTTAATGATTGATTGGCTGACATCATGGATGGGTACTCATTCAATTTTATTGAAAGCAAATAATTAGATGATTTGTCATCCAGTTATTGAGTTATTTCCTGTCTCATTTTCTGAGAAGTGTATTGAAAAGGCATGTCTTAACAAATGGCTATAAATTACATGTTACTCTTTTATTTGGAGGAAACCTGTTTAATATTATATACTCAAAAAGGACTTAGAAAATGGGAACATCAGTTTCAACAAAAGTTTTCCAATACGATCTTTTTTTTTTAAATAAAAAAGGCTATGCCATCACATACTTAAAATATATTTTTATCAAAATCTTGGAGCTGAAGATTTAATTCATACTACTTTCACCATGTTTACCTTGTCAGTAAAATCAGTCTTTACTATCAAACCAAGAAGAACAATTAGGTTTGCTTACAGCCACAATAAAATATGACTAACTTCCAGTTCCCTAAGTGTTAATGTATGTTTTGAAGAATATTATGAAAACTGATAAATTGTGGAATGCATATTTTTGGGAAGATTATTAAAAGTAGACAGGGAAGTATAAAAAGATTCAGGTCTAATATGATTAAATATATCCAAGTAATAAAAATAATGCAATGGGATGTGTAAACTACCTGTGAAGAGAGAAATATAATAAAAAAAAAGTTCCTTAGTTAAATATGTTCTCAAGTGTCTAGAACTTTAGTGCACTTAACACTTGGGAATAATTAAAAATAATTATATATAGAAGTCAGAAATAATTTTACTGAATTCTTTAGACAGCAACTCAAACATTTATTATGGGTTTAATAAAAGATAAAGTTGTTAAGTGGTGAAAATTAATTGGTTTGGCAAGCCAGCATACACTCTCACATATTGTTAATAGTTCACTACAAAAAAAATTAAACGAAGACTGGATGCATTGGGGTAAATATTTCATAATATGATTGGGTTTAAAAATAAGATTTAAATGCCTTATTGAATGATGATCTGAAAAATATTCACAAGATTTTTATGAACCACTTTTATCCCATGAATCTTTAAAACTTTGGTAGCTTTGGAAAAGATTCCAGTTACATTTAAAAGAATCAGCATCACCACCCTCTCCTGCTCCATCTACTCAGAGAAGCTTTTCTTTCCAGCTGAGGACATATCCTAGAGATTTTTTAAAAGCTGAAAAAATGCTGTAAATCTGTGGAGGAAAGAGACATTTTGAGCATTCTATATTCTCTGCTCTCTTCCCAGAGGCATCTCCCTGATGAGGAGCGAATGTTTATAATTTTTAGAAGATGGAAAACTAGACATTACTCTGAGTGATGCCACTACAATTCGTCTAAATTCAGATGGTCCCGCAGAGGCTATAATGCCCTGGTTATAGCCTCGCCATTCACTCTCTTAGAAACAAGCATGAGACCTAGGCAAGGGTGTGAAACTGGATGACAAGGGGGTTGCCCTGAAATCTAGGACAGTTTCCCTCCACCGGGCACCTCTCACAGTTGGGGATTTACCCCAGGTGAGGTGTAATGGTGCAGTGGAGAAGGGATAAATGGGAAAGAAGGGACCCATAGCTATGCAGGTTTGCTCTCAGGCAGGTGCCTATTAGGAAAGAGTGTTCTCAGAAATGAAGATCTGAAAATTAGTCCCTTTAAAGCTACTTGTTCTATGTCTCCTTTGGAGAATCCTCGTGTACCTGTGATCACTTCTGTTTGATTTAGGACCACATATCTGGATGACAAGTAAAATAGTCATCATCCAGCTGTATCCACTTTCCAGATGTATGGTTTCTTACAGACATAATCTGAACCTAATCTAGCCCTCTTTTTGAAAAAAAAAGTCAATATGAAATATTTTAGATATTTTTGTACACAACAAATCTCCAGCTATTACCCAACTTCAATAATCAACTCACACACACTTTATATGTCACCCTTCACCCAGTATCCCCACTGGATAATGTTGAAGCAAATTCCAGGTGTTGTGTATCATTTCAATCTAAATCTTAGATGTGATCATTTATCACATCTAAATTTTTTCTTAATATCAAATATGGCCAATCAGAAATCAAGTTTCCCCAATTGTGTCATAATTAAAAAAACAGTTGGTTTGAAATTGAATCTCAATAAGGTCTACACATTCCATTTGCTTATTATATCACTTACCTCTTTTAGTCTATAGGTTCTCCCCTTTTTTCTCTGAGAATTTCTTTGTTGAAGAAATGGATTCAGGATTTTTCTGATTTCACTCCCATCATGTCATTAAAATGTTTCTAGTTTCATGTATTTCCTTTAATCTGACATTCCAGAAACTTCATCAGATTCAGGTTGAATATTTTAACAAAAATATTAAATGGGTGGTGGTGTACATGTCTATCAAGAGCACGTTGAAGCTGGCAGTCCCTCTCTTTGAGCTGCAAAGGGAAATGGCTGATTACTGCCTGGATGCATTATTTCATTAGGGACTTGCAAAGCAGTGATACCCTAATGCTTATTAACTGGAATACTTCTATAGAGAGAAACTTTTCTTCCCTGACTGGTGACACTAAAGTACTATTTTACAGGAGAATACTCAGCTCTTTAAAAATGAATTTAAGAAATTAGTGAATTTTCTATCATTATTCTTTTAAATTTCATTTTAGGATCCATCCTAAGATACAGGATTTTTTCTTTTTAGGGAGTTCTGGAAATTAAATGATTTCTGGCATCAAGTCTTAAACCAGTCTTTAAAAACATGTAATGAGTAAAATTCTTTGACATGTGTACTCTTTTGAGACGTAGTATGTAATTCTTTACTCTAATTTTCACTATCTTTTCTTGTAGTCAAAAAAGCATCCGAACATTAGGATATACATATTCACTTAGTGATCCTCTTCCCAATCAGACACATTACAATGATGAGTACGTTTGGAAGTTGGGCTCTGAGGAAGATTTGATCAAAGCTGGGACTCCAGGAGAGATTGGGAACCGCAGTTCTCACGCCATTCAAGTAAGATAATACCTGCTTATCTATTGAATTTAAGACTATCAATAATCCATAACTGAGAGTTTGAATATATCTCAAAGATCCTTCATCATCTACAGTTATGGTTCTTCTCAGACTATTTCTGTCCACCTTTTCATATTTATTTCTAACTACTTCTTCCCTATCCCCTCACTTAAAATAAAAAAAAAGAAGTGAAATTCACATAGAGAAGTTATAAGGGGTGGGGGGGAATGGGGTGGAGTGGGAACCTGAAAATTAAAAGAGACTTGAAAGACAAATTTAGGAGAGTGGAGTATTCTTAACTATTTGGAGGAATTTCAGTATAAAGGCAAACTGAGAAATATTTTAGTAACGGGAGAGGGAAGTAGGGTGAAGGGAGAGTTTTCTTTTTAAGATGGGAGACTTAAAGGCAGGCGCGGATACCAATGGCAACCATCTAGGACAGAGGGAGGAACAGGAGTTGCAGGAGAGCAGTGAGAGTAGTGGGGGGGATGGGCTAGAGTAGACCAGACGCAGGCTTTAGGGAACCAGGTTGGGTCAAGCCCTGCTGGGCTGCCTGGCAGCTCCTCTGCTATCACAGATGCAGTGGCTGGGAGGTGGTGTGGGGTCGGGGCTGCGAAGGTTCTCTTTGTTGGCTTCAGTTTTCTCAGGGAAACAGGAAGCAAGAGGGAAGAGAGGGAAGATGGAAAGAGGTGGTAGAGGGTCCAATTTTATAATCATAAATCTCTTTGGAGGCAAAGAGGAGAGAGGGCTTGGAGATCCCAAGGCAAAGCAGCAGCTGTCTTAACTGTGGCCAGCCTTAAAATTCACGGGATCTTCTCTTCTGATTTTGTCTTAAGATTCCTGGATGAGACACAGTTCTTTGGACATTGCAATCATATTTCCTTTCACCAAAGAAGTGACAAAGTGCCTGTGTAAAATGAGAGCTGGGTAAACTGATGGCTCTTGTGGACAGGCTCCTGCACACACAGCATCCATGGTGAGGTACCTGGGTGCGCACACACACACACACACACACACACACACACACCATTAGGTGAACCCATGTGGATTTTCTTGAAAACTGTGTTTGTATTGATAGGATCCTTTTTGCTGGACGCTACCTCCAGGTCACTCCACGTCAGCGAAGAGCTACCTCCCTTGGAAAATCTATGCTACAGAGGATGAGGTCAGAAAGGCCATATCAAATCGGTTTACTTCCCATACCAGGAGAGACTTTGTGGACAGAGCTGAAGGTAGGCATGTCCATTTCTCTTTTTTCCTGCCAATGTGTCAGGCACTAGAGTACCAGTTGCCACTTTTCTGGAGGAACTCACAGGATAGACATAGAAAAAGGCAATTTACTGATGGAAACAGTCAAGTATAAAAAGGTGCTTGTTGTGAGAAATGCAGGGTGCTGCAGGTGTGCACAATGGGAGATCTAGCTGAATGTCCAGTTGTGCACACCCTTTCTAGAGGGGAGGTCAAGAAAGGCTTCTTGGACTGAAGGACAAGGACAAGTGAGCCAGGTGAAGATGAAGGGATCAAGTTAAATATCCTGTTTCCAAATCTTAATTGATTTTTTACTATTTTTAAAATTAAAACTTTTTTAAATGTAGTTTTTGATTATGCTATTACTGTTGTCCCACTTCCCCCTTCACTCCCCTCCACCCTGCACACCATCTTTCACCCACATCCCCCCCTTTAGTTCATGTCCATGTGTCATAAGTTCTTTAGCTTCTACATTTCCCATACTATTCCTACCCTCCCCCTGTCTATTTAAAATTAAAACTTTTATTAAACCAGTTCATGCATATGCTTAAAAATAGTTCCCTGCAGGCTCATAATAAATAGCAGCAGTTCCTTTACCCATGTCTCTCAGGCCCAGCCCTATTCACAATGACAATCATTTTCAGTCATTTGAACTGTTTTTTCTTATGTCATCCTCTGTATTTTAAAACAATGTGCTCATACTGCTATTTTTAGTCCATCAATTTTAGACATTATTACTGACTTCCCATTATGGCCGTTGAGGATTTGACTCCCCTATAACATTTCCACACTCTTCTTCCATCCTTCCTCTCAGTATCACAAAATTGTGGTTAATTCAGTTGCTAGGGTTTATATTGTGATTATGATGAAATGATGTATTATGATATGTAAACATTTACTGCTGAGCCAGGTGGTATTTTGTAATTATGTTTCTTTTTACTGTTTGTTTTATTTTGTTTACTAGAGTTAGTAATTGTTTTAATTTGCTTAGTTTTCCATGTGTCTGTCACTAATTTGTTTTTCAAATATTTTGTCACACACTTACCGAGATTTTTCCCCAAATACAATTTCAGACATTCTTATCAGTTAGAGACTTTCCTGGAGAGCTGACACCCTCCATCAGTGTCCTCTAATTTAGAAGAGTTGCTCTGTAAATGTGCTTCCCAACTGTGCCCTGGGACTTCCTTTTTATCATTCTGGGCATTTCTTTGGCTTTTTCCTGCTCTGAGTCCATATATTCCTCTGTGTTGTTCTCCCTCCTCATTTTGTTGAAACACATCTTCCAGTAGTTCCCTATGAAAGGGAATGTGGGAAGAACTTTTTGGGGTATGTTCTTTCCAACAGAAAATGTCCTTATACTTGTTTGATAGTTTGTCTGGGTATACAATTCTAGTATGACAACCATTTTCTCCCAGGTCCTTCAAATGACTTGTAGCACCATGACTTGTATGTAAAAGACTCACACCAGTTTGTTTCCTGACTCTTTCATAATTTTTTTTTCTGGACATTCTCAAGATCTTCTCTTTATTCCTGACACTGCAAAATTTCACATTTGCATGCATTAGTGAGAATCTCATTTGTTATGTTAGACCATCAGGACCTTTCAATCTAGAGACATATGTCCTTTGGTTTTGGAAATTGCTCCCATATACCCTTTTCCTTTGTTTTTCCCATTTCTTTTCTCTGTTGTCTTCTGTGACTCCTGAAAGTTAGTATAAGCCTCTAATTTTCTTACATCTTCTCTCTTAGTAGCTTTCTCTTTGTATTTTAATTATGTTTATTTGAAGTACTTTTAACTTTTTAACCCAACTCTTATATTGAATTCCTAATTTCAGCTCTCATGTTTTTAATTTCCAAGCTCTCTTTTTTCTTTTCAATGATTATTTTATAAAAATAGCACTCTGTTTTGTTTTTTAAATGCAGTAGTTCTCTTATAAATTCTAGGATATTTATGAGTTACTTAATTTTTAGTGTTTTCATCTGTTCTTTGCTTCATCTCTATTTTCTCAGTGTCTTAATGGTCTAATGAAAATCTTTTTTTATTGTTTATATTTACAAGGAAGTGAAGGCAGATTTACTGAAGCTAATAAAACTTAAGTCTCATATCTGTGGGCTCTGTTTTTTTCTTTAAATGAGTCATCCTAAGTATTAAGCTCCAAGATTCACAAAATGTACAAGGGAGGTATTCAAATCTGATTGGAAACTACATACAAAGATGGTGTTTTACTTAGGTGTTGAGCTCTCTTTTATGTTGGGAAACCCCCAAATGCCAGTATTAATAGACTAGTTTTTCCAGGAAGGTAAACACTTGGCTGAGAGCAGGACTAAGCACAAAACTAGGGTAGGGACTGAGGGCTCCCTGCTTGCTGTGCATATTCTACCTGAACCCCTCTTTTTATTCTGGTCCGGAATCTCACTACACCCTCCTCCTGTTACTGGGATACTGGATTCCAGAGCTTCTTTGGTTCAATTTTGCACTGAATAAATCTGTGGTTAGGAAGGGGATAGAATCAAAAGACCTCCATATTGGAGATAAACATCAAGGGTCATGGAAAAATATTTGATATGGCAGCGTTGTTTAGTACTTTTGTTTTGTTTTTAAACATTTATTTATTGATTTTTAGTGAGAGAGAAAGGAGAAGAGAGAGAGAAAAAAAAGATCAGTTTGTTGTTCCACCCATCCATACATTCATTTGTTGATTTTCGTATGTGCCCTGACCAGGGATTGAACCCACAACCTTGGCTAATCAGGATGATGCTCTAACCAACTGAACTACTCAACCAGGGTTAGAAATGCCAACATTCTTAAAAGATGGCATTGCACTTCCAATCAAAGCTGTTCTTTCAGCATGTGCAAATTACCATGTCCCCTAATTTAAGTAAATACCAAAGACTTCTCAAAGACACCCTTCTAAATCTCTTAATTCCACCCATTTCTCTTCCTCCCTGCAGCTACTGCCTTAGTTTAGGGTGCCAATGTCTCTCCCTTGGATGACCTCCAATCCAACTCCCTTTTGTGCTCTTATCTCCTCTAGTACACTGTCCATACTATAGCCATAGTGAATTTCCAGTGTGAAATTGACATCACCTTGTAGCTTGAAACTCTCCAATAACTCCTCATTGTTCTTAGGGTGCTGTACACTATGGTCCTTGCCCACTGCTCCAGCAATTTCCCTTGCCAGTCCCCACATTATGAGACTGATTTCCTTCTGTTCTCCAGACTCACCCAGCTGCCTGCAGCCTCATGCCTCATACATACTGCTGCTCCCTGTGGACTGCCTCTCCCTTCCTTCTTTTAGCCCATGTCCATCCATCATTTAAATCTGAACGCAAACTCCATTTCTCTCCCAGGAGTCTTCTCTCATCCTCCAAGTTTGTATTGATGGCCCTCCAATATGTTTTTATAGCTCTTCTTCTGTAGCATTTATCACATAATATTGTAATTATCTTTTTTGTATCTGTTTCTCTAAATACGTTAAGCTTCAGAAGCTCAGGGATCATGTCCTACCTGCATATCCTCATTATTGAATTTGTGGTGAATGAGTGAGAATCACTAAAAGGTGCTTGTTTTCTTGAGAAATTCAGGCTTGGGGAACACTGCTTGGATGATTTAGAGCAGCAGATAAAAGCAACAGAACTGGTTCTCACTTGGCTATAGGTTATGTGCCAAGGGTCCTAGTGGTTTTGGATAGTACTTGCTGTAGATTTACCTTTGGACTAGGCCTTTCAACAGATGTCATACCTAATCTCAAAGGGGACAGTTCCTCTCTTTGGGCTATAAGGGCTGCAGTATATGTCACTGTTATCAAGAGGAAAATAAATGAGCAGTACCTGAGCTCCTGAGAAGCAGGAACAATCCAGACCTTGGAGGGGTGGTTAGCTTTGGGCCAGGTTGTCTTGTCTGTCTGTACTTCAATAGCATTAAGGGTCCTTCAGATGTTGGTTGGGCCCATATGTAGCAGGAACTTCTCCTCTTAATAATGCCAAAGGAACTCATTAACATGAAATATTATAAAGGCAATGAAAGCATTAGTTGAGAAGAACTAATAATGAAGAATTATGTTAAGCATACATCACATAGGCAGTCATTAGTGTGTGCTTTAGATTAATTGCGAATCCACAGCAATTATGTTTTGATTTTTCTTTTGTTCACTCATTAATTTAGTAAATATTTAATGAGGTCTAATACTGTGATAAGTACTAAGGATCGATGAAGAATATGACTTAATCTTTATCTTCAAGGGAACTTCTAGTAAGTCTAGGCTCTGATTATTGTCTTTCCTGGGTCTTCATCTCCAATCACTCTACTTCTATGCTGGTCCATTCTGGTCCACATGGGCCAACCCCTCCAGACTCTAATTTGTCTCTCCTGCTACACCCTCAGCTACTTCTCCCCACTCTGCATACCTTACACTCCCACCAGCCGGATTACATTTCACGAACACACTGTGTACATTTTGCTTCAGTGTTAGTTCTTTGTCAAAGCATGCCCTTTGCTATGTCTGCCTTTTAATTCTTGTCTTCCTCCCCTTCCCCTAATAGAGCTCATTACATTCTCTCTGGGCTTCTGCAGCACCTTATTCAAGGCTCTGAGTCAATGATGCTTAAGTGTATGAGAAGCTTGTTCACAATATAAGTGCCTGGGTCCCACTTCTAGAGACTCTCAGTGTCTGGGATGAGGTTTCAGCAGGTATGATTTGGAAAAACCATCCAGGTAATTATGATGGATTATCCATGTGCTAACTATTGTTCTAAGTGTCATGCTTGCAAGACATCACATTCCATATGTGTTTGTCCAGTATCTATCTTTCTAATCATACTTGTTTGAGGTTGTCTTAAGGTAAGACAATGGCTTAATTATCTTTAGTCTTGACACAGAACACATATGGGAACTGAACACCTTTGCTTTTGAGTAGTAATATCAAGTATTTCAACAGGAATTTTTCTCCTATAAAGCTATTAGTAATTTACAAAAATCAAGTTATAGATGGTACTCATTAGGAACAATGCCAGATAGTTTTCCAAAAATATGTTAAGGGATCTCTGATTTTGAGCCCTAGAGCTTCCTCCTCTCTGTAACCTTGTCTTCTCTGTGGGCAGCTTATGGCTTCATTGTGAGGGCCATTGAGTACCCACACCCTCTCTTCCTGAGTTGTCTAAATCAAAAGCATGCTGATTGAGACTGAGATCATTTTTAAAAAATCAATAATAAAATGCTCCTGGGTGCCAGTAGATGATATCACATATTGTTTGATATACAATGTACATTTGAATGTATTTTGAAAAAACTTCTTGAGAAACTAATGGGAACAAGAATTGAGTTTACTTTTAATAGTACTTGGCACTGCTTGGACACTGCTTGTGACATCCATGGTTTCAACATCTTGGTCCCGAATGAAGCTGGGGTTGTGTGATGTGCTTGTGCACCAACATTTTGTTGCCAGAACTAAGGGAAAACTCATCTAAGTGAGATAGCTTACGACCATCTTCTCTGTAATCTGGTAGAGTGCTTATGGCACCTGGTGTTTGGTCAGTGCTTAATAAATATCTAATGATTATAGATTTAATGAATGTTTGTTAGCAGACTTATTTCAAAGAAGTAATAGTGCTGTTGTCCACTAATGACAATGATGTTACCTACACCTCCATCAGTAGGGGGTAAGCTTTGAATGGTTCTTTCCAGGTAAGGGTAATGACATGCAATGCTCCACCTAGGGCTGCCAGATGCAGCACATAAATATACAGGATGCCCAGTTAAATTGGGATGATACATAGTAGATAAATACCAAAAACTTATATAATCTTACACTAAAAAATTATTCATTGTTTATCTGAAATTCAAATTTAATTGGCATCCTGTGTTTTATATGGTAAGATCAGCCCTATCTGAAATCTCTCTCCCTGTGCTCCCTACCCCTGCCTTCTGTGCCTTCAGAGCAGAACAGAACACTCCTAACCAATATAAAATGCATTCATCAGGAACTACTTCTAATCACTTGAGCACATACTTCCTGTGCCTAATAAAGCAGAAAATTATTTCTTGGTTGAAATTGACCACACCTCTAAAAACAAGAAGAATGAGGTTTAGTGTGATAAATTGGAAGCTACTACCAAAGCAAAATGGAATGAAAGTATGACATTATTTAGCAGTAGCTGAGAAGGAGTAATCATTGCCTTTTATTTCTACCCCTACCCCAGCTCAGAAGATTAAGCAAAGTTCTCAGATGTTTCTAGAATGGAAAAAGTTACTTCCCCATGCCACAGACACTGAATTTCGACGTAATTACCAAGTTCCAGCTAAAATTCCTGAGTTTCAGGACTTTAGTTTCAAGTATGGATGCTACTCAAGTCTACCAATTGCTTCTCAGGGTCTAGGTAAGTGCACCTATAGCTTTTAAAGCAACTTCACAAATATTTTCCCCTTGCCTCAAGATTCCTCTTGATCTTTTAAAAAAGTATGTTTATTGTTGTTCAATTACAGTTGTCCCCATTTTCCCTATTACTCTCCCCTGTCCTACCCACCCCCCTCCTACATTCAATCCTCACCACCCCATCCTGTTGTCTTTGTCCATGGGCCCATTATACACGTTCCTTAGTTGACCCTTTCCTTTCTTTCCCCTGAATCCCCCTCCCTCTCTGATCACTGTCATTTTGTTCTTTATTTCCACATCTCTAGTTCTATTTTGCTCACTTGTTTGTTTTGTTGATGAGGTTCCACTTATAGATGAGATCATACGGTATTTTTGTCTTTCACCACCTGGCTTATTTCACTTAGCATAATGCTCTCCAGTTCCATCCATGCTGTCATTAAAGGTAGGAGCTCCTTCTTTCTTAGATTCCTCTTGATCTTAATAACAGTGGCAAAGTGTACCAGTGATCCCTGCATGGAATTAAAGCTATGCCTCTATGGTACCTAGCCTCAAACTCAGGAAATGAGTAAATCCTCAGGAGGATATATCCTGGGAGGAGCAGGTGTTGGGTTTGGGGTACACCCCCTCCATTATTACATGAAAGGAAGGATTCATTTGCTATAAATTGACAGAGAAAGGATTAGGAGGAAATCAAATTAGTCTTGTCAATTACTCACTGAAAGTTTATCCACAAGGCACAACTTTCAAGCATCTTCAGATTAGAGGGGTGTGTATTTGTGTACATGTATAACCCGGATTTCTTTTGTTTTCAACAGAGAAGTTTTTAAAAGTTCCATGACCCAGCCACCTCCAAACTGTTGGTTGAGAAGATTTTTGGGTGTCATTCTGGGATAGTGATTGATTCCTGGCATGGAGTTAGGACCAAGTAGTACTTTACACAGAAGTCACTGAACAGACACTTAGTATCTGGGGTTAGAAGGTAGCTGAGAAGTTACTTGGTCTATCAGGGTTGTCCAACCTCTGGCTCACAGGCTGCATGCAGCCTAGGACAGCAGTGAATGTGGCCCAAAACAAAATTGTAGATTTACTTAAAACATTATGAGATTTTTTTGTGATTATATTTTACAATGTATTTAATGTGTGGCCCAAAGATGCCAAAAGGTTGGACACCCCTGGACCACATGTCCTATGTGAGTCACGACTATACTATCCTTGCCAAGGGGTGAATTATTTCTGCTTAAACTCTTCAGGGGAGTGCTCATCCCCAAGGAGGTCCTTCATTCTTAGATATTTCAGTGGCAATTTTAGTAGCTTTTCGAAAGTTCTGAACAGCTAGACTCTTCCTTGTTCAACTTCTAGCCATTGGTTCTCTTCTTCCTCCAGAGTATAAGTCTATTGTTCTGTGAAAACCTTATGTATGCCTTCTAAGTCTCCTGCACTTAAAGTGTTTCCAGACCCTATAAACACTCTTCTTAGGATGTGGCATCAAGTCCCCTCACCAGCTGGTCCCTTCATCTGGCCAATGGTCCATTTCAAGGAGACACCTGGAGCTTAAGCAGTATTTAAGGTATTCTTAAAGTTTACAAAGACTGGAAAAGTTGTGGACAGATTCTCACATCATCTTCATTGCTTTTTAAAAAATAACTTATGACTCCCAGAAACCACATTAAATAAGCAACATTCAGAATTGAAGGTAAGTGGTCTGCACCTCATACCTCCATTAGTCTGAAAATGCAATGAGTGCTGACTGCAGGTGTTGTCCTTCTTCCAAACTGCTCCTCCTAAGGCACCTAGGGGAGGCCCCTTTATGTGTCAGTCCCAGTCTGCCCAGGAGGTGGCATGAAAGGGTAACAAAGCAGGTGGTAAATGCTACCATCCTAACATGCTGACCTGCAGAAGAGGCAATTCCAGGAAAAACTTCTCTGAAAACAGTAGTCAAATGCAACCTCTGGCTATCATCTCCAACCCCTCCTACCCCACAGCACAGTGCTGAGTCCCAGCCACTCTGGCTTCCTGAGTCACTCACACAGCACCTCCCATTCCAGAGCCATTCAGGATGCTGAGTAGACACCAGGTGGGGCTCAGGGCTCTGGGGACATGCTCAACAGATAAGGACGGGAGTTCCTCACTCAGTGAAAGCCTCCACGTCTTTCTTTCCTGTGTGTCCCCTAGTTCCTTCTGTGCTGCACAGCCACTTGAAGAGCCAGGCCCGCACAAAGAAGCAGACCACATACCAGAGTGATTATGGCAAAGCCTACCTGGATTTCCTAACGATCTTGAACTCATTTACTCCTTCTCAAATAACAGAGTACCTGCAAAGTGTTTCCTACACAGGTAAGATGAAGTCTTGAGTTACTTGTTCATGAATTTACAGGCCATCATACATTGCTTTACTAAATAGAAATTGTTCCAACTTCCGGCCATGGAAGTTAAATGTTCATACACACACAAAAATAGTGCCTCAAAAAAAAAATCCATGTTTTTTGTGCAAACTTCAACCCATTGAAAATAAACTTTCTTTAAAAGAGGCCCCAGCAACTGTATCTCCACTTATTAAAAAGAAAACAGAGCTTTCCATACATTTCTGATTTCAATCGCCTGTGCTCAAATTGGTCCAGGGCGACTTTTTCTCATAGTTAATGGCTTTCTCCAGTGCCTGTGTGTACTGTCTCATAATTTTGTTTTATTTGGTGTAATCTTTATTTCCTGTTTGGTGCTACTTTTCTGTGACAGGCTTTTAGGGTACCTGAGTACCTCATGTGCCATATACTCAAAGAGAGCAAGCACCATGCATAGGACCATGTTGGCTCATTCCACATAACAGGGACTCACCCCAGGTGGAGGCCTAGTGACAGGAATCAACTTGGGAACAGCTCATTTGGGGCAACTGGTCAATGCAAGAGTGTAAAATGTTTCCTCAGAGAATAAGAGCTGGAGGACAGGAAGCCACACGCATTTGGCAGCAGCCTCTCAGCACCCAATGCTAGTGTTTGTGACCTGCATTACTCCCTACTTTTTGAACACATGGCCCAATGCAGACATTTATATAAAGTATATACATACACCACCAAAGTAATGTATTATGTCCATTATAAAGCAGACAAAATGTGAAAAAGGAAATAAGAAGAAATGTAACAGAGGTTCTAGTATTTCTGCTTGCACCCAGTGGACCGTCTAGTTCACCCTACCTGTGTTCCTGCCTGTGTGAGGGTCACTGCCTCCTTTTGTGCCCTGTGGTCAGGTTTGAGCTCAGAACTTTCACCAGCTACTCGGCAATCCTCCCCCTGCTCTCTGCCTCCTCCCTCTCTCAGGTCCCCAATTTCTGTTCATGGCCACGATCAGAAGAGCTGGCTCCTCTGAAATCCTTGCTGAAATACTTTCTTTCATTGGTAGTTGGGCTACCCCACACCAGACTGAAATGCTGCTGGAGGCAAGACTGAAAGGGGATGTAAATGTGCTTATGTGTGCTTTGTGTGTGTGCATGTGTGTGTGTTTGAGGGAAAGGGGGTATTTTCCACCTTCACAGACTGAGGGCTGATGCCCCAAAGGCCCCTAACAGAGCTTCAGTGTTGAGTATCAAGGAGGTACCAGCAGCAGATGTTTTGCCTCTCTCTAAGGCAGAAGCAGAAGTCTGTAAGTCCCACAGGGTGCTCATTCCTGCTAACAGATGCCTCTGGGCCAGTCTGACAGCTTACAAGGACATCGAGGGGCTCCTTGAAAGGGTCACTGCTCAGGTCTTCCCAGGAGACAGAGCAGAAACATGCAGTGTTGTCCCTTCTCTGCCCATGTGAAAACCATGCTGGCCGCCGGGCCCCTCTATCTGTTGTCTGCGTGTCATTTGCAATTGGAGCCTCAGCTGTATCCCCTAAGGGTGAATAAAAACTTCTTAGAGTACTCTGGTAGCCTCTACTCCACTTGGATTGGCTTTCTCCAAGATTCCTTGGGTAAGTTGATCCTTCATAGAAACACTGTTCCCTCGTTGGGCTTTTCTCTCCTGACAGTTGAGACATGACCTGTTAGCTGACAAGGCAGCTTTAGGGCTGGTCTAGGCTTTGGTTTCTTAGTTGGCTTGCTTCCCTGGTTCCCTTAAGACAGCACTGGGGGCAGGCACCCCAATGCTAAGGCCCCACAGCCTTGCCATTTTGCACTGGCTTGGGTCATGTAGGATCTGCTTCCAGTTGGTTCTAGTTTTTCTTTCATAGCTTTGTTTTAGAATGGCCTACTCATCAAAGCCAGCTGTGCCAGAGGCTGACAAGCAAATAGGAGGTTCCCTTTGAATTCTGAAGCCCCAAACCTCTTGTATTTTCCAATGTCTGGGATGATGCTAATGCTTTTCAGATGGTGAATGTCTCAGCTGAGCTCTGTTGTGGTAGTGGTAGGTCTGAGTAGGCACACAAGGGAATAAATAAAAATTGGCAGATGTGTTAGCTGACTTATTATCACCTCAGCTTGTTATTTTATGGGATTATCCCTCTTAGACTGTACAGAAGCCTCTTCAGGTATAGATTAAAAGAGGGAAGGGAGGGGAAAGGATCAGCACCATGGCTCAAGTTGGTGCTGGGTGGCAGGGTGAGGGGGGATGGAGGAAACTTCAGGAAGATACAAAATAAAGCTTGGGAAGAAGGAAGGAGGAGAGGCTGATGGTGACCCGTTTGTTCCTACTGCTTCTGTGTGTCACTGTCGGTATGAGTTTCTTCTGCATATACAGCTTGAAGAAGCTGAGCTAGATGTCTGTAGTGGCCATTCTGTTTTCAAAATGGCTTTAATCTCCAAGTGATTTAGATACCCAACAGCTTACCCTTCAGGCCTCTGTTAATGTACCAGTAAAGACAGTCATTTCCCCACTTATTCCCCCCTTGAAAGACAAAATTATCTGAAATCTGCTTTTCAGAATTTTTCAGCTATGACTTCTTCCCCATCTCTTTCCCCACTTAAAATTCCCATAGATATGTCTATTGAAAGGGTATTTCTTCCTAGGGTATATTCAGTATTATTAAAAATGCATTTATTTACCCATTCAATACACTTCATTGGTTGAATATCTATAATGTTCACTTGATACAAAGATATGTAAAGAGTAAATCCTCCTTCTCAGGGAACTGAGGGTCAGGGGTGGGAGACAGTACATAGTTATCCTAGCTCTGTAATCGAAGTACTCTTTAGGTCCATGAGAAGCCTGCAAAGGGTGCTCCCAAGCTTGTGAGTTGACAGTGGGTTAGGGAAAGCTGTTCAGAGGAGGCCTTCTTTAAGCGTCAAGGATGAACCATGTGACAAGGAGAAGCAGGGCCATTCCTAAGCAAAAGGAACAGCATACACAAAATCACAGGGGCCTAAGTCGCATCTATATGTAATAAATATGGATATTTGGATTACAACTGGCAGTCTTTCTGAACAGTTATTTAAAAGGGTATTAAATTTGAGACAATCTCATCTTTTTAATTAATTCATGCCAAACTTGATTCATCTTATAATAAGCTTATCTTTGGTATCAACAAACTTTTTTTTTGCTTCTCTTAAAATCAACTCTTTGGTATAAGATTGAAAAATGGAGACATTTTAGGCTTAAAATGCAAAGGACTGACAATAGTAAATATTGACACTATGGAGCAGTGCATTGCTGGTAGTTGTACAATGGTATAATCACTCTGGAAACAGATCTGGTGGTTTCTCACCAAGTTAAACATATATCTACTCCATGAGCCAGAAATTCCACTTCTAGGTACTTACCTAAGAGGAAATAAAATACCCAGGCCCACAGGAGGACTTGTACAAAAATGTTTAGAATCACTGTATTCTTAATAGTCCCAAACTGGATACAACCCAGATCTCCGTCATAAACAAACTGTGATATACTCATATAATGAAATACTACTAGATAATAAAAAGAATGAATTCTAGATATATTCAGTACAAGGTATGAGCCTCAAAAACAGTGTGCTGAGTAAATAAAGCCAGATACCAAATAATACATTTTGTATGGTTTCATTTATTCAAAGGTCCACAACAGGCAAAACTTATCTATGAGGAGAGAATCAGCACCTTGTCTGTCCTGAGCTAGGAGGTATTGACTGGGGAGGAGCATGATGGGACTTTCCGGGTGGTAGACATGATCTACACTCTTATATGGGTGTAGGTTGCATGTATGCAGGTGTCAAGCCATCGAGTTGCACTGGAAGAGCAGTGCAGTGCACTTTTTTTCATAAAGTGTACATTTTTAATTTAAAAAATGCTGAGGTCAACAAAGGTCTGGATAGCACAGGAATGGATCAGAATTAAATGGAGGTCACAAAAACAAACAAATGCAAACCTAATTGTACAGAAAACAGGAACACACACGCATACACACACACATACACCTGAGCTACAGATCCCAGCTGCCATTTTTAACATAAACCAGGATAGCATGTTATCACTTCAATTCTTCCTCTCTTTTGGTTCTTCTGGTTTGGGCTGCACAGGTGATGACTGCTAGGCATGAGCAAAGTTTTACAGCTCCACTCTGTACTATTTAAAAATATGTAATTAGAATTAGGGAATCACAGATGTTCAGGCCAGGCAAGATTCTGTGTTTTCCAGATGAGGGATTGGAGGCAAGGGAGTTGAAGGGCCTTTCCATGGTAATTTATTACTCAAAACCAGCCAAGCCTACCAACATTGGTGGAAACAAAAACAGTTCTGGCTTCTATGGAACTCTTGGATTAATCGTCTCTGTTATTTATCACCACTATTTACTACTGTGAATCCAATAATGGAAGGGTAAGACTATAGCATTTACCAAGTGCCTTTATGGACCAGGCGTTGTCTAGGTGCCCCACACACAGCATTCCTAATCCATTCCCACACCTGTGCAAGGTGAATACTATTGCCTGTATTCAAAGAGAAAAATACTTTTATAAAGGGGAGGCCAAATGACCTGCTAATACTTGCCAGTGCAGAACTGAAACCTACCTCTGTTTTATTCCAAAACCCATGCTTTTTCCACGAAGTCTTGCCAATCCTTGAATATTAACTTTGTTCTTTTGAATCAATAGTCACACAACTGTGCCTTTTTAGCTATTAGACACAATATCCTTTGATTATTTTGGGCTCATCAAATTTGTACATAGAGTTCTATTATGAGACATCTGCCTCCCTCCTAGAATTTCTCTACTTAGCACTTAAATACTTAAATGGAAAGTTTCATCCTGTTTTTCTTCATAATTTTCAGACAGAAAACTTCTCGAACACTTTCTTCACTCTTACTGTGATGTTGACAAGGGGATGGAGTGAAAAGGGAAAATGATCCACATGAAGAAAATCTGAAAATCAGTGGAAGGGCCTACTGGGCCATTTCATCAAAAGTCAAGGAAAACCAATGTTCAAATTATTCCAGATATGATATTCGTGACTTCATATGATTGTCTTCTCTCAACACTATAAATCCCCACCCGACCCCCCAACATAGCTCTAATTGTATCCAGTAGGTTTTGATATAAAGTTTCTCCTATTCTCTTTTGGATACTTAATTTGTGATTTCAATTTTTGACTTCCTCTTGAACCAGGAATTATGTGAAAGAGGTTTCTTAATTTTCCAATAATTAGAGGATTAAAGAAATGTTTTTATTACTGATTTCCTGTTTGAAAGTTTAAAAAAAAATCTCTGCTTTGGAAAATTTAGCAAATTCTATCTTATGTCAACTATCTGATTGATTTGCATATTACAGGAACATAAGAAAAATGTATTTTATTGTATTTTTAAATCCATGTATCTTAAATTATATACTTGAATTGCCAAATTCTGAAAGGATATTTAAAACATCCCCCCACCAAAATTTTCATCAATATCTCCTTGTATTTCTGGGATTTGCTATATATGTGACTGCTATATTGTTTATCTATTCCTTATGAATTATACATAACTTCTTCATTGATTAACTTTCTCTCATTATATTTTCTTCTTTGATTTTATTAATGCTTTTGTCCTTGAGTTACATTTTAGTTGATATTAATACTGAAGTTCATTTGTTTCCCTTTGCATTTGTTTAGCATATGTTTGCCTTCCCTTAATTTCCAATCTTTCTTTGTAACTTTGTTTCTGTGTATTTCTAGAAATACCTTATGTCTGGGTTTTATATCATAACTGAAATCAGAGTCTTTGTTTTAGTCAGTACACAATAATTATGATGCCTGACATACTTAGTTGTATAATCTCTATATTGTTTTTTAATTTAAATTATTTTATTGTCGTTCAATTACCATTGTCCATATTTTTACCCCACCCATCCCCCCCACCCCCTCCAAACCCACTTCCCTCCCTTTCTTCCATCCTCCCCCGCAGTTTTGTCCATATGTCCTTTATAGTAGTTCTTGAAAACCCTTCTTCCCACTGTCCCCTCCGCCTCCCTTCTGGCTATTGTTAGATTGTTCTTAATTTCAATGACTCTGGTTATATTTTGTTTGCTTTTTTCTTTTGTTGATTACGTTCCAGTTGAAGGTGAGATCATATGGTATTCATCCCTGACCGCCTGGCTTATTTCACTTAGCATAATGCTCTCTAGTTCCATCCATGCTGTGGCAAAGGGTATAAGCTTCTTCTTTCTGCTGTGTAGAATTCCGTTGTGTAAATGTACCATAGTTTTTTGATTCACTCATTTGCTGATGGGGACTTAGGTTGCTTCCAGCACTTGGCTATTGTAAATTATGCTGCTATGAACTTTGGGGTGCATAGGTTCTTTTGGATTGGTGTTTCAGAGCTCTTAGGGTATAATCCCAGCAGTGGAATTGCTGGGTCAAAAGGCAGTTCCATCTTTAGTTTTCTGAGGAAATTCCATACTGTTTTCCACAGTGGCTGCACCAGTCTCTAGGATTCCCTTTTCTCCACATCCTCTTCAACACTTGTTTATTGATTTGTTTATGATGGCCATTCTAACTGGTGTGAAGTGGTATGTCATTGTGGCTTTAATTTCTATCTCTCTGATGGCTAGTGATGCTGAGCATCTTTTCATGTGTCTTGGGGCCCTCTGTATGTCCTACTTGGAGAGGTGTCTGTTCAAATCTTTCGCCCATTTTTCAATTGGGTTTTTCGTCTTCCTGGAGTGCAGTTGTGTGAGTTCTTTATATATTTTGGAGATCAAGCCCTTGTCTGAGGTGTAATTAGCAAATATGTTTTCCCATATGGTTGACTTTCTTTTCATTTTAATGCTGTTTTCTTTAGCCATGCAGAAGATTTTTACTTTGATGAAGTCCCATTTGTTTATACTTTCCTTTATGTCCCTTGCTTAGGGGACATATTCATGAAGATGCTGCTGCATGGACTGATATTTTCCTGCCAATATTCTCCTCTATGACTTTTATGGTGTTATGACTTATATTTAAGCCTTTTATCCACCTTGAATTTTATTTTTGTGTATGGTGTAAGTTGGTGCCTGAGTTTCATTTTTTTGCATGTAGCTGTCCACATCTCCCAACACCATTGTTGAACAGGCTATTTTTGCTTCATTTTATGCTTATTCCCCCTTTGTCAAATATTAATTGACTGTAGAGACTTGGGTTTATTTCTGGGCTCTCTGTTCTGTTCCATTGGTCTATGTTCCTGTTTTTATGCCAGTACCAGGCTGTTTTGATTACAGTGGCCTTGTAATACAGTTTGATATCAGGTACTGTGTTCCCTCCTGCTTTGTTCTTCCTTCTCAAAATTGCAGCAGCTATTTGGGGTTGTTTATGGTTCCATATAAATTTCTGAAATGTTTGTTCTATGTCTGTGAAATAAGCCATTGGTATTTCAATAGGGATTGCATTGAATCTATAAATTGCTTTGGGTAGTATGACCATTTTGATGATGTTAATTTTTCTGATCCATGAGCATGGTACATACTTCCATTTTTTGTGTCTTCCTTAATTTATTCACTGTTATATTGTTTTCTGCATACAGGGCTTTTACCTCCTTGGTTAGGTTTATTCCTAGGTACTTTATTCTTCCTGTTGCTATATCAAATGGGATTTTTTTCCTGATTTCTGCTTCTGATGTTTCATTGTTGGTGTACAGAAATGTATTTTATTTCTGAATATTGACTTTGTAACTGGCTGTTTTGACAAATTCATTTATTAGGTCCAGTAGTTTTTTGGTGGAGTCTATAGGATTTTCTATATACATTGACATGTCATCTGCAAACAATGACAGTTTTGTTCCTTCTTTTCCAATTTGGATGCCTTTTATTTCTTTTTCTTGTCTGATTGCTGTGGCTAGGACTTCCAGTACTATGTTTAATAGAAGTGGTGAAAGTAGGCATCCTTGTCTTGTTTCTGATCTTAATTGGAAAGATTTAAGTTTTTGTCCATTGATTATGATGTTGGCTATAGGTCTCTCATATATGGCCTTTATTATGTTGAGGAATGCTCCCTCTATTCCCACTTTGCTGAGTGTTTTTATCATAAATTGGTGTTGTACCTTATCAAATGCTTTTCACGCATCTATTGATATGATCATGTGATTTTTGTCTTTTGTTTTGTTTATGTGGTGTATTATGTTTATTGATTTGTGAATATTGTACCATCCTCGCATCCCTGGGATGAATCCCACTTGGACATGGGGTATGATGTTTTTGATGTATTGCTGGATATGGTTGGCCAATATTTTGTTGAGGGTTTTAGCATCTATGTTCATCAGTGATATTGGCCTGAAGTTTTCTTTCTTTGTTATGTCTTTATCTGGTTTTGGGATTAGGATGATGTTGGCTTCATAAAAAGAATTTGGGAGTCTTCCATCTTCTTGAATTTTTTTGAAATAACTTGTGGAGGATGGGGGTTAGCTCTCACTTAAATGCGTTGTAAAATTCTCCTGTGAAACCATCTGGTCCAGGGCTTTTGTGTGTTGGAAGCTTTTTAATTACTGTTTCAATTTCATCAGGTGTTATTGGTCTGTTCAGGCTTTCTGCTTCTTTTTCATTGAGTTTTAGAAGATTATATTTTTCTAGAGATTTGTCCATTTCACCCAGGTTTTCAAATTTCTCGGCATACATGTCTTCATAGTAATTTCTTACAATCCTTTGTATTTCTGTGGTATTAGTTGTAACCTCTCCTCTTCCATTTCTGATTGTGTTTATTTGGGTCCTCTCTCTTTTTTTCCTGATAAGCCTGCTTAAAGGCTTGTCAATTTTGTTTATCTTTTCAAAGAACCAGCTCTTGGATTCATTGATCCTTAGAATTGTGCTTTTAGCCTCAATGTCATTTAATTCTGCTCTGATCTTGGTTATTTCCTTCCTTCTACTTGCTCTGGGTTTGTTGTTGTTCCTCAAGTTCTTATAGGCATAGGGTTAGGCTGTTTATTTGAAATGTTTCTATCTTTTTTAGGTGGGCCTGTATCACTATGAACTTCCCTCTCAGGAGTGCCTTCACTGTGTTCCATAAGTTTTTGATTGTTGTGAGTTCATTTTTGCTTATTTCCAAAAACTTTTTGATTTCTTCCCTAACCTCATTCTTGACCCATTCATTGTTTAATAGCATGCTATTCAATCTCCATGATTTTGAGCATTTTAAGGTTTTTTTTCTTGAGGTTGGTTTCTAGTTTCAGTCCCTTGTGGTTGGAGAAAATGCTTAATATGGTTTCAATTTTGTTAAATTTGTTGAGGCTTGTTTTGTGTCCTATCATATGGTCTAGCTTTAAAAATGTTCCATGTGCATTTGAAAAGAATGTGTATTTTGCTTCTATGGGATGAAGGGCTCTCTCCATATATTAGTTAAGTCCATTTCCTCTAAGACATTTTTCAATGCCACAATATCTTTTTTGATATTTTGTTTGGGAGATCTGTCCATTTTTGATAGTGGGGTGTTAAAATCCCCTACTATAATTGTGTTGCTGTCAATATCTTTCTTGAAGTCCTCCAAGATTTTCTTTATGTATTTGGGTGCTCCTATGTTGGGTGCATATATATTTACAATGTTTATGTCTTCTTGGTGGATTCTTCCCTTGAGTATTATGAAGTGACTTTCTGGGTCTCTTTTTATGGTTCTTTTTTTTGAAGTCTATTTTGTCTGATATGAGTATTGCTACCCCAGCTTTTTTTTTTTCCTGTCCATTTGCTTGGAATATTTGTTTCCAGGCCTTCACTTTCAGTCTGTGTAGATCTTTTGTTCTGAGGTGGATCTCCTGTAGGTAGCATATATGTGGGACATGTTTTCTTATCCATTCTACTATTCTGTGTCTTTTGATTGGGGTATTTAATCCATTTACATTTAAGGTTATTATTGATAGGTACTTATTCATTGTCATTTTTTCATACCTGTGTTCCTCACTCTTTCACTGATTTTCTTCCTCTTTTTAAAGCAAGCCCTTTAGCATCTCCTGTAGAGCTGGTTTGGAGGAGGTATATTCTTTGAGGCTTCTATTATCTGGGAAGCTCCTTATTGGGCCTTCCATTTAAATTGAGAGCCTTGCTGGATAATGTAGTCTTGGCTGCAGTCCTCTGGTTTTCATTACTGGGAATATTTCTTGCCATTCTCTTCTAGCTTGGAACGTTTCCATTGAGAAGTCATCTGCTAGTCTTATCAGGGCTCCCTTGTATGTTACTTCCTGTTTTTCCCTTGCTGCCTTTAAGATTCTCTCTTTGTGTTGGAATTTTGCCATTTTAATTGTGATGTGTCTTGAGGTGGACCTCTTTAGGTTCCTCTTGATTGGGACTCTCTGTGTTTCCTGGATTTGTGTGACTTTTTATCTCATCTAATTAGGGAAGTTTTCCATCATTACTTTTTCAAACAGGTTTTCTATCCTTTGCTCTTCTTCTTCTCCTTCCGGTATTCCTATTATATGGATATTATTATGTTTCATGTTGTCCTGCATTTCCCTTAACCCCTCTTTATTCTTTCTGAGTTTCTTTTCTTTTTCTTGCTCTTTCTGTGTGTTTTTTCTTCTATTTTGTCCTCCAGCTCACTGATACGATCTTCTGCTTCATCGATCTTCCTTTCAATTTCTTCTACTATGTTCTTCAGTTCAGAAATTGTATTTTTCATTTCCTCTTGGCCCTTGTTGATAGTTTCTATTTCCTTTTTCATGTAGAGTGAGCTTGCAGTGAGTTCATTGTAGTTTCTCTGTAGTTTTTGGTAATTCTCTGTGAGCTCATTGAGTTTCTTGATAACCATTGCTTTGAACTCAATATCTGATAGTTGAGTTGCCTCTATTTTCATTTAGCATTTTTTGTGAGACTTCCTCCTTTCCTTTCATTTGGGGATTATTTTCTTGTCTTCCCATTGTTTTTGAGACTCTTCTTGTTAGCCTCTGCTTCTTAAATTGATCTGTTCTGACTCTCTGGGTTTATGGTGTGAACTTCTATGGTAAAATACCTGTGAAATTCAGTGGTGTCTTCTCCTTGATATCCTGAGGTCACTGGTCTTAGGCTGTCATTTTTGTTGGCTCTCTGTTTGTCTTTGCGTTTTGATTGCTGTTGGGGCTTTCTTTGGCGTGGGTCCTTCCCTCCAGCTGGTTAACTGAGGATCACTCTGTCCAACACCTCTTGTATTCTGTTGTACAGGTATGGGCAGGTTGTGTTGAAGTTGTTTCTTCTGTGTGTACAAGGTTTTGAGGATTCTCTCTTACTCTTGTTCAGTTGTTTGTTCTGGGTAATTTCTCCAGTATTTAATTGTATTTCCATATAGGTTGTGTTGAGTTAGTATGGCTTCCACTCCCTCCTTCACCTTCTTTTGTTGTTATCTGTTGGTGGTTCCTTTGTTGGTGGGTTTTCTTTTCCAGCAGGTATCCTGGTGTTCACACCTCCCACCTACTCTTTTTTGTGATCAGTTGGAGGGGGAAGGAAAAATGGTTTAAGACAGCAAGAGCGTATTCTATGATATTTACAGTACCAGGCTGTAGCAAAGAGATAGAAGATCCTTTGGATATATATAGTGTTAACTGATATTTCACCTAATGCACCCTTCCCAGGGTTACTTTTTAGAAAGGGTTAAAAGAAGATAAGTCTATTGTTGGCGGGGAGAGGATTGTGAGTTTTATCTAGAAAGCAGCAAGCTTGGGGAAGGTCAGATTATGAGGTAAAGTGAGAGTAAAGGATAGAAAATAGGTGTAGTGTGTGAGAGAATAGAGTTAATCACAATAGTAATAGAATTCAGGAAACTGTGAAGTGGGCTAAGAGCTGGGAAAGGTGCTATGTAGTATTTACAATTATATGAAACAGCTATTATTTACAATAATAATAGAGCAAACACCAAATGACAGAATCTATGTGGTCTGGATAACCAGAATAGGAAGTATAGGACCTAGAGTAGTGTGCTAATGGAACACAGATGAACTGAAAGACAGTAAAATAGCAACACACTATGATAGAGAGAACCAAGGGAAACCAGTCAAACAATACAATTTAACCAACCAAGTGTAGAAGACTAATCAGAAAGAAAAGGAATATAAAAATACTAATAAGGGGAAGGAAGATGGCGGCTTTGCTCTAGGCAGCATTTTTCTCGGTTTCTGTGAAGAGGAGGGAAACTCACAGATCGGTGGAGAGGCAGAGCAAATGGACTGGGTTACCGAATCACTTTTGAAAGCAGGACATCAGGGGTTATTGCGATCACTGGAAAATCAGATGGTAGGGAGACTGCTTTGGGACAAAAGGGACCTGAGGATCAGCACGGGGTCTGGGGGTGTGCAGTCCCCAGGCCCGGTGCTCCAGGGTCTGCCTCAGGGCTCCTGGGAGAGGGGAGTCACTGCTCCCTTCACTGAATACAGGGGTTGAGCAACTCCACGGGAGAACGTGTTGCTTGAAGGAACAGATTGGCCAGTTGGTCTGGGAAAAAATTGCCCAGGGACTATGAACACCCACCCGAAGACCTGGGAGAAGTGAGGGCCCCCAGGCAACATGACCGCCCCTGGTCAGGAAAGGCGCCAACACCCCTGGCCCAGTTGGGGTGTGGATCGGTGGAAAACAAAGAGCTGGGAAGGACTCCCCTCGCACCGCATTGGGAGGCCTGACTCTCGCGCACTGTGAACTTGAAATAGTTGCGGCGTGGCGCTTAGGGAGATCCTAGAGCCCAAATCTCAAAAGTTTGGTGGAGGGGCGCACACTTTTATGATTCCCAGGGAGGGTGCAGTGAATCCCAAAATGTCTCGGGTGCCTTCTGAGATCATAGAGCTGGAACCCTGCAGGACCCCGGAGGCTGGAAGAATGCGGCAGTGAGCTCTAGAGAGCGAGTATGCTTGGGAGCGCCCAGGGTACCTGACAGTCTTGCTGAGATCTGACTGGGAAGAGAGAGAAGCATTTCAAAGGTCCCTCAGCCAGCTGAAGCCAGCAAGATCAGAGAAACTGGTCTGGCCAGTTAGAAACCAACAAGAGGTTTTTCTTATTTTGTTTTGTTTTGTTTTGTTTTGTTTTGTTTTGTTTTGGTGGCTGTTGTTGGTTGATTGATTTTATCTTGTGTTTTATGTGACATTTTATTTTTCAATTCTTATTGTTTTTATACCTCGCAATCCCTTATGTTTCTCTTCCATTCATCCTAATATTATTCTTTCCACTCCAAATTTATCGCTCCTGCACTACAGCTTCTGCTTTTTTTCCTTTCTTTTTTTCAGTCTTGCAAGTTACTGTAAATTTCTATTATCTTTTTCTCACTTTTCTGACATTTTTTATTTTAATAGTATTTTGATATTCTTTTTCTTTCTGTATAATCTTCTTTGATTGGCTGGTTATACTGTCATTTGATAGGTTCCCCCTCGTATCTCAGTCACAATATGTTGATAATTTACTATTCTTCATCTGTGTTCCATTAATACACCTCTCAAGGTTCTATACTCTTTATTCTTGTTATCTAGATCTCATCAATTCTGCCACAAGACTGTCACTTTACTATTACTGTTAATAAGACCTAGTTCATACAATTGTAAATACTACTCAATACCCCTACCTGATCTCAGCCCACCTTGCAATTTTCTGAACTATACTATTGTAGGAGTTGTCTCTATTCTTTTACACACTACTCCTATATACTAATCTTTAATCCAATCATACCTTAGAATCTGACCTCCCACAGCCTCACACTTTCTAGATACAACTAACAATCCTCTCATCCCCAAGAAGAGTCTTACCCTCTTTCCATCCTTTCTAAAACGTGGATAGTGGGGTGGAGGATCACGGTTAACACTATAACGAGCCAAAGGATAACCCATCTCTTTTCTACTGGCTGCTAATGTAAATATCATAGTAGATTGTATTGCTGTCTTAAACCATTTCACTTTACTCCTCCAACTGATCACAAAAAAAGAGTAGGGGGAAGCTGTGAACACCAGGATACACGAAGGAGATTGCACCACTGAATCTCACAAATATTCTACCACAGAAGTTAACACCATAATTTCAGAGAGTCAGAACAGATCAATTTAAGAAACAGAGGCTAACAAGAAGAAACCCACGAACAATGAGAAGACAAAGAAACAACCCCCAATTGAAGGGAAATGAGGAAGCCTCAGGAAAAATGCTAAATGAAATAGAGGCAACTCAGCTATCTGATAGTGAGTTCAAAACAATGATTACCAGGAAGTTCAATGAACTCACAATGAGCTATCAGAAATTAGAGGGAAACTACATCAACCTCACTGCAAACTATATAAACATGAAAAAGGAAATAGAAACTCTCAACAAAGGTCAAGAGGAAATGAAGAATACAATTTCTGAACTGAAGAACACAGTAGAGGGAATGAAAAGCAGGATCGATGAAGCAGAAGATTGGATTAGTGAGCTAGAGGACAAAGTAGAAAACAACATCCAGAAAGAGCAAGAAAAGGAAAAGAGGCTCAGAAAGAATGAAGAGGGATTAAGAGAAATGCAAGACAATAAGAAACGTAATAATATGCGTATAATAGGGGTACCAGAAGGAGAAGAAGAAGAGCAAGGGATCGAAAACCTAGTTGAAAAAGTAATGAAGGAGAACTTCCCTAATTTGATGAGAGAAAAAGTCACACAAATCACTAAACACAGAGAGTCCCAATCAAGAGGAACCCAAAGAGGCCCACCTCAAGACACATCATAATTAAAATGGCAAAATTTCAAGACAAAGAGAGAATCTTAAAGGCAGCAAGGGAGAAAAAGGAAGTAACATACAAGGGAGCCCCAATAAGGCTAACAGCTGACTTCTCAATGGAAACACTTCAAGCCAGAAGAGAATGGCAAGAAATACTCCAGGTAATGAGAACCAGAGGTCTGCAACCAAGGCTACTATATCCAGCAAGGCTCTCAATCAAGATAGAAGGCCAAATAAGAAGCTTCCCAGACAAAAGCAGTCTAAAAGAATACACCTCGACCAAACCAGCTCTCCAAGATATCCTAAAGGGACTGCTTTAAGGAAGGGAAGGAAAAGAGAGAGAGAGAGATAGAGAGAGAGAGAGAGAGAGAGAGAGAGAGAGAGAGAGAGAGAGAGAGAGAGAGGAACACACATACATAAAAGACAATGAATAAGTACCTATCAATAATAACCTTAAATGTAAATAGATTAAATGCTCCAATCAAAAGACATAGAATAGCTGAATGGATAAGAAAAAATGACCCACATATCTGCTGTCTACAAGAGACCCACCTCAGGATAAAAGACCTACACAGACTGAAAGTGAAGGGCTGGAAACAAATCTTCCAAGCAAATGGACAGGAAAAAAAAAGCCAGGGTAGCAATACTCATATCAGACAAAATAGACTTCCAAAAAAGGTCCATAAAGAGAGACCCAGAAGGTCACTTCATAATACTCAAGGGAAGAATCCATCAAGAAGACATAAATATTGTAAATATATATGCACCCAACATAGGAGCACCCAAATATATAAAGAAAATCTTAGAGAACTTCAAGAAAGATATGGACAGCAACACAATTATAGTGGGAGATTTTAACACCCCACTATCAAAAATGGACAGATCTTCTAAACAAAATATCAACAAAGATATTGTGGCATTGAACAATACCCTTGATGAAATGGACTTTACAGAGCCCATCCAGAGCCCTCCATCCAAAAAAAGCTAAATATACATTCTTTTCAAATGTACACGGAACATTCTCAAAGAGAGACGACATGATAGGACACAAAACAAGCCTAAAGAATTGCAAGAAAATTGAAATCATACCAAGTATTTTCTCAGAGCACAAGGGACTGAAGCTAGAAACCAACCCCAAGGAAAAAAAAACAAAAACACTCAAAATCATGGAGATTAAATAGCATGCTATTAAACAATGAATGGGTCAAGAATGATATTAGGGAAGAAATAAATCAAAAGGTTTCTGGAAACAAATGAAAACGAACTCACAACAACCCAAAACTTATGGGACACAGCCAAGGCAGTCCTGAGAGGGAAGTTCATAGTGATACAGGCCCACCTAAAAAGGTTAGAAAAATTCCAAACAAACAACCTAACCCTACGTCTACAAGAACTCGAGGAACAACAACAAAGGCAGCCCAGAGCAAGCAGAAGGAAGGAAATAACCAAGATCAGAGCAGAATTAAATGACATAGAGACTAAAAGCACAATTCTAAGGATCAATGAATCCAAGAGCTAGTTCTTTGAAAAGATAAACAAAATCGACAAGCCTTTAAGCAGACTCATCAAGAAAAAAAGAGAGAGGACCCAAATAAACACAATCAGAAATGAAAGAGGAGAGGTTACAACAGATACTACAGAAATACAAAGGATTGTAAGAAATTACTATGAAGAACTGTATGCCAAGAAATTTGAAAACCTAGGTGAAATGGACAAATTTCTAGAAAAATATAATCATCTGCCCTGGCTGGCATAGCTCAGTGGATTGAGCACGGGCTGGGAACCAAAGTGTCCCAGGTTCAATTCCCAGCCAGGGTACATTCCTGGGTTGCAGGCCAGAACCCCCAGCAACCGCACATTGATGTTTCTCTCTCTCTCCCCCCCCCTTCCCTCTCTAAAAATAAATAAATAAAAATCTAAAAAAAAAGAAGAAAAATATAATCTTCCAAAACTCAATGAAAAAGAAGCAGAAAGCCTGAACAGACCAATAACAACAAAAGAAATTGAAGCAGTAATCAAAAAACTCCCAACACACAAAAGCCCTGGACCAGATGGTTTCACAGGAGAATTCTACAAAGCATTTAAGGAAGAGCTAACCCCTATCCTGCACAGACTATTCCAAAAAAATCCAAAAAGATGGGAGTCTCCCAAACTCTTTTTATGAGGCCAACATCATCCTAATTCCAAAACCAGATAAAGACACAACAAAGAAAGAAAACTTCAGGCCAATATCACTGATGAACATTGACACTAAAATCCTCAACAAAATACTGGCAAACCGCATCCAACAATACATTAAAAAGATCATACACCATGACCAAGTGGGATTCATTCCAGGGATACAAGGATGGTTCAATATTCACAAGTCAGTAAATGTAATACATCACATAAACAAAAGGAAAGACAAAAACCACATGATTATATCAATTGATGCAGAAAAAGCATTTGATAAGGTACAGCACCCATTCATGACAAAAACACTTGGCAAAGTGGGAATAGAGGGAGCATTCCTCAACATCATAAAGGCCATATATGAGAGACCTACAGCCAACATCATACTCAATGGGCAAAACTTAAAATCTTTTCCATTAAGATCAGGAACAAGACAAGGCTGTCCACTTTCACCACTTCTATTCAATATAGTACTGGAAGTTTTAGCCACGGCAATCAGACAAGAAAAAGAAATAAAAGGCATCCAAATTGGAAAGGAGGAAACAAAACTGTCACTGTTTGCAGATGACATGATAGTATACATAGAAAATCCTATAGACTCTACCAAAAAACTGCTTGACCTAATAAATGAATTTGGTAAAACAGTGGGATACAAAGTCAATATCCAGAAATCAAAGGCATTTCTGTACACCAACAATGAAATAGCAAAAGCAGAGATAAAAGAAAAAATTCCATTTGAAATAGGAAAAAGAAAAATAAAATATCTAGGAATAAACCTAACCAAAGAGGTAAAAGACCTGTATTCAGAAAACTATGTAACACTCAGGAAAGAAATCAAGGAAGACACAAACAAATGGAAACATATACCGTGTTCATGGATTGGAAGAATTAATATCAAAATGTCCATACTACTCAAAGCAATTTACACATTCAATGCAATTCCCATTAAAGTACCAATGGCATATTTCACAGACATAGAACAAACACTTCAAAAATTTATATGGAACCATAAACGACCCCAAATAGCTGCTGCAATTTTGAGAAAGAAGAGTAAAGTAGGAGGGATCACAATACCTGACACTAAACTATACTACAAGGCCACTGTAATCAAAACAGCCTGGTACTGGCATAAAAACAGGAACATAGACCAATGGAACAGAACAGAGAGCCCAGAAATAAACCCAAGTCTCTATGGTCAATTAATATTTGACAAAGGAGGCAGCAACATAAAATGGAGTAAAAATAGCCTCTTCAACAAATGATGTTGGGAGAACTGGACAGCCACGTGCAAAAAAATGAAACTTGAGCACCAACTTACACCATATACAAAAATAAATTCAAGGTGGATAAAAGACTTAAATATAAAATGTGACACTATTAAAGTCCTAGGGGAGAACGTAAGTAGGAAAATCTCAGATATTTCATGCAGAAATTTTTTACTGACTTGTCCCCTAGAGCAAGGGACATAAAGGAAAAAATAAACAAATGGGACCTCATCAAAATAAAAAGCTTCTGCACAGCTAAAGAAAACAGTATCAAAATTAAAAGAGAACCAACTGTATGCGAAAACATATTTGCCAATGACACCTCAGACAAGGGTTTAATCTCCAAAATATATAAAGAACTTATACGACTCCACTCTAAGAAGATAAGACACCCAATTAAAAAATGGGCAAAGGACTTGAACAGACACTTCTCCAAGGAGGACATACAGAAGATCCAAAGACACATGAAACAATGTTCAATATCGCTAGCTATCAAAGAGATGCAAATTAAAACCACAATGAGATACCACTTCACACCAGACAGGATGGCCATCATAAACAAAGCAACAAACAACAAGTGTTGGAGAGGTTGTGGAGAAAAGGGATCCCTAGTGCACTCTTGGTGGGACTGCAGACTGGTACAACCACTATGGAAAGCAGTATGGAACTTCCTCAGAAAACTAAAAATGGATCTGCCTTTGACCCAGGAACTCCACTGCTGGGACTCTATCCTAAGAACACTAAAACACCAATTCAAAAGAACCTATGCATCCCAATGTTCATAGCAGCACAATTTACATATTAGCTAAGTCTGGAAACAACCAAGATGCCCATCAGTGAATGAATGGATCAAAAAACTATGGTACATTTACACAATGGAATTCTATGCAGCAGAAGGAAAGAAGGAGCTCCTACCCTTTGCAACAGCTTGGATGGAGCTGGAAAACATTATGCTAAGCGAAACAAGCCAGGCAGTGAAAGACAAATACCATATGATCTCACCTTTAACAGGATCCTAAACAACAAAACAAAGAAACAAGCAACATATAACCAAAGACACTGAAATAGAGGTCAGGCTGACAGTGCCCACAGAAGATAGTAGAGGGAATTTCAGGGGACAGTGGGAAGGGTTCACGGGAACAAACTTAAAGGACACATGGTCATAAACTAAGGGGAGGGTGGTAATGGGAGGGAAGTGGGGAGGGGTGGGGGGGGCTGGATTGGGAGTAAAAAGGAGAAAACTGTAATTGAACAATGATTAAAATAAAATTTAAAAAAATACTAATAAAATAAACAAAGTAAGAAAAATAAAATATAATATAAATATGCAATAACTTGCAAGTTCTCTATAGTAGCAAAGTGAAATTTGTCTCGCTGTCTTAGCTGTTGGGACGACCCCTCTTTAGGTCCATCTCTGGTCTTTTCACAGTTCCAGGTTTTTTTTTGTTTCATTTGGGGGAATTATAAAAAAATAAATAAAATAAAAAAGAAGGAAGAAGAGATAAAAAGGGGAAGAAAGGAAGAAGGAATAAAACAAGAAAAAAGGAAAAAGGAAGAAGGAGTTAAAAGATTAAAAAAATTTTAAAAAATAAAGAATTATTAAAAAAAAGGCCTCCTGCTGTTTTCAAACTGGCCATGCCAGTTTTGCTGTTCTTCCTGGCTGCAGCAGGCTGAGAGGTGACTGATTTTGATTTTCTCCCTTCCTGATCAGCCTCCAGTCCATTTCCCCAAAACCCTCTGGTTTGGGTACACACTCTCTGGGAGCTTAGGTGTGGGTGCTGGGCCTTCCACAGAATGCACTCCCCCTGGGTTGCAGGCCCACATGCTTGGCCTGGCCACCTCTGGTTCCTCAGATTCAGCACGCACTCTTCCCCGGGTTACAGGAATGTGTGTGAGGCCTTCCATGCCACCTCAGGAGTTCTGAGCACCTGGGTGGGGAGGAGGCCAGAGTGGCTGCTGTGGGAGAATTCTCTAAATAGCCACCAAGTGTCTCTTTTTTCACTTTTTCTTTTGGAGAAATTCCTCCTGCTCCAGCCTGCTGCTCCGTACAGAGGCCTGGCCTCTCACACAGCTCAATTCTCCAACCAGACCAAGACTATCGGGGTCAGGGCTCATCATGGCCCAACTCTCAACTCTCCCCAGCTGGTGTCCACAGACTCCGAGGGTGCTCACAGCCCCTGTGTGTTTGCCACTTAGTCCTTATTCCCCTCTCTGAGACCAAGCAACCACGTCTCTCCTGGTGCTGCTCAAACCTTATTTGGCAGGGGAGGGAGCTGTTGACCCATCTCTCTCCTAAGAACCCTCCCTGTAGCAGACCCGGTGGGCTCCAGGCCTGGGGCTGCAGCCACTCTGGTCCCCCACGCTGGTTCCAGGGCCCTAATTGTCCCAAAGCACTCTCCCTACCATCTGGTTTTTCAATGTCCTCTACAATTTTTGGTCTCCTATCTTCATGTATGTTCAAGTACTGTTGGCTGTTTTCTCAGTTCCTTAGTAGATCAGCTAGGTATTTCACCTGTGTGCCGGAAGAAGTGGAATCTGCTCCCACCTACCTCACCGCCATCTCCCTCCCACCTCTATATTGTTTTCATTTGCTATTCTTTGTTGTTCTTTTTAGTTTTACTTTTTCTAATTTTCTTCATTTCTTAATTACACATTGTTAAGTTTTAAATGATACTGATTTTCATTGCACTAGTAATTTTTTTCATCACACTTTGTCTTTACTAAGTTTGGATTTCTCAACTAATAGATAAAAACTACATAATCCCTATGCTCCCAGTACTTTTTCCTCCACGATTCTTCCCATCCCCACTTCCTGAGACATCTGGTTTCCTGTTTGTGCTGCTCGTCCCGATGCACCCCCTGCCTGTGCACATGCACGTGGACACACATACATTGCACTGCATTGCTGAGATAGTTGGACATTTTTGCTTTAACCTCTTATTGGGGATTTCCTTAAAATTTCCTTTTCTGTTTAAGTAAGCCCTTAATCATATAAATTCCAAGCCACATCATTGATATCATCCATTTATATTTAATTGTCACCATTTCCTGCAGTCTCTTATTTTCCCAAATCCTGAGACTCATGTTCTGATTTAATTTTATTTGGTTAGAATTGTTTTTATGTATTTCTTCAGATGGGTTCCCAGGATAGCAACACATTGAATTCTTACTTGCCCAAAAATGTTCTTTTGCATTAAATTATAAGGAGGAACCCATAACCCCCTGGAATTTATTTATAAAAATTGTGTATTTATTCTTACATGTTTAAACTTCAGTTACCTTCAAAGCTCTCCATTCGATGCAGTACCACCTATTGAGACTGTTTTCTACTGCTCAAAACAGTTTTTGAACTTGTCACTTCGATGCCTTTTAGTGCTTCTAGTATTTTTTGTTTGTTTGTTTCACCTCTTCCACATCAGCAAAACGTTTCAGTTTGGGGACTTTTTTCATCAGGGGAAACAAAAAACAAGTCACTTGGGGCAAGATCCTGTGAATAGGGAGGGTAGAGCATGGGGGTCATGCCCTTGTTGTTCCAAAACTATTGAACACTCAGTGCAGCATGGGCAGGTATGCTTGTAAATCACCCATCATAAAATGGGCAAATGTGTTGAAAGAGTCTTAAAAAAAATTCACTGAAGCCAAAGGCAGCCTCTCATAACACCAGCTGGTGCACTGACACAGATGGGTTCCTAGAATACTCACTTAGCAGGGGAAGCCTGTACTACAAGGGGTCTACCCTGCAGAAGATAATTCCATCTTTGGGGTGTCCTACCTCATTTTTCATGGCTAGGTATAGAATTCTTGGATCTTACTCCTATTTTCTCAAGAGTGCTTTGTTATTCTATTGTCTTTTGATTTAACAGTATAATTAATGTCAGATATCAGTCAGAGTCCATTACCATCATAAGTGATCTGGGCTTTTTTTTCCCCTGAAAGTTTATAAGATTGTCTCTTTACCCTTGGAGTATTTCAGTAATTTTTTGAGGTTATGTTCAGTTTCATTTGGACCCTTTAACTTGAAGAAATTTATTTTATTTTGCCTTTTTACTTATCTATGTTACCCTTTGATACATTTTCTCTTTCTGAGTGTAGTAATATCTGCATGTGAGGCCTCTTGGACCTGTCCCTCAAGTCTCCTTTTTGTTTATAATTTCTAGGTTTTAATGTTTTTGACTACTCTTATGTGATTTTTTTTCCTTTTGCTCACTCACAACATCAAAGCTGTTAGCAGTGATCATTAGCAGTGATTGTTCTGTTTAATATATTTTAAAATCCAGGCACCAAATATTATTTTAGTTTTAATTTTAGAAAGTCATCCTTTTCTCTACAGCTGAATCTCCTTGAGTTACTATTAAAGTTATCTTTTACCTTCTCCTTTGACTCTGCCATTGGTTTCTATAGCATGGACTCTCATTCTATAGCCTCAGTGTTCCAGAATATTCAATACATTTCTGCTCATTCAAGTTGTAGTTCACTCTTGAGCATGGTTGGGTTTTATTCCCTTCCTCTTCTTCACATTGTGCTAGGAAAGCTTTGTCCAGGACTAGAGTTTTAAGCCACCACAGACATGTCATGAATGCATCCCCAGCTTCCTATCTACCTCCAAAAGGAGAAAGGTGCACATGCTGAAAGTTCCAGAGGGAATCCTTAATCTCCTGAATGATGTTTTATAAAATATTTATGCATTAAATTTCACTCTTCGTGCTGTAAAATTCTATGGGTTTTGACAAAAGCATAGAGTCACACAGAATAGTTTCACCATTCTGGAATATCCCTTGTGCTTCACCATTCAACCCTCCCTCCAGCCCCCACACTGCCTCGTACATCTTTAGAGACAGCTTTGGTGTTCTAAAGGTCAGAACAGTCAAGAAGAGTCAACATCACCTCCATGGCCTTGTGGCAGACAGCCTGTGGATGAGTGTCACCCTCCTTCTGCTGGACACAGAAATGTGGTCCTACTTACAGTGTTGGGATGCAGTATTTGACAGACATTCTTTGTAGGCACTGTGGTAAATTGAATTATTGTCCCCAGTTCTTAATCTCTTCCTATATCCACTTAGCTCTGTAACTCTGTAGTCCTTACTTCCTCTGTGATCATGAGGTTTGTAAGAAGACATGTCCAGAGCTGCTTGTAGTCTTTCTTCCAACCTAATGGGAACAACCAACCCAAGAGAATGGACACATGAGAGAGGACCTATGACAGAGAGGATCCTACCAAGATTGGAGTGTGTGTGCCGGATGTGTGCACCACCCTTGCCACATGAACCAATTCATTTCCCCACTTGACTAAAGCTGGATTGAGCTGAACTTCTTCCACAAGGAATCAATAGCATTCTAACTGATACAGGAAACAAATGTCAACAAACTCCAAAGAACAGTATGATAGAACTATGTGTAGAGTGCTATGGAATTTCTGAGCAGCTTGCCTAACCCAGCCTGAAGGGTCAGGATAGGTTGCTGGAATATTATAGAATCCAGATCTTCATTGGAAGTAATGGAACTATATTAGGCTATTTTCAAAAGCAAGAATCTCAGACACCTACAGGGGCCTGGCAGGTAACCTAAATGAGGGAAGTGGGCCAGGTGGGAGACCATAGGGAGTGGTGAAGACTATGGTGAATTGAGAGTGTCTGCCATGTCTACAAGGGCTGCTGAAGCTCTCTCTAGTCAACAGTTGCCGACACAGACTATATCAGTTAGGTAGGGTTTTGGGAAAATGAAGAAATGTTTTTTTTTTTTTAATTTATATACAATGAAATTCACTCTTTTTGGTGTACAGAACTATGGATTTTGAGAAATGCCTGAAGTACTATACCCAACAGCAGAATCATGATACAGAAAACTCATACCCCTTGTTTTCATCCCTCTAGTTTTGATTTTTCTAGAATGTCCTATAAAGGGAATCAGACAATACATAACCTTCTGTAACTGGCTCTTCTCATTTAGCAAAATGAATTTGAGATGATTGTTCTTTTTGTGTAATCCATAGTAATTTGTTCCTTTTTATTGCTGAGCATGGATGTACCACAGCTTATTCACTGGTTGAAGGACATGGGGGTTGTCTCCAGTTTGGGGCAATTTTTCCACCTGCACCAAGCTCATTCCTAAGCTATGGGAATTCAAGAAAATAAATTTATGTCCATGGAGCTTATGGTCTGAGGGGAGAAAACTGATAACTAATAAACAAACACAGGGTCCAGCATAAATCATGCCCCTTTTTTATTACAAAATCATTTATTACAAAATCATAATCATGTAATTCTGTAACATAACAATATCGCACTCAAGCATACCTATGGCATTTTAGGTGAAATGTGCACATTAAAACTATAAATTATGACACACATATTATTACCCTACCAACCACACTCAAACAGGCCTTACTTCTGCTGGACCCTGTATATGCTATAATGACAGTTATAGAAATATGAAGAAAAATGTACATGTAATGTAAATATGTATTTCATATATAATATACTGTGTAAATATATAATCCAATGTTGAATTCAGGAGTATGCAGAGAAACACAGGGGCCAAGAACAGTGAGGCATGAAGGGTGGGTGAGGAGGCCTCTGTAATAAGGCATCAAGCTCATTCCTGACAGAAGTGAGGGGCAGGGAAGAATCTGTGGGTACCAGGAGGGAGAGCCTTCCAGATGGAGGTGACAAGGGCAGAGCCTACATACTCCAAGAGAGGGTCACCATGGTCCCAGGGAAGCCAGGGAAGATGGCAGGAGGGGAGGTTATGCAGGCAGAAGGACAAGTCACAGGAGCCTTTGAGCCCATGGTTTTACTTTGAATGAGATGAGAAGTATGGCCAGGGTCTGAGTGGAGGATTGACATTTGCAGGGTAAACGGAGTCAGTCTGGCTCCCTCACCCAGATGTCTGGGTAATTAAGATAAGTAATGTTCTTATAGCCTTGAGATGGGGTCCAATAAACGGTTCCCATAACATTAAGTAGGCTCGCATGTAAAGAATCACACTGTATTATACAATATCCTAGCTCCCTGCTGGCTTTGTGTGCAATTAGTACAGGCAGACAGTTGTTTACTGTAAAAATGAGTATTATAAGGTAACTGTGTACATTGTCAAGGACACATTTTGCTCCTCAGGACGAAGGTAAGGAGAAGCCTATTGGTTCACTGTGGGGCCTGACTACACCAGCAAGGAAGTTTGGATTCCCCTTATATACTAATTGAACACACACCTTGCAGCATTCATGGATCACCAACCCATGAATAAAGGCATGCCAAACGTCCCCACGGCTCCCAGAATTTTCTTCTGTCTGCCCAAATCCAGAGCAGACCTGCCAGGCCTTGACAGGCTGCAACAGAACATTATTTAACTTCCATTTTTAAAAGATCACTCTACATAGAATATATTGTATAGGGGTAGAAATTACAACAGAAAGACCAATTGGGATGCTATTGCCCTTGCCCTGGTGAGAGGCATGGTGGCTTGAACTAGGAGGTGCTGGTGGGAAAAGTGAGGTGTGCTTGACTTCTGGGTACACTTAAAAGGTGGAGCTGACAGGATTTGTCCATGGACTAAATGTGTGTTTAGGAAAGAGGGGAGGGAGATAGCTTTAAGGATTTTTGCCTAAGCAACTGGAAAAATGGAGTTGCTATCTGAAATGGGGAAGGTAGAGGAGTGAGACTGGGTAATCAGGGTTCAGGCTGGGGTGATGGACAGCACCCAAGAATAATAATTATTGTTAAGTGAACCCTGGTAGGGCAAGACAATGAGAGCACCATTAATACTAGAGTTATTTTTCTCCTCGTTCACTTCCTCTCATCTCCTGCCCAGCGCACACCTCCCAGCTCCAGCTTAGCATCAGTTACTTTCACATGTGATGGGATTAGTGTACCTAGAGAGGAGCTGAGAGAGGAGGGGTTCACCCTACTACTCCAATTACAAACCCTGGCCCAGAGAGGCAGGCAGCCCCCATAGCCAGAGCTCAGCAGCCTTGCTGTTCCCAACTAGAAAACAGCAAGATTTTCTTCACCTGCATCTTCTGATCATTAGTAAATGCTCCAGGAGGCCATGTGAACCCAATTCTAATTTGTAAAAGAGCACCCAGCAGGTGTTTCTGTCTAATACCATGAACCAGAGAAGAAGAGCAGGTTTTGTTTTGGGAAGGTTAGAAACATCTAATGTTAACAGGTAAGAAAAGGTTATCTTTATTCCAGGCTTTTTAAAAAATCATATAGAATTTTCTAAAATTCTGCTTGAGTACAGGCAGACAGTTGTTTACTGTAAAAATGAGTATTATAAGGTAACTGTGTACATTGTCAAGGACACATTTTGCTCCTCAGGACGAAGGTAAGGAGAAGCCTATTGGTTCACTGTGGGGCCTGACTACACCGTCCTGGCCTGGCAGGTGCGGCAGCATGCAACCAGCCAGGCTCCTGTGCCCTCGTGGCTGTGGGTATGTGATATTGTCCCTGTGATCAGAGCCTCTGCCTTGATAAGTTAATAGCATTTAAAAAATAAAACCTTGAATTTGAGTAATTCCTGAGATTATCATGAGGGCTCTAATACAAAATCAAAGCCCTTTTAGAAGCATTAATTGACTGAAAAGAACACTATTCAAAGAGCCGTACAGATGTCACAAACTGTTTGGTTATAGACTCTGCAGTCAGTATCTTAAAATCTGACTAATTAATTTACTGTCATCAAACATTTTGACTTCAGGATACTTTTTATATATTTAAGTTTCTATATAATTTTATTTTGTCCTGACCATTAGGTATATATTTTTTCTTCTTACATTGCCCTTCATGAATCTTGTTTTTCTATGTTAGCAGGAAAACAAGCTTTAGAATATTTCCAACTCAGTCTTTCAACTCATCCTTTCTACTGGCCAAGTGTTGATGAAGTGCCATAATTAAGAGATTCACTTCTGAAAAGGCTAATATAAAACATGTGTTTAACTTGGCAGAAGAATTTGTGTTTGGGCTCTTGAAAGACAAAACTGTAAGCATAATATTAAATTAGTATTAAGAGTGACAATCAAGACATTTAAAAGATTGGGTAATTGCTGTTCCCCCAATTAAGGTGAAAGAAACCATTAAGTTGCAGGCTAAGCATCACCTGTCACCTTGGGGCCCCTGGCACAATGATGTTACCAGTGGGTATGAGTTACCTTGCTTTTTGTCCTGTAAAACCACCGGTACCACTTAGATGTTTTGTGCTACAGGTTGTAAAAGACTCACAACCCCTAAACACTTAAAAAATTGATGGCCTTATATCATAAATTGGTTGGTAGTTCTCCAAAGTTGGTTTATTCAACAATTCAAAGGTGTAATTTAAAACAAATATTCTTGCTATCTTTGATGTTCTGGGTTTTGGCCTCACATTTGTCCTGGTTGCAAGATGGTTGCAGCATCTTTATCCAGAGTCCACATCTGAAGGAGGAGAGGAACTTGGTTTTTTCCTTTTTTTCACTTTTTAAAAGCGTGGAAACCTTTCCCATAAGCTGCCCATTAGACTTCTGCTTCCTTTGGCTTGGCCACAGCTGTGTCACATGTTTGTGACTAAACTCAAACCAGCAGGGACAGCAGGTTACCATGGCTGCCTTTGACCCCTACAAGCTGCCCCCCTGAAACCAGAAGCCATGCCTCCCATTAAGGGCATAACCCTCAACACCCACCCAGAGGCAACATTTTGTCAGTGAGGGAAGGGTATGGGTAGAAGTGCATGCAAACCCACCAGTTTTTTCCTGGTCTTACACTCTGTCTTTCTACCTTCCTAGCTGCTCCATGTAGTCCCACTTGCTCACTCCTCTTCCTCTGTCTGGCTGTAATATTGGGACCCCTCAACACTAAGCCTTGGCTCCCTTCTCTTCTCTACGTGTACTCTCTGCTCAGGCCTGTGGTTTTAAGTGCCACCTGCTTGATGGCAACCCTCCAAACCAGTATCTTCAGCCCAGACCTCTCCTCTGATCTCCATATGTGGACATCTAACTGCCCACTTGACCGCTTGTACCACACTTCCATGTCTCTGAAGTAGCTCAAACATGATCTGTCCAAAATTCAATGTATTATTTTCACCAAGCCAGCTCTTCCCCAGGCTTTCCCATCTTAGAAAATAGAACCTCCATCTTCCCAGTGTTTCAGAACAAATGCCTGGGAGTCAGTCTTGATTCATCTCCCTAACTACCCACCACAACCACTTCTCTTTTGTTTAACACATCTAGCATGCCACTTCCAGGATTCAGCACACAGCGTGTACAATAAACACTTGTTGAGATCTGGCCAGATGGCCCAGTTGGTTGAAGCGTCACTCCATGCACCAAAAGATTGTGGGTTAGATTCCCAGTCAGGGCACATACCAAGGTTGAGGATCCAATCTCTGGTCAGGGCGCAGATGGGAGGCAACTGATCTATGCTTCTTTCTTTCTCTCTTTCCCCTACCCCCTTCCTCTCTCTTTAAAAATCAATAAGCATATTTTCAGATGAGTATTAAAAAAACTTGTTGAAAATTATTGGATATGCTTGTGTCGTACATACCTTGACTGGAGAGTAGAAATGTGGAGGTATGCAAAGAGCTGGTAATAATATGTGGCATTCTGTTAAAAGTGTTCATTCTGGGATGAACTGAGGGAAACAATGACTGCTTCTTGAGAGGTATAATGTCACTCTTCCTCCCAAATTCAAACATAACCCTAGCAATGTTTTGGCAGGACTTTGGTGAGCACTGGGGAGAAGTCGAGATGGAATCCTATAATTTACTTAGAGCTTCTCTCAGATGCACTGGCCTCCCCATAAAGTTTCATAATTAAAAGAAATGCCATAATTAAAAGAGATCCACTTCTGAGATGGCTAACATAAAACATGCTTTTAGATTGCCAGAAGAATTTGTGTTTGCACTCTTGAAAGAAAAAACTGTAAGCATAATATTAAATTATGGTAGCAAATTGTAATGTATGATCTGGACTTTCTCTCAATAAGGCTTGTGATCAATGACCACTGAAATAGAGAGCTGAGGAATGTTGATCTTTTCTTTGCCATTATCAATAACACTGATGGCCGTGATGTTGGAAAGATGGGGGATAATAATAGCTAGTTGCTGCAGCCTGATGAGCATATACGAAGCTTTGGTGGCATACAGCAGTGAGCGTTTCTTTTCCATGCCTCTGCAGCATGGCTGAAAGAGGCTCATCTAGGCTGGATATTGCTATTAATCAACTGGGTTTGATGGGACTGACTCTGCTTCACATTGTGGGTCTCAGCTGAAGGGGTGGCAGCTACCCAAGGGAAGTTTTTTTTTTAAGATTTTACTTATTTATTTTTAGAGAGGGAAGGGAGGGAGGAGAGAGAGGGAGAGAGAGAGAGAGAGAGAGAGAGGGAGGGAGAGAAACATCCATGTGCAGTTGCTGGGGGCCGTGGCCTGCAACCCAGGCACATGCCCTGACTGGGAATCAAACCTGCGATGCTTTGGTTTGCAGCCTGTGCTCAATCCACTGAGCTATGCCAGCCAGGGCTTCCAAGGGAAGTTTTCATAGTAATGACAAAAAGCTCTGAAGGACCAGTGGAAATACATGAAGTCTCTTAAAGTCTAGGCTCAGAACTGGCACACTGCCAGTTTGGCTAGTTGTCAAAGCAAGCAACAAGATCAAGCTCAAAGTCAAGGGCAGCACATTATGCCTTGCATGGGAGGATCTACAGAGTTATAGGTCAAGGAGCCTGGATTCAGGGATGGGTGATGACTGGGGCAATACTTTAGTCTGCTGGAGTATACGACTACCCATCAAAGGAAACAAAAAGAGAAAGCTTGGGCTCAGCTTGAATTGATCAAGTCCATGGTGGCGGTGAATCTCCCTTTGTTCCTGTCTGCTTTTGCTGTGATTCAAGCTGTCCCTTTAGCAGAAACTTCCCAGTATAGTTTCCATCTCTCCCCGACCCATCCATTTGTTATCTGTTCAGTTATGCCCAGACCATTTCCCAGGCTGGAGCCCTGGATATGGATTCCTCCAGTGTGGTTGTTAAGGGAAACATTTTGTTTCTCATGTGCTGACACAATTTTCTATCTCTCTAAAATTAAAAAAAAAGAAAGAAAAAGGAGAAAGAAACAGAGAAATGCATACTCTGATGGTTGTAAAGGATAATGAGTAATTTATTCAGAGCTATAAACAAATCAAGCTATCATCTTCCAGACAGAATCAATAATGTAATTTTAAGCCCACACACATTTACAAATGCTAACACTCCAGCGCAGCTGGGTTGCCATGGGAAACCAGGGTGTGCAGCTTGTGATCTGAAACCAGCCTGGTGAGCACATTCTGCAGACAGACTCCAAGGGAGAAGAGGATGTTAGTGTTGGCTCTGATCTGGCCACCACACTAATGCACCCCTGTGATGGTTTGGATTAGTTCTGGTTTGAACTGTTCAGCTTTTTAAAGCCCCTATTTGCACAAGACTTCTTCAATATCCCTTCTGTGTTTATGTCTAAGCAGGCTGAGGGCCAGAGTGTGGAGGCAAGGGAAGGAGCTGTGTGGACTAGAGCAGTTGATGAAAAAATTACCCATAGCTGCTGGTGGCCAGAGCAAAGAAGGGTGGTGCTCAGGTCAGAGATGAGAGGCAGGCTGGTTGGTAGTCAGGAAAAGTGGGCTCAATGGGTCTTCCCCCAAAGGGGGCCTGATCAGATGGTTGTTTGTTGGAAAACCAAGGGAAAGAAACAGGAAGTTGTGAAGGGGGAAGAAAAGGTGGTCTGAGCAAACACAAACACTGGGACTGGGGTGAGGGGCAAGCAGGTCCAGCTAAAATGGCTAGGGGATGATAGTGGGGGTGGAGCACAGGAAGGACCATTTAAATATGTCAACACAAACTTAAATTCAGCATCAAAGGAGTCTGTCTTCATCAGCTCTGGCTGCCCCAACAAACTATCATAGACTAAGAGCTTAAACAACAAACAATTATTTCTCATAGTTCTGGAGGGTGCCAGCATGGAGGGGTTCATGCTGAGGGCTCCCTTCCTAGTTAATAGATAGCTCACTTCTTGTATCCTCACATGATGGAAAAAGAGATCCCCTCTCTCTCACATCTCTTCTTGTAAGGGCATTAATCCCATTCATAAAGACTCCACCTTCATGACCTAATCACCACCCAATGTCCCATCTCTGAATAGCATCACTTGGGGGTTAGGGCTCCAACATATAAACTGGGGGAGGGGCTACAACACAATTGGGAAACCAGCCTGCCCCAGGGCCAGAACCCTGGGGCCAGGCCCCTCTCTGGCTAGATAGCTCTGCCCTGCTCTGGTAAGACATCTTCAGTGTTTCAGCTCAGCCAGGGAGACTCAGTATTCACTCTTTGGTGGAAAACAAAAGCATGCTCCAGAGCCAGAGGAGGCTGGTTTATATGGACAGAAGGCCTGTCCCTGCTTCCTGATTGGTCCATCCTCATGCAAATGAGGTGAATTGTCCCATGCCAGTGCCAGAGTGGCTTGGCTACCAGCTCTGTTTTCATTTAGTCCCCTGGTGGGATTCCTGTGGCAGGGCAATAACCAATAGAGTAACTAGAGTCATTAGTTACTGAACTCCCTGTTTGAATTATTAGTTTACTCAGCTACCTGCCAAACTCAAAGATTCAATCTCTTACAAAAACAGCCAAAACAACTTGGGAAAGGTTAGAGAACAACAAAGGCACTTAGTTCATGAGAGAAAGCATGGGCAATTGACAAAAGGTATTTGGCATCAGGAGTAAAGATTCCAAGCATCATGAATCACACATATGGAGGGGATACAGTGGCTTGATGGATCATTTCTATCCTTCCTACAACCATCACTCAAGTTTTTGTAGGAGGTTTTAATCATTTGGTTATACAGAGCATCAATAGCTTCTACTGTCCTGATTGTACTGATTAGAATAATAAGCAAAACAATTTGCAAACCGGACCTTAAAAGTAGCTCCAAGCCCAGTTGGGAGTCAGTTAAAAATAACAGAAAATTTAAATCCTAACCAGCCATTGACACTACAAACAAAACTGGAATGCCTCTTAAGGGATCTGGCAAGATGAAGGAGTTTGCTTCTAATTCCACTTGGGAAGAAGCATTTATCCAGGTACAGCAAGAGGTATTATTGTATGGCACAAACTCCTCCTAGGGCTGCGAGCAAATAATCAAGAGCAAGTCTATTGTCCAGGACTACTCAAGCTCTAAAGATGTTTGCTGGGCTCAAACAGTTCTGATGGCTGAGCAAGCAACTTGATTGATGGTTCTGGTTAGATTTTGCATTATATCTAACTAAGCAGTACCGAGGCCACCCCATGATAATTACAGTTCTGAGAAAGCGATTACCCTCATCTCCTGAAAACCCTGTTAGCAAGTCACTTTACCCAGAAAGGCCATAAGAGTTATCTTCATAAACAGAGGGATCCTTATCAGGGTAGTAATCTGCTATTGAAAAGTTCCTCTTTTTTCTTTGCTGAGAACTCTGAGGAGTGGCTGTTTTCATTTTGACCCAAATGGCACTGTTCTGGTTGGTCAGAATACAACCACTCTGGTTGGTAGAGGCTGCACAGCCCTGATTGGGTAGTGAAAGTCTTTGTTCCTATTGGCTGAAATAGGATTCCAGGAACTCCTTTATAAGTAAGGGCTGGCTCAAATGGCAGGAACACAGTGCAAGCAGGCAGTTCAGTGCTTGTTTCTCCCTGAAGTACAATTTGCATGAGAGGCCTCTGTGCAGAAATGGCTGCTAGGCTCTGCTTTTTAAATTGAACACAGTTAGCCACAAGGAGCCCTTCTTAGTAGCTGTCTTCATTTTTTTCTTCCCCCTCATGGTTCAAAGAACCCCAAATGGAACCTACAGATTTCTTAGCCCACCTTCTCATTTTAGGGACAAGGGCACATGACTGGATAATGGGAAGACCACTGAATGTAGGATTTAAAATTCCCCTTAAAATTTAATGGTTGTTTCCATACAAACTTCCTGCTTGCTGCCAATAAGTGGGCCAATTTTTTTTTGTTTAAAAGCATTTTTTATTACAAAATAAGTGTTCTTTATAGAGTACTATACTCATAGTATTTGTATAGCAATAGCAATTGTATAGACTCATTGTAAAAAGATATATAGAATAGATAGAACAACAAAGAAAATAAAATAGAAACCATTTGTGGCACCTCCATCAGAGACAATTTGTTCTTTCAACTTAACTTTTTGGATCACAAAGAACAGATGCCCCGTCAAGGTAGCATAAGCCAAGGAGCTTTGTGATCAAAACTCACATGGAAGAACAGGGCATCTCATGGAAATCCTAGGACAGCAGCTGTCTCTGAGCTGAGCCTTCCTGAGGCTGGAGTGGGGAGTGGCTGTGAATGCAAGGTATAGCTAGGTCCAAGGGATAATAGCTCAAAATCTCTACTCTGGGGCCCCACTATTCACATAATTCAGTTTATTCCATGTCTGTTTCTTTCTATTCTGTTGCCATTCCCTGAAAACTTTTCAGAAATCTTCATTTGTGCAGTGAGAGAAAGACTTGCACTGGCCCAGCTCATCTCTTCAATAGTTCTAGGGTTGATGGATGTCTCATACTTTACCCAACCAGCTGTGGGCAGGAGGGTCGGGCACTTGATCAGCTTCTTGCAGGATAGGCACTGTCAGGGCTGGCCTTAATAAGAATAATGACAAGGCTAATAATAGCTAACATGTGTAGACCACCTACTGTGTGCCTTACACTGCTCTGAAGACTTGACATCATTATAACATTTACTTGACTTTTTACCCTATGATGTAAGTACTACGATTAGGCCATTTCACAGTTGGGGAAGTAAAATAGTAGAAGCCACGTAGCTATATCTCTGTACCACCCTAGAAAAAAGATGATGTGTCTGCAGTGCCTCCATAGCCTATGCTCCTCTCTCCCTTTCCCTTCAGCCTCTTCCTACAGAGGCCCAGGGCTCTCATTTTAATTGCCCAATGTACTTCATTTCAGTGCCCATGCTCTCAGGTCATCCCTACTCCTTCTCCCCTCCCCCATACTTCCAAATTCTGCTCCATTCAGTTCACCTCCAACTTTCCTCCCCTCCCTTCCCCTTACCCAAGGAAAGTCTGGCTTGACTGTTGTAGAGGGATTTCCATTATGAGAGGACCTTTCCTCCATAAAAAATTAAGTGGTCCTTTGGTCACATGAAGTAAAATTTTAGGGCACCAAGAATAAGTGACTTGTCAAAGGGTTTCACAGGCTCTGTAGACATGCAATATCCAGGATGCCCTGAAAAGAGGGTGCTCGGAATCATCTGATGATCCTGATCCCTGCCGAGGCCCCAAGGTCTGCCTTGTAGCCTGTGGCAGAGCCTGAGTGGGATAACTGGTCTACCTTTTCGTTCCTTTTCCCAGAGCCCAAATTATGAGCCCAATAACTTTAAATGAGATTACCAACTTATACTGCATTATTTGGCAACCAAAGAGATGAGTTTCTCTCTAATCTCTGTATTTCAAAAAGATCCAATAAGCAAGATCTTTAAGCCTAGGAGGTTTAGTCAAGGACTACCAAGTGTTACTCTGAGTATAGACAAAAAAAGAGCACAGTCCTTAAGAAAGAAAGAAAAACAAACTAAAATCCCTGATTTCCTCTGTCTTTTTAAGCTGGAAACACACAGAGAACCTAGCAACGTCAGGCACCTTTGGGAGATTTTCCTGAGCAGCCTCCATAACACTGTTGTAAAATTAATAACAATTAGGATTATTGCTTAAACAACTTGTCATTTCTATCTAATTATCATGCACTACAGTAAAAATTATGACAGATTTGCTTTGTTGCAGGCTTTAATTACAATCTTAACTTCCACGGATTTTATACTAATAGCAACTGATTACTTGTAACATTATCTATTCAGAACTGCAAATATTTAAGAAACTAGTAGTTTGGGGTAGGTTATCTGGGTCACTTTTTATTTTCTCTTTTCCTTAAAAAAATTTTTTTAAAGCAGAGTGGAAAGGGTTTAGCTTGATGTCTCCTATCTTGGTCAATTGAGGCAGAGATCCTGCTTCCACACCCCCAAAGTCCTTTCCTACTTTTGGCACCACCCCTGAGAAGGTGGCTCGTTAGGATGGTCAAAAGGAAATTTCAAGTACGGTTGTGGCAATGTGCGTGAGGTGCGGTAGGACTGAGGCTCCCTACAGAGACCCCTAACAGGACTTTGTCTCCGGGTAGGGTCTGGACAGCATCCTGGCCACAGCAGCAATCTTGGGTGAGCTGGTAATACATCAGGCTCAAATATGCCCCACTGGACCTCACACTGGGGATGGCAGGGGCTGTGGGGAGCCGAACCCCAGCCTAGCTGCTGTGGGCCTGCCTTACTCTGGAGAGGATGGGCAGCCACTCCATGGGAGTGGAGGACATGGCCCAGGGGAGGACGCTGCCCCACCTTGTTCACCTGGCTTGGCACCTAAGCATGGAAATTTTAAGGAAGGCAACAAACCTGACTGCGCCTACGTGGGCAGTGAGTCTCTTAGCAGTGTTTGGGGACTGGGCTGCAGTGCACTAGCATCCATGGCCAGGAGGTCAGCTTTCTGACCATGACCCAGCTTAAAACCAGGGTCCATATTGATGTGTTGTGGACTCATCCCAGGTAAAGTTCTATCATATGTTTAATGATCCTTAAACATCTCTTTCCCCATGTACCCTCCCCCAACCCAGAACATTCCCCTAACCCACTATGACTCTGTCTTTATCATCCTTCCATGGTAATCAACACTTTTCTTTTTTATGTCCAATGCCTTTCCAGTCTCATTCTTTGCTTTCCAAGGTCACAATTGCCTCCTTGGATAAATCAGATTACTGCTTATATAGCTAAGGATATGAATAAATTTCAATTTCATTTTCTTTCAATTCTATGTACTGAGCACTAGAGAAAACTCAAACAAAATATCGCCCCTCAAGACTACATAGCTAGGAGCTAGCATGGTTTTTTCTCAAAGGAAATGTTTTAGGTATCACCATGATGAGATTTTAAAAGTGTTAATAATAGTATATTTATGTTACTGTGCACTAGAAATCTAACAAGCACATTACATACATGATTTCATGATTATTATTGGTTAGAATAGGGTAAAGGAGGTATTATATAAAATAAACAAGTTTATTTGAGTACAAATATTAAGTAACATAGAAATGGTAAAAATCTATGAAGATGATGGATTCATGACTAATTTTTAGGAACTAGAACCTTGGTAAGGAAGGAAAATGTATATCCAAAAGACAAATGCTCTTAATAGGGAGATAGGGAAGGGGAAGTTACTTCTGGTTTGGGCAATCAGGAAGGCTTCATGGAGAAAGAGGCATATGGGCTGGGTCTTTAAGGATGGCTAGGAGTTTCCTAATATTGTAGAGGTCACTCCACATTGAGGAAACAGCACAAGCCAGGCCACACAAGTGATTGAAGCAAACAGGGCCTGAAGCGCAGTGTCATGAGGAGTTAAGAACAAGGTTTTGTTGGTTTTGCCATAGCGATCTACGCAGATCATCTATTATAAGTGGCTTTCTTGGGGCACGGATCTTCATTCTGTGGGTGACATCAATTAATGGGCCAGAAAGTTGATACAGTGGGATATGACTGCCATCTAAAAAAATGACAGACAATAGTTAATATTCCAGAATAAGCATGAGTAATGTGTTATAAACTTTTGTTTTCTAAGTGTTCATTGAGTCATGATGTAAAAAGGCTGAAGTCCAAAAGATCTGGAACCAGTGGCCCCAAGTGATAAGATTTCCAGCCACGGGGCAACCTCGCAATCTATTTCTAGTCACCTCTCAAGTCAGCACATCCAGCATTCATCATGTAGGTTCTGCTCCAAACTTCCCTTCGCCCATTAACCCCTGTTAAGACTTCTTGGATTAAGGAGGAAGTTCTGGTCATTGTCAGAAGATGGCAGAACCATGCAGGGAATTTTAGGGTTAAGGGTGAATTGTTAACTGTGGCTAGGCTGGGTTTTGATCTCCTGTTAAATGGGTTGACCATTTTGGAAACTGCAGTAACCCAAGCCATACTGCTTCTGACTAGGCTCTGTTTGATGGGTTACCTCTGAGGCCAGAGGCTCCTCATGGCCATCTCTAAACAGTGACAGGATCTGAGGTTCTTGGCATGAAGTGTGTGTGGGCTGGTGCAGAATCAAGGCTGTGCAGGAGGACATGGGATGACACCATATTCAAATGTAAGGGATGGCCTAAGTGGCACATATTTAAATTAGCTGTGGGAAAACAGGCACACAACAGCTATTTTTAATTTGTGTTAAAAACCACAGGAGCCAGGGTTGCTCACAGAGTGGGATACTGGCTTGGGTATAGGACACAAAGATATTTTTCAGCTTTACCACTATCTTCTTCACTGACAGCTCATGGCAAAGAGCCCAGGAAGATAGTAGGTGGCAGGACCAGTCCATTGTAAACTGGTTCAGGTTTATCATCACTCGTTCCAGACGGGCCATCTTTGAGGACCCTAACCTTGTTTTCACACCACCCTAGGTCAGCTCCTTCATATAATATTTCTCCATCTCTCAAGGCCTGCTCTCAGGAAAAAAATCTAGAAGGTTCTTTCTCAGTAGAGTGTAAAAGACTGAAAATAGCCTAAATGTACCTTTGAAGAAAAGAAGTACTTCAGCAAGGCTGAGTTCCTTCATGTGAAGAAGAAATCTTTAGCTAGACTCTCTGGTGTCAGTGAGTAGCAATGGGTCCCTTCCTGACACAAATAAAGCACAGGGAAATAGGTAGCTGCTTATCCCACTTGTGCACACACTCATATTTGGTTGGTGCTACTTAGAATCAGGATTTTAAAACAAGAAAGAAATTCATCTAATTGGTTTCCCTTAGAGATAAAGGAACTGAGGTCCAGAGGGATGAAGTAACTTAAGTTCAACTGAACAGGTAATGTTTTGAGCACCTGCTGTGTGCCAGACACCGTGCTTGACTCAAGGGAAACAGCGGTGAATACTATATTGTTGGTACCTGCCCTCCATCTTCCAATATCGCAGGTCTGTCTGCCCAGACTCAGGGGGTCCTCGCTTCTGCAGGCTGGTCTGTCACTGAGAGTTGGCAGATGGGGCACTGGGATGGGTGGCTTTGGAAAAGATTCTTGAATTTGATAGAGCTGTGAACAGTGACTTGTAAATGGTTTCTACTGAGACTGGAAAAGGATCGAGGAGTCGGGGGTTCAAAGGTGCAGAGCAGTACTTGACATGTCCCTGGAGTTTTGGGAGATAAAGGAAGATCCAGGAAGTAGGGATTAGGGAGGCAAACCCAGGGATTTTGTAACTGTAACCTTCTCTCAATTTGGTTGAACTCAACAAACACAGGTTGCCTGTCTGTGGACTGAGAAGGGCACCAGCAGCACAGAGATGAGCGAGGACCATTTGCTAACACGAGAGAGCCTTGGGACAAGCATGTTGTGATTTTCAGCCTGCAGGTCCGGGCCTGCTGGTGGGTCATGAAATCAGGTTAGTGGGAGAAAAAAAGAGATAGAATAGACAAAAATAAAAAGTAACAGAGAGCATTGCTCATATTAAATAGTAAATAGTGTTTCACAAAATTATGACTTTCAAACTTTTTTATATTATAATCCTCAGTGAAAATCTGTTAAGCATATATGTATGTGCATGCTATAAATTACACACACACACACACACACACACATACACACACAATGCTTTGTGAAACTTTTATATAGTCATGGTCTTGCTCCAAGTGCCTTTCATCTTATAGCAGACAGCCTGAGTATATTCTCATGTTGAAGGCATGAGTGAGAGACATGCCTGATTTTGCAAACACTATTAAGACTGTTTGCACAATGTTTTCCTATTTTCCATGAAACAAAACAAGTCACCCAGCCAAGCCTAGAGACAAGATGGGAAAGCGCTGTGAGTTACTTGGCAAAGAGTGTGGGCCATCTTGACAGTTTACCACAGCAGTGAGCAATAAAATTGGATTTGCTTTGATTCATCCTATCTTCAGACTGTTGGCCTTCCCTTCTCCAATCTTGTTTCTTAAGAGCAGGTGCTCAGAACTCCAGAGGGTATGGTAGAAGCCTTTTTCCCTTGAAGGCTAACAGCTGGAAAAGTTACAGTTGATAAGCAAGGAGGTGCCTTCAGGAGACAGACTAGAGAGGGGATTCAGGATGTGGGTGTAGGGCCCTGGCTTCTCCTGCTAAGACAGGACTTGGATGAAGGGCAGTTAAGCAGAGGGTGTGAGGAATCCACAGGAGGTCCTTGATGACACCTGGAAATATCCCTGTTCTTCCAGCTCCATGAAGTTTTAATCAACTTGTTCCAGGAACAGGAAGAGTTCATTCCATTTCCAATGTAGAAAGAAGCCAGGTGTCCAGCCTTGACACTCAGTAGTTGTGTGACCTTAGGCAAATTGTTTATCTTCTCTGGGCCTCAGTTTCCCCACTGTAGAGGAAGGGTGATGGCTCTGTAGGTTCTAAGGTCTCTTCCAGCCCAGTCCTTGTCTGCCTCTTTCCCCATGACCTTGCTCATGGCACACATATGTTGTTTATGTTCCCATTGTCCCCTCCGAGGCTGTGGCTGACAGCAAATCTGTCCTTCAAAAATAAACATTGCCCCAGAATCCTTCTCAACACAATACTTGACCACTGCATAAGCCAGGTCAGCTTTGCTGTATTTATTTGGCTAGGCTTAAGGAGCATTTTTCTCTTTTGTAAGCCACTAGAAAGCCATAGAATTTACCCAAGCAGTTGAAAAAACATCAATATATTCATTTTAGATTAATTTTGAGAAGCAAGCAAGGAAATGCTTGGGTTGCTCTTTGTAGCAAAGTTGAATCCTCTTATGTAAAAGCTGCCATGGCCAGATGGATCAGTTAGTTGGAGTGTTGTCGCCATACACCAAAAGGTTGCAGGTTTGATTCCCAGTTTGGGCATATAGAAAAGGCAACTTATTGATCTTTTTTTCTCTCTCTCCCTTCCTCTCTATTTAAAAATCAAAAAACATCCTTGGGAGGATTAAAAAAACTTACATAAGCAATAAAATATCCCAATGGCAAAAAGTCTTTAATATTCACAGAGGGGTGGTGATGGCTAAAGGGAAGGGGGTGTGGGTTTGGTGGCAGCAGGCAAAGGGGTGGGGGAGGGGAATGAGAAAATCCGTAATAGTGTCAACAATAAAAAATTAAAAAATGTTCACTGAGGGAAGGGAGAGGATTTAACTCCCCAAGTGTCACCATCACTTTTAACCATTAAAAACCCCAACAAAGTAAGAATACTTCCAAATGTAGGGGAATTTGAGGTTCACTTTTAAGGGGACAGGCAACCTGGGTTGAAACACTCTATTCTGATTTTTAGACTTTTCAGAGGGGAAGAGACAAGAGTGATAATGGACATTAGAGCTGAAGTCCACACCTCTCTGCAGTCTCTGGTCTGTCTGTGCTTCCTTGAGCACTGGCGCTGGCACTGTCAGGGACCCCAGGCAGACAGCAGAGTGACCTGGTGAGTGGCACAGATCGCCTGTGTTTGGATTCTGGTTCTAGCATTTATTAGTTGTGGGAAGCTGGGCAACTTCACTGGCCTCTCTGCGCCTCAAATTCCTGGTGTGTAAAATGAGAGACACACCATAGTAGTATCTCCCTTAGAGTTATTGCAAAGAGTATTGGAAACATGCAGGTAAAGCACCTAGCAACTGACTCGTAAGTTCAGTGAAGGCTGGATGCTAGTGGCAGTGCTGCCTAAGGTCGCATTCATTGTAAAGTTGAAGCCCCCACCTTTCTTTGTTTATCTTTCTGCTCTTAACATGGCTGAAGAGACCATCTTCCTTAACACCTTAGCTTAGTTTGAAAGTTCCTGGTAGAATCACCCAGGCTGTTTTTTGTTCTCTTCCCTTGATCACACCATGATCTTTTCTTACACAAGTGTTTCTACAATCTAGGTTCATTGGAGGACTCCCTGTAGCACCCTCCTTTTCCTCTTCATCAGGGCAATCTGCCATGGTCTCCCCTAAATTTTAATTCAGAGAACTCCCCAAACCTTCTAGAATTCCTATCTCTTTTAGGATCTTAAAACCACAGGATTATATCTGTCCATTTTCTGAAGCTATAGAGACAGCCACTTAAGGAACAGATTTTCAAAAGGTTACTTTATTCGATTAATTAGTCAATTCCCTTGTCATAGACATGAAATTACCCCTAAGCCATCATGACTGAGGAGACTTTTACAGAGAGAAGCAGAGATGTTGGGCTATAACTGTAAGAGAGCTCATTGCAAATAAGCAACCAGCAGGCAAATGAACCCTTATGGGAAAACCACTCTAATCATAAAAACCACTTGCTCTGGGGAGACTGCCATGCAATGACAAGCAGAACCATAGTGCCTTGAATTCCCTCTCATGTAGGATATCAGAGAATTACCCAGGTAGGTTTCTATGAAATTGCATTTGAGTCAAGACAAGTGCATTGCTGGGCAGTAGATAATAACTTCAAAAACTGACTCCACAATTATGAGCTGAATTATTTATGGCTGTTACTATAGCGATGGTAGTTTGAAGATAAAATAGGCTTCTCTCTATGTTTTTATTTGTAGGAAAACAAGGCATTCAAGCTTTTTAGTGATACAGTATGACTTGCTGTTAATGGCAGTTAGGAATTTTTTAGCACTGCCAAGCGCAGGAGTACCCAGTAGGGACATATGTTTTCTCTGCTTTGTGTTCCAAAATTGCCTTAAAAACATGCAACTATGTGAAGGCCTGGTTTATATTTTTAAAGGAAAAGCACAATGGCTCTGTTGTGTAGCTGTGCTTCTCCAAAACAAATGTATATGGCTGCCTTTTGAAAAGAAGTTGGCTAATGATCATTGGATTTTCACTTTTTGCCATGCCATATGAAAATTTGATGAGGTCTGTGGGATTTAAGAACATACTTCTGAAGTGAAATGGAAACTTAGTTAACATAGTTGTATACTGCAAGCCAGAAAAATCTTCTGTAGCTAACTTTCTCCCATGCCCTTATTTTTGTGGATGTGGTGAGGCAAGAGAGTAAGAAGCAGGGAAATTCCTTGACACGTGGAATAAGGGAAACTGAGACAAAATAATTGAACAAGGCCAAATAATGTGAGCAATCTCCAGTCAGTTCATGAATCACAAGGTTTTATCTTCCCTAACCAAGGACACTTAAGAGCAAATGGTTTGGACACATTCCAGACTATCCAGGGACAGAAGGCCTAGGTCTTGGCCCCTCTTCAATGATGCTCTTAAAAAATGAAACTACGCAGAAAATAACCCAGACCCCTCTATACCCACATTTTGATGAATCAACACACTAAAGGACACACCTGGAAAGCTAATGAATATTCTGTTAAGACCCTTCCCTGAGACCTCCTCTAGGATTCCTGTGGGCCAAACAAAGAGAAAAAGCCTCAAGACAAAGGACCCACAATGTGCTCTCACTAGAGCATGCCCATGCCTTATATCTCTGCTGTCTTTTTCCTAAACTCTAAGGGGCCCTGCGAGACTTGCAACTAGGGAAGTAGTGGGAAGTGGCAGCTTGTCCTGGGCTAATGCCCTGATCCTCTCCCCAAGACCCCCTTTTCTCTGAGTTCCCAGTGAGCTAACAGCAGCCCTGCCTTGGCTCAATTCTGTCACTGTGACTTCTGATCCTCAATGAGCCAAAGCAGCCTGGCCAAGGCTCTCCTGTTGATTCTTCTTCCTTAAGCCCTTCCTTTGTTTCACTGTCCCCAGCTTTAATAAAAGTACTCTGAAAATCACCTGGACTGGTGTTATGAAATCTTTCCTGCATGAAGTCAAGAACCCACATACTACAGGCTGGCCTGAGGCAGATCTGCTCTAGGCCCAGCCCCTGTTTGGTAACAGTGGGAACAGAGGAGGCAGGAAGGAGATATGTTTGTAGCCAGGAGGCAAAGGTGGAATAGAATGCCCAGGTGACAAAGAGTAAACCTTGGAAGGCTCTGGAGCCTATGGGTGTGTCATGGTGTGAGTAGGAGGCAAGGCGGGGTAGGACACTTGTTAGGGATGAAGGTATGGCTCAGGTGAAAAGAAGGTGGAAAGGGAGGCTTTTAGGTCAAATTTATTCATTTTTTTCCCCTCAATCCCTCCACCCCCTCAACCCAGTTCACCAACTCTCCCCACGCCTGGGGGCAGTCAGCCTATTCTCTGTCTATGGGTCCATCTTTATTCTGCTTGATAGTTCATCTTGTTCACTAGATTCTACATACAAGTGAACCATGTGGTGGTTCATGGTGGAACCATGTGGTGAACCACAAGTGAACCATGTCTTTCTCTGACTTATTTCACTTAGCATAATGTTTTCCAGGTCCATCCATGCTGTCACAAAGGATAAAATTTCCTTCTTTTATATGGCTGAGTAGTATTTCATTGTGTAAATGTACCACAGCTTTTTTATCCACTCATCCATCGATGGGCACTTGGCCACTTCCAAATCTTGGTGATTGTAAATAACACTGAAAGGAATATAAGGATGCCTATATTCTTTCAAATTAGTGTTTCAGGTTTCTTGGGATATAGTCCCAGAAGTGGAATCACTGGGTCATAGGTAGTTCCATTTTTAATTTTTTGAGGAACCTCCATACTGTTTTCCACAGTGGCTGCATCAATCTGCATTCCCACCAACAGTGCACAAGAGTTCCCTTTTTCCACATCTTTACCAGTGCTGTTGCTTTGTGATTTATTGATGATGGCCATTCTGATGTATGAGGTGGTATTTCATCTTGGTTTTAATTTGTATTTCTATGATGATTAGTGACCTTGAGCATCTTTCCATATACCCACGGGCCATCTGTATGTCCTTTTTAGACATACAGGTTGAATGTTCAGACAAGGGAGGTCAAATTTTATTCTTAAGTGAAAAGTGTTGCAAAGCCCTTTATAAATTCTATAATCACACTGGCTTTAGATTTCAGGCCCTTCTTTACTATCATTAATGATGGCTTTCAGCCCATTCTCTCAGCAGCATTTCTAGTAAATTTATGGAGAGAAGCTGAGTTAGTCTCTTTTCTGGTTTGGGGAGCCTTCCTTGGAGGCAGGGCAATTTTTTGTTGTTTGTTCTTTTTTAGTAATGAGGTAGAGAAAGGTGAAAGGTCAGTTTCTCATAATAAGACAGTTAATGAACATAATTCTCACTGTATAAAATTTCAGGGGATTTTGAAGCCAGGCAAAAAGACATTGTGGGGCAGCAGAAAGGTAGAAGTTTGCAGTAAGGGTAACATATGCAATACATTTTGATTGCTTTGCACAAATCTAGAGTCACTTTGTTAGTTTACGAATATAAATGTCTTATGTAACACATAGATTCATAAAGTATTTATATTGTATTTTACAATTGTGAAGGCTCAGAAAAAATGTGCAAATTAAAATAATACCATTTCTTCCTCATAATTGTTCAACCTTAAGGGAAATAATTTTCAGAGCCTTAAAAATTGTTTTCCCCTCTAGAATTCACATCCAGGGTGCAGGATAAGAAGTCACATGCTCTTAAGTCTCTGTCTTCTTGTTAGGGCTCAAGCACCTTTTTCTCTTATGTGCTGTGTATGAGTTTGGTGTACTCTCACCAGCTTTTTTGAGTGCTGAAGAGGGTTTAGTGTAAGAAAATGTTGAATTTGTTTTGTGGTAATGGCTTCTGTTAAGGGAAGAGGCCGCTCAGTTTGATGGAATCTTCTCTCACACCTGATTGAATATTGCTGAGATCTTCTTCCCAGTCAGCTTTTTAATGTTACCTCCTGAGTTCAGGTCTTGACAGAAGAGCCCCAAAGAGAAATTTTAAGTGGGAACTTCAGATGTAGTGCTTTCCTATTCTAGAGCCAGGTTTCCAATTTTGTTCCTCAGTAAAAACAAATTAAAAATTATTTTGGGGGTCATTCAAGACAGAATTTGAAAGGTGCTTTAGTTTTAGCAATTGGTGAAACTCCCAATAGCTTTGGTGTCAGTCAGAGTTTCATGATAAATGCACCACCTCAGAGGCTGGGACACAGACATTTCAGAAGATGACCCTAGTGGAGAAATAGCCAATTTACTTCTTTGTTTTCTTCCTTGGACCTCATGAAATGATGTAAGAACATCAGAGCTTAACTTGGCTTTACCCACTGGTGACAGTTTATTCATTAGTTCTAAGCCAGAAGTTTATAATTTTCATTTATAAAAGCCATATTGTTGAAACAGTGGCTAAGCGTCTGGAGGTGAGAAGTAGGCATCTTCTGGCAATCTGCTTATTGAGCTGAGGACAGTTCAAACTGAATGATAACCAGTTTCTCTAACACTAAGAGCACCAAGTGCCAGAAAAAATATGGCAGATGAGTTCTTCCAAGGCCTCCTCCTGGCTCAGTCTAGGTGAGTTGGGATAGGGAGCAGGGAAACATCAGAAGGCATTTGAGTACACAGGACCCCTGACAAGGAACATAGAGTCTTTGGAATGTGATGTGGCAAAATATTGTCAGTCTTCCTTTTCTTATTTTAGTCCAGTTCCTGATTTTTTCTCTCCCAAGGCCATGCCTATCATCTCCTCTCCTACCTTGCCACCTCTTCCTTCCTCCCAGCCTAGTAGAGCCAACCCTACTCTAGATTTAAAGGCCAAAGGATCAATTGAATTAGAGTAGAGACAAGGAAAAATGAGGGTTGGAATATTAAACATGACTTGGATGCTCAGCTACCTCATTGGCCTCATAAAGAGTAAAATTTTAAGTTTCTAGAATTTGCATTTTATGAGCATTACTATTAACATTATATGTTTTTAATTTATTTTCCTTTTTGTTTTGATGAGATTGAACATCAAATGACCCTGCAAGAGCTTCAGAATTTAAATGCCCTCTTTCAGGTAAGAATTGACCAGGCAAGCTTTCTAAATATTTACTTGGATAATTTGACTCTCTTTTTGATGGTTGATTTTTCAGTGAAAAGTACAATCCTTTTGGTTTCTGTAAAATAGCACGGAAGAATAAATTCTCCTTAATTGTCACTTCATAATGAAATTGGGAACAGATTGTGAATGCATCAGAGAAATGAACGAAAGGTATAACATGTTAGAAGTTTACAGCATTTAGGTAAGTCTAATTAGACACTCAAGTCTTTGGGTTCTTGCTCCTAGGTGAAACACAGTGCAACTATGTCCACACTAATGATCATTTTTCCTCCTAGGAGTATGAAAAGAGGGGGAAGACAGCTGCGAGATATGGAAACTTTCAAATGCATAATGAAGAAGAATATAAAATCACAGAATAAAGTAAATGAGTTTATAAATGTTGGATCATGGAAACCACAGTTACAACTTTAACCAGAGGAACCAATTAGGCTTGACTGATCTATCTGAGATCACTCTCAGCTCCAGACTGTGACTTCTGTTAAGGCCATCCAATTTATTGAACAGTCTACACTTAGCACACTAGACCAACAATATATTTAGAAACTTTTTAGAAAGAAAGCTCTTGTTAAATCCCTGATTGAAATATTATATGGGTTATTTCCAAAGGGTTTGGGTGCTTCTCCCACCCCCAAGCTGTATGGGAATTAAATATTTTAAACATTGTCTCTGTCATCTTGGCAAGTCCAGTTATTAGCCCAGAATGTGAAACCTTCATGCATGTCTACTCCACCCAAGCTGTTACAACAGAATACTGCAAACTGAGGGCTTACACAGAGTAAGTGCATATTCTTCACAGTTCTAGGGGCTGGAAGTCTGAGATCAGTGTGCCAACATGGTTGGGTGAGGGTCCTCTTCCAGGTTGAGACTTCTCACTGTATCCTCATATGGTAGGATGGGGCAAGGAAGCTCTCTGGGGTCTCATTTATAACAGCACAAATCCCTCCTGAAGGCTCCACACTCATGACCTAAGCACCTCCCAAGGCCTCCTGGTACCATCATCTTGGGGGGTTAAGATGTCAAAATATGAGTTTTGGAGGGACACACATGTCCAGTCCATAACAATGAACAGGGTTGATTTGTAAGATAAAATACATATTATAAAAGGAGAGGCTGTTTAGGTTCTACTAACTAAGGTTTCAGGATTATATCTTCAACTATAGAAAAAGAATTATTGAAGGTAAAGGTATATGATCTTGCCCTTGGAATATGGACAAAAAAAGAAAAAAGAAAACACCATGGGACAAAAAAAAAAACCCCACCATTGTCAGACTGCAGTTTGATGACACTTCCAACTGCCCTGTCCTTCTAAGGTACAAAGCCCTGGGTGTCAATGGCTACAGGGGAAGCTTAGGTGTGACTAATGTTTTCTCTGCTATGGAGAACATGCTCATTATAGCACCCATTTAGATATTTTACCAATATCCCAGACCTTCTTAAGCAAAGATGTCTAATTACCTATATTTTTAGAGTGTCTGCCAGTCTAGTTATCTACTCATTCCCTTTTCCTCTCATTCATTTGTTCAATACATACTCACTGGGGCAATATTTACTTAGTAAGTATTTACTAAGGCTTTGTTGTAGCCCTTGCAGCATACTAAGTTGGTCAAAACATGGTCCCTGCCCTTGGGAGGTCAAAGTCACCCTAGAGTTAAGCCTGGGTGCTATGGGAGCATGTAAACCAGACCAGGATGTCAGGAAGCTCTCCTGGAGGAGATGAGCCTTGGGCTGAGTTTTGAGGGACAGAGAGGGAACAGCATTTGCAGAAGCACAGAGGCAAGAGCCAGCATGATGCCTGCCACACATCCAGGGAAGCGTGTGTGGGAGAGGGGGATGAGGAGAGACATCAGTTATTTGGGGCAGTTTGCACTAGCTAAATTGTATCCAGTACATACATGAGGAGGAATGAAACCATTTCTTTCTTCACTTATTTATCAGATAGTTGCTGATTTATGACTGTGTACCCACACTGTCTTAGTATCTTCGTATATTTTATTTACCCAGTCTCTGGAATAGCAGACCAGGACTATTCAGAAAGCATTCTTACTATTTCATAGCTGAAAGGACAGACAGTCAAAGAATCTGAATAACTTGCTGCAAGCTCCTCAGCTACTAAGGAACAGATTTGGATTCAAATTATGGTCTGGTGCTAATGCTCAATATCACCTGCAGCGAAACAGAAAACTCTTCAGAAAAAAACAGAAGTTTTTTTCTCCCTCATGCAAAAAGTCAGGGGTCAAGGGGCTTCATGAAATCATCAGAACCAAATTTAGCTCCCACTTAGCTGGTCTCCCACCCTTAGCATATGGATTTGTCCTCATAGCTCAAGATGGCTGCTCAGACTCCAGCCAACATGTCTCGTTCCAGGCAGCAGGAAGGCAAAAGTAGCAAGAAAAGATTCACTCCTTCCCCTTAAGGAAAGATCCTGGAAACTGTCCATGACATTTTCAACTTTTTGGTCAAAATTAATCACATATCTAGCTGCAAAGGAAGCAGGTAAATGTGGCCTTTACTCTAAGGCAACATGTGTCCATTTAAAGGTTGGGTATTCTGCTAGTCAGGAAGAACAGCTAAAAAGACATCCAATACCCCCATACCCTGTCCATTATTGTAGAGTTTCTCATGCTAGTGGTACTTGCTAATAACCAGAAAGTATTGTACCTCCTTTGCTTTTCCTAAGAAATGTTGCTTTAGTCAAAACCCAATGCCCCTAAAGTGAGAAGGCACTAACACTCAGGAAAAGCATGTTGCATGAGGTACTTCAGATATAGGTGGAATCTAGGGGAATGGGCTCAGTCCCCTAGCACACAAAGCCCTGTTGTTCCCTTAAGAAACAGGAAAATGGAGGCCTATTTTCCCATTTCTACATCATTCTGTGTTCTGTTCCCTTTGCCTAGAACACTTAGCTCCCATTTTTACCCTAAGTCATAACTCTCTCTAGAGCTTGATTTTCTTTACAGTCCCAGAATTTAGCACCCTGTCCGGTACATACAAGTGCTCAGTAAGTGTTGCTGAGTAAATGAATGGCTTAAGGCAGTACAGCCACCATGGACTTGAAGGAGTCTATCATACATTCCTAGAAATAATTACATGCCCCTCCTTTTAGCCTAAGAGTGGTCTTCAGTTCCCTGTAACACACAATTTATCATTTTGTGTTACATTGCTGGTTTGCTCATCTGTGACCCCACTAGACAGTGAATGCCAGGAAGGCATCTGCACAGGGCTTGGCATATCATTGGTGCTCAATCAGTTTTGCTTCAACAAGTGACTCAATATGTGGAGGAAGTATTTCAATGTTCCCCAGTGTCCTAATAATCACTCTGAGAAGGCAGTGTGTCCCCTCAGCTCTGGGGTGGAGGAAGTGGGTCTCTCTGGGCAGAGCCACAGTGCAGCAAAACCAGATAGAGCCCATCTGATGGCCCTGCCCAAGGACTTACACCCACCATGACTCACCATGCTGCATGGCCTTTGCCTGATGCCACCTTGCCCAGCCTCCAAGGTGTCCAGGTGTGCTCACAGCTCTCCCAGCCTCTCCATGGTGACAGGGCTGGTCCTGGTGGGCAGCCTGAGTCCAGCAGTGTTGCTCTCATCTTGAGATTCTCTGTTTTCTGTTTCATTTCTGATCCTAGATTCTTCTTGAGGCCATTCCTCTGGGTATATAGTTTTGTTTGGATATTCATTTCAAAACATTCCAAAAATATTTTTTACATGTTATGGTGTTCTCTAGCTGTCACGATGGTTTGTGCTGTCAGCCACACAAAAGAGTGTGAGGTGTCTCCACTTGAGCATGACTTTGAGGGACCCATAGTTGTGCTTAGTTCCAAGCCAGGGTCTTTACCTATGACCCCTTCTTGGGCTCTGGGTATTGACTTGCCAAGAGGAAATGCCCTGGTATCTGAAAACCAGACATCATCTTGCTTTCTCCATTTTACTGTCATTACTGCACAGAGGCAATTCCTCTGGGACTTATAAAAGAAAAGCCAACATATCAGTACTCCAAACAGACATGTAACCTGACTGTCTCTGTTGGAAGCTGCCTTCTACATACATTACTGAAACCATAGAATCTTGGAATATGAAAGGACCTTAGTGATCACTTTGTATATAACTTCCTCAATGCAAAATTCTCTTCTCTGCTAAGCCATGAGCCAGCACACTTGAATGCTTTCAGCTAAAGAAAATTCATTGTCTTATAAGGCAGCCTATTTCAAGGTTGGAGAGTTCTGACCTTAGAACTTTTTATTCCCTTTATGAATTGAAATTGGTCTTTCCTGACATTCTACCCATTAGCCCAATTTCTATTCTTTTGAGCTACTATATTTGTGATCCATTGCACCACAGCCAATTATCATAAACTTAGCAGCTTAAAACAATATATATTTGTTTTCTCACAGTTTTTTGTAAGTCAGGAATCCAGTCATGGCTTATCTAGACTGTCTGCTTTTAAGTGTCTCATGGTCCTGGTTCAAGGTGGTGACTACAGCTGGGGCCTCATCTGAAAGGTTGAGTGGGGAAGGACCTGCTTCTAAGCACATGAGACTGTTGCCAGGGTTTGATTATTTGCAGGTTGTTGGACTAAGGCCTTAGTTTCTTGCTGGCTACTGGCCAGAGGCTACCCTCAGTTCCTTGCCATGTGGGCCTTTCTATAGGGCAGCTCACAACATGGTAGTTGGCTTCATCAGAGCCAGCCAAGGAGAGAGCCTACTAAGAAGACAGAAGCTATGGTCTTATATAACCTAATCATAGAAGTGACATACCCTCAATGCTGGTTCCAAGCAACTTGCTCAAGGCTATGAATACCAAGTACCAGGGATCACTGGGTCCATCATATTGTCTGCTTGCTTCAGCCACACAGAAGAATTCTACTCTCCCTCTCCCACAGAATAATCCTTCTAATACTTGAAAATAATTGTCATGACTTGCTGATCTTTTGGTCTTCAGCTATACCCAAGTGAGTATGCCTACCATTCTAGCCATTGTCCTCAGAACTTGCTTTGCTGTTTATCTCAAAGTGGAGGCCCTAAACACAGTCCAGCCTTTTTGCCAGAACTAACTGGGGTGGAGAGGGATCTCCCGGGAGCATGAACAGAGAGACACATGCAGCTCCTCATGCTAATTGGAGCTTTCTTTCAAAAATAGAAGTTCTAGACACCCCAGTCTTCACTGGGGAAGAATTTCAGTGTCAGTGCTGAATTCCAATTAATCATCCTATTAATGTTTTTGGAACACACATTCCAGAGATCTTTGAGTATTATGTATTTTTGAATATGAAATTCATAAATTGGAAACATGAAGATTTTCTTTCCTTTTGTATCCCCTCCCCCAGCAATCCAGTGAATAGTTTACTCCTATGGCATATATAAGCATATTTATTTTTTCTTCTGTTGAGCATTGAAGAAATAGAACACCTTTTCATGAAAATAGACTCTGAAGCAGTGGGCAGAATTCAGTGGGTAAGTTGGGTTATGTTTTGTGAATCAAATTTGAAGTTAGTAAGGAAAATATAAAATGTTTAGTTCTGGGCTTGTTCCTTCCTGGAGTACACTTGCCCCTTGGAAACTTTGCCAACCTTAGGGGACATGCAGTTTCACAATTTTCAAATTCTTGTATTGTCAAGTGATACTCTGAATAGTTTAATTAGGGATTTCAGTAGCTAAGGCAAGTTTCAACAACTGTATCATAAAACCAGGGGATAAAGGATATATCTACTACCTCACCCAAAAGCAATAGTGGAACACCTGTGAGCAAGAAGTCAGTTAATACATATAAAGTGTTTAGAACAGGGGCAGTTCCAGAGTAAATTCTCAACAAATATTATTATCATCATTATTAATATTACCAATTTGGGTTGTATAATAATGAAGAGCCAACACATCTGCTTTCAACATTCTATGCCATCATGTCTGCCAGGGACCTTCTATTGTTCCAGGATGAACTACATTCTAAGATGAGCAATGGAGAAGTAGACATGTCTATTTAGTCCTCGGGCCAGTTTCCCAACAAAACTGAACAGTAGTGTTTCAGTGTTATCTTATTTAAAAAGCAACAGTTAAAATTCCAGGGGAGAGTAGGGAAAACACTAGTGAAATGGGGCTTTAAGGAGAATGGAGAGAAAATGGAGATGGTCCCAGGCTGTACAGAACCCCACCCCTTCTCTCTGACCAGAGTCCTTTTCTGAGGCATACTGCTGAGATTCTACATGAGGCATATATCCTGGAGGGTTGGGGCTCTTCATTCAGACCAATAGCACTCAAGTTTCTAGCCAGCCATGTACTAGTTGTTTGATATTAGGCCAGTTATTTAACCTTTCTAAGCTTAAGTTTTCCAATTTGTAAAAATGAGGAGAATAGTACCTATCTCATATAATTAGTATGAGAATTAGGATAAAGGTCAATATTGCTTGAAACGTGTGGTCTCCATCACCATCATTATCTTCATATTTAGGGAGAGAGACTGGGAGGAGAGGAGAGCCCCGCTACTGGGTAGCAGACTCCCAGCCTCATGTGACTTGGTGCACCCAGTTATCTCCAGGCTTTTGGCAGCTAAGTCCATACTAATGAACTGGTTCATGCTAACAGTTTTGTCATGAACAAGAAAGGTGTTATCCATGCACTGATGGGAAGGAGAATTTTTGAAAGCCAGAAAGATTATAACTGTTTAGTGGATTTCCCTCTATTCTCCAGGAGGGCTTCTGCACATGTCTACAGCTAGAGAATTCAGAGCAAACTGATGCTTTGGCCTGACAAAAAGAGTTTCCTCCTGGCTGCATGCTGTGCTGCAGGGACTGTCATATGGGGGTCCCATGCTTCGCATTCTCTCTATGCCTGATGACACCTTAATCACCATCAGAGAAGATGGAGCGATTTATTTTTGGTCCCTGCAGCTGAAGTTAAAAAGAAAAAAGAGTTTCTGTATGTGATTTTCACTTGATAAGGATATGGAGTGCTCCAGTTTGATTTTATTTGCTATTTTAAACTACTCCTCATGTGGCATGATTACAGAGATTGTGTCCTTGAATATATTCATGTTGGATTTTGCTAGTCTATGGAATGCAGATAAAATATTATCTCTATATGTAGAACAAGATAATTCTTCACTTTGCTTCTAAAATCAGATGGAGGAATGAATTACATGTGATTCCACTGTGTAACTTATCATATGTCTTAATGAATGACAAATAGAAAAGAATTTTTCATTTCTTTTACTGTTACTAGTTATTCCAGTTTTGGGAGTTATGCTAGGGTTTCTCTCAAGATAATTAATTGATTCACAGAATCACAAGTTCATAAGTCCTAAAAGCATTCAGTAAGTACATTTAGGGTGGTAATAACAATGCCTGACCCAGTCCAGAATTTATTTTGTCTTCCAAGTCAGTCTATGATAATCTCATTCAACAAATAGCTGAGCCCCTGACATAGCCCTGGCTCTCTGCTGGGTGCTGGAGATGCAGATTCCTCTCAGGAAACTTACCATGTACGCTATCAGTGACAGCCATCTACTCCCCAGGCTGCTGAATAAGCCTTCCCTAGAGAGAGGGAATAGAGTCAGTTCTTTATCCTTAAAGGAGAAAGTCAACTAAAGAAAACTCTGTGATGTTAAGCATGACATTATAGGCATGAATGGCTTGAAACAACTGCAATAGTCTTATCTTTAAAAAGGCACATTTTTTGTTCATTTCAATCCTTCAACCCTTTAGGACAAGTCCGTCAGTCAGAAGCCTAGGTGGGTGACAGATGTCATCAGCATGCAACAGTGCAGCAAACTGATCATAGGGACTGGGTGAGTGTCTGCAACCTGGAAGTGAAGACATTGTGTTATGAAATTTATTCCCATGTGCAGGTTTACACACACACGTTTGTAGTATAAGGACAAAGTCATGAAGCCCTTTCAAAAAATCCTGGAGTTCATATGTCAGTGAAAAATACTGTGTGAAGTTGTTTTGTTTGGCCCATTGCAAGGATGTTGTCACTGCCTCAAACACAGATGGGGGCCTTCTTTTGAGATACTTCCAGAGTGAAGGTATGGGCCAGATGAGAAAAAAATTAGTCTTGTGACCTTTTAGCACACTTTATTTTAGATTCAAGGTAATATTCCTATATCATTAGCCACCAACATTCAGTCCTAAGTGCTTTGGACTGGTTCAAAAAATCCACAGTGAGAACATGATTATACTCACTGCCGAAAAGCATCGGAAGAATGGGTTACAGGCTGGGAAGAAAGACCCTGGGGGTTTTGATCAAGAGCACCAGAATGAAAACTAATGTGCTGCTTGTTAACCTCAGTAATGGACAGGTCAAAAGGTTGTGGTGTGCTGGTAGAAAATTTGTAACATTTGAAATCATGGCTGAAGCAAAAGCAAGTTCACCACTGGGGGAGGTTGAACTGTGATCCAGGGATCCAGGCTGCAGTTAGGCCGTTCAGCACTGAGCTCTGGGGGCATGGCCAAAGGAAGGGTCAGGGCTTCAAGGGGATTCCCACAGCCCTGCTTACTGAACTCCCCCTTTTTAAATATTATGCTAAGAGAAACAAGTTGGCCAGAAAAAGCCAAGAACTGTATGATTTCATTCATATGTGGTATATAAAACTGAAACTCAGAGACACAGACAATAGTTTCGTGGTTACCAGTGGAAAGGGGAGGGCAGAATGGGGGGATACAGGGAAACAAACATATGGGGATGAAAAATGGTTTGACTTTGGGTGGAGGGCACACAAGGAAATGTGTAGATCATGTACCACAGAAATGCACATGTGAACCTATGCAGCCCTGTTAACTAATGTCACCCCAATAAATTCAATAAAAAATAAATAAATGAAAAATAAATTTATTTTTATTTACACATAGTTGGGTTACAATCTTATATTGATTATATTAGCTTCAGGTGTACAATGTAATGATTCAACATTTTTATATCACACAATGTGATGACCCACTAATTCTAGTAATTATCTGTCACCATGTAAATTTGTCACAATATTATGACTATTTCTCTTCCCCTTTTCACCTATGTCCCCCCCACCCCTCCTTTCCGGTAGCCAACCCTTTAGTCTCTGTTTCTATGAGTCTTTTGTTTCGTTTTAGATTCCAGATGTAAGTAAAATTATACAATATTTGTCTTTCTCTGCCTGACTTATTTTACTTAGCTTAATACCTCTAGATCCATCCATGTTGTTGCAAATGCCAAGATTTCATTTTTTATGGTTGAGTAATATTCCATTGCATATATGTACCACATCATCTTTATCCAGTCTTCTATCAATGGACACTTAGGTTGTTCCAAAACTTGGCTACTGTAAATAATGCTACAGTGAACATAGGAATACATATATCTTTTCAAATTAGTGTTTATGTTTTCTTTGGATAAATACCCAGAAGTGAAATTGTTAAGTCCTATGGTAAGTCTATTTTTAGCTTTTCTGAGGAAACTTCATACTGTTTTTGTAGTGGCTGCACCAGTTTACACCCACCAGTAGTGGGTGCACAAGGGTTCCCTTTTCTCCACAACCTCGCCAACATTTGTTTGTTGGCCTTTTGGCAACAGCCAGTCTTACAGGTGTGAGATGATACATGATTGTGGTTTTGATTTGCATTTCCCTGATAGGGATGTTGAGCATCTTTTCATGTGTCTATATGTCTTTTCATGTCCACTGTGGCCCCCCACCCCCATGGCTTTTCCTCAGCGCAGACCTAAGGGTTTGTTCCTCTGTCTCTGGTCTCCTCCAGCAGCCTCTGTCTCCCTGGTCTTCTACAAATAGTTAAAACAACCTCAGGTCACAATTAAATGTAATGTGAAGTTTAATAATTAAAATGTATTCATTAATAGAGGTTTATATTAATGTAATTGATATCAACTATAAAAAGTAACAAATGTGAATTTATAAATTCAACATGGTTTGATTTTTGCAATCATGCTCAGTAACTTTAATTATCATGTCTCTTACACACATAGTTCAGAGACTGAACGGTCAGTCACTTAGTGGAGACACTCTGAGGTGACAAATCAGAAGATGAGACAAGACGTATGATACCTAGAGACAGGGAACAACTTGAGCTGCATGGAAGGTGAGAAGGAGGTATGAAAAAAGACATTAAAAACACCCAGGGAAAGGTAAGGCTTTGGAACTTAGTGACTGCATGTTCCATGTGAGCAGCAGGGGTTGCAACAGTAAGTTGTTTTTTCCACACCACAAATTGTCCTTCTGTCAGCTCCAGGGCAGACAAGCTAACATAGGAGGGAAGGGGTCAACGGTACAAGTTAGGAAGGAGGAATTTAGGGGAGTACTGAGTTAACCCCTTAGTGATTGAAGGAGACCTCAATCCTTCACTTTGCAGATCTAATCATCTTTGTTATTGGCATCACATGACAGCTCACATCTTTGAGCACTTAGCAAGTCCCAGATGCTGGATTAGTCACTTTCTCACAGGTCCTCTCATTTAATCCTCATAGCTCTCCTATAAGACAGGAATTGACATGATTTCCATTTGACAGATTAGGGAGCTGGGATCTAAACCCCAATGACTGGACTCCAGAGACCATGCTGTTGAAAACAGCACCAGTCTCCTGACAGAGATGTATGGGGCCCACAGCTAGTGTAGATCCTGGCAGAGAGATGTCCCCAAACAGTGGGACTGGGGAGGACACCCAGGGTCAGCTAGATGCAGTGTTTAGTAGGGAAGACATTCCAGATACATAAATGGAACAGAAAAAGTGTTCTACAAAAGTCAAGTGGGGAGCTGAAAGTTTACTCCAAGTCCGCTTGATCTTTGAACAGGAATCATGAAATCCAGCTATATGAACTCTCCAACCTGGAGCCCTACTGTCAGCTGGGTGGCCTGGAAGCTGTTCTTCTGAAACTCAACTATTGGTGAGAGTGTCTCCAGGGCACAAGCCTCTTGTGGGTGCCTGGAATTTTCCCTCCTCCCCACTTGGGCAATTTGTTCAATTGTGTTCAATCTGTAAATATCATGGCTTCCAGGAAGCCTGTTGTGATCATTTCAGACATTGCAGTAGTGTCCAGAATGGAGGAATCTTCCTGAGCCCAACAAGGAAAGGGAAGCCCAGAGAGGTGAAACAATTTTTAGTCACGCCATTAGGAATTAATCTATGTTGCAAATGTGGCTGGATTAACTTGCCTGAAACTCAACTCTGACCATGCTGCTCTGCTTGTTAATGGTTGCTGATTCCCTCTCCAGTGATAGTCACACCTTTTGGATACCACTCAAGCTCCCCCCCTTTCCAACCTTTGTCCCCACCAAGACTTCAGGCCCCTCGAGAGCCCAACTAAGCAGAGATCCCTCAACATGGGTCAGGCACTGTCACTGCCATGCAGCTCCTGATGCTTCTCCCTTCCCCTACACCTATCCCACCATGTTTGTTGAATACATACTATACACCTGAGGTTGGGTACACAGACACACGTATGAATAGACAGGGTACCCACGTCCTTATGGTCCAAATGTTATCTCCATGGATTCCCTTGAACTTCCTTCATACCCAGAAGCCAACATCCCCCTGGGAGATTCCCCACCTCAGGAATGGGGTCCTGTGCCTGGTATTGGAGCTCACACGGGACCTGGGCAACTCTCAGGCCTTAGTCTTTACTGTGCACTCTTAGACACCTGCACACTGGTGGGCACATAGTAGATTGTCAAGATATGTTTAAGTGAGAAACCTCTTATTTAAGTGTCCAAAAGGAGAATTGGGTTAATTTTGCCTTTTCCTTCCCCTCTTCCTGCTCCTTCTCCTCCCTATGAGATAGAAGTCTTTTTAGCTGCTCAACAGTTTCAGTAAAATATATTGGATTGGCCAAAAAGTCCACTTGGTTTTTTCCATAAAATAAAAAATATACTTTTCATTTTCACCAATAATTTTATTGATTTGAACATTTTGAGTATGTTGGCTATCTCCAATGTGGTATAACATTGATTGTTCTCAATTAATGTCTTGATTTGATCACTATCAACTTCACCTGGTCTGCCTGACTGTGGAGCATCATCCAGTGAGAAATCTCCAGCACAAATCTTCACAAACCAGTTTGGACACAGTCAGTCACAGCTGCTTCTCCATACACTGCACAAATCTTTTTTTATGTTTCAGTTGCATTTTTATCTTTCTTGAAATAATAAAGCATAATATGTCAAAAATGTATATTTTCTTCTACCTTCAATATCAAAATAGTTACACAAAAATTCACCAACTTTGATAAGTTTTTTTTTAATTCATGCTGATTTGACAGCTATCACAATCCCATATTGGGTTGGCAAACATTTTTTTTATAAGATGGCCCTAGAAGCACTTAGTTGTATTTACTTCATTCTAAATAATTTTATTAGATTGTATTGTAACAGCTGTCATATCAGCATGCATTTAAAAAATTTATAAAAATTAGTGAATTTTTGTGTAGCTATTTTAATATTGAAGATGGAAGAAAGCAACATTTTGACGTATTACACTTTATTATTTCAAGAAGGGTAAAACAACTGAAATGCAAGAAAAGATTTGTGCAGTGTATGGAGAGGGTATCGAAACTGGTTTGTGAAATTTCATGCTGGAGATTTATATTTTTTTAAATTATATTTTATCGATTATGCTGTTACTGTTGTCCCATTTTCTCCCCTTTATTCCTCTCCTTTAGTTCATGTCCATGTGTCATAAACTCTTTAGCTTCTACATTTCCCATACTATTCTTGCCCTCCCCCAGTCTGTTTTGTACCTACCATCTATGCTACTTATTCTCTGTACCTTTTCTCCCTCTCTCCTCCTCCCACTCCCCTGTTGCTAACCCTCCATGTGATCTCCATTTCTGTGAATCTGTTCCTGTTGTAGTTGTTTGCTTAGCTTGTTTTTGTTTTTGTTTTAGGTGTGGTTGTTAATAATTGTGAGTTTGCTGTCATTTTACTGTACATGTTTTTTATCTTCTTTTTCTTAGATAAGTCCCTTTAACATTTCATATAATAAGGGCTTGGTGATGATGAACTCCTTTAACCTGAACTTATCTGAGAAGCACTTTATCTGCCCTTGCATTCTAAATGAGAGCTTTGCTGGATAGAGCAATCTTGGATGTAGGTCCTTGTCTTTCATGACTTGGAATACTTCTTTCCAGCCCCTTCTTGCCTGTAAGGTCTCTTTTAGAAATCAGCTGACAGTCTGATGGGAACTCCTTTGTAGGTAACTGCCTCATTTTCTCAAGCTGATTTGAGGATTCTCTCTTTCATTTTAATCTTGGCTAATGTAATTATGATGTGCCTTGGTGTGTTTCTCCTTGAGTCCAACTTCTTTGGGACTCTCTGACCTTCCTGGACTTCCTGGAAGTCTATTTCCTTTGCCAGAATGGGGAACTTCTCCTTTATTATTTGTTCATATAAGTTTTACACTTGTTGCTCTTCCTCTTCCCCTTCTGGTGCCCCTATGATTCGGATGTTAGAACATTTAAAGATGTTCTGGAGGTTCCTAAGTCTCTCCTCATTTTTTTTTAATTCTTGTTTCTTCATTCTTTTCTGTTTGGATGTTTCTTCCTTCTGGTCCACTCCATTGATTTGAGTCCCAGTTTCTTCCCATCACTATTGGTTCCCTTTGCATTTTCTTTTATTTCACTTAGTGTAGCCTTCATTTTTTTCATCTAATTTGTGACCAAATTCAACCAATTCTGTGAGCATCCTGATCACCAGTGCTTTGAACTGTGCATCTAATAGGTTGGCCATCTCTTTGTCACTTAGTTGTATTTTTTTCTGGAGCTTCGATCTGTTCTTCCATTTGGGCCATTTTTTTTTTTTTGTCTTGTCACACCTGTTACGTATAGGGGCAGGGCCTTAGGTGTTCACCAAGGCGGAGCAACCCAGTGGCTGGGTTGTGATGCTGTGTGTGGGGGCGGGGTCTGAGAGGGAACAATGGTGCTTGCTCTGCTCTCTGTCAGATTTCAGTCCCTTCTGCCACTTTCCCCAAGCAAACTGGGCCCTTCTCGTGCTGGTTCCTTGGTGGGTGGGCTTGTGTATGTTCTAGGACCCTGTGGGTCTCTCCAATGAACTTTTCTGTGAGGCTGGGTGTCTCTCCCTGCGCTTCAACCCCCACAGGTGTTTTCAATCAGTGTTTTGAGGCTTTATTTCCTGGCACTGGGACCCTGGGTTGCGTGGTCTGTCTCACTCCCCAGTTTTGCCTGGTTTATCTGCATGTGAATGTGGGACTGCCTGGTCAGCCAGCCACCTTGCATGCAGTGCCTCACTTCATAATCGCTGCCTTGCTGGGTCTGCCTGTTTCCTCCCCGCACCCAGGGTCTGCCAGCCACCATCTTGTGCTCCCGGGGTACCTTGTGTGCCTGGTGCCACCGTTTTTTCTGCCACAACCCTTCTCCGCCCATCCATTTGACTCTGCCCCACCTACCGGTTTCAATGAATGTGTCTGTTTTAACTCCCTGGTTGTCAGACTTCCATACAGTTCAACTTTCTGTCGGTTCTGATTGTTATTTTGTTTCTAAATTGTTGTTGTCCTTATTTTGGTTGTGGCAAGGAGGCACAGTGTGTCCACCTATGCCTCCATCTGGCCGTAAGTCTCATGCTGGAGATTTCTTGCTGGATGATCCTCCATGGTCATGTAGACCAGTTGAAGTTAATAGTGATCAAATCAAGACATTGAGAATAATCAGTTATACCACATGGAAGATAGCCAACAGACTCAAAATATCCAAATCAATAAAGTTATTGGTGAAAATGAAAAATGTGTCTTTTATTTTATGGAGAAAATTAGATGGGCTTTCTGGCCAACCCAATGCCAATTATTCTGTTTATTGAGAAATACAGAGAAAAATTGATGGAAGAGATTGGAAAAAAGTTTAGAAGGAAAGGGTTGTAAAGAAAACCTGTCACCATGTGGGTTCTCTTAGAACAGAGTGAGGTAGAAGCAACCAGACTTGCCCACCCTTCCCCAGCTCCCTCTGGGGCCCACCAACCCCCTCTCCCCCTACCTGGTTGGCTTCTCCCAGTCCTGTTTCAGTCCTGTCCCAGTCCTGACACCTACTCAGGAGGGCCTGGTGGTGACTAGGTCTTCACTTGGTCATAGGGGGCCTGGCTGCACAGCCTGACCCAGGTAGGGTGGTGCATGTTGAGTTGTGGGGTATTGATTGCCTTCCACTCAAGACATTTCAGAGTTTCTTGAAGATGACAGATTGTATAATAATTGCTTTTAAGAGAGGACACTTTGATGAGAAAAGAAGACACCTCTGGGAGAATGCACATGTGCCCAGTAAAGCAAATACTTCTTAGCTGGGAGCTGGTCTTCTCCTAGGGCAGCTCAGGGACCCTGGGAAAGGCAGGACAGGGTGATGGACTCAGATCTCAGTCTCCTTACTCATCTTAGAGGACTTGGGAAAGTCATGCCTTCATTCTCAATCTCGGGTGTCTCATCTGGAAAACAGAGCTAAGCCTTGCCTTCCAGGCCATGATGAGGATGAGAAGGCGTGCTGTAGATAAGTGCATGGCATAGTGCCAACAGGGCAGAGATGCCTCATACCCAGCCCCTTCCTCTTCTAATCCTGATGAAGACTGCTGAGCACATGCACTGGGTAAACAGCACTCACAGCTTCTCTCCTCACCATGGTCCCAAAGCCCTCCATTCAGCTCCTTCCCTGGCTCTCCAGCACCTGCCTCTCTGATCTCACTCAGACTTGTCTGGCTGTTCCCATTTAAGGGCATTTCCATGTGCTATCTCCTCTACCTGCAACACCATCCTTACTTCCACCCACACTTTTCCCTTCAGGTCTCAGTTTAAATCTCGCCTCCTTTGATGGCTTTTTACTAATGGCCTTATTTCTGCTCCTACCACCCTATGCACTTGTTTTATTGCATATATCACAGACTATGAGTATAGATCATGATTGTCTGTCAACTGTCACCAGACTGGGAGGGCAGGACCACATCTGTTCTGTCCTCCACTATAAGCTTAGCCCCTAGCACAAGGCATGATTTTCCAATACTTTTTAAAGAAATAAATAAAGAATAAAAAATGTAGAATCTAAAGTCAACTCTCACTAGGATTTCAGGCAAGTTGTATGAATTGTTTGTAACTCAGTTTTCTGGTCTGTAAAATTGGTAAATAAAAGTAGTACCTACCCCCCTGGATAGTTGGGGAGGGTTTCAGGAGATGCTACTTGTTGAGGACTTATCAGGCACATAGAAAATTTCTAGAAATTCTGGTTTTCATTATTATCATGATGAATTCTACAGGGGAGGACTGAATGGAGAGCACCCCAAATCAGTAATGGTTCTGGGGACACTGTGGTCCCAGGGAGTCAAAGGAACTTGCTCTATCCCACCACTCCCCAACTTGGAGATGTGTTTGTGAGGGGTCCTTTGCTTTGGGCATGGAGTCAGGGGTTGGCCACTCAGGACACCTTGCCACAGCAGGGACACAGTCTGGTGAATGTTAATGTGCTTGTCTGCTCTGGCTGCCATAACAAAATACCAAACCTGGGGGTTTAAGTAGCAGATATTAATTTCTCTGTAATTCTGGAGCCTGGAAGTCCAAGGTGCTGGCAAATTCTGTTCCTGGTGAGGGCTCTCATCCTGGCTTGCAGACTGCCACCTTCTTGCTATATCCTCACTTGGACTTTCCTTGGTCCATGACCATGGAGAGAAAGCAAACTCTCTGATATCTCTTATAAGGACATTAGTCCTATAATGAGAGTTCCAACCTCATGACTTTACCTAACCTTAAGCACCTCCCAGAGGCCCCATCTTCAAATACTATCCTATTGGTGGTTAGGGCTTCAACATATGAGTTGGGGGGGTGGGTAGACAAACATTCAGTCCACAACAGTGTGAATATTTACTACTTGGGCCCATGCACCATGTCACCCTTCCCTTGCTAAGGGACTCATCTGGGAATGAGCCAATGGTATTGGTCACACATCCATCTAATCAATCAGTGGGACTGTTTGTTGATAATGTCATTTTCTGGGGCCCCTTCCTTTGCCAGAGGGCTGTCCCAAGAGACTAGGAATGAGGTTCAGGATACTGCTCCTCTGACATGGAGACTGGTTTTCTCTTTACTGACTTTCTGCTGTTTACATACTAGACACACCCAACAGAAGACTTGTCTGAAACAGTACTTATAGCCCATTAGAATACCCTCAGACTGGGCATGTGTGCATATGGGAGGAAGCATGAGATGGGGTGTCCCCATGTCACCCTAAAACCTTACTTAAGAATTGCTGGCTTGCTTCCTTACTGGTTTCTAGCTAAGCAGAACATAAATTTTGCATTTTATCTCCATTTCAGCTCACCACCCCTCATACCTAAACCTAATAACTTAGAGCAATATTAGCACCAACATGATGTTTATCATAATATCCCATGAGGGTGAGGTTCTGGCAAGCACAGTGATGGCTAGTCACAGTGACTGAATGTTCCAGGGAGCGCCCTTCATGGGGTCTGTGTGCCTTTGTGGGAGGACATTGTAAATTAACTATCATGCTTGGAGCTCACTCTGTCATCACCTTTAAGATACAATTGCATGTATAATATGACTTTCACATGACTGTAGACACATTCTGACATATGCCTCAGACTTTAAAATTTTAGATATAAAAATAAAACAGAAAGGCAAGATAAATATTTTTGATGAGTGATGAATGTATCTTCCTAGTAGAGCTCTTGGGTCCTAGAAGACATTCAATAGCTATGTTCTTATTAAAAAAATAAATACATTAAAAACGGTATTTTTTATTTTTATTTTTTAAAGATTTTATTTATTTATTTTTAGAGAGGGGAAGGGAGAGAGAAAGAGAGGGGGAGAAACATCAATGTATGGATGCCTCTTGTGCACCCCCCACTAGGGGCTTGGCCTGCAACCAGGGCATGTGCCCTAGACTGGGAATCATATCAGTGACCCTTTGGTTCAAAGGCTGGCACTGAATCCTCTAAGCCACACCAGCCAGGGCAAAAGAAAATCAGTATCTTTTATCCCAGCTTGATCTATTGCTAATTTGTCTGCTAACCTAGGATAAGAGATTTCCCTCATTGAACGTAAAATAAACTAATAACAAAGGAAAATATTTTTTTTTACCAAAGGCTATGATATCAACCTACCCAAGAGGATTTCTTTGAAGAAAAACTTAAACTTTTAAGCACTCTGTTAAAATACATCAGTAAGAGACCAAAAGAAGATTGGCTTTGCTTCCTAAATTAGAGACTTTCCTGTTCTGTTATGTGTAAAAATGATGTTCCTATCTTGTACACCACTTCTCCACTTCTCCATGAAATGAGCTCTAAAATATAGGCTTAATAATATTCTTTCTCATAATATTTGCACCCTAGTGGGGGAGACAGATAAGCCAACCAAACTTTACCACACAAGATATAACTACTAGACAGAGGTGTACACTGGGTGCAAAGGGACACAGTAGAGGGGGTGGGGTACCACCCCTGCAGACAAAGGGACAGACAGCAAAGCCTCCCCAGGAGAGTGACTTTTGAGCTGGAGGACAAGTGGGTGTGGTGGGCCCAAAGACAGAAAGGACATTCCAATCCATGAGAGCCATATGAGCATAAGTGGGGAGAGGAAGGAATGGAAGATAAAACTGAATTCTTTGGAGAAACTAACATGCTTGGAATGAAGGACATCTTTGAATGAGAGAGAAAAAGAGGACCATGAAAGAAAGATTTGCTAATGAGAGTCATTTATGCCCTGCTGAGGAATGTATCTTCTATTTTAATTCTGTGTGGATTTTATTTTCATATTTGATATTTGACTTTTATTCTGCCTGAGAAAAAGAAATAGAACTTTACTGTAACTAAAACTGTCATAATAACAGAGAAGGACTAGGAAAGAACAGAGGATCTCAGAAGGGCTCCTGCTTTGCCTTTTAGCTTCTCAGGATCTCCTCAGCTCTTCACCTGTGTCTGCCAGAGTGTCCTCCACATACTTTCCTTAAGGACTGAAGAAGACCTTGATCCCAATTAGAAAACACTTCTTAAGCTAGTCATGTGCTTCAGGCCTTGCAGGGAAGGATGACTAAAAAATGGAGATTAAAGAAAAGTTAAAGGAATTCATCATCACCAAGCCCTTATTATATGAAATTTTAAAGGGACTTACCTAAGATCAAAGCTATGAACAGTAAAATGACAACAGACACACAACTATCAAAAACTGAACCTAAAAAAAAATACTAAGCAAACAACTAGAACAGAAACAGAATCACAGAAATGCAGATCACATGGAGGGTTATCACCTGGGAGAGAAAAGAGGGAGAGTGGGGGAAAGTATACAAGGAATAAGAAGCATAATTGGTAGGTAAAAAATGGATGGGGGGGAGGGGAGGTTAAGAATAGTATAGGAAATGGAGAAGCCTAAGAACTTATATGTACGACCCATGGACATAAATTAAGATGGGTGGGGAATGCTGGAGGGAATGAGGGTACCAGGCAGAGGGGGATAAAGGAGAGAAAAAAGAATGGGACAACTATAATAACATAATCAATAAAATACACTTAAAGAAAAGGAAGTGACAGCTATGATGGCAGCAGCTGAGTCCTCACAAGGCACAGTGTGGAGCTTGGGTGTCAGACTAAGAGGAACTGAGGCCTTGCCTCTGCCTCCTGCCTTCCTTAAATCATGATCAATTTAACTGGGCTAGGCCCTAGAATTTCAGTCACCCTACAACTGGTTTAGGCCTCCTTCCACCTTCATTACAGATGTAGCAGCCACAATCCATAAGTGTAATGCATGTGCGTGTGCTACACTTAAGTGGAAAATTATGCCCACCCCTATGAGGGCCCAGGCACCCTGTAGGTTCATGGGGTGACTGTGAATGTCTCACAGATGACATCCCCCATCACTCCAAATTTATCAGCAACTACTGATTAGAACTATATGCATAAAACTAAATCCTTACCCAGCACTGTGGTGAGGAATGGAGTTTAACCTGGATTGAAAAGTGAAAAATGTTGAAGTGTGCCTGACATGAAGAAAGGACAGGAGAGTAACAGGAGTGAATCACAGAGGAAGGACCATTGGCCTGACCATTCAAGATGGTCTGAGAAGTAGGACAGAGCATAAAGTATGCATGATTTAAATTGAGGAGTGGACTTAAAGACACTAGACACTTCAGAAGGAAAGAAACATGATTAAAATTTAAAAAAATGTGACTTCATCCCTGCTTTTTCGATTGTTGGAGGGAGAAGCACATTTTAAGAGTATACCAAAGAGGAGACTGTTTGTCCAAACATAAGATGCCAAGAATTTGGATTAAATTTTAGACCTTGGTAAAGGAAGAATGTCTGTGTAAAGCTAAGGAAAAAAGGTTTTTCAGGAACACAGGCCAACAAGGAACTATGCTCCATGGGATTTTTAGATTTCCTCTCCAACTCTCTTGTATTTGTTTGGGGCCAAATCCAAACTTCTGTTTTCAAACAAAGCTCTATTCTAAAGTTCCTTTGAGGAGTAAAAATAAAGGAAGTGAAGGAGATAGATGTAAGTACAGCTGTAAAAACGTATAACCACACCAACACAGCTCACTTTAAACTCCTGGTCAAAAGGCTATGAGCCCTTGAGACTCATCTACATATCTCAGGTACACTCACCCCCATTTCAAGTCTACAGTTTCATTCTCTCTCCTCTTTCCTCAAATCCCTAACCACCCCCACATCCTCATCTCAGCTACTGACCTTGTTTTTTTTTTCACCTTACTGAGAAATTGAAGCAGTCAGGAAGGAACTTACACCAACTTCCATCCCATCCCATTCCCTACCAGCATCTGCACCACATTCACTGCCTTCTCACTTCCTACTCCAGATGAACTTTCTGTGCTCCATGTGCGCAGGTCTCTACTTAGGTACCAGATCCTGTCCTGTTTTATCTACTCAGGGACATCCTTTCTACAACTCTCCCTTCTTTGTCCACCAACCATTCATTCTCCACTGGATCCTTCCCATTAACTAATAAAAACATCACCTCTCACATAGTAACCAACCAAACAAAAGCCTTCCCTATATCCCACTGGTACTGCCAGCTCATATACCGTTTCTCTGCAGCAAAACTTCTTAAAAGAATTGTCCCACTTTGACCCAGCCTCACCAAGCTGTCCCATGCTGAATAGCCTTTATTTGGCTCATCCTTCTGAGCTCCTCTGTCCTACTTCCCAGACCATCTTGAATGGTCAAGCCAACTGTCCTTTCTCTTTGTGATTCACTCTCATCACCCTGCTGTCCTCCCCACACCAGCACACTTTAACCTGCTTCACTTCTCAATGACCCATCAGATTCATTTGATCTAGTTGATCCACTTGCCTTCCTGGACACCACACTTGATATTCCTTCTTTTTACTGTCACTCCTGTTCAGTCTCTGTTGCTGGTTCCTCCCCTTCTTCCTGATCTTGTATCCTTAGAGCACTCCTGGTTTCTATCCTTTGTCCCCTTCTCTATCTACACTCCTTTGCTTTAAGTGATTTCCTTCAGTCTCTAGGCTTTAAATACTACCAATATTCTGATGACCCCCAAATTTATGTCTCTAGGACAGATATTACTCTCAAACTCCAGACTCTTACATCCAACTACCTACTCATGTCTCCACCTTGAAATCCAGTAGACCTTTGCAAAATAACATATGGCCCTCAACAACCTGCATGCTTCCCCCCCAAGTCCTACTCTTAAACATCATGTCCATGGGGTGGCCTGCTTTTCCTACGTGTGTGAAGCAAGTTCCCCCAGGAGCCCATTGCACTTCTCTCCACCTGCATGCCCACTCAGTCGTCGCTTCTAACGCAAAATACTGTCAGTTCCCAAGAGACAACTCAGATTTCACTCCTCACAAAGTCTTTGCCTATCCTCAGAATCAGAGCTATTTTTTTTCTCTTCTGGGACCCCACAGTGCTTTATTTATGTTTGTGTTTTAGGCATTAGCACCCTCTGTCTTATACTACAGTTAGTTATATTCATTCACACAAAAAATACTATAGGTGGACCACTGTGGGCCAAACATTGTTCTGAGTACAGGGAATCCTTCAATGTACCCTCAAAGAGTATTTGTCTGAGTAGGGAGATATTGACAATAAATAATAAATGTTATAAATATGCAAATAATATAGTGTGTTAAAGGTATAAGTGCTAAAAGAGAAAGTTCTGACAAGGACATATGTGTGTGTTAGTGGGAATGGGGAGAAGGGCTGTTGGCTATAGTACTAAGTAAGGCTGTTAAGGTAGGCCTCACTGAGAGGGTGACATTCAAACTATAACCTGAAGCCAAACACTAATTTGAAAGAACATGAGGGCCCCTAAGTTCACTGCAGCATTACTTACAATTGCCAAGATATAAAGGCATTCCAAGTGCTCATCAAGAGATGAGTGGGTTAAAAATGTGGTAGTATATATATGCAATGGAATATTACTCAGCCATAAAAAAGAATAAAATCGTACCATTGTGACAATGTGGGTGGACATAGAGGGTATTATGCTAAGAGAATAAGCCAGAGAAAGACAAATACCGTAAGATTTCACTTATCTGTGGAATCTAAAGAACAAAATAAATGAAAAAAACAAAATAAAAACAGAGAACAAATAAATACAGAGAACAAACTGATGGTTGCCAGAGGGGAAAGGGGCTGGGGGAATGGGTAAAAAAAGTAAAGGGATTAATTAGTGCAAATTCATAGTTGCAGAATAGCCATGGGGATATAAAGTACAGCATAGGGAATATCACCAATAATACTGTAATAATTATGTATGCTGTTAGGTAGATACTGCAATATCAAGGGGAGCACTTTGTAAGGTACATGATCATCTAACCACTATGTTGTATACCTGAAACTAATACAATATAATGTTGAACATAAAATGTAATTGAAAAACAAACAACAATGACAAAAACCCAAGACCTGAAGGAAGGATGGGAATGAGCAATGAGCCAAGGAAGCCACAGAGAAACTTGAGAGAGAGTAGCCTAAACAAAGGAACAGCTGGGGCTGAGGCCTGAAGGGGGAACATGCTCCCTTGCCCTGCACCTTCGGAACTCAACAGCCTGTCCTTGGTTTTCTGCCATGTGCCCTGACATTATCACTGCCAGGCTTTACAACTTCACTATCTCTCATTGGACCTAATGCAATAACCCTTAAGAGGCAAATCCTTTCCCTCTTTGGAGTCTTCATTGTATCAAACTCTGTGATGTTTACCACTTGTCTTTCTTGACTTTTGCAATGGTACCTCTGTCTCTCCTATTCTAACAGCTCCTCTTTTTACCTTCTTCCTCTTCTTTCCACTCATGTGCTATCCTTGGCCTTCTCCTTTACTGCATTCTCTCCTTAAGTATGGTCTTTCCTTTCTATGGCTTTGGCCATGATTTGAAATCTACTTCTTGACCTCTGACCTCTAACCTCTAAATACTAGATTCATCTCCATGTGAATATCCTGTAGGCCTTTTGAGCTTGAAGTTTCAAAATGCAATTGCACTCCCCCAAATTCTGAAGTGTTTCTTGTGTTTTCTGTCATGATTGCAGCCCCCATTTCATCATTTAGACTGAAAACTTTCACATTCTCTCTGTTTGCTTCCTCTCTTCCTCACCTTGTATGTCTAATTACTGACCAATTCTTGTCCCTATTCTCCTCTAATATTTTTAATCATTTCCCCAGTGAGGGTCTTCACAATTTCCTACATGTTCTATTTCTATGTGGTTGGCTCACTGTCTCAGTCTCTCCTCTTTACAACTTGGCCCACAAATTCCAGGCAGGATTGATCATGCTGTGCTCACAATCTTGAACAAATTTCAATAGTATCTGGTCTCTATCCCAGTGAGTCAAGGCCTTTTTGGACACTGATGCTTGTCACATGATGATTTGTACTTTCTCCCAGATTCCTTGGGATACAAAACTGTTTCCTGGTTTTCATCAAAATTGACATTAGCACATTGTCTGGCTCTCTTAAGACATGGTGTATCCCATAATGGCAATCCTCATGATGCTTCAGATGAACCTTCTTGCATCAGGGACAGAATCCCAGGTTCCTTCCAATGCCTATAGTCAGTCTGGTTCGGGTCACTGGGTGAAAGTGGCCTGCATTCTTTCCTTAGCTTAGATACAAATTAGGAATGTTGGTGGGACACTTTTGGAAGGCTGGTGTCTAGAGGAGATGAATCCAGTGTCAATAACTACAGACATTCAGTGTGATCCACTAGCTGACTGGTCTTTCTTTTGCCACCTAAGAAACAGTACAGATTGGCCCCTTGAGGGCAGTTGTCATCAGTCTCAGTCTCACCATCACCTTTCCATTTTAGGGGAAAACCAGGAGATTTGTTCTATGCTTGATCCTGCTGCATTCCAGAGAGAAAAAAAAATGGGGAGATGGTGAGATCACTGGGATTTAGGATACCAAGACTTGATAGCAATTGACGCACTTATCACGGTGCTTTACAATTTAGAAAAGTTCAAAAAAACAAAATCTGGAGGCAATCCAAACACAGCTGGGTATTTCAATTTCCTGGCTGCCCTGCTTTCTCCAGGGGCAAATGTTGAGTCTGCCCCATGCCGGGACCTGTCCTGGTGCTGTATGAAAGCTCCAGATGAGTGGATGTGACAAAATGCTCTCACGAGTCCCTCAGACACACAGTTCACTGCCTAAAGCTCCTCTCAGTGACCCCAAGCTCCAAGTGAGGTGAGAGCTGGTGCTTTCTGTGCTGAGGCTAAAATACATTAGCTAGAGCATTTTCTGAAGGAGGAAGGAGATTATTGGTTTTAAGTTGGGCCTCTCTGCATCTTAAACAGAAATATAAGATACCCTCTTTGAATAACTTGATCTTTCTAGGTCAGTCTTGCCCGTGTCTGTTGCCCAATGTTACTGTAGCACCATGAAAGGTCTCAGATGCTCCGAATTCCAGGAATACAGTCTCCTGCCAGCACTGCAGGGTGATATAAATAATTTCTTGGCTCTGATACTCGGGATGAATGGGTTTCTGGGATTTTTTTTTTCTTTTTGGCAGTATTTCCACTGGAGTCTGTGTCTCATAGGGAAGTCAGCGATTTCACACTCTGAGGCCCCTTTTGGGGTAAGCAACAGCAGATCGAGATTCCCACATAAGGTGATGTTTCCCATTTTTGTTGTAAGAAAAATATGCCAATCTCCAGGGGCAAAGACAAGCCAGAGGTGAAAGCGCAGCATGTTTCTCTTGTTTTAATGCACATAGAATGATGCAGCCAGTGTGACTCTCAGCCCATAACTGTGGATGTGCAAGGAATATAACTTACTTTGATTTCCAGAACTCAAATTCTGTTTTGAGCTCCCAGCATCCACCATAAGATTAGTCACTTCAGGGATGTTCCCACCGACATTATACTATGGTTTGAGGCCCACTGGCAGGAAGCCAGCATCAAGGCCCCTTCAGGCCCAGGGACACTGTCTCCCTGGAGCTCCACACGGCCACTTCTGTCACGTCTCCTAAGGACCCAGTGTCTGCTGGTGGCTCTGCTGGGAGGCTGGCATGTGTACCCACTGCTGGTTCCCTCAGCCCTCTCTTCCTCCTTCTCCCTCTGGTTCTCTTCCTCTTCCTATTGTTTCCCCATTGGAAGGTTCCCTTTCAGTTCCGGTTCTAGGGAAACCTTTCTCTTCCTTTTGTGCTTCTTCCACACCACTCTCTCCCTACTGTGACCTTCCCATTCACTCAGCCCCAGGCTCCTGAACTCCTTGCTGTTCCTCGAAGACGCAAGCATACCTGCACCTCAGGGCCTTTGCATTCACCATTATCTTGTCTAGGGGTGTCCTTCCTTCAAAATCCGTGTGGCTCACCACAGTGTCACCCACTCAGGGAGGCCTCTCTGACCACCCCATACGAAAATACACTCTCCACATCCCCAGAATTTCTTGTTGCCCTTCTCTGCTTTATTTATCTCCATAAATATAGGATATATTTATTGAGTTATTTGTTATCTGCCTCTCCATTAGAGCGGAAGCACAGTTATTATATCCCATTGGCCTAGAACAGTGCTGGGTACATGGTATATTCAATAACTATATGAAGAACAAAGAGACGAATGGGTTTGAGAACACCTAGACTGTGACAAGCACTGTGCTAGACACCAGCATTCATTCCACTGAAGACAGAACTAAGAGTAGGTGAGGTGGCCACCCTGAGTCTAGCTAGGAACCAAGGCTTAGGAATCAAGGAGGCCACTGAAATGGGGTGTGTGTAGTGGGAACACTGAGACTGAAAGAGGGTCCCTGTGGCCTCTGGGATAGTGGCTGACATTGGTCACAGCGTGAGGCTTGGAGGCCGAGCAGCCAAGAAGAGTAAATGAGGGCCACCCAGAGGGGCCCAGGGGCAGCATACAGGCCAGTGCATCCCGTGGGGCTGTCTTCCAGGCCACACTCATGACGATGCAGCACTGTCCTGTAAATTGATCACAGAGAACATTACAAAAGGGATTTTCTAAGCAAATCCCTTCCACAAATATGTGCTGGGCACTGTTTAGTGCTCTGGGGATATAGGGTGAAAGAAACAGATAAAGCACTACATTCTCAGGAAACTTCCATCCTAGTGGAAGGAGACAGGTAATTTGCAAAATCAATAGGTTGTGTGTTAGGAGGATGGACCAAGGAGAAGAAATGCAGCACAGGAGGAACAAGACAGTGTGAGGGTGGTGGACAAGGCAGAGCTCATTAGGCATTGAAGGAGGGACTTGAAAGGAGAGTCACATTGAGCTACAGTTTCCAGGCCAGGACAAGAGGCTCTGCAGGGGTGCAGGCCGGGGAGTGTAGAGAGGCACTGACAACAAAGGTCAATGTCACTTATTACGGGCTGACACTATTCTGGACTCTGGGGATACATTAATTAATAAGGTAGGCAAGAACCCCTGCCACAGGGGAGCCTGGCTTCTAAATAATCAACAATCAATGTAATGTGTGATTACATAAGATGTTAGAAGGTGCTAAGTGCTATAAAGGAAGAAGGACCAGATAAGGACATCAGAAATTCAAGGTGTTCAGTGTGTGTGTGTTGGGGGAATCAGAATCATCAGCATGAAGAGATGAAACTAAACTCACAAGGCTGACAGATGTGCTGCCATTGGCACAAGTGGAGGTAGGAAGGGTTGAGTCCTGGCACACACACTGGGATGACCATTGTCAAGTTCAGCCAGTAGAGATGAGGAGCCAGCATTTCCACTGGCTTGAGCAGTGTGGAGCCTTGTGCAAAGTGGGGTGAAAGCCTGACGGGAATGCTTTCAAGGGGGAATAGGAAGACAGAAATGGCAGTATGAAACCCTCCCTTAAGGAACTTTTCTGTTAGGGAAGGAGAAAATGGGGTGATAGTTGGAGGGGTAAGAGGATCAAGACAATTCTTTTTCATTTTCCCAAAAGAGAGAATTAGGAGCATGTTTGTGGGCTGATGGGAATGATTTGGAATACTGATGGTGCAGGAGAGAAGGGAAGAATGTAGGAGGATAGTCATGGTACCAAGAGGGGCTGGGATCCAGGATACACAGGAAGGCAGACCTTAGGGGGAGCCTGGATGGTTCATCAGAGGGGCCTTAGGGAAAGGCCGAGTGGTGCGTCTGGGTGCAGGTGAGTGTGCATACGTGTGGAATCTGGTGGGAGGTCTGTTCTGAGGGCTTCTGTTTTCTTGGTGAATTAGGAAGCAAATCTTCATCTGATAATAGGAACTGGGATGAGGTTTTGGATATTTTCAGAGGAAAGAAGAAGTGTGAAATGGTCTCAGGGAGTGGGAGACAAGGGACGGCTGCCAGGAAGCGCTAAGAACTTCTTTGTTTTTTGTGGTCATGAATTTGAAGTCAGACCACTTGACACAGTTGTGTGGTTTGTCTCCAGCTGCATTTTCATGTGGATGAAAGCGTGAGGAAGTGTAAAGTCAAATTGAACCACAGGTGTGCTTTTGCCAAGAAAGAACAGCAATACGAACAAAACAGAGTATTGAGGGCATATATGAGGAAGTGGTTATAACTGACTATGGACTTTAAGCCAGCTAAGAAGGTAATGAGGCATGGAAGGGTCAGGGACAGAGACACTGTGTTAGGACCAATTGATTGAAAGCCCCAGTGTTAGAGCTGGAGTATGGAATTAGTGAACTGGAAAAACTAGGGTTAGAATGTTTGAAATTGAGATGCTAGAGGGGTTCCAGTTGTTACTAATAACAAGATCAAGCATGTGACCATGGCAGTAAGTTGCTAAGTCTGGTAAGACAAGACCATTGGAAGGTAGGAAGTCAAAGGAAAAAGAAACTAGTAGATACATGAGGTAAATATGATTGATATTAAAATCACTAAGAATCACCCTGGCTGGTGTGGCTCAGTGGACTGAGTTCTGGCTTGCAAACCCAAGGGTCACTTGTTCAATTCCTAGTCAGGGCACAGCCCTGGGTTGTAGGCCAGGCCCCCAGAAGAAGATGTGTGGGAGGCAACCACACATTGGTGTTTCTCACCCTCTCTTTCTCCCACCTTCCCCTCTGTCTACAAATAAATAAAGAAAATCTTTTTTAAAAATCATGTTTCAGAAAAATCACTAAGAATTATGAAAAGTGAATGTGTTGGGAAGGACAACAATGTATAAGGACTAGACTAGAATAAAAGATACACACACATGCAAGTGAAACTAAAGGCCAAAAATATGGGAAGGTAATGTCAATAAACAAAATGTATTCCATAATACAATAAAAATTTGTAGAAATGAACAACATATTTCTCTCTGAGCTTCCTAGAAGTCAGAAAAAAAGTGGGAAACAGTATCTATTCATGGCTTCATGGTGTCTATAAGATAATAACTAAAGTATTTAAGAGATTTACAGATTTCTGATAGTGACACAGAAAAAATTATCTCTAGTAAGTGCCTTCTGTCTTTGGAAATAAAAGAGCACTAATAAATCTGATACAGACTGGTTAATCATTCACCCAGTCTCATGTGGCCCTTGATGTCCAGTACGCCTTGCAGTGGTGATGGTGGTATTTGCATACTTGGGCTGGGACTCCACCTCTTGCATCCCCTCAGTCCTTTCACTGATTTTGACAGAAATACAACTGTACCAAGCATTTTGTGATTTTTGTAGACATTACTGAAGATTTGAAGGGTCATGGGAAAGGTCACACCTCAGGATCTTGTCAACTGTTGCCCATCTGCCACTATGTCCTCTTATTCTTTCCAGCCTTTTGGTCCCACTGCTCAGGCCCATCCATCCATACATCAGTCTCCCTCCATCTGGTAGCTGTTCCCTTTCCTGCGCTCCTGGAACCAGCCAGGGTACCCAGACCTTGGAGCCAGCCATGTACCCAAAGCATTTTCCCATAAATTTGGGTCTCTCTCTCCGTTGTCATACGCTAGGATTGGGGAACCAAATGCCCCTTCCCCAATCCCTCCAACTCCCATCTGACCTGATGGGAGAGACCCCTGGCTAGGTCAGGGCTGTCCCTGCTGCTCCTTCCAGGCTGGCCACATGGTTTAGAGTCTACTTCACAAAGGGCTCATCAGTGGGTCTCCTTAAAGTTCTCTTTCTGCTACTGTCCTGGCTTCATAAATAATTCTTACTTTCATTATGAACCTGCACAGTAGAAATAGACGTTTAGATGAAGAGAATTTGAAATCACCTCTGATCTAGGCAAAGTAAACAAGTGCCCATTTCTAAGACTGTTCTACAAATAGAACATAAAAGGGCATTGTCAGATACCCCCTCCCCCTCCAGCTTGTTTTACTTGATGCCTGAAGGTTTTTTTCTTCTTTTCTTTCTTTTTTATAGTCTTTGCTTTAGTTATGAGGATCCTGACAAGTGCCTGATTCCCTTCAGTGATGATCAGGTAGGTGTGGAGGGTGGAAGGAGAGAAGTAGGCACAGATTCAGAGGCCAGAACACCATCTGCCATCTTTTTAGGGAGAAGCAGCAGGGGGAGTACATTATGTGCAATAGATAAAATACTAAGAAGTAACACATGTGGAGTGCTTACTCATGAGCCTGGGGCTGTGTTCAGCGCTCTCCATTCAATCCATCGACACCATCACAAGGTGATATTATCATTGACATTTATGAGGGTGGGGAAACTGAGGTACAGAATGGTCATACAAGGTGCTAGGAGGTGACAGAACTGGGATGTGAACCCAGGCAATTTGATCTGAGTCTATATTTAACCACTATGCTTTATTGACTTTCAAGTAAAACAAAAAGGATGTTCCAGGTAAATGGATAAGGAAATGAGGCTAGGGGTACTGGAGTTGCTCCAAAAGCACTGGAATCGGATCAGAGGGGAAGTGGCAAAGCAGGTTTGCTTCTTGGCCATTAATCAGGGCCAGGAGGGAGGAATCTGTGTTTTGTTTCACAGTTAGAAATAAGGCTTAAATGTACATTCCCATGGGAAAAGACACGGAACAATGTAAACCCGACTGAAATTGAATTGGTTGATAGCCTAGAATCTTTTTTCAAAGAACACATCTGAATATCACAGGCAGAATGTCAGAAAAGCACCACATTCTTTTTTTTAATATACTAATTTTTAAAAAAGATTTTATTTACTTATTTTTAGAGAGGGGAAAGAAGGGAGAAAAAGGAGAAAAACAACAATGTGTGGTTGCCTCTCACACACTCCCTACTGGGGACCTGGCCCGCAACCCATGAACATGCCCTAGGCTGGGAATCGAACCTGCATCCTTTTAGTTCTCAGGCTGGCACTTAATCCACTGAGCTACACCAGCCAGGGAACAAGGCACCAGATCTTGAATCAAAGATTGAGACAAAGGAAGAAGCCAGAAGGGACCACTGCAGACATTGAAATGCCCCTGGTCCAAATTCCTAATTTTCTCAGGGGTTGCCTTTCTCTCTACTTTCCTTAAAGCCTTTTAACGCAGATTTTTGAAAAATAAGGAGAACTTCTTGCAAGATGGAGGCATAGGTAGATATACTTTGCCTCCTCACACAACCAAAAGAAAGACAACAAATTAAAAAAAAAGAATAACCAGGACTTCCAGAAAATTAAGCTGTATGGAAGTCCAACAACCAAGGAATTAAAGAAGAAACATTCATCCACACTGGTAGGAGTGGCAGAGAGGACTCCCAGCAAGGTGGTGGCTGGTGGAGTGGGTGGCCTCCCATTTGTGTGCGGATAAATTGGGCAGAGAAGCTGGAGATTGAGACAGACTACACAACCCAGGGTTCCAGTGAGGGGAAATAAAGACTCAAAATCTCTGACTGAAAAAAACCTGTCAGGGTTGAGGCAGCAGGAGAAATTCCCAGCCTCACAGGAGAGTTCACTGAAAAAAACCACAGGGTCCTAGAATGTACAAAAACCCAGCTATCCAGGAATCAATACCAGAAGGGCCCAATTTGCTTGTGGGTAGTGAAGGAAGTGACTGAAAGTTTGTGGAGAACTGAACAAGAGGCATTTCTGCCTGGTGAATACCTAAGGCTTCACCCCTTATATGTAGCAGGTGCGCCAAGACAAAATGCATGGCCCGATTGAAAGAAAAAATGAAGGAAGCTCCAGAAAAAATACATCTAAGCGATGAAGAGATAGCCAACCTATCAGATGCACAGTTCAAAACACTGGTAATCAGGATGCTCACAGAATTGGTTGAGTATGATCGCAAAATAGAGGAAGAAGTGAAGGCTGTGAAAAGTGAAATAAAGGAAAATGTATAAGGAACCAACAGTGAAGGGAAAGAAACTGTGACTCAAATCAACAGTTTGGGGCAGAAGGAAGAAATAAACATTCAACCAGAACAGAATGAAGAAACAAGAATTCCAAAAAAGGAGGAGAGGCTTAGGAATCTCCAGGACAACTTTAAACATTCCAACATCCAAATCATAGTGGTGCCATAAGGAGAGGAAGAGCAAGAAATTGAAAACTTATTTGAAAATATAATGGACAACTTCCCTAATATGGCAAAGGAAATAGACTCCCAGGAAGTCCAGGAAGTTTAGCGAGTCCCAAAAAGTTGGGCCCAAGGAAGCACACACCAAAGCACATTATAATTACATTACCCAAGATTAAAGATAAGAAGAGAATCTTAAAAGCAGAGAGTTGCCTACCAAGGAGTTTCCATAAGACTGTCAGCAGATTTCTCCAAAGAAACCTTGCAGGCAAGAAGGGCCTAGAAAGAAATATTCAAAGTCATGAAAGGCAACGACCTACATTCAAGATTACTCCATCCAGCAAAGCTATCATTTGGAATGGAAGGACAGATAAAGTGCTTCCCAGAGAAGGTCAAGTTGAAGGAGTTCATCACCACCAAGCCCTTATTATATGAAATGTCAAAGGGACTTATCTAAAAAAAAGAAGAAGATCAAAAATACGAACAGTAAAAAGACAACAAATTCACAACTATCAACAATGAACCTAAAAAAAAACAAAACAAAATAAGCAAACAACTAGAACAGGAACTGAATCACAGAAATGGAGATCACATGGAGGGATATCAGCGGTAAGGGGATTGAGGGGGAGAATGAGGGAAAAAGTAGCATAAATAGTAGGTACAAAACAGACAGGGAGAGATTAAGAACAGTACAGAAAATGGAGAAACCAAAGACTTTATATGTATGACCCATGGATGTGAACCAAGGTGGGAGAATGCTGGTGGGAGAGGGGTGCAGGACAGAGGGGAATAAAGGGGATAAAAAAGTGGGACAATTGTAATAGCATAATCGGTAAGATATTAAAATAAATAATAAATATAAACAAACAAATTAATTAATTAAAAATTATGAGCAGGGGAGAGAGCCCATGGGCATTGCTACAGAGATCTACAGCCTAGAGCCCCCATGTGGGGACACCAGGTTCTGACCTGTTCACTGTCAAACCTTAGAGGGCATCAGTCACAATAGTGAAGGTGAAGACAGGATTGGTGTCCCTGGATTTGAGCTATATAGCTTCTAGTCCATTCCTCAGATGGATGCTGGCACAGGGATGGGATGGAAGAGGGAACCCCCTCCCCACTTCCCTACCCATGGTCAGTCATGCCCCTGAGGTCACCAGCCCCAAACAGCTGGAAAATCAGGCCGCTGGCTTTTCCTCTCTACCTTGTTGCCATCCTGAGTGCTTTCAGCCTGGTGACTTTGGCAGCAATCCAGCAGGAGCCAGGGAGATGAAGCCAGGGCCTAGGCAGGTTACACTGTCTGGTTCATTATCATGCAAGTTGATTGGTAAAAATGCAAATGATTCAATTCACTTCATCCTGTGACAGACTGTGCGTGTAGCAGTAACTGGCTGCTCCCTGCACCTGTCATCGCTGCGGTGACTCTGCTCACTTTGTACAAAAGGCCTACCACCCTTCAAGTATTTATATATAGAGAGCAACCAGCATTGAGCTAATTCAGTCATTCACTGCCCTCTAGTGGACCAGAAGTGAATGAGCCAATACACTGATTTAGTCTCTAAGGAAATCAGTCTCATTTTGTTTCAGGAATAATTTGCGCGTCAGGCTGCTTTAATCTTATTAGTGGCTGTGGTTCTTAGTGAGCAGCACTTAATAAGATAAAATGTCAATCATGGGTGACTCTTTGTGGATATATATGTGAATGTCAAAAAGTCATGACATTTTCAAATGGTATTTGAGCCCTCATTTGATGCTCATTTTAAAAATCTAATTATCTTTAAGCTGGAAAAAGGCATTGAAGAGCTCATGCTACCATCAAGAAAAGCCATGAGTTGCACCTGAGAGGGAAAACAGGTTTATTTATAACATAAGGCAGAAGCAGTGGCTCTGCCTGCCTTATCACTTGATGTCACCTAATAATCCTTGGCAGCTTTCGAGGTCTTCACAATTTGCATACTTCCTGAGGGTCACATGCTCTTGGAGTCAGACACCCAGTCATACTCAACATAAAGGAAGCTATATTTGCGATATGCTCACATAGGTTGGGGGACTTGGTTCATCATTGTCACACCACAAAGGCTATCTTGATGAATGACTATCTTTGGGCTTCTTCAGTTGAAACTGACCCAGGATCATGCACTTAAAGATAATTTGATATTTGTCAATTTTACGTTTGCTATACTAAAATAAGTTTCTTGAGAAACTTAATATTTTATACATTTTCTGAGATATTTCCTCAATACAAGGGCTTGAACAGATTTATAACTATCTCAGAGTTCAGTGACTTTATTGCTCTGACCTTGTGGCATATCTACTAGTAGAATATTCTCAATCCCAGAATAACTCCCTTTTCATTGACTGGACTCTTGTCATGAAAATCTTGTTGATGAAGTACAGGCTGACCAAGCCCAGGGTTAAGTCATCTCCTGGGTTATAGATTTGCCTCTCACATGTACATCTGGAACAATGCTGGTTATATGCTATTACTGGGGAGAAGGGGAAAGAAATAGCTCTTCATTATTTTATGTACTTTGTGGTACAGGTGAGGAAACCGGGCTCAGATGGTCACAAAAGAAGTAATATCTATCTAGGTGTGGTTTGCAGGGGGGTGATACTATATTCCTCTGTAGGACAGCCTTGTTTATTCAATTCATTGATTGCAGGCTGACTATAGGGTAGACGTGGTGCCCTGACAGGAAACCTTCAAGAGAGAACAGTGTTGGTGTGAAGGCTTTTATGTATAGCACAGAGCAGGACTCAAAATTTTCCATTCCATGTGGCTCAGAAACCAGTGAAGTGCATCAAAGTTCTTCCTAAGCTGACTGTAGTTTTCCCCAGAATGTCACAGGAAGTGCTGCTGGTGATTCATCAGGTTAAACTTTTCCTCCCGGGTAAGAAATAAGCAGAAGCTGCCATCCAGGGTGGTTCTGAGGGTTGGGGAGTGGTGGGGAGCAGGCTTGTTTACTAGCTGGTCAGAATGTTTCAGCTGTGGGCTGTTAAAGAACACAGTGAAATCTCCCCCATGGAAATTTTGAATGCAATAATAAAAATTAAGTAGGTATGGGGTGTGACTTACCAGAGAGAAATAGGTCAGTAGAGCTGCTGTCTTGTGGGTCCTCATTTTAGTCCAGTGAAGTCCTGTGGCTGCTTCTTTTATTAAAGCTGGGAATGCTGTCCATTGAGTGGCTCCATTTTTACCTGACCTGGTTCAAATCACTCAGTGAACACGTGTCACAGACCCAGAGGCCCCAGAACCAAGTGGTTGACTGGTCTACCCCTGGCCACCTCAGCCAGTATCTTTGAGATATCACCTGTAAAGAGGTACTTTAACCAGGACTTCATTAAAGTGCTAGAGGGAAGGAGAAGAGAAGGCAAAATAAGGTTGTGGAGAAAAGCTAGGAATATTCTTTCAACTGCCTTGGGAACTTTACAAGCGAAGTAGGAAAATCAAGACAAAACACAGGTAAAATGATTTAGAAGTGCACATAAAGAAAACACAACCAGTATTTTTGCTTTCTAACCTTATACCAGTGCCTCTTCCTATTGAGATCGGCTGCTTCCATGCACCTGGCAGGCGAGTACAGTGAGGCCCTGTTCTGAGTGGCCATCATTCAGCTGAGACGTTGGCTTTGCTCAAGGCTTTTTCTGCAAGCCATGCTGTGTCCTCTCCAGCTGATCTGTGACCAGGCTGCCTCACTGGCAATACTGGCACAATTTATGTCAGGGCGTCAAAGCTGCTGCTGTTGCTGCTGCTGTTGCTGCTGCAGTGGCTTTAACCTGGCAGTTCGTGTCTCTGTCTACAGAACATGATTGAATAAAGGACTCATTCAAGCCCTGTGTCACACTGTCCATCTGGAAAGTGGCCAACCAGTCCTTTAGCAAATTGCCCTGTTTAAATGCAGCTGCTGTGTTTCAGCGTTTGTGCTACTAAGACAGATTGCACGATTCCTCTTCCTTCATTTATCTAGGCTGCTCCTCTTAATTTGCCCAGGAACTTAAAAAGGCTGTTAATATATGACAAGCCACTTGACCAGCCTGCTTCCCAAGCTGAGGGGGAGCATCTGTCTTGTACTGGTTCGTCTTTCCCTCAAAAGCAAGGGCACCTTGCATGTACTCCCTGTCTTAATGAAAGCTGCCTTTTAAGAAAATCTCATTAAGCACCACAGTGCCCAACTATCTGCCACTGTAAATATTAGCCTTTAGAAATGCTTCAAGGGGCCCAGTGCTGCAGCTGGCCTGGGAGTGCATGCTGGCCATGGCAGTCAGGAGGTGACCTCAGGCTTCCGATCTCTGTGGATAGAAGGGTGTTGTTTGACAGCTTGGTGCCTCCCTCCATTTGGAAAGATGGATTACAATCATTTTCAGATAATTTCAAAAAAAGCCCCTGAGTTGATTTGAATGAGTTGGAAGCAAAGTGATTTCAGATGAGCAACGAGCTCTCAGGTTTTTACCTTGGTTTTCTTTTTTCCCAAAGGAAATGGGAAAAAGACCACTGATGTTAAACAGTTTATTCAGGATGTCTCTTTGGCCTGGTGCTGATTTGTTGTCCCCCTTACCCGCTATTTCTCTTTCCACGGCTTCAGTTAGCTGCCGTCAATGGCAGTCTGAAAATATTAAGTGAAAAATTACAGAAACAAACAATCTATAAATTTTAAATCATATGCTGCTCTGAGTAGCATAGTGAAATCTCGAACCATCCCACTCGGTCTCACCCAAAATGTGAATCTCCGTTTGTCCAGCACATTCATGCTGTAGGCACTCCCTGCCCACTGGTCACTTAGTAGCTGTCTCAGTTATCAGATTGCAGTATCACAGTGTTTGTGTCCAAGTCACTTTTATTTTATTCAATAATGACCTCAAAGCACAGGTGCAGTGATGCTGGCAATTCAGAAATGCCAACAAGAATCTGGAAAGTGCTTCCTTTAAGTGAAAAGGTGAATACAATACAAGATTCTTTGAGAGAGCCCATATTCACATAATTTTGTAACAGTAGTTTGTTATAGTTGTTCTATTTTATTATTAGTTATTATAGTTAATCTCTTACTGTGCCTAATTTATAAATTAAACTTTATCATGTATACATATAGGAAAAACCACAGCATATATAGGGTTCAGGACTATCTGCAGTTTCAGGCACCCACTGGGGATCTTGAAACATAGTGCCTGTGGGTAAGGGGGACTGTTGTATTAGCTGTTATTTATCAGGTAAATAACGCTGGTGTGATCACTGGTTCCATCAACTGCTTAACTCAGTTGGGGTCTCTGTATCATTCAATCTGGAAGCCAGAAGCTAAAATAAGTGAGTGTTTATTGACTATCATGTGCTCAGCTCTGAGCTAGGCCCATTGGAAAAGAAAGAAAATAGTATAATAAATTATCTTCACCATTAAACCCTTTGGGTGACAAAAAGAAACAAACTCAGGAGTATTTAGTAGAGTGCAGCTAATGAGGCGAGTTCCTGGATTCAAATCCCAGATGCAATTCTGGGAAAATTCACCTCCTGAATGTCGGTTTTTTTCATCGGCAAAATTAGGTGGACATGTATCTCTTGGAGCTATTTTTAGGAGAGGTTGACTCTATCCTTGTTCATTGTAATAACTCAGCAAACCCTAGTAATGGTAGTTAAAGGATGCACGATCTTGACACTAAACACTTAAGGAATTCTGAAATGGGGAACATTTTGGACTGAGGATAGCAATCTGTGTTGATTAGCTAGATCCTGAAGGAAACAGAAACTCTGGGTAGGAGAAGGGAATCTGATAAAGCAAACCATGTGAGCAAGACATAAGGACCAGGCAGAGGAAGAGGAGGGGCAGCAGGTGCACCAGAAGAAGAGCTCCCTTTTTTGGGCTCAGAGTGAAAATATTGAATGATTGAAGGGCCCCACTGATGGAGGACCTTGAAAATTAAGCTAAAGACTTTTAGACTAATCTAGTTGGTAGCAGGGAACCACTGTGAATGCTTTAGCAGTAGAGATGCAGAGTGAAAGCCATAGGTTATAAAGTTAACTGGAGAAACTTGAGGCTGGGAAGCAGTGTCCAGGGCCCAGCACTATCCCAGGTACCGCAGAAGGAAGGGATGAGTGGAGGAGGCCCCAGAAAGGATGGGATGGAATAAATCTGGTGTTTCCTTCTCCACACACAGACCCATTGCCCACTAAGCACTGGGTGGGAGGGAGAGGAAGGCCCGGAAGCTGGTTTGTGGGGCTCCCTTTCCATGCCAGGCCTGCTCAACTACTCCCACTTTATCTCACTTCAAGCTTAGGTCTCTAGCAGGTCTCGGATACTAATGATGTTACTCAGAAATGGAGCTTTGTCCTTGTCCAATGGGCTAATAGGTTGGGTATCATGTATGTTGCAAAGTGACTTTAGAATAGTCTCCCAAGTACAAAGGTCCTGTGGGAGGCTGCAAGCCTCGCATTTGTGGTTCAGGGGAGAGATGTAGACATGATGATGTTGGCTTAGGGAAGACAGATCAGCTGTAATCCTCAAGGAGCATTTGAGAGCAAAAGAAGAGAGCAGAGGGCTAAAACTCCAAACTTAGAGGCACAAGGAAGAAGCTGAGAGGGGCAGGGAATCAGAAGAAGCCAAGGGCAGAGGGACAATGTCCAGGAGGAACGAGTGGGTGAGTCACTGAATGATTAGGCAGCTCGAGGAAGGTATCAGACAGAAAATTCCTTTTGATTTATTAGAAATGAAACTGTGGTAAGAAAAACGTCAGTGGGGATCAGAGCGACAAGCCTGCTGGCAGGGCTGTGGGAGGGAGTATAGAGTAAAACAATGACATGTTCTCTAGGAGGGGAGACATGGCAAGAGGGGGATAGTGTACCATGATTTTTTTAAAAAAACAAGTTTCTAAATGGTACTGTAATTGCATAAAAAAGTGATAGAATCCAATGACACTGATGAAATTCTCATTAATTATGCACTGAAAAAATCTTACATAAGACACATGACACAGAAGTTTGCATGCATGTCATACTAAGGTTAAAAAAATGCACACTGAGATTCCTTTTGAGTCCAGACTGAGCAAGAAAATGACATCACCCACTGTGAACTCCACATCCTCTGAACTTGGCTAAGGTCCCAGGGTCATTGCAGGGCTCAACCTGCAACCACACGATATTTTGCATGTGCAGCGCTTAGGCCACTAATGACTTCTGTAACCTTGGGCATGTTATTCAACCTCTTTCTGCCACAGTTTCCCCACCTGTAAAATGGAAATAATAAAATTGCCCACCCAAAAGGTCAGGGTGCAGATTTGGTGAGATACCACATGCAAAGCAGTTTCCGTGCATCCAGGCTATTACTGAAGGAGGTAGCCTTCAGTCTCACAGATGCCAAAACGGACCAGCAGTGCTGATCTCACAGGAGAGACAGCTGTTTTGCTGTGATATCCACACCTGCTATTATGCCAGGGTTTTCCTCTCTAAATGCTGCTCCAAGTGTAGGTCACTGTGAGAAACAACCCGGAGTGACCCAGATCCTCTAAGAGCACCATCAGGAGCAGTGGGGAGCTTCCCCTGCGACCTCTGTCTGGGCTTGGACAGTCCAGCAAGCTGATGTCTCACTCAAGCTTATGTCTGCTCCCCTTGTTGGGTATGCAAACCCACCTGTTTGGGAATAAACAGAAAAGGCTGGAGGCCTATCCACTCCCTTTTAAATGGGAAAAGTTGCTCGTTGTTTCAGCCACGGAAGTACAAGCTTTCAGTGCATGGAAACACCATGTTCACTTTTTTACTTCTGACGACAATCTATTTTTCTTTTATTTTTTAACCTGTGTTACAGGGGTGTGTGAACATTCTCTTTTTGGCTTCTTGGAACTACCAAGGTAAATCGGTATTGAAGTTTCAATTTAAATTCAGAAGAAAGGCAAAGACACATTTTTAAAGCAAGGGCATCATCTCTTTATGTAACTGCTGCCATGGGTAAAAGAATAAACCCACAAAGTGCTCTTGAGACAGATCAGGTTTGCTTTGTCTCCTCTTTTCATATTTCCTCAGATGGTGTCATCACATTCACACACCCTGATGTATGCACTTCCCTGCCCTGCTCTGAGGATACCCCCTATCCTGGCTGCAGTACCACCACTCCCTCCAAAATCCCTACATGTGTTCACTGTATTCATTCATTCCAGAAGTGTTTTCTGAGGATCTCTCACATCACTCAGTTTGGTGCAGGAGATGCAGCAGGGAAACCCAAACCAGTCATAGAAAAAAATCAGGATGAGCATTTCATCTAGATGTAAAGTGTTCCGAGGAGCAGATAAACTGACTCGGCGTGGTGGATCGGGGTGGGGGCAGTTGTGGTCACAAACAAGCCCAAATCCAGTGGCTTCTCACAGTGGAGGTCGGTTCCAGCCCCTCTCACAGTTCACTGAAGCGTCTGGTGATGGAGCTGCCTGTGGTGCACTGGGGACTCGGGCTGCCCTGGGGCTTTGGATCTAGGCAGCACTTTAAGGAAGAGACCCAAGTGAGGGGTCACAAAGGAGGACTGTATAGGGTCACACCTGGCAGCGCTGAGTCACTTGCGCCCACATTCCGGAAGTCAGTCTCACGGCCGCGGAAGCTGGGAAAGGCGAACATGCACAGACAGGGAAGTGGGTCTGGGGGTCTGCCGTGGAGCCAGAGAAGTAAGCCAATGTGCATCTTCTGTGATATTTCTGCTTGTGGCATGAGACCCCCATTGCCACCAAATAATTCTTTCCTTCTGTCACCTCACCCTTTTGCCCCTTCTTCCCAATCCTTTTGCCACTGTCTGGACTACTAGACCCATCTCCTCACAGACTCTAGGAGGTGACAGTTTTCAGAGCTAGCCTTCCTCTGCACCTTGCTTACAATGTCACTTACAAATGGTCCTTCCTTACAACCTGGTTTTCCAAACTCCTCTCCCACCTTCAGCACTTGGATCAAATGCTATCTCCTACAGTCTCCCTGGCCACACGAAACCCTCCTTCTGTAATGCTCATTGGCTGCCCCCATCCTGGGGCTTTGCTCCATCACCACCTCATTGCGAGGTGTCATAGATCTGCTTCACCTTTGGCATTCAGTAAGCACTCAATACATAATCACTGGGGAAGGGGAAGGAGAATGAGATAATGTGACAGGCCACTCTGAAGCTCAGGTCCCTGTCCTTGTGTTCTAGCAGCTTAGCTGTAGCCAGACACTTACCTGTGCCTCAGTATCCCTGTTCAGAACCCAAAGACAAAAATGCCTGCACCACCTTTCCTCCCAGAGAGGGTTAGGAGTTTGAAATTCAGATGTATACAGAAAGACATGGAAGATTAGTCACCAGGCTTATCTGACTGAAAGGCAACACAAGAGGGCATCCTGGGATGAGCCTGCCAGGGGACCAGACAAAACTCTCCTTTGTATCCAAGACAAAGAGGTGAAGGAGTGGTCAACCTCTGGTGCTTCTTGGAAACTAGAGATGTTTTCTCAAAAATAAATAGGAAAAGGTAGGCCCTGGCCAGGTGTCTCCATTGGTTGGAGCATCATTCCATAACCAAAAGTTTACAAGTTTGATACCTGGTCGGGGCACAACTAGAGACAACTGATGGATGTTTTTGTCTCACATTAACGATCTCCCTCTCTCTCCTTCCCCCCTTTTCCTCTCCCTCTAAAAATCAATAAACATATCCTCAGGTGAGGATTAAAAAAATAGGAAGGGGCCCTGGCTGGCGTAGCTCAGTGGATTGAGTGCGGGCTGTGAACCAGGCATCTCAGGTTCGATTCCCAGTCAGAGCACATGCCTAGGTTGCAGGCCATGGCCCCCAGCAACCGTACATTGATATCTCTCTCCGTCTCTCTCTCTCTCTCTCTCTCTCTCTCTCTCTCTCTCTCTCTCTCCCCCCCTAAAAATAAATAAATAAAATCTTAAAAAAAATAGGAAGGGGTAAGTCAGGAATGAACATCTCTGGCTTTTGGCTTGGATGTTAGTGAAAGAATTTTTTCAGGCAAAATAAAGAGCTGGCTAAAACCATCCAGTGGCTGGCTGCAGCTCAGAGCTCTACTCAGAATAGTGTTTACTCCCCTAAAGATAAGCCCAGGGTGCTGTATGTGAATAAACCCATTCACCTGCCTCATGGTGAGTTTTGGTTCCACCCAGGACCTCTGGGTTTGTGCCTGGCATGTCACTCAATCTGCTGGGGAATGACCACAGAAGGGCCTGATGAATCCCTATGCTCACCAGACATCTCAGGCAGGTATGTGACCTGACCACAGATGGGCTCAGGTGGTGTCCTGACACCTGCCAGGGGACCAGACAAAACTCTCCTTTGTATCCAAGACAAAGAGGTGAAGGAGTGGTCAACCTCTGGTGCTTCTTGGAAACTAGAGATGTTTTCTCAAAAATAAATAGGAAGCTGTACCCTGTAGGTGCTGAACATCAGCACTACCCATTAAGTATAAAGACTGTCTTGCCCACGGTGACCTCTTAATGGATACTAGTGGCCCCTCTGAATAGACATAAAATCAGTGGGTTTTAAGCTGGAGAAAGTGAAAAGCATCATCTCTATAGAACATTTCATTCCTGCTTAAGCCAAAGGAGTAATTAATTCCCTTTGGAACAAAGTGGGCTAAGACACAAGTGTCTCTTGATCTGTTATATCATTTTTGAAGCTGGTCTAAAGAAGGAGCTGGAATGCTCCCTCTTTGGTCCCCAGTTAGTCCTGGTGGTGACAATTTTGGGCTTTTATCAGCTGAGACACCCCTAAGTATGTTGGTAGGTGCCATGGGAATGGGGGTAAGAACTGCACGATCCATGTCCACACTCACAGGGGTCAGCAGGACCCATGCTGCCCCCTTTCAGGAGGGTGGTAATTCCCGTATCAAGCCAGTCAGCACATCACTGTTGGTGACTGGGAGCCTAAGGAGAAAGCTGCCATGGCCAGCACCCCATGCCTGTCACACTCTCTGGGGACAATAAAGTGCCAAGGCCAGGTGAGTTCCTCATGGATTTTACAAGGTTGTGTCACTGTCCTACACTTTCAGGACACTGACACACACAGTCACAGAGAGAAGCACACATGCACTCACCCACAGAGGCAACCACAAACACCACACAGATACCCCCAAAATTACCAAGGCCAATGTACAAACACTCCACAAATGACCCAAGGTGACCCTTATGTCCTCCAGAGACATGCCCTCCTTCACCTTGCAGGTACCCTAGCTATACTTCACACACTCACACACACCCCACTGATACCCACAAACTTTACAGGTACCCCTGAACATCCTCCACAAACAGCTCAGAATATACTGCTAAATCCTTGCAGACACCTCTCCACCATCTTCCACATGTTTCCTTGCAACATTTACCCAAATGCGTCCCCTAACTCCTGTTCGAACCTCCAACACAGACACTCACAACCCCATCCAAAAAACTCCACAAACCCTCTGATACTCACAGTCAGGCACACGCATGGGCACACACATGCACATGTCCCTAAGCATACACAGACACACAGAGATCCCTGGGCATACACAGAGACTCAAGCACACATGTGTCACTGTGCATACATAGTTAGACACACAGGGAGACAGTCACTACTCAGACATGTATGTCCACCCCATCCCTGCACATGCCCTATACCATTCACACAGACACTCTCACATAGAAACTCATCACTGTCCGAGGTCTCCACCACAGCCTCACAGAAACACCCCCCAAACACAAGTGAACACAGCAGACATTCATGGTCCTCCAGCTGCAGATGGAGACACACAGCCACCTTAGCTTCTGTTTGTCATTTCAGGCAATATTCTAGCTGCAATCTTGAAAATTAATCAGTCCTTTTTGTATTGTTTACAAGCAACTGGAACAATGGTACAACACTCTCTGGTCATGAGGGGGTGGGACCAAAAAAGATCAATGGTGATTTTTCCAACGCCCTGAATGGCTCATCAGGAAGCCGCGAAGGGGGTAAACATCTTCTCATGGGCCCTTGGAGATAATGGGTACAGCTCAAAGGCAGACGTGGCTCTGGACGTGCTGGGCTCGTGCTGGGCTCATTTGTCCCCCAGTGGCCTTGTCAGGGAACTCACTCTGTCCTTACCCCTTTCACATAAGAGGGGTCATCCTTTCAGAGAGATTTTTCTCTCACAATCCCTGCTGCTGCTTTTTCTTGCAATATGTAAATATATAGAGAGAGGTAATGATCCCAAAATCCTCAAATTCTCTTAGAAAAATAAGTGCTTCCATAGAGGGATATAGTATGGTGGCTGTTAGAAGGGTGGTGGGGGGAGAGACAAGGAGATCAAAAAGAAAACCAAGAAGATGAATAAAGGGATGAAAATGCAAGAAATAGCCCAGACCAGCTGGTGGCCATCTGGGAACTCTGAACAAGGGAAGAAGAAAGCTGTCAAATTTCTAGCAGTGGGTACAGTTCATCATGAGAAAAGGTGACTGCTTGAAGGAACAGGAGAGAAGCCAGGACCTTGCTAGGCATTGAAAAGAAAGTGAGCATGCTCCCATCTGAGGTAAACCAGGTACAGACATTATCATTTGGGGAAAGTTAGGAGGCATTTGAGAAAGATATTTGGTTGTACTTTATGTAGAGGTTTTCTTAAAGCCTCAAATAAAGCTCTAAGGAAAGCCAGTGACTATAGGATAAGCAATAAATTATTGTAATGAGTTATTTTGATTTTGGTAAAATGTGAGATACATTTTATTTGTTTGCATAAGGGCTGTGCACAGAGGGGAGAGAAAGAAATTGTAAAATCAATAAGTTCTCCATAATATATGAAGTACGCATTCACTCACTCATCCCAGATTGTCTTTGCCACCTATCAAAAACCTATGCATCTTTTCTCTCCCTCCTGGCTCCATGAGGGACATCACTATTCCCTAGGTGCTCAGACCAGGTCAGTTGTCCCAGTCACATAACTTCCACATCCAAATAGTTGGTCACCAAGTCCTGACCATTCTGTCTTCTTAATAACTCTAACAGGTGCCCCTGTGCTCTCTCCACATGGCCACTTCCTGAAGTCAACATGTCACCATCATCATGACGCAAACTCCTTACTGCCCTTCTACCCAACACCATCTCTCTACACCTCAGTCTCCAAATTTCTGTTGGGTGGTTTTTGTTAAAAAGCAAATCTAATTTCCCACTTACTCATCCAACATTTATTGATCATCTACTACGTGCCGGTCTCTGTCCTGCATGCCTGGATTACATCAGTGAGCAAAACAAAGGCATGTACCCTTATAAAGTTAGAATAATGGAAGGAGAAAGAAAAAAATAACAAAATATATAATAGCTTGGAAGGTGGTAAACACTGTGGAAAAGAGGGAAAAACAGAGCAGGGAAAGGAGAATTAAGAGCACCAAGTGTGTGTTTGTGTATGTGTGTGTGTGGTTTTTCTAATCCCTATGTTGTACACCTGAAAATAATATAATAATGTATGTCAACTGTGATTTGAATTAAAAAAAAAGAATAAAATGGAAAAAACATTGGATATCAAGATAAAAAATAAAATAAATACATAGGGAGGCCAGGAAATGGCTCAGAGAAGTTGGCATTTTCTCAAAGGATGTGAGGGAGTGAGCCCCAATGGGGTAAGAACATTCCTTGCAGACAGAAGTGCCCTAGGGTGGATGTACCTGGTATATTCCTGGAATAGTGAGCAAGATGATGTGGTGATAACAGAAGGTGCGCAGGGTAAGAGTGGAAGGCATGAGGTCAGAGAGCTATAGAAGGCAAGGTTACAGGGTCTTGCAGCAGGTGGGGCCATTGCAGGGTTCTAAGCTCTGGGTGACACACTCTGACTTCCACATTGAATGGGTGCTCTGGTGGTGACAGTGACTCTAACCAGAAGTGGTGATGCCTCTGTCCTGCTCAAAACCCTTCAGCAATTCCATTAGCTTTCAGATAAAATCAAAATTCTTAGATGTGACCCACAAAAGACTTAAAGATTGGGGCCCTGTTTGTTTTTCCAGATTCATGTCTTCCTGGCATTTTCACATCTTCAGTGGCCCCCATGTTCTGAAGCAGGTGGGCTTCTAACAAGCATCCTCTTTGCTCAGGGCCACATGGTCTGTGTAGGTGGCTTCCCCTGCCTAACACAGAACCTCCTGGGCCTTCACTAGGCATCTTCTCGGGAAAGTCTTTCTTTCCCCTTTGAAAGAAAGTCCATGCAGACTTCAATGATTAGGATTATAGGCCTAAGACAGAATGCTTTGTCCACAATCTGTCTCTGTCCCTAGCCCAGAAACCCTTGGAGGGTACAATAGAGCTTTTATTTCTGAATCCTTAGTAGGCATTGGCTGGATGGATGTTGGGTGGATGGATGGCTGTTGAATGGATGAATGGGTACTGACTCTTTCATCAGATCATGAAGTTAATGGATTTTACTTTTTAATATCAGTTAAACACTATAAAATGCTCAGAAATAACTATAGGGCATTAAGTTCTCTGTTGAGGAGATGGCCGAAGGAACACGCTCAGAGATATTTATTGCACTTGTGAGTGCAAATACAGGTCCACTACACGTGCTGGCTATGTTGTTAGAAAGTTGAATATGAGAAGAATTTTAATGAATGGCATCTTATTTTCCCACTGACCAAATATTATTTTACACATGCTTTATTTCCCTGACATGCTATTCAATTAGCAATAGCTCAAAGTATAACTTTAAGTTCTTTAATGGTCATCTGTCCCTCACAGCATCTGTCACATGCACCATTCAGCAAAAAAAAAAAAAAAAAAAGATTGATTTCTGTTCGACAAAATGCTGAGAAGAACCCTTTTAGAACATGAGGAGTCTGAGCAATTCCTAGGCATCTCCTAGTGCAGTTGTTTTTCCAGTGTTGTCATCATCCTGTTTGGGTTTTAGGATCTTCTCTTCTTATCTTACTGGAACACATGGACTGTGTGTATTAGGCTGGAAGTGCTTTCCTTCCCCATCTCCTGTTGTTTTGAGGAGGCATAGAAGGCAAATCTCTGACAAGCACTAGACACTGACCTTGCACTACCTGTGACCTTTTAGTGACAGAACCAGAAGAAGCAAACTCTCCCCCAGCGTCACTTCTTCACCATAGCCACTCCTCCACAAAACTACGTAATAGGCTGTATGAAAAATGAGACAAAAACAAAAGCACTTTGGACTTGAACATACTCAAACCCTGAAATCAGTGTAACATAATCGGGGGTTTGAGTGATTGTATTACATCTTATCTAATGTTTTCCCAACCCAGTCTAAGGCACAGCCTGTCTACCACATCTTGAGACATAGACACTTCAGATGGGCTTGACCTCTCCAGGAAAAGGAAGTCCCTGTCTCACAAGGCAGCCTCTAAGACTGTAGATTATCTCAAAACTTGAGAGAGCATCCCCTTACATGCCTCCAAATAGGCTTGCCACACTTCCAGAAAATAGAATAGTTTGAACACATACATCTCCTTTACTCCCTCTTAAATCAAATGCGTTTAAACAACAGGAAACGAATTTTTCTGGGAAGATACAACCCCAAAAGATGGGACAAATGAGAAGAAAGAGTGGTAGTAATTTAGACATTGGAAAGAAGATAAACATATGGTAACTTAGGAAACTCAAAAAAAAGAAAAAGAAAGAAAAGAAAATCCTTAAGTGAGGTGTGTAAAGCTGAGAGCCCCCCTCCTCAGGCCCAGGAATTGGCAGCACAACCTCCTAGATTGCTGGCAGCCTACTTCCCCCTTCTGGCAGGAAATATCAATAAAATGCCATTGTTATCTTTGGACAGAAAAGATATAATCCATTAAACAAGAAGATGCCAGTACAGAGAGAAATTTAGAGAACAGAAAGTTCTTGAAAATTAAAATAGTGACAAAATTTTTTAACTCAATGAAATAGCCTTGTGGGGCCCTGGGGAAAGCACCCTTGCCTTTGGGCTGTATGCTTCTCAATGAGAAATAAGGACACACACACCAAGGGTATCAATCACGCTGGACTTGCCTGGAGTTCAAAGAGGGCCAAATGGTCTAGTCCAAACAGACAGGCTGCCCTGGAGGATTGGAGAGGCCTCGGAGAATGGGAAGCATTTAGATGAGCAAAAGAGAGGAGGGAGGGAATTCCTGACATGAGAATAATCGAGAAAAAGCTCCTGGTCACCATGAGCAGGATGTGGGAAGGCCATTTATTCTGAGCCTTTGAGATTTTTGTGTTTTTTTTCTTAGAACTTGGAAGAAGCTGCCCAAAGGTGAGAAGATGCCAAACATTAGCTTTAATCATGCAGTGACCTCTCCAAATATAAACTATGTCTGATGGAAAGTGCATGGAGACTAGGTTACTCAGGTAACAACCACAAAAATGTTTAAGTAAAACCAAATTAGAATTTGCCAGTTTTCTCTGTGAAACCCCAGTGGCTTTGCAGGCAGCAGTCTGGTTTTCTCAGAAATAACTAAAACAGGTAGTAGAAACTTCAGCACAGTCTCAAACAGGTTACTCAGGAATTGAGAGTGCTGGTGTTAGCCTTGATCAAACCTAAAGGGAAGGAGAAGATCCCCCCTGACCCCCCTGTACACACTCCACACCCCACCAGACCACCCGAACACATCTTCCCACATGCAAATGTGTTTTTTAAACATATCTATGCCCTGAGAAAGTGGTTCCTTTCTCTCTCTTGAAATGTATATCAAAGAGACTTCTAGCCAAGGTGGAGGTGGAGGTAGACACACTGTACCTCCTCACACAACCAAAAGAAGGACAACAACAAATTTTTTAAAAAAGATAAACAACCAGAACTAACAGAAAATTGAACTGTATGGAAGTCTGACAACCAAGGAGTTAAAGAAGAAACCTTAATCCAGACTGGTAGGAGGAGCAGAAATGGGTGCCCAGGGAGGAGAGGGCTCGAGGCAAGGCAGCAGCTGGAGGACAGGGGAGGGCAAGGTGGCAGCTGGCAGCTGGCAGCTGGTGGACTGGTGGTCCCACATTTGCTTTCAGATAAACTGGGAGGAACAACTGGAAAGCAAGACTGACTGTGCAACCCAGGGTTCTAGTGCAGAGAAATAAAGCCTCAGACCTCTGACTGAAAATACCTGTGGGGGTTGGTGTGGCAGTGGGAGAAACTCCCAACCTCACAGGAGAGTTCATTGGAGAGGCCAACAGGGTCCTAGAACTTATACAAAACCACCCACCATGGAATCAGCGCCAGAATGGCCCAATTTGCTTGTGGATAGCCAGGGAAGTGACTGAAAACCAACAGAGAGCAGAGCAAGCACCATTGTTCCCTCTCCAACCCCTCCCCCACATACATCATCACAACGCAGCCATGTGGGTTGCCTTGCCCTGGTGAGCACCTAAGACTCCACCCCTTACTATGTAACAGGTGTGCCATGACAAAAAAAATGGCCCCAATAAAAGAACAGATCAAAGCTCCAGAAAAAAATACAACTAAGTGACTAAGAGATAGCCAACCTATCAGATGCACAGTTCAAAACACTGGTAATCATGATGCTCACAGAATTGGTTGAATATAGTCACGAATTAGATGAAAAAATGAAGGCTATGCTAAGTGAAATAAAGGAAAATATACAGGGAACCAACAGTGATGGGAAGGAAGCCGGGTATCAAAGCAACAGTGTGGACCAGAACAAAGAAATAAACATTCAACCAGAACAGATGAAGAAAAAAGAATTCAAAAACAAATGGGGAGAGGCTTAGGAATCTCCAGGACATCTTTAAACATTCCAACATCCGAATCATAGGGGTACCAGAAGGAGAAGAGGAAGAGCAACTAGTGGAAAACTTATTTGAACAAATAATGAAGGAGAACTTCCCCAATCTGGCAAAGCAAATACACTTCCAAGAAGTCCAGGAAGCTCAGAGTCCCAGAGAAGTTTGACTTAAGGCAGAACACACCAAGGCACATCATAGTTACATTAGCCAAGATTAAAGATGAGAGAATCTTGGAAGCAGCAAGAGAAAAGAAGTCAATTACCTACAAAGGAGTTCCCATAAGACTATCAGCTGATTTCTCAAAAGAAATCTTTCAGGGAACAAGGGGCTGGAAAGAAGTATTCCAAGTCATGAAAGGCAAGGACCTACATCCAAGACTACTCTATCCAGCAAAGCTATCATTTAGAATGGAAGGGCAGATGAAGTGCTTCCCAGATAAGGTCATGTTAAAGGAATTCATCATCACCAAGCCCTATTATATGGAATGTTAAGTGGACTTATCTAAGAAGGAAAAGATAAAAAATGTGAACAATAAAATGACTACAAACTCACAGTTATTAACAACTGAACCTAAAACAAAAACAAAATCAAACTAAGCAAACAACTAGGAAAAGAATCACAGAAATGGAGATCACATGGAGGTTATTAGTAGGGGAGTGGGTGGGGTGAGAGGAGGAAAAGGCACAGAGTATGGGTAGCATAAATGGTAGGTAGAAGATAGACAAGGGGAGGTTAAGAATAGTATAGAAAATGTAGAAGCCAAAGAACTTATATATATGACACATGGACATGAACTAAAGGGGGGGAATGCAGGTGGGAGGGGGTGCACAAGGTGGAGGGGAATAAAGGGGGGTAATGGGACCACTGTAATAGCATAATCAATAAAACATATTTTAAAAACTAAGAAAAAAGAAATGTGTATTAAAGAATGCTTTATATATTGTTAGAGTGTCTTAAACTGGTGTCTGATCTTAATATTAATTAGCACTTTCTCTTTCTTTTCATTTCTAGCTGAACTACTATGATTCCATCAAAGCCATCATTTCGAGTTCCAACCATGCACCCACAGCTCTAGGAATAGGTACTGCTCTCACTCTTCTCAGGTTTGCCATGTTCTTTTTGTGTGTCAGATTCTCGGATGTCTCCCACCTTTATAATTTTTGCATTGCAACAGGCATCCCACACTCTGCTGACAACTCCTGCTGCAGCTCCACATGTAACACCCTCCACCATGCCATTTGCTGCTGGTTTTATAAGCCTCACACTCAGCTGCTGGGGAGGCAGAATGAGAGACAACATTCCCATCACAGGGAATGCTTTGCACATACCGGGAGCTGTATCAATATTTGTTGAGTTGAAAATAAAAGCAAAATCCACTTAAAGAAATCCCAGGCAACATCGTTTGAGCACCCCTAGTATACTATATGATATTAAATAGACAGCAACATCAACCTAGGACAGTGGTCTTGGTGCCTTTGTGTGAAGTGGGATTTGGGAATCTTTAAGAATTCAAAAACCATGCTGGATTTAGTGACAGTTTCTGGGTGGCAGCAGGAAGACCCCAAACCAGAAGAAATTTAGATTTTCTGGAAGCTGAACTTTGACCAAGTGAATTCAAGAGATGCCAAGGGAGAACCCAAGTCCCAATCCTTCCCTCATTATATAGCTTCAAATGCACAGCCAGTCTGAGCATGGACTTGACGAGCTGGTCTTGGGTCTTCAGAGCAGGGAATGTGGCAGGAAAAGTCTGTACTAGTCACATGGGAGTCATTTTGTGTGGACCAGACTGAAGATATACATCCTGGCACTGGCTGAACTTCAAGATGTTGGCTTGGTCAAGATTTGAACCAGGAATCCAATCCCTTTACAATGGGCCACTCCATGGATGCAACCTCTGCCTGGCCCTGGCACATTACATACACTGTGCTAAGCTCCTACCATGCAGTATTTTATTTAATCTCTAAAACACCTCATGATTGGATCCCGTTATTAGCCATATCTTACAGATGAATAACTAAACTAAAGAAGAATAATTTCTCCTTGAATATTGTTCAGAGCTTTTTTCTTTTTTCTGTAATGAAAGAAAGCCAACTCAAACTGACTTAAGCAAAAAGAATTTTTGAACAGCTTATTTAAGAGAAGAACAGAAAAGCCACTCAGTGCTGGGCACTCCTGGCAATAGGGACGTAGGTGCTCCAACTCTGTTTCTATGTCCCTTCTGATCCCTCCATGTCAGTTCCCTCAAATGGCAATACACCCCTGCCTCCCAGGGCTTTGCCAACAACAGAGACTGATGCTCTTGGTCCCCAGCACAACCACCCAGGATGGTCCTCCTCATTGGTCAGTTTGGCCTATACTTGGTACAATCATGATCCAACTGATGCATGGAGGGCAAGGACAATAAGAACCTGGCAGTGCCCATTTGAACAATGTGATTGGAGTTTGGGAAGGTGTGATTTCCAGAGGTGGGGGCAATGATAGGAGGTCTACTACTTACAAAACAGAGAAGGACTACTGCACTGAGTCAAGCAACTCAGAGATGGTAGACTGAGGACTTGAACCTAGGTCTGTGTATCTCCAAAGCCTGAGGTTTCAAACCTTGGACCCACAACAATGGCATTACTCAAGAGTTTTAGAAATAAGGAGTCTCAGGCTGCCCTCAGAACTGATGGTATAGAGTATGCATTTGAAGAAGAGCTGCTGGTATCTTGTGTATATGTCAAGTCTGAGAGGTATCGTCTAATCACAAGAATATAATTTTCCTATTGTTTCTACATTATTCTCATATGTTTTATAAATTTTTTCTAATAATTTGTCTCTTGAAGGTCTTTTTAGTAATTCTTCACTATTAATTTATTAAGCTTCATACTTATTTTGTGAAGTTCTTGAAGGTATGTTGAAAACTCCATCTAATTACTCAACATCACCATCCTCATATTTAATTTTTTCTTTTTAAGTGTATTTTATTGATTATGCTATTATAGTTTCCCAAATTTCCCCTTTCACCCCCTCTGCCCTGCACCCCCCTGCCTTCCAGCATTCCCTCCCCCCCTTAGTTCATGTCCATGGGTTGTACATACAAGTTCTTTGAGATCCTGTTTCCTATACAATTTTGACCTCTCCCTGTCTATTTTATGCCTACCAATTATGCTTCTTCTTTCCTTTACCTTTTCCCTCCTACTCCTCCCTTCCCACTCCGCACCAAAATCTCCCCATGTGATGTCCATTTCTCTGATTCTGTTCCTGTCCTAGTTGTTTGCTTAGTTTTTGTTTTTGTTGTTTTTCTCTCTTTTTTAGGTTCATTTGTTGATAGTTGTGAGTTTGTTGTCATTTTACTGTTCATAGTTTTTATCTTTTTCTTAGATAAGTCCCTTTAACATTTCATATAATAAGGGCTTGGTGATGATGAACTCCTTTAACTTGACCTTATCTGGGAAGCACTTCATCTGCCCTTCCATTCTAAATGATAGCTTTGCTGTATAGAATAATCTTGGATGTAGGTCCTTGCCTTTCATGACTTGAAATACTTCTTTCCAGCCCCTTGTTGCCTGAAAGATTTCTTTTGAGAAATCAGCTTATAGTCTTATAGGAACACCTTTTTGGGTAACTGTCTCCTTTTTTCTTGCTGCTTTTAAGATTTTCTCTTTGTCTTTAATCTTGGGTAACTTAATGATGATGTGTCTTGGTATGTTCCTCTTTGGGTCCAAACTCTTTGGGACTCTCTGGGCTTCCTGGACTTCCTGGAAGTCTATTTCCTTTACCAGAGTAAGGAAGTTTTCCTTCATTATTTGTTCAAATAAGTTTTCAATTTCTTGCTGTTGGTTTTCTCCTTCTGGCACCCCTATAATTCAGATATTGGAATGTTCCAATATTTCAATGTTCCCAGAGGTTCCTAAGTCTCTCTTCATTTTTTAAAATTCTTGTTTCTTCGTTCTGTTCCAGTTAGATGTTTATGTCTTTCTTTTTGTCTTTCTTATGTCTTCCAAATTGTTGCTTTGAGTCCTGGTTTCCTTCCTGTCACTGTTAGTTCCTTGAATATTTTACTTTATTTCATTTTGGGTATCTTTCATTTTTCTGCCAAACTCAATCAGTTCTATGAGCATTTTGATTACCAGGACTTTAAATTCTCCATCAGATAGGTTGTCTATCCCCTCATCACTTAGCTTTCTTTCTGACATTTCTCTCTGTTCTTTCATTTGGGCCATATTTCTTTGTCTTGTGGCACCTGTTAAATTGTAAGGGGGAGGGGCCTTAGGTACTCACCAGGGCAGGGCAACCCTCCTTGCTGCACTGTGATGCTGCCTGTGGGGGAGGAGCCAGAGAGGGAACAGTGCAGCTTGCCTGCTGGGCTCTAGCTCACTTTCCAATGTACTGACATGTGAGACTGGGAGTTTCATCCATCCTGGCACCTGCCATAGTCCACAGTCAGCTTTGAGTCTCAGTTTCCTGTTCAGTCAGTCCTGCCCGCATGGTCCACCGCCTTGCCATGGGATCTCTACATCTGCTGTCTTACTGATCTTGTTGGTCTGGTTGACAGTTTCTTTTAATTCTTTCATTGTTATCCTCCTTTTAGTTGTGTGAGGAAGTGAAAGGTTTCTATCTACGCCTCCATCTTGGCCAGAACTCCTATCTCATATTAAATTTTCAAGTTGTTACTGAAGATGGTATCTTATATGTGTTTGGTACTCACTATTTTATAAAGAACTTTCACATTTGTCAGTGGTTCTCAGTCTTGGCTGCCATAGAGTCATCTGGGGACTTTAGAAAATCTAGTTACCTAGGCTCCTGGCCAGTGTGGCTCAGTTGGTTGGAGCATTGTCCTATAAATGAAGGGTTGCAGATTCAATTCCCAGTCAGGGCACAAACCTAGGTTGCAGTTTCACTCCCAGGTCCAGGTGCATGTAGGAGACAACCTGCCACCTGCCACCCCCTTGTCTCTCTCTCTGTGTTTTACTCTCTTCCTTCCCTCTCTCAAAAAAGCAATGAAAAATGTCTTCATGTGAGGATAAAAAGAATCTCTTTCTCTAGATCTTTTCTTCAGGATCTTGACTTAACTGGTGTGAGATAAAGCCTGAGCATGGGCACTTTTAAAAGACCGCAGTGATTCCAATATGTGACCAAGGTCACCATTTGAAATCCACCATTCAAAGGTATGTGGCCCAGTCATCTGTATGTTTTAGATAATTCACAGTGACTAATTTGCAGCCAAGATCAGAACCACTGACATGTGTTATATTTACTTGGTAACCAGCATAGGGATGAATTATATGCACTCCCATTTGACAGGTGAGTACACATTAGCCCTGGCCCATTAGGTCATCTACCTGGAAAAGGTATAATTGGGACTCAACTCCAATTTCCCTGACCCTAGTGCTAGTTTCCACCTGCCACCCCCTTGACCTGGGTCAGTAAATCCCTAACCCTCAGGCCCTGTGGCTTGCTCTAGGACAGCCTCCATTCAAAGAACAATTCATATTCTGGAGCAGAATGAGTCTCTGACCATGGTAAAAAGAAATGCTGTCATTCACTGCAGGGCAGTGAGAAAGTTGTAGCCCGTACAATCTGCATTCCATTGTCCTTGTGATCTTCAGATGGACTCCCTGCCTACCTAGGTTGAAAAAGGAGTCAGTGCAGAGCCCAGACAGAACTCTTGTCCATGTCCCAACCTGGCCCCTGGGCAGGGAGACAGGGAAGCTGGGAAGGTAGGAGTGGTGTGTATATCACCGAGAGGAAAGGATATTCATGACTCAGGTGTCTCCCTACATGAGAGCTTCTCCAGGTGTTCATTCGCTCTTGGCTTTCCTAAAGGCCTCACCTTCTCTCCCTGCTCCCCCCAGCTGCATCCCTGGCCCCACCCCTGAATTTTAAGAGCCTGGTTTTAGCTAACCAAGAAGTACGTTTGTAATAAATAAAATATTTAATACCATTTTATGTGACTCAGCCACCCACATAATGACGATAGCCATTTATTTCATTTATGATGCCTTTCTGCCTAGCCCTGTCTGGATATTTCTGAGCTTTGGTAAGAGCTGCAATCCTAATTTTTGTCCTCTTTTCCTTTAGCATCTTGTTCTCATTGCCATGGAACATCAGTGAGGAGCTGTGCCTCCTGGGAGACACCACCTGGCTTCTTTGTTGACAGGAGTCTTTCTCAGGCCCTTCCCCTCTGATTCATAGCCTTCCAGCCCCAATTACCCTTCCAGGAGATCTCCCTTTATACATTTCAGATTTGCTGACATTTAAATCACCTGAGTGTTAGAAAAAGATGTGCAATGTGCATGGCTGAGAAGTTTGTTAGAAATTTTCATTAGATTTTCTTGGAACCTGGAAACTATGGTTTTCTAAACAATAATGGGCATGAATCCTAAGAAATTGAAACTCAGCCTTAATAAACTGAAGCAGCTCAAAATTCGGTGTCATATGAGGCTAAACAAAAGCAATGAACCCAGAGCAAGGACGTCTCCACTCTAGCCTGGGCTCTTCCACTAATGGAGCTGTGACCTCAGGCCCCCATTTCCCCTCAGCTCAAAAAGAGAATTGGTTAGGAGCTCTGAAGGTCCATCCAGCCCAAATTCACAGACCCCTCTTTCTGCTGTGAGTCTTCTGTCTATCCCTCTTTCTTCCTCAAAGAAAATAGGGCCACTAGAATTGCTTACAGCTGAAAACCACTGTTAAGTGTTTCTGGAGGTCGAAGTAACTCTCATATAGAAAGAAACACCTGCCCATACACACACCCATCAGCGTCACTGTGGTCTGTCTGTGTGGGGTATTTATGACATGCCAGACGTGATGATAAGTTGACAATGTTGAGACTCAGAGAGCCTTTGGAGCGAAAGTCCTGAAGAGAGTTGCACCACGCCCTTGATGATCACCACCACCACCCTCACCCCACACTTGCCCCAGTAACACTGCTGTCAGTTCCTAAGTTTACATCTCCAGCCGGGACTTCTACCTGAACTTCAGTTGATATTTCCAACTGCCTTGGACCTCTAAAAGACATCTCCACTGGTCTATCTCATGGACATCAAAATTAAATCCAAACCTGAATCTAGCTCTTTTCCTTCATACCATCTTCCTATCTCAGTTGGTCGTAAGCCCATCATGCAGCTGCTTAGGCCAAAATCTTGTAGTCACCCTTTACTTCTGCCTCTCACAGTGCACATCCAACCTATTGGTCCTGCCTTCATAATACATCTGGAATCTGGCTTCTTCTCCCAACCTCACTGCTACCAGCAAATGACTGTCCTCTTTTCTCAGGTTTACAGCAAGAACCCAACTGCTCTTCCTACCTCCATCATACCCTGGTAGTTCACACAGCAGCCAGAGAGAGCCTGTAAAAACTAGAAGTCAGATCTGTCCAGGTCTGCCACTGGGTTCTCCTCTCAGGAGAGGGGAGCCAAAGTCCTCCAGGGTCTGCGTGACAACACAGCCCTATGTCCCTGGCCTGATCTCCTACTGCTCTCCCTGGCTTATGCTGTTCCAGCCTCACCAATCTCCTTAAAAACAGTTAGAACCTTTTAACTGGTTCTTCCCTCTGCCTGGAAAGTTCTCCTTGCACATGTCTGTATTGATCACTTTTTTACCTCCTTGAAGTCTTGGCTCAAACATCACTTCTCAGTGAGGCCCTCCTTGCCTACTTTATCACATATTGAGACATCCCAGTCCTTGCTCCTGGCATTCCCAGTTCTTTCTACCTCATTTAAATCCATACATCCAATTGTGCTTTTAATGTGCTTTAAAATTTATTGACTTATGTTTGTTGTTTATGGTGGCCTATCTTCCCTCATTGGAAGGCAAGCCCCACCAAGGTAGGAATTTTTTTCTGTTTAGTTCACTGTTATGTCGCAAGTGCCTAGAGTAGCACCTGACACATAATTGGTACTCAATAAATCCTTATTGAAGGAATTCATTTGTGAAGTCAGAATTTGTAACAAATCCATCTCTCCCCTAAAGCAGAGCTCTGGGAGCACGAAACATTACACACCTATAAAACTGGAGTTCTGTAGTGACAAGCTCTTCAAGGGTCTTTCTTCTCTTCGGACCATCTCCCATCCACTCCCCAATGTGTCCCCAGTGTCCTATGCTGACATCGCCACTTAAGTCAAGTACATATGTTTGTGTCCACACACATGTCCACACACATGCCCATACACATGCACACACACACTTCTCCACTGTGCACTATAGCATGAGTACCCGCACCCCTAAATGATTGCTAGAAAGTCAAAACCCTGTCAGAAAACAAGGGAGATTATTCTGCTCATTCAACAACTCCCTTTGAATTAGTTCTGGTTTCCATTTCTGGTAACAACCTTTAGGGGATCCTCCTGGATTTCAAAGCTTAGCTTAAGGTCAGCCACATATTCCTAAATAAGCTCCCTGTGGGCAAGAGGGAAAACCATCACAGAAAAAAACAACAACTAACAACTGCAAAGAGGGCTCTGAAGTGCAGGGAGTACTTTCAAGTACATTTGTAACTTCAGGCAATGGAAGGCTGGACTGTCAGACTTTGTGTTGGTTGTTAAAGAACATGAAATGGGGATTTATCTTGACCAAAGTCATAGAGACACTAAGGCTGGGCCTTGAATGTCTCCCTTCCTGCAAACCTGAGCAGGGTTCTGTTTTGTGACAGCAGACCTGTGAGCTCCCTCCATCCTCTGAAAATTGATGAAAGAGAGGAATAAGCTCTAAGGAAGGATTGGCAGGAGAGGCCCCAAGATCCACCTCTGAAGAGGGAGAGTAAAAGTCCGAGCTTTGAGGGAACACACCCACCGCATTGCTGACCCCATGGATGCTCCAAGCCCATTATGGTTCTGGCCTCTGACTGAGCTCTGATCCTAGAAGCCATAGTGGACATCAGAATTCACCTGCCACTAGCACCCAGCCCCTAAAGACTTATTTGCTAGTTAGTAACAGAGGATCTGAACCCACGTTGAATTTGCTCTAGGTTTCCATGGTGATTGCTTAAACTTTTGATCATCTCTCCTTCAGACCTTGGGGGAGAGCAATGCTGGCTGGTTTCCATGACAACCATTTAAACATGGATTTCTACCTGACTGTTGGAAAAGCACTGCTAGAGATCATGCAAATGAGCTGGCTGTTCTCCCTTTACTTAAAAAATAAAAATAAAGTGGCACACCTGGTTAGAACTCTCAGCTCTACACTGGAAATGAGAAGGGTCTGAGAGTTTGCAGTGTTGCTGTGACACTTCAAGTGCTCACCCAAATTCATAGGCTGGCTCTGCTGTCTTAATTATCTACACTCAGCAATTACCCTCCCACCCCCAGGCCTGGCAGATGAAAAAGCTGCAAGTTCAAGGCTGTTTACCTGCCTGCTACCCAGAAAAGGAGGGAGGGAAGGACAGGGTCACAGTGACTAGCAGGCCACTCTGCCCAACCCAGCCCTTCGCCACTGTTGGGGGAAGCCATGGAGCAGAGTTGTTTCCTCCATTCACTGCCAGTATATTGGCTAGGAGTGGCCCAGGACTCAACTACAGTCCCAAATAATGCGGAAATCACATGCCCTAGGCATTTAGAAATGACTCTGCTTTTCTACTGCAATTCATGGCCTAGAAGCTCCAACAAGAGCTCAGGAGAAGCCAAGAGATGTGACCCCTCCTCCATTCCTGGACACTTCCTGTCCTCTAGCATAGTGACATACCCCTAAAGCAGAGCTCCCATGAAGCAGCAGTAGACCAAGCAGCCACAGAGAGACTTAGAACATGTTTTAAAACTGAACAACAACATTTAAAATTCTAGAAGTTTCCAATAAAAATAAAGATGTCCCACTTCTCTTGAAAAATCAGCAAGACTGCATCAGTCCTGCTTTACCAGAGTCGGCGGGATGGCAGCAGCACCACCCTCCCTCCAGGAGGTGAAGCATTGCCCTAGCTTTAACTGAACTTTTCTGAATAGCAAATTCTTCTCCCTGATTCCCAGAAAACCATTGAACTTGTGATTTGTGATGGCAGATACAACACTCAGACAAAACCAATTATCCTTCAACTAGTTATTGAAGTCACAAAAGATGAAAGAATTCTTATTTGGTGGGGGGGAGGGGAGGCTAAAGATGAAATATTCTTCCACCTCCAAGGTCAGCCATCTCGGACAAGGCTGATGTCAGAGGTCAGGGTAAGCTAGATGGGGTGGGTGGAACATGCACTGGTGAGTAGTGTGGGGATTTCCCACATGATCTTCTAGAGAGACTAATGTCTGAAAACTATAGGAAGGACCTTGACTGCTCCTGTGAGATGCTCCTATTTTAATTCTAGTGTTCAGTAGATTCAAAAGCCAAAATGTCATTTAACTAAAAATATCTGTACAAATTATTTTAGGATGAAATTGGCTACTTGGTGGATAAAACTGATTGATTAAGTCAATGAGCCTGATTTAGGAGTAGGGCAGCCCTGGGTTTAAGGCTTGGCCCCACCATTTTCTTGATGATAATTTACTTAACCTCTCCAGGTATAATTTTCCTTACCTGTAGAATGGAGGTCAGCATGCTTTCCTCACTGAGTTTCTGTAGGGAATCAAAGCAGATCCTGTATGGAAGGGCCTTGGCACACAAAGCTTGGCACTTGATAGAGATTTAATAAGTTCATTTCCTGAGAATGAGATGGCTTCTTTATGGTTTCTCTTCCCCACCTCCCCAAGTGTGACCTTTCCAAGCGCTTTCAAGAGAAGGAGGGGAGAATGTCTTGTTTTCCTTACACACAATTGTCTTCACTCCAGACCATCTATGGTGGAAGAGTTGGGGGTGAAAGAAGGAAACAGTAGTCACTGTTGAAAGTGAACCTGGAACCTTTAAAAATCAGTCACTTTTCAGAAATTGACTAATCATATGAAGAAACTGTGTCTTGTTTTTCTGTAAATATTTTAGGGTGCACTGTGGGAACAGCAAATGTCAAGCAAAAGATCAAAGAGATAAAGAATGTGAGAAAAGATGCCAAGGCAAGAACAGGCCAAGCATTCCTTGTTTGGGTCCAAAGGCAAGCAAACAGGATCATATGGTTTTGTTTTGTGTTTTTTTTTTAATTTTATTTTAATCATTGTTCAAGTACAGTTTTCTCCCTTTTACTCCCATTGCAGCCCGCCCACCTATCCCTCCCCACTTTCCTCCTATTACCACCCTCCCCCTAGTTTTTGTCCATGTGTCCTTTAAATTTGTTCCTGTAAACCCTTCTCATTTTCCCCTGAAATTCCCTCTTCTATCCCATGTGGTCACTGTCAGCCTGTCCTCTATTTCAGGGTCTTTGACTATATTTTGCTTGTTTCTTTGTTTGGTTGTTTAGGTTCCTGTTAAAGGTGAGATTATATGGTATTTGTCTTTCACTGCCTGGCTTATTTCGCTTAGCATAATGCTTTCCAGCTCCATCCATGCTTTTGCAAAGGGTAGGAGCTCCTTCTTTCTTGCTGGTGCATAGAATTTCATTGTGTAAATGTACCATAGTTTTTTGATCCATTCATTTACTGATGGACATCTAGGTTGCTTCCAGCACTTAGTTAATATATAAATTGTGCTGCTATGAACATTGGGGTGCAAAGGTTCTTTTGGATTGGTGTTTCAGGGTTCTTAGGATATAGTCCCAGCCGTGGAACTGCTGGGTCAAAAGGCAGATCCATTTTTAGTTTTCTGAGGAAATTCCATACTGTTTTCCATAGTGGTTGTACCAGTCTGCAGTCCCACCAACAGGATCACATGGTTTTTCACATATACAAAGGAGTCAAAGCAGTTTTCATTCTGCAAGAGACAGAACTGGCTGCTGCCAGGTGGAGTGGATCGAATCATTTGGGTCTGGAATCCTTACCTTCCTGGGTCAGTGTCTTTCTCTGTCTAACCAACAGGGTCAGTGATTTGGTGAGATACACAAGGCAGTGCTGAGGGTCACTAACTCCCTTTCAGAATAATTTAAGAACCCCCTCCCAAAGCTGATGTCCCAGCCACACAGCCTTGGGAAACTTCTGTTTATGGCCATTAAAGGTTTATTCTTTGGGATTAATAAGCAACTCATTTAAAAGGTAAGTGCCTTGCAAGGACAAAGACACTGTGTGGAGTCATTATTCACTCACATTTTCTTTAATCAGATTGCCGCCTTCCCAACAATGAACTGTGACCAGTGGCACAGAGCCATCAGGGATTTTGATGTGTCATCAGTGCACTTCCTGTGTACCTGGCTCGGCCAGCCCCAGGTTAACACTTACTTTATACTAATTCAGGTAGTTTAGCCCCATATGAATGAGTGACTCTGCCACCTGGAAGGCATAGCGAAGCTGACATAAGAAATTGTTCTGAAAAGCCCACAAGTGAGGTAGCTGAGGAGCAAACTGTCCAATCAGGGTGGCAAGCTGATGCCATCACACCCTCCATGTATCTCTTAGAGTCAAGCCCAACCACACTTTGGGAGCCTCTCCAGAGCAAGAGCTCAGGAACATTTTCTTGATAATAACAATAACTATCACTTTATTTAGCACATACTTTGTACCGGGCACTGCACAATACATATATTATCTCTAATCCTCATGTCAACCCCATTTACAAATGAAGAAACTGGAGCTTCACTGAGTTAAATCAGTTTTTGAAAGTAAAGCAGAATCAGGGTTCAAATGCTGGTCTGGCTTCTTCTAAAAACCGATGTCACTTTCATTTATAAGAATTGAAGACAGAAGAGTGTGGAAGATGAAGAGTTGCCTTCTTACGCACTGTTGGTGAGGATTTCGGGGGTAAGAAAAAGCTGCTCAGAGTGTGCCAACTTTCTTTGTGGGGCATCTGCAGCAACCATCCATGGAGGACCCTCAGGTAACCTAGGCCCCTCTCTACAGAAGTTGTGCTACCTGCCAGGGAAGGATGTGGGACCTGCTCCTGCCCTGGTCACTTGCTAGCAGGGTGATCCTGAGTGACAGCAACAGCCTCTGTTTTCACATGCAAATGGTGATGAGCAGAGTACCCACTCCTAGAAGAATAATCAAGGTTATAAATGAAATCACTGCTTACAATGGCAGGTACCTACCAAGGGAGAAAGAAAATAAGTTTCTACTCATTTTTATTACCTTAGTCTCCCATTTGGTGATTGGGAACTATTTACTTTTTTTCAGTGACTTGGTTATAAAAAGACATAGTGCTCACTCTCAGTCCTACCTCCCTTCCACAACCCCTGGCCCCAGACCATTACATACCCAGCCTGAGCCTCTGGGCGAACTGTGATCCCTGAGAGCCCCTTAAAATAAACTTATAGTAAAAAGACACCTGCCCTGCAATGTTCCATAAACTGATTATTTGCATGGATCCCCTCCAGCCCCATAATGAGATAACCCTCATTCATCCCTTTTACAGTGACATTGTCAGCATTGGGGAAGCAAGGCAGGCTTTGTCTCATGCTGAGTTGAGTGCTGTAACTGGGTATTGTTTCCTTCAGTCCCTTTCATCACACAGGGTACTTACTTGTCGCAGAGGAAGACACAGCCCTCCTCCAGGCTGGGTAGAGCTGCCAGACCTGACCAAGTTTAGTACTGATTTTTATTTAGAAATAGCAGATAGAAATGCTCAGTGTTCATCTGTTCTTTTCCTTTTCTAGAAAACCAACAAGTCTGCTGAAAAGCTATATGACTCCAGTGATCTACATCCAGGTATCTGCTGAGGATAACAAAATGTACTCCATGTCCACCAACAACATCGTAGAGGTTTTTGCCCTTTCACATTTTCATGCTTTACCTTGTCTGATTTTTCAGACAGAGGTAATCTTTTGCCCTCTCTGCAGCTTCCCAGGCCTCTGTTCAGAAGATGCTGAAATGGTGCTAACATCTTCGAGTTTGCTTCAAAAAGGGAGGACATGTGGGCAATTGAAGGGTCCCTCCTAGAGAACCTGGGGCTCTGGGTTGCAGTGAGTAACTCTTACAGGACTTAGCCCACTGCTTGCATACTGTCCAGTGGTGCCTTGTGAGAATGTGTATTGGAGAATGGAGAAGGAAAGCAGGGCATGGATTGGAAACATAAGGGAAGCAGCAGCCCCTTGCAACTAGTAGTTATCATTTCATTTTGCAACCACATAGGGTAAAAGTGCCCTTTCTGAAATGTCAGCAAGGCTTAGGATATAAACATCTCTGGCCCTGGTAGAGTAGCAATACCATCTTCATTTTTGCCTTATGCCTCTCTTTGTAACTAAGGTCCTGTACACTTTTAAATTTGGTTGGTATGTGATCATAATGCACTATTTTTGTAGACAAAAAGAGATATCTCACTGATTTGTTTCATTCATTGTCTCATAGCTTTTCCAACAAATAGGACAAGTTTTCATGATTCATCCTCCTTCTTTTCTGGACTGTCTTGGGGCCAGAGGGTGGGAGTTCAAAGCATTTTGAATCAAAGACATGCTGGGCCCCCAGATGGAGGTAAGTATCATATCTTTGTATCAGCTCACTGATCACTTACATAATAAATGATTGATAGATATGATGTACTAAATTATATACCCTCAAGATTCATATATTGAAATTATAACCCCAGTACCTTAGAATATAACTGTATTGGAGACAGGGCCTTTACAGAAGTAATTAGGGTTAAATGATATCATATTGATGAGCCTCCATCTAGTATGACGGGTGTCCTTATAAGAGAAGGAGATTGGGACACACTGACCAAGGTGTGACCATGTGAGGACACAGCAAGAAGGCAGTCATCTGTACTCCAAGGAGGCAGGACTCCCCCCCAAAAAACCAAACCTATCTACACCTTGATCTTGGATGTCAATCCTCTACCTCATGCCATAGGTATACAAAAGTTGACTTAGAATGGATCATAGAACTAAATGTTAGAAGAGCTACAACTACAAAACACTTAGGAGAAAACATAGGAGTAAGTCTTCATGACCTTGGGCAATGTGTTCTTGGGTACGACATCAAAAGCGCAAGGGACAAAAGGAAAAAAATAAATAAGTTAGACTCCATCAAAAGTAAAAACTTATGCTTGAAAGGACACCATAAAGAAAGTGAACTTAACAATTTGCAGAATAGGAGAAAACTCAGGGTAGGGAAAAGTAGGTTTACAGTTGTTAGTACATGAAGTGTCTTGTGTTATTATTTATTAATTATTGTGTTATGTTCCATATGAACAACTGTAAACCTACTTTTGACATACACTGTATTTGCAAATTGTTTATCTGTAAAGGGACTTGCATCTAGAATGTAAAGAACTATTAATATTCAGCAATAAAAGCATGAATAGACAATTTTTTAAAATAGGCAAAGGACTTGAATATACATTTCTTCAAAGAGAATATTTAAGTGGTCAATAAATACAGGAAAAGATACTCAATATCATTAGTCATTTGGGAAACACAAACCAAAACTGCAGTGAGATACCACTTCATATCCATTAGGATGGCTAAAATCAAAAGATAGATGATAAGCATTGCCAAGGATATGGAAAAGTTGGAACCCTCAGACATTTCTGGTGGGAATGTAAAATGATGCAGCCACTTTGGAAAACCTCTTGGCAGCTCATGAAAGAGTTACCATGTGACCCAGAAATTCCACTTCTAGGTTATATCTCCAAAAAGCAGAACCATGTTCACACAAACACTTGCATATGAATATTCATAACAGCATTATTCATAATAGCCAAAAAGTGGAAAGAATCCAAATAACCTGTGAATTGATAAATGAATAAACAAAATGTGGTATATCCAATCAATGAAATATTACTCGGCAATAGAAAAGAACTGAAGTACTAATATATGTTATAACATGGATGAACTTTGAAAGTCTTATGGTAAGTGAAAGACAGTCACAAAAGACCATGTAGTGTATGATTGCACTGGTATGGAACATCCAGAATCAGCAAATCCACAGAGGCAGAAAGTTGTGGAATAGTTGCCAGGGGGGTTGGGTGGGGTGGTGTGAGGTGGGACTAGGTAGTGGCTGCTCATGGGTTTCTTTTTGGAGTAATAAAAATGTTTTGAAATGAGTGATGATGGCTGTGCAATACTGTGAATATAAACCACTGAATTGTACACTTTAAAAATCCAAATTTTGTGGTATGTCAAATACATCTCAATAAAGCTGTTATTTTTTAAAGTTGGGGGAGGGAGCAAGGAGTCAAGAATGACACCAAGGTTTTGCACCCGAGCCAAAAACAGACAAGAAAGGGAGTAGGTGAGTGGAGCTCAGTGTGGATGTGCTGGATGGAATTGTCCTGAGTCCTGAGTTGGGGAGACATCAGGGCTGGAGATATAAATCTTACAGTCATTAGCATTTAAATGGGATTATAAGCTCTGGAGTAGATGAGATCTATAAGGGAGTGACAGTTGGTAAAGCAGAGAAAAGCCCAAAGATTAAGCACAGGGGCTGCAATGTGCTGGCATTTTTTTTGTGTGGGAGCCAGCAGTCCTCTATGGTGAGCTTGGCTGTTCATCCCACAGCAGTGATGAGGATATTTTATATAAAAGTGGATGTTGAATTCTTCTTTCTTCTTTCCATTATGGTAAAGTGTTTATTTCTTCTTTCTATCCAAACTATTGATTTGAGTCCCTGTTTCCTTCCCTTCACTGTTAGTTCCCTGTACATTTTGCTTTATTTCGCTTTTCATAGCCTTCACTTTTTCCTCTATTTTGCAACTGTACTCAACCATTTCTATGAGCATCCTGATTACCAGTGTTTTGAACTGTGCATCTAATAAGTTGACTATCTCTTCACAGCTTTTTTTTCTGGAGCTTTGATCTGCTATTTCATTTGGGCCATTTTTTTTTGTCTCCACATGCCTGTTACATAGTAAGGAGAGGGTCTTTAAGTATTTGCCAGGGCAGAGCAACTCACTTCATTATGTAGTGGCACTGTATGTGGGGGAGGGGTCAGACAGGGAAGAGTGCAGCTTGCTCAACTCTCAGCTGGCTTTCAGTCACTTTCCCCACTACCCACAGGTAAATTGGACCCTTCTGGTGCTGATTCCTGGGTAGGTGGGTTTGTGTACATTCTGGGATCCTGTGGATCTCTCCAATGAACTCTCCTGTGAAGCTGGGAGTTTCTACTGCCACCACAATCCTCACAGGTTTTTTATAGTCAGAGGTTTTGAGGCTTTATCTCTCCATGCTGGAACCCTGGGTTGTGTGGTCTATCTTGCTCCCCAGTTTTTCCTCCCAGTTTATTCACATGAAAACGTGGGACCTCCTAGTCTGCCTACCACTGCCTCACCCAGTCCACCACCTGCCACCTGGCCAACCCAGATCCTCTAGTTGCTGCCTTGCTAAAAGTCCTCTTCACCCCAGCTGCCCACCTCCACCCTTTCTACCAGTCTGGTTGTTGTTTTTTTTTAACTCCTTGATTTTTGGAGTTCCATATAGTTTGATTTTTGGCAGTTCTGGTTTTTGTTTTAAATTTGTTATTGTCCTTCTGTTACAGAACAGACCTGGGAAGTAGGGTGAATGATGTACTACTACTGAATGGCCCCCACTTTGTACTCTGAGAGTCTCCCCTCATGTTAGGTTTGCCTTGCCCACTGCCAGGGAAAGACATCTCTCAATGCCAGAGGTTGGTGAAAAGGAAAGGAGTTATTTATTCAAAAAGTTATACAGACTTATAGAGTAATGACTTAGTGTTTTCATTAAAACACTAAAGTCCTTTAGAATACCCACAAATTCACACAGTCCTTCCTTCTCTCTTTGCCCAGTCCAGGGTACCATATCTCAGGAAAAGAAGTAGATGTCTGTGGCTCAGGTAGCCCCTTGGTTCCTGGCACCATCAGCTGTGTCGCTGCTGTGATTTCCAGTTAATCCAAAACTGTGTGGCACTCCTCATGGCTCACCAGCAAGAGTCCTTTTACCCCTTTTCTTCCCAGCAAGGTCTCTCCTGCTTCCTAAGCCATGCAGCAAAAGGGACCATCCAGCATGACTACTGTGCCTGGGTTCAAATCCTAACACTAATCTTTCTCTGCAGCCCCATTTCCAACTCCTCCAACAATCAGCCAGCATTCTCATATCTTTCCAGCCTTTCTTGGTTGCCATAGTAAGTCTGGGCAGGCATGGCCCTGTAGTGTGGAGCCAATCATCTCCAAGGTCTTACACAGACTCTGTGACCAGGCAGAGTTGTCTTCCAGTTAAATCCTGGGTAGAAGTCACTCCCATCCTCCTGGCTCAAGGCATAGCCACAGCTATTTAACATAACCAAGAAACCAGTTAAAACTTATAGATATGTTAAATGACCATGCCAAAGGTTATTTGCAAAACTGTTCTTATGCAAAACAGCTCTCAATGGCCCTGTTCCATGTGTCCTATCCCCCAGTCAAGACCTGTGGGGTAAGAACATCCCATATTTTTAATATTTCCTGGACACCCTGAGTTCTGTGACTCATTACAAATCCCCATTTGGGGTCTCCCTGGCTACACCTTGTTACATTTCTTTTGGTTGTGCAGGGAGGCACAATGTATCTACCTATGCCTCCATCTTGGCTGGAAAGAAGAATTCAAAATAATGAAGAGAGGCTTAGGAAACTCTGGGACAACTTTAAACATTCCAACATCTGAATCATAGGGGTGCCAGAAGGAGAAGAACAACAGCAAGAAATCAAAAACTTATTTGAAACCATAATGAAGAAGAACTTCCCCAATCTGGCAAAAGAAATACATTTTCAGAAATCCCAGGAAGCTCAGAGAGTCCCAAAGAAGTTGGACCCAAGGAGGAACACACCCAGACACATCAGAATTACATTACCCAAAATTAAAGAGAAGGAGAGACTCTTAAAAGCAGCAAGAGAAAAGGAGGCAGTTACCTACAAAGGAGTTCCCATAACATTGTCAGCTAATTTCTCAAAAGAAATCTTACAGGTAAGAAGAGGCTGGAGAAAAGTATTTGAAGTCATGAAAGGCAAGGACCTACATCCAACATTACTCTATCCAGCAAAGCTATCATTTAGAATGGAAGGAAAGATAAAGTGCTTCACAGATAAAGTCAAATTAAAGGAGTTCATCATCACCAAGCCCTTATTATATGAGATGTTAAAGGGACTTATTTAAGAAAAAGAAGGAGATCAAGACTATGAATAGTAAAATGACAACAAACTCACAACTACCAACAACCAAACCTAAAAAAACAAAACCAAATTAAACAAACAACTAAAACGAGAACAAAACCTGTTCTAGAGAAATGGAGAACATATGGAGGGTTATCAGCAGGGAGGCAAAGAGGGGAGAAGGGGGTAAAAGGTACAGGGAATAAGAAGCATAAATGGTAGGTACAAAATAGATAGAGGGAGGTTAAGAATAGTATGGGAAATGGAGAAGCCAAAAAAATTATATGTATGACTCATGCACAGGAATTAGGGGGAAGGAATGTGGGTGGGAGGGGTGTGCAGGACAGAGGGGAATAAAGGGGGCAAAATGGGACAACTGCAATAGCATAATCAATAAAGTATATTTTTTAAAAAGTACATATTGAGATCAGTCAGTAATACAGCCAGGATCCAAACTCAATTCAGCTCTCTGAGCAAATTTGGTAAAATGGTAATACATGTGAACTTTATAGTTTTCATTTCATTTCTCTTTTTTTAATGTTTTTTAATTGTTGTTCAAGTACAGTTGTCTCCATTCCCCCCCCCCACAACTCCCCCCACCCCAGCCATCCTCACCTTCCACCCTTGATTCTACCTTCCTTTGGCTTTGTCCATGGGCCCTTTTTACATGTTCCTTGAGGACCCTTCCCTTTTTTCCCCTATTATTCCCTCCCACCTCCTCTCTAGTTACTGTCAGATTGTTCTTAATTTCAGTGTCTCTGGTTTTATTTTGCTTGCTTGTTTGTTTTGTTGATTAGGTTCCACTTATAGGTGAGATCATATGGTATTTGTCTTTCACCACCTAGCTTATTTCACCTAACATAGTGCTCTCCAGGTCCATCCATGCTATTGTGAAGGGTAAGAGTTCCTTCTTTCTTTCTGCTGTGTAGTATTCCATTGTGTAAGTGTACCATAGTTTTTTAATTCACTCATTTACTGATGGGCACTTAGGTTGCTTCCAGCACTTGGCTATTGTACCTTGTGCTGCTATGAACATTGGGGTGTGTAGATTCTTTTGGATTGGTGTTTCAGGATTCTTAGGGTATAATCCCAGCAGTGGAATTTCTGAGTCAAAAGGCAGTTCCATTTGCAGTTTTCTGAGGAAATTCCATACTGTTTTCCACAGTGGCAGCACCCACCTGCATTCCCACCAACAGTGCAATAGGGTTCCCTTTTCTCCACATCGTCTTTAACACTTGTTTGTTGATTTGTTTATGATGGCCATTCTGACCAATGTGAAATGGTATCTCATTGTGATTTTAATTTGCATCTCTCTGATGGCTAGTGGTGCTGAGCATTCTTTCATATATCTCTGGGCCTTCTGTATATCCCCCTTGGAAAGTGTCTGTTCAGATCCTTTGCCCACTTTTTAATTGGGTTATTTGTCTTCCTAGAGTGGAGTTGTGTGAGTTCTTTATACTCACACAACTTGTGTGAGTTTTGGAGATCAGACCTTTGTCCGAGGTATCATCTGCAAATATATTTTCCCATATAGTTGGAAAATAAAAAGATTCTGCATGTCTAAAGAAAACATCAGCAAAATAAAAAGTGACTTTATAGTTTGTTATTTACTTTGAAATTCAAAAACTTCCTCCAAAACCACAAAGTTGGAGACTTCATAATTTTAATGAGCATTTTTTCAAAACTTGCTGCCATCAAATAATCATAATTCTGTATGAGAACATCATCTATTTTCTCTTCATAGAACCTCTCCATTTTTTTCCAATCTAAGCTCATGATTACAAGATTAACATCTTGCCTATGATGATTTGGGCATATTGAATCACTTCCCAAATTGTGTTTAAAATATATTGAAATCCTGTCTTGGAAATATGGTGTGTAATTTATTTTAGAATATCTTATTCCTATCAAGTAAACTAAAGCAACTAGGAACCAAAGAGCTAAACTTCTAGCATGCTTGATAAGATTGTCTCCATTCTCTGAATTGATTTTTTTAGCCCAAATATTTCCCAAATACTTCTACAAACCATAGGGACGCACCAAGTGTTTCAGGAGTCTGCTGGTATCTGGCATTCTCTGACAGAGAGGAAAGCTATGGACACATTTCCATTTTTAGTTGTGATATGCTATGAATTTAATGGGTTTCAGCAAAGGCACTGCTATTCCCATACTCTCTGCCTCCCACTGTCTCTGCTCCTTGGTGCCCCCTGTACTTTCATCAAGCCAAACCAGACCCCCAGAGCAGGTGACAACTTCAGAAAAACAGCAAAGCAGGCTGTTCAAGACCTCCAATTACTCTTCCTATTTCCTCCTCAGATCTGGGATTTGGAGACAGACAGCTGCTTATTCTCCACTTCTTCCAAAGCCAGCAGCATTCGGGGTGAGCTGGTGGCCTGTCTCTATTTGCCTCATCCCAGGGCCCTGTGTTTGGCCTCAGGCACTCTTGTACTCCTGTACCTGAGACTGAGGTACAAGGTCCCCTATTGGCCCTACACAGTCAACTCTCTAGAAGCACTGCTGAGCCCCAAGTGGCAGCCTCCCACTTTCTATCTGGTGTGCCACAGGTCTCTGTGAGAATTCTGGGCTGAATGCCATGTCCCTAGCTTGCAGTATGTATTTGGTGAGCCCTTTTAACATGTCCCCTGAATTATTTCAACACCACCTCCCTATATTGTCCAAAACTCTGGAATCTTCACCTTGAGCCTTATTCTACCCCTAGAGTGAGCCATCTGAGAAGTCTGAGGCTGCTGATTGAGATTCCATTTGCAGTCCCATAGGGGCAGCAATGTGCCACATCTGAGAACCTGTCCCAAAAGTATGTCATCTTTTCAGAGACAGAACACACCCAAGACAACAAGATGTGTCCTTATGGAGGGTCCCCCATGGGCTTTTCCTGTTTAGGGCCTCAGCATCAGGGTGCTGGCATGCCTTAAGACCCAAGCCTGCCACTTCAAGTTCCTTGGCACACCTTTGCCATATTGCTGTTGTAGCCTCTGCAAGGAAGATGGGTGATTACCTGTCTTAGCTTTTCCCACTCAGACAGGTCACTCCCTCCATACATTGAACCTCCACCCCAGGTGCCTGTCTTGCTTGCTTAACTAAGACTATCTAGTCTTACTGAGCCTTCCAGGTACCAGAAGTCACCTAGTCCAGCCCTGAAGTTTTACAGAGGAGCAAATGAGCTTAGAGCAGAAGATCAGTTGCCCAAGGTCCCACAAGAAGTTAGGAGCAGAGCTAGGAACAGTTCTCCTGCCTTGGGGTACCTGGTCCCCTGCCTTCTCCCTCCACCATGCTGCTACAGAACTATCCAAAACTTCAAAGGGGCAGAAGGAGCTCAATGCTTAAAAAAATCAGATACTAGGAGTCACCTTGGCTAGCCTGCCTTCTCCAGGGCCTTCAGAGAGGGCATCTCTCAGATCGTCCTAAGGCAACTACAGGTGGTGAATTGAACTGGCTTTTCTTCCCTGGGCCCAGCGGCCTTGGGGGCAGTCACACCCCTCCTCTGGGCTTGCCCACCTTGAAACCCTGGCAGGGTGACCACCTTTGCATTGAGAACTGACAGGCTTTCTTATTTTGGAAGTAGAAACATGACAATAGCCCACTCATCATTCACATAAGGCCCACTCCCATCTCCCCATCATGACCCCTGCCACACTGACACAGTCCTCATGCCCTGTGTGCAGCCTGCCTCAGTGTCCAGCAGGAAAGCTTTCTGACTGCATATTGCAGTTTGCAAGTTTCAAATCGTATCTACATAATAATGGAGACTGGATTTCCTGAGCCAAAAATATGGCATACTGTCTTGAAAAGTGTTTTTTTTTAATTTGTGAACATATGCATAGAAAGAATCCTCAATACTTTTATTGTATTCAATGATTGAATCACATATCAAGAATTAACCTTTTGAAAAAGTGATCAGATTTCACAGTATTGGAACTGTACTGAGACCTCCAGATGTGTGGCTACTGCATGTGTCCCTTTCTCACTTGTCCCCTGAAGCCATGGGAAAGACTTGGCTCAGAAGACCAAGGCAGAACAACCTCCAAGTTACTGTTGCATCCAGGCCTGGAAACTCTCAGATGGGAAAGCCACCATCTGAATGAAGCGGAACTTCAGTCACTCCGACTCTTTTACATGATGTCACTATGCAGAACAGCATGCTTAATCGGTTTTTGTTTGGAGCAATGTGACTGAAATTCCATATTGTGGCTAAAACAGCCTGTCTCTAGCATCAACAATTAGGTGCCAGATGATGGCTACTTGTCCCTGCTCAGCTACTCTTTTTCAAGTTCTCAACCCTTCTCAGGCTTTGGGTGGCTTCTTCACCTGTGAAGTAGGGATACTCAGCTCCTCCTTCCCAAAATTGGGAGGGGAGACCAGGAGAAGTATGTAGGGTCTGGCTGCCTGGAACTTTCTCCTTAGATGCTTCCAGACTCCATATCCTGAAGCCAGGGGTCACCATAGGAAAATTCTAATCATTCTTATGCCAAATCCTGTTCATTTTTTAAAAACTAAATGTATTGGTGTAGCATTAGTTCATAGCATGGTATGAATTTCAAATGTACAACTTTATAATATTACATATGTATGTAGGGTAGGGCAAAAGTAGGTTTACAGTTGTTCCTATGGAAAATAATGCAATAATTAATAAATGAAAGTGTCTGGCACCAGGATGAGAGCTGGAGGGGCAGCTTTCTCCCAAACAGAAGTGTTGGCAGATGCTATGGTTCCTTTTCTGAGCCCTCCCCAACAGAACTGGCAAGCAGGCACCATATCTGAGTCACCATCAAGCTGGTTCACAGTGTTCACCCAAACCTGGTTATTCCCTGAGACCCCACTCCACCAACTTGCAGGCCCACCCAACCTGCTTTCAGTGGCTTTTCCATGCAAATGACCTGTTTTGGCTCATGCTTCAGATTTTTCTAAAATCTCTCAAACAAGCAGCATCTGGCCTCTTCATGCCCCATACCTCTTGCTAAGTGGCCCCAGGTCTAGCACTAGTGGCAGCCATCTGTGGTTCACAGTGTGGCTCCTCCTGGGCACCTCCAAGCCCAGCACAAGTAGCAGACATTTGCAGATCACTTTGTAGCTTATGCCAAGTGGCACCAGGCAGAACCGAAGCATGGTTGACTTTGGCCTACTCTTCTGGGGAAGCCCCAGAGCCAGCACACCTGGTAGACAGCTTCAGATCACGTGGAAGCACCACCCACACACATCTACAAGTGATACACACTCAAGGGGTAGATTCAGTGTGTACCAGAGCCCTGCTGAAGTAAGTTATCCTCTGTGGGGTGGCTCTTTGCACAGCTGACCGCCCCCCACTGTGGTTGAACCCAGTCCTTGCAGCCAATCAGCCTGGGGGTAAATCCCTCCCATTGATGTGCCAACATCAATCAAAGCTAAACTACAATAGGAGGGTATATACACGCTACACGAGGTGGGTGGCAGGGCACAACCTGGAATGCCCAGCTCTGGTGATCAGGGAGGCTCTGCCACTGGGCCCTACAGGACAACTACCATATTAGCCCACCCTACCATGCCTAGGAGATGTAGCAGCTCTACCTAATACATAGAAACAAGCACAGGGAGGCTGCCAAAATGAGGAGACAAAGAAACATGTCCCAAGTGAAAGAACCAAACAAAACTCCAAAAAAAGATCTAAACAAAATGGAGACAAGCAATCTCCTAGATGCAGAGTTCAAAACATTCTTTATAAGGATGCTCAGAGACTTAGGGGAAGAGTAGATGAACTTAGAGAGAAATTCAACAGCATAAAAAAGGACATGGAAGCTCTGGCTGGCATAGCTTAGTGGATTGAGCATGGGCTGTGAACCAAAGCATCGCAGGTTCAATTCCCAGTCAGGGCACATGCCTGGGTTGCAGGCCATGGCCCCCAGCAACCACACATTGATGTTTCTCTCTCTCTCTTTCTCCCTCCCTTCCCTCTCTAAAAATAAATAAATAAAATCTTAAAAAAATATTTCTTTAAAAAAAGGACATGGAAACCATAAAAAAAAATGAGAAATGAAGGAGACATTAATTGAAATGGATAATTTATAGGGAAGCAACAGTAGAGTAGATGAAACCAAGAATCAAAACAGTAATTTGGAATATAAGGAAGCAAAAAGCAACAAATCAGAACAGCAAAAAGAAAAAAGAATTTTTAAATTGAGGATACTGTAAGGAGCCCCTGGGACAACTTCAAGTTTACCAACATTTGCATTATAGGGGTGTCAGAAGGAGAAGAGATAGAGCAAAAAATTGAAAACCTATTTGAAAAAAATAATGACAGAAAAGTTTCCTAACCTAGTGAAGTAAGTAAACATACAAGTTCAGGAAGTGCAGAGAATCCCAAACAAGAGGAACCCAAAGAGGTCCACACCAAGACACATCATAATTAAAATGCAAAAGTTTAGAGAGAAAGAGAGGATCTTAAAAGCAGCAAGAGAAAAGCAGTTAGTTAGCTACAAGGGAACTCCTGTAAGACTGACAACTGATTTCTCAACAAAAACTTTGCAGGCCAGAAAGGATTGTCAAGAGATATTCAAAGAGATTGAAAGAAAGGAACTAATACCAAGACTTCTTTACCCAGCAAAGCTATTATTTAGAATCTAAGGACCTATAAAAAGCTTCTTAGACAAAAACAAACAAATCAGTATTACATAAAATGTTCAATGGTCTTCTTTAAGGAAAAAAAGACCCAAAAATATGAAAAATAAGATGTCAATGAATACATATGTACCAACAATTGAATCTAAAAAACAAAATACACAAACAAAAAGAACAGAAACAGACTCAGAGATACAGAAAACATTTTGATGGTTGCTAGATGAAAGGGGGTTTGGAGTTTGGGGTGAAAAGATGAAGGGATTAAAAAGGACAAAATGGTAGTTACAGAATAGTTATGGGATGGACATGGGTATGAGATTTATCAGGATGATCACTTAGCAGCTTATATAATCTCTAATCACTAGGGTTAATATCATATCTTATTAGTTTGGGAAACCAATATAATATCAACTGCAATTGAAAGGTAAAAATTAAAAAAATAATAATAATACAAGAACAAACTGTTTTGCCTAACAACTGTTAAACTACTTTTGCCCAATCCTGCATTGTATTGTGCATTCAGCCCACAAAGTCTAGCTTACTTTTGTTACCATGGATTTGAGCCCACCTACCCTCTAGTAACCATGATTCTGTTATCTGTATTTATGAGTTTGTTTGTATGTGTTTTATTTGTTTATTTGTTGCTTTCTGTTTTATACCCCACATGAGTGAAATCATACAATTCTTGTCCTTTTCTGTCACACTTATTTCCCTTAATAATCCTCTCAAGATCCATCAATATTGTTGCAAATGGTGATATATTTTATATTTTTGCAGCTGAGTAATATTTTATTGTATATGTGTACCATATCTTCTTTATGTATTCATCCATCCAAGACACTTAGGTTGTGCCCATATCTTGGCTATTGTGAATAATGCTGCAATGTATCTTTACAAATGAGTGTTTTCAAATTTTTTGGATGGATACTTAGAAGTGGAACTACTGATCATATGATAACTCTATTCTTAATTTTCTGAGGATTCTGCATACCGTTTTCTTGAATGGCTACACCAGGATCCCACCCACACCAAGAACTGACTGGGCATTAAGTCTGAGGCTTCACATCCCCTTAATCTCTATTAGCCACAAGCCCTGGGGCCCAGCATTGGAGGAACAGTAGAGAGAGAGAAGGCAGAGCACCTAGGAGTCCACACTTGTTTCTTAAGTGTCCACTGAAGCCAGGATCCTCCAGATATTTCACATCTTTTTCTCACAACATTTCTGTTATGGGTCCATTTTACGGATGAGGAAATCAGTGCAAAGGAGCTGGGGCACTTAGCATCAAAGGCTGTTACTCTGTGTGCTGGCCTCTCAGGGGTGGTTCAGGGCAGGGCCTGTGTGCAAGGGGAGCTCTTCATACCTGGGTGCTGCCTGGGGACATGCTGCAGCCTGCCCCTGCCCCAGGATCTGGTCTGGCCTAGTCTTGTCCCAGCTGTGATTAAGAAGCTCCATTTTTCAGGCTTGAGGATTCAGAAAGAGATAATACATTTGTGTTTGTTTAGGGAAGATGTAAATTAGTTTGGAAGATGGTCCACTATTGTAGTCTCAGGAAATCACCTTCCTCTTGCCCTAAAGAGATGTGGCAACAATTTTCATGGTTATTGACTGCTACTTCTTGCATGTGAGGTTCTGTGCCAAAGACATTAAACATGTTTCTCATTTAACCCTCAAAACAACCCTTTGAGGTAGATACCATTTTCCCATCATTTGAACTCCAGCCTATCCTCTTAACCATTCTGCAATAAAGCAATAGATGCCCCTCTGAGTATCCATGTCACACACTCAGTTCACATTTTCATCCTCTCTGTTTTTTGTGAGTAAGTTTTCACCTGAGTCTGGCCTGGAGGTGTCCCATGCAGAGCTCGTGGTGTGCAGCCTTTGCAACCCAACCTTCGGGCATGTGGTCAGCTGCTTGGAGCCATCTGTGAGTACAAAATCATTCTCTTTAGCAGTGATGTATTTGCGAGTGTGGCTTGGCCCCACTGTCCTCTCCTTGCTGCTGAGCAGACTGTTCTGAGGACATTCTATCTCTGCAAGTATAGAATTAAGGTTGAGTTTTACTCTACAAATCAGCAGGTGTTGTTTGGACACACCTCTGTGAAGGTGAAAGAAAGAGCTCGTAGTTTGTTCTGTGGCTTATAGTGCAACCATTTGGAAGGCCTGTCTAGTACTATGGGATGGTGTCTCATGGTGATTCCTTTATCTGGTGTAGACGATTAATACAACCCTAATCTACTGTAACTCTAATCTGAGTTTGGGACACAGAGCATTCCATATCTGCTTCCCTTCCATAGGGGCTCACGAGGACTGCACTGGCTCCATTCTGTATGAGTGGCACAGTGTCTGGTCCACAGGAAGGGACATAACTGATGCTCACTGAACAGAAAGGAGAGCAGAGAAACATGTACATCCTGTGATTCATGTCCTCCTATCCTGAGCAAATGGGGCAGGGGGGGCAGCATCCCCCAATTGTGCTCATAACATTTAAATGTTCTGAAGTCTCCTAATATTAGTTCATTCACTCTCTGAATCACTGGCCTAGGCTCTGGCATCAAAGAGAATGTCTGGGCCACCTTTCCATCTTCCTGTCAGAACCTGATGAACTGTCTTTATGATTTACAGCCCTAGGAGTATCACAGCCTGTCTCCTCCGCTTACACTCACACCCAAATTCGCTCCCAGTGCTACTTGGTGCTCTTCACGTATGTTCTTCCCTAGTTGCCACTCCAGAGATTAGCAAAAAACTAGGGTGTTATTAAGTACTGAAAGAAACAGATGATGTGTTATATGGGTTAAACATTTTTTTCTGATAACTCAGTCTCAGTTCATATCAAAGAAGGTAGATATCTGCATAGTTTCTCATCCTTGTAAAGAAGCATTTGCCTTTCAGATTACCAGAATCACCCCAACTCCAAGCAAGCCAGCCTTCCCACCTTCTCAGCCTCTTGCATATTTGTCCCCTTGGGCTCTGTCCAATCTTTCACCATCCACACCCTGGAAAAACCTGCCCTTTTCCCTTTTCCTACACTCACTTTAGCAATCCTCCCAGGTCCAACTCGAGTTCCACCTCTGCCAAGAAACATCTTCCCGTCCTGACTTGCACCAGCATCTGTCTCTCTCTAACCACCACAGTCAGTGTCTGGCATGTGGGGTTGGGCTGTGTACTCAGGGCCCCATTCTTTCTCATCAAGTCTAACAGGTACTTGAGAACAAGGATCAGAACACCTGTTTCTTCCTTCTTTCCTTCCTGATCTGTCAAAACCCTCCTTACTCTTTAAGGCTCAACCAGAAATCAGCTAGTCTGAGCACAGTTTCTAACTTCCCTCCCACCTCCAGGCAGCATGAATGGCTTCCTCAGCACTTGCACTTCTAGCTCTGTGGTAACCCAGTCCCCTCTCTCAAGAACAGTGCTTTTCATAAGCATGTCTTCCTATACTTACTGAATTAAATTATTGATTTGAGTATTTGCTCAGCTTGTAGATCTGTTGCTGTGTGAAATTCTTGTAGTGTTATGCCCACTGTCACAATCCATAGCATCTAAACCACATGGCATTCTTAACATTTGTAGAGGAGAAAAATGTAGCCCAAGCTCTTCAGGAAGCCTGAATTCATGATACCCTATCCCACATGTTATCGATTGGGTTGTATAAGCAAAGGCTAGGAACCACCAACTTTAATGCCTCTGAAAGTGCTTGAACACGGCACAATGAGAATTAACAAATGCTCGAGTAAATGTTCACACCATTACATATCAACGGTCACACATACATATATTTTTATATTATAAAAGTTTATAAGAATAACAATTTTTGTCAAAGCTTAAAATTATAATATTCTTTTAATTATTAAAAATTTATTAGCAAAATTATATTTAATTTGGGACATGGTTGCATTTTAATATGTTTAATTGGATGGGATCTTTAAAGGATGAACAACTTAGGGTGGTAAGGTTCTTTTTTTTAATTGAATCTATTGGGGTGACACTGGTTAAGGAAATTGTACGGGTTTCAGGTGCACAGTTCCACAACTCACCATCTGGACACTGGTAGCAAGGTTCTTAAAGGAGCCCTGTAAGGGCAGGAAGCTCCCTCTGCAGAATGCAAGTGATGTGTACTTGACAAGTGCAAATAACTCCTTTGGACTTTTCTTGATTCTAGAAATAGAACCCTGACATCATTTTTAACAATATTTTCATTGCTCACTTCATTACTAGGAGTGGCACAGGGCATTCTTGAAGAAATATTTTTCTTTAAAGAAACAAAGGGGTGTAATCACAGAACAGGAATGCAGGTCCAGGGGGAGGAGGCCTCCCTTGGGTGGGCCCTGGCTCTCTTTTCATTCTTCAATGCCAACAAGTACTGGATTCAATGCTGGACCTCACCTGTATTACAAATCACTGCATGGTGTGAAACTGGATTATTTGTAAACAGTTGAGGCCACTAAAGTAAAGCCAAGTAATATAAAGCATCTATTGCAATATTAAAGAGAGCAGGTGGAGGCACCTGAGCTGCAGACACCCCTAGGACCTGGCATCATAGGAGGACAGAGGAAGGGAAGCAAAGCACAGATGCTGAAAATCTAAGCCAAGCCATCTGAAATCGAAGCAGTGAGAGAACACCTTCTGTTTTATGGTTTGGAGACCCAGAAGTTTCACCAGTGTCAGTGGAACAGCCTCTTTGACAAAGTGGCAGGTCAGAGGGAACATTGGGTAGCCTAGGAAAGGCTGCTGCCCTCAGGTGCCCTTCTTCTCCATTGTCACTGCCTTTGAGGCAAAGGCTACCCCCAGAGGAAGCCCTTCTAGGAGTAGCTAATCCCGTTACCCTTTAAAGATGATTTTCACTTAAGGGTGGTGCAAGGCACAAGGCTAAAAGAAAGTAACTGTAAGACTGAAACTAGTTGAGCTAAGGAAAATCTTAAGGTTGAGGGTTTAGATGACATATCCTCCAAATAAAACAGGTCATCTTTCTCCATCAGCTTTGCATTATGGTATTTTGCTGCTCAAAATTCAATCCACACCTATTTTATCCTAGCCTAGATAGCCAGCAGATTTTTATCCAAAGATTTATAAATCTTTTGAGTGTTAAATGGGCTGAACTGTGTTCACCCAAAATGTATATATTGAAGTTCTAACCCCAGTACCTCAGAACATGACTGTGTGGGGAGATAGGGTCTTTAAAGAGGTGACTGAGTTAAAATGAGACTTTTAGGGTGGGGCCCATGATCTCATATGACTGGTGGCCTTATGAGAAAATGAAATTTGGTCACATAAACAGATACAAGGAGTGCACATGCACAGGTGGAAAAACAGAAAACTCAGTGAGGACACAATCATGAGAGATGCCTCAAAAGAAACCAAACTCTACCATTACCATCCTTCAGAAATGTGAGAAAATTAATTTAAGCTCTACTCTCTACCCTCAGTTTATGGTATTTTGTTATGGCGGCCCTAACAGACTAATCCACTCAGGTAAGCCAACTTACATTGAAAGTACAAATACTTTTGGAATAAACTTTTAGCTTTCATATCTATGACACTAGACCTCTAAATGCCAAGTTCTCTTTAATCTGAAAGCCAATATCTCCAAGTCACATTTTTTCCAGCTTCCTGATACAGGTGGTGAAAGTGTGGGACTTTGAAACAGGAAGACTACTGTCTGGATTTACTGGGTTTCATGGCAATATTGGAATCACTTCCCTGACCTTTGACTCCAGTAGGAGAAGGTAAATGCCTTCACAGCATCTTTGACCATTGGGCAGGTGATCCCTGACCTGCCATCTAACAGGAGACCCTGTTTCCTAGTTTGGGCACCAGAGACAGAGATGACTGTCTGAAAATATGGCACTACAACAACAAGCCTTGTCCATACACCCTGAGACCTGGCAAGTCACTTCTTACAAAGGGTCTCCATAAAGTAGTGATGCACAATGAAGCATTTGTTGTCACATAGGAAAAATCAAAGGACGTAGAAAAAAATCAAAAGACATAGAATATAGGATGCATGTAAATAATGTTTTTTCTCTGACATTTCATTACCAATGACAATGAACTTCTACTTGGGAGGAATGTACTTGGCATAAATGAATATGCTCCTGGCTATACCTTTAGCATTTATTCCTTACTGCCTGGTCTCTACCTGATTTCTCTAAAGAGCTTCACTTTTCTAAACCTTTTAAACATCATATAAGTCAAAATGGAGGTGAACAAACTAAAAGCCAGTCTCTTGTGTGTGTTATTGTAATATCTGTTCTTGACGAAATGTGCGCAGTTCTGGCTGGTGAAACCTATGAGGAAAGTAAGAGGCAAACGTTCTTCCACTGTCAGAATATAAACAAAGCACCAGTAAGAAAGACAAACATTAGTGAAAGGAATGAGTGTGTAGTTCTCAGATCTACCTTTGACCTGCCTTCATTCGTGTGTTCATTCACTCACTCGGCGAGTGCTGAGCTCTGTGTAGGGGCCCATCAGGAGATGGAGAGCCCCTTCCTGCAGCTGGACAAGGGCAGCTCCAGCTGTTTGGGGCAATGAGGGTGGTAGAAAATCAGCAGGACTTTGAAGGCTTCAAAATCACCTGCCTGTGGTCTGAAAACTGGGAAGTAAGTCCTATGTTTTTCCTAATCATTAGTTGGATTAAGTCAATATGCCTAAACTGACTCAAGACCAACTGAGAAACATTTAAAATAATGTTGATAATGTTGTCTTTCTAGACAAAAAGCCAAGTGAAATCTGAGATTATACCTACTTGGAGGTGAACCAAAATAAGTGAGTTATATTCAGTTTAAATATAAGAGCGATAATTTAGTGGGACACATTTTTTGATACAAAGTTTGTCCTGAAGAAGGACACCAAGACAGTAAAGGGCATTGTCCAGAAGGAGATGTGTCCAGGAACTCCTGAGGACCCAGGTTGCCCCCAGATGGCAATTTAGGTAGCAAGCCTCTTCCTCAATACTGGAAGCCATTGTCTGCATATTTTGATGACTGTTTAGAAATAGGGAGCACTGTGTCTCTTCCCCAAATGCTTTAAGAAAGTATAAATCACAGTCTAGAGTAATTAAATACAGCAACCGTAAGTCAAAGAATAAAAATCCAGCAAGTTCCCTCCAGAGCTCTAAAAGGGTAAAAACAATTCTTGATCAGTTTGTTTGCTTGTTCTTGCCTCCATGGTTCAAGAATGCCCCTAGAAGTGACCCTGAGGAAGTCAGATGCTTATGGGTGGCACCTGAGGACCTTGGGGATCCCAAGGTGTCCTGTGTCTGTTTCCTGATCCTTTAAGCACCAGTTAAAACACTAACCCTAATTTATCAAATCACATTTTATCTTGTTCTTCACAAACAGAAGAGTGTTTTCTTGCTCTCTTTTTCAATCACCTGGGCATGACAACATTAGGCCAAAGTACTGACTCCATGCAGAAGTTAAACAGATTGTAAGATCAAATATGGAAATGTAACCATTTGTATTGTTCTAGATACGACATAGCTGTTGGATGGGACAGAAAAACAAACATGTATTTTGTAAATGAAATATACAAAATTATGATATTTCAAAATCCTGCTTCAGATTTATATCGTTCCCCTCCTCCTCCTCTTGTTGTTGTTGTTGTTCTTCTTCTTCTCTCTCTCCGTCTCCCTCCCCCCCATGCACATCATTCTTTTCCCTGTAAGAAACCTGTTTTGGAGAAAATCTTTATGTCTCTGCTATCTGGTACAAGCCAAGCTATTATATAAACAAAAGAGTGTCCTCTCTCCCTACCTTTTTTTATACCATCTTTTCTTCCTCATTCCCTTTAAAACACATTTTTTGCCTTGTTTATTTCTTCTATTTCTCTTCTGTGGGAAGAAGTCTAATGACTCTGTACCCAACTCTGGGATGGGGGATCCCCACACCAACAAGCAGTTCTCAAACACCAGCTGGGTGTCATACAACCAACTCAGTTCCGACATTATCTACCTGGAGATAACATCTAGTCCCACAATTTAAGGGTTCAGGCCCACAAAACTGCCCTTCCCCCACTTCATATGCCAATCAAAATCCCAGGTTGTCACCTGTACTCCTGAGCAACTGACTATATAGAGATAGGAGGTTCCCACAATCCCTCCTTGGGTTTGATGAATTTGCTGGAGCAGCTCACAGAACTTAGAGAAAAATTTTCTTTCCTAGATCACCAGTTTAATTAAAAGGATATAATTTAGGAATAGCCAGATGGAAAGGATGCATAGGGTGAGCTATGTGAAAAGGGATATGGAGCTTCCATGCTCTTATCACATAAGAAATTTCAAGGATTTTAGGAGCTCTGCACCAGAAATGGGGACAAAGACCAAATATATATTTCCTATTACAAACTCACAATATAGCAAAGTGCTAGCTAAAAAAGCTATGAGGGCAGAAAGGTCAATCCCTAGGAATCCAAAGCAGACTGTGCTTGACTATTGTACCTCTCCAGACCTTGCTTGCTTTTCTTCCCCTTTGCACAGGCTGACTGTTTCCCTCCTACTGGACTGCAGGGATTCCTGCCATATTTCACATACCCTCCCCTACTGAAGGGCACTCAGTCTGTCATTGTTCAGCCCCTTAGTTTCTTCCTTCTTCTCCTTGCCTTGTCTTTATGCCCTAGTCCCTCTTGAAATGGAAAGAGAAGATAAAATGACATCCATCAGCATCTCTATGGAAAGAAACACCTTTTTATTAGTGGCTTAGAGTTAGGGGAGGAGATGAAGAGACAGAGAAACAAAAATGCTGACTACAGCCATGTTTAAATCTACTGGTGGCATTCTATGTCCCTTGCTTTCTATGCAGAATTATCATGAATTTCTGAAAGTCTTCAAGCATCAAAAGTTCTTTATTTAATGTATAGTCTGAGCCTTGCATCCTAGATGATTAGAGATGACTACCTGAGATGTCTTGGCGTTGAATTTGTCCTTTGGTATCACAGATTTTGAAAGTGATGGCTTTTGTTTTGTACATGCAACAGTTATGAGTCTTATTATGAAGGCAAAGCTGTTAGACCATCCACGCATCCACGGGGAGCTTATCAGTTGACATATGATTTGCTGCAATGCAATCACCCAGGTGTCAGGAGTGGATTGCTTTATTCCCACTGGCACCAGGGGAATTTGGTTTGACATTTTGAAAATCTGTATCACTAGTGGGGTGAGGGGCAAGTCCTACAACATGCCAATGCCTTCTCTCTGAAGCTTCAAGTGCACTGGCAGTTCATTTCACTGTTTGTATGTCTCCTGTTTGGCTTTGGAACAGGATGCACCATGTGACTTTCATCACTGCTGAAAGCTGTGGCCACACTGGCAGGATGACCTGGTGAGTCCTGGTCCATGATCTGGCTCTCAACCCAAACAGTGGCATATGATAAGGGTCTCCTTCACTCAGGGGCATACTCTGACTCTCCTAGCCCTGCCTGGGGTGGCCACAGCATCTCAAGAGCCTCTGGACTCCAATTGTGGCAGATTCATAATTGGAGTCCAGGTAGAGCCAGGTACACTGAGCTAAAGGCAGCCACTTTCGCTCCAAGGAGAATGATAGCCCTGGGTTCGGGTTGGGGTGTGAGATCACAGGAGCCAATCCATGCAGCTGTCCATGAATCCTGCCAGAAGTCCTGTAATGTAGGCAGGGCAACCCAGGATGTTGTGGGTGTGACTTTCCTCAAAGAGAAATCCACTTCCTGTTTCTGCCTGTCATTCAGCACTGTGCCTGTTTGCTGTTCCATCTTTGGGTGGCCAGGGAGCCTAGGACATGATATTCTGCTGCCCCACAGTCAGGGGACTTCTTGTGATTCTCATCAGCACTTAAAATGGCCCCAACTTCCTACAGCTCCCCAAGACTGAATGACCTCCCTCAAGACTATCTGGATACTAAGACAATGAGATAAGTGTTAAAAAATGTCACTGTACCATCTACCTCTGTGACACCCTATCTAATGCTCCCTATAAATATTCCAAAAACACAAGTCACCAGAACACAAACTCCATGGTATTCCCAGGACCCAACCCAGTGCCTGGGTTATAGTAGCTTCCCAATAAATTATATGTTCATTCAATGAGCATTTGTCCAATGCCTATTGTGGGTCAAGTGTGTGTTCTTCTCTGAAGATGCAGTGATGAGCAAAGTGGTCTCTGCCTTCATGGCACTTGCAGATTAGTGAACAATGAATGAAATGCAGAAAATACCTCAGGGAAGCATGGCCATCGCAAGGGCAGAAGTCGTTCAAGAATCAGTGAAGTGCTAGTTCACCCAAATATTTATTCATTCAGTTATCAATTTGTTCAACACATATCTCTCAAACACTTTCATGATGCCATGCTTAGTGGATGGATACACAGGATACAAACAGAAATAAAATGTGGTGTCTGGCCTAGATTCTCACAGAATGTAAGAATATAAACTAAGGAAATAATAACCACACAACATGAGAGATGACATAATAATGTATAAATTGCCGAGAAGCACAGGGGTGGGAATTACTAACTTTGCTGTAACATGTTAAAGGATATTAATATGATTAGGATTTTCTAGGAGGCCAAGGCAGGGACAGGCATCTAGATGAGGAGAAAGGCATGAGCCACATCTGGAAGCAGGAGAAGCAAGTTGGTTGGAGGGTCTATGTAAGTTTGAGGGGCTAGAGCATCACATACAAGAGGAAATTAGGACACAAAGTTCAGTCAGAGCTCCAAAGTCATGCTAAGGTGTGTCCACCTCACCGTGTAGGCAGTGGGAGCCGGGGGAAGAGAAATGCAGACATCAGTGCTCACAGACTGTGAATGAGGCAGGATTGGTGGCAGAGGTTGTGGGAAGGAGAGAGCCTTCTCTTTTCTAACAATCGTCCAATGCCACCTTCACAGCTGCTTTCAAGCAGAAGGACTTCACACTTATGAGGTCTTCAAGTGAGCTACGTGGGGAGTATATGAGGGCAAGGGAGAAAGCACACATTTCCAGTGCAAGAGAAGCCAATTCTCTTCACATAGAAACTATATTCAGTGAGAAAGTTGAAAGGATAATAGCCAGGGACACTTCAAACTCTACAGCACCAGTCAAAAAAAAATCATTTTGGTTTCTTATCTTTCTTAAAGATCCTTAACTGAAAATCTTCCTTTGCAGGAAAGTAGGTGTTTCAATTCCTAATGCCACATGTAAGCCACAATGGGGCAAATGGGTATCCTAGGAAGAGGGTCAGGGGATACCACCATCTAGAGTTTACCCCTGGCTGCTGATAAGCCAAGCCAATGTGGCCAGAGCTTGGATTCCATTGTCCAATTTCCATTGGCATTTCATCCCCAAAGAGGGCTCCCTGTAAATAATCTGTTTGCCCACAGTATAAGAGGTAAAGAAGCCACTAGAAGCAGCACTCCCCTGAGAAGGGTGATAAAATTGACCCAAGGAGATGCAGCACCTCTCTGGATGACCTGCACATGGACTCCTACATGGAAAGATGCTCCTGGTCCTCTGGGCCACCGATTCCAGGTGAGTCCTTGGTGTGAACAATCACAGAAGGGGGAACCACTCTGCCTCTTCTGTCATAGAGGTGACATGAAAGGAAGTTTGCTGTGAATGTTTGGAGATTTCATTTCTTACACTATTTCTCTCTGTCTCTTCTTTCTCAGAACCACGGTCAGAAGGAGGACATCCTCTATGTGGCTCAATGACCACCTTTTTTTCTTGCAGCCTCTAGCCACAATGGGGAGATTATCATTTGGAATGTCATCTCAGGTCACACATACTGCAAACTGAATACATTGAGACCCCTTGATGGAGAAGATAGTGAAGGTAGGTAAGGGGCAGGCTCTGTGGCTACTCTGCACAGGCCCCAGCAGGTTTAGACCACTGGCTAGTTGTTTTAAGGATCCTCAGTTTTGAAATGGTTAGTTTCAGGTTTAACTTGAAGGATGAACATTTCCAAAGCTGGGTGGGACTTTAAGAGTTTCACTTGCTCATCCACATCTATGGGACACCTCTCTATCAAAGCCCATCTCATGAGCCAGCTTGCCACCTCCAGGAGCCCTATTCTCACCCACTGCCCACCTGAAAATCTCTCTCCCCTGCTGAGGCTCTTGGGCTTTGTCAGTACACAGCTCTCACAGCACTGATTTTTCTCCTTTGTTTTCAATACCACCACCCAAGTGCTCCTTCTACCCAGCTAGCAAACCTCCCACAAGCCCAGATCAGACATCATCTCCTGATGCATCATTCATCTGTGTGGCTCACAAATCTTTATGCCACCTCATCATGAGCCCCTTTTGGTGGATCTCAGCTTCCAGGGTCCTCACATTGCTCGAATCCCCTATACCCCCAACCTGTGTCTGTCTTAATCTTCAATATTTATATGTGCATTGCAAAAGTTTACCCACCCTCCCACTCCAACTTTCCCAAGTTTTCTGTCCTGGTCCCATTTCTTGAAGGCCCTCTCTCTCTGCTAATGTGATCATGGATCCATGCTTTCACCATCAATCCCAAAATAGTGATGAGCCCCTGCTATTGTCCAGGCCCAGTGCCAGGTGCTGGCTGGTAATCACATCTTTCATCAAGACCTGAACCTTCTGAAAAATATGCATGGGAGACACATGGAGGATCATTTATCTATCAGTCTCACTGCTGGCTGTGCTGGATTGGAAAACCAGCTGGAACCGCAGCAGCCCAACAGGTTTCCTACCACTTCGCTCCCCGCCTCCAAACTGCAAGGCCATTCATTCTTCTTAAGTGGCAGTCTGCCAACACTCACTGCCATTGGGCAGGGGGCAGTTGGGCAGGGACCCACTGCCTCACCCCTATAGAATCTGACAGGGAAACACAAGGCCTTGGGAATTTTTGAATAAAATCGGAGAATTCTTACATCTCCTGAAGCCCAACCAACAAACCCTTAGGGAGCCATGTGTCCCAGATTACAATCTCCTGCTTTAGGCATGTGATAATTTACCACCCAAGGAAAAGCTCTAATGGCTCATTCCATCAGAAACTATCTTCAAGCCTCTCCTGTGGGTTCATCCCTATGGGAGATGGGTGGAGGAGACTAGATAAATGTGAAACCTGGTGCTGCCCTCAAGAGGCTCACAGTCTAGGTTCAGAGATGAGATGTACATGCCCAACACAGGTAGGATAATGATACAGCAGTGCCATTAGTTTTGCTGTGCTTAAGAGACACTGGTTAGAACTTGAAACCAGTGGACACACAGGATTAAAAAGAAATTTTTACCTAAAGACTTATTATCTTGTCTATTCTGATTCTCCTTCACTATATAAAAAAAAGATTTTGCTTTGAAGCTCTTTCTGAGATCTTTGGGGGGAAACGGTGGCATTTCCTTCTAAAGTTTATTTTCTTTTTTTTTCCAGCAATGACTATATTTTAAAGAACTACTCTTGAGAAGGTACCATGTATGTGCACACACTGCATCAGAGAACCCCAGAATGGAGTACTAAAAGTAAACACCCCTTCCCAAAATACACACAGGTACACATACACACATACCCTCTTGGTCCATCAAGGCACTATAACTGTAAACAGCTTTGGGAGTAAGAGCCATAGCTCAGACACTGGAAGTAAACTTTTGCCAGAAAAAGAAAAAACGAAAAATACATAAACCCAGAGACTCCAAAGCCTCTTTCCTTCCAAAGAAAAGGGACATGAAGGTGGAAGTGGAGGTGACAAGACAGGATCACCATATTGCCCAATTCTGTGTGCCCCATATCTACTGAATAGATGTGAATGATGGCTCTTCAAGTTGTGCAATGCACAGCTGCCCAGTTGTTAGGCTGAAGCCCTGATAGGGGTTCTCATGAGTAGTTATGAACAGAAAAGAAAAATATACTTCTGTGATCCATCACTTGGCCTGACCTTGGAGGGTGTCATGGAACATTACAATGGGGTCTGGCACAGGCACTGGCTTTCAGTGACAAGGCTACATTTTTATGCCTTGCCATGAAATGGATGACAGATGGTGAATTAACTGCCTAAGCTGGACCCCATTTTTTTTCTACTCAGCCAGGAAGCTCCTTAGACATAGAGGATGTAGCCTGGACAGAAGAGGCTAGCCAGTCAGCCTCAGGCAGGTTGCAGTGAGACCTGACCAACATTCAATGGCTAAAACTGAGTTGAAAATCTTTAGGTTAGGTCAGGCAGTACTGCTCTGGGGTTCTCACTGTATGTCCCACTGGGCAGGGTTAAGCAGCAGAGAAACTTGGTAAGAAGAGAGGCAGGCCAATGTGAAAATTCATCCATGCAAGCATGCACACGTACAATGTCTGCACAGAGGTGTGCACCCTAGAACTGAGAGATGACACTGCTAGGACTACCTTGGTACCCAGCACAGGGAGCAAGAGCTGGTGCTGAAAGAGCAAAGCTATATGTATCTGTAATTTGAAACTTATGCACAATCCTTGGCTCTCGTGTCTCAAGGCTCTTTTCTATGTATGACAAGCATGAACGTCCAAGTTGGAACCTGTCTACTTTTCTCTCATAGGAAGCTGTCTACACTCTCAAAGTAAGCCTTCTTCTCACTTTCCTCATTAGAGTCCCAGCAACTGTTCCTACCCAGCCTAGAGCCTGACTTTGTGAAACCTGGAGGAAGCTGACTGACCTACAGGTCAGGATAGCTGTGGTCCTGCAGCCCTGATGTAGTGGGCATCCAAGAGCATCTCCTCTCTCTCAGGCTGAGGCACAGAGGTTTCAGGAGATAAGGCTGAGAGCCACATGTACACAAACATCCTGAAGCTGACTGACACACAGACATGATGACAACCAGAAGCTGGAACTCCGCACATTGAATGCAGGACTTTAGGGGGGTAGAAAAGTAAGGTACTGGGACACAGAGGCAAGGGTACAAAGTTCCTCCAAATGGGAATGGATTGCCAACCACCCTGCCTTGCTCCAAACACTTGCCTCCAGGACCATGGAAAGAGTCCAGTCCATTAAGTGCTGAATGCAATAGTAATGCTTTGAGTCTGCTGTCCTCATCAATGAAGCAGCATGGATGGGCTAGCAGTCACCTGATAGAAGGCCTCAACTCCTGGCAGGTTAGTCATATCGGCCCTTGCTCATTGTGTTCAACAAGGTCTCCACCTCTTGCGGGTTCCCCAAGGCCTCTCAAAGCATCTTCTCCATGTTTCTCATTATGGCCACTTTCTTATGGACTTTGAGAGGATATTCAGTTCTCTTAGGGGTGGGGTCCCCTTTTATCAGAAGTTCACAGTGATGGTAATTCCCCCACTTAGTAATGACTCTATATGATGCCACCAGTGCAATGGGATGTAAAGAACATCACCAGGACCAACCATTGTTTTGTAACCAACCACAAACTGGAAATTGGGGAACCCCTCATAGTCAGTATTGTCAAAGTCCACCTGGCTCTGTCTGTCACACGAATGATAAACAGAATTTGGGTAGAGGCACTCAAGCTGATCTGGAGGGAATAAAATACATTGCTTGTAGCCCTTTATCTGAGCAAAGAAGTTATGTTCCTCATCACGGTGTGCAGATGTTATGTTTTCTTCCACACTGACAAGCAGCAGATAGGAGGTCAGCTGTCCCAGCTACACTTTCCTTGCTGCTTATTAATCCAGTTCCTGTTAAACACCTTGTCAAAAAGCCCAGGACAATCTTCCTTCCCACAGTGTCATTGAGCATTTGCTGCACACACAACCTCTCGTCCCTTCCTTGCTGCTGTACATCCTGCAGTTTCTCAACAAAGTCATAGAATTTCATTTCCTCCCTGTTAGATCTTGGCTTAAAATTCTGGATATTAGCCATCTTCTTTCTCATCATAGTATAGGAACTTGTGGGTACTGGCACTGAACACAGAGAAGTCTCCATTGCTAATATTTTCTTGCAGGTATTCAAGGTCCCATTTCAAGGCAGGGTATACAGGATTTGTGTAGGTCAGCACCACAGACTTCCCATTCTTCATAAGCTCCTCTGCCCAGGGTCACTCTGATTCAGACTTGCACCAGGCTGGATGGGAAAGCTATAACTACACAGTTGGCACTCATTCCATGCAAGGTGGGGGCTTCAACCTCTTCCCAGGGTTCTCCAGAGCCTAAGGCCACAGCCTCCTCCACCTCTGTAGCTACCTGCCATCTCTGCAGCTAGGGAGGGCCCAACCAAAAGATTTATTTTCATTGCCATTAAAATAAAAATGAAGTCACCAGCCAAGAATGCAATGTCGACCTTTAAGCCAGCAGCTCTCATTTAAAACCCTGTTTGCAGCAGCATTTTCTACTTAAAGTTATGTGATGGCCGGTTTTGAGAAACTGCTTTTCTGCTCCAAACATGTTCACCCAGCCATAGCTACGAAGAATTCATGTCTGCATTACAAAAATTGCAAAAATGGGATGGAAATTTATGAAAGTTCCTCATTCTTCCAGAAACAATAGTACTGGCTCTCCTTGAAGGTCAGAGCAGGACACAGTGGTCTTTCCACCAGGCTGGTGAAGAAGTCACCTTCATATTTGCAAAACCATCTGGACAATTCTGAAGTCATTCTCCATAGAGAGGGGAGCTGAGAAAGGCAATTGTGCAAGCAGAGCCGGATGAGCTAGAAATAGGTTCTTCCTGCCAACTTTTCAGCATTTTAGCTTCACTGTTTATTATATTGGGGATTGTTAACTTCTTCCCCCACATTAAGGAGAAAGAATTCAAGAGTGAGAGAGACCAAGAGATTTCAACCAGGCGAAAATCCAGGAAATCAGTGAGCTCCCAGAGAAACTAAGGCTTTTTCTTTCCTTCTTTTTTTAATGTGGTAAAATACACATAACATAAAAAATTATCTCAGTTATTTTTAAGTGTACAAGTCAATGGTATTAAACACATTCACATTGTTGTGCAGCAAGTCAATGTTATTAAAAGCATTCACATTGTTGTGTAGCCTTCTTCATCTATGCCTGTAACTCTTTTCATCTTGTACAATGCATACTCTGTACCTACTAAACTATAACTCCCCACTTTCCCTTTTCTTCGACTCCTGGCAACCACTATTACATTTTCTTTGTCTCTATGAGTTTGACTCTAAGTACCTCACATAAGTAGAATCACACAGTATTTGTCTTTTTGTGACTGGCTTACTTCACATTGCATGACATCCTCAACTTTCATTCATGTTGTAACATATATCAGAATTTTATCCCATTTAAGGCTGAATGATATTCCATTGTATGTATAAATCCCCATTTGGCTATCCATCCATCAGCTGGTGGACACTGGGTTACTTCTGAATTTTAGCTACTGTGAGTAAGGCTGCTATGACATGGGTGTACAAACATCTCTTTGATACCCTGCTTTAATTCTTTGTTTGGGTATACATTCAGACGTGAAATTGCTGAATCATATGTTAATTCTATTTTTAAGTTTTCAAGGAACTTCCATACTGTTTTCCACAGTGGCCACATCATTTTACCCCCCTGGTAGTGAACAGGGTTCTGATTTCCGTATATCTGTACAATACTTGTTATGTTCTCTTTGTTAGTTTGTTTTATAATAACTATTCTAATGGTCTGAAGTGGTATCTCATTGTGATTTGATTTGCATTTTCTTAATGATTAGTGATGTTGAACATCTTTTCTTGTACTTAATGGCCATTTGTATATCTTCTTGGAGAAATGCCTATTCAAGTCCTTTAAAAAATTTTTTAAAATGTTTATTGATGAGAGAGAGAGAGAGAGAGAGGGAGAGAAACGTTGATGTAAGAGAAACTTCGACTGGTTGCCTCCCAGTTGTGCCCCAGCTGGGGGTCAAATCTGAAACCTAGGTATGTTCTCTGACCAGGAATCAAACTCCCAACCTTTTGGTATATGGGACACTGCTCCAACCAACTGAGTCACACCAGCCAGGACATATTCAAGTCCTTTGCCCATTTCTGAATAGGGTTGTTTGTTTTTTGTATTGAATTTTAGAAGTTTTCTATATATTTTGGATATTAATCCCTTATCAGATATATTATTTGTAAATATTTGCTCTTATTCTGTGGCTTGCATTTTTACTCTGTGGAGAGTGTCTTTTGATGCACAAATTTTAAAATTTTTTATGAAGTCCAATTTGCTTATTTTTTTTTGCCTGTGTCATAGACAAGAAACCATTGCCAAATCCAATGTTGTGAAGTTTTATCTTATGTTTTCTTCTAAGAATAGTTTGTTTTAGATCTTATATTTAGGTCCTTGATCTACTTTGAGTTAATTTTGTATACAGTGTCAGTTAAGGGTCGAACTTCATTCTTTTCCACGTGAATGTCCAGTTTCCCCAGTACTATTCATTGAAGAGATGGTCCTTTCCCTATTGAATGGCCTTGGCACCCTCGTTAAAAACCACTTGACCATGTATGTGAGGGTTTATTTTGGGGCACTCTATTCTATTCCATTCCATTGGTCTGCATATCTGTCTTTATGCCAACACCACTCTGTTTTGATTACTGTATCATTGTACCAAGTTTTGAAATCAGGGAAGTGTGAGTCCTCTAGTGTTGTTCTTCATTTGCAAATTGTTTTGCCTATCCAGGGACTCTTCAGATTCCCTATAAATATTAGGATGGATTTTATTATCTCTGCAAAAAATGTTATTAAATTTAGACAGAGATTGTATTGAATCTGTAGCTCACTTAGGGTAGTATTAACAGTTTTTTTCTTTTTCTTTTCTTTTCTTTTACTTTATTTTTTAATTTATTTTTATTTAACTTTATTTTATTTTATTTATTTTATTTTATTTGAATCATTGTTCAAGTACAGTTTTCTCCCTTTTACTCCCATTCCAGCCCACCACCCATCCCTCCCCACTTCTCCCCCATTACCACCCTCCCACTAGTTTTGTCCATGTGTCCTTTAAATTTGTTCCTGTAAACCCTTCCCATTTTCCCCTGAAATTCCCTCTTCTATCCCCACTGTTCACTATCAGGCTGTCCTCTATTTCAGGGTCTTTGACTATATTTTGCTTGTTTCTTCGTTTTGTTATTTAGGTTCCTATTAAAGGTGAGATCATATGGTATTTGTCTTTCACTGCCTGGCTTATTTCGCTTAGCATAATGCTTTCCAGCTCCATCCATGCTGTTGCAAAGGGTAGGAGCTCCTTCTTTCTTGCTCTTGCATAGAATTCCATTGTGTAAATGTGCCATAGTTTTTTGATCCATTCATTTACTGATGGGCATTTAGGTTTCTTCCAGCACTTAGCCATAGTAAATTGTGCTGCTATGAACACTGGGGTGAAAGGGTTCTTTTGCATTGGTGTTTTAGGGTTCTTAGGATATAGTCCCAGCATTGGAGTTTCTGGGTCAAAGGCAGATCCATTTTTAGTTTTCTGAGGAAGTTCCATACTGTTTTCCATAGTGGGTGTACCAGTCTGCAGTCCCACTAACAGTGCACTAGGGTCCCCTTTTCTCCACAACCTCTCCAACACTTATTTGTTGCTTTGTTTATGATGGCCATTCTGACTGGTGTGAAGTGGTATCTCATTGTGGTTTTAATTTGCATCTCTCTGATTGCTACCGATATTGAACATAGTTTCATGTGTCTTTGGATCCTCTGTATGTCCTCTGTGGAGAAGTATCTGTTCAAGTCCTTTGCCCATTTTTTAATTGGGTTGCTTGTCTTCTTAGAGTGGAGTCATGTAAGTTCTTTATGTATTTTGGAGATTAAACCCTTATCTGAGGTATCATTGGCAAATATGTTTTCCCATACAGTTGGTTCTCTTTTTATTTTGATACTGTTTTCTTTAGGTGTGCAGAAGCTTTTTATTTTGATGAGATCCCCTTTGTTTATTCTTTCCTTTATGTCTCTTGCTCTAGGATACATGTCAGTAAAAAAGTTTCTGCATGAAATATCTGAGATTTTCCTACGTACATTTTTCTCTAGGACTCTAATGGTGTCACGGTTTATATTTAAGTCTTTTATCCACCTTGAATTTGTTTTTGTGTATGGTGTAAGTTGGTGCTCTAGTTTCATTTTTTTGCACGTAGCTGTCCAGTTCTCCCAACACCATTTGTTGAAGAGGCTATTTTTACTCCATTTTATGTTGCTGCCTCCTTTGTCAAATATTAATTGACCATAGAGACTTGGGTTTATTTCTGGGCTCTCTGTTCTGTTCCATTGGTCCATGTGCCTGTTTTTATGCCAGTACCAGGCTGTTTTGATTACAGTGGCCTTGTAGTATAGTTTAGTGTCAGGTATTGTGGTCCCTCCTACTTTACTCTTCTTTCTCAAAATTGCAGCAGCTATTTGGGGTCGTTTATGGTTCCATATAAATTTTTTGAAGTGTTTGTTCTATGTATGTGAAATAAGCCATTGGTACTTGAATAGGTATTGTGTTGAATCTGTAAATTGCTTTGGGTAGTATGGACATTTTGATGATATTAATTCTTCCAATCCATGAACACGGTATATGTTTCCATTTGTTTGTGTCTTCCTTGATTTCTTTCCTCAGTGTTATGTAGTTTTCTGAATACAGGTCTTTTACCTCTTGGGTTAGGTTCATTCTTAGGTATTTTATTTTTCTTTTTGCTATTTCAAATGGAATTTTTTTCTTGATTTCTGCTTTTGCTATTTCATTGTTGGTATACAGAAATGTCTTTGACTTCTGGATATTGACTTTGTATCCCGCTGTTTTGCCAAAATCATTTATTAGGTCAATCAGCTTTTTGCCAGAGTCTATAGGATTTTCTATGTACACTATCATGTCATCTGCAAACAGTGACAGTGTTGTTTTCTCCTTTCCGATTTGGATGCCTTTTATTTCTTTTTCTTGTCTGATTGCTGTGGCTAAAACTTCCAGTACTATATTGAATAGAAGTGGTGAAAGTGGACAGCCTTGTCTTGTTCCTGATCTTAGTGGAAAAGATTTTAATTTTTGCCCATTGAGTATGATGTTGCCTGTAGGTCTCTCATATATGGCCTTTATTATGTTGAGAAATGCTCCCTTTATTCCCACTTTGCAGAGTGTTTTCATCATAAATGGGTGCTGCACCTTTATCAAATGCTTTTTCTGCATCTATTTATATGATCATGTAGTTTTTGTCTTTGCTTTTGTTTATGTGATGTATTACATTTACTGATTTGTGAATATTGAACCATCCTTGCATCCCTGGAATGAATCCCACTTGGTCATGGTGTATGATCTTTTTAATGTATTGTAGGATGCGGTTTACCAGTTGAGGATTTTAGCATCAATGTTCATCGGCGATATTGGCCTGAAGTTTTCTTTCTTTGTTGTATCTTTGTCTGGTTTTGGAATTAGGATGATGTTCGCCTCATAAAAAGAGTTTGGGAGTCTTCCATCTTTTTGGATATTTTGGAATAGTCTGTGAAGGATAGGGGTTAGCTCTTCCTTAAATGCTTTGTAGAGTTCTCCTGTGAAACCATCTGGTCCAGGGCTTTTGTGTGTTGGGAGTTTTTTGATTACTGCTTCAATTTATTTTGCTGTTATTGGTCAGTTCAGGCTTTCTGCTTCTTTTTCATTGAGTTTTGGAAGATTATATTTTTCTAGAAATTTGTCTGTTTCACCTAGGTTTTCAAATTTCTTGGCATACAGTTCTTCATAGTAATTTCTTATAATCCTTTGTATTTCTGTGGTATCAGTTGTAATCTCTGCTCTTTCATTTCTGATTGTTTGAAATATTTCTCTTTTTTAGGTACGCCTGTATCACTATGAAGTTCCCTCTCAGGACTGCCTCTGCTTTGTCCCATAAGTTATGGGTTGTTTTGAGTTCATTTTCACATGTTTGCAGAAACCTTTTGATTTCTTCCCTAATTTCATTCTTGACCCATTCATTGTTTAATAGCATGCTATTTAACCTCCATGATTTTGAGTGTTTTGGGTTTTTTTTCTTGGGGTTGGTTTCTAGCTTCAGTCCCTTGTAATATGAGAAAATGCTTGGTATGATTTCAATTTTCTTGAAATTGTTGAGGCTTGCTTTGTGTCCTATCATGTGGTCTATCTCTGAAAATGTTCCGTGTACATTTGAAAAAATGTGTATTTAGCTTCTTTGGGATGGAGGGCTCTATATATCAGTTAAGTCCATTTCATCTAGGGCATTGTTTAGTGCCACAATATCTTTGTTGATATTTTGTTTGGAAGATCTGTCCATTTTTGACAGTGGGGTGTTAAAATCCTCTACTATAATTGTGTTGCTGTCCATATCTTTCTTGAAGTGCTCTAAGATTTTGTTTATGTATTTGGGTGCTCCTATGTTGGGTGCATATATATTTACAATATTTATGTCTTCTTGGTGGATTCTTCCCTTGAGTATTATGAAGTGACCTTCTGGGTCTCTCTTTATGACCCTTTTTTGGAAGTCTATTTTGTCTGATATGAGTATTGCTACCCTGGCTTTTTTTTTCCTGTCTACTTGCTTAGAATACTTGTTTCCAGCCCTTCCCTTTTAGTCTGCGTAGGTCTTTTGCTCTGAGGTGGGTCTCTTGTGGGCATCATATGTGTGGGTCATGTTTTCTTATCCATTCAGCTATTCTATGTCTTTTGATTGGAGCATTTAATCTATTTACATTTAAGGTTATTATTGATAGGTACTTATTCATTGCCATTTATGTACCTCTCTCTCTCTCTCTCTCTCTCTCTCTCTCTCTCTCTCTCTCTCTCTCTCTCTCTCTCTCTCTTTTCCTTCCTTTCCTTAAAGCAGTCTCTTTAGCATCTCTTGCAGAGCTGGTTTTGTGGAGGTGTATTCTTTTAGACTTCTTTTGTCTGGGAAGCTTCTTATTTGGCCTTCTATCTTGGTTGAGAGCCTTACTGGGTAAAGGAGCCTTGGTTGCAGGCCTCTGGTTCTCATTACCTGGAGTATTTCTTGCCATTCTCTTCTGGCTTGAAGTGTTTCCATTGAGAAGTCGGCTGTTAGCCTTATTGGGGCTCCCTTGTATGTTACTTCCTTTTTCTCCCTTGCTGCCTTTAATATTCTCTCTTTGTCTTGAAAATTTGCCATTTTAATTATGATGTGTCTTGAGGTGGGCCTCTTTGGGTTCCTCTTGATTGGGACTCTCTGTGTTTCCTGGATTTGTGTGACTTTCTCTCATCAAATTAGGGAAGTTTTCCATCATTACTTTTTCAAATAAGTTTTCTATCCCTTGCTCTTCTTCTTCTCCTCTTTCTACTGTGTTCTTCAGTTCAGAAATTGTATTCTTCATTTCCTCTTGGCCCTTCTTGATAGTTTCTATATCCTTATTCATGTTGATATAGTTTGAAGTGAGATCATTGTAGCTCCCCTGTAGTTTCTGGTAGCTCATTGTGAGCTCATTGAGCTTCCTGATAATCATTGTTTTGAACTCAATATCTGATAGTTGAGTTGCCTCTATTTCATTTAGCATTCTTCCTGAGGCTTCCTCCTTTCCCTTCATTTTGGGATTGTTTCTTTGTCTTCTCATTGTTCATGAGACTCTTCTTGTTAGCCTCTGTTTCTTAAATTGATCTGTTCTGGTTCCCTGTGATTATGGTGTGAACTTCTGTGGTAGAATACCTGTGAGATTCAGTGGTGCAGTCTCCTTCATGTATCCTGGTGTTCACAGCTTCCCCCTACTCTTCTTTCTGATTAGTTGGAGGAGTAAGGCAAAATGGTTTAAGATAGCAAGAAAGTATTCTATGATATGTACAGTAGCAGCCAGTGAGAAGAGATGGGAGATCCTTTGACTATGTATAGTGTTAACTGTGATCTTCCACCCAACTAGCCATGTTTTAGAAAGGATGGAAAGAATAAGACTCTTATTGGGGAGGAAAGGATTGTTAGTTGGATCTAGAAAGCTGTGAGACTGTGAGAGGTCAGATTCTGAGGTAGGGTGGGAATAAAGAATAGTAAATAGGAGTAGTATGTAAAAGAATAGAGACAACCTCCCATGATAATATAGTTCAGGAAATTGCGAAGTGGGCTGAGATCTGGGAGGGGTGTTGTGTAGTATTTACAATTATATGAACTAGGTCTTATTTACAGTAATATTAAAAGAACAATCATGTGGCCGAATCTATGTGATCTAGATAACAAGAATAAAGAGTATAGAACCTTGAGTAGTGTACTAATGGAATACACATGGAGGACAGTAAATTATCAACACACTGTGAATGAGATAATGGGGGAACCTATCAAATGACAGTATAACCAGCCAAGCAAAGAAGATCATACAGAAAGAAAAAGAATACCAAAATACTATTAAAATAAAAAATGTCAGAAAAGTGAGAAAAAGATAATACAAATTTGCAGTAACTTGCAGACTCAAAAAAAAGGAGAAAAAGCAGAAGATGGAGTGCAGGAGAGATAAATTCAGAGTGGAAAAAATAATACTAGTATGAAAGGAAGAGAAACATAAGGAAGTCAGAGATATAAAAATAATAAGAATTAAAAAATAAAAAGTCACTTAAAAACAAGATAAAATCAAACAATCAAACAACAGCAAAAAAAAAAAAAAAAGAAAAGAAAAAGAAAAAGAAAAACCGAAACAAACAAACAAAAAATACCTCTTGTTGGTTTCTAACTGGCCAAACCAGTTTTTCTGGTCTTGCTGGCTTCAGCAGGTTGAGGGGTGTTTGGAATGCTTTTCACTCTTCCCAGTCAGAACTCAGTCAGTCTCTCGAATATTGTCCCCAGGGCTAGCAGCACGCTCTCCCCAGAGCTGATCTGATGCCTTCCTGCAGGACCTTGGGTGTGGGTATGGGCGCTCCCAAGCACGCTCCCCGGAGCTCACTGCCATGGTCTCCAGGCTCCGGGGCCTCACAGAGTGCCCACATCTTTTCCAGGTTCACGGTGCAAGCTCCAGGGATCTCAAGGGGTCACGCCCTTCCCCCAAATTCCACCATGGCGAGCTCTATATTCTTGGGAAGCACTTTCATCTTTTCCGGGTTCATGGTGCAAGCTCCAGGGATCTCAGGGGGTTGCACCCTTCCCCCAATTTCCCCGCTGTGGGGTCCAGGAACTCAGGAAGCTCTGCATCCTTTCCGGGTTCACAGAACGAGAGTCGGGAATCCCGAAGGGGCTAGCACTCCCCTGATGTCACCACCACAGGCTCCAGAAACCCGCAAACACTCGTGCCCTTTCCTTGTTCAGGGCTATGGGGTCTGGGTTTTCCACAGAACCACACTCTCACTGGGTTGGGGGCAAGGGCTCATGGCCAGGCCACCCTTGCTCAATCCTAGTTGTCCCAGGAGGGATTGGTGATTCCGCTCTCCCAGGTGCCACGAGCCAGACCTGGGAGCATTGGACCTGGGGCTGCAACCTCCCTGGCCTCCAAACTGATCCCTGGATCCTTATTATCCTGAAGCAGTCTCCTTACCATTTGGTTTTTCAATGTCCGCTATAATTTTTGATGTCCTGTTTTCATAAATGTTGCAATATCCTAGACCCCTTGCTCTGTTCCTCCACAGATCCACAAGTTTCTCTCCCCTGCATAGAGGAAGGGGATTACGCTCCCTCCAACAAAGCCACCATCTTCCAAGATCCAGTATTAACACTTTTAAAATATTAAGTGTTCCAATCTGTGAACGTGAGATGTGTCTCCATTTATTTTTATTTCTCTTTCAGGAGTGCTTTGTAGTTTTCATTTTATAAGTCTTTCACCTCTTTGGTTAAGGTATTTTATTCTTTTTTTTGAAAGTCTATTTGATTGATTATGCTATTACAGTTGTCCCAATTTTCCCCTTTAATTCCCCTCCATCCTGCACTCCCCTCCTATCAGCATTCCCCCCCTTAGTTCATGTCCATGGGTCATATATGTAAGTTCTTTGGTTTCTCCATTTCCTAGACTATTCTTAACCTCCCCCTGTCTATTTTATGCCTACAAATTATGCTTCTTATTCCCTGTACCTTTTTACCCCATTCTGCCCTCTCCTCCTTCCCACTGATAACCCTCCACAAGATCTCCATTTCTGTGATTCTGTTCCTGTTCTAGTTATTTGCTTAGTTTGTTTTTGTTTTAGGTTCAGTTGTTGATAGTTGTGAGTTTGCTGTCGTTTTACTGTTCATGGTTTTGACCATCTTCTTTTCCTTAGATAAGTCCTTTAACATTTCACATAATAAGGGCTTGGTGATGATGAACTCCTTTAAACTTGACCTTGTCTGGGAAGCACTCTCTGCCCTTCCATTCTAAATAAAAGCTTTGCTGGATAGAGTAACCTTGGATGTAGGTCCTTGCCTTTCATGACTTGGAATACTTCTTTCCAGCCCCTTTTTGCCTCTAAAATTTCTTTTGAGAAATCAACTGAAATTTTTATGGGAGCTCCTTTGTAGGTAACTCTCTTCTATTGCTGGTTTTAAGATTCTTTCTTTATCTTTAATCTTGATTAATGTAATTATGATGTGTCTTGGTGTATTTCTCCTTAAATCCAACTTCTTTGGGACTCTGAGCTTCCTAGACTGGCATGTCCATTTGCTTCACCAGATTGGGGAAGTTTTCCTTCATTATTTTTTCAAATAAGTTTTCAATTTCTTGCTCTTCCTCTTCTTCTGGCACCCCTATGATTCTGATGTTGGAACATTTAAAGTTGTCTCAGAGGTTCCTAAGCCTCTCCTTATTTTTTTTTTTTTTTGAATTCTTGTTTCTTCATTTTGGTCTGGTTGAATATTTATTTCTTTCTTTTGTTCCAAATCATTGATTTGAGTCCCAGTTTCCTTCCCTTCACTATTGGTTCCCTGTATATTTTTCTTTATTTCACTTTGTATACCCTTCATTTCTTTATTTTTCAGCTATAGTCAACCATTTCTGAGTATCCTGATTACCAGTGTTTTGAACTCTGTGTCTGATAGGTTGACTATCTCCTCATCACTTAGTCCTTTTTCTGGAGTTTTGATCTGTTCTTTCATTTGGGCCATATTTCTTTGTCTCAGTGCACCTGTTACATTGTAAAGGACAGAGCCTTAGGTATTCTCCAGGGCAGGGCAACTCAGCATTGCTGTTTTGTGACCCCACAGTATGAGGGGGTGGGGTCAGAGAGGGGACATTGAGACATGTTTGGCTTTCAGCTGGCTTTCAGTCACCTTTCCTGATACACAGCAAATTGGGCCTTTCTGGTGCTGATTCTCAGGAGTGTGGGTTTGTGTGTGTTCTAGGACCCTGTGAGTCTCTCCAATGAACTCTCCTATAAGGCTAGGATTTTCTCCCACTGCCATAACCCCCACAGTTTTTTTCAGTCAGAGGTTTTGAGGCTTCATTTCCCCACACTGGAACCCTGGGTTGCATGGTTTGTCTCACTCCCCAGTTGTTCCACCCAGTTTATCCACACACAAATGTGGGACCTCCCAGTCTGCCAGCCGATGCCTTGCTGCATGTTCTCTCTGTCCTGGTTCCCCATTTCCACCCTTCTTACCTGTCTGGATGAATGTTTCTTTTTTATCTCCTTGGTTGTTGGATATCCATACAGTTCGATTTTCTGGCAGCTCTCATTGTTTCTGTTTTTTAATTGCTTGTTATCTTTCTTTTGGTTGTGTGAGGAAGCAAAGTGTATCTACCTACACTTCCATCTTCAAGATATTTTATTCTTAGTGAAGGGAATTTATCTTTGCTTTGTGTGCCTCCCCCTCTTTCTGAATTCCCCTCATTCTGTTCCATATGCCAGTGACCCCTGAGCTTAATAACCCAGAAGTAAGAAAACAGCCCAAATAACTAGTGGTGCATCCCAGGCATCAGGGAGGACACTGGGACTGAGTACCAGGGCAGGAGCCACACTGTCACATGGGCGACCCTTTCTTCTGCCTCTGAGAATCCTCAGTCCCCCAAAGACAACTACAAAGCCCAATATCAAGAGCTTTGGATGCAAACACATCTAGATTTGAATCTCAGCTCCTCCATCTATTAGCTGTGGGACTTTTCAATACAGTTATTTCTAAACCACAGTCTCAGGGTTATAGTCTCTATAAAATCAGGAGCATAATGTGCTGGGGTTGTTGTGCTGATTAAATATGGGAATATTGAGCAAGTGCTTAGCACAGAAAGTGTCATTTAGCAAATCATCCTGGCCGTGATCATCATCCACTTGAGTGCAGGGCCTGAGTTGGCCATGCCCACTGTGGTTTCCCCAGTGCACAACACTATGCCAGGCACAGAGTCAGGACAAAGTAAATATTGTTGAATGATTAATGGTCTAACTCATGAATGTCTCCAGGGTGGTAAGACCTGGGAGAACACCTCTTGTGTCTAACTCCAGAACCAGCCCCATTATTTATATCACTCCTTATTGACATGGGGCCATTGGCTTTACCTCCAGTCTGGGCATGTACTCCCAGAGCCCGCAGACTCCAGAAGGGTAAAATAAGAACAGACTTCCAATATCCATGTAGCAACATTCCCTTGGCTTTTAGAGGTTTGCATCCAGGTAAATTTTTAGGATTTTTATTCAACAACAAATATTAGAACTCTACATACCAACTAATCACTATGAGAGGATTAGAGATAAATGCTAACAAGGGAAAATGTGGTACCTGTGTGGATGGTGCTGAAGGTCTGGCAGGGAGAGTAGAGACTGGGGAGGTAGGAACATGGATTCAAAAGTTCTTTCAACACTTAGCTATGTTATGAAGATCAAGGTTTAACATCAATGCTTTCTAGCATGGCCTTCACTGCCCAGTGCCCATCCCACCTTTTGAGATTCTATATCCATTGCTGGTCCTTTCACTTGGAAAAACCTCTCTGACCCTTGCCTTCTCCACACACAATAAAGTCCCTCCTCCATTGCCCATTCCTTGGGGGTAGTTCTTTTTTGTTTGGTTTGTCTCTGTTTACCCTTCTTTTCACAACACTCAACCTAATGCCTAGATCCTACTAGGGATTTAACCGATGCCAATAAAAAACAAAGGAATGAAAGAATGAGCACCTTCATGGCCTTGAGCCAAGCTTTGAAATTTTCTAACAAGCCAAGATCATCTGATGTGGGACTAATGATCCAATACCATGTGATGTCACATGACTTTACATCTTAAATGTTAAAGGTGACCTAAAGGTTAACTAGCTTTATTTCAATCCAGAAATTCCTAGGGAGTGGACCTCTTGGGAAAGGCCCAGAGGGTCCCAGGCTAAGTCCATGTCCTTCCTGTTTGGGTTTCTCAGGTCTCTCATCCCCTCCTTCAAGTCCACACCAACTTCCCAATCCCTGTCTTTCTCCAAAAATCCTGGGGTGCTGAGGCAATGCCGAGGCCAGTAGCCGTCACATCTGACTTTATGACCCCAGCCAGGCTGGGCTGGTTCTTAACTAGAGACCACATGCCCTGAAGTGTACACCATGTCCAGCCCCAGGGCAGTGCTGTGACACATGGGCAGCTACACAAGAGGACAGAGAAAGCTGTGAGTTTCGTGGGGAGCACAACAAAATCTCTCTTCTGTCAACAGGCCCAGACCAAAGTATTATCTGTTTCACCTTCTGAACACTCAGGAGGCCAAGTTGGAGTCAACTGCTGCTTCCCTAATGGCCAACAGGCCTCAAGGTGAGAGAGTGGGCCCACGGGTTGTGCTGCTCCTTCTCAGGCCATCCCAGGCGCTGGTTTGGGAGGAGGGCCCCTCAGCATTCATAGCTTCCTTCTGCTCACTCTGCCATTTCCCCCTGGCTCTTCATTCTCTCTATTCTGAGACCAGGCTGACTCAGCCCCAGGAGCTCAGCCACCCTCTCCAAGTGCCAACATCCCAGCGCCCTCCTCTGCTGCCACCCCAGGTTCCGTCACCTTCTGGAGGCTATTTGGTGGGACCAATGTTGTTGCAAACTTCACTCCTATAAGTTGGGCAGTTGATGGAAGTAACTTTCATGCTTAAGGTTCTTTTGATTTTCCTTGATACCAGCCTGGTTGTGTGACCCGGGGATTCTGCCAGGCTCCAAGCTCTTATCTTTATTTATCTGCAGAGCATTTCTATTTACTGGAGATTAATACATGCAGAATCTGGTTCTCAGTGTAAACGAGTTACTGCATTTCACTTCCCATTGTCTGACAGGTGAGCTTTATCTGTGTGTGTGTGAGAGAGATGGGCCTTTGTGTGTGTGTGTGTGTGTGTGTGTGTGTGTGCGTGTGTGCGTGTGAGATGGGTCTTGTATGTGTGTGAGAGATGGGCCTTGTGTGTGTGTGTGAGATAGGTCTTGTGTGTCTGTATGTGAGATGGACCTTGTGTATGTGTCTGTAAGATAGATCTTTGTGTGTGTGAGATAGGTTGTGTGTGTGTGTGTGTGTGAGATGAGCCTTGTGTGTATGTGAGAGAGAAAGAGAAACACAGATGGGCCTTGTATGTGTGCATGTGTATGTGTCAGATGGGCATGTCTTTCATTCAGTCTAGGAACAAAGCGCAAGTCAGCGGCATGGAACTGACAGCAGGAGACACCATAGCCTACATGGCTCACCAGGAAGGCTTTGTGTGTATCTACAACATCAAGGACTACAGCCTGTGGGGACCAGAGCCACAGGCTCCCAAGAGTAGGCAATGGCTCTTCATCATGTTAAATGATGGGCTGGGCATGGCCTCAGTTTTAGTTTAATATTCTGATTGGTAAAAATAATTGTGCCAGTGAGAAAGGGATCTCTTAAATGCTTTAAGAATGGATTTAGAGACTATTTTCATGAAAGTATTCAGTGTTGTCAGGGACACAGGGGAATGAACACACACGCTCTTGGACAGCAGGTGACTTGGTGTGTACCATATAAAGGGCAAGCTGACAGTATGTATTTAGAGCTTCAAACCAACAGGTCTACATCTAAGGATTTAGCTGAAAGAAATAATAAAAACTATAAAATATGTAGTTATAAGGCTGTGAATTGACACATTGTTTATAAGAGAGATAGTAGATAATTAGAGACAACCTAGATGTCCATCATAAAAGGAATTGATTAGCTATATGATGGTACTATATTGGAATATCACTGAGCCATTAAATAATGATGCTGCATATGAAAATGATTTCATTGGAAAACTTTTCATGAAAAAGTTGTTAAGTGAAAAAAGTCAGATCACAAAACAGTATTACAGTATGAATATATCTTTGTTAAAACAAAGAAGTATATGGAAGGTTGAAAGTCTGCAAAGCTATTCATTAAGGTTTTAACAAACCTTCTCTCTGTAGATGACATTATAAGTACGTTTTATTCATTTTCTGAAATTGTTCATTATCTCTTCTGGATATATAATTCTTTGGTAATAACAAAAATATGTTAATAACTTTAAAATCCTTCTATACCATTGTAAAAATGCTCATTTTTAGGGAAAAAAATCAAAGAGCATGTAAGAATGGAAAATAAAAGATAGCAGTTGTTTCTGTGATCCTGCTCTACAACCTAATGTGCCAGTTATGCCACCTAGTAACAATGTTCATGAATTTCAATTTCCACCCAGAAAGTTTCCATGCACATGTATGTATGTGTGTGTGTATATATATATAGATAGGGACTCATATGCATACACAGTACATAATTTTAAGGACTTGTATTTTTCTTTGTATCTCCTAGATAACTTTCCAAATAAGTGTATTTAGGTCTATTTAGCATATTTAATATTTAGCATACTTAAATGTCTAGATAACATTCCATTAAATGCATTTCTATAAAGCCAATTTAGAGGTAAATATTCACATCTTGCCTCCAGTCACCATCTCCTGCTCCACCACAATGGAAGTATAAATGCTGAAGTAAAAGAAATTATAATTTCAAAATAAGAATGAACTGCCCTGCATTGGTCTTTAGGTCAAGTACTGGGAGCATAACTTTTACCAGGCTATTTTAAATCATTTTGATACTTGCACACTCCTGCATGATTGCCAAACCCTAAGCAGTGAGAGAAACCTTAGCAAAAGCACCTTGCACAAGTCCCCTTTTACATGTCTTTGGACCTGGTATGGGCTCCTGCACAGAGTACATACTTGATGCTCATTTACTAAATTAATGTCTTGAGGCCGACCTGACCCCATCCTGCAGGGACTGTGACATGGCATCCAGTGTCATGGGGTTAAGTCTCCCTCATGCTCAGGTGTGTTCCTTCCTTTGATTTAGATGTGACATTCTGGTGGGCCCACATCAGCACGGTGACATGGTGAATTAAAATCTATTTTAGAATTAAAATACTTTCCACAGCTTTGATCAAACAGATCCTCTCTGAGGCCCTCTGACTTAGCCAGAAGAAGAAAACAGTATTATAATTCTGCTGTGGCTTAAACAAGACATGCATGTGGCCTGCAGAGGGCAAAGGAAAAGATGGGAAATCTTCATTTTTCTTGTAAAGACATGATTTTGTTCTTGAATGGATCAAGTACTTTAGTGTAAGTTTGGAAACTGAACAAGTTTAAGATATTTTCACTAGAGTTGAAAGGAGGCAGTGCCAAGGCCAGGATGTGAGCTGTGGCCAGAAGTTTCTTTTCAATCTCTTGGTCTTTCCCCCAGACCCACTGTCCACCAGACAGTGCCCTCCACCAGACAGTTTCCAATACATCTTGTTTGACTTGCAGGGGCAGGGTGCTGCGATGTGGAGGGCATGTGGTATGGTAGGAGGTAGGTAGAGAATGTACCAAGAATAATTCAGAAGATGAATTTCAATTAATGGAGTATTAAGATCCAATGAACTTTTCAAGTTGGAGTAGTCTCGGAGCATCTCTCCTTCCTTTTGTCTCATGAGTTTGGAGCTGACAGAAGAAGACAAGGTTGTGCTGTTGTGCCGCCTTGACCACAATGTGCACCTTGGAGCACAAACGGGGAGTGCATAGGTATGGAACACCCATCTGGCCAACTTCTCAGCCTCAGGTCAGGGACTCAGAAGGAGCCTCGAGAATTGTGAATTCTGAGGTCAAGCGTGTTAGTCCGTGTTGGCTGCCATAACGAAATACAACAGACTCAGCAGCTTAAACAACAGGACTTTATTTGTTACATATGAGTAATTCTGGCGATGGGAAGTCTGAGATCAGGACACCAGCATGGTCTGGTTCTGACCAGGGCTCTTCCTGGACTGCAGACTGCAGCTTTCCTGCTGTGTCCTCCCATGACTGGAGAGAGCTCTCTGGTGTCTGTTCTTATCAGGACACCAGTTCTATCAGATCAGACCCTACCCTTCAACCTTAATTACCTCCTTAAAGGCCCCATCTCCAAATATAGTCACATTGGGGGTTAAGGATTCAACATATGAATTTGTGGGGGAGGGGTAGAGGAGAGATAATTCAGTCCATACAATAAAGTCATCTTACTTTCACAAACATTAGCAAAATCAAAGGTATTTAAACTTAGAGAATGCAGCTAGATTGAAGGCAATGAGTTTGGAAAGGATACATGTTACCCCAAAGTCCTATCTTGATGAGAACAATTCAGGACTGGGACTGCTGTGTGATGGGAAAGGTCTAGCCTGAGTGGGCTGCCTGGCTTAATGCTCAGAGAGACTCTGCACCTGTTTCAGCAGGGTATCTGGTCTTCCTAGCTCATGTTCCTTGAAGCAGGTGCTAGAACTGTTTTAAATCTATACTGCATGTTCTGAGTAGCTATTGAGTAGCTTATTCACCAAGTGATGCATTTTGTAGGAGGCATTCCAGGCTTGCTTCTCCAGGACCAGTTGTGCTGGAATTGTTTCTCAAAGATCTACAGAATCCTTGACCTAACTAGGATTAAGACCTAGCAAAGCTCTGCTTTGATTAGAATACAGGTTATCTTCCATCCTATGCTTACTACTTGTTAATTTATCTCTATTTTTCCATGGACCTTTGGGCAGAGTAAGCCTCTGGGATATTTTCACTCCTGCCTCCTGGAGCCACCCTAGAGTGCCCTATGACATTCTGACACATCCCCAGAGCATGCCTGCTCACCTAGTGTTGGACAGAGGTGTTCCCACTATGCACACAGGTGAGGAGGAGCATGACAACGCAGCGGAGAAAAAGACCACTGCCAAGGCTGGTTCCGGCACATCCAAGGCACCTGTGTTGGCTTTGTCACTTGCAGGCAGGTCAGCATGGAATAAAGACCCACAGCCTGAACGTGTCAACGCACGACCCAGAATGACAGTGTGTCCCATAAGCACACTACTGACCAGGGACAGGAGGGCTTGCTGTGGGCTGCGTGGGCTCATCTCACAGCATCACTAAACCTTGTCCTCCTTTTAGCTAACAAAAAGGTTGTTTTTTGTCCACCACCTTGGGACACCAGGGAGACTCAGTCCCACGTTCAACCCAACTGCCACATCCAGAGAGACAGTCACTGAAATTTCAGCTTTCAGCACAAACACCGTCAGGAACTGTTGGTGGAGGCGAGGATGGTACCAGGTGTTAGACCTGGTTCAGCAACCTCGGTACCTGAGTTCTGGCTAGAAAACAATTCAGAGCCAAGACTCAAACTTATAGTTTGAGAAAAAAGAAAAAGGAAAAAAAGAAAGTTTATTTAGAAAGTCACAGAGGTAGATGAAGTGAGCTGTGGAAGAAATGGGTTTAGTAAATAAGTTACAGAGGCAGAAGAAGGGCCCTTGGAGCTTAGGAGAGAGGAAGGTAAAAGTAATGTGCCTGGGGGAAGAAGAGGAGGTGGGAAAAGGCTACAGCCTGCTTTCTGGAGGGAGAAAGCTCTGGGTCCTCTGTCCTAAGGGCTTTTAAGGGCAGGGGTTTTAAGGAAGGTCCCAGGGGACGGTCTTAATAGAATATTTATCAGCTTTCCAGGTATGTTCGTTCAGGGTCTTGATCTCCACTGACTGGTAGGCACCAGGGCAGGCGGTCACCAGTCAGTGCTGCTGATCCTCAGATCAATTAAGATCATTAGCCTGGTTTTGATGCTTTCCAGAGCCTGGAGATGAAACATGACAGAGTCCTAAATGTCTGCAATGTTGGTCAGAACCTCATTGTCCTGGGGGCTTAATGCTTAAGTGCTATTCTCATGACCCTTGTTTCTCCCCTAAGAGGGGAGGAACAGGGTTAGCATTATGCCAGGGAAGAAAAGGTCAGGGAAGGGTCCGTACCCCATGACCAGTGATATGAAAGGTCAGGGGATCTAATCCACAAGTGATATGCTAGGAGAGGAAAGGTTAGTCTAGGGGCGAGGGCCTTGTTTGCACATTGCTAGGCACCTGGGACTTTCTGCCCTGGTGACCTTTTGTACCTGGCCCATCATCCTTGCTCTGCTCATGTCTCTCTAATTTCCTACCCCAGAAGGACTTTTAAAAGCTGGGCTTCCTAATGAGCTAAAGGAAGAAATGATGGGTTTAGAGTCGAAGTCAATGAAAGTCAAAATTGGAGCAAGAGGCTTTGAGAGGGCCCTGGTAGATGGAGTCTTGATTTAGAGCTCATTGAAATATATGGATTTCCAAGAAATGCTTGCACTTTAATAAATGGAAAAGAAGGTCATTTCATGAGCTATTGCTCACTGGTTATGTTACAACTCATAGCAGGACACCTGCTCTGCCAGCAAAATAATGTCTCTAAGGTTTTTCTTTGGCAGACTCTTAGAATACTGATCACATGGCAGAACCTTGCCACTGGCTTCTGTGTGCAGCCCAGACATGCTCCAAGTAGAAAATAAAGGGACCGGGCAAGTATAGATCAAGGACACTTCTGTCTCATCAGGAGACCTCTCATGTTTCCACGGTCAAGCTCTCCAAAGAGTTCCCAAGGTTATAAAGAGGGGCTCCGGCAGCTCTCGGGAGACTCGAATGTGACCACACAGCACTGTCGGCCCATTTAGAAATGTAATAATTTCCGTGTGCATTTGATGTAGAGAAAGTAAATGAGTTCATTAATTTTGATAGGCCCACAATTTGGAAAACAAAAACACAGGGGAGGGAGGCGGAAAGAGAAGAGGGCAGAGCAGGGAATGTGCTGGCCTGCATAAAAGCCTGGGCTGGAAGCTGCTCCACAAGGACTGGTCTGAGAGAGCAGCAGACTGCCAATGCAGGTGTAGGAGCAGGGAGTGAGGGAGGGCCAGGCAGTGGGGAGGAGAGAAAGAGGGAATGAGGAGGGGACGGGACAGGGAAGGGGGAGGGAGAATGCCCAGTTCAACAAAATCAAAACATAACTTGCATGATGTTTGCTCTCCAAGGGTGAATGAGGGTGAGACATTAGATTTCATGAGTGAGCTTGATGTTGTGTAAGGCAGGAGTGTCAAACTCATTTTCACCGGGGGCCACATAAGCCTCTTGGTTGCCTTCAAAGGGCTGAATGTAATTTCAACTCCTTAACAGTTAAAGAGTAGTTACATTTATACAGTCCTAAAATTATTTTGGCCCTTTGAAGGCAACCACGAGGCTGATATGGCCCCCGGTGAAAATGACTTTGACAGCCCTGGTAAGGAAACCACTAGGAGTTTCTATGTTTATTTTTCTGTCCAATTTGACTACAAGTACCCCAGGAAATAATCTGTAAGTTCTTTCCAAGAAAAATATGCAGAAAAAAATAAAGAAATTTATCCCTGTGTACTGTCCCTAGGCCACATGATGGGAATCCAAACTGTGAAGTTACAGAATAAGGTGTTTGTGGCACTGGTTATGAGTCAGGGTCACCTGGGTTTTCCTCTCAAGTTCTCCTTAGTTGTGTGATCTCCTACAATCACTTCTGTTAATCTATAAAATGAGGGGTGTGATCTTGAAGTTTTGGTACAGCTGGAAAAATGTGTTTCTTTGAATATCTGTTTCAAGAAACAGAACACATTGATTGGATTCTGGTATCAGTAACAATTCTGCCAGGATGTCAGGATCAGACACAACCTCAACAAAATGAGCTGACAATGCAGAAAGCCATCCACCTGGAAAACAGCCCATGTGAGTAGGTAGCTGGAAATTTGAGGAGGAAAAGCTCTTGTGTCCATAGATTCGGCCTCCCTGGACTTTGTTCTAACATGGAAAATTCATGTACCTGATGAGTTATCCTTGTTCCCTGTCACCTGTGTGACCATGAGTTCTCATTCCCATATCTGCTTCTTCTTCCAACCTAAAAAGGCCTCTACCCATCGCCCTCCAGAGACTGCATCCTTGAAGCTGAGGTGGAAGATGTAAATCATTGGTATGCATTTGGCACTGGCAGGTTAACCTAAAAAAAAAAAAAAAAAAAAAAGACCAGATCAAAGCAACCGTCCTCCTGACACAAGACAGCTTTTCCTGGCTCAGGTGTCCTAGGACACTGTGTCATGACACAGTGGGACATGACATTAGGGACATCTTCATTTGTCCCTAAGCCCTGAAGCCTGTGAGTATAGTGAGGTCACAGTTGAAATCTCACCAGTTATGTGCTGTCTGTATGATTCAGGACACTCCAGGGAGACCCAGTTTTATCTGGTCATCCCATGTGGTCAAGGGCCACCCTTGCAGGTCCTTCACTTTGAGCTCTGTGGCTGAGGCTGCTGTCCTCAAGGCCAATAGAGTCAGGACTGCCTCCTGCAGGAGCTCTGTGCAAGCACTGTGACCTCCTGAGGGCATGGGTGGAGTCAGGCCCTAGGGTCTAGGAGCTCGAAAGGATGGAGACCAGGAAGGCCCTTGTGCTCTGGTCTCCCTGAACTGGCCACACTGGTTCTGCAGAGAAATGGGTGAAAAAGAAATGCCTCTCCATTATGTGGGGTTTTTTCTTCCCTAGGCCCCACACTGGCCTTCTTGAGTCCAATCATCAAGTTCAGGAGATGGATGGTGGTGATGGTTTTACAGCAATGTGGGTGTACTTAATGCCACAGAACTGACACTTTAAAGTAGTTAAGATGGTACATTTCATGTTATGTGCATCTTTCCACAATTAAAAATTAAAGAGAAAGAAAGCAGAACATGAAGCATAGCTCCTAAGCTGAAGAAGCAGGAGAGGTTCTGGGAATTGTGAGTGGTTCTGGTGGCAGGCACAGAGTTGCAGGGTGGAAGAGGGGTGACAGTGACAAGGACTGGACTGTGAAAGGGAGGGGTGTGAAGGGTGGCAGTAGATGGCTTTCCAAGGTGTTTAGAAATGAACAGGAAGGGGCCCTGGATGGTTTGCCTCAGTGGATTGAGCACTGGCCTCTGAAGCAAAGGGTTTGATTCCCAGTCAGGGCACATGCCTGGATTGCAGACCAGATCCCCAGTAGGGGCACGCACGAGAGGCAACCACACATTGATGTTTCTCTCTCTCCATCCCTTCCCTTCTGTCTAAAAAATAATTAAATAAAATCTTAACAAAAAAAGAAATGGACAGGAAGGAGGAAAGAGTTGGTGACAGAGAATCAAGTGGAAGGGATCAACGTGTACGTCTTTGCCATGGAAACCATTCTGCAGCGGTGGGGCGGGGAGGACCAGGTTCTATTTGGGGGCTTACATCTAAACAGGAAGCAGGATGGATCCACCAAGTGTGGCTTACCCCTTCTCTGGTTCTTTCCCAGGCCACCTCAGGAACAGCCCCTGCCTCCTGAACAACGCCCGGGCTGGGGTGGCTCGGTGTGCAGCAGACCCTCCAGAGTGTCATGAGGTGGCCTGCCTGTCAGCTCTGAAGGAGAAGCTGGATTTGTCTGTTATTGGCTTAGATCTGTTCAATTTAAATTTCCTCACACAAGAAACAGAGTGAAGGGAAGCTGCAAGAAGCAGCAGGACTCCTACAGCAGCTTCCTTGTCTGAGTTCTGAAGCCCCCAGGCTGCCGGTCCTTCTTCCCTGATGATCAAGACTTCCTCTTGATCATCAGTTGGTCCTTCTTCCTCTGACTGAGGTGTGGCTTTGCCTGACAGGCCAGAGAACAACGCAGCACAAAAGGATTTCAACTGACACAGGCTTCTTCCTAAATCAATTAGACCTTGAATTTAAGCAAACAAATTGTATTTGAGGATTTTTTTGCTCGGAAACCAATACTTCACTGGGTGAAGAGAGCAGAAAGCCTATGGGCTGCAGCCACAGCCCAGGAGTAGCTCTGCCACCCAGAGCATCACCTGCAGCCCTGAGGACATCAGCGAGAAAAATGTTCTTGGTAAAAAATGGAAAGAAAAATAAAAATAACTGAGTTTTGTCAGTTTACTTTGTTCCAGGCAAACCTTGCTTATGAGCTTAGCTCATTTATCACTAATAAGACCCCTATGTAGAGATGCCTTTATTACCCCATTTCATGAGCAAGCAAACCGAGGCTAGTAAGGCCGAGGCTAGTTAGGTAGTTAAGTGACTTGCTGATGGTTAGCAGTTAAGTCAATGGCACAAGAAAACTCAGAGCCATTTAAAGCTATCAGATCCCAACATTCCAAAGTAAAGCCTGTGTCTTAGCTGCCAGGCACAGAGTACTGACTATGCTAACCTTCAAGGGCATCACTTAACACTTGAAGCAGCCCAGGGAGCGTATATCCCTCGTTCACAGGTGAGAACATCCTCAGACAGATTAAGTACTCCGCCCCAAATCACATGGCCAGAGAATTCAAAATTCACACCTTGATTTGGCCCCAATCCCTAGGCTGTATCTCTCTACTCATCCAAGACCATCATTTTGCCAATAAAGATCTTAAAGTACAGAGCCTTCAACTGCACAGGTGGGCAATCTCCTGACCCTTGAATCCAGCACCTTCCAGGGTCCACTCACCCACCCTTTGGTCAGGCCATGACTAATACTTTTCTTAGTCCTGGGCCAGGGAGCACTGTCTTGGCTATGACCCACCCCACAGGGCAAAGGGTCTGCAGGATCAGGGAGCAGTGTCCATCCCCTTCTAGACTGTGCTTTGGGACATGCAGAGTCTGTATCCAGAGCCTATGCAGCATTCTCCTAATCCCTCCATGCAGGGAGGGACCACACAATCCCACCCCAGCGAGGTGGCTAAGGGGCAGGGGTTTGCTGGACATGCTGGTTGAGTTGCACATGCACATGCACAGGAAGCCCCCTGTGGCACAAGAAGAAACCAGGGGTGGGGAAGGAAGGGGGCAGCTGTGTGTAGGAATCCTATTTATCTTGGAATTATGAGGACCCCCAAAATTCTACATGCAAACTGGCCTTCCAAGGCTCTATGGAATGACCAGGGCAGGAGGGTAGAACACTCACCATCTGCTGACTGCTGTATTTAACAGTTTGTCCACTTGATAGTTCACTTTTAAACACTGGGTTTTCATTTGTTTTCTTGCCCAGGACCTCCCAAATATTAAGGGTGATCCTGCCCCTTGCACATTTCAGAGTTCTTTAATCTCACACTCAAGGCCCCTGTGGCCTCAGTCCTCTTGATTAACCACCCTGTGCCCAAAATGGTGGATCCTCACTGGACACTTTTTAGGAGCCTAATCTCCCTGCCCCCCATGACTGGCATTCCACACAGCAATATCCCCAGCAGCTCTAAAGGGAGAAGTTGCTCTGCTTTCTGGTCATGTTGCCCTATTGTCCCTGGAGATTTTTCTGACCCACTCAGCCATGAGCCCAGGCCTCAGCAGCTCTAGCCGGTACTCTTGGAAGAGCCACATGCCAGTGAGGAAACCCAGGTTAATAGGATTAGGTAAAATGAGAAATGTACCGACTCGTGGAACTAAGGGAAAAACTGTGCCCAGGAACTGAACACTGGCAGGACTGTGCTTCCATGTGTGGCCCGTGGGCTGTCTGTTTCCCCTCTGAAGACCAGTTCCATCCATGTGGCAGGAAACGTGGCCACAACCATTTCCAGGCTTAATGTGTGGTTTGAGCTCCACAAAGAGACTGACTTTTAGTTCTCTAACTAGCAAAGGGGCTTGCTGCTGTATCCTGGGTCAGTACTTATCTCGGCCCAACCAGTGGAGGGTGGGGGCCTGGTTCCTATAAAAATGGCAGCTGTTCTGGAGCCATGGGTATGCCCCGGCCCTGCTGTCACCAAGAGTCACCATGAGACATGAAGGGTGCTGGGTAGGCAGGCAAACCTCTGCACGTCTCCTAAGGTCGGACGACGGATTCCCGTGGCCCTAGACTATCAGACTAAGCCTCCCTCCCTCCATCCTTTCCTTCCTTCTTCACAGGGGTTTGAATTCTGAGTTTTCTCCTTCCCACTAAATCTAGGCACCGGGGGCACAGAAAAGAACTGGTCCCAGCTCTGCTGCTAACTGGCTGGTGGCCCAGAGCCTGTCTTTATGTCCTGAGCCTTAATTTCCTCAGCTGTGGAGGGGGAGCAGTTTGTTCCCCACTAAAGATCGAGCAAGACCCTCTGTCTCTGAATCTCTGAGTCTCTTAAGCAATCAGCTGAACTTGTCCACACTGCTTTTTATAAACTATTCAACAGTGGATTTATCTCTATTTTAATGAAGTTTTCATTTTTAATCCTTGATTTTTGGACCATAACATTTAGAGTTTAATCCTTGGGGTCCTAGCCTGCCCACTTGGTGTTATTTTGAACTGAAAACTCCACGTTCATGCTGCTTTGCCATGAGGACAAGGTTTCCTCTATGAACTAATCCCCTGAGGAACTGATGCCATTATATGAAGTCAGTGGCGTTCAAAACAAAACACATCTAATAAATCGTGCCAAGCAGACTTTCAGGTGCTTCTGGGCGCCACCTCCAACTGGTCCTGCCTTGTTGAAAGAAAATGAGGGAAAGCAGGGAAACACCTGACTTGTTTCTGACCCAGCCCCTCTTTCTGCCCCTCCCCAATCCTTCCCACCTCCGCATCCAGAATCCTGCTTTTCTCGCCTTGCTCTTCTGTCCATCAAGACATTTTGATTCCAGTTTGATCCCACCATTGCCCTCAGTTCTCTGAAGATACAAGTTTGGAAAATGCTGGATTCAAAGCAGTTAAATGGGCCTGTTTACCCCAGTACTTCTCTGAACTCCCACTCTTCCCAAGTTCCTGGTAAAACCTCAGGAAAGGGCCAGTTCCCCAAACTTGCTTGACCAGAGAACCCCTTTCTCAAGGTGCAGCTGATAGGATGAATGTTCTAAGGAACCTACTGTGGGGAAATGCTGTTTTACCTACAAGGAATTTGATTAAGATATGCTCCATTCACCTCCTTCTATAGAAGTCTTTTATTTAACAGTCAATTTCTTCAGTTTTAAAGTTTTTAAAGAACTCCCATATCTCTGCTTTCAGTTCCCTCTCCCAAAGTTCCCGTGAGACAGACACTAATCCTCTCGATTTCCAGATGAGGAAACTGGCACCTGGGAGCTCTCCTGGCCCCAGGCCTCACCTCTGGGAAGCCTAGGAGTTGGCTGGCTCCATCTGATGAACATACAAGGAAACTGAGGCACAAGGGATTGTGTTTGTCACTTTAGCTGCTGTAACAAAATACCACAGACTGGGGGGCTTAAGCAAAAGACATTTCTTTTCTCACAGTTCTGAGATCAAGGTGCTGTCAATTTGGCTGGCAAATGGTAGCCTTCTTGCTATGTCCTCACATGGCAGAGAGGGCAGCTAATTCCATCACGGGGGCTTTACTCTCAAGATGCCATCTGAACTTAATCACCCCCAAAGACCATACCTCTAAACGCCATCATATTGGAGTTAGGGCTCCAACACATAACGTCGGGTGGGGGCACCAACATTCAGTCTATGACAAAGAGGTAACTTGTTCAGATGTATTAGCAAGAAGGTGGCAGAGCTAAGTCTGGGACTGACGTCTCTGGGGTCCTGAACCTGCCCTCTTTCCCTTCATACCTAAAGGACAGCATGAGGCCTCGCTGGCTACTGTGAGGAGAGTGTGGGTGGGAAGGTGGCAAGAAGGGTGGGACTGGATGAGGTTTGGAGCAGGGGCCGCAGGAGAGTCTGAATCTGTCTTGGCAATAACCCCTTCTCCTGGGTGAGATCTCAGAGGGAGACAAGGAACAAGAAACAATGGCAAATGGAGCCAAGGTACCATTTTATTGTTAGCTGAGTTGCCAGGTAGTCCCTCCAAAAGCTCCAGTGAGCTGAGCTGGGTTACTACAGGTTCTGAGCATGGACAGAGCCTTCCCCCTCCCTACCCAATTCATACCACCAGGAGGCTGCCAAGCTTGGAGTGAGTGACCCAGATGTGAGTAAGGAAATCTAGTCAAGACCCCACCTGGTCTCTAATCAGTGGTGCTGCAGGAACAAGACTGTCTCCTCTCTTCCTGTGTGGGGTGACTCGGAGTAGCTCTGCCGAGCTAGCCCTCACAGTACAATTTGTTTGCCTCTTTGAGATGCTTTGGTAAAAGGTAGGGATCCAATAAGCAGGGACTGGGGTCTCTTCTCCATTCCAGGTGCTCAGGAGAGGCTGGCTACAGCTTCTGGAAGCTTTGCCAGGTCCCTCTGAGATTCAGGATGAGGCAAGAATATTATTCTAGACCCTGGAGGCTAGTCTGTCATATTGGAAGGCTAGTAGTAGGCTCGACTATACCAGGGCGCCTCCCTAACGTCATCCACCAGCCATCCCTCATACCACCCCTGCCCTTTCTGAGCTCAGGTTAAATCTGGGCCTGCCCTCCCCTCTTCTCGGTCTCCAGACCCCAACTAGGACATTTGGTGGTTTAGATGCTTGTCTGAAATAATTAGGCTGCTTTGACTTAGGACATCTTCCCCATCCTGAAACGTGGCTCCCCTTTCACTTCTCCCTGTTGTCATGGAGACTCTCCAAAAGAAAGATGTCATTTGTGTGCATCTTTACTGTCATCAGAACAAAGGCTTAAATTTTTTTAATTACTGGTTTAGTTTTCCTAAACAACAGCAAAGCAACATTGCAAGGAAGATGTAGGCAGTATTTTTTCTTGCCCCCCCATAGAGTCTGATAGTGGGCTGGGAATGCCCTCAAAGAGACCAAGTTCTAATCCCTGGAACCTGTGAATGTGACCTGAGTAGGAAGTGCAGATGTGCTAAGTTCAGGACCATGAGGTAAGATCACCTGGATTCTCAGGTGGGCCCTAAATGCCATCCAGTGTCCTGGTAAGACAGAGACAGAAAGAGGTGTCAGGGCACATAGAAGTAAAGGGGTATGAAGAACAGGTAAGACGTGGCCACAAGCCACGGGGTACCTGGAGCCACCGGAAGCTGGGATGAGGCAGGAAGGATCCTGGAGGCCACAGAGAGAGAGTGACCCTGCCAACGCCTTAATTTCAGGCTTGTGGCCTCCAGGTCTGTGAGACAATGAATTTCTGTGTTAAGCCACCCAATGTGTTGTTATTCTTACAGCAGCCACAGCAGACAAATAGACACTAAGGTTTTCCTCTCAAGAAAATGGGATCTGGCCAGTGCCTATCCATTAATTACTTCACCTGTTCATTTAGTTAACATTTCCTTTATGTGTCAGGCTCTGTGCAAAGCCCTGGAAACACAAACAGGATTAAGAAAGCATTCCTGTCCTCAAGTAGCACACAGTCTAGTGCAGGGGTGTCAAACTCACTCTCACTGGGGGCCACATCAGCCTCTTGGTTTCCTTCAAAGGGCCAAATGTAGATCTCCTTGCCCTTAGTCAAGGAGTAGTTACATTTATACAGTCCTAAAATTACATTAGGCCCCTTGAAGGCAACTGTGAGGCTGACGTGGCCCCTGGTGAAAATGAATTTGACACCCCTGGTCTAGTGGGAGAGCAAACTACCAACAGGTCATGAGAAAGGTATGCTTTATTACAATGACATACAGGGAGTTCCCCTGGAAGCTAACAGGAAGCTTTCAGGAGGTTTGGCTGGGATTCCTGGGGAGAGGGAGGCCTGGGCAGGAGGAGGTGACCGATGAGGGGTGGGAGGTGAGACTGGGTGGTATGTGTGGGGAAGTGTGCATGTGTGTACATGTAGTACACATGGCATGAGATCAGCTGTGTGTTGTGTGTACACATTTGTACATTTGAGGGTAGAATGTTGGGGGGTGCTGCTATGGCCAGGGAAACAGGTTATGGGGTGCCCAGTGACTCCCTGAGGATCACTCCTTCCCCACCGGAAGTCACAGCCCTGCTCCTGAGGGCTGCACCTCTGTGCTTCTGAGAAGGGGCTCATTACCGTCAGCAGGGCCCCTCTCTCCCTAACAAGCCCAGAGCTCCCCAGGCAACAGCAGGAGAACTGCCTTAGCCTGAGTGACTGCTATGCTCAGTTGACAAAATTGCTATGCCATCCCATCCTCTCCTCTTGAAACAACGTGTTGTTATTAGCCTGTGTAGGAAACAAATCACTTATCAGGGACTCGATCTGTGTGCACCCCAGTCGAGGGCTGGTCCCACCCTCCTGTGAAGGCCCCCAGCCACTGTGAAGCAAACCGAAACCTGGAATGGCTGCCTGTGGACTTCTGTCTCCAACTCTGCTCTCCCAGAGGTCTTTGTGTCATGTAACTTTAGTTTCTGTGAGGAATGGGATTTGAAATTCACTGTGGGCTAACAAACTCTAGCTGACATATAGTTAGTTCTCGGTGGCAACTGAGATCTTCAGGAGGGTCGCAAGTAGGAAACAACAAGCACTTAGGCTATATAAACACCACAACACACTTGAGCCTTGTCCTCCCATGTGTGCAGGTGAGGCTGACACTAAGAAGAGGGTGCGCGTAATTCAGGGTGCCTTGGGGGGTCATGAGGGCAACCAGTCCTCCGTGGGGCTCTGCATGTGACTCATTTGTCCACACTCATCACCTGAGGGCTGAGTTTTATGAATAATTTCAGAGAATAGATTTTTTCAGAGAATAAATTCTGTGAGTCCTCTCACAGAATTTTCAGTGATGACAAGTTTTTTTTACACCTTAGTCAGTGCATGCCAACTTTTACCACTCTGCTAAAAGAGAGAGGAGAGGCTTTGGAGTCTGTCAGATTCATGCTCTGATTTGACCTTTGAACTTGGTCAGACTTTCACCCCATTTTTCCACTTGTAGAGCAGGGAGTAATATCCTAAGGATTACTATGAAACCTGAGTGAGAGCACTGAGCATGTGCAGGATCACTGAAAGGCATTAAAGCATTTACTTCTCTTCCTTCCTGTATACTTTTCAGGTTCAAAGTCACTTTCCCTAGAGCAAGGTTTTTCAAGGTGCAGGTATCATTTTTGGTCGTCACAATAAGGGCACCTAGGAAGTAGCAGCCAGACAGGCAGAGGCAGCACCCCCACCATCACCCCCACACAAAATGTCAATAGTGCTGAGGTCGAGAAACCTTGTCCCAGTGGGACCCACAGAAGTCAGCCAAGGTCATGTTATCTAGTCTTGGACAAGATGGAGGTTCAGACAAGTTGATCTGCCTGAAAACCATAGTGCTTGGGGTGGGGGTGGGGGCAGCACATTCTGGACCCTAAGATGTGAAACCAATCTTTTTCTCCCCCCCAAATCTGCCACCTGTCCTGAGGTAGAGTAAGAATAAGGGGACCACACTATACTATTTTACTTCTGAGAAAGTAAAACCATCAGTGGATGGAAAAGCTAATTAACCTAGACTAGAGCTTTCAAATTATGTCACACATGCTTATATTTACCAACCACAAGCAAACACAGCTTCCAGCTCATTTTAACTGGAGGTCCTTTAGGAAGCATCCAAGGCCAGCAAAGCTGTATCCCCAAGAGAGAACCGTGACACCTTTGCCACGGCAGCAGCACAGCTTTATGTCCCTGCCCACTAGGAGAGCTTAACCCACCAAACTGAACACTGAGAAATGGAAGTGCTCTCTAAATATGAAGATTCAATCTCCCCACAAAAGCATGATATTGTCTTGTGCTGATTATATCATGAGATATTCATCCACAACAAATTATCACAGGCGGGAGAGAAACCTGGATGGATATACACTGACAAGTAGAATGTTCAAAAATTATCTTGATGCTGCTGATAAAAATGGGTCACTGACAACAGCAGCTGAAGCTTATGCTTTGACCTTTCCGAAAGTAATGTTTGATAACATCAAAGACAAAAAAAAAATCAGGGAAGCAGTAGGGATTTTAACCCAAGAAAGTCATCAGATATAACTAATGATCATGAACTAGATTCAAGGTTTGATTCTGTTCATTGTTAACTAAAATGACTAGACATTTAGAAGTATTGTCATAAAGCAACAATTTTTAAATAGATTTTATTTACTTTTAGAGAGAGGGGAAGGGAGGAAGAGAAACATCAATGTGTGAGAGATATATTGATTGGTTGCCTCTCACACGCCCCCTACTGGGGACCTGGCCCACAACCCAGACATGTGCCCTGATTGGGAATCAAACTGGTGACCTTTTGGTTTGCAGGCTGGCACTCACTCAACCCACTGAGCCACACTAGCCAGGGCCATCAAGTGACAATTTATGTGAAAGTTAATATAAAATTCAATCCTTTGTCAGAACATTCATCCAAATTAGTCGATATAGCTCACAATTACGTAAACCAATATTATAAAATAGTCAATGTTTTTAGTCCTACATCCAAAAATGCAATTCTGAGGTCTGCAAACTATAGTCAGCTGAGCCACTTTTTGAAATACCATTTCATCTTTACAGGAAAGTAAGGCTATCAAATATTTCTAACCTTTAATAAAAATAAAGTGGTTTAGGCCAGATTGGTATTACCCCCACTATCATCAGGTACTATTTTGGCGTAGAAAAAATTACTTTCTCATTCATATTGAAAAAAAAATTTTGTGTGAGGTTCCCAACTGTACACAGAAACCTAACTTATCCTCACCTCTCAACAGGTACAGAACCATCCACTGAGTATGTATTAGTGCGCCATTAGAGAGCATAAGAAAAACTGTAAGAGACAAATTACGTAATTCAGGGTTTCTAAATGGTAAGTTAAATTACAAAGTGGGACAAATGTTTTTGAGTATTGACAAATGGTTAAGATCCTTAACATTTTATATAAAAATCAACAAATGAAAATAAAATATTCAGTTCATAAAAGACCAAGACATGAACAAACTGAAAACATCTGACACACAAATGAAGACATCACTGAGTGCTGAATGGCTGCTTGCTGTGGGCGTTAACATTTGAATGCTCTTTTGTTCAAGTGTATTTTACTGATTTATGCCATTACAGCTGTCCCACTTTTTTCTCCCCTTTATCCCCCTCCCAACAGTATCCCTCCCCCCTTAGTTCATGCCCATGGGTCATACACGTAAGTTCTTTGACTTCTCCATTTCCCATACTGTTCTTAACTTCCCCGTCTATTTTGTACCTACCATTTATGCTATTCTCTGTACCTTTTCCCCTAGTCTTCCTCCTACCCCCCACTGCTGAAAACCCTCCATGTGATCTCCATGTTTGTTCCCAATTGATACTTTCCGTGTACATGGGTTTTTCTAGGTATTAAATCATGTGAAATACCTGGTACATGGTAACTAAATAGGAGACAGTAATGTAAACTGGTAAGTTAAAAACATTAGCCACCCCTTGGTGAGGGAAAGTTGGCCTCCACTTGAGCCCAAACTATTTGCATCTTAGTGGGCAGTGTGGATACTTGTTATCCCCACTATTGTCTTTTCCTCAATTGAGCCCCAACACCACCTCAATTTCCTCCTTAGGAAACAACCAGATAAGGTTTATTGCAGTATGACTTAGAATAGCAAAAACTTGGTCAACACCTAAATCACTGGGATTGGTTAAAAATACTGTCCTTAATTTGATGTAACTCAGCACAGCTGTGAGGCTTGAACACCTGATTATACAGGGTGGGCAAAAATAGGTAGTCAATAAAGCTACTGTATTAATCATAATCTGGCTTTTTTCATACAAACTGTAAACCTACTTTGGCCATCCCTGTATTCTTTCACTTACTTGCCTGGAATACTGTTAAAAAAGTCTACACAACACTGTAATGTAATGCCCACACTGACACACACCCATCATTAGAAGGCTTGAAGGACTATGTATCAGGAGTCAATACTTTTTTCTGGGTGATGGATTATAAACTATATTCATTTGTATTCTTAAAACTTTAAATGTAATCCATATATGCTTCCTATCAGGAGAAAGTCATTTTAGTTTAGAAAATAACACACAAGGCGGTGACCCCCCTAAAATACAATTATCTCCGACAAGGTAGGCCCCTTGTAGTATAAGCATCCCCTGCTAGGTGAATGTTAGAAACACATCTGTCTCAGGGTACCAGCTGGCAATGTTATGAAAGGCTGTGTTTGGCTTTGGTGAATTTTTTTTTAAGACTCTTTGCAATGCCATTGTTTGTCCATTTCGTGATGGGTGGTTTATGAGCACACCTGCCCATTGAACGTTCAGTGTTCAGCAGTTTTGGACCAAAACAGCAGGATCTCCATGTTCCATCTTCCCTATTCACCTGGCACTGCCCAGAGCAACTTTCTTTTGTTTCCCTGGATGAAAAAAGTCCTCAAAGGGAAACATTTGCAGATGTGGAAGAGGTGAAATAAAAAATGGCAGCAGCACTAAAAAGGCATCAAAATTGAGTTCAAAAACTGTTTTGAGCAGTGGAAAAAAGTCTCAATAGGTGTATTGCATCAAATAGATAGTACTTTGAAAGTGACTGAAGTTTAGACAGGATAAGAATACATCATTTTTTATAGATTCCATTTTTGGGGGAAGTCCCCCCTCATATATAGGAGCAGAAAAAAAGTAACTGGTTTTCCAAAGTGACTTCATTTTTTCAGTAGGTTTACAGCACTCTCCCCATCCCATATTTAAGTCAGTGACAAAACCATTTAGAAATGACACCATAAGATGAACTTTATTTTAAAGCTCATAAAAGGCTTCACAACACCAGTAACACAAAGAACCCACATTTCTTCCGCTTGACATCTTCACGACAGTGCACTGTGTAATGAGAGATATCTGAAAGATTTGTTCTGCATGCTGCTAAACACATTTCACTAGCATTTGCATTACTCAATAAATTTTATTATCAAAGCAAAAAATCATCTTCTATTGGACAGAATTTTAGAAAGCCCTTGTGAAATCCGACTGTCTTGTTTATAAACATCCACACACACATGCCGAAATGGAGAGCAAGATGCAAGAAAACTACCTTGGCAGGAACAAATTTTACCCACAGCCCTCTTGAACAAGCAGTACAGTTTGTTTTAGCTTCTTCAAAAGACAAGCCAATTTCATCTTCACTGATGCAAATGGTTAATACTGCACAGAAGCTTAGTATGAATTCACAATTCCACAGGAATCTGAAAGTTACCAAGGCAATTTTCCCTTTTAGGATCATAAAGACTACAGACTTAAGCTTTTTCTTCTTCCACATACTACACAAAGTTCTAAACATCCTTAAAAAAGAAAATATAAATAGTCTCAGTATGTTACATAGAGTCACATACTATGGCAAAAAAATTATTAATTGAAGGACAAAGCCAATTTAACGTTATCTAGTCCAAGTCCATGTTAATGGAATTCTTCTCATTGGGGTAACATTCACCATTCTGATGTGAAGGTTCAGCACCGAAATTATTTTTGCCTTGATCTAAATCATCTTTTTTATCAGTATTTGGGCCATTTGTAGTTCTTTCCAGTTTTGGTGATTCAATTTTTGGTTTGGGCTGTGTTACAACAGGTTCACAGGTGTTATTCAACTCCTAGAAAGGAAAACAAATTCAGTCATCAGACCGACTCAGATCTACCCAGGTCATTTTCTATTATTTTCCTACATACTTGAACCAGTCCTTTTCTACAAGTTCAATTATACAAGTCTCAAAGAATCCCATTTATTCATTACACTTGCTCAATACTACTGTCTGAAGCCTGAGGGATAAGTGAATATTCACCTATGATATCTAGCCCAAAGATAAGAAAAGCCAAAGATCTGAACTTCATTGCAGCCCACCGATTTCAACGCCTCCCGTTTCCTTAACTTTCACTGTGTCTGAATATTCTTTCAGACAGAAAGCAGTTCCTCAGGTTTTCCCCAACTTCCTTCAAGCCTCACACACTGGGCAAGGTCTTTTCTCCACTGTCTAAATTCTCCTAAACCCTTCTGGCTCTATTTGTACCATCAGCACTTTATAAGCTGTCAGATTTACTGCTACACGTGTTTACTGTCAAGTCTTCCTCACTCTAGCAGGTGACTTCCACAGGGCAGGGACTTTCTTTGTACTGGAAGTTTAGCACCTGGTACAATGGCACATAGTAGGGGCTCAACGAATACATTTGCTGAGCTGAATGAATAAATAAAATGGAAATTTAACAGAAACCCATATACTTCTAAATTTTGTGTTATCAAAAATAAACCATGAAATCTAGTTTCAGTCAGGACGAGGTAAAAGATTTATAAGAAAAATGGCCATGTTCAGGGTTGAAGCGATTATAACTTGAGTCCCTAAGAAAACACAACAATGAACAGACAACACTCACCTTTATTTTTGCTTTAATTTCCTGAGAACGTACAACTGGATCCTGATCAAGACTCTTTGTAGCCTGGGCATTCATGATGTTATTCATCCACTCCATCACTTCATTCACAGACTTCTCGACCTTCTTCATTTCAGACTCATCAATATGGTTGTATTTCTCATCCTGAATGGAAAAAGTGTTGTCATTCTGTACATTAAGGTATTTAACAGTGACAACTAACTAGACAAAATTTTCTACGAAGCTCAAATCTACCTCTGGCCTCAAATACCAAAACCAAATTTCTCGTTTAAGAACATCTGTTCCCAACAAAGGTTCCTCAGCTTAAATATTAGCTGATCAAAACCTCCTGTAACCTCCTCTAGATGTACGAAGACTTACATTATTTCTGAAGTCAGCTGCTATCTTGGCATAGTGCTGTAGCCTCTGTCCTAGTTCTTCAAACATTTTTGGCCGTTCCTCAGCTTCTTGAAATCGAACTTTAATTGGAGTGCCAATTTTCTAAAACAAGTAAGTTAGTATTTGTCATAATCATATTTTTAAGTCTGTAGTCTAAAACACAGGCACTACTTTCAGAGGTGAAAGAAGGGCCTACCATTAATTCTTCCAATTTGTCCACATAGGCTTGTTTTGCTTGGTCCTCTCCTTCCTCATACAGCCAGTCCTCAGTCTCTGTGAGCAGTCTCAAAAAATTTTGATGGTCCTATATATGAAACATGACAACCAACACGATGGAAAGTGAGTCAGAAGAAATGTTAAGCACTGCCCTGGTCCATTGGTTAGAGCATCATCTGGATACAGCAAGGCTGCAGGACCTGGTCAAGGCACATATAAGCAGCAACCAATATGAACGCATAAATAAGTTAAATCGGTATTTCTTTCTCTTCCTCTCTTGCCCCACCCCCACCTTTCCTCTCTAGAATCTCATAAAATAAATTTTTTAATGTTAAATACCAAGTTATTTGCTCTTATTTCTAGGAAAGCACTCAGATCAACTGGATTGTCTTCACTAAAAAGAACCAAGGAGCAATGAATGCACTCCACGATCAGCCCCTCTAGTATTTCACATAGGGATGCTCAGCTTTTCTTTGGCTTCTCTATGCTTCATACTGGGACATTTGGGAATTTTGGTAGATCACTCTTACTTACAATTATTGTATCTTGTAAGTCCAATTATGGACAATTTCCACATTGAAATGTGGGCATGGAAGAGGAATTACCTTTGTACTCTTCAAAACAATTAGGTTCTATTCACTTCCACAACTACTAGGTACTCACTCAAAGGGAAATGATTCAGGCACTGAACACATGAAAAACTCATTCCTACCCAATTCACATAAACTATATACTGCTACTCTAGCCTTAGGAGGTCTAGCCCGGTTGGGGTTATCACTACTTCAAGAATCGCCATAATAACCCATCTAAGAAATTTCAAGGCAGAGCCGAGAATTGAAATGTATCACAAGGATCTCAGGACTAAAACAGACCAAGTTTAAATTCCTTTAACTTCAGAATTAATTCTTCAACTATCCTAGATCTCTCTCTAGCCAATTTTGCCCTAAGTCCCATCTTTCACAGTTGTGCTTCTGGGATTTACTCAGAAGTCTACTGACTTTGGGAACTTAGACAAGGGCTAAAGAGAACAGGGGCTGATAAATTTTAGAATGACTAGATGAACTAGTTTTGGGGAATACATAATAAGAGCAACCAAGTCATAAAAAAAAGTTTTTGAGGTCTCTGAAAGCAAAGATTTTCTTTTATTTATCTTTTTAGCCCCTATAACTGTGACTGTCATAGACTTGAGATTTCTTTCCTCTGGATGGTAAAAACTGAGGAGTCACTGGTATAAACTAGAACAGAACACATCTGCACATCACTGTGAGCCTCTCCCTATGACATTGTTTATACAATTTCTATTTCAAGTTGTTTTGCTTTGGAAAAGCTCATTACGTAATCTAGTTAGAGGTTCAAATGTTGAATTTGATATTAAACTCTTTTTATCTGAATAGAAACCAGGCTCTAAACACACCTGCTCACAGATGAATTTTTCATATGGTCCACACAGCTTGTCCCGGAACTCATACACATACTCCTCCACTGCATTTTTAGCATCATTTCTTTCCTTCTCCAACTTATCCTGCATTATCATCTTACCCTGTGAGGGAACAGAAAAGATTAATTCCAAACTTTTGTTTTCTGTAATAAATTGTACCAAAAAATTAGTGTTAATAGTACTTATTTATACTCATACAACTTTTACAACAAACCCTATAAAGTTCTTCCTTTTCTAACATTATATAAAAAATTATATAACTTTCTCATTTGAAAATTAATGCTAAGGAAAAAAGTCCACGTGTTTATATTGTTTTCCTTTATATAGTGATATGTTTGTCTCATACTGAGATTTGATATTGGTAAATGGACAGTGGTCGGCCACTCTGCCAAATCTGAAAATCAAGGATAAATTACTTATATCCACTTATATATTTAATGTTGAATTTATAAACACAGTGTTCCCATCTGAGTACAGAAAAACTGAATCTTAGTTATTTCACATACTCTAGACTACGGAAAAGCACAATGTTTTAACAGAAAAATATTCAGGGTAGCCTGAAATATCGATTGTGCCGTGTTCTGTGCTAGAAAACATGGGCATCCAATTTCTTCACAAGGTCTTGAACAATCACGTTTATACCAATCAGAGCAGTACCCATCTCGTTTTTCACAAGGATGAAAAAATATAAACAAAACTGGTTAAAAAATTAAACTGAGAAGCCACTGATTTTGGCTTCATCCTATCTGTAAAACTATATAAAACTTGGGATATTGAAAAGGATCACAGCCATTTATCTATTAGAAATATGGGTAACAGGGCCAAACAACTACACACATTCCAAAATGTGTATTGGAAGTACCTACCTCTGTTTCGATGTACATGTTAAGCAGGTCTCTCCCCAGTTGCCACACCAAGTTAGCCTCCACAGGCAGCTCCACATTCACCACCTTGATTTTGGGTTTTTTAGCTTCTGGAGGCTGGTCAACTTTCTTTTCATTTGCCTTAGGAAAACGGTAAAAATAAATAAAATAAAAATTCTTAAATAATCCTTGAAAAACAAAACTCTTCTATCATACTTGCTGATGACACAGGCAAATATAAAATCCCCACAACTATGACGGTGGAAGACGGTATAAGGTCATCTGATTCCCACCCACCCATTTTAAACCAGGGCTATAATGACATGTAAGCATGCCACTCTCCCATTTGAGAATTCACTAGGACATTTCTGTTTTCACAATGAACTTAAATTTAATCTCTCCTGCTAAAGCTTTTCTCCATTGGTCTTTACGTTCTCATCCCTATGAACAATGATTGTGACTCTGAAGAGTCAAAAATATTAAATTGCTGCATCTTTATATCTTTATAGTATAGTCTAGAAATTGACAATAACTGCAGACAGACCAACCTGTAACACTAGACATGTCAGGGTCAACCTATCTCTGTAATATATGCCTAAGCCCTTCTGTACTGGCATTAAACTTGCTTTAATTACAATTAGCACTGTATTGACAAGTGCCTCTCAACATGTCTTACTGAATTTGGAGGTCACACATGTGTGTATGTCTTTATTTCTACTATCCGCCTGACTCTTTTCACTTCTCATAAAAGTCTTAAAATAGCAAATATAACGATGCAGTGAATGATGACAATTTATAGTGGGTTTTTCAAAGTATGTAAATATAGGATTAAAGAAGCAAGCATCTCCCACAGCCTTTAATTTTCCAAGCCTTTTCTATTTATTTCCATTTCTGCAGGTTCCCACTCATACAGGCAATGAAGAACACAATGTGGGAAACAGAGAAGAAGATAACCAGGGGGTGTATCACATGCACCCTGGCTAGCTGGTTTGGTAAAGTAGGAAGAGATCAGCCCACAGGTCACAGCAAGCACTACCAATGATTCATTTTGGGGCAGCTATAAAGAATGTTAACATCCTGGACACTTCAGAGAAAAAAACCTGGGACTTAAAAAGGTTCAGTGATTTGCCTAAAATTACAAAGACAGAGGTGGGACGAGAACTCTTGTTTCCCAGACTTCTAGTTCAGTGCTCCTCAGAAATCCCATGTCTCTCAACAGCTATAAGCTGCGTCACTAGCAATGACCCAGTCCACATGCCTGCACTCCCTGTGTCTTCCTCCCTCTGGTGCACAGGAGAACACTCCAATACATTGTCCACGCTCCAGAGGCATGAACCACAAGAAAGACAAATGGATCTGATCACATCTACACTTAGCAAAAACACCAGAGAGCAACAGATATTTGGGAAACAAATGGATGACAGTCTGTGTGTGGTAGTTAAGTCGGGATAAAACTATCTGTACAACATTATACCAACTCCTGACAAAACCAATGTGTCACCACAAGGCATCTGATGTGGTGTGGACAAGGAGCCCTCTGTGGGGGTGTATGAGAACGTTCTAAAAAACCTGATGCTGGTGCTTCCCCTACAGCTAAGAGCGTGAGGTGCTACCAATGGCACGTTCCAGACAGATACTGACGTTATAGGCACCGTCAGTTAATGCTCAGTTAAGTGTAAGTGAGGGGAGTGATGCTGAAATCAAGGAGCTGTTACTATGAAGGAAGCAGTGCTGCTCCACTGGCACCACTAACTCTAGCAGGAAGGCTTTTAGAGACCAGAACCAGGACCCCCACAGAAGGAACCAGGACACGGGGGCATTAGAAACTGGAAACGTCCACCAACTGTAAAACATCTAGAGTAAAGAATTCTACCCTCACAATGAGAAAACCAAACTACTAATGGAAGGTTATTAATTTATATGCAACTTGCCAAAGGAATGAACTTTTGCAAAGCACAGAATGATCTGGAGAGACAAGAGAAACTTCCTAACATTCATCCAACTATAAATTTTAAAGGTTTAATTAGAAACCAACATTTTTAAAGGGACATAACACAACGATTTAATTTAGCTTCCAACATATACTATGGAAGCAGGGCAAAAGAACAATTACTTTGAAATGCAGTCTGGTGATTTCCAGATCATCCTAATTAATTTATTCAAATTTGACAGGTGATGTGAGAGGAGAAGAAAGTTCCAGACTCCTGTAGCCCGTGTATTTATCATTAGACTAGTTCAAGTGGCAACTAATCACACAGCCCTGGGCTGTATCTATTTCTGCTCCTCACATCAGCAGGCACCTCTGGCACTAGAGAAGGCAACCAAGTCTATGTGCCTCCTGCTGCCTGCAGTGACAGTTAACCAAGAGAAGCCTTCAGGTCTAACGCAGGATACTCAGTTCCTTTAGTTGGGCTTGAGTACCTTCAACTGGTATTAGTTGAAAAGCACAGAAAAATCAAGAGGAAAATAAAAAACCCTACATAAACTGAGTAAGACAACTTGGTGCTTGCTCTTGAAACTGCAGATTTAATGATATCATTAATGATCACATGTTGCAACATTGTCCATGGAATGAACTAGAAGCATCACTCACTTTGTCAGCATCTGGGGTTTTGTTCTCTTCTGAGGTAAGTTCAGGTGAAGGGGCAGACTGTGAGGTCTGTTGACCATCAGTTTGTACCTGGGGCTGTGTTCCAGCTTCACTGCTGTCTTGCTGGACATTTTTCTGAAATGAAAGCCCAGGCACAAAGGATGTAGAAAGCAGGTGTACTTGGATAAATGTAAAGGTTACAGGACACCAGAGATAGTACGCTCAATTACTGAAATCTTAACAGGTGAGGGTAAAACACTAGATAATAGCAAAATGAACACAATCTAAAAACCTGTTAGAAATCTAAATCTATAAAAAATTATTTGAGTGACAGCAGTTAATATAGTTAAATAACACAAATAGTAGGTGCTTTGACTGATGTGAACGACAATAACTTTCCTTTAAAAAACTTCCACCTCGCCTTGCATAGATAGTGACTCCTGAAAGCAAAGGAAACAGGTTTGCTCCAGGCCTACCCCAGAAACGAGCTTCTGAAACCTAATGTCACCAAGAGTCACCATGAATGTGGATGCATCTCCATTTCAGTGAGCTGAATGGTTCCATAAAGAGCCAACCACCGGTTGTTCAGGGCTCATCATAACAGCTGACACACAGACCCCTCTCCCCACTGCTTGTGGTCCAAGTAGTTATACCCAAAAGACCTCAGCATGAAGATTATATGCTACTTGACAGTGACCGCGATCCTTCCTGCCCATCCTGAAGCCTCTCATCGTTTTCTGTCAGAGCTTCAGACTCTAAAGTAGACACTGAAGTGTTCAGAAGCCAGGCACTCCTGATATGTCCAGAAGGTCCTAACAGACTGACACAACAGGCATTAGAACAATGGTGTCTGCAGCCAAATGAGAAAGCCCATGGCCCTGGTCATTTTGCTCATTATACTGAAGTCTGTCTAGATGAGAACACTAAGGCTCAGATATTAATGTTCCTTACAGTTCTAGAAACAGAGGTCTCTGATTACTATTCTCACATCTTAAACACTATACTGACTGCCTCTTTATTTAAGCTATTCCTTATTGTTACCCAGAAGTAAGGCTTCTTAAAGTTTCCTCTGTTGACCACATAATACTAGCACTCATGCTAAAGGTGGTCTAAATTAAGAACATGAGCAGTAACAACCTTTTCTGCTCTAGAAAGTCACTTTTCTTCTTTCCTCATACAACAAACCATAAAAATAAAAGCAAATACCAAAGCCAGTTTTGACATTCAAAAAAACAAAAACAAAAACAAAAAAAAACAAAAACAAAAAACCAGATTAGCTTTGATATCTGTTATATATTCCACCAAACATTTTTTATAGTAGTCTTTTTTTTCTTAACTATCAGTCAACATTTTACTTCTCAATATGTGGTCTGTCTTTAAGAAAAATAATTCAAAGAAACTTTACCTATTCCAATGAAATTGTCAAATGCCAGTTCAAATGAAGCTCCACAGATTAATCACAATTTATCAAACCATACGCTGTCTATTAACATTATAGAGCAACTGTTAATTATCATCATTACCTAAAATTCTAATCAAAATTAAGCAAAACCTATTTTATCTCTTCCCTACCCTTCTCTTACAGTTTAGGATTAAGTCAACTATGTATTCAAACGTAAAAGGCTCATCCTCAGACCTACCTCAGTGTCTGGGTTTTCTGGTGGCCTCTGGCTCTGACACTCCATGTCTGCTTCGACAGAAGGCAGCTCTCTGTCCTCAGCAGGCACTTTCTCCACCATAGACGCCGTGGAAATGGTGAAAATGCCATGGGTGTTGACTCGTACTTTCACTTTCACTCTCGATTTTTCTCCATCTTTCTGCGCAGAAACATTCTGAACTATGAAGCGGCCTGAACAAAAATAAATCGACAATTTTAGAACTGAATCTACATCTCTGTAAAGATGACAAAGGCTAAGAACTAAGTTTGAAAGTACTGTTATTCCTAAATCTCCTTTTCTCTACCAACTGAATTAGACTTACCATACTGTGCCATGTATAACGTGCACCCACGTTTTGGCCCAAACTTTCAGGAAAAAAATCTTTTGTTCTAAATTTTTAGTTCAACTTTTTATTTGTTTATACTTAGAAACAAAACCAATTATTGTATTCCAGGGTATTTTGCATATGGGTACCATTATTACTTTCTAGAGTTACACTTTTAATGCATAAGCATAAATAAAAGAATTAAAAACATTTATATAAATACAAATTAGTACTCATGTATAATGCACATCCTCCTTTTCCCTCAGAAATTTGGGCAAAATAGTGCACGTTATACACAGCAAGATATGGTAAGTCTTTTAATGTATATTATAAGCACAATCTCTGAACATAGGCAAGTCTCCACTATAATTTTAATATTTGTGATTAACCTTAATATGCCATGAAGTGTCCAAAGGCCAAGGATACACTTGTGACCATTTTTATTTAACACTTTTATTTAAAACCACCACCACCATGTGTAAGACACCGATGACCGCTCACCCTACTTCTCTAGGTGGGTGAGCACAATCTAGACTAGGGTGAAAAACCATTAGCAAGTGAAGGGCTGATGGTTATCAGGCTGTGCTGCATTTTAATCCTACACGGTCTTTCAGGTAATATCATTTTTTCTGACTGAATAACCAAAATAGTTTCCTAGGTTTTAAATAGGTGAGGTGAGCTAAAACCTTCATCAAAGCTGGACATTGTTATGTACAACAGAGTAGTCCCAGAGCATGACTAAGGAAGAGATGGATGCTGACTCTGACCCAGTCTGTGACCAGGTGCAAGCTACTTAACCTTCCATGCTTCTGTGGATTGGGCTGGTGTTTACAGTGAGCATGAAGAACTATGGAACCAGACACTAAGTGTCAGTGACCATCTCCACCAAGAATGTAATTCCCAGGACAGTGAGAGATGTTGGAATATACCTTCAGTAACCATCATTTCACTAGTTTGGGAAGTAACTGCCATTAAGACCCATTTAAAGAACAGCATTTACTATGTGGTGGAGAGACAGACAGAGAGAGTGGGGTGGAGGGATTTCTTTAAGTATGTGCAAGCTTTTTCAGTTTGGGTGATAATATGAAAAATTTGGTACCATGCTAAAAAGCTTGATTTTATACTCTGCACAATGGGAAGTTATGCATAGAATCTTAAGTCACAATTTCAGTCTATCTTCAACAATTTCTCCCCAACAGGTTCATAAAAACAAAAAACAAAAGCAAAAAAAAAAAGAAAGAAAAAAAACTGTCAGGACTTTTACAACGTAAAGTAGTAAGAAAAACATACAATTGGCCAGGGCCAGGTTAGACTGCTTCCACAATTTCATTATGAAAGGCTACAGGCAAGGGTGAGTCCTGAAGAGACCTGGCAATATTGGCAAGTTCTACTCACAGCCCGGGAAAGAACACGGCTGCTGAGAGAGATGCCTGAGGCTGTACCACAGATTTCTAGAGTTACTGTGTCAAACTAGATGGACAGTGTCAAGCTTCTCAAAGAAGAATGTACCAAAATTGATGTAATGTTTTTTAAAATACAAAGGTGCATTTGAGAAGTAGCTCAATGGTTTCTAAGTCAGGTTTTAAAAGCTGAAAGTAACACTCTGTAAAGTAGTTTCACCTAGAGGAATGGTTAATGTTAAAAGTAAATGGTAATTCCTTAAATATACATATAATATCAGAATATGAATTATATCAAAATGTTCCTAAATATAGATCCTTAGAAGTAACAGCAGAACTAGCAATTCCATTTCATCACTGTAGGCCAGTTGATTGATCAATAAAGATTTCTCCATCACCATTATCCTAAATTGAAAATGCCTTCACTCAGAATTATGTTCCCCTCAACACTGCCAAAAGTCAGTTTCAAGTTTGTACACTAAGTCTTTAAGAATAAACATACTTAATTGCTTTTACCTATTTTTGCTTCTGGATATGGAACTCCTTGAGGATCAGAATAGAAAGCTTCCAGCTCAAAAGGTCCGCTTCTCAAGAAGGTGAGAACTTTGGAGAAGGGGGCAGCGTGGTTCCGACTGAACACCTCGTGAACACTAAGAAAGGAAGGGTGGTCAGTATATCAAGTACTGAAGCTTATTGTGCTACATGAACAGAACAGGCACATTACAAAACCTTTATCAAGTCTATCACACCATTTATAACACCAAAATGAGATAAATACTTTTAAAGGTTTGGTTTTTGAAAAGTCCCAGCTAGATTAATCAGACACACTACCATTCAAGTCATCTGTGACTTTCTTCCTTATAGAAAAACACATTATCTGGAAGTTCTTTTCTGATACATACCCTTCAGTGTCTTCTGAATCGTGGCTCCACACAAGAGATATTGGAAAAGAAACTGCATCCGTGACAGAAAACTCTCTAACTTTAAATGCTGGAGACAGGATTGCACACTTCAAAAAAGAAAGACAGGAGAAATTATCATGAGCACATAAATAATTCACTCACCTTTTAACATAAAACTCAATTCAAATGGAATGGGTAGGTTTAAATTCAAATTCAAAATTGCTTATAGGACACATCAACTATAAAAACTTCCCAGGTTTCTGGGAATTAGAGAGAAGGAGGCATACTCTGTTGTCAAAGAAAATAAAAAACAAAAACTGCATGATGGGACAGGATGAAACAACAGATAATCAGGAATAAGAAGTATCTGTATGTTCTTCCATTTTCATCTTTTAAAGGGTAGTCCTTCTAAATACCTTTATCCACAGAATCTCTTGCTTTGTACTAACCAGATCAAAACTCAAGCATGTTAACCTGAAATTTTAGTTAAAACTACTTAATTTATTTGACATTGTCCTAAATATAAACTGAAACTAATTCTCCTTTTTATCAGTAACATCTAGATTTGGTGTTTTTCCTTTGTGGAACATCAGGCCTGAGCTGCCTTCTTACTTGATAAAAACAGATTAAAATCAATTTGGAGGGGGAGCAGTCTTTCCTAAAACCAGTGAACAAATATACCCTTAACCCTGCAAACTCTCCCCCACATCAATTCTGTATTATACCAGATTGTCATTCCAAGTCCCACCTATGTGCCCTGCAACAACTGTCACCCCCACAAAGCTAATTCATGTGTGACAGCTGATTTCTGCCACACCCCAGAATCATGCCACTCCCTCATTCCCAGTTTGAGCAACACTAGCTCCATAGCTCCTTTAATCTTGAATTTCCTGGACTGTCCAGGTTTAAAGATCCTCCTCTCCCTACAGCCTTTTGGACTACCTTGAAAGTACCTCCCCTGGGGTATCTAATCAGGCTCAGGGCTTTCTTACCACCTGAAGCCAGCACCATGTAATGAGGTGGAAGAAGTTTCTGGTATGCCTGCAGGGGGAGGAAGGCTCAGGAAGCATACCTGCAGTGCGCAGCCCCTGGCAACTGCTTCATCTGCATTGAGCGTTGTGCTAACATCTTTTCCAAAGAATCTGAGAATTTTTTCTTTCACAGCTGGAATTCGTGTAGCACCTCCAACTATCTCAACAGCACTCACATCTTCTACTTTAAGCTGTGTTTGTTCCATCAGTGAATAAAGAGGAAATTCTATCCTTTGCAGAAGTTCAGCACAGAGTTCTTCAAACTGTGCCCTTGGTAAGCAAGAGGAACACTTATAAATTTTTAGAAAAGTTACCTAAAGATCAATATCTTGTTTTAAAACAATAAATCTTATCAACCCAATGTATTTCTTTTGGGTAAATTTTTTTATCAGACACCCTGGATTCCACATGGGCCAAGTTTAACTGTATTGTAATTTGTAACTTTTTAAAATATAAATTTACAAAACAAGTGGAGGAGGTGGGGGAGAAAATCAGTTATCACCGAATCACTTTTACATTAAGACTGACATTTTACTCTTATGTTTTATGTGACCCAATTCTTGTTACTTTTTAAAAAATTTCCATTGATTTCAAAATATTTCTGGAAATGCATTATTTGGTAAAGCACCAGTTACTAACCCAGAAGTACCAAAAAGTAGGAAAAAAAAAAGGCCCAAAAGATGGATTCAGCATGAGGGTGCTTAGCAAAGCTCTTTCTAAATACCCTCTTAGCAGAAGTGTGCCTCATTCTAAGGGTGCTCATGGTCTTCCCGGCAGGTCGCACACAACTGTGGGCCTAAGACACACAGCACCCCTGCCAGAAGCTCTTCCTATTTGCTCTGACAGAATTCAGGACGTACCTGTTCATCTTTCCTGACACGTCCTGGTCATTCATGAAGCACTCAATGCTCAGTGGCAGGTCCGTGCTGTTTGAGCTCATTAGCTTTTTCAACTTCTCACACTCTTGATATAGACGAAGAAGAGCTCGAATTTTGGATTTTGCATCCAACTTGTACTTAGTTTTAAATTCTGCACAAAAATGGTCTACTAACTTTTCATCAAAATTTTTTCCTCCTAAGAAAGGATCAAAAGCTGTTCCCAGTACCTAATTTGGTTAAAACAACAAATAATCTGGTTATTTTCAATCACATTTTTTACTACCATCTTAAACATGACTACTCAAACAATTGAAGACTAACAAGCTCAAGACTTTTACCTAAAATAAACATGAAATCCAAGTCAGGAGAAATGTAACTACAAAATCCAAATGAAATACTAAATTCTTAAGGTAGTTTTGACTTTTAATGATTACATAAAGATGATCTGAAAAAGCTTTTCTTGCCTAAGCAAGAATATAGAGTATGCCAAAACATCATCTTTATAAAGATCAGCCTTAGAGAATAGTTCCTTGTTCACACCATGACCCAGCACTCTGTCATTACCAAGGAGACCACAGTCAAGAAGTTCAGTAGCTTAAAGTAATGACAGATAAAACACACTTAATAGATTTTGGTCCCTTAATTCCAATTTATGACTTTACCTTCAATTTTCCCTTGTTAAAGGCACAGGCAGACACCTGAAAAGCTGAGTGTCCCATATCAACGAAAACCACTATCCGAGGTTTCTCATCCAGGCTTGGGAGATCCTGCTTATAAATTCCGTAATTCAAAGCAACTACAAAAAAATAAGTGAGTTTCAATTCTTTGTGTCACATTTTCTCAGGAATTTCATTGTTGTAATATAAGTATACATGCAGGAAACCTGACTATACTTCAAACAACTAAAGCTGAACACACTGTTTTTACACCCTGTATCACACTAGTTTTCTTGGCATCGATTACTTTTCCCCCCTTTCTGACTTTAGCAGAGTGCTCTATCATTTTCCGATGTATGGACACACACAACGGAGAAGACACACAATGACATGTCATCACAAACAGCTATCCGACTCACTACGCAATACTCACATTTTAATCACGACCTGCCAGGAGACTGCTCATCCAAAAAAATTAAGAATTTAATATACAACTACAGGAATTGCAGTTCCTACCAATTATTTTTAGATCCAAGACAAATAACTGATCTCTCTTAAAGAGTCTGTTAGCTCTTTCTGAACTTTGAAACCACTGTATTTCTAAACATGTATACCCAAGAGCATGGCTTTATTGAAACTTTAAAACTTAGAATCCATTAGAAATATGTTTAAAAGCCTAATTTATTTTGCCTGACACTAAACTGTAACTGAGTTTTTGGTCATCTGAAATCATAATAAACTCATAAAAGCTCTAGGAGGAGGTAACAGTGACTGCTTTGCTCAACATTATATCTGCCTCTAACCCAATGCCTGAAAAATGATACAGTTTAGTATTAGACAGAGATGAATGATCAATGCCTAACTACATATATCTGCAAATTATAAGAGGAGAGAATTTTTTTAACTACATCAGTAATTGTAGTCAAGATAGTTGTGAAACCCAGAATCTTAAGATTTTGGGAAAATTTGTCTTAACTGTAAGAACATAAAAAATTTTAAAAAACTAAATCCAACACACATAATTCAAAAAAGTAAAATACATACAGGGTAGGGTAAAAGTACGTTTACAGTTGTCTGTAGGCAAAATACAGTAGCACAACAACAAACCATTTTGCACATACAACTGTAAACCTACTCCCCCACACGGTATACATAAAAGAATTTTCTAATGTAAACACATTCATAAATCTGACAAAGTGCAATTTCTCATTAAATGTACGCATATGAAAAGCTGGAATTTTTGTTCTCAAACCTAACATGTTTTTAAATAGTATTTCTGTATCAATGTGATAGTGTTCAGTAATTGCTCCTTATGTGTTTTAGCTCTAGCTTTTATAGTACAGTCACACAAATTTTTGCTTACCAGCTGTCATGTCATTCATGAGTCTTAAGCAGTTTAGGCCAACAATTTGCGCAGCATCTAATACAGATCGTCTCTCAGCATCTGTGAAGAAAGAGGGGACCTACAGAGAAAGACAAAGAATTTTAACATACCTAAAGAAACAAAATACATACAAATTCCTTATAACCACTTGTAATAAATTCCTAACATTCCAGCTAAATAGGTTCCTAGCTAAGTTATAAAACAGAAATAAAACTTTAGGCTTTGTTCCTAGCAAGTTCCTTAACATTAAGGACAGTTAACTTACTTTTGAAAAGATTACTCTAAACTTACAGTATCTACAAAGTAGTCTTTATTATAACCAAATTTTAATTCAAAATAAAAACAAACCAGTTTTCATAAGGCATATTGAGGTTTTCAAATCTATCAGAAAGCTTTAAAATTAAGTGGATAAAATACCATTTCCAAATGTCTTACATTTCTATTGATATTTGGAAGTTATAATGCTAAATCAACATTTAACATTAAATGTAACTATAGCTGTTAAAGACTACAAAAACTTAAACACAGTGCTAATTCAAGCATATGCTACTGCCCTTTAGTTTTGCTACTTTTTGAGCTCAAGCATTACTAGATGATGCAGTATCTTCTAATTCAGTAGACATGTTAAGATTACAAGAACTTTTTTCTTTGCAAAGCTTGTTGATTTTCCTAACAGAAAGAAGAGCAAAACAGCTCAAGGAGATGGAGTTTCTCATGGTGTTGAGTGACTGGTGCTCCAAACTAAAATATTTCAATCACATTTAGGACAGTGTCTTAACTAGGATACTCCTCTAGAAAAGCATCTAACAATACATTCATAGTAGCATTTAATTAGAAAGTACCTAGGGGAAAGCTCACTATAGTGGACTTCACACATTCCCTCCAAAGTAATTGTAGATGCTTCAGAAAGAGACAGAGGCTAGAACCAGCATGAGTCTCTGGCTCACCTTTCAAATCAGAACACTGTTTTCATCAGTTTTTTCATCAAATTAAAGAAAAAAGGACCTTTTTTAAAAAAAGGAATAGGACCACTGATTTATAACTTGATTTGTTTTATCAGAGAGTAAAGTAATTACTCTTAGCAACAGGCAGATATCCCTGTGGTAGGTCACATTCTAGCTTACAAAGGCGAGAGGAGAAATTTCAGCCCTGTCTCTGTTCTTCCATATCCTAGTACACACTGGCATACAGACTCTGACTAGTCCAGCAGGCCACCTACCCAGGCTGTAATGAAAGACTGTGGTGTGTAGGTACGTCCTGGGGCCGAGCAGATCAAGAAGTTACCCTAGACACTTGAGAGAACAGAATTCAGAACTTCCTTTTTTGGTGTCCAAATAAAAGGTGGCTTTTATCCATTTCAAAAACTCCTTGATAACCTAACAACTGTCCTTTGGAGGTAGTAGACTGGCTAGGGCTGAAAATCTAGGTTTTGTTAATACTGGTAGGTTGTATTTTAAAACTTCTAACGCACTGCTTCTCAACTTCAGGGGTGGAATTCAGAAAAGCTCCTGTCTATGTACACAAGTTATTTAACAGTATGGGAACCATTAGAATATCTCCTATTCGAATAATCAGTCTGTATTTTCAAAAAGACCCATAGATTTTGATTTGCATCTCAAGAACCTCTGCAAACTTCCACTTGAACCTCCTCTGAAATACTCCTATGTTAACACAGTCCCATATAGTTTTGATCCCTAGTAATAGAACAGCTTTCACACATTGGACACTTGAAAGTAACGCAAAGCAGACAAATTAAAACACATTGCCTTGCTGAATTCTACTTACTGAAATAACACAATCTGTTACTGGTTTCTTGAGGTTGTTTTCAGCAGTTTCCTTTAACTTAGTTAACAGCATGGCTGTTATCTGTTCCACACTAAACAGGTGTTCTTCATCCATGTACATTACCTATTTACAGAAACAAAATGTTTTAATCAGTGGCAGTTAGAGCTACCTGCCAATATTTCCTCCCAATTATTACATATTCTCTTCCAGAAAGTCTCTACTGTCATAGCTGTTTAGGAAAAAAGGAGAAAAGGAAAGGAGGAAAGGGAAGGGAAGCAAAGAAACAGCTTTCCTAGAGATGAAGAGAAAAATATGGTAACAGGGCAGAGTTTCCCAACTCTAAGTACTAGTCAAAACATTATAGAAGGCAGTAAATTTCCACTCTAAAGAGCTGAATCATTGGGATAAATATTATTTTGTGTAGATCATAAGACAGGAATGCCTCTGAGGGTTTAAAAAAAGATTTCTGGTTGTATTACAAGACAGCTCTCCAAACAATGCAACTTGGCTGCCCTAAACAGAGTTTTATGTGACATGACAGCACAATTTAGGCTTTTTAAACACTACTAAGTAAACCTAAATTTTACAATTGTCAAGAAATTAGAAGAAACACAAATCAAATTATAGCAGTATATACTTTTCGAATAATTTTCAAGGACAACTTAAAGCTATGCCTACATTTTAAGAGAAGCGAGGTGGGAAAAAAAGGGGGGGAGATCATGCTGTTCAATTAAGAGATGACAGTTAAATTTTCATTAAGAATTAAATATCTTTCTCTATAGATTAATTAGCTTCATATTATGACACTAAGGTTGCTCATATATTATTACCTTTATTCCAACTCCACCATTTTTCATTGGAACCAAATCATAACTTAGGTTTTCCTTCTCTTTCTGAATGAAGGGGTCATTGAATGCTCGACCATGAAACCTCTTGAAGTTTGACACTGTATTGTTTGCATGAGTGATTTGCTGCACAAGAAATTAGAGATTTTAAATTATTTTCTAAATTTCAACACCTATTAGTACTTCCAGCAATTTTACAAAAAGTCGCTTGTAGAACTCAAACTATGGGGACATAAGTAACTTCCCCAGAGCCCTGAATTAACCTATCAATGAATGGACTTCATTCTTTCTCCTTTTCCTATAGGAGGCAGTAAGAAATAAGAGGCAGTATTGTCACTACAGACTTTAAAACAAATTTCGAAATCCGCAAGGTAACTTCATAGAGAGTAGAACTATCACTAAAGCTTTGAAGCAACTACTAAGAAGTACAAGCCTTTATTTCATTCCTTTTTCCCACCAAACTTGTTTTCTACCCACTGAATAAATAAATAAGGACATCTAGATGTACTACAGTCAAAATTACATTTTTTAAAGAAAGAATTCATTATTACAGTCTAATAAATTGTTAAATGACCAGAATAAGCATTTTGGGCCATAAAATACACAGAATGCTACTTTTTCTACCAATAGCATGTAATGCTAATTATACCAAAAAGCAGAAGAGGCAAGAATAATTCGAAACTTTCTAAATGTCCTAATGCTTTCAATTGCACGTACACATTTTTGATTAGGCTTTGGATTAAAAAGTCCTACTTTACAGCATTATTTCATCCAAAGATGTCAGCAAAGAGAACCGTATTTCAAATATAGAAATGATTAAAATAAAAGATTAAAAACTGACACTTCTAAAGTTACCAGCTCAAAAATATCAAACAGTTCAATTACTTTTTTTCTCTGACCTACTTCTTTTAAAGGAAAGATTACAGCTTGGCAATACTTGTTTTCATACAATATTAAATTTAAGCATATTTATAATCTAAAATTCCTTATGATTCTGTAACTGAGATGAAGAATGTCTACCATCTACAGACTACATCTGAGCCTCAACTGATCCTCCACACACAACCACAAAAACGCAGAAGTGCCTCTCTCCTTTTGAGTATGTCATTTTGAGTATGCATACTTATCTCTTCTGTCCTGTTTTTCACCTCTCGTCCTGTGTCTCATCTCTTCCAACTAGCTACAATACAATATTCCAGGGTTTAGAATTTTATTTCTTTCTAGCAATACTATATTTTCTGTACTTAAAGGAATCTTTTCAGTCTCTTTCTTATTGCCTCTCAGAAGGAATTTTGTGGGGTGTTTTTTACTGTATTTTTTTCTCCCCCAATCCAAGAATTATAAAGTGAACCCTAAGTGCGAATGACATATGTAAATCTTTTGGTCACATTAAGTAGTAACAGGTGAAATTAACTTCAATAGCTTATTTAGCCTAACATATCTAAAATACTAAAATACTATTATTTCAACATGCACTCAGTATAAAATACGTATGAGATACTTTATTTCAGCTCAAGTGTTCAAAATCGCATGTGTATTTTCACTTCCCATTTCAATTCAGACTAGGCACGTTTCAAGTGCTCAGCAGCCATGTGTAGCTAATGGCTACCACACAAAAGAGCACAGGTTTAGACACAAAGTTCTCCCAGTTCTTCCTTAATTATTAATAACATGAAAACACTTTTAAACACTGGACTTCCAGAAGGAATCTAATTCTTAAATGAGTATCAGAAACTTCACATAAATTACATATATAAGAAGGCAGTGAAGTTATTAAAAATTGAGGTTGGCAGATTAGACAGTAAAGTAGATCTTATTCAATAAAACAAGAAGGGAACAAAAGGGGGAAAACCATCTAAGGGTTCATAAAGACACTCTCCCATTATATTTTTAAAAATCAACAACAGACAGGTTTAGGTATTCCATACTCTTACATGTCCTTGAGATTTTACCTTTAAAAATCTCCCCCTTAAAAACTGACTAGAATTCTCAAAGAACATACCTGATTTTTGGCTGCAACTCCAATCGTTCTGTTTTTTGACCCAAATGATATGACTGACCTATAAAATAAGGCAAATTTCAACAAAAGTTAAAAAAGAATAAATATAGAGATTTTTAACTGACAAAAGAGAAAAAACCAATATGAATTTCCTACCCATGGCAGGGAGGGGCACAAGTGTAAGGCAATTCTGGAGTCTAAACTTTGGCCAAATACTCAGAGGGGGTCAGGGTCTGTCCACTTAATTCCTACTGAGAATCCAATCTAGAAAGCAGTCTTATCCCCCCAGCCCAACCTCCATGAAAGTCTGCTCATGGTTCAGGGAACATTTCCTAATACCTCAAGTACCAGTACAAATTCTTTAGGTTCCCAGTTATTAGGAGGTGCTCATTAACTCTGAAAATGCTTTGAATAGTTAAATGGTATATTTTCCACTTTGCCCCAGATACATGATTAACAAAAAATATGGTGTAATTCTACTTCTCAGCCACTAAGCCTGTACAAATCTAAATATCATTGTTACTTCTACTGATGTACTGATAACACTATCTACCTCTCTAAGATCAAGTTTTTCTATAAACCCACAAAGTGGGTCTAAGTTATGCTTCTGGGGTTTAAAAGCACAAAAAAGGGTCCTATATGGAAGACTACTTCAGAGAGCCAAGTAATGATGCAGAGAAGCACTACAACAGAACCGAGTACAAACCCTGAAGGAGAAGAGTGAATGACGAGTGACATTAAGTCAGCTTTGGAGAGATGAAAAGTGACCAGTGACTGTGAGACAGCCTTCTAGCAAGGGGAAGGTTGCAAGACACAGGGCAGAGACAAACAGGAAGAGTCAGGAGGACGAAGATGAATTAGGTTTTAGACTTCACGACAGGTAGGAATGATGATGATAAATGAGAACCCACTGAGAGCATTAAGTACCAGGCTAAACCAAGTTTAAACTTGCTCTAATACAAATATCCTAGACCTAAATTTCCTGAGCAGGTACCTAGTAGCATCCCAAAAGCCAGAAGTGTTCAAACAAAAGCTGGACCTTGAAGATAATTTCCAAAACCAGAAAACCATTCTGAGTTCAAATAACTATACACTTGTAGAACGAATTTACTCATATCAAAGAAAATCAAATTAAAGAGAAATTAATAGTAGCTAGTGCAATTGAGTCAAACCTCTATTTTAACAAATACATTAAAGGAAACTTTCACAATGCACTCAGTTTACACTTTTGAGAGCCATACCACTTATCTTTAGTTTCACAGTTCAGAGTGGTCACTACAGCCACACACACAAATTTTCTACCCCCAGTTGAACAGCGTTTCCTTATTTTATAGGGATCAAAGAGAACAAAGATGTGAACTGCACCTAAGCATGGAAGCCAGGGATGCTGTCTTCTTTCTTACGATACTCCAACTACAGAATCCTTTTGCACAGCTAAAAAGCAGGCAAATCTGTAGAATCATGGTATGCTCAGGGTGTAAGAGTTTTCCCGCTGCTACTATCATTAAGTGTTTGCTTATCTGCTTATCTTCCATTCACTTTCATAAATGTTCATCCGCCCTCAGTGATACAAGCCCATTTTAGCCTTCAGCTCAATGTTTCATTCTACGCCTTTTATCTTGGGATTAAGGTATTAAAAATAAATTAACCTACGGTTAATTTCCCTAGGAAATAAGCAGTTGTTTTCCCCAATGCACAAGCAGGCATGTTTGCACGTTATCTTCACAAAATAAGCCCGCTAAAAAGGTAGCTTTTTAAAATGCCACCCTTTGCCCACCCCACGCTGTTGTTAAATACAATATTTAATTCAGTGACAACATCCATCATGTAAGTTCTGGCACAAAAATAGACAATTTTTACTTTCTCTTTATTTAAACTGTGCAAGGTTAGTAAATTAGAGAATTAGGATTCCTCTTGAATGGCTTTCATAAAATGAGCAAAAGGACGTTTCCACCTTCCACAAAGGTCCCAGGCACTGAAGCCAGCGACGTTAGGAATCAGAAGGGCCGGTAGGAAGAGATAGACTCATCTAGCCGCTCTACAGTCCTAACAGTCAACCTGCTCACTGGACAGACAGCGGCAGACAGGCTCTGGAAGCTTGCAGTTCATTTCGAGACCCACAACACGGGGAAAAAAAGCTCGGCAGCTGGGCTTTCAAAGGAAGGGGACGCGCTGGGGGCGGCTCGGAGCAGCCGGGTGGGGCACGCCATGGGCTGCAGAAGGCGCTGACTACAGCTTGCCGGGACCAAAAGCCAAGTCTCGGGCTCGGCCACAGCCCGGCGACCAGCGACGACCCAGGTCGGCTCAAATCGCAGACCTCCCGTGGCCCCCCGAGTCACCCTCCAACCAGCTCGTGGGTAGGCATCCTGCAGGCCAAGCCACCGGGGTCGGATCTCCTTGAAGAGCGGTGGCCCCCCACAAGCCACCCTCCAGCCCTCCATCCGCCCGCCGCTCCGAAGCCAGCCCGCCGACTTATCGAGTCCTCCTCTCCGCAGCCTCCGCCCGGCTTCTCCCCTCGCCCAGTATACCACTCGGCCCCCCGGCACCTTGCAGATTACACTTACGGGGTGCACCGGTCGCTGAATTCGTTGGCGATGGTCTCAATGCCCCCGGCCCGGGCCACCGCGATATAGCAGCTCTGGGAACCCACGTCCAGCCCTACCACCGACATGACTAGGTCGCAGGGAGCCTCCGCCCCTGGTCTGGGTCCGCGTCTTCCGGCCGCTGCGGGCGGCTCTCACAGAGTCCAACCGGCCCTCTGTCTCTCGGACGCCCCGGCTTCTCGGGGACCGCGGCGGTTCGCAGAAGGCTCACCCAGAGGCAGGCGACGCCGAATCTCCGCAGGCCGTTCTAGTGACTTCCAGGATCTGTAAAGGCTGACTCCACGCTTGGCGCCCAACTACCGACCCAAAAGGGGAGGGCTCAACTCCTCAGCCTTATGTATCACACTGATCAGAACTTTCCAGAATCTGCGGCATTTACTCACCGGCGCCTCCACCGGCCCTTCCACGTGCCACTTCCGCTTCCTTCTTCTGGAGCCTTCTCGAAAGACTCCACCCAATGGGGGCTCCTATCCCTGCGGGGGCTGACCGCCGTTGCCATGGCGGCAGGAGAGCCGCTGCCGCGCTATTGGCTCAGTCGGACAGGCCACCCGCCCACGCCCTCCGGTCCCCCAGCCCAGCGCTCCTTGCTGTTAATCTTACGGGCTACGAAGAGTGATTCGAAAAGTCGTCACCTTCACAGTTTACTCGTGGGTGGTGCTGTCTGACCCCTAGACTCTAACGTGAGACTCCCCGATGCTGAGAGTGCCGACCAGTTGTCAGGACAGCATGTTGGGAAATGTAGTCCTGCTAGGAGTCGGTGTGCGCCTTGCATGCTGGAGCCTGTAGTCTTGGCAGCAGTTTGTGCTGGGACCCGGCTTTGTCTTGGGGAACTCTCGCGAGAGCCAGCTTACCTCCATTGCTTTTGCGCGCTTTCTGGAGCCGCAGTGTTGAGTCGTGTGGTCGTTTGTCTTGTATTCGTGTTTGTAGTGGTCTGTTTTCCCACCGTTGGTAGGTAATGAAGAAGGAATGTCCGTTTACACCGCGATTAATAAGCTCGGGGTTTGTGTTAAATGTTCGTGTATTCATTAGTGGGCAGGTATTTGGAATAAAATGTCAGGTTTTGTTTTTCCTTTTTTTTTTAAAGCATTTGGATGTGGCGCGATTTGGAAGTATGTCTGTGGTAACTCTTGGCTGCCTGTTTTTGGTACGTCTTGCGCAGACTTTGTGCCGCCCTGCAGCTCTTAGCCATAGATTGTTTGATACAGGTTTTCTTGTTTGATCTGAAATCCCATTTGTCCTGAAAAGAGACATTACTGTTAACTTTTCAGTCAAGAGTCAAACATGAAAAGAAAAAAAGGTAGAACTCCGGTACTGTTATAAGGTCTTTCATACCCTTCTGTGTCTTTAAGTTTGCCTGGTATCTTCTGCCTCACTCTCCCTCAGGCTCCTAGAACTGCCTGCACAGTTTGAACGCGTGCGACCAGTTAAGTTAGGAGTTGTTACCTACAGTCAGAAAAATCTAAGTCTTGGAAAGTGCCAAATCTTTGATAAAGTCAGATACGAGACTAGAAGCCTCGGTTTATGATAAAAAGTAAGTTGTAATTTTTTTTAATGGATGGCCTAGCACTTAGACCAGCTACTTAATTGCTGCACTTAACTCACCTTTAAAATGGGGACAATAATAGTAGCTATCTAAAGGTGAAATTATTTTGGTTGTGCCTTACAAAATACCTCCCTTACCACCGCTTTTTTTTTAATATCAAATGCTTATATTAAAATTCATGGACTCAGCATTTTTTAACAGAAACAGAACTATGAGATTTTTGCGGGGTGTGCTTCCCACATTCTTCTGTATGACTAAAGTTGTGCAGAAAAGAGGAACTGTTCTTGGTCTTTGGAGCCTGACAGATTTGGATCAGGTTGAAATCCTCGGGCAATAGTACTGTACTCAATAGTACAGCGTGTAAAAGCACTGGCCCTCCTGGAGTTAGACTTCATGGCTTGAATCTTGACTGTATATACTTAACTAATTTGCTAGCTGTGTGACCCTGAGAAACTATTAAACCTTCCTGTGATCCACTTCATAAGGTGCATGTAAAAAAAATGTGTGTAAAGCACTAAACATGTCAATAGTAGGTAATAGCTATGCAGTCTTCAAATTCTGTGGCCCTCAGTTTCCTCATCTGTAAAATGGAGACCCATCCTGCTGGGAATTGGGAAGGATTAGATACAAATAAAACATTTAGTATGTTAGTAGGCATTCCTAGCATGTTAGGAGGCAGGGTTATACATTTTTAGGCCCCTTTTATTTAATCAGGCCACCTTAACTATTTTTTTGGAATAGGTGAGTGTGTACAGTCTATCGTTATGAGACAACTGAAGAGAAGTTGGAGTCCAGGGTTTAAGCCAGTCCTGAGACCAACCCTACCTCCAGGTTTAAGTTAAATGAACTTAAACATTTCCTTACTGCTCAAGCCAACTTCAATTAGGGGTCTCTGTTATTTGCTGTCAAAAACGTCCTCATTTCCTCAGGAAGGTAAGTCTTCCTTGACCAAATTAGGTAATGCACCTCCTGATTACTCTGTTGTTACCTGTTTATTTCCTTTACAATATATACAACAGTCTACAATTATTTGCTTATTTCCCCTCTTCGAATTGTATGGCTCAGGAAGACAGTGGCCTTGTTTTGCTTCATAGTGCCTTATAGATGCTGCTGAATAAATATTTGGTGAATGGTTGAATGGTAAAAGTATTATCATAAACTTACTGGAAAAAAGAGACATTTATCAACTTTCTTCTAATACAGGGTTTCTTCTAACACAGGTATACGTTGGCACTGTTGACATATTGGGGCAGATAATTCTTTTGTGGGGCACTGTCCTGTGCATTGTAGGATGTTTAGCATCATTCCAGGCCTGTACCTGCTGGGTGCCAATAGCAGAAAAGAAAATGTCCTCTGACTGAGAACCACTGCTATATATAATATCTGTAAAATTTTAGCTAAACTTAACTGGCCCAAAAAGGGCATAATCTTAAGACATGTTTTTGAGATAAAATAGAGTAATGTTTTGATTTCTGAACCAGAGGCTAAGAGGTGACATAGCTATGAATGAGTCAGACAATTCCAGCATGTCTTCCATCCAATCGGTGGGAAGGGGTAGTATATCTCCCATTTAGCTACAGGACCTGTTTGCTGTTGTGAAGATGTGTCCTGCCCATTCCAAGGAGTTAATTTTGACTGTGGTTGAGAATTGTTTTCATGATTACAAATTGTTTCCTTCAGACAAAAACCGATCACTTTTCTTTGCCTTAGAGTCCTTACTTAAGACCTAAGAGTGCTTGCAGTTACTGAAAATAATAGTATTAAGTAATTTTTACATTTATGGTCACCTTAACAATTCTATTATAGTAGAAGAAATAAAGACATTTAATACTTGGATAATCAGGATCATTGTTGCCCTACATAATAATCTTGATTTTCACACTGAAAACAAAATCATGCCAGAAATAGATTCCACTTATTGTCTTTTCTTTGTTTCATCAACACATGTGAGAAAAAGGACAGGGAAGAGGAGTTAGTGTCCTGTGTCTATTCTGAAATATAATAGAGTAAATTAAAGTCCTTAGACATACAGATGAGTCATTTCAGTTCAGACTATGTATTTCAATTTGTCCCATTGAAAGGAGGTGCTGTCATTTTACTGGGAGGGTGGGCAGAGCAGGGGGAACAACCACCGAAGTGTTGGTTTATGCATTATGTCAGATAGATTCTGAAACCAGGCTGTATCTGAACTCCAGGGATGTTAGCATCATTATGGATGCCATCTTTAGGTGGCATATTCAGTTCTTGAAACCCAGATGAGTTCATGATCCATGGAGGGGAGTGTGCAAGTGAGACTGATCTTACCCTTGGTGTGCCAAGTGAGATGAAATCCTCCTTCTAGAATGTTTTAGAGAATTGGCTACCTGCTTGCAAAGTCAGCTCTTGGCAAGGATGGATATAACCATAAAGGTCAGTTGTCTATTAGCAGACAAGTAGAATGATGTGGAAAAGAAGCAGACATGACAACTAAGTCATGCAAATTAAAGTTGTTTTATTTAATTCTCCAACATAAAGGAGGAACAGCAAAAAGGGTATTTCTTGCTGATTCTGAATGATGACTCACTCAATCGTTACTCATGTCTTCCAACTGCCTTCTACATCCAAAGGCATAGGTGTAAGGCATGTTAGCATGGAGAAGACTTGCCCTCCATCCTCAGAGGGAAAAGCACAGTGACTGAGGAAGCTGCCACTGCTGACTAACAACCCTGAAACCAACTCTTCAAATTGTAAAATATCAAGTCTGTTTCTGCTGAGGAAGTTTGTAAATGGGTATCTTTTATCAAAAAAGGGTACATCCCACAAATATGTTATGGCACTATATGTTATGCTTGCTAAGGCTCTCATCTGAGGCAGTCACCATTTATCTACCCTTGTTCCTGCTTGGCAATAGCATACATTTTTGTCCTTGGTCTCTGAAGGGAAAGAACAGGGTCAGCCCAAGAGAAAAAGTCAGGAAAGTCTGTCTTGAGCTCCTGACCCTGCCTTTCCATGCCTGTCTCCAGCCTCATTCACTATCAAATGTGTCTCCTAAATGTCCCACAATGCAAATGCATTGCTCCCTGGGCCAAGGTGCTTAGGCCGTGTATACATGCTCTGTCCCTACCTGACTTCTCTGGCCTTCCCAGGGCTGAGCAGCCTAATTAACCACTGACAGCCCAGCTGTCTTACAGCATCAGCTAGCTGCAAGGCAGTGTAAAGGTGCCCATCCTGCCCAGAACAATCCACGACAGACTGTTTTCCTTCTGGTCCTGTACTGGCCTGGCCTGTTCTTCCAAATGGTGAGGACACCTCCTAGGGAGGAGGGAGTACAATGTACGCTTACTACCCTTGGGAACAGTGAAGAAAGAACAGACCTTTTTTGTTTCTTGAGAGTATAGGAAATTCCACTCTTATTACTGTTGCCTTTGACATGTCCTTGAGGGTCACCTTTGTCCTTGAATAGAATCACAGTTCTTTCTGGGGCAGAGTAAAGTGTGTCTGTGAGTAAAGGGGTGTGGGGGAACTTGGCAGGGAGTGGGAAGGGGACTGCAGTATTGAGGAGCGTTAGGCTGTTTCCAAGAAGGATTCCAAGGACCCTGATGACTTTCTTCAACAGTAGTGGGTCTCCAGGACATCAGTTGTGCTAAAATAAAGCCAATACGGCCAAACCTTGTGCTTTTAAATATACCCTTACAGATTGCATAATGAAAATGCTTATTAGCCTTCAGCTTGAAATATTTTTCTAACTAGTCCACTGTGCACTTTGCTAACAAAGAGTAGCCTTGCCTTCACCAATGATGGATGAGAACAGCAGTCTGCCCTTGGGATATGGCAATGGACCTGGAAAGGTTCAGAGCCAGCCAGCAGGCTGTGGGTTCTGTGCTAGAGAGAATTACAGACAATATGGTGGACTCTTGTGTCTGGAGACGGACTGGAGTGAAACTCCTGGCATTGCAGTTTCTCCTGGGAAACAACCTAACCTCTCTGAAATCTTACCTGTAGAATATAGATAGAAATGGTCAATGAATTAAATAAGCAAAGTGCCACAGAGAGGGAGTGTGGTAAAGGGCAGTTGTGGTTGTTAAGTGCCTTGTAAGGCACCACCAGTCACCTTCACTCCCCTGTCGTCCTCTCCCAGTGAGACGACACGACTGCTTACTTGTCCTCACCTTTCAGTGTGCTGCTCATAGTGCATGACTGCTTAGGTAATAGTCCACAGGTTTCAAAACATTAGACCGATATGTGTTAATATCTTTACAGATAACCCAAAATCAGAGAATCCAATTTTAACAAGGAGGTTAAAGTACCTTCTTTCTGTTGTGAGAGACCTAAAAATATTCCAAAGATATTCTCATTGTCACTGTCCTAGGGAGATTGACTTTATTTTCTTTACTTTCTTCAGTGTGATTTTATAACATTGTGTTTCTGCTTAGTGGATTACTCTGGTGAGACCAGTACATTTTCTAAAGGAATAATACAGCACACGTCAGCCACCTTTGTTCAGCAGTGGAAGTTTCCCCAAGTCCAGGCATTCATCCTTTCATCCAACAAGTATTTCTGGAATTCCCCCATGGAGGGCTATTCTGTGAAAGTGTTACAGTTGATTCAAAGATTATTAACAAAAAATGTTTGCCTACCTGCTGGGGTGAGGGATACAAGAGGTGTAAGCGAAGGGCCACAGGGAGATGTTAGGCGCACAGGGAGGTTCAGGTGAAGCCAAGAGCTTGGAGGCCAGAGAGCAGTTCTCACATCTCGGCTCTCACTGCAACAGTGGACTTTGGGAAGCTGGTTACGCTCTGTGAGCCACAGCAATTTCGCCTTCAGAATGTAGACCCACCATCATTCAGTCCACAGATGTGGCCACTTTGTGCCAGGTGCATCCCCGGCCGTTTATCAATGCTATCTTATGAAATCCTCACTACAGTGCTGTAAGGCTCTGGGCAACCAATGCTATTTATCTCCTCTTGTCCTAATTTATATATTTACTTAATAAACTGGGCCATGCCCTGTGCTAGAAAGCCCTTGGTTTAAAGAAATAAAGAGATACAGGCCACACCTCAAGCTTCCCAATTTAATTGGGGATAGCCCTAAACAGATAATGATCCCAACATAATCATTGTAAGACAGCACCGAGCAAAGAACATTACTGGAAACAGAAGAAGGACACACAGCCTAGCCTGGGCCCAGGTTGTAGGATGGGGGACAAGGTAGCTGACACCTAAGCTGAGGTGTGGAGGCTAGAGGATGGGGACTCTACTTCCCTGCCAGAGGAGATGGACTGTACCTATGAAGACCAGAAGCTTAGTGTTTCTGAAGAGCAACGGTCATGGTAGGGAATAAGCAACAGTAAAAAACGAAAGCACAGTGGAGTGGTGATTACTAAGCATGTGTTTCCAGATTGTCTCTAAGAACTAAAAGGTTGGTAGGGTTTCAGGGTCCTTGTTGACTTGGCAATAGCAATGGCTTGCCAGGAAACCATGATAAAATCAATATGGCCAAATACTGTGTTTTCAATGGTGTCCTTACAGATGTCATGATTCAAATGCCCCTTGGTCTGAATTTATTTCTGTCCTGTGCCTGCCTCATTCAGAGTGCTACAGATGAGGCCAGTTTATGGGGCCAGTCCCACGGCTTTTAAAAGCATGATGGACTCGGCTGGTTCCTACAGTTGGTTGGCAAAAACTTCTAATAATTCTCAGTTGAAGCTTTATGTCCTGACTGCTTCTAGAGGAGGGTGAGCTCAGGCCACTCACTATACCACTCACCCAAAGCCAAGGGCAACCCCAAAAAGGACCAGTGGGGGACTTGGCCAGCTCACTGCAGACAGCACCAACACAGCCAGGAGAACAGGTGGGCCACCAAAGAAATCTGTGTCCAAGCATTTGTGGGCTACAAGTAAATAAAGTCAAGTGTGTCAGACGCTGGAGTTGTTGAAGTCAATAAATGGTAGATGAGAATGCTTATACAGAAAGCAGGAATCCTAGAAACTTGAATTTATTTTCTTTGCCACCCAGGGGAGCCAGAGACTCATGAAAATCTTATACAAAGCTGCCAAAGTGAAGAGTCAGGTCACAGCAAAGCAATATTTTAGCTTAGGCTTTTGCATTTGCAGACAACAAAAACACACAAAAAAGCCAAATAATAAAACAAAACAAAAATCTGGACTTTACTGATTCACAGAACTTGAAGGCTTTGGATCGTCTCTGGTGCAGCTTAGCCAGAGGGCTCTGTGGGCCGTCAGGTCTTGCTGTGTTTGTCCACCTCTCCTCTGGGCTCTGCTGTGTGTTGCTTTCCTCGTGTTGTGGGCCTTCTCTCATGGGGGGTGGCAGGGTTGAAGGGAAGACAACATTAGGCTCTGCAGCTGCTAGTGGACATAGTACTTGGCACTGGGAAGAGGAGAGCCACTGGGCATCACACGTATTCCATCACATGTGGGCATCTCAGCAAACCTCTCAAGGTCCCTCTGAGATAAGTACCTTCTATTTCATTCTCATTTTACAAATAATAGTGAGGCTTGGCTGGATTGGGTAGTTTCCTGAAGGACACTGGTAAGTGGTCAGCCAGGCATTAAATAGTGAAGTCCTCACTTGATCGAAGGGGAGGGACTGTGGAAGGGCATGAAGGGCATGGGGCACTGGCCTGCAGGCTGTGAGTGAGAGCCAGTTGGCATGGGTGCACGTAGCACGAGGAGACAAAGTGCTTTTAAGTAGCTCCTTTCCTGTTTTCAAGCACAGCTTAAGCCACAAATCCCTAATGAGTAAGTCCCAAAGAAGAGAACAGGATTTTTGTTCTCATTAAGAAGCGCAGGTTAGCATCTGGTGAGGCCTCCAGAGTGTAGGCAGGAGCAGTTCTGTCTGACCTCACACACACCAGATCCTAACTTTCCTGGAGGGAAGGGACACAGAGGGTCTGTAGGCTGCTCTCAGGGACACAGAGGGTCTGAGGCTGTTCTAAGAGGCTCCCTTATGTCTGGGGGCCTTCAGCCTTTGGGTACTGTATTTCTCAGCTAGGTGAGCCCAAGCTGTTAGATCTTTTGAGAGGGGCTGCCATGAGTCCAACAAGGGTGGGAACAGTCTGCAGAGATGAATCTGGAAGCCCATGGGGCAGAGAGAGGATGGGCTGCCTGGAGAACTGGGAGTCATCTGCACTTAGAGTGACTAAATTGTGAACTAGGCACCTCCAGAAAGCAAGGGTTTATAATAAAAGTGGATGGTCTAGTTTCTCCCCAAACTGAAGGGAATGTTCAATATTACACTGGGTAATGAGGGATGAGGTAACATCCAGAACACATATGACAGACAGATGGGAGCTGAAGTGGGAGGAAGCCGTGCCTTGCTCCTGAAAATTTAATCAACCTGTGACGTGACTAGTCACTGTGGGACCACAGCCCAATGACAGCTGTGATGGGGTTTACGCTATTTGCATGTCATAGCTTTCTTTGAATTCTACCTAAGAACTTAAATATACTGCATTTCTGTTTAAGTTATGCTAGAGAGAAAGGAAGGAAGAGAAGGAGGGAAGGAGGAAGAAAAAGGGTACACAAAAAAAAGATTAGTGAGCTGTATTAGGGTTGATGACATCTGGATGGCACCCACATCCCCAGGTCCTGCCTTGCCACAGTCACCTCCCTGAGTATCTCTAGAGAAACGTGTCAGGTAAGACACCACCCATTACTATGACGCTTTGCTTCAAACACCAGTGGAGAAGCCCTTTGGTGGTAGAGGAGATCCTTTTACTTAGGCTCAGTGGTAGAGGAGATCCTTTTACTTAGGCTCAGTGGTAGAGGAGATCCTTTTACTTAGGCTCAGTGGAGAAGCCCTTTGGTGGTAGAGGAGATCCTTTTACTTAGGCTCAGTGGTAGAGGAGATCCTTTTACTTAGGCTCAGTGGAGAAGCCCTTTGGTGGTAGAGGAGATCCTTTTACTTAGGCTCAGAGGCATCTCAGATTGGCTAGTGGCCAATCTGAGGTGCCTCTGAGCTTTTTCCTCTTGGATCCACACACATTTGCCATGCTGGCATTCATTCGTTCAACAAATATTTCCTGAGTGTCTACCAACTTGCCATACACAGCACACAAAAGTCCTTGCCGTCATGGAGTTTACATTTTAATAAAGGGAGATAACAAAAAAAGATAGCTTGTGGTAAGAATGCTGAAGAAAACTAAAGCAGAGTAAAGAGGGAAAGGTGGTACAGGGGATTGTGTGTGTGTGTGTTTCTCCATGCACGTATGGACTCCTACTTTCAATAGGGTGGTTACAAATAATCAGACACCTGAAGGAACTGAGAGATGACACAGATATCTGGGGGACAGATTCTCAGCAGAGGGAAAAACATGTGCAAAGGCCCTGGGGTAGGAGCTTGGTTACCTATTTGGCAAGCAGCAAGACCAGTGAGCCCTGAATGGAGCGGCAAGGGCAGGAGGGATAGGGTGGCAGTCACAGAGGTAGTAGGGATCATCTCTGATCATCTTAGGCCTCATGGGCCACAATAAGATCTTTTATTTGCCTCTGCATGGGGTGTAAAGCCACTGGGGAGTTTTGAGTACAGGGGTGACATGATGTTCATGATTTTCAAAGGCTCGTTCTAGGTGCTGATGGGGTCCACAGCACCACTGTCCAACGTGAGCCACAAATGTGAGCCATGCATGCAATCTAAAAAATCTTTTCTAGTAGCCACATTAGGAATTAAAAATAAACAGGTGAAAATTATTTTAATGTGTTTAACTTAATCTAATATAACTAAAGTATTAATAGTACAACTCATAATCAATATAAAAACTATTACATGTTTTATATTAAATATTTGAAATCTGGGGTATATTTTATCATATCTCTTCTTAATTCAGAATAGTGACATTTCAAGTGCTTGATAGCCTCATATGGCTTGTGGTTACCATAGTGTGTAGCACAGGTCTACACCATGGGGAGCAAGGTAGAAAGAGGATCACCAGTTGGGACATTCTTGTGATGGTGCTGGTAAGAGATAATGGTGAGGAAAGATGAAACGAAGGTCCAAAGCACACCAAGAACTAGCAATCCAGAGGAGTAACAGCTTCTCCAGAAGGCAGGGTGTAGAAGCTGCTGACTAATTCAACCTTGTGCCCTGTAGAGAGAAGGCAGAACCTTGTTGGGAACAGCTGACATGTAACAACCACACTGGAAGAGAAGAACCCATATGCAGTCATATTCACCCTAAATGTGGCCTGAGCCATATGCACCCAGCATAACTCTTGCCCAGCTGTGGCGGTGATTATTTAGGCAGTTCTTGGGCTGCTGTTTCTTCAATGTGGACATTTAGGAATAAATCCCTAGAGGAAAGAATGAATGAGTGGTTTCTTACTTCAAACACCAACTCAAACCCTGAACAACTCCTTTGACAGCATCCTACCTATCATCAGTTTCCTCATGGGTAGAATTTCCCAAACTAGAGCAGCATTCTAAGAGCTCACCTATATTTTTATGTCCAAATGGCCCTTAGTGGAAATTTAATGTCTTGAGGGACAAGAAAACACAAGATAAAGAGTAAGTGCTCAGTCAAAACTAGAGATCTGTTTCAAATTGACTTTTAAAAACAAGGGTATGTTTTGGGGTTTATCAGAAGGAAGTTGGGAGTGAAGCTGTAAAGCTTCATGTAGTATCAACACGAATTCATGGGTGGCTGCCCCATCAGGCAGGCACGAGGGCTGCCCTCATAGCACTCCACACCTGATTAGTAACGCATTCCTGCCTGTTGCTTACGTAGCCAGGCTGTCGGCAGTATAATTTAAATGACTAGAGTGAACAGTGTAGAGATCAAAATATGATAGTAGTTTTTAATGATTCTATTTTTTTAAAAAAGAAGTATTTCACAGTCAGACAATGCCCATCAGAAAAAGCACTGAGCCCTGAATGCCCAAACTGAATAGAATTTCAGAAATAGGAATTGTGACTATTTAAAGTATACTCCTATTGTGTGTTTTTTTTTAAATCTCTGACTCAAGACTTTCTCAAATAACTGGGCTTTTGGCTTCTTTGAGGAGACTTTCACATTTGCAAATTCATGACCCAGTCCCAGCCGAGATGGTGATATCCAAATACTTTGTTTCAAAGACCAGCCCAGAGCTGGAATTTTTATCAGTACCAGACCTAGAATTGGATTGTCATTCATTTGTGCCCTAAGGCATGAATCCAGGGCCCACAGCAGAGAAAACCTAACTGAGACAAATGTCAAGACAGCTTAAATGAAAAAGCAATTTACTTGACTTTTAAACTGCCTTGTTCAGATAAACCAGTCAACATACCAATTGCTACAATCTGTTATTACTGAGAAATTATGGGAACCTGAAATTATCTATCTATAAAAAATGATTTGCAATGTTATATAAGTTAATTCAACATTTATTTATAAGGACCTACTTTGTGCCAGGCACTTTGTAGATACCAAGAGAAATCAGAGCAGGTATAGAAACAGGATTATACCAGATTGTAATAGATGCTGTGAACACCATAGAGTTCTGTACAAAGGCTGGGCTGGGGCAGGGATAGAGATAAGAAAACATATTAGAACTCGTCTTTATATTTTTAATCTCACACTTTAAATTTTCCTATTTCTGTGTGTTTTTAGACACACATAATTGGCACAGTGAAACACATATGATTTATAAATAGATATAGTGGTACATAACCAATCATTCAGAGAGCACAGCTAAAGGAAAGACAAAGAACTCATGGGGTCCAAGCTGTGGGGGACTCAGAACAACCTGCCCAAATACGCAATATTCAGTCTGAGTCGTACAGGAAACCTGATTGTGCCAGACAGAAAAGCAGGGGGTGGGGAGGCATGCTAGTGTGAAAGAACAGGACACTTTTACACAATGGGGTATGGCCTGAGAGAATCCTGCATCTACGTGGGACATATGAGGGAAGGGAAGGAGCCAATGGAACTAAGGATGCCAAGTTCATGAGCGTGTGTTTTATCCCATATAAAGGAGAGGAGGGGAGGGAAGAGGACTCAGTGGTTCTCTGGACAATCAGACCTTTGGCCAATCCATTGGGTTCTCTTCCTAGTTATAATGCTAAGAGTGGAGGAATAACCTTCTTCTGTTGGAAGAAAAAGAAGTGAGAGTTAAAGATTCTCCTACCTCACTGCACATGTAAATGTAGCTCTGAGCAAGAGAGGGCCTAAGATTTTCACTAACTGGACTGAAATGAGTTCCCGGGCAGTCTATAACCAAGTCCATGTTGCTGGTTAGCACAATATCAATCGCAGGCAGGTGGTTAGAGCAGCATTGTTTTTGAATTTTCTCTTTTCCACTCCTAATAACATTTTATCCCCATTACTAGCTACCTGCCTAAAATCACAAATAACCAAATCATGAAATAAAATGCCCTCTTAATTGATCTGCAGGACTTGATGTCATGGACAGCCTGTTTGTATTCATCACGGGTGGTAGTTGCAAGCAACAGAAATCACTCTGGCTGATGCAAGGAGAGAAGAACAGAAAGGTATTGGGTAGCTCCAATAATCTGGGGGCATTGCAGGGTGGGCACAGGGAATGGCAGGGAACCAGGCCTCAAGGTCAGGAAGCCAAGAGTAAGTCCCCATGTCATGCAGTTGTTAGAGAGTTGGAGAAGTGGTGTTGGCAAAGTATTTGGGATCAGGAGGAGAAAACCGAATAGCCCCACAGAGGGCCCCAGACCCAGTGCATCTCTCTACTCTTCATGATTCCCATGAGCTCTTTTTCCACTTTTTTGTGGATTCCTTCAAATTTGTCTTTCAGTTGTGTATCCTTCTCTAAGTTCCAGTCATCATGTCTGTCTGTGCTGAACTTTTCTATTTAGATGACCCACCCTGCCCTCAAATGTAATTTGTTTAATTCAGAACACCAAAATCTTTTAAACTTGTCTGTTTCCCTCACTTCTCTAAACATGCTTCTTAGCCACTCAGACTCCAGACTTCAGAATCATGCTTAATGACTTTTGATTAACCCTAAATCTGTTTGATTTGTCCTTCATGCCTTCACAATAACTCTGGTGTTCACTTTCTTTTTCTAATCCTGGTTCCAGTGCCACCATGCAATGACTCTGCCTGGATGATGGTGACAGTCTTCCTGCCTCTGCACTGCTGTCTGTCCACTCTGGCTAGTGCATCGTGGACTCTGTCCCCAGCATCTTCTTCATGGGCTGCTTTGATGAGTGTCAGCCTCTCAACCACACACTGGGTCCTCACTGACTTTCAAAGGAAGGGTGACTTGGTGCACCTGCCATCCAAAGCCTCAGCCATGTTGCCTCACCTTCCTTACCCTGTTCCAGCATTATTAGTCTAGTCAATATTTTAGTCTCAAAAATTGAAGCAGACTGAGGGATATAACCTTATAGGGATCACAGAAAGAATATATTGACTGTAATGACCCAGAGGTCCTTCGAATGCTGTGCCTGTGTTGTCTCTCTCCCCCATTACCACCGCTGCCCACGTTGATGGCTCCCTATTCTCAGCTGGCCCCCAGGTGCTTCCCTGGGTCATGGCAGCTCCCCTGACCACAAGCATGATGTACATCTCAACGTTTGGGGTTTCCTCTTTTGTTTCTTCCATCTCACGCCCCTCCAAAAGTAGGTGATAGTCTACAAAGCAGGGAAACCCAAAAACGGAAATTACCTGCTCTTGAGAGCCAAAGAACATGACAACTGAATTAAGCAAGATGACTCTAACATCTGCTTGACTTCCAGCTCTCAAAATGCTATTTCTGGAAATGATATTTTCATTTGTGTAAAATATTATTACACCACAGCCATTTTATTATGGTTGAAGTTAGGGAAATATAAAGAAGTATATTCTTAGGAAAAAAAGAGGCATAAGTCATATTTTGGTTGTAGATTCTTCAATTAAAATAAGCCTAACATTTCTCTTGCCAATGAGTGAGAAGTCCTCAGCACCTGTGACCTCCTTTCCTGGGCCTGGTTAATTGTACCCCTCTCTACCCAGGGATCCAAGCCCTTATGAGGGCCAGGGCCCCACTCTTGGGCTGGCTACTGTCCTCTTCAGATAGCTCTCCTGTCTTCTCAGCCTAATGTCATCTCCATGTGCTGGAATATATTTTATTTCATGATTAACTGTAGCCACATTGGTCTATCCACCTTCTGCAAATCTCTCTCCTGCCTCACTGACTTTATGTCTTCATTTTTTTCCACTTCTACCAGTTTGGGTCCTTCTGTCATTTCATGACCTCTGTTCATATCCCACCTTCTCCCCGAAACCACCCTTGACTATCCAAGTCAGGGTTTTCTTTCTCCCAAGAACACTCAAAGCTGCTTGATTGTCTGGACTTCTCTAACTACCTTGTTCTAGAATTATTCATGTGGTAACTTGGAAAATAGTTTAGAGCCATATGAAAGTAAGGTGACATTACTTGTAGTTGTGAGTCCTTAAAAGGCAGAGGCTAAGTTCTCAACCTTGCCCATGCCTCCTGGAGTCAAGCATCTTTTTGGATCAGATGATGGGGTGTTACAGGATGCGGTGCCAAGAAAGAGTTATCAGGGGTGTCCAACCTTTTGGCATCTCTGGGCCACACTGGAAGAAGAGTTGTCTTGGGCCACACACTAAGTGCACAAGCACTAACAAAAACTGATGAGCAAAAAAAGGGTTTTAAGTAAATTTATGATTTTGTGTTGGGCTGCTTTCATAGCCATCCTGGGCAGCATGTGGCCTGTGGGCCATGGGTTGGACACCTACCCAGTAGATGGTTGGGGATATTTGCTCTCTTTTCTGAGCTAGAAGATTACAACTTTCCCACCCCGCAGTGAAACCACAGCAGAGGTGAGAGTGTCATTGTTGCTGGTGCTTGGCTTTTTAGTGTGCCTCTCCTCTGCAACAAGAACTGTGGAGAACTCAAGTTGAGATGGCAGTGAGCCTGGAGGTCAATGACAATGCACAACAGCTGGTCTGGAGTTTTGCTTGGGCCAGCAGAAGATGTGGCCTGACCAGGAAAGCCTTTGTAATATAAACCCGCTGAAATTTCAGGCTGTTTGTTACTATAGCATAACTTTGCCCATCTCACCGATACTTGTTATTTTAAATGGGTTCTTGGAAATTTAGCACCTTAAAAACAACAAATCAAAAATGAAACAGGGAGCAACTCAGGGAAAGAACGAGGGCTTTGGAGTCAGGTTGACTGGGGTTTGACTACTGGCTACCACAACTTAAGTTCTAGGTCCTAAGCTGGCAGTTTTCAAATCTTTGAGGATCCAAAGAACTGTTTTTTTAAATTCTCACCTGAGAATATGCTTTTATAGATTTTAGAGAGAGAAGGAGAGAAGTGGGTGGGGAGAGAGAAATAGAGAGAGAGAGAGAGAGAGAGAGAGAGAGAGAGAAAAAGAGAGAGAGACATCAATCTGTTGCCTTCCCTATGTGCCCTGACTGGGGATCAAGCCAGAAATGGGATGATGCTTTCTTTTCTCTAAAAGAACTTTGGTTTATGTGGTTCATACCTATGAATATTTGCTGTATTAGATAGAAGGCCAAGATATGTAAACATATTCACTAATTAATTAATAAGAATAATTAAACTTTCACATGTTAATATACAGGGTGTGGCAAAGGTAGGTTTACAGTTATGAGTACACAAAACAGATATTCTTTCAGTATTATTATTTATTATAAATTATTATTAATTATAATTATTTATTAATTATTGTATTACTTTCCATATGAACTGTAAACCTACTTTTGCCCACCCCTGTATTATATTTTTATGAAAAATAACTTTATTTTTCAGAAGGAAAAAATAGTGAGAAGAGTATCCTTATTTTACATTTTAGTAAATTTTGACCTGGTTTCATAGAATATGGGTCAATTCTCACATCTGCTTCTTCACTGATTTGTTGGGCTATATTGTTTTAGGTGAAGTAAATGAAGAAAATCTAGCCCCACACAGGTACGCCATTGGAAAGTGGAGGGATATTGTAATAATCTTTTCATATAATTGTGGACATTCATTGATACCACACCAAAATTTGAGATGATTGGGTGTTCCTTTTTTTCCTCCCCTCCCTCCCTTCCTTCTTTCCTACTTTCCTTCCTTCCATTTCCTTCCTTTCTTCCTTCCTTCCATTTTCTTTCTTCCTTCCTTCCTTTCCCCTGCCTCCTTCCTTCCCTTCTTCCTTCCTTCCTTTTTTAGTGCTCCAGTCAACAAAAGGGAAACTCATTGAGGCCCCAGGGTCACAGGGTTCAGGTAGAAGGGTGCCCTGTGGGCCTGGTGGTGGAGGGGCCTTAATTAACCTTCTTCTTGGTTGTTAGTGTGGATGCACTTCTTGCAACAGTCAATGTGCAAGGGTTGCTGGTGGGTGTAACATTAGTGACAGATCACCTTGTTGCAGTTGTACTTCCGGGTGATCTGGGAGAGGGAGGGCTTGATGGCAGACGAAGCACCAAGTGCAGGTGGACTCTTTCTGAATGTTGTCCTCTGAGAGAGTGCAGCCATCCTCTAGCTGTGTACCACAGAAATCAGATGCTGCTGGTCATGTGGGATGCCCTCTTTGTCTTGGATTTTAGCTTCACATTCTCCATGGTGTCACGGAGCTCAGCCTCCAGGGTGATGGATGGTCCTGCCAGTCAGGGTCTCACAGAGATCTGCATCTGTGGGGGGAGGCTACTCCCCACCTCCTTGAAGAGAAAGAGCCAACTGGGAGTTCTTTGGGGTTAGTTGTAACGTCAAATCTGAAACCACACAGTGAACTTTCGTACCATGCTACATTGGTCTTTTCTTTACTTTGAATGGAATTTGTTTTTAACCCATTCATGATTTTGTAATATCATACATAGATCACAAAAGTATGTGGGTCTTCCACATGTGGACTCACTCCCTTATACAAGATAAAAAAAAATCACAGTTGTAAACATCACCACTGATATAATTGAAAAGTCTTTAAGGATTGGGAAGCTATTGAGCTCACAGTGGCCAATACAACTTTTCCAAAATTCAAATTTCTTGTAAAAGCTTGAATTTTATTGTTAGCAACACCTAATAGCCTTGAAGTGACAGGCTCACTTGGTTTATTTTTGAGAAAATATTTGCCCACTTCTTAAGGCTGAATAACCACAGTTTGTCTGTCAGTGTTTCTATCAACTAAAAATGGTATTCTATGAGAAAAACAAAAAACAAAAAACAACCCAGCTACTTCAGGTTGCAACTCAAGCACTTACACTTTTGCTTGATATAGATGTTTCATATACAGCATAAGGACTTTTATGCTACACCTGAGTTTGCCACACAGAATTTTCAAAAGATGTGTGCTCAAGTGAATAATTTAGTAAATTAATAATTTGTATGCTTCATCAAGGATATTCGTAGGTGGACTTGGCCTTTTGTGCCACTGCAGGTCCAGTCTGCTGCCACGGCCTCGATTCACTCAGGCAGCCGGCACTCTTACCCACTGCTACTTTTTCACCAACACAGAAAATAAAGCAAATAACACTTCAGTATGTCATAAATGGTTTTGACCTTGCGAACCTGGGCACCTGAAAGTCTTGGGGACCCCTAAGAGGATAGTGGACCTCACTGTGAGAAGTGCTGTCCTCAGGCACACTCCTTAACCGCTCTAAAGTAGGAGTGAAGCAGTTCTGAGAATTAAACGAAGTATTATTTAACAAGAGATAATGTGTGCACAGCATGTAGTAGAGTGCCTGGTATATAACAAGTGTTTATTAAATGGTAGCTGTTCCTCCTCATCTGCTGATATTGTGAGGGTACAGCTATCATTTACGGTTGTAGTAATGATAACAATCTGTCATTTTTCTCCGCAAACTCCTTCCTCGGGCAGATTCCATTTAGTTAGCTGCTCCATCTGGCTTTCTGCAGCCCTCCTCTTCCTGGCGGCCTATCTGCTGGCTCCCTCACCGGCACCATTGATGGGGACCTCTGGAGCCTGCTGTGCTCCCTCCCTGCACTCCTGCTGCTCTCACTTACTGTTAAAGAGCGTGACTTTGTGGGGATACTGCTGTTAAAGGCAGCTCTGGCTATTGGTATCAGACCTGCCAGAGACTCAGTTTACTAATCTGTGAAGTGGGAATAAGAATAGTTTCTCTTTTTTTTGTGAGGGTTACATAAAATACTGTATGGTGGTTGAAAGTAACTGTCAGAATGCCCAAATGTAGCATGTCTTTGGCCCTTTTCCCTTTGTTCCTCCTTTTCTCATGGTTTTGTTTTGAAAACAGTCTTTCTTCTTTTCCTTCCCCCCTCCATCTACCCAGAACATTACCACTGAATTAATTGTCTTACAGCATTAGCTCATTCATTTTGGCAGTACCAGCACCCATGAACAGGGTATTAATTTGCATGAGGTTCTCTGATAGGGCTGCAGACTTGGTCTCACAGTGGAGACTGGTGTCATCACTGGCTGACACATTTTTTCCATTTCTCCACTGCCCTCACTGCCACACTCAGGTCAATTTTCTTAGTATGGCTTTCATGGTTCTCCTTGAAGTGTCCCAGACCACACCAAATTGAACTCACCAGCCTCTAAGCTCACAGCTGCTCTGGCTTCCAGGACACTCACTGCCCATTCTTTCCTCTGCAGGTGCCCTCCTCCCCTTCTCATCTGCTGACTGCCTGTCTGTCCCTGGATCTCCCCCCTCTTCAGCTGCCTCATGTGTGAGGCCTTGCCCCATCCCCAGGAGGGGTGTGTGGAGTTTCTGCCTCACTTCCTTCAGGTGCTTCTTAGGGAACTTACTATGTTCTACATCGGCTCATTGGCTCTTTAGGTATACCTTGCTTCTGTCTACTAGACTCTGTCCAACCCAGGAAAAAGCACTTCTCTTCCCAACCTCAGCAGGTCACGTGAGGACATCACTGCTGCAGTCACTCTGGGACATGTTTGCTGATGGATAAAAGAAAAAGTTTACTCATTTTTCTAAGCTTGGGAACCAGGATCCTCCTACACATGAAAGCAGCTGTTGTAAAATGAACAATTACTTATCAGCAGAAACACCAACACATTTCGTATGGGCTGCACAACAGTCATGGCCATGCCATCTGCTCTTAATGAGAGTCCAGTGCAGACACTTCCTCCTGCTCCTGTGAGTGTGCTTGTTAGATTCCACAGGACTCTTTACTGAGAACAGCCACTGGTTCTCTTATCACCAGGTGAGATCTAAACAGCCAAAGGGATACTCTATTTCTGATCAGAAGTTTCTGGGAGATAGCTTTTTGTACAGAAGCCTTTATAACTCTCGGTGTCTTCCAAAGAACAGAAAAGTGAATGGCAATAGCTTTGCATTTCTGGGCTTGTCCAGGGGGCCTGTCAAGATGGCAACCTCCATTGCATTTATTTCCTGGATCTTGGTTCAGGGATGTGAGTCTGTAAGAATCTGGTGGTTAAGCCTCTTCAGGAAAAATCTTGGTTGAAAGTCTGACATAACAAAATGGGTTTTGCCTATAATTTGTGAACAGCTCTGGAAGCCCCTCTAGGACATTGAAGAGAGCACTTTATGCATCAGAGCCTTCTTCCTGAGCTCCTCCTGCTGCAAGGGAGCACGCTTCACTGGATCTACTCCAATAAAGGTTTTTGCTGGGTCTCTTTTCTTTCTGTCACTCTTCCACAGGGGGCAAAGGTTCTCTTGTTTCCCTAAAGGTCAGAGCATCAGGGACAGTGACTGATTGCTCTCCTATCATCAGCTATGTACTGATTCTGGGGGTGTGGGACATGGTTAGCAACTGGTTCAATCATGGCTCTGATGACCAAAATGACCTATGTGCTCGAGACCCAGTGTTAGACTTTTGAGTCTCCTGTTAGTCCATTGGCCTGATTTTATGTTTGGAAGGTAATCCCTAAGGTCACTCATAATTCACAAGTCCACTCCTGTGTGGAGAGAAGGCCCCCTGAAGCCATGTGAGGGCCACTGAGGGAGTGGAGTTGGAATGTGTCCCTTGGTCATGCTGGTGGAGGAATAGGATATCCAGAAGGCCTTTGTTGATGCCTCTCCCTGATGTCACCAGGAGAGGCATCAAGCTAGAAGGGGCTGGGTGACACACCAGTGCCACCTCATCCCACTCCCTTCCCTCCCCCACTCCTTGGGGTTGACTTGCTTCCTAACTGCTGTGCCTCTGCCTTTCCTTTCTTTCAGACCCCAGGACCCTCCTATTTCTCCTTTAATACCCTGCACAAGTCACTTCCCCCTTTCTGACCAGTTCCTGCAACCCTGATAGATTTCATCTTTCCCTCTGTAGGTTCTAAAGTGTTTCCATCTACCTCTGCATTACATTTATTACTCAGCAGTAAGATTACTTATGAACATTCTTGGCTTCTTAATGGGACTGCCCCTTTATGCTTCTTGGTACCTGCCCCAGAGCCTGGCAATGGGCATGCCAGCTGGAGGGCCTTCACTATGGACTGAATGAGTGAATGGAGGAGTCCAGACTTTTGAGCCTAAAGTATAGCTTCTATAAGATCACAAACCATCTGTTTAGAACTTGGTTACCAGATTATTTAGCTATCCATGGTTTTATGCAGATGTCTTTATATTCTCCTTTAGTATTTAGAAAATTCTTTTTAAAATGATCAGTGTTTTAATCATGTTGCAATAGGACCCCCTAAAAAGAGAGGGCCCTCCTTGCTCCACTCCAGTACAGGGCAAGGGCATCCTTTCTGGAGCCAGCATGCAGTGGGGGAACCCCAGCATGACAGAGCTATGGCCTGCACTTCCTTCATTTCATACATGAGTTTATGAGATTTTTTTTCCTAGTGAAAGTTGTCCCCTTACCATTGGTGTTTCAGGTGGTAAGCAGGCCATTCCATGCATCTGTGTCCTCATGAGCATGTTTTATTCCACAGAATTCTCCACTTGTGATGGGGAGAGAGAACTCCCAGCAAGTCCATTTATCATAGGACTGGAGTAAGTGAAAGGTAATCCTTTTTAAAATGTGAGTTATGGAGCTTTGTAATGTGCCATTTATCTATGTCTGTGTGGAAAGGAAGAATGCCAGGGCAAGTTTATTACTTAAACAGACTGTGCTCTCTCTTGTGTTTAGGGCCCCATTCCCTACACAGCACACGGTGATGCTCAAACATGACAAATTGTGATGAAAACATTGATTAAGCATCCAGAGTTGCTTGTTACCAAATGTGGAGTAGGTATTTGAACACATACTTGGCAAGCAAGCTGTTTAATTATTAGGCTTCTGTGTCTATTTAAACCCATCTTGCTTTAATGTTTAATATCTAGTATATGTGAGGCATATTTTCTTGGAAGAAAGCTGAACAGCTTTGAAAATTGGACATTTTCTAGACCTCTTATCCAGGCAGGTAAGTTTTAGAAGGATAAATGGGATCAACCATAAATTTGAAAGGCCTCAATAAAAAAATGAAAGGAAGGATTCTTACATTTCTTTTCTCTCCCCTAAAAATGGTATTGACTTGTATCTACAAATCCTGATGGAATGAAAAAAAAATGGCACTATTTGCAGTCACACAAAATGGGTAACATGCACAATATTTAGCTTCTAGTTTGAAGAAGTCAATATAAACCAGAGAGAGAAAACTCATTGTCTCCAGAACTTCCTCTTTTTATAAAACTTGCAGCAGATATTGCATGGACAAATGGGATAAATGACAAGGCTGTCTTTATGTATTTGAGGTTATATCCCCTGATAGCATTCACATTTCTAGGGCTAAAGACAACAAAGGTTTATTCAGCATCTCTCCTCTAGCTCCCCACATTTCACTTGTATTCTAGGGTCTTTCTTTGATGTTTAGCAACTGGGTGAATGTTACATGTCCACTTGGAAGACACTGGTGTTCACAGAGTTCTTAGCATAGTCCCAGGTACACAGGCATCCAAACCTTTGGAACCATGTATACTATACATGGTTCAGTATAAAGGGAAACATGGAAAGGGCCTTCAGGAGGCTGTGGTTTAAACTCAGATTGGCGATGAGCACTTGGTCCCGTCTACTTCCTGAGACATAAATGAGTCAAGGCTTGGGGGAGGCTCAGGGGTGCAGACCCATGAGAGGGGTTTTCAGTCCTTCCTTTGTAATTGCTGTCCTCTTCAGTCCACCACACCACACGACCTAAGGGGTATAGCCGCTGCCACCACTATCCTAGTGGGAGAGGGGTGGGTTGGACAGTCCGGTGGTTTCTGCAGTCACTTCTCTGTATTCTGATTTAATTATTTTTATCAGACATGTTGAATTACGCCCTTCTTCTTCCATTATGGTGAATGCTTAAAATTACATTTATATGAAATTATGTTTACACAAACTTCTATTAAAAGCCAAATTTCAGGCTTAAGCTGTTGGCCAAATCCATTAAAAATGGATATTAATTAGTTGAGCTGATTAAAAACACCTTCATCAAAGTAGAACGCTGGTGCCAACAGTATTAAGAGTTGAATTACTGACTTTGAATGAGATGATACAATGACAGGGAGGAAAAGCGATTTTCTTTTTACTCAACCACCTCCATTACTTTGGGGGTCCAAAAGGGTACTACTGACCTATTGCTGGAGATCCAGGAAAGAGAGGTGACGGAATGAGGGGAGAGGATGGGCATTGTAAGGGAGACGTAGGAAAGGGAGGAGTGGAGACTAGTGTCGAGAAAGCGGAGGTCAGACGCCTGGAAGGAGTGGGCCCCAGCGGCCACCTCTCTGCTCACCGAGGGCCAGGCAAGCGGGGCGAGAGCGCACACGGGCGCTCCCACTACCGGCCGCCAGGGGGCGCGGGCGGAGCCGGCAGAGGGAGGAGGGTGCCGCGGAAAAGGGGTAGCCAGCCTGCAGGGGCGGTGGCGGCGGCGGCGGCGGCGGCGGCGCAGCTCCGCTACCCGCGTGTTGTCGTCCCCGCACCCACGCAGGGAGCGCAGCCTCGCCGCTCGGATGCGGCCGCCCGCCCGCCGCCGCCGCGCGCTCCCGGCGCTGCTTTCGCTCCTCACCTGCTCGTTGGGTAAGTAGCGGCGGCCGAGCGCGCACGGGCGGGGCGCGGGCTTTCCAAGCGGGAAGGGCGGCACGGGTCGAGCAACCCCGCTTCAGGGCGACCGCAGCCCGCCGTCCGGCGCCTTGCAGCAGCGCCCCCTCGCGGCGCCCGGACCCGTCTCCGCGGCCCCGGGACCTTCTGCACCGGGCCCCGTCGGCTTCCCGGTCCCCTCCTCGGCCGGTCCGCTTCGCGTCTTCCGCCTCCTTCCGCTCGAAACTGGCCGTTGGCCGAGCAGTGAGCGCGAGACGTCACTCCCACAGAAGCGCGAGTAGCTGTGTGACGCCAAGAAACTTTGGAAGGAGGGACGCTGGCTCGCCCCCCCGCCCCCCCCCCCCCGCCCGCGGTCCGCGCGCCCCGCACCTCTCAGCTTCTCGCAGAACCTCCCCGCACTTCCTCGCGCCTCCTCACGCGTCCTGCACCTCTCTGCCCTTCCTGGCCGCACCGCCCCCGGAGCTGAAAGGGGCCCGTGTGTCCGCTGACTCCTCTGGGGCTCCGCGTGTGGACTGACGGACAAGCCCTGGTCCCTGAGGTTACGATGCCAACTTGGCACCAGTGCTTCTCACCCCCTGATTCCTTGGCAAGGGAGGACCGGTACCCCGGCCTCAACGTGGGCGGCCCGTGGCTCCAGGAAGGCCCTGCGAAGCGCCCCCGCCCTGCCCCAAATCGTGGGTCTTTATGGGGGAAAAGTAGAGAACACTCCTGGAAACAATGCCTGCCCAGTCTGCTACTGCTGTAAAGCCCTCTCCTTTTTTTCGTCCATGTTCTCCCTTTTATCATAAAATGATGCTGATGAAAGTTTTCTTTTAAAAAATCATTGTAATTAACTTTCATGATGAGATTTGTGCAAGTTTGAAAGGTTGGGGGGAATGATTCCCTTTTCAGTGTCCTCAGGGTTATTGTCGTCTAACCCAGACTTTTGTGTGTCCAGCCTAAGAGGCAGTAATTTCAGATTTTTAGAAATGGCAGAATGGTGCATTTTAGGAAAGATGTCGTGTTGTTTTTTGCACACACGTCACTGTTTGGTAGCCCACCGGCACCTTTGCTGCCCTGTTTTTGGATTTAAGCTCTCCGCCCAAGGACCTTATTTTCACATTCCTGGCATTTTTGTAGGTGTTCAGTGTGGGAAAATTGAGGATTAATTAGTAATTAATTGCCTAAACGCATGATTAAGTAAGCAACGATGTAATTAAAAAAGCACGGACACCTTGGGCAGAGAAGGCTGTTAGGAACTGTGGTGAGCCGCTGCGTTTGGTGAAGATCTGCTTTAGCAGAACGAAGTGCACTGCTGGGGCAGTTCTGGGAGAATGGAGGCTGGAGGGGAGTGGAGAGGTGACTGCTAGCTGCATTACTTGGCCAGCTGCCTGGACGTTTTGCACCTAACCAAAGTGGGAGGGTGGTAGCTGAAATTGGGATTCTATTTATAGCCCGACACTTTATAAGGCTGTCCTGGGAATGTAAGGTTTGTGTATAATATAGTCAATATATGAGCTGAAAGGCATATTTGTATTGCTATGTGTACCTATTTTTTTATTGCCCTTGGAGGAATATCTGCACCGTCCAAAGTTGATACTATGTTAAAGGACACATAGAATGAACTAAAGTGTCAACACATTTTTGGAAATCTATTAGCATTTCAAACTTGTCAGAAAAGCACAGTAAATAAGACATAGAATGTATGAAAAGTTCTCTGAGAACTGGCTTTGTGAATATTTTTCATAGGTTGGTACAGACAAGCTATATTCTTGGAGGTCTGAAATAAATCATGAATTCATTTGATTGAGCTCTGTCTGCTTTGATGTTGGATGGGGGCAGCACTCTATAAATCTTGTAATATGGCTGAAACAGAGAATATGATGGGAGTTCTGAGGTATTTGTACACTCCTGATAGTTTAAAAATACTTTAAACATTTCCTTATAAGTTTGGCCTGACTGTATATAGTTTATTTTCTCCACAAATTGTAGCATATTCATTAGAGAAAAGTCCATATAGAATATTTATTTTAAACCTTTATGATTATATAGACAAAATTTATAGCAATTTCAGTTCTCAAGTCTGGTGCCAGTTCTGGAATCAGATTTAGTCACGCTTTTGGGTCAGCCACTGTGTGGTTTCCTGTGGTTTTTCTATAAAATGAGAGCCATAGACTAGATAAAATACTGGAACTTTGCCATCTCTTCAGTTTTAACATAGTGTTATAGCAGAGGCTGCTATCTGTCTACCCAATAACCCTTAGTTCCTTCTTTTCCTGACGCAAAAATCTCTGTGATAATCAGGAACGTTATGGACTGAACTGAGTCCCTCAAAATCCCAGTGAGTATATTTGGAGATAGGGCCTTAAGGTTAACTGAGGATGTAGAGTGGGGTCCTAATCAGTAGGACTGATGTCCTTATAAGAGGAATAGATACCAGGGATGCATGCAAATGTAGAAAAGGCCACGGGAGGACAGAGCTACAAGATGGTCATTAACTAGCCAAGGAGAAAGCTCTCAGCAGAGACCAGCCCTGTTGACACCTTGATCTTGGATTTCCAGCCTCCAGAAATGTGAAAAATAAATTTCTGTTGTTTAAGTCAACCCGTCTATGGTTTCAGTTATGACAGCCCTAGCAGACTAATAGTACAGGGGGTGATGGGAAGGGTGGTGGTAGTGCCAGTGTGTCCAGTGATGAAACCTTTCTCAGTGGCCCTTGGAAACAGGGGTAGACAGGGAGCTCTCTGTAGAGATTTTGGAGTAGTTCATGGTAAAGCTTGTTAAAGATGGCTGACCCAGCTGAATACAGACTTTTTTTTTCCCCTCGGCCTTTGTTTCATTCTTCTCATTGCCTATTATGTGAATTTGATGGCTGGAGCCAGGGTGGCCATCTTGTGACCGTGAGGTGACTTTGTTGCAAGGCAGTAATAAGGATGGTAGAGCAGAAAGGATCGCAGCTACCTGGGTGCTAGATGGATATGGAGCCCCATGCTAGCCCTGTGTCCCCTATTACCAGACTTGTGTTGCCTGAGATGAAAAATAAACCTCTGTCTTATTTAAGCATCAGTTATTTGCATATTTTACTAATGCAGCCAAACTTAATCCTAATTGATATGCATCTGTAAAGAAGCTTATTTGAACCAACGTTAAAATAATAAATAATTCAGTTTCTATCTTTCTTATTCCTGATTCTATTCTGTATGGGTCAGACTGTATGTGTTAGCACCTGCCAGAATTAGGGATGGTTTTCATTCTGAACCAGGTCTTGCTCAGATTCTTTGTGCTACAGTGAGCCATGTTAAGACACCAAGAGTCAGAACTGACTCCAGGTTTTCTTGTGTGTGTGTGTTTTTTTAATTTTATTTTAAACCCTCCTTTTATTTCTTAGGTATTACACAGAGAGTACTGGCACAGATTTTAACAATCTGGATGGATTCTTTGTTGTCTGGGTAGCTCAGGACCCCCAAGTTAGTATGGCCCCTTGGTCATGAATTTGACCCAAGGGAGTTTGCTTGTAGCCAGTAGTCAAGCTTTTTGGGCCTGGGGCGCAGTGGAATGGGAGGTGGGAAGAGCCTCTGTTTCAAATGGGGGTGGGTTGAGGAGGAGATGTTGGGACCCCTTTGTTAACTTCCTGTTGGGCAAACATGTGGGCCTATTCCTTGAACAAGTCCCAACAACTGACTTCATTCAGAACACGAAGGGCCAGGTTTATACTCACAATTAGAAATATTATTATAAGGCAAGGATAATTTCTAGGCACAAAAGGACTACTAAGGGGGAATTTGCAAACATTATACATTTTACCTCCCTGTAGCATTAACGTATTTTGCTGTATATAATGCACACCCATGTTTCGTGCACATTATATGCGGGATCATTATACCCCTTTATTATACCTGTGGTATGTAATCATTATACTCAAGTATAATGAGCATCCTTATTTTTCCCTTAGAAATTTGGGCAAAAAAGTGTGCATTATACACTGCAAAATATGGTATGTGTGATCCATCTTTGGTGTTGTACAGATTCTTCCTTAGAACAGTGTACAAGAGTGTCAGTTCTATCTCTCCCAATGGGAAGGAAAAGTTAACGGTGAGTGTCAGGGGTTTATGAGACTCATTATTGATCAGAGGCTCCCTTATACCCTGCCTCACAGGTGGCAAATGCAAGGCCCGTGTTCCGAATCCGGCCCTCCACCTTGTTTTATCTGGCCCGGCACCTTATTTCTACCCAGCGGCAGCGCTGAGCTCCTTGCCCCTAGTTAAGGAGCAGTTACATTTATACAGCCCTAAAATTACATTCGGCCCTTCAAAGATAACTGCGTGGCCCCCAGTAAAAATGAATTTGACACCCCTGCGCCTATTTCAAAGCTCTGTTCCTTAAGCCATTCCCAAACAAACCTGATTCTGTGTGGGTGCTGATTTGGACTACTAGAAAAGGCTAACAATGTAAAAATGGTATTAAAATAGTAGGAAAAACTACACTCACAGTTTCTTTAATTTATTCAGAAAGGGTTGAGTATCTACTGTGTGTTAACAGTTGGGTATATTGCAGAAAGAAGGCAGATCTAAGTCCCCTTCCAGCTTCCTTGAGCTTGGAGTCTGGAAGGGAAGGTGGCATTAAATACTAACTCCACTGGAGACTAATCACAGCTGAGCTTAGTGTGTGGCAGGAGTTCATTCAGGGAGATGTGTGACTTTAGGTTGGATTCTGGAGCAAGGTTCTTAGCAGGGGATGATCTCCCTGCCCCCCCCCCAACATTTGTCCTTGTCTGGAGACTTTTGGGTTGACAGGGAGTGCTACCAGCAAGTGGAGCCAGAGGCGTTGCCCAACTTACTGCAAGGCACAGGACACACCCTCCCCCAAAGAATCAGTGATCTGGTCCAAAGTGTCAGGAATGCCATTGAGAAACCCTGGAGGAGGGGCTCATTAAAGGCTTCCTAGAGGAAGGAACAGAAGAGCTCAGATCTGAGGGGAAGCAGAAGTCAGTGGAGGGAGGAAGTGAGCCAGCAGGGCAGGGGGAAGCATGTGCTGGAGGGATGGAGTGAGAAGGGAGAAGGGACTGGGTTGGAGACTGGACTGGGAAGACCAGCAGGGCCCGGTTATGCAGGGCCTCGGAGACCAGGGCGAGGACTTTGGACTTTGTCCGTAGTGCAGAAGGAAACTGTTGAAGGGCTGTCACAGGAGAGGGACGTGATTTGACTTCCCTTGTAAGAAGCCCCACTGGTTGTCCTATAGAACAGGATAGGAGGGGACTGATGTGGATGTGGGGACCAGTGAGGAGCTGCTAGACTCAGCTGTGTGGGAGATGATTAAGAACCACTAAGATATGGTGATTGACAGGTTCACTGGGTGTAGGGACAGCCGTCTACAGCAAGAATGGGGTCAGGGAAGAGTCAGATTTCTGTCCTGAGCCTAGGGCAGATGGTGGTGCTGTTTACTGGTACGGGCACCAATGGAGGACTGGATTTAAACAACAATAAAAAAATTAGTTATATATATAAATAAAATGTATCATTTTAATCACTTTTAAGTGTATAGTTCTGTGGCATTAAGTACTCAAACTTCAGTTTTTCTGAAATTTAGGGGGCAATGAGGATGATGAACTGAGCTTGGACAAGCATTGTGGGGTGTGTGAGATGTTACAGGTACCCTGTCAGGTGGGCCATTGGATCTGTGGGTCTGAAGCTCAGAGAACAGGTCTGCTGGAGAGAGGTTTGGGGCAATTTGAGCAGACTTTTTTTTAAAAAGAAAGCCTCAATTGACAAAAATCATTTTACTTAAGCCTTTATTCAAAATGTATGTGTACCAAAGATTTGTTAGAAGTTAGGGAAGAAAGTCTTTATCTGTATGATGTAAAGCTACCGGTTTAGGGAAAAAAGTGCATAAAGATATCGTTAAATACGATTTGAGTGCGCTCAAGTGTGACAGTGCCATGTTTTCCACAGGGCTGTGACTTAGTTTTGCTCCTGAAAGAATATTTTATGATCCGAAAAGGTGATATGTTTTAGTTTACATCGTTGCTTCCCCATGAGGAGCTCAAGGCTCTTTACACATCACGCTTCATTTATCTTCTCCAGATCCTTGAGGGTAGTGATGTAGGAGCCTTGTTTTTCGTTTTTTGAGATGAAGGGGGAAAAGGCAGGGAAAGATATGACCAGGGCTTGTTGTGAAAATAGCCTCGGTCATTCCCCTTGAGGGCCTGTCCAGCTGTTCATCCAAGTGTGTGTCAATCTTTTGCACACACAAGAATCACCTCAGTGTCCTAATGACACAGGGTCCCCTGTTAAAATGCATATTATAGGGTTCCAGATTTTTCTGATTCAGAAGATCAGAGATGAGGCCTGTGGATGTGCATTTCTAACAAGGTCCCAGGCGAGTTGCCTGTGCTGACAGGTGCAGGAACTGGGCTACCCTAGGCCTCGGTATAGAGACTGCATGATTGCTAGTGGCTTTGTCTTGAAAGTGATACTAGTGGCTGTTTTGGAGAGAACAACATGGGTGCTGAGGGCCAGTACTCAGCAGTCATGTGTTTTGTCTGCTGGGGAAAGGACCCAGAATCCCTGGAATTCAAACTAAGGAGTCTTTCTTTGCTTCCAGCATCATCTGGCAGATTTTTGGATGCTTCTGGAGGAAGTGTCATGTGTGGGGCACAAATCTCTAAAACTAGGGCTGTTACAACAAAGGTTTTGGGACACCAGATGAGTAAGTTTGCTAGGCATTAGAATGTCACAGACTATGGGTGCCGTGGACTCGGCAGTCCCAATGGGAGTGCTTTTAAAACCCACTTTTTGTATGTCAAAATTAAGATACCCAAAAGTTAAGCATAAATTATGTTTTTATAAGTTAGCTTGACATTTAATGGTTCAGTAATACTCTTGCAACATGAAGGAATTACTTGAACTGTGGCTGTCCTTGTGTTTTGATGCTTGCTCTCGTGGACTTGTTCCGTGTGTTCTGGAGGAGGCTGTGAGCCGGGGACGCGTCTGCACCTCGCCTGTGGCCCAGCCTGTGCAGCATGTTTACAAGAGGGCTGTTTTGAATTTCTCCCCTGACACTCTGTTTGAGTTGGAATTTTGTTCTTTTCATATTCTGAGTGGCACATGGGTTCTCATATCATTTGTTTAAATGAGAAGTGACTCAAAGAAGCAAATGACCTTTTTCTTTGGAAAATGTATGATTATTTTCTATTTATTTTCCTATTTCCTGTTCTTCCCGTAACTATGTTCGTCCTATGGCACATAGACTACACTGGTCCTGGTAAACTTTTTTGCCAGGTGAGGAAAAGTCTGTATGCCAAACTCCATTTTCCCTCTGACTTCTTTAACAGACAGGAGATGTGTTTCAAATGCACTTCAGGTTGGGGTAGGTCATGGGCTCAAAAGACGAAAGATGTCCTGTCTCTTTGCCATCCCATCTCTTTGCCATGCTTGGGTGCGAGACCAAATCACTGCAGTGTGGTACAGCCTGTGGTACAGGTGAAGGGGTTCCCTGACCCTAACTGTTGACCAGCTAGCTCTCTTCTTGCCGTGTTGGCAGAATTGTGCTGGTATCTTCCCAGTGTAGCATATCTCTTTCCTAAGAGTTTGCTCTCGGCACCTGAGCAAGCTGGCTTTTCTCATAGGTTCAGATCCTATTCTGACCCTGAACATGTAATGACTTCTTTCATTTTTGTTTGATTTCCCCCTTTATAGGAAGGGAGGCAGAGGCTTCAAGGGGCCAAGTCACTGGCCTTACGTTGCTTAGCTACTAAGCAGCAGAACCTGGATTGGATCCCAGGTGGTGAGAGTGTAGACTCTGTGTCCCTGACAGTGACCTCATGGTTCAGCAGGCCTGCAGCCCAGGTCTCCTGTACCTTGGTGTCTTCTCATGTACTGTGAGCTTTAAGGAGAGAGCTCTTTAAGCGAACATCTTAGAAACTCCTTAAACAAGGGCTTTCTCTCTTGCTTCTTCTCTCTGCCTAGCTTTTACCTTTTGTCTTTGTAATGTTGTGCCCAGAATGTGGGGATTTCCTTCCTCCAGTCTCCCCTGCACTCTTGTGGCTTCAGCCCCACCATGCTGTGGAGTTGGAGACTTCCCTCACACAGCTCTATGCTGAGTGCCATACCTGGAGACCAGAATGCAGCTGGCTGTTGGTACCTCAGAGTATTGGGAATCAAACTGAGTTTTCCCACACATCTGCCCACCCTCCTTTATTCTTCGGCTTGTGATGGCAACCCAGTCCCTCCCATCTGAAATCTGGAATCACCTATGCTCATCCCTCTCTCTCTCTCTCTCTCTCTCTCTCTCTCTCTCTCTCTCTCTCTCACTACTCACTCACTCGCCAGCCTCTGGACTCTTCCTTCCCTGCTCATATCCACCACTAGGATCTGTCTCCAAGCCTGTCCATTCTGCTCCTTTAGTAACCCCAACACTGCTCTTGCTCATGACTCACCTTAAGTCAGCCCCTTACCTCTCATCACCTGGCTCCATGAGCTTCCTGGATGGCATGCTTGTGTTTTTGTTTTTTTATATTCTCCTCATAGCCCACCAACATGCTACTTCTAGAAAGCTGTCTAAGGCACACATTTCAACACCGCATTTGCCTTCTTGAAAAGATTTCATGGCACTCAGAATAAAAGCAGACTTCCTAACACCAACCCTTCTCACAAAAAATGGCCCCTGCTGTCTCCAGCCTCATCTTGCCCCAGTCATGCCCTCCTCTCAGGTGGCCATGCTCTGGAAACACTGGACTGTTTTCAGTGCTCTGTGTGCAGAAGTCTACTTCCAGGCCTCATTGTTCTTGTCCTCAAAGTCTCTTCTGCCTGAAACTTACTTTCTCAAGTTTTGAGCTTTCATGTCTGGAAGCCTCTTTACCCTCTGCTGCCCTGCTTGGGTGAGGTTCCCTCTCTCCACCCCTAGAATCCCTCTAGTGACTGCCATCTGGAGGACTGCCATCAGAGCCACACGTCTGTGCTTGGCATTGACTGAGGGACTTGTCTCCTGCTAAACCACAAGCTTCATGGGGAGCTGCTCATCCCTCCCCTTTCCCACATGTGTGGCTCAGAATGCCCACTTGGCCACTTTTTGATTTTCTGTTGAACAGAGGAAAACATAAACTCGTAATGATAATGACCATAGCTGCTTGTACCCAGAGGACTTAACAAATGCAAGGCCATGTGATCCCTAGGCACTGCCTGTAGTACTTCTGTCCCAGCCCATGGAGAGCAACAGGGCTCTCATTCTGTGCTTGGGCGGAGTCCCCCTCAGGCAGTGATGGAGCTGCTACTCAGTGTGTCCACGTCCACAGGTTCTGGGACAGCGGATATGCCTGAGGATGAGGGAAGGGCAGGCTCTGCTCCCTGTTGCTGAGCCAGAGTTTGTTTCTGCTCCCTCCGCTGCCATGGATTATCTTCAGACAGGTAACTGGAACCATGTACACTGGCTGTGGGCTATGCATACCAGGGCCGAGTGCTCCCCTGGAGGACCTGGAATGGCACCAGGAGAGCTCCAGAGAGCAGAGGTATGGGGTGGAGCTGTGCTGGGTGGGGTGGTTTGTAAGTAGGTCACAGGAAAGAAAGTGAAGCCTGGAAGGCTGCCTCCCACAGTGTGTCAAGTGCGTGACCCTGAGCCCTGCAGGGGCATTCACTCCCAGTGTGTGCTGTGAGCAGATGTGTGTTGTGAATGGGTCCTGATGGCAGAGTCAGGGCATTGTGGTTTTCTTCCTCCTCTTGGCTGGTGTGCACGGCATACTCGCACCTAGACAGTATGTGACCATATTCACCAGCAGCAGCAAGGTCATAATCACTTACTGGGCTTGTCATCTGTGCCCAGCCCTGCCTTAACTCATGTAATCCTGGCAGCCCCCTTGGAGGTGGGGTTATTTAGGGTCTTAGTTTTTTGGGGGTTTTTTGTATTTCATTTGGTTTTGTGATAGAAGTTAATGGGAGAGTTTGGGAGGCTGGATGGGGAATAGGAACAAAACAGAGCAAGGAGTTAGGCCAGGGGTGTCAAACTCATTTTCACTGGAGGCCACGTCAACCTCGAGGTGGCCTTCAAAGGGCCAAAATAACTTTAGGACTGTATAAATGTAACTACTCCTTAACAGTTAAGAGTTGAAATTACATTCAGCCCTTTGAGGGCAACCATGAGGCTGATGTGGCCCCTGGTGAAAATGAGTTTGACACCCCTGAGTTAGAGGTATACTCGTCTTTTCTTTATGGGCATGGGGTCCTGTGCTTCCTCCCCGGAGCAAGAAAAGATAGTTGATTAGTGTTGGTTAAATGCAGTGCAATTAATTCCTCTCCAGTTTTCTTGCATTCCAGGGCTCAGAGGAGCCTATAAATCATTTTCCCAGGTTCGTTGTAAAATGTCGATTTATTTCTCAGGATGGATGTGCTAACATATTTGTTGGCTTGAATTATTTGAAGTTATCATGAAAAGGGTCTTATTTCTATTGCCTACCCTGGTTTGCACTTTACATATAGTTCCCTGTAGCAGCTCACAGGAATTCATGTTGAAAATAGGAAAGGGAAAATTACTTTTAAACAGCAGTTTTACATATAAGATCGTGAGTTACCTTGCAGTATTCCTCCTGCTGTACTGCGCCTTCCAGCCAAGCTTTCCAGAATATATTTTTCCCACTGGATCTGAAAATTTGTGGGAGGGCAAATAACACACACACAGAAACCTGGAGCCCCATGGGCCCCTCCCTTTCCTTAGGTGGGGGCACTTTCTTCCCCTGTTCCCCCTGCCCCATGCAGAGGCTGGTAATCTGCCATCCTGAGCTCTTGTTCGAGTTTTCTGAGGTGCCAGACGATTTCTTATCTCCCTTGCTACATTTTCTCACTTTCCTCCTCTGTTTTTCCTTGTTTTTCTCCAGCGGTAGATTTCATGGTAGGAATTCTGTAAATGATTTGTTATCTTAAGACCAGATGTAATAATGGTGTAGGGTATTCTGTGTCTTCCAAAGGCATTTGGTTCCTTGACAAGTTCTTTGTTTTATTTAAATTATGGAAGCAAAGATAAAACCAACTAGTATTTTTTTTTTCACATTCATCTAATGGGGGTAATCTTGCCATATGATTGCTCTTATGCGTGAAAGTAAGTCTGATGCATTATTTATGATATTGCTTTAAATATTACATGATATCATCCAGACTGGTAGGAGAGGGGCAGATGTGGAACGGGCATGTCCCTAACCCATGTGTGGTGGGTAAAAATTCGGGAGAGACATCTTGAGAGCCAGGAGTCCCAGCCCCACACCAGGCCCCCCAGCCCAGGGTTCCAGTGTCAGAAAGAGAAGTCCCCACAACTTCTGGTTGCAAAGACCAGGGAAGATTGAGTCGGTGGAAGAAACTTCTGGAGCCTTAAGCAGTTCCTCTTAAAGGACCCACACATGGACTCACACTCACTCCTTCTGAGCTCCAGCACCGGGATAGCAGCTTGAAAGGCACCAGTGGCATACCAGGAGAAACTGAAGTGTCTGGCATCAAGGTGAGCAGAGGCCATTGCACCTTTTCTAAATCCTTCCTGCACAGAGCCAGCAAGCTGGTGCCATATATGAGACTCCATCAACCTGGCCAACACTCTGACCCAACTTGGAGATCTCCAGAGACTCTGCCTCACCCAGTTTACAGACCCACCAAGCTGCTTTTCTGTATGAATGGCTGGTCATGGCTCATGCTTCACAACTTCCTAAATCCTCTCAAACAAGCAACAGCTGGCCTCAGTGAACCCCAGACCTAGCACTAGCCGCAGCCAGCCTAGATTCACAGCTTGGCTTTGCCTGGGAATCTCCAAGCTCAGCACAAGTAGCAGCCATCTCAGATTGCTTTATAGCTCATGTAGGATGGCCCCAGGCAGAACACAGGTCGGGGCTGACCTTGGCCTGCGCCACCTGGGAAATCCAGGGCTTGCACACCCAGTAGACAACCACAGATTATGTTGGAACACCACACTGCCCCTGCACAGCTGATTCTCCATGGAGGGCAGAGCTTAGTGGTAAATGGTCACAGCTAGTCCTTGCAGCTGACTGGCCTGGGTAAATCCCTCCCATTGATCTGCCAACAGCCGTCAAGACTCAACTACAAGAGGAGGGTGTACTCAGCCCAGACAAAGGGCACTCCTTGAGTACCCAGCTTGGTTGATGGGGGAGGCTGAACCACTGGACCCTACAGGACACCTGCTACATTAGCCCATGGTACCAAGATATGGAGTCAAAGAAGCTCTACCTAATACATAGAAAAAAACACAGGGAGGCTGCCAAAATGAACAGACAAAGAAACATGACCTAAATGTAAGAACAGATCAAAATTCCATAAAAAGAGCTAAACAAAATGGAGATAAGCAATCTATCAGATGAAGAGTTCAAAACACTGATTATAAGGATGCTCAAGGAACTTAGTGAGGACCTCAACAATATAAAAAAGATCCAGTCAGAAATGAAGGATACACCACTTGAAATAAAGAACAATTTATAGGGAAACAACAGTAGAGTGGATGAAGCTGAGAATCAGATCAATGATTTGGAACACAAAGAAGCAAAAAACAACCAATCAGAAGAATAAGAAGAAAAAAGAATTAAAAAAATGAGGATACTATAAGCAGCCTCTGGGACAACTTCAAGAGGTCCAACATTTGCATCATAGGGGTGCCGGAAGGAGAAGAGAAAGAGCAAGAAATTGGAAATCTATCTGAAAAAATAATGAAAGAAACTTTCCTAATCTGGTGAAGAAAATAGACATGCAAGTCCAGGAAGCACAGAGAGTCCCAAACAAGATGGATGCAAAGAGGTCTACTCCAAGACATAATTAAAATGCCAAAGGTTAAGATAAAGAAAATCTTAAAAGCAGCAAGAAAGAAGTTACTTACCTACAGGTAACTTCTTACTGGAGTTCCCATAAGACTACCAGCTGACTTCTCAAAAGAAGCTTTACAGGCCAAAAGAGATTGACAAGAAATATTCAAAGTCATGAAAAGCAGGGACCTGCAGCTGATATTGCTCTACCTAGCAAAGCTATCTTTTAGAATTGAGGGCAGATAAAGAGCTTCCCAGACAAGAAAAAAACTAAAGGAGTTCATCATCACCAAACCATTACTATGTGAAATGTTAGAGAGACTTACTTAAGAAAAAGAAGAAGATCAAAACTATGAACAATAGGACTTCTAGCCAAGATGGAGGTGTAGGTAGATACGCTTTGCCTCCTCACACAACCAGAGGAAGGATAACAACCAATTTTTTAAAAGTAACCAGAACTGCCAGAAAATCAATCTGTATGGAAGTCTGAAAACCAAGGAGTTAAAGAAGAAACATTATTCCAGACTGGTAGGAGGGGCAGAGATGGGCAGCTGGGGTGGAGAAGACCCGTGGCAAGGCAGCAGCTGGCAGACCTAGTGGTCCCACATTTGCATGCAGATAAACTGAAAGGAGCAACTGGGGAGCAAGACAGACCATGCAACCCAGGGTTCCAATGTGGGAAAAGAAAGCCTCAAAACCTCTGTAAAAACCTATGTGGTGGGTTGCAGTGGTGGGAGAAACTCCCAGCCTCACAGGTGAGTCCATTGGAGGCAAGGACCTACTTCCAAGATTGCTCTATCCAGCAAAGCTTTCATTTAGAATGGAAGAGCAGATAAAGTGCTTCCCAGATAAGGTCAAGTTAAAGGAGTTCATCATCACCAAGCCCTTATTATATGAAATGTTAAGTGGACTTATCTAAGAAAAAGATAAAAAATATGAACAATAAAATGACTACAAACTCACAGTTATTAACAACCGAACCTAAAACAAAAACAAAAACCAACTAAGCAATCAGCTAGAACAGGAACAGAATCACAGAAATGGAGATCACATGGAGGGTTATCAGCGATGAAGGGAGGGGGAGAATGGGGGAAAAGGTACAGGGAATAAGCAGCATAAATGGTAGGTACAAAATAGACAGGAGGAGGTTAAGAATAGTGTGGGAAATGGAAAAGCCAAAGAACTTATGTGATGATCCATAGACATGAACTAAGTGGGAGGGGGTTGGGGGGATGCTGGAGGGATGGGGGTGCAGGGCAGAGGGGGAATAAAGGAATGAAAAACATGGGACAACTGTAATAGCATAATCAATAAAATCTAGTTTAAAAAAACTATGAACAATAAAATGGCAAAATACATATCTGTCAACAATTGAATCTAGAAAACAAACTAAGCAAATAAGAAGAACAGAGACAGAATCATGGATACTAAGAGTGTTTTGATGGTTGTCAGGTGGCAGAGGGGTGTGTGGGAATGGGTAAAAAGGTGAGGGGATTAACAAGCATAAATGGGTCGTTACAGAATAGCCACGGGAATGTAGCCAAAGAACTTACATGCAGGACCCATGGACATGGACAGTGGTGGTGGAGGGACTGTCTGAAGTGGGGTGGGGGGTGCTGGATGGTGGGGCCAAGGGGGGGAAATCAGAACAATTATAATAGCATAGTCGATAAAATATAATTAAGAAATAAATATTATGTGATATATTTCTGTCAGGAGAAAAGGAGTGTTTAATTTCACAGGAGAATGATAGGGAGAAAGGACAAATTTTTAGCAGTCCTGTGTATTTCTGCAGAGAACAAAAATGTTTGCCTTCTCTGCCTGGTCTGAACAAAGGCATGAAAATGGGGTCTTGAGTGTGACAGGTAGGATTTGTGGAATTCACCTGGTTTATTGGGAATATCTCTCTATGTAATTCCAACTTGAAACAGTAACATTGTCAAATAATACTAGCTGCTTACTTATGAAAGGTGATGTATTAGTCATTTTCAGAACTAGTACCACCAATAAAGACCTGTTTTCTTCAGGAGAGAGTCTACATCCTAAGGGCCATCTGCTCTTGCAGAACAGTGATGTAAGACTATGCTGGTTATTCAGTGTTGAGTCACTGAACATGTTCAACTGAGGTCATTTTTCTTAATAGAAAAGTAGACTTGAACCCAGAGAGCTTTGACCGTCCATGTTTGGCAGTGGGAGTTTGATGGGATTGGCGGGTGTGTATTTTGCCATCAACATTAGATTGACCACAGTTTTTGTATCCTACAAGTTGTCAGAATATCCTATTCTCTGAAATTCTGTGGTGCCTGGCCAGGTTAACATGTTGTGACCTCCCTGTATGTTTATAAATAATTCTGTATTTGATATTTTCTTGATGGTTGCAAATGTGCTACTAGGTTGGCAGTAAATAACCCCATATTAACCCCTCCCCCCAAATCAAGTATCTAGAAGCAGAATTTAAATGGTTAAAGGGTGTTTGGTATTAAATCTCTCCTTTCTTCTTAGAACTTGATGAGTGATTTGGGCTTTGTGTGCGTGTGTCTGTGTAAATGAGAGAAAGTAGGTCAGAGCCTGGTGAAAATAGATTAAGGTGGGGACATTATACTGTGTCATTCTCCTGGGTTGATGCTGCCTACTGTGAGGAATAGACAGTCCTTAATGGTGTGACCCCAGGGCAGTCATGGAGGCTTGTATTCACTCATTCATTCATTCATTCATTCATTCATTCTTTCTTTCATATTTATCACTCAATAAATATTTATTGATCTTCTTGTGTGTGTGATGGCAATATTTTAGGCTCATAGGCAAACAGTAAATAAAACTGTATTTCTGCCTTCATGGAGCTTACAATGAACAAATGTATAATGTAAGCAATAAACAAATAAATATATATTGTATCAGTGGTAATACATGCTCTGTAGAAAAACAGGGTGTGCGAAGAGGAGGGGATGGAGTTGGGGATTTGCTGTTCATAAGCCATGGTCTCAGGGAGGACTCTTGTAATGTCTGCTGTTATCTGAATTCCACATGTGGAGAGGTTCATTTGGTTACATTTCAATTTCATTCTGCCTTTTGAACTGTCATCTGGAAATGATTAAAACACCTTAGTGATTGGCTTCTTAGTGCGACTATGTTTTAGATGATTTCCCTTGAGTAGATGTTAATGGGGAGTCAGAAGCTGTGTGGAAATGGGGCTGGGAAACACCCAAGTGGGCAAGGTTCTCTTCCACTGTGTTATCTAGAGCCCAGTGTCCACAGGCCTTGTGCTAAATTACTGCCCCATGGACTTGGCTGTCCCACCTTGAAGTGCATTCTTGCTGGATGGCATTGCCTATTCTGGCTGGGAATGCTAATCGGAGAAAGCAAACTGTGAAATACTTTTGAGAAATGTGCTGTAAAATTAACATTATTTTTTTGTCCAGTTTACCTTTCTGACTAGTATATTGTGTTGCTTTACATTTTCAAAGTGTTACTCTCTTCTTCTTCTTTTTGATTTAGAGCCTAGCTGTGTCTCTAGGGATATCTTTATTTATGGGCCCTGACTCAAAACATGAAATTGTCTAAATGGGGAATGATCTTTATCCTTCCCACTCTCTGGGCCCCGGGGCTTCAGGAAGGCCCTGTCAGTTTCTCACATGCACGACCCCACATATAAAGCTGGTGCCAGATTCAGTTCTTGCTGCCAGGCTCGGGCAGTGGTCGCCAGATGGGGATTTATATTTCTTCCCTCTAGATGCTGAGGAATTCCCCTTTGCTGAAGAAGTGACAACAACAACAACAACAACAAATGGCTACGGTGTCCTAAATTAAATGACAGTGGCAAGTGAGGGAGAGAAAGCGATGAGAATATTTCACTAATTAATAGCTGCTCCCCAACAACAGACTGCTCCCCTTCCCGAATGTCTCTTGGAGCTTTGATTCAACCTCCTGGCTCTGTCAGCCACCAGCAGACATCACTGCATCCTGCTTGTACGTGAACTTTCAGGACTGTGCCCGCCACCAATCGAAAGTAGTAAATATTCCTTCCTTACAGGCTGTGCACCAATCCTAGAACTGTCCCCCTTTACCTTTTCCCACCCTCTATCTGTAGCCAATGTAAATTCCTTCGGAGCAACTTAGATCTTTCTTCTCTGAAATGTGATGCATAAATACTCCCCTCAGCTCCAAGATAGCAGATATGTTGCCTTCTCCGTCCAGTCCCGCTGCTGGTGCATACCCCAGGATCTGGTCCTTTTCTAGCTAGCATGAAGTTCAATAAAACCTTTTTTTCATAACAGCTTTTGGCCATGAAAATTTTTTTGTTTACCATGTGGTACCAAAACTGAGGTTTCTAAGGAGCAGTATTCTGTGTGCATCTATTTTGTGGTTTATGTCTACAGACCTCAGTGGTATACACGGGTTCTGCATTCTCTGATGGAGGATTCCTTTAGCTTGGTCGCCTAAGCATGCTGGCTTTGTGCCAATAAATAATTTTAGGTCCAGAGAAAAAGGTGGCTAGTGGTTTTAGTTTGTGGCAATGCAGCTGCTTTTAAAAATGAGCAAAATAAGTCTTATTAAAGTATTATTTTTCTCATTTTAAGCAAAACTGTTCAATGTGAGAGTAAATCTTAATTGCTAATTTTAATATAAAAATGTTTCCTTTTTTCAGCTTTCGTGTTGGCTTCTTCTAAGGATATAAAGAAAGCAGTCACACCATCTAAGGTACTGATTCTATTGATCAATTCTGTTCTTCTCATCTGAGATTTGTTTGTGATTTCCTTAATGGGAACTGTCATGGTTTCCTCTTGCAAGGTTATTATGTTTATTTATTTTTATGAATTTATGAATGTTGGTCCACATAGATTTTGAATCCTTAGCAGCAACCAACAGATAGGCTGGCTTTTAAAAACATCTTTCAATACAGTTAAAGCATATCCACTAGGTTTCAAATTTCATTCTCAGGAAAAAGATGTTCTAATGTGAAAGTAGACATTTTAGAAGTTTTGCTTGGATAGAAGCAAGTTTTCTCCAGTTGTTCCACATCTTAACCTTGAGTTTAACGTTCCCAGTCTGTGAAAAGATTGTACTGTTTCCAGGATCACGAGAGCCTGAGGGTCCCTCACCTTGAAGGTGACACCATGAGAGGACATCCTGGGGACTGGCCCAGAGACCCGGACTCAGAACCAGAAGCCAGACCTGGGACCCTGATGGGGAGGGGGCAGCACTCACCCAAATCTCTGAGCTGCTGATTTGTCATCATTTCATCATTGGCTTCGTTCCAGAACCTCATCAGAATTTTACCGTGTGGGCTTTGTGCAAGTTGAGTTTAGCATATGAGAAGGAGAAACGATATTTTAAACTACGAGTTGTTTTTGTCATATTAATTAAGGCTCCATTGACTCTATTTTTTTTACCCCACAATTAGTATAAAAGCATTTTTAAATAGAATGTTTCTTTTATCTGTTCTAACTATACTGTGGGATTCCTACCCAGGGAAATAATAATAATAATTCCTTAAGGTTTTAAGATCCTTTATGGTTAATTAAGCATTTTCAGACATCTAACCTTCTCAATGATCCTGTTACTGCTCAGCAGAGCAGATATTCTTATAAAAAGCTGAGAAAATTTATCCTCAGAGAAGTTAAGTGACTCGACTGAGGTCACATGACTATTAAAAGGTGAAGTCAGAATGCAAATTTTCTGGATTTTTGAGTTTTCCATACAGTAATTTTCTGTTACACAGCCATGTGCACTTTAAAATGTGTGTGTGCATTTGGCAATAATAAGGCTTGCTTACAATAGATTTAAAGTGCTACCCAAGGTTTGTTAATAGGGAACTAAAATTTTACATAATAAATTTAGAAATGATAGCACATACTTTCAAATATAGGTTTTTACCTAATCATTTCAAATGAAGAAACATATGTCTCCTTTGCCTTAAAACACACACACACACACACACACACACACACACACACACACACACAGGTTTGGGGGGGGAGTCCTGTATCTTAGTGTTATTTTTCATGCAAAGGTATTAAAGCCCTTGAAGAGTATCATTAATCCCATCAGTGCTTAGGCCGCAGAGCCGAAAAAGCCATTCACCCCATGAGAAGAGGCAGTGGTGAAATATCTCCTGTAGACCATACCTGAGACTGGGAGACAGAAAAGAATCAGTTTGTCCAAGGTTGTCTAAAGTCTGTAGATGGCTCAGCAGCAGGAGTTACAGCTCTTAAAAATGACCACGTTCGTCTGGGGTTCTCCTTAGTTTGCTTGCCCTGTCATTGCTGCTCAGGGCAGCCGCCTGTGCTCTCCTCACCTCACTGCTCAGTTGGGCACACGCCGCAGAACACAGGACACAGGGTTGGGTCCTTCTCCAAACACGGTTCAGGTTCACTGGCTGGTGGCTTCTCATCAAAATCCTGAGTGCTGTCAGTGCCCAGTGGTTCTGCGTGGGGCCTGGCCTCTTGTCTCAGGCTTCTCTTCTGGGTCCCTGTCCCTGCACTGTCCTAGGTTCTGACCTGTCCACTTTCAGGGAACCTGCCCTCTCATGCTCCCTCCTCAGCCGTGGCCGTGTACCTGGGCAACCTGCATTTGGGCCTGGGCCTGTGTCCCGTGGTGGCTTGTGACATTATGTCCTGTCTGACAAGGAGTTAGAACTGGGCACTGGAGCCACACTGCTGGGGGTCATATCCCTTCTCCATCACTGATCTGCTGTGGGACTACCAGACCTCTCTGTGTCTCAGCATCCTCAAGAAGATGGGATAACAGGGCCTATCTCAGAAAACCGCTTTGAAGATTGTGTGTGTGTGTGTGTGTGTGTGTGTGTGTCTACCATGTAGCACAGTGCCAGGCCCTATTTAAATGTTTACCTAGTAGGACAGCAAGACATGTCCTATGTAGGCTTTCAAGAGGAAACTAAATAAATCAAAAAAAGAACTATAGATTTTACTGCTTTTATCAATTAAATTTCTTTTATGGTGGCAGTTGATGTTCCCTGAAGGAGGCAATAATGATGGAAAGAGTGGCAGAACAGCTATTGAGCATTTGCTTTGGGAACACAGTTCTCAGCATTACACGATCTAACTAGACCCTGTGCCGTGGGCCTTGTAGTTACAGTTCCCGTTGTCCAGGTGAGAAACTAAGGCCTGAGCCAGTGAGTGGTGGAGGCAGGAAACACACAGGCCCACCTCACAGTGGGGTCTCTGATGACCACATTCTGCTGACCTGATTTCACTCAGAATTCCAGGGTGCTGGTGGCTGGTGGTGAATGGCTAGAAGATGCCTTTTCATCCCTCTTCCTTCTTAAAAGATTTCATATTATGTTCTTTTGAGGATGTTGTATTTTCCTTTTATGAAGAATGTGTGAACTCAGCCTCACCTAGGTAGATTGCAAGTGTTCAAATCTATGGTGCCTTAAAAAATCCAGCTGGACAAGGGTGACTTGGATTAGTCTTTTCTTGGGGAGGGTAGGCGCTGTCTACGGGTTAGAGGTGTTAGGTAGGGATAGATCCCTTTCTGATCTCTCTGTGTAGCACTTCAGTTCACTCAGGGAACTTGGGCAGCAAGCACATGTTGACTGACATTGATAGTGGAAGAAACATATGACAGCAGAGATAATGAAACAAACCATGTGTTTTGTTTTTGCTGGGGGGAAGAACTAAACCTTTCCACGAAGGAAGCTGGAGACAGAATTTTAAATGTTCTGTCAATTTGTTTATTTAGTCTAATTTTATTTCTCAAAGGAGAACATATATGAGACTGTTTTGGTTCCATTTCAGTTCACCTAATCCAACTGTTTCTTGGATATTTTATTTTTACTGTTTACGAATAGAGCCATTGGCAATGGCTAATCATTACCTAGCTGTTGTGTCAGCTTGTAGTTGCTGCGGTGCCTGAAGACAAAGGGAAGGAGCTGTGATTCTGGTCGCTCTCCTTTGCTTTCACAATGACCTTGGGTGGTGAGTCCAGTGGGTGCCAGCTTGTTCAGGGTACTAAGTAAGTCTGCAAACACTGAGTTCGGGATATTGTTTATCTTTCCACCTGCTGATGAAGGTGACTGTTGTAGGTATTATTTCTAGCTTACTCTTAAAATCTGTCCACGTCTAATGATGCACGATTTCCGAAGAATACCTCTGGAGGAAGGCTGGACATGCGTTGTTCATGGGGGGAAAGTATAAGAAAGGAATATCAGAAAGGATTCAAAAGACCTGGATGCCAGTCTTGGCTCTGTGGCTGGAATGACTGTTGGACTATGGCCGGACCCTTTATCTTTTCTGAGCCTCCGTTATTTCATTGGTAAAGGGGACTGTTGGATTGGGTCATCTTTAATGCCGGTTTTAAAAATTGTGGTAAAATACACATGGCATAAAATTTACCATCGTAACCATTTTTAAGTGTATACTTCAGTGCTGTTACGTACATGTATGTTGGTGTGCAGGCAGACTCCAGAACTCTTTTCATCTTGCGGAACAGGAACTCTGTGCCAGTTAAACAATAACTGCCCATTGCCCTCTCCCAGCCTCCAGTCTGTACTGATTTCACTATTCTGACATTTCATGTAAGTGAAATCCTACAGTGTTTGTCTCTTTGTGACTGGCTTACTGATATGTTAACCTGAAAATAAAAGGCAAAGTGAGAGGTAACAAGCTTGAAATCCAAACGAATAAGCTGTTAGGGAAGCAGTGATTTAAGTATAAATCCAAATAGAATTCCGATTAGGAGACAGAGATGAAGGGTGTTTATGAGGAGGGAGCGGGCAATTACATCCACAGAAGGAAGGCATTTCTGTTGGTGCAGAGATGCTAACATAGTGATGTTAGTTCTAAATAATGATTTTAAGTTTTAGTCCTGTAGCCATCAGCCTTGTAGTCAGAAGATCTGATTTCTTGTTATCTCTGCAAACATTTTTTGGGGAATATAATGTTCCTTTAGGACTAGTCCAAAGGTCATTTTGCCCTGTTTTGATTTTCTGGGGTTTGAGGCACAAGGCAGTTCCTCTGGGATGGCAGCTTTGGCTCCATTTAAAGTGGCTCCATTTACATTATTTTTTGCATTATTTAACATAATAATGATGTCAACTTAAGAATGTCCACACCTGTAAGAATTTTTATGAGCCAAACTGATGACAATTTCTGGGAAGCAAAATCTCAGTGGACTGAGAAAATTCTCTGGAAAATGGCAATTTCACCACTTGTTTTATGCATCAGAATCAAAGGGCAAGACGAAAGGGGTTACATTTAAATCCGTTGGTGAGGTTAGGGAGACATTAGGGAGGCAGGAGAAAGCAAAGCAGGGAAATCTCTGGGACTGGATAAAAAGTAAAATGCTAGGTGCATACTTCTTTTACACCTGGTGGGAAAAGGACAGTAAAGAGTCAACAATTAACACAACAACAATGAGGGGATCCCTGATCTTGTGCTCTGGTGGGAGGCTGTGCCCCGAGGGGTCTGGAAAAGGGAGGTTACTCTGACACTCCAAAGGCATTTTACTGTAGATGCAAAAATACAATAGACAGGCTCAGTTGAGGTACTGATTGACCTCTGTCAAGATATCGGCCTAGGATATGACAGCCTATCATGACCCACTTTTAGTTAGAAATTTTGATGTGTAAACCATCCTGTGTCGTCACTTTCAGGCTCTGAGTTTGTAAGGCCACCCTGCAGGCCTTGGGCTTGTCAGTTTTAGCATGCAGCCCCTCCTTCATCCACAGTGTCCTCCAGGTTCATCCACATTGTGGCATGTGTCAGAATTTCTCCTTTTTAAAAAAGTATGAATAGTATTCTCTTATATGTGTATACCACATTTTCTTTATCCATTCCAGTTCTATTTTTAGATCTAAAATTTGTAACTTTCCATGAGCCTTATCTGGCAGCCAAAGCTGTGGCCTCCCAAGGAGAAGGCACCTTGGCCAAGGGGTGGCAGGTTAATGCTGGAAGCAAGGAGGCCCCTCTGGATCCAAGGCCAGTGCTCCTTCTCCCAGGGTGAGCTGTTCCCCTGGCTACAGCCGGCATTTAGAGTAGGGAAGGCACAACGAGTCCACACACACTAACATATGACGATACCCGGCTTTGGTTCACACATTTACAGAAGTGGGTTCAGCATTCTAGTCTCTCTCTCTCGGCTCTTCTAAAAAGTGTGTGTTTTATCAGGAGTAAGTAGAATGTCACTTGATCCCGAGGTCTAACAAATAAATATATAACTGTAGGATTCTTCTCACCTTGAAACTGGAAATGCTGGCATTTGCGCTGTCACTACCAGAACCAATAAGCAGAGACAAGGACTAAATCTATCCAGCACTTTATTCAGATGCCAGTGATCTGAGAAGTCAGTGGGCTGTGTGCCCTCAGAAACTGCCTTAACATCTCATCTCAAGCTGACCTTTTTATACGGAGAAGGAATGGGCAGGTAAGGGGTTTGGGAAAAGGTTAATCAGATAGGAGTTGCAGCCCCACAGTGATTTTTCATAGCACTTCTTTATCTGCTGGTCAGCAGTTCTTTATCTGTGCCTGGGAGTTCTCTCCCTGGAACAGATGGCTCAGATACCATCTCTGTGGCTTGCAGACCCCCTGGGGCACAAAGGTTGAATTGCTCGTGGTCCTCCTGGGCCCGTAGGTCATGCATTCCAGTTCCTGGAATGTTATTCCTGGAATAACAGCTTTCCACTTATGTTAATCACTTAAGCCTATCAACTATAACTAAAGCTAAGATCTTTAACTCTTGAATTATCCCTTTAGTCTCAGTGTTATTTCTGTTCTTGACATAAAGATAATTTCAGAAAAGACTACTAAAGATAGCCATTCTCCTGTGTTTTGCTCTCTCCTCCCTGTCTATTGTCACAGTCCCTTGGTCATTCTAAGAGAATTCATCTCAGTGTAGCTTACCTTTTAAGCTGCTCCCAGTTCTGTAGGTAATTTCTTGTTGCTGTCAGTGAAGAAAATGGAATGATATTTGCCACTGTCTGATTGTCATAATTGTAGCATATGGTGGTTGAAAGCAGAAAAGGACAATTGGAGAGAAAAATCCTTCTTTGTCTGCTGGAGAAGACAATGGAAGTGGCAGATTTAGCTGCTGACACTTGGCACTTTGTCAGAGAATTTTCAGAGCTCCTCCCCTGATCTTCCCAGGATCAGGGTCAGGTGTTTCTGTGCCCACATCCAGATTTCTGTCAGGAGCTCTGCAACTGTCAGATACCCCTTATGTGCCCATGAATTCTCATGAGCCACAGGCCAATAATGTGCAGGGCCCCAGGGCAACTCCTTAGGTAGGAGAGAACATCATAGTGTTCGTGACAGCACATCTGAGCCAAATGATGGTAAATACAATAATTAATAAGGTTCATCTTCATGGGCAACGCGCTGCTAGCACTGATACTGTCTGTGATATTTGTAATGCTCAGAGTGGTTTTTACAAGTGTAAAAAAAATCCCAAAACAAATGGAGCCACTTTAAAAGGGAGCCAGAGCTGCCATCCCAGAGGAACTGCCTTGTACATCTGTCCATATGCCTCAAACCTTGGAATGTTGAAACAGGGCAGAGTTACCTTTGGGCTGGGCCTAAGGCAGTATTGTATTCCAAACAACTGTTTGCAGAGATGACAAGAAAGCAGTAAGATGACTAGTGAACTGAAAATTCAAAACCTTGTTTAGAACTAACATCACTATGTTAGGTTATCTGCACCAATAGCAATGCCTTCCCTCTGTTGATGTGATCGTTCCCCTTCCCTTTCTCATAAATACCCACTGTCTTTGTCTTGTAATTGGAGCACTATTTGGGTTTCTGCTGGAATTAGTCAGTGCTTCCTGAATAGCTATTCTTATTGATCTCAAAAAAATGATGTTGCCTCTCGCTTTGAAAACCTTTTTATTTTAGGTTATCATAAGGTTTTAAAATTAACCCTCCAAAACCCTGAACCAGTTAAGTTTTAGCTCCATGTTAAACAGGAGGAAAGAGCCTCAGCTCAACAAAGTGATTGCCCAAGATCACATGTAAGACCCTGACTGGGTCTCAGTTGGTAAGAGTGTTGTCCTGATATGCCAAGGTTGTGGGCTTCGTCCCCAGTCAGGGTACATCAAGACTCAACCAATGAATGCATAGATAAGTTGAATGACAAATCAGTGTTTTTCTGGGTCAGTCTCTCTCTCTCTCTCTCTCTCTCTGTCTTTCCCTCTGTCCCTCAAAATCAATTTGAAAAAAATCACATGTGAAAGGGACAGCCTCATGAGAGGGCATCATTGTTGCTTTTCCCTTTTAATACTGGCCTGTGTTTGTAAGGAAACATTTCCAAGGTCTCATCTTCATTTCCTTTCCCCCCAAATGTTAATGTGTATCATATGAATTTATTCAGTGCATTGTTAGCTATGTTGTGTGATGAGATTTATTTTTTGCTCTCTCTTTTTTTTTTAAATACAGAATTTGGAGAAAAGTGGTATGTCAAGGAAAAATGACATAGGTATGTAATTTCTTTTAAAACTCAAGAATATTTCTTATAAATTATGATTCAGTGAAATGCATTTGTCTTTCTGATTTTATTTATGGTGTACATATTGTTGAGTTTTCAATAAGGGCAGATTGCCATGCTAGGTGATGGCAGAAGTAAATGGGACATTGTCTCTGTGACCAGGGGCCCACACATAATGGGAGAAAAGGACACACTGTGGCCTTTGCTCGTGCCTTCCTCTGCCTGGAGCCAGGTCCCCCACTGTGGGTCCATGGACACAAATTGCCCTTCAGGTCAGCTCATGGGCACCTCTTCTGTCAGACTCCTCCTGATCCCTGGTGTGGAAGGGATGGCTTGCTCCTTTGTAGACACACCACACTTCTGTCACAGCCCATGTACGTGCATCTTTCTCCCTGAGCATATTGTGTCTTCAGGGATGTGACCATGAGTGAGGATTTTTTGGGGTGTGTTCTGTGGAAAACATGCCCCAGGGTGTTAACTGGAGGGTAAGGCCACACCTCTGTGTGTAGGGGTGGGTCTTTCCCCAAAAGGTATGAACTTTGTCACTGGTGGGCCTTGGAGACCTGGAAGGTGGGCTGGGACAGGAGGGTAAAGGTATGTCTTCCTTTCTAGACCTTCCCTTCCTGGGCCTGGATTCTAAGGAGTCAGGAGGACAGGAGCGAGCACCTGGGTGGCAGGCCGGGTGGCATGGGGAGGATGGCCTGTGCTGCGTACGCGCATCTGAGTCCCTGCACGCAGGGGAACACAGGGCCATGAGTGGGGGTCTGCCAGCTCTGGGAGCAGTGGTTTTAAGGAGCCACATTGCTTGGTTGGGAAGCGATGGGTCTCCTCGTAGTAAATGGTTATTAGACAAACTGATGACCATCATTAGGAACATGGCTTTGAAAGGACCAAGGGGAAGTTACCTGGACCAGAAATCTACATTCTTGCAAATACGGATGGCCAGTGTGGTGATATTTAACTTGGTATCTGGTCATCTGCAAAGGACCCTGGGGATTTATTGGCTGTAGTCTTAGTGAGTCCGCAGGACCAGGGGCTCCCAAGGCAGCAGAGCCAGAGTGCTTAGATCATGGTCTGAACTGTACTCTGGGCCGTGTGGCAGCCTCCAACACAGGCAGTCTCTTTTTCTCTTCTGGCTTACCACTTAATCTTCAGATTCACCAGTGACATTATTCTCACCAAGTGACACATTAAGTGCACACATACTCACACACACGGGCTCTTCATGTGTGAGTATGTGTGCATACTTATCCCTCAGCCTTACGTCACGAGCCTGATTGTTACTCAGCTTCTATCTGAAGAAGCCACATTGATTTCTCATCAGAAAAACACCAGCCTTGTGAAATTTGTGTGTCCAGATAATTTCTGCCCAGCAAGGGTCAGTGCTTAGTAGAGCTTTTGGTATATGACAGGTGCTCAGCACCTGCAGAAATAGAGGACCCTTGATTTCTTTTACCTTCACAGAAAAATTATTTCTCCTCAGGGACCTGTTCTAACCACCTCTGGTTCTGTTGCCCGTACTTAGTACTCTCTGCAGCTCTCCCCTGGCTTCAGTTCTTTATCTTCCTGTCATGCTTATCATTATTTTCAGGCACTTAGCGTACCACCCATTTGTCACCCATTCCTGGAGGAGAAACAATGACAATCTGTTTTGAGTGGTGACAGTGTTTGCTGAAAGCAAACTGCACTGAGTTTAGAGATGTGCAGCCAAAATGAGAAGTGGTGGAGTTGTCTTGTTAGCTCCAGGGACCAGTCAGCAGGAGTCTGAGAGTCCCAGGGTCGGGAGGTGTCAGCAGAGAGCCACTGCTGTGTGGTCTAGACACCACCAGGGTGTGGCTCAGTGATGGAGGCTTTAGAACACGTGTCAGAAAACATTTCTTGGTGCTGATGTAAAGAGCAGCAGGAATTTAAGCAGATAGGCTGTTTTTAGCACTAAACTGTAGTAACCTGGTTCTCTTCTGGAAGGGACTAGGGCAGAATGGTATGGAGACAATTTTCTGTATTACCAGTTTTAAGAACTGGGAGCACTCTTCCTTTTTTGCCTCACTTCCTGTAACTCCCCGGTAGGTAGGCATCCTATTCCTTAGCCACACATAACTGTCAGGGCCCTAAATTCACAGAGGAAGAAATGAGGGCACTGTGTCCTAGGGACCCCAGAGAAGAGTGGGGAGGACAGTGGGAGCAGTGAAGGTTTGGGTCCCACTGTCTGGGATCCCAGGTGGCTCCTGAGCTTGTCTCCAGTTTGAAAGCTATTAATTTGGGGTCCCAACCTCTGAGTGAGACCTCTAAATCCTTCATGATTGATCTGGCTGAGCCATCCTCCCGCTCCAACTTTACCACTGACTGTTCCCTGCGTCCTGTGCTCAGAAATGCGGGACACACTCCCTCGTCACCCGCTCAGGGATGCTGCAGAGATAAGGCTGCTGTGGCCTCAGTGATAATCTCACTTGCCTCTGCTGCTACTGCTCTGCAACCCCCTGAGCCTGAGCCTGCAGAAATGGCTGCTGCTTAAAGGAAACTCAGGAAACAGCTCCTCCCAGAAACTCTCCTTGCACTGGCGCCCCCTCCTCTATGTCCTCCCAGTTCTCCATGCGGCTCTGGCTTTGCACTTGCACCTTTGTGGTAGAATGGCCTACCTTCTTTTTAAGAAAATATTTTTATTTTTTTAAATTTAAGTATAGATAGCACATAGTATTATGTTAGTTATATTATTTTCAGGTATACAATATAGTGATTCAACATTTATGTACCTCACAGTGTGAACCCCACACTAATTCCGGCCATCGTCTGTCACAGGGCAAACTGTCACAGTGTTTTTGACTGCAGTCCCTTCACCTTTTTTTACCCGTCCCTCACCTCTGCCCGCTGTTGTCAACCATCCCTTTGGTCTCTGATTCTACAGGTCTGTTTTTGTTTTGTATTGTTTTCTTCTTTAGTTTATTTTATTTTCCAACTAAATCCTGTTGTAGCCTAGCCAGTGAGGTGGTACATTAGAAGCCTTTACGACTGCAGTTCTTTCTGGATCCCCCTGTGTGTCTGCACTCTCCTTCCTACAGGCCTCTTCCTCAGGTGTCAGAGTCACCTTCACGACATGTGAGATTCCATTCTGTCCCAAGACGTGAGGAACACTAAGGAAGACATCTTCTTTTGTTCCATAGAGACCCTTGGTCATGGTGGGAATTGGATGCATGATTCCACATAAAAACAAAAGCATATGGTATTTGTCTTTCTCTGACTGACTTATTTCACTTAGCATAATACCCTCTTGGTCCATCTATGCTGTCGCAAATGGTAAGATTTCATTCTTTTTTATGGCCAAGTAGTATTCCATTGTGTGTGTGTAACACATCTTCTTTGTCCACTCATCTACTGATGGACACCTAGATTGCTTCCATATCTTGGCTACTGTAGATAACACTGCAGTGAACGTAGGGGTGTGACATCTCTTCAAATTAGGGTTTGGCTTTCTTCAGGTAGAAGAAAGACATAGAATTGCTGGGTCTTATGGTAGTTCTTTTTTAGTTTTTTTGAGGAAACGTCATACAGTTTTCTGTAGTGGCCGCACTAGCTTGCAGTCCTGCCGACAGTGGACTTGGACTCAGGTGCTGATGTCTGTGGACCGTTGGGTCCCCTTTGTTTCCCGGATCCTGGCACATGGTAGAGACTCAGCAGCGCTTGCTGAGTGGATGCACACAGCACGCATGGTCGAAGCACGTAGAACAGAAGGGCATAATTCTTAGTAGCAGAAGAAATACATACAGCTAACAGCACATGTCCCAGATAGGTGAAAAGGGGGAAATTTTGCTTTTTTCTTCTTCCAGAGTCTCTCCTCTGCATTGGATGATCTGCAGACAGTGGGAGTTCTGCTGGTCTGGCAGAAGTGGTGGGATCTGGTTGCTGTGGTGAAAGCAGGATTTTGACACACGGATCTGCTCTCCTAAAAATTTCATTATGGATTATTTTGAACATACAAAAAGCCACAAAGAGTAATGTAATGATATCTTATCTTACATGTTTGTTACAAATTACTACATAGCTGAAGACTTGAATCATCATCCAGATTTGCTGCTTATCATTCTCAAATAATCTTACACTCACGTCAGATATATGGACAATATCTGCATATGTACACAGCATATATGTACTTTATGTATATATGTGTATGCTTTTGCAAACCATTGATTTATATAATTATTCCTTTGCAGCTTGGTTTTTCAGCATTCCATCTATACAGTTCATCTCCAGCATACATTGGGGTTGATACGTATAGGACTAGTGAATTTTCATTGTTGAGTAGTATTTTGATTTGTGCACCTTGTTAGTGAGCATTTGAATCACTTCCAGTTTTCCTTTTGCACACGCTGCTGGGAGTGCACTTGTTACAGACCCTCTCACGCACACAGGAGCATTTCTCAGTGATGGTTAACAGCAGTAGAATTTCTGGGTCATTGGGAATATGCATCCTCAACTTTATTAAATTTTGTAAAATTATTGTCTGAAGTTTTACTTCATTCTTCACAAAAGTAAATCCTCATAACTCTTCATATGTTGGTTTGTGTTAATGTTTCAGAAGTAGTAGATGTAAGATTACGTTTTAGTGGAAATAGAAGACACCATGTTAGTCCTCCTGGGTGTCCGATTTAGACCCAGGCGCCAAGTTAAAGTAGAGATAAATATGTAAAATCTGCACATGTATATACACTGTAATGGAAAACAATGAGGTCATATTCAGTGGGTTGTTCAGCATTTCCTTCCATGATACATTTTTTTATTACATTTTACCCAAAGAGTATTTGGGATTATTTTCAGGATCTGGATGGCTCACTGTGGAGCTATTTGTTGTATGAATGTTTGAGTGAGTGAAAAAGTGAATGGCATTATGGAACGGAACATCAGAACAATGAAATATAATGGAATAAAAATGAGATTCGTGCCCCTGAGTTGAGGTGTTACAGGAAGGGCTCATGCCGGGGGGGGGGGCGGGGGGGGAGTAGTCCCCACAACCCATTTTTCTGTAATCCTTGCTGGAGGCTACAGTTTTTTGACATCTGCCTTCCGCCACACCCCATCTGGTGGCAGGGTGCTGACATGACAGCGTTTCCTGTTACTGAATGGAGGCAGCTCCTGTGCTTCTCGTGGGGCTGGAGCAACCATCTCTGCTTGGGGCCACCTCTGATAGTCCCCCGTGTCAGGTGGGCATGTTGGAGCAGGGGTTCTGCCCTGCTGGTCATTGTAGACAAGCCAGTCGCCTTGTAGTGAATCTAGTGGCCAGTGTTGTCATAGATGAGTTTTTAGGCAGCAGTTCTTGCTGAACCCTGCTTCTGTGGGATTGTGGCTGTTTTCCTGGAGAGAACACTCAGTTCTGGCTGGATACCTGTGAGGTAGGGCATGGATCACTAAGCTATTTACTTGTAAGCTCACAGGACATATGCAGTCACTATTGAATGTCACCTTGAAAGGCCTCTGGAACAGTCTTGAGGTAGTATGTTACTTTGCTGGGGCTGCAGCAGTGAAGTGCCACAAATTGTGTGGCTCAAACAACAGAATTTTGTCTCAATGTTCTGGAGCCTTGAAGTGTAAAATCAAGGTGTCAGCAAGGCTGGTGTCTTCCAAGGTCTCTTTCCTTGGCTGGTAGATAGCAGTCTTACTGTGTCTTCACATCATCTTCCCTCTGTGTGTCTGTGTCCACAACTCCTCTTTCTATGAGAACACCAAATATATTGGATCAGGGCCCACACTAGTGACCTCACTTCAACTTGATGAAAAGACCCAGTTCCAAATAAGGTCACATTCTGAGATCCTGGTATTATGACTTCCATCTAAGTTTGGGGGACATAATTCAACCCATAGCAGGTAACAGCCCAATGTAGGATTATAGATGAATTGTTAAAAGGCTACTTGCAAACAAGGTCTTCTGCGTCTAGGGGGGCTAGTGTTCTAGACATTTTCATACTTGACTGTGTTTACAGTCATTCTTTTTGACAGGCAGGAGCAAATCCATAGCTTATTACTATAGACTTGGTCTAAGACATTGAGTTTACTTATTTGCTAGTCTCTAGGAAAGAAGTTTTGTAGATCAATTTCAAAACACAGATTTTATCACTAGAATTACATATACATTGATTTTTTTCCCTAAGTGTTTATTTCCTGAAGGCTTATCTTGTAGCATGTTTTCTTTTTAAAACTTGTTTTCAAGTTTATTTTGGTGTCAAAAAATAAATACGTGAAAATTTTTTTCTTTTTTGGTTTTAGATTTAAAAGGAATTGTGTTTGTCATCCAGAGTCAAAGTAATTCTTTTCATGCAAAGAGAGCAGAAGAGTTAAGAAAAAGCATCTTAAAGCAAGCTGCAGATCTTACGCAGGTATGTAGAAATGGCTCAGGGTACCTGCCAAATGTTCATTTATTGATACGTGTGTGTTTTCCAAAGCTCTTAGTCTGCAGAGAATCAATTTTGTTTAGATGAGAATAACTCTTCTGACTTGTTTTGCTTATTTAGTATTGACTATGATTTAAAATGTGCTAGTTAATTGCTAATGCTCCAAGCATCATAGTCTAAATTATTACATATATTTAGTTTTTAATTTAAGAGAATTATATAATTGTGTAGGGCTATGGTGGGTTTGTTATAAAGTATGATACAAAGAAGAAATAACTTTTTAAGACTAGAGCTTAAAATAGCAGAGATAATTAATGTTTAAAATTTTGGTAACAAGTTCTAAGGCGATTTTCATGTTGAAATAACATTTTCATTAACCTCAGTGTGATACTTCCTCTGAGGGTCTCTTAATCTGCGTTTTAATTGGACATTATTAATTGAACTTTTGATTTAATTTATAATGTGTTTCTGAGAAGGATCATAGAGGGAAAGATTGACACATACAGGTACATTCTGATACAGTTTAAAATAGGCATGAACAGAATTTAATGCTGGAGCTTTGGGGCAGCGAAACCTTCTTATGCTGCCATGCCGCCACTTTCTCCTTTGGCCACGCAAAAATGAGCTTCTCCGAGCCTGCTGCTCTACACTGCTGTGGCCTTCAAGACACAGCGCCTGCCTATAGGTAAATGCCATCCCACGGTCGTCTTCGCAAGAACTCTAACAGGAGATGTGTGTGCTCGATGGATTGCTGTCCTTCTGTTGGTGGGGGCTGGGAAATAGAGGGTTGGAAAATTAGCCACCGCAGTGATAGTGAAGGCCAAGGTAGCACTGAGATTAAGATTTATTGTGCTTTATCTTGAAATGATTTACATATAAAATTTATATAGCCTTCCCATGTCCTTGCAAGGACAGGTTCTTGGGTCCCCTGCTTGCAACATGGCGCCTTCTAAGGGTGAAAAAACAAGTACCTGCCGTTTTTTGTTTTTTGTTTTTTAATTAGAGCTAGGAGCAGCTTGATGAGTTTGAAATTCTTTGTCTGGAAACCCAGCTTTGGAGATTTTCTTCTATAAACCTGTTCAGATTTCATCAGCAACGCAGACATGCCACCCCCTTGACTGGCTGTACTCCTTCCTCTTTCTCCGTGGAGGCCCTAGGGGAGTGGACAGAGGAGGCTGCTGTGGGGAGGATAGCCGGTAATCCCTCCTCTGGATCCCAGCAGGCTTGAAAGAATGTAGCCCTATTGGGCTGTGACGGTTACCCCAAACTGAGCAATCAGAGACGAGTTCGTGCTAGGAAGATATGATGTTATGATTAAGTGAGTTGTGAGAGACAATATGGAAAAGATGAGAAAATTCATTCCCCTGCTTTCATACAGACACCGTAACAATGACTTATAAGGAAGATGGATATTTGTGTTCCCTCCTAAACAGTGCAGTTGTGGGCAGCCAGCAACAGGCAGCTTTGCCCCAGGGTCCTCCGCCTCCTTACTTCACTGCGGGCTGGGCTGGCTCCCCACTGTTGTGTCTGCATTCCAGTGTGTGGAGGGCAAGCAGCTCCCCGATGAGGATATGACCTTCAAGTTACAATTAGCATTTCCCATGACATGCGATTGTCCAGAACATAATCATGTGGGCACACCTCAGCTGGGAAAGGTCATGTCTTGTTGGGTGGCCTTGGATCCAGCCAAACCTAAGGGGTTCTACTCACCAAAAGAAAGAAAGTAGGAGTGGAGTCTCAGACAAATTTACATCTCTGCTAAAGTCAGGATTTTGTTTACATGTCAGGGACTTATCTAGTCTATGGAAGAATTTGTCTGTTAGCCTCTCATTCACTTATTCAGTGTTGACAGAGCTACTGGGGGCAAAATACTCGGTGTCCAAGGGTCAACAAGCCATGGTCCTTGCACTGGAACAACCCCCAGTCATGGAGAGGAGACAGGCCCACAAATGGGCACCTTTAAAGCAGAGAGGGAGTGCAGACACAGACAGGCATTGTGTGGTTCTGCTCGTCTGCAGTGTCTGAAATAGTCAACTGCGCAGAGTCAAAGACTTAGGGATTTACCAGGGGCTGTTGGGCGAGGGGCAGTGAGGAGTTACCAACGGTTGTAAACTTTAGAGGTATGAATTACAAAATTGTCCTTACAGCCAAGAATCCTCTGTTGTACACCTAAATTTTGTTAGGAGGATAGCGCTCACGTTAAGTGTTCTTACCACAATGTAAGACAAAATATTGAATGAAAAATTAGGTACTAGGTAGGTTGGGAGGAGGTGGGGGTTGGGGAGGGCTTTCTAGGTGGACAGCCAGGGAATTAAAGGTAGCTAGGTGAGAAGCAGGAGCACCGTGTGTGTGGGGGGGGAGGAGGGGGGGCTGGACTGCCGTCCTGAGGTGGGTATAGAGTGGGAGGTGGGCAGTGTAGGCGGCCGGCCCAGACCACAGGGGAGCTGTGTGTCCTGTTGAGGACCCAGACCATTCTCAGGGGCATCACTGGTACTTTGAGAGGGATTTCTTTGATGTCCAAGACCTTTAGCATCCCTGCCCCTGGCAGTGGGTATAGGAGCAACCCCTAGTCCCTGTACTAACAGTATACCCCGTGGAGAAGTACTGTTAGGGAGAGTGGTTAGGGCATTGACCTGCTCAGATGTTCGTTTTAAAACCCCGACTCTGGTGGCAGCGTTGAGAGTCAAGAGTGGGGCAGGGGGCCTAATTCTAAGGCCCTTGGAGTCGTCCAGAGCAATGCTGCCCAAAGTGGATGCAGACCCCACTTTGTTGCAGGCAGTTTTGGAAGCACTGGGCTGAGGTGAGAGGGGCAGCTGGCCAGGGTGCTGGTGGCAGGGGTGACATTGAGCCAGAATTGGGGGAGATTGGGCCCACGTGAAGTGGGGTGGGGTGGAGCCACCATCTGAGGCTGACAAATTCGCAGGCTTGTGGGGTGCAGCTAGATGACTGAGTGTGGTCAACACACCAACTTGGTAGGAGTGCATACATCAGCTCAGGTAAAGGCAGATAACACTGAGTACTTTTCGGGAAGGTTGTAGGGTATGTTGGAGTTCAGAGAAAAAGGGATTTCTTCCAACGTAGTCCTCTCTTGTGACCACTTTACATCTGTACCCTCTCTAGTAAGCAGGAGCCTTGCTCTCTCTTCCAAGCCTCTGCCACTATCTCGTGGGCACGGGTTGGCTTTAGCTCAAGCGGTTACTTCGTCATGGCAGACACTAGTTCCTGCCCTGGGACTCGAACCTACCACCCTGAGATTTAAGAGTTTCATGCTCTATGGACTGAGCTAGCACTAAGTTTGGCATAGCACACTACAGCCCAGAACTCCTGGGCTCAAGTGATCCTCCTGCCTCAGCGTCCAGAGTAGCCGGGCTCAGTGGCGTGCTCCTGTAGTCCCAGCTACTTGGGAGGCTGAGGCAGGAGGATCGCTTGGGCCCAGGAATTCTGGGCTATAGTGCGCTGTGCCAACTGGGTGTCCACATCAACTGAGGTTTCTGTAGATGATGTCTGAGATGGAGGTTTCAGTGTCTGAGAGCTGTGTAGTTGAAGCTCAGGAGAAAGGCATGAGCAGCAGATGGTGGGTTTGGGAATTAGCAGCGTTCACAGGTAGTGCCCAAACATTGGAAGGTGCTGCTTCCCTGGGAGCAGGGGTACCCCAGGGGGCCCTGGAGAAAACTGCATCTGGGGGCTGGGCAGAGTGAGAGCAGGCCTCTCTGGACATAGAGAGAAGGTGCCTCATGGGCCATCAGGGAACCTGAGCCAAACACATACCAATCAGAGAGGACTCTGAGAGGGCCTCAGCCTGTCCACGTGCCTGGACTGTGTGTGGACCCCTGCCTGTGAACTCGCCTCAGCAGGCGTCCCGCCCAGGGCTTCCTTGTTGCTCGTGCCCCTGCCACTGTCACTGTTGTTATTTTTAATTGCGGTAAAGAACATACAACATAAAATTTGCCATCATAGTCATTTTTGTTTTAAAGACTTTATTTATTTATTTTTAGAGAGAAGGGAAGGGAAGAAGGAGAGGGAGAGAAATATCAATGTGTGGTTGCCTCTTGTGTGTTCCCCACTGGACACCTGGCCTGCAACCCAAGCATGTGTCCTGACTGGGAATCGAACCAGCAACCCTTTGGTTTGCAGTTCATGCTCAGTTCACTGAGCTACACTAGCCAGGGAGCATCATAGTTGTTTTTAAGTGTAGTTTTGCAGTAAAGCACCTTTATGTTCTATAACTCATTTCTAGAGCTTTTTCACCTAACGAACTGAAACACTGTCCACATCCTTCAGCCCAGACCCCATCGTTCTTTCTGTCTCTATGAATCTGACTTCTCTAGGGACCTCTGTTAAATGGAGTCATATAGTATTTGCCTTTCGTTGACGGACTTCTTTCACTCAGCATAAAGGCCTCCAGGTTCATCCATGCTCACAGTTGTAGCCTGCGGCTGCATCGTCTTATTGTTGTTGTTTTGAAGAACTCTCCCCCATGTTTTTCTGGTAATCTCGGTGCTTGTTTGGTGCCCTGCATGGGTGTCCTGCCTGTCCTTGCTCCTTTAGGGCATCTGTCCTGCCCTCAGAGTCAGAGGGAGGCCAAACCCCTCTGGCCCTCCCCATGTCCTGCAGGACACCCAGAATGCCAAGCACAGAGTCAGCAACGGAATTGTCATAGATGCATTTTCTCACCTTCTGAACTGTAGAGAACAGTTTCATTGATCAGAAGTAGTTAACTTTTCTTGCGCTTTATTCTGTGCTTATTTAGTTTGTGTGCATATACTTAATTTTTATTATCCTTGACATTTATGATTAGCACTTTGTACAACCTGTTTTGTAGGTGACTCAGATGACCACTAGGTGGCAATGCTGATTTTACATTTAAAGACACGTAATTAAGCAGTCTCATTAACCCCTTGTCCTCCAGCATTTGATTTCTGTGATAATAAATGGAATATGGACTAAAATAGTAAGGAAGCCTCCCTTTAATGATAAGGTAGCATAGTTTTTTTTCTTTTTTGTCAAAACAGATGCATTTATTGATATAAAAATTATCCTCCTGTTGAGCCTATTATCCAGGTATATTTGAGCAGCCCTCACTTTTCATTTCATGGTGGAAGAAACAGAAGAATTCTAATCAGGGTCTTGAATAATTCTGGGTGGATTATTGGCCAGAATCAAGTTGGAGAGGAATTCTCTGCCTTTCAATCCCTCAGCTTCCCAGCTTTGCTATCCTGTTTTTGAGTCTATGTCAGGACCCTGCAATGGTCTTTCCTTATCTGTGTGGGGATCTGCAGTCCAACCTGGGCTTCAAGAATCAATAGCACTCCTAAGAAGCACTCCTAACAGCTAACTAGGCACAAATTTAAAACCGGCGTCTAGCAACCATTGCTTCCGGAGGCATCTCACACACTATGCATTTGAGGGAAATGCCACAGACTGAGCCTCCAGACCCCTGTGCAGTGTCCCTGCCATCTGAGTCCACCTTTGTGAAGTTCTTTTTATATGTTTAAAAAATTTTTAATATATTTTATTGATTATGCTATTACAGTTGTCTCATTTTACCCCCTTTATTCCCCTCCACCCTGCACCACCCTCTTCCACAAGCATTCCCCCCTTTTAGTTCATGTCCATTGGTCATATACATAAGTTCTTTGGCTTCTACATTTCCTATACTGTTCTTACCCTCCCCCTGTCTATTTTCTACCTACCATTTATGCTACCTATTCTCTGTACCTTTCCCTCCTCTCTACCCACCCACTCCCCTGCTGATAACCTTCCATGTGATCTCCATGTCTGTGATTCTGTTTCTGTTCTAGTTGTTTGCTTAGTTTGTTTTTGTTTTTGTTTTAGGTTCGGTTGTTAATAACTGTGAGCTTGTAGTCCTTTTATTGTTCATATTTTTAATTTTTCTTCTTCTTAGATAAGTCCACTTAACATTTCATATAATAAAGGCTTAGTGATGATGAACTCCTTTAACTTCACCTTATCTGGGAAGCACTTTATTATCTGCCCTTCCATTCTAAATGATAGGTTTGCTGGATAGAGTAATCTTGGATGTAGGTGCTTGCCTTTCATGACTTGGATACTTCCTTCCAGCCCCTTCTTGCCTGCAAGGTTTCTTTGCAGAATTCAAGTGATAGTCTTGTGGGAACTCCTTGGTAGGTAACTGTCTCCTTTTCTCTGGCTGCTTTTAAGATTCTCTCCTTCTCTTTAATCGTGGGTAATGTAATTCTGATGTGCCTTGGTGTGTGCTTCCTTGGGTCCAACTTGTTTGGGACTCTCTGAGCTTCCTGGACTTCCTGGGAGTTTATTTTCTTCACCAGATTGCGGAGGTTCTTCTTCATTATATTTTCAAATAAGTTTTCAATCTTGCTTTTTCTCTTCTCTTTCTGGCATCCCTATGATTTGGATGTTGGAACATTTAAAGATATCCTGGAGGTTCTTAAGCTTCTCCCCATTTTTTTAAAATCTTGCTTCTTCATTCTGTTCTGTTTGAAGGTTTCTTTCTTCCTTCTGGTCCACACCGTTGACTTGAGTCCCAGTTTCCTTCCTGTCACTGTCGGTTCCCTGTACATTTTCCTTTATTTCACTTAGCATAGCTTTAATTTTTTTCATCTAATTTGCAACCATATTCAACCAATTCTGTGAGCATCCTGATTACCAGTGTTTTGAACTGTGTATCTGATAGGTTGGCTGTCTCTTGGTCACTTACTTGTATTATTTCTGGAGCTTTGATCTGTTTTTTCTTTTGGGCCATTTTTTTTTTGTCTTGGCATGCCTGTTACATAGTGAGGGGTAGAACCTTAAGTATTGACCTGGGCCGGATAACCCACATTGCTGCATTGTGATGCTGTACACGTGGAAGGGATCTGAGAGGGAACAATGGTGCTTGCTCTGCTCTCTGCTGGATTTCAGTCACTTCCCCCACTTCCTCCAAGCAAATTTGGCCCTTCTGGTGCTGATTCCCATGTGGGTGAGTTTGTATTCATTCTAGGACCCTGTGGGTCTCTCCAACAAACTCTCCTTTGAGGTTGGGAGTTTCTCCCACTGCCACCTCAACCCCTACAGGTGTTTTCAATCAGAGGTTTGAGGCTTTATTTCCCCACACTGGAGCGCTGGGTTGTGCAGTCTGTCTTGCTCCCCATTTGTTCTTCCCGGTTTATCTGCAAGCAAATGTGGGACCGCCCGGTCTGTAATCTGCTGCCTCCCTCTTCCACCAGCCATGGCCTTGCTGCAAGTCCTCTCCACCCTGGCGGCCAGTCTCCACCCCTCCTACTGGTCTGGATGAATGTTACTTCTTTAACTCCTTGGTTGTTGGACTTCCATACAGTTTGATTTTCTGTCAGTTCTGTTTTGTTTTGTTTTGTTTTTTTTAAATTTGTTGTTGTCCTTCTTTTGGTTGTGTGAGGAGGCACAGTGTGTCTACCTATACCTCCATCTTGGCTGGAAGTCTGAAGTTCTTAATATTGTACTTCAATTGCTGAGTCCACGTAGTTTTCTTATTCTGAAATTCTTTCCTACCATGGAAACCAGCCATGAATACCCAAATACAGTCAGTCTTCATTTAACATTGTTGATAGGTTCTCGGGACCTGTGACTTTTAAGAGAAATGATGCATAATGAAACCAGTTTCATCCTAGGCTAATTGCTAGAAACAGGCATTATTTTCCTGTGGCATATTCCTGGTCACAAAAACATCTTCAAACTTTTAAATTAAGACCGCAAACAATTCTAATAATGAACATTGAAATCAATGTGAGTTATACATCCATTTAAGAAAGATGAATAAAAACAAGTGAGATAGTGATTTTCTAATCTGCTTATTCTACTTCTGGGTCACAGGTGGCCGGGGCCTGTCCCAGAAGCTTACCTTACTAGGAGGGATCTACCCTTGACATGATGCCCTTCCATTGCAGGGCCACACATACCCACCCACATTGACTCGGACTGAGACAGTGCAGACACATCAGCTGATCTAATGAGCACATCTTTGGGATGTGGTGGGAAACCAGAGGACAAGGAGAAAACCCATGCAGACATGGGGAGAACATGCCAGCTCCACACAGACAGTAGCCCTGCTGGGAATCAGTCTTTTTCCTCGTCATTGTTATAACAAAACAGCATTGAATGAGTGATGTTATTTGAGAACCTGCTGTAGTTATGACAAAACTTTAATCCTTGTATTTAATTCACTTACAAGATCCAGATTGTGCTGTTATGACTTAGATAATTTTGTATTTGGATTAACAAGTCTTTTGGTAGTTGAAGTGGCCAGAAAGATTTTAGAGTGGGCAAATATACTTGATACTGGTTCCTTTTTTCTCTTTATAGAGTTTTTTAATTCTACACATGTGATTAAAAGTTGATCTTATCCCATGAATAGCATTTTAGAGATTCACAGATTGTCAAAGGCTAATGTATGGTCTGCAGACACTGCTTGGGACAACAATGAGATACCCTGACCTGGAACAGCCCGAAAATGGAGCAGATGAACTAACTACAGAGGACTAAATGCTGAGATGCACAGACATAGGGAGGCAAAGTCCCTCTGAGAGGCAGTTGTGTCTCCAGTTAAAACTTCACTGGAACTTCTTTTAAGAAATTTACATGTTCTTGAAATATGTAAATATTTCATATTTTTGGACAGTTCATTCATCAGCCACAGAAACAGATTCTGGGGCAGAAGAATGTAGGGTATCCCCAGCACTGTGGTGGGGAGTGTCCTGGTTCCTTCAAGGAGGGGCAGTTCCGTGGGCTGGCAGGTGTGTGCTGGACCTCTAACAGAACAGGTTGCCTGGGGCCCACCTGTTCCTGCGACTTGAACCATGGGGCTTCAGGTGGCAGTTTGGGTCTGTGCATTGATTAGTCTACCATGAGCAGTTACAAAAGTGGCTTAGTGAGGGAACCTGCAGTACGTTTTTCACTTGAATATTTATCTGATAGTCCCAAATATTTATTCCTCCCACAGGACCAGATGTTTAGAATTGCTGTTTATTTATTCATTACTTTTGTCGGGTTGCACTTCTCTACAGTATCTGCCAGAACAATTAAGGAACAGAAATGGAATGATCTCTGTTATTATGCATCTGCTTCTAGCTGTTCTTTTGCTTCGGCAGCTCATTACTTGTGCTTGTTTGCCTCAGGGTGCTAAAATGTGGTCTTGTTAAAACACAAACATTTTTCATCCTTGTAATAAGCAAAATATACAACTTTCAGTGTGAAATTTAATACTGCATTTAGAGCTGTGACTGGAGTGATGTAACTTTCCTTTGTTTTCTGAAATAATAGGGGTCATTCCCATTTCCAGTTTTAAAGCTTATAATGGCCCTGGGTAGTGTGACTCAGTGAACTGAGTGCTGGCCTGTGAACCAAAGGGTCGCTGGTTTGATTCCTAATCAGGGCACATGCCTGGGTTGTGGGCCAGGTCCCCAGTTGAGGGTGCACGAGGCAACCACACATTGATGTTCTCTCCCTCTCTTTTACCCTCCCTTCCCCTCTGTCAAAATCAATGAATAAAACATTGAAAAAATAAAGCTTATAATGAAGTTCATAATGGCTTTGATGTTTATAATTATTTATTTCTTCCAATCAGTAAGCCAGCAGACTTTACCAAGTGCTGTTTTGGGTGCGAAGTACCATTCTAGATTGCTGTGGAGCAAAGTATTAGAAAGGAATTAGAAAAGATACTCTTTTATAGTTCTCTGAATTACTGATGAGTAGATGGTAACTATTTCATAATAGAAATGACTATATAAGTAAAAATCAGAAATCCAAAATGAGTATATTAAAATATTTTATTCAACAAATATGAATTGGATATCTATAGTTACAGTAAGTACTTTTAAATATGAAAGGACATCTCTGGATAGCACATGGGACCCTAGAGAAAGATGCTGTTCATTGGAAGCCATTTAAGAAATAGAGTGTAAAAAATGTAAGGAGCCTCAGTTAATAATGTGCTCATTGTGCATGTGAAACTTGGGAATATAGAAGGAAGACTTTTGCCCCTGGCTGGCATAGCTCAGTGGATTGAGCACGGGCTGCAAACCAAAGTGTCGCAGGTTCGATTCCCAGTCAGGGTACATGCCTGGGTTGCAGGCCATGACCCCCAGCAACCGCACATTGATGTTTCTCTCTCTCTTTCTCCCTCTCTTCCCTCTCTAAAAAATAAATAAAATCTTTAAAAAAAAAGAAGGAAGACTTTTGTCAACCCAGGTAGGAAAGATGGGACATTAGCTATGGGATGTTGCTATAGAACTTGGAATTGGGACTGGAAGACGAAGACAGCGACTGTCTGGAGTTCACTTTTGGGGTGCCAGGTGGGAACTGGTGTTAGTGGAGGCACTGTGGGGTGAGAGGAGCATGTGTGAGCTGTGGAATGGGATCTCTTTAGATTGGGTCGGAGGGCAAGCCAAGTTAGTGAGATGGGGGATGTGGTGGATGCATGTGGCTCCTAAAGGCAAATCTGTAGATATAAGGATACAGATTTTGAAGAAGTGCTATTTTTTCCCGAGTTTTTTTCCACTTACATAACAGATATTTTAAAGATTGACTATTTAAAGATGTGTGTAAACAAAAAACCAAGTGGAAGGGGCTCACAGAAGCCCATGGGAGCCTTCACGCCATGACCTCTGAATTAATCAGGTGCTTGAGTGCATTTCCTTTTAGATGCCTACTGTGTGCATAGCATCTGTGTATTGATTATGATTTGACTTCTATATTTTGAACTTAAAAAAATTCCTTCTTGAGCAGATGTTTGTATGAAAAATTGTGCAGTTTTTTTTTTGTTACATGAAATGGGAGCAAACAACTCGACTCTGTGGAGCGTCCTGTATTAATGTTATGATGGACAGGTGGTCAGAGGAGTATTTCTTCCCTTTGGATCTTGGGGTCCAGGAACCAGGGGGATCCTGAAATGAGAGAATTTCTACCATAGCTTCAGAAGTGCATTAACATTTGTCTAACATTATGGAAACCATGTTCTCCAAAGGAGTTTCAAAATGTAGTAAAACTGGAAACAGTAAAGGAAAAAAGATATAGCATCATTGTGTGTAGGTTCCAGTGAAACAAGGATTCATACACCATTTTGAAGACTCTACTGCATGACCTTTAACCTTAGCACAGGGCAAGGGACATGCTAAATTAGGAAACACTTTGCACAATGAACAGGGAAGTAAGTCACCAAAGGAGAGAGTGCCAGGACACACTAGGATGGAGTTTAGAATGAAGGCAGGACCCAAGAAGGAGCAGAACCACAGATAAATTATGGTTCTATTTTTAAGGAAACCTGAAAATTCAGAAAAACAAATTCAGAAGTGGGATAGGCTTATAAGGTTTTATTTTTGGGCTTTGGTGTAGCTATAAATTACATTTTATGTTAGATGTTGGATTACATTTTTTGCTTCAGGCCAAATGGAGACAATCGAGCTGCTTAGAAATCTTACTACTCTCACCAACCCTAAGAAAATAGCTTTTAAAGGGAACAGAGGCTTTTAATTTTATTGCCTCTTTTGTGGTTGAACTTTATTTAAAACTTGGCAGACGCTGAACGTCACAAATAAATGATTATTTTTGCTCGTTCACAAAGTTTTGGAAATCATTTTTGTGGCAAGAGTTAGTTAGGCCTTGGCAAATTAGTTTAAAAAAACCTCATTTCCATAACATAAGCCAGGAAAGCCAGAGCAAAGTTTTTCATAGGCTATAGTGTGAAGAAGCTTTAGAAAGATGGCCTTGTGTTTTCTATTTTTGAGACATTTTTTAATTGGCAAGGAGACAACAGTAGGTACTTCATTAAAAGGTTAGCTTTGAAAGTTATGTCATATTACTTGACTTTTCTTTTTAGGTGAGAGCAGTTGGATACTTAATTATTTAATAAAATGTTTGGGTTTTTTGTAGTATCTGATCGTATTAATGTAATAAGTAATCACTTTAAGTTATTCATTAAACTGTAGACTTGATTATATCACTGTTTTTTTAATTGTTGTTCAAGTACAGTTTTCTGTCTTTTACTCATATCCCAGCCCAGCACCCCCCAGCCCTCCCCACCTCCCCATAGTTTTTGTCCATATGTCCTTTATACTTGTTCCTGTAAAACCTTCCCCTTTTTCCCTGAAATTCCCTCCCCTTTCCACTCTGGTCAATGTCAACCTGTTCTCTATTTCAGTGTCTTTGACTATATTTTGCCTGTTTCTTTGTTTTGTTGTTTAGGTTCCTGTTAAAGGTGAGATCATATGGTATTTGTCTTTCACCACCTGGCTTATTTCACTCAGCATAATGCTTTCCAGTTCCATCCAAGCTGTTGCAAAGGGTAGACACTTCTTTATTTCTGCTGAGTAGAATTCCATTCTGTAAATGTACCATAGTTTTTTGATCCATTCATATACTGATGGGCACCTAGGTTGCTTCCAACACTTGGCTATTATAAATTGTGTTGCTATGAACATTGGGGTGCATAGGTTCTTTTGGATTGGTGTTTCAGGGTTCTTAGGATATAATCCTAGCAGTGGAATTGCTGGGTCAAAAGGCAGTTCCATTTTTAATTTTGTGAGAAAATTCCATACTGTTTTCTATAGCGGTTGTACCAGTCTGCAGTCCCACCAACAGTGCACTAGGATTCCATTTTCTCTGCAACCTCTCCAACACTTGTTGTTTGTTGATATGTTCATGATGGCCATTCTGACTGGTGTGAAGTGATATCTCATTGTGGTTTTAAGTTGCATCTCTCTGGTAGCTAGCAATACTGAGCATCTTTTCATGTGTCTCTGGACCCTCTGTATGCCCTCCTTGGAGAAGTGTCTGTTCAAGTCCTTTGCCCATTTTTTAATTGGGTTGCTTGTCTTCTTAGAGTAGAGTTGTGTAAGTTCTTTATATATTTTAGAGATCAAACCCTTGTCTGAGGTATCATTGGCAAATATGTTTTCCCATACAGTTGGTACTCTTTTTGTTTTAATGCTGTTTTCTTTAGCCATGCAGAAGCTTTTTATTTTGATGAGATACCATTTGTTTATTCTTTCCTTTATGTTCCTTGCTCTAGGGGACATACCAGTAAAAGTGCTGCTTTTTGAAATATCTGAGATTTTCCATCCAATGTTCCCCTCTAGGACTTTAACAGTGTCACAGATTATATTTAAATCTTTTATCCACCTTGAATGTATTTTTGTGTATAGTGTAATGTGGTGCTCAAGTTTCATTTTTTTTGCACATAGCTGCCCAGTTCTCCCAACACCGTTTGTTGAAGAGGCTATTTTTATTCCATTTTATGTTGCTGCCCCCTTTGTGGAATATTAATTGACTGTAGAGACTTGGGTTTATTTCTGGGCTCTCTGTTCTGTTCCATTGGTCCATGTACCTGTTTTTATGCCAGTATCAGGCTGTTTTGATTACAGTGGCCTTATAATACAGTTTGGTACCAGGTATTGTGATCCCTCCTACATTGTTCTTCTTTCTCAAAATTGCTGCAGCTATTCAGGGTCATTTGTGGTTCCATATAAATTTCTGAAATGTTTGTTCTATGTCTGTGAAATATGCCATTGGTACTTTAATAGGGATAGTGTTGAATCTGTGAATTGCTTTGGGTAATATGGACATTTTGATGATGTTAATTCTTCTGATCCATGAACACAGTATATGTTTCCATTTGTTTGTGTCTTCCTTGATTTCTTTCTTCAGTGTTGTGTAGTTTTCTGAATACATGTCTTTTACTTCCTCAGTTAGCTTTATTCCTAGGTAATTTTATTTTTCATTTTGCTGTATCAAATGGGATTTTTTCCTTGATTTCTGCTTCTGCTATTTCATTGTTGGTATACAAAAAATGCCATTGATTTCTGGATATTGACTTTGTACCCCGCTGTTTTGCCAAATTCATTTATTAGGTGAGCAGTTTTTTTGGTGGAGTCTATAGGATATTCTATGTACACTATCATGTCACCTGCAAATAATGACAGTTTTGTTTCTTCCTTTCTGATTTGGATGCCTTTTATTTCATTTTCTTGTGTGATCGCTGTCGCTGAAACTTCCAATACTATATTGAATAGAAGTGGTGAGAGTGGACAGCTTTGTCTTATTCCTGATCTTAGTGGAAAAGATTTTAGTTTTTGCCCATTGAGTATGATGTTAGCTGTAGGTCTCTCATATATGGCCTTTATGATGTTGAGGAATACACCCTTGATTCCCACTTTACAGAGTGTTTTCATCATAAATGGGTGCTGTACCTTATCAAATGCTTTTTCCACATCTATTGATATGATCATATGATTCTTGTCTTTTCTTTTGTTTATGTAATATATTGCATTTACTGATTTGCGAATATTGTACCATCCTTGCATCCCTGGAATGAATCCCACTTGGTCATGGTGTATGATCTTTTTTAATGTATTGCTGGATGCAGTTTGCCAATATTTTGTTGAGGATTTTAGCGTCTGTGTTCATCAGCGATATTGGCCTGAAGTTCTCTTTCTTCGTTGTGTCTTTATCTGGTTTTGGGATTAGGATGATGCTGGCTTCATGAAGAGTTTGGGAGTCTTCCATCAGTTTGGATTTTTGGGAATAGTCTGTGAAGGATAGGGGTTAGCTCTTCCCTAAATGCTTTGCAGAATTGTCCTGTGAAACCATCTGGTCCAGGGCTTTTGTGTGTCAGGGGTTTTTTGATTACTGCTTCAATTTCATCTGCTGTTATTGGTCTGTTCAGGCTTTCTGCTTCTTCTTCATTGAGTTTTGGAAGATTGTATTTTTCTAGAAATTTGTCCATATCACCTAGGTTTTCAAATTTCTTGGCATGCAGTTCTTCATAGTAATTTCTTACAATCTTTTGTATTTCTGTGGTGTCAGTTGTAATCTCTCCTCTTTCATTTCTGATTGTGTTTATTTGGGTCTTCTCTCTTTTTTCTCTTGATGGGCCTGCTTAAAGGCTTGCCAATTTTGTTTATCCTTTCAAAAAACCAGCTCCTGGATTCATTGATCCTTAGAATTGTGTGTTTAATCTCTATGTCATTTAATTCTGCTCTGATCTTGGTTATTTCCTTTCTTCTACTTGCTCTGGGCTGTCTTTGTTGTTGTTCCTTGAGTTCTTGTAGGCATAGGGTTAGGTTGTTTGTTTGAAATGTTTCTATCTTTTTAGGTAGCTCTGTATTGTTATGAAATTCCCTCTCAGGACTGCCTTCACTGTGTTCCATAAGGTTTGGATTGTTGTGAGTTCATTTTTTTGTTTCCAGAAACATTTTGATTTCTTCCCTAATTTCATTATTGAACCATTCATTGTTTAATAGCATGCTATTCAATCTCAATGATTTTGAGTGTTTTGGGTTTTTTTCCTTGAAGTTGGTTTCTAGTTTCATTCCATTGTGATCCTAGAAGATGCTTTGTATGGTTTCAATTTTGTTGAATTTTTTGAGGGTTGTTTTGTATCCTATCATGTGGTCTATCTTTGAAAATGTTCCATGTGCATTTGAAGAGAATGTATATTTAGCTTCTTTGGATTGGAGGGCTCTCTATATATCAGTTAAGTCCATTTCATCTAGGGCATTGTTTAATGCCACAATATCTTTGTTGATATTTTGTTTGGAAGATGTGTCCATTTTTGACAGTGGGGTGTTAAAATCCCCTACTATAATTTTGTTGCTGTCAATATCTTTCTTGAAGTCCTTTAAGATTTTCTTTATGTATTTGGGTGCTCCTATGTTGGGTGCATATATATACAATGTTTAGGTCTTCTTGGTGGATTCTTCCCTTGAGTATTATGAAGTGACCTTCTGGGTCTCTCTTTATGGCCCTGTTTTTGAAGTCTATTTTGTCTGATATGAGTATTGCTACCCCAGCTTTTTTTCCCTTTCTTTGCTTGGAAAATTTGTTTCCAGCCCTTCACTTTCAGTGTGTGTAGATCTTTTGTTCTTAGATGGGTCTCTTGTAGGCAGCATATGTGTGGATCATGCTTTCTGATCCATTCAGCTATTCTATGTCTTTTGATTGGAACATTTAATCCATTTACATTTAAGGTTATTATTGATAGGTACTTATTCATTGCCATTTTCATACCTGTGTTCCTCTCTCTCTCTCTCTCTTTTCCTTCCTTTCCTTAGATCAGTCCTTTTAGCATCTCTTGCAGAGCTGGTTTTGTGGAGGTGTATTCTTTTAGACTTCTTTTGTCTGGGAAGCTCCTTATGTGGCCTTCTATCTTGATTGAGAGCCTTGCTGGGTAAAGTAGCCTTGGTTGCAGGCCTCTGGTTCTCATTACTTGGAATATTTCTTGACATTCTCTTTTGGCTTGGAGCATTTCCATTGAGAAGTCAGCTGCTAGCCTTATTGGGGCTCCCTTGTATGTTACTTCCTGTTTCTCCCTAGCTGCCTTTAAGATTCTCTCTTTGTGTTGGAATTTTGCCATTTTAATTATGATGTGTCTTGAAGTGGGCCTCTTTGGGTTCCTCATGATTGGAACTCTCTGTGTTTCCTGGATTTGTGTGACTTTTTCTCTCATCAAATTAAGAAAGTTTTCCATCACTAGTTTTTCAAATAAGTTTTCTATCCCTTGCTCTTCTTCTTCTCCTAGTATCCCTATTATATGGATATTATTATGTTTTATATTGTCTTGCCTTTCTCTTAATCCCTCTTCATTCTTTCTGAGCCTCTTTTCCTTTTCTTGCTCTTTCTGTGTGTTTTTTTCTACTTTGTCCTCCAGCTCACTGATCTGATCTTCTGCTTCATCGATCCTCCTTTTCATTCCTTCTACTGTGTTCTTCAGTTCAGAAATTGTATGCTTTATTTCTTCTTGGCCCTTTTCCTTTTTCATGTTGATATAGTTTACAGTGAGTTCATTGTAGCTTCCCTGTAGTTTCTGGTAGCTCATTGTGAGCTCATTGAGCTTCCTGATAACCATTGTTTTGAACTCAATATCTGAGAGTTGACTTACTTCTATGTCATTTAGCATTCTTTCTGAGGTTTCCTCCTTTCCTTTCATTTGGGGATTTTTTCTTTGTCTTCCCAGTGTTTGCAAGACTCTTCTTGTTAGCCTCAGCTTATTGAATTGATCAGTTCTGGCTCCCTGAGTTTATGATATGAATGAAGTTCTGTGGTAGAATACCTGTGATATTCATTGGTGCAGTCTCCCTGATCTCCTGAGCTCACTGGTCTTGGGGCATCATTTAAGTTGGCTCTTCGTTTGTTTTTGTGTTTTGATTTTTGTTCTGTCTTTCTTTGGTGGTTCCTTCCCACCAACTGGTTAACTGAAGGCCACTTTGTCCACCACCTCTTGTATTTTGTGCTGGTGAGGGCAGGTTTTGTTGAAATTGTTTCTTCCATGTGTAAAAGGTTTCAAGGATTCTCTCTTGCTCTTGTTCAGTTGTTTGTTCTGGGTAATTTCTCTACTACTTAGTTGTATTTCCAGATAGGTCCTGGACTGAGGTTAGTGTGGCTTCCACTCCCTCCTTCACCTTCTTCTGTTGTTCTCTGTTGCTGGTTCCTTTTTTGTTGGGTTTTGTCTTCCAGTGAGCATCCTGGTGTTCACATCTTCCACCTACTCATTTTTATGATCAGTTGGAGGGGGAAGGCAAAATGGTTTAAGACAGCAAGAGGGTATTCTATCATATTTACAGTAGCAGTCGGTAGAGAAGAGATAGGAGATCCTTTGGTTATGTATAGTGTTAATTGTGATATTCCACTGAAGTAGCCCCTTTTTAGAAAGAATGGAGAGAAGATATGGCTCTTCTTGGGGAGGTAAGGGTTGTGAGTTGGATCTAGAAGGCAGTGAGCTTGTGGGAAGTCAGATTCTTAGGTAAAGGTGAAAGTAAATAGGTGTAGTGTGTGAAAGAATAGAGTTAACCACTACAGTAATAGAGTTCAGGAAACCATGAAGTGGGCTAAGATCTGGAAGGGGTGTTATGTAGTATTTACGGTTGTATGGAACAGCTATTATTTACAATAATAATGGAGGAACAGTCATATGACAGAATCTATGTGATCTGGATAACAAGAGTAGGGAGTATAGGACCTTAAGTAGTGTACCAATGGAACACAAATGAAGTAAAGGACAGTCAATTAGCAATACACTATGAAAGAGAGAACAGGGGAAACCTGTCAAATGATACAATATAACCAGCCAAGCAAAGAAGAGTAAACAGAAAGAAGAGGAATACTAAATTACTATTAAAATAAAAGATGTAAGAATAATGTAAAAAATAATAATACAAATATGCAATAACTTGGAGGTTCTCTGTAATAGCAAAGTGAAATTTGTCTCACTGTTTCAGCTGTTGGGATGCCCCGTCTTTGGGGCCAGCTCTGGTCTTTTCACAGTTCCAGGATTTTTTGTCTCACTTGTGGGTATTTAAAAAAGAGAAAAAAGATGCAGAAGAAGGAAGGAAGAAGAGATAAAATTGGAAAGAAAGGAAGGAGGAATGAAACAAGAAGGGAGAAAGAGGAAAAAGGTATTGAGGGATAAAAAATAATAAAAATTAAAAAATAAAAAATGACTTAAAAAAAAAGAAGCCTCTTGGTGGTTTCAAAGTGGCCACACCAGTTTTTCTGGTCTTGCTGGCTCCAGTGGGCTGAGGGTCTTTTCTCCATTCAGATCAGTGCTCAGTCAGCCTCAGATGCACTTTTCCCATGGCTAGCTGCTCACTCTCCCCAGAGCTAGCCTGGTGTCTGTCCTCAGGGCCCTGGGTGTGGGATCCAGGCCTTCCTCAGAGCATACTTTCTGCTGTGGGCTGAGGCCTTCCGCGGGTTGTGGGTGTGCATGCTCGACCAGTCTGTCTCCGGCCCCACAGGTTGGGGCGTGCACCCTTCCCAGTGCTTTGGGGGCACACAGGGTCTCCCGTGTCCCCTTGGAATCTCTGCCTAGTTGGGTGGGGAGGCGGCTGGAGTGATTTCTGTAAGAGAATTCCCCAAATAGTGTCTCTTTTTTTTTTTCACTTTTTCTTTTTGAGAAATTCCTCCTACTCAAGCCTGCTGCTCCGTAGCTCCGTACAGTGATCTGGCCTCTCGCACAGCCCAACTCTCCAATCAGACCGGGGACTATGGGGGTCAGGGCCCCTCACGACTCTCAACTCTCCCAAGCTGGCGTCCACAGACTCTGTGGGTGCTCACTGCCCTTGTGTGTTTGCCACTTAGTCTTTATTCCCCTCTCTGCGACTTCAAGCAGCCAGGTCTCTCCCATTGCTGCTCAAACCTTATTTGGCAGGGGAGGGAACTATTGACCTAGCTCTCTCCAAGAACCCTATGGCAGATGTGGTGGGCTCTGGGCCTGGGGCTGCAGCTGCCCTGGTCCTCGCACAGGTCTCTGGGACCTTATTGTCCTGAAGGACTCTCCTTACTGTCTGGTTTCTCAATGTCCACTATAATTTTTGGTCTTCTATTTTCATATATGCTGGGGTACTGTTTGCTGTTTGCTCTGTTCCTCTGCAGATCAGCTAGGTTATTCTTCCTGTGTATAGGGGGAAGTGGAATCTGCTCGCTCCTTTCTCTCCATCTTCCTCCTGCTTTTATCACTGTTGACTAATAATTTATTCATCCAAGACTTCTGGTCAAGATGACAGCCTAGGTAAACATGGTACTTGCCTCCTCCCACAACCACATCAAAATTACAACTAAACTATGGAACAACCATCATTTAGAACTGCCTGAAATGTGGCTGAATGGAGTCCTGCCTCTAGGGAATTAAAGAAGCCACATTGTGACTGGTAGGAGGGCTGAAGACACGGAACAGGCTGGTCCTACACTCATGTGTGGCAGATAAAAGTCAGAAGGGATATCTTGGTTGCAGAGGTCCCTCCTGAAGAGTGAGGGATCCCAGCCCCACACGAGGCCCCCCAGCCCAGGGTCCCAGTGCCAGGAAGAAAAGTCCCCATAACTTCTTGCTTAAAAACCAGCGGGGACTATAGCTGAGTGTGACTGAGGGCCTCTGGAGTCCCAGGTAGTTCTTCTTAAAGGGCATACACAGGGACTTAGACTCACTTGCTCTGAGCTGTAACACTGAGGCAGCAGCTTGAAAGGCACCAGGAACATATAGGGAGAAATTGTCTTGCTTCAGGGTGAGAGCTGTGGGGATAGTTTTCTTGGTTCTCCCAGATAGAAGTACTGGAAGAGTCCGTTGTTCTTTGATCAGCCCATCCCCCACAGAGCCAGCAGGTGGGTGCCACTTCTGAAACTCCATCGTCCTGGATCACATTGTTCATCCTGCAGTGGTGATTCCCAGTCCCACCCAACCTTTGGGCCAATCCAAGCTATTTCCAATGGCCTTTCCATATGAGTGGCCTGCCTCAGCTCATGCTTCTGATTTTCCTAAATTTCTCAATCAGGCAACATCTGGCCTCAGTGTGCCCTATACCTGTTGTCCCAGGACTGGCACTAGCAGTGGCCGGCCTTGGTTCACAGCTTAGCCTCACCTGGGCACCTTCAAGCCCATCACAAGAGCAGCTATCTGCAGATAACTTTGCAGTGTATGCTGGGTGGCTCTGGGCAGAACTCAAGCAGTAATTGACCTTGGCCTATAACTCCCAGGAGACTCCAAAGCCAGCTGTCCCAGTGGACAGCTTCAGACCATGTCAAAGCATCACCACCTCCACAAGTAACACACTCAAGGGGAAGAATCAGTGGGCTCCAGAGCCCTGCCAAAGTGAGTTCTGCTTTGTGGGGTGGGCCTCTGCACAGCTGAGCCTCCACAGTTGTTTCAGGTTGGTGGTCAGTGGTTGCAGCCAGTCCTTGCAGCTGATAGGCCTGGCAATAAATTGCTCCCATGGTTGTGCCAACAGCAATCAAGGCTCAACTACAAGAGGAGGGTATATATAGCCCGCATAAAAAGGCTCTTGCATGCCCAGCTTGGGTGATCGGGGAGGTCGTGCCGCTGGACCCTACAGAACACCTGCTACATTGGGCCATACTACCAAGACAGGGAGATATAGCAGTTCTGCCTAATATGTTGAAACAAACGCAGGGAGGCTGCCAAAATGAGGAGACAAAGAAACATGTCCCAAATGAAAAGACAAAACAAAACTCCACAAAGAGACCTAAACAAAATGGAGACAAGCAATCCACTAGATGCAGAGTTCAAAACACAGGTTATAAGGATGCTCAGTGAACTTAGTGAGAATCTCAACAGCACAAAAAAGGATGAGTCAGAAATGAAGGATACTCTAACTGAAATGATGAATAATTTACAGAGAATGAACAGTTGAGTGGATGAAGCCAAGAATCAAATCAGCACTTTGGAATAGAAGGAAGCAAAAACCATACAATCAGAATAGCAAAAGAAAAAAAGAATCCCCCCACCTCAAAAAAATTGAGGATAATGTAAGGAACTACTGGGACAACTTCAAGTGTACCAACATTCACATCATTGGGGTGCTGGAAGGAGAAGAGAGAAAGTGAGAACTTGAAAACCTATTTGAAAAAATAATGATGGAAGACTTGCCTACCTTGGTGAAGCAAATGGACACACAAGCCCAGGAAGTGCAGAGTCCCAAACAAGATGAACCCAGAAAGGCCAACACCCAGGCACATCATAATTAAAATGCAAAAGGTTAAAGACAAGGAGATAATCTTAAATAAAGCAAGAGAAAAGCAGTGTACCTGCATGGGAGCTCCCATAAGACTGTCACTGATTTCTGAACAGAAACTTTGCAAGCCAGAAAGGATTGGCAAGGAATATTCAAAGTGGTGAAAAGCAGAGACCTACAATACAACCTAGATTACTCTACACAGGAAAGCTATCATTTAGAATCATAGGACAGTTAAAGAACTTCCCAAACAAGAAAAAGGCAAAGGAGTTTATCACCACCAAACCAGTATTACATGAAATATTAAAGGGACTTCTTTAAGAAGAAAAAAAAAGATTAAAAATATGAACAACAAAATGGCAATAAATACATATTTATTTAACAATTGAATCTAAAAAACAAAATAAACAAGTAGTACAGAAACAGACTCATATATACAGAGAACATTTTGATGATGGCCAGATGGGAGGGAGGTTGGGAATTTGGGTGAAAAAGGTGAAGGAATTAGGAAGTACAAACTGGTAGTTACAGAACTGTTATGGGAATGCAAAGTACTGGATAGGGAATAGTCAACAATATTCTGTTAACTAAGTGTGCTGTAAGAAGGTTGCACTATTTATTGGGATGATTGCTTAGTAAGGTATGTAATGTGTAGTTACTGGAGTGTATACCTGAAACTGATATAATAATGTATGTCAACTATAAATAAAAAAAAATAGAATAAATTACTCTTCTTTTAAAAAAAGAAAGAAAAATACTGCCATAGGTGGAGATGGATGTGGGCAGAATAACAGGATGAGATGGGCAAGTTGAGAAGTTATTTGGAAGTGAGGAGAGACTGTTTATGTGGCATGCACATGGACTTTGGAATCTGAAGATCCAATTTCATAGCCTGGTACTGCTTCCTTGCTATGTAGCCTTTGGCAAATTACTTTACCCATCTGAGCTTGTTTTCTAGAGAATGAGCAACAGTTTGCTCTGTCATTTTCTTATGACCTGTTTCCTCATTGCATATCATAGGGTAAACCATGCCATGAAATAGAGGCTTTTTTTTTGCCTTTTGAAAGTGAATTCCCCCACTCAATTGTGGTGCCTTCTAGTCCAGATCAGCTGGTATTAACTTGACATTTAATCAAATCCTGATTAAATATCGTGAGAGTATGTAGCATTTCTATAATTCCATTATGGTTTCTCCTTCCCATCTCAGCTTTTATAGGAGAGGGGGACAGGACTGGAGTCAAACACTTGTAATTTTGTCTCCTGGTGTCTGTTCTGAGTGAAATATTATAATTTTATTTCTAACTGGCCTTTTGATTGACAGTCACACCTTCTCACTTGATGAGTTAATACACATAATCAGTAGATGCCATGCATTTTCCACTGTGGCACCTCCTGAAAAATAAAAAAAACACTTGTTATTCCTTCAAAAGTTAGTAAATTAATTCTTTTATCTTGCATTTTCTTACATATGACATGTTTATTGAGTAGTAGCAATGTGCCAAATCCTATAGATATTATAAAATTATTTACTTCAGTTTTAATTTTTGAAGAAAGCTAGGATTTGCTTCCATTTAATTTCAGGTCAGGATACTATGTAGGGACTATAGTTTGTATTTTTTTTTTATATTCCTATTTTAATTTCAATTCAATAATAATAAAAATTGCCACAATTTATTTCTAACCCCTCACCACAACCTTGGGAGTAAGTTTAATTGCCTCTATTTTAACAGATGAGAAATCTGTCTTTTAAATGTGGCAAAATAAATTTAATTTCCCAGTATAGACCTGCTAAATAAATCTGTGATTAATACTATCCTATACAAAATTTATTCATCTATTTATGTAATAAATCTTTATTGATATTTACTTTATGCAAGGGCCTGGGCAAGATGTCCCAGTGAGACCAAATCCACTTCGGCGGGGAGTGGGTGTTGCTCAGCAATAATTAATCCTTTATACCACGTGGAAGACAGTGTCACGAACATTTGTCTCTTTTTTGGCTGCCTAGCATTTGAACCCTGTGTCTGTACTGCAGAACCCTATTCTGTGTGATTGAGCTGCACCAAGGCCCACCAAGCACAGAGGCAGAAGCTGGTCTCCCTGAGCTCAGGGGAGGGCACCTGTGATTGCTTGTGGCTACTTGGATGTTCCCATGCAGGATTCTGAGTCTGAAGTCAGGGACCCAAAGAAGCCAGTTGCTTCAGAACCCACTCCTGCAGTGATGACTTCATTGTCAAGTGTCTGATGTTCCATGTGGATGGTGCCTGTGGTGGGTGGTGCCCCTCAGAGTGACCTGCTCCCAGTGGGTCACTGTGGATGCGGGGAGCCCTGCCCACTCTGCACACTGCTGCATGAATTTGTGTCAGCACAGCAAACTGAGAGCATGGCAAGGACCTGGCCAGCCCTGCCTGCAAGTGTCAGTGAAAGCTTCATTAGGAAGCTTGAACCGAGCCTGGAAAAAACAGTAAGAGCTTTCCAGCGCATACCTGGGGCAACTGTGGGGACCCCCATGGATGGTGGTGGTCAGTAACGGGTCCCACTAGATGTTAGTGAATAGGTGACTGAAAGGAAGGTGACCAGTTGTGAGCTAACATGATGAATTCACATTTGGAAAGGTGGAATTAGAGGGGCTAATGAGACATCGAGTAGATGGGGCCAGGGCCTGGAGCAGAGACCGACTTGAAATGATAGTAGTCATCCTAGCTGACTCTTGTGGAGTATGCATCACTGGTACCATTTGCTTTGGTGCTCTTAGCGATGCACTGTGCTGTGCTGTTTTCTTGTGTCAGCTTGTTTAAGCCTGTGAAGTGGTTACAGTTACTTTCCCCATTTTGCAGTGAGGAAACTGAGGCTTGGAGAGGTTGAGTGACTTGCCCGTGGTCCTATCACCAACAAGTAGTGCATCTAGGCCTGTATCTCAGCCCGACTGGCTCCAAAGCTTCTTCTCTCTGCTCTGCTGCCACCTGATGCACAGATGGGGCTTTAGTCACCTGCAGATTGGTGCAGCCTATGTGAGCAAAGAATTCCATGATGGTTATTCAATGATGTCCTGTTTGTGCCATCCCTTTACCTGGCTCCATTTGTTAATACCCCTTATCCCTGACTTTGTCTTCTAGATTTATGTGCTTATTGCCTGTCTCCTTCATTAGCATGTGAGATCCCGGAGGGCAGGGATTCAGCCCTGTGTTTTCACAGCTGTTTACTGTGTCCTAGGACTGTGTCAGGCACATGCAGTTACTCAAATATTGTCAAATCAATAGTTAAAATAACTATGTCATGCATAACAGGCGCCAGGTAGAGGCATGCTGTAACTCACTTGGTGCCCAGGACTACGGTTATCCCTGTATTAGACAGAAGATAGCAGAGGCACAGACAGGAACTTGCTCAAGGTTACACAGCCCTGACGGGCGGTACAAGGATTCCCATGCAAGTACTTTGGCTCCAGGAACCAGGTTGTTCGATGCTAAGCTTTACTGCCTCTCAGGAGTGGATGAATGACTAGTTAAAACAGATTTATAGGAGCTATAAAAATGTACTTAGTAATGCATCTTAAAGTAAATGGTTAATAAAAATAAATTTTGTAAATAACGAGGTAATATTTTTCTCTTGTTAAGAAAGGACAGTTAATGATTAAGACAGGTATCTGGAAAAATCTTTTTTAAAAAATAAGCTCAGATTCCTGGAAGATACATTATTATAGCCTCGTGTATCAACTACTGATCCATAAATAATATTGGGTTTTTAAACGCTAGTAAATCTGTCTGATAATGTGTTTCAAACAGCATGTTGTACATCCCTGTTATTATCCTCACTAGATATACCTACTCTCACAGAAGAAATTATAATAGTAAACAGATGTTAATTTTCATCACAATTTATTTGTGTCAAGGTTCAGTTCAATGCCTAAGAACTATAAAATAGTTGGAATTTGGAAATACAGTTCAACTAGAATCAGTCTTTAAACAGGTTCAGCCTTTTAGAACATTTACCTAATACTAAACAAATGTCTAGGCTTTTACTTTCTAATTCAGTGCTTGGTCTGAACAGTGAGACTGAATTAGACCATAAACTCGTGTACTGCTGGGTTATATTTTAGATCAAGGGGTGGACAGGCTGCAAATACTGGGAAGCAGTCTGTGGATGGGAAAAGGCCAGCAGCATGGGGTTCAACCAGCTGAATTCTTTCCAGACAGAGTCAGGAAAACTAAAGTGGTTCAGAACCAAATTTACCTAATAAGGAAAGTAATTTGTGTTTTAAATGTTAATCGGTTTCCTCCATGTTCAAATGTTGGCTTTTTTATTCATACTATTAATATTTCTAGCTATAAATTTTTCATGATTTTCCCTCCACATGCAGAAGAATGGGCTTTCCCCATTCCCAGAGCGTTTTCAGACTGCTCGACTCTGCAGTCACACCCGGCTCCCTAACGAAGATGATGAGTATGTGTAACAGCCAGGCGATGAGTTCAGGTGTTGGTTTTGAACTTGCTTGTTTTCAATAATTATTAGCATCTTTAAATGTAAATATATATGCCTTGATAAGAAATACGTTCAAAGGAAGTACTACCTGCAGGTCCAGTGGGCTTTCTGAGATTCAAGTGCATATTAGGGCATCAGCAGATGCTGAGGATGGAAATAAAGGTTGACTCTGGTTCAGTGAGACAGGTAGAGAGGTGACATAAAAAGTTGAAGTTACTGTGATCAAGTTTTTCATTTTCTTTCCCTTTCCTGTCATCTTCCCATGTTTGGTCATTTGTATTTTTCAATTTTTTATTCTAATTTTTTAATCCTCACCGAGGACATGTGTCTACTGATTTTAGAGAGAGAGGAAGGGGTCATGGGGTGGGGAGAGAGAAAGAAAGAGAAACATCTATCAGTATCCTCCCGTACGCACCCCAGTAGGGGGTCAAACCCACAACCTAGGCATGTGCCTGACCCAAAGTCCAACTGGCAACCTTTCAGGGCACAGGATGATGCTCCAACCAACTGAGCCACATGGCCAAAGCTATCATTTGTGTTTTTAGCCCTTTATGCTTGCCTCTGCTGTGGCATCACCTCCTTAGTGACAGAACTGTACCTTGCCTTTAGGTTTGAAATAGCATAGTGGGGTGAATAAGCACAGTTTACATTGAAGGTAGACAGGGCTGCATGCATGAGTGTTTTTACTTGAGCTTTTATTCCAAATGTCTCTATTGATGTACCGTTTTCTTACTTTCCCCTTGATTTTTTCATTTGAAAACTCTCAGTTTTTCATCCAATTATGTATTTAAAAACATGCTTTGCATCTCATGTGCCTTCGGCTGGTGACATGGCACCTTAAGAAGGTCTAAGCCCCAGGGTGGTGTTAGGCAGGCAGACAGAAAGAACAGAAATTATAACAATTCCAAGAGGTAAGACCTGAGATAAGACCATTTGAAAGAAAATTTTATTGTAATCTTTTAAACTATTTTATCTTAGAAATGCTAATACACATGAGGATGTATCTGTTTGTGTCTTTTGTATTCACACACAGAATATGTACATACATACATATACATATAGACACACATGTGCATATATAAAGAGTAAAAAGCCTTGGAGCTGTTTGAATATTAGTAGATGAAAGTTTGTTTATAATGTGACCTTGGCTTGATGAAGAATTTATTGAGGCCAGGTTTGCGAGTGTGAAGGCAGAGCTTTATGTTTTTGAGACGAAAGGAATCACAGGCCTGTGGGGACAGCCACTGACACAGCATACCAGTTTTTAAAATGTTTCTATTTGGAAGTACAGAGGTACAGAAAGCTTGATTGCCATTTTTGTGTTCACCAACTGAAGCAAATATGAAATCCAGGCATGTGATTTAGTGCACAAAAAAGTGATGGAAATAGAATTGATTACAATCCACTAGTAAGTCATAGAGTTTATTTTAGTCTAGAGGTTAATTTCCCCTTTGTACCAACTAAACCTTTGTCTTCTGCACTTTTATTGTGACAGGGGTTGATCATAAGCCTGACTTGGCACCTCCGCCAGGAAAGTGAGAGACAGCTTTCTTCTGATGTTACCTGTGTAGGTGCAATACCTGGTGACGTCACTGACACACAGGGTGGGGCCGAAGTAGGTTTGCAGTTGTTCATATGGAAAATAATACAATAATTGATAATAATAACACAAGAATAAACTCTGGGTGTCTGGGTGTCACAAGTGTAACCTACCTTTGCCCACCCTGTATTCCTTATAATTAGGAAGGGTAATACTTGTTTGGGAGGAAAATTTTGAGTTTCATTCATTTTTCCTCAAGACATTTTAAAACTAAGATATATTCTAACTATATTAAAGGGTTTTTAAAGCACACATGTAATAACTTTTGTCATCTTGATGTGAATATTTTCACTTTTCTGATTCTTTTGTGGTCTCTCTTCATGTATGAATTTGTTTTACATCATTGGAATAATGTGTAAATTCCACTTATCATAAAGATGCTTTCATTGTTATACAGTTTTCATTATTATAATTTCAGTTGCTACATAGTGGTTCATTTGCTACTTATTTTCTTAGAAAACTTTTTTTAGTATTTGCTTTCTATTCTATCTAGTTCATACTAGTATGTTCTCACAGTTATTTGAAAAGTTTATGCAAATGTTAATTTTATTAGTTTTCTTCACACAGTATTTGTTCTGAAACAATCCCTTGTGAATATATGTAACATTTACAGTGATATTTTAAAAGGCAGTGAAAATTACTGCATAATTTAGACTCAACAGCAGGAAAGCCCTGGATTATCTTGGGTCACTGTTAGTTGAGCCTTTAGGTTTTTTTTCTCTAACATGCTGTGTTGTTGTTAGTCTGATATAACCTCTGATTACTGGTTTTGCATTTCATATTTGTACATGAAAGTTAAAAAAATGCTACATAACATAAAGAAGTGAGGCTTATTTGATATTTGAACTCCAGCAATTTACATTAAAGCCATTCTCCTCTTCTTAAATAGCAAACTTCTATGAACTGTGTGACTGATATGGAATATTACTGTACTACATTAGAGCAGTGATATTTTAAATATTTAGACATTTATTTTGTTTGTAACAGTTCCCAGGAAATAGGATAAAACACAGAATATTTGTTCTGTGTTCTAAAGTTTGTTGGGGGAGGTGTTCAAGCATATTAGATATCTGACTTTTGGCTTGTAACAATTTGAAATATAATGAATAGTGCTTTGCTTCAAAGCTAACATTCATAGCCTTAAATGTGTTCATCTTTCTCTGTGTATATGTGTGCATGTTTATTTAACCATAGTTGTGTTTCATTTCTGAATTTTAGTTCCTCCTATGTTTATAAATTTTGAAATCTCATCATTATGCTATTACTATTGTTGCTTGAATACATAAGGATTATATTTCCAGTATTTATATCTCAAACTCTTTGTTATCATGGTGTTTTTTGGGGGTTTTTAGGAACTTTAAAAATGGTTATTTCCATGTGAAGCAAACTGGATATTATATCCTCGTTTTTAGCTGAAGTGTTTTCTTTTCCTCATGCTAACTGTGGTGTATATTCAATAAAAACTATTTTTTTAAAAAAGTGAATTGGGACTCATTTGTCTCTCTAGATTACCTTTATTTTATTTTTCAAAAAGATTGTATTTATTCATTTTTAGAGAGAGGGGAAGGGAGGGAAAGAAAGAGGTAGAGAAACATCTCTCAGTTGCCTCTTGCCCGCCCCGAGCTGGGGGCCTGGCATGCAATACAGGCATGTGCCCTAACCAGGAATCGAACCGGAATCCAACTGGCATCAAACCAGGAACTCTTCCGTTTGTGGGACAATGCTCAAGCCACTGAACCACACAAGCCAGGCCACAATAATAACTATTTTGATTCCTCTGAGTGTTCTCTGACTATTTCCTCAGGGCTGTTCCCTTCTAAGCCACCTTTGCAAGTATGCAAATGTCAAGTCAGACCTGGGTATCACTGAAGACCCTTCATGGAGGTGTTCAGCACTGTTCGGTGTCTGATGTCTAGGTGGCAAGAGGATGTGTTGGATTCAGATCAAATTCTTTATTTCTGTTAGCTCCAGAAGAGAAGAAAAATGAGAATAGTGCAAAGAATAAAATGTCAGGTCTCTAAAAATTCCTTCAATGTAAAATTAAGTCTTTTTAAAAAAATAATTGGAATGATCATATTATAGTTTTACTTATTTCTCTTCTTTGATATATTTCTTTAGGAACTTCCCAGAGTCCTTCTGCTTCACGAGCTGTCTGAGCAGGAAGGTGCATGGACCATACTCCCACTGTTACCTCAGTACGTTTCCCTGGAAATGTGTACATTCCTGACATTTCTTCCTGGATACTCGTAAGCTCCCTAGTTTTCGTATCAAGAAGGTGTGTCTTTTTCTCAGAGCCAGTAAATGAAATAAATTTTAACTCCCCTTTTTATGACTACTACATTAACCAGATTTTTGATAATTGATTCCTAACCATGAATGGCTTTTATTTTTAAATATGTTTCTTTCTTAAAAGATAAAATATTTATATATTTGATATTTATATTTGAAAATTATCTGTCTTCTAAACTGGTGTTGTTATGGAGAGAATTAACTAAGAAGTCCAGCTGTTGTATAAACCAGTAGTATCTGGCTTTCCTATAAGCTGAAACTATACATTAAAGAAAAATATAAGGAAAAAATTTAGGTTCCTTGACATTTTATATGTCCTTCATCCATTTCCTGCCTCTCAGTTTTAAACCTCATTAAAAACTCCCTTTATAGAAGTGATTACTATAGCCCGTTTCCTTTTGTCAGCTTTTCTGTAACGTTTAGCAGAAATTCATCATGGATTTTCTTCTGTGAAGAAGAGACGAGAATACAAGTTCCAGAACTCTTAAAAACACTCAGAAGATATGACCCCTTAAAGGTGAATTCAGTTTCAATACCAGTATTTATCTTTTGGGGAAAAAGCTTAAGAGAAGATTTTTGACTAAGAGGTTTTTAAACTTAATAAAACACTTAGTTTAAAATGAAAAAGAGTGGAATGATAGTTGAATATCTAGAAGCCATTTAAATAATTCTCTTTAAGTTTTTTAGCCTTTAGAGGGATGGAACTTATAATGAGCTGTTTTTAAAGGAAAAGAAAAATCCAATTATATGTGTTAGCAATTGCAGAAAGTTAAAAACTATAACCTAGGGTTAAGGAATGTTTAAATTGGTTATTTCTCTTGATGAACAGTGAGCACATATTATTTTTGGTAAGGAGTATTTTTGAGTACCGCTCTGACAGCAGGGCAGGCAGACAAGGTCCTGACCGCACGCATGGCGCTGGGTGGCAGGGAAAGAACAGACCGTTACAGAAGCAGTCACAGGTCAAAGTGAGACCCCTTTTAGTAAAGGGAAACATGGGCTGCTGTTGGAAGCACAAAGAAGGGCATCAGATTTAATCTGGGAGGGTCACGAGTAGAAGTGACATTTAATCTGAGTTGTGTAGGATGAGTGGGAGTTAATAGCAGAGAAAGAGTGTGTTCTAAGCAGTTATACTTAAGAAGGTGTAGAGGTGGGAAAGGATGCGTCTTAAAATTAGAAATTCACTGTTACTTCCATGTTTTCAAGTTCCGTTGTGTGCAGACAGGGTGTAGCCATTGGATCTTGTTTACCTCTAATCCAGGGGTATCACACTCATTTTCACCGGGGGCCACATCAGCCTTGTGGTTGCCTTCAAAGGGCCAAACGTAATTTTAGGACTGTATAAATGTAACTACTCCTTAACAGTTAAGTGGGAGCTCGTCACTGACGCCGGGTAGAAACCAGGTGGAGGGCCGGATTTGGCCCACAGGTCATGTGTTTGCCACCTGTGCTTTAATCCCTAGCATGACCAGAGTGTTAAACACATAGTAGGTGGTCAATAAACACTTGTGAACAACTGAGTAAACAACTGATGTCAGCTTTCCTGCTGGGCTCCACTCAGTGCCTCTGAAGATTTAGAGGGCTGACTCAAGAGATATGTCAAGAAAAATCAGGCTGCTCAATCTCTTGGAGAAGCCCAGAGTTCACCCTGACCATGCTGTAGAATCCTATAAACTTGGAATAAACAGAACGGGCCCTTTCTGACTACCAGGCTCCTGCCCCGCCCATGTTCTGATGCGCACCTCGAACTGGGTTGGATTTAATGAGCACACCAAGAAGGAAAGGTGGCTTCTGACTGTCTGTCTGGTTTGTTGATGTAGACACCAAAAGTTGGGTAACAGTGAACATCAGGTATCTCAGGCACTGGAATGTTTGTTACTGTAATGAAATCACCATTTTCTGTGTTTTATAAATGCTTGAAGGGTCCATTGTATTTTCTCTTCATACTTTTGCTTTCTGGGAAGATACAGATATAATTGAATGAGAAGGTTTTTAGGTTAAAAAAATAATTCCTTCAAAGGAGAAAAGAATTACGACCATGTCTCAGATGATGGTAACCAGCCAGCATCTCGGTACCTTTTGCCATTCTCTGTGTAAAACATGTGTTAGGCTTTTATGTTTCCTTTTCACTAGGGAAAAACTCCCTTATCTTTTTCAGGATGTAGGAGTTTTCATCTCCTCCTTGTGCTCATTTCACCTGGAGATTATTTTCCTATTATCCATAGCCCTAATTCTGTTCAGAAGATGGTGACTCACTGTGCTTTTTAATGAAAATTGGAATAAATTCAAAAGTTCAAAGCAAGTTCATGAAAAGCAAGAACAGAGGCAAAATGAGATGGTTCCCCTCTTTTCTGGACTCTTCCATGGGGTGGGGAATCTAGGATGCTTTATTTCTTTTGAAACTAGTGTTTGGAATAAAAATTACACAATGTTGAAGTTAACTCAAACCTGTGAGTTTTTTCCTACCACTTGAAATTTTAGGGAAACAAGTATAAAGCAAGCCTGGCTTGAATATTGACACAAACTACACAAAAATAATATGATGTAATATGTTAGAATATCAGTTATTTTGTTTGCTTCTGACATTTTTTCCTTCCATATCTTCCTGTCATTCTTACTAATGCAAATTTATGCTATAGTACAATATTTTAAATGGAAAAATTTAATCTTTATTAAAATAATCTTTGTTAAATGCTTTTCTAGGTGATTTTATATAAATTTGCCATATCTTGATGAAGTCCTTTTTTTTCCTCACTGGGTGCTTTTAATATGTGTGCATTTGCTGATGTTTCTTGACTTTTTTATTTTATCATAATTTTTAATGGCTGTGTATAATTTCATCTTATAAATGTGCCACAATTTCCATAAGCAGTTCCTCTTATTGAATGTTTAAGTTGGTAGTTATATATTTAGTTCTGCTTTTTCATTTTTAATGGAGGTGATACAGGCATGCTGGCAAGGAATAATTGTTTTTTTTTTTTCCAAAATATTTTATTGTTCAAGTACAGTTGTCTCCACTTTTCTCCCACAACTCCTCACAGCCCCAGCCATCCCTACTTCCCATCCTTGGTCCTACCCCCTTTTGGTTTTGTCCATGTGTCCATTATACATGTTCCTAAAATCCCTTCCCTCTTTTTCCCCCATTAGCCCCTCACTCCTCCCCTCTGGTTACTGCCAGTTTGTTCTTAATTTCAAAGTCTCTGGTTGTATTTTGCTTGCTTGTTTTGTTAATTAGGTTCCACTTATAAATGAGATCACATGGTATTTGTCTTTCACCACCTGGCTATTTCACTTAGCATAATGCTCTCCAGTTCCATACATGCTGTCACAAATGGTAAGAGCTCCTTCTTTCTGCTGCATAGTATTCCATTGTGTAAATGTACCACAGTTTTTGATCTATTCATTTGCTTATGGGCACTTAAGTATCTTCCAACTCTTGGCTATTGTAAATTGTGCTGCTATGAACATTGGGTTGCATAGATTCTTTTGAATTGGTGTTTCAGTGTTCTTAGGGTATAACCCCAGCAGTGGAAATTGCCAGGTCAAAAGGCAGTTCCATTTTTAGTTTCCTGAGGAAATTCCATACTGTTTTCCACAGTGGCTGCACCAGTCTGCATTCCCACCAACACTGCACTAGGGTTCCCTTTTCTCTACATCCTCTCCAACACTTGTTGTTTGTTGATTTGTTTATGAAGGCCATTGTGATTGGTGCGAAGTGGTATCTTACTGTAGTTTTAATTTGCATCTCTCTGTTGGCTATGATGCTAAGCATCCTTTCATATGTCTCTGGGCCCTGTGTATGTCCTCCTTGGAGAAGTGTCTGTTCAAGTCCTTTGCCCATTTTTTAATTGGGTTGCTTGTCTTCTTAGAGTGGAGTTGTGTGAGTTCTTTATATATTCTGGAGATCAAACTCTTGTCTGAGGTAGTATCATTGGCAAATATGTTTTCCCATATGGTTGGTTCTCTTTTCATTTTAATGCTGTTTTTTTGTAGCTGTGCAGAAGCTTTTGATGAGATCCCATTTGTTCATTCTTTCCTTTATGTCCCTTGCTCTAGGGGATATATTGGTGAATATATTGCTGCATGGAATATCTGAGATTTTCCTGCCTGTTTCCTCTAGGACTTTTATGGTGTCATGACTTATATTTAAGTCTTTTATCCACCTTGAATTTATTTTTGTGTATGGTGTAAACTGGTGCTCAAGTTTCATTTTTTTGCACATAGCTGTCCAGATCTCCCAACACCATTTGCTGAAGAGGCTATTTTTATTCCATTTTATGTTGCTGCCCCCTTTGTGGAATATTAGTTGACTCTAGAGACTTGGGTTTATTTCTGGGCTCTCTATTTCGTTCCATTGGTCCATGTACCTGTTTTTATGCCAGTACCAGGCTGTTTTGATTATGGTGGCCTTGTAATACAGTTTGATATCAGGTATTGTGATCCCTCCTACCTTGTTCTTCTTTCTCAAAATGGCTGTGGCTACTTGGGGTCACTTATGGTTCCATACAAATTTCTGAAATGTTTGCTCTATACCTGTGAAATATGCCATTGGTACTTTAATAGGGATAGCGTTGGATCTGTGAATTGCTTTGGGTAGTATGGACATTTTGATGATGTTAATTATTCCAATCCATGAATGTGTACATACTTCCATTTGTGTCTTCCTTGATTTCTTTCTTCAGTGTTGTGTAGCTTTCTGGGTACAGGTCTTTTACCTCCTTGGTTAGGTTTATTCCTAGGTAGTTTATTTTTCTTGTTGCTATATCAAATGGTATTTTTCCCTTATTTCTGTTTCTGATATTTGATTGTTGGTGTATAAAAATGCCTTTGACTCCTGAATATTGACTTGTATCCCACTGTTTTGCCAAATTTACTTATTAATTGAGTATTTTTTGGTGGGGTCTATAGGATTTTCTATGTATACTATTATGTTTTGTTTCCTCTTTTCCAATTTGGATGCTTTTTATTTCTTGTTCTTGTCTGGTTGCTATGGCTAGGGCTTCCAATACTATGTCAAATAGAAGTGGTAAAAGTGGACATCTTTGTCTTGTTCCTAATCTTAGTGGGAAAGCTTTTAGTTTTTGCCCATTGGGTATGATGTTGGCTGTAGGTCTCTTGTACTAGGGTTCTAATAGAACAGTGTCCAAGTTATTTTTTTATAGTTTATCTGGATTATAATTGCTTTTATTAGAAGGCCATTTAAAAAACCATTAAGAAAGTTGGGGGAGTGCCTCTTTTCACATATATTATATTAATCTCTCTAAGCAGTCCACAACACAAATATTGACTAACAATTTTATATACTAGATAATAGTGGAACACTGCCTTTAGGAGTTAAAACATAAAAATATGTTCTACATAAAATTCTGTTCAGAACAGGAGATCATAACTGAAAGATTAGTGAAGAAGAGGCTAAAATATACTGAAATGTTTATTTTTTTAAATAACCTATACTGACATGGTATGCTAAATGTGATGATTTTCGTATTCATAATTATTTAGTAGTTTGATAAAGTGGTTTTATCACTTTCATCTATATTTTATCTGTATTATTGATTTTTTAAATGTTGAATTTTCTATCTCAAGCTGAGGCCATTTGTCCTGAAATTATTCCACTTTCCCAGTCATGACTTAATATGTTCATAAAGTATCAAGAAGAAAAATCACTAGGTGGAGGAACTGTGACCTTAAACATATAGGCTATGTTGATGGCTTTCACACAGTTCCTCTGTGACCTGTTGCTGAATGGACCACTACTAAGACTCTGGATGGTGTCTGGAACACAACCACAGCAGAAGGCAGCTCTTAAGAAATAGTACTGTATCCCTGCTTCTTTTATTTTCTGGTAAGGACTAGGGAGTGAAGTGGTGATGGCTGGGAAAGAAAGAACATGTAAAAGCTTTTAGAACTTAGGGTACTTGATTTAAATGATATGGTTTGGTTTGTTTCAAGGGGGATGCCTTTAAAAGCTGTTCTGGACTTGCTTCATTCATTTAACCAGGAACTAATGAGCACCTAGTACATGTTAGGTTTTCTGAGATACAGCAGTGGATAAGAAGTCATACCCAGAAGCAGGGAATATTCTTGTTGCAGGGGAGATGAGCAATAAGCAAAAATGAAAATAATGTGTCAGATGATCATTAGTGCTATGGAGAAAATAAAAAGAGAGTAAGAGGGATAGGGATAGACTGGGGCTGGGCTTACTATTCTGTGTAGAGTGTTCAGGGAGTACCTCATCGATCAGGCCACATTTGAGCAGAGCGTGAAGAAATAGAAGGACTGAGCCATGTGCTTCCTACTCATATATCAAACTGCCTACTCAATACCTCCACTTATCCATCTAATATGTACCTTAAATTTAACATGTTCCAAACTGAATTCTTAATGACCCTTTAAACCCCTTCCACCTTTAGTCTTCCCCATCCCAGAAATGACATCACCATCTATCCAATTGCTCATATAAAAAAACCTAGGACTTATGACTGATTCCTCTTTTTCTCTCAACCCCATGTTGGCATGTCCAGTTGGCTCTACCCCCACAATACACCTCTCATCTATCTTCTCTCCCTGTTTAATACCACCAGTCAGGTTGAGGTTGTCATCATGTCTTGCCTTGACTATTATTAGAGCCTCCTAGCTCATCTCCTGGTTACTACTCTTGCCATCCAAATAATCTAGCCTTTCTGTAATTCAGATGATAATCATTTACCTGCTTGAAAACTTCTAGTGGTTTCCCATTCCACCTGAGATAGTTTCACTAGATAGAGCATTTTCATTTGGCTGAAGTTGTCTTCTATCACTGTAAAGATGTCGTTCTACTGCCTTTTGTATTCTATTTTTTTTCTGTTGAAAAGTCTGCTATGTGTTTTGTTTTGCTGTTTTGAAAGAAATGTATATTCCACCCCCCCACAACTACTCTTAAGATGTTTTGTGTATGGTTTTTCAAATGACATATTACCTGTATGTAGTTTTCTTTATATTTATTTTGATTGGTGTTTATAGAGCTTCTTGAATCTATGGCATGATGACTTTTCTCAGTTTTAGAAGATTATAAGGTTCTAGTTCTACAAAAATGGATTGTGTTTCATTCTCTTTCTCCTTCTATTCTGGGTTTCCAATTTCATTTATTTTAGACCTTTTCACTGTGTTGTGTATTGCTGTTATGCTCTTTTCCATATTTTCTCTTTTGGTTTCTTCTTTGTGTATTAGTCTGGATATTTTTTACTGACTTGCCTTTCAGGTCACTAATCCTCTCTTCTCTTGTGTCAGATATCCTCTTTAATCCCTAATTATTCAGTTTTGTAATTTACATTTGACTCTTATTTATATATTCTGGCTCTTTGGTACTTTTTTTATATTTTTATGAATTATAGTTATGTTTTGATTACTAAAAAATCTGATTTATCTGTGTGTCTCTATTTTTCATTATGCTCTCTGTTTTTAGTGTGGTCTTGTTTCTTCTCATGCTTGATAATTTTTCACTAAATGTCAGATGATTTATGTGAAAAACTGAAGAGGTTGTGGATGATATCCCTTCCTGTAGGAGGATTTAATGTTCTTTTGGTATGTAGGCCTTGTTTGGACAGGTCATGTCCTTACTCTTAGACCCCTTCTCCCCTGGCAGAGCCTAGACTTCAGTCTGGGGCTCCCCTGTACCACTGCTGGAGTCTGTGCTCAGCTCTTTAGCTTTTCCACTGCCACTTTCCACTTGCTTCTGGGTTTTTTGTTTGGCTTTGGAATTGAAGGAAGAGTGCTTGTGGAAATTTGGGCTCACCTCACTGGGATCCTCTTAAGCCTCTACCTTTTTGCCAGTCTTCAGCTCCAACATCTGTCTTAGTTCAGTGAGGTTGCAGAGTCCTTAGCTGCTGCCTTCTGTGGTGTGCTTCTCTCTGCTTTGGGAACCAGCAAATTCCTGAGGGTAAAAGGAGGTGAATATGGGGTTTCCATGGATGTGTGCTCCTTTTCTCTGGGATATTAGTTCTCACATCCTATCTGTCTTCATTGTTCTCTGATCCCTCAAACATTTTCTTTAAGTAATTTCTCCTGCTTTTATACTTGTCCTCAGTGAGGGAGGGAGTAGGTCTGAGCCAGGCTATTCTGTTGTGGCCAGAAGGGGAGTCTTCCGTTGCATTTAGAATAAAGTCTGTGTTGTATTCCACTGGCATGCCAAACTCACTCTTGTCTTCTTCTCTGTCTCTTATACCTAGCTTCCTCCTGTCCAGCATATTCTAGCCACACTTTGTATTGACTGCCTTGACTGTTATTCTCCAGATTTGTGCATAGCTGGTTCCTTGATATTACAATACTCTTCAGTTCAGTGTCATCTCTTTCCAGGGTAGTCTCCCAATCAGTCTGTTATATATTTTCATCACAGCACATTGCAGTCACTATTTGAGTTCTTACTTGCTTGTTTTCTGTCTCCTCAGTATTGTGTAAGGTATGTTCCTGCCTGATGTGGAATCAATATTAAATGCTAATTGATAATGATCATAAATGTTAATGGAGCAAATGAATAAAATAGGCACTGATTGTAAAGGATTGTTCCAACTCTTTGCAAACCTCAGTGGGACATGAAGTAAACTGTTTTCCTTGTCTTAATAATATTTTGATATGGAATATTTTATAAAATACCACATTTTTATATTTATTGTACAATGACTAAGTTTTGTTTATCCTGATGACACAATATTAAATTATTCTCTTTATGGACAAAGATTATGCTCTGTTCATTATCATGAGCATTAATTATACTTTTGATCAAAAATTAAATTATAAATTAAAATTATAATCTGTGCAATTTCTATCACCTTGAATATTTAACTAAATAAAGCTAATGATATGACTTTGTTTTTGGTGTTACATGAAATTTTTTTTAAATGATATTTTATATCTTCATTTCACAGGAATGGTTTTTAGGAAAAGCATTACATGATGAAGAATCTACAATAATTCACCATTATGCCTTTTCTGAAAATCCTACAGTTTTTAAATATCCAGACTTTGCTGCTGGCTGGGCCCTTAGTATTCCACTTGTAAACAAGTAAGAATTTACTAAGTTTTAAAAAAAATTTCACTGAGTATTATAACTAATGGATCTCAAATGGGTTTCAACCAGAGGCAGTGTGTGGCAGATTGGGAAGACCTGTGGGGGGTCTTTTCTTCTGCCCCGTCACCTACTGGTCCTCTCAGACTCATCTCTCAGCCTCTCTGTGCTTCCTCTTATTCACCTGCCAAATAAGGTGAGTAATAAATCGTGATGGTGAACATGCAATACAATATCCAGATGATGTATTATAGAATTGTACACCTGAACTCTATATAATTTTGTTAACCAATGTCATCCCAATAAATTCAATAAAAATTAAAAGAAACAAACAAAAATACATCATGAAACTAAGGGAAGGTACATACCTGCTCTGAGAACTCTACCCTGAGGTGTGTTATCCCTTGTTGTTATGGACCTAGTTAGCAATAGCTCTGACTTTGATTGTCAGTAAGAAAATGAATCAGTAACACACCTGGGATTGGTAGTGGATTACTTGTCATGTGCATGGGTATGCACATTTAAACAAGGGCCCCACGGAGGGACAGGAGGCAGTATAGGTATTCATACCTAGCTATTTGTGTGTATATTGTAATAATGCTTTCTTGGATGTGGAAAATGAAAATATTTAAGGTGTAATTCAGGAGAAATGTGGTAGTTGACAGGCCCTCTTTTAATCTGAATACTTCAGATTAATTATTATGTGTTTTTGTTTTCTAAGGAATGGAAAGTTGATAATTGTGGACTTTATGTCTTCAACAGTGAAATGGTTTCTGTAATTTCTTACATGCAGTGTGCTGTTACCAGCTTCCTAGCCCATTGCAGATGCTCAGGTGGAAGATACCTTGTCATGAGTGGCTGGCTGAAACTGCTTGACAACTCCCTTATACTTGAAAGTTCCTTACAGTGTGATCCTCTCCTTGACAAAGTAGTGTCAAGCTTAACAGTATTTTCTGTTGAGAATCCAAAAATAATATCAACAGCACCCTTACTGCTAGTGAACAGCCACATGAGGCAGGTTGCATCAGGTAAATGTAGCATGGAAGATTCTCTTTGGGAATGGAGTTACATGGGGAGGGAGACCATGCATGGAGGTCCACTTGGCTTGAGAGGTCAGGACAAAGGAGGAATCCTTTGGAGGGCTGGCAGCTGGGATGGTGGCTTCCTAATGTAGCAGTCCCCTGATGGAGGCAGAGGCCACAACTCCTTGAGCACCCATTTCTGTGGTGTGAATGTGAGGATTGTTCTGGCAATCTTAGCCCAGAGACTCATCTTGTGACTTTCCAGTGATCCTGTGAGCTAGTACATGCCTTTACAAATGCAGTTTGTGCTTAAACTGGCCACAGTACATTCTGTTATCTTCAACTAAAAACCTTGACCCTTGTGCACCATTCTGAGATAGCCAAGCAAGGGCACCCTGCTCCCAGCCTGTACCAGACATGTCTAGGAGGACCTACACAGTTTCCTTACTCCATTTTTAGATGGGCTGGGGCAGAGTGGAAGAGAACTGAGAAGAGAGAGTTGTCTTTCTCTTGGGAGAGGGACAAGTACGACTATAACCTGTCCTGTGATGCTGACAACAGACAGCGCCTCCTTCCCCCAGGGCCAAGGAGGAGACCAGCAGACCCAGGAAGACCCTGTACAGTAAGCCTGGGATTATCACCATCTCTCTAAAGCCACCATAATCCCTTTCTCTATCCTGTAGGTGCCTTGTCCTGGATGCAGACCCTCCTAATCTAAAGTGTTTCACCTTTCTTCTTCATCCCAGTTTCCCCATCTTGCAAGGGCCTTCTAGGAGACCTTTTTTGATGTTGAATACAATCCACCTTTTACCGAGTTAAGTGTAAGAAATACCTACCTTTCCTTTTTAAACCAGGGGGATGATAGTGGCATTACCTGAGCATGCCTTCGACTCCCACTATCCTCACACAGGACAGCTTTGTCTGGTCTTGTTGCTCGCCATGCTGGCATCAAGGCATCACCTGGTCTGTGGAACTTCTAGGTCTATGACTCTGCCCTCCTGCCACATTGCATTGCTCCTATGTGTAGCAGCCACCAAGCACTGGCAGGTTCCATGGCTGATCTCCTAACTGCTTCATGTTCCCATGTGACCAGCTGCCTGGGGCTTTGTGAACTCGGCTGCAGATTGTGCACTAGCTGAGATGTTTGTCTTGTTAAGGGGACACTTTTTACAGACTACCTGGCATTCTGTAGAGATAGTCCCAGAGGCACCTCCTTCTCTCCCTTGTGTTTATGAAGTCATTGAAAACATCTGTTCACAAGTGCCAGCTCACTCTCTTTTGGACAAGCTCAACAATATTTTCTGCTGAGATTTGGGAGAAAACTGAGGGCCTCATCTCACTGCTATATGATGTGTAGGGACCTACAGCTAAGGGAACTGGGGCCAAAAAACTAAATCTTCTGCACAAGTTCAGAAAATTTCTAGTACTTGCCTCATAACTGCAGCATGCTAGAGGAAGGAGGCACCAGTTAACCTTCCATACTGTGTTGTTTGCTTTCACAATACGGAACAATTAACGACAAACTATAGAATGTTTGTAGTTAATTCATATCCATGGTCTTCTCCCTGCCTGTCCTCCCTTTCCACTGCCAGAAAAAGTAAAACAAAATAAAAATGCAGACTCTACCATAGGACCAAATGCAAAATTCTGCTTACCAGGCATGTCCAACCTATTGACATCTCTGGGCCACACTGGAAGAAGAAGAGTTGTCTTGGACCACACATTAAATACATTGTGAAATGTAATCACAAAAAAAATCTCATAATGTTTTAAATAAATTTACGATTTTGTGTTGGGCGGCATTCATAGCCATTCTGAGCTGCATGTGACCTATGGGCTGCAGGTTGAACACCCCCTTCCTTTTTCTCATGATATAAGCACTAATCAAATAGATAAAATAATATAACCCATCTAGCATAGAAGCTATCTGTGGCCAAGATACAGCTAATAGGATATTCTATTTTATTTTTCAAGAAATTACTATTATATTTAGGACTAAAGGAGGCATAAGTACCAATTAGCTCTATCAACTACAAAACTGGATCTTTCCTGTTGGTTTCTCCCATTCAGAAGCTAATGTGCTGACTTCATTTCCTCCTGTTTCTAGGAGCCACATCCATTCGCAGGCTGGATGGAGGACATATTATTACTTTATTTGGGAAGTAGGGTTGGTGGTTGGTTAGTGCAGGAGATCAACAATGTTACTGAGGACCCTGGTTCTCTCTCTGTCTCCTGCTGAGTTATACAGCATCAGTTCACCCTGAATCTGGTTTTCCTTTGTGGTTTCAAGACAGTGAGGGCTACATGTATTTTGTTTATGTCCAGGAGTAGAGAATCTCTCTAACCACGGAAGGTGAGTGCTTGTCCCCAGTCTTTAGTTGGACAAGGGTGAGTTGTCCAACCAAGTGAAGTTGGTTGGATCACCTTTAGGCATGTACCAACTCCTGGACCAGTAACAGTTGCCAGGGTATTTCAATGCTTCGGTTGGGATCAAATTAATTCTGATCCTGGAGTCCATTTATTTGGCTCAAGAATTAATCACAACTAGAATCTCTTGGGAAAAAGGAAGGGGAAGCTGTATTGTGTAGGTGATTGACAGCACCCCAGCACCCTCTATAGGAATGCTGATTCCTTTTCTCCTTTCCTTGACTTTCTAGCCCTCTCAGTAGGTAGGACAACAATTTACAGTTACAGTTATGAAAGAATTTCTCTAGCTGAAATCACCAGAAAAACTTAAAGAGGGTTCATGACACACTTTCTTAGACTGTTTACCACCAAGAATCTTATTTGTCCTAGCAGTGTCACATGAGTGAGGTTTGAAATAACACGGCTCAACATTTCCTGATGATCCATCTATGGAATCTTCCAACAACAGTATCAGTAAGAACATGCTTACATCTTCAGAGAAACTCATCAATTTCTAATAAGGTGATTGCTTCATCAGTGTTATTACAGAACACTGTTACTCTTATCCATTGTTTTCCCCTGGCAAACTTTACCTAGATTTCCTTCAGCAGCTCACTCTATTGACTGGCTCACAAGTGGGACTAGAAAAGTGTTGTAGCAAGATTTCTTGGAATGGAGTCTAAGAGGTTCTATGTCTGTTGTAGTTTCCAGTCTAGCTGGTTGTGTCATTATGATTGTTATTGGAGCATGACTTAATGCCTTCTAGAAATAGGAAAGCTGAATATCAAATGCCATATTTGATAGGAACTGAGTATTTAATGATGGAATATTTAGTCTAAGCAATGGAGACTTCTGGCCCTAATTGTTTTTTGGCATTGTTGGTTACTGAAATTAGCTTTTAAAAACCCTTGAGCTGTCTTGCTTAATGTATAGAAAAATGAAAACTAGTTCCCGCCACTAGGACTAGCCTTTTAAGTTAGGGGGACACCCTTGTGCATTTTTAGGATTTGAACACATTTGCAAGGTGACTAACTGACTTGGGCTCAGGGTGTCACATGGTCACATGAGGTGGCCCATCAATATGAAGTTGGTGATGTTGGGTGATGTTGAGGTAACTGTCACTCTGTAGGCTGCTATATGCAGCCACTCAAAAATGTCAAGGCATATATTATTTGTCCATCTTACAGGTGCTTAATCCATGGTACTCACTTTCCTCTTTGAGGTTCCCCCCAAAGAGAAAGTTTTACAAATTGAATGAAAAAGAAACTTGAAGACAAAGAGCTGACAGCACATAAACTAACTCTTCGAGGTGGTTAGTGTCAAGAAGGGGCATCCAAAATGTGATGATCTCACAGTGGGTGTCAATGTGCATTGGATTCTAATCAAAGCTGTGTGTCCCTTGCCTGTGACACTAGGCCCGATGTGACTGTTTTCTGTCTTTAGAGTCTGGGTGTGGTCAGATCAGATTTTGGAGGCACTTGACATGTTTCCAAATTCCAAAGTTACCTTGATATGGTTTATTTATAAAAACGGGCTCCAAATGAGAATTGGAACTGGACAAGATTCCATGCCAGGGCAGACTTTCCTCCCCTTAATGTATATTGGAACATGTCTGAGAACATGGTCTCTTCATGACCCCTCACCCACTCCAGCTCACAAATCTGTGGGCAGAGGCTGAGCAGGACTGTGACATAGATTGCATGGGGTTTCCTTTGGAGCTACCTGCTGCCAGGCTATGCTAATATCAATATGAGACAAATGCTTAATAACCAAACCTAAATTGCCATTCTTCTTTATCTTTCCTTGAGTAAAAAAGTACATTTTTTGAAGAAATCTTTGTGGCTCCACCAGGCTAAAAAGTCAGTAAAGGGATTTTTGAAACTTACTACTATTGGTTGGCCAAAAACTTCATTTGTTTTCTCTGTAAGATGGCTCTACTAGTGCTTAGTTGTCTTTAACTTCATTTGAAATAATTTTGTTAGATTGTATTGTGACAGCTGTCATATCAGCATGCATTAAAAATACTTATCAAAATTGGTGAATTTTTGTGTAGCCGTTTTAATACTGAAGATGGAAAAATAAGCAACATTTTGGCATATTATGCTTTATTATTTCAAGAAAGGTAAAAACACAACTGAAATTCAAAGAAAGATTTATTCAATTTATGGAGAAGGTGCGTGAGTGACTAATTGAATGTGTCAGAAGTGGCTTGTGAAGTTTTGTGCTAGAGATTTTCTCCCTGGACAATGCTCCATAGTCTGGTAGACCAGTTGAAGTTGGTAATAGTCAAATTGAGACATTAATTGACAACAATATAGCTGACATACTCAAAATAGCCAAATCAAGCATTAAAAATTATTTACACCAGCTTGGTTATGTTAATTGGTTTGATGTTTGGGTTCCACATAAGTTAAACAAAAAAACCCTTCTTGACCGTATTTCCGCATGTAATTCTCTACTTAAACATAATGAAAATGTTTTGTTTTTAAAACATTGTGATGGACGGCAAAAAGTGGGTACTTTACAACAATGTGGAAAGGAAGAGATTGTGGGGCAAGTGAAATGAACCGCTACCAACTACCCCAAAGGCTGGTCTTCATCCAGAGATGGTGATGTTATATATGTGGTGGGATTGGAAGGGAGTCCTCTGTTATGAGATCCTTCCGGAAAACCCAACAATTAATTCCAGCAAGTACTGCTCCCAATAGACTAACTGGAAGAAGCAGTCGATGAAAAGTTTCTGGAATTAGTTAACAGAAAACTCGTAATCTTGCATCAGGATAACGCAAGACCACATGCTTCTTTGACAACCAGGCAAAAACTGTTACAGCTTGGCTGGGAATTTCTGATTCATTCACTGCATTCACCAGGCACTGCACCTTCAAATTTTCATTTATTTTGGTCTTTAATGGAAAAAAGTTCAATTTCCTGGAAGACTGCAAAAGACACTTGGAACAGTTCTATGCTTAAAAAGATAAAAAAGTTTTGGGAAGATGGATTTATGAAGTTGCCCGAAAGATGGCAGAAGGTAGTGGAACAAAATGGTGAATATGTTGTTCAGTGAAGTTATTGGTGAAAATGAAAAACATGTCTTTTATTTTTACTTAAAAGCTGAACAGACTTTTTGGCTAACCAAATACTTTTTTTTCCAAAATCACTGCTGTTTCTTTATAGTTAAACTATGTGTTAGGAGGTTTGTAATTAGAACTGATGGTCTCATCTCTAGCCCTGTAATGAATATAGAACCATGTGGAATTCCATTGGTCTTGGTAACTATGTAGTTCTACCTCACTCAGCTTGGAATCAAGGAATACACCACCCTCGTCTATTGAGGCTGCTCCCTGAGTGCTCACTGTGGCCAGGCACAGCGGGCAGTGCTGGCAGGACACGGAAGGTATAGGCAGAGAAGGACATGCGTACAACAGATTGTGATGCATGTGACAAAGCCAATGGGGCTGTGCTTCCTCCTCTGGAAGCAAAGGAAGTTCTCATTTATCCTGCTGGGTAAGTCTGAAAAGGTTTCACAGAGAAGGTGGTCTTGACTTGATCTTGAAGCAAGGTTGCTGAGTCAGAGTGGGCAAGGGCACTGGAGCAGCTGTGCAGGAGAGGAGAGAAGGCAGGAGTGTGCTCTGTGTGGGGCAGGTGATGCCGTGGGCTGGGCATGGCCGAGGGGCATGGAACGGCTCTTGCACTTGTGTGTGGGGGCGTGGGGCTTGGTTCTTCATTGAGAGGAGCCGTGGAGGATTTTCTAAGCAAGAAAATGACATTCTTCCTTGATACCACATCTTCTCTTTCACTAAAATCTCTACCAATTGTAATTCATTTGAGTTATTAAAAGTTAGAGGGTGAAAGCAAGCTTTTTTTTTTCTCTGTCATTGTTTAGTGTAAGGATTATCAGGAGTCAACAAACTTCAGGACTTTTTTAGAAAAAGACATTTAATGCGTTGTATTGCATTGCATTGTTTTGTAATGTATTTTATGTTATTTGCCAGGTGCTCGAATAATGAAAGCTGCATGTTCAACAGCCTTGCATTTTCACAGTCCTTAGCCTCAAGGAAATCAAACTCCTATTTTTGTCTTAATATTTGTACTTTTGCCTGTTTTCAAACATGAGAAAGTCTCAGGAATGATTTATTCTTGTTTATGCTTCTTCTGGTTTAAGAAAAACCTACAAATTGTCTCTATTTTCTAGGCTTGCCAAGAGGTTAAAGAGTGAGTCCCTGAGGTCCGACTTTACAATAGATTTGAAACATGAGGTATGTCATGGTGTGTTTGGTTAAAAGCCTCTGTAATCAGGAATTCATGTCTTTGGATATAAATGGTGTTCTGTATTCCCCAACAGTGTGCTCCCTCCACCCCCATGCATCATCTCCCTACCAAGGTCATGTGGTTCCCTGAATCCAGATGAAGCTGTGTCTGCTGGCACTTTCTCAGCAGCTCACTTGTTTGTGCTTCTGTGGTTTTTCTGGGAGTGTTCCTGCTCCTTTGGAACCTTATCCCGCTATCCTCTGAGTCCTGCATTGAAGTCTTCAGTAAGGACTTGCACTTGCTTTTGCTGTACTGATGTGGGGCCATTTTAAATCCCTCTGGTGGTGTTTGGACACCATAAGTGGTACAGTTAGGGAGGCCTAGCTTTTGGTTACAAAACCCAGAGGAGATTTGGAGATGGTTTCTGCTCCCTTTAGCTCCAGAGCCCCAGCTCAGTGTGGGGTTTGTGTTAGACACCCCACCTCAGTGGGTCATGGGCTGTATGCTCATGAGTCCAATCAGAAGCCCAGCGTCCCCAGGGCTCCGCTGATACCTGCTGAGGAGGGCTGTCCTGGCTGCCTTCTTCCCAGGTTCTCACTCTTGCATTTTGTCCTCACAAGCTCCACTTTTGTGCAAATGTAGCAATTCATTAGCAATGATTTTAAGGATATTTTGTCAGCATTTTTAGATGTTTTCTGCAAGTCAAATATGTCATTACCATACTACAGGAAACCAGTCATGATAACATTTTCTTGCGTCTTTCTCCATGATGTTTGAGAATCTTCAAATAGTTTCCATATAATTGCTGAGGACAACTTTGGAATTTTTTGCAAGTCAGAATATTGATTCTTAGTTAATTTTTTTAGTAAAAGATAAATCAAACCACATGGAGTTACTATTTTTATAAGCAGAGAAGCTGTTGAATACTGACAAACTAACATGCTTCAGTCTAGTAATGTCTGTAGAAGGTGCAGTTGCTTTTCCTTGAGCTGTTTCATAGCTTCTCATACTTGTGGGGTTGGTTGAGTTCTTTCACTCACAGCTGGTTCCTGGTCATCAAACAGATTGCGCTCTACATCTGGGACAAAGGTGATGGGCCTCCTCTTACTCCAGTGCCTGAGTTGTGTACAGACAGTGTGGATGCCCACTGTGCCACCACGTTCCATTCTTTTCTGCCCCTTTGTGTAAGTAGTAAAAGAAAAACTTCCTTGCGCATCTAAGGAAAGTGTACTTGCTGTGCATATGTTGTTCTGCACCTTGCATACTGAAAAAAATCAACCTTTGCTACACACCAGGTAGGAGGCATATACATTTTGCTGTTAATAACAGCCCTCCGAGGTAAGCACTGTCCTCACCCCAATTGACAAGGGAGGAGAGAGAGGCCCTGAGGACTGCTTGCTCACAGTTGCACAGGGAGTGGCCGGGGAGGGAGGGTGTGACCTGCACTGTCTCCCTCTAGAGCCTTACGCAGCATTGCCTGCCATGGCCTTTGGAACCACTTCTTTTGTTGATGATCCAGCATGTGTTTATTGGAATACCTGTTTCACTTCCTAGAAAAGCAATTTCAAACATTTCCCGTGATACCCAAACCTCTCCTCAAGCCCATCTCATTATTTTCTTACTTGGTGACCTCACTGCAGTCTCACCTGAGACCATCCAGAATGCCTGAACTCTCTTGTTTTGGCAGACCCTCAGTCCAGTCGCCAGGACGAGCCTGAAGACCGCTGAAACTCACTAACTTGTTACCAGTTCTTCCTCATAAGGAAACATTTACTCTCTACCTCATATGTTGTCTGCTATCCTCAAGTCAGTTTGTGTGTTGCATTTTGAAAGATGAATATATATTCACATACACACAGCAACAATGGGGAGAATCTGTAACATTTGGTTAATTGTAGATAGTATGCTTGCTTGTCCTTTAATGCTTGCTCTAGGGAATCTGGGGAGGAGAGGGCAACCTCCTAGTGTCTTGAGTAACATGACAGAGCTGTAGTTAGATGTTACTATAGGCGAGCCCAAGTGATGTAGGAGGCCTGACTGAATTTTGCTGAAGGCCTGAGACCGGTGATGGCACGGTCAGAACACCTACGATGCAGCCCAAGGCCTTGGGACTGGGTTGTCCACAGATCTCTCTGTGCCCCTTTCATCTGAGTGATCAGCTTGCTTTGGAGCCAGCTCAGGGCTCTTGCCACCTGCTCCTTCCCTGCCAGGTGTGAGAAGTAATCCTGCTTTTGGCAGAGGACAGAGCATCACTGTAACCTAGACTTGGGTAGACAATAAAGGGGCCATAAAAATATTTGAAACATCAAAGTAAGGCCAGGCTCACCAGAGGCGGTCATCCCTTATTTTACACTAAGACAGCCCCTTAGTTCTCACCTTTTGTCAAAATCTTCACCAGCTGGAAAAAGGAAAGGGAAGGTAGCTGACATTTATCAGGCACCTATGATGTGCTTAATAAAAGCAGCTTTACTGGTGAGTATTTTTCCTGCTTTTTAAATGGCAGACTGAAGTTCAGAGAGCTGAGGGGACTTGTCCAGATGACACAGTGTGTGAGTGGCAGAGCTGGGATGCTAGTCCCAGTCTGGATGACATCAAAAGCTTTATTGTCAGTTGAACTACAGTCTCTTGCCCCCTAAAACTTCATCCTGGAATCAGGTTTGATGTGCCTGATACTGACTGGTGCATTTGACTTTTAGAGCATATGAGATCTGGTGTGGGTATGAAGTTAAGATAACATGGGCTCACATACGCATGTATTTTCCCTTGTCTTTTTAGGGGAATCCAGTGAAGAAGGAGGATATTTTTGTTGCAGTAAAAACGTGCAAGAAATTTCACAGTGAAAGAAGTATGTTTTGGGTTATTCATTTTTATTGACTTTTTAGAATCTGAATTGCCTTCTTAAAGAAATACAAACCAGATATAAACTCAAGAAAAGGATATTGGCACATATATTATTGAAGTTAAAGCATTAATTAATCGGTATTCCTCATCATACCACTTCAATCACAGATATAAATTAGAAAGAACAATTTTGTATTAAAATTTGGGTGTCCCTAACCCTTCTAAATACTGTTTACGGCAGCATTTTAAATTGTAAATAGACAAGCTTGGCTGTTGCAATCTTGGAGACAGTATGTGAATAACAATGCATTTTACAAAACAATGTCCTATGATGACCAGCCACTGAACCAAATAAGAATATAGAGGGGATTTTAAGGTGAAAGAATGCCAAGAAGGAATGTTTTCTTGAAGGCTGTTCCTTCTTTTTACGTTATTTCAAATGCACACATCAGAACTTTTAAGATACGTGTTTTCAAAAAAAGTTGCCTTGTAAGCAGTAGCAGTGATCCCTCCATAAGGAGATCCTGGCATGCAGACGGATGTTTTTATTCAAGTTCCCCATGCCCTCACAGAATTCTAAGACATTAACATCAATTAAAATATGGTTATAATCAACAATATCTTAAAAATATGGTAACTGTAAACTTCTATATTTGTCTAAAATAGTCATCTTAAGTTCCAGGTCGTATTAAATCAGCCTAAACGAATATAGCATTCATTATATAAGGAGTCCCAAAATACTATTAAAAATCAATATAGCATTAAAATTTTTCATTTATCACAAATTTAACCTAGATTTAATGTTCCTTTGCTTTTTTCATAATGTGGAAGGGCTTTGTGGGACAATTCTTGATAAATATCTTTCGCAAAAAGTAGAAAGGGAAATGAACTAGGTTGCTTTTTGTTTTTTAACAGCAAGCAGAAGTATTTGAATTAATTTATTTTACTTGGATCTTGAAGCTATGCTCAGAGGAGTATTGCTTTCACTGTATTATGTAAAAAATGGTGATGGTGGTGGTGATGCGGGTGGTGATGGTGGTGGCTGTGATGGTGATGGGGGTGCAGATAGTGGTGGTGTCTTTTTTCTTTTGAAATACATTTTTCAGGTGACAGTAGGCAGTAAAATTAGGGATTATCCCTGTCAAATTTTTAATATTCTACAGAAATGAAAAGGTTGCAATATTTAATTTAGTAATTTTGAATAATCTAGTTTATTGTTCTCTTATTTGCATAAGGTTGAGTGATCTTTTAAGATATCCACTGAATACTTTATATTTTAATTTTGAGTCAAAGTCCTTAAAAATTAAAGAATCTTAAAAGTCTGTAAGGAGCATTAAAACCAAACCCCCCAAAGCCAGGTGCATTGATGTCTTGCTGTTAATTTGGATCTGGAGGCCTAAAAACCTTTTATGCGACTTTCACAGGTGGGTTCTGTGGCACACCTTCTTTAAACTCGGACTTGTTTGTTTGAGAGGGTAGTCTAAGGCAGCCAGGTTTTAGGGACTTTGATGTCCATTTGGCTGGATGGAATGAAGCCAACAGGGCCTGGGCTCTGCCTTCCTTCCTGAAGTCTATTCTAGCCACCAGTTGGTACAAAGAATTACCTCGTATGTAATGACATTAGTTACAATGACAATGCCACAGTAACTGCTCTCTTTACATTTTCTGGTGTGTTTTTCACATACATCCTGTCATCTCATGTTGACAATTCCTTACAATGTGGTAGCTAATGTTATTCTCTTAATATTGTAGACAAAGTTGAGTGTAGTGGAGAACAGCTGGCCCAAGTTCTTGTGGTCTGTTGAGCAGGGCCGCTGGAGCTTGGGTTTCCTGGCTCCAAATTCCCTCTTCTGCCTGCCACAGCACAGCTACACTGTGAGCTCCTTGGATGTATTCCAACACTAACACTTGATAAATAGTATTTGATATTTGTGTTGATGCTCCAGGTCAGGTTTGGCCTGGCCAGATACTGTGAAAGTGGCCTTATTTTCAGTAGCATTGGGGATATCTGCGAACTGAAATCCACAGATGATCTCAAATATACATCGAGCAGGGAATTTAGACTGCTACCCTGTCAAGCATATTATGGCTGTAGTCAAGCAGAATACATGGAATGAGGGTGTCTTTTTTTTCTTTTTTCTTTCCCTATATACCTGTGGTAGAAACACTTGAAGTTACAAAGGCCGAGTGACAATGAAGGAAAATAAAACTTACACTGTATTTGTATGACAAAATGAGAGTGGGCTGTACTGTTAATGAGTTTTCTGATGGCAAGTTGTCACTTGTAGTTATGTTGCCTCCCAGGACTGAGCCTAACCACTTAGGTTAGACACTGGTGATGGCCCCCACTCCAGGCTTCTCATAATGTTGGCCAGCCCCCGGGAAGAGGGTGAGGGGCGGGACTTAATTTTGTCCCAGGCCTAGTCAAGGCAAGGGAAAATATACATTGAACTCATTGTTTTATACTCTCATAGAAAAACTGAGATTAAAGCCAAGTTCCAAAATTATTTTACCTCTTGTTTTTTTGTTTTTGTTTTTTTGAGCGGGGGCTAACAGTGAAACTAACCATTATGTAACTGCTTGTGTTTGGATTCTGATTTATTTATTTTCTTTTTAAATGTATTTTATTGATTATGCTATTACAGTTGTCCCATCACCCCCCCTTATTCCTCTCCACCCTGTACATCCCCACCCACCCGAATTCCCCCCCTTAGTTCATGTCCATGGATCGTCACATAAGTTCTTTGGCTTCTACATTTCCTATACTATTGTTAACTTCCCCCTGTCTATTTTGTACCTGCCATTTATGTACTTATTCCCTGTACCTTTTCCCCCAATTCTTCCCCTCCCTTTCCTCACTGATAACCCTCCATGTGATCTCCATTTCTGTAATCCTGTTCCTGTTCCAGTTGTTTGCTTAGTTTCTTTTTGTTGGTTTTTTTTTTTTTTTTTTTTTTAGGTTTGGTTGTTGATGGTTGTGAGTTTGTTGTCATTTTACTGTTCATATTTTTGACCATCTCCTGTTTCTTAGATAAGTCTTTTTAACATTTCATATAATAAGGGCTTAGAGATGATGAACTCTTTAACTTGACCCTATATGGGAAGCAGTTTATCTGCCCTTCCATTCTAAATGAGAGCTTTGCTGGATAGAGTAATCTGGGATATAGGTCCTTGTCTTTCATGACTTGGAATACTTCTTTCCAGCCCCTGCTTGCCTGCAAGGTCTCTTTTGAGAAATCAGCTGACAGTCTGATGGGCACTCTTTGTAGGTAACTGTCTCCTTTCCTCTTGCTGCTTTTAAGATTCTCTCCTTCTCTTTAATCTTGGGTAATGTAATTATGATGTGCCTTGGTGTGTGCTTCCTTGGGTCCAACTTCTTTGGGACTCTCTGAGCTTCCTGGACTCCCTGGAAGTCTATTTCCTTTGCCAGATTGGGGAAATTCCCCTTCATTATTTGTTCAAATAAGTTTTCAATTTCTTGCTCTTCCTTTTCTCCTTCTGGCACCCCTATGATTCAGAGGTTGGAATGTTTAAAGATGTCCTGAAGGCTCCTAAGCCTCTTTTCATTTTTTTGAATTCTTGTTTCTTCGTTCTGTTCTGGTTGAATGTTTATTTCTTCCTTCTGTTCCAAATCGTTGATTTGAGTCCCAGTTTCTTCCCCTTCACTGTTGGCTCCCTGGACATTTTTCTTTATTTCAATTTTCATAGCCTTCACTTTTTCCTCTGTTTTGTAACCATATTCAACCAATTCTGTGAGCATCCTGATTACCAGTGTTTTGAACTGTGCATCTGATAGGTTGGCTATCTCTTCATTAGTTGTATTATTTCGGGAACTTTGACCTGTTCTTTAATTTGGGACCTTTTTTTTTTTTTTTTTTTTTGCCTCGTGCCTGTTAAGTAATAAGGGGCAGAGCCTTAGGTGTTCACCAGGGTGGAGCAACCCACGTTGCTCCACTGTGGCACTGTAAGTGGGGGAGGAGTCAGAGATGAAACAGCGCCACTTGCTGAGCTCTGGACTGGCTTTCAGTCACTTCCTCTGATACATACAAGCAAATTGGGCCCTTCTGGTGCTGATTCCTGGGTGGGTGGGTTTGTGTACATTCTAGCACCCCATGGGTCTCTCCAATGGCCTCTCCTGTGATTCTGGGAGTTTCTCCCACTACCACAACCCCCACAGGTGTTTTCAGTTAGAGGTTTTGAGGCTTTATTTCCCCGAGCTGGAACCCTGGGTTGCTTGGTCTGTCTCACTTCCCTGTGGATCCTCCCAGTTCATCCACACATGAAAGTGGGACTGCCTGATCCACCAGCCACCCCCACGCTAATTCCAGTCCTCCAGCCACCGCCTTGCCACGAGCCTTCTCACCTGGCTGCCCGTCTCTACCCCTCCAGCTCTCCTACCCATCTGGATAAATGTTTATTCTCTAACTCTTTGGTTGTCAGACTTCCATACAGTTCTGTTTTCTGTCAATTCTGGTTGTATTTTGTTTTAAATTTGTGGTTGTCCTTCTTTTGGTCGTGTGAGGAGGCATAGTGTATCTACCTATGCCTCTATCTTGACCAGAAGTCCTGGATTCTGATTTAAATGAAAAAAAGAATTCTTAGGACATGGTCAACGAAAGCATATTTTGTCTTTTGGCTTTAGTACGAAGTACATGTTGACACCACTGAAATTGCAGCACTCTGAGATGCAAGTATTCAGTAGGGTTTTATGAAACTATAAGAATTACATAAAGCAAGGAAACTGAGTGTAGCATATTAGAGTTTATTTAAGCAAGGAGATTTCTGGAATTTAATATTGGCTTGATCACTTCCTCCTGGGCTACTGTTCTTCAGTATGTGCGGTGAGCTGTCTCATAATGTGAAGAATTTCCTTCGTATCCCTCTGCCTTTGTGCATGTCTCAGGCATTTCCAGGCAGCTGCTGCCTTGTCCGTTGGACAGTGGTGGTGAGATGCTCCCCTGCCGTCTCCTCCTAATTAAAGAGGTTGCATTGTTATTTGCTCAGCCTTTAGTTCCTTCTGAGTGCCTAAAAATAAACACTTTATTCTTTTCAGATTAAAAAACGCCCATTTGGTATCTATACTGCAGTGATCTTGTCTAGAAGAGGCAGATTAGAACAAACTCATTGAAAGGAGTGTTCAGTAGCTGTGGTGTCTGATTAGAGAGTCTGAGAGGTGCTGCCTTACAATCTGCTTATTTAAAATGTGAGGCTTGAATTAAAATGCAGCCGGGGGTAAGGCTTCCTGCTGTGTTAAGTGGAGTGATTAGATTAATCAGTAAAGAGAGGACAGGAGTCTGGGGTTGCCTCACTCAGTCCTCCCCTGCCTATGGAACAGATGAAGATGTCCCAGATTGCCCTGAGATCTTTCAGATCAGCCATGAGGGATGTGTTTTAGTCTTCTGTCCACCCCGTCTCTACCATCAGAAATTAAAGCACAGTCTGGGCAGGTGTCTGTAACCCTCTCCTGAGATGAGCACCCAGGGTGTTATTTTGTGGTCACTGGCTTGCAAACTGAGGCAACGGTCTGTTTGTCAAAAATGGCAGATTCCATAAAATCAAGTCATTCCCAGTTGATTGGTAGTTTTTGTATTGTGTTCAAGTGTCAAGTTCATTTTCATGTGGAATCAGAGTCTCACAGGTAAATTCACTGGGGGTAAAAGTGTATGCTCAGTGCCTCATAGCGAGACACAGCTCCTCCTGCCTCAAGACTTTAGGACCTGTGGAAGATTTATGCCATCTGTGCAGCAGGCTTTTTATTGTAGTACAGTTTCTTACTTTGCTCCAACTTTAAGTTATTTTGCAGCAGACCTTCTTGAAAGAGGCATTCACTGTTGTTTTATTATGTGTTAGAAAGTATACGTCTCTTTATCAAAAATGAGATAATAGATCATTAACTGTTTTGACATGTTTTTTCAATATTTAATATCTTTAGGAATACACTACTTCAATACCATATAAAATATTTTATACATATAGAATGAGTTCAATTTAGAATTCAAGCAGCACTAACAGAATTGCCCAATATTTTAAAAGTGTTAAGTAATTTAGAATTAAACTGGGTTGAAAATAAAGCCCTAACCTGCTATTGTACAAAACTTAGCCTTAGCTTGAAATTCTTTGCCCCTGCTCTATAAGACAAATCCACAGGAGTTACAGTGACAGATGATACAAACTGTTGAATGCTTTTGGTATTATAGAATCATAACATCTCATTATATTAAAATGGTTTATCTATTTTTAAATGATTGGTAATGGTGGTGCTGTCTTGTACCAAAGAATGGAAGTTGCTTTATGAATAAAACTTTTCTTTAAACCAGTTCCAAAAATAGCCCTAGGCCTCTTGGAATTCCTGCACAATTCAATCTTCACTTAACTATTTATTGAGCACCTACTGTACTCCAGCCACAGTGTAAGGTGTTGGGGAAAACAGTCATACAGTAATTCCTACCTTTAGTGAAATTTCTGTTTCCACTGAAAACTGAAAACCAGTAGTTAGTTATAACAAAGAGCTAACTTGCACTCGATTTTGATTTTAATTTCAAGTTAGCTAATTGAGAAGGAATACCTGTGCTTTTTAATAAAGCAGTTAGAGCCACAAGAACTAATGGCTAAAGACCAAGAAAAATGGAAATAGAATCTACATGGCTTGCAAGACCTAGTAGTGCTGGGGACTGGGGAAAGTTCCATTTGACCTTTTCACTCTTATGCATTGGGGGCATTTTACCCAAGAGCAGGGACATTTAGAGCTTGCAAGCCGTAGGAAACCCCTTCTGGAGTCAATATATGCAAAGCAAACTGCCAGTGCAAGGTCAAGGTGAAGATAAAATTGTTGTGCTGGAATTTGGAAGTAGAACAGCGAGGAATTTTTTCCCCATGGCAACCTTATCATTATTCACTGCATCTTTGTTTTGCCGTGGAGAAATCTTGGTATCGCCTTTTTGATTGCAGAAAAATTATATTTTAATGTATAAAAATAGTATTTAGTGGGTTAGAATGAGAATTCACACAGATCTTTTTCTTAAAGCTGGTGAATAATAGACTATAAAATGGTACACTTTTGCACTTCATATACAAAGGCTACCTGAGTTTGACTTTGAGTTTGTTGGCTTACATAGTTAGACACTTAAATTTGGCATTGCTTTGGCAGTTTTTACATATAATTTATTTTTATTTGGGCTGGGAAAAAGGAAAAGATCTCATAATGTCTCAAAATATTGCCTGAAGATTGGGTTCATCAGAGTTGAGATTCTTAAATTAACAGGGTATAAAATCTAGATAGGGTGACCTTTCCTATTAAAACTATAATGGAAGCCCCTTCTTTTCCTTGAAATTTAGAGATGCACAGACTTAAAAAAATCACAGAAGAAAATAACTACTCAGTCGGTCAAGTGAATTAATATCAAATAATGAGCAGTTCTTTGTCAGGTGTGGATACAGAGCTGCCTTTTAACATGTTACCCTAAAGTATAGAAAACCAGGAACGTTTTTTGTTGTTCTGCAACAACAAAAAACAATTTTTCTGTTAGTAAAGGAGTTTTAAAATCTGCATTGGTTCTCAAGATCTCATTTCTCCCACATTTTTCCTAAGTGCAACAACAATATCAGACATTATACTCAAGTGTCGTGATTCCCAATGGTAGGGCCATGCCCTTTAGGGTTGGGTGGTCCTGTTGGAATCTTTGGGTGGGGACAGTATAGTTTGAAAAAATACCCTCCCCCACATCGTAAGAGATAAAATTGCCTCTCAGTCAGAACCACATCGAATATTCTAATCCTTGGAAGTAGTGGTATTTCCCACGTCCCTAAAAAGCTTTTTAAAAATCCAGTTGTGAATTTTAAATGAACCTGACTGGGAAAAGAGAAAAATTCATGTAAATTAATTATACTGAACAGTATAATCAGACTGTTGATTATATACTGACTAAAGACAGTATAATCAGAAAATTTATCATTATATGGAAGCAAGTGTATTGATAACCAGGAATGAAAAGTGCCTGGGGCCAGAGTCTAGTGAAAATGGCTCAGGAGCAGGTTTTATTCATGCGTATTTAGCATTTCTCAGGACAAGAATGTGAGCTCTAAAGCTTGGAACCCCTGAACAAGAACAAGTAACTCTTCTTTTTCTTTTTAGGAAATTGCGCTGCCCCTTCAGGATTGCAGGCTTCTCTGCATAACTGCCACTGACTGTCGCTTCTCTCATTTTTTTCAGTCCCCATCGTGAAGCAGACGTGGGCAGGTCAGGCCAGTCTCATTGAATACTACAGTGACCATGCAGAAAGCTCCATTCCCACAGTGGATCTGGGAATTCCTAATACAGACAGAGGTGAGTCCTTCATTCTTACCAGTGCTCTTACTCAGAATGTCCATTCTGCACATATAGTAAATTCAACTAGTAATAAAATGAAGTATCTTATAAATGCTGTAATTTTTGCCTTATGTAATTTTTTTTCTTTTTCCCATCCCAACATTTCTATCCGTGGATATGAGCTGATTGTTTTCAGGTTAAGCACTATGTTATAAGAACTAATACAGGTTATACGTTTTCAGTAAGCCATAATTGGTATGATTGAGCACATGACAATTATGATCAAGTTTAACAATACATTTTATACCTTCAGAATTCATTGTGGCCCAAATGGGGTGTTCAAAGGGAATTTATCGTCTTCCCACCAAAGCCTTTCCTCGCTTAATTTTAGTAATTTAACCAGCCAGGATGTTATCCAACTGCAATATTCCAGCCACTGTTAGATGTTGGGGGAAGTAGAAATGAAGCTGACAGTTTCTATCCTTAGGAAGCTTACAGTCTGAGCTTGTCCTGTGTGTATCTCTGAGTAGCATTCCACACTGGCTGTATGTGGTATGAGACATATATATATATATGTATTTACATACACACACATATATGTTATATATATATGTGCGGACATGTATGTTAATATTTTAATTACTAAATTGTTGGAAGTACACTGGGTTTTCTCTTCAGATGGTGAGCTTTCTAATTAAAAGGACTTTTATTAAAAAAAATTGGAAGTAGATATTTGGCTACCTCACCTTCAGATGCTCTTTGTTCATCTCAATTTTTAGCCAGAGTTCCTGCCACATTTTTTCTTTAGTTTTCTGATTCCCCAAACATGTTTATGAATAAAAAAAATTAAAATAGTAAGCTAATTGTCTAGTTCTATAGAGGCATTGATCTTGATTGCCTTGATTGGTAAGTTGTGGAATCAGATACACTGCTTCTGCAGTTTACCAGTTCTTCTGACAAAGTTAAAAGTATTACTGAGTATATTGTTGTCTATTTTGAAAAGTTATTTTAGATTAATTTTCTTTTTTTCTTTTTAAATTAATCTTGCTATTTAGTCTTCTATTTAAGTTGGCTTTAAAATAATTTATTTATTCATGCATTCCTTATTGAATTTCTTATTTTTGGTCCAACATTATTATTGTTCATATTTATATTCTACTTTATTCTAAAAGGAATTTGAGATGGCTTTCAAACATACATACCATAATGCTTAAAAATATAGAAAGAGATCAAGAATACAAAAATAAAGGTCAAATTGAGTGGATTAAACTACTTAATTAATTAATTAATATTAGCTTGTTCTCTATCATACCACCAAATACCTTATTGAAATGAAGGGTGTCTTTCTATTTATCGACTTGGGTTCTCTGCCCAAGCATTTTATTCTTACTATGGCCCAGCATTTTGCAGTAAGGCATTAATATTTCTTTGATGTCCCCAAAGCCTGTGACTAGCCTAGTCAGATTTTGTGTTTGGTGCATAGCCTGGAACCTGCCGCAGTATCCTGCATGTTAAAACTTAATAGGAAGTATTTGCAAAATGAATGAAGGTGTAGAATTCTGCTTTTGCACCACTGTTTCCCTACGGTTGTGATACTTGGGGTTCTAACAGTTGCTTTAGGATAAGTACATCTAAGGACAGATGCCAGGCTTTTGTAATTTCTTCAAGGCTGACAGCTTTCTTTTTGTTTGAGTGAGGGGAGAAGTCCTGTCTCCTCCTCAATTTAGCCATGTGACCTTGTATGATCCCCTCATCTCCCCAGACTTCATTTCCTCGGGTGTGAAATGAATGGCTTAGAATTCACGATTTCTAAAGTTCCTCCTGGTTCACTATGTCTGACAAAAACAAGAGGCTGGTTTTTAAAATTTCAAATTATTAAGGTACATGCAAACATTTAAACTTTTAAAACCTGAAGACTAAAAACAAAATGTTTTAAAATGAATTATATGTATTTTAAAGAAAATAGTACATTGTAAGTTTTCTTCTTGCCTTTCCCAGGTCATTGTGGAAAGACATTTGCCATTTTGGAAAGATTTTTGAATCAGAGCCATGACAAAATAGCATGGTTAGTCATTGTGGATGATGATACATTAATAAGGTGAGGAGTCATTCTCGTCCCAGGATGGCTTCATATTCTACATATATTCATATTTAGAAACTATGATGCGTAATTCTGTGTCTGGCCAAGATGCAAAAGTGGGGATAGAATTTACTCTCACATCTGAAACAACCACCAAAAGTGACAAGATACATGAAATGAGGGATTTTGAGACACTGGACATGAGGCAACAAAGAACAATGATAGATGAGGCCCAGGAAGCAGATGAGGTGAGTCCTCTGACTGCCCAGCTAGCAGCCCTATGAAAGTGTCCAAGTCACTGCTCCGGGATGGGAACCCAGGTGGAACCTGGCCAACTCCTTGAGTTGAAGAGCTGAAGCTGAGAGTCTGGGTGATCAAGGCCATTGGAGTTTGCAAGACAGAGCACTGGAAAGGACAGAGACACACAGAAAGAGCCCATGGGAGGTCTGTGGAGGCACCATTGAAGTGTCAGTCAACATTCATTGCGTGTGAGGACACTACCGCAGCCTGGGGAAAGAACCAACCAAAATGCAAAATGACTGGAAGGAATAGTGCCTGACCTCACACAGACTGAGTACATGTGCCTGTTCACACCGGCCAGCCTGGAATTCCCTGGCTTCACAGGGTAGTGAGCAGAGCATGTAGAGGGTCTTGCTCTAATAGTGGGAAATAGCACTGCTCCAGTCTTGCCTGACACCTTAAAAGCAAGATCCCAAAAGGCCAAACTGTTCCCAAGTAACAAGGTCATACCCAAGAACAAAACTTGAGGATTTATGGAAATACTAAAATATCCAGCACCCAAAGAGATTTACAATGCCTGTCATGCAATCAAAAGTTACCAGGCATGCAATGCAGCAGGAAAATTCACCCATAACAAAGAAAACTAATTTAATTGAAATTGTCCCAGAAAAGATACAATGTTGGAATTAGCAGTTATTAAGCTGTCATTAATAGATAGTTATTTGAACTCCATTTATGTTACAAAAGAGACATAGAAGGTGTACATAAGACTGCAATTGAACTTTTGGAGGTGAAAACTGCATTTCCTGAGCTGAAAACCTACTGGATGGGATTAACAGCAAATAGACATTGCAGGGGAAAGTGTCTCTGACCTTGGGACACAGCAACAGTAGTTGTCCAAACGAAACACAAAGATAACATAATTTTCAACAGGTAAGCAGAGCATCCCTGAGCTATGGGACAATTCCAGGTAACCTTGAATGTATGCAACTGGAATTCCCTGAAGAGAAGGAGCACATGAAAAATATTTACAGAAATATTTTCCAAATTTGATGAAAATGATATACCCACAGATCAGAGAAGCCCAGTGAACCCCAAGCATGGCTGTCAGCATCAGCCATGCACAGTCACCCCCACATTCTTCTTGTCGACAGCATCTCGAGCAGCACATGCTGTGCCTGTAACTGCGGCATTCATCTACAGGGCAGTTAGGCCACTTGGAAGTTTTGTCAGATCTTTGTTTAGTGTTTCTTTTCTTTTTTTTTTTTTTGTATTTACCAGCAGTAATATCTAACTGTTCTCATGTCTTAAATTTTTTGAGTTTGAACCTTATCACCTTTTCTTTCAAAATTTTAATAATCTCGATCACCATGAACTCTGACTTTTCTGAAGTTATGAAGCTGAACAGTTGCAAGATTTTGAGGTCAGTCCACTCGGACAGAATTAGAGATTGGTCAGCATTTGCCACATGTATGTTTTTAGTCAGTATGAAGAATATAATAGTTTCAAACTCAGTTTATGATTCTTCACCTTTCAAATGATATTTTGGCTATGGAAATGTTTGATGTCATTAGGAAAACAAACCCAGAGGAGATGCTAAACATGTTATTTTAACCTCACAAATTGAAGGTTGAGGATGTAAAGTGATAATTTTACAATATGTAGGAGGAAGAGCGGTACCTTCATTTCTCCTCTAGTCAAGAAGACATAAATTTTCCCCAGAGGGCTTTGACTTTTATTGGGCCTGTTATCAACCAAAGGCTGTGATTTCCTTGGGGACCTTTAAGGTTTATTCTTCATAACTGAGTTGTATTTTACAGGTATCCACACACTTACTGGCCTTCCCCTGAAAAACTATTTATTAAATATCTTCCTCAAGACTAATTCCAAATTAGTGTCTAGAATGTTTAACCTGTGTGCTAAAAACAGGATAGTTTTACAAAGACAACATTTTTTTACCATTCAGAAACTCAGCGTTATCAGAGGACTTAAACTTCAGACAGATATAAACTTGATGAGAAGGCTTGTAGACTCTTCTAGCACCATATTCATAAGAGATTTTTTTCATACTTTAATTTGTTTTCTTTACTGTCAGCCTCAGCTCTATGAGTTGGGGAATTTTTGTAAGCAGTGTGAGTGTGGAAGGAAAAGATGACTTCCTCTTTTTCATCTCTACTTTGTTTTCTTATGACCACCACCCCCCTGCCCCATCACCACCAAAAGAGAAAAAAATGAGACACCAGAACTCTAGTGTTTTAAATGTTAATTTTGTCCTGTGGGAACAGAATCCAACATGGGCAATTTAGAGAAATGCCTGCTATCATATCCCCATCTTGGAGATGAATCACAGGCTTGAGAAATATTAACATTTATTTAGCCAAGTAAGAAAATATAGTCTCCTAAGTTACCGACCATTGAAAAACTTTTTTCAGGGAACAATGATTAGTATCATGAGGGAACCTAAGATTGAGTGGTGTGAAAGGTCCAATTTAGAAGAAACAGTGGAAGGAATTTATGAGGCATTTGTGAGTGGTGTAAGTTCCTACCACATGGAAAAACTAGCTTTTCTTAGCATCAACCTTTTTGTTGCCTTTAAAAAGTAACTTGTAGGTTTTATTTTCCTATGAAGTATTTTTTTCATCTTTACAGCAGCAATAGTTACAGGCATTTTTCTGACAAGCCCTTGAATCTTCTCATTGCCCTGTGTAAGTTATCATTGACACATGACAAAGAAATGTCTGGGCCAGAGGTATATAAACAAATAGATTTAAAAAGACCACAGACGAGGGTGCAGTTCTCCAGGGAAACCCAGGCATCATTGTGCATCATAACTGGAGTGTGTCCTGGAAAGCCTTCCCTTCCTTACCTGCGAGCCACGCTGAGGTGGACCTCATTTGTTCCTCAAAAGTTCCTTTTGGCTATCAAGAATTAAAACAAACAAACAAACCACCAAGTGGTTGTTTTGAAGAAATGTGATGATTAGTTCACACTCCCTGGGGAACAGGATGGGTAGAAGTGAGTCATGTAGTTAGTACACTTGCTATACCACCTTCCTCATTAACGTGCCACCCAAACTGGGCAACCACATGCTGCCAGGGGCTCATTAAAACTGGAAGGCCCATGTTTCTCAGTTTCTCCTGTTTTCGGTAATGTACAGTATTCATCATTTTTTTTCCTTTAAAAAATTCTGTTCTTCTGTAAATTATTCAAATTTCATCTCTGAATGATTTCAGTATTGTATTCTGTAATGTCACTAATGGGATGTAAGGATTCTAAAAATATTTATTGAATTAAATGATCATTGCTTATGTTCCTTTGGGAATCCTAGCATCTCCAGGCTCCAGCACTTGCTGAGCTGCTACGAGTCCGGTGAACCGGTATTCCTGGGAGAGCGCTATGGCTATGGGCTGGGCACTGGCGGCTACAGCTACATCACTGGCGGAGGAGGGTAAATATGAGCATGGCTTTCTGCATATTCTCTGCATATTGCACTTCTGTTTCTGGATGCAGAGTTGGGTCTGTGGCCCTGAAATCTTTACTCATGGTGCTGTATAAATGGTAGCTGTTCCTATAACAGGGAAGTAAACATTCCATTTGTTACACATGGAAAGAAACACAGTAAGTAATATTATATCCCTTGGAGAGATAATATACATCAAAGTCCTTGGTAGAAATGTCCCTATAGTAATGCTTGTTTTTGGGTAGCCAATTAGTTTTGATTACCTGTTTAAATGAAAAAAAAAACGGATATAGATTTTATTTTCAGCACATATGTCATTGGACTTTTAAATGATTCAGTGCTTACAAATTACATTTGGGAAAAGAGCAGTGTAGACGTTTAGACTCAAGCAATTAAGTGATATTTGTATAGGAATTACAGGTTTCAAATAGCAGTTAAAATCAAGTGTTTTTAAATGAAGCATCTGCCAAATCTTTTATGGGGAAAGATTTTAATTTGATTTATGTGGGTAAATCAATTAAACAGTTAGTGTTTTTTGTTATTTCTGTAGTCTGCTATTGGGTATTTAGGATGACTTTTTTTGTATTACTTTTTAAATTTACATTATTTTTTAAAAATAATTTTACTGATGTTCAATTACAGTTGTCTGCCGTTACCTCCCCTCCAAAACCCCAGCCATCCCTACCTGCCTCCCTTGCTTCCACCCCTCCTTGGTATTGTCCATGTGTCCTTGATAGTTGTTCTTGAAAACCCTTCCCGCTTACTCCTATGATCCCATCTCAGCTCCCCCGAGGTTGCTATCAGATTGTTCTTGATTTCAATGTCTGGTTATATTTTGCTTGCTTGTTTGTTTTGTTAATTAGGTTCCAGTTGAAGATGAGATCATATGGCATTTGTCTTTCACTGCCTGGCTTTTTTCACTTAGCATAATGCTCTCCAGCTCCATCCATGCTGTTGCAAAGGGTAGGAGCTCCTTCTTTCTTTCTGCTGCATAGAATTCCATTGTGTAAATGTACCATAGTTTTTGGATCCACGTATTTACTGATGGGCACCTAGGTTGCTTCCAGCACTTGGCTATTATAAATTATGCTGCTATGGACATTGGGGTGCATAGGTTCTTTTGGGTTTCTGTTTCAGGGATTTTAGGTTATAATCCCAGCAGTGGAATTGCTGGGTCAAAAGGCAGATTTATTTTTAGTTTTCTGAGGAAATTCCATACTGTTTTCCATAGTGATTGCACTTGTCTACAATCCCACAAACACTGCATTAGGGATCCCTTTTCTCCACATCCTCTCCAACCCTGGTTGTTTGTTAATTTGTTTATGATGACCATTCTCACCAGTGTGAAGTGATATCTCATTGTGGTTTTAAGTTGCATCTCTCTGATGGTCAGTGATGCTGTGCATCTTTTCATATGTCTCTGGACCCTCTGTATGTCCTTGGAAAAGTGTCTGTTCCAGTCTTTTGCCCATTTTTTAATTGGGTTGTTTGTCTTCATGTAGGGGAGTTGTGTGAATTCTATATATATTTTGGAGATCAAACCCTTGTCTGAAGTAATATCATTGGCAAATATATTTTCCCATATGGTTGGTTCTCTTTTCATTTTAATGCTGTTTTCTTTAGCCATGCAGAGATTTTTTATTTTGATGAGATCCCATTTGTTTATTCTTTCCTTTATGTCCCTTGCTCTAGGGGACATATTGGTGAAAATATTGCTGTGTGGCATATATGACATTTTCCTGTCTGTGTTCTCCTCTAGGACTTTTATGGTGCCATGAGTTATATTTAAGTCTTTTGTCCACCTTGAATTTATTTTTGTGTATGGAGTAAATTTGACCGAGTTTCATTTTTTTTGCATGTAGCTGTCTAGCTTTCCCAACACCATTTGTTGAAGAGGCTGTTTTTATGCCATTTTATGCTTCTGCCTGCTTTGTCAAATATTAATTGACCATAGAGCCTTGGGTTTATTTCTGGGCTCTCTGTTCTGTTTCATTAGTGTATGTGTCTGTTCTTATGCCAGTACCAGGCTGTTTTGATTATGGTGGCCTTGTAATACAGTTTGATATCAGGTATTGTGATCCTCCTACTTTGTTTTTTCTCAAAATTGCTGCAGCTATTTGGGGTCCTTAATGGTTCCATATAAATTTTTGAAATGTTTGTTGTATATCTGTGAAATATGTCATTGATACTTTAATAGTGATTGTGTTTTATTTGTGAATTGCTTTGGGTAGTATTGACATTTTGATGATGTTAATTCTTCCAGTCCATGAGCATTGTATGTGCTTCTATTTCTTTGTGTCTTCCTTAATTTCTTTCTTCAGTGTTGTATACTTTTTTGAGTACAGGTCTTTTACCTCCTTGGTTAGGTTTATTCCTAGGTATTTTATTTTTCTTGTTGCTATATCAAATGGGATTTTTTTTCCTGATTTCTGTTTCTGATATTTCATTGTTGGTGTACAAAAATGCATTTTATATCTGAATATTGACTTTGTATCCCGTTGTTTTGCCAATTTCACTTATTATACTGAGTAGTTTTTTTGGTGGGGTCTATAGCATTTTCTGTGTACACTATCATGTCATTGGCGAATGACGAGTTTTGCTTCATCCTTTCCAACTGGAATGCCTTTTATTGCCTTTTCTTGTCCGATTTCTGTGGCTAGGACTTCCAATAGTATGTTGAATAGGAGTGGTGAGAGCTGATATCCTTGCTTTATTCCTGATCTTAGTGGAAAAGCTTTTAGTTTTTGCCTATTGAGTATGATGTTGGCTGTAGGTCTCTCATATATGTCCTGTATTATGTTCAGGAATGCTTCCCCTATTCCCACTTTGCTGAGTGTTTTTATCATAAGTGGGTGCTGTACCTTATCAAATGCTTTTTCCACATCTATTGATATGATCATATGATTTTTGTCTTTTCTTTTGTTTATGTGATGTATTATGTTTATTGATTTGTGAATATTGTACCATCCTTGCATCCCTGGGATGAATCCCACTTGATTATGGTGTATGATATTTTTAATGTATTGCTGGATGCAGTTTGCCAATAGTTTGTTGAGGAATTTAGCATCTATGTTCATCAGTGATATTGGTCTGAAGTTTTCTTTCTTTGTTATATCTTTATCTGGTTTTGGGATTAGGATGATGCTGGCTTCATAAAAAGAGTTTGGGAGTCTTCCATCTTCTCAGATTTTTTGGAATAGTCTATGACAGATAGGGGTCAGCTCTGCCTTAAATGCTTTGTAGAATTATCCTGTGAAACTGTTCAGTCCAGGGCTTTTGTGTGTTGGGATTTTTTGGATTATTGCTTCAATTTTGTCAGGTGTTATTTATTGGCCTGTTCAGGTTTTCTGCTTATTCTTCATTCAGTTTTGGAAGATTATGTTTTTCTAAAGATTTGTCCATTTCACCTAGGTTTTTGTGTTTCCTGGCATACAGTTCTTCATAGTTAATTTCTTACAATCCTTTGTATTTCTTGGTATCAGTTGTAATCTCTCCTCTTTCATTTCTGATTGTGTTTATTTGGGTCCTCTCTTTTTCTTCATGAGTCTATTTAAAGGCTTGTGGATTTTTTTTATCTTTTAAAACAACCAGGTCCTGGATTCATTGATCCTTAGAATTGTGTTTTTTGTCTCTATATCCTTTGATTCTGCCCTGATCTTGGTTATTTCCTTTGTTCTACTTGCTCTGGGCTTTCTTTGTTGTTGTTTCTCCAGTTCTTGTAGGCATAGGGTTTGGTTGTTTGTTTGAAATGTCTCCTTCTTTTTCACGTAGGCCTATATCACTATGAACTTCCCTCTCAGGATTGGTTTATCTGTGTCCCATAGTTTTGGGTTGTTGTGAATTCATTATCATGGGTTTCCAGAAACTTTGATTTCTTCCTTGATCTCATTATTAACCCATTAATTGTTTAATAACATGCTATTCAATCTCTATGAGTTTTTGAATTTTTTCTTGAGATTGGTTTCTATTTTTAGTCCCTTGTGTTCAGAGAAAATGCTTGATATGATTTCAGTTTTCTTGAATTTGTTGAGTCTTGTTTTGTGTCCTGTCATGTGGTCTATGTTTGAAAATGTTCCATGTACCTTTGAAAAGAATGTGTATTTTGCTTCTTTGGGACGAAAGGCTGTATACATACCAGTTAAGTCCATATCATCTAGGACATTGTTCAGTGCCACAATATCTGTGTTGATATTTTGTTTGGAAGATCTATCCATTGTTGACAGTGGGGTGTTAAAATCCCCCACTATAATTGTGTTGCTGTCAATATCTTTCTTGACATCTTCCAAGATTTTCTGTATGTATTTAGGTGGTCCTATGTTGGGTGCATATATATTTACAATGTTTATATCTTCTTGATGGATTCTTCCCTTGAGTATTATGAAGTGACCTTCTGATCACTTTTTTTGAAGTCTTCTTTTGAAGTCTGTTTTGTCTGATATGAGTATTGCTACCCTGGCTTTTTTTTCCTGTCTACTTGCTTAGAATACTTGTTTCCAGCCCTTCCCTTTCAGTCTGTGTAGGTCTTTTGTTCTGGGGTGGGTCTCTTGTGGGCATCATATGTGTGGGTCCTGATATCTTATCCATTCAGCTATTCTATGTCTTTTGATTGGAGCACTGAATCCATTTACATTGAAAGTTATTGTTGATAGGTACTTATTCATTGCTATTTTTTTGTACTTGTATTCCTCTTTCTCTCACTCTTTTTTTTTTCCTCCTGTTCTTAAAGCCCAACCCTTTAGCATCTCTTGCAGAGCTGGTTTGAAGGCAGTGTATTCTTTTAGACTTCTTTTGTCAGGGAAACTCCTTATTTCATCTTCCATTTTAATTGAGAGCCTTGCTGGATAGAATAGTCTTGGTTATAGGCCTTTGTTTTTGTTACTTGGAATATTTCTTGCCATTGCCTTCTGGGTTGGAGCATTTCCACTGAGAAGTCAGCTGCTAGTCTGATTGGGGCTCCCTTGTATGTTACTTCCTGTTCCTCCCTTGCTGCCTTTAGGATTCTCTCTTTGTCTTGGAATTTTGCCATTTTAATTATGATGTGTCTTGAAGTGGGCATCTTTCAGTTTCTCTCGATTGGGACTTTCTGTGTATCCTTGAGTTGTGTGGCTTTTTCTCTCATCAAATTAGGGAAGTTCTCCACCATTACTTTTTTAAACAGGTTTTCCATCCCTTGCTTTTCTCTTTTTCCTTCTGGTATCCCTATTATACAGATATTATTAGATTTCATGTTGTTCTGCAGTTCCCTTACCACCTCTTTATTCTTTTTGAGTTGCTTTTCCTTTTCTTGCTCTTTCTGGGTGTTTTTTCCTACTTTGTTCTCCAGCTCACTGATCTAGTCCTCTGCTTCATCAATCCTGCTTTTGAATTCTGCTGTGTTCTTCAGTTCAGAAATTGTATTCTTCATTTCCTCTTGGCCCTTCTTGATAGTTTCTATTTTCTTTTTCATATTGATATATTTCTCAGTGAGTTCATTGTAATTTCCCTGTTGGTTTTGGTAATTTCTTTGAGCTCACAGAGCTTCCTTATAACCATTGCTTTGAACTTAATATCTGATAGTTGACTTGCCTCTATTTATTTTAGCATTCTTTCTAAGGCTTTCTACTTTCCTTTTATTTAGGGTTTGTTCTTTGTCTTCCCATTGTTTGTGAAACCCCTCTTGTTAGCCTCTGCTTCTTAAATTCATCCATTTTGACTTCCTGGGTTTATGGTGTGACCTTCTATGGTAGGAGACCTTTAAGATTTAGTAGTGCAGTCTCCTTGATCTCCTGAACTTGCTGTTCTTGGGCTGCCATTTATGTTGGCTCTCTGGATGTTTGGGTTTTGATTGTTGTTGGGTCTTTTGTGGGTCCTTCCCTCCAGCTGGGTAACTGAGAGTCACTCTCCCCACCATGTCTTGTATTCTGTTGCGCAGGTGCAGACAGGTTGTGTTGAAGCTGGTTCTTTTGTGTGTCTGAGGTTTTGAAGCTTCACTCTCCGCTATTGTTCAGTTGTTTGGTCTGGGTATTTTTTCTGCCATTTAGTTGTAATTCCAGATTGGTCTTGAGTGGAGGTTAGTGTGGTTTCCACTCACTCCTTCACCTTCTCTCATTATTATCTGTTGATGGTGCCTTTGTTGGTGGTTTCGCTCTTTCTGCAGGTGTATTGGTGGTCATAGCTCCCAGCTACTCTTTTACGTGATCATGGAGAGGGAAGGCAAAATGAATTAAGACAGTGGGAGTTATTCTATGGAACTTAAAGTACCAGCCTGTAGAGAAGAGATAGGAGATCATTTGGATAAGTGTATTATAACTGTGATATTTCACTCAACTAGTCACTTTTAAACAGGGTGGAAAAAAGAGATAAAATTCTTGTTGGGGACAGTAGATTGTGAGTTGGATCCAAGAAACAGTGAACTTGTGGGAGGTCAGATTATGAGGTAAAGTGAGAGTAAAGGATAGAAAATAGGTGTAGTGTGTGAGAGAATAGAGTTAACCACAACAGTAATAAAGTTCTGGAAACAGTGAAGTGAGCTAAGATCCAAGAGGGGTGCTGTGTAGTATTTCCAATTGTATGGAACGTAAATTATTTACAGTAGTAATGGAGCAACAATCATATGACAGAATCTATGTGATCTGAATAACAAGAATAGGAAGTACATGACCTAGTGTAGTGTGCTATTGGAATACAAATGAAGTGAAAGAAGGAAAATTAAAAATACACTATGAAAGACACAACAAGGAAAACCAGTCAAACAATGCGATTAAACAAAAAAATGAAAAAACTAAACAGAAAAAAAGAGAAATTAAAAAATGCTAATAAAATACAAGAAGTAAAAATAATGAAAAAATAATAACACAAATGAAAAATAACTTGCAAGTTCTCTGGAATAGCAAAGTGAAATTTGTCTCAGTTTCTCAGCTGTTGGGATGCCCATCTTTGGGTCTGACTCTAGTCCTTTCACATCTCCTCATCTTATTGTCTCACTTGAGAAGAAATATAAAAAATAAAAAATAAATAAAAAGAAAAAGCCCTGGCTGGCATAGCTCAGTGGATTGAGCATGGGCTGTGAACCAAAGCATCGCAGGTTTGATTCCCAGTCAGGGCACATGTCTGGGTTGCGGGCCAGGTCCCTAGTGGGGGCCATATGAGAAGCAACCACACATTGATGTTTCTCTCTCTCTCCCTCCCTTTCCCTCTCTAAAAATAAACAAATAAAATCTTAAAAAAAAGTAAAAGTAGACTTTGCACCCTTGCAAATGTAAAAAAATAAAAATAAAGAAAGAGAAAAAGAAAAAAATATATATATGAAGTCAGCACACTTTAAATCAGCCAAGCGGGTTTTGTTGGTCTTCCTGGCTACAGTAGGCAAGGGGGGTTGGGTTTCGCTTTTCTTTCTTCCTTTGGTTTTACGAGGATTGTGGCCAGGTCTGAGTGGCACTTTTCACAGTTGCCCAGCCTCCAGCCCAGATCCTTTGTTTGCTGCTGGGCCCCCAGTGCGCTTCTGTGCCAGGCCGGCACCTTCAGTCCAGCAATTGTGCTGTCCTTGAGGTGTACCAGTTAGGGGCAACTCACATACCACCTTGCTCTTTGCTGTCCTAGGTGCTAGGGACTCTCAAAATCTCTTCAGGGTAGTTTGGCTCCCCCACTCAGTTAAGTCTTTCTGGGGACTGTTGACTTTCTGTTGACCGCCCTGCTGCTCTCCCCTGTGGGGGGCACCTCTTCCTTACTCTTAGCAAGCCAGTCGTCCTGCAGGGTGGGAGCAAGTGCAGGGTACCACTGGGGCTGCGGGCGTGGGCCCCTGGCCATAGGGGCACAGCTTCAGGGGTGGCAGTGTTGGGCATGTGCAGCCTCTACATTATTTTTTTAATTGTATTTTTTCTGTTACCATTTATCCTCCCCTGGAAGATTCATAACTTAATTATCAACTATAGTAATTTAAACTCATCCAACAAGAGTTTGTTGAATGGCCAGCGTGTGTTGGGTGACATTGGACCATAAACTTCTAAAGGGTTAGGATTTTATATTGAAGTCCCCAAGATGAGAACGGCTCCTACCGCAGGGTCTCAGGAATCGTATTCTGTGTGTACCTGCACGGTCCACCAGCTGGTTCATTTGTGTCTGCTGCATGGTCATGGGGGTGGCCCTAGCACAGTGATAACCCAGCCTGGGCAGGAGGACTGGTCTTTGTTCAGCAGTGGCATGCATCTACTTGAGGTCATGAGCAGTAGCAGATGGGGCTATATACGGGCCTTTAAAAAGACACTAAAAGGTAAGGCCAAGGAATACTGACATCTTCGTTTTATACAAAAAAAGCTCCTTGCAGCCTTATGGTAATACATTTAGTTTTCTTGGTGCGGTGTTGGGGCCATTTAAGGATCAAGGCATGGTACCCATTAAGCCAGAACTTTCGAAAGGGGCTGTGGTTTATATATTTTGTAGCACAAAAGTGTTAATATACTTTAAATCTGGAAGTGACTTTTTGTGTGCTTTCTGCAAGCAGACTTTTTTGTTGTCTTCCTTGCTAATTGTATTTGACTATGACTTCTGAGACTGGCATGAGAGTCCTTCTGAAGCTGGGCTGTACCTTAACCACCTGCAGTGCCTTCAACTGCTCTAGTTGGTCATCCATTCAGTCAAAAAGCCAGTGTGTGCTGGGCACTGGGAGGGCGCTGGGAGGGCACTGGGGCTGCAGATGAGAGGCACAGTGCCAGCTGCTGCTGGATTGTCTCGAGTGAGGCACTACTGAACCACCAACGTGGCACCTCCAGCCTCTACATGTTGAACTTTTTACCTGCTACTGTCTTCTCTGACAGCTCCAGGTTTCCCATCCTAAACCTTCTTCCTGCCACCACACCTCCTCCCTTTTCCCCTTGGAAACAACGTAAGAATTCACTAGTCTTAACTCCCCCACTTCCTCGGCCCCACTGCCATCTGACCTGCCTCGGACCTGGGGCCAGCGTCTATGGCCTTCTACCTTGTCAATGTGATCTATGCAGCCAATCAGTTGGACGCATTACATTCTTTATCTTATTTAACCTCTGAGCAGCCTTTGGTGAGGTTGACTGTTAATCCTTGAAACACTACTTTCTCTTACTGTCTGGAACACCCTCCTATCGTTTATTCCTATCTTTCTTCTTGTACCTTCTCAGTTCCTTTCATCTATCGCTAAATGTCTGTGTTTTCCAGTCATCTTTTCTTCTTACTTCTCTCTTCTCCCTCTCCCACAGATTTCACCCACCCCCATGGCTGTATGCCAAGTGCACCCCAGTTTCTATCCCCAGCCTGGAGCTATCTCTTGATCCGATTCAAGTGTCCACTTACCAGAAGACATCTCCAGTGGGATGATCCAAGGGCCATTAAACTCAGTACCTCCCATACTGACTGCCTTGTTCCTGACTTGAGCTCTGGTCTCATGTTCTTCCAGTGGCCCTTCCCTTCCCTTCCAGGGAAGATATAAGCATATGCCAGTTCCTGCCCCAGAAATCTGTGAGTCAGCTCCTACCTTCCTCTTCTTCATTCCCTATACCCCTGCGATTGGCTCAGTCACTAGGTCATGTCTGTTTCATCTCCTAAATATCTCTTCTGTCAATACCTCTTTCCATCTGCACCTCCACAATTGTACTCTAGGTCAGTATCATCTCCTGTGTGGTAGGTTCCTGCCTCAGCCTCCTGGTCTTCCTGTTTCTCCATGGTGTTGTCCCCACGGTAGTCAGAGAGACCTTTCTCAGAGCATATCTGGCCTTCGCCCTCTCCTGCACATAGGCTTTCACCGACTTCCCATTGCTTTATTTTTTTCCCGAAGAATATGAATCCTTTTTTGCCTTTGGATGCTAAGGCTAGGAGATAAGCATTTAGACTTCAACAAGATAAGACCTCATTTTACTTACCTTGAATTTGTCTAATCCACAGCCTCTCTGGTCTCCTAAGGCCACTGCTTTGGGGCTGGAGGCTCTGGCAGGTGTTTTCTTCCACCTTCCAGCCCCCAGGCCCATTGCCCTGAAAGCTGTTGCAGCTCGCTCTTGTCTTTGGAAGTATTCCTCCCTCTAGGGATTAGTTCATCTAGGCTTCATATGTCCATCTCTTTAAAAATTCCACAGGTTCATGTGATTTTTTTCTTTTCATTACCATGGGAGTGGAAGTCTTCTGCATCCTTTTATAACCTCCCCACTGCCTCACTTCCTACATCAGGTCTGGCAGGCATCTCATGGTCTTGGCAGATGCCTCATTAATCTGTGCCCTCTTGCTTAAAGAACTGAGGCTGAATTTATCTCAGTTCCTCAGAGGCACTGGCTTTCCCCTTCCCCCCAAGATACGCATCTGCTGGTCTCTATAGCATTGTTCTGCCGCCCCAACTTTCTGCCTCTGTCACCTGGCTAGTACTTTCCATTCTTTTGAACTCAGTATAATCATTTATTTGTTCCTGGAAGATTTCAGCTTGGTCTAGCCTCTCAAATCTGGGTTGATGCCTTTCTAATGTACTTTCATGGCATATTATGCCAACTATTGCCATTTAATTGCCTATTTACTTTTTCATTTTCCACCTAAATTATGAATTATTTGAAGTTATTGCCTGTGTCTTGTTTCTCAGTACATCCTCACTTCCCAGTATGGGACTCATTTTTCTTACAAGGTACAGTGAAAAACTGAATAAACAAATGCAGATCACAGATCACTGGGCCTTGATCTATACATAGCTAATGTTGGCCAGTGTACTGTTTTGTTGTTAATAGCACTTTTACAAAGATGCAGAAACATTCTTTGTGAGATCGTTTTGTGTTAATTTTGGATAAAAGTGGCAGACTCAATGTCGAAGAGTTTTTCTAGTATTAGACTTTTCTGATGGTGTAGTTGAAGAACCAACACATTTGTTTAAACAGCAAGTCAGGATCAGTTAATGGCTTGTAAAACCAATGATCATAATCTTCACTTTAAAATAATGAAATTTAGAATGGAATAGAATGAACTAGGAATATTATAGTGTGTCACATGTAGTTAAGGGCAAGTATTGTTTTGTGAATTTTTTTGTTTCCATTTTTTACGCACATGCGCGCACGCACACACACGCACACAAAGTGTTGCAGTATGAAATGTGTTTGTTTTCTCACTGTGGTTTACAGTCCAGTAAGTTTCTGAAAACACTGCCTTAAACATCCTGCTGAGTCCCACTGGCTAGACCCAAGCTGGGAGGCAGACTTGGTTGACTTATGTGCAGGTTTTCTGTATTGGTTGGGAAATGAGAGCTGGGTCCTATTTGAATTCAGGTGTCTATTTTTCACTCTGTGCTTACTCCTCGAAAGTTTGGATATTTGGGGACAATTGGTTTAGTAATTGTTCTTTTTTGAAAATACTTATTCATGCATGTTTGGGTAGGAAGCTGTGATCAGGATGTCATGACTGTCAGTGTTACCAAGAGACCATAACCATGACCTTTCGTCTGCTGGAAGACCAGTGCGGGGAGGGGGATCATCACATTTCTGAGGCAGTTTATCTCCTGTGTGTTCTTCACTTGCTGGTACACTCTGGGGTGAGTCTGTGCCTCCTATTTCAATTCTTCTTATTTTTAAAATCAGTATACAGTCGTCCCTCGCTACATTGTTGCTCACTTATTGCGGCTCTAGTAAGTGAACCGCAATGTAGTGAGGGGCGACTGTATAGAATTTTATGTGTTGTTAAAATTATGTAGGCTTAAGGGTGTAGAAAGTGTTTAAGAGTATATGAAGTATTTGTAAGAGTGTCGGAAAGGTTAATAAGAAAGTGGGAAAGGTTTATAGGAGTGTGGGAAGGGTTTATAAAGCCTTAATATATATATAAATAATAAAATATAATGCCGCTACTTCGTGGATTTTCACCTATCATGGAGGTCTCTGGAATGTAACTCCCTCGATAGGTGAGGGATCACTGTATTATGTATTCAAGGAAATCACATTATTAGTCTTATTGCCTTTCAACATCTTTTTAATAGTTAAAAGTTGGCAGATGTACCATGCATGGTATGATGGATAGTTTTCCATTTTGGTGGCAACTTTGTTTTGAAAGAAGCCATCAGCACACAAATAAACAGGTGTTATTAAAGGCCTTTGTAATATTTAGTTTATGTAAATAACAAATGTAAGGCTTCGCTGTGTGAGTAGGCCCAAATAAAAATACTGATAAATATTTCATGCTTACATTTTGTCTTCTTGTAAAATTAATTTTCTAGAGAGTGGGTCCAAATAAAAGGCCTTTCTCTTCTTTCTTATTCTGCTAGATATTAGCCAAAGGAAAAAAGGAAGTATTTTTATTTAAATTGGGTTGACAATGAACAAGATTATAGCTTTGATTGGAATACAAGTATACTTATGAAATTTTCCTCAATATGGCATCACATAGGTGGCATTTAAGGGGACTGTTTGTTTACAGTCCATGTGTGTCCCCTCGCAGAGGCCCTTTCCCTGGGGTCAGTGAGAGGAGGTGGAGTCTGACACAGCTGCACAGGTGTGAGGCCCAGAATCACAGGTGGACACTAGACTTTATAAAAGAAAGTTTATGGTGAGTTTTAAACCTGCAGTTGTCCTTTTTTGTATAGCTATTCTTGTATAGTCACATTTTCTTGTATATTCTTAAATAAGTAGCTTCTTTTCTCTCCTCTCTGGTCATTTTTCATTGTGTCTTCTGACATCCTTGCGAGGGCAGGGAGAGCGTCTTAGCATTATTGCGTCACTTGTGTTAAACTCCTCTAAACTGAGCCCAGCTGGGTGTGGAATCAGCATTTTTGCATCAGTGACTGTGTGCAAGCTCTTTGTCCTGTTTTCCTTTCCTGCTAGACTGATCTGTAGAACTCTTCCTCTCTCAGGAGGATCTTAGAAAAGGGAGCTTTATTCTCATTTGTTTGGTGCATCAAACTTTTACTGCATAATGTGTGAGAGGCCCTGTATTTGGCTATGGAAATATATGGATAAATTTTAGACAGTTTTGCCTTCAAGAGTGTCATTGCTTATTGGGAATGAAGTTGCAAACCATATTTATATCTTTCGCCCTATCACTATTGAATTATTCATGATTTGAGATGATCCCTTACTGCTCTCAGACCAGAATAAAAACCAGAAACCAATCTGTATGTTAAAAGGGGGAGAATTTATTTCAGGAACTTGGTACAAAGTTCTAGAAAAGGGCCAGAGGAATAAAAGGGAGCAGTGGCCTTGCCTCTAGGTTGGTAACCATAGAAAGCTGTTACTGCTTCTGTGGCTGGAGGAGCAAAGCAAGTGCCATATTCTGGAGCCCATCTTTGTGGGCGGCTGTTGGTCATGATGCTGGATGGAGCCAAACCAGGACTGGCCCCTTATTACTACTGTGGGCCGCCACCACCGTCCTGCTGGAGCCTATGGCCACCAGCATGCCCTGCTTTTGTCCTAGAGACTGCAGGAGTCAGAGGCAGATGGCCTGCCCCAGGGTTGTGCCCTTGTTGTAAGAATGAAGCCAGGACTGGCTGGTGAGGGAGTTTGGAAAGGCAGGAATAGATGCAAGTTCCACCAGAAAATACCCAGTACGTCAGGTCAAATACTGTCAGAGCACTGTTTGAGACAAGTAAGTTTCTCTTCCTTCCTCTCTTTTTCTTTTCTCTCTTTCTCAAAATCACTGTATGAAAGCTTCTGTAGACTGGAGTCACTTAGATAATGCATGGCTTTTCAGTTAGATTTGATTACCTGTGTGAGTGAAATACCTTGTTTTTGGGGGGGCCCATCTACTTGCTGGGAGTGTGGGCAGACTTTGTTGTTGATCTCACTGAGATTTTTGGAACTAAAGAATGATTCCAATCTCCAATGGCATATAAAAAAAGAACATGGCATAGTATTAGGAAGAAATATATAAATAAATAAAACTACCTATTAGGTAAACATTTCTTAAGATTTTCCTTTCATAGAAAGCACAAAAACATTTTCCCCAGAATTTATATTAAATATACAAGATTGCTGATGTCAACATCTTTTCTCTCTATCAAAAATGTGGCCTTGGAATGCTATCTCTTTATTCAGTTTCATGGTTTCAAGAAGTGCTCTAACCCCTTCATCTGCTCTGACTTCCCACTAGAATGGTCTTCAACAGAGAAGCCATCAGGAGACTTCTCACCAGTAAGTGTCGTTGCTACAGCAATGATGCTCCCGATGACATGGTCCTGGGCATGTGCTTCAGCGGTCTTGGAGTCCCTGTGACACACAGCCCTCTCTTCCATCAGGTGAGGAATGGATTTTATTTCTTCCTTAGAGTGACAAAAGAGGATTTCTTCTCACAATAGGATTCTCCTTCTTGCCCTTCATGTATTCTTCTGGAAACAGTGTTAAGAACTACCTGGACAGGCTCCGCAGTCATCCTGCTGACCACTGTGTCCAGAGGGTTGCTGTTGTGCCGTGGGCAGCGTGAAGATGGAAGACAGAAACATCTAGAAAATGAAATGGAGTTTGACCAGTACCCTTGCCTGTAGGACCAGGAAAAACTTTTTTTTTTAATTTCCTTTTTATTTTGAGATAAAAATTGATAGCATTTAAGAATTATTAGATGCTGGAAATATGTGAGACTGACCTAATACTGTCCTGTGGGCCACCAAATTGTATGTAACTCTGCACTGTCCTCCATTTTCACACTGTCCTTTGGCTGCCTTTTTATTGATCTCCACCCCCCCCCCCATTAAATTGAGTAGCTGAACTTTATAAATCTCAATAAGCATATATTCTAGGGTATCATAGAGAAGAAGAGACAACATGATGTTTACCATGGTGGTTAGTGCAAATAGCTTCACTATATTGCAGGTTGGGGTTACAGAATGGATCCTTCTGCATTATTTTTAGTAGTTTTTTTAAGAATCAGGTCAGTGGATGTTCTGGTATTGTGGGAATAATAACAGATATACTGGCTCTAAAAATAAGCATAGCCTATACCTATTTAGTACTCTTCTTCAAGAAATACAAAGCTTTTTGAAATTTGAAATGTAAAAATGCATGTATATCTTAACTGCCCTCCCTTATATTGAAAATTTAGTCTTTATGCTTTATTTAGTAACATCAGCAAATGCTTTCATTGCAATATAGAAAATTGAGCATGACAGAAATAGCACTGTAGAAAATAATGTGAACAAGGCAAAGAAGGTGTTTGCATCATCAAGAAGGCAGAATCCATTTCTGCATTTTCGCAGACACAAGGGAGGATAAAAATAGACCTTCAATAATAAGAAGTGTATGAGAAACCTCCTTCCTGGTACCAGTGAGGAGGCACTTATCCATCTTTAAAAGCTGGAGCTGTCTTACCCATTTTAAGTCTGTGTTGTGTTATGATCTTTTAGATTTTCTCTCACTCTCTCTCTTGCTCTGTCTCAGGCTTCTCCCGTAGAAAAGGAAGGGTGATCAAACTGCTGGTATATAAGGGAAATAATTTATCATCGTTAATATGATGCCTTAGATTTTTATGACAGTCTTTTTCACTTAGGGAAAGAATACATGAATAAATAAAATTGGAAGGAAGGAAGAAAGGAAATTATCCTTAAGTGAAAGTCCTTTGAAAATAATTTTTTAAAAATTTGTTGTTTCCTACATTTTAAAACTCTTGATTTTTGTAGTTTATGTAATAAATTTTAAGTCTTTCCAAAAATCATAAAATATGCTTAAACCCTGTCCTCCTAACAGGTACTGTGATGCCTTTCTGTTCCTCAGCCCCTTTTAGAGGGTTCCCTGTGATTTGGATATTAGGTACTTCCCATTTGTAAGATGTGAACACTGATCCAAACACTCTATTTGTTCATACTGAGAAAGAGATAAGAGGCAAAGAGAATATCTGGGATTCCTGATGAGTTAGAGATACAGTGGACATTGGAAGCAGTCCCATATGTAAAGTAGCCTGGGCTACTTCCCTTCTCTTTTTAGTCAGGGAAGTCTATGGAGAAATTGTGGGTTTAGAAAGGAGCTTCCAGGAGTACTGTCCTAGTATATCCTTTTGTTAAAAGCAAAGCATCTAGAGCATGTGCTTTTCTGTTCTTCCAAAATTATACGTAACTCTTGGGTATGGGAGCATGCAATGCAGTAAACTCTGTGCACGAATTGTCAAAATAACCACTTCCAGACTATGGAAATTAACTAAAAGCATTGAGAAGTATTTACTGCTGAAAAACAACTACAGTTTTGGGTAAGAACAACAGCCTCTGAGGCCTTCTGAGGCCTTTCTGCTAGAAGTCCTGCCAGTTTTGTCATTATGGGCCCAGAGGAGAGAACACCAGCTTTACCATCAGAATGGGTGGACTTGATTTGGAGAGTGAGAAATGAAACTAAAATTGTCAAATTTGATAGGAAACAAAACAAGAAAAACCTGTACCTTCACTGATCTGAGTTGCAACCTCAGGTACAGTGAAGGGTCTATTAGCCAATACTCTGGAAATAAGAGAGCAAGAGTATGACTAGGAAGGCTCTCCACAATTCTCTGGCCTGCTCAGAAACTGTGTGCACATGTGTAGGAACACAGATGAGCCTGGCAGAAAGTAAAAACCAAAACATATCTGAAAGCCCACCGAAGCTTTGAATGCGCTTCCCATTGATAGAAACCTTAGTGGCTTGAGGTGTTTGAACACAACCTCTGTCTATATCATAAGTTGACTACTAAGCTATTCAAGCACAGGGATGAATTCTAGCAAGTCACACTAAAAAGTAAAAGTAAAAACTAAATTTGAGTGGAGATATCAGCAGCCACACACTGAAGGAAGATTGATTCTACAGTGTAAGTCCAGGCAAGTTATTTTTAAAAATGCCGTAAAAGTAAATAGATTTTTGAGTTGCTCTAATATATTATCAAAAATAACCAGTTTCCAGATTATTGTGAGGCAAGCAAAGAGACATACCCAGGAAAATATAATCAACAGAAACTGACTTTGAATGGGACCAGATGCTAGAATTGATAGACAAAGACTTCAAAGGATTTAATAAAACTATAGGCACAGAATTAAAGGAAACAGTGTTTCCTTTAGAATTAAAGGAAACTATGATGACAATGACCAACAAACAGCAAATCTTAACAGAAAAATAGAAACTGTGACAATGAACCAAATGAAAATCCTATAGTTACAACACCTAGTAACTGAAATGAGGCATTTTCTAGATGTACTTAACAGTAGATTTGAGATGGCAGAAGAAACAGTTAGTGAATTTGAAGGCAAACCAATAGAAATTATCCAATCCAAAGAACAGAGAGAACAAAAAGACTGGAAACAAATGGACAGAGCCTCCTCAGGAACATGGGTAAACCATAAAGTGTATCAACATATACTTAATGAGAGTACTAAAAAGAAAAGGGAGAGAATTGGACAAAATATAAAAGGTTATTTGAAGAAATAAGAATTGAAACATCCCAAATATGATGAAAACATTAATCTGTAGACCCAAGGAGCTCAACTAAGTTCAAGTAGGATAATTATAAAAAGAATCACACATGGTAGAGGGAAAATGGTGGCAAGGGAGGTGGGAGTGGAGCCTAGCTCTCCCTGTGCCCAGCTGGAACACTTAGCAAGTCTTCTGAGGAACAGAGTGAACAGCCAACAGAATCCCAGCTTATATGAAGTTTAGAGACCAGAAATTGTAAAGGACACTGAAAAACAGATGGAGAGAAGATTGTGCTGGGATGGTAAGGTACCTGGGATCTGTGCAGGGACCTAGCCACAGCCCAGCATCTGCCACAGGATATGGGGAGGAGACTTAGATCACCAGTTCCCTCTCCTACCAAAGCAGGGAAGGCAGCCTGCCACCAGGAGGGTCCTGGATGCTGGAAGTCACTGGGGGAAATAGAGACAAAGTGGTGGGACACACACACAGGTGGTATATATCTGCTGGGACTGTGGGCACTGGCAACAGAGAAATTGGGGTACAAAGCAATGCCTGGAGAAGGGAGGAGTTGGGCTATGCTGCACCCTGACTCAGATAGTCTCCAGGCTGGTTAGAAAGTTGGGCTGTGTGAAAAGCTGTGCACTTGTTAAGAATGGTGGGCAGCTGCTTTGTAAGGAACTCTCACGCAGTGGCTAGCTCTCCCTGAGGGTGATTTAAGCTTCATGTGCCCAGCGACTGAGTGGCTGAGTGGAACTGTGTGCCTGAGGCTGTGTACCCAGAGACAGAGTGGCTAACGAAGCCGTGCACAAACTTGATTTGTGCTGCATGCCCAAAGATTGATTGACTAAATGGAACCACACACTGGAGCTTGACTCACGCTACATGCCCAGAGACGGGGTGGCTGATTTGAGCCTGGCAGCTCATGGAGACCTGGTTCAGAGGCTAGGCATCTGTGAATACTGTGGCCCAAACCTGGCCCCCATCCCCTCAAAGCCATAGGTAGGGAGAAAAGTGAAGCCCAGCCCCCCTCTTTCTGTGGCATCCAGGAAGACCAGCAGAACTCGCTCAACAGGTTTAAAGTCAAGAGGAGCCTTATTTTTTCTTTCCTCTCTCTCTTTTTTAATTTTTTTCATTCCCCTAAGTGAGACAATAAGACATGGAGCTATGAAAGGTCTAGAAACTGATCCAAAGGGAGAGCACAAGGCTAACCCCTAAAACTGAGAAACTGAGATAAATATCACTTTGCTCCCATAGAGCTGGCATTTTATTGTTTGTGTGTAGTATTATTATTATTTCATTATTTTTACTACTTTTATTTTATTAGTATTTTTCCCTCTTATGTTTAGTTTTCCTTGTTTTATTTCTCTGTTTAACTGCGTTGTTTGACTGGTTTTCCTTACACTCTCTTTACTGAATTTTAATTTTCCTTCTTTCACTTCACTTATGTTCCAACAACACACTACTCTTGATCGTGTACTTTCTGTTCTGGTTATCCAAATCATATACTTCTTGTCATATTATTGTTGTTTCAATACTATTGTAAATAACTGTTGTTCCATACAACTGTAAATACTACACAGTAACCCTCCATGATCTTAGCCCGCTTCACTTTATTCCTGAGCTTTATTATTGTTGTGGTTAACTCTATTCTCTTACATTATGCCTACTTTCTATCCTTTATCCTCACTATGTCTCAGCATAATCTTGCACAAGTGCTCTGTTTTCTAGATTCAGCTCCCAATCCTCCTCCCCTCTAACACCAGTCTTATCTCTCTTTCACCCTTTTTAAAAGGTGGCTAGTTGGGTGAAATATCACAGTTGACACTATACTTATCCAAAGAATCTCCTATCTCTTCTCTACTTGCTGGTACTTTAAATCCTATAAAATACTCTCCCACTGTCTTAATCCATTTTGCCTACCCCCTGCCAGTGATCACATACAATAACAGGTGGAAAATGCACACATCTGTATACCTGCTGGAGGAGAGATACCACCAACAAAGGAACCACCAAAAGGAAAAAATCCAAGTAATACAAGAGAACCCATACAAACAGAAGAAAGGGCAAACCTAGAGCATCCAGACAAGGAGATCAAAGATACCACAATACTGAACTCCACAGAATTCCTGCCATAGAAGTTCACCCTACAAAGACAGCTAGCAAAGCAAAACATCAGGAAGTGCAGAAGAAAACAAAAATAGTCACCTAAAATGGGGAGATAAAAAAAGAACAAGCAATCAAAAGGAATGGAAGACTACCCACTAAAAGAGCTAAAGAAATGGAGGTAAGCAAACTATCAAAAATAGAATTCAAAATAATGGTTATAAAGGTAATCAAGGAACTCACAGACGATTACAGGGAACTGGGTGAGAACAACAACAGTATGAAACAAGAAATAGAAACTATAAAAAACAGAAATGAACAATAAAATCTCAGAAATGAAAAACACACTAAAGGAATTACAAGATGGCTGGATGAAGCAGAGGATCTGGATGACACAGAGGATTGAATAAGCAAGCTGGAGGACAAGGTAAAAAAAACACCCAGAAAGAGCAAGAAAAAGAAAAGAGACTTAGAAAGAACGAAGAGGTGGTAAGGGAATTGTAAGACAGCATGAAATGTAAAAATATCCATATGGTAGGCATAACAGAAGGACAAGGAGAAAAGCAAGGGATAGAAAACCTATTTGAAAATGTAATCACGGAAAACTTCCTTAATTAGATGAGAGAAAAAGTCACATAAATCCAGGATACACAGAGAGTCCCAAACAAGAGGAACCAAGAGACATCCACTTCATGACACATCATAATTAAAATGGCAAAATTCCAAGACAAAGAGAGAATCCTAAAGGCAGCAAAGGAGGAACAAGAAGTAACATACAAGGGAGTCCCAATCAGACTAGCAGCTGACTTCTCAGTGGAAATGCTCCAACCCAGAAGGCAATGGCAAGAAATATTCCAAGTAACAAAAACAAAGGCCTATAATCAAGACTATTCTATCCAGCAAGGCTCTCAACTAAAATGGAAGGTGAAATAAGGAGTTTCCCAGACAAAAGAAGTCTAAAAGAATACACTGTCTTCAAACCAGCTCTGCAAGAGATGCAAAAGGGTCAGGCTTTAAAAACAGGGGAAAAACATTAGTCAGAGAGAGGAATACAAGTACGAAAAAATAGCAATGAATAAGTACCTATCAATAATAACCTTCGATCTAAATGGATTCAGTGCTCCAATCAAAAGACATAGAATAGCTAAATGGATAAGAAATCATGACCCACACATATGATGCCCACAAGAGACCCACCTCAGAGCAAAAGACCTACACAGACTGAAAGGGAAGGGATGGAAAAAAGTATTCCAAGGAAGTGAACAGAAAAAAAAAGCCAGGGTAGCAATACTCATATCAGACAAAATAGACTAAAAAAAAAAAAGGGGCCAAAAAGAGAGACCCAGAAGATCACTGCATAATACTCAAGGGAAGAATTCATAAAGAAGACATAAACATTGTAAATATATATGCACCCAACATAGGAGCACCCAAATACATAGAGAAAATCTTGGAAGATGTCAAGGAAGACACTGACACCAACACAATTATAGTAGGGGATTTCAAAACCCCACTGTCAACAATGGATAGATCTTCCAAACAAAATATCAATGAAGACATTTGGGCACTGAACAATGCCCTAGATGAAATGGACTTAACTGATATGTATAGAGCCTTTCATCCCAAAGAAGGAAAATATACATTCTTTTCAAATGCACATAGAACATTTTCAAACATAGACCACATGACAGGACACAAAACAATCCTCAACAAATTCACAAAAATTGAAATCATATTAAGGATTTTCTCCACCCACAAAGGACTGAAACTAGAAACCAACCTCAAGGAATAAATTCAAAAACACTGACTCATAGAGATTGAATACCATGCTATTAAACAATGAATGGGTCAAGAATGAGATCAAGGATGAAATAGAAAGAAAATGAGCTCACAATGACTCTAAAACTTATGGGACACAGTGAAGGCAGTCCTGAGAGGGAAGTTTTTATCAATACAGGCCTACCTAAAAAGATAGAAACACTTCAAATAAACAACCTAACCCTACACCCACAAGACCTTGAGGACAACAACAAAGACAGCTCAGAGTAACTGGAATAAAGGAAATAACCAAGATCAGAGCAGAGTCAAAGGATATAGAGACAAAAAACACAATTCTAAGGATCAGTAAATACAGGATCTGGTTCTTGGAAAAGATAAATAAAATCCACAAGCTTTTAAGCAGACTCATCAAAAAAAGAGAGGACCCAAATAAACACAATCAGAAATGAAAGAGGAGAGATTACAACTGATACCAAGGAAATACAAAGGATTGTAAGAAATTACTAGGAAGACATGTATGGCAAGAAATTTGAAAACCTAGGTGAAATGGACAAATCTCTAGAAAAATTTAATCTTCCAAAACTGAATGAAGAATAAGCAGAAAGCCTGAACAGGCCAATAACACCTGACAAAATTGAAGCAATAATCCAAAAAATTCCAACACACAAAAGCCCTGGACTGAACAGTTTCACAGGATAATTCTACAAAGCATTTAAGGAAGAGCTGACCCCTATTCTCCACAGACTATTCTAAAAACCCTGAGAAGATGGAAGACTCCCAAACCTTTTTTATGAAGCCAGCATCATCCTAATCCCAAAACCAGATAAAGATATAACAAAGAAAGAAAACTTCAGACCAATATCACTGATGAACATAGATGCTAAAATACCCAACAGAATATTGGCAAACTGTATCCAGCAATACATTAAAAAGACCATTCACTATAATCAAGTGGGATTCATCCCAGGGATGCAAGGATGGTATAATATCAATAAACATAATATCACATGAACAAAAGCAAAGACAAAAATCACATGATCATATCAACACATGTGGAAAAAGCATTTGCTGTGGTACAGCACCCACTTATGATAAAAACACTCAGCAAAGTGGGAATAGAGGGACCATTCCTTTACATAATACAGGCCATGTACAAGAAACCTACAGCCAACATCATACTCAATGGCAAAAAAACTAAAAGCTTTCTCACTAAGATCAGGAACAAGAAAAGCTTGTCCACTTCCACCATTTCTATTCAACTTGTATTGAAAGTCCTAGCCACAGCAGTCAGACAACAAAAGAAAATAAAAGGCATCCAAATTAGAAAGGAAGAAACAAAACTGTCATGGTTTGCAGATGACATGATAGTGTACCTAGAAAATCCTATGCACTATACCAAAAAACTGCTTGACCTAATTAAATGAATTTGGCAAAACAGTGGGATACAAAGTCCATATTCAGAAATAAAAGGCATTTTTGTACACCAACAATGAAATATCAGAAATCATAATCAGGAGAAAATATTTCATTTGATATAGGAACGAGAAAAATAAAGTATGTAAGAATAAACCTGACCAGGGAGGTAAAAGACCTGTAGTCAGAAAACTATACAACATGAATAAAAAAATTAAGGAAGACAGATGGAAACATATACCATGTTCATGGATCAGAAGAATTAATATCATCAAAATATCCATACTACCCAAAGCAATTCACAAATTCAATGCAATACTTATTAAAGTACTGATGGCATATTTAACATATAGAACAAACATTTCAAAAATTTATATGGAATGATGAACAACCCCGAACAGCTCCTGCAATTTTGAGAAAGAAGAACAAAGTAGGAGGGATCACAATACCTGATATCAAACTAAACTGTATTACAAGTCCACCGTAATCAAGACATCCTGGTACTGGCATAAGAACAAACACATGCACTAATGGAACAGAATAGAGAGCCCAGAAATAAAGCCAAGTCTCTATGGTCAATTAATATTCCACAAAGGGGGCAGGAACATATAATGGCATAAAAATAGCCTCTTCAACAAATGGTGTTGGGAGATCTAGACAGCTATGTGCAAAAAAAAAAAAAAAAAAAAAATGGAACTTGAGCACCAATTTACACCATACACAAAAATAAATTCAAGGTGGATGAAAGACTTAAATATAACTCACAGTACCATAAAAGTCCTAGAGGAGAACATAGACAGAAAAATGTCAGATATTCCACGCAGCAATATTTTCACTGAGATGTCCCCTAGAGCAAGGCACATAAAGGAAAGAATAAACAAATGGGATCTCATTAAAATAAAAAACTTCTGCATGACTAAAGAAAACAGAATTAAAGTGAAGAGAGAATCAGTTTTGTGGGATAACATATTTGCTAGTGATACCTCAGACAAGGGTTTGATTTCCCAAATATGTAAAGAACTCACATGACTGCACTCTAAGAAGATAAGCAACCAAATTAAAAAATGGGCAAAGGACTTGAACAGACACTTCTCCACGGAGGACATAGAGAGAGTCTAGAGACAAATGAAAAGATGCTGAGTATCACCAGCTATCAGAGAGATGTAAATTAGAACCACAATAAGATGCCACCTCACACCGGTCACAATGGCCATCTTATACAAATCAGCAAACAGCAAGTGTTGGAACAGTTGTGGAGAAAATGGAACCCTAGTGCACTGTTGGTGGGATGGCAGACTGGTGCAACCAGTATGGAAAACAGTATGGAATTTCCTCAGAAAACTGAAAATGGAACTGCCCTTTGATCCTACAGTTCCACTGCTGGGATTACATCCTAAGAATACTGTAACACAAATGCAAAAGAACCTGTGCACTCCAGTGTTCACTGCAGCACAATTTACAATAGCCACATGCTGGAAGCAATGTAAGTGCCCATCAGTAAATGAATGATGGTACATTTATACAATAGCATTGTGCAACAGAAAGAAAGAAGGAGCTCCTACCTTTTACAACAGCACGGATGGAACTGGAAAGCATTATGCTAAGTGAAATAAGGCAGGCAATGAAAGACAAATACCATATGATTTCATGTTTAACTGGAACCTAATCCACAAAACAAACAAGTAAGCAAAATATAACCAGAGACATTGAAATTAAGAACAAACTGACAGTAACCAGAAGGGATAGGGGAGGGGATAATGGTGGGAAGAGGGTGGAGAGTTTACAGGAACAACTATAAAGGACGCATGGACAAAAAAGTGGAGGAGTAGAAACAGGGGAGGGAGGTAGGGGAGGGAAGGGTAGTGTAAGGGTTGGGGGGAAAAGGCAGAAAACTGTAATTGAATAACAATGATATTCAAAAGTATTTAATAAAAAAAAGAATCACACATGGACACATTATAGTCAAACTGTTGAAAGACAGTAATGTAGTGAAAATTGTAAAAACATCAAAAAAGCTAATGAAAAGGGAAACAAAAACTAGGATTATTGGCTGATTTTTCATTAGAAATAATAAAAAGAAGCCTAAAGGAAAAAAACAAAAGTAGTAATCAATCAGTGATTCTATATCAAGTAGAACTTTCCTTCTAAAATGGAAGTGGAATAAAGATATTCCCAGATAAACAAAACATGAGAGAATCCTTTTCTAGTAGACATTTCCTTTGGGCTGGAAGGAAATGATACCACATGGTAATTGGAATATATCAGAAGGAATGAAGAATACTGGAAAGGGTTAATATGAGGGAAACTATAAAAGTGTGTATGTTTGTATGTATGTATCAGAGAAGAAAAAATGTGTGAAGACACATGGAGTGAAAGACTCAATATTGGTATGACAAATTTTAACTGTTGATTCTTTAAATTCATTTTATTAATTTCATTTATTTAAAATTGACTATTTATTATATGTAAGTGTCCACATGAAACGTTCTGGATCAGAGACAGATTTTTAAATTAAATTCCTCACATTAAATAATAATCACACCCTGACGACCCTTTACCCCATCCCCTTTTGACCTGATTTTTTTCTCTAGTTCAATATGATGAGAGCCAATTCAATTGTCCTGTACAATTAGCCAGATACCCATAGGTGAAGGACAAGGAAAATTATTTTCTCTGCTTATAAAGGTGAAGGTGGCTGCTATCCCTTTCCCCTCCTCACTCTTGCCTTTCGTAGGCAAAGAAAATCTCTCCAGGGACCTCATTCCTCCTTGAAATGTAAGTGTATCCCTAGTGTCATTGTGTTCACGTCTTCCTGGCACCTAGGGACTAGTTCAGGTATGTAAGCCTTGGCCTTCTCCAAGAGATAAGGCAAGTTTTACTGTCATATCGGGTCAGAGCAATTAACTAGGCAAATAACTACAAATCTTATTCTCATGGCATATGAGGTGTTCTAGTGGGCTAAGCCTTTTTTTCTTTTCACAAAAATAGAACTTCAGGGAAATTTTCTTTCCTTACACTCTTTAAATTGATCTAAAGATTCAGTGCAATTCATATCGGAATTATAGCAGACTTTATAAAAATTGACAATCTGATTCTACAATGTATATGGAAAAACAAAGCAATTATAAGAAAAGAGATCAAGGTTAGACCCAAACAGGGGTCATCCCAACAACAGAGACAGTGACACAAATTTCATGTTGCTACTGCAGAGAACTTGCAAGGTGGGAACAGTGGACACCGGTACACCTGCTGGAAAAGGAAACCCACCAACAAAGGAGCCACCAACAGATAACAACAGAAGAAGGTGAAGGAGGGAGTGGAAACCACACAAACCCCAATCCAGGACCTATCTGGAAATACAACTAAATAGTGGAGAAATTACCTACAACAAACAACTAAACAAGAGCGAAAGAGAAGCCTCAAAACCTTGTACACACAGAAAAATGAGCTCCAACACAACCTGTCCACACCAGCACAACAGAATACAAGACGTGCTGGATGGAGTGATCCTCAGCTAACCAATTGAAGGGAAGGACCCAACAAAGACCCAACAACAATCAAAACCCAAAGACATACAGAGAGCCAAAATAAATGACAGCCAAAGTCCAGTGAGCTCAGGAGATTAAGGAACTGCACCAATGAAGCTTACAGGTATTCTACCACAGAAGTTCACACCATAAACCCAGGGAGTCAGAATAGATCAATTTAAGCAGCAAAGGCTAACAAGAAGTCTCACAAACAATGGGAAGACAGAGAAACAATCCCCAAATGAAAGGAAAGGAGGAAGACTCAGCGAGAATGCTAAATGAAAATAGAGGCAACTCAACTATCAGATATTGAGTTCAAAGCAATGGTTATCAAGAAACTCAATGAGCTCACAGAGAATTACCAGAAACTACAGAGAAACTACAATGAACTCACTGCAAGCTCACTCTACATGAAAAAGGAAATAGAAACTATCAACAAGGGCCAAGAGGAAATGAAAAATACAATTTCTGAACTGAAGAACACAGTAGCAGGAATCAAAAGCAGGATTGATGAAGCAGAAGGTCAGATCAGTGAGCTGGAGGACAAGGCAGAAAAAAACACCCAGAAAGAGCAAGAAAAGGAAGAGAGGCTCAGAAAGAATAAAGGGGAGTTAAGGGAAATGCAGGACAACATGAAACATAATAGTATCCATATAATAGGGATACTGGAAGGAGAAGAAGAGCAAGGGATACAAAATCCCTGGACAGCTACATGCAAAAAAATGAAACTCAAACACCAACTTACACCATACACAAAAATAAATTCAAGGTGGATAAAAGATTTAAATGTAAGTCATGACACCATTAAAGCCCTAGAGGCAGGAAAATCTCAGATATTTCACGCAGCAATATTTTCACTGCTATGTCCCCTAGAGCAAGGGACATAAAGGAAAGAATAAACAAATGGGATCTCAGCAAAATAAAAAGCTTCTGCACAGCTAAAGAAAACAGTATTAAAATAAAAACAGAACCAACCATATGGGAAAACATATTTGTCAATGATACCTGAGACAGAGGTTTAATCTCCAAAATATATAATGAACCCACACGACTCCACTCTAAGAAGACAGGCAACTCAATTAAAAATTGGGCAAAGGACTTGAATAGACACTTCTCTAAGGAGAATATGTAGAGGGTCCAGAGACACATGAAAAGATGCTCAGTATCTCTAGCTATCAGTGAGATGGATATTAAAACCACAATGAGATACCACCTCACACCAGTCAGAATGGCCATCATAAACAAAGCAACAAACAACCAGTGTTGGAAGTTGTGAAGAAAAGGATACCCTAGTGCACTGCTGGTGGGATTGCAGACTGGTGCAACCCCTGTGGAAAACAGTATGTAATTTCCTCAGAAAACTAAAAATGGATCTGCCTTTTGACCCAGCAATTCCACTGCTAGGATTATATCCTAAGAATCCTGAAACAGCAATCCAAAAGAACCTGTGCACCCCAATGTTCATAACGGCACAATTTACAATAGTCAAATGCTGGAAGCAACCTAGCTCTCTGTCAGTAAATGAATGGATCAAAAAACTATGGTACACCACTTCCAGCCAAGATGGTGGCATAGGTAGACACACTTTGCCTCGTTGTATATCCAAAATAAAGATGACAAAAAATTAGAAACAAAATAACAACCAGTACTGACAGGAAATTGAACTATATGGAAGTCGGACAACCAAGGAGTTAAATTAGACACATTCATGTAGACGGGTAGGAGGGGTGGAGTGGGGAGGCTAAGTGGAGAGGGGTCATGGCGTAGCAGTGGCTGGCAGACCCCAGCAGGCATGCGAGGCAGCAGCAGGTGAACCCAGTGAGGCTACAGACTGTAGATGGGAACTGCAGGGAAGATGGCTGGTGGACCGGGCAGCCCCACATTCGCATGCATATAAACCAAGTGAAACTGGGGAGCGAGACAGTGCAACCTAGGGTCCCAGTGTGGTGAAATAAAGCTTCAAACCACTGGTTGAAAACACCTTGGGGGTTGAGGTGCTGGGAGAAACTCCTAACCTCACAGGAGAGTTTGTTGGAGAGACCTGTAGGGTCCTAGAATGTACAGAAGCCCACCCACCCAGGAATCAGCACCAGAAGGGTCTAGTTTGCTTGGGGGAAGTTGCAGAAGTGACTGAAATCCAGCAGAGAGCAGAACAAACGCCATTGTTCCTTCTCGGACCCCTGCCCCACAGTGTCACAATCCAGCAACTGGGTTGCCCTGCCCTGGTGAACACCTAAAGATCCGCCCCTCACGTAACAGGAGCGTCAAGATAAAAAAAAATGGCTCAAACGAAAGAACAGATCAAAGCTCCAGAAAAAATACAACTAAGCGACAAAGAGATAGCCAGCCTATCAGATGCACAGTTCAAAGCACTGGTGATCAGGATGCTCACAGAATTGGTGGACTTTAGTCATAAATTAGATAAACAAATGCAGACTACAATAAGTGAAATAAAGAAAAATGCACACAGAATGAATAGTGATGGAAAGAAAACTGGGTTTCAAATCAATAGTAGGGACCAGAAGGAGGAAAGGAACAACCAAACAGAAAAGAATGAAGAAACAAGAATTCAAAAAAATGAGGAGAGGCTTAGGAACCTCCAGGACACCTTTAAACGTTCCAATATCCAAATTATAGGGGTACCAGAAGGGGAAGAGGAAACACAACAAGTGAAAAAGTTATTTGAACAAATAATAAAGGAGAACTTCCCCAATATGGCAAGGAAAATAAACTTCCAGGAAGTCCAGGAAGCTCAGAGAGTCCCAAAGAGGTTGGACCCAAGAAGGAACACACCAAGGCACATCATAATTACATCAACCAAGATTAAAGTGGAGAGAATCCTAGAAGCAGCAAGAAATAAGAAGACAGTTACCTACAAAGGAGCTCCCATCAGACTGTCAGCTGATTTCTCAAAAGAGACCTTGCAGGCAAGAAGGGGCTGGAAAAAAGTATTCCAAGTCATAAAAGGCAAGGACCTACATCCCAGATTGCTCTATCCAGCAAAGCTTTCATTTAGAGTGGAAGAGCAGATAAAGTGCTTCTCACATAAGGCCAAGTTAAAGGAGTTAATCATCACCAAGCCCTTATTATATGAAATGTTAAATGGACTTATTTAAGAAAAAGAGGATAAAAAACATATACAGTAAAATGACAGCAAACTCACAATTATTAGCCAGCACACCAAAAACAAACAAACAAAAAAACCTAAGTAAACTAGAACAGGAACAGAACCACAGAAATGGAGATCACACAGAGGGTTAGCAACAGGGCAGTGGGAGGAGGGGAGAGGTGGAAAAGGTACAGAGATTAAGTAGCATAGATGGTAGGTAGAAAATAGACATGGGAAGGGTAAGAATAGTATGGGAAATGTAGAAGCTAAGGAACTTATAATTATGACACATGGACATGAACTAAAGGGGGGAATATAGGGAGAGGGTATGCAGGGTGGAGGGGAGTGAAGGGGGGAAATGGGACAACTTTAATAGCATAATCAATAAAATATATTATAAAAAACTATGGTACTCCTACACAATAGAATTCTATTCAGCAGAAAGAAAAAAACAATCTCCTATCCCTTTGCAACAGCATAGATGGAACTGGAAAGCATTATGCTATGCAAAATAAGCCATGCGGTGAAAGACATAATATATGATCTCACCTTTAACAGGAACCTAGTCAACAAAAGAAACAGACAAACAAAATATAACCAAAGACACTGAAATTGGGAACAGACTGACAGTGACTAGAGGGGAGGGAATTCAGGGGAAAATGGTGAAGAGTTTGCAAGAACAAGTATAAAGAACACATGGAGAATAATGAGGGGGTGATGGAAATGGGAGGGAGGTGAGAGGGTGGGCTGGGATCGGGGGAAGGGGTAGAAAATTGTACGTGAACAACAATTAAAAAAATAACAAAGTTCTAGATATCATTCTACATGTTCTCAAATGATACTATAAAGCTAAAATAATCAAAACAGAAAGGTATTGGCACAGAACAGACTTAGAACAATGGAACAATATAGAGTGCCCAGGATTAAACCCTTTTACATGAACAAGTAATGTATGACAGAGAATGTAAAGACATACACTGCAGAGTTGACAGATTTTTCAACAGCTCATCCTGGGAAAACAAAATATACATAATGAAGAGAAAATGGATGCTCTCTTACATCATATTCAGAAATAAACTTAAACTGACACCAACCTCGCCCACCTTTCCACATTGTTAACTGATGGCAGCCTTGCTTCTCTCTTACCCACATCTCGCTTTCCAAAAGAAGTTAGCACCCCACCATTTCGTGCTTCACAGATAATTATAGATACACCCACCACATTTGTCCTTCCAACTTACTCCATTCCTCCCTATATTCCCTGCTTTCTAAATGATGTCAGGCATGGTTAAGTCCCCTTGTGTTTAAATTATGCCAGATGTAAGGTAAAGGGAGGCAGTCTGGCTTCCTTGCCCAGGTATCTGGGCAACTAAGGGAATCAGTTTCCCATATCTTTGAGAATGGGCGTGAAAAGTATTGTTCTCAGAAAATAAGAAAAAAAATGGTCAAAATGGGAGGATTTATACTTACAGGTTTTCAAACCTTGCTATAACATTACAATAATCAAGACAATATGAAATTAGTATACAGGTAAACAATGGAACAGGATAGAAGTTCTAGAAATAAACCTGCCCATTTATGCAAAATATGCCAAAACAACCAGTGGGGAATGGAACAAATAGTGCTGGAGAATTACATATATCCACAAATACAGAACCTTACCTCACAACCATATGCAAAAAAATGAACTCAAAATTGATCATAGTACAAAATATCAATACTAAAGCTATACACTTCTGGACAGAAAATTTAACTGTATGGAAGTCTGACAACCAAGAAGTTAAAGAAGAAAAATTTATTCAGACTGGTAGAATGTGCAGAGATGGGCAGCTGGGTCAGAGAGGATGTGTGGTAAGGTGGCAGCTGGAAGATGGGGCAGTCCCACATTCACATGTGGATAAACCGGGAGGAACAACTGGGGAGCGACAAAGATCACATGACCCAGGGTTCCAGCAAGGGGAAATAAAGCCTCAAAACCTTTGGTTGGAAAAACCTGTGGGAATTGCACTGGCAGGAGAAACTCCCAGCCTCACAGGAGAATTCTTGGAGAGACCCACCGGGTCATAGACTGTACATAAACCCACCCACCTGGGAATCAGCATAAGAATGGCCCAATTTGCTTGTAGGAAGCGGGTGAAGTGACTGAAAGCTGGCCAAAAGCTGAGCAAGGGACATTGTTCCCTTTAAAATGGGCAAAAGATTTGAATAGACAGTTCACTAAAGAAAACATGAATGGCAAACAAGCACATGAAAAGATGCTTAACATTATCAGTTTTTAGGGAAGTACAGATGAAACTCTGTATGAGGCATCACCATATGTCTCCTAGAATGGCTAAGCAAAAAGACAGCTCATATAAAGTGTTGACAAAGATGTGGAAAACTATATCTCATCTATTGCTAGTGGGAATATAAAAGACGGTCACTTTGGAAGCATTCTGGCAGTTTCTTAAAAGTTAAACATACATGTAGCAAGCAATTTATGACATGGCTCTCAATGGTCCCCTCCTACTGGTGTTTACACCCTTGTATAATCCCCTTATATAATACCCTTTAGGTAGAATATGATGAAGGTGATGGGACATCTCTTCTGTAATTAGGTTACAAAGGGTTGTGACTTCCCTCTTCCTAGCAGACTCCTTATGGCCTTCTTGGCTTGCAAGGTTTGGTAAAACAAGCTGCCTGGCCACAAAGAGGTAGGGCCAGTCCACCAGCCCACAAGGGGCTGAGTACTACCATGACTCCCGAGTGAGCCTGGAAGGGGCTTTTTTCTCAGTCGAGCCTCAGATGAGACCCCAGAGCCTCGCTGGCATCTCTGCGAGACTGTGAAGTGGAGCTCCCAGTTAAGTCATGTCCCGATCCCTGATTCGTGAAAGTTGTGTGATCAGAAATGTCTGTTGTTTGTGAGAAAAAGTAAATCAGGTTTCCTGGGTCTGCCAGTGGGGACAGGAATTGACTGCAAATGCTTGCCAGTGAATTTTAATGTTCTAAAACTGGATTTGTGGTGGCCAAACTGGATATTTACCAAAAATTTTCAAACTGTGTGAGTTGTGTGTATATAAATCATACCTCAATACGGCTGTAAAATGTATGTATGTCTAAGGAAATACAGTTTTAACTTCCATTTATTGTACTGTTTGGTATGCTCTAACCTTTGTAGGTAAACAGATTTTAATTTTGCCCAATTTATATCCTTGTGCAGTTTGAGCTGTCTCTCCCTTTTCCTGCACATCTCTTCCTAGTGTTACAGAACAGACTGGGGGGTGGTGGCTGCATGATAAAAAGACCCCCCTCATTTTTTTCTGGGGTTTCCTCTCCCATACTAGGTTTGCTTTGCCCGCCACCAGAGGAAAAACATCTCTCAATGCCAGAGATTGGCAAAAAGGAAAATAATTATTATTTATTTAAAAGTTACAGACTAAAGTTCTTTAGAATGTCCACAAATGCACACAGTCCTTCCTTCTCCTTCTGTCCAGTCTGGGTACCACATCTCAGGAAAGAAGTAGAAGTCTGTGATTCAGGCTCCCAGCACCATCCACGTGGCAAAAAAGGAGCAGTTCCAAAGCTGCATGGTCCCAACAAGATGCCAAAGCCACGTGGTCCCCAAAAGACACCATATGGCTGCCACGCCTGGATTTAAATCCCATCACCAATCTTCCTTTGCAGTTTCATTTCTGGCTTCTCTCACAATTGGCCACAGCTGCCAACACTCCAGGCAGGTGTGGTCCTGTGGTGTGCAGCCAATCATCTCCAAGCTCTTCTGGATCCCATTACAAATCGCTATTTCCGGCCTTACTTTTGGCTGCACCCTGTTACAAATCCCTCCTTTCAGATACACAACCCCTTTATAATCATATAATGGACAAAGGTCTCATCTTGTAACTACTTCCGGCTGGACATATTTGTCATCCTACCTACCCTTGGATCACGGGTGCTCTGAAAGGGGTGTGTGTGCAGCACAGAGGGAGTCCTTCCTGTAAGGGGAAGGACCTTACAGAATCCAGGTCAGTTGGCTGTCACAAGAAAGTTGCAAGCTTGGTGTCCAAAGGCTGGCATTACTGGGCAGTTGGCATCCTAGTCATATTCTGGAGGGGACAGATTTGGAAAGAGAGTTGGAAGCACAATTAAATCATAACCACTAAATGACGAAGGCAGGGACTTATGTAAAGAATGGCTTATCTGGAGGAAGGTGTGCAAGGCATGCTACACCTCTCCAAAACTGTTGTGACCCAATGTACTGAACTTGGGCTGAGGGAAATATATTAGGATTTCCCTCCTATCAGATTCCTGGGCTCTTTCTATCCAATCCTTTGGGACAGAAAAGGAAAAATCAGTTCTAAAGTGAAGCCCCACAGACCACCCAAACCCTTCACCAACCCAATCACTTGGTTCAGTCAAACCGTTGAGTCTTAGGGGGCAATGATGAGAATGGGCTCCTTAAGCGAGGCCTATATTACAACCAATCACTCAGGTAATGAGGTTCTAGGCCTATGTCTTACAAAAACAGAAGGAAGAACACATGTTAATTTACACAAAAATCCCCAAGCCAGTCTCTGTACCTGTGAGACTGTATTTTGGGAAGACATCCTGTTGCAAGTCCCTTGCTGCAAAGACATCTAACAGTGGCAATTTGACAGGTCCTTTGTGACCCAGTTTTAACTTCCAAATGAAAAACATACTTTCAAGACAGTTATCTGTGCCATTATGATGTCCAATACTGACCATTGTGATTTTCCTTAAACCTTGATTTTTTTTTCCTAAAATGACCCTCATTGTTATTAAAGGGACTACATTGAGTCCAGCTTTTACTTTTGTATGTTTGTTTGCATAAACACACCAAGAGCAGCCTGGATCACCTATGATCTTTAAGTCCACTTTGCTGGAACTCACACAGGCAACCTTTAGGTTGACTTTTTTAGTCCGCCCCTCGGGGCACAGAAGCAGAGCCACACATCCGCCATCTGGCTTCACCTGTACCAGTTGTTTCACTCAAATCCTTGAGGCTCCCATTGTGCCTACAGGTTCCTTTTTAGCCATCTTTCAGGAAAGCAACCATCGTTCCTTCCCTAGAAAGATTGCCATGAACTAACTGCACAACCAACCAAGGTACCAGGCTTTTTTTCGTGGGCTTTTGCTAGTTTCTCAAGTCAATCCCAGTTCCTCAGGGCTTTCTGGTGATGACCAGAACCCAGACATGCCTCCTTCAGGTGTGTAATTCCAGTCAAAATTCATTTAACAAACCACCACTAATAACTGGTATTAATGGAGTTATGTAAAGAAACCATATGTCGTCACTCCCTCAGAATGCCAAATTCTGGAGAGATCAGGTAGGAAGAAAAATACAAAGTGTGAAGGAAAATCCTTTTCCTTCTGATATTTCATATGTCTTTTTCATTTATATATTTTACACTTTTCCTTGTTCACTTTCCTATAGAGTGTGAAGTTTTAACCTTCCCTGGAATCCTCAATTTCCTTTTCAGAGCAGATACAGAGCAAAATCCAAAACACAGACAGCGTTCCATAGGAACAGTACACAGGTAGAAACAGACTGTTGTATCAGTGCGTCCACTGGTGCCTCTGCAGAGACATGCTCCTTTCAGACCCAGTCTCTTGGCAGAGACGTGCTCCTTTGCCTCAGGCTGAAACACTCATCAGCCCATAATGACCCTCCCTGGGTCCCGAGTGGCAAAGGAATTCTCCTCGACTGGTTACAGGTGACCTTCACTCGGTCTTAGAGGTGACCTTTACCAGGTCTTCAGGTACAGAGGATTTCTGATCAGAAACAACCAAATTGAAACCACATTCCCATAAAACCAGAAAACAAATAGCTGAGGTTTCCTTTTCTCCAGGTTTAAAACTTTTCACACTCTTTCCTACATAGTTTTACCCGTCCAGATTTAAGCATAATTCATTTTTAATCTCTGTTCCTTTCCCACAATGGGAAGGACCATACTTAAACTCAGTATCTGGCAGCTAAAAGTCCTTAGCACTATAGGTACCTCCCACTAAACGTCCTTGGTCTGCAGGGACATCTTGCAGCTTTTTGATGCTTAGATGTTGCAAACACCCTATAAATCAGATGGTCGCCCTTGGACCCCAGTTCATGACCTTCAAAACCAGAGCCCTCCTATCAGAACCAGTTGCACAGAGAACCTGACTGGTGCAGTGCCCACAGAGCGGCAACACGCAGCCCATAATCGGAAGAGAACCCTTAGCCCTCCACCTTGCCCAGTTCCAAGATGGCGGGACTCTCAGGTGACCCATCATCCAAGATGGCAGCGCCCATCCACGCTGGTCGTCCAAGATATGGCGACTTGCATGCACGACCCACCCTCCACGGGGGGGCACTCAGGTGGCTCATCCTCCATTTTACCCAAAATGGCGACACACCCACATGGTTTGCTGTCTGATCCCCACCCTACACGCAGGCTCGGCTTACAGAGCCTAGGGGTTTGCTTCTTCCCCAAACCTGAGTACAGGTTCCCTTAGTGCCACCTGGGCTCACCGAAACTGTAAGTGAGCAAACCAGGGAAACCTGGAAGCAGCATACTAACCAAACCATTATCCACAACTCCATTATCCCAAAACAGTGTTCAGAAACAAGTTTTTAACCAAACCATTTCACTTCTCTGGTCCCTCCCCATAGTTTCCTTTCCACCTTTCCGGCTGTGAGTAGGCAGCCGACGCCCTCAGGAGGAGTGCGGAGAAATTCTCAGAGACTGGGAAAACTCCTAAGTCTCACTCTCCCACACCTGAGGGGGTCGGTCTGCCGCAGGCAATTGTCGTCCCACCGGAGTCGCCAAAAAGGGTTACAGAAAAGACTGGGGGGAGGGGCGGCTGAATGGTATAAAAGATTCCCCCCTTTTTCCAGGTGTTCCCCCCACGTACTAGGTTTGCTTTGCCCGCCGCCAGAGGAAAGACGTTTCTCAATGCCAGAGATTGGTGTAAAGGAAAAGAATTATTATTTATTTAAAAGCTATACATACTAAAGTCCTATAGAATACCCACAAACACACAGTCCTTCCTTCTCCTGTGGCAGGAAAAGAAAACTCCAAAAGTTTCTTATGCTCTGTAACTGTAACACTTGCAAAGTTTCACACAGGACTGTAAAAGCTGACAAGTCGTAACCAAAGCAATGGCCAGTTACTCAAGGTCGTACACAGACTCCCATGATAAGCTCCTGTGCTCTGCAGCTTCTGCAAATTCCTCCTGAGTTTTCTCTTTGTCTCCCATATAAGGTAGCTGGACCTAACTTCCGCATTCGGCTTCTGTAACCTTGCTTCGCGGCGTAGGTAGGAAGCCCGGGACTATTTAAACCCCGGGAGAGTGAGGATCGGTGCTCAGAGGATTTGGATGTTAGCCACCCCCTCTGGGCCCCCAGGTAATAAAGTTTGTGCTTCATTGTCTCCCCGCATGTGGGTGGGGGTGGATTTTCCACAACACTCCCTCTGCCCAGTCTGGGTACCCCATCTCAGGAAAGAAATAGCAGTCCTCGACTCGGGCTCCCGCACCATCCACATGGCAAAAGGGGGCACTCCGAAAGCTGCATGGTCCCCGAAAGATGCCAGATGGCTGCCTAGCCTGGGTTTAAATCCCATCACCCATCTACCTCTGCAGCCCCATTTCCGGCTCCTCCCACCTCAGGCTGCATCGGCCAGCACTCTGGGCAGCTCAGCCCGGTGGTGTGGAGCCAGTCCTCTCCAAGCTCCCCCAGACCCGGTGCTCGTTCTTGTTTGGGGCCCCTCCTGGCTGCACCCTGTTACCCTAGGGCCTTCCTGGTGACCCTGGGATTTCCTTCAGGCATTTTGGGCACAGAGATGTGATTATTAGAGGCTGTATAGACTTTGAGCTCTTACAGATGCCTCTTTGTATGCACTTGACTTTTTTCTAGTTTTGTCTTATTCTTTTCTGTGGCCTCATTTATTGACATAATTAGCACCTTCAAAAGCTTGCTTGGCCAACTCTCCCCTTGAATACCTGGCTCCCGAAATGCCACTTCTGGAATCGACATTGACAGAGGGGAAGATGGTGGGGTGGCTTCAGACTTCAGGTGTTTGTGGATAAGTAAAATTATTTTCTTTTATTAAATTAGAGAAATAAATACAGCTCTGAAACTTTCGATTTTGCAACAAATAATAAGTAAACAGAAAGATGTTATGGTGTTATTTCCTTCCTGTTTGACATGTTTGTATCTTCAACCTTTAACTTTTTAAAAAAGACTTTACTTATTTTTAGAGAGAGGGGTAAAGAGAGGGAGAGAACCATGAATCAGTTGCCTCTCATACACACCCATCTGGGGACTGAACCCACAAGCTAGGCATGCGTCCTGACCAGGGACTGAACCAGCGACCTTTTGCATTGTGGGATGACACGCAACCAACTGAGCCACACCAGTCAGAGCCAGCCTTTCATTTTTAAATGTGAAAAACAAGCAGTGATTTGTTTCCACTCTTCTCTTTCTTTCTTTGGGGCCATTGTGTGTTTATCTGAGAACTGAATTGGGAGTATGGTCTCCTCAGGTTTCCTTCACACCAGCGAACTCTCGGAGGGTGTTGCTCATAAACACCACATAGTTTATGAACTCCCTTAGCTGGTAATCAAAATGGCCCCAACTCGATTAGACTTCACTCCAGTATGTTTTTGTTCTCTGTCTCATCGTCTTTTCCTTTTAAATTTTCTTTTAAGTTTTCAACCCCATGAGTGCTTAGACTTTTTAAAGAGCAATACAGTAGCCAGGGTGAAGGCTCTCCCTGCACCTTACTTTGAAGTCTTCTTCACAGGTATCACTGTTGGAATGCTCATTACTGTTTGAACTGCACACTACCTCCTGGGTAGGCCAGGGGCCAGAGCACACTGGGCGTGCCAGGCCTGTGTGCTGAGGACCAGTTCAGGGGTCCTGCTAGGACACTGGACTAGCAACTGGGCACCAGCCCTCTCCCCTATTCCAACATTTGCTGGGCATGCCACCCCAGGGAAGTCACAACTTCTATGAGCTCTGGTTTCCTCATCTATTAATTAGACATGAGCCCTGACAATCTGATCACCTTGCAAGGTTGTTTCAAGGACTGGATGAAACAAAATTTTGATGAATGTATTCTGTGAACCATTCATGAGTTTAAATATTCATAAAAACTTTAAGCAGAATATAACACACTACTAGCCTAGAGGAGACTTGTTCTTAAAATGTATCATTTCTAATTTGACTAAAGTCAAGACTCAGTATTAATAACCCAGTGAGTGACTGTGTAACACAGATAGTCTGTATAAATTTATGAGCAAGATGAGCATTGGGAGAAGATGGATACTTTGTTTAGAGCAAACAAAATAGGGTCTGATGTCAGTTTCCTTCCAAACCCTGTAGGCTGCTTACTTAGTCTTGTTGGTCTAGGCTATGTATGATTCTGCTTAATTTCATTTCTTAAGTTTAGAGAATTTTGAAATGATAATGCAATAACTTCTTAGGCTCTTGTAAACCATTTCGGGCTACACAAAATGTCCATTCACACTTCTGGAGCCAGAAGAGATACTCAGATAGGAGGAGAGTGAGTCACTTAGCCCCACATTTGTGCCTCTGAGAGATGCACGCATTCTTGATGGTATGTCAGAGAGACACAGGCAGAGGGAGCCCTGAGAAGGCCCTGCTCACCCCACACAGCCCAGTGTGGCTAGAGTTCCTTTAGACAGACCTGGGAAATAGAAATTTTTTTTTTGCCTTTTTGCAGAAGTCATAGTAAAAACTGAAATGACTTACTTCGGAAAGCCTCCTATTCTATATTTATTACCTGTGGTTGAGGAATCCCAGAGACATGACTGTGGAACAGAGAAGCAAAATGCGATGAATTTGAGATATCAAAGTGAGTGGAGGGGCAGAGGCTAAAAGCCTACAGGGAGAGGGAGTGTATTGTTTTAATGGAACAGATTTTCCTTCTTGCTTGAGATTCCAGTAACTGATAGCGAATATTGAAGGAATACAATTGTTACATACATTCACATGCTATTCTGGGGCAAGATTGTTCTCAGTGAATGTATGAGCATAATTCTCTTTTCTTCTTGCAGGCCCGGCCTGTGGATTATCCTGAGGACTACCTTTCTCACCAGGTTCCCATATCCTTCCACAAACACTGGAACATCGACCCAGTGAAGGTTTATGTCACATGGTTGGCATCCAGTGAGGAAGACAAATCTCAGCCAGAGACACAAAAAGGCTTTAAAGAAGAGTTATAAAGCCTGGGGACCTGGGAGCACAGTCTGGGCAGGAAACAGAAGGCGAGACCATGGCCTTGGTCCTTTGTGCTGTCATGATGCTACTTGCATGAGCAATGTGGCTTTGGAAGCTTCCTGACTTTTGGTGGAAATCCTGTATATGGTATTTTTTGAGGGGGGAGGAAAGGGAGTCATAAGGGAAATGTCTTTTTTCTGGGAAAAATACTTGCTTTTGCATTCTGCATTATTGTATCACACAACAATTTCTGTGTGTTTTTCAAGCTGTGACACAGCAGCTTTATTCCTGTCACAGGAAAATAAATGGCACCAGAAGTCTCCTTTCTGTTCCTTTTCTTTATTTTAATGAAGGTGTCAGTTGGGCATGAGACCAGAGAGATGTGACTATCATTCTATATAGAGAGAGACAGAGGGAGAGGGAGAGACAAGGAATGTTGGTTGACATGGAAATTACAATGGTGTGAACTTAACTGTATTGCTGATGATGAAAATCACTTTCTGGTCCCTTGGGAGGATTAATGCCATGCTAGGGATGATTCATAAAACATCCTAAGAATCTAGCTATGAAATCCCCTGTAGCCTATACTCAGGGTTGTTGTGTTTTACCTCTTTTTCTGTTTGTGGCTCATAAAAAGAGAAGTCTTCCGTGGGAGCCTTTCACAGTGTTAGTAATTCTGCTGTGTTCTGTTTCTCCCTGAAGCCCTCTTTTTCACCTCATCATAATAGGAAAGTGTGCTGGATACTGTCAGAAAATCGTGTGCTCACTATTTAAAAATAGTTGTCATGTTTTATTCAAGTCAGTGACTCTATGTAAGTCTCAGGAAGTGCATTAAATTAATTTGTACCTGATGTTTTGCTCTTACTTTTCTTTGAATATTACTTAATGACCCTCTCTTAACTCAGAATAGATCCCCCTACTAGGGTACGGTGAAACCCCAGCAGGGGTGTCCAACGTTTTGGCGTCTCTGGGCCACACTGGAAGAAGAGTTGTCTTGGGCCACCCATTAAATACACAAATATTAATGAAAACTGATGAGCAAAATGGAAATTTTAAGTAAATTTATGCTTTTATGTTGGGCTGTGAGTTGGACACCCCTTCCAGTAGGGCCTATTGGAAGGGAAGCACGGTGACTTGGCCGTTTTTCTGGTTACTTAAAGGATGAAACTTGAACATAGTATTTTGAAACAGCTTTAATTTTCAAACCGTATCTTTACTATATAGTAATTTAACACATTCATTATTTATAAAAATAATCTGTCATTAATGTTTTAATTATATAATTCAGTTTTCTAAAGGCATTTGCAGGAAATTTGATATGGGTTAAACTAATTTTGGTATAGCAGAATAATTTCTTTTCTTTTTTTAATTAAAAATTGTTATTCATTAAATTTGCTTGTAGTGCTTTACAGCCAAGCACAGGTTTTACAGCCATACCACCAAAAGTACCCAGGTGTGTGCTTTGTAACTATATTTTTCTTATAACTTAGATTTCACTCCTTTCCAAAATGAGGTGACTGTATTTACCATTTTTCCAATCAGCACATACCAGTACTGGTATGTTTTCAGTGTCATCTGAGTGTAACCAAAACATAGATTCAGCCGCCTGCCACAACAAAAGCTGAACTCATGAGACAGGTGCTGGTGCAAAAGGAAAGAGGTTCATTCAGGTCTCTAGACTTTGGAGAATGGGGAACCCCTGTCTCAAACACCATTCCCCCTCCCTGCTTAAGCCCCCAGTTCTTACAGGCATAGGGAGGGCAGGCCTTTTTTTCCTATCCAATTATCTTTCTAGCTTTTGGAATGCTTGAGTCACGTCCATTCGTCTTTCTAACTTTTTGGCATGCTGGGACCCTATCCATTCATCTCGTGAGCTCTTGCTGTGCTCAGTGTAAGTGCCTCCCCCTGTGCCATTTTGGCCAATGGGAGAGACTCCCTGGAGCCCTGATGGACTATGTACAGTTACATGAGTGCATCGCATTTCTTTTTATCTGAGTAGATTTTGTGTTCTGTCCAAGGAATGGATCGGGAAAAGATGATCTGCTGGGCAGAGGCACCCTATTGACTTGTAAATCCTGTCAAGCTGTTGCTGATGACTTCAGCATTGTTGTCCTTGCTGCCATCATCAGTACCTGCACATATTAGTTATAATACTCCTGGAGGGCCTGGCTGCCTAGCCTCATGTACAACACCCTCCAGTTTTCCTATGCCTGCGTACCAATCGTCATACTCAGAAGACAGCGTATTCATTTGATAGGCTCAAACCAGCCTCCGTACATGAAGACGTATGTTGTACTTCCTCTATTACAATCAGTGCCTTCTCCTGACACCAGAGAACCTCCTTGGGGTACTTTCAGGTGTTTTGTGAATTTTGTCTACTTTTTGGAGCTATGTAAGTCTAACCACAAATAAAAGGTCTTTGCCTGAAGTTCTGAGTTCTTAAATGTATTCATTAGTCCAGCCTAGAACAGGAGCATGGAGAGTGTGGTGGAGAGGGATTGGAGAACTCAGGGAAAGCTGGCTGGTCAGTAAATATGGTTTTCAGAGATAAAAATTAATAAAACCATTAGACATTGAAAATGTGTTGAGACATATATTATTACATGTGAATTGGAGATGCTGTTTGGGAATTCATCACCATGTAGTCCATGTCTTAAGAACTGAGTTTTGAATCTGAATGTTCCAGAAAAGATACTGTCCTATTCCTATTTCCTTTGCCTTTTTAATGGAAATTTACTTTCAAAAAGCTATTTTTATTCTAGGGATATATCAACAACATGGAGTTACATGTGAAATAACTGGAATGTTATTTTTGCTTTTTAAGCTATTTCTTCTGATTGGGCCAAAGCAAGTTGTCTGACTATGCAGGATTTTTTTTACATCTTGCAGGTAAGTCAGAAGCCAGACACTAACACAGCCTTCATAGACTGAGAATATGAAACAAGAGCACACTAGCCCACAAATGGAGCTGTGCACAGGTGTGTACATGTCAATGCTTTCTGAATTCCCTGATTTATTGACTTAGTGCTTCTACATACAGACCCTTGTAATTGTTTATCTATTTTTCCTTACAACTGATAATAGACATTGGTAAGAATTTCCTGTTGTCTTCCATTCATAATCAGAGATGTAATTTCTATAAATTAAAAGGAATAGATTCATTCAGTCACTGTCTAATATAAACACCCACTATGTACTATTCACCACTCACCCCTGGAATGCAGTCATCCCTCTCTATATCACAGTTCACTTATTGCGGCTTCACTGTATCATGGGTTTTTAAAAAAATATATATGTAATTCTGTATCGTGGAGTTTTTGCTATATTGTGGGATTTTGTGGTATATAGACATTTATATAATATTTATGATTTTAATTATTTTGCCTAAAAATTTAAAACAATATAAGAATATTAAAAATGTTAATTCAAACATATTAAAATAGTGTTAAATTGAAATAAAATACAGTGTGTATTTCATCAGCAGATGAATACTGTACTGACACAACGGAAATGCAGTACGCCACTACCGCTTGTGCAAGTTTGCCAATGTGAGATTGTACACAGCACACTATTAGCTGATGGAATGGAAGGTGACCAACCACAGCACTGTGTTCTGTCTCCTGGGTGCTGATTGGCTCAATGACTGTAGCTTGGGTCTGTTTGCTCTTCTGCACTGTGCCCATATGTTCAGCATCTGTCCTTGTCCACTTTTACATTGATGTCTGGTCACTGCACATAGTGTTGCTCTGTGGTGTTGTGTTTTTGTGACATTTTTGTAAAAGTTTGAATTTATTTCAAGCCCTACGATGCCACCCAAACATTCTGCGCCTTCTAAGGCTTCTGGCAGTGAAGTGCCAGAGGAATATGCTTACCATCAAAGAAAAGGTGAAACTTCTCAACATGTTAAAGGAAGGCAAAAGCTATGAGTCTGTAGGCCGCCATTACAGGATCAACGAATCTACTATTTGCCACATAAAGAAAGATGAGAAGAATATTAGGTCTATGGCAACAATGACTTTTAAGAAGACTGCAAAGAGGGTGGTCACTTCCCACAATAAGTCCATTGTGAGGATGAGTCTGCGTTGGCCCTGTTGGTAAATGACTGCAGGAAGAAGAATATCTCGCTGGATACCAATACCATCTGGATGAAGGCCAAGAAACTTTATGATAGTTTTGCGAAAAGCACTGACGTTCACGACGGTGATGAGGATGAAGACAAGGATGATGATGCAGAAGTGGGACTGTTGAGTGCTTCTCCCATCAGACCAACCCCATTCAGTGCCAGCAAGGGCTGGTTTGACAAATTTCAGAGATGCTTTGGACTCAAAAGCATTTCTCTCCATGGAGAAGCTGCCTTTGCAGATAAAAAGCAGCACCAGTAACTCCCTATAACTATGTTCTTCCCTGGGACAAAAAGATCAGTTACACCTGTGCCTTTAGGGGAACTAGAAGTTACAGCCCAGGGCAAAGATACTGCACCACCTAATGAAGCAGTGCCTTCAGAAGAGCTGTAATGGTCTTCCTGGCTGTGCAGTACGTTCATCTCATTGTCATTACCTTCATCACCAACGGTACTGCACAGCTACATAATTCATGATCTTCATCATTCAAGTTGTAGTATACTTCACTGGTGAGTACCCATATAGAATTTTATATGTTGTTAAAATCACGTAGGTATAAGAGTGTAGAAAGTGTTTAAAAGCATATGAAGTGTTTATAAGAGTGTGGGAAAGGTTAATAGAGTGGGAAATGTTTATAGGAGTGTGGGAAGGGTTTATAAAGCCTTAAAATATATGTAAATAATAAAATAAATATGACACTGCTACTTTGCGATTTTTCAACTACCGTGGGGGTTTCTGGAATGTAACTCCCACAATAGATGAGGGATCACTATATTTGAATGCCTGGCACACAGTAGGGGCTATTGTTTTATGGTTCCCAAGCATTCTACAAATGCCACCTGCAAAATGTGTTTTTCTCCTATATAGGAAGTGAAATCTTTGTTTCTGGCATTTAGTCTTTCAGCAGAAGTTTTTACTTCAAAGGCACTCAAATTCCTGGAGGAAGTAGGGGTAGGTGGAAGGAGAAGGGACACAAAATAAACCAGTCAACAAATTAATGGACAAGGTGATTCCTAATAGTGATGAGTGCTAAGTCCTGTGATGGAGTTGGGTTTGGGTTGGGGTCTGCTTTGATGGATCTGTTAGAGAGGGCCTCAGAGAAGTGATGATGGAGTAGCTACTCCCAAGTGAATAAAAAGAGTCAGGAATACAAAGGTTTATGTGCCAGGTGATCTAGGCAAAGGGAACAGCAAAAGTGGATGCTCTAAGGTGGGAACAAGTTAGGCATGTCTGAGGAAAGCAAGCAAGCAAGCAAGCAAGCTGGTGTCATCACTGTTACTGTTAGACATTCAGGTGATGTTAACTAAACAGCTGACATGGAAGTCTGGAGCTCAGCGGAGAAGTCAGGGCTAGAAATAGAATTTTGCAACTTATCAGTATTTTGAAGGGTTTGAAAACCGCAAGACTGAATGAGACCATGTAGGGAGCTAACAAAACAGTCAGCCCAAGTAGGACACTCAGTGGAGTAGGAGAGACACCAGGAGAGTAATGGGTAAGGGGATCCGAGGAAAGAGTATGTATCGAGAAGCAAACGACGAAGCATGTCACCTGTTGCCAAGAACTCCATTAGGACAGAAGAGCGACCCTGTAATGCACCTGCGTGGAAGACCTTGGCAAACTGCTTCCAGTGAGTGGGGCAAAATGGGAGCAGAATGAGCATTGAAATTTCAGAGAGCAATTCTAAACCTTCCTTTGTGGGGGTCTTTAGTTGGTTATTTTTATGAGTTATTTGGTAGACAAGGGAAGGTAGCTAGAGGGGGAACATGGGGCCTCAGGGAGTTTGCATGTTAAGGTGAAAGGCTTAGGAAGTGTGATGGAAATGGTTAAGTAGAGATGGGGGTGATGAATGATGGCTTTGGTGGGCCTGGTGAACCAAGACAGAATCCAGAGCTCAATGGGCAAATGTGCTCTGATAGGCTCCCCTGCCAAATGTGGTGAGTGTAGGCACAAAAAGACTCAGGTTTGTTAACATGAAATGGGTGCATGCATCATATCATCTCTACTAATTGGAAGACAAAGTTATCTGCTGAGGGTTTGGCTTTTTACAATGCTTATGCATAGATAACTGCAACAATAACAACATGTATATATCTATATACATACATACATGTGTGTGTGTCTATATATATATATATGCTAGATATGTTTGGTATTATTCACAGTGTTTTCCACATTTGCTTATTAAACCTGCACAACAACTCTTTGAAGTGAGTACTGTTTTCCACAATTTACATTGCAATAACTGAGACACAAAGAGAATAAGTAACCAGCCCAAGGTCACACAGCTGGTGAGTGGCAGGGCTAGATTTTTGAACCCAGACACTTTGGCTCCAGACTTTAATCCCTGTGCCCTTTCTCCTCAACCAAGAAGAGCATGCAGTTCACTCATTTATTCATTTGACTAAGATAGTTTGAGTACAAACATTGTGCCAAGCATTGTGCTAACAGTGGGTATTCAGTGGTGCGGCCTAAGTCATTCCACGTCAGGAAACACACGCATTTTTTTAAGTGATTCTTTAGGCAAAGCACTGAAGCAGGAGAACTGCCTTTGTTACCTGGGCTTTTTACACACCAGTCTACAGGATATTTTCAGACCGCTCTAAATCTAGAGTATCTTTTTACTACTTCTCCTTCCTATTATATTCTTCTCCCAAGTTTCCACTGATTTCACAGCTGGAATGGGGAGTTGTTTAACCCGTCACGTCACAGTGCAATGAGCACAGGACTGAGAAGCCCTGCTGCTGGTTCACTGTGCGATCCCCAGCGACTCACTGTGTGTCACAGGCCTTTCAGTTTGTAATGGAATAAACAGGCTTCAACTTTATTATATGGTTCTACTGTCTTAGTGTAGAACCTGCATTACTAATTATTCCTTGGAGGTGTGATTTCCACCTTTGTACTCTATTATGAAAAGTCCTAAGCCCTGGCTGGCGTAGCTCAGTGGATTGAGCTCAGTGGATTGAGTGCAGGTTGCGAACCAGTGTCGCAGGTTCGATTACCAGTCAGGGTACATGCCTGGGTTGCAGGCCACAGCCCCCAGCAACCACACACTGATGTTTCTCTCTCTCTCTTTCTTCCTCCCTTCCCTCTCTAAAAAATAAATAAATAAAATCTTTAAAAAAAAACCTTAAAAAAAAGAAAAGACCTTAATTTCAAGACTTCGAGGTTCTCTAATTACAATGAATTATCTGTTCAATCAATCTAGAAAAATTTGTCTTAATGAGTTTGATCCATTTCCCAAATCTCATAAATTTACCTAGTCAAAAAGCTATTGATATGTTTTATTGATGGGTTCAGAAACATAGGAGAACTCTATAGTAAGGTAGTTTTAAGATAATGGTTTTTTATAGATGCAAAAGGTAACTTTTGCTCATTCAATATATATTGATTAAGTATTCCATTATGTGTTAGATTCTGGAGATGCAATGTTAAGCAAAAGCAGACAGTTCTCTGCCCTTGCAGAATTTATAATCTGGGGCATGGGCAGTAATAGAAAACTGCTATGCTTACTCCTCCCAAAATACACAATTATAAACTTCAATAAATGCTAAGAGAAAGCTGGGCTTTGATTTGAGATATAAAAATAAAAAACAGTTAACTGGGTAAAGGGGTCAGAAGGAGAAGATTTTATAAAGAAGCAACAGCAGATGCAAATGCCCTGTGGTAGAGGGCTTATGGTTTCTCTGAGAAACTGAAAACAGCCAGTGTGGCTGGGATGCTCTAGGATCACGTTGTTCATATCCCTTTGTGACTTGCTTCCTTCATTTAATAGGTCATGGACATCTTACATATTGTTAAATATTATGTAACAAATTCCCCACGTAGTATTCACTATATGTCTACCCCAGAATTTATCCAAGGAATTCTCTATCACTGGTTATTTTGGTTATTTGCAATTTCACACTTATTTTTACAGTCTCACCAGTATGCCATTTTCACACTTCTAATTATTTTTTAAGAGATTAATTTGGGGTGGTAATGGGAGGGAAGTGGGGAGGGTTGGGTAGGTGGGCTGGAATGGGAGTAGAAGGGAGAAAACTGTACTTGAACAATGATTAAAATAAAAAAAAGTCAAATAAATAAAGAGATTAAATTGAAGCAAGAGAAGTAGGATGATTTATCTAAGATTAGACATTAAGGTGATTTTGAGTTGGGTTGCTTATGTTGGTTATATTAGGTAAGGGGGTTGAGGAACTTTTACTTTTTTTCTTATTAAAGGTGTTATTTTGAGGAGAGGAAAAAGAAAATGATAACCATCTCTAATGCAACTTCTCTCTTTTTCTGTTTCCCCCTTTCTCTCTCTCCTCCCTCCTTCCCTTCTCCATTCTCCTCTCCTCCTTCCTGAGCCCATTTGATCGAAGTCTTGACGTTATTAATAACATTTTGTACTATACACTTATGTGAACAAGAAGCTTAGGCAATAGGGTTATAGAAGTCATAATGCAGATTGAGTCAGAACAGAACCAGACCTGAGGTTTTATTTTTCTACTGTTAAACTTAATACCAGCAATTTCGTTTTAGGGAGAAAAATACATCACACTAAATTAACATAATTAGTTTTATTGGCTTGGGAATGCTGTTTGTATGTACTTTGTAAGTTAATTTTGCTTTTATAGTTGTATAAGAGAGATAACATAAGAAATTGTTATGGACTGAATTGTCTCCTCTCCAAATAACTCCTGTAGTGACTGCATTTGGAGGTAGGGCCTTTAAGATGGTAATTTAAGTCAAATGAGGTCATTGGGGTGGGACCCACTGGTATCCTTGTAAGAAGAGGAAGAGACTCTAAAGATCCCTTTCACTCTCCACACATATATGAAGAAAAGGCCATGCCAGGCCATAGCAACAAAGTGGCTATTTACAAAGCCAAGGAGAAAGGCTGCAAAATGAAACCAATCCTGGTGATACCTTGACTGCAAACTTGTAGCCTACAGATCTGTGAGGAAATACATTTCTGTTGTTCTACCCACTCAGTCTGTGGCATTTTGTTATAGCTGCTCCAGCAGACTAAGAAATATATAATCAGGCCTACACTTGTAAACATTTAAGTAACATTACAATTAAAATATTGAATAATTTAAGCTGATGGGCAGATTACATGAGCCATGTTCCCTGAAAGGGAACTTATATGATTCAAACTTAACAATGCCTTCACTCGTCAAATTTGAATGATATAAGAGAATGCTGGGGTCATAATACCTGGATTTTAGTCCTGGCTTTGCATTTTAACATGATGCTGGCTAAGTGACTCAACCTCTCTCCACCTCACTATTTTCTTTCATAAAATGGGTTTAATAACAGTTATACCTTTTAGGGTTGTTGTGAGGACTAAATAAGTTCCTAATGTTCCTAATCTCATAAATTTCCCTAGTCAAAAAGTTATTGATAGAGCCACATATGTAACTTATAGTCCTTGTGTGCTCCTAGTAAATAGCTTATTATTGAAAAAAAGTTAAGCAGAAATACAGGGTATAGAACATTCTAAAGTTCCCAAGCAAAGACAATTGAGTCAAATTTTCAATAAGAAATCCTAAAAAAGAGTGAGAGAATGAGATATCCTGGGTGATACAGCTCATGCTCCTGGTCTAACAAAGGTATAAATTAATTGCTTATAAAATAGCATGTTCCTTTGGCATAGAAGAGGTGTACTGGGCATTGCTTAACTGATGACTTTTCTAGGGACCCAAAGGGTTAAAAATTTAGATTTTCCTTTCACATTAGGCAACAATCATAAAACACTTTGAACACACTCAAGACTTTTTGGGACTTTTTATCTCTAATGTATATACCCAAAGTTTCAACTTTCAATTGGCAAGAATATGCAACAGAAGGAGAATATTTTCATCTGGGCAGGGGTTTCCATGTGGTATCTGTATTAGTTTCCTATTGTTGCTCTAATCAGTGATCACAACTTAGTGTCTTCTCACAACATAAACTTATCATCTTACAGTTCTAGAGATCCGAGTCTGAAACAGATCTCACCAGGCCAACAATCCAGGTGTTGGCAGGGCTGCCTTGCTTCTGCAGTCTCCAGGGGGAAATCTGCAACCTTCCCTGTAAACTCAAAATCGGTTTTCTTGCAGCTTCTGGAGGCCACCTGCATTCCTTCTTCATATCATCTTCAAACCTTCCTCTACCTTTGACCCTCCTGTCTCCCTCTCACTAGAACCCTTGGGATTACATTGGACCAACCTGAATAACCCAGGTTAATTTTCCAATCTCAAAATCTTTAATTTAATCACATCGGCATGCCTTTAGCCACGTAAAGTAGCATAGTCACAGCCTCTGAGGATTAAGATGGGGACATATCTGGGGGCCATTTTTCTTCCCACCACACCACCCTAGGCTGTTTTACCTGGCTGGAGCTTTTACCTGGGTGTGCTTCTGTTAAGTGTTACCTAAGGTGACATGTATGATTATGCCAAATGTGTGGCCAGTGCTTTCTCTGCCAGATCAATTCCACATGGATTTATGTGCAACTTAAATGTAACTGGTCTTGTCCTAAAACTGTTTTTAGTAACAGTTGTACACTTTTCTCCCTGTCATCACATGGGTTTAGAATGTACAAATGAGAGGCCTGCTGACATTTCTGTAACAGCTCATTAACATGCCTGTTCCCACATGATTATTACCTCTTGGTCTTCTCACAATTCATCACAGAAGGCAGAGCAGCTCAGAGAAATTGTGTGTAACAATTTGTTGTCAGGATTGCTTCATGATGGAGTTGGAAGCCAGCCTTTTGCATCATGCTAGTGCTTCTTTCTATTTCAAATGATAAAAATCTGTGGATTGACATTTAAGATGCTCAGCATTTGCTAATTTAGAAAATTTCCATAGAGGCTCTTGTCAACAAAAGTTTGCTGCCACCAACCTAATGTCAACAGAAGTCCCCAGTCTTGGGTTCAGAAAGAGGAGAAAATTTACTCACATAAAGTTTGTCAACCTGAGAAACACAGCCTCCAGTAGAAACTGAAAGTGTGCCTACCCAGCAAAGATGAGTCTGCTCTTCATAAAGTTCCTGCCCAGGTCCCTAACTGGTCCATTTTTATGTAAATGAAAAATCCATATTTGAACTGTGCAATCCTTGCAAATACCACTGTCCTGGCTGGTCAGAATCACGTGTGCTGATTGATTGTTATAGAGCCACTCTAATTAGTATAGATTCAAGCAAGGATATAGCTGCACAGTTCTGATTGGACAATGCGGGTCTCAGCCCACTGGTTGACAGACAATATTAGGAACTCCTTTACAAGCCAGCTGAAGGGTATGAGAAGCTAGAAGCTCAGTCTGTGTCTTTTGCCTGAAAAGTGGTGTGTGTGAGAGGTCTCTGTCAGCAATGACTGCTAGACTCTGGTTAGGAATTTGGGCCCAGTTAACCATAGGAAGTCCTTCTTGGCAGATATATCCCTTCTCAAGGTTACTGTAACAGCGTGCAGCCAAGGGAGGGGGGCAAATAGGGTTTTTTAATGGAGTCCAGAACTCAAGGTGTCCAGGAAATATTAGAAAAGTATACAGAATGTCCTCACCCCACCTCCACAAGGTTAAGCTGGGGGATGGGACATGTGGAGCAGGACCATTGGGAGCTGTGTTGCATAGCAACAGCTTTGCAGCTAACCTCTGGCATGGTCATTTAACATATCTATTACCTTTAACTCGTTTCATAGATATGTTAAATAACTGTGGCCATGCTTTGAGCCAGGGGGATGGAAGTGACTTCCACCCTAGATGTAACTGGGGAGCAGTTTGCCCTGGTTACAGTGCCTGTGTGAGAGGTTGGAGATGATTGGCTCCATGCCATGGGGCCACACCTGCCCAGACTCCCAGACTCCCAGACTTACTGGGCTGGCAGCCCAGTAAAGCTAGAAGAATACAGAAATGCTGGCAGGTGTAACTGATTGTAGGAGGAGTCAGAATGGGGCTGCAGAGGAAGACTGGCTCAGGGATTTACACCCCATGTGTGGCAGCCATGGGGAGAACCACGCATCTTTGGCAAGAGTGAGGACCGTGTGGCTAAGGAAGCAAGAGAGACTTTGCCTGGAAGAAAAGGGGTGAAAGGACTCTTGCTGGTGGGCCATGAGAAGATGCCACATAGCTTTGGATTAACTGGAGATCATGGCTGTGACACAGCTGATGATGCCAGAAGCCCAAATCATGGATTTCTACTTCTTTTCCTGAGATATGGTACCCCAGACTAGGCAGAGGGGGAAGGAAGGACTATGTGTGTCTGTGGGTATCCTAAAGGACTTTTGTCTGTATAACTTTTAAATAAATATTTCCTTTCCTTTTCACAAATCTCTGGCATTGAGAGATGTCTTTCCTCTGGTGGCAGGCATAGCAAACGTAATAGGGCATCCTTTTGGTAATAGTATATCGTACACCCTCCCCCTTGGGTCTGTTCTGTAACATTACCACTCTTTTGGAACAAAAAGTATGGGAAAATAATCTTATGGATAAGTCATAGAGACATTTAAATAAAGTTCCAACAAACCATTTTTGAAGCCTTTGTAAAAATTGAGTTCATTTCTGTTTTCAAGGGGGATTGTATTCTAAGAGATTAATCCAACTTCATTTCCCCTAGAGAGTGAAAAATGGTTAATAATTTAAGTAGGAATATTCTGCAAAGTACATAATTGTACAGTTCTGCTTTTATGTTATGTGTCACATGCCCTCACTTATAAGGTTGATTGATGCATTTCCCTGGGAGGAAAGCCTGCGGGTTCTGAAGAGGAAGATGATGTGACTGTTTTCAAATTACCTCATGTTAAGTTTTTTATTTGTACTTTGAGGAAACAGAGAAACAAATCCATCATTAAAGAAACTGACAAGCTTATGTGGGCAGTGTGGCGTCCACCATCAGATCAACCAGGTCTGCAGAGATGGAAGAAGCATTGCTTTGTAACAAGGGACAGTTAGAGGGGGAAGGAGAAATCGACAAACACTACCTCAAACTCAGAACCTTCCCCTGGAACCACCTCTTTTATATCATTGAGGAGCTGGAATCTCACAGTGACTGTGCAGAAAGGAGTGGATCAGGTCATTAGTTGTGAGAGAACAGGAAACAATCACTCCTGAAGGAGAAACTCCCACACCAAGTGGGGAAATACTGAGAGCAGGTCTGAGGCCTGGCACATCTAAGTACTACTGACTGCTGGAAATAAAAAAAAATTGTTGTCATTTTAGTGGGATCATGTTAAAAGTTTCCACTTCTACCCTAGGCCAAGGTAGGAGACAGGAAATTTCCTTACAGTCCCTGGGGTAAGGTGGAGGATTCCTACTTTACACTCACACTGAGGGGATAGCCCTTTGTGGCCCCAGCTTTGTTTGGAGATAATCTCATGTGAGCTCTTCCAGTCTAGGCACTGGGACTTGGCCCAAGAACCAAGATGGCTAGCTTCAAGTTTATCTCCTGTGGCCAATACCTTCAGCATGAAACAGCCTCCATCTACTTTTTGTAGGACCATCTTAATTTAATTTTTGCCATGTGCATTCTATACTTACTCCCAGTTTAGCTTTGTTTAAGGATATTAAATTTTATTTTATCCATTCTTTTTCTGTTGTTTTCAGCAGTAGGGCCCACCATACCTCTGGGCAGGAGGCCTGATATTCTTAAGTATTTAAAAGACCTTAAATAATAAACACAAATACATTTATTTACATAATAATTCTAAAATGTAAGACAAAAATTGTCATTATGACTTGAATTTACTCTGTATGTTTTTAAATATATTTTATTGATTATGCTATTACAGTTCCATTTCCCCCCTTCATTCCCCTCCACCCTGCACACCCTCTCCCACCCACATTCCCCCCCCCCTTTAGTTCATGTCCATGTGTCATAAGTTCTTTAGCTTCTACATTTCCCATACTATTCTTGCCCTCCCCCTATCTATTTTCTACCTACCATCTATGCTACTTATTCTCCATACCTTTCCCCCTCTCTCCTCCTCCCACTCCCCTGTTGCTAACCCTCCATGTGATCTCTGTTTCTGTGGTTCTGTTTCTGTTCTAATTGTTTGTTTAGTTTGTTTTTTTGTTTGTTTTAGGTGTGGTTGTTAATAATTGTGAGTTTGCTGTCCTTTTACTATACATGTTTTTTTATCTTCTTTTTCTTAGATAAGTCCCTTTAACTTTTCATATAATAAGGGCTTGCTGATGATGAACTCCTGTAACTTCACCTTATCTGAAAAGTACTTTATCTGCCCTTCCATTCTAAATGAAAGCTTTGCTGGATAGAGTATTCTTGGATGTAGGTCCTTGCCTTTCATGACTTGGAATACTTCTTTCCAGCCCCTTCTTGCCTGCAAGGTCTCTTTTGAGAAATCAGCTGACATTCTGATGGGAGCTCCTTTGTAGGTAACTGTCCCCTTACTTCTTGCTGCTTCTAGAATTCTCTCCTTCATTTTTATCTTGGGTGATGTAATTATGATGTGCCTTGGCATGTTCCTCTGTGGGTCCAACCTCTTTGGGACTCTCTGAGCTTCCTGGACTTCCTGGAAGTCTATTTCCCTTGCCATATTGGGGAAGTTCTCCTTTATTATTTGTTCAAATAACTTTTTCACTTGTTGTGTTTCCTCTTCCCCTCTGGTACCCCTATAATTCGGATATTGGAACGTTTAAAGGTGTCCTGGAGGTCCCTAAGTCTCTCCTCATTTTTTGAATTCTTGTTTCTTCATTCTTTTCTGTTTGGCTGTTCCTTTCCTCCTTCTGGTCCTTTCCATTGATTTGAAACCCAGTTTTCTTTCCATCACTATTAGTTCCGTGTGCATTTTTCTTCATTTCACTTATTGTAGCCTGCATTGTTTCATCTAATTTGCGACCAAAATCAATCAATTCTGTGAGCATCCTGATCACCAGTGCTTTGAACTGTGTATCTGATAGGTTGGCTATCTCTTGGTTGCTTAAAAATGCTGGTTGCGGGGCTTGCAATTCTGTTTGAGCCACCTTTTTTTTTCCTTTGGTCTGGTCTCGCCTGTTACATATGAGGGGCGAAGCCTTAGGTGTTCATCAGGGCGGGCACCCCATTTGCTGGGTTGTGACATTGTATGTGGGGGTGGGTCCGAGAGGGAACAATGGCGCTTGCTCTGCTCTCTGTGGGACCTCAGTCCCTTCTGCTGCTTCCCCAGAGCAAACTGGGCCCCTCTGGCGCCAATTCCTGTGTGGGCGGGCTTGTGCATGCTGTGGGACTTTCCAAGGACCTCTCCTGTGAGGCTGGGAGTCCCTCCCTGCACCTCAATCTCCACAGGTGTCCTCAATCAGTGCCCCAAGGCTCTATTTCCCAGCACTGTGATCTTGGGTTGCACGCAGTGCCTTGCTTCTCAATCGCTGCCTCACTGGGTCTGCCGGTTGCCACCCCTTGGCTGGGGTCTGCCCAGCTGCTGCTTGCACACTCCGGTTTTGCCCACTGCAGTCTTGTGCACCCAGGATGCCTTATGTGCCTTATGTACCCAGGCCCAAAGGTCTCTGCTCTCTGAGCTGCAACCCGCACTCGGCTGCCAGACTCGGCCCCTCCTACCGATCTGGATGAACATGTGTACTTCAACTTCTTGGTTGTCCAACTTCCATTCAGATCAATTTTCTGTCAGTTCTGGTTGTTATTCTATTTCTAAATTATTGTTGTCCCTATCTTGGTTGTGTGAGGAGGCACAGTGTGTTTATCTATGCCTCCATCTTGGCCAGAAGTTCTGACTTTTTACATTTTTAAAGTGTTGTTTTAAAAAAGGAGAGGATTATAAAACAGAGTTCTATGTAGCCTGTACATTCTAAAATGTATTATATTTGGTCCTTGATAGGAAATGTTCCCCAGTCCTTGGTTTACCGAGTCCTTGTTACCGAGTAACAAGTTACTGTTAACTTGGTTAACAGCCCATTTGCCTGTTGTGGAGGAAAACCAAGATGTGTTATTAGAGCAACAAAGGTAGAAAGTGTTTGCAAAAGCAATCAGTTTTAAAGGCTACCAAATTAATTGAATGAGGTATGTTTCTGAGAAAAAGCCATCAGATTAGAAAACATGAAAAAGTTACTGGGGATTTGACAAGTGTGATTTTATTTAAAGAGTCAGGGGCAAAAGCTGTTCAGATGTTAAGTGACATAATGAATATAACCATTTCAATGCGGTTTTCTGTAGACAAGGATAGAAGAGTAGGAAGATACCTGGGATGGGCTGTGGAATCAAATGAGAGTCTCTTTATGAAAGTGGGAGATAACAGAGCACATGACCGTAGTTATGGGGTCAGTCAAATAGAGAGGAAGTACTGATGCAAGAGAGCCGAAGGAGAGGAGGTAACTGAAGGAGTGGACTCCCTGAAGAGCAGCGTGGAAGTGATCTGAGCACAGTGGAAAGACCTGCCATTGTGAGAAGGCCTTTTTCCATTGCAACAGGATAAAAATATGTTTGCAAATATTGAAGGATCCGTGGATTCAATTGTGGGGAAATGAAGGAGTTCTTGTCTCATGACTTCTATTTTTTCAGTAAAATATGAGGCAAGTTAGGGATGGAAAGGGCTCTTAAGAAGAGGGTGTGGAAGGTCAGAGGGAAATGCCTCAAGCACAAGGGACCATGAGCTTGTGATTGGGGAAACTGTAGAACTGGTAGGGAGGGTTGAGGTTCCCCTTGAGATAAATGATTAAGTATTTAAACTCAGTATGACAGTTGGGCTTTGTGACATCTCTAGCAACTTTCAGTATTTAGCTGCCAAATGGAGAAAGTAATCTTTGGGTTCAAAGTTTTGGAGTGTAGTCATTAGACTGTGGGGGGTTTCAAGGGCTGTCTTGAGGGATCCCTCCAAAGGTACTCTGAGCTTTATCTACAAGTATCTTGCTTCAGCACAGTAGTTATGAATGTGTATCTTGGAGCCAGAATACTCTGGTTGACGTTCAAGTGCTGCCAATTGTACTCCTCAACCAAGTTATTTAACTTCATTTATAAAAAGGTTAAGAGTTGGACAGACCTCATATGATGATGGTGAATGAGAATTAAGTGAGTTATTCTAGGAAAGTCTTTAGAATACTGACGAATATGTAGAAAGTGTTCCCCAATGAATTTGATGCCACAAGTTTTAGGAAACCTAAGAGCCAGATTAATGTTCAATTTGCTAATATCTGCCTAAGGAGTTTGTGACACTTGCCTTCATTTTTCCCAGTCTTTCTTCCTCCAAGGAATGAGAATGAAGCAATCATGTTGACAAATGCAGGTGTTTCCTAAGGCTCATCTCTGTTTTTAAGTCCTAACTGTTTGAAGAATCTTTGGCAGGATGAAAATATTCACGGTGAGTGTTGTAAGTTTCACATTAGAAAATGACTCTAGGGAAAGTCTGATGGTGAGGTGCCCCTCAGAGGCATTCTGCTACACAGCTTCCCACAGTGGGTGGTGGGGGACAAATCCCACTGAGGGGTGCCATGTTTTCCTGGCCAATCAGACACAGCAGGGAAGACTGTGCCCATGCAGTTTTCTAATGAGATAAACATATCTCATGAACCAGAAAGAGAAGCCACTTCTTCCTGCAGTGTTCCCCCACTGTGCTTTAATGACAAAGCTCAATATCACACTTAATGCAAAGGAGATATGCTTAAACCTCAGCTCCAATATGGCAAAACAGAGCTGAAGGGTGGACTGGAGTGAAAGACAACCAACTGATAACTGCCCATGAGCTTTTGATAGGCTTTTGAGCACCAGAAACATTGATAGCATGAGTCCAATTAGGGCCTAGAAATGACCCTGTAAAAACTGGATAGCTGCTTTTTTCCGTTGTATCTGACTTGTAAGAAGAGAGAGAAAACCAGACTCAGGCAGGCTACTCTATGGTTCAACTGCCAAGATCAGGGTGAGGGGCTGTTTAGGAAGCACTGAGTATGTAAGCACTGCTGAAGGGCTTGACAGTTATTCATTAATGTTAAGCCTTGAGATTCCATTTTATTTATTGTTTTTAGTATTATCTGAAAGAGGCAAAAACATATAAAGGCTCAGAAACTTTTTTCCTAAGATTGACCAATGTTCCAGCTGCCAAGATTTCCTCTTTTGACAACCTGTCATTAAATCTTGTTGTTAATTCCTTTAATCAATTAACCAAATGTGATTTCACACAAAATTTAAAATAAATATTCCCTTTTCTAGGGCTACTTTTAGGGTGTATGGGATGATAGGAAAGTCTTGGCAGGGAGCCCATCTATATAAATAATTTAATTTAAAAATGTATTACAAAATTCATGAATCCACATGAGTGAGTTATAATTATTGATGAAGACCTAGAATGATGGGTAGAGGGGAGCTACTTATACACTTATCTTCCAATCCGTGTATTTGAAGATTTTTTTGTCCTATGTGAGTGAGAGTTACCCCAAATCAGTGCCTCAGTACTATTCTGGTGACCCAATTTCATGTGATCCTGTGAAAGAATTACTGTGCTGGCCTGTGCGAGTCCCCTACTCTCCCTGTTGCTCCCCTGGGACTAGGTCCCTCTGTGGGCCCTGGGCTGACTCCATAAAAGTTAATTCCAGAGTTCCATAGGGCTTTTGGTCAACCCCGTATATGAGGGTTGGAGAGTGCTCCTGAGAATGGAAGTGGTCCCATGTAGGTCATGATCTGGGCTTGACACCCCAAAAGCAGATGACATGGCTGGCCCTAGCTGGTGCCAGATTTCAGAGAGGACTTGTTTCACAGAAGGCACTCCAGAGCACTGGGTCCAGAGGCAAGGCACAGTGGCAGAGACCTGCTTCACTAATCTGAGAGCCATACTGCCTTTTTCCACATTGCCTCATTGTCTCTTCAACCATAGAGATCACCCACTATTTTCATTTTAACTGAAAATAGGAAAAGCAGCTGAGCCATAACCCATCACACACCATGCTGCATCACTTCTTCGCAAGTCTCTCTTGCTCCTTCCCTTCAACATTTAGTACCTTATGCTGTTTCTTGGTGTTATGAACTAAATGTTTGTTTTCCCCCACCATATTCATATATTGAAGTCTTAAACTCCTGTGTGGGTGTTGTTGGAGATGGGACCTATAAGGAAGTAATTTAGGTTAAATGAGGTCACTAAGGTGGAGCACTAGACCAATAGGATTAGTGTCTTCTGTGACACCAGGGAGCTATTGCTTTCCTTCTCTCTCTCTCCACCCATCAATGCACAGGCACCAAGGAAAGGCCATGTGAAAAGGTAAAAGGACTCATGGACATGGACAACAGTGTGGTGATTCTAGGTGGAATGAGGGTTTAAGAGAGTTAAATGGCAAAGGAACAATACAATAATTAAAAAAAAAAGAAAGGCCATGTGAACACATAGTTAAAAGGTGGCCACTCACAAGCTGAGAAGAACAGTCTCACCAGAATCCAAATTTGCTGGCACCTTGATCATGGACTTCCAGCCTCCATAACTTTGAGCAAATAAACTTCTGTAGTTTAAGGTACCTAGTCTGTGGTATTTTGTTATGGTAGCCTGAGCAGAAAAATATACTTAGCTTCTCTGGAAATATTCTTCCCCTTCCAAAACTACATTCCAAACCTCGTCCAAATTCTACCTTTTTGTCATCTCAATCCTTTCAGCTAGCCCTCTGGTACACAAACCTTCAGTGATGGCTATTATATGATGATTTCTGGATAAGATATTTACTTTAATCAGGACCACTGCTGGATAATCTTCTAATTCCAACGAATGACTTTAATAGTGCGCTTTCAAAACACTGGGACAGCTAGACTGAGGGATTTGACTTTGCTTGCATGGGCCTCCCAGGGGTCTTTAAGCCCTTCTGTGAAAGCAGCTACCTTCTCACTTGTGAACAGCATTGCCCTTACTCTTCAGACTGAAGCAACCCTTTCACTCTCAATATCCAGGTAGATAGTACTTATTTTCCTAGAAGAAATAGGGAAAATGATTATATTTTTATATATCAGATGTTTCTTATTGTAGCATTTCTTTGAAATGGGACTGTTTTGTATCTTTTTAATATATACTGATGTATTTATTTAGTTTGAAAAGTAATATAGTTATTGTGGTAGGAATCATGTTATGAAATCCATTTCATGCTTTTTAAAACAAAAGCTTGAGAAAACCATTGTGTATACTACAGGTATTCTGGCTTTGGTTCAGCTTCTCAAAAATGCCATCAGAGACTGTCTTTGTATATCTTGACCCTGTCATCCTTAGTGTGTTAGTTCTGTTCTCATGCTTGTGCTTCATGATCAAAAATGACCACTGCAAACACAGAGATCATCATGTCTTTATTGAAAGCAAGAGAGAGGACATGTCATGGCCACTACTAGTTGCTAAGAAGGCTTGGAAAAGGGTATTTAGTTTTTTAAACTAGTAATGGTGGTTAAAAGATAAAATGATTAGAAATACATGTCAGGTAAGCCACAGGTGAAATAAATTACACTGTGTTTAGAAATTGTTATGTTGTCAAAGTTGATCTTTGATGTTAAAGCATTTGGAGTAATTTTTGTGCATGATGTATCTCAGATGTTTTCTATAAGTTAATAATTTTGATTGAAAACTACTACTTTTCTTTGCTTATAAAACTAATGCATGCTTGACTTTTGCTTCTGGTTAAGATACAGAAAGTAGCAGAAGACCATTGTTTTTGCTAAGAAACTGGATGAGTTATAAACGGTGTTAAAAATGATTATGGAGACTGTGAATAAGAAAAGGTAGAGTAGAAAATTTGAGAGTAGAAAGATCTTCTTCTATGTGGGTGTAGATCTGTAGCATTTTTCCTCCTTGGGGCATTTGACAAGTGTGTAATAGGCTGAGAACTGGACTCATCATTGCAGAGGAACTCTGTTAGGAAAAAGAAACAGTAGTGCTTTTGAGGGCTGGTGTGAAAGGCTCACAGCTAGGGGATTCCTAAATGCAAAGACAGTTTTCTATGCTGGTTTATACTCATGGAAATTTTAGAGTGCTGTGGTGGTGAGTGGTTTTAAACCTGGGCTGGAGGGCAGGATAAAGTCTTGCAGTCTCATTGAGCTTAAAAGTAAAGATCATGCTAGAGAAAGGAGCCTACAATAAACTTAGCACACATCTCACACATGAGACATTGAAACCAGAGGTGAATTGAATCTAAAAAAATCAACAACCTCATCCCAACTCAACTGCTGACTGGTTCATGGTGACCAGCATCTTCCCCTGTCTGCCTGATGAAGGAAAAGGCAAACCACCATTGGGGAATGTAGCATCTACTTTAGTCTTTACACAACTTTTTTGACAATTTCTGGTATGCAAGAAAAAAAATTACATAAAAATGGTGGGGGAGCAATAAACTGAACATAAGAGAAGAAACAACCAGTAGAGGCAGATAAACAGATGATCCAGGTGTTATAGTTAACAGACAAGATTTTAAAATGACTATTTTAAATATATTAAAGAAAGTAAGAAAACATGTGAACAAAACTGATGATAGAGAATTTCAACAGAGAAATGCAATCTATCATTTTTCTATCTATCTTGCCATCTATTCCAAATGTACATTATAAACCTGAACATTTTAAGAAACTTATGAAAAGAGCTTAATAGCACACTAAACAAATGAGAGGACAGGGTTAGTGAACTAAAAATCAGATCAATGGAAATTATCCAAATCTTTGCACAAAGAAATTTAAACTAAACACTGTGTAAAAAAATATAAAGACCACTAGCAAAAGATCTAACATATGTAACTGAAGTCCTAGAGGAGAGAGAAAATAGGGCAAAAGCGTATTTGACTTTTTCAAATCTGATGAAAGACATCAATCTACAGATTTAAGAATTTCAGTGCATCCCCAACAAGAAAAATAAAAGAAGTCAAATCTAGGTACATTACAGTCCAATGGGTGAATATTTTTTTATCTCTTAAAACTTCAGGTTTAATTACATCTAAAGTTAATTCCATTTATTATTTATTTTTAATGCTTTTTTTGTTTTTTATTGTTGTTCAATTACAGTTGTCCCTATTTCCCCCCATGCTACCCCCCCACCTCCCACAATCCATCCTCCCCTTTCTGTTGCTCATGTCCATGGGTCCTTTGTCCATGTTCCTTGCTGGCCCTTTCCCTCCTTTGCCTCGTTATCCCCTTCTTCCACCCTCTTTGGTCACTGTCAGTTTGTTCTTTATTTCCATGTCTCTGGTTATATTTTGCTTGCTTGTTTGTTTTGTTGATTAGGTTCCAATTATAAGTGAGATTATATGGTATTTGTCTTTCACTGCCTGTCTTATTTCACTTAGCATAATGTTCTCCAGATACATCCATGCTGTCATGAGGGAAAAAAATCTTCAAAGTAGCCAGAGGAATAAAGACACACTAAATTAATAGAAATAACAATTACATCGATACCAGACTTTTCAATAGAAACCTTGAAATTCAGATAGTAATGGAATATCTTTAAAGTGCTAAAGAGAAAGAAACAAAACCAAACTCCTGTCAAACTAAAATTTTTAATTCCATGAAAACATTCATTAGAAATGAAAGTAAAAAGGATATTTGAAAACAAATAAAGATCTAGATAAATCACTGCCAGAAAACCTACTAAAGAAACTTCTTCCAGCTTAAAGATATGATGTGTGAAGGAAACAGAACAGGAGAAAGGGGTAAAGAGAACTGAAAAGTGTAAATATGTGGTAGAATATAAAGAGTATTTTGTATTTAAGCCAACAATAACAGCAATGTCTTGTGGGATTTAAAGCCTACATAGAAATAAAATGTGTAACAACCAAACTACAAGGGTTATAAGGGGGTGAATGTAGTTGTGCTGTTACAAGTGTCTTGAATTATTCATGAAGAAGTAAAGTGCTAATTTATGGTAGATGTGAATCAATCAAGAATGCATACTATTATTGCTACAGTAATTGCTAAAATATAATAAAAAATAAGACAAAATCTAGTAGAGGAGATAAAATGGAACATTAAAATATTTGATTAACCCCCAAAAAACTAGAAAAGGAAGAAATTATGAACAAAAACAGATATTACAAATATAAACTAAATAAAAATACCTATATCCAACTATATCAGCAATTACCTTGAAAGTAAATTGACTAAAAACTTCCATTAAAAGAAAAAAATAGTTTTCCTGGGTTAAAAAATTATAAGAAACTATAAGAAATTAAAAACACTGTAAAAAATGCCATATACCCATAAACCCAAAAAACAAAAGTCTTGTTTTTCATATTAATATCAACAATGTAAATTCTGAGGCAAAATATTACAGAGTTAAGAAAAACAGGAAAGTTCCAGCCAAAATGAAGGCATAGGCAGAAAGGCTTCGTGTCCTAGCACAACCAAAAGAAGGATAACAGCCAATTTAAAAACAAAGAACAACCAGAACTGACAGAAAATCATTTACATGGAAGTCCAGCAACCAACAAGTTAAAGAAACATTCATCCAGGCTAGTAGGAGGGGCAGAAATGGGCAGCTGGGGCAAAGACAGACAGCCAGGGCAGAGAGGATGTATGGCAAGCCAGTGGCTGGCAGACCATGCAGATGATCCCTCTTTTGTGCACAGATAAGCAGGGAGAAACAACAGGGGAGCAGACAGACTCTGAAACCCAGGGTTTCAGCACAGGAAATTAAGACTCAAACCCCCTGACTATAAAATGTCTGTGGGGGTTGCTGTAGTGGGAGAAACTTCCAGCCTCACAGGAAATTTACAATCCACTTGTGGGAAGAGAGGGAAGTGATAGAAAGTGGGACAAGAGCAGAGGAAGCTGCAATGTTCCTTCTTTGACCCCTTCCCCACAGACATCAACACAACACAGCAAAGAGGGTTGCCCCACCCTGATGAATAGCTAAGGCTCCACTCCTTACCACATAACACTTGCACTGAGACAAAGAAATATGGTCCAAATAAAAGAACAGATCAAAACTCCAGAAAAAGAACTAAGCAATGAGGCTATAGACAATGTATCTGATTCACAGTTCAAAATACTGGTAATCAGGATGCTCACAGAAATGATTGAGCTTGGTTGCAAAATAAAGGAACAAATGAAGGCTACCCAAAGTGCAATAAAGCAAAATATACAGGGAACCAACAGTGAAGGGAAGGAAACTGGGACTCAAATCAATAATTTGGAACAAAAGTAAAAAATAAACGTCCAACTGGAGCAGAATGAAGAAACAAGAATTCAAAAAAATGAAGAGAGGCTTAGGAACCAATGGGACAACATTAAGCATTCAAATATCCAAATCATGGGGCTGCCAGAAGGAGAAGAGGAAAAGCAAGAAATTGAAAACTTATTTGAAAAACTAATTAAGGAAAACTTTGCCAATCTTGCAAAGGAAATAGACTTCCAGGAAGCCCAGAGTGTCCCAAAGAAATTAGACCCAAGGAGGAATCCACCAAGGCACATCATAATCAACTTATCCAAGATTAAAGACAAAGAGAGCATCTCAGAAGCAGCAAGAGAAAAGGAGACAGTTTCCTACAAAGGAGTGCCCATAAAGCTATCAGCTGATTTCTCAAAAGAAATCTTACAGGTGAGAAGGGGCTGGAAAGAAGTATTTGTAGTGATGAAAGGCAAGGACCTCCATCCAAGATCACTCTATCCAGCAAAGCTGTCATTTAGGATGGAAGGGCAGATAAAGTGCTTCCCAGATAAGGTCCAGTTAAAGGAGTTCCTCATCACCAAGACCTTATTATATGAAATATTAAAGGGACATATCTAAGAAAAATAAGATCAAAAATACAAACAGTAAAATGACAACAAACTCACAACTACCAACAACTGTACCTAAAAAACAGAAACTAAACAAACAACTAGAATAGGAACAGAATCACAAAATGGAGATCACATGGAGGGTTATCAATAGGTAGGGGGAGAGGGAAAATGGGAGGGAAGGGACAGGAAATAAGAATCATAATTTGTAGGCACAAAATAGACAGGGGGAGGTTAAGAATAGTATAGGACATAGAGAAGCTAAGGAACTTATCTGTACAACCATGGACATGAACTGTGTGTGTGAGGGAAATGTTGGAGGGTGGGGGCAGGCAGTGTAGGGAGGAGGGGGATAAAAGGGAGAAAAAAATTGGATCAAATGTAATAGCATAATAAATAAAATATAATTTAAAAAGAGAAAACATAACTATAAAAGGGGAAATTTAACAGGAAGTCATAACTTTTCTTAATTTGAATGCATCTAATAGTATAGTTTCAAAAATATATACTATATAAAGCAAAAACTGAAAAAATTACTATATAAAGCAAAACCTGAAAAAATTAAAAGAAAAAAATGGACAAATCCACAGTCATAGCTGTAAATTTTAACACAATATTTTCAGTATTTTATAATGCTTGTAAACAAAAATGATAAAAACTCTAGAAAGTAAATTTGTCAACATAATGAAAGTTACCTACAAAAATCTACAGTTATCATAATACTTAATGTTGTCATATTGAATTATTTCCTCTTTATGTTTGGGGAAAGACTAGGGTTTTAATGACCACTACCTCCTATTCAACATTGATTAGGAGATCCTAGTCAGGGCAAGAAGACAAGGAAAATAAATAGAAGTATATAAAGAATGGAAATAAAAAAGTAAAATCATATTTTCAGATTATTATACAGGAAGAAAATCCAAAGAAATCTACCATCTTATCCAATAAATGAATTTATCAGGATCACCAGATACAAGGTATTAAAAATTAGTTGTATTTTATATACCAGCAACAAAACAGTTGGAAAATAAAATTAGAAAAGCAATGTCATTACCAATGATATAAAAGTATCAAATACTTCTAAATAAATTTAATGAAATACTTCCTAAACCCCTACATTGAAAACTTTAAAATTTTGCTGAGAGATATTGAAAAGGAACTAAATAAATTATTGTTTCATGTGCTGCAATATTGAATATTGTTAGGATCACAATTATTGCAAGTTAAGCTATAGATTTAGATCTAATCCAAATCTCAATAGATTTTCTTTTTTCAATAGATTTTCTTGTGTATAAAATTGACAAATTGATTCTAAATACATATTGTAATACAGTAGACCTAGCATAGTACAGCCAATCTTGATAAAAAAGTTTGAAGATTACCAGATTTTATGTTATCAAAAATGACTTTAAGTGTTTTATTGGCATAATGATAGAAATTAGATAAATTGAACAGAATAGTGAGTCCCAAATTATATGCGCATATATTTGGATACTTGACTGAAGACAAAGGAAATAAATGTAATTCATGAGGGAAATAATGTTTTTTTCAATAAATGTTTCAGAGAAATTAGATATCTCTAAGCAACAATATGAAGCAGCCACACAAATTTGATGGATAATAGATACACTACTAAAAGCATAAACCCTAAAGCATCTAGAATAGAAGTCCTTGATCAAGGGCTTTATGGACACTAGAGACATTTGTCACAATTAGGTGGAGATGCTATGAAATCAAGAGGCCAAAAATGCTGTTAAAAATGTGACAGTGCACAGGAGAGTTCCCACAACCAAAAATTATCTAACCCAAAATGTCAATACTGCCAAGTTGGCAAACCCCAGTCTAGAAGAAAACATAGAAAAATTCATGATCTTAGGCAGATCATACTATCCATAACTATCCATACTATCCATAACTATCCATCAAATTTAAAAAATGGATGTATGATTTTATTTAAAATAAAACAATTTTTTTCTATCAAAGAAAAGGAAAATGCAAGTTATAGTCTGAGTGAAAATATGTATGATACATAATCTCACAGAGACTCTGCCAGAAAGACTCTAACAGGGGTGTCCAACCTGTGGCCTGTGGATGACATGTGGCCCAGGATGGCTATGAATGCAGTCCAACACAAACTCATAAATTTACTGAAAACCTTTTTTTGGCCCATCAGTTTGCATTAGTGTTTATGTATTTAATATGTGACCCAAGACAACTCTTCTTCCAGTGTGGCCCAGAGACGCCAAAAGGTTAAAGACCTTGGGTCTAAAATGTCCCCATAACCCCTGAATGCTGGTATTCATACCCTGTGTAATACACTGCCCTTGAGTTCTGGTGGGATCTGTGGCTTGTTTCTAACCAATAATTAGAAAATGCATGCTTATTGTACAATATCTGGAAGGAATAGCAAATTTCTTTTTCTTTTAATTGTTCCACTACAGTTTTTTGTCTTTTACTCCCATACCAGCCCACCCGCCTCAGTGCTACCCACCTCCCTCCCATTTCCACCCCCCTTAGTTTTTTTATGATGTGTCCTTTATATTTGCTCCTGTAAACCCTTCTCCTTTTACCCTGAAATTCCCTCTCCTCTCCACTCTGGTCACTGTCAGCCTGCTCTCTATTACAGTGTCTTTGGTTATATTTTGCTTGCTGGTTTGTTTCGTTGTTTAGGTTCCTGTTAAAGGTGAGATCATATGGTATTTATCTTTCACCACCTGGCTTATTTCACTCAGCATAATGCTTTCCAGTTCCATCCATGCTGTTGCAAAGGGTGGGAGCTCCTTCTTTCTTTCTGCTGCATAGAATTCCATTCTGTAAATGTACCGTGGTTTTTTGATCCATTCGTATACTTTTGGGCACCTAGGTTGCTTCCAACACTTGGCTATTGTAAATTGTGCTGCTATGAACATTGGGATGCATAGGTTCTTTTGGATTGGTGTTTCAGGGTCTTAGGGTATAATCCTAGCAGTGGAAATGCTGGGTCAAAAGGAAGATCCATTTTCAGTTTTCTGAGAAATTCCATACTGTTTTCCATAGTGGTTGTACCAGTCTGCAATCCCACCAACAGTGCACTAGGGTCCCCTTCTCTCCACAACCTCTCCAACACTTGTTGTTTGTTGCTTTGTTTATGATGGCCATTCTGACTGGTGTGAAGTGGTATCTCATTGTGGTTTTAATTTGTATCTCTCTGATAGCTAAAGATATTGAGCATCTTTTCATGTGTCTCTGGACCCTCTGTATGTTCTCCTTGGAGAGGTGTCTGTTCAAGTCCTTTGCCCATTTTTTAATTGGGTTGCTTGTCTTCTTAGAGTGGAGTCATGTGAGTTCTTTGTATATTTTGGAGATTAAACCATTGTCTGAGGTATCATTGGCAAGTATGTTTTCCCATACTGTTGGTTCTCTTTTCATTTTAATGCTGTTTTCTTTAGCCATGCAGAAGCTTTTTATTTTGATGAGGTCCCATTTGTTTATTCTTTCCTTTATGTTCCTTGCTCTAGGGGACAATCAGTAAAAATGTTGCTGCATGAAATATCTGAGATTTACCTGCCTATGTTCTCCAGGACTTTAATAGTGCCATGGTTTATATTTAAATCTTTTATCCACCTTGAATTTATTTTTGTGTATGGTGTAAGTTGGTGCTCGAGTTTCACTTTTTTGCACATAGCTGTCCAGCTCTCCCAACATCACTTCTTGAAGAGGCTATTTTTACTCCAGTTTATGTTGCTGTCCCCTTTGTCAAATATTAATTGACTGTATAGACTTAGATTTATTTCTGGGCTCTCTGTCCTGTTCCACTGGTCCATTTGCCTGTTTTTATGCCAGTAACAGGCTGTTTTGATTACTGTGGCCTTGTAATACAGTTTGGTATCAGGTGATCTCTCCTACTTTGCTCTTTCTCAAAATTGCAGCAGCTATTTGGGGTCGTTTATGGTTCCATATAAATGTATGAAGTGTTTGTTATATGTCTGTGAAATACACCATTGGTACTTTAATAGGTATTGCATTGAATCTGTAAATTGCATTGGGTAGTATGGACATTTTGATGATGTTAATTCTTCTAATTCATGAACACGGTGTATGTTTCCATTTGTTTGTGTATTCCTTGATTTCTTTCTTCAGTGTTGTGTAGTTTTCTGCATACAGGTCTTTTATCTCCTTGGTTAGGTTTATTCCTAGTTATTTTATTTTTCTTATTGCTAGATTGAATGAGATTTTTTTTACCTGATATCTGCTTCTCCTGCTTTATTGTTCGTATACAAAAATGCCTTTGCTTTCTGGATATTCACTTTGTATCCTGATCTTTTGCCAAATTCATTTATTAACTCAAGCAGTTTTTGGTGGAGTCTATAGGATTTTCTATGTACACTATCATGTCATCTGAAAATAGTGACAGTTTTGTTTCCTTTTTTCCAATTTGGATGGCTTTTATTTCCTTTTCTTGTCTGATCACTGTGGCTGAAACTTGCATTACTATATTGAATAGAAGTGGTAAAAGTGGACAACCTTGTCTTGTTCCTGATCTTAGTGGAAAAGAATTTATTTTTTGCCTATTGAGTATGATGTTGGCAGTAGGTCTCTCATATATGGCCTTTATGATGTTGAGGAATGCTCCCTCTATTCCCACTTTGCTGAGTGTTTTTATCATAAACAGGTACTCTACCTTATCAAATTCTTTTTTTACATCTATTGATACGATCATGTGATATTGTCTTTGCTTTTGTTTATGTGATGTATTACATTTACTGATTTGCAAATATTGAACCATCCTTGCATCCCTGGGATGAGTCCCACTTGGTCATGGTGTATGATCTTCCTAATGTATTGTTGGATGCGATTTGCCAATATTTTGTTGAGGATTTTAGCATCTATGTTCATCAGCGATATTGGCCTGAGGTTTTCTTTCTTTACTGTGTCTTTATCTGGTTTTGGGATTAGGATGATGCTGGCTTCATAAAGAGTTTGGGAGTCTTCCATCATCTGGAATTTTTGGATTAGTCTGTGAAGGATAGGGGTTAGCTCTTCCCTAAATGCTTTGCAGGATTGTCCTGTGAAACCATCTGGTCCAGGGCTTTAGTGTGTCAGGAATTTTTTGATTACTGCTTTAATTTCATCTGCTGTTATTGATCTGTTCAGGCTTTCTGCTTCTTCTTCACTGAGTTTTGGAAGATTATATTTTTCTAGAAATTTGTTCATTTCACCCAGGTTTTCATATTTCTTGGTATACAATTCTTCATAGTAATTTCTTACAATCCTTTGTATTTCTGTGGTGTCAGTTGTAATCTCTCCTCTTTCATTTCGGATTGTGTTTATTTGGGTCCTCTCCCTTTTTCTCTTGATGGGCCTGCTTAAAGGCTTGTTGATTTTGTTTATCTTTTCAAAAAACCAGCTCCTGGATTTATTGATCCTTAGAATTGTGCTTTTAACCTCTATGTCATTTAGTTCTGCTTTGATCTTGGCTATTTCCTTCCTTCTACTTGCTCTGGGCTGTCTTTGTTGTTGTTCCTCAAGTTCTCATAGGCATAGGGTTAGGTTGTTTGTTTGAAATGTTTCTATCTTTTTAAGTTAGGCTTGTATCACTATAACTTCTCTCTCAAGACTGCCTTTGCTGTGTCCCATAAGTTTTGGGTTGTTGTGGGTTCATTTTTTTTTTTGTTTCCAGAAACTTTTTGATTTCTTCCTTGACCTCATTCTTGACCCACTCATTGTTCAGTAGCATGCTATTCAAACTCCATGATTTGGAATATTTTGGGTTTTTTCCCCCTTGGGGTTGGTTTCTAGTTTCAGTCCTTTGTGGTTGGAGAAAATGCTTGGTATAATTTCAGTTTTCTTGAATTTGTTGAGGATTGTTTTGTGTCCTATCATGTGGTCTATCTTTGAAAATGTTCCATGTGCGTTTGAAAAGAATGTGTATTTAGCTTCTTTGGGATGAAGGGCTCTATATATATCGGTTCAGTTCATTTCCTCTAAGGCATTGTTAAATGTCACAATATCTTTGTTGATATTTTGTTTGGAAGATGTGTCCATTTTTGACAGCGGGGTGTTAAAATCCCTTACTATAATTTTGTTGCTGTCAATATCTTTCTTAAAGTCCTCTAAGTTTTTCTTTATGTATTTGGGTGTTCCTATGTTGGATGCATATATATTTACAATGTTTATGTCTTCTTGGTGGATTCTTCCCTTGGGTATTATGAAGTTTCCTTCTGGGTCTCTCTTTATGGCCCCTTTTTTGAATTCTATTTTGTCTGATATGAGCATTGCTACCTGGGCTTCTTTTTTCTGTCCATTTGCTTGGAAAATTTGTTTCCAGCCCTTCACTTTCAGTCTGTAGGTCTTTTGTCCTGAGGTGGGTCTCCTGTAGGCAGCATATGTGTGGGTCATGCTCTCTTATCCATTCAGCTATTCTATGTCTTTTGATTGTAGCATTTAATCTATTTATGCTTAAGGTTATTATGTTTAAGCTTATTCATTGCCATTTTCATACCTGTGCTCCTCTGTGTCTCTGTCCTTTCCCTCCTTTCCTTAGATCAGTCCCTTTAGCATCTCTTGCAGAGCTGGTTTGGTGGAGGTGTATTCTTTTAGACTTCTTTGTCTGGGAAGCTTTTTATTTGGCCTTATATCTTGATTGAGAGCCTTGCTGAGTAAAGTAGCCTTGGTTGCAGGACTCTGGTTCTCATTACTTGGAATATTTCTTGCCATTCTCTTCTGGCTTGGAGCATTTCCACTGAGAAGTCAGCTGCTAACCTTATTGGGGCTCCCTTGTATGTTATTTCTTGTTTCTCCCTAGCTGCCTTTAAGATTCTCTCTTTGTTTGGAATTTTGCCATTTTAATTATGATGTGTCTTGAAGTGGGCCTCTTTGGGTTCCTCTTGATTGGGACTCTCTGTGTTTCCTGGATTTGTGTGACTTTTTTTTCATCAAATTAGGGGAGTTTTCCATCATCAGTGTTTCAATAAGTTTTCTATCCCTTGCTCTTCTCCTTCTCTTTCTGGTATCCCTATTATACGGATATTATTATGTTTCATATTGTCCTGCATTTCTCTTAATCCCTCTTCATTCTTTCTGAGCCTCTTTTCCTTTTCTTGCTCTTTCTGGGTGATTCCCCTCCCCCAACTTTGTCCTCTTGCTCGCTGATACTATCTTCTGCTTTATTGATCCTGCTTTTCATTCCTTCTACTGTGTTCTTCAGTTCAGAAATTATATTCTTCATTTCCTCTTAGCCCTTGTTGATAGTTTCTATTTCCTTTTTCATGATGATATAGTTCGAAGTGAGTTCATTGTAGCTTCCCTGTACTTTCTGGTAGTTAATTTTGATCTCATTGAGTTTCCTGACAACCATTGCTTTGAAGTCAATATATGATAGTTCAGTTTCTTCTATTTCATTCTGCATTCTTTCTGAGGCTTCCTCCTTTCCTTTCATTTGGGATTGTTTCTTTGTTTTCCCATTGGTTGTGAGACTTTTCTTGTTAGCTTCAGTTTCTTAAATTGATCTGTTCTGGCTCCCTGGATTTATAGTGTGAACTTCTGTGGTAGAATATTGTGAGATTCACTAGTGCAGTCTCCTTGATCCTTGAAGCTCACTAGTTTTGGGCTATCATTTACATTGGCTCTGTGTTTTTCTTTGAGTTTTGATTGTTGTTGGGTCTTTGTTTAGTGGGTCTTTCCCTCGAGCTGGTTAACTGAGGGTCACTCTCTCCACCACCTCTTCTGTTTTATTGTGCTGGTGAGGGAAGGTTGTGGTGAAGCTGGTTCTTCCGTGTGTACAAGGTTCTGATGATTTTCTCTTGATGTTGTTCAGTTGTTTGTACTGGGTAGTTCCTCCACTATTTAGTTGTATTCCAGGATAGGTTCTTGATTGAGGTTTGTGTGGTTTCCACTCCATCCTTCACCTTCTTCTGTTGTTATCTGTTAGTGCTTCCTTTGTTGTTGAGTTTTCTCTTCCAGTGGGTATCCTGGTGTTAACCACTTTCACCTACTCTTTTTTTGTGATCAGTTGGAGGGAGAAGGCAAAATGGTTTAAGACAGCAAAAAAGTATTCTATGATATTTACAGTAGCAGTCGTTAGTGAAGCGGTATGAGATCCTTTGGCTATGTATAGTGTTAACCATGATCTTCCACCCAACTAGCCACTTTTTTAGAAAGGATGGAAAGAAGATAAAACTCTTGTTGGGGACGGAAGGATTGTGAGTTGGATCTAGAAAGCAGTGAGGTTGTGGGAAGTCAGATTCTGAGGTAAGGTGAGAGTAAAGGATAGTAAATAGGTGTAATGCATGATAGAATAGAGTTAATCACTACAGTAATAGAGTTCAGGAAACTGTGAAGTGGGCTAAGATCTGGGAGGGGTGTTGTGAAGGTTTTACAATTGTATGGACCAGCTATTATGTACAATAATATTAGAGCAACAATCATATGACATAATCTATGTGATCTGGATAACCAGAATAGGGAGTATAGCACCTTGCATAGTGTGCTAAAGGAAAACAAGTGATGTGAAGGACAGCAAATTAGCAATACACTATGAAAGAGAGAACAGGGGAACCCTGTCAAATGATACAGTATAACCAGACAAGCAAAGAAGACTATACAGAAAGAAGAGGAATAGAAAAATACTATTAAAATAAAAGAGGTAATAATAATGAAAAAAATAATAATACAAATATGTAATAGCTTGCAGGTTCTCTGTAATAGCAAAATGAATTTTGTCTCACTCTCTCAACTGTTGGGATATCCCCTCTTTGGGTCCAGCTCCGGTGTTTTCACAATTCCAGGGGGGTTTTTTTGTCTCACTTGTGGGTATTAAAAAAAAAGGTAGAAGAAGGCAGAAAGAAGAGATAAAATTTGAAAGAAAGAAAGAAGGAATAAGACAAGAAAGAAGGAAAGACAGGAAAAAGGTAATTAAAGATAAAACAATAATAAAAATTTTAAAAATGAAAGATTACTTTAAAAAAAATCCTCTTTTTTTTCAAGGTGGCCAAACCATTTTTTCTGGTCTTGCTGACTGCAGCAGGCTGAGGGGTGATTGGTATGGCTTTTCTCCCTTCCCGATCTGCACTTAGCCAGTTGTGCGCCCAGTCTCCCCAGAGCTAGCCTGATGCCTCTCCCAGCACCTTGTATGTGGGATTCAGGTCTTCCTGAGAGCACTCTCTTCCCCCAGGTTTACTGCTGTGGGCTGGGGTGTGGCACACTCATTCACTTGGCCAGGCTGCCTCGGTCCCTTGGGCTTAGGCACACACCCTTCCTAATGGTATGGGGGTGCACAGGGCCTTCTGCACAAACTTCTGTGCCACCTCAGGATCGCTGCCTGGCTGGGTGGGGAGGAGGCCAAGGAGCTGTTGCCAGAGTATTCCCCAAACAGTTTTTCTTCTTGAGAAATTCCTCCTACTCAAGCCTGTTGCTCTGTATAGCCCCATTCTCCAGCCACACCAGTGACTATTGCGGTCAGTGCCTGTCCCTCCGTGACTCTCAGCTCTCCCAAGTTGGTGTCCACAGCCCCTGTGTGTTTGCCACTCTGTCCTTTTTCCCCTCTCTGCCACGTCAGGCAACCAGGTCTCTCCCAGTGCTGTTTAAACCTTGATTGACCGGGGGGCAGGGAGCAGTTGACCCAGCTATCTCCCAAGGACTCTATGGTGGGCCTGGCAGTGGGCACCAGGCCTGGGACTGCAGCTGCCTTGGTCCCCATGGTGGTCCCTGGGACCTTATTATCCTGAAGCAGTCTCCTTACCATCTGGTTTTTCAGTGTCCGCTATAATTTTTGGTCTCTTATTTTCATATATGCTGGGGTACTGTTGGCTGTTTGCTCTGTTCCTCCATAGATCAGCTAGAATTTTCTCATGTGTGTGGAGGGAAGTAGAATCTGCTCCCTCCTATCTCATTGCCATCTTCCCTCCAAGTTTCTGGATAGCAAAATTTAACAAATATGTTTAAAAATCTGACATAATCTCAGGATTCAGATCATGACTACTCTTAACATTTTGTTTTATTTTCTTCCAGTCTTTTGTTTTGTTTTTAATGATTCGAAACTTACTGAAAAGTTACAAGAACAAAACAAAGCACTCTGTTATCCCTGTTAACCAGATTCCCCTGACCACTTAATATTCTGGGATGTACTATCCTCAACAAGAGCACTCTCCTACATAGCCACTGTACAAGCCTCTGAAAATCAGGAAACCAGCACTTGTATAACATTACCAGCCAGCCCATTAACCCCATTCAAATCTCACCAACTATTCCACCAATGCCTTATTTTCCTTTCTGGTCCCACAGCCTGCCTATCTAGGAATATGCTTTGTATTTTGTGGTCATGTCACATCAATTTCCTGTAGTCTGGAATAGTTCCTCAGTCTATCTCTATCCACATTGCAAAGCTTAAAGAACACAGTTGGACTGTAGCAGGACCACCAATTTGGGCTGGACTCATGTTTCCTCTTGATCACACTTAAGGCACATATTCCTGGCCAAAAGAACACAGAACTAGGAGAGGATCCAAGATGGAGGCATAGGTGGTCACACTGTACCTCCTCGCGCAACCAAAACTAAGGACAAGAATTTACAAACAAGAAACAACCAGAACAGAGAGAAATGAACCAAATGGAAGTCTGAATACCATATATCCAGTCCGGTAAGGAGGGGCGGAATTGGAGGCCTAAGGAGAGGGGTTGGGGGGTACCAGCAGGAAAAATTGGTGGCTGGCAGACCCGTGTGCACAGGGTGCAGACTGCAGTTGGTGGACCACAGAAGTGCTGGGGCAGCAGACAGACTGGTGGCAGACCCTGGGTGCAGGAGGCAACGAGCAGACCCAGTGAGGCGTGCAAGGCAGCTGGCTGTCTGCAGCCAGACATTCTTGCACAGACAAAATTAGCAAAAATGGGCAGCAACACAGACCATGCAACCCAGGGACCCAGCGCCAGGAAACAAAGTCTTAAGGCACCGATTGAAAACACCTGTGGAAGGTGAGGCCGGGAGATTCTCTCAGCCTCACAGGAGGCTCCTTGGAGAAACCCACAGAGTCTGAGGGAGTGCATAAGCCCACCCACCTGGGAGTCAGCACCAGAGGGGACCAATTTGCTTGTGGGAAGCGGCAAGGGGGGCTGGAGTCCTGGTGAGAGCGGAGCAGGCACCATTGTTCCCTCTCAGACCCCGCCCCCACATACAATGTCACAACCCAGTGACTGAGGTGCCCCGCCCTGGTGAACACCTAAGGCTCCACCCCTCATACATAACAGGCATGACCAGACCAAAGGAAAAAAATAAAATAAAATAAAAAAGATGGCTCAAACAGAGTTAAAAGCCCCAGAGCCAATTTTTTTAAGCGACCGAGAAATAGCCAACCTATCAGATGCACAGTTCAAAGCACTGGTGATCAGGATGCTCACAGAATTGGTGGACTTTAGTCATAAATTAGATGAACAAATGCAGACTACAATAAGTGAAATGAAGAAAAATGCACACAGAATGAATAGTGATGGAAAGAAAACTGGGTTTCAAATCAATGGAAAGGACCAGAAGGAGGAAAGGAACAGCCAAACAGAAAAGAATGAAGAAACAAGAATTCAAAAAATGAGGAGAGACTTAGGGACCTCCAGGACACCTTTAAACATTCCAATATCTGAATTATAGGGGTACCAGAGGGGAAGAGGAAACACAACAAGTGGAAAAGTTATTTGAACAAATAATAAAGGAGAACTTCCCCAATATGGCAAGGGAAATAGACTTCCAGGAAGTCCAGGAAGCTCAGAGAGTCCCAAAAAGGTTGGACCCACAGAGGAACATGCCAAGGCACATCATAATTACATTACCCAAGATAAAAATGAAGGAGAGAATTCTAGAAGCAGCAAGAAGTAAGGGGACAGTTACCTACAAAGGAGCTCCCATCAGAATGTCAGCTGATTTCTCAAAAGAGACCTTGCAGGCAAGAAGGGGCTGGAAAGAAGTATTCCAAGTCATGAAAGGCAAGGACCTACATCCAAGAATACTCTATCCAGCAAAGCTTTCATTTAGAATGGAAGGGCAGATAAAGTGCTTCTCAGATAAGGCCAAGTTACAGGAGTTCATCATCAGCAAGCCCTTATTATATGAAATGTTAAAGGGACTTATCTAAGAGAAAGAAGATAAAAAATATGAACAGTAAAAAAAGACATCAAACTCACAGTTAGTAACAACCACACCTAAACAAGAGCAAACTAAGCAAACAAAGGGAACAGGAGTGGAACCACAGAAATGGAGATCACATGGAGGGTTAGCAACAGGGGAGTGGGAGGAGGAGAGAGGGGGGAAAAGATATAGAGAATAAGTAGCATAGATAATAGGTAGAAAATAGACAGGGGGAGGTCAGGAATGGTGTGGGAAATGTAGAAGCGAAAGAACTTACGACACATGGACTTGAACTACAGGGGGGAAATATGGGTGGGAGGGGGTGGACAGGGGGGAGGGGAGTGAAGGGGGAAAATGGGACAACTGTAACAGCATAATCAATAAAATATATTTTTAAAAAAGAACACAGAACTACTCTTCTCATTGCCTCATGTCAGTGGGCACATGATGTTCGTTCATTGTGCTCATCTGAAGATTGTTATCTGCCTGATTTCTTCACATAGAGCCACTATTTCTCCCTCTGCATTTGATCAATGTTTTGTGGAGACAGGTTCTGAAATTGATCAGCTTCTTGAATCTCTGTCCACCAAAATCTGTGCTGTTGACAACTGCCTATATCAACCACTGCTGACATGGTTGCCAAGTGGTGATTATTTTCATGACTTCTATATGTATTGGTCAGCATTGTATTTTATTATTTTTAGTTTTTCCTTTTTCATTTTATTTTATATACTATTTTATCTTTATTGTATTTTTTCCCATTACCATTTAGTCCTCTTATATGCCCTTCCCCCCAGGAATCATCACACTGTTGTCCATGTCCATGAGTGATGCAGATACTGACCTGCAATATCTGTGGCGCTGTGGATGGTGAAGATACGAGAGAAATACACATGGATTACTGAGTCCTGTGGAGGAATAGGGATGGCATGGCCACTCTCTCAAGAGAAGAGCACGCTGCACCACTGCCTGAGCAGGTTTTTATTAGGTAGCTTTGAGTAGAAATACAGATACAGCTTGTTAACCATTGTCTGGCAGTGAGGATCAAACAAATAGATAATGTTCAAAGAGCTAAAAAGGGCTCACACTGAGTTGGGGTCTTACCACCTAAAAAACTACAGAACTTAAAGGGCTAAATTCATTTCCTGCCTGGGCCTTCATAATCTAATTAAGAGCATCCTCAGCAAAGCAGGGTTCACAGGATTTTACATATCCTTTTCTCAGGCCTCACCTCCCCGGGAAGTCTGCAGTTCCCAGTATAGGGCTGCACCACCCCTTGTCATTGCCACAGGCTTGAGTCAGCCAGAGGAGACAAGGCAGCTAAGAGATAGGAGACTTCTCTCAGGCAGAATGAGGACTCAGGGTTTGTCAAAGCCAAGGGGTGGGGGTCGATCACCCCCTCTTTCCACAGCCCCCTGAGCCCTCCCATGAGGGTCTTCCAACGTGATCGTGCCTGTCTTAGGTCCATCCTCTACTGAGGAATCTTACCCGTCATGGGCTAACCAACCAAGCAATGGGGGCCAGGCAAGGAGCAGAAACAGCGCTCCTGCCAGGGAGATAAGCTTGTCTCCTTAGTGTCTCTTGGTCTGGAGGTCTCTCACTCAGCCTTAGCCATGGGGGGTTACAGCTCCTGAAACCAGGCAGGGCGGTTCCCAACACATGAGTTGTTTTTCCTTTTTGCTCAATCCCTCCACCCCCTCACCTCCCTCACAACCAGCTGTCATTCTTCTTTCCATCTATGAGTCCATCTCCATTTTCCTTGTTAGTTCAGTTTGTTCATTAGATTCCACATACGAATACGATCATATGGTATTTGTCTTTCTCTGACTGGCTTATTTCAATTAGCATAATTTTTTCCAGGTCCATTCAAACTGTTGCAAAGGGTAAATTTTTCTTCTTTTTATGGCTGAGAAGTACTCCACTGTGTAAATATCCCATAGTTGTGTTCCACTCATCTACTAATGGACACTTGGGCTGCTTCCATATCTTCGCAATTGTAAATAACACTGCAATAAACATAGGGGTGCTTATGTTCTTTCAGGTTAGTGTCTTGGTTTCCTTCAGATATATTCCCAGAAGCAGGATCACTGAGTCAAAAGGCAGATCCATTTTAAATTTTTCGAGGTATCTCTACAGTGCTTTCCATAGTGGCTGCACCAGTCTGCATTCCCACTAACAGTGCAGAAGGGTTCCCCTTTCTCCACACCTTCTCCAGCACTTGTTGTTTATTGATTTATTGATGACAGGCATTCTGACAGAGGTGAGATGGGTATCTCACTGCGGTTTTAATTTGCATTTCTCTGATGATTAGTGATGTTGAGCATCTTTCATATGTCTATTGGCCATCTGTATATCTTCTTTGGAGAAGCACCTGTTCAGGTCCTTTGCCCATTTTTTAATTGTGTTCTTCATTCTTTTGGTGTTGAGTTTTATAAGTACTTTATAAATTTTGGATATTAACCCTTTATCACATGTATCCATCAATATGTTCTCCCATTTTGTTAGTTGTCTTTTTATTTTTTTGATGATTTTCTTTGCTATGCAAAAGAAAATTTAGTTTGCCTTTTTAGTTTGATATAGTCCCATTTGTTTATTTTTTCTTTTGTATCCCTTGCTATATCTGATAAAAGAATTTTTAGGAGCAACAAATTCTTTTAAGTGTGAAGTTAGATTGTTTATTTGAGCCTCTTTTTTTTTTTTTTGAGATAGGCCTGTAAGGTTATGAAGTTCCCTCTTACAATTGCTTTCGAGATGTCCCACAGATTTTGGATTGGAAAATTTGGAATTGGATTTTGGATTTGGATTTTGGAAAATTTAGATAGCCTTTTTAGTTTGATATAGTCCCATTTGTTTATTTTTTCTTTTGTATCCCTTGCTATATCTGATAAAAGAATTTTTAGGAGCAACAAATTCTTTTAAGTGTGAAGTTAGATTGTTTATTTGAGCCTCTTTTTTTTTTTTTTGAGATAGGCCTGTAAGGTTATGAAGTTCCCTCTTACAATTGCTTTCGAGATGTCCCACAGATTTTGGATTGTTGTATTATCATGTTTCTTTGTTTTTAAGGTATCTTTTGATTTCTTCCTTGGTCTCATTGTTGACCTTTTCATTGTTTAATAACATATTATTTAGTTTCCATGTCTTTGCATTTCTTTCAGATTCTTTTTGTGGTTGATTTCCCATTTCATAGCATTGTGGTTAGAGAAGATGCTTGACATGATTTTAGTCTTAAATTTATTGAGATTTATTTTGTGTCCTAACATGAGGTCTGTCTTAGAAAATGTTCCATGTGATTTTGAAAAGTAAGTATATTCTACTGCTTTGGGATAAAATGCTCTGAAGATGTCAATAAATCCATTTGATCTAGTGTGTTGTTTAAGGCTGCTGTCTCCTTGTTGATTTTCTGTCTGGAAGATCTATCCTTTGAAGTCAATGGGGTGTAAAAACTTCCAACTATGACTGTATTACTGCTGATCTCTCCCTTATGTCCATCAAGATTTACTTCACATATTTACATGCTCCTATGTTAAGTGCATAAATGTTTACTAGAGTTATATCTTCTCGTTGGTTTGTTCCCTTTATCATTATGTAGTGTTTTTCTTTGTCTCTTACTATAGCCTTGGTTTTAAAATCAATTTTGTCAGATATAAGCTGCTACCCCAGCTTTTCTTCCCTTTCCATTTGCATGAAATATTTTCTCCATCTCTTTACTTTTAGTCTGTGTGTATCTTTTGATCTGAGATGGGTCACTTGGAGGCAACATCTTATCCATTCAGCTACTCCATGTTTCTTGGTTGGAACATTTAAGCCATTTACATTAAAGTAATTATTGACAGAAATGAATTTAGTGTCATTTTATTCTCAGACTATTTTCTTCTTCTTCCTCTTCTTCCTCCTCCTCCCTTTCTTTTTCTCCTCCCCCTCCTCCCCCTCCCCTCCCCTCCCTCCTCTCTCTCCTCCACTTTTTCCTCCTCTTCCTCCTCCTCCTCCTTCCCCTCCTCGTCCTCCTCCTTCTTCTTCTCCTTCTCCCCTTCCTCCTCCTCCTTCTTCTCCTTTTCTCCTCCTCCTCCTCCTCCTCCTCCTTCTTCTTCTTCCTTCTTCCTCCCCCTCCCCACTTCCCCTCCTCCTCCTCAAGTAAGCCCTTTAACATTTGTTGCAATATTGGTTTGGTGTTAACAAACTCTGTCAGCTTTTTCCTGTCTGGGAAGCTCCTTATTTTTCCTTCCTTTTTAAATGATAGCCTTGCTGAGTAAAGTAGTCTTGGTTGTAGGACCTTCCTTTTCATCACCTTGAATATTTCATGCCACTTCCTTCTGCCTGAAATGTTTCTGTGAGATAGCAGATGATAGTGTAATTGGTGCTCCCTTGTAGATAACTACCTGCTTTTGTTTTGTGGATTTTAGGATTCTCTGCTTGTCTTTAAGCCTTGTCATTTTAATTATGATGTGTCTTGGTGTAGGCCTCTTTGGTTCAACTAGTTTGGAATTCTCTGAGTTCTCTGGACTTGTGTTTCTTTTTCCTTCACCAGATTAGGGAAGTTTCTGGTCATTATTTCTTTAAATAGGTTCTTGGTCCTTGCTTGCTCTCTTCTTCTTCTGGTATTCCCGTGATGCAGATATTATTACATGTCATGTTGTCATGTAACCATATGTCCAAAATGTTTCTTCAGCTGTCCTCATTTTTTAAAATTACTTTTCTTTCTGATGCTTTGCCTGGGTTTTATTTCCTATCTTTTCTTCCAAATCACTGATTTGATGCTCTGCTTTATCTGACTTACCACTTATTCCTTCCAGTGTATTATTTATTTTGGATTCATTCTTTATTTATGACTAGTCATTTTTTATGGTTTCTATGTCTTTTTTCAAGCTGTTGAGTATACTTATAATCATTACTTTAAACTCTCTGCTAAATTGCTTGCCTCCATTTTATCTAGTTCTTTTTCTTGTTCTTTCATTTGGGGTCTGTTTCTTTGTCTTCCTCTTTTGGCTGCTTCTTTTTATTTTCTGCCTTAGTTGTTAAACTAACAAGTGATATAGCCTCAAGCTGTAATCAGCAGTGCAGCTTAAACACCACAGGGTGAGGCAGAGTAGTTCATCTTTGTGGTGCTATTGCTTCTCCTAAGGCTGATCCCACAATGGAAAGAAGTGCTCTGCTTGAGAAAGATGGCTTCTGAAGTAGGGAATAACTCAGCACAGGGATCCTGGCATCTGTATCTTCAGTTCTCTCCCCAGAGCCACCAACCACAGACTCTCCTCAAGCATCTTTAGTCCACTCTGCTCTCTCTCTCTGCTGGAGCCTAGGATAAGTGGCAGCAAATGAAATTTTGTGCATTGGCCCTTTAAGATGCTTTCTCTGTCTCCAGCCATCTCTCCCTGGGAGACAGAAATTCTGCTGCTTTTCACACCTGGATGTTATCTTGGTTTCTTTCTAGCTCTGGTGCTGTATGCTGGGGAGCCCAGCTTGGGGTTTAGACCCCACCCTTCTCAGGGGGACTCCCCCAGGCTGCTGAAATATCCCTCCAGGACTTCAGTTGCTATGTGTGGGAGCCCAACCAACCCTCTTGTGCCTCCTCTGCACTCCCCACCAGTGAAGTGGCTTCTTCTGTCTGTCCTTGGTTATAAGGCTTCTCTCTGGCTAGCGTTCAGATAGTCATTCAGGATGATTTATCTACATTAGTTGTAATTCCAGATTGGTCCTGAGAGGAGGTTAGTGTAGTTTCCACTTACTCCTCCATGTTCTTGGGTCCAGTCAGCACTAAATTTTAAAGAAGAGCTTTCCCTTCTCCCTTTTATATTTATTAACATTTTTTTTAAATTTTAATGAATTTATTGGGCTGACATTCATTAATATAATTATATAGGTTTCAAGTATACAATTCTATAATACATTCTGTATATTTTATTATGAGTTCACTACTCTGGGTCAAGTATCCTTCTGTTACCATTTACCCACCTTTACCCTCTCATAACCTCCCCACCCCCATTCCTTTGGCAATCAGCATACCATTGTCTGTGTCTATGGGATTTGTTTTTTGGCTGTTGCTTAATCTCTTCAACTACTTCACCCAGTCCCAACCCACTTCTCTGACAGCAGCCAGTCTGTTCTCTGTATGTTTGAGTCTGTTTCTATTTTGTTAGTTTATTTTGTTTATTAAATTCCATGTATAAGTAAAATAATATGCTATTTGTCCTTCTGTGACTGGCTTATTTCACTTAACATAATACTCTCCAAGTCCATCCACATATTCACACAAGGTAAAATTTTCTTCTCCTTTTTCTATAGCCATGTAGTTTTCTGTTGTGTAAATGTACCACAGCTGTTTTATCCATTAGTCTACTAGTGGGCCCCTGGGTTTCTTCCAAACATTGGATATTGTAAATAACTGTGCAATGGACATAAAAGTGCATATATGCTTTTGAATTACTGTTTTGGGTTTCTTTGGATATAGTCCCAGAAGTGGAATCACTGGGTCATAAATCAGTTCAATTTTTAATATTTTGAGGAACCTCCATGGTGGCAGCACCAACTGAATTCCCACCAAGGGTACATAAGGTTTCCCTTCTCTCCACATCCTTGCCAACACTTGTTTGTTGATTTACTGATGCTACCCTTTGACTGGTGGGAGGTGATATTTTATTGTGGTTTTAATTAGCATTTCTATGATGATTAGTGATGTTGAGCATCTTTTCATATGTCTGTTGGCCATCTGCATATCCTTTTGGAGAAGCGTCTCTTTGAGTATTTTGTCCATTTTTAAACAGATTTTTTAAAAAGATTTTATTTATTTTTAGAGAGAGGGGAAGAGGGAGAAAGAAGGAAATAAACATTGATGTGAAAGAGAAAGATTGATTGGTTGCTTCTTGAATGCACCCTGATCGGTGACTGAACCTGCCACCAAGGCATGTGCCCTTACAGGGAATCCAACCAGTGACATGTATGAGATGTTGGTGTATGGGATGATGCCCAACCAACTGAGCTGCACTGGTCAGGGCAGATTGTTTGCTCATTTTTTGGTCTCGAGTTATGTAAGTTCTTTATAAATTTTGGATAATAAACCCTTACAGATGTATTGGTAATATGTTCCCTCATTAAAGGTGCTGTCTTTTCATTTTGTTGATGTAGTCTTATTTGTTTATTTTTTGTTTCCCTTTCCTGAAGAGATATATCAGAAAAGATATTGCAATGGGAAATGTTAGAGATTTTAAAGCCTATGTTTTCTTTTAGTCTTACATTTAAGTCGTAGTCCATTTTAAGTTTATTTTTGTATATGGTGTAAGAAGGTGGTCTAATTTTACTTTTTTGAAGATATCTATCCAGCACCATTTATTTTCCCAACACCAATTATTGAATAGCCTATCTTTACTCCATTTTATCCTCTTGCCTAATTTGACAAATATTATTTGACCATAATGGTATTAGTTTATTTCTGGGCTGTCTATTCTGTTCCATTAATCTATATAACTGTCAGTACCATTCTGTTTTAATTACTATGGCCTGGTAGTGTAATTTGATATCAGATAGCATGATTCATCCAACTTTGTTCTTCTTTCTCAAGATTGCTGTGGCTAACAGACGCAGGGCCCTTATGGTTCCATATAAATTTTTGGAATATTTTTTCTAGTTTGGTGAAATATGCCACTGGATCTGAATAGGAATTCTATTGAATCTATAAATTGTTCTGGGTAATATGGACAACTTAATGATGTTATTTCTTTCTATCCATGAACACAGTATATGCTTCACTTACTCGTTTCTTCTTTGGTTTCTTTCTTCTTTGTCCTATATGTTTCTGAAATCTTTTATATCCTTGGTTAAGTTTATTCTGAGATTTTTTTTCCAATATCATTTACTTTTCCTGGAATCTAGATATGACTAACTTAATAGTATTGAGCAAGACAGTGCTCAATACTATTAAGGTTCATTTTAAGTTCTTTAAACTAGCTCATCATTTATAAATGTGAATTCACATTTCAGTAAAAATGGAAACTAGAATTTGACATTAACAAATTTACTCAATATTAATGTTAACCACAAAATTTTTATATGAGCCATGTGGACTTAATATACCAGAACTTGGCCTTTATAAACTAGCTTATACGTAAACAGTGACTTTATCTGTCCTAACCTATTTAGTGTTGCACCAGAGCCCCTTCCACAGCTTTTACTACATAAACAGATTCCTCCCTTTAGGAAAAAGTGAAAAAGTTCCCACCTGGAGAAAAAAAACCTAACAGATTTATCCAGTTCTGAATCATCAGAAAATATAACACCAGAAATAGGTTATGAGCTACTCTTAAGTCTTTTAACCTAAATAGTATAAAAGAAAGTTACAGTGTTAGCTGAAAGAACACAGAGGTTTCTCATTTGTTTTAATGGGTCTCAAAATTCTGTAACAGATTTTGGTCAAGTTGTTTCCATTAAAAAGTACTGATTTTAAAAACTAATAACTTAAAAACTGCTGTGCACACACAAAAAACACAAATGGTCCATAAAACATTCTCCTTTCTTTCTGGAGATTTTATGATGCACTGTAATCATTAACCAGTCCTTTACTATTAAACTTAAGTGGCCAATTGAGACAAACAGTTCTGATACCATTCTTCCACTACTGATTAAGACTGAGGTGGCAGGTGTTGGGGATAGTATTCATTTAGCCTTCTGAGCTTTCTGGGCAGACTTGGTGACTTTGCCAGCCCCAGCTGCCTTCTTGTCCACTACTTTGATGACACCAACAACAACTGTCTCATGTCACTAACAGCAAAGCAGCCCAGACGAGGATAGTCAGAGAAGCTCTCAATACACATGGGCTTGTCAGGAACCATATCAACAATGGCAGCATCACCACATTTCAAAAACTTTGGGCAATCTTCCAGCTTTTTTACAGAGTGACAATCTTCTCCTTCAGCTCAGCAAACTTGAAAGCAATATGAGCTGTGCAACAATCCAGAACAGATGCATATCCAACACTGATTTAGCTTGGATGGTTGAGGATAATCACCTGAGCTGTGAAGCTGTCAGCTTCCACTGGTGGGTCACTTTTGCTATCACACGCCACATAGCCTCGATGAACATCCTTGACAGACATGTTCTTGACATTGAAGCCCGCATTGTCCCCAGGAAGAGCTTCATTCAGAGCTTCATGGTGCATTTCAACAGACTTTACTTCAGTTGTAATGTTGACTGGAGCAAAGGTGACCACCATGCCAGGTTTGAGAACACCAGTCTCCACTCCGCCCACAGGGACAGTACCAATGCTACCAATTTTGTAGACATCCTGGAGAGGCAGACACAGGGGCTTGTCAGTTGGATGAGTTGGTGGCAGGATGTAATCCAGAGCTTCAAGCAGCATGGTTCCACTGGCACTGCCATCTTTATGGGTGGCTTTCCATCTTTTGAACCAAGGCATGTTAGCACTTGGCTCCAGCATGCTGTCACCTTTCAAACCAGAAATTGGCACAAATGCTATGGGTGTCAGGATTGTAGCCAATTTTCTTAACGTAGGTGCTGACTTCTGTAACAATTTCATTGTATCTCTTCTGGCTGTAGGGGAGCTCAGGGGAATCCATTTTGTTAACACCAACAATCAGCTGTTTTACACCCAGTGTGTAAGCCAGAAGGGCATGCATGCTCACAGGTCTGCCCATTCTCAGAGATATCTGCTTCAAACTCACCAACACCAGGAGCAACAATTAGGACAGCACAGTCAGTCTGAGATGTCCCTGTAATCATGTTCTTGATAAAGTCTCTGTGTCCTGGGGCATCAGTGATGGTCACATAATACTTGTTGGTTTCTAATTTCTACAGGGAGGTATCAATGGTGATACCATGCTCATGTTCAGCTTTCAGTTTGTCCAAGACCCAGGCATACTTGAAGGAGCCTTTCCCATTGCAGCAGCCTCCTTCTCAAAAATTTTGATGGTTCTTTTGTCGATCCCATCACATTTGTAGATCAGATGGCCAGTAATGGGAGACTTGCCGGAATCTATGTGTCCAATAGCCACAATGTTAATGTCAATCTTTTCCTTTCCCATTTTGGCTTTGATTTAGTGGTGGTTTTCTTGACACTTGTGTTCTGGCATAAAACCCATTGCAAAAAAGCTGTTGTGAGATATTTTTAATGCAACAGTAAATGGGATTGTTTTCTTAGTTTTCCTTTATGATAGTTCATTATTGGCATACAAAAAATTCACTGATTTCTGGATATACATTTTGTATCCTGCTACTTTACTGAATTCATTTATCAGTTCTAGTAGGGTTTTTTTTTTTTTTGGTGGACTCTTTAGGGCTCTCTGGATACAGTATTATGTCATTTGACAATAACAGTTTTGCTTCTTCCTTTCTAATTTGGATGCCTTTTATTTCTTCTTTTTCTCTGATACCTGTGGCTAGGACTTCCACTACTGTGTTGGACAAAGTAGTGAGAGAACACATCTCTGACTTATTCCTGATCTTAAGGGAAACATTTGTATTTTTTGCCATTGAATTTGACGTTGGCTATGGATTTGTCATATATGATCTTTCTTATATTGAGGTACATTATCTCTGTTCCCAGTTTGATGAGAAGTTTTATCACAAATGGGTGCTAGATTTTATCAAATGCTTTTACTGCATTTATTAATATGGTCATGTGATTTTTATCCTTTATTTTTGTTGTATGGTGTATCATGTTTATTGATTTGCAGATATTGTACCAACCTTGCATTTCCAAAATAAATTCCACTTGATCATGGTAAATGATCTTTTTAATGAATTGCTGAATCTGGTTTGCTAATATTTTGTTGAAAATTTTATCATCTATGTTCATTAGGGATATTTCTTGTAGTGTCAGGGTTTTTGTTTTGGGGAGTTTATTGATTACTGCTTCAATTTCGTTACCTGTAATCAGTTTATTCAAATTTTTATTCTTCCTTATTCAGTTTTAGAAAATGGTATGTTTTTCAGAATTTATCCATTTCATCCAGATTGTCCAATTTGTTGGCACATAGTTGTTTATAACATCTTCTTAATCTCCTTTTATTTCTTTCAAGTGAATTGTTACTTTCACTCTTTTATTTCTGATTTTATTTATTAGGGTTCTCTATGTTTTTCTTGATGAGTCTGGTTAAAGATTTGTCAATCTTTATCTTTTCAAGGAACCAGCTCTTGGTTTCATTGATCAATTGTAGTGGTATTTTAGGCTCTATTTCATTATTTCTGCTGTGATCTTTATTAAATTTATTGAGACTTGTTTCATGTCCTAACATGTGGTCTATCTTAGAACATGTTTCATGTGCATCTGAATAAAATGTATATTCCGGTGCTTAGAGTTGAAATGCTTTAAAGTGTATCAATTAAATCCACTTGGTCTAGTGTGTCATTTAAGGCCATCATTTCCTTGTTCATTTTCTGTCTGGAAGATCTATTCATTGATATCAATGGGGTGTTACAACCTTCTACTATGACTGTATTACTGTCAGTCTCTCCCTTTATGTTCATCAAACTTTGCTTTACATATTTAGGTGCTCCTATATTGTGTGCACAATTGTTTACAAAAGTTATATCCTCTTATTGGATTCTTTGTCTCTTATTATTGCCATTCCCTTTTTTTCATTGCTGCTTATAGAGAGAGGAAGAGAAAGACTAAGGAAAAGAGAGAAACATTGATGTGAGAAACATCAATTGGTTGTCTCCTATACATGCCCAGACCAGGTATTGCACATGCCCAGATTGAGATTGAACCCACAATCCAGTTTTGTGCAACAATCAGGAATTGAACTCACAACCCATTGGTTATGGAATGATGGCCTAACCAATGAGCCACTCTGGCCAGGGATATTGCTTTTGGTATTTTTTTTTTTCATATTGTGTCTGATTTCTTTTTTTTAGAAATTATTCAATTGTTGTTCAATTACAGTTGTCTGCGTTTTCCTCCCACCACTCCCCCTCATCCAACCACACCTCCCTCCCTTGCTTCCACCCTCCCCCTTTGTTTTGTCCATGTGTCCTTTATAGTAGTTCCTGAAAACCCTTCTCTCATTGTCCCTCCTCCCTCAGCTATTATTAGAATGTCCTTAATTTCAATGCCTCTGGTTGTATTTTGTTTGCTTTTCTCTTTTGTTGATTATGTCCCACTTAAAGGTGAGATAATATGGTATTTGTCTTTCACTGCCTAGTTTATGTCACTTAGAATAATGCTGTCCAGCTCCATCCATGCAAAGTGTAGGAGTTCCTTCTTTCTTTCTGCTGCATAGTGTTCCATTGTGTAAATGTACCATAGTTTTTTAATCCACTCATTTGCTGCTGGGCACTTACGTTGCTTTCAGCACTTGGCTATTGTAAATTGTGCTTCTATGAACATTGGGGTGCATAATTTCTTTTGGATCGGTGTTCCAATGTTCTTAAGATATAATCCCACCAATGGAATTGTCAGGTCAGAAGCCAGTTCCATTTTTAGTTTTCTGAGGAAATTCCATACTGTTTTCCACAGTGGTTGCACCAGTCTGCATCCCTACCAACAGTGCACTAGGGTTCCCTTTTCTTCACAACCTCTCCAACACTTGTTTGTTGATTTGTTTATGATGCCTATTCTGACCAGTGTGAAGTGGTATCTCATTGTGGTTTTAATTTGCATCTCTCTGATGGCTAGTGATGTTGAGCACCTTTTTCTGTGTCTCTGGGCCCTGTGTATGTCCTCCTTGGAGAAGTGTCTGTTCGAGTCCTTTGTCCATTTTTTAATTTTTTTTTTTGTCTTCCTGGAGCGGAGTCATGTGAGTTCTTATATATTTTGGAGATCAAACCCTTGTCCAAGATATCATTGGCAAATATGTTTTCCCAAACAATTGGTTCTCTTTTCATTTTATTTCTCTTTAGCCATGCAGAAGCTTTTTAACTAGATGAAGTCCCATTTGTTTATTCTTTCCTTTATGTCTCTTGCTTTAGGGAACATATCCATGAAGATGTTGGTGGATGGAATGTCTGAGATTTTCCTGACAATGTTTTCCTCTAGGACTTTTATGGTGTCAAAACTTACATTTAAATCTTTTATCCACCTTGCATTTATTTTTGTGTATGGTGTAAGTTGGTGATCAAGCTTCATTTTTTTGCATGTAGGAGTACAGATCTCCCAACACCATTTGCTGAAGAGGCCATTCTTGCTCCATTTTATGTTTCTGCCCCCTTTGTCAAATATTAATTGACTATAGAGACTTAGGTTTGTTTCTGAGGTCTCTGTTCTGTTCCATTGGTCTATGTGCCTGTTACTATGCCAGTAGCAGGCTGTTTTGATTACAGTGGCCTTGTAATACAGTTTGGTATCAGGCATTGTGATCCCTGCTACATTGTTCTTCTTTCTCAAAATTGCTGCAGCTCTTTGGGATAATTTACGGTTTCATATAAAATTTCTGAAATGTTTGTTTTATATCTGTGAAATATGTGATGGGTACTTTAATAGGGATTGCATTGAATCTATAAATCACTTTGGGTAGTATGGCCATTTCGATGATGCTAATTCTTCTGATCCATGAGCATGGTACATGCTTCCATTTGTGTCTTCCTTAATTTCTTTCTTCAGTGTTGTATTGTTTTCTGCATACATGTCTTTCACCTCTTTGGTTAAGTTTGTTCCTAGATAGTTTAATTTTCTTGTTGCTATATCAAATGGGATTTTTTCCCCTAATTTCTGCTTCTGCTATTTCATTGTTGGTATACAAAAATGCCTTTGATTTCTAAATATTGACTTTGTATCCCACTGTTTTGCCAAATTCATTTATTAGGTAGAGTAGTTTTTTGATGGAGTCTCTAGGATTTTCTATGTACACTATCATGTCATCTGCAAACAATGACAGTTTTGTTTCTTCCTTTCCAATTTGGTTGCCTTTTATTGTTTTTTTTCTTGTCTGATTTCTGTGGCTAGGACTTCCAGTATTATGTTGAATAGGAGTGGTGAAAGTGGACAACCTTGTCTTGTTCCTGATCTTAGTGGTAAAGATTTTAGTTTTTGCCCATTGGGTATGATGTTGGCTGTAGGTCTGTCATATATGGCCTTTATTATATTGAGATATCCTGGCTCTATCCCTACTATGCTGAAGGTTTTTTTTTTATCATAAATGGGTGCTGTAGCATATGAAATGCTTTTTCTGCATGTATTGATATGGTCATGTGATTTGTCTTTTGTTTTGTTTATGTGGTGTATTATGTTTATTGATTTGCAAATATTGTACCATCCTTGCATCCCTGGGATGAATCTCACTTGACCATGGTGTATGATCTCTTTAATGTATTGCTGGATGCAGTTTGCCAATATTTTGTTGAGTAATTTAGCATCTATTTTCATCAGTGATATTGGCCTGAAGTTTTCTTTCTTTGTTATATCTTTATCTGGCTTTGGGATTAGGATGATGCTGGCTTCATAAAAAGAGTTTAGGAGTCTACCATCTTCTTGAATTTTTTGAAGTAATCTGTGGAGGATGAGGGTTAGCTCTCCCTTGAATGCATTGTAAAATTCTCCTGTGAAACCATGTAGTCCAGAGCTTTGGTGTGTTGGAAGGTTTTTGATTACTGTTTTAATTTCATCAGGTGTTATTGGTCTGTACAGGCTTTCTGGTTTGCTTCATTGAGTTTTGGAAGATTATATTTTTCTAGAAATTTGTCCATTTCATCTAGGTTTTCAAATTTCTTGGCATTTAGTTTTTCACAGTAATTTCTTACAATCCTTTGTATATTTCCTTGGTGTCAGTTATAATCTCTCCTTTTTCATTTCTTATTGTGTTTATTTGGGTCCTCTTTCCTTTTTTCTTGATGGGCCTGCTTAAAGGCTTGTCGATTTTGTTTATCTTTTCAAAAAAACTTCTCCTGGATTCATTGACCCTTAGAATTGTGGTTTTAGCCTCTATGTCATTTAATTCTGCTCTGATCTTGGCTATTTCCTTCCTTCTACTTGCTCTGGGCTGTCTTCTTGTTGCCTGTAAGTATAGGATTAGGTTGTTTGTTTGAAATGTTTCTATCTTTTTAAGGTAGGCCTGTATCACTATGAACTTCCCTCTCAGGACTGCCTTTGCTGTGTCCCATAAGTTTTGGGTTGTTGTGAGTTCATTTTTTTTTTCCCAGAAACTTCTTGATTTCTTCCTTGATATCATTCTTGATCCATTCATTTTGTAATAGCATGCTATTCAATCTCTATGCTTTTGAGTGTTTTTGGGCTCTTTCCTTTAGGTTAGTTTCTAGTTCCCATCCCTTGTGGTTGGAGAGAATGCTTGACATGATTTCAATTTTCTTGAATTTGTTGAGGGTTGTTTTGTGTCCTATCATGTGGTCTATCTTTGAAAATGTTCCATGTGCATTCAAAAAGAATGTGTATTTTGCTTCTTTGGGAAGAAAGGCTCTCTCTATATATCAGTTAATTCCATTTCATCTAGGGCATTGTTAAATGCCACAATATCTTTGTTGATATTTTGTTTGGAAGATCTGTCCATTTTTGACAGTGGAGTGTTAAAATTCCCTACTATAATTTTGTTGCTGTCAATATCTTTCTTGAAGTCCTCTAAGATTTTCTTTATGTATTTGGGTGTTCCTATGTTGGGTGCATATATATTTACAATGTCTATGTCTTCTTGATGGATTTTTCTGGGTCTCTTTTTATGGCCCCATTTTTGAAGTCTATTTTGTCTGATATGAGTATTGCTACCCTGGCTTTTTTTTTCCTGTCCACTTGCTTGGAATATTTGTTTCTAGCCTTTCACTTTTAGTCTGTATGTGTCTTTTATCTAAGGTGAGTCTCCTGTAGGCATCATATGTGTGGGTCATGTTCTCTTATTCATTCTGCTGTTTTATGTGTTTTGATTGGGGCTATTCATCCATTTATGTTTAAGGTTATTATTGATAGGTACCTATTCATTGACATTTTTTTTGTACCTATGTTCCTCTCTCTTTCTCTGTTTTTATTCCTGTTCTTAAAGCAATCAGTTTAGCATCTTTTGCATAGCTCATTTGAAGGAGGTATATTCCTTGAGGCTTCTTTTGTCCAGGAAGCTTCTTATTTCACCTTCCATTTTAATTGGGAGCCTTAGTGGATAAAATAGTCTCAGTTACAGGCCTCTAGTTTTCATTACTTGGAATATTTCTTGCCATTCCCCTCTGTCTTGGAGCATTTCCATTGAGAAATCAGCTGCCAGCCTTATTGGGACTCCCTTGTATGTTACTTCCTGCTTCTTCCTTGCTGCCTTTAAGATTCTCTCTTTATCTTGGAATTTCACCATTTTAATTATGATATGCCTTGAAGTGGGCCTCTTTGTATTCCTCTCGATTGGGACTCTCCATGTTTTCTGGACTGGTGTGGCTTTTTCTTTCATCAAATTAGGGAAGTTTTCCATCATTACTTTTTCAAACATGTTTTCTATCGTTTGGTCTTCTTCCTCTCCTTCTGATGTTCCTATTATATGGATATTATTACATTTCATGTTGTCCTGAATTTCCCTTAACTCCTCTTCATTATTTCTGAGCCTCTTTTCCTTTTCTTGCTCATTCTGGTTTTTTTTTCTACCTTGTCCTCCAGCTCACTGATCCAATCTTCTGCTTTATCAAGCCTGCTTTTGTTTCCTTCTACTGTGTTTTTCAGTTCAGAAATTGTGTTCTTCATCTCCTCTTGGCCCTTGTTGATAGTTTCTATTTCTTTTTTCATGTTGATGCAGTTTGCAGTGAGTTCATTGTAGTTTCCCTGTCATTTTTGGTAATTCTCTGTGAGCTCATTTAGCCTCCTGATAACCACTGCTTTGAACTCAATATCTGATAGTTGACTTGTCTCTATTTCATTTAGCATTCTTTCTGAGGCTTCCTCCTTTCCTTTCATTTGGGGTTTGTTTCTTTGTCTTCACATTGTTTGTGAGACTCTTCTTGTTAGCCTCTGCTTTTTAAATTGATTTGTTCTGACTCCCTAGGTTTATGGTGTGAACTTCTATGGTAGAAGACCTGTAAGATTCAGTGGTGCAGTATTCTTGATCTCCCCAGCTCACTGGTCTTGGGCTGTCATTTATGTTGGCTCTGTGTATGTCTTTGCATTTTGATTATTGTTGGATCTTTGTTTGGTGGGTCCTTCCCACAAACTGGTTAACTGAGGGTCACTCCACCCACCAAGTCTTGTATTCTTTTGTGAGGGTGTGGGCATATTGTGCTTAAGCTGGTTCTTCAGTGCGTACAAGGTTTTGAGGATAATCTCTTGCTCTTGTTCAGTTGTTTGTTATGAGTAATTTCTCCACCATTTAGTTGTATTTCTAGATTGGTTCTGGCTTGAGGTAGTGTGGCTTCCACTCCCTCCTTCACCTTTTTCTGTTGTTATCTGTAGGTTGTTCTTGTGTTGGTGGGTTTCCTCTTCCAGCAAGCATCCTGGTTTTCACAACTTCCCTACTCTTTTTTGTGATCAGCTGGAGTGGGAAGGCAAAATGGATTAGGATGGCAGGAGTCTATTTTATGATATTTAAAGTACCAGCTGGTAGAGAATAGATAGGAAATCCTCTGGATATGGATAGTGTTAACTGAGATATTTCACACAACAAGGCACTTTTTAGAAAGGGTGGGAAGAAGATAAGATTCTTGTTGAGGGGGGAAGAATTGTTAGTTCAATCTAGAAACCAGTTAGCTTGTGTGAGGCCGGATTATGAGGTAAAGAGAGTAAAGGATAAAAAATAGGTGTAGTGTGTGAGAGAACCACAATAGTAGTAAAGTTCAGGAAACATTGAAGCATGCTAAGATTTGGGAGGGGTGCTGTGTAGTATTTAAAATTGTATGGGACAGCTATTATTTACAATATTAATGGAGGAACAGTCATATGACAGAATCTATGTGGTCTGGAAAACAAGAATAGGAAATATAGTACCTAGAGTAGTGTGCTAACAGAACACAAGTGAAGCTTAAGACAGTAAGTTATCAATACACTATGAAAGAGAGAACAAGGGAAACCAGTCAAACAATGCAAATTCACCAGCAAAGAGAAGAAGATTAAACAGGAAGAAGAGAAATAAAAAATACTATTAAAATGAAAGATGTAAGAATAATGAAAAAATAATAATACAAATATACAATAAATTGCAAGTTCTTTAGAGTATGAAAGTGAAATTTGTCTCACTGTCTCAGCTGGACCCCTCTTTCGGTCCAACTCTTGTCCTTTCACAGTTCCAGGTTTTATTGTATTGCTTGTGGGAATTAAAAAAAAAGAAGGAAGAAAGAAGATACAAAAAGGGAAAGAAAGAACAAAAGAGAGGAAGAAAGAGTTAAAATAAAAAATAAAAATAAAAAATAGAGAATTACTTAAAAACAAAAACAAAAACCCCTCCTGCTGACTTCAAACTAGCCAAACCAGTTCTGCTGATCTTCCTGGCTCCATCAGGCTGAGGGGGGATTGGTTTTGCTTTACTCCCTTCCTGATTGGCATTTGGCATCCAACCAGCCTCCAGTCCAGTTCTCCAGCAGCCTCAGGTCCCACAGGTTCGGGCGGCACACACTCTCCCCGGTGTGTCAGGTGTTAGTGCAGGGCCTTTTGTGTCACCAGGGGAGTGGGGCATGGCTGGGTGGGGAGGAGGCCAGAGCAGCTGCTGGAGGAGAATTCCCCAAATCGCTGCCGAGTGTCTCTTTTTTTGCTTTTTCTTTTTGAGAGATTCCTCTTGCTTAAGCCTGCCGCTCCATACAAGGGCATGTCCTCTCACACAGCCTGCCTCTCCAACTAGACCAGGGACTATTCAGATCAGGGCGCTTCATGGCCCAAATCTCAATTTTTCCCAGCTGGCATCCACAGTCTCTGTAGGTGCTCACAACCCCTGTGTGTTTGCCACTTCGTCCTTGTTCCCCTCTCTGCGACTTCAAGCAACCAGGTCTCTCCTGGTGCTGCCCAAACCTTGTTTGGCAGGGGAGGGAGCTGTTGACCTGGCTCTCTCCCAAGAATCCTGTTGCAGACCGGGTCAGTGCTGGACCTGGGGCTGCAGCTGTCCTGGCCCCCACACTGATCCCAGGGACCTTTTTGTCCTGAAGCACTCTCCTTACTGTCTGATTTTTCAATGTCTGCTACAGTTTTTAGCCTCCAATCCTCTGGATGCTGGGGTACTGTTGGCTGTTTGCTCTGTTGTGCAGTAGATCAGCTAGGTGTTTCACCCATGTGCAGGGGGAAGTGGACTCTGCTCCCACCTATCTCACCACTATCTTCTGTCAACCCTGTTGTAGGGTTTCTTGGCCCTCTATTGAGTGTCTGACTGTGAGGATCAACCCCAACCTCAGTATATAAGCTGCTCTGCAGGCGCTGATCACACTAAGCAGAATTTGCCACAGTAGTTTCTGGTGCCAGCCAAAATCTCCCATTGGACCCGCCACTTGTGAAGTTAATTGGATATTGTTCTGATGTTGTTTGAAGCTAGCCACTGCATGTGATAGTCCTGGGTCTCTTGGCGGGCGGACTCTGGTGCAGGTAAATATTAAATACTGCCTCTGGCTGTCCATTGATAATCTGTTTGGAGCAACAAAGTGATCTACAGCGTGTGTCTGCTTCCTGGGCCTTGAAGTGCATGGGAAGGACCAAGCTGCACACCAAGGCTGGCTTCTATGAACACTGAGCCTATGGACAAGTCAGCAAAAGACCTAAGGCACACTGAGACCCACCTCCTCTAACTTTCAACTGCCTTCTAGGCTTAGTCACTGAAAGGGCCTCTGGGGGTACTCATGTTGCATGAGATAGGTTCTCAGTGAGTCACAAAGTGATAGTGGTGTTGACCAAATCAATGCAGGTTCAAACTCAATGCCAGTGCTGGGTATGAGGCTACTCAGCAAAAGTTCTAGGGTATACCAAGTCTAGCTGCCTTTGCTTGCAAACCTTTGTGCTGGGGCAGGGTCTCAGGGAGTCAGTGATGCAGACACCAGCCCGCAGTGTCCATGGCATTATGGATGAAACAAGATACATTCACATGGACTACCGAGTCCTGTGGAGGAAAAGGGAAGGCATGGCTACTCTCTCAAGGGGAGAGCACCCCGACCCTTGCCTTGACAGGTTTTTATTGGGTTTCAGTTTGCACAGGAATACAGGTAAAAACTCATTAATCATTGTCAGGCAGTAAGGATCAAACAATACATAGCATACAAAGAACTACAAGGGCTTATTCTGAGTCAAGGTCTGTTAACTAAAGGGCTACAAAACTTTGGGAAACAAACTCATTTCCTGCTTGGACTCTTATCATTTAATTGAGAATATTCTTAGCAAAGCATGCTTCACAGGATTTTATGTATTCTTTCTTAAGCCTGATCGCCTGGGGAACCCCCCATTTCCAGCACAGTACTGCACTGCTCTTGTCATTATTTTAGGCTTAAGTCAGGCAGGAGAAGTAAGGCAGCTAAGAGATTAGGAGACTTCTTGCAGACAGAATGAGGACTCAGGCTATGTCAAAGTTGAGGGGCGAGGATCCATCACCCCCTTTTGCTATAGACCCCCAAGTCCTTCCCTGGGGCCTCCCCATGATTGTGCCTGTCCTAGGTCGTTCCCCCCTTGGGGATTCTTACCTGTAATTGGCTAACTGATCAAGCATTGGGGGCCAGGCAGGGTAAAGTAAAAGGAGCAGAAGCAGCATCCCTGCCAGGGAGATAAGCTTCGTCTCTTTAGTGGCTTATGGTCCGAAGGTCGCTTAGTCAGCCTTAGCCATAGAGGGTTTACAGCTTCTGAAACCAGGCAGGGAAGTTCCCAACAAGTCAGTATTGTGAAGCCAGATATCAGGCCCAAACAGACCAAGATTTGGCCATGTGATGGGAAGGCTCTGCACCAGTCAGGCATGCAAGGGAATTGGCCCCCTTTTCAGAGTCACACAACTCAGTCATTCCAGATTCTTCCTAGAACCTGAGCTCAGCATGGTGAGGCCATGGTAGTCAGGAATGTGGGACTAGTGGACATTCTGTGTGCTGGAGGTTCTGAAATAGCTTTTGGGAAGGTGGGGCATATGGCTCCTGCCCCAGAGCCTCACAACTCAGTCTGTCTTGAATTCTAACCACACATCCTCATTAGTTTGGGGACCCCAGGAGGTGGGAGAGGGAGCTAGCAGATCTCTTGTGAGGTGGAGTTGCCAGTTAGATTCATGGGAAAGCAGGGTAAAGGGACCCTACCCCAATGCCACACATATAGTCACTGACACCCCCTGATTCTGCCTGGTCCTCTATACCCCAGACAAGGGAGCTGACTCTTCATCAAGGCATGAGCTCTGCCAGGTGGGGCAATAGGGTGTCCACAGAATAGAGTTATGGCTTTCCCCTAGGCTGATGCTGTAAGGAGGAAATTGCTGCATCCAAGAAGTATGGCATCAGTGTGGGAGAGCTGGTTAGCACAAGGATCCTGGGGGCTGTCCCTTCTTCTCTCTCCCCATAACCACAAACCCCACTTTCTCCTCATATGACTCTAATTTGTTCTATTCTCTCTCTGTCAGAGCCCAGGGTGACAGGCTGTGAAAGAGGTTTTGTATGTTGTCTCTTTAAGAGGGCTCTTTAAGAGTCTAATGGACTGTTGTCTCTTTCTGGCAGGCAGAATCTTTACTGATTTTCACAGCTATGTGTTAAGAGGGCACCTCTTCCCAGCTTTGGTGCTCTGGACTTAGGAGCTTGGCATGGGGTTGAGACCCCATGCTCCTCAGGGGGAAACTTTGCAGCAGAGATATCCCTCCAGAGTCTCAGCCACCTCCCATGGGAGCAGGGCCAACCTTTTCTGCATCTCTGACTTTCTTATCAGTCTCAATGTGGCTTCTTCTGTAAATTCTTGGTTATAAGACTTCTGTTCAACTAATCTTCAGTTGGTTATTCAGACTGATTGCTCTATGTATTCATTTTAATTCCAGTTTGATCCTGGGAAGAGATGAATATACCTCCTACCTTCTCTTCCATCACTGTGGACCCCTTTATTAACTTACTTATATAATAAACCTATGGGTTATGATTTTATCAATGTGTTTTAATCTAACATTGCGTGTATATTTCAAAACAGAGATGTAATTACAAAATCAATTATTTGCATTACTTCAAAAGGTGCAATACTTTTTTTCATTTATCACTGAAATAAGTTAGCAAATAAGTTCAAACACAGCCAATTGGCAAACAAATTTACTTGAAACTCATGTAAATGGTACATCCTTGAAAAGAGGAGAAGGGTGAAAGGTTCATCCTTTTCATAAGTTTCACAAAATACAGGGTGGGGCAAAAGTAGGTTTGCAGTTATGAGTACATGATACACAGAATTTATTCTTATATTATTATGTATTAATTATTGTGTTTTATTTATGAACAACTGCAAATGTAGTTTTGTCACCCCCTATACTGGACCCACTCAAGTGTGAAGACAAAGGAACTTTAAAAAAGAATTACATGTTATTTAATACAACATTTACTATTTTACTTCCTAATAACACCAGATGGGGAATGTGTTTTCCAAATGAGATCTAGAAAGTGAAATAAACAATCAACCCATCCTTCTCTGCTAAAAGGCTGTCAACTCATTAATTTTAAAAAAACATACACAAAAAACAAGACAACATTAAAAACTGTTCCATATATCCCCTAAAAAGAAAGAAGAATAAAACCAAAGTCTACTATGTATCTAAGATTACTCTCTAGAATGTAACTAGGAAGTAGTTTAACAATTCAAGCCAAGAATTTATTTATGCAAGCCTAGATGTTATTGATGCAATAACTATCACTGGACATTAACTAGAATTTAGACTGAGGTAGGAGGGGGAGGGGCCATCCTATGGGCCTTGTCTCACAAGAGCACAAGTGGGTGGGTACAGGCATTTGTCAAAGTTGCAACAGCAAATTTTAATTTTTAAATCTTTAGTTTGGTTTAAACATTGCTTTTAGTAGTATGCCAACACCATTGGCACAGAATGGGGTCAGGAGTGACATTCAGAGCAGCACGAACAGTGGTTATATTATTTTGGAGACTGCAGGGCAGCTAGTAAGTAGTGTTTTGTCACACACACATACTCTTTGGGCCTTTCTGTACAAGTGAAAAACACTCCACACATGTGACAACTTCAGGCCACAAACCTACTTGTCAGCAGTTTCCAGATGACAGGCTGTTGTTTGCTCTTAGCAAGTGTCTGAGTAGTAGAGGGATTGTTTGAAGTCAATGACGGTCCCCACAAGAAAGAAAGGGGTCTTTGGACCGTGGTGTTCCAAGTACCCACTTTTTTATTCTTAGGTGAAGACAGAGCACTGAAAAGCAGACTAGGGATGCATGCATTCATGGACTGGCAAGAGGTCATAATCTGTCACAATTGTCTGGACTGTAGTATCAAGAAATCTGAGAGCACACAGCTGTCTAGCCATCGTAACTGCCTGCACAGCAGTCATGTGTGGCTAGTATACATTCAGACAATATTCTTGTTGTATAGGCTGCTGGATGACCTTTCCCTCCTATGGCTCTTTCACTGACAACACAGTGTTTGCTTGTGTTGCTGAAGTATGTCTGTGTCTGCTTTACATGTTGACCTCAAGTTCTCCACTGAGGGAATAGGCAGCTCTGTGTGGGGTCTCTGCTGCTAGACAGTGGCATGCCCACAACATATTTAGATGTTCACACTTTTCTAGATTTGGCCAGCTGGGGCCTCTTCAAGCTAGCTTTTTTTTTTTTATTTTTTTTTATTTTTGCATTTTCTGGAAAAAGAGTTGTGCACTTCTTAACTCAAAGATGGAATCACCTATTTCTCTGAGGAGCCCTGGTTCATTTTAGTGAAGGATGATATCTAGAAACCAAGTTTGAGCTAGTAGCATTATGCTCACTGCTACTAGATCCTTCAACAGAAGGATCAGAAAATGTATGTACACACACATGTTAATGTGCACACATCTATAATATCTGTAGCTATCTCTGTCTCTATGTATTTATGTATGCATATATATTTGTGTATATGTATGTATGTATGTATGTATGTATGAAAAATTCTTGAGTTAATACCAATACATCTAATTCCCATTCAGTACTAGAGTTATTTCTAGTCTTTTCCTTTCCCATGTTGGTAAATCCTTTCTCAACATGATCAGAAGGTTTTTCAATCGATATTTAAGTTGTAGGGAGAAAAGTTAAAAATGCAAGCCTAGATGTTATTGATGCAATAATTATCACATAGAAATAAATTAGGACTGGCTTTCTGTCACTTGTTCATGTATAGGTCTCCTCTAAGTGCAGATACCTGGTGGCATCAAGATGGCTCAGAGTTGCATTTTTGAACAGAATAAAGCAGGGTTTGCTAAAATGGGATGTGGGGCAGTTTGGCAACAGCATGCTGAGATACAGGAGCTGATGAGGGCAAGGTCCTCTGAGGAAGGGACTCTGTACACTCTCTTCAGCATAACCCTGGAATGTTCTAGACAATGTATACCTAGAAAAGGCATCCTGCTTCTTTCCCTGTTGGGGGTATCATTCATTATCTGATAGCTGGTTTTGAAGTGAGGTTTATCAGACTTGCTTCTTCTGGATGCATTTCCCCCCTGCTTTAGGTTCTCTCCCTCCCTGTGATGCCAGATATTCAGGGAGCACCAGAGGCTGAGACCCTCTGGTCTCTGTGAAGACTCTAATGGTGAGGAGGTTAGAGTTTCTGGAGTCACATTAGAGAATCTAAACTGGAGTTAGAAAATGTTTAGCCTGTTGGTTGAATCTGCCCATGGATATTTTGTTTGAGCCCACTTTATGAAATTAGGAGTTTTCCAATAAAAATCCAGATTGCTAACTTTTCTTGAAAAAATGTGAAGATCTGGCAATAAGCAACCATATTCCTATGCACTGATGCTCAGCCAGAAGTTTAGAAGGGGCAAATATTCCCATAATCACTTCTCTTACTTCAGGGCTAGTGTAGGACCACCAGTCTTCTTGGAATGTTAGTCCAGCACTGGTTGAGGCCAACTCTGGGCCTATCTGGGAAGATGAGGCAGGGGAGAAATGCAGTCCAGACCAAACCTTGACTTCAAGTTCATTTTTTGAGGCAAAGTGAAAAAGAAAGCAGGGTCTCTAAGCATCTGAATCTCTATTCTATCATGTTTCTAGTGAGCAGAGGAAAAACAAAGACATGGCAGAGGGGCTCAGAGAGAGGCTGGAGCTGTGTTGCTTGCTTTTCTTTCTGGGCACACACCTAAACCACATTTCCCAGGGAATTCTCCAGTCAGAATGGGGCCATGTGACACATGCAGGTAGAAATGATGCATGCCAGCTCTAAGTCTGGCCCTGACCCCTCCACCCTCCACATCTTACACTCAAAATCTCTTTCCTTGCTTCAAGAGTTGCAAATTCATTAGAGCATTCTGAGGTCTCACAATATGGGTATTTGACACTTTTAAATACACACTCTTCTTTTACATACTGGCCCTAGAAGTAGACTGTTTCATGTACAAACTCCACCACCACCTACTAGCTGTGTGACCTTGGGCAATTACACAGCTTCAATTAACTCAATTAGGGGCTCTTGTGAGACTTCATTAACATAATGCCAAGTGCACTGAATGAGTACCATGGACAAATGCAAGAGGTCCCTGAATGTTGGCCAGCCACTAGGATGAATAGTGAGCATCTTCATTGTTTTCCTCCTTCTCTGGCTTCTCTTCTGAAATATTTTTTGGCTCTTCTCTCTCTGCTCCCTGATTTTTATTTTTTTCAAAGGTTCTTGTCTTGAATCTTTTTACATCTCACTCCTCTGACTGACAGACTTTTATTTCAGGTTCTCAATGTTGTAAAGCTTTATTTCCAATTTGCTTTCTCTCCCCCACCCCAGGGCTTTACTTTATGTCCACTGCATTGGGTATTTTTAAATATATTTTATTGATTATGCTCTTACAGTTGTCCCATTTTTTCTCTCTTCTTTTCCCCTCCACCCTGCACCACCCCTCCCACCCACATTCCCCCACCCCTTAGTTCATGTCCATGGGTCATACATATGAGTTCTTTGGCTTTTCCATTTCCCATACTATTCTTAACATTCCCCTGTCTATTTTGTACCTACCATTTATGCTTATTCCCTGTGCCTCTCCCTCCCCATTCTCCCCCTCCCCCTCCCCACTGATAACCTTCCATGTGATCTCCATTTCTGTGATTCTGTTCCTATTCTAGTTGTTTGCTTAGTTTGTTTTGTGGGGTTTTTTTTTAGGTTCAGTTGTTGATAGTTGTGAGTTTGTTCTCATTTTACTCTTCATAGTTTTGATCTTATTCTTTCCCTTAGATAAGTCCCTTTAACATTTCATATAATAAGGGCTTGGTGATGATGAATTCCTTTAACTTCACCTTATCTGAGAAGCATTTTATCTGACCTTCCATTCTAAATGAAAGCTTTGCTGGATAGCCTAATCTTGGATGGAGGTCCTTGCCTTTCATGACTTGGAATACTTTTTTCCAGCCCCTTCTTGTCCACAAGGTCTCTTTTGAGAAATCAGCTGACATTCTTATGAGCACTCCTTTGTAGGTAACTGTCTCCTTTTCTCTTGCTGCTTCTAAGATTCTCTCCTTCTCTTTAATCTTGACTAATGTAATTATGATGTGCCTTGGTGTGTTCCTCCTTGGGTCCAAATTGTTTGGGACTCTCTGAGCTTCCTGGACTTCCTGAAAGTCTATTTCCTTTGCCAGATAGGGAAAGTTTTCCTTCATTATTTTTTTCAAATAAGGTTTCAATTTCTTGCTCTTCTTCTTCTTTTTCTGGCACCCCTATGATTTGGATGTTAGAGTGCTTGAAGTTGTTCTGGAGGTTCCTAAGCCTCTTTTCATTTTTTTGAATTCTTGTTTCTTTATTCTGTTCTGGTTGAATGATTACATCTTCATTCTGCTCCAAATCATTGATTTGGGTCCTGTGTTCCTTCTCTTTACTGTTGGTTCCCTGTATATTTTTCTCTATTTCACTTTGCATAGCCTTCAGTTTTTCATCCATTTTGCAAACATGATGAACCATCTGTGAGCATCCTGATTACCAATGTTTTTTTTTTTAAGTATATTTATTTATTTTTAGAGAGAGGGGAAGAGAAGGAGAAAGAGAGGGAGAGAAATATCAATGTGTGGTTGCCTCTCACACGCCCCATACTGAGGATCTGGCCCACAACCTAGGCATGTGTCCTGACTGGGAATTGAATTGGCAACCCTTTGTTTCTCAGCCAGCACTCAATCCACTGAGCTACTTCAGCCAGGGCTGATTATCAGTGTTTTGAACTGTGCATCTCATAGGTTGGCTATCTCTTTGACGCTTAGTTCTTTTTCTGCAGTTTTGAACTGTTCTTTCATTTGGGCCATATTTCTTTGTCTCAGTGCACCTGTTACATTGTAAGGGTCAGAGCCTTAGATATTTGCCAGGGCAAAGTGACCCCCATCACTGCATTGTGGTGCTGTATGTAGGGGAGGTGTCAGAGAGGGAACAATACCACTTGCTTGGCTCTCATCTACCTTTCAGTTACATCCCTTGCTACCCAGGAGCAAATTGACCACATCTGGTGCTGATTCTTGGGTGGATTGGTTTGTGTATAATCTAGGACCCTGTGGGTCTCTCCAATAAACACTCCTGTGAAACTGGGAGCTTCTCCCACTGCCTCAATCCCCCACAGGTATTTATAGCCACAGGTTTTGAGGCTTTCTTTTCCCATGCTGGATCACTGGGTTGTGCAGTCTGTCTCATTCACCAGTTGTTCCTCCCAGCATATCTGCATGCAGATGTGAGACCACCAGCTGCCCCCTCACCTGTTTGGTCCTCCATCTGCCAACTTGCTGCACATTCACTCTGCCTTGGCTGTATGTCTCTATCCCTCCTTCCAGTATGAAAGAATGTTTTTTCTTCAACTCCTTGGTGGTCAGATTTCCATAAAGTTCAATTTGTTGGCAATTCTGGTTGTTTTTTTTATTTTAAATTTGTTGTTTTCCTTCTTTTGCTTATGTGAGTGTAGGAGACCATTCTGCATGGTGTGGGCCCACTCCAACTTGGAGATGCACAGGACCCATGCACATGGATCAGTTCTCCTGTGGGGAATCAGGCTTGCAATATTCCTAGACTGCTTTGAGTCTTGCTTTTGCTAAAAAACTCCCTCACTCTGAATTGAGGACATTTACTGCAAAGTAACTTCCTAAAATCCATGCTAAACCTTCCAAGGATGAGTGTAACCAGTTTCACCACTTTTGCCTTTTCATTTGTAAGTATCCCTGTTCTGTGATGTGATTAGCAGCATTGGCTCCTTTGTTTCCTGTAAAAGGTAACCACCTAAAGTGAACCTGTGCATAGTAAATGAGGACCATCATGTAATGGGCAGAGAAAACCCAATAAAGGCCTGTCATGGCAGAGGCCATGGCTTTTGCTCCCCTTGAGAGAAAAGCCGTGCTGTCCCTTTTCCTCCACCAGACTTGGTAGTCTGTGTGAATGTCTCATTTCATCCATAATGACGTGGACACTGTGGGCTGGTGTCTGCATCATGTGAGGAGGCAAAGTATATCTATCTATATCTTCATTCTTGGCCGGAAGTTCTAATTTACTTTCTTTATACTTCTTCTCCTGTGAGTCACTGAAACAATTCTACATACACAGGAATAGATCAACTGAGCTCTTTTCTCTGGGATGTGTGGCACACCCAGAGACCAGATCAAAAAGGAAGAACTCCTCGAGGACATAAATTGTGTCATGTGCTCTATGCCCTAGAACTAAGTGATTGAGCCACAGCATATCCCAATGACTTAGTAGAGATTTCTCAAAGGGATTATGAGTGAGTCCTTTACATATTTCAAGACCAAGAAGTATAGTCCGTCACTCAGGGTCCTTCTCTCCTAAATACAGCCCAACATAAGATTATTTCAGTTGGTTTATTTTTCTTTTGAATGAGTATCCCAGGGTGAGATCCACAGAGTATTTGACCTAAAGGAGTTTCCTCAAAAGGCGCCTTTCAGAGTTAAGTAATTTTAGAAACATGAAACAAGTCAGAGCAGCATCTTTGTGTTGAACCCTATTTGTTGAGGTCCCTTAGCTGCCACAAGAGGGCTCAGCAGAGACACAGAGAGAAGAGTCCCAGTTGCCTAGAGCCACCAAGGAGTAGTTGAGAGTGAACAGGCCAGAGAAAGTCAGCACTGTGAGAAGCAAAGAGATATGTGCAGTGTCCCAGATGTCAGGGGTTCTGAGAGATTAAAAAAAGATGGTATGCTCGGCTTCATAAAATGACAAACTGTAAAACGTAACTTGTTTACTCCTACTTTGAATCATTCTATAAGAATTTTTTAAGATTTTATTTATTTATTTATTTGGGGAGAGTGGGAGAAAGAGAGAGACAGAAATATCAATGTGTAAGAGAACTTCAATTAGTTGCCTCTTGCACACCCCAAACTGGAGACCTGGCCTGTAACCCAGGCATGTGCTCTGACCAGGAATCAAACTGGCAACTTTTCAGTTTGTGGGATGATGCCAAGCCCACTGAGCCACAACAATTAGAGCAAGAATTTGTTTAATTACTAGCTTACCTAGGGATTTTGGCCAAGGTTAGTTACTAAGCAGTGACCTAAACAGACATAGTTCCAGCTACTCAGATGGAAGAGGCTGGTGGGACTATGAGTATCCATGGCAAACTGAGACCCAGGTAGGGAAGCCAAGACTGATGAGAGCCATCAGGCTGAGCAGCACTTGGGTGGCCCAAGGATGGAGTATCATGGATGGAGCAGAAGCTAGCAGGGAATTAGGCTGTTCTGAGTCTTTCCTGCTAATCCTCAAAACAGAAACATGTCAGAGTAAATGGTGAAGAAGGAGAGCCAGGAACATTGGGTGTACTTCAACTATCAATAATTAGGAGAAACTTCAGAGTAATCTTGCCTTTGTTTATTGTTTCAAGTGAGTGACTCTGGGAAACAGTTATGCAGTATACTGATTACTTCCTCTCAGAGTCCACAGGAATAAATAAGGCTGCCTCTTTCCAAATGTTTTGAAAGAAATTCCACAGGGGGAAAAATCACTGTGCCATTGCAGCTGAACAGAGGGAGCATGACTTACACATGGGTTGGAGCCCTTCATAGGATTCTTGACATCTCTTAAAAATATTCCTCATGTGGCCATGGGGCAAGGCCATGGGGCAGAGGCTGCACAGAGGAGGCCCAATGTCCAGGAGAGACTGGCAGACTTGCTTTGTTTCATCTACACAGTGTTTTAAAAAAGTTGAATTAGTTGCTGACATTTAAATATAGGGAGATTTAGCATAAAATATAGGTTTCCAGCTTCTCTAAAAAAAGTGGAGAGATGGGCACATCGGCAGGGTCTGAGGAACTATTTTCCCCTCTATATGGGGCAGGTGCTGTATTTCCACAAAAGGTAAAATCATTCACTATGGCATCTGTCTGGCCTCCACAGAGGTCTGAGTTGGTCACCTCTGCTATGCAGCATTGCTGACATTGATACTATCATTTTAAATCATGTTTTCAGGCAACATTATGAAGTCTAGGTTTCTTAAATCCTTAGAACCAATAATATAAATGAAAGGTCCAATCCAGTTCCTTAATATTATTCTCTAAGAGATTCAGAATCCCTTTGGAGGTGTGTCTCATTTGCTTTTTTTTTCTTTTTGTTTCAACATATAGAAGCTACTAATACCCAATGAAATGAGTATTATGAAATGACCAAAGGTCCATCTGAACTTCATAGTGTCTTTATGACAGTTAAATGAGTGAGTGTTTGTGAAGTACTCCAAACAGGGCCTGGTAAATAGTAAGTACTGTATATGTATTTATTAGATAAAACAATTCAAATGCTGTGAATGGTTAATCAGGTTTCCAACTCACATTTACCTTTTCCTATAGCTTTTTTCTCTAATCTGGGTTCAAGCTACAAAATGGCTTATTCCCAGGTCACTGTGGTTGTTCATGGTCCTAGCAGGAAATGGACCTGTCACCTTTGCATATTTTATTTCCTGTATTTGTAAGTTGCACAAGTCTACAATCTTGAGCCCTCAATGCCTTATGGAGATTTTTAGTAAAAGGGATCTATTAGTCTTTATTTGATCTTAATTGTGCCCTCTCCTTCTGCCCTACTGACCCCAGGCCAGGACATGAGGCCTGGACAGAAAGAATCTGAATTGTAGAGACTGGATAGCATTCAGATTTGTATTTCTCCTCCCAATGTGTAAGCTTCACACCACATTTTTCCCTTCCTATAGAAAAGGTTCTAGTGTTTTTCAGCTAGAACGTGTAGCCCAGCTCTTAGGCTAGTTCAGAAAGCTTAGCTTTTCAAAATCCAGTGGGAAACACAGTTTTGGACCCCAGGTTTGGTTCTCCTTTAAACTAAGAGTCATCTTCCAATGGCTTCTGTGCCCTAGTCATCTTCACAGTCAAAGCCACATATAGCCCTGATTTTCAGAGCATTCATTCTTTCCAAGGCAGTGGCTATTCTACCTTAGAGGGCCAGTGATCTAAGTTAGAAAAGTTTTCAGCAAGGAAATTTAATATAATCTCTATTTTCTGTCAAATCTCCCCTTGCTACTCCCATTCCAAATCATAACTAATGACCAAATACAAATTTTTGTTAGTACTCATCAGTAGTTGTTTACAGCACCAATACTATTGTTAAAGGCCACATGAAATATTAATCACTCAAGTGGGAACACTACTTTCAGGTACTAAATACATCTTTTTTCTAAGAATAAGGAGATTCTCCTTCTTCTCTCTTTCTCTATTTCACATTCTTGGTAGATTTATTTTTAGAATGAACACCTTTATTACATGGGTTAAGATAGAAGGGAAGAGGATTTATTTGTCTTTCCAGGACTTGATTTTCCTTAACTAGAACATCAGCTCCTTGCCCTCTAGTACATGGTCATCTGCATGGCCACATTGGCCTGGTCTTGGAGCCATGCATGTAAGAAGCTGGCCTGCTGGAACTTCTCTAGAAGATGGCTGATTTTGGCATTCTTTTTCATCATATTGCTTCCAAATTTTCTTTGATTGTATTTTGTTTAAAATCTGTTCCTCCTCAAGGGTCAATTTGGCCCCTGTCTTGCATCCCAGAAGCAGTATCACCCCAGAGCGACTCGCACCATTGTTGCCACAGTGTGCTATCAGTGAGCATGATGCAGTCTTGGTACACACAAATTTGTTGTTGGATGCATTGTAGATATTGGTAATCCTTGTTTTGCGTGTGCAATTCTTGGAGCCCCAGGGTAAGCTGCCCATGTCCAGCCTCAAGATAGTTCTTGTTGCCTCGCAGCATGGAAACTGTGCATATGCAGTGGGGGCTAATCTCAGTGTTGGCAGCAGGGCATGATGGATCCTATTTTCACTTCTTGTGGTGGGGTTTTCTTTTGCTCCTGTCTTGTGGCACTTGTGCCCGTTGACCTGAGAGATGCCCATGGCTTGGTGCTGGCTGGGGACAGCCTTGGTAGAATTTCTAGAGAAATTTATTCATTTCCTTGCTTGAAAGATTATATTTGATTATGACTTTAGATATCGCCACAATAAAAGGATATATATGAGGTCTGTCCAGAAGGTATCCAGCCATGTAATGTGAAAAATAGAGATATTTAATGAAGAAGATACAAAAAACATTGTACATAGGACAATGATGTCTCAGTCCTCTTCAGAGTAGGCACCTTTGGACCTCATACAGTTCTTTCAATCCCCATCAGCTCCCCTGTTGCATTTTCCTGAATCTCATCGACAGTCTGAAATCTCTTCCCTTTCAAAAGTGATTTTAGTTTTGGGAAAAGCCAGAAGGCACAGGGCACCAAATCTGGGTTATAGGGGGCTGAGTCACCTGGGTGATTTGATATTTTGTCAAAAACTCTGCATGAGACAGGATGCATGAATGGGTGTGTTGATGTGATGAAGCTGCCAATCACCAGTTGCCCATAGCTGCGGCCTTCTGAATAATCTGAATAGTTTCTGTGGAGGAATGTTCAAGCTGAACTCAAAATTTGGTGCAGATTTGTTTCTCTACTTAACCATTTTGAATCTGATGGCCACAGTAGACATGCCCCCACTGACTAGTACAGTGAAGTTGTCATTGTTCATGCACATGCATTCCAGTCTACTTTCTTTGGCTGCCAGGTCACATCGATGTCACACGAACTGTTCTCATTATATTAACAATGGCTAGACTTTTCCCAAGAATAAAATATTATTTATAAATAATGTTTTATGTAAGACATTTATATATATAAAATATTATTTATATATAAATGTTCTATATAAAAGTTTACATATATAATGCTTTTAAAGACATGATACCTGTAACTTTGTGCACATGTTACAGGTGGTATGTGTGTCAACACCAATGGTTGGAAACACAACCATAATAAAATGAGTGCCCCCTTGGTATTTTAATTGGGTGTCCCCCTATGAGATGGATAACAATGTTTCCTTTTCATACATGAGGAAACTGTTCTTTACCAAACTGAGTTACTTGCTCAAGGTCACACTATTGAAACCAGAAAAGTCGATGTTCATGCTGCCTGTCATTACCAGAACCAATAAGTAGAGAAAAGGATTGAATCTTTATGGGTGCTTTATTCATATGGCCAGAAATCTGAGAAGAAGGTGGGTTATGTACCTTCAAAACCATCTTAACATCTCTTTACAAGCAAACTATTTTATAAGAAATAAAAAGGGGGGTTAAGAGGTGTGGGAAAAGGTTAATTGGATAAAAGGGTAGTAAGGGGTTTGGAAAAAATGTTAATTAGAGAAGAGTTGCAGTCTGGTGACAATTTTCCTAGTACTTCTTTATCTGTTGATTAATAATCCTTTATCTGAATCATGGACATTCCCTCTCTGGAAAGCAATGGTTCAGATATTGTCTTCGTGGCTTGCATAATACCTGGGGTACAAAGGTTGAATTGCTTGTTGACCTCCTGGAGTCATGTGGTCATTCATTCAAGTTCCTGTATTAGTCACTTATGACTATCAGCTAAGACTAAAATCTTTCACTCTTGAATTCCACTATCATTATTGGTCAATGGCAGAGTTCAGATCCAACCTCTGGGTCTGTCAGGTTCTAAGTCCTTCTGTTTTGTGACTAATGTATGGGTAAGTCTGTAGCTCTCAACTTTAAAAAGACAAAGGCTCTGAGACATAAGACACTGTTTACAAAACACACTCTATCTAAAACCCACAGATTTTATGGGCTGGGTCTCTGCCTTATCTCCAGACAATTTGGAAAAACTACTTTGTCAGATTCTAAGAAGGGTGTACTAACAGCAATGCAATACAGCATTTAGTATCAGAAGGAGAAAATACTCATACACTCACTTGTTCTTTTAGGAGTTGAGAAATGGATTTTTGTAGAATTTAACACAGAAGAAAGCACTTTCCAAAAAGACCTTGAACCTGGGCCAGTGATGTTCTCCTTTAAAAAATACCGTTCTAGCAGACTGACTTTCAACCTCTCACTTGAGTGGTTTGTATGGAATCTCTGAGTGAGGTCAAGAACAGTTTCAAGCTCTCTGGAACAGGATGCACCAAGAGTTCCAGCCACCCATGGAAAGGCAGCTGGGTGGATCCTGGCCAGGAAGGAAACTTAGCCACATTTGGGGCATTATGGAGATTGTCAAGGAAAGCTATTATGGTGGGAAAGGACATTGTGGCCTCCAAGATGTCCTGATGTTAGAACACACTGTTCTTTCCATTGATGACAAGCTCCTTGTTCTCAGCCTTGACTGTGCTTTTGAACTTGCTATGAAAAGAATCACTCTGAAACATGTAAACCATGTAGTTGAGATCAATGAAGGGGTCATTGATAGCAACAATATCCACTTTGCCAGAGTAAAAAGCAGCCCTGGAGGCCAGGCACCCAATATGGCCAAATTCATTGAGTCTTACCTTCATCATCATGTATTAGGGTTGAGGCTGACAATAAACAGGAAGACATGGCTGTCTGTTGAACAGGAGTCCTGCCAACATCAAATGGGGTGATGCTGGTGCTGAATATGTTGTGGAGTCCACTGGTGTCTTCACTGCCATGGAGAAGGATGGGGCTCACTTGAAGGGAGTAGCCAAAAGGGTCATCATCTCTGCCCCTTCTGTGGATGCCCCCATGTTTGCGATGAGTGTGAACCATGACATATGACAACTCCATGAAGATTGTTAGCAACACCTCATGCAACACCAACTGCTTTGGCCCCACTGGCCAAGATCTTCCATGACAACTTTGGCATTGTGGAGGGACTCATGACCACAGTCCATGCCATCACTGCCATCCAGAAGACTGGATTGCTTCTCTGGGAAGCTGTGGTGTGATGGCTGACAGCTCCCCAGAACATCATTCCTGCTTCTACAAGCTCTGCCAAGGCTGTGGGCAAGGTCATCCCTGAGCTGAATGGGAGGCTCACTAGGGTGGCCTTTCATGTCTCCACCCCTGATGTGTTGGTGTGGATCCAACCTGCCACCTGGAGAAAGTTTCCAAATATGATGACATCAAGGTAGTGAAGCAAGTGTCAGAGGGCCCCTTCAATGGCATCCTGGGCTATACTGAGGCCCATGTTGTCCTCTGACTCTGTCTTCAGTGCTGGCACAGGCATTGCCCTCATTGACCACTATGTCAAGCTCATTTCCTAGTATGACAATGAATTTGGCTACAGCAACAGGGTGGTGGACCATATTGTCCACATGGCCTCCAAGGAGTAAGAGCCCCTGACCAACAGACCCAGCAACAGGAAGAGAGGCTCTCAGATGCTGGGGAGTCCTTGCCTCAAATCAATCCCCCAACAACTGAGAATCTCTGACTCCAGTTTCCATCCTAGACCCCATGCTCCATCAATAAAGTTCATTGTACCCCCGCCCCCCCCAAAAAAAAGACACGCTGTTCTAATACAAATATCAAGATGCTGCTGGATAGGAACTAGCCCAGAGAGGATTGTGCCCTGTGATGGCTTCACCTCTGGACTGTAGTGTGTGGGTTCTTGACTTGGTGAAGGAAAAATTTCACAACATGAGCCCACGTGATTCTGAGAGTACACTTATTAAAACTGATGACAGTGAAACAAGGAAGGGCTTAGGATAAAAGCAGCAGAAGAGAGCCTAGACAGGGATGGATTTGCTCTATGTAAATGTTATAGGAAAGAATGAGCCTAGGTGGGGCTGCTTTGGCTCACTGGAAAGTCAGAGAAAAGGGGGCCTGGCAGACAGGACCATGGGGTTAGTTGGGGACAAGCACCTGCTGCTCATTGCTCCCTTGGTTGCAAGTCTCATGGGGACCCTTAGAGTTTAGGAGATGCTCACCTGAGAGGGAAGAAAGATATGGGCTTGTTCCTGAGAGAGAGAATGCACCCTGAGTCTTTTGTCTTGAGGGTTTTAGATGCTGGGAGTTTAGGGGAGGTCTTAGGGGAAAATCTCAATAAACTATTCATCAGCTTTATATTGATGAGCCCAAATAAAGTTTATTCCCTTAACTTTATCTGTCCTTGGGTGAGGTTGGTACAAATGACACTAATTGGATTTCTACTATCTATCTCCCTGAGTAGGGTGATTTAAGCTATTTATCCTGTGGTTGGGAAGGAAAAGTGTAAACCATTTACTCTTAAGTGTCCTTATTTAGGTAAAATAGGATTTTGTGATTTACTAGGTGGCTATAACCTGCTTGGTCGTTTAACTTTCTGTCTCAGTTTCATATTTTACTCATCCTGGTTTACTGGCTTGTCTCAAAGACACTGCTCAGAAATCCTCAGAAATATGTTTCTGAACCAAAATGCCCAGGGCTTCTTACCTACTTCAGTCTGCGGCATCTCTGGGCCATTTGGACTTTGTTTCTTCATGTAGATTTTTACATAGTGGACAACAAACTAAATAATACCCTTAATATTAGTGATGTATACTTTCAATAACGAACACAGCAGTGTCAATCACATTATTGTTTCTTCTAATAATTGAAAATGAAAAGTCCAAACATTAAGTGAATTCTGAAAAGCAGTTTTAGAGGCAGAGATAATCTAAGATGCTCTAAATATCTAAATTTCTGCAGGCTTCATTGGATTACTCAGCATGTTTATCACATTATCTCCTTTAAATCAATATACTGTAATTCTAATTCAGCCCACACCTATAGGACTGGCAGAAAATTTAAGTTCATAATTATTGGGATGCCCCATAAGATTAAGCAGAGGCCTCCCACTGCAGTCAGGGAGCCCCCAAAAGAAGGATTTGTAATGGGGTCCAGAACTCGGGGTGTCCAGGAAATATTAAAAATATGGATGTCCTCACCCCCCAAAAGTCTGAGCTGGGGATGGGATACATGGAGCAGGGCCATTGAATTGTTTTGCATAGCAACTGTTTTGCATATAACCTCTAGAATGGTCATTTAAAATATCTATAACCTTTAACTGGTTTCATGTGGTCCAGTTATAAACTCAATATCCACAGTCCTTCCTTCCCCGCTTTGCCCGGTCTGGGATACCATATCTCAGGAAAAAAAAATAGAAGTACATGGCTCAGGAGGCCCCTCAGTTCTTTCCAGTAATCCATGCTCAGCTGGTGGGCCTCCTTTGGTTCCTGGCACCATCACTGTGTCGCCAGGATCTCCAGTTCTTATTCCAAAATCATGTGGCACCTTCTCTTGGCCCACCAGCAAGAGCCTTTCACCCATGGTTTAACCTGGTTTAACTGGTTTCAGATATGTGGTCATGCTTTGAGCCAGGGAAAAGGGAGTGAATTCCACCCAAGATGTAACTGGGAGGCAACTCCTCCTGGTTACAGAGCTTGCATGAGAGCTTGGAGATGATTGGCTCCACACCACGGGGCCACGCCTTCTCAGACTTACTATGGAAGCCCAGAAAAGCTGGAAAATACAGTAGTGTTGGCAGATGTAGCCGATTGTGGGAGGAGTCAGAAATGGGGCTGCAGAGGAAAATTAGAGCTGGGATTTAAACCCAAGCATAGCAGCCATGACAAAAATCACCTTGCAGCTTTAGTAGAGAATCACCACATGGCTTTGACACAGGAGAATCACGTGGCTCTGGGGCTCCCTTTGCCACACAGCTTAGGAAGCTGGAAAGCAAGATGTAGCAGTGATGTAGAGCTCTCTCTCAGCAGTTCAGAAGAATGCAGGAGAGACGCTGTAAGAAGGAAAGGGGTGAAAGGCCCTTGCTGGTGGGCCAAGAGAAGGTGCCACATGATTTTGGAATAAGACCTGGAGATCCTGGTGACACAGTGATGGTGCCAGGAACCAAAGGAGGCCCACCAGCTGAGCATGGATTACTGGAAAGAACTGAGGGGCCTCCTGAGCCATGTAATTCTATTTTTTTTTTTCTCTGAGATATGGTATCCCAGATTGGGCAAAGCGGGGAAGGAAGGACTGTGGATATTGAGTGTTTTAAGGGACTTTGGGACTTTGATGAAGACATTAAGTCATTGCTCTTAAGTCTGCATAACTTGAATAAATAATTCCTTTTTTTTTTCACCAATCTCCAACATAGAGAGCTATAACACTCTGGCAATGGGCAAGGCGAACCTAGTACAGGGGTACCCCAGGAGAAGGAGGGGTCAATTCAGTAACATTGTGGGACCCCGTTCCCTGGTGTCTAATTAGGGAAAAGCATGGGAGACCACATGCTCAGCTTTAAAGTAATACAACTACTTGCACATGTGCAGCAAAGGCCCATCAAAACTAGCCAGGAAAGATTCACCCCATAAGAATAGAGTCCCCCTAGCCTGTGACATCAATCTCTGCTTGGAGCTGGCCTGCTCCCATGTTCTCTGCTATAAACTCTGGGTGTTCAGTTCAATTCTTTGTCCTGATCACCAAGAACCTGGTTATCTGTGCCCACCTATGACACCTCCACCTTCCATAGACATGCTCTGGCCTCCATCATGGTCCTTGCTGGTGCCTCTATTGTGCCCTGTGATGGTTTCACCATGCACCCCCTTGGCTGCTGTCCTATATCTCCCAGAATTACCTCTCTGTGTGTTTCCTGTCAGCATGAGCTATGAGGAAGATTCTCTCTTGACAGATGGAGTGTGGAAGGCAGGCAGCAGCCTTTTTGTAACACACACACGTTGTTTGTGATCCCTTCATCATGTTGGTAGGAAGCAGCAACTTGGCCTACAGTTGCTCTCACTTCCCCCTTCATCTTCTGGGTCTCTGACTCCCTGGGTTGGGTGTGTGTATGTTCAGGTCCCTGACGAAGGACTCTGGCCTCTGTAGGATACTTGTCACCAAGGTCACAGGCAACAAAAAGCCATGTGGGACATCCTGGCCCTTGTGGGGTTCCAGCCCACTCATGACCTTCCTTTCTGACTTCCAGCCTGTAGATGTGGAGATGACTTTGCAGAGATTTCTTAGTGACCCTCATGAATGCTTAAGGTAATTCCCCCTCTTAAGTCTGAATTAATCTATTTCTTACTGGCTATGCTTCTCTGAATTATCCTTATATACTTCCAAGCTGCTCTCTGAGGGCACAAGCCTTTGTCAAGGCTGGAATATAAGGGTCTAGGATGGGGCCTGCCTGCAAATACACCTGCAGGCTCTCCTCACTGAGTCTCTGTTACTCTCTCAGTTTAGCAAGGTTCTCTGCCATGGTAAGACCTGAAACTTCTGTCCCTCTTCTAGTCTGGAAGAAATCCCACTGTGTGACTCTGTTCCATGGCCTTCACCCTTTTATAATCTACTGACATTATGACATTTCCTCAGTGGGTTGAGGCTTTCAGAGAAGACAGCAAGAAGGTTTGACTTCAAGCCACTTCTGCTTTAAACTCCAGTAGAAACTTACAGTGAGGCAAGCCAGGATAACCCCTTGCCATCTCGGATTTGGAGAGGAGCTTGTGGGAGAAAAACTAAAAGGAAACAAGAACAAACAGTTTGCTGTCCTGCCATAGGAGGACACAGCTGAAGACAGGGACAGAGATATGGAACTCTGTCAGTAGTTCCAAAAACCCTCAGTTCTTTCCAAATTCTATGTTTGCCAAATTATAGACTACCTAGATGGAGCTAGGGAATTGATTTTTAATTAAAACTCTTCCCAGGGGTTCTAGTGCACAGCTATTTAAGAATAGCTATTTTATAGCATCTTCTCTACATTAAACGTCAATCGTCTGAGTGGAGTATTTGATGCTAGTGGATAACAAACAGCAATAATTCTCCCCTACAAGGACTTGGTGTGTTGGCCAGTCCATACAGCTAAATAGGTATTTGTGTCTTCTGGAAGCCAGAAGAGACAGAGATGGGAGTAACATTTCATTATTCAAGTTAGGAAACTTTCTTATCTAGTATTCTTATGCAATTGACAGACAACCTTATCTCTGGGAGAACATGAGCAGTGAGGATTATAATCCAATGAAAACATGTGTTGGGGGACATCAGGGATGGACAGTCACTATGGCTGCAGCTCATGGACTGGGGGATGTGCTGGCCAGAAAGGGGTGCAGCCTCCTCATTTGTCTGGGTGCCTGCAGATGGGCTGGCCTCATGGCAGTGGTAGAGCTGCCCTGAACTGACCTGGCAGGTTTCTAGGGGCTAGAGGAGCTTCAATTCACTGAGGAAATAAACCCAGGCAGAGCATGATGGTGGCTGAGATTGTCCAGTAAGAAAGCAAAGTCTGCCTGGAGCAGTGCCATGTGGGTCCTGGTGTGAGGACTCCAGGCATTGGGGTCCTTTTTGCCCTCAGCACAAGAAACCTTCACTGGCAGGCAGCAGGGTTAGGAAACTGGGGAGTTGCTGTTGGAGGCTGCCAAGAGGAGGCTGCAAGACCTCGAAGACAGTGTAATTGATGAAGATGAAAAAGTTGAAGCCAACAGAGAAATATTAATACCCCAGTCTTGTCCAAAAACAGATTTGAAGAAAAAAAATTTCATGAAGTTTTTACAAAGGAAATGATTGAGTCTGTGAACTGTTCTTCCATTGGGGGTTGTATTCTGGGAACTTCTCTCCAAAATTTTTATCAGCCAAAACTGACCTACGTGCCAAAGAACTCTGCAGGACAGAGCCCAGTGGACATGGGGCTGAGCAGAAAGGGTGCCTTCACAAAGGTTTTGAAAGAACTGCTCACATAGGTGAGAAGGAACTCAAGAAACTAGTTTCCAAACTAATGGTGTCAGCTTTCAACAGACCCCTGTGGCCAGGAGACTACTAGCACAAGAGCTTCATGAAGTGGGTGTAGTTACAGCTCTGTCTTGCCTCCAAAGAAAAGCTATTTTCTAGGGGGTTCTTAAATGAATATTAGATTATAGCCTTGGTATTGGCAAGTGTGGAAGCTGTAGGTAAGGGTGACTAAAGTCACTTGCCACACTGTCTAAACCACTGAGACTCACTGAGAGCATTCTCTTTAAGATGAAAGAGCTACCAGGAGAAAAAAGGCTGCTTCTGCTCTAATGGGACCCTGGCAGCTAAGACACAGCTCAGTCCATAGTTAGGGCCTCTATTTATAGTGGTGACTATTTATGTAATTGGTGGGTACAAATCAAGAACTTAAAAGAAGTGTAACAGGCCCTGGTGCTAGTATATTGTTAATTAAACAGTTCTGTTGGTTAAATAGCCAGTAGCATCATGACTTACCTCTTTACCTCTGAAAACATGGTAGAATACAAAGAAATAGTTTTTTCCCCTGAAGAATTATTTATCTTACACTAGTGTTGTCCCTGTTTTTTCCTGCATAATTGACAAGCCTGGCTATTTTGTGTGTTGGCATGTTAATGTTGAACAATCAGTACAAAGATTGGGGGGTGAGTCAGGCACAGACTAGCTATGGAAGTGCAGCCCAGTTAATCCTGAAGAAGTGCTGAGTCAGCCAAATGCAGCATTAAAGACTCCTGTAGTTAACAGAAAGTTACACCTCCATGGAGAGTTGAATTTTTGTTGAGGGTTATTTTAGAAAATGAATAAATTCTTAACTGAGAATGTGTTGGCAAGTGACATTGAGATTTACTGAGATTGTCAACTTGCTAGGTGCTTAAAGTATTGTGTAGTAATCCTAACCTTGGTGGAGATTGGCTAGCTGACTCAGACTCTCAGGTGTCCTTTAGAGGATTAGAGAATTAAAGTTTTTACTTTCTCAGGAAGAGCTCTTGTATGTGGAAAGAACTGTCATGAAAAGTGAAATGACAATTTCTTTACTGCTACAACTTTGAAAAGCTGGCCCTTGAATCACATGACAAAAGACCCTCCCAATTTTTTTGTTCTATATTTCATTCAGAATCAAATATTTGTGTAGAAAAAAATGGCTTATGCCAAGTAGAGATGAATTTTTAGAAAGCATCTCTCAGGCCTTTTTGAAACCTATACTGAGCTCTCTTCCCTGTTGCCGGTGGTATAGATGAGTCACAAGCTTATTAATTCTACTGGTTTGGGGCCCTGTTCTCAGCTGTTGTCTGCATAGTCAGGAACACTTTGAATGTTTGATATTTGAGGGAAGTATTTAATATCTATACAGTAAAACTATTTTAACTTCCAAAACCAGTATTGAAACCAGTTGTAAACCAGCTAATGGTTTCTTTTTTAATTAAAAAAAATTAAAATTGTTGTTCAAGTACAGTTGTCTCCATTTCCCTCCACTATTCCCCCTACCCCAACCATCCCCACTTCCCACCCTTGATTCTACCCCCCTTTGGTTTTGTCCATATGTCCTTTATACATGTTTATGAAAACCCTTCTCCCCTTCCCCCCAACATCCCCTCCCACCTCCCTCTGCTTACTGTCATTTTGGTCTTAATTTCAATGTCTCTGGTTGTATTTTACTTGCTTGTTTGTTTTGTTGACTAGGTTCCACTTATAGGTAAGATCATATGGTATTTGTCTTTCGCCATGTGGCTTATTCCATGTAGTATAATGCTCTCCAGTTCCATCTATGCTGTCAGAAAAGGTAGGAACTCCTTCTTTCTTTCTGCTGCGTAGTATTCCATCGTGTTAATATACCATAGTTTTTTGATCCATTCATTTACTAATCGGATTCAGAGATGAATGTAAACTATTTTTCTGAAGTGTGTTTGAACAACTCCTGCCTCAAGATCATTGTTTAAAGGATTCAACTCTCAAAGTTGTCTCAGAGCTAAAATGCTTATGCTGGTACAAGACAAAAACATGGAGAGCCTGTCCAGAGTCAGAAGGTGTGGTGGTATCTTTCTAAAATATGACTAAAATTGTGTTTTATACTAAACTATGATATTATTCCCATAGAAGTTACATGAAGAGGAGAAAACTCAAGGCTCTCCAATTGTTAGTGAAGATTATTGGGGAGATTTAAGATCCAAACAGAACTTGTTTCAACAGACTTTACCTAACACGATATTTATTTTATGCCAAAAAATATATTAATGTCCTTTTTTGAACTCTGTCTTCATTCATGTTTTTTTTTTACAAAGATTGTTTCCTTCTTCCCCATGATCTTTTATTACTTGTTTCATTTAGTATGACTTCTACAGCATGAATTAGATGTTGGCTCACTATGTTAATGGTGGAAGAGAAGAAAAATAATCTAAACCAGATTAACTTCAATGAACAAATGTAAATTTTCTTTAAGTTATAGAGTAAAATTTGGTTTGATTTCTTTATTGTTGTTTTTAACACGAAGAAAGTGAGTCCAGTTCTCATAAATATTAAAGAAAAAGGTGCTACTTATTGAAATGATATGGATGTAAACTTTACAAAAATAATAAGGGTGGCCTCAGAAACATAAGAATATTTACAAGGAAGGTATATTTGTTAGTTGGGATCTAAAACATATTTTTCTTTTATTTGTTTTTAAATAGTGATGAGAATTGTGTAGTACTGGGGAGGTTCTTGAAGAGAGTGTCAATTTTACTTAAAAATGAGAATATAGTGTTTCTGTATGTTATATTTTTTCAATGAAAAATGTTAAGTAATTTTTTGGGGGAAATCTAGTTGCAGTTCCCCTCATTTTTACCAGTGATTCTAAGCACACATTAGGGATACTTGGGGCCACAGTCCAAGTTTAAAGTCAAGGCCAGAGTAGTCTGGATTCAGGACTGAGTTGTGGACCAAATTCAGATGCCAGTCAGAGAGACTGCCTCAACAATATTTGAGCCAATCCTGCTTCTCACAGTGACTGAGGATTTTTTATTTTTTGAATATTATGGTTGAGTATCAAGTATTATGAATTTATATATTCAATATATTTTAATCAATTCCAGCCATTCTGGTGCTCAGAATGTCCTAGATTTGACCAATGGGTGCCCCTTAAATTGCTGTGTTTTCTTTTGACATGACCTGGAAGTATCTGGGCACTTCTTTGCTTTCTGTATCAAGGATCACCTTCTTCATTTTCTACCCCACACCTGGAATCAGTCAAGTTTTGTTTAGTAGCATGACAGCAAGATGGTATTTTGAAACCAAATCTTGACACTGATGGGATGACATATGAATAACATGGCATCACCAATATCATACACTCATCAAAATGTTGAAGTTAAATATGGCCAAGCATTAGAACTTACTTTTAGTACACTGGAAATACAAGGAGTAGAGGAACAAGTTAAATGCCATGGTGATAAAGAAAGACATTTAGCTTTTTTTTTTTTTTCAACAAGTCAGCATCATAAACAAAGTGAGGAGGACTGTTGTAGATTTGAAGAGACTGAAGAGACATAACAAAAGCAATGTGGGGTCATTATTTAAATGCTATTTTGAAGAAAAACTACAAAATAATTCTGGAAACTGTTAAGAAAATTCTAATATTATTAGATGGTATTAGTTAATTTTTAATATTTTTTCATTATTTTTTGACATTATTGCAGATGTTTCATATTTCTCCCTCTGCCCCCTTCTGCCAGCCCCTGCTCGTCCTTCCCTGTGGCCATCAGTACACTATTATCTGTGTCCATGGGTTATACATATATGTTCTTTGGCTAAATCCTTCACCCTCTTTTATCTAGTTCCCCCTCCACCCTCCCCTCTGGCAGCTGTTAGTCTGTTCCATGTATCCATGCCTCCGTTTCTATTTTGCTCATCAGTTTATTTTTGTTGTTATACTCCACATATAAGTGAGATCATATGGTATTTCTCTTTCTATGACTGCTTTATTTCACTTAACATAATAATCTCCAGGTTCATCCCTGCTGTTGTAAAAGATACGTGTGATAATGGTATTGTGATTGTTTTCCTAAGTATTTTTTGGTGATACAGTCTAAAGTGTTTAAAGGTAAATATAATGAGGAGGAAGATGGTGGCAAGGTAGGAGAGAGAAGATTCCACTCCCCACTACACACATGAGAAAATTCTAGCTGATCTATGGAGGAACAGAGCAAACAGTCAACAGTACCCCAGCATATATGAAAATAAGAGACCAAAAATTGTAGCAGACACTGAAAAACCAGACAGTAAGGAGAATGCTTCAGGGCAATAAGGCCCCAGGGACCAGCGTGGGGACCAGGGCAGCTGCAGCCCCAGGCCCAGTGCCCACCACCACAGGGCCCTTGGGAGAGAGCCAGGTCAACTGCTCCCTCCCCAGCCAAAAAAGGACTGAACAGCACCAGGAGAGACCTCACTGCTTGGAGTCACAGAGAGGGGAATAAGGACAAAGTGGCAAACACACAGAAACTGTGAGCACCCACGGAGTCTGTGGATGCTGGCCAGAGAGAGTTGAAAGTCACACAGTGATGGGCCCTGACCCCGATAGTCCTTGGTCTGGCTGGAGAATTGGGCTGTGCCAGATGTCAGGCTGCTGTACACAGTGGCAGCTTGAGTAGGAGGAATTTCTCAAAAAGAAAAAGTGAAAAGAGAGACACTATTTGGGGAATTCTCCTGCAGCAGCTGCTGGGGCTACCTACCCACCCAATCTGGCAGCGATCCCGAGGTTGTATGGAAAGCCTTATACATCCTCATAATACTGGGAAAGGTGCACGCCGAAGCCCGTGGGACCCAGGCAGCCTGGCTGAGCGTGTGCACCCGCACCCCATCCCACAGTGGTAACCCCTGGGAAAGCGAGCTCTGAGGAAGACTTGGATCCTATACCCAAGGTGCTGGGGAGAGATACTAGGCTAGTTTTGGGGAGAGTGCATGAAGCTGACTGAGTGAAGATCAAGAAGGGAGAAAAGCCATACCGATTGCCCTTCAGCCTGCTGCAGTCAGTAAGACCAGAAAAACTGGTTTGGCCAGTTGGAAACCAAAAAGAGGTTCTTTTTTTCTTCTTTTTTCTTTTTAAGTAATTTTTTATCTTTTTAATTTTTTTTACTTTTTTATCTTTTAATTCCCTTTTCCTCTCTTTCCTTCTGTCTTGTTTAATTTCTTCTTTCTTTCCTTCCAATTTTATCTCCTCTGCCTTCCTTCTTCTGCCTTTTTTTGTTTTAATACCCACAAGTGAGACAAAAAAACCTGGAAATGTGAAAAGACCAGAGTAGGACTCAAAAAAGGGGCATCCCAACAGCTGAGACAGTGAGACAAATTTCATTTTGCTATTACAGAGAACCTACAAGTTATTAAATATTAGTATTATAATTATTTTTAATTACATTAATTAATTTTAATAATAATAATAATTTTTCATTACTCTTACATCTTTTAATTTAATAGTATTTTTCTATTCCTCTTCTTTCTGTATAGTCTTCTTTGCTTAGCTGGTTATATCATATCACTTGACAGGTTTCCCCTGTTCTCTTTCATAGTGTATTGCTAATTGACTGTCCTTCACTTCACTTGTGTTCCATTAGCACACTACTCAAGGTCCTATACTTCCTATTCTTATTATCCAGATCACATAGATTATGTCATATGATTGTTGCTCTAATATTATTGTACATAATAGCTGCTCCATACAATTGTGAATACTTCACAACACCCCTTCCAGATCTTAGCCCACTTCACAGTTGCCTGAACTCTATTACTGTAGTGGTTAACTTTATTCTATCACACACTATACCTATTTACTGTCCTTTACTCTCTTCTTACCTCAGATTCTGACCTTCCACAACTTCACTGCTTTCTAGATCCTACTCACAATCCTTCCCTCCCCAAAAAGAGTCATATCTTCTTACCATCCTTTCTAAAAAGTGGCTAGTTGGGTGGAAGATCATGGTTAACAATACACATAGCCAAAGGATCTCCTATCTCTTCTCTACTGGCTACTACTGTAAATATCATAGAATACTCTCTTGCTGTCTTAAACCATTTTGCCTCCCCCCTCCAACTGATCACAAAAAAGAGTAGGTGGAAGTGGTGAACACCAGGATACCCACTGGCAGAGAAAACTCAACAACAAAGGAAGCACTAACAGATAACAACAGAAGAAGGTGAAGGATGTAGTGGAAACCACACAGACCTCAATCCAGGACCAATCTGGAAACACAACTAAAATAGTGGAGAAATTACTCAGAACAAACAACTGAACAGGAGCAAGAGAGAATCTTCAAAACCTTGTAAACATGGAAGAACCAGCTTCAGCACAACAAAATACAAGATGTGGTGGATAGAGTGACCCTTAGTTAACCAGAAGGTAGGATGACCCACAAAAGGAAGATCCAACAACTATTAAAACCCAAAGAAAAACATAGAGCCAATGTAAACAACAGCCCAAGAACAGTGAGCTTGGGAGATAAGGAGACTGCACCACTGAATCTCACAGATATTCTACTACAGAAGTTCAGTCCATAAAACCAGGGAGCCAGAAGATCAATTTAAGAAACTGAGGCTAATAAGAAGAGTCTCACAAACAATGGGAAGATAAAGAAAAAATCCCCAAATGAAAGGAAAGGAGGAAGCCTCAGAAAGAATGCTAAATGAAATAGAGGCAACTCAATTATCAGATATTGAGTTCAAAGCAATGGTTATCAGGAAACTCAATGAGCTCAACATGAACTACCAGAAACTACAGGGAAACTACAACGAACTCACTGCAAACTATATCAACATGAAAAAGGAAATAGAAACTATCAACAAGGGCCAAGAGGAAATAAAGAATACAATTTCTGAACTGAAGAACACAGTAGAAGGAATCAAAAGCAGGTTCAATGAAGCAGAAGATCGGATCAGCGAGCAAGAGGACAAAGTAAAAAAAAAAAAACAAAACACCACACCCAGAAAGAGCAAGAAAAGGAAAAGAGACTCAGAAAGAATGAAGAGGGATTAAGAGAAATGCAAGACCATATGAAATGTAATAATATCTGTATAATAGGGATACCAGAAGGAGAAGAAGAAGAGCAAGGAATAGAAAATCTATTTGAAAAAGTAATGATAGAAATCTTCCTTACTTTGATGAGAGAAAAAAAATCACACCAGTCCAGAAAACATGGAGAATCCCAATCAAAAGGAACCCAAAGAGGCCCACTTCAAGACACATCATAATTAAAATGGGAAAATTCCAAGACAAAGAGAGAATCTTAAAGGCAGCTAGGGAGAAACAGGAAGTAACATACAAGGGAGCCCCAATAAGGTTAGCAGCTGATTTCTCAATGGAAATGCTCTAAGTCAGAAGAAAATGGCAAGACATATTCCAAATAATGAGAACCAGAGGCCTGCAACGAAGGCTACTTTACCCAGTAAGGCTCTCAATCAAGATACAAGGCGAAATAAGGAACTTCCCAGGCTAAGAAGTCTAAAGGAATACACCTCCACCAAACCAGCTCTGCAAGAGATGCTAAAGGGACTGCTCTAAGGAAAGGCAGGAAAAGAGAGAGAGAGAAAGGAACACAGGCACAAAAATGGCAATGAAAAAGTACCTATCAATAATAACTTTAAATGTAAATGGATTAAATGCTCCAATCAAAAGACATTGAATAGCTGAATGGATAAGAGAGCATGACCCACATATATGCTGCCTACAGGAGACCCACCTAAGGACAAAAGATGTACACAGACTGAAAGTGAAGGACTGAAAACAAATTTTCCAAGCAAATGAACAGAAAAAAAAAGCCCAGGTAGCAATACTCATATCAGACAAAATAGAATTCAAAAAAGGGGCCATAAAGAGAGACCCAGAAGGAAACTTCATAATACCCAAGGGAAGAATCCACCAAGAAGACATAAACATTGTAAATATATATGCATCCAACATAGGAACACCCAAATACATAAAGAAAATCTTAGAGGACTTCAAGAAAGAAGTCCTGTTGCTGATATTGACAGCAACAAAATTATAGTAGGGGATTTTAACACCCCGCTGTCAAAAATGGACACATCTTCCAAACAAAATATCAACAAAGATATTGTGGCATTTAACAATGCCTTAGAGGAAATGAACTTAATTGATATATAGAGCCCTTCATCCCAAAGAAGCTAAATACACATTCTTTTCAAATGCACATGGAACATTTTCAAAGATAGACCACATGATAGGACACAAAACAACCCTCAACAAATTCAAGAAAATTGAAATCATACCAAGCATTTTCTCTGACCATAAGGGACTGAAACTAGACACCAACCCCAAGGGAAAACAAACCCGAAACATTCCAAATCATGGAGACTGAATAGCATGCTACTGAACAATGAATGGGTCAAGAATGAGATCAAGGAAGAAATCAAAACGTTTCTGGAAACAAAAAAAAAATGAACCCACAACAAGCCAAAACTTATGGGACACAGCAATGGCAGTCTTGAGAAAGAAGTTCATAGTGATACAGGCCTACATTAAAAAGATAGAAACATTTCAAACAAACAACCTAACCCTATGCCTACAAGAACTCGAGGAACAACAGCAAAGACAGCCCAGAGCAAGTAGAAGGAAGGAAATAACCAAGATCAGAGCACAATTAAATGACATAGAGATCTAAAAGCACAATTCTGAGGATCAATGAATCCAGGAGCTGGTTTTTTGAAAAGGTAAACAAAATCGACAAGCCTTTAAGCAGGTCCATCAAGAGAAAAAGAGAGAGGACCCAAATGAACACAATCAGAAATGAAAGAGGAGAGATTACAACTGACACCACAGAAATACAAAGGATTGTAAGAAATTACTATGAAGAATTGTATGCCAAGAAATATGAAAACCTGGGTGAAATGAACAAATTTCTAGAAAAATATAATCTTCCAAAACTCAGTGAAGAAGCAGAAAGCCTGAACAGACCAATAACAGCAGATGAAATTGCAGCAGTAATCAAAAAACTCCTGACACACAAAAGCCCTGGACCAGATGGTTTCATAGGACATTTCTGCAAAGCATTTAGGGAAGAGTTAACCCCTATCCTTCACAGACTAATCCAAAAAATCCAGATGATGGAAGACTCTCAAACTCTTTATGAAGCCAGCATCATCCTAATCCCAAAACCAGATAAAGACACAATAAAGAAAGAAAACCTCAGGCCAATATTGCTGATGAACATAGATGCTAAAATCCTCAACAAAATATTGGCAAATCGCATCCAACAATACATTAGGAAGATCATACACCATGACCAAGTGGGATTCATCCCAGGGATGCAAGGATGGTTCAATATTTGCAAATCAGTAAATGTAATACATCACATAAACAAAAACATAGACAATATCACGTGATCATATCAATAGATGCAGAAAAAGCATTTGATAAGGCAGAGTATCCATTTATGGCAAAAACATTCAGCAAAGTGGGAATAGAGGGAGCATTCCTCAACATCATAAAGGCCATATATGAGAGACCTACAGCCAACATCATACCCAATGGGAAAAAACTAAAATCTTTTCCACTAAGATCAGGAACAAGACAAGGTTGTCCACTTTCACCACTTCTATTCAATATAGTATTGGAAGTTTTAGCCACAGCCATTAGACAAGAAAAGGAAATGAAAGGCATCCAAATTGGAAAGAAGGAAACAAAACTGTCATTGTTTGCTGATGACATGATAGTGTACATAGAAAATCCTATAGACTTGGCCAAAAAAACTGCTTGACCTCATAAATGAATTTGGCAAAACAGCAGAATACAAAGTCAATATTCAGAAATTAAAGGCATTTTTGTATACCAACAATGAAACAGCAGAAGCAGAAATCAAGAAAAAAATCCCATTTGATAAAGCAACAAGAAAAATAAACTACTGAGAAATAAACCTAACCAAGGAGGTAAAAGACCTATATCCAGAAAACTATACAACACTGAAGAAAGAAATCAAGGAAGACATAAACAAGTGGAAACATACACCGTGTTCATGAATTGGAAGAATTAACATCATCAAAATGTCCATACTACCCAAAGCAATTTACAGATTCAATGCAATACCTATTAAAGTACCAATGGCATATTTCACAGACATAGAACAAACACTTCAGAAATGTATATGGAACCATAAATGGCCCCAAATAGCTGCTGCAATTTTGAGAAAGAAGAGTAAAGTAGGAGGGATCACAATACCTGATACCAAATTGTATTACAAGACTACTGTAATGAAAACAGCCTGGTACTGTCCTAAAAACAGGCACATGGGCCAGTGGAACAGGACAGAGAGCCCAGGAATAAACCTAAGTCTGTAAAGTCAATTAATATTTGACAAAGGGGGAAGCAACATAAAATGGAGTAAAAATAGGCTGTCTCTTCAGCAAATGGTGTTGGGAGAACTGGGCAGCTATGTGCAAAAAATAAATGAAACTTGAGCACCAACTTACACCATACACAAAAATAAATTCAAGGTGGATAAAAGATTTAAATATAAGCTGTGATACCATTGAAGTCCTAGAGGAGAACATAGGCAAGAAAATCTCAGATATTTCAAGCAGCAACACTTTTACTGATATGTTTCCTAGAGCAAGGGACATAAAGAAAAGAATAAACAAATGGGACCTCATCAAAATAAGAAGCTTCTGCACCACTAAAGAAAACAGTATCAAAATAAAAAAAGAACCAACTGTATGGGAAACCATATTTGCCTATGATACCTCAGACAAGGGTTTAATCTCCAAAATATATAAAGAAATTACACGACTCTACTCTAAGAAGACAAGCAACCCAATTAAAAAATGGGCAAAGGACTTGAACAGACACTTCTCCAAGGAGGACATACAGAGGATCCGGAGACACAATGAAAAGATGCTCAGTATCACTAGCTATCAGAGAGATGCAAATTAAAACCACAATGAGATACCACTTCACACCAGTGAGAATGGCCATCATAAACAAAACAACAAACAGCAAGTGTTGGAGAGGTTGTGGAGAGAAGGGGACCCTAGTGCACTGTTGGTGGGATTGCAGACTGGTACAACCACTATGGAAAACAGTATGGAATTTCTCAGAAAACTAAAAATGGATCTTCCTTTTGACCCAGCAATTCCACTGCTAGGATTATATTCTAAGAACTGTGAAACACCAATCCAAAAGAACCTATGCACCCCAATGTTCATAGCAGCACAATTTACAATAGTGAAGTGTTGGAAGCAACCTGGTTGCCCATCAGTATATGAATGGATCAAAAAACCATGGTACATTTACACAATGGAACTCTATGTTGCAGAAAGAAAGAAGGAGCTTCTACCCTTTGCAACAGCATGGATAGAACTGGAAAGCATTATGCTAAGGAAAGTAATTCAGGCTGTGAAAGACAAATACCATATGATATGGTATTAACAGGAACCTTTAACAGGAACCTAAACAACAAAACAACCAAACAAGCAAAATATAACCAAAGACACTGAAATAGAGAACAGGTTGACAGTGACCAGAGTGGAGAGGAGAGGGAATTTCAGGGGAAAAGGGGAATAGTTTTCAGGAAGAAATATAAAGGACACATGGACAAAAACTAGGGGGGTTGTAAATGGGAGGGAGTTGGGTAGGGCTGGGGCCTGGGCTGGGATTGGAGTAAAGGACAGAAAACTGTAGTGGAATAACAATTCAAATAAAATAAAATAAAAAAGGAATTGGGAAGTGGGTTAAAAATAAACTGATAATGGAAAAAAATAAAGGTAAATATAATGATATCTGTAGTTTATTTAAAGTATTTAGAACAATAAAAACAAAATATTATATAAATGCATGTAAACTAATATAGATTATGTACATATGAAGCAGATGTAGCAAACTTTTAATAATTTTTTAAGGATTGTTGAATCTAGATGGTTAGTATTTATTATACTATTCCTTCTACTTTTCAAAATATGTTTAGAAGATTTCTTGTCAAGATGGAGCTGTAGGTGTCATGCTTTGTCTCCTTGTGCATCCACAGAAAGAATTACAACTGGATCCTAAAACAAATAACACCCAGAACCATCAGAAAATCAAGCTGTGTGGAGGTCCAACAACCAAGGATTTAAAGAAGCCATGTTCATCCAGACAGGTGGGAGGGGTGGAGGGGCGAAAGTGCAGAGACAGACAAAGGGGTGCAGAGATATAGTGTTGTATGGAGTGGTGGCAGCAGCAGTGGAATGAGCATTCTCACATTCATGTGTGGTGGATAAGATTTGGGAGGGATATCTTGGGAGCAAGTGATTCCAGTTTCAGGCCAGACCACATAGCCACAGTTCCAGTACCAGGAAGATAAATCGCCATAACTTCTGACTGTAAAAACCAATGGGAGTTGGGACAGTGGAAGAAACTGCTGGGTTTTCATAAAACTCCACTTAAAGTACCTGCACAGACTTAAAACATGTGTAAACCCACCCACTCTGGGATTCAACAACAGGGCAACAGCTGGAAGGGTGCCAGTCACATGCAGGGAGTGAGTGAAGTGTCTGGAAACATGGTAAGTGTCAGGCAGACCTCTAGAATCTAGGCAGCAGCATTATTCCCTCTCTGAGCCCTTCTGCCCACAGAGCCACAAAGTGGCAAAGCAGGTTACCCCACTGTGGCAATTACCTAAAGCTCTGCCCCACACAATTTACAGGTGCCTTTTCTACAATAGGCCACACTACTAAGACAGGGAGTCAAAGCAGCTCTACCTAATACACAGAAATAAACACAGGGAGGCTGCCAAATTGAAGAGACAAAGAAATATGGCTCAAATGAAAGAATGGAACAAAATCCCAGAAAAAGAACTAAATAGATATCCCCTATCTCTGATTGGAGATAACCAACCTATCAGATGCAGTTCAAAATACTGGTGATCAGGATGTTCAAAGAACTCACTGAGTATGGCAACAACATAAAGGAGGAAATGAAGTTTTTACTAAGTGAAATAAAGAAAAGTCTACAGGGAACCAACAACAGAGGGGAAGAAGCCAGGATTCAAATCAATGATTTGGAACATAAGGAAGAAATAAGCATTTAACTAGAATATCAAGAAGAAAAAAGAATAAAACAATGAAGTTAGTATAAGGAACATCTGAAACATCATGAAACATACCAACATCTGAATCATAGAGATGACAGAAGGAGAAGTGGAAGAGAGACTGAAAACATACTTGAAAAAATAATGAAAGAAAACTTCCCTAATTTGGTGAAGGAAATAGACATACAAGTGCAGGAAGCACACAGTGTCCCAAACAAAGAGGAACACACCAAGACACATCATAATTAAAATGGCAAAGATTAAAAATAAAGAGAGATTATTAAAAGCAGCAAGAGAAAAGCAGAGAGTTACCTACAAAGGCATTCTCATAAGACTATCAGCTGACTTCTCAAAAGAAACTTTGCTGTCAAGAAGGGACTGGCAAGAAGTATTCAAAGTGATGACAAGCAAGGACCTACAACCTAGATTACTCTATCTAGCAAAGCTATCATTTAGAATAAAAGGGCAGATAAGTGCTTCCTAGAAAGGTAAGGCTAAAGGGGTTCATCATTATTAAGCCATTATTACATGAAATGTTAAAGAAACTTATTTAAGAAAAATATCACCCTGGCTGGCATAGCTCAGTGGATTGAGCTCAGGCTGCGAACCAAAGTGTCGCAAGTTCGATTCCCAGTCAGGGTACATGCCTGGGTTGCAGGCCATGGCCCCCAGCAACTGCACATTGATGTTTCTCTCTCTCTCTCTCTTTCTCCCTCCCTTCCCTTTCTAAAAATAAATAAATAAAATCTTAAAAAAAGAAAAAGATCAAAACTATGAACATTAAAATGGCAACAAATTCACAACTATCAACAACTGAACCTAAAAAACAAAAACAAAAACAAGCTAAGCAAACAACCAGAACAGGAACAGAATCATAGGTGTGGAGATCATTTGGAGGGTTATCAGCTGGGAGGTGGAAGGGAGAGAATGGGGGAAAGGTACAGGGATTAAGAAGCATAACTGGTAGGTACAAAATAGACAGGGGAATGTTAAGAACAGTATAGGAAATGCAGAAGAACTTACATGCATGACCCATGGATATGAACTAAGGTAGATGGCTGGAGGGAAGGGATACTGGGCAGAGGGGAGAAAGGGGAGAAAAACTGGGAAAACTATAATAGCATAATCAATAAAATGTATTTTAAAATAATAAAAATAAAAATTTTAAAGGTTATTTTTTATTATCAAATAAGATTTAGAAAAAGGGCATGAGAAACTTTCTGACTTTAGAACACAGGAAGCTTCTTGCTATTGAGAGCTTTATGGCCATGTTTCTTCCTGCACAGGAGTTGTACTACTGTCCCCTAAGCTTCCAGGAATTTGAATCTTCCTCATCCCTTCTTTCTCTGTCAGCCTTCCCATTCAACAAGCACCACCTTTTTCAATTATATCTTATAAATAGGTCATGAATCTGCCCCTCTCTTTGGCCCCTATCCTGGAGCACCCTGGAAGCCATCTCCTCCATGGTCGTCTTCCTCACATCCCCAGAGTGATCTTTCTAAAGTGCAGTTCTGGTCACACTGCTCTTTTAGGATGCCCCATTGCTTAGAGGATAAAGTCCAAACCCTCATTATGGTGTGCAATGCAGCATGACCTGCATCACAGTACCCCTGCTCCACACATAGGAACAACTCATATCCTCTCTATGATGCATTTTAACATTCTGAAATTCTCAAGTGCAGGAGTCCTCCTTTCCCAGGATGGTCCCTCCCCTTCACTGCTACTTCACCCAGCTACCAGTCCCCCATAATAGCACATGCACACTGCATCACTATATTTGCTCATACTTGTGAGAGGCCTAGAGGGTAGTGATTGGAGCCAAAGTTTCTGAATTTGAATCCCAGCTCTGCTACCCTCACTCTTTGTGTGAGTTAGAGAAAATTAACCCTTTAATGCCTGCAGTTCTCGTCTATAGAGTCAGGAAAACAAGAACAGACCCTCACTCACAAAGTGCTAAGGCTGAAGTGAGTATAAATGTTTAGAAGTTGTGCCTGGCACATTATAAGCACTCAGTAAGTGTTAACTATGAGTGTTACCTGAGCTGCTTTTATATTCTCACTAGATGCTGGTTCCTTTTTTAAAAAAGATTTTATTTATTTATTTTTAGAGAGGGAAGGGAGAGAGAAAGAGAGAGAAACATCAATGTGCGGCAGTTGCTGGGGGCCATGGCCTGCAACCTAGGCATGTGCCCTGACTGGGAATCAAACCTGTGATGCCTGGTTTGTAGCTCGAGCTCAATCCATTGAGCTACTCCAGCCAGGGCTGCTGGTTCCTTAAAATGAGGGCCAGTATTTATAGAAACTACCATGTGCCAGGGTGTTAAGTGTTTCTGTTTCACTGAACCCTCACAAATGAGATAAGTGCCAACATTTCCACCCTCCCTACCCATGTCTGTCACTTCCCCCCACCCTCTCCTGCCCTCTCCATTCTTCCTTTTTGTCCTTTCTTCCTTCCACACATATTTCAATGCCAAGACTGGGAGAGCATCCCTATTTTACAGATGAGTAGACTGAGCTGTAGAAGAGATAAGTTGTCGGTCCATGTGCATGAAACCAGTTCAATGGAGTTCCCAGTGCCTAACTCTGAAGCTGATGTGTATAACAATGTACTGTACCTTTTTCTTAGTATCATAGCATTTAGTGCTCATTGTTTGTAAAATGAATGAATGAATGAACAAATGTGAGTAAATTAAGTTAAAATGAGGAAAAGAAGGACACATGGGTGGGGGTGTGATGAACTCAGGTTTGGACATTGACACAATGTGTTCTGAACATCCAGGCAAGTAGCCTGTCCAGGAGATGTTTGGGAAGTACAGGCTCAATGTCAAGCCATGAGTGTGCAAAACAAACAAAGGAGACTCTCAAGGACATTTGCACCAGTTCTTTGAAAGCCAGTTTTGCATTTTGCTGAGAATTCACATTAAACTGAGTGACCTGGGTCAAAATCTTAATTTTCTTCCCTTGTGGTGAATAATCAGCACTTTTGGGGGGGATCCAACCTTGTCCTCCATAGTTACTCAAATATTACTCAATTTCCAGGATTATATCCCAAGTTTCCTCATGATTTTAATTCTTCTGAGTGGGATTTCAAATAATTAGCCGTTGGAAGTTCTCTTGTTACTTTTAGAGTTACATGTCTTTTTTACTACTCTCTCTGGGATTTTCCAGTTTTAAATTCATTTTGGTGGTGCCTGGAGAAAGGCTAGTTTCTGTTCTGGTAGTGGGCAGAAGGCCAATTCACTCCATCAGAGGAACCTTCCTTGACCATCCTAATTGGCTTAGTCCCCTAACCCTCATCACTGCCATATTATCCTACATTCAGCCATAATAGCATTCACTGTCTTAGAAATGATCTTAAGCCATTAAATAAACACTGCATGTTTCCAGTCCCAATCAGGATTTAAACTGTAGGGAGGCAGAGACTAGCGTGTCCCATTTACAATTAGGCTTTTGTTACTTTTGTTACAAGTGTGTTGAGGTGGCCAATAGATAGTTGTTGAGTAAATGAAATGAAGATGCAAGTGACGAAAAAAACAAGACAAAAAAGAGGAGTGAAAGGAGGGAAGAGCCTGGATATGCTTTCAGCATGCTGTACTTACTGCTACCAAAGCACCTTTTTCAGTGCATTGTTTCCTACTTTAATAAAAAATAAAATAATTTCCTATCTTATCATTCTATTGTTTTCTATACTATCTTGGACTCCCTGTTGGCCTGTGGGTTCTGAGAGTTTGGTAACCCTTGCTAACATTTTCATTTCATTCATTCATTCATTCCCTGCATTCATTCATACAAAATCTACTGAGTTTGACTGTAGCATAGGCATTATTCTGGGAGCTGGAGGCCCTTATTTGGTCGGATGACAAAGGAAGAGAGACCAGATGTTCTAAGACTATTTTGACTTCATAATTTTTCTTCATAATAAGCCTGCAGCACCAGAGAAATATTCCCCCTCTTTTTTGCCAGGAAGGTTTTGTTTAGAAGCTGTGGGCTGCGGGAGAGTGTGGGTAGACAGGATTAGATTTTTTTTATTTGTTTAACCACTCTCAAAAACATTGTATATATCACACTGATTTTTTTAAATGAGGCTTGTAGTTTATATTCCTTTGCATTATAAGTAGAGTAGTTCATGTGTTTTAAAATTGAATATAGACAATAGTCTAAATTTAATTATGACAACATACTTTTCATTTTTCAGTGTGTTGGTAGTAAACATTTAATTTAAAAGTTATTTTTGTTTAAAATATTTTTTTAGCTTAAAAAGATCTACCATGCTCAAGATATGTGAAATATTGAAGGAAAATTTTACTTCTCCTAAGAGAGCAACTGTTAGTATAAAACAATATTCTCACCTATGAACAAAACATAAGAATGTATCAGGAGCTTACTTCAAAGGTGAAATTTATGTTTAGTATTAAAAATGTTATGCCTAAAGCATCTACCAAGAATAATCATGTAATTTATGAGTTTCTTTTGCTTGTTTTAATATATTTTATTGATTATGCTATTACAGTTGTCTCATTTCCCGCCACCCCCTTATTTCCTTCTGCCCTGCACACCCCCTCCCACCCACATCCCCCCACTTTAGTTCATGTCCATGGGTCATACATATAAGTTCTTCAGTTTCTACATATCCTACACTATTATCAACTTCCCCCTGTGTATTTTCTATCTACCACCCATGCTACTCATTCTCTGTACCTTTTCCTTCCCTCTCCCCTGCTGATAACCCTCCATGTGATCTCCATTTCTGTGACTCTGTTCCTTTTCTAGTTGTTTGCTTAGTTTGTTTTTGGTTTTGTTTTTGTTTTAGGTGTGGCTGTTAATAACTGAGAGTTTGCTGTTACTTTACTGCTTATATTTTTTTATCTTCTTTTTCTTAGATAAATCTCTTTAACATTTCATATAATAAGGGCTTGGTGATGATGAACTCCTTTAACTTCACCTTATCTGAGAAGCATTTTATCTGCCCTTCCATTCTAAATGAAAGCTTTGCTGGATAGCCTAATCTTGGATGGAGGTCCTTGTCTTTCATGACTTGGAATACTTCTTTCCAGCCCCTTCTTGCCCACAAGGTCTCTTTTGAGAAATCAGCTGACATTCTTATGAGCACTCCTTTGTAGGTAACTGTCTCCTTTTCTCTTGCTGCTTCTAAGATTCTCTCCTTCTCTTTAATCTTGGCTAATGTAATTATGATGTGCCTTGGTGTGTTCCTCCTTGGGTCCAACTTGTTTGGGACTCTCTGAGCTTCCTGGACTTCCTGAAAGTCTATTTCCTTTGCCAGATTGGGGAAGTTCTCCTTCATGATTTGTTCAGGTAAGTTTTCAGTTTCTTGCTCTTCCTCTTCTCCTTGTGGCACCCCTATGATTTGGATGTTGTAATGTTTAAAGATGTCCTGGAGGTTCCTAAGTCTCTCATTTTTTTTGAATTCTTGTTTCTTCATTTTGTTCTGGTTAAATGTTTCTTTCTTCCTTCTTCTCCAAACCATTGATCTGAGTCCTAGTTTCCTTCCCGTCACTGTTGGTTCCCTGTGCATTTTCTTTTATTTCACTTAGCATAGCCTTCAATTTTTCATCTAATTTGCTACCCTATTCAACCAATTCTGTGAGCATCCCGATCACCAGTGTTTTGAACTGTGCATCTGATAGGTTGTCTACCTCTTTGTCACTTAGTTGTATTTTTTCTGGAGCTTTGATCTGTTCTTTCATTTGGATCATTTTGTTTTATCTCAGCAAGCCTGTTACATAGTAAGGGGTGGAGCCTTAGGTATTCACCAGGGTGGGGCAACCCACTTTTCTGTGTTGTGACACTGTATGTGGGGGAGGGGTCTTAGAGGGAACAATGGTGCTTGCTTTGCTCTCTGATGGTTTTCGGTCACTTTCCTGGCTACTCACAAGCAAATTGGGCCCTTCTGGTGCTGATTCCCGGGTGTGTGGGTTTGTGTACAGTCTAGGACCCTGTGAGTCTCTCCAACGAACTCTCCTGTGAGGCTAGGAGTTTCTCCCACTGCTGCCTCAACCCCCACCGGTGTTTTCAATCAGTGGTGTGAGGCTTTATTTTCCCGAGCTGGAGCCCTGGGTTGTGAGGTTTGTTTCACTCCCCAAATGTTTCTCCCAGTTTATCAGCACGTGCATACGGGACCACCTAGTCCATAAGCCACTGCCTTGCAGGCCAGCTGCAGCCTTGCCTGCCCCATTCCACAATCTGCTGCCTCGCTGGGTCTGTCAGCTGCTACCTTGCCCGCCCTGGTCCTCCAGCTGCTACTGCCTTGTCACAGTCCTCTCTGCCCAGCTGCCTGTCTCTGCCTCTCCTACCGGTTTGGATGAATGTTTCTTCTTTAACTCCTTGGTTGTCAGGCTTCCATACAGTCCAATTTTCCATCAGTTCTGGTTGCTTTTTGTTTTTAAATTGTTGTCCTTCTTTTAGTTGTGTGAAGAGGCACAGTGTTTCTACCTATGCTTCCATCTTGGCTGGAAGTCCCTGGTTGTTTTTAAAAATTATCTTATACATCCACCGTCTCTTCCATATGAACCTCTACAATTCCCACTCCCCCTATAGCGGCCTCCTCCATCATAATTTCTCATTCTGCTCCCCTCCCCTTCCTTAGAAATCCATTCTTTGCCATTGCATTCCTTCACCTCTGCCCATCTCCCAAGCCACCGCTTCTTCTCCTTCTCTACACTTCCCCTCTTGACCTCCACCATCACAACCAAGCACCCTCCCAACATCTCCACCTTGCATTTTTTTCTATGTGGGCTTTTCCTCAGATGGTGGGTCATGTCACTCAGCAATCCTACCTGCCAGGCATGCTTCTCACTTACTCTTTGTTAACAGTGCATGAAATCTAGCTAGTGCCACTGCATGTCCTAGTGCTTGTCATAAGGGACACAAAGATGGGCCAGTATAACTTTTGTCTTTGTTGGCAAAGCTTAGGCTGGTATATTCTCTCCATGTCATTTGTCTTCACCTTTGCTCTAGCCCAAAAGTCTGTGCTACCATATCTAATTTTTTCATTAATATCTAAATATGATGTTCATTTTCATAAAAAAGGAGAATCATTGATTTTGTTCACTTGTTTCACCTTGTTTGGATTTAAAGTTTTGCTATTATTTTTTCCAAATAGCTGGAATACTTTGTTGCATTACAGTATTTTCATCAAATTGAGAATTTTTGCTTCTTATTCCACATTTTCAAGGGCCAAAGCTTTGTTCTTAAAAACAAGTTTATAACCACCCCTTTACAGAATGGTCTTTACTATTTTCTGATATGACATCAGAATATGGACGTCATGCCATGTCTTTTCAAAAACCATTTTTCCCAAGCCCAGAGCTTTCTGTGTCACCTCCTCTGGCTGAAACTATCCTTCCTCTTAGCTCACACAACAGGTTTACTTGGGAGACTAACCAAATGTGTGCTTTACATTCAGGGGACAGTCCACCTCTGTTGCTCTGAAGAGGGCGTGCTCTTTGGTAGTGGCTTTTTACGCACCAGAACCTCTAGTGTATCCAGCAAGACCTGTCCATCATGGGTGTAGCACCCAGCTCTGCAATCTTATAGTCCTTTAAAGTGGACCTTTCCTAAAAAGGGGGTATTGTATGGGCAGATCAGGGAAAAGAGTTCTATGATCAAATAAGCATTTATTTGGACCACAACAAATATCCTCACATTCCTCCCCCAGTGTAGACAGCTGGGATTCAACTTAAAGTTCCTGAGTATCTTTCCTGGGGACACACCCATGCAGCTGTGAGAGGTAGATTTATTCCAATTCATCTGAGGTCCAAATCTGAGTCAAAAATCGGATAATTTCTAAGTAAGAAACTAATGACTGTAAGATTTCCATAATGAAGATATGCAAAGGGCCTATCAAGCAATTTATATAAAGGCCTCACAAGGAAGGACAGTGGACAGGAAGTGACTAGCAAAAATAACTCAGAATGTGTGCCCTTTCCAACTGGGAGAATGGAATTTTAATTTTGATTTTGCTTGATTTTAATTTGAATCTGGGTATCTTACAACCAATCTCTTCTTAATGCACAGGTCAATTTCTTTTTAAAATAGGGTCCATGCCATGACACACCCAAGAGATAATGTGATAGTCCCCAATGCCTGAGTGTCCCCATACTCTTCCTTGCCTCTCCTTCTCCCCAAGTACACTTTCTTCCAACCTAGGACTCTAGAGTAAAGCAATTTAGGGTATTGCAAAGACCTTTTACATTAAAACTTTATCTTGTTATTGCACTGACTAAAACCCTTTCCATGCTCCTTGTTGCCCATGGAAGTCCAAGCTCCTTTTCCCGGCAGGCCCACCTGTCACCCACCATCTGCCCTGCTCACTGCTCTGACCCTGAGACACATCACATGACCCAGACCTTCTTCACCTGATGGGCCACATTGACATTCTCGACCTTTAGGAATGCCACTCTTTTTCCTCTTCCCCTTCCACCTTACTCATTCTTCATTATTCAATTTAGATGCCCTTTCTTGTCTTGCAGTGCTTGGTTACACACCTTCCCACCACATCGAGGTGTTTATCACAGCAGCATTATGTTCACCCTCTTGTTTGTCTATATCACAAGTCCCAGGAGGCAAGGACTGCATTTTAATTCATTATGTCCCAGTGTCTGGTATGAAAGTATTTGTTGAATGGATAAACCATTGATGTATAGAGGAGAGGCATGCTGGGTTCAGTGCCTCCTGAGGGTCTCTTGAGAGGAAAAAGAAGGAGGCCATAAACAGGTGAGGCAATGGGACAAAGTGAGTAGGAATTTGGTTGATTAGTCCCTATCCCAGGTGACAAACTAACACAATCAGAAAAATAAGATTCAGACTAGTCACCATGCTGAGATTAAAGACTTGGTGGACCAATGAGTCTGCCCGAAAGCCCTGGAGATACCTCAAGTACTATACTGAGGGGTGAAGATCAGGAAAGATATGGAGCTGAACTCACAGCTGGGGCCTTCAGCCCTGCATCTGAGTGTGGCTGGAGTGGACCAGCAGGGAGGCTGCTTCAAAACACACATCCTCTGAGGAGAATTGTGCAGAGTTTCATTAACCCATTTTTTTCCACATTTGTGACTAAAAAACAAAGTTATTGGGCATATATAGGTGGCCCATGTAGTGAGATAAAAAAGGGTGTGAAATTTATATAGGTCTTGAAACCAAAGGTTTGCACTGAGTGTTATCCAACTCCTACAGAGACAAATGGCTATGGGAAATGTTCGAAAATTATTCAAAATATGGACATATCTAACAAGGGGGAGGGCATCTCTAGGAAAGGACACTCTACAGCCTTGGTGTAATTCTCAGGGTTAATAAAGTTTCTCTGTTGGCAATATTTCTCTAACATCTGTAGGAGATATCACTTTAGAAGCAATATGGCTCTAGCAGCAAAGGTGTCTGAGGAATCTTGTACTTTATTTAATTCTCTGTGACTGTTTAACTCTCTGTAGCCTCAGGCTGGGCTGACTAGCCAGAAAACCTGAATACCCAAAGATAATGGGCATTCTTGCCCCTAGGAAGGGGGTTAATGAATGTATAGAGTATGATAACTCTCTGCTGTTAAATGTTAGCTTAGGAATGCTTTGTTCTTTCTGGTGGTCCTTGGCTACCCACCATATGGTTTTACTATTGACCCCCATACAAAGGGATCCTGTCCTGGGAGGGGTGTGGATTCTTCCAGGCTGCCGACCTCTGGGAGTAGCTGTGTTGCCCGTGTAATGTACGTAAGCTTCTCCTACTAAAGCTCTTGTAAATTCAAATAAGGCTACCCATCAGTTCTTCAGAATTGATCCTTAATTTAGACTTTTGGGGCTTTCCTCCAACTCATGTGTTAGAGCCTTCTGGAGATTCCAGCATTGTAGCTCATGAGAGGTCCTGAAAAGGTGAGAATCTCACAGAGAAGAGGGGGTTTAAGGACTATTAGATAGGCTGACCTGACCCCCCACATAAATCTCACCATTCTCTAGTCACTATCAGGCTAATTAACTCACTCTTACTAAGTGAGGAGAGCTGTGGGAGAAAAATAAAAAAAACACCCCACCTTGGTTGGTGGTTCAGTCAGGAAGTCCGCAGCAACCTGAGCTTAGCTACAATCATGCAATCACAGGAAAGAGCAAAAATGAAGGAGCAATATAACCCAGAGCCTTTCACTCCAAAGTTGCCAGCTCATCAGGCTTTTTGGGCAACTGACCAGCTGCCCATTCCCTCCTTAAACCCTACATTCACTTCCTTAAGCCCACTCACTCTCGGTTTCCTGTCCACCCCTCTAACTGCTCATCACCAGAGCTCATTACAGGCTCATCTTCCATTCCTACTGGATGTCCATCCTCCCTGCATCTCTGCTCGGGCAGCCTCTTCATTCTATGTTTGCCCACTGGGCTATCTCACACAGAGCATGACTTCAGCTTCCATCTATATATTGATGACTCCTCAGATCTGTGTGCTGAATTCCTGGCAAGCAGAACTATCCAACTAAATGTTCCACAGGCACCTCCCTTATTTCCTGTCACCCCAAGACCTAGATCACTGTACCATCAGGCCCAGCCTTTCTTGGTAAAACTAGTGAATGACACTCATGTGCTGAATTCTCCAAAGGAGCTTGCCACTGGTTACCCTGAATCCCTACCCCTCCTTTGTCCTCTCCTTCATCAGGTATCAAACAGCAACTTCTCTTGTTTTTACCTTTTAACAGTCAGCTTCCTTGCTGGTTTCTGACATCCAGAATCACTGTCTCTGCTCTATCTGTACTGCTACCTTTGTGAATTTTCTAACCTAAAATTTCATGTCACAAGTGGCTTTCTAGCTACATTCAGTGCAGAGTTCCTGCTATCAACCCTCTTACATGAGGGTAGCATATGGACTCCCATGATGATAACGGCTTGCTGCATTCCCACTTTTTCTCAAAAACTCCAATACTACCTTTCTTGTTCTTTCATTGGCATGTGTTACAAATCCATATCAGACCACCATGAACTTGAATGTGAACAGCATGATGTTATTTTTAAATACTGCATTCAACTTCCCTCTTGAGAACAGATAACTCATCTTCCCATTTTGTCATATTCAGTCTAATCCAGGGATTTTTTTTCAGCCATACTCAGATGTCATTTTCTCAATCATTGTCAAGTTCAAAGCTTATCATGGTGGGGTAAATGTTGTTTCCTGGGGTTTCTTTTCTCTTCACTTTAACTTGCCTTTCTTTTCAGAGGTGATATTAAGTGCTTGGGGCAAAAAGGGCTAATGTGCTTTCTGACACTGGAAAGGAGTGTCTTGTCCCCAGTGACATTGCTGTCTGTCCTTGTAGTATCTGCTGAGTGTGGCTCTGTGGCCTGAGCATCAGGCATGTGGTGCTGGGATCCATTAAGTTGTGGAGCCCCTGCCCGCGGATGGTTACCAAAGTCCTTATCATTGTCCTCTTTTAAAACTCAGACCCCTTCTAGGTCACTTTTTCTCCCAGAGATCCAAAGCCTCCTTGAGGATCCAGGAACGTTAGTTTGCTTTTTCCACATCTGATGGAAGCAGTGACCTTGTGAGGTTCCTCTGCTTGGCTGTTGTTGTGGCTACTCTCCCTTCTCCTACCACAATCAGTCAGTCTCACATCAAATATGGAGTAAGCCCTTAGAATAATCAACCCTTCACAAATTTTACTTATCTTCTGTAGGCTTACGGATCTGTCATTTGAAAAGATGTCTTCAGCAGTGATAATCCAAGCTTCATGGTTTACATACTGTTTTGCACACTTTGAGGATGCAAGTGTATTGAAGTGGTCACAAATCTCAGAACTATATCTTTCAATTTTATCTTTGAAGTTGCCAATCTGACAGGGTGGTGGGAAAACTATCCTACTCAAATCAGGGATTCTAATGCATTTGGCTCAGGGTCTTGACTAAGTTCCAGGGGTTTTACCAAAGTGCCAGGAGGGTCCAATAGTTCTCCCTGTAATTTGTCTGCACGTATGTACTGCAAAGTCCATCAGTACACTAGGCCCACAGTTACTGAGTGATTACCACATGTTGGACATTTTCCAAAAGCATTATACAAATTAGCCTATTTGACCTTCACAATCTCTGTATGAGGTAAGGCTATGACTGTTATCCTCCTTTTCTCAGATGACGATACTGAGATGCCCTAAAGTACTTTGCCCAAGATGGTGCAGTGGATGGCAGAGCTGGGACTCAGACCCTGACAGAGAACCTGCAGTCCCTGGTCTAAACTTCACAACAACCCTGCTGGTGCCTTTTGTCTAGGTCTAGCACTGTAGTGTACAAAGAATTGGCCTTGTCATCTACTCTTGGCTTAAGCTCAGGGAAGCTGCTCCAACAACTTTTGTACCAAAATGTTCCTAAGGCCAGAGGACAAGGAATATACATTGTTCCCCCATCCCTGGGCACCAAGCACACTCTTCCCAATCTTACCTTGGGCCTGCCCAAAGCCACCCAGAAACATTGACTCTGTTTTTGAAATCTCATGATTTGTCTTAAAATTCAGGCACTTTTGTATCAGTTTATGTTTGTGCTCCTCACTGACAAATGGCAATGATAGCTTCAGGCTGATTGGCTGGGCATGGATAGATAGACTGGGCACAAGATCAAAGCTTCTCTGAAGGATAAAGATGCCTGGGCAAACAGGGTAGACAGCAGAACACAGCCGCAATCCCATGACAGATGGAGGTACAGAGCACAGGAACACTGTTCCCCTCAAGCCTTGTAGACTGGGAGCACATGTTGGCAGCCCTCCCCAGCACAAGGTGCATGCTACTGCTCTCACCACATTAATATGAGGGGGAGGCACAGACACTTGGGTGTGAATATCCTCCTGACTTGTCATTCTAAGTCATTCCAAGCCCATTCTGCCTGAAATCTTTTCTGACCTTAGAGCTGTGAACTTGAACAAGTAAGTCTCAGATACCCAGAGTCTCTTAGAATTGCACAATAGGATTAATCCTGTGATTTTAACAATATTTAATTGAATATTTTAGGAAAATGTATGTGTTTTCTCTAGTGGCTGGTATACCCTCAGCCTTCTGCCACTTGTATCCAGACCTAAGCACCCTGATTTTTGGGAAGCATGGGGATGGCATTATAGTACTGGGGTTATGAACATAGAAGTTCTCAGGAAGAGAACTTCTGTGGATGAGACACTGTGGAGTAAAAGTTCCCACAGGACCCATCAACTTGGCTCAAGCACTGAGTCACTGGCAGTCACTCACATTCCCCTTACACAGCTGTCCTGCCTTGTCTGTGCAGCAGGAGCCAAGGATTGAAAGAATGGTTCAACAGTCCCTAGTCCCCAGATGCTGAGTTGTTTTTCCAGGTTGGCAGAAACTGCATCCCACCAGCTGTGGCTCTCCAGGAGTCACCAGAACACAGGGACTGTCCAAGTTACAGCTCCTTAGGGGCAGAGGGACTATTGCACAGGAAGTTGAGTGGTAGACTAATACATCTCTTAAAGCCAGAAGCCAAGCCAGGGACCACAGAAGGAATCAGTCGTGTACGGGATTCTGATATACCATTTAACAAAAATAAAAACCATTTCAAGTGCTTTAAACTCTTACAGCCATAATGCATTTCAGGCACTTTCCTTTTTATCTTTATATCAAAACACACTTTTATGAGCAATTAAAATGATCACATGTAATTATGCACATCTTACCAGCACCTTCTTTAAAGTCTGCTGGCAATGAAGTCCACATCTTCAGATTACAATCTCATAAAATGACCCTTCTCCAAACTCCTGTCCAAGATTAGCATGACAATGAGATTTTGTGTGAGTAACCCTGCCAGCAGCAAGCTGGACTCAGATGGCATTCTTTTAGTCACCTGCTCATGCAGCAAATGAAAAAATTAAATGACCTTGTCAGTGAATTAAATATCTTGTTAATGTTAGTGTACAGCACATAGTTAAGATCAAGCCAAATCGAACACAGAGAGATGGCTGAGCACTTCCAGTCTCATTAATGTTCAATTAAAGACGTGGACAGAACACTTTAAATTTGAAACAAGTTATTTCATAATATGTCAAACATTTAAACTGACTTTGGATGGGGGGGTAGAAATAAAGACAAAAATAAGACAGTGTTTAGAATTACATGTTGGCCTTTGAAATCACTACAGATTTGTAGTGTGTAACAGTTAAATCTTGCTCTTCACCAAATGCATTCATGTTTACATGTTTGTGCAAACACACATACTGAAGTCTACATTAAAGGTGTGTGTGAGATAGAAGCAGTAGGAGGAGGAAACAAAATGCTGGAGACGCTGAGGCAAGAGTGAAGAGGACAAAGGGATTGTCAGTAGAGCTGGAAAGCAGAGGACGTGTGTGGAGATGATGGGCAGTGATTGGTGGGAAAGATAGGAAATTGGAGAAATAATCCTGGGCTGAATCCTGTAGGGTCTGCAAGCCAAGATAAGGAATTTGGATTTAATCCTAAGAGCAATGGAGGACTTTTGATGGATTTTAAATAGTAGAGTGACATGATCAGAGTAGCAGGGCATACATGGATGACAAAGTGCTCAGTCAAGAGACAGATGTGGCAGATTTAGAAAGAAAATCTAAGGCTGGCACACACTCAAAGGGGCTGGCCAGTATGCTCTCTTTTCCTCTATTTTAATTCAATACTTATGTAATTAATGTGACTGTGTCGGGCAATATAAATTTAAAAGAAATGTAAGAATCATTCTTCTATTGCCCTGAAACTTTTAATGGATGGGAAAACAAGACCCATATGAAGTTAAATAAGACTATGAAAATAAGTAGACTATTTTGAGTATAGAGTGAGGAGGACAGGTACTTTTCCAGGAGGAAAGAGGAAAGGTAATGAGGACATTTTGAAGAAATTACAGTGGAGTCTTGGTTTATAGGCAGAAGAGAGAGAAGGAACAGCAACATAAGCAATAATACAAGAGGCATGAGAGTATTCAGCATTTTCAGGCTTTTGGAAGGAGTCAGAGTAATTAGCGTGGGAGGAAGGAGAGGGAATCACATTGGAAAGGGAAGCTAGGGCCATATTGAGAATTTCATCCAAGAACTTTGATTTCATTTGTTGACAATGGGGCATCATCTAAGGTTTTACATGGGAGAGTGCCATTCACCCGCTAAAATATACATTTTTAAAATTCAAATTCTTTTTAAATTAAAAATAAGAATCAAAAGAGAAGAAGATGACAAAATGAGGCTGCTCTTGCATCAGACTTTAATGTCTTTTTTTTTTTTTTTTTTTTTTTTAGTAGGAAGGTTTCTACTGGATGCCTCTCAACATGCTAGGGGACACAATGGTAAAAAAAAAAAAAGAATCAGATAGAGGGAAATGCACTTTGCTGGATGAAGTAAGGGTATCTCAGGATTCTTTGTGAGATCCTGAGAGTCTTGGAAGCAAATAGCTTCATAAACTGCAGAGGTTAGGAGACACACACAGAAAAACATCAGCATCAAGAGTTTTCCTAGACCACACACATGTGGCAGGTATTATTATAAAGCTTAGCATAGAGCTAACACCCTCAGCCTGAACTATCTCAGCACCTCCCTCCTACTGGTCTTGCTGAACCCACAGATTTTCCAGGTATTACTCTCTCCAACTTTCCCCTATTCTCCCTGAAATCTGGATAAAGAACCATGGTTAGAAAGTAAGTGACCTGACCAAATTCACCCAGCCAACCCAGCAGAATAAGAAGCAGAAGCTGTGTACTTTTCTTAATATCATGGGGCCAAAGATGTCACCTTCCATTCCAAGGGGCTCTACAGCTCCAGAAACCTGAATTTCCAAACTCTGCATGTGTCCACATTGACTTATGGTGTCTACTTTCCCCTCATAACTTCAACTTCCAAAGTTCATCTTGACTGCACCTTTCAGACCCTTCTTCTTGTGCAGACAGACTCCTGGTATCTGGGTCCTGCTGGCCCTCGGAGGGGACAACAGGAGGAGCAGCAAGAGTCTAGACCAAGTAGGTAATGAGGTCACCTACAGATGAGGTATCAGGGTACCTACCAGATGGCAAGTTAAGAAACAAAAAACCAAAATGACCAGAGGTGGGTAGTGAAGTCTGTGGACTTACTCTGTGGAGGTTTGCCATAGTTACAGGCAGAAAATTGGTAAAATGTATTTGCCATTAGCTACTATGACAAGAAAATGGGTGGGAGCCTGGCTGGTGTAGCTCAGTGAATTGAGCATGGGCCTGTGAACCAAAGGGTCCCTGGTTTGATTCCAAGTTAAGGCACATGCTTGGGTTGCAGGCCAAGTCCCCAGTAGGGCACACATGAGAGGCAACCACACACTGATGTTTCTCTCCTTCTCTTTCTTCCTCCCTTCCACTCTCTCTAAAAATAAATAAATAAAATCTAAAAAAAAAAGAAGAAAATGGGTGGGAGGCTAGAGAGAGACCTCCTGTCTATAACTGCATAAGAAATGGATTGGTGTCCATATTTTGGACTAGTGGAGAAGACTTTCCACCACAAATTTCAAGTAAGAGCTGACCTTTAAGTTGAAACTTTAACCCCATCCCCACTTTTCCTGTAATAGGGATACTTTTGAGCTGATATTCAACCATTGAGCTGGATTTAAAACACCTCTCTGATTTCCATAGCTTGTAGGAATAGAAGAAAGCAACTACCAGAGACAATATAGGACCAACACATAAGACTTGGACTGGAGATGAAGGGCAGCCACCATGCCACAGTAAACTGCATCCAGCATTAGTATAGGGAAGCAGAACCCATTGCAACATAAATGGAAAGAAACTTAGAGTCTGTTCTGCAAGAAACTGCCTAAGCTGTGTCCAGGTATAAGAAATAAAGGCACCACAGCAAGAGGGGGATACCCAGTGAAGATCAGATCTATGGGACATGGATACATGGGAGATAAGAGGATCCACACTGGACTAAGCTTTATCATCCATTCCTTAGTGGAAAAAATTCCAAATTTATATCAGCTCCCATTATCCACTCTTTTTGACTGATAGTCAGTCTCATTTGTCACTGAGGTCATACATGTCACTTGTCCCCTTCATGATCCCTCTTGCAAAATGTTCCTTAGGATTCCTAAGTGTGTTTTCACTTGTAATCTGAATATCTATCCTTCTACTTCTAAGAAAGCTCATTTTTCTTCCAAGAGTACATGGAAGGAGTCACAGGGACTTCCATCATAAAAACACAGTTGAATGCTTTGAAATCCCTTTGTCTCCAGCTCCTTGCAGGTCTCCTCTCACACAGGCAACTCCCCACACTGCTGGCTATCCACTCTGATTACCATGTTCCTGGGACCACAGCCTCTCCTTTCAGGAGCACACTCTGCCCCTGGGGAAGGGGAGGAGAGACTGGGAGGATAGAGGAGCTGGCCCAGGGAGGTCTGGGACAGCCCTGCACTCAGAGATGTGCATTGACCTGCTTTGTCAGGTCCTATCAGCTAAATTTCATTCATGGGGATGTTCTCTCAGGGCTCCTATACTTCCCCCTTCACACTAGTTATCTTTTGGACTTTAGTCCAGTGGAGATATCTGAATATACATGGTTTCAAATGTTCCTACAGGGTTCCTGCTCTATCAGGTGCATCGGGAGATAACGCTGGACACTGCTATCAGTGACAGTTAAGAACTTCTCCAGTGTTCTACAACAGTTACCAAGCAGGTCTACCTGAGCATTGTAGCTGACCTTTGGGTCAGAGGTCGTGAGTTCTCTCTCAGGTTCCTCAGCTCAGGCCTCAATCAAAACAGCCTTTTTATGTGTTCTTATTTTATTATTTTTGTGAGAGACACTGGTTTGTAGTTTTCTTTTCATAGTATTTCTGTCTGGTTTTGGTATCAGGTTAATACCAGCATCAAAAAAGTTGTTGGGAAGTGTTCCCTTATCTTCTACTTCCTGAAAAAGATTATAGAATTGGAGTTAATTCTTCAAGCATTTGGTGGAATTCTGACATGAAATAATCAAGGCCTGGAGATTTCTTTCTTTCAGAGTTGTTAATGTTACAAATTCAATTTCTTTATTAATTACAAGGCTATTCAAATTATCCATTTCATATTGGCTGTAATTTGCTAGTTTGTGCTTTTATTTTTTAATATAGAGGTATAATTGACATATATTAGTTATAGTGGTACAACATAATTATTCAATATTTATATATATTACTAAATAATCACAAGTCTAGTTAACATCTATCACTTTTTTTATTTGTGATGAGACTTTTAAGATTTACTTTTTTAGTAATTTTCAAATATGCAATATAGTATTATTTACTATAGTCACCATGCTGTATATTATATCCCCATGACTTATTCACTCTATAATTAGAAATTTCTGCCTTTTGACATCTTTACCCATTTTACCCACCCCTCACTCCCTACCTCTGTTAACCACCAATCTGTTCTCTGTACCTATGAGCTTGGTTTTTGTTTGTTTGTTTTTTAGGTTTCACATGTAAGTGAGATCATTCAGTACTTGTCTTTATCTGCCTGGCTTATTTCACTTAGCATAATGCCCTCAATGTCTACCCATGTTGTTGCAAGTGGTATGATTTCATTATTTATTATGACTGAATAATATTCTATTTCATATATATAACATTTCCTTTATCCATTCATTCATTGATGAACACTTAGGTTGTTTCTATATCTTGGCTATTGTGAATAATGCTGCAGTGAACATAGGGAAGATTATATCTTTTTGAGTTAGTGTTTTTGTCTTCTTCAGATAAATACCTAGAAGTAGGATTGCTGGGTATTTATAAAGATAATACAAATAGATCATATGGTATATCTATTTTTAATTTTTTGAAGCTCCTCCATATTATTTTCCATAGCAGGTGTACCAATTTATAATCTCACCAAAAGTGCATGAGGGGTCTCTTTTCTCCACATTCATGCCACCATTTTTATCTCCCTCTCTTTTTTTTATAATTGCCATTTTGACAGATGTGAGGTAATAACTTTGTGGTTTTGATCTGCATTTCCCTGATGGTTAGTGATGTTGAGCACATTTTAATGTACCTGTTGTTTTGTATGTCTTTTCTGGGAAAGTGCTTATTTAGATTTTCTGCTCATTTTTAAATAGAGTCGTGTGTTTTGTTTTGTTTTGTTTTGCTATCGAGTTGTGTGGGTTCTTTTTATATTTTGGATATTAACCCGTTACTAGATATATTATTTGCAAATATTTGCTCCTATTCAGTTGGCTCTCTTTTCATTTTGTTGATGGGTGACATAACTTTAAAAATGCTAAGACTTGACTATTTTTCTCATCATAGAATTATTTTTACCTTTTTTGATATCTAATGCAGAAGAATACATAAAACTATCCATATGGTTTAAATAATAATAGTATTAAACAAGCACCTATAAACTAAATATGTATTTTATTTCTTTGTTTTTAGCCAATAATATTGTAATGACTATATGGTGCTATGTGGGCACCTAAAACATCAGGAGGACCATGCTGCAAAGGTATATGACTGTTCAACCACAATGCTGCACATCTGAAACCATCACAATGCAGTACTAAATGTAAACTATATTTGAAAATCAAAACTAAAAAAATACAGTCTGCATGTTTTTATCTCATCTTCCTTTACCTGTGGTTGCTCTGGCATGTAAACAGGTTGTAGTTTTGGTAAAATCTTACCCTTACACCAGGACCATCTTTGTCCTCACCTCTAGTCTTTGGCTGATCCTCTTCCTGGAAAACAGCTTCTGGGGCAGACCCTGCATCTTGTATTTCAAAGCATTCTAAGTTTGGTAAATTTTCCCTGTTGACATCAGGACCGTCTCTTCCCTCACCCTCAGTATCTGGGTGAGCTACTTCTTGGAGTTTAGCATACAGGTCAGGATCCCGAACCTCAGGTGCTGTGCATCTTCTTTGTCATGATCAGGTGTAGTATCCTGACTCTCAGTTGGTGGCTCCTCTTGTTGATGTTGTTCATCACTGGGCTGCTGGGCAACCCTGAGTCCAACTGTCTGGGGAGACTCTCCATGTTGTAGTGTTTTTTTCCATATGGATTGTGATCTCACATGCACACTTATATTTCACATAGTTGAATCTCACCTAGTGAGAAAGAATCAAGACAGAAAAAACATAACTGCCTCTGGCCCAGCTCTCTACATATATGTTTTTATAAAGGAAGAGTCTAGTTCTTGAATTTGACTGATGTGGACCTTGCAGGGCAGATGTGGAAGGTTTATTAGAATATATAAATGTGCAATGGTATGGATTTAGGTGGGCAGAAAGGAGGTGGTGGGGTAATGGCATGTGATTCCTTTGGGGTGTATACCTTCAAAGGCCTGAAAAGACATTGGGCAGCATGGAGACATTCAAAGCATGAAGCCAGAAGCAGTGAACTAGGTTCTCTGTCAATGATATTAACTCTACATTAGTATAAATAATCCAGGTTTGATTGTAACTGAAAACTATGAATGGCATCACATACTCAATGATACCCATAGAATATCATAAAAATGATAGTCTTACCCACTGACAAAAGGTAATAATTAGAACATTATTGTAGCAATTTTTCTTATAAACTTGGCATTCTTAAGTTTCAAATACCAATTTAAAGACACTTTGATTCGTTTGGCATCACAGCATCACAATTTCATTTACAATCCCTGGAGTATCAAAGATACTCCGTGCTTTAAGTTAAAAGTTCTGTTCTCAGGTGTAGACTTTCTTTCTTCCTCCTTCCCTCTTTTTTTCCTTCCTTCCTTCCTTCCTTCCTGCCTGCCTGCCTTCCTTTCTTCCTCTTTTGTCAGCTAACCTCAGGAAACCTTTTTGTCATTTCCTTTCAGTGTTGCAAAGAGCACTCATACTGCCATGTGGCCCTTCAGTTGTCATTGTTATGGATTGCCCACCAGGGGTTATAAAGGGAATCTGTCCAGAAACACCATAGTCAGACACCACATTTGAGAGAAGCTCAAAGAATGAAAAATGTGAGACTTTTACGTCTGATTGAATGTCATCTTTTTTAAAGTTGGTAAGAGTCTTTGAAAAAAAAAGGGCACCTTGTGAAATGACACAGTTCTATTTACTCCTTTTTTTTGTAGGAATAAACTACATTTTCATTTATGCAGTTTATTAGAAAAACTAATTGCTATATATTTAAAGCCAGTGGGCTTTTTAAAATTTTAAATGTCTATTTCTAATGTTCTAAATTTAAAATGGCCATGCAGCAATATTTCACCGATACATCTTCTAGGGCAAGGGATATAAAGGAAAGCTAAACAAATTGGACTACTAAACTACAAAGCATCTGCACAGCTGAAGAAAATATCAACAAAATGAAAAGGGAACCAGCTGTATCAGAAAACATATTTGCAATGATACCTCAGACAAGGGTTTGATCTCTCACATGACTCCACAGCAGGAAGACAAGCAATGTGATTTAAAAATGGGCAAAGGACCTGAACAGACACTTCTCCAAGGAGGACAATACAGAGGGCCCACAAACACACAAAAAAATGTTCAACATCACTAGCCATTAGAGAGATGTAAATGAAAACCACAATGAGATACCACTTCACACCTGTCAGCATGGCTATCATTAATAAATAAGCCCAGGAAAGTAACACACACTTGCAAAAATAACCCACATCCACAATAACACTATCAACAGCAAATGAGCCAGTATTAATAAGAGTATAAAGAGATGAAGACTATTATAAGAAAGGAGAAATTACTATGAGATGACTAACTGAAAGAAAAATGATTTTAAGAGATTAGAGGGAGGAGCAATAATGAGTAGGGAATTGGTACAAGGCAAAGAGAGAAAGTAAAATTTACATTGTAAACAGAAAAGGGAATGGAGACAGCAGAATGGAGCAAGAGAAGGGCAGCATATAGTATTAGGTTTAAATAGAAATTTAAAAATATATAATGAGAGAGAGAAAGAAAAAGAGAAAAAATAAGTAAACACATAAAAAAACAGGAACTAAATGGAAGGAAAAGATCTACCACAGCACTGTCAACAACAAATGAGCTAAGATGGGATGGGATAGGTGGGATAGGAATAAAAGGGGAAAAAGAAAGAAAGAAAAGCTTCGGAGTTGTCTAGAGGGAACAGAAGTGATTTTGAGATGATAGAGGGAAAAAAATTACTAGAAGTGAGGAACTAAAACCAGGCTAAGACTGGGAAAAATTAAATTTAAAATAAAAGAAGAAAGGACGGGAAGAAGGCAGAATGGGGTAGGAGAAGGGAACAGTAAAATTTGAGATTTGAAATACCAAAATAGTGAAGACCTAGAGATAAAATTGAAGAAATGCAACAACCACCACCCTATCCACAACTAATAAGCAAGGACTCATAAAGGTGGAGAGAAAACAATGGTATTTTAAGAGTGAGAGAAAGAATGTGAGATGACAAATGACAAGAAAAATGGTTTTCAGAGGCTGAAGGAGGACAAATAGTAAGAGTGTGAAATGGAAACAAGTCATAGTAAGAGAAAAAAAATAATTGAAATGAAAATAAGAAGAGGAAAAAAGGTTAAATGGGGTAAGAGAAGGGAGGAGCAAAGTATGGGATTTGAAATAAACTGTAATATAAAATTTAGTGACTTAAAATGCACAAACTTGATGGAAAAAATGAATATTAAAAAGCTATGCAGGAGAGAAAATAATGCAAATCATGAAGACCCCACTGGAATTTGTCTCAGTACCATGTAATATATGTAGTATGTACGACTGTTTTTACTTTCTGGATCCAACTCTGGTGATGTCAGATCTGGTGGTATTCTAGTCTGGCCTTAGCTAAGTAGCCTGTTTGAGACTACCAGTGTTCTACAATCTATGGCTGACTCCTTCAGTTATCAATCTAGTCACTCTATAATCAGCAGTCAGGCTTAAGCACCACAGGCTGGGGCAGAGTGACTCCTGTGAACGATGCTATTGCTTTCTCTTAAGCTGATGCCACTTGGAGGTGAGTGATCTGTGTGAGCATTATGGCTCCTACAGTATGGGGAATGACTCAGCACTGCGATCCTGGCAGCTGCTCCCCCAGTTCTCTCCATTCCCAAAGCCACCATCCCCAGTCTCCTCAGCTGCCTCTAGTCTGCTCTGACCCTCTTCTTTGCTGGGGCCCAGGGTAAGCAGCTGCAAATGATATTTTATGCATTGGCCCATTAAAAGACTATCTGTGACTCCAGCTTTCTCTCCCTGGCAGAGAAAAACCCTGCTGCTTTCATAGCTGGGTGTTATATGGGTTCTTTTTGGGCTTGGTGCTATAGGATGGGGAGCCCAGCTTGGGGCTTAGACCCCATACTTCTCAGGGGGAATACCCTGGCACCTGAAATATTCTATCAGCCCTTTAGCTGTCACCCATGAGGACCCAGCCAGGACTCTTGCATCTCTTCTGCACTCTGTACCAGTCATGTTGTGGTGAAGTTGTTTCTTCTGTCTGTCTATGGTTATAAGTCTTCTCCCCCACTATTGTGCAGTTATTTATTCTGGATGATTTCTCTGCAATTTAGTTGTAATTCCAGATTGGTCCTGGGAGGAGGTTAGTGTAGCTTCTACTTACTACTCCATGATCTTGGATCCCCACCCTAAATGTAAATGTTCTAAGCACACTTGAAAAAAGATAGTGATCAATAGATTGGGCAACAATCTCCACCCCCCACCCCCGCCACCCCTGGATAAGACTGAAAGAGATGCTGTCAAGAAACACACTTGAAATATCATGATATAAAGAAACTGAAAGGATAATAATGAAACAATACATACCATACAAACACTTATCAAAAGAAAGCTGCATTGTGTCTATTAATATTACTCAAAGTAGACTTTAGAACAAGAAAAATGCCACAGAGACATCATTATATAATGATAAGAGCATCAAAACTCTAAGATACACAGCCTTTAATATGTAGGCATACACAGGGAATAAATAACAAAAAGGTATTAAAATCTATATGAAAAAATTGCAAGGAGAAATAAACAAATCTACTATTATAGTTGAAGCCTTTCAGTAACAGAATAACAAGCAGATAAAAAAAATCAACACAACCACAAAAGACTGAACACCTCCACTGCACCAGAGAACAGCAGAATCCATGTACTATTCAAGGGCACATGGAACACCTCAAGATAGATCATATACTGGGTCATACAACAACCTTAACATATTTAAAAGTATTGGAACCACACAAACTATATCCTCTGGCCATAATAGAAGTAATCTAGCAGAAAAATGTATGGGAAATCCCCAAATTCTTAGATATTAAATAATGTACCTTTAAGAAACAAAATGGTCAAAGATCAAATCTCAAAGGAAATTAGAAAATATTTTGAACGGGGGTGAAAAGGATAATGCAACATATCACAATTTGTGAGGTAAAGTGAAAGCAATGCTTAGAAGGAAATGCCATTAAATGGATATTTCAAAAAGAGAGTCCTGAAATTAATGTGGTAATTCCACCTTGGGGAATAAAAAAAAAAAAGGAGAGCAAAATGACCAACTTGTAAGAAGGAAATGAGTAATAAAGAGCAGAAACCCATACAATTGAAAGCAGAAAAATATACAGAAATCAGTAAAACCAGAAACTGGTTTTTGGAATTGATCAATAAAATTGATAAACCCCTAAACATACGAAGAAAAAAAGGAGTAGAAATATGCTCTGACTGGTGTGGCTCAGTGGATTGAGTGTCGGCCTGCAAACCAAAGGGTTACTGGTTCGATTCCCAGCCAGGGCACATGCCTGGGTTGCAGGCCATGTCCCCTGTAGGGGGCGCACGAGAGGCAACTGCACATTGATGTTTCTCTCTCTTTCACCCTCTCTTCCCTCTCTCTAAAAATAAATAAATAAAATCTTTTAAAAAATAAAGAAAATAAAAAGTAGAAATAAATGACAATATCAGGAATAAAAGATGATATCATTGCAGATTCAACATACATTAGTGTAATAAAAGAATATGAGGAAGTAATCTATGCACATACATTCAAAAGCTTAGATGAAATGGAATAATTCCTTGGAGGAAGCAAATTACTAAAACTCACCAAAGAAGAAATAGATCACCTGAATAATTCTATATCTATTGAATAAATTGAATTCATAGTAAAATGTACAAAACCCCTGAGATTTTTGGTTGTTAATTTATTTGATGAAGGGTGGTGAGTAGTAGGTGAGGAGCTGTAGGTTTTGAGCAAATGTCTTGAAATAGAATAATATGATGGATAGTTCACAAGGTTTTAATTTCCTTAAATTAGGGAGATTTGGGCAAAAATGTTTTGGAATAAATATCTGATTAGATGAGATGGCTGCTACAGACAGGGATACTAACCAGGAGGAGACTACTGAAATGTAGTGGTAAAGATTAGATCTAAACAGGCACAAACAGAAATGTAAGCAATAAATCTGAGAATTGGTATCGTTTATACATAACCATGTTTATTTTTCTCCAAGTAAGGTATTTTTCTTCTTAGGATAACATAGAGCTATGCTATTTGTGTGAAAGGCAATACATATTGAACATTTCTGAAGCATCTGGAAAGAGCTGCCTGGTTCAATACCTCTTTCCCCATCTGCTTAAACATTCTTAGACCAATTGCATTCCCCACAATAGTTTCTTTGGACATTAAAGTGACTGAATTCTCCAGGCAGAAAATGAACACCCTGAAATAGAGGCAGAATAGTAAGAGTTACTTCTGTTCAATCAAATACAGAATTTAAACACACAATTAAGCTGCATGTGTTTATGTGCTTAAAATTTACATTTTCTTACCCCATGCTATAATTGAAATTACCAGAAGGAAAACAACCAATTTGAGACTAAATAAAAGGGCCTGGTGGTCTCAAGGATGAGCGCATCTGATCTAGTAGCGGTGGCAAAATTCATTTTTTTGTGTGTAATTTTGAGAGTAAGCCTCTAGGTCGTCACTGAATCTGTGCTTATATGAGAGCTAAAGCACGTGGCCAAGGAGAGCAGTTACAGTGTGATGTTCTCACCATTTCTAGCATCAGCTCCATCTGTTAGGAAATATCTGCATCAGTGCCCAAATAGTCTGTTGATAACATTAATGTATTTTCAAGGGGCAGGACCAAAAAAAAAAAAAAAAAAAAAACCAGAATGGTCTTCTAAGCTCTTGTGACTTGGTGTGTGGTTCATTGATAAGGGGTAGACATATCTGGGGAGTGTGCTGTAAATGCAGACCTAAATTAATTTTTTAAAAAAGGAGAGAGAGATAATAAATGCAGACCTAATGAATCAGAAAGTTATTTTATCACCATCTCCAGGGGATTGATATTCAAATGAGAAACATTGTGTTTGAGACTCTTTGAACAGGTTTTTGTTGGAGGGGGTGGGTTGGAGAATGAGAGGGTTACATGTTTTAAGAGAATTGTTGATTCTGTAGGCAGCGTTTTAGCATTACAGCAATGCAATAAACCAGTTTGTGCAGGAAAAACACAGAGAAGAAAAAAAGGCCTCTTTGAGACCTCAGTCTCTTCTGGCACAGGTGCTGAGAGGACTGACCCCTCCTGTGGTACAGCAGAGTTCCTGGAGGCAAGTGAGACACTTAAAAAGTTTAAAGGCAAGAGTTTCAATATCAGTTAGGTGGCATCAATGCTTTCTTCACAGATATGCAAATCTATCTGTTTATATAAGTATGCATTTATGAAGTAATAACCACTTCCAGGGGGCCAATCCTTCAGCACTTTATCAAACCAAGAAAAAACGATTAGATCTGTAAACAGCCTAACTTTTTAATCACACAAAAAACATCTCCTTCCCACAGTCAGGACACAGAGTGAAAAGACCTGGAGAGATGCAAGCTGAGTGATGTACCAGGGTCCAAATACATTCATGTTCTAATTTCCAAAGTGCAGTCCTGGCCCAAACCTCTGGACATGTTTAAAACTCTGCCAGTAACACTCCGTGCTGGAGGAGAAAACACTTCCCATTTCAAGTCTCTGGCAGGCAGGACCCCTCTGCTTTGTTTCAAGACTAATTTCTTCATTAAATCTTTATGCGTTTTATTCTCAAAAATCTTAATGGGGAGAACAGACAGATCTGGATGATTCAGATGGGCTTGGCCAGGCGATGTCACACTGGATGCTAAGCTTGGGGAGGAGGGGGAGCTGTCCCTCATTTCCCCTCTGGGTTTCTTCATCTCCTTCCTCTAGCAACTACTTTCATGACCTTAGTTGGCTCATCAATGTGACTCCATTTATAAATGACTCTTCAAAGTGATCTCAGTCACTTGTTCTTATCATACCTCCTGAAGTTGTGACATGTCTTTGTCTTGTGTTTTCAGTGCAATTGTAATGGGGTTCAGCCCCCCAAATGAAGGATTTGAAATGGGGTCCAGAACTTGGGGTGTCCAGGAAATATAGAAATATAGGATATCCCCAGCCCCATAAGTCTGGACTGGGGAATGGACCCCATGGAGCAGGGACAGTGAGAGTTATTTTGTATATCAACAACCCAGCAGCTTCATACCTGATATGTAGAAATGGTTATTTTGCATATCAATAACAGGCTAGCTAGGAAGGGGGGCATGACTTTGACCTGTGATATAACTGGGAGGCAGCTCCCCTTACAGTGCCCGTATGAGAGCTTGGAGATGGTTTGTTCCATGCCATGGGGCCATGCCAGCCTGGACTAACTATGGCAGCCAAGAAAGGCAGAGAATATAGGAGTGCTGGCAGGTGTAGCCAGTTGTGGGAGGAGTTGGAAATGGGGTTACATAGGAAGATTCACGGGGAATTTAAACCCAGGTGCAACAGCAATGGTGGTTCTAACCACAGAGTTTTGGGGATGGAGAGGGGCCTCCCTTGACCACATGGCTTAGGAAGCAGGAAAGCAAGAAGCAGCATTGATGCAGAGCTTCCTCTTAAGGGTTTGAAAGAATGCAGGAGAGACAATGCAGGACTAGAGACAGGGACGATACAGGGCAGGGAAAACAATGCAAGACCTTGCAGGAAGGAAAGCGGTGAAAGGACTCTTGCTGGTGGGTCATGAGAAGCTGCCATGTGGTTCTGGATTAAGAACTGGAGATCATGGCAGTGACCAGCTGATGGTGCTGAGAACTTCAGAAGGCCTGCCAGCTGAGCATGGATTACCGGGAGGAATTGGGAATTTTGCCAAGCTACAGACTTCTATATTTTCCTGAGATATGGTACCCTTGACTGGCCTGATTGGGCAAAGGAGGGAAGGAAGGATTGTGTGTTTGTGAGTATTTTAAGGGACTTTGGTATTTTCACAGCAACATTCTGCTATTACTCTAAACCTGTAACTTTTGAATAGTTCCTTTCGTTTTAATCAAACTCTGGCATTGAGAGCCACAGTTCTGAAGGTTGGTGGGCAAAGAACCATAGTACAGAGACCCTGGAGGAGAGGGCTTATTAAAGTAACAGTATCTGGGCCCCTGCCATGGGTCCATTCGGTAACACAATGATGATGCTTATGATAGTATTCATAATGTCTTAGGTCTTGTACCACTCCCTGTGTGGCAACTGACTTCCACCCTGTGAATCTTTGATCTTCCCTTGGAAAATCTACTAGCCACCAGGCCTGCCCTTCAGTATTACCCCCCAACGTCTCCCTGAATGTTTTCTAGCACCTGAGGCACTGTCACCCATGCACCCTTTGTTATATTGTAAATCAGCCTTGAACCCCAAGAATATGTGAGAATAGGAGAGATATCCGAGAGTTAAAGCTCATTCTGACTGGGGAAAGCACCCAATAGGAAGCAAGCTTATGGGCTGAGAGATTATGAGAGAACTTTATTGATCATACCTACTCTATATAAGAAAATATTTTTTATAGGTTGAAAAGGTTGGGTATTGATAATTTCATATACTTCATCCAAATATTTGTATTTTTTCTCACTGTAGTAAGTTTATATAGTCTCTAAATATTTTTAATAAGAAAAACTTCCACACAAAAACTGAATAGTTGTGTTGGCAAGTTAACCTCTCTGTGACTCAGTGTTCTCTTTTGCAAGTAGGAGATGGATGAGATCATGTTCATAAATTCCAATGCTGGTTATATAAAAAACATGGTATATATTGAGAATTATTATTATTATTAAACAAATGACTTTTAATGTAGAGCAGTTTTATAGTCTGTTACAAAGCAGCCCTTAGATTCGAAAAACCAACAAAATGTCCAAATTCCAGGAATAATACATTTTTTTCTTTGTATTAGAATAGTATAGTATTGGGGGATCCAAGATGGCTGCAGTGTAGCAGCTGGAAGCTCTGTACCCTTGCTTCTAGACCCAGACCCACACCCAGACCAATCTTGCAGCTAAACTATGGAACAATCAACTCAAAAATCTAGCTGAGGTGAGTGAGATCATGTGTGAGTGAATGTGTATGTGGATGAGTGTGTGGGGCATGTGTGTGACTGGGCAAAAGCCTGCCCACATGCAAGGCACTGGGGTACAGGCAGCCTGGGCTATCCTACCAAAGCAAAAATATCACTCTCAAGAAGAAGCCTCTGAGTGACTGCACCTCAGTGCCCAGACCTGTCTCTGTGTCTGCTGCCCTGGCAGGATCAAGTACTGGCAGCAGGACCTGAGGACTGTGGTAAGTACTGGGGAAGGGGCTGTCACCTCTCTGACCCCAGGCTCCATGGGAGCCTTGAATGGGATAGAATCTGACTGAAGAGGCTGTGGTTTGGCTCAGGAGCCATGAGCTCTGGGGGTGGGGGGAGACAACTGGGGTGGTGGTAGCTGCAGAAACAATGAGGTAGGAGCAGGCTGGCCTTAGGCTGAGAATCCCTGAGGGAGTAGTGACAGCACCCAGGCACCACTCCATGTTATGGTATTGCTAGGGAGCTCTTCCCAGCACCATCTTGGGGGAGATCCAGAGAGAAATTTTATCTAAAACTGTCAGAGGCTCTGGAAGGCTGTCACCAACCTGGACCAAGAGAGACTTTGTGCTTTTTTGGGAGGGGGGGCACACAAAGATCAGGGCTCCCAGGGCTCAGGGCTTCAGTGAGAGGGCCACACAGAAATTCTTTTAAAGAAGAACTGAGGCAAGACTAGGACTCACCAGGGACCCTGTGCTCTCACACATGCAAGGAGGGCCACAAGCTGAATGCCTGAGGTTTGCTGCAGCCAGGCAGGTTCCCTCATAGGCAGGAATGCCCAACCTCCTACCTATTGGATTACAGGCTCTGCAGATCAGTGAGGCCAGGCTCAGGAGTCCCCTGCTGGGTACATATCTGCAGGGGAAAGCCAAAAACTGTGAAAAGGCTCATTCTACCTGACACTATGAACATTGGCCACATACAGCTCAGGATGGCTATGAATGTAGCTCAACACAAAATCATAAATTTACTTAAAACATTATGAGGTTTTTTTTCTGTGATTACATGTTGCAATGTATTTAATGAGTGGTCCAAGACAACCCTTCTTCTTCCAGAGATGTCAAAAGGTTGGACATCCCTGAACACTGTTCCTCAGGCCCTGATCCACTGAAACCAGCTGAGCACAGAGACTAGAGACTGGCACAACAGGGGGTGTTCAGGGCCCTGCCCTGCTTCTGCACCTATAGAGAGCTGTTGTGTGTGCCAAGCAGGAAAGAGCTGCATTTTTTACACAGATTGGCCATTCACAGGAAATGGACAGCTAATTCACCAGGAACCATACATTACTAAGAAGAAACTGGGACAGAGCCAGTTGTGTGGTGAGAGGGCAGGGAAACACTCCCACTATCTTCCCTGAAAACTGAACAGCAACCCCTAGGGGTGACGCAGGCTTCCAACTCACTCGATCACACCAGAGATCCCCTCTGGAGGCAGGTGGAGAAGGTACTGGTAGTCTCTCTGGTCATTAAATGAACCAGTCCTGGACCATGGGTTGATGGAAAGCCAGCAGGGCAGAACAGTGGGGACTAGACAAATCTGAAGGAGACAGCCGTAGACTGTGGATTGCTTGTAGTCTCAAACAGACTGCCTAGGGCCAGACTAGCACAGTATCTGACATCAACAGAGGCAGATCCAGAAAGAGAAGACAGTGGTAAACACTGAATTTTACAGAGATGAATTCCACTGTGGTCTTCATGATTTGTGTTATTTTCTCTCATTTTTAACATTCATTGCTTTTCCTTCAAGTTTGTGTCTAGTATTTCACTAGTTTTTAAATTTTAGTTTATTTCATACTTCATATTCTGCTCCTCCTTTCTCTTAGCCCATTTTACCTTCTTTCCTCTTATTATTTTTGTTTTAAATTTTAATTGTTCTCTGGCCATGACTTGTTTCTATTGTGCACTCTTACTATTTCTTCCCCATCCAGGCTCTTAAAAGTATTTTTCTTGACAGTAGCCAACTCACATTCTTTCCTATTCTTAAAATGCCCACATTCTCTCTCCACCTCTATTAGTCTTCTTATGTTGGTTGTTGATGTAGTAGTTGTTGCATTTCTTCAATTTTATCTCTAAATCTTCACTATTTTTGTGTTTCAAATCTCAAATTTAATGTTCCCCTCTCCTACTCCATTTTGCCTTCCTCCTGCTCTCTCATGTTTTTTCACTTTAAATTTTACTTTTTTCCTGTCTTAGCCTGGTTTTGATTCCTCACTCTTAATATTTTTCCTTCCTCTATCCACTTAAAATCACTTTTCTTTCCTCTAGACATCTCATAAGCTTTTTTTCTTTCTTTTTTCCTTCTTATTCCCATTCCAACAATATTAATGTTTGCCCATTTGTTGTGGATATTGCAGCGGTGGGTCTTTTTCTTCAATTTGGTTCTGAATTTTTTCACTATATTTAGAATTGTTTTTAAATCTCACACTATACTCTTCCCGTTTCTTACACTATATTGCCTTCTTCCCTCTCCCTTTAATTATTATGTAAATTCTATTTTCTTTCATTCTTTCTTCACTTTCACTAGTCATCACATATTCATTTTTTTCTTTCTTATAATAGTTTTAATCCCTTTACCCTTTGTAGGGAGCTGTTTCACATGGCATGGAAATGTAGCTCAACCTCCATGTGGGAAACTAGTGGGGAGTGAGTGGCACACAGGACCACACCCCCAGAGAGGTTTTCCTGTGGGGAATCAGGCCTGCATTGTACCTCAACTGCTATGAGACTTGCTGTTGCTAAAACTACTTCACCCTGAATTGTGGCAGCAAGTGCTTATTGCAGCCTCTTAAAATCTGAGCTAAATCTCCTAAGTATGGAGTGTGATCAATTTAACCACTTTCCCCCTTGGTCTGCAACATCCTTCTCTTTGAAGTAATTAGCAACATTCTATCCTTCATTGTCTGTAAAAAGTAACTACTTAATGCAAACCTGTGCATAGTAAATGAGGACTACCCTCCATGTAATGTACCCAGAGAAGCAATAAAAGCCTGTCCAGGTAGTGGTGGGGGCCCTCTCACCCTCTTGCCCTCTCTCTCAGAGAGTGGCCATGCCATCCCTTTTTCTCCACAGAACATCTATTGTCCATGTGTATTTGTTCACTAGTAGCCACAACATACATGGATCCTGTAGGCCAGGATCCACATCAACACTTTTATTAATATTTGCTCATTTGCTGTTGATAGTGTGGTTGGGAGTGGGGTTTGTTACTGTGAGTGTGGGTTTTGCTTCTTAGGTTGTTTCATTTTGTTCTGGCAGCACCTGTACAACATACGAGATAAGGTGGGTGATGTGACTCTGAGAAGGTCAGCCAGAGGAAAGAACCCCTGAAGAATGACCCAACAACAACCAAAATACAATTACAAAAGAGAGCCAAAATAAATGGCAAAAGGGCATCCCAAGAGCATCTAGCTTAGGGTATCAAGGAAATTGTACCACCGAATCTACAGGTCTCCTACCACAGAAGTTCACAGCACAAATACAGGGAGTCCAAGCAGGTCAATCTAGTGCACAGAAACAAACCAGAAGAGCCACCTAAAATGAGGAGACAAAGAAACAACCCCCAAATGAAAGAAAAGGAGGAATCCCCAGAAAGATTGTTAAGTGAAATTGGGGCAAGCAATCTATCAGACATTGAGTTCAAAATATGGTTATAAAGATGTTCAAGGAGCTCAGTAAGAACTACAAGGAACTCTATGGAAGTTACAAGGTACTCACTGGGAACTACATCAGCATTAAAAGAGACATAGAAACTATCAATAAGAACCAGGAGGAAATGAAGAATACAGTATCTGAAATGAAGAACACAGAAGGAAGTATTAAGAGCAAGCTAGATGAAGCAGAGGATAAAATCAGTAAGCTGGACTACAAGGTAGGAAAAAACTCCCAGAGAGAGCAAAAAAACAAAAAAAGGATTCAAAAAGAATGAAGAGGGTTTAAGGGAGTTGCAATAATATGAAAGATAATTAGTATCATAGGGATATGAATATTAGGGGCAAGGAGAAGAGAGGCAAAGGATAAAAACTTGTTTGACAAAGTTATGACAGAAAACAGCCCTAACTTAGTAAGGAAAAAGTCAAGCAAGTCCAGGAAGCACAGAAGGTCCCAATCAAGAGGAACCCCAAAGAGGCCCACTCCAAGACACAACATAACTAAAATGGCAAACTGTAAAGACAAAGAGAGAATCTTAAAGGCAGCAAGGGAGAAACAGCTAGGGAGCTCTGATAAGGCTATCAGTTGATTTCTCAACAGAAACACCATAAGCTGGAAGGGAATGGAAGGGAGTATTTCAAGTAATGAAAAGCAAAACCTGAAACCAAGAAGACTCCAGTAAGGAAGACTTGCATTAAAATGGAGGCAAAATATGGATTTTTCCAGAAAAAAAAGTCTAAAAGAGTATATAGTCACCAAACCAGCATTGCAAGAGATGCTAAAGGGACTGCTTTTAAGAAAATGAAGAAAAGAGAGAGAAAGAGAGGAACACAGGTACAAGGGGAAAAAATGGCAATGAATAAGTACCTATCAATAACCTTAAATATAAGTGGATTAAATTCTCCAATCAAAAGGTATAGGGTAGCTGAATGGATAAGAAAACATGCCTGCAAGACACTCACCTCAGAACAAAAGACCTATACAGACTGAAAGAGAAAGGATAAAAAAATATATTCCAAGCACACAGACATGAAAAAAAAAACCTGGGGTAGCAATACTTATATCCAACAAAATACACTTCAAGACAAAGACCATAAAAACAGACAAAGAAGGTCACTACATTATACTTAAGGGAATAATTCCTCAATAAGATATGACCCTTGTAAACATATATGCACCCAACATAGGTGCACCTAAATATATAAGGAAAATCTTGAAGGTCAAAAGAGATATTAACAGCAACACATTCATAGTAGGTGATTTTAACACCCCATTGGATAGATCCTCTAAGCAAGGAAGGTCAACAATGGATAGATCTTCTAAACAAGGAATTAAGAAGGATATTGTGGCCTTGAACAACACTTTAGGTCAAATGGACTTAATAGATATATGCAGAACCTTTCACCCCAAAGAAGCAAAGTATACATTCTTTTCAAATGTACATGGAACATTTTCAAAGATAGACCACATTGTAGGACACAAAACAAGCCTAAACAAATTCAAGAAAATTGAAATTATATCAAGCATTATGAAACTATATCACAATGGCTTGAAACTAAGATCAACCTCAAGGAAAAAAAATTTAAAAATTCAAATTCATGCAGAACAAATAACATGCTGTTGAATAATGAATGGGTTAAAAATAAGATCAAGGAAGAAATCAAAAAGTTTCTGGAAACAAATGAAAATGAGCACACAACAGCCCAAAACCTATGGGACACAGGGAAGGCAGTTTTGGGAAGGAAGTTGATAGCAATACAGGCCTACCTAAAAAATAATAGAAAAATCTCAAAAAAAAAATTAACCTAACCATTCATATACAAGAACTAGAGGAACAGCAAACAAAGCCCAGAGGAAGCAGAAGGAAGGGAATAAAGAAGATCAGAGCTGGATTAAGTGACATAGAAACTAAAAGAACAATTCAAAGGATCAATAAATCCAGAAGCTTGTTCTTTGAAAAGATAACAAACTCACAGCCTTTAATCAGAGTCATCAAGAAAAAAGAGAGAGGACCCAAATACGAAAAATCAAAAACAAAAGAGAAGTTACAAATGATACCAAGGAAATACAAAGGACTGTAGGAAATTACTATGCACAAGTATATGCCAAGAAATCGGACAACCTGGGAAAAATGGATACATTTCTAGAAACATGCAATCTCCCAAAACTGAATCAAGAAGAAGCAGAAAGCTTGAAAAGAGTGATAACAACTAGTGAAATTGAAGTAGTAATCAAAAAGCTGCCCACACAGAAAAGCCATGGACTAGATGACTTCACAGGAGAATTTTACCAAATATTTAGGGAAGAGCCAACTCCTTATCCTTCTCAAACTATACCAAAAAATTCAAGAACAGCTAAGGCTCCCAAACTTTTTTTATGAGGTCAGTATTATCCTAATTCCAAAACCAGGTAAAGACACAATGAAGAAAAAACACTGCAGTTCAATATCTCTGATGAGCATAGATGCTAAGATCCTCAACAAAATATTGGTAATCCAGATCTAGCAATACATTAAGAAGATCACACACCATAATCAAGTGGGATTCATTCCAGGGATGAAAGGATGGTACAATATTCACAAATCAATAAACATAATACATCACATAAACAAAAAACAAAAATTACATGATCATATTAATAGATGCTGAAAAAGCATTTGATGAAATCCAGCACCCATTTATGATGAAATCACTCAGCAAAGAGGAGTAGAGGGAGCATGCCTCAACATGATAAAGACCACATATGAGAAACCTACAGTCAACATCATACTCAATGGGCAAAAAATAAAAGCTTTCCCGGTAAGATCAGAAACAAGACAAGGGTGTCCACTTTCACCACCTTTATTTTACAGAGTATTGGAAGTTCTAGCTGCAGTGATTAGACAAGAAAAAGACATCCAAACTGGAAAGGAGGAAGTAAAACTGTCATTATTTGCAGGCAACATGATAGTGTTTATAGCAAACCCTCTCTTTTTCTCTCCCTTCCCCTCTAAAATTAAATAAATAAAATCTTTGTTTAAAAACCTGTGGTACATTTACACAATGGAATACTACACAGCAGAAGGAAAGTAGGAGCTCCTACTCTGTGTGACAGCGTGGATGGATCTGGAGAGCATTATGCTAAATGAAATAAGCCAGGTGGTGAAAGACAAATACCATATGATCTGACTTACAGCAGGAACCTACTGAACAAAACAAATAAATGGGCAAAATAGAACCAGATGCATGGAAACAAGAAACAGACTGACGGTGACAAGAGCAATGTGGGGAGTGATATAAGGGTGGTAATAAAGGGAAGGGACTAGTCAAGGAACATGTATGAATGACCCAGGGACATGGACAACAGATTGGGGATTGACTATGAAAGCAGGAATGGGCTGGATTGAGGAGGGTAAAGAGGGAAAAATTGAGACAACTGTTATGGAACAACAATAAAATATTTAATAAAAAATGGTGTAGTATTGGTTCTTGTGTGCTATAATGTAGGTCAGAGACCAGCTAAAATCTCTTGGACTCATGAGGGTCTCTGTTGTAATTGTTCCTACTCTATTTCATTTTTCCTCTTGATATTTGACATTGTCAACTGCCTGAAGTGGCTGATGTAGTCATTTCTCTCTATAATAACTGATGGCTGTGGCATTGGTAATGATCATTATGACCAATCAACAAGATAACCTGTCTGGTACATCCAGGTCTATATTCTTAGCCCTGAATTGGAGACTCATTTTGTTCACAATGAATTAAAAATGAATTTACATGTATTTTGCCATTATGTTGCTCTGTGGCAAATACAATTAGCAGTATGTAGTCACAAGAAAGTCTTTTTCTAAACTGCAAGTTTCTTTGAATACCAAACATCAAAAGAATTCAGAGGGCTCCCAGGCGTCTTTATCAGTTATTTTCAAAAGATTTCCTGGAAGAAGCATGGCATCTCAACACTATATGATTTTTCTCACTGCTTTGAAAACTGCATTCACATTGGCCCCAAAGCTACTGAACTTTCATGAAAAAATTTAGCTTTAGAGCAGAGAAAAGGCCTTTTAAATAAAAGTGATAAAAATAAATTTTCAGGCTGGCTCTTTTGAAAACTCATAAAGCCTTTACATGGTTTGGTGAAAGAATTTTTATCCAGGGGTGTTTCTTTTCTTGGGTGGCATTTGATTGATAAAGTTTCTCAAAGTTTAAATATTTATGAATATCTTTCTCATCTTTTGTTGTTGTGTTTCCAATTTCAACACATTTTAATTTAACTTATTACAGATAACTATTCCTTTAAAAAATATTACTCAGTTGACTGGAGCATCATCCCATGCAACAAAGATGGTGAGGGTTCAATCCCCAGTTGGGGCACATAGAGAAAGCAACCAATCAATGTTTCTCTCTCACATTGATTTTTTTTCTCTTTCTCCCCTTTTCTCTCTATCTAAACTCAATAAACATATCCTTGGGTGAGTATTAAAAAACAATCCATGTGAAAGCTGAGTCACTTAGTTTGTTTATTGTTCAGTTTCTCTGGTTAACATTTTGTTCCCAAGCCCTTACTTCTGGTTCATTGTTCCATTTCATTTGGGGTTGTCCCAGCTGGGGCTAATGACTGACTGCTGACACTGTCTAGCTCTGTGCCCCAATTATTACCCTTCTTTTTTATAGAGTGTCAGTGTTCAGGACTCTGGGTTTGGCTCTCCCAAGAAGTTGAACCTCCTACTTCCTTCTGTTGTGTGATGGTTAATTCTTTTATCTGTATTCCTGTCCCTCTGTCTGCTCTGTACCTGTATTTGTTTAAGGTGTTACACCTGTGCATTCTCAGCTTCTAAATGATTTTGCTTCTTAATATTTTTAATCTTTCTTTAATTTGTACATATTATCACAACTTTCCAACTCTGCTTTAATTACTATAAAACAAGTACTTATAGTTTCAGATTCTTTATTTTTCCTATATATGTTTATTGTAAATGAATAAAACTTCCATATGTAACTCTATCTCAATGAAATTAACAATGTCCATTTCTTTTTCAGTTTTGTTTTTGACTTTAAAGAAAAGTCAGAATTGTAATCATCCCTAACTGGATTGAAGTTTAAGAACAATCAGTACGAAAATACCAGTGCACTGGGCATGACACACCAAAGGTTTATAGATTTCTATTGATTTAAAACATTTTATATCATTTTGTGAATATTTTCCCAGGCATTATTCCTTTAAAAAATATTCTCCAATAACTACATGGGTTTATCATTTGAAAGCATCTGGGGATAAGTACTCTTAAGTGTTCATAAAACTTCAGCCATTGAATGATGGCTTTTGTTGCCTGTGATTTCAAAGAAAATAAAATGATAGCCAACCATGGTCGCTGGAAAGTGAAGATACCATATAGCAGGGACCTTTTTTATATGTCCTTCTGAAACAAACACAACAACCTTTGGGATATGTGTTTCAGTCAGGATTCTCCAGAACAGAAGCAATAGAATATATATAGTGATTTATTTATTATTTTAAAGAAATTGGCTTATGTAATTGTGGGGGCAGGCAAGTCTTAAATTTGTAGGGTAGATCTGCAGGCTGGAAGTGGGCAGCGTTTGTATGTCACAAGTCTTGAGGTGAGGGAATGGAGTTCTATGCACAAGAAAGTCATTTAACAATCTCTTAAATAATTGTTTCCTTTTTCGTCTGCAAATTCATGTGTTCCTTTCTAATTCTATTACTGAATGTATGTCAATTCAAATAAATTCCATTTTTCAATGAGGCTCATTTTCAAAGGCCAAAATACTACATAGAAATCAATCAACATTAATCATTATCCAACTTTAAGGAATAGGTTAATTCTTGTCCTGTTAGAAGTCTTCAACAGCACAAAAATATGAAATCTCAATTTGTTTCACAGGCCTGCAGCCACAGATTTCAGCTTCAAGAAGCCTTTGGCCATATCTATGTTTTCACTGCCATCATTAGGGTTGGGAGCAAATCAAACCCAGTAAATCCTTATTGATTTGAACAATGTATTACAAAAAGAAAACTTCAGAATAATTTATCTTATAAAATGCAAGAAAAAACTTGTATGTAAACATTAGTAAGTTGAGTTCAGGGCCCACCTGCTCAGATACTAGTACAGAGAAAACAGAATTGGGGTGAGATTTGTCTGGGCAGGCCAGAAAAAAATGGAAGATGGATAAGAGAGTTTAGGGTTTGTCCAAGAGTGGGATGGAACTGCTATATCATGAAGTCTAAACTGCAGAGAAAGGGAAGTAGAAAGAGTCAAGGCTGCTGGATGGGGAGAAGAGACAAAGCATCTATGAGCCAGCCCCTATGTTAACAACACCAGTGGAATCAAGGGTGATGTGACAGGTAACATGCACTCCACAGGGTAGAGGTCCTCAAGTGAAGGAAAATGGTCTAGAAATGTTTTGGAGGAGTTGGAAGGACAGTGACCTCGCCTCCTGACTTGAGGAATAATGCTATAATAATTATAATGATGGCGATTTAATAGCTACCATTTCTGGAGGCCTTGCTGGGCACCAAACTATGGGCTGAATATTTTGTATATACTATGCCATTTATTATGTGCCTTTAAGGGAGAGCTAGTGATAGTTAAGGTGGGGACAAGGGGAGGGCATTCCAAGAGAGGTCTGAAGACATAGGGAAGTTTGTAGATAATGGAAAGTACATGAGAGTGAAGTATCAGGATTTGGGAGGAAGGGGTTGGAGTGGGAGAGACCAATCATATAACCCATTCAGTGAGGGAGGGAAAACATGCTTGTGGATGGGGAGTTAGAGTGGATTCTTGTTGGATGAAAACAAAACACAGTGAAAGATCAAGTCTAGATCAGTGAAAGAAGTCTAGATGCAGGTAGTGGAAAGAAGCGAGAAGGCAGAGCAGGAGCTACGTAGAGAACCTGGGCCTCTTACAGGTGCTGTCAGAGGCAGAGCAAAGAGGAAGAAGGGCTGGAGCCTACAAATGACATGCCGGCCACAAGGACAGCTGGCTGTCTTTCTGTTTCTCCAGAGCATTGATTTCACTGAATATATATTTTCAGTCTCTCAGGAGGATAAGACTTCTAGAAGTTCTTGAGCTATTTTGTCCTTTTATGTTATCAACAAATGTGTGTTGATCACTTACTGTGTGTTATGTTAGGTGTCATAGGGATACAAAGATGTAGAAAGTAGGACCCATGCCCTCAAGACACTTGGGGTCTAGTTGAGAAGAAAGGCCATGTGTGACAAGTGAAAAATATGAGAAGTTAGTGGTAACACACAACAAGGTCATAATTAAACACATGACATTTGGGAAATAAACAGTATGGATAAGTGTCTGAGTTCAGAGGAGAGTAGATCTGAGTGGTATGGGAAGGTGTTAGAGGGATATAGAATAGCTCACACAAGGATTGGGATAACATTTGGACAAGTCAAGAGAAAAGTGCATTCCAGGCCTGAATAAAACATCTGCCAAGTTGGACAGCAGGTATAAGAGGGCTCATGCCAAGGAGGCTGTGGAAAGAGACTCAAGCAGCAGGCAGCAGGACCAGAGTGAGAAGGCCCTGGGATGTTAAAATGAGGAGTCAAAAAGTCAGGGTTTGTCCTGAGACATTGAGAAGCCAGGAGGGTGTGAGTCTTCACTCTCTGTGATTGATGTCTCCTGAGAGAATGGTTCTGTAAAGCAATTCCATGCAGTTCATTCTAGGGTGCTCACAAACATTTAACAAATAAGAGTTTTTTACAGACATTAGCCTTTTTAAGGTGAGAGTCTGGTAGCTCCTGGCAATCACTCTCTTGCAAGTTGGGATGCAAAAATAATAAAAGGACCAAAAGGATTCCTAATTTAGATGTGTTTGTTTAAGTATGTTTACCATGTGGTTTTGAAATAGACCTCATAGGGGTTTAGTGACTCACAAGAAGCTGAACAGGGCACGCACTGACAGCTGAAAGGGGTGGATTGCCAGGTTTCACAGAGGTGGTCTCTATCAGTTCTTGTGGCTGAAGGACAGGCAGGCCTACAGTGCCTGGCTTCATGCTCATCATGAGACCATACAAATATGTTAACGCAGCCTGGGAATGATGAAGTTCTTCTTTCTCATATATACAGTTTGCACTTATGATGGCGTGAGTCTTCATAGAGATAAAGAATTGTTATGTGCACATGTGTGTGCTAAAACACATCTGTGCAGCAATAACTAATGCTGGAACTCGCCATGGTCTGCACAAATAAAGGCAAACCTCTTGACAAGGAAAAGAATGTTTGTTAAAAATAAAATGTCCATTTAAGGCATCGACAACTTAACTTTTAAGGTTAATTCCAAGAAAAGCATGTATATAAACTCTCATACATACTTCTTAAATTTCCTAAGGTCTTTTATGTTGTCACCATATTTCTACATCCATGTTTTGGTCATGACCTTCTTAGTATGTTGAATTCTTAAGAATGGTGAAAACTATGCATCCAGAGCAAAAGTCTTAAAATCCCACCTTACTTCTACATATTGTCAGGACATTTAGATCCTCTCTTTGTTCTATTACTTTTATCACCAAAGTCAATATATGTTTTAATTCATTCTGATACACTCAGCTAATAATCAGATCAGTAAATTAGATGTGTGAAAAATAATATATATAAAATTGAAGGAAACGATTTGTAGATATGGAAAAGAAGAGGAAAATACACTGATTGAAGTTGCTTACTTAGTAGTCTTTTCTGTTCCTAGGATGAAATAAAAGTACATCTCAGCTCTGTGACATTTTAAAAGATTCTGAATTTTAAATCAATGTAAATTTTTAAAAATTCAGTTGCGATTTAATTAATACAGTTTCCTGACTATCATAGACAACTTCAGACACATTCTACAGAAATGGACATCCAGATGGGAGGGCCATGTCTCTTCAGCATCCTCATTCTTGCTCTGGAATGTTAGCTGTATCACCACTGTGGAGAAGCCAGTTTGTAAGCATCCTACTGAGTTACCCTTAGTTCCTGGAGAAGTGGTATCTAAGGAAGTATTAAATTCTCACATTGCCCAGTCTTTTCATTTGACGAGAGCCAGGGAATTAACAGCAGACCACCAATGGATGAATTCATCACTAGCACTATATCCCAGACCACTTAAAAGAGTTTGTGAACTGAGGTTTAAATTTCCGTCAACAGGTTAGGTCTCAGCCACAGAAAGCTTCTATCTGACACTTAGATAACGTGACTGAGTGTGGGAATTGCTTCTGTGCTGTTTCTAGCCACACAGTGGCAGTGATTCCTGCTGGGTGTAAAACCACAGTACATAGACCTCACCTTCTGAGACAAGCAGCATCATGGGCATGGAAATGGCACAATCAATTTTAACAATTTCAGTTTAACACAAAGAATGAACAAAATGTCTGATAGAGGTGGAGGCTGAGAAGTCTGGAGGCTTTGGGGACAGAGGAGATGTGCTCTGATGGACAGCTTGGGATGATATATTTACTTATTAAAGGTGAAATGACTACCTCGCTTCTAGGAAATGAATCAAGGTTTGGAAAAGGAGGTAGGAATTTTGATATTCTGGAGCAGAAGGAAAGAGCTTAATGAGCTGTGGTGGTGCACAAGAGGAGATGTTCCAGGCAAATGTTCCAGGCAAGGAGCTCCATCTAGCACACACTCACCCATTGGAAATGTTGCAGTTTAAACATTGCTCAATCCTTGGTGTGTCAGAACACATCGTACCCTTGACTTGAAAAGGCCAGTTTCATTTATCCCTTTACTGAATATCAAGAAGCTGCATGGCTGGCCCTCCCTCTCCTATCCCTTCCCAGGAATTCCATTTCCTTGTTCTCCAGCCATACTGGGTTGTTTCACAGGTCTAGACACACTTTCAGTGCTTTCTCTGTACATGCTTTTGAGGGTGTTATTTCCTCTCTTGAAACACCTTTCTTTTGGGTCCTTTTTAATGACTATCAAATGCCAACTCCTTTGCAAAGATTCTCCTGATTCTTCTGACAATAGTTTTTTTTCTCTCTGGACACATGGCATTTCCACTTATGATGTAATTCAACCTGTTTCATCATATAGTAGGGTTATCCTTCCAACAGATTATTAAACTTTTTGAATATGTGAATTTTTATTTTCATTGTCCTTGGATACTTGCCTATACATAGCACAACTCTTATACACATAATGTGCATAATAAATACACGTTGAATTAAATTGAATTGATATATGTTGAATGACTGAATCAATGCTATGGAAATGGCTCCCTTTCTGAGGAAACCCCTTTACTGAAAAGTGGGACCAACATTCCATAAAGCATGGAATTCTGGAGGCTGGATAAGAAATGAGGGTGGATGGATTTGGTACTAGGATTGTAGAATACGGTAGAATATGGTGCTAAGGGCATTCACAAGGTTGTATCTTAGGGTGGAGTCAGATTTGATAATGAAACACACAGTCAAAAATAAGTATTGATTGAAGATGCAGAAACCAACAGTTTACCAAGATGGAGTAGGCTGGCTGGGCAGAGGAATGGCTTGAAGGTACAGTTGAAGAGTCCTTTCACAGTTTCAGGAGTAAAAAGATTGGAACCTGGTTGAAGGATTAAGTAAAATAAGATCTTCATGACACTTTCCTCCTTTTTTGTTTCAGGAGATTACAAACATGTTTGCCATTGTCTTAGTTCAGATATCATTAACATGGGTTGGTAGAAGTTCTCAGTAGCTAGCTAGTGGTGGATCATCCTAATGACCTAGTTGGAATCAGTTTCTCTTAATCTATCTTTTAACAGTTTGTCTTTAAATTGTTCTTCCAATAACATTGTCATCTGTTATCTTGCTTCAACCTTGTGAACAGGGTGAGGTGGGTGGCTTTCTTGAACCCTGGTCAAATTGAGTAGGCTGGACATACCATAGCTGGCTCTTCCCATCAGGGACAGATGGCCTAAACTTACCCAGCTTCCTAGAATCTCATTGTCAGAGCATATCCCTTTTGATTTCATTATTTTTTGGGGGGAGGTTCTGTATCTAATGATTATGTTGAGGTATGGTGACAAAAGTTCTGAAAGGAAACACCTAGTCCAAATCATACTTTTTTCACTGAAAAACTATGGTTTAAGGTTAGTTTTTCTGGGCTTCAAATACCTTGCTTTAAAAATGGTATAATAAAGCCAAGCAGCCCTATTTGTAAATTCTTGAAAGTAGTGAACTTGACACTATAGGTTTCCAAGGTTCTTTTCTTTAATTGGTTAATTCATATATCTTTTTAAAGTATTTTTATTGATTATGCTACTAGTTTTCCCAATTTTTCCCCTTTTATCTCCCTCCCACCGTGGCCCCAAACCTCCAGCATTCCCCCACCTTAGTTCATGTCCATTAGTTGTACACGTAAGTTCTTTGAGTTCTCTATTTCCTATACCATTTTTTATGTCTCCTCATCTATTTTATGCCTACTAATTATGCTTCTTCTTCTCTGTACCTTTCTCTGCCCCCATTCCTCCCTTCCCCCTCCCCACTGAACTCCCTCTGTGTCATGTCCATTTCTCTGACTCTGTTCCTGTTCTGGTTGTTTGTTTAGTCTTTGTTTTCATTGTTTTTCTTTTCTTTTAGGTTCATTTGTTAATAGTTGAGTTTGTTGTCATTTTATTATTCATATTTTTATCTTCTTTTTCTTTAATAAGTCCCTTTAACATTTCATATAATAAGGGCTTGGTGATGATGAACTCTTTTAACTTGACCTTATCTGGGAAGCACTTTATTTGCCCTTCCATTCTAAATAAAAGCTTTGCTGGATAGAGTAATCTTAGATGTAGGTCCTTGTCTTTCATGACTTGGAATACTTCTTTCCAGCCCCTTCTGGCCTTTAAGATTTCTTTTGAGTAATCAGCTGATAGCCTTATGGGAACTCCTTTGTAGGTAACTGTCTCTTGCTGCTTTTAGGATTTTCTCTTTGTCTTTAATCTTGGGTAACTTAATGATGATGTACCTTGGCGTGGTCCTCTTTGAGTCCAACTTCTTTGGGACTCTCTGAGCTTCCTGGACTTCCTGGAAGTCTATTTCCTCTACCAAATTGGAGAAGTTTTCCTTCATTATTTGTTCAAATACGTTTTCAATTTATTGTTGTTGTTCTCTTTCTGGCACCCCTATAATTCAGATACTGGAACATTTTAGGTGGTCCCAGAGAATCCTCAGCCTCTCTTCATTTTTCTGGGTTCTTCTTCCTTTGTTCCAATCCAGCTGGATGTTTATTTCTTCCTTTTGTTCCAAATCATTGCTTTGAACCCTGGTTTCCTTCCTGTCATTGTTGGTTCCCTGAATATTTTGCTTTATTTCATTTTGGGTATCTTTCATTTTTCAACCAAGCTCAATCAGTTCGGTCAACATTTTGATTACCAGGGGTTTAAATTCTCCATCAGATAGGTTGGCAATCTCCTCATTACTTAGGTCTGAGGTTTTGCTGTGTTCTTTCATTTGGGCCATAGTTCTTTGTCTTGGTGCACCTGATAAGTTGTAAGGGGTGGGACCTTAGATATTCACCTGGGCAAGGCAACCCTCTTTGTTGTTTGTGTGGGAGGGGCCAGAGAGGGAACACAGTGTGCCTGCTCTTCTTTAGCACACTTTCCAAGAGACTCTCGTGTCAGACTGGAAGTATCTCCCACCACAGCAACCCCAGCCTTAGCCCACAGTTAGCTCTGAGACTCAGTTTTCCCCTTAAGTCAGTCCCTCCAGAGCAGCTCTGCCGAGCTCTGCAGTTAACCCTGCCCCTCAGCCACCTCGCTGTGGTTTTTCTGAGTCAGCCTGTGAGGTCTGCTTTTACTGGTCTGGTTGTTCTGGTTGATTTTTTCTTTAATTCTTTGGTTGTCAGAGCTCCATGCAACTTGATTTCCTGGCACTATTGGTTGTTTATTGATTTTAGATTGGTTGTTATCCTCCTTTTGGTTGTGTGAGGAAGCAAAGGGATTCTACCTACGCCTCCATCTTGGCCAGAACTCCTAATTTATATATCTTGAGCACTGGTTTGTGGGTGCTCAGGACTGAACACTTCCCTGGAAGTGCCAACACTCCATGCTTTGGGCTGCTGATTCCAGTTTATCTTAAGGAATCATTGCTTTCTTCAGCTCCAGCAAGTCTCTGCAACCTAGAAAAATATTGATAGTGAAATTATAGGTACATTTTTCATTACTTTATGTGTTTCTGTAAAATGAAGATGACAAAAGCACTACGTGGTGAGGCTGTGGCAAGGATGAAACGAATTGTGATTTGCAAGGTATTTATGAACAGTGAAGGGCTGTGGAAATGTAAATGGTAATTCTTACCATTTTTTCCTGTAGATTCAGGAATACCTCTTCCAGTTCTAGTTTGAAGGAGACCAAGAGAGGAAATGGGCAGAAGGAAGTTTCTCATTGTGTGGGTGACTTCTCAGGCTATGTCTGTGCTCTTGTGTGTGCACCATCCACAGCCACTTTATGGAAGGTGTGCCTAGAGAGGAAAGAAGAGGTGGGTCTGGTTGGGGAAGGAAGTGCTCAGCAGGGAAATCATTGTTGTTCTCAACCTCCTCTTCTGTGGGAGACATTGTCCCCTTCCATCTGTTTTACCTGTTTTTATTGCCTGATATAGCAGAAGGCTGCAAGGCTTTGGGGGTGAATGGGCCTGGCCCTATTATTTACTTCCAGCCTGAGGCAATGTACCTACTCTTACTCTCCTTTAGCCTTAGTCCCCTAATTTGAATAATGGGAGGAACAATACCTAATCTGACAGTTGTGAAGGTGAACTAATTTATGTAAAATGTTCTGCACAGTGTTTGCACATTTTAAGCACTTAAAAAAGGGTTTTGTTGCCTTTAAACTTTATTTATATTTCAGTGTTCATATTGGCAGGTGACTTGGGGCTGGAAATGTGTATTTCATCCTTATTCAAATCATGTTAGATGCTCTCTGAAGAAGCCAATATTTCCTCTCCACCCCTTTCAAAGGTAAAAAACAGTTGCCCTGGATTTATAAGTGTTATTATTACAGGGTTAGATAAATCTCTGTGTTGGACTCTGTTATTCCTTTTCTCTTCAGATTTATGAGTCTAGGACTTTCACCCAAGATGGAGGCATAGGCAGACATGTTGTGCCCCCTCCCACAACCAACAGAAGGATGACAACAAATTTAAAAACAAAAAACAACCAGAATGGACAGAAAATCGAACTGTATGGTAGTCCAACAACTAAGGAGTTAAAGATGACACATTCATCCAGACTGGTATGAGGGGTGGAGATGGGTGGAGAGGACTTGCTGCAAGGCAGTGACTGGAGGACCAGGACAAGCAAGGTGGTGGCTGATGAGCTTTGCGAAGTGGTGGATTTCTGACTGGGTAGTCCCACATTCAAATGGAGATAAACCAAGAGAAACAACTGGGGAGCAAGACAGACTGTGCAACCCAGGGTTCCAGCTCGGGGAAATAATGCCTCAAACCTATGACTGAAAACACCTGTGCGGCTTGAGAGAATCAGTGGTAGAAACTCCCAGCCTCACAGGAGAGGTTGTTGGAGAGACTCATATGGTCCTGAAATGCACACAAGCCCACCCATCCAGGAATCAGCATGAGAAGGGCCCAATTTGCTTGTGGGTAGTGGGGAAAGTGACTGAGAACTGGCAGAAAGTGGAGCAAGCACCATTGTTCCCTCTCGGACCCCTTCCCCACAGATAGTGTCACAATGCGGCAACATGGTTGCCCAGCCCTGGGGAACACCTAAGGCTCCGCCCCTTACTATGTAACACAAAATGACCCAAATGAAAGAACAGATCAAAGCCCCAGAAAAAATACAGCTAAGTGACAAAGAGATAGCCAACCTATCATCTGCACAGTTCAAAACACTGGTAATCAGAATGCTTACAGATTTGGTTGTATATGGTTGCAAATTAGATGAAAAAATGGAGGCTGTGCTAAGTGAAATAAAGAAAACTGTGCAGGTAGCCAACAGTGATAGGAAGGAAACAGGAACTCAAATCAATGGTGTGGACCAAAAGAAGAAAGAAACATTCAACGAGGACAGAATGAAGAAACAAGAATTTTTAAAAAATGAGGAGAGGCTTAGGAACTTCTGGGACAACTTTAAACACCCCAACATCTGAATCATAGGGGTGCCACAAGGAAAAGAGGAAGAGCAAAAAATTGAAAATTTATTTGAAAAAATAATGAAGGAAAGCTTCCCCAATCTGGTAAAGGAAATAGACTTCCAGTAAGTTCAAGAAGCTCAGAGAGTCCCAAAGAAGTTGGACCTGAAGAGGAACACACCAAGGCACATCATAATTACATCAGTCAAGATTAAAGAGAAGGAGAGAATCTTAGAATCAGCAAGAGAAAAGGAGACAGTTACCTACAAAAGAGTTCCCCTGAGACTATCAGTTGATTTCTCAAAAGAAACCTTACAGGCAAGAAGGGGCTGGAAAGAAGTATTCCAAGTCATGAAAGACAAGGACTTACATCCAAGATTACTATCCAGCAAAGCTATCATTTAAAATGGAAGAGTAGATGAAGTACTTTCCCAGATAAGGTCAAGTTAAAGGAGTTCATCATCACCAAACCCTATTATATGAAATGTTAAATGGACTTATCTAAGAAAAAGAAGATAAAAAATATGAATAATAAAATGACAACAAACTCACAGTTATTAACAACTGAACCTAAAACCAAAATGTAAACAAAAACAAAAAAAACTAAGCAAACAACTAGAACAGGAACAGAATTACAGAAATGGAGATCACATGGAGGGTTATCAGCAGGGGAGGGGGAGGGGGAGAGAGGGAGAAAAGGTACAGAGAATAAGTAGCATAAATGGTAGGTAGAAGATAGACAGGGGGAGGTTAAGAATAGTATAGGATACGCAGAAGCCAAAGAACTTATATATATGACCCATGGGCATGAACTAAAGGGGGGAATGTGGGTGAAAGGGGGTGTGGAAGGCAAAGGGGAATAAAGGAGAGAATAGGACAACTGTAATAGCATAATGAATAAAACATATTAAAAATACAGGTTTATGGATCTACCTGGGGACTACCTCCTGTCAACCAAGACTTTTGAATGGAACATCTTATGAGTCTCTGTGGTAAATGACTGTCTTAGCATCTAAGTATATGCCTAGAACAGATAGGTCTTCTTCAGAAGCTGAGCATTAGTGAAGTTCACTGGGTAACCACACTCTGCAGTTTCTCTCTGATCCACCCTTCTCATCCTAAACCAAAGGACTATGTAGCCCATCATTTCACCCTCCATGTGCTTTATTGGGAAGAGTCCTATTGGAGGAAGAAGACATATTTTGCTATTTCCAAGGTGGGTTTCTTTAGTGTTATCAGAATTTTTCAGGCATTGGAAGGGGTAGGTCCTTAAATCTCACAGAGGTAACAATTTTATTTTATTTTACTTTATTTTGTTTTATTTTTTAGAGTGTGTTTATTAAAGCTGGAGACAGTAAAATAAAATGGGTTTAGGACAGAAAAGAGCCTAGGCAAGCCTGCTTTAGCTCACACTGAGAAGGGAGAAAGGGTGGCCTTGGAGACAGGTTCAGGGAATTAGCCTGGAAAAAGCTGCCACTTCCCGTTGTTTCCCTGATGGCAAGTTTCTCAGGGTTCCTTAAAGTTTAGGAGATACGTGCCTGTGAGGGAAGAAGAGGGAAAAAGGAAAAGTGTAGGCCTGCTCCTGGGAGGGAGAATGTACACGGGGTCCTTCATTTTGAGGGTTTTTAAAGACTGGGTATTTAGGGGAGATCTTAGGGGATGATATCAACACAACATTCATCAGTTTTATGCTGATGCACCAAAATGAGATTTATTCCTTTAACTTCATCTGTCCTTAGGTATGGTTGGCAATTGGCACTAATTGGAATTCTGCTATCTGTCTCCCTAAATAAGGTGATTTAAGCCATAAACACTTTGGTTGAGAGAGGAGAAGTGTAAAACATTTGCTCCTAAGTGTCCTTGGTTTGGAAATATAGGATTTTGTGATTTACTACATGGCTGTAAACTGCCTGACCTTTAACTATCTGTTTCAGTTTCTGTATTTCACTTGTTCTGGCTTACTAGCCTGTTTCATCCCTCCCTCAGAGACTTCCATTCCTGAAATCTTTTAAAGGTGATGAGGGAGGATGATTTGTCTTCAGTAATTGCTTTCTGCTGACAAGAGCCATGCCCCCGCTTTTTTTGGTGTGTAGGGTATAGAAGTTTCCCATTGCCTGATCTAAGGGAGACAAGGGAATGATATCCAAGATTGGAACACAGAGCTGTTAGCTGATTCTTCCAAAGTAGGGACAGGCCAGAATCCTGAAGGATCATCATCTTGGTAATAGATTTGCTGTATCATTCCAGAAGTGAAATTAGTAGAGAATGTTATATTAAGTAGAGGTATGCCTATGAAAACAAGGAAAAACAAAGGCTAATGTTCACAGCAAATTACAAATAGTTTCTGAGTCTGTAAGACTGTCAATCAAGAAGATTTTTAGATATGAGACTCAAAGTTTCTTTTGCTGGAATGAAAGCAAGCAGTGACAATCTGATAAGCCTTCCTTATTTGAAGTTTGAATATCTCTAGTGATGTAAATTCTGCGTGGTTTATACGACATCAGTCACTAGGATTAAGTATGAGCTGTTGTGGCAATTTCTCAAGGTTACATGAAGTCCTCCAGCTATAATTTCCAATTGGAAGTGTCAGAAAAATTTTTTTTAGTTCTCAATAACTCCAACTCAAAAAACAGGAGAAAAATGAACATTAGGAGAAAAATAGGACAAAAACTTTAACTAGAGTCTAATATCCACAACTCATAGAGGCAACAATTTGAATGACTTCAGGCAAGTTCCTCAACCTCCCATTGCTGTACTGCAGTGTGCTGGTACTGGTTCCCAAAAGCCCACTGTGCTTCTCTTCTCAACTTCACATTTGAGTGAAGATCTGAAGGAGGTAAAGAAATGATCCATCCACCTATCTGGGAGACAACTGTTCTGGGAAGAAGGAACAGACAAGTGTCTAAAATGTCTGACATATGGAAGGGATGGTATGACTGGAAAAGAATGAGAAAGGGGAGGATCTGAGACCTGAGAGGTAATCAGGCCTTGAAGGATGCTGGCTTATACTCTGAATAAGATGGAAAGCAGGGTTTGAGTTGAAGAGTGAACTACCATGTTTAACAGAATCATCTGGTTTCTGAGTTAAGACAAGGCTATAGGAAGGCAGGTGTAGGCAGGTGTAGAAGAGAGAACAGATGAAAAATTTTGCAATTTTCCAAATAGGAATGCCTATGACATGAACAAGTTTAGTATTTGGTAAGGAGGATGAGACGCTGGCCCTGGCTGTTGTGGCTCATTTGGTTGTAGTATCCCATACCCAAAGGATCATGGGTCCGATTTCAGTCAGGGCACATACTTAGGTTGCAGGTTTGGTTCCAGGTCCAGACAAATATGGGAGGCAACCAATTGAAGTTTCTCTCACATAGATGTTTCTCTCTCTCCCTTCCTCTCTCTCTTCCTTTCTCTAAAAGCAGTGAAAAAATGTCCTCGGGTAAGGATAAAAATGTATGAGAGCCTAGATACAGTGATGGGCAAAAGTAAATTTACAGTTGTGAGTATGTGAAACATAGTTTATTCTTATATTATTTATTTATTAATTATTATAAACCTACTTTATTCATTACTGTAAGCCTACCTTTACCTATCCCCATATATGACAATAGAGCTTAATGGTTTCTGATTGATGAGCTCTGGTGTAAGAGACAAACAGAGGAGTCAAATATGAGTCCAAGTATTTTGGCTTGAGCAACTAGGAGGATCAAGTTGCCATTATTAAGATGGGAAGACCATGGGAAGAGCTGTTTTGGAGGGATAGTCTGGAGTGGGATTTCAGACATTTTAAGTCTGAGATACCTAATAGACATTCAAGGGGAGATGCCAGTTTGATATTTGTTTATGTGACCTGGATGTTAGGGGAAAAGTTCAAGCTTGAGATAAAAAAGCAAAAGTCTTCAGCAACAGAATGTATGAAAGCCAAGTCATTAAATGAGATCACCAAGGAGGTGAATATAGATAGAGGTCTTTACTAAGCTCTGGGACACTCCAATGTTCACGGTCATGGAGGTGAGAAAGAATCATCCAAAGGATAGATGGTAAGGCAGAAATCAAACCAGGGAACCAAGGGGGAAAATAAGAATCTGACACCTGTTTCAAATATTATTAATATTTTGAAGGTCAAGTAAGATAAGGACATAGAATTGACTTTTAAATTCAGCAATATGGAGGTCATTATTGACCATAATAAAGCAATTTTGATAGACTGTCCTATATGCAGATTGTGAAATCAATATTGTAGCTTGTTATATTGTTTACATTTCTTTATGTACACTGACATGGTATACCACTCTGTCTTAAGCAGAAGGAGCATCATGTCTCATTTGTTTTTGTGTCCTTACATGCAGTAGGTATTCAATGAATGTTTGTGGAATAAACGGTAAATATGTGAAAAGGAGTATTTTAGGTATCCACCTAGGGAGCCCATTGTAAGGCTGCTATCACCCCAGGACCATTGGATCAGAAAGATATCTGTCACCAGACAATATTGTATTTGAACAAACCAGGGATATAGATGACTCTTTATCCTACTCTTAATGACACTATCATTCCATATCTCATTTGGTATGTCATCCTCCTCCTCCTCCAATAACTACATTCTGTTTATTCTTCCCTCATAGTTTCATCTTAGAGTGATTACTCTACTCTTAACTTTTTATATATACTCATTAGTATAAACTCTCTAATATCATCTTTATATTGCTATAATACTGTTCATGTCAAACTTTCAAGAACCTTTGGTGGCTTCCTTTTCATATATGTGTGTGCATGTGTGTGTGTATATGTACACATATCTATATATCTATTTATATCTCCATATCTATACACACACATATATATGTATATATATTCATTTTTTGGCTTTGAGGTTTGCCTATAATATAATTGTTCCACTGGAGCCATTTATTAAGTAGGGTTGTATGCCAGTTATATATTTCTCTTTGGAGATGCAATGCAGAACAATTTAGCCATGATTACTGCTCTCAAGGACCCTGCAAGTCTAATGGGGATACATGGCAGAGACATCAAACAAGCACTTACAATAAGGGTGATAAAATGCCATGAAAAGGAAAGCACAGAGTCCTCTTCATGTATGTCTCCAAGAGTTCTATCCTAGATCTTTTCCCCTTATTTTATATGTGTTCCCAATGATCTCATTCACTCTTAGACTAAATTAATGGCTTCCACACAGAGATATCCAGTTCAAATCTTTCTAAACATATACAAGCAAGGTTCTATTGAATATTGTCTGTTGATAGTCTTAGAGTCACCTTCCAACTCAACATATCAAAACAGAACCAATCACGCGCCCTCCCCCCCACACACACAACACACACACCTTCACACCCATATTCTAGTGCTTTGCCTGTGCTCTGGACCACTATAATCTGCACAATTGAGTCAGCTGCTCACCTAAACACCAGAGCCTTAGCTTCAACTTTCTAGTCCACCTCACTGTTCCTATTCCTTCTTTCCCCCAAATATCTCTTGAATATCCTCAGTTGTCTCCATTCCTATGGAAATGATCATTAAATAACAACTATTAACTTTTTGGGGACCTTTATCATGTACCATGTTCTGTACTAAATGCTTTAAATGTATTTCCTCATTTAATGCCCAGAACAATACTATTGGGTAAACTCCACTGAGCTCTAGTTTTATTTTCATTTTACAGATAATCAAAATGAGGTATAAAGAGGGTAAGAACTTTGCAGAGGTCACCCAGATGGTATCTGAAGGGCCCTTGTTATATGAACCAGTGTCATTAATCCCTGAACCCTCAGTTTAGGAAATTCTATCATTTCTCTGGATTTCTACAACTTCCAATGGTGCCTTTTTTCCAAGTTTCACTTCATAAAAGAGTGTAATGATCATGCTACATTTAGTTGTTCCCTGTTACCCTAAAGATCAATCCCAAAGTTCATAACACATCTTTTGACACTGTGCTCCATGATCTGTCCTCTGATTACTTTTAAGGGCCTTTCTACTCCCTCCTTCCTCCATCCACCGCATAGCCCTAAAGCACATTTTGTAAATTCCACAAACATGTTTCCTTTTATCTTTGGGTGTTCTCACATGCTTCTTCTGTTAGGAAAATTTTCCTCTCTATGACTGATCTGCCTCCTCCACTTATTCCATTCCCCCCAGCAAACCCTACCTTCACTGGAAGTTTTATTAGTTAAGTTTTAGTTCAGATATCTCTTCTAGGAAGCTTCCCTGACTCCCCAAGTCTGGGTGAGATGGTATGGTAAGTAGAGTATGGCTCCCCAAAGGTGTACATGTCTTTTTTAAAAAAATTATTTATTTAATTTTAGAGAGGGGAAGGGAGGGAGGAAGAGAGGTAGAGAAACATCAATGTGTGGTTGCCTCTCATTCCCCCTACTGGGGACCTGGCCTGCAACCCAGGCATGTGCCCTGATTGGGAATTGAACTGGTGACACTTTGGTTTACAGATCGGCACTCAAACCACTGAGAAACACTAGCTAGGGCTAAAGGTGTCCATATCTCAATGTCCAAACCTGTGAATATGTTACCTTACACAGCAAAAAAAACTTTGCAGATGTGACTAAGTTAAGGATGATGAGGCAAGGAGAGGATTTTGGATTGTTCAGATGTGCTCAATTTAATCACAAGTGTTCTTAGAAGATGGTGTCAAGACAGTCAGACCAGAGAAAGAGATGTGACAATAGAAGCCCAGGTTGGATGATGAAGCTGTGAGCTAGGACATACAGAGACCCATAAGGTAAAAGCAGGAAAAAGCAAGAGAGCAGATTCTACCTTAAAGCCTTTAAGGAAAACAGCTTTGTGGACATCATGATTTAGCTCTGGATGACCCATTTCAAACTCCAGAACTGTAAGATAATACATTTGCTTTATTTTATTTTAAAAATAAAATATATGCTTTTATGCTTCAAGAAATAAAGTTTTACATTACATTGAAAATACTCCACTAGGTTGCATTACAGAAAATAAGAGTTGCCTTGATAGGTTTCCAGTTGTCAAACTGGGACAATTTGAACATCACAAAGCATAATAATGGTAATGGTTTTATGTTATATTGGATATAGGAAAATCACTGAGTCCATAGTAATACTCAAAAACAAAAAGGAGGTAAGGTACAGTTCTTCATTGCAGAAGAATACTAGCTAATACATTTACATGTAAAAATACAATTAGAAAATCACCAATGACCTTTGCAACCATTAATACAATTATTGATTTAGGCAAGAATCATCAATAGATACTTAAACTATTAGGTGAAATGTTGTAGGAGAACAGCATATTAACATGGTCTCCTAGCATAAAGCCACAGCTTGCTTATTAATTACAGTGGTTAAAAATATTTCTACAATGAAGAGAGCTAGAAAGCACCATCTTCAGTCTTCAAACTAGCATAAACATAATAGGAGAACCGACATTACCTGTGTTCTGATATACCTGTGTTCTATAAGAAGCATACATTACATTTACAGAATTCTTTTTAAAAAATTTTTATTTATTTATTTTTTAGAGAGGGAAGGAAGGGAGAAAGAGAGAGAGAGAGAGAGAGAGAAACATCAATGTGTGGTTGCTGGGGGCCGTGGCCTGCAACCCAGGCATTGCCCTGACTGGGAATCCAACCTGTGACACTTTGGTTCTCAGCCCGAGCTCAATCCACTGAGCTATGCCAGCCAGACCTCAGAATTCTTATAAAACAATAATTAACATGTATCTAATCATAAGAAAATATTTAGATAAGTCAAAATGTGAGGTGCTGTATAAGACAATTGACCTGGTCTCTTAAAAAAATCACTGTTATAAAAGACAAAAAGAGTGGGGGAGGGGATTTTCTAAATCAAAAGAAGTTAAAGGTACATAACAAACCAAATGCAGGCAGTGATCCTTGCATTTGTGTTATTTTTAAACCGCCAAGTATGCAGGAGTTTATTGCAGTGGCAATAGGAAATTATTGCAGATGAATTTCCAGGCACCTCTATGCCTTGCTCTCTTTTCTACGTTTTAGCATTCTTTTCTCAACTCACTGTCAATGGTCATTGGTGCCAATTCAATGCCACCAAGAATCCCCAATTTGGAGTGTGGTAAAGAAGGAAATTTTGCTCAGTTCAAAACAGCTAAATAGCTTTGCAGTGCATCTGTGAGGCAGCCCTGAGCCAGGTAGTCCTGGGTCCAAGCCAGTTTTCAGGCTAGGCAGCTCTGTTCTGGCCTCCTTCACACTGGTATGCCCTGCTGTGCTCTGGTGAGATGTTTTCAGTGCTTCAGCTCAGACAGGGAAGCTCAATCTTCAGTTTTTAGTGGAAAGGTAAATTGCACTTCCTAAGCCAGAGGGATGCTGGCTTATATAGAGAGAAGTCCTTGTCCCTGGTCCCTGATTGGTCCATCCTTAAGCAAATGAGGACTCCAAATCCTTGCATTTTAATTAGTTTAAAAGGCATTGTCCTGGCTGATCAGAATGGAGTTGCTATGATTGGTTGGTGAAGATGTTGATGGGGCAGGGGTTACTACTGTGCAGCTTCAATTGGATGGGAAAGTCTTAGCCTTATTGGTTAAAATAAGATTCCAGGAACTCCTTTATAAAGGCTGGCTCAGATGGCAGAAATGCAGTGCAGGCAGGCAGTTCAGGGAAGAAGGCAGGCAGTTTAGTGCAGGCTTCTTCCTGGAGTGTGGTTTGCGAGAGAGGGCCCTGTTAGAAATGGCTGCCAGGCTCTCTTGTTGTTTCAAATTTAAGCCCAGGTAAGTCACAAGGAGCCCTTCTTAGTAGGCATCTTCTTTCTTAAGGTCCACATCTCAGGTTCTTTTTAAATAGCCCGGTGACTTGTTCATCTCTACAGCAGCTCAGAAGATCTGCAGGAGAATGTACAGAATCAATACTGTTCAACTTATATTTTCAAGGACCAACATGGTTCTTGGAACGTGTCTGGTGCTTAATTAATATTTGTCAGATGAATGCTTGTCAATTGTATAGAAATGCTGTAGTTTATTTTCTATGTTTCTTCAAGAATAAATTAGGATGAGAGGGAAAGTGTAGTGCTTCTTTGTAGTCTTGCCTCAGTCATATATATTTACTTATATGGAACTATAGTGACTCCTTTTCCTCCATGGGGTCATTCTTAATTTGGGTTAAGTTTGTGTGACTTTGCACACATGGAAATCCACTCTTTCATAAAGAACTTTCTTATCTTGGCACACATTCAGGCAAACGACTTTTTTTTTTTTAATGAAAAGCTTAAAACAAAGACCTTGCTCACTTACCCTGAATCCTCAAGTTAAGAACCTCAAACTATCTGTGACAGGCAGGTGATAAGAACCATTCTGGGGAGCTCTTAAAGCTAGACCTTTCTTCTCTGAGCCTTGACCTGCAGTATAGGAATCTCCAGGTGAGGGTCTGGTTCTGTAGGCTCTTCTGAAGCACATCCAACTTAGGAACTTCTGAGACCCTACTGTGCCGCAAGATGAGACACCACTGTCACTTTGGCCACTAGATGTCAGGCTTTTACTCTCCACAGAAGAACGAAAGCACAGAAAACTTGTTAGTCACATCCTCTCCCTTCCACCTCCCACCTCAAGGGAAATTCAGTAGGCTTGGGGCCAAGTGCTAGGATAAGTATTTTCATATTCATGAGCCCATTAAACCTCACAACCACACTACAAGTTAGGCTTTTGACCCAATGCAGAGCAACTGGCAGAACTGAGATAAAACGCTAAGATGCTGCCTTAATTTGGTTGGTTCAGACAGTTAACTACTGTCTTGCATGTAGAAGAAGTTTGGTAAATATTTGTTTAACACATTAACTAACAAACATAAAACAAACAAACAAACAAAAGCAATAAGCTCAAGAGCAGATCCAGGTGAAATCTCTAGGTTTTTTCCAAAGCAATTTTATTCCAATAACTTACCTTTATTTTTATTTCTGTTTTCATAAAAGGGCAAGAAGAAATAAAAAATAAAAAGTTAAATGTGATGCCTTTTAAATTTCCTAGGTAGTCTTTGGAAATGAATAATCAAGTCTAATAGTGGACATGCCAAAAAGATCATCGAGAATAAGCAGTATGGCCACCTATAACATGTGATGTGGTGAGGCTAGAATGAAGCCTGTCTAGAGCTGTAGCTCTACAATTGTGGCCTCAGGGGCTTCCATTCCGGGGAGGTGTGTCAGACCCTCCTTAGTGCCTGGTACGTGGGTTTCTCTCATGTGTGGGGGCAGCATGCATGTTGTATATGGGTGAAAAAAGAGGAGTCTGGGAAACACCAAAGGGAGAGGACATTTAGGCCTTTCAGTCTCCATTTCAATGAATACACCAGAATTTTATTGGCTTCATATGTTGTTAGTTAACACAAGATTTAGTTTTTAAAAATGTTTTTTCATCACCATTAAAATGTGGAAATGGTTGACTTAGGGTCATCCCACAGACTGATAAACAATTGTAACATTTTGTACAGAATTTTCATCTGCACTAGAAACATGTTAAATAGTGCACTTGCCATTCATTTTTAAGATTTTTCAGTTTAAAAATGCTTAAATTTTTCAAGAAAAATTTTAAGGTGTCAAGGTTTCAAAACAATTGCCTTGAAAGTTTAAAACTGTTTTTAAAAAGTCCAGGTAGAAACTCATCTCTTTTTGTGTCCAGGGACATGACCATGTAAAAAGTACAGGTGAGGGTCTGTGAGATCCTCTGTATCGAGGGGAGGAGAGTTGGGGGGCTTGTATCCTGCTTGCCAAATATTCCCTAAAGCTTCTTTGTTCCACTCCGACCTTATTTTAAGGACTGTTAGGAAGAAGGTGTCTTATATATTGGAATCAGCATGTTATGCTTGTATGATTAGGACCATGTTTCCATATCTGAGCTGCTTGGGAACAAAAAGGGAAAAAAAAGCTTACAAAAAGTCAATGTCAAGTATAAGACTGAAAACACAACAGTGGTTGGAGAAAATTAGAACCACATTTCCATCACCAGGTCCAATAACCAAAGGAAATAACCTTTCTCCTTTTTGGAAACTCTATTTCTCTCTGGGGTTTTGGGGAGGCCAAGAACACTAAGACCATTTGGCCTTCTGTGAGGCTATGAATGGGTTCCACCAAGTCTCTGACAGCCTTTTGCCACTTATCTCCCTTTGAGCTACATCCTATCTCCTTCCTTTTAGGGGCAGAAGGTGATGGCAGTATTTTCTGGAGATTTTGCAGGCACCATACCTGCCCTGGTAAGTTTGCAGTGAACTCCCTGGCTCTTAGGGTTAAAGGGGGCAGTTTCAAGTCTCTTGTGTTTTAAGGAATGGAAGCCATTTACAAAATTGTTTTACAAGACAAAATAGTTCCGTTGAGAATGGTTATTCTTATCTTCCAGCTTCGTTTTGTTCTGAAAGGCCCCTAAGGCCTTTTAATATTATGTGTCAACCAGGAAAATCAGAGGGAGCAGAGTTTCATCTAGGATGCAGGATCCCCTAATACAACTTCCATTGAATACTTCTGGAACACTTGATGACTGGGTCACCTCTTCTTCTAGTTCCCATGTAGCACCTAATTCAGGTCAATCAGTCAGGAGATGAATCAGCACCCTTCTGTCTCAGAGCGTCAAAGCCGTTCAGAGTTACTGAAGATACTTTGTGCACTGCAGTTGTGTATGCTGAAGCTTAGATTAAGGAAAAATGCTCTCAAATTTTTATTTCAGACTACAATTTTAAAATCTGTCTTTTTTTTATTTCTCCCTTTCCCTTTTTGTTTTGGAAAAGAAAATACAAATTTTAAGTACATGTACATAGGATAAAGAGAAGAGGCAAAGGTTTAGGTCTTTTGAAAGTGAAGTAAACTTTTCAGGTGTTATAAAAAATACAAATGGTAGTCTAGTTTAAAAACCCTGAATGCAAGGTCAATTAAGAAAATAAAAGCCTTACTTCTTGACCATAGAAAGTAGTAGTTTATTGATTTAATGGGTTTTCAACTCAACCAAATTGCCTCTTTAGAAAACAAAGCTGTTTTACTCATGAGTGTTTTTTTTTTTTTTACCGCCCAAAAGTCCCAAAGTTTCTTTATACTAAGGTAGGTTTCTGTACATGAATTTTGATTTGAATGCAGAACCTGTTAAATTTCTATGTCCAAACTGCTATTCAGCTTTTCTTTCATAAGCATACTTTAGGCTGGACTGCTGATTTTTATTTGTAATACCTTATTAAGCTAAAGCAACTTCACTAATTTTTCAAAATTGCTTTATGTTAGTGGGAATACTGAAGGTCACCAAGTCACCAAAGGTTAAAAGGGTGCAGAATGTGCTAGAAACAATTCCTGCCTGTTCATAATCTTTGCTGCAGCTGGCCTGACTAGCATTATATATAAGTGGAAGTATTGCTGTTACCTAAGTAGGTATGTTTCTGTGGTGAGGGATAAGATTGTTTTGTGCAAACCTCAAAAAGCCCCTCACACCAAAGTTTTACACAGATTTCCCTGGTACCCTCCCAGCAATGTTGTATTCTTGCCAAGAGGTTGCAAGATCCTATACACCCCAGGTAACACAGAAGCAAACTGGGAAAGTTGAGGCAGAACCTTGAGGTCTGGTTGACTGGGGCTGTGCTGGTGGCATGGCTCAGCGATGAAAAAATTGACAGCCTTTGTACATCTGTACTTTGTTCTGGATTTGAAGAAAACTTTGAGGTAGACATCTTGAATGCACTTTCAGAAAAAGAAATCCCAGAGCATTTTGTTTCCATATTTACAGCACAGTTGGAAATGTTCCTAACCATAGCCACAGGGAGACTGAAGAAGTGTTTTATATTCTACAGCTCACCAATCTGAGTGTTCAGGAAGGAGAGGAGATTAGTTCTGAAGGCATGCATTTCTGCATTCCATCGTCCACATCTGGATGTTAATCACACTGTGGTTAAGCAAACCATATCTGGTTCTCATTACCTCTTTAATGAGAGCTTTCCCCTTGGGGGCTTTCCCCTTGATATTTGAATTGTTCATGCATCTTCATAAGATTCCAGAAAATGGACAAGCCTTATCCATCAGGTCCCCTCCCACCAGCCACTTCATTGACCTCTTCCAAACAAGCAGATAGAATTTTCAATGCACATCACTGTCAGTAAGGAAATGAGGTGGGATAAGCCTGGAACTGGAGCGAGGGCACATGACATGATACCTTTACTGCCACCCAATAGCAGTGCAATGAAAACAGTTAAAATCTAGTCACTGCTTTTTGGCCTGTAAAATAAGAGTAATCAGATGACTTCAAACCCCAACTCTAGGGTCTGAGTTAAGAATGCAGCAGGAAGCCACAGTGACATGTCACATAGCATGGACTCCTTCTTATTCTCATTGACTATGCACATTGTGACTAAAGAACATTCAGCTGGTAGGCATTTTGTCTCTTGTCCAAGGAAAGGGACAAAGAAAGAGAAGAGAGAATAATACAAGGAAAAGAGTTTGTGGTAATAAAAAAGATAAGAGATACTTATGCCAAGTTGAAAATTGATTTCTTTGTGTAGCAAAAGAAATACATAGTGAATGGGTAGGAGGTGAAGAGCTAAAAGAGGATAAATAATTTTTAAATGGAGGCAATGTTTTCATATAATCCAAATCAATCTACAAGGTAAAGCATTCCACAATCTAGAGTGCTTAGGAAATGATTTCTGGATGGCCAAGTTTATTAAGATACCTTTCTTTTTTTTAAAAAAGATTTTATTGATTTATTTTTAGAGAGTGGAAGGGAGAGAGAAAGAGAGAGAGAGAAACATCAATGTGTGGTTGCCTCTTATTCCCCCTACTAGGGACCTGGCCTGCAACCCAGGCATGTGTTGGGACCGGGAATCAAACTAGCGACCCTTTGGTTCACAGGCTGGCACACAATCCACTGAGCCACACCAGCCAGTGCCCTTAAGACACCTTTAAATCTCTTGAATTGTATAATTCATTTTTAATGGAAACTTTCTAAAATGTACATTTTTGTGTTTCATAAGATAGTAGACTATTTCAATATAACCCATCCTTGGGAATTTGAGTATCAGTCCTTATTCATTTCACTCTTCATTTGTTCACCATGCTCATTCTGAAGCTATAGCTTCAGATGTAGACAGATCCTAGTAGATTGTGTGCTGGAGGGGTATAGACACAATTGTATGTGTTTGCTGTTGTTATTGCTTTGTAAAGTCTCTGGTATCAATTTGCATCATACTCATTCGTCTCCTTTTCATAAAGATGGCCTAAAGCAATGGCAGCTCAATGAATTCCTAAGGAATTCAGCATAGTGGCCTCTTAGAATATTAATGATCTAATTAAGACAATCTAATTATCACTATAAGGCCCTTTTACTTGTAAGCACTTTTCAATAGATTTTTACATCCTAGACCACAGGATATAAAAACACTCCTTGTCAGCATGGGTCACCCTTTTTCTTTCAATGTCACTTGTAGTATCTCTTTATAGTCATTTCTGCCAGGGCTTTTTGCTTTGGGGTACCAAACTGCACTAATATAAGAGCCAATCAGCGTCCTCTATTCCTTCAGCTGCTTATACTGTGATAGTATAATCTTCAGGTATTTGATTCAGAAATTGGGTTTACTGACATATGGGTGTTTATGGTGCCTTTTTTCTAAAGAGAAAATTAAAATTCTCAACAAAATATATTCATATATCAATCATTATGACAGTTATCCAAATGAAGAGGATTTATTAGCTATGACACACATCCCCTAACACCCTCCAAATATAACAAGTTTTCGCTCAACCAATGAGCACCAACTCCAATTGTCAGGCCAGGGCCCGGGGTTGGAGGGTGGTGACGACAGGACAGAAGTGATATTACCACTCCTCATGGTAGGACTGGGCATCCAAGAAAGGTGCTTGTTTGTTTGTTAAAGAAAAAATAACAAGCCTGAAGCCACATAACTGATAAAAAGTAGACTTTGGGTTATGTCACTAACATTTTAGGTATAAATATGCCTTAAAATAACTTATCACTTAAGACCAATAGAATCATTATAATGATAATAAGTTCAAGATGGTATCTATGATAATTCATAAAGCTTTCCCAGGTTTGCTGTTGTTTACTCACAGCCAGGGAAGTACTTCATTTTGCTGCAGGCAGAAGCATGATATTGGCATTTTTCAAATTTATTATGTAGTTTAAAGCTTTCTATCTGTAAATATTAACTATTTTTGTGAGTTAATTTTTCTTCCTTTATTTTTAAGTATATTTTATTGATTATGCTATTACAGTTGTCCCAATTTTTTTCTCTTCTTTATCCCCCTGCCACCCTGCACTGCCGCCCCTACCCTCCAGCATTTCCCTTAGTTCATGTCCATGGATTGTACATATATGTTCTTTGGCTTCTCCATTTCCTATACTATTCTTAAACTCCCTCCATCTATTTTATGCCTACCAAATATGCTTCTTATTCCGTGTACCTTTATCCCTCATTCTTCCCCCCTCCCCACTGAAAACCCTTCATGTGATCTCTATTTCTGTGATTTTGTTCCTGTTCTAGTTGTTTGCTTAGTTTTGTTTTTGTTTTCTAGGTTTGATTGTTGATAGTTATGAGTTTGTTGTCATTTTACTGTTGATAGTTTTGATTGTTTTTCTTAGATAAGTTGTAGGAGACCATTCTGTGTGGTGTGGGCCCAGCTCCCACTCAGAGATGCATAGACCCATGCCCACAGATAGGTTCTCCCATGGGGAATCAGGCCTGCAATGTGCCTAGGCCGCTTTGAGTCTTGCTCTTGCTAAAAAACTCCCTCACCCTGAATTGAGGACATTTACTGCAAAGTAACTTCCTAAAATCCATGCTAAACCTTCCAAGGATGAATGTAACTGGTCCAACCACTTTTGCCTTTTCATTTGCACATATCCCTCTTCTGTGATGTGATTAGCAGCATTGGCTCCTTTGTTTTATGTAAAAGGTAACCACCTAAAGTGAACCTGTGCATAGTAAATGAGGAACATCATGTAATCTGCAGAGAAGAGAAATAAAGGCCTGTCATGGCAGAGGCTGTGGCTTTTGCTCCCCTTGAGAGAAAAGCCATGCTGTCCCTTTTCCTCCACTGGACTCGGTAGTCTGTGTGAATGTCTCATTTCATCCATAATGACGAAGACACTGTGGGCTGGTGTCTGCATTAATAAGTCACTTTAACATTTCATATAATAATGGCTTGGTGATGATAAATTCTTTTGACTTGACCTCATCTAGGAAGCATTTATCTCTCCTTCCATTCTAAATGATAGCGTTGCTGGAAAGAGTAATCTTGGATGGAGGTCCTTGCCTTTCATGATTTTGAATACTTCTTTCCAGCCCCTTCTTGCCTGCAAGATTTCTTTTGAGAAATCAGCGGATAGTCTTATGAGAACTCTTTGTAGGTAACTCTTTCCTTTCCTTTTGCAGCTTTTAAGATTATCTCTTTATCTTTAATTTTGGGTAACTTAAAGATGATGTGCCTTGATGTGGTCCTCCTTGATCCCAATTTCTTTGGAACTCTCTGAGCTTCTTGGACTTCTTGGAAGTCTATTTCCTTTGACAGATTGGGAAAGTTTTCCTTCATGATTTTTCCAAATAAATAAGTTTCAATTTCTTGTTTTTCCTTCCTCTTCTCCTTCTAGCATCCCTATAATTCATATGCTAGAGAGCTTAAAACTGTCCCACAGGTTCCTAAGCCTCTCCTTATTCTTTTGAATTCTTTCTTCATTCTGTTCTGGTTGAATGTTTATTTCTTCCTTTTGTTCCAAATCATTGATCTGAGTCATGGTTTCCTTCCCTTCACTGTTGGTTCCCTGTATATTTTGCTTTATTTCACTTGGGTAGCCTTCATTTGTTCCTTCATTTTACAACCAAGCTCAGTCAGTTCTGTGAGCAGTCTGGTCACCAGTGTTTTGAACTCTGCATCAGATAGATTGTCTGTCTCCTTGTTGCTTAGCTCTTGTTTTAGAGTTTTAATCCGTTCTTTCATTTGGGCCATGTTGGGCCATTTGTCTCAGCATACTTGTTATGTTGTAAGGGTAAGAGCCTTAGGTATTCACAGGGGGATGGGGGGAGGCAACTCTCTTTGCTGCACTGTGGTGCTATCTGTGGGGTAGGGGTCAGAGGGAAAATGGCACTGGCTTGCTCTGCTTTAGCCCCACTTTCCAACTACCTCTCCTGGGAGACTGGGAGTTTCTCCTGCTGTTGAAATCCCCAAAGTATTTTACAGCTAGTTTTGAGTCTTTAGTTTCCCATTCAGCCAGCCCTGCCTTGCTTCATGTTCCCTCTGCTTGGCTGCCTGTCTCCAGTCTCCACCCCTTCTACAGGTCTGGGTGAAGGTTTCTCTTATTCCTTGGTTGTAGGAGTTCCATGCAGTTTGATTTTCTGGCACTTCTGGTTGTTTATTGTTTTTAAATTGGTTGTTATCCTTCTTTTGGTTATGTGAGGAAGCTAAGTGTTTTTACCTACACCTCCATCTTGGCAGGAACCTTCTTCTATTATTATTATTTGTTTATGTGTACTTTGACTCTCTATATGGATTAATTTCAAATTCATTATATCTTGCCATTTGCTTTTTTTCAATTTCAACTGATATATTTACTTTTCCAAAGTGCTATGAAATAATCCATTCATCTATATTTTATATTACAACTGGCTTTTCAGGAATTGACATTCTCACAAACAAAATTGTGATGTGCATTTATAGAATCATTAAAAGGCATAGGATTTATTCATCAGCAAGTTTGTTGCATTTTGTATTATTGATGTCAATATATTTATTTTTAGTCATATGATTTTATTTTTTGACATAGAATTGTTGGAAGTTTGTTGCATCTACCTATTATGATTTTTGTATTGGTTCTAATAAATGGTATATTTCCATGAGTAAAGAATGTTTTCCTACAACCCCACAATAAAATCACTTTCAATGCGTAAGCATGGTGAAAAGCACTTAATTTGCTCCCAAAATTTCTTTGTAAAATCTGGAAGCATTTTGTAGTCATGCACGTCCTGCAAGTTTCTATTCAGCATGTACAAAGATAAATGCTTTTACTTTATATTCATTTGTTGGGTGTTAATTTTAATATCTCTGGTTGGATGTCTCTGGAAGACTGCTCTGCTTCAAAAACAGTGTGCTTAGACCTCTTACTGGCATATCTGAGAACTGATGTGTAGAGAGCCACAAGTTCCATGTATGTGTGGTGTTTTCCAAACCCACACATGTCCACCCCTATTTACCATCAGACTTTTGCCATTGTTTGTGCTTAACCAGATATCTCATTACAGGAAAGATACTAACTATAACATTTGAGGATTTACATTTGAAGTAAATCCCCATGTAAAATCAATCACCAAAGAGGAAGAGAATCATTTACGGAGAAAATTTCTGTCACAGTTTGAATGGAGTTTTTCAGTAGCTGCAATGTGTGATGTTGACTTCCATTTAGTGATTTCTTTTTAAAAAAATTCCCAGTTTAAGTTAACTTTCATTGAGCACATTTTTTTGTGTTCTGTAAAACCATCTTTACTTCTGGTTCAAAGTCAGGCACACTCAGAAGGGGAAACAAGTTTGTTTTTATGATGTCAGTATAACATAGTGCAGAAATGTCATCTTTATCTCCAACTTGAGATTTATATACCACTTTGTAATTCTGAAGGAGAGTTGAGATAGTACATGGGGATGTTGACTTAGTTTTTGTATGGGTGCCTTAAAACATAATTTATGCTGGTCTTCTGTCTTATATATTTGCCACTTCTTGGTATTTGGTGATTAATGTCTGTAAGAGGAGCAAAACTTATACTGAAGGTATAAAATATCCTCTCATCTGTGAAGTCTTGGCAAGCACTGGGTAAACTGCAGGAGGAAATCATTTTAAATTGTACTCTAGGCACAAAAGAGCTGAGTGGCTAATTTTTAAGAGGAACTCAGCTTGACAGATAAAACCACTTTTTAAAAGGCATTTCTGCAATAAAACTGTTAATGCCTCTCTCATTGCACTCTTTGAGAAAGGGGGATGTGACTAACACCAAGGGGCAGGGTTGTGGTATTGTGTCATTCCCCATAGACTTCAGGATTGAGGTGACAACTTTATATGCCTGTGTTTGCATGATGTCATATCTGAGAACTGACTGAAATAAATCAAACAAGTTTGACATTGTGTGAACAGTGCAACCTTTGCATTAATATCTCTTCCCAGCTTGGTATTTCCCATTACACATAGGGAAATAAAATAAAGAAGGAGAGGAAGAGGAAAAACTTGTTGGAAAAACCAGTGGAAAAACAAGAAGATGAATCTGGAAGAAGGAAATGTGGCAGCAGACATTCTTGTGTGCGATTAAGTAAATGACTGACCACACATTGAATGGGCTGGCAAATAGTGTATGGCTGTTTTTCAACAGAGTTGATTGGATCTTTTGGCTCAAGAGTTTCCTTTAGCCAAGTGATGAAGCAATGGCAGCTGTCTTCACTATTCCTCCAGTTTTCTTTTGGAGCTACCCTTCCTCCTACCTTTGTCCTTCTCCATTTCCTCTAGGCCTTCTTTTGGGAGCACAGGCCACCTCCCACTGAGCAAGGGGAAGAGTCATAGAAACAAAAGAACAGGCTGAGTGGAGATGTGAAATCAGAGTTGGAGAGCTCTTCCTGCATGGGTCAGCACCTACAGCTTGTAGCACTTGGGTGGAGGACCCACAGGTGGTAGACTCCATGGGCCAGGCCCTCAGCATCCTTATTTTCAGTCTTCAGAGGTGTGCTGATTAAAAACTCACTTTCCTGGTCTGTGATGTGTGTCAATAAACCTTAATCTCTGTGGGAAAGACCAGGGACCTGAATTTTTCATAGTTCTCTAAGATGATTTGTCTGGATATTAACTCTGAAAACCACTGGGCTCTCAACTAGATGCTCTCTTACTTACCATTTAGCACTAATACTCTAAGGCTCTAAGGCCACTTGAGTTTGTCCCACTTTATTCCCTCTAAAGAGAATCCCTTGTCACAGATGTCTGACAAGAACTCTCCAAGAGCCTGTTCTCACCAGCGCTAAAGTCCACAGCATACTTGTTCATCACATTGGGTCTTGGAAGGCACCGCATGCAGATGCAGGATGGATCAGGTCTCGAATGTGGTGTAGCTTGGAGCATAGCTGGCCCCAGTGCAGCCTAGTGACTGATCCCTGCTTATGGTCACAAGGTGGCATTAGAAGACACTTCAGAGGGACAAATGAAACAGCCTGGGCTGGCAGGCAAATTCAAGGGCAAGGAGGTCAGTGTTACACAGAGGCAACTGGGTGGAGACTCAGGTCCAGCTGCAGGGAGGACATTGGTGTTGACATGACGATTGTCAGGAAGCCAGGGAGGAGCACGCTGGGTCAGAACGTGCCAAGGGTCAAAAGGGTCAGAGTAAGTCAGCCTATTCCTGAGGGAGAGCACACATTTTCAGAATGATGTATGTTGCTGGACTTCTGGGGCCTTCTGGGGGTATAAGAATAGCCTGTCACCCTGAGAAACTCTATTGACATAAAGTCCTAGAAATGTAGCCAACTCTCTGATAAGAGCCAGATCCCTCTTTAAGGATCCTGCCCCCCATGGTTCATGAAAAACAAAACATAACCAATCTCTCTGGTCCTTAGTTTTCTCATCTGTGAGATGTAGGTGTTGAATTAATTAATCTCTACCATATCTCCAGCTCTGTTTCTAGGGAAACAAAACAAAACAACTGATACAGGAAAAAAATGAAAAGAATTTTTTATGCAAAATAGGTAGGATGGGAGGCTGAATTTTCTGAAGAGGTACAAGTTGCTAAGGGACAGAAAGAAGCTTGGCCAAAGAAACTGAATGCACCTGACCAGACATAGGCACAGGTGGAATAATGCCCTCAAAGTCCAGCACACACTTTGGATCTGGCATCAGACGGGAGATAGGAGGAGGTGGGTGATCAGCTTGAGCCCATCCAAGGTCAAGGCACAAACAAATGTACTCAGTGCAATCACTGCTAATAGTAGCCTCCAAATGCAATGACTCAAACTCTTCAGTCGACTTTCAAGACACCATTGCTGTTTTGGTAGCTCTGTGTAAAAAACACCTATACATTAAAGGCTCTGGGGAATATTTACTTTGCCTGAGTCCCCAACAGTGGTGAGGATTAACCTTTCAAGTTTATTTTTTAGAAGTCTGAAAAAACTGAAAGAAAATTCAACATACATTTTCCATTCTGCAGCCTCAAGTCCCACACTGCCCCTCAGTCTTCTGACCATGCTATTAGTTTCTCAGTGAGAGCTCCTTCGGGAGGTATTTAAAAATAGCCCTGTAGAAATATATAGTATTATTTAGTACGAGTATTTTTAAACTTACTTTGTTCACTCTAATGGCATACAGATTTTCAATGTGAGCAGCTATATATCTACTTTCTTGTTTTGTAGCTACAGCTAAAATTTCACAATGCCAGTTGGGAAGTGGAGGGTATGGTTTAGTATAGTCATCAGTAGAAATCAGTGGATGACATTGGCACTTATAGATTACCAAACATAAGTGAAACTGAGAACTATGTGTGATTTGAAAGGAAAGTCCTGAAAAAAGATATTGTAGCACACAATAGGCAGCCTCAACAGGGGAAAATAAAGACGTGGGATATCAATAAAACTTGTTGAGATTCTAGTTTGTGTTCCTCACTGTGCTAGGCATTGGTGATACAGTGCGATTTAAAGCAGTTCCCTTCTTCGTGCAGCTTGTAGTGTATTGGGGAGGACAGACATGACAGTATAACATAGAATGACTCTTATTACAGGTAAAGTAGAAGGTGCTCTAACCCATTTTAGGGGTTCAGCAAGGTCCCCTAGAGGAAGTGAAATTTAAACCAGATCTGAAGGATGAGTGGGATTTTCCCCAGTCACATGAAAGTGTCAATCTAGATTGGGGAAGAAATAATATCACAAGCTGAAAGAATAGCACATGGGAAAGCCTAAAAGCTAGAGGAAATATGAGTAAGATGATACACAGGAAAACAGGCAAGAGGGGGGGCAGATATGAGTCTGGAGGGTTTTGAAAGCCAGGTAGGGATTTAAGTCTTACATATAAAGGCAAGGAAGGTCACTGAGGGTTTTGAGCAGAGGTGTGGCCTGGTCAAGTTAGTCTCTTAGCCAGAGAAGTAGAGTGATGGTGTGATGGATGAGTTGAAGAGGAGTGAGCCTAGATCAGGGTGACCAGTGTGGAGGTTATTGCAATAATCCAGATGGAAGAAGAAGATCCAGGATAGGAGGATGGAGGGAAGTTCACTGATTAAAGATACAGTCGAAGACAGAATCAACAGAACTGGTTATGGAAAGTGAGAGATGCCTAAGTTTCTAACTTCAGGGATGAGGAACAGAGTGGACCAGAGATCATCTTTTAACCAGCCCAAATGATTAAAGTTATCACCCATTCCTTAATAGAGTAAATTAGAGATGATATCAGAACCTAGTTCTTTGTATAGAGATATGTATGGTAAATAATATATAATTTTATTTTAGACAAAAGTTGATTATTTTCAATGTTATCTTTTTTTTAATAATATGTTTTTCAATAATGTGGTTTTATTTTTGTTATCTCAGAATGTCCTGCACAGTATAGCTAGATTTGGGTCTTTTTTTACCTCACAATTAATAGTTAGTTAAGATTTGGAGCGAGCAGAACCAGGAAAATACTGATATGGAATTCTGAGTTAAAGAGGTTTGTTTCTATTTGGGTAAGTTATATATTTTGACTTAACAAGTGTCACCTCCTATGATTCTCCCTATAATCCTTTCAGCTTGAAAGGGAAGATAGGCTCTAGCTGGTGTGGCTCAGTGGGTTGGGCATCGTCCCACAAGACTAAAAGTTGCAGGTTCCATTCCCAGGTCAGGGCACATGCCTGAATTGCGGGACAGGCCTCTGGTTGGGGCCATGAGATGGGCAACCAGCCAATATTTTTCTCACACATAAATGTCTCTCTCCCACTCTTTCTCCCTCCCTTCCTCTCTATCTAGAAATAATAAATTAAAAATAATCTATAAAAAGGAAGATATGCGTTTCATTGTATAAAAGAGAAGCCAAGTCCAAAAAAGTTTAAGTGACCTTTATAAAGTCATGTGGAACCAGGGTATTTGATTTGTGTTTTGAGACTTCTTTCTCATTTAATGCTCCTATAGCCCCAGCTGACTAAGAAGCTGGAAATGGGCTGGCAGGAAAATGGATGCTGTCCTTCTGGCTGAAGTAGAGAGGATGCGAGGGACAGAGGGAAGCTCCTGGATCAGCAGACAGAAACCCTGAGCCTGAGGTCCAAAGTGGTTCTTCCTTGTATTTGTGCAGAGATTGCATGCTCTGTTAGTAAATGATATCTAAATAGGATCACAGAACAAATCAATATGTTTGAAGTGATGACATTTTGCATCCTGAGAAGCACTGTACCTTAAGTGCCTGACCTTAAAAACTAGTCTTTGAGCAACTTGTGCCCAGAACTTGAATGAGAGATGAGTCTTGGTGTCCACACAGTGCTTGGCACACAACAGGAGCTGACAGGTTGTTGAGTGAGTGGCTTCACCACATGTGTTAACCAGTTGACCAGATAACAGTCATGGGATTGTGTCTAAGTCCCCTGCTGGGGGATACTGATTCTGACAGCCAGCTTCTTACATGTCACCCAAGGCTGATCAGCAAACTTGCAATTGAATAAAGTTTATTTAAAGCTCATTGGCACACACACAAAACAATTTAATGAAACTCTGTTTATAATTTTATTTTTTATTTATATATTTTTATTGTTGTTCAATTATAGTTGTCCCCATTTTCCCCTCATTACTCTCTGCTGCCCTACCCACCACTTCCCACCTTTAATCACCACCCCTCGTTGTCTTTCTCTATTGATCCTTTATATATGTTCCTTGCCTTGAACCTTCCCATTCTTTCCCCATTAAACCCTTTCCCAACTCTCCCCTGATCACTATCTGTTTGATCTTTATTTCCATGTCTCTGGTTCTATTTTGCTTACTTGTTTGTTTTGTTGATTAGGTTCCACTTATAGGTGAGATCACATGGTATTTGTCTTTCACTGCCTGGCTTATATCACTTAGCATAATAATCTCCAGTTCCATCCATGCTGTTGTGAAAGATAGGAGCTCCTTCTTACTTTCTGCTGTGTAGTATTCCATTGTGTAAATGTACCACAATTTTTTGATCCACTCATTTACTGATGGGCACTTAGGTTGCTTCCAGCACTTGGCTATTGTAAATTGTGTTGCTATAAATATTGGGTTGCATAGGTTCTTTTGAAATGGTGTTTCAAGATTCTTGGGATATAATCCCAGCTGTAGAATTCTCAGGTCAAAAGGCAGTTTTATTTCTAGTTCTTTGAGGAAATTCCATACTGCTTTCCACAGTGGCTGAACTGGTCAGCATTTCCACCAAGAGCACACTAGGGTTTCCTTTTCCCCACATCCTTGCCAGCTCTTGTTTGTTGATTTATTGATGATACCCATTCTGACAGGTGTGAGGTGATATCTCATGGTGGTTTTAATTTGCATCTCTCTGACGGCTAGTGATGTTGAGCATTTTTTCATGTGTCTCTGGGCCCTCTATATGTTCTCCTTGGAGAAGTGTCTGTTCAAGTCCTTTGCCAACTTTTAAATTGGATTGTTTGTCTTTCTGGAGTGGAGGCATGTGTGTTCTTTATATATTTTGGAGATCTAACCCTTGTCTGAAGTATCATTGGCAAATACATTTTCCCATATGATTGGTTCCCTTTTCATTTTGCTGATGTTTTCTTTAGCTGTACAGAAGCTTTTAATTTGATGTAGTCTCATTTGCTTATTCTTTCCTTTATGTCCCTTGCTGTAGGGGACATATCAGTGAAAATACTGCTGTGTGGATTATCCAAAATTTCCCTGCCTATGTTCTCCTCTAGGACATCTATGGTGTCATCACTTATTTAAGTCTTTCATCAATCTTGAGTTTATTTTTGTGTATGGTGTAAGTTTGTGGTAGAGTTTCATTTCTTTGCATGTAGCTATCCAGATCTCCCAACACTGTTGGAAATCATCCTGCCTGGTTTCAGAAGCTGTAACCCCCCCCCCCCCCCATGGCTAAGGCTGAGTGAATGACCTTCGGACCATAAGCCACTAAGGAGACAAAGCTTATATCCCTGGCAGGGGTGCACCTCTGCTCCTTTTACTTCACCCTGCCTGGCCCCCAATGCTTGATCGGTTAGCCAATGACAGGTAAGATTCATCAAGGGAGGGACAACATAAGACAGGCACTATCATGGGGGCCCCCAGGGAAGGACTTGGGGGCTACAAAAAAGGTGTGATGGACCCTTGCCCCTTGGCTTTGACATAGCCTGAGTTCTCATTCTGTCTGCAAGAAGCCTCCTAACCTCTTGGCTGCCTTACTTCCCCTACCTGATCTTAAGCCTGAAACAGTGTCAGTGGTGGGTGCCGCCCTGTGCTGGAAGGGGCAGATTCCCTTGGGTGACCAGACCTAAGGAAGAATATGTAAAATCCTGTGAAACCTGCTTTGTTTAGAATGCTCCCAATTAAATGATAAGGGTCCAAGCAGGAAGTGTGTTCCCCAAAATTTTATGGCCTTTTAGCTATCTGACCCTGAGTCAAAATAGGTCCTCAGAGTTCTTTGTACTTTATCTATTGTTTGATCCTTATTGCCTGATAATGATTAATGAGCTTTACCTGTATTCCTGTGCAAAATGAACCCAATAACAGCCCATTGAGAAAAAGACTCTTGGCCCTTCTCCTTTGAGAGCTTGGCCACCTTTCCTCTCCAAGCAGATCATGTCTTGGTAGATTTATTCTCATCCGTGGTGGCCAGGGTGGGGGGAGAGGAGCCTCCCCCCACCCCCGCCTGTGGGCAGAGCCCCACCCCCACCCCCGCCACAACACCATTTGTTAAAGTCTATTTTTACTCTATTTTATGCTCTTGCCCCCTTGGTCAAATATCAATTGACCATAGAGACATGGGTTTATTTCTGGGCTCTCAATTCTGTTCCATTGATCGATGTGCCTTTTCTAATGCCAGCACCAAACTCTTTTGATTAAAGTGGTCTTGTAATATAGTTTGATATCAGGCATTGTGATCTCTCCTACTTTGTTCTTCTTTCTCAAATTGCTGAGGCTAGTTGGGATTGTTTATGGTTCCTTATACATTTTTGAAATATTTGTTTTAATCTTTGAAATACATCATTGGTATTTTAATAGGGAATGCATTGAATCTATAAATTGCTTAGGGTAGTATGGACATTTTTATGTTAATACTTCCAATCCATTAACATGGTATATGCTTCCATTTATTTGTGTCTTTCTTAATTTCTTTCTTCAGTATTGTGTAGTTTTCTGGTTACAGGTCTTTTACCTCCTTGGCAAAGTTTATTCTTAGGTACTTTATTTTTCTTTTTGCTATAGCAAATTGGATTTTTCTCTAATTTCTGTTTCTGATATTTCATTGTTGGTGTACAAAAATTCCTTTGATTTCTGAATATTGACTTTGTATCACACTATTTTGCCAAATTCACTTATTAGGTCAAATAGTTTTTTGGTGGAGTCTATAGGGTTTCCTATATACACTATCATGTCATCTGTAAACAATGACAGTTTTACTTCCTCCTTTTCAATTTGGATGCCCTTTATTTCTTTTTCTTGTCTAATCACTGTGGCTGGAACTTCCAATACTATGTTGAATAGAAGTGATGAAAGCAGACACGCTTGTCTTGTTTTTGACCTTAGGGGGAAAGTTTTTATATTTTGCCCATTGAGTATGTTGTTGGATGTAGGTCCATATGTGTCATATATGTCCTTATTATGTTGAAGTACGCTCCATACTCCCACTATGCTGAGTGTTTTTGTCATAAATGGGTGCCACACCTTATCAAATGATTTTTCATCATCTATTGATATGATCATGTGATTTTTGTCTTTCTTTTTTTATGTAAAATATTACATTTATTGATTTGTGAATATTGTATCCTTGCATCCCTGGGACGAATCCACTTGAGCATGGTGTGTGATCTTCTTAGTGTATTGCTGGATGAGGCTTGCTGATATTTTGTTGAGGATTTTAGCATCTATATTCAGCAATATTGGCCTGTCATTTTCTTTCTTTGTTGTGTCTTTACCTGGTTTTAGATTAGGACGACGCTGGCCTCATGAAAAGAGATTGAGAATCTTCCCTCTTCTTGGATTTTTTGGAAGAGTTTGAGAAGGATAAGGGTTCATTCTTCCTTAAATGTTTGGTAAAATTCTCCTGTGAAACTGTCTGGTCCAGGGCTTTTGTGTGCCAAGAGTTTTTTGGTTACTGCTTCAATTTCACTAGCTGTTATCAGCCTGTTTAGCTTTCTATTTCTTTTTTATTCTGTTTTGGAGAATTATATGTTTCTAGAAGTGTATCCATTTCACCCAAGAAGTCAAATTTTTTGGCATGTAGTTGTTCATAGCAATTTCTTCCAATCACTTGAATTACTGTGGGATCAGTTGTAATTTCACTTCTGTCATTTCAGATTTTACTTATTTGGTTACTGTCTTTTTTTTTTCTTGGTGAATCTGGTTAAAAGCTTGTCGATTTTGTTTTTCTTTTCAATGAATCAGCTCCTGGATTTATTGATCCTTTGAATTGTTCTTATAGTCTATATGTCATTTAATTCTGGTCTGATCATCATTATTTCCTCCCTTCCATTCACTCTGATCTTTATTTGTCATTGTTCCTCCAGTTCTTGTAGATGTAGGGTTAGGTTGTTTATTTGAAATATTTCTATCTTTTCTAGGTAGGCCTGATTCACTATGAACTTCCCTCTCAGCATTGCCTTTGCTGTGTCCCACATGTTTTGGATGGTTGCATGTTCATTTTCATTTGTTTCAAGAAACATTTTGATTTCTTCCTTGATCTCATTCTTAACCCAATTATTATTTAATAGCATACTATTCAGTATCCATGAGTTTGAATATTTCTGAATTTTTTCCTTCAGGTTTTTTCTAATTTCAAGCCCTTGTGGGTCTGAGAAAATGCTTGATATGGTTTAAAAATTTTCTTAATTTTTTTAGGCTTATTTTGTCTCCTATCATGTTCTCTATCTTTGAAAGTATTCCAGGTGCATTTGAAAAGGAAGAGTGTTTTGCTTTTTTGGGATGAATGGTGTGTGTGTGTGTGTGTGTGTGTGTGTGTGTGTGTAAAATCTCCATTTGACCTAGTGTGTCATTTAGTTCTACAATATCCTTGTTGGTATTTTGTTTGGAAGACTTAGCCATTGTTGACAGTGGGGTGTTAAAATCCACTACTATAATTGTGTTGTTGTGTATATCTTTCTTGAAGACCTCCAAGATTTTCCTGATATATTCGAGTGCTCCTATGTTGGATGCATATGTTTACAATATTTATGTCTTCTTGGTAGATTCTTCCCTTGAGTATAATGAAGTGTCCTTCTGTGTCTCTTTTTATGGCCAATGTTTTGAAGTCTGTTATGTCTGATATAAGTATTGCTACTCCAGTGGTTTTTTATTCCTCTCCATTTGTTTAAAATATTTTTTTCCAAACCTTCACTTTCAGTGTATAGGTCTTTTGTTCTTAGGTGGGTCTCTTAGAGGCAGTATATGTGCAGGTCATATTTTCTTATGCATTTAGCCACCCTGCACCTTTTGATTGTATCATTTAGTCCATTTATATTTAAAGTTATTATTGATAGGTACTTATTCATTTTTCCTTTTTGTACCAGTGTTCCCTCTCTCTCACTCTTTTTCTTCATCTTCTATAGCAGTCCCTTTAGCATATCTTGCAATGCTGGTCTTTTGGAGGGGTATTCTTTTAGCCTTCTTTTTTCTGGGAAACTATTATTTTGCCTTTCATTTTAATTGAAAGCCTTGATGGGTAGAGTAGTCTTGGTTGCCAGCCTTTGCCTTTCTAGCCATTTCCTTCTGGCTTGCAGTGTTTCCATTGACAAGTCAGGTGCTAGCCTTATTGGAGCTCCCTTATATGTTACTTCCTATTGTTCCTTTGCTGCCTTTAAGATTCTCTCTCTGTTTTTGAATTTTTCCATTTTAATTATGATGTGTTTTAGAGTGGGTCTCTTTGGGTTCATCTTGATTGGGACCCTCTGTGCTTCCTGGATTTGTGTGACTTTTCTCTCTCATCGAATTAGGGAGGTTTTCCATCATTACTTTTTCAAACAGGTTCTCTGTCAGTCCTCTTCCTCTGCTTCTGGTACCCCTATTATATGGATATTATTATGTTTACTATTTTCCTACAGCTCCTGTAATCCCTCTTCATTCTTTTTTAGTCTTTTTTCCTTTTCTTACTGTTTCCGGAAATTTTTTTCTACTTTGTTCTCCAGTTCACTGATTCAATCCTCTGCTTCATCTAGTCTGCTTTTGGTTCCTTCTACTGTGTTCTTCAATTCATAAATTGTATTCTTTATTTCCTCTTGACTTTTGTGGATAGTTTCTATGTTCTTTTCATGCTGATGTAGTTTTCAGTAAGTTCCTTGTAGCTTCCCTGTAGTGTTTTGTAATTCTCACTGAGCTCATTGAGCTTCCTTATAACCATTGATTTGATCTCAATGTCTGATAGCTTACTTGCCTCTATTTCACTTAGCATTCTTTCTAGGGATTCCTCCTTCCCTTTTGATTGTGGGTTGTTTCTTTGTCTTCCCACTTTGAGGATACACTTGTTTGCTTCTGCTTCTTTAATTGATCTGTTTTGACTCTCTCTTTGAGTTGTGAACTTCTATGGTAGGAGACCTGTGTGACTCAGTGGTACAGTCTCCTTGATCTCCTGAATTTGATATTCTTGGGGTGCCTTTTATGCTGGCTCTCTGGAGGTAATTGGTTTTGATTGTTGCTGGGTCATTCTCTGGTGGGTCCTTCCCTCCAGTTAGTTGTCTGAGGGTCACTCCACCCACTGTGTCTTGTATGCTGTAATGCAGGTGCTACCAGGCCAAAACCACATAGCCCAGGAAACAAACCCACATTCACAAAAATAATTCCCACCCACAATGCCACTATCAACAGCAAATGAACTAGTATTGTTACGGTCTGCAGGGGGTTCCTCCCCACCTATCTGGGTTCGTTTTGCCTGCTGCCTGAGGAAAGGTGTCTCTTAATACCAGAGATCAGTGAAAAGGAAAGGAATTTATTATTCATTTGAAATAACACAAACTAAAGTTCCCCACAAATGCACAGTCCTCCCAGCACCATCCACGTGGCAAAAGGGAGCAACTCCAAAGCCTTGTGGTCCTGACTCTCACCCAAGCCTCATGGTCCCAACCAAGACACCAAAGCTGCGTGGTCCTAAACAGACTTGTGGTCCCAAAGAGAGAGACGCCCAATGGCTGCTGTGCCTTTGTTTAAATCCCAGTGCTAATCTTCCTCTGCAGCCCATTTCCAGCTCCTCTCACAATTGGCCACAGCTGCCCTCATTCTGGGCAGGTGTGGCCCTGTGGTGTGGAGCCAATTATCTCCAAGCTCTTCTGGACCCTATTACAAATCCCCTCTTGGCTGCACCCTGTTACAGTGTTAATAAAGGTATTGTTAATAAGGGTATAAATGAACCAGTATTAATAAGGGTGTAAATTTAGAGTATTTTACCAAAGGAGAGTGGATATGAGATGACCTATGGAAAGAAAAATGATTTTGAGAGGGTAGAAGGAGACACACTAATAAGAGTAGGCAATCAGAGCAATGCAAAGAGAGAAAGTAAAATTTACATCATGAATTAAAAAGGGAACAAAGAAGGTGAGATGTAGTAAAAGAAGGGAAGTGTATAGTATTAGATTTAACCAGAAATTAAAAATAAAATAAAGTGAGCAAAGGGAAAAAGGAAGAAAAGTAAATAAATAATAAAAAATAGGAACCAAATTGCAGAAAAAGATCCACCATAACACTATCAAGAACAGATAAGCTAAAATTAATGCAGGTGGTATGAGAATAAGAGGGAAAGAAAGAAGAAGGAAAGAAAGAAAGAAAGAAAGAAAGGAAGGAAGGAAGGAAGGAAGGAAGGAAGGAAGGAAGGAAGGAAGGAGAAAGAAAAAAAAAGAAAAGCTTAAGAGATGTCTAGAGGAAAGGGAAGTCATTTTGAGATCATAGAGGCAGAGGGAATACTAAGAGTGAGGAATGAAAATCAGGCTAAAACAGGGAAAAATTCAAATTTGAGATGAAAAGAAAAAAAGAAAAGAGAAAAAGGGCAGGATTCAAGAGGAAAAAAAGAAAAGAAAACAGTCTAAGGCATGGGAAAATTAAAATTTGAGGCAGAAAAAAATAGTAGGAGTGGGGAAAGGTAAAATTTGAGATTTGAAATACAAAAACAGTGAAGATCTAGAGAGAAAATTGAAAGATGCAACAACTACCCTATCCACAAGCAACAAGCAAAGATTGCTAAAGGTGGAGAAAGAACATGGTATATTTTAAGAGTGAAAAAAGAATGTAAGATGACCATTGGCAAGAAAATTGGTTTTAAGAGGCTACATGGGGGAGATATAGTAAGAGTGTAGAATAGAAACAAGTTGTAGCAAGAGAGAAAACAAAACTTAAAATGAAGATAAGAACAGAAAAGAAGAAGCTAAAATGGGGCAAGAGAAGGGAGGACCAAAATATGTCAATTGAAATAAACTATAGCATAAAAACTAGTGACTTAATATGCACAAACTTGAAGAAAAAGAAATGAATGTTAAAAAGGTATGCAGGAAAGAAAATAAGAAAATATCACAAATCACGGGGAAGACTAAGGTGGATTTCATCTCGGAAGCCTGTAGTATTTATTAGTTTTTTCTTTCTGGATGTGCCTCCAGTAAGATCAGATGCTGACCCCACTTGGCCTTAGGCAGCCTGTTGGAGACTACCAGGAATCTACTGCCTGTGGCTGATTCCTTTAATTGTTAATCTAGTCACTCTGCATTCAGCAGTCAGGCTTAAGCACCACAGGGAAGGAAGAGTTCATCTTGGGGTGGGGCTATTGCTTCCTCTCAGGCTGCTGCCACATGGAGGGGAGAAGTCTGCCTGAGCAAGATGGCTGCTGCAGTATGTGGGAGTAACTCAGCACTGGGATCCTAGTGGCTACTCTCTCAGTTCTCTCCCCAAAGCCTCCATCTTCAGTCTCTCCTCAAGCACCTCTAGTCTACTCTTCTCCCCCCACCACTGCCTTTTCTAGAGTCTGGGGTAAGTGGCTGCAAGTGAAAATTTATGTGTTGGCCCTTTAGACAGCTCTTTGAGTCTCAAGCTGTCCTTCTCTGGCAGAGAGACACCCTGCCACTTTTCACAGCTGGATGTTATCTGTGTACTTTTCAGGCTCTGGTGCTCTGGGCTCAGGACCCAAGCTTGAGGTTTAAACCCCACACTTTTCAAGGGGATCCAACAAGCCACTTAAATATCCCTCTGGACACTGCCACCTGTGGGTGCCCAGCCAGCCCTCTTGGATTGCCACTGAACTTCCTAAAAGTCTTGTTGTGCTGAAGTGCTTTTGTTACAGAACAGAGCGGCAGTGGGGGATGAACGGTATAAAAGACTCCCCCTTTTTCTCTGGGGGTTCCTCCCTACCTACTGGGTTTGTTTTGCCCATTGCCCAAGGAAGGACATCTTAATACCAGAGATCAGTGAAAAGGAAAGGGATTTATTATTTATTTGAAATAATACAAATTGAAGTTCCCCACAAATGCACAGCCCTCCTAGCACCCTCCACATGGCAAAAGGGAGCACTTCCAAAGCCTCATGGTCCTGACTCTCACCCAGGCCACATGGTCCTAAACAGATGTGTGGTCCCAAAAAGAGAGACAGCCATTGGGTGCAATGGCTGCCGTGCCTCTGTTTAAATCCCAGTGCCAATCTTCATCTGTAGCCCCATTTCAGGCTATTTCCACATTTGGCCATAGCTGCCAGCATTCTGGGCAGGTGTGGCCCTGTGGTGTGGAGTCAATTATCCCCAAGCTCTCCTGGACCCCATTACAAATCCCTATTTGGGGCTCCCCTCTTGACTGCACCCTGTTACATTTTCTTCTGTCTGTCTGAGGTCATAAGGCTTCTCTCTCACTCTTGTGCAGTTGCTTGTTTTGGATGATTTCTCCACAATTGAGTTGCAATTCCAGATTGGTCCTGGGAGGTTAGTGTGACTTCCACTCACTCCACTGCCATCTTAGATCTCCCCTGAAATTCTGTTTTTAATTAAACCATTCTAGTCACACAGCTCAGGGTGTGTGTGTGTGTGTGTGTGTGTGTGTGTGTGTGTGTGTTGCATAAAGTGAGAATTATTTGGACAATTTTGTATACCAGGCTACTGCCTTTCCACTCCCAATCCTCAACATCCCTGACTGATAATCTTCAAAGCCACCCACCTAGCCTCCTGAGTTCCTGTGCTCCAAAGCCTAGTAGCCTTTGGGTCTTAAAGGAAATTATCACAGCCTAAACTTAATTGAACTGTGATAAATAAAGCTGTGGTTGAAGTGAAATTATAAACTCAAGCAGACTTATGGGTACATATATACTTTTAAAAGCTAATGGCTAAATTTTTTTTGTCTATAGTCTGAGTCGATCCCAGGTAATTTACCATTGCCAGTTACTTTCCCTTCCTCCTTAGCTAGTAAAATACAAGGACCTGCTGACACAGTTAAAAGAAGAAAGAAGTAGAGTAAATTGATTTCAGGCTCTGATTTACAATGATCTATGTGGTTACCTGTAAATGGCAGACATGATGTCATTTTCCTTGATTCTTTGGTTCAAGAAGTTTGAGATTGAGTTTTCTAAAGTCTCTCACCTCTTTTAAAAATGAAAAGTAATAATAATCTGTTTTATGCTGGCAGAGTAGAATTGAGGTGATAAGATGATTTCCAAGTTAAGGTGATTTAAAACACAAGGACAGAACCAATTGCCTACCAGGATCCCTGGCAAAATCACTGAGTTACAGCAGTACCAACCTGAACTATCATGGCCTTCTTCAGTCTTTCACAGAGCCTTCACAAGGAATTTTGTTTAATTATTTTATATCTTCTAAATTTGAACACCAACAGCTGAGCAGGATGCTAGCCCTAACAAGTAACTCAACTGAGAAAATACTTGGAAAAATATTTAGGCTCTATAATATGCACTATTGCTCTCATTTTGAGAAATTCCTTTAAGCTTTCCTTGTTTACCTTAGGGATGGAGTGAATCCCTTCCCAGCTTTGTAGATAGCCCAGAAAGTACTTAATTCCTGACAACATCTCAAATCAAAGGAAAATGCAAGTCACCTTAAGGTTCCAAAAAACCTGTAGAGATTTTGGGTGAGGAAATGGAAGATAAATAACAGGGAACTTCCACTTGAATTGTTTGGAGTCATTGCTTTGACACTTTGAAAGCATTTATTGTGGTACAACCAGCTTGTCAGGTTTCAAGTTGCTCTCAGCAGAACTGCTGTGTGCTGCTTGAACACAGAGGCTCATGGCATTAAATCCCTAAAGACACCTGTGCTTGACTGGACTTCAGCTGCCAAATTAGAAGGATGCCTGCTTGCTACAGGGATGGGTTAAGGGTTTGCTTCACACTAGCCAAAAGTTTGTAAATAAAATTATATATTAATTGCAATAAGGGAGCATCTGTTTAAAGAGTTCTACCTTTCAATCCATCCTGTATATCATCTCTAAAATCATCTTTTTAAAAGTTATAGATCAGAGCACACCACACCTGCTCTTGCTAAAAATGTTCAGTGATTTTCTAGTATTTATACCTAATCTTTCTGTCTCCAACACTCTCAATATCCTCACTCCAATTATAACAACAATCTTTTTGCTCATGTGACATAAAGTGAGGGCTACTCCTAATCTCACATGAATCCATTTATTATATGTAAGTGGTCTTTTAGATAGGAACATTGTGAATGCTATGGAAACCATGACAACACATCAATTTTTCTTTTAATACTTGCTTACTTTTCTACTTTGCCATTCTTTAAAGCTATCCTTTTTTTTTAAATTGGTGAACCCATTCATTTCCACTTGAAGCATAATCTTTTTGTACTTGCCCAATGTCTGCAACAGTTAACTGTCCTGATCACTGTATTCCTAAATTGTTTGGGCATCTGTTACAACAATTGGGTATGATTAATTGTGCCAGAGTATCTTGGTCTCCTCCAGTGTCCTCTGGGATCTGTGAAGGCAGTGGAATCTGTTTTACACAGCTTTGTATCTTCAGAGCCTGAAAGTCCATACTTAAATGTCTGTTGAAAAATAAATTAATAAAACAATGGTGAATCCTTTTATAAAATGAAGACATCTCTCTGAGATGTGAATAACATACCTTGATCCATTTGGTTTACAAGTTTGGATATTTGCTGGGTTTTTGGTTCATTGTGATACAATAGTATATCATATAGCTTCAAAGAGAAAAATAGGGAATTTTTCTCCCATATCCCCATGCCTGATACAGTGATTTACCCACTAGAATGTCAAAAATGACTCAGGAAAGTGGCAGAAAGGAAGATAAGAACACCAGGAATCAACCTATTTTGTTATAAATTATCAACCTCTGTTCCTTTACCAGACTGAAAAAGGTGTAATAAAATTGTCTGGCTTGAGTTTCCTCTCCCCTTTCTAGAGGAGGTACAATTATCTAGAACAATGTCCACAGGGCTGGAGATATGCTGGGGGAGGAAGTCACGGTTTAGCCATTTAACACCCTTGTCCTCTGCAGCAGTTCATGTGTAGCTGATACTTTTGGAAAAACACACCTCAGAATTCCTTCCTCAGTGCAATGTAGATTCCCTGTCTAAACAAAATTGTGTCTTGTTTGCTGTTTATTTTGCTTTGTAAACCTTGTTATGTATTCATATATCTGTTCAAGATACCCAATTATAATGAAATCTTCCTTTGGAACAAGTGGATATGTTCCATTTCTTAGATGTCCTCTTTCCATACCCAAAGGCTACCAGCATAGGGTTTCTCCAATATTGACAAATGAAACTTTCACATCTATAGGAAATATTTATCATGTCTTCACCTTTCTCTTCACTCCTTCTATCCCCCATCTCAAATGATATACAGAATATTTAATTCAAATGATTTCTTTTATTTAGAAAATATTGTAGTGTCTCTTAAAATTCACTGTAAGTCCCAAATTGACAAAAATAAAGTCCTGTGAGGCTGTTATCTCAAAACCAGGATTGAACAAATGTTAAGGCAAGTCAGGAGACCTGGATTTGAGTCCTTCTATTGCGATAGGCATTACTTTGGTTATTAATAACTATGCCCCATTGTTTCAGATTCCAAATATGTAAAATAACAATAGTTGTAGTAATATTCTGCCACTGTCATAGACTTGGTTGAAAGATTATTGAAATAGGATAAAAACTGACTTTGGAAAGAACAAGGCATGACACACATACCCAGTGATAGGCCAGTAAATTGGCTTTCCCTGGAGAAAAAAATTCCCCAGTGTGTAGTGTTTACTGATTTTTGTAGTGTAAGTACTTTCACCGTGGTTGACTTCAAGCTCTCAACATTTTAACCTCCAGCTTGCAAAATTCTTGACTATTTAACAATTGGTTCTTGATACAGCTGGCTTCAGCTCACAACTGCATACACCTTGACCCTAAGGTTCCCTAGTAGGTTAGGTCATTGTAAAATGACACACCCTAATCCCCCAAACCAGCCATTTTCAATGTGGGAAGGTAAAGATTACTCCTAGCCCTTGCATAAGTCCTTCAATTGTCATATTCATAAGTCTTCTAGGTTTGAACACCATGAATGCAGAGGAAACGTGGCACACAGAATTTTATAAATATTTGCTTTACTTTTTATCTTGCAACAAAGTAAGATTTACTGTGGCCACCCAGTTAGAACTCTGGCTGCAGCAATGTCTTCACAGCTAATTATTTTGTATCCTAAGTTAAATGCAAGAAGTAATAATTACTATTATAACTACTGTTTAATGAATGTTTTTGATGTGCTAGGACTTCATGTGCATTAATTCTTCTATTCCTCACAACCACCTTGTATTTATTATGCCTCATGCTCCATGGCAGGAAATTAAAGCCCAAGTGCACAGCTGATGCAATTCTATGCAAACTGCTGTTAGCCAGGGCTCTTTACCATCGAAGGTTAGTAGCTCCAGTTTCCTGGTTATTGACCTTTGGCCTAGCATTGACCAATTTTCCCAATAAAACTAGCTAGTTACATTTATCACAGTGCAGTTAGGTCCCATTTCCACCCTTGGCTTTACATCAGGAAGCATTCTTGAAAAATTCTGTTCATTAAGAGAGGAAGTATTTGACTTCTATTATTCGTTCAGACATCCATCTTATCATCCAATCTTAATTTAGGCTGTTTTTTCCATATGGTAATTCCCCTGTGTGGAGGATACTGGCCAGCAGTATCCATCGCTGCAGATGCTTGTCGAAACACGAGAAAAACATACACACGGACAACTGAGTCCTGTAAAGAAATAGGTACGAAACGGCCACTCTCTCTAGCGGAGAGTGCCCTGAGTCACCACCTGAGCAGGCTTTTATTAAGAATACAGATACAGTTTGTGGATTACAGTCTGGCAGGGAAGATCAAACAAGCAGGGAATTTTCAAAGAGGCTGATAGATCTCCCACTGGGATTCTGGGCAGAGTTTGGGGTTTTATCACTTAAAAAGACTACAAGATCTAAAAGGCTAGTTTTGTTTCCTGCCTGTGACTTCATATTCTAATTCAAGAGCATCATCCAGCAAGCAGATCTCACAGGATCTTATATATTCTACGTCCTAGGCCTGATTACCCCGGGGGTCCACCAACTCTGGTCTGGGCTGCACCACCCCTGTTATTTCCACAGGCCTGAGTCGGGCAGAGGAGACAAAGGCAGCCAGGAGACTTGGATTTCTCACAACTAAGAACAAGGACTCAGGCTTTGACAAAGCCGAAGGGGCAGGGGTCAATGTCGATCACCCCTTCATTTCCACAGCCCCCCAAGTCCTTCCCTGAGGCCTCCATGTGATCATGCCTGTCTTAGGCAATTCCCCCCATGGGAAATCTTACTCATCATTGGCTAACTGATCAAGCATTGGAGGCCAGGCACAGAATAGGCAGCGTTCATGCCAGGGAAATAAGTTTTGTCTCCTTAGTGTCTCCTGGTTTGGAGGTCTCTTACTCAGCCTTAGCCACAGGAGGTTACAGCTTCCTGAGACCAGGTAGGATGGACCCCAACACCCCTGCACTGTATATATAGCAGAATGATTTCTCCAAAACTGTAGAAATAAATGGTATAAAACAACCCTATTGTGCAAAGTGAGCTCTTTTGCTTTCTCCTGTTTGTGCAATACCTGGTCCCTAGCCCTAAAAAAATTTTTCTTACTTGAACTTTGATTTTCATATTATTATGAATTTCTTATAACTAGAACTTCACTTTTTCTTTAGCTACACAAATACCAAGACAAGAATAAAGTGAACATTAAGTGTTCATTTGATTGGAAAGAGGGTGATGGTGGGGATTTGGAAGAATTTTGATTTTAGTGAATGGTGGTTTACAGAGCAGATACAGGGGGGTGTGGGTGGAAGATAATTTTTATAGCAGAGCAAAAAATTTTGACAGGCTAAGTGACAATTCAGTTCTCCCAAGGGAACAACTGGGAAAAATTACATAAACAGATGATGTAAGAGGTACCTTTGATTTTATTAACTGCTATGGAGGAAGAAGTCTGTTGTGCAGAACTTTTTATTACCATGGGATCTCTGTCCTGTTGGGAACTTCTCTATAAAAAAATGGAAGAAATTGGGGAAGGTGGGGCACAAGGGAGCCTGTGGGAGGATCCCATCCATCTTCTTCATTAGGGAAGGATTCCCCAGACTTCCTTCTAATTGCAAGCCAGTGAAAATATTTACCTGGATGTATGTACAAAGCAGGTTGCAGGGGTGCTTCCTGCCAGTAGTCCTAATTCAAAAAGCTTGATTTGACCTGTGACCTTTTAGAACTTGCATTGCAAGAAGCAAACCATAGCAGGGTTCCATCCTATTGGTATTGTAAAACTGGCCTCTCCTAGATAACATTTTTGCTTCTCTTTTCTCTTTAAACAATCTCACTTTAGAATTATAAAATTCATTAAATTATTTTTTGGAAGTAGTTACTGTATAAATAATCTATAACTACTTAATTCAGTCTATACCATAAGACTTTTTTCTCTCTTGATTTAGGCTCTGAGTTTCAGAATACTTCACTAGTCACAAGTGCTAAACAAGCAATGAAAGTGAGAAATATGTGTAAAAAATATGCTTTAATTTGAGTCTTTCTGGTTCAGTTAGGGACAAAGGCAATTTAAGTATTTGCAACTCAGCTGGAATCAAAGTTATACCTTATAGAACTGCAGAAACATGAATTTTAAAAAACATTTCCAGTCAATGAAGAGGTTTTCATATGATGAATGCTAAATTATATTCATCATTTATTTCCACTTTCATTTATTTTAATTTTCAAATTTTTAATGTTTCTTAATATAATATATATACAATGTTAAAATACAATAATAAATGAGGTTTGGCACATGTTTAATACTAAATAAGGTTCTGTCAAATGAATGCATGGATATAAGAATTATAAGCCTTTCCTCAGCCCTAGCCCTAGCCCTAGCCCTAGCTCCAGTTCCCAAAGACGAGCACCTTAAAATCAAATCTATTTTTTCCTTTAATAATTTATTTTTGATGTGGTTATGAATAGAAAGAATCAACATTGTTAAAATGTCTGGACTACACAAAGCAATCTACAGATTCAATGCAATCCCTATTAAAACATTAATGGCATTTTTCAAAGAACTAGAATGAACAATCCTAAAATTGATATGAAACCACAAAAGACACTAAATAGCCAAAGCAATCTTAAGAAATAAGGACAAAGTTGGAAGTATCGCATTTCTTGATTTCAAACTATATATACTATAAGGCCATGGTGCTGGCGTAAAACTAGACACATAAATCAATGAAACAGAATTGAGAACCCAGAAATAAACCTATGTCTATATGGTCAATTAAACTATACCAAAGGAAGCAAGAATATCTAATGGAGTAAAGACAGTATCTCCAATTAATGATGTTGAGAAAACTGGACAGATATATGCAAAAAAATAAGATAAAACTAGACCACTTTCTTATACCATATGCAAGAATAAACTAAAAATTGATTAAAGACTTACATGTAAGACCTGAAACCACAAAACTCCAAGAAGAAAACATAGGCAGTAAAATCTGGCATCATTCTTAGTAACATTTTCTTGAAATTTTTATTAAATTTATTAAGGTGACATTGGTTAATAAAATTATATAGGTTTCCTGTGTACGGTTCTGTAATACATCATCTGTGTATTGTATTGTGTGTTGACTGACCATCTATAGTCAAGTCTCCTTTCATCACCATATATCCCCCTTTACCCTCTTCTTCCTCCCTCCAACCCATTTTCCCTCTGCTAATCACCAGACTGTTGTGTCTATAAGATTTTTTTTGTTTAATCTCTTCACCTATCTCTCCCAGCACCCCAATTCCCCTTTCCTCTGACAGCAATCTGTTTTGTATATTTTTGAGTCTGTTTCTAATTTGTTTGTTAATTTATTTTATTCATTAGATTCCACATACATGAAACCATAAGGTATTTGTCATTCTCTGACTGGCTTATTTCACTTAGCATAATACTTTCCAAGTCTCTCCATGGTGATGCAAGAGATAAAATTTCCTGCTTTCTTATGGACAAGTAGGATTCTATTGTTTAAATGTGCCACAGCTTTTTTATCCATTCACCTACTGATAGTCAGTTGGGCTGCTTCCAAAGTTTGGCCATTGTAAATAACACTGCAATGAACATAGGGATGCATATATTCTTTTAAATTAGTGTTTTAGGTTTCTTCAGATATATTCCCAGAAGTGAGATCACTGGGTCATAAGGACATAGCATTTTTAACTTTTTGAGGAAACTCCATGCTGTTTTCCACAGTGGCTGCACCAGTCTGCATTCCCACCAACAATGCACAAGGGTTCCCTTCCCTCAATGTCCTCACCAACACTTGTTGTTTGTTGACATATTGATGATAGCCATTGTGACAGGCGTGAGGTGATATCTCATTATGGTTTCAATTTGCATTTCTCTGAAAATAAGTGATGTTGAGCATCTTTTTATATGCTTATTGGCCATCTGTATGTCTATTTGGAGAAGTGTCTATTCAGGTCCTTTGTCCATTTTAAAACTAGATTGCTTGCTTTTTTTGAGTTAAATCATATGAGTTCTTTATAAATTTTGGGTATTAACCTCTTACTAGATGTATCATTGGTAGATATGTTCTCCAATTCAATGGATTGTTTTTTCATTGTGTTGATGGTTTCCTTTGTTGTGCAAAAAGCCTTCAGTTTGGTGTAATCTCATTTGTTTATTTTTTCTTTGATTTCCCTTGCCTTAAGAGACATATCAATAGTAAGGAAGATGGCGATGAGGTGGGAGGGAGCAGATTCCACTTCCTCCTACACCCAGGAGAAAAACCTAGCTGATCTATGGAGGAACAGAGCAAACAGCCAACAGCACCCCAGCATATATGAAAATAAGAGACCAAAAATTGTAGCAGACACTGAGAAACCAGATGGTAAGGAGAGTGCTTCAGGACATAAGGTCCCAGGGACCAGTGTGGGGACCAGGGCAGTTGCAACCCCGGGCCCTGTGCCCGCTGCCAGGTCTGCCACAGAGTCCTTGGGAGATAGCAGGGTCAACTGTTCGCTCTCCAGCCAAACAATATTTAAGCAGCACTGGAAGAGACCTAGTTGCTTGAAGTCACAGAGAGGGGAATAAGGACAAAGTGACAAACACACAGAGGCTGTAAGCACACACTGAGTATGTGGACACCAGCTTGGGAGAGTTGAGTCACACAGTGATGGAACCTGACCCCGATAGTACCTGGTCTGGATGGAGAATTGGGCTGTATAGAGTGGCAGGCTTGAGTAGGAGGAATTTCTGAAAAAGAAAAATTGTTTGGGGAATTCTCCTGCAACAGCCACTCTGGCCTCTTCCCTACCCAGCTCGGCAGTGATCCCAAGGTTGCACAGAAGTTTGTGGGTAAGGCCCTGTGCACCACCATAGCACTGAGAAGAGTGCCCACCCAAACCCTCAGGACTGAGGCAGCCTGGCCAAGTGTGTGCATGCCCACACCCCAGCCCACAGCAGTAACTCCAGGCAAAGAGTGCTCTGAGGAAGACCTGGATCCCACACCCAAGGCGCTGGGGAGAGGCGCCAGGCTACCTCTGGGACTCGAGACTGGCTGAGTGCAGATCAGGAAGGTGAAAAGCCATACCAACAAGACTAGAAAAACCAGTTTGGCCAGTTTGAAGCCACCAAGAGGGGTTTTTTTTTTAAGTAACCTTTTATCTTTTTAGTTTATATTGTTTTATCTTTCAGTTCCTTTTTCCTCTCTTTCCTTCTTGTTTTATTCTTTCTTCTTTTCTTTCCAATTTTATCTCTTCTTCCTCTTCTGCTTTTTTCTTTTCTTTCTTTCTTTTTTTAAATACCCACAAGTGAGACAAAAAAAACCTGAAACTGTGAAAAGACCAGAGTTGGACTCAAAGAGGGGGCATCCCAACAGCTGAGACAGTGAGAAAAATTTCACTTTGCTATTACAGAGAACCTGCAAGTTATTGCATATTTGTATTATTATTATTATTTTCATCATTCCTACATCTTTTAATAGTATTTTTCTATTCCTCTTCTTTCTGTATAGTCTTCTTTTCTTTGAAGCAGCAGACAGCATAGGAAGATCTCTGAGACTGCAATACAGTCATTTATTACCCTGGTTGCCAAGAAATGCCCTTTACCAATTAGTTAGAATAAACAGTAAACTGAGGAAGGGAGGAGGAAGGAGACAAGTCTCACATGCTAACTCAGCAATCCTAAGCCTGGTCTGATAATATTGCCAGGTATTTCAATATCACAAGAAACACTATATTAGCAAGAAGGAAACTCCTTAAAATTCTATGTAACATTTCCACTATCTGGGAAAGAAAGCCTTGAAACTTTGCTTTCATCTGAAGGCCTGAATGTGGGGGGGGGGGTCCCCGGTGCCCAAAGAAAGAGCCCATAAAACAACTTTGGTTAATTGCCTACCTCTGGTCACTATCTGTTTTAGGAGGGAGTCCCTGATGCTTACAGAAAGAGCCCATAAATAACTTTGGAAAGTGCCCCAATTTTAATTAACTGCCTCATGTCACGTATTTGTTTTACAACAAGATGCCCCAATGGGGTCTGGAGCAAGATAAAGAATTCAGGCTAGCAAACCCCCAGGAAAGCTGGCACCACATTTACCCATTAATCAATATGTAACATTTTCCCCTCCTATCCCACTAACTATATAAGTCCTGAGAACAAAGGACTCGCTCCCTCTTTCTCTCAGGGGCTCAGGATGCTCTCTCTCTCAGGGGCTCTTGGCTCTCGGACCACAGGGCCTGTGGCCACCTGGTCTCAAGCTGCCCAGGGGCTTGCCACCCTGGTCTCCAGCCTATCTTGCTTTTCTCACCTTGCTTTGCCCTGAAACTTTGCCTTTCACCCCCTACTCTACCCAGTCCTGTGCTCTTCCATGGAAGTAAGCCACTAATGAACTGATTACATACTACTAGACTTGCCGATATGTAATTCTTTACATGCTTCAGCAAGAAGAAACAGGTTTCTCCCATCAACAGCTTGGCTGGTTATAGTGTATCATTTCACAGGTGTCCTCCATTATCTCTTTCAGAGTGTGTTGCTAATCTACTGTCCTTCACTTTACTTGTGTTCCATTAGTACACTACTCAAGGTCCTATACTCCCTATTTTTGTTATCCAGATCTCATAGATTCTGTCATTTGATTGTTACTCTAATATTATTGTAAATAATAGCTGTTCCATACAATTGTAAATAACTTCACAACACCCTTCCCAGATTGTAGTTCACTTCATGGTTTCCTGAACTCTATTACTGTAGTGGTTAACTCTATTCTATCACATACTACACTTATTTACTATCCTTTACCTTACCTCAGAATCTGACCTCCCACAAGCATATCATTTGAGATCCAACTCACAATCCTTTTCTCCCCAACAAGAGTCTTATCTTTTTTCCATCCTTTTAAAAAAATGGCTAGTTGGGTGGAAGATCACAGTTAACACTATACATAGCCAAAGGATCTCCTATCTCTTCTTTACCAACTGCTACTATAAATACCCTAGAATACTCTCTTGCTGTCTTAAACCATTTTGCCTTCCCCCTCCAACTGATCACAAAAAAAAGTTGATGGAAGCAGTGAACACCAGGATACCCACTGGAAGAGGAAACACAACAGCAAAGGAACCACCAACAGATAACAACAGAAGGTGAAGAATGGAGTGGAAACCACACAAACCTCAATCCAGGACCTATTTGGAAATACAGCTAAATAGTGGAGAAACTACCCAGTACAAACAACTGAACAAGAGCAAGAGAGAATCCTCAAAACCTTGTACACAAGGGAGAACCAGCTTCAACACAACCTGCCCTCACCAGCACAACAAAATACAAGAGGTGGTGGACAGAGTAACCCTCAGTTAGCCAGCTGGAGGGAAGGACCCACCAAACAAAGACTCAACAACAATCAAAACCCAAAGACATACATAGAGCCAACTTAAATGACAGCCCAAGAACAGTGAACTCGGGAGATCAAGAAGATGGCACCACTGAATGTCACAGGTCTTTTAACACAGAAGTTCACATAATAAACCCAGGGAGTCAGAACAGATCAATTTAAGAAGCTGATGCTAACAAGAGAGTCTAAAAACAATGGGAAGATGAAGAAACAATCCCCAAATGAAAGGAAAGGAGGAAGCCTCAGAAAGAATGCTAAATGAAATAGAGGAAACTCAACTATCAGATATTGAGTTCAAAGCAATGGTTATAAGGAAGCTCAATGAGCTCACATAGAATTATCAGAAACTACAGGGAAGCTACAATGAACTCACTGCAAAATATATCAACATGGAAAAGGAAACAGAAACTATCAACGAGAGCCAACAGGAAATGAAAAATGCAATTTCTGAACTAAAGAACACAGTAGAAGGAATCAAAAGCAGGGTCAATGAAGCAGAAGATTGCATCAGTGAGCTGGAGGATCAATTAGAAAAAAACACCCAGAAAGAGCAAGAAAGGAAAAGAGGCTCAGAAAGAATGAAGAGGGATTAAGAGAAATGCAAGACAATATGAAACATAATAATATCCATATAATAGGGATACCAGAATGAGAAGAAGAAGAGCAAGGGATAGAAAATCTGTTTGAAAAAGAAATGATGAAAAACTTCTCTAATTTAATGAGTGAAAAAGTGACACGAATCCAGGAAACACAGAGAGTCCCAATCAAGAGGAACCCAAAGAGGCCCACTACAATGCACATCATAATTAAAATGGCAAAATTCCAAGACAAAGAGAGAATCTTAAAGGCGGCAAGGGAGAAACAGGAAGTAACATACAAGGGAGCCCCAATAAGGTTAGCAGTTGACTTCTCAGTGGAAATGCTCCAAGCCAGAAGAGAATGGCAAGAAATATTCCAAGTAATGAGAACCAGAGGTTTGCAACCAAGACTACTTTACCCAGTAAGACTCTCAATCAAGATAGACGACCAAGTAAGGAGTTTCCCAGATAAAAGAAGTCTAAAAGAATATACCTCCACCACACCAGCTCTTTAGGAGTTGCTAAAGGGACTGCTCTAAGGAAAAGAAGGAAAAGAGAGAGACAGAGAGGAACACAAGTACAAAAATTGTAATAAGTAAGTACCTATCAATAATAACCTTAAACGTAAATGGATTACATGCTCCAATCAAAAGACATTGAATAGCTGAATGGATAAGATAGCACCACCCACACATATGCTGCCTATAAGAGACCCAACTCAGGACAGAAGAACTACACAGACTGAAAGTGAAGGGCTGGAAACAAATTTTCCAAACAAATGGACAGGGAAAAAAAAGCTGGGGTAGCAATACTCATATCAGACAAAATAGAATTTAAAAAAAGAGCCATAAACACAGACCCTAAAGGTCACTTCATAATACTCAAGGGAAGAATCCATCAAAAAAGACATAAACACTGCAAATATATATGCACCCAAGATAGCAGCACCCAAATACATAAAGAAAATCTTAGAGGACTTCAAGAAAGATATTGACAGCAACAAAATTATAGTAGGGGACTTTACTACTGTAGTCCCACTGTCAAAAATGGACAGATCTTCCAAACAAAATATCAACAAAGGTATTGTGGCATTGAACAATGCCTAGATGAAATGGACTTAACTGATATATATATATATATATATATACACAGAGAAAGAGATCCATTCATCCCAAATAAGCTAAATACACATTCTTTTCAAATGCACATGAAACATTTTCAAAGATAGACCACACGATAGGACACAAAACAACCCTCAACAAATTCAAGAAAATTGAAATCATACCAAGCATTTTCTCTGACCATAAGGGACTGAAACTAGATACCAACCCCAAAGGAAAAAACCCAAAACACTCAAAATCATGGAAATTGAATGGCATGCTACTAAACAATGAATGGGTCAAGAATGGGATCAAGGAAGAAATCAAAAAGTTTCTGGAAACAAATGAAAATGAACTCACAACAACCTGAAACTTATGGGACACAGCAAAGGCAGTCCTGAAAGGGAAGTTCATAGCAATACAGACCTACCTAAAAAAGATAGAAACATTTCAAACAAACAACCTAACCCTATGCCTACAAGAACTCGAGGAACAACAAGACAGCCCAGAGCAAGTAGAAGGAAGGAAATAGCCAAGATCAGAGCAGAATTAAATGACATAGAGGCTAAAAGCACAATTCTAAGGATCAATGAATACAGGAGCTGGTTCTTTGAAAAGATAAACAAAATTGACAAGCCTTTAAGCAGGCCCATCAAGAAAAAAAGAGAGAGGACCCAAATAAACACAATCAGAAATGAAAGAGGAGAGATTACAACTGACACCACAGAAATACAAAGGATTGTAAGAAATTACTATGAAGAACTGCATGCCAAGAAATATGAAAACCTGGGTGAAATGAACAAATTTCTAGAAAAATATAATTTTCCAAAACTCGATGAAGAAGAAGCAGAAAGCCTGAACAGACCAATAACAGCAGATGAAATTGAAGCAGTAACCAAAAAACTCCTGACACACAAAAGCCCTGGACCAGATGGTTTCACAGGACAATTCTGTAAATCATTTACAGAAGAGCTAACCCTTGACTTTCACAGACTATTCCCAAAAATCCAAACTGATGGAAGACTCCCAAACTCTTCATGAAGCCAGCATCATCCTAATCCCAAAACCAGATAAAGACACAACAAAAAAAGAGACCTTCAGGCCAATATCACTGATGAACATAGACACTAAAATCCTAACAAAATATTGGCAAACCGCTTCCAACAATACATTAAAAAAATCACACAACATGATCAAGTAGGATTCATCCCAAGGATGCAGGGATGGTTCAATATTCGCAAATCAGTAAAAGTAATATATCTTATAAACAAGAGCAAAGACAATATCACATGATCATATTAATAGATGTAGAAAAAGCACTTGATAAGGTAGAGTACCTGTTTATGATAAAAACACTCATCAAAGTGGGAATAGAGGGAGCATTCCTCAACATCATAAAGGCCATATATGAGAGACCTACTGCCAACATCATACTCAATGGGCAAAAACTAAAATCTTTTCCACTAAGATCAGGAACAAGACAAGGTTGTCCACTTTCACCACTTCTATGCAATATAGTATTGGAATTTTCAGTCACAGCAATCAGACAAGAAAAGGAAATAAAGGACATCCAAATTTGAAAGAAGGAAACAAAACTGTCACTATTTTCAAATGACATGATAGTGTACATAGAAAATCCTATAGACTCCACCAAAAAACTGCTCACCTAATAAATGAATTTGGCAAAACAGCGGCATACAAAGTGAATATCCAGAAATCAATGGCATTTTTTGTATACTAACAATGAAACAGCAGAAGCAGAAATCAAGAAAAAAAATCTCATTCAATATACCAACAGGAAAAATAAAATAACTAGGAATAAACCTAACCGAGGAAGTAAAAGACCTGTATGCAGAAAACTACACAACACTGAAGAAAGAAATCAAGGAAGACACAAACGAATGGAAACATACACCATGTTCATGGATCAGAATTAACATCATCAAATTGTCCATAATACCCAAAGCAATTTACAGATTCAATGCAATCCCTATTAAATTACCAATGGAATATTTCACAGACATAGAAGAAATACTTTATATAACTTTATATGGAACCATAAATGACCCCAAATAGCTTCTGCAGTTTTGAGAAAGAAGAGCAAAGTAGGAGGGATCACAATACCTGATACTAAACTGTATTACAAGGCCACTGTAATCAAAATAGCCTGGTACTGGCATAAAAACTGGCACATGTACCAGTGGAACACAACAGAAAGCCCAAAAATAAATCCAAGTCTCTGTGGTCAATTAATATTCAACAAAGGGGGCAGCAACATAAAATGGAGTATAAATAGCCTCTTCAGCAAATAGTGTTGGAAGAACTGGAGCGCTGCATGCAAAAAAATGAAACTTGAGCACCAGTTTACACAGTACACAGAAATAAGGTCAAGGTGGATAAAAGATTTAAATATAAGTTGTGATATCATTAAAGTCCTAGAGGAGAACATAGGCAGGAAAATCTCAGATATTTGAAGCAGCAACATTTTTACTGATATGTCTCGTAGAGCAAGGGACATAAAGGAAAGTATAAACAAATGAGATCTCATCAAAATAAAAAGCTTCTGTATGGCTAAAGAAAACAGTATCAAAATAAAAAGAGAACCAACTGTATGGGAAAACATATTTGTCAATGATACCTCAGACAAGGGTTTAAACTCCAAAATATATAAAGAACTTACATGACTCCACTCTTAAGAAGACAGGAAACCCAACTAAAAAATGGGCAAAGGAGTTGAACAGACACTTCTCCAAGGAGGACATACAGAGGATCCAGAGACACATGAAAAGATGCTCAGTATCACTAGCTATCAGAGAGATGCAAATTAAAACCACAATGAGATACCACTTCACACCAGTGAGAATGGCCATCATAAACAAAGCAACAAACAACAAGTGTTGGAGAGGTTGTGGAGAGAAGGGGACCCTAGTGCACTGTTGGTGGGATTGCAGACTGGTACAACCACTATGGAAAACAGTATGGAATTTTTCTCAGAAAACTAAAAATGGATCTGCCTTTTGACTCAGGAATTCCACTGATAGGATTATATCCTAAGAACCCCAAAACACCATTTCAGAAGAACCTATGCACCCCAATGTTCATAGCAGCACAATTTACAATAGCCAAATGTTGGAAGCAACCTAGGTGCCCATCAGTAAAGGAATGGATCAAAAAACCATGGTACATTTACACAATGGAACTCTATGTTGCAGAAAGAAAGAAGGAGCTTCTACCCTTTGCAACAGCATGGATGGAACTGGAAAGCATTATGCTGAGTGAAATAAGCATAATGGTGAAAGGTGGTGAAAGACAAATACCATGTGATCTCACCTTTAACAGGAACCTAAACAACAAAACAACCAAACAAGCAAAATATAACCAAAGACACTGAAATAGAGGACAGGCTGACAGTGACCAGAGGGGAGAAGGGAAGGAATTTCAGGGTAAAAGGAGAAGTGTTTACAGGAACAAGTATAAAGGGTACATGGACAAAAACTAGGGGGTGGTGGAAATGGGAGGGAGGTGAGGACTACTGGGCGGTGGGCTGGGATGGGAGTAAAGGACAGAAAAGTGTAGTGGAACAACAATTAAAATAAAAAAATAATAACTAAAAATATATATCATGAAGGATTTTGCTACAAAAATGTGTAAGCATTTACTGCTTATGGTTTCTTTTAGGATTTTTGTGGTTTTGAGTATTACATTTAAGTTTTTATTTCATTTTGAGTTTATTCTGTGTATAGTGAATGAGGTGGTCTAGTTTTATTTTGTTTTGCATGTATGTGTCCAATTTTCCCAACAGCATTTATTGAAGAGACTGTCTTCATTGTATTTTCTTGCCTTCTTTGTGAAATATTTAATTGACCACAAAGGCATGGGCTTATTTCTGGGCTCTCTATTCTGTTCTGTTGATCTATATATCTGTTTTTATGAGAGTACTTTGCTGTTTTGACTACTCTGGCATTGGATTATAGTGCAATATCATGCAGCGCTATTCCTCCTACTTTGCTCTTCTTTTCTCAAGATTGCTATGGCTATTTGGGGTCTTTTGTAGTTTTAAGTAAATTTTGGGGATATTTGTCCTAGTTCTGTGAAATATGCTGTTGGCATCTTTATAGAAATTGTGTTGAATCCATAGATTTCTTTGGGTAGTATGGACATTTTAATGATTTTAATTCTTCCTATCCATGAACATGCTACATGCTTCCACTTAATTGTATCTTCTTCAGTTTCTTTCCTCAGTGTCTTCTGATTTTCCAAGTACAGGGCTTTTTCCTTTACATACTTGGGTAAATTTATTCATGGGTATTTTTTGATGCAATTGTAAATGGGATTATTTTCTTAGTTTACTCTTTTGTAGTTCATTTTTGGTGTATAAAAATGCAACTGATTTCTAAATATTTATTTTGTATCCTGCTACTTAACTAAATTCATTTATCAGTTCTAGTAGTTTTAAAAAACTCTAATGGCATTATATTATAATGACTTTCTATTGTTGTTCAGTTACAGTTGTCTGAACATTTCCCCCATTGCTCTCCCCTATCCTGCTCACCCCCTTGCTCCCACAGTGAGTCCCCACCCTGTTGTCCATTACCATGGGTCCTTTATTCATGTCTTTTGACTGGATCCTTCCCCTTATTTCCCCCATTTTCCCTCTCCTCCCTCCCCTCTGGTCACTGTCAATTTGTTTCTTAATTCCATGTCTCTGGTTCTATTTTTCTTATTTGTTTGTTTTGTTCATTAGATTCCACTTATAGGTAAGATCATGTATTTGTCTTTTGCCACCTGCCTTACTTCACTTAGCATAATACTCTCCAGTTTCATCCATGCTGTCATGAAGAGTAGTAGTTCCTTTTTTCATTCTGCTGATAGTATCCCATTGTGTAAATGTGCCAGGGTTGTTTTTTTTTTAATCCATTCATTTACTGATGGGCACTTAAGCTGTTTCAAGCATTTGGCTACTGTAAATAACGCTGCTATGAACATAGAGGTGCATAAGTTCTTTTTAATTGGTGTTTCAGGATTCTTAGGGTATAATTGCAGCAGTGGGATCATTGGATCAAAACAAAGTTCCATCTTTAGTTTTTTGAGGAAATTCCATACTCTTTTCTGCAGTGGCTGCACCAGTCTGCATTGCCACCAACAGTGCACCAGGGTTGCCTTTTCTCCATCCTTGCTGGCACTTGTTACCACAGTTTTTTGATGCATTCATTTACTGATGGGCACTTAGGTTGCTTTCAGCACTTGGCTATTGTAAATTGTGCTGCTGTAAACATTGGGGTGCTTATGTTCTTTTGAATTGGTGTTTCAGGATTCTTAAGGTATATTCCCAGCAGTAGAATTGCCAGGCCAAAAGGCAGTTTGATTTCTAGTTTTTTGAGGAAATTCCATACTGTTTTCCACAGTGGCTGTACCAGTCTGAATTCCTTCTGGTAGTGTACTAGGGTTCCCATTTCTCCACAACCTTCCCAGTACTTATTGTGTGTTGGTTTATTAATGATGGCCATTCTGCCAGTGTGAAGGTATCTCCTTGTGGTTTTAATTTGCATCTCTCTGATGGCTAGTGATTTTTAGCATTCTTTCATATGTGTATGTGCCCTCTGTATGTCCCCCTTGGAGAGACATCTGTTCAGGTCTTTTGCCCATTTTTAAATTGGATTGTTTGTCTTTCTGGTGTTGAGTCATATGAATTATTCATATATTTTGGAGATCAAATCCTTGTCTGAGATATCATTGGCATCATGTTTTCTCATGCAATTGCTTCCCTTTTCATTTTGCTGATATTTTCTTTAACAATGCAGAAGCTTTTTAATTTGATGTAGTCCTATTTGTTTATTCTTTCCTTTATATCCCTTGCCCTAGGAGGTATATTGGTGAAGATATTCCTGTGTGGTATATCTGAGATTTTCCTGCCTATGTTTTCCTCTGGGACTTTTATGGTGTCACAACTTACATTTAAATCTTTTATCCTTCTTGAGTTTATTTTGGTTTATGGTGTAAGTTGGTGGTCTAGCTTCATTATGTTGCAAGTACCATTCCATTTCTCCCAACACCATTTACTGAAGAGGCTATTTTTACTCCATTTTATGCTCTGGTCCCCTTTGTCAAATATTAATTTACCATAGAGACATGAGTTTAATTTTGGCCTCTAATCTGTTCCATTCATCCACATGTCTGCTCTTATGCCAGTATCAGACTGCTTTGATTACACTAGCCTTGTACATAATTTGATATCATGCATTGTGAAGCTCTCCTATTTTGTTCTTCTTTCTCAAAATTGCTGAGACTATTTGGGGTAATTTATGGTTCCATATACATTTTTGAAATATTTGTTCTATGTCTGTGAAATATGTCATTCATATTTTGATAAGGATTGTGTTGAATCTAGACTGCTGTGGGTAGTATGGCCATTTTTATGATGTTAATCCTTCCAATCCTTGAACATGGTATATGCTTCCATTTATTTGTGTCTCACTTAATTTTTCTTCAGTGTTCTGTAGGTTTCTGAGTACAGGTCTTTTGCTTCCTCAGTGAAGTTTATTCCTAGGTACTTTATTTTTCTTGTTGCAATTGTAAGTGGGATTTTCCCCCTTAGTTTCTGTTTCTGATATTTTATTGTGGGTGTACAAAAATGTCTTTGATTTCTGAATACTGACTTTGTATTTCACTATTTTGCTAAATTCATTGATTAGATCAGTAGTTTTTTGGTGGAGCCTACAATATCATGTCATCTACAAACAATAACAGTTTTACTTCCTCCTTTGTAACTTGGATGCCTTTTATTTCTTTTTCTTGTCTGATCACTGTGGCTAGAATTTCCAATACTATGTTGAATAGAAGTGGTGAAAGTGGACATCCTTGTCTTGTTTCTGGTCTTAGGGGGAAAGCTTTTAGTTTCTGTCTGTTGAGTATGACATTGGCTGTAGACTTCTTGTATATGGCCTTTATTATGTTGAGGTATGCTCGCTCTACTCCCATATTGCTGAATGTTTTTTTTTTTTATCATAAATGGGTGCTGTACCTTATTGAATGCTTTTTATGCATCTATTGATATGATCATGTGATTTTTGTTTTTCATTTATTTAGTGATATATTATGTTTGTTTCTTTGTTAACATTGTTCCATCCTTGCATCCCTGGGATGAGTTCCACTTGATCATATCATGTTTTATGATCTTTTTAATGTATTTCTGAATACATTTTGTCAATAATTTGTTGAGTAGTTTAGCATCTAGGTTCAGCAGAGACATTGGTCTGTAGTTTCCTTTCTTTGTTGAGTCTTTACCTTGTTTGGGAATTAGGGTATTACTGGCTTCATATAACAAGTATGGGAATCTTCCTTCTTAAACTTTTTGGAATACTTTGAGAAGGATAGGAGTTAGCTCTATCCTAAAAGTTTGGTATAATTCACCTGTGAAGCTGTCTGGTTTGAGGCTTTTGTATGCTGGGAGTTTTGTTTTTTTATTATTATTATTACTGCTTTAGTTTCAGTAGTTTTTATTGGTTTATTTTTTGCTTTCCACTTCTTATTGGCTCAGTTTGGAAGATTATATGTTTCTAAAAATTTGTTCATTTTGCTCATATTGTCAAATTTCTTGGCATATAATTGTTCATAGTTATTTCTTACAATCCGTTGCATTTCTGTGGCATTACTCAGAAAATTCTGAGTAATTTCTCCTCTTTCATTTCTGATTTTACTTATTTGGGTTCTCTTTCTTTTTTTCTTGATGAGTCTGGTTAAAGACTTGCTAATTTTGTTTCAAAGAACCAGCTCCTGGATTCATAAATTCTTCAAATTGTTTTTTTTTAATCTCCATGTCATTTAATTCTGCTCTGATCTTCATTATTTCCTTCCTTCTATTTACTCTGGGCTTTGTTTGTTTCATTTCATCTAGTTCTTGTAGATGTAGGGTTAGGCTGTTTATTTGAGATTTTTCTCTTTTTTAGGTAGGATTGTCTTGCTGTGAACTTCCTTCTCAGGGCTGCCTTTGCTGTGTCTCATAGGTTTTGGATGGTTGTGTGTTCATTTTCATTCATTTCCAGAAACTTCTTGATTTCTTCCTTCATCTCATTATTAACCAATTCACTGTTTATTGCATGCTCTTCAGTGCCCAAGAATTTGAATGTTTTTGAGTTATTTTCCTTGAGGTTGGTTTTTAGGTTCAGTCCATTATGATCAAAGAAGATATTTGACATGATTTCAATTTTCTTGTATTTGTTAAGACTTGTTTTTTTTTTCCTACTGTGTGGTCCATCTTTGAAAATGTCCCATGTGCATTTGGAAAGAATGTATATTTTGCCTCTTTCAGGTAAAAGTTTCTGTATATATCAATTAAATCCATTTAATATAGAACATCATTCAGTGCCACAATATCCTTGTTGATTCATTATTTGGACAATCTATCCATTGTTGACAATGTGGTGTTCAAATCCCCTACTACAAGTGTGTTGCTGTCTATATCTTCCTTGAAGTATTCCTAGATTTTCCTTGTATATTTGGGTGCTCCTATGTTGGGTGCATATATGTTTACAATGGTTATATTTTCTTGATGGATGCTTCCCTTAATTGTTATAAAGCATCATTTTCTATCTCTTTTTATGGCCTTTGTTTTCAAATCTATTTTTCCTGATATGTTATGCTATCCCAGCTTTTTTTTTTTTCATATCCTCTTGCATGGAATACTTTTTCCATCATTTCACTTTCATTCTCTGTAGATCCTCTTTTCTCAGATGAGTCTCTTGTAGAAAGAAAATATGTAGGTCATGTTTTATTATCCACTCAACTACCCCATGTCTTTTGATTGGAGCATTTGATCCATTTACATTTAAGGCTATTATTGGTTTTTAAATATATTTCATTGATTATGTTATTATAGTTGTCCCATTTTACCCACTTTATTCCCTTCAGCCCCCACTCCGCATCCCTCCCCCCACTTTTGTTCATGTCCATGGGTCATACATATAAGTTCCTTGGCTTCTATGTTTCCTACACTATTCTTATCTTCTCCCTGCCTATTTTCTACCTACTATTTATACTACTTATTCCCTGTACCTTTCCCCCTTTCTCCCCCTCCAACTCCCCCATTGATAACCTTCCATGTGGCCTCCATTTCTGTGATTCTTTCCTGTTCTAGTTGTTTGTTTAGTTCATTTTTGTTTTTGTCTTTTTTTTAGGTTCAGTTGTTAATAGTTGTGAGTTTGTTGTCATTTTACTGTTCATATTTTTTATCTTCTTTTTCTTAGATAAGTCCCTTTAACATTTCATATAATAATGGCTTGGTGATGATGAATTCTTTTGACTTGACCTCATCTAGGAAGCATTTATCTCTCCTTCCATTCTAAATGATAGCTTTGCTGGAAAGAGTAATCTTGGATGGAAGTCCTTGCCTTTCATGACTTTGGATACTTCTTTCCAGCCCCTTCTTGCCTGCAAGGTGTCTTTTGAGAAATCAGCTGACAGTCTTATGGGAACTCCTTTGTAGGTAACTGTCTCCTTTTCTCTGGCTGCTTTTAAGATTCTCTCCTTATCTTTAATTTTGGGTAATGCAATTATGATGTGCCTTGGTGTGTGCTTCCTTGGGTCCAACTTCTTGGAGACTCTCCGAGCTTCTTGGACTCCTGGAAGGCTATTTTTTTTTTTTTTGCCAGATTAGGGAAGTTCTCCTTTATTATTTGTTCAAATAAGTTTTCAATTTTTTGCTCTTCCTCTTCTCCTGGCACTCCTATGGTTCAGATGTTGGAACATTTAAAATTGTCCTGGAGGTTCCTAACCCTCTCCTCACTTTTTTGAATTCTTGTTTCTTCATTTGGTTCTGGTTGAATGTTTCTTTCTTCCTTCTCTAAACCATTGATTTGAGTCCTGGTTGCCTTCCCATCACTTTTCGTCCCCCGTACATTTTCCTTTATTTCATTTTTCATAGCCTTCATTTTTTCCTCTGTTTTGTGACTGTACTCAGCCAATTCTGTGAGCTTCCTGATTACCAGTGTTTTGAACATCTGATAGGTTGGCTATCTCTTCCTTGCTTAGTTGTATTTTTTCTGGAGCTTTGATCTGTTCTTTCATTTGGGCCATTTTTTTTTTTATCTTGGTGTGCCTGTTATGTAGCAAGGGGCGGAGCCTTAGGTGTTCACCATTGCAGGGCAACACATGTCATTGTGTTTTGGTGCTGTCAGTGGGGAAAGGGTCAGAGAGAGAACAGTGTGGATGCTCCACTCTCTGCTGGCTTTGATTCACTTCTGGGGTTACCCACAAGCTAATTGGGCCCTTCTGGTACTGATTCCTGGGTGGGTGGTTTTTTGTACATTCTAGGACCCAGTGTGTCTCTCCAATGAACACTCCTGTGAGGGTAGGAGTTTCTCCTGATGCCACAATCCTCATAGGTGTTTTTGGTCAGAGGTTTTGATGTTTTATTTCCCCATGCTGGGTCCCTGGGTTTCTCAGTCTTCCTCATTCCCCAGTTGTTCCTCCCAGTTTATCCACACACAAATGTGGGACTGCCCACTCTGCTATCTGCCACCTCACCAAATCTGCCAGCCACCGACCACCTTGCTGTGAGTCCTCTCCACCCCGACTGTCTGTCTCCACCCCTCCTACCAGTCTGGATGAATGTTTCTTCTTTAACTCCTTGGTTGTCGGACTTCTATACAGTTTGATTTTTCTGTCAGTTCTGGTTGTTTTTTATTTTTAAATTTTTTTTTGTTGTCCTTCTTTTGGTTGTGTGAGGAGGCTCAGTGTGTCTACCTATGCCTCCATCTTGGTCATAAGTCCAATTTAAGGTTATTATTGATAGGTATTTATTCATTGCCATTTTTTCCATACATGTGTTTCTCTCCCTCTTTCTCTGTCTTTCTTTTTCTTTATTTTTTTATTGTTGTACATGTACAGTTGTCTCCATTTTCCCCCCACACCAGCCATCCTCACCTCCCACCCTTGATCCTTCCCCGCTTTGGCTTTGTCCATGGGTTCTTTATACATGTTCCTGACAGCCCTTCCCTCTTTTCTTCCCCCTTATCCCTTCCCTCCTCCCCTCTGATCACTGTCAATTTGTTTTTGATTTCAATGCCTTAGGTTATATTTTGCTTGTTTGTTTTGTTGATTATGTTCCACTTATAGGTGACATCATATGGTATTTTTCTGTTACTGAACCCCTATTAGGCTGGGAATGGATAATGTATCTCAATTTGGGAGCAATTACATTTTTACATCTTATGCCACTGGCACAGAATCTGTACTTCATTTCATTTATACCCATGCAATATAAGAGAAATATCTATCCTTATTCAAACAATGACGGAAAATTCATTCACATTTTCTACATCCAGAAACTTTGGGAATTTATAAGAAACAGAAGCCAAACGCCTGAGAATTATTTCTGTCATCATCCCTTCTTGGTCTTAATTCTTCTAGCTAGGTATCTCCTCTAATCTTCCTTATCCTTAGGGTTCCCTTGTCTTTTAAAGAAGTATTATCGCACCATTGTAAATTCCTGTAGGTATACCTAAGATAACATTGGGTTCCAACATAAAATTCAAGGACATTAGAAGTTATTCAAACTATTAATAGAATTATAGTACATTTAATTTAAGGGGGCCTTAGTTTAGAAGGGATCTTCCAATTCAGAGCCCTAAATTCTCATCTAAACAAATGTCTCAAAACTGCCTGAGCTGTTTCTCTCAAAATATTGATTCTTAAATCCATTCTTAATCTATTGAATCTTGATCCTCATGACTATAGTGGGATATAGTAATTTTTTTTTCAAATCATTGTTTTCTTTACATCCCTCTACTTCCCCCAGGTTATTTCTCCAATCAGGTTATTTTATTTCCTACAGTCCAATTCAGGAATTATTGATGAAGTTTCAGTTCCTACCTGATTCTGAAATTATCCTTATAGTCCACTCTCTCATATTTTTCTTAATGTAATATAATGTAGTTCAGTATATGAATAATTTTTTGATAAAATTTATGGTTAATGTACTAAAAAGTAAGGTGCCCATGTTCCAAATGTATGCCTGGAATAATATTATGCAAAACATCCTATTCAGGAACATGGAAAAGTAATATCAAATCAAAGGATAAGTATCACTGCAATAAACATACAATTGTATATCTACATATAAAACTATATATATATATATATATGGTAACCTCAAATCAATAATCAGTTAACAACTAATTAAAAGATACATGAAAAAGAAGGTAATTTTCTTTTAAAAAAGATTATATTTATTTATTTTTAGAGAGATGAGAAGTTGGGGAGAGGAAGAGAGGAAGAGAAACATCAATCAGTTGCCTCTTACATGCCCTCAACTGGAGACCTGGTCCACAACCCAGGCATGTGCCATGACAGGGAATTGAACTGGTAACCTTTTGGTTCACAGGTCAGTACTCAATCCACTGAGCCACACCAGCCAGAGCAGAAGGCAATTTTCAAAAAAATGATTCCCAAACACCAAATTCCTGAGGATAACATTAATGGATCTTAATGTTACTGAAAATATTTAAGAAGATAAATAAAGACATAGTATATTCTTGAATGAGAAATTCTAATCACAAACTGAATCAAATTTGACATTTTAATTCCAAAGTCCATTAGGAAGGACAAACAAAGAGAAGCTGTAGAATTTTGAAAGAGTAACAGGACATTTTTGCTTAACATCCTCAAACATAATATAAAACTACTGGTGACACATACTGTATGTTGGCTCAGTGCTGATTTCAATATCTTTGGTCTTGTCTTCTTTAACTTACAGAACAATACAAGCAAAATAACAAAAGTCAAAACAAAAAAAAATCCTCTTATAATTTTCTAGACTGTCTTGCAGTTAAAGATGACCATCTAGTATAAATATTTGCATCCTCCTTTTTCTCCTTCATGCATTTGTGTAGTGGCTGGAGCTGCAATGCTATTGTTAAATATGATGAAGCAAGAAGAGAGGATTCTGAGTTCCTGTTGGTATTTTGAGCAGCGGAGTCACCCCTTGACTTCCTATTGAGTGAATAAAAAAATAATGCCTTCCTGATAGTGAGGATTTTTATAACAGCTGAATACAGTTCAAAATGATATACTGTAACAACAAAAACTGTCTACTGCTGATATAAGAAAAGGTACATAGATCTTTTGGGAAAAGTGAAGTCTAGAAACACTGGCTGTTACATATATTAGGTTATGTAATGTAATATAATAATAAGCACAGTATCATAAATCATTCAGTGGGGGATGAATGGTAAGAATTATTTCCTTTGAGTAAAAATAGAGCCTTATATAACATCCTTTAAGTTCCAGCCACATTGAAGGGAAACAAAAAAAAATACCAAACTATAAAAAAAATACATCTTAAAAATAAATACACTAAAAATTTTATTAAAAATTTATTCTAATCACACAATAGAGGAAGAACTTACTATGCATAAATTCATTCAAAGAAATCCTAAGAAAATTTATTTAATTTACTTCTTTAACTTTCATATTTTGTGTGCATAAACATAAGTTTAAAAGACAGACAAGATATTAGGGAAAATTTGCCTCAAATGGGATAGGCAAAAGCTTCATTCCTTAATATATAAGAATGTTTACATATTAAAAAACAAGAAAAGTAAGGAAAAATGACCAGAGGGCATGTGGAAAAAATATTGGAGGAGAAACATAAATGACCAATAAGCATAAACTATGTTTCATTTCATGAACAATAAGACTTTTGAGATAAAATAATTATGAGATACTTTTGTTTGGGTTTAGGTTACCCAAGAATGTGCACTAAAAATTATCAGATATCACATCAAAATTTATGTCCACATATATCACCTGATTGCCACCTCAGCTGAGTTATTTTCATTGAACTAGTTAGTGTAAGCGGTATATTTCAACATAAATTCAAATTTCAAATAATTTCTTTTAATGCCTTAATATTCTAGTGTGTGTATTTCAAACAAAAAGTATTTTATGTGGCCTTCATGCACTTGGTTGGTCACACAATAGGCAATAGGATAAAAGTCTATGCAAACTGAGCTCTGTTGTGGTGGCGTGACCAATTTGAGTATGGTGGAGATTTTTATTCATGCCTAAATATCTACATGTCAAAAGTTTTTTTCTTTTGTTGAAAAAAAAAAACAGAAGAAAAGAGCTCTCAGATGGTGGAAGAGTACATGGGAGCTACACTAACCTCCTTCTAGACCAATCTGGAATTACAACTAAATTATAGATAAATCATCCTGAATAAGCAACTGATCACTAGCTGGAGAGAAGCCTTGTGACTAAGGACTGGCAGAATAAACCACTTCACCACAGCATGGCTGGCACAGCAGAGGAAGTCGTATGCTATAGATCACTGATAACTCAAAACTAGTTGCCCAGGGCTAGTCACAAAAAATGTCTGCAAAAGCCTATACCAGAGTCTTTGCAGTTCTAATTAATATGTAGAAACAACTACAAAGAAACAGGCAAATGGGAAGACAAAGAAACAGATACCAAATGAAAGAACAACAGCTTTCTCTAGAAGAGAAACTAGGTGAAATGGAGGCAAGCAATTTATCAGATAGAGAATTCAGAGTAATGAGTCTAAGGATACTCAACTGCATACAAAAGAAACCATAAAAAAGGACCAGTCAGAAATAATGCAATATTTGAAATAAATAACACACTAGAAGGAATGAACAGTAGGTTAGATGAAGCAGAGGATTGAACCAGTGATTTGGAAGACGAGTAGAAACAAACACCCAGGCAGAGTAGCAAAAGGAAAAAAGAATTAAAAAAAAATGAGGGCTTAAGAACCATTTTGGAAAACATGAAGTGGAACAACATGTGCCTTGTGGGAATCACATTAGGAGAAGAGAGCGAGCAAGAGATTGAGAAAATATTTGAAAAAAAATTACTGAAATTTTCCCTAAGGTGGTGAAGAAAAAAGACACTCAAGTCTAGGAAGCTCAAGAGTCACAAACAATTTGGACCCACATGTCTACACTGGACACATCATAATGAAAATGGCAAGGTTTAGGGACAAGAAGAGAATCCTCACAGCTACAAGTTAAAAGCAGGTATTTACTTATAAGGGAGCCCCAATTAGATTTCATCTGATTTCTCAAAAGAAACATTATAGGCCAGCAGGGATTGGCATGAAATATTCAAGATTATGAAAAACGAAGACCTTCAACCAAGGTTACTATGCCCAGCAAGATTATCATTTAAAATTGAAGAAGTTAAAAGAGATTTCCCGACAAGAAAAAGCTAAAGGAATTTGTTACCAAGAAACCAATACTGAAACAAATGTTAAAGGGGGGGGAGGAGGACGAGGAGGAGGAGGAGGGGGAGGAGGAGGAGGAGGACGAGGACGAGGAGGAGGAGGAGGAGGAAAAAAGAATTAGAAAAAATGACGGCTTAAGAACCATTTTGGAAAACATGAAGTGGAACAACATGTGCCTTGTGGGAATCACAAAAGGAGAAGAGAGCCAGCAAGAGATTGAGATAATATTTGAAAAAAAATTACTGAAATTTTCCCTAAGGTGGTGAAGAAAAAAGACACTCAAGTCTTGGAAGCTCAAGAGTCACAAACAAGTTGGACCCACATGTCTACACTGGACACATCATAATGAAAATGGCAAGGCTTAAAGACAAGAAGAGAATCCTCACAGCTACAAGTTAAAAGCATGCATTTACTTATAAGGGAGCACCAATTAGATTTCATCAGATTTCTCAAAAGAAACATTATAGACCAACAGGGATTGGCATGAAATATTCAAGATTATGAAAAACGAAGACCTACAACCAAGGTTACTTTGCCAAGCAAGATTATCATATAAAATTGAAGAAGTTAAAAGAGATTTCCAGACAAGAAAAAGCTAAAGGAATTTGTTAACAAGAAACCAATACTGAAACAAATGTTAAAGTTGAGGAGGAGGAGGAGGAGGACGAGGAGCAGAAGGAGGAGGAGGAGGAGGTGGAGGTGGAGGAGGAGGAGGAGGAGGAAAAAAGAATTAGAAAAAATGACGGCTTAAGAACCATTTTGGAAAACATGAAGTGGAACAACATGTGCCTTGAGGGAATCACATAAGGAGAAGAGAGCAAGCAAGAGATTGAGATAATATTTGAAAAAAAATTACTGAAATTTTCCCTAAGGTGGTGAAGAAAAAAGACACTCAAGTCTAGGAAGCTCAAGAGTCACAAACAAGTTGGACCCACATGTCTACACTGGACACATCATAATGAAAATGGCAAGGTTTAAAGACAAGAAGAGAATCCTCACAGCTACAAGTTAAAAGCAGGTATTTACTTATAAGGGAGCCCCAATTAGATTTCATCTGATTTCTCAAAAGAAACATTATAGGCCAGCAGGGATTGGCATGAAATATTCAAGATTATGAAAAACGAAGACCTTCAACCAAGGTTACTATGCCCAGCAAGATTATCATTTAAAATTGAAGAAGTTAAAAGAGATTTCCAGACAAGAAAAAGCTAAAGGAATTTGTTACCAAGAAACCAATACTGAAACAAATGTTAAAGGGGGGGAGGAGGAGGACGAGCAGGAGGAGGAGGGGGATAGGGAGGGAGAGGGCGAGGGGGAGAAGGAGGAGGAGGGAGAATTAAAAAACCATAAAATAGTCTAAGAGTAAAATGACACTAAATACATACCTGTGAATAAGCAACATAGAGGTTCTGGCCAAGATCGAGGCATAGGTAGTGTGCTTTGCTTCCTCACAAACCAAAAAGAGGATAACAACCAATTTAAAAACATAAAACAACCAGAACTGCCAGAAAATCAAACTGCATGGAAGTCTGAGAACCAAGGACTTAAGGAAACATTTACTTAAACTGGTGGGAAGGGTGGAGATGGGCAACTGGGGAAGAGAGGATGCAGGCTGTGTGAGGGAGGTGGGGGCTGTCTGACAGGGCAGTCTTGAGTGAATAAGCCTGGAGGGACAACAGGGGAGTAAGACAGACTGCAAAACACAGCGTTTCAGTGCAGGAAGCTAAAGACTCAAAACCTTTGGCTGTAAAAACCTATGGGGGTTGTGGCAGCAGGAGAAGCTCCCAGTCTCACAAGAGAGTCCACTGGAGAGGCCCAAGGGGTCCTAGAATGTACACAAACCTACCCATCTTGGAAATAGCACTTGAAAGGGCACAAACCACTTGTGGGAAGCAAGGGAATTAATGGGCAAGAGGGGAGAGAGCTGAGCAAGCAGCATTATTCCCAATCTGACCCCTCCCCCTAGACAGCAGCACAATTCAGTGACTTGTGTTGCTTCACCCTGGTGAATGCCTAATGCTCTGCCCTTTACAATGTAACAAGTGCACCAAGACAAAGAAATATGGCCAAATGAAAGAACAAATCAAAACTTTTGAAAAAGAACTGAGCAATGAGGAGATAGCCAACCTATCAGATGCAGAGTTCAAAACACTGTTAATCAGAGTTCTCACAGAAATTACTGAATTTGGTCCCAAATTGAAGGAAGAAATGAAGGCTACACAAAGCGAAATAAAGGAAAATATACAGAGAACCAACAGCGAAGGGAAGGAAACCTGGACTCAAAGCAATGATTTGGAACAGAAGAGAGAAATAAGCATCCAAGTAGAAGACAATGAAGAAACAAGAACACAAAAAATGGAGGAGAGGCTTAGGAACCTCCAGGACATCTTTCAGTGTTCCAACATTCAAATTATAAGAGTAACAGAGGAGAAGAGGAAGAGTAAGAAATTGGAAATTTATTTGAACAAATAATGAAGGAGAACTTTCTGAATCTGCAAAGGAAATAGACTTCCAGGAAGTCCAGGAAGCCCAGAGAGTCCCAAACAAGTTGGACCCAAGGAGAAACACACCAAGGCACATCATAATTACATTATCCAAGATTAAAGATAAGGAGAGAATCTTAGAAGCAGCAAGAGAAAAGGAGACAGTTATCTACAAAGGAGTGCTCATAAGAATATCAGCTGATTTCTACTTGCAGGCAAGAAGGGACTGGAAAGAAATATTCTAAGTCATGAAAAGCAAGGACCTATACCCAAGATTACTCTATCCAGCAAAGCTATCATTTAGAATGGAAGGAGAGAGAAAATGCTTTCCATATGAAGTCAAGTTAAAGGAGTTCATCATCACTAAGCCCTTATTATATGACATGTTAAAGAGATTTATCTAAGAAAAAGAAGATAAAAAAATATAAGCAGTAAAGTGACAGCAAACTCACAGTTATTAACAACCACACCTAAAACAAAAACAAAAACAAACTAAGCAAACAGCTAGAACAGGAACAGAATCACGGAAATGGAGATCACATGGAGGGTTATCAGCAGGGAGGTAGAGGGGGATAAAGGTGGGGAAGAGGTAGAGGGAATAAGAAGCATAATTTGTAGACACAAAATAGGGGGAAGTTAAGAATAATATAGGAAATGGAGAAGCCTAAGAACTTATATGTACAGCCCATGAACATGAACTAAGAGGGAGGTAATTCAGGTGGGTGGGGGTTGTGGAGTGGAGGGGAAGAAAGGGGAGAAAGAATATGGAACAACTGTAATAGTGTAATCAATAAAATATACCTTAAAAAGACATGAAATAATCAACCTAAATGTAAATGGCTTAATTGCTCTAACCAAAAGACAGAGTAGCTGAATGGATAAGAAAACAAGACCCTGATATATGCTGCATCCAAGAGATTCACCTCAGATCTATATATACACACAGACTAAAAGTAAAGGGATGGAAAAATATATGTAAATAGAAAGAAAAAAGAAACTGAGGTAACAGTACTTATATCTGACAAAAGAAGACTCTAAAGCCAAAGCTACAGTGAGAGACAAATAAGGACATTACATAATGATAAAGGGAACACTCAAATAAGAGGATACAATTCTAGTAAACATTTTTGCATCCAATACATGGGGCACCTAAATAGGTAAAGCAAATCTTGATGGACATAAAGGGAGAGATGGAAAGAAATACAGTCATAGTTGGATATTTTAACTCTCCATTGACTTCAATGGATAGATCTACCAGATAAAAAATCAAGAAGGAGACAGTGGCCTTAAATGACACACTAGATAAAATGAATTTAATTGATATTTTCTGAGCATTTCACCCCAGAGTATCAGAATATATGCACTTTACAAATGCACATGGAACATTTTCTAGAATAGTCCATGTTGACAAAATAAGTCTCATTAAATTGAAGAAAATTAAAATCAAATCAAGCATCTTCTCTGACCATAATGGTTTGAAACTAGAATTCAATCACAAGAAAACAATAAAAAACACACAAAGACATGGGAGCTAAATAACATGTTATGAACAATGAATGGGTCAACAATGAGATGAAGGAAGAAATCAAAAGATACCTTGAAAGAAATGAAAATGAGGACACAACTATTCAAAATCTGTGGGACATAGGGAAAGCAATCCTAAGACAAAAATTCATTGCATTATAGACCTATTAAAAAAAGAAAAAACTCTAATAAACAATACTTTACACTTAAAAGAACTTGAAAAAGAAAAAACAACCACCTCTGGCTGGTGTGGCTCAGTGGATTGAGTGCCGATCTGATTCCCAGACAGGGCACATACCTGAGTTACAGGCCAGATTCCCATTTGGGGGTGCATGAGAGGCAACCACACATTGATGTTTCTCTCCCTCTTTCTCCCTTTCTTCCCCTCTCTCTAAAAATAAATAAATAAAATCTTTAAAAGAAAAAATAAAAAAACAAACAAAATGAAATAGAGTCTAAAAAATGGTATGAAAGATCAATAAGTCCAAGAGCTGATTCTTTGAAAAGATAAACAAGTTTGACAAATTTTAACAAAACTCATGAAGTAAAAAGAGAGGACCCAAATAAGGAAAATCAGAAATGAAAGATGAGAAATAAGAACAGAAACCAAAGAAATATAAATGATTGTAAGAAAATATTATCAATAACTACATGTCAATAAACTGGGCAACGTGGATGAAAGGATAAATTCCTAGAAACATACAATCTTCAAAAAAAATCAGGAAGAATCAGAGAATCTGAATAGATTATACCAGATTTTTGTCCAGAACCTCAGCTGCCACTCATGGGAGCCCAGCCAGCCCTCTGATGTCTCTTCTGCACTCTGTACCAGTCATGCTGTGGTGAAGTGGTTTCTTCTGTCCATGGTTACAAGGCTTCTTTCCAGCTATTGTTCCATTGGTTATTCCGGATGATTTCTCTACAATTTAGTTATAATTCCAGATTGGTCCCAGGAGGAGGTTATTGTAGCTTCACTTACTCCTCCACCATCTTTGATCTCCTCAGCATTAGTATTTTTTAAAGGACCTTAGGTGATTTTTTGTATCTGGAGTTGAGAACCATTGATCAATCTCTATCACGGTAGCCTCCACATTCTACAGCACTTCTTATCACATTGTAACGTGCACAGATCACTGGAGATGTCATTAAAATGCAGATTCTGATTCAGTGAAGCTATGGTCAGCTAAAATTCTACATTTCTAACAATATTCCAGGTAATGCTAATAATATGATCCACAGACCAGCCTTCAAAAGGATGTAGACCATCTTACAGAAATGTAAACATATTATATGAGACACAGTAAAATGACTTATAAAAGTTTTTGATAAATGTGAAAATTATTCCATAATATGAACATTTTTATTCTTGTAAAATAATGTTTGATGATAACTAAATACATCCTTGGTTGAGTCATTCAAAAATATTGATTGAGAATCTACCTTGTGTTAGACACTGTGTTAATTTATGTCTACTATAATTATTTGGAAGATCTTCTAAGCATTTACCATTTAGACCATGTAGATACTGTGGTATAAAACTCAAGTTTTGAATGATGACATGAATAGATTTGCCTGCTGTTATTTGTCATTACTTATGTTTTACAAAGGCTCTTCACACTTGCTTCTAAGGCAATTTAATATAAGAAGTGATGAGGGATATTTCATGTTAATCCAATATCAGAAGTTAGTGGTCTAACAGAATGTAGTGCTGTCATTGATGTACCTAAGCTCTTTCCTTGTGTCTTAATTTAATTCTCTTGGAGAAGAATGTGGTTGATCCTGTGATCTTTTTGAACTCAAGCTACTCATGTCTTTGGCATTGGCCAATCTATGGACACACTCACTTTGGGTCAGATGTCTACATCTTCCAATAGTCAATCAGGTATAATCATAGAGAAGAGGTCCAAGATGTCTACTCAATGGGTGGGCAGAGAAGGATTATGAGGTCACCAAAATATTTATAAGATTTTTAAATTGTGTATTTTCACAAGAATGAGTTGCTTTAATTTTCTTCAGTTAGGCACAGGAAAAATATGGAATTACCAGGGTTTTGTTTGTAGTTATACTTTACACAAAAAAAGTTGTGTCTCAAAGCTTTTGGGTTCCCAAAAGATTTTTCAAGAATTCTGGAACTAAGAAAGTGATTGCCCAAAGACTTTGGGAATTCCAAAGTTTTATTGGAATAAAACCAATAAAACTATTTTAATAGTGTTTTAATGTAATTAAATTAATTTATTCCAAAGCTCTAAATAAAAAATAATATAACTGGATAAATGTACCTGATCAAAAAGTCTCCAACATATGAACCTTATTAAATATAGAAAAGACTAAAGGAAGTCTTATTCTTGATTGAGAAATTCTTTTAAACTCAATTTTAACTTACACATATGCTACAATTGAGAAAAGATCAACTTAAATATATTTTTCTTAATAAGACAAACTAAAACTCAATTTAAGGATTTTAAGAAGTTAATGTAAGTTTAAATTCAATTCAGAAACCCTTCTAACTTGGAAAGGTCTACTTCTTAGTCAAAAATACCACATAATATATCCTGGAGTAAAGAACTTGGAAAAAGTTAGTAACAAGAAAATCAAGAGAGACTTATATGGAAATGTGAAAGATGTGTGGTTAAAATCATAGGATAATAGAATATCAGTTTTGGAAGGGATTTACTATCTGAATTTTCTCTATGACATCTCAGCAAAGGGTTACATAGCTTTTCTTAAGCACTTCTTAGGAAATCCACTTTGGTGGTAGAATGTGGATTATACTAGAAAGTGCAGTTACCAGAAGCATGGAAGCAGGTTAAGTGCTGAAGGTGTTGACTATGTCAGTCCAGGTATCAGGCAAGGACAGAATCTGGGCCATGAAAATGAGAAGGAAGGAAGGAGAAGTATATGAGGTAGATGTCACAAAGTGAGAATTAACTGGGTTTGGCAACTAACTACAGCTAGAGTTTCCAAAGAAAGACTGATTTTGGGTTCACAGTATGAATGATTGGAGAAGGAAATAGCTTTACCCTGGCTATTTCTTAGAGAATAATGAGGTATTTTTTTAAACATGCTGAGTTTAAACTGGCAAGGCATCTTGTGATATTGTCTATGGATTGTTTCTCTATTTTCAGTCCCAGGTCCATTGATTTTTCTTCTGCATTCATAGATATGAGTTATAGAAATCCTTGTTTTTATAAATGGAGAACATTACACTAGCTATAAGACTTAACAATCTAACATTATATGCTCAGAAATGGTAGAAAAATTATTGATACCTTTACACAATGGAATACTATGCAGCAAAAAGAAAAAAAAAGAGCTCCAATCCTTTGTGACAGCATGGTTGGAAATGGAGAGCATTATGCTAAGTGAAATAAACCAGGTGGTGAAAAACAAATACCATACGATCTCACCTATAAGTGGAACCTAATCAACAAAACAAACAAGCAAGCAAAACATAACCAAAGATATTGAAGTAAAGAACAAACTGACAGTAACCAGAGGGGACAGGGAAGGGGAATAATGGGGAAAAATAGAGGAAAGTCCATCAAGGAACCTAAATGAAGGACACATGGACAAAGCCAAAAGGGGGCAGGATCAAGGGTGGGAGGTGGGGATGGGTGAGTGGCAGGGAGTGGTGGGGGGGAAACAGTAACAACTGTATTTGAACAACAATAAAAAAAAGAAAAATCATTGATAATATCATTGACAAGAGGAAAAACAAATCAGTTAAAACCATTGTTTTAACATCCTTTATTTTTGTAGTTAACTGCTTAATCAGAATGGATTTGCTGTGTTTCAGTGGTTCAAAGTAACTACCTACCACTTGTAAATGTTGAGAGCACAAGTCTTACTGATGGTAAGTTAATAGGGCAAAGAGTTATTTCCACAATTAAGAAAGAAAATGATAATATAAGTAAATAAGTGCTTCATTATGCTGATGAGCCTGCAAAAATCAACTATTTACATAAAATTAAGGTAAAACTTTAATAGAAAATCATTTTTAAAATTTAAGCTGAATATTCTTAATTTTTAGAGTAGTAACTATTAACAAATAACTTCCATGTCAAAGTGAGTTATAGTTTATAAAGCAATTTAATATGTATTTTCTTATGTGAGCTGTATTTGAACCCTGTGGAGGCAGAGATTATGATATTCCCACAAGGACTTCAAAGCTAGTTGATGTCTAAATTGACCAACAAATATGGTATCCTCTATTTAGAGCCTGATTTCTGAGTTAAACATTCTTTTCATCATAACTTTATGCATGGCAAAATTTTAAATTTTAAAATTTTTTTTAAATTTTTAAAAATTTTGTGTATTTGTGGAAGATAATATATCTTTACTAACTTCTTTTAACCATTAAAATAAAGAATCTGTCTTCTGAAACACCTAAATTTTTTGATATACAATTTTAATGCTATATCACAGTTTACTCAGGAACACTAAATCTGTACAAGTTAATTTAACAAAGACAATTTAATGTAAGAGATTGGAGAACAAAGATGTAATACTGAAACAGTAACTATAGGAAGCAGCTACCATTCCTGGGTCTGGAGGAATAAAGAAAGTTGGAAGTCGGGCTGGCATGCATGGAAATGATAAATGGCTTCTCTGGACTGAATTGTGTCCACCCCCATATTCATACGTTGAAGTCTCAAACCCAATGTAGTGGTACTTGAAAATGGAGAGGTAATTAGGATTAGATGAAGTCCTGAGACTAGGGTCTTTATAAGAAGAGGCACAAGAACCTCTCTTTCTCTTCATCATGTAAGAACATGGCAAGAAGGTTGCTGTAAGCCAGGAAAAGAGTTCACACCATGCTGGCTCCCTGATCTTGGACTTCCAGCCTCCAGAACTGTGTGAAAATAAATTTCTGTTGTGTAAGTGACCCAGTTTATGGTATTTTGTTCTGGCAACCGAGAAGACTGAAAAAATGACTAAAGGGATATTGGTATGGCACTGGCAAATGTCTGGTACAGGTATTTGCAGAGGGCAATTTATTTATTAGCTTCTTTTAGTTTTATCAAATGTCACTAAAAGTTAACCTTATCTTTCTAGTTGTTTGAGCTATTCTGAAAACTGTTGTGCAGAATCCAGTGACATTCAGGAAAGTTAGTGTCATACAAAGGGTGGGCTACTGGGAGTGAAGCTCCCCAGTATATATAATAAGGAGAAAATTGACTGTAGAGAATTTTAGAACAATGATACACCTGATTAAAAGTCTGTATGCTTTTATTATTACAATGCACTGGCAAGTCTAAACAATGTCAGTGTTAAAATACTGTTCCCTCATGGGTCGACCACTCTTCCCCACTCCATCCCCCTTTTCTTGTGTACACTGCTGAAATAAGTTGTTACAGTTTCTAAGAGAATATATTTAGGGTCAAATTGTTTTAGAAGGCACTTTTTATCCCTCATGCCTTTAGAATTTACAGGAATGAAGAATGTTACACCTTAAGATTTTAAATAATTCAAACAAATAGCCTTGATATCAGATGTAGCCACAGCAAAGCAAACTGTGATGGTTATGTTCAGGTGATCATTCAGTGCATGGTTAGAGTCATAGTTGCCCAAACAAGAGAACACTTTCATCATCTTCTGTGACTGTCACTAGTCCTGATGTAGGGTGAAACTCCTGCCTGCTGCACTATTGGAGAGAAGTGGATATGCAAATATCAAACACTAGGGTCCAACAAAGATCTTTGCCATGGAGTGAGTCAGTTCCACATGGTCATTTAGAGATCCAGGTTACAGTCCCCACCTCATTGTTTCACCATATCCAAGGGAACTGACATGTCTTGGTCTGGGGAAGTTGAGTCACTGCCTTGTTTCTGTCCCAGTCCCTAAAATGAGGATGACAAATGATTATTCTTTTTTTATCAACTGATACAAAAGAAGCATATATCACTTCCCCTCATATTCTACAATTTAGACTTTTCTTTAGGGGCATTAACACAGTATAATCTCACAACAATAGATTAAAAGCAATTGCACACATGCTCTGGAATTTATCAAGTGAAAGGACACAGAGATGCCATTTCTATCAAGTCCTGTACACTCTTTATACTCTCTACTGCCAAGGTTGATAAAACCACCTGCCTAAAGAATTCATCAGAGAGAAGGCAGCCCTAGAGAACCTATTCATCTGCTACATCTAACAGTAAGGGAAGCTGAGAAGTGCAATCTCTAGGTAGGTGGCCATGGGCCCAGCTTAAACTGAATTACTATGTAAAAAAGGAAGAGCAAATTTTGGGAAACTGTTAGCAGTCTGCTATTAAATAGTATGTGTTCACAGATTTTTGTAAACATGCCTTATCTCTTAGCTAACATGGCAAGCAGGATGCTGCCCATAGCCAAGAGAGCAGCTTTTTGTCCAAACTCCTATAGATTGTGAAATTGACATCTTGGTAAATACGTATTTATACAGACATAATGACATCAAATGTTCTGATGAAACTAGAACTCTATATTTTTATTTTATTTCGGCACATTTTTCCTTGCCAGATAGGGAAAAGTTCATTATTCTTCCAGGCACCAAAAGAATGTAAACAATTAAAATACAGCAACTTGCTTAACACTTGGAAAATCTATGTTAAACACCATGAACATAATTCATTTAAACACTTATGTTTCTGTAGAGACTTTTAGCCCAAGGTCTACACAAATTTAAAAAAAATTAGATGGAACATTATATGAAAAACAAGGGGCAAGTCTTCCTGTCCTAATGCTATTCAGTCAAATGTACAATGATTGATAGAATTACAGAGGAATGCTACCACCTATGGTGATAGGGAGCATTTTCTACATTCAGGTCAATCCTTAATCAATAAGTTGACTTCATTTTGTCTGTTTTATAAAGTAGATACACAGTTGTTTACTACCAGGCATGGTACTGAATATATTATAATATACAAGTCATCAAAATTTTCTGTGGGCTTAATTCCTACTATTTTGTTGTTTCTCTACTGTTCACTATATTACTGCCCAGATGTGAAGTTGATAGTTTTAAACTATCTATTATATGATAAGGATATTAGAAAGTGAGAAAAATATTTACTCAGATATCATTTCTAATCACCTTTATTCTTTAGTGTAGTCCTGATTTTCACTTGGTTATTATATTCTTTACTGTTGAAGACATTTTGGAAATATTTCTTAGAGTTTCTTCTTCTGATGAATTCCCTCAGTTTCTCTTGTTAAAGAATCTTTGTTTCCTCCTTGACTTTTGAAATACATTTTTGTTAGCTATAGAGTTACAGCTTCACATATTTTTTCTTTTTATTTTAATATTTTGAACTTGCCCTACCATTGTCTTCTTGCCTGCCTAGTCTCTGAAGAGAAGTCTTCTGTTATTCTTATGTTTATTCCTCTAAATATAATGTTTTCTTTGACTGCTTGCAAGCTTTTCTCTTTCTACTGGACTTTTAGCAACTAGATTACAATGCATCTCAGTGTGCTTTGCTCTGTGTTTCTTCTGCATACAGTTCACTAAATTGGATTTGTAGGGGTTGAATTTCCATCAGATTGAGAAAATGTTCAGATGTCATTTGTTTAATTTTCTATATCCTCCTTGCATTTATTTCTGTTAGTAATTACTAATGCAGTTGAATAGATTCCTAAAATCCAGAAGCCTGATTTGAACTATTGGCTAACACTGTGTAACATAAGTAACTGAGGAAGAAAAAAACGGGGTCTGTTGGTATGTTTGTATTGAAGAATTTTGGCTTTTGCCTTTAACTTATATAGAGAATGGGGACAAAATTTTTTGGACTTTATTATACTATGGAAATAAGATAGTATAAGGGAATCCATATTATACAATATTATGACCATTGTATTTTTTTTAATGTAAACAGATTTTTTATTTTTTTATTTTTTAATATATTTTATTGATTATGCTATTACAGTTGTCCCATTTCCCCCCTTCACTCCCCTCCACCCTGTACACCCTATCCCACCCACATTCCCCCCCTTTAGTTCATGTCCACGCGTCATACTCATAAGTTCTTTAGCTTCTACATTTCCCATACTATTCTTACCCTCCCCCTATCTATTTTCAACCTACATTCTATGCTACTTATTCTCTGTACCTTTTCCCCCTCTCTCCTCCTCCCACCACCCTGTTGCTAACCCTCCATGTGCCCTCCATTTCTGTGGTTCTGTTCCTGTTCTAGTTGTTTGCTTAGTTTCTTTTGGTTTTGCTTTAGGTGTGGTTGTTAATAATTGTGAGTTTGCTGTCCTTTTACTATACATGTTTTTTTCTTTATCTTCTTTTCTTAGATAAGTCCCTTTAACATTTCATAAAATAAGGGCTTGGTGATGATGAACTCCTTTAACTTGACCTTATCTGAGAAGCACTTTATCTGCCCTTCCATTCTAAATGAGAGCTTTACTGGATAGAGCAATCTGGGATGTAGGTCCTTGTCTTTCATGACTTGGAATATTTCTTTTCAGCCCCTTCTTGACTGTAAGGTCTCTTGAGAAATCAGCTGACAGTCTGATGGGAGCTCCTTTGTAGGTTACTGTCTCCTTATCTCTTGTTGCTTCTAGGATTCTCTCTTTCATTTTTACCTTGGCTAATGTAATTATGATGTACTTTGGTGTGTTTCTTCTTGGGTCCACCTTCTTTGGGACTCTGAGCTTCCTGGACTTCCTGGAAGTCTATTTCCTTTGCCAGAATGGGGGTGTTCTCCTTTATTATTTGTTCAAATATGTGCTCAATCTGTTGCTTTTCCTCTTCCCCTTCTGGTACACCTATAATTCGGATGTGGGAACATTTAAAGATGTCCTGGAGGCTCCTAAGCTTCTCCTCATTTTTTTTAATTCTTATTTCTTCATGCTTTTCTACTTGGTTGATTCTATCTTCCTTCTGGTCCACTGTATTGTTTTGAGACTCAGATTCCTTCCTTTCACTACTGGCTCTCCTCCATGTATCTTCCTGCATCTCTTTTATGGTAATCTGCATCCTTTCATCTAATTTGCGCCCAAAATCAACCAATTCCATGAGCTTTCTGATCACCAGTGTTTTGAACTGTGCATCTGATAGATTGGCTATTTCTTGGTTGCTCAAAAGTATGAGTCCTGGGGGACTGATCTGTTCTGTTGGAAACATGTCTTTTCCTGTCTCTCCTTTTTTTTCCCCGTCTGGTCACTCTAGTTACGGTGGGGGCGGGGCCTTAGGTGTTTTCCTGGGCTGGGCACCCCAGTTGCTAGATTGTGACGTTATATGTGGGGGCGGGGGCAGGAGTGGGGAAGGGAGGGAACAATGGCGGTAGTTCCATTCTCCTGGGCTCAGACCCTTCTCTGGGATCCTGGGCTGCGAGCTCTGCCCTGGTCCACAATCGCTGCCTCCCTGGGTCCGCCAGCCGCAGCTTGCGTACTCAGGGATCACCACTGCGTTCTTGCGCCCCCGATGGCTGTCGCACTGATTCCACGCCAAATTTTCCCCGACCTCCATGTGCCACCGACCCGTGCCAGCCCCGTGCCTGCCCAGCTCGTCTTCTCCTACCAGTCTGGATGTACGGGTCTACTTCAACTTCTTGGCTGTCCGACTTCCATTCAGATAAATCCTCTATCAGTTCTGGGTGTTATTCTATCTTTAAATTATTGTTGTTCTAATCTTGGTTGTGCGAGGAGGTACGGTGCGTCCAACTATTCCTCCAGCTTGCCGGAAGTCCTGACCATAGTATTTTTATTCTATTATTTGATGTTATTACATTTCTGGGGAAATTTTGAGTTGAAAAATAAAAGTGAATGCATTTTTAGTCTATATTTTTGGACTGGCCTTGGAGTTGATCAAATTTAAAACAAATGAACTGCTTCCCATTGTTCCCAGGAAGATAATTCAAACAAAAATAGTTGGTATTGGGAAACTCATACCAATGAAGGTGTTAGCATAACTGTACTAATAAATTACTGATCTTGCTCCTGAGGGGATAATACAACCTCTATTAGCTTCAGACTTAATTGGTGAGCCCAAAGTTTTAAAAGACAAAAATGCTGGATCGCTGTACAGCTTATTTCACAATGATCTGGACTCTGAAAATGCATCTTTTCTTCTTCTTCTATACTGTAAATGATTAGTGACTGACATTCTGACCTGATCATATTCAGCTCTGCTTGAGGGAAATTTACTTATGATAGTGGTTTGAGCGGGGAGGAAGGAATACTGCAAAACACATTAGCTGAGGAGTTCAGTCTTAAGGTTTTCCAGTAAGAAAGATAAACAGACTCATCAAGAAAAAAAAGACAGAGTGCCCAAATAAATAAAATGAGAAATGAAAGAGGAAAATTAACAGCTGACACCACAAAAATACAAACAAATTGCAGAAAATATCACAAACAACTACATGCCAACAAATTGCACAACCTGGACAAAATGGATAAATTCCTAAAACATTCAATCTTCCAAAACTGAATTAGGAGTTTAGGAAATCTGAATAGACTGATTGCAACTAATGAAATTGAACCAGTAATAAGAAAACTCTCAAGAAACAAAAGTACTGTGAATTCTACCAACATTCAAAGAAAAACTAATACCTATCCCTCTCAAAGTATTCCAGAAAATTCAAAAGAAGGGAAAAGTTCCAAGGTAGTTTTATGAGGCCTGCATTATCATAATTCCAAAACCAGCTAAAGATTCTACAAAGTAAGAAAATTATATGCCAATATCCTTGATGAACAAAGATGCTAAAATCCTAAACAGAATATTAAGAAACCAGATCCAGCAATATGTTAAAATATCATACACCATGATCAAGTAGGATTTATTCTGGGGATGGATGGTTTGTACAATAACAACAAATCAATAAATGTGGTGCACCACTTAAACAAAATGAAGAGTAAAAATCACATGATCATATTAATAGATGCAGAAAAAGCATTTGATAAAATGCAGCACCAATTTATAATAAACTCTCAATAGAGTGGCAACAGAGAGAGCATACCTCAATATAATAAAGGCCATATATGACAAAACCACAGTGTACATTATACTCAATGGGCAATATCAAAAGTATTTTTCTTGAAATCAAGAACAAGACAGGGAGGTCCACTTTTACTACCTTTCCTTTCACAACTCTTATCCAACATAGTACTGGAAGTCCTAGCCACAGCTATCAAACAAGGAAAAAAAGTCATCTGAAATTGGAAAAAAGAAGTAAAACTGTCATTATTTTCTGATGACATCATGCTGTATATAGAGAGCCATGAAGATTCCACTAAAAAGACTGCTAGAACTGTTCAATGAATTCAGTAAAGTAGTAGGATGCGAAATAAATATCCAGAAATCAGTTGTATTTTTATACAACAGTAATGAATAATCAGAAAGGGTAATTAAGAAAACAATCCCATTCACAATTGCTAAAAAACAAAACAAGTACCTAGGAATAAATCTAAGGATGTAAAAAAGCTGTACTCAGAAAATTATAAGACATTGAAGAAAGAAACTGAAGAAGGTATAAATAAGTAGAAGAATATATAATGTTTATGGAAGAATTAAGATCATTAAAATGTCTATACCACTTAAAGCAATCTATACATTCAACACAATTCCTATCAAGATACTAATGGTGTATTTCACAGAACTAGAATAAATATTCCAAAAATTTATATAGAACCACAAAAGACCCCAAATAGCCACAACAATCTTGAGAAAAAAGAACAAAGTTGGAGCAATCATACTTCCTGATATGAGACTATACTACAAGATCATAGTAATCAAAACAACACAGTACTAGCATAAAAACAGACATATAGAGTGATAGAATAGAAATAAATATAGAGGCCAGAAATAAATCTATGCCTTTATACACAACTAATATTTGACAAAGAAAGCAAGAACATACAATGGAATAAAGATACTCTATCAATACATGGTGCTAATAAAGTTGGACAGATACATGCACAAGAAATGAAATGATCACCTTTTTACACCATACACAAGAATAAACTCAAAGTGGATTAAAGAGGCGAGAAGTTGGTAGCAATGTAGGTGGGAGCTGAGTGCACTTGCTCATATACCCAACTGGGATACTTAACTGATCTTCTGAAAAACAAAGTAAACAGTCAACAGAATCTCAGCTGATATGAAGTTTGGAATCCAAAGGATACAGGGGATGCTCCCAAACAGGTTGTGAGGAAGTTTTATAGGCTGGTGGGGAAGGTCCCTGGGCATGGCGCCAGAGACCACAGCTGTTGTGGGAACACTGGGTCAGTGATAGCCTATCAGCTCCCTCCCCTCCCCGGGTAGGGAAGTCCAAGACTCACACTAGGAGGGACCTGGATGCACAAAGTCTCTAGGCGGAAAAAAAGACAGCAAATGATACAGAACTGGCTTTGTACCCAGGTTAGGGTGGTGGTCACCAGCCAGGACAGTGCCAGACAATTTGGGGGAACCTGGTGACACCTGGAGCTGGGAGAAGAGGTGAGTCATGACTAGCTGTGATCCAAATATATTCTGGACTTGCCAGAGATTTGGACTGTGTGAAAAGCCAGGCAGCGGCTCTGAGCAGCAGCAGCACCCAGAGATTTTTTTCAAAAGGGGAACTGAGGTGCACAGTACAGGGCCCTCTTAGGCACAGCAGATGGGCCAAAAAAGAGGAGGAGTGTGGACACAATTTGCTCCCACTCAGTGCACCTGAGGGACTAATCAAAGTGGAGCAAAGTAAGGTGGCTTATTGACACTGGCCTGACACAAATGCACAGAGTGGAGAATGCAGCAGCACAGTGCTGTCAGGGCATGGGCTAGAAACTGGGCACCTGTGGTTGTTGTAGCCCAGACTCAGCCTCCATCCTTGCAAAACCACAAGAAAGAAAAAAAAATGGAGCCCAACTCCACTCTGCCTGCAGGATTCAGGAAGATCTGCAAAACTAGCTGGACAGGGCAGGTTTAAAATCAGCAGAAGGCTCCCACCCTCCACGAGTAAGATGGTAAGACGTGGAGCTGAGAGAAAACCAGGGACAGATCCACAAAAGTCAGAAGCAAACACCAAGAGCTGAGACAAACTTCACTTTGTTCTTTATCAGAGCTTGCATGTTTATTTTTTAATTTCTCTTGCTCCTTTCTGTTTATTTACTTTTTTGCTTTTATTGTGTTTTGTCTTTTTATTCTCTTTCATATTGCATTTTAATTTTTCTTCTTTCACTTCACTCTATTCCAAATAACACACTACTCTTGGTCTTTTACTTTTTATTCTTCTTATTCAGAGTATATATTTCTTATCATATTATTGTTATTCCAAATCCCACACAGCACCTTTCCCTGGTCTTAATCCACTTTGCCATCTTCCTGAGCTTCACTACTATTGTTGCAAACTTTTTCTCTCATACTCCACCATGTTCCTATCCCTCACTCTCACCATTTCTCCTCCATCTAACCTTGTGTAGGCACTCTTCTTTCTTAAGTGAGCTCAAATTCTTTTTCTCCTCTAATAAGAGCCTTACTTCTTCCACCTTTTATAAACAGTGGCTAGTTGGGTGAAATATGATGGTGATTGCTGTACTTCTCCAAAGGAACTCCTATTTGTTCACTATTTATTTGTACTTTAAATCCCATAGAATACTCTCCCACTGTCTTACTCCATCTCATCTTCCCCCTGCCCCTGATCAGTTGAGTGATGAATTTTATTTCATTGTTTTCTCTATCCCTTTTTTTCTCTTCCCTCTTTCCACCTGGGCTTTACTCCTTACTCTTATTAGTTTGCTTCCCCAATCCTCTCAAAATCATTTTTCTTTATGGTAGACATCTCATATTTACTTTTTGCTTTTCTACCATATTTTATAACCATTCCACCTTTATTAAACTTCATTCAGCTGTCATTGCTGTTAACCCTGCTGTGGTTTTTCTGCAACTTTGTCCCCATTTGTCCAGTATCTTTTCAATTTTACTTCAAACCTCATAGCATACTCTTCCCTCTTCTCACCCCATTGTTCCCATCACCCTTTTTTGTTTTATGTTTTAAATTTTGTTCTCTCCCTGTTTTCACCTCAGTTCTATCCCAACTCATCAATTCTCCTACCTCTTACCACTCAATAACATTTTAACCTCTTTTAGTCATCTCATATTCCTTTTGTCATACCTTATAATATCCTCAGTCTCTCTTCACCTTTATTAATCTTAGTTCAATTGTGATAGAAATTGCTGATGTGGTAGGCGGATTCTTTTTGCTGGTGTAGGATTGGTTGTTTGGTAATATTACTTTGTTAACCAACACCTGTACAACAGCATACAAGACAAAGTGAGAGTTACAACTACAAGTAAACCCTCTGGAAGAGAGAACCCACAAAGAAGCCACCAACAGGTAAACCGCAAATATAGCAAGAGAGTCCACACAAATGGAAGAAAGGGAAACCCTAGAGCATACAGACAAGGAGATCAAAGAGACCACACCACTGAGTCCCACAGAACCCCTATCACAGAAGGCCACTCAGTGAAGACAGCTGGCAAAGCAGAGCATATGGAATCACAGAAACAAACCAAAAGAGTCACATATAATGGGGAGACTAAGAAAAAAACCCATGATCAAAAGGAATAGAAGATTCTCCAGTAAAAGAGCTAAATGAAATGGAGGCCAACAAACCATCGTATAGAATTCAAAAGAGTAGTTATAAGGATGCTGAAGGAACTCAGTTGACAACTGAAAGAAACTGAGCAGGAATTGTAACAGCATGAAAAGAAAATAGAAACTGTAAACAAGAACCAGGAAGAAATAAAGAATATAATATCTGAAATAAAAAAAAAAAACAGTAGAAGGAATTACGAGTAGGATGGATGAAGCAGTGGATGGAATTAGTAAACTAGAAGACAAGGCAGAAATAAATACCCAGGCAGAGAAGCTGCATGAAAAAAGACTAAAAGAATATGATATAGCTTAAGGGAACTACAGAACAACATGAAACACAACAACATATGAATCACAGAAATACCAGATGGAGAAGAAAAGGAGAAAGGGATAGAAAACCTATTTTAAAAAGTAATGACAGAAAACTTCCTGAACCTGGAGAGGGAAAAGCCAAGCAAGTTCAGTAAGCACAGAGGGTCCTAATCAAGATGAACCCAAAGAGGCTTACTGAAAAACACATCAAAATAAAAATGACAAGTTTTAAACACAAAGAACCCTAAGAAAAGCAAGGGAGAAGCAGGAAATAAAATATAAGGGAGCTCCGATAAGGCTAGCAGCTGATTTCTCAACAGAAGCACTGTAGCCAGAAGGGAATAGCAAAAAATATTCTAAATAGAAAAGCAAAGGCCTGCAACCAAGACTACTCTATGCAGCAAGACTCTTAATTAAAATGGAAGACAAAATAAGTAGTTTCCCAGAAAAAAGAAGGCTAAAAGAATACACTTCCACCAAACCAGCATCACAAGATATGCTAAAGGGACTTCTTAAGAAGATGAAGAAAAAGATTGAGAGAAAGAGAAACACAGGTACAAAGGGGAAAAGTGAATAAGTACCTATTAATAATAACCATAAATGTAAATGGGTTAAATGCTACAATCAAAAGACATAAGGTAGCTGAATGGATAAGTAAACAGGACCCACATTTTTGCTGCCTACAAGAGACCCACTCAGAGCAAAAGACCTACCCACTGAAAGTGAAGGATTAGAAAAAATATTCTAAGCAAATGGACAGGAAGAAAAATCTGGGGTAGCAATACTTCTATCAGACAAAGTAGACTTCAAAACAAAAGCCAGAAAAAGAAACACAGGGAGACACTTCATATTACTCAAGGGAAGAATCCATTAAGAAGACATAAACATTGTAAACATATATGTACCAACATAGAAACACCCAAATATATCAGGAAAATCTTGGAAGACTTCAAGAAAGATATAGACAGCAACACACTTATAGTAGGGGATTTTAACACCCCATGGTCAATAATGGCTAGATTTTCCAAAAAAAATATCAACAATGATATTGTGGCATTGAACAATGTCCCAGATCAAGTGGAATTGACTGAATATATATATGACCTTTCAACGCAAAGAAGCAAAATATACATTCTTTACAAATGTACATGGGACATTTTCAAAGATAGACCACATGATAGGGCACAAAACAAGCCTCAACAAATTCAAGAAAGTTGAAATTATATCAAGCATTTTTTCAGACCACAAAAGCCTGAAACTAGAAACCAACTTCAAGGAAAAAATTCAAAAACACTCAAACTCATAGAGCTTGAATAGCATGCTATTAAACAATGAATTGGTTAAGAATGAGATCAATGAAGAAATCAAAAGTTTCTGGAAGCAAATGAAAATGAACACACAACAGTCCAAAACCTGTGGGACACAGTGAAGGCAGCCCTGAGAGGGAAGTTCATAGTAATACAGGCCTACCAAAAAAAGATAGAAACATTTCAAACAAACAGCCTAACCCTACACCTACAAGAACTGGAGGAATAACAAAGACAGCCCAGAGCAAGTAGAAGGAAGGAAATAGCTAAGATCAGAGCAGATTAAATGACATATAGACTAAAAGAACAACTAAAAGGATCAATAAATCCAGGAGCTGGTTCTTTGAAAAGGTAAACAAAATTGATAAGCCTTTATCCAGACACATCAAGAAAAAAAGAGAGAGGACCCAAGTAAACCAGAAATGAGAGAGGAGAGATTACAACTGATACCATAGAAATACAAAGGGTTGTCAGAAATTACTATGAACAACTATATGCCAAGAAATTTGAAAACATGGGTGAAATGGAAAAATTTCTAAAAAAATATAGTCTTTCCAAATTGAATCTAGAAGATGCAAAAACCCTGAACAGACCAATAACAGCTAGTGAAATTGAAGCAATAATAAAAAAACTCCCAACACACAAAAGCCCTGGACTGGACAGTTTCAAAAGATAATTTTACAAAACATTCAATGAAGAGTTAACCTCTAAACTTCTCAGACTGTTTCAAAAATCCAAGAAGAGAGAAGATTCCCAATCTCTTTTTATGAGGCCAGTATCATCCAAAACCAAAAATCCAAAACCAAATAGAGACAACAAAGAAAGACAACTACAGACCAATATCTCTGATGAACATAAACACTAAAATCCTCAACAAAGATTTAATGTATTGCTGGGTTACTGCATCCAGCAATATATTAAGAAGATCATACAACAAGATCAAGTGGGATTCATCCCAGGGATAGGCAGATAATACAATATTTGCATGTCAATAAATATAATACATCACATAGACAAGAGGAAAGATAAAAATCACATGATCATATCAATAGATGCATAAAAATAATTTGATAAGGTATAGCACCAATTTATGGTAAAAATGCTCAGCAAAGTGGGAGGGAGCATACTTCAATATAATAAAGGTCATGTACAAGAAACCTACAACCAACATCATAGTAAATGGGCAAAAACTAAAACTTTCCCACTAAGTCAGGAACAAGACAAGGGTGTCCACTTTCACCACTTCTATTCAACATAGTATTGGAAGTTCACAGTGACCAGACAAGAAAACGAAATAAAAGGCATCCAAGTTGGGAATGAAGAAGTAAAACTGTCATTGTTTGTAGATGACATGACATTGTATATAGAAAATGCCATAGGCTCCACCAAAAACTACTGACCTAGCAAGTGAATTTAGCAAAACACCAGGATACAAAGTCAATATTCAGAAACCAAAAGCATTTCTGTACACCAACAATTAAATATCAGAAACAGAAACTAGGGGAAAATCCTATTTACTATGGCAAAAGGAAAAATTAAGTACATAAGAATAAACTTAACCAAGGAAGTAAAAGACCTGTACTCACAAAACTACACAACACTGAAAGAAGAAATGAAGTGAGACACAAATAAATGGAAGCATATACCATGTCCAAAGATTGGGAGAATTAACATCATTAACATGTCCATACTACCCAAAGCAATTTATAGATTCAATGCATTCCTTATTAAAATACCAATGGCATATTTCACAGATATAGAACAAATATTTCAAAAATGTATATGGAACCATAAATGACTCCAAATAGCCTCAGCAGTTTTGAAGTAGAAGAACAAAGTAGGAGGGATCACAGTACCTGATGTTAAACTATATTACTAGTCCTCTGAAATCAAAACAGTCTGGTACTGGCACAAGAACAGACACATAGATCAATGGAACAGATTAGAGAGCCCAGAAATAAATATATGTCTTTATGGTCAATTAATATCTGACAAAGGGGTCAGAAGCATAAATGGATTAAAAATAGCCTCTTCAACAAATGGTGTTTGGAGAACTGCAATGGTACATGCAACATAATGAAGCTAGACCACCAACTTACACCATACACAAAAATAAACTCAAGATGAATAAAAGATTTAAATTTAAGTTATGTCACCATAAAAGTCCTAGTGAATGACATAGGCAGGAACATCTCAGATAGTTCATGCAACAATATTTTCACCGATATGTCTCCTTGAGCAAGGGACATAAGGGAAAGAATACACCAATGGGACTACAACAAATTAAAAGGCTTTTGTATAGTTAAGTAAAACATCAGCAAAATGAAAGTTAACCAACCAGATGAGAAAATATATTTGCAAATAATACCTTGGAAAATGGTTTGATATCAAATTATATAAAGAGCTCACGCAACTCCACACTAGGAAGACAAACAATCCAATTAAAAAATGGGCAAAGGACCTGAGCAGATACTTCTCCAAGGAGGACAATACAGAGGGGCCCAGAGACATATGAAAGGATGCTCAGCATCACTAGTCATTAGAGAGATGCAAATTAAAACCACAGTGACATACCACTTCACACGTCAGAATGGCCAGCATAAGCAAATCAACAAACAATAAGTGCTGGTGGGGTTGTGGATGATGGGTACCCTAGTAAATTGTTGGTGGGAATTCAGACTGGTACAGTCACGGTGGAAAACAGGATGGAATTTCCTCAAAAAACTAAAAATGGAATTGCTTTCTTTTTTATTGTTGTTCAAGTACAGTTTTCTGCTTCCCCCCTGACCCCTCCCCACCACCCCAGCCCTTCCCACCTCCTTCCCCTGTTTCCACCCCCACCTTGTTATTGTCCATGTGTCCTTTATAATTGTTCCTGTAAATCCTTCACCCTTTTCCCCTATTATCCCCTCCCCTCTCTTCTTTGGTCACTGTCAGCCTGTTCTCAATTTAAATGTCTTTGGCTATATTTTGCTTGCTTGTTCATTTTATTGATTAGGTCCCTATTAAAGGTGAGATCATATGGTATTTGTATTTCACAGCCTGGCTTATTTCAGTTAGCATAATGCTCTCCAGTTCCATCCATGCTGTCACAAAGTGTAGGAGCTCCTTCTTTCTTTCTGCTGTGTAGTATTCCACTGTGTACATGTACCACAGTTTTTTTGGTCCATTCATTTACTGATGGGCACTTAGCTTGCTTCCAGCACTTGGATATTGTAAATTGTGCTGCTATGAACATTAGGGTGCATAGGTTCTTTTAGATTGATGTTTCAGGGTTCTTAGGATATAATCCTAGCAGTGAAATTGCTGGGTGGAACTGCCTTTTGACCTGTAATTCTCCTGCTGGGATTATACACTAAGAAACCTGAAACAATTCAAAGGAACCTATACACCACAATGGTCATAGCAGCACAATTTACAATACCCATGTGATGGAAACAGCTTAAGTGCCCATCAGTAAATGAGTAGATGGAAAAACTGTGTTACATTTACACAATGGAATACTACTTGGCCATAAAAAGAAAGAACTCTCATCTTTGGAGCAGCGTTGTTGGACATGGAGAGTATTTTGCTAAGTGAAATAAGTCAGTCAGAGAAAGGCAGATATCATATTATTTCACTTATATGTAGAATCTCATGAACAAAATAAACTAACAAAAAATAAAAATTTACTTCTAAACACAGAGAACAGATTGATAGCTGTCAGAAGGGAAGGAGGTTGGGGGGCTGATGGTATTAAACAAAAACAAAAACAAAAAACCTTTATAGACAGACAGCAAAATGGTGATTGCTAGAGGGAAAAGGGAATGGAGGGAGGTAGTAGAGGCAAAGTGAAGGTAAGTGGTAATGGAAGAAGACTTGTCTATGGATAGTCAGTACACAATACAATATACTGATGATGTATTACAAAATTGTACACTGAAACATATATAATTTTATTAACCAATGTCACCCCAGTAAGTTCAATAATTTTTTTAATTGTGCATCCAAAGGCACTAGCAACAGAGTAAAAAGGGCACCCACAGAATAGAAAAAAATACATTCAGTAAACAAGGGTTCCTTTTTATTCACAACCTCTCCAACACTTGTTACACCTGTCTTGTTGATAATAGCCATTCTAACATGTGTGAAGTAGTATTTCATTGTAATTTTGATTTGCATTTCCCTAACAGCTAGTGAAGTTTAACATTTTTTCATATATCTGTCCGTTGTTGGTGGTGGGAATGTAGACTCTACAGCCTTAGAAAAACAGTATATTAGTTTCTCAAAAAATTAAAAATAGAATTACAATGTTATTCAGCATTTCCACATCTGGGTACATACCCCCCAAATTTAAAGGAGGGTCCAAAGATATATTTGTATACCAATATTCATAGCAGCATTATTCACAGTAGCTAAAACCTGGAAGCAACCCAAATGTTCATCAATGGATAAATGCATAGGAAAACTGTGGTACATACATAAAATGAAATATTATTCAGCCATAAAAAGGAAGGAAATTCTGCTATGTGCTACAACATAGATAAACCCTGAGGACATTATGCTACATAAAATAAACCAGTCACGAAAAGACAAAGACTGTATGATTCCACTTCTGTGAGGCACCCAGGGGAGTCAGATTTTCAAACACTGAAAGTGGAATAGTGGTTGCCAGTGGCTTGGGGAGATAGGAATGAAGAGTTGTTGTTTAACAGGGATGGTTTCAGTTTTTCAAGCTGGAAAGCATTATGAAATGGATGTGATAATGATTGCTCAACATTATGAATATATTTAATAGCACTGAACTGTACACTTAAAAATGGTTAGGATGGTGATTTTTATGTTATGTGTATTTTACCACAATAAACTATTGAAAAAAGTGCTGCTTAAAGCTGCTAAATTTGCAACAATGTTTATGCAGAAATAAAAAAACATACAATTAGTAACTTTATTTTTCTTAAATGAATACACTGCTGCTTAAAAAATTTAAATAACTTGCTAAAATTTACATGGCTGTGAGTGACAAAGATGAAGTTAGAGCCAGTCAGTCAGAGGAAGAGTCCAGGCAGACTGCATTGTGAGTAGGGTGAAGAGTTAAGTTAATTTTCAAATAATTTAAAAGGTTAGTACTTTTCTAATAACACAACACCTTTAAAACATGACATTGAACACATTTTGTACAGCTGTTAATGCTTTGTACCTACTTAACCCTGCAAATGAGCCTTTATAATTTTCAGTTGTTTATTTTATCTCCATTGGACAACATTCATAATATGAACCAATAAGACTAAAACACTGCATTTAATTTAAACAATAGTTGCAGGGTAATAAAATGGAAGCTGGTCTCAAATATAATTGCCAGATGTCACAGAATGAAGTGCCTCTGGTCACAGAAGGAACACGTTTCCTGTAGTGTGTACATATTGAAGAGACATATATCAAAAGCCTACAATAGATCCCTATTGCACACGGAATAAAGACTTCCTAGTCAGCTGCAGCATGCATTTACAACTTTATTTTCAACTACTAGATTTTATGAGTCCTCTTCCTGACTGCTAATGGTTTCAAAGTGCCTGATGATTTTCTGTGTCTGTACCTCCATTACAATTACATCTTGATGAAACCATCCTTCTCTTCATCTTTGCCTGTATAACATTAACTCATTTGTTAAAGTAGAGCTCAAGTTTCATCTTGCTAGTAAAACATTTCACCATAAAAACCCTTGCTTGATATGGTAGCTTTTGCCTTCATCCCTCTTGATGTTTATTGTCTACATGCATTCATCATTTACTTTGTAGAATTGTTAGTATTCAATTCAATTCCTTAAATATTTGTGGAATTTCAATATACTCTGCCAGACTCTAGATAGAAAACAGTGCATAAGACACAGCCCCTGCCTTCAAAGAATTATTTCTCAGTTGATTAAAAGCTACTTGAATGACATATAACAAAGATTCTAAAGTAAAATTTAAAAACCTATGTTAGGCTTTCAAGTAGGAAAAGCCTGCAAATTTAATGGGAAGAAAAAAAAATTTATGTTAAAAATACACTTTGAATTTTAAACAAAAACAGACTCACTTCGTTTAGAACTAAGAAATAGGTTCCAGGCTTTAAAGCTATGCTTGTAAGGTCAATTTCTGCTCAGAGTGAACAAAAATAGAAAAGCAAAATATTTAATACAAACACACAAAATTTGAACTGATTATGGTTGAGGCAGAAAATGTCAGCTGAGAAAATAAATTATGTTAAGAAAACATTTTTCTTTATTAAATGTGATAAAAGAGGAAGAAGGAAAATTTGTCATTGAAATACCTCATCTTTCTAAATTAACATATGCAACAGATGTTTTTAATATGATTAGCTCTTTATTCTACAGCTAGTGAGGTTGAGTGTAAGATTCATGTAAAAAATAAAGAGGCTGTCTCTATCAGATAAAATGTATTATAAATACTACAATACTCAGTATTTAAAAGAGTATGGTACACAAGTACTTAAATAGACAATCCAATGAAAATAAATAGAAAGCCCAGACATCTGTGAAAGTATAGGAGTTGTTAAAAGTTTAAAAGTATTATCTTGAATTAATTTGGAAAATAAAGGCCTCTCAAAAGTAGGTTTTATGTAACTAGGTGGATATCTGTAAAAAACTAAGGTTGAATCCACATTGTCTTCTTATAAAGATAAGCTCTGAAATGTTAGTAAAAATGAGATTACAACTTCTGCTTTGGGAAGATGGAACAGATGGGGAGGGTGTGTTATTGCACTTAAGAGGAGGAATATCTGACATTGTGTATACAACCACACATAGGGAGACTAAGCTGCAGAGACTGACCACCAGAGACTTTGGGGCCAAATCAATGAAATAGCCAAGCTACACAGATTTCCATTTGCCTCATATAGTTCAGACTTGGAACTAACAAAGCTGGCAACCCAGAAACACTAGTGAGTACAGACAAGAAAAGCTCCCCAAAAACCTACTCTCTAGCTAAAGGAACTGAAAGGGGCAGCCTTGCAAGACCAAAAACTCTTAGATAACAGCTCCTCTACCCCAGCCAAACCAACAGAAAATACCGTGGTCCTACTCCCAGCTTTGCCTGCAAAGGCAAAATGGAATCTCGACTTCCATCCTTGACAGGTTGTAATTTGGTGTCCCAAACACTTTCTGTGTCAGTGGGGTCATGTTATAGAGACTGGAATTCCACCCCCACCCACAAGTAATGAAGCTCTTCTCCCACACAGGGAGGGCAGTGTCAGAGGAGACCTGATAGAGAGTGAGTGTGTTTATGGATGTCATTTCTGGGATGTAAGTGGAGGTCATGTGGGGGTAGGAGTGAGGAGGCACGTCTAACCTCAGCCAGGGTGTAGAGTTGGAACTCCCCACTCTCCTGCCAGCAGTAATGAGATGACTCACCCCTTTGTGCAGCAGTAACGAAGCAAGATCACCTTTCCCCTCTTCTCTTGACAGTGTTGTATCAGAGAAAGCCAGCTAAGACACAAGGTTTGAAAATCCCAAATCTCATAACATAATACTCAGGCTGTCCAAATTTCAATTGAAACATCACTAGTATGTCATGAGAAAAAAAAACCCAAAAGAAAAAAGAACCCTAGAAAAAAATCCAGGCAATCTAAACTTGAATTAAAAAACAACAGCCAATACATGCAAACAAGATGACAAGAATAGAAATTTTTTAGGAAAAATGAAAGGGGTTAGAGAGTAACTTGAAGCCTCACAAAGATAGATATAAAGAACTTCAGTAAGGTAACTACATAGTTCAATATAAAATCTGGTGTTCTTGTATTTGTGCTTTGTAACTCCTCTTTTTATTTCCTATATGAATTTTAAAATAAATGTAAAACTAATCATTGAAAAACAGGGCTTGAGCATCTGCATTTCTGTCAAGTTTGGGGGCTGTGGATGCTGCTGGCAGGTGGACCACACTGAGAATAGCTGCTCTCTCAGTAGGACATGTCCTTGGTGGAGTGGAAGTGAGCTCCAGCTCAGATCAATGTTTCACCCTTCAATGAGTGCACTAGTATCTGTGTGACATAATCACCCTGGGCACCATCTGGATATAAACTTGGCAAAAACACACACTCTAACTTAAGATTGATTGGACACCACACAGCTCTTCTCAAACATTCATCATCAGTGGTTAAATGATGATTTGTTAGTACTCCCTATCAGCAGGTGGCAGTGCAGGGATCCTTGTTTTCACCATAGATAGTCCTCTTGCCCCCTTTTAAGTCCTTGCAACTCTAGTCCCACCTATTCTCATGACCAAGGCACCCCTCAATTATGAGCACACAGTGGCTACCTGGTACAAGGAAGATAGTGTTCTTGCTTTTCCACTGCCTTCTTCTCATTGAGCCAGCTGCTTCTCTTCTTCCTCTGTGGCATTGAGACCTCACAAATAATCTCACTGTGTTACTCATGTCATAATTTATATCAGATGAGTCAGCAAAGGTTTTTCTGATCACCACAACTTTGTAAACTCTACCACTTACTCTGACACCTCTCCACCCACTCTTCTTAGTTTTCTTCTCTTTTCTGAGAAATAGATAAATAAAATAAAAAAGATTTATTGTGCAAACTCTGCATGTTGTAACCCTTGCCTGGAAGTTTCAGAGCTGCTTTTCTCTAAGTGCACCTTAAAGGAGACACCTCCTTTTGTTTAGTGAACCCATTGCCTGTATTATAAACACGTTGGCTACAAAGAGTCCTCAGGGCTATGCACTCACAGTTATGCATTCACAATTTCTGCTTTGAGACTAATTGTATCTACTGCATACTGCATGATCTAGCAAACAGGTACTATATACTGAGTATGTGCTGGGTGCCAGCACCTGCACCAATTGCTTTACACAGTTTATACATTTAATTCTCATAATTACTCTCCCAAGTACTGTGTTTTTCAGACTGTAAGATGCACCTAGGTTTTAGAGGAAAATAGGAAAAAATTCTTGAAGCAAAAAATATGGTAAAATATTTAATAACATAAATAATATTTCACCAATGTAAATATAAACAGAACTCAACAGCAGCATTAACAGCCATTATTCCTCCCAAATTTGGGGGGAAAATAATGCATCTTATAGTCCGAAAAATACAGTAGGTACTGGTATTGTGTCTACTCGGTAAATGAAGAAACCAAAACTTAGAAAGATTAAGTAACTAACGCCACACAGCTAAACACTAGAGCAAGGTTTAAAACACAAAGAAGACCTAAATATGTTTTACTCCAGAACACTCAACTGCTTCCCATTTATTTGTCTGGCCCAGTTATCAGCAAATTCATACAATTTCTCACCACACAGTGACTCCAAATACCACAGTACCTTAAAACTGCCTTCCCTTTCCATTTCCATCCCCACATTTAGGAAAAGGACTTTCATTTCTGCAGGCAAAGATGTGGATGAGGAACATTACTTAATGTATTATGGCTCCCTTTTAGAACCAATTAAAATTCTACTCCCTCCTTTTTCCTGATAGTTTGAAGGATTCACTTAGCCATAGAGACAGAATTCAACTTCCGGTTTTCAAAATTTCCTCTAGTCCCATTGGCCAGAGCATTTGATTTCTGCTCTTGAAGGTTTCCAGCTGACAAGCATGTTAGCTGGTGCACCTTTGTACAGAGAAGGGAGGGAATCCAGCCTGACTTTTCAGAACAGACATTAATTAGTTTCGAATCCAAGTTTTCCCTTAACAAAATTATAAATTACTGGGAAGTAAATAAAGAGGAAGTAGTCTAGGCCTCTCATTTTGTTGTTTGCTCTGTTTTATAGAGATCCAGTTTCATGTTTTGAAAATTTTAACAGTAAAATCAAACTTACCAGGAGAGACAATACCCAGTAAAGAACCAGAGAAAAGCAGATACTTCTTTGTGATGGGGATTTACCAAGTTTTTCTGATTATATTTTCTTTCAACTCTTAAAAGCCACCATAGATTGCTGTGTTTATTTTCTGAGTTTCCATTTCTAACATATGACCCTAATTTGGGTAAGGAAATAAGATCCATTTCTTGCTGCTTGGAGCAAACCTCTTTCTGCTACTACAGAAGGGAAGTGAGGAAAAATAGACTACATTCATGATCAAAACTGTGAACACACATAAAAGTATGCTGTTTTTGTACCAGCTTGTATTTTCCAATTTTTAAAGCCTTGACTGAAGTATAATACACATAGAAAAATGCACAAAATGTAAAATTCATCTAAATAAATTACACATAGGAAACACCTATGTACTCACGAAGAAATGGAGCACAAGCAACTATCCTTATGTCCCTCCCACTTATGTCTCCCCTCCTGCCCTAAGGTCATCACTATTCCACTATCCTGACTCTGTTGATGTAATTCAGCTTTGCTTCTTTTGAACTTTGTATATATTGAAACTTATAATATCTGATCTTTCACTCAATAGCACATTTGTTAGCTATATCCATGTTGTTATGTGTTGCTATAATTCATTTACTTGCAGTACTATATTTTATTGATGATTTTGTATACTTTATTTATCCAATCTAATATTGAATGATATTGTGGTTGTTTCCTGTTTAGTTCTCACACTAGCAATATTGCTATGAACATTCTTGTACACGTTCTTGGTGCACATTACCATAGGATATATACCAGGAGTAGAATTGGTGGGTTATAGAGATTCTGTGTGTACAACTTTACTAAATAACATACTATTTTCCAAAATGGCCACACCAATTTATATCCCTACCAGTAGGGTCTGAAGTTTCCTGTTATTCCAAGTCTTTGCCATCGTTTAGTGTTGTTCCCAGATGTTTGATGGCACTCTTCCTGTTAATGCCAAACCAACATTCATTGAGCCTCCTTTCTGTACAACTACAGGAAGACCAACCAGCCTTCTTATGAGTTCTTCTTTCCAATAATGTTAGAGGGTCTCCAGAGAATGCTGACATGTCCTATAGATCTTTCATGGTTATCAATATGGCCTACAACTTCTTCGAGACCATTCCTTCACTCTGGCAGGTCACCTCTTGCCATTGTATTTCTCAAGGTTCTCCTGAGGAAGTACAGTGAAAGGCACTCTTTCAAAAGTGAGGGCCTTGCAAGAAAGAGATGTCTGGGGGATAAAGAATTAGTAATGAATTCTCAAAGCTGTGATACTTATGATCCTGACTAAAAAAGTAACTGGAGTATAGGTGAGAGTAACCAACTGGAAGTAAACATGAGAGGTGTCATCCTTGGGTTATATATCTTCCAGGGGATTTCATCTGGACCTCTGCTTTGTACAATACCTTGATGCTCAGTTCCTTTGACTCAGCTAGGCTTTCCTAGTTTTCCTGACTGGTAGTTCCTCTTGTCAAAACTGCCATTAAATTTTGGCAAGAGGGGCCCCAGTCCTGGGCCTGGTACTCTTGTTTTGGACTTCCTCAACCTGTGTCATATTCCATAAGGAAGGTGGGCTCTGAGTCTAGGGAATACAACCCCACACTTTAGCCCACACTCTAGTACTTAGTACCTCAGAATCCCCTGTCAAACAGCTCCAAGCTCACTTCCAAAGATCTGTGCACTTCACCATTCAGCCTGTCTTCCTGAGGTAGGAATTACCTGTGACAGACCAGTAAGTCCAGACAGCTGAGAGGTAGCCAGTTGTTGCAAGGGGTGTGGGTGATTTTTGGATATGAGAGCTGAGTTAATCCCAGGCATGTGTGAAAGTCTCTTCAACCTTCTGAACTTATATGGGGTGAGGAAAGAGGAACAGCACTGGGGAGCTCTCTGTTCTTTTGTGTAGTAGGGAGAGACTAAGGAGTTTGAGAATTTTCAATTCAAGTCTGGCCTTCCAAGATGTCAGGAAAGTGTATTTGTCAAGGTAAGAGGATAAAACATCTTTCATTTAATACTTTGTTATCTTTATTTATTACAGCTTTGAAATATGTAGACATATGGGGAGAGCCTACATTCATATCCTAGTTCTGGACCCCACAAGTTTTAGTACCTCATTCAGTACCCTGCTGCTTCTTTCATCCTTCACTCCTCAGGTGCCTGTTCCAGCTTGATTCTGGACCCTGCCTCTATAATCTTCCACTTAAGAATACCTGGCTGATAATAGTTAATTCCTGGCAGTTTTCCCAAGCCCTTCTACTATCTGATTTTGCTTCCAACTCTGCTTAAGAGTAAACAGTGACTGAGATGGTCACCCTGTACCGCAAGCTTCAAAGGGTTCTACCACGCCTCTTGATTGATACTGAAGAACAGCTTTTCTTTCTTTTTCCTCCACCTAACTATCTAGGAGATCTACAGGCTTTTTAATTAGTCAAGAAAACATATTAGATTGTAGGATGAACAATGATCCACCTCTTAAATGACTGACGGATCAAGAGGAAACAAACCCCATTATCAAAAACCTTTCCCCCAAAATACCTCACAATAAATATTTTAAAGTTAAGTTTTCATTACTTAGTGCATTTGAGAGTGGGAGAATATCCCTGTGTTAGTTTGAGGGGCAATGAAAACTTAAGTGAAAATATTGAACATTTATATGAATGAAATTTTGGTTGGGCAATCTAACTCTGCCCACCAGCTGCAGGTATCTAAAATAATAAAAAATACAGAAAAAATAATCAGCAAAATAGTATAACATATATAGTAACTTCCCATTCAAAAATATAAAAGATTGTTGCATTATTCCTTTATTAAGATAAAACAATATTTTCATGCTGATGAAAGAATTCATCTTGAGGAGAGAGTGGGGTTGAACACCCTTATGACTTTCTCCACTGTGCCACAGCAACATGGTCAGGGTAGGTTAGGAAAAAAGTGGGGATAAGGGTGTGGGATTTAAGGGTTTCAGGAGCAGTCTGTGAAGGAGTAGACATGAACAGAGAAAAGGGGACAACAAGCTAGTGAAGGAGAGAGGCATAAGGGTTAAAGTCAACCAGCAAAACTTCCCAGAGGTACAAATGGTGAGAATGGTGGGAATGGCTTAGAGCTCTCAAAGACTGAAATTCAGTTTAAAGTGATTTCCTGTACTTTGCAATGATATTCTCTTGTCTTCCTCTAAAGAAAAACAAAAACAAAAAGCCCTTTTAGTGTAAGTAATAAGTAACATTTGTAGGAATCAAGAAAGGGAGACTATGCTCATTTATATTAGTATAAAATGAAAAGCAAATACAAACTGTAAGAGGAGAAACACAAATGAAATAGAAATTTCTACAGAGGGAAAAATAAGAATAGAGTATCACTTAAAAAAAACATAATCTCCTCTAGAACCCCTGGAAACATTGGCGCCAATGTTCTGTTTTCCATCATTTGTGGGGCTGGTGTCAGACTATTCTAATGTAGATATTGAAGGGGAGAAATTTCTGCAAGGCTTGAAGATTTGGGGACTTAAATGATGGTACCTAGGCCATCCTTACAAATTCAAGCTGTCTTCATTTTGCAGAAAAGGTTTTATAGAGTACAACACAGATAGAATTGATCAGAAATTATTTAATTCTTTATAGACATGGCATTTCAAAACTAACAGGCTTATTGACTAGAGGATATGTTGTATTAGACCTGGGCATCAGTCAGCAGGTACTTTGTATTTTCTCTGTTCTCACCATCATACTTGTGCTGTGAGAGGCACAAAGGGTTTGTGAGAAACAGTTACTGCTCCGTGGGATATAACAAATAACTAAGTCACCTGAAGTCATAAGAGGATTGGGTGTTAGGTTTGGGCTGTAAAGATAAAGGATGTTCAGAGAAAGGCAAGGTCAATCGAGACACAAAAGTCTGGAGAAGGTGAGCTGTGCCCTGAGGGGGAGTGAGGACTGGATGGAGGCTGGAGAAAAATGTGGTCCTTTGGGATGAGGAAGGAGCAATATACCAGCACAAGTGCAGGAACACGGTATGGCAGGGAGGACCAGGTCTGTGCACCACAAAATGAACCAGTTAACCTGAATGGATGGTTTTTCCCCAAGGATGGTGTCCTGAGATGCTATTGCTTGTAGAGCAGGGAAGATAATGAAGAACTTTGAAAGAGGAGGCTGAGGACACCGTACATTATTGAGCCACCTGAAGAACTTTTGATAAATGGTGTTTTAAGGAGTATTTGCCCGACAGCAGGCTGTGGGATGGCCATGTAAATGAGAAACTTGAAAGCAGGAAGAAACCATGGCCCAAATCAGACCTAAGCAGTGGTGACCAGACCAGGACTGTGGGATCACAGAGCAGTGGAGGGGCTGTCCATGTTTTCAGCCAACGCTATTTAATGTTATATCTTCAAAAACCTTCCAAGATTAAAGTACACCATTTCATAGAGATCTGGCTGTCACTATCATTCTACATTCAAAACTTATTTTAAGCTTTTTTCAGCTCAAGTCAAGCAGTCATTCAACTTTATAATAGAAGTCTCTTTAAGAGAAATTTATTTCCCATTTTTGATAACTTTCAGGCTCATGCATTCTCATAAGCTTGAGATAGCCAACCTATTTCCTACAGGATTCATGCATTATACATCTTCTAAAGGAAAGTGAAGACTGAAATTCATTATTACCTTATCTATGTGGTTCCTACAGTCACAGAGTTATGAGATGAGGACAACATATGATGCCTGTGCCCTGATGCACCCTGGCTCTGAGGTGGCAGGGCTGGTGACAACCTTTGTGGGTTTGCAGTGACATTCAAAGTTTGCAAATAAATACAACAATAACTGGTACTGTCTAAGTGATGGTGACGTAATTTACGCACCAACTGTAAAACTTCAACAGTCAATAAATCCAGGCCAATGGCAAGGAAGTCCCAGATGTTAGGCCATTCTGCAAACTAAGTACATAGGCCTCAGTGAATTTATGATGGCTCTGTTTTTGACTCCTTTTTCCCATTTTGGAGAATAGTGTCTCTAATTCTATCCTGCAAAATGTGCAATCTAAAATGGCCTCACAAACCTGCTTTATCATTAATCCTCAGATTAATTTCAGCATTTGAAAATGCTAAGATGCCATAACTTTAAAAAAATATAACTTTTCTGTCTGTTTCACTAATTGTTAGTATCACTGTCTCCAGAGATATGTGCAACATTAGTCAGAAATTCATGGAAGCATTTTATATGTTGATATAAGTAGGTTTCTGGGGTCACTTACAAAAAGTGTAAAACATTCACTTATTATTCTGCATATACTAGGTTGCTAAAAGGTTATTTCTAGTTTTATGATTTCTCATTTTTTTGATCTTATAATTCAAGCTATAGTTTTAGTTATGTGTTAAAAGGTATTAGGAAACACAACAGCTTCTCACATGTAGGAAAAATAGGCTTTATTTATATTTATATAAAATTGTTTTATAAGTGTAAATAGTACTAAGGCAAAAAGAAATTTGAAAATATATCCAGTGCACCAAAGCCTCACAGAACAAATATTTAACAAATAAAGGAATGAAAAAAAACATCATGGAGATATTAGCTATATAGACTTACATTTTTAACTTTAGCAAAGCTAAGCCTTCAGGATGCTAGTTTTTTTCTCTTCAGCTATTAAACATGTAACTTGGCTATTATTGTCTGATGAATTACCTAAAGTAGCAGAGTATCTAATAGGTGTAGTTTTGGAGTAAAGATAATTTAGTAAGTAACACCACACTAAAATAGTTAAGTACAAGTCATCACTAATTCCTGGTAGAGGTTCTATTTTATTTTTGAGGAAGAGTACAGAGGGAGGGTAATTTACCTCTAGGCATCAAGTTAATTAAAGGTTAATGCAAATAGTCTTAGGTTCTGCCTAAAAGAAATGTGATGAGTTTTCATTTTATGTAACCTCATTTCCAACACCATCCTTCTCACAAGCCTTAACTGAGCCCTTTCTCAGGAAATATTCTGTCCTGTGTTACTGTACAGGCAGTTCAGAGGGGTGGGATGCGTCAGTGAGGAGCAATTCACCATGCAGTTTTGTGCAATACAGAGAGACTCTGCTTCTGCAGGCTCTGGAACATTGCTTCCAATCAACCAGAATTTCAGAGCATTGGTAATTAGAACTTTTCCTGCCTATTTGTGTTCCTGGAAACACCTAAGAGGTACCCTCAGTGCTGTGTAAGTGTTCATGAGGTATGTGGGTTAGTGCAGGTTTTATGTCTATCTGGTTATTGGTCTCTGTTTCTTCACTTCCTTTTTTTCTCTACACATAGGAGAAAGGGACTCAATATGTGATTACAATAATTCAATACCTTAAAAAACTCAATGGTTTAAACAATGACACATGTAAGTGTCTATTGTCTCAACGTGCACCATCAAAGCCATCTCTGACCACAGTGTAGGATTGTTAGAAGTTTCAAGGGACTCTTAATCTCTGACAAAAGCCTACATGATTCATAATTAGATTATTTATCTGTCTGTATAATTTTAATCTCAATTGATTTGTTTACCTGTGGAGAAAAGAAAAGCAAGTTGTATTATAGTTTGTTCACAAGCTAAGAAGACTAATACCCATTTGTTTTATCTTTATTATTAAAGTTATTCTATATCTTGTGCTTTGAAAAGGTTTTAAGAAAGACACAAAATATGAAGCAGAAGAAGCAGAATAATACAGCAGATAAAAGCCAGAAAACTTGGACTCAACTATGGCTCTGCTATGTGACCTTGGGTAAGCTACTGAACTTTGCTGTGGACCAAGATTCCTGTTTGAAAACTGGGACACTTAACCTATAGGATATTGTGAATATTGAATGGGTGTACATAGAAAGTGTCTAGACTGTGCCTGGTACATAAATTGTATGTAAGTATCAGCCATGTTGGCATTGAGTCTTATAGTGAGTGGGAAGGCTGGGGAGAATAATTTACTTACCAAAAACTGTGACAACTGCATAAATATGAGCATATTGTATACCAGAAAAGCATACAGGAGAGCTACATTCCAATAACACATATAAAAACATTTTACAAACCTATAATACTAAATTTTACTATTTTAAAATCAGAGATATTGGTAGCATACTAAATTGGACAAAAAAAAATTCCCAGGGAGCATTCCAAAAACAATGACTTAAAACAGTGATTGTCAACCTTAGTTCATGTTACAATCTCTTGGGGGAGTCTGTTAGAATCAGACTGGAGCCCAGGCCTCTGTATTTCTGAGAAAATTTCTAGACAATTCTGATATAAAATAAAGATAGAAAGTAGACAGAGAAGAAAAGCTGTAAAGTCTGCATTCTGGGTGGGAAGGGGATTTGAATCAGCTACTTGGGCACCTGGAACCATAGTGAATTTACTCAGCATTCCTAAACTGCAAACTAAAATAATCCATTCAAGTCAGATCAAGCCATTAACATGTTACCGAGTATTTCTGCTTTTGGTTCACATTTAAAGGTGTTTATTTTCAAATATGATCCTTTCCTCTGACAGGGTGAGAGGACTGGTTTCCATCAAGAAAGTTGAAGCTCTAGGCAGTAACTCATCACAGCAATGCTTACTTTTAAGAGTATAATGTGTCTCATTGCCTTATGGTTAGACAATCCTTATACATATACACACATTCTGAGTTTTTTGGCTGTAGATATTTAAAAATATTGAAAAAAAGCCCCAATCAAAACAAGCCTGACATTTAGTGCCTCCCCAATTCCAACTGTTCACTCTTGTGAACCACTTGGGTGGGATAAGCTAGAGACCAAACAAGGAAAAGTTTTAATTTGGTGAGCGAACAATTTCAAACTCTGTGAAAGTTTGAAAAGACTGGTCTAGATAGACTTCTGAATCTTTACAAGTAACGTCATTGAGGTTAAAATAGCTTGTCTCATTTTCTGGGATCAGGTCCCATCCAAAAGGGAAATAAGTGGGTTTTCCTGAAAACTTGGTTACTATTACAGTTACCTTATAAGAAAAAGTGTGGGAAACAGTGGAGAAAACTTCACACCAGGCACACTCACTTTCTCCTTATTTGAAAAAGATGGATCAGAATGTGGGAAAAATTGAAAGTGGGGATGTTGTATCTTTTGAAATTTGGTCTTGTAAAACTCCCAGAATGGAAATATTTCATTCCCAGGACTGTGTCCCCTATTGTTCAGCTCAGTTTTTTCACCTCTCTGATTAACCCAGAATATTTTTAACAACCATTTTATCTCCTCTCCAATTTGTATGTTATTTTGAATTTTTATACATATTTAACTGCTATTCCTGGGCTATTAATTTTGTCACATTGATTTATCTCATTACTTTTGCATCAGTATCAAGCTTGGTAATCGTGCTTCTAAGATGTGTTTTAGTATCTGGCACTATGCCTTCCCTAGTCTTCCTCTTCCTGTTCTCACAGCTGTCAGTGAAGTGCAGTTTCCTTATTGTTTAGGTTTTTGGCTGCTTGGTAATTTTTGGTGCTACAGTGAAAGGCATTCTACAACTGGTTATTGTTGGCATAACTGAGTTTCTAATTTATACAACCATATGGTTTGCAAATACTTAAACATTTTCTCTTTCAATAAATTTACCTATTATTTCTAAAACTTCTAGAGCATGTTGAATAATAAGACTATAGCAGATATCTTGGTTTTATTCTGAGTTTCATTGGAACTTCCTCAAGTATTTCCATTTTAACTTTGAAGTTGTCTATGGCTTAAAACAGACATTATTTATATTGTCTTATGAGACACTACCTGGGATAGCAGGCCTCCAAAGCACTCTCAGGGTTGCTTGCCTCTGGTAGTTAGAACTGTGTGTAGTATGCTCTCATTTTGAAAAGACTGACCCATGTAACCAATAGGAATATTAGGGAAATGATGTTTTGTGACTTCTGGGCTAGTTCATAAAAGGTATAGAAATTTCTGTGTGGGAGTTTTTTTCTGATTGATCACTCAGAAGGAAGCCAACTGCAATGCTGTGAGGACCTTCAAGCAGCCCTTGAGTGGTAGGGACCTGAGGCCTCCTGTGGACAGCTGACATTAACCTGCTGGGCAGGTGAATAGCTTTTTTGGAAGCAGATACTCTGGCCCCAATCTAGCCTTCAGATGGCTGCAGCCCTTGCCAATATGTAGAATTTATTTAAATCAGTAATGTTAACACTTATATTGAGTGCTTTTTCAATATCTATGGAGGTGATTCAGCTTTTTTCTTCATAGTTGATTTACCAAAGTGATGTTTCATTTCATTAGCTTGCCTGATAATAATTCATTCTTTCCTTCCTTGGTAAAATCTTCTTGATTATAGCAGGTTATTCTTTTAATATACTTGCTAGTTTTATTTTCTAGTTATTTATTTTGTTTATGCATTTTATAAATAAGATTGGTCTGTACTTTTCCTTTTATTACAACAAAGATCATTCTACTTTTATAAGATTACCTATTTTTTTTCTACTCTAACTTATAATTTGAAGGAAATCATCTGTCCTTTGGAAGCTTAAAAGAACTAGACTATGAAAACCTCTGAGTCCAGGACCCTTGATTATTCTTTCTTCAGTAACTTTCTTAAATCTTTTCATAGTTATTAATCTATCCATATTTTCAACTTGAATCAATTTTTAGGGTTTATGTGTTACATAAAATGCTAACTAAACCACTCAGATTATTTGCCTATATATTTGCTTTTAGTATTATACTTTTTACATTTTTAAAAAATCTGCCTGAAATAAGAAATGAATGTGAAGAAACTAAATGATTAGCAGAATTAACCATCTAATGAGAGGATGTGTCCTCTCCAGTAAAAACTAGCATGGGGGAAGATGGAGACATTTTGCCCAAGTGGAAATTATCCAACATGCAGTTCAGGAAGAACTGGATTGGTGGAATCGAGGAAAGCTGGGGAGCTAAATCGGGAAGGAAGCATGCTTGCTGCTCTTCAAGAGAAACCAGGCTTTGTTATGGAGTTGAAGTAACTTACATGGACACGTTGGCCACTGAGAACATAATAACTGCATGGTGGCTAGCACATGGACAAAACGGGAAGTATCTGGGTTGCACCCCTTATGTTATAGGAATGTGATGTTTGCCTTCAGTCCCCTCCTGTCCTCATTTGGCTCACTTCTGGTCTTGGTTACAGCTTCCATTGTGTTCTTTATTCTCATATATTCCTCAGTTGACATGTAATAAAGGTTTCTTGTTGGCCCGTGAAGTGTAGAGCTATTACTTTCTGAATGGCTTGAATCCACAGAACTCTGCTGCTTATTTAGCACTTAAAGCTTATTGAGAAAGGTTTTTGACAAGTCAGTACATTTTTCTCTTTTTTATAATATCCTGAAAATTCTAGCAAAGGAAATCCTCAATTCAAACCTAAACCCCCACCACATACAAATGCACCATCATAACTAATAGATGTTTGGCAAATCCTCTTGCTCCTTTGTTTTGGATTCACACTGTTATGTTGAATGAATTTATATATGGGACTCGCCAGAAAGCTTCTAATCTTGGAGTACCCTCTAAGTTATTTTCTGCAACAACTCGTTCCCCCACCAAAAAAAAAAAAAAAACGTGTGGACTTTCCCTTTGGCTTCAAAGGACAGGCTGGCAGTGGATGGCTGATGATTGATTCTTCTCTACTCCCTAGCTCTGCCAGCATTTTCAAACTTGGACTTTTTTGTCTTTGAAGGCTCAGTTATCTCACTAAACTTGTCAGTGATAGAGTCTCTAATGTATTGCTCACAGCTGCAGTGCAAATGTGACTTGATTCTTCCCCTGAGCTTAGAGTTTTCCTCCGGCCACTGTGATAAGTCTCTCCTTTGCTCATGAGGCCCAATGCTATCAAAATACTGTAGTTTTAGCATTCAAGACCAATGAAGAGTAAAAAAGTTAGCAATCTAAGAGTCACCACAATAGGTGCTAACTGGTTTCTTAAGCCCTCTACCATCTCAATAAGAATTTTAACTGCTGACACTCAGTGCCAAATATCTGTCACAGCACTTTAAGGATTTCCTTAAGAATTCTGGGCCTGGCTGTTTTCTCACTGCCCCTTATCAATCTGCTTGATTAGTGTTTTGTGGAGGAGCTACCCATCTGAAAAAACCTGCTAGTGCAAAATATGTTTTTTCCCTGGAAATAACTGGTCTCTCCCTCCCAGTTCAAATAATCTATCTGAATTATCGACTATTAATACTCTTTTTTTTGTCTTTATTTAGAAGATTGGTGTTGTTTTCGTGACCCAAAATACACTGTAGGAACTTAAATCTTGTTTAAATTAATTAGCCTAGGGTAAAATTGGTGTCATCGTTTCTCTTAAAGTCACAGTTTCCAAGAACCAATGAGGTCAAGTGAGACTTGCTGTGAACCTGAATGAACAGAGGGTATGGGCTCTGATTCAAGTCCTGCCTCCGCCGTTTGCCATGCAGGTGTCCTTGGGCATTCTTTGTTCTCACTGTGGTCCTGAGTTCCCAAAACTGTAAAATGGGATGGGGCTAATAATACATACCTTTTTTTTAATTATAAAATGACATAATCTAAACTATATTTAAGTGCTTCAATAACTATAAAATACACAGGACATTGATAACTGTCATGCAACTTCTGTTTTTTCAGAGGAGCCTTGTGCTCCTTGTGCTCCTTGTGCTCATTGTGCTCCTTGGAGAGACTTCTACACACACCTTCCATTGGGCTGCCACCACCAGTGGTGTGACAGATCAGTCTGAGTTTTCACTCTCTGTCTTTCACATGCGGTTTGGTAATTTAGCCATGGAATGGCCAGCTGTTTATTCTTTGTCATTTCTTGGTCAGTTAAGGCCCTTTCTTATCTCTAATTTTTTGGAGTGTTTATATTTTGTTATTTTTTAAACTTAGTTTTGTTAGAAATTTTATTTTAATAAGATTGAAATATAATCAGCTTTGGGCTCTATGTATTTTACTATTTGCAGGGTCTAATGTTTTTAATTTTAAAATTTTATTTCCTTTTTTCTGTTTTTATTTTCCTTGAATTGAATATTTATTTTTTTCCCTGAAAAGGTACATGATCTTTCTTATGCTAACTAAAAAATAAACTTAAAATCACAACCATACATAGGACACTTACATTTGCTAATAATTACTCTTTCCTAGTATACACATAAGACATTATACAGATAACATCTCTGTCATCTTATGGGAAATTTATGGGGTTTTAAAAAATGAGTTCCATAATGACCTCTAGCAAGATTGTTGCTTAAATTTGTTTCCTGCTGCAGTGCTTTAAGCTTATTTTGGGGTGAGGGGATAAAGGAATATTTGACAAACCCTTTTTCTATGTCTAGTTCAGTCTTTGTTGTTGAGTTTGCATTCACTAGAACATGCATTCACTTAGAATGCAAATATAGTTTATAATGCCATGAAAAAAGGGAAAATGAGCCAATTCTCATTGTTTATTAGTAAGAAAATGTGATGGCAGCCTATTTTTGTTAAGAATTTGGGTTATCTTTCATTGACTTTGTTACTACAAATGACTAAAATGTTAATTCATTTGAATGAATTTGTGCCAATTCCCACTTAGTTCAAAGTACTGAGAGGTGCTTCCTATGTCATCGGCACCTGTGCTCCTTAAGGGCAGATGGTCTAACTCTGTGTGTGTAGCTCCCCCTGCGTATCTAGTCCATTGACATCATCACCACATGCCTTTCAGTTGCAGCATACACAGAACTTGTCATGTGTCTTACACTCTTGACACCTTTTGCTGAGACAGCTTCTGGATGATTAGCTACACATACAGACACACAAGAAACACACACATAGCATTCTACCCTAGTTACCCAATACCCCACCACATTACATACACTAGAATAATTTTGTATCTCCTGTATTTTATAAGATATTTCCTGAATCAATGACTTGCCTCCCTCTCTTGGCTGCTCTAGATACACAAGGCATTAAGATGCAGAGGTAAAAGATGTCTATCTTGGAAAGGAGAGAAGCTGCAAAACAGTGGGCCTCCCCAGTGAGACCCTTCCACCCTGTGGACATACTAAGACAGCCTGGATGTTCCAACTACTATAAACATTCTTCCCCTGTGGGTAGCACTTTGCCTTTGCATCCAGAGTAGCAGGTGTCTTGGAGTCCTCTGCCAGGAGAACTTGCTGCCTCTGTTATTTCCAGGAGCATTGCTGTAGGATAAGTGGAGGCAGTCTGGCTTCCTCACCCATATATCTGGGTAACTTAGGGAAGCAGTACCCCCATAGCCTTGGAGGGGTCTGATAACCAGTATTCTCATAGCCTTGATACTGGGTCTGATAACCTGTTCCCATAACATGAAGTGGGCTCGCATGCACAGAATTATGTTGTGTTATGTTCTGGCACTTTTTCAGCTTTGTTCTCCTCTAATATTTAAGCAAGTAGGGACTCCCTGCTGGGTGCCATGATGGGTGCCACTCTGGGGAGCAAGGGCCACCACCTGTGACATACAGGGAAATGTGCAGCATGCAGCATGTGTGGCTCACCCACCCATGAATAAAGGCATGCCAGACACCCATGAATAAAGGCATGTGAATATTATTCCATCTGTGCAAATACTATGGACCTGCCCAGCCTTGAACAGTCACAACACAACTACCTCCAAGTGTCTTTTCAGGGACATAAACAGGCCATCCTTATCCAAAATGTGCCTGCAGGTTTGAACTAAATTTAGACAATATGATACCTGGAAAGAGTAGCAAATTAGCTAGCTAGAATATTATTAGGAATAATTGATCACTTTTGCTCTCAGGGAGAGGAAATGAGACACAGAAGAGAAATATTTCCAGGGCAGAAATATTTCTGTTCCAGACCACTTCTCTGTTGAGTGGTCTGGAGCTCAGAGCTCCTGGAGGTCAGACCTGGAAGTTGTTCAATCCTTCAGTTACTAATCATGAGTTTTCTATCTATTGTGTGCCAGACACTGCAGCAGCTGATGAGATTACAAGGTAAAGTAGCATCAGGGATTACCCCTATGGCTTTGGATGGTGGAGGGAGAGGACATTGTTGCTTAAATACTCTGAAGCTTGTGTGGGTTGAGGAGGGCACCCTGCATTTGTGTCTGTGGGCACATGACCAGGCCAGGGCAAGGCAGGCCCAAAGCAATCACCTCCACCCATCAGTATACGGATTTTTGCTGTTGAACCCTCAGTACTATTCCCCAGCTATGCTTTTCTGCACTTTGCTCACTCTCTTACCCATAACCAGAAGCACTTAACCTGCCATATTAGAAGTGCAACTTTCTTCCTGGCTCGGAGTTATTCTCAGTACTGTCAGATGGAAACAAATCTATCAGAAACACTTTCTAGTTAGCTCACCAGAGAATGGTGTTAATTCTTTCCTAACCTTCAGAAAGCAAAAGCACTTTAATTCCACCTGAATTAAAAATAAATTCTAATGTAATACCTGATGCAGATGCAAAAATACCTATTGGCAAAATTCACTCCATACTTTGAAATTAATTTCATAACACACTGGAATTTATCTTTGATTTTGAAAGGGGAAAAAGCTTTATGTTGTTGTTGTTGTTATTCTTTAAAATGTGTGTAACTATTACAGGGGAGAGTAGAGGATGTGAAGTATAGAAATTGTGTTTCAGTCCAGGGCAGGACATTCCCTTTCCCAGAAATGGAATAATAAATCCCAGAAAGTCAAACATCATTTGCCTCCATTGAGTTCCTTACAAAGACTTTTTCCCTTTCTTTCTCTTATATTCTTCAAATTAAATTTCATCATTTAAAAAATTGAAGTTGTTTTCCTTTCATATAGGCTGTGCTATAAAAGAAATCAGGTTTTCTGAGAAATATATAAGTACATGAATGTATTTCAAATTAAGATTTAATGCTCCCAAAGAAATGCATGGAAAATATTTAGGGGACTTCCGGGAAGATGGAGGCATAGGTGGACGCACCGTACCTCCACTCACAACCAAGATTAGAACAACGACAATTTAGAGCTAGAATAACACCCAGAACTGATAGAGAATTTATCTGAATGGAAGTCGGACAGCCAAGAAGTTGAAGTAGACCTGTTCCTCCAGACCGGTAGGGGCATAGAGGAGGAGTCGGGTGGCGGGTGGAGTTCAGAGAGAACTTGGGACGAACTCAGTGCGTAAGGCATCCGGGATGCACAAGATCGCAGCAGTGGACCCTGAGTATGCAAGCAGCAGCTGGAGGACCCAGTGAGGCAGCGATTGTGGACCAAGACAGAGCTCGCAACCCAGGATCCCAGAGAAGGGACTGAAATCCCAAGAGAATGGAACTACGGCCATCATTCCCTCCCATCCCAGCTCCCACCTCCGCCCCCACATATAACGTCACAATCTAGCAACTGGGGTGCCCAGCCCCAGTGAACACCTAAGGCTCCGCCCCTCACTGTAACAAGAGCAACCAGATGGGGGGGGGGGGAGGAGAGACAGGGAGAGACACGTTTCCAACAGAACAAATCAGTCCCCCAGGACTCATACTTTTGAGCAACCAAGAAATAGCCAATCTATCAGATGCACAGTTCAAAACACTGGTGATCAGAAAGCTCATGGAATTGGTTGATTTTGGGCGCAAATTAGATGAAAAAAATGCAGGTTACCATAAAAGAGATGAAGGAAGATGCATGGAGGAGAGCCAATAGTGAAAGGAAGGAATCTGAGTCTCAAAACAATACAGTGGACCAGAAGGAAGAAAGAAACAACCAAGCAGGAAAGCATGAAGAAATAAGAATTAAAAAAAAATGAGGAGAAGCTTAGGAGCCTCCAGGACATCTTTAAATGTTCCCACATCCGAATTATAGGGGCACCAGAAGGGGAAGAGGAAAAGCAACAGATTGAGCACATATTTGAACAAATAATAAAGGAGAACTTCCCCATTCTGGAAAAAGAAATAGTCTTCCAAGAAATCCAGGAAGCTCAGAGAGCCCCAAAGAAGTTGGACCCAAGAAGAAACACACCAAAGTACATCATAATTACATTAGCCAAGGTAAAAATGAAAGAGAGAATCCTAGAAGCAACAAGAGATAAGGAGACAGTAACTTACAAAGGAGCTCCCATCAGACTGTCAGCTGATTTCTCAAGAGACCTTACAGTCAAGAAGGGGCTGAAAAGAAATATTCCAAGTCATGAAAGACAAGGACCTACATCCCAGATTGCTCTATCCAGCAAAGCTCTCATTTAGAATGGAAGGGCAGATAAAGTGCTTCTCAGATAAGGTCAAGTTAAAGGAGTTCATCATCACCAAGCCCTTATTTTATGAAATGTTAAAGGGACTTATCTAAGAAAAGAAGATAAAGAAAAAACATGTATAGTAAAAGGACAGCAAACTCACAATTATTAACAACCACACCTAAAGCAAAACCAAAAGAAACTAAGCAAACAACTAGAACAGGAACAGAACCACAGAAATGGAGGGCACATGGAGGGTTAGCAACAGGGTGGTGGGAGGAGGAGAGAGGGGGAAAAGGTACAGAGAATAAGTAGCATAGAATGTAGGTTGAAAATAGATAGGGGGAGGGTAAGAATAGTATGGGAAATGTAGAAGCTAAAGAACTTATGAGTATGACGCGTGGACATGAACTAAAGGGGGGGAATGTGGGTGGGATAGGGTGTACAGGGTGGAGGGGAGTGAAGGGGGGAAATGGGACAACTGTAATAGCATAATCAATAAAATATATTTAAAAAAGAAAATATTTATGAAAAAAATTCAGGCACTTGATGATGGTGGTGAGAACTTGATATTTAAGTGGAACATGGGTCACTAGGTTTAGAAATTAAGAGGCCATTGGTGACTTTACTAAGTGTAAGGAAAGCATACGAACTCTGAGCCTTTAGTACACTTTACGTCAATTTTTATTTTTTTCTCATTGCATTTGGGATTGATATAGAACCCAGGTTTGGCTGCTGGTTGCTTGAAAGCCAATAGTCAAGAGACAGGGGCTGGTAGAAGGAAAAAATTGGTTTATTTAAAAGCTGGCAGCCTGACACAATGGGGACTCTCATCACAAAGACCATCTTAACATCTCAGAGAGGCAGGGGGTTTTATGAGAGGGGAAGAGATAAACAGAACAAAGGATACTAGAAGGGGTTGGAAGCTCTCGTGCAGGGTGCCTTGTGCAAGTCTGCTCCCATAACCATCTTGAAGCTGGTAAGTGATGGTCTTTTTTATCCATTGAAGGTGAGCAAATCTCCTGAATCCAAAATGACTAAAGGCTGGAGTTTGCTTCCATTGAGATTAGCTCCTAGAATCCTTTAAGCAAACAGGCTTTTTATCTATAGCTACATGTGAGTTTTCAAGTCATTATTTACAGAAAAAAATGTGAAAAAATGGTAGGGAGTTATAATATTTTAAAACTTATATACAGAAGGGACTTGGGCTATGAGAGATGGGAGGGACTCAGTAAAGTTCAATTTCTGTCATCACATTATTTGAAGTTCACTTTCTAGCCTGGCCTATAATGTCAGGTAACAGATAACATATGTCTCCTAAGAGATTTTTTTTTAACTTACCATTGGCTAAGGTGTGCCAAAGAGAAACAGCTGGACAGTAGTTAAAGGTGGTGTTACTGGAAAGGGGTCCTGTCCCTTAGATTCTTGTTAAAACTGAGCCTGGCAGGCCAATGACAGAACCTAAGGACAAGGCCTAGTCAAAAAGGTTGGTGGAGGAGAGTGTTAGGCGGCAAGTAAGCAACATCATCCTGGCACCACTCTGATCAATCAGTCACGCTTGCCTGGGCCCTCTTTAGAATGTTGGCTTTGGAGTCAGTCAGAGGTGCCTAGCCCTGGTGCAGCAGGGAGAGCACAGCTCATATACCTCATGTGTGCTGACCTGGGTGAGGAAGTGGGCTTTCGCCTTAAAAGAACATGAGATCCCTTAATTCTGAAAGTTGCCATTGCTCAAAGATTTGTTCTTCTAGTCCAGTCCTTTTCAAATTTGAGTGAGAATCAGAATCACTAGAGGTCTGTTACAGTTCAGATGGCTGGGCCTGCCCTCAGACCTTCTGGTTCAGGAGGTCTGGGTGGAGCCTGAGGTTTTGCATGTCTAATAAATTCCAGCTGATTATGATGCTGTTGCCCACAAGAACAAGAGGCTCTTGAAAACTACTGTGCTAATATCTTCCCCACCTCACCATCTCTTTTTGAAGAGGCTGCCCAAGACTATCCATACCTACCCCAGTATAACAACACAGCCCAAAAACAACAGATGAGAGAGAGCAGGTGTGTGTACAGACACAAGTGTTGGGGTTGGTAGTGATTGGCAAATGTGTATCTTTGCCAAAAACCACCCTGCCTCTGTACTCGACATGAATCATTGGGTGAAGCACAATGAATAGAAATCTCTAGAGTCAAGGGTGTGGGGCATGCACCAATTCCTATTCACGTATATTGAAACAATGAGGTAGATATTTAAAGTTGAAAAATAAATTAAGTATGTGCCAGACTGAAACAAACATTATTGTCACATGTTCCTCATGTAGAGTCAGTCTGCTTGCAGCACTAAAGTGGCTTCCTCCAGAACATTAATTAGTTCTTTTGAAAAAGGATAGGTGTGAAGTTTTAATCTATGACTTCTTAAACATAACTTTCCTGATCTTTCCCTCACATGTACCCCATGGGTCTTTTAATGTGACTTGTCAGTTAATAGTCTGAAACAACAGTGGGATAAGGACAAGCTGTCTCAAGCAACATCTCTGCCATATTTGTGGATATTTTAAAACTTGCTGCCTTTTTTATCTTAGGGTAGAAATTGAACTTAATAGTCTCAGGTAAAAATGTTTATATTGTTCCCATTATATTTGATTATTAAATATTAAAATTCTTGTCCTAGAACAATTTCTACCATGTTTATTTAGTAACAAAATTTGAATACTGGATTTTACTTCCTAACTTAAAAGGTCATTGATTCATCCAATAAATCTTTATTATGAGCCCCTGTGTTCCAAGAACAGAGGTTTGGTGCTAGCGGATAAAAAGAGCCCCCTGTGCTCACAGAGAAAAGAATGACAGGGTGTGCTACAAGTTGTAAAGAAAGAAGTGAGAGAAGGAGTGAAGAAAGTCAGAGGAGGTGACATTTGAACAGACCCCTGACTTGGGCCTCTGGGCATCTTACAAAGAGAGGTGCTCACTGTGTCCTCTTCCACCCTTCTCTCTCCCTTCTCTGCCCTACACCTCTGGTCTCCTGATGAGATTTTCCTCCTCAAGGTTATACATCAGCCTCTATGTTGATAATCAAATTGAACTGCCCCTGCAATCTTGGTGCAGTTGAGTCAGCAGAGGTGGATCCTCAGATCATGCTGATGAAGGTGACAGTTCCAAGCTGGTCCTAAGGCCTATCACTCTTCTGGTTCCCTTAGCCCTTGACTAGCCATTTCCAGCACATCACCCCAGTGCTTGCACTTCTGGCAAGACATAGAGTATAATTCCTAGCAAACAATTTCTCTGAACTGGACCCCACAGGGTACAGTGCCTCCCTTCTCAGTGCAAAAGGATCTCAGCTAAAAATCTTTGCACTAATTGGTGGCATACAACCACAGCTGAGTAACCAGTGGCCAGCTAACAAGACCACAGGCCACGTGGGTTAACACCCAGGTACTCTCCTCTGCTGCTCTTTCCTGTCCGCCTGCCTGCCTTCAGGAAATAAGCCCACAGGTGGATGAGCAGTCCTGGATCTTCTCCAAGGCAGCTGGGGTAGCCAACCCAGTCTCAGCTCATGGGTCTTCATTTCACAGTCAAATGATAAATGTTGTTGTGAGTTAAAATGGGCTTAATTATCTGATAACTTTTGGTTGCTTTAAGAAAAAGTAAAAGAAACTCAAAATGCAAATTGTTTGACACTACTTTGTTCCCTTTTACTCACATCACTTAGACACAGGAAACTCCATGGTCTGTGAGACTATTATATATAACTATATCAGGTTATAGGTATTTATACCAGGTATTTGTCAGGTATTTCATCCAAGTCTCTCTCTTTAAATTGCTGGTGAAACATTACATCCAGATTAGCTAAAACAAAAGTCCTATTCTGACCCAGAATTTTGGTTCAGACTATTCTGCTTCTTGGTTTTCCAGGTCTTGCTGACATTCCTCATGTGACCCACTCTTCCTGTCCCATGGTGGTCAAGGCTGATACTGAGGCCCATGACATTTTTATACATTTAGTCAAAGTTCAGTGAAATCACTCAGTCTTTTCAAAAATATATATATATATATGCAATTTACTATCAATGTTTGCATGAAATAGACCATCAATGACATTATACTTTCATATAAGAAGCTAATTTCTAGTGTCTAAGAAAAAGTGGTAACTGGTCATCAGTACACTGATGCACTGAGAGAATAAGGCTGGTTCCATACTCATTCTCTCTGTGGGTCCTCCTTCAGACAGGCAGCCAACACAGAGAATCTGGTGCACAGCCTTTCTATCTCTTCCCTCTCTCTGTCTCTGTCTCTCTCTCTCTCTGGTATTCCTTTCTGTCCTTTTAAAATGTACATCAATATTATCAGACTACCTGAGAATCTGTAACTTCCTTTTTTGTTTGCCATTTTAAGTGTTTTCAAGGTTTGTCTGTATTGACTAACACATTAGTCAAGGACCACACTGTTATATTGTTAGGTTATTTGCTTCTTTAAATATCTTTTACTTCATTAGATTAAAAAAATTCTATTTATTTAAACTAAAAAAAAACAACTCAGCTCATCCATTTCTTCCACCTCACATCCCCTGCCTCTGGCAACTGTCATTTCTTAGAGGATGATCTGTATTTTTCTATGTAGTAGCATTGACAATTTCATCTTTGTCTTTCATGTTCTGTAGTCTCATACCTGAGTATTAATTTTACTTATCCTCATCCATGTGTTTTTCAAAGATCCATACCTTTTTTTCTAATTCAGGACAAATTTTATCCATTGTATTTTCAAATATAGCTTTCCTCCATCTTCTGCATTTTGTCCTTTCAACCCTCTTCAAAGACATATAACAGAGCTTTTGAATTTTATCCTCATGTGTCTAAGCTTCAGTTTCTTTTTAGCCTGTGTGACATTTTGGTTGGTATTCTTATTTTTTTTAAGTCTGTACATATTTACTAGTTTAACTTTTTGTAATTTTTTTCTATTCTCTGAGTGTTGAGTTTCAAAGCCATATATTTAATTTCAAGACTATCTTGTTAGTTCTGTAAAAGGTTTGCCCTTTTTTTATTCTTATATAGCTTTTTATTTCTTTAAATAGTTTAGATATACTTATTTTAAATTCTCTTTGGTGTGATTCTATTATCTTCAGTTCTTGGGAGGGCATATCTTCCAGCAATGTCTATTCTCCTGATTCTCTCTCTTTTTTAAAGTCCCTTTACAAGTTTTATTAATATTTTTGTGTGTGTATGTGAGATTCTCTTCACTGGGTTGTTTTCTGTGAGAATGCCATGTGCTGGTTGCACCCTGGTCCTTTAAGAGTGGTTTTCTGTGTTTCTATGCTGGGATCACTTTTTTGTTAACTTGGTATCCCTCAACCATGCAAGTATCATAAATTTAGACTTCACACTTATGCACAATGCGTAAATAGAGTTTAGACTTCTCATGAGTGGTTCTTTTTCTCTTATACTCCTTTGAGGAAAGTAAACTTCTTTGACTTTCCTACTGGGGTTGCCCATTATGACCTGTCTCTGGCATACATGCTGGGACAAGAATACACTCCCCACTTGTTCTCTGGTCCCTACATGTTGGCCCCACATACAGATCCAGTTTGTGGTAGTTCTTTGGCTTCAGCTTGCACTCACCATTCTGACCTGTAGTTGCCTGCTCATTTCTTGGGTTTGAGCTGAGTTCTGTATTAAACAGTTTTTGCTTTTGTTGTTGTTATATCCAGCATTTCTATGTTCTAGGAGGTTAAAGAGGTTTTTCCTTTGTTACATCAGCTTAGTCAACTCTACTGACCTCAGAGAACTGAAGTATAGGATTATTATCAATTTCATCCCTCGTAAGGTTTTCTTCATTTACTATAAGGTGCAAAGATGATGTAATACATGACTATTCCTTCTATTTGATTGTTTCTACCACTTTCTCTCCTGCATTCTGTCCACATCAATTCAGTTGAAGGGCCTTTCCTTGTATATTCCTTCTGAAGGTAGGGAATGATTTTCATTTTCAATCTATGCTAAAAAGGATTCTCCACCGGGCCAAATGCATTATCTTCCCTATTTATATGCACATTTTTCCTGGTGGAAGAATATCAGACTTATTAATAATTTTATTAAATATATTGGAGTGAGATTGGTTAAAAAATTATACAGGTTTCAATTGTACAATTCTGTAATACATCATTGTATATTGTCCTGTGTGTTCATCATCTCAAGTCAAGTCTCCTTCAATCACCATTTGACCCCTCTTTACCTTCTCCTACTTTCTCGACACGCTTTCCCTCTAGTAATCACCATACTATTATCTGTGTCTTTGAGTTCTTCATATTTTTACTTTTTTGCTTAATCCCTTCAATTTTTTTCACCCAGGCCCCCAACATCTGTCTCCTCTGACATCTGTCTCCTCTGACAGATGTTGGTCTGTTCTCTGTATCTGTGAGTCTATTTTTTTAATCCTCCCCAGAGAATATGTTCATTGATGAGAGAGAGGGAGAGAAGGAGGGAGAGAAAGAGAGAGAAAAACATTGATCAGTTGCCTCTAGTACACGCCTCCACCTGGGATCGAACCCACAATGTAGATATATGCTCCCACTGGGAATCGAACCCACAACCTTTTGGTGTATGTTGCGATGCTCCAACCAACTCAACCATGAGGCCAGGGCTGTTTGTATTTTGTTTGTTAGCTCATTTTCTTCATTAGATTCCATATATACAGGTTGGAGCACAAGTAGGTTTATAGTCATGAGCATGCAAAACACATAGTTTGTTGTTTTATTATTATTTATTAATTATATATATTTTTAAAGATTTTATTTTATTTATTTTTAGAGAGGGAAGGGAGGGAGAAAGAGAGAGAGAAAGAAACATCAGTGTGTGGTTGCTGGGGGCCGCAGCCTGCAACCCAGGCATGTGCCCTGACTGGGAATTGAACCTGCGATGCTTTAGTTTACAGCCCATGCTCAATCCACTGAGCTATGCTAGCCAGGGCTTCATTATATTGTTTTCCATACAAACAATTGAAAATCTATTTTTGCCCCACCTTCTAAGTGCAATTATATGGCATTTGTCTTTCTCTGGTTGGCTTATTTCAATTAACATAATACTCTTTGGGTCTGTTGCAAAAGATTTCCTTTTTCACAGCTACACAGTAACACAGTATTTAATTGTGTAAATGTACCACTGCTTTTATAAATTGTATTTTTTTCCATTGTAGTTTACCCTCCTATACCCTCATCCACCCCTACTCCACCCCCCTGCAATCACTACATTGTTGTCCATGTCCATGAGTCCTTTTTCATTTTTGCTCAATTCCTTCACCCCCTACCCATCTCCAGAGCTGTCAGCCTGCTCTCTATGAGTCTGTTTCTATTTTGCCTGTTAGTTCAGTTTGTTCATTAGATTCCTCATATGAGTGAAATCACATGTTATTTGTCTTTCTCCGACTGGCTTATTTCATTTAGCATAATGTTTTCCAGGTCCATCCATGCTGTCACAAAGCATGTAAAATTTTCTTTTTTTTTACATCTGAGTAGTGTTGCATTGTGTATATGTACCATAGTTGTTTCATTCATTCATCTACTGATGGACACTTGGGCTGCTTCCAAATCTTGACAATTGTAAATAATGCTTCAGTGAACATAAAGGTGGTTATATTCTTTCAAATTAGTATTTTGGGGTTCTTCATATAAATTCCCAGAAGCAGAATCACTGGATCATAAAGCAATTCCATTTTTAATTTTTTTTTCTTTTTCTTTTTTTTCTCCTTATTGTGTGACCTGTTTCAGTGCCTGCAGCCTACGGGCAGAGGCCAGCTCATGCTTTGAGGTCACAGTTTGCTCTGGCACGGGGCACAATGACAGACCCAGCAGGATGAGCCTACTATAAATCCAATCCCATACCTTCCATTTTTAATTTTTTAAGTTACCTCCATACTGCTTTCCACAGTGGCTGCACCAATTTGCACCCCCACCAGCAGTGCAAAAGGGTTCCCCTTTCTCCACATCCTCACCATTACTTGTTTGTTGGTTTATTGACCATAGGCATTCTGACAGGTATGCTGTGATAAATCATTGTGGTTTTAATTTGCATTTCTTTGATGATTAGTGACACTGAGGATCTTTTCATATGTTTATAGGCCATCTGTATGTCTTCTTTGAAGAAGTATCTATTCAGGTACTTGGATAATTTTTAAATTGGGTTGTCGTTTTGTTTTGGGTGCTGAGTTTTATAAGTTCTTTATAAATTTTGGATATTAGCCCCTTGTCAAATGAACATATTGGTAAATATGTTCTCCCACTCTTTGGGTTGGTTTTTTTATTCAGTTGATGATTTCCTCTGCTATGCAAAAACTTTTTAGCTTTATATAGTCCCATTTGTTTATTTTTCCTTTTGTTTCCCTTGCCTGAGGATATACAGGAGAAAAAAACATTGCTATGAGCAATGTCCAAGATTTTATTGCATATATTTTCTTCTAGGATTTTTATGGTTTCAGGTCTAACATGTGAGTCTTTACTCCATTTTGACTTTATTCTTGTGTGTGACATAAGAAGGTAGTCTAGCTTCTTTTTTTTTTCATGAATCTGTCCAATTTTCCCAGCACCATTTATTGAATAGACTGTCTATACTCCATGGCATTTTCTTGCCTTCTTTGTCAAATATTAATTGACCATAAAGGCATGGGTTTATTTCTGGGCTCTCTATTCTGTTTCACTAATCTCTGTGTTTGTTTTTATTCCAGCACCATGCTGTTTTGATTACTATGGCCTTGCAGTGTAGTCTGATATCAGGTAGCGTGATTCCTCCAATTTTGTTATTCTTCCTCAAGATTGGTGTTGCTCTTTGGGCTCTTTGGTGGTTTCATATAAAATTGTGCAATATTTGTTCTAATTCTGTGAAATATACCATTGGTATCTCAATAAGAATTGCATTGAATCTAAGGATTGCTTTGAATAGTATGGTCATTAATAATGTTAATCTTCTTTGCTGTGATCACAATATATGCTTCCACTTATTTGTATATTCTTCAATTTCTTTCTTCAGTGTCTTATAATTTTTAATACATTTTACTGATTATGCTATTATAGTTGTCCCATTCCTCCCTTTTATTCCCCTCTGCCCTGTACCCTGCTCCCACCTGCATTCCCTCCCCTCCTTAGTTCATGTCCATGGGTCATACATATAAGTTCCTTGGTTTCTACATTTCCTATACTAAAAAATAATAATAATAATTTTTCATATCTAATGTTTTACATCCTCACTTCAATTTATTCTTAGGTATTTTTTGATGCAATTACAAATGGGATAGTTTCCTTAGTTTCCTTTCTGATAGTTCATTATCAGTGTGTAAAATGTAGCTGATTTTTAGATATTTATTTTATATCCTCCGACTTTACTGAATTCATTTATCAATTCTAGTAGATTTTGGTGGAATTTTTAGGTTTCTTTATGCACAATTCAATATCATCTGCAAATAATGAGTTTGTTCCTTTCTAATTAGATGTCTTTTATTTCTTCTTGTTGTATTATTTCTTCTCTGATTGCTGTGGCTAGAACTTCCAATAGTATGTCAAATAAGAGTGATGAAAGACATGTCTGTTTTGTTCCTGATGTTGAAAGAAATATTTTTATTTTTCCCCACTGAGTATGTTTTTGGCTGTGGGTTTGTCATATATGGCCTGTATTATGTTGAAATATGTTCCCACTTTTGCTGAGAGTTTTTATTATAAATAGGTGCTGGATTTTATCAAATGCTTTTTCTGAAACAATTGATATGATCATGTGATTTTTATCCTTAGTTTCATTTGTGTGGTGAATCATGTTCATTGATTTTCAGGTATTGCACCAACTTTGCATTCCTGGAATAAATCTCACTTGATCATGGTTTATCGTTTTCTTAATATATTATTAGATGTGGTTTGCTGATATTTTGTGGATAATTTTAGGATATATTTTCATCAGCAATATTGACCTATAATTTTCTTTCTTTGTAGTGTCTTTATCCAGTTTTGGAATTAGAAAAATGAAGACCTTGTGAAAAAAAAGAGAAGGAAACGCTAAGAAGTCTTTTCTCCTTTGAATTTTTCAGAATAGTTTGAGAAGGATCAGTGTTAGTTATTCTTTGAATATTTTATTAAATTCACCTGTGAATCCAGATTATACAAAAGTGTTTAAATTACTGTTTCAATTTCACTAGTTATAATCTGTCTATTCAGATTCTCTGATTCTTTCCAATTCAGTTTTGGAAGACTTATGTTTAAGCAATTTTTCCATTTCTTCCATATTGTTCAAGTTGTTAGCATAGAGTTAGTTCATAATATTTTCTTATAATACTTTCTATTTCTGAGTACTGCTTGTTACTTTTTGCTTTCATCATTTTTTATTTTGGTATTCTTTTTTTCTCTTCAGTGGTCATGTTAAAGTTTTGTTTATCTTTTCAAAGAATCTTCTCTTTGTTTTATTGATATTTTATGTTTTTAAGCCACTATTTCATTTATTTCTACTCTGATTTTTATTATTTCCTTATTCCTACTCACTTAAGGCATTGTTTCTTGTTCTTTTTAAACACCTTTTAAGTGTAAAGTTAAATAGTTTCTTTGAATTTTTTTTTTTGTTTCTTGAAGTAGACTTACAATGCTATAAATTTTCCTCTTAGGACAGATTTTGCAACATCCCATAGATTTTGGGTTGTTGTTTTCTTATTTTCTTTTGTTTAAAGATATTAATTAAATTAATCTATTTTTTTCAGAGAGAGAAGGTGGGAGGGAAAAAGAGAAGTAATGAAGCATCAATTTGAGAGAGAAATATTGACCAATTATCTCTCACATATGTGCCTCCTGGAGACTGAACCCACATCCTATGCATGTGGCCTAACCAGGAATTGAATGTGTGACCTTTCCCTTTGTGAAACAATGCCTAACCAACAGAGTCACATCAGTCAGGGCTGTTTGAAGGTATTTTTTAATTTCTTCCTTGATCTTATTGCTAACTCATTCATTGTTTAGTAACATGTTATGTAGACTATATGTCTTTGTGTGCTTATCAGGTTTTTTTCCTTGTGGTAGATTTCTAGTTTCATATCATTATGTTTGGAGAAGATGATTGATGTGACTTCAATCTCCATAAATTTATTAAGATTTGTTTTGTGATGTAACAAGAGGTCTGTCCTAGAAAATGTACCATGTGCACTTGAAAAGAATGTATATTCTGCTGCTTTAGAATGAAATACTCTCAAGTTGTCAGTTACATCCATCTGATCTAGTTCGTCATTTAAAGTTGCTATTTCCTTATTGATTTTCTTTCTAAAAGATTTATCCATCAATGTTAATGGAGTATTTAAATCTCCTACTACAATGGTATTACTTTCAATGTCTCCCTTAATATCCATCAAGATACACTTTACATGTTTAGGTGCTCCTATGTTGGGTGCATAAATGTTTATAAGAGTTTTCTCCTTTTGTTGGATTGCTCTCTTTATCATTAAGTAGGGTCCTTCTTTGTCTCTTACTATAGCCTTTGTTTTAAAGTCTGTTTTGTCAGATATAAGTATTGCTACCCCAGCTATTGTTTTTTCATTTGCATTTGCATGAAATAACTTTTCCATTTCTTTACTTGCAGTTATATGTATCTTTCATTCTGAGGTGGGTCTTTTTTTACATAGCATATATGTGGGTCTTGTTTTCTTATTCAATCAACTACCTTATGTCTTTTGATTGGAGACTTAAGCCATTTACATTTAAAGTGACTATTGATAGGTTTGTATCCATTGCCATTTTATTCTATTTTTAATATATTTAATTTATTTATTTTTAGAGAGAGAGAAAAAGAAAATGAGAGAGAGGGAGAGAAACATTGATGTGTGAGACATACATTAATAGTTTGCCTCTTATATGTCCCCCACTGGGGACCTGGCCTGCAACCAAGGCATGTGCCTTAACTTGGGATTGAAGCAGTAACCTTTCAGTTTGCAGGCCAGCACTCAATCTACTGAGCCACACCAGCCAGTGTGCCATTTTGTTCTTTACAACTAAGTTTCTCTGTTTCTTTTTCTTCTTTTTTTCTTAAAGATTTTATTTATTTATTTTTAGAGAGGGAAGGGAGGGAGAAAGAGAGAGAGAGAGAGAAACATCAATGTGCGGTTGCTGGGGGCCATGGCCTGCAACCCAGGCATGTGCCCTGACTGGGAATTGAACCTGGGACACTTTGGTTTGCAGCCCATGCTCAATCCACTGCCAGCTAGGGCCTCTTCTTCTTTTTAAAGGAGAACCTTTAAGATTTCTTGTAATACTGGTTTGGTGATAATGAACTCCTTTAGGTTTTTTTGTCTAGGAAGCTCTTTATTTGTCCTTCAATTTTAAATTATAGCCTTGTACAGACTTCCAGTCAAAATGGCAATGTAGGTAAACATGGCTAGCCTCCTCACACAACCACATCAAAATTACAACTAAACAATAAGCAACCATCATTCAGAACTGTCAAAAATTGAGCTGAATGGTAGTCCTACAACTATGAAATTAAAGAGGAAACCACATTGGTAAGAGGAGTAGAGATACATATGCACTCACATTGGTAAGAGGAGTAGAGACACATATGCACTGGTCTCATACACATTTATGGTGGGTAAAAATTGGGAGGGATATCTCAGAAGCAAAGGATCCCAGCTCTACTGCAAACTCCCCAGCCCAGGGTTCCAGTGCCAGAAAGATAAGTCTCCATAACTTTTGGAAGTAAAAGCAAACAGATATTGAAGCTATGGAAGACAAAAATCTGAAGTCCCAGGCAGTTCGTCTGAGAAGGCCCATGCAAGACTTACCCATTCCCTCTGAGCTCCAGCACAGGGGCAGCAGTTTTAAAGATATCAGAAACATACAGGAAAGAAAAGAACTGTCCACCTTCAGGGTGAAAACTTGGGGGCAGCTTTTCCCAAACAAAAGCACTGGCAGAGGCCATTGTCCCTTTTATGAGTCCTCCCCCAACAGAGCCACTGAACCAGCAGGTGGACACCCTATTGGAGACTCCATCTACCTGGCTCACATTGTTTGCCCCATATTAGTGATTACCTGAGGCCCTGACCCACACAAATTTTGGGTCCACCCAAGCTGTTTCGTGTCTTTTCTATATAACTGGCTTGTATTGACCCACGCTTCAGATTTTCCTAAATTCTCTCAAACAAGCATTATATTGCTTCAGCAAGCCCCACACCTCTTGCTTAGTTGTCCCAGGCCTGGCACTAGCAGCCACTGGCCTTAGTTCACAACATGCCCTTGCCTGAGTACCTCCAAGCCTAGCACAAGTAGAAGCCATCTGTAGATTGCTTTGTAGCTTATGCTGTGTGACCCTGGGCAGAGCATGGACAGTGGCTGACCTTGGACACACCAAAGCAAGCAAGGTTCAACTACAACAGGAGGGTGTACACAGCCCCCATGGAGGTATACCTTGAGTACCCAGCTTGGGCAATAAAGGAGGCTGTGCCAGTGGACCCTACAGGATACCTACCACAGTAGGCCACTCTACCAAACCTGAGACATATCAGCTCTACCTAATACCTAAATACAAACACAGAGAGATGCCAGAATGAAGAAACAAAGAAACATGGCCTAAATAAAAGAACAGAACAAAACTCTAGAAACAGAATTAAGCAAAATGGAGACAAGCAATCCACTAGATGCAAAGTTCAAAACATTGGTTCTAAGGATACTCATGAACTTAGTTAGGGCCTCAACAGCATAAAAAAGATTCAGTCAGAAATTAGGGCTATACTAATTGAAATAAAGAGCAATTTACAGGGAATCAACAGTAGAGTGGATGAAGCCAAGAATCAAATCAGCAATAGGGAATATAAGGAAGCAAAAAACAATCAATTAGAATAGCAAAAATAAAAAAGAATACAAGAAATGAGGATAGTGTAAGGAGTCTCTGGGACAACTTCAAGCATTCTAACATTCACATAATGGGGTGCTGAGAGGAGAAGAGGAAGAGCAAAAAATTGGAAACCTATTTGCAAAAATAATGACAGAAAACTTCCCTAAATTGGTAAAGGAAATAGACATACAAGTCCAGGAAACACTGAGACTCACAAACAAAAATGGATCCAAAGAGGCCCACACCAAGACACATCATAATTAAAATGCCAAAGTTTAAATACAAAGAGAGAATTGTAAAAACAGCAAGAGAAAAGCAGTTAGTTACCTACAAATGAGCTACCAAAAGACTGTCAGCTGATTTCTGAAAAGAAATTTTGCAGGCTAGGAGGGATTGGTGAGCAATATTCAAAGTGATGAAAAGCAGGGACCTACAACCTAGATTACTCTATCCAGCAAAGCTATCATTTAGAATCAAAGGATAGATAGCTTCCCTGACAAGAAAAAGATTAAGCCATTCATCACTACCAAACCAGTATTATATGAAATTTTAATACCTTCTTAAGAAGAAGAAAAACATCAAAAATGCATACAGTAAAATGGCAATAAATATATATCTATCAACAACTAAATCTAAAGTACAAAATAAACAGTACATAAACAGCATCATAGATACAGAGAACATTCTGATGGTTTGCAGATGGGAAGGGAGTTGGGGGAATGAGCAAAAAAGGTGAAGGAATTAAGAAGTACAAATTGGTAGTTACAGAGTAGTCATGAGGATGTAAAGTACAGCATAAGGAATAGAGTAGTCAAAGAACATACATGCATGACCCATGGATGTGGACAATAGTGTGAGGTTTGCCTGAGGGAGTGAGTGGGGGCTGGGTGTAGGACAAAGGGGAAAAATTGGAACTGCAATAGCATAAAAATAAAATACAATTTTAAAAAATAAATAAGTTATAGCCTTTCTGAGTAGAACAGTCTTGGTTGTAGGTGCTTGCATTTCATCACTTTGAATATTTCATGCCTATCCCTTTCAGACTGAAGTGTTTCTGTTGAGAAATTAGATGACAGTTTTACGGGAACTTCCTTAAAGATAACTGTCTTTCTCTTGCTGTGTTTAAGATTCTTTCTTTGTCTTTAACCTTTGCTACTTTAATTAAGATGTGTCTTGGTGTAAGCCTTGGTGTAAGCCATCTTGTTTGGGACTTCCTGTGTTTTCAGGTCTTGTGTGTCTTTTTCTTTTACCAGGTTAGGGAAGTTTTTAGTCATTTTTCTTCAAATAGATTCTTGATTCCTTGTCCTCTCTCTTTTTTTTCTGGTGCCCCTTTGATGTGTATGTTGTTTCACTTTTTGTTTCCCAAAGGCCCTCTAAACTATCCTCATTTATTTTATTTTCTTCTTCTGCTCTGATTGTGTTTTCTGCTACCTTGTCTTCCAAATCGCTGATTCAGTCTTCTCCTTCATCTAACCTACTGTTTATTCTTTGAGTGTATTCTTTTGTTCAGTTTTGTTTTCTTTATTTCTGGCTTCTTCTTCACATTTTCATGTCTTTTTTCATGTTGTTGAAGTTGTTACTAAATTCTTTGAAATTTTAAGTTACTTGAGCATCCTCATAACAATTATTTTGAACTGTGTATCTGATAAATTGCTTGCCTCCATTTTATTTTTTTTATCTTGGGATTTCTCCTGTTCTTTCATTAAGGACATATTTTTCTTCCCACATGGCTGCCCTTCTATGTTTGTTTCTATGTATTAGGTAGGTCTGCTATGTCTGTCAGTTTTGGTAAGGTAGCCTTATGTAGTAGGTGTCCTGTGGGACCCAGGGCACAGTCTCCTTGATCATTTCAGCTGAGTGGTGCAGGTCCTTTGTGTTGATTATGTGACCACTCTTGTTGTAATTGTTGTCTTGATTGCTATTGGCCCATTCGTGCATGGGATAAATCCTCATGCTGACTGTGAAGAATGACCTTGACCAGTATTTGAGTTGCTGTGCAGGTGCCAACCACAGGAAATGAAATTTGTCTCAGCAGGGTCTGGTGCCTGCTGAGATCCCCCTTTGAATATGGTGCTCGTGAGTCTAATTGAATCTTTCTCTGATGTTGTCTGAAACTGTCTACTGGTTGTGTCTGTTGTGAGGTCATTTGAGAGGGACTGTGGTGTAAGCCAATGTCAGATCCTATCTGTGACTGGCAACCTCTTTGCAGTTAGAAAGCCATCCACAGTTTGGGCTTTGGTGTATGTGGGTAGGACCAAAGCCAGCTCTCACCAGCATTGAGCCCAAGGGCAGGTTAGAAAATACCAAAGCACCTCAAGATCCACCTCTGCCTGCCTCCACCTGCCTTCTGCCTGTTAGGGTCAGTCACTAAAAGGGTCTTTGGTGGTACTTGATTTGCATGAAGTAAGTTCTCAGTGAGTCACCAGGAAGAGGTATGTGCTATTCACCAGATGGATACAGGTTCAAACTCAGTGTCACTGCTGGGCCTCAGGCCACTGCAAAAGTCCCCATGTATACCATGCCCCCCTACACACTGGGTTCCCACACATCTTTGTATCATCATAGTCAGGATAGTAGAGTTTATCAGGCCAATTTGGCTATGTGAAGGGAAGGCTCTACATCAGTCTTGTGTTCAAGGTGAAAATGGCCCCTGTCTGAGAGCCCCGCAACTCAGTCTATAGAAGATTTTTCCAGAAGCCTGTACTCAGCAGAGTGGGGCTTCCAGGAGTCAGGAAGATGGGGTTAATTGATCTCTTGTGAGGGGGAGGCACTTGTCTGGCTTGGGAAATAATAGGGGGTATGGCCACTGCCCCAGAGCCACACAGCTCAGTGTATCTGGGACTCTACCTAGACATCCTTGTCTGGGTGGAGCCACTAGGAGTCAGCAGAGTGGAGCTAGTGGACTTCTGGTGAAGGGGAGGTACAGGTTAGGTTCATGGGAAGGTGGGGTTAATGGTCCCCACCCAAAGCCACATAACTCAGTCCCTGATACCCTCTGAGTCTGTGCTGATCTCTATACCCCAGTTCAGGCAGATGACTCCTCAGCAGGGCATGAGCTCCACAGGGATCCTGGCAGCTGTCCCTTAAGCTTCTCCTCAGAGCCACAAAACCCAGTTTCTCTTCACATGACTCTTGTCTGCTCCCCTGTCCATCCATGGAGCCCAGGGTGAGCGGCTGCAAAGAAGATTTTGTTTATTGACTTTTTTAAGAGAGCTCCTGTGTCTCTAGCAGACTCCTGTCTCTCTTCTTGGTGAAACAAACCCCCTCTAATTTTCACAGCCAGATGTTATGCGGGTTCTTCATCCCAGCTCTGATGGTCCAGGCTCAGGTGCCTGATGTGGGGTTGAGACCCCCACACTACTCAGGGGGAACCTTTGCAGCTGAGATATCCCTTCAAATTCTCAGCCACCATCTGTGGGAGCGGGGCTAGCATCTTGTTTCTGTGCTTCCTACCTATCAATCTTGATGTGGCTTATTCTGTAAATCCTTGGTTATAAAACTTCTGTTCAGCTATTCTTCAGCTGGTTACTCAGATTGATTGCTCCATATTTTAGCTGTAATTTCATTTTGGTCCTTGGAGGAGATGAGCATAACATCCACTTACTCCACCACCATCTTGAATCTTCTAGACATTTTTTTTGTTATAGCACAACTTACATTTCAAATGGACAAAATTGGTATTTACAGTATCTTAAGATAAATTACCTTTGAATAGGAGCTTCCTTTCCAGTACTTTGAGGTCTATAAGACACATCTAGAAAATTTACTACTGTGGAAAATGAAGGCTGCTTAAATCAAATGGGGAAAGGTGTAGACCTCTGATTTTCTTTTGATTAATTGCTATAACACTGTCCTTCAGGTGGCTGAGGGAGTTTCATATTTCCTTTAGACATTATTAGGCACTGAAGCTCCTGCAGGACAACTTTGATCCTATGAATTCTGCCATTTTGCTAGCACTGATAAGGCACTTGGGTCTACCACTCCACTGGAACTGTTAACTCCATTTATATTAATTTTGTTACAAATCTTACAAAATGGTGTGCTTCTGGGTGTTTAGGTCCACATTCTATTTTAAGACTGTGTATTCAGTTTTCATAAACTGTCTGAGCCCATGGTGGATGCTGTCTTGGGTTACTGTCATTCCTACTTCCAACAAAATTTTTGGCCCCTGGTGCTTTCACATCCAGTACTGGGTAGACAACACTTTTACCTACATTATCTCAGTGGCCCCTTTAAAAATACAGCATAGCTATTATTATTTTCATTTTATACCTGGGAAAACTATGTTTCAGGAGATAATTAACTTATCCAAATTTAGTTTCTAACAAAACTCCTCTTCCTCCATTGATGAGGAATCCTTCCAAGAAACATGGCCCACATGAAGCTTAATGGGCTTTTTGCTGTCCTGTTATGGTAGTTAATGGAATCTACAGGGCTCCTCTCAGCCTGAGAATTTATATTGTAAATCCACTTAGGGAATCCTGTACATGTTCTTGCCCTTTGTTTTGCAAATCTAAAGCAACAGCAGAATTCCTTGGAGACAATTATGATAATAAATTAAAAAATGATTCTGAGAAATACATTCATTTTCTCTTGAAAGATGTGTGTTGCAGTTTTAAACATCTTGGATTTATTATGTGAAATTTCTAGGTATATCTTTTGTCACTGACTGCTAAAAATTACAGAAAATAGGCTTCTAGACTAAATGTTTGTATGAAATGTACTTATTTGATAATTGTATATCATGGAACATTACATATTTTAATCCTCAGAAATTCAATTGGCATATTGATGTAAAATTTATAAAATTCAGAAGATTGCTTTGGCTCTGATCTCTGTAATGGAGGTTTTATAACATTCTTTAAAAAGTAGCATTAATGTTCTGCCTTAAGGCCTTGTTTTCCTTGCTATCTTTGTCCCTCTTATCTGTGGAGTATGTGATCCACAGAAACCACCCAGTGTGGTGTGCTTTCTCTTTATCTTGTTTACCTTGTGGAGTTAATAAGAAAGGAATTATCAGAAGCTTTTGGGGACTACTCCCCATTTCTTTTTGGCACACACAAGGTGCCTAATGAGACTATCCCTCTGTCTTTTTCTTCTTTACCTTCTACGCAGAAAATGGATTCAAGGGTATTTCACCCTCCTTGCATTTGTCTTATGGTTTCAACAGTATGAATACTGAATTGAGATTGCAGCTTTTCATGTAGCAGCAGTGGTCTTTTAAAAGATTAAAGGAAGTGGAACAGAAACATACAAATTGACAGTTAAACTCACAGGGTCCAGAAGCCTTCAAAGTTTTATCTCTAGGGTATTTTAAAATGAGAATGGCCTATGCTCTGAAGGTCTTGACCTCTGGGTTTTAATGTACAAAGATGCTTTGGAAATTTTACGAGGGTTTGATATTTTACATTTAAGGGCAGATTTCCTCGAGTTGCATTTTGCCCAGTATAATGTCAATACCATTCCTCACATTAGCAATTTTAGCTGAAATTATACTTGAACACCTCTAAAATCTGAAAAGTACTCACTTCTATGAAATAAATGTTTGTATCTCTCTAAATTGGTATGTTGAAACCCAGTCTCCAATGTGATGGTATTTGGAGGTGGGACCTTTGAAATGTGATTAAGCCATAAAGGTAGAAGAACCCTTATTAATGGATTCATCCCCTAATGAAAGAAGTCCCAGAGAGCTCCCTTGCCCTTCTGCCATTCAAGAATACCGAGAAAAGATGGCATCTATGAATGAGACAGCAGGCCTTCACCAGACCCCAACAGACACTGCTAGCATCTTGGCCCTGGACATCCCAGCCTGCAGAACTGTGAGAAGTAAGTGCTTGTTGTTTATTATCCCCCCAATCTATACTATTTTTGTTATAATAGCCCAAATGGACTAAGACACTCATCCTGCTTTTCTAGGGAATTCTAATCTTACAATTGCTGAAAATTTAACCTGCCACCACTGACTAGATAAAGGAAAAAAATGATGATCTTGAAATAGTTGCTCAGTAATATCTGCCCACTCACTGTCCTGTAAAAACATTATACGGGGAGAAAGATTATGGGAGAGCTACTCTGATTTTAGTTAGTAAGGGTAACCTTATATTACTGTGTCATGTGTGTGTTTTGCTATATTCCCTAATTCCTTCTGCAAGCTTCTATTTCATTTTGTCAGGTCCAGGATATCTTCCCTCAAGAGAGGAAATTTCAGACACCCAATCTTTGCACTGCATTTAATTGTCTTAGTGTTAATCTTTGGTACTTGTCCAAGTTTTTACTGAAAACATCATGTAACAGGTTTGAAAGAAGAATGTCAAAATCCGTATAGTATCCCTGAGAGAATTTAAAAATCCTCCAGAGAAAAAAAATCTGACACATGAAGAAATATCTTAGACCTTATTTACACCAAGAAAACTAAACCCTTGAAAGAAAGTAAAGAAACCACTGAAAAGAAATAGGATTTTGGACCCTGCCCAAGATAAATCAAATCATAGAGATAAAGTCATCTTATGGTTTCTACATTAGGATGGAAGAAATTCCCATGTCAGGGTGGTCCTTGTTTTCAAAATTAGCCAGGACACTCAGGAAACAGTGGCTTATGATTTTTGAGTTGTTTTATGTATGTAAGTGTACCTTATTAATTTTATATATGTAAATTCTCAACACTTTGCATGAATTCTGGCCCTCCGTTCCTGCTGACTGCACAGCAGAGAGGGAGAATTTAAGCACAGTACAGGTAAGTATTGTAATATTCAGCAAACGCGAGAACAAATATCGGAGACTTTCAGGGTATCAAAGATGTTACTTTATTGGCCAAGTTTAACCTGCGCAGGGGCGAACTCTCAAAGTGTCCAGCGAGACGGTGCCCACAAGGAGCCGCACCTGAGCGTTCACATTCAGGTCCTTATATAGGGATTTTGGCGCAAGAAAGCAAACATTCCACAGAAGCTGACGCAGTGGTTAGCTATTTGCTTACAGAGACCGTGCGCGGGAATTTCAAACCAAGCATTCTTACAATAGGCGGGAAGGCAGGATGTTTGTTTAGTAACCTAGTAATCTAACTAGCTAGGTTTCTATTTTCTCATGGTCTAAGTTTTCCCTACTCCTTACAAGTATCTGACATCAGACTAGTGAAATGGGCAACAGGGCTGGGTCCTGAGTCTACAACCTTTAGATTGATCTACAACTAAGGAGTGCGGCTTCACCTTTTCCAGATAAAGACTATCTATTTGTTAACCAAAACCTAGATGGTTAATCAAGAAATAATTATTCATAAAGCATCTTTAATTTATTTTTCACTGTTTGGGAATGACCGGCAGCATCCTTTATTTGTCCTTATATAGCTGATGCTAATCTGATTGAGGAGATTGCTTAATATGTAGGAGACACAGAGCAATGAGCAAGTTGCAATGCTATGGAGATAAAGTTTTGGTTTGGGTTCACAGACAAGGAAGATCTAGGAGAACAGAAACTATTTAGAAAGGCTTCAATCATAAAGGGATTAAGTGAGCCAGTGGCAAAGGAAGATGCCAATAAAGATTGGCCAGAGATCAAGTAAAAATATGCTGGAGCAAGTTTATGGGCTATGGGAGAGAAGCAGAGAAAAAAGCCTACTCAGGGGAAATAAGATTGGGAGAGAAAAGTAGGGCCATCCTAAGCTTCCACCTTCACACAACATATGCTTCAGCCACTTTTGACCACTTGCCATTCTCTTCATTCATTTATTTATTTACCTTTTCATTCAACCACCTAGGGAATATTTATAGAATGCTCCCTTTACGCTAATACCGTACCAGTCACTGGGGGTGAAGGGTGAGTAAGAGGTCATTATAGCATATTGGTTACAAGCATGGAGTTTTTAGTCAGATAAACTTGTTTAAGGCCTGGCTCTGCCAGTTACCACCTAAATGATTTATTTAATCTCTAAAAGCATCGATTTTGTCATCAACAAATAAGCTCATAGGGTTGTTATGTTCATATGTTTTTGCCTAGCCTTCCTTCCTTTTTATCAAATTTCCTTTGTAAACTTCAGACCAGGATGATGACATAAAGAATTTCCATTCTTCTACAGATACACTGAATGTAAAGCTAATCCAGAGCCATTTCCTCTGAGAAAAATTCAGAAATAGGTTTAGTGACTCCTCAACTTTGGGTAAATGAGAAGAAAACCCACATCAAGTTGGTTAGGAAAGGCTGAAACACATTCTGCTGTAAACCCCACCCCTGCCACAGTGGCATGTAACTGTGAGAGAACCTCAACTCCTAGTTCTCCCTGAGGAGCAAGGGGTCTAGTGTCCCAACTTTTAAGGCTTCCACCTGAGCATTGGGCTCCTCAAACACCTAGCCCTGAGAACCAATAGGCTGGTGTTCAGGACTCTTGCAAACAAAGAAGCAGTTTTTAAGAAGTGCATGAGCACTCACTGTGGTGATCCCCCTAGGGCTCAGTGCAGAGGAAGGAGGCCAAAAATCCCACCTTTCTAAGACTCCCTGGTGTATGGCTGCATATAGTACAGGCTGCTGCCTAGGTCCAGCTTCTAATTAGACACATCCAGCTGCTGGCTGTGATCCTCCTGAATCCCAAAAATCTGGTGGGCACTTGCCCTACCTTCTGCCTCTGGCTTGCCCCAACAATAAAATAAGTTGCCAGCATCTCTCTGGAAGAAGCTTGTAAATCAAGCAGCCCAGCTTTTGCAGCTGCCATGGGAGAGACAGGCCCCTAGAATGCTTGGCTTTGATAGCCAATGAAGCTTGCATTCATGAGTCCCACAGGACTGTAACAAAGAGACAGTTGTTAATGAGCACAAACATGAATGCTGGTCTCAGCTGTTCCCTCAGGGCTCAGTTCAGAGGAAGCAGGCTAAAACACCTGTTTGTTTAACTGCATTCTCTTCCAGCTTTTAACCAACCTGCATGCTGGTGCTAATTGTAATCCTCTGCTTTGGGACTCACCCTCATATCCTGTTAGCTACTAAGAACAAATAGAGAGCAACTTAAAAAAAGAACAGGTATAGCTTAAGGGAGTTATGGGACACCATCAAATTGATCAATTTATGTGTTAAAATTTCTCTAACCTAAGGATGGAGATATATATATATACAGATATGAAGGGAGGAATACAGCAATATATTAATATTAGCTCACTTTAATAGCCAATTTTCATCAATGTATAGATTATCCAAACAGAAAATCATTAAGGAAACACTGGACTTAAACTATAAGTTAGACCAGATTGTCTTAACAGGTATATAGACACAGATATAGAACATTCCATTCAAAAGCAATACAATATAGATTCTTCTGAAGCACACATGGAACATCCTCTAAGATAGACTGGTGATGACAGAGAGAGGGCTAGTCCACATTCATGTAACTTTTATTACCATATATTGTTATAATTGTTCTATTTTATTATTAGTTATTGTTATTCATATCTTTGTGTGTCTAATTTAGAAATTAAACATTATCATAGTTATGTATGTATAAGAACATCAGAGTGTATATAAGGTTTGGTACCATTCATGGTTTCTGGGGTTTACTGGAGGTTTCAGAACACATTTCCTGCAAATAAAGGTGGACCACTGTATGCCATTATCAAGTTGAATTTATTCCAGGGATGCAAGAATGGTTTAACATCAGAAAATCTATTAATGTGATACACCATATTAACAAAATAAGGTTAAATCACACTATCATCTCAATAGATGCAGAAAAGGCATTTGAGAAAATTCAATATCCTTCATGATAAAAAAACTCTTAACAAATTGGGTATAGAAGAAACATAACTCAATATAGTAAAGGCCATATATGACAGGCCCACAGCTAACATTATCTCAACAATGAAAACCTGAAAGCTTTTCCATTAAAATCAGGAATAAGACAAGGATATCCTCTCTCACCACTTTTATTCAATGTAGTATTGGAAGTCCTAGCCAGAGCAATTAGGCAAGAAAAAAAATTAAAAGGCATACAGACTGGAAAAGAAGTAGTAAAACTGTCTTTGTTTGTGGATGCTATATTATATGGAGAAAACTTTAATGACTCCACCAAAGAACAGTTAGAAGTAATAAACAAATTTGTAAAGTTGCAGGAATCAAAATCAACATAGAAAAATCTGTTGCATTCTTATATATGAACAATGAAATGTCAGAAAGAGAAATGAAGAAAACAATCACATTTACAATAGCATCAAAAACAAGACAATTCTTAGAAATAAATTAACTAAGAAAATAAAAAATCTAGACATTCAAAACTATAAGGTATTGATGAAACTGAAGAGACAAATAAATAGAAAGTTATTCTGTGTTCATGCATTTGAAGAATTAATGTTATTAAAAGTCCATATTACTAAAACAAAGCAATCCCTATCAAAGTTCCAATAGCATATTTCACAGAAATAGAAAAAATAATTCTAAAATTTGTATGAAACTACAAAATACCCTGAATAGCCAAAACAATTTTGAAAAACAAAGCTGGAGGCATCATGTTTCTTGATTTCAAACTATACTGCAAGACAGTCTGAAACTGGCATAGAAAGAGACACATAGATCAATGAGATAGAATAGAGAGACAAGAAATAAACCTATGCATATATGGTCAATTAATTTTCAATAAAGGAGACAAAAATATACATAGGGAAAGGATAATGTCTTCAATAAATAGTGGTGAGAAAACATGCAGAAGATAATGAAAATGGATGACTATCTTACACCACTCACAAAAATTACCTGAAAGTGAATTAAAGAGACCTGAAGCTGAAAACTCCTAGAAGAAAACACAGAGGGTAATTTTCATCACATTGTTTTTGGCAATGATTTTTTTATTTGATACCAAAAGCAAAAGCAATAAAAGCAAAAATAAACAAGCAGGAATAATTCAAACTAAAAGCTTTCTGCAGAACAAAGGAAATCATCAAGAAAATTAAAAGTTAATCTATGGAATGGTAGTAAATATTTGTAAATCACATATCCAAAAGAGTTAATATCAAAAATATACAAAGAAAAATATAGTCTCAACAAAACACTAGAAATAACTCAGTATAAAAATGGGCAGAGGACCTAAATAGATTATTTTATCAAAGAAGACATACAAATGGCTAATAGGTACTTGAGAAGATTCTCAGCATCAATAATCATCAGGTAAATGCACATCAAAACCACAATGAACACAACTGCCAGAATGGCTGTTATCATGAAGATATGAGATAACAACTGTTGGTGAGAATTTGGAGAAGAGGGAAACTTTGCAGATTGTTGGTGGGAATGTAAACTGGTATGGCCACTGTGGAAAACAATATCAAATTTCCTTAAGAAATTAAAAATAGAATTATCACATAATCCAACAATCCCACTTCTGGGTATGTATCCAAAAGAAACAAAATCACTGTCTTGAAGAGGTCTCTGTACTCCCATGTTCATTGCAACATTATTCACAATAACCAAGATATTGACTCAAGTATCTCTCAACCAACAAAATGATGAAGAAAATATGGTTTAAGTATATATATAAATATATAGCATATATAATGGAATATTATTCAGCCTTAAAAGAGGAAATTCTCCTATTTGCAACAACACCTATTACTCCAAAGGGCATTGTACTATTGAAATAAATCAGACAGAGAAGGACAAATACTGTATGGTAAATTTACATGTGGAATCCAAAAAATAAAGCCCAAACTAATTCACAGAAATGGATAGTATAATGGTGGTCACCAATCTGTGAGGTGAAGAAAATAGGGAGAGGCTGCTTCCAAATTTTTTGAAAGGTTACAAACTTTAAGTTATAAGATGAATAAGGTCTGAGGATCTAATATATAATATAATGACTATGGTTATAAGATTATATTGCACAATTTGAAATTTGCTAAGAGGATACAACTTGCATTCTCATAAAAAATAAAAAGTAAATATGTGAGGTGATGAATATGTAAATTACCTTTCACAATGTTTATGTATATTAAATACTCATGTTGAACAATTTAAACACATTATAATTTTATTTACAATCACACCTCAATAAGCCAGTAAAATATTTTCTTTATAGAAATATACCCCCTCTTTCATGAAGCTTTGGGATCTTCTCATATGAGAACTAGTTTGGTATCTGTGGGTGAGAGGGCTGAACCTTGAAGATACTTTCTTATATTCCCAGGACGGCTCTGATTGCCATGCATCCTGCAAACTGGTTTTGAGCTTTTCCTTTGATTCTGTGAATTTCTCTGCACCTTTCCACCCTCCTCCCAGTTTTTCATTTTGTATTTAACTTAGGCAGCATCAGATTATGTTGCTACGAATGCAAACTTTATGAAGATTAAATGAGATATATCATATAAGGCATTTAGAATAATCATTAGCTTAGTAATGTCAGCTACTATCATCATCTCATTTATTAAGTTAGTCATGACCTCTGTTCTTTCTGCTCTTCCTATCCAGTGGGCAATATAGGAAAGTAAACAAGTACATGGTATGATCAAGTACATATCAAGTAGGGGATCTCTGAACACACAGAAGGAAATGGACTTTACCCATGCTTGGGAACCAGGAATGGCAAAGAGACAGCCAGGGTGAACTGTGAAGGGTGAATCAGAGACAGCCAGACTCAGAACTTAGGAGAAAGAGCACTCAGATGGAGAAGGGGCAAGGAGAGTTATTTCAGGCAAGGGAGCAAATGTATATACAATCTAACTTAATAAATGAGATGATGGTAGTAGCTGACATTACTAAGCTAACAATTATAATAAATGCCTTATGTGATATATCTCACTTAATCTTCATAAAGTTTGCATTCATTAGCAACATAATCTGATGCTGCCTAAGTTAAATACAAAATGAAAAATTGGGAGGAGGGTGGAAAGGTGCAGAGATATTCACAGGGACAGGGACTTTCTGCAGGGGCAGAAAGTACAGCATCCTTAGGAACCCTAAATAGGTTGGTTGAGATAAGGCTGGAGAACTAACTAGTGACAAGATATGCAGAGCTGCCTAAACCAGGTTAAGAAGTTTTGACTCTGTTCTAAGAGTAGGGACAGGTTATTAAAGTCTTGAAAGCATAAGAGTGACATGATCATGGTCATAAGCCACAGAAATATCTCTTTGATGTGTAGAAAATGACACTTCATATTTTGTCTGGATTACAGTTGCCCAAAGTAGCCTTAATCTCTCTAAATTGATATTCATATACAGAGAGAGAGAAAGACTATGTAATAAAAAAAAGCTTTATCTCAACAAAACATTCACTGAGCATTTTTAGACTTTAATTAATTGTAGAAGAAATCAGTTTCTGTCTTTTTATAACCTGAGTGAAAAAATACAATCATCTAAAGCAAATGTTGTAATGTAAATGGTTAGACTATTCAGCCTTTGGAAATATTAGTAATATTGGAAGAGGCTCCATAAATACAATAACAAGGAAGGATGCTGGATTGTTACGAAGCAGACTGCATGGCCAGCCTCCAACCCCACTTCTAACTTGTGCTCTCAAGCCAGCAGGAATGTAAACATCTCCTAATTTCTTTCTTATCACTTCTAGAAGAGAAACTTCAACACAACATTAACAATCCTTCATGTACTTATGTCCACAAGACTACTTCCTCCTTCTTTACAAGGCCTTGTGTCCAATACAGTTGTAAACTACTGCTTCAAGACAAGGTCAGTCACCATTTAGAGGATACTTTTTGATTCCATGTTGGCTACTCTTAGAGAGAATTGATTGAAGGCAAGGAAGATCGGGTGCAGGGACACCAGTTTCAACAGGATGGTAATCTGAATTTGAATAGTGGGAATGGGATTGGGTTTGAAAAATACTTAGGAGGTGGACTCAAAGGAATTTGGTGATTTACTGGGTAAAGGTATTGAGGAAAGAGTGAGACTGCGACAAAACATAGGTTTCTGTCTCAGGTAACTGTGGATGATGGTAACATCATATAAATAGAAACAGGTGGAGAATCAGAGTGGAGGTTAAGATGATGGAGCTCTGTCTGGTCATGTTGCATTTGAGTGCCTATAACCATGTGCCAAATATCCTAGTCACCCTCCTGTGGAGCCCATCCCTGCCTGAAGACTGCAGGAACAGCCACATGGACCATCCAGACCTGAAGCTTACAAGCCAGATGTTTTGCCGTCAAGTCTGGATCCCAGAAGAAAAACAATGCAGAGTCAAAGCTTATCCAAAATGAATGTGTAGTGTGAGCAAGAAATAAACCCTTAAAATAATATTGTAAGCTACTGGGTCAATTGTTCCTTACCATAATCTACCCAATACTTCCTGTTACAATATCTAAGCAGCTTGTGTGTCTAGGGCACCAACTCTCAGAAGAGACATCTGAAGAGAAAACATGGATCTGGGCTCTTCACTATTTGGTAGTAACCACATTCCTTAGAGGCTGGTATTTTCTAGAGAGACTACATGTGTATCAATGAGAGAAGAGAGTCAGTATACATGACCAGATAAAACCAGGAAAAAAGAGAAACTACCCTGGGTACCTAAAACAAAGAGAATTTACACAGGAAATTTGGTGCATACGTAATGGAAGAGCTAAAACACCAAACCATAGGACAGTGATACCATCCAGAGACTAGCAACAGCAGAAAGCCACTACCACTCCTTGGCTGAAAAGACCAAGAAAGGCAGTGGCAGGGCCAGAGTCCAAAGTCAGGGCCACCAGCAGAAGCTGGACTCATGGCAGGCCTGTCAGTGAGAGCTGGAGTTGCAAAGCAACATAGCTGGTGCTGGAGATGCTGCCACAACCAAAACAGACAGGGAAGGGGATGAGGACCCTGGCTCTCCTGCACCTTCCAAACTCCCCGCAGTGTTCCACAGACAGCCTGGAGGAGTCAGCCTCCCTAAGACACTGAGAACCTCCTGAATTTCAGATGGTTTCTTTATTAGAGTGGTGTGCCAGAAACCTGATTCCCCACTGGACATTGAGATCATTCACCATAATCAGTAAAGCAACCTCACCTCTGTCTACTGGTTTAAGAGCATGAACAGCCCAAACAGCCAAGTGACAGGCTCCATACCAATTCATGGGGCTCGTTGTTGCTATCCTGGTAGAAATAGTCCTCCCATGGTTGCAGGGATAGTTTGAGGTATAACAGTGACAGTGGCCAGTTCCATTTCGATCCAAGACCCACAATGTATGCATTGTACTATGGGAAAATAGCACAATATACTGGTTACTAGTTCAAAGCATATACTGGGACCACATGGTCACCTGATGAATCGGTACTTAGACTATTTGTCAACCTAGAATAAAGTGTGAGGAAAATATTAGGTGGTGCATAGCATTACTCTGAATCAGAAAATCACTCACCCCGCTTATTCTAATTGAATTAGCAAATGAAACATTAGTAACATTATATAAATTACAAAGTCATATCAGAGCATCAGAGGCATGAATACATGGAACAAACTGACAGCTGTCAGGTTTGCAGGGATGGATGAAAAGTGAAGGGATTGAGCAAAAAAACCCACCCACACACACACACACCCACACACACACACACACCAGTGTGATGATGGCCAGAGGGAAAGGAGGGTGGGACGTATGTGGAGGTGGATAAAGGGGGGATAAATTGGGACAATGGGGACAGAAGGAGACTCTGCATGGAGTGTTGGGTGCACCCAGTGTTGGGTGCATGGAGTGTTGGATGCAGTGTGCAGATGATGTTATGTTGAGTTGTATATTTGAAATCTGTGTGGTTTTGTGAACAAATGTCACATCAATAAATTCAATAAAAAATAAAATAAAATAATTAAAAATTACAAAGTTACCACTAAATCAAAAACACTATTTTTTTCTTTTTAAAAAATTATTTTATTGTTTTCAGATACAGTTGTCTGCATTTCTCCCCCAACAACTCCCCCCACACCCCAGCCTTCCCCACATCCCTCCCCTGATTTCACTCCCCTTTAGTTTTATCCATGTGCCTTTTATAGTTCTTCCTGAAAACCCTCCACCCTTTTCCCCTATTATCCCCTCCCATCTCCACTTGGCTTACTGTCAGATTGTTCTCAATTTCAATGTCTCTGGTTGTATTTTGTTTGCTTGCTTGTTTTGTTGACTAGGTTCCACTTAAAGGTGAGATCATATGATATTTGTCTTTTACCACCTGGCTTATTTCACTTAGCATAATGTTCTCCAGTTCCATCCATGCTGTTGCAAAGGGTAGGAGCTCCTTCTTTCTTTCTGCTGCATAGTATTCCATTATGTAAAAACTATGGTACATAGTTTTTTGATCCATTCATTTACTAATGGGCACTTAGGTTGCTTCCAGCACTTGGCTATTATAAATTGTGCTGCCATGAACATTGGGGTGCATAGGTTTATAAAATAGGAAATCACGTCCAGAGATAACTTAGATTAGTAAATTAGTGTTTTTAGCTCTTAATTAAGCAGGCAATTGTATTTCTGATATTGATCTCCAATAAGCATATTGATGCTAACTCACTGCCAAAAGATGAACAGGCAAAGACATTAATAAACTTTAGTTACTTGTCAGCATTTTAGGAAAGGGAGTCTTGGCAAAGAGTAATTTATACTTTTAGTATTCTGAGATGTGTGAATGTGGCAAAAGATTAAAAACATCTCACTTGCATGGTTTTTTGTCAAAACTATACCTCTCAAGAGAGATAGAGAAGATAATTTTAGTGTAGAGTATCTCCGTTCTACCCTGGTATGTGGCATGCAGCCTGTGAAACTGAGCAATGTGAGGCAGTGCTGGGCTGATGGGTTACCTCAGTGACCCACAGGCAAGGACTGGAGATGGAGGGCGTGGACCACATCAAAGGGGCATTAGGAGCTTTTTTCCAGAAAGCACGTATGGCATATCCATGGATATATAAAAACAGATGGCCTTGAGGCTCATCAGCCTCACAGGAAACTGGGTACCCAATCTTAAACCAAAAAGTCAACACAAGAAGAAACAGTGAATGACTTATTTCTAATTGATTGCCTTAAAAGACATTTCAGTCTGTTCACTTTGACCTTGTATTTGAACAAAGCTCTCATACACTGGCATTTGTTACTTTTGATGGGATTAAAAGGCTTCTGTGTCTTTTTGTTCTCATTTGCATGGATTATTATTTTTTTTAGCAGTGATTTGAATCACAAGACAGAAGAAAGGTCAGAAACAGCTCCTAGAAAATTCAGGGAAAAAAGTAATTCTAAAACAATTACATACTTGCCTCACAATTACATACTTTTTCAAAATTTCAGTACATTTTGCAGAAATTTTTATTGACTATTGCCAAAGGATATTTTCCTTTGATGCTTTCATCAACTTCACCTGTCCTTTACCCATCTTAGCCAATAGCTAAGCAGAAATTCTTACCCATTTTCGAAATGAAACAGAAACTCCTTGGCCAGGGTGTGGGCCTTTTCTGCCCAGGAAGTACGTTGTGTGAGCTTCAGATCAAGGTGACAGTGGACAGAAGGGAGACTGATGGTACACTGCCAAGCAGATTATCTAAGCTTAGAGTCCTGCTTCCAACAGCTGGGATTCCAGTGCCTATGGCAGTAAATATTCAGCAACATGAATCCTGTTACATCACTGGTCCTCTCTGAGTCAAGAAAACATTTACAATGAGCAAGACATTCTAAAGAAGCCTCATGGGACTGTTTTGAAAGGGAGGCAATCATAAGCACACTGTAAAACCTATTCCAGAAAAGTAAAGAACACACTGAGTGTTCTTTAACTGGAACTTCAAATGGAGACTGAGTTTTCCATAAAGCAGAAAGTTAGAGAATAGAACAATAATAGGAGTGAGATAGTATTTTGACATTACTATGCAGAGTTTTCTTCTTTATTTTCTCTTCATTTTCTTACTTTCCAAAGAGTTGATTCTGAGCTAGGGCTCTGTTCAAGGGGTAGGGTAGGGTGGAGAATGAGAACTGCCTGATAGACATGTTTTCTCTTGGCTTTATTTCCAAAAGCCTATGCTCAAAAGGAGTGGGTTCATGCTTGTAGGAGAGAACACACTTTGGAGAAGTAGGAGAGTGTGAACCCCACTGCCCCCAAACTAAGCCCAGTAGAGTCTCCCTGAGCTGAGGAGAGGAGAGAAAGACATACTGGGTCTCTGGACTCCGCCTTTCAGTAACTTCTCTAGAAAGATGTCTCTACCCTGGGGGAAAGGTTGCCTAGCATTTCTGTATGTCTAGCAGGCATCCCAGAGTGATGCAGAAGTAGCAGGGGTGCTACAATCAGTGATGATGGAGTGTGGGAACCAATAGCCCATGGTCAGGGTATACTCTGCTCTGGTGCTTTAGAGCAGCACCAGAACCAGGGTCTCATGGATGAGCCCAGGATCAGGGAAGGAAGCATTGGGAATGCCTGGGATTGAGGGACTGGAAGTTACATTGCATGAAAGAAACATTAAAGCTATATTTCTCTTACAAGTTTTCAGTGAGTTTTATACCTACCAAACTGCTGCTTCCCAAGTAATACCTGCAACCTCCCACCCTCATCCCAATACCAAGGCTGATTGCTAATACCATATATTAGCTTTGACTATTAGAGACATTTCTATTAAATGGCATCACACTATCTGTTCTCGTTTACATCTGGCATCTTTTCCACAGCTCAGTGTTGTTGAGTTTTATCTCATTGTTACACACATTAGAACTTCATGTTGTTCACTGCCAAGTAGAATTCTGTTGCATTAATGCACAATTGGTTTGCTCTTTCTGTCTATGATCATTTGATTTGTTTCTTGTTTTTGGCTTTAAAGAATAAAATGGCTATGAAGATTTGTGTACATGTCTTTTGTTTAAAAATTACAACTTTAAGTCATACATCAAAAAAAAGAAACCACAACAAATGAGGAAGAAAGAAAAACAGAATTGAATTACATTGAGAGCATTACATAAAACTTGTAATAATGCAATAAAAAGAGTGCTTTGAAGAAAATTGATAGCTTTATATGCTATAATGTATAAGCATAAAAGAAGGTTAGGGGCTAAAAAACTGAATGTTTAGGGATTTAGTACTGGTCATGAGGAATCAAGTAACTTCTGCTAAAAACAACTATAAACCTCTACAAAATCTATGAAGTGACCATTTTTAGGAAACAGACAGTAGGCAGCACAAGGGGGGGCTCAATAGTGCTGCTGGTTTCTTTCCAGGGCACCTTCCAAACTGCAACATTGAGAACTGGGGCCCAAACAGAAACCAATCTGTGGCAAAAGACACAGAGGTCAGAGTCAGTGCTGCTGAGCAGCTGGGGTCTGTGAGGAGGGCCACTGGAAGATGGGAACTTCATGAATAAAGAGCCTCAGAAAACTCTAGTGAAATACCCTTGATATTCTGGGCAGAGTGAGACTGAGGTCTGGCAGAGGATGGCTACTGGGGTGGTGGTTCTGGTGGTGGTTCCAGAATGTGGGGAGGCATTGGAATTCTGAGCTGGTACTTAATAGTTTTTAACCACCCTTGTAGTAATTTTATACAGATAATACTTGTTAGGATTTACTTAAATATTTACCATTTTTTTGTCTACCATTCTGTCTCACATTCTCCAACTAGAATCATTTTTGGTTGTTGTTGTTGTTTTTTAAGTAGGTTAACATAAATTTTCTTTTAAGACAAGTCTTTTATTTCTGTTTTGTAAATTCATAAATATTTTATTTTGCTCTTGTTCCTGCATTACAGTTTTGTGGAATGCTGGATAACAGGCTGACTGAATTTCTCTCCACACTTTGTGGTTGTGAATGGTTGTATTTTAAGTTCCATCTCTGCTGTGGAGAAGCCTGGTCTTTCTCCTTTGCTCTTTTGCAGCTCCTCCTCCAGGCAGCACTTATTTTTAGTATCTTGTTAAGATGCACTGTGCTTTCTGGAGCCTCCTGGATTCATGTGGTGTTTTTTTGTTTTGTCAGATTTGCAGGCACTATCATTTAAAGTATTTCCACTCCTCAATTTTCTCCCCCTGAGACATCAATTATTCATATAATAAATCTTTTCATTTAATCATCCTTGTCTCTTAACCTCTCTTTCATATTTTTCTTGTTGTTATTTTCTTCAGCAAGTGTTGCTTAAATTCTTTAGATATATCTTCTCTTTGGCTATATCTAAACTGCTGTTTAACTCAACCATTGTGTTTTGACATCAATTACATTTTTTATTTTCAGAAGTTTTGCTTCATGTTCTTTTCAAGTTTCTCTATTAATTCCTGATACTCTTTATTATAGTTGTATCATTTATATGTTCACATAGGTCACAGCAACTATTCAGCATCCTGCATCTGATTGCTCTAGCATCTACAGATGTGGGACCATAAAGTGGTTGTTTATTGATTCAGTAAGTTCCACTCATAGTTTGTCTCCTCATCTAAGTGGTAATTACTCTTCCTAAGATCATGCTTGATTTTAGTCTTTTAGGTCAAAGAAGAGAACCCTGATTAACTCACATGGGAGATTGTTTTTTCTCCTGAAAGTGGTCCCCTGCCCTCTGGCTTCCCACTATCCCAATGACCCTTTTGGAAGGAGACAGTAGTTCTCCTTCAAGGTGATCTGTTAACACTAATTCAACAAATATTTATTAGCACCCATTGTGTGCCTGGCACAGTTCTAGGTGCTTGTAAAGTAAGTAACATTAAAAAATACCATAGGCTAATTGTTAAGAAGTGCTTTGGGAAAAAAATTAAAGCAATATAGGAGAAATGAGTGTGCCTAGGGTGTTTGGGGAGATGTTTTGCAATTTTGAATGGTGTGGCAAGGAAACTCTTCCTGAAAAGATGCCATCTAAGCAAAGACCTCAGTGGGGTGAGCGAGCCAGGCATACGGATACTTGAGGGATGAGCATTCTGGGTGGGAATAACAGCAGATGCTAAGACCCTGAGATGGAATATGCCTGTTTTGCTGGAAGAACCACAGAGAGATCAACATGGCTGCAGGGGAGTAAGGGGGAATGTAGGGGGTGAGGTCAGAGAGGAAGGAATATCAAACTCTTAGGCATTGGTAGGCTAGTATAAGAATTTAGGCTTTTACTTTGCATAATATGGAAAGACACTGTGGTTTTGAGCAGGATGGTGACATGATCTGACTTAGGATCTAACAGGATCACTCTTGGTTCTGTGTTAAGAATAAATTTTAGGAAGAGCAACAGAGTGAAGCTGGCAGGTCAGTTAGAAGGCCACTGTGATAATCCAGGTGAAAGAATGGTATTGTTGACCAAAGTGACAGTGGTGGAGCTCACAGGAAACAACCATAATCTGGGCTAGTCTGAAGGCTGAGCCAACAAGACTTGCTGATAGACTGGATGTAAGATGGGAGGGAAATGAGTATCCAAAGGGAAATGTGAAGGTCTGAACACTTGGCAGGATGGAGATGACATTCTTGAGAACACAAAGGCTATGCAGGAGCAGAAACTTGTGGGGGAGAAAGATAAACTCTGAACATGGTAAGTTTGAGACATTTATTTGGTATCCAAATGGAGATGACCAGTAATTAGCCAGATATATGAATCTGAAGTTCAGGAAGAGGCCTGAGCTGGAAATATGAATTGGGAGTCCTATGAGACTAGATGGGAGTTATCTTGAGACTGAATGTAGCTAGAGGGAAAAAAAAGAGATGTAAGGACCAAATTCTTGCACACTCCAATATTAAGAGGTTGGGGAAATAAGCAGGAGGAGCTAAAGTACACTGAAACTCAGCAACAACAAAAGGAATACCCTGAGAAACACAGGAAACATGTGGCTCACAGAGGACACAGTAATTGGCTGGGAGACAATGAGATCTGAGATTTAACCCGATTGAAGTGCATTCAAGAGGAAATGCAAGAAGAGGAACTGCACAATGAGTTTAGATGATTTTTAAAACTTGCTGTACTTCAAAGAGGATCAGAGAAATAAGCAGTCTAGTGGGAAATGGGAGCCAGGGAGTTCTACTTTTTAAGAAGGATGAAATAATTGTACTTTCTATATTTATGAGAAAGATCTAGTAGAAAAGGAAGGCAAGAGAGAGAAGGGAGAATTTCTGAAGTGATATCATTGAGTAAGGAAGAAGAGATTAGCTTCTGGGCCCAGGGGAGAGCCATGGCCAAGGACAGGGATAGTTCATTTATAGCCAACAGGAGGACGATAGGGCTGATATGCCCATAAGAGTGGGCATTAAAATATGTGGTGATAAAAACTTGTGGAAGTTTTCCTCTGACTTCTTAGAGTAAATGCAGCATCCAGAGGAGTAATTGCTCTGTTTTCCCCAGTTTTAACAACTATTAACTGTGTAAACATTTGTACTTATTGGTCACATCAAGAGGGAACCTTCTAAACTAGTTCTTCTTTTTTCTTGCTATTATGAGCTTCTGTTTTTAAATATATTTTATTGACTATGCTATTAGAGTTGTCCTATTTCCCCCCTTTATTCCCCTCTGCCCTCCACTCTTCTCCCACACACATCCCTCAGTTAGTTCATGTCCATGGGTCATACATATAAGTTCTTTGGCTTCTCCATTTCCCATACTACTCTTACCTCCCCTGTACATTTTGTACCTACCATGTATGCTTCTTATTCCCTGTACCCTTTTCTCCATTCTCCCCACTCTCCATCCCCCCTGATAACCCACCCTGTGATCTCCATTTCTCCAGTTCTCTTCCTTTTCTAGTTGTTTGTTTAGTTTGTTTTTGGTTGCTTTTTTTTTAGGTTCAGTTGTTGATAGTTGTGAGTTTATTGTCATTTTACTGTTCATCTTTTTATCTTCTTTTTCTTAGATAAATTTCTTTAACATTTCATATAATAAGGGCTTGGTGATGATGGACTCCTTTAACTTGACTTTATCTGGGAAGCACTTTATCTGCCCTTGCATTCTAAATGATAGCTTTGCTGGATAGAGGAATCTTGGATCTATGTCCTTGCCTTTCATGACTTGGAATACTTCTTTCCAGCCCCTTCTTGCCCGTAAGATTTCCTTTGAGACATCAGCTGATAGTCTAATGGGAACTCCTTTGAGGGTAACTGTCTCTCTTCCTCTTGCTGCTTTTAAGATTCTCTCCTTATCTTTAATCTTGGGTAGTGTAATTGTGATGTGTCTTGGTGTGTGCTTCCTTAGGTCCAACTTCTTTGGGACTCTCTGAGCTTCCTGGACTTCCTGGTAGTCTATTTCCTTTGCCAGATTGGGGAAGTTCTCCTTCATTATATTTTCAAATAAGTTTTCCATTTTTTGTTCTTCCTCTTCTCTTTCTGGCAGCTCTATGATTCAGACAATGGAACGTTTAAAGTTGTCCGATAGGTTCCTAAGCCTCTCCTCTTTTTGAATTCTTGTTTCTTCATTTGGTTCTTGTTGAATGTTTGTTTCTTCCTTCTGGTCCAAATCATTAATTTGAGTCCTGGTTTCCTTCCCTTCACTCTTGGTTCCTTGTATATTTTTCTTTATTTCACTTTGCATAGCCTTCACTTCTTCCTCTATTTTGTGACCATATTTAACAACTTCTCGAAGAATCCTGATTACCAGTGTTTTGAACTTTGCATATGATAGGTTGGCCATCTCTTCATCACTTAGTTCTATTTTTGGAGCTTTGATCTGTTCTTTCATTTGGGATCTATGTATGGTCTCAGCATGTCTATTATGTTGTAAGGGGTGAACACTTAGGTTTTTGCCAGGGTAGAGTAACCCTGTGTTGTGGCACTGTGTGTGTGGGGGGGGGGGGTCAAAGAGGGATCAGTGCAACTTGCTGGGCTTTTAGCCACTTCCCCTGCTACCTACAAGCAAATTGGGCCCTTCTGGTGCTGATTCCCAGGTGGGTGTGTGTGTGTGTACATTCTAGGACCTTGTGGGTCTCTCTAAGGAACACTCCTGTAAGACTTAGAGTTTCTCTGACCACCACACCCCCTACAGGTTTTTCCAATCAGAGGTTTTGAGGCTTTATTTCCCTGCCCTGCAACCCTGGGTTCCACAGTCTGTCTTCCTCCCCAGTTGTTCCTCCTGGTTTATCTGAATGCAAATGTGGAACTGCCTAGTCCTCCAGCCACCACCTTGCCACATCCTCTCCTCCCTGGCTGCCCATCTCTGCCCCTTTCCCCACCTGTCTGGGTGAATATTTCTTCTTTAACTCCTTGGTTGTCAGACTTCCATACAGTTCGATTTTCTGGCAGTTCTTGTTACTCTTTGTGTTTAAATTTGTTGTTGTCCTTTTGGTCATGTGAGGAGGCAAAGTGTATCTACCTATGCTTCTATCTTGGTCAAAAATCTGATTTTTCTCTTTCTTAAAGAGCTAGGGACCAGTATTAATTTACTGACTGATAAAAGTGTGCTTTACATTGTCCCCCACCCCCAACCTTTAGGACATAACTCAAAATTCCTAAATTCACCAGACAATATACCATACATATTTTCTAATGCTCACACCATTGCTCCTTCTGGGTTGTTATTCAGTGTCTGTAAGCTGATGCAGCAGACTTGTTACAAAGGCCTAACACTGGGACCAGAAGCTGAAACAAGCTCTCTGAATCAGATTGAAAAAGTGGCAAGAAAGAAGGCATCTTTGTCAAGTCTCTGTGTCCAGCAGGTCCACAGAAACCATACCATATCACACAAAGGGGATTTAACACAGAGAACTGGCTTTATAAATATGAGAGGGTTAAAAGAGCTAAAAAAGCATGCCAAGGCCCTGGTTGGTGTGGTTCAGTGGACGAGCACCAGCCTGTGGACCAAGAGGTTGCTGCACCATTTGATTTCTGGTCAGGGCACACGTGATGGGGTGTGAGAGGCAACCTCACATTGATGTTTCTTTCTTTCTCTTTCTCCCTTCTTTCCCCTCTTTCTAAAATAAATAAATCATTTTTTAAAGCATGCTGAGTTCATTCAGATTAATTAACTGCAGACATTGGTTTCAAAGCTGGCAGAGGGACCTCAAAGAAAGAGTTGGGGTTACTAGAATCTAGGAGTTTGAGATGGGGCTCCTTAGGACTGGTGTTCAGATCTATGGGGAGGGCTCACACAAGTGGTTCTCAGCCTGAGGACCAGGTCCTCTGTGGTGCCTGATGCAGAGAACAGAACAATGGTTGCCTTAGTGGCAGCTATGTGGGAAAAATGAGAAAAAGGAGTTAAAAGTACAAACTTTTATAACTTCCAGTTATAAAGTAGGTCCTGGAAATATAACGTACAGCACTGAAACTATAGTTAATAATATTATATTGTATATTTGCAAGTAGCTAGGTGATTGGATCTTGAAAGTTATCATCATAAGAAAATAATGTGTAACTATGTATGGTGATAGATGTGAGCTAGACTTATTGTCATGATCACTTTGCAATGTATACAAATACTGAATCATTACATTGTATACCTGAAACAAATCTAATGTTATGTAAATTCTACCTCACTAAAAATAAAAAGAAGAAATAGCTAGGGTTGGAACCAAGTGTCTGTTCTAACTGGACTGAAGCTGAAAACAGAAAGGAACTTCCTCTCTGCTTGTCCTTACTCTCAGTCTTCACTGAGTGCCTCCCAATGGGAGAATAGGACAGTAAGCCAACTAATGTGGCAATTTGGGAAATAAAGTCTTTCAGAGTCCCAATTCCAACCTTCACAAAGAGGGTGTGGAGCTCAGGGTGAGAAGTTATATAAGCAACCCAACCTCATAACCTGGAACTCTGGTAAGACACTAGAGACAGCCCAGGTGAGCCTACAATGACAGCAGCCCCAGTCAAGACTGACTGTCACTGACTCTCAGCAAGTAAGAGGTGTTCGCTTGAGTCCAGTTAACTGACAGAAATACGAGAGAAAACAAATTGTTGTCTTAAGCCACTAGGTCTTGATTATTTGTTACTTGTCAATGGATAACAAATGGACTCAGGAATGGAGGGAAATTATTTCAAGAGAACAGGACTGGATCCTAATCAGGAAACTAGTGACAAAGATCAGTGACTGTTATGTACCTCCCATTTTTCTGCTTTAGAATAAGAGTGTCTAATGTGTGTCAATTATATATTGGGGCAGATAAGTTATCTCTTTAATTCATAGGTCTTCAAAGCAAAAGGAAGTGTACTTAAGGAAGAGCATCAGAAAAGCCTCATCTACATCTAGACTTAACTTAGAATTATGAGATCCTAAACTCAAAGCCAATGGTATAAGGAATGAGATTTTGAGGGTCCTGTGGGGACAATATAAATTAATTTTGGCCAGTGGGAAGGTGGTAGCAGATCCAAGATAATTGCAAATTCATGACACTCTCCCCATAGAAAAGTATGTTTCTCCATCTTTTTTGATTGGGTGGCCTGTAGCTACTTTGACCAACTGATTATGGCAGAAATAACCACCATTCCGGGCCTAGCCTCTAGGAGGACCAGCAGTTTCTGCCTGTTCTCCCAGAGCTCTGCCCTGTCCTGGAAGAAGTACAGTCACCCACGTAGTGAGGTCCCTAGACCACACAAGGAAGGCAATGGCCCTGCTGAGTTTTGTCCTTTAAGTCACTGGTCAAGCTAAGAGATCAGCTGGACCCTTCAGACCAGGCTAGCTATAAGCCACGTAACATCAAGTGACACTTGTTGATGTCACATGAAACAGAAGAATCTACCAATTCAGCTTTGCCCCAAAGACCCATCAAATCAAGAGATACAAAATACAAACGTTTCAAGCCTTAAGTTTTGAGAGGAGTTTTTGTTACAGCACTATATACCCCAAATGATTTGTGTTTGTTCTGGTTTTTTTTTTTTTTTTTGCTAGCTTCCCATTTATAGTCCTCCTAAACCCACAGGGAAGAAAATTATGTCTACTCTAGACTTCTTAAATCTCTCCTCTGAGAATGATTTAACACCTTCAATAATAAACTCTCTGTTTTACTACACACATGCAAGCAGCTTTACGAAGACCCAAGGTACATCATTGGAATTCAGTCTTGTCTTCTAACTTTTATAGTTCTGGTCATACTAGCTTTGTTCCAAAGGCTAAAGAATTTAACCTAGCTGCTTGATTAAAAGAATATTATGGGCCCTGGCTGGCATAGCTCAGTGGATTGAGTGTGGGCTGAGAACCAAAGTGTTGCAGGTTTGATTCCCAGTCAGGGTACATGCCTGGATTGCAGGCCACAGCCCCCAGGAACCTCACATTGATGTTTCTCTCTCTCTCTCTCTTTCTCCTTCCCTTCCGTCTCTAAAAATAAATAAATAAAATCTTAAAAAAAGAATATTATGGTAAAATCATGTTTTTCGTTTAAAAGACAAGAATTCACACTATAAACAAAGAGTAATGCCACTCCAAAGAATGTTCTTTTAATTTGGCCATTGGCCAAAGGCATTTTCCTGTGTCATCACTCTGGCTTGGTGTGACATGGAATGATTATATTTAGAAAGCATTGACTTTGGACAAGTATGCTAAATGTGTACAGTTGCATGCCATATGCTTTTCATTTTGCAATAATCTATTTTGAGATTTCCATTTTTCCTGTTTTTCCTCAGCAGTCTTTCCTGAATGACAGCATGTTAAAAATTGCAGGAGCTGTCTCTAGTGGCTTAGGCAGTCTAACTTATTTTAAATATTGGCCTCCTGGTATTTATTTAAGGCTTTAACTTTAGGAACTATTATCAAGTTATATATAGTGACTTTCCCTTTGGTGTTTTGTCATTATATTTTTAGGTTTTATGTATTATTTAAAACATTAAAACATATTTGTGAATGGACTCCTGGGCTTCTCCCATCTATACTGAGGTGGCAGGGATGTGCTCTCATATTATTAAGCTGCCATCAGTGATGAGGTATCTCTGTCATCCTAAATTGTCCATTTGCCACATAAAATCTTTGTACCTGAAATCTTTCTTCCCTGAAAAATATAATCTTCATACATCACTTTGATGTCAATTATACAGTAAAGTATTGTTTCAGCAATTTGTCTCTAATGTAACTTGGTACAATGTTCTGGGGCTTATGGAGAAAGTGACCATATGTTCCAAGGGAAAAGTCAGTGTAGGCTAATGGATGAGAATACTGGGACTTAATGGCTGCCATAGCTCAGATTTCCTTTCCCACTTGCCAGTCCCTGGTGAAGATTGAAATAACATGATATCTCATTCAATACACTTGGCATTCTAATCTCTGAGACCCATCTACCAGTTTAAAGAATAAATTCTATGTTACCAAAAATATCTCATTTTGAAATTTGTCTTGTCAAAATTTTCCTTGAAAAGGAATTCTTCCTTAATTTTAGTTTCTTAAGTTATCCCACTTGCTTTAATTAGAGTCCTATTTAAGTCTTAAATTTCCTAACTCCAAATTATTAGACTGAGTGGAGGAAGTAAGTTCTTTTGAAATATGTATTGTATTACACGCCTACTAATCCATGAAAAACAACAATGAGCTACAAAGTTCATTCATATGCATGCAGTAGGGTGCCATTAAAGCTTTAACAACTGGCTTTCCAAATAAAAGTCCTGATTTGTAGAATCTATCAATGTCTGTGGTGCAAATACTCCTATTATGTCTGACTTCAAACTGCTAAATGGCATCACTGAACATGGCATCTCTTCATCTATTGAGATAAAAAATAAATTAAAATTTCACGTTTTCTCTTTGAAGTAAATTAGTAAAAACCACGAGTACAAAAAATAAAACTTTTTGGTCATTTTTATACCTTTATTATATGCCTTAAATTAAGTTTAAAAATATATACCAAGGGAAAAATTACTGTCTAAGAATTTCTTGATGGCTGGGTTAGTCCTACATTTACCTGTGTCCCCAGTCTCAATCAGGAATGATTTGGCCAGAGAAGCATACTTCCTCTTATCAAGTTCAAAAAGTATCAATTCTATATCATTAAATATATCAAGTATATATAACACAATATACACATACAATATAAAGTATGTACATGTTGGGGGGACCTCAATGAAAACAAAGGAAATATATAATACTTTAACAGACCTATTTCTTAACCAGTTAAAACCTGTTTACTATTTTGATTGGATATAATGAATTTCATAGAATCAAAAGAATATGAACATGGTGATAGTTAATTCTCATTTAAAGATTGATTCTACTTTCAAAGATGTCTGAACATCTCACCAATTATTTATAGAAAAGAATACGCTAAAATGCAATATATTAAAATTTAAAATGAAAAGTACTATAGGTTCATAATCCCTCTTCCAAAACTCTTGGAGACACAGGTGGGTATTCAGAAGTTTTCAGCAGTGTTCTAAGACAGTATCAGTAGTTAAATACATTAATATTTCTGCACAAAAATGTATGACTATTTATACAGAATGGAATAAGTGAAGATTAACTATAACCTCATGTTAGTTAAAATCAAATTTTGCGTCCAGATGAGTTCAGGTCAGATCAGGATTTGTAGCCAAACTGAATTATAAAAAGATTTTCAATTTGTAGAGCTTTTTTAGGATCTGGAAATGCAGATGAGAGATTGAAAGACTACACTGAAAGAGAAACTTTGTTTTTAAAGAGCTTTATAATGTTGTTGAGTGATTTTCTTTAGGGCTTTTATAGAGAATCTAAAATGATTGTAGACTTCTGCTCAATGTGGTAGCATAAGTAAACACAGCTCGCCTCCTTGCACAACCACATAAAAATTTAAAGTATAGAACAACCATCATTCAGAACAGTAAGAAATTGAGCTGAATGGAAGAAACCACATTGAGACTGGTAGGAGGGGCAGAGATACAGAACAGGCTGCTCTCACACCCACAGGTAGCAGATAAAAATCAAGAAGGATATCTCAGGAGTGAGAGGTCCCTTCCCCACACCAGTCCCCACAGCCCAGGGTTCCAGTGCCAGGAAAATAAGTCACCATAACGTCTGGCTGTAAAAACCAGCAGGGATTAAGGCTGTGGAAGATAGAAACTTCTGGAATTTCATGCAGTTCCTCTTAAAGGGCCTGACAGAATTTATTCAGACTCACTCCTTCTGAGCTCTAGTGCCTGGGCAGCCGATTAAAATGCATCAGAGATATACAGGGAGAAAATGAATTGTCTGGCATCAAGGTGAGGGCTACAGGCAGCTTTCTTCCAGGCAGAAGTGCTGGTAGAGGTCATTGTTCCTTTTCTGACCTTTTTCCCCACAGATCCACAGAGTGGGCAGGTTGGTGCCATTTCTGAGACTCCATCAACCTGGTTTACACTGTTTGACCCATAATGGTGATTCCCTGACGTTCTGCTCTATCCAACTTTGGGCCCAACTAAGCTATTTCCAGTGGCTTTTCCATATAAATGGCTTGTTTTGGCTCCTGCTTCAGATTTTCCTAAATTATTGCAAAAAAGTACCATGTGGCTTCTGTAAGCCCTGTACCTCTTGCTAAGTTCCCCCACGCCTGGAACCAGCAGCAGCCAGCCTTGGTTCACAGCTTGGCCTTTTCTGAACACCTCAAAGGCCAGCACAAGTAGAAGCCATTTGCAGATTGCTTTGCAGCTAATGTTGTGTGACCCAGACAGAAGACAGGAAGTGGCTAACCTTGGACACAGCAATAATAATCAATGCTCAACTATTATACAACAGTAGGGTGTACAGAGCCCACAGAAAGAGTACATCTTGAGTACACAGCTCAGGTAATAGAGAAGTCTGTGCCACTGGACCCACAGGACACCTACTACATAAGGCCACTCTATCAAGCCTGGGAGATGTAGTGGCTCTACTTAATACATAGAAATAAACACAAGGAGGCTGCCAAAACGAGGAAACAAAGAAACATGGCCCAAATGAAAAAATAGAACAAAACTCTGGAAAAAGAATTAAACAAAATGGAGACAAGCAATCTACTAGATGCAGAGTTCAAAACACTGGTTATAAGGATGCTCAATGAACTTAGTGAGGACCTCAACAGCATAAAAAAGATCCAGTCAGAAATTAAGGATACACTAATTGAAACAAAGAACAATTTACAGGGAACCAACAGTAGAGAGGATGAAGCCAAGAATCAAATCAGCAATAGGGAATATAAGGAAGCAAAAAGCAACCAATCAGAATAGCAAGAACAAAAAAAGAATCCAAAAAAACTAGGATAGTGTAAGGAGCCTCTGGGACAACTTTAAGCATACCAACATTCAGATTATAAAGGTGCTGGAAGCAGAAGAGAAAGAGCAGCAAATTGGAAACCTATTTGAAAACATAATAGACAGAAAACTTCCCTGATTTAGTGAAGGAAATAGACATACAAGTTCAAGAAACAGAGAGAGTCCCAAACAAGATGGACCTAAAAAGACCCACTCCAAGACACATCGTAATTAAAATGCCAAAGTTTAGATACAAAGAGAGAATCATAAAAGCAGCAAGAGAAAAGTAGTTAGTTACCTACAAGGGAGCCCCTGTAAGACTGTCAGCTGATTTCTGAAAGGAAACTTTTTAGGCTAGGAGGGATTAGCAAGCAATATTCAAAGTGATGAAAAGCAAGCACCTACAAGCAAGATTACTCTACTCTGGAAAGCTATCATTTAGAATCAAAGGACAGATAAAGAGCTTCCCAGACAATAAAAAATAAAAGAGTTCATCAGCATCAAGCCAGTACTATATGAAATATTAAAGGGTTTTCTTTAAGAAGCTCAAAAATATGAACAATAAAGTGGCAATAAATAAGTATCTATCAGTAATTGAGTATAAAAAATAAAATAAACAAACAAGTAGAACAGAAACAGAATCATAGATAAAGAGGTTTTGACAGATGCCTGATGGGAGTGGGGTTGGGGCAGTAAGTGAAAAAGGTAAAGGGGTTAAGAAGTACCAATTGGTAGGTACAGAACAGTCATGGGGATTAAAAGTACAGCACATGGAATAGACTAGCCAAACAAAACACATGCATGACTCAGGGACATGGGCAACAGAGTGGCAATGGCCTAAGGGAGCAAGAGGGAGGGGTTTGCATGGAGGGGAACAAAGTGGGAAAATTTGGGACAACTGTAATAGTATAAACAATAAAATGTAATTTTAAAAAGAATAAAAAATAAAATGATGTAAACTCTGTAATTAACTTTTATTAACAACAGCAACAACAAAACTCTTAATCTTTAGGACCACCCATCCTGTACACATAATACTGTATAGAAAATGAGAAAGATCTATACATTATGTTTTTTTTAGCACATCAAGATCAGTAAAACACCAATGTGGCTCTTTTAAGATTTTGACTGTTTATAATTCCAAAGGGAGTTATAGCTACAAGAGTATGAAATTCTGTGTGATGTGTGTTTTGGAGGTGGTGGCAAAGATCAGGCAAATGTAAAATAAATATTTTATTTCTTTAATTATATCCCACAAATTAAGAAAAAATAATATTTTAGTTGCAAAAAATTAAAAGATTCTAGTGACTTATGGCCAATATTTACTATTTCTTTTACTTATTTTCTTTAACCTTCCACTTCAGATGATTATATACTTGCTGACTATTTACACCCCACTCATTTTGAAAAAGTCTCCTATCATTTTCCCTCTCTTTGTAGTCTTTCATTTAGAAAAAGTCTCCTATCATTTTCCCTCTCTTTGTAGCAATAAGCATGACTATCAAAAACATTTCATGCAGGACACTCAAAAACATCAGTGAGAGTCACAGATAACAAGTGAAAGACCTAGATAAAAGCCCCCACTTAACAATGCCTTCATTTCAGTGTAAGGCAACTCTTCCACTGAGAACTTTATAAAATATACATAAACCAAGAAGTACACTGCTCAGCAGTGAAACTTCAGTGACTGCTTCTAAGTGGTCTTACTGAAGTGATGTGGGGCCCTTTGGACACCTTTATGAAATGCCAATATTTTGTCAAAACATCAACATGACACTGAGCTAGAAGTGGAGCCTAAAGAAGTTGTCAGGTATTTTCTTTGAGCGAAAAAATGTTTAAATCCCAAACTGAAAACTTGGAGCAAGATATTTGAAAGCAAATGTGTCAGCATTTGAGACTTTGTAATATGTAAATCCGTCAGCTAGAAATGAGAAATAGAAAAAACAGATAAAGATAGGGAGACAAATATAAAGAAGTATTGTTGGGAACTGCCCTGCCTGGTTTCAGAAGCTGTAATTCGCAATGGCTAAGGCTGAGTAAGAGACCTTGGGACCATAAGCCACTGAGGAGACAAAGCTTGTCTTCCTGGCAAGGGTGCTGCCTCTGCCCCCTTTACTTCACCCTGCTTGGCCCTGGGGTGGATGACTGTTAGTCAGTGATGGGTAAGATTCCTCAAGGGATGAGTGACCTAAGACAAGCATGGTCATAGTGGCACATTGGGGAAGGACTTGGGTGGCTATAGGAAAAGTGGGTGATGGACCTTCACACCTCAGTTTTGACATAGCCTGAGTCTCATTCTGTTTGTAAGAATTCTCCTAGTCTCTTGGTTGCCTTACTTCCCCTGCCTGACTTAAGCCTGAAACAATGCTGGAGGGCAGTGCAGCTCTGGGCAGGAATAGGCGGTTCCCCAGGATGATCAGGCCTGCGAAAGAATGCATAAAATTCTGTGAAAACTGCTTTTCTAAGAATTCCCTCGATTTTCTGATACAGGTCCAAACACAAAATGAGTTTGTTTCCCAAAGTTTTATGGCCCTTTAGCTAACTGACCCTGACTCAGAATAAGCCCTTATAGTTCTTTGAATATTATCTATTGTTTGATCATTACTGCCTGACAATGATTGATGAGCTTTACCTGTATTCCTGTGCAAATTGAACCCAATAAAAGCCCATTGAGGAACAGGCTCATGGCCCTTCTCCTTTGAGAGATTGGCCACCTTTCCTCTCCAAGCAGATCATGTCTTGGTAGACTTATTTATCTGTGGTGGATGGTGCAGGGCAAGGGAAGAGGACTCTGTGGGCAGAGCCCCCCCACAAGGTATTTCTCATTTATACCAGGAAATTGGAGTAAACAACCCAAATACATGAGATAAAGAAAAGGTGTCTAAAATCATCATGTTCATTTCATGAAATATAATATAGACATTAAAGCCACCTATATAAATTAAAATAACATGAAAAAAATGGTCATAATTTTAAACAAAAAAAAGGTTCCAAAATCCATAATAAAGTATCAACTTAGTCATCAGCTTTTTCCCTCATTACTAGGCCATTTGCATAAGAACACATCCTGCTCTATTGCTGACTGACTTGAAAATAATCCCTCAACCCAAACATCCACTAAATTTCTAAATTATTTATATGCTCCCACTTGCAATAAATTTTCTTGAGAGAGCTATCTATATTGGCTTTCTCCTTTGACCCAATTTCAGTCAGGATTTTGCTCTCACCATTCCACCAAAATCCATAACTTCAGTGTTGTCAGATACAGGGAACAATTCTCTTCATGTGATGCAACCAGCCAGTGGTATCTCATACAAGTGATAACTTCCTCCTTTGTGGCTCACTTTTTCTCCTTGACTTCCAGAACGCTTCTGTATCCATTCTGTCTGTATCTTATTGGTGAACAATTCTTACTCTAATTTTCTGAATACTCTCTCCACTTTCTAGCTATCTAAACATTGGAATGCCCCATGGCAAACTTCCTCTTTTTTTTAAAGATTCTATTTATTTTTAGAGAAAGGGGAAAGGAGGGAGAAAGAGAGGGAGAGAAACATCAATGTGTGGTTGCCTCTCATGTGCCCTCACACTGGGGACTTGGCCTTGCAACCCAGGCATGCACCCTGACTGGGAATTGAACCGGTGACCCTTTGGTTTGCAGGCCGACATTCAATTCACTGAGCTACACTAGCCAGGGACTACTCTTATTCCCAAATTTCTTTTCTAATACACTCTATGTTATTTGAAGTCATTTGCTCTCATGAGTCTGAATATTATCTATGTGGAATAACATTAGCTCATCCTGTCCCCAATTGACCTGACATCCCTACTTATATCATCTATTTTCCTCAAGTAAATCTGGTTCTTCCACAGTCTTCCCCATCTCAAGAAATGACTTCTAATTGTTCAGGCCCCAGATTTTGAATTTATTCTTGTCTCATCTCTTTCTCACACTCTATATCTCTTCCATTAGCAGATACATTTGACTTTACCTTCAAAAAGCCCAAGAATGTCTCCACTGTCCTCACCTTTACCACTACCTCCCAGGCCCAAGCCTAATACCTTGCATCTCACCTATTCTTTTATTTTTCATATTTATAAAGGTCTTTATAATACAAGATTATTTCTAAAAGTAACTCCCCCATCTTCATTTGGTACTATGATTTTTATTTGTGAATTATTAATCTACTTTTTACTTGGTATGAGGTAAGAATCTAACTTTGGTTTTTATCTTGGTGGCTACTCAGTGGTCTCAACTCCATTCATGAATAAATTCATCTTTCCCCTACAAGATGAAATGCCACCTCTGTCATATATTGTTTCCTTATAGAAAATTGTGTTTTGTTGAAGCCATTATTCAGTTTAGGGATCTAGAAATTCCCCTGGGTCATTTCACAAGAGCTGATGCTAGATATGACCAACTAACTCCCAGTAGATATGTGTGGCAAGAAACTCAGAAAAAGTAATATGGAGGATACAGGCAGAGAGCTTTGCTGAAATTAAGAGAGCAAATAGGAACAGAGAAAAGATTAAAATATAGTGGAAAACATAGGAAAGATCCCAAAACAAATGCTTTAATAATGCAGAAGGTGATTCCAATCGCTCTCATGATAAAGTCCAAATTCTATCATGTGGACCCCTGGATTTCTCTGATCTGGTCTCCATTTACCTCTTCAGCCAAGGGTAGGTTACCTCCTGCTTGTCTTTGCATTTCAGCCTACACATTATTCCCTGGTGTCTACTTCCATGACCTGGCCAATGCTGAGTAAGGAATTCTTCTGTGTCTCTGCAGGATTCTCTCTGGCATAGAGGCTACTAATCTAGTCCCTTAATGCTTCCACCTCTGATGTGGATATTTTCCTACACTCTCTAGCTTCTATTTCTCTTTCTCCAGGTAACTAAATTTCTCTCAGAGGACAGCTTTTCTGTTACAATAAGCACGTGTGATTCTGGTGCTATTGACTCCACCTAGAGGTCCCACACAAGATCTAGGGCAAAGCCACTTAGCACCAATCATTCTTTGAGCCCCAATGATTAGTTCAGGAATGGTGTGTACCCTGAGACAGCTAATAGGACACAGCGAAACTTAAGCTGGATGTATCTCACCTATTCTTCACAATAGACCCCAACTGGGCAGCTCCTACCCCCTCTTGCTGTCTCCTGCAGTCCTTTCTCAGAGAAGATGGTCATCTTTGTAAAAAGCTAAGTCAAATGATGTATTTGCTCCTCTGCTCAAACACATATATCTTCCATCTGGATCTACACTCAGCATTAATTCTGAACCTCTCTAGTATGCACAGCTTACAACTGCCTTGCACTTATGCTCTGAACACACATTCAATGCTGCCAATTAAGATGAAGGCAGAAATAACACAAGGACTAGCTAGCTGCTGCCTTAATTGCTGTGGGTGACCAGCCCTGTTGTGAACAGTGTGAGTGGTTTTTATTTTGTTTCGTTCTCTGAAGTAGCATCCCAGTATCCAGAGACCAGCTTTGTGGAGGAAGATGGGCATTTGCAGAAGTAGCAGCTTCCTGATCCCTGATCACAGCATTGGCTGTGGGGCTCCAGAAGAGGACAGATGCTATGTGGGCCCAATTCCCTCCTTCCTGTTTAGGGCAGAGAGTAGCTTGCATGGCATGTCCTTGTAGGGAGATTTTCTGGAAGTCATTCCCAGAGGTCCATTGAGAACCTGTTCCCCAGCCCTTCCAGAGATTTCATAAGTACCAAATTCACTGAATTCTATCATTTTTTTCTTCAATTAGCCAGAGAATTTTCTCTTCTGTTACTGGCTAACATATCATGCCACAGTGCATTCCCAAGTCCTTGCTGTCACCCAGGAGTCCCTGTTGCCCTGTTGCTGCTCTGCTTGAAGACCCACTTTCCTTCCTTGCTCACTCTGGTCCAGAAATACAGAAAAAGAAACATACCATTACAAAGGAAACAGATGAAAATGAAGCCACAACTGCTTCAGTGCCTTCTGAGTCAGTGAGTGCTATCATTCACAAATGTATTTGCCTTGCCCAGAACAATGAGAAGAAATACTAAATGTGACAGCATTCACATGCATTGCTAGTCCTAAATAAAGACTGCAGATGCCTGCCTCTTTTTGGTGAGTCTCTGGATTTAGTTTAGCTTCTTCAAATTCCTATTTATCTGTGCTAGTCGAGCCAGTGTGAAATTCAGGATTGTTGTCTCTTTCATAGCAACACTCTGCTTACCTGGTATCAATTTTCTGTTCTTGTTTTCCTTTTGTGGGATTTTCAGATGATTTTCAATAAAAAGTAAAAACAAAAAAATTCTGGTTTGTTTCATATGAATTGCTCTAAAGGCCTGCATCCCTCGTTTCCCATTTATGTTGTTAATATTTATATTTGGAAGAATTTTACATTTGCACTTGTACAATTTTAACTCACTGGCACATGCCCTCAGAAGGGCAGGTCTACATGGACTTTATTAATTTCAAATCTGTCATCCTGGACATCCTATGAACTTACCACAGCTCAGCCAATGTGATTATTTTAACTGCCTACACTGTTAGGGCTAAATTCCACAGCAAAAAATCCGTAAATGTGTCCAAACCACAAAAAATCAATAAGTTGAAATCTGACATGATGGGGAATTTAAAAAGCTACATTTATTTATTCCCTTTTAGCCACCAAATTAACAGTATACTCTAGTATTTGACTGGAAAACTGTACTTATTTTTATTTTTTTATATTGTGTTTGAGTTCCAGGAGGGAAAACAAATTTATGCTTTAGTGACCTTGTGGATGATATCAGGATATCTTTCATAAACAGGTGGATGGCTTTGTTTTTTAAGAAGTTCAGATTTAAGAATTAGATTTGAAATAAATGTTAGAAATATCTTTATTGCCAGATATTTGTATCCTGAGGAATAGGATCTCATGCCTTGTATGAGAACTGAAATGAAAAGCTTGTTAAGGATGAGGGACCCATGGCCGCTGAGCTCACTGATTCTTGGAAAGAGAACACTTCCTGGTGGCTTCTGGCATGCCTAGCCTTTAAAGGGGGAATGCCCAACAGGGCAGAGTGGAAATAGACCACCTCTAGCTTTGGAGATTCCATCAGATGAAACTGTGTTTTAACAAGAATGTGTGTGTCTTTTCCACCCAAGTTTCTGTTAAAGCCTTCCTCAATCTCCACTTGTGCAGTTTGGTATTTTTAAAATGCAAGTGCACATCATACATGGCTAGTCCTATTAAATTTCATCTTGTGAGACTTGACTCACAACTTCAGCCAATGGAGAGTTCTGGAAATCTAATTCTGTCATTCATTATATGCCCCTTCTTTAACTTTTGCATTATCTACAGTTTTGATAAACCTGTACTCTGATTTTTCATTTAACTCACTGATCAAAATATTGAGCAAGGTAACTTGTCCTTGGACAAAAAACTACCGCCAAGCTGCCATTTGCCAATCTATCCATCAGACCTTGGGGAGTATAATTTTCAACAAATTAATGTTCTCAGGATGTTATTCAGAATTTCTTAGCCCAAAGTAAACCATAAGAAAGACTCCTAAAGTAAGTCACTTAGCCACTCAAGGATATTTGGGGTTGGTGTGTATTTTGAACTAAATACCTGTGCTCCGCCCCCCTCCCCACCCCCACAACAAATCCATATGTTGAAGTCCTAACCTCCAGTGTGGTGGTATCAGGAAGTAGTGGCTTTGGGGGGTGATCAGGTTTAGAGGAGACCACAAGGAAGGAGCTTCCAGATAGGATTAGTGCCTTTATAAGAAGAGGAAGAAGCACCATAACTTCCTCTTTCCACCATGTGAGAGAGAACACAGCAAGAAGACAACCTCCACCAAACAGGAAAAGAGCCCTTACCAAGCATCAGATCTTCTGGCACTTTGAACTTGAATCTCCCAGCCTCCAAAACTGTGAGGAATAAATGTGTGCTTTGTAAGCCACACAGTCTTGGCATTTTTTTATAGCAGCTGAGCTAAGACAGTGGATTTTCAGCCAATATCCTTCTTAAAGTGTCTACAGTTCACTATTGTCAAATCTATGTTGTGTCAGCCACAAGCTGGGTCACTTTTCCTTATGGCAATGATGCATATGATAAGTCAGGGAGCTGAATCTTGCGAGAGGCCACTGGACATTGTGCCCATGTGCACAAGGCAGTCACAAATGAGACTTACATTATGGTGATTATATGTATGTCCCCAGAGTTTCTGTCTCTTTAGTTATAAGCCACATGGATTTCGATTCTTGTTCATACTTTGTATTTCTGCGAAACCAGGGAAGCCAATTTAACAATGTTTCCAAGGGAATGAGATTTCAATTTCATCAGGCTTTTTGAGGAAAAGTGTTTGAAATTTACACAAATCACCACAAACTTTTAGGAGAATTTATCCCCCTCTCTAGTTAACTTTTCTTTCCCAAATAACATATTCATAAATAAAAATAGTTACCTTTTAAAAGGTAACTATTAAAAGGCACTTATTCTACTCAATCAGTTTTGTCTTTTAAAATGCAAAAACTGTTGGACTTCCATATTTTCCACATTGGTACATTAGGGAGCACATTTCTTCTCATACACTGAGAGCTTGAACCCAAGGGATCCTAAGTGGATGTATGTGACACTAGTGGTAGGTGAAGATCTACCTTTTCCATTGGCTCTTATGGGCATTCAGGTAAAAGAAGGATAAGTGGTATAAGACCTAAGAGTCTTCCCTGGCTGGTGTAGCTCAGTGGATTGAGTGCAGGCTGCGAACCAAAGGATCACTGGTTCTATTCTCAGTCAAGACACATGCCTGATTTGCGGGCCAGGTCCCCAGTGGGGGCCACATGAGAGGCGACCACACATTGATGTTTCTCTTCCTCTCTTTCTCCCTCCCTTCCCCTCTTTCTAAAAATAAATAAATAAAATCTTAAAAGAAAAAAAAAGACCTAAGAGTCTGGTAAGAACACATACTGGTGCTGAGACCTCATGAAACAGTTGAGGTCTTCAGACATCCAGAAACTCATCTCCTGATTGTATTCCAATTCTGGAGCCTCAGGATAGGTGGAAAAGTGGCTCAGGGACCAAAGACATGAAAAGAAAATTCTCCAGTCTAGGGTTCCCTGCAGATACCCCATCAGGTACCAACTATGAATCCCAGCCTAATGCTATGAAATATTCGCATTCATGTGTATCCTATGGTCTCCCAACAAAGACTGGGTATGGCTATACTTCACACCATGCCTCCCATGCCAGTCAGAGGAATATTTTTTTTTAATTCCTGTTAATCTTTTATTATGTGTCAGGCACATAAACTTACAAATATGATCATGTTTAACAAAAACTCTATATTGGTTAATCAACCTTCTTAAGGTCATGTAACTAGAAGCAGAGTAGCCAGGATTTGGACTCAAGTTTGTCTGACCCTAAATAAACCCTAGTTTATTTCTTTGCACATGCTGCTTCCACCTGCTCCAACCAGTGGGATTCTTCCATTTCACTTTGTTCTTGGAATCTGGGGGGTCAGAGTAACCTTAGGAAGGAGATAGACAGAGATGTCTAGTCCTGCTTAGCACTCTTTTTGACTCATGTATGTTTGCTTCTAAATCCACTCACATAATTCAGCAACTTCCAGGTCTATAATTGCTGAGCTTTGAACTTGAGCTGAGCTGAGGCTGATCCTGTAAATGGGGAGACTATTTCAAGGGAAATATTTTAGTATCACATTCTTTCTGGTTCATATACCATTTGTTCGTATGTGTACCTACCAGCTGGGTCACCATTGTGCTGGTCATAGTTAAGTAGCCCCACTTCTTGAGAGAATGCCAAGCTCAAGGCAAGTTGGAAGCAATGTGTATCATGGGTTGAATGCCCCAAAAGAGGCATTACATTAATTCACATGTTTTTCATGGTTTATCTGTATTTTATTCTGAAGAACAATGAGCTCTGACACAACCATACAAAAATGCATTAATTACTGAAATTGGACATTTAGACAAAAAGGGGCCACATACTAAACCTGACAAGCCCATGGGAGGCCTGTATGGCAGCCTTACAAACTCTGAGACCTAGTGTAAACACATAGGATTGTCTGAAATTAAAACTTTCTAACTAAAAGCAGTTTATGGTGAGTAGTCATGTCCTAGGCTAGACTCTTCCCTGACAAAAGTCAATCTTTACCTTAATTGAGTCTGTCTATTGTCTTTTTGTATCAATGATAACATACATAGCTTTGGAATGTCAAGGTCATTTCCCTTTTTCCAAAACCCTTGGGCACAACTACTGCACCAGAGCTGAGGTCACAAATCCCCTCATTGTTATCATGTTAATTGTTGATAGTTAACTATCCTTTATCCACATATGTTAAAAAAGTATGTGTCTATGTGTCTATCAATTTACTTTTTTTTTTGTCTAATCCAAGAGTTTCCCCATTTTGCTTCCTGCCTCCCTAATCTATCACCAGTTGATTTCATATAACCCCTTATGCAACCTCTTGACCGTAGTGTATAAAATAAGGTGCCAAACTGCCATTTTCTAGAGCATTTCCTCACTCCATTGAGGTTTTGCTTCCTGGCAATTGTCATCAGTTTGGCTCAAATAAACTCATAAAAATTCTTACAGGTTTGGATGTTTCCTACATTGACTCCAGAAATAAAAATAGCAAAACCACCTGATGAAAGAAATGGAAGTTCCAAGAGGCTCAGCTGGTCCAAAGAGCCCACTGTATCCACTAAGAAGGCAGGTTTCTGTCCAGCTGAAAAGCAGCCTCCCTGCCCTATCTGCTCTTCCTGTCAAATTCCCTTTGCCCTAGAGCTGCATTTTTTTGTCAGATCCATTTAAATATTAACCAATACAATTGTGGATTCTCTAAAACCTCCCTAATAGATGAATCCTAGGAGGTCCATGGAAAGAGATGTTGTTATTGGTTGTGTTCAAATGGTTCCCAAACACAAAGTGGGAAATGTAAATAGAAAATCTAAGATGAGTTTTGAATCTGAATCCTGCAAAGCAGACCTAACACAATAATAAACCAGGTATTACAAGATAATCAGCCTACCTTTTTCATATCAGGGATGACTGGTGGGGAGAGGGCATTGTGATTTTAAATAGAGTGGTCAGAGAGGCCTCATTGAAAAGATGACAAAAGAGCAATGCTGGCATATTTGTGTTTGAATGGTTTGGGTCTTTTCTAAGAAAACAGAGGTAGTGGTAGAGCATTCTAGGACAAAGTCTTTTGTTGACAACCCTCCTCCACTCTTTATTCTTGGCTGCTTCACTTCTTGGCAGCTGTAAGAAACAAGCGAACTATTTGGTTAAACTGTTGGGAGGGGCAAACTACAGCTAGCAGACCCTCCCCTGTTCTTGCAAGGCCCACAGCTGAGAATGGTTTTCACAGATGAACATTTCCAATCCATGTGGTGATAGTGTTACAGTGTGCAGCCAAGAAGGGGGCCCCAGATAGGGATTTAGAATGGGGTCCAGAACTCAAGGTGTCCAGGAAATATTAGGATGTCCTCACCCCTTCCCCCACAGGTGTGAGCTGGGGGAAGAGACAAATGGAGCAGGGCCATTGAGAACTGTTTTGCATAGCAACAGCTTTGCAGCTAACCTCTGGTGTGGTCATTTAACATATCTATAATCTTTAACTGGTTACATAGATATGTTAAGTAGCTGTGACCTTGCTCTGAGCCAGGGGGGATGGAAGTAACTCCCCCCCACCAAAATGTAATTGGGAGGCAACTCCCCTAAGTTACAGCACCTGCAAGAGAGGTTGGAGATGATTGGCTCCATGACATGGGGCTACACCTGCCCAGACTCACTATGGAAGCCCAGTAAAGCTGGAAGGATATGAGAGTGCTGGCAAGTGTAGCCAATTCTGGGAGGAGTCGGAAATGGGGCTGCAAAGGAAGATTAGTGCAGGGATTTAAAAAGAGATGCAGCAACCATTGGAGGGAGAACCACACAGTTTTGGCAGAGTGGAGACTCCCGCAGCCATTGTGCAGAGAGAGCCACGTGGCTTTGCCAGAGTGGGGACCCCTGCAACTTTAGTAGGGGGAACCACCACCGAGCTTTAGCAGAGAACCACTACATGGCTTTAGCAGAGATCCCAGTGACCCAGCCGATGGTGCTGGGAACCAAGGGAGGCCTACCAGCTGAGATGGATTACTGGGAAGAACTGGAGGCTATCTGAGCTACAGACTTCTATTTCTTTTCCTGAGATATTGTACCCCAGACTGGGAAAAGGGGGTGGGGTGGAAGGACTATGTGTGTTTGTGGGTGTTTTAAGAGACTTTGGGATTTTGATGAAGATATTAGGTCACTACTTTAAGTCTGTATAGCATTAAATAAACATTTCCTTTCTTTTTTACGAATCTCTGGCATTGAGAGGTGTCTTTCCTCTGGCAGCAGACATAATGAGCCTAGGGGGGTTCCTTTAGGTAATAGTATATTGCTTTGGCTCCCTGTGTTCTGTAACAATAGGAAATACTAATTTTGTACACCAGCTAAACAAAATAATATTCCCAAGAGTTTTATTCTCAGGCCTATAAATTGATAGGCCTATATTACACTTGTACAATTTTTGTTATTATAATTTGAATTTAATCAAGTTTTGTTTTCCCTCCTACTATATAAAAACCTATATAATCTTGATTTTGCCTCTTGGCTCACAAAGCTGAAAATATTTATCTGGTTCTTTACAGAAAAAAGTTTGGCAACACCTGAATTAAAGCAGCAGGCTATTCCTGCTGCTACAACTCTACTTCAATGCATAATACTCCTGCTCGTTACAAGAACCATTCCTTGTAGTGATAAGAAAAGATGAAGTGGAAATAATCTGCTAGCATTTTTCTATTTATAGTCACTAACAAAGGGGCCCCTGGGAAAAACAAGAAACCATTCTAACTCAGAAATTCCCCAAATCAGACTTAACATACATACTTACACTTAGATTCTTGTCTTGACTCCACCTAGAGTCTTGCCAAAAGCCACCCCCTGGGCAGTCTCTGCCTGTTCACTCTGTACCATGGCTGACTCACTGTCTTTATGAAGCTGCTCATCCTCCTATATCATAGTAACACACAGAGAGGCTTGGTGTCCAAAACTATTTTGTTTGGCAGCTGGGCAGTCTTCCTCTAATGAGACTAACAGTAGTTAGTGTACACTGTTGTATGAAAGTCAAATTAATGTTCTAAGTTCCTAATTATGTGAGAGCCACATTATGGAGCTCCCTTTTTCTTACATTCCTTACATTGTATTAAACTGACCCAATGTTTTTTTACTGCCTTATCTTTTTAACATGCTAACATACCTTAAGTTTATTCCTCCTCAGTGACATATTCTCTCATACATCTATGTTCATCATGGCACCTTGCATTAAAGTCCAGGTAAGCAGGATTTTAATAGCTGAATACTGGAGGGACACAGGTATTCCAGGCACAGAGCATCATGTGCACAATGGTCAGAGCTACCAGGGCCTGTGCTATGGTGCCTGGACTGCAAGGACAATTTCTGGTTTGTCACTGAAACATCAGCTGTAAGTTTAATGTGATAATGAAGTTGAAATATTATCCTAATGAACTTAGGTTTTCTTGTGATTGATTTGAGAAAACATTGAAAGATTTAATTTGGTTTATCTATAAAAATACCATTTAACAACTGAGTGTAGGATGACTTAAGGAAAGGAAGAGATGCAAAAGCAGAAGCAAAGATACTGACTGGAATCCAGTGTGTACTCAAATAATCACTACTGAAAATAGTGAGGGTGTGACCTGAGGCCACAGTGGGAAACTTTTGTGCATCAAAGGACACTATCAAGGAAGTAGAAAGGCAACCTACAGAATAAAAGAAAATATTTGCAAATCTTACATCTGATCAGGTTATAGTACACTGTCCTGCAGCTGTTCAAGCCCATGCAGGTTCACATGGGATTCAGGCAGAAGGAAGAAAATACAAGGAGCTGTCGGGAGGTCTGACCTGCCTTTATTTTAGGATAGGGCAATCCATGTGCACCGCAAGCCAGGCGTCTCACTGTGGAAAGTCCCTACTCCCTTATATACTGAGTGCACACAAAGCTGGCTGGGTATCTACATGCACTATCACTAGTTACATAACAGACCTTGATTCTGTGCATGTGGGCCCTGAAGCACAATTGTAGAAACACTGCTAAGGAACCGGATATCCCAGTTCACTGGATATCTGGATGAGGGAGGCTGGCTGACTCCATTTTGCCTACATATGCACAGTATACAACACAACCATAGAAAGATAAAAAAAACAATTAAAATAAGGACAAAGAATTTTAAAGAACATTACTCCAAAGAAGATATCCAAATGGCCTATGAGCACATGAAAAGATGTACCACATCATTAATCACTAGGTAAATTCAAACCAAAGCTACAATATGATATCACAGCACATTTATTAAAATGTCTATAATTATTTTTTTAAAAGCAGAACGGACCAAATATTTGCGAGGATATGGAGAGACTGGAACCCTCGTGCAGTCTGGTGGGAATGTAAAATGGTGCAGCCACTGTGGAAACCACTGTGATGGTTCCTCAAAAAGTTAAAACATACAATCACCACATACCCCAGCAATCCCACTCCTAGGGATAGAACAAAAAGAACTAAAATCAGGGACTCAAATAGATACTTGTTCATTGCAGCATTATTTGTTCAACTTCAGCCTGGGAACATCAGTGTCAGGTGATTCAAATTTTACCATATCCAATTCTGACCATGAAGGAGCCACAAGTATTGATTTTGGGGTTTCAAATAAGTTTTAACAAACAGGCAAATTCACAAATACAGAAGCTGTGAAAGATGAGGATCAACTGTACATACATTGGAATATTGTCCAGTCATAAAAAAATACATTTCTGACACACAATAAGGATGAACCTTGAAAAATTATGCAAAGTGAAATAAGTCAGACACACAAAGGGACAGATATTGTGATACTACTTACACAGAATTTCTATAATAGACAAATTTATAAAAATAGAAAGTAGGGTAGAGGTTACCAGGTGCTGGGAGGGAGCATATGGAGTTACTGCTTAATGGGTACAGAGTGTCTACTTGGGCTGATGGAAAGGTTTTGGAAATAGAAAGTGGTGATGGTGGCATAACATTTTAAATGTAATTCAGTTCACCAAATCATATGCCCTAAAATGATGAAAATAGCAAATTTTGGGTTATGTTTTACCAAAAATTTTGAAAATACTTAAAAGATATATTAAGGAAGATAGGAACCAGCTGCCTTTGGAATATTAGAGATGGAAGAGAATACAAGCATGACACACATTTAGATCTCAGTTGAAATAAGTGATAAAATTCAAATAACATTATTTTATTACTATTATCATTATTACCCACTAATCTGACTTTGGAAGTTATTTCTCTTAACATTGGGATGGCTATACATGCCACAGGCACTTCCAAATGTCATTGCAAGAGGCCTTAACCATGCCTGAATCATGGAAAGGATGCAACAAATGACAATGAATTCTTTATACAAGGGAGCAAGGACATATATTAATGTAAAAAATCAGAGGTTTCAGAGTCTGCCTAATGAACTGTTATTAAAACTGAGTAAGCAACTTACCCCTAGTCCTGTGAGCTCCCCATTTTTACTACCTTCAAAAAGTGCTCCTCACTTTGGCATCATTTCAGTCCCCTGAATGTTTTCTAACTCTTTTCTGTTACTTTTTCAAGGGGGGGGGGAGAAAATCAGTTTAGAGTGACTGGAAGATATTCAGCTTTATCTAAAAATGATTGGTTGCAATAATTTTACCTTTGTCATTCTCTTGTTCCAAAATGCTGAGCTTCAGAAAGTTTTGCAGTGCCCTGGCTGGCGTGGCTCAGTGGATTGAGTGCCAGCCTGCAAACGAAAGGGTCGCCAGTTCAATTCCCAGTCAGGGCATATGCTGGGTTGCAGGCCACATCCCCAGTAGGGGGTGCATGAGAGGCAACCACACTTTGATGTTTATCTCCCTCTCATTCTCCCTCACTTCCCCTGTCTAAAAATAAATAAAATAAGATCTTTAAAAAAAATCTTTGCAGAAAAGGGAATAGTTCACTCAAGGGAGGAGTTCAGGAGAGCTTTGTGGATTATTCAAGGTCGAGTTCAGAATGCAACTGGGGAAAATAATCTATGCATGAGCAAAGGGAAAGATTAACAAAGAAGCTGAGCAAAGTAGACTTCTGACTATTGTTCATGTAGCACACGTATTTGAAAATTGAGACTAAGTGTTCAGTCTTCAATGAAAACAACTATGATCGTTGGATGACCTGGTAAGTATCTTGTTATCCCAGGAGACAGGTGCTTTGATTGTCATTTTTATATTATCTATGATAGTAAGGTATCTTGGAGAAGAACAGAAATTTGATGTATTTTGCATTTCTCATAGTTTTTTTCTTTCATATATACTAAGGAATGTCCATTTTGCCATTAGCTAATTAATCTTTTTATTTTAATTTTAATTCAATTTTAATTTGAATTTAATTTTAATTTTAATTTAATTTTTTCATATGATGAAAAAATATTACATTTAGATATTGAAATAAAAATCCTCAGTTTTTAATCCAAAGGGGAAAAATAATCTTAGGCAAGTTCAGTTGAGGGTTTTGTTCTGGGGAATCAACTCTCATACACCAGTCTCTCATGACACCTGTTTGATTTTAACCCTTTGTTAGCATAGGTAGTTAGATGTTAATAAAGAAAGGAGGCAAAGGAAATCAGACATTATTAAGCATAATCAACTAGGGAGCATAAACCTACTTAACTAGGAAGCTACAACTTCATATACTCCAAGGGATCTCAGCATTGCCCCGCAAAAGGGATTAAAACCCCTTCCTCCCCTCTATAGGGAAGATGGACCAGCTTTTTAAACTCCCTAGTCCTCTCCCTAGACTATGGGGGGAGGTAAATCCATGTGCAATAGGGGCCAAAATGGAGATCATAGAGTCCTGTCTAGCCTAGGAAAAAGATCAGATTGGATAAGGGGCACAGATTCTGGAAGATCTAAGAAATAGATTGGTTAGAGGGTAGACCCATCAGAAGCCCATGAAAGCTTGGGAAGTTGATTGGTTGGTTTGAAGAAACACCTAGTTCTTCCCAAACCCAAGATAATATAATCAGCTTAACAAGAAATGCCTCTCCCTCTCCCTCTCTCTCACATGCACTCTTGCCCTGTTTGTTTGCATTCTCTCTGCATAGTAACTATGTGGTCCTAGCAGCCACACAGCTGGCTGCTGCGTGGACTTCAAGCAGGCTCCAAGTCAAGCCTGGGTACTGGATATAGCAGAGCCAGCCATCCAGAGCACAACTGGGAGCTGGACTAAGCTTTGATATGGACTAAACTTTGGCATGGCACAGAATCTCTGGACATTTCTCCTATTTCTGGTCCTGATGAAGATAAGATTGGACTTCTTTCAGAGTGGGATGGATGGTGATGAGACATTGGAAACCTCAGGGCAGCTTTCTATTTTTACCTAAATAAATTTTACCACCAGACCTCATCCTCCCTTGGGGGTCCTCAAAAGTGCTTATCTTGCAACATCTTCACTTGTGACAAGGTTGACTCTCTACCACTGCTCATAAATGAATCATTGTCAGAGAATGTTTCTGCAATGTGGAGTCACATACCTCATTGTATATGCAGAAATGCACATTTCTTTCTTGTGTATGTTATTAAGTCAGCCCTGGAAACTGAACCAGCTAAAATTGTTGGTGTTGAGTATAATTTACTTCAGATAGACAGGCTTTGCTAATTCAGAGTCCTGTGAACAGGCATAGATGCATGTGAACAAGGTGGTTTGTTCTTGGATACCTTTGAGAGATGAGAGATTTTCTTGAGGAAGAGATTCTATGTTGAGTCTTCTGGGTGTCCTGTGTATGAGCATTAGAATGTGTGGTGACACCTTGTCCAATCACTCACCTTCCATAGAAGGTTCAGAAGTTATAAAATTAGAAAGATCAGGACTAAGCAGGAATTCTTGGTGTTCATAGGTTCCATGTGCTACAAAGAACAGGAGTATTTGCTGTTGCAGAAAGCGAAAAGATATTAAGAACAACCCTGCTCAAGGCAATCTAACATCCTTCAAAAGAAAGGAGTACTCAACAAGGAAAAAATGATGGAACCAATTTAGGGAGAACAAAGGGAAATAAAATGAAGTTGGAAGAATATGAGAACTACAAGAAGGAGAAGGCTCCCATAATTGCTATGTATCCGATGTAAGCCTCTGTACACAAAGGTGTTTAAGACTTCTAAAGAGATGCTGTGGTCCAAATAAAATGGAACATAAGAATAAGAGCTAGAAAAAACTTTGGTCACAGATGACAGAGAGGAAGAACAGATGAGTCTGGGCTGCTGGTGACTCCTGACAGATGGCTTCAAAGAGCCGAGCTTGGCCAATCAGAGGAAAGAAGATGATTCTGGTTCAGCCTCCTCATTTATACATGAGGAACAGAGAGACTCCTGGAGGTGTCATGTGAACTGAGTGGGATCAAACTTTTACTCCCGAATCCATGCTAATTCTCACCAAAACTGTTTTGGTTACCAATTGCACTTATGAAGAGATATTTTTAATGTGCATGTACCTCAAATTTGAAGTTATATTGGAACTGGACAGCCTGGGATCCTGTCACCTGCTACTGTGTATAAGCATAACATGAAGATTTGTGCAGAAAGAAAGAGGTTTTCATTATCCAAACTTGAGGGGGGCTGGAAGCATTTCTGCTCTAAGTCAGCCTCTTCAAAGCACAGAAAGTCAGCCACCCCCAGGATCAGAGTAAGTATCCAGACACCTTGTCCTGTCTCATCTGTCCTATTTTAGTCCCATGGCGGCTACATGAACAGGTCTCCATCTTCGAGCATGCTCTTTCTCTTTCTCTCTCTCTTTCTCTTTCTCACACAAATTTGTGGGTTCCTGAGTCACCATCACCCCACAGCTTTCTCTGTCTCTCGGGGTCTGGGGTACACTGCCAGACCACTCCAGATGGTCATGCAGGGAGAGCTCCATCTGTGGAGCCCCAGTGCCTGAGGCTGCCTGTGCCCCTGGAACTGAGGAACTTCCCTGGCCTGTGCCTCTCTCAAGGCAAGAGAGTGGAGGCAGTCCAGGTCTCATGCGGTGTGCTGCACAGGGTTGCATCCCCAGGGGCTGGCACCCAGTAAGGCACACATCCATTTCACACATCGCAGTGGAACTGTCTCTGCAAGCTGGCTCCTGGCTGTGCAAGGCAAAAAGCCCTAGGAATCCTGAGTGGGTCTAGTATTTGCCAGCCCTTCGAGTGCTCCCACACCCCACTCCAACTGGGGTGAGGAGAAAGCCAAAATACCAACAGAACAAGCTTCTGCATGTGTTCCATTTTTGAAGCCAGCACCCCAAACTCCTTGCATGGCAGAAGTGTTTGGCCTTTCAACCAGTGCAGTCCAATGTCAGCCTATCTTCCAGCTGTCATTTTTGGCAAGGGGGCAAGGTCTCCAGTTACTCACAGTATCACCGAGTCTTGGCCCAGGGTGGGGTGTCACACACCTTGCTGCAGCTTGCTGACCTCCACCACACATATGTGTTTTGGCCTCTGCACCCTGTGCAGCCTCAGTACAAGCTACCTCTGGCTGTGTCATGAGATGCTCGGCTGCCAGGGCTGTGCATGCTGACCACTGACCATTTACTGCTGCCTCTGGCAGCAGCCTTCTCCCAAAGCCCCTCCCCTCTCCAGGAAGGCACTGGCGCTGACAGGCTGATACTTTAAGCCTCAGCCTACTTTCAGGGGTCCCTCTGGGGAAGTACAGGATCTTCTATGAATTTGAGGACCTCTCCCCCTGCTCCCCAGAGATCTGGCCTGACCACCCTGTTACAATATCATCTTAACTTCAGTAACACAAAAACCCTGCTCCTATATAGTTGTCACCATGTCCTTTCAATTATTGATGTCAATCAACAACTGAACATAGACAACTAATTGTTGTTTTATGCATGTAGAAAACAAAATGTGGAGTTACAAACTAGAGTTACAATAATACTAGCTTTTAGACTAATATTTTTTACTATATTAGTCTCAAATCATGTAGAAACAAAAAGTGTTTACAAGCTGTTTTTACAATAATACTAACTTTTATAATTGCCTATGTATTTACCTTTACTGAATCTTTATTTCTTCATACAACTTGAGTTACTGTCTAGTGTCTTTTCATTTCAATTAGGAGGACTCCCTTCAGAATCTCTTGAAGGGCAGGTCTAATGTTAACAGTTCCCTCAGCTTTTGTTTATCTGGGAATATTAAAATTTCTTTCTCACTTTTGAATAACGGTTTGTGGGATATGAGATTCTTGATTGATAGGTTATTTTTTGTTTGTTTGTTTGTTTCAGCACTGGATATATCAGGCTTTTGGCTTCCAAAGTTTCTAAGGAAAAATATGCTGATATTCTTACTGAGAACACTTTGTATGTGCCAAGTTGTTTCTCTTGCTGTTTCAGGATTCCTTCTTTGTCCCTGTGTTTTGACAGTTTGATTATAATGTTGATGCAGATGCCTTTGAATTTATTCTACCTGAATTTATTGAGCTTCTTGGAACTTTGTATTCATGACTTTCATCAAATTTGGGAAGTTTTTAGCCATTATTTTTTCAAATAATCTCTTTGCCCCTTTCTCTCTCCCCTTTCCTTCTGGGGTGTTCACTGTAAGTATGCTGATTCTCTTGGTCCGTAATCTTTGGCCACTCTATAATTTTGTTTTTCTATATGATCCAGACTCTATAACTTTCATTGTTTATCTCCAAGTTTGCTGAGTTTTTCTTCTGCCCACTCAAATCTGTCTTTTATCCTGCAAATAAATTTATTTGTTATTGTGTTTTTCAGCTCCAGAATTCTTTTTAGTGTCTTTTAGATTTTCTATCTGTTTATTTATATTTATATTTTGTTCATACATTTAAAAAACTTCTCTACATTTTTCTTTAGTTCTTGGAGCATCTTTAAGAAAGTTTTAAACTTTCATAGTAATAGTAGATCCACTGTCTGGTCTTTCTTCAGGGATGTCTCTTCTGGCTTATTTTTTTCTCCTCCTACTTTTTATTCATTAAGATTGTGTTGTTGTGTTATCATTGAAAACTGGACATTTCAGTCTAATAATGCAGTAACTGGGCTTTCCCAGGGCTTGCTGTTTGTCTGATTTTGTTTGTTAAATGATCTAGGCTCTGTGCTGGGGATGACCCTAACGTAACAAACTGAAGTCTTCTCTGGTCTTCTGAGATTGCGCCTCCCCTTGGATACATGTGGTGACTTTCTCCATATATTTAGTTGTTTTTGAATACTCTATTTCTTAAATATCTGGTTCCCTAAAGGGAAAAGGCAAAAAATAAAGGGTGTGGGGATAAGTTCTCTGGAAGTCACTGCATCTGGAGAGATAGAAGTATGCAATAATGGAGGATGTGCAGTAAGGCCACTTGCCTCTTCATCTGCACTTCTGTGATAAGAAAGCATAAATTAGTTATCAGAACATGGACACTGATATCTAGAAGAGGAGGTGCTTATTGCCCACTCTGTTTCCTGTAAGCTGCATGCAAAGTGCTCTTGGAAAATGTGCATAGCTGCCTCCCTCAGGTCTTGGAATTGGGAATGAGGAGCCACCTCTAAGTTAAGAGCTGCAATGAACTGAAATTAACCTCAATTTAGTTCCCCAGCATTCCCCTAGAAATTGCAAGCCTTCAATAGACTAGAGTTCCAAAACAGTTACATCAGACAGATTCTGGTGCTTTCTACTCCACCATCTTCCCACAGTCTTTATTCAGGCTGATTAACTTAAAAACAGATAAACAAACAAACGAACAAACAGAAAATAGTAAGTGTGACAGAATATGTAGAGAAATTGGAACCCTCACACATTGCTGATGAGAATGTAAAATGGTGCAGCCAGTATAATAGTTTGATGGTTCTTCAAAAAGTTGGATATAGAATTATCATGAAATATGGCAATCCCACCCCTAGGTATATACCTGAAAGATTTAAAAACAGGTACTCAGACAAATACAAATTTTCATAGTAGCACTGTTTACAATAGCCAAAGATTGAAACAACCCAAATGTCACAAATAGGTGAATGGATAATCAAATTTTAGTATATACATATAATGTAACATTATTCAGCCATAAAAAGACATAAAATAATAATAGATGCTACAGTGTGGATTAATAATAAAAATATGCCAAATGAAAGAAAACAGAAATAAAAAGCTACATATTGTATAACTATTTTTATGAAATATTCAAAGTGTGTAAATCCAAAGGAACAGGAAGTAGATATCTGATTTCTAGAGTTGGGGGAGGGATAAGGGGAAATGGGTATGAGTTTCAATATAGTGTGATCAAAATATTTTGAAACTAGATAGAGGTGGTAATTGTGCAACATTGCAAATGTACCGAATATACACTGGATTATTCAGTTTAAAGTGATTAAATTTATGTTATATAAGTTTCACTTCAATTTTTAAAAATGGAGGATTTGGCAGTTATAGAACCGCTGTTCTAGCAGTTACAAATCCTGGTAAATAACTAAATACATTACTGATAGTCTTAATTTGAAGAAAAGAGCCTATTTTGTGGATATCTGATATTCTGTTAAGCACGCTATTTGTCATGGTTAACAATATATCTTAGAATACTTCAGATTAAAAGGGCTTAAGTGAGAGTCCTCCAGGGCACAGTTCTCAGACTGCAGCAGCAGCTCCTTTCCCTTTGATTCTTGCTTCCATTAGCTGTCTCCTCAGTGTAAGTTTTGCACCATGATGTGTAGGCTGTGGGTGTTCCCAATCCAACAAACAAAAGCTGAGACTCAGTCCCACTGTCACTGTTCCTGGTTCAATTTATTGTCTCCATGGAAAACTTAATAATCAAACAGGTGACAGAAAGAATAATTGCTATTTGGTTAACTAGAAATGTAGTCTAGAAGTAAAGTGAGAACTAGTGGCTAAATTCTTATGCTAATTGGTAGTCAAGGAAAATGTACTGGCATAAGAAATTAAAAAACCCTATCAGCTGATCATTTATATCACAGCTGGCACAGGCCATGACACTTCAGATTTTTCCACTTTTATGGCAAAAGTATGTCTCCGTCTGCATTGTAAATACCACCAAAATATACAGACTATAGCCCTTGACTACCCTACATTGATTAGATAAGACCTTCAACTGACCTCCCTTCCCAACAGGGTTTCAAACAGATGTTCCAAACTACACCTATCAACATCAATCCTGGAAACACCAGTCTCCACACCTCACCATGTGTTTCACTATGACCTGGTCCACAGATGTAACATAATTCTCGAATCCACACTTGACTGTCACAGACCTGTAGCTTTCTCAGAGTGCACAGCTCATCCATCTACACCTCCAACCAGTTCTTTCAAGAAATAAAGTTATTTCTGCTGACTCTGAAATGACTTCCTTTGAAGTTCCTGTACCATTGTTGATCATTTACCACTACAAACAGAGATAATATCTTACTAAAATGTTAACTTGGTTCTAGGAAAGGTGTATTTTCTTGCATCAGATTGTGCATCTGCTGATCAAAAGATTTTCATCTTACCGTTCTCACCACTGCATGGGCTGGCCTGCCTGCCAGGAATCTGAAATTCACAGGCATTGCTTTGGTGCTGGTGTCAGCATTTGTCAGGGTCGTTAGGATAGTGTGGTAAAAATAAGTTTGGGTTGTTTCTGTTGGGGATTAATTTCCAATGAGGTAGTAAAAGACAGAAAGGGAGAAGTGAGAACTAGAGCTCGTTCTAACAAGAGTGCTGCATCAGGGTGGTATCTTAGGTAAAAACTGCATTTTGGGGCAGAATAAGAATTATTTACCAAAAAGGCTGAAGGACAAAACTTGGTAAACAGGAATGAGAAAGGGCTGTTAAACCAGACAACAGTTGAAAGCCTGCTACAACTTGAATCTGGTGAGGATACTCCTGGCTATCTATCAACAAACCCTGGCTGCCAAAGTCTGTCCCCTCTCTGCTGTCATTACTACTTTCTACCTTGTACCCTAATGGTGCTACCACACCTCTCCCACTGCTCTGCTGCCCACACCTGCCCCAGAATTAGCTGCATATAGTTTCTCATTACTGGATTACAAGCTCCCAATTCACTGTCCATACCACTGTTTCTGACTACTGTTTCCTGGGTCATAAGTCCTCTCCCTAGCACCAGGAAACTCAAGGACATACACACACAAAATAATGAAATACCTGGCACTTCAGCTTCTATAGTAGTAAGCAGGCTCTTCCTTCAGGTAGTAGGGAATTCTGGGTATTTCTCAGATGTGGGAAGAGAGTGCAATGCTGGACTTACAAAGAAGGTGGATGCTCAATATACACATAATACTCCTTTTGGAAGTACAACATAATATAGAGGTATATACTAGGGGGTAAAGGGAATCAAGAAATCCTCCTGTTTCAACCATGTAACTTTTCCCCTTGTCACTAAAAATGATCTTTTCTTTATGTCCAAAGTAAGACAAGTAAGACAAAGTATAATTAGTTAATAAATTAAATACTGAAGCTCTGGATGATATCCATTTTCTCACTAATTCTGTCATGTTACTAGTTCAATAATTTATTACCTATGGATTAAATTATAATGTTAAAATCTTCAACACAGCCTTTATAAAATAGTAAGTGAAAGGCAGAGAGGAAATAAGAAAAGTAATTCTGATATATGAATATGTATGTGCTTAGGTGAGAAAAACTTATGTAGATGCTACAATCCTCATTTTTTACACCAGTCATAAGGCCATATTTGTTTAATAATTTCTCTATTTCACCATTTCCATTTTCCACATTGTGGTTAGCCAAAACCTCAGCTAGCAGGGATTCTTCACTGTGTATGGCAATGCCATTATGGAAGGAATCTGAGCCAAGGGTATTCTGTCCAGATTGGGTTGTTGTGAAAAATCCAGTAATTCTTACTACTTGATTTGGTAGACTAGGACGTAACATAGTAGATCACCTGGAGTTTTTTTCAAACTTCTCTCTCTGCCATTACAAGTATCAACCTTATTTTCTCTAGACAACCAGAATCAGTCACCTCAACCAACATCAAAATCCCCATATCTTTTATTTGTTGCCCATTTGCTAATTGGTAAGAAAAACCTGAAATGACCAGGTGTCAGTTTCAGCTTCCAATTCAATGGAGCTACTGTTGTGTTCTTTAGTGGAAATATCCTGAAAATCAAGGAGAATCAGGTTGTTGAGCCCATGTAAAGCCTCCACTCATGTCAGAATGTCCACTGGTCAGGAATCCACTGAGGAAGTGCTATAGAGATTAAGGGTTGAATGACATTCACAAAGCCATATGCTTTGCCTCCCTGATTAAGAGCATCCTCCATAATTGAGAGCTTTGGGGACAATATCCACATAAGATATAAATTACATCCATATAGAATATAGAATACTTTGGCCCTTTTTTAAAAACCCATCTTCAAAACCCTTCCTCAGGTCTCTTTGTCGCCAAGTATCCAATCTTTTTCCATGTTTCTCTCACCCAAGAGAACTATTAGCAAAAATCAGTGATTGTTGTAGGTTCTTAAGTAATCTCTCTTTCCAAGCAAAACAATCTTCATGTATTATACACTGGGAAGACAGTCACTTTTATTGTGTTTCATTACCACCCCAACCGAGACTGTAAATGTACAGAAGCCAGTTTCTGGATTTCACATATCATACAAGGTCTTCTACGATTAAGACTAAATTTGTGTTTAGTCAACTAGTTGTAGAGAATTCCCAATAAAGCTAAGAGAGTGCACATTGTTTTGGTGGATTCCAGGATGAGAGTCACTGTACCTATTTGTAATGTTATTACAGGGTTTTTCCTCAGTGGTACCTGGTATTCTCTTTATGCCAGAAATTCTGGGCTTTTGAAATGACTTAAATCTGGAAATCAGCTGAAGAATTATGACTATAATGGTGGTTTAAGTCAGGTCTCTGTGTACCACATCAGGTAGTTTTGGGAGTGTCCAATTTACTTTTTGACGTTGTGAGCTGCCTCATGTCACTGTTTTAAGAGACCTCCAGATCTCTGAGGTGCCACTAAGGCCAACTAATATGTCTGAACTAGCACACTGAATCAAATCTAAAATCACATTCTGTTCTTCTAAGTCTAACATCTCCAAATACATTTACAACCTCTTCTTCATTCCTTACCATGGTAGAGAAGTGTGTTAAGTCTTCTCTTCCTGGGTTAGATATTGTAATATACCCTTCATGCTATGCTGATGTATATACCTCTAGTTATTGGTCTGAAGGTAAGAGAGCATGATATACATTAACTTTGCCTTTCAGGACATCATTACTCTTTTCAAAAATTAGCTAAAGTTTTGATGGATGGGGGAAACTGGATTATAGGTCAATAAGAGAGGCTCAGCAGATCATTAAGTAATCCAAGTCTCATGATACCTCCTTTATTTTCTGTTCCAGTTCATTGTTCCTCAGTATTTATCAATCAGTACAACCACAAGAGTTGAGGTTTTTGTTATTGTATTTTTAAATTTTTTAGCACCATTCTAGAGTCTCTGGTTTTAAATAGGAGATAGGTAAGCATTTAGAAGTAAGTCTACCAATTTCTCTCCTAAGGTGTTGAGAGACTGAATAGAACTCTGGCCTACAATCTGCAATAACCAGTCCAGGAATTCAGACCGCAACCTCTGTAGTAATCAGCCCAAAGGAGGCAGGGTTTGATCAGTAACCAGTAGCTTCCCTAGTATTTGCCCATTGCCTTCAATTGGTATTTTATTCCATATACATTTTGGTGATATTTTAATTTTTTTTTCTTTTGCCACTGAGTGCCGTAGCAGATTCCTATCCTCAAATGCTGATTCGATTTCCACTGCCTTCAGCCCCAACCAGCACAGATCATCTCAGGTTGCCTGGTTGTCATTAAAGTTTACAACCATTTCTGTGTCTATCAGGCTTCTGTCTCTAGTTGATTCTGGAGGGGAAGAGAAGAGGAGGGGAGAAGAGAGGAAAGGTGAGGAAAATGAAACAAAATTACGAAGAGGATATTGAACAGCTTTGAAGCAGCTAAAGATCCAGGCATGGAAAGTGGGCAGTAATGAGGAAGGTTAGAAGTAATCGACATTACACTCCCTACCTATTCCTTCCATCTTCTCCCAAGAAAAGACTGTTCAGTGAAGGCACTGCTCCTGCCCACCATTGGCAATGGACACAAGATACCATAGCTGTACCACTACCACCTGTGACTGGAAATGCAGTGTTGTGACTGCTGCTGATTCCTGTCCCCCACCTCATCCTCTAACTCCTGATTCAGATCTATGGCTGACACTTCTGATTGGTAAAACAGCACTCTTCACATGGCCCTGCTCAAGCTACAAGGAAAAGAAAATCTGTAGGTAGAGTTTCTAGCTTCCAGAGTGCTAGGCTAGATTTGCTTTACATACAGACATATAAGGTAGCAAATTTTCAAACATAAGAGTTCAGATTCCAGATAAACCAAAAAAAAAAAAAAAGACAAATGTCTATTATGAGGGGCTAAGGACAATCATTTGATTTCTTGTGTTGAGGGACTTAAAGATCATATGAACCAGAACTGGAACCAAATCCACTAACATCCAGCAGCATGAAATTCTGGACATCAGCAAGCGTTAACCTCAGGGGAAGAAAGAAATAGATGGACAATTCTTAAAAAAAAAAACAAAATAGTAAGCACTTTTAGTATACTATGCTGATGGCTTAAGTTACATTATCCAGAGCTTTCCTACATTGTTCATCATTTGATGACAAAATGAAACATACCAGTCCTTTGACTTTGTTTTTATTTCTCAGTTTGGAAGAAAGATATACATTTGATTGCAGGTGATTGATCTGATATTTCCCTTCTTGTGTCTTTTTACTCTTGTTTTTTCTATGCATTATTATTTCTACAAATAGGGTCTATTTTAGAAATTTATTATTTCCTCACTTTAAAAAACATTGTACCATTTCTTATTTTTAATATAATTTTGTTTATTTGTCCCCATAATAAAAGAAATGACAGATAATGATTAGGAATGTGCTCTAGGCATTGTGTCAAGTGTTCGGTCCGCATTTTCTTTTTTTTTTTCTTTTCTAATTATATTATAATTGTCTGCATTTAACCCCCACCACTCCCCCTGCATCCCAGCCATCCTCATCTCCCTCCCTTGATTCCACCCCCCTTGGTTTTGTCTATGTGTCCTTTATAGTTGTTCCTGAAAACCCATTCCCCTTTCCCCCCATTATCCCCTCCCACTTCCATGCTGCTTACTGTCAGATTGTTCTTAATTTCAATGTCTCTGGTTATATTTTGCTTGCTTGTTTGTTTTGTTGATTAGATTCCACTTAAAGGTGAAAACATATGATATTTGTCTTTCACCTACCTGGCTTATTTCACTTAGCATAATGCTCTCCAGTTCCAACCATGCTGTCAAAAGGATAGGAATTCCTGCTTTCTTTCTGCTGCATAGAGTTCCATTGTGTAAATGTACCATAGTTTTTTGATCCATTCATTTATGGATGGGCACTTAAGGTTGCTTCCAACTTTTGGCTATCGTAAGTTGTGCTCCTATGAACAATGGGGTGCACAGGTTCTTCTGGATTGGTGTTTCAGGATTCTTAGGGTATAATCCCAGCAGTGGAATTGCCATGTCAAAAGGCAGTTCCAGTTTTAGTTTTCTGAGGAAATTCCATACTGTTTTCTATAGTGATTGCATCAGTCTGCATTCCCACCAACAGTGCACTAGGGTTCCCTTTTCTCCACAACCTCTCCAACACTTGTTGATTGTTGATTTTTTTATGATGACCACTCTCACAACTGTGAAGTGGTATCTCATTGTGGTTTTAATCTGCATCTCTCTAAGGCTAGTGATGCCAAGCTACTTTTCATATGTCTCTGGTCCCTCTGTATGTCCTCCTTGGAGAAGTGTCTGTTCAAGTCCTTTGCCCATTTTTTAATTGGGTTGTTTGCCTTCCTGGAGTTGAGTCATGTGAGTTCTTTACATATTTGGGAGATCAAACCCTTGTCTGAGATATCATTGTCAAATATGTTTTCCCATACGGTTGGTTCTCTTTTCATTTTAATGCTTTTTTCTTTAGCCATTCAGAAGTTTTTTATTTTGATGAGGTCCCATTTGTTTATTCTTTCTTTTATGTCTCTTGCTCTAGGGGACACATTGATGAAAATATTGCTACATAGAATATTTGAGCTTTTTCTGCCTATTTTTTCCTCTATGACTTTTATGGTGTCATGACTTATATCTATGTCTTTTATCCAACTTGAATTTATTTTTCTGTATGGTGTAATCTGGTGGTAAAGTTTCAGTTTTTTACATGTAGCTGTCCAGCTCTCCAAATACCATTTGTTGAAGAGGCTATTTTTATTCTGTTTTATACTTCTTGCCCCTTTGTCAAATAGTAATTGACCATAGAGACTTGGGTTTATTTCTGGGCTCTCTAATCTGTCCCATTGATCTGTGTCTCTTCTTATACCAGTACCAGGCTGTTTTCATTACAGTGGCCTTATAATACAGTTTGATATCAGGTACTGTGATCCCTCCTATTATGTTCTTCTTTCTCAAAATTGCTGAGGCTATTTGGGGTCGTTTATGGTTCCATATAAATTTTTGAAATGTTTGTTCTATACTTGTGAAATATATCATTGCTACTTTAATAGGAATTGTGTTGAATCTATAAATTGTTTTTGGTTGTTTGGACATTTTGATGATGTTAATTCTTCTAATCCATAAACATAGTACATGCTTCCATTTGTCTGTATCTTCCTTAATTTCTTTCTTCAGTGTTGTGTAGTTTTCTGAGTACAGGCCTTTTACTTTCTTGGTTAGGTCTGTTGCTAGGTACTTTATTTTTCTTGTTGCTATATCAAATGGGATCTTTTTCCCCTGATTTCTGTTTCTGATATTTCATTGTTGGTGTATAAAAATGCCTTTGATTTCTGAATATTGACTTTGTATCCCACTGTTTTGTCAAATTTACTTATTAGTACAAATAGTTTTTTTTTTATGGAATCTATAAGATTTTCTATGTACCTTATCATGTCATCTGCAAACAATAACAGTTTTGCTTCATCCTTTCCAATTTGGATGTCTTTTATTTCTTTTTTCTTGTCTGATTGCTGTGGCTAGGACTTCCAATACTATGTTGAATAGGAGTGGTGAAAGCAGACAGGTTGTCTTGTTCCTGATCTTAGTGGGAAAGCTTTTAGTTTTTGCCCATTGCTTATGATGTTGGCTGTAGGTCTCTCATATATGGCCTTTATTATGTTGAAGAATACTCCCTCTATTCCCACTTTGCTGAGTGTTTTTATCATGAATTGGTGCTGTATCTTATCAAATGCTTTTTCCACACCTATTGATATGATCATGTGAGTTTTGTCTTTCCTTTAGTTTATGTGGTGTATTACATTTATTGATTTGTGAATATTGTACCATCCTTGCATCCCTGGGATGAGTCCCACTTGACCATGATGTATGATTTTTTAAATGTATTGCTGGATGCATTTTGCCAATACTTTATAGAGTATTTTAGTGTCTATGTTTATCAGCAAAATTGGCCTGAAGTTTTCTTTCTTTCTTATGTCTTTATCTGGTTTTGGCATAAGGATGATGCTGGCTTCATAAAAAAAAAAATTGGGAGTCTTTCATCTTCTTGAGTCTTTTGGAATAGCCTGTGAAGGATAGGGGTTAGCTTTTCCTTAAATGCTTTGTAAAATTATTTTCTAAAATCATTTGGTCCAGGGTTTTTGTGTGTAGGGAGTTTTTTGATTACTGCTTCAATTTCATCTGTTGTTATTGGTCTGTTCAGGCTTTCTGCCACTTCTTCTTTCAGTTTTGGAAGATCATATTTTTCTAGAAATTTGTCCATTTCACCTAGGTTTTCAAATTTCTTGGCATATAGTAATGGCTGTTTCTTGGCTTCATGGTAATTTCTTACAATCCTTTGTATTTCTGTGGTATCAGTTGTAATCTCTCCTCTTTCATTTCTGATTGTATTGATTTGGGTCCCCTCTGTTTTTTTCTTTATCAGTCTGCTTAAAGGCTTGTCAATTTTGTTTATCTCTTCAAAGAACCAGCTCATGGATTTATTAATCCTTAGGATTATGCTTTTATTCTCTATGTTGTTTAAGTCTGCTCTGATCTTGGTTATTTCCCTCACTCTACTTGCTCTGGGCTGTCCTTGTTGTTGTTCTTCCAGTTCTTATAGGCATAGGGTTAGGTAATTTGTTTGAAATGTTTCTATCTTTTTTAGGTAGTCCTGTATCACTATGAACTTCCCTCTCAGGACTGCTTTGACTGTGTCCCATAAGTTTTGGATTGTTGTGAGTTCATTTTCATTTGTTTCCAGAAATTTTTTGATTTCTTCCTTGATCTCATTCTCGATCCATTCATTGTTTAATAGCATGCTATCCAAGCTGTATGAGTTTGAGTGTTTTTGAATTTTTGCCTTGAGGTCGTTTTCTAGTTTCAGTCCCATGTGTTCAGAGAAAATGCTTGATATGATTTCAGTTTTCTTTAATTTCTTGAGGCTTGTTTTGTGTCTTATCATGTGGTCTATCTTTGAAAATGTTCCATGTGCATTTGAAAAGAATCTATATCTTGCTTCTTTGGACAAAAGGCTCTATACATATCAGTTAAGTCCTTCTACTCTATGACATTGTTCAATGCTGCAATATCTTTGTTGGTATTTTGTTTGGAAGATCTATCCATTGCTGACCATGGGGTGTTGAAATTCTCTACTATAATTGTGTTGCTGTCAAAATCTTTCTTGAAGTCTTCCAAGATTTTCCTTATATATATGGGTGCTCCTATGTTGGATGAATATATATTTACAATGTTTATGCTTTCTTGATGTATTCTTCCCTTGAGTATCATGAAGTGACCTCCTGGGTCTCTTTTTATGGCCCTTTTTGAAGTCTATTTTGTCTGATATGAGTATTGCTACCCTGCCTTTCATTTCCTGTCCATTTGCTTAGAATATTTGTTTCTAGCCCTTCGCTTTCACTCTGTGTAGGTCTTTTGTTCTGAGGTGGGTCTCTTGTAGGCAGCATATGCATGGGTCATGATTTCTTATCCATTCAGCTATACTACGTCTTTTGATTGGAGCATTTAATCCATTTACATTGAAGGTTATTATTGATAGGCACTTATTCATTGCCATTTTTTTTGTATCTGTGTTCCTGTCTCTCTTATTCTTTTTTCCCCCTCTTCTTAAAGCAGAACCTTTGGCATCTCTTTCAGAGCTGGTTTGAAGGAGGTATATTCTTTTAGACATTTTTTTGTCTGAGAAACTCCTTATTTTACCTTCCATTTTAATTGAGAGCCTTGCTGGATAGAATAGTCTTTGTTATAGGCCTTCTGCTTTTCATTATTTGGAATATTTATTGTCATTCCCTTCTGGCTTGGAGCATTTCCATTCAGAAGTCAGCTGCTAGCCTTACCAGGGCTCCCTCGTATGTTACTTCCTATTTCTTCCTTGCTGCCTTTACGATTCTCTCTTTGTCTTGGAATTTTGCCATTGTAATTATTATATGTCTTTCAGTGGGCCTCTTTGGATTCCCCTTGATTGGGACTGTCTGTGTTTCCTGTATTCATGTGATTTTTTCTCTCATCAGATGAGGGAAGTTTTCCATCATTACTTTTTCAAACAGGTTTTCTATCTCTTGCTCTTCTTCTTCTCCTTCTGGTATCCCTATTATACAGATATTTTTACTTTTGATGTTGTCCTGCAGTTTCCTTAACACTCCTTTGTGTTTTCTGAACCTTCTTTCCTTTTCTTGCTCTTTCTGGGTGTTTTTTTCTACCTTGTCTTCCTGCTCAGTGATTTGATCCTCTGCTTCATCTAGCCTACTTTTTATTCCTTCTACTGTGTTCTTCAATTCAGAAATTGTGTTCTTCATTTCCTCTTGGCCCTTGTTGATAGTTTCAATTTGCTTTTTCATGTTGATATAGTTTGCAGTGAATTCATTGTAGTGTCCCTGTAGTTTTGGGTAATTCTCTGTGAGCTCATTGGACTTCATATAATCATTGCTTGGAACTCAGTATTTGATAGTTGACTTGCCTCTATTTCATTTAGCATTCTTTCTGATGCTACCTCCTTTCCTTTCATTTGGGGTTTGTTTCTTTGTCTTCCCGTTGTTTGTGAGACTCCTCTTGTTAGCCTCTGCTTCTTAAATTGATCTGTTCTGACTCCCTAGGTTCATGGTACAGACCTGTGAGGTTCAGTGGTGCAATCTCCCTGATCCCCTAAACTTGCTGCTCTTGAGCTGTCATTTATGTTGGTTCTCTGGGTGTCTTTGGGTTTTGATTGTTGTTGGGTCTTTCTTAGGTGGGTCCTTCCCTCCAGCTGGTAAACTGAGGGTCACTCCACCCACCATGTCTTGTATGCCCTTGTGCAGGTATGGACAGGTTGTATTGAAGCTGGTTCTTCTGTCTGGCCAAGGTTTTGAGGCTTCTCTCTCATTATTGTTCAGTTGTTTTTTCTGTGTAATCTCTTCACTATTTACTTGTAATTCCAGATTGGTCCTGGATGGAGGTTAGTGTGACTTCTACTCACTCCTTCACCATCTTCCTTTATTATTTGTTGGTGGTTCTTTTGTTGGTGGTTTCTCCCTTCCAGCAGGTATAGTGGTGTTCACAGCTCCCACCTACTCATTTATGTCATCAGTTGGAGGGCAAAGGCAAAATGGATTAAGACAGCAGGAGGGTATTCTATGAGATTTAAAGTACCAACCTACAGAGAAGAGATAGGAGACTCTATGGATAAGTATAGAGTTAACTGTGATATTTCACCCAACTAGCCACTTTGTAGAAGGATGGAAAAGAGATAAGACTCTTATTAGAGGGGTGAAGGACTGTGAATTGAATCCAGAAAACAGTGAGTTTGTGGGAGGAGACTATGAGATATAGTGAGATTAAAGGATAGAATATAGGCATAGTGTGTGGGAGAATAGAATTAACCACAATAGTAATAAAGTTCTGGAAGATAGTGAAATGGGCTAAGATCCAGGGTGGGGGTGCTGTGAGGTATTCACAACTGTATGGAACAACAATTATTTAAAATAATACTGGAACAGCAATCATATGATAGAATCTATATGATCTGAATAACAAGAATAGGAAGTACACAACTAGGGTAGTGTGCTATTGGAACGCAAGTGAAGCCAAAGAAGGAAAATTAAAAATACGCTATGAAAGAAAGAACAAGGAAAACCAGTCAAATGATGCAATTAAACAAACAAAAAGAAAAAACTTAAACAGAAAGAACAATAAAAAAATAACAAAGTAAAAGAAGTAAAAATAATGAAAAAATTATAATACAAATTAATAATAACATGCAAGTTCTCTGGAATAGCAAAATGAAATTTGTCTCAGTTTCTCAGTTGTCTTAACTAGCTTTGTGATCCTTCTTTGGGTCTGACTCTGGTCCTTTCACAGCTCCCTCCCTTCAGATCTTATTGTCTTACTTGGGGGAAAAATATATATATTATAAAGTCAGCATGAGGCTGACTTTAACCTGGCCAGGTGAGTTCTGCTGGTCTTCCTGGCTGCAGCAGGCTGAGAAGGGTTGGGTTTTACTTTTCTCTCTTCCTATGGTTTTGTGGGGATGAGGGCCACATCTGAGCTGCACTCTTCATAGTGCCCAGCCTCCAGCCCAGTTCCTCAGTTTGCTGCCAGGCCCCCAGTGCCCTTCTGCGCCAGGCCAGCACCTTTAATCCACCAGTTGTGCTGTCCTTGAGGTGTACCATTTAGGGGCAACTCACACACTACCGTCTTGCTCTTTGCTGTCCTATGTGCTAGGCATTCTCAAAGTCTCTTCAGGGTAGTTCAGCTCCCCCATGGAGTTAAGTCTTTCTGGGGACTGCTAACTCCCTGAGCCCTGCTGTTCTCCTCTGGCAGGGGGCACCTCATCTTTCCTCTTAGCGAGCCAGTCCAGCCATGCGGGGGCAGGGGCACCACCATGGCTGCGGTGGTGGGCACGTGTGCACCCCAGCCTCTGCCACTGAGGTGAAGGCAGGGTGTGGCAGGGGCACAGCTGAGGTCATGGAGTCAGGGCAGGAGCGCAGCAAAGGCTGAGGCAGGGATGATGCAGGGCTATGGCTACATTAGCTTTGGGGTTGTGGCTGCTGTGGGAGAATTCCCTAATCAGCCACCAATAGCCACTTTTTGGAGTAAAACCCTCCTGTTCAAGCCTGCCACTCCCAACAAGTGCCCGGCATCTCACACAGCCCAACTTTCCAACCAGACCGGAGACTCTCCAGGTCAGGGTTCATCATGGCCCAATGCTTCTCCCTTCTTCAAGAGTCATGCACCTCCCCAATTTCTCTGGTAATGACCCAGCTGACATCCACAGTCTCAGTGGGTGATCATCACCCCTGTGCATCTGTCACTTCACTGTTATTCCCCCCTGCAACTTCAAGCATCCAAGTCCATCCTGGTGTCGCTCTATCCTCCTTGTTTGGCAAGGGAGGGAGCCATTGACCTAGCTTTCTTCCAAGACTCCTGCGGCAGGCCCAGCAGATGCTGAGCCTGGGGCTGCAGCCATGCTGGTACCTGTGCTGGTCCCAGGGTCCTTACTGTCCCAAAACAATCTCCTTACCATCTATTTTTCAATGTCCTCTACAATTTTGGCCTCCAAGCTTCAAATATTCTGGGATACCATTGGCTGTTCACTCTGTTCCTCAGAAGATCAGCCAGGTGTTCCACCTGTGTGCAGGGAGAAGTGGACTCTGCTCCCACCTACCTTGCCACCAGCTTCTCCTGTACCATTTCTTTTTCAGTCATGAAAGAAGTTGGTTTTCTCCTGAGGCATGCACAGTTATTGCTGAAGATAAGTCAGAGGATCTGGCCTTTCATCTGTTTCACTGACAGCAACAATCCTTGTGAAGAAATATTCTTCAGACCTTTTCTTTTTCAGCACAAAGGATATTTGGGGAGCAGCCTACTCAAAGGATATTCTTCATTTAGAAAAATATGTATATCGACTTCCTAGTTTTGCCTCTCTGATATTTCTAGATTTTCCTTTAGTGCCATAAGGCTTACCTTTGCATCTGTGCACACAACCTATTTTCTCATTATAATACCCTGCATGTATATAGTGCTCCACATGATCACAATTTTTTTAAGTATTTTTTATTGATTATGCTGTTACAGTTTTCCAAATTTACCCCCTTTATCCTCCATCCTCCCTGTCCCACCAACCCTCCATCATTCCCCCGCCTTAGTTTATGTCCATGGATTGTACATATAAATTCTTTTTTTACATCCTTTTTAAATTTTATTTTAATTGTTGTTCAAGTACAGTTTTCTGCCCTTTACTCCCACCCCAACCCACCCCCCAGCTCTCCCTATCTCCCTCCCATCTCCACCCCGCTTTTGTTATTGTCCATGTGTGTCCTTTATACTTGTTCCTTCAAACCCTTCCCCGCTTCAGTGCTGACAGTGCTGACTGGCCATTCTTAAACAGTGCTAACTACTGAGTGCTACTCAAAATATGGTGTGCCAATCCATGATAAAATAAGCACACAAATCAAGTATTTAGATGCTTTGATAGAACTGCAACATGAAAGTTGATTTGTCTCATTGAACAAGGTGAAGACAAAAGTATTAGTCCTCAAAGAATGAGGGGGAAAAGCTGGTCATTCACCTCTTTTAGTATCAGAAGCACTGGTACAAAGCACAGGATATTAATTGGAGACAGGTAGATCCAGGGTTCATTTTGTGATTCAGAGCTCTTTGCAGCCTTCTTCTCTGCTACACACAGGTCCTGACTTTGTGTGCTTCTGCTTATCCCATTAGAGTCACAAAAAGACTTCTGTAATTTCAGGCCTCACATCCTCAGGAAAATCCCCACCAAGGAAGAAAGGGCAGATAAAAGACTTCTACTTCCTGAGGCCCTCTCTTTCTATTTAGGAAGAAAATTTTCTCTGAAAGCTCCCTGGAACACTTCCCTGGCATTGCTTAGCTAAAGAGGAGACTGGGAGACTGGGTTTCTAGCAGAGAGAAATGGCATTTTCATGATGGTCTTGTACCAATTGAAATAGAGCCCCTGAAGCAGATCAAGGGTCTGCCCTTTCCTGAGATCAAGCAGTTTCCTTCTGCTACCTGAACTAATTATGGTCTGTTAAAGAGAAAGGAGGTAATTATTGAGTAGACAATAAACAATTCCTGGGACTCTTCATTAAGATGTAGGCTCCATGAGGGTAAACACTAATAATCCTAATGCCCAGCATATGCCTGGTACATACTGAATTCTCATGACAACCTAATATAATGATGAAACTAATCTACCCAGTCCATCACCTAAATGATCAGTCTTTACAATATCAAGCACCCAAGCATCTAGGACCATTTTTTCCTTCCATTTCACTTCATCTCCCTCTTTCATCCCATCTCTTTGTTCCAGGTCTTAAGTTATGTCAACACCGTATTCTCTCTGTCCTAGTCAAGGTTCTTGGATGCAATAACTATAGATTACAAGTCATGACCCAGAAAGTGCCTCCACTTCAAATTCTAAAACCCTGAAAATAACTTTGTTCCAATTAACACTCACTAAAACTCATAGGTCCTAAGACTTCCAATTTCATCTCTGACATGTAAAGACCCTGGAAGTTGTCACTCATGTCCTTTCAACAAGACAAGCTGGAAAAACTGAAAAGCAGTGACTTTTCTTGGACCTACCAGAGAACTGAGGCCACAGGGCAATGTGCCACCCAAAAATGTGAAGTCAGGGGAATCCAGATAGTCACAGCCAAGAAATGCTTACCTGGAGCAGAAGCTGCTGGAGTCATAACAGTGGGAACACTAAAATCGAAATTTTGATGACTTGCTGGAGACTGAGTGTGCTTTAGCATAAGAATGAGAATTTCCTTGGGACTGTGGTTGTGGGAGGGAGCACACTTTTATTGGCTTAATCTCCATGAATTGCACCAGGTTCTTCTGATGACAGAGAGCTGATAAATAACCCTTCCAGCTCTGACAGGGAAAATGAAGTATAAAGCTTGTGAAATAGGTCCAGACCTTCTCCATAACAAAGGCCTTCCCTCCAAGGTGAAAATAGTTGACCAGAGTCTTGTCCTACAGCTATCAAGGAAGACCAGTCCTTTGATGCCTGTCTCCTTCTAGCCATATTGTCTTAATTTCAGAGGATGGGGAGCAAAACTATATGAGAAACATGTATGGTCACAGGCTTCAGACACAGACCCAGTAAAATACTAAGGTTTAATTAGAAGATTCTAGAATGCTCTTTCTCCCACATACTTTACCACCACACCAACAAGATTCAGTATAAGACTGAATTACAGCTGAAAGAGCTGCAGGATATAGACAGTCTCAGATAAGCACTTACAGAATTCCAAAGTCAAGAAGAGAAACAGAAACAAGGACAATAAAATAATTTGAAGCCTCTGTCACCTGCAGCTACAGCAAATATTAAACACACTCAGCTCCTAGCCAGGTTCACATAAAATCTCACACTGCAGGCCTAGTTACTTCAGTTCCTATACCAAATACATCATGTTCAGAGTTCAAAAAAATTATGTTACATCAAAAGGCAAAGTAGCGATTGTCAAGGGGAAGGGGGCAAGAAGGGGACTAAATGGTAATGGAAAAAATAACAATATTTTTTTAAAGTCAAAATGAAAAACAGTTTGAAGAGACAAAGTAGATATCAAAAACAAACTCAGAAATCACCTGGACATCAGAATTATTAAATCTTTTAAAATAAGTCTAATATGTTAAGGTTTGTAATGGAAAAATTGGACAATATACCAGAAGAGATGGGTACTATAATCAGATAGAAACTGATGGAAAGAATCCAATGAAAATTTTAGAAATCAAAACCGCTATAATAGATATAAATGAACATCACCTTGGATGAGCTCCACAGTAAAAGAAGGACACAACAAAAGAAAGAATAGGTGAGCTTAAATATAGGTCAATGCCAACTTCCCAAACTGAAAATCAGAATCGAAATAATGGTAATAAACAGGATAATTAAAAGGTGCAAAATATGCCTAATATGAACACCAGATAGAGAATGAAGAGAAAAGAAAGCAAAAAGAAAAATAAAATTAAAAGAAATAACAGTGTGATCACAATGCACTGTGACAGATGGTTAATATATACAAATGTTGAATCACTATATTGTACAATGGAAACATAATATTGTACACCAAGTATATTTCAATAAAGGTAAGTATATAAATAATAATGATAAATAAGTAAGTGAATGCTAAATAAATAAAAATCTGAGAATTTTTCAAAATTTATAACAACCACTAAACCACAGGTCCAAGAAAGTCAGAGTAATCACACAGACACAAAAACGCCAAAACAAAACAAAGGAAAAAGCCCTACACCTGGATACGGCATCTTCAAGACAAAGAGAAAATCTTGAGAGGACCATGAAGGGGGGCCCCTTCCTGCAGAGTAGCAAGGGTGAGAGTGACAGCTGCCTTCTGAGAAACTGAGAGCAGTTCTCCTACTTTACTAGAGGGGCATCTGTGGGCCCATATGCTCTTGGTTTGGGTGAGAGCAACTCAGCTTTCAAGGAAAGCAAACAGCACAGTTGGAGCCCTTTGGGTGCACTGTGTGGCCCCAGTGGGTGGGGCAGTAAGCACAGGTCCTGAGCGCAGGGCAAGGAGTCCATGGGCTCAGATTCCCAGAGTGCTCAGAGGAAGGTGGAATCTGCCTGAAGCACTGACATTGGAACCACTTTTCCAAGAGGAAGATTGATCTCTCAAAATCTCAGGAGTTCATGGGGCAGGCTCAAGAATCCTGGGATAAGCAACCTCTGGGTGCCTTGGGTGTCAGATATCCATGGTCCCAGTCTCCTCTGCACGAATTCTGGCCCATGTACCCATCAAGCGAATCCCACCACTCAAGGATGCCTCGTCTCCCCTCCCTCCTTGGCATTTCACCCCAAGGACCTGACTAGGTATAGGAGAGCACACTCTGTCACAAAGCTGTACAGGGGAGGGTCCACCCCAGACCAGAACAGAAACATGAACTAACATTGACAGGCAGCAAAGCTACAGCCTTCCAGGAGGCACAAAACCCCAGGGCAACCATATCCTGCTTGGTTGGGAAACCCCAGTGCCCCAACCCAAGGTCCAAGCCTGCAGCAGCCCAGTGGGGTGTTCCATTGCACATTCTCAGGGCCAGATAGTTCTCCCAGAAGCAGTCCAGAATTCTTTCCAGGAGACCTACATTCAGTGAGTTATCCTTAAAACCGAGAGGGAAATAAAAACCTTCACCACCATACAAACACTGAGGGAGTTCATCACCAGCAGACCTTCCCTGAAAGAAATGGAACAGAATTCAAGGAAGAAATAGTTTTCTAATGATACTTAGCAACCTCAAAACTCCAATTTAAACAGTGAATAGAACAATCAGACAGAAGATAAGTAAGGAAGGAGAAGGCTTGAACAATACAATAAACCAACTATAACACAAGGGACTTCCTGCCAAGATGGAGGCATAGGCAAATACCTTTGCCTCCTTGCACAACCAAAAGAAGGACAACAAATTTTAAAACAAAAACAAAAAAAACAACCAGAACTGCCAGAATATCAAACTGTATGGAAGTCCAACAACCAAGGAGTTAAAGAAGAAATATTCATCCAGACTGATAGGATGGGTGGAGATGGGAAGCTGGGGTGGAGAGGAGGCATGGCAAAGAGGCAGCTGGTGACAGGGTGGACCCACAATCATGTGTGGATAAAACAGGAGGACCAACTAGGGAGTGAGACAGACCACACAAACCAGGGTTCCAGCACAAGGAAATAAAGCCTCAAAAAGTATGGCTGTAAAAACCTGTGGTAATTGTGGCAGCAGGAGAAATGCCCAGCCTCACAGGAGAGTTCATTGGAGACCCACCGGGTCCTAGAATGTACACAAACCCAAATACCCTGGAATTAGCATTAGAAGGGCCCAATTTTGCTTGTGGGAAGTCGGGGAAGTGACTGAAGGGCTGACCAAGAGACAAGCAAGTGGCATTGTTCCCTTTTGGACTCCTCCCCAACACACAGCACCACAACAGAGCAATGGGTGCCTGCCCTGGTGAATGCCTAAGGCTCTGCCCCTTAGAACATAACAGGTGCCTCAAGACAAAAAAAATATGGCCGAAATGAAAGAACAGATCAAAGCTACAAAAACAGAACTAAGTGATGAAGAGGGAACCTACCAGATGCAGAGTTCAAAACACTGGTAATCTGGATGCTCACAGAAATGGTTGAGTATGGTAAAAAAAAAATAGAGGAAGAAGTGAAGGCTATGAAAAGTGAAATAAAGGAAAATATACAGGGAACCAACAGTGAAGGGAAGGAAACTGGGACTCAAATCAATGATTTGGAACAGAAGAGATAAATAAACATTCAATGAGAGCAGAATGAAGAAACAAGAATTCAAAAAAAATTAGGACAGGCTTAAGAACCTCTGAAACAACCTTAAATGTTCCAACATCTGAATCATAGGGTGCCAGAAGAAGAGAAAGCAAGAAATTCAAAACTTATTTGCAAAAATTATGAATAAAAATTTCTCCAATCTGGCAAAGGAAATAGCCTTCCAGGAAGTCCAGAAAGCTCAGAGAGTCCCAGAGAAGTTGGACTCAAGGAAGCACACACCAAAGCACATCATAATTACATTACCCAAGAATAAAAATAAGGAGAGAATCTTAAAAGCAGCAAGAGAAAAGGGGACAGTTACCTACAAAGGAGGGCCCACAAGACTATCACCTGAATTCTCAAAAGAGACCTTACAGGCAAGAAGGGGCTGGCAAGAAGTATTCCAAGTCCTGAAAGTCAAGGACTTACTCCAAGATTACTTTGTGAAGAAAAGCTATCATTTAGAATGGAAGGAGAGATAAAATGCTTCCTAGATAAGGTCAAGTAAAAGGAGTTCATCATCACCAAGCCCTTATTATATGAAATGTTAAAGGGACTTATCTAAGAAAAAGAAGATAAAAAATATGAACAGTAATATGACAACAAACAAAACTATCAACAACTGAACCTAAAAAAATTACAAAAACAAAAACTAAGCCAACAACTAGAAGAGGAACAGAATTACAGTCATGGAGATCACATGGAGGGTTATCAGTGGGGATGGGGGGAAAGATATAGGGAATAAGAAGCATACATGGTAGATACAAAATCAACAGGGGAAGGTTAAGAATAGTATAGGAAATGGAGAAGCCAAAGAACTTATATGTATGACCCATGGACATATGCATGACCAATGACTCATTTGTGGGGAGAGGAGAATGTTGGTGGGAGGTATGGTACAAGGCAGAGGGGAATAAAGAAGAAAAAAATGGGACAACTGTAATAGCATAATCAATAAAATATATTTTAAAAAAGAACTAGAACACAGATATACAGAACACTTTTCCCCCAAATAATACAATCACCATTTGTTTTAAGTGAAATGAAACAAACTGGAAAATTCATAAATGTATGGAAATTAAGCAATATACTCCAAGCCAATGGGTTAAAGAAGAAATCACAAGGGAAAGTAGAAAATACTTAAAGATAAATAAAAATGAAAAAACTACATACCAAAAGTTACAGCAGGCAGCTACTGTTAAAGGGGGAAATTTATAGCTATATATGTTACATTAAAAAAACTTAAAGAAGCCAGTCTGAAAAGCTTTGTAATGTATGATTCCAATTATATGACATTCTGGAAAAGGCAACACTATAGAGATGGTAATCAGGTTAGCAGTTGCCAGGGATCTGACTGGGGGTGGAAGGTTGACTAGGTAAAGCTCAGGAAAAAATTTTGGGCAGTGAAATTATTCTTTATAATGAGATGTTAATCATTTGTCAAAACCCATATAACTTTATAGCATGAAGAGAAAACTTTAGTGTGATCAACTTTGGGGTCTGCCAGGGTAGAAGGCAGAATATGACAAAGATTAAATGCCTGGTGAATACATGAAGTAACTCACCAAAGGGAGGGAGGAAGAACATGGTACAGACATACTGCACTCCAGCTGATAAAGTTTTTCCATGAGAATATGGGTTAACCATTCTAGAACCACTAAAATGTAATTGAATGATTCAATACTTGGATAGGGAACAGGGAGAGCCAGGATTCTCGCTTTCACAGTGGGAAGTGACAGATAAGTGAGGGAGAGAAACTAGAAGAACCCATGTGGTAATAGATCAGAGATGGAGACATGATCTATGTATATGTACATGATCTATAACCTAAAATCTATACCTACCAAGTGGCTATTCACTGAATGAACTAAAAAAAAAAAAGGGACTAGGATAAGCTGAAAAATAAGTTAAATCAAATGATTTTGACTCATTAGACTGTAATTAATCTCATAATTATCAAGTGTCCCTAGTCTATATTAATATCCTACTAGCATTTGTAGTATCCCTTATAGGCTTACTAATATTTCGGTCCAATTTGATATCATCACTACAATGCTCAGAAGGTATAATACTATCAATATTTATAATAGTAACTGTTATAATTCTAAATCCTCACCTTACATTAGCTAGCATAACACCAACCATCTTATTAGCATTTGCTGCATGCAAGAATGTACTGAGGTTATAACTCTAATCATAACTCTAGTTATAGTATCTGACACGGTATTGGTTATATGCAAAATTGCAATCTCCTTTGATGTTAAAAATCATTGTTCCAATGTTTATATTAATAATACAGCTTTACATGACCATCAAAAAACAATATAATCTAAGTCAACATCAACACCACAATTTATGGCCTATTGATTAGCTTTACTACTCTGTTTCTGCTAAATCATTTAGCCTAACAATAACAGCCTCAACTTCTCACTAACATTCTTCTCTAATGCCCTATCAACACCTCTACTAATATTGATGACATGACTTCTTCCACTGACACTTGTTGCCAGCCAATTTCACTTATTTAAAGAATCTTTAACCTGAAAAAATTATTTATTACTGTATTAATCCTATAACAAATGTTTCTCATCATAACATTTACAGCCACAAAACTAATGCTATTTTGCATTTTATTTGAAACAATATTAGTACCAACCCTAATTATTATCATTATTAGGAAATCAAACAGAATGTGTAAATCCAGGACTTTACTTCCTGTTTTATACAGTAGTAAAATCACTTCCACTCTTTATTCAAAGCCTGATAAGCTTTCTAAATTTCCTATTAATCTGGCACTGAATTCATTCACTACTTAATTCTTGGTCTAATATGTTCCTATACTAACATATACTTTAGCATTTATAGTAAAAATACCTCTTTGTGGTCTCCACCTATGACTGCCAGAAGCACATGTCAAAGCTCCTCTTGCTAGCTCTATATTCTTACAGCCACACTATTTGAACTAGGAGGCTAGGGCATATTATGAATTGCAATAATGATAACCCCCCTAAAAATCTTCATAGCACATCTTTTCTTAGTATTCTTCCTGTGAGGAATAATCATAACCAGTTCTGTTTGTGCCAAATGGACTTAAAGTCATTAATCACATACTACCCTGTTAGCCACATAGTATTAGTAATTGTAGATATTCTCAAACACTACGAGGCTATACAGGGGCGACAGCCCTAACAGTCATACACAGTCTTACATCATCAATACAGCTCTGACTAGCAAACTCAGACTATGATCACATTCACAGCCAAACTATAATTTTAGTTTGCAGCTTACAATCAATTCTCCCCCTAAAAATAGTATGATGAAGTCTTACTAATCTAGTTTTATACCCAACAATTAACTTCACTGGAGAATTATTCATAGTTTTATCAACATTCTCATGATGAAATATTTCCATTACTCTGATGGGACTAATATTGTCATTATTGCCCTATACTCCCTATATGTATTGATTACAACACAGCAAGGTAAACACGTGTGTCATGTCCACAACATCAAACATCCTTCACACAAGAAAATACTCTCATAACAATACATCCACTCCTCCTCCCACTTCCATCTACCAACACCAGAATTAACATGGAGGGTTTGTACTGTAAGTACAGTTTATTAAAACATTAGTTTGTGATTCTAATAATAGAAAGTTAAAAATTCTTACTTATGGAAAAAGTATGCAAGAACTGGTAATTCATGTTTCCATACATGACAATATGGCTTTTTCACACTTCTAAAGGATAGATAGTTATCTACTGATCTTATAAACCAAAAAAACTGGTGCAACTCCCAACTCCAAATAAAAATAATAAATCTGTTTCCCCCCACAGTATTAGTATCACTGCTTATATAAATCCTACCAATTACAGTGTGCATTTCTAATAGCTACAAGAGTAAAATGTATCCACACTATGTAGAAACTATAATTTCACTAACCTTCCTCACTAGCCTAATTCCCACAATAATATTTATCCACTCAGACTGAGATAATTATCCGAGATTGAAATTTAATAATTATTCAGACTCTAATTATAACACAGCTTTAAACTAGATTAATTCTTTATATAATATGTATACGAGTAGCACTATTCATAACATGATCAGTTATAGAATTTTCAACATGATATATATATTCAGACACTAACATTAACCAAATTTTTAAATATCCACTCATATTTTCATTACAATATTAATTTTAGTCACTGCCAACAACCTTTTTCAATTCTTCATTGGATGAGAAGTAGTAGGAATCACAAAGTTCTTGTTAATATAATGATGACATGGTCAGACAGACATGGACACCACGCCCTCTAAGCTACATTATATAACCTCATTAGAGACATCAGATTTCTATGTCAGCAGCATACATCTTATTCAATCCCAGCTCATGAGACTTCCAACAGGTCTTCCTACCTAGCGTGGGCAGCACTAGTTTCCCACTGGTTGGACTTCTGCTAGCTGCAACCAGAAAATCCTCCCAATTTGGACTTCACTTGTGATTTCCTTCTGCTATAGAAGACTCTACAGCTGTCTCAGCCCTACTCCAAAAGTATAAATTACAATGGGAATTTTCCTATTAATCTGGTTCTGTCCACAAATAGAAAATAATAAGCTCATCCTAACAATAATACTATGCCTAAGAGCCATTACTACATTATTCACGACAATCTGTGTTGTGTTCTACATACATGATCTCCATATATGTTACATGGTCTCTCTGTGTGTGTATATATACATAGTCCATATATAAATGTGTATATATTCCATATACATTCCATATATATATATTCCATGTCATATGTAGGTAGCACATATTTATTCACTGACTACTCTACCATTATATATCAGTGAACAAAATAGGCAATCATACCTAAAAAGTAGAAGAAGACTGACAATAAATAAATAATGTTGTATGTGGAAGGTGATAATTGCTATTAGAAAAATAAAAGAGAAATAAGAGGAATCAAGTATGGAGGAAATGTGGCATCTCCATACTTGAGATGAAGGAGATGAAGAACTTGACCATGTACATTTCTGAAAGATGAGAATGCCAGGCAGGAAGTTAAGTTAGGGCAAAAGCCCTTGAGGGAGGGTTCTGCCTGGCATGTTTGAGGAATTGCAGAGAGAGCATTATGGCTGGGGTACAGGGACTGAGAGGGCAGTGATAGAAGATAAAGTCACAAAGATCCTGATCATATGGGTCCTTGTAATGCACTGTAAGAATTTGGGCTTAACTTCAAGTGAGATAGGAGCTACTGATATGTTCTTACTTCAGATTTAAAAGCATCACTCTTACATCTGGGTTGATAATAGGTTGTAGGTGGCAAGGGTGAGGGCCAGTGGTGCTTGGAGTGAGGGAAGAAGCATAGAGATAGCCTAGGGGCTACTACAACAGTAGAGAAGAAAGGATGGTGGCTTGGACCAGAAAGGTAGTGGACATACTTCGAAGTGATGGGTAGAACCAACAGTACTTCCCGGTTGTTTGATTGTAGGGTGTGGGAGAGAGAAGAGCATCACAGACAACAGCATGGTGATTACCAGAGGGAAAGGGAGGTGAGGGAAGGTAGAAGAAGGTAAATGGGGAATAAATAGTGATGGAAAAAGACTTGACTTGGATTGGTGAACACATAGTGCAATGTACAAATGCTATATTACAGAATTGTACACCTGAAACCTATATAATTTTATTAACCAATGTCACCCCAATAAGTTTAATACAGAAGAATGATACCAGCATTTTTAGAATAAGAAAGTGTGTATTCATTATAAACTTAAATAAGAAGACTGAGGTAGAGCAGTTAGGGGGGAAATCAGGAGTTCAGTTTTGATTGTACCAGATCTGAGATGTGCCCCTCTTCATAGCTGGCTCCCAGAACAAAAGCCACATGTGAGAGTTTGTGATTCCATCCCACAGAAAAGAAAACACTTAAGCGTCCAATATTTGGAAATTTCCCATTAATACATCTCATTAATCACTTCACTGAGAAGCTCATCAATAAATAGCTCATGTAATTTTTTCAAATGCATCTTAGAATAACTGACATTATCCAGTCACCATTGGCCATGGGGTAGTTATGGGTGGACATCACTGCCTGTGGACATACAAAGCTAATTTTTATTCCTGGTAACAGGACTAACACTTGACACCTGCAATCTTTCATTGGGTATTGATATAACTAAAAATTATGGCCTAACTGTATATATGAAACCTGAATCCTCATGTTCTATTAAGTTACAAGTCAACAGATAATATCCAATACCACCCCACCAAAAAAAATCGAAAGTAGTTGAAGCTATTTTCATTATAAATCATGTGGAATCATATATCCTTCAATAGCTTTGTTATAAATGAAAAGTAAATTATAAAAACTAAGACATACTACAAACTGCAACATGCTTATCCTTTGAGTCTCTCCAGAGACCTGTCCTCCAAAAGCCACCTTCTACACTACTGCTAGAAGAATTTTTTAAAAGATTTTATTTAGTTTTAAGAAAAGGGAGAGGTAGGGATAAAGAGAGGGAAATATCAATGTGTGGCTGCCTCTCGTGCCCCCTACTGGGGACCTGTCCTGCAACCCAGGCATGTGTCCTGACTGGGAATTAAACCGGTGAACCTTCAGTTCGCAGGCCGGTACTCAATCCACTGAGCTACGCCAGCCAGGGTGAATTTTTAAAAACTTGCTTATATGTTGAGTATTTCCAGAAACCTGTTTTGCAAACTGTGTCATGAACTTCTCACATCTTTTAAGCAATGCAGAAAAACTAGTGTTTGATGGATAGAGGCTGGAGACTTGAAGGAAAAGAAAGATGCCAGAACCCAGCAGACCCAACCAGAGGTGAGCCAACCCACAGCTAGATTCCATCAGGGGTAGTGAGGGAGGTAGGACAGACACTGATGTAATTGTCACTGACATGAAGACAGATACTCCTGACTCTAGCAGCTGAAGATTCCTTGCCAATTCTACAGACCACTGGCACTACTGATAAACCCCCATGAGGCACATGTGGAGTCCTTTGGGTCCAATGGAGCAGAGCATGTCTTCAACTGACTGAAACTCAAAGTCATTGTCCAAAGCTGAGGTGGAGCTGGGTCCTGGGCAGGATACACACTTTTTTTTTTAACAGCCAGAATAAGAGGAGGTGGGGAATATAGCTTTCCAATTTTATTGTTCTATAAATCACAATCTGTCATTGTTCAATATGGTAAAAAAAATAATGTGAAATTTTCCAAAGGAGAAATTGGGGGGAAAATAACCTGTACAAGCAAAATAACTATGTACAAGTAAAATCTGAGTTTAAATAATGAAAATAAGAATTTTAAGCTGCTGAGGCCATTTAAAGGTGAAAATGTGTATGCAGATACATAAAAAGGCAAATTTAAAAAGAGAGATAGAGAAATGTGTTTTTTTCATCAAATATTCAGAAAGAAGAGACAATCTGAAAAAGAAACCTGAAAAAAGATATAATCAGTTGTATGTTCCTCCAGGGGGAATGCACAGAGGTATCTGTGTTCAGCTACACAATGACTTTTCCATAAGAATAACAATGAAACCACAAATCTTTCAACAGAGCAGAAGTCAAAGTTAGGAAACTGAGAAAAAGTGAGGAGAAACATAAGAGCTTACAGTGTAGGAGATATCTGCTGTCAGCAGATTGTCTCAGGATTAGGAATAAACATACCCAAAGGCAGCAAACCTAAGAGTAAAGCCAGAAAACAGTGCTAATAGCACACCTAGTTTGATCTTTTGTTTCATTTGTTCTTTTTTTTTTTGATGGGGTTGAGATGGATATTATCACTGCTGTTGTTCCTCAAGGAACAAGCTCTTAAGGAAACATCCTTAACATCCATTCTTACAGAAGGAATTAATTTGCAAATTGCTGTATTCTAAGAGGATTGCAAAAAATTCATTTTCAAATAGTAAATTTTTCTAGTGCCCTTTGCTGGAACACACATCTTCTGTGCAGTAAACAATAATTAAATTTGTTGAGGAGCAAGTGGCCTTTCCATAGTGGGAGTAGGGGAAATACAGAGCTGTGTTCATTTTCTGGCCTTCGAAAATAGCTGGTGGCAGTGATGCGTGCTAGAGTGTCACCTAGTGGTGACAAAAGCCATAATGCAGAGTCAGACCATAGGCCATTGCTACCTCCGTCTAAGCAGACAGGTTCATGGGCTGGGATGGAGGAGCCAGAACAGGCTAGCTTTTGCTACAGTACCTCAGAAAAGCCCCAGGTCTCCAAGCCTTAGCACAACAGCAGTTTAACAGGGAGCTCTGTTCAGAGTGGTCACTTAAAGATTGAGGCTGCAAAAGGCTTCCCCTGGACATGTGCTTCCTCTACCACCACAGGGAAGAAGGGAAGGCAGCACATCACACACTCACTCTTAAAACCTCTGCCCAGTGTGATACGTGTCATTTATGTCCACATTTCATTGGCCAAACCCAAGTCACATGGCCTAAGTTCACCCTAACTTCCTGGGCTGTGAGGTATGCTTTCCTAGCATGTCTGCAGAAGGATAAGAAGATTCTTACACAGCCCTCCTAACAACCACACTGGGAGTGGGAGAGAAGAGCATTCCAGTTTAAACTTGAAATTTTGAGCCAGAGTACATTATAATAACTGAAGGTGATCAGAAATGTCTAGTCTGCTGAAGGATGTCTGATTAAGGAACCACAAGTCCCAAGGAATGTGATTGGAAGTAATGTTTAGAGAAAAGAAATTGTCTCATATTTAGACCCACTTGGCAGAGATTCTTTGTTAAATCAGTTACACATATGGTCCCCTCCTCCAACTATTAGAATGAAATGCCAGATGCACCAAACACATTGCACTCCTCAAGGTATCATTTGACTTTCTCTTCCTCTAGGTAAAGTTTATCCTGCTCACATCTGACCATGAGTATTTGGTTTAAGGAATATTTGACACATCCAGAGGGTAGAGTAAAAATATGCTTTCCATTATACCTGCTAAAATACTGAGTATAAATTACATGTATTCATATATACATATTTTATGGTCCTCCTTATCTTCTTGTGGTGTGTTCCAAGACCCTTAGTGGATTCCTGAAACTGAGGATAGTGCTGAACCCTAAATATGCTATGATCTTTCCTATACGTACATACCTTTTCACTTAAAGGAAGCACCTGCCAGCTTCTTTGTGGCATATCTGAATTGCTAGCATCACTACCCTTAGCTCTGGTGCCATTAGTAAGTAAAATAAGGGCCACTTGAGCACAAGCACTGCAATTTCTTTTCCTAGGCTTAAGTTTTCTCATTTGTGAATTGAGTTAAACTAGATGACTCCTGGGATCTCTTCATTCTCATAGAGACTGAAAAGTGATTAAATTGTCACATGGAAATTATGCTTCACATCAATAGAATATTTTCCTTCTTGGACTACCAAATGATTTTATACTTTAATAATTCAGAATTTGAATGGAGTGCTATCTGCAATGTTTTTGACCCTGTGTAAAGATGTGTGTGTGTGTGTAAAGATATATATAGAAAATCTCTACCTATAATATTAATAATAAAATAATTAAAAAATAATAATCACATTTTTCTTTGAGATTAGAACATGAAGAAAGTGTCTGTTAGATTAGCTCTTGATTGCAAATTCACTTAAACACCCTCTTTCCAAAATTTCCTAGAATGTGTTCCATTGAATACTAGCTCTACAGTGAGTTAACAGGTATTCTTTTTTTAAAAAAAAAGTCCTGATGTCAAATAATTTGGGGAAATGATGGTAACAAAGTTAAACCAGTCTCATTACCATGTTCAGAACATGAAATTTGCTCATAGGAGTGCAGTAGGCTGGCCATAACAGTGTGTGCCTCTACTATATTGAAACCAGAAAAGCCGGCATTCAATAAGCAGAGACAGAGATTGAATCTTTATTGGTGCTCTATTCAGATGGCCAGGGATCTGAGAAGATGGTAGGTTTGTACCCTAACAGACCATTTTACATTTCCTTTCAAGTCAGCCTTTTTGATAAGGGGGAAAAAGTGCAGGTAAGGGATTTGGAATTCAGGAGGGAGGTTAATCGGATCTAAGCTGCAGTCTGGCAATTTCCCTAGCATCCCTTCATCCGTTGACCGGTGATTTTCTTTACCTGTGTCCTTGGCAGTGGACTGTCTCTCCCAAGAACACAGTGGCTTAGATACCACCTTGATTGCTCACAGTCTCTTCTGGAGCACACAGGTCAATCACTTGTGGTCTCCTGGAGTCAGGGTGGGCCATACCTTCAGTTCCTGAAACAATAACTTTTTACATGCATTAACTACTAGGCTTATTAACTATTATCTTAAGCTAAAATTTTCTAACTCTTGAGTCCCGCATCAGTATGAGTAGTCACCCCTCCCCACCCCCACACCACATCCAGTTTCCAGAGTGAATCGCAGGACAAGAAAAGTTTTGGCCAGAGCCACACTCTTGGTACCAGGTATTTAGATACCAAGCTAAACCCATTTTTTTGTTACGAAAAGTAGAGAAGGCAGAACTTAAACCAGCCCTGAAAAGTTCAATTAATGGTTTTATTTAATCCATTTACAATTCAACTTAAAAAAGGCTCTCTACAAATTAGAGAAGTAAAAATGGAAAGGATTCTCCTTAGAGGCAGTGAGTTTTGGCCATAAATGTTCCTTCAGGGGCAATCAGGCATCCCAGGTACCAGGCTCTCTAAGCATTTCCCATGGGAAAAGTGGGGTGTGCATTTGTTTAAGGGGATCTTGATTGTTCCTGCAGAAGCCTGTGAAGGGCAGGAGCTTACTCCATGAGGATTTGTGGCAGCGCTCTGCACATCAGTCATTTTTCTGGACCTGTGGGTTGGTACCCACAAGGGGGCTGGAGGTCAGGCAGAGCTCCCCTGGATGGCCCCAGGGCCCAGACTAAAAACAGGCCAACAAAGGGGGTAGCACTATCCCTGAGGCTTCATCTTAATTGCCCACCTCCACTAGAGTGAGCACCTGTTTCAGCCTGGCCGCAAGGACTCCCCACAGGACAGAGTTCAGAAATGAGGCAACAGAACTGAGAGATAAAGAATGTGGCCTTTGAAGTCAGACCACCTGGCCTGGACTCTTGAATGGGGGTGAACTGTCTTGTCTGTATCTTAGTTTCTCCATCATAAAATGGGTGTGATCTTAAAAGCTATCACAGAGGGTACTTTGGGGAATTAAATAAGTTTATCCACATAGAACAGTTCTTTAGTTCTTACATGTTGTTATTATAATATGTAATATATTGCATTACCACAGCAAGTTTAATTTTTAAAGTAATTGCAAACCCCTTCTCTCATTTGAAATCTCTATAACAACCCTATAAATTAGGTAGGGAAATGTACAGCATTATGCTTTTTTTCCCTCAAGATGATAAATTGAGGTACACAACAATTAAGTGCCTTAGGTGTTGAAGAGCTTTAGAATCAGGGAAAACTTGTTTTAAGTCAGAACTACCACTTACCAGCCCTTAACCTTTAGCAAGCAACTTAGCCTGTCTCTGCCTTTATTTCTTCATCCTTAAAATGGGAATAATAATGGTATTTACCTCATAATGTTGTTGTGATAAATTGAAGATTTAGTATATGTAAAGCACTTATAACAATGCCTGGCAAATGAGAACTAGTCATTTTATTGTTGCTTTTATTATTTCTCCCCCAATTAGTTTTATTCTTTTTTTCCTGCCCCATGTGTTGGATAGTACTTGATACATAAAAGGTGATGGATAATATTTTGTTAAATAAAATGCTGGAGGATTTCAGAAGAGAAGACAGTGAGACCTGGGGAAGGTCTAGAAGGTTTTATGAAAGGGATGTGGTGGGGGCGCTGTGTTAACTATAATATAAATATGTGATGGAAAACACATTAGCATTTTTATAGGTGACAGAGGATAGATGATATATTTGCTCTTAGAGTTAGCAAATTCCATATATTATTTACTTTTCTCTACTTCCAGTTATTTAATGGCAAAACCTATTCAAAATACATTGTAAAATGTAGCTTACCTCACAATCTTTTATATGTTTGCTATAAATTCCAGTTTACATGGGGAAAAAATCAAACCAAACAGTCTTAGGGATATTGTTCAATTGCATTATAAGAACTACAAGAATTTCACAGAGAACTTTCACTTTATCTAAATTTTATTTTTGCTTAGTGAGTCCAATTGTAGCTGTGTTGCCCTTAGTAGTTTGAGATTTTTTTAATGGGCTCCAGGCAAAGCGTCTATATTTAATTTACCTGGAGTACAACTCTTTCTTAAACCATAAAAGAAATTGTTGAGTTATTAGCATATTTTCCATTAATTATTTGCTACCATCCCTGAAGTATCTTAATTTCTTTGTTCTCCAAATGTTAGCCATTTGTGGGGAAAGGGGGGAAATTAAGCATATTGTAACATAATTAACAATGAGTGTTCTTCAGAAAGTAAAGAGGGTTTTTTCTTCTCTTCAGCTCTATTTGTAGCCCTTCCCATACTAGGCCACAGCAGCCAAACCAAAACAAGAAAGCATAGACAACCAACCGAACATCTGATGTGTGTGATGCTGGCCTCCAAATCCTCCAGTCCTTTGTAATGCTACCAACAACCAATGCCATATCATTGAAATTCATGCTATCAGACCCGACCTTTTTTCTGTGTCATCTATAGACCCTTCTCCACTCCCTCTCATTTGTGACAATTTTATCACTTGTACTCTTTCTTCTTTCCCCACTTGATTCAGCATCCTGGTCTGCTAAATTCTTGGGCTCTTTGCTTCCAGTGGTTTACTTCCCTTCACCTCAGCAGCTCTCCTGGAATCTGGAAAAAACCCTCTCCCTGATAACCACAACTTTTCCCTCCAGTTCACCTCCCCTCAATCACTCCAGAGGTCTCAGACCTGCCAAAGCTTTTACCTGACCATATCCTATTATCAACCTTCCCTGTGTTTGTGTCTTCTCACTCAGAGTAGATTCCACAAACCATCATTAAAAACAGCCCATCACTCCTTCCTCCCTCAGTTCAGTCTTGCAAAGCTGAAACCTTGTGAGACACCCACCACCCACCTTCTCCCCACTTGCACCCAAGCAGCTCAACAATGCTGCAAGCAGACATGCTCCTCTTCAAGTTCATAGCAACAATGCCAAATGAGCACATTTCTAATGTGTGTGCGTCCAGAGACAAATCATTTAGCTTGAGCCTCCACCACTGTGCAACTCACCACAGGCAGAGAGCTGAGACCTCTTCCTATAAACTCTTAGGGGTCACATGTCAGGGGCTCACTCTCCAGCAAGCAGGCAGTTTTGACTTCTATTCCTTTCACTGATGTTAACCACCTTCTTCATAGACTTGCCCTTCTAGGAGGAAGGGGAATGCTGTTCACTCCTCCCTCATGAAGAGTACAACCTGCAGAATTAGCCAGGTACCTCATTTCTTGTCCCCTGGATCTCCTCTGGTGGGCACTGCAATGCTGCTAGTCATGTTTCCTCCCTCCCCACTATCTTCAACTTCCCAATCTGTCTTTTTAAAGAATGCTTTTCAACATAATCATAGACATAGACAATACTATGGTAGTTACCAGAGGGGTAGGGTTCACAGGGGAGAACAAAGAAGGTAAAGGGGTCAAATAGAAGGTGATGGAAGGAAACTAGATTGCAGGGGGTGAGCACCCAATACAGTATATAGTCGTCCCTCGCTATATCGCAGTTCACTTACTGCAGCTTCACTGTGTCTCAAGTTAAGCCACAATAAGTGAACCGCGATATAGCGAGGGGTGACTGTATGCTTCACTGGTGAGTGCCCGTATAGAATTTTATATGTTGTTAAAATTACATAGTTTTAAGAGTGTAGAAAGTATTTAAGAGCATATGAAGTGTTTATAAGAGTGTGGGAAAGATTAATAAGACAGTGGGAAAGGTTTATAGGGGTGTGGGAAGGGTTTATAAAGCCTTAAAATATATATACATAATAAAATAAATATAACGCCACTACTTCTCAGATTTTGACCTATTGTGGGGATCTCTGGAATGTAACTTCTGCGATAGGTGAGGGATCACTGTACCAATGTAATATTATAAAGTTGTACACTTGAAATTTATGATGTTATTAACCAATATTAACCCAATAAATTTAATTTTTATACAGCCCTTCTCATAGACATAGACAACAGTATGGTGATTATCAGGGGGAAAGGGGGATGAGGGGAGGTAGTAAAGAGTAAAGGGGATAAATGGTGATGAAAGGAGACTTAAATTGAGGTGATGAACACATTACACAAAATACATATGATGTATTATAGAATTGTACACTTGAAACCTATATATTGCAATAATTTTATTAACCAATGTCACCCCAGTAAATTCAATAAAATAAATAAATAAAATTAAAGTCTTCCTTGCTTCCTTTTCCCTTGCATTCTACATCGATTCTTTTGCTGCCCCTCATAATCAAACTTCTTGAAAGAGTGGTCCTTGGGGCCAGGTACATGTGACAGAGAGCACTGGCTGTGTTCTGCTCTTCAGTTGGGTGGTGGGCAGTGGCATTCATTTCATCACTATGTTTCTTGACTTACACATATGTTACATGTGTGTTTTTGTACATAATAAACAAGGCAAATTTTTTTTTAAAAGAGTAGCCCCATGAGTTCCTGTTTTATTCTTGCATATTTGTTTCTGAACCATTGAAATCCAGGCCCTTCCCCCAGCACTCCATTGAAACATCTCTGCTCCTGTGACCAATGGCTTTTTCATCTCTATGTGTCTGTTTTTATTTCACTGGCATTCTCAGGTATTTGATGGAATTAAGACTCCATGACTCTTGGAACATGTTCCTTTCTTGTTTTTCCCCAGAATTCTCTCATTTCTATCATACAAGATCTTTATATTGCACTATACGCCCCCTCCACCTCCCCCATCACACCACCTTCCCTCTAGTAACAGCCACACTGCTGTTTGTGTTCAAGAGTACAAAGATGCTTTTAAGATCAAACCACATCTATACCCCTACTAGCCACATATTTGCATATAAAGCTCTCATCCTGGGAATGTTGCCACAGATATTGTGAATTCTGTGTATGTCCACTCCCTGCACCACTGTCCCTGCCCTCACAGAGGGAACCGCTGCCTCTGCAAGGAGTATTCCCTGCCAGGCTCTGGCCAGGCCCCTTTCCAGGCCCAGCTTGCCTTCCCCGCAGTGATGCTTCTTCATAGATGAACAATGTGCCCAAGACCAAAATACACAGATGTCCCCTGCAGTGGGTGAACATGAGGGCAGTGGCCCAGGCTGCAAAGAACCCTCCCCACTCTCCATCCAACAATTCAGCAGGGGCTCCCAATCTGACACATGCTGATCTTTCCCCCAGACCCTCCCAAGCTTGGGCCTGTGCAGAAGCTCAGCATCCATACTGATCTTACAAGGGTCAAGGAAACTCAAGCACCAAAAAGCAGGAGATACTCTGGGGTAGGAAGAAGTAGCCCAATGAAGTGAAGCTCAACTTCTAGAAGCAGACTTCCTTATTTGTCAACTGATAAACATATAAACAAAATACGGTATCAATACTGAATCTGAGGAGAGGACCCCGGTATGACTGTAGGCCTCAGAGGCTCATTCTAAATGGCTGCCTTGACCATTGTACTACTTATTTGTATAGTCATGCAGGCCTTGCTACAGTTCTTAGGGACTGAGAAATACAAGGTCAGACAGACTGCTGGCCAGGCCAATGCTCAGGGGCTGACAGACCTCCTGGGGAGGTGAAAGGGGTCCGTCCTCCTGAACCACTCCTCTGTCCCAGGGCAGTCTGTTTATGGTGCTTCCCAAGACTGCAGAGCTCACCTTGGTGAATGTGAAATCAGGCATTTGAAGGAGGGAAGAGAAGAGTAAATGTTCACTGGATGAGGCCCCACACACACACCATAAAGGTGACACTACCAGGCACTGGGGGAAGGGAGACTATGCCAAGTCAAATGAATATCTGATGAGAAAATAAATGAATCTTAGCCACCATCTCACACCGCACTCAAAGTTCAATTCCAAATTGATCACATATATCTAAATGTAAAATATGTTAAGAAGACACAGGAGTATGTCTTCATGACCTTGAAGTAGGCATAGATTTCTTACAAGTATGAAAAGGTTGCTAAGCATTTAAAAAATGATATATTAGACTACATTGAAATGAAGGACTATTCATCTAAGAACATCATTTGGGGAGTTGGGGGGCTGGTCATAGATTGCTAGAAGATGTTTGTCGTGCTTGTATGTAGAAAGGAGAACAGTCTGAGAATGTTCAGAATTGCTGCAGATAGTGAGAAGTGTATTAGTTTGTTATTGTCAGTGTAATAAACTGCCACACTAAGTGTTTTAAAACAAATGAATATATTATCTTATAGTTCTAGAGGTCAGAGATCCTACATCAGTTTCATGGGGCTAAAATCAAGGTGTAGGCAGGTCTGTGTTCCTTGCTTTCTCCAGGTTCCAGAGGCTGCCTGCTTTGGACCCATGGGGCCATGGGGCCTTCCTCTGTCTTCAAAGAAAGCAGTGCAGTATCTTCTTTCATTTTTGATCTATGCTTCTACCATTACATCTTGACTTTTTAACTTTGATCTTCCTGCCTCCCCCTTAGTGGATCCACTATGATTACACTGGGCCCACCTGGATAACCCAGGATAATCTCCTTATCTAAGACCCCTAATTTTTATTTCTGCAAGGTCACTTTTACCATGTTCAGGTAGCAGCCTCACAGCTTCTGGGGATTATGGCTTGGACATCTTTAGGGGTGATTATTCAGTTTACTCCGGGAGGGTCAACACCCAGAGGAGAGCTCAGCAAATTTGGGTGTACAGTTGCAGGGGAGGATATCTAATGGCCAATAAACAAACAAAAGTTATCAAGGAGGCACAGACTGAGGAGGGCACCAGGCTGTAAGCTGCCCAGCAACCAGAACAGCTCAACTCAGACAAATGGCAGTGATGTTTGTGGGGAAGCTCTGCCCGCAGGGCCCCCCTGTCCACCACGGATGAGAATAAGTCTATCAAGACATGATCTGCTTGGGGAGGAAAGGTGGCCGATCTCTCACAGGAGAAGGATTAAGAGCCTTTTCCTCAACGGCTTTTATTGGCCGTTTCCTGGGTTCATTTACACAGGAATTCAGGTAAAGCTCATTACTCATTTCTAGGAAGTAAGGATCAAATAACAAGGAACTTTGAGGGCCTATTTTGAGTCAGGATCAGATTGCTAAAGAGCTGTAAAAAACTTTAAGGAACAAACTTACTTCTTCCTTGGACCCTTATCAGTTAATTGAGAGCATTCTAAACAAAGCAGGTTTCATAGGATTTTACATATTCTTTCTTAGGCCTGATCACCCGGGGAACCCACCCTTTCCAGCACAGGGCTGCACCACCCTCTGTCATTGTTTCAGGTTTAGGTGGAGCAAGGGAAGTAAGCCAGCCAAGAGATTAGGAGATTTTCTTGAAGACAATGAAGACTCAGGTTTTGTCAAAGCTGAGGGGTGAGGGTCTATCACCCCCTTTTGCTGTAGCTCCCAAAGTCCTTCCTTGGGGGCCTCCCACCTGATCGTGCCTGTCTTAGGTTGACCCCCTTGGGGAATCTTACCCGTCATTGACTAACCAACCAAGCATTGGGGGCCAGGCAGGGTGAAGTAAAAGGAGCAGAAGCGGAGCTCCTGCCAGGGAGATAAGCTTTTGTCTCCTTGGTGGCTTAGGGTCCAAGGTCGCTCCCTCAGCCTTAGCCTTGGTGGGGGTTACAGCTTCTGATACCAGGCAGGGTGGTTCCCAGCAGTGTTAGTGAGAACATGAACAGGTGGAGCCCTGGAGCTGCTGGAAATGTGGAGGAATACAGTCAGTATGGAGACCCCTTTATCAGTGTCTGCAGGATACTATGACCCAGCATTTTCACTCCTAAGTATGTACCCAACCACATGCACACATGTGCTCACCAAAACACATCTACAGGTGTTCATGGAACCACTGTTTTCAGTGCCATAGACTGGAGCAGTCGGGATGTTCACCTGTGATGGTTAAGGGATGAATCGTGACATAGTTTTCTGGTGGAAAACAATGAGAATGGATGAGGTGTAGCTGCATGCTTTAGCCTGAATAAATTTTTCAGGGTGATGTTGAATGAAAAGGATTCTTCACAAGGGAATATGTGTATGGTTCCACTTGTAAAAGAACAGGAAAACTAATGTATGGCTTTAAAAGTCAGGATGATTGTTGCCCTTGAGGCAATGGGCAGTGTGATAGGAGGGAGACACAGGAAGAGTGTCTCAAGTGCAGGTGTTCTCTCGTGATCTGCATGCAGGTCATATGGATATATTCATTCTGTGAAAGTGGGTTCAGCAGTACCCACTTCTTTGCACACTTCTTTGTATGTTATATTTAATACACAGAGTTGCAAACCCTTGCTCTCTGTATACAGAGGTCTGGAGGTATGGAGTGGCTACTGTCTGTATTCCTAACTTGCAATCAATCAAAAATCCCCTAGCACTCATGGCCCCAAATCACTGGATCTGTTTTTTTCTAAATCAGTAAATTAGTGAAGGGAGAAGCTGAGGTCTTAACTGGTACATTTGGCCTGAGATACTGACTGGTTCAATCCAGGGAAGATGTAGCTGATTCCTTGTTCTTAGACTCCCCCATTTGTAAACAGCTTCAATTCTGCCTCTAAAAAGTGATAATGAAACCAGTCATACACCTCCGGCAATCCAAATCACAGTACTGGACTAGATCCATCAATAGGCTAAACTGCTATGTTGCCAAGTAATCTAGGTATTTTTCCATATTTAAAATTAAAAGTTTTAATATGTTCTATATACATAATCTTAATAGATTCCATTTTAAGCAGAAAATTATGGGCCAGCCCCTGCCAGGTGGTTGTAGCATTTCCCACCCACTAATGTTATTAAATTCCTCTGAGGCTACCGTCATCTTGGCCCTGTTTCCTGGATTTACTTCAACTCTCCAGAATCCTTTCTTGGAATCTATACCTGTGATCACCTGAGCAGACCCCTGGTGGTTCTTTCAGATAATGAGTTCTCAACACAGAGGAGTCATGTGGTTGATTAAAAACATATATTTCCTATTGTCATCACTAAATGTGTGGGCTACCCTGGGCTAGACACCAAAGCCACTGTCAAGTGCCAAAGCCTTAAAGCTAGAAAAATCACTTCCAAATATCTGCACACCAGCTTTTCTTTCTCTCTTAATACTCTACAGAGCTCTTCATTTGCTCATTAAATCATTCAGTCCCTCCACAAATATTTGTTGAGTGTGTACTAAAGCTCAGCATGCACTGGAGAAAAATAATGAAGGAAATAATCATAGACTTTCACCTTGTAGGGCTTCTATTCTAGGGAGGGGAGATAGACAACAAAGAATAGATACATAGATAGAAGATAGATAGATAGATAGATAGATAGATAGATAGATAGATAGATAGATAGATAGATAGACAGATAGATAGATAAACTTGATAGCATGTGAAAAGAGAGAACCAGGAAGAGAGAAAGCAGAGTGAGAGGAGGCAGGGTGTGGGGTTTGATATTTTGGGGAACCTAGTCCTCACATGGATGTTAAAATGGAACTTCCTTTTCCAACATTTGTTCTCCAGTGTGTGATCTGCCCAGTGTAGGCCCCCATTTCTTCAGAAGCGACTTTCCTGTACCCACAGACAATTTTCCCAAGAGGAAGTAGCATCTGCGATTGCTTTAGCCACTCTGGCGTTTGGTGAAGACAGCAGCCTCCAAGGGCTCCTCCCACCTCTTCACAAGTCCTGGGCTCTGCCTCGTGCCACCGGCACAGACCTCCCCACCTGTGCTCCGAAGTTGAACCCTCTCATGCTCACTTCTTTTGAGGCTACACAAGGATTCTATAACTCAAAATGAATTTTCCAGGCCTTCTCACCAGTAAATAGCTTCAGGGACTCCTTCGTTCTCAGCTTCAGCCTCCCTTTGATGATGCCCCGAGGGAGTCCCCGTCTACTGTACAGCACACAAGTGTCATCCCAAGTTAGGAATGACCTCCAGGGAAGATGTCTCAAGGGAGGCATGTTCTAAATTAGTAGAATACCTGTCAGGGTGCTTTTTCTAACCATAGTTAAGTATTTATTAGGACATATCTCTTCTTGACATGGTTATGCCTAGAATCAGAAGGCTATCTCTTAAAATGTCCCTGTTTATTCAAAGGTTAAAAATAAAAATTACTAACTACCCTGAGGATGTAAAATAAACTTTAAGAGCCAACTAATATTGGGAAAAGAAGCAAAGCAAAAGGTTTGCTTACTTCAATGCTAGTTAGTATCTTCAAATTCTTTTTGGTACTTTTGTCCTAATGATATTTAGTTCACTAAGTAATTTTAAGGAACAAAACAAAAATTTTTTTACCAAGGCCTTGTAATATTAAATGGAGAAATCAGTCAAGGTTTTAAAAATGTCTTTTTTTTACTTTAATTATTGTCCAAGTACAGTTTTCTGCCTTTCACCTCCATCCCAGCCCACCACCCCCCGGTCCTCCCCACCTCCCTCCTGTTTCCACCCCCTCTTGTTATTGTCCATGTGTCCTTTATACTTGTTCCTGCAAACCCTTCCCCTTTTCCCCTGAAATTCCCTCCTCTCTCCCCTATGGTCACTGTCAGCCTGTTAATTTCTTTCACTTTTTGAGAACTATGAAACAGTATATTAGTCCATTTACTCATGCATTATATGAATCCAAAATTCTTTGTAGCAAAGAAATTCAATTCTTTTATTGAACTAAAATAATTTGACTCTAAATCTACTTGAGTTCCATGTTGTATTAATTTAAATGAGGGAAACAGCCAGAGAGAAAGAAAGCAAAAAAAAAGCAAAAGATTGATGGCAGAAAAATCACCCTTCCACTCCATCAGCAAGTATTTTGTGAGGGTCTCCAGTGCACCAGGAGGAAGGGAGGAAGAAGGAAGGAAGAAAAATAAGCCCCATGGTTTCAGAACCAGAGGAAGTCCAGGGTCACCTGCTGTCTCTAAGGCTGTCCCATGTGAAGCACTCTCACTGGGAAGCTGACCCTACTGCCTTTAGCAACAGGGTGTGTTGAGTGAAAACCTGCAGCCAACCGTTCTTCACATGCATCATTAAACCTTCAGAAACTCTTCCCTTTGCAAATGGAATCATACCAGCAATAAAATCACCCTGGGGGCTTCAGAAGCTCTTGCCAGGCCCATACTCACGTGAGGGACTTTTGCCAAGATTTGGATGAACTAGACCTGAGAGCCAAACCTCTAGGTTTGCCAAATCCAAAGTAATTCAATATGTTTTTTTTTTCATCAAATAGTCTGCAGTATGTGGTCATGTCCTAAGTTCAGAGTTTCATATAGTGAAAAAAATGATCATCCTCCAGGGTGATTTTTTCATGGAATGCCAATCTATTTATAGTCCTAAAAGATACAGTAAATAGAAAAGCATTCAATTAGAGCTAAAATATATAATTGGTGCCTGTTATAAATTTCAACAAAGATTCAGTTTACTAAAATTAGTAATTAAAATGTTTTTAAACTACAGAACTAGTTCAGCATATGCTAGCTAAAGACATACTCTGTGACTTATCAGATTCTTGGTTCTTTCTCAATAAATGAAGTTTTCTGGTTTATTCAATGGCCAGGACTTTCTGGATTGTAGACACTACTTTGCTCTCTGAATTTCTTCAAACCCAGATCAGGTCTTTCTCTCTCTTGCCTCTTTCTCTCTTTTTTTAGTTTTCTGTTACCAATGCTTGCCCAAAAAGGCCAGAAAATGTGTCTGAGAATGCAAAGCACAGAAAGATGAAATACTGTACTGTGATGATGTGTCTCCTCCCTCTCTCATCTTTCCAACTCATTCCTATATATATATATAAAATATAACTAAAACAACAGAGTCATCTGCAGCCTACAGAAGCCTGTGGAAAATGAAGAAAGTACAGATTCTAGGAAGCTAGCTGTGCTGTGTGATCTATGTAAGAAATTCAGGCCACTGTTGGCACCAACCAGTGAAGTCATTTCTCTTTCTAGTACCTCAGCCCCTGTCCCAGCTACCTTCCAGAGTCTCTTCAAGCTCCCTGGTTCCTCACTCGATCTCAGAGGACCCCTAAAATGAAGACCTAGGGAAGCTATCTTTATAAGCATCTGCCTCTGGAACAGCTCTGTGATTTAAGAAGGAGTTTTAGCTTTTCCTTGGCCTTATGCTTGGCCCTAGTTATTTGGACTCACCTTTGATTCTGAAGGTAGCTGCTATATAACATACCATGAAAATAAAACTTTTCAATATTTTCACAAAGTTTACTGTTTACTCTTACTCATTTATTAGTGCCGTGTGCCTTCAATATCCATTCTGAAATCCGATAGCATTGCACTGACAGGATCTAGTTAATTTTCTGCATGTGTTTGGAATATGCACATGTGCATATAATTACTTACCTAACCTCACCTACTACTGTGGCATTGTAATTTTTCTTATCTCTTTTACTTTGGTTAACTCAAATGGAGCCCATGTGTCTTAGTCATATAATGAATGATCGTTAGCTAGTACTTTCAAATTAGCTGTATGCAACCCCACCCCCAGTACCTGAATGCTTTAGAATTTTAATCAACTTTAAATAAAGCTTCGTATGACTATCTTTTCATATATGGCAACTGAATGATTTAAAATTTTTTATTGTAGCTTTTGAATCCCTTTATTTTAGAATTTTTTAGTTAATTATTTCTTAATGAGACTCCTTATGTCCCACACCATACCACTTACCTAGATTTTAACTTCTATTTCCACCTGCTGGCTAGACATTGCTATGCTCAAGGCCCTCAGATTCAGCATGTAGAAGTACTCAGTCAATATTGTCTCTGATAAAACATTTCTCCAGCTCTGTGACCCAAAGGCTCAATCTGGAGATCTGAGAATCACCTGGGGCATCTCTACCTCCCTTCCTCTCATTGTTCATCACATCCCTTCAATTCCAGCTACTAAATATATCTTATATTTGCTTGCCCTTCTCCATTCCCCATGCCACAGCCTTTGGCCATGACTTCCTGGACTCCAGTCACAGATCTAATGGGCCTTCCTGCCTTCAGGCCCTGCTCTCTCTAACTCACCCTCCTTCAATGCCAAGCCAATCTACTCTCCCTTGTGTTTGACTACAGCTTCTCCACACCTTGTCCTTTCCTGCCACATAAAATTTACATTTCCCCCCATGGTTGAAAACACAGTTCAATGCTCAGCCCTACTCCACGTAAGCATGCAGCACCTTCCCATAGCCCCCTTCTGTCAAGTCCTCTGGACATGCCACACTCCGTTTTTCATCAACTTAAACATCATCCAACTCAGAAAGTGTTGGCTGAATGAATGCCTCAAAAATGAGAAATAATACCCATCATGAGGTGTCACAGGGTTGCCCAAAAATAAGCAGAGGTAACTCTGCTCCAGAGAATATCTAATTTATTGATTATTTAGGCCATCACTTTGCTCATTCTTCCATCTAAAACCAATGGTTTGGGCACTTTTCTGGATACTTCATCCAGCCATCAGATTATGAAGTAACATAATGAGCACTAGTGCACAAATTCATGTAAACACTCAAGCACAAGGCACAGTAACAGAAGGGGGAAGATAATGACATTAGGAGCCTTCAGGTTGGTTTGAGGGCTTCAGTGGGCTCTGCTGGGTTTGTGTTTTTATAAGCCTATAAAATGAAGAACTGGCATCATGAATTAAAAGGAATTCAGATAAAAGTGATTTGTGGTTTTTCACTTTAAATCAAAGATCATGACCCAGCAATAGACATGATTGTATTTTATAAGTAAAGATACCTTCATTCAGGGTAAGCTCAATGCACAGACTTTAAAATTAATACAGTCACCAAACAGTGTTCTCATTTATTTGCTGTTTCCTGAAGCTTAAAAATGAGGGCATTTGGAGCCTATGACACAGATGAACTAGGACATAACACATAAAAGGGGGGATCCAAAAAGACCTGGAATTTATTTATAAAAAATTGTGTATTTATTCTCACGTGTTTAAACTCCAGTCACCTTCAAAGTACACTCCATTTGATGCAATACATCTTATTGAGACTTTTTTCCCCTGCTCAAAACAGTTTTTGAACTTGTCAATTCCAATGCCTTCTAGTGCTTCTGCTGTTTTTTGTTTCACCTTTTCCACATTGGCAAAATGTTTCCCTTTGAAAATTTTTTTCATCTGGGCAAACAAAAAAAAGAGTTGTTCAGGGCCAGATCAGGAGAATGTGCAGGGTGGGGCATGGGGGTCATGTTGTTTTTGGTCAAACTGCTGAACACTCAGCATGGTGTGGGCACGTGTGCTTGTAAATCACCCATTGTGAAATGGGCAAACAGATTGAAAGAGTCTTCAAAAACAATTCATTGAAACCAAATACAGCCTCTGACCACATCGCCAGCTGGTACACTGATACAGATGGGATCCTAGAACACTCACAGAGTGGAGAAAGTATGTACTAATAGGCCCACCCTCCAGAAGATAATTCCAGGATCTTTTGGGTCCCTCCTCATATTTACTAAGGGCATATTGGAATTTAGTCATAACACACAGGATTTCAGAAGAAGACAACTCAGCAGATGTTTAGGAATCATGCTGTGAATAATAAAGGAATGTCATAGTGGTTACACCAGTCTACATTCCCACCAACTGTGCAAAAATGTTCCTCTTTCTATTCATCCTCACCAGCACTTGTTTTTTGTTGATTTACTGATGACAGCCATTCTGACAGGTGTGAGATGGCATCTCCTTGTGGTTTTCATTTGCATTTGTCTGATTAGTGATGTTGAGCATCTTTTTATATGCCTATTGATCATCTGGATGTCCACTTTGGAGAATTGTCTATTCAGGTCCTTTACCCATTTTTAAATTGGATTTATTGGGGTTTTTGGTGTTGAGTTTTGTAAGTTCTTTGTAAGTTTTAGATATTAATCCTTTATCAGATATATTGGAAAATATGTTCTCCCATTCCATAGGTTTTCTTTTTATTTTGTTGATGGTTTTGCTATGCAAAAACTTTTTAGTTTGATGTAGTCCCATTTATTTTTTTTCTTTTGTTCCCCTTGCCTGAGGAGATATATCAGATAAAACATTGCTACAAACAATGTTTAAGACTTTACTGCCTATGTTTTCTTCTAGGATTTTTATGGGTTTGAATCTAATATTTAAGCCTTTAATCCATTTTTAATTTATTCTTGTGTGTGGTATAAGAAGGTAATCTAATTTTATTTTTTTGTATTATCTGTCCAATTTTCCCAACACAATTTATTGAATAAATTATCTTTAGCCTATTGCATGGAAAGCAGTATGGCAATATCTCAGAAAATTAAAAATGGATCTGCCTTTTGACCCAGTGATCCCACTTCTGGGAATATATATAAAGAAATCCAAAACACTAATTCAAAAGAACATAAGCACTTCTATGTTCATTGCGGCATTATTTAAAATTTCCAAGATATGGGAGCAGCCCAAGTGTCCATCAGTAGATGAATGGATAAACCAACTATGGGACATTTACACAATGGAATACTATTCAGCCATAAAGAAGAAAATTATACCCTTTGCAATAGCATGGATGGACCTGGAGGACATTATGTTAAATGAAATAAGCCAATCAGAGAAAGAAAAATACCATATGATTTCACTTATATGTGGGATCTAATGAACAAACTGAACTAAGAAGCAAAATAGGGACAGACTCATAGATCAAGAGCAGGATGACAGCTATGGGAGTGGGGAGAGGTTAGGGGGTGGAGGGATTGAGCAAAAAGAAAAAAAGACTCATGGGCATGGACAATAGTATGGTGATTGCAGGGGATAGGTATAAGGGTGTTAAATGGTAAAGGAAAACATACAATAAATTTTTTTTAAAAAAAGGAATGCTACCTTGATATAACCCCTGTCTAATTTACTCCAAGAAACATAGAAATGGCATATAGTGCAGAAGACATTTTAAAAGAAAGAAATTTCTGCAAAGAAAAACGGAATGTGTTCATTAATTGATTCAATGTGTAGTGTATACTTATAGGCCAATCTACTTAGTTTTTGTCTTGAAAAACTAAGGTCTGAACTAATGACTTCCAGATCTGTCTGAGATGGGTTTTTCTGTGACAACCAAAACAGCAGCAATAAAAAGATAACCTCAGTGGCTTACAAGCATCAAATGAATGCCTTTCTCATGGTGTGTGGGTCACCTGTGGCTCTTACAGGGTTAGCTGGATCAGGCTCAATCAAGAACGCTGCACATGACTGTCATTCTGGCTAAAGAGTGGGGAGCACAACCAACCAAGTGACACCAGACATCCTGGAATGTAGCACATGCTACATATTCATTTTGTCAAAATTAATCTCACAGCCAAGACAGAAGTATACATATGACCTATGAGAGGCACTGGCAAGTCCCACAGCAAAAGTGGGAGTGCAATAATAGGGAGCAGTAATTTAATGCACCACCATGTGTCCAGGATGCCTGAGGAGATCTCCCTCCTGGTTTGGGTTTGGCTGTTTAGTGTGTATAGGCAGCATTCCCTCTGTTTCACACAGGTACCAGAATCTGTATTCCTTACTTCTACCTTCAGTCTGACTTAGATGGGCCCTCACACCACTGTAAGAACAGTTAGTACAACTTCTTAATCTCTCAATTCATTCTTCAAGAAGACAGAGCTCTGCTTTCTTTTAATGGTCCTCAACTCAAAACAATCGTTCCCTGCCCTGAAATACCATCGAATGCCTTATCCACGCCTTTCTTTTTTGGTTCTCCCTTAATTTTTTTGTATCTTGTACTTGACTGTATGTTATACGCCTTTTAAAAGATGGTTTCCCTGGACACACGGTTTTCGGTAGCCAGTCGTTCCCTCTCAGGACTCTGATGCTATCACACTCACTCTGGCTCCCATGGTTGTGCTTGGGAAGTCCGCCAGACCCAATCTTCCCTTCATAAGTGATCTATCTTTTTTTCTCTGCTTCCTTGTAAAGCATTCTCTGCATATTTGATATTATGCCATTTCAACATGAAATGTCCAAATGTAGATTTATTTTTATTTCTACTGTGTACTAGAAATTTTCCCTACATCTGTAAATTTTATATTTCATCATTTCTAGAAAGTTCACAGTCATTATCTCTTCAAATATTACCTCTTATTCATTCTCTTCTCTCTCCCTGGGATGCTAATTAGCTGTATGTTGAAACTTTTCTCCTTTTCTCAAATCTCTTAACTTCCTTAGTTCTTTTCATTTCCTGTATATCTGTACTACTTTCTGAATATTTTCCTCATCTTTTTAATTCCAATTTACAAATTTTTTTTACTATGTCTTAATGGGTATTTCATTTATCCATTGAGTCCTTAAGCTTCATAAACATGTTGTTCACTTTTAAAAATACTCTGGTTCTTTTGAATGGTTCCTTCCTTCTGACTCATTTTCATGATTCCATGTGTTTCTTTAAACATTTTATATTCAATACATGATCATTTTAATATTCGAAGTTCTTAGGCTTCTGAATCTGTTGCTCTCATTTCTGCTGATTCTCATGTAAGTGTGCTTGGTTAGTTTCTGATAATGCACCAATATCTGGTTGATATTAATCTGAGTAAAACCTAAGGATCTAAGTTGAGGATCTTTCCTACACAGCATGTTCTTCTTTTACACGGTGCTAGGGGGTGCCACTGTGGACTGCACTTTCCTTGATCTTCTGAGGAGGCTGAGCATGAGCCCTCACAAGATGTCACTCACTCAAGGCTTGGTCTCAAGCTGCAATATGGATCTCTGCATTTGTTTGGAGGGGCTCTTTGCCTTTTATATATGTTTACTATTCTGCATTGTCATTTCTGCATTTTGTTTTGGTTTTGTCTCACATTGTCCCTTTAGACTTAATTGCCCTCATTTTGAGGATTCCAGAAACCCAGTGAAAATTGTTTTAGGCAGGAGCCATCATTTTCAAGCAAGATGGCCTTTTAGAGTTTCTAATCAACATACTGCCAGTAGTGGACGTCTCAGTAATGTTTTGTACTCTGGGTTTGTAGCTATGCTCCTCATCACTGAGCTTGCCAGGAATGGAAATTCCCAGAGAAATTGAGCATAATTTAAATTATTTTAAACGTAGAACATCAGAGTTAGAACACTTAGACTTTCTTGCTCATAATGGACCCCATATCAGAACTGGTTTGCTAACTGATTGATACACTGTGCTACTGAGACCATGTGATTCAGTTAGGTTTGCTCTGCCTAGAGAGTGCTAATCAACCTTTTACCACTGCTGAGGAAGTTACTCAAAACACCAGTCATACTGAATGCTGAGTTCATGACATAATTTCATGTAGAAAGGCTAACAATTGTAATCACAAATACGTCACTAGTATGACTGAATTACTAAGATTTTACTATAAATTCATCATAAGGAGACACTCAAAGGAATATTTTGATATTTATTTTTCTATAATTTATCTTTTTGAGGAGAGATTGTATCTGTTATTGAATAGCACTCTATCACTTTCCTTCAAAACAGAAAGTGATATGAAACAGCTAATAAATCAGATTTTGTGAATAAAAGGCTATAGCCCAATGGCAGAAGTAAGGGTGTTTATAAGCCTACACTGGCATCTAGCAGAGTGACTATTGAGTAAATATGTTGACTGAAAACATTAATTTGGCAACATAAAGAATTTATAGCCCGTGTGAAAAAAAATCACGCAATTCTGAAAATGTGTTAAAATTGGGATTTCTGACAATATTTAAATACATTATGTTCTGAATTTCAGAATTTTATATATAACCATGGATTCTAAAATATGAATAAACATTATAGTAGAAGCTAAGAAAATGCCCCACCCCAACATCGGAACAAGATAATTAGTACTTTCAGCTAATATGGTCTCTAGAATTAGTCAGAATTAGATTGAATTATACCATGTAGTAAATATTATATTTACATGACTTTTTTTTACAGTTAATGCCAAAAGTCTGAGTGCTGCCCACGGGACACTGGAAAGAAGAAATGAGTTGATTCAGGCAAGGATCAATAAAATACACTTGCATAAATCTGAAGTTAATATCCAGGGATGAATCAATTTGTACAAGCCTCCTTCCCAGCTCTGTCCGAGGCACTCTCTGGAGCTTCCTAACCCACCGTGTCTCCAAGAAAAAGTAAATCCATTCATCCTTATTCAAACACATACATTTTATCCTTGTGTACCTTTCTGCCATTTCAGCTTCAATTCAAAAGGCTGCAGATTCACACTAGATAAATCAAAGGTAAAACGTTAAATGAAATGTTTCATTTCTTGCACTTTCTGACTTTAGAAACCAATAATGAGCCAAAGATGCTCTTAACTAAATTTTTGTGTTAATATTTCAAAGAGTAATTTTGAAAAGCTTAACACAAAAAGATGATGATTCAAGCTTTTATTAATTTAAATTTATTCCTAAGGCTTAGTAGTCACAAAGAAATCTAAACTAAGTTCTTTAAAATCTTGACATTTCTTTTTTCTACAAAAATTATATTTTCACAGAATATATATTTAAACCTCAAATAGAGTTGCAATGGGCAATTCATGTATTTATTTAAACTTAAAAATTCATGCTCAAGTTTCAGGACTAGAAAATAGCATCCATCATCTTGGCAGCAGAACCCAAAAAAGTTAAGAAAAACTCATCACCCTGATTTTTTTTCAAATGAAGTAAGGCAAATTCGATATGTAAAAAAAAGTTCTTGAGATAATTTTTCTCATCTTTATTCTTTGTTGCTCTCTGCTTTGGTTTGAAAAATAAAATGAGAACACATCTAAATGTATCTGGAAAGAGTCTTGGAGAATTTAGCACACTTCTTAGAACAGAAAAGAACTAACTATGTTACGTGATAAAGAAAATATTTTCTATTTCAAATTCCTTTTGGGTTCTTATTCCATTAAAGTTGGAATGAAGGAAAGCACAGTGTAAATCCCATCTCTTATGATTTCTGATGACAATAGCCCATCATCACAGGACAGTTTTTCCAATGGTTGGGACATGACTAATGAAAACATGTAAGAGAATCTGTATCATTCTATTCAAATCAGCACTGCATCCTGTTTTATATGTCTATATGGACATTTCACAATTAGTAAACTATGTACTCTGACAATGAAACTCTACAGTGTGCTTTTGTAGAAATTGTTATGATTATACTAGGATTGAGTCCTACAACCAAAGGTCCCTTTCTGTACTTTAACTTGCACTAACTATGCTGCTTTAGAAGCTGCTTTCAGGATGTAAGAACTAAATTACATTAACATTTTCTAAAAGGTGTGCAACAAGGAATTGGGAGCAAGAATGAAATTTTCCACTTTAAAAAGGAATGTGATTATAGAAGGAGTCAATGAGGTTTATAATATTGTGGAAATGTCTTACAGTAAGTAACTACTAAACACAAAGCCATATATTTTAATTACTGCTATCTTTCTGTGTGTCATTTGAAAACATTTAAGTGAATTTGAATAGAAGTGTATTTGCTGGGAAGTAGCTTTTTGTCACTTGCTTATTGCGTGAAAAATACGCTTGCAAAGGGCTTTATCACCTATTCAGTGTAAGTCTATATCCCTTTATAGTTTAAGAACCTCTGTATATGTTTGGATTTAAATAAGAGCTTACTGAACTACAAGCTTAGAGAAGAAAAACTTTAAAATAATTTTTAAAATAAAATGTTTCTTATCTATGTCACTTTGTACATACTATTATGAAATAATGACCAAGAATACAACTGCAGATTTAAATTAATGTGAAACAAGGAAGGTAGGCTGCGTTGTGACAGAACACCATCTCCCCTCATGCCAGTGAAGTGAGCATGCTCAGCCCATTGGGAGGCACCGGAGCTCCTCTATGAGAACTCCTTCTGAGGTGTAAGGAGGACATGTCTAGTCACTCAATTGCTGGGAGCCTATTGCTATTATTCTGGTATTAAGCATTTCTTCAGCCACAGATTGATTGCAATGTTCCTTCTACTTTATTTCGTCATTTTGATAGACGTCAAAGGTAAGGCTGCTGCTTTCTCACTTACGTGAGTGTGATTCCAAAATAATATAATATTTCTATCTAGTTTTATCATACTTGTAATGGACTCATTGCAGTGCTTGATAACAGACCCCCAGCCTGCACTGTCACTAACTCTGACTGCTTAGAGTCCCATCAGAGCAATTTCTTGGTGCAACTCATTTTTCCTGAAAATTTGCCTTTTATGTCAATAAAATTGTAGATAAAATATGTTTTAAAAGCAATGCTAAATATACCAATTATAATGTAGAAACTTTTCTTAATGTGTAAAAAAGGATGACAAGTTAGCAAATTAAAATTTTGTCTTGTGAAATTTCAACCTGTTGATAAATGTTCGTAACATTTATGTAATTGTTAGTTGCTGTGTTTTGCTGTAAATGTAAATAGTTAAACTAGGGACTGCAAATCACAGACAAATCAAAAATCAGTACCTCTCCCAAAGAGCAAACCTATCTAAAATAAAATCATTAAAAATATACAAAAGTATACCCATTTAGGTAATTCTCTTCTCAGTTTTTAACATTTTCATTTCAGTCAAACTGCTAATTTTCAAATTAGTGGTATTTTTATTGTAAAGCTCAGAAAAAAATAAAATGTAATCCTCACCTGGTTAAAAAAATAAAAATTGTTTTGTTATAAGCTTGCACATTTGTAAATATATAACCTATTCATCATTCTCAATGCATGTTGGGTTTATTATTTAAAAATCTATCTATTTAAGTTTATAATCTTTCACAGAGACTTTTGATAAAAAAAAATAAAAGTTAGAACTTGAAATTATGTTTTGAGAAATTTGTTTTAGGTTTTTAACATATTCAATTTTATGAAATGAATTCAACTATTATTAATCTTGAAATAAAATGCACTATTTATGAGAAATTATTTTAGAACTTTTAACAAATAAAATATTTTTAAAATATTTAAATTTTAGTTTGAATTTGAAATACTAAAATTTTGTTTCAAATTATTTTGAAACATTATTTGAATGTACTTAGCATGATTTTCATTTTGTATTTTTATATGTCTTCCATGAAAACTTATGTTACCTAAGGAAAAAATATATATGAACTCATTTTGTATGAAATACAGTTGTAAAAAACTGTTTATTTCTTTGAATTAAGGTCTTCCCTCAGCACATTTGTATTATTCGTTTTAAAAATTATTTTTAAAGAATAAGCAGTTAAAAGGGAGCTTCTTGAATTCAACACACTTTGTAGAGGTTATCTGTGCCTTTAACATTTTTTTTAAGGTACAGGAATATAACTGTAGTTAATTAATTATAATATAGTACTGCTTTTACTTGTGGCAATGTATCTAATTGGTTTTGCTTAGAAAACAAAATCTTTGAGATGAAAACATTACTAAAATAAAGTCTTAAGGTTTACCACACTGTGATGATGTTCTTTAAACTAAAAAAAAAGTGGAAAAGAAATTTTAAACAGATGATATTTTTTATATGTAAGTAAATGCTATATTTCAGATTCATAATACTAACCTGATAAGTATTGATTAATTATAATCCCCTGGAAATTTTTACTTTCTAATTCTACACTACTTTCAACTCCTAATTTAAACCTCCATATTCAAAATTATTTATTTTCAAAGTTAGGCATATTAATCAATGCTTTGATATCTTACTCTTACTTATAAAGATAGCAATAATTTGCTATATAATTAGCAAAATTTTTCTTTCTCACAATAAAATTATGGATAGTTAAAATAGCAGGACTACTTAGTATAAACAAAGAAAAGTCTTTAGCATCATGTAAACTAAATTTAAATAAATATTTCTTAGGCTAGATCTAAACGTTAGAAATTATATGATTGTTTTCCCCCCTCTGGCCATGATCACCCTCGAGTGCCTAAGGAATGAATAATATCGGCTTATCTTAAGCTACAGACATTAACTGGTAAGTAAAGATAAAATAACTTGTCACTTTCTAACATTACTTTATCATCAGTTTATTCTCCGGGTATCCTTGCTAATTAGTCTCAAGCTGCCTCCAAAAAATTTGTGTGTTTGTGTGGACTAATAATAGACAATATTATAAACCAAAAACACGAGCTTATATGGGAAGTTAAAGCATGAAGTGTGGAGAATGCTACTTGGCAACTACCAATTACTACTTACTGAAATAGTTTGCTAACCTCGAAAAATGCGGTCATCAAAAAAAGTCCTGAGTTGCATTTGGAAGTGAGCAGTATGTGACTGCCCCCTAATGGAACAGTTCAAACCTGCACTCCGACAGGTCCTTCAAAGCCAAGTCTGTTCAACGTGATCTCTGTGACTTGTGAAAAGGTTTTCCAACTAAATTTTAATTTCACACAATTGCATCCATGCTGCTGATAGCTGTGAAAAGAAATTATATCCCCTGCCAGTCCTACTGAGAGGGTAAATCAGCAACACTAATGAAAAAGAAACTTTCCTGCTTGAGTGCTACCTGAAGCTTGCTATGAGGGAGGAGTGGACGTACCAGACACCCACAAGTTAAAGCTATCGAGACATGCCCTCCAGAAGGTACTAGCCAGCCCCACCTCACAACAGATGTTTATTCATTTGTTCATCTGATTGTGAATAAATATGAGCACACATAGTGGAATCACAGGCACAATTATCAATAGAAAATAACCCTTCCATGCTTCATTCATGTGCACCCATTTCTCAGCCCTGTACTTCCAGTTGTTGAGTATGTACTGAAAAACATTAAACTTGTGAGATACATTTTCTCACCAGTGCTGTATGCTATTTTGTTTGCCCAGGGAAGTCCTGTGTAAATAGAACACATGTTTGATGAGGAAAAGATAAATTTAATTCTGCCTCTCTCTGATTCCAGTTTACTTTTATTCAATCTATAAAGTTTAAAACAAATTTTCAGTGACTATATTTTTCATTCCTATAATTTCAACAGAATTCAAAGTTGTCGATGAGGGTTTATAAACCTCCATCCTTAATTCATGATGTTCTTCCTTCCATTATCTCTTTGAGAATTTTAACCATCTAAATTTTAAACTGCTTTCCCTATGTGTGGTCCCTTAACTGCCTCACCAGAGCCCACCGGAGTCTTCAGATCTGGGACGTTATTTTACATCAGCGTCTCGGGGATTTTACACAGTGGGTGATTCAGTTCCAAAGCTCATACCTGACCTGCAGTCCTGCTGGCCATGGGAAAGCGGCAAGATTCAAATCACAGTCTTGGTATCAGGCAGAGCACCTTCATCCCCACCTCTGTCAGGGCTCAGTCGGCCACACAGCTTCCTGAGGGAACCAACCTCTGCTCTGCATTGTGGCCCTAGCTCTCAGTGCTTATCCAGTGTCAGCTCTCTGCTGACAGTGGCTTTTCTCTATTCATGTTCTGTGGACAGCTGAATGTTTCATGAAAAAACATAATACCAATCTTTCCTGTGCCTATGGAGAAGCTATGTTGTGGGGAACATATTAAGGGTCAGCCCCTAATAGCTCATCTGCACCCAGAAGCTCAGCAAAGAAGGTAGATTTTATTGTTCAGCTTTTGCTTGATGCAAAGCCATGCACACCACAGGTCAGGAACTGTGGAATAAGGAGCTCTGCTAATGTAAAAAGTTAGGGCAGGATGAGCAGCAGAGTGGCAAGGAGGCCCTATTTGGGGGTGAGCAGACCCACATTCAAGTCACAACCCTGATCCTTACCAGCCTTTGGCCTTCAGTGTAACAACCCCTCAACCTTAGCTGTCACATTCGTGCAAGTGTTGAGTTTCGGAGACCCACTTGAGGTGTTTAAAAAAAAACAGATCCTAGGACTCCAACCTCCAGGATGGAAGGTGAGACTCTGCACCCCAGGCCACCTGATGAACCTGCCCCATGATCACTCCTTGCAAAGACTGGCACTGCAGTTAGCACATAAAAGTATAGGTAGGCTTCTTATCTCCAAGAGATGCCAGTGCTTTGTTGTACTCTTTATGTGCCCCTGGATGGCTACTTTGGTTCACCTGGATTACTTAACACATTAATTCTACCTGAAAAGATTCTTTTTTAATTTAGGGGGTTATAAGGACTAATTAAATATTTAACAAGGGAATTGCTGAAGCTACATTTTCTAATAATCCATACACAGCCTCCTGATGGAGAATATAATTCAAAGAGTACGATTAATGTGCAAGTTTAGCTACAAAGCAGTCTTGATGTTAATTACCACTTTCTCCTTAAGAAATAACAAGGAATTAGTAACCCTATGACACAAGTGGCCAAGGAAGAGTCTCTTCTGATTTGGAGCAAGATCCTCTTCCTCATTTGCCTCCTGGTTTTCATTATCCATTTTTTTTGTTGTTGTTCAATTATGGTCCAGACAGTGGACACTGAATGACTAGTCACTTGCCTATAGCAGGATAAGAGTGACAATTCAGGGTCCTCTTCCCTCCCCTGCCCCCTCTGTCTCTTTCTTATTCACATCTTGCCTGAGACTTTCTGTCCTAACCACATAGGCAAAACAGAATATATCTGTAATATTTTTGTAGATATTTCTACTCTTAATTTCTTTTTATGTAAGTTCATAAAATACAAGAAATTTAAAAAATATTGATCCTCTTCCTCTCTGCCTTGAAGGCCACTGCACAAATATTCTCTTAAAAGCCTCAAATTATGTGCTACATGTGAACTTATTCATAGGCAGGAAAAGAATAATAATCCATGATGAGTGTTACTAAGAAACTCTGTCTGCTTATTCCAGAGGCATTCCTTTAGAGTTGTTTTCTAAATTATTTTTTATTTCAACTATAGTCGACATACAATATTATATCAGTTTCAGGAGTGCACCCCAGTGATTAGACATTACATAACTTACCAAGTGATCATCCCGATAAATCTCACACCCTTTTGGCACCATATGTAGATATAACAATAGAATATTATTGACTATATTCCCCATGCTGTACTTTACATCCCCATGGCTATTCTGTAACTACCAATTTGTACTTCTTAATCCCTTCACCTTTTTTACCAGATCCCTTAAATCCCCTCCCATCTGGCAACCATCAAAATGTTCTCTGTATTTATGAATCTGTTTCTGTTCTGCTTGTTTACTTATTTTGTATTTTAGGTTCAATTATTGATACATATGTACATGTATTTATTGTCATTTTATTGTTCATATTTTTTATGTTTTTCTTTTCTACTTCTTAAAGAAGATAATTTAACTTTTCATGTAATATTAGTTTGGTGGTAATGAACTTCTTTAGCTTTTTTCTTATCTGGGAAGCTCTTTATATGTCCTTTAATTATAAATGATAGCTTTTCTGGGGAGAGTAATTTTTTTCCCATTTTAAAAAAATCTTGACATCATTAAGATGTTCCCCATTTTTCCTTCCTTCCCCCCCCTCCATCAAGCCCCTGCCCCCCACCCCAGCCTTTAACACATTGTTGTCTATGTTCATGGGCTTTGCATATATTCACATATGTTCTTTAGTTTATCTCTTCCAGACCTCCAGACCCCCCTAGCCTCACAGATCTGTCAGTTTGTTCCATGTCTCCATGTCTCTGGTATTATTTTGTTCATTAATTTATTTCGTATATTAGATTCCACATATGAGTGAGATCATATGGTATTTGTCTTTCTCTGTCTGGCTTATTTTACTTAGCATAATATTCTCCAGGTCCATCCATGCTGTTGCAAAGGAGAATAGTTTCTTCTTTTTTATAGACACATAGAATTCCACTGTGTTAATGTCCCATAGTTCCATCTACTCATCAACTGATAGACACTTGGGCTGCTTCTATATTTTGGCAATTGTAAATAACTCTTCAAAGAACACAGGGTGCTTATATTCTTTCTAATAGGTGTTTTGGTTTCCTTTGGATATAGTCCCAGAAGTGGGATTGCTGGGTCAAAATACAGATCCATTTTTAATTTTTTGAGGTCTCCATATACTGCTTTCCATAGTGGTTGAGCCAGTCTGCATTCCCATCAACAGTGCAAAAGAGCTACCCTTTCTCCACATCCTCACCAGCATTTTTTGTTTGTTGATTTATTGATGATAACCATTCTGACAGGTGTGAGATGGCATCTCCTTGTGGTTTTAATTTGCATTTCTCTGATGATTAGTGATGTTGAGCAGCTTTTCATATGTTTATTGGTCATCTGGATGTCCTCTTAGGAGAAGCGTCTATTCAGACTCTTTGTCCGTTTTTTAATTGGGTTGTTTGGGGTTTTTGGGTTTTGAACTTTGTAAGTTCTTTATACATTTTGGATATTAATCCCTTATCAGATGTATTGGCAAATATGTTCTCCCACTCTGTGGGTTGTCTTTTTATTTTGTTGATGATTCCTTTGATGTGCAAAAACTTTTTAGTTTGATATAGTCCCATTTGTTTATTTTTTTTTCTTTTGTTTCTCTTGCCGGGGGAGATATATCTGATTAAAAAATTGCTACAAGTAATGTCCATGATTTTGCTGCCTATGTTTTCTTCTAGGATTTTTATGATTTCAGGTCTAACATTTAAGTCTTTGATTAATTTTGGATTTATTCTTGTGTGTGATATAAGAACTTGGTCTAGTTTCATTTTTTTGCACATATCTGTCCAATTTTTTCCCTCACCATTTATTAAATAAATTATCCTTAGCCCATTGTATATGCTTATTGCCTCTGTAGAATGTTAATTGATTATAAAGGCATGAGTTTATTTCTGGGTTTTCTATTCTGGTTCATTGATCTATGTGTCTGCTTTATGCCAGTACCATGCTGCTTTGATTACTATGCCCTTATGTTGCAGTCTGATATTAGGTAGCATGGTTCCTCCAGTTTTGTTCATCTTTCTCAGGATCACTGTTGCTATGCAGGGCCTTTTGCGGTTCCATATAAATTTTTTAAATATTTACTCTAATTGTGTGAAATATGTCATTGGACTCTTGATACGAATTGTGTTGAATCTATACATTGCTTTGGGTAGTATAAACATTTTATTCATGTTAATTTTTCCTATCAATGAGCATGGTATATCCTTCCATTGTATCTTCTTCAATTTCTTTCTTCAGTGTCTTAGAATTTTCTGAGTACAGGTCTCTTACATCCTTGGTTATGTTTATTCCTAGGTGTGTTATCCTTTCTGTAGCAATTGTGAATGGGATTGTTTTCTTGATTTCCTTTTTTGTTAGTTTACTATTGGCATATAAAAATGCAATTGATTTCTGCATATTAATTTTGTATCCTGCTACTTTGCTGAATTCATTTATTAGTTCTAGTAGTCCCTTAGTGGAATCTTTGGGGTTCTCCATGTACAGAATCATGTCATCTGTGAATAAAGATACTCTTGCTACTTCCTTTCCAATTTGGATGCCTTTTATTTCTTCTTCATGTCTGATTGCTATGGCTAGGACTTCCAGTACTATGCTGAATAAGGGAGGTGAAAATGGACATCCCTGTCTTGTTCCCAATCTTAAAGGGAACACTTTCACTTTTTGCCCATTGAGTATGATGCTAGCAGTGGGTTTGTCAAATATGACTTTTATTATGTTTACATATATTCCCTCAATTTCCACTTTGCTGAGAGTTTTGGTCATAAATGGGTGATGGATTTTAACACATACTTTTTCTGCATGTGTTGATATGATTGTGTGGTTTTTATCCTTTATTTTGTTTATGTGGTGAATCACATTTATTAATTTTTGAATGTTGTACCAATCTTGCATTCCTGGAATAAACCCCACTTGATCATGGTGTATGATCTTTTTAATGCATTGCTCTATTTGGCTTTCTAATATTTTGTTGAGGATTTTAGCATCTATGTTTAGCATCTTAGAGATATTGGTCTATCATTTTCTTTCTTTGTAGTGTCTTTATCTGCTTTTGGAATTAGTATAATGCTGGCCTCATAAAATAAGTTTGGGAGCCTTCCCCTCCTCTTGAATTTTATGAAATAGTTTGAGAAGCAGAGGTGTTAGTTCTTCTTGGAATGTTTGTAAAATTCCCCTGTGAAGCCATATGGTCCCAGGCCTTTTTGGTTGTTGTTGGGGTTTTTTATTATTATTACTGCTTCAATTTCACTAGGTTTAATCTGTTTATTCAGATTCTTTGGTTCTTCCTGATTTAATTTTGGAAGATTGCATGTTTCTCAGAATTTATTCATGTCATCCAGGTTGTCTAGTTTGTTGGCATATATTTATTCATAATATTTTTTTAATCATTTATATTTCTTTGGTGTCAGTTGTTATTTCTCCTCTTTCATTTCTGATTTTAATTACTTGGGTCCTTTCTCTTTTTTCTTGATAAGCCTAGTTAAAGTTTTGTCAATCTTGTTTATCTTTTCAAAGAACCAGCTCTTGGCTTCATTGATATTTTGTATTTTTTTAGAGTCTATTTCATTTATTTCTGCTCTGATCTTTATTATTTCCTTCTTTCTACTTACTTTGGGCTTTGTTCGTTGTTCTTTTTAAAGTTCCTTTAAGTATGAAGTCAGATTGTTTACTTGAGCTTTTTCTTGTTTGTTTGTTTGTTTTTTTTGAGATAGGCCTGTAATGTTGTGAATTTCTCCCTTAGTACTACTTCCCTAGTGTCCCACAGGTTTTGAATTGCTGTGCCATCTTCATTTTCATTTATTTCAAGGTATCTTTTCATTTCTTACTTGTTCCCATTTGTTGACCCACTCATTGTTTAATAACAAAATTATTTATCTACCATATCTTTGCATGTTTTTCAATGTTCTTCTTGTGATTGATTTCTAGTTTCATACCATTGTGGTCAAAGAAGATATATTTGATATGATTTCAATCTTCATAAATTTATTGAGACTTGTTTTGTGCCCTAACATGTGGTCTATCCTAGAAAACATTCCATGTACACTTGAAAAGTATGTGTATTCTGCTGCTTTGGGATAAAATGCTCTGAAGATACCAATTAGATCCATTTGGTCTTATGTGTCATTTAAGGCTGCTGTCTCCTTGACTTTCTGTCTGTACGATCTATCCATTGAAGTCAATGGGGTATTAAAATCCCTGACTATGACTGTATTTTTGTCAACCTCTTCCTTTATATCTAGCAAGATTTACTTTACATATTTAGGTGCTTCTATGTTAGATTTGTAAATATTTACCAGGGTTATATCCTATTGTTGGATTGTTCCTTTTATCATTATGTAGTGTTCTTATCTCTTACTATAGCCTTGGTTTTAAAGTATATTTGGTTGGATATAAGTACTGCTACCCCAGTTTTTTTTTTCTTTTCCATTTGTATGAAATACCTTTTTCCATCGCTTTACTTCTAGTCTGTGTGTATCTCTTTGATGTGAGATGGGTCTCTTGGAGACAGCCTATGTATGGGTCTTATTTTCTTATCCACTTAGCTACCCTGTGTCTTTTGATTAGGGCATTTAAGTCATTTACATTTAAGATTATTATTGATAAATATGTATGTAGTGCCATTTTATTGTTAGACTGTTTTCCTCTGTTTATTTTTATTATTTCTTCTTCTTCTTCTTCTTCTTCTTCTTCCTCCTCCTCCTCTTCCTTCTTCTTTCTCTTCTTCTCCTTCTTCTCCTCCTTCTCCTCCTCCTTCTCCTTCTCCTCCTTCTCCTTCTTCTTCTTCTTCCTCTTCAAGCAAGTCCTTTAACATACGTTGCAGTACTACTTTCATGTTAACTAACCTCTTTAACTTTTCCTTGTCTGGGAAGCTCCTTATTTCTCCTTCAATTTTCAATGACAGCCTTGTTGGGTAAAGTAGACTTGGTTGTAGGTCCTTGCTTTTCATCACCTTCAATATTTCATGCCATTTCCTTCTGCCTGAAATGTTTCTATTGAGATATCAGATGACAGTCTAATTTGGTGCTCCCTTGTATGTAACTACCTGCTTTTCTCTTGTAGCTTTTAGGATTCTCTTTTTGTGTTTAAGCCCTGTCATTTTAATTACAATGCATCTTAATGTAGGCCTTTTTGGGTCCAACTTGTTTGGGACTCTCTGAGCTTCATGTACTTGTGTGTCTTTTTCCTTCACCAGACTGAGGAAGTTTTCAGTCATTATTTCTTCAAATAGGTTTTCAATCCCTTGCTCGCTCTCTTCTCCTTCTGATATCCCCATGATGCAGATGTTTCACTCCATATTGTCCATAATGTTTCTTAAGCTCTCCTTATTTTTAAAAAATTTGTTTTCTTTTTTGGTGCTCTGCCTGGGTGTTTTTTTTTTTCTATCTCATCTTCCAAATCAGTAACGTAAACCCCTGCTTCATCTAACCCACTGTTTATTCTTTCCAGTGTATTGTTTATTTCAGATATTTCATTTTCTATTTCTAACTGGTCCTTTTTTATGGTTTCTATGTCTTTTTCCATGCTTTTGAGTATCCTTAAAATCATTACTCTAAACTTTCTATCTGGTAAATTGCTTGTCTCCATTTCATCTAATTCTTCTGGAGAATTCTTCTGTTCTTTTATTTGAGGTCTGTTCTTTGTCTTCCCATATTGGCTGCTTCTTTGTATTTTTTTTTTGGATGAAATGTGCATTTATTCTTACATGTTTAAACTTCAATCACTTTCAAAGTACTCTCCATTTGATGCAATACACCCATCAAGACTTTTTTCCCCTGCTCAAAACAGTTTTTGAACTCATCATTTTTTATGCCTTTTAGTGCTTCTACTGTTTTTTTTTTTTTCACCTCTTCCACTTTGGCAAAATGTTTCCCTTTGAGGACTTTTTCATTGAGGGAAACAAAAAAAGTCACTCAAGGAGAGATTGAGAGAATAGAGAGGGTGCAACATGCACCCATGCAAATGGGGGTCATGCCATTTTTGGTAAAAAACTGCTGAACAATTAGTATAGTCTGGACAGATGTGCTCGTAAATCACCTATTGTGAAATGGACACACACAATGAAAGTCTTTTAAAAATTCACTGAAGCCATACACAGCCACTCACAACAATGCCAGCTGGTACACAGATATAGATGGGTTCCCAGAACACTCAACTAGGTGGGGGGAAGCCTGTAATACAAGGGGCCTGCCCTCCAGAAGATAACTCCGGGTTTCTTAGGGTTCCCCCTCATCTTTATTTATTTTTAGAGGGGGAGGAGAAGGGGATAAAGAGAAGTAGAGAAACACTGATGCGAGAAAGAAATCTCAATCAGTTGCTTCTCATATACACCTGGACTGGAGGCCGAACTTGCTACCTAGGCATGTGCCCTCAATGGGAATCAAACTGGTGACCTTTCACTTTTCAGGATGATGCCCAACCAGCTGAGCCACATCAGTCAGGGCCTCTCTCTTTTTTTCTTGATGAGTCTGGTTAATAGTTCATCAATCTTTTTTATCTTTTTGAAGAGCTGGCTCTTGGTTTCATTGATCTTTCATATTTTTTAGATTTATACTATTTATTTCTGCTCCGATATTTATTATTTCCTTACTTCTACTTACCTGGGCTTTATTTGTCATTGTTGATTTTTTTTTTAAGTTCTTTTAGGTATAAGGTTAGATTGTTTGAGATTTTTGAGATTTTTCTTGCTTCTTAAGATAATGCTATGAACTCCTTCTCAGGACTACTTCTGCTGTGTTTCATAGATTTGGGGTTGTTGTGTGTTCATTTTCATTTGTTTCCAGGTAATTTTTTATTTCTTCTTTGGTTTCATTGGTAACCCATTCATTGTTTAATAACATGCTATTTAGCCTCCATTTGTTAGAATGTTTGTGAGTTTTATTATTGTAGTTGATTTCCAGTTTCATGCCACTGTGATCTAAGAAATTGTTTGATATGATTTCAATTATCTTGAATGTGTTAGGACTTTGAGAATGTAGCATATGCACTTCATAAGAATATATATTCTGCTGCTTTGGGATGGAATGTTCTGTAGGTATCAATATCAATTAAATTAATCTGATCTAATATATCATTTAAGGCTGCTATTTCCTTACTGATTTTTTGTCTAGATGATTTATCCATTGGTGATAGTGGGGTATTAAAATCTCCTACTATGATTGTGTTGCTGTCAATCTCTCCCTTAAAGTCCATTAAGATTTTCTTTATATACTTATTATGCTCCTATATTGGGTATGTGTGTGTGTGTGTGTGTGTGTGTGTGTGTGTGAATATATATATATATGTGTGTATGTGTGTGTATATGTGTGTGTGTGTGTGTGTGTGTGTGTTACAAGGGTTATGTCCTCTTGTTGGATCAATCCCTTTAGTATAATGCAGTGACCTTCTTTATCTCTCCTGTATTATGTCCTTTATTCTAAAGTCTATTTTGTCAGATAAATGTGTTGCTGCCCCAGCTCTTTTTTCATTTCCATTTGCATAGAATATTTTTGTTCACTCCTTCACTTTCAGCCTCTGTGATTCTTGTTCTGAGGTGAGTCTCTTCTAGATATCATGTATATGGGATATGTTCTCTTATTCATTCAACTACCCTATGTTTTTTTATTGAAGCATTCAATTCATTTACATTTAATGTTATTAATAGGTACTTATTTATTGCCATTTTTCTTCAAGTTTATGTTTCTCCCTCTCTATTTTTTTTCCTTATTCTAAAAGCAAACCTTTTAACATTTCTTGCAATGCTGGTTTGCTGGTAATGAACTCCTTCAGCCTTTTTTTTTCCCCCCCATCTGGGAAGCTCTTTATTTTGCCTTCAATTTTAAATGATAGCCTTGCTGGGGAAAATAGTCTTGGTTACTTGACTTTGCTTTTCATTATTTTGAATACGTCATATCACTCCCTTTTGGCCCAAAGTATTTCTGTTGAAAAATTTGCTGACAGTCTATGGGAAATCCTTTGTAGGTAACTCTCTCTCATGCTGCTTTTAAGATTCTCTCTTCATCTTTAAACTTTGACATTTTAAATATGATATATCTTGGTGTGGGTCTCTTTGGGCTCATCTTTTATTGAGACTCTCTGTGCTTCCTGAACATCTGTGGCTTTTTCTTTCACCAGATTAGGGAAGTTTTCTGCCCTTATTTCTTCAAACAGGTTTGCTATCCTTTGCTCACTTTCTTCTCTTTTTGGTATTTCTGTGATGTGGATGTTGGTGCATTTCATGTCATCCCAAAGTTCCCTTAAATTGTGCAAAACTTTTTTAAGATTTTATTTATTTTTTTAGAGAGAGAGGAAGGGAGGGAGAAGGAAAGGAAAAGAAACATCAATGTGTGGTTGCCTCTCACATGGCCCCCACTGGGGACCTGGCCCACAACCCAGGCATGTGACCCAGAATAGGAATTGAACCTGTAACCCTTTGGTTTGCAGCCCACACTCAATCCACTGAGCTACACCAGCCAGGGCCTATCCTTACTCTTTTTAAGTCATTCATCTTTTTGCTGCTCTGATTGTGTGTTTTTTCTACCTTGTCTTCCAAGTCCCTCATACAATCCTCTGCTTCATCCAGCCTACTGTTTATTCCTTCCAGTATATATTTTTCTTATTTATTTTTAATTTATTAAATTTACAAAGCAACATGTGGCTAGTGGCTATGGTATCAGACAACACAGTCCTAGAGTATGGGTGACATAAAAAAGTAAAGGAACAAAAGTAAAAGATAACTTGTTAAAGTGATAAGAGTAATGAAGATGCTATATAGGGTGATTGAGAGTGACTTTGTTTTTTTATTGTTGTTATGGATGTCAGATATGCTATTCTTTATTTCCAACTGGTCCTTTTTTATGGTTTCTATATTCCTTTTCATGCTATTGTAGTTCACATCAAGTTCCTTGAACATCCTTATAACCATTGTTTTAAACTCTATGTATGATAAATTGCTTGCCTCCATTTTATTTAGTTCTTTTCCTGGAGAATCTTCTTGTTCTTTTATTTGGGGCCTTTTTCTTTTTCTCTAGATTTTGGTGTCTCTTTGTGCTTGTTTCTATGTATGAGCTAGATCTACTATGACTCTCAGTCTTAGTGGTGGTGGCCTTATGTAGTAGGTGTCCAGTGGGACCCAGTGGCATGGTCTCCTAGACCTCCTGAACTGAGTACTCCAGGAATACCCTCTGTGTGGATGTTGTGGGCCCTCCTATTGTAATTGAGACTTGATTGCTATTGGGCTGTTTGTGTGGGGAATCAACCCTCAAGCCAGCTGACTGTGACATCACAGGGTGCAGCTGCTGTTTGTGTCCTCACTGATAAAAAAAGGGAGAAGAAAAGAAAAAAGAAAAAATAGAAGAAAGAAAGAAAATATATATAATAAGAAATAATAGTATATAAAGCCTATGTAAAATACAAAAGTTTTTAAAAAATTTTTAATTAAAATTTTTAAAAAGGAATTTAAAAATTTAAATTTAAATTTGAATTTAAAAAGGGAAAGATAGGAGTTAGCTCTTCCTTAAATGTTTTATAAAATTCTCCTGTGAAACCATCCCATCCAGGGCTTCTGTGTTACAGGAGTTTTTGATTACTGCTTTGATTTTGTCAGCTGTTATTGGTCTGTTCAGGCTTTCTGTTTCTTCTTATTGAACTGGAAGATTATATTTTTCTAGAAATGTGTCCATTTCATGTAGGTTTTCAAATTTCTTGGTATATAGTTCTTCATAGTAATTTCTTACAATCCTTTGTATTTCTGTGGTATCAATTGTAATCTCTCCTTTTTATTTCCAATTGTGTTTATTTGGGTCCTCTCTCTTAAATCAAATAGGGTAGGATCAAGGGTAGAGAGTGAGGATGGCTAGGGTAGGGAGAGTGGTAGGGGAAAAGTGGAGACAATTGTATTTGAACAACAATAAAAATTTTAAAAAGCAAAATTAAAAAAATAAATTTAAAAAGGGAAAAAAGAGTAAGAAAAGCAGAAAGAAAAAAGGAAATAAAAAGGAATAAGGAAAAAGAAAAAAACAGAATATGGAAAAGTAAACAATAAAAAATATATAAAAAGGAGAGAAGCAAAATAATTTAAAAAATCAAAAAATTAAAAAAGAGAAAAACTGATTTCTCCTCCACAGAGTTTGGTGCTTTCTGCAATCTCTTTCTGAATACACTGTTTTTGAAGTTTGTTGGATCCCACCCCATTGTTACCTCATGATGCCCTGTTGCTATGTAGGCTCTTGGCCCCTAGGGAAGGACAGAGTCTTCCCTAGGGGTCAAGGTGGCAGTGTCTCAGCCACCACTCATGGGAGTGGGGTCAGCCCCTTTTACTTTTCCAGTGTAGGGACAGAGTCCTTGCCCTACACTGTCCTTGGCAACCTGCTTGAAGCTATAAGCAATCTACAGATTGTGCCTTCCTCTGATGGACTTGGCTGCTTCTAGGAAGGATCAAGCTATTCTCCAAGCTAACTTTTACCAGCACTAGGTCCATGGATAGCTGAGCAAATGTCCCAAGGCATCCCAGGTTCTTCTCCTCTCTGCCTCCACTGGCCTGCCACTGCCTGCTAGGTTTAGTCAGTGAGAGAGACCCTGACAGAATCAAGAGGATGAGAGGATGGAGGTAATGGGTCATTGATGGGGATGGAGGGTGTCATTCGGACTTCAGGGGAGATGGTGTTTGTGGCCCTCACCCCAGAGCCACTGAATCTGTCCTAAATTTTGCCCTGATTTCACCAGGGCAGATCCCCTTAGTATTTAGGATGGTGAGGCCTCCAGATTCCAGAAATCAGGTCTGCCAGAATCCAGGAGGGTGTTCCCATGAGTTTGGGTAGCACCAATAGGGTTCATAGGAAAGTGGGGGAGACTAATCCTTCCTCACAGCCAGTCACTTATCCCTCTGAATTTGTCTGGACTGCTACACTCCATCCCAACCAATGCTGCTGGCTTCTCTGGTAAAGCATGAGAAATTTCTAGGGGTGGGGTAATTGCCTTCTGCCCAGAAAAGATGTCTACTAACAGTATCTGAGAATGACTCAGTGGCTGTGCCTCTACATCTCTCTTCAGAACTAGATACCCCAGACTGTCTTCAGGAGACTCCCATCCACAGAGCCCTCATTCCTTTCCTTTCACTGGTGATCAGGATGAGTGGCTGTGAACACAACTTTGTGTGTTGTCCCTTTAAGAAGACACTTGTGCTTCCAGTGTACTTAGCCTCTCCTTGGTAGACAGAAACCACCAAATTTTTACCACCAAGTGCTATGTAGGTGTGTCTTCCTAGCTCTGGTGTTCTAGGCTGGGGTTTATAGACACTGCATCTCTTAGAGGAGACACTCTACAGCTGACCTGCAGTGTCTCAGCCACCACTCATGGGAGTGGTGTCAGCCCCTTTCACTTTTCCACCATTGCTACCAGTCTCAACATGGCTTATTTTATAGCTCCTTGGTTCTAAACCTCTTTCTCTGCCAGTCTTCCATTGGTGATTCAGGGTAATTTTCCTGAATTTCGTTGAATTTCCAGTTTGGTTCTGGGAGAAGATGAATGCAAGATCCACCCAGCCTACTGCCATCTTGAAAAAAAAGTATTAGTTGTAGGTTCTTCCTTTTCATCACTTTGGATATTTCTTAGCAATCCCTTCTGGCTTGACATGTTTCTGTTAAGAAATCAACTGACAGTCTTATTGGAGTTCCCTTGTAGGTAACTGAAGATTCTCTCTTTGTTTTTAACTTTTGGCATTTAAATTATGATGTCTTGGAGTGGGCCTCTTTGGGTTCATCTTATATGGGACTCTCTGCACTTCCTGAACTTCTGCGTATTTTTCCTTCACCAAGTTAGGAAAGTTTTCCATCATTATTTTTTAAACTAGGTTTTCGATTTCTTGCTCTCTCTCTTCCTCCTACTGGCATCCCAATGATGCAAACATTGGTATACTTGAAATCGTCCTAGAGACTCCTTATAGTACCCTCATTTTTTTATTCTTTTTTCTTTTTGATGTTCTGATTGGGTGTTTTTTGCTTCTTTATATTCCAAATTGCTATTTTGATTCTTGAGTTTCTCTAAATTATTCATTTCAGTTAGTATATCCTTCATTTCTGACTGGTTCTTTTTTATGGTTTCCATGCCTTTTTATAGACTGTTGAAGTTCTCTCTAAGTTCTTCTACTCTTCCCCTAAGTTTATTGAGCATCCTTATAACCATGTTTTGAACTCTGTATCTAGTAGATTGCTTGCCTCCATTTTTTTTAGTTCTTTTTCTGGAGTTCTTTTCTGTTCTTTCATTTAGGTCATGTTTCTTTGTCTCCTCATTTTGGCAGCCTCCCTGTGTTTGTTTCTATGTATTAGGTAGAGCTGATATGTCTTCCAGACTTAGTAGAGTGGCCTTATATAGTAGGTATCCTGTAGGGTCCAGTGACATAGCCTCCCTGTTCACCTGAGCTGGGCATTCTGGGTGCACCTTCCCCAATGTGGGCTGTGTACACCCTCCTGTTGTAATTGAGCCATGATTTCTGTTGGTACATCATTGGGAGGGACTTGCTCCCAGGCCTATCTGCTGCAAGCACTGGCTGTGACCACTGTGGAAGATCAGCTGTACAGGGGCCATCCCATAGAGCGGGACTTACTTCAGTAGGGTTCTGGTGCCCACTGAGTCTGCCCCTTGAGTGTGTCATTTGTAGAAGTGGTTAAGTAGTGCTTAACCACATGGTCTGAAGCTGTCCACCGAGTGCACTAGCTCTGGGGTCTCCTGGGAGGTTCAAACCAAGGTCAGCCTCTGCCTATTTTCTGCCTGAGGTCACCAGCATGAACAACAGAGTGATATTCAGATGGCTTCTATTTGAGCTGGGTTTGGAGGTGCCCAGGCAAGGCCAAGATATGACCATGTCCATTTGCCACTAGTGCCTGGCTTGTGGCCACTAAGCTAGAAGTATGAGGCATGCTGAGGTCAGATGCTACTTGTCTGAGAGATTTTAGGAAAGTCTGAAGCATAAGGAAAGACAGGCCATTTGTATGGAGAATTCACTGGAAACAGCTTGGTTTGGCCCTAAAGTTGATGGTATAGGTCTCAGGGAATCACCAGAGTAGGGTGAACAATAATAGCCAGGCTGAAGAAGACTCAGATATGATGCCTGCCTGCTGGTTCTGTATAGAGAGGGCCCAGAAAAGAAATAATGCCTTCTGCCAGCAGTTTTTTCTGGCAGCAAGTTGTCCCTCCAGCCCTCATCCTAAAGCCAGACAGTTCAATTCCTCCTTGTAAGACCCTAATGCCTTTTGAGTTGCTGCCCCAGCACTGGAACTCAGACAGAGTGAGTCTGAGTAAGTCCATGCAGGTCCTTTAAGAGGAACTTCCCAGAACTTCAGCAGCCTTTGTCTCACTCAGCCATAATTTCCAGTGGTTTTTAAAGGCAGAATTTATGGGGACTTCTCTTCCTGGTATTGGAGCCATGGGCTGGATGGGAGGAGGTGTCTGGTGTGGGGCTGGGACTCTTGATCCTCAAGGGGGACCTCCATAGCTGAGATATTCCTCCCAATTTTTATCCACCACACTTGGGTGTGGGACCAGCCCATTCTGTGTCTCTACCCCTCCTACAAGTCTTGACATGGCTTCTTTGAATCTCTAGTTGTAGGATTTCCATTCAGCTATATTTCAGGTGGTTCTGAATAATGGTTGTTCTGTAGTTTAGTTGTATATTTGATGTGTTTATGGGAGGATGCAAGTACCACATTTTCCTAGGTTGCCCTCTTGACCAGAAGTTTCTATAGTTGTTTTATGTTTCTCACTTAAAAATATCACTCTTATAGCAATAATTAAAGATAAACTCCTGATAGAAATAAGTTGCCCTTTCTAAGGGCACTGTATTTTGCAAGTGCTATGTTTTTTTTTATCCATTGTTTGTGTGAATTGCAAGAGTTTTGCAAAGAGTAATGCATGAGGAATTTACTTGTAGACATAGAGCATGCAATATGATAAGCCAATGTGGGCCACCTTACTCCAACCTACGTGTAGTCCACCTGGAGTTTAGGAGAGGCCTAACCACTTCTCTCCATGGTAGATAGCTTCAAGCAAAAATGTCAACATATGAAACTGAAGCATTTGTATATGATACAGGAGAAAAGAAAAGTGAGTAGAGAACTTCTATATGCACCTAACCCACACCAATGTCATATCCAATGTGTAAACCCACATTGGACCTTTGCTTCTAACATGGATTATTGCTGAAGTACCCATGTGCTCACCAGTTTCACGTACAGTGATTTAGGTATATGTACCCCAATTATGAAAACAACATTTCTATCTTTGAAAAACGTTAATTAAGCTTAGATAACAATTTTGAGGCATATGGCATTTGCTAAAAATTAAAAACTATCCTGAGCATTGGGAGAATCAAAATTAATATTTCCTTCAATCAGTGGGCACAGTAAATTACAGAAAAAAGAAAAAGATTTATAATTATAATAAAATGCCACAATTACTACAACAGAGTCATGTGCAAGATACTTTGGAAATATAAAAGAATGGTCTTGGAGGAGACCAGAAAAGTTTTCACAGAAATGACTTCTGAGATTAATAATAAAAAAAAACATGGAGTGAAAAAGGAAGACATTGCATTTCACATAGAGAGACCAGCACAAGCTAAGTCTGTACATCTTATTACCATAGATGTCAGGGCTGCCAGGAATATTCTCAAGACAGTAGTCATTACAAATGGCAAAGGAAAACTGCCACTGGCTATGCTTGATCTGAATGACTTCGTTCATTTTTAGTACTATATAATATACCATTGATGAAGATGCCACAATTTCTACCCATTTGATTTTTTCAAGGGCATCTTCATTGTTTACACCTTGGGGCTATTAAGAATAATGTGCCTGTGCATATTCTTCTAAGTCACTTGGTGCACATGTGGAAGATATTCCTATGGGCATATCCTAGAAGAAAAACTGCTGACTCAGGAGGCTTGCAGCTTCATTTTGAGGGAATAAGGATTAACCATTTCCAAAACCAATTGCTCCAATGAGAACTCCCACTATAGCTTCACATTTTCACCACAGAGTGAATTAATTTACTCTGTGGATTAAATTACTCTTAGGATTAAATTAGAGCCATACTGGTAATCTGTAAATTAGAGCCATACTGGTAATCTGTAGTGATAGTTCATTATAGTTTTAATTAACACTTCCCTTATTACTAATTAGAATGAATACTTTTCAGATATTATTTGCCCATTTCAATATCTTCTTTTGTTTAGTTTCTAATCAAGTCTCTTGCCTATTTTTCTGTATACTATTCTTTTCTTCCTTATTAATTTGTAGGATATGTGAGGTCTTCCCATTTAATATGAAAAATAGAGGCATTTATGAAGAAGATACAAAGATACAAGAAACATTTTTCATAGGACAATGACACCTCAATCTCCCTCAAAGTAGGCACCTTGGGACCTCACACTTCTCCCAGTCACCATTAGCTACCCTGTCATATTTTCCTGAATTTTATCAACAGTCTGAAATCTCTTCCCTTTCAAAATTGATTTTAGTTTGGGGGAAGCGAGAAGTCACAGGGCACCAAGTCTGGGCTGTAGGAGGACTGAGTCATCTGGGTGATTTGATGCCTCACTAAGAAACTCTGTACGGGAAGTGATGCATAAGAGGGCACATTGTCATGATGAAGCTGCCAATCACCAGTTGCCTGTAGCTGTAGCCTTCTGAATCATCTGAATAATTTTCTTGGAGGAATGTTCAGGCAAATGCAAAATCTGATGCAGATCCATTGTTCTACTCACTCAGTCATTGTACTCAGTGAGTACACATGTTCACTTAGTGGTATCTCCCCCCACCCCCAGCCAGAAGTCATTCTTGTTCACACATGAACATTCCAGTCCACTCTCCTTAGCTGCCAGGTTATATTGATGTACAAACTGTTCTCATTATATTGACAATGGCTGGACTTTTTCTGGACAGATCTTATATATCATAAGTACTGACATTTTTGCAAATGTCTTCTGTTCTGAAACTTGCCTATACATTCTCTTGATGATGACTTTTTCTTTTTTTAAACAGTTCTTCATTTTAATAGCCTAATTTAGTTCTTTTCTATTGTGACTAATGCTTTTGATTTTTGGTCATTGTATTCTCCTTAAAGTCTCTCTCCCACAGTCATAAAGATTTTCTCCTGTATCACCTTTCAGAAACTCTCCTGTTTTATCTGTCCTATTTGGATCTATAAACCACCTGGAATTGGCTCTCCCTCACCACTGCCATTTGGTCAGATATCAGATGTTTGTATGTGTGTCTGCCTTTTCCTGAAATTTCTATTCTGTTCCCTTGCTCTTTTTTTCTTATATTTGCACCAACATTCTGCTTGAATTATTGTCCCTTAAATAATAAGTCTTGATATACAGATACGTTCTTTCACATGGCTCTCATCTTCAAGAGTGACCTCGTCTTCTATCATCTGTCTTTTAGAAACAATATATCCATTTCTACACACACATGCATGCATACCCTAGATTTTTACTGTGCTTGCTTTCAACCTAGAAGTCATTCTGTAGGGAGAATTAACATCTTCAAAATATTGTCTCCATTTAGTCAGGTCTTCAATGTCTCTTTAATAATTTTATCAACCTTGCATAAATGTTTCACAGACTTTTATTTGATTTATTCCTAAACATATGATTCTGTTGATGCTATAGAAAAGTTATGTTTTTTGTTTTTTTAAATGTTTTATTGACTATGCTATTACAGTTGTCCCATTACACCCTCTTCATTCCCCTTCTCCCTGCATACCCCCTCCCACCCACATTCCCCCCTTTAGTTCATGACCAAGTGTCATAAGTTCTTTAGTTTCTACATTTCCCATACTATTCTTGCCCTCCCCCTTTCTACTTTCTCCCTACCATCTATGCTACTTATTCTCTGTACCTTTGCCCTCTCTCCCCTTCTCCTACTCCCCTGTTGCTAACCCTCCATGTGATCTCCATTTCTGTGGATCTGTTCATGTTCTATTTGTTTGCCTAGTTTGCTTTTGTTTTTAGGTGTGGTTGTTAATAGCTGTGAGTTTGCTTTCATTTTACTAAACATGTTTTTTTATCTTCTTTTTGTTAGATAAGTCCCTTTAACATTTCATTCAATAAGGACTTGGTGATGATGAACTCCTTTAACTTGATCTTATCTGGGAAGCACTTTATCTGCCCTTCCATTCTAAATGAAAGCTCTGCTGGATAGAGCAATCTGGGATGTAGGTCCTTGCCTTTCATGACTTGGAATACTTCCTTCCAGCCCCTTCTTGCCTGCAAGGTCTCTTTTGAGAAATCAGCTGACAGTCTGATGGGAACTCCTTTGTAGGTTACTGTCCCCTTATCTCTTGCTGCTTCTAGGATTCTCTCCTTCATTTTTACCTTGGCTAATGTAATTCTGATGTGCCTTGGTGCGTTCCTCCTTGGGTCCCACTTGTTTGGGATTCTCTGAGCTTCCTGGACTTCCTGGAAGTCTATTTCCCTTGCCAGATTGGGGAAGTTCTCCTTTATTATTTGTTCAAATAACTTTTCCACTTGTTGCTCTTCCTCTTCCCCTTCTGGTACCACTATGATTCAGATGTTGGAACGTTTAAAGATGCCCTGGAGGTTCTTAAGCCCCTCCTCATTTTTTTTTTGAATTCTTATTTCTTCATTCTTTTCTGTGTGATTGTTTCTTTCTTCTTTCTGGTCCACTCCATTGATCTGAGTCCCAGTTTTCTTTCCATCACTATTGTTTCCCTGTGCATTTTCCTTTATTTCCCTTAGTGTAGCCTTCATTTTTTTTCATCTAATATGTGACCAAATTCAACCAATTCTATGAGCATCCTGATCACCAGTGCTTTCAACTGTGCATCTGATAAGTTGGCTATCTCTTAGTCACTTAGTTGTATTTGCTCTGGAGCTCTGATCTGTTCTTCTGTTTGGGCCATTTTTTTTGTCTTGTCATGCCTGTTACATATGAGGTGTGGAGCCTTAGGTGTTTACCAGGGCGGGGCAACCCAGTTCCTGGGTTGTGATGCTGTATGTGGGGATGAGGTCTGAGAGGGAACAATGACACTTGTTCCACTCTCTGTGGGACTTCAGTCCCTTCCACCACTTTCCCTAAGCAAACTGGGCCTTTCTGGTGCTAATTTCCATGTGTGGGGGGAGGGGAGTTTGTGCACGTTCTAGGACCCTGTGAGTCTCTCCAACAAACTCTCCTGTGAGGCTGGAAGTCTTGTCCTGCACCTCAGCCCCCACAGGTGTTTTCAATCAGTGCCCTGAAGCTCTATTTCCTGGTGCTGGGACTCTGGGTTACACGCAGTGCCTTGCTTCACAATCACTACCTTGCTGGGTCTGCCAGTAGCCACCAAACTCCTGGGGTCTTCCAGCCTCTGCCTGCATGCCCAGGGTCCACCTGCTGCAGTCTTGCATGCCCAGGATGCCTTACACACCCGGTCCCACCACTCTTTGTACCGCGACCCCTTTCTGCCTGGGTGCCCGACTCTCCCCCTCCTACCGGTCGGGATGAATGTGTCTATTTTAACTCCTTGGTTGTCCGGCTTCCATACAGTTCAATTTTCTGTCAGTTCTAGTTGTTATTCTATTCCTAAATTATTGTTGTCCCTATTTTGGTTGTGCGAGGAGGCACAGTATGTCTACCTATACCCGCATCTTGGCTGGGAGTCAGAAAAGTTATGTTTTAAATTGATTGCACAGAAAATTAGCTAAACTCATTAATATTAACAACTTGTTATTTTGGATTTTTAAGTTAACAATCATATCATTCATAAACAATGGCAGTTTTATTTCTTCTCTTTCAATATTTATGCCATTAACTGACTCGCCTTGCCTTACGGCATTTGCTAAGTCCTCCAAGAAGAACATTGAACAGATACAGTAGTGGTGGTATTGCTGTCCTGTTACCAGTCTCAAAGGGAAAGGCTTAAAAAATTCACCATGTAGTGCATTATATGCTGTGGGGTTTTATAGATATCCTTAATTACATCAAGTAAATTACCTTCTATTTTTAGTTTGCATAGTTATATTAAAGTCAGGGTCTGGTAGTTCCATCTCTGGTGCCCCTGTCATAAGCAAAGTTAAAGACAAGAGACAAAGTGGGAGCAAATATTTGTGAGTTACAGAACAGAGGATTAACTGCCATAAGAAATGCTGGTATCACTGCCAGCTCCGATTTTCTCATGGACATTTGCAAACACTGTGTCCCAGGCTATGGCTGTCAGGAGTGGAAGTTTCCCCAGTCCAGGAGCATAAATGAGAGAGTTCTTCATAAAGCTAACTGTATTCTTTTCAAAGGTTTGTCTTTTCTTCTGTGGATATGCTCTCTCTAATTTTTAACAAGTAAATGCTATTTTTCAAATAAATCATTATTATAACACATGATACTTTAAGATTTTTCATGTTGTTATTTGAAAATCTAAAAATATTAGTAACTTTTACAGGTCCTTCTAAATCTTTTTATTGATTTGATTGGTTTAAGAAACCTCTGACCTAATGTACATGAGTGATGACAAAGAAAAAGGAACCAGTGCATTATGGAAATAAGGAGGAGGGAACCTTTAGAAAATATGGAGAAGAAGGAAGTAAACCAGAGCAGTGAGATATCATAAAGCCAAGGAAAGCAAGAGATTTTGACCTGGTGACTGGGTGTGTCAAGAACTAAGAACTAATTAAAATGGAGACTGTAAAATATGTATTGCATTTAGTAACAAAGGGGATATTAGTTACTCTGGTTTAAGTAAAGCCAAGCTAAATACTATGAACTGAAGTAAAAAAGAGGTGAGAAAGTGGAGACATTGACTTGTACAATTTTTTTCTGAGAAACTTAATATCAAAGGAAAAAGTGTGTTTCAGTTCTACTGTGTATATAGGATTTGGGTTGACTGGTTGCTTGGTTGGTTCGTTGCTTGCTTGCTTGGTTTGTTTGTTTTGAAGATGAGAGCTGATTAAATAAAATTAATGTTAATACAAAACCCAGGGGGAAGACAGGGGTTTTAGAAATATAGGAGATAGAGGAAATGATTAATAGGGAGGGATTCCAAGAAGATGAAGTTAAATAGAATTCTATAGGCTACAGATAGGAAGTTTTGCTTCAGGCAGGAAGGGTTACCTTCATCCTCTGTGCATCATGAGATAAGGTCCAGGGCCTAGGCCTGGGACTGCATAGCTGTCACACAGCTCAGCATTAGTAGTCTCTGTGAGTGGTACCCACATTAGTTAGAGGTACATCTTTCCCAGTCACTTTCATTCAAGTAATTTTGGAAGTCACTGGAACTAGAATTTGGGAGAACTACCATCAGGTGGAAGAATAGCCAGTGAAAGCCCCTTGAGACAGAGTAGTTAATGTCAGACTAGAATTAGGAGAGAGAATGGAAAAAAGAAATAGGAACCATCATCTGTCTTCTCCACATTTCCTATGCAGGTTTCATCAGGCTTCACCTGTCTCATTCAATGGTCACCATTCCCAAGTTCTTTATCCTTCATCCCAAGAGCATTCATTCTCTGAGCTCACTGTGCTCAGGCAGGTTTTAGGAGGAAGGGAGTATCTTAAACTCATGCAGAACACGATAGGTATTTAAATATTAAAAAAACAAGGTTTTAGCCTTAAAGAATACATCTCTAAAGGTGAATTTAAGCAGATTACTGGTGAAAAAAAAGAGATCTTGTTGGAAGAGAAGACTTTCTTGTGCCTTTATATATACCTTAGAACGCATCAAACTCAGTGATATTTAGTCTGCAACCTAAGTAACAGCATCAAGCTGAAAGGGACATGGAACTAAAGTCTACCCCTGGTGAGGGTGATATTAACACTTTGAAATTTTCTTTTTTTCCCAATTCAAATAAACATGTGTGTCTTCTGGACAAGATGGAGGCATAGGTGGACACACTGTGCCTCCTTGCACAACCAAAATTAAGGACAACAAAAATTTAGAAGCAAAAACACAACCAGAATAGACAGAAAATTGAACTGTATGGAAGTCCCAACAACCGTTGATCCAGACCGGTAAGAGGGGCAGAGTCAGCAGCCAGTGGAGAGGGGTCACAGCAGGAAAAAGCAGTGGCTGGAAGACCCAGGAGCTCAGGGCACAAGTAGTGGCTAACAGACCCTGGTGACAGACCCCAGGTGTGGGCATGGGGAGGCAACAAGCAGACCCAGTGAGGTGCGCAAGGCAGCTGGCTGTCCACAGTCACACATTCATGCACAGATAAACCAGGTGAAAATGGGCAGCAACAGAACATGCAACCCAGGGCCCCAGCACCAGGAAATAAAGCCTAAAAGCACTGATTGAAAACACTTGTAGAGATTGAGGTGCCGAGATATACCCCCAGCCTCACAGGAGAGTTCACTGGAGAGACCCACAGGGTCCTAGAATGTACAGAAGCCCACCCACCTGGGAACCAGCACCAGAAGGGCCCAATTTGCTTGTGGGAAGCAGCAGAGGGGACTGAAATCTATAGAGAGTGGAGCAAGCACCATTGTTTCCTCTCAGACCCCATCCCCACATACAGCATCACAACCCAGGAACTGGGTTGCCCTGCCCTGGTAAACACCTAAGGCTCCACACCTCATATGTAACAGGCATGACAAGACAAAAAAAATGGCCCAAACAGAAGAACAGATCAGAGCTCCAGAGCAAATACAACTAAGTGACTAAGAGATAGCCAACTTATCAGATGCACAGTTGAAAGCACTGGTGATCAGGATGCTCATAGAATTGGTTGAATTTGGTCACATATTAGATGAAAAAAATGAAGGCTACACTAAGGGAAATAAAGGAAAATGCACAGGGAAACAATAGTGATGGAAAGAAAACTGGGACTCAGATCAATGGAGTGGACCAGAAAGAAGAAAGAAACAATCACACAGAAAAGAATGAAGAAATAAGAATTCAAAAAAAAAATGAGGAGGGGCTTAAGAACCTCCAGGGCATCTTTAAACGTTCCAACATCTGAATCATAGTGGTACCAGAAGGGGAAGAGGAAGAGCAACAAGTGGAAAAGTTATTTGAACAAATAATAAAGGAGAACTTCCCCAATCTGGCAGGGAAATAGACTTCCAGGAAGTCCAGGAAGCTCAGAGAATCCCAAACAAGTGGGACCCAAGGAGGAACGCACCAAGGCACATCAGAATTACATTAGCCAAGGTAAAAATGAAGGAGAGAATCCTAGAAGCAGCAAGAGATAAGGGGACAGTAACCTACAAAGGAGTTCCCATCAGACTGTCAGCTGATTTCTCAAAAGAGACCTTGCAGGCAAGAAGGGGCTGGAAGGAAGTATTCCAAGTCATGAAAGGTAAGGACCTACATCCCGGATTGCTCTATCCAGCAGAGCTTTCATTTAGAATGGAAGGGCAGATAAAGTGCTTCCCAGATAAGGTCAAGTTAAAGGAGTTCATCATCACCAAGTCCTTATTGAATGAAATGTTAAAGGGACTTATCTAACAAAAAGAAGATAAAAAACATGTTTAGTAAAATGAAAGCAAACTCACAGCTATTAACAACCACACCTAAAAACAAAAGCAAACTAGGCAAACAAATAGAACATGAACAGATCCACAGAAATGGAGATCACATGGAGGGTTAGCAACAGGGGGAGTAGGAGAAGGGGAGAGAGGGAAAAGGTACAGAGAATAAGTAGCATAGATGGTAGGGAGAAAGTAGAAAGGGGGAGGGCAAGAATAGTATGGGAAATGTAGAAACTAAAGAACTTATGACACTTGGTCATGAACTAAAGGGGGGGATGTCGGCATGCAGGGAGGAGGGGAGTGAAGGGGGAAATGGGATAACAGTAGCAGCATAATCAATAAAATATATTTTTAAAAAATCAACATGTGTTGAGCCTATACCCTGTTCCACAAAATTAGGCATTATTTCTCCAAATCTGTCTGTTCCAACATCAGGCAGTCATCTGGGGAGGAAGACGGGGCCCTAGTTTCTGCAGTAAGTCCATGAGTAGAACCCCAAGAGACATTAATCAGCCTGAAGTAGTTGGTTTGTTTCAGAAGAGCACGACAGAAAAGGGGTTCTTAGAGAAATATGGTTGAAAAAGGAATCCCTGACGTTAGAAGGAGGTGGGGGAAATGTATGCATGGAACTGAATCTGAATTCTATAGTCCTGTCAAGAGCAGGAAGAACCAAATATAAAAGCAGAAAAACATAAGATTACTCAGTATTAAAAAAAAACTGAGAAGCTAATTTTTCTCTATTCACCATAACATAAAAACTTTTAAGGAACACTTTACTAATTTCCTTCAAACAAATAATAAATCATCTACCCTGCAAAAGGGGTACTTTCAGTGAAGCTCAGACTCTTCCCAGAAGTAGGAGAGCTTTGGGCAGGTGGACTTGGCAAATGAGCTGGATTCACCTGGCCATCATGTCCAAGGCACTGCTGCTCCTCTCAGAGATCCAAGCCAACGAGTTCCAAGTGGAAATGGACATGGTCTGCCCTGTTGGCATAGAACAGAGGAGGCACTCAAGTAGTATTATCTGGATGTTAAATGAATATTTCATCTGGTGCTGCAGTGGATGGCTCTTCAGAGTAAAAAGCAGAGGCTCCTTCTGTTTCTGAACTGGGTTGAACTCCACGAGGAGTCAAGCAATCTGGGAAGAGGCCTCACTGGTCAGGGTCCTCTGTGCCCCCCTGGGACCATGGTGTCATCTGCGGCATGACTGTGGAAGGAATCTCAGCCAGAACACCAGGCTGGGGGCATGAAGGCTTTCTTTAGCTTCGTTCAGGACTAGCACTTGCAGAGAATCAGAGAAAGCAAAGAGAGATTTGCACAGCTCTAGGGATTCTCAAACTCTGACCTAAAAGATAGTTCCCACATGTTTCCCAATAACATAAGGAAAGTGCTGGTGAGCAGCAAAAAGTGTTCCTGGCAGCATTCCAGTTGACTTCAAAAAGCTATCAAGGAGTCATTTTAAAATCCCTTTGCACAGACATGTCCAGAATATTGACCAGAAGAGAGAAGAAAAACTACTACTAAGCAATTTAACATGTTCCCACCTCCCCTCAGCTGTTTGTTTGGCAGGGATCTCACAGAAATTGCTGCTAAAGCTATCAACCTAGCTTTTATGTAAGATTCTCCATGTTTATAATAAACAGTTTTCATAAAACTATCTCTTTCCACTTCCACAGATGGCAGGAAGCATGGACATCAAAATGTGCTTTCTATAGATGACTATTGATTAATTTTCAGTAAGTGCTAAATGCATCAGGAGTTCTTAATTAACCCTTAAATTGTATAATAACAGAACAGAATTAACAGTGGAGTGCACAGAGGACCACACTATGCTTTGTTATCAGAATTAATACATAACCCTGCAACTTTGGGAAGTTTACTTCTTGTAAGGGGCTCTTTCTTTAATTCTTCTTTTATTCCTAACTAACCCATTAATTTATTCATTCATTGAAATCATTATAGACTACCAAGTAGGTACCAGACACTAAGGTGAACAATAGGGATTTGGGATACAGAGGACAGGGAGTAAGAGATAGATAACATTTTTTTATTTTCCTACCACATAAAATTTATACCTTGAGAGGTCTTCAGTAAGACATTCTCAGGTGAAAGATGGGGAAGTAGGAGAAATGCAGTCAACCGTTTCTACTTATACATGGTCAGTCCTTTGTCTCCCCTTCCCTGATACATACTAGCTACATGTAACCCAATATTTTCCAGGGAGAAGAAAATAATCTCAATCCCGCCTGTCTATGACAGCCAATTGCTTGTCTCCCTCAAAGGGAGTCAGCATCTGTGAAGCAGGCACTGAGTTGGACCCAGCCCTCAAAGAACTCAAGGTTATCTTCACGATAACCCCATAAGGGAACACAATCTACAGCCTTCAAAATATCTCACCCAGCTGAGCTTTCTACTTCAAAACTGTCTTTAATTGAATATTTAGTCACCTCTTCTAGATCATTCAGAAAATATTATTAATATTTTGTAGGTTGTGAAGACATTTTCTTTGCTTATCTATCATTTACAACTCCCCCACTAACTTTCAAAAGAGATTCAACGCTGCTTAAGATATAAATCACATGTGTCATATGGTTTTTAAAATAGAATAATACAAAGAAGTAGTGGAAGATTTATGAGAGTTCCTATTTTTTCTGTTATAGTAGTCACAAAAAGAATCATGCAATGCTAAGGCACAACAAACTTGTATCTGACACTAGAGCTTCCTTCCTAAAGTCCTGAGGTCTCACCCTGGGTGAAGCACCATCTGGTACTTCAAAGGCATTAGCTTGTCTCACTCTTGAAACACACCCATCAGGGGCATATCATCAACTTTATTTTAAATCTCAAAAAAACTCAAGTTTAAAGAGATGAAGTAGCTTCTCAGAAGTTACACAGCTAGTGAGTGGCTGAGAGAATGCCCATCCAGCAGGTCAGATGGTCTCCAGAGCACTTTATTGCTGATGAGTATTATATTTATTTATTTTATTTTATTATTGTTCAAGTACAGTTTTCTGCCTTTCCCCCAACCTCTCCTGCCCACCCCAGCCATTCCCATCTCCCTCCCCTGATTCCACCCCACCTTGGATTTATCCATGTGTCCTTTATAGTTGTTCCTGAAAACCCTTCACCCTTTTTCCCCCATTATCCTCTCCTGTTTCTACTCTGGTTATTCTGCCTTTGTTCTTAATTTCAATGTCTCTGGTTATATTTTGCTTGCTTGTTTGTTTTGTTGATTGGGTTCCACTTACAGGTGAGATAATATGGTATTTGTCTTTCACTGCCTGGCTTATTTCACTTAGACTAATGCTCTCCAGTTCCACCCATGCTGTCACAAAGATAGGAGCGCCTGCTTTCTTTCTGCTGCATAGAATTCCATTGTGTAAATGTACCATAGTTTTTGATCCATTCATTTACTGATGGGCACTTAGGTTGCTTCCAGCACTTACTTGGCTATTGTAAATTGTGCTGCTATGAACATTGGGGTGCACAGGTTCTTTTGGATTGGTGTTTCAGGTTTCTTAGGGTATAATCTCAGCAGTGGAATTGCCAGGTCAAAAGGCAGTTTCCAGTTTTAGATTTCTGGGGAAATTCCATACTGTTTCCAGAGTGGCTACACCAGTCTACATTCCCACCAACAGTGCACTACAGTACCCCTTTTCTCCACAACCTCTCCAACACTTGTAGTTTGTTGCTTTGTTTATGGTGGCCATTCTGACTTGTGTGAAGGAGTATCTCACTGTGGTTTTAATTTGTGTCTCTCTGATGGCTAGGACTACTGAGCATTTTTTCATAAGTCTCTGGACCCTCTGTATGCCCTCCTTGGGGAAGTATCTGTTCAAGTACTTTCCCATTTTTTTGAGTTGTTTGTCTTCCTAGAGTGGAGTCAGGTGAGTTCTTTATATATTTTGGAGATCAAACCCTTGTTTGAGGTATCATTAGCAAATATGTTTTCCCATACAGTTGGTTCTCTTTTCATTTTCATGCTGGTTTCTTTAGCCATGCAGAAGCTTTTTATTTTGATGAGGTCCCATTTGTTTATTCTTTCCTTTATGTCCCTTACTGTAGGGAACATATCAGTGAAAATATTGCTGTGTGGAATATCTGAGATTTCCCTGCCTATGTTCTCCTAAAGGACTTTTATGGTGCTGTGGCTTATATTTAAGTTTTTTATCCACCTTACATTTATTTTTGTGTATGGGGTAAGTTGAAAACCAAGTTTCATCATTTTCCTTATATCTGTCCAGCTCTCCCAACACCATTTGTCAAAGAAGTTATTTTTATGCCATTTTATGCTTCTGTCCCCTTTCTCAAATATTAATTGACTATAGAAACTTGGGTTTATTTCTGGGCTCTCTATTCTGTTTCATAGGGCCATGTGTCTGTTCTTATGCCAGCACTGGGCTGTTTTGATTATAGCAGCCTTGTAATACAGTTTGATAACAGGTATTGTGATCCCTCCTACTTTGTACTTCTTTCTCAAAATTGCTGCAGCTATTCGGGGTTATTTATGATTCCACATAAATTTTTGAAGTATTTGTTCTATATCTGTGAAATAGGCCATTGGTACTTTAATAGGGAATGCATTGACTCTATAAATTGCTTTGGGTAGTATGGACATTTTGATGTTAATTCTTTCAATCCATGAACACGGTATATGCTTCCATTTGTTTGTGTCTTCCTTAATTTCTTTCTTCAGCGTTGTGTAGTTTTCTGAGTATAGGTCTTTTACCTCCTTGGTTAAATTTACCCCTAGGTACTTTATTTTTCTTGTTGCTATATCAAGTGGGATTTTTTCCTGATTTCTGTTTCTGATATTTAATTGCTGGTATATAAAATAAACAATGATTTCTGAATATTGACTTCCGAATATTAACTTAATGCCGCTATTTTGTCAAATTCATTTATTAAATTGAGCAGTTTTTTGGTGGAGTCTATAGAATTTTCTGTGTACACTATCATGTCATCTGAAAACAATAACAGTTTTTTTTCCTCTTTTCCAATTTGGATGTCTTTTATTTCCTTTTCTTGTATGATTGCTGTGGCTAGGACTTCCAACACTATATTGAATAGAAGTGGTGAAAGTCGACAACCTTGTCTTGTTCCTGATCTTAATGGGAAAGGTTTAGTTTTTGCCCATTGAGTATGATGTTGGCTATAGGTCTCTCATATATGGCCTTTATTAAGATGAGGAATGTTCCTTCTACTCCCACCTTGCTGACTGTTTTTATCAGAAATGGGTGCTGTACCTTATCAAATGCTTTTCCTGCTTCAATTGATATGATCATGTGATTTTTGTCTTTGCTTTTGTTTATGTGATATATTACATTTATTGATTTGTGAATATTGTAGCATCCTTGCATCCCTGGGATGAATCCCACTTGGTCATGGTATATGATCTTTTTAATGTATTGTTGAATGCAGTTTACCAATATTTTGCTGAGGAATTTATCATCTATGTTCATCAGTGATATTGGCCTAAAGTTTTCTTTCTTTCTTATGCCTTTATCTGGTTTTGGGAGTAGGATGATGCTGGCTTCATAAAAAGAGTTCAGGAGTCTTCCATCTTCTTGGATTTCTTGGAATAATCTGTGAAGGATAGGGATAAGCTCTTTGTAAATGCTTTGTAGAATTCTCTTGTGAAATCATCTGGTCCCGGGCTTTTGTGTGTCAGAAGTTTTTTGATTACTGCTTCAATTTCATCAGCTGTTATTGGTCTGTCCAGGCTTTCTGCTTCTTCATTGAGTTTTGGAAGATCATATTTTTCTAGAAATGTGTCCATTTCACCTAGGTTTTCAAATTTCTTGGCATATGGTTCTTCATAGTAATTTCTCACAACCCTTTGTATTTCTCTGGTATCAGTTGTAGTCTCTCCTCTTTCATTTCTGATTGTATTTACTTGGGTCCTCTTTATGTTTTTCTTTATCAGTCTGCTTAAAGACTTGTCAATTTTGTTTATCTTTTCAAAAAACCAGCTCCTGAATTCATTGATGCTTAGAATTGTGCATTTAGTCTCTATGTCATTTAATTCTGCTCTGATCTAGCTTATTTCCTTCCTTCTACTAGCTCTGGGCTGTCTTTGTTGTTGTTCCTCAAGTTCTTATAGACGTAGGATTAGGTTGTTTGTTTGAAATGTTTCTATCTTTTTTAGGCAGGCCTGTATCACTATGAAATTCCCTCTCAGGACTGCCATTGCTGTGTCCCATAAGTTTTGAGTTGTTGTGAGTTCATTTTCATTTGTTTCCAGAAATTTTTTATTTCTTTCTTGATCTCCTTTTTGACCAGTTCTTTGTTTAACAGTATGCTATTCAATCTCCATGAGTTTGAGTCCTTTTGAGTTTTTTCCTTGCGGTTGGTTTCTAGTTTCAGTCTCCTGTAGTCAATGAAAATGCTTGATATGATTTCAATTTTCTTGAATTTGTTGAGGCTTGCTTTGAGGTGTGTCTTATCACATGGTCTATCATAGAAAATATTCCATGTGCTTTTGAAAATATGTATTTTGGTTCTTTGGGATGAAAGGTTCTATATATATCAGTTATGTTCACATGATCTAGGGCAGTGTTCAATGCAGCAATATTCTTGTTGATATTTTGTTTGGAAGACCTATCCATTTTGAATAGTGTGGTATTAAAATTCCTTACTGTAATTGTGTTGCTGTCAATATCTTTCTTTAAGTCTTCCAAGATTTTCCTTATATATTTGGGTGCTCCTATGTTGGATACATATATATTTACAATGTTTATGTCTTCTTGATGTATTCTTCCCTTGAGTATTGTGAAGTGTCCTTCTGTATCTCTTTCTATGGCCCTTGTTTTGAAGTCTATTTTGTCTGATATGAGTATTGCTACCCCGGCTTTTTTTTTTCCTCTCCATTTGCTTGGAATATTTGTTTCCAGCTTTTCACTTTCAGTCTGCATAGGTCTTTTGTTCTGAGGTGGGTCTCTTGTAGGCAGCATATGTGTGGGTCATGATTTCTTATCCATTCAGCTACTGTATGTCTTTTGATTGGAGCTTTTAATCCTTTACATTCAAGGTTATTATTGATATGTACTTATTCATTGCAATTTTTTCATACTTGTTTTCCTCTCTCTCTCTCACTCTTTTTTCTTCTTCTTTTTTTAAAGCAGAACCTTTGGCATCTCTTTCAGAGCTGGTTTGAAGGAGGTATATTCTTTGAGGCTTCTTTTGTCTTTGAAACTCCTTATTTCACCTTCCATTTTAATTGAGATCTTTTCTGGATAGTGTAGTCTTGGTTGCAGGCCTTTGTTTTTCACTACTTGGAATATTTCTTGCCATGTCCTTCTGGCTTGTAGTGCTTCAATTGAGAAGTTAGCTGCTAGCCTTATCAGGGCTCCCTTGTATGTTACTTTCTGTTTCTCCCTTTCTGCCTTTAAGATTCTCTCTTTTCTTAGGATTTTGCCATCTTAATTATGATGCATCTTGCAGTGGGCCTCTTTAAGTTGCTCTTGATTGAGACTCTCTGTTTCCTGGATTTGTGTGACGTTTTCTTTCATCAAGGTCATCAAATTTTCTTTCATCAAAACTTCCAATGATGGAAGTTTTCCATCATTACTTTTTCAAACAGGTTTTCTATCCCTTACTCTTCTTTTCCTTTTGGTGTCTCTATTATAAAGATATCATTATGTTTCATGTTGTCCTGCAGTTCCCTTAACACTTCTTTGTTCTTTCTGAGTCTCTTTTCCTTTTGTTGCTCTTTCTGGGTGTTTTTTCTACCTTGCCCTCCAGCTCGCTGATTCAATCCTCTGCTTCATCTAACCTGCTTGTAATTTCTTCTAGTGTGCTTATTTCCAATATTTTATGGTTCATTTCTTACTGTTTTTTGTTTATAGTTTCTATTTCCTTTCTCATACTATTGTAGTTCTCACTCAATTTCTTTTAATTGTCTGTCAGTTCCTTTAGCATCTTTACAACCATTACTTTGAATTCCATATATGATAGTTTGATTACCTCCATTTAATTTAGCTCTTTTAGTGGGAGTCTTCCACTCCTTTGGATTGCAGGTTCTTTTTTTGTCTCCCCATTTTTGGTGACTTTTTCTGTTTGATTCTGCTCTTCCTGATGTTTCATTTTGCTATCTGTCTTTGCAGGGTGAACTTCTACGGTAGGAATTCTGTGGGATTCAGTGGTGTGGTCTCTTTGACCTCCTTGTCTGGATGCTCTAGGTTTTCCCTTTCTTCTGTTTGTGTGAGCTGTCTTGTTGTATTTGTTTTTTTTTCCTTTTGGTGCTTCCTTTGTTGGTGGTTTCTCTCCTCCAGTGGGTATATGGATGTTCACAGCTCCCACCTATTCTTGTATGTGATCAGTGGCAGGGTGTAGGCAAAATGGATCAAGACAGTGGGAGACTATTCTATGGGATTTAAAGTACCAACAAGTAGAGAAGAGATAGGAGATTCTTTGGATAAGTACGGCCTTAACTGCGATATTTTACCCAATGAGCCACTTTTTATAAAAGGTAAAAGAGAAATAAGACTCTTTTTAGAGGGGAGGAGGATTGTGAGCTGAATCCACAGAGTACTCATGCAAGGTTAGATGATGAGATATAGTGAGAGTAAAGGATAGAACGTAGGCATACTATCCAAGAGAATAGAGTTAACCACAACAATAATAAAGCTCAGGAATAAAGTGAAGTGGGCTAAGATCAGGGAGGGTTGCTGTGTAGTATTTACAATTGTAAGGAACAACAATTATTTACGATAGTACTGGAACAACAATAATATGACAAGAAATGTATGATTTGGATAACCAGAATAGAAAGTACACGATCAAGAGTAGTGTGTTATTGGAACATTAGTGAAGTGAAAGGAGGAAAATTACAATAAAGAGAGAACAAAGGAAATCAGTCAAACAATGCAATTAAACAGAGAAGTAAAATGAAGAAAACTAAACATACGTAAGAGAAATAAAAAAACTAATAAAATAAAAGACGTAAACATAAATGAAATAATGACAATAATAATACAAATAAACAATCAAATGCCAGTTCTATGGGATAGCAAAGGGACATTTATCTGTTTATCAGTTTTGGGGGTTCACCTTGTGCTCCTCCTTCGGGTCAGTTTCTGGACCTTTCATAACTCCAGGTCTCATTGTCTCACTTGGAGGAAGAAAAAAGAAAAAAAGAGAGAAAGGAAAGAAGAAGAAATAAGCCTCCTGCTGACTTTAAACTAGTTGAGCGAGTTCTGCTGGTCTTCCTAGATGCCAGGAAGAGAGGGGCTGGGCTTCACTTTTGTGCTTTCCTATGGTTTTGGGAGGATGGGGACCAGGTCTGGGACACAATATTCACAGTTGCCCAGCCCCCAGCCTAGGTCCTCTGTTAGCTGTCAGGCCCCCACTGTCCATCTGCTCCAGTCCTACACCTCTAATTCACCAGTTGCACTGAGTTCCTTGTGGTGTGCCTCCTTCTTGCTCTTTTCGAGCCCACTGTGGCCAAAGCCCACTGCAAGACAAGCAATGCCAGGACCCAGCACTGCTCTTGGCCCACTGCACCACTCAGCCTCTGAGCGAGCAGTGTGAGTCAAACTCAGGTGTGCTGGTCAAATCAGCTTCAGGTCAAGTGGTGCATGGAACAGCCAGAATCAGCTGCCTGGGAAGCTGCCTGAGCCAAGTGCAGGTGCACAGCTCAAATCACCCTCCAGGTGAGCCAGCCACTGCCCAAGAGTTCCTTATAAAGCAGCTTCCTACCATTCTTAACAAGAACACTGCTTTCCACACAGACCAGCTTTCTAACCAGCCTGGAGACCATCTGGGTCAGAGTCAGACACGGCCCAACTCTTGTCCCTTCAACAGGTATCACCTGGCTCCCCAATTTCTCTGGTAATGACCTAGCTGGCATCCACAGTCCCAGCGGGTATTTATAGCCTCTGTATCTCCCACTTTGACTCTATTCCCCCCAGCGACTTCAAGCATCCAGGTCCCTCCTGGTGCCTAGCTGCTCTCCCTGCTCTGGTAGGGGAGGGAACTGGTGATCTAATTCTCCTCCTCATACTCTGAGCCAGGTCAGGGGCCACATCAGCCTAGGTCCCTGAACAGATCCCAGGGACCTTAGCATCCCAACACAATCACCTCACTGTCTGTTTTTCAATGTCCTCTACAATTTTTGGCCTCCAAACTTCATATAAGTTGGGATTCTGTTGCCTGTTCACTCTGTTACTCAGAAGGTCAGCTAGGTGTTCCAGTTGGGCACAGGGAGAAGTGGGTTCCGCTCCCACCTACATTGCCACCACCTTTTCCAGATATCTATTTATATTTATTTTCTAATTCTATTAAATTTGTTGGGGTAACATTGGTTAATAAGAATACATGTTTCAAATGTACAATTCTGTAGTACATCATCTGTATATTGCATTGTATGTTCACTTTCCAAAGTTTAGTCTCCTTTCATCATCATGTATTTGGCCCTGTTTCCACTCTTCTCCCTCTCTCCAGCCTCCTTTCCTCTAGTAACCCAATACTACTGTCTATGTCTATGAGTTTGTTTGTTTTGTTTATTGCTTACTGTTTTATATCCTACATATAAGTAAAATAATAAATATTGGGTGACACCCCCTTAGTGAATGGATCATGAACTCAACTTATTAGCTTGTGATCCCTTATCAAGTGAATAAGATAGAATAGCAATGACCAAAGTACATCCCTCATAGTAAAAAGCAAGTAACACTTCAAGGTATTTTTTTCAGTCTCCTGTGTTTGTATGCTGAACTGTGATAACAAAACTTATTTCTAACTGTGAAGTACTATCTTTAAAACTGTCAAAGAACATCTACCACTGCAGCAATAGCAGAGACAATATAGTTTGCTTTCGTAAGAACAAAAGTCCAGAGGGTAGAAATGTATCTGAGGGCCATGTTCCCCACTTGGAGAAGGGCCACAGGTTCTGGGGAGAGAGTGTATGGTTACATCTGGCCATTCAAAAGAGAGGGTCAGTCCCCAAGAGAGGGTCTTCATGATTAAAAGACTAATTAAAGCTCAAGTAATCAAATACTTCACTCATCCTCTAATAATTTCTCTAAAAGCTTAACATGAACTTGTAACTCACACATAGCTTTAGTGACAAAACCCAAACTCCTGCCCTAAAACAAATAGCATCATTCCTTAAACAATGAGGGCAGCAGGCTTCACCTACTTTGGGAGAACTTGACGATCAGCCAGGTGCAAGACCCCCTCCTAACAAAGCAGTTTGTGCTTAGCCCAGCTCTCACAAGGGCATTTTCCCAGATCCAGATTTGAAGTGCTCTCACATTTTCAGTCTCTGTTTTCTTGTATTTACATGGAGATCATAACACCAACCACACCAAGTTGCTATTAAGTGAAATAATCAGGAGACATGGAGCACAAATTATATGGTGCTCCACAAAGGTTTGTTCTCTGTCTTTCTGCCACATTAAAAAAACATTGTAGCACCAACCCAGTGAAATTTCTGGCCATGATTCCATCCTTTAACAGCACAGTTAGGGACATTTTGCCATATCCCTTATTCCTTTTGATCAATCATACTGAACTGTAGCCATGCTTGAGTCTATTTCTACCTAGAGTGTGTACAAAGAACACATCTATATTTCCTAGAGAGTACTCTTTCAAGATTGCAAGAATGTCTCTGACATCTAAGTTTCTGAAATTTCTTGGTCATCTTATCCCCAGATATAGTAATTCTGCAAATGTTAATTATCTTTCCTTTCTGCATTCTCTCATCTAATGTAACAAGTTATTTGATTTGTCCTCATAGGGGCCTCTGGAGTCAGAGGGATGACTCAAATCTGCCCTTTGTGATTTTCCAGACAGATGGCTGTATTTACCCCTCAAACATAAGGGATAATATCACCCATACATAGATTATCTCAAAATTAACTGAAATAAACCACTGTGACAACTGCTTGGCACACAGTAAGCTCAATAAGACATTGTTACTTACTATTATCTTCTTTTTCAAATGTGATTCTGGACTTCTCTGTAATTTACACTTACACTGCCCTTTAAATGTATATGTAATATATTATGTATGTATGTATGTAATATATTATGTATATAATATATATATTATAAGTCTCCTCAAGTCCTTCTAATAAAAGGTCAATAAGTAAATATATTCATCATTTGATCCGTGAGCTCATGGCTTTGCCTTTTTGTTTCTAGGAGTGGACAAAGCTTTGATTTTCTACAAAAGTAGGACAATTGCTTTGGTATTATTTAAAATAGACCTCCAGAAGTGAATTCAAAATGAACCTTGATTCCATTCTTGGTATAGCCAGTGTTAGGTATGATCACAATTCTTTACAATGTTCCAGTTAAGACTATTATTCATATAAATTTTGCATTAAGAATAACACCAGACAAACTCAATTTATAAGGTTCTTGTGAAAATTAAATGGGATAACGTGAAAAGTATTTAGCCATATTACACTTTCTTGCTATTATATAAGATTTTTATCTCCTCTTCCATACAGGTTTTGGACTGACTAAAGGCAATACAACCACTCCTTTGTGCCAAAAGGGATATTTCCCCTGTGGGAATCTGACCAAGTGCTTACCACGTGCTTTTCACTGTGATGGTGTGAATGACTGTGGGAACGGTGCTGATGAGGAGAACTGTGGTAAGGACTCCTGCTTAGCTCCATATTTGTACCCTACCTTGTGAACCCCCAAGCTGTGGGTGAATCAGATAATAATTGTAATGAATGGAAAGAGATGGCCTGATATTCTATAGGGAATTGCTTGGTATCACAAATACTGTTCCCCAATTTACTTGTGATAATTAACTGAACTTTCATATATAGAGGTTGCTAAAAATTAAAATACTGTATTATAAAGTGTTATATTTGATAAAAATTAAAATTACATTTTAAATTCAACTTGGATACCCATATTTTAACTTTAAATGGCTTCCTATGACTATCTCATTATGGTTTGGTAATTGGTTCAGTGCAAATGGGTCTGCCTAGAGAATTAATTTTTTAACAGACCCATGTTGAGTGCCTACTAGGTTCCAAATACTCTCAAAGTCACTGGGACCAAGCAGGCTCAAGGGAGATGAGAGTCTTGCCTTCATGAAGTTCACATGGACCATGTGAACAAGGAGGATGATGAACTCATACAGGAATTAACTAAGTAATTTCAGAGTGCTAGTTTTGTGAAGTACATAATGGGGTAGAAAATGATTTCAAGGAAGGACTACTTTAAAGACTTAACCAGAGAGAACCTCTCTAGGATGATGATGTTTGAAATGAGAATAAAATGAAAAGAAGAAAGAACCCATGAAGTATTCTGAAGGAACACAGTTTTAGGTGAAGGAATAAGCAAGTGAAAAAGCCCGGAAGCTGCATGAAATAAAACAATGTGTTTGTATGAAAAACAAAAACAAAAACAAAACAGTGTGGCTTGAGCAGAGTGGACAAAAATCTGGAGAGTAAAGAGCTAAGCAGAGGCCAGATCACAAAGGGTCTTATGGGCCATTTTAGATCTGTATATTGAGGCTATATATGTTGTCTAATACACCCTGTGCATTTTCTACTCAAAGAGACCACTGCCAAGGGAGGTTGATGTGTCTAGTTAGTCACACAGTACACACTAGGATCTAGATATTTGAATCTGAAAGAATCCCATATGTTTTCTACCACACACAACTGCCACTCATTGGTGCTGCCCAGCTGCCAGTCAAAGTCATACAGCCAAGTCCAGGGACATAGAGCACCTGCCTCTGGAACCTGCTCTCTTGCCCTGGTACTCAGGCAGATCTTGAGCTGATGGAAAGTTTTACCCTCACCTCCCATGGATCACTCCTGCTCATACCTTAGAATTCAGTTAGAGACACCTGAGCAGATTGACCTCTCCAGCCATGCTTCACCACCCTGAAGCTCTAACCAGTCTAGGAGAAGCACTCTTTCTCTTTGCCATAGCACTCTGGGGTACCTATGTGACCATACTATGGAGTGCCTTGACTTTTCACTGTACTTCTCTTACTAGACATGAACTCTTCAAGAACATTTCTTGTTTTTGTCTTGCTTGGGTGTCACAAGGGCCTAGAACAGTCGAATACACGGTAGGCACTCAGTCTGCGCTCAGCAAGGGGACAGTTCTCCAGATGCCAGTGGCAAGCCACTCAGATTCTTGGTCTTTCCTCTTCACTGCATGGAAATCGGAGACTACACATGTTTGTCTATCTCATGAATGTGCTCTGAATGCAAAATCAATAATCCATGTAAAGCCTTCAAGTAGAATCATTGTAAGAACCATTGAGGATATTAATAAGAAATAGGACTAAATTAAAGGTTGCAGGGATCAAGGGACCTTCAGACCACTATTTAAATTTACTTTTCTATTTGTATGAACTTTGGTGCCATACATTTAATGCATATCTTATCATGACAGTAACATATACTGAAGTAACAATACTTCAAAACCAGACCTCTTTTTTTAAAATACAATTTTACTGCAAAAAAAAGAAGAGAGAAAGAAACTTGGCAAATAAGCAGGCCATATCTTCTGAAAAATTGAGAAAATATTATTTTTTCCATAGGACTAGATAGCTTTTATTAAATAAGACTTTGCTTTATTAAAAATATCAGGTGACATAAATATTGTCAGAACTCATCACACCTGTCAAGTACATATCTACATATCTATATGCAGTCATATGCATATTACAAGAATTTAAATTATATTTTCTTCTGAGGATCTCAAAATTAAGATCAAACTGAAAAATGTCAAAAAAAATATGTGACATTTTTCAAGATTTGCATAAAATTATTACATATTTCCATTATATATTTTCTGATCCATATATTTGAAATATATTTCAAAAAAGAAAAAACTCCAGATGTCTGCCTAGCTTTTTCTCCCTTACCTTCAATGTTATTATTCTATTCCATAAACCAATTTTAACTGATTTCATATCAAATTCTTAGACTTTTGTTTTGTACTTTGATGTTTGATTTATAGCATAACTGACATATTTATCACCATTTCGCAGGGGACACTAGTGGATGGGCGACTATATTTGGCACAGTGCATGGAAATGCTGATAAAGTGGCATTCACACAGGAATGCTGTAAGTGGCATTGGTTCAATGGCTCTGGATGGTTTGCAGTGCATAGATTTATATGGGAAAGGTGATCAACTCCATTCAGATTTCCATTTCAGTTCAATGTATTTCAGGTCACCTGATCTACTGCATGTATGCCCGGGGACTGAAAAGATAAAGAGAAAAATACAACATGCTCCACTAATGCTCATTTTATATATTAATCTCATTGTAAGAATACACAAGTGTGGAATAATTATGACAAGTAATAAAGACCTTATTCCCTTTAATTACTTTCTTCATATCAACTACTTTTCAGCCCCTATGTTAGGCACTGAGATAATAAGATGTGGCTCCAGCCAACACGTGCCTTGTAGAAAAAAGGACAAACCCATACAGAAGCAGGAATGATGCAGTATTAGTGCAAAACTGGAGGAATGGTGTTTGCATAAGGGAACGTGGAAATCCCTTGGGAGAAATGATGGCTCTGTCATGGATGGGGAAAGACCCAGAGAGAAGACGGCATTGAGATGAACTTTAAAGTCCTTGAATGGAGGAAAGGGTGAGAGGTAACAGAGTGAGTAGGGAACAGGATCAGCAAAACCCTGAGGTGGGAAGGTACAGGGCATGCTTCTCAATGCCTTTCACATGGTGTTGAGTGTGTGGTGGGAGGAGAGCAGGAGCTGAACCTGGAAGGGTAGGGGCTGCCCATTAAGCATTTGGGCTGCATATTTTGGACTTTGGTTTCTATCCTTCAGATAGAATTATGTCTATATATATACATATGTTACATATATGTGTGTAAAAGTATATATTACATACAATATACATAAATAGGTACACACATAGACATAACTATGTAGGTGTACATGCAATTAAATACCTACATTAGGATGTATACATAATTTATGTGTATATATATATTAAATACTACACTAACAGTATATTATGCACTTTATAATACACCACTTATGGTGTATTATAATCACCACTTATATACTTTATTGCATACAAATATATAATATATAAAAGTTAGAAATTACAAGATTAGAAATAAATATAACTGAAAGTTTTGATATTTTCTTCCTGAACCACAATGGATTATCTTGAAAACACCCCTTTGTGGAGATCACTGCTGACACATGGGCAACCACCAAAGCTGTGAGTGCACTTTCCTTTAATGAAGAGGAAGATGTACCCAACAAGAAATATATGTGACAATGATGCTCCCATCAGGATTTTAGAGACTAGATTAGAACAGTGATTCTCAACCTGGGACATCTCTTAGCCCCAATTCCCCACACCGCACCCCCAAAGAACATTTGACATTGTCTGAAGACACTTTTGGTTGTCACAGCTGGAGAGAGGTATCATCTAGTGGGTAGAGGCCATGGGTGCAGCTGAACACTCTACTGTGTGCAGGACAGCCCCCAACAACAGACAGGGATCTGGTCCAAATGTCAACCTTGCCAATGTTGAGGAGAAAGAATGGTGACAGAGATACTGGTTATTATGTTTTTTGCACTGCTCCAGACTAAGACTATTGAGAATACTAATACTAAGTATCTGAGCCAAGAATACCATTAGGAAGAGTGAGGTAGAGAGATGCAAGAGGCATTTCAGAAGACCAAAAAGCTTGAGTGAGACTGGCTCACAGGTGAGGGAGTTCTGCTCACAGTTCTAGTTTAGGCAATAGGCCCAGCTGGGACTATACAGAATTCTCTTATTGGTAAGTAAGATTGTCCAACCACAGATTTTTCAATCTAAATAACACTATTCTCAATCTCAATAAACATTGAAGAAAACATTCTGAAGTTGTATTTAGGAAGTTGAGCTAATTAGCATAAGCTTATAAATGAAATAGAATATTTTCCAAAACTTTATGCATTAAAAGGCATCTTGTGAATTAAGCAGGTACTCAACATGAGTTTTCTGAATTGATGAAAAGTCAGTGAAGTTGATTTTTCAAATACAGTTTAGATAAAAGTAATCCAAACGAAGCAGAGCAGTTAGAAAGAACTTATACCCAGGTTTAAATGAATAATAATAAAGCTAAAATTTTGAAAATAACTCTCATGTTCTTAGCTCCATAAAAAAAAATCCATGGGATCAGATTTCACCATAGATTTCTTATTCCTTTATGTCATTATCTTAATAATTATGAAGATTCCTTCAGAGTAAATTCTGAAGCCTGCTTTTCCTTATGAGTGCTTCTGATAGATGGCCCTTTGGTTTTCTCAGCTTTGTAGTTGTTTTACAACTTTTACCTTCCATTTGAACTTCATAGCAATGAAAAGCAAAAACCCAAGTGAGCACTTATGTGACTTGGTTGATTTTAATAAGACATGATGGTAGCTACAGCAGAACCTGCATCTAACTCTTCTCCAAGGGAGGTTTAAAAGGGGAAAATAATTGACTTTAGTTTTAATCAATAAGCATTTATTAAGCAGCTATTTGATTAAATTGAATCGATTCAATTGTACTCATTAAAGATTTACTCAAATGTACTAATATTCCTCATTGAGAAGTATGTAGTCTTGCTTCACTATAAGTTTTTTGCTATTTAAACATTTCTTTAGTTTCTTTCTAATCACTTGTTAAATTCCTCTGCAAAGAACCCTGGGAGCTCAAACTGAGACCAACACCACATTAGTCAGTATCTGACTACAAGAGAATAATTCTTATTTGCTTTTGTTATGGGCCTGAATTAGTTCATTATCATCATACAAACATTATACATTCAAAGAAAAGAAAACAATGTCAGTTATTAGAGATGAAGTCATCACTAAAGTATTTTTTGCCTAGTGAAATCTTGCTCTTTTGGCCCCCTAGTTCTAAGCCAGTACCCACAACACTGTGACTGCAGATGGACAGAACTGGAGTGTGTAAACACTGGCTTAAAGTCTGTGCCTTCCATTTCCAGCAATGTGACACTACTGTGAGTAGAATTCACATCTTGGTGATCTTTGCCCCAAAAGTCACAGGTAAAGTGTGTGACCTGATCTAATCTCTCTTCATTCTATTTTATGCTACTTGTATATTAAAAAAAAATAATAGAAATTCTCTTTAAAACCACCAGCCATCAGAGAATTCTGCATGTTTCTACTCCAGGAAGATAATGTCTTAAATATTGTTACATTAGCCAGGTTATCCATTAGCTCAAAAACACCTGTGATCTGGAATTCATATTTTCACTTACTTCATGATTTATGTATTGTTGCTAATATGCCAGTACTATGTATACAATTAAAAATCAAAATTAAGAAAAGGGAGAATACTCAGTTATTATACCTTCTTTTTAAAAAAACTTATTTGTTCAAGAGGAGGAAGATATAAGAGATTCAGGAACCTAGCTGTGTCATAATCATGCATGTGTTTGTGTACTTTGCATAATGTTTTGAGAATCTTTAGAATTGGCCTTCATGTCACAATTTGGGCATGCATGAGCTGGTTGGGATTTTTGTTGTTATTCAGTCTTTTTTGTTGAGTTTTGTTAAATTATGCAGTGAGTAAGAGACAAAATGAAATCACTGTAGAAGTCCCAGTCTACTAATTGGCCAAACTTGTCAAATGCTTGCAAACTTTTTAAATTTTTCACTACATACTTTTGTTATCACGTGAGAAAGTTTTTGGTTACCACAGTTCGTTTCAAATGTGTGAAGTGGCATGGATGATCATCAAGAAAGTCTTCTCAAGCACACAGCTTCCAGAGAAGTTTGGTTTGTCATAAAATCCTTAACAAAATCTGCTTTACATGTTATTTTAGGTCTCTTAAAAGAAACAAAATTCACAGTCTTCCAGAAAAAGTTTTCATCAAATACACAGAACTTAAAAAGATGTAAGTAGCTATTAAGAGAGTTTCAATGGAAAAACCCTTGGGTTTTATTTGAGATGTTTTTTATCTAAAAGTAAAATGAAATATGAAGTTGATTAACTTTTCATTACATTTCTTTCTTATCTAAATATAATTAATATTCTAGATAAAGTATTAAAAAGTATATTATCTTCCCATTTCATAATTTAAAGGGAACTGATTTTATTTAAACATTTTTGGAGTTAAACTGGAGTTCAGATGAAGTAAGTCAATCAAAAATACATGGTTCTCTGCTTAAGTCCAATCATTTGGAAAATGACACTTCAGAACAGAGTCACCAAATGCACCTTCTAACTTGAAAGAAGAGTGTTAGCACAAAAACACTGACAAGAAAGATCAGATCATTTAAAACACAGGGGCATAGGATACAAACTGTCTCACAGAATGACAGGAGCAAATGTGATCTTAGTGAAAGCAGGAATATTAACTTATCCAAGGAAAGAAAATGTGAATAAACATGGCACAGTCAACAGTGAAGAAATGCTAGTCAGTGACAAGAAAACTGCCAAGATGCTTCCAGTATTGTCCAAGAAAAAAATCAGGGTCTGGGAGATGTGATCCCTGAGATCATCTGTATTGAATGAGGGGTAGATTGTCCCTCTCCTCCTCAACTTGTGTGAACTATCTTGTGACACCATCTATAGCAGAATGGAAATGGCTTTTGCTTTGATTCCCTGCTCACCAAGTAACCTTAGATGACTGACTACATTAGCTTCCCAAGTTATTCATTCTAAAGTATTTGGTAAGTTACCTTGGATAGAGACTAAGAACACTCCTATTAATGAAATGGGTGCCATCCATTTAAATTAAGAAATTTAGAATATTCATCCTCTTGGAACCTAATTTCTAAAAGAAATTAGGCTATTTCTAAATTAACTGTGTAGTAAATTTTATAATAAGAATGAAAAACATTGTTTGCTAGGAACTGAAGTGTGGCCCCCTACCTCTTTCCAAATTCCCGTGTTGCAGTCCTAACCCTCAGCAGTTCAGAATTTAACTGTGTTTGGAGATAAGGCATTTAAAGAAGTGATCAAGTTAAAATGAAGTTTTTAGTGTGGATCCTAATCCCATATGACTGGTGTCCTTATAAGAAGAGGATATTTGGCCCCAGACATGCACAGGTACAGAAGAAAGACCATGTGAGGACACAGGGAGAAGGTGACCATCTGCCATCCAAGGTGGTCACAAGTCTGCCTGAGACTCTTCCTATACATGTTAGTCCCACTTGGCTCACTTGGAATCCAGGTCACTGTGCCTTTCCCAAAGTGATTTCTCCCCAGTTCCTTCCTTCCACATCCTCATCCCCAGAGACTGGAGCCCAGGTGGGCCACTTTTGCTTTGAGAGGCTCTGAGACTGATTCTGTTCCTGGGAAGGAGATGAGTTACAAAGGAGTTTGGAGTGAACCCTCTGTCCCAGGGTATGCAGAGCTTATCATTGTTCCACTGTAGCCTCCAGACAACAGATGCAAACTGTCAAGCTGCCTGTTCACCACCACAATTTGTGGTCAAGTTTCTTCTCTGCAGCTTCTACAGCTTGCTTAATTCTCCTGAGTTTAGGCCTGGAGATGCGAGTTGGGGACCAAGAGCAGGCATGACCAGAGTTCAGATAGTAAGTTCCAGAGTCTTCCTTTAAGGAAGTCAGAGTGTCACCCCACAGCTTTTACAGACCACAGAGTGAGCAAACCATTCTAAAATTCTGGCCTTGTGTACTAGTGTTAGAAGTCAAGCTTTAAACAAAAAGCAATGTGACGAGCAGGAAGGCTGAGGATTGGAGGTAGAGGATCTCCAGTATAGCACCTTTTCTTTTGACTGACAGGTTGTGTGACTGCACACATTTTCTTGATTCAAAGAAAAACAAGTTAGTCTGCCTGTCCTGTTTCTTATGAACTACCCTATTCTCTTTCTCTCTGAGGCACTTACAAAGCAGCATTGTGACAGCCTATTCTTCCATCTCACCCAGAAACAATGTTAAATCCACCCAACTGCAACTTACAAAATCTCCTTCTTCCCTTTCTGGAAAATCAAAGCTGCATTTATGTCTTTAATTTTCCAACTGCTCTTCCCTTGCACAGGTTCCTTAGTAATTGATCATGACTGGGTATTCTCATTTCAGTGTTTCTCAATTTCTAGGAGAAATCTTTCAAACCAGAGGAGTTTAACTCACCTGAGGACATATATTTTTTCATTGCTTTTAGAGAGAGAGGGAGGGAGAGAGAGAAACATCTACATGAGAGAGAAGCATCGATTGTTTGCCTCCCGTTTATGTGCCCAGACCAGAGATCATATGGGTCCAAACCAGGGGTAGCATGTGACTGTGGCCCCAAATGGGAATCAAATCTGCAAACTACACATGTGACCTGACTACAAATCAGACCTGTAGTCTTTTGGCTACTGGACAATGCTCCAACCAACTGAGCCACACCAGCCAGGGTGACTTGAACTAATTTTGAATACCATATTCTACCATCTTGGGCTTTCATGTCTCCTGCCCTATATCCTTTCTATTTCCTTCAGTCTGAGTTCCTCTTTGTCAACTGAAAAGACAGGAACTATGTAGGAGTTGAGAATTTATATTTTTATATTATTTCATAATATTATAAGAGATCTTATATAACAGGCTTAGACATTTTTGTATTTCTAAAATACAACTGGAAATACATATACATAGCCCACAGTATTCTTCACTGAGTTTTGAATGGGACTTAGATCATTTTTCAGCTTTGATTCTGTTTCTGTGGACCCCTCACATTCATCCTTGAATTTTGAAGAAAACCCCTTACTGACCAGCATACCCTCCTCTGAGTTGGATCATCCTGCTTCTTCACCACTATCCCTCATTTTTGCACATGTTGAAACAAACATGAAGGTCAATGAATATTTGTTGAAGGAATGATGTATAAGACTAGCATGCAGACATAAAGAGAAGGTAAGGAGCATCTTCAGCAAGGAGAACAAAATAGCATAATCAAAGGATATCAGGAAGAGAGTGATGAGGGCAATTTGTTTAAAGAAAGAGGGTGTCCACAGGCAATGAGGTGCACATGCTGGAGAAGTCATTGAATCATCTTTTGATGATTGTAGGGCCTACTTGACTGTAGGGCCTTTGAATGTCAGGCTAAAGAATCTCAGTTTTATTCTGTCTGACCAGGAAAAGGCATGCATAAATTTATGTTTTAGATGGTCTTGAGATAATAAAGTAATACACATTCTTAAATTGTTTTGGAATATATCCTAAGAGATACTGAATTGAACATAGAGTCTCTCTGGTCTGAAATGCTTTAAATATTCACAGAGAAGCTGAGATTATTTAGGCATTCAGAAGGATAAATTCCTAATTCAAAACAAATTTTAACTGCCAGATAAATATGTGTTGCTCAACTTACCTGAATGTTTTTATTGATTATTCATTTTAATAATCTTTAAAAATATCAAGTCTTTCTAACTTTGGGGGGGAGCAACTTAAGATGACTTTTCAGAAAAATAAGATATAATTTATGAGACTGACTATAATATTTTCTCACTGCTACCATGGAAACTACCAGCCATTCTCCTCCTCATTGTAACATAAACCTTATACAATTTAGGAATTCCTTCTTAAACTGGGTTCTTGTTCAAGGCAATCATTGGCAACAAAATGTAATTCAATGAGTTTCCTGGCTTATGAGTACATCATGTTGCATTTAAGAATAGTCTATAAACATGCATGTCAGTAAAGTATATATTTGCTTCAGTTTCAGGTACATGAATTCTTGGTGTTTCGGCTTTGAAACTCCTGGCAGCTGAAACAACAGGAATTTATGAACCAGCAAGTTATTCTTAGAAGAGCTATTCAATATTAAGTATATCAAATAGACTCCCATCTTTGCTCTGAATAAAAAGAGAACACCACTTGCCAATTTGTCATGTTTCCAAATTACCCTTCACATTCACCAAGCAGGTATTCTGCAAAGAAGAAAGTACATACTAGAGAATCAAGTTAAAATTCAGCACCTGGGTCTAAAACAGGGGACTTGGGACTCCAACTCTCTCTGTGGTGCCAGCAACCTGACTAAATAGACTAGAAGATCTTTATTATTTAAGGAGTTGGAGTCCTAACTCATGGCAGTGAAGGCAGTTAAGCTCTACACATCAGGTTAGTCATGCTGCTCAGAAGCACAAGGTTGAATTCACAATTCATTAGTACACCCATCTCTTTAAGACCATCAACATGTGGGTAAAATGTGCATTGTTCTCTTGAGTTAATTATCTTGAATAAAATGTAAGTAGCACTAGTTAGGCAGTAAATTTTATATTTAGGAGGAACTTCAACATACCCATACTATAGTATCATATTTTTTCTAGTTTGTTTGCTATTATAACATAATTCATTGTATTAACTTTCATTACGTGAATTCAAGGGCTCAAAAATGCTACAACAAATGTTGACCTGTATGGCCTCATTCTATTCACAGAAGAACTTCAAACCAAAAGCAGAATTTATGTTGCAATGTGAAGCATCTCCTTACAGACATGGTGTGGGCGGAGGGTGGGGAGGTGGAATGACATTGGTCTCACTGGGTTTCAAGTTTACTTTGTAGGATTGAAATTGATGCTTTTTGTATCACCACGAATGTAAAACATGTTCTCTGTAGTGCCAACTTTTTCCACATGGTGGTACACAGAGAAAGTGACATTATTTGTTCAGCATTTGGGGTAAAAGCTGGGTTTTACTGGTAACTGGAAGCTGATCTTGACTTTACCTAGCTACCCAGAGGGCTGAGGGCATCAATATCCTAGCACACCTGTAGCACATTCCTAATTCATGGGCTTTGCTAGGTAATAATTGTACTATAAGCAATTTCAGAGTATAGCCAGATGTCCAACAAGTATGTGTTTTACCAATAGTTTTGCAGTGCAGTATTATAACAATTAAAAAAGTATTGTATAATATTTTAAGAACCAAATCAAATCTAAGTGAGGGCTAGGGAAGCCATTTAATAGACTATGTAGTCATTAGGTACTGTTTTTTTGTGTGTGGATAGTTCTTGCTTCTGACGGCCTTCAGTAAGTATGAATTCAGGGCTAACCTCTCATTGTATAATGAGCACAGGAAGTAGAAATTATTTACTTAGATACTCCTGACAGTGCTCTTATTGAATCAATAGTAGATTGCTAAATTGCTTCAGAGGTTGAGTAAACCATGAGCTGAAGTTGGTGAACTAGGCCCAATTTAATCACTGGTGTCTTTTAGGACCTCAAGCACCTTGCACAACTTGCCCTGTGCTTCTAACTGTGCATCTCAACATAGAAAAGAATGAAACTTTCCTTCTCCTTTTTTTGTGGAAATAGAACAAATAGAAATGAGTAGCTTGAGATGGAACTTGGCCATGAGAGACTGGCTGGTCTCCCATGTTGAGCACTCCTGCAGGTCAGAGCAGAAAGGCTGCCATGGTGCCAGTGTGCAGAAACAGAACTAGTTCCCTCTGCCTCTGAAAGTCCAGTGGTACAACTCAGACATGCCCCAGACTCACTGACAGGTGCTACAGGGACAGCAGGCATTGTCTAGTTCACAGCCACATGTTCTTGGCAACATCTTCACTTCCACATATGAGAGTGGGACTTGGGACTTCATAAGCCAAGTTCACGAATGTATTTGGGGAAAGAAAGTGGATCAAACATTCAACAACCTGATGAAGCACACAAACCATAATCATGTGATTCTTTATCTTGGTCCCACCAGATTTCTTCAGCATAACTGCATTAGACACATATCCAGGAAAGCATTTTTTGGATTACATAATCTGCAAATATTGTGAGTAACTTCCTTATAATTATATTATGAGTATAATTTTAAGTAATGATTAAAAGGTATGAAGGTACTTTTGAAAGGTTTGGCTTGACTTATTTGTAGAGAAATGAGAGGACTGTTATTACAAAGTGCTTAGTGACTACACTGAGGGAATTATTCAAAGATTTCAGCTTTACCAGAAGACAGATATAGAGACTCTCCTTAACCTTGTCTACTCAAGTTTGGGTCATTTCCACAATCTTTTAGCATTTTATTTTTTCTAACCCTTGCCAACAACCTACCTATATACTATCTTAAAATGCTAGTCTACTAAGGATGTGACCAAAAAGGACAAAAGGAATAATCACCCTTCATATTTATTCTACTCTATTTCTGTAACAATATCCCAGCACACTATATTGGGCCACTCTCCTGGTCCTGGCCACAGCCTTGCACTTATGGTTCCTGTTGTCACTTGGTTCCCCCTCTGTTCAGCATCCTCCCTCAGTAAAACACTTTTAGAAACAGGTGCCCCCCACTTCATGTTCATCATCAGTCTTGAGTTTGCCTAATTCACTCACTCATGCTCTTTGTAGATATCTCAGCCACAACTGCATTACAGCCCTCAGACCTGGAGTGTTCAAGGACCTGCATCAGCTAACTTGGCTGTAAGTATTCCAGCTTTTCCTGCCTCAGAAAGGACCCCAGTCTTAATGATACACACTGGTATTCACAATACCCATCTATTTGTGTGTCTCGTTTACTATTCTTATTTTTCTGGTTGTAACGTAATCTGGAGCACTTCACTCAAGCAATTCAGATAATGATACAACAAGTGACAACTGTATGAAAGAAAACTCATGCCATGCCCTTCCAAATGGCCTTCTGAGCCCAGAGCTGGGCTTGCTAAGCCTTCTGTCCACCTAGTGTTTACCTGTGGTTACATCTCTCACCTCAGCTCTATTGACATTTGGCTCCAGATAATTCTTTAGTTGGGGGAAGTGGGTGTTTCCTGTATTGTAGGATGTTTAGCAGCCTCTGTGGCCTCTACCTCAATAGATGCCCATAGTACTCACCCCCAGCGTGTGACAACCAAACATGTGTTCCAACACTCCCAAATGTCCCCCAGAGAAGTCATCCTCTGTGGAAAACCACTGACCTAGAAAGTAAGCAAGTTAAAGACTCTTTGGATTTCCAGAGCATTCATAGAGAAATCTGAATATATGGCCAGTGGTTTGTCACCATGTTCAAGGCTAAGCCACCAGCTTCATCCCAAGAGATCTCACATCAGATGTCCGTTTTTTCACCAGGAAAATGAACAAAGGGCAGTTAGAAGGTGTTCTCTGTCCATTTGCCCATTTTCCATAGGTAGACCTGGTCTAATAGAAAAGGTCAGGGCCTCAGCTTCATCCAGACCCATGTGTATGCTGTGGTGTGAGGCCTAATGTTGCAGGTGATTGTCTTAATCTTCTTAGGCCTCTTTTCCTCATTTTTAAACTGAAATAATAATATCTTTCTAAGAGTAATGTTGTGAGGACTGGCTCACATGATGTATGTAAAGCACCACATGCATCACACCCAGCATATAGCAGGCCCTTGATGTTTCTTTCTTCTCTAGATCCTCAGGGACTGCTGGAAATAAGAAGAGGTAGTACTTGGCTTCAAATATAAGAGAAAAGAAGGCATATTAGTCTAATTTTTTCTAGGAAGTGCCATATATACTTAAAAGCAGTGATTTGAATATATAAATATTTTCACTGTTTCACTCTCCCAGCTCCTAATGAGTTTATTTGTATAAACATTACTAAATATATCATTTAAACATTGTGAAACTGTAGAACCATTTGTAATATCCTAAAAAAAATTTAAATTAATTCTTCATTCAGTCAAGTAGTGGGTTAAAGCATTTAGGAATTCCAAGTTTAGCCAATGAATAAGTGTAGCTTGTATGAGACTCACATGACCAGATGTGAAGGGTAAAACTTGGGTCCATAAGTCCATCAGGATGGACTTGCTCAGTGCAGGGATGGGATTTTGGGGGAAAAGCTGCTCTGCCCACAGGATGAAGGGGAGGTTCTCAGGAAGGAGAGTGAGCCCCAGTGTGAAGGAATAGGAAGGGAGACAGCAGGTGTTGGGCAGAGGCAAAATTGTCACAGGCCTTTTAGTTTTTTTCTGGTTTTACTTCAAAAATGTCTCTGACATTGGAAATGTTTGTGATCTGTTTTGTCAGAATTCTAGATGACAATCCAATAACCAGAATTTCACAGCAGCTATTCACTGGATTAAGTTCCTTGTTTTTCCTGTAAGTATTTACCTCCCTTTCAATTCACCTGTCTATACATTGCAATGACATCTAACACCAGCTTATAAAAACAACTTTAGAAAAATCAAGCCCACTACAATTTTTATTAGTTGAAACCTGTCCTGTATTTCCAGTCACAATTACTGTTGCCACTTCCTGGCCAGGGCTCAGGCTATATTTTAGTCTACTGACTGATTGCTTTTGGATCTCCTTGTATTTCCTTTAGTCCTAAGGCATGTTTATATTTGTAGTGGTTGGCCAAAGATAGTGTTCATTTTTATCTCCTAACTTAATTTAAACTGAGTAGAATCTCCCAGGAGTTTAGCCTCCAACTACATTTTTAACAGAGGAAAATGTGCCTTTGGCCAGCAAGTCACTGAAAATGCCAAAATCTTTGTCTTACCAACAGAGCAATTCTCATAATTACATTGTCACTGTTTATTAATAGACTAGAATGATCTATCAGCAGGAGTCTTTCATGTACCTTTGCAGTTAATCATATAGCATCATTATTTTTCCATTTGTCAGAAGGGACTACAATATCACAAATTAATTGTGCAGCTTAACGTGCTCATGAGTTGTTTCCTTTGCCCAAATGTCCCCTATATCACTTAGATTTAATGCCAGTTCCAGTGTGCCCCTTTATTATTGTAAATGATTAATATTTCCTTAAGAAAAAACTTCAGATATATAATACTAGAAATGATTGCAAATTTGGAGTTCACAAAAACAATTATCATGACCTTCAAAAGTATTGCCTAATATATATTTTGTTTCATCTCATAAAATTAAACTGTATAGTATTTATTTTTAGGTTATATGTCATACTGATGCATTCATGGTTTCTTTGACATCTGTTGCTTTATCTGTGCCACACAAATATCTACAGACCATTTTGAAGAGGAAGTTATGTTTACAGACTTTATCCTAATATATCAATTTTAGCATGCAAGTTTCCACATTGTGGAAATAGTAAAAAACTGTTCTTAATATGCCACACTATTTTGTTTCATTTTTAAACTTTTATTTTTAATTTAAGTAAAGTTAGTATACAATCCTATATTGTTTATACTAGCTCCAGGTATACAATATTAATTAATATCTTCTTTGTATACAGGTCTATGGTCAATAACTATTTAGAAGCCCTTCCCAAGAAGATGTGTGCCCAAATGCCTCAACTCAACTGGGTGTGAGTATGCATGTAGACACTGATTTGTTATTTGCACAGATTAAGGAAACTATCTCAGAAGTGAATTCACCATTATATAACAAGTCTATCTGTGCTCTTCTTCCCAAAGCTAAAACCTGATTCTGTTACTTCTGGTTCAAAAATCTTGAGAATCCCAAAGCATGTGAGGGTAAAATTCAAACTTCCTCTTGAGCACTGCGACCCATGACTTTCCATCCTTCACCCCATCTAGTCACTTTCTCTGCCCTTCTCCTCCTGTGCCTTCCTTCCAAATGCACTAGTAGTCCCTGCCTACAGCACACACTGCTCATTTATTCTTTTGCCTAACTCCAGCTTCCTTCAAAAGTTCTCTTAATCATCACCTCCAGGAAGCCAGCCCTGACACACCAATCAATTTCAGTGGCTGCCTCTGTGCTCCCCTTACACTAAGAACAGACTTCCACTCTGCCACCAGTTTCTGCCCTGCACATCTGCCTCACAGTACTATTGTCATTGTGCCACTGGATTACTGAATGTCTCCTATGCTTTCAGAACTTCCATGGGGGCTGAAACCCACCTATGATCTTATACCCCAGCAATAACACTATAATTGGCACATAAGAGGTGCTTAACACACCATAGTAAAAGTGCCACATCATTTTCATTCTTCGTTACCTTTCAACCAATGCTTAATTAAACATTCATGAAAATTCCTCATGGCTTCACCACCTCTTCATACCATTCTCTGTCATGTTTATCCTCATGGCCTCCTGAGACAGGCAGTGTGGTCACAGGCAGCCTTTTCTGCACTGAGAAAGTCCCCCAGATCTCCTCTCATGTGAAATCCGGGGACTCAATGCCCATAAGATGATACAGTTTAGTGTCTAAGCTGTTGATTTTCCCTGAACTGGCCTACTATCAAAAGGCCCTTATGGCATAGACGGCTCTCTAAGGAATGGTAAGAAGAGTGGTGATTCTTCTTCCAGCAGATCAGGACATACATCCTGCCTCTGACATTCAGGATTTGGAAGATAACTTTGGCCTGAGTTTCTCCTTCAGCAAAATAATGACAATATTGGCAGATGTAAGATGTAACAACCTATTACGCCATGGTTAAGTGTCTAGGCTTTACAATCAGACAGATCTGGGGAAGAAGGGCACTTCTACCACTTAGCAGCTGTGTGAGCAAAAGAAAAATGAATTTCCAAGAACCTCACATTCCTCACATATAAAATTGTGGGAGGGGTGCGGGGTGGAGGTGATAGTACTAACTTAAGTCTTCAGAGTAGTACCTGCCAGTGTAAAAGCCCAATAAATAGTAGTTACTGCTATTACAGGGGCAAAATTAGGATAATCAATAGCATGGTATCCAGCATAGATAGATACTCACTGAAATGTTGGGCTGCTCTTTTCCTTGACTTCATTAAGTTCTAACATCAACTAAAAGGAGAAAATAAGCATAATATGAATTATATTAACCCTGCAATAATTAAAGGGAAGCATAAAAATTGGAATGAAGTAAAAATAAATTCAGAACAGTTATATCAACAAAAAAGTACCTCTAGGCATATGATTTATGCAAAAATATTAAAAATATTTTTCCTCTATGCCTTTTAGGGATTTGGAAGGCAATGGAATAAAGTATCTTACGAATTCCAGCTTTCTGTCATGCGATGCACTCACTGTGCTGTAAGTAAGCAATGGACTTCCGTAAATGATGTGATACCCACTAGATTTGGAAATCAAATGAAAATATTGATGAGGAATTTAAAGTAGTGTCTTATTTACAGCTTTGGTCTGAGACTGCAGTATTTGAAAATGCACATGTGGCTTGATTTATTTTCATAGGAGTCCAAGACTTTACATTTAGCTGCCACCATGTAGGTCTTGGGGTGCTCTCCTTGTTTCTGAGGACAGTCACTGTTTCTTTGCATTCTTTCTTCTAAACTGGTGCTTAAACCCATGGTCTTCAAAATGAGATAATGTACGTGAAAGTGGTTAGCTACCCAGTGATTGTTACTGCCAATGACACTTATCACATGATGTCTCTTTGAAAAATGTTTTTTTTAATTCTAAGGGAAAAAAACATTTAAAGTGTTCTAATGAGCCAACAATTCTGATTGGTGATTCTAATTGTTGACTATGCTTTTTATGGGTGCAGGAAGGCAGATGGGTTGGTTAATTGGCATATTTGTACTGGAAAGCTTTGCTTTTGTTTTAATCATAATTAGCTATATAGAGTAAATCCTTAACAATGTTGGTTAGTTGGTTAGATGGATGGGTGGTTGGAGAAGAAAAGTTGGAGTCTAACCATTTGTCGTAGTTAAACCACTGTTCTCTAACAAACTAAGAGCTAAGACTGTTTGCCAGGTTGCACATTTATCAATCAGATTGCAGGTAAGGATGTTGAATGAAAAAAGAGGCTATCCCCCTCAGGAGATGCAAAGAATTTATTCTTTTTCTCAAGGTTGATGAGAGAGTACACTGGAAAACTACGTAAAGTACATCAACACCTTCTCTTTTATACTTCCATGTAGCTTTGACATCACTTTCATACCCATTATCTCTCATTAAGCACCTCTGTAAGGCAAGTAAGTGGTGGCTGACCCTCACTTTCTGCCATTTCTCTTAGGGGATTATGCTTATAGGCAAAGAGAATGTAAAACCACTATGATCCCACCAAATTTAAAATTTGTTTGTGACCCCAGAAACTGCTACAAGGTTGGTCCAAGCTTTGCTCTTTCTGACCTTCTTCTAAGGAGTGCATCTTAAAGGCATCTAAAGGCCTTCTGAAGAATTATTAACAGGGTCCAAATCTGACATCACTTGTGTCTATTTGGGGGGAAAAAGCACTTTCTAAAGTAACAAGATCCAAACAAAATGTAGCTTTATAGGCCACACTCAGCACCCCAAACAATTTGTGACAGCATTCCCTACAGAGGGTTTGTGGACATCTCAATGCAAAACTGCAGCCTTATTTCCAGAGCCCACCTCACTTTGAGACTTCAAAAGAGTCTGAGGAAAGTCTACCCAGAACAATGGCCTGTCCTGATGAGAAATGGTTACTGCACCAGACACCAACCAGCGGTGCTGACTCTCACCATGTCTTACAGGTTTCTGCCTAGAAATCAAATTGATTTTGTTCCAGAGAAGACATTTTCTTCATTAAAAAATTTAGGAGAACTGTAAGTAGCATGGTCTACTAGGAAAATATGATTGCTTCTTCCAAGATGATAAATTTAACTGACCAGTGAGACTGCTTCTCCACTCATAGCAATCAAAATCCTGTAGACTGCTGGATATTCAAAATCCATTAAGAAAATAAACATTATATTGAAATCAAGAGCAAATTAAAATTAGACAGAGAACTTAATACGGATTTAGCCTACTCTAATTTCCCTGCCTGTTTTCTTTGGGTAATTTTGTGTATGTGTGTGATTGGGAATGAGTGAATTTTTATAGGTTCTTGAAGCCAGAGATCATTATCTCTAATGGCTAAAGCATAGTTAATTCTCAATAAATGCTTGCTGAATGAATTAACTAACTAAAGTGGTATTAATGAATTCTAACTACACAAAGGAACCAAAATTGTGTTATTTCTTGAGAAATTATGAGTTCTAGAGCAGATGAAGCAAATACTGAACTCAAGAATGAAGCTTAAGCTCACTGAAAAAAATTCAGAGAATTCATGGAACTTGTTCTGTTCAAACATATGTTTTGTAGACCTAAGCCTTTGAAAAAGCATCTTTCTTGCTATTAATTCATTATCACCCACATAATTGTGTATTGTTAGAAGTTAAAACTGTGTTGTAAATAGTGACAATTAGGGTAGAGAGCTCCTCCCTCCAATCTGAGGTCTAACAGAAATTCATTTCTTAATTAATATTCCTTCATTAATTATACCTTTTTTTGATATCCAAAAAAGGCTGGGAAAAATAACTAAGTAAGAGTAATTTGAAAAATAATTCATGAATAATTTAGATATTTCAATCTAATTCATGAGTATCAAATCCATAAATATTTATTAAGTGCCTAGTGTATGTAAGGCACTGCATTAAAATTAAAAATATCATTTTATTACAAAAATTAAAGGCAGTTCACTCAAAAGAGCTCATTCATTTCTCACAAGTGTCCCTGGTCAGAACTTGAGGGGTGGATATGGGGTCCGGGGGAGACGAAGAGCAGCTAAGGGCAAATAGGAGTGGGTTTATGTACAAACTTCAGAAAACAGTGATATGAAGTCCACAATTTGAAAAATTTCCTAATCTTCCTCTTATTCTATACTTTGGAAGAGCTACCTGCCCCCACCCCAAGTAAAAGAGCCCAATTAAGAGACACTAGCTTGCTTCTTTAAGACCATCAATAATCATGTTTTAATACACATAGCATCAGTAAGACAATAGAAATTCAGAAGTTAATGGAACTAACTTGAACAAGGCATTTATATTTTTTGAGTTTATAAAAATGTTAAATAATTTTACTATGCCTTCATGACACCAACCCCCTCCTGGGGAGGAATAAATTCCCTTCCTTGAGGCCACTGAAGTCCTTTCCCCCCATAAGACTGCTCTTCCTTTTTTAGTGTAATTTGAAAAACACTTTCTAGGTATACAAGATCATTGTCATCTTGCTTTGTTGTCAGGGCTTCCAACCCGTGCTCACCTGAGGCTTTCCTTCTGTGGCATGACCCAGGTATGCTCCTCCCATTTGGAGCACGAGACCAGATTTCCCAGCTGGCAGGACCTCTACACTTGGACATCACAATGGCCCCACAAGAGCAATCTATTAAAACTAAATTTACACCCCTGGCCAGATTGCTTAATTGGTTGGAGCATCATGCCATACACCAAAATGTTACCTGTTCAATCCCTGGTCAGGCACATATAGGAGGCAACCCACTCACGTTTTGTTTCATATCTATGTTTCTCTCTCTCTCTCAAATCAACAAAAAACATAGCCTCAGGTAAGGATTAAAAAACACAATTTACAAACAACCCTTACCCCACTGCCAGCTTCTTTCCCTAGACTCTCCATCTTACTGGTGTCAGCACCCTTCACTACAGCTAAACTCAAAGATAGCTCTCTTTTCTTCTCTCTTTATACTTCTTGTCCTACAAGACCACAAGCCCTGTCAGTGCCTTGCCTTGAACCCTCATCAGCTATTCCAGGATTAAAGCATTCTGCTGGTACCCTCCTCTGATTCTGGCTTCTCAGCTTATCTTTCATGATTCTAACAGATTTACATCATCCCATAACCCACAGCATATTATGCCACTCTCCTGCTTAATACTCCCCTGTTGCATGCTGTTTAGCAAGTCCTTCACATAATTCTCAAATGTTAATGTCAGAAAACTCACAGCTTTGATTTTAAATGCATGGCTCCCTTACCCCAACCCCCCACCATGAACTTCCAATGTGATAGTTCCAGACCAGCACCAGGAATGTGCTGTGTTTATGACCATCCTCCTTGGTTCTAATGCCTGGACTCTACTCTTGGAAATCCTCAGAAAGTACTCATGGCCCTCCTATTTTGTCTCCATGCACTTTTTCAGGCCCCATCATATTCATCCCATACTTTCTATCCTCCACTCACATTAGATCACTTGCTGACTCCAGCTGAGTTGACTCCTGAGCGTCTGTTTTTCTGATCCTGTGTAATTTAACCTTGCACTGAAAGGCTGCTGTCCTTTTGTCCCACCTATGAAAATCCTCCACCTTTGTTCGGACTCTTCCCCATTTCCCAGGCCAAGTTTGAGGACTCTTTCCTCTGCTTTGTGCCTGTACTTCTGTAATACCACTTGTTTCATTCTTGCCTTGTTTTATAATTGAGCTGTTTGCTCTAATTTTAAGTTTCTTTAAATTTTTTATTTATTGATTTTTAGAGAGAGAGAGGGAGGGAGAAAGAAAGGGAGAAAATGCCAATTTGTCATTCCACTTATTTATGTATTCATTGGCTGATTCTTGTATGTGCCCTGGCCCAGGACCAAACCTGCAACCTTGCTGTATTGAGACAATACTCTAACCAGCTGAGCTACCCAGCCAGGAAAAGTTATAAGACTTTTAAAGAAAAATCTAAACCTTAGATATTTATATCTCCCACATATCTATCAGCAGCTCCAAAGTATAAATGAGATCTTTTGTTTAATTCTTAAACATATTCACATCTGGATCAGAAGGGCATTTTGGATTCTTAAAGATTCTTGATTCCTACTGATCCTAACAAATATCTTTTCCTCATCCTGCAGAAATACTTCCCTATGATCTTTCTGACTCAGATAGCCCTGTTATATTTAGTTCTGAATTCTCAATTTCTTATTTTTAAAAAGTAGCATATAAAAATAGATGAAAATATATTAATTTACCTGCTCAAGATTATTTGGACAGATACAGTGTACACAACAATGCTGTCTTAGTTGGAATGCAAAATGAATACAAGGCATAGGTCTTGGTCACAGAAATATTATCATATAGTTAAATAAGCAAGATGTCACATATATGAACCAATAGGATCACAAAACAGTGAATGGTCAAAATGTACAAAGAGCCCTGGCTGGGGTAGCTCAGTGGATTGAGTGCAGGCTGCGAACCAAAGTGTTGCAGGTTCGATTCCCAGTCAGGGCACATGCCTGGGTTGCAGGCCCAGCAACCGCACATTGATGTCTCTCTCTCTCTCTTTCTTTCTCCCTCTCTAAAAATAAATAAATAAAATCTTTTAAAAAAAAGTACAAAGAGTACCTAAAACAGATGAAATTAATAAAAGTAGATATTGAAGCCAAATTGGGAATGTGTTGGAAAGGGGCTGAAAGGAAATTACAGACAGGAACTGCAAGAACAAAATGTCACATGTCTGAAAGTGTTGGAAAACATACCCATTTGGCCAACTCACATGACTTGGTTGTATAACAAGATATCTGGTTGGTTAAGTTGAATCATATTTTCTATTATGTCAAACGGATGATGAAACTTGTGAGGAGCAATCACCATGTCACTTATTTCCAATGTAATTGCTTTGGATTTTCACTGTCACCAACAGGGACCTATCTAGCAATCTGATAAAGGAGCTACCAGCCCACATTTTTAAAGACCTGAAACTTCTACAAAAACTGTAAGTTCTTCTTACCACTGTTATCAGATTTAAATGCTAGCATCTTAAGCTTCCAAAGTAATAACATCCTGACGCTTCCTTCCTTCTTCTCGCTAATGGTACAAAAGGAATCTGTCGTCCAACCCTCTCTTGTATCTCCACAAGAACCAGTTTGAAAGCCTTAAACAACTTCAGTCTCTGTAAGTGAAATATGACAGAATGTTGATTATTATTTTAGTGGATGTACTTTACTTAGAAATACACCTGATTTGTATGGGAAAATCTCATCTTGCAGTTTTCACATAGAATTAAATTTGCAACTGTTTTGTTACTGAAACTTTGGTGAAGAACCAATTGTGGAAGACTTCCTGCTTCTTCCCTTTCCTTTCCCTATGGTAATCAACTTGCTATCAGTCTACAGAGAATGCTTATTACTTTTCAATCAATGTAGGAAACTATTAACCCATAAGATGACTATTCAGACACTTAATTTTGTTTAGTAGTTTAAAATTTCAACTACATTAGGCTGCAAACAGTGTCAACAGCTCTGCCAGTTATCCTTTGTTTTTACACAGAAGACATACTATATCACCCAGTCTCAGCCTAAAGTCTTTCTTTATTTAATTCCAAAGACTAAGACTTAATGTCATTTTTTATTCTTGCTACATAGCTTTCTATTGAAAATAAATGCAAGATATAAGTTCTCTCTCAACAGCTGTTAGTTAGCATCCACTGTTGTAAAGGACTCAGTTTTTGCTCTCAAGAAGCTAGAATATTAAAAACCAAAAATATAAATAATACATTGTTTTTAAACATATGAATAGACAAAGTGTGAATAAAATGACTCTTTCCTTCACTCACCACATACTGAATTCTGAGAGGCAAAATATCAAGTTACCATGTCATACCTTTCTGAAAAGTAAAAGTTGTAACTATTTACTTCAAACTTTTCTTTCTACATTTTTTCTCTGTCGTCTCATGTATTTTTTCTAAAGATTCATTTACATATTTATTTCACATTTATTGGCCACCAACTTATTCATAGCACTCACTGTCTTAAACACTCAGGATATAGTGACTTCTGCTCTTTTGGAAACTATAGGCTGTTAGTCAAATAATCACACAATCCACAAAAAGCTAAATCTATAATAAATCCAGGAGAAAGCTAGAGAGCAAAAGAAAAAGGAGGGGAAATCCTTTTAAAAGGATTCCAGCATTTCCTGCAGGAGAGTCCCTGTGAGGACTCAGTAGCAGTGTATCTCCTGTGAGCTTTGTTTCTGACAAACAAAAAGCAAGGTGGTTTCTCTGTGAAGGATTCACCGGGCAAAGGAAAACTCAGGACATGTTGAAAAAATCCTTATTCAGGTTAGTAAAAAAGACATGGAGTGAGAGTTAAACACCTTTTCACAGTAAACCTTAAAAGTGAAAGGCTTCTGTCATTTTAGATTGCCTTCTCTGCATCCATGGTTTCTGAGAACTGTTGTACTCGCTTAATTCATGCCACCCTAAAGAGGTCTCCAAAGAACCCATATTTGAAGAAGCATGTGGATAAATGATGAGTAGACAGGTTACCATTGGAGCCCGCCAAGGACAGCTTCTGGGGCTGGAAGAATGAAAAGATCATGCTTTCCATGGTTGTCTTAGAAAATAATTGTCCTGAATTGGGGCTCTTCTTCTTGATTCCTTGGTTTTCTCCATGAAGACACACAGGCCAGAAAAAATGACTGTATTAAAATTCAGATTCTCACAAACTCACTTAGTGATGCTCTCTGGTTAGCAGCTCCTGTCGCAAACCTACTAACTCCCATGCTATGGTTTCTAAAATCAGACTATTGAGCCAAGTTCATAATTACACAAATCACCACTGCTGTTTTAAACCAAAGAAATGAATGACAGTGCTGTATTAGTAATATAATTCTGCATAGGAAGTGACAAAATAGCTCCAATGTACAGGAGCTATAAGAGAAATGGCAATTTTCTCAGATAGCTTGCCGTAAAATTCTCATCCTACTTTAAATTGGTAACATAAGGTTTTGAAGGGTGATATTTACAAAGTGACAAAGAATGCAATTACTAAAAAGTAAAACCCTAAAAACACGAAACCTGTTTTCCCTGTTTTCCAGAGACCTGGAAAGGATAGAGATTCCAAATATAAACACACACATGTTTCAGCCCATGAGGAATCTTTCTCACATGTATGTATGTACAAAAGAACAGAGAAGGCTGCATGATGGAATGTTGCAGTTATTCTAGTGCAGACTGTCTCATGTGTCACTGCAATGTGTTTTTGTGCAAGAAAACTCTTTTTATTGAGAACTTTTTAATTTTGTCACCTTTGGTCCCTGTTCAAATAGAATTCAATATTTGATGTGCCGACATGAATGACACTTCTCTCTGGAAATACGCTGTTTATCCAATTGAGGCCCAATAAGAGATCAGGGTACCAAAATGCCACACATTACACAAGATGAAGTCATTGGCTCAATGGTACTCAGGAGACCTGGGAACATTAATTCACCTCTCATGAATGAGCAGTTGGCTGCTCTAAGATTTGAGCCCTTAGGAAGAAAGGTGCTTATATAAATTCCAGGTGTTGTTACTGTTACTAAGTGCACTTCAAAATGGAGGTAATTAATCTTTATAGTAGTTTTTGATAAGTCACTTGAATATATTTGACTAAAGTGCACTGTGTAAGTTGTGTTAATATATGTGTTTATGACATGATTATTTCTTTATCAACTGTGTAATTTCTGTATTCATGATTTCAAAAATTAACCATTGTTATCCACAACAATAGGGAGAATTCGAAGTAAGCTTACAAGCTGGGTGCAGCAAGTGGCTGAAATGGTTGGTGTGAAGGTGCTCTTTTGGGAAAACATTTTGTCTGTGTATGTGCCATAGGTGTAATTACTAAAGGACAAGTGTTCAATGCATGCTCATATGGTTTTCACAATTTTTCTTTCTGTGGCACTAGTAGATAAATATTGAAGGAGGATCTCATTCCCTTGTTGCAGGCAGAATGTGAGGTCTTAGAATAGAGAAATTCAACCTCTTTAGAACTCAATAGAGAATGTTAGTTTGAAGTCAGAAGGACCCAACAACTAACAGAAAATATGTTAACTTGAGTTCCTACAAAGTGGCCTAGTTCTTCTTTCATTTTCTCTATCCACACTCACTGAAACACTACCACCCCCCCCTTTCCACCTGCCAACCAGGGCCACATTCACAGTAGGAGGAGAGGCCAAACCACTGAGAGACCCTAACTGGCTCTACCTGAAGACAGTGGACATAATTCCTAAAAGAACCAAGAGGTCAAGTGTGTGCCTGGGACTCCAGGGAAGGAGGGGAAAACAAGAGAATTATATGTCAAGTTCTTTTAATTGGGTAGATGATATGGGGAAACTAGACTGTAAGCTGCACAGGGCAGGGATTGCCTCCAATGATTCTACTTGACATCCCAGTACTAAATTATGCATCATTCATTTGCTCATCTAAGAAGTGTTTGCTGAGTACTTCCCATGTGCTAGGTATTGTTCTAAATCTGAGTACACAGGATGACCAGGAGAGAGAAGTGTCTGCCCCATGGAGCTTTCATGCGACTTTTAGAACCAAAAAGCAAACATGTAAGCAAACAAATAGTTAATAAATGCTCTGAAAAGAAGTACAGCCAGATAAAAGGATTGAGGAATGGTTCAAAGAGAAGTCAGAATGATGCGACATTCTAGCGAACCTTAATGGAGAGAGAGAGAAGCCTTGAGTATCAGAGGGAAGAGGGAAGAATCTTCCAGGCAGAGGGAAAAGCAAAAGCACCATACTGAGGAAGGGGTGAGCTAGCTAGTGTGAGGATTAGAAGGCCTGTGTGTCTGGGTGGAGGGAGGCTGGAAGTGGAGGAGGTAAGCAGGATCTGGGGAGCCAGTGGTCCCATCTCCGGAGGCCTTGAAACTGTGGCAAAATCAAGCTTTTTTTTTTTTAACTTGCTGGTCTACCAACTGGATGGGGAGGGAAATAAAAAGAATTAGAAGAAAAGAGATGAACTAAAAGAGGTAGTAAAACAAGAACAGAAAAATTCTTATGGGAGAAAATCCTAAACACACAAGTCTGAGAAATGGCAATAAGCCAGACAACCTCCCCAACTCAAATGCTGGACCATTTTACACACCTGGGTCATAAATAGAAATAAAATCTCTCTGGTCTCTGGGAAGAAATTGTGTTTCAGGAGCTGCTTTTCCTCCTGGCTTTAGTGAGCCTGAGTTTTTCTAATCTCAGAAATGCTTTTTTCCTGCCAGGGATAATGAGGCACACTTAAGTGAGTATACTTAAAACTATGTACAAGACAGGAATGTTTTCAGTGAGCTACCATAGGTCCTTTGCATCCCAAATTCAAGCCCCTGAATGTTTGCTCAAGATCAACTTAACAAAGACAATGTACTTTTTACAGCACCCTAGAGAATAATTCCACATGATGGGGACTTCGAATTCTCATGTCCTCCCCTGACTCACTTCAGACAAGCCACACATTTCTATGTTCTTCAGGTTTATTTTTAAAAGAAGCACCCTGCCTAGAGTAACATATTTCATGAAGAACTCTTAAATTACATAATGTTTGTTAAACAAAAACAAGCAGACCTAGTGAAGTTGCATGCCTAAGAAAGCTGCAGCCCTGATGGGATTGCAGCTGTGGTTTCTGTGTCATTGCTGTAAAGTGACTCTGTTTTTTCCCTTTGACTTTAGTTATTTCAAAAACTTTCGATACTGCTCCTATGCTCCCCATGTCCGAATATGTATGCCCTTGACTGACGGCATTTCTTCATTTGAAGACCTCTTGGCTAACAATATCCTCAGAATATGTGTCTGGGTTATAGCTTTCATAACCTGCTTTGGAAATCTTTTTGTCATTGGCATGAGATCTTTCATTAAGTCTGAAAACATGACTCACGCTATGTCCATCAAAATCCTTTGTTGTAAGTATGTTTCCTATCTATACAGATCTAGGATATATTCTGTGAGCTATAAACTAGATATATGCTGACCTCCAACCAATGGCATTTAATATAAATTATATATGTCAGGCAACTTTTTAAAAAAGTATGATGGCGCTATTATCTGTGATTCCTCTGTTGTAAATTGTATGAATTGTCAGGAATCCAGAACCCACCTTGGGGGTGTCTTGGAAATGGGGTAACAGGGAGCCAAAGAGTCAAGGGATGGATTCCAGAGGACAGGTTGTGAGTTACAAAATTAAACTTAGTTTAACCCTCAATTACAGTAACACCCATGCTACTCAAGCCCAGAAAATTATTCTTTTCATTAAATATGTAATACTTGTTTACTGTTTAAAATCAAGCTACCTCTAAATAGCACCCCGAAACCTTTTTTCTTAAATTATAAAACTAAGATGCAGTGTTTTACTTGGAAATAATGCATTCTTCAAGTCCTTTGTCTTTGAAGTACTGTTGTAGTACTGTGCTTATATTAGTTCACTTAATATAGGATAAGGAAGACCTAATCAGAAAACAAAAACAAATGCTGGGAACTACTAACATACCCTATATCCATTCCTTAACAGGTGCAGACTGTCTTATGGGTGTTTACTTGTTCTTCATTGGCTTTTTTGATATAAAATATCGTGGGCAGTACCAGAAGTATGCATTGCTATGGATGGAGAGTTTCCAGTGCCGCCTCATGGGAGTCCTGGCCATGCTGTCCACTGAAGTCTCTGTCCTGCTGCTGACGTACTTGACTTTGGAGAAGTTCCTAGTCATTGTCTTTCCCTTCAGTAAAATTCGTCCTGGAAAACAGCAGACCTCTGTCATCCTCATTGGCATCTGGATTGTGGGATTTGTAATAGCTGTGATTCCATTTTCAAACAAGGATTATTTTGGAAACTTTTATGGAAAAAATGGAGTATGTTTTCCACTTTATTATGACCAAACTGAAGATATTGGAAGTGAAGGGTATTCTCTTGGAATTTTCCTAGGTAAATTATATTTTTTTATTTTCTGGACAAATGTAATTTTGATAGAAATACCATAAATTTTTATTCATCTCAGAAAGTAAACAAATATAGATAAGTCTGTGTCTATTTTTTTTAAAAAAGTTCTTGCTGTGTATTTACAGAATTTTTATTAAACTTTTCATTTTAGAGATTTAGCATGAAAAAGCATACTGTCAATATTTCATGATTTACTATATGTCAGACCTTTGGTTTCATATTTATACATAGTGACTATGAGCTAGAGGAATTCTAGGTCACTTAGTTGTCCTCTCACACTACCAAGTTACTTGAACTTATTTTTTTTTACCATCTAGATATGATTAAATAAATAATAATATAAAATTCAGAAAACTCACAGGAGATTATCTGAGTAGAAATTCTAGGAAGGTTTATTGTCTTTGGTAAATGCTACTTGGAAGTTAACAATGTAAGGACACTTCATAAAACTCTTCAATCCCCACTATTTTTTAAGAAAATAAGACCATGTCCCCTCTGTTACAAATGAGGGAGAAACTTAGCCCTTTAGAGCTAAAAACCCTTTTCATCATCTAATAGGTATCTCACTTGTTTAAAATTAAGGGCATTCCCTTGTCCTCTCTTTATGAAAGTATTATCATTTCAATTTCCTCTTCTTATCTTTTTCTCCCATCTAACTGGTCAATAAGCTCTAATTTTCTTTTTCACAAATATTTTTTATCCAAATATGCCTCCCTTTTCTATTTCTTCCAGACTCTCAATCCACTGCTAACACCTTCCTTTAAAAACCTTACTAACTAAACCCTGAATTACATTAGCCCTAACTCGTCTTTTGTCCTCTGGGCCCCTCTCTCCTATTCGTGTGGTACCTACCACTGTTATAAACTCCCTGAGGACAGAAGGAACTATGCTTTCCTCTGCTCAGAGACCTTCAATGACACCTTGCAACTACCAAGGTCAAGTTTAAATTGTCACTGAAAGTCCATCACAAAATGGCCCTAGTCACTGTCTCCAGCTGTTCTTCACCATTCCTTCTCTTCTTCTTCTGAAAAATAAAAAAACCTATATGCCAAATTTTAATAATACTCCTCACATACTATCCTATTTTATAGCTATTTTTTAACAGATATTTCCTTCCTAGGATATTGTAAGGTGTTCCTAGCACAGGTGCACTTCATAAAGAGCTTCCCTCATGTGCACCAGACAATGTTATGTTACTTTATATTACATTGTTACATTCATTAATTCAACATGAATTTATGAAGCACTTATCATAGGCCAAGCACTATTGCAGGTACTGGATATACAACAGATTTTCCTCTTAGACCTGCAGTCAGAAAGCAGGATGACAAGAAGTAGACACATCTTACATCATAAGCTGACAAGGGCATGAAGAGGAGTACAGCATGTTCTAGGAGCCCCAGATCTGGGGAACCAGGAGAGGCTTCCCAGGGAAATGAATCCAAACCGAGGCCCGCAGGAGAAGGAAGCATTAGCTAAGTGAAGCAGAGGCTGTGTTCAAGAAAAGACAGAGGACTTAAGAGGCCCAAAGCCAGGGAGTAAAATCAGGTGAAAGGTGAAAGAAGTTAAGGTGTGAGAAGTTAAGGTGTGGGAGTCAGCTAAAAGGGTTTTTTTAGCTCTTGTGGTTTTTTTCCCATCTATTCTGGAGAGACAAAAAGACTGTCTCTCTCTCTCCCCCTCTCTCTCCTTTTCTCTTTCTCAGAGGAGTCCTCTCTTTCTCTCTCTCCTTTTCTCTCTCTGAAGAGTCCAACACTCTGCTTAAAGAATATAAGAACATACAATTTTTTAAATTATTTTTACATTTTAGAAAAAAATCAGATTTAGAAAAGAGTTGCAAGTATAGCAGAATTTCTCTATAACCACCACCCAGATCCCCCTGCTGTTAATATCTCATATTCTTATGGTGCTTTCAAAAAATATACTTTGATCCTTTCTGTAAGTCTGTTTTCAGTGTGCCAGAGGATCATCTTAACAGTCATTTTATTTTATTCTCAACTTTATGACAAGAGACCTAATATAAATCAATCTTTAAAAAAATCTTGTATGGGTTTATATTGAGATTCCATAAAAAATGAAAAGTTTTGAGTAAAAACAACAGAATACTTTAAATTTGTAATATTTTCCCCTAGACTTCACCAGTCTTACATACAGTCTAAGTCAAATGAACATTTTTAACAACTTTGATATTATATGCAAACTTTATGTTCATCATAAGGTATAATATGTTCACTCTTGGGATTTTTATTATAGCAGGAATATCACAAAGTGAGTAAAAAGTCAGCATTACAGGATGATGTTAAGTGAAAATCTTCTGAATACATTTAACTCTAAAAGAGTAACTCATATAGTTAAACTTTAATTTTTTTCCTGCTTTTTTCCTTAAACAATTCTACAAGGTTTTGAATTTTAGTTTAAATAACTATAAGCAATCTAAAAAATCCCCAAAGTATACTTTTGTTCCATGTATTATTTTTATTTAATTCCAGAAAATGAAGAATAATGTTTCTGAAGTATTATCTTCTCCATATTCCAAGGTTATCTTATTTATTTTTATAATATAAAGGAATAAGGTCATACTTATTTTTTAAGATGTACATATGATTACCATAATCCCTTAAGGCTTTGAATTCACAGAGAGATAAAAACAAAAGTAGTTCTTTTTCTTGCTTTAAAAAATTAAAATTTACCTCATGATACCCAAATATGAATTTCAGAAGTCTAGTATTCTTTCTGCTCTGGCAAACCTCATTCCTTCAGCTTATTCAAGCTTTTACCCTTGACCTCAGGGTTTGGCTGGGTAGCACTGAGCTGATACAAAAGAGTGCTTCTTGGAGGTTCAGGGTAAGAGGCACCATGTTAGACATCTCAGTAACAGTATTTTCACTGCTGACGTGTACTCCCGAGATGTTAAAAGCTGTGCTTTTTCCAACAGGTGTGAACTTGCTGGCTTTCCTCATCATTGTACTTTCCTATGGTATTATGTTCTGTTCCATTAAAAAAACAGCTTTGCAGACTACTAAAGTGAGGCATCGCATTGGAAGAGAAGTGGCTGTTGCAAACCGTTTCTTTTTCATCGTGTTCTCTGATGCCATCTGCTGGATTCCTGTGTTTGTAATTAAAATTCTTTCCCTCTTCCAAGTGGAAATACCAGGTCTGTCCCTTCTCTTATTCCCAAGTACGCAGCGCCTTCTCTTTTTTTTTATTGGTATTCTATTATAGTTGTCCCAATGTTTCCCGCTTTGCCCTCCTCCGCCCAGACCACCCCTTAGTCCCACAGTCCATCCCCACACCATTGTCCATGTCCATGTGTCATTCATACATGTTCTTTGACATGTTCCCCTTCTTTTGACAATTATCTCCCTCCCCTCCCCTCTGGCTTCTGTCAGTCTGTTCCCTGTGTCCATGTCTCTGGTTCTATTTTGCTCATTAGTTTATTTTGTTCATTAGATTCCTCTTATAAGTGAGATTATATGGTATTTGTCTTTCACTGCCTGGCTTATTTCACTTAGCATAATGCTCTCCAGTTCCATCCATGCTGTTGCAAAGGGTAGGAGCTCCTTCTTTCTTGTGTAAATGAACCACAGTTTTTTAATCCCCATTGACATATGAAAATGTGTCTATGCCCCTTGTTTGAAGAGGTCAGAACACAGTGCCTTACAATTCCCCATTAATACCTACAACTTCAGCCCTGGCTGGTGTAGCTCAGTGGATTGAGCGCGGGTTGGGAACCAAAGTGTCCCAGGTTCGATTCCCAGCTAGGGTACATTCCTGGGTTGCAGGCCAAAACCCCCAGCAACCGCACATTGATGTTTCTCTCTCTCTCTCTCTGCCTCTCCCTCTCCCTCTCCCTCTCTCTCTCCCCCTTCCTTCCCTCCCCAAAAAATAAATAAATAAAATCTTTAAAAAAATACCTACAACTTCAATATAAACAGTTATTAGTTCCCTCAGTGTTTTATACTCAGTATTCTAACACAGCAACTGGGCGGTGTTGTGATCTAAACAAGAATAATAAAAAAAAAGAGTAAGAGAAAAAGTCTTACTGTCTTGCCTCTACCTAAGCAAGATAACCAAGAGTACACATGAGAAATCAAAATATCCATGACCAGGTTCTACCTCAGGCCTCTGAATTTAGTCCATGGGGTCTGAGGTCTCTAAAGGGGTGTTTTGGAAAAGGCCCCTGTTATTCCTAGGCACATGTACCTGACTAAGAACCATGTGTCACGGTCCTGGCCAAATAGTCCTCACACTGGGCTCTTCAGAGCATTAGGTGCTCCCTGGAAGGTGCCTCATCCAAGAGGCCAGCGTCCCTGCTCACTCTCCTACTTGAATCAGAGAAAACAACCTGCCATTAGTTAAGATTGTACTTGAAGCATTTTCTGAGACCTAGAAGTCTTACCCATCTAGGAGCCACCCAGGGCTTTAGCCTGACTCTCTGAAACAGTTTTGAGATCATATTTGATTTATTGTTTCAGCCTTCTGCAAATCTACTTGGGGAGTTTATCCAGAGAAGAAAGCATGGGAAGCCTTCATAAAACAGTGGTGACAGTACAAGTAACACCTATGTCCCTCTGGTTTGTGCACAGTTTTGAGAGAACTTGTCTGCCTGCCATCCACAGAATCCCCTCAACCTATTAGTTGAGTTCATCTAACAGCAAGGCATAGATGCCCCTCCAGCCAGGGGAGATGTAGAAGTGAAGATAAGGGCTGACAACTTGGGAGCTTTGCTGGTGACAAGAGCAAAGCCATAAGAATATGTGAGATCACTCAGGGAAAGTCCGTTGTTATATGGAAAGCAGGGTTAATTACTGGTGACAGATGGGGACTTTGGTGAACAGTCTCCAGTATACCACAACTTCCCAAACATTTCAATTGTTATGTCCTAACATTTCAAATTCAATAGAACTGAAGCGTCTTTTAGCTTCAATTGCTCATGGAATAAAGTCCCGGTGCTGGATGTAGCAGTAAGACTGAAGGCTTGACTTGGCATGGGGAATACACAATGCAATATAAAGATAATGTATTATACAATTGAACACCTAAGACCTATATAATTTTATTAACAAATGTCACCACAAAAATTCAATTAAAATGATTTTTATTCCTCCTGCTCCACCTTCATATATTCTGTGATCCAGACCCATTAGAATTATTGGGCTTTCTTTTCTGATATTCTTTTAAGCCTTGCCTTTGCTGAAACTGTTCCTTCCACCTGGATTATACTTTCAACCTGTAAGTTTCTAGCCTATGAAACACCCTTTTCATCCTCCAAGGTTTAAGCCAAACATTCCTTCTTCCATGGTACCATTCCACACCTCTTCCAACCCATTCTCATCCAACTCCACTGATGAAATATTCATTCAGTTTTGTTTGCAGTTCACTTACTGGCCTCAGATGAACTGTCTCATGTCAGCATTAGTTTTTAATGTGTCCATGAGTACAAACTCTGCCTTATTATCTTTCCACAGTATTTTTAACATATTATTACATAAGTGCTTTTTCTTAAAAAACTTTTTATTCATTGATTTGAGAGAAGAGAGAGGAAGAGACAGAGAGAGAAGTGAGGAGGAACATCAGTTTGTTTGTTAAGGAACATCCACTTATTTATGCACTCACTGGCTGTTTCTTGTATGTGCCCTAACTGAGGATCGAACCCCAAAACTTGGGGTACAGGAACGATGCTCTAACCAACTGAACTACCCAGCCAGCGTAAATAAATGTTTTTTCAACTAAAGATGGTCAGCTAATATAAAGTTTCTCCTCACAAAGAACCTTTTGTGGCATCTTTTCCCAGTATATTCTACTAGAATTTGTAAAAATTCACACAGAAGGAATGCATTAAGTTTGGAAACATACTGGTTTTTGTTCTTCAAATTATCAGAATCCCTTCTGAATAGGATGGTGAAAACATGAAGGCAATAAGCCCTCCAGAACTGAAATTAAGACCACAGTCCATCTGACCCTGGACCAGAAGTTTCCTGAATGCTGTTCTACTGATTAAGCATGTATTTCCTCAATTTCTTGTGTTTCTATAAAGAAAGGCAAGAAAAACATACTATACATCAATTTATCATTTATGAAGTGTTTTTACATATTTCTTCTCATTTAGCTTTACAGCAGCCTAAAAAGTAGTTATTAAAATTCAGAAAAGTTAAATGATAGAACCTCACATTTATGGCTCCTATACTCTTCCAGCAAAGAAATTTTCAATACAGTGAGAGAAAACATAAGTGAATGAGGCAGCCCACTCAAAAATAGCATGCACTACAAAATGTTATGAAAATATTATGAAAAACATGTTTTTCACACTTTGTTTCTTTTCCCAGACACAATCACTTCCTGGGTAGTCATTTTTTTCCTGCCAGTGAACAGCGCCTTGAACCCAATCCTCTACACATTCACAACCAGCGTCTTCAAGGACAAGTTGAAACAGCTGCTACACAGGCATCAGAGAAAATCAATTTTCCAAATGAAAAAAAAAAGTTTATCTACATCCATTGTGTGGGCAGATGACTACTCTTCTGTTAAACTTGGGGTTTTGAACAAAATAACATTTGGGGACAGTATGACAAAACCAATGTCCTAGTAATGGTTGGGTATCATTGGTAATGAATGGGGATCACTGGACTTCCAATGAACTACCTGTTACAAAGTGCTGCACTTGGAAGATGCAATGCTTTTCATCTTCACCAGTGGTAGACCTTCCTGCGTGGAAAACACAGCAAAATGGCTTCTGGTGCTGCCGTCCAATGCCAGTCATGCTATTTACCAGCTGTGGTGAGAACTGAATCTAAGGTTTCCTCTCAACCTTACATTCCTGAAGTGAGAAGTGAATCTATGTACAAAAGGCCAATGTACAGCTGGTCTCCACTTGGTCAACACTACAAAGCTACCGGTGAATGCCCACATGTTGGTACTACATGGTTTGCTTTTAAATTGAGTCACACTGTCCATAAAATAAAAATATTGATGATGACATCTAATTCCAGTGTGGCCCAAGTAACATAATCCTAACATCTCTTTCCTTGCTTTTTCAATTAAATCATCAGCATACTACTGAATGATAGCAAAGGATTTCTGAGATGTTCATCCACCTCAAGTCCTGCCCTATGGAGGCTGGTAGAGTAGCAACTTTGAAAAAAAAAACTTCATATAAGTTTACCACATCAAATGTGTGACCAGAGAGGCACACTGACAAAGTCTAGTACCATTAACCTTCTTGGCTTTTATTTAATGTCAGAATTGCTGAGATCTCAAACAAGATATTTTCCCCAAGTTTGTCCAGGCCAGAAAAGAAAATTGGTCACTTCAACCACCCAAAACTACATTTTAATATTATTTAAATATAATTTCTTTATAGCATCATCTCTATTGCTGGCAAGTTCTGCCTTCATAGAACACATAAGAGATATTAAAGGAGATTTAAGAATAGTGATTTGATGGGACCATTTGCTCACCCAGATAAATTCCCATCATTTTAAACAAAAAGGCCAATAAGTTTGGATTTGTTTTTGAAAATAAAAAGTACTTTTGAAGGCCTGAACATGTTTTTATACTGAAAGTTTATATGTAAAAAAATCAGATAAATAAAATTATATTTTAAATTTGTCCATATATTATTTTAAACTTAACAAAGGATACAGAGTTTAACTGTTACTCATGTTTCTCCTGTATATGATAATTAGAAAGCACCCTCACAACTTTTCTTTCTTTTCCTCCTTTTTCCAAACCTTGAGGCAATAATTTAATTTCTTCACTGTTTACTTCATTCTGAGTTTCTTTAATCAGATGAAATGAAAATAGCTAACTGAGAACATTAGTATTTCATATTAAATGGGATGCCTCTCATTCAGTCACATACAGAAAAGAAAGAATCCCAGAGTTTATATGCCACAGCTGTTTTGGCAATTCACCTGCTACTGTCTAATATTGACTAAAACTGTCATGTGAGTCTTTTTATTTTTATCAAGTGAGATATTTCTTACATCAGTGAAATCTTCCCCTTAGGATTCTACAAATAACATTCCTACCCACTGACTAGGCTGCCCTTGTCCCCGTGGTTTCAAACTTTTGTTCATCTCTTCTTTTCATTGTGGTTAGTTACTTCCCAACATGTATTCTCTGTTCATAGACATTTTATTAAATGTCCTTTGCAAATCTTTGATCATAAAATTTACTGCCTTATATATATATATATATATCTCAGAAACAGGGGCCATAAATAAGAAATAGAGTCCAGACATCAGGTATTTCAATCTTAGCACAAATGAGTGTCTCCATTCTTAAGGAGTATCAAGCATGGCCCACACACTAAGCCTCTGGACATGAGGTCTGTGCTCTCCCTGTGGAGGAGACAATATGAGGAAGAATCCAAGGCCTGATGTGTCAGGGAAGTGGCAGCAGATGTGACAGAAAATGGAAACTATATGCTGGTCAGTGCCATGCCAAGAAATGGTATGAGGTTAACTTTTAATAGCTTGGTGATTTTCATCTTATTCTAGACTGCTGTATACAAACAAAGCCATAAGAAATATGTTGGATTTTAGCAAATAATAGTCTTTTATCAAGATTAAGAACATTTGTGTTAGGTCAGAAGTGTTTTCTAAACCCAAGATTTCTGTGTGATGATGAAAATACCACCTCTGTTCATGAACCTCTGTTCATTTTCCACAACACTAGGAACATCAATTAAATATCACTTCAGAATTTAAGAAGCCACAGCTGGTACCATCTCTGAGCATGACAGAGGGGTAAGGGGGCAAATGACCTGGTCTGCACCCCACCTGGCATCTGTGTATGATTGAGACCTTGTCTTGAAAAGAAAAAGAAAAGATATAAAAAAACAATATGGAGCTTTGGACAAAGGTACAAGAAGAAAATGTGTGATTTATCTGTGTTAGACACAGCTGAGCTTATTTACATCACTTTATTTCATTCTTAAGGTTAATTTCTAATTAAAAATAAAATATCTATGCCCATTGCAGTTTCAACCAGTGCCTTTAAATAAAATGACATATCTGAGATTTTTTATGCAGAGAGCATCTCACCTTTCCTCACTGCCCTCTTGTACCCCAACTCTGCAGCCTTATCCACTTAGTGTCAATAGCATCAGGGAGCCACAGAAACAGATGTGTGATGCCAGATAAAGTCAGTATTGGTCTGTACTCACGCTGCATTTTCAAAAATTTCTTTCACACAGTTGACTCTTCACTCTGGTTTTCCATTCTCAAGTCCATAATCAACATAAAGACCCTGGAAATGTATATAATAGAGAGAAATGGTAAAGTGTCACCAACCATATTCACCCTCTTTGATATAGGCTCCAAGGGGGTCTGAAGGAAGCATATCTTCCAAAATTAACAAAAAGTATATGTGAGATATATTTTTCAGTTCCTGAAGCATAGCTTAAATAGCATACGAGGTCTGTCCACAAAGTATCCAGCCACGTGCTATGAAAATTAGAGACATTTATTGAAGAAGATACAAGAAACATTGTACACAAGACAATAACACCCCAGTCCCCTTCAGAGTAGGTACCTTGGGAACTCACACAGTTCTCCCAATTGCCATTAGGTGCCCAGTCATATTTTCTGAATCTCATCAACGGTCTGAAATCTCTTCCCTTTCAAAGGTGATTTTAGTTTTGGGGAAAAGCCAGAAGTCACAGGGCACAAATCTGGGCTGTAGGGAGGCTGAGTCACCTGGGTGATTTGATGTTTTACCAAAAACTCTGCATGAGATGTGATTCATGAATGGGCATGTTGTTGTGATGAAGCTGCCAATCATCAGTTGCCCATAACTGTGGCCTTCTGAATCATCAGAATGGTTTCCATGGAGGAATGTTCAAGCTTAAAGCAAAATTTGATATAGATTTGTTGCTCTACTCGCTCAGTTATTTTGAATGTGATAGCCACACAGAACACATAGTCACTCAATGACATCTACTGGCCCCTGCAACTGACTAGTACAGTGAAACCATCATTGTTCACACATGCGCATTCCAGTCCACTCTCCTTGGCTTCCAGGTTACATCAATGTAACATAAACCATTCTCATTATATAAACAATGACTGGACTTTTCCCGGACAAACCTTATATGGTTGTATTTAATAAACAGCCTTAGGCAACTTAAGAAACAAAGTATTGAAGATAAGTATTTATGTTTTTATTGTCCCTTTCCCTGATGAATAAGAAAGAGTGATTACAAAGATCTTTCTTTGTATTTGTTTATACATGTATTCATTTATATGTCAGTTGGCTGATATTCTGTTTATGAAAGACAGAAGATGCATATTTAATAATGTAATGTATGTTTCTGTGCCAGGAAAATGAAATGAAAGACTATTCTTCTGTTAAGTTGCTTTTCAGTAGGAGATCTTGAAATCCTTGAGATATACTTCCTAAAGCCCTGGAAACTGATTGAAACCAATTACTCAAAAGTATTTCCTTATCATATTCTCCAGGTAATTTTTCCAGGTGGAAACATGGGAGAAGTAAAGTGTAAATGAAGAAACACAAAGCAACAAGACCAAGTGACAAAACAGCAGATATATCCAGGAATGGAGACCTCCTGCTGTGTGAAGAGCCTGGTTGTGACCAATTTTGAGTTATAAATTTATAACTAGTTTAAATACAACAAGGAATTATTTTTGGATACTCTGGGAACCAGTTCTCTGAGTTCATGGTGCTGGGTGTTTGATTCAGAAATGGTTCTGTAATGGAAGCTTTATACTTTCCTGCTACATACAAACAACACACATTCATGGAAAAGGAAATACAGAGTCAAAAGTCAGGGGGCTGGTGCCATAGTTCCAGTTCCACCATCAACTACATACAACATCTCAGAAAAATTACCTCTAAATCTCTTCCATTCTCTGTCACTGAGTTTCCTTAAGATCATATCATGTAAACTGTGTCTTGTCCCATTTCTGGGAATATCTGTAATGTGAATTAAGCCACTTGCTAAAAGTCCACATAGATTAAAAATCCAAAAGTTTATATAATGTTTGAGGATCATCTAATTCTCAACTTCTCTTTTTAATTTCTACCTCTTTTATATTACTGTTCAAATTTTTTTAAAGCCTCAGATTTTGTCCTGAGTAGGAGCTAACTTTAAACCCGTGCAACAATGGGTTTGATTTAGATTCAGTCATGTCTCTTTTGCCATAAGCCCTACCTTTGCCCTACAACTGTGGGTCATGGTCATCCTGCAAGCCCTGCCCTGCTCTTCGTTAGCTAATAAGAAAACTGTTGGACATAGTGTATGTCTCTAAAGGAATCACTTCAAAGAGAAGACATCTAAATTTCTGTTGTCATTAATTCAGTCAGTCAGTGAATAAATAGGCTCACGCAGCTACCTGGAGCTAGACACAGTGTTGTCGAACAAGGTCATCTTCAAGGACAGGCAATTCACACTCAGTGAAACAGACTTGGCAAGACAATTAGGAGACTTCTTTTTAGAGTTACCTTTAGAGACCAAGTCCCACATGTACACCAGTCTTACCACTCTTATTCACAGCACCCTCTTCTTTATTTTAGTATTTTTCCCCTCTACTTTTCTTCCTTCTTCCAAACTTTTTGCTGACATTTCTTACCCTTTTTCTCTTGCTCTGTTCTGGTACACACACACACACACACACACACACACACACACACACACACTTCTCTTTGTCCCTCTCTACATTTGCTTCTTGGCCTCCCCATTTCTGTCCTATCTCTATCTTTCTGTTGTGTTTTCTTTCTGTTTTTCTGTCTCTGTCTCTCCTTGTATAGGTACTGCTTGAGAAGCAGATATAAGGCCAGAGTGAGGCCAAATTAAGATAGATCCTTCTGCTCAGTACATCAGGAAGCAGTCAGGAAGCAACAGGAAGTTTATTTTTATTCTCTCAGCTGGCCATGAGTGCCCTGAATCAATAAGAGTCTAACTGACTACCACCATATAGCAACAGAATAATAAAAACATCTTACACTTGGTGCTTTTCAGACTTCCAAAGGCTTTCATAAAGCCTTTATTTTGCTGAAGGTCAAGCATTATTTATTAATAAGTGCCTGCTTTTGCAGACATGTACATAAATACCTAAACCTCACAGTGTTCAAATTAATATACTTGGCAGCTTCACCTACATGGGATATTACTAACTTAAAAAAAAACACCATATTTTAAAGGCCTTGAAGGAACTAAGGACAAAACAGTTGTCACTGATTCATAAATTAAAGCTCAGAAGTGGAAAGAGAGCATCTCGTGTGAGTCATTCATTTATTCAAATATTTATTGAGTACGCATTATGTCAGGCAATACTTTAGGTAATAGAAATTAACATTAAACACATGGACCAGAAAACAGTACCTATCTTAATGTAACTTACTTATATTCTTGAGGAGTTGGAGGGTAGGGTGCAGGGGAGAAAAAGTAATAAAGGAAATGAGCAAAACTTATAGTGTACTAGAGTATGAGAAGCTGTATAGAAAAAAATTAATTAATTAGGAAGTGGGAGAGCTATTGCCAGAGGAGAAGCAGGGGTAATGAAAGTCCTCAGTAAAAGGTGACATTTGAGTAAATTAGCCTGATGTACCATTTCTCCTTTATTTACTTGTCTTTAAGATGGAAAACATAATAATAACCTAATATAAAATTACTGAAAGCTTTAAGTAAACAAATATATATTTCAGCATACAGAGTAAAATTCATTAATTACTCAAGAAACAGTATATATATATATATATTTAAATTAATCTCATAAATTTCACTTATCATAGAAACCCTTATATATTCAGAACCCATTTTTCCTATAATTCATGTCATTTCAGCAAGATTTATTTTCTCATTTCTAAATCCAGAGAAGATTGTAAGAAAATATGTCTGCATATATATAAATATGTGTGAGCATATATGAATGTATGTGTGTGTGTGTCTTGGACATCAATGCGGGTCTCCATTACTGATTTAGACTTCCTATGATCTATAAACCCCAAAGCCAAAAAACTTACCTAAAAATTAATCCTAGGATGATAATAACCCTGTGATAATTATAAGAACCAAAGGTCAACTTCACTAGAACTGATGTCCCCTACTCAGCCCTCATAAATACCTCCAAAATGTTATACTCTTTTTTTTAATTTTATTTATTTATTTTCAGAGAGAGGGGAAGGGAGGAGAAAGAGGGGAAGAAACATCAATGTGAGAAGGAAATATCAATTGACTGCCTCTTGTACATCCCCAACCAGGGACCTGGCCCACAACCCAGGCACACACCCTGACTGGGAATTGAACCAGCGACCTTTCAGTTCACTCCCACTGAGGCACACCAGCCAGGACCAGAATGTTATATTGTTATAACTCATTTGGAACTTAAAATCCAAATTAACGAACCATGAAGAAGTTAAATCCACCATAAGTGGGAGTCAAAGAGGGAACCAAAACTAAACAGCAACAACAAAACTTTAGGTAATAGATATGACAAAATCTATAAGATATATTTTTAAAAAATATTCAAGAAATAATAAAGAAATTGAAAGCATAAAATATAAGAGTCTATAAATAGGATGTTTAAAAACAACTTCTTGATTGAAAAATCCACTTATTAAAATTAAAAATTCAATGTATAGTTTAAAGATCACATTATAGGCAGTTGAATGGAAAATTATTGAACTAGAAACTAGACATGAGGAAATCACAGAGAATGGAGACAGAGATTTTTAAAAACATAAAAAATGATAATAATTTAGGAGTCACAGGGGGTAGTACCAAGAAAATCAAATTTACTATTCTTTTTTTTTTTTTGGAAATACAATACAGGAATCCTAAGTTCTGGGTAGTTTAATGTACAACATGGTAACAACATTAATAACACTGTATGGAATACCTGGATTTGCTAAAAGAGTAGAACTTAAGTATTTTGACCACCAAAAAAAAAAGTAGCTGTGAGGTGGCAATGTGTTCATTCACTTGATTGTGGTGATCATTTTACATTGCATACATGTGTGAAATCATGATTTTATATGCTTTAAATATATACAACTCTATTTGTCAATTATACCTCAGTGTAGCTGGGGTAAATTTTTAAAATAAAAGGAGTCTCAGACAGAAGTAACAGAAAGGATGAAAGACAAGCAGTATTCATATAATAAATGGTACAGAATGTTTCAGAGTTGATGAATGTGTCCTCATGGCTAAGAATCAGCTGTTGAAGAGGCCAGGGGATGGAACCTAAAAACGCAGCGTGATTTACTCCCTTTGGAATCAGCTTTGTCCACAAGTGAGAGATGAGAAATGAGACAAGGGATTCAGGCCCACTTGTCCTTCTCCAGTGGACTGTTCCATCTAAAGACATCCCACGTGACCACGTGGGTCCACCTGCCCGGCCATCAGCTGTATCTCTTCTTGGCTTGTTACAAAGCAGTGACATTTACACAAACCTAGAATTTGCTTCTCATCCTTCCCTGCCTCATTCCGTGCTTCCTCATAAAAAAATTACCACTTAAACCTTACCTCAGGCTCTGATTTGTTTAGGGGATCCCGTATAAGATATTCTATAAGCAAACAATTCAATTGTAGAGGTTGCCCTAGAAAAATCCCCACACACGTGCACAGAGAGGTGAACACAAAGATACTCAATGCTATGCTGTTTGTAATAGCACAAAAATGGAAACAAACTAACTCTCCTGTAACAGAAAAATGGATAACTATGGTTTATTCAAACTATTAACTATCATATAACAGTTAAAATGACCTCGGGTATCAAAATAGAGAAATGTCAAAGGTAATATAGGCTGAAAAATTAAATTATGATAAATAATATACAGCATATTATCAATATAAACTTTTAAACCACACCAAACAATATATTCCTTATACATCCAACGTATAAGAATAATATCTTCTAATTTTAAGAAAAAATTTACCACTGGGAAACAGGAGAGAAAAATTTTCATGTCTTTAACAATTGTTCTAAAAAAATAAATACAAAGCCAGCATAGCTAATATGGTTATCTGCTTGATTTTGCCAGTATGTACATTGTTATATTTGTTCATAAATTTTTCTGTGGTCCATCAATCTTTTAGAACTAAAATGTAAATGGTTCAGCCCTCATATGGCACATGATAGCATAGAACATACAGAAGTCGCTTCAAAGGTGTCTTTGAATTTTTAGGGGATTTAAAATTGGCTAAGTCAGCTTCTATTCTGCGAATATCTTTGCCTGTCTGATCCCCAGTTCTGGGCCTCCTCTAGCCTTGACTGCCTGTAGACAGAGACCCACAAGCCTCTATCCTTCCTCACTGTGGTACAGCCACCAACATACTGTATAGCAGATGGTGGAGAGAGAGCTGCCTTTTCCCTCAGCTCCCTAGATCTATATACAGAGCTACTGTATATAGAATTATATTCGGGGATAATAAAGGTAGATTACAGCTCAGGTTCAAAAGCTCACTCAGCTGTTTCCACCTCTACCTTTAGTCTTACATTGTTTTCATCTTCTGAGGCCTCTGTCTTCACATCTCTCTCCCCCTCCCTCCCTCACTCCCCCTACCCCTACTCTGACTGCCAGCCCAAACTAAGCTTCAGAGAATCAAGCCATTCTTTGCTTTTCCAAAATATGAATCTTCATTGCGAAACAAGGGCCTTCTGTTCAGGGACTCTACTCTTTAGCAGCACAAAATAGAAGGAAAAACCTTGAAATTATAGGTTTCCCTCCAACATGATCGAATTTTCAGTAAGATAGTTTCTCCCTACAAGTCTTTGGTAAAACAGATAGAAAACAGTATGAAAATTTACTTTACCTCTGTCCAGAATAAATCTATGAGAGTGGTGACTATGCCCTGTCCCCCTGCAATTTACCTAACCATGCCTCCTACACAGACATGCAGATGCTAAAAGATCTGAAATACAGGTCCACTTAATTTAGGAGCAAACAGTTTCATATACCTTAGCTGATACTGTAGAAATGTCTATATTATGATCCAGTAGTAAAGTAAATGTACATAAATGTATAGCCTGCCAGTTTACAAGGAACTTCTACATTAAAAAAAATCTGTCAATAAATACATAAGATCATGCAAATAATTTTTAGAAGAACTGAAACAAAAGTCTAATTCTTTTGACTCATAATATAATCCTTTCTATTCTATCAAACTATATCTAACCTTATATCACCAAGAAATGATTAGATTAGGATCAGGGTACTATGGAAGTGAGAAAGCAAAATAATACCAAAGGTTTTAGCAGAGCTCATTTTAAAGTTTAAGTTTTTGTGGATAAACAGTTGTCTAGAACAGTGCCTAATACTGAGTAGATGCTCATAATTCTTTCTTGAACAAATGAATGAAATGTGTATCTCCTTAGCTGCCTGAAATTACAATTTATTTCTCCAGAATGATTCACTGGTTTTAGATGGTTGAAATAGTGTTATATGTGATGGAAGGAGATGTCTTTTTATACATAATCTTCATAAATACCCCCTCCACATCATTCCTTTCCTTGCCATCTAATTGTACACAAAGCCACATTCGAAAGTATGGATTGCCCTGGCTGGCATAGCTCAGTGGATTGAGCGCAGGCTGCAAACCAAAGTGTCGCAGGTTCGATTCCCAGTCAGGGCACATGCCTGGGTTGCCGGCCACGGCCCCCAGCAACCACACGTTGATATTTCTCTCTCTCTTTCTCTCTCTTTCTTCCTCCCTTACCTCTCTAAAAATAAATAAATAAAATCTTTAAAAGAAAAAGAAAGTATGGATTGAAAACAAAAGAAAACGTATCCAGGGATATAAAAACCCTCCCTAGAGAAAGAGACTGAGATTCACATAAGATTTTTTTTACAACTTTATTATTACTGAATAGCGTTCCTTCATGTAATCTTCAGTGAAACCAGACTTTCTTAAAAGAGAGAACATGTCTGACATCCTTCTTCCTGGGGATGAGTGAATGTGGCAGCCCAGAACACAGATAAGAGGAAGTAAAATAAAACCCTGACTATGAATCATTAGAGAGAGGAAATTTGCCTAGAGAATGGGACATATGAGAGAATAGACCTGGGCTCCAAGCTTGGAAGAGACTTCCTGGTTGCTGAGCAAACAACCATTTTATTTGGCAGAATTTGCTTCAGAATAAGAGAAGAAGGGATTCAGAGAAAGAGTATGGACCAAGTTCTAAACCCCTAATACAATCTCTGTCATTGCAGTGGAGAATTTAGAACCCTAACCAAAACACAAGTAAGTATAAGCAACCCCTATCTAGCAAAACTGCCAGAATGTTAGCAAGTCACCTGCAAAGCACACAAGAAAGAGAAAGGTTCTCTGTTTGCATCAAACCTCAGCAACCCCTGGATGGGTTCTTGGTCTATACCCATGAGAAGCTGATGGAACACTGGCAAATAACAAAGTGGTTGTAATTGATTGAATTACAAACACATCATGATAAGTGAACGTGAACACCAAAAAAACACAAAATTCCATTCATTCAATATGATTTTGAATCAGTAGATACTGAAGATTCAATGTAAGAGTTACCAATTTTAGCATAGTGTCTAGCAAAGAAGATAACGTCTGCCCTGGGGGTGGACAGGGACAGAAAAGTGGAGCCTTCCTTCTTGGACTTCTACAGGGGTTGGCTGGCCTTGCCTAGCAGCTCTGTCCTCCACCTCTGGAAACTCCAACTCACTGCTTGGGCCCAACAACCTCACTCTCAGTCCAGCTGAAGTGCTGGAAATGCCACAGACTGGTGGTTTGTTTTTCTTTTTAGCCATATAATTAGTATTGCACAGATCAAATTACAGTGCTATTGAAAGAAATAATCCCATCATTTTAATGTAATGACTATTTTCATAGATTTCTTTCTTTTCTGGCCCTTATTATATAAATATGTGTTTTCAGTCATTGTAAACTGAGCATACAAACAAATATGGGTGTTTTTTTGCAAGATGGTAATATTTTTCTGTTACATAATGTTTGTAATTGTCATCTTTCTGTTTAGAAATGCAAGAGTTTCCACTGAAGTATTAATCTTAATTGACTTAACCACTTCTCTGCTGAGAAACACTTTGGTTCTTCTTAACTTTGTTCACTTACTCAGAAAGCACGAAACAGTTTTTATGTGCCAACACTGTCCTAAATGTTAGGTACATAAAGGTAAATAAGAAATAGTCCCTGCTCTTTGAAAAGTTTGGGTAAAAGAGACTTAAAAAAGGTCGACCAAGACACAACGCAATAAGTGCAATGAAGGGATCAGAAGTCAAAATGTATAGACAATTTGTAGGAGTCTTGGTTAGCATTTCCAAAAATAATTAGAAAGGGACATAACTATATATTATGGGAAAAGGGGGTTCAGAGTCAAGTAGGCTTAGGGAGAAATAGAAGGAAACCAAGTTAAACATTGGATTTTACAAGTCTGTGCTCCTACAGAGCCAGTGGGCACCATGGATTTCCAGGGTGGGGGCAGATATGGTCTACATCATTTACCACATTTATTACGATCTCAGGACCCTTTGTGAGACAACTGTTAGACAGAGGATCTACCAGATATACCCTGAGAAAATCTACTCTGGTGCATACTACAGGCATATGTCCAAACGGACTGAACCAATAAACACATCACCCAGAGTCTGAGTTTGCCAGTTTCATCCATAGCATGAAATGTTTAAGTGGCTGGCTGAATTCCCCCAGCCATGAATGGACATGTAATGGTTAGTTTTATGTGTCAACTGGACTGGCCACTGGGTGCCCAGATTAAATATGATTTCCAGGTATGTCTGTGAGGGTGTTTCCAGATGAGATGACCATTTAAATTGGTGGATTCAGCAAAGTAGATCACCCTTCCCTTTGTGAGCGGGCATTATCTAATCCATTGATGCCTGAATAGAAGAAAGGATGAAGGAAAAAAAATTCACCCCACACCCCAATTTTTTCTCCCTCTCTACTTGATCTGGGACATCTTACCATACCATCTCTTGCATTTAAACTGAGGTTTACACCATCAGCTGCCCTGGCTCTCAGGCCTTTGGACTCAGACTGAATTATTCCACTAGCTGTCCTGAGTGTGTGTGTGTGTGTGTGTGTGTGTGTGTGTGTGTGTGTGTGTGTGTTCGTATTGGTTTTCTTTCTTTGGAAAACCCTAATACAAATGTTGTTATGGGTTGAACTGTGTACCCTCCCAAAGGTATGTTGAAATCCTAACCTCCAATACCTGTGGATGTGAACTTATTTGGAAATAGGGTCTTTGCAGATGCAATCAAGTTAAATTGAGGTTATTAGGGTGAATCCTTAATTCACTATAACTGATATCCTCATAAGAAGAGGGAAATTTGGACACAGACACAGAATGACAACCATGTGTAGACAGAAGAGACTGAAGTTATGCTGCCTATACATGGTTAAGCAAAGGAATGCCTGAGTCTATCAGAAGTTGAAAGAAACAAGGAAGGATCCTCCCCAAGAGATTTCTAAAGGAAACAAGGCCCTACCATCCCACCTCCAAAACCATGAGAGAATAAATTTCTCTTACTTTAAGTCACGCTTTGTGTGGTAATTTGATACAGTGGCCACAGGAAAGTAATCTAGAGACAGACCACCACTGCTGGGAAACACTGAAAAGAAGGCTCACACCCCTGGTTCCTTTAGGTTCTTCAGTCTGTTTTACCCAACCCCTTCTAATGCTGCCTCCTTCCAAAACCCCAAAGGTGCCTAGTGTCCCTTTTCCCTCTGCCCCATGAAGAGCTAATATCAGAAAACTATCTGCAACTTACTCCCAACTAGATTGTAAATTCTTCCCACACTGCTAAAATTATGGCAGGTAGCCATGGCAGGTAGCCATGGCAGGTAGCCATGGTCACAAAGTGAAAGTAGGACTTAGCACCAAACTGCTGGGATTGAAACCTTGGCTTTGCCCATTCTCATCTTTGTGAGTTCTGCCAAGTCTCTTAAACCTTATTCTGTTTCTGTTTCCTCACCCCATTGGGTTTGATGATTAAAGGAACTACTATATTTCAATCCTGAGAAAGGTATCTGGAATATAGAAACTACTCAAGAAACATTAGTTATTATTTCATTCACAAATGAAGACTGCCTAGGGTTCATTTTCAAGATAAAATTTAATGGTTTGGTTTGCTTTAAAAGGAGTGGCTTGAATGAGAAAAGTACTGTTTAAAAAGATTGAAAGTTTGGTTTATTTTCTTACTCTGACAAATACACTGTAAAAAAAAAAACCCTCAACTTTTCTACCTATCAATAGAGGTGGCACAAATACCCCACAAGAATTCTTTAAGAATATGACAGTTTAATGTTGTATAAAGAGGGGTACTTGAGAGCCAGGAAACCAATGTTTTGGTTCTTGCTTTCCCTTAAATAGTTGTGTGATTCCTTGTACCATTGCTGAAAATTAGGCTGTCAGACTCTATGCAATTCGAGAATACCTACAATTAATTATTTCTGCCTGTGTTATAATATTATTACTATAACAGAAGTAAATTTGGCACTAGAAAAGAAAGATGCCATATTAATTTAAGAAGTTACCAAATACCTATTTTGGTTAAGGTGAAATTTATAACAAAAATATTAGTGTAACAACACAGATGTTATAATTAAACAACAACAAACACAAGTTCAGTTGCTTGTCACCACCAAAGCCAAATTCGTGAGGCAAATGTAAGTGCAAAATGGAAAGAGGTTTTATTCAGGTGCTGCATAATCTGGAAGAATGTAGACTCCCATTTCAAAGACCAGCTCCTCTTTCTGCCATGGAAAAGATCAAACCATCCTGGTACTGACTGAGACAAAAGCCAATGTCTAGAGTTCCTGCTCCATTTTAGAGTACAATCCTTTGGAGCCTGCAGGCAGAGAGCAAGTAGTTACAGGCCCGATCCAGGTAGCTTAGCTTGTTCTCAGCAGCTGTTCATTTCAGGCTTCCCCCTAGAGCCTGCATGTGGCCATGAGCTATGTGGCTACTGGGGTCACATATTCACATGCTTCCAAATGCATCACTGGGTAAATGAGAGAGAGCCAGAGAGGCTCCCTCCTGGAGTCTAGGAGCCACATGGCTGCATGGCAAGAATAGGCACGTGGCCCATGGCGAAAACAGGAAAGTGCACTCTGCATGTGCAGGCTAAGGGCAAGCAAGTGTCAGAAGCCAGAGCCTGCCTCTTTGTTCCCCTGGGGATAAATTAGCTTGGATGTGGGATGGGCCAACAGCTTTCTTAAAATGACCAATCAACATTCCAAACTTTCACATGCTTTGGGTGGGTCCACCACCTAACCAATCCCTTCTTTCCCTAGGCTAGACTGACAGGCATCTTTGGTCCAGCACTGCTCCCCTGCATCATTTTTACTTCTATGGCACATGTGCCTGCCTTCCCCTGGTCCCACCCCCAATCTGGTACCAGATGGAAGGGAGGCTTTTTCTCTGTCCAATTGTCTTGCTAGCTTTTTGTCCTCCAGCCCTATCCATTGATATTTCTAGCTTTCTGCATGCTCTTTATAAGAACCTCCCTTGCCACTATCTTGGCCAATGGGGGAGACTTCCTGGCACTCCAGACAGCCTACTAGTAACAATGACAGTTGTAAACTGCCTTTGGAGACAACACAGAAAAAGATTCACATTTATATGAAACTAAAATATATAAAGAAATAAAGTCTCCACAGTTTTGAAAACAGTGACTAACACACAAAGTGAATGTAAGCACTTGACTAGCCAAATGTACACACTCTTTGTCATAAACCCACTCTATCTATCCTACAGCACATGGATCACTCAAACAGGACAAATCTCTGACAGATAGTAGTTAGCAATCACAGCTGATGCTAACAAGTGGCAGGCAGTCATGTCATCTTCCATCATCTTATGTATGATGTAGATTTTCCTTTGTCCTTGGAGATGGCTTGAAATTTCCATGTTAGATTGGGGCCCTAGGTATTTACTACTCAAAGTGTGGTCAGAGGCAAGCATCATTAGCATCAGCTGAGAGCTATAGAAATGCAGGATCTCAGGCTCTACCTTAGACCCAGTGAAGCAGAACCTGAATTTTCACAAGTTTCCAGATTATTGACATGCATACTAGGTCTGAGAAACACTGCTCAAGGGCACATTGATGGGATCAGGGCACGTGCTCAGAGGACTTAGCTTGAGCATAAAGTCTTCTTTTATGACTCTTCTTTAATATCTGTGTTAGACTTAGTCTCCTCTAAAATATAGACAAGCAAAGCTGAGACTATGATGGGACATTTGCAGAATGTGGACCAGAGTTTTCTATTATTATCTGGCCATTAACATCAGTGATCCTCTGAAGATTCTAATTAAGGTTAAGGCCATTACAGACTTTTTTGAGGGGAAAGCTAAGCAGAATGAGTCACAACCCTACCTTCTATTTGTTCTCTGTGGTGGCTACAGACAGTGTCACCTACCCACAAGGCCCTTAAGGAAGGACTTGTTGGCCCAGCTGCTGGGAGTACAGTTGTCAGCCTTCGGCTGTCAGCCCCTTCATGAGGATCACCTTATCTCTAAAGTCACCACACCTATGGTCATGCTTTTCCTAGCTTGGCTGATTGAGGTGGGGGCCCTGCCATTTCACTCCAGTGCAGTAAAATGTCCAACAGCTCTGATGGGTTATCTCTGATCCAGACCTCTCCATAGCACCAGCCCAAGCTGCTGATCCCACATCTCAACTCACTTCTCCCTCTGCCAAATCTCCTTCCCTTTCTCTTCCATGGGTGTTCACCCCTATTAAATCTTGTGAATACTAAACTCTGTCTCAGAATCTGCTTTCTGGGGATACTAACCTATAGTATACCAGGAAGGAAATGCATAAAAATGGAACATAAATCACAACCTGGCCATCAAAAGACTTAATTCAGTCAGCCACAGAAAGGCAATGTGATCTTGAACAAATCTTCTACTGTCTTTGAACCTCAAATATTTGTAAAAACAAAAATAATTCCCCCTCATCTATCTCAAAGGGTTATTGTGATGAGGATTGCGTGTGTTGTGAGAATATGTGTCTTGAAAAAGTACACTACAGAGTATCATTAGATAATTTATTACTAGTCACTAGATTTTAGAGTTGTTTCTCTTTGCTTGTTGCTTAGTAGGCAAATCCTTCTCAGCATTAAACCATTAAGATAACTCTAGAAAATTTTTCTCTGGGCTACTCTCACATCTGGCCAGAACCAACTCTTTAAAGCTCATAAAGAGATCCCAAAAAATCAAGAACTTGAAGAAAATGTCAAAGTACTCTGCAAAATGTATGACAAACATTTTTAATAAAATAATTTGACTACATACTCAGGCCCTAGGCTACATGAAAATCTGTAGGATGGGGTGTAAATGAACAAAGACATAGGAGAGTCCAAAGTAAACACTTAAGGATGGGTATAAGGAGATATATGGCCCCAAGTTCTATTAATGCATAGGAGCTCATCATTTTTATGAAACTATAAAACCATAGTTGCCCTATCATTTTATGGAGACGTGTGTATATTGCTAATGTTTCAGCTCATCTTGGCTAAGAACTTTGCAATTGTTAGTTAATTTTCCTTTCTTTAGTTCATTTTTCATAATTATTATGAAATTCCTTCATAATAATTAGAAGGCTCATCTGAAAGTTAGTAGGCCAATTGGAAATCAGAAGAATGGAACATATTGACTTGCAATGGAAGGAAAGATAATGCAGAGAAGGGACAAAGTGAGGATGGCAGGCAACTCAACAGTGAAATGTGTCAGTGGGAGACTCTCTTACCAAGAAGTAATGCCTACTGCCTCTGACCCCTGTATCCTACCCTACACATGTATGACAAAGGCACCCAGTGAACTGAATCTGTGACTTAGGTGGTCTCACTGCAAATATTTCATCTATTATATATCTATCCATCTATCTATTTTTATCTCTCTTCTTCTGAAAAATCTTCTCAGATTAGTATAATAATTCATTTATCAGTAAATTACTATAAAAGAAAAATTAGAGAGGAAAATGAGAGCCTTAGTCTCTCTATAAACCTTCAGAGATCCTTGAGTTCCTCATTTTGATTCACTAAAACACACAGCATTAATTAAAAATTAAAACATTTCCCTTTGCAAAGGGCAGTGTCTTTCTTTTAGCCCTTTTTCAGCACTAATAAGAACAAAACATCACCTATTCACAAACCCACTAATGAAAACCCAGCCAACAAGAGTAACAAAATCATTCTTGATTTTCCCCCAAAATGTTACTAAATAATTAATAGAGAAGGTGAGGGTCAATTTAATAGTAAACAGAATAAGGCTTATGCTAACCTGGAAGAAAAATGAAAAAAGAAAAATTGGTTTGAGCATCTCTTCTCTTCCCCTCTCTGGTTATCTATTCCCCTCTCCCCTTAGGATCCACCAACCTTTATAAAGGTTTGTTTCCCTTGCAGTCCCTTGACCTCCCAAATGCTTCATCTTAATTTGGTCACTCTTAACTCATATCTTTATTTCATCTCCCAAAGCATGTACTCCTTCCCCACTCATTACCCCAGGAGTAGGTATATTCTCATGCCTTAAGGTTTTAAGGGCTAACTAGCCAATCCAAAGGCCAACCTAGTGTTATAGGGAGAGGATGGATGGGGATAGGCTGCTTTCAAATAACATGTAACATATGCATGTGAATAATAATCCTATAAGACAAATGTTCCATGAAGACCATTTTCACCATTAGCAATTCCTTTTTTAAATTTTATTTTAATAATTGTTCAAATACAGTTTTCTCCTTTTTACTCCCAATCCAGCCTTCCCTCCCACCCCTCCCCACTTCCCTCCCATTACCACCCTCCCCCTAGTTTTTGACCATGTGTCCTTTAAGTTTGTTCCTGTGAACCCTTCCCAATGTCCCCTGAAATTCCCTCTACTCTCTCCTGTGGTCACTGTCAGCCTGTCCTCTATTTCAGTGTCTTTGGTTATATTTTGCTTGTTTCTTTGTTTTGCTGTTTAGGTTCCTGTTAAAAGTGAGATCATATGGTATTTGTCTTTCACTGCCTGGCTTGTTTCGCTTAGCATAATGTTTTCCAGCTCCATCCAAGCTGTTGCAAAGGGTAGGAGCTCCTTCTTTCTTGCTGCTGCATAAAATTCCATTGTGTAAATGTACCATAGTTTTTTGATCCATTCATTTACTGATGAGCATCTTGGTTGCTTCCAGCATCTAGCTATTGTAAATTGTGCTGCTATGAATATTGGGATGCATAGGTTCTTTTGAATTGGTGTTTTAGTATTCTTAGGATAGAGTCCCAGCAGTGGAATCGCAGGGTCAAAAGGCAGATCCATTTTTGGTTTTCTGAGGAAGTTCCATACTGCTTTCCATAGTGGTTGTACCAGTCTGCAGTCCCACCAACAGTGCACTAGGGATCCCTTTTCTCCACAACCTCTCCAACACTTGTTGTTTGTTGCTTTGTTTATGATGGCCATTCTGACTGGTGTGAAGTGGTATCTCATTGTGGTTTTAATTTGCATCTCTCTGATAGCTAGCGATATTGAACATCGTTCCATGTGTCTTTGGATTTTCAGTATGTCCTCCTTGGAGAAGTGTCTGTTCAAGTCCTTTGCCCACTTTTTAATTGGATTCCTTGTCTTCTTAGAGTGCAGTTGTGTAAGTTCTTTATATATTTTGGAGATTAAACCCTTGTCTAAGGTATCATTGGCAAATATGTTTTCCCATACAGTTGGTTCTCTTTTAATTTTGATACTGTTTTCTTTAGCTGTGCAGAAGCTTTTTAATTTTGATGAGGTACCATTTGTTTATTCTTTCCTTTATGTCCCTTGCTCTAGGGAACAAGTCAGTAAAAAAGTTTCTTCGTGAAATATCTGAGATTTTCTTACCTATGTTCTCCTCTAGGACTTTAATGGTGTCACCTTTTATATTTAAGTCTTTTATCCACCTTGAATTTATTTTTGTATATGGTGTAAGTTGGTGCTCAAGTTTCATTCTTTTGCACGTGGCTGTCCAGTTCTCCCAACACCATTTGTTGAAGAGGCTATTTTTACTCCATTTTATGTTGCTGCCTCCTTTGTCAAACATTAATTGACTGTAGAGACTTGGGTTTATTTCTGGGCTCTCTGTTCTGTTCCATTGGTCTATGTGCCTGTTTTTATGCCAGTACCAGGCTGTTTTGATTACAGTGGCCTTGTAGTATAGTTTAGTGTAGGGTATTGTGATCCCTCCTACTTTACTCTTCTTTCTCAAAATTGCAGCAGCTGTTTGGGGTCGTTTATAGTTCCATATAAATTTTTGAAGTGTTTGTTCTATGTCTGTGAAATATGCCATTGGTACTTTAATAGGAATTGCATTGAATGTGTAAATTGCTTTGGGTAGTATGGACATTTTGATGATATTAATTCTTCCAATCCATGAACACGGTATATGTTTCCATTTGTTTGTGTCTTCCTTGATTTCTTTCCTGAGTGTTATATAGTTTTCTGAATACAGGTCTTTTACCTCTTTGGTTAGGTTTATTCCTAGATATTTTATTTTTCTTTTGGCTATTTCAAATGGGATTTTTTCCCTTGGTCTTTGCTTCTGCTGTTTCATTGTTGGTGTACAGAAATGCTTTTGATTTCTGGATATTGACTTTGTATCCCACTGTTTTGCCAAATTCATTTATTAGGTCAAGCAGTTTTTTGGTGGAGTCTATAGGATTTTCTATGTATACTATCATGTCATCTGCAAACAGTGACAGTTTTGTTTCCTCCTTCCTGATTTGGATGCCTTTTATTTCTTTTTCTTGTCTGATTGCTGTGGCTAAAACTTCCAGTACTATATTGAATAGAAGTGGTGAAAGTGAACAGCCTTGTCTTGTTCCTGATCTTACTGGGAAAGCTTTTTTTATTTGCCCATTGATTATGATGTTGGCTGTACGTCTCTCATATATGGCCTTTATTATGTTGAGGAATGCTCCCTCTATTCCCACTTTGCCGAGTGTTTTTATCGTGAATGGGTGCTGTACCTTATCAACTGCTTTTTCTGCATCTATTGGTATGATCATGTGGTTTTTGTCTTTGCTTTTGTTTATGTGATGTATTACATTTACTGACTTGCGAATATTGAACCATCCTTGCATCCCTGGAATGAATCCCACTTGGTCATGGTGTATGATCTTTTTAATGTATTGTTGGATGCGGTTTGCCAGTATATTGTTGAGGATTTTAGCGTCAATGTTCATCAGTGATATTGGCCTGAAGTTTTCCTTCTTTGTTGTGTCTTTATCTGGTTTTGGAATTAGGATGATGTTGGCCTCATAAAAAGAGTTTGGGAGTCTCCCATCTTTTTGGATTTTTTGGAATAGTCTGTGAAGAATAGGGGTTAGCTCTTCCTTAAATGCATTGTAAAATTCTCCTGTGAAACCATCTGGTCCCGGGCTTTTGTGTGTTGGGAGTTTTTTTATTACTGCTTCAATTTCTTTTATTGTTATTGGTCTGTTCAGGCTTTCTGCTTCTTTTTCATTAAGTTTTGGAAGATTATATTTTTCTAGAAATTTGTCCATTTCACCTAGGTTTCCAAATTTCTTGGCATACAGTTCTTTGTAGTAATTTCTTACAATCCTTTGTATTTCTGTGGCATCTGTTGTAATCTCTCCTCTTTCATTTCTGATTGTGTTTATTTGGGTCTTCTCTCTTTTTTTTCTTGATGAGTCTGCTTAAAGGCTTGTCGGTTTTGTTTATCTTTTCAAAGAACCAGCTCTTGGATTCATTGATCCTTAGAATTGTGCTTTTAGTCTCTATGTCATTTAATTCTGCTCTGATCTTGGTTATTTCCTTCCTTCTGCTTGCTCTGGGCTGTCTTTGTTGTTGTTCCTCAGGTTCTTATAGACGTAGGGTTAGGTTGTTTGGAATGTTTCTAACTTTTTTAGGTGGGCCTGTATCACTATGAACTTCCCTCTCAGGACTGCCTTGGCTGTGTCCCATAAGTTTTGGGTTGTTTTGAGTTCGTTTTCATTTGTTTCCAGAAACCTTTTGATTTCTTCCCTAATATCATTCTTGACCCATTCATTGTTTAATAGCATGCTATTTAATCTCCATGATTTTGAGTGTTTGGGGTTTTTTTTCCTTGGGGTTGGTTTCTAGCTTCAGTCCCTTGTGGTCTGAGAAAATGCTTGGTATGATTTCAATTTTCTTGAAATTCTTGAGGCTTCTTTTGTGTCCTATCATGTGGTCTCTCTTTGAGAATGTTCTGTGTACATTTGAAAAGAATGCATATTTAGCTTCTTTTGGATGGAGGGCTGTGTGTATATCAGTAAAGTCCATTTCATCAAGGGTATTGTTCAATGCCACAATATCTTTGTTGATATTTTGTTTAGAAGATCTGTCCATTTTTGATAGTGGGGTGTTAAAATCTCCCACTATAATTGTGTTGCTGTCCATATCTTTCTTGAAATCCTCTAAGATTTTCTTTATGTATTTGGGTGCTCCTATGTTGGGTGCATATATATTTACAATATTTATGTCTTCTTGGTGGAATCTTCCCTTGAGTATTATGAAGTGACCTTTTGGGTCTCTCTTTATGGACCTTTTTGGAAGTCTATTTTGTCTGATATGAGTATTGCTACCCCGGCTTTTTTTTCCTGTCCATTTGCTTGGAAGATTTGTTTCCAGCCCTTCACTTTCAGCCTGTGCAGGTCTTTTATCCTGAGGTGGGTCTCTTGTAGGCAGCATATGTGTGGGTCATTTTTTTCTTATCCATTCAGCTATTCTATGTCTTTTGATTGGAGCATTTAATCCATTTATGTTTAAGGTTATTATTGATAGGTACTTATTCATTGTCTTTTATGTACGTGTGTTCCTCTCTCTCTCTCTCTTTTCCTTCCCTTACTTAAAGCAGTCCCTTTAGAATCTCTTGCAGAGCTGGTTTGGTAGAGGTGTATTCTTTTAGACTTCTTTTGTCTGGGAAGCTTCTTATTTGGCCTTCTATCTTGATTGAGAGCCTTGCTGGATAAAGTAGCCTTGGTTGCAGACCTCTGGTTCTCATTACTTGGAGTATTTCTTGCCATTCTCTTCTGGCTTGAAGTGTTTCCATTGAGAAGTCAGCTGTTAGCCTTATTGGGGCTCCCTTGTATGATACTTCCTGTTTCTCCCTTGCTGCCTTTAAGATTCTCTCTTTGTCTTGAAATTTTGCCATTTTAATTATGATGTGTCTTGAGGTGGGCCTCTTTGGGTTCCTCTTGATTGGGCCTCTCTGTGTTTCCTGGATTTGTGTGACTTTTTCTCTCATCAAATTAGGGAAGTTCTCCTTCATTACTTTTTCAACTAGGTTTTCGATCCCTTGCTCTTCTTCTTCTCCTTCTGGTATCCCTATTATACGGATATTATTATGTTTCATATTGTCTTGCATTTCTCTTAATCCCTCTTCATTCTTTCTGAGCCTCTTTTCCTTTTCTTGCTCTTTCTGGATGTTGTTTTCTACTTTGTCCTCTAGCTCACTAATCTGATCTTCTGCTTCATCGATCCTGCTTTTCACTCCTTCTACTGTGTTCTTCAGTTCAGAAATGGCATTCTTGACTTCCTCTTGGCCCTTGTTGAGAGTTTCTATTTCCTTTTTCATGTTTATATAGTTTGCAGTGAGATTGTTGTAGTTTCCCTCTAATTTCTGATAGCTCATTGTGAGTTCATTGAACTTCCTGATAATCATTGTTTTGAACTCACTATCTGATAGTTGAGTTGCCTCTATTTCATTTAGCATTTTTCCTGAGGCTTCCTCATTTCCATTCAATTGGGGGTTGTTTCTTTGTCTTCTCATTGTTCGTGGGTTTCTTCTTGTTAGCCTCTGTTTCTTAAATTGATCTGTTCTGATTCCCTGTAATTATGGTGTGAACCTCTGTGGTAGAATACTTGTGAGATTCAGTGGTGCAATCTCCTTCGTGTATCCTGGTGTTCATATCTTCCCCCTACACTTTTTTTGTGATCAGTTGGAGGAGTAAGGTGAAATGGTTTAAGACAGCAAGACAGTGTACTATGATATTTACATTAGCAGCCAGTAGAGAAGAGATGGGTTATCCTTTGGCTCCTTATAGTGTTAACCGTGATCCTCCACCTCACTATCCACATTTTAGAAAGGATGGAAAGAAGGTAAGACTCTTACTGGGGACAAGAGGATTGTTAGTTGGATCTAGAAAGCTGTGAGGCTGTGGGAGGTCAGATTCTAAGGTAGGGTTGGATTAAAGATTAGTATATAGGAGTAGTGTGTAAAAGAATAGGACAACCCCCACAATAGTATAGTTCAGGAAATTGCAAAGTGGGCTGAGATCAGGTAGGGGTATTGAGTAGTATTTACAATTGTATGGACTAGGTCTTATTAACAGTAATAGTAAAGTGACAGTCTTGTGGCAGAATCGATGAGGTCTAGATAACAAGAATAAAGAGTATAGAACCTTGAGAGGTGTATTAATGGAATACAGATGAAGGATAGTAAATTATCAACACACTGTGACTGAGATACCAGGGGGAACTTATCAAATGACAGTATAACCAACCAAGCAAATAAGATGATACAGAAAGAAAAAGAATACCAAAATATTATTAAAATTAAAAATGTCAGAAAAGTGAGAAAAAGATAATACAAATTTACAGTAACTTGCAAGATTTAAAAAAAGGAAAGAAAGAAAAGCAGAAGATGGAGTGCAGGAGAGATAAATTTGGAGTGTAAAGAATAATATTAGGATGAATGGAAGAGAAACATAAGGGATTGAGAGATATAAAAATAATAAGAATTGAAAAATAAAATGTCACCTAAAACACAAGATAAAATCAATCAACCAATAACATTCACAAAAAACAAACCAAACCAAACAAAACAAAACAAAATAAAAAAAACCTCTTGCTGGTTTCTAACTGGCCAGACCAGTTTTTCTGATCTTGCTGGCTTCAGCTGGCTGAGGGAACTTTGAAATGCTTCTCTCTCTTCCCAGCCAGATCTCAGCATGTCTCACAGGTACCCTGGGCTCTCCCTAGCACACTCGCTCTCCGGAGCTCACTGCCACGTTCTTCCAGACTTCAGGGTCCCTGCAGGGTTCCAGCTCTGTGATCTCAGGAAGCACCCGCAACGTTTTGGAATTCACTGTGCCCTCCATGGCAATCATAAAAGGGCACGCCCCTCCACCAAACTTTTGAGATTCGGGCTCTAGGAACGCACTAAGTGCCAAGACCCTCCCGGGTTTACAGCACAAGAGTCAGGATTCCTGATGGGGCGCTTGCTTCCCCAGTTCATCACCGCAGGCTCCCGAAATCAGAGAACAACCACACCCTTTCCTGCGATGTCTAGGTTTTCAACCAATCCACACTCCCACCGAGCTAGGGGTGCAGGCACATTTCCAGGCCGCCCCTGGTCAGGCTGGCTGGAAATTTTTGAGTTTCGGACTGTAGGAGCACACTAAGCGCTGCGTCCCTTCCGGGATCACAGTGCACGAGTCAGGATTCCCGATGGGGTGCGCGCTTCCACAGATCAGAACTGCAGGCTCCCGAAACCTGAGAAAGCCCAAGCCCTTCTCTTCCTGGCTCTGGGTTTTCCACCGATCCGCACTCCCACCGGGCTAGGGGTGCGGGCACTCTTCCAGGCCGCCCCTGGTCGTGCCAGCTGGAGGCCCTCACTTCTCCCAGGCCTCTGGGTGGGTGGGTGTTCATAGTCCCTGGGTGATTTTTTCCCAGTCCAACTGGCCAATCTGTGCCCTCAAGCAACAAGTTCTCCCCTGGAGTTGCTCAACCCCCGTATTCAGGGGAGGAAGCAGTGACTCCCCTCTCCTGGGAGCCCTGAGGCAGACCCGGGAGCACCGGGCCTGGGGACTGCACACCCCTAGTCCCCTTGCTGATCCCTGGGTCCTTTTGTCCTGAAGCAGTCTCCTTACCATCTGGTTTTTCAATGATTGCAATAATTTTTGATGTCCTGCTTTCAAAAGTGATTCGGTAACCTAGTCCACTTGCTCTGTTTCTCCACCGATCCACGAGTTTCCCTCCTCTTCACAGAAGCTGAGAAACATGCTGCCTAGAGTAAAGCCACCATCTTACCATTAGCAATTGTAATGGTGGAGATTGTCGACTTTACAGCTGTCTGAGAGATTGGAGATAATTGTGGCCAGAATGACCACTTTCATTCCAATCTGAGGAAATGCCTTCCAGCCCTGATTTTTTGAGGTAGAGACCATCTACCTGATAGTTTCCTTCCTTCAGAGTTCTGGGAACATTAATGCTATCTTGTCAAAAACCTTTTTGATTTCCTTAATTCCCTTTAGTCTGGCTTTAGAACATAGGAGTTTAGTGTCCATCAATCATCATCTCCTGTGAGAAGCACAACTCTCATTAAGATGAGTTGTGGAAGAGCAGAAACCAAGCAGAGAGGGCTCAAGAGAGGAGGTCACAGTCTGGGAAGTGAAGAAGGAAATATGGAGAAGCCATAATGGTAAGCAAGAAGACACTAATGAGAAGTTTAGCAAATACAATCACAAACAAAACAAGCATGACTCTTCTGATGTCCTTTAGCATATCCAAACTGAAAGCTCTTGATCTCTGGGCCACTGAAGCATCAAAATCAACATAGGCAAACTGTTTTGTTCTTACGAATCACTGGTGTTCCTGAAACATACTGACTATCCAAAATGACAAAAAAAAAATCATGAACTCATTCAATGAAATTAATAAAGTGGAAAATGGGAAGATAAGGAACAAGCAGACAGATTTCAACAACTTCTACCTATTCAAGAATGATCTTTCACCCTGGCTGGTGTAGCTCAGCGGATTGAGCTCGGGCCTGCAAACCAAAAAGTTGCTGGTTCGATTCCCAGTCAGGGCACATGCCCGGTTGCGAGCCAGGTCCCCAGCAGGGGATGTGCAAGACACAACCACACATTGATTTTTCTCTCCCTCTCTCCTTTCCTTCCCCTCTCTATAAAAATAAAAATAAATAAATTTTTTTAAAAAGAATGATCTTTCTATCTGCCTTCATGGAACATATGAATTTGGTAGAGATATTTTTTTCCCTGTTAACATTTGTAAGTAACTGTTCTTCATAGGATTAATGTACAGATATATGTTTTAAATCTGGTCAGTACGTTTTTCTTTTAAAGTTTGTACATTTTTACCAACCTCTCCTTATTTCCCCCTCCTCCAGCCACTGGCAACCACTGTTTTATTCCCTGTTTTGATGAATTTGCTTTTTTTTTCTTTTTACATTCCACATATAAGTGATACCATGTACTATCTGTCTTCTCTGTTTGGTGTATTTCACTCAGCATAATGCCCTCAAGATTTGTCTATGGTATAATTCCATTGTATATACATGCCACACCCTCTTTATCCATTTATCATTGGTGAACATTTACATTATTTCCATATCGTGGCTATTGTGAATAATACCGCAATGAACATGGAAATGCAAATATCTCTTTGATATCTTGTTCTCACATTCTTTGGTTAGATACCCAAAAGTGGTATTGCTAGATCATGTAATAGTTATAATTTTTTATTCTCACCCAAGGATTTTTTTTATTGCTTTTTTAGAGAGAAAGGAAGAGAGAGAAAAACATTGATACAGGGGGAAAGCATTGATTGGTTGCCTTTTGTATACACCCAGACTGGGGAGCACACAAACTGGGGATCATACATGCCTGAACTGGGAACCAAACCCACAACCTACATATGTGCCCTGACCAGCAATAGAACCCCTCAACCTTTCAGTTATGGTACAACATTCTGACCAAATGAGCCACACCAGCCATGGCAGACAGTTCTATCTTTTATTTTTTATGTTTTAATCATTTGTTATTGTTGTTCGAATACAGTTGTCTCCATTTCCCCACCATTACTTTCCACTGCCCCACCCACTCCTATCTCCCACCCTCAATTCTACCCACCTTTGACTTTGTCCATGGGTGCTTTATACATGTTCCTGACAACCCTTTCCCTTCTTTCCCTTGTTATTTCCCTCCACCTCCCCTTTGGTAACTGTCCGTTTATTCTTTGTTTCAATGTCTCTAGTCATATTTTCTTGTTTGTTTATTTTGTTGATTAGGTTCCAGTTAAAGGTCAGGTCATATGGTATTTGTCTTTCACTGCCTGGTTTATATCACTTAGCATAAGGCTCTCCAGTTCCACCCATGCTGTTGCAAAGGGCAGGAGCTCCTTCTTCCTTTCTGCTGCATAGTGTTCCACTGTGTAAATATATCAGGTTTTTTGATCCATTCATTTACTGATGGGCACCTAGGTTGCTTCAAGCACTTAGCTATTGTGAATTGTCCTGCTAGGAACATTGGGGTGCATAGTTCTTTTGAATTAGTGTTTCAGTATTCTTAGAATATAATCCCAGTAGTGGAATTGCTGGGTCAAAAGGTAGTTTCATTTTTAGTTTTCTGAGGAAATTCCGTTCTGTTTTCCACAGTGGCTGCACCAGTCTGCATTCCCACCAACAGTGTACTGGGGTTCCCTTTTCTCCACAACCTAACCAGCATTTTTTCATGCCAATATTTTGTTGAGGATTTTAGTGTCTATGTTCATCAGTGATATTGGCTAATAGTTTTCTTTGTTGTGTTGTTGTCTGGTTTGGGGACTAGGATGATGCTGGCTTCATAAAAAGAGTTTGTGAGTCTTGCCTCTTCTTGGATGTTTTGGAATAGTCCATGAAGGATTGGGGTTAGCTTTTCCTTAAGTGTTTTGTAAAATTCTCCTGTGAAACTGTCCATGCCATGGCTTTGTGTGTCTGGAAATCTTTCATTACTGCTTCAGTTTCACCAGCTGTTATCAGTCTGTTCAGACTTTCTGCTTCTTCTTCATTCAGTTTTGGAAGATTATATGTTTCTAGAATTTTGTCCATTTCACCCAGGTTTTCAAATTTCTTGGCATATAGTTGTTCATAGTAATTTCTTACAATCTTTTGCATTTCTGTTGTATCAGTTGTCATTTCTTCTCTTTCATTTCTGATTGTGTTTCTTTGGGTCCTCTCTCTTTTTTTTTCTGGATGAATCCAGTTAAAGGCTTGTCAATTTCCTTTATTTTTTCAAAGAACCAACTTTTAGATTTATTGATCCTTTGAATTGTTCTTTTACTCTCTATCATGTAATTCAGCACTGATCTTGATTATTTCCTTTCTTCTGCTTGCTCTGGGCTTTGTTTGTTGTTGTTCCTCCAGTTCTTGTAGATATAGGATTAGGCTGTTTATTTGAAATGTTTCTGTCTTTTTTAGGTAGGTCTGTATTGCTATGAACTTCCCTCTTAGGACTGCCTTTGCTGTGTCCCGTAAGTTTTAGACTGCTGTGTGTCCATTTTCATTTGTTCCCAGAAACTTTTTGATTTCCTCTTTGATCTCATTCTTGACCCATTCATTGTTTAATAGCATGCAATTCAGTCTCCATGAGTTTGAATACTTCTGATTTTTTTCCTTGACATTGGGTTCTCGTTTCAAGCCCTTGTGGTCCAAGAAAATGCTTGATATGACTTCAGTTTTCCTGAGTTTTTTGAGGGTTGTTTTGTGTCCTATCATGTGGTCTATCTTTGAAAATATTCGATGTGCATTTGAATAGATGTGTATTTTGCTTTCTTTGGGATGAAAGGTTATATATATAATATATATATTATATATATATTATATATATATATATATATCAGTTAAGTACATTTGATCTAATGCATCATTCAGTTCCACAATATCCTTGTTGATATTTTGTTTGGAGTTCTATCTATTGTTGACAGTGGGATCTTAAAATCCCTTTCTATAATTGTGGTGTTGTTTATATCTTTCTTGAAGTCCTCCAAGAATTTCCATGTATATTTGGGTGCTCCTATGTTGAGTGCATGTATGTTTACAATATTTATGTCTCTTTGATGGATTCTTCTCTTGAGTATTATGAAGTGTCCTTCTGTTTCTCTTTTTATGGTCTTTGTTTTGATATCTATTTTGTCAGCTATAAGTATTGCTACCACAGCTTTTTTTTTTCCAGTCCATTTGCAAGGAATATTTTTTTCAACCCTTAACTTTCAGTCTGTGTAGGTCTTTTGTTCTGAGGTGGGTCTCATGTAGGCAGCATATGTGTGGGTCATGTTTTCTTATGCATTCAGCTACCCTGTGTCTTTTGATTGGAGCATTGAATCCCTTTACATTTAAGGTTATTATTGATAGGTATTTATTCATTGCCACTTTACTCCCTTTGTATCTGTGTTCCTCTCTCTCTCACTCTTTGTCTTCATCTTCTTAAGGCAGTCCCTTTAGCATATCTTGCAATGCTGCTTTTGTGAAGGGGTATTCTTCTAGCCTTCTTTTGTCTGGGAAACTCCTTATGTCACCTTCCATCTTAAATGAAAGCCTTTCTGGATAGAGTAGTCTTGGTTGCAGGCCTTTGCTTTTCATTACTTGGAATATTTCTTGCTGTTCCCTTCTGGCTTGTAATGTTTCTGTTGAGAAGTCAGCTGCTAGCCTTCTCAGGACTTCCTTGTATGTTACTTCCTGTTTCTCCCTTGAATTTTGCCATTGTAATTATGATGTGTCTTGGAGTGGGACTCTTTGGGTTCCTCTTGATTGGGACCCTCTGTGCTTCCTGGATTTGTGTGGCTTTTTCTCATCAAATTAGAGAAGTTTTCCATCATTACTTTTCAAGTAGGTTTTCTATTCCTTGTTCCTTTTCTTCTCTTTCTGGTATCCTTATTATATGGATATTATTACATTTCATGTCATCCTGCAGTTCCCTTAATCCTTCTTCATTCTTTTTGAGTCTTTTTTTTCCTTTTCTTGCTCTTTCTGGGAGGTTTTTTTCTACCTTGTCCTTCAGCTTGCTTATTTGATCCTCTGCTTCATCTAGCCTGCTTTTCATCCCTCCTACTGTGGTCTTCAATTCAGAAAGTGTTCTTCATTTCTTCTTGGTCCATATTGATTGTTTCTATGTCCTTTTTATGCTGAAGTAGTTTGCAGTAAGTTCCTCATAGTTTCCCTATAGTTTCTGAAAATTCACACAGCTCATTGAACTTTCTTATAACCATTGTTTTGAACCCCATATCTGACAGTTGAGTTGCCTCTATTTCATTTAGCACTCTTTCTGAGGATTTCTCCTTTCTTTTTTATTAGCAGTTGTTTCTTTGTCTTCCCATTATTTGTGAGATTCTTCTTGTTTGCTTCTGCTCCTTAAATTGATCTGTTCTGACTTCCTGGTCTTGTGGTGTGAATTCACAGGAAGCCTGTGAGATTAAGTGATTCAGTCTTTTTGATCATCTGAACTAGAAGCTCTTGGGATGCCCTTTATTATATTTATGTTGGTTCTCTGGATGAAACTGAATTTTGGTCATTGTTGGAACCTTTTTTGATGGGTGTTTCCCTGAAGCTGGTTGACTGAGGTTTCATTTTGCCCACCATGTCTTGTGTGCTGTTGTGCAGGTGCTGCCAGAACTAAACCAAAAACCCAGGAAACAAACCCACACCAACAAAAATAACTCTCCCCCACAATACCACTATCAACAGCAAATGGACAAATATTAATAGGGTGTAAAGAGATTAAGATTATTATAAGGAAGGAAAGCATAGATGAGATGACCTATTAAAAGAAAAATTATTTTGAGAGGGTAGAAGGAGGAACACTAATAAGAGTTTGGAGTTGGAACAATCCAAAGAGAGAAAGGAAAATTTACAACATGAATAAAAAAGGGAATGAAAAATGTGGAATGGACTAAGAGTATTAAGTTTAAACAGAAATGAAAATAATATAAAATAAAATAAAGTGAGAGAGAAAGAAAACAAAGAAACAATATTAAATAATTAATAAAAATATAGGAGCCAAATTAGAGAGAAAGATCCACTACAGTACTATCAACAACAAATGAGCTAAAATTAATATAGCTGATATGGGCATAAAAAGAAAAAAAGAAACAAAGTTTAAGAGATATATAGAGGAATGGGAAGTGATTTTGAAATAATAGACAGAGAAGAAATACTAAGAGTGAGGAGCAAAAACCAGGCTAAGACACATAAAAATTAAAATTTGGGGTGTAAGGAAAAAGAAAAAAGAAAAAAGAAAAAAAATGGAGAATAAAGAAAGATAAAAAGGTAGGATGAAAGAGAAACAGAAGAAAGATGAAAAAAGGAAAAAACAGGCTAAGATGGTAAAATGAAAAATTTGAGATAAAAAAAGAGTAGAAGAGACTAGTAAAATTTGATATTGGAAATAAAAAATTAGTGAAGCTCTAGAGATAAAATTGAAAAAATGCAACAACTACCCCACCCACAACCAACCAGCAAATATTGCTAAAAGTGGAGGGAAAACACAGGTATTTTAAGAGCAGGAAGAAGGATGCGAGATGACCACTGACAAGAAAATTGTTTTTTTGTGTCTGGACAGGGGAAAATAGTAAGAGTGTGGAATGGAAACAAGTTGTAGCAAAAGAGAAAACAAAATTTGAAATGAAAATAGTGTGAGGAAAGAGGACAGTAAAATGGGGTAAGAGGAGGGAGAGGCAAAATACGTGAATTGAAATACACTATAATATAAAATTTAGTGACTTAATCTATACAAACTTGATGAAAAAGAAATCAATGTTAAAAAGCTATGCAGGAAAGAAAATATCACAAATCATGGAGAAGACCACAGTGGATCTCGTTCCAGTAGCCTCTTGTATTTACCACTGTTTTTTTTTTTTTCTTTCTGGATCCACCTCTGGTGATCCACCTCTGGTGAGGTCAGATGTGGACCTCATCTGATCTTAGGAAACCAGGTCGAGACTTCCAGGGATCTCCTGTCCCTGTCTGGCTCCTTAAGTTGTTAATCTAGTCAGTCTACACTCAGCAGTCAAGTTTAAGCACCATAGGGCAGGGCTGCATCTCCTCTGGAGAGGTCTATTCTTTCCCACCCAGCTGCTGCTGCTTGGAGGGGAGTGGTCTGTCTAAGCTGGATGGCTGAAGCTGTATGGGGATTGGATCAGCACTAGGATCCTGTTGGCTACTCTTTCAGTTCTCTCCCCAAAGCTTTAGTCCTCAGTCTCTCCTCAGGCATCACCAGCCCACTCTGACCCCACTTTTGCCAGAGCCCAGGGTAATTGGCTGCAAATGAAAATTTGTGTGTTGGTTTTTTAAACAGCTCTTGCATCTCCAGCCATCTGTCCCTGAAACACTGGCACTTTTCCCTGCTGGTTGTTATCTGTGTACTTTTTGGGTTCTGGTGCTCTAGTCTGGGAATCCTAGCTCAGGGTTTAGACCCCATTTTTCTCAGGGGGGATCAACCAGGCACTTAATTATCCTCCAGTGCTGCTGCCTGTGGGTGCCCAGCCAGCTCTCTCAAGTCTCTACTGTACTCCTTACCAGATAGGTTGTGCTGAAGCTGATTCTTCTGTCTGTCTGAGGTTATATGGCTTCTCTCTCCTATTTTTTATTTTTTGAGAAACCTTCATATCATTTTCCATAGTAGCTGGACCAATTTACATTTCTAACAACAGTGCAGAAGAGTTCCTTTATTTCTATATCCTCTCCAGTATCTGTTATTTCTTGTCTTTCCTATGATAATCATTCTGACAGGCATGAGGTTAGATTTGCATTATGGTTTCAATTTGTATTTCCCTGGTTATTAGTGATGTTGAGTACCTTACCATGTACTTCTGGCTATTTGTATGTATTCTTTAGAAAAATTTCTAATCAGATCCTCTACCCATTTTTTAATTGAATTGTTTGGGGTTTTTTGCTACTGAGTTGTATGAGTTCCTTATATATTTTGGATATTGACCCCTTATCAGATATATAATTTGCAAATATTTTCTCCCATTCCATAGGTTGTATTTTTATTTTGTTGATTATCAATATACCTTATTGTGCAGCAGCTTTGTAGTTTAATGTAGTCCCATTTATTTACTTTTGTTTTTGTTGCTTTTGCTTTTGGTGTCAAATCCCAAAAAAAAATCATTGCTAAGACTTATGTCAAGAAGCATACCCTATGTTTTCTTCTAGGTCAATTCTGTCAATATTGGTCAATTTGGCTATAACAAAACTTCATCTCTGAAGGACTTGTTTATTGACTTGTCACTATATAAGGAAAACAACGTTGAAATGCAAAACCTAGAAAAACAAAACAATAACTTTAGTTTCTGCAAGATCAGAGTGCTATTCACTTTGCCAAGATTAGTAATCATCAGATGCAAAAAAAAATTTCAATTTTCTATGGTCTTGAGTAAAGTTTCCGTTTTTTACAAGGTGGAGAATAAATTCACAATTTTTAATTATCTTTTTTCCTCAGAATGTGAGTTATTTTTTGCCAATTTAGAAGTAACATTTTCCAGAAAAATTCAACTATGTCAATGTACTTAAAGAATACTGAAAATGAAGCCAGATAGCTGATTTGGTCTCTCTTTCCTAATAACTGACTCAGAAAAGAAAAGCTTAATTTCCTAGAATATAAAGTTAGGAATATTTCCATGTATTTATCTATTAATCAATTTTATTATTGTTCAATTACAGTGCTCCATTTCCCCCCATTACTCTCTACTAATCAAATCTCTTAAATCCAAACATAAAATGTGCATACATATCTGACATTAAATTGTTTGAAAGTGAATTCCATTATTCCTCTGAGCCAACAACAGTTACTGAATACTGCAGAGATGTCTGTTATTGTGTGGTAAGCACAACTATAATGGTTTCTAAAGTATGGTTTAAAAATCAGTTTCTAAAGGTATTTTAAATGCATACTTGGGCATTTCATCCTAGAGGCATACACCAGTCATTTTATAGGAAAAAATCAAAGGCATGTTGCATAAACAAAAACTATATTTTCAATTCTGTCTGTATAATTTGATGATTCTGGAATAATACTTATATTTAACCAAGTTAGAGGATAAACTAAATGATGAAAGACTATTAAACTTGAGTAGCTTAGCTAAAGATTTTCTATAGGCTAGAACTTTGTGTCTTAGTAATATGTAACTACCAGAAATGTTGACTAACGAAGAAATGAAAATAAAAATTAACCATGTTTCTTTTATCTTAATATTTCTGCAAAAATAAAGAGAAAAAAGAAGTTATGTTATTTATGAGTTCAATATTATTTTCCCCTAATAATATAATACTTAATTCATTTTCGCTAAGGAATGTTTGAAGAAAAAAGACAACTTAAAACTGTAGGAATCAAGACTCAAGATGGCAGAGTAGATGGAAGCTACATTAACCTCCTTTCAGAACCAATCTAGATTTACACAAAATTGTAGAGAAATCATCCTGACTACCCAACTGAACACTAGCTGGAGAGAAGCCTTGTAACCATAAACAGACAGATGAAACCACTTCACCACAACTTGACTGGCAGGGAGTGCAGAGGAGGTGTGAGGAGGCTGGTTGGGCTCCCATGGGCAGCAGCTGAAGTCCCAGAGGGATATTTCAGCAGCTAGAAGGTTCCCCATGAGAAGTGTGGAATCTAAACTCTAAGCTGGGCACCCTGCTTACAGTGCCAGAGCTGGTAAGGGAACTCAGATAACATCCATCTGTGAAAAGAACTAGGATTTCTGTCTGCCAGGGAGAGAAAGATGGAAATGCAGAGAACGTCTTAAAGGGAAAACACACAAAATTTTGTTAGCAGCCACTTACCCTGGGCTCCAGCAGAGGGAGAGCAGAGTGGACTAGAGACACATGAGGGGAGTCTGGGGTTGATGGCTCTGGGAAGAAAACTGAAGGAAAAGACACCAGGATCCATGTGCTGAGTTATTCCCCATACTGCAAAAGCCATCTTTCTAGGAAGAGCACGCCCCTCCTAGTGGCATCAGTCTGAGAAGAAGCAATAGCTCCACTCACAGGAATTAGTCTGGCTGACCCTGTGTAGCTTAAGCTGAGCTCCTGAGTACAGTTTGAGGCTATATCATTGATTAAGTTTAACAACTAAGGTGGATTTCTGAGAGCTCTGAGACTTTAGCTGATCCTCCCCTGAGTCCAGTGCTGGTAAGACTGGCCTTGGTGTGCAGCCTGGTTCTTTCACACACCCAGGCCCAGCAGAGGAAGCCACATGCTGTGAATCATGGATAGCTCCAAACAGTTTGCCCAGGGCCAGTCATAGGCAGCATCTGACATAGGACTGCACCAGAGTCTTTGCAGATCTACCTAATACATAGAAACAAACACAAAGAGGCAGCCAAAATGAGAAGACAAAGAAGCAGGCCCAAAACAAAGGAACAAGAGAATTCTCCAGAAAAAGAACTAGATTAAATGGAGGCAAGCAATTTATCAGATAGAGAGTTTACAGTATGATTATAAGGATACTCAACAGCATGAAAAAGGACATAGAAACCGTAAAAAAGGACCAGTCAGAAATAAAATAGTAGGAATTACATCAATGAAAAACAGTCACTAAATAATAAAACAAATATAATTGGACAATGTGGTTAACATCCCTAGGAGTTTTTGCACATTAAAGAAGCAAACAGATATAAAAAAATTTTGCTTTAGATAAATTTTGCAATATTTTTCCATTATTATATTTATAAAAAGACTTTTGGGGGGAAACTTTTTATTCTATAATTATATATTACTCCAAGATTTTAAATTTATGCTGTGGTATATAAATAAATTATAATCAACCTAAATAATAAAATAATCCTGTTTGTAACAAATCAGGCTACAGTTGGTTTACTACCCATTACAGTTTTAACTTCAATTTATAGTTAAATTGAAAATTCATTCTTTTCTGAAAAAGAGGTATTGAAAATTTCATTTTGTTATAATAATTGTTTAATACTTCCAAATTCACCAATATTATATATTTTGTTGGTTCTTTGCTACTTCAAAATCTATAATTTGGGTATATTTTCAGCACATGCCTGAACATTGTATGTTTGCATTTTTTTTTGTGGTTTTAGTAGGCAATTATGGCCTTAAATCAAAGGGTTTCACTATAAACTACTTAGAGTGTTATTTTGAAAAGCCAATTATAGAAGTATTGTACATCACTTAGATATACATAGTTAGGAGAACAATTAATGAAATATAATAAATTTGTCACAAGAAATGTACAAAGGTTCATATCTGTAGGCAAACCTGATGATGTCACCACCCTGTCTTGTTGGGCAACAAAAGAGGGACTTTTGCAAGAAAGAGGATAAGCACAATTCTTCTAGATGGTGCTATAGTGAAAATAAAAATTAGAGAAATTCAGTGACAGGTGGCAAAACTGAGGAAGGAATTATCAATGTTTAAAAGTAATTTCAGAAATATAAACTAAACTAGAAGGAACTCAAGAACAAATAAATAAGCATAATGGATAATGCCTAAAATTAAGTAATTGGATATCTGGAAGGAAGCAAAGATATTTCTTAAAGAAGGATTTGAGAGATAATGACAAACATTGAAGATATGCGAAGAACAAACAACACACAGATAAAAAGCAAAAATAAGATGAGGCAAAGTACAGGGAAAAGGTCAAGAAAACAAAAGAAAATCTAAAAACTTCATTGAAATTCCTATTAAAATACCAATAGCATATTTCACAGATCTAGAACAAATATTTCAAAAATTTATACAGAACCAAAAAAGATTCCAGAGCCTCAGCAATCTTAAGAAAGAAGAACAAAGTAGAAGGGATCACAGTACCTGATATTTGACTATACTACAAGGCCACTTAATCAAAACAGACTGGTACTAGCATAAGAACAGACATGTAGATCAATGGAAGAGAATAAAGAACCCAGAAGTAAACCAAAGGCTTTACTGTCAATTAATATTCAACAAAGGGAACATAAGCATACAATGGAATAAAGATAGCTTCTTCAATAAATGATGTTGGGAGAATTGGACTTGTACATGCAAAAAAAATGAAATTAGATCACCAACTTATACCATACACTAGAATGAACTCAAAATATATAAAAAACTTAAATATAAGTCATGACACCATAATACCCCTAGAAGAACACATAAGCAGGAATATTTCAGATATCCCATGTAGCAATATTTTTTGCCAATATAGCTCCTAGAGCAAGGGGAATAAAGGAAAAAATTAACAAACGGAAGTACATCAAACTAAAAGGCTTCTGCAAGGCTAAAGACACCATCACCAAAATGAAAAGGGAACTGATTGTATGGGAGAACATATTTGCCAGTGATGCATTGGACAAGTGTTTGATCTCAAAAATATATAAAGAACTCATACGACTCAATGCCAGGAAGACAAAAACCCCAATTAAAAAATGGGTAAAGGATCTGAAAAGACAATTCTCCAAAGTGGACATACAGGTGGCCCATAGTCATAGGAAAAGATGCTCAACATCACTAGGCATCAGAGAGATGCAAATTAAAACCACAATGAGATATCACCTCACACCTGTCAGAACAGTTATGATAAATAAATCAACAGCCAGCAAGTTCTGGCAAGGCTGTGGAGAAAAGAGAACCTAGTACAATGTTGGTGGAAATGCAGACTGGTGCAGCCACTATGGAAAGCAGTATGGAATTTCCTCAAAACTAAAAATGAAACTGCCTTTTGATCCAGCAATTTTGCTGCTGAAATTATACCCTAAGAATACTGAGTTATCAATTCAAAAGAACCTATGCACTCCAATGTTCATAGCAGCACAATTTACAATAGCCAAGTGCTGGAAGTAACCTAAGTGCCCATCAGTAAAAGAGGAAATAAAAAATCTATGGTACATTTACATAATGGAGTACTATGCAGCAGAAAGAAAAAAGAATCTTCTCCCTTTTGTGACAGCATGTATGGAACTGAAGAATACTATCTAAGTGAAATAAGCCAGGCAGTGAAAGGCAAGTACCATATGATCTCACCTACAAGAGGAATCTAGTGAACAATAAACTAACAAACAAAATAGAACCACAGGCATGGAAACGCAGAACAGACTGAAAGTGAACAAAGGGCAGGGGGAAGGGGGATAATGGCAGAAAGAAGGGGAAGGGACTAGATAAAGAATATGTATAAATGACCCATGGACATGGACAATAGTGTGGGAATTGACTGTGGGAGCGGGAGGTGGGATGGGCAGAAGAGCACAAAGGGAGAAAAATTGGGACAACAATAATAGAATAACAATAAAAATGATTTTAAAAAAGAAAGAAACTCTAAAGACTATTATTTGAGCAAACTTTCCAGAAATAATTTTTTTAAAAAGATTTGAAACTTTATATGAAAGAGCACACTGTCTGCCTGAAACTATAGACCAAGAAGGACCAACATGGACACCTATTCTAGCAATATTACTAGACTTCAACAAGAAAGAAAAAAAATTATTTGGCTTTTGAGATAGAAAGAACTAATGACTTATTTATAAGGGAACACAAGTTAGATTACTATCAAATTTTTCAAGAGCTCTGCTTTATTCCAGAAGAAAATGCAGTATGCTAAGATACTCAAGGAAAAATACTGGAGCCAAGACTTTAAACTCAGCAAAACTGATGTCCAGATTGAAAGGCACAGAAAAAATGTTAGCAACATATACAATATTAGGGAATATTGTTCTTGAACCCTTCCTAAAAAATCTGTCAGAACAAAGTTAAGATAACCAAAATGACTGGAAAGACATTGCCAAATGACTGATTGTGAGCCCTATATTTATAGTTTCTTATAGGACTAAGGCTAAAAGATGTCTAAAGGAGAAAAAGTAGAGTATTTAGGGGTTATAAAACCCTTCATTATAAATACAGTAACTATAAGCACTCTGTGGGGAGACTGGAGAGAGCATATGAGATAACATTCTAACTGCCTTCAATAAACATATTAGGGTAATGCTATTAGTATTATTCTGTTGTGTGTGTGTTTATAAATAAAAATACATTAACAATTTTGGGATATTATAATTCTAATATCTGCTGTGTTGGTCTTTGAGAACCAGAATTCTCAGTGTATAAAAAGAAGATATAGGTATAATAAGAAAGAAGCTAACTAAAAGCCTTATAGTACTGAACTTCAATTGTGATTACTATGATACAGGGTATTGAACTACATAATGATATATACTATGTAGAATTTTTCATTCTAACTCTGCCCATTTAAAGTCCCTAGAAACAATAACTAAAATAACAGCAATGAACATTTCTAGCATATAGGCTGATCTTGAAATGCTTGTTCTAAAAGAAGCCAGATATACTTGGAGCATGTTACCATAAAAAATAGCAAGGAAACTTCCCGACATCACTAAATCTTCTCATGACTCAGGAACCAACCTGAAGAGGTCCCCTTGGTGAAAGATTTTAGCATTAATAACAGGAATTGCAATGAATCGAAAGATATAATGTAGTAAAAAAATTAACCTTACCCAAGAAAAGATCTCGTCTTTGCCCTCTCCTCCTGAAAAGTCATCTTTATGCTCTTGGACTGTCCTGCCTGATTAATGTGTCTTTGCATATTTGGGGACATTGGGCTGCATTAGTTAGTCTAATACTGTGATTTATGATTGAGACTTTGGCTTATGTAATATCAGCTCCACCTCTGGAGAAGTTGGAGGCTAAGGCTGCCTCTGTGGGTGGTCTATGTGAACAAGTCCCAACAAAAACTCCAGACACCAAGGTTCACATGAGCTTTCCCAATTGGCAATGCACACATTGTTTTTGGGAGATGCTAGTGCCCTCCAGCACTCTACTGGTGAAGGATATATGTAAAATCTATGCATGGAGCTATCTTAGACTCTGACCCTTGGTTGATTTTAATGTGCATCCTCTCAAGGTAATACACCATAACTGCAAATATAACAGCTTCCAGAGAGTTCAATTTGAGTAAAGCTATAACTCATATAACTGTCTTATACACATATTCTTTCTTGTCTAGAAGTACATCACAAAGACCTAAGTAAATATCTTATTGAAGTACACATATTTTATTAATGATATTATAACCTAAGATGCTATAATATGAAGACTCAAAAATTCCTTCTAATGAATTAACAAACCTAAGTGTGGTCTTAGGGGCCCCCAGATGTGCTATTGATGTAATGAGTGAGAGTTTGTATTGGAGACTCTCTACCTCTGCATCTATGAAAATGTTTAATAAACATTATAAACATGTTTATGATGGCATTAAAGAAATTAGTCACATTTGGTGGATGTTACTAAGACAATTAACTTGAAAACTGGTAAGAAAAAAAGCTGAAGGCAAAAATTTATTGTCTCAATTAGATAAACTGGACCACTAGATAACCAAATAGTAGATTATGGAAAATGTGCCTTTTGAAAATTAATACTATAAAATGAAGCAGAAATGACTAAAATAGATTCTCACCATTTTGCAAATCCTTAATGAATGAACAGATTAAAGCACCAAGTATCAATAATACCCAAAACTACTAAAAGAGAAACAATTAGATAATATATGCTTCCTGCTGAAAGAATCCTACCACCACCTTGCCAAAAGAATAAAACCAAGTCTGATCAACTATCTGGAGCCAGATATCAATGTGAAGGAGATAAGGATAGGAGAACTTAAACTGCACATTGAGTGCTATGCAGTTAACACAACACAGAATGTCAGAAATTCTCTAGATCAAGAAACTCCAGTTCTGCTGCCTACTGTACAGAAAATAAAAAAAAATGTCAGAAGAACCTGTAGATGAAAAGACATGCATAAATTATAAAATGGGCAAGATGAAATTATAGTGTCTAACATGTAGGCAATAAAAGCATAAAGAAGTGTAAGGTAGTAATTACTGTAAAAGACAGGATAGTGGTTACTTATGGCAGATGTGAGGGAGTGAAAATTGCAATAGTTACATGGATGGGGCTTCTTGGGTGGTTGGAAATGTTCTCTCTCTTGATTTGCATGGTTAGGTGAAAGAATTATAAGAGTATTCTTATATAATTTATTAACCTACGTATTTGTTTTATGTGTTTTTTTCATATGTGTATTTATTTTGCAAATGATCAGTTGTTCCACAAACCACCTTATATGCTCATCCAGGACTACATGTTAAGAACCCCTATCCTTAGTTATACCTAGAGCACAGTAGGGCTGTTTTTAATACTATATTCTTTTTTTATTGTTGTTTAAGTGCAAGTATCTCCATTTCACCCAAAAATGCCCCACCTACCCATTCATTCCCACCTTCAACTCTTGAACCCACCCCCTTTGGTTTTGTCCATGTGTCCTTCATACATGTTCCTTGGTGCCCCCTCATTGTCCCCTATTATCCATCTCCCTCCTCCTCCTCTCTGATTACTGTCAGATTGTTCTTTATTTCAATGTCTCTGGTTGTATGTTGCTTGATTGCTTGCTTGCTTGCTTGCTTGATTAGGTTCCACATATAGGTGAGATAGTATGGTAATTCTCTTTCACCACCTGGCTTGTTTCACTTGGTGTAATGTTCTCCAGATCCATGCATGCTGCCATGAATGGTAGGAGCTCTTTCTCTTTCTTTCTTTCAGCATCGTAGTATTCCATTGTGTAAATATACCACAGTTTTTGATCCACTCATTTACTGATGGGCACTTTGGTTGCTTCCAGCACTTGGCTATTGTAAATTGTGTTGCTATGAACATTAGGGTGCATAGGTTCTTTTGGATTGGTATTTCAGGATCCTTAAGGTATAATCCCAACAGTAGTACTTCTGGGTCAAAAGGTAGTTTCATTTTTAGTTTTCGGAGGAAATTCCGTTCTGTTTTCCACAGTGGCTGCACCAGTCTGCATTCCCACCAACAGTGCACTACAGTACCCATTTTCTTCACAACCTTTCTAACAATTGCCATTTGATGATTTGTTTATAATGGCCATTCTGACCAATGTAAACTGGTATCTCATTGTGGTTTTATTTCCATCTCTCTGACGGCTAGGGATACTGAGCATCTTTTCATATGTCTCTGGGTCCTCTGCATGTCCTCCTTGGAGAAGTGTCTGTTCAAGTCCTTTGCCCATTTTTTAATTGGGTTGTTTGTCTTCCTGGAACAGAGTCATGTGAGTTCTTTACATATTTTGGAGATCAGACCCTTGTATTATTTTCAATAATACTGGAACAACACTAATATGACAAGGAATATATGATCTGAATACCAAAAATAGAAAGTACATGACCAAGAGTAGTGTGTTATTGGAACATGAGTGAAGAAGGAAAATTAAAACACAATGTAAAGAAAGAACAAGAAAACCAATCAAACAATACAATTAAACAAACAAACAGAATGAAGAAAACTAAACAGAAAAAAAGAGAAATTTAAAATACTAATAAAATAAAAGAAGTGAAAATAATGAAAAAATAATAATACAAATAAACAATAAAATGCAAGTTACATAGGATAGCAAAGAGAAATTTGTTTCAGTTTCTCAGTTGTTGGGGTTAGCCTTGTGCTCCCTCTCTGGATCTTTCTCTGGACCTTCCACAGCTCCAGGTCTGATTGTCTCACATTGGGGGAAAAGGGGGGATGGCAAGAACGAGGTGGGGAGGGGGGAAGCCTCCTGCTGACTTTAAACCCACCAAGCGAGTTCTGCTGGTCTTCCTGGATGCCACAGGCAGAGTGGGGCTGAGCTTCGCTTTTCTCCCTTCCTGTGGTTTTGAGATGATGGGGATCAGGTCTGGGCTACAATATTCACAGTTACCCAGCCTCCAGCCCAGGTCCCCCATGTGATCCCAGGCCCCCACTGTCCATCTGCACCAGGCCAGCACCTTTAGTCCACCAGTTGTGCCGCCCTTGAAGTGAACTGATTAGGGTCAACCACAAGCTACCTTCTCCCTTTGCTGGCCCGGGTGCTGCACACCCTCAAAGTCTCTTCAGGGCAGTTCAGTTCCCCCACTAAATTAAGTCTCTCTGGGGACTTCTAATTCCCTGAGCCCTGCTGCTCTCCTTTGAACGGTCTGTGCAGTGAACCACCTTCTTCCTCCTCACTAGCCAGCTGCCACATGGGCTAGCCGCTGCTGGGGAATTCCTTAAAGAGCATCTGAGAGCCTTTTCTTGAGTAAAATCCTCTTGTTTAAGCCTGCCATTCTTAACAAGCACCTGGCTTTTCACACAAACCAATTCTCTAACCAGACTGGAAATTCTCCAGGTCAGGGTCCATCACAGCCCAACTCTTCTCCCTTCTCCAGGTGTCACTCAGCTCCCCAATTTCTCTGGTGATGACCTACCCGGCATCCACAGTCCCAGTGGGTATACATCACCTCTGTGCGTTTCCCACTTCATCTTCATTTCCCTCAGTGACTTCAAGCATCTAGTTCTCTCCTGGTGCCAGGCTCTCTTCTCTTCTTTGAAAGGGGAGGGAGCTGCTGATCCAGCTCTCCTCCAAAGATCCTGCCACTGCTGCTGACAACGGCAGTAGGTGCCGAGCCAGGGGGGCCACAGCAGCCTTGGTCCCCATGCATGTCCCAGGGACCTTACTATCCCAGCACACTCTTCTTACCACCTGATTTTCAATGTCATCTACAATTTTGGCCTCCAAACTTCATATAAACTGGGATTCCATTGGCTGTTCACTCTGTTCCTCAGATTGGCTAGGTGTTTAAGCTGCATGCAGGGAAAAGTGGACTCTGCTCCCACCTACCTCACTGCCATCTTCCTCTATTTTGTGTGGTTACCTTCATCTTTTTTAAAAGTTGACTGGAATTCAAGTGCAAGGTTTCCATAAACCCCTACTAAATTTATTAAGCTCATTTCTATAGATTCATAAGGTATGTATGGATTATTATCATGCAGCCCAACACAATTGTTATTCCTCTTGGCTTAACGCTATCCATATTCAAAGGCAAATTATTTTCACCAAAACAACTAATTAAAAATAGAAGTTAACAACTGAAATTCTGTATCTTAATTGGGGTGGAGCTTGCACAGGTGTATACATTCAAGAAAACCCATCAATGGTACTTGCTCCTTCAAGCTTTTTATCCTTTCCTGCCAGCATGATGACTGGGACTCATTGTGACTCATCCTCAACCATGCAAACAACCTGGAGAGGAGGGAGAAACTTGTAGAAAGGAATGTGGGCTCCTACATGACCATTTTGAGTACAGCACCTTGTGACTGGGAATATTCACTTTCAACTTCTAGGTGGTAGAGAAACAAATTCCTTTCATTTTTCTACAGTTTTTTGTAAAAATGTCAAGTAACATTTTTTTAAGTTTAATTGAGAAATAATAAACAAACATCACCGTGTAAGGCATACAGCATGATGGTTTGACTTACATATACTGAAAAATGTTACCACAGTAGGTTCAGGTCATATTCATTTTCTTATTCAGATACAATAAAAAAGAAAAGAAAAGCTTTTTCTCCTTATGATGATAACTCTTAGGATCTACTCTCTTAACTTTCCTATATGTCATTCAGCAGTGTTAAGTAGAGTCATCATGCTGTACATTACATCCTGTGTACCTATTTATCTTGTAACCGGAAGTTTGTACCTTCTTACCACCTTCCTCAAATTCCCTCTCCCAATGCCCTCCGCCTCTGGTAACCACAAGTCTGATCTCTTTTTCTAGGTTTGCTTTTTGATATTTATTCCTCATATAAATGAGATCACACAGTATTTGTCATTCTCTGTATGACATATTTCACTTAGCATCATACCCTGTAGGTCCATCTGTGTTATTGCAAATGGTAGGAGATTATGTGTAGAATCTAATTTTTCACTAATTTTTTATCTACTCATCTACTGATTGACACTTGGGCTGCTTCCATATCTTGGCTATTGTAAATAATGCTGCAATAAACACAGGGATACATACATTCTTTCAAATTAGTGTTTTGGGATGCTTCAGATATATTCCCACAAGTGAAATAACTGAGTCATAATGCAATTTTATTTTTTAATTTTTTGAGGTAACTCCATGCTGCTTTCCACAGTGGCTGCACCAATCTACATTCCCACTAACAGTGCACAAGGGCTCACTTTTCTCCACAGCCTCGTCAATACTTGTTTGGTGATTTATCGATGATAGCCATTCTGATAGATATGATGTGATACCTCATTGTTTTATGGTGCATTTCTGATGTTTAGTGAAGTGAGCATGTTTCCATGTGTCTATGAGCCATCAGCATGTCTTCTTTGAAGAAATGTGTATTCAGGTCTTCTGCCCATTTTTTAATTGGATTGTTTGTTTTTTTCCTGGTGTTGAGTTTTGTAAATGCTTTATAAATTTTCGATATTAACTCCTTATCAGATGTATCATTGGTCAATATGTTTTCCCATTCAGTGAATTATCTTCTCATTTTGTTGATGGTTTCCTTTGCTGTGCAAAAACGTTTTAGTTTGATTGAGTCCCACTTGTTTATTTTTTTCTTTTGTTTATCTTGCCTGAGGAGATATATCAGAAATCATACTGCTAAGAGAAATCTCTGAGATTTTACTGCCTATGTTCCCTTCTGGGATTTTTATGGTTTCAAGCCTAACGTTTAAGACTTTAATCCATTTTGAGTTTATTCTTCTGTATTCTGTAAGAAGATGGTTCAGTTTCATTTTTTGCATACATCTGTCCAGTATTCCCAACATCATTTCTTCACTAGACCATCTTTACCCTCTATGTTTTTGACTCCTTTGTCAAATACTAACTGACCATAAAGGTTGTCAATTCATTTCTGAACTCTCTATTCTGTTCCATTGATCTATATGGCTGTTTTATGCCTGTACCACTGTTTTGATTACTATGGCCTTATAATATAGTTTGATATCAAATGTAGTGTAGTTTGATATAGTTTGATTTCTCCAAGTTTGTTCTTTTTTATTGTTGTTTGAGTAGTTTTCTGTCATTTTCCCCCACCCCAGTCCAACCCCCAGCCCTCCTCTCCTCCCTCCCATTTCCACGCCCCCCCATTATTGTCCATGTGTCCTTTATAATTGTTGTTGAAAACCCTCTACCCTTTTCCTCTGAAATTCTCTCCTCTCTTCCCTCTTGTCACGGTCAGCCTGTTCTCAATTTCAGTGTCTTTGGTTATATTTTGCTTGTTTGTTTGTTTCATTGATTAGGTTCCTGTTAAAGATGATATTGTATGGTATTTATCTTTCACCACCTGGCTTATTTCACTTAGCAATAATGCTTTCCAGTTCCATCCATGCTGTCACAAAGGGTAAGAGCTCCTTCTTCTTTCTGCTACATAGAATTCCATTGTGTAAATGTAGCATAGTTTTTTGATCCATTCATTTGCTGATGATCACCTAGGTTGCTTCCAGCATGTGGCTATTGTAAATTGTGCTGCTATGAACATTGGGGTGCATAGGATCTTTTGGATTGGTGTTTCAAGGTTCTTAAGATATAATCCTAACAGTGAATTGCTGGGTCAAAAGGCAGATACATTTTTAGTTTTCTAAGGAAACTCCATACTGTTTTCCATAGTGGTTGTATCAGTCTGCAATCCCAACAACAGTGCACTAGGGTTCCCTTTTCTCTACAACCTCTCGAACACTTGTTGTTTGTTGCTTTGTTTATGATGGCCATTCTGACTGGTGTAAGGTGGTATCTCATAATGGTTTTAATCTGCATCTCTCTGATACCTAGTGATACTGAGCATCTTTTCATATATCTCTGGACCCTCTGTATGTCCTCCTTGAAGAATTGTCTGTTCAAGTCATTTGTGCATATTTTAATTGGGTTGCTTGTCTTCTTAGAGTGGAGTCATGTGAGTTCTTTATATATTTTGGAGATTAAACCCTTGTCTGAGGTATCATTGGCAAGTATTTTCCCATATGGTTGGGGTTTTTTTTATTTTACTGCTGTTTTCTTTAGCCATGTAGAAGCTTTCTATTTTGATGAGATCCTATTTGTTTATTCTTGCCTTTATATCCCTTGCTCTAAGGGACATATCAGTGAAAATATTGCTGGGTGAAATATCTGAGATTTTCCTGCCTATGTTCTGCTTGAGGACTTTAATGGTGTCATGACTTATATTTAAGTCTTTTATCCACCTTGAATATATTTTTGTGTATAGTGTAACTTGGTGCTTGAGTTTCATTTTTTTTTTTTTTTGCATGTAGCTGTCCAGTTCTCCCAACACCATTTGTTAAAGAGGCTATTTTTATTCCATTTGATACTGCTGCCCTTGTTGTCAAAAATTAATTGGCCATGGAGATTTGGATTTATTTCTGGGCTCTCTGTTCTTTTCCATTGGTCTATGTTCCTGGTTTTATGCCAGTACCAGGCTGTTTTGATTATAGTGGCCTTGTAATATAATTTGGTATCAGTATTGTGATCTCTCCTACTTTGCTCTTCTTTCTCAATATTGAAGCACCTATTTGGGGTCATTTATGGTTCCATATAAATTTTTGGAATATTTGTTTTAGTTCTGTGAAAAATAGCATTGGTATCTTGAAAGGAATTGCATTGAATCAATACATTGCTTTGGGTAGTGTAGTATAAACATTTTGATGATGTTAATTCTTCCTATTATTGAACATGGCATATGCTTCCACTATTAGTATCTTCTTCAATTCCTTTCTTCAGCATCTTCTAATTTTCAAGGTATAGCCTTTTTACATCCTTGGTTAGGTTTATTCCTAGGTATTTTATTCTTTTGAAGCAATGATGAATGAGATTGTTTTCTTATTTTCCCTTTCTGATAGTCCATCATTGGTGTATTAAAATGCAACTTAAATGTGGATGTTTATTTGGTATCCTGCTACTTTCTTGAATTCCTTTATCAGCCATAGTAGTTTTTTGTTTGTTTGTTTGTTTGTTTGTTTTTGGTGGAATCTTTAGGGTGGCATGTCATTTGCAAATAATGACAATTTTACTTCTTTCTTTTCAAGTTGGATGCTTTTTATTTCTTCTTGTTGTCTCATTGCTGTGACTAGGACTTCCAGTATTGTTTTGAGTAAAAGTGGTGAAAGCAGGCATCCCCATCTGCTCCTAATCTTATGGGAAATGCTTGTAGGTTTGGCCTATTGAGTATGATGTTGGCTGGGGATTTGTCATATTTGGCCTTTATTATGTTGATATCTATGTTCATTCTGTTCCCAACTTTTCTGAGAGTTATTATAAATATGTGCTGGATTTTATCAAATGCCTTTTCTTCATCTATTGATATGACCATGTAGTGTTTGTCCTTCCTTTTGTTTACATGGTATATCATGTTTATGTGCAGACATTGTACCAATCTTGCATCCTTAGAATAAATCCCATTTGATCATTGTATGGGATCATTTTAATGTATTTCTGGATCTGGTTTGCTAATATTTTGGTGAGAATGTTTGCATCTATGTTCATCAGGGATATTGGCCTATAATTTTTGTTCTATCTAGTATAATTGTATGGTTTTAGAATTAGAATAATGATGGCCTCATTAAATGAGCTTGGGAGTCTTTCCTTCTCTTGAATTTTTTGGAATAGATTGAGGTTATCTGTTAGGTCTTTGAGTGTTTGGTAAAATTCACCTGTGAAGACATCTAGTGCAGGACTTTTATTTATTGGGAATTTTTTGATTAATGCTAAAGAGAAGTCCTATAACCAAGAATTTACAGTAGAAGCCATATCAGGACTGGTAGGAAGGGCAGAAACACGAAAAGGATTGGCCCCACTCCCACAGGTGAGGGCCAAGGTTCTGAAGGGATATCTCAGCTGCAGGGGATTTTTCCTGAGAAGTGTGGGATCTAACTCTCATCCTTGTCACCCCATCCCCCAGAGCACCATAGATGGAAAGAGGTGCACACGTAACATTTGGCTGTAGAAACAGCTAGGTTTCTGTACATCAGGAAAAGACAGAAGTCCTCCAAAGATACAGGAACCCTATTAAAGGGCCAATGCACACAGTTTTGTTTGCAACCACTCACCCTGGGCTCTGGCAGAAGGAGGGCAAAGCAGACTAGAGTTACATGAGCAGAGTCTGGGGTTTGTAACTCTGAGGACAGAGCTAAAGAGATGGGCACCAGAATTCCTATGTTGAGTCATTTTCCCATAACCTCAGCTGCTATTTTTCTTGGTTGGGGAACTACCCTCTTTGTGACATCAGCTTAGGGAAAAGCAATAGCTCCATCTTCTAAACTCCATCTTGACCCACCCTGTAGAACTTACGCCCTGCTAAAAAGTAGAGTCATAGGCTCTTTCAGTTACTGAGCCTTACAGGCAGCTGGCAGGTGGAGGCAGGTGGAGGCAGATCTCAGGATATCTTCAAACATTTTCTGTCCTGTCCTGAGCCTGTTATTGGTAAAAGCCAGCCTTAGTAGTACCAGCTTCATCCTTCCTTCATGTACTCAGGCCCAGCAGAAGCAGTCAAAAGCTGTGAAACCCTTGTAGCTCCAAACAGGTTGCCAAGGCCAGCCACAGGCAACATTTAATAATGGCCTGAACCAGAGTCCCTCCCAAGAAGCCCAGAACCAACCCAACCAGTAGGCAACTTCAGACAACATCAGAGCAAGAGCCAATTATCTTCACAAACATCATATGCCAAAGGAGATCTTGGCAGGCACCAAAACTTGTTGAAGCAAATTCCACTTTGTGTGGTCAAAACCTGCACAGCAGCTTGCATGTTGTGGTCAGGGTTGAGCCTCACAGTTAGTCAGCCACAGTGTTGATCTCATCCACAAAATGGTCAATAGCAACCAAGACTCAGTTACAATAGTAGGGCCCAAATAACCCACACAACCCACACAAGGGACATTTCTGGAGCACCCAGCTCAGGTGATCAAGGAGACTGTGCCACTAGGGCCCACAGGACACCTACTACATTAGGTCACCCCATGAAGACTGGGAGTCATAGCAAAACTATCTAATACATACAAACAATTATAAATAGGCAGACAGGATGAGAAGGCAAAGGAATAGGCCACAAATAAAAGAATAAAGGAAATCTCCAGAAAAAGAGTTAAATGAAATGGAGGCAAGAAATTTATCAGATACAGACATACTAATGGTTATAAGAATGCTTAACAACTTTAAAATGGATATAGAAACCATAAAAAAGGACCAGTAAGAATAGAGAATACAGTATCTGAAATGAAGAATATACTGGGAGGAACAAAAAGTATGTTGGATGAATCATAGTATTAAACCAGTGATTTGGAAGACATGGTAGAAAAAAATAACCAATCAGAGCAGCAAAAAGAAAAAAAATAAAAGATAAGAATAGTTTAAGGGACCTTTGAGACAACATGAAGTATAACAACATCTGCATCATAGGAGTACCAGAAAGAGAAGTGGCAGAGCAAGGGATCAAGAACCTATTTGAAGAAATAATGACTGAGTACTTTCTTAACCTGGTGAAGGAAAAAGATATACAAGTCTAAGAAGCACAGAGTCCCAAATAAAATGGATTCAAAGTAGCCCACACCAAGACATATCATAATTAGAATGGTAAAGGCTAAGGACAAATAGAGAATTATAAAAGGCACAATAGAAAGAAAGTTAGTAACCTATATGGGAGCTCTCATAAGACTGTTGGTTGATTTCTCAACAGAAACATTTCAAGCCAGAAGGAACTGAAATATTCAAAGTGATGAAATGGAAAAGCAAGGATCTACAACCAAGATTACTCTACACCACAGGTGGCAAACACCTGGCCCGCAGGCCAAATCCTGTCTTCCACCTTGTTTTATCTGGCCCTGCACCTTGTTTCTATCCCGCAGCAGCGCCAAGCTCTCACTTAACTGTTAAACAGTACTTACATTTATACAGTACTAAAATTACATCTGGCCCTTTGAAAGCAACTGCGAGGCTGATGTGGCCCTTGGTGAAAATGAGTTTGACACCCCTGCTCTGTACAGCAAAGCTATCATTTAATATTGAAGGAAAAACAAGGACCAGACAAGAAGTGAAAGGAGTTAATCACCACAAAACCAGTGTCATAAGAAATGTTAAAGGGCCTGCTTTATGAAGAAAAAAACACAAACAAAAACAGAAGAACATCGTTAAAAGAATAAAAATTGCAATTAATATGTATCTATCAATAATCTCTTTAAATATATTTAAAGTGTTCCAATCAAAAAACATAGGGTGACTGAATGAATAAGAAAACAAGACCCAGAGAGAGCAGAACATCTGGTTTGTGAGAGGGATCCTCTGTGTTGTGGAGATGAAAGAACATTTTGAAAATGGGTGATTTTGAGAAGGGCAAAGAAGATTTTTTTCAGAAGTGTGGCCAGTGCCATGCTGTAGAAAAGCGAGGCAATCACAAGACTAGGCCAAATCTCCATGGTCTATTAGAGTGAAAGAGAGATCCATCCCCCTGGATTTTCTTACATGAAGGCCAACATGAACAAAGGCATCACCTGCAGAGAGTCTATACTGATGGAATGTTTGGAGACTCCCAAGAAGTACATGCCTGGAACAAAAATGATCTTCGCTGGCATTAAGAAGAGGATAGAAGGGGGAAGACTTGATAACTTATCTCAAAAAAAGCTTCTAATGAGTAATATTTGACTACTGCCTTATTTATTACCAATGTCTCATAACTCTTATTATGTGTACCATATTTAAATTCATCTTACACACCAGAATTAAGATCATGAATGGCTGATAGAACATCTCCTTTGGGTAGTCTGGATTTATATAAGATTGGCTGTGGTTAAAAGAATATAATCAGTTTTTTAACCTTTCATGGTAATTTCAGTTCAGCCAATATTATCACTATTTTCCTGTCCTAAAAATATGATTGGATTTGACTTGCAATGTTCAACTTTAACAACGATGGTGAATGCCATCTCAAAACTTATAGTCAATTGGTTTTATATTTATATACATTGGTTATATTTATAAACAAATATATATTTATATACTTTATTAGTATTTTATAAATATAAAATATTATAATATAAATATTGTAATAAATATTATAACTATGTACAATAAATATAATAAAATATTATAAACATGTTACAAAAATATTTATATTTGTTTTGTATTTATATAACAAATTGGTTATATTATTATGTTTAAATACTGGGGAAATTCCTTCACTATCTCTTCGAACAGCAAGACTCACTTGTGTTTCAAATTGTTTTCATTAGCCTGTTAAAAAGCAAGGGTTAAAGATAAGCTGGGAATGTCTTTTTTATTGTACTGGTCTTAACTATGCCAATTTAATTAAAATTCTCTGTATCTAAACTGTTGTCTTTTACTTAATGAGAGGCATTTTAGTGTGGTTTATGTATAATATGAAATAAAGAATATTTAACACTTTAAAAAATAAAACCAAGAGTCAAATATATGTTGTCTGCAGATACCCACCTCAGAATGAAAGGTACACACAATTAAAAGTAAAGGGATGGAAAAAATATTTAATGCAAGTGGAAATTTTTTAAAAAGCTGGGGCAGTGATACTAATATCTGACAAAATAGACTTTAAAACAAAGCCTATAATAAGAGGAAAAGAAAGAAAGAAGGACACTACATAATGACAAAGGGAGCAGTCCAACAAAAGGATATTACCTTTGTAAACTTATGCACCCAACATAGGAGCACCTGAATATATAAAGCAAATATTGATGGACATAAAGAAAGAGATCATCAGTAATACAGTTGTAGTAGGAGATATTTACATCAACAGATAAGTCTTCCAGACAGCAAATCAACAAAAAAAGGGCAGCCTTAAATGACACACTAGAGCAGAGCATTTCATCCTAAAGTAGCAGAATATACATTCTTTTCAAGTGCACATGGAACATCATCTGGGATATATTACATGTTAGGACACAAAACAGTTCTCAGTAAATTTAAGATTGAGATCATATGAAGCATCTTCTCTCACCATATTGGTATGAAACTAGAAATCAATCACAAGAAAAAAACCCTGAAAAACACACAAAGATACAGAGGCTAAAAAACATGTTACTAAACAATAAATGGGTTAACAATAAGATCAAGGAAGAAATCAAAAGTTGAAACAGATGAAACAAATGAAAATGAGAATAAAACAAGCCAAAAGTCTATGGGACACAGTGAAAGAAGTCTTAAGAGGGAAATTCAGAGCATTACAGGCCTACATCAAGAAATAAGAAATATTGCAAATAAACAATCCAACTTTATACTTAAAGGAATTTGATAAAGAACAACAAAGCAAGCCCAAAGTGAGTAGAAGGAAGGAAATAATAAAGATTGGAGCAGAAATAAACAAAATAGAGTCTTAAAAAATACAAAAGGTCAATGAAACCAAGAGCTGGTTCTTTGAAAATTTAAATAAGATTGACAAACACTTAATGGACACTTCAAGAAAAAAAAACAGAGGACCCAAATAAATAAAATCAGAAATGAAAGAGGAGACATAACAACTGACACCAAAGAAATACAAAGGATTGTAAGAAAATATTATGAACAAGTACATGCCAACAAATTAGACAATCTGGATGAACTGGATAAATTCCTAGAAACATACAATTTTCCAAAATTGAATCAGAAAGAATCAGATAATCTGAATAAACATGTTTTGTGGTTGTATATAATTTTTTCTACTTCATTATAAATGCCATTGGAATCTTGGTAGGGATTACATGGACTCTATAGCTGGCTTTTGGTAGTATTGACATCTTAACAATATTAACTCTTCCAGTCTATGAGCACAAGATGCCTTTCCATTTATTTGTGTGTTTTATAAATTTCTTTCAATATCTTGTAGTTTTCAGAGTAAACATCTTTCACCTGGTTATTTAAATTTATTCCCAATTATTTTACTGTTTTTGATGCTATTGTAAATGGGATCAATTTCTTTATTTTTTTTTTTTTTGGAAATGCATTGTTAGTGTATAGAAATGTTACTGATTTTTAAATTAACAATTTTTAAATGTTATTGATTTTCGTATGTTTGTTTTGTATCCTACAACTGTACTTTGATTAGATAGGACAGTTTTTTCTTTTTAATGAGTGAAACCATCTGGTTCTAGGCTTTCCTTCATTGGAAAAATCTTGGTTACTGATTCAATCTCTTTATTATTCAGATTTTTTTCTTCCTGATACAGTCTTGGTACTTGCATATTTCTAACAATTTTTCTGATTTCTTCTAGGTTGTCTATTTTTCTTGTATAGTTGTTCATAGCAGTTTCTTGTGATCCTTTGAATTTTATGGTATCAGTTGTAACATCTGCTTTTTCATTAATAATTTTTTTGATTTGGGTCCTTTCTCTTTTTACCATGGCTAAGTAGCTAAGAATTTGTCCATTTTACTTAACTTTTCGAAGAACTGACTCTGTTTTTTAATCTTTTCCTCTGTTTTCTTTTTGATCTCTATTTCAGACCTGCCAATGTAACTTGGGGGAACTCAGAATGTTAATTTGCCATGACTTATTTTTCAATAATTTATACTGAATTCCAGTGGTCATTGCTTTTTATTAGGTGCTCACATCTAGACTTTTAATAACTTGGTCTAGGCTCTCACTCACAATCCTCTTCACACTCATCAGTGATTTTATAAAAACTCCATCTTTCTGTTTTAAAATTTTGATTTAAATTTTATCTTTCCCTGTCTTCGTTTACCACTCTCAAAAGATTAACATCTGGTGATTTCCTTCTCAGTCTGTCCCAGTGCCAAAAACTGTAATTCTTACATGCTAAGAGACAAAAATAAAAAAGGTAAAATAATGGAACCATTTTAACTAGTCTAGTAAATAAGCAAAAAGAGAGTTATGAAATAAAAAAAATCAATTTATTTTTGAGAGTTTAGCTACATCAAGCAAATGCTTCAAGTCAAGTCATTTATTAAAAAGATAGAAAGTATTTCAGTGTCAATCTCCTTTATATACTTCCACTGGGTTTGGTTTTGTTTTATTATCACTTGGAAGTAACTAGAATTGCAAACATCAGTTTCTCTGCATAATCACCATGAAGTCTTCCAAAAAAAAAGCAGGGGCTATAATCTTAGTCTAATTTTTGGATGTCTTTCCAGTCAAATATCAAAACAGTAGCTTCCTTTGGGATAACTATTCTTTATTCTGTTGAAGAGGCTTTTCTAATGGTTTATTCTGAATAATTATATATCATGCTTGACTTCCTTTTCACATAATATGAAAAATTTAAGTTTCTTATTCTTTATTGTAACAGCTAACTTACTTTGAGCTTGTAGGAAACCGTTCTGCATGGTGTGGGCCCAGCTCTCACTTGGAGATGCACAGGACCCATGCCCATGGATAGCTTCGCCCATGGGGAATCAGGCCTGCATCGCTTTGAGTACTTAGGCTGCTTTGAGTCTTGCTCTTGCTAAAAAACTCCCTCACCCTGAATTGAGGACATTTACTGCAAAGTAACTTCCTAAAATCCATGCTAAACCTTCCAAGGATAAGTGTAACTGGTTCAACCACTTTTGCCTTTTCATTTGCAAATATCCCTCATCTGTGATGTGATTAGTAGCATTGGCTCCTTTGTTTTCTGTTAAAGGTAACCACCTAAAGTGAACCTGTGCATAGTAAATGAGGACCATCATGTAATGCGCAGAGAAGAGAAATAAAGACCTGTCATGGTGGAGGCGGTGGCTTTTGCTCCCCTTAAGAAAAAAGCCATGCTGTCCCTTTTCCTCCACCGGACTCGACAGTCTGTGTGAAAATCTCATTTCATACATAATGAGGCGGATACTGCAGGCAGATGTCTGCATCAGAGCTTGTCCCTTAAATAGTATCTATTTTCCTGGAGGTAAAAGTGGGGAATGTGCAAACATACAAAGGCAGAGAATATATAAGCAGTTAAGATAAAAAGAACTACGTCTCCCCTTCACATTTCATCCAAAACTAGACAGCTTGTTTTTTTTTTCTGAGACCGTACACATTTTCATACCCTGGGAATTTCCAGGTGCTATTTACTCAGCTGGTAACACTCCTTCTTCCTCTCTCATTCTCAGACTACTGTTCCTCTCTCATGGCTCAAAACCCACCTCTATCATCATCCAGACAGAATCAAGTGTTCATATCTCAGCTGGGGAATAGTCCTCATTAATTTTCTAGCATATGTAATTATAGCATTAATTTTTGTTTAAAAAAAGCCTTCATAGTTTTCACACTTATACTCCTTACAAAATTGTTTCTTTTGACAAGGTTCCTTACTTTTGTAGTCCCTATCTGCTGGTATCCTTCCTGAAATTCCATCCACCACAGGGTGAGTGTATTTCCCTGGAACAGCAAGAACTTGTGGTTGTCTGATTTAAAACACCAGGATCTGGCAGACTGCTCAGCAGAGAAACATTTTGGCTCCTCCTTTTGTCCTATCTTCCGTTGGCTTTTCACCAATAGTAGCAGATCCCAAAGGGACAATACACATGTCCCAGTAACTCTCTGCCCTGTGGCCTGGAAAAGAGGAGGCCTGCTTGAAAAGGCTACAAAGCCCTGGTTGTGGGGCAGAATTGACAGCTGATAGCCAACTGAGCCCATTGAACAACCCACTTTCTATTTTCTAGGGACTGTTTACCACACACCATCACCTGTGGCCCAACTAGGTCAGTCTTTTCTCTCAAAGTATTTTTTATATATTTATAAAATTGTCATGTTTGTTTACTTTTATTAGTAAAAAATATCTAGGGGTCTATCTGGCTGGCACTGATAACATTTGATAACATTTACAAAGTAGCTTGTTTCTTTTCTTTTTTAAAAAAGATTTCATTTATTCATTTTCAGAGAGGAGAAGGGATGGAGAAAGCAAGGATCAACGTCGGAGAGAAATATCAATTGGTTACTTCTCACATACGCCCAGCAGGGGACCTGGCCTGCAACCCAGACATGTGCCCTGACAGGAAATCAAACTGGTGACCTCTCGGTTCACAGGCTGGTGCCCAATCCACTGAGCCACAGCAGCTGGGGAACTTGTTTATTTTCATTATTTCATTTCTTCCAACACATAATAGCTCCTTCAGAAGGGACAACACCTGCTTCTGTAAGAGGAATGGTTATAGCTTCCTCCTTGGTCTTCTCCAGTCTTTAGACTCCAGGGAGATTAGCACTCCTTTGGTTCACAGGCAGGCACTCAATCCACTGCAGATTTCCTACATTTTTTAAAGAAATTTATGAAATAGGGAATTGTAATGCTGAAGTGTTAATTTGATTAAAATGAGCCTAAAAGGAGAAATTGAGAAAAGAAAATAAACAAGGAAGATTTCGAGATTTTAAAGACCTTTAAAACCATTAGCAAATTATCTCTTCAGAGATAAAATAATTCTATAAATATGAAAATGATTCTTCTCCTAAGTGCTAAGTTTTTTTTACAGTTAGAATATTAATATTGTGCTTCCCTAGATTGAGACTAACTTTTAAATTATAGGCATTAGATTTAGAGTTCAATTCATAACTTATTAAAGTGCAAACTGTAATTCTCCAATATTCTTGCAACTGAGTCCCAAAGCTTCTAGAGCATACATGCTACATGGGTCAGTTAGTATTCAAGCTTTACTAATATATGTCAGCACTATAAACTATTAGTATTGAAAGAATGATTCCAGCCCTGGCTGGCATAGCTCAGTGGAATGAGTGCGGGCTGCAAACCAAAGTGTCACAGGTTCGATTCCCAGTCAGGGTATATGCCTGGGTTGCAGGCCATGGCCCCCAGGAACCGCACATTGATGTTTCTCTCTCTATCTCCCTCCCTTCCCTCTCTAAAAATAAATAAATAAAAATCTTTAAAAAAAAAGGAAAGAATGATTTCCTTTTTGAAGATAAAAGAACATTAAACCCATAACAAAATTTTGTTGAGGGCATACTAAGTCCTAGGTTCTGAAAACTGGAAGAGGTTGGAGAAGGGGCTGGGTGAAGTTGGAGGAAGATACAAGTTGAAGGAGGGGAAGTAAGGAAATCAGTAAAGCACAGGACCTGCTTCTGAAAGGTGTTCACAGTCTCATGAGGAAGAAAGGAAAGGGAAAGGGCAATGCTGTAGGTGTGCTGACCATTGTATACTGACAATACAAATAGGTAGCTTCCAGTCTTCAAATGACAGAGCCACTTTCCTATAAACTCCAGATTCCAGGGTTTTTCTGCATGGATACATCTAAGGAGCTAAGGGGATTAGTAACTGTGTGGGGGTTTTTTTGGTTTGTTTTGCCTTAGGGCTTATATTTCTACTTCCCAATCAAAAAGATAAACCCCAACTGTGAAAACTGGTTTCATTTAACTCCTGAGTTCTTTGCATGTGTAGGGTAGCTTCACAAAGCAAAAGGCTGATAATTTCAAGAACATGGGACCCAGAGTCACGAAATGGAGGTCTGTCCCAGCTCCATCACTTAGAAACCATAAAGCCTTAAGCATATCCCCTCAGTTGTCCACCTTCTGAGGAGAGAATTCCAGAAAGCACTTTGTGTACCAGAAATGAAGGTCAATCGATGGCACTATTTTTCCTTTAAAGATGATGAAACTGGGTTTATTATAGAACCACCCAATGGTGTTCTGGAACAGCTGTGGGATTCAATTGCCTGCCACCAAGAAGCCTGACTCCCAAGGCAAGAGTTTAGTGAAAAAGGAAGGGAGTTGTTTATTTAAAGGTCATACAGACTTAGAATAATGGCAGATTTCTGCCATTAAGTCCTGCTCCCTTTAAAAATGCCCACAAGCAAATACTCTAGCACTCCTTTGCCAAATGAGGCCAGTTTCAGAACAGTCCACTCAGAGGTATCGTCTTTCAGAAAAGCAGAAGTCTGCAGCTCAGCATTCCCCATCAGCTTCACACATCACTTAAGAGTCTGGGTGGCCAGATAGGTCCCTGCAGTTGCACCACTAGCTCTGTGGCCCATCTTCTTCAGGCAGATGTCCCAGACAGACTTCCAGGCTTCATGGCAGCCTTCTCTGCAGACCTCTCTGCAGACCCTGTGGCTGACCTCTCTGCAGATCTCTCTGTAGACCTCATGCCTGACTCACTGATTTTCAGACCTCCTACTCCATTTTAAATGCTCGGCTCAGACCTTCCTGGATGATCTAATATCCAGCCCTTCCTATGGTGCATTAGTGTCTGCCAGTTTTGTCAGCTTCCCAGTGTCTTTGACCGTCTTTTGGCTTCCATTTGTAGTGAGGGAAAGAGTTACCAGTGATACATGGGCATCTGGGAAGGGCATCCGCCCCCATGGTTGTGTCACAAGTCACTGTACATACTCATAGTCATGTACACAATTCTGCCGCTTTTGAGATCTTCCTTTCAGGGAGGCATGGGGTGTTACCTTGCCTTTGTTATGCAATGTGTCTTAAATGTGTACTTTCTGATCTGTAGGCATCCCTCCTGCCCCCTCCTGTGTCCCCTAAGGCAGGATTTTGGGGGTGTTCCCCTGTTATCAGGGGACCCATGTTCTGTATACCCTGTTACACATTTAGATTGAGACAATTTACCAAAATCACACACTATAACAGGGATTATTATAATGACTGCCCCTTATTAGGCTATCAACAGATTATGTGTTTTTATTTTTAAATATTTTATTTATTTATTTTTAGAGCAAGGGAAAAGGAGGGAGAAAGAGGGGGAGAGAAACATCAATGTGTGGTTGCCTCTTGCGCATCCCCTACCGGGGACCTGGTCTGCAACCCAGGCATATGTGCTGACTGGGAATCAAACTGGCGACCCTTTGGTTCACAGGCAGGCATTCAATCCACTGGGCCACACCAGCCAGGGCAGATTATATATTTAAATTTTTTTTACTATTTTATTTTAGAGAGAAGGAAAGGGAGGTTGGAAGAGAGGGTAAGAAACATCGATGTGAAAGAGAACTTTGATTAGTTGCCTCCTGTATGGGCCTTAGGGGTCCAAACCTAGTCATGTGCCCCAACCAGAAATCCAGGCTGACAACCCTTCTGTTTGTGGATGACACACAACCAGTCGAGTCACACCAGCAGGAGCAGATGATATGTTATTAATCTTTGTATCTCTTCAGAGTACCTGGTAAAGATGGACATGGTTTATTGGATGAGTGAATGGGTGTATGCACATAATTTTCTGCCTTCAAAGAATGGAATTGTGACATACTGCAATTATGTGCTTATATGGGTTTTCCCAAAGTGATCTCACTCTCTATATATTTCTATAAGCTCTTCGAGGTACAAGTCACATACCATAAAGTTCACTTAGTTAAAGTGCACAATTCAGTGGCTTTCAGCATATTAAGAGCTGTGCACCCATCACTACCATCAAATTGCAGAACATTCTCATCACCCCAAAAAGAAACCCCTACCCATTAGAAGTCACTCCTCATTTCCTCCCACTCCCTAGCAACCACTAACCTACTTCCTGTCTCTCTGGATTGTTAATCTTGTTATAATATACAGAGCACCAAGTATTAGAATGGTGGCTCTCATTATTGAAATAAAATCTGAGGCAGCTTTGATTCCATATATATAAGCATGGAATCAACCTCCTCCTCTGTGACCATGAACCCATTGAACTAAATTTACTTTCTTCACCTGTGTGAGGGCACCTTCACATGAGAACACCAATCTAAAGGGCAAAATAAATGAACAAACAAAACAGAAAGAGGCTCATAGATACAGAGAACAAACAGACTAATGGTTGCCAGGTGGGAGGGAGGCTGGGGGACTGGGTGAAAAGGGGGAAGGGATTAAGAAGTATTGTACAAATATGCAGTTACAAAATAGTCACAGGGATGTAAAGTGCAGCATAAGGAATATAGTCAATAATTTATGGTGCCAGACTTATGCGGGTGCGGGTGGAGAAATCACTTGGTAAATTATATGATTGTCTAACCACTATGCTGTACACCTGAGACTAATATAATATTGAATGTGAACTGTGACAAATAAAATTTTTTAAAAGTAGACCTACAAAAACCAAAAAGCCACAAACAAACAAAAAAGAAACGCAACCAGCAAGAACAAAACAAAAACAGCCTACAAATGTTGGCTACAATTCCAACGCCCCATCCTCGGCACCCTTCCCCGGGCTCTCTTAATATATACGTCTATGCAACTGAGATCCCAAGGCAGAACTGAGGTAGCTGTCCTGCCTAGCGAAGCTGTGTTCTCTGTTTCTTCTCTTTCTGTCTCTGTCTCTTTCCTTCTGGTCCAAGAATCGTACCCTGAAGAGCCTAGGGCAGAAGCTCAGCGGTACTCCCACAGGAAGCCTCGCCCAGCCGGGAACCCTCATCGGCGGCGCGCGCAACGGGAGCGGAGGGAGAGGTGAGAGGGCGGGGCCATCTTTGCCCACAGCCAGTCCCCGCGCACAGGGGGCGGGGTTCCACTTGACAGTGGCGGTCGCTGGGCAGCCGAGCCCTCGCGCAGCTTGCTGAGCGCGGCTTGCGGGACGCAGGCGGCTCTGGCGGAGGCGGTGGTGGAGGCGGTGGCACTGGCAGTGGCGGTGGCAGGACCTGAACCCCGTTGGCCCCAGCTCTCAGAGCGGCCAAGCAGCTACCTGCGGTGACGACGACGGCTCCTGACGATGCTGCGAGTCTCCTCGAGCGCCGGGGCCCTGGCTTCTTCCTAAGGTACTGACCCGGTTCGCCCCATGGCCGGAACTCCGCGGCTTCCCAGACTTGGCTCGGAGCTGCGCTGGGCTCTGCGGCGGGACAGGGGCGGGCTACGGGGCGGGGGGGAGCTGGGCGGGGCTATGCGTTCTAGCAGCTGTCCCGGTGTGGAAGGAGGGTGCCGAGGGGCGGTGGGTTGTCTCCTAGCAGCAGCTGCCGGTGACCCCATCCTCCATACTCCTCCTGCCCCCATGTGGTTTGAAAGAGGTTTTCTTCCAGGAGAAAGTTTAATGCTGAGACTCCAAGAGTCAGATTGGTGTCCCTGAGGTCCGCGCCTTTAAGAGAGGCAGCTCCCCCTGCCTGCTGGGGCGCTTGCCACCTTCTTACCCGAGCAAAATCCCGACACAGGTCCTTCCTTGAGGAAATTTGTCTGTGGGAACTCCCTTGGGGACCACTGTGGCTATTGCTCAAAAGCAGTGCAGCAGGTATTCAATGTCCCCATGTTCTCTCTCCCTACAATGGGCTCTATTAAGTCTGTGCTCTCAGAGCTTTAAAAATTTGTCTATCCACTTTACCTTCTAATTAAAGCCCCCAATAACAGTGTGTCCAAGGTGCTAGTGATTACTTCTGCCACATCTTGAATATTTTCTTATTGTCACATGCCTGCAACAGACTTTCCCTGAGTACTGGCTGTTGTGGAGAACTCAAAAGGAAGGGGAAATTGTGGCCCAGCTCTCAGGGTGACAGATGGAAACAAAGAATACAGGGCATGTGCACCCACTTGAACACAGGAGAAAGTTTCAATCTTCAAAACAAGATTATTAGGTGGGGATTATTTGCTTTACAAAACTTCATCTAATTCAGAGAAGTAATTAGAGCCAGAAAGAGTTTTACAGAAGATTGTAGGAACACAAAGTAGTTCAGGGTAGGGGTAGTAAAGCAGGTATGGCATGGGCTTGAAATGAGCAGGTCTCAACAAATATATGTTGAATTCTGTCTAAATACCATTCTGATCATATGTAAATTCTCAGTTATTTTATTTCTTATTAAGACATAGTCATACCATAAGACAACTTCCTAATACCAACTTTTGTTCCCTGGAGACACTCTTGGCCAAGGGCATCAATATGTTTTTGTGGTCCATATGATTTATCCCCACACCAAGTACTATCATATCTGTAAGAATATTTATATCATAAAGAGAAGGAAACTTCCTTAGCCAATGGTGACATAACAGTGTTCATATATTGAGCACATTCTTTTTGCCAGATATATTACTAGGTATTTTACATGTATTATTACTTTAATTCTTATAATCACTCTGATAAGGCATTTTTACTTTCTCCTTTTTAGAGTTTAAGAATTTATGTATTTTTCCCAAGATTATATGACAAGTAAGTGACAGGGGTGGGATCTGAACCTTGATTGGTTTAAATACTTGCACATGTTCTACTGTATGCTATCTCCCAGCTCTCTTGAGAGAGACTTGTCAGTGTTATAGTAAGAAATCTAAATATGACAGCATAGACTTTGTCTACTGGCCTCCTCGACCAGACCTCTTTCTAGAATATGTTCATCTGGGAACCCAGCACTATGCCCAGCAGGTGTTTTCCTCACCAAGGGGTGACATCAGGGACTCCCAGACTCTCCTACATCCTGAGTCTTTAGCATGTAAATTGGAAGGATATTCACAGACATAAACATCTTGCCCTTTCAGATAAGCTGATTCCAAAGACAGGTAACCGAGTTTTTCCCTCACAAGCAAACAGAGCAGTCTTGCCCCTTGCTGTCATCAAGTCTATTTTAGGTCTGCACACATACGTACACCCCACCAGTTGGTAGCAACACATCCCTTCAGTGCTCACACTAGCACACTCATCCTCCTGTACAACTGTCAAAGAATTCCTGACAGAATTCCAGCCTACATAAAAGGAAAGACTGAAATGAAGTCACTGGAAAAGGTAGTACTAGTCTAGGGACTCCCTGGATTGTCCTCTGTTGACTAGAAAGGAAACTAACTTAGGGCCCTGGGAACAGAAAGCAGTCTTCTCCATAGAGTGACATGACATGTATATGCTGTAGTCTGTTGTCAACATTGTTGAAGATATGTGCTCACTATATACAAACTGTTTTACATGTTGTTTTGTGATGTATAGCCACACACCTATTTCTGATTTGATTACTTTTACATTTAGTCGACATTTGGCTGAACAGTATTAGAAACTGCTGTTGCAGTTGTGACACAGTAAGTTTTGAAGCTCCGCCTAAAACAGTTGTGTCTGCTACTATAACCTACAGCCATTGTTTTATTATTTCCCTCCTTTAGAGATGTGTGTGCGTGTGTGTTCTCACCCTTCGTATAGTTTTCAACTCTCTTTGGTTCCAGAATGATTGGCAATACTAAGCCCAAAAGGAATAAGTGCATTTTTGATCTGGGACCATATGCTGCTTAGAAACATGTCCCTGCGGTTGGAATTTTACTCCTGTTACTCAAGTGCTAAGAATCTCAAAGTCCCATATGTGTGCTTTGGGATTTCAAGTGGACTCTCCTGTCTAATTATTTCACTCAGTGTCCTGTAGCAGTGTTTGGGTTTCAGTTTAGAACACAGTCCCAATATCTCCCATCCAAGATCTCTAAACTGCCTGTAACTGGAGCGGCAATAATTAAAGCTGGGAAAGTAGAGCATGAAGTGTGCTCACTGTCACACTCTTGCACCAGGATGGAAAATGTACTACAAACATGGTTGAGATAGAGTGAAGTAGACATTTAAAATGATTAGTGATTCACAAAACTCTATCAAATTATTGACATCACAGTTTGCCTAAAGTTGAGTTCATGCAAATGCCTTGTTTACTTAAAACTGTCCAATATCAACAAACTCACTCTATGTTCTCTTCTATTTATAAAACTTCTAAATTACATAGCAAACCGTCTTTATTTCCATGTGTTATCAAGTGTCAAATGCTATTGGTTGTAAGACATAGCGTTATTTTTATTTTATTCAAAAAGAAAGAGAAAATACTGCCAATTGTGTTATGAGATGGTGTTTTAACAGTGGTATTCCATGCCATTGCATGAGTTGGTCTCACTGGTCTCAGTACTTTCAAGTTTCCTCATCTCTCTGTGGGTTTTGCTAGTTTTTTCCTGCTGATACCTTGAGTAGCTTGCTTAGAGCTTGATATATGATCAATTTGCATATATCGCAATAATGAACTGTAACATCTTCTGTGTCTTCCTTTAGTCTGGTAAAGCATTTGGATTTTGCTTTGCAAGGTAATATGGGAATGCCAAATTAAGACAAATCTTTTCTTCAGTAATGTAACAGTTATGCCCCATTGTTTTGTGTCTGTGCCTTGGTGCATACATAGTAGCAACTTTCAGTGTTGAATCGTAGTGTAATAATTTTGAAAACCATTGAAATGGCAGTAACAGAGCATGTGCAGTGACAACAATGCCTACTACACCTTTATAGAAGTGATAACAGAATGAATAGCTGTGACCAAGTTCATGCATATGCAGGGAAATGACAGTTGTGCTGTGGCTATTTCCACCTTGTCAGCAATTTTAAGATACTACTAATATTAAAATATACCCTGACTTCAGAGATGTTAAAAATGTGAAAAATAAATAACCTTAGCAATGAAATATGCTAATTTGCACCCACTTATTTCATGAACTCTAACCTGCCTACCTCTTTGCATATACTCATCCATCCATCCATTCATTCTTATAGTCATTCATTTTGTTTGACTCCAAGCTCCAGGAAGGCAAGGGCTTTTTCTGTCTGATTCTCTACTGTATGCCACCACTTAGGATAATTCAGGACTAGTAGGTAATCTGCTCTGTAAATATGCCAAGAATGAGATGTTAGAAAATATGTTATTAAAATTATGACATTGACAGGAATGCCAAACATAGAAATAGGGTACAGACCAGCATTAAGTCCTTGATTTTATTTACAGAGCCCTGTTCAAAATAATTTCGTGTCTCTACAAAACCTGTTTAGGGTAGAAGAAATCACATTGTAGCTTTTTTAAAACTATTTTTTTTCAATTATAGTTGAAGTACAATTTTATATTAGTTTCAGGTGTACAACCCAGTGATTAGACACTTACATAACTTAGGAAGTAATCACTCCAAAAAGTGTAGTACCCATCTGGCACCATTCATAGTTACTACAATGTTATTGACTGTAGTCCCTATTCTTTTTTTTAAATGATTTTATTTATTTTTAAGAAGAGGGGAAGTGAGAAATATCAATATGCAAGAGAACATCAATCAATTGCCTTTCACACACACCCCAGCCGGGGAACTGTCCTGCAACCCAGGCATGTGCCTTGACCAGGAATTGAACTAGTAACCTTTTGGTTTGCAGGATGGTGCTCAGCCTACTGAGACACACCAGTCAGTGCTATATTCCTCATCTCTGTGACTGTTTTGTAACTACCAATTTGTGCTTCTTAATCACTTCGCCATTTTCACCCAGTCTCCCACCCACCTCCCATCTGGCAACCATCAAAACGTTCTTTTTATTTATGAGTTTGTTTCTGTTTTGTTTATTCATTTATTTTCTTCTTTAGATTCTACATATAAGTAAAATCATGTGGTATTTGTCTTTCTTGGTCTCACTTATCTCTTTCAGCACAATACCTTCTAGGATCAGGGGTGTCCAACCTCTTTGTGTCTCTGGGCCACAGTGGAAGAAGAGTTGCCTTGGGCCACCCATTAAATACATTGTGAAATGTAATCACACAAAAAAAATCTCATAATGTTTTAAGTAAATTAATGATTTTGTGTTGGGCCCCATTCATAGCCATCATGGGCCACATGTGGCCCACGCACCACAGGTTGGACACCCTACATAGGTCTATTCATGCTGTCATACATGGCAAGATTTTATTTTTTATGGAAAAATAATATAGTCCATTGTATATATGTACCATATCTTCTTTATCTGTTGTTTGTTGATGGCCACTTAGGTTGCTTGTAAGGAATGCTGCAATGAACATATGGATGCATGTGTCTTTTGAATTAATTTTATGGGTTTCTTTGAATAAAGAAATATCCAGAAGTGGAATTTCTGGGTCCTTCTTTGTCTATTGTTATAGTCTTTCTTTGAAAGTCTACTTTGTCTGGTATTAGTATTGCTTTATGGTTCGTTTGTTTCCACTTTCATGAATTATCTTTTTCCATCCCTTTACTTTCAGTCTTTCTGTATCTGACTTTCAATCTGAAGTGAGTCTCTTATAGACAGCATATGTAAGGGTTTTGTTTTGTTAGCCATTCAGCCACCTTATGTCTTTTGATTGGAGCATTTAATCTATTGGCCATTAAAGTAATTATTGATAGATATGTATGTATTGCCATATTATTATTCATATTTTTGATCTTTATGTTTCTTCTTGTAAAGAAGACCCTTGAACATTTCTTGTAATACTGATTTGGTGGTGAAGAACTTTTTTAACTTCTTCTTCTTCTCTGGGAAGCTCTTTATATGTCCTTTGATTCTAAATGATAGCTTTGCTATAGGTCCTTTGGTTATAGGTCTTTGATTTTTTTTTCTGTTTTAATTTTTTAAATATACTTTATTGATTATGCTATTACAATTGTCCCATTTCCCCCTCCTTTATTCCCCTCCTCCTTGCTCCCTGCCTCCCACCCTCTTTGCCACCCTCTTAGTCCATGAGTCACACATATAAGTTCTTCAGCTTCTACATTTCCTATACTATTCTTAACCTCCCCCTGGCTATTTTGTACCTACTATTTATGCTTCTTACTCCCTGTACCTTTAACCCCATTCTCCACCCTCCACCTCCCCATTGATAACCCTCCATGTGATCTCCATTTCTGTGATTGTGTTCCTGTTCTAGTTGTTTGCTTGGTTTGTTTTCAGTTTTTTAGGTTCAGTTGTTGATAGTTGTGAGTTTGTTGTCATTTTACTGTTCTTATTTTTTATCTTCTTAGGTAAGTCCCTTTAACATTTCACATAAAAGGGCTTGGTGATGAGCACCTTTAACTTGACATTTTCTGGGAAGCACTTTGTCTGCTCTTCCATTCTAAATGATAGCTTTGCTGGATAGAGTAATCTTGCCTTTCATGACTTGGAATACTCTTTTCCAGCCTCTTCTTGCTTGTAAGGTTTCTTTTGAGAAATCAGCTGATAGTCTTATGGGAACTCCTTGATAAGTAACTCTCCTTTTTTCTTGCTGCTTTTAAGATTTCCTCCTTCTCTTTCATCTTGGGTAATGTAATTTTATGTGCCTTTGTGTGTGCTTCCTTGCATCCAACTTCTTTGGGACTCTCTGAGCTTCCTGGACTTTTTAGAAATCTATTTCCTTTGCCAGATTAGGGAAGTTTTTCTTCATTATGTTTTCAAATAAGTTTTCAATTTCTTGCTCGTCCTCTTCTCTTTCTGGCATCCCTATGATTCAGAAGTTGGAATGTTTGAAGTTGTCCTGGAGGTTCCTAAGCCTCTCCTTATATTTTTGAATTCTTGTTTCTTTTTCTATTCTGGTTGAATGTTTACTTCTTCTTTCTGATCCAAACCATTGATTTGAGTCCCAGATTCCCTCCCATCACTGTTGGTTCCCTGTCCATTTTCCTTTAGTTCACTTTTCATAGCCTTCACTCTTTCCTCTATTTTGTGACCTTACTCATCCATTTCTGTGAGCATCCTGATTACCAGTGTTTTGAGCTCTGCATATCTCTTCATCGCTTAGTTTTATTTTTTTTGGAGCTTTGTTCTGTTCTTTCATTTGGGCCTTTTTTTTTTTTTTTTGTCTCAGCAGGCCTGTTATGTAGTAAGGGGTAGAGCCTTAGGTACTAGGTATTCTCAAGGTGAGGCAAACTCTGTCACTGTGTTGTGGCACTGTATGTGAAGGGATCCAAAAGGGAACAATGCTGCTTGCTGGGCTCTCGGCTGGCTTTCAGTAACTTCCTCTGCTGCCCACAAGCAAATTGGGCCCTTCTGGTGCTGATTACTGGCTGGGTGGGTTTATGTACATTCTAAGACCCTGTGGGTCTCTCCAACGACCTCTCCTGTGGAGCTTGGAGTTTCTCCCACCACCACAACCCACACAGGTTTTTTCAGTCAGAGGTTTTGAGGCTTTATTTCCCCATGCTTGAACCTTGGGTTGTGTGGTCTGTCTCTCTCCCCAATTGTTCCCCCCAGTTTATCCACACGCAAATGTGGGACTGTCCACTCCACCAGCTGCCACCCCACCTGGTCTGTGAGCCACTGCCTTGCCCTTCCTGGTCCTCCAGCTGACACCTTGCCAGAGTCCTCTCCACCCCAGCTGTCTATCTCCACTCCTCCTACCTGTCTGAATGAATGTTTCTTCTTTAACTCCTTGGCTGTCAGACTACCACACAGTTCAATTTTCTGTCATTTCTGGTTGATTTTTGTTTTAAAATTTGTTGTCCTTTCAGTTGTGCAAGGAGGCACAGCGTATCTACCTAATGCCTCCATCTTGGCTGGAAGTCTAGGTCTTTGATTTTTATCACTTTGAATATCACTGCTGTCCCTTCTAGCCTGCAGAGTTTCTGTCGAGAAATCAGCTGATAGTCTTAGGGGAGCTCCCTTGTAAGTAACTGTCTTTTTTTAACAGCTTTTAAGATTCTCTAATTGGCCCCAACTGGTGTGGCTGGGTGGGTTGAGTGTCATCCCACAAACCAAAAGGTCACTAGTTCTATTTCAGGTCATGGTACATGCCTGGGTTGTGGGTTGCGTCCTGCACAGGGGTCATGCAGGAGGCAACTGATTGATGTTTCTCTCTCCTCCCTTCTCTTCTTTCTAAAAATAAATATTAAAAAAAAAAAGATTTTCTCTTTGCCCTTATCCTTGCCATTTTAATTATGATGTGTCTTTGTGTGGGCCTCTTTGGATTCATCTTCTTTCGGATTTTCTGCCCTTCCTGGACTTGTGTGTCTTTTTCCTTTACTAGGTTAGGGAATTTTTCAGTCTTTATTTCTCCAAATAGGTTCTCAATCCCCTGCTTTCTCTTTTCTCTTTCTGGTACCCTCTATGATACGATGTTATTGTCTTCATGTTGTCACAAAGACCCCTTAAACTATCTTAATTTTTTTCTTTTCTCTTTCTATTTTGCTTCTCTAATTGGGTGTTTTTTGCTACCCTGTCTTCCAAGTCACTCATTCAGTCCTCTGCTTCATCTAATCTGCTTTGATTCCTTTTAGTGTATTTTTCATTTAAGTTATTGTATTATTCACTTTAGTTATTATTTTATTCACTTCTGACTGGTTAGTTTCAATTGTTTCTATGTCCTTTTTTATGCTGTTGAAGTCCTTACTATGTTCCTTGAGCATCTTTATAACCATTGTTTCGAACTCTATATCTGGTAGTTTGTTTTCCACCATTTCATTTAGTTATTTTTCTGGAGACTTCTGTTCTTTCACTTGGGATATGTTTCTTTGTCTCCCAATTTTTGCTGTCTCTTTGTATTTGAGTCTATGTATTAGGTGAAGCTGCTACATGTCCCAGTCTTGGTAGGGTGGCCTTATGTAGTAGGTGTCCTGTAGGGCCCAGTGGCACAGCCTCTCTCTTCACCTGAGCTCGGTACACCAAGTGTTCCCCACCTCCTCATGAGCTGTGTGCACTCTCCTGTTGTAGTTGAGTTTTGGTTGCTGTTGGCATGTCAATTAGAGGGGTTTACCCCCAGGCAGATCAGCTGGGAGGCCTGGCATCGACTGTAGCAGAAGTGATGCTGTGCAAGAGCTGAGCATTCCAGGAAGGATTCCCTTCAGCTGGGAGTTCTTTCAACTCTACTCCTTGAATGTGTCACTTATGGAGGTGGTTGAATGGTGCTCCAGCATGGTCTGAAGTTGGTCTACTAGTTTTGCTGGCTCTGGGGTCTCCTTGGAGTTGTAGGCCAAGGGCAGCCACAGACTGTGCCCTGCCTAGCATCACCTAGCATGAGCTACAGTGTGATGAGCAGATAGCTGCTACTTGTGCTAGGCTTAGGGATTTCCTCATAGAGGCCAACCTATGAACTGAGTGCCACTACTAGTGTCAGCTACTAGTGCCAGACCTGGGGTGACTTAGCAAGAGGTAGGGGGGATGTTTAGGCCAGATGTTGCTTGTTCTGGGTTTGTAGACTTTAGAAAGATTTTAGGAAAGTCCACATCATGAGCCAACACAGAGCATTTGGTTGAAAAAGCCACTGGAAATGGCTTGGGTGGGCTTGCAAATTGAGTGGAGCAGGGTCTCATGGAATCACCAGACTTGGAGAATAGTGTTAACCAGGTTGCTGGAGACTCAGATACAGTGCCATACTTCAGGCTCTGTGGGTGGAGGGCTCAGCAAAAGAACACAGCCTTGCCAACACTTCTGTCTAGGAGAAAGCTGCCCATTGCCCACCCCCTCACCTGTCTCTTGCCCTGATGCCAGACAATTCAGTTCCTCTCTGTATGTTCTTTGTGCCTTTTGAGCTGTTGCCCCAGCACTGGAGCCCAGAGTGAGTGAGTACAAGTAAGTCCATGTATAGGCACTTGAAGAGGAACATTTGGGACTCCAGATGCCCTATGTCTCATTCAGCCACAATCTCCAGTGGTTTTCACAGCCAGAAGTAATGGGGACCTTTCTTCTTGGCACTGGAATACTGGGTTAGGGAGGCCAGCATGGGGCTGGGATCCCTAACTCCTTGGGAAGTTTTCACAGCCAAGATATCCCTCTGGATTTTAACCACCATATGTGGGTGTGGGAATCAGCCTGCTCTGTGTCTCTGCCCTTCCTATCAGTTTCCATAAGGCTCTTCTGTTTATCCTTAGTTGTAGGGCCTCTGTTTGTCTAGATTTTAGGTGATTATCAATGGTAGATTTTCTATAGTTTCGTTGTAATTTTGATGTAGTTGTGGGAGGATGCAGGTATCTTACTTATTACCTGAACTGCCATCTTGACCAAAACTTACTATTGTAGCTTTTATTGCTCTTTGATGACTGAAGGATTTGTAACAACACATATCTTGGTTCTTTTGTATCATCCAAAATCATTAATGACTTGAATTTTATGCTTAGCTCAATTTCATGAACTTGTCCTATTATATAATTAACATACACTAGAATTAAACCTATGTTTTAGTAGGCTCTTCTGAAATAGAAATTCAGTGCTGCTGACCAGATCTGGATGTACATGTCTAAGAATACACACACACACACACACACACACACACACACACACACACTAAGGCCTGTCCAAAAAGTATCTAGTCATGTACTATGAAAAGTAGAGACATTTATTGAAGATACAAGATATGAGAAACTGTACATAGGACAATTCCCCTCAGTCCTCTTCAAAGTAGGAACCTTGGGACCTCACACAGTTTTCCCAATAGCCATCAGCTGCCCCATTATATTTTCCTGAATCTTATCGATGATATAAAATCTCTTCCCTCTCAAAGGTGACTTTAGTTTTGGGAAAAGCCAGAAATCACAGAGCACCAAATCTGGGCTGTAGGGTGGCAGAGTCACCTGGGTGATTTGATGTTTCACCAAAAAATTCTGCACAAGAAGTGATGCATGAGTGGGCATGTTGTTGTGATGAAACTGCCAATCACCAGCTGCCCATAGCTGCAGCTCTCTGAATTATCCAAATAGTTTCCACAGAGGAATGTTCAAGCTTAATGTACAATTTGATGCAGATTCACTGCTCTACTCACTCAGTCATTTTGAATGCAATGGCCACACACTCAACAGCGTCTACTGCCCCCACTGACTAGTACAGTGAAGTCATTATTGTTCACACATGCACATTCCAGTACACTCTTCCTGGCTACCAGGTTACATTGATGTCACACAAACTGTTTTCATTATGTTAACAATGGCTGGACCTTTTTCTAGACAGACCTTATATATACTTAATGACCTTGCCTTGCATTCCACTTCTTAACCTCCCCAGAAGGACATCTTTACATTTTGATATCTGACAAAGAAACAAACAAAAAAGACAAAGGAAATTTTGGGGGGCATTGCAGACCTCCATCTGCCTTATTACTGGTTCCTTATAACTCCCTGGTCAAACAGAGTGCATTTCTATGACAAGAACAGCACACTTGATGAGGTTGCCAGCAGAAGGAATGGCAGGGAAGTGTAAGATAGCAGTGAGCTCTGAAGCATTCCTCGGGATGGAAGCAAGTTAGCATTATCCAAACTACTCCACAGTCTATGAACATAATAGTTAGACCTGCAAAGACACACTTAGATTCCAGTCCAGTGAAGTATGCAACCTCTGAAACCCATATGTAACAAATGGAGGTCACTCATAGGTTTCTAAGGTACATTTAGTCTGCTGGTTCAGGGGGAGGGTGAGTGATGTGGGCAGGGGTCATTCCTGGCTTCCCTGCATATGGGTGAAGCAGTGTGGCATGGCGATGGGTGCTGTAAAGGGACTTGGCAGGTAGATCAGAGCTGGCTCATTCACATAGGAGAAAATAGTGGTTAATTAAATCTTTTGGTTAATACACTAAAGGAACTTACATATACTTACTTTTATTAAGTATTGCTAACATGGACCGGACAAATGACAAATGACAACAATGAAAAGTTTAATCTTGTTTTTACTGAACACAGAGGGTAGAATAAAAGAAAAGCAGAATAATCTTAGTTGTTAATTCTATGATTATATGGGGTGATTTGTTTTAATCCAGTATGGTAAGACATGTACACATAGAAATTACTGTCATGAAGGAAGAAATTTATCCTACTTACATTCCCCAGGAACCAGGGGACACAGTGTGTCATGTGGGACCCCCAGGGAAGCAGTGGCATCAAAAGGAGTAAGGAGAAAATGTGGACAAGAGCCTTTATTGTGGTTTCCACTGGAACGAACAGGAGAGACAAGGTAAATAGGTTTAGGACTGGCTACTTGGAATAATTTCAGAGGGCTCTGGGACATAGGGATGCTCTATTTGTCTGGTACCTGGGCCTGAGGTGATTAGGGCAGGAAGATAGTGACCCCCCAAGTGTTAGAGCCTGTTAAGGAAGTAGTTGGGAGTTTGGACTCAGGATTGGTTCCCTTGCTAATAAAGGCAAATTGTTTATCTCTAGGAATTGGCTCACCCCAGGAAGGGTAGTCCCTTCAGAGACATCAAGGCCCCAAGATGTCAGAACATCAGAATACAGAAAATAGAAGACATACTTAACACAAGGGAATTTTTTAAATAGTCACCTAATGAATTAGGCCCATGTACACATAGAATAGTCAGCCAAATGTGCAGAAATGCCTCGTTCAGGGTCTGACACGTGGAATTCATCCAGTAAACATTAATTAAATCTGAATCATGGTGCCAGATGGTCCAGCCATGCTCACAGTCAGCCTTTGCTGGGTATTGCAGTCAGGTGTTCACTATTCATCTTCAGAAGAAAAAACTGAGAAGCTGCACACTGCACAGAGGATCTTCAGATAAAAGATGAACCACCCAGAGTGAAGAGGAGGCAAAACATTTATGGAGAAGGCATTTATGTCTTCAAAAACATAAATAAACCCTTAAGCAAATACATCTTTAGCTATAAAATACTAAAATCTACAAAGTAATTATATGTTTGTGGTAATTCCTGATTCACTGTGGATTTGGAATATCAACCAAAGTCAGGAAAGGGGAAAGTTACAGGCAACCTTTAAAAAGGTTGTTTCTTAGAGTAAAATGGGGGTTGCAAAGTGAATTGTGTGTTGCATCATTGTGCTTTGGCATAGACTTCTAAATATGAGTTACTCAAAATAGCATAAAATGTATTTTTCTTAACTGCATGTCAGCATAGATCAGATGATCAGAAGATACACATAAGCAGGTTTAGGATTGGCTACTTGGAAAGGAGTGGTACTGGACAGAATTATGTGAAGGCAATTTAACAGCACATGTGCTGGTGACAAGTTTAGGCAAAGAATGTTTAAAATGTACCTGAACTAACACATGTCCATTTGGAGAATGCTGAGGGAGGCTGGAAGTTGGACATTACTTTTAATGATGAGTGGCAGGAATGCATGAGGCTGGGAGTGTTAGGACTCACAGCTGAATAAATGAAGTAAGTTGTTGCTGTGGACAGCCGTGTAACTTTTCTTTATGTGGTTTTCATAATGGTAATGTCTTTAAAGTTCTATGACTTTTACTTAGAATCTTGACCATGCACATTAGAAATAATAATGAGCTTTTGCTGGTGTGGCTCAGTGGATTGAGCACCAGCCTGTGAACTGAAAGGTTGCCAGTTTGATTCCTGGTCAGGGCACATGCCTGAGTTGCGGGCCAGGTCCTCAATTGCTCTTAATGTTGTATTTCTTTCCCTCTCTTTCTCCCTCCCTTCCCCATTCTCTAAAAATAAATAAATAAAATATTTCTAAAATAATGAAAACATAGGGGGTCAATCTAATAATCTAAGAAGGCTAATTCCTTTGCAGTGAAAACTCTGAGATGGCCCTCTGCTTACTGTTCCTTCTACTTTGTGACTGCACATATCTCCTTTGTGCTGTGTAGGAGTTTTATCTATGTTGATGGAAATTGTAGGAATCCTTTCACTACAGCATAGCTGCTCCCCCATTGTGTTTCCAAACTGACATCATAACTCTAATTAAAGCAGCAATATTAGCCTAAACTGGCCAGTGAAAGCATTTTTGCATAGCTTATGTTGCTGACTTACATTTGATCTTGGTCAGAATAGTCCTTGGAAGATTAGGATATGTCAAGTGAAGCATATCTCTTAACCTAATATGCATTTTACAATTCAAGCTTCTATGGCCTTTTAACCTCTGATTCTGTACACAAATTAGGCCCATGTAAAAATTGGTATGTTCCATCAAATGAAATAATATGCAGGAACATTTGAATTTTCTAAAAATGTAATGAATATTATATCCACATGAGTGCTTTGAGGTATTTCTCAGCATCAGTAACACTTAAGAATCCTTTGCTTCCTGGAGCCCTTTCTTTGTATTGGCACTTATGAGACCTCATAGTGGGAGGGGGAGGGTTTAGGGGATAGCCCTCCCTGAAGCTGTTCTAGGTAATTTGGTTCTATTTGAGTTTTAACATTTATAAATCTGAATTTTACTCTTTTGGGAGTGGTGTGGAAAGAGGATACTCTTGCTTACTTTTCCAGCCCTAGAGCTTAGAAAGGTGCCTGCAAATTGTAGGAGCTTAATAATTATCTGTTGAATTAAAAATATAATTTGACTGATTGACACAGGAATGCCCACCCTTCTTGGCTCAAAGATCCTTATTATTAACACAAGTTCTCACAAAATACTCTATAATTTGATAGTTAAATCACCTAAATGAAGAATCAAGACCATTAAAACTGAAATTTTAAAAATCTATTATAAATGACCATTATTAAAATCCTATGATATTGAATTAAAAGTAATAGTATAGAAATCCCAAATTTTGATTTAGATTATTTAGTTAACTTAATTGAAGACATACAACTATGTAATGCAACCTTGAAGAAAGGATCAATTACTTAATGAAGCTTGCTGTAACAATAGCATAACAGGTTGAAGAAAAAACAGTGACAAAAAGAATAACATATTTTGGTTATAAACAAATATTTCATTAAATTTCAGATAACCATAGTGTTAAATGTTGGAGAATAAAAAGAAATACCATAATGATGGTTATATATCATTACGAATTTGTCCAAACCCAGATGTACAGTACCGCGAGTAAACTGGAATCTAAGCTATGGCCTCTGGGTGATGACAATGTGTCAGTGTAGGTTCATCAGTTGTAACAAATGTACCACTGTACTGGGGGATGTTGATAATGGGGAAGCTATGCATGTGTGGGGTTAGAGGATATATGGGAAATGACTGTGCCTTCCCTTCAACTACTCTAAGGAAGAAGGAAGGGAGAAAGGGAGGGAGACCAAGCAAAGTAATGTATTTATCTAGATCTGAAGGCAGTGAAGATTTTTTCTGAGTAGTTATGTCATCTTTTAAAAAGAAAGATGGAATATAGAAAACTGAAAATCATTTAAATAATGAAATATAACAAAATACCTCTAAAAGCAAAATGACAGAATAAGAAAGAACATGGCTAATGAAAACTTATCTAAACTATGTAAGGAGTTGATGTGAATATGGACCATGTGGCATGAGTACTCAGGTCCATGTAATTGAGGGAGATGAGCAGATATCTTGGGCAATGAAATACTGTGTTGGCCAACAAGTCCACACATTTTTTTTCTGTAAAATAAAATACATGTTTTTCATTCTCCCCAATAACTTTATTGATCTGGATATTTTGAGTATGTCGGCTGTCTATTGCCATTGACTTCTTAGTGGGTAGAGGCCGGGGTGCTGCTATAAATGTCTTCCAATGCGTAGGACACCTCTACAGCAAAACATTATTTGGCCAAAATGTCAATAATACCAAGGAACTTCACAAACCACTTTTGACATGTTCGATCAGCCACAGATCCTTCTCCATACACTGTACAAATCTTTTTTGTTTGTTTCAGTTGTGTTTCTACCATTCTTAAAATAATAAAGCATAATACACCAAAAACGTTGCATATCACCTTCCATCTTCAATGTTAAACTGGCTGCACAAAAGTTCACCAATTTTGATAATTTTTATTAAATGCATGTTGCTATGACAGCTGTCACAACATATTCTAACAAAATTGTTTAAAATGAAATTAAAGACAACTATGCTACTATGGCCATCATACAGAAAGAACTAAATGAACTTTTTGGCCAACCCAATACAAATGATCATCGTGTGATCAGCCCAGAGCATAAAACACACATTAATTACAGCACTTAATGGTATGGTTTGTGCTTTGGCAGAAATCAAAAGTGATTTGGAAAGTTGGAATCCTGTGTCCACTGACTTCTTTTTCATTTGTAACTCGTAAAACAAAAATAATAAAAATCCTGAACCAGCACTAAAGAAGGAAAATTGTAGGGATTTTATTCAGAAACCACTCGAAACAGAATTACCCATTTGGATTTTCTTTTACTTACTTAGATGTTTAAAATCAAAGTTCAGTTTGGACACTTAGAGATACTAGTAGCACATTAGATATCATCTCAACCTTAGCTGTGTCTTCTTGGTTCTTGGTTCTTGTCATCATGACCTCTCACTGTTTTATAATCTTCTGGGTGTCTCAGAGCCATCCTGGTGGTTCTGATGTGCAAGTGCACACAAGCTTTTTTGCTTTGTATCTTCTGATAGATGACTGTCAGGAGACACAACCCTGCCAACTGGCCTCTTAAAAACAAAGGCCATCTGCCAGTCAAAACCTGCCATTCAGAGCACTGACACTCTCCCCATCTTATCATTTCCATTTCTGTAGTTGGCTCTCAAACATTGCTTCCCTTGGGAGCCCAGATACCAAAGAGAATTGAAACCCACAGCTAATAGCCAAACTTCATGGTATTTTAAATCACCTCCTCCATCTTCAACTAGAGCTACTTGCAAATGGACCAATTTGAGTTTCTCCTTTTATTTCCCTGATTCAGAGGCTAATGAGCCAGAAGGTAGCCAGAATTTGGTTGCCAGAGAGATGAGCAGATGCAGTCTGCCTTATGATCTTGCATTTTATCAGTCTCTGAAACCTCCAGTGATTTCACTGGGAAGAGTACTAACACAGGGCTTTATACCAGAATAATCAGAAACTTACTTGCATTCTTGGTTCTTTATCCAGATAGTCTACCCAGGAACATATAAATTGCTTTTCACTACCTTATTTCTCCAAAAGCCATTCAAAGTTATAGCAAGTTCCAACTAATTGATGTTCTCTTTTCTTCCTTTTATACTTACTTGAACTCCCCTTTTCTCAATCTGCCATCTTACCTTCATGCTCCTACAAAAAATATATGTACACACACATATGTATGTGTATTTATGTGTGTGCCTGCACACACGTATATAATACACATTAATATACATTTAAAAATAAATCAGAGTCATCATTCTCTAGCCTCAAATAGTTTTGTTCTTTTACCTTCTCCTCCAAAGAACACTGAGTCTGGAAATCACCCGTCCCCAGTGTCCTCTCCCCTGTGGCCAGCACAGGCAGCTCTGTCACCTCTTTATCCCTCTCTCCCTAACTCAGAGTCTTCCTTCCTCATTACCATTTCTCTTTTCTCCCCTCTTTCCTGTTGTATGATGCCTTCTCTTTTCCTGACATCTTTGTCCTCTCAGAGAGGATGTATAAGGTATCTGAAAGAACAAACTTTAAGAATATGGTGTTTTCTGCAACCATCACAGCTGTTAAAGTTTCCTGAAATAGCACAACCTATTTAGAAGATTTTGTTTTCAGTTTTTTTGTTAAATTTATGCCTAAATATTTTATTTTTTTGGATGTTATTGTAGGGAGGCTTGTTTACTTATTTTTTATTTGTATGTTTATTATTTGGTATGTTATTTTTTATTTTCAATTACAGCTTACATTCAATATTATTCTGTATTAGTTTTAGATGTACACATAGTAGTTAGAAAACCATGTACTTTACAGAGTGGTGCCCCCAATTGCAGTAAAATATTTTGTTTCTTAAAGGAGGTCATTAGGCACTCTGGCTGTTAGGGCATACTTGCAGGGGGTTGGATTGTAGCTATGAGATGGGTCACTGCCCTCTGGTGATGTGAGAGATGCTGAGAAGGGCCATTAGATGTAGGCCTTGCAGAACACTTAGTCCTGAGCTTGTCCCCTGTCTTTGCTGTGTAAGTGGCTCACACATTGTGATGAATTGACTAAATGTACATACAGGAAGAAGAAATGAATATATTAAATTTTCACTTTTGAAAGTTTTCTGTTAATATCTTTTTTATTGTTGTTCAATTACAGTTGTCCCCATTTTCCCCCCATTAATCTCCCCCACCCTACCTGCTCCCATCACTCACATTCAATCCCCTGCCCACTTTTGTCTTTGTCCATGGGTCCTTTATCCACATTCCTTGACAACCCTTCCCCATTCTTCCCCCATTATCCTCCTACCCCCTCCTCTCTGGTTACTGTCAGTTTTCTGTTAACATCTTAATATCAGTTTCATTATCAGTATTGTAAAGAATGTTCAACCTTATTTTAAAAGGGAAATTCTAAGTCACTTTTATTTTGCACTATCTGACTGGTTAGGTGCCCTTTTGCTAATCTTATGAACTACCCAGTCTGCTCTTGAGTTTTATCTGTGAACTCAAGTGAAGTTTCTGGACTTTGGTAAGTGAATTGACTTATTTGCAAAACGAGGTGGTCTCCATCTTACTTGAATACCATTAAATAAGAGGATATGCTTTCCTGACAGATCTTCATTGAAGATTAAGCAGCCAAAGCAGAAGAAAGTGATGACTAAATGTTACTCTAACTACCCTGAAGTGGATCCTGAGCCCCCACTACTTATGCTCTAGGAAGGTCCCCTGCTTACAGATGGAGCACTTTCTCAGCACCACCAATGGCTTAATGTACTGTTTGGGGGGCTTCTCAAAGTCTGTCCCTTATGACTGCATAAGCTCAATCTAGTCTCGTTTATCTGCCACTGTGGACAAGTGTATGCCAACAATATTTTCAGATAATTTAAGCTCACTTTGTTGGGAATCTTTCTGCAATCAAGATGCTCTCTCTTGTTTTCTGAAACAGAGTGCCAAAGTAAACTTTCCCTTTTCTAGATGGCCCGGCCATCTGTGTGGACATAGGGATGTACCTTCTGTGGCAGTAAAGCTATGAATGTGGAATCATTTGTCCATGCAGCTAAATTGCCAAAAGTCTATATGTCCTTACTTATTCACTCTGATTTTTATAGACCTTTTCCTCCACAGATTGTCATGGTTATTTTCCATACCTGTCAGAGTATTTTCTCAGTTACCTAGATGGCTCTGCACCTTTCTTATGCTATAAAGAGCACTTTTAAATGCTGTTCTTTTCAAAAATAGTGAGTTGGGATTGACAACTCATAATTCAGGGCAATGAGGCTTATTGATTTTAATTATTCTCATAATGGGTTTAAGTTAAAGAATAACTTCATTGTAATTATATTGATATGATTCTAAAACATACCTTATAATTTTTTAATTTTGACTTCCATAGACATGGTCAATGCAAAATCCCTTATCCAGCTTTGTCTGAAGTCAGTCTACTAATTGTACTTTGATCTAAAATTCTGGCTTAATTTGTTATACGCAGTGTATTGTAAGTAACACAAATTGTAAAATAATGGCAAGTAACAACAGCCTAAAGGAAAATAAAACTAGAATTTTGAACACCTCACATCACTATGCATGTGAATGTAAGTTTTCAGTCATTACAGATAGATTAAATATATTTGCACTTATGTGTCTCCCAGATATAAGATATAGGCCACATACTAAGTGACTTGATGATTAAGTTTCTATATACATATATTTCTACAAAAATAATCTTTCTTAGTACATGCTTAACAATCAAATATATTTTTCTTTTTTCAATTAATTTTTTTTCATTAAATAAACACAGTACTTCTGTGTTTTATTATACCTCTTTCAACATTTATTTTTTTCTTTTTTTCTTGTTAGTTAATTACATTTGTCCCCATTTCCCCTCACCACTCTCCCCTGCCCTACCCACCCCCACCTCCCACATCCAATCCCCTCCCATTGTCTTTGTCCATAGGTCCTTTATACTTGTTCCTTGACAACCCTTCTTCTTCTTTCCCCTGTTACCCTCCACCCCTGCTCTGGACACTGTCAGTTTGTTCTTTATGTCCATGTCTCTGGTTCTGTTTTGCTCGCTTGTTTGTTTTGTTGATTAGGTTCCACTCATAGGTGAGATCACATGGTATTTTTCTTTCACCACCTGGCTTATTTCTCTTAGCATAATGCTCTCCAGGTCCATCCATTTTGTCCAGAACGGTAGGAGCTCCTTCTTTCTTTCTACTGCATAGTGTTCCATTATGTAAATGTACCACAGTTTTTTGATCCACTCATTTACTGATGGCACTTAGGCTGTTTCCAGCATTTGGCTATTATAATTTGTGCTGCTATGAACATTGGGGTGCATAGGCTCTTTTGAATTGGTGTTTTAGGATTCTTAGGGTATAATCCCAACAGTGGAATTGCTGGGCCAAAAGACAGTTACATTTTTATTTTTCTGAGGAAATTCCATTCTGTTTTCCACAGTGGCTGCACCAGTCTGCATTCCCACCAACAGGGTACTAGGGTTCCCTTTTCTTCACAACCTCTCCAGCATTTGTTGATTTATTTATGATGGCCATTCTGACTGGTGTGAAATGGTATCTCATTGTGGTTTTAATTTGCATCTCTCTGATGGCTAGTGATGTTTCATATGTCTCTGGCCAAAGCAATTTATAGATTCAACACAATCCCAATTAAAATAAATGACATTTCACAGATATAGAAGAAACACTTAAAAAATTTATATGGAACCATAAACAACCCCGAATTAGCCTCAGCAATTTTGAGAAAGAAGGACAAAATAGGAGGGATAGTTTGATACCTGATATCAAACTATATTACAAGACCACGGTATTCAAAACAGCCTGGTACTTGCATAAATAAGAACAGACACATAGATCAATGGAACAGAAGAGAGAGCTCAGAAATAAACTCAACTCTATGGTCAATTAGTATTTGACATAGAAGGTAGGAGCATAAAATGGAGTAAAAATAGCCACTTCAACAAATGTTGTTGGGAGATCTGGACAGCTACATACAAAAGAGTAAAACTTGACCACCAACTTACACCATACACAAACATAAACTTAAGATAGATAAAAAACTTAAATATGTCATGATACCATAAAAGCCCTAGAGGAGAACATAGGCAGGAAAATCACAGATATTCCACACAGCGATATTTTCACCAATACGTCCCCTAGATCAAGGGACATAAAGGAAATAATAAATAATTAATTTATTTGTAATGCTATTTTTAGCATTACAAGTGGATACATTTTAGCCTGTAAGAAATTAAATATATATACTTTTTTTACTTAAAACATCTTTACAGTTTTGGTGGCAGTGACTGTAAATAGAAAAATTAGATGCTATTTAGTTATATAAAAACATATTTCATTTATATAGAAGAGTCTCAATTCAACAGCAGCTTCTTCCTTTGTCCTAGAGCACATTTAGTTTCTTTTTCCTTTTCAGTTTCAGACTAGAGTTGGTTGCAGTATAGCCTTATTTCTCCACAATTTTCTGCCACTTAGAGAGATGGCTGTTGATCAACAAAACTGATTACTCTGCAGGTATAAACTGGATAATTCAGGTCCAACCCATTCTGGACCAGAAATATTTAGTTGCATGTCTCTGCTGATGAGGTTCACAGGATAGTTATAAATTGTTCCTTTACATCTTAGGTTTTTTATGGAACAAAATTCTTGTTTTCCTATTAAACTATCAGTCTGTTTTATCCCAACAGAAACATGTATACTCATCCTGTAGTTTCTAAGCTCACTTTCCCTGTTGTTTACCAAAAGAATACTTCTGCTTCCTTCCTTCACTTTACAATGAACCTGCCCAGGGGTTTACTATTTGAAATCTCTGTCCAGTGGGTAAGGAGAGGCAGACCCTCCAGACAGTGGTCACCAGCACAACTATTGGATTTGGGGGCTGACTTTAAAGGCTACTGAGCAATCTGGATATAGCACTGTAGACAAATCTAGATTTGCTCTTGATGGCCCACCATCCTCTGAACTTTGACTCTTGGATTTATGAGGCATGGCAAGAAGCAATGAAGAGGTAGAAAATCATACTACTGAACAAGAACCCTTCTTTTTGTCAGTGTGACCTGGGCCTGACAACTCAGCCCTTGCTCCTGTGCATGATAACTCATAACTCAGACCAGGACCTGGCACACAGTAGTCATGTTACCTAAAACTAAAAACACCTTTCAAAGTGAGAGGCAGTAAGTATTTGAGATCCAAGAACAGGTATTTCAAACCTTCTGATTGAGGCAGAAACCAACATAATGTTTTGAGTAGGAAACAAAGGCAACGGGTATTTATGAGAAAGAGAAGGGCAACAATTACTTCCACAGAAGGAAGGCATTGCTATTGGTGCAGATAAGCTAACATAGTGATGTTAGTTCTAAATATTTTGAATTTTCAGTCCAATAGTCATTAGTCCAGTAGTAGTAACTGCTCTTTTGTTATATCTGCAAACAGTTGTTTGGGAAACAAGATTGCTTAGGCCCAATTCAAAGGTTACTTTGACCTCTTTTATCACTCAAAGTTTTAAGGCATAAGGTGTGCAAGGCAGTTCCTCTGGGATGGCAGCTCTGGCTCTATTTTTGAAGTGACTCCATTCATATTACTGTTTTCACTGTCTCCCTTTTGATCAAAGTTTTTCCTTCAAAGTATTACTGATCAATCATTGGAAAGCAGCACTGATTAGTTATTAAAAGCATCATTTTCCCCTCATTGTCAGGTGGTTCATTTTGGGAATGTCATCCTTCTTTTTAGTCCCTCATCACCATAAGAAGGCTCATTCCTGGTATCTCGTGTCCCACAAAGGTGAAAAAGTGGTTTTTCTGTTTGCAGAGCCATATGTCACATTTGAGCAACAAGAGTGTCAGAACAGAGGGAGACTTTATTGATACGTTTCTCCAAAGGTAAATATCTATAGTTTCTTGAGGTTTCTCATGTGAAGGCTCATAGGCCTTAGTGATCATTTCAAAACATTGAGTAGCCGTTCTTGGAGTAGTGTCTTATAATATTGATATATGCCAAACAAACAAGTATTTATAACAGCAAACAAAATTAAGTTCAATTTGAAGAACAGATCTGAACCAGGAGTTAGTGCCTGAGGGCAGTCAGCTAGGATATTAAAGAATCTTGAGGTATGCAAGGGCACTGTATTTAATCATTAGATTTTTGCCCAATTTAATCTAGTTCCATCTCTGTTTCACCGTAGGTGCTTTATTAAGTACAACAGGAAGTAGTAACAATAGAGAAAGCCCCACCATTCAGCAAAGATATGGTCAAGAACAATTCTGTTGTCTAATATAACTCACAACAAGGGAATTTAAATTTTTCCTGGTTGGCTATTGCTGTGGCGATCATTGCAATACCTGCCCAAGGAAAAGGTATTCTCCCAAATCTAATACCTTCTTTGGAGCTGACCTCACCAGGCGCTGAACATCCTATACTGTGGCTGTAACCAGTTGTATGTTTGGACCTGTGAAGTAGGTTTAAAGATGATGCACAATGTTGACATCTTCCCAGACAGATTTCTTTTAAAGATTTTATTTTTAGAGAGAAAGGAAGAGAGGGAGGGAGGGGGGAGAGAGAAAGAGGGAGAGGGAGAGGGAAAGAGAGAGAGAGAGAGAGAGAGAGAGAGAGAGAGAGAGAGACTGAGACTGATATGCAAGAGAAACATCAATTGGTTGCCTCTCGAATGCCCCCAACCCAGGCATGTGCCCTGACCAGGAATCAAACTGGTGATCCCTTGGTTTGCAGGAAGATGCCCAACCCTCTGAGCCACACCATTCAGGGCCCCAGACAGAAGTTAAAGGAAACAGTAACTATTACAGTGAGTGCTTGGCCTCTAATATTTTTATATGGGATAGGAAGGAACTAAAGTAGGGAAAAAGGGGAAAAGAAGGTGTTGATTTTACAGGCCTGGTCCAGAAACTTGTGTTAGCTGTCCACAACAGATGTCATTTGCTTCGCTTGCTAGTAATTTTAATTTTAAGTCCTTTTGCTTGAGCAGTCCAGTTAGGTGGAAGAGCTTTCTTTAAATTGGGAAACTTGAATCCAAGAGTTAATATATTTAAATTCACTCATACATGGATTAGTTAAGCATACCTGAAATTTTGTATTTTAGAGTGTCAGAGTTTTCTTCATGAATTTCTCTGAAGATGAAACATCTTTGTAGAAACGTTTGTAAAACATCAGAGTAAAACAGTAATTACAAAGATGAAAGACTTAAAAATGGCTATGGTTATAGAGCTGGTCAGAGTTCATATACATACTTATAAATAATAAAATTGACTTAGTTATCTATTCCAATTTTAGTTACTTTGATCACATATATATTCTTAAGACCCCTCCTTCAAGAATGTTCTGCAACTTCCATACCCTTCCAGTTTTTATTCTACCCTTTTCTGTAAGCAATCTCTTTATTTTAGGACAAAATCACTTTCCTTTTTCTTTCTTTACAAAAAAAAACCCTCCCATGTCTGTTATATCCTTCCTTATCAAACAAAAAACCCAGCAGCAAAACCCTCAAAATACGAAACCTACTTTCCTTTCCCACAGCAAAGTACATCTCCATGCCCCATACCTTCCTCCACTAGAAGCATGCACCCTATTTTCCATATATGGTCATCTTGTTTTATCCTAATTATTTTCTAGTAGTTTTGTAAAAAACCATAGTTCTTTTATAAACTAGTTTTGGCAAAGTAACATACAGCAGCTTGTATTTTTTAAACAGTATTTTATTTATTTTTAAAAGATTTAAAATATATTTTATTAATTGTGCTGTTACAGTTTTCTAATTTTTCCCCCTTTGCTCTTTCCACCCAGCACCCCCAGCTCCCCTTAGGCAATCCCCTCACCTTTGTTCATGTCGATGGGTCATGCATATAAGTTCTTTGGCTACTCCATTTCCTATATTGTACTTTATATTCCAATGGCTATTCTGTGACTACCAATTTGTACTTCTTAATTCCCCGAACTTTCCACCCATTCCCCCAAATCCCCTTCTCATCTAGTAACCATCAAAACTCTCTCCATATCCACAATTCTGTTTCTGTTCTTGTTTGCTTAGTTTGTTTTTTGGATTCAATTGCTGACAGGTATTGTGTTTATTGCCATTTTATTATTCATAGTTTTGATCTTCTTTTTCTTAAATGAGTCCCTTTAACATTTCATATAATTATGGTTTGGTGATGGTGAACTCCTTTAGCTTTTTCTTGTCTGGGAAGCTCTTTATCTGCTCTTTAATTCTAAATGATATCTTTGCAAGTTAGAACAATCTTGGCTGTAGGTTCCTGCTTTTCATGACTTTGAATATTTCTTGCCAATCCCTTCTAGCCTACAAATTTCCTTTGGGAAATTGGCTGACAGCCTTATGGGAACTCCCTTTTAGCTAAGTGCTTTTCTCTTGCTGCTTTTAAGATTCTCTGTTTATCTTTAATATTTGGCATTTTAATTATGATGTGTCTTGCTCTGGACCTGTTTGTGTCCATCTTGTTTGGGACTCTCTGTGCTTCCTGGACTTGTATATCTATTTCCTTTACCAGATCAGGGGAGTTTCTTTCATTTTTTTTTCAAATAGAGTTTCAGTTTCTTGCTCTTTCTCTTCTCGTTCTGGCACACCTGTGATGTGAATGTTGGTATGCTTGAAATTGTTCCAGAGGCTGCTTACACTATTCTCGTTTTGTGTGTGTGTGTGTGTGTGTGTTTGTTTGTTTGTTTTGGGGTGGTAGATTCTTTCTTCTTGTTGTTGTTCTGCTTGGTTGTTTTTTGTTCCCTTATGTTCCACATCATTGATTTGATTCTTGGCTTCATCCACTCTACTGTTGATTGCCTGTAAATTGTTCATTTTCATTAGTATATCCTTCATTTCTGCCTGGCTTTTTTTTATGCTGTTGAAGTACTCACTGAGTTCCTTGAGCATCCTTATAGCCAGTGTTTTGAATTCTCCATTTAATAGATTGCTCATCTCCATTTTGTTTAGTTTTTTTCTGGATTTTTGATCTGTTCTTTCATCTGGACCATGCTTCTTTGTTTCCCCATTTTGGCCTCCCTGTGTTTGTTTCTGTGTATTAGGTAGGTAGAGCTGCTATGACTCCTTGTCTTGGTAGCATGGCCTGTAGCATCCAGTGGCACAGCCACCCCTATCACCCAAACTCAGTACTTGAGGTGTGCTCTCCATGTGGGCTAAGTACACCCTTCTCTTATAGTTGAACCTTGATTGCTGTTGGCAGGTCTATGGGAGAGGTTTACCCAGGCCAGTCAGCTGCAAGGACTGACTATGACCACAGATGGCCAACTTCTTCCCTTCATGGAGGATCTGCTGTGGGGGACAGGGTAGTGATGCTCTGACATGGTTTGTAGCTATTCATTGAGTATGCAGGCTCTAGGATTTCCTGGGTGGTGCAGGTCAGGGTCAGCCACCAGCTGTGTTCTGCCTGGGGCCACCCAACATGAGTTACAAAGCAATCTACAGATGGCTGCTGCTTGTGCTGGGCTTGCGAGTTCCCAGGCAGAGCCAAACTGTGATCCAAAGATGACTGCTGCTTAGTGCCAGGCCTGGAGCTGCTTAGCCAAAGGTAGGAGGGCTGGAGGTGGGCTGTATGTTGGGTGGGGTGGAGCCTCAGGTAAATGCCAGGGCAGGGCAAACAGTGTAATCCAGGGTGATGGAGTCTCAGATATGTCTCCACCTGCCTGCTCTGTGGCTCTGTGGGGGTAAGGCTCAGAAAAGGTACAATGGCCTCTGCCCACCTTTCTGTCTGGGAGAAAGCTGTTCCCTAGCTCTGGCCCTGATGCCAGACACTTTAATTCCTTCCTGATATGCCACTTGTGCCTCTCAAATGGCTACCCTAGTGGTGCTGGAGCTCAGAGTGAGTTTGTCTGAGAAAGTTTGGTATGGGCACTTTAAGAGGAACTGCCAGGGAGTCCAGTAATTTTTTTTAACTGACTCAAATCCCTTTGGTTTTTACAGCCAGAAGTTATGGGGGCTTATCTTCCTGGCACTGCAACCCTGGGCTGGGTACCTAGTATGGGGCTGGCACACCGTAGCTCCCAAGATATTCCTCCCAAATTTTTATCCACCACACAAGTGTGGGGACCTGCCCATTCCCAAATCCCTGCATCACCTACCTTTCCAGATGGATGTAGTTTCTTTAGTTCCATAGTCATGAGACTTCCATTCAACACGATTTCTGATGGTTCTGAGTGATTGCTGGTGTGTAATTTAGTTGTAATTTTGAGGTGGTGGTACCAGGAGGTGAGCCATGTATATCTATGCCTCTATCTTGACCCAAAGCTACTGGAAGATTTTATTTATTTATTTTTAGAGAGAGGGGAAAGGAAGGCGAGAGAGAGGGAGATAAATATCAATTGCTTGCTTCTTGCATTTCCCCCACCAGGAACCTAGTAGCAGCTTGTATTTTAATAGGCCACTGTTTCCCCCTTCAGTCTCTGTAGGCAGTGTTTTGGTTAGTTCCTGGGTGTTCACATTTCAAAACCATGATATGAGCACAACTTTCAGAGACAGTGAAAAACTGTAAGTTTTCAGCATTATTTGTTTGACAGGGCTTCCTGTGTAATTTAACATACCAAATAAGCCTAATTAATTTCCCCTTTTATAAAGAGAAAGAATATATTCTGAAAGTCTCCCAAGTTCTTTTTAAAACAGTCAAGAAAATGACTAACTTTTTAAAACTTGCAAAATTTGTCAAACATATCAAAAGTTTTAAAATATTTTGTCAAATAAAACCATAGGTCATTGTGGAACAAATATTTAATGAAATAATATTTGATTATGCACTTAACCAAAGTGACAATAATATATTTTGCAGGCAATTATGGAAAGTTAAGTAGTTATAAGCAAAATTTTAGCTCTTTGAGTATTAAGAAGTCTCACTGTATTTAAACAGTTAAAGACATGGTGACATGGTGATAAAGAGTGCAGGAATTCCTTTTAACAAAACATTATTTTGTTCTCTTTATAATTTTTTATTAAATGCATACAGGAAAATGTCATTTTTAAGTTTTAGCTTTGTATAAGCACACATTGATATTAAAAGTTAACTTAAAAAAAGTTAGCGTTAGCCAGAGGCAAAATTCTGAAATAACCAGGACAAAATATTTTCATTTTTTTATATGAAAACTTATGTCCATCTCTCATACCATGTCTTATTGAAAACATATTCATTCCTTTCATGTTAATTAAATGTTAACAACTTTAAAAGACATACCTGTCTTTTAAAGCAAACTTAAATCTGTTTTAATATTAAATATTTGCCCAGATCATATTATTCTGAAAAGCATTTTGGGCTAGTTTCTGTTATATTTCTTAATTTCTATAAGCAGTTAATTTCTTTAAGCCAATTAAACAGAGCTCTTTTTATATAAACCAATTTTGTTCATTTCCTCCAGAGGTAGACAAACATAAACAAAACATACTTAGATAGACACAAACAGAGGCCTGATAATGTCATTACAGAATTTTGCTTTAGCCATGAGACAGGTATGGAAAAAAAAAACCATTCATTTGTAATAGTTGGAATAAGTTAAGTTTATTCATTCAAATGACTAAGGCTTTTAGACTTTTATTTGTCCTTGATAAGCATCTTTTAAGGGATTTGGGATGCTGCTTAATCAAGGGAAACTTGAGTCTTTAGAAAAGAGTCTGTAGAAAAGCTCTCCTATTTTTTCCTTTGGTTCCTTTAGTCTCAGACACCTGTGGGCTGTGCTTATCATTCTCATTATCAGTAGAAAAACCTTGAAAGTTACTGAAATCAGCAAACTCCTATTTGACTTTCAAATTTGTCAAATTTCTGAACATAGAGTTATGAAATTCTTTGACATATTTTGGCAGGTTTGGGGCACAGCAAATGTCCAAAAATTATTTTGCCTCTTAGAAACTTACGTTGATCAATTAAAGAATACATGTTATAGGAGCATGATTAAATGAGTACTATTATCCATCAGGAACCAGCTTCCCCTGGCACCTGTGGCATCCATGCTGCTTGCCTGCACCTGGGCAATGAGCCCTCTTGAGGGAAAAACTCTCCTGATCTCACATAAAGGCATTTTAACTGCTATGAAACAGGGAGATACAGTCAAGGAGACAGACATCCATGGAAGCCGTGAGCACAAAGAGGTTCTGTAGGTAACATACCTGGGAAGATAAGGCCACTTTAGAACTTGTTCATTTCACCAGTGTGGGAACCTAAACATTAAAAGGCCTTTGAAAGTGACAAGCAAACAGTGATTTATTTGAAATCAAAGAGTAGCTCTTTGGAAGAGATTTAGGCAAAAGCCAACTAGGAGACAAAGGCAATGGGTATTTGTGAAAACAAGAAGGGGAACAATTATAATACATTCATCATTCATCAAAGGAAGGCATTTTTATTTTTTTTAGAAAACTTTTATTTATTTATTTTTAAAGATTTTATTTATTTATTTTTAGAGAGGGAAGGGAGGGAAATAGAGAGAGAGAGAGAGAGAGAGAAACATCAATGTGCGGTTCCTGGGGGTTATAGCCTGCAACCCAGGCATGTACCCTGGCTGGGAATCGAACCTGCGACATTTTGGTTTGCAGCCCACGCTCAATCCGCTAAGCTACGCCAGCCAGGGCTAGGAAGGCATTTTTAAATGCCTTTATTACAAGTTCTGTGTATCTCCTTATCACATGCTTTTACAGGTATATTTTTTATTTAATTAAATTTATTGAGGTGACATTGATTAATAAAATTATGTAGGTTTCAAGTGTACACTTCTGTGATACATCATCTGTATACTGCATTGTGTTCCCACCAGCCAAAGTCAAATCTTCTTTCATCACCATATATTTGACCCTCTTTACCCTTTACTAGTCTCTGCTCCCATCCCTCTGGTAACCACCATACTGTTGTGTGCATCTGAGTTTTTGTTTGTTTTTCTTGCTTGTTCATTTGTTGCTTTCAGTTTTATATTCCACATATGATGAAATCATATGATTCTTAACTCTTTCTGCATGACTTACTTCTCTTAGCATGATATTCCCAAGGTCTACCCATGTTGTAAATGGCAGTATTTCATCTTTTCTTATGGCTGAATCATATTCCATTGTATATACTTGTATTTACATCTTCTTTATCCAGTCATCTGTTGAAAGATACTTCATTTGTTTCTATGTCTTGGCCACCACAAATAATGCTTCAGTGAACATAGGGGTTCACATGTCTTTCTGAATGAATAATTTCAAATTTTGGGGGTAGGTGCTCAGAAGCAGGGTTGCTGGGTCATATGGTAACTCTTCCCAATATTTTGAGGCGCCTCCATACTGTTTTCCATTGTAGATGTACCAGTTTACATTCCCACCAGCAGTGAATGAGAGTTCCTTTTTCTCCACAACCTCTTCAATACATGGCTATGTTATTACTTGTCTTGTTGATAATAGCCATTCTAACAGGTGTGAGGTGGTACCGCATTGTGTTTTTGATTTGCATTTCCCTATCAGCTAGTGAAGTTGAGCATCTTTTCATATATCTGTTGGCCATTCATATGTCTTTTTTTAAAGATTTTATTTTTTTGCCTTTAAAAGAGATGGGAAGGGAGGAAGAAAGAGAGGGAGAGAAACAACATCAATGTGCCCTCCACTGGGGATCTGGCCTGCAACCAAGGCAGGTGCCCTGACTGGGGATCCAACCAGCAACCCTTTGGTTCACAGGCCGGCACTCACTCAGTCCACTGAGCCACAGCAGCCAGCACCATTTGCACGTCTTCTTGGGAGAAGTGTCTTTTCAGGTCCTCTGCCCATTTTTTGATTGGATTATTTATTTGATGTTGAGTTGTATGAGCTCTTTATATATTTTGAATATTAACCCCTTGTCAGAGCTGTTGTTTGCAAATATCTTCTCCCATTTGGCTGGTTGCCTTTTTGTCTTTTTGATGGTTTATTTTACTGTACAAAAGATTTTTAGTTTGATATAGTCCCATTCATTTATTTTTGCCTTTACTTCCCTTGCCTTTGGGGTCAAATTCATAAAGTCTTATCTAAGACCAAGGTCTATAAATTGAATATCGATGTTTTCTTTTATGTAATTCGTTGTTTTAGGTCTTATATTAAGTCTTTGATCCATTTTGAGTTAACTTTTGTATATGGGAACAAATTGTAGCAAGTTTCATCCTTTTGCATTGAAGATATTTCTGTGGTGCAGATGGCATAACATAGTGATGCTAATTCTAAATAATGTCTTAAATTTTCAGTCCAGTAGCCATTGGTTCAGTAGTCATTATAACTGCTTTCACAGTTCTGTGGGAAACAAGGCTGCTTAGGCCCAGCCCAAAGGTTATTTTGCCCTGTTTCAGCATTCCAAGTTTTGAAACATAAGACATACAAGGCAGTTCCTCTGGGATGGCAGCGCCAGCGTCATTTTAAAGTGACTCTGTTTCTATTATTTACAGGTGTTTAGCTTTCTCCTTTGTCAAATGGAGATTAGATGCCTACTTTACAGGAGTGTTGTGAAGGGGAAGCAAGAGCTATTCCTACCACATAGTAGGCTCTTGTTATAAAATTAAAGTCAGAAGCTCAGAACTGTCTTATTTGAAGCACTTTAGTCTCTTAGCCTCTAGTAGTGATGGAAAATGAACAGTAGAAGTGCTGGAACCCTGGCTTAAATGTTTTAAAATTGTCTCTGAACTATCACAAATGCTTTTAAGTGCTTTGGGTCTGAGTATTTTTAAAACAAATGTGATTCAGAAAATGTTTAAAGCAACAACATAGATTCCAATATTGCAGACAGCCTGGAAAAAAGCTCTTTCTCCTTCATACCATTCCCAAATCCAGAAAGTTTATTTAAATATTTGGTGGGAAGTCTCTCTAATGTGTGAGAAGCTGACTGTGTGGGTCTCATGCCACAGCTTTTCCTAGGAGGAATTCTCTCCGCTTTGGGGACTGAATATAAAATCGTGAGGCTTTCGGCTTAAAAAGGTGAGCCTCATCACAACTTAGCTGGCCCAGGTGGGAACCTGAGTAATGTCCGTAAGTCATTTAGAGTAAACAAAAAATCCATAGATGAGAGCAAGAATGATGAGGCTACTTTTCCTGTGTGATGCTTGTTGGTCGGGGAAGGGTGCTTCTTGGGACACCTCAGTCCACTTATCTGCTCTGCTGACGGGAAGTGATAATTTTATCATCTGTGACTTTACATTACAGTGTTTTAATGAGATCTGCAGTGAGGGGGAGATGAGTCCCAGAGAATGGTTTTGGTGTGTGTGTATGTGCTTTTAGGTAGCAGCCTGATGATTCTGAAAACCACCTAAGGCAGATGTGGTAATCAGCTAGACCAGGTTGGCTTAGCCACATTGACTGCATTTCTGCATTTCTATTTCAATGACCTGGAAGCTTCTGTTGCTAAACTCAAAGCATTCACATTTTACCTCTTGATAGAAAAAAAGAAACAAAGTTAATGATACTTTAGGAAATGGTATGACTCTACTTTACCCAGGAAATGATTTCTTCTCACTGACTTTGCACCCCCACCAGAAACAGCCCTGGCCATAGCTCTGTAATTAGAACAATAATAGTCAAATCCAGGCACTAGGAAAAATGTAAGATTTTCTTTACTCCACCCCCTCATGTGCTATATTTTTTGGTTTATTGTCTTTTGGTTCAATAAAGGAATTTTACTTAAATATGAGTCAGAAAATGATCTGCCAATTTTACTATTTGGGATATATTCTATTTTTATATCAGTTAATCATGTTTTGGGACATAAGGCTGAGGAAAGGTTTCCGTGCAGTATTTATTGGGTTGTCTAAAAAGTCTGTTTAGTTTTTTTCATAAAATAAAAGATATTTTTCATTTTCACCAATAACTTTATTGATTTCGATATTTCAAGTATGTTGGCTATTTCCTGTGTGTTATAACATTGATTGTTCTCAGTTAATGTCTTGATTTCATTGCTATCAACTTCAACTGGTCTACCAACCATGGAACATCATCCAGTGAGAAATTTCTAGCACAAAACTTCACAAACCACTTTTGACATGTTTGATCAGTCACAGCACCTTTTCTAGACACTGCACAAATCTTTTTTGCATTTCAGTTATGTTTTTACCTTTCTTGAAATAATAAAGCATAACATGCCAAAGATGTTGTGTATTTTCTTCCATCTTCAATATTAAAATGGCTACATAAAAATTCACCAATTTTGCCCTGGCTGGTGTAACTCAGTGGATTGAGCTCAGGCTGTAAACCAAAAGGTTGCTGGTTCAATTCCCAATCAGGGCACATGCCTGGGTTATAGGTCAGGTCCCCAGTGGGGGCCACGTGAGAGGCAAGCACATATTGATGTTTCTCTCCCTCTCTTTCTCCCTCCCTTCTCCTCTTTCTAAAAATAAATAAATAAATAAAATCAATACAATCTTTAAAAAAAATTCACCAATTTTGACAAGTTTTTTCAAATGCACTGTGATGTGACAGCTGTCCAAATGCAATCTTACAAAATTGTTTTAAATGAAGTTAAAGACCAAGTAGTAGTGCAGACTTCTGACATGAGCATGATGCAGCCTGTGGAGAGCCTTATGGCTTTAAGCAAACGGGAAGAATTAAAGGATTTGCTAAAGGACTACCCCCTGAGCACCAGTAAAGATGAGGGGGACAGTGGTGGAGAGCAAAAGCATCAAAAGCTTCTGGAAGCAATTGGTTCCCTTGATGGAAAGAATAGGTGACATTCCTGTCATTTTGGACAGGTTATGACTAGCTGATTCCATGAGATTTGTCTGCGATAGTCACTGAGTGCCTAAGACAATGAAGACACAAGTGCTAGCCTCAAGAGCATATACTTTGGAGACAGACTGCATAGGACAATTTTGTGTCCTCTTTGCACTTCAATTTCTTCAACTAGAAAATAAGATTAATAATAGTAACTACCTTATAGGGTTGTTACAAATTTAAATGAGTTAATAAATGTAAACATCTTAAACTAAAAAAAAAGACTAAGTAGTAAATGAACTAAGTAAATGAACTGAGCCATACTAAAGCCATCTTATGGGAGAAAAAACAAATGAACTTTTTGGCCAAGCCAATATATAGTAACTTTTCAGCCTGTGTGACAGGCAAATACTTCTACCCTAGGGGTCTGAAAGGAAGATTCCAGGGTGATTTCCTGTGCATGAGGATGTCTCTCAATACCGGTTTGAGGGTTACTAGGCCTTTGAGTGCTGTAAAGCAGCTTTCTGTTTAGACCTATATCCAGTCCTAAGATATTCAGAAATGAACTGTTGTGAAATAACATGCCCTTTTCTAGAAATGATTTAAATGGTGCATATCCTTACAATCTCAAATAATCGTTCTTACTTTCCCACAAGCATACCACGGTATGCTTGCCTGGAGCATGAAATTGACATTGAAGTATTACAGATAACTTCTTCTAAGACTTAAATATGGATCAAAGACAACTTTGATGCTGATATGTAATTCTAGAAGAGTGTAGTTTCCAGGACCTCAAGGGCCACTGTCAGAAGCTGCTTCCATCCTAGCTTCCACTCCCCTTTCCACTGGCATACACCAGATAGGCCTAGAAATCACCTGGTCAGACCATGGGTGTCAGGCAGTGCATTGCCTAAAGAGGGCAGGAGATGATTCAAGAAAAATGCAGGACAGAACTCCAGCCTTTGAATAGATCAAGGCTGTTGAAGAGAGGACATGAACATGTAAGAAACAATTAATGAACAAACTAAATTATGTAAAATTAAGCACTCAGTTGTGTGAGGTTCAAATTTGTTTCCATGATGAAGAGCAATGTTTCCTGACCTTTTCAGCACCAGGGACCAGTTTTATGGAAAACAGTTTTCCCACAGACTGGGTCAGGGGGATGGTTTCTGCATGATGCAAGTGCATTACATACATTGTGCACTTTGTTTCTATTATTACTACATTGTAACATATAATGAAGTAATTACGCAACTCCCCATAATGCAGAATCAGTGGGGACCCTGAGCTTGTCTTCCTGCAACTAGATGGTCCCATCTTGGGTGATGGGAGACAGGGACACCTGGAGTGTGTTGCTTATGTCCACTCTTCCTTAATCTTGTTTTGGTTGCTGTCACTGCAGAAACCCTGCTTCACAAAGATAGGATGTTGGAAATGGAAGCAGGCTTTTCTGTGCTTTTGTGGCAATCCCAAGATATTCCACGTTGACTTTAATCCAAAACGTATGGAAATTTGAAGTTGTCTCAAACATACTTTTAAGGCCACTGTCATTTGCAGTCTCAAGCAGTTGATCTTCTAGCACGGACAAAGTTGATTCGCCTGGCTTATTCACAAGTGGGTTGCAGGTCCATTCCTTCCCAGTTCAGGGGTCTTTTGTAATTTGAAAGTAATCTCAAACTCTTGAAAGCCGAGATAGGTGATCACGTACCAATGGGAAAAAGAAGGCCCTGGCTTAGTCTCTTTCAAAAATCTCTGCTGATGTTTGAAAGATGTCAAGAATCTCAATATTCACTTGCTGTCCCCATAATTCCAGTTTGACTTTGAATGCAGCCACTTTACTGCCAACTTGGGCACAGTCGTCCTTCTCTCCTGAAGTGACAGAGTGAGTTTGTTAAGCAGGCTGAATATGTCACACAAGTAAGCCAGTTTTGCAACCTAATCTGTGTCACTGAAATGTGTTGCCAGTGGTGACTGTTTTTCTAAAAGAAATCTCTGGAGCAGCTCTCATAACTCAAACACTCTGGCCAGTGATCTACCTCTAGCAAACCATCTCTCTTCTTTGTGTAAAAGAAGACGTGTATGCTCTGCATCCATCTCCTCACAGAGCTGTGCGAACAGACGTGAGGTATGAGCATGCACTTCAATGTGCTTGATAATTTTAATGACACCTTGCAAAACATCGTTAAGCTCAGGTGGCATTTTTAAGCTAACCGGCATTTCTCTGTGGGGGACACACTACATTGACCTTCAGAAGTGACCACTTTGACCCAAGTTGTGAAACCAGAAAGCTGTTCAGTCATGGCAGCCACTCTGTCTGTGCATATGCTGACACAAAATGACCAGTTCAGTTTTCCTGATATTTAATTGTTCGAAGGCTTGAGTAGCTCTGAGGCTGTGGTGCTGGTTAGCAACAAAAGTGCACATGACATATCCTCATGTGCATCCTCCTGAAAAATGTATCACACAAAACAAGCATCGCTGCCTTGTTGTCAACATTGGTAGACTCGTCAACCTGGATCGTGTACTGTGGAGACTCATTAATCATCTCTAACAATTGTACTTCAGTATCCTCTGCTATTTCATCAATTCATCTAGTTATGATGCTAGCCAAAAGAAAACATGCCACCTTTTGAACTTCATCCTCTCCTAAAAGTTAACAACAAATGTCCCTAGCAGCAGGCAGGATCAACTCTTTACCCTTGGTAAGGGCTTCTCAGCTTCAGCAATGTGGTTAGCCACTAATAATGTTCTTAGCATAAACACATTTAATGAAGTGGTGGCCTTCACTAATCGCTTCTGTTCTTCATGGTCACGCTTTTTTTCTTTTGAAAATCTCCAAAGGCTTGTCTTTTAATGCAGGGTGCTTGATCTCCATGTGGTGAAGCAGTTTGGGTGATTTCATGGCTTCATTAGATAGCCAGTCACCACATATCACACAAAGCGGGCTTGGAGACTGTGAATCACCTGTTGCAATGAACCTGTAATTAAAGTGGGATTCTTGGATTTTCTTTCAAATGCAGCTCTCTTTTCTTTCTTTTTTTGGCTGTCTTAGAGTCTTCTGTTCTCTCATACTGGATCTTTCTCCCTTTTCAAAGAAGCTCTCCAGAAATGTTTGGCTTTTTACTCATTTTGGCTAGGGTTAGCATGTGAGCTTACCAAAATTGTGACTGAGACAAGTGCACAGTGCAGGAAAGAGGGACTGATGGAAAGGGTAAATAAAATAATGTGTGGCAGGCCACACATAGACTAAAGTAAGTGTCAAGTTCTGACTTACAGCCTGCCACCAGATGCAGCTTAATTGTCACTTGCTGCTCACTGATAGGGTTTTGATATGAGTCTGCAAACAATTGATTTATTATGGTCTCTGTGCAGTCAAACCACTCCTAATGATAATCTGTATTTACAGCTGCTTCCCAGCATTAACATCACTGCCCCAGCTCTACCTCAGCTCATCAGACATTAGATTCTCATAACAGCATGAACTTAGATCCCTTGTATGTGCAGTTCATAGTAGGGTTCATGCTCCTGTGAGAATCAAATGCCACTGCTGACCTGACAGGAGGTACAGCTCAGACAGTAATGTGGGCAATGGGAGTGGCTATAAATATAGATGAAGCTTTGCTTGCTCGCCTGCCACTCACCTCCTGGTGTGTGGCCTAGTTCCTAACAGGCCACAGACCACTAGTGGTCCATGGCCAAGGGTTGGGGAACTCTGTGCTAGAGAACCAATCAACTTGAAGTGGACTTAAGTAGGGCTGATTCTGTTAGTCAAAAAGAGGCTCAAGCTTCCCTGGTGAGTTAGATACATACTGATAATGATGACAGGACCAGAGCTTGGAACCTCTTAGTACCAATTCATGGTTTTAAAGACTTATGTGAATGATCCTAGGGTTCAGGGTAAACGTACCTGAACCACCGTACATGGTGTACTTGACCCTGTGGTAGTTTAGAAAAGGCTGTTTGGCATTATCTGAGAAGTTGTACTTTACTGAGGTGAAGCTGAAGAGCCTATACAATGGGTGCCCTCTTCACAAAACACTGCACGATAGGCAAAAAATTTAGTTGTTAAGCTTCCAAGGGTGGTGTGAGAAAGGAAGTGAGAAGCACTCATTTCCATGTCACCATTTAAAAAATTGTTGATTACAGCTTTCTTTTTTTCATTGTGGTAAGAGCACTTCACATGAAAACTACCCTTTTAGCAACTTTTAAGTGTACAATGTAGTATTGTTGACTATAGCTACATTGTTGTACAGAAGATCACTAGAACTTATTTATCTTTCTTAATTGAAACTTAATGCCAGATAATAAGTAACTCTCAATTTCCTCTTCCCCATTACTCCTTGAACAACCACTACTCCACTCTTTGAGTCTATAAATTTGACTATTTTAGGTACCTCATATAAGTGGAATCATGCAATTTGTCCATCTACAATTGGCTTATTTCACTTACCATAATGTCCTCAAGGTTCATCTATGTTACATATTGCAGAGTTTCCTTCTCCTTTAAAGATGAATAGAATTTCTATGGCTGGTGTGGCTCAGTGGATTGAATGCCGACTTGTGAACCAAAGAGTCACTGGTTCAATTCCCAATCAAGACACATGCCTGAGTTGCAGGCCAGGTCCCCAGTTAGGGTGCATGAGAGGCAATCACATACTGATGTTTCTCTCTCTCTCTCTCTTTCTCCCTCCCTTGCCCTCTGTCTAAAAATAAATAAATAAATAAATAAATACAATCTTTTTTTTAAGTGAATAGTATTACACTGTCTGTATGTATCATATTTTCTCAATCCATCTCTGGAAGGACACTTAGGTTTTTTCTATATTTGGCTATTGTACATAGTACTGCAATGAACATAAAAGTCTAATATCTCTTCAAATCCTGCTTTCAGTTCTTTTGGATAAATACCCAGAAATATGATTGCTGGAATATACAGTAGTTTTATTTTTAATTTTTTGAGAAATCTCCATTCTAATTTCCATAGCAATTTTACCATTTTGCATTCCCACCGACAAAGCACAGGTGTTTCAGTTTTTCCACATCTTTGCCAACACACATTGTCTCTTGTTGTTGTTGTTGTTTTTTATAATAGCCATCCTGACAGGTGTGAAATGTTGCCTCACTGTGGTTTTGATTTGCATTTCCCTGATTATTAGTGATATTGGACATTTTTTCATGTACCTGTTGGTCATTTGTATGTTTTCTTTGGATAAATGTCTATTCAAGTCTTTACTGAATTTTTAAAGAGTTGTAGGAGTTCCTCATATATTTTGGAAGTGAAACCCTTAACAGATGTATGGTTTGCACATATTTTCTCCCATTCTGTAGGTTGCCTTTTTAGTCTGTTGATCATTTCCTTTGCTGTGAAAAGCTTTTACTTTAATGAGTCCATTTGTTTATTTTTACTTTTGTTCTTGTTATGTGTGCTTTTGGTGTCATATCCATAAAATTGTTGGCAAGACCCATGCCATTAAGTTCTTCCTCCATGTGTTCCTCTAGGAGTTTTATAGTTTCAGGTCTTATATTTAAGTCTAATCTAGTTTAAGTTGATTTTTATGTATGGTGTAAAGGATCCAGTTTATTTCTTTTGCATGTGGATAACCAGTTTCTCCAAAACCATTAGTTGAATTAATTATCTTTTCCCTATTGAGAGTCCTTGACACAGTTGTCAAATATCAGTCAACCAGATAGATATGGATTTATTTCTGGACTCTCTATTCTATTCTACTTGTCTATATGTCTATCTTTATGTTAGTACCATACTGTTTTGATTATTGTAGCTTTGTAATATGTTTTGAAATCAGGAAGTGTGATGCTTCAGCTTTGTTCTTCTTTCTCAAGATTGATTTGGCGATTCTCAGTGTTTTATTCCATAGGATTATAGGGTGTTTCCTAGTTCTATAAAAAAATGCCATTGGGATTGGGATAAGCGTTGTTTTGAATCTGTAAATAACTTTGGGTATAGTATGGGCATTTAAAATTATTGCACCTTCTAAGCCATGAACATGGAACATCTTTCTATGTGTTTGTGTCTTCTTCAATTGCTTTCATCATGCTTTTATAGTTTTTATATTTATTCCTGAGTATTTTATTTTTCTTGGTAGTATTTTAACTGCAGTTGTTTTTCTAATTTCTTTTTTTAGTTAGTTCATTGTAAGTATATAGTAATATAATTGATCTTTATATCCTGCACCTTCACAAAATCTGTTTATTTTAAAGGATTTATTTTTTCTGAAGTCCTAATGGTTTTCTATATATAAGAACATGTCAACCTCAAACAGGGACAATTTTACTTCTTTTCAAACTTGGATGCCTTTATTATTTTTTTCTTTTTGTAATGCTCCATCTAGGGTGTTCTAGCTTTGTTATATAGAAGTGATGAGAATGGGAATGCTTGTCTTGTTCCTGATCTTAGAAAAAAAGCTTTCAGCTTTTCACCATTAAGGGTGATGTTAGCTATGCACTTTTCATATATAGTCTTTATTGTATTGAAGTACTTTACTAGTTTGTTGATATGTTTTATCATGAAAAGGTGTTACTTTTGTAATATGCTGTTCTGCACTTACTAAGATTATCATGCAATATTATCCTTTATTCTGTTAATGTGGTATATCACATTATTTGATTTTTGTGTGTTGAACCATCCTTCTAACCTAAGGATAAATTTCACCTGGCTGTGGTATATGATACTTCTAATACACTGTTGGCTTTGTTTTGCTAGTGTTTTTTGAGGATTTTTGTATTTCTATTCATGAGAGATATTGACTGTAGTTTTCTTGCAGTGTCTTTGTCTGGCTTTGGTATCAGGGTAATGCCAGCCTCATAAGATGCATTTAGAAGTATTCTCTTTTCTGTTTTGTTTTTTTTTAATAATTTGAGAGTGATTGGATTTAATTATTTTCTTAATTGATTCCAGAGAGAGGGGAAGGGAGAGAGAAAGAGAGGGAAAGAAACATTGTGTGAGAAACATTGGCCAGTTGCCTGCTGCACACACCTGACTGGGGACCAAACCTGCAACTCAGGCATGTGCCCTGACCAGGAATAGAACCCAAGACCTTTTGCTTTGTGGGACAATTCCCAACCACTAGCCAGAGCTGGTATTAATACTTTAAATGTGTGGTAGAAATAACCGGTGAAACCATCTGGTCCTGAGCTTTTCTTTGTTGGGAGATTTTGATTACTAATTCAATCTTTATACTACAGTCACCCACCACATAATAGTGTTTCAGTCAACAATGGACTATATAAACAATGGTGGTCCCATAAGATTATAATGGAACTGAAAAATGTTTATCAGCTGGGGATGTAACAGCTGTTATAACATCAGAGCACCACATACTGCTCATGTGTTTGTGGTGATGCTGGTGTAAACATACCTACTGTGTTGCCAGTTATATGATGGTATAGCATTAACAATTACAGTATTAGGCTATACCACCTAAGTTTGTGTAACACTCTGTATGATGTTCATATGACAACATCATCTGAAAATGGATTCCTCAGAATATTTCCCCATTGTTAAGTGATACATGACTCTAATTATGAATCTGTTCAGAGTTTCTGTTTCTAATTTGTATTGTTAAGTTGTGTATTTCTAGGAATTTATTCATTTCATCTAGGTTATTCAGTTTTTGTATAGTTGTTCATAATAGTCTTTTATGATTATTTTTATTTCTGTGGCATTATTTTTATTTCTGTGGCATCAATTGTTCTTTCATCTCTGATTTTTTAAAATTTTAATTGTTGTTCAAGTACAGCTTTCTGCCTTTTACTCCCATCCTAGGCCACCCCCTCTAGCCCTCCCATCTCTCTCCCATTTCTATCCTCCCCGCCTTGTTTTTGTCCATATGTCCTTTATACTTGTTCCTGCAAACCCTTCCCCTTTTCCTCTGAAATTCCCTCTCCTCTCCCCCTGGTCACTGCCAGCCTGTTCTCTATTTCAGTGTGTTTGGTTATATTTTGCTTATTTGTTGGTTTTGTTGATTAGGTTCCTGTTAAAGGTGAGATCATATGGTGTTTGTCTTTCACCACCTGGCTTATTTTGCTTAGCGTAATGCTTTCCAATTCCATCCATGCTGTTGCAAAGGGCAGGAGCTCCTTCTTTCTTTCTGCTACATAGAATTCCATTGTGTAAATGTACCATAATTTTTTGATCCATTTATTTACTGATGGGCACCTAGGTTGCTTCCAGCACTTGGCTATTGTAAATTGTGCTGCTGTGAACACTGGGATGCATAGGTTCTTTTGGATTGGCGTTTCAGGGTTCTTAGGATATAATCCTAGCAGTGGAATTGCTGAGTCAAAAGGCAGATCTATTTTTAGTTTTCTGAGAAAATTCCATACTATTTTACATAGTGGTTGTACCAGTCATTTCTGATTTTATTTGTGTTTTTCTTAATCCCTGTCTAACTAAGACTTTGCCCATTTTGTTTATCTTTTCAAAAGCTAACTGGAAAACTCATGAATATGTAGAAATTAAACAACATGCTCTTTAACAACATTTGGGTCAAAGAAGTAACCAAAATTGACATTAGAAAATACCCTAAGACAAATGAAAATGAAAACACAAGATTTTGAAACTTATGGTATGCACAGAAACAGAACTTATATGAAAGTTTATTGCAGTAAATGGTTACATTAAAAAAAGAAGAAAAATCTCAAATAACCTAACTTTACCCATCAAGGAACTGGAAGGAAGAACAAACTAAATCCAAAGTTAACAGTAGGGTGAAAATAACAGAGATAAGAGCAGAACTAAATAAAATAAAAAGACAATAGAAAGAAATCAACAAAACCTAGAGTTGGTTTTTTGATTGTAGCTTTTCTTAACTCTAAAGAAAATAAACTTGCCTGTAGTAGCCAATTTAATTGAAGCAAGTATCTATATCCACTTGGTTCTGGGCAGAAATGGTATCATGCAGAGAATATGTGTATTGATCTACTCACAAGAATGCTTTACTCAACTTCATAGGTTAGGAATGTTTTTCTGAAATCTCTCTAAGAGATATTTTAAGTTACCAAGTTGGCTATGCTGTTGATGACTACGAGGAGAAAACTGTGCAGATGAATCTCAGTATATTAAACCTTTGGATCATTTGCCATAGTTTTTTTTTTCATTCCATTAGTGTCTACAGAAGGCTACTAGACTTCACCAACAGTCATTTGGTGTTTGCTGATTCTTTGCCAGAGTGCACCATCAGATGTTGCTGAGAACCTGGTTTCTTTTCTTGATTCACCTTTATTCCTGATCTAAGTTACTTGTCAGTGTGAACAATAACCTAACACACCAAGTTCAGTGTAAACAGGAAACCTGGTAGCAATAACTGGACAAGGGCTAACTTTGTAAAGCCAAGTTTTAATGAGTAATTGGAAAAGTAATTAACCAGGAGGCCACTATACTGAGAAAATTGAGTAAGTGTACCTCACAAAAACTTGGTGCCTTTCTTTGCTGTCTGAGATGACAGTTATGACCAATAAGCACCTCTAACTAATCTGCAGTTACCAGGATCTAAGGGAAAAAGTTGTGAAATCCAGAGTCACTTCTTTAGTCTTAAAAAGCTGCATATCATGAACCATTAATGACCCATCAAAAGGTCAGAAAATCACTTGAGGGATTAAAAACCAGCCATTTAAAAAAATTCAAAGAATAGACTAGAAATATCAAAGTGCATTATGTATATAGATGCATACATACATAAATATGTGTCTACCTACAGTCCTACCAGATTGCAATTTAATATGTATTTCTTATTATAGATTTTGTCCAAAAAAGTTCAAGAGTCATGACTTGAGTATTTTTAAAAAACATGGAAATATTTTTCAACTACATTTTAGATGTAGTGCTATAAGACATAGTTTGTTTCTTTATGCTTAGAGAAAGCAACTTCTCTAGGAAAATAATGAATTTATTTAATGTTGCTATATTCAGACAAAAGAAATGAATATGGTTATATGGTTCTTCAAAAAATATGGGATATCCAATATGGCAGAGGAGTAAGTCGAAGTTACCCTAACTTCCTCGCAGGACCAGTCTGGAATTACAACTAAATTGTGGAGAAATCATCCAGAAATCATCCAGAATGAACAAGAGAGAAGCCTTATAACTACAGATAAAAAAAAAAGCTTCAACACAGTGTGGCTAGTGGAGAGTGCAATGGAGATGCAAAAGGGCTGGTTGGGTGCCCATGGGTGGCAGATGGAGTGCTGGAGGGATATATAAGCACCTGGGGTGATCCCCTTGAGAAGTGTGGGGTCTAAACCTCAAGCTGGGCTCTGTAGCCAGTAGCACCAGAACCCAAAAAGTACCCAGTTACGAAAAGTAACAGGGTTTCTGTATGTCAGAGATGTACAGCTGGAGATGCAAAGAGCCATGTAAAGGGACAATGCATAAATTTTTACATGTTGCCAGTTACCCTGAGCTCTGGCAAAGAGGAGGAGTTGGAGTGGACTAGAGATACTGGGGAGAGACTGGGGATGGTGGCTTTGGCGAGAGAACTGAGAGAGAAACAGCAAAGATCCTGGTGCTGAGTCATCCCCCATACTGCAATAGCCATCTTGCTCAGTCAGACCACTCCCCTTTGAGTGGCATCAGCCTGCGGGGAAGCAATAGCCCCACCTCCAAGAGGAACTCTGCCTGCCCTGTGTGGCTTAAGCCTGACTGCTGAGTGCACAGTGACTAGATTAACAACTGAAGGAGTCAGCCATAGATGGTAGATCCCTGGTAGTCTTGAACAGGCTGCTCAAGGCCAGACTGGGATATCACCTGACATTACTAGAGGTGGATCCAGAAAGAAAAAGCAATGCACTTACACAACAACATGCAAGATGCAGTGGATGGAGTGACCCTCAGCCAGCTGGAAGAAAGGACCCACCAAACAACAACCCAACAACAATCAAAATTTGATTATATCTAGAAAGCTAATATAAACAGCATAAAGGGCATCCCAAGAACATCAAGTTCAGGAGATCAAGGAGGCTGCAAAAGTGAATCACACAAGTCTCCTACCATAGGAGTTCACAACACAAAGAGAGGGAGTCAAAACAGATCAATTAAAGAATCAGAAACAAACAAGAAGAGTCTCCCCTAAAATGGAGAGAAAAAGAAACAACCCAAATTTGAAAAGAATAAAGGAATCCTCAGAAAGAGTGCTAAATGAAATAGAGGCAAGTCAACTATCAGTCATTGAGTTCAAAATAATGGTTATAAGGAAGCTCAATGAGCTCACTGAGAACTACAAAGAACTACAGGGATGCTACAAAGAACTTACTGTGAATTACATCAGCATGAAAAAGGTATAGAAACTATCAATAAGACACAGGAGGAAATGAAGAATACAATTTCTGAATTGAACAGAGTAGAAGGAAGGTATCAAAAGTAGGCTAGGTGAAGCAGAACATTGAATCAGCAAGCTGGAGGACAAGGTAGAAAAAAATTTCCAGAAACAGCAAGAAAAGTAAAAAATGATTCAAAAAGAATGAAGAGGGGTTAAGGAAGCTGCAGGGCAACATGAAACGTAATAATATCCATATAATAGGAATATCAGAAGCAGAAGAAGAGGAGCAAGTGATTGAAAACTTGTTGGAAAAGTAATGATGGAAAACTTCTCTAATTTGATGAGAGAAAAAGCCACACAAGTCCAGGAAGCACAGAGGGTCCCAATCAAGAACCCAAACAGGCCCACTCTAAGACACATCATAATTAAAATGGCAAAATTCAAAGACAGAGAATCTTAAAGGCAGCAAGGGAGAAGCACGAAGTAAGATACAAGGGAGTTCTGATAAGGCTAGCATTTGATTTCTTAATGAAAACACTATAAAGCAGAAGGGAAGGGCAAGAAATATTCCAAGTAATGAAAAGCCAAGGCCTGCAACTAAGACTACCCTACCCAGCAAGGCTGTCATTTAAAATGGAAGGTGAAATAAGGAGTTTCCCAGACAAAAGAAAGCTAAAAGGGTACATCATTAAAATGCAGCATTGCAAGTCATGCTAAAGGGGACTGCTTTAAGAAGATGAAGAAAAAGAGTTAGAGAGTAACACAGGTACAAAGGGAGAAAATGGCAATGAATAAGTACATATCAATAATATCCTTCAATGTAAATGAATTAAATGCTCCAGTCAAAAGACATAGGGTAACTGAATGGAGAAGAAAACAGGACCCACACATGCACTGCCAACAAGAGACCCACCTCAGAACAAAAGACCTACACAGACTGAAAGTAAAGGGTTGGAAACAAATATTCCAAGCAAATGGACAGGGAAAAAAAGATGGGATAGCAGTACTCATATCAGACAAAATAGACTTCAAAACAAAGGCCATAAAAAAGACACATAAGGACATTACATAATACTCAAGGGAAGAATCCATCAAGAAGACATAAACATTATAAACATATATGCACCCAACACAGGAGCACCCAAACATATAGGGAAAATCTCGGAGGACTTCAAGGAAGATACTGACAGCAACACTTATATAGTAAAAGATTTTAACACCCCATTGTCAAAAATGGATATAGATCTTCCAAATAAAATATCAACAAGGATATTGTGGCATTGAACAATGCCCTAGATCAAATGGACTTAACTGATATATATAGAACCTTTCATCCCAAAGAAAGCAAAATACACTCTATTCAAATGCACATGGAACATTTTCAAAGTAGACCACATGATAGGACACAAAACAAGCCTCAACAAATTCAAGAAAATTGAAATTATATCAAGCACTTTCTTGGACCACAAGGGCTTGAAACTAGAAACCCATGTCAAGGAAAAAACTCAAGAACATTAAAATTCTTGGAGATGGAATAATGTGTTATTAAACAATGAATGGGTTAACAATGAGATCAAGGAAGAAATCATAAAGTTTCTGGAAACAAATAAAAAGGAACACACAACAGCCCAAAACCTATGGGACACAGCAAAGGCAGTCCTGCGAGGGAAGTTCATAGCAATATAGGTGTACCTAAGAAAGATAGAAAAATTCCAAATAAACAACCTAATCCTCCATCTACAAGAACTGGTGGAACAACAACAAAGCCCCGAGCAAGTAGAAAGAAGAAAATAATCAAGATCAGAGCAGAATTAAATGGCATAGAGACTAAATGACCAATTCAAAGGATCAAAATTCCAGGAGCTGGTTTTTTGGAAAGATAAAATAGACAAGCCTTTAACCAGACTCATCAAGCAAAAAAGAGAGAAGACCCAAATAAATAAAATCAGAATTGAAAGAGGAGAAATGACAACTGATAACACAGAAATACAAAGGATTGTAAAAAATTACTATGAACAACTATATCCAAAGAAATTTGAAAACCTGTGTGAAATGGACAAATTTCTAGAAATATATAATCTTCCAAAACTGAATCAAGAAGAAGCAGAAAGCCTGAACAGACTGATAACAGCTAGTGAAACTGAAACAGTAATCAAAAATCTCCAGACACACAGAAGCCCTGGACTATCAGATGGTTTCACAGGAGAATTTCACAAACCATTTAAGGAAGAGCCAACCATTATCCTTCCCAAACTATTTCAAAAAATCAAAGAAGAGGAAGTTTCCCAAACTCTTTTCATGAGGCCAGCATCATCCCAAGACCAGATAAAGGTACAACAAAAAAAGAAAACTACAGGCCAATATCACTGATGAATCTAAATGCTAAAATCCTCAACAAAATATTAGCAAACTGCATCCAGCAACACATTAAAAAGATCATACACCATGATCAAGTTGGATTTATCCCAAGGATGCAATATTCACAAATCAATAAATGTAATATATCACATAAATAAAAGGAAATACAAAAAACCACCTGATCATGTCAATGGATGTGGAAAAGAATTTGATAAGGTGCAGAACCCATTTATGATAAAAACACTCAGCAAAGTGGGAATGGAGGGAGCATGCCTCAACATAACAAAGGCCATATACAAGAAACCTATAGCCAACATTATTCTCAATGGGTAAAAACTAAAAGCTTCCCACTAAGATCAGGAACAAGACAGGGGTGTCAGCTTTCACCACTTCTATTCAACATAGTATTGGAAGTTCTAGCCACAGCAACCATTCAAGAAAAAGAAACAAAAAGCATCCAAATTGTAAAGGAGGAAGTAAAACTGCCATTATTTGCCATGCCATGTCAAACGTCATGTCAAAACTATCATGTCATTAGATGACATTATTGTGTACATAGAAAACCCTATAGACTCTACCAAAAACCTGTTTGACCTAAGAAATGAGTTTGGCAAAAATAGTGGGATACAAAGTCAATATTCAGATATTGAATGCATTTTTGTACACCAACAATGAAATATCAGAAACAGAAATTAGAGGGGAAATCCCATCTACTATAGCAACAAGAAAAATAAGGTACCTAGAAATGAACTTAAGCCCAGGAGGTTAAATACTCAGAAAACTATAGAACACTGAAGAAAGAAATTACCTAAGACACAAATAAAGGGAAGCATATACCATGTTCATAGATTGGAAGAAATAATACAGTCAAAATATCCATACTACCCAAAGCAATTTATAGATTCAATGCAATTCCTATTAAAATACAAATAACATACCTCACAGATTTAGGACAAATATTTCAAAAAGTCATATGGAACCATAAATGATCTTGAATAGCCTCAGCAATTCTGAGAGGGAAGAACAAAGGAGGGTCAATTACCTGATATCAAACTATACTACAAGGCCTCTGCTAATCAAAACAGCCTGGTCCTGGCATAAGAATGGACTCATAGATCAACGGAACAGAATAGAGAGCCCAGAAATAAACTCATGTCTCTAAGGTCAATTAATATACAACAAAGGGGGCAGGACCATAAAATAGAGTAAAAAATAGCCTCTTCAACAAATAGTGTGGGGAGATCTGGATAGCTACATACAAAACAGTGAAACTCGACTACCAACTTACACCACACACAAAAGTAAAGTGGATAAAATACTTAAATATAAGTCATGACAACATAAAGTCTTAGAGGAGAACATAGGCAGGAAAATTTCAGATATTCCATGCAGCAATATTTTCACCAATATGTCCCCTAGCGCAAAGGATATAAAGGAAAGAATAAACAAATGGAGCTGCATCAAATTAAAAAGCTTCTGCATGGCTAAAGAAAACATCAGCAAAATGCAATGGGAACCAACCCTATGGGAAAATATATTTGCCAATGATACCTCAGACAAGGGTTTGATCTCCAAAATATATAAAGAACTCATACAACTCCACTCCAGGAAGACAGACAATCTAATTAAAAGCTTGGCAAAGGACCTGAACAGATACTTCTCCAAGGATGACATACAGAGGGCCCAGAGACTTATGAAAGGATGCTCAGCATCACTAACCATTAGAGAGATGCAAATTAAAATCACAATGAGATACCACTTCACACTGATCAGAATGGTCATCATAAATACATCAACAAACAACAGGTGCTGGCAAAGTTGTGGAACAAAGGGAACCCTAGTGCACTGTTGGTGGGATTGCAGACTGGTACAACCACTATGGAAAACAGTATGGAATTTTCTCAGAAAACTAAAAATGGAACTGCCTTTCAACCTGGCAATTCCACTGCTAGGATTATATCCTAAGAACCCTGAAACACCAATTCAAAAGAACCTGTGCACCCCAATGTTCATAACAGTGTTATTTACAATAGTCCAGTACTGGAAACAGCCTAAGTACCATCAGTAAATGAGTGGATCAAAAAACTGTGGTACATTTACACAGTGTAATACTACGCAGCAGAAAGAAAGAAGGAGCTCCTACCCTTCGCAACAGCATGGATGGAACTGGAGAGTATTATGCTAAGTGATATAAGCCAGGTGGTGAAAGAGAAATACCATATGATCTCACCTATAAGTGGAACCTAATGAACAAAGCAAATAAGTGAGCAAAATGGAACCAGAGACATGGAAATAAAGAACAAACTGATAGTCACCAGAGAGGAGGTGGGAAGTAAGTAACAGAGAAAGAAGGGAAAGGGTAAAGGAACATGTATAAAGGACCCATGGACAAAGAAAATGGAGGGGTGAGGATTGAATTCAGGAGAGGAGGGGTGGGCAGGGCAGGGGAGAATAATGGAGGAAAAAAGGAGACAAATGCAGTTGAACAACAATAAAAATTTTTTAATGAAACCCAATTGAATAAAAAATTGTTAACACATAAAAAATATGACATTAGATATAAACTGTTTGTATTTTGAGCTATTAAGTATCTAGGATTATTTCTAAGCTACATTTATAACTATATTTTTGTAGATACCATTACAGTATATGCAAATCAATGATGACAATGCAAATAACTTAGATATTTAAACATTTGAAGTAGTGTTTCAAAATTCAGTGTCCTGACACTAATAATAAAAAATAAAATGTAATTATAAAGTACAAATATAGCAAATCTAAAGGTTCTGCCAAGTAGTGGGGAACATAATTGCTGTATTTCAAGGGTGTCACCAATATTTTAAAAAAAAATTATCGTAGAAATTCTGTACAGCCCTGGTTCTTTTAGTATTTGAGTAGTTTTCTTTACCATCCACAGTGGCAATTTTATTCTGTGTGACGGGGACAATCATATTGTTTTAACAGATTATTATTTTTACTTAAAACATACAAAACAGAGAAGCAACATAGAAAACACACAGCCCAAAGCCAGGCTGTTTGAGTGATGTGACTAACAGCTAATTCTTTAGCCTGTCTGTGCTTCACTTTACTCATCCATAAACTGGAGAAAATTGCAGTGTCAATGTTAAGGAAGACTGAATGAGTTAATACCTGTAAATCTGGTAAGTTAGGCAGTGCTAAGTGCTGTTATTATGGTACTCACTGAACCTTCATTCATTCATCAAGCTTTCACTGAGCACCTAGAAGATCAAATATTGCACTAGGGATAAAAAGGCAACCTCCAGTATCTAAAGAGTATAATTAGGCAGCTCAAATTCAATGAGACCATGAGAAAAGCTAAGTGTCATTTTGGTTATGGAAAGCGAGGGAGCTGAGGTAGGCAGTGAGGGTGAGCTAATTTCTCTGAAGTGTTGTTTGACCACTATTGAAACAAAGTCCAGATGTTGACACTTGTTTTGGATTATCCCCTTGGCCAAGCAGCCCAACTCCTGGCATCTTCCTTCTTCACCACCTCATGGAAGCTTCTCGTTGCTGGTTCCCGAGTATCACTTTTCTCTGTATTCAACCTCAATGAAGGAACTGAAGGGCTTCAGTTGTGATGCAAATGAACTGACCACACAGGTCTCCAGGTGCAGTGTGGTTCTCAGTGCTAATCCAGACTCCTAGGGTTGGCTGTCCTACCTGTCAGAGGTAAAAGTTTATACACTTTCTTACTGTCCTCTCCCAAGCCAACTGTTAACACTTGTGAAATCCTTCAAATATTCTGTAATCACACTGAATACAGGCACAAATCTTCTAAAGCTCCTTTTACTCCTGAAAATGTAAGTCCCAGATGGTTCTGATTGCCTTAATAATTTGCCACACTGTGTATTTACTAATAAAGTCAATATTACAAAATGGAAATTGAGAGTAAAGGGGCCCTTTTGGGGAAGCAGAAGTCTTGTTAATCACTTGGTTAGCCCCAGTTGTGAGGATCCAAATGGGAATCAGAAACTCAAAGAGCTCTGCTGAGGACACACAGATGTGGTTGCAAGTATTAGGAGCTCACAAATAGAATTACAGATGTGTTTCTGTGGTGACTCAAAGGAGGAAGTGGTCAGTTATGCTTGGGGTAGGGTGGTGCTATTAGAGACCCCATATTACCACAGCTAGCAGCAACACTTCTTAACTGCAGACCTAAGTGTGGGGTGACCATAAACTGGGTTTCACTCTAAGTGGGACAGTGAGAAAGTAGACCTGGAAGCTGCCCATGTAGCCACATCTAGCCCTGGCCTGTGCACACACAGCCCTATCTTAACTGAGGTCATGTTCAGCCATCAGCATACTTATGTTCACACCATTTCTATTCCTGTAGTGATGGCTTTGAAGTTATGTTCCTGTCAAGCGAGGTCGAGAACATGTTTCTCTAATGTAAAATATGCAGTTGCTGAAACAAGCAGGTGAAAGTAAATGCCTATTCAAATGGTCAACATCATTAGCAAGCTAGAAACATAATTCAAATAAAACCACAGAAAGTTAACAAGGGGTCTCTAGCTGGCATGGTTCAGTGGGTTGGAGTGTTACCCCGCAAACTGAAAGGTCACTGATACCATTCCCAGTCAGGGCACATGCCTGGGTTGTAGGCCAAGTCCCTGGTTGGGTGTGTGCAAGAGACAACCAATCAATGTTTCTCTCCTACATTGATGTTTCTCTCCCTCTCTTCCTCCTTCCTTTCCCCTGTCTTTAACAATAACATAAATCAAATCTTTTAAAAAGAAAGTTAAAGAAAAGGAATAGGAGAGAAGCTTTGGGGAGGAGTATGACTTTGAGTCAAATGACAGATGACTTGTAAGTGAAGAATAAATGCATAGCTTTGAGAGAAAAATGAGGAAGTCAGTTTGGTGCAAAAAGAGAAACATTATGATAGAGAACTGAAGCAACTGAATGAAATGGAAGCTGATTTATTAGCTGATGGAGACAGAGCTGGAAGCTCAGCAGTTCCATGTTAGGGGAAGAAGCAGAGTTAACTTATTCCAAGTGAGCCTCCTGTGTTTGGTAATAATGATATTGAAGGGGAAGGGAAAGGAAACTTGATGAGAAAAATAGAAAGGATTAACCATGCACAGAAGAGAAGTTTCTAGGTTAAGATGAAGATATCAGGATAATTAATTCAATACAGAATCTTGTGTGTGAAATATAATCAAAGTGATGGGAAAACAATCTTCTCAAGCTGTAGCCTGTGCAGATGATAGAAAGTGACAGATGTAAAAATTTCAGGAAGGTGATATAAAACAAAAAATAAAACAGGACAACAATGAGAAAACCTTCTAACCTATAAAACCCTCAACATAAACAACATTTAAAAATAAACTAAAAGGCACCAGTCAGATAGGGCTCCCTCGAAGGCATGCTGGCATCTGGGTGGGCCAGGCGCCTTTTCTATGAGTCAGGAAAAGGTGCAGATCCAAAAACAAAACAAACCAACAACAACAACAGACAAACAAACAAAAAAATCAAGGGCCATGGTGATTCAAACCTGGAATGGAAGAGAGCAGAAATGCCATTATTGAGATGTGAAAGGAGTTGGTTGCCAGAACATGGCCAGGTCTGATGGTGAAAGCAGCACTGGCCAGTGAGTCCAGATCCCTGAGTTCTAGTCTCACTGTTGCTCCTGCCAAGCTTTGCTCCTGTGAGTGTGTTGCCAGTGTGTTTCTGCTTCATCACTTGTAAAACTAGATCATTGAAATAAATGAATTCTAAGATCCTTAATGCTCTTAAAGATTTTTAGTAAAGTTATAAAGAATAGAAAAATATTAAGTGAATTCAATTTTCATGACAAGTTCAAAGTGAATTCACCATCCAAGAATTAAGAATCAAGTGTCTATCAGTTAATTATTTATTGACTTTTCCTTTTTTAAAATCACCAACACACTCTTGATCTAGGTTCCCAAAAACTGTCCCACCCATTCCTCAAACCTGTCCTGGAATGTCATATTGCCTTCATAGGACTTAATAAGAATAGACATATTTTGAATTATTAAAAGTCATAATGTCCAAATTTGTACATATTCTGCCTATCTTACTCCTGCCAAGCTGCTTCTTGCGATGCTGGAACTGTGTTTACTCAGCTTTGCAGGTGCTTCCTTCTTTGGAACATGCTAGTCATGGGACTTGAACAGTGTCTACCTAAAGTTGCACTGTGCAAGGGGAAGGGGATGAGTGAAGGTGGCCAAAAGGTACAGCATTCCAGGTGTAAGTTCTAGAGATGTAATGTACAGCATGGTGACCATAGTTAACAATACCTTATTGTGTACCTGAAAGTTGCTAAGAGAGTAAATTTTAAAAGTTCTCATCACAAGGAAAACAGTGTGTTAGATGATTGTGTTAGGTTAACTGTTGGCAATCCTTTCACAATATATACATACATCAAATCATTATGTTGTATGCTTGAAACTTGAACAAAATTATATGTCAATTGTATCTCAGTAAAACTGGGGGAAATCAATTTCATTGTGCAGTAGAATGTTGCTTGGTAACTTCAGTTATATTTATAAATATCAAATGAAAATTTGAGACACAAATCACCTCATTTCTACTGCAGGGTCAAGTGCCTTTTCTCTTGTTCAGTGTGATTAGACAGCAACGCACAAAATAAACCAAAGAACAGAAAACTCATTTCAGACTGGCACCTAACCATGTCATTGCACTGACTTTGTGTCACTAAGGCTAATACACCCTAAGGAATAAAAAAAGTGGGACTGTTTTTTTTATTGGCTCTAAAAGAATGGCAAGTTATTTAAGAATGTTGTCAACTCCTTTATGAAAATATACTTTCTTTTTTTTATTTTAGTCATTGTTCAAGTACAGTTTTCTCCCTTTTACTCCCAATCTAGCCCACCCTCCCAACCCTCCCCACTTCCCTCCCATTACCACCCTCCCCCTGGTTTTTGTCCATGTGTCCTTTAAATTTGTTCCCGCGAACCCTTCCCAATGTCCCCTGAAATTCCCTCTTCTCTCCCCTGTGGTCACTGTCAGCCTGTCCTCTATTTCAGTGTCTTTGGTTATATTTTGCTTGTTTCTTTGAAAATATACTTTCAATAATATTGAACAAGGGCTCTGTGTCCAGAAAGGGAAAATCATTGAGAATGAAGTTAGAGAAAGATACTAGAAGGCGGGAGTCAGATGACAAGACTGAGCAGCAGGGGGAAGGTCCTTCTAAATCGTTGACACCAATCTTGGTCAAGTTACATTTGAATTGCTGATGAGGTGCTGCATGGAAGATGCTGCAGAGATAACAGACAGTTAAGATTCCACAGGATGAAGAGATCAGGGGTGGACCATCAGATTGGGGACCTACAAAAACAGGGTGGATGGTAAAATTTGAGTACTGGTAACCTACCAAAAGGGTGGGCAATAGAACAACAGTGGAATCTATTTTTTAAAAATTAACACAAGCAAGAAAAAGCACAGTCTTTAGGGCTATGTCTACATTAAACTTGCAAGTGAAGTTGAAGGATCCAGAACATCTTTCAGTGTTCACTGCTGTCCTGCAACCTGGAGTTCCCCAAGAAGTTTTTGAAACGGATGCTACGTCTTCATTCCAGGTAGGATATTTTCTGGTGGGTCTTGTGTGCTTTGCATTTGATTCTGAAAGGATATCCACCAGAGTGGGTTTCTGGTGCCCCATTTGATCTTTAGACCAGTGTTTTCCTTTGGGATTTGAAACATGAGCCTTTTAATGAGGTTAAGCTTATATGCGACCTGCTGGAGAAGTTAGCTGGAAATCCTGGGAAGGGCAGTGTTGTTAAGAAAATTGCTGGAGAGACTCAAGAATGAGGTCAGTCTCTGCTAGAAAAATCTACCCTGAGTTGGATGAGGGTAAAGGTAGATTAGAGGCAGCTAGCATTGTTCATAAGAAGACAATACTGACTTTAATTAAGGTCAGAAAGATGAAAAAGCCTTTTATTTAAAAATTTAGAAAAGCACCAGGAAAGAAAATGATCATCACAGAGCATATTGGAGGTTTTTATTAAAGGGGAGGGGAAAAAAGCATTAGGCAGGAATAGCCATTTGGGTCAAAAGATGCTTTTATAAAAATTTACTAGCTAGTGACATTCATAATTGATAACACAAGAGATAGTAAAACATGTCCTTCACGTTCTTGTCTTTTTATTTAATTACTGTTTGTCCTCTGAGATCTGTCAGGGTAATATTCAACATTAGTTATCTGTCCAAGTTGAATATTGTGGATGTACCTGTATATATGTATACATCACATAACAGCAAGAATGTGAGTCTGTAACTTCTAGTTCAGTTTTGAGATTGTCTGCCTAGGTTGCTTCTTCCTAGTGGTATTTAAAATACATTAAATGACAACCAACTGATTATGTCTAATCCTTGGGATTCCAATGAGGATATGTTTTCCTTCATCCTCTTCACAAATAAATTGTTCTGTGAGTCTTAAATATTTCTACTTTAATGGCACAGTAGGAATATTGAGGATGTTGACAGAATGAAAGCCCATTTGAAATTTTGACTCTGATGTAGACTCATTTTTTTCTTTTGACAGCAGACGGAATCGACAGGGATCCTTTGTTGCTAGACAAATGGAAAATTCCTATTTTGGAAACACCGTGTCTATATTTAAATAGTTTTCAGTCATTACTTAATCTAGGGCATTGCTTTTGATCCACTCTCCAAGGATTAAACACAATTCTGGGTTTCAAGTGGAAGGTCAACAAATGCCACACATGCCTTAGAGGAAAAGTCCAGGTCATGTGGTGGATTCATACGGGTGTATCTGAGATAAATTTGGGTGGGTACCACCACTTATTTTAACTTCTTCTTTTTTTTTTTTAAAGATTTTATTTATTTATTTTTAGAGAGGGAAGGGAGGGAGAGAGAGAGAGAGAGAGAGAGAAACATCAATATGTGGTTGCTGGGGTTTATGGCCTGCAACCCAGGCATGTACCCTAGCTGGGAATCGAACCTGGGACACTTTGGTTCCCAGCCCGAGCTCAATCCACTGAGCTATGCCAGCCAGGGTTAACTTCTTGATAAATGTTTTTATAAACACATTTTAACAGTTGTTTGATATATTAAGGTATTACAAGGGGTATCCAAACTCAGTTTGATAATTTGTTTTCATTGAAGTCTTAGTTATGCTAATTGAAGTGTGGGTATGACTAAGACACAGTTTGAAAGTATAAGGTGTCAAATCATGACCATGATTGATGTTTAGTGTTTCCAAATGTACCCATACCTTTAGCTTGAGTGTACTTTAACTGACTGCAGATTGAATAACCAATGGAATTGAGAAGCAGTGGAAACTCGAAGCTAAGGCAGATAAAGAGTGCTATCATTACTCTCAAGTGTGGATCAGAGTGGAAGTGGAATCTGGGATCCTGATGTCATGATAGCCACCCCTGAAACGTGATGCTCTCAGCCTGTGAAGAGACCGATTCGTGTGTACACACAATACTTACATATATTTACTGAGAAAGGACTGTCTGTGATCTGTATGTGTATTACATATGCACATATACATTATAAACTGTACATGTATGTTTGCTAGCCCTTTCAAATATATATAGAGAATATGGAGAGAGGGAGAGAGTAAGCACATGCACAGTGCCTCTGTGTGTGTGTGCTCTGTGGATGGGATGTACCTACACATATGTGTTGGTACACTTATATTTAAATATATATCCCAGGTGGCTGGAAGTCATTGTCAAATTGTTTTCTTCCTGAAGGAAACAATTCCTAAATAACATGCAAGTACTAAATGTTGTAAATGCTCATGGCTTTTATAATATAGAGAGCCAATTTTATGTAGATAATGCCTGGACTTATAGATTAAAATATATTTTCCTTTCACTTTAATAGTTTTTTAAAGGGCATTTTTCAGTAATTTTTTTTGTATATGAACTTAATTTTTGGCCTCGGACCTAAGAGCTGGAGGGGATAGACCTCACTGTGGAACTGCACAACCACACTGTTGCCCTGAGACCAGGTCTGTTTTTGAAATATAATTTCTATAGGAACCATGGTTCAAATTTTAGGTGTTCTGAACTAGATCAGGAATTTTCTGATTATCATGGAATTGAAATTTATTCAATGAGAAAATCTCTTGTGCCTAGTGGGGTAACATAAGCTCTGAGACTCTTAATAGTCATTCTGAATTTGTACCTGTGCATCAAGAAAACCTAGAGATCTGCTTCCAAATTAAAAATATATATGATATTTTATCATAATAAAATGATATATTTAAATATACTTAAATATATAAAATATTGGAAAATTCCTATTTTGGAAACACCGTGTCTATATAAATATATAAAATATTCATATATTTAAATATATTTAAATAACATTTTAATATATTTAATATTATTTGAATATAATTAATTATTTAAATATAATCAATAAACAAAAATATTTTATATAAATATAAAAATTTATATTTAAATATAAAATATATATAATTATTTAAATATAAACATTTAAATATATTTATATAACATTTAAATATATTTAAATGATAAATAAAATGATTTATTATCATATATCATAATAAAATATAGTCTATTATATATGGTATATTAATATACGATATTAATATATTAATATAATTAATATATATGATATTATATAATATATATATTATATATATTTTATTATATCATATATATTTTTAATTTGGAAGCAGATCTCTAGGTTTTCTTGATCTAATATCTAGTTATAATATGGTGGGTGAGTAAAGGTACATAGTTTGGAGGTAGCAAGACATTTCTAAATATTGCCTTAAAATGACTGTAAATGTAAGTGACTTAGAGAATTTAGTTAACCTTGGAGTTATTACTATTATTTATGCAGTGAAATCTCATTAAGTCATGCACAATTTCGAGATGTTTATTTAAGGGAAAACTTGATGTAAGTTTTCACTTAATTCTCTATTTATAATAAAAGTAGAAATAGAAAGCTGAGGATTATTGTTTAAGTGACTAACCCAAATCATATATCTAAAGACATGGATTGAGGGTTTGAACTCGGGTCCATGCTTTTTGAGTACCATGCCTCATTCTGAGTTCTTTAGGAATATTCGCTCTTTCATTCCATCAGTATTTATTGAGCAACACGTGTTAAGCCTTATTTTAGCAAACACAATGCTTGTTATCACATTTACTGATTATCCATATTTGGACACCAGAGCAGTCCTGTGGGACTTGAGTATACTAGCCCTCACCTACACTGGCAGAGACTATGTATACATTAGAAATAGTCACGTCCTAGCAATTTATACTTTTCCAGACCTCACATGTGTCCCCAGCTAGTCTAATTGGTGCTATTTTTGCCCCACTTAATATTATATATTGATGGCACTTCTTACTACTTAAAATCAGGATTTACTGTAGGATAGGATTAGTAAAGTCGAGCCTTACTCAATAGTAACCACTTCCTGAGAGTATTGTCTGCTGGGAGCTCCCAGGAACCTAAACTCTGAAATTGTTTTCATGTGTTGAACGAATGCTAGCACATAATAAAACCAGATATAACTTTAGGTAGAAAACCTTACACATTTTCTGAGTGTCAGAGAGGAGGAAGCAGCTGTGAATTTGTCTTATTTTTAAAAACCAAGATCAAAGGTTTTCTTGTGTTTGTGCTGCCAGCTTCATGTTTGAGAAGGTAGTTGGTTCTTCTGATGGTTGAGTTCACAGAGAAATTGCAATGCTCCTTCTCAGCTTCCAATTAATTAAGTGGGCTTTTAGGTTCTCAGAGATGTCTAAAATATATATTTCTCTTACCTGTGTAGTGAGACATAAACTTTGTTACCAAAATGCATGAGGAAGGCCCAGCCTTTCTTGAACTTGCAAGACACTGAATTCTAATTGCCTCTGTGAAATGTCAGTGAGTAGAATTAAGCAGAGATAGAAGCTATATGGGCACAACTACACTTTGCATCTATTTCAGAAAAAAATAACTCAAGGGATGGAAATGTTGAAAATTTTAACAGTGTCAAAAAGTTGAAAATTTTAACTTGTTAGCAATATATGCCCTATCACATAATTTATTACACACTTTTATCTTGGAAGAACAGTGGCATTTTATGATATCAAAGATTTCCCCAAGCCTATAGTTGGCTAATGAGTGGTATTTTCTCTCTCACTTCTGGATGAGGTTTTGCTAAGAGCTCTGTGCCGTAATTCCATCTGCTGCCTTACCCATTGTGTAAAACATGATTTTTTGTGTCTCACGACCCCAATGGAAACAACTCCAATTTGAGTTTCACATGTAGCAGAAAGGCAAGTGTACACACTGAGAATTTACTATTTAGTCATCACCTTGCTCAAAAGTCAGACCTGTGGGGTAGGGGAGAGTGATGGGGGGAAAATGGGGACAACTGTAGTTGAACAACAATAAAAAAAGAGAGACCTGTATAGAGTGGTCCTACCATAGAAATCACTTTGGGAGAGCAAAGGAAGGAGACAGGAGGCAATCAGCTTCCATAGTGTTCCACTGAGTTGGACGTGACCTCCAGAAATTTCTGTAATAGTTACATTGGTAAAGAAGAGAGAGAAGTTGTGCCAGTGTCTGATGAATTACATCAGAACAAATGCACAAACTGGAAAGCCCAGTTCAAAATACAGAGCTTTGCTTCAGAATTGTGTTTCCTTGTTCATTTGTACATGAATTGATTCATAATTTTCTCAGCCCTTCATTTTTCTTTGTGTGTTGAATACTTGCCATCTGGAAGCCTGTGTGTCATCTTACATGTCTATGTATCCTACAATCTCAAATGAGACTCACTTACTCTTAATACATCTTGTTTGCTCAGAAAAGAGTGGTATTTAAGTGGTTGTTTTTGCCAAAAAAAAAAGGACCAATTAGAATAATTCCATGGGTCTTTACTTTGTCCCTCACTTACTGGAAATGAATTTTAATTGTCAGTCACTTACTAATTAACTTAGAAGACTTCCAAAAAGCAATTTCTCTAATAAAATCATAAATTAATGGTCAGCCCTTATGCAATGCTAAATATGCTAGCGGTCTCTAATCCTTTTACAAAAACAATTGTGGAAAGGATTTACATTAATGGAATAGGTTTCATTTTAAAATGTGTTAAGTGATATGAACAAATGTGAACAACTTGTAACTCACTATAAGTACCTTAGGTAAAAGAAAAATGAGAGTTAAATATTGGAGTGGTAATGAAGTATTCAGAGCAATATTTAGGGATGTTATTTTAATATATGTACTGGAGAGGAAGAAATATGTTTTAAAATTATATAAGACCCATGCCCTGACTGGTGTGGCTCAGTTGGTTGGGGCACTGTCCCACAAAGCAAAAGGTTCCCTGTTTGATTCCTGGTCAGAGCACATGCCTGGGTTGTGGGTTCACTCCCAGGTTAGAGCATGTATGAGAGGCAACTGATTGATGTTTCCCTCTTGCATCAATGTTTCTGTCCCTCTCTTTTCCCTCCCTCTCTCTCAAAATATAAATAAATAAAATATTTTAAAAAATTATATAAAGCCCCTGATTTCAGATTTTTCACATGCTCTGCAATTTATATACATGATTAATTATTTCTCCTATAGTAGTGTTTTCTTATGCCTTAATAAATGGAGTACACAATTATGCCTTATAGGAAGTTATTATGACATGATTCAAATGGTAATTTGCTGTGGGGAGAACAGTTCTAGTTATTCTGCGTGGATGGGGCCCTAGAGCAGTACCATCCAATAGAAATATAATGTGAGCCATGTAGTGATTTTCAGTTTCTAGTAGATATATTACAAAAGTTAAAAAAAACAGGAAAATTAATGTTAATACTATGTTTTCTTTAACCCAATGCATATAAAATATTATTGTTTCAACACGTGGTATGCATTTTACACTTGCAGCACATCTTAGAGTCAGACCAGCTACATCCTTGTGCTCAGTGGCCGCATATGGGTAGTGATGCTGTACTGGATAGCACAGGTCTGACCAAAGGCTTACAGGGGCCAGTGGGGCCTGCAGCAAGCTGCAGCTTTCCTAAAATGGGCCTTAGCCCTAGTGCTGCCAGGTTCTGTCGTTTTTGAAGGGAAGCCAGGTCAGAGTTCTGTGGGAAATTCCTTGATCTCTAAATGTTGGCAACTAACTCAAAACTTTTGAAACACCACATGGGCCTGGCCCTTGGGTGGCCAGTTTGTGACTTTCTGTTCTCAGCATTTCATATTTTAAACCATGCCAGGTTCTCTGCTCATCTAACATGCAGGATTAGATTTGGTTAAGGATAATAAAGATCCATGTTTTTCACACATACAAACATGCTTGAGTATACTTTTAAACTGATGGACTGTGCCCTACGTTAGAAATCCTTCAGGAGTTAGCTTTTCCCACCTGAGCTGGTGTCTTCAGGAAAGAAAACTTCATGTGTCCACAGAACCTAGATCTGGAAAGGCTTCAGGATAAAGCCCTGCACTGCTCTCAGGACTGCACTCCCTTTTCAACAGCACCTGTCCTGTCTGTGGCCGCTTGCTCCCTGTCCTAGTCCATGGCAGAGTGCAGGTTTCTTGAGGGTGGGCAGGATCTGTCTTGTTGCTCAGTGAACCCCCATTATCTGGTGTACGGCAGACTTTGTGCAAGTGTTGACTGAATGAGCAAGTAAATATAATTTAAAACCAAGAAGGAAGTTTGGTGAGGATGTGAGAAAGTTGGAACTTTGTGCCCCATTGATAGGAATATAAAATGGTGTAGCCACTTTGGGAAATGGTGTAATGCGTCCTCAAAAACTTAAAAATACAGCCATCAATTTCACTTTTGGGTATCTATCCCCAAAATTGAAAGCAGAAATTTGAAGAAATATTTGCACACCTACATTCATAGAAGCATTATTCACACCAGCCAAAAGGTGGAGGCACGCCACTTGCTCATCAAAAGATGAACAGGTAAACAAAATGTGATATATATATACAATGGACTGTTATTTAGTTATAAAAAAGAAGGAAATCCTGTCACTTTCTACAGCATGGATAAAACCTGAAGACATTACTTAAAGTAAAATAAGCCAGACACAAAAGGACAAAGGCCAATGGACTGTACTCAGAGAGACAGGAAGTAGAATGGTGGTTACTACGGGCTAGTGGGGAGAGGAATGGGAAATTAATGTTTCATGGGGAGACAGTTACAGTTTTGCAAGATAAAAAGAAGTCTGTGGGTGGATGATGGTGCTGGCAAATACACTTAATGCCATTGAACTATTGATTGCAGATAGCTAAAGTGGAAAAGTTTGTCTTATATATTTTAATACAAAATTTTTAAGAACTCAAGGTCAAATGACTTATCTAAGGTCATAATATTTTGCTCTGGGGGTTTTCAAACTATACCAGACCATTTGTAGTAGTTTTTGAGGTAGTATTTTTCAAAGGACTTAAACCTGGGGACCAATAGAGCTAGATCTTGATGAATCACTTGATGTCTTTGTACCTCATTTCCCATACATGAGTAGTCCTGTCTCTCTTGAAACAACTTACCAATAAGGTTCAGATGAAGAAATGAGATGGTATGAGAAGAGTATATGATGCAGACACTGGCCCACAGTGTCTGTGTCATTATGGATGAAATGAGACATTCACATGGACTACCGAGTCCAGTGGAGGAAAAGGGCGAGCATGGCTTTTCTCTCAAGGGGAGCAAAAGCCTTGGCCCTTGCTGTGACTGGCCTTTATTGGGTTTCTCAGCACATTACATGATGGTCCTCACTTATTATGCACAGGTTCACTTTAGGTGGTTACCTTTTACAGAAAACAAAGGAGACAATGCCACTAATCACATCACAGAAGCGGGGTATTTGCAAATGAAAAGGCAAAAGTGGTTGAACCAGTTACACTTATCCTTGGAAGGTTTAGCATGGATTTTAGGAAGTTACTTTGCAGTAAATGTCCTCAATTCAGGGTGAGGGAGTTTTTTAGCAAGAGCAGGACTCAAAGAGGCCTAGGCACATTGCAGGCTTGATTCCCCACGAGAGAACCTATCTGTGGGCGTGGGTCCTGTGTGTCTCTGAGTGGGAGCTGGGCCCATGCCATGCACAGCAGTCTCCTACAAGTACATGTTGTGGATGAATCTAGACTGATTTCATTATACCCTGAGTTGTCCATGTGTTATTGAGGCTGAAACTTTCTGGTAAAGTAGCAGATACACAAGATGCGCGTTGAATGGATGCCCCAGCATGACCATCCCCTGTTTAATTAAAATGACTGACTGAATATAAAAGTTTTCCCCAGCCTCTGGGCATATTATTTCACATTGTAGTTGTCTCTGTGATGGTGATGCTTTTATTTCAAAGCAGTTTTCTCCAAGTGCTAAAATGCTGTTGGAGTCAGACTTTCCTCCTCGTCTCAGAGTAAAGTGAGGTAGCCTGAGAAGCCCAGGTATCTAGTCTCAGGATGCAGCAGCATCTCCTAAGCACAGCATCTTCAAGAGACTGTCCTGGCTAAGAAGTTGTGTGGGCATCTGTTGTTCAGAGTAGCTAGATCTCAGCATTTAGAGAAGAGGCATAAGCACTTTAATATTTCTGTTCTCTAGAGATCTGCTTTATGAGGAAAGCAAGCTTTTGCCTCATGTTGTATCAAGTCTCATTGTCAAAGGGACATTATCTCAAACCAAGAGAGCAAGCAAGATTCTATAGTGGTTCTAAATCATACATGGTCCAGGTTATCCACCCTTATGTTTTAAAAACAAACAAGGTTAAATGCCTTGCACATTGCTGCAAACAGATAGATCCTTTGCATTGTACTGAGAGCTTTGACATACATCATGTGCTAAAATCAATTCAAGCCTGATTGGAAGAGTTTAATGCAGAAAACAAAAACAGAAAAGTCAAGAAGAAAAATACAGGTGAAAAGTAAACTTTCGTTTGTAGAAAGGCTGTTGAGGTATAAAAGCAATGGGAAAAAATTACAAAAGATAAATTGATGAATTTAACTGCACTGATAAATTTAACTGCAAGCAATTTCTACAATAAATATACAATAAAAAGCAATAAATTAGTAAAATATCTGCAACAAATATGGTGGATAAATAAGCCTCTCTAATCGATTATTTAAAAAACTACCATCCTAATAAAATAATGGACAAGGGATCTGATTACTGACATAACTTTTCTTTACAAGAAAAGAAATGTAAATGGCTAATAAGTGTAAGAAATGTTATTCTCTTAAGTAATTAAAAATATAAGCTAAAATAAAATGAAGACTTTCCCTTTATTACACTGGCAATTTTTACAAGATAATCTCAATACTGGCATTGTTATATAGCTGGGAGAGAATAAGTTGATAGAGACTTTCTGGAAAGTTATTTAGCAACAGTTACTAAGAGCTTTAAATGTGATAATACCCATTCACTCAGAATTTGTCCTCAAAATAATTAGAAATGCAAATACTTATATATAAGAATGTTCACTGTGGCATTTTTTGAAGCAGTGAAAAATTAAAGATAACCCAAATGCACAACAACAAGGTATTATTATACATACAGGGTATATATATAATATATATAATACATATATTATATATAAACAAACAGGATATATATATATATAAACAAACAATGTGTGTGTGTGTGTGTGTGTGTGTGTATAATGTTCATCAGTGATGACATTAAAACTCAGGGCTCCAAAGAATATTTATGAAAGTGTTCAATGTCAATTGTGCATTTGGTATCCAATTGCATTTATCAACATGCAACATCACAAATATATATGCATTTCAAAAAGAACAGCAGAAATATGTTAGAAATAAGTATTTCTAGATGGCCAGGTTACAAAAGATTTCAATTTTCTTTATACTTTTCTGCCTGTACCAAATTTCCTACAATAAAAATATATTATTTTTCTAAGTGGAAAAATGTTTTTAAAAACTGAATTGCCACCAAAAACAGATTTATTATAAAACAACTCTTCATCTTTTCCATAAACATCCTGGCACCATCATTTACTTTATAGGTAATGACTCTGGCATGTCTCCCATATCCATCCAGTTACTAAGTTCTGTAAAGTCTTCTCCCTCGACACTTCCTAAATCTGCCCTTCCTTCCCTGTCCCCACAGTCAGTCCTATAGTTTGGTTTAGGTCCTCTTTACTTACCGCTGTTCAAAAGCTTTCTTTGACTCTCTGCTGTCCACGCTTTTGAACCTTATCCTAGGCCCCGCGTGCACCACTCTCAGTGACGTGCCTCTGACCAATTCTCATGCTAGTCCTCAAACCCGTATGCATATCAACCAGACTGTCCCCTCCTGCACTAAGGGTTATCACTCTGCAATATCCTTCTGCTCACACTAGACTTTGTTTACTCATTTACTGTGTAGACATTCACTGAACAAATTTCCTGTCAGGTAGTCTGGGCTACAAGGATGAATGACATACAAGTCTCTGCCTTAGAAGGGCTCACAGTCACCTTTAGGAGACAAAAATAAATAGTCATGTTTTGTATGTCATAAGTACTAGTTATTTAAATTTGGTATCTGGTGATGGAATGGGGATTTGAACCCAGGTTGACCTGCCTCCAAAGCCATTTTGCTTCAAGATCAAGAAAGATAAAAACCACTGAGGGGGCTGGCACCTGCATAGATGTGGAGGAGGAAGAGGAGACGAGGTTGCAGAATGGCCGTGTATACCATGCTGATGGATATAAACTAACCCTCTTCATAACTGGAATAGCAGTAATTTAATAATGAATATTCCATTCCTTGCTCTGTGCTAATAACTATGAGTTAAAGAACCTATAACTTTGTATAGATGAAGACACTGGGGCACTGAAAGATAAAGTGATTTGCACAATGTCACATAGTAACTGTGTGACCTCAGAGTCTGAACTCTTTACTACTATACTTTAATAACTTGATTTATGAGCTTACTTTTGTCTCAGCAAATAGATTGTAAAACTTAAAAAGTCAGAGACTGTCTTAGGCATCTTTGTATTCCTAGTGGAGGTCTATGCATTGACTTAAGGAAATGTGAAGTGAATTGGTTTGGACTGAATTGAATTGAACTGGATAGAATTGAGTTTAACAAAAAACTTTCAAGGTCTCCTGTGAAATATGCATACTCTGATTTGCTTTGATAATCATCCAGATCTGTGTTGTGGGGGGAGAAGGAAGGGAAAAAAGGGACTGTTTATTCTACCACCTTAATTGAACAACATCTGTGTGGGCAGAATTCACACTACAGGCATACTTTGGAGATACTGTGAATTTGGTTCCAGGCCACTGCCATAAAGCAAGTTGTAATCTTTTTGCTGGTGGAGGGTCTTGCCTTCAATTTGTAAAAAATGTAACATTTCCGAAGGTGAATGAACAAAGTGTGCCTGTATGTAGTCTCACCTGGCAGGGTTGAAATCTTTTCCAGTGGGAAGCTGTCATGACTGTCCCTCTTTGAACCTCGCGTTGGCTCAAAACTCTTAACTTGACAGAATGGCTCTAAGAACGTGATCTGAATGTGTGAGGCTCTAGCTTTTTAAGCTCACTTGCTCTAAGCCTGTAGTTTTTTGGAGAGAGAGGGTAAGCCCTGCCAGCTCGGATTCCAGCATAGTACAGTCCTGATGTGTAAGTTTACAGGGGATGTTGTACAAATGAGCACTTGTTTCCTGTTTGATCACAAAGATGGAGTAGGACACATGTGAGGAGTCTTACATTTTTTTGTATGGGCATTCGTTGACTAACCTACACAGTCACAAGTAGAAATGTCACTAAAGACCTACACACTTATGCACAAAGGGTGGACTATGTGCAGCCTTTTCTGTTCACCCCCACTCCCTCACCCTAACTCACTTAGGCAGGGGGAAGCGCAATGCCATGAGGTCATGTTAGGACACAGCACTTCTAATTCCAACCATAGCATCGTGTTCACTTCAGCAGAGCAGGCACAGGAGAAGGGAGAGGGAGACATCACACTGTCACCCCTCCTACTCTGGCACTGTCACAGCTTTTCCTGTGGCACTGCTCCAACCACTCCACTAATCAATCAGCCTTACCTTCGAGGCTAAGCTTCACTAGGGTGTCTTTAACAATAACAGCAACTGATATTAATTGGTCACATTTACCAGGTGCAAGACTCTGTTTTACTGGGAGGCCAGTGCCTGTAACCTCTGAGGAATGCACTCATGGTTCCTAGTGGGTTTTACCAGCTGCAGAAACTGAGCTGCAGAGAAGGTGGTGGATGGTCTGTGAAAGAGGAGCCACAACCCAGCCCAAGCTCTTAGCCTTTGTGTTGCTCATTCATGGCCACAAAACATTTGGCCTCTAAATTCTTCCTACTTCCACCTCCAGCCAGAAGTCATTTATCCTTTTAGCAAATTCCCACCGTGCTTTTTCTGTTTATTTTATAGGAGTTAGCAGTTTAACATCCTCTTATAGTTTCTGGTAGAAAGTGTTCACTTTTCCTATTAAACTGGAGGCATGCAGGCAGAACCCATTTCTTATTTCATGGCTTATTTTCCCTAACACCAACCAACGCAAGGTATAGCACCCTTGGACAGGAACAAGCAAGCTTGTTTCTGATCATATCTGCTCCTTCTGAGCACCTGCACCTTGACAGGAACTTGGGAATCCATAAAACTATCCATAAAAAATTTTTTAGCTCATATTTCCTGAAGAAAAATAAAGATTCACCTGAGAAAGGTTGAATCATGGGTTTCCTAACAAAACCAGGCAAATCATAACTATAGTTCACCTTCCAGTGCCTTCAGATTCCTATTCCTTGCTGTCCTAGTGCCATTCAGAAATCATGAGCATCCTAGTCTGCTAAGAAACTCTTCTTGTTCATGGTTCAGTTCTGCTGATTCTTTTCTGAGCATCTCATTCATTTAGGGGCAGAGCTGAAGCACCTGTGGATCCTCTGTGGCAGGCCGCAGTGCCTTCTTGTCATGTCACTTCATATTCAGACTTTAAAGGATATAGTCCTCATTATGTGTACTTTGAAGTTCTTCTCATATAAATTCATTCATAAGGATTTCAAAACAGTCTTTGAAATACCTTCAGCAGCTATTTATTCTGCCAGGAATTCATATTCATTCATATTTTTTTCTCTCCCCCCCCTAGCTCCCTCCCACCATCTGTCTCTCCACCCCACACCCCAAGCCTGCTTTCCCCTTGGTATGTGACAAATAAGAAGGGTCTCAGGTTCTTATCTTGACCCAGTTTTTGGCAGAAGAGAGCTGTTTTGAAGATGAACTCATCTCTATAATACTTCCCATGTTCCACCCCTAGACATCTTTCTGGATGCATTACTCAAGATTTTTGTGTTTTTCTCTAACCCCTTCATAACCACTCTGACTTCTAAGCTATACTAACATACTATTCTCTTCATAATTATGTACAAATATTTGTTAATAAATGAACCCATGGGAAAAAGAGGAAGCAAGAAACTAGAGTGCCCAGGGTCACTGATACAAGCAATGCCACACTTTCTCCCTAAATAGGGACATCCTATCGTAGCATCACCTCATCACCCATCCTGGGTAATTTCAACCAATTTCACAAAGGTGCTTACGCTTGTCCTGAAGTCAGTCTTGATGTCTGTACTGCCTGCTATGGAGCAAAGTCCACAGGTGGCCCAGATGTTGCTGCCATCACCGCCCCCCCCCCACTCCCTCCATCAGCATAACAAGGATTCTTGCAAATGTATGCTGCTGTCCCTACACCTGTGGCTCAAAGCCAAATACTGTTATCCCAGAAGGACACAGGTATGGTTCCCTCTGTGTCACATTTGTTTGAAATTATGGAGGCAAGTCCACAGAGCCATGCTTCTTGAGCTTCTTGTGTGATTGATTCTTGCTCTTGCCACCATGAAGGAATTTCCCCCTTAGGCTCTGAATACCTCGCCCCTGCCATGAAGAGGAGTGTCTTGGCAGACCTATTCAATCCTGCTGCTCCTGCCATAACTGAACATGGAGGTGCAGTTTTGCCATTCACTGAAGTTCAAGACAACTCAGATGTGTGGCCCGGTAGAGCCCACGCTGACCCCCAGTTGCTGCTCACTGGCAGGCACTGCCCAGTGCACACCCTGACAGTTAGTTCACTTAGCAGCAGTCCTTGCTCAGGGGTTGTACCTTCCCTCAGCACTTCAGTCAGTCACGAGAACTCCAGGTACGTGACTGTCCTATTTTACTCACCTAGCCCAAGGGCATCATGCTGATGGAGCCACCTGCCAACATTGGCCTTCAACGATTCTGGAATAGGCCACTCCATGGACATAGACCAGTACCCAGCCCTTGGTTCTGCTGGTTTCACATTCTCCTACCTTCCAGAGGCTTCCTCTCTCAGGCACCTCTGTCCTTTCTTCCATCTCATCTTGGTCAAGTACTGTCATCAGACAAATGTTAATAACTTTGAATCTGAAAGGGAAGAGGCTGGGATTCAGGTTTTTTTATTCTGAAAAGACCTCTGCCTCCTAGTAAACTAGGTGGTGCAACTAGATATATGGGAAGAAGACTTGACTGCACTCCATTCAGGGATATGAGGCTCCTCCACTCACCTGTAGGGTCTGAGCCCAGGCCTGGGGCTCACCCAGATGGACAGTCATGTAAACAATTCTCTTAATGCCTATAAACAGAGGCAGTAGTAACTGAGTGCCAGAAGTTTTTCCCAAGTAGGTCAGCTTTTATTTCTGTTCATCTCTTTTAATTTAGAAACTTATTTATTATTAATATAAATTTCATAAGGAAATACTTGCAAAAACATGTTTATAAGTTTTCTTTTTTTAGTGTATTTTGTTGATTATGCTATTATAGTTGTCCCATTTTTTTCTTCCCTTTTTCCCCCTCCTCCCCACATCCACCTACCCTCCAACATTCCCCCCACGCTTAGTTCATGTGAGACTGGGAGTTTCTCCCACCTCCACAACCCCCACAGATTTTTACAGCCAGTGGTTTTGAGTCTTTAGTTTCCCATGCTGAAACTCTGGGTTTCACAGTCTGTCTCACTCCCCAGTTGTTCCTCCTGTCTTATCCATGTGCAAATGTGGGATCACCCATGTGGTCTGCAGCTTGCCTTGCAAAGCATCCTCTCTGCCCCTGTCTCCGCCCCTCCTGCTAGTCTGGATGAATGTTTCTTTAACTCCTTTGTTGTTGGACTTCTATGCAGTTTGATATTCTGGCAGTTCTGGATGTTCTTTGTTTTTAAATTGGTTGTTATCCTTCTTTTGATTGTGTAAGGAAGCCAAGCATTTCTGCCTATGTCTCCATCTTGGACAGAACCCCTAAATTTTCTATGTATGTAAAAGACTTTTAATGTATAATGAATAATGCCATAATCTAACATGTAGCATCTGGACTTAAACAAATATAAATTTAGATGTCACCAAGCACTGTTTTCTGGTTGGTGGATTGTGACCCCACTAGTAAAGTGTAATCAACATGTTTAATGACACAGACATAGAGTAGACAGAACAGGCTAGAAAATAGTGCCTCATTCTTAGTGAGGCTTAGTATGGTTTCATGAATCTTTTTTAAAATATATTTTATTGATTATGCTATTACACTTTTCCCATTCTCCCCCTTTCACTCCCCTCCACCCTGCGCACCCGCTCCCACCCACATTCCCCCCCTTTAGTTCATGTCCATGTGTTCTAAGTTCTTCAGCCTTCTACATTTCCCATACTATTCTTACCCTCCCCCTGTCTATTTTCTACCTACTATCTATGCTACTTATTCTCTGGACCTTTTCCCCCTCTCCTCCTCCATGTGATCTCCATTTCTGTGATTCTGTTCCTGTTCTACTTGTTTGCTTAGTTTGTTTTTGTTTTTGTTTTAGGTGTGGTTCTTAATAACTGTGAGTTTGCTGTCATTTTACTATACATGTTTTTAATCTTCTTTTTCTTAGATAACTCCCTTTAACATTTCATAAAATAAGGGCTTGGTGATGATGAACTCCTTTAACTTGACCTTATCTGAGAAGCACTCTATCTGCCCTTCCATTCTAAATGAAAGCTTTGCTGGATAGAGTAATCTTGCATATAGGTCCTTGCCTTTCATGACTTGGAATACTGCTTTCCAGCCCCTTCTTGCCTGCAAGATTTGTTTTGAGAAATCAACTGACAGTCTGATGGGAACTCCTTTGTAGGTGACTGTTTCCTTATCTCTTGCTGATTCTCTCCTTCATTTTAATCTTGGGTAATGTAATTCTGATGTGCCTTGGTGAGTTCCTCCTTGGGTCCCACTTGTTTGGGACTCTCTGAGCTTCCTGGACTTCCTGGAAGTCTATTTCCTTTGCCAGATTGGAGAAGTTCTCCTTTATTATTTGTTCAAATAAATTTTCCACTTGTTGCTCTTCCTCTTCTCCTTCTGGTACCCCTATAATTCAGATGTTGGAATGTTTCAAGATGTCCTGGAGGTTCCTAAGCCTCTCCTTGTTTTTTTGAATTCTTATTTTTCCATTCTTTTCTGTTTGGTTGTTTCTTTCTTCTTTCTGGTGCACTCCATTGATTTGAGTCCCAGTTTTCTTTCTATCACTATTGGTTCCCTGTGCATTTTCCTTCATTTCACTTAGTGTAGCCTTCATTTTTTTCATTTAATTGTGACCAAATTCAACCAATTCTGTGAGCATCCTGATCACCAGTGCTTTGAACTGTGCATCTGATAGGTTGGCTATCTCTTGGTCGCTTAGTTGTATTTGCTGTGTAGCTTTGATCTGTTCTTCTGTTTGGGCCATTTCTTTTTTTGTCTTGCCTGTTACATATGAGGTGTGGAGCCTTAGGTGTTCACCAGGGTGGGGCAACCCAGTTTCTGGGTTGTGATGCTGTATGTGGGGGTGGGATCCAAGAGGGAACAATGGCGTTTGCTCCACCCTCTGTCAGATTTCAGTCCCTTCCGCCGCTTCCCCCAAGCAAATTGGACCTTTCTGGTACTAATTCCCATGTTGGTGGGCTTGTGCACATTCTAGGACCCTGTGGGTCTCTCCAACGCACTCTCCTGTGAGGTTGTGAGTCTCTCCCTACACCTCAACCCCCACAGCTGTTTTCAATCAGTGTCCTGAGGCTCTATTTTCCAGTGCTGGGACACTGGGTTGCGAGGTCTGTCTCACTGCCAAATTTTGACTGGTTTATCTGCACATAAATGTGGGACTGCCTGGACAGCCAGCCACCTTGCGCACAGTGCTTGGCTTCACAATCGCCACCTCCATGGGTCTGCCAGCCACTTATGCACCCAGGGTCCACCTGTTGCAGTCTTGCACCTGGGATGCCTTATGTGTACGGTGCCACTGGGTTTTGTGCCGCAACCCCTCTCCGCCCGGCTACCCATATCCACCCTTTTTACCAGTCTGGATGAATGTGTATATTTTAACTCCTTGGTTGTCTGACTTCCATACAGTTCAATTTTCTGTCAGATCTGGCGGTTATCTTATTTCTAAATTGTTGCTGAACTTATTTTGGTTGTGCGAGGAGGCACAGTGTGTCTACCTACACCTCCATCTTGGCCGGAAGTTCTGGTTTCATGAATCTTTATTTCAGCTGCATATACATATACTTTTGTGTGTGTACATGTCATCCACATGCATGTGTCTGTGTGTACTGGGACTCTGCATAAGAAGCATGTCTCATCAAGCCAAGGTTGAAAGGTGCAGCTTGGAGGGGGGCCTTCCCAGCCTCTGCCAAGCCCCCTCCCTCACTGCGGCCTCACTCTCTTAGGATTCTGCTACCCTTTTTCTAACTTCCGAAGGCTTTTTTCTTTCCCTGAAGCCAAATCATACACTCGTGACTGGCTGTGCCACGTTTGAACATTTGTTTTTTAATTCTTGTGAGATGACTGAGGAGAGAATCAGGAAAAGTGATAAGCAGGCAGGAGATAACTGACATTTCAGCATTCCCATGGGAATAATTCCTGCTGCTATTTTAAAACATTGCCTAGCCTAATGTAGGATTTCTGCTGTTTGAGATCCACACCTACACCCAAGTCTGGTGCATATCTGTGGTGGTATGTCAGCCCCAGCTGAGTGAGAGGTGCAGGGCCAGGTCTTTGGCAGATGTGCACCTGCCTGCATTTTATAGGTAAGTCAATACAGAGAGCCCTGTAAAAGGCCAGGAATGCTGCAGAAGGGCCCTTTTAGCTACTGAATTCCTCAGGGTATCACAGCAGGTCAGTGGCACCAGTGAGCAAATGATCAAATGTTTATAAAATGAGCAGACAGTTAAGCTCTTACAAGGTGCCAGGCCCTCAGGTGTCTGACCTGCTGTCAGCCACTGCTGGCATTCACAAGTGATAGGCTACCAAGGCCTCCTCTGAGATGCCAGTCCTCACTGCTGCACCTGAAGCTTTTGGAAAATGTCACCATCAGACATAGTGATGCATTCACATAAAATGAACCCAGAGTTGAGAAGAGGTTACGTGAAAAGGAGCACAGCAGTGCCCAGTTTCCAGCCCTTTCCTTTGTGCATAAATATGAATAGATACTTGGCATAAAAGGTATATAGCTTTGTCATCTCTCTCAATAATGGCAGGATGTGCATTGTTAATTCTCCATTTGTTTTCTGTGTCCCCGGAAAACATTGTGACAAGCCAGTGCAGTCCAACAGGTTGAAGTAGGGCCAAATGAATCTCCCTGTGACCTGCAGTTTTTGTCAAGTCTCCTGATCTGCTTAAAATGCAAAAGGAAAACAGTGCAGTTTTAAAGACACTGTCTGTATTTCTGCTCATGGAAATGAACATAATTCAATTTAGCTGTGGATTGGAGAAGGGCATCATCATCTAAAGCTAAGAGTTGACAGGAAAACCTCCCCATGGCAAATTAATGTGAAAGGGGCTTATTTCACAGGGGACAGTGAAGCAGAAGCCTTGAGTCCTGCTCCATACCAGCCTGGAGATGTAGCCCAGTTTCTAGCCTCTTTGAGATGATTTCTGTGTATGCAAAGTTTCTTACAGAGCAGCTCTGGGTGGGCAGTGAGATACATGAAACTACTCTGAACCAGAGCACCACTCTTGTTGTCTTTTGATTGCCTAGGTAACATTGTCATACACAGAGCCATTGTGCTTTTTCACTCTGTAACATGCCTCTCTGTGGTTACTAGCAGAGAACCACGCATGTGCAATTGCATAGGGGTGGTAAGGCCATTACTTGCTCATCTGAGACCCTGCAGTGCCTGTCACACAGAAACAGCCTGTATGCTTGCTTTTGTAATCTTAGGCATGCATCCATTATTCACCAGCCTGTCTCATCCTGGACATTATCTTATAGAAGTCACTGTGGCCACAGTGAACCTCATTCTAAATCTTAGTCTGAAACTGATACTTAAATATTAGGTCCCTTCAGCTTTAGGTTATTCTGTATGTTAGCTGACTATGAAAATGCCTTTTCTTTTTCTCCTCCATGTACAACTTTATATGAAGGTTAGAAACTAAGAGCTGGCTACTATCATTTTCTCCTTTTCAGTGTATAGTATGAGATCAACCTCTAACATATCAGTTATTGAGCTTTGAGAGAAAAATATGTAAGCCATGGTTGTCAGAAAAAAATGATACAGACATAAAGGTATTCATCCCTTTTTAAATATTTTTATTTTCTTTTTTCAACATGGGCACAAGCAAAGGACACAAAACCATTTTGAGGCAGGGACCACTTGATGCCATGAGTCATCTCTCCTGGCAGAATAGATAATTGTGCTTTTGAGTGTCTCACACAAAAGAAGTGATGATTCTTAGAGAGAGTCCACTAGCTCAGCAAAGGAGTCGAGACTGTGATCACAATGGTAATAGTGTCAGTCAGCCTGTGGACATTATCTTTGGGGTGAAATACTGCCACTTGGTTCATGCTCTGTTGTGGGTATAGGCTGAGTGACTTCCACTCAGTAATCATGAAAATTAGATGGTGGTGATTTCTCACGAAAAAGTAACCTTCTTAAAGAGATGTCAGAACAGCACAATTAGTAGACAGACTCAGTATTTTATCAGCATGTCTACAGATGGCCCCCTGAGTGCTGCCCATAAGTAATACTGTTGCTAAGTCACCGAACAGGAGAGGAGGGGTGTGGTTGGGGGGACAGTAAGTGAGCTTTCATAGTCTGAATGAACAGGTATTGAAATGAATGGAATTTTAAGAAGCAAGTTCAAGTTTAAGTATTGACTAAGTCAAGGATTCTATGGTGGAAATTAATACCACACCATGGAACATAGTCTGACAGTGTGAGACCAGCAAATATAGCCTCAAGCTTCCTCAGTGCCCTATTACACCACTACAGGACTTACTCTGCCCCTGGAGAGATTAGACTGTATTACATAAAATCTTCTGAAACATTTCTACTTATATTTTCATTAAGACTTAATTTTTTAGAGCAATTGTAGGTACACAGCAAAATGTAGGAGAAGGAACAGGGATTTTTCCACATTCCCCATCATCAATGTCTCCATTTCTATTTATTTTCACGAATGACTGGGTATTATTTTTTGACAATATTTACCTCTTAAGGTGTTTGCAACTTTTCTTAGGTTTTTCATGTTAAACAATATTCCTTTGTTCAATAAACTTATTGTAAGCTAAGCACTCATGAGGCCAAGAGATGTTCATCCTGGCACATAGCACAGTGTTTGTTACTCAGGAAACTCAATAGTTAGTGAATTAATTTCATAGAAGATGAAGAAAATGTATCCCTGAGAAATTCAGCATAGTCATACCTTAATGGCTGGGCCAGAAAAAGAAAGAGAAAGACATGTGAATTGAAAAATCAGTGAATTTAGTTATAATAGACATGAAAAAGTGCTAATATCAGAAGATATTAAAGTAAAACAATACTACATAGTTTTGGTATTTATACCTACAAAATTTCACGTTGGGGACTCTCAAATTTATAGCAAATTACATTTGTGGGAAAAAAATTAAAATGAAGTATATTCAATGTGATTTTCCCAGTAACAACAATAAAATAAGAATTTACATTTCTGAGCAAGGTCTTAATACCCAATATTTTTCAAATACTGGATACAAGCACTATGTTTATTTACCTATTTAGCCACCAGGAATTATACACATTTTTACTGTACAGATTAAGCTTCCTACCATGTGAAATTACATTTAATATGACATGTTGTTATGTTTAGCTCTCACCTTTACCATTCTTGTTATATTTAACTACAACTATTCAAAAGGTCAAATAATTCATGGGGTGGTAGACTGGAAATGAAGTTGTGATATTCATCTTTAAAGGCAGTTTAGAAACACTTAGGATTAGCTGATGGCTAATTTTGAGAAATGCACAGGTGTATTGTTGTTTTTGTCCTCATTCTCCTATTTAACTGTTCTGAAGCAGGTACACAGATTAGGACACTTTCAGGATTTAAAGGACAGATCTTTTCTATGGGGACATCTGATCTATAGCAACCATTTCACCTTGAACTCCCAACAAAATACATAACCAACCAATGTGTCTTCATAGACCAATTTTATTACTTATGATTTATTTGCAACAGCATTACTTCCTAGTGTTTTGCTGGTTTTGTTAGAAATATCTAATACATTAATTTTTTAAACAGGCCCTGGTTTCAGTTGGATCCCAACTTGCTGACCATGTAACTCTGCACAATTTACCTTTCAATACCCAGTGTAAAATGAAAACAATGAGGTTTGTGTGGAGAATAAAGGAATAAATTGATCCTGATGATATGTATAGAATCGTGTCTGCATATGGCATGCACTTAATAATTGTTAGTGACAGGATGTGCATGGAGCAAACCCCTAAAGTCACACAGTGACAGCCTGAACAGCTGGCCATGGCAGCCATGCATGGTTGGTTGTTGTCGTTAAGTCTATGGGGGGAAGGTGTTATGAGTTCAGAACTAGCTTTATTTTAAATTGGAACTTTAAGTGACTAGAAAATAAGGAAAATAAATATTAAAGGTTTTAGGAGTGGGGAGATCTTTGAGCTGGAGCAATGGAAATATTCTCAGAGATTTTATGCCTAAAGAATGTGCAGAGGAAGAGGTATTCCAGTCAGGGAGACTGTTTTGTGCTTACTCAGGTTATGGTTTACATGGGGTGCGGTGCCAAGCTGTGAGGAAAGTGCCATCATACAAATGCTGGCAAGGATGTGGAGAAACGGGAACCCTTGTGCACTGTTGGTGGGAATGCAGATTGGTGCAAACATTGTGGAAAACAGTATAGAGGCTCCTCAAAAAAGTGAAAATGGAATTGCTTTATGACCTAGTGTTTCCATTTCGGGGAATATATTCTAAGAATCTCAAAACACTAGTTTGAAAGAATATATGCACCCCTATGTTCATTGTAGCATTATTTACAATAGCCAAGATCTGGAAGCAACCCAAGTGCCCATCAGTAGGCAAGTGGATAGAAAGTGGTGGTAAATATATATATATATATATATATATATATATATATATATATATATATATATATATATATATAAAATGAAATACTATGTGGTCATAAAAAAGAATGAAATCTTACAATTTGTGATAGCATGGATGGACCTAGAGGGTATTAAGCTCAGTGAAATAAGTCAGTCAGAGAAAGATAAGTACCTTATGAGTTTACTTTTATGTGGAATCTAAAGAACAAAATAAGTGAACAGAATGGAAACAGACTCATAGGCACAGAGAGCAAACTGGTGGTTGCCAGAGGCAGGGGGCGTTAGGGGGTAGGGTGACAAAGGTGAAAGCACGGAGAAGCACAGATTGTCAATTACAGAACAGTCATGAGGATGTGAAGTACAGCACAGGGAATATAGTCAAAATTGTTGTAATAACTATATGTGGTGCCAGGTGGGTAATGGAAATATGGGGGGAACACTTTGTAAAAGTATCTGATTGTCTAACCACTATGCAGTACACTTGAATCCAATGCAAAATAATACTGAGAGGAAATTGTAAATGAAAAATTAAAATTAAAGTGCTGTCATGTAATTTTCATTGGGAGAACATATGAAGAAAACCAGCCTCTTAGAATGACAGCTGTTATGAGCCCAGGGACCTTCAGTTCTGAAAGTCCCTACTCAGAAGACACACATCCAGAAGTATCCTTTCAAGCTAAGGACCCTCTGCTCCCCACAGCCACAGTCCTTGACTGCAGTCCCTGTGGGCTGTGGAAGCCTCACTGTGCCACTACGATCCTGTGGGTAGAGGAAGCAGGGCTGGCTCTGGTCTCTGAATAGCCCTGCAAGTCAAGCTGCTTTCCCTCAAAACAGGACTCCACCCTCTGAATACAGCACATTTCACAGCTGCCTGACCAAGAATCCCTGGGGGTTTCTGGGAGCTGAAATCCACAGCAGGGCTTTCTTCTGACAGCATGACTCTAAGACAAGAAAAAGAGATAATTTTAGAATACAACTTTGACCTAATGAAAAGGAAAATGGTATAAATGAAGAAAAATATAGTGGAAGAAACTTATAACAAGCAGAAAAATGATAATATTTAAACCACTGGACCCTAAGATTAGATATAATTTTTAAATACCCTAAAAACTAATACTGGAGAGTTTAAATCTTAATTCGCCCATCATTACTTTTATTTGTTTTACATGTAATGCAAATGATTAGGAGCTGCTCAATATTATATGCAATGCTGGTCCCTATTGTCTGTTTTTCCTTGGCTGCATACAGAATGCCTTGCCTGCCCTCCTGAGAGTGTTAGTTTCCTGTGGCTACTGTAATACGTCACCACACATGTAGTTTCTTAAAGCAACATGGATCTGTTCTCTTACGTTTCTGAAGTTCAGAAATCTAAAATGGGCTGCATTCCTTCTGGAGGCTGTGGGGAGAATCCTTTCCTGGCTTTTCTCAGCTTCTAGAGGCTGCCAGTCCTCCAGGCTCATGACCTTGCTCTCTGACTTCTGCTTCCTTAGCCACAGCTCCTCTCACTCTGATCTCCCATCCCCTCCTCTAAGGATCCTTGTGGTTGTACTTAGGTCCTACCCAGATAACTCAAGATATCTCCCCATCTCGAGATGTTTAGTTTCATCTTACCTGTGAAATCCCTTTGCCATGCAAGATGACATACCCACAGGTTCCTGGGATTAGGATGTGGGCATCTTGGAGGGGCTCTTATTCAGCCAGTCACACTGAGATTATGTGTTAGACCAACAGCCTAGACAGATACCAACCAGTCGAGGAAAAGCCAAAATGTGGGAAGTGGATGGTATGCAAGGTCTGTCTGTTCCTGTGCAGAATTCTATGGTTTCATTCATTTTCTATATGAAAAATGAAAATGTATTCAAGTATTATGTCCAGAAAGTGGGAGTTTCTCCCTTAACATTCTAGAAGCGATTATGTCCAGAACCTCATCATCTCCCATTCTGCAGCATTTGGGTCATTTTCCAGGGTCGCAGGGCTCACTACCCGCAGTCCTGCCACGAGCTCCAGGCAGATCCCATTCAAGCCTGCTCATTTTCTCCTCGGGCACAGTAGTCTTTGCATCATATTTAGCATGCACCTTGGTCACCATTTATGTCCCCTGGCAGTAACAGGAGTGCACAACTTAGTAAGGTGGTATGCAGAGCAGCAGGAAAACAGCTCATGGTAGATAGGGGCTCTGGATGGGGACAGGTAAGCAGGTGGCTCCTTTGCTGCAGAGAAGGTCATTGGGAACTTGATGGATGACAGTCTGTGTGCTGGCAGTGCCTGAACGAGCTTCCTGGGGAGAAGAGGTTGAAATTCAATGACTGAGGGAGATGGAAGAACTCCATACATACAGAAGCTTCTCATCCCAGGGTGTGAAGCCAAGGGCTCAAGGGTAGGAGCACCTGCTGCACTTAGACCCTGGGATGTTGGGAATTATTCAGTGATGCTCCACACAGATGCTATCCACAGCTCCTTAGCAGCTGCCCGGGGCTTTCATTCTCCTCCCACTGGGACGGCGTGTGCCAGACCAGGGCCCAGGACTGACCTTTGTCCACCCCTGCCTCTGCACAACCAGATGAGCAGTGGAGAGAGCTGAGCTGCTCTGCTCCTCTCTTGGTGGATGTGGAAAAACCACTCATGTGTCATGTCCTGTGTTCCCTAATGCATAAAGGTGATTTGTTGATGTGTAATTAAATTTCATATTAATTACTTACTAATGTGGCAGATACTATTAGCTTTTTATATGAGTTATGTCATTTAATCCTCAAAACTGTATATTCAAAGTGCTCCTATTATTTTACTGAAAATGGGCCCAGAGTGATTAAATACCTTGCCCAAGGCCACACAAGCTACTGGATTGTGAAGCTGCTATTAAATCCAAGCAGCCAGACACCAGAGCCCATGCTCTGGCCTCTGCTGCTCCCCACTGAGATGAAGCTGAAAGCTCTGGAGTAAAGATCTTTAAGAAAACTTGACTGAAAATGCAAACACTAATGAGGGCTTTACATATATCCATTCATTTAATTCTCAGAGAAACCCTGAGGTTGACCCTGTTATTAGTGATGGAGAAACAGCAGCGGGGGAGGGTTAAGCAGCGTACCCTGAGCTCACAGTAAGTAGCACGCTGGATTGGAAGCCCCGCAGCCTGCCTCTGTTGTCACTAAGCCACAAAGATAGCACCCAGTTTATAGAGGGTAGAACTGAAATGATGAAACTTATTAAGATTGTGGAAGGCACTGTAATTGGTACTATACAGAAATGAATTTTAGAAAAAGAAGGTGGTTTTCCTTTCCTCAGGGGGTTTGCAGCCCAAAATAGAGGGCTGAGAAGTAGCCAATTATAAACTCAGATGACTTCGGGAACTCAGAAGGGGCTCCAGGTGTGGCATGCCCTCTAAAGAGAAAGGACAATGCTGTGCCACGCCTTCCAGCCTCTCCTGTTTGAATTTCATGTGTTAACCTGTGTAAGCAATGGTACTGTGTGCTCAGAATGCTTGGTTATACCACTTCTGGCAGGAAACAGAAGTCTAGGGAAATGTTGAAGGTGTTGAGAATGCTGACCTGAACAGTGAATGAGGCAGATTGGTTGGCTGGAGGAAGGAGCCCCAGGCACAGGGACCCATGAGTGACAGTGTAGAGAGGCACACAGGGTGTGACAAGCCTGACTGGAAGGACCAGGCCAAGGTACAGGAAATGAAAGATGTGAATTTGGATGGACAATAACTGTCAGTTCCTTGGAGGCCTTTCCCAGAGGGAATAAGGAATAATTATTAGCCAGAGAAAGTTAATATCATAAAGATTCTCTACCACCCTATCTTTGGGCTTTGCATTTTTGTTTAGGAAAATCACGTACTTAATTGAACTCTGTAATGAATAGATTATGGTGAGATTTGTTTGTGTTTTTACTGTATGATAGCCAGACATGTGGCTTGTGGGCTAGGAAGGTTTTCTTTTCAGACAAGAGGTATATGAGTATTAATGTCCTACTGCTGCTATAACAAAGAACCACAAGCTTATTGGCTTCAAACAACACATGCATTTTCCTGCAGTTCTGTAGATCAGAAGTCCAACATGGATTTCACTGGGCTAAGATCAAGGACCTAATTTCTCTCTGGAGACTGTAGGGGAGAATCTGTTTTCTTGCCCCGTCCACCTTCTTGAGGCAGTGCCTGGTCCTTGGCTTGGGGCCCCTCCCCCATCTTCAAAGCCAGGACAGGTCCCTCCACCATTTCTCTGGTTCTCTTCATTGTAATGCACATCTGGCTCTTCTGTTTCCTTTGATATCTGAAATCTGAAAATCTTGGGATTATGCCATTCTTTTCCAAAATAATGTTTCCAGTTGTACTCCTGCATCTCAGCTCAAGAGCTGTGCATGAGGGCACGGTAATGTGGAGGAAGAGGAAGTGCTGGCGTGCACGTGCACAGGAGTTAGAGTCACAGGGAGGTGTGGGCCACAGAAAGGACAAAGGGGACAGACCAAGACGTATGTCCTGAGAGCCTGCATTTTTATGTTACTGAAATGTCATTTGTCAAATAAATGTTTAAATGCTTCTAGGAAATATATATTTGCTTTTATTTCTCAGAGGAAGTAATTCATGATAAAATCATAAAGAAGTTGGAGAGATATTTATTAACCCAGATAGTGTTGATACATACAGTAGTATTGCAGAGACATTTTAGAAAAATATGAGTTTTGTGTGACTTGTATTAATTAACATTCAATATTTATGTTCCATCATTCTGTTTTACTGCACGTGACAACTCTGTGAGAATATAAAAATTGACCTGTATCAAACAGAAACAGGTTTCCATGAAAATCAAGCAAAGTGGACAAAAAGAAGAGGGGAGCAGATTTTTTTACATTTATTTTTGTCCATTACCTCAGTTTTTCCGGATTTATTTTAAAACCCTGGTCACATGGGCAAGAACTTATATTTATGGTTAAATAAACATATCTGTTAGACCTGAATCCATATAAGGAAATTAATCTTCGTCTTGGTTCCAGTAGTCTTTTGAAATGTTCATATCTGGATTGGTTTAGTAGTCTTAGGCAATTTTTTCCATTCTAAGATAATTACCAGCTCCTCTTCACTTTCCTCAGTTTCTGTGTCCCTCTAAAGCAGGGGTGTCAAACTCATTTTAATTGGGACCACATCAGCCTTTCAGTTCCCATCAAAGGGCCAAATGTAATTTTAGGACTGTATAAATGTAACTACTGCTTTAACAGTTAAACAAGAGCTGCCATTGGGTAGAAACAAGATACCAGGCAGGATAAAACAAAGTGGAGGGCTGGATTCGGCCCCAGGCCTTATGTTTGCCACCTGTGGTTTAGAGTCTTTAGTGCAAGTCTTTTATTTTGCCAGTGAGTGAACTGAACTTCAGAGAGGAGCGTCTATCCCAGGATCACGCAGCTAACTAGCAGAGACCTTCATCTGAAATCCTCAAACCTCAGGCTGCTACTTTTCTGATCAAGCAGAATAAAATAAAGTAAACCTACAACAAACATTTTGCACATCTTATCTTCTTGATGCTTCAGAGCTAAGCCTTGGTGTACAAAAACAGAGTCAGAGTTGGAAAGGCCGGCTTTCCGAGCCCCAGCATTCTCTCTGTGTGACCTCGAGCGTCACACTCAGTCTCTCTGGGCCTCAGCATCCTCATCTGTGGGATGAGAGTGACAGCCGCCTCACAGGGTAGATTTGAGTATCAAATGAAATAAGGAGTGCGAAAATCCCAAATTGTGAAGCTCCGTGTAAACGTGAGGTATTATTACTTTTTGTTGCTGGGATCTCCTGTCACCTCAAGGCCTTTGTTATGTGGGACTTCTGGTATTAGAAAATCCTAGCTGATGAAGTACAGGGTAATACCAGATTTTACTCTGCACTTATTGACCCCATGATGTGACTTGAAAATATCATAAAATGAAGGGCTGCTTTTAAGAATAAGCTTTTAAAAGAAATGTGATTTTTATTTTAGTGGCTCTCCATCCACAGCAATAAAAGTGACATTGGAATATATTCTGATTAATGTTTTGTCCAGGAGTCACTTTTTTTCTTCTAAGAACAGGTCTATTAACCAACTTTGATTTTTCCATCTCAAATTTGGTGGCCCTGCATGAATATCAATTACAATAAATGGAGATTTTGCTCCCCTCTCTTACCACTGAAAAACCATGGATGGATGTGCTAACAGATATTTGCAGAGTCTTAGAGTAGGCACTTAGGTGTGTAGCTGCTGTGGGGAAATTTAAACCACATGAAAAATACAACTCAGGGCTGGGTGGTCTCAGAGGAAAGTGTTCTGGGTGGCTCCTCTTGTGTTCAGAGGACAGAAGGGAGCTACCACCAGAAACTCAACTGAGGGTCTGTCTCCACAGGTAGAAATTTCCCTAGCTTTGAATGTAGAGATTGTCCAAGATATAAAGACAGTTGTGTAAATAAAAATAGAATAAGAATTATTGGGTGGGACACATAAATCCTTTTTCCTTCACTAAGATTCAATTGCCAGTCTACACAAAGTTGTCTCTCTTTTTCTGTGGTAAAATGGGGATAATGTATCATTCAAATGATTGAAACCCAGAGATAATCACCAAACTTTATTTTTGCCAATGGCTTCAAATTTCTTTGTAGAAAGAAATGTTTTCTACCAAGGGCAGCTGTTGATCGATGTTATTTTTACCTCTTTTTCTGCATTTAATATTCTCGATTTTGAATAAAGTCAGATAAAGTAGGAAGAAAGAGAAAGGCAACAAATATTGATAAAGCTAGTTTTCAATGTATATATTACAAAGTGTATTTGTAAGATTAAAACTGTTTTAAGTCCTTATTTATGTGGTTTGGTTATAGAAATAAGAGAAGACATGAGCAAGAAAGATATAAGCTCTAACTAGTAAAAGATGCTTTGTAAAACTTAGAAAAGCAGCGTAATGTTTACGAAGCATTGTCAGATATTCACAATGGTGGGCTATAATCCCAGCTGCTCTACTTTTGGTCAGACACCCTCCTGCATTCAGTGCAGGGATGTTGCAAACTCTGTGGCCACCAGCTCTTCCTATCTTACTGAGACCCCAGGTCGCAGGTAATTACATTGACTTGATCCACTTCTCTGGCTGCCACCCTCCTCTCCTGATTCCCTCGCACTTCACTGGCCGCTCCTTCCCATCTTCATGCTGGCTCCTGTCCTGCGCAACCAACCACTAATGCACAGTGTCTCCAGACACTGGGTCCCTGGCTTCTGTTTCCCTATTATTTATTCTTCCTCTGAGGTCATCTCCTCTAATCCTGTACTGATAACCAAACTATTCTTGTCCTGACATATCCCACCAATACTCAACTATATCAGTTCTAAATATCTTTGCTTGGAGATCTCAGAAGCATTTCAGGCTTAACATAGTAAAAATAAAAATTGGGTTTCTATTATATAACCTGTTCTTCCCTCAATTTTCCCATTTCAGTGGATAACACCATCAGCCCACATCCAGACAAAATAGGGCTTATCATTGATTATTTTCTTACATGCACCCTCACATTCAGACTGTTCTATCAACCCTCCCTCCAAAAAAGATTTCAGTTCCACTTCCCTTGTCAATACTCCAATACAAACCACCATTGTCTCTGAACCTCACCTATCGCAATAGCTCCCAATTATCCCTCTGGTCCCGTTCATGTCCCTTCAGTCACTTTACTACACGGCAGCCACAGTGATCTTTTAAAAACATAAATAATATTTATCACACCCTCCTTCCCCCATTTTCAATTTCCCAGTGGCTTCCCATCTCACCTGCAATAAAATCTGGACTCTGCCCTGGTTTACAAAGCCCCTGACATCATCTGGGTCCTGCCTAGTTTTCCAACATCATTTTGTATCACTTTTCCCTTTTCTAAACCCCAAGTGCACTGGTTTACTTTTCTTGTCTTTAACAGACTGAGTATGTTCCTACCATAGAGCCTTGGCACATGCTGTTGTGCTGTTTCCAGGCTGGAAGCTCTTACCTCTTGTCTCTGAGCACTGGATCCTGCTGAATATTCCTATTTCAGCCCAATTCATCTTCTCACCATGCCTCCCCTGGCACCAATCTAAAGTAGTCACTCCCTGGACTCTCCTTCCCTGTGTCTTGTTATGTTTGACATTTTCTGTTTACTGATTTATTGTTGCCTTTAGCCTACGTGTGGGCACACGCACAGCTCCGATGTAAAGTCTGAGCACAGGGGCCTTGAGTGCTCTCCTCGCTCACCACAGCAAGCTCAGTGCTTGGAGCAGTGCCCACAACAGATGCTCCAAAACCGTGCTTCAAACAAATGAATGGACAAATCTGTTATGTGGGAAACTGGTGACCTTTTCTGCTTTATTTCATAGTGAGGTCTTTAATGATTTAACTAACTTTTAAGGACTAATCAATAAAACAAAATTAAAGCACTGTCATCTGGCTGATTTAGTTTACTGAAAACTTCCTCCTGCATTTGTGATCAGGGCTGCCATAAAAAAGAAATAGATAGCGTTGTAAATCTGATAGATTTCTGATTAAATGCATGGGAGATATTAATGATACTTGGACACAGAATCCTTACAACCTATGGCTTCTTGATTTACATTCATTTGATGAGATTGTTGCCATAAACTTCAAGTACTTTGGCAGAAATGGATAGTTTATAGCACTAAGATCTTCTCTGGTGAATGTCTCAGTTCCTTCCCCATTCTTCCCACCTTTCTGCTGATACAAGTTGAAATGCAAAGTACAGCGGGCATGGTGCCGGGACCTTCACTGTCGGAATGAATGAATGTACCACAGGTTCTCACTTGTGCAGCTAGACCTCCTGTTTGAACAGATGTTCATCTTACTCTCAGCTCAGCCACACCCTTTCCCAAAGGAGTTTTCTAAGGCAAAGCCGGTTGGCTCATTTTGAGACCCAGGGGCAAGAAACTTTCCATTTGTCACTGAAACACTATTTGTGGTATTCTGATTTCATGGCACTCTTAAGACTATAGTTTATGGAGTTTTGTATGAGAAGAATATAGAACATTTCTTGTTTGGTTTTTGCTTTCGTGGTTTGGTTTTGAAAATACTTTACATGGCCTGGGGCCAGTGTCCCATTCTTCTTTTCTCATTTCACAACTGCAGAATGCTACTGGTGTAGTTTTCCTCTGTTTTGAGCCCCACCCTTCCTGTTGCTAAGCAGATGAATGGGTTGCATGCATTTTTAATTGTGCAGCTGTGACACAGAAAAAAGACAGGACAGAGGTAGCCAGAAATGAGGATAGCTACTTTTAACAGTTGGGATTTAGGGTTAAATGAGGAAAAAAGAGTCAAAAAGCAATAGGTGAAGTTATCAGAAATACAAATTTGATTAACAGTTATGCACTGGGAGAATCTGGAAACAGGACAAAATACCCCTCCCCTTGCCTTAATTTACGTATATTTTCAGAAAGACCTGAGCAAGCCCATTCTCCTTTAGAACTTTTGTTTACTGAACTGAGTTTTTTCCTCATAAGAGTAATTTCCTATCATGACCAAAAGAAAAGAGGAAATTATGGAAGGAAAAACTGACATATAAGTTTACTACTTTAATACAACCCTATTAGCATTGTACATATTCCCTTCAGAGATTTGTACTCATTCTATTAGATTGATTTTGAGTTTGTGTATTTGTTCATGTCTATTTATAATGTACATACTTTTACCTTTAGTTTTAGAATATTTATTGAATAGCAGTTATTAACTTATTTTAATATTTCAGGTTAGGTTTACTCCCAAATATAAAGTCAGTTATAAATCTGCATGTAGTAAAGGAGCATGTTTACATTTCTGGCCCACAAAATAATGGGTTAACATCACTTTTGGTAAAGAATCTTCACTCATCTCATTTATTAAAACTTCTTTTTAATAAAGCAAGTCTAATATGGAAGGTACACACCAAACATTTGGTTCTCATCAGGTCACCTGTGGTTTACCACAGAAATTTCCCACAAAACCACCACTGAATCAGATTACAAAGATTTCCTTTTGGAGTCCTGACATTTACTGTTGACTCTCCTCACCTGTGTGACGGTAAGTGCAATTCAGGTTCTGGCTCCACAGAAAACGGTGAACAGTGTGTACAGGCATCCACAGCACACCATCTGGTTGTAAGACCCAGGTATTTTTTGTTGTCTTGGTGAGGCATTCCCTTCAGACACATTAATGGTTTCCCAAAGAGCTCCTTTGCAAAAGCCACCCAAAGAGCAAATAATGACCTCAAAAAAGCGTGCTGCAAACAGGACACCAGAGGGCGCCTGAACAATGCCATAACGTGCTTCTGCTTTTCCCATAACTCTGCTGTTTAAAAATTTTAAAACAAGAAGCTTTTTGAATAATGCCCTGCCCTTATGGTGTGAATCAAATATTGTACATATTCTTCCAGAATTGTGACTTTGCCCTTTTCCAAGAGCCAGTCATGTATGTTAAAATGTTTGGGAGTTTTAGTTGGCTAACTATTGAAGACATGAGTTCTTTCCAAACCTATTTTTAAAATCAGAATGTGGTCTTTGATCTGTATGTGCCTCCAGTTGAATTTTAAATAAAGCATGAATGCACCAGGATTAAGTAGCAGTGCTGAAAAAATATAAGTATGGGTAGTTAGGTAATTAGACTGGCATTTATTTTTATATAATGTGAGTAGTTAGAAAACTATGGTGGCATTTATTCAGAAACAAACATTTAAATTAACCAGGAGACATTTTTTAAAAATCTAAATAAAGTATTTTTGTTTAGCATAATTTACTTTTCAAAAACATATGTACTTAGTGCCTAATATTTCTGTGTCTTTGTGCCTAGAATTGTCTTTGAAACTGTCCCTGCCCTCAGTGGCCTGGCAGTCTACTTGAAAAGATAAAAGATTTTTTTCTCTTTAAGAAGTTACCACATGACAACTTAAATCAGCCAGGAGGTAAATAATACGTACAAAATATACAAGATTTTTCAGATGTGTATCATATGGAATCATGTGTGTTTAGAGGATGGAGACAGCGCAGGCCTGGAGGAGTGGCGGAGCCCTGCAGAAGGGGGGGGGGCACAAGTGGGGGTGGTGGGGTCTGTCCAGCAGAGGACAGACAATGGCAGAATAGCAGTCTTGAGCCAGAAGGGACAGCAGGCAAGAATATACCAACCTTTCCACAGGGAGGTCCCACTCCAAACTAGTAAATGTCATTTGTTTTTAAATGATTTCCTTGTTCTTAATGCTGTGGGTTGGATTTTTCATTGTTGATTGGTTTTGCTTTAGAGTTTGTTTTCTTTATCGTAGGGGTGATTCTTTTACCAGGAAAAAGAATCCCAACATCATTCTTCATCCCCAATATTGGTGATATTTTCCACGGCCTCTTCTAGCTCTGTTGCAGCCAAATCAGTGCGTGCTGCTGGGGTATCTCAGAAGGTTTAGGCCATATCCTCCATGTTCCCACAGCTCTTCATCCAGGCCATGGCTATGTCCTAACACGCATGGGAATGTGTCATCTCCCCCTAGGGGTAGAGTTCCTCAGGGTAGAATCTCAGTCTGATTTCATCTTTGTAGTCCTAATGCTCACTGTGCATTAAGAACTTAATACATTTTTCTTATATAATTAAAACTCTCTTGTCAGAGAGCAGACTGATGGATGCTGGATGGGAGGTCCTTGGGGGACTGGGTGGTAAAGGGGAAGGGATGGAGAAGCACAGATTGGTAGTTACATAATAGCCACAGGGACGTAAAGTACAGCATAGGGAATATAGTCAATAATGTTGTAATAACTGTGTGTGGTGCCAGGAAAGTATGGGAAATATCAGGGGGAACTACTTTAAAAGTACCTGTATATGATTATCTAACTACTATGCTGTACACCAAAAACTTAATACAGAATAATGTTGACTGTCAACTAATTGAAAAATGGAATTAAAAAAAGTATTGTAACAAGTAAACTAAAACAAACAAAAATAAGCTTATAGATACATACCACAAAAGGGTGGTTACCAGAGGGGCAGAGAGTGGGAGGCAAAGTGGAGTGGGTGAAGGGTCAAATATATGGTGATGGAAGGAAGCTAGAATTTTGGTGGTGAGCATATAGATACTTAATTATAGTATTGTACACCTGAAATTTATATCATGTTATTAACCAATGTTACCTCAATACATTTAATAAAAAAAGTAAAATAAAATGCATTTCAAGAAAAATATCTTTTTTTAGTATAAGAGCTGTATAAATGTATTGTGGAAAATTAGAAAATACATGGAACAAAAGTATTTTTGATAACACCATATTCTCATGCAATTCACTAACACTTAATCTCTATCCCTCAGAACATTTTCTGTACATGTCTGTATAAATCTGTCTGTGTTTCTATTGCCCTATCTCTCTTTCTATCTTATCTCTCAGTATTTTTAAATGAGGTTGTACTATAATACACATGATTTTATAACCTATATTTCTTCATTTAATAAGCTCCGTATTTCCACGTAAATAAGTATTGGTTGTCATGTGATAATTTCCATCAACCAACTCACTATGTAAATAGGACATGCTTGTTAAAATTCAAATTCCTGGGCCCTGGCTTGGATCAGCAGGTTTAGAATCTTCAGGCTTGTGGCTCCAAATTTGTATTTTAGCAAACATCTAAATGCCCATATCCCTATTACTGATCTACAGCAGCATTTTGGGTGCAGAATAGATGTCCACTGTATAGATACATCAATTTAATCAATACATTTAACCAGTCACAAAGGTTTACTTTTTAATGATTATGAACCAAGTGATACACATCATTAAGTGATGAGCATGAAAAGTTGAGATGATAAACACCTTAAATGTCTGTAAAAGTCAACAGATTTATTTATTAACTGGTAGTATAAAGCATTTAGAATCTATGCTTAATATTGATGGAGGGGTATCTTAGATGTGATCACGAAGCCAGTGATAGATAAGCATAAAATGGACTGAGCTAAAACTACTGCAGAAACCTTTCTTTCTTCCTTACTTCTGACCTCTCCCCTCCCTCTTTTTCTGCCCCTCCCCCGTTCCTTTCATGGGCCATGGGGACATGGATCTGTGTGTGTGCCCAGCAGCCAGGTTACTCAGACCCCGTGTTTAGTGCTTTTTCCTCTGAGTTATTCAGACACACCGAGTCCTTTGAGGACTGCTGGCCAAGTCTTTCTTACCACCAGTTAGCACCACTGATTAAGTTACAATCAAAGTGCTCTGCCCAAGCCATATTTTTCATCCTAGTATGTGTTCATACACTTCATCCAGTTCTCTAAGTTCTTGGCTGCCACAGACGAAAGTCTCCCAGAATTTTTTCCCTATCCATTTCTGTCCTTTGAATGATTTTTTGTAGTTCCTCAGTTTCATATTGTAATGTCATTGGAATTCAATATGAACAGCTTAGAATTAGGTAATTAATTACATGAGACTTCAATTGTAATTACTAATTGATCCCTACCCACCTGGGTGACACCTGGTGGCACTGAGTTTTACAGTGCTATAAAGGATAGATGGCAACACTCCATTTGGCCTGTTATGTATGAGGTCCAGGTAATTGGGTAAAAAAAAGTGTTTTTTGAAGATCAAAGATGGGTCACATTTGCCAGAAGGCTGAATGGACACCTAGACACCATTAAGTCTATATATTCTAATCTACTAGGCATAATAGTACTGATCCATTTCAGAACAATAGATAGGGCTTACAAACCTATTCATTTGTTCATTAATTGAGCCCTTACTAAGTGCAAACAGCTTGACAGGCACAGAGACACAATGGTCAACAGAGAAATTTCCTGTTCTCATATCTTACAGTCTAGGGCAGAGGTATCAAACTCATTTTCACCAGGGGCCACATCAGCCTTGTGGTTGCCTTCAAAGGGCCAAATGTAATTTTAGGACTATATAAATGTAACTACTCCTTAACAGTTAAGCGAGAGCTCAGCGCCGCTGCCAGGTAGAAACAAGGTGCCAAGCCAGATAAAACAAGGTGGAGGGCCAGATTTGGCCTGCGGGCCTTGTGTTTGCCACCTGTGGTCTAAGGCGTCAGAGACCAAAAACTAGGCAACTCCTATAAACATAATAGAAGCAATTAACCCAACGTGGCATGTCAGAAAAAGTTTCTTTGTAAGTGTGTCCACACAAATTTAAAGGATGAAAGACTGGGTGGAAGATGTCTAAGGCAAAAGAGATGCCATTTACAAATGCCCATGAGACCCCGTGTCACCTTCAAGACACTGAGGGCAGTCTGCTCTGGCTGGAGGGTAGACCCGGACTGGAGTGGAGACTGAACACTTGGCCAGACCAGGCCGCCCAGCGCATTGGAAGCCCTGCGGAGAAATTTGCACTTATAATATGAGCAATGGGGAGCCACTGAAGGCTTCTAACAGGAGTATTATGTTTTAATTTATTTTCAAAGGTAGCTCTCTGACAGAGGTAGGACAAGTGTGTTGAAAGGAGCAGTCACCCAGCTGAGAGATGCTGATAACCTGTGATAGAAAGGACTTGTCAGTTTTTTTGTACTCATCGTGTATGACTATTTACAGTTGATCCCTGAACAACTTGGGTTTGAATTGAGTGGGTCCACTTATTTGTGGATTTTTTTCAATAAATATGCAGTCAGTCCTCCATTCCCCTAAATTTCACATCCACAGATTCAACCAACCAAGGAATGAAACAGTATTGTCCATCCACAGAAAAGAATTTTCAGATGTGGAGGGCCAACTGCACGTATTGCTCTACGATATTTTATATAAAGGACCTTAGCAGATTTTGGTGTCTATGGGAGGCTCTGGAACCAATTCTCCAAGGATACCAAAGGACGACTGTACAGAAGTTAAGTTTTGGGCCAGTCAAAAGTTACAGGTGGATTTCTGACTTTGCAGGCAGAGGGGTTCATCTCCCTAACCCTCACATCTTTCAAGGACCAACTGTAGTTTACGATATTATAGTTGGCTCATAATACTGCACTTAGTTTATAATATTCCCACCAGAAGTCAGACACTGTTCTATTGTCTCTGTCCTTCTGGAGTTTGTATTCAGGTGAGGAGAGACAGACAATAAACTCCTTTAAAATTTAATATAATACCATTATCTACAATGGCCAAAGGCAGAAACAACCTAAATGTCCATCAAAAGATAAATGGATAAACCAAGTGTGGTCTGTATGCACAATAAAATATTATTGAGCCTTAAAAAGGAAGGAGATTTTGCCACATACTACAACATGGATGAACCTTGAAAACCTGTGAAGTAAAATAAGCCAGACACAAAACAACTTGATTCCATTTATATGAGAAATGTGCAGTAGTCAGATTCACAGAGATGGAGAGAAGAGAGGCTACCAGGGCCCAGTGGGGTGGAGGGCATGTGGAATGTTATTGTTTAATGGGTACAGTTTTTGTTTGAGAAGATGAAAAAGTTCTTGAAACAGAATGGTGATGGCAGCACAACATTGTGTATATACTTAATGCCATGAAATTGTACATTTATAGATAGTTAAATGGTAAATTTTGTGTTATATCTGTTTTACTACAATTAAACAAGAAAACTTCATTTATCCCACAGCTAATATTCTGTGAGGCTATTGGGTAAACAAATGCAAGAAATAATGGCCAAAAACTATGTTTCAAGTCAACTTTTTTGCTGGGCAAAAAAGATAACAGATTGTGGTGAATTGTACGAAGCAGTGAATCATGTAATGATGCCATGGAGAGCATCATGGGTGTGGAGCTGGGCTTTTTCTCTGGGTGAGGTGGTAGAGAAGGACTCTGAAGAAATGACATTTAAGCTGAACCCTGAAGGGAAGACTCAGTCATACCAGGATCTGATGAAGGAATATTCTAGGTGATGAGAATAGCAAGGACACAGCCCTCATTAAGGAGCTTGGCAGAAATAGAATAAAGAACAGTGGGCTAGAGGGTAGTGAACAGAGAAGGAGAGGTAGGAAATGAAGTCAGAGAATTAGGTGGGGACCAGATTCAAAGGGTTTAGCAGTGAACAGACTGTAGGCAAGATTTATTCTAGTTGTTCTGCAAGGCACTGGAATTGTTTTGTTTGTTTTTTTTACAGCATAGTGGTTAGATATTTGTATAATTTAATGAAGTGATTTCTCCAGATAGCACCATACATTGTTATTATAATATTATTGACTATATTCTCTGTGCTGTATTGTACATCCCCATGACTATTTTGTAACTGCCAATTTGTATTTCTTAATATCTTCAACTTTTTTCCCCAGTTCCCCAAACTTCTTCCCCTATGGCAAGCATCATTTTGTTTTTGGTGTCTATGAGTTTCTGTTCTGGGCTTATTTTTTTCTTGGGTTTGCTTATTTTATTTTTTCAATTCCTCATGTAAGTGAAATTGTATGGTTTTTTCTTTCTCTGTCTGATTTATTTCACTTAGCATAATACCCTCTAGGTCCATCCATGTCACAAATTTCATGTTTATGGCTGATTAATATTCTATTGTACCACCACTTCTTTATCCACTCATCTATTGATGGGCACTTGGACTGTTTCCATTGCTTGGCTATTGTAAATAATGCTACAGTGAACATAAGGGTGCACATATCTTTTTAAATTTGTGCTTTGGATTTTTTCAGATAAATACCCAGAGGTGGAATTGCTAAGTCACATAGCGCTTCTAGCGCTTTTAATTTTTTGAGGACCCTCCATACTATTTTCCATAGTGGCTGCACCAATTAGCAATCCCACCAATAGGCACGGGAGGTTTTTAAATAGCAGAGATGTGTTCAGATTTTTGTAACAAAAAATGGCCCTGCTGTGAGATGAGTGAACATAGAGGCAATGGTGGAAGTGAAAGCTGTGGGAGCTGTCAGCAGGAATCAGGCTGAGACGATGCTCAGATAAAGAAGAGAATGGATCCCAGAGCACTTAGAAGGATGAGTCCCAGGACTCAGTGATGAGTGATGGCTGACAGTGAAATCTCTGATTCCCTAGTTTCTAACTTGGCATCCTCATAAACATGGGTACTGCCTCAGTGGTTCACACTGTTGAGGCCTGGGTTCAATCTCTAATCAGGACAGTGGCATCTAGACGGAACTGTGTAGTAAAAGGTAAGGGTTAGGGTTATGGAGTCAGGGAGGATTAGGGTTGTGAACCTCACTTAGTAGCATTGGGGGAGATACTTCCTCTCTTTAAGCCTCTGAAAATGAGGCTAGTAATATGAAATCTGGGTATAATGGGACTCCTAAAAATAACTTCTGCACTTTCCTCTAAGATCCCTAGCTCTCTAGCCTCACCAGAGGAAAACCATGGGCTCAAGCATCAATAATACAAGGTCCTGCCTGAGGATCAGTCGGGCAGATCTCAGAAGACACCCCATTCCTGCATTTCCTAAAGAAGCTGAAAAAGAAAAAAATATTAACCTGCTGCCTGTGGCTTGGCCTCAAGGAAGCTATGCACCCAGACTGCCAGACACAAATCAGGTCAACCTGCAAACATCTGCAGACTCTGGCAACAATAAGTTACTGTTAATAGGCGTGGAAGCTAGAGGGAGATCTCATTCACAATAATAACAAAAGCTAAAAGGTACTTAGGAATAGGTCAGATATTCAAGTCCTTATGGAAAAAATTACAAAATATTACAGAACACAAAATAAGATGCAAATCAAAGGAAAGGCCACATTCTTACATGGTGAGATTCAATATCAAAGTCGGTTTTTTACCAAATTGTTTTAATACTAAATGAAATTTCAAACTCTCAGTAGGTTTTTGTGGGCATGTGGGAGTGTGGAATTTTACAGGCTGTTCCTAAAATTCATGTGAGAATAAAAAGAAATACCTGGAACACATTTGAAGAAGAGCTATTTGGAGAAACTCACCCTATCAGTTGTCAAAATTTGTTTTAAAGCCATACTGATTTAGTCAAAGCAGGGTTAGTGCAGAGATATAAACATAGACCAAAGAAAGTCATAACCCCCTAGAAACAAACTGATGCATGTATGGAGACTAGATATGTGACCCTAGATATGACATTGCAGATCCATTAAGGAAGTTGTTATGGAAGAAACTCCTGGGAACTCGGTTCTTCTCACTGATGCAGTAAAGAATTACAGATCGGTGAGACTATGAGTGTGCACACAGTTTATTGGTAGAATGTTCTCCTGTAAGAGAACAGGCCTAGTTAAAGTGGGGGATAAAGGGCATAGGCAAAGCAGGGTAAGGTTGGCAAAAGTAAGGGTGACCAAAGGCTGGGGTGACAAGCATGCCCAGGGTGGCCAGAGGCCAGGAGTCCTGAGGCCAGGTGGCCAGAGAGAGAGAGAGTCCTTTGTTCTGAGGGCTTGTATAGTTGGCGGAATGGGGATGAAGAAGTTACATATTGATTGACAGGTAAAGGTGGCATCAGCTTTCCTGTGCAGATGTGACTACCCAAACTTAGGTATGTGTGGAGGTCTGGTAGCCCAAATCCTTATCTTGCTCCAACTCCCTTCGTTCATCTTGTTGTAAAACATATATGTGGCAGGAGGCAGTTAATTAAAGTTGGGACAGTTACCCAAAATTATTTATGCGATCCTTCTGTAAGCACTAGGGACTCCCTTGTAAAATAGATAGTAACCAGAGGCTGGTAATTAGCCAAAGTTGTTTTATGGGCTTCTTCCTTTGGGCATTGTGGACCTTCTCCCGTCTTTCAGGCCTTGGGATGACAGTACAGTTTCAAAGCCTTTCTTTCCCAGATAGTGGAGATGATACATAGAATTTCAAGGACTGCCCTCCTCCTGTGTTGGCATAGTTTTGGAATGCCTCACCTGGCAATATCAGACCAGACTCAGGACTGCTGAGTTAGTGAGTGAGACATGCCTCTCTCTCCTCCCTACCTTGGTTTCCTATCTCTTCTACCTAACAAAGTGATGAGTATTTATCTCATGACACATACAAAAATATATTACAGATGGACCGAAAACCTAAATGTGACCAATAAAAACATAAGAAAAACATCTTCAAAATCTCATATTATGGGAGGATAATTTCTCAAACAGAATATAGAAAAAAGCACAATCACAGTTGATCTCACTGCATTGAAATTAAGGTTGTCTTTTTGATAGAAAATACTATAAACAAGATAGAGTGAAAAACTACCTCATGGGAGAAGATATGTACTTTGTGTATAAGTGATAAAGTTAGTATCCAGAATCTGTTTTAAAACTCAAAATCAATAAGATATAGAAACAAAACCTAACATAAAACTGGGCAAAGAAAATAAACATAAAATACATAGAAGAAATTTAATTGCATATGAAAAGAAGCTCAGCCTCTGTAGTAATAAGGCTGTTATGTATATACCTATGGATATGGGATGCCCATGCAATTGCTCCAACACCTTATGACATTTGCAGTAGAAGAAGACACAGTCTTTAGGAGTTCACAGATCAACACTGTGATTTGGAGCTAGATGCCAAGTTGAAGCCTGATGCTTTCAAACTTTGCCAAAACTTAGAAGATCAACAGCTGGGGCAATATGGAATTCATGTCTTGAGCCAAACCACAAAGGGTTTTGGAGAGAGCAGAATCTGGGTGCAGACCTGGTGGGACAGGGAGGCCCAAAGCTATAGGTATGAGCAACCCATGGAGCATCACAGCTGGTAGAGAGCAAAGTCACAGAAAGCGACATTTTTTTAAGCTGAAATTTATGCTAAATCAATTCTATTGTCTTTCAAGTGTTGGGCAAATGAAGTCTTGGGCAAATGAACTCAAGAAAGCTGAGCTCCATGGGGAAAGCAGTGACTCCCAAAATTATCTAGTACATAACCTCTCGCCACCTGGCCACTTGTGTCTTTGTTGCTCACCTTTCTTAGTCTTAGCAATCCAGTGGTGTCTCCTGAGCAAGACTAAACACTCAAAGTCAGAATTGTCATCTGACTGGGTCATCTTCACCCAGTTAGTGCCAGGGTTTGTAGGTAATGCCATTCACTCATTCAACACGTAAAGGTTGAGGGCCTTGATGTAGCCAACAGTGTTCTAGGTACTCGGGTACACCAGCAAACAAAATGAACAAAGATCCCTGTCCTCTGGCATTTACATTCCAGTGGGAAGGGGGACATTATAAATAATCAAAATGAGTAAGTAAATTATTTATCTCAGGCCCTATCCCAGATTCTGAAAAGATAATCTGTATTTTAACCATTTCATCTCATGATTTATATGCACATGTAAGATGGAGAAGCACTGTGAGTCTAGGAGTCATTGGCCTTTCCACTCTCAGTTCCACATCCAATTGATCACAATTGGATTGGCTTTCTGTCAAGTTGATGCCTAACCTGTTTGTGGTAACAGGCATTTATGACATCTCTTGGTGGTGGTGATGGGAAATAGTACTTGTGAGCTGATAGTATAGGCACATTCACTAAATCATTATGAGTGGGACCATTTCCTTTGCTGTAAGTGTGCCTGTTTCATACACAGAGTAACTTGTGGCTAAAAGTAAGGCAACTTTAATGGTAGCAAATGGTTTTGTTATTTTATATGCCTTGCTATTCTGAACCAGTTTATTTTTGTTCTGATCCATTTGGTTATACTAAAAAATATTGATTCCTTTGGTAAATAAAGACGTTATCACCACTTTCTTCATTTTAACACAAAGAGGTAGTCAGGTAGCAGGAGCAGAAGATGAGCGGTTGGAATTGCTTGGAGTGCTTTCTGATCTCCACACTTCAGCTTCCACCATTACCCCTTCTAGAAGGTTCCTTCATGTCTCTCTGTCAAGACAAGACATTCATTCTTTGATATCCAGTATCTAGTCTTTTCCTTTAATATTTTCCTGCCTATCTTCAACTCATATAGTATCTACTGTTACTACATCTGATTCATTTTGAAATGAATCATACACTAATTTGTAGCAGTGCTCCCATACTTGCTGTGAACTTACGTCCTGTGAACTGTCGTTGAAGTCTTGCATTGTCATTACATTCTCATACATATCATAGTTTCTAGGGTATATTTCACATTCCTTAAGGACAGGAATGATGTCTCATGTGTCATAATGCACTTAATACATTGCCTTGTACAAAATAGTCATTAGATGAACACTTGTTGATTTTAGTGTATATTTTTTCTATGGGTAAAGGTTTTTCTTTTGAAAGGTCAGAATCTGGTGTATAAATTATAAAACTGAGGGCTGGCTTCACACAGACATTTCCATTTACTGTTGGAGAACAGTCGTAGTCATATCCAAGGGTTGGAGCTGAATTGTATGCAGCTTGGAATGACACTTCTCAGGCTGTAAAGGAGAAGTCTTTGCATGTAGGCTGGGTTGTTCTCAGCAGGTAAAATGACAGGAACAAGATACTCTTTGAAGAGCAAGGCAAGTGGCCTCTCCCATTAGAAAACAAGCAGAAAAAGAATTTAGAATTCAAATGAAAGGCCACTAATTCTGAGTAGGGTGTTCCTTATATAATGTTATCACCAAACATTTGAAAGAAAGCTGTAATCCCAGCTGTAAAAGTAGAGAGAATATAGGAAGCATACAGAGAATATTTTTCCTGTAGCAAAGTGTAAAAGCAATTCCATACAGAATGCAGCACAGTTCCCAAAGAACAGTCCAGATCACTACACTACAATGTTTAATCAGTTTAGTACTAACTGTGCCCAAGAAGATTGGCAAACTCAGAAACTGAAAGATTACACTAGAGCTGAGATAAAAGATTACTCCATGCATTCTTTTTTCTTCAAAAGATACACATTTTTGCCGTATTCTTTTTGCCTTTTTCCAAAAGCCTTCTCTCTGTATTGATGAAAGGAAAAAATGGGCTATTCTATCCTTCAACTTATTTTTAATAGTTTAACATAACTTTCTGTGCTACATTGTACTAACCAGAATCTTTCTAGGAACCAATCTACCAAAAACTTCTAAATGGAATGAGCTGAAATTACCTACAGAATTGAAGTTTTGGAAGATAACCAAAAACAACAAAAAAAGTCTAAGCACTAAAAGCTTATTTTGGAAAACACACAGGCTCCTTCTAGTCCATGTTTTTCCAACATTTTTACATTAACTAACATTTCATATTCTAAAAATAAATCCCCTGCTCACCTAACCCAGAATCAACAGCAACCAGTGTTTTTATGAATTTGAACTGTAGATGGGAAGCACCCACACTCAGGGGTTCAGAAGTCTGGTTGATTCTATTTCCAAAGCTCTGGCTTACCTAAAGGTAGATAATGGACTTGGAGAAAGTGACAAACATCCGGGAAAGCTAAACTGATCTTGTGGTCATACACTTACTTCTCAGAATGCATTTGTTCTTTTTTATTTATCTATTGGTTCTTCAAACTTTAGATATATTTTTCCACATATAAATACTGTGTGAAAGGTGAAAAAGAGGACTTTTCTACTCTTTTGTAAGATGTTTACTATGACCTTAACATAAGTAGAAAGTTAATGGACAAATGAAAGATACCTTAATATGGTTAGCGTATACTCAGATAAACCAGAGTTTTAAAAATCTAAATCACTGATTCTTTAACTCAGCATCAGCTTTCTCTGAAATGTCAAATCCATGGTTCACATATTTTATGAGTGAGTTTTGCAAAAATTGAACTACATTTAGAGAAGATTGTCATTAAAGCACAAGGTATTTACCACTTGCTATATGGTAGAAGTTTAAAAACAAAAACAAAACTTACTGACAGAGCTTTCACTGTCTGATGAAGGAGAGAGGGGACTTGAGGAAGGATGAATTTTAAACAGGGTTAATATCTTTCTATGTTAAATTATTTTTAATAGTTTCATCATACTCCCAAACAATTTCACTTTCTGAACAGTGTGAACTAACACTAACCTGGGTGCTTTGAGTTGCAGTCATTTGGGTGGAAGAACATCTTTCCTTTGGACGTAAGCCCAGGGTGGGGCAAAGTGAGTTTACAGTTCATAGGGAAAATACAATAATTAATAAATAGTAATAGAAGAATAAACTCTGCATTTTGCATACTCACAACTGCAAACCCACTTTTGCTTGGCCATGCGGAGTGGTGAAATAAGCTGAAGAAAACCAGACCAGGGGACATTTATCAGAAAGACAATTTCAAACAGCAAGAATCCATTTTCCTTCCACTGCTGTCTGTTATGAAATGAAGGCACCAAAGAGGGGGTTTTATTCCAGCCAACTGACATGCTTTTGCCTCAGGTTCAGGTGTTATTTCAAGCCAGCTCCTGTTGGTATGCTCCTTTACTAAACACTGAGAACCTTTGGAGGTCAAGCATTCTGCTCACCCCCAGTGGGTAAGACAGGCACAGTTCCTGCCTTCTTGCAGCTTCTGGTTCAGTGGAATGTTCTTTTGGAAACTTCCTTCATTCAATGAGCAGGGTCACCCCCATGCCCAGTGTTCCACACAATATTTCACCTTTTTAATTCTTTGAAATTCTCTGTCTTACAAAGCTCTCCTCTCTTGAATTCCAAGACATTAGTGTCTTCAGGTCTTATCTAATTTTAGTTACTATTTTTTCTCTTTCTTTTTCATGTAAATGTTGCTGTAACTAAGTTCACTATAGCCTTGCTTAACTATTCTCAATGCTCTTTTGGGTGCAATCTTCTATTTTCTTTGTATGCAACTATCACCTACATACTGATGATTCCTAAATTATCCCCAGTGCTGACTTTCCTGAGTACCAAAGTCCACATCAATAGTCCCAAATATTTCCACATCCTGTCTCTCAGGTACTTCAAAGTTAACATAGCCCAAACTGAACTCATCCTGTATTTTCCCAAATCATGGCCTCCTCCTGTCTTACATATTCTAATAGCATAATTTATATCTCAAGTTAGCTGTCTTGGGACCATCTCTGGCTCATCACTGTGCCATGTCTGCCATTTAGTTCTGTATAAGTTAATTATAAAATCTTTTCTATCTGTTTAGTATTCTCCATCCTTGTCCCAGTCTCGGGTTCATCAGGTGCTTGTGGCCTTGGAGCCGGTCTCCCTGCACTCGGGCCTTCTATGATTCCTTCCCTCTTCTCTGTGGTGTGATGGAAAGAACATGGGGTGGAAGTGGAGTTCCCCATGAAGTTCTCAGTAGGATTGAGTAGTTGCCTATAGACTCAACTGTCCAGCAGTCATTTTTAATTGGTTTTTCCTCCTTCTCTGTCTCACTGTTCTTGTTCCCTCTCTACTGTGTCTTTGGATCATCACCCAAACAAACCTCCTGCACCCAGGTCTTTGTCTCATGTACAGCTTTTCAAGGAATCCAAGCTAGAACTTCATCAAAGAGTTAAAAGTGAATTGTGATGAGTGAGAAGAAAGATGAGTACAAGATACCATGAGAGTATATAACTGGAGAAGATTTTGGGGGAAAGGATGTTAATGTGAATTGGGAAAGAGGGAATCTGTGGACTTCTTCCCATATCAATAAGTGTATATTTCTATCATTATCAATGGCTGTGCAGTTATCCATTGTACATGTGCACAGTTTTTGGCACCCTTTCTAACAATGGAAAATATCATTCTTACTATTTTTTGATAATTTGGTCAGGGAAAAATCTCAATGTTGTTTTATTTGCTTTCAAGGTTCAACATTTTTTTCTTTTTCTTTTCAATTTTTTATTGTAGTTTTTCCATTACCATTTAGTCCCCTTACATCCCTCCCTCCCAACCACAATCACACATTGCTGTCCATGTCCATGAGTTCTTTTTCCTTTTTGCTCAACCCCTCCCCCCCCTACATTTGCTGTCATCCTGCTATCTATGAGTCTGTCTCTATTTTGCTTGTTCTAGTCAGAGAAAGACAAATACCATATGATTTCATTCATATGTGGAATCTAATGAACAAACTGGAGTAACATATTTTTGTATATATTTATTGGCTATTTATTATTCATTCACCTCTGGTGAATTACTTGTTCATGACCTTAGCTTACTTCTCTATGGGAGTTTATACATGATGTTTTCAAAAGCACATAGTCAGATCTGCCAATCATTTTTTATAGTTTCTGTTCTCCTACTAACCATTCTTTGAAAGTCTTTCTCCACTCCAAGAGTGATGACTGTTACTAATTGGAGGTTTCAATGTTGCCATATTCTGAATTCTTACTAACACTTGTATCTGCTTTTGGACTTTCTATTCTATTTTATTACTCTTTTTGATTACTTATGCTACTGCTTTTTTGTAATTACTATGTTTTAAAATGTATTTTCATGTCTAGGAGTATAAGCTAGTCACTATATATCTACTATATCATACATAATATATATTATACATACATGTATTACATGTATGTATTTATAGTAACTTTTTATATTGATATGATTACAAACATATGGAAGACTTACAAGAATGCTGCGAAGAACTCTCCTATGCCCTTTACCCAGATTTACTAATTAGTTGCCCTTTGCTCTATTGGCTCTATCATTCATACTATCATTATCTTTCTCTCCCTCTCTCCCACCCAGCTTCCTTCCCTCCCTCCCTTCACCTAGATGTACACCATATACACACTTTTTGTTTTTTTAAGCTACTTGAGAATCAGTTTTAGACACAACAGCAGTGAAGATGCCGTAATCCTTCAATGTATATTTCTTTTTCTAAGGTCAAGGATATCTCTTACATTTCTACAGTACCTTTATCTAATTAGGAAAATTTAACATGATCTCACCACAGTTTATATTCAGGTTTTGTCAGTTTCCCCAATAATATCCTTTGTAGGTATTCATAACACGCTACCACCATCCTCTTCCTTCTCTTTGCACCACCCCTCCCCTGCCCCACTCCCCAAGTCCAGGATTCAATCCAGCATCACATATTGTATTTAAATGTCCTATCTCTTTAGTCTCTTTATTATGGAACAAGAGGTCCTTATTTTGTGTCTTTCTTGACCTTGATATTTATAAAGACTACAAGCCAGTTGTGAAATGTTCCTCGTTTGAGGTTTGTCTGATGTGTTTTCATGATGACATTCAAGTTCAGCATTTTGGGGTCAGGGCCATCATAGTAGCAACATTGTGCGCTCATCAGTCATGTCCGACATGATGTCAGTTTGTGCCAGGACAGAGATGTCAGCTGTGAGCGCTCGATTCAGCCAGCGTCATCCAGGTTTCTCTGATGATTTTAGAATTATTTTGTCACATTCCCAGAAAATAAACACCTTTTTATTGTAAACCCACTTGACTATAGATTAGTGGGGAAAGAATCAATGTTTTCTCTATTTTTAAGTCTGCTTTTCTGTCTCTTAGCAATATTTTTTCTTATGAGTTCCACAAATTCTTCCTTAGTCTTGAGTTTTTAATATTTCTGACTGTAGTTGGAAACAAATTTCTTTTTCCTTTATTTCTCCTCCTCCTCCCCCTTTTGCTGCTAGGTAGGAAATCAGTTGATCTTTGTATATTTGTATAATGACTTTGTCTCTGAGAATTGTTATAGTTTTTCATTGTTCTATTATGTTTTCTAGATTAATAATCTTATTGTTTCCAAATAATGTTTGTTTCCTGATTTTGAATATTAATACTTCATAGCCTTAGTGTCTTCATATGTCAAATGAATATGGAAATATTTGATATTATTGCAATGAACAGTAAATGCAATAATGCATATAACTCTTAGGAAAGTATTTAACAAGAGATCAAGCTCTCAATGTATGTAGGTATGTATGTTCATTTTAGAAATTGTAGTGAGCTAATCTTAGTAGTCATGGCATTGATCCTATACTTGTTAAGTTTTGGTTTTATTATCTTATTATCTTTGTGGAAAGTATATATCTCAACCAATTATTGCTAATATATAGGAAAGCAATTATTTTTCCTATATTGTTATTTTATGAGCTTTCTTACTAAAATTTTTGTAAAAAGATTGTTTAGTAATGGGTTTTACGAATATAAATTCATATGATCTGTAAATAATGTAACTCATTCTATCTTTTACTTGTTTTATTACTTAGAATTTCTACATAACACTGTGAAATACTATCAGTTTCTGATTTTACTGAAAATATCCACAGGCTTCACCATTTTATGTAAGTCATTGGCTGGTTTTAGATTATAATTTTTTTGTTAATGATTTATGCTTCTAATCCTACCACAATAATTTTTTAATCAGGGAGTGAATTTTATTAAGTACTTTTTAAGCATCTATTGAAATAATCATGTGTTTTCCACTGTTTTGAAGTTAATTACAATAGATTGAAGTAATTAATTATTAATAAATTGCCTAAGGTTAAACACTTTTTGCATTACTATAATAAAGTCTATTTTGTAATAATTTTTATACTGATGTGACTTAGTAACATTTTATTAGTTTTTCTGCATCTGTGTTTCTAAGTGATATCAGACTGAATTTTTGTTTTGTTTGTTTGTTTTGAACACTTATATTTTTCTGCTTTTTGTATCTAGGATATGTGAGTTTTATGAAATGAGTTGAAAATCCTTCCATCTTTTTCTGTTCTCCAGAATGACTTGGGTAATATAAAAGTATCTGTTGCTTAACAATTACATAGAAAATAATTTGGTTCTAGTGGGTTTCGGAAATTGGGTATTATTTTTTTAATTATTGCTATAGTTTCTCCCATAATTATTAGCATAATAGGATGTCAAAACTTCCTGTAAGATTACCTATTTCTTACAAATTAAAAAATGTGCTCACATAGAATGTATATATTGTTCATCATACATTTCTTTTTTTATCCCTACAGCAATACACTTGTACTTTCTCCCACATTTAGTCTTTACCTTTGGCAAAGCTTTTGATCTTTTATTGTCATGTTAAAGAGCCAGTTCTTAAAGCTGTTCTACAGTTTTCTAACTCATTACTCTCTGGTCTTTTAGATCATTCTCTTGTGTATTCTTTAGATTTATATTTTTCTCTGTCATCTTAAGTCTTATATTTAATTCATTTATTTCAATTTGTTCAGATTTATAATAGAAATCTTAGTTTAAAAAATTTTACATAGTGTCCCATAGCATCCCAAATGTTTGGAACCTGACAGAATTGTCAAATCATATAAATCAAACCTTTTGTGTTCCATATTGAGAAAGCAAACAGCTTAAAGGCTGGTCTCACAGACAGCTAGTTGTAGAGCCAAAGTAGTTATCGGTTTCCTTGGTGCTCTTTTTCCACTTACCACTCTGCCTGGATTCTTAACTCAAAAACAGATGAGAATAAAATAAAGATGATCATTTCTAGTGGAAATGTGACCTGTCTTCCATGACAGCTTGGGAAACTCCCCTCAAATGCCCAGGACTTAAGAAGCCAGCTACATACTTTCTGAGCACTCTTCTTTCTCTGGGACACAGGTGAGTTTGTGTTGACACAGGCCAAATCAGTAAACCTGTTGATTCAGGTAGAGTACCAGGTCTGTAGAGGGAGGCTTTGGAACTAGAGTTTCAGACCTGCAGAGCCACACGTGTCCTGAAGCAGCCACACATTCCTTCAGCTGCCCAGCTCTAAACCAGACCTCCAGGTTAGAGAGCCTGACTCTGCCCACTCCATGATCCAGTGTAACTGTGGCCCTCCACCCATGTGCCAGTGTTCCATCATGACTTGCTTGCATTTTTACCCCAAAGCTACACTGGCGAAGGATTGCATCTCCTTGAATTAGAGTTCTGGGAGAAGTCCAATAAACTTCACAGTGGGCGGGGGGGCGGGGGGGGAGAAGGACAAGTGGGTTAAGAGCAAGCTGCTCAATTAATAAACCATCCAGGCTTGCATGTGTGTAACTTGCTCCTTCTCCCTGTCTTCTTTCCTGCCCAAACCTGTATTAGTGAGAGGTAGAGTGGCATAGGGCAAGGGACAAAGGAGTAGTGTCGTCAGGATTCAAAAGTGAGTTTTTACTTGTTTTTTTAATCAAGGATTATGAAAATTAAATACTTCATTGTAACATTGAATGTTGATGATCCCTTGAGAGTGAAGATATAAAAAAGATGGATTTGTGTGTATACATATTGGTGTACATACATATGTGTACACATGTATATTTTATATACACAGGAGAGTCTGAAACCCAAGAGATCTTGTGGTGGAGCATCTTTATGTGAAGGGACAAATGTTTTTGTCATGGGTATAATTTATATCTCTTCTTTAAGTGTCTGTGTTACTGGTCCAAAGTCCATGTGTCTGACACTTTGAAAGCCAAAACTCAAAATGTCTGGGTTTGGAGTAGGGAAATGTTCCTTGATTGAAAAGGCAGCAACCTAGGAGATGGAAGACTTAACGGTGACTGAAATCCATCCTACAAAAGTACGGAGGTCAGGCTTCTTTTACGTCAAGGGAAGGGGAAATGGGAGGGGCAAAAGGTGACTGACAGCTGTAGATATCTGGGTACTGAGGAGGGGTCAGAGGAAGATGGTGCTTAGTCTGTTGACCCTCAGTGATGTGAGCGCAGGAGGTGCTTACAGATCTTTAATAAACAATGTATATTTCCCTTATCTCCTCCAGAGAGGCACTTTATCACCAGGGTCTGTTTCTGTAAACCTCAAACTGGAAACAGGAATTCCTCTAGTGACTAGCATGTCTGTATGCAGGACTAGGCAGAAGCTATTAGCCTGAGGGCCATGGGAACAACACAGGCTTGAACAAGATGGAGTCAGAGAGGCCGAGCATTTTACTCTAGTGCAAGTATCTTGTCTGAGTTTTTTACATTTTTATACAGAAGAATACTCAGAATATGTTTTTATTTCTATTTCTTGCACTGCATGAAGGTTAGGGGAGTTAGACTTTTGTTACCCGAGTTCCCTGTAAAATTCAATGCAGATTATAAAGACTTCTAGTCAACCAGTGGTTGTTATGGGCCAACTCTGCAAAACACCTGTACCCAGGGGCATTAAAAAAATAGCTTGTTTACTTTCACACAGCCACTTCATGTGTAGTGGGTGACATCATTTCTGCTTTTAAAATGAAGGCACAGAAGCTTAGAGAGGTTAACTAACTTACCCTGGACCACACAGTTAATAAATGAAAGAATCTAAAATCAAACCCAGATCTTCTGATTTTTAGTTTAATATTCTTTTATATTTCTAAGCAATTTCATACTATGTGTGAATTCCTCCAGATTTAGGAGAATGCCTTGTTTACCCTTATATAGTGCCTTGTCAGCTGTTTCCCAGCAGATTATAAACTCTGTGGCTTACTATCCTCATTGATTTTTATTTCTTATCAAGTCATTACATAAGCATTCTTTGAGAGGTCATATCACAAGGCTATAAAACCTTTAAAAACTGGTCATCCTACACAATGAGTTTTCGTTCCAGAATTATTCCATGCAATTTGATAATAGCATTTGAAGTATTTGAAGGGGGAGGAAAAAAGAAATTGCTTTTTCTTGACAAATATTATGTTCTAGGTAGTGTGAGCTACACTTTCCTTGGAGTATCTTATGTAATTCTCAGAATTCCAGTTTATCCTGGGATTCCAGCCCTATGCCATTCTGCCTCACTGGGCTGCCTCCCCATGCTGTGAGAAATGCATTTATCAAGTCTCAAGAACATCCGATGTTTTGTATCCCATGTGAAAATTCAGCTAGTTTTCAGAAGTTCATCCATCCCTCTTGTCATAAATTTATTGGTTGCCAACAAGTCAAAAATGAAAATAAATCAATCTGCACCAGCAATTTTATTAACCAAATCTAAGTATTTGTTCTTATTCTCTTCCTTCCGGAAACTGATGTGCCTCTTACAATTTTATTAGAATTTTTGTAGTTTTTTTAGAAGCTACTCGAGTCAGAAGTGGCATGCAGCTTTAAGTAAGTCTTAATTAGGCCTCAAAAATCTTGCATTTTTCCTGTCTACAAGAGTGGCACAGATAACTCTTTGAACTTGTGCACAGATGGACAATCTGTTGCATTTGTGAAATTCACCACAAACATTGAATCATTTGTTGACACAAATCATGTTTACTGATTTTTTGCTTACATTCACTTTTCTGTTTAAATTGTTCATTACGTATATATGATGGCAATTTCATCTCCCCTCCTTTTTTCTCCCCTTTTCTTATTCAAGGTGGACTCTGGCCATTCTGTACAGAAGCCAGACCATTAATCCAGTCAGGTAGCATTATTCTCTGTGATTTATTAAAATTTAAGTTTTTGGAACTCAGGTACTCTGTCCAATTCTTACATACCCACCTGCCCGACCTGGACTTACAATTTCGTTACATGAAAGAGCTCAATAAATATATGTTGCATGGAATGGAATGGATTTTCAGTAACTGACTACCCTTGGTAGGTGTCCTGTTTGTGCCTCCACAAGCCCCATTGTGTTCAGAGGTGAGTGCTTCCAGAGGGGAATGAGGTTCCCAGAGAGACACAATCCACTGTGGCAGACAGTAGAACCCTGGGTTCCATAGTCTGAGTGCCTGCCCCTCCCTTCTTTGCTCTTGCCTTTTCCCTTGGGGCTGTTTCCTTTGCCCAAATCTGTATTGTTTCATTCAAAATCAAGAAATGTCAATTATATGCAATAGCACTAGAATTCTCTTCCCTTCCCCCTCTTTTTTGGTATAACCAGACAAAAAGTGACTTCCTTGTAAATTATTTTGAAACTTACCCAAAGCAGTTGAGAGTCATGTTTGAGCCATTTGTGAATCAATAAAATCAATCTTTTAATACTTGTGTTACAGAACACACACTGGGGGCCCGGGGGGCACGATATACAATTACCAAAAGGAACCCCCCAGGACTGTTATGTCCGCCACCTTATCGGGAAGACATCTCTCAATGCCAGAGATTCATGAAAAGGATAGAAAATGTTTATTTAATGCTATACAGACTTAAAGTAGTGACCTAATGTCTTCGTCAAAATCCCAAAGTCCCTTAAAACACCCACAAACACACACAGTCCTTCCTTCCCCCCTTTGTCCAGTCTGGGGTACCATATCTCAGGAAGAGAAATAGAAGCCCCTGGTTCGCTCAGGCAGCCCCCGGTTCTTCCCAGTAATCCGTGCTCGGCTGGTAGACCTCCCTCGGTTCCCGGAACCATCAGCTGCATTGCCGAGATCTCCAGCTAAAGCTGTGTGATGGTTCTTTGCTAAAGCTGCATGGTGATTCTTTGCTAAAGCCACCTGGTGATTCTTCTCATGGCTGCGGGGAGGAGGGGTCCCTACTCTGGCTAAAGCCAAGTGGTTCTCACTCACCAAAGCTACAGGGGTCCCCGCTCTGCTAAAAGCACCTGGTTCTCCTCACTGCCACAGCCTGCATGGTCCTCTCTTTAATGGCTGCTGTGTCTGGGTTTAAATTCCCTAGCCAATCTTCTTCTGCAGCCCCATTTCCAACTCCTCCCACAATCGCCTGCACTTGCCAGCACTCCCATATCCTTCCAGCTTTACTGGGCATCCATTATGAGTCTGGGCAGGGGTGGCCCCATGTTGTGGAGCCAGTCATCTCCAAGCTCTCATGCAGGTGCTGTAACTGGGGATGTTCTTCCAGTTACATCTTGTGGGGAAGTTCCTTCCATCCCCCTGGCTCAGAGTGTGCCCTCAGCTATTTAACATAGCTATGCAACCAGTTAAAGGTTATAGATATGTTAAATGACCACACCAGAGGTTAGCTGCAAAGGTGTTGTTGTACAAAACAGCTCAATGGCCCTGCTCCATGTGTCCCTTCCCTCAACTCACACCTGTGCAGGGATGGGGACATACTATATATCTTTCTAATATTTCCTGGACACCTTGCATTCTGGACCCCATTACAAATCCTTCTTTTGGGGGCCCCCTGGCTGCACCCTCCTACATTGGCCATCTAAGTTTCCAACTTGGGACTTTCTCAGTTCCCTCCTCTGAGCGGCACTACACACTGCTTACCAGGGGCTGCCAGTTGTACCTCCTTGAACCTGTGGTTTCTTCTATTCCTGTCACTCTTGATCTAATTAATGCAAGTCTCTGTCAACTCCTGCCTGGATTCTGCAATAGCTTTCTCTCTGCCTCTAGTGTTCTGCCCCTAAACATATCCTAAAGGCTGGTACCAAATGGCTCCATCTAAAAGGCAAATGGTGAGATCATTCTTCTACTTAAATTGTTTTAATGGCCCCCTGCGGCCTACAAGTGAAAAGGCAGTGATAGCTTGATCTCTATTCTCTGACAAGACCCAGCATTTCCTCTGTAACCTGGTGCTGATTTACTTCTTTACACTCATCTCTTTCAGGAACCTTTTTTGCATCACCTGTCCAGTAGCATTCAGTGCATGTGGCAGTGCCCTTCCTGCATGTGCCCTGCTCCTGACATTTCTCAGTTAGTGCCTCAGTTCATTTTGCCACCTCCACCTGAAGTCCTCTTCTCACCTCTCCTCACCCTGTAGTTCATTTCCCTGCTCCCTGCACTACAGCTTACCGCCCCCAATTCCCAGGCTCTCTCGGGGTTATTTAGGTGGCCCTCTGTGCTCCAGGCTCACTGCACAACTATCTAGCACTGCATTTTCTGCACTGTTTGATACTTACCTGCTCCTGCCTCAGTCTTCCTTGCTGGAATGGAACTCATTTCTTACTCATCTTTGTAAGCCCAGGGCCTACCTCAGTGCCTGGCGAACAGTGAGATCTCAGTAAAGGTTCACTGGGCCGTGGAACTGAAGGTTCATCCTCCTGACTTACTGAAGCCACCTCTCCCTCACCCTGGGCACATGCATCCTACAGAGGCAGGCTTCTGAGACTAAGCAGGAGCAAAGGTGAGTACTAGCAGACTTGCATCTTGAGTCCAGGCAACTTTTAAAAGCATTTTTGGACTCTGGGAGTTATATTTTCATATACTTAAACAAACACAAATACCTAACTAGTTGACATCAGCATAAGAAAGGTGGTTAGAAAAAGAAAAACAATAAGAAAAGTTCAAGACAAACTGAAATATTTAGGTGAAAGGCTGACATGGCAGGATAAGGCCTGAACACTTGACTCCAGTGTTACAGGGTGCAGCCAAGAGAGGGGCCCCAAATAGGGATTTGGAATGGGGTACAGAACTCAAGGTGTTCAGGAAATATTAGGATGTCCTCATGTCTTCTCCCACTGGTGTGAGTTGGGGGAAGGGACACAGGGTCAGGGCCATTGAGAACTGTTTTGCATAGCAACAGCTTTGCAGCTAACTTCTGGAGTAGTCTTTTAACATATCTATAACCTTTAACTGGTTGCATAGATATGTTAAAGAGCTGTGGCCAAGCTCTAAACCCAAGGAAGGTAAGTAATTGCCCCTGCAAGATGTAACTGGGGGGCAGGTCCCCCGAGTTACAGCACCAGCGTGGAAGCTTGGAGAAGATTGGCTCCGTGACATGGGGTCACCCCTGCCCAGACTCACTATGGCAGCCCAGTAAAGCTGGAAGGATATGGGAGTGCTGGCAAGTGTAGGTGATTGTGGGAGGAGTTGGAAATGGGGCTGTAGAGGAGGATTGGCGCGGGGATTTAAACTCAATTTGGCAGCCATTGAAGAGGGAGAACCACGTGGCTTTGCCAGAGTGGGGACTTTCTCGTCCATTCTGCAGAGAGAACCACTCGGTCTTTAGCAGAGTGGGGACTCCTGCAGCCCTGTGAGAGAGAATCACCATGTGGCTTTAGCAGAGAACTGCCACTCAGCTTTGGCAGAGCAGTGACCCCCCTCCTCGCAGCCTTTGCGGAGAGAGAACCATGTGGCTATGGCAGTGCAGCTGTGGCAATATAAGAGAGAACCACTCGGTTTTGCCAGAGTGGGAATTCCCGCAGCTCATTTAGTAGGGGGAAACCACCACCCAGCTTTAGCAGAGATCCCAGTGACACAGCTGATGGTGCCGGGAACCGAGGGAGGCCTACCAGCCGAGCACAGATTACTGGGAAGAACTGGGGGCTGCCTGAGCAAACCAGGGGCTTCTATTTCTTTTCCTGAGATACGGTACCCCAGACTAGACAAAGGGGGGAAGGAAGGACTGTGTGTGTTTGTGGGTGTTTTAAGGGACTTTGGGATTTTGATGAACACACTAAGTCATTACTCTTAAGTCTGTATAACGTGAATAAATAATGCCTTTCCTTTTCACCAATCTCTAACATGGAGAGTCTGGTGAAGGGAAAGGTGAACCTAGTACAGGGGGACCCTAGGAAAAGGGGGGTGACATTGTGGGACCCTCTTCCCTAGCAGCCAATCAGGGAAAATCATGGGAGACCACATGTGCAGTAGTTTTAAAGTAATACAACTATTTGTACATGCTCAGTAAAAGCCCACCAAAACTAGCCAGGAAGGATCCGCCCTTGAAGAATAGAGTCCCTCTGTTGGGACTCTGTAGAGTCCCAGCCCATGAGGTCAGTCTCTGCTTGGAGTTGGCCTGCTCCCATGTTCACAGCTATAAACTCTGGGTGTTCAGTTCAATTCTTTGTCCCAATCACCAAGAACCTGGTTACCTGTGCCCACCTGTGACAGCCAAGGAAATGCAGGAGGAGTAGCAATTTTGAGATCATGGTGATCTCAGTTCTGGATCTGTTGAATTTTGGGTGACTATACCCATCAGGTGGTTGAACTTAAGGGCCCAAATCTGAGATGATAGCATCAATTTGAGAATTAGAAGTAAATGAGAAATACATAGCCAGTGTTTGAGAATGAGAACACAGATTGATTAAATATCCCTCAATTAACAGTACTTATCTAAAAACCCCAGATTGCTTAGACATATGAGATAAAGTTCTAGATGAATAGACATAAGTAAATGTATATACATACTGTTCCTCTCCCTGACTAAGGGTTAGTAAAATAATAAATATTCTATGAATCATTGCATCAGAAGAGATGTTTTGCAAGGAATGTAGACAAAACAACATAAGCCAAAAAACACATACCTTCTCAAAAAAAAAAACAGTGCATGTAGAAAATTACAGCTTTGAATCTGTGTCAAGGAAGAAGAATATTTGACAGCTACAGGATATGGGAAGTTTCAAATGACTAACTTTTTTGGTTTGGAAGAAAAACCGTTCACAAAAAGTCACCAGAGAGCCTTTCATATGTGTAGTACCAAAGTCACCATTAATACATTCTCACTGCACTCACCCTAACAAAATGTGTTTCCTCAGTCTTTCATTTCTCTCTAGTAAATATGCAACTGTACAAAATACTTCTTATTTTTACATTTAGATATTCATTAAAGTCGTATTGATGTCTCAAAGTGAAAGTGAAATTGAAGATGTTTTCTAAGGAAAAGAAGCTTCGGATACATGTGATATATATTACCTTTCAAAATGACAACTAAACAATATAGGGACTCTGGTATTAAGGGGTTTAAAGAATTCTATTTCTTACCATTCCTCTCCTGGAATGGCAGAAGAACTAACATCAGTAACAGTTGGTAAATATATTTTCAAGTCCGTATTACACTGAGAATTCCATGATAGTTTCTCCAAAACTCTAAAATTTTCCAAAATCCTCAACTGTTTCATTAATATAAACTTAATAAGAATTCTCTTTTAGTATGGAGAGGGAATTTAGAAGCACCACAGTGACATACTGGCCTTTCAGATCAATAATAAGTAAAAATAAAGGTCTGACAAAGGTAGTGGTTTATCGTTTGAGAATTTCAGAGGAATTATTATGGAAAAGTGGAAAACCACAAAATGATTTTTATTAAGTTACTCATCAAACTTGTACATCTCTATAAAGACCAAAATGAAATCACAAGAAACCATGGATGGAAAAACACTGACCTCTGTGATAGGATAGCATTTCATGAAGGTGGTGCGAGAGCTGATCCTTAGTGGAGAAACTTGTTCAGCAACAAGAAAAATACAGGTTTGTGTAGAGCAGAGGGATTACTGACCGAGTGAGAACATTGTTGACTCCCAGTTATTTTCCATATACTTTGAGTACAATCTGTAGGAAAATAGAAATTATATTTTAACTTCACTTGCCCCCTCCCAACAGTTGGGGCATGCTGGAGAAGTAAAAATGTATTTCATTAGTTGACCATACAAGTTTTAATTATAAAGATAATTCATTTGGCTTGTATTTAACCCCTCAGCCAAACATGAATTATTTGAAATTACTTTTCTCTGGTCCACCTTCATTAGCATATGTAAAGGTAGTATATTTTCTACTAATCACATAGCACTGAATCCTATCCTACTTGTAGGGGAGGGGGACCTGGAGCTCAGTGAGTTGGACTTGAAGGCACATCACAGACCTGTTCGGTTTCTCCCACCATGGTCTGCTGCAGACACCAAAGAGGCCATTAACAAATGGCTTTGGATTAAGACAGCATTTTCCAAACTTTGTTTTGTAGAACATCAGGGCTAAAGGTTACTAATAGTTGTTACATGGAAAAAAAGGGGGAAAGAAACTTCTGTTTTCAACTAAGTTTGGAAAATGCTGGTTAAATAGAGTTAAATAGTATTGGCTCTTTGCAAGCACCTCCAAGCACGTGGCACTGTTCCCTGGATGGATTCATGCGCTGTGAGCCAGCTATGAGATTGAATCTGCATGGGTGGTGGGTAGCAGGACAAAGCCAAAAATCTGGAACCACCTGTGCCAAAATGTTAGCAGTGATTGTCTTGACTGGTGAGGTTACACAGTTTTTTTCAGCTTCCTTTTATTTACTTTTTAGTGGTTTCCCAGTACTCTGTAACAAACATATATTTCCTTTGCAATCGAGTTAAAAAGCAAGAATCTGAAGAAATACAGAATTCTTTTGCAATTTAGCTACTATGAAAATATTTGTCTTCCTTTAAACTGTAATTACTAATAGTATTAATATAACCAGCAAGAAGCTGGGATTTTGTGCAACAAACCAAAAATAGATCTGCTTCCAGGGTTTTCTTAAATCCCATCTCTCAGCTATTTATCATAAATTAGTAAATGTACAGTATGGGGAATAGGAAGATGTTGCTTTGATATAAGAAGTTTTATTTCTGATACTTTGACCCATACAAGCTTCTAGAATATGATATAAAATAAATAACTTCTTTATCTAGAAAGTGATTAAAAATAAACAAGAATAGATGGCTAGATAGATAGACTTTTCTGAGATGATGGGGGAACCTAAGAGAACTGAAGTGGAGAATTAAGACCCACCTTACCAAAGAAGATGGTCCCAAATCTTGGTAAAGTTTCCTGAAAGCAGTCCGGGAATCAATAGTGAGTAAACAAACAGGGCACATTCTAAAATCTTGGGTAAAACACAGGTGTCTGGAATCTGGAGTTGGAATTTAATTTCTGGGCAGAGGAAAGAAAATGGTGGCTCTGGTCACCACCTAAGAATGGAGATAATGGAAGGATACTTTTCGATAGCCCTCATTTGATTCAGTTGCCTTTTGCTGTTCATAGAAAATGCCCAGAAATAAGGATGTGGCAAAAAAGAAGCTTGGTTTAAAATGGGTATAATGGTAGCATCACACTCATGAGGGTAAACAATTTTACTGCATGAAAAATGCTTAGCCTAGGACATGATGGGGGAATGCACAATAAATCACTATTATCAGCAGTGGATTGACAGACAACTTTTTTTGTTATTTTTATATTGATTTCCAGTTTCACTGGGTAGTGATAAGAGAATATTTCATATAGCAAGACACTATGAAACAAATTGGTATTTGGAGATTTGTTTTGTGGTACATGTTCATTTTTTTGCTACTCTAAATGCAATTGAGAATATGTTATTTTGGGATACAGAGTTCTCCTTCAATTAGACCAGGCTTTTTTTTGTTGTTGACACTATCACAGATGTCCTCTCTCCATACCTTTGCCCACCTCCACCCAGCCCGAACCCCTTCCTCCTCTGGTCTTCACCACACTATTTTCTATGTCCATAGAGGCTATGGACAGAGGGTGAGGCTATACATATAGGTTTTTGGCTAATCTCTTCACTTTCTTTTATACTATCGCCTCAACATCCTCCCCTCTGAGATCTGTCAGTCTATTCCATGTATCCGCACCTCTGGTTCTATTTTGTTGGTAAGTTTATTTTGCTCATTAGATTCCACATATAAGTGAGATCATTTGGTATTTGTCTTTCTCTGACTGGCTTATTTCACTTGGCATAATAATCTCCAGGTCCATCGGTGCTGTCAAAAGGGTTAAAGGCTTCTTTTTTTATAGCCACATAGTATTCCTTGCTGAACTCATTTATTAATTCTTACAACTCTTGTGTTACATTTACTACATAGACAGTCATGTTATCTGCAAATAGAGTTTTTTTATCTTCCTTTACAATTTGGATGTATTTTATTTGTTTTTGTTTTTGTTTTTTTTTTTTGCCAAATTTCACTGGCTAGAACATCCAGTATAAGCGTGAACAGTAGTAGTGAGAGCAGACATTTTTGCCTTGTTCTCAACCTTAGAGGGAAAGAACTCAGTCTTTTATCATTAAGTATGATAGTAGTTTTTTCATAGATGTACTTTATTAGGTTTAGGAAGTCTCCATTGATTCTTTGTTGAGTGTTGTCAAGAATACACCCTCTAATCACATACATTTTTTTATTTTTAAAAATTTTATTTTATTTTATTGATTATGCTATTACAGTTGTCCCATATTCCTCCTTCATTCCCCTCCACCCTGCATGCCCCCTCCCACCCACATTCCCCCCCTTTAGTCCATGTCCATGTGTCATAAGTTCTTTAGCTTCTACATTTCCCATACTATTCTTGCCCTCCCCTTGTCTACTTTCCACCTACCATCTATGCTACTTACTCTCTGTACCTTTTCCCCCTCTCTCCTCCGCCCACTCCCCTGTTTCTAACCCTCTATGTGATCTCCATTTCTGTGGTTCTGTTCCTGTTCTTGTTGTTTGCTTAGTTTGTTTTTGGTTTTGCTTTAGGTGTGGTTGCTTTAGGTGTTAATAATTGTGAGTCTGCTGTCATTTTACTATACATGTTTTTTATCGTCTTTTTCTTAGATAAGTCCCTTTAACATTTCATATAATAAGGGCTTCACTTTCGGCCAAGATGGAGGCATAGGTGGACATACTGTACCTCCTTGCACAACCAAAATTAAGGACAACAAAAATTTAGAAACAAAAATAAACCAGAACAAGCAGAAAATTGAACTGTATGGAAGTCCCTACAACCATTCATCTAGACTGGTAAAAGGGGTGGAGTCAGCAGCCAGTGGAAAGGGTTCACAGCAGGAAAAAGTGGTGGCCAGCAGACCCTGTGCGTGGGCGTAGGGAGGCAGTGAGCAGATGCAGTGAGGCGAGAAAGGCAGCTGGCTTTCTGCACTCACACATTCACATGCAGATAAACCAGGTGAAAATGGGCAGCGAGACAGACCGAGCAGCCCAGGGTCCCAGCACCAGGAAATAAAGCCTAAAAGCACTGATTGAAAACACTTGTGGGGGTTGAGGTGCTGGGAGAAACTCCCAGCCTCACAGGAGAGTTCATTGGAGAGACCCACAGGGTCCTAGAATATACACAAGCTCACCCACCTGGGAATCAGCACCAGAAGGGCCCAATTTGCCTGTGGGAAGTGACAGAAGAGACTGAAGTCTGACAGAGAGCAGAGCAAGCACCATTGTTCCCTCTTGGACCTCACCCCCACATACAGCATCACAACCCAGTGCTGGGCTGACCAGCCCTGGTGAACACCTAAGGCTCTGCCCCTCATACATAACAGGCATGACAACACACACACAAAAACAAAATGGCCGAAACGGAAGAACAGATCAAAACTACACAGCAAATACTTTTAAGTGACAAAGGGATAGCCAACCTATCAGATGCACAGTTCAAAGCACTGGTGATCAGGATGCTCACAGAAAAGAATGGTTGATTTTGGTCACTAATTACATGGAAAAAATGAAGGCTACGCTAGACAAAATGAAAGAAAACACACAGGGAACCAATAGTGATGGAAAGAAAACTGGGACTCAAATCAATGGAGTGGACCAGAAGGAAGAAAGAAACAATCAAACAGAAAAGAATGAAGAAACAAGAATTCAAAAAAATGATGAGAGGTTTAGGAACCTCCAGGACATCTTGAAATGTTCCAACATCCGAATTATAGGGGTACCAGAAGGAGAAGAGGAAGGGCGACAAATGGAAAATTTATTTGAACAAATAATAAAGGAGAACTTCTCCAATCTGGCAAAGGAAATAGACTTCCAGGAAGTCCAGGAAGCTCAGAGAGTCCCAAACAAGTGGGACCCAAGGAGGAACTCACCAAGGCACATCATAATTACATTACCCAAGATTAAAGAGAATGAGAGAATCCTAGAAGCAGCAAGAGAAAATGAGACAGTTACCTACAAAGGAGTTCCCATAAGACTGTCAGCTGATTTCTCAAAAAGAGACCTTACAGGCAAGAAGGGGCTGGAAAGCAGTATTCCAAGTCATGAAAGGCAAGGACCTACATCCAAGATTATCCAGCAAAGCTTTCATTTAGAATGGAAGGGCAGATAAAGTGCTTCTCAGATAAGGTCAAGTTAAAGGAGTTCCTCATCACCAAGCCCTTATTATATGAAATGTTAAAGGGACTTATCTAAGAAAAAGATGATTAAAAAATATGAACAGTAAAAAGACAGCATCTCACAGTTATTAACAACCACACCTAAAACAAAAGCAAACTAGGCAAACAACTAGAACAGGAAGAGAACCACAGAAATGGAGATCACATGGAGGGATAGCAACAGGAGAGTGGGAGGAGAGAGGTGGAAAAGGTACAGAGAATAAGTAGCATAGATGGTAGATAGAAAATACACAGAGGGAGGGCTAGAATAGTATGGGAAATGTAGAAGCTAAAGAACTTATGACACATGGACATGAACTAAATGGGGGGAATGTGTGGGGGGGTGTGCAGGGGCAGGGGAGTGAAGAGGAGGAAATGGGACAACAGATAGCATAATCAATAAAATATATTTTTTAAAAAAGAAGTGCAAGTGGGTAGTTACAGAATAGCCATGGGCATGTAAGTACAGTATAGGAAAGGGAGTAGCCAGAGAACTTACATGCATTACCCATGGACCTGAACAGTGGTGGGGGGATTGCCTGAGGGAGAGGGGTGCTGGGTAGAGGGGACAAATGGGGAAAATTAGGATAACTGTAATGGCATAATCATTAAAATATAATTTAAAATATAAATTAAAAAAATAAGGGCTTGGTGATGAGGAACTCCTTTAACTTGACCTTATCTGAGAAGCACTTTATCTGCCCTTCCATTCTAAATGAAAGCTTTGCTGGATAATCTTGGATGTAGGTCCTTGCCTTTCATGACTTGGAATACTGCTTTCCAGCCCCTTCTTGCCTGTAAGGTCTCTTTTGAGAAATCAGCTGACAGTCTTATGGGAACTCCTTTGTAGATAACTGTCTCATTTTCTCTTGCTGCTTCTAGGATTCTCTCATTCTCTTTAATCTTGGGTAATGTAATTATGATGTGCCTTGGTGAGTTCCTCCTTGGGTCCCACTTGTTTGGGACTCTCTGAGCTTCCTGGACTTCCTGGAAGTCTATTTCCTTTGCCAGATTGGAGAAGTTCTCCTTTATTATTTGTTCAAATAAATTTTCCATTTGTCGCCCCTTCCTCTTCTCCTTCTGGTACCCCTATAATTCGGATGTTGGAACATTTCAAGATGTCCTGGAGGTTCCTAAACCTCTCATCATTTTTTTGAATTCTTGTTTCTTCATTCTTTTCTGTTTGATTGTTTCTTTCTTCCTTCTGGTCCACTCCATTGATTTGAGTCCCAGTTTTCTTTCCATCACTATTGGTTCCCTGTGTGTTTTCTTTCATTTTGTCTAGCGTAGCCTTCATTTTTTCCATGTAATTAGTGACCAAAATCAACCATTCTTTTCTGTGAGCATCCTGATCACCAGTGCTTTGAACTGTGCATCTGATAGGTTGGCTATCCCTTTGTCACTTAAAAGTATTTGCTGTGTAGTTTTGATCTGTTCTTCCGTTTCGGCCATTTTGTTTTTTGTGTGTGTGTTGTCATGCCTGTTATGTATGAGGGGCAGAGCCTTAGGTGTTCACCAGGGCTGGTCAGCCCAGCACTGGGTTGTGATGCTGTATGTGGGGGTGAGGTCCAAGAGGGAACAATGGTGCTTGTTCTGCTCTCTGTCAGACTTCAGTCTCTTCTGTCACTTCCCACAGGCAAATTGGGCCCTTCTGGTGCTGATTCCCAGGTGGGTGAGCTTGTGTATATTCTAGGACCCTGTGGGTCTCTCCAATGAACTCTCCTGTGAGGCTGGGAGTTTCTCCCAGCACCTCAACCCCCACAAGTGTTTTCAATCAGTGCTTTTAGGCTTTATTTCCTGGTGCTGGGACCCTGGGCTGCTCGGTCTGTCTCGCTCCCCAGCTTCGCCTGGTTTGTCTGTGTAGGAATGTTGAACCGCTCTGTCAAGCAGCTGCCCTTCGGGCCTCACTGGGTCTACCAGCCACTACCTGTGTTCCGGGGTCCACAAGCCACCAGTTTTTTGTTTGTTTGTTTTTTGCCGCGACCCCTCTCTGCCTGATGCCCGACTCTACCTGCTGCCCAACTCCACCCCTCCTACCAGACTTGATGAATGTGTCTAACTCCTTGGTTGTTGGACTTCTGTACAGTTCAATTTTCTGTCAGTTCTGGTTATTTTTTTTTTGTTTCTAATTTTTCGTTGTTCTTAATTTGGTTGTGGGAGGAGGCACAGTGTGTCTACCTATGCCTCCATCTTGGCCAGAAGTTCTCTTCCAGATACATTTTATTAAAGTGGCATTATAATGATAAAGTTAACTACTTCATTTGCCAGAATAATACTTCCTGGCATTTATGTGAATACAAATAAATTTTCACCAAAGTATATGTTATGTACAAAGTAGGATATAACTGTCCACCTTAGGACATAACTATTACTTACTTGATTCACACAATTAATTGGTAAAAGAAGCAATAATTATTCCTTTATTTTTTAGGTCAGAAAGTCAAGACATCAGGACAATAAATAGCGTAGTCCCAGTGTACAATGATTTTTATTTGTTTGTCTAAATACAAAATTTATGAACTTAGATTTTTAGGTCAAGAAAACTTTTTTGAATAAAAAAGATCAAAAGAAGCTTCTGAATACTCTGCTTTCTGCTCCCATCCCAAAAAGAGTTCCAATCATGTGGGAGAAAGCAAAGGCTGGATCTAAGAGCCAAAACCAACAAAGTGAAATCTCATGGAGGCCCCATAAAAGATCTCTGGTGCATTTCCAAAACTTAGTTGTCCAGGTCCAGGGTTGGGAAGACCATAGCAATGCCTGTGTTAAAGTTTGGGGCTTTGGTTGGTCAAACTACTAAACACTAAGGAAATATAGCTGCTACAAAAGCTAAAGAAATCTTATGTTGCATTAATAGATGCCTGGTGTTTGTATCAAGATGAGAACTAGTCTTATGATTTCCTGGACTGCTCAGTAAATCAGAGGTGTTCTGTCCAATTCTTAACAGTATTTTAAAGAGGGAAATGGGTTAACCAGTGGTAATTTACTAAGATTAAAAATGAAGAGGATGCCGTGAGGAATGCTTGAGAAACTGAGATGAGAAATGGCCAGATCTACTGGGAGTCTAAAGCAAAACCTCAGAGAAGAGATAATAGATGCTGCCACTGGACAGTGTCAGCAGAGGTACACGTGACAACACAGATGAAAATATGTATGAGGGGTAAGCATGACATCATTCGGGCAGAGTAACTCCAAGGGCTACAGCTTGAGTCACAGGGTAAATGGTGATGCCATTGTATCACTACAATGATCAGAACTTTCAGGAGCTACAGGTTTGGTGAGTTGGTTTTGTTCTTGCTGAGTTCCCACCAGAAATGTTTGGTGTGCAATTGAATATACAGATCTAGAACCCTGTGAAGAAGTTTGGGATGCAGCTTAGACTTAGCCATCACTGACATGCAGGTGAAAGTTGCAAACATAGGTGAGAATGACTGATGAGTGCCATCTCAGTTAAGCCAGTCACTTGACAACCTGGTTTTGGCCATCACATTTCTGAGATTATACTGTCTAGTATTTGGGCCAAATTTTCAAAAGCTTTAATTCTCTTATGAATGTAATTTTCAGTTCAGTCCCTTAAACAGAATAACAACAAGGACAATCCATCCTTCCTCACATGGACCGTGTGAGTGTGTCAACAGTAGTATAGACAGGGAGATTTACTTATATTGAACCCTCTCATCAGAATGCTCCATGGCAAGCCCAGAAAAATGTGTCCTTAAACCCCACCTGAATTTGAGAAAACGCCAGGCAGTTATACTACGGGCATTCTGCTCAAACTTGCAAAATTCAACAAGGAAGAATGTGAATGTAAATGAAGTTGAATTTCAAGCCATTAAGATCTGGTTCTAAAGTTTTTCTTTTTTTTTTTTAAGATAATGTCTGCTTCAACAAATCTCTGTATCACAGATTCTGGGATAAATAAAGGTGATTCAAGAGAAGAGTTACTTACTGGAGTCAGATTTTTAAAATGTGTTTTTACATTTTGTTAGAAATTATCAAATTGTTTGAAAGGTTGGAGCCAGTTTTTAATAGGGATTTTTTAAATAAGTGTCTTCTGTATGTTTAATTGTGATGTTGTTTAACAAAATAGAGAATAATGCCAATTTATAGTTTTTCCTTCAGTCCTGTTTCCAAGATGGCTCGATCTTATTTCTCTAATGTCTGTACTTTCACATGATGTAACACTTGGTGGGCTACAGGACTGCTGTCCTTGTCATGTTATGGACACTGGTGTTATGTCATATCTTGCCTCATTTGCATTTTGAATTTGCTTCTTTCCTCTGAAGCAAGTTCTTTTTTCTCATCCCCATCTCCATTGGGAAGAGTTGACCAAGGAGCGTTTTTGTGTCACCTCTACATAGATAAGTCACTCTGTGTAGCAATAACTAGTTTGTTATAGATCTGCTTCTTTCTAATGGATAGGTTCTTGAGAGCAGAGACCTTGCTTGGACTTAGCATGGTGCCAGACACATAGTAGATGCTCAATAAATGGGCTTACCAAAGAGAAGCGAAGAAAGGAGGAAAGAGAGATATGCTTATAAGGAGCACCTGAAGAATTTGAGCAGAAGGGACCTGAGACATAGGAGAAAAAACAGGAGATAATAGTATATATCACAGAAGCCAAAGGAGCAGAGAATTTTAATGGGAAAGGCCAGTCATTATTGTTATTAGCTATCGAGAGCCAATGAGATAAGTTCTGAAAATCTTTGTTGTAGTTTTAGGAACTACACCTGAGGTAACATAGCAGGTGTTTCCAACCCCACACAAAGATGTGCTGGCAAGGAGAGGCAGCAGGTGACCTCTAGAGGTATATACCAATAGAGCAGCTTGACATAGTGATATCCATCTTCTTACATTCTACATAATAATTTTTTTCCTGGTGTCAAACTGTTTAAAAAACTGAATAAAGAGCCCTGGCTGGTGTACCTCAGTGGATTGAGCACGGGCTGCGAACCAAAGTGTTGCAGGTTCGATTCCCAGTCAGGGCACATGCCTGGGTTGCAGGCCACGGCCCCCAGCAACCACACATTGATGTTTCTCTCTCTCTCTCTTTCTCCCTCCCTTCCCTCTCTAAAAATAAATAAATAAAATCTTTTTAAAAATCTTTTTAAAAGTTGGTTTTTAAAAAAAAAACTGAATAAAGTTCAAAATTTTAAAAACATATATTTTCAGGCTTTTCAGTACAGTAGAGTCAAATTGAGATTTGGAAGCTCATTTGGTGAATCCTAACAAGGCTGAAATCTTCCTGGTGACTCATTTCTTAGAAGGTGATAATGAGAAAGATGGTCACAGTAGTAAAATTGTATAATTTAAACCTGCAGCTTTCTCACAAAAAGCAAACTTATTCAGTCATGGTGTTTAAAAACTATCAAAATTAGCAAGATCATAGCTGCAAAATAAGGAAATGTGTCTCTATGGGATATTTGAAAATTCTAAGAAAAAGAACACAATGTCTTACCACCAGAAAGAATAAACTGTTCATGAGATGGTAATATCAGTTAATATAAAATATGCAACTTCTTGAAGGGAAAGGAATTAGACTAATTTAAAAAAGATTAATATGTTGAGTTTTTAGAAGAATAGAGACTTCTAAAAATAATGATTTTTTTAAAGTATAGTAATAGAAAATAAATTCCATATTTAAGATTACTTAATTATGCTATCAGTTTTAAGGAATCCTCTTAGGCCACAGGCCAATATCATTATTCATTTGACTGCCTGAAAAAAAATTACATTCCACTTTTGACAGTCACTATAAAGAGGGTTGGGTAAACCTAACATTGCAATCTATGAATATTCTTTTTTAGATCAAACCAAGCAAAATTTTCTGTGGTTGATTATCATTCATATTCCCTGCCAATTTAAATATTTTGAAAGGAAAGTTTACTTTTTTCACATTCACAGATTTAATACTACTTTTAAATAAATATTGTTCTTTGTTTTCATTGCCTTACAATTATAATAATAGCAAGTTCATGTTATTCCCACTTTTCTTTTTAAGGAAATGTATTGATGAGCTAAATTAATATGTGATTATATTCTCTATGAGAGGAGAATGAGTTGAGCAGGAGAAGGATTAAAATGAGCATGTCAGGAGCCCTCCAGCCCTCTCTTACATCATTTAATTTTTAGAGGATCATGGGATTGAAGGTACCTCTACAATAGGGTAGGGTTTTTTTCTTAATTAAAATTAAATCTCAGGAAAATGTAATACTTTAATTAAGTGCATTTTAATATGAAAGCCTCAACACAGATAATTTATTATTAAAGAAAAATCTGAATTCTCCTTTTGCTTTTTCTCCCTTTCTACCCATGAACACATATAGGCCTGCTGATAGCTCAGTCATGTGGGCAGTTTGAGGTGGGTCGAGGGACCACTGCCCAGTCCCACTGATGATGCAACAGGAATCTACTTCAACTCAGTAATTGTTCTAGGGAAATAGAGAAATACTTTTCCACTTCTTTTAGATTTTATACATGTTTAATAATGTAGACTCCCAGTCAAGATGGAGGCATAGGCAGACATGCTTCATGTCCTCACACAACCACAGAGAGAATTACAACTAAACCTCAAAACAAATTATACCCAGAACTGTCAGAAAATTAAACTGTATGGAAGTCTGACAACCAAGGATTTAAAGAAGCCACGTTCACCCATACAGGTAGGAGGGGCAGAGATGCAGATACAGGCAAAGAGGCAAGGAGATGTGGGGTGATGCAGAGAGGTGGCAACGGTGGCAGAATGGGCAGTCCCACATTCATATGTGGTGGATAAAAGTCAGGAAGGGTACTTCAGGGGCTAGCGATCCCAGCCCCAGGCCAGACCACACACCCCAAGGTTCCAGTGCCAGGAAGATAAATCCCCATAACTTCTGGCTATAAAAACCATTGGGGGTTGGGATAGCTAAAGAAACTGCCGGATTTTCAAGAGATTCTGCCTAAAGGGCTCTCACAGTCTTAGATTGTAAGAAATCCACTCACTCTGGGATTCAGAACCAGGGGAACAGCTGGAAGGGTGCTAGTTGCATGCAGGGAGTGGGCAAAGTGACTGGAAATGGGGCAAGGGCCAGGAAAACCTCCAGAAGCCAGGCAGTGGCACGGTCCCCTCTCCAGGCCCTCCCCCCATGAAGAGAGTCCCAAACAAAGTGGCGAAGCAGGTTGCCCCATGCTGGTGATTACATAAGGTTCTGCCTCACACAATTTACGGGTGCCTTTTCTACAACAGGCCATGCTACTAAGACAGGGATTTAAAACAGCTCTACCTAATACACAGAAACAAACCCAGGGAGGCTGCCAAATTGAAGGGACAAAGAAATATAGCCAAAATAAAAGAACAAAACAAAAACCCAGAAAAAGACCTAAATAAAACAGAGATAACCAACCTTTCAGGTGCAGAGTTCAAAATACTGGTGATCAGGATACTAAAAGAATGCATTGAGTACAGCAACAACATAAAGGAAGAAATGGAGGTTACACTAAGTGAGATAAAGAAAAATCTATAGGAAACCAACAGTGAAGGGGAGGAAGCTAGAATTCAAATTAACAATTTGGAACATAAGGAAGAAATAAACATTCAACCAGAACAGCAAGAAGAAACAAGAAAAATGAGGATAGTATATATAAGAAGCCTTTGGAACATCTCCAAATGTGATAACATCCAAATCATAAGAATTCCAGAAGGAGAATGGGAAGAGCAAGACATTGAAAACTTATTTGAAAAAATAATGAAAAACTTCCCCAATTTGGCAAAGGAAGTGGACATACAAGTCTAGGAAGCACAGAGAGTCCCAAGGAGTTGGACCCAAAGAGGGCCACACCAAGATACATCATAATTAAAATGCCAAAGGTTAAAGATAAAGTCTTAAAAGCAGCAAGAGAAAAGCAGAGAGTTACCTACAAAGGAATTCCCATAGATGATCAGCTGATTTCTCAAAAGAAATTTTGCAGGCAAGAAGGGACTGGTGAGAAGTATTTGAAGTGATAAAAAGCAAGGACCTATAACCTAGATTACTCTATCCAGCAAAGCTATCATTTAGAGGGGAGATAAAGTGCTTCCCAGACAGGATAAAGCTAAAGGAGTTCATCTTCACCAAGCCCTTATATGAAATGTTAAAGGGACTTATCTAAGAAAAAGAAAAAGATTAAAACTATGAACATATGAAAAATGGCAACAAATTCACAACTATCAACAACTGAATCTAAAAAAATAAACTAAGCACAAATGACCAGAACAAGAACAGAATTGCAGCTATGGAGATCATTTGGAGGGTTATCAGCTGGAGGGGAGGGGAGAGAATGGGGGAAATGGTGCAGGGAGTAAGAATCACAACTGATAGGTACAAAATAGACAGGGGGGTGTTAAGAATACTATAGAAAACGGAGAAGCCAAAGAATCTATATGCACAACCCATGGACATGAACTAAGGAGGGGGATTGCTGGAGGGAAGAGTGGACTGGGCGGAGGGGGGCAAAGGGGTAAAAATTGAGACATCTGTAATAGCATAATCAATATAATATATTGAAAAAACAATGCAGCATGGCGTTATAATTTAAAGCATGGACTTGACCATGGGCCTTGGAGTCAGGTAAATTTGTCTTCAGACCTTCTCCCCCAATTTCTAGAGTTTTGACTCAGTGCCTCAGCATGACCTCTAGGACAGGGTGGTTAGGAAGAGTTAGGAGGTAATGCAGGTCAAAGGCTTAGCACAGAATCTGGCCAGCATGAAACATGCAATAAATGATGGCTGTTATTATAAAGCATTCCAGATGCGTAAATATTGCACTCCGTGCTTCCAGCCAGTCTCCTGAAGACAAGGACAAAATCACCTGTGCACTCTGTGCAGCTGTACCTGTTGCTCACTGTGTTGCTCACTGCCATTTTCTATCGTATACACTATTGTTTAGGCCCAGGGTGACACTGGGAAATAGGAAAGAGTTCCTAAAGAGCTCCTCCTTCTGCTTGTTACTGCTGTATTTTGTGTCCTTCTATCTGAAACTTAAACAGTGTTTTTGAGAATCCAGTTATGAACTTTTTTCTATTATTAAATCATTATCTCAAACTATAAAAATACTTTTTATTTCTTTACTAGAAAAAATGTATTTTCATTAAGCTAAGGGAGATTTGAGCAGTCTCGTGGGCTTTAAAAAAGTTTCGTACAGGCCACTTGTTTTGAAACTTAGGGTACATTTCAATTTTATAAAACAGTGGTAAGTCCTGTGAGAAAAACAATGTGTTTCTCAGAATTAATAAGATAACCCAATAATCTAATTATGTAAATTCAATTGCTGTGTTGTAATTATGATTGTTGGATTATAATGGCAACCATAATGTGGACATTTTGTTTAAAAAACACTTTTGAGAAAATGTGTTGTAGTTTGAAGACCTGATGCTGAAGAATAAGAGAACAGAGAATGAAAACTCTCTTGGTATGGAAGTGTATCATTAATTAGGTGAAGAAACCTAACCCCTACATTTTAACAAACACTAAAACCTACATGGGATCCAGGAAACCAAAGTAAACAGTGCTTTCTGAACCAATCCCTACATCCTTTATGATGTTCTGTATGTACTGATCCCAAGCACTGAGAAGAGAAAAAGCAGGTCTTCTTTCTCTTCTGTGAGTGTGTTGGGAGGGAGGGGCATGGGTAGGTGGGGTTGGGTGGAAGAGAACGTAGCCCTGGGGCAAGGCTGCAGAGGATAAATGGGTTAAGATTTCTGCGCAGTTTAAGAAAAGACTGAAATATTTCTACATAAACACAGCAAGAGGTAAGGGAATAGAGAAAGTAAGAAGACATGTAACCAGTCAAGGTGATAAATGCTGGTTTTTCTCAGAGCCCCAAAGCCATGGCCCTATGAGTGGAAAGCCAGGCAGAAGCCGGCAAGGATAACAACATCCACATTGTGTTTGTTGAGTGGAGGCCAGCATCATGGTCAGGGTCACAGCTTGTTTGCTAGACCTCTGACTTGGTAGCCAGACAGCTGGCCACCCTCAGGCAGGTACTGCACAGGATGGAGGGGGTGTGGCTGTGCGGTTCCCGGCACTGCTGCCAGACGCCGCCCAGTGGTTCCTTCCTGATCATCACCCACCATCTCTTCTCTCCAGCCAGCTTCCTGTCGGCTGCCTGCCAAATAAGGAATTTAATGAGGACGGATGTGTGTTCTGTGTATGTAGTTTGGAACAAAAGTTATGAGGGTGTGTAAAAAATGTTCCTTGAAAACTTTAAAATCTGTAAGAGTTTGGAAGCAAAGGATGAGACCTACAATTTGCATAGGTATTCGTTCTTAGGTATTCATTCTTAAGTAGCAAGTTGTGTTTGTTGTACGGCACTGCATCAATAAAACAGAAATTTCTCCCAGCAACCATTGCCCCGCTGTCCTGTGTCTGCCAGAGCAGGGAAACAGGGCCACACCTGCTCCATTCCCCTAATGAATTTTTGCATCTCTCCTCCCCTGTGCTATTCAGTGTTGAAAGGAGGGGCCACTTAGTAATTCTACACCTGTTAAGTCCACGCCTATCAACTCCTTGAGCTTCCCAAACAAGTGCGTGGCAAAGCATGAGGACGTCTGAACCTGGGTGGAGATGACCCTGGCCACTGCTGGCTGTGGCTTTGCGGGGTTTTGTTAAGCGTCCCTAATGTGGGTCCTGCAATGGCAGTTGATGACAGCAATTTGTATTCCAGAACGAAGAACAAGCTGCAGTCAGCTCAAAATGATTACAAGTCATCAAGACGGAGTAGTCTGCCACCTGAACTACTACTAGGGCACGATGCTAGAGGAAGACTTCAAAGAAACATTAAAAACTTGGAACCCATTCACCTGAGGCGCCCGAAAAAGAGACCATCCATATTTCCAGGTAGGAATTGTTACATTTATGCCTGCCAATTAAAAAAAACACAAAAACATACAAGGCTTGTATTTTATTTGTTACCATTAGATGTGTTCCATTTAAAGTTAACTTGGGACACATTTCAGAGTTTAAAGTAGCCAAATCAACATGTTTGAATGTAAAAAATAGAATGATTTTTCTCCCTGAAACACCCCCAGCCCCGTGTCTTTTATTTTCCTAACACCTTTAAGGGTCTGTGGATAAGCAGCTGTTTCATTACTTGTCAGGAGCAGCTTTGCCTGCAGTCTTTCAGAAGTCCCTGCTGCCTTTCATTCTCTGGCATTTTTTCTTTATTTTGCAAGATTATTGGATTGTTGAGTGAAGCTGATGTTTGTGTGCCCCAGAAATTAACACCATTAAATATTCGGATGCATGCTTCAAATTCCTGTCTTGCATGGGCGCCTAAAACCTTTGGTAGAAAAGAGCTCAATCAAACAATGTGGATGGTGAAATGCGGGAGAGCTCAGAGGCCTCACTGCTTTTAATGTGGATGAAGGGACTCTGATGTCTGATTTAGATGTCCCTGCCTGGGTGGTTCAGACGGGGAGATGGTGTAAGATGCCTGTGACAGTGAGCTCTTCCCGAGGGATCACTGAAGAATATTAATTTAGTCAACCTGATTTCAATAGTATTTGCATGGGGATTTCCTGGAGAAACTGAAAGTGGCTTTTTTGTTATGATTAATTGGTTTATCAAAGTCTTCAGGGAGGACAGATTAGAAACAACTACTGAGAGCTAATTCTATGGTGGTAGAAAAGGAAAAAAGTAATTTAATTAGGCTTTACTTCATAAAAATGGTATTGACTCCCCTGTTAGCTGAGTTTTTGCATTGCTTTAGAAAATAGCTGGGAGGTGATTTAGAAATATGGGGCTCAAGGCCACAACCTGAAAATTACACTGCTTAAGGAAGCTGTTGTTTCATGAATTTCTTTTTGGTTCGGTAATGTTGCCCTGATGTCAAACTCCCCTGCAGGAAAAAGCAAGGCCCAGACTGGCAGGGGCCAGTGGTGTGAGTGTGTGCGTGTGTGAATATGCTGGGGGAGAAGGAAGGGCTGCTGTGATATGGAAAATGCTATAGGGGGGAATATTTACCTGTTTAAAGTATCTCAAAACAGTTGCTTTCTGCCTGTGCTCTTTGATCTGCAAGCCTGGAAGCATCGCCCTTCCAGCTGGTTCCCTAGTACTTCAGGGACCTTCTTCTAGCCCTGTTCTTCACCTGCTGTGCTTTCTTCTCTCCCTTTGTTCTTTGGGCTAATATGTCTGGATCTATGTAGGTATGGTTCTTCCTGTTCTTCTCCACCACCAAACCTTCCTCCCAGCCCTCATGAGGGCTTCCCCTCCTTTCCAAACAACCAAATTCCAGGACACTTCACTTCCTCCAGCCACAGTTCCCATTTTGGCCTCTCTTCAAGATCACCTAGCTCTGGGCTATAAGCTACAGTCACAAAATTGTGAGAAGACCTGTTACTTGAACCACACACAGGTTATACTTTCTGAGATCTTGAAATGTCATGATTAATGTAACAGGGTGGAGTGTGAAAAGAGCATTGGACTTAGGGGAGCTGAGTTCTAGTCTAGACTGTGTCCCTAAATGGCTGTGTGTGTTTTCTAAGCCACCTCATTGACACCTGTTGCCTTCAAGCACATTATTTATTTCTGCTTATTTCTGACCCCCTGTCCTTTCCTTGGGAACAGCAACAGATGGCTCTTACCATCTTTCTCCCAGTCTTTCTGCCAGGGTCTCCAGTTGACAAACTTGTGAGCCACCTGCCGAGAGTTTGAGTACTACAGGCTGCTTGATGTCTTCCTTCAGCTAAGCCTGACTCCATTGTCACGCAGGTTGCATGAATTTCTTTTTATAATGGATGACTTAGAAATGCTACTGGGCTGCAAATCCTAAACATCAACTGTGAGCAGAAATGTGGGTAGATTGTGAGAAGCATTTCCCATTTTATACTGCTATATAGTTGGACCTGAGGGTCAGAGAAATTAAATTGCAACTTAGAATTAATAACTGACAAAACTAGGCCTCAGACCTGGCTCTTTGCACTACAGCACTGAAGCTGCTTCCCTCAGTTGTGTTGCACCCCATTGTCATCTGTTGTTCCTGTTGCAGGAGAAACTCCCAGACATTCGGTTCTTCTTGTCTATGCAGTAAAGAATTACAGATAAGCAAGTATATTAGCATGCAAGCAGGATTTATTGGTGATATGTTCTCATGGGAGAGAATGGGCCTTGCTGAGGTCAGGGAGAAAGACAAGGGCAGAAGTAGCAAGAGCAAGGATAGCCAGAGGCCAGGCAGCCAGAGAGCGAGCCAAGAGGGAGCCCTTTGTTCTGAAGACTTGCATAGTTGGCAGGATAGGGGTGAAGAAGTTACATACTGAGCCCTGGCCGGTGTAGTTCAGTGGATTGAGCTCGGACCTGAGAACCAAAGGATCAAGGTTCAATTCCCAGTCAGGGCAGATGCCTGGGTTGCAGGCCAGTTCCCAGCAAGGGACACACAAGAGGCAACCATACATTGATATTTCTCTCCCTCTCTCCTTCCCTTCCCCTCTAAAGATAAATAAAAATTTTTTAAAAAGTTACATACTGATTGACAGAGAAAGGTGGTGCCAACTTTCTGTGGGGGTGGGGGCATGAATACCCAAAGGTGTTAATGGGCATTTAACACCTTTGGGCACTATGGGCCCTTTCCTGCCTTTCAGGCCTTGGGACGAAAACACATTTTCAAAGGCCTTCTTTCCCAGATAGTGGAAACCATACATAGAATTTCAGGCACTGCCCTCCTCTCATGTTAGCGTGGTATTTCCTATGATGTTGTAACACCTGGCAAGATTACTAGACCAAGCTCAGGACAGCTGAGTTAGTGGGTGAGACATGTCTCCCTCCTCCTCCCTACCTTTGTTTGCTATCTCTCCTACCTAACATTATGATTTGTCTGAAGAGATTCGAGTCTGGAGGACATGTCAGTGTTCCAAAATGCATTTGTCTGGACCCTCACATGCACACAGACAACTTTACCCTGCACCTCAAATCTCATATTTTCAGTCCCATGCTGAATGACTGATTGGTCAATCAGTTCATTCATTTACTCCCTCACTCATTCATTCATGAAATATTCATTCTGTCCTGAACTGTGTTAGGAATAGACCTTCAAGAATCCAGCTACATATCACCCTTCTGTTCTTATCTCACATTTTTCCTTTAAGGGACATTGCACCCTGAGGATAGTTACACATCCAAAATGCAAACTTTTTGCTTCCTTCCCTTACTTAGAATTCTTCAGTGGTTACCACTGTTCTTAGAATAAAGTTCAGACTGTATAATGCAAAGTACAAGAGACTGCATAATTTACCACCACTTCCATCCCTAGCCCCATCTGTTAGCACACCTTCCCCTCACATCCTCATAAACTCAGCCAGCTTCAGATCCCTACGGCCCAACATGTGTGCCCTTCTAGGGAGGTGCTATATACCCTGCCTGCAGAGCTTTACCTCTCTAATTCCTACCTTGGCTTTAGGTATCAGCTCAACATTCCTTCTTCTAGGAAGTTTTTCTAACCTCCACATCGGGGCTAGGTCCATTCTGTGCCCTCCTCATAACACTCAGACTTTATCACACTGTACTATAATTATCTGTTTGTCTGTATCTCTCACCAACCGGTGAACCAGGGACCGTATCAGTCTTGTTAACCATTGTATCCCTAGTACCTGTCACAATACCTGGCACATAGTATGTGCTCAATAAATATTTATTATTTACTCAGATTGTGCCAAAATGAGTTAACTCTTGGCATAGCTTGTATGCTCTGCCTTCTTCCAGACTCTGTTTGTGCTATTCTCAGTCACACACACATGCGCGCACTCTCCTGCATTCCTATTGTGCCCTTCCATTTTCTACCTCACCTTTAAGGCCCAATTCAAGTCTTCTGAGTTCTGCAGCCACCCAGCCTTCCACTTCCATCCTCTTGGAGTTTTTTCTCTATTATGCCAGCACCTCCTTGGCCTCAGTGCTGCATAAAACTGTAACAGAGAGTCCTACCTAGGATTGTGTTCAATTGCCTTAGGTTGTACATGGATTCAGTGGCCACTTTGTCACCCCGGTGCAACTGTTAAGTTTTTGTTTATATAGAAACTTTTTGAAAACATGGAGTATATTTTATATGTCCTAAAAAGGCCCCATTGTCTAGGAGGGGGAATTGGCACATAGTAGGTATTCAGTCAACATCTGGTAGTTTATTAACTAATTTGCTGTACAGTTGTGTCCACCCTGGAGGGCCTATCTGATTGCAGCTCCAGGAAAGAGCTGGATGGAAGTTAGAGACTGTCACTCTTGCTGGGGAAAGTGCAGGTATCCCTTGTCGCGGTGCAGTTCATTCACTGAAAAGTGTGCTGGGATTATACCATATGCCTGGAACTATTCTAGACCTTGGTGGAGAGCAGAGGGTAAGATAGCATCTGGTCCAGGCTGATGGGAATTTTCCTGTCAGAGTGCTTGCCAGTTGTGCAACTCAAATACCTTTTGGATACAGGAATGAAGGATCACCATACTGACAATAATGAATCTTAAAAATATAACCAATATACTTAAAAACCATACTTTTACATAAACATCGAAACCCAACACTTTTTATTCCATTAAAGAAATTTCAACAACTGAATTCTAGTTTGAGCTGTGCAGTAGAAGTGCTCCAGCCTCAGGTCTCCCAGGCCTGGTGGTGACAGTAATGGTCTCTGCAGTGGGCAGCAGCCTGGTTTCCCCTCCTCCTGAAAGGCTTGCAGCAGCTCCGTAGCAGGGGGCTCAGCCCGGTCACAGAAAGCAAAGGAAAGAGAGAAGCAGTCCTAACATACACCATAGTCACGGGCACACTGGATGACAATGAGCATCATCTGCATCTGGAAGAAAGCAGGGCTCAGGTGCCCAGGTACACTGGACTGTTCGTTCAGCACTCTTAAGCAAGCAAGTTGTGTATTCAATAATCTAGTTCTCAAAATACTCTACTGATTTTACAGTCATCTGTTGTGAAAAGCAAGGAGCCATCTGCTCCAAGGAAACAGACAGCCACACAGACTTCTTTGCTGTGTAGTCAGAGGATGGGCATGATGAAGGCTGCTCAGAGCCAGGAGGAGCAGGGGGCTCTGGCCAGAACTCACATGGCAGATACACAGCGTGGAGGTTAACTGTGATTCTCGTTTTAACTGAATTCTCTCCACAAGGCATTTTTTTCAAATCCACAATCTAAAAAATGTTATTTAAAATTATTATTTTTATAGTCAAGCAGATTGCAGACATTTCTAAATGAAACTGCTTTTTTTGTGGTTTTTGTTGGTTTTTATTGGAAACACAGGTTGTCATTACAACAATGGCAGTTAGATGCATCCTGGCCTCCCTTAGGGTGACCAGGAGACTGTGGGGACAACAGTTTGGTTCGGGCTGCCACTTGCAGTAATGAGCACCTACTTGTCACAGGCACAGTGAGACACTGGAATTAAGCATATCTCCTCTAGTGTCCTGTTCTCTGTTAGAATTCTCTCATTCCAGAACCCTGCTGAAGACTGCATTGATGTCGCTTCAGCATGGGCCTACAGGGATGTAGAAAAGTTTCGTCAGGGCCTCCTTAAAGATGTGCTGTGACAAGAAAGCCTCTTGGATGGTGTTTAGTTGTCACAGGCTCTGCATGGGCTTAGTGGTTCCACTTTGTGATGACAGGAACTATGTTTCGTACACCTGGGATTCCCACAACACCCACCACAGGGCTTTGCATGTGATAGGTGCTTGCAAGGTACTGAAATAGGCAAGGTGAAGATATGTGAGGATAAGGTGTCACAACCACTCTGCGGGCCCCATTCCAGCCTGGTTGTTCCTAGGCCACTTCCAGAGTAGCCATGCTCAGGGGCCAAGTTAAGGAGGCTTGAAGGCAAGACGTGGACCCTCTCCTCTCATGAAATGGTTTCAACCAAGGAATGTCATCTAGTGAGTAGCTTTCTCACAATGGGGTTCAAGTTCTGATCCCCATCTTACTAAAAGTAGAACCTGGGGTAAGTCCCTTGATGTCTCAAACCAGTTTTGCAGGTTGTGTTAAACTCAAATGAGATAAGGTGTGACTATGAAATGATGGACCAGATTTAACTATGTTCTCTTAGTCTTTGGTGGCATTAGAGGTTTTATTTTCATAATTTAGTACTTTCTTTTAATGGGTGGGTAGTGGGTATAATTGTGATGCCTTTGCAAATCTTCACTAATGGAAAGTTATCCAAAGTTTTGCTAAGCAGACCCTCTGCTAATGTAAATTCTATGTAATGAGATGCCAGGAAAGACTATTTTATTTTAATTTTCTCATATATAAGGATGACATGGAAACTTTCTTTGTAATGTAAATTTCGATGTATTTTTCTTAACATGCATCATGAAACTTGAGAGTAGTCATGTAAAGCCTTTGAAAATTGTTTGCTACTAGAAGCATCAATGCCTATGCTTTATAAACTTGCAGCCTTGATTTGTTTAATATTTTTGCCTACTTTTGTCTTGTGAAGGCCTTGCTTTTGGAAATTCAGCCCTTAAGCTTTTCTCTGAACTAAAACTTGGAATAGGAAGGTAATTGGTTTACACTGGTGATTTTAAAGAATAGCTTAGGGGCTCTGGCTGGGAATCTCAGTTGGTTAGAGTGTCCCCAAGACACCAATGTTGCAGGTTCAGTCCCTGGTCAGGGCACATGCAACAGTCAATGAGTGAATGCATAAATAAGTGGAGCAACAAATTGATGTTTCTCTCTCTCTCAAATAAATAAATAGTAAAAAAAAGAAAAATAGCTGATATGTGAAATTGTAAATGAATTCACTCAAAATTAATCTTTTTAAAATATTTGCAGTGTTAGTCAAAAACTTTTGAAGCTCAACATTTAACATATTGGTTTAAAACATTTATGGCTTTTCTTACTAAAAAATATGCAACAAAAATTGAGGTAGCCTGTTTACTTAAATAATCAAATTTATTTATTGGACAAGCTTATTCAGGGGGATGTTCTTGCTTTGCTTTCTAAAAAGAAACAAAAGCAAACTTTAAGGATATCAGTGGTAACCCAGTTACTTTGAAGGAAAACAAAAATGTAAAGTGCTGATACTGTAATGTTTATATGCATGATTTGTAAGCAGGGATTTTTACCTTTGTACAGAGACTGAGAGTGAGCTCAGCATAAGCAGAAGGCATCTGATTTATATCTCGACTTCAGGCTTTTCTCCTGTCATAAAAAAAAAATACAGGGTTCTGAATTCAGGAGTTAATAAAAGTGGCTTACACCACTCCTATATAAAAACAATTCATTTCCATTTGTTGATCTACACTAAATGTAATAGCTTTATCAATTTGAGAGATCCCATACCCTTCCCCACTGCCCCATGCTTAAAAAAATGCTCTTAATATGTATTCATATCTAGACTAAGGAAATATTACATACGTAATTTTATGTTTGCTCAATATACTTTGGTGATCCTTTTTAAACATTTTAAGTGTCTATATAAATAATGTACTTTTAACAAATATTTAGGGAGAAATGGCCATTTGGTTACTCAGTTGCATAAGAAATGACCATATCCTAACATTCTTTTGCTTCAAATATTTTAAGACTGTGTAAAGGATGTTGGCCTTCAAAATTTAATTAGAATACCTCCACCTTTTTTAAAAAATCTAGAAAAATATAGATATGGGGATGGGGGTTACAAAATGAGATTAAATGGGTAGCCATTTTTAGGTGACATACATGTAAAACTCTCATCACAAGGTGGTGAGAGTATTTTTCAGTCACCATTTTAAAACCTTGCCGTCCTAAGTGGGGCGTGAGTTCATGTTTTGTGCTGAACAACTGGTTGTCAGGCACACCCTTGAACATGCTGGGCATTGAGAGTGTGTTTAGAGGTGGAGAGACCAAATGGTGGTGTGGACCGTCGTCCTGAGGTCAGAAGCACCAGTGGCACTACTCAGCTATCAGGTAGCACACTTCTCTCCCACCCCAATACTTCAGAAAGACTAAAGTCATCCTCATGGATAATCAATACTGGGTGGCTTTTTAGGGTTATTATGGGCAATAAAGGTACAATTTAAAAAAACATTCCTTAGTTTTGAAGTATCAAAATACGTGCCCAAGGGTAAATGGAAAATATCCTTGAGAGAGATGACATCTATTCATCAAAATTATATAATGCTGAATTTTGGGGTGTAAAAACACTGTGCAAGGACTGAAGATGGCAAAGACATCAATACACAGTGTTTAATTTCTCACTGGAAGAGCAGGGCACATCAATGTGGGCATTGGATTTTCTGTGGCAACTAGTATTTAAGCTCCCTGATGCGCTAGCTAAAGGCAACACTGACACCCTGTCATCGGGCACAGAAGCCCTGACTGGCAGTGAGTCTGCCTGCAGGAAAGTCCCTGGAGGGGACCTTAGTCCTCCTCCTTCTCCTCCTCTGGGTTTCCTTGCTGGAGGTTTGTTACTTTTTATAGTTGCTTCTCTTTTCTTCTCTCTCTAACAAACAGCTACATGGGAAAGGGTCCGAAGCTGAATGTCCCTCCCCAAGGGCCCAACTCAGGAAGGGTTTCCATTCTTTTGAGATTTTCAAACCCCTGTGTGACTAAGGGAATATTAATGTATCAGTATTTGTTTTTAAAGTAAACTTTATTAACATTCAGATTTACAGAGAAATTACAAAGATAGGTTTCCCACAGAGCCCACCCCCAGTTTCTCTTATTATTAACATCTCAGGTGAGTTTGGTACTTTTTTTACAATTAATGAACCAGCTTTGGTAGGTTATTGACTGAAGTCTGTCTTGATTCATATTTCCTTAGTTTTTTCCCAAATGTCTCTTTTGTGCTCCAGGACCCACATCCCATGTCTCCCTGGGCTCCTTCCATTGTGACAGTTTCTGAGGCTTTCCTTGGTTTGGGTGGTCCTGACAGTTCTGAGGACAGGTCAGGTATTTTATAGAATGTTGCTCAGTTTGGGAATTTGATATTTTTCTGGGATGAAGACTTTTCACTGTATACCTTTCAAAAGTTGAAAAAAAAATAGCTGAATTATGTTCAATCTATTTCCTATTCAAAAATTTAAGTAATTTAAAAGACCTAAACTATGGGAACTAGGAAGAAGAAAAAGGAGAGGAAAGAGGGAGGAGGGAAGGAAAAGGAAGAAGTGAAAGAGAGAAGAAGGAGGAGAGTAGGTGAAGAGAGGGAGGGAGGGACAGGGAGGCTTTGGTGAGAGGCAGCCCTGCCCAGGACTCCCCACTCTGGGCGCTGACATCCAGCTCCCAGGCCTGGCCTGGCCTGGCCTCAGAGAAGCACACTGTGCTGAGGGGTCTCTGCCATTCCTCAGCCAGCTTTGTTTTGTCCTTGCACTAGGAGTGGGGACAGCAGAGGTGGAAAGTCCTTTTGGTACTAGGGGTTCCTTGGGCCTGAAGACCTGGGACAGGTGCCAAGGAGGAAAAGGGGGTGACCCCTTGGCCGGGTCTGGATGCACTGACTGCATCACCACCACTGCTGGTGGGGTCCAGGTTGTTCCCACGTGGTCATGACCACCATCATCACCCAGTCCTGTTTATGGAAGGCAGACAACATGTTGGAGGGGCGGTGCACAGATTCCGCTAATACTTGGGCCACCAGTTTTCAAGGACTTCGCTGATCACGTCAGTATAATGAAACACACATGTACTTCTTCACAGCTCCTCAGAATCTGGGCAGGTGCTGAGTCCCAACTTGGCATCTCATGGGAGCTGCAGAGGGATCTGCTAGTTGCACCCTTGATTGAGTCTAGAGTAATGGGAGGTCAGTGCCACATGCTCACCAGGGTCCCAGGCTAGAGGTTCCTGCAGGCAATGGCCCCTACACCTGGCCAGTGGTGGATGACTGGTGGCCCAAGACTGGTGGGAGGTGGGGAAACTCCCAGAACAAGCACTTCCCACCCCAGGTCTTTGCAAGGGCTGTTCTCAATCTGACTGCTTTTCCAACATCAGGCTTTTTAAGTTCTTTATAAAATTTTCTTTTAAAATTTATACACAGATAATTTTACCTTCTTTGCTATATAGTTCTATGAGTTTTGACAAAAAAATAGAGTATAACCACCCAGCTGGGGCCCCCCTCCTGCACCTGCGGGCTCCACTGTAAGGTCAGATGCTATTGAGCTTAGGGTTTGGAATCCACTCACCCTGACTTCCTCCAAATGGTGCAGGCCCTGGTGAGGTGAGGGCAGCAATGTAGAAGCCCCTGGGGGCTAGAGGTGGTGGAGAGAAGTCTGTGGTGGGGGCACCCTGGTCTGAGACAGCAGTGGCTTGAAAAGGAGACTCCGAAGTCAGTGGTTGCCCCAGGGTTCTGGGGCTAGATATGTCCAGGAGCGGGTGTTTGGGGAGCTACTCCAGGAGGGCTTTGAGCAGTGCTCGAGGGAGAGCCTGGGTCTGGGGCTGCCCTGCTGCCTCAGAGGCCTCCACAGTGCCCTGAGGCTCAGGCTGCTTCAGGCTGCTTTGGGCAGAGCTGGAACAGATTCCTTGCCTGGTCCTCCAGAATGGACCCCAGCCCAGGACAGCAGAGGGAGTGGGGGTGCCTGCTATGCCCCTATCCTGCTCTGCTGCTCCAGCTTCTGATGCTGAACTTGCTTGTAGTTGATGAAGGTTTACTGGAGACCAGTGAGGAAGCCTTTCTGGTTGTAGGGGATGAGGTCCATGAAGATCTTCTCCAACGGAGTACTGGAGCATAAGCACAGACACTTCACAGGGCAACATGCAGGGGAAGACCACGGGAAGACATGTCGGGGTAGAGGTCTCTGTGGGGTTCTAGGTCTTTGCTGCTGAAATAGAACTGGACCATCCTTGAGTTCCTGAACACAGGGCCCAGTGTGGTTAGCAGCTGCAGTCTCGATGTGGCTACTTCTTTAAATCTCTGCAGGATTTCCATTGAGCTAGATTTCAGGCAGTTCTGAATGATGGTGGTTCTGTAATTTAGGTGTCATTTTGATTTGGCTGAGGGAGCCAGACTCCAGTTTTGTGACCAGGATCTCTTCCCTACCTTCCTCAGCTGGGTCCTGTCAATATTTGCTTTTAATCAACTGTGCAAATACAGAATTATTAGAGGGGCTTTCTCAGAGTCCACAGGTACTGCCACTGATGGTTTTAGTAAGTCTAGGCTGGGGCTAGGTTTCTAACTACACTGTGAAAATTTTCCCCACATACATATGACATATGTCCCATCCCTGGTTGAGAATTACTAACTTAAAGGAATTAGAAAAGATCCTCAAAGATCAAAGTTTTTCTTAAACTATTCCATGTTTCATGTGTAGGAAAAAGGAGACAACTATTTGTGGCAGGCCCCCACCCCGGCCCCTCATCTTCCAGTCCCCACACACACCAGGCACCGCCACTCTCAAAGGTCAGTGTGTTCTTGGGCAGGAGGAGATCCCTTGTATTCTTTCCTAATAGTGACTGGATTTGAGTTCCCTCATGTACAGACTTCCTCCTGGTATCCATTCATAATCTTCTAAGACAGACTGGCAGAGTGCAGAGGTCCAGCTCACTCGTCTCTAGGTTGTTCTGATGCCTGCTCAGAACCACAGGATAAAATACTAGGGCTCTCTCTGCTACTTCTTGACCAGTTTTTTAAGTGGCAATGATGTGCTATGGACTAAATGTTTGTGTCACCCCCAAGATTCATATTAAAGCCATTACCCTAAACTGGATGGTAGTTGGAGGTGAGGACTTGGGGAGACACTTAGGCCATGAGGATGGATCCCTCATTAATGGGATGAGTGCCCTTATAAGAGGAGACACCAGAGATTTGGTTTGTTGCTCTGTCATGTGAAGACACAGCCAGAAAGATGGCCATCTACAAACCAGGAGAAACGGTCGCACCAGACATTGAATCAGCCTGGACCTTGGTCTTAGACTTCCCAGCCTCCAGAACTGTGAGACATACAAGAAGGGGAGGGACCCCCCAAAAACTCAGAATTTATTTATTAAAAATATGTATTTATGCTATTTAAACTTCAGTCATCTTCAAAGTACACTCCATTTGATGCAATACACCTATCAAGATGTTTTTTCCACTGCTCATAAGTTTTTTTATTTTTTATTTTTATTTTTTTAAGTTTTTATTTATTTATTTTTAGAGAGGGAAGGGAGGGAGAAAGAGAGAGAGAGAAACATCAATGTGCGGTTGCTGGGGGTCATGGCCTGCAACCCAGGCATGTACCCTGACTGGGAATCGAACCTACGACACTTTGGTTTGCAGCCCACACTCAATCCACTGAGCTACGCCAGCTGAGGCTAAGTTTTTTTTATTTTTATTAATTCTTTTATTGTTGTTCAGTTACAGTTGTCACAATCCCCCCCCCCCGCCTTAGTTGCCCCTACCCTCCCCATTGTCTTTGTCCATGGGTCCTTTATACATGTTCCTTGGTGACCCCTTCTTTGCCCTGTTATCCCTCTCCCCCAGTTTTTGACCTTGTGGATTTTGATGCCTTTTAGTGCTTCTGCTGTTTTTTGTTACAGCTCTTCCACATGGGCAAAATGTTTCCCTTTGAGGACTTTTTACATCCAGGGAAACAAAAATAAAAGTCACTTGGGGGAAGACTGGGTGAATAGGGAGGGTGAGGCATGGGGGTCATGCCGTTTTTGGTCAAAAATTGCTGAACCCTCATCAGAATGTGGGCCAGTGCACTCATAAATCACCCATCATGAAATGGGCAAATGTGTTGAGTCTTCAGAAAAATTCACTGAAGCCAAATTCAGCCTCTTACAACCATGCCAGCTGGTACACTGATAACAGATGGGTTCCTAGAACAGTTACCTGGTGGGGGAAGCCTGTACTATAAGGGGCCCACCCTCCAGATAGAAATTTCATTTTTTTGGAAGGGGGTTCCTCCTTTGTACATGTTTATTGTCCAAACACCCAGTTTGTGGTAACTTGTTGTATCAGCCCATGCTGACTGAACCACAGTAATTCTTAGAGGCAGCCAATTGGATGAATGGGAGACATTTTACATTCTTAAAAAAGAACAAAATACCTCTTCAGCAGTGCAACTAATGTTATAAAATTTAGAAAATTTTAATGAGTACAAGTTATTGAATATCATATGTGATCCTTAATGCTATACAGAAACTGCATTCCTGAGAAATAGGATAAACATTAACTATTTATTTTCTTTCATATTAAATCACATCCCTCCAATATAAACAGTAGTTGAGCAACTTCTCAAGAGAAATATTGCCAAAATATACTTACTTTTAATAAAAATGCCATAAACCACTACATAACTATTTAAATAAAGGCCTATGGCTGTTTTGGAAGATTATAAACATCCCAAAGCTAGGGCCTTGCATATTGTCTTAGTTTCTGCTGAATTGCAAAGGGCTTTGCTGTTCCCTGTGTACCTGTGCCATTCAGTACTTCCTCAGCAGAAAGCAGATTACTGGAATCTGTATGTTAAACTAATCTCTGTAATAATAGAAGCTATTTTATTGGCAATAAACCAGACTCTGATTCCATACCAAACATGGCCATGTGCACAAACATGGATGAGCAAGCAAAGAGAAGCGATTGGACCAATAGCTTTCGAAGAACACCTCAAATCTGCACGAATGGGAGTGAGGCAGGGGGTGAGGGACCACAGAGGAAACCCATCAGGAATTTGTCTGATGTGCTCAGCAGAGGGAACTAAAAAATATTAAAAATAAAAAAAAACAAGCAAAAAGAAAATACACAATGTGACATCTACATATACAGTCACCTCCACAGCAGGGAATATATGGAGTGGTTTTTATTTTTTAAATGTTGCTGATAGGGATGGGGACAGATGACTTGCAGAGATGGAGCTGGGTTTGGTGCTTACCTGTGGAAATGGGAACACTTCCTAAATATCACCTGGGTGGTTAGCAGACAGGGCAGCATGAGTGTGATCAGTCATTATTTAATGAGTCATATCTCCTTCTTTGAAAGGTTCTCTTCAAGTTTCCAAACATTGAAAGTAATGGGAGTTAACACAGGGTTGAATAGAAAGTGGAGGGTTTCTGTTACATATTGCTTTCATTATGTTTGAAAATATAATGTGTGGAAGGAAATGGAAAAATTTACTCAAAACCCACCACACTTTCAGGAGCTACAGTAGAGTTGTGTATTTATGGTTTTGCTCCTTTAAAGTACTGCATAGGCATTTGAGATTAACCAACACCATACAATAGGTTAATATATATAAAATTTGTGCACAGAATACAGAATTCCACCCCTCCATGGACCAGGGTTTTTATAAGCCTCTATTCTACCGAACTCTGCCGTTACGGTCTTAATGCACACATTGCTGTATGCTACTCATCACTGAATGGAACACCGTGCAGCATGTGTGGAAATGTGGCATAGTAAAATACTGCAGTTTAGGGCCTAAAATAAGTTATAAACCTTGAAATGCCATGAATTTCCTCTGAAGTGGAGTGATGAGGTGAGAAGTATTTGAAAAATATTTTCAAAATATTTTAATTTCATTATTGGGAAACTAGGGAGAAGTATACCCATTTGAAGTCATATGGATTCATGGAGCCTGGACCTTGCCAATTCCGGATATCAGTGAGCTATGTCATTGTCAATGGTTTAATCAAGAAGGCATCTTAGAGAACCTACGACATTTTTTTCAAGAGTTTACTTCTTTGTTTTAAATTTTTTATTAAAAAAATTTTCAACCACAATGCATATATAATACCATTCTGCACCAGCCTCAGGTGTACAGCAAAGTGGTCAAAGAACCCACATGCTCCACACAGTGGTCCCACCCTTGCTGCCCCAAGCACCCACTCAGCTCCATACCTATTTATCTCAAGATTATTAATTATATTCTCCATGCTGCAGTCCACATCCCTGTGGCTATTCTATAACTACAAATTTGTACTGCTTAACTCTTCACCTTCTTCACCCAGACCCTTAGCCCCCCTCCCCTCTCATAGTTGTCAATCCGTTCTACTTATCTGTGAGTCTGTTTCCATTTTGTTTGTTTATTTTGTTCATTAGATTCCACATGTAAGTGAAATCATATGGTATTTGCTTTCTCTGACTGAGTTATTCACTTAGCATAATACCTTCTAGGTCCATCCATGTTATTGCAAAAGGTAAGATTTCATTCTTTTTTGTAGCTGAATAGTATTCTATTGTGTAAATATACCACAGCATTTTTATCCATTAATGATGCAGTGAACATAGGGGTGCATATATTCTTTGAATAAGTGTTTTGGGTTTCTTCAGGTGTATTCCCAGATGTGGAATCACTGAGTTATAAGTCAATCCCATCTTAATTTTTTGAGGAACCTTCACAGTGTTTTCCACAGTGGTTCCACCAATAGTCCATAAGGGTTCCCTTTTTTCCACATCCTTTCCAGCACTTGTTGTTTGCTGATTTATTCATCATAGACATTCTGATGAGTGTGAGGTGGTATCTTGTTGTGATTTTGATTTGCATTTCTCTGGTAATTAGTGATGCTGAACATTTTTTCATATGTCCATTGGCCATCTCTCTTTGAAGAAGTGTCTATTCAGGTCTTCTGCTCACTTTTTAATTGGGTTGTTTGTTTTTCTGGTGTTAAGTAATTCTCTCCTCATTATGAATCTTGCCTTTGAGTCCTAGAGATACAGTGTTTTTTCAGAGCTCAAACTGCAAAAAGTGCATGGTGGTTGTGCTATTAAAGAACCCAAACCAGAAAATAAGTCACTTGACAATGAGTACAACACAGAATCAGAGAATCATTGAATTATGAATGTGGAAAAAAAATTTAGAGATTATCTAATTCAATGCTCTTATTTTACAGAGGAGGAAATACAGGCCTGCATAGTCAGCTTATATCGAGCGAGGGTCTCTTGTTCCCCAGTCTAACTTCATGAGAGCACCACAGAGACCTACTTTAAGAATCTTAGGGTTACTTTTTTTGAACTTAGAAAGTGAGGAGAAAATGATATCCAGAGCTCTTCTTAGGGGTCCCAGAGGCAAGTCATCCATGTACCAGCCTATGTGTGCTCAACCTCCACATACCAGTGACAGTTGGTGAGACACTCACCTGGCAGTGAGCCTACTTAGGCGCATGGTATCAAGATCTCAGCTGGGTTTATTTCTTATTCTGTCTATAAGAGATAAAAAAAAATCTATTTCTCTAGTGAAAACAATTAAGTGAGAGAAAGGGAATTTCAGTTTAATTTTAGTTCAAGAAAATATGTCTTTCCTCAGAAATACCTGATCCAAGGGAAAATATGGACCTTATATCAACTTTCTCTTTTGGGTTAAAAGGTCAGGGATAGGTTTCTTTGAAAGGTAAAGGTCTGCTGAATTTTCATTGCCCTCACAGACTAAGATTTGTTACTGTTCCCATATAACAGTGATGAAACTGAGGCTTATGGAAAATAATTTGTTCAATGTTAAGAAAGGAAATTTGAGACAGGATAAGATTTCACAACTTCTCAATTTCAAGAGCTCCTTTGCTAAGTAACCTTTGAAGTTCATTCTATTCTCATGTTCAGAAAGCTATAATCCCAAATCAGCTTTACTACCATATATTTTAATAACTGAGCAAAAAAGTTTATCTTTCTTTTCCATATAGTTATAACCAGATCCCTAATTTAAAAATCCATTCATAAGTCTCCAGTTGAGGGAGCAGTGAGAGTAGACAGTAGTCTCGACCTAAATATGCTTGTAGAGTAGCTCTGTGCTTACATCTGTCATTGAGAAGTGAATGTTTTGCTCATTTTGAGGAAATACAGCACTTTTTACATAATTATCAAGGCCCAATTTACTCCCTGAAATTATGTTACCCTATTGTTTTGTGTGACCTGCAGTTTAAAAAATTGTCTAATAGAAAGTTCTATACATCTAAAGGGATGTGTAATAAATAATCATTGCTTTGGGAAATGGATTCTAGGCCAGCTCAAAAGAAAGTTAATTTTTTAGAATGTCAACTTCCAGCCAAGATGGAGGTGTAGGTAGACATACTGTGCCTCCTCACACAACCAAAAAAAGGAGAACAACAAACTTAAAAACAAAAAGACAACCAGAACTGACAGAAAATTGAACTGTATGAAAGTCTGACAACCAAGGAGTTAAAGAAACATTCATCCAGACCAGTAGGAGGGGTAGAGACAGGCAGCTGGGCAGGGAGGACTCATGGCAAGCCAGTGGCTGGAGGACCAGGGTGGGCAAAGCGGTGGCTGGTGGATGCTGCAAAGCAGAGGATTGCAGACTGGATGGTCCCACATTCGTGAGCAGATAAACCGGAAGGAACAACTGGGGAGCAAGACAGACTGTGCACCCAGGGTTCCAGCATGGGAAATAGAGCCTCAAACCTCTGATTGAAAACACCAGTAGGGGGTTGAGGCAGCAGTGGGAGAAACTCCCAACCTCACAAGAGAGTGTTGGAAAGACCAACAGGGTGCTAGAATGTATACAAGCCCACCCACCTGGGAATCAGCACCAGAAGGGCCCAATTTGATTGTGGGTAGCAGGGAAGTGACTGAAAGCTGACAGAGAGCAGAGCAAGGGGCATTGTTCCCTCTCAGACCCCTCCCCCACAGATAGCACCACAAAGCAGCCAAGTGGGTTGCCCCACCCTGGGAATACATAAGGCTCTGTTCCTTGCTATGTAACAGCTGCATCAGAACAACAACAACAAAAAAATGGCCCAAATGAAAGAACATATCAAAGCTCCAGAAGAAGTACAACTAAGTGATGAAGAGATAGACAGCCTATCAGATGGAGAGTTCAAACACTGGTAATCAAGATGCTCATAGAATTGGCTGAATATGGTTGCAAATTAGATGAAAAAATGAAGACTATGCTAAGTGAAATACAGGAAAATGTACAGGGAGCAAAGAGTGATGGGAGAAAAACAAGACTCAGATCAATGGTGTGAATCAGAAGGAAGAAATAAACATTCAACCAGATCAGAATGAAGAAACAAGAATTCAAAAAAATGAGGAGAGGCTTAGGAACCTCTGGGACAATTTTAAGCCCTTTAACATGCAAACCATAGGGGTACCAGAAGGAGAAGAGCAAGAGAAAGAAATTGAAAACTTATTTGAACAATAATGAAGAACTTCCCCAATCTGGCAAAGGAAATAGATTTCCAGGAAGGCCAGGAAACCCAGAGTGTCCCAAAGAAGTTCGACCCAAGGAGGAACACATCAAGGCACATCAGAATTACATTACCCAAGATTAAAGATAAGGAGAGAAGCTTAAAAGCAGCAAGAAAAATGGAGACAGTTTCCTACAAAGGAGTGCCCATAAGACTGTCAGCTTATTTCTCAAAAGAGACCTTACAGGCAAGAAGGGGCTGGAGAGAAGTATTCAAAGTCATGAAAGGCAAGGACCTACATCCAAGATTACTCTATCTAGCAAAGCTTTCATTTAGAATGGAAGGGCAGATAAAGTGCTTCCCAGATAAGGTTAAGTTAAAGGAGTTCATCACCAAGCCCTTATTATATGAAATGTTAAAGGGGCTTATCTAAGAAAAAGAAGATAAAAAGTATGAACAGTGAAATGACAACAAACTCACAGTTATTAATAACTAAACCTAAATAAAAACAAAAGCAAACTAGGCAAACAACTAGAACAGGAACAAAATCACAGACATGGATATCACATGGAGGGTTATCAGCTAGGAAATGGGTGGGGAGAGAGGAGGAAAAGATACAGAGAATAAGCAGCATAAATGGTAGGCAGCAGATAGACAGGGGAAGGTTAAGAATAGTGTAGGAAATATAGAAGCCAAAGAACTTATATGTATGACCCATGGACATGAACTAAAGGGGGGGAATGCGGGTAGGAGGGGCTGCGCAGGGCAGAGGGGAATGAAGGGGGGGAAATGGGACAACTATAATAGCATAATCAATAAAATATATTAAAAAATGTCAATTCTAAGTACAAGAGTTTGAAAATGCAGAAGGGTTTTTGCTTGTTTTAAAGTTGGTAGATGGCAAAGAAGATGATAGATGTCTTAGAACCCAGATGTCACCAGGGAGTACTTTGTCCCTAAAATTTAAATAAAAGTGTCTCAAACTTTCATGCCAATTCCTGTAGCAAACCCGAGGCCCAAACCCAAGATTTCTAGTAACTTTTCAGGGACGTGTTTCCTTGTGCTTAAGTTCCTGCTTCTACTAATGTTTTGATTATTTGTTGTTTTTTGTCATGTAAGGATTTTTCTCTGATCTTACACTGACCATATTCTGTGCTATGAGGTTGAACCTCTTTCCCTGATTTCCACAAACAAAAACTCTACCATCCACAGCCTCTGTGTGGACAGCAGATTCTACCAGATGTGTAGAGAAATGAAAGGAATCTAGAACTTTTGGCATTTATTCAATATAAACAACTGATTTTATATTAAATGTCCCTGTTCTTTGAAAGCCTTTTCAGCATCCATACCAGCTAAGATTTCTTGATGCTTGCTCAACCAGTATTCTTCAACCTTTGGTCATCTGGTGACTATTTTCTTCTCCCCTCCATCCTTTCATATTTCCTTCTACTGTCATGTCCCCAGAATTTCATGTCCCCCCTCCCCCATTGTATAGGGCAGTTCTGATATTTCTAGTTCCTACTCCCAAGCTCTTCTCCAGGTCTATCATTCACAACTAAAACCGTTCAAAGTGGTCATGGTAAGGGTAGTTATTAAAATATGCAAATATTATTAAAATTAAATTCAGATGCTGGTTTATCCAGTTTTGGATTGTAGAAATATCTCTCTTCAATAGTCATGATTTGATTCTGATAGACTTTCAACTCATCCTTTGAGTAACTCTGTAGTCCAACAAGATTCATCCCTACAGGAGATGGTTGGAGTCTAGTGGCAGGGTTTTTTCTCTTTTACATGTACAGTATACCTTATTCTAAACTAAGTTTTGGAAGGACCCCACTGTGACTGGAGTTAAACATCTCCACATCATCTATTGTTCAGACTGTCATATGGTATGAGCCATAGAGCACTATTACTAGAAGTTTGGTCAGATAAAACTTTGATAGGCTCATTAATACAAGACCAGACTCATATTTCTTGTCCTCAAAGCATTTCTTTTGTCAGAAATGTGTTTGCATTCACTTGAAGAGGCTCAGTGACCCATATTGCTAAGTCACATAGAAGACAAAGCTTGCTCTGGGACAACCCAGGGTACTTTGTTACCATCTTCCAGTAGTATGTAACAGAAGACCGTCTGAAAGGATCAGGAAGTAAAATGATCTCACATTAGAAGACTTCTACATTTATTTATATTTTTAATGCCCAAAATAATGAAAAGTTCACATTAATTAGGGCAGCATTATTCAATGAATGTAGCTCAGATAACGATATTGCTATATCCCTTTTAAAAGATAATTATAGGGTCCCAGATGGCAGTAGAGTAGGTGGAAGCTACACTAATCCCTCCCAGGCAAAACTAGAATTACAACTAAATTATTTTTAAATAATCATCCTGAATAAACAACTGAACACTAGCTGGAGAGGAGCCTTAAAACCAAGGACTTATGGAAGAAACACACAATCACACTGAGACTGGTAGGAAGTTGCAGAGGCACAAGAGGGCTCACTGGGCTCCCACAGGCAGCAGCTGGAGCTCTGAAGGGATATATCAGTGGCCAGGGGGTGGGCTTCCCCTTGAGTAGTGAGGGGTCTAACCCCCAAGCTGAGCTCCCCAGCATAGAGTACCAGAACCTGGAAAGGAACCCAAATGGCATCCCCCTAAGAAAAGCATTAGGGTTTCTGTCCACCAGGGAGAGACAGCTAGAGACAGAGAGAGCCTCTTAGAGGGCCCATGCACAAAATTTCATTTACAGCCACTCACCCTAGGTTCTGGCAGAGGGAGGGCAGAGTGAACTAGAGCTATGTGGATAATCTGGGATTGGTGGCTCTGGGGAGAGAGCTGAAGGGTCAGTCACCAGGATCCCTGTGCTGACTCATCCCCCATACTGCAGAAGCAATCTGTCTAGGGCATAGCACTACACTCCCTGCAGCATCAACCTGGGGGGAAGCAGTAGCCCCACCCACAGGAATCCCTCATACTCCATACCCTATGGAGCCCAGTCTAGGCTGCTGAGGAGAATAGGTGGAGTTATTACAGTGATTAAGCCTGAGAGTGCAGGCATATCTCTGGGAGCTTTGAGACTTTAGTTGATGTGGTTCTGTTAAAAGCCAGCCTTGGTATGCAGCCTAGTTCTTTCTGCACCCTAGGGGCCCAACACAGGGAGCCAAAAATTGTGAATTGCTCATAGCTCCAAATAGGTTCCCTAGAGCCAGTCACAGGTAGCATGTGACATAGGGCTGCACCAGAATCTTGGCAGATCCATCTAATACATAAAAACAAACACAAAGAGGCAGCCAAAGTAGGAAGACAAAAAACAACAAAACAAAACAAAACAGGTCCCAAATGAAAGAACAAGAGAATTTTCCATAAGAACTAAATTAAATGGAGGCAAGCAATTTTTCAGATATAGAATTTAAAGTAATGATGATAAAGAAACCCAACAGCATGAAAAATGACAGAAAAAAAACATTAAAAAGTACAATATCCAAAATAATGTCAGAAACAAAGAATTCAATATTCAAAATAACACACTGGAAGGAATAAACAGTAAGTTAAATGAAGCAGATCAAATCAGTGATTTGGAAGACAAGTTAGGAAAAAATACCCAAGCAGAGGAACAAAGAGAAAAAAGAATTTAAAAGGTTTAAGGGACCTTGGGGCAACATGAAGCATAATGACATCTGCATCATGGAAATACTAGCAGTAGAAGAGAGTAGGCAGGGGATTGAGAATCTGTTTGAAGAAATAATGACCTAAAACTTCCCTAAACCTGGTGAAGGAAAAAGACACACAAGTCCAGGAAGCACAAAGAGTCCCAAAAAGGATGAACCGAAAGAGCCCCACCCCAAGACACATCATAATTAAAATGGCAAAGCTTCAGGACAAGGAGAGAATCTTAATAGTTGCAAGAGAAAAGCAGTTAGTCATCTACAAGGGAGCTCCAAGTGGAACTGTCATCTGATTTCTCAACAGAAACATTTCAGTCCAGAAGGGATTGGCATGAAATATTCAAGGTGATGAAAACCAAGGACCTACAATCAGGCCAACTTTACCCAGCAAGGTTATTATTTAAAATTGAAGGAGAAATAAAGAGATTTCTAGACAATAAAATGCTAAAGGAGTTTGTTACCATAAAATCACTATTTCAACAGATGTTAAAGGGCTTGCTTTAAGAAGAAGGAAGAGGAAGAGATACAGAAAAAGAAAAAAAAACAGGAAAATATTTTAAAAATAAAATGGCAGTAAATACATATCTATTAATAATCAACTGAAAGGTAAATGGCTTAAATGCTGCAATCAAAACACATAGGGTAGCTGAATGGATAAGAAAATTAGACCCATATATATGCTGTCTCCAAGAGACCCCACCTCAAACAAAAAATACACACAACCTAAAAGTAAATGGATGGAAAAAAAATATTTCATGCAAATGGAAAGGAAAAAACAGCTGGGGTAACAGTACTTACATCCCAAAAAATAGACTTTAAAACAAAGGCAATCATAAAAACCAAAGAAGGACACCACATAATGATAAAGGTAACAATACAACAAGTGATATAACCTTAGTAAGCATTTATGCACCCAACATAGGAGTACCTAAATATGTAAAGCAAATCATGATGGACATACAGGGAGAAATCAACAAAAATTAAGTCATAGTTGGGGGGTTTAACACTCCAGTGACTTCAATGAATAGGTTTACCAGGCAGAAAATCAACAAGGAGAGATGGCCTTGCATGACACACTAGATCAAAACTGGATTTAATTGGACTTACAGAGAAGTTCACCCCAAAATAATAGAATATACATTCTTTTCAAGAGCACGTGGAACATTTTCTAGGATAGATCACATATTAGGACACAAAACTAGTGTCAACAAATTTAAGAAGATTGAAATTAAATCAATCATCTTCTCAAACCATAATGCTATGAAACTAAAAATCTTTACAAGGAGAAAACTAAAAAATACACCAAAACATGAAAGCTAAATATATGTTATTAAACAATGAATGGATCAAAAATGAGATCAAGAAAGAAAGCAAATATACCTTGAAATGAATAAAAATGAGAACACAACAACTCAAAATCTGTGGACACTGGGAAAGCAATCCTAAGAAGGAAATTCACAGTAGTACAGGCTTGTCAGAAAGAAAGGAAAGAAAGAAGGAAGGAAGGAAGGAAGGAAGGAAGGAAGGAAGGAAGGAAAGAAAGAAAGAAAGAAAAGGAAGGAAGGAAGGAAGGAAGAAAGCAAGGAAGGAAGGAAGGAAGGAGAAAGAAAGAAGGAAGGAAGGAAAGAAAGGAGGAAGGAAGGAAGGAGAGAAGAAAGAAAGGAAGGAAGGAAGGAAGGAAAGAAAGAATGAAAGAAAGAAAGAAAGAAAAGAAAGAAGAAGGAAGGAAGGAGAGAAGAAAGAAAAGAAAGAAGGAAGGAAGGAGAGAAGAAAGAAAGAAAAGAAAGAAAGAAAGAAAGAAAAGAGGAGGGAGGGAGGGGGAGGGAGAGAAGAAAAAAAGAAAACACTCAAATAAAGAATCTAACTTTATACTTATAGATGAAAAAAAACAACAAAGCCTAAAGTGAGTACAAGGAAGAAAATAATAAAGATCAGAGCAGAAATAAATGAAATAAAGTGTAAAGTGTACAATATATCAATGAATCCAAGCATTGGTACACTGAAAAGATAAAGAAGATTGACAAACCTTTAACCAGCCTCATCAAGAAAAAAAGAGAGGACCCAAGTAAATGGAATCAGAAATAAAAGAAGAGAAATTACAACTGACACCATATATGAGGGATTGTAGAAACATATTATAAACAGCTATATGCCAACAAATTGGACAAGCTGGATGAAATGGATAAATTCCTAGAAACATACAATCTTACTAAACTAAATCAAGAAGAATCAGAGAATCTGAATAGACAGATTACGCTTAATGAAATTAAAGCAGCAATCAAAAAACTCCCAAGAAACAAAAGCCCCAGACCAGACTGCTTCAGAGGAGAATGTCATCAGACATTCGGAGAAAGTTTAACTCTTCTGCTTTCAAACTATTACAGAAAATTCGAGAGGATGGAAGACTCCCATCTTTAAACAAGGCCAGCATTGCCCTAACTTCAAAATCAGAAAAAGATGCTACCAAAAGAAAGAATTGTAGACCGGTATTCCTGGTGAACATAGATGCTAAAATCTTCAACAAAATATTAGGAAGCTGAATATAGTAATACATCAAAACATCATAACCATGGTCAAGTGGAATTTATTCGGGTAAGACAAGTTTGATACAACATTTGCAAATCATTAGATGTGATAGACCACATAAACAAAATGAAGGATAAAACCACATGATCATATCAATAGATACAGAAAAGCACTTGATAAAATTCAGGACCCATTGATAAAAACTCTCAGCAAAGTAGGAATAGAGGGAACATACCTAAACATAATGGAGGCCATATATGAGAAACCAACTCCCAACATCATACTCAATGGGGAAAAAATTATAAGAGTTCCCCTTATATTGGGAACAAGGCAGGGATGTCCCCTTTCATCTCTTATTCAACATAGTACTGGAAGTCCTAGACACAGCACTGAGACCAGAAGAAGAAATAAAAGGCATCCAAATTGCAGAGGAAGAAGTACAACTGTCTTTATTTGCAGATGATACGGTACTGTGCACAGAGAACCCTAAATATTCCACCAAGAAGCTACTAGCACAGATACATAAATTCAGCGAAGTAGCAGAATACAAAATTAATATCCAGAAATCAGTTGTATTTTTATATGGCAATACTGAATTATCAGAAAGGGAAATTAAGAAAACAACTCCATTCACAATTGCTTCAAAAACAACAAAATACCTAGGAGTAAATCTAACCAAGGATGTAAAAGACCTGTACTCAGAAAATTATAAGACACTGAAGAAATCGAAGAAGGTGGAAATAAGTGGAAGCACATAACATGTTCATGGACAGGAAGAATAACATCATTAAAATGCCCATGCTACTCAGAGCAATCTGTAGATTGAACATGATTCCTGTGAAAACACCAATGACGTATTTCACAGACCTAGAACAAATTTCAAAAATTTATATAGAATCACATAAGACCCCACATAGCAACAGTGATCCTGAGAAAGAAGAACAAAGTTGGAGGAATCATGCTACTTAATATCAAACTGTACTATAAGGCCATAGTAATCAAATCAGAATATTAGTGGCATAAAAACAGATGCATAGATCAATGGAACACAACAGAGAGCCCAGAAATAAACCCACACCTTTATGCTCAATTAATATTCGACAGAGGAGCAAGCAGATACTATGGATAAAGATAGTTTACTCAGTAACTGGCTTGGGAAAATTGGAGATACATGCAGAAAAAATGAAACTAGACTACCTTCAAAACCACACACCAGAATGAATTAAACATGGATCAAAGACTTCAATGTCAGAGGTGAAACCTTAAAAGTGCTAGAAGGAAACCTAGGCAATAAAATAGTGGACATTGCTCATAGCTATATTTTATCTTATGTATATCTGCTCAGGCAAGGGAAACAAAAGAAAAATGAACAAATGGTACTACATCAAACCATAAAGTTTTTGCACAGCAAAGAAAACCATCAACAAACTAGAAAAGACAACCCACTGAAAGGGAGAATGTCTGATAAGGGGTTCATACCAAAATTTACAAAGTACTTATAAAACTCAATACCAGAAAAACAAACAATCTGATTAAAAAATAGGCAAAGGACTGGAATAGACACTTCTCAGGAGAGGATATTCAGATGGCCAATAGACATATGAAAAGATGCTCAATGTCACTAATCATCAGAGAAATGCAAATTACACGACAATGAGATATCCCTCTCACCTGTCAGAATGGATATCATCAAGAAATCAACCAACAAGTGCTGGTGAGGACATGGAGAAAGGGGAACATTTTTGCTGTGGTGGAAATGCTGACTGGTGCAGCCACTGTGGAAAGCAGCATGAAGATACCTCAAAAAATTAAAAATGGATCTGCCTCTTGTCCCAGTGATCCCACTTCTGGGAATATACCTGAAGGAACCCAAAACACTAATTCAAAAGAACATAAGCACCCCTATGTTCATTGCAGCGTTATTTACAATTGCCAAGATATAGAAGTGGCCCAAGTGTCCACCAGTAGAGGAGTGGATAAAACAACTATAAGACATTTACTCAAAGGAATACTACTTGGCTGGGAAAAAAGAAAATTTCCCCTTTGTGACAGCATAGATGGACTTGAAAAAAAGTGCAATAAGCCAGTCGGAGAAAGACAAATACTGTATGATTTCACTCATATGGAATCTAATGAACAAACTGAACTAACAAACAAAACAGGAACAGACTCATAGATAGAGAACAGATGACAACTAGTGCGGGGATAAAGTTAAGGGGTGGAGGGGTAGAACAAAAAGAAGATAAGACTCGTGGACATGGACAGCAGTGTGGTGATTGCAGGGTAGAGGAAAGTGTAAGGGGGCTTAATAGTAATGATAAAATGTACAATAAAAATAAATTTAAAAATAAAAGATAATTATAAATAAAAACGGTGACCAGAATGTCACTATTTAGAATATAAATTATCTGTAGTGTGAATTAACAAACTCTGTTACATAATGCATTTAAAATAATTTGTTTTACAAAAATTTGACATAATTTTCAGGAGGATATCACCTGTATTATATAAAGAAATATATGTATACTCTCCTTCTAATTTTTTGTTTTTTCATACTTGTCATTTTTTACCTTAATTATTAGTTATTTGAATAGAAGAGCTAAATTTTTTGTTTATTCATCCTCCTGAAATATCCAATAATCACAGATTACAGTGTGATTTCCTTTACATAGCAAAGGAAAATGCTATGTCCTACCCAGAACTGTGCCCAACTCTCCCGTCCTCCATTAGCAAGTGTGTGGGTCTAGATGAGTAACTTAGCCACCCTGTATACTCTTGATTTTCCCTGTATAGTAGTATAAAAATAGTAGCTGATCTAGAATTTTATTGTCAAAGTAGTTCTCTTATTCACCGCTAGATTTTCTATGGATATATTCTGTAGCCTCTGAATTTTCTTTCTGATAGCACCTCTCTCATGTTTAAGCAACTCTTGAGTTTGTGTTGAAGACCCAGGAGTCCTTCCAGTCTGGCCTCATGCTCGGATGGAAGGCTTTGTTCCTGTCCCTGTCTCTTTTATTTGTGCTCCAGCTATACCCAACCCCTGACTGCTGTTGGGCTCTGATATTCCTTCATTGATGGGGTCTTCCCATAGGAGTCTTCATCTTCCCACCTTGCTTTTCTCTGACTGTCATAATCTGTTTCAACTGAGCTCAAATGTCACCCTGTCTCTCAAACTGTCCCTTACACTTCTACCCCAGGTAATTTAGTTACATGCCACCTTCTGTTTCATAGGTCTTTGCACATTGTGCTATCATGGTGTTTAATTTTGTATGTATCTATTGATATGATCACCCTCTCTGCCCAGGCTCTAAGCCTTTTAAAGGTATAAACTGTGTATCCCAGGAATAAATGAATTGATGTGTGAATGAGTAAATGAATGAATGAATGTTGTGCCTGTCTAGCCTAACCGTGAGGTCTGCCTTAGTCATCAGTACCATACACAAAGCTAAATAATGTGTTTCCTTTTTTAAAAGGCTTTTATTTATTAGAGAGGTGGAAGGGAGAGAGAAAGAGGGGGAGGAACATTGATGTGCAAGAGAAACATCGACTGGTTGCCTCTCCCATGTCCCCAGTCAGGGACCTGGCCCACAACTCTGACCAGGACTCAAACCAGCAACTTTGCTTCACAGGCCAGCACTCAATCCACCGAGCCACACCAGCCAGGGCTAAATGATTTCTTAAGAAAGCAAAGTCTTGCCCTGGCTGGTCTTGCTCTTTGGATTGAGTGCTGGTCTGTGAATCGAAAGGTTGCATATTCAATTCCCAGTCAGGGCACATGCCTGGGTTACAGGCCAGGTCCCCCACTGGGGGCGTGTGAGAGGCAATCAATGTATCTCTTACACGTTGATGTTTCTCTCCCTGTTTTTTTTCCTCCCTTCCCCTCTCTGTAAAAATAAATAAATTAAATTAAAATAAACAGTAGTCTTCCTCACTAGTGGTTTTCCAGGGAAAGTTGTTTCTTCCTCTCCCCAAATTCCTTATTACTCGGACCCTTGTTGTTCCACTCTTACCTTAATGTATCTCTTTTCCACAGGCTTTTTTGCTTATAGTATTAGCTACTTTAAGTTCTTTGAAGATTAAGTGCTAAGTATAATATGGTATCCTCTGAGCATCACCTGAGCTAAATAAAATCTTTTTCCAGCAAAGGCAGCCTCATTTTTTTCACTTCCTTTTCTGTTTGCTATATCCCAGATAAAGCTGGTATTAGCTCTTCATGTGTCTATCAAGTTGCACCATGTTTTTGAGTATTTTTGGTTAATTTGTTTGCCTCTGCATCATGAGTTGCTTCAATTATTTGACAATTTATTTTGAGCTAACATAGATTTACAAAACTGAAACTTTATAATGCACTCCACTCTTGCTGGTATTATTATATATGTCACAATAGCAGGGGAAACAATTGTCTTTTGTGCAACAATGTGGAAGAGTTAAATAGAAGGAATGAAAAGAGATTCCACAAGAGAGAAGACAAGTGAATTTCCTAAAATCATTAATATAGTGATAAGTCTATGCAACTTTTGCATTAACTAATCAGGTATAAAGTCTTATTCTGAAGAAAGCTTGACATGATGGTTCTTTGATGTCTGGCATGGGTTGTTTACCTGATGAAGCAACACAGATATCTCAGGACTAACCAGCTTGACAACTGACAGCAAACTCCTTAAGGCCAGGACTTTATGTGTTTGGCACAATTATACTTATTGTACAGCAGTGCTGTGTAAATATTTAATAACAGTTCCTCCCACACCTATTCCTGGCGGTTCTAGCCTTCCTGACTTGTCATGTCCATAATCAAATATGTATTTCCACATTAATCATTTAAGGTGTGGTGCCACTTTTAGGCTGGTTCCTCTGGGGTGGTGCCATCTTCCTTAGGCTTGGTGTATGCTCTGGGTGACAGGAAGAGAAGTAATTAGCTATGAATATCAAACTGCACTCTATTCTTTTCTTCCTTTAAAAATGTCTTCACTTATGAGATAGAGGACTTATATTTTCTCCTAAAAAGTAAAGCAATCACTTCTTTTGAAGTTACGCGAACACCTGGGCAGCACCATCCAGGCTCTGTCACTATGGGCAGTTCACTTTCCACTGTGAGGCTCAGTTTGCTCATTTGAAGAAGAAACTCCCAGGCTCACTGTAAATGCTGTCTCTGGACACAAAGCCCCAGTGTGCTGCCTATTTCCAGATGTAACATTTGGACTTATTGCTGAGAAGGAATAAATTAACTATTGTTAAATCTACCTTTCTAGTGAAAAAAAAGTGCTACTACTTAAATATTTAATCTGTTGTCTGATTTTTTCTTTTTTAGAATTTACCCAATATTCATTATATAGAAGAAGAAAGTGATTGTGGCAACACATTGGAATTCCAAAGCATATACATATAGAATAACTTAGCTATTTAATTATGTGAATTTTAAAAGGACAACAAAATTGAAAGTTATCAGAAAGAACAAAACCTACTGGCTCTGGAGACAAAAGTATACTATCTATGTGCCAGAGGACAAACAATGAGATCAAGACCTGAGAGTTCATTGCAGTCCTATGAGTTTCAATTGGACACTTTCTCCTGAAAGATACTGCTACAGTCTGTTGCTCCAAGTTTTGTGACCCTGGGAGTGTCCTCATCTTCTCAGCTCACATGATCTCTCCCAGTTGCTCTCGAGACTTTCCCCACAATTTCCTGTGTCTGGTCACATTTGGAGCTACCATTTTTGCTCCTGCGAAATGATCATTGTCCTTTTTGTTACAACAGCACTAATCAGGCCCAAGATTATCTGCCAAAAGAGAAACAACGAAGGCCCCAGAAAAATGCACAAATGCTTTTGGTTGTATTCACCTTGTCTTTCTCTCCTACGGGGAATCCCTGATCTGCAGAAGTTTTGTTTGTGTGCACTGAGGTTCCCAAGGGTGACTCAGGTAAACTGAAAGAGTCATTTGGCCCAGGCCAACATCTGGGTCATTTCTACCTACAGTCATTTTCACTTTCATGAAGTTAAATAATTGTTCAGGGAAGTAAATCCCAGTTAAGTTTTTGGGAGGAACACAGAGAGCTCCAGTCCCATTAAATCACAGGTGGCAAACACAACGCCCATGGCTGAATCCAGCCCTTCACCTTGGTTTGTCTGGCTGGGCACCTTGTTTTTACCAGACAGCCGCGCTGAGCTCCTTGTCCCTAGTTAAGGAGTACTTACATTTATACAGTCCTGAAATTACTTTTGGCCCTTTGAAGGCAACCATGAGGCTGATGCAGCCCCTGGTGAAAATGAGATTGACACCCCTGCACTAAATCTTTAGTTGAGTAACCTTCAACACCTAACAGTAACTATTATGTTTTCCATGACAACAACTTACAGCATGTTAATCTCATGTTTAAATTATTAATATTACCTATTAATGCATGGCTACATCCAGAAGCCTTCAAGCTGTTATTATCTTTAATTACAATATATTTCATTTATGCCTTTGAATACCTTTAAACATGTAGACTTCTTACAAAGGGTCCCCCAATACTAATTTTAAATGTTCTACAATTGACTATGATCATCTTGCCTAATTCAATCTTTATTTCTATATTAGTAAATCTTGTAATTTTTATTGTTATGATTATTTTCCCACATTGATTCCCACCCCCCATGACTGTGATTTATAGAAGAATCACATACCAGATTGATCATTCATTCATTCATTCTGTAAACACTTTTTGAGTACCTCTTGCATGCCAGCACTGGACTAGAACTTGCTCATAAGTATTAAATTTCTCCAATTACTATTATAGAGCACTCTATTTTTCCCTTCAGTTCCTGTCAGTATTTGCTTTGTATTTTTAGGAGCTCTGTTGTTTGGTGCATATATAATCATAATATCTTCTTGGTGAATTGATGTTTTTATTATTATACAATGTCCTTTTTTTCTTGTAACAGTTTTTGACTTAAAATTTATCTTTTCTGATATTAGTATAGCCACCTCTGCTTTCTTTTGGTAACTATTTGAATGGAATACCTTTTTTCATCCTTTTACTTTGAGCCTATTTGTGTCCTTAAATCCTTATATCTAAAATAAGCCTCCTGTGGATAGCATATAGTTGGATTCTGTTTATTTTTTTAAATCCATTATGCCAGTCTATATCTTTAGAATAAGTAGTTTAATACATTTACATTTAAAGCAGTTACTGAGAGGGAAAGACTTAAGTGCCATTTTTAAGTTTGTTTTTTGTAAGTCTTACAGTTTTTTGTTCTTCATTTTCTTTCTTACTGTCTTCCATTTTGTTTAGCTGATTTTTCTTGTAGTGTTGTATTTTGATTTCCTTCTCATTTCCTTCTCATTTCATACCTGTCCCTCACTATTGAGTATATTTTATAGATATGTTCATTGTGGTTACCATGGGAATTACATAAAATATCCTAAAGTTATAACAGTTTATAACTCTCAAACTCTCTGTTTGAGACTGATAAAAATCTAAATTTAATCATGCACAAAACCTCTACTTGTTTATATCTCTGTCCTGACCCCAGTTTACACTTGCAGTGCTCCAAATTATATTTTTATATATTGTGACCCATTAACATAGATGTATAAACTTTTTAATATTTTTGTCTTTTATATCCTATAAAAGAATCAATAGTGAGTAATAAACCAAAATTACAATAGTTCAAGTTTTTATATTTCTCTACATATTGACCTTTATCAGAGGACTTATGGATTCATATAATTTTAAGTTACTGACAAGCATCCTTTTGTTTCAACTTCAAGGAGTTTCTTTAGCATTTCTTGTAGTGTTAATTCCCTTAGCTTTCATTTACCTGGGAATGTCTTAATTTTGCTCTTATTTTTGAAGAGTAGTTTTGCTGGATATAGTACTCTCAGTACTTTAAATATATTATCCCGTTGCCTTCTAGCTGGCAAGATTCTGCTGAGAAATCCATTGATAACCTTATTGAAGAGCCCTTGCACATGACAAGTCACTCTTCTTTTGCTGCTTTCAATGTTCTCTCTCTTCATCTTTGACTCTGCCATTTGATTACAATGTGTTTCAGGGTGGGTGCCTCTGGATTTGTGCTACTTACAGCTTAAGATTCTTGTGTGTATATATCCCATATCTTTCCTCAAATTTGGGGCACTTTTACAATTTTTTCCACAGATGAATTTTCTGTCCCTTTTTCCCCCTCTTCTCATTTTGGGACTTCTATAATGCATATATTGATCTGTTTTATGGTACCTCATAAGTCAGGAAGACTCCCTTCCTTTTCTTTATTCTTTTTTCTTTTTGTTTATAAGACTCAGTAATTTCAAATGACCTACCTTCAAGTTTTCTGCCTGTTTGAATCTATTGTTGAATCCCTCTAGTGAAAGTTTTAGTGCAGTCATTGTTTTATTCAGCTCTGTAATTCATGTTTGTCTCTTTTTTATGCTTTTTGTCTCTTTTTTGATAGTCTTACTTTGTTCATACATTTTTCCTGAATTTGTTTAGCTGTCTGCCTGTGTTCTCCTTTATGTCATGGAGCATACTTAAGAAAATTGTTTTGAAGTCTTTCTAGTAAGTTCAAGGCCTGTGTTTCTTTAGGGCTGGTTCCTGGAGATTTATTTTGTTCCTTTGAATGGGCCACATTTACCCTTTTTTTGTATGTTTTGTGATATTTTGTTGAAAATTGACGATTTCAAGAAACCATCTCCTCACCCAGTCTTTGGGGACTGGCTCTACACAGAGGAAACTCCTCACTAATCAACCTGGCATGAAGGCGTAAGGTCCTGTAGACTTTTTCTGGGGCTATGTCTTTCTTCAACTTATATTTAAGTTTTTTTGTTTTCTCCAATTCTCCTGCATACACAGCTGCTTTAAAATCTATTAATTTTCCTAAAAGTTTTATTCCTGTTTATTCTCAAGACCTTAGATGTTCTGTTGTATTCCTCTTACACCCAGGTGCCCATGGTCTACAGTTTTCTGAAGCTCTCATAGGTGTGGAACCCACTCCTGCATTGCTGGATGCTTTCAGCATCCTCCAATATGATATCCAGAATATGCCATCATTGTTATCAGTACCCTGATTCAGGCCAGAGAAAAACTAGTTCCTCAGACAATCCATAATGTTGCAAGCAAATTCCACCATTTTCTTCTAAGGAAGGGACAAGGAATTAGGTGGCATCATCTTGACTGAGTTGTGATGTGCTGGGATGATGGTCGGGAGGGTAAAGAGAGCAAAAACTGCCATGAAATGCCCTGTTGTGTTGAGATGGCTTTTTCTTTTTAGGCATTCATTTAGTTGCCAGGTTCTTAGCTGGTTTCTAGAGTTCCCACAAACTACTTTGGTCAATATGTTGTTGTTCACTTGGTATTTCCGTGGCACAACAAGGGCCTGGAGCTTCCTAGTCTGTCATCTTCTGAGGTCATCCTTGCACATCCAGGGAGGAAGACACACACACACACACACACACACACACACACACACACACAAAATCATAAATAGATTTGTGTTTAAGAAAAAAAAATAACTTTTAAAGTTACATATTCTTGTGCCAGTGATAATAAACCCCAGAGCTAGAAACTATTAGAAACCTGTGTAATGGAATAAATGAGAAATTGTAAGGGCCTGAACTAAGGCAGAACACACAATCAAGAGATTTTCAAGAGATAATAATGGTAAGATGCAACAGCATGGGTTGCACTGGGGGCATTGGCAGGGGTGTGAAGGTAGAAGAGATATGGAATCAAAATAGACAAGTTGAGAAGACCCAAGTCTCCAAGTCTCCAAGAGCCAAGATGGAGAAGTAAGTGGAAGCTACACTAACCTCCTCCGAGGACAAAACTGGAATTACAAATAAATTATAGAAAAATCATCCTGAATAAACAACTGAACACTAGCTGGAGAGGAGCCTTAAAACCAAGACTTATGGAAGAAACACACAATCACACTGAGACTGGTAGGAAGTTGCAGAGGCACAAGAGGGCTCGCTGGGCTCCCACAGGCAGCAGCTGGAGCTCTGGAGGGATGTATCAGTGGCCAGGGGGTAGGGTTTCCCCTGAGAAGTGAGGGGTCTAACCCCCAAGCTGAGCTCCCCAGCATAGAGTACCAGAACCTGGAAAGGAACCCAAATGGCATCCCCCTAAGAAAAGCATTAGGGTTTCTGTCCACCAGGGAGAGACAGCTAGAGACAGAGAGAGCCTCTTAAAGGGCCCATGCACAAAATTTCATTTACAGCCACTCACCCTAGGTTCTGGCAGAGGGAGGGCAGAGTGAACTAGAGCTATGTGGATAATCTGGGATTGGTGGCTCTGGGGGAGAGAGCTGAAGGGTCAGTCACCAGGATCCCTGTGCTGACTCATCCCCCATACTGCAGAAGCAATCTGTCTAGGGCATAGCACTACACTCCCTGCAGCATCAACCTCGGGGGAAGCAATAGCCCCACCTACAGGAATCCCACTTTCTCTACCCTGTGGCGTTTAAGCGAGGATGCTGAGTACAGCTGGAGGCTATATTAGTGATTAAGCCTAAGAGTGAAGGCAAATCTCTGGGAGCTCTGAGACTTTAGCTGACCCTCCCCTGAACCTGGTTTTGGTAAAAGCCAGCCTTGGTGGCAGCCTGGTTCTTTCTGCAAACACCCATCCCCAGCAGAGGGAGCCACAAGCTGTAGATTGATTATAGCTCCAAATAGGTTTGCCCAGAACCAGTCATAAGCATTGTCTGACACAGGGTTTCACCAGAATCTTGGCAGATCTATCTAATACATAGAAACATATACACAGAAGCATCCAAATGGGAAGACAAAAATCCAGGCCCCAAATGAAAGAACAAAAGAAGTCTCCAGAAGAACTAAATGAAATGGAGGCAAGCAATGATCATATACAGAGCTTAAAGTAATGATTATAAGGATACTCAACATCATGAAAAAATATATAGAAACCATAGAAAAGGACCAGTCAGAAATAGAGTGCAATATCTGAAATAAATAAGACACTAGAAGGAATAAACAGTAAGTTAAATGAAGCAGAGGACTGAATCAGCAATTTGGAAGACAGGGTAGAAAAAACATACAAGCAGAACAGCAAAAAGAAAAAAGAACTTAAAAAAATTAGGAGACCTTAAGAAATATTTGAGACAACATGAAGCATAACAACATCCACATCATGGGAATACCAGCAGGAAAAGAGAGTAGGCAGGGGATTGAGAATCTGTTTGAAGAAATAATGACCTAAAACTTCCCTAAACCTGGTGAAGGAAAAAGACACACAAGTCCAGGAAGCACAAAGAGTCCCAAAAAGGATGAACCGAAAGAGCCCCACCCCAAGACACATCATAATTAAAATGGCAAAGCTTCAGGACAAGGAGAGAATCTTAATAGTTGCAAGAGAAAAGCAGTTAGTTATCTACAAGGGAGCTCCAATGGCACTGTCACCTGATTTCTCAACAGAAACATTTCAGTCCAGAAGGGATTGGCATGAAATATTCAAGGTGATGAAAACCAAGGACCTACAATCAGGCCAACTTTACTCAGCAAAGTTATCACTTTTAATTGAAGAAGAAATAAATTGCTTCCCAGACAAGAAAAAGCCAAAGGAGTTTGTTAACATCAAACCAGTATTGCAACAGATGTTAAAAGGCTTGTTTTAAGATGGAAAAAAATAGAGGAAAATAGTTAATAAATAAAATGGCAGTAAAGACGTAACTATCAATAATCACCTTAACCATGCAGAGGTAGTGGTAAAAAAAAAAATTACAATGTAGGCACATGTATCTGAGAGATATAATCATTACTAGTATGTGCCGAAATGTGAAAAAAATGCAAAACACTCAAATTTGCATTTATTACATTTACATAATAAAATACATGATTTTAATTTATTTTTAGTTACAATGTTGAAATTATTAAACAAGGAAATATAAATCTGTAAAGAATAAAAATTTTTCTTTTCAAATATGGAAACGTGGATATTGTTAACAAATAAAACCAAAAAAATAAGTGTTAACATTAATCTGAATCTTCAATAATTGGCAAAAGTTTATAACATTCATCACAAACAATATTGCTGTGCTCAAGGCATAAATACTTTTAAAACACTTGCAAAAATATTTTGATAAGTGACTTATTTGGGATACATAACAGCTAGCACATCTTTTTCTGCATAAATAGGAAGCCATATCTCTGTCATCATTAGAATTTCCTTTAATTTGTGTCAGTCATGTGCAAATGTGCAGCTATTCATGACCTTTACCTATGTACCCAATATATGTAACAATATTTAAGAAAAGAGTGTTTGTATCCCTCAGATTAGCCATGATCTCTTCAGAGTTAAAGGTAAATGGCTTATATGCTTCAATCAATACACATACAGTAGCTGAATAGATAAGAAAACAAGACCCATATATATGCTGTCTCCAAGAGACCCAACTCAGATTGAAAGAAACACACAGGCTAAAAGTAAAGGAATAAAAAAAAAGATATTTTATGCAAACAAAAAGGAAAAAACAGCTGGGGTAGCAATACTTAAATCCAAAAAAAATAGACTTTAAAACCAAGGCTATAGTAAAATATGAAGGACACTACATAATTATAAAGGGAACAATCCAGCAAGAGGATATAGCACTAGTAAACATTTGTGCACCCAACAAAAGAACACCTAAATGTACAAAGCAAATCTTGATGGACATAATGAGAGAAATCAACAGAAATTCAGTCACAGTAGGGTATTTTAACATCCCATCAACTTCAGTGGATAGATGTTCCAGATAGATGATCAATAAGGAGAGAGCTGCCTTAAATGACACATTAAATCAAATGGATTTAATTGATATCTTCAGAGAATTTCATCCCAAAGCAACAGATTATCTATATTTTTCTAGTGCACATGGAACATTTTTTAGGATAGACAACATATTAGGATATAAAACTAGTCTTAATAAATTTTAAAAGATTTAAATCATATGAAATATTTTCTCTGACCACAAATACTATGAAACTACTAATCAATTGAAAGAAGAAAACTAAAAAATTCATAAAGACATGGAAACTAAATAACATGTTATTAAATAACAGGTTAACATGCAATCAAAGAGGAAATCAGAAGATACCTGGAAATAAATGAAAATGAAAACACAACCACCCAAAATATTTAGGACATGGGGCAATCTTAAGAGGGAAATTCATAACATTACAGAACTACCTCAAGAAATAAGAAAAAACTCAAATAAACAATCTAACTTTACACTTAGAAGAACTAGAAAAAGAATAACACACAAATCCCAAAGTGCTAAAGTGGAAGGAAATAATAAAGATAAGAGCAGAAATAAATGAAATAGATCTAAAAAATATGAAATATCAATTAATCCAACAGATGGTTCTTTAAAGAGATCAAGAAGATTGACAAACCTTTAACCAGACTCATCAAGAAACAAGAGAGAGGACCCCCCAAAAATAAAATAAAAAATGAAAGAGGAGAAATAACAACTGACACCAAGAAAATACAAAGGATTATAAAAATTATTACAAACAACTGTATGCAAACAAATTGGACAACGTGGATGAAATGGATAAATTCTTAGAAACAACAATCTTCCAAAACTAAATTGGAAAGAATCAGAGAATCTGAATACATAGATTACACTTAATGAAATTAAAGCAGCAATCAAAAAACTCCCAACAAACAAAAGCCAGATGGATTCACAGGTGAATTTTACCAAACATTCAGAGAACTAACTCCCCTCCTCAAACCATTTCAAAAAATTTAATGGATGGAAGACTCCCATGCTCTTTTTCTGACAGAAGTATTATCTTAATTTGAAAACCAGATAAACTGCAAAAAAAAAGCGAGAGAGAAAACTATACACCAATATCCCTGATGAACATAGATACTAAAATCCTCCATAAAATATTGGGAAACCAAGTACAGCAATACATCAAAAATACCATACATGATGGCCAAGTGGAATTTATTCGGGTAACACAAGTTTGGTACAACATTTGCAAATCATTAGATGTGATAGACCACATAAACAAAATGAAGGATAAAACCACATGATCATATCAATAGATACAGAAAAGCACTTGATAAAATTCAGGACCCATTGATAAAAACTCTCAGCAAAGTAGGAATAGAGGGAACATACCTAAACATAATGGAGGCCATATATGAGAAACCAACTCCCAACATCATACTCAATGGGGAAAAAATTATAAGAGTTCCCCTTATATTGGGAACAAGGCAGGGATGTCCCCTTTCATCTCTTATTCAACATAGTACTGGAAGTCCTAGACACAGCACTGAGACCAGAAGAAGAAATAAAAGGCATCCAAATTGCAGAGGAAGAAGTACAACTGTCTTTATTTGCAGATGATACGGTACTGTGCACAGAGAACCCTAAATATTCCACCAAGAAGCTACTAGCACAGATACATAAATTCAGCGAAGTAGCAGAATACAAAATTAATATCCAGAAATCAGTTGTATTTTTATATGGCAATACTGAATTATCAGAAAGGGAAATTAAGAAAACAACTCCATTCACAATTGCTTCAAAAACAACAAAATACCTAGGAGTAAATCTAACCAAGGATGTAAAAGACCTGTACTCAGAAAATTATAAGACACTGAAGAAATCGAAGAAGGTGGAAATAAGTGGAAGCACATAACATGTTCATGGACAGGAAGAATAACATCATTAAAATGCCCATGCTACTCAGAGCAATCTGTAGATTGAACATGATTCCTGTGAAAACACCAATGACGTATTTCACAGACCTAGAACAAATTTCAAAAATTTATATAGAATCACATAAGACCCCACATAGCAACAGTGATCCTGAGAAAGAAGAACAAAGTTGGAGGAATCATGCTACTTAATATCAAACTGTACTATAAGGCCATAGTAATCAAATCAGAATATTAGTGGCATAAAAACAGATGCATAGATCAATGGAACACAACAGAGAGCCCAGAAATAAACCCACACCTTTATGCTCAATTAATATTCGACAGAGGAGCAAGCAGATACTATGGATAAAGATAGTTTACTCAGTAACTGGCTTGGGAAAATTGGAGATACATGCAGAAAAATGAAACTAGACTACCTTCAAAACCACACACCAGAATGAATTAAACATGGATCAAAGACTTCAATGTCAGAGGTGAAACCTTAAAAGTGCTAGAAGGAAACCTAGGCAATAAAATAGTGGACATTGCTCATAGCTATATTTTATCTTATGTATATCTGCTCAGGCAAGGGAAACAAAAGAAAAATGAACAAATGGTACTACATCAAACCATAAAGTTTTTGCACAGCAAAGAAAACCATCAACAAACTAGAAAAGACAACCCACTGAATGGGAGAGCTTATTTGCCAATACATCTGATAAGGGGTCGATATCCCAAATTTATAAAGAACTTATTAAACTCAACAAGAAAATATAACAGTCTAATTGTTAAATTGTTAATTGTCCAATTAAAAAAATGGACAAAGGAGCCCTGGCTGGTGTAGCTCAGTGGATTGAGCACGGGCTGGAAACCAAAGTGTCCCAGGTTCGATTCCCAGCCAGGGTACATGCCTGGGTTGCAGGCCATAACCCCCAGCAACCGCACATTGAAGTTTCTCTGTCTCTCTCTATCTCCCCCACTTCCCTCTCTAAAAATAAATAAATAAAATCTTTAAAAAAAAATGGACAAAGGATCTGAATATATACTTCTCCAAAGAGGACATACAGATTGTCAATAGACATATGAAAAGATGCTCGATGTCACTAATCATCAAAGAAATGCAAATTAAAACCACAATGAGATATCATCTCATACAGGTCAGAAATCTGTCATCAACATATCAACAAACAACAAGTGCTGCCAAGGATGTGGAGAAAGGGGAACCTTTTGCACTCTTGGTGGGAATGCAGATAAGTGCAGCCACTGTGAAATCAGTGTGAGGTTACCTTAAAAAATTAAAGATGGATCTGCCTTTTGACCCAGTGACCCACTTCCAGGAATGTATCTGAAGAGACCCCAAACAGTTTGAAAGAACACAAGAACCCCTATGTTCATTGCAGTGTTATTTACAATGTCCACGATATGGAAGCAGCCCAAGTGTCCATCAGTAGATGAGTGTGGATAAAGCAACTGTGGGACATTTACTCAATGCACTACTACTTGGCCATAAAAAGAGAATTTTCCCCTTTGTGACAGCATGGATGGACCTAGAAAACTTTATGGTAAATGAAATAAGCCAGTCAGAAAAAGACAAACACCATATGCTTTCACTTATATATGGAATCTAAGGAACAAACTAAACTAACAAGCAAAATAGAGGCAGACTCATAGAGAGCAGAATGACAGCTAAGTGGAGGTGGGGAGGTTAGGAGGTGGAGGGATTGAACAAAGAGGGTAATGGACTCATGGACATGGACAACAGTGTGGTGACTGCAGGTCAGTAGGGGATAAAAGGGGGATAAATGGTAATGGAAAAATTTAATAAAAAACAGATAAGTAGAGTCCAATCTCTGTTATTTGGGACAAATTTTATAGCTGTTTTGAATTTCAGTTTCTTAGCTATAAAACAGGACACCTGTGAAGATTAAAAGAGGGCAACACATTTAATATCTAGAGTATAGTAGGCAAGTAGTAAGTTTCTTTTTTCTTATAACTCTCACTTGTATCAACATTACTAGATTATGCAGCTTCATGAATGGCAATACTAACTGAAATATTAAATAGAAAAATGGAAGTCAATCTTTTAACTATTTATTTAGAATTTTTTAAATCCTCAACTAAGGATGTGTTTATTGATTTTAGAGAGAGAATAAGGGATAGAGAGAGAGAGAGAGACATCAATCCATTGCCTCCTGTACATCTCCTGACCAGGGATCAAACCCACAACCTAAGAATGTGCTCTGATCAGGAATCGAACTCTCAACCTTCCAGTGTATGGGATGATGCACCAATCAACTGAACTACACAGTAGGGTGAAATTCAATGTGTTAAATTTCTGGAGTTTTTTTTTCTAACTCCTACTCTTCAGTAATAATATGCATTAGGCAGGTTCTATATAAGGAACTATTTGCATTTATGTTTGTCTATCTCAAAGAAGCTGTTCTAGGTACCTAAAATTATTATCTGATTTCTAGAATATTGCCTTAATATTAGCCAGAAAGAAAGGTCACTTTTACAGTACTGGTTGATTCTAGGTTATTCATTACGTTTGCAGCAAGGTGATAAAAATAATTTATCTCCTGGCTCTTGAGCCAATGCTTTGTTATCTACTCTGAGACTTTAAAAAATTCTGTAAGACTGTTGTCCACATTGGCTCTAATTTGACAGATTTATCTCTGTGTGCATTCATGATAACAGTTTAAATGTTCTGTTTATAGACTATGAAAAGAAAATAGAAGAATTTCCTCTAGCCATTTTTCCCCTTACAGCACTAATTATGTTTCTATAGGCCAAGAGTCAAATTGCTATCCGTAATAGAAAATGTCAGTTTTCATGCCACTACTTTTTCACATGAACTATAGAGCTAGCTTAATGAATCAAAGGATGACAAAGAACAATTTCAAAATATATTTTGAGAGATTTTGGAATCCTCAGGATAATGCATTTACCCCTTGATGAATGCCACTGTAGTTATGATCTATTTATCAAGCTTTAAAAGTTAATTATATATCTTAATATTCCATTCTGATAGGAGAAAAATCTAGAGATTTGTAAAAGATGAAAGCTGGGAAGCTGGGATGATCCAGGCTTCTAGCTGGGGACTGAGATAAGCAGTTACATTACTTCCAGGTACTTCCTCTAAGTCACACCCCACCTTCCCACACCACCAAGAAATGGAATCTTCCAGAGTTCCAAATTTCATTAATCATATTTTGAATTATTTTCAAGAAAAAAAGGGACAAAACCAAGGGGGATTGTGGAAGCAAGGGAGGGAAGTGGGTTTGGCTGGGGTGGGAGAGAGTGGTGGGGAGAAAATGCATGCAACTAATTGAGCAACAATAAATAATTTTTAAAAAGAAAAGAAAAAAGCTATAAAAATATCAAGTAGCAGCATCTAATTCTTTTCTCCTCATTCTATTGCTGTGATAGATTTCCTGCATCTCATTTTTTATCTGGTGAGGTAGCAAATATGTCACCAGAATGCCACCTCACCCACAGAAAGTAACAATCACATGTTTGGTACCCAAAATGATGAAACACTAATGGAATTCCTAATATAATTTATAGTTATGCACCTAAAGATATTTTTGTTTAGCAAAGCCCTGATAGCAGGAAAGACACAATTGTTCACTGGGTGATGTTGACAGCTATTTTAACATGTGATATTGTGTTATTTAGATTGATTGAAGCAAATCATAGGGCTGCATTTCTTAGAGGTGACACATGGATACACATAGACACAGGTAAGTCTTGCCTCCCAAGGTCTTATCTGTGGAATGCCTGGCTCCAATGATAAGTCTGCCTCATGAGGTCCTGAGGCAGGTGCCATCCAGGTGTCCAGTGACTTTCCAGGAGCATGTCTGCACTCCAGGTTTCCTACACTCTAAGCAGTTACACAAACCCGCATGCCATTTCTTCTCCATCTGTTTCTCCACCTCCATTCACATACCTCCCCTCACCTTCATGATGCCACATGGGCTGGAAGAGACTTTCCTCCCTGGGCCACCAATGCCCTCCTCTCCTGTAGTTTCCAGGCTCCTTCAGGGAAGCAGCCTTGACATCCATGCTGAGTTGGGTCCCTTCCTAAGCTCTGCCAAGGGCCCTCTGCAAACCTTGGTTATAACATTCCAATCACTTGCTTGTCTCCCCCATTGGATAGTGAGTTTCTTGAAGATAAAACCCATCCAGTTTGTCTTTTTATTTAAAATACCTAGAATTCTGCCTGTCACCAAGGCAAGATTCAATAAACATGTGTTGAATGAAAAAGTGGACAAATGAATGAATGATTTCATCCTGCTCTAAAAATGGAATATTGAAATGTAAACAAGAATTATAGGTAACTCTTACCAAGTTCCTTCCATGTGCCAGGCATGGTGTTGGGCTTTTTAGAAGTATTTATTTATATAATTCTCTTAACTTTGTGAGGTAGATACCTTTATATACCCTATTCTATGAAAGAGAAATTGGGAAACAGTTGAAATGAACAAAACCACACTAAGTAGATAAATTTAAACCTTAGATTTGTTAAACCCTTTACACTCAGTCTGTACTTGAAGTTATATGGCTATTAATCATAGAAATGTGACAAATTGTGCTGGAAGTATAACTACAAATCACTTACTGTATTGTTTTTAGGAATAGAACAAAGAAAAAGAAAATCACCTAAAATCCTTCACACTTAATTTTGGTTCATTTGCTTCAACCTTCTTTTTTCACTTAAAATATATTATCTCCTATATTTGTATATTTTTGTCTTAACACTGTATTATGTTTGTGTTTCTACCTTACCTTAATAGTTAATAATGTGCTAATATTCCATGTGAGTTGATATATTTAGCCAATTACATGCAATTGGGCATTTGTTTCTAACAATACTATGACAGAAAATTTATGTACATAGGGACTTTTTCATGACTTTTACTTAGCTGGCCAGAAAGGGCATCTCAGAAAGAAAGCCACAGCAATTATCTAACAGTAGAAGCACCAGGGGTCCCAGACTTCCAGCACTGTCTCCGTGGTTTCCACAGGCCCTGGAAGTGGAAGACTAGTTGTGATGGGTCCCTGCTGACCCTCATCGACTGGACAATCTGCCTTGTGATGAAATGCCCCAGAACCAACAACTCAGACAGAGTTCATAGTCTGAGGAAGAACCCATAGTCCATACCACGTAATACAGAATGAAGTCTGGTGAAAACAGGCATTCATTGAGGCTAGAAATGAAGGTCAGGGGGAAATCGTCAAAAATGAGCTATGTGCATCATAAGAGGTCTCTACAGGGACTTGCCCCAAACTGCCTGCATTGTTTTAGTGGCCCTGAGAGACTTTATGTTAAAAATCTCAGAAATTTAAAAAACAAAACAAAACTAGCAAGCAAAACATAGCCAGAGACATTGAAATCGACAACAAACTGACAGTAAACAGAGGGCAGGGGAGAGGGAAATAACATGGGAAAGAAGGGAAAAGGGCGTAAATGGACATGAATGAGGGACCAATGGACAAGGGGGGTGGGATTGAGGGTGGGAGGTGGGCATGGGTAGGGTGAGGGAAAGTGGCTGTGGGAAAATGGAGACAACTGTATTCGAACATCAATTAAAAAAACAAAACAACGACTAGTGTCACTGATGTCTGCTTCAGGAAGCAGACATCACAGGTGGCTCCAGTGCCATGTTAGATCTAGACTTCTTCAAACATGTCAGAAAGAAGACTGTTGCCCATGTGAGGATGGGGATCATTTCTATTTTTGTGCTTGAGGTTCAGTACCCTTCATCAAGCATTTAGCACAGTACTTGGCACATAGTAGGTTCTGACTCAATATTTGTTAAATGAAGGCATGAGTGGAGTAGAAAGCATGCCCTTTAGAATAGGAACAATTTGGGTTTGCATCTTGTATCTGTCCCTGTCGGACCTGGAAAACATAACAGCTCCGAGCTTCAGTGTCTTCCTGTGTAATGGGGACAATATGGTTATGTATACATTGCTTGGGTGTATAATGGTTAGTAGAAGGCTATTGTAGGGGGGGGTATCCAAAGATTGCTTATGGCAGAAGAGTCTTGGGTAAGGGAAATTAAAGAGAATTGTACAGGAAACAACTTTACACAAAAGTGACAGACATACAGGAAAAGTAGGAATTAAGTTGTGGCAGGAACTCACCTTACAAAGCTTATTAGTTACTCTCACTTATTGACATCTTAGTCCCTTCTTTGGGCAATCTTGTATTTTTATATTGGTTTCTTACTTATCCCTAGAGATAATTATAACTTACATAAATAATAAACAGAGTTTAGAACATAGGGATTGTTGAAGTATTGTCTTTTAGTAGATCCTTCCATGTGAAATTTATTTTGAAAATCTCATTTTGTCTCCAAAGCATGTCCTAGAAGTCTTTTTAGAAGATTAAGTTGGTATAAAGTAGAAATTACGGTTTGGTTGGAATCCTAGAATCTTAAGATGCTGCTTGTTTTAGGGTTAGTGTACTCCATTTAGCTGTGTGTCTGTAATTCAGCAAATACTGTTACATAACGCAAAGGATGGTTGAGGATTTTAAAAAAGAGAAACTAAAAAAGTCAAAGTGCCCGCAGCAACGTTCAGCACCCCGTCTGTGGATCTGCTCAAAGCCGCTTCTCCTCTTGCTGCTGCGTACTCCAGGATCCTGCGGGTGCCAAGCCTCCTGTCAGCCTTCACTGTCAATGCAGAACATTTCTTTCTGGTTTCCCAAGCTGTCTTCCATCATTTCAACAGCACCTCCAATCTTATAGTCTAAACATTGATTATGATAAAAGGCTCAGCTTCTGTGTAGACCTCCAAGCTCTTTACCATCAGATCAGGATATCAACTTCTTTGTTTCTTTCAAAAATAAATGTGCATTTTTCTTGAACTCATAACATATATTTCCTTTGCTTTATTTGTGGATTATATAACTTTAGGGTTTTCTTAATTTAAAAAGTATGAAGTATTCAAAAAAGAAAAGATAAAAAATGCTATAGCAGACACCTATGTGCCTACCCTCAAAACAAACAGATGCTAATAATCTAAGAAGTAATCTTTGTATATACAGGTAAATCTTCATCTCTATCCATTCCCCATTCAGCCTTCCCAAGAGATAACCATTGGCTCCTGACATTGGTGTACTTCATGCTTGTGAAATGATTTAGTAGTTTTACTACATTGTGTATATCCACAGCATTATATCTTCTCATGAGCCCATGGTCTTATTTCTTGTCTCTACAGCAGCTCTAAAGCTCAGGCTCCTAGGTTCCCAAGAACAGCCCCTGCTCCCCAGTTCTTTCTACAGGGGCTGCTATTGTGTTACCTTGTGTTCTCACCAGTTGCCAATTCCTGCGGCATTTTGTGAACACTGTAATTTCCCTTCTTTTTAAACAAACTTAGCTATGCACGTTAAAAATCATGTACTATACCTTAGCCAGCATATGTATTTTTTGATCCTTGCCTGAGGATACATTTTATTGATTTTTAGAGAGAAGAAGGGGAAGAGAGAGAAAAAAAAAACATCTATGTGAGAGAAAAACACCAAACAGTTGCCTCCCATAGGCACCCTGACTGGGACTGAACTCACAACCCAGTCATGTACCCTGCCTGGAAATCAAACCCGTGACCTTTTGGTGCATTAAATGATGCCCTGACCAACTGAATCACACTGACTAGGGCCAGCATATATGATTTTAATAGGAATATTTTCATGTTATTTTTTCTACAACACTGCAGAAAACAGAAGTTCTCACTTCATTCTCATAGACCAGTCATTTTCCTGTAGTGATTTTTTCCTGTCTGGTGTTAACATTTTAATGGGACTGTGCCACATTTGGTATCAGTATGTATCAGAACCCCTCTCTGGAACAGAATGTCTCCCAGGCCTCAGTTTCCTCAGTTACTTCTAACTATAAAATTCTGTGGTTGTTAGGAACTGTACCAGGGCATGACAAGTATTTAAGACCTGACCAAAGTTCTTTACAATAATATTAACTGAATGTTCACATAAAATATTTTATAGCACTTTTATTGTAAAAGTGTTCATTTTTCTTCTGTTAAGAATACTCCCAAAAGTTACTGTAAATATTTTATAAAAAACCCCACGTGATCATGAAGTAAAACTGTTTAATAAATTAATATTTTGATCTTAGCAAGTTACTTCAAAGTTTTAATTCTCTTCTTTAATAGTGGGTATTTTGTATTTGCTTCTTAACAGAGCTTTTTTTGCCCTTATTCACTCCTTAGTCAAGATCACTGCCAGTTTTTAACTATAAGTAACTTACTTTAGAAGTTGAAGAAGATAAATCCTGACTGGTTATTGGAAGGATAAAACTAGAAATCCCAGTTAGGTAAAGTTTCAGCCAAAAAATATTGTTCTGACAGTCATTTTCCTTTTAGAAAATCTGGCATGGGATTTCATTGCTGGGGCCAACTTACACCTATGTTTTCCAGGGTCTCTAAGACTTTGCCATAATCTACATGTTACTCACTTCTAGAGGCTCATAAGCATAAGGCATACAGTGGGCCTTTAGCCATACTAAGGAATAACATTAACTAATGTAAAATCTTTCATGATTAAATGTGTCCCTGTGAGACTGGCAGAGATAACACATTCCTTGAGCTCCACCACCCAGAACCACACACGATGCACAGTCGCAGGATTATCAAGATGAGCTCCCCTGGGAGCTGAATAACGTACAGGTGACACACAGCTCCAGAGCCACTGGCAACACCTTTCTGCCAGCTCCCTACTCTGAACAGTAAGGTTTGCATTCAGTTTCAAACCATGAGTGAAATTTTTTTATTTTAATAACATTAAAATGTTTGGAGTTGATGAGTGAGTGATTGGAGAGTTGTCTTTTCCCATTTTAAAATGCATTGAAATATGTCTGTATCACTTACAGGGATAAACATACACTTAAGAAAATTGATTAGGTGAAAAATAAAGCGCTTGTTAAAGGAGCAGCATGGTGGAATAACCCTGGCAAATCATTTTCCTGGAAGTTTTAAGGAAGCCTTGAGGGAGAAGTCTTTCAGCCCTGAAAGGCAGGGAAAAAGGTGAGCATTTAAGGTCTCGTGTCAATCAGGAGTTGTAATTGAGGTCCTTTATTAGAGTATAGTAGTAATTCCCCCTTACCTGTACTTTAGCTTTCTGCAGTTTGTTACCCACATCTGACAATATTGAATGGAAAATTCTAGAATTAATCAATTCATAAGTTTTAAATTGTGTGTCCTTCTTAGTAGCATAATGAAATCTCATGTCCCACTCCATCCACTTAGGACATGAACCATCCCTTTGTCCAGTGGGTCCACACTGTGGATGCTCCCAGCCCTTCAGTCGCTCTCAGTGATCAGGTCAACTGTCACAGTATCATAGTGCCTGTATTTAAATAACCCTTATTTTACTTAATAACAGTTCCAAAGCACAAGAGTAGCAATGCTGGCCATTTAGATATGCCACAGAGAAGCCGTACAGTTCTTCCTTTAAATGAAGAGGTATGAACATTTAGAAAAAGTATTGTGTATACAGGTTTTAGCACTATCACAGCTTTAGGCACCCATTATGTGTCTTGGAACATATCTGCTGCAGATAAGTGGGACCACTGTATGGGTAAAGAATTCAAGAGACATCCAGACCAAGTGACAGGAAACCTGGATTCCAGTCCTAGTTCTGCCTACAAAGCCATCACATCATAAGGCAAAACACAGACCCTGTGGACCACAGTTCTTCTTATTTAGATGTCTGCCAGGCTTGGATGTGATCACCTAGTGGGTTCTTTTCCATCTTTAAAGAGTGCATTCATAGCCTATGCCTTTCCAGATATAGCCTACTTACACTCTGTTTCCTTTAGTACAGATACAAATGTTGTGGACATCTGACACATGTTTGCCTTCCTGATTTTCAAAGATTCACTCTTTTCCTCTCACTGACTTACACTGGAGATGGAGTAACCTGCTTCTCTCTTCACTGGAAGCCATTTTGTTTTCTCAGTATTTGTTTCTTCATGTCTTTATATGAGTTCAATGCTGACAATATTAACTTTTTAACTCTTTTGACCTGGTTTAACTACCAGGCATCTGTTGCTGATGTTTCCACCTTCCCATCATGCCATTGACCTGCCTCTAGGTCCTTTTATTCATTTGTGTATTCATTCAACAAACATTAAGCATCTCTAACATTCCAAGCCCTACCCAAGGCTGGGACTGAGGTTGCAAAGTGGACAAGAATACAGTCCCTAATACTAATGGCACATGAACACTTCTCCAGTAGAGGTCAAAAGGTATCATAAAACTGCACAAGAGGCAGCTCTGTGCTCTGCTGTGTTTCTGAAATAGAAGATCTCAAATCTCCTGATCCTTAAATCTACCATTAGCCAAGAAACCATATTCCAATCATAACTCTGTACTTGGTTCCATATTATTGAATGATTGCTTTCTGCCTCATATTCTAGTTAGTTACTGAAATATAGTCACTTCTCTATCCTCCATCTAGGTTCTTCAGAAAATAGTAGTTACAATACATTTATTTCTCTTTTCTCAAATGAATATCATGAAGAAAAATGTCAAGAAGTCAGCTCCATTTGGAAACCGCTTCACAAAGAAAAGTTGCTCTCTAGGACATTGTACTTACTAGCAGAAACATAGCAAAAATTACAGATGAAAATGTAATAGTCAACCAATTATATTCAAAGTTGGCTTCCTCAAAATATGTTCATGTTGTTACTGGTCTACCTTAGATGTATTTGAGTGTTCAGTTGTTTGAGACAGTCTGGAGATGTGACATTTGTTTAGGGCATAGACAGAAATCAAGGATGTGAATCTATGAAGAGGAGAAGCAGAAAAAGAAACCTGTATGGAGGTCTGGTGCAGGATAGTGATCAAATACTACATTTTCCTGAAAAGAAGACAATCTCTTTACCTACATTATTTAACTATAAAGATAGGGGATCACTCAAATTTGAGCAAGCCCACATCTATTAGTGAAAGGGGATAATTGAAAGTTAACATGTTTATTTTTATTTTATTTAAAAAAATTTTTTTATTGTTCAAGTACAGTTGTCTCCATTTCGCCCCCCACACACACACTCCTCCCCACCCCAGCCATCACCACCTCCCACTCTTGATCCTACCTCCGTTTGGCTTTTTCTATGTGTCTTTCATACATGTTCCTTGACAATCCTTCTCCCTTTTCCCCATTATCCCCCTTCCACCACCCCTCTGGTTACTGTCAGCTTGTTCTTTATTTCAATGTCTCTGGTTATGTTTTTCTTGCTTATTTGTTCTATGGATTAGGTTCTACTTAATAGATGAGATCATATGGTATTTGTCTTTCACCGCTGACTTATTTTATTGAGCATAATGCTCTCCAGATCCATCTATACTGTGAGAAAGGTAGAAGCTCCTTTTTGCTGCTGCATAGTATTCCACTGTGTAAATATACCATAGTTTTGTGACCCACTCATTTGATGGGCACTTAGGTTGCTTTCAGCACTTGGCTATTGTAAATTGTGCTGTTATGGACATTGGCGTGCATAGGTTCTTTTGCATTGCTTTTCAGGATTCCTAGGGTATAATCCCAGTGCCAGGTCAAAAGGCATTCCATTTTTAGTTTTCCGAGGAAATTCCATACTGTTTTCCACAGTGGCTGCACCAGTCTGCATTCCTACCAACAGTGCACTAGGGTTCTCTTTTCTCCACAACCTCGCCAGCACTTCTTGTTTCTTGATCTGTTTATGATGGTCACTCTGACTGGTGTGAAGTAGTGCCTCATTGTCATTTTAATTTTCATCTCTCTAATGGCCAGTGATGCTGAGCATCCTTTCATATGTCTCTGGGCCCTCTGTATGTCCTTCTTGGAGAAGTGTCTGTGCAGGTCCTTTGCCCATTTTTTAATTGGGTTGTTTGTCTTCTTTGAGTGAAGTCATGTGAGTTCTTTATATATTTTGGAGATCAAACCTTTGTCTGTGGTGTCTTTTGCAAATATATTTTCCCATACGGTTGGTTCCCTTTTCATTTTGCTGATGCTTTCTTTAGCCATGCAGAAACATTTATTGATAGTTAAAAATAGCATAGAATTAGTTAGATTCAAACAGCATAACCAAAGTAAAAGTGAAAAAGAATTTTAAGATAGGAGGCACAGTGCCTGTGATGGAACTTATATGGAAATGTGAAGCATATAATTGAAACAATAATGGAATCATGTATTAGAAGGGATAATGCAACAGAAGCCGTGCATTGGAAGGAAGCTGGAAGGTGGGTGGCCTCAGCTGTTCTTTCTTCCAGCCCAAGAATGCCCTTTGCAATACCCCAGTGCATCTGCTGAATTGTTGAAGGAATCTTTGACGTCTTTGGAAATTTTCAGAGACAAGGAGTTTCCTGCTTGGAAATCAGTCCATTCCATTAGTGACAAACTCTAGAAGGTTCTGCTAGAACCTAGTTTTTTTCATACTCTCACCAAATTATCCTATATCTGTATAATCTACCTGCTTCTGTGCTCTGAAGACATTTGGAGTTAAGGCCAAACTTTCTTCATTTTGACGGCCCTTTGCAAATACTTGAAGAAATTGGTTATGGTCTTCCTAAGTTTTCCTTCTCAACCTAAATATCTCCCAGTTTCCCAATCATTCTTCATAGGGGTTTGTTTTCATACTTTTTAATGTCTTGGGCCTCCAGTGCTGTCTGAGCACTTCCAAAGAAATAGATGGGCTCTATTCATGCAGCTCAAGATTATATTCACTTTTGAAGGGTGGTCTCATCATGTTATTCTTTATGAAGAGGTTAGTATTTTTATTCCCAACTTTCTGATCTTTGGGTATATATATTCTGTTTGCTTGTTTGCTTCAATTTAATTTACAAACACTAATTGAGCACCATGCTATTTCAGTCACAGTACTGGGCCCTGGGAACAAAAAAAGAATACAATTCTAGCTAGAAAATTTTATGATGTTTTAGTGGGAGCAACACACATAAAAACATAATTACAATTTGACACGTGATGCGTACGCAAACTCAGTGCCCTAAGAATATAGGAAAGGGAATGACCTGCCCAACGCGCCTTCTATGTGTGAGACACATGAATGGACATGTATGTGTATGATTATGACTTTAAGTATGGTCAGGTGTATATTTTAGATTATCTATGAAAACTTAAAGATTTCCTGAATTCCCTTGCTATAGTTCCTTGATTTTTTAAGTCTAATAATGGGAAAAAGTTAATATAATGAATGTTTCCTAATGCTTACTGGTTTCTTTTCAAAGTTTTTAAAAATGAGTTTTATAATTTTCTCTGGAATTTGGGCATATAATAAAATTCATGCTATAGTTTTGCAGTTTGTAAAACATTCTTTTCCCCTTTCTTTGGAATTTACCACTTCTTCCCTTGTAATTTCTCTAAGACTAATGACAGCGTTTTTGTGATCACATCTACAGTTTTTTTTAAGATTTTATTTATTTATTTTTAGAGAGGGAAGGGAGGGAGAAAGAGAGAGAGAGAGAAACATCAATGTGCAGTTGCTGGGGGTCATGGCCTGCAACCTAGGCATATGCCCTGACTGGGAATCGAACCTGCGATGGCTGGTTCACAGCCCGCACTACATCCACTGAGCTACGCCAGCCAGGGTGCATCTACAGTTTTTACAGGATGCTCATTTATGACTTATTTAGATGGAAAGGCTTGAACTCAAAGTGGCTGAGTGTTCTCTCATGATCTCTTATACCAGGCTTTTATTTTTTTTCTACCTTGTGTTTGTTGTAATTTAAAAATAAAGTTCACTGACTAAGAAGCTAAAGATATAAAATTTTGGAAGGAATTCAGTGCTCTGACCACAGTCCTGACCCCATCCTCCTCCATTCAGTGGATATGGACAAGTCCAGCTGCATGCCGGGTACTGGCTGTGCATACATCTTAAAGCAAATTCTGGCTCAACAGACAGATTGTTCCTTTGTGCTTTTAACTTGGGTTCACTCAAGGCTTCTTGTCTTCCTGATATGTATACATTTGGATCCCTTTAGTGTGACATTTTCATTAAGCTTTTATGTATCTGATTGAAATTTTTGCTCCCCTGAGAGGTCACTTTGCAACCACACAAGTATCCTTACAGGTTTCTGTTTTTATTTCTCATAAAGATCATTTGGTATATGGGTTCAGAACATTTTATTTTGAAGCTATATTCCCTTTAAACTCTCTGGCAAAAAAAATGGTGCTCATATTTTTTTTGAAATATTAATGAAGGATAAGAAAAGAATATAGAGTAACTTTAGGCAAAGTATTTGGGGGGAAGAATCACCAGGCTCATGTGGGAAAGTACAGACAGTGGTCTGGGAGCATCTCTGGGTTGGAGCTCGTCCACACCTGAACAGGAACGTGACTGACTCCACACCCAGGTGGTTCTTTATCTTAAATAAGCTTGATTTTTTTCCCTCTTAGTGCTTATTTTTTGGATTTAAGTTTTGTATATAAAATGTAGTTGCATGATTTGAAGCACAAAAAGTACAAAAACTGTACAGTGAAATACCTTGTTCTTTTTGCCACCCCCATCCACCCAGTTCCCACCCTCCCTTAATTATTTTTTTCATGGATATACAAGCAAATATAAATATAGATTATTATACCTCTCTTTTACACAAATTATAAAAATGGTTTTGCTACTTGCTTTCGCACATTTAATATATCTTAGAGATATTTTTCACATCAGTACATAGAGACGATCTTTGCTGTTTCTTAAAGGTATATGTATTCCATTAGTACGTGTACTATTATTTACTTACTATACTATGGACAAATATTTCTGTCATTTCCAACATTTTGTTACAACATGGTGCTGCAACAAATAATGTGTATATGTCATTCCAAATATGAACCAGTATATCTGTAGAACCAATTTCTAGAAGTCAAATTACAGGTATTTGTAGTCTGGATAGAAGTAACCTCCATTTGAATCTTTATTGACTTACAGGGTGGGTGATAGTCAACATACTCAAAATATCCAAATCAATAAAGTTATTGGTGATGATGAAAAATATGTCTTTTTTTTATTTTATGGAAAATGCCATATTAACATTTTGGCCAACCCAACACATAATTATATGTTTAATATATTTAGGATATAAGAAGAAATTAACAACAAAATACTGTTTTGAATGTCATTAAATGATTTTAATGAATCTGAGACCTGGTTATGTAGTGTTTAGATAAAAGATATACTACAGAGTAAAGAACAAAGCTAAAATATAAAAAAAGATCTTGCCCTGGCTGGCATAGCTCAGTGGATTGAGCGCGGGCTGCGAACCAAAGTGTCGCAGGTTCGATTCCCAGTCAGGGCACATGCCTGGGTTGCAGGCCATGACCCCCAGCAACCACACATTGATGTTTCTCTCTCTCTCTCTTTCTCCCTCCCTTCCCTCTCTAAAAAATAAATGAATAAATAAAATTTTAAAAAAGATATTATTTTACTATAGAGTAAAGAACTACAGAGTAAAGAATATAATTTAAAAAAAAATAAACTTAAGGCCCTGGCCAGGTGGCTGAACTGGTTGGAGCGTGGTCCCATACACCAAAAGGTTGTGGGCTCGATCGCAGGTCATGGCACATATGGGAGGCAGCTGATCAGTGTTTCTCTCTCTCTCTCTTCCTCTCTCTCTAAAATCAATAATAAAGACATAGCCTCAGGATTTAAAAATTTTTAATTTAACTTAAGAATAATAGAATGCAATAATCATATTCTAGCTTTTTATCTACCTACTCAAGGGGTTCTTTTGACACACAGGTTCTTTCTCCACCTTTGACCTCTTTCAAAATGTTGTAACACTCTGAAAACATGTTATAAGATAATGAACATTGAAGAATGCTCGGGAGTATGAGCTGAGGTTGGCAGTCCCTGAGTGAAGAAAACCAAGAATGATTTGTTTACTTCATTAATACAATGTTTGCTTAATTCAACATAATTTCATGTCAGTCATTGTAGCACCTTACTATGTTTCAGTGAATCCAGTAGCTAACAGGCTGCATGCTCTGAAGCAGGATCACTTAAAGCCCCCTTTTCTAGTCCTTTTCATCTTTTATTATGAAGCATACAAAGCCTGAAACAACCTGTCATGGGAGAGATGATTTGGCCAAAATAGGAGAGGAAACAACATACATATAACTTGGGAAAATCCAGACATAAGCATATGAACATGGGTTTTTTTTCTCTCCCCACATAGGTGCCAAAGGAGGGAAGACAACACATTGGACTACGCCAAATTAGAATATAACCTATATGAGAAAAGCACAGGCCAGAACTTTGATTTACCTAAGAGACAGTCTGGGCGGGCAAAGGTGACAGTGTCCCAGTGGACAGATACACCCCCTGGGAAAATGTCAAACAGGTCTCCAATTAATATCTCCACTCATATACCCATATTTGTTTCTTGGCAAGGGTATTTTAATAGATAACTATTCAGAACTATAACTATAAACGACGTGGACTTGTAACAACATAATGCCATTAGCACACCCAACACATACTATAATAAATAATGTGTTCTTTCCTGATCGGCTTTAAACATATCTTTTTAAAAATGGCTTTTGTTAGCTTGAATCGGTAAAGGACTACTTGGAGCTTTAATAGAGGCATAATAAAATGTGCCAATTAAAATTCTATGATTTCTATGATGTGATTTTAATCTCCATGGATTTTCTTCTTTTTCTATAAAGATATTTAATATGCTTGTCATGAGAAAGAAATACTTTCTTTTAGGTTCATTACCTGGACCATTGTAAGTAGATGATGTGGAAACTTACCTGACACAGTGATGTACATTGTGAAATACAAATTATCCTCTCTACATGGCATTCTGTCATGACTTAACTATGGCCTATTTATAGTAATTTTCCCAGCCCTTAGGGTTCATTATGGGGAATAATATTTTACTTTCAGACTTAGCTCTGACAAAAACAATTTCCACAGACTATATTATTTGGTTAAGAGTTTTTACTGTGAATTTTCTGTATATGGGTTATGTTTTATGCATTAATGATTTCACTAATAGAATATTATTGGTTGTAATAAGTATTGAGTAAGTCTAGCACTATGCTGTAACATGTATGAGTTATAAAAGATAATAAGAATAACATCTTTTTGTGTAGCACACTATACACTCATATGCAGTGTCTTATTTAATTATTAAATTAAACCTCGGAATCAGATGATACTATCTATTGTCCATTTGCAAATGAAAACCTTAGACTCTGAGATGTAATTTACTGAGAAACACACTTAAAAATGGCAGAGTTCAGTTCAAACAAAATTCTTTTGACTCCAAATTCATCATTGATTCTAACTTTTTTTTTCTAAAAAAGTATTACTTTTTCTATTTATTGGAGTCAGTACAGCTCTGGAGTCAAGGGACCTGGGTTCGAATCACAGCCCCACCCATTAGGGAACACGTGGCCTGAACCAGGTACTTGACTTCTCAAAACCTCATATCCTGAGGTCATAACGTCCATATGAAGATCATTCTACCTCTTGAGATGGTGAAGTTTAGATCAGATCATGCTGTAAAGCTCAAACATACAGTAACCACTCAGTAAATGTTAGTTATTTTTATTACTATTCTCAGTACAATTCATAAGAAAGCATTTTAGAAGTTGATAGGAGATTTCCACTCATTTCACCCTCACATTTCAGAATGTCTATCTAGTCCAGTTCTTCAACTATGACTAGTGTTGGCAAACATATCTAACCATGTGTGAGGCCCCAAAACACAGTATTTCTGTTTAGTCTTTTCTTACTGTATCTACCAACAATCTTGTAATTCCACTTATACCACACTCAGTCCTTCTCTTTTTCTATTTCTGTCACAGCATGAATTCCCCTCCTTGTAATTCAATGTAATTGACAAGCACATTTTGGGAAACTATCAAATAATAAGTCAAATATGTCAGTCCTAGTCTGTGGAACTCTAATTAGATATATGTTATAATTTCTCATTTTATCTTCCTTGTCTCTTAATCTTTTTTCATATTTGCTCTCTCTTCTTCTGTCTGTGTTGTATTTGGGATAATTTCATCAAGTCTATCTTTCAGTTTACTAATTTTTCTTTCAGCTACATTGAATTTGTTGTTAAATCCATTCATTTCTAACTTTAATTATTATATATTTTTTATTTCTAGAAGTTTGTTTCTTTGCCTTATCTCTTTGCATATCCTTGAGTATTTCTGGTTCCATGAACATACTTTCAAACTTGTTTTTTATTTATTTAAACATAGTAAATATAGTTATTTTGAAGTCTATAACTACTAATTTCTCTCATCCTTGAGGGGTCTGTTTCTGCTGTCTGTTGTTCAGGTTAATTGTTCCTTATGATGCCTTGTTTTCTTGTATATTTAGGGTTGTTTTTTTTTTTAACTGTGAACTACTTACCTTCCTTGGAATTTTATGTGTGACATTTATTTGAACTTAGGACAGAAAGGTCTTCCTTCAGAGAGGTTCGCCATTTGTTTCTACCAGGACACTACCTAACAGCACTACCAGCCAAGGATCACTCAAAATCAAATTTTTGGTCTGAAATACTTTGGACTACCTACATAGTGTGAATTTTTATTCCCATGCTAACATGAGAACTGGCTTGTGAGTCTAAATTTTCAGCAATAATTCTTTGCTTTTTTGCCTAGTGCCTAGATTTGAAAGTATACTATTTTTTTTTTTTTGGTCATTCTGTGGGTGTGGAGGTTGGTGTCATTTTCCTTCACTTACACTAAGGTGTAGCCTTTGCAGTCTCAACTTAATGTTGGAGAGGAACTCATGAGACTACTCTCCATAAGGGAGCAATCTCTAGACCTGCTATCTGCCCTCTAGTGGTCATGAAAATCAAAGCTAAAGTTCATACAGTTTAGCAGATGCCCCCATAGAGAAAGGAGCTGCAGTCTTCCATTTCCCTCTAAGTCCTTTCACTCAGACTTTTGGGTCCAAGAATTTAAATATTTAGGTTCAAAGATTTAAATATCCAGAATGTGCAGTTGTTTCCTGCAGAAGGGTCAGTTCATGTACCTATTCTATATATCACCCAGAGCAGAAGTCCCTCCCCATATTTTTACCAATTCCATCCATTGTTTAAAATTTAGAACAAATTCAGTAAAATTGTCAGCTTGTGGAAAAAAATCGATCCAATAAAAATTAGGAAAATATAGTTAAGCAATCAACTGAGTTATTCCTTTTAGAAGATAATACTGTCCGAGTACCTGAGCAACCTTTACAATCACTATATGATAGATGCCTATTTATTGCTTTATCTCATGGATGGCTACCACACTGGCCCTCACTCAGAGAGCAGCTTCAGACAGACCCTATGTAGGCTCACATTGTTCAAACCTCCATCACTCCAGAAAGTATATAGGGGCCTCCACCTCTGGCTGTGTAGTGTACTGAGCCACGTAGTATCAAGTGGAGAATTGTCCACACTAGAAAGGCAGGCAGTAGGTAGGGATGGGAGTAGTGGTAGGGGTGTTCAGTAGATTCTTGGGGATATAGGGAAGTATTATTCCAGAAAAGAAGTCCAAAGGCTAGGGGCTAAGTCTGTCAGTAGGTTGGCTCCCCAGAAAGCAACTAGAAAGATAGAGCTGGGTTAATAAAACATTTGTGCAGCTCTCTAGGCTCTTGACAACAGATCCCTTCACTTCGACCCTACTGCCCCCAACCGTGACTTCTATCCCATCCCAGTCTCCACTCACCCTGTTTCTCCTCTGCTCACCTTCCCTAACTGGTACCATTTATCACACAGAAAAATCTCTATGTGTACATAGGCATCCAGGTCTTTCTCTGTGGAGCAATATTCATAGCCTTTTGAACAACATGAAGACATATTTGGAGCTGTGGATCAAGGCAACCATTGTAAGATGTCTAAAAATTTCCTGGACCAGTTAAATGTTCAGAAGATTAAAAGTACTTATGAAGTGTTTACTCACTTTTTAGTTTTCTAGGTATGCATAAAGTACTGTGAACTCTTGCAGACTAATTTCTGGTATGATATCAGTTTGCTGCCTAAGAAACCACCCCAAAAGCAGTGGCTTGAAACATTGCACAGTTATTAGTTGTCATGTTCTGCCGTGATCATGTCCAGGCCTGCTTGTGGGGGACTGGGCTGTTCAGGATGTCCTCAGTCACAGGCCAGGGACTCTGCATGGGCAGCTGGGATGCACAGGGTTTATCTCTACTTGGTCTTTAATCCAAGGAGGACAGCCTGGCCTTGCTCACAAGATGGTCAAAGGGTTCCCAGCAGCAAGAGAGAGAGCCCCAGCATGCAAGTCCCGTTGCCCAGAGCAGTTACATGCAGGCCTGGGTTCCAGGAGTAGAGAAATGGATCCCACTCCAGATAGAAGGAGTGACTGGTATACTGCAAAGGGAGGGAGAAGCAATCTGGGAAGAATTTGTGACCATTTATGCTGCAGCCTACTGTAGTTATCATCATTGCATAGAAAAAGAGCATCTTACCAAAAAAGTTAAACTATCCCCAAATGTAAAATAGTTAGCTTTACAAAAACAGAAAACAAACAAACAAAGGGAAAAAACCCTTCACCTCATTGTCCCTTTAAAAATTGTTATTACCAATATCATGGAGTGGTGGAAACCTCTCCTATCAGCATTATTCTAGAGAACAGTATTTGAAACTATGATGTTAGGAAATGAATCTGGCAGTACCATCTCAACTAGAGAAAAGGGCTGGGAGACTCCAGGCAGGGAAGCCAGGTAAGAACACAGGTAAGAGGTAGTGAGAGCAAGAAGGAGGTGAGTGGCCACTGAAATAATCAGGAAGCCAGCAAAATGCAACGGATAGCTCAGAGTGGGATTAAGCCCTGGGATAGGATGAGGGGTGTGTGTGAATGTGTGTGCACAAGGATGGAGTACTAATTCTGGGACTTCCACTTTGGGATAATCCAAAAATTCAATAATCAGCCATATTAGTTTTCTATTATTCTGTGACAAACTGCCACTGACAGCAGTTTAAAACCACACCCCCTTGTTAACAGCTCAGTTTCCTTGGGTGAAGAGTCAGGTGTGGGTGGGAGCCTGGTCTCCACTCAAGTCTCATAGGCCAAAGTCAGTTTTGGCTGAGCTGGGCTCTTACCTGGAGTCTCTAGGGACAAGCCCATTTTCTGGCTTGTTCAGGATGTTGGCATAATCCAGGCCCTTGCTGTTATGGGAATGAGGTCCTGTTTCTTTGTTGGCTGTTTTCTGGGACCATCCTAGCCTCTTAAGGCTGCCAATGTTCCTCTTAGATGGCTCTCCATCTTCGCACCAGTGGCATGTGGAAGCCCCCTCATGATTCAGATCTTCTGCTTTCTCCTGCTGCCGTTATCCTGAAAGCTCTCTGTTTTGAAGGGCTTACATGATCAAATCAGGCCCATGTGGATAACCTCCTTATGTTAAGGTTATTTCTGCTATAGACCAGCAATTTTCAACCAGTGTGCTGCAAGAATTTTTACAACATGCCATACCTGACTACCTAGTCAGGGGTACTGACCTCTTTCTTCTTAGATTGTCAAATTAAAAAATGACAACAGCCAACACAAAAAAGCTGTCCAGTGTGAATGAATCAAAATTATACTTATTTTTTGTCAGGTCAGCAAAAACATACAATTTTGGTGTGGCACAGAATTTTAGTAATTAGTGTATGTGTGCCATGAGATGAAAAAGTTAAAAATTACTGCCATAGACTATAACCTCATATAAATAACACAATGCTGGGAGTGATATGTCATCAAATCCCTGGGTTCTGAGGACTAGAGAGACAGGTTTTAGCGGGGGGGGGGGTTAGAAATTCTGCCATCACCCTCACCTCTTGGAGGAGAGAGTGATATAGTTAACTAAGGAGATTTTTCCATGAAAATATAATTTGGTTTTAAAATTACCATTACCTCACAGTATTATTGTTAGATGCATGTGATACAAAGCATAAGAAAATGCATCATACAGATTTACTGATTTGGACTTGGGAATCCATCTCTACTGTTCACCTTAGGCAAGCCAGGGGCATCCAACAAACCTCTCTTCTCCTGAGTGCTTTATTACTTGCTGCCACAAGGGTCACTCACACAGCTGGGGGGAAGATAAACTCCCTGTGGCTGTTTCCTGTGCCCTGGGGCTATTTGGGTCTAAGATTTGTACAGCCCTCCTGCTCAGGATTCCAGAATGTGTCCCTAAGGGATTCAGAAGTGTGAAGCCATCTTGAGGAACCACAGGTTTGCTTTGGTCAGAGACTTACCCTTGGGTGTGTCTGGGTGGAGGTTGACAGGTGAGGAGAAGGGCCTAGATGCCTGTCATGCTTTACACTTTCTATCTCATGAGCCCACACCCCAGTTCCTTTTGGGGGGATCTGCAGTGCTGCTTGCTGGGTAGGCCTCAGAAATGTGATTGGACACCACTGTGACTGGAGTGGATGATCCAGCCAAAGCAAGAACCAAAATAATTATGTTCAGGGTCCAAGGCATAGTGGTATAATTCTCTATTGCAAAGAGCCCCGTGAAACTTGGCTCTCAGGACCCAGATCACTGTTGCTGTTCATTGGGTCAGACAAGTGAAATTTAGATACACCTCAGAACCCAGGTTTCCAGAGCAGGAACCTAGCATGACCGGGCAGGACCATTGTGGGAGGTTTGAGTCCAGGCTTATTGCAGGTGGCCAGTAAAATATGACTGACTAATATGAGAAGCCTCATCATGAGGCCCTCTCTCCTGCAGGATGTAGGACAGAGACTTGGAAAGACGCACCATCTCCAGATTTAGGCTTGTCATCTGTGGTGGTGAGTGAGCTATGACATGGGGCAGCGCATGTTTATCTAAGCTTTTTAGCACTAGATGCTATTCCCAGACTTCTCAAGAAGTATCTGTACAAACCAATGCCAGTGATAGCAATACAGGCTTCACAAGTTAAAAAGTGTATTTTACATTTATATTCACATCATCTCTGTATAGAGGTCACTGATATTTCAGTACTTAAAAAACACAGAAAAAATGTAAAGGTGAATTATAACTGAAATGATTTTTCTTACCATATACTATGAGAAAGTTAGTCTTGAGAATTATTCCCACAAACTGAGTTCTGCGACATTTTATGACCCTCTGCAACCTTTTATTCTTTTTCGATATAAAGGAATAACAGGAAAACAAATTAGTTTTGTTTAAGAAAAATATCTACCCAGGCAAATAATGCATGAACTAAATTAAATAGTTGAGGGCTCAGAAGGTGTAGAGATGGTGCAGGCTCATCCCCGCAGTGTGACGGGGCCTGGGGTCTGAGGGCACCTGTGGGCCTGCCCTGCCCCTGCTGCTTTGTTCTCTGGTGGGGACCTGAATCTTGGGCAAGGACCTCTTTCTCTTTGCTTGTATCTAGAACATCAATCCATGAAATAGTGTAAAACCTTTTTTTAAACATAATTTATAATCAGATTCCATTTCATTTATAATCAGATTCCGTTTCCTGTTTCTGTTCCACCATGACAGTTCTGAGTCGGTTTATTTTCTATATTTGGTGACGAGAGAGCTTTCCAGTACTTACCAAAGGAATTACAGGGCTGTATATATGGCCTTTTTGAGTTTTCACTTTGTATTAATATAATCCTCATAATGACCCTGTGAAGTAGATATTATTGTTAGTACTGCACTTTATAGAAAACTGAGGCACAGAGGGTCAGTAGCCTTCATAATCATATGGCTAGGAGGTGGCAGAGCAGGATCCACACCTGGGCCATGATCCTGTACTCAGGGCATCCTGCCACCGTGCCTCCCTCGGGAAGTGCATGCTCACCTGCTCCTGGGCTTGGAGCCTGCTGTGTCCACATGCGCAGTGTGAGGGGAGCATGTCACCTGTCGGGGGTCCTAAAGGAAAGTCACTGGCCCTTCAAATGTCTGAAATGGGCTTTTCACTTGGTGTCATCTTTCTACCATCCATTTTAAAGGAGGGACTGATTTTTCAGAGACTCATTTCTAATTTGTAAAACGGTTTCATTTTTTCTGTGCTTAAAACATCTAAGGGATATGAATCTCCCAGGTAAGATAGTCATGTGCTCATTAAACTAGAATGCATGATCTCATACCAGCTGCTATTATTATTGTAATTATCTCTTAGAATTTTATAATGCATTATCCCATTTCAGGAGTTATAATTCTCTTATATAATTCAGCTTTCATAAATAGATGAGGCCTAAACTATATTTTTCCTTGAAATTACCATGCCGTTTTCTGATAATTATTTTTAGATTCTTTTTAAGCTACCTATACTGTGTTTTGCTTCCTGACCTGTTTTCTGAGTTCTGAGTTTCCTCTGGAGGGCGGTAGTACGCCACTGGAAAACAAGCCTGGCCAGCTTGCTTGCTCCTCTCTAAGCATTTAACTAGAACCTTACCCCCAAGGCTATGCTGACTTCCTCATCCAGCCTGGCAGAGGAGTACATTTTGAGTTAATTTTTAATCATGTAAAATAAATTCTTGTAAGAGCAGAGGCCAGGGGAAATAGGTTTCCTAGCCTTGATGATTAACTTCTTTGTACATGACAAAAGCTCCCCCTGGAGGCCACTTTTTCTCCCAGAATATTCTAAAATGTGAGTTACCTATTGGACCTGAAAGAGCACTTTGAGAATACAGTAAATCAAATCTTGTCACCTGAACATTAGCCAGAATCAGTGGCAGTGTTATGGCAGGGCCCAGGCAGGGTGGCCTAGTTGCACAGGTTGCCCTTGCTGAGTGACTCCACCTGGTAGCAACTGGAGGACTCAGGTCACTTTAGAAAGGGGCAACTGGCCAGGATGATCTGGAGCTTAGAAGCAGCCCCAAATCTGTGCAGCAAAAAGATTAAAAACTGACAACCAATTAGGATAGATCACCTTTCTTAAACTCACTCAACCCCCCCTTTTTTTTAGAGAAAAAAATCAAATTGTTTTAGTCTCTCCAAAAAGAGATACCATCTTCTACGCCAAAGTAGTCAGGGTTGGATTTGTATATAAAGTGACATTCTAAAGAACCATTTTTTAAGTAGCATTTTTCTTTTGTTCCCAATAAAATAATTTTTGAGCTATAACCTTTGTTCAATTATTATTTTGTCAGATTTTGTAGTCTAACCAATGTGATTTTATTTAGCCTGATTAAGATGCCAGGAATTTCAATGTGACCCAATCTTATGCTAACTTTGTACATTAATCCAAAACCCCAAAATTATGTAGCTCAAAATAATCAGCATGCAGATTTTTTATTTAAAATATTGTCCTCTTTCAAATAGTTAGGCTCTCATTTATACTTATTATAAAATTGCTCTAAAATAGAACTCTGGAATTGCCCAATTTGAATCTATATTATAGTTATTCACTGAATAAATATGACTTTAACTTTGATATTGACATAAAATCAGCCAATTCAGATACAGCCCCTATGGGAATGTTCCCATGTGGACTTCCCTCACATTACATTAGTCTCTCTGCTGCTTACTGCCTGGTTCTCCCTCTATTCCCACATTTCAGCCTACATCTCTTCTCAGGGTTGAACCATCTGCCTGGTCGCCCACAGTCAGACTTACTCCTGGAAATTAGATCTTACCTGCACATCCTCTCTGTCAGATTCAGTACATGTAGTGTCAGGTGCTCCTCATTTCCAAGAAACAGCACATACTGTTTGCACATTTAGTTATGCTGTAGGCACTTGAGGGCTTTGTTTTACATCTCTGTGGGTTCCCATTTTGTAATAAATTTGTCTTGATGGCATAAATTATTATATCCTTTTACTCTCTGACTCCTCTCTTGATTGAATTTTTCGTTTGCCGCGGGCCAACTGTATGATTTCTTCAGTGTAGAAGCTTATGATGCAAATTTTCTCTCTTCATCTGTGTCTACCTTTCTCCTCTCTTTTCCCAAATCCATGCCAAGTTCACTCACTGAAGAAAGAACTCAGAGAGCAGATGGATCTGCTTAAAAGGCCTGCGATGCAGAGTCACAGCTGGCTGACAGCAGCCCTCTTCTGACCTGCAAAGGGGAAAGGGAGACGACTCTAGAAAGGAATTTGACCTCTGAATGTCAGGAACCTTATCTGTAAATTTCTCTAAGAATCTAGAACTAATGATTTTCAACTTGATAGATCCAGTGCCCCTTTTACAACAAATATTGTGTCCTACCTCCCTTACTATCCAAAAGTGAAATTCAAAGATAGTACTCACCTATTCTTAATAACTTTTTGGAAAAAATCCATATTTAAACACCAGTGTTGGTATCCAACATGTGTAATATAAAAGAGACCAATAAGAAAAGTCATCCATGTTAAACTAGTCTGAACATTAGCACCCTCAATCCTCTGATGCTGTTATAGGACAGACATGCTGAAATGGTCACCTGCATGCACAACTGTCCTAGAACCCGCAGGCAAACTGACACAGGCACAGGCCAGGTGTGCCATTGCCTTCTGTGTTGTCATTTTCCAAACTGCTGACTAATTCTTTTTAAGTCTCCAAACCTAGCAAAGTACAGTCTTCTTTCAATTCACATAGTAGCATTCCTCGAAAATTCAGAAGCTATTTTACCAGTGTGAAAAGACTTTGTTTAAATGCATGAACATTCAATTCCAGACTTGTATCATTATGAATGAAATTTTCATCTCCAAGGATGTCAAAGGGAGCACTTGAAAGTCAGGTGTAACATGAGACAGTTCTTCCTTCTGCTGGAAAGGCTTACACATCACAGGACACCTGGCAGTACTGTCCCCTGCCCCTAAAACATCAGTGGCATCCTCTCAATCACTGGTGTCACCAGAAGCATCTCCATGAGTTTTGAATAAGACCCCTAAAGGGTGGTATCACACCCATAGAGAAACACTGCTAGAGAACACTGTGGATGCCTGGTAATAAATCTGACTGTATTTTATTAAAGAGTGTAAGTGTTATACAAGCCTACATCAGAGGTATCATTACACTGAGAGATCACTGTTAGTCTTGTTGCCTATTGAAGGTCAAGTCCATGTCTTACTGTATCCAAAGAGTCCTACACAGTGTCAAGAAATTAATTGGTGCTCAGTAGCTATCTGTTGAATGAATAAAGACTCATGGACACAACCCTATTTTCAAAGGAACTAATATCATGTTCATTAGTAATATATACACCACTTATATCAAACTTCATTGATAAGGTATTACTAGTAAGCTATTAAATGCTGTATTATACAAACCTAGAAAATAGTCAATGATCTGTCCTCATTGGAGAATATTATCTTTCTTCACCTGTCAAAGTTTTAAAACATAACATGTGAGAAAACAGATGCTGGTAACATTTACAGATTTTGGTGTTCTTCCCTTTAAAAAATATACTCTTCCATTCTTAGAGAATTATTGAGAACTTCTGAGTACAATAGGGCAGAGAAAAACAATAAAGACAATAAAGACAGCCTATCCCCAAGGACATTGTTACCCTTTCAGACAGCTGGGCTACACATCTGGACCCAGTAATGCTAATAACCAAGTGCGACATGGAGCAGGCATATCGTTAAAGACAGAGCCAGGGAGTTGATGATTATGGGTGGTCAGTTCAGGGAAGGAGAGGGCTTGGGCTCCATCAAATGATGGGTAGAATTTGAAATGGTGACAAAGACCACATTCTGGGCAAGGAGAGGAGAATGTGACAAAAGTTTGAAGTCACCAGTAAACATGATGAGTGTGGGTGGGAGGTACCAGGGAGTGGCCAGGTGATGGTGATGGTGGTGATAATGGGTATAAGAAAAAGTTTGCCCTTTGGGGAAATAATATAAAGAAAGTTGGTTGGCAGAGTGGAGACCAGACTGAATAGTTTTGACCAGAATTATAACACTTTGAAAAACCTGATGTTAACTGTATATTACTTAAAAAAATAAAGTGCCCTCAGAGATCTGGTTCCTTTTTCACTTATTTATGTCAGTGAAAAGAAAACATTTATGGTCAGATTTTTGAGTTTTTTTATTGTTGTTGTTTTTGTTTTTATTTATTTTTGAAATATATTTTATTGATTATGCTATTACAACTTTCCCATTTTCCCCCTTTCCCTTCTGCCTTGCACACCCCCTTCCACCCACATTCCCCCACTTTAGTTCATGTCCATGGGTTGTACATATAAGTTCTTTGGCTTCTACATTTCCCATACTTTTCTTACCCCCCCTTTCTATTTTCTACCTACCATCTATGCTACTTATTCTCTGTACCTTTTCCCCTTCTCTCCCCTTCCCACTCCCCTGTTGATAACCCTCCATGTGATCTCCATTTCTGTGGTTCTCTTCCTGTTCTAGTTGTTTGCTTAGTTTGCTTTTGTTTTTGTTTTAGGTGTGGTTGTTAATAACTGTGAATTTGTTGTCATTTTACTGTTCATATTTTTTATCTTCTTTTTCTTAGGTAAGTCCCTTTAACATTTCATATAATAATGGCTTATTGATGATGAACTCCTTTTACTTGACCTTATCTGAGAAGCACTTGATCTGCCCTTCCATTCTAAATGAAAGCTTTGCTGGTTAGGGTCATCTTAGATGTAGGTCCTTGCCTTTCATGACTTGGAATACTTCTTTCCAGCCCCTTCTTGTAAGGTTTCTTTTGAGAAATCAGCTGACAGTCTGATGGAAACTCCTTTATAGGTAACTGTCTCATTTTCTCTTGCTACTTCTAGGATTCTCTCCTTATCGTTCATCTTGGGTAATGTAATTCTGATGTGCCTTGGTGTATTCCTTCTTGAGTCCCACTTGTTTGGGACTCTCTTAGCTTCCTGTACTTCTTGGAAGTCTATTTCTTTTGCCAGATTGGGGAAGTTCTCCTTTATTATTTGTTCAAATAACTTTTCCACTTGTTGCCCTTCCTCTTCTCCTTCTGGTACCCCTATAATTTGGATGTTGAAACATTTAAAGATGTCCTGGAGGTTCCTAAGCCTCTCCTCATTTTTTTGAATTCTTATTTCTTCATTCTTTTCTGATTGGTTGTTTCTTTCTTCCTTATGGTCCACTCCATTGATTTGAGTCCCAGTTTTCTTCCCATCACTATTGGTCCCCTGTACATTTTCCTTTAGTTCACTTAGTGTAGCCTTAATTTTTTCATCTAATTTGTGACCATATTCAACCAATTCTATGAATATCCTGATTACCAGTGTTTTGAACTGTGTCTCTGATAGTTTGGCTATCTGTTCATCGCTTAGTTGTATTTTTTTTCTGGAGTTTGAACTGTTCTTTCATTTGGGCCAATTTTTTTTTGTCTTGTCACTCCTGTTATGTATGAGGGGCGGAGCCTTAGGTATTCACCAGGGCGGGGCAACACGTCACTGTGTAGTGACGCTGTAAGTGGGGCAGGGGTCTGAGAGGTAACAATGGCACCTGCTCTGCTCGCTGCTGGATTTCAGTCACTTCCTCTGCTTCCACAAGCAAATTGGGCCCTTCTGGTGCTGATTCCTGGGTGAGTTGGCTTGTGTACATTCTAGGACCCTGTGGGTCTCTCCAACGAACTCTCCTGTGAGGTTGGGATTTTCTCCCACTGCCGCCTTAACCCCCACAGGTGTTTTCAATCAGAGGTTTGAGGCTTTTCCCCAAGCTGGGGCCCTGGGTTGCCCAGTCCATCCCACTCCCCAGTTGTTTCTCCTGGTTTATCTGTATGTGAACGTGGGACTGCCCACTGCACCAGCCGCTGCCTTGCTTGAGAGTCATCTCCACCTGGTTGCCAGTCTCCACCCCTCCTACCGGTCTGGATGAATGTGTCCTCTTTAACTCCTTAGTTGTCAGAATTCCATACAGTTCCATTTTCTATCAGTTCTGGTTGTTTTCTGTTTTTAAATTGTTGTCCTTTTGGTTGTGTGATGAGGCACAGTGTGTCTACCTACGCCTCCATCTTGGCTGTAAGTCCTCTATGGTCAGATTTTGAATCAGATTCTTAGTAGTCGTGTAAGTAGTACCCAAAAGCAAGAATTAAAAAAGAAAAAATGTTTTTACCTTTTGTTATTATTTTACTTTATTTATTTTTAATTACCTTCATTCAGTTAACTAATGTTTAATTGTCTTAATTCAGTTAACTAATGTTAGAACAGATGAAAGCACAAAGTTAAAAGAAACTATGCTTGGGTTTATTTTTATTTTTTTTAAGATTTTATTTATTTATTTTTAGAGAGGGAAGGGAGGGAGAAAGAGAGAGAGAAACATCAATGTGCGGTTGCTGGGGGCCGTGGCCTGCAACCTAGGCATGTGCCCTGACTGGGAATTGAACCTGTGATGCCTGGTTCGCAGCCCGCGCTCAATCCATTGAGCTACACCAGCCAGAGCCAATGCTTGGGTTTATAATCAAAAGTTATGACACTTTCGGTAATAATCTAACCTAGTGAACCTGTTTTTCCATATTTTAAATGGGGTAATACCTCATTCATAAGCACACACACAGTTCTGCATTAACTACAATAGCATGTAAAATAGTACATAAAAGGCACTTAATAACTATTGGGTCTCTTACTAGATTAAAATATTTAATCTCTTAAAGTTAGGTGCATTTGTGCTCAGTCTATGAATGTTACTAGCATCTCTTCTTACATGTTATGTTTAAAAAATTCAGCAGACAAAGCAAGGTAATCTTCTACAATTAGGCATAGGTCATCTATTTTCTAGGTGTGTACAGTCTAGCATTTAATAGCTTAATAGTAATATCTTACCAGCATTTTACTGATTAAAGTAATAGTTCCTTTGAAAATAGGGTAGGTCTTCATGAGTCTTTATTCATTCAACAAATAGCTATTAAATCTCATAAAAAGTACTTCTCCTCAGCCAAGCAAGTATTTATTCTCTGAGTGATCTTGGCTTCTTGGAACTTGTGCTTTTTCAACTATAAAGCAGGGATAATGTATGAACTCCTAGAGTCACTGTAAGAGGGATGATGCATGGAGACTGCAGGGCACCATCACCGGCCTGCAGCAGTCTCTCTAATGCTCTTAGTGCCACAATGATGCCTACTCAGTACGGTGCACACCCACTACCTCTTTTTGACATTATTACAGTCCTCAGTGCTGTCTATTTTTTATTCAGCTTTATTGACGTAAGACTGAAAGATACAATTGCAAGATATTTAAAGTGCACATTTTAGTGGTTTGATACATATATATTGTCAAAGGATTCCCCTCATGTGGTTAATTAACACATCCAGTAGAATGTATCATTTATGCTCCCATTTGTCTATGGACAGGAGCTGAAGTATCGAGAAGTTAAGTAACTTGCTCAGAGTCACCAATTGGACTTGAACACATATCTTGTAACTCTAAATGGCATGGTTTCCACTATGTCAGTGCTGCCTCAGTCAGGCCTTTGTAACAGTGCCAGGATAACCCTTTTCTTCTAACTCCACTCAAAAAAATTCTTCATAGAACAGTTTGAAAATGACTGGACAGAATAGCAAACATTTCTTGACACGCCAGAGCCACAGGTAAGAACACTTTGTATAGTACCCACCCTGCTTACCAGAAGCCCTGCTTTTCCAATGTCAAAGATAAAGATGGAAGAGATAACCTAATCTTAGCAATTACTCTTCATTGTCAGTGCATTGTTCCCATGCCTTCATGCTGGCATAGTGGGCTGTGGGATTTGGGTGGGAAATTTCACCGTTCAGATTTATTCAACACAGTCTACCTTTCACTATTGGTCACCTGGAATTATAAACATGTTTGACTTGTTGCCACCATTTCATAGCTAAGCTTTTTCATCTTTTCAACACTGGTTGCCAATCAGTGTTAATTATTTCTCTGATCCCATTGAGGATGACTTTTCGTTATGAAAATAAATATTTTGGAAGTGCATCTAGAATATGAACAAACAAGAAAGTGGAGGCACACCGCACCTAGACATATACTGGGTTGCAGAATCTACCATCTCAGCTCCACAGGTCGTCTTGCTCCTGGCACATGGCAGGATTTCAGCAAATTGGAAATAAAGCTGATGGGAGCAGGCAAATGTGTTAAACAGAAGTCAAAGTGAATTATGAAACCAAGGTAGGAAGGTGCTCCATCCCTTCTACTCTTTTGTATTCAAGGACAGGCCTTTTTTAAAAACTCTGTCTAAGGACATCTGGCAATATTTTTTAACTGAATTGCTGTGATTGAAGGTATATGGGTTCATCTGCTAGAGCAGAGTCTGTTCACAAGACCCTTTGGGACAACAGTGAAATTTACGTCATCCTGTTCACTCTGTTCTTGGGATGCTGGCCTCTTGAGAGATGTACAGCCATGGGGCAGCCAGAATTAGGTGCAGTCAGAGGTCACCACCTGCCACTGCTCAGGAGCACAGGAAGATAATAACTGTTAGCATTGTTAATTAGTCATCATTACACAGTAAGACTCCGTAGTCTTTTGCTGTTGGGGTTCATGCTGTAAGTTAAACAAACAAATGAAATAGGAATGTCTGTCTTTAAAAAAAAACTGAAAAGAGCTGGCTTTAAGAAAACAATTAATAGTAAACTATAGTTAACAGTTTTTTTTTCCTCTTGTGTTGGGAAATTTAGTGGGTGGCCAATAAATTCAGCTTAAAGAAATGCAAGGTATAAGTGTATGGTCCTGATACCTTGACTAGAGTTCATTTGTAAAGACAGATGTTTACATGGGAATCTTTACCATGAGGAATGCCTGTATTTTATTCATCAATAATAGAATCAGATTAAATCAGACAAAATACCAGCTTTGAAAAAGGAGCCTGAAGTAGCCTAATCCTATGCACTCTGTAAGAAACTTCTTAATGACATCCTCAGAGAGGGTGTGTCTGGCTTCTGTTCAGCTGCCTCCACCTTCTCATCATTCTCCAAAGTGGTGAGTATGGTAACCTCTGTCTTCATCCAGATCATTAATCAAAACGTCTAACAGATCAGAACAGTACCAGTGTTCTCATAAAACTAACAGTAATATCCATGAGCTACATATAGCCAAAGGTCTAGCCATCATCTGTAAATGAGGACTCTAATTGGAAACATTAAAATGTTTAAAGCTACCCACAGCTCAGTTTTCTGTATGACTAGCCTGAATCTGAAATGTTTCTCTCCTGGTGCCACATTTATCACAGAAGGCCTTTCAAGTTGTCTGTCTGATGATTCTTAAAAGGTCAAGTCCATTTAAAGTATTTCTCTCTAACATGAGAAAATAAAGTTGTTTTCAGTCTAACCAGGAAGAACCCATTTGCAAATCAGAATGCCTGTGTTTTACAGTCCTAGGACTCAAAGGTGAAGTTCACCACTCATTTAACTGGATGTGTCCTGCCATGAAGGTCACACCTGAAACTTGGGGCAGCATGAGTCTAAGGCCAGAGCTTCCCCAGACCAGCTCTGCAGTGCCCTCTCTCCTCTTGTCTTGGACATCCTTGGATTTAATAATCAGTTCTACACTTGCTGCCCCAGTTCTACCTGGACTCCCCCACAAACAGTCCCTGTGTTTGTCCATCACACTCAACATTTGGATAAAAGGTACCCCAGATCTCTTGGCTGCCAGCCCATGGAACTGTCACTCTTTCTAGTTGGGGTATTGAAGCAAATTCAGAGAACTAGGGATTAAGCAAATCATCCTACAGGCATATTAACCTAGACCTTCAGAGGGCTAAGAGCCCCAAAGTGATGTTGCCCTCATGTGCACAGCAGAACACAGGGACCACTAGAGAAAATGAAATAATTTTTGGAGGCAGTCATACCTGACCTTTAATTTAGCATAGGCCATAGCTTGTCAAGGCTTGTGAGCAGAGAGGTACAGATTTGTTAGTGTACATTTTATATGACATTAGTTTGCTTGCTAATTTGGCACATCATATTGCATGATAGACATAGAATAATTTAAATTGCAACAAAATTCAGTTTCATTTAGTCCTTTATTTAGTATTTGTTGAACACCACTCTCATGCCTGTGCTGTTCTGGGTAATAAAATTATAGCAAAGAATAAAACAGAAACCTACCCCCACAGATCTTATATTCTCATGGGAGTTGAAGGCAGACTACAAATGAGTAAGTGTGTACTATTCAGAAAGAAAGGTGTGCTTCAATAAAACGAAGCAAGTAAAGGGGGTACAGTGACATGGGAATGAACCTTACCTTACATATGACGGTCAGGGCAGACCTTGCTGACGAGTGAGACCTGAAGAGAGAGAGGAGCAAAACATGGGGACATTTGGGCAGAGGCAGTTCAGGCAGACCTGCCCTGTTTTGTTACTGCAATTGGTTTTTGTTGTTAACTAAAAATCCACAAGTATATTTGTTCTAAGTCTGTGTCCCTAGTTGGCTGAGGAAGTAACCCCAGGGTGCATGCATGTGTGTGTGTATCCATGTTTAATTAAGCTGGAAGAGCAGTTGAGACATACATGTATTATGCTTCACTGTGAGAGTTGTGAGGGTTAGTCATCTCCCTGATCAGAAGAGCTCCTGTCTATTTGCAGGTCTATTTTGCAATCAGTGCTTAGCAAGCAACGCTGCAGGTACTGTTATTTTCTTCCTCTGAGTAAAGCAGGGGAGTTGGGTGAGGGTGAGAGTCATCTAAAATTTGAATGAGGATTCTGATTCCTTACAGGTGCCCCACACCTGTGTTTAACCACTTCAGGAGCACTCTCCTGGGTGGCAGACAATTTAATAAGCAAAGCCTGGGGTGAGGGTGACCTCCTAGTAGCCTATTTGTGGGCACTCTGTTTCCTGAGAAATGTTGCAAATTTTTCCCAACTTTTTCATTTTTTAGAAAGCAAATGCTTTTTATGCTTTCTCAGTGTTTCCATGAGTCTGGATGTAAGAGGTTACCTATGTCAGGAGCAGAGTGCTGCTAGTGATGCTGTGCCTGGTCATCCTACAGGGCCACCCAGCCACTGAGTTAAAGGAAGAACAAATGAATAAAACCATAACCGCCTCTTAGCTACACTCTGAAGTGCCAACAACATAACTTCCATTGGTCCTGAGAGGAAATTTTGCAAAAACAAGAGCTCATTCTTTGACTGTTTTTATTTAAATGCTTCAGTTCCTCCATATGTGAAATCAAAGATGTGGTAGACCTTCTTGTGATGTGAAGGTGATTAGCTCCTTCTTGGAAAAGAGCGTGTTGAGGCATGGTGGTCTTTCTTGCTTGGAGCTGTTTTTCTGTGATTGATCAGGTCAGTAATTCTGCCCAGTAAAATTTAGTTTGGTCATTCATTGATGAATATTTGCAGACCGTTATAAGATTTCATGGGTCTCATCTTATTATCTGCCTTCTTGTTTCTAAGGGTTGTAGGAATGGCAACCTTCAAAATTAATGCTTAGAATTTATACATCTCTGATTGGCCACTTGCATAAAAATAGACTATTCCATACTATCACATGATGTTTAGTCTTTGATTTGTATGAAACAATTAATTGTTCTTCTCCCTAATGTTTCTTGATTTCCACAGAAAAACACTTCACAGATGCACAGCAAAGGACTATATTTGATGTATTTAATGTACAAAGAGGGATTCCATGGGCTCACCCACCAACATAAACTCCAGCTGGCATTTGTTAGACCCCATGATGTCCAGGCACCATGCTAGGTGCTGGGAATTCACAGATGAGGCTGCAGCCTTGACTTCCTTCAGGGAGCTCACAGTTTCATGAGGAGGCATGTGTGTTAATGAATAATTACAAGGCCATGTAAAAAAGTGCTCAAATGAGCACTTTTTGCTGGGAGCTCAGATGAGGAGCATCTTGCTTGGCCTGGGGAAGTCAGTTCTTCTCAGAGGAATGGGTGAGGGTGAGAGGTGGGGAACAGGAAGGAAAAGCAGCATGTACCTGGCAGAGCATAACACTACTGGCAGTGCAAGGTTGTGGAAACATTCAAACTGTTCCCTGTGGCTGAAGCACAGGGCTGCATGATGTTGGAGAAGTAGGAAAAGGTGTAGTGTAGTAACCAAAGGTTGAGTTTATCCCTAAAGCAACAGAACCATTGAACAATCTGGCAGCAGTAAAGGGGGCCATGAGACCAGCAAGGAGGCTGTTGCATTGAGCCAGGCAAAGAATTACAAATCTCTGAGTTTAGATAGTGGTGATGGGATGAAGATGATAAGACAGATGCAAGATATGTTTGAGAGAGAGAGAGTTTGGGAATATGGGAAGGAGGGATGGGAAGTATTGTGTTGAATTTCAGGTGGAGGTGGACAATAAAATGTGAAGAGGTACCTGTGAATGTGGACCTCAGCAGTAAGATCTGAGGTAACAAAATAATTCAGGAAGTATCACACAATAGTTAAAGCTAAGGGTGTACATGAAATATCCTAGGCAGTGTTTGTATATGAGAAGGCAAGGGGCTTAATGTCAAATTCTGAGTTATTTCTGTGATTTAAGGGAGGGACAGAAGAGATGAGCCCTGAGGACAATGAGACCAAATGGGTCTTCTAGAGAAAAACAGAGGAGGCTGATGCCACAGAAACCCAGTAAAGTCAAAGTGTCAAAAAAAGACTTGCCTAACAGGGTCACATGCCACCGAGAAGCCAAGTAAAGTGAGGACAAGAAGGTTCCATGGGATTTAGGTGTTGGTGGTCAAGGCACATTTATTCCCAATGCATAGGAATGGAAATAAATTGAAGAGTAAGAGAGATTAGGAATGGTGGAAAGTGCAGTCTTTCTCTCTCTCTCTTTCTTTCTTTCTCTCTTTCTTTCTTTTCTTCCTTCCTTCCTTCCTTCCTTCCTTCCTTCCTTCCTTCCTTCCCTCCCCGAGGATGTGTTCATTAATTTTAGAGAAAGAGGAAGGGAGAGAGAAAAACATCATTGTGAGAGAGAAACATCAGTTGGTTGCTTCCTCTATGTGCTCCAACCAGGGACCAAACCCTCAACCTAGGTATGTGCCCTAACTAGGAATCGAACCCACAGTCTTTTGGTGTATAGTCCAATGCTCCAACCAACACCAAATGCTCCAAACTGAAACGCTGAGGCAGGGCATGTTTTTCTTTTTAATAAAATTTGATGATTGTAATAAGGACAGAGGGTTGTGTTGTATTGCTCCATTAGGCATTGCTGATTCTGTAAAGTTGACTTCTCCCAGTCTAACTGACCAAGTACAGCAAGGACTTCTCTGTCCACTCGATCATCCTTCAAATCAACAGGCTCTTCCAAGCAATGTTTTAAAGAATAGGGGCCAAAATTTTACATTAAAAGTCAGTCTTGGTTAGACACCCACTGGGACTTCTGTCTACCCAGTTTTCCCTCCAGTGGAGACCTTGGGCTTCAGCTTTTCACCTGTATAATAAAGGGTTTGGCTCAGTGACTTATGATACCTGTCCCTGCCAGGTCCACTGGCCTTTTGGGTCTTCAGAGAACCTTCCCCTGCCCTCCCATTCTGTACATCTCACACCACAACTTCTGAAGGTCTTAGATCTACTGTACTCTCTAGCAAAGAGCCTATCTACAGCTGACCTGGTTGGAGATTGTGTCTGGGAAATAAGGAAGCAAACACTGTGAAAACCAGGCTGTTTTCTGCCAGCTTATTTTCCCTCACACTTCTCTCAGCCAAAATGGGAGTTTGTTCAAACAGGTATCAGAGAGCCCAAAAACTTGTGAGCAGGTCTGGGTGGAGAAGATGAAAGGCCTGAAGTGGCCAGAGTAAAGTCACTGTGTCTCTGATTCCCTGGCCTCAGGCAGAATGTTGGCTCCCTCAGTCATTTTCTTTCAGTAATTACTGAGTAAGCACCTACTATGTGCTATGCTTATTCTGACACCTCGGGTCCTGGGACAAAAGGAGTAAACCAGTGGAGACGACAACTATGGAATCTGCGTTAGTGTGAATTGGTAGTCTGAAGGAGGAGAAGCAGATTGGAAAAATCACACAATAAGTACATAAATGCATAAGTTCAAGTCATGATAAGGGCTAGTAAAGAAAGTGGAAAGTTAATGTAAATAAATAGTAGATTATGAAAAAAAGTGGGGGGTGGGGAGGAATAAGAAATTTTAACAGTGGGCCTGGATGTAGACCAGGATGTCCAGGCAAGGCTTCTCCTAGGAAATAATGCTCAGACTGATGGAAAGACAAACAGGATTTAGCCAATGTAAGGGAAGAGAGATAAAACTTGAAAAAGGAACTCCGATTCCTTTCAGGTCCCCCACACCTGTGTTTAATCCCTGCAGGAGCACCCGCTAGGTAGCAGGGATTTTAACAACAACAACAAAAAAAACAGAGTTGAATTACTTCCTGTAAGCACGTGGCAGCGTTGCTCACCCTGAGTTGGAAGAAGGCAAGGTAGCCAGAGAATTGGGGAGGAAAGAAGGCCAGGGGAGACTAGAGAGGTAGGCGAGGCCAAGCAGGCAATACCTGGAATATCAGGCAAGTAGGAGATCATGGATTCACCTGCATCAAATTACTTAAATTTAAGTTGAAGATTAAGGGCCTGTTGGCTCACGGAGGGGGGCTATTGGTCATCTTAGCAGGAGTGTGGCCAAGAGACGGATGTGGACTGAATAGGTGAGGGAGTAAAGACAGCATGTAAAGGCAGCTGTTTTGAGACATTAAACTATGATTGAGACGTCAGGAAGATAAGGTGGAAATGGGAGGGAAATGTGGGATAAAAGGAAGCTTTTTGTTTTGTTTAATGTTTGCTCTTCAGATGCAAGGTATGTTTTCACAAAGACTGGAAAGATCTCATAGAAAGAAAATGGTTCAGATACAAGAGACCAAGGCCATGTGGTGCCAGGCCTGGAAGCCAAGACAGGGCCGGAAGTGGTATTCCCTCCATCCTAACCAGAGAGGGTGGGAGGGTGGAACTTGGGATTTGGGGGCAGGAAAATGGAAGCATTTTACATCTAGGGGCAAAGCCACCCCTGATGGGTGGAGAGTGTGGAGGCTCTGGAGAGGAGAGGCGTGAAGTGACTGTAACAGAGCGTGGGGTACACACTTGCCCTGAGATGGCTGGGGGAGCCTGGCTCCCCATACTTGCTTGCAGGGTTTTTTCTACTCACCACCCTCCCCACTGATCCTGTGAACATTCCTAGAAGTGTATGAAGAGAGAGTTTTATTTTGTTTTCTGGAGTTTTCCCATGCTGAATCGCACCACTTTATATAATTCCCTACAAATCCCAAACATTCTGCCATGGGAGTAGTGCATTTTACTCTGATCATTTTTCCTCCCTATTTTATTTCTAGTTAATTTTATGACTCTCCCCTCCCTGTTCTTGCTTCTACCTTCTGAGTTGCTTGCACCTTTGGGCTCACAATTTGAAAAGCACGTGGTTGTGTGTCTGTTTTTTTTTTTTCTGGTTGTTTAGTGTAACTGCCTATCACAATTCATTCTGCCTTCCATGTTATTTTTACATAATGTATTATGAAGTTGGACTCCTTCATACAAGCCCATTTTCAAAAATATACAAATATTTTGCCTCATGTACTTTTTGGGCATGTGTGCTTCCTCCCCATCTCAGCTGGGAACCTTTATGGCCGAAATAAGGTGTCTGCTCAGTCTTTCCTTTACTCCTCCAGTCCATTCCTCTCAGACATGGGCTCTCACCAGGCCCTGCTGCTTGGCCACTTGGCTCAATACAATGTTTAGCTTCTGCACTGCGTCCGGTGCTGTGCACTCCAGATCCCTGTCACTTTGCTCCATGCACTCACAGTCTTTTCTTTCTTCCAATGACATTCTGAAACAGGGGAGTCCTTGGAACTAACATTTGGGAGCATCTGCCTATATTCAGTGCATTCCTTATGCTATTTTATATTAACCCTTACAGTAACCCTGCTGTAGGAGGTGTTGGTGCCAGTTTATGGGCAGATAAATCCCAGAGAGACTCAGTGACTTCTTGAGACATATTTATTTCAGTGCCAGGACTGGGAACATCCTTCTTCCTACTGGGAACATCCTTCTTCCTACCTATCTCAGAGGTGTTGAAGGTTATCACTGTGGAACACCAGGACACCCATACAGTGGGCACCCCAGTTAAGGGCATGCATGGGCTTGACTTTAGCATTGAACTACTTCTGATGTGAGGGTGACCGACCCTCCTAGCAGGCAGGCAGGCAGGCAGGCAGGCAGGTAGGCAGGTAGACATTATCATTCCTGAGCTGGAACCAGAGGTGTCTTCACCAGTAGGTGGCAATGTGACAGCACCGCAAATGGGCACAGTGCACTTGGCAGGGCAGCCCAGTGAAGACTCTCCTAGAGGGAAGGTGTTAAAACTTATTTTCCTTTAAATAATTTCTTGAGGTGAAATGCACAAAACAAAAAGTTAACCATTTTAAAGTGACACTTCAGTGGCATTTAGTACGTCACAGTGTTGTGCACCCACCTCTCTATCTAGTCCCAAAACATTTCCATTATTCTAGAGTAAAACCCTTTAACCATTAAGCAGATTCTCCCCATTCCCCCTCCTGGACCCCCTGAGAAGAGCCAATCTGAATTCTCTCTATGGATTTACCTAGTTTGGCTATTGCTTATAAATGGGATCATATAATATATGACTTTTTGTATCTGGCCTCTTCCACTTAGCATCATGTTTTCAAGGCCTAACCACATAGCTTGTGTCAGTACTTCATTCCTTTCTTATGGCTGAATGACATTCCATTGCATGGATAGATCACAATCTGTGCATCTAATCAACTAGTGGTGGACATTTGGGATGTTCCCACCTTCCAGCTATTGTGATTAGAGCTATTGTGAACATGGGTGTACATGTAGTTCTTTGAGTCCTTGTTTTCAATTCTTTGGGGTACACACCAAGGATGGAATTCTGGGGTCATATGGAAATTCTCTGTTTAACTTTTTGAGGACCCACCAAACTTTTCCACAGCAGCTGACCCTCTTTGCATTCCTACAGTACAGTATAAGATTTTCAAACTTTTTTTCTAAACATTTTTGACCATGTCTTATAATAAATATATACATATTTTACCAGGAAGTGTTCACATGTATATGTATACATATAACATATATATCATACATATTTAAGTATGTAAAGCAGAAATGTCATGAAATTGTGCTCACTTTACTACCATACAATGCACTCTGATGTGCTCCTTCCTGTCCTATTTTATTTTAAAAATTATGCTAGTTTTAACCCACGAAATTAGTTCCACAATGGCAATGAAAAAAATACAATTAAAAATTTATTTGGAAAAATAAAAAAGGTCAAAAAAAGAAATATGTATTTTCAACATTAGAATCAAACTTTATACTCTCTTATATCCTGCTTTTTAAAAAAATTATAGTGAACATTTTTTCAGATTAAACATTCTTCTAAAATATGATTTTTAACAAAATTTTTTTAAAATTAAAAGGCTGTAAAGGTCACAGTACTATTCTACATGTATATAATAATATATCTCCTTTCCATTTAGATAATCAAAGAATTTAGGATATTATTTATCAATTTATCAATACATGTAAGTTTGGGGAGAACTTATTTAACTTGTGAAAATGACTTCTATATGTCATATTCTCAGACACAGGCAACTTAGCTCACATACAAATGTGAGTTACATTGCATGTACTTGACACTGTGAGGACTGTAATTAGCTGGTACTTTGTATTTTTTGGTGAGTGTTATACCTACCATTTCTAGGAGAAGTGCTGTGATACGTTTATTTTCTTTTATTGAATGGTTCTGTTCTTTCCATGTTATGAGTATTTTATCAGAAGGATAATAAGACTAGAGGGGTGATGACAAAAAAAAGCAAGTGACAGTGACAAAAGAGAAGAGAGGAAGAGTGGAACCAAGAGAACTGGGAGAAAAGCATGAGAAGCTTCTCAAATATGCAGCAAGCATGACCATTGTCAAGAATTACCTGAAAGTGAGCTCTCCTAGAAGGAGTGGCATTTGAGAGCAGTAGAGGTGAGTGGTTAGAGCCCATGCTCTGAAGCAGGCCCCTGGGTAGGACTGAGGGCGTACATAGGCTGAGATGGGGAAAATTTACATTTTACTTTTTATTAACCTCCAACCAAAATTTAGCAGTTTCTTCAATTGTGAATATAGGCAACAGACATAGCATTAGGAGTACCTGTGACTTGGCTATCAGTTAAAATCACAGATATTTTCATCATGTTACAGTTGCTTTAGGTAGATTTAAATATTGTTTATGTTCATTATTTTAAAATTATTATATGCATTAGGCATGTCCTGGATTATGCTACTTAATGTGTAATCAAAGAAATGCATACATACAATACCACACTTTGCTAGATTTTAGAATAATTTAATAATTGTATTTCAAAGTAACTGGTTTCCTTTGGAATCCCACATATTTTGTCTTATTTTGTGTAAACACATTCTGAGTAGAAGCCCATGGGTTTTGATGCCAGAGGAGTTCATGACACAAAAACAGTTCAGATTGTCTGAGAGCCGCACTGTCCAATATGAGAGTCACCAGCCACTGACCACTCCTGAGCACATGGAATGTGGCCAGTCCACAATGAGATGTTCTGTGAAATACACACCAGGTCTCAAATAGTGAAAAAAAAATTATTAAGTGCCCCACTGATAATTTTATACTTATCACATGTTGAAGTGATACTACTTGGGGTAGTAGTATCCCACTGGGTTAAATAAAATATGTTCAGTTTAATTTCACCTGTTTATTTTTAATTATTATAATGTCAGTACTAAAAATTTTTAAGTTGCATATGTGTCTCACACGACATTTTTGTTGGATGTCACTGGCCTAGCATCAGAGCCAAGTTCCAATCATCCCTCTATCACATGACAATCAATTATTCTCATTACTATTATTGTCATTATTTTACCATGCTCTTGGACCCCCATAAAGTTCAAATTCCTTATACGTAGGAGTGGAGATGAGCCCAAAAAAGAGAGTGTGGCTATTTAATTTAGAGCCTGGGAACCTTCTTCCCAGGACAGTTCTTACAGTCAGAAATGCCCTCCATCCCTCTTTCTTTTCCTTACTCTTCTGTTACCCTTCTAATGAACAAAAAAATTTAAATTATATGTGAAGTGATATACAAATACAAGGATATAAGAATTCATAGATGGAGTGAAATTTAAAAAAAAAATAAAGGATAAAAAAGGGAAAGTTCCCTTGGAAAGCAAAAAGAGGGAAACTCAGTGTTAAAGTGGGGTGGAGCAGTGGGCAGACTGCAGTTGCCTCCCATCCTGTATTTATTCAGAGAGGTTGAGGTGGCATTTGGATAAGACCCAAGCAAGCTACCAGCACATTCCTGGAGTTTGGAAATGGCCACTGAAAAAAGCAGGACAACCTGGTATGTCCCTAAATCAAAAACTCAAAGTCCAGCGAGCTATGTACAGTGGGTAGGGAAGTGGCAGTGTGTCTCTTTAAGAGTAAAGGGCTGATGAGGGGTTCAGCCCTTATTGTTTGCCTGTTCCTTACTGTGTTGGAGCCCTGAGCATCCTAACTCTAGCACCCTGGGAACAAGAACGCTTCATCTACAGACTCTCCTTTGAGATGATGAAACAATTTTCTGTAGACAGCAGAGAATATAGTATCACGTACACTTTATAAATGAGAAGGAAATTGCTCAAACACACAAGTGGACACTGGCCAGTGCCTGGTAGAGTAGGGGCTGACCGTGAGCTTGCATTTCTCCACAGCTAACACTGCAGGGTCAGAGTATGCCTTGCATCTCCATTTCCCTGGGCTTCTCAGAGTAACCTCACCCACCCTGGCTGTCTGCAGAAATCATTATTCTGACTCTGGTTCCTAAGCCAAGCCATGCTTTTGGAATTGCTCTGACCACCAGCCAGCTAAGCTCCCTGCCACCATTCAGACAGCTTCTAGCAGCCCCACCCTCCTACACAAAGCACTGCCTGTCTGGTCAAAGTAGGGTGGTGAGTTCCCCACCCTTTCTAAAAACATGCCTTGCAAGACTTCCTCTATCCTCCAAAATATACTTGCCCCTTCACAGTTACGTGTTTGACTGTGTGTGAACTGGGCCTGTGGGTGGAGGACGTGATGCACATGTGGGTCTGCTTCCCTGTCGTGGGACTCAGGCCACAGGCTTCTAAAGGCAGAAGTCAGAGGGGCTGAAGCACACAGCACAATGAACACATGGTCATTTTGAAGACTTCGAAGGTCTAATCAGTGATGCTCTGTGAAGTAGACACTTTTTTTTAAAGCATCAGTTCCAAATGAAGAGATGTTCTATGTATCTTTATTTCTTAGTTCACCTCTTCTCAGTCCCAGCGGTGATAATCTGGCTTCAGCTGTGGTTCATCCTGGTTTACAGGATTTACTTGTCCAGTTTCTATTAGTTTTCCTCTGGGCTGAGCAAAGCACTTTGATATTGCATCACTAATTTCACAGCAGACAGCTCAACTATTTTCATATTGATTTATCTCTTTTTAAATTTCAGTTATATTTTGGCCCTGTAACATCTTCTCCTACTAGTCAGCTGGAGTGTGCTTCATATTGGATGCTTTTGATACCGGCGTTATCAAAACATAATTGAGAAGGTGAATCTGTTGCCAGAACATTGCAATAATGTATGCCAAAGATTTTACATAACATAATTTATTGCCCACAGTTCTGCTTTCACCAGGCCATGGTTCCCCACAAGAACATGGCCTACTGTAAATGACAGAGTTCTTCATTTAGTAGAGAAGTACCTTGTCCAAGGTCAGAGTATCAGAGTCCAAAATAAAAAGAGGAGAATAGTTTCTTGATTCCAAGTCCTTAAGCCTTTCTTGGTAGATAACTATAAACATGTGATCATGCCAAGAAGAAGGGAGAAAATACTAGTATGTATAAAATTTAAGTAGCAAGCATAGAAACAAAAACACTCAATATATTTAATTTCTCCCAATTTTATTGACTTTAAAATGATAAATTTCAATAACTACATACAGTAAATAGTGCCTTTGAGGAAACATTGATGTTTCTCTCATGATTAAAAGTCTAATATTTATTTTTGTGCATGAAATTGGGAATATTAGTAGGAAAATTAACTCTAGTCCTAAGAGGTAGTTAACATTTGCCACTAAATAATGGAAATACTTACAATCTAATAATTTTAATGCAACTATGAGAATGTTCCTCTTTTGTTTTGTTAGATTATCATTCATATGGGGAAGAATCAGTGTTTTTTAGATCTTCTTTGTTGGCAAATAGTGTTTGGGGAAGGGTGATGATTAATATAAATATAACTGTTTTTTATTTCATTAAGTATTACCTATCTGTGCATTTTTGGCAAATAATAATGTGTAAATGAAATGCTGTTTTTGCTTCTTTAGGTGACTCAATGTTTTATAGTGATGCATTGATCATTGGCCACTATTATAACTAGTTACATTGGTCCTCTTGGTGTCTCAGTGCAAATAATTTCTCAAGCTGCTGGTGGTTTTTGAAAATAGCGTAGTAAAGTTTTCATCCTCTTATGTACTCTCACAATAAATGTCAGTGGAGAAAACCTTCCCACTGTTTCTCTTTACATACATGTCTACAAATACATGCAATATAAATTCTATGGGGGCCTTGCATTTACTCTGCAGAAGTTGAGGTCAAATCTTTATATTTATATGTGCAAAATATGTGAACCATACCACCTCCTGGTATATCCAATTAGTATGCAGTCCCCACCTTGAAAGTTAATGAGAGGAGTAAATTAGGTAAATTTTGAGCTGATATGAAGCCAATCAGAATCTTTTCTCAGCTTTGCCCTGAGGACCAGACCAAAAGTTAGGAGCACTAAAATATTACAGAATACTTTTCTGTACGTGCACATAGTTAGGTTTTCTTTACCTGTTCAAAACTTCATTGTTACCCTGATAGCCATCAGGGGTGCCTGGAGGTGGGGGCCCACTGTGGCAAGCAGGTCCCTCTCACCCCTTTCACTCACCTGACTGTGGAATTAAAGGGGCATTTGGTGCTGGGTGTTCTGAGCTCATTGCTAGCTGTAGATCTGCCGCTTAACCGTTGCTATCTGCCTGTGACGAGCTCACTGAATCTGTGAGTGACACATCTGTGTGGTAAGACTATTGCACAGACTGGCACACTGAAGCCATGAGATGTTCAACAACTCGGCCCATGCCACAGCTCCTTCTGCAGAGTAATTGAAAGGCTCACATAGAATTTCATATCATACCAAATTCTCATGTACTGTATCATGCCTCTTCTAATTAACATCCTTTGAAGATTTGCTCTTGAAGTTGCTGTTCAGTTGTCTGGAGCAATGTGGAAGAAGAGGCTCAATTCTCATCCCAGCAGCTATGAAGATGCTGGGTGCAGACCTGAGTTCACTGACGCCCTAGGCCCAGTTCATCCATCTTAATAATGTCCCAGTGCCACTTTTAGAGACATGCCCCACAGGTGCCCAGAAATGTATTTCTTTGTTCAGCATTGTCCCCACAGGTCCTCTGATATCTGGTCTAGCACCATGTCTCCACATCAGGTTCTTATAAATGGTAATTTTCATACACAACTTGAAGCTTACAAAATGCCTTAGGTGACAGTGGGCTTATGAAGGGGCCCTTCCCTGTGGAACTGTGAAGGGGATGGACTTCAGCTTGTCCTCTCACTTTGCTGCTACTTCTCAGTGTCACCTGTAGTCTCCCCCATCCCTATTGCTCTATATCAGCAATTTTCAACCAGTGTGTCACAAGAATTTTTAAAACATGTAATACCTGACTATGTAGTCAGGGCATTGACCTCTTTTCCCTTAGATTGTCAATTAAAAAAAGTGACAACAGCCAATACAACAAGAGCCATTAGGTATGAATAAATCAAAAGTATACTGATTTTTGTCATATCAGCAAAAAGTATATTTTTTGGTGGGCCACAGAATTTTTAGTAATTAGTTTATTTGTGGTGTGAGATGACAAAAGTTGAAAATCACTGTTCTAGACTAACATCCACCTCCTTTGTCTTGGTTGCAATTCCATACAAAGCTTCTTTGCAGGGAATGTAAGTGGGGAAGAACAGTGGGTTCTGCTGCCATCTTTGGCTGGAAACAATTTTAGGAGACACAGTTTTCCTTGTCTGTGTCTGGATCTTTGCAACAACAAGCTGTACTTTAATGAAGTTCAGTTACATTAAAAAAAACTTAATGTACAGTAGAACCTCAGTTCTCAAACTTAATTTGTTCCAGAAGACTGTTTGGGAAGCAGTTTGTTCATAACTGGATCTCCTCTGTTTGTCGCCTGAGAGATATGTGACTGATAATACAGCATGAAAGGATTCTCGGGCTGAGAACTGAAGTTTTGTTCAACAATCGAGACATTTTTTCTGTGAACAACTTGGTCAAGAACTGAGTTGTTTGAAATGGAAAGCATTTGAGAATCAAGGTTTGACTGTATTTTAATTTATTGTACTGGGTAGTCATGGAGTAAACGTTTTCAAAACTCATAGGATTTATTTTTGTCTAGGTGGGTTGAATTTTTTTAAGGGAAAGTGATTGCATTTTATGTTTATGAAATAAATGTTGTATGCAATCATTTCCTGTTTTTTCACTAATATTTCTCAGCATGGATAGATCAGCCCAAAACAAGTATTGAAAATAGATCAAAAGGGAAGTTTGTAACTTTCTCAAAACTTGACTCTTTAGGTTATCTCTGAAAGGCCTTTTTTTCTGCCACATAAATAAAAACAAAACTTGTCTTCGTAACTGTCACTGATGTCTCAGCTGCCATCTTCCTAACTCAGCCCCGGTGATGCTTACACTGACTCAGCACAATGTACTATAATAGTAGGATATAGTATATTTGATGCTTTTCTGGACTTTGAAACTACTGATCAGAAATTGATAGAGCAATTTTTTTACATTAAGTGATTTTCCTTTGTTTATTCAGGTTGCTGGTAACACATTTCTTTTCTGTCAAATACAGTCTGTGCTTCAGTATGAATGCCACTGTGACCTTAATTCTGTGTGCATGTGCAGCCATTCCCAAGGAAAGAAATGGGTTCTAATCCTAATCTAGTCCACTTGATCAGATGCTTTAAAATCATTAGGTGATAGCTCTTGGGGCTGACAAGCATCCAGATTATGTGTCAAGTTTTGTTCTTACTTTTTTTTTTGAACACCATACATTTTAGTCTCAAAAAAAAAAACTGTCACAAATGTTAGGAAAAGGAAAATTAAATATGAATGAAAACACAAACCAACTGCACGTCAGTTGCACATTTTTTTTTGCAGGCAGCACTAGGCATACACAAAAAGCCTGCTCACTCACTGACTCACTAAGTCTTCTGCAGGAGGCCTTAATGTGTTCCAGGAGCTGTGGGGGAGACATGACTGAGTAAGACGCAGCTCTTCTGGAGGGAGAGTTGACGGCAAGTTGTTATCGGAATCAAGGCAGGACACAGGGAAATGGCAGACTGAGAACTACCTACAGTCCACGTACCTTGTACCACTTTTACCTGATTGCCATTGAGCAGGCTGACACTGAGGTGACCAGTTGGCCACTGCCTTTCTGACCACAAAATAGGGTTCCCTTCCTGTGGATGGAATACTAGACAGATGCAGCCCACACCAAGGTGGACACAGCCCATGACTATCCCTTTGCAACTTGAAGAGTTAATGTTCAGACTGCATTTCCACCTTCACTCACTCCATCCCCATCCCAAGTCAGGTGTCCTTATACAGGTAACAACTTGTGCTACAAATCAAATTAATAGGAAAAAGAATAGCATTCTTCTCTAGTTTCCTTTGGGTTGAGAGTATAGCCCCCAGAGCACAATTCCTCCCCAGGCTAAAGCTCCCCCAGGGCAGGAAGCAGTAAGTACAGCTGACCCTTGAACAACATAGGTTTGAACTGTGTGGGTCCACTTATAAGCAGATTTTTTTCAATAAATATATTGGGAAAAAATATATTTGGAGATTTGGAGATTTGCAGCAATTTGAAAACATTTGCAGATTAACCTTATGATTTTTAATAACATTTTCTTCTCTTTAGCTTACTTTATTGTAAGAATACAGTATGTAACACATACTATATACAAGATATAAGTAATTAACTTTTTTTTAATCCTCATCTGAAGACATGCTTATTGATTTTAGAGAGAGGGGAAGGGAGGGAGAATGAGACAGAAAGAAACATTGACATGAGAGAGAAACACTGATTGCCTGTCTTTTGCGCCGCAACCCATAACCTGAGCATGTGCCCTGCAGGAATCGAACCCATGACCTTCTGGTTTATAGAGATGCTCCAACAAAGTGAGCCACACCGGCCAGGGCTAATCAACTGTTTATGTTATCAGTAAGGCTGCCAGTCAACGGAAAGCTATGAGTGGTTAAGTTTTGGGGGAGTCAAAAGTTGTGTGTGAGTTTTTGTCTACCGAGTGTGGGGGAGGGAGGCACAGGGTAATAATCATCTGCCCCAACCCTGTGTTGTTTCAAGGGGCACCTGTAGTTCTAGAGAGACAATGGGGCCTATTAGTGATGCAGAGGGCTCATAGCTTCTTCCTGAACTTTCTCTAAGGATGTTGGTAACTGTGCTTTTCTTCTTCCTTGTGATTTAAAAAAAAATTAGAATAAATAACTCAGGTTCTAAAATTTGCTACACCTAAATTTTAGCAGCTCTATAACATTGACCTTAATTTATGCTTCTTTAAGCCCCAATGTTCTTCTCTGTAAAATGGGGCTATTAAGAGTACTTCACAGGCTTGGGGTAAGGATTAAATATGATAAAATATGTATTTTCAGCACAATAGTAAGGTTCAGTAGATGTCGATAGTGTCATTCATTGTTATCACTTGTCTCAGATCACTTTCTGACTTTTCTCCACTCTGATACCATTTCCTGGCCTCCCACTTTTCCTACATTTCTGCTACCTTCCTGTCAGCTCCACATCTCTGCCTGACTCCTTGCCTGAAGATCCATTGCATGTTCTCCCAAGATTTTTAAGATATGAAAGTTGAAATAATTTTGGATCATGTTGAATGACAACAGAAGTCACAAAGCAAACCAGGGACAAATTCAGATATTATTGTATTTTAAGTATCTCTGTCCAAGTGCCTAATCTCACATTTTTTTATAACCCTCCTTCCTCAGAGAGAGGGAGAGGAGACAAAGGATAAAGGTTTCCTCCCAGCTGGCAGCGGGTGTCATTCTATTTGATTTGTAGACCTTTCAACAACACAAAGGCCTTTTCTGTTCGTTCACAATATATACTCTTTGAAGGTACTCAAAATGAGGAGAAAAGCACAGACTGGACAGGATTTCAGGTGTAATGGGCAGAAACCGGTTACCTAGCTGCTGATTCACTTTTCACAGGAAAACCAGATGCCACTAAAAGCATTATTTTCTAAATAGCATTTAAATTTTCATGATTGTTTCCTTTTGAAATATATGTAAAAGGGATATTTTCAGCAAATTGCCATTTATAGTAAGATCGAAAACTTTGAGAAGCCAATTAAGATCTCTTTTATAAAGTCATCAGAGAGACTCTGCATGCCGATTATCAGCGTGTTTATTCACTGCCACTGCTTTTAAATGTCTCCAAATAGTTGCTATTGGTGTTTAAAACTCAAACACCTAAGTCACATACATGTACCAACATGTATTTAACCTAAATTTTAAAGTTCTATTCTAAAGCCCAAGGGTTTGTTATAAAAATCAATATAGCTACCATTTCATTGTTTACTTTATGCAAGACACTGTGCTAACCACTGTTCATTCGTAGTGCCATTTAATCTTCCCAAAACTAAGTGAGGTTGGTTCTACTGTTATTCCCACTTTACAAATGAGGAAGCCAAGGCTCAGAGAGGTTAATGGTTTGCCCTGGGTCCCGTACACTAGTGTGAGCCAGTGCTAGGTGGAACCGGTGTCATGTCCTGTGAGTCTTTGTGCTTATCAATTCCAAGGCACCTTGCAGCTCCCTAGTCATCCTTCCACAGTGGGGGAGGCACCAGAGAGGTAAGCATGGATATTAGTTGTTTTCAGATGTAAAAACTATTTCAAGGTAAAACCTTTGGGTCCAATTTCATCTGGATCCACACATTCAAATTTCAGGTAATAAAACAAAATTACTTCATCGACTCTCACATGCATGTAAATGAAAAAGAAACCCATCTGTTGAGAGAGTTCATGAGAATAAAGTGCTGTGAGCAGAGTTGGAAATCCCAGGGCATGTGTTCTTGCCTTTTGTGTAAAGAGTTTGGAAAGGTCATTATATAGACAGTGTCTCAGGGCATTCTAGGACATAGTCTTAAAAGTCCTCTTTAGTGTCAAATTTTTTTAATTTTTCGTCTTAAAAAAATTATACTGTTGTCTTTCCCTTCCATTTTTCAGATGAACTGTTAGTCCAGGATGTCTTATTTGTGTGATGATTTGGGTGGGGCATACAACAATTTTTATGTTAAATAATTATTAGTATGGTTTATTAAGGATTTTACGGTTTATGAGATGGTTGCCCAAATCCTACCTACTCAGATGTAGCCTGTCATAATTAAAATTCTCTTATTTAGTGCCCTGGTCCAGCTAAATGATAGTGAGAAACAAAGCTAACCGAAATCAGGACACCAGATATCAAGATTTCATGCAGTAAAAAGCCATTGTGCAGCAAGGAACATAATGCTTTTCCTTCTTATCCTTTTAGTATAAATAAGCTAAGTTGTACTGGGCTCTGTGTTTCTTAGAAATGAAAGCTTTAAGAAACAGGTCCACTGTGGAGCCTGACATTTCCAAAATAAGCCCACTGAGCAGTTGCCCATTGGAGCTGGTGTGCCCTAGAAAATGACAGCATTTCTGGGAGGTTGATGCACAAAGTGCAAATTCCACTGTGCCCAGAAAGAAGGGACAGAAAAACCCCAGGCAAATGTCTTGTTGTCATTGAGCTTTCCTACTGCAAGGAGACTGAAAGATAGGGCTTTTAAGAAACGTCACTGCAACCAGATCAGGGATGCAGACTTCTCACTGCAGCACAGTGCAGCTGCGTGTGTCAGGCAAAGACACACGGGAAGCCACAGCCCGAGGGCACACGGGGCTGCTCACTGGAGCATTTTTGAACTGAGTATCTGCAGGGAAATCCTTCCTGCAGCTGAGTCAGGGCCCAGCGAGTTGGGGCTCAGGTTGAGGCTGTAGACAGGGGCAGGGGCGGTGCTCTCAGCCCACCCCACCCCCTTCGGTGCCCAGGACCCTCCCTCCCTGGGGAAAAGGATCGCCGGGTGTGGTGGGGACTTCCTTGGACCGTACCTGCTGTAGCGGAGTGCGTGGGCAGCCAGCAGCAGGAGCTTCTGGTTATGGCAGCTCAGAAATGAAAGCAGCAGCCGCCTCTGAGGACTGCAGGGAGAGCAGCGCCCAGCCAGTGAGACAAATAAGCAAGTCCTGGACCCGCAGAAGGAGGAGTGCTGAGCATCTCTCTCCTCCTCCTCTGTCCTTTACAGAGGACTCCCTGCCCTCTGGGAGGTAAATCTTCAGAGCCTGCCTCTGCACCCTGACCCCCTGGTGACATCACCAACCTGTGACAGGCGGGTCTCCAGCGGTACCTGCTCCTCCTGCAGCTCCCAGCCCAGCCCAGCCCCAGCCTCCTTGCCTCTTTGTATGCCGCGGACATGGCCAGCCAGCAGGACTCCGGCTTCTTTGAGATCAGCATCAAATATTTACTGAAATCCTGGAGTAATAGTGAGTAACAGAAAATAACCTTTGTTTGTTTGTCTGTTGGCTAGATGTTGTATAAGGTTGGAGAAATAAAATCTCAACTGGATGCATATGCTTGTGAACCAAGGAAGTTTTTTTCTTCCATCTGCTATGAAAATAAAAATATCAGTGACTGAATCAGCTCTCCTTAGCTGAAGAGGCTGCAGTGGAATTATGGCAGGTTCTGTCTGATTACATTTTCAAGTGAGATGGCCCTTCTGAGTCTGGCAAAGCACAGGGTAGGGCATTCAGGCTGCATTTCCTGCCTTGCTCCGTGTTTAGTATTTATTTCATTTGTTCAGCCTTTATCTTGATATTCTGTGAACTGTGGTTTAACTGGGGGAGTAGCGGGGTTTCAGAGTACTTCCTAATTATTTTATTAGGGAATTGTCTGCAGACAAAAAAGTACTTAATAGTCTAAAACTTAAGACTCATCTTTTTTGTACACAGAGGCATTTGCACATGTATTTGATCTGTCCCTTATCTGTGTGGCTGATACTCAGGATGTTATTTAATATTTGAATTTTTAACAATCCTGATGTTTGCTGTAGTCCAAATAATGTGCTTTTCTGAAATGTAAACAAGCGAGGTTCTGACCATAATAATTTATTAGGGTATCAGAATATTCTGGCTTCTGAAGTTCCATCTCTGACCTACTTAAAGATGTTAGCAATAAGGTATTTCAAAAAGACAACATCTACGGCTTTGCAGATCTGGAATAAAATGAAAATGAGGCCTTCAGGGGATCTGTGATGCCTTGTGTTTTCAGAACAGTTTAAAACAAAGTCTTCCCTGTTTCACCAACAGCCTTTGTACTTGCTCTGGGTAAAAGATCATCAGGTATAATAGGCCTTTAATTGTTTGGAATTTTTAAAAATTTTCCAAGAAAAATCTTGATGTTATATTAGGTGCATACTAATTAACCTACCTGTGTGCAAAGAGCTGGCGATTAATTATCTTCTACACAAATGACCTGTGGCCAAGATTGTTCTCCTATAAATAAAACCTGGGCAGGAGAACCTGAGCCATAATTGTTCTGAGAAAACAGCCAGTCTCTTCAGCCTTAAGGTAGGTAGGGATGTGCATTTCAAGACATGGCCATTTTTGTATCACTGTATACACAGTGGGGCTTGTCAGAAGCTGCTTTCTACAAGTGGGAAGCCATTTAGGAGCAATGCTGTCACCCAAACAACGTTCCTGTCTCTGTTACAGCCATAACTCATTTATCGCGTGTGTAACCCTTCCTCCTCCAGGGTGAATCTTTCTTTGTTTCTCCACCCTTTTCTTTAAGGAAAGAATCTGATGTGCGGGCTCTTTATGGAGCAGTTTTCCAATCAGTGGAAAGGCCTCCTGTGCTTCTGACACCGGCCAGTGGTTTCTGTCATTATTCTGGGTTAATCCCAAGCCAGAGATTTTGTCTTCCATCGATTTTTGTCATTGCTTCATTAGATAAAAAATTATGTTTTGATAATACTGAGGCCAGTGGGATTGCTTTTGAAATTTTTTCCCCTTGAGTATTTTTAAATTACTCTACATAAAGTATATGTATATTCCCTCCACCTTTCCTAAGCTCTCCCCTGTCCCCCACACACACACACTCACATCAGAAAATGGTTCAAAATGACTATTCAGTTCTATTTGGGGAGTATCTGGGACACAATTTTGAATTGTTTCAATTCATTCAGGAAGTATTTATTCAACACCTACTGTGTGCCAGACTGAAGGCTGACAAAGGTGAATGAGAAAGGCCCTGCCCTCCATCTTGATATCTTCAGAGCAGAAGAGAGAACTGGGCATTCTCTTGCGTTCCTTTGAGCTCAGAATGTTTTCAGTCCTGTCTTGAAAGAGGAAGAGGAAATATACTTTATACTTAGCCTTCTTTAAGCTTATTGTGACACTAACCTGCTTATAATCTATCATAGGTCCCTGTTTTACATGTTTTTAGTAGCAAAGAGAGAAAGGAGTTGGTCTGTAAGGAAGAAAAAGTTGAAGTAGAAGCCTTAGGGCTTTACACTGCTCAGGTAACCCTGCCCGGAGGTTGGGGGAGAGCCACACAGAGACCTAAATATCAGGTTTGGGGGAAGCTGCAAGGAGAATCAGGCCCCTAATTGTATAGCAGAACTTCTTTATAAAAGTGCAACAATTAAAAAGCAATAAAACAAACTCTATAACCATGGCTGGCTTCTTTGCGAGGTGGTAGGAAGAGGAAAGATGATCCCACAAGCTTTTTCAAGATTTCCATTTGGTTTTTTTCCTAAGTGGCACATTGTGAGGAAAAGGTAATTTTATATATGTCTCCCCTGAAGAATTAACAAGTCAATGAAGTCAGTCATTGCCTGGTGAGACGTATTTCTTTTCATTCCCTGTGCATTTTGACACCCTCTTCATGGGCATGCCCACTCTGTCAGGCCACCTTCTCCTTGTAGGGACTGGGAATGAACATGGCCCTGATGTCTGGGAATAAAAATGTCCTTTGTGGACCTCACTGCAGAGATTTTTTTTTAAATCTGTCCTCTTTCTCCTTCCCCTGTTCTCCTGCTCCTTCCCCATTCATGCCCAGGCCTTTCCTAGCCTTTCAGTGATTCTCCCAGCTCCTGCCCTGTAGTGTTCAATCCAACCTGGAAGGTTCCACTGGCCACTTACTGGTCTACCTGACATAAAGTGTCCTGGGGAGGCTTCTGCCAACATTTCAAAGACTAAGCCACGCTTCTCTTGCCTCCAGTGTCCATGAGCACCATTCAGGCCCCTCTCCAAATGTCTCGTCTATCGTCTCAGGTTGTTTCATCTGTTCACCCTCCTTTGCATTTCACTATCCTGCTCCCCAGTCCATGCCCTCGCCTGGGACACACAAGCCACAGGACCAGATAGGCTTGGTCCAGATCTCTAGCTCCTGTACTCGTGTGGCCTTGGGCAGTTAACTCCCCTGCCTCAATCTTCTCATCTCTACACCAGGCAAAAATGAGTACCTCACCGGAGTAAATGAGGTGTTAAGATATAACGCACTTAGCACAATTTCTAACACATTGATATTATTTTAACATTTATTGAGCATTGACAATAGACTCCACTGCTCCCCGTTCCTCTGAATCAGACTTAGGCCATGTTTTCTCTTAGCACTGACATCCTCAGGGAGTCATCTGTGTGTGGACAGTTCTTCCCACAGTCCTAGAGAAGGGAACCACATAAACCAAGCATAAAACTAGGTGCTTGCTTTGGGCCATTTTTTTCTAGATTTATCTTTTAACTTTATTCCCTTTTCCATCTCAGCTACTGTTAGAATGTTCCTACATTCCTCAAATACACACCTTCCAGCTGCACGGAGTGGCCAGGGGTTCTTCTCAGTGGCAGAAAGTCACCATGGCTTCTCAGGTTTGCCATAGGAAAAGCTTAGAGCAGAGAGTTCCAGACTATTTCTTGGAAAGGAGAGTTTGTTGCATGTTGGTGGATAGAGCTGTGGCGTGGGCTCTCTGCTGATCTGCAAGCTCTGACTGGCTGTCCTGGTGTTCACATCACTCCTCCATGTACAGTGAATATGGGCCCGTGACCAACTGACAGTCAGAATTCACTCGAGACCCTGATCATCCCAGGGTGGAATGTCCTTCATTCAACCTTTGGCTTCCCAATGGAGGGAAACTTTTGAATGCCTATTAACTCTTTCAAGGAAGGAGTTAATTAATTTACTTGACAGACTACTCATTTTGGAAGGAGCTGATGTGTGTTGTAAAAGGTCTAATGTTACTACAGAAAACTTGCAGTAGTTTTCAGAATCAAATGTGGCATTTTTCAGCTATGATGTAGTGAGTTAGGTAGTGGTGATAAGGACTCTATTTCTGTCCAACATTTTCTATGCCAGCTGGTATAGGGTTATCTCTGGGGACAGAAAATCCTGTGCAAGCGAGGGTGGAAAACACCTCTGACTGGCCGAAGGGCAGTGCTTGGGGATCCTGATTTATGTCACCGTGTTCATAAGGACACTGAAAAAGGCTCCAGAGAACTCCCTCTACATGCTAGTTTTAGCCTCTTTGTAAGATTGGTTTTAATAAATAGAAAACTAAGGAGTTTTAACCAAGTTGCCTAAATCCAGTAGAGCAGTACTTACCTCAGTTCTTTCAACAGGAGATAGTCCCCAGTGCTGACCCAAGCACTCAGACAGTATTACTCTAACATTCTTCACCCATGGTCCCTTCTGCTAAAGTTGTTCATAGTCCTAATGAGACATAAAATCCCAAATCAGCATCCACTCTCGGTAAATGGGGTCTGTCCCTGGGTTGCTGATGGAGACAAATTAGAGATGTTGTTTGGGATTTTTTGTTGTTGTTGCTTGGTTGGTTGTTTAAACCTATAAACAACCCTAGAATAATATACTGCCACATTGGCTGCAGGCCCACCCTGTGTCAAATGTTATGCCTGGTAATTTATATGTGGGGCAGAGTTCAAGTTAATAATAATGCTGGGACACTAGGCATGAGCTGGGACAGCCCCAGGCAAAGGAGACCATATGACACCTCTGTGTATCACCTTCACTCCTTCTAATAACCCTGCAAGGTTACATATTATCCACATTTTACAGATAAAAAAAGAAAAAAAATTTTTTGTTTTAAATTCTTTTTTTTCTTTATTTTAATCATTGTTCAAGTACAGTTTTCTCCCTTTTACTCTCAATTCAGCCCACTCACCCAACCCTCCCCACTTCCCTCCCATTACCACCCTCCCCCTAGTTTTGTCCATGTGTCCTTTAAATTTGTTCCTGTAAACCCTTCCTATTCTCCCCTGAAATTCCCTCTTCTTTCCCTTCTGGTTACTGTCAGCCTGTCCTCTATTTCAGTGTCTTTGGTTATATTTTACTTGTTTCTTTGTTTTGTTGTTTAGGTTCCTGTTAAAAGTGAGATCATGTGGCATTTATCTTTCACTGCCTGGCTTATTTCGCTTAGCATAATGCTTTCCAGCTCCATCCATGCTGTTGCAAAGGGTAGGAGCTCCTTCTTTCTTTCTGCTGCATAGAATTCCATTGTGTAAATGTACCATAGTTTTTTGATCCATTCATTTACTGATGGGCCTCTAGGTTGCTTCCAGCACCTAGCTATTGTAATTTGTGCTGCTATGAACACTGGGGTGCATAGGTCCTTTTGGATTGGTGTTTTAGTGCAGAAAATCCAAAGACACATGAAACGATGTTCAATATCACTAGCTATCAGAGAGATGCAAATTAAAACCACAGTGAGATAGCACTTCACACCAGTTAGAATGGCCATCATAAACAAAGCAAGAAACAACAAGTTTTGGAGAGGTTGTGGAGAAAAGGGGACCCTAGTGCACTGTTGGTGGGACTGCAGACTGGTACAACCACTATGGAAAACAGTATGGAACTTCCTCATAAAACTAAAAATGGATCTGCCTTTTGACCCAGCAATTCCACTGCTGGGACTATATCCTAAGAAAAAAATTTTTTTAGAGTTGAGAAAGTGATTTACTCAGAGCCAGAATAGTAGTAAATGCCATGAACCCCAACACTCCCCCAATGCAGTTAATAATCTCACTTTTAATCACCCATAGGATAAGCAAAGTATCAAGAACACTTTGGGGGAACTTAGTGCTTTATAGGTATGTTCAGTCTTGATGTCTGATACCCTGCCAATTATTAGCATCCTTCTTCCCTTCCTCCCTGGGTACCCTGATGGGCCCTCTTCTCTCTCTTTCTCTCAAAAACCAATGTTGGAAGTCACTGCCATTCCCTTACCTTGGACCTATTTGAAAGACCTAAGTATTGACAAGTCTTCACCCTCATTACAAATAACACACTGGTCATTTGATATCACACACACACACACACACGGGTTATAGTAAAAAGCTGTTTCTTCTGTTATAAGTGTTTTATATTGACTTTTCCCATTTTTAAAGTCTATTTAATTCGCAATTTAAATGGCTCCAGTAAATAAAAATGTATCAGTGATCTTTACTTCTAGAATTGTCATTTGCTTCTTGCTGAGGTTTCTCTGATATGTTGTATTCTTTTTAGGAAATGGTAGCAAACCCCTAATTCTTCTTAGCTGTGAGAACAGGGAGAATATTTCCAGTGATAAGGGAAATCTAGCTCTAATTTGGGTGTCTCATTGTACTGTTAGCTTCAGTCTCCACCACCATAAAGCTCCCCACACACTGGTAGCATACAATTACTTGATTTCAATGTCTTTGCCTATTTTTGCACCAATAAGAACTGAAGAATCAGAGAGGCAATCAGTGGGCAAGAAGGAGAGACGACCCAACAATGTCACAATCTAGGAATAGCCCAAGGTGCTTGAGGAAGTGTCTTGTGTTTAGCTGTGTCAGCTGACCAATATGCAGATATTCTCTTGATTTAAAAGACATATGTTCTAAAACACTTTAATACCCATGACTCATTAGTTCACTTTTGGGTACAGTTCAGAGTAGAATGGGTTAGCTAGGTACTGATCATCTTATTAGCAACTTCTGTGTTTTTGAGCTTATGTGGTATTCAGAAATGAGATGGGCACAGAAGTGAATTTGTATTCATGAGAAGTGACATTTGACTGTATTGGGGCTGTTTTGTTGAATGAGAGCCCCATATGTGCAGGTTCTTGACTAGGATTAAAACTTAAAGTTATTCAGTGCCTTGTCATTTGTTCAGTGCCTTCAACAGATTACTTCATTAGATAAATGAGTTGCATCGATTATGAATAAACCAGCTTCTCTTTAAATGTTCCTTGTCTAGGATGATAAGGCTTATCTCCCAAAGTTTAGCTTCTATGGTATGACATACCCATATCAGGCTCAAATAAAAAATAATCATGGTCCACAGTCTTTACACTGAATAAGGCTATATTTTGTGCATTATAGATCGGCACTTAAGATATACAGCGATGAATCCATCCAAAAAACATGTATTAAGATTTTCTGGGTTATACCCTAACGGTTGTACCCTGGCTTTTCCCTTAGTTCTGTTTTGTAAACCCTTATACATTTCTGAATGTCTACTATGTGGTGCCTCCTGAGAGTCACCCACTGTTTGCACACCACCCAGTGGAGAGGCACACACTTCTTGGAAAGCTGAGCACCATGTGTGGAAAAAATAGTACACAACTTTATCTCATGTTTTTTCTTACTAATTTTTCTCATTCAATAGATCAATCAATCTGACTCATGTAAATATTGCTCCATTGTAGGCTGTTGGCTGCATGGATAATGATGTCTCTTTGAGCTGAAAAGTTTTCTGTCCTAGGCTTGGAGGGGCAGTGATGGGAATAGTCTTTTCATAAGAATATCTTTGCTTATTTTTCAATGTAAGATTTTACTCAAAAACTTACTTAGTGTCAGCTTTTCTTGGTTATTGCTCCAAAATGCCGTGGTACCCAACAGTGTCAGAGAAGCAAGGCAAACCCTATTCAAAACTGCCTTACTAAGCATGTACTATGCACTATTAGACTTGCAGCTTTGGGAGCATCAAGGCTAACTGAGACTTGCCTGCTCCAAGCCAAGCTCTCAGAGCTTCCCTTCCTTCCTTGTTAGAGCCAGAATTCAGGAATATTAATATGGAAGTTCCCAGGACTTACAGAACCCCAGGGAGAGGAGCCAGTGGTATTTTAGACACTGTGCCCTAGAGAATTTTATTTGCGATGATGTGTTTGATAGATTCTGTCCATTTTAACTTTATAGATTTACACTTTCACTGCATCAGAAAACTACTGGAAGCCTGGTGTTTGCAGGTCAAGTCCTGTAAGAACATTTTATAATATTCTACCTAGCAGGACAGCTGACAAAGAAGGGAAAATGTAAATATTTTACCCTGATACACTTGACCAGATGTCAGGATTTGGGTTAGCAAGTGTTTCAAACAGCCATTCTTTACATCAGAAAGTTGCGAAGAGTTGTAGTGTTCGTTGGAATTTTGACCTGAGACTAATATAAAATCAGTTATCCTTCATTATGAATGTTCCCCTCACATTTCCGAATAGTTATGGAATTAAAGAGAAGGGTGTGTGTGTGTGTGTGTGTGTGTGTGTGTGTGTGATCATATATTTCTATAAGCTAAATTTAATCATATAGCTCACCTATATTCTTACAAATACTTTTCTTCCCTTTCACAAAACATACAAACATAAGCATTTAAATGTTAGTCACTCAAAACTCCAGATGCTCAGAGTGGAAGTTTATATTCTGCCAGCATCTCAGACTCTGTAATGAGTCTGATTTGAGTTTAATTCCTTCCTACTGTTCAGTCATTTGATGAGCTGCAGATGGAAATTTGAGCCAAAGCCTTAAAATTTCAGCTCATACTTTTTATGCTGCTGTAAGAGTTTGTTGTCATGTCAATTTAAGGGAGCTGAAATCTTTTTCAAGAAGGCATTCAAAACTACATTATGTGCTTTTATCAACTCTAATTTGATATACAGTTCCAACTGCCTCTGCTGTTTGAATCAATTGCAAAGTGCAGAGTTGTTAGCAGTCAAAGATAGCTTTGAAATTTTTAGGACTTTTCAGCTAATGCCACAGGCACAACAGCACTATGGAAATACACAATTCAATTGCTGTTAAAGATTTCATCTTAAGCTTAAGAACACTAGACTGACTTCTTTAAGTTTAGCCTTAAACAGGTAAATATGCATTTTGGCAGCCATGAAAAAGAAAAGATATTAAATTAACTAAGGGCAATACTTTAGTAAAATTCCATTAGAATGTCATACATATTTATGTAGGAAGGATTAGGCAAATCAATAAAACACTTCATTTGTACAAATACAAGATTAGACTTTTTTTCCTTTTCCTTCCTTTTCTTTTTGCCATATGTGACCTTGTTTATGTCCTTCCCTCAGTTCCTTATATGGAAAGAACAAACCTGACACTTCGTCTCCAGTGGTTGTATGTGAAGGGTTTTGAATACCTTTACTGAAAAATGGGGTTCATATAAACAGCAGTGTTTGTCAGTTATTGCTCCCACACCATTAAAGCCAGACTGAGGGAGGTTGACTTATACATTATTGAACTTGACTGATAAGTACAGACTGGACCGCTGAGTTTGGTTAGTTTCTTAGATGAGCCCACTTTTCAGTATTCTGAATAACAAAAAGTTTTCACACTTACACAGCCTATCAGGTTTTTTTCTGTGTTTTTTTTTTAACAGTAAAGTGACTGTGTATCTAACCCAGTGGAGGTGAACAGGATTGTCACTTGATCTGAAGAACTTTTGTTCCCGCACAGGGAGATACAGTGTTCATGGAGATTCCTGGCATTCTGGAGGTTTTCGTAACATATGATCATACAGGCAAAGGACACTCTCCTAGGTTTGGGTAGATTTATTTCAATTAATCCATGATGAAATAAAAAAGGAGTAAGTGTGCAAAATGCTGTTGAAAAATCTGTCCGGAATATTGGTTAGTTATTGATACCATTCACCTCTACTTAATGCCTGCAACTAGGCAAAAGGCCTGTGACAGATTGAAATAATTTTAAAACTAAAAGAGTTGCTCTAGGAAAATAGATTGCCTATGATGTTAGCAAATTATAAGAAATTACTTTAAAATTTACAAGTTAGACCACTACTAAGAAGACAAATTACAGTTTTTCTTTCTTTTTTAAGGAAGATTTTATTTACTTTTAGAGAGAGGGAAAAAGAGAAAAAAGAGAAGAAAAGAAACATTGATGTGTGAGAGAAACATTGATCCGTTGTCTCTCGCACACACCCCAGCCAGGGACTGGTCTGCAACCTAAGCATGTGCCCTGATTAGGGGTTGAACCTTCGACCTTTCTTTCACTTTACAGGATGACGCCCAACCAACTGAGCCACCCTGGTCAGGTAACACAATTTTTCCTTTTTGAAAACTCTGCTTTTCAACTTTGAGTTTTCGAAAGCTACATTTTAAAATGAACCTCTCCTAAAAATGAGGCCGTGCAATTGAATGACAAATGGCCTTAGCTGTAGTAACTTGTACTGTTTCAACTCCCCAAATATAATCTTCTGCTTCCCTAATGAGAATTTTAGCTTCCTTGGGGAGTTGAGAGAGAAGCCAAGCCCTGTGTTGGGAAACACCGAGTGTTCTGTTTCCTTCCCGCCTTTGATGGTGGCCCTGAGGCCTGTTCTCATCTTTTCTTCCAGGTTAAGAGTGCAAGACAACCTGTCCTCTTTCTATTTTATTTGACTGAATACAATTGCAAGAAAATAGGAACATAATAGACAATTTAGTCTTGCCTTCTGAGTTCACATTCCATTTACCGACAAATCCTAGTCCTTATCATCATGCGAAAGCTAATCCCAGTCTATGCCAATGGAGTTATCAGTTTTGAAGGTGTTTGAAAACCTGGCCCATTTCCTTTTTTTAAATACTCTCTACTCTTTATTTTTTTAAATTTGTATTTATTTATTTTTATGTATTTTTTCTATTACTATTTATCCCCCTTATACCTTCTTCCACCTCCACCTACCCTCTTCCCCTGCAATCACCACACTGTTGTCTGTGTCCATGAGTTCTTTTTCTCTTCTACCCGAACACTCCACCCCTCAACACCCACTTCCAGCCCAGAGCTGTCAACCCATCTCTATCTACTCATCTGTGTCTAGTTCACTTGTTAGTTCAGTTTGCTCATTAGATTCCACATATGAGTGAAATTATATGGTATTTATCTTTCTCTGACTGGCTTCAACTGAAAAAAACACCCAACTTTTTTTAAACTAACAATTTTAAATGCTTGAACTTTAAGAAAGGTCAAAATTATGATTGAGAATGAAGAAAATTATGATTGAGAATGAAGACTCTACCACATTTTAAATATCCAAAAATCTGTTTACTTTAGCTTCTTTTCTGTTAATCATTTTATTAGTCATTTCAAGCCTTATTATTACTTTCTTAGGGGGGAAAGAAGTTCAAAATCAAATTATTATCTTCTGCAATTCATCAACTGCTTTACTTAAAATATGTAAATTAGAAAGGATTGAGTAGGGTTCTGAGATCAGTGGCTTTCACTTCTAAATCCTAGTTGCTCTTGATACTAATCACAATACAGTAACATACACACTATTCACAGGTAGAATGGTATGGTTGATACATACAAAATTTTTGCTATCTAGTGATTTGAAATGTGTGTTATTTTAGGATAATTTTGCTGTAAATAACAGAATAACTGCATAATCACTGAAAGAATAAAGACTTAATGAGCTTGCCTAACCCACAGCCTGGAGATAGGAGGAGGTTTCAGATGGGTTTAGAAGCTCAAGGACCCTGGCATTCCTGTCTTTCAGTTTGTCACTGCAAGATCACAGTATGGCCACTGCAGCTCTAAGCATTTTTGCTTTACTTAAGAGTCAGGAAGGAAGGAAGCCCAGGAGGAGTCTTTCTTCTGGAAAGAAGATCTTGCCAAATGTCCTGGCAAACTTTATCTTGCCTTCCTCTAATTGGAATTGGGTCATGTGCCTAACTGGGATTACCACATTGGATGAATCAGGATTCTTACTCCAGTACTGGGTGGGTCCACCTTCTATAGGACAAAGACTTCTACCTGCACAAAATACAGATTCTTTTACCAATGGAGAAGTTGGGGCAGCCAACAGTAACCACCTGAGAATATAAGCCCTACCATGGTAGATGTACCATTTTTCTTGACCCTGACCCTATTTTACACAAACTATTGTAAATGCCAGAGCCAGGACTCAAGGATAAGTGCCAAACTAGGCTGCCTATCATCATTCTTTGCAAGGTAAAGATACTGATTTATAGTAGGTGAAATTGATGAACCTGTGGTCAGAACAGAAGTATATTGGTTTATTGAAAGCTGTCATTAGATTAAAATGAACAAATACAGTAATTATTTGCTTGAGTGACATCCAACAGTAGTAGATGAGATATCCTCAATGATTATATAATTAAACAATAAATAAATAAACAAATAAAGTTAACAAATCCTTAATTTTGTCATTACAAAAAAATACAAAATGTTTTTCTGTTTTCATATATTTCCATTAACGTAGAAATATTGGTATTTTCCAATGAGGTTTATATTTAATCTTATTGTTCAGACTTAGCTACTTATTTGAAAGGGTTTTGTCACTGACTCTTTTACCTACCCAGGGCCCCCTTGAGCTAGGTCATTCAATGGTCTAAGAAAAATAGTTAGCACTGATTTAGCCACTGTGCTAATAAACACTTTCTCATTTAAACTTCATCAGATACTATTGAGGCAAATATTTCATAGATAAAAAAGCAAACAAAGAAACAAACAGACTTCCCCAGGGAAGCATTTCAGTACGTGCTGGTGGCAAGGTTCAAACTTGCTTCCGGCTCCAGGGAGAAGCAGTAAATGGCCCAACAGGAGCCATTCCCAGCCCCTTTCTTCTGTGCTCATCTTCCCTCCACCCCCTACCTCCCTGAATGGCTGAAAGAGGCAGGTGCTTGATTTCTCAGCCTTCAGTGCAGATGCGCAGCTGTGATTTAGTTGTTGGGGAAATGCCAAGAATGTATTTTTCTTCCTGAAAATGTTACCAAACAGCAAATGGGAGTTTTATTGCCTGCTGTCCAATAGGCAAACTCCAGAGACAGAGGTTTGGTGAAAAGGAAAGGGGTCGTTTATTTGACAGTTACACAATTTTGGAAGAATAATAGGCTTCTGCCTCAGAGCCCATTCCCTGTAAAACCCCTAAAGACAAATAACCCTGCCACCTTTTACCAGATTAATTTAAAACTATGTGTGGAATTTCTTCTCTCATTTAAAATACCATCCTTTGGGAAACACAGGCGGCTGCAGCCTGATCATCAGGCGGCTAAGCTGGTTCTCAGTCACAGTCCAGCTTCAAGCATCTTTCTGGAGTCTGTATGTGCCAGGTGTCCTACTTGCTGTGTGTTGCCTTTTCTTCTGTATGCTGCCTGTCAGCCCAATGCCTGTGCCCATCCTTCTGGGGACACATGTCCAGCCAAGTAGGACCACTCAGTGTAGCTCTAGTCACCAGTACCACCCCCACTTCTCACTCTGGGAGGGTCCTGGGGCTGCTGCCAGGCTACACAATCTCTAGGGCCTGCTGGCCAGGAAAGCTTGGCCCCCAGGCAAGGAAGGGAAACCAGAAGAGGAAAAGGGCCAAGTCTCCGCCTGCCCTCCATTGAAAAATTCCAGCCCCAAATCCTATGCACTCCAGAAGCAAGTAGGAGGGTCTTTTCCTCTGCCCAAACATTTCACTAGCCTGGCACATACTCTTGTACAAGTTTCCTCCTGCTGTGTCACAGCCCTGCTAGCTTGTTTACCCTTACCAGAGGTATGGAAATCTATCTGGCTCCAGTTTCAACCCCGACACCTCTAGCACTTCCTGACCACTCTCTTCTCCAGGGCCTGGCAGGCCCTCATGCCACCTCCACTTTAGGGGTCCCTCCCCTCTAACCAGCAATCTCTCCAGATCCCCCCTGTATCAAAAATAGGAAGAACCCTCATTTGGCCACACTGATTGATCTGCTTATTTCAGCCTTTAGATACTGTTTATATAGACAGCAGAGAAATTTTTTTTTAATTCTAATACCCTGAGATGACTTTAAGATGAACATGAGCCAAGTTGCTATTCTTAGGACAGGATTGTCTAGTAAAGAGACCTACATAAAACAGTAATTACAACAAAATATAACTTTATCAAGCCCATGAAAGATGAGTTGGATACATGAATAAGAGTGATCATTGTACATAAATATCACTCATTGACTCCTTAGGCCTTATGTTCCCTGTTATTTCCCTGTGTTGCTTATAGTCATCTCCAAAGCTGAATCTTTTCCTTCTACCCATGTGAAGCTGTGACTTCGTCTCTCTCCAGCATGTCCTTCAACGTACTCAGCTTCCTCTTCATAAATGCTGGATTTCACTGTTAGCTAGTCCCAGGCAAGCAACTGGAGTTCTTTTCAACCTTCTCTGTTGTTCATTCACAACATTGGTGGAATGTGTCCTGCTTCCTTTTCCCAGCGAAATCTCCCATATCTGGGTCTTGGTCACCATCACTTGTGCCAAGGCCTTGTTCCAAGTCTTTATCACCTCCAAGCTATAGTATTCAAAATTCTTCCTTGCTGGCCTCTCTGTTTCCACCACTTTCCAGGACAGTGTGGCACTGGCCACAGCCCTGAACGTGATCTTCACCTTTGCTGTCATAATGGTGTGTTGGTGCTATGAGTTGTGTTTCATACACAGGATTGGGTGACAAGTGCTTTTGATGTTGATGGTCACAAACATGTTGAATAATGAAGACGTCATTATAAACCAAAAGTCATCATCTGAATTCATTTTAGTGACCATATGTATCCAAACCATTTATTATTGGGTAGGTTTGAGAGTTCTGTGGGAGGCAGAAATGGATTCATTCCCTGACCCACAGTCTGGAATCATGGTCATGACCAGGGGTGGTATAAGAGTATTATTATTGCAGTGCTAGAAATGCATTTGAAGGTCAAAGGAGTAACATACTATTGCATGCATTTTCAAGCTGCTGAAATATAAAGAGCCTGAGTTGGATGGGCCTGATACAGAAATTAAGAAAAACTTTGCCTAAAGTTAAGTCAAAGACTGAAAGATAAGTATAATTATTTGGTTAAATATTAAATGAGTTCAGGCAGAGGATCTAACTGATCATGAAGTGTACACACTTTAGTGATTGAAGGCTTACTCAACAATTCTCAAGTGTTCCTTATACACAAAGTAAGTCATCAAACTGTCCCAATGAGCTCATTCACTATCATATTGTTCTACCAACAAGGCCTTTGTTTTAGGGGGTGACTAAGAGACTGTCACTTCTTGGGCCAGAAGAATGTAAAAGCTCTTTGGGCTTTAGGAAAAAGAGAGATATAAAATGTTGATACTGTTCCTGAGATGTACATACCCATTTCAGCCTGTGTCTGATTGGTTTGTTTTATACTAAAAGATGACAACTGGGCTGCTTTCTTCAGCTCAGTGTTTTCATGAAGTTTCTGCTGTTGACCCACACAATGGAGAGAAGGTTAGAATGTTTTTTATGGACAGTGTTAAGTTAATGGCAAAGACCTAGCCATGCCTGACAGTGGTGGGACTGGCAAAGTCATGTGTGCTCAGAGCTTGAGGTCAAGTCTGTCTCCTTTATTTGAAGTGGAAAGTTAATCAAGTCTGGAAGAGTGAGCCAGGAGAATCATCCCATTTGGGTTATTTCCTTTTATTTTTTGTGGTGGAAACAAAAGTTAATCCCACTCTTCACTGAGCCCTGCTGCAGAGGGAAGTGATGCAACACTGGTCAGGTGGCACAAAGAAGAAAGGCCCATTATGCAAACCTAATTCTCCACTGTGGTCCCTGTAAGGAGAGGTGCAGTGTCCACACCACCAGGAAGCAGCACACATCTGGGGTTCTTAGACTGGACCCTTCTCCACATGGAGGAGCCAGATGTTTTACTTTGCTATAGCCTCTTTTTATTCTTATGTGTTTTTTTTAACCACTAGATTTATTCATTTTGGTTGTGATGCATATTATGGGAAGAATTCATTTAAGCTTGTTTGATTTACTGTTTCCATGTGATTTGGGATAGTTATGAACATGTGTTTTGCCACAGCCACTTACTTGCTACGTGACTTTGAACAGGGTACTTAAACTGATTCTGTACGAAGGCATCATCTTTCTTTATAAATGACTAATATCCATATATGTATATGTATATATACCTACCCATAAACCCATAACAATTAGAGTTACTGTTTATGAAATGTTTGGAATACAGTCTCACTCTAGTAATTGCTTGGTAAATGGTAGCCAGTATTGTTATTACATATTTTACATATTTTAAAATATTACGTATTTTATCATGTCTACTCGTTACCAAGACAATATGACCATCAATTGAAGAATCCTGGAGTCTCTGCGACATTATTGTCACAAAGCTTGGCAATCTGATCTGTACCACTCCAGTCATAGACATTTTGGTAAAGGCATGTTTCTGAAACTTCAGAAAATAAACCATTTGAAGGTATCCCATGTGAGAAACCTCTCTTTCACAGTCACAACTGTGCAGAGTGACTGCTAGCAGAGCAGTATATGAAGATCTACTGTGGCAGTATTCTTGGCAAGTATCACATGAATTAAACCGGAAGCATGTGTTTTTGGGCTTGAGTCAAACTCCTTTCCCAAGTGCAATCTTCTCTGACCACCCACTTCCCACACCCTTTCTACCACTTCTGGTGCAGCAGTGGCAGCAGTGCTGTGTAAGTGTGCTTTACCAGCCCTGGCCCCTCCTGGGCTGAGAATCAGTGTCTACCCATTGTCATTTTCCCCAGCACATTTCACGGCACAGGGCACACTGGCTCTTGTGAATTAACTTTTAAATGTTTATGGAGTGAATACAGTTATCTGGGTGGGTGAGGGAGCTTAATGGTCAAACTTAACTAGCATTTATCTCATCAGTGGCTCAGCCCCCAGCAAGCAATAGCAATGTTTTATATTTTGGGGTCTTTCTCTCTTTTTCTCCAAGCAGTAACTCACCATCTAACCATGTGATAAAAGTCTTTCCCTCTGTGACCCTCATGTGTTTTCTTTGAATGGATTCCACAAGTTAAATCATACCATTGTGTTCCCCAAGCCCTGGGCAGATGTGTCCAGGAAACTCAAAATGAAGTTAGAGTACAATAAATTTTTATTTATATAGGGATCAGCCAACTTGAGAGAATATTTCTGTTTTGGGTGTTTTGTTTTTAATCAGCCAACAGTGTCAAAGATTGCTCTCTATCAAAATTTTTAACTTACATAGTCCCTTTTTGTCCAAATAGCATATAAATTACCTCGATCTGATTTAACTTTATTTTTAAACCTTACAGCCACTTTTACCAAATTGGAAGGACACCATTCTCAGTGAAATTACTGAGTTAATTTAATTCTCTGCTGATCAAGGTCTTTTTCCATGTGAGGGATGTTGCTGTTTCATTTTTGGAGAAACTAACTGGTTGCCTTACTAGAACAAAAGTTTGGAACCCAAAGATTTTGTCATAACGATTAAGGTGGATATACTCTTAGCATCAGCCCAAACTGGACATGCCCTGAATCAGCTTCAGGAAATCCTGAGAATGAATCAACAGCCCTCTGCTGCCATTCTTAGAAATTATTGGATGCCTATGAATACAGTACACCGAGGTAGGTGGAGGACACTGTGAGTCAACAGGCTCCACTCTTTCCTTCTGTGGTCTTTCAACCAAAGATGGCCTGCTTTGCTGAGCGGGTGATTCGGTGCAGTTGCAGGGAACAAAACTACAGAGTAAATACACATTCTTCCTGTGCCAAGCATTGTGCTTAGACCTAGGGATACTTCCACCCAGAGGAGAAAATGATTCACCATTTTAAGGGAGGGAAGAAGCTGAGGAATAGTTCTAAGAGGCTGTGACATTTGAACTTGAGGAGTACTACAAGAGCAGAGAGGAGAGGGCATAGGGAAGAGCATGAGCAATTGCAGGGAGATGTGAAAGTGCTTGGTTGAGGGAGTGACAGCTGGATCCCAGGATCCTGGAAGGAGAGTGACAGATGGTACACACAGGCAATTTGGGTCAGATTATAAGGAGCATTGAAGGACCTGCTGAAGGATCTGGGCTTTCTCCTGAGAGTGTCAAGCAGGCCCCATGGGTCTTTGAGCAGGGAGCCACATGGTGAGATTTAAGCTGATTCTGAGGGTCTTTGTTGAAAATGGAGGTTCATAAAATCATTGTGAGGATAGCCTAAGTAAGAGATGACCAGGGTTCAAAGTAAGGCCATAGCAGAGGTGTTGGAGAGGAGGGAACAAGTTTAAGCCCCTTGTCTGAGGTAGACTGTCAGGATTTTGTATCTTCCCTAGATCCAGCTTGTGTATTTTAACGCATGATAAAAGTATGTGATTGTGTAGCTCATGTGAACTGCTTAAAAAGACAGACAAAAGCAATTGCCCAAGGAATAGTGTTTTGAAATTGCATTTTGAATAGAAGCTGTGTTCTTTGAACAGGGTATTTGTGTTGAGGTTAAAAGGTGATGCTAGAGTTCTCTCTTGACAATACACAAAGATGTTTGCAGCTGCTGGGTATAGCCTCTGGCAGATTTCTTTCATGGTTATTCCCAGGTTACAGGTTGACAAAGGTTTTTGTTTTGTTTTATTTTTCAATAAAATTTAGATGACCAAATGACCTTGAATCATTGAAATGCACATATAAGTGTCTAATGAATGCTGCCTAGCCTATTGGAATACTTTGGAATACTTTTGGAGTATCAATTTATCTGCATTGTCCAACAGTTTTTACATATGGAATTCTACCAGGAAAATGAAGTGTAATTTTCGCAGGAAACTGATGTATCATCAAAGGTCCCAAAGATACCACCTGTTAAGAAACAAGTTGAAGATGATCTCTGTTAGCTGCTTTTTATTGTGTTCACAGCCACACATGATTTGGTCCTGCTATGACAGACAGGTATGAGCAGGCATTTCACTTTTCTTTCTACCTTGTTGGAAGAGTAGTATGCTTTCCAGGGCCATGTACACTTGCATAAACCCTTCTAGGAGAAAATTTCTCTTAGTCTTAGGTGATTTGTTGCTGACATGTCTTTTCTGTTTTTATGCCAATGCAAATTCAATCCCATTAGGCTACTTGAATTAGAACCTCCTAATGCTTCCTTCCTGCCCTAGTATGAGGAAACTTCTGGAGTTGTATTAACTGCTACCAGCTGCCAGAGCATGACAGTAATTACTCCAGAATGCCACCACGTGCTCTGCTAATAGTTCATAAGTAACAGCAGATGATACATCATCACAGAAAGTAAGGCAAATGCACCTAACTTGTCATAGCAGAACATCAGCTCATAAATCTTACAACTATACTGTATTGTACATTCTCAGTTCTCTGGGTGAACATTGCAAAATAAAGCAACTTAAAATTAATGTGTAATTATATTTCCACCACATACAGTATTTCAGAAAGACGAGTCAGCATCTGGACAAATTTTTTAAAAAATGACTCACTGAGGATTATGCAAATAGATGAACTTACAGATATGCAGTTGAGAACAGAGATAACTCAAATTATGAGATTATGCAGTAAGAAAACTTTATGCATGTAGCTGCGTATTTCAATATTTCATCCCTTCCAATCTGAGAGCTTAAGATTACTCCATGGATGTAGCTGGGTGACCAAATATTGATTTCCCTCCAATTTGGTTAAGGGAGGTTTTGTGGTACAAGTGGAATTTTCAGAAGGTCTTTGAAAGAGAAGATGTGTTGGCAGGATTGGGAAGAAAAGGCACAAAGTGTAAAGTTACAGTGGAAGAAGCAAAGATAGGGAGTGGTACGTAGCTGGCTAGAGCAGGTGGGAGGGAATTCCATAACCCCCTCCCAGAATGATAAAGAAGCCCAGAAAAAATTCATGTGTGCATTCACCAGGTTAGTTTTCTGTTCAGCTATGGATCCCATTCTTCCCAGCACTCAAATTACTTTTGAATTTTCAGGTAGGTGTTAAGCCTCTGAACCTAATAAACTGTGTGCACATGATGACAACGGTCAAGCTGTGGGAACAGTATAAACTGAAATAGTGCTGTGCCTAGTGCAAGTCTGTATTAGGAAATCACAATTTTCCATACAGTTTTACCAGCAAAGTGGGAATAAAGGGAACATACCTAAACATCATAAAGGGCATATATGACAAACCCACCACCAGCATCATATTCAATGGGCAAAAACCATTAAGTGTTCCCCTTAAGATTGGGAACAAGACAGGGATATCCGCTTTCACATCTCTTATTCAAAATGGTGCTGGAAGTCCTAGCCACAGCAATCTAACAAGAAGAACAAATAAAAGCCATCCAAATTGGAAAGGAAAAAGTAAAACTCTTTATTTACAGATGACATGATACTGTACATAGAGAACCCCAAAGATTCCACCAAAAAACTTCTAGAACAGATAAATGAATTCAGTGGAATAGCTGGATACAAAAAAGAAATTTCTAAAAGAAAAATCTATACATAGAAATGTAAAAGCACCAGTATTTTGAGGTCTATAATTACTGATTTTCTGTCAAGTTAAATTTTGCCTTTACTAGTGCAGTCTAAGAGCAGGGAGAAAGCACAGTGCTCTTTCCTCTTGATTTGCTACATCCAATTTGTTGAGAGTGTAAAAACTGAAAAAATAAGCTTGACTGAAACTTGAGGAGGGACCCCCCCAAAATGCTATTCATTTATTAAAAGTTTGTGTATTTATTCTTACATGTTTAAACTTCAGTCACCTTCAAAGTACTCTCCATTTGATGCAATACACCTATCAAGACATTTTTTCCATTGCTCATAACAGTTTTTGAACTCATCGATTTTGATGCCTTTTAGTGCTTCTGCCATTTTTTGTTTCACCTCTTGCACATCTGCAAAACGTTTCCCTTTGAGGATGTTTTTCATCCCAGGAAACAAACAAAAAAGTCGCTCGAGGTGGGATTGGGTGAGTAGGGAGGGTGGGGCATGGGGTTCATGCTGTTTTTGGTCAAAAACTGCTGAACACTCAGTGCATTGTGAGCAGGTGCACTAAAATCACCCATCACGAAATGGGCAAACACGTTGAAAGAGTCTTCAAAAAAATTCACTGTAGCCAAACACAGCCTGTCACAACAATGCCAGCTGGTACACTGATACAGATGAGTTCTTAGAACACTCACCTAGGCGGGCAGCCTGTACTACAAGGGGCCTGCCCTCCAGAAGATAATTCCAGTTTTTTAGGGGGAGTCACCCCTCATGTATATAAAAAAATGTTGGACTTGGAGTGAGAGCTTGCATTAGTTTATGTCTAAAAACCATGGATTTTGTGGCATCTATTAAGGACAGAGAAAAGGAGCCTGAGAGGCTGATTTAAGGTAAGAAACAAATTAAGGACAGCGTAAGTGAATTAACCCCAAGGCTTTCAAATTTACTTCCTGATTTTTTTTTATCTTTTGAGTTGTGGGCATGAAGTTACCAGCTTGATAGCTCTGTTCGTGATGGTAACTATTTTTAACTCCTCTGCAGTCTCCTGTCTAGGGAGATAGTTTGCAGGGTACTCAATTATCACTTATGATTAAATATTCCCAGAGGCCACCAGTACTTTCCAAACCTGGCTGCACATCGGAATCACTTAAGGAGTCTGTACAGAAATGGTAGATTCTAGCCTCCTCAGAGGTTCAGATGTGTAGGTCTCCTTGGGGTACTGAAGTGTGTACTTTTATAGAGCTCCCCAGCTTTGGGTAAACTTTGGGCTTTTGTCAGGCCCCTTCCACCAAAATAAGTGAATTAAATTCAAGAAACAGGATTGATGTTTTGCAAAATAACATAATTAAAAGACTGTAGGCTCGGAAAAAATCCAGTTAGCAGTTATACTATAGTGGTAGAAAAGGGGATTATTATAAACTGTTCAATGACAGTCATCAGAGGAAACTTCTTGGAGACAAAGCATTTAGAGTGTTTCTAACACCTGTAAGTGCTTTCCCTTCTCATTAACATTGGATCCCTTCTGTTACCCTTCCTAAGACTGGGCTTAAGTGTATCTAGTAATTTATAAGAGAATGGCTGATATTGGAGGTTTAAAGTGAGTCTCTATAAATTCAGACAGTCTGTATGCATAAGCATCTCACACCTGTTGGTAGAAACCTGCCTTAATTTTGGCTTGGTCCCAGAGGCCCCGTGTGCCAAGCAAACTGCTATTTTCCTAGAGGCCTTCCTAGTAAACATCTGCAGGTTCATTGCATTTCTTTGCAGCATGTGTCTTCAGGTAATGACATGCTTGGCCAATGCCACTGCAGCTAGAGGCCTGTGGGATAGCCATTACTTCCAGCCTCAATAGCACATTGTCTTTTATGGGTTCTCTGCCTTTGTTTCCACAGGAAAGAGGCAAGACTGAAGGGGATGTTTGCTTGTGTTGTTCTTAATTTGGTTCCTACCTTAAGGCAGCCTCAGAGGTTTTTTTCTCTGAAAAATTTGTTAATACAAGTGAATGAAAATATTCTGTATATATTAAGTCACAGAAAAATAGTAAAAAGATAACTGCCATATTTCTGTGATAATATTTTAACACTTGTCTTTACTCCATTTCTAAAAAGAACCTAATGTTCATGTGATTATGCAAATAAGTGTAACCATTTCATTACTGAATTATTTCACTAAATGTACCACAAACTGGTTCTAAAACCTCAATGAGAAATGTTGGACTGTTAATGATGACTATTAATACCAATGATGAAAAAAGAAGAATCATCATCAGCTCGAGTTTCTTGTCACTCTAATGTTTTAAATGACATAGGTCATGTTACAATATGATCATTTTAAATGCTGATTTTTTCAAGGTGGGGAAAAGTATCTTGAGTTTGTATCTAAAGGATATTTTCTGCTTTTCATAATATAATTGAGTGAGTTGACTACACATCAAGGAAGGTCAGTAGAATCTAGAGGCTACATTTAATGAATGGTTACACGACTAACCATTCATCCTAATAACGCAGCTATCGTTTGGCCAGTAGCATAGGAACAGTCTTTCCTGAGGCAGTGACATAAACTAAACACACTCAAGAACTTTCTTGTGGCTTCTAAGCTTGTTCAGGCAGAAGCATCATATTTGGACTTTTATTTGCATTTAAAAATATTTGCAAGTCATCCCACCAGGCCACCCAGAAGCAGAAAGAAAATTTTAATGAAATTTTAATGAAATTAATTGTTAAAAATATTAAAAAGCATCAACGTTAAAGTCATTATTCAATTAATATTGGAGAGTTATGAAACTCTCCATTAAACATGCTAACAATCCAGTTTATTTATTAAATCGAGATTACATTAATATAGTTTAAAATGCATGACAGTTATTTAGCATCATCAGGGAACAAATGATCTCTGAGTAAATTTCTCCCTATCATGAAACTTAACCCTTGAAGTGTCAAATCACTGCAATTTAATAATTTCACATAGAATTCTTTCTAAATTGCACTTTACTATTCACAGCATGTGTCTGTGGTATAAGATGCTACCATAACTTACGAATTCAGGCCATCAGCAAATATATTAATTACAAATGATTCCATAATATAGAGTTATCATTGGGGTTCTTGAAGTGTTAAGGCTCTTTCTTTTTATACTTAAATATCCTGAGGCTGCTATCCTTCATAAGTTGTATGCTTGCTTTTTGTTGTTGTTTTCAACCATCAGCTGACAACATTCACTCATTCACCATCAGTATGCCTGAATTTAGGGGCCTTTACCCACCTGTTTGTTGCTTTTAGTCTAACATAAAGTGAGGGGAAATCAGAATTGTTAGAACGATGTCCACCTTAGGAGGGGTAGATATGGGTGAAGTGAGGTGAGGACTCAGTAACAAAGACTGAGCTTTAATAGGCGGACTCCATGGCATGTTTTTTATTATAAACACACCTCCTGTTATTCATTAATTCAACTTTTCCTAAGCCCTGGGGATGCAAAGGTGAGCACAGTGAGGTTAATTCCCTTAGGATGCTTCCCACACCAGTGAGGGCCAGGCTGCCACATGAGGACAGCAGAGCTGGGAAGGCATCAGAGGAGCCTGCAAGCTCTGAAATTGAGGTGGGTTCTGGATGTGTGAAATGTCTGCATAAAGAAGTGGATAATTTGGGGACTTTTCTTAAATGTATACTAAGACAAGTACTGTGCGGTAACCATTGTTTAGAAGTCCCAGTTCATATTAAGGGAAGCACTCGATAAAAATTATAAATGTAGTGACTCTGAAGTCTGACAAACCTGCATTTGAACGACTTTGGGCGATCCTATTTTTATTCCTTGTCATCCACTCTGAAATGGAAATGGCAATGCTTACCTTACAAGGCTGCTGTGAGGACTGAATGAAATAATACAGGAAAAGTCCCAAGCAGGGTGCCCCGATTAACTTCCATGCCCACCAATGTTAGTTCTCTTTCCTACTCTTTCTTTCTTGCACTTCCCTAAAATGTTGTTTGGTAACTGGTATCTGTAAAGAGTGAAAAAATATAATGACAAACCCTTGTTAAATATTTTTATGAGGCTGTTTTAAGTGATGTTCTTTCTAAGGGAGGATAGTCACTTCACTGAAAGTTGGCCTAATAAATTGCACTAGAGACTTGTAGCTGACACAGTGCAAATTTTCAGTTGAGTCTCGATTCCAATTTCGATGTAGAAGAAGGAGAATCAAAAAGTAAGCCTTATTGTTCAGAATGCAGATTACTCCACAGGCACACTATTGTAATTATTTTGACCACTTTTGGTAAAATGTAAACAAAATGGCACATATGCACCTCAGTCAACCCTCTAAAAAAGGTGTCATAAGCCCTGAATGTGTGAGACATGGTGGTACCATGGGGCATCTTTGCTGACACTTGGGCCAGTCCGAATCACTTTAAATTCTCATTTCGTCCATCTGGGCACTTTTCTCCTTCCTTTGAAATGTTAGTTCTCCAGTCAGTTTTCCAGATCGTGTTGTTTTGTAATTCCAACCTACATTGCTAAAGAGGAACCCCCAATCATCCTGAGTGAATCAAGAATAGAAAGCTGCTTGGCCTCTGTGCTCTTCACAGCTGCATTAGTGAAGAAATGTATTTTCATTCATCCTCATAAAATCCTCTGTCAGAGGCAATGCCCATTGAAAGGTGAATTGATCACACTTGCAGTTTGCTTTTAGGTAGCTCTGCATTTTCCTTCTCAAGCCCCTCACTAGCATAACCTTGTTTTCTTTTGGAAGTGGAACATGTAACATTTGCCAAAATCATCTCCCTTTTGGTCTTATTTATCAATTAAGTTTTTAACAAGTGAGTTTAGGTTGTGCCTTTTAAAATAGTGTAACTGTAGACTCAAATGCAATCACATCCCTTTACTAGTATTGTATGTCAGCAGATGTTCAGCATCTGATTTTCTGTAGGGGTGTAGGTTTCTCACTGACTCTTGGCTTTAGGTTGAGGGACCCTTGGCTGCTAGTTCGGTCTGCAAGAATTGAAACTATTTTAGCCCTGGCTGGTGTAGCTCAGTGGATTGAGCGCGGGCAGGGAACCAAAGTGTCCCAGGTTCGATTCCCAGCCAGGGTACATGCCTGGGTTGCAGGCCATAACCCCCAGCAACCGCACATTGATGTTTCTCTCTCTCTCTCTCTATCCCCCTCCCTTCCCTCTCTAAAAATAAATAAATAAAATCTTTAAAAAAAATTGAAACTATTTCAAGCTTTTGTAGTGTTCAAGAGCTCCTCATCCCTAGAGCAATGTTTTATCTCCCAGCCTATAATATCGGCTCTTCTACTTCCTGGGTCACAAAAGCATAGCAGCCAGGGGGCAGATCTGTGGGTTGAACGTGTGTGCCCAGTATGCATGGACTGTGTGTGACAAGCTGTGTGGGTCTGGCTCAGGCCGGGAGGGCTTGGGACAGCTTCACTCATCTGTCAGCATCTCATGTTCTTGTGGATAAATATAGACACACGGGCACTCTGCGTGTTGTAGGTCACTGTCTTACTGTGCAGCTAAAAATTGTCCCATTGGTGTGAACAGTCTGCCCTGGACGGAAGGCCCATTTTAGTTTGTCTTCTACTGTAGGTCTTCAGCACCTGACTAAAAATACACCTTGGGCCCAAAATAAAAGAGCCCTGTCTTATGGCCAAGACACTTCTGGTAGCAGGGAGCGGCGGGATCATGGAGCCTGTCATTATGTTTTTTGGGCTGGGGAACATAGTCTGTGAAACAGTTCCAGACTGTTAGTTTGGGTTCCTTTCAGGCTCATGGAGATTACGGCAGCGTGTTGGAGACGGTCCTGTGTGATCAGCTTCATCAAAGGGCTGGGTAGGTATGTGAGACAGTGTGCACATGTGTGCATGTGTATGCGTGTGTAGGGGGTAAGTAGTTGTTAAATGCTGAGTGTAGGAAGGATTCTTCTGAAGGTTTCAATGGATGAAGTGGGGGGAGCTATTATTTATAATGTTGCTGTACAGAGACAGGAGGAATACCCTATAGTTTTCTGTTTCAGATTGCAGTATTTTAGGGGTAAGATTTGGTATTTTTGTACATGAGTTTATGGAACAAGAAGCTATGATGTACTGGAATTTTCTGGGCACTGAAGTTTTACTGAAAGATTCAGCAAGACTGTTCTGTAAAACTCCTAATCAGTAATAGCTATTATGTGTTTAGAAAATAGTTAATGCCATCACATTCAATATTATTGCAGAGGGAGGATTTATGCTTGATTTCTTCTAATGAGTAATGTAAATATCCTTATTTGTCTTGTTTGAAACATTGAAAATGCCCAAAAAGTTTTTCCTTCTCTTCTGCCTTAGCCTTCTCCAACACTTAAAAAATTAAATTTTTTTGTTTATGAATTTAAAAACAGCATACCATATGTCAACCAACATTAAATGGATCCAAATTGCATTTTGCTGCATCTTCTTTAGCCTGGTTATTTAGCTCTAGCATAACCCTGTAGGCAATATTGTATCAGGGCTCCAAAAATTAATGCAGGGAAATGTCCATGGCATGGGGTTCATTACATATACCTTAGATATTGACTGTTTAACTTTCTATTTAAAGAAGGTAGGAAAAGTTCATTTGTAAATGGTAAAGTACAACATCTTACTGTAATAGAGGAGAAACATTTTGTTTGTGAATGATTTGGGAGATGGAATTACTTGTTAGTTATTCTAATCAATGGTCTCTAATGAAACTATTAGATATTTACATATAATACTATTCTGTTTTTCTAGGAATAAAATCTCTATCAGTCATTAATTTACCTCTTACTTTGTGGTTTATAAAGTAAGGGGTGTATTAGGGAACATTTTTTTTCTCTCAAGAGATTCTTTTTAATGTATAACAAAGCATACAAGTTGAATGATAAAACTTATGCTTCATACGTTATGAAAAATGCTGCATTGTAATAGGACCTATGTGAAATGCTCCATATTTTTGTTGTTTGATATCTCTTGGAAATGATACTCTCACTGTGTTTCAACTGAACAGACCACTCCCATGGTCTGGTAAGTACCTTGACTCCTTTTTCACTCATTGCCTTTTTTCCTCACAATACATAAACTTAACTTTTATAAGAGATCAAGAACAACTAATATGTTTCTGTGAATTGATAGAGTTATCATTGTCTTAAGGTATAAACATATGGTAGTCATGTATCAAGGACATTTTACATAGTCATTGTACAGTTCTGTAAGTATTTAAGAATTTAATAAAACTTAAAATATTTTCTATTATGTGAGCTGGCATCTAAATAAACAAGCACATAGGAACCGGGATTTCACAAATATTTTGGTGTTGACAGCAAAGTTAGTCAGACTATAAGGGATTTTACTTATTCAGTTAATTTATTAATAAATATTTATAGAGCTTCTACTATATACCCTGCATTGGAAGTCCTTTCCTCACTATAGATGCTGGAAATCTATCTTGTATGATATACATGATATTTATACTATACATATATATATGTATATATTTTACACATATATGTGTGTATGTATATATATATATATATATTTTGCAATAAAATGCATTCTGTCATATGCATTGTGCCTGTGTGAATGCGTATCACTTTGTGATATGATGTACATTGTATTAATAAAGACACATGTAGGGTTAGACTTTCCTTCAAGTCTCCCCCCTCATCATGTTATCTCCTGGAGGGGAACAGCTAAAACTTTGACCTTTATTTATCAAAATAGAGTAGCTCTGATACTGCTCTCTGGTGGCAGTGCCCACACATATAGCCTGCACTGTCATCACTGTGCCTTTAGGTTGGGTCCCCGTGTAATATGCCCACTAGGCAGCTACAAAAACTCCTCTTCAAACCTGTTCTCTTGCCCTGATGTCTGGCTTAAAAGTGGTTCTAATAAAATAGGTCAGGAACCTGAGTTTGCCATTGGGGTAGACCCGAGCCCAACGCCTGGATAAAACCTACATATGATGGCTGTTCCCACAGTCTTCATATCTGTGTAGCCCACGGCGTGCAGTAGGAAACATACTTTTCATGGTGACCCAGAGCACACACACATCCACATCTGCACACACAGAGACAGAAAACAAGTTCTGTGAAAGGGCGCACGCCCTCACTATGCAGGGGGCCGTCACTCTGCTGCTTGGTCTACTGTGGTTTCTTATTCCATTTCATCGCAGTCACACTGGTCAGCATCCCCTAATGTGGTTTCATGGTCAGGCAATGGCTCACAATATGCACTTTGACAAACTGCTGTAAAGATTTCATAAGCCAGACACTCTCAACACACCATTAGTCAAGTTCTCTACTGAAGTAATATGCTGTCATCCTTGATATAATATTCTACTCCTGGGCATGTTGGTGCTTTATTTGTCAGTGTCCTGCTTGGTTGCAGAAATAGGTCTCTCAATAGATTTGATGTCAGTCTTGAGTTGAATGTAGGGTTTCTAAGCCAGAGACAATTCACAACTTTATATGTCTTAATGCTTCCTTATTCCTGTATTTATTGAGTATGGGTATTAAGATAGAAAGTAGGGGTGCAAGAGGAACAAAACAAATTTCTTGCCCTTGTCAACTTAACTGTAGCAGAATAGACAAACAGAGAACGTATACAAACATGTTATTATTACATCAAGGGGCAGTTAGCACTCTGCAGGAGAGTAAGCTGGGTAAGAGGATAGAGGCTATAGCAGAGGGAAGTGCCAACCTTTGGTTGCCCAAGGAGTTGCTAATGAAACCAGAAGGAAGTGAGAGAGTGAGCCACTATGAAGTGACCTTTTCCCCACAGATATAATTCCCACAATCCTATTCTCTTCCTCCTTGATGCCTTCTCTAACCGTGTCTGTCATCAGTCATTTCTAGTTCTTAGCTTCACTATAGCCAGTCCTGCCCTGACCCCACAATCTCAGATATGTCTCCCTGTGTCTCTCTTGCAGCAGCTTTTGTAGCACTTCCTGTTTTGTCATTATATTTCTGGGTGTGTTTGTTATGTAATACCTGTCTCCCTTGTGTAATATTGGCTGTGTGAGGACAGGGGCATGTCTGTTTTGTCCCCAAGCAGTTGGCATAGTGCTTGCAGTGGAGTGGATCTTCAATATTTTATGACTGAATAAATGAATCAATGAATGCTGTTCTAAATCCAATTGCTCTTCCATTGGCTCTTCAACCCAACACTCCCTTGTAGTATCTTGGGACTGAATATTCTACATTCTAAAAATCTTTTATATTTTCTTTTGAAATATCTTTGTATTCGCCACAGAACTTGGCAGAGGACCTTGTCTACACTGCAACTTCAATGAACATTTGTTATTTAGTGAATTGGTTGACCAATCTCACTCATAGTCTTTTGAGACACAGTTATTTCTGAAAAGACTGAAACTGTATTATAACACAAGTATGACAAAGGGTGCCTATTTCAGTGACAGCCACCTGCATTTGCTCTTGCTGTGTGTTGTAGGTATAAATGTGCCTAGATCCATACCGTCCAGTTCAACACATTTAGTAAATGTGGAAGTATGCAGTTGGGCTTGAAATCATAGTGGACATTCAAACCTATGCGATCAACCCTGGATTACAGATGGTATTCAATTTCCTTTATATAATAACATTTTTGTAGTTGAAGTTCTATGATAGCATTCCTTCATTATTGCCATCATGAAACATAGGAAACTTTTTGCAAATCAGCCTTATCATTTTAAGATGATGTTTTATTATGAATTTTTTTAAACAAGTACAAAAGGAAAAGCATAGTACAGTGTACAATATAGTGCCATTACTCAGATTCAGCATTATAAACATTTAGTCATTTACTTCATTTATACCATTTTTTCTCTTTAAGTATTTTGGATCAAATATAGTCATAATTTCATTGAACTCCATATAATCAGGATGCATTCTAGAAAATATGGATATACTCTTACCTACCCACAATACTGTTATACTTAACAAAATTGACCATAATTCTTTGGTATCACCTAATATCCAGTGAATATTCACATTGCTTTGATTGTTTTCTTGTAAAAATGTCTTTTACTAGGTGGTTTGTTCAAATAAAGATTTAAACAAGGTCCATATGCTGTATTTGGTAGCGCTGTCTCCTGTGCCTCCTTTCATCATTCTACCTATATTTGTCTCCCCCACTGACTTGTAGAAATTGATGCTGCTTTCTTGCAGAATTGACCTGATTCTGGATTATCTCTTTTGCTTCCTTATGGTGACATTTAGCTTGTTCTTCTATCCCCATTGTTGCTTGTAAATGGATGGTAGCTCTAATGATGTGGAAACTTGATGAACATGGACATCTCCGCCACACTGCCAAGCTCATTTCTGTCCTCACCTGGGAGGTGAAGAGCCACTCTTCATTCCCAGAAATTCACAGCCAGTAGTTTCAGTGCTCAGTTACAAGAACCCTGACCAACATTCTGCCACACATCAGGAATTCTGAGAAAGCTTCTAGAGTCAGTATTTTGAAAAAGCTCCTTAAACACCTTAACTATTATAACATCTCACCAGGAAATATCTCACCTATTTTTCCCTTATTGGGAAAGGATGGTATGACAGGATCAGATCCATCGTGTAGGACAGGGTCTTCCTGTTTGTTCTGATAGGCCCCATCCAGGTTCCTGCCTTCTATTATTTTTCTCATGGTAGGTGCAGTGGTCTTTAGTTTATATTGTCCCTCAAACAGCCTATTTTTTAGCCCTTCCTACAGAGCAGTAACAGAGCAACATTTCTTTTTAGAAACCTGCTAACTCCCAATTGTCCTCCAAATAAAGCCCAAACACATTGACTGGCCACTTGACACTTTAATTCTAATGATAAAAATTAAAAACCTACCTCTTTATAGGACTTAAGACTTTGTTTCTCATACATACTTATTCAATTAGTTTACTCACATAAAGACTGTATGGTGGAATCAGGTTCGGTTCAACAAATATTAAGTAAGAACAATTGTTTAATTATGTCAGCCACAGTCAGTGCTTGGAGTAAAGACAAAATGTAGTCCTGTTCTTGAAGACTTTGCAGTTCCTTGAAGAAAACAAAGTTTGAATGTATGCTGAGATAGGGATGTGTGATGAGAGGGTGAGGAGAGGCTGGGACAAGGAGAGACTCCTAACAGATGCCTTCATGTGCCTGCCTTGCTGTTCCCTTAGCCTAGGTAGCCCCTTTGCCATCTGTCCCTCTCAGAATCTTACCTGTCCATTAAAACCTGGGTGAAAAGCCATGTATTCCTTAATGGCTGACTAATCAGTGGCCAGAAGAGAGATGATGCCTCTGTCCTTCACTAGGCCTACTACTGGATTTTGTGAAAGGTAGCCTCTCAAAAATATGTTAACATGTATCTTGAGTTTACAGAGAGGAATAAAGACAGGCTTCCTCTTGTGTCCACCTGCAGTGTAGGTAGTTGTCAAGTCTCACAAAGGTGATTGGAACCAGAAAAGAAGTGGAGGTATAACTGGAAGGGTCTGGATTAGTTATAAAGCTTTCCTCTATGCAGAGGATAAACAATAGAATCTCACTAATTCATAGTACTTCAAAGGAAGGCAGGTGTTTGAATTGTGGAAATTTTCAATGAGTGATTTTTTTATGTTTGTCAGTGTATATCTTTATACAGTCATAGGCTACTGAAGCCAGAAAGGACAACCTGGCTTAGCCTCTTTAAGAATAACAGGTAAGACCCTGGCTGATGTGGCTCAGTTGGTTAGAATATCATCATGTAACCAAAGAGTTGCAGGTTCTATTTCCACTCAGGGCACATACGTAGGGTGTGGGTCCCAGCACCTACAATCCCTGCTCTGGGCATGTACAGGAGGCAGCCAATCGATGTTTCTCTTTGCATTGATGTTTCTCTCTCTCCCTCTCTCTCTTCCTCTCTCTCTAAAAACAATGAAAAAAAGTCCTCAGAGGAAGGTTAAAAAATTAAAATAAGAAAGAATAACAGGCAAGTAAACCAAAGCCCAGTGGGTGCAAGTTTTCCCCAGGGTCACAAAAGACCTCACTAGGACTTGGACATTTTACTTCCTGCTCAACGCCCTATGTTTTGCCTGCAAGACATTAGCTTACTTGGGTTAATAAACCCTTTTATTTTTACTCTAGTTAAAACAGTTTTGCCAAATGGATTAATTGTTCCCCTTTGCTTTTCTGTTTATTTACATTAGAGGTGTCATGTATGGTCCCAGGGCTAGCAGCATCAGCAGAACCTAGGGACTGGTTAGAAGTGCAAATTGTTGAGCCCCACTCCAGACCCACTGAATCAGGTAGGACACAGCCTTCCAGGTGAATCCGATGTGCAAAGATTCTGAGCACCACTGATCCACACTGTATGTCAGAAAATCTTTTTCCAAGTTAACATTAAAAAATTACAAGGTCTTGTCCAATTTATCACAAGTTTAGAATTAATGGATTTCAAATTCATGAGATTTTGCTGCATAAAATAAGCCAGAAGAGGGACTGGCCAGCTGCGGGCACAGGAATGAGAGCAGTTTGTGAGCTCTGTTGGGGAGAAGAAGGAAGTTGAAATTCAGGAATAGCCTGCCTCTAGCAGATTATTCAGTCTCCTTTTGGTGACAGAAGGACCTTGAAATGTCAGTGTAATCTTATCTTCTCAAAGATCTTGGCATACATTCTTTCAGACTCTGGTGACAGTTACCTACTTTGAAATTCAGGGGGAAGTCCATGTAATGGCATCTTAGGAGATGACAGATATTTTTCAAGGAAGTTGTTGAAGTGTTACTGTCATTTTGCTGAGACAAAAATGCTAAAAAGCAGAGGAAGAGGGAAAAGAAAGGAAGGTAGTGACTTGATGCTGACTTTCTATTTGTTGAACGACTTCACTCTCTCAAAGGTGTTCAGTCTTGGAAAACCAAAGACAAAAACAGTTCTGTGAGGCCCCAAATTGAAGTAAACAGTGATCTGTGTCTTCAAGTTTACTTACTTCTTGTTAGGATAACAACCAGTGAAATGGTATATTATGAGTATATTCAGGAAGGAACAGTCTTTAGACTTTGTAAGGTGTGTCATTAGTCAGATTTCTTATATTTTTATGGGCCCTCAATTCTTGACTTTTTTTTGTACTTCTAGCCTTTCTTAAAGCCCCTCTCATGGTCAAAAGGTGTATTAAGTTCAAGAGGGCAGACAGCCTAGCAAGAGGGACCTCCATGGATGAATGTTATATGAGTCTTTCTAGAAAATAACTAACTATATTAATCTGTAGAAAGCCTCACTCTCCAAATCACATTCATCTTTTGTTTTGTCATCCCTTGAAGTCCCCAAACTAGCTGATGCCAGGGAAAGATCTCCAGGTAACAAGACTTACTTTATTCAGTCTTCATCATAAGTAATGTGTTTTTGTCTTTGTTTTTGTTTCGGTTTTAAAGAGAAGGTAATACAGGAAGCTCACCAAATATGTGGTGAAATAAACATGAGTTCAGATCCTGAGTCAACCACTCCATGACCTTTGGCAAGTCTCTGAATATACATGGTCATATCCGTAAAAGAAATTGTTTGGCTTTCTAGGATTATTTTTGAAAATTAAAGATATAAATTATCCTAGAGATATCTTGAAGGAATGCAGTTTGAGAATTATAAGGTCAAGAGAAGTACATAATGTTAGAGAAAGCTGGACTATATTTAATAAATAAAAATGGGAGGAGCAGCCTTGGCCAGTGTGGCTCATTTGGTTGATGCATCGTTTCATAAACCAAAAGGTTGTGGGTTTGATCCCCAGTTGGGGCACATATGGGAGGCAACTGATCAATGTTTCTCTCTCACATCGATATTTCTGTCTTCCTCTCTCCCCCTCTATCTAGAATCAATGAGCATGTCCTCAGATGAAGATTTTAAAAAATAATCATTAAAAAATAAAAATGTGAGGAACATTTCATGTTATCAACATTTTACAGAAAGTATTTAAGCAGAAATAAACATGTCATTGAATATATTTTTCCCAAGGCAAAAATCATTTCTGAATATTTTTCACCCTTAGTCTCTTCTTGACTCACTTTGAAATATATCAGATTTTTTAGGAATCATCCATCTTTTTGTTAAGAAATGGCTTTACATTGCTCAAAATAATTGTTTCTTCATGTTCCAACATTATTCATTTCTTAATAATACTTTTCAGAGGAAAAGAATTCTTTCTATCATGCTTGGAGGTTTCTTTCTTTTCATCCTAATTTACTTTGCATGACTTTCAGGGTCTCTGGTCATTTTGAGTATTTGCAGTATCTTTTAAAATGCCTTTCTCAAGCACCCTTATAAATACATTAGGGGACAATTTATTATTGTTCTATACCCTCTGAAATGTTCTCATGGTAACTGTGTCATCCTTGGCTTGCTATGCTTTGTGAAATGTTCCTGTAAACTAGGACTTAGGGGAAAAGAGAGACAGCAGTGAGGGTGGGGGGAGTTCCTAGAGAAAGGCCTTGGTTGCTAAAGGGGTTTGCCTTTGGAACCTTCAGAATGAATGAGGCACTGAGGACTGGCAGAAAGCACAACTAATATCCAGCTGTGAGCAAAGAAATCTAATAAATTAACTCACATGTTGAAAGATATGGTTACATCTATCTCTAGAAAGTAAAGTTGTTTAAATAGATCAGCCTTTCTAAAAAGAGCCCCTGCTTTGAACAAGTTATCACATAGAATCTCAGGACACTTCAAAAAAAAGGAAACTATTTTTTATTTCAAATGCTCTAAGTCTGAGTTCAGTAATGGAAATATCAGAAAGAGGATTGAGTGTTTTGAAAAACCGGCTCCATGTTCTTCTGTCATTGTAAGCTGGAGAAAAGCCAGCAGAGGTTCCCTCTTGTCTGAGCTGTGTTCTTGGTGAAGGAGGCAGGGAAGCAGGGCATCTGATGGGCACTTTGATTTATACCCTTTATAGTCTGCTTAAAATTCTCATTTCCAAATGGAAGTGCACAGATATGAACAAACCAAAGGGATGGGTTAGAAAAGCAGAACCTGCCTGAGCCAGGTGTGCCCGGGTTTTCTCAGACACCAAAAGCACACAGCTTCCATTCCTCTCCATGGCAGTTCCAAATTAGAACATCTGAGCATCTTTGGGAAGATAAAGAGGAACACATTTCTCTGTGTAGTTTTCTCTCTTCCTTTTAGGAACATGTATGTGTATAGACACACATGAAATTGCTGTTTATACAACCCTGCCTCAGTAACCTATAAACTCCACAAGGGCAAGACCCATCTATTCTGTTCACACCTATCTTCCCAGTGCCTAGAACAGTGCCTGAAACCCAGGGACTCATTGAATAAATATTGGTTGAAATGAATAAGTGAATGAATGAGGGATGGTACTAATGTTTCTGAAAATCCGACTGAGAAAACCAATTGCTTTCTTGTAACACCTGTCACCATCATGGCCTCTGGAGCACTCACATGAGGAAACTCATTATAGTATTTCCTTTTCTTTCAGTGTCATAATAAAAATGTAGCCAGACTATGAGCTGTGGGTGTTTATTTTTGTGTTGCCATTAGGAGGTCAGCAATCCCTATGAATGTTGGTAATTTAGAGATATTATTCTGAACAGTTTAGCCAGCTAACAGCAGCCAGCCTAAAAACTCAAGTATTTGTTAATGAAATTGGCAAAACCTAGTCCTGTTCAGAATATCATCCTTTGAAGTCAGAAATAGATCTAATGAAGAGGTGAGAAAAGGCCCACAAGAGCCTAAAGCAGACTTCCTTCAGATTAAGGAATGGACCCTGCTTGATACAAGACAGAGAGACCCAGTGAAAGAGAGAAACACCTCCCGGCACCATTGAGCAGGACCAAATAAAAGCAGAATTTGGAATAAAAATAATAATATCAACAAAACCCACATAAGGCAAAAGAAGGTGATGGGGAGAAGTTAGAACATGTTTAATTGAAGGTTAAAATGTAAAGAGAGAGCAAATATCAAAAAGATTCAGGCCCAATTAATGTCTGAAAGTGGTGCCTTCTTATTGACCTCCCTCAGCTCCCCACCAACCTGCAGGAGCACTGGTTTGGGTGACTTTCTAGGGACATTGGGCTGTTGTGTGAAAACAGATAAGATGAAGAAGAAAAGGAGATAGGATAAGGGCAGTTGGAGAGTTGGAGTTGAACCTTAAAAGTTTCATCACACACAAGAAAGTAAAATGGGAAAGTTTTTAATCCAACAAATTAAATCATTGCTTCAGCATGTATTTAGGTGGGGAGATGAAATACCGATGGCCAGGACTCTTGCATCATAAGGGAGCCTAACTCCAGAGACCCCACATGAGGAGGAGGCTGAGCAGCTAGAGCAGCTGGGTCACACTGTCAGCAGAGCCAGACCCAGTCAGGTGGACGAAGGGACACTGAACTGGACCTGAAGTGTGGGCAGACTTGCTTGCCCGGTGGGGCAAAGCACTCTGGTGACAAGAAGTCGATTCCAACAGTGATCGCTTTCAGTGCAGAGCTGGAAAACAGGGCCTGCTTATGGCCGTTCCTGAATCGGTAGTTGGTTGGTTTCCTAGGTATTTTCTTTGTGAAATTGTTAATGGAATTGTGTTCTTAGTTTCCCTTTCTGATAGCTTGTTACTGGTGTATAGAAATGCAACTGATTTCTGGTTATTTATTCTGTGTACACCTGAAACCTATATCATTTTATTAACCAACGTCACCCCAATAAATTCAATAAAAAAGTAAGTTTCTTTTATAAATCAGACCCATGCACAAATAAATTTGGTTTTAAATTTATTTTTCAATTACAGTTTACATTCAATGTTATTTTGTATTAGTTTCCAGTGTGTGCACAAATAGATTTAATTCTTGACAGCTAACTTCTTAGAGATAGTGTTTCCCCCTTTACACGCCAAAACCTTTTTCAGTTTTATCCTTTTGAAAGGAAACCTGGAAATTTCTGTTGGTCTTTTTTCTACCTTTTCAAATACAGGTCTATACTTCAGACTTATTTTAACCTTTCCATGTGATTCAGGGTCATCTCCTGAGCGTTACTTGTGACTGCATGCTGGACTGAGTCATTGATGCCCCCAGCCTGTGAGAATGTCAGGTTCTGTGGCCTTGTACTAATGGCTTCAGGCAAAACTTCTTTTTTAAGGTCTGATGGCTTCTTAGAGTTATGATATTTTTTGTTCCTTTGCTATTAGTGTTTCTTCCCAGAGACACTGCACCTTTTCTTTGTAATTTTCATTATTGTGAACTTAGAAACTAGACAATTGGTCTTAAATATGTGTAGACTGAGAGCAAGCAAGTGCTGAGAGAGAGTCATGATTTTTTTCTAATATTATGTTCAGATGTTTAGACTAGTATGGATTTTGTGGCTCAGTTTTGACCAGCAGGGATCAGGTATTTCTTGGTTCTCAGCTGTATTGTCACCCCATAACTGATTTACTAAAAGGTGCCATGTCCTATGTTTATTTTGAGAACTATTCTGACAAAAGGCTGGGATATGTTGTGAATTAGTTGTGGTAGGATAAAGAGGGGTTACTAAAAGTTGGAAGTGGATCTAGTTCAGGGACACTTACCCATTAACTTTCACTGCATCTCCATCTGCCCAGCTGATGTGTTGGTACCACCATGATGGGCACCTCCCCTGGAATCACTCTCAGCTCTGGCACAGGGCTCGGGTAGGTCAGGACCATTCTAGCTGATAAACACTGTACACACAGACTTTTGTATTCACAAGATTCCTGGCTTCAAAGTTCAGGAGGATAACATTGTTTTATGAGAGCAGTGAATTAGTACTTGAGCGATTTAAATGGAAGATCTGTCCAAGAGACATTCTAGTTTCTGGATGTCAGCTATCTGCTTTAAAAGGTGGCTTTGCATGCCCTGGCCAGTTGGCTCAGTTCATTGACAATTATCCCATAGACCAAAAGGTTGTGGGTTCAATTCTTGGTCAGGGTGCATACCCAGGTTGCAGATTCAGTCCCTAGTCGGGTTGCATATGAAAGGCAACCAATTGATATTTCTCTATCACATCAGTGTTTCTCTCCCTCTTTTTGCCTCTCTTCCCCTTTCTTCCTTTCTCTCTCTCTCTTTCTCTCTCTCTCTCTCTCTCTCTCTCTCTCTCTCTCTCTTTCTCTCTCTCTCTCTCCCTTTCTCTCTCCCTCCCTCCCTCTCCCTTTCCTTCTCCCTCTCCCTGTCTCTCAAAAAGAAAAGAAAAATGGTGGCTTTGTGGGCCAGAGGTCACTCATAGGAACATCCTCTCACTAGAATTATGATTTTTAGGGCCCATAGTCTTACAGTTATGGATCTGGTCTTGCAATTATATGTTGCATCAACCTGATTATTGTTGTATTTTAGAAATTGAAGAAATCCTGTAGAAAATGAAAGATAATAAAAAGTCATCTCCAACTGGACTTTCTTGTTTATGTTCCAATCTCCAGTTCTGTGGCACAATGCCTGGATACAGTATCTCAATGGAGGTCGTGCATTCCTCTCTAAGTTGGATTTGCATTGAGAGAGTAGGTGGTAAGACAAAGGAGAGCCAGGGCTTTTATTTGCATCACCTGATATTGAATATCCTCCTTCAGAACAAGTGGAACCTTTTAGGAAGCTGCTCAAAGCACCATTGAATTAATTCATCATTGCAAATCCTGTCCCCTATTCCTTTGAAGACTCTACTATTGAGTCTTGTCTTAGAGTTCCTTCCTTGTGAATCACTTCAAGATGTACAGAAACTAAGTAAAATATCATTTTAGTTAGTTAAGGAGATTTGTTGGGTGTTAGCTGAGTAAAGAACTCTATACCAGTTCTGGGAGACCACAGTCTTATTGGGAACCTTTAGGGGAAACTTTTAGAAGAATGGATGGTCCAGTTACAGGGCCAATCATAAGCTGAGCTGTGTGACCAGTAGGTAATCACTTCACTTGTCACCTGTCTATTGAGTCATCCTTAGGTAATGTGAGATGTGTAGCGCCCAAGAGCATGAGTTAAATGTTTAAATCTGGAAATAGAGACTTACCAGTGAGGGAGGGTTAGCCTGGTGGAGAGGGTTAAGAGGCTTAGATGAGCATGGAAGATGAGAAGGGGCAGTAGGAGAGGAAGGCCTAAGTGCAGCAGTCAGGACTTCAGCACGACCAGGGTGTGGGATGGAGGCAACTGCTGCAGGGGCTCGAACCCAGGCCATGTTTTTGAGGCTGACCATGATAACTGAGAGCTATCGAAAATGTTATGATTAATGCCATGCTGAAGAAATATTAGTTTTCTATGTTAAATGAATGAACTGAAGGCAGCCAACGGGCTGCTCCAGTAATCATGATATAAGCTTCCTAGACTATGATGGAGCTGCTAAGGATGGAAATGAAAAAAAGTAATATGCAACATATTTTATTTCTGTAACTGAAGAAGCCATATTTTTAAGTGTAGTGGTAGTTGATCCCTCAAACCATAAGGCAGGTTCAGTGACCCAGAGAGGATGAGGCATGAGGAAAGAGTAGGAAGGATGAGGGAGAATCTACAACATAACATGAGGACATGTTTGTGATTCAATAAAATAAGCAAAATTTTATCATGGCTTCCTCAGAATTTAGCTTGGACTAGGAAGCAGGTAAGAGAAGGCTTCAATTTACTTGAGAAGGTGTTAAGGAGAACCTTTTTCCTCTTCACTATTTTCTGATAATTCTAGCCAGTGTCCAAACTGGAAATCTACTTTTTTTTACTTGTTTCCTTAATCTCTGTATCCAGTCATCCAAAATTATATAGTCTTCCTTTTAAATGTCTGCATATCATTATCTTGTCCTCAGCATTCCTAATGCCTCTATCCAAACCCATTTACTTGCATTTCTTTCATTGGATAGTGGTGACTGATCATTTTACAGGTACTTATGTGGAAGGCAGTGTTGCATGTAATAGTTTAGGAAGGGAGACATAAAATTTCCATTTAGAAATAAAATTTTATTTTCTGTAACTATCAAATTAAATTGTCATCTGATTATTACATTCTGAATGGCCACTCACCAGGAACTCTAATTCCCAAGTAGGGAATCTGCACATTTTATAAAGGATGAGGAGGGCATCCCAACTTGCACCAATGGGTGGTGAGAGTGAAAACTTAAACCCACACTCTGGTTGCATGGATGGGGCCATGTCTGAGCCCTTATCTTACAAAAGGCCCGTTCCTTTTGGAGCAAGAGCAAGCTGGGTTACTGTAAACTGGTTCTTGGAAACTTCTGAAGTTTTTTTCATTATTCATTTCAGGATTCCTTGTTCCATTGTTCAGAATGAAACACAGAACACAGAGAGCTCCTGGCCATTAGGAATACCAGGACAACAGATCACTTTCTTTTCACATATATGTTCTTTATTTATTTCCCTGGATTATAAAAGAAGCCAAAAACATCTGAAATGTTGTTGGATTTATCAGCTCTATTATGTACTTGCACCATAATTTACCTAAAGCAATGTGGTAACCAGAAGTATTTCGAGATTATCGTTAGGGCATAACACAAATCTAATGTAATCAAAATAATTAAATTCTGAGACCATTCCTAAAGAATAGGACCAGGTAATGATGCTAAGTACAGCATTCCAAATATGATTCATATCCTTATATTTATGGTTTAACACAGCCATTCTGAATGTTTACCATGTAACTTTCAGCCAGTAAGAATATTCATTATATTTTGCAGCTTCTCCTGTTGGCAACGGTTATATCAAGCCTCCAGTTCCACCTGTGTCTGGCACACAAAGGGAGAAAGGACCACCAACCATGTTACCCATTAGTGTGGACCCAGACAGCAAACCAGGGGAATATGTCCTCAAGAGTTTATTTGTCAACTTCACCACTCAGGCTGAGCGCAAGATTCGCATCATCATGGCAGAACCCCTGGTGAGTGCCCCCTGATGCCTGCTCCTCCTCAACTTCATCTTGACACTGAACAGAAGAGATGTTACAACTCTAAGAAATGATGGATTGCTCTTCCCCTAATTTCCAGAGATTTTTTGAAATCATTAGTAAGGTTATAGTTAAGTTTCCTGATTTAATTGAGGGTTGAAGACTTTAAAACAATCCTCAGGAAATATATTTCAGGAGCACATTTCACTACTATGTTTAAGACCAATTAGCATAATTGAACAATAGATGTATTAATCACAAAAAATTGTGTTCAGTCTCTATTCTGTATACATACTTTAGTCAAAGTCTTTTGTCCTATTTTTAAAGTAGATGGGGAAAAAAATGTTTGTCTAGCTGGACTGCCAGTTTGAGAACCAGTCTCAGTGATACAGGGTCCAAGGAAGTATCGTTCAGAAACGCCACTTTGTTTTCTGAAAATGGGAACACTGGATATTCTCGACTCCCTTACATTTAGGTTCCTTATTATATGATGCCCTTAGACATCGGGTCTTTCTTTACAGATAATGCTGCTACAAAACAAGACATGTGTTTTGGCCATGTGTTAATTGCTCTCACAAGCGCTGGTTCGCAAAAGGATAGTTTGGAAGGAAGTACAATTGCTAGATTCAGATTACTGGTTTGCTGACCTTGGCCACATACAGTAAGAGAAAAGGAAAGGAATGTGGAGTAACACAACCCTTTCTGTGAAGCTGGGCTTTGTCCATCCTGGGGAGGGGGCATGGGGTACACAGGTACAAAGTCTGAGGTGTGCTATATGGCACAATAGTTTAAAATAATTAAAAGGAATCTTTAATTCCTTTGGACTGAGTCCACAACACAAGTCTCTAAAAATATGTAATAATGTAAGGTTTGGGGATCAGCATTCAAGAATATTTAAGTGTATGTTTACCTGAAAATTACACACTTGGCATTTTTAAGCTTTTATTAGATCAGTGGAGCTTATTTTTATGAATTCTAACCTCTTATAGAAGATGTTTCTTGGTTTTTCCATTTAAATCATTTAAATTAAACCTTAGAATGGAACCTTTCCCCCATTCACTCATGTTTCTATGTTCCTACTACCCCTACAACTAATAATAATAGCCAGTGTTTCTGGAGTACTTACTATGCCCAGGCACTATGCTGAACTTTCTATTTCCTTTACTTTTCACAATGGTCTGAGTTAGAATTTATATCTCCATTTACAGATAGGAAAAGTTGTCACAGAGAGGGTAAAGTGATTGTGCAAGGTCACACAGTGTTGATTTCAATTCAAACTGGGTATCCTCACAGTCAATCTCTGGACCTTTCTACACTCTGTTAACACTGCATGGCCATCTTTTTTCTTTAACTTCCCCAGAAAATCAACACAGGGCTCTCCCATACCAGCCAGCCATAAATCATGTGTCCAACTTCCCATTGCCCAAAACAGTGCTGTACAGGAAACCCTCTGACTCCTTGAGAGACACTAATGCAGCCCAGATTCCCCCCTAGTGGAGGGTAGGAAGCTGCCTCAGCTCCAGAGATCATGGGGGAGTTCAAGGAGAAGAGAGTGGTAAGGCACATTACACTCCTTAACAGTGGAAAATGCCAAAATGGCAGGTCAGAGCTCTCTGAAATTGGTGAATTTCAGGTGAATTTTCCTGAAGAACTGAGAAATTGTACAAAAGTTGAGATGATTAGAAGGCTAGGTCCTGACATCTTTTGAGTCATCCCTGTTACCAAAATAATAGCTTAAATACTGTCATTTATGAATTTATGAAGTTAAATAATTTGGGTTTAACTTTTCATCTTTACTCGGCTTGGAATTTGTTTGCATGACATTTACCTTCTTGGAATAAACATTATATCTGAAAAACAACATGTGCCACAGCATTCTTTTAATTAGATGTTGATGTTTTGTTCCTTTCTATGGGACAACTTAAATGTCCCCAAACAAGGAAAATGGAGAAAGAAAGTGTAAGTCCTCTTTATCAGGTGAGGGTCTATTGAAACGACTTGCTGAGTAAATGAACATTATGTTTTTAGCTGAAGAAATGTATTCACTCAATTTTTAGTATTGTTGCTTTTTATATAAGGAGATGATTTGTTCCCTTGTGTTTTTGGCAGAGATGTAAGCTTCCATGCCACATTCAATTCTTGTCTGTCAAAAAATACTTAGTAATTTTCATCCTTATAGTTACTTACTCATGGGACAATAAATGTGAGTAGATTCTAGGGCTTGTTATCTTATTCTAAAAATATAAATGGGCATTTTGTTCTGTAAGCATAGCAAGAGGGTGTTATTTTTGAATTTCATATAGTACATTTAAAGTGAATTTCAGTAGATATCCCAACTATTTCTCTTTCTGAGTTAGCTTTACTTAGAAAAACTTGGAATCCTTAAGTGCCTAGAGTTACACAGGCTTGTAACAAATCACAAATTGTACTCTAAATCTTTAATATAATTAAAATTTATATGGGAGTGGTGAGGGCAATTTTCTAAACATTAAAGTACAGATTTCTTATTTATGAAACAACTCAAGAATCTGTATTTTTTAGTTTTATTTTTAAAAGAATCCTTCAGAATTCTATATCAGTAAGACTATGTGGGATAAAGTATACACAATATTAAGTTAAAGGTATATTTATGAGTATCCAAATAGCTAACTTTAATTTTTAAAAAGACAAGAAACAAAAATGTTACACCAAAATCAAATTTTAGATTATTTTCTTTTGTAAAACACCTTACACTGGTTCAGCAGTGTTATTCTTTGTGCCCACAAGATGCTCAGGTCATATTCATTAATATTTATGGATTAAGCCAGCGATTTTCAACCAGTGTGCTGTGAGAATTTTAGAACATGTATTACCTAACTATTTAGTCAGGTTCACTGACCTTTTTTCTCTTAGATTGTTAAAAAAAAAATGACAAGGGGCAAATTTCAGCCAAGATGGAAGCATAGGTAGATACACTTTGCCTCCTCACACAACGAAAAGAAAGACAACAACAAATTTAAAAACAAAAAACAGCCACAACTGCCAGAAAATTGAACTGTATGGAAGTCTGACAACCAAGGAGTTAAAGAAGAAACATTCACCCAGACTGGTAGGAGGGACAGAGATGGGCAGCCAGGGTGAGAGGACATATGGCAAGATGGCAGCTGGAAGACCAGGTGGTCCCACATTTGCATGAAGATAAACCAGGAGGAGCAACTAGGGAGAGAGACAGGCCACACAACCCAGGGTTCAAGTGTGAAAAAAGAAGGCCTCAAAACTTCAGGCTATAAAAACTTTTGTGGGGATTGTAGTAGTGGGAAAAACTCCCAGCCTCATGGGAGAGTTCATTCTAGAGACCATATGGTCCTAGAACACACACAAACCCACCCACCCCAGAATCAGCACCAAAAGGGCCCAATTTGTTTGGGTAGCAGGGGAAGTGACTGAAAGCTGGTGAGAGCCAAATAAGCAGCATTGTTCTCTCTTGGACCTCTGCCCCACAGACAACACCACAATGCAGCAACCTGGGTTGCCCCACCCTGGCAAATACCTAACGCTCCACCCCTTACAATGTAATGGTGCTTCTAGACAAAGAAATATGGGCCAAATGGAAGAACAAATCAAAACTCCAGAAAAAGAACTAAGTGACAAAGAGATAGCCAACATATCAGATGCAGATTTCAAAACATGGGTAATCAGGGTGCTCACAGAAAATGGTTGAGTGTGGTCACAAAAGAGGAAAAAGCAAAGGCTTGCAAAATGAAATAAAGGAAAATATACAGGGAACCAACAGTGAAGGAAAGGAAACTGGGACTCAGATCAACGATTTGGAGCAGAAGGAAGAAATAAACATTCAACCAGAACAGAAGGAAGAAACAAGAATTCAAAAAAATGAGAGATTTAGGAACCTCTGGGACAACTTTAAACATTCCAACATCTGAGTCATAGGGGTGCCAGAAGGAGAAGAGGAAAAGCAAGAAATTGAAAACTTATTTGAAAATTAATGGAGAACTTCCCCAATCTGGCAGAGAAAATAGACTTCCAGGAAGTCCAGGAAGCTCAGAGTCCCAAACAAATTGGACCCAAGGAAGCACACATAAGGTACATCATAATTAAGTTACCCAAGATCAAAGATGAGAGAATCTTAAAAGCAGCAAGAGGGAAGGAGACAGTTACCTACAAAGGAGTTCCATAAGACTATCAGCTGATTTCTTAAAACAAACCTTACAGGCAAGAAGGGGCTGGAAAGAAGTATTCCAAGTCATGAAAGGCAAGGTTCTATAACCACGATTACTCTACCCAGCAAAGCTATCATTTAAAATGGAAGGGAAGATAAAGTGCTTCCCAGATAAAATCAAGTTAAAGGAGTTTATCATCACCAAGACCTTATTATATGAAGTGTTAAAGGGACTTATCTAAGGAAAAGAAGAATATCAAAACTATAAACAATAAAATGACAACAAAGTCATGACTATCAACAACTGAACCTAAAAAAAACAAAACAAAAACAAAAACAAAAGTGAACTAAGCATACAACTAGAAAAGGAACAGAATCACAGAAATAGAGATCATTTGGAGGGTTATCAGTTGAGAGGGAGAGGGAGATGACATGGGAAAGGTACGGGGAATTAAAAAAATATAAAGGTTAGGTACAAAACAGACAGGGGGTGGTTAAGAATAGTATAGGACATGGAGAAGCCAAAGAACTTGTATGTACAACCCATGGACATGAACCAAGGCAGGGAGAAATACTGGTTGTAGGAGACTACAGGGCAGAGGAAAATAAAGGGGGAAAAATGGGACAACGGTCATAACATAGCCAATAAAATATACTTAAAATTTTAAAAAACTGAAAAAAAGTAAAGGGATGGAAAAGAAAAAAAATGACAATGGCCAAAACAACACTGTCTAGTGTGATTGGATCAAAATTATACCTATTTTTTGTCAGATTGGCAAAAAAATATATATTTTAGTGAGCTGAACAATTTTAGTAATTAGTATATGTGTGCCGTGAGATGAAAAATGCTGAAAATTGCTGGGTTAGTCAATCACTTGACTCATCCAATTTTACCATTATTTCACCTTTCCCAAGGAAAGTGTTTTAAACAAGTAAAATTGGATCATCTGTACATAGAGTAATGTAACTGATGCTTTCCCCTCTTGCCTCCTATTTTTTCTCTCAGATTTAAATTTTCTTTTTCCCAAAGTATATTTTTGTTGCTCTTTAGTTAAGAGTCAGTGGCTTGTAAATTATGCAGTCTTGTTTATCTAAGATGTCTTATTCTCCCTCAATTCTCAGTGACAGTTCAGCTGGGAATAGCACTTTAGTTTGACATTTATTCTTCCTCTAGACTTTTGACAATATATTTCACTATGTTACCTCTATTACTGCTGTTGAAAATCTGTGGTTACTTTGTCATTTATTTGTGCTTTTTTTACTTTTTCCCCTGCTTGTTTTTATGCTTTTTATTCTTTACCTATAGTGTCCTGAGATTTCACTACTCTGTATTTGAATGTGGACTTATTTTTAGTTTCTGTTTGAGATCTCTTGCTTCTTCAATTGAGGGTTTATATCCTTTATAAATTATGGAAAGTTCTTAGTCATTAAATATTAAAATATTGCCATTCCTTCATTTTCCCACTTCTTTTTTTCTGACACTTCTCTTAGATCAGACCTTCTAATGCTATATTGCATATCTTTTTACCCTTCTGTTACTATTTTTACTTCTTTGTCTCTCACTACTGCATTCTGAGAGATTTTCACAGGTCTGTATTTAGTTCATTAATACACTTTTGGGCTATGTCACATCTGTTGTTTAACCTACCCATTGAGAATTTTAATTTTGGTGACTATATTTTTCAATTCTAAAAATCCTGTTTGGCCTATTTAGGTGGGGTGTTTTAAAGATGCATTTTGTTCCTTTCTTAAGTTTACAGTTTCTCTTTTATGTCTTTGATTACCTTACATGTACATTTTTTGTGTCCTCTTTTAGATGAGCCTAGAGTTATTCCTGTCTAGGTTCAAATATTGTTAACTCCTTGGCTTGAAAATTTCTGTACCCAGAAGATGATATAAATGGAACTCCAATTCATGAAAGACTTGAGACTGTGGCTTCAAATTCTTGAGGGTGATTATCATTGTTTTTACCTAGAACCCAGTCAAGGACCATTGGAATTTCTTTTCAATGAACTATATTTTCCCTAGTTCATTTTTTCATAGTTTAGGGCCAGACTTTATGTAGTTGCCTTATTTCCAGTGCCCCATCTCTCAGGGTCCACAGCTCTGTTTCCTGTTCTCAGTGGACAACAGAAAAAGACTTCAGGATAATGAGACCAATAGTCCTCCGCCTTTGCAGTTACTACATCAGCTCATACCTTCCTGCTTTTTGTTTCCCTCTTCATTTCTTCTGAACTCATTTCTATATTTAAAAAATAATATATTCCATTCAACATTCCTAGGTGTTTATAGCATATAAGATTTTGACATATTTCAATCTATTATCCTGCCAAAGTCTTCTGGGGAATTCTTGGTTTGCTTCTCCTGCAGACAAGGCCAGGGTGGGTCTTTGTACTGTGAGGCTTATGTGCAAGCAGAAGTTGCCATGACAAGGTGGAGTGTCCCCAAAATAAATAAAAGGAAGAATGAGGAGATTGTCACCAATTCTTCCTCATCTGATCCTTCTTATAAACCTTTCCTAAATATAATGCTATCCTTTTCATTCCCTAGCTCAAAACCTTGATTTTACTTCTTTCACAAATTTATCTGGCTACAACCTATCTTACTTTCCCTGTACACCTCAATGAACCCCAGTTTCAATTCTGTGCTTGCAAGGGAAGCTAAAGCAAGTATAGGGCCAGGGGTTTCAACTGGATCTACAATCTGTCAGCTTAAAATTGAAGAATAAAAAGAAATTCTAACTTGCCTAAGACTTAGAAAGCAAGTAACTTATTCTCTACTTTGAAACCTGAAAAGAGGCAAAGATCTGCATAACTTTAAAAGAAGAAAACGCACCCAACTTTTTGTCCTTCAGCAGAGCCTATGGCTGAATAAGAGGGCAGTTGCTCACTTTCTTCTAAAGTTCTGGATTTAGGAACCTTTTTATGATGAGAGATGATATGAAAATGGAGGGTTTTATTGTAAGGTTTGCTTGAGCCTTGATAGCGCCTGCTCACAAAATGGTTCATGGAAAAGATACAGGCAGGCAGGTTATCTCAGTAAAGATCCTGTTGTTGAGCTTGGAGTCCAAGTGTGCCATTATAGACACATATTCATAAAGATGCTAAGTGTGTTATGCTGAAATACAGACAACAATATAACATAATCTAGCAGGTTTGCTAACATAAAAGGAACAATTAAGAGAATTGCTATTTTAATGTGAGACTAAAAGTAAACCAGAAGTAACATAAAATATTTTCTTGGTGTGCCAGTCTTTAAATTCAAGTCCAGGATGCCAATCTCTCTTGCAACACATGCCTGGAATCCGTAATGGGATATGTCATGCCTTAAGACCAAGCCTGTATAAACATCAGTAGTGGCCAGCTGGCACCACCATTGAAAGGCCAACAATTAGCTAATGATAACATTACTGCATGCTAATGTTGTTCTAGATTCAGGCAGTAACATCTATTGACAAATATTTATTCTTTGGCCCTGTGTCTGAGGATTCCAGCTTCTCTTGGGTGCTGATGTCACAAGGCTGGCATGAAGACAACTTTCACTAACCCTGAATTTGAGCAGGACACTGCTATAATAATGCCACTGGTGATCCACCACCAACAAACTATATATGATGGGTTGTTCTAGCAATTGTAATGAATTTTATTGTGATTCTAAGTAAGAAAAGCCTTTGGCAAGTGAAATACACCCTCCAGTTCCTCTTACAATTTTAGATCAGGTCTGATAACAGATAGCAGGCTAACTTTAGGATACAGCCTATTTGTAGTTATAGAAGAGCTTTTTTCACCACTAACCCATATAGAGATAGAACATCCAGCCATAGTTTTATGTTTCACTTCTTCACATATCTGAGTTGTCTGAAGATTTCTAAATGGCAGAAAATATAAGCTCCTTTAATCAGGAACCTTTTTAACATTTAATGAATTTGTGAATTAAAAATTCTGCTGTCATTGGTGCAGCCACTATGGAAAACAGTGTGGAGGGTTCTCAAAGAATTAAAAGTAGAACTGCCTTATGACCCAGTGATTCCACTTTTAAGTATTTATTCGAAGAAACCCAAAACATTAATTCAAAAGAAAATATGTACCCCTATGTTCATTGCAGCATTATTTACAATAGCCAAGATATGGAAGCAACTCAAGTGTCCAGCAGTAAATGAGTGAATTAAAAAGTTGTCTCATAGGCCCATGTATATGCTGTCTACAAGAGACCCACCTCAAAACAAAAGATACACACAGACTAAAAGTAAAAGGATGGAAAAGGACATATCATGCAAATGGAAATGAAAAAAAAAAAAGCCAGGGTACCAGTACATATATGTGACAAATAGACTTTAAACAATGGCTATATAAAAAAAATAACAAAGACACTATATAATGAGAAAGGGATCAATCCAGCAAGAGTATATAGCCCTCGTGAATACTTATACACCCAACATAGGCATACCTAAATACATAAAGCAAATCTTGATGGACATAAAAGGAAGATTGAGAGAAACATGGTCACAATAGAGGATTTTAACAGCCCATTGACATCAATGGATAGATCTTCCAAACAAACTATCAACAAGTCAACAGCAGACTTAAATGACATAATAGACCAGATGGATTTAATTGATATTTTCATAGCATTTCACCCCAAAGTGTCAGAATGTACACTCTTTTCAAGTGCACGTGGAACTTTTTCTAGGATAGACCACATGTTAGTACACAAAACAAGTCTCAAGAAATTTAAGATGATTGAAATAGTATCAAGCATCTTCTCTGACTACAGTGCTATGAAACTAGAGATCAAATACAAGAAAACAACTGAAAAACACGCAAACACCTGGAGGCTAAATAACATGTTACTACTAGACAATGAATGGGTCAACAATGAGATCAAGGAAAAAAATGTAAAGATAACTTAGACTACCCTGACAAGTGTGGCTCAATTGGATGGAGCTTTGTCCCATAAACTAAAAGGTCATGGGTTTGATTTCTAGTCAGGGCACATGCCTAGGTTGCAGGCAAAATAAACCTACAACAACACAAAACCTATGGGACACAGCAAAAGCAGTTCTAAGAGGAAAATTTATAACAATACAGGCCTACTTCAAGGAACAAGAAAATTTTCAAATAAACAATCTAACTCTACACCTAAGGCAACTAGAAAAAGAACAACGCAAAGCCCAAATTGAGTAGAAGGAAGGAAATGATAACGAATAGAGTGGATGTGGTATTGTGAGGGCCGGGGAAGGGTTGGTGGAGGTGGAGGAGGGTATAAGGGAGATAAATGGTAATGGAAAAACACAATAAGAATAAATTTTTTAAATTAAAAGAAAAATTTTTTAAAAGATTATGGCAGAAAAAATAACATAGAAACTAAAAACACAATGCAAAAGATCAATAAAACCAAGTTATTTCTTTGAAAGGATAAACAAGATTGACAAACCTTTAATAAGACTCATCAAGAAAAAAAAGAGAGGACCCTAATAAATAAAATCAGAAGTGAAAGAGAAGTCACAACTGACAACACAGAAATACAAAGTATTGTAGCAAAGTATTATAAACAAACTATATGCCAACAAATTAGACAATGTGGAAGAAATCGATAAGTTCCTAGAAACATAAAATCTTCCAAAACTGAATCAAGAAGAATAAAGATATCTGAACAGACTGATTACAACTAATAAAATTGAAACATTAATCAAAAGGCTCCCATCAAACAAAAGACCTGAACTGGATGGATTCATAGGTGAATTTTACCAGACATTCAAAGAAGAGCTATCCTAACAGTTACCCTTCTCAAACTACTCCAAAAAATTAAGAGGAGGGAAGACTCCCAAGCTCATTTTACAAGGCTGGCATTATCCTAATTGCAAAACCAGACAAAGAAAGAAAATTTTAGGCCAATAGCCCTGATGAAAATAGATGCTAAAATCCTTAACAAAATGTTAGCAAACTGAATTCAGCACCATGATCAAGTTGGATTTATGTCTGGAATGCAAGCTTGGTACAATATCTGCAAATCAATTAATGTGATAAACTGCATAAACAAAATGAAGAATAAATATCATGTGATCATATTAATAGACTCAGAAAGGGAATTTTATTAAATTCGGCGCCCATTTATAACAACTCTCAGGAAAGTGGAAAAAAAGAGAACATACATCAACATGTTAAGGGCCATGTATGACAAATCCACGACTAACATCATAGTAAATGGAGGAAAACTCAAAGTGTTTCCTTAAGATCAGAAACAAAATGGGAATGTCTGCTTTCACCAAACTTATTCAACATAGCACTAGAAAGTCTAGCCATAGCAATCAGACAAGGAAAAGAAATAAAAGGGATCCAAATTGGCCTTGGCTGGTGTGGCTCAGTGGATTGAGTTCTGGCCTGCAAAGCAAGGAGTCACTGGTTCAATTCCCAGTCAGGACACACACCTGGGTTTTGGGCTAGGTCCCCAGTAGGGGGACACATGAGAGGCAACCACATGTTGATGTTTCTCTCTCTTTCTTCCTCCCTTCTCTCTAAAAATAAATAAATAAAATCTTTTGAAAAGAAGGCATTCAAATTGGAAAGGAAGAAGTAAAACTGTTATTTGTAGATGACATGATATTGTACATAAAGAATCCTAAAGACTCCACCAAAAATCTATAAGAACTGATAAATAAGTTCAATAAAGTAGCAGGGTACAAATTAATATTCAGAAATTAATTGTATTATTATATATCAGTAATAAACTAGCAAAAAGGGAAACTAAGAAAACAATCTCATTTACAGTTACACCAAAAAAAATACCTAGGAATAAATGGATGTAAAAGACCTGTACCTGGAAAATAATAAGACACTGAAGAAAGAAATTGAAGAAGATACCAATTTGTGGATGCATATGCCATATTCATGGTAGGAAGATTTAACATCATGAAAATATCCATACTACCAAAAGCTATCTGTGGATTCAGTGCAATCCCTGTCAAAATACCAATGGTATATTTTGCAGAACTAGAACAAATATTCCAAATATTTAAAGGAAACACACACACACACACACACACACACACACACACACACCATATAGCCTCAGAAGTATTAAGAAAAAAAAAACAAAGTGGGGGTTATCACACTACTTAATATCAAACTATACTACAAGGTCATACTAAATAAACATCCTGATACCAGTATAATAACAGACATATAGATCAATGGAACAGAATAGACAACCCAGAAAAAAAAAACATGTCTATTTGGTCAATTAATATTTACAAAGGATGGAAGAATGTACAATGGGGTAAAGATAATCCATTCAATAAATGGTGCTGAGAAAATTGTACAGATACTTGCAAAAAAAAAAGAAATGAGACCACCTCCTTACACCATATACTAGAATAAACTCAAAATAGATTAAAGACAACTGTAAGACTTGAAACCATAACCTGAACAGACACTTCTCCAAGGAGGAAATACAGAGGGCCCAGAGACATATGAAAGGATGCTCAGCATTACTAGCCATTGGAGAGATGCAAATTAAAACCACAATGAGATACAACTTCACATCAGTGAGAATGGCCAAAATAAACAAATCAACAAACAAGAAGTGTTGGCGAGGTTGTGGAAAAAAGGGAACCCTAGTGCACCATTGGTGGGAATGCAGACTGGTGTAGCCACTGTGGAAAACAGTATGGAATTTCCTCAGAAAACTAAAAATGTATCTTCCTTTTGACCCAGCAATTCCACTGCTGGGATTATACCCTAATAATTCTGAAACACCAAATCAAAAGAACCTATGCACCCCAATGTTCATAGCAGCACAATTTACAATAGCCAAGTGCTGGAATCAACCTAAGTGCCTATCAGTAAATGAATGTATCAAAAAACTATGGTACATTTACACAATGGAATACTACACAGCAGAAAGAAAGAAGGAGCCCCAACCCTTTACAACAGCATGGATGGAACTAGAGAGCATTATGCTAAGTGAAATATGTCAGGCTATGAAAGAAAAATACTATATGATCTCACCTATAAGTGGAACTTAATTAACAAACAAGCAAGCAAAATATATCCAGAGACATTGAAATAAAGAACAAACTGACAGTAACCACAGGGAAAGTGGGAGGGGATAATGGGGGGAAAATGAGGAAGTGTCATCAAGGAACATGTATAAAGGACCCATGGACACAGCTAAAGGAGGGTAGGAATGAGGGTGGGAAGAGGGGATGAGGGAGAATGGTGGGGGGGGTGGGAAATGGAGACAACTGTACTTGAACAACAATAAAAAAAGGAAAAAACAAAGACTTGAAACCATAAAAATCCTAGAAATAAATGCAGGAAGTAAAACCTCTGGCATATCTTTTAGCAATATTTTTTCCTGATATAACTCCTTAGGGCAAGGGAAACAAAAGAAAAAATAAGCAAATAGGGCTACATCAAACTAAAGAGTTTGGGCACAGCAAAGGAAACTATCAAAATATTGAAGAGACAACCTACTAAATGGGAGAACATAGTTACCAATAATATATCTGATAAGGGGTTAATATCCAAAATTTTAAAGAACTCATAGTACTCAACACCAAAAAAGACACAATCTAATTAAAAAATGGTGAGAAGACCTGAACAGACACTTCTCCAAAGCCATAGATATATGTAAAGATGTTCAATCTCAGGGTTCAATGTCACTAATCATCACAGAAGTGCAAATCAAAATCACAATGAGATACCACCTCACACCTGTCAGAATGGCTATTATCAATAATTCCACAAATGACAAGTTTTGGTGTACATGTGGAGAACAGGAAACACTTGTTCACTGTTGGTGGGAATGCAGTGGTACATATATACAATGGGATGTTACTCAGCTATAAAAAGAACGAAATCTTACCATTTGCAATGGCATGAATGAACCTAGAGGGTATTGTGCTCTATGAAATAAGTCAGTCATAGAAAGAAATACCATATGATTTCACCTAAATGTGGAATTTAAAAAACAAAATAAATGAACAAAATGGAAATAGACTCATAGACACAGAAACTGGACTGGTGATTGCCAGAGAGGAAGGAATCTGAGGGACTGGGTGAAAGAGAAGAGGTTGAAAAATACAGGTTGATAGTTACAGAATAGTCACAGGGATGTAAACCACAGCATAGGGAAAATAGTCAATAGTGTTGCAGTAACTATTGTGTTGCACGGGTACTGGAAATATCAGGGGGAACACTTTGTAAAGTATATGATTGTCTAATCACTATGCTATACACTTGAAACCAATAGAAAATAGTTGAAAGTAATTGAAAATTTAGAAAATGAAAAAAAATTCTGCTGTACTAATTGAAGAAATTTGTACCTCCTCTAATTAAGTTTGGATCTTTATATGCTGGATCTGCATAAAGTTACTATAATTCGTCATGTTCACAGCCTGATAGCCACCTACTAACCTCAACCATATGATATTTTATAACATTTCATCATGTGCTTCATCATGCCCAATTTACAAGTTGGTGGTTTTCCACACTGCCACATTAGTCAATCTTCCTATACTAACCAAATGTTGATGAAGAATGTGTAAATGGCAGAAATGCCAGCTTAAATGGCTCCCTGGACTGCAGATTCCGGGAGCTTCCAGAAGGACTACCAATTAGTGTTCTTTGCCAAACTCCTCTTTAAATGGGGGCTTCTCTGGCTTCAACAACCCCAATAAGGGAAATATAAAGAGGATAAAAATAATTCATAGATTTAGTTCCCTATTAAGTGTAGTTATAGAATCAAAGTACATCTGTTCCAAAGGGAGACTAAGAAACAGCTATGGTCAAATAAGGAATATTTATATTACATTTCACAAAATATTGCCTTAGGTTATAAATTATACATAAATAACTTTTAAAATACCATATTTTTTTCATGTATAATGTGCACTTTTTTCCCAAATTTTTGAGAGTTCTTGTATCTGTTCTTGTGTTTTATAATTATTTGTTACATAAAATTTCTTGTACCATAATATGTTCAAAAATAAATGCCAAAATTCCCTTATAGTACAAAAAAGTATCTAAATATAAATAAAAATAATTGAATTAAAAATTAAAATGAAAGTCTTTTTCCTGAAAGTTTGGGCCAAAAATGTGGGTGCACATTATACATGGGAGCACATTGTACATGGCAAAATATGGTAGCTATTTCTTAGTGAAGCAGCTCAGTCTGGCACCCTTTACTTAATCTTACAGACATTTGCCAGAAATCTGAATCTCACCCTAACCCAGAAACAAAATACAGTTTTTGTAACTAAACCCAGAGATAATTGTTGAAAAGTATCATTTAGTTGCTGAATGATGTGATCTTCCCAAAGGGCTCACAAATTCACTTTTTTCTATACACCGTTCAGCCTGAAATGGGTTTTCCTTATGAATATTCTTAGAATCATATACCTGTGTTTTTCAGACCATAAGATGCACCTAGGTTTTAGAAGAGGAAAGTAGGAAGAAACATTTTGAAGCAAAAAATGTGGTAAAATATTTAATAACATAAATAACATAATATTTCACCAATGTAAATGTAAACAACTCAACAGCAACATTAACAACCATCATTCCTCCCAAATTTGGTGGGGAAGGCAGGGGGGAGTGTGTCTTATAGTCCAAAAAATATGGTAGATGAGGAGCATTTCTTTTGTGGCTGTTAGATGGGACTTTTTCCTCTGTGAAATGAAATTTAATGCACCATGATAATAAAAGTTTGAACCTAATAGCAAATAAACTATGTGAAAAGTATAAAGAAATAAAAGAAAAGAACCAAAAGACTCTCTACTTCAACTTAGTAGTATCCACTTCAGTTTATCCATGGGCAAGGCCATCATTTTTATGTCCAGTGACTTAGAGAAGATTGTCAAAGTCTTTTATTTTTAAGAATCAAGACCAGGGGAAGGTTAATCTTCAAGTTATTTTTAGTATAGTTCTTTTTCATTATATGTTTCTTTTTACTATTTTTAGAGATATATATCATTTTAACACAAATAAGAGATCATTTGAAAATATATCATCACATTTTAAAGTGGTAGAAAAATGCCAATAAAAATAAGTTCAAAATTATGACATAGAAATAGGTACCTCAGTCCATTTCTATGTTCACAATAATTAAATATTGCTGTTTCCACACAGAATTTTGCATTTTGACATCCCTGGAAGTCATTAATACAATTTTCGGCAGCAGCAATCTTTACTATATAGTATTGTGGTAATTTTGACAGCACAAGTCATGATTTCTACAGGTTTAAGTAACAGCGCTAAGGCATGTTTTATTAGTTTTTCCCCCCAAAGACTTTATTTATTTACTTGTTTGTTTGTTTATTGGGGAAGGGAGAAAGAAATGGAGAGAAACATTGATGTGAGAGAGAAACATTGATCGGTTGCTTCTTGTGTGCAAACCCACAACCTAGGCACGTGTCCTGATTGGGAATCAAACTGGTAACCTTTCACTTTGTGGAGTGATGCCCAACCAACTGAGTCACACTGGTCAGGGCTTATTAGGTATTTTTTATTGATTGTTAGTATATATTTAGTACCCTACAACCAAATTGATTTTTAAAATGCAGTATTTTATTTGATGGCATTTCCCGATGCCTTTGGGGATTTCTATTTGATTCGTAAGTTGTAACCACATATGTTGAGGGCAGGTGGGTTGGAATTTTCTAGAAGGAAAGAGGAAACTTTCTAACTTCCAAGTGCAAGTGGCTGTACTTGAGATTAAACATTATACAAAGAGGAGTAAGACAAACTTTTATAAGAATAACTTCCATTTCTTGCGTAACTATCATTTTTCAGGCAAGTAATCTTTACATTAACCCTAGAAAGTAGGTAATAATAATACTAACATGTCATGTTTATCTGGTGCCAGGCACTGTTCTTAGTACTTGACTAATATTAACTCACTTAATCTTCATAGTATGAGGTAGGTGCTCTTACTACCCCACAAGAAAACTGAGATATAGAGGTTAAACAGTTTGTCAAAAGTCATAGTAAGTGGTGGAACTGGCATTCAATGGGGACTATCTCTAGGATCCTTGCTCTTAACCCCTATACTCATGGCCTTCTAAATTTTTAGTCAGGGGCAATAAGCCTGAGAGATTTGATAAAGTTTACTAAGGGTAGTATAGTTAGGGTTAATGCCCCAATTCAAAGCCTGGTCTGATTGATTCCAAAGTCCAAACTCTAATCTACCTGGGAAATGATATATACTTGAATAAGTAGGATGACATTGGGTAGGTGTATGAAAGAGCTATTGAAGAGTGAAACTGAACTGTCACTTCTTGTCAAGGTTATCAGGGAAAGTATAGTGGAATAAATTAACCTTGAGGGACAAGTAGGATTTTTTGATGAGGTGGTTAGGTTAGGTGTGAGAACAGTAAGTGTGAATGGTGTGTATATGTGTCTGAAATGTTAGTAGTGCCAGAACATAAATCAGAACATGATTGATTTCAAGTCCCCAAAGATAGCGCCAGGGAATACAATCATTTAAGGAGAAAGACTAGCCTATGAAGGACCCAGTGAAGAGATATCTAAAGAAGGAGGAGAAACATCAGAAGATGGAATGATTCAAGTAACAAGAAGGGAGTAATCTTAGTGTCTTATTGCAGCTGAAAATGTACCAAAAGAAACATATTCATAAATGGCTACCAAATTTGTCATTTGGAAAGTCACTGGGGCCTCTAGGGAGACTATTTTTACTGGTGACTGAGAAGTCAGATTACAGGTGGTTGAAAAAAGAAAGAAGGGAAGACAGAAAGTATAGACCACTCACTGGGAAACCAAAGATGAGAAAGAGGGTAGAGAAAACAGTAGCCAGAGGTGGACATGTGTTCACAGCAGGCTAAGATACAAAGGTCTAAGTAGTTACTAGCTGAGAAGAAATGCCAGAAGAGAAGAGGAGGTTCATGTCTTGGTAGCTGCTCGTTGTTTTAAAAAAAATTGTGTAAGTGAGCTGCTCATTTGTTCAATTAAGATGATTAACTTTGTAGCTAAATTTAATTGAAGTTTCCTTTTCACTATTCAAATACTGGATTTGTACTTGGAATTGTTAGATTTAGCAGAAAAATAAGCTTTACTGAAATGTGCAAAGCCAGCTACAAATAAGACAGAGTCTCTCAAGTGTTTTTAATTTTTTTTAAGTGCGAAAATAGTCTCCCAGATTTGAGTCTACCTTCTTCTCTCATGTATTACACAACATCTTACTTGCTGGTACCTTTAGCTGATTTGAGGTACTCTCTATGTCATTCTCTTGATCTTAGGACAAGTTCCCCCAAGATTTCGGGTGAAAACCAGCATATATTGTTTTGGTTGAGGTAATTCATTTTGGTAACTGAGTAGATTACAAAGAAAAAACATGGTTCTGTCCCTTTCTATAAACACTGTTCTTCAACAGGTCTCCAAGTGTCCTGATAATGCTCATTAGTTCTTGTTAGAAAGCTGGTCAGGATATTAGGGACAATGTCCATTTTTACTGTGGACAAACTGAGGCAGGCATCAAGGGGGCTCAGTTTTCCACCAGAAGTTCAGTGATCCCTGCAGGTCATTAAAATGACCAGAGTGTATTTTCAAGGCATTCATACCCCTGAGTCCCCTCATTTGCCCCTCATTTCTGGGAAGTCTTTTGGGGAGGAATGGTCCATATTCAAAATGGTGAGGCTTCTGGCTCACTCCTTAGATCTGTTTCCAAAATCGAGTCCAGGCTGACACAAATGACATCTGAAAAGAAAAATCTGTGTCAGACTGGAGATACCTAGAACCCATTTTTCTTTGGTCCAGGCCATTGTATACTGGTGTTCTGGCTGAAATGCTTCAGTGGTATTCCAGGTCTGGCCCAGCTATTTGCTCTTAAGACACTGTCTTGTCACCAGGGGACCATGAGGATGGGACCATGGGGATGGGGCCACAGGGATGGGCTGGCTCACTCCTCAACCTCCTCCCATTTTGGTGACTAGAGAACTCAATTGTAGTAGTTCACTTCTGAAAATTCTATAATCAAAACCACTGTAGTCTCCAGTTCTGAGAAGTTTGATAGTAGAGGGGTTTTTTTTAAACTTTGTTGTCTTTATCTCATCGCACCATTAAATTAAAGCGTTTCCTCTAAATTAAATATTAAGAATTAAAGTCATAGTAATAACATTTGGCCTATTTTTTAAGAGAGAAGGACAATTAATCTTTATAATTTTTTTCCTACTATCTGTAATGTAGCTTTTTAGTTACACTCAGAAGCATCATGGAAGATAAAATTAAAGCTTTAATTAATGTTAGTGGGAGTGCACATGCCCCCAGGAAAACATGTGGAGCTCAGTTTCAGCTCCTGAACATTAGGAAAGGTGACACACATTTTAATCTTATCTAATCCCAATAATAATGGTGTTAGGAATTTTAACAATCATAAGGATTATCAATTATTGAATACTCTGTGCCATTCATATTTCAGTTGTATGTAGTAGATTGGTAATATTTATCCCTATGTTACCCAAAAGATGACTGAAACTCAGAGAGACTAAGTACGGTCCATATGTTATAAACGGGGTACCTGGGATTCAACTTCAAACTTCTCAGATTCCAGCCCATGCACTGAACTACTAGATCCAACTGTTATATTAATTAAGACAATAAAACAGCTCCTTAAGAAAGGCTGGTGTTTGAATATGCTTAAGCTTAATTCATAGCAAGGGAGATTTGGGAACACTTACAGCAGAGACTACAATTCCTGAATGTAAACTCTCCTCATTATGTAATGAATAATTTTGCCTTTACAGATGATAAAAAATGTTCTTTTTGGGCCCTGGCTGGTGTGGCTCAGTAGATTGAATGCCAGTCTGCAAATCAAAGGGTCACCAGTTTGATTCCCAGTGAGGGCACATACCTGGGTTACAGACCAGGTCCCCAGTAGGGGGCACATGAGAGGCAACCACACTTTGATGTTTCTCTCCCTCTCTCTCTCCTTTCCCCTCTCTCTAAAATTAAATAAATAAAATCTTTAAAAAAATGTTTTTTGAAAGATATTTGATAGTGTCCAAAAGTAAAATACAATAAAACAAAACAAAAAAAAAGGCTGGTGATATATTTGACAAATTGAATAATCTCACATTAACTTTCATGGCATTGTTGGATTACTTGTCTCTTGAAAATGTCTCTGAGCCCTGGCTGGTGTGGCTTAATGGATTGAGCACCAGCCTGTGAACCAAAAGGTCACTGGTTCAATTCCCAGTTAGGACACATGCCTGGGTTGAAGGCCAGGTCCCCAGTTGGAGGCATGCAAGAGGCAACCAATCAGTTTTCTCTCTCTTTCTCCCTACCTTCCCCTATCTCTAACAATAAGTAAATAAAATCTAAAAAAATAAAATGAAATATCTCTGCAATAATAACTTAGAAACTTTTTTAGGTTAGTGAAGCCTTACCTCTATGGGGCACACTTGGGATTTTTTTTTTTAGTCCAGTAAAACATCAGAAGTAGAAAGTGATTTATTAAATGAGCCCCTTGTATCCCACAAATAAAACTCCTTTGATACATATGTAGATTCTATCTAGGCTTGTTTAACTGCCCATGTCCTGTCTTGTGTGGACATCTCTCCTCTTACAGATTACAGAGGGCCCAGTGTGAAAAGACTATAAGTGAAAATGTAGCTAGTATACACTGAAATTATTTGAATATTAAGATAGAAGTCAATGGCTTTCCTTACAGATTTTAAGTAGGTAGGGACACAAAGAGCTTTTAGAGTTTATATTTTCTTAAGGGAGGGAGGGGGTGGTTGGAACTTTCCAAGGTGTGAGAGGCACAAACAGGGAACTTTCTCTTTTCCTGTGAAAATACTCCACACCTCTGCAGCACTCTTCATGACAGGAGAAGTCCCACTGGGCCAGGTCAGGACAGCTGTGCTCTTTATCTTGCTTTTCTCAGAAAGGTGAGACATTTGCCACCCAGATCCTATTGGTAAGTGGGAAGAGCTGCAGAGTGATCCCTTCTGCAATGCCATTAGGAAAATATAAAAGTTGGGTAAGTACTGTTGAAATAAGTTTTAAGAACTAGCTTATACCATCTTGAAAAGGGTGACATTGTAAGATCATTTTTGTTAAACAATGATGACAGAGTAATATATTATATTCTTCTGGTTTTAGTTTTTGTTGCTTTGTTTTTAATGGAGAATTTCAAACATCTAAAGTAGAAAGCATAATGAATGTTGTCATTGTCTTCAGCGAATGTCAACCCATGGCCACTTTGTCACATACTCCTTATACTTCCCCCTGATATTATATGAAGCAAATACTATGGGTTGGCCAAAAAGTCTGTTTAGTTTTTTCCATAAACAGAACCCACATTTTTCATTTTCACCAATAGCTTTATTGATCTGGATATTTTGACTATGTCAGGTATCCCCTGCTATTGGCCTCTAGTGGATAGAGGCCAGGGGTGTTGCTAAACATCATCCAATGCATAAGACAGCCCCACAGCAAAGGGTTATTTGGCCAACATACCAGTAGTACCAAGAAACTTCACAAATTGCTTTTGACACATTCTATTTTGACTGCATCTTCTCCATACACTGTACAAGTCGTTTTTTGTTTCAGTTGTGTTTTACCTTTCTTGAAATAATAAAGCATAATATGCCAAAAATGCTGGGTATTTTCTTCCATCTTTAATATTAAAATGGCTGCACAAAAATTTATCAATTTTAATGTTTTTTTAATGTACACTGATATGACAGCTGACACAATAAATCGAACAAAATTGTTTGGAATGAAGTTAACAACTAAGCACTACTAGAGCCATTGTATAGAAAAAAACTAAATGAAACTTTTGGCCAACTCAGAAGTTCATGAGTATTTCAGCATGTATCTCTAAAATATAAAGATTATTTTTAAAACAAAACCACCATACCTAAAACATTAAAATCTCCTAACATCATCAAATATCTAATTAGTGCCAATGGTCTCATAAATGTCATATGTACTTTTTCAAAACAGGTTATTTGAATCAGAATCCAGATAAAAGTCAAACATTGCAATAGCATTTTTCCCCTTTCTTTTCACCCTCACTTGAGGATATGTCCATTGATTTTTAGAGAGACAGGAAAGGAGAGAGAGAGAGAAAGAAGCATCAGTGTAAGATAGAAACATCGATCAGTTGCCTTTCTCATCTGCCAAACCCACAACCTGGGTATATGCCCTGACCAGGAATCAAACCCTCTATCTTTTGGTTTATGGGATGATGCTCCACCCAACTGAGCCACATCAGCTAGGGCTACAGTCACCTTTAAAAAAAATATCAACAGGACCTCCTTCCAGTTTTTTTCTCCCCCTTGCAACTTACTTATTGAAGAAATGTCTTTCATTCAGTCTCCTCTGACTGGATTTTGCTGATTGCATCCCTGTGGCATGGTGAACATATTCTTCCAGCTCCTTCTAACTCTTGTATTTTCTAAAAATTAGAAATTACAGGTAAAGGCTTGGTCAGATTCAGGCTTGATTTTTTTTTCCTTGTTTTTTGTCAAGACCATTTCACAATGTTTGCTTCCATTAGAAGAGACTGAATGTCTAGTTTTCTCTTTGGGAGTGTTCTTAACAGCCATTGATGTTCAATGCTGAGCCTCCTGATGATTCTGCTTTGCCATCTCTTTTGTTTCATGTCACCTAGTGAACTGGAGTTAGTGGCCAAGGCTGGGTCCCAGGCCAAGGTTTCCCAACTTTGGACCATTAAAAATGTTCAGAGATCCATCACCCTAAAATTATATTTTTCAGAATTATTTTTTAACCTATCATTTAATTAAAATAATGAACCTTCAATGAATAAATACAATTGTACCAAGATATAAAAGCCAAGACAAATTTTAAAAGCATGCAAAGCACAGTGTTCTTATTGGACAAATGGGACCAATTATTTGGAGCCTCCCCTGTGATCATCCATTGACACTTGTTCTTTCACTACTCATTGTTTATTCTGCATGAATTTCACTGTACTACTTATTTAGTGCTCTTTGAGAACAAGGATGTCTGGAATGTGCAGACTTTAGATGCTGGCAGACCTTGGATTCCATGCAGCTAGTCCCCCCCTGGAGAATCTCAAGGAGAACCTCACCTCTTCAGTTGTCTTTTCTTAATGGGGAACAAGCCTTACTGGTCTCTGCCTGTGTCCAGGTAGCTGTCTGCTGAACTGAGCAGGCTTGCCTCCCTCCTCTCTTCTCTCCTTTCTTCTACCTTCCCTACTTTCCTCCTTCTTTCTTTTTCTCTTTACGTTTTAGCCAGCATGATAGTCTCTTCTCTGTGCCTATTCTTAAACTTCCTGACACTGCTAAAATCTATGCTGATGCAAAGACAAACTTAGGGATGGCAAAATGTGAACTTGAGTTTTGGTACCCAAACTGTCTTCCCCATATCATAGGGAAATGTTCAGTCATTTAACAAACCCTGATAATAAGTTTCAGCTATGTACTAGGAATGTAGGGGTATTGACAAGTTACAACTCTGGAAATGCTGACAAGAATAGATGCAAACGAAGTACCCTGTGACAACTAACTGTCAGGGAAAACTGGGGAGGGGCTTAATCTGGGAAGTGACATTTAAACTAAATCTTCATATAATTAATAAAACATTTATGTAAACATAGTTAAGAAAAACTTAGTGTAGTGGTGTGTATTTTACTGAGGCCCTGAACCCAGGCTGTTGGCTAAGGAATTTGACTGTTGTGGATGGCAATGACTTACCATGTCAACTTTGCCTGGTAAAGAAACAGACTTGCAGTATGTTGCTTCCTTCATATGTATGCAAATGTGTGTATGCACAAAATAACACATTTATTAGCATTCCTACTCCATAGTAGTGAGGAAAAATAACTTTTAGGTATGGGAAGTTTCAGGGTGTTGTAGGACACGGTCACCTGCATTCCTCTACTGTGGCAGGATCTTGCCTTTCAGGTAGTAGTGAATGAAGGACCACAGGTTCCTAAGGTATGGGCTCCTGAGTTCATGCAAGGGCCTGCAGGTCCATAAGTGTGCCAAATACTATGTCTCGGCTGAGTAAACTATGGTCTCTCATGTAGATGTTTTGCCAGGTTTCTAATGTGTGCAAAATAAGTATTGTTGCTATCATAGTACAGAGCCATTAATAAAGTCATAACACTAGCTGTCATTATGTATGGTTTTAAGTATAATGGATACTAAAATAGAATTGCTATCTGGTATGTATGCTTGGGGGGTTGCATGTATGTTTTGTGGTTGGGAATTCTTTGAAAATTTTTGACATTCAAAGAGGTCCTCATAAAATAGATGATGGTGATGGTCAAAAATCATTGTGAAAGCACTTAATGCCAATGAATTTTACACTTAAAAATGGTTAAAGTGGTAAATCTTACATTGTGTATATTTTACCCCAATAAAAGTTTATAAAATGATTTTTTAACTTACAACAAAACACACACATAAATAAGAGAATCTCATATTTAAAGAAACTAGATGTCATTGGCTTAGGGTTTGATTAATGTGAAAAATATTTGACCATGACCAACCACCTCTGTGCCCTGTAACTCTAAGTGCTGGGAGAAGCAGAAAGAGGGCTCTGCATTTCTGGAGCTTGTAGTCTAATAGATGTGGCACCCAGGTCATTCTCATGAATTTCCGATTGTACAGCATGCTTCCATACTGTGATGCGACTTCACACTCTGGTGAGCGCTGTGAAAGGAAAAGTATTTGGAGATTTGCAGGCATGTGACAGGGGTCTGGAAGTGGTGTTGGAAGAGGACACAGAGAAAGGCTTCCCTGAGGGAAGTGGCAGTTGAGCTGAGACTGAATGATGAATAAGTATGGATTATATTCCTAAAATGTCATTGACTACTTTTACCATTTCAGACTCTTGCCTTGCCTGCCATGGTGGGAACACCGTGCTTGTCAGCATCCCACTGCACAGAAATGTTTATGCTGGATTTGTTCCAAGGATGTTTGTGGGACTTGACACCACCTGTTTTCACCTCCTTAATTTTCATACTTGTATTTTAATTGATTTTACAAAGAACTTCAGATGACATTATAACCTCCACATACACAGAGAATGCTTTGCAATTTAATGACTGAGTCTGTGTTCTTGAACAGTCAGCTTAATGTCACTTCTTTAATTTTCTCCTTTGCTTTCACCAACATTTTTTATCCCCTCTCCCACTAGTTCTAGATAGTATACTTTGAAGAGAAAAATGTTTATTAGCTCTTAACAATGCAGCATTCTCTTTATTTTAGATAAACACACATTTTAAGCTGTGTGTTTTACAAATGAAACAGAGAAATTGATCCATTAGCTTTTGGTAGAGCTTGAGATACCCAGCTTCAGATATTTCAGTCTGCAGGTGAGAGTAGGGCTTGCATCCACCTTACGCATATAGCACCTTTTCAGGTAAAGCAGAAGGTTGGAGAAGTGAGGCAGGGGAGGGTCTGTGTGATTGGCAAAATGTAAGTGGAATCGTCATAGGACATCAACATTTGTTAAAGTGCAACATTATTTTTTGATATATGACTTTTACATGGTTTCTAATGCTAAACCAGATTTGAGTCAATCTTAACTTCCATACCAAAAAACAAAACAACAGGTAAGGAGAAATGGTTCATAGTTATAAAATGCTAGAAGGTCAGGTAAGGCTTTTGAATGTAAGTAATAATTAGGAGAAAATGTTTCTGCACAACTTTGTCACTACCCAGATTATTTCTGCAGAGATTTAGATGTGGTGCTAGTCAAGTAACATGCCCCAAATTCACTGATTATTCCTAGTAAGTGTGTGATTGGTAGGTTGACCCTCAACACTAGTCTAATAATTGACCTTATTTTGTTTCTAAATCCAGGGACTTGGACTAGTATATCGTTTCAACTTTTTATTATATGTCAAGTCCCAAGATAGGTACTAAAATTTATCAAGTGAATCCCATAGTTTTTATGATGTGATTTCCATTGAAAGATGCAGTATCACTTAGAACATTAGATTTTTAATGTTTTGGTCAAAGAAGAGGTATGTGTTAAGGTGAAGATCAAGAATTGTGGCAGTAAAGATCAATGTGTTTAGGTTAGAATAGTAAGACAGTTTCTTACTTACTTGAAAACTGTCACCTCTTCATCCCATGAAGAGAGAAATAGATGAGAAAACTATAATAGTAATGGCATTTCTTTTGTAATATTCAAGAGCCTCTAATAATTTTTCCCATACATATTATTTTTCTTTGTAGGAAAAGCCATTGACGAAATCCCTACAACGTGGAGAAGACCCCCAGTTTGATCAAGTATGTGATGGCTTATGTAATACTCTGGTTTTTATTTAATTAAAGTGTGCAAAAGGCAAGGGCTGGATACTCACTTCTGACGAGCTGCCCCAAAGACAATAGAGTGTGATCTTAGGAGCTGATCCTGCAGCTTGTTTACAGTTATGGCTTATAAGAGATGTTCAATAAATGTCTATTGATTTGAATTGCAAAGAACCAGAGAGTGTTGGCATAATATGAGTAGATCCTCAATTGATTGTTTCCTAAACCCAAATCTTTGTGTACAGAATTAAATAAGCTGAGGAAAGATGCAGGAACTTCCATTTAAAAACTTATTGAGATTCTCCTGAGTAAATGATACAGCAGGTCCTCAAATAACACGGTTTTATTCAGTGTCATTTCCTTATAAGATTAATGAGATGCTGTAGGAAGTTCACTCTTGTTGGTTTCAATTAGCCTATGGTAGAGTTGGTTTTGTTATACGATGTTTTGCTTAAAGTCACAGAACCTATTGATAACATTAAGTGAAGACTTACTGTGCTGTGTGATGATCAGATCTCTGCACTCGAGTTTATTCACATTTTCACCCTGTATTGTCTTGAATACCTACTATTTGCTCGACACAGTGCTAGGCAGTGAATCTAGGTGTTAGCCCTTCAAGAATTCACAATCCTGGGAGAGAGAAACCACCTAAACCATAATTATAAAACAGTATAGTAATTTAGGTGCTAACCAAGAAGGTGACACATGAACAAAACAAGACAAAATAAATACAGAGAAAGTCCTCTGAAAATAGATCAGGGTTATTATAAGGATCTCCAACTCTAAGCAATAGGTAATACCAAATCTGGCAGATTCTGGTTCAGGAAGTTCAAGAAGGCTGTAGTCATATTGCAGAATGAAGGATAATAGGACATCAGGGAAGTTGGAGATGTGTTTGTGGCATTTCCGAACTTCTGCAGTTAACAACAAAGAAGACAGAATGTCCTTCTCAAAATCATCATGTGGTGCCAAGGGCAGAAACAGCACAGTGCTAGAAGCACCATGGTCTGATCCAGAATAGTGAGGAATACACAGGGAGTACACTTTGTGCGGGGCTTTGAGATTGCCTTTAATGTGAAATCAGGAGGATCTCTGGCCATTAAAGTCCAGACTCATTTGAGGATTGACCAAAAATGTAAGGACTGACCATAGAGACAAAAGCCTCCATTGTGCATTTTATAAGCGGCATGTGCTGGCAGAGCTGGCTGGTTTCTGGACCACTGCTGAAACACAGTGTGGGCTACCCTCACGTGTCATGGAGCTGTCTCCTCTCATCATGTCATCTAGATTGTTGTCACCTGGCAGATGCTTGGGTGGTCAGCAACCCTGGGTAAATGTCTGGGGTCATCGTTTTGGAAATGTGGCAAGTTGGGGCTCTCTCTGTTCCCTTTGAGAATGTAAATATTTATCAGCTGTCTTTCATAATTTTTCACTCTCTTTTATATAATTCATTTCTATCCTATTAGATCGTCACTGTTCTTTGCTCAAAAAATATGCTGTTATTTTTCTCCAGCTTAATCTACCTCTTTCTTCATTCTCTGGGGAAACAGTATTTCTAAATTTTAACATTGCAGATAATAGTTATCTTAAATAATTTGTCTTTAACACAATTTCCCATTTATTATTCAGCACTCTAGTTCTGCATTTCAGTACTGTGGAAAAGAGACAGCTTTTGGAATTAAACAGACCTAGGTTTAAATCCCCACTTTGCCACTTATTTAACTGTAATACTTTTGACCTTGCTGCTCAAAATATTACAAGGCAGAATTGCTGTTTTTTCCCAAATCTCTTGAACTGGAGTCTGCAACTTAATGATCTCCAGGTGACCCAGAAACACATTTAAGCTTGAGAAGCACTGAACTGTAACACATCTCTGTGTACTCAGGAGAGAGCCAGTCATGAGATGGTCAATGGTAACTTTCAAGTAACACCCATATCCTCTCATCATTAAACCATAAATTTAGATATGAACAGTTAGCAAAGGCAACCTACAGAGCCTATCTCAGGCCATATAGAAACATGAGTAAAGTTGGGCTACCTGTGGGTTCAATGACAAAAAGTCGGTCAAGCCATCTTTGAAAGTACCCATCCAGTGTTTCACCAGCAAACTATAAGAATCATGGTCCCATTGACAACACCACGAATGTGTCAAGCTCTCTCAGTCTTTTCATATGAAATGTTCAAATTATGTAATTCCCCTTGTTCTGATTCCAAGCAGTAGGATTTTAATCTGGATTGACACAGAGATCTGTCTGTGGGAAAAGAACATGGTGGTGGTGCCACTTTGCCTGGTGTGGATGCCATTGCTGTGATGTGGTAATAGCAGAAGTCACATTTATTCAGTGCTTAGCTTAGGATAGGCGCTATGCTGAGTGTGTCCTCTGAAGAGCATCCAGCAGGTCTCTGTTTAGAGGATGTGTTTATCAGTTTCTTCCTTTGAAGTTTCACTGGTGTGAATGATAAGCTATAGAGAGCTGGGCTTCTGTACTTTCAGTGCCTCATTCTGGGTGACTGTGTTTCCTCCTCCACTTAACAAGCCCATGATTCATTTTTTACTTGCTAGAAATAGAAGCAAACTTTTAAAAATTATGTAATCCTTGATAATTTACCAAGCCCCTCCTCACATATTATCTCACCTGACATCACTCAGTCCATCCAAGAACCCCCAGAAGGTCTCATTATCAGCATCATCCCTATATTACATCGAATAGCAATGAGTCACAAAGAGGTTGCCCAGAATTATGACAAAAGCCTGAAGGCGCCAACACTGGAATCCTTATGTTCAGACTATGAAGCCTGGAATCTTCAGGCTATAACGTGCTTTTATTTCTAAGATGTTACATTGGTAAGAATTCAGAGGGGAGTTTTCAACAAGTGAAGGATCAAAGATCCTATATCAGTTAAGATTAGGTTTGGCTACAAATGACATATAAAATAACAATAGCTCAAACAAGATAGAAATTTTTCTCACATTCAAGCAGTATAAGAAAAATCAGTATCTATGTATTTTTTGTTTTCCTGTGTGTGACTTACATTCCCAAAGTCATCTATGGCCTACTTGGGTTTCTGGATCTCAGCCTTTCCATCTGGATTCCAGGCAGCAGGAAGAAGAAATGGAAAAAGAATTATAGGAAAAAGAAGTAATAACAAAAAACAATATCCTGACATTGCACACAGCACTACTGATTATATCCAGTTGGCCAGATCTTAATCATGTAGTTACATTTAGATGTAAGAGGGGGGAAATTTTATGCTATCTGTCTCTGCTAGATATTATATAATCTGTTTTTGCCAAAATGCCCAACAGAGATTACTGTTTTCAGTTCTCTATCTCTGTTGTTCTACTGTGGAATTCTCCTAGAATTTGTCAATTTTTCAGTTTAAATCTAAATGTATTTATATATGTATACACATTTAGATGTATTTCATACATATTTATATATGTATGTCATATATTTATATATTTTATGTATTTATATATTTCATATATTTATATATCAATGTATTTCATATATGTTTTTATATATTTATATAGAGAGAAAGAGACAAAAAAAGAAAGAGGTTAAAGCTCATGTTTCCTTAATTTTTCTTTTAAATTGCTTTTGTATTTAAATAACTATTGGTTTAATATCTCTTAACCTAATTACAGTCTAATCCTGTATAGAATAGACCTGGGGAAAAAGCCCTATTGTTTCATAAATGACAAGATGTCTAAATAGAATTAACTTTTTAAAGCTCACTATTGGTGGGAGACAAGTCAATCTAGTGACAGCTTTACACCATGGAGAGCTAGAAATTTGTGCCCTTAATGTTAGAATTAACAGGTACCTGCCCTGGAGGCCTCTGGTCTAGTTAGCATAAGAGAAGAAACATGTGAGCAGATATAACCTCAGGCTAGTGAGTCAGCTCAGGGTAGAAGGACAAAGCACAGTACACTGTGGGGATACTACGGAGGACTTCCAGTCCCTGATAGCAAGGAAGTCTTATCAATAATGAGAATTAGTAAAAGTAGGAGAGATTTCCAACAGCATTCTGAAAATATGTACTGTCACTAATTTATTTTAATACCTAACTCAGTGGTCAGGGGTTAGGAAGTGAAGTAAATGAAAAATTGCCCTGGTAATAATTCTTTATTTTGGCAACCATGTATTCAGTGTTTGTGTGTGTATACTCATACTTACAAAGCCCTGTTGGGACAAAGAGATGTAAAGATGTGGTTCCTGCTTTCCAGGAGTCTCAGTCGTGAAAGGATGGCCAGGCAGTGCACAGACAGCTCTGACAGGGCCCTCAGGTATAAGTGTCACGTGAATGGTGCAGATAATAAGCATTATGGCACTTTGGAGCCAGGAGACTAGATAAAGCTTTCTACAAGAGGAGGAAATAGTTTGTCAGGTGCCTAAAACAATAGAAGCAACAGGATTTTGCTGGGTGTTGGTGAGGAGAATAGGAACATTTTATGCAAAGGCCCTGAACAGAAACATGGCATTATAAGTTATCTTTGGGACTGATGAATAGATCAGCTTAGTTGGGGCAGAGGTGTGTATTTTTAAAGGATGACCTTCAGAAAGTGGCAGCATCGTGACACTTATAGAAATATAAAATGAGCACATGCCAAAGTTTTATTTAACTCATTATTAAAGAAGGACATTACTACCAGTTTAGAAGAAAATATTAAAAAATAAATAACAGTGTGGTGATAGCTAGAGAGCAGGGTTGTGGGGGCTGGGTGGAGGCATGTGGGGGAGGGATGAGGACATTCATAATAGTGTCAACAATAAAAATAAAAAAAATTAATAAAGTAACAGTGAGTTAACATGCCCCACCGCAATGGACACATTAATAAGTCAGGAATGTTGAAATGAATGTGCAGTCAGAAGCAAAACTGGCTCCTTCCACAGTGGGAGAGGGAAGTCCATTGAATCTTTACTAGACAGTTTTTTCCATCTATAAACAAGAATTATTTTGCATTGCTATCAGTTATCCACCATAGAAACAGTTTTAAAATAGCTCAAAAGGTGCAGTCCTCCCCTAGACTTAGAATCAGGTAACCCCTAGAGAGATGTATGCTAAACAATGCATACTTTACTCCGAAACACAAAATTTTCCTCCACTGTGGGAAAGGTCAGGTAGGAAGGGACCAGACTGTGGGAGACTCTAATGCCATTGGGTGGAGCCTAATCCCATACATGCCAGTATCAAAGTGATCTCAGTGGCGACTTGACATTACTCCATGGAAGCAGTATTCATGAACAGAAAGATCCTTGAAGCTTTTAGGCTTCTCATTCTGAGAGTTTGGGCATTGATAAAGCTTTGAAGCTAAAAGGGCCGGAACTAAAATGGACACAGGTGGACTTGAAAGAAAGAATGATTATAAACAAAATTATATAAGAAGAACCAATATGTGTTGAGACAAGGAGAAACAAAAAGGAACTGTAGTTTTCAACCTTGATTTGGAGCCTTTTCCATTCAATTCAGTGAATATGAGGGACTTGAATCCTCCTAGGGATCTCTGTGCAGTAGTGGGGTTACAAAGGAGTCCCCGCCCTTGAGGAACTCTCAAGCACAGAAGGAAAACAGACCACCAAACAAATAATACTGCTTTGTAAATACAGTAGCAGAGGTACACGTCAAGAGGCAGGGACTCAGATAGGAAGCCATACTGAAGCTAGGAAGGTGGACAGATGTGTCACAAGAAGTAATGAAGGAGCAGTGACATTTTAAAGATATCTGTCATACAGGTGAACAAGATGGGCTGGATCATGCCAGACAGGAGGAGCTTAGTGAATAGAGAAGCTGACAGCGAGAAGAGCAGAGGACTGGAGAGAGGCCCAGAGTGAAGCTGGACAGGAAGACCAGCTTCCTGTCCATCCCTCCAGTGGCCACAGGAGCCACCTGAGGAGTCTGAACTGTTCTGTAGATAAGGAGCCCTTCAAGCTGGGGAAGTCTGTGCTTGGAGAGGGGTCTGAATCAGATCTATATATCCTGGATTTTCAGTGAGGGTAGAATGTCTCAGGAGAATAATATTTCATTCATTTATATTGTCACTCAGCAGACAGAAAGATCAAAAAGTGGGTAGAGCAATGGGTGAAGAATTTCATGGGGAACCATAGTTTAGGATCCACATAGTTTAGGAAACAGTGGGACCCACAAAAGAATGCCCAGAGAAAGAGTGGCCAAAAAGTGAGAGAACCCTCAGAAGACATAGCTTTCCAGGGCAGGTTGGCCCATGAAGTCAGTTTGTGTGAGAACCCTCTCTAAAGGACCAGAGGTCAGCAGGCAGGAGCTTATTGAAGCTGGCTTTGAGAAAGCTTTTTGCTTCTGTGGCTATTCATTGGCATATAGAATGCATTTTCATAGTTGAGAAGTTAATGTTAAATAGTTTAGGAGACTGACTTTCACGCTAAGTTATAGTGGCTGATTATGATTGGCAACACCTACATTAAATAGCAGTCCTGGGATCAGTTTTCCATCTCTGACCCATGGACAGAAAGGACATGGTGAGCTCCCTGTGGTGACCCCAAGTGACTTTCTTCTGTTATCGAAATTTGCAGACATCCTTTTTAAATATAAAGGCCAAAGCATTTCATTTTGGATTCTCCAATAAAACAATAGCTAACCCATGATGAATGTGGGCCTGGGTAGATGGTGACCAGCTGCAGCTCAACTATTAATTTAACCCATTTGAAAAAATGAAAAACAACATTCCACAATAACCCTCACCAGAGAGGGCTGCAATCATCACCTGGTGGAAGATGTACTAATGACAATCATTAGATACCTTTACCCATAGAGATGAAAATTCTGGCTGTTGAGTGAAGTAACAACTGAATCTTTATTTCATATACCTTCCAGCCATGTATGCTCACTTGTTGATTTTCTCTGCCCTTGGCTTTTGGACCTTTTTTCATATCTCACGATGACATAAACATGCAGTAAGTTAAATGGTACAAACAATTGTATGCTACATGATGTTTTTCTATTTGAAGTATTAGCACCCTGATGTTGTTTCTTAAAGCAGTCTCATATAGTAAGTGGAAGTGATTTGCTTTACACATAATGAAGTATGATTATTCCCTAAAGGAGCTTGTGTCTGAACAGGCAAAATTAGGACTCAGACCTTTATTTTCACAGGTGAATTGCCTTGATGCACATTGCATTGCATCATTAAGCACATGTGAGACAGAAAGTACAGGGAATGACTTAGACTAGCAGCCTCATAGCATCCTGAGCAGGAAGGAAGGCATTTCAAGGAAAGCCTCATGAATAGTGTCATTTGTTCAGAAGACTTCAAGGGAAAAGATTGCAAAATAGCCATTGCTTAGCCACTGGTTGTGTCCTATCTCTTCTTTCATTTGAAGATGTCAATGGTATGATAAGTTCAGGGATGAAGAAGTGAGACAGGAAAAGGAAGCATCACCATACATGGCTTGATTGAGAAGCTGACCTAAATAAGGACAGGTCTTGGGTACACAAAGGAGAGCTGAGTCAAATGAGGACTGCCTGTATTTTATGGAAACCTCTTATGCTGAGTGAAACACAGGCGCTTAATACTATGCCTTTATGCCAATGAATGTGTTCATTCTTCTCTTCCATTTCACAAACTCTTTTCTCAGAATGGTTGAGGTTCCAGAAAGTCTGACATGTATATGAGTTGGACCTATGATGATTGGTTTTATTCAACTGATCAGTTTTGGTTCCAGAAGTTACTATCTCAGTGTCTTTTCCCATTTGCTTTTTTTTAATATATATTTTATTGATTGTGTTATTATAGTTGTCCCATTTTCCCCCCTTATTCCGCTCCACCCTGCACACCCCCTCCCACCCACATTCCCCCTCTTTAGTTCATGTCCATGGGTCATATTTATAAGTCCTACATACTTTGGCTTCTACATTTCCTATACTATTCTTACCCTCCCCCTGTCTATTTTCTACCTACCATTTATGCTTCTTATTCTCTGTACCTTCTTCCCTTCTCTCCCCCTCCCACTCCTCTGCCAGTAATGCTCTTTGTGATCTTCCTGTCTATGATTCTGTTCCTGTTCTAGTTGTTTGCTTAGTTTGTTTTTGTTTTTGTTTTTGTTTTAGGAGTGGTTGTTAATAACTGTGCATTTGCTGTCACTTTGCTGTTTCATATTTTTTATCTTTTTCTTAGATAAGTCCCTTTAACATTTCATATAATAAGGATTTGGTGATGATAAACTCCTTTAACTTGATGTTATCCGAGAAGCACTTTATCTGCCCTTCCATTCTAAATGAAAGCTTTGCTAGATAAAGAAATCTTGGGTGTAGGTCCTTGCCTTTCATGACTTGGAATACTTCTTTCCAGCCCCTTCTTGCCTGTAAGGTCTCCTTTGAGAAAGCTGACAGTCTGATGAGAACTCCTTTGTAGGTAACTCTCTCCTTTTCTCTTGCTGCTTCTAAGATTTTCTCCTTATCTTTAATCTTGGTTAATGTAATTATGATGTGCCTTGGTGTATTCCTCCTTGGGTCCAAATTGTGTGGGACTCTCTGGGCTTCCTAGACTTCCTGGAAGTCTATTTCCTTTGCCAGATTCAGAAAGTTCTCCTTTATTATTCAAATAAGTTTTCAATTTGCTGATCTTCCTGTTCTCCTTTTGATACTCCTATAATTTGAATGTTGGAATATTTAAAAATATCCTGGAGGTTCCTAAGCCTCTCATTTTTTTGAGTTCTTGTTTCTTCATTCTTTTCTGGTTGAATGTTTCTTTCTTCCTTCTGGTCCACAACATTGATTTGAGTCCCAGTTTCCTTCCCGTCACTATTGGTTCCCTGTACATTTTCCTTTATTTCACTTAGCATAGCCTTTATTTTTTTTCATCTAATTTGTGACCATACCCAACCAATTCTGTGAGCATTCTGATCACCAGAGTTTTGAACTGTGCCTCTGATAGGCTGGCTATCTCTTTGTTGCTTAGTTGTATTTTTTCTGGATCCTTGATCTGTTCTTTCATTTGGGCCATTTTTTCTGTCTCCATGCACCTGTTATGTAGTAAGAGGCAGAGTTTTAGGTGTTCACCAGGGAGGGCAACCCACATCACTGCATTGTGATGCTGTATGTTGGGGAGGGTCTGAGAGGAAACCATGGCACTTGCTCCACTCTCTGCCACTTTTCAGTCACTTCCCCCACTACCCACAAAAAAAATTGGGCCCCTCTGGTGCCAATTCCCAGGTGGGTAGATTTCTGTACCCTGTGGGTCTCTCCAACAAACTCTCCTGAGAGGCTGGGAGTTTCTCCCACTGCCGCCTCAACCCCTACAGGATTTTTTAGTCAGAGGTTTGAGGCTTCCCCATGCTGGAGCCCTGGGTTGCGTGGTCTGTCTCGCTCCCCAGTTGTTCCTCCCAGTTTATGAGAATGTGGGACTGCCCACTCTACCAGCTGCCACCTCGCCAGTTCCTCCAGCCACTTCCCTGCCATGAGTCCTCTCTGCCCTGCTGCACATCTCCACCCCTCCTGCCAGTCTGGATGAATGTTTCCTCTTTAACTCCTTGGTTATCTGACTTCCATACAGTTTGATCTTCTGTCAGTTCTGGTTGTTTTTTATTTTCAAATTATTGTTGTCCTTCTTTTGGTTTTGCGAGGAGGCACAATATGTCCACCTACACCTCCATCTTGGCAGGAAGTCTCCCATTTGCTTTGAACTAAGTAGTTGCAGCAGCAAACTTGGGAGCCCAGTGTTCTCTACCTTTCTCCAATGGAACTAATATCAGACAGGCAGTGCTCTGTCACCTCTACAGGAAGCATTTTAGAGTCACTGTGTTTACATATGCTGGAGCCAGGAGTGTGGGAATGCAAACTACAGGGTTCCAATGGAAGCCCTGATAGTTTGTACTTGGGTAAAAGATAGGTTGGCCTTTTTAATTTTTTGTCCAATATAACTAAAAGCAACAATTATCTGCTCCAGTAAATAAATTCTTTCATCAAGTTCTGTCATCCGTTCTGTCATTGACTTCAAAGTCAAAGTCACTGTCAAAATGTTTTATGTCTTTGCTTAGTTCCAACATTTGGAAAAGGCAGAAGGAAAAAAGAAACAGACATTTCTGAAGGTCTGTTATGTGCCCACTTGTTATAGTATTGTATTAGTCTTAATAAAAACCCAGTGAAGTTAAGTATTCTTAAGTCTCAATTTATAGCTGAAAACACAGAGCTTCAAAGAAATGGCAACATGCCCAAGTTCATACAGCCAATACTGGGCCAAACTGTAACTTGAACCCAAGATGAACTGACTTTCCCAATGTACTCGTGCAATTATGAAAACATGGCTTGTGAGGGATCAGTCATCACATATGAAGTTGCAACTATTTGCAAATCAGTGTGACATTATTTACCAGTGTCATCTCTATAAATTCTAGGTAACTTGCTCAAATGTTCCAAGTAATTTCTGTTGGTGGTTTTCTTTAGATGTTATATGTTTTGAGGCACCTTAGTTTATTAATATGTTAAATGTCTCTAAAACAGAAAACAAATCTATACATTTATAACAGAGCTGTTGACCTTGGGCAAATAGACAGCCAGATATCTCTCCAGCATATGGGTTTATTTGGGAACAACAAAGAATTGCAATTTGGGACATGCAGTCTAATGGTGAACCACATGCAAATCCAGAGAAACAAAGGACAAGAGTGTTCATTAACAGACTTGGGAGGGGCTATTGTAAACCAAGAGTCCATTGGAGGAAACTGAAAGTTTGAAGTGTAGTGGCTTCTCATTGGCTGAGTTATGGCGGTCTCCCATTGGTTGAGATGCTACTCGGCAAGGAGGAATCTTTTCTTTCGCCTGCCGAGGTAGTAGTGTACTGTTACCTCTTGTCAGAGAAGTAAGATCATCTGTTCCTATTGGGATCAGTAGTGTACACTGAGTGACATGTGTATGAGACTTCTCTCTTCCAGCCTCCTTACTCCTTTATTAAATGAGGTTTCTTTTTAGTAATTTTCACAGAACTAAAATAGCTTTTTGCCATTTTGGGTAGTAGTAACTTTCCTAGAAAGGAAGGAGATGAAATTCTAGTGTTGCAACATCAATTCTAATGCTATAATTCGATGAAAATCTATTTAACATGTATAAATGAAAAATAAAAGCAATTAAGAGTAAAAACAAATTAACTGGCATTAGATTCATGTTAGTGTTACTCAGTATTTCTTATTTTCCAGTGGAACAGTGCGTGCATAAAATGGTCCAAGATGGTAAGCCCTGACCAGTGTGTCTCAGTTGGTATAGACCTGTTGGTTGGGCATTGTCCCGCCAAGCAAAAGGTCAAGGTTAGATTCCTGGCCAGGACACATGCCTGAGTTGTGGGTTGGGTTGTGGCGTGAACAAGAGGCAACTGATAGATGTTTCCCTCTCGCATGGATCTTGCTCTCCCTCTCTTTCTCCTTCCCTTCTCCTCCCTCTAAAAAGAAATAATAAAATTGTTTAAAAAATGATGTTAAAATCTAATAAATATCTTTTCTTACTTTTCAAAAAACATATTTAATGTATTTAGTTTATATTTTTTTTTGTTTTTGTAATACAGTATTCTTAAGCCTTTGGTGTCTGTCATGACTTGTTGAATGCTATAATCTAGAAATAGCATATGTGATTGATTAAAAAAAAATTGAATTATTTTAGTGGATTATTATTTTGTGGTGTTACCTAGAGAATACCCTGACCCCTAGGTGCTTGGCCACCTGAACCTAGTTTGAGAAATTAAATCAGTGAAGTAACTTTAAAATTTTTCATTAGCATCACTCAGGACAAGTCAGCCTTATTACTGTAAAATATGGAATGACTCCACTGAGTAATTATTCAAATATTTATGGGTAAAATTTCCTTATTTGCACTTAGCAAGTATAATAAAATGCTTATGAAAAATTAATGTCTTAACTACAACATAATGGACAGTCTCTTGTAGCCTATTTACATATAAAATGCCAAAATAAACATTAAGAAAACATTTGCAAAGTACATTTTTATACCCCTCCATCCCCCTCAGAAAAAAAAAACAGTATGAAACAGTTCTGTGATTCTGTGCACTTCATCTCCTCAAGCTGCAGAGTACCAAGCTCATCTATGGTGGAAGAATATGATCATTAAAATACAACAAGACCATCTTTGTGAATGAGACTGCCCCCTTTCAACAGCAGCACAGAGCTAGAATTCATTTTACCATGGGCTCAGCTTCCCGTAAGTGAAGGAGTTGAGTAACCAAGAAGGCAGCTAAACCTTACTCCCTTCCTGAGCTTTGAGAGCTAGGTCTTTGCAAATTCTGTCCTTCCTTTCTGAAAGCCTGGACTTCAAAGGGCAGTAATAGAGAAATGGAAAAAACACACACATCTACCCTGTGCTGACGTTTCATCTCTTCTGAGATTGTGTCAGTGTATTTGCCATGGAAAGTGTGCCCAGTAGACATAATATAATACCAAAATAAAATACGAAAAATGACTTCAGGACAACTTTTTATTTTTAAATTTTATTAGGTTTCAGGCATACAATTCTATAATACATGATCTGTATAGTGCATTGTGTGTTCACCAAAGTCAAGTCTTCTTCTGTCACTATATGTTTGACCCATTTTATCCTTTTCTACCATCTCTCCATCCACCCCCTTTCCCTGCAGTAACCACCATACTGTTGTCTGTCTGTCAGCTTTTGTTTGACTTGTTTATTCATTTGTTGCTTTCAGTTTTATATTCCACATATGAGTGAAATACTGCCATATGGGACAATATGAATGGATCTTGAGAATATCATGCTAAGCAAAATAAGTCAGATAGAAAAAGGAAGATTTTTTTAATGGGTAGACAAAATCATTATAGCTGAGGTTGGAAGGACACTACTGATGTTCTTGAGGGAGAATGTGGGTTATACCTAAGTGCAGTAGCAGAATTTTGTGTGCTGTACCCAGAGAAGTTTCAGAGGCAAATGCAGGTACATATTACCTTTATGGGTCTGCAGGGAATAGTGGAACTTGTAATTATTCCACACAACTATTTTTAAATAAACTTTTAATTTTAAAAAAATAGTTTCAGATTTACAGAAAAGTCACAAAGATAACACAGACAGTTGTTACATACTTTGCACCCAGTTTCTCCTGTTAGCATCTTACATTAGCATGGTACCTTTGTCACAGCCAAGAAACAACATCAGTGCCTTATTAACTAAACTCCATATTTTACTTGTATTTCCTTTGTTTTCCCCTAACATATGGTCCAGAATACCATCTAGGGTACCACATTACATTTAGTCATCATGACTCTTTAAGTTTCATTCAGACTTACACAAGTATTTTTAAATTATTAAACTACAGTAGTAAAGTGGTTTGGATTTGATTACATCTACAATAATTATAACAGAATTAACCCATGGTCAGGGACTCTGAATTCTGATCCTGTTTCCTCTGTGGGAAGAACCTCCTTTATTTTCCAACTCAAAACATTTTATTTTTTTATGATTCTATTTATTTATTTTTAGAGAAAGGGGAATGGAGGGAGAAAGAGAGGCAGAAAACATCAATGTGAGAGACAAGCCTTGATTGGTGGCCTTTTGCACCCAGTTGCCTTGACCGGAGACCAAACCCACAATCCAAGCATGTTCCCTGACCAGGGATCGAACCGGCAACCTTTCGCATTATGGGATGATGCCCAACCAACTGAACCACACTGGTTAGGGACCAACTCAAAACATTTTAGATGGTGGTGACTTTTTGTGCTGGAGTAACTTCAAAGACAACCGGATAAATTACTCCCTTCACACACTGTGATTTGTTTCCTCCATAAATCTACTGCTGTTCTATCCACAGGAACAATAAGAAAATATTCTGTCTGTGGGGGGAGGGAGGCTCTTTTTTTAATAATTAATATTTTTAGTTCAAAAAAGCAAATGACGACTAGGTTCATAGGGCAGGCTAATGCAATAACCTATGTACTTGAACTTTTATTAACCTATAACCAATGATAATGTACAATTTTGTGTATGTACATGTAATGATAATTATAAGAGAGAGAATATGAAATAAGGCTATCGAGATAAAGAGTCTAGGAGAAAGAGCAATGCTTTTGTTCAATCTTAGAGTTTGTTTTAAAGGTGACAATGGGAAGTTCTATTGACATGAAGCGTTTCAGCTCTTGTTGCTCTGGTTTCCTGCTTTGTAAAAGGAAGTTAAGCCTAGCCTGCTTAACTCCAGAAATATATGAAGTTAACTAAGGTTTTCCACCTCTTTTGCCACCTCCCCAGATCTGGCCTTGGTCACGATATGCCTGGAACTATTTCAGTGACCTCATTCAATTAAGCATGTGTGTGTATGCGTATTCACAAAGCCCTTTGGTCCAGCCTAACATCACTGCTAGATTAACCTTCCAAACACCATTTTTATTAATGGATTTCTCTATTCAAAAATATTTAGGGACTCCCACTTTCTAGAGAAGAAAATTGAACATTTTCAAACTGGTATTAGATGCCTTTTATAATTTTGCTCCAACTTAAAATTTTCAACATTTTCCCCCCACTCTGATATACCAAAGTTTCTGCACCAGGCAGATATTTCTTCTTTCAGTTGACTCAAAGTATTCATTAAATTCATTATTATAATCATTATCAGCAAACAATTATTTTGTAGCTTCATTACTAGAAGCTTTCCTGCCTTGTTTCTTTGCTTAGTTTCTTTCTTAACACTCATTTCAATTTTCTACCCTTTCTAAAATAGGCTCAGGCAAAATCCTACCTTCATTCCTCTTTAACTCCCCACTCCCTCTCCCTCTAGTTAACATGGCTCTCCTTAAAACTCCTGGCCTCAACGTGCACTATTGATATGCTGGTGTATTTCCTCCTGCCTGTATTTTCTGAATGTGTATACTTATAGAGTGTGTATACCAAATTGGGATTGCACCAATTAAATGACTTTTTCATTCTTTTTTCACTTATTATATCATGAACATTTTCATGTTAATAAATATTTTTAGAATGTGATTTTTCATGGTTTCATAGATAATCTACATCAAAATCCCCATTGTATTAAGGCATTTACTTACAGCTGAATGCTTAGGTTGTTTCCTTTTCTTTTGTAAGTAATGCTGCCTAAACATTCTTACTCATCTCTAATTATGTACTTGAGATAAATTCCTGAGTGGGCTTATTGGGGATGGTTTTTATTAGGTTCTTGATATGTATTTCTAAGTTACTTTCTAAATACATTTTGCCAATTTTTTTCTTCAGTCAGCATTGCATGAACATATCCATTTTATCTACAGTCTCATCAGCACTGGGAATTATACTTTGCTTATACTGTTTGTTAATTAGGTAATTCAAACCCATCTGATTACAGTTTTACATATTCTGGTTACAAGGCCTTTATCAGACACATGTTTTGCAAATATTTTCTCCCCATCTGTGGCCTGTTTTTTTTTATCACTTTCTTAACACTATCTTTCTAAAGGCAGAAGCTTTTAATGTTGATGACTTTCAGTGTATTGGATTCCCATGGACCTTGCTTTTGGTGTCATACTTAAGAAATCCTTCCCTAACACAAAGTCACAAAGACTGTCTCCTATGTTTTCTTTCAGAAGATTTCAAGGATTTTATACTTAGGTCTATGATCCATTTTAAATTAATTTTTGCATATAATGCAAGAGATGGATAGAAGTTCATTTTTTTGGTGATAATTAGTAAAAGATCAGATTCTTTCCAGATACCAAAAGCATACTTGTTTAAAGAAGAGGGGAGAAGTTCACCTTTAATGTAATGTCAATAAATTATTGCTATTGACTCACATCTGGAGTCTAATTTTATTATTTGGCAGAAAACCATGCATTCTATGACCACTTAAGTTATTTGTTTGGGGGATAAGTTTGCTAATTTCACCTAAACAGCTAATGTAATTTCATTAATCAATACATTTATTTATAGAACAGCATTTTTGAGGACCTAAGACATTCACAGCACTATACTTCTTAAGCTGGTATGGGGAAACTATTTCTTTTGCAATCCATGAATAACCTGTTTGCAATTTACATCTGATTTTTAGAATGAAAGGGAGTCAAAGTAATTAACTTTCTGGAAGCACAAAATTATTACTAACTAAGGAACATCTGTCAACATTAAGAGACTTGGGCTCTTGGGAATGTACTAATAAAGATTATTAAAGAAAGGACTGTGATAAATAAGAAAACCTTGTTGTAACTGTGGCTTGGAGTTATTTGTGAAATAAAAAGTTTCTTAGTAATTGGAAGTACATCCAAAGCCTTTAATCCAGCGATTTTCAACGTGTGCCATGAGAATTTTTAGAACATGCAATACCTGACTATTTAGTCAGAGACACTGACCTCTTTTCCCTTAGGATGTCAAATTAAAAAATGACAATAGCCAATACCACAATAACTGTCCAGTGTGAATGAATCAAAATTATACCTATTTTTGTCAGATCTGCAAAAAATATATTTTTCAGTATGCCACAGAATTTTAGTGATTAGTTTATGTGTGCTTTGAGATGGAAAAGGCTGAAAATCACTGCTTTAATCACCTGTTTTTCTCTATAGGTCATCAGCTCAATGAGCTCCCTCTCTGAGTATTGCCTACCTTCCATTCTGCGCACATTGTTTGACTGGTATAAAAGGCAAAATGGCATCGAAGATGAGTCACATGAATACAGACCGAGAACAAGCAATAAATCAAAAAGGTACATTTCTTTTGTGCAAGGATTTTGAGGATTATGATTTTTTCTTTTGATTTATTTTTCTTTTCCTCTCCTTCCCTCTCTCCCTTCCTCCCCTCTTTCTTTCATTTGTTTCAGAAACTTAAATTGCCCTGGCTGGCGTAGCTCAGTGGATTGAGCGCAGGCTGTGAACCAAAGTGTCACAGGTTCAATTCCCAGTCAGGGCACATGCCTGGGTTGCAGGCCACAGCCCCCAGCAACCGCACATTCATGTTTCTCTCTCTTTCTCCCTTCCTTCCCTCTCTAAAAATAAATAAATAAAATCTTTAAAAAAATAAAAAGAAACAAACATAAATTGACCTGGCTGGCATAGCTTAGTGGATTGAGTGCGGGCTGCGAACCAAAGTGTCGCAGGTTCGATTCCCAGGCAGGGTACATGCCTGGGTTGCAGGCCATGACCCCCAGCAACCACACATTGATGTTTCTCTCTCTCTCTATCTCCCTCCCTTCTCTCTCTAAAAATAAATAAATAAAATCTTTAAAAAAAAAAGAAAGAAAGAAACATAAATTGAAATGGAAGTTAAGAGTCTTCTAGGTGTTCCTGCCTCTTCACAGATACCTGGCAGGTGCTGCAGGAGCCCCTTGTTTGCAAGTGTCACAGTGGGAGTACTGGTCACTGGCTGCTGTCATAGATGGAAAAGTCATACAGGGCCTTAGTTCAACATTGGTGGGGTGAGTTGCAAAGGGCCGAGGTTACCCTTTTGCCTGCTTCTTTTCTGGGCAGTCTCACCTCCAGTCTCTTACCTGAGAGCAGAGAGCTGCTGCCTGCCCCACACCACGCTGCCTGGATGTTTTCGTCCTTGATAGTAACCTTGAGTGGCCAGTGTACCATGGACAGACGCTGATCTGGACATTTGCCATGGTTTTGGAGCTTCCACTATTTAGCCATGTGACTTTGGGCAACTCACCACCTCTCTATAACTCAGTCTCTTCATGAGCAAAGGGCGGGGTCAGATTCCAGCATCTCTAGCTTCCATTCCAGCAGAATTTTGTTTATTTGTTGTGTGGGTTGGAAAGGTGTAACTTGCTGCCTCATGAGTACTCTGGCAGCCATCAAACCTAAGCACACACTGTCCAGTGAATGTACATCCTCCAAATATAGGTAAATGTATATGATTTCGTATGTTTGAAATCCAGCCACCACAAAAAGGTAAAAAAGATAAGAAAGTTTAATACACGTATCTTTTTTAAAGGATTATTTCAAAAGAAACTAGCTTTCTCTACCTAATTGGTTACACATGTTTTTATGCTTTCAAAGACAATAAACTGAAATTGACCCTCAGAAAATCAAACATCAACTACTTCTTGTAAGTGACTTATCCCTCTCATTTTTGACACTCTTAATATTTTTTAAAAATATAGACTTCTCTTGAAATAGAAGACTTGTAATTTTACCAAATTACAATCCATCTGTTTGTAATTTGATTTTATAATGTGCATGAGTTTCTGTGATTTTTAATCATGAATTTATTATTTTGTTTGGGGGAGGAATTAATAACTTTGAATTTTTTGGTTGATGAAGGAATTTTTATTGGAATGCAATTCACAAACAATTAAATTTGCCCTTTTAAAGTGTGTAGTTCTGTGTTTTGGGTATATTCATAGTGTCACGCAACCATCACCATCTAACTCCAGAACATTTTCATCACCCCAAAAAGGAACCGTGTACCAATTATCAGCCTTTCCTCATACATACTTTTTAATGTATCAAATGTTAAAGACAGAATTTCAATTCTTGTGTCTGAAAACTCAGACTGTGTGATTATTATATTAATGGAATAATTTCATTATGTCTTATATTACCTGTTAGCTTATGAACAGGTATTATTAAAATGTTCCTGCAGGTAGGGATTGGGGCAGTTTTTAGTGAGTTGACTTAAGTGAGCTTTAGTTTTATTTCTCAATTTTGTTAGAATTTAATTACTAAAACTAGATTGATTTTTCATGAGTTGATTGCTTTGTGAATTAAAAATAATTGTTTTTTATATCATGTTACTGATTGATTATTTTCAGGAAATCAAAGTAATTGCTAGGATCAAATACAGAATCAGGACAGTGAAGTTCAGCTCAGTAGCATTTGAGTTAGCATTCGAAAGTTTAAAACAACTGTGTGTATTTGGGAGAAAGCCAAGAATCAGGGTCTCCAGAGCATAATGTAGCTAATAATGTGAATTTGTCTTACTAGAAAAAAGAGAAGAGGAACTTTTGGGAGAGGCACGAACAACTGAAAACAGTCAAATGTGATGAATGTGTATTTGGGTTATGTTTTCTAAGATTAGTATAATATCAACATTTTGACTGCCAAATAAATTTGTCAAATGCCTCTGGCTCCTGGCAGTTAGACCTCAGACCAGCAATAGAGCTGAATTCGTTATTGGAAAAGTATATATCTTACTTGTATTTAAAAGCATCATTGGCTTATAAATAAAATAGAATAGAGGTTTAAAAAATATTTTTTCTACCAGGAACTGCTACTTTCTCAAGGTCCTTTGGCCCTTTTTGAAGACCCTGATGAGCCATCCAACACAAACATTTTCTCTTTGCTGTGGCTGGCCATCTTTGGGAGTCTTCCTTCCACTTGGTAGTCAAGCTTCTTATTTCCATATTCCATGATACAATCTCTAGGTTATACTTGTGAATGCCTTCTTTTAAAAAGCATTTCCATATGTTTTCTTCTTTCCTGTGTGGTATTTGCTCCTTCGTCTGATGGGTCTTGAAGGACTTCAGATAGATAGATGGTTCTGTTCAGTTCACTGCTCCTCCTCCTGCCAGGACTGTTCCTAAATGTTCCTGAATGAAGGAGTGCCAACCCTTCCCTACATTTCCCTTTGCATTCACCAGCCTCAGTTTGGCTTAGTGACTGTTAGAGAGCTTCTCCAGAAGTCACTTTTCATATCTTGAATATCACCTTTCCTTCTGCTCATTTCCTCTGGACTAAAGGGAAAAACATTTCATATTTAAAATATTACTTGACTTATTTTGAAAATACTTGCCTAACAAGTCCAAATCCTGTCACCCTTTCTCCTTCTATTTAATATAGAAGTATTGAACAGTTATGTGTTTGGGAGAGTGGACTATTTTATTTTTTTTAATAGTCAAGCAAACCTTAGATAATTGCTATTATTATTCCCATTTATAGATGGGGACATTATTGGTAAAGAGAAGAGGCATAATTCCCCACCAAAGTCCATGATCTTAGCCATTATTCTTGCTTCTGTGCTAGGGAACTTCACATTCATTTCATTTTTTTTTCCTTTGTTCAATTCCCAATTAGCCCTCAGTATGTTAGATGAGCAGAAGATGGGGAAGGGACATGGACTCACATTTCCATCTTTCTAATCCTGCTCCCTGACTTTTCAGTGAGTTCAAATGACTCCTCTCTGCCTCTTCTACCTCTTCTCACATCTGCTTTTCAACCTCTCTCTTCCAAAACCTCTTTATACTTTTTATTTCCTCCTTTCATAAATATCAAGAGACAAAAGGTAAAGAGGAATGGCACAAGGGGGAAAAGCAATTGTAATCCTTTCTTCACCCCCCTGTAGTTCTGCTCATTGTGGTCTTTACATTGGTTTAGTTCTTTTCACAAGATCTTTTCACTGTATACCACTTGCATGGTAGGCCTGTCTGGTGTTTGTATCCAGTCTATAGATGATAGAGTTAATGGGTTGAAACATACCTTAGAAAAGCCCACAGGATGAGTTTATAAACTCACAAATAGCTCCTCAAGTTGACATGGTTGAAAATGTAAAATCTGAAGTCAAATATTCTGACTGAGTGTTTGTCCCCTGCACCACCCCAGTAATAGCAGTAGCTTCAGCAAATACTGTATTTACCACCGCCATCTCATAATACCAAGTTTGGCTTACAGTCCACTGGGGATGAGCCCTCAGTCTTGGAGGAAGTATATCACTCACAATATCTTCATGCCAGTTAATGTGAATATTTTCGATTTTACAGTGATGAACAGCAACGGGATTATTTAATGGAAAGACGGGACCTCGCCATTGATTTTATTTTTTCCTTAGTATTAATAGAAGTTTTGAAACAGGTAGGTCATTAATTTAATGTTATTTTTAGATAAGATTTATTTATCTGAAAACTTCTTAAGTTTTTAAAGTCTAGGTTTATTTATTTATGAATTTCAAATACTGGGTCATATGAATTGTATTTATTGATCGCTGAAGTTCATACATAGTTATTACAAGTACTCTTATTGATTTGATCTTTAATATTCTCAAGTTAAGAGCCATCTCTTTTTTTTTCCAGATTCCACTTCATCCTGTATTAGACACTTTAATACATGACGTTATTAACTTGGCTTTCAAGCACTTTAAATACAAAGAAGGGTAAAGTAATTTCTCACCTTAGAATTTTGTCAAGGTTTGTGATTAAAACTAAATCTGGTTTTAGATGACCAGGGACCCCTAACCTGTCTGATTATATCTCCTTTAGGTACCTTGGCCCAAACACTGGCAACATGCACATTGTGGCGGACCTGTATGCAGAAGTCGTTGGAGTGCTGGCACAGGCTAAGTATGGAAATGTCCCTCAGAGCCTTCACCGTAGATACCAGGGTGCCTCTCTGCCCATCCCCACCTACTCTCAGGAAGGGGGCAAGCTAGCTTGTAGGAAGCAAGGGTGTTACTTTGCTATGTGTGCCCTTCTCTGAAACTGACTAAGAGCTTCCCCAAGGCAAGTATGAATCTTTCTCCAATTTGTTTGCTCTATTCAATTTGTTTGCTCTATTTTTTTCACTTGACAGTTGAGCCATATCCTACCAAGAGTTCACAAGTTTCATATGACTGCATCATAGAAAAAATGGGCTAATTAAATTACTTTTCTCTTTGCCCAAATATTCCAAAGATGTTAATCAATATTAAAAGTTAGGTTATGCTCATTTCAGCAGCACATATACTAAAAATTTTTGTTTTCTATATTCCACAAGTGTGTGGTTATGATATATCATCTATGAGTGGGAAAATTGACTTCTAGAATGTCCCTTTTCTGTAGACCTTACTTAATTCAGCCGAGCTAAAAATGTCCCATACTCTGTCATGGAAACAAGTCAGAGGAGAATTCTCATTGCTAAATTTATCTGGCCCCATAACACTACTTAGCAGGCTAGAACAAAGTGGTGGTAGGTTATTAGTAATAACACACTTCTTCCAAAAGTGATGTCATACCCCATTCTTCCATCTTCATCTTATTCCACCCTCAGGCAGATCAGGCAAGATCCCAAGTGCCTAGGTTAGGCAAAGTGAGCCAGGGACCTAATGAGAACCCAAGGCAAGAGGCCTGCTGAAAGCAACAGTGATGCCCATATTCTGTGAAATGCAATCCTCTGGAAGAGATTTTTGTCTTCAAGAAATAGAATTTCCTAATTTAGTATCATGGAAATACCCAGTTTATCCAAAAGCAAAACAAAACAAAAAATTTACAGAAATTACTCAGCAATCTTACCAACTCAAAATAGGCGAGCACTCAGGACAGACCCCCACAAAACTCCTTGGCATGATTTAACTAACCCAGTTTATCTATTTATCTAGACCACTCATTTTGTCTAACACATGGAACATGAGTAATTAGAGGGAAGAGAGGTGGGTATACTCACGCCAGTGAGAACTATAAAACTCAAAGACTGACAGTAACAGAAAGGAAAGACCAGCTAATGCATGCACGAGGACTAAATAGTACAGTTATCTGGGCCATTTTGCATTAGACAACTTTGTACTTTTTTTTTAAATATTTTATTTATTTATTTTTAGAGAGGGAAGGGAGGGCGATAGAGAGAGAGGGAGAGAGAGAAACATCAATGTGCGGTTGCTGGGGTCTATGGCCTACAACCCAGGAATGTACCCTGGCTGGGAATCGAACCTGGGACACTTTGGTTCCCAGCCCGCGCTCAATCCACTGAGCTACGCCAGCTAGGGCGACAACTTTGTACTTTTATTAAAGCCCACTGTAATCATTATGGTTCACCAGTCATCAAGAAAAAAAAAGAATAATGTGTTTTGGAGAGATTTCCTTGACAACTGAATGATAAAGGTATTGGCATTTTGAAAGTATAAGCTGAAATTATCTGGCAAATTAATTCATGCATCTCTGCCTCATTCCTGAAAAAGATCAGAAAATGAGTTATAGTATGTATTTTCGGTGATTAGTCAAACCCTGAAAATTTCAACATATTCCTTTGTAATTCCTTTGTAATTACTGCAACATAATTCTTTTATCCAATCATTTGTGCCATGCCAAAAATAATATTTTGTGTTCTTACTTTTTGTTAATTATGTATAACAATATTGGTTACTTATAGAATGACCGTCCTTAACTACATCAATTTTGAGTTAGCTGTGAATGAATTAAGAAACAGTGTCATAACCAAACAACAGTCTAAGGTTGTAGGAATTTCCATATTTGGTCAGATGTATGATCCACCAAGCCAAAGTCTTCTTACCAACAGTGGCTTTTTTTTATTTTCATGATGTTTGTCTGCCTTCTGCAGTAGTAGAGCAGTCTTACTTTCTACTGCTGAATTGAGTAATGTCTCAATTTGGACAAAGCTCCAATATTTTGCCACCACAGGAGAACCGCTTGACCAACGGGTTCTTATAGTTAATCACAGTAATATCTGGTCATCACAATCAATGGACAGTTAGCCTTTATTGAGAATACAGTCTTAAGCTGGTGTCATACTATGAATTATCATATTACTTTCTTCTCATAAGCACACCAGGAGCACACCACATTATCATTGCCTTAGAAAGTCATGCTTCATTTGTTCTTGAAGAAAGAGGATGTGTACTTACCAGGTACAGGGTGGTTATCTTCTTTTTAAAATAAACTTGACTAATGTAACAATTTTAATTTTTGATTTTGCATCTAGTTCCCAATGATAATGCATGTGAAATATTTTCTTCATTATGACTTTAGTTTTTAATACTTAGTCTTTTTAATTTAGTTTTTAAGTTTCAGCAAAATCACTATTTTTAATCTTATTAGTAGTAATGTGCTTAATTCACATTCTTAAGGGAAAACATTTTTGCTTTGAAGTGACATTTTTCTATAGTGTTGACTTTTTCAAAGTCAATTAAGTTAAAATTGGGTGGTTTAAGGTGACTTTTTCTTGGGTAGTGGTTGTTGTTAAAATTTGGTATAGTCATTTAAATACTGAAGATTGCATCTAAGGTTCATAGGTTTCAAAACTGCTTTCTCCATGTGTGATGTCTTAGTGTATATATTCTTACTCTCATTTTTATAATATGTATTATTCATTTTAAAGTAAAAGTTATTTGTATGTAAATGTCATAGCATAACAAAGCCTAAGTAATCATTAAATTAATGTATTGCCTAAAGACAATTCTAAAAACTAAAGGCATGGTCATTGAAAAGAAATTTATTTTTCCCTAAAATTATTTTAAAAGAAAATAGATTTTAGCACAAATAGATTTTTGGGTTATTTTTATGCTAAAATAACATGCTTATGTCACTTGGAATTTTTTCAAGTAAAAGATAGCCATATTTATTTTTAAATGAGAAAGAAATAGACTTTTAACCACTAGCTCATGAGAATATTGAAATAGTGAGTTATGCAAATAACCTGCCTTCTCCTTCCCCTGAGGAAAGACCTCAGTATCACATGGTCTTTAAATTAATATAACTCTAACCAATAAGATTAATTTTCTTTTTTAAACTCTCACATTTCAAAATTAAATCAATATTTTTTTCTTTTTTAGTGTCTGGAAATAAGTTCAATTAAAATACGATTTTTAAAAATCCAGTTAGGAATTATTAATTTTTATAATTGATTGAAAGTCACTGCCATTGCTTTCCATGCCATTTCTTCTCCCCTCTTCTCTCCATCTCTACCCAAACATTTCTGCTTGCCCCCCATCGAACTCAGATCCCCTCTGAAATCTTCTCTATCCAGGTGAAAAGAGTCCCTTCTTTCTCCAATGCCCTCTACCTTCTTTAAGTACAGTATTCACATAAAAGACAATGGGAAATATGAGAAAGTGATCTGGCCTGGGGTGTTCGACCTCCCCGAAGGATCAGACAGATCCAGGCAAAGTGCCAGACATGTGCTAACACACTGCATTTTTATTATTATTATTATCAATATTCACATGGTTTATACATTGTTTTATCTTCCCAATTAACCTTTATACTGTTCTAGATAGGGAGGGGCTTTATTTCATAATTCAGGACTGTCATTAACTATGCAGCTGGATTATAGTGGAAGTTCCTGGAATTTGCATCAGGAAGACCTGTGTTCGAGTCTCTTCTTTATTACTTTGGTCTTCTGGATTTGTTTCTTCATTTGTAAAATTGAAATGCATTCACTGCCTGACTCAGTGGATTGTTGTGAAGATAAAAATGTGAGAGTACAACTTGTATCAAATATGCACCATCTTACAAATATATTTGATTGTCATTCCTGATTCAGACCAGTGTTTCAGAAACTTCAGCACATCAGAAATCACCTATATAAGGCTTTTAAACAGGATGACTGGACTCACCCCCAGAGTTTCTTGTTCAGGAGGTCGGGTTTGGGCCAGAGAATACATGTTCCTTACAAGTTCCCAGGTGATGCTGATCTGGGGACCACACTTTAGGAACCACTGCTCTGGACATACTATGACACAAAGGGTAACAGCATGAACTCTAGAGCCAGACACTTGGCTTAAAATTCTAGCTCTGCCAGAATTATTCACACGATGAAACATCTGCCACAAGTTCCTCTTATGTAAAAAGGGCACAATAGTAGCACCTACTGGAATGGCTGTGAGTTAAATGAGTGATTCTTTGAAGTTCACTGAACTTTGCCTTGAGCTCTGAATCATCATTTTTTTACTATAAGAAGTAGAAAAGAAGGATGGTATTGCAGTTTAGAATTTATATTTCATGCATCATTATCTTCTTAAAACCTTTTATTGTAAAATATATGTACCAAACCTAAAGACAAAACCTATACATTGTTTAGAAAAAGATAGTTTTAACCAGTTGTTACCAAGTGAATACCATGTCACCTCCTCCACCAAGCCAAGAACTAGAAAATTGCCAGCTTTCATGAAGCCCTTATACCCACCTCACCATTCATACACTCCTTTGCTGCCTTTTAGTGAAACATAGCTATATGTTACTGTCCTCTTTATTTATCCTGAAATTTCTGCTTTGTCATGTCAAGAGCTAGTGTTCCATACTTCTGGGATTCTGTTGGTTGGCCTTTAACTTCTATCATCATAATTACCCTCTCCAATCACACCTTGCTCCTAACTGACCCTTTTAACTTATGCAGAACCTCATGCTGATGGTCTCAGGAAACCAAATATAATGAGTCTTAAAACACCTTCCTTGTCCTTTTTTAACCAGCAGTGAAACTGACTATTTTAGAAGTAGTTTGGATAACTTTTATGTGTATGTTCCGTCAGCCCCAGGTACTTTGAAGATCTGCTACTGCTTTGCATCATCTTCCTTTAATTCTATATGATATGATAATATTGTAATTAATATCATTAATTATTCATATTATTTTACTTTCAAACAATACAAATGCCTTAAGTTCCTTGAGGACTGCATATTTAGTTGCAAATTCCCATACCTATTGTAGAGAGCTTACTTGTCTTCTAAAGCTGGTTTAAATTTTCCCATTAGTAGGTTCTCCTTTAACCTTAAAATATTTTCTTTAACAATCATGAGCCTAAAACTACAAAAGAAACTTGAAAATAAAACTTTGGAGGTGGATGCAGGAGTGTTTCTGGGTGTCATTCCCTGTCACTTGTCAGACCGACTGGCCTGGCATGCTGTGCTCATGCTTGCAACTGTGCTCATGCTGTGTTTCATGCCCTTGGGGTCTGCAAGTGTGTTGGAAATTGCTAAGCCTGAGGAAATGGAACTCAACTAATGGAGATCTATTTAGGAGCTATACTGTCTGGAGAGGATTATACCCCTGGCTGTTATCCCTAGCCCAAAGGAGATGTTGAGCATCTTACAAAATAAGTGAAGAGAGGAGAAGATGAGACTCTACCAAACCCCCAATATCAAATCCTTTCAAAATGGCAGTCACTGTACTTAGATTTCAAGGACCTCCCTATCCCTGTTGCCCCATCACCCTGAGATGCTGAAAGCCTCCATTACAGTTGCTTTCCTACCCATTATTTGATAACTCATGCATGTGTTTTTCTTAGATTCCATGCTGTGAAGAAGAAATTTATGGCGGAGCTCAAAGAATTACGGCACAAGGAGCAGAGTCCATATGTTGTTCAAAGCATCATCAGCTTGATAATGGGGATGAAATTCTTTCGGATTAAGATGTATCCAGTGGAGGACTTTGAGGCATCACTTCAGTTTATGCAGGTAATACCTTGAGGCCAAGAAGCTCTCAGCTGGAGTGACTCCCTGCCTCAAAGTAACTCAATCAAATGTGAAAATCCATTCTCTTGTCAAGGTAGAAAAAAGTCCTACTTTTCTCATAATAATTCAGAAAAGGCCTTGTCACCAAATAATAAATTTGCAGGCACATAATTTCATTTTGAACTTTACATCATCTTTAGGGTACTCTGACCAGTGGGATGTTTTATTTACTAACCTTCCCTCAATCTCTCTCTCTCTCATTTATTTATTTTCTTACCCATTGGCTACATAATGTTCTATAAATAAAATATAAAATGTAGCTGATTTTTTTATTTTTTAGAGTTGATAGCATTAGTTTGCTATGCTAAACTCCATAGACATCAGAACTTTAAATAATAATGAGATCTATCTATTCATACTAACAGAAGGAATCCATTTTTTAAAAATTAACCAAACCATACAGGTTTAGATGTTGATTACTTGGTGTTTAGTATTACATGCTAACAAAACAGTTGTTGCTAATGAGGATCCTGTAGAATATGCAGCTCTATTAGAGTTTACAAAAACTTTAGTATCTGAAGGGATTTTTTTAATGCTGCTGTGAATTAGACTTACTGTATTTTGCTGTATGTATGTATATATATATATATATAAAACACACACTTTTTGCCCAAATTTTTGAAGGAAAAATAAGGATGAGCATTATACACAGGTATAATGATTACATGCCACGGGTATAATAACCAGTGAAATAATACTGTATAATGTTTATACACCATATTTTGCCGTGTATAATGTGTACCCACATCTTTGTGCACATTGCAGGTTTAGATGTACACAAAATAAAGAGCTAAGGTATAGGGGTTTGATAACAGACTGTACCACTTCATACAACTGGGACAGCTAGAATCAAAAAGACAGTGTTGGTGAGAGGATGCAGAGAAATTGGAATCCTTGTGTACTGCTGATGGGAATGTAGAATGGCACAGCAGCTTTAGAAAACAATTTGGTAGCTCCTCACATGGTTAAAACTAGAATTACTATATAATCAAGCAATTGCACTTCTAGGGATGAAAATATATGTCCACACAAAAACATGAATGCAAATGTTCACATAGCAGCACTTCCATAATAGCAAAAATGTAGATATAAGCCAAATATTCATCAACCAATGAATGGTTAACAAAATATGGTCTATCTATGCAATATTATTCAGCTACTAAAAAGGAATGAACCATTCATATTTACATGCTATAATATGGATGAACCTTGAATATAGTATGCTAAGTTAAAGAAGTCAGACACAAAAGGCTATATATATGATTCTATTTATATGAAATATCCAGAATAGGCAAATCCATAGAGACAGAAAGTGGTTGTGTAGAGTTGGAGGAAGGGATTGTGGGTAGGGAGGTTGGGGATGACTGCTAGGGAGGGTAAAGTTTCTTTGCAGGATAATAAAAAGGTTCTAAGTTTGATTGTGGTAATAGTTTCACAACAATAAATATATGAAAAGCCATTGAACCGTGCACTTAAATAGGTGAGTTACATGGTATGTTAACTACATCCCAAAAAAATCCTGTTTAAAAATAAAAAGAATACAGGCTATGTATATAGAACTGCTTGGGTTTGAATTCAAGCTTCAGTGCTTTACTAGCTTTGGGACCCTGGGAAATCAGGCTTAGCCCCTCCCAGCCTCATTCACCTTATCTGCAGTGGTGATCGTGACACTAACCTTAGAAGGTGGTTCTGAGAATTCTCAGTAACTTCTAACTTCTAACTATTATTATTTTTATTCTCCTCACCTACTAACTCATGCATCTATGTATTTGAATGACTAGTTGAGAGAGTATTTACATATTATTGCAAAAAAACTGTAGGAAAAAGACCACAGTGCTGGGGACCATGAAGCTCCATTCTGTTATCAGTGACGCTATGCTGAGGCACTGTTATCAGTGTGTAGCTCAGGCTGAGGTCTTAGTGTGAAAGAATGGACTGGGGACTTCAGTAAGTGCTGTTGGTGATAGGCCCAAAATGTTGACTAGAAATAAGTGGTAATAAACAGCTAATATGGATATTCATGTCATCCCAAATACATTTAGCCTTGGACTCTTTTATGGAAACAATTCCTAGTAAAGGCCACAGTAAGTTACCACCTCCATCCAGGAAGGGGAAAGGGGCTGGCAGAACTCTGGACAGGGCAGCTCCTACTAGATGATTCCTGGGCAGCCAAAAATATCCTTTCATTGACAACAGTCCACAGGCAAATACATCCTTGCTTGAGGAGCTACTGCAAAGGTTTCCTTGTCTAAGGTGGGGAAGGGAAGCCTTCCGGACTTGCTTGTGAAACTGTCTGAATAATAAACACACTTCAGATTCAGGGTTAGCAAGTAAACAGCTCTGTACCCAGGGCTGTCGGGGCCTAAAATTAATATAAGGTCTTCTTCCTCTTTTCCCATGTTTACCTTCTTTGGGGAATCTGTGTTTGTGGCTTAGTCCGGGACTCAGGGACCCACACACAGTAGGTGGTCAATAGAAATTTGTTGCAAATTAATGACTGATCAAATCAACCAGTAAGTCAGTGGATTAATGTCTCCTTGCTGCTGGTAGACGCTTTGTCCTTTCACCTTAGTGTTTGAGATCAAAGGAAGAGGATAGTGAGAAACCCAGCCTTGGGAAATGGGCCATTGTAGATTTTAATATAAATGCTTAATTTGTGGTTTTTAAATATATTTGGAATATGTCTTGTTAGTATGTATGGTGGAAGTAAGAGTTGTTTACTTAAATTTGTATAAATACATTTTATGTGCTCATCTCAGTCTATGCTTCCACCTTTAACTCTTTTTGTACTTTCTAGGAATGTGCACATTATTTCCTGGAGGTCAAAGACAAAGACATCAAGCATGCCCTGGCTGGACTTTTTGTTGAAATTCTTGTTCCAGTTGCCGCTGTGAGTTGTTACACTTTAATTTTTAAGAACTTCTTCAAATTGGGTTTGAGAGTCAATAATTTAATATAATATTAACATGCATCTCTGTTTCAGGCTGTTAAAAATGAAGTCAACGTTCCCTGCCTTAGAAACTTTGTTGAAAGTCTGTATGATACCACTCTGGAGCTTTCTTCTCGAAAGAAGCATTCCTTGGTTAGTAACTATGAGAAAATCAAAACATAAAAATGCAGAGATTAAAATTTCTAGGATACAATCTTTTGAGAGTCACAAGCATTCCACAGGTAGAAGAATTACCTACAGCTCCCTCAAGGAAATGTAGCATTTCAAAATTTGGAGCTTACACTTAATGTTGACCATGATTGAATCATGGCAATATAAGGTGATAAGACCATGTCACCACCATGAACCTTCTAGTTCTAAGGATTGTGGTGTTTATTTTTGAGTTTGGCTTAACTTGATTTTTGTTTGAATTTCTGAGTATTTTTTCCAATATGAAGGCTAAAGTTTATAATAACAGTTTCTCCTCTCAGTCCTCAAGAGTCCTCCCTGGCTAATTCTTCCAAAATACTGAACCAGCATGTATCCAGGCAGTGGGGAGTTGCGACACAGATAATTGCCATAGGAAAGATTCTCTGAAGGTTAAGAAAACAATTTTGGGGAAAGCTTTTATACTAAGAGCAGCATAGAAAATTATTTTAAATTCCTACAACCTTTTGCCCTTATTGGTAAATAAAGCTCTGGTTTATGAATCAGCAAGTATTATACCAGCTGTTGCAATACTATAAAGGAAGCAGCTTGCTTAAGTCACTGGTACTGGTATAGTTGATGCTAGTCCTCAAAGTGTGAACATTGCCACCATTATTTGAGCAGTACTCAGAGTTGCTTTGCTGGTAGTGGTCACAAAATATGCTCATTTGTCTATATTTTGTGGTTATTGTGACTGAATGCTTGCTCATGTGTTTTTGTTGTTGTTTTTGTTTTAGATTACTGGCCTGAATTAAAGTTACACTCAATGGTAGCAATAGTTCAAAATCAGTTTAAAATCTAGTTGACTTTAAAAAATTAGGTTTTCTGGTCAAGATGGCAGCATAGGAAAAAGTAGTACTTGCAGCCTTCCACCACCATATCAAAATTATAACTAAACTATAGAACAATGATTATTTAAAACTGTCTGAAATCTAGATGAACAGAAGTCATACAACTAAGGATATGAAGAAGAAGCCACATCAAGACTGGTAGGAGGGGCAGAGACACAAAGGGCTGGTCCCACACCCATGGGTGGTGGATAAAAATTGCAAGAGATATCTCCACTGTGGAGGTCACCCCTGAGCAGCAAAGAATCCCAGCACCACATCATGTTCCCACCCCAGGTTTCTACTGTAATGAAGAGAAGTACCCGTAAAGTTCTGTCTGTAAAAACCAGCAGGGTTTCTGGCTGAGTGAGATGGAGGGCTTCTGGAGTTCCAGGTATTTCCTCTTAAAGGGTCTGCATGGACTTAGTCAGAATCACTCTCTCTGAGCTCCAGCTCAGATAGCAGCCTTGAAAGGCTCCAGGGACATATGGAGAGGGGCTGAATTGTCTGACATCAGGGTGAGAACTTTTTCCCAGACAGAAGTGCTGGCAGAGGGCATATTTCCTTTTCCAAGCCCTCCCCCAGTAGAGCTGTCAGGAAGGCAACATATCTCCATCAACCTATCAACCTGAGTCTCCATCAACCTATCTCTGTTCATTCCACCCTGGTCATTCCCTGAGACCTGACCCCACCAACTGCAGGCCAACCCAAGCTGCTTCCGGTGGCTTTTCCACACGAATGGTCTGTCTTGGCTTATGTTTCAGATTTTCCTAAAACCTCTCTAGGACTCTTCTAAAACTTTAAACAAGCAGCATTTGGCCTCAACATGCCCCATACTTCTTGCTAAATAACCCTAGGCCCAGCACTAGTAGCAACTGACCTTGGCTCGAAGCTTGTCTTCCACTGAGCACTTCCTAGCCCAGCACACATAGAAGCTATCTGCACACCGCCTTCTATCTCATGCTGGCTGGCCCTGAGCAGAACACTGGCAGTGGCTGACCTTGACTTGTACTTCCTGAAAGGCCCCAGAACCATATACCTGATAGACTGCTTCAGATCATTCAAAGTACCACCCAGCAATCTCCACAAATGACAAATACAACAGGAAGACTCAAATGTACCAGAGCTCCACTGAAGTAAGTCCTGATTTGGGAGGTGGGTCATGCACAGCTGATTCTCCACAGTAGTTGCCGCCAGCCCTTGTAGCCAATAGGCCTGGAGGTAAATCCCTTTTGTTGATGTACCAATAGCAACCAAGGCTCAACTACAACAGGGGGTTGTACATGGCCCACATGGGGGGCAGCACACCTGGAGCACCCTGTTCAGGTGAACTAAAAGGCCATTCCACTAAACCCTACAGGACACCAACTATATTAGGCCATTCTACCAGGCCTGGGAGATGTAGCAGCTCTCCCTAATACAGAGAAATAAACACAGGGAAGCTCCCAAAATGAGGAGACAAAGACACATGACCCAAATGAAAGAACAAAACAAAACTCAAGAAAAAGAACTAACCAAAATTGATACAAGCAATCTACTAGATGCAGAATTCAAAACGCTGGTTATAAGGTTGCTTAATGAATTTAGGGGAAGAAGTATATGAACTTACAACTTCAACAGCATAAACAGGGACATGGAAACTATTAAAAAGAACCAGTCAGGAATGAAGAATACACTAAATGAAATGAAGAATAATTTACAGAGAATCAATAGGAGAGTGGATGAAGCTGAGAAACAAAAGTGATTTGGAATATAGTGAAGCAAAATACACCCAATCAGAACAACTGAAAAAAAAAGAAATTAAAAAAATAAAAATAATGTAAGGAGCCACTGGATCCTTCAAACACACCAACATTTGCATTGTGACGGTTCTGAAAACAGGAAACCCCAACCCTTGGGCACAGACCAGTAGCAGTCTGTGGCCTGTTAAGAACCAGGTTGTACAGCCGGAGGTGAGGGGCAGGCAATGGAGTGAAGCTTCTTCATCTGTATTTACAGCTGTTCCCCATTACTTGCATTACCACCTGAGCTCCACCTCAAGTCAGATCAGTGGTGGCAATACATTCTCATAGGAGCTCAAACCCTTTCTGTGAATGGTGCACATAAGAGATCTAGGTTGTGTACTCCCTATGAGAATCTAATGACTGATGATCTGAGGTGGAGCTGAGGTGGTGATGCTAGCTCTGGGGAGCGGCTGCAAATGCAAATTATCACTAGCAGAGAGGCTAGACTGCACAAAAATCATAATAAATCACTTGCTTATAGACTCATATCAAAACCCTATCAGTGAGTGGCAGGTGACAAGTAAGTGGCATCTGGTGGCAGGCTATAAAGACATTCCTCACCACCACCCCCGGTCTGTGGAAAATTGTCTTCCACAAAACTAGTCCCCAGTGCCAAAAAGGTTGGGGACCACTGCTGCTAGAATAAGAGAAAGAGCAAGAAATTGAAAACCTCCTTGAAAAAATAATGACAAAACTTCCCTAACCTAGTAAAGGAAATAGACATACAAGTCCAGGAAGCACAGAGAGTCCCAAACAAAAAAGTCCCAAAGAGGCCAACACCAAGACACCGCATAAGTAAAATGCCAAAAGGTAAAGACCAAAAGAGAATCTTAAAAGCAGCAAGAGAAAAGCAGCTAGTTATCTACACAAGAGCTCCCATAAGACTGTCAGGAGATTTTTCAACAGAAACTTTGCAGGCCAGAATGCATTGACAAAAAATATTCAAAGTGATATAAAGCAAGAAACTACAACCAAGATTACTCTATCCAGAAAAACTATCACTATTTATTTATTTATTTATTTATATTGAGTTTTTTTGGCATAACATTGGTTAATGAAATTATATAGGTTTCAGATGTACAATTCTATAAGACATCATCCGTATTGTATTGTGTGTTTACCATGTCAAGTCTCCTTTTAACACCGTTTCTCCCCTATTTTCCCTCTTCTACCTGTCCTCACCCTCCTTTCCCTCTGATAATCACTGTACTACTGTCTGTGTCTATGAGATTTTTTTTTGCTTAATCCCTTCACCTTTTTCACCCAGCCCCCCAACCGCCTCCCCTCTGACAGCTGTCAGTCTGTTCTCTGAATCCATCAGCCTGTTTCTGTTTTACTTGTTGGTTTGTTCATTAGATTCCACATATAAGTGAATTCATATGGTACTTGTTAGTCTCAAAAATCATTAAAATCTTGGAGGTAAACATAGGTAATAAAATCTCAGACATTTCTCATAGCAACATTTTTTCTAATGTACCTCCTTGAGCAAATAAAACAAAAGAAAAAATAAACAAGTGGGACTATATAAAATTTAAATGTTTTTGCACAGCAAAGGAAACCATCAAAAAAATGAAAAAAAAAACCCATTGAATGGGAGAACATGTTTACCAATGATACATCTGAAAAGTGGTTAATATCCAAAATTTATAAAGAACTTATAAAACTTAACACAGGAAAAAAAAACAATCCTATTAAAAAATGGACAAAGGACCTGAATAGACACTTTACAAAGAGGACATACAGATGGCCTGTGGACATATGAAAAGATGTCCAACATCACTAATCATCAGAGAAATGCAAATTAAAACCACAATGAAATATCATCTCACGCCTGTCAGAATGGCTATCATCAATAAATCAACAAACAAGTGTTGGCCAGGATGCAGAGAAAAGGAAACACTCATGCACTGTTGGTGGGAATGCAGACTGACACAGCCACTGTGGAAAACAGTATGGAGTTATCTGAAAATATTAAAAATGGAACTGCTTCATGATCCAGTGATTCACTTCTGGGAATGTATCTGAAGAAACCCCAAACACTAATTTGAAAGAATATATGTACCCCTATTTCATTGCAGCATTATTTACAATGGAAATTTGGAAGAAGCCCAAGTATACCAATCAGCAGATGAGTGGATAAAAAAGCTGTGTACATTCACACAGTAGAATACTATTCAGCCATAAAAAAACAAGGAAGACTTAACCTTTATTATAGCATTGATGGACCTGGAGAGTATTATGCTATGTGAAGTAAGCCAGTCAGAGAAAGGCAAAGCTAATTTAGAATTGAAAGACATATGAAGATGTTCCCGGACCAAAAAAACAAAAAGCTAAAGGATTTCATCACCAACACACCAGTATTACATGAAATGTTAATGGTTCTTCTTACAGATGAAAAAGAATAAAAAGTTCAAATATGTGAACAATAAAATGAAAATAAATAAATATCTATCAACAATTGAATCTAAAAAATAAAATAAACGAACAGGCAGAACAGAAGCAGACTCATAGATGCAGAGGACATTTTGATGGTTGCCAGGTAGAAGGGGAGTTGGGGAGTTAGGTGAAAAAGGTGAAAGGATTAAGAAGTACAAATTGGTAGTTACAGAATAGTCATGGGGAGGTAAAGTACAGCATAGGAATATAGTGAATAATATTACAATAATTATGTATGGTGTCAGGTGGGTACTAGATTTACTAGGTTGATCTATTAGTAAGTTATATAATGTCTAATCGCTGGGGTGTATGCCTGAAACTAATATAACACTGCATGCCAACTGTAATTGAAAAATAAAAAATTATTTAAAAATTTAAAAAAAAGAAAACTGAGGTAGCGGAAATGTCAATTGAACCTAGAATTACAATTAAAAATCAACTACTAAGTCTGTGATACTGTAAATTGAAATCGAGTAGTGTTTCCTCACCAATTCACATCCCACAATAACTCTACATTTAAAGCATATATATGTAAATATATTTGTATAGGTATGCACATGCTTTTAATGAACTTGTTTAAATGAAAAAAAAATCTGTTACTATTTTATATAATAAAAAATAAAAATAAAATAATGAATTGTTAAGCACTGAATCTCATTGTGACCATTGCTTTTTTGCTAATTCAAGTTAATAGATGAGCTAGTAATATTTGGTTTTAATCTTCACTAGCTTTAATTTTAGGAGAGTCATAAAGGTTATGCTCTCTGGTTTAGCAAAGTGGTGATGAGTTCAGCATGTATATTTCTTGCATGGCCACCCATGAGTTGTTCTGTCCTCTCCAGCTGCTGTGGGAAGCTGGCCCGTGAGGCTGAAAAAGTGCAGTAGCACCTTTGTTTATTCAGTCATAAGCAAATTCCTTCTGTGGTTAAATTTGTCTTGATGGCATTTACCAATGCAATAACATGTCTTTTAGGAATCTTCCTTAATTATAAGAAGATTACATGCAAAATAAAATATGCACATCTACCTCTAAGGCAGGGACAAACTAATAAAAGTTTATAAGCAAAAAAGCCAGTAGCATCAAAATCAGCATGCCTTCCTGCTTTCCTTCTGAGAATTGAGAGTGATCAAATATGAGTTTTGTGTTTAAAATTTAGAAGTGAAGATCAAATCAGTGAATCAGGTTTTCACTTACTTTACATGAAACTTGCACATTATATATAACTCTAGATTATTTATCCCCATTGTCATCAGAAACCCTTTGTGACATATCCACCTCAGCATGGCACCGTTGAGCCTTCTTTTGTTATAAGGGTCCTGTTTATTCTGCCCCATGCAGGCCACAAAAAAGGTTCTGAGAATGTGTATTTCCTGGTTTGCTGAACTATAGCCCTTCAGTGACATTGTCTTCTTTATCCCCAGGCCTTGTACCCCCTGGTGACCTGTCTGCTCTGTGTCAGTCAGAAGCAGCTGTTCCTGAACAGGTGGCACATTTTCCTCAACAATTGCTTATCCAACCTTAAGGTTAGTAGTATTGGCTCTAAAAGTCTTTTATAAAAATTTATATAGTTCTTAGTCTGATATATGAGCTTCTGAGAATGATTTCTGATATTTGTAGAAAAATTATCCTACACTCTTGGAATGATGAAAAAATATTAAGGGCTCTCTTTATCAAGTGTAGGCTATTTGAGAACATGACTTAGGGATAAGAGAAATTACTCCAGATATCCTCTCCAATAAGGATTGCTTTAAAAGTAGAATTAAATGCCCTTCTTTTGTATGCACCTATTGTCACATTTAATCTAAATGATTTTTTTAATTTATTTATTTATAGAGAGAGAGGGAGGGAGGGAGAGAGAGAGAGAGAAATGAATGTGCGGTTGCTGGGGGTCATGGCCTGCAACCTAGGCATGTGCCCTGACTGGGAATCGAACCTGCGATGCCTGGGTCGCAGCCCGCGCTCAATCCACTGAGCTACGCCAGCCAAGGCTAATCTAAATGATTTTTAAAAGGGAAGTTACAGTTCATTGGCAGAAGCATATGAGTTGATTTCAGAAGCTCACCTATGCCTCCTCTATCCTTCTACCGCCTCCAGCCTAGGAAATATTTGGGGAGGGAGGGAGTTTCATTCTGTGAGGTGATTGACTTAGTAACAAAGAGCACTAATTTCTTGTCACTGATGTTTGTGATTATTTGAAGGTATTCTATTTGAGCCACATGCCAGTCAGTCAGGCCCAAGCCTTCACTGAACAGCTTTCTTTAGAGAAAAAGCACAGGGGCTGGGTGACATGAGAAATAAAGCCATGGTCCCTGAAACTGGGAAACCCACAGTGAAAACAACTGTAATGATCAGCCTTAAAATTGGCTTTATAGATTGCAAATGGTAAACCTAGTTTAAATTTCAGTAACCTATTAGTAAAAGACAAGTAAATGAAAACCATCCCTAATATAAGTGCACATAGGCAAGTATTTTTCACAGTTGTTCCCAGTTGTGTCCAGATATATTGAATTTCTTTTGCAAATTTGATATTTGCTCCTTTAGAATTTTTGAGAAATATACTTAGCTATAAAATCCTGTATGTGCTTATACATGTTACCTTGTCTTTTTTGTTCTAAGACACTTTAATTTGGTAAAGTGATTAAGATTAATTATATTATTTTGGCATTTTCTATAATTACACAATGATCTGAATTAGAACTGTTCAAAGTACCAACTATGTACTGGCTCTAAAAGCTGATTGTGAAATCCAAGATTAGAATCATTCCATCATTTCTTTTCTTCAAATTGGCAGTGAACTATAATAGCAGTAGATATAGAATTAAGTTTTTAAATATTCTGAAAAACAAAACTTTTCAGGGTTATCAACTCTTATATAATGGCCAGTTTAAAATTTGAAGCATTGCCTTTTTTTGTAATTTTGTAAATTTGTAAGTTATTCAGTAATTGGTTCCAGTTAGATTTTTTTTAATTTTACATTTTATACAAATAGAAAGTAATCATTATTTTCAAAACAAAATAGAGAAATTAATTGCAAATGTTCACAGAGCATTTTTCTATATATGTGTATGTTATGCCAAATGGGATGGTGATTCATTTTAGTTAGATTTAAAATTATATTTTACATGACAATTTATTCTTGTGGCCAAAAAGATCAAAATATTTTTGTCTAAAGTTGCTTTTAAAATATTGCAGCATAATCTTACTTTGGAACTTAATTGCTTTGAAGTGAGAATATTATTTGGAGCTCTGGTCAAAGCACATCTAAAAGACTTCGTAACAGGGTTCTAAAAGCCCTAGAGAGAAGAGTTTCCCTGTGCAAACACTTCAACCATTGGGATTTCTAAAAGAGAAGGGCAATAAGATCCCAGAGTCAATAAATAGTATAAAGAGTGAGCAACATTCCAGAATTCAGTTGAATTCAAGAAGTACTTATGAAATTCTCATTAAGTGTGGTGCTAGGGAAGGTACTGAAAGTGGGAAAAATAGGGGAAGTCAACTCTATGTCAACTCTAAGTCAACTCTTTTGTGGGAAGTCAACCCACAAAAAAACCAGAATTATCTTCTGGAGGGCAGGCTCCTTATAGTACAGGTTTTCCCCTGCTAGGTGAGTGTTCTAGGAACCCATCTGTATCAGTGTGCCAGGTGTTGTTGTGAGAGCCTGCATTTGGCTTCAGTGAATATTTTTTGAAGACTCTTTCAGTGTTTTCCCATTTCATGATGGATGATTTACAAGTACACTGGCCTTTACTGCGCTGAGTATTCAACTCTTGACCAAAACCTTCATGACCCTTGTGCCCCACCCTCCCTATTCACTTGATCTCACCCCAAGTGACATTTTTTTGTTGTTTCCCCAAATGAAAAAAGTTCTCAAAGGGAAACATTTTACTGATGTGGAAGAAGTGAAACAAAAAATAGCAGAAGCACTAAAAGCCATGAAAATTGATGAGTTCAAAAACTGTTTTGAGCAGTGGAAAAATGACTCAATAGATGTATTGCATCAAATGGAGAGTACTTGGAAGGTGACTACAATTTAAGCATAAAAGAATAAATACACAATCTTTTATAAATAAATTCCATTTTCTGGGTCCCCCTTTGTATAAGAATTTTATCTAGAATAGAGTCTCTGTCCTTGAGGAGCTTAGCATTTCATTGGGGGCTGTGTAATGAAGTGTCAAAATGTGTGATACAGAGAGTGAGGGATATAAAAGTTGGGAATTGGGAATTGGGATTTGTGGAGATCTGGTATCCCGTGAAGCACAAAAGTCGTAGTTATTAGGCAAAGTAATGGCAACAATATTTTACTTTATGGGTAATAAACTGTTGGAATTCACACCCCCAGGCTAAAAGACATAAAAATATTATTAATGAGTTACAATCAGAATATAGCTGTGTTCCATATATTTAGACCTAAACCCAATAGGGATTTAATGGGACCATTTGCAAATGTCATAAATATACAGAAAACTTTCCAAACCTCCTTGTGAATCCTCAGTAGGGAAGAAACACATGAGGAAAACTAACATGGCTTCACAAATATGCTTTGTCTTGAAGTGCTTCAGTATTTTATGGGATATAGAGCCAACCATATCATCTCATAAAGGACCACCAAACCAACTCACCCCATCATCCTTCCCTGAATTGGTCCTTCCAGCATACTTTCCCCCTTACCTCCACCTGCCCCACACATGCTTAAGCATGATGAACCTAGTGTTTGTACACAGTGAACTCAGTACACAGCCATTTCTGATGTACCCTGAAGAACTGAGTCGTCAAGGTGACAGAGCATAGTAACACTGCTCTGAGTACCAGCGAGCTGCTACTCACAGATTCAACACTCATTTAATGTCAGTCAGAAGCAGGCTCCTTTGGTAATACAACCTTTAGTATGTAACTAACTCAGTTAACCATACATATATTAGTAATATGACCTTATAAAGTGATGCAAAACATATGGCCCCTCTCACCACAATATCAACATCTTTCAGAGACTCTTAGTCATGACTAATACTCTCTTCTTTTCTGTATTTTATGTCAGAATCTGCATGTATTAAGATATAAAAAAAGATACAGTTCCTTCACATCTGCCATATATGCCTAATTCTAAAAAAAAAAAAGGAAATGTGATTTGAAAACTTGATTTAACAGTACCTTTAGTTTTTGTTATTAATCCTCATTTATTAACAGCTCTTTTAAAATGTAGTATTTAAGTACTCATAATAACTGTTAGTTTCTTATTCTTTAAAATAAATAAGGAGAATATATAAATGTCTTTTCTCTTACAATAATAAATGTCAGTGAGATCCAGGTAAAAGCAAAACAAAACCAAAAAAAGAAAACTCAAAATTTTTAAAAGATATATATATATTTTTTTTTAAGATTTTATTTATTTATTTTTAGAGAGGGAAGGGAGGGAGAAAGAGAGAGAGAGAAACATCAATATGCGGTTGCTGGGGGTCATAGCCTGCAACCCAGGCATGTACCCTGACTGGGAATCGAACCTGCAACACTTTGGTTCACAGCCCACGCTCAATCTACTGAGCTATGCCAGCCAGGGCGAAAACTCAAAATTTAAGAAAGGTATTTACTCTGTGATTAAAAATAGAAATAGTCCTCATTCATTAGAGGTCAGTTATGTGTTAGGTAAGCCAGTGGTAGGGCTTACATACATTGTCACAGGTCATCATGATAATGTTATATGCTACACTGGGCTATCAGTGAAAGTGTATTTCATGGATATTATTTATGTTTTTCTGAAAATTTCACTGAGATAGTGATACTTCACTGACAGGTAGACATTAGTCAGCCTAGTTTCATAGCCCTAGAAATCAAAGTACAAAATTAAAAATGGTTCTCCCTTCTCTCATCTCAGTCCCTGTTTGCACTAGAACTTGAATGTATTCAAGACTGTAGTTAGTCAATTCATTGACAATTTCTTATAAGAAGTGTACCAGGTCCTGGGAATAAGAGATGGATGAGGGAGTAACTCTCTGGTATCTTAGACCTTGTAATTTAGTGGGGGAAACAGTAAACATGTAAACAAATGCATGAGAAAAAAACTTCAGATAGTGATAACTGCTGTAAAGAAAATCAAATAGGAAGGTCTTTCAATTCCCGTTAAGGATCTCAAAGTGAAGTTGCTATGAATATATTTGATGAAACTTATCTTCAACACTTAACATATATTTGTGTGTAATTATCACAATGAAGTTTAAGGACTGCTTTTTGAAAAACTTTTCATGTAATAGTAAGGGTATTAATATCTGTATTTTATAAGTAGAGATATTGAGTAATATGTTAAAACTTTTGGAGTCTGCTAGACTACATTATAATGTATGGCACCATTTATTTTAAAGCAATTACTATTCTCTTTAGAAATACCAGTTTTTTTGTTTTTGTTTTTTTTTAAGATTTTATTTATTTATTTTTAGAGAGGGAAGGTGGGGGAGAGAGAGAGAGAAACATCAATGTGTGGTTGCTGGGGGCTGTGGCCTGCAGCCCAGGCATGTGCCCTGACTGGGAATCGAACCTGCGACACTTTGGTTCGCAGCCCGCACTCAATCCACTGAGCTACACCAGCCAGGGCAGAAATACCAGTTTTAAATGGTATAGTCTTAGCTATTTTACATGTTGATTTTCAAGAAGTAGTTATTTTTCTTTGATATTTATCTTATTTCTATAAGCTTGAGAAAATCTTTTATCATCTGTGTTTCATTTGGATCTGTCAAAGGCACATTTCAAAGTGGAATTTAAAAATCCTAATAGTGCCTATAAATTGAGTCTAAAAATTAGTGATCAGATGGCAAGCATATTACTTTCCACGAATGCCTTATTTTTTCAGACACTGAAAATTCATCGCCATCAATTGTCAGTACAGTAATTTTAGAGGTTGTTCTAAATTATTGCACATATGCTATTTGGATAATACAGTCACAGAAAAGAGTTAATTATGATCAAAGTAAATTGATACAAGCATCAAAAGGAAATACCAAAAAGGGGAAAGGTGTTGACTATGATATACAAGGAAATATAACAATTGCTGTAGTTGAAGTGAAAGAGAAAATTCGAAGGTATTTGAGTATGGAAAGATCAGAAGGTGACTATAATTGTTTGTCAGTCTGTGTTGACAGATATGTACCCAAGCATGCATGAGAGTCTCTGATGAAGCCATATTTATAAGTAGCCCTTGTGACTCAGTATAGTCAGCTGATGGACCTCAAGAAACATTGGTCTAATGAGCCCATCAACAGCCAAAATATCGATTAATACAATTCTTCCTGTTTGTTACTGTTAACAGTGAATTGCTTTCACTAAATCACAGGCAAAATTTAAAGAAGGTGGGCATAGAGTTGGGCAGGCTTACATGTCAAATGATGTTTGTCAGGTAACAGCTCTGAGATGAGATGGCAGGGATCCAGGTAATACCTACACTGAAGCCTACTAGTTTCTTGAACAGTTTTATCAGTGAAACTTCAGAGTCATAATTAATATGTTGTTGGTTAATTAATTAATGGAGAAGCAGATTCCAATGTAAGAATAGAAATCAGTGATTTGAGATATGCTAAAAATGTCTACACTCTGAAAATATGTATCAAGCTTTTGGACTAGAAAGGCAATCCAGAAGAAGTCCTGCTTTTCTAGTAGAGAACAATGTTGTTGGTGCCAGTAGCATACAGGGGTGGGCAAAAATAGGTTTACAAGTTGTAATACAAATAAATAATACACTAATTAATAATAATACAAGAATTAACTATTTTGTGTACTCACAACTGTACATCCACTTTTGCATACCCTTGTATTTGATCAGCCTCCAAATAAGTGGAAAAAATAATGCTTTGAAGACACTGGAGGCAGATTGTCCAGGTTCATATTCTGTTTCTGCCACTTATTACCTCCTTGCTTTGATTTCCTCAAATGAACATGAGAACAATACCATTATCTGCTTCATAGGTTGTCGTGAGAATTAAAATGACTTAATATATGCACAGCAATATAACAGTACCTGACATTGTAAGCACCAAGTAACATACACTCTCCAGTTTCTGAGAAAATAGTACTTATGGAGCAGCAGCCAGTTTCTACCCCAGCTGTTATTTATCATCCTTATAACTCCAAGCAAGTTATTTGGCCTCTCTCAATAATGAAATCCCTCAATGGGTGTCATGGTGTGCAAAGCACTTTTGAGTATAAGATCTTTCATGATATCCTTATGTCACACAGATTAGCTTCAGGTACATATTCACCAAGGGTTACCTTCTGCACAGGCTCTGTAGACAGTAACCTTGCTTATGCATCAAATCTTGCTTCAGCTACTACTCACAGCTTGTGTTTTTAATTTGATATTTATTAATAACCTGCTATGTGACCCATAGTCACTGAGGGCCCGAAGATAAGCATCCTAGAATTCCTGGAGCTCACAGTCTGGTAGAAAACATACAAGTAAAGGTATAGATCAACATTTTAGAAGCCAGAGAGCAGGGGCACTTGGCAGTTTTTCTAGGGTGGGAAAAGGAGTAGAGGGGCAGGGGAACATAAAAGAGGGGGTGATACCCCCAGTGTTCACCTCACCTGAGGTAAAGGCATGGGTGTTCATGGCAGAGCCAGGTCACCAAAGGCCGAAAGGAATTTGGACATTGTTCAGGAGGTGATTAGAAGCCACTTAAAGACTTAAAATATTCAGGGAAGTCATTAGTCACGTTAGTGAGTTAAGGGTGCCATTTGACAGTGCCAAGAATGGAAGACGGGCAAGTAGAGTACTTTAGGGGCAGTCACAGCCATCAATGGTGTCATCTTGAAATGCTAAGAAATCAACAGTACAGGATCCACAGTGCAACAGAATAAAAACTTAAGTCTACCACTTTGTTTCGGTCCTGATGGGAGAAGAAACAGATCATCTCAACATATTCTTAAGAGTGAAAGAACATTAGCCACAAAACAATGCACCAAAAAGATAACTGTGGTTGGTACAGGTGGGGAGGAAGACATGAAAAAGAAGTTAAGGTTAGACAGAAGACAGTAATGTAATTCGTTTAAAAAAGAGATGTCATTTAAGTTCTTCAGTGGAATTTATATGATATTTGCCCTGCCCCAACATTATTCACAATATGAAATGAGGGCACAGGAGAGAATTTTGAATGGTACACAATGCAAATATAAAATACTTATATATAAATAAAGGGAAATTGACAACAAAGGAGACATTTCCACCAAAATGAAAGTTCCTGGAAATCAGAGACTACATCTCCGCATTTGCTGCTGGACCCTGGTGTCTTGTGCATAAAATAATAGCCACAGTGGGCAGGAAAAGTGCTCATACACTATGTGCATCAACTCATTCAATTCTCATAACATTCCTGTGAGGCAGGTAGGCTTTTCACCTGCAGTGCACAGGGGAAATTAGGTACAGATGATTAGGAGGTTCCTTGAAGGGGGCCACACTGCTAATAAATCACAGAGCAAGGAAGATTCAAATGCAGTCACTGCTTTTAACTACCAGGTAGGCACATCATACATCTGGCTGATTTGCACTGATTGGAGGAAGGGTAATTATAATTCCCGAAATTTTTCAATGATGGCATATTTTAAATGCAACTTTACTAGTTTAGTTGTTTACTTAAAGTTTTTTTATGTCACCAAAATATTTGACATTACAAGCTATACCATACCTGTTTAATAACAGGCAAAAAAATCATTCTTTACGTATAAGTATGCATCCAAAACATTAAGACTCCTTCCCCCTGGAGCCAGAGTAGTTGTAAAGTGTATTTGGAAGAGTAGACATGCAGAAAATACCTGGGGAAAGCCAGAAGAGAAGAGAAGAGAAGAGAAGAGAAGAGAAGAGAAGAGAAGAGAAGAGAAGAGAAGAGAAGAGAAGAGAAGAGAAGAGAAGAGAAGGGAGAGAAGAAAAGAAAAGAAAAGAAAAGAAAAGAAAAGAAAAGAAAAGAAAAGAAAAGAAAAGAAAAGAAAAGAAAAGAAAAGAAAAGAAAAGAAAAGAAAAGAAAAGAAAAGAAAAAAGAAAAGAGAAAAATAAAGCAGTGGATAGTGGCAGGTAGGCCATACCGGGTAGTAGAACATATTAAAAAGCCTCACAAATTAAAATGTTTGGTTTCTCCACATGAATAGACAGACTAGTAGAACAAAAAAGAATCCAGAAACAGACCAAAATGCATATAGAAACTTAGAATTTTAGTATAATGATCACACTAAAAAGTTATTTTAAGACTACATAGACATAATATATCTCTTTTCTGAATCTAAAAAACTGCTCCTTATAATCTTTTCCAATGTTTAAGTGACTCATCTTTATTCAGTAAATAGTTTAAAGATAAATACCATTTTAATTTTAAAATAATTATGAATTCTACAAAAATCAGTACCCAAATTATCTAGCCTAAGAATAAAACAGCTAAAAAAGTTATGACAAAATAAATAGAGGAATAAGGGAACAGAAGTAACAATAAAAGCAAAAGACCTATAAGGACACTGAGTGACATTTAAGAGTGTTTAGCAAACATTTATCAGTCCCTTGCAACATGGCAGAAATTCTAATATATGTCAAGGGTAAATAATGCCCCTTTTTTCCAGATGTCTAAAGAAGACCACACATAAATTTGAAGGGCTTAGCTATAGGTTTCTTTGAGTGTCAGGGACATTCAAGAGGGAACAGTTATAATGGGTTTGGTTTCATGACACTGGGGTAAAACAGAAAAGCCCAAGCATGGGAAGGAGCATTCAAGTAGACTATAAAGGACTAGGGTTCACCTGATAGAAAGGAAGAACACAGGGTGGGATGAAGGGAGCCATCTCCCGACATGGAGATAAAGGAACATGAAGTAGCTAAAGTATAGGATGCTTGTGGGAGAATAACAGGATGGGAGGCAGGAAAGGTAGGTTAGAGCCACATGTCAGCTGGTCAGGTATGCCAAGCCAAGAAATGTTACCTTGATACCATAGGCATTGGGGAAAGCGTCCAAACCATGGTATTTAGACAGAGGAATATGATTAGGATACTGTCAGATAGGAGAAAACACGGGTTCAGTTTTCTCCTCTCTAGCCAATGTGTTACTGCCTAGAAGCTGGTAGCTATGCCACAGCTGGTCTTCCTGCCTCAGCTCTGTTTCCCACATAGCAGACAGGGACTTCTTACATGGTTTCCTGTAACAGTCATGAGAACTGTGGTCCCTTTACTTAGCATGGCAGGTAGGGTCCCCGATGTGACCCTGCCTTCCTCTCCAGCCTCACCGGCCACCATTCCCTCACTTGTCCCACCCACTGGCATACAAAGTATTGCCAGGTTCCAAAACGTGGCCCTCCTCATCAGCACTCCTAGCTCCCATATGCTGTGGCCTCTGCCTAAAGTACTCTCCCTCCCCATCATTTTTTATGCCGTTCACAATGTCTAGTGCCAAGCACAGTACCTGACCCCATGTAGTTGAAGGGACAAATGAGTCGGTGAATGTATTAAAGTTTGTCTTCGTTTTTAGCCTCCCACAGAAACTGTTCCTGACCTCAATCCTGAGTTTGCCACAGATTGGCCTTCTCCTCATCCTCTAGCTCCTGTCCCCACCAGTTCTTCACACTGTCTTTGTTTATTGTCCTTTCCCCATCCCCTATAGACTGTGAGGACCTTATCTCTCTCTGCCAGGTTCTAGCACAGTGCCTAATTGCACATTGTTCTCAATAAACATTTGAGGGTAATTAGATGAGTGGGGAGGAGTTTGATGAATCAAAGCAATACCAGTGTTTACAGGGCATAAAACAATAGAAAGAATGGATTAGTTCTCCCCTTGGTGCTAGGAAATACAAGTTCTCTGGGGCTGGAGGAGGAAGGTAATCTCAAGTTTTCATACTGGCACAAGAGAGTATGGCATGCCTTCCCACAGAACTACTCTGTCCCCCCTTCAGGGCTATTTGGATCCCTTCTCATAGATGATTTACCCAATGGGCACCAGGAGGCAAAGACCCCATAAAACCTTGATGGTGCAGTGTGCCTTGTAGGCATCCTGCCACCCATCCTGGGCCACCCATTTCCAGGCATTCAGAAAGAATAATCATCATATGTCACCATTTATTCTGCAATCTTATGTCCTGGTTTCTGTTGTAGAATAAAGACCCCAAGATGGCTCGAGTTGCACTGGAATCTCTGTACAGATTACTTTGGGTTTACATGATTCGGATTAAATGTGAAAGCAACACAGCTACTCAGAGGTAAGGAGCTGGCCTGGATGAGTGCTAGCTACAATCCCTTAGCCAGTGGGAGGGTGTTTTGTTGTACTACTCCCTACATTAACCCAGTTAGAAGCTTTTCAAAGGTGACAGTTTGTAGAAGATCTAAGTCCTGAGGACATTTTCAGACTTTCAGCAGCCATGACAGAAACTCCAGCCTCAACCCAGATAGCCAAGTTCCATGTCCAGGACTTCATTCATCACCTTAACAAAGAAAACTGCTACAATTTTTCAGTTGCCTTAGTTTTCCCAGAAACACTTTGCATAGAGTGATTATGCTAATGGAGGGGATGAAATGGTTTGTTTTCTTTTTCTTCATTCTCATACTGAGATAAGATGCAACATCAGCCATTTTCTCTTGAAGAACTGAAGCTCAGCCAGTCTTTCTTGTTTTCTCTTTTTACCCTTGTCTTTCAGCCGTCTTATAACCATCATCACAACACTTTTCCCCAAAGGGTCCCGCGGTGTGGTGCCTAGGGACATGCCTCTGAACATCTTTGTGAAAATCATTCAGTTCATTGCCCAGGTAATGTACAAGCCTCTGGCACAAGTTTCCTTCTCGGGATGTACTAACAGATGAGGTGTCTAAACTGTCTTACGTGTATAGACTTTTCAGAATGGTTTTGCAAGTGTTTTCTCACATAGCTGGTGATTTTTGCTTCAAAATAAGTTGTGAACATGGGTATGTCAATTGTTTTCAGTACTTGACAAAGAAAGGAACTGAGAGACAGAGTTTACGTGACTCATCTAAGGTTATAGAGCCTGTTAGTAAAGGGGTCTCTTTACTTGTAGTCCCTGGTAGGTGTTTGTTTTGTTTTGTTTTGTTTTGTTTTGTTTTGTTTTGTTTTGTTTCTCCCTGATTATCTGCTCTGGATTCTGCAAATGAGGAGGAAACAGAGTCTGATATTTGGAGGAAACCAAAAGAAGATAATTTAGTGAAATTTGAGGAGTAAGTAAAATACTGTGACATTCATCCTGTGAAAAATAAGGATATAATAGGAATATTAGCATTTATGAAGCAATCACTCACTCTTTGCCAAGAACAGTTCTAAGCAATTTACATATATTAATTTACTTTAAAACTGGGTCCAATAATTTTAAACATAGTTTACAGTATTCAATTTATAATTTAGACTCAGTATTTTTACTTTTTAACTCACTTTGTAAGTAAATGGCTTTACCCCAACTCTGACTCACAAAGGAACATGGAAAGATGATTATTCCTACTCAGCCTGTGTCTCAAGCCAGCTCTATACTGTTATTAAACAAGTCAGAGAACATCTCCCCAACTGTAGTTTCTTTATCTGTAAAATGTAGATGAAAATGCTTGCCTGGTATACCTAGATTGTTGAGCAGAATAAAGGGAAATAATAGATATGAAAATGCTGTTAAAATACAATCAACATTGATATAAAGACATAGGCTCAGTTGTTACTATTCAATATATTTCTCTGTGTGGTTGGCACAATGAAATGCCTCTAATATTTATACTTAGAGAGAAGACATTACTTGCTTGGCAGGCAGATGAGTGAATGTAAGCTTTCTAGATGTAGTTATCATGTGGCTGAACATGTGCTTCAATTATTCCAGAATAGGTGGTATAAAATGAACCTGTCATATCTGCATAGCCAATGTCTCAAACTTTCATAATCTGGCTTCAACCTTCTCATTTAAGTAACCTTGACATATCTTATTTGTTGATTATTCATTTCCCTTGTAGAACTGACTATTGTAATATGAGCCAAAAGGTTTGAAATGTTAGAGAATAGAAGAAAATGGTAATTTTTCAGTGTTTTTTTTACCATTGCACATTTATTTGTTTGTTTGTTTAACTTTTTAAATTGATGTTCAAATACAGTTGTTTCCATTTCCCACCATCACTTTTCCCTGCCCTACCCGCTCCCACCTCCCACCTCCCACCTTCAATCCCATCCCCCTTGGTTACTTCCCTCTCCCCTCCCCTCTGGTTACTGTCAATTTGTTGTTGATTTCAATCTCTCTGGCTATATTTTGCTTGCCAGTTTTGCCAGTTTGTTAATTAGGTTCCACTTACAGTTGAGATCACATGGTATTTGTCTTTCTCCTCCTGGCTTATTTCTCTTAGCATAGTGCTCTCCAGTTCCATCCATGTTGTCAAGAAGGGGAGGAGCTCCTTCTTTCTTTCAGTGGCTTTTTAAAAAATACATTTTAAACTGAGTTTCAAAAAGGGATCAGCATTTGTAGTCCAACAGGAAGAGTTGGGACTGCATGAAAACCCCAACATTACAAGTGTTTTGATTTTTATTTCTTGTTTTTTAGTTGTTAGTCATTCAGTGCTGTGGGGGGCTAATGGCATATATTAAATAATGCGAGCATTTCTGTGCACCACACGAAAACAGAAGCAACTCCCCCAAAGATTTGCGGACATGCTCTTCCCGGGGAGTCACACTGAGCAGGCTCTTCTCTTAGCAGCCCACTGTTTGGTGCATATGATGATATTAGATATTTCATGTTTAATTTCTATCTTAATACTTTTTGGTTTAATTATTCTTTTTTTTTCCCTACAGGAGCGGTTAGATTTTGCAATGAAAGAAATCATTTTTGATTTTCTTTGTGTGGGAAAGCCAGCAAAAGCTTTCAGTCTCAACCCAGAGGTATGAGTGACCCTTTCCTGTACATGTAACAGAGTAGGCATTGACAGAGCCATGCCCTTGCGACTTTGGGGAATAGGTGAAGGACATCTTCTCTAAAAGTCTTTGATTTGTTTCTGTCCATGTTATTTGACTAAATCATACAAATGGCATTTGAGAAGTAAGGTTTTAGGTGAATAGACTTAGCATGATAAAATGTTGGTGTGCTACCAGACTCTGATCGTGTATGATAGAGTAAACCTTGTCCGCAAAAGATCCTCTCTCACTACAAGGCAGATAGTTTTATTTTAGAAAAATTCGTGCTTTTACTTATCAATATTTTGATGCAGATTAACAATTGAATATTGGCAAATGATGGAACAGAAAAGAAAAATACATGTAATAAAATACTAAAATCTGGTGGGATTAAATAAATTATGTATGAATATATGGTTCTGTGGCAGCATCACAGCTCAAGGCCAGGCAGTCATGGGAATGAGGATAGAGTGGGCCTATGCAAATGAAAAACACATTCAGATTTAAACTTTTAAAAACATGTTGGCCAGTGCAAGTATGCCTGACATGCTGCCTCTGTGTACCCCTTTTTTTTATAAGACTGTAGAAAGAACACTGAACTGGAAGTCAGCAGAGCTGGATTTGCTGCTTGCCACAGGTGCTACCACTTTTACCAGCTACATGACGTTTACCTTTCTGAATTTTTGCTCATTTACAAGTACTGTGAACAAAGTTTTCTAGGTCACCTCACACGCAGAAGAGATTCTTGGTGATAAGGTTGCCACATACACATATAGGGACAGCTGTAGAACGCCCAAATGTGTTTCTCTCTTCTATCTAATCATGCCACAGGCTTCTCAAATGGCTCCAGGCAGGGTTCATGGGCCAGTAGGAGGAGGGGAAAACCAGTGCAAATCCAGGGCATTTGGTTGAATTGAGGCCCAGGCCCCAACTAATAAAGTTGCTGGGAAGGTTCTCAAAAATATTTTTCACTTGTCAGCCATCATGGCTGTAACATCTTTAACAATCAATTTTTGGAATTACTGGATAATTTGTCTAAAAGGAATGTTGAAAGTCATTTCCATCATTATTGCCATCTATAAAATTTATCCTTGGTTCTTCTCTCAAACTCCTCATTCAGTCAGTGATTAACTAGTTCATGCCTCTGCAGAACAGTTGGAATTATGGTTTTTTAAAAACTACCAAAAATAGGAAATATTTGTATATCTTCTATTTCTCTTTATCTTATGGGGTTATGGAAGAGTTTAGTTATCAGTAGTTGTGATTAGAATCTCAAAGGCATATCTGTGAGCTCACTCAGCAGCAGGTGCAAGGAATAGATGCAATGAAATAGTCTATGAAGAAGGTGCCACACACTTGATGAATTATGTTGTAGGGCACAGTTTCTCAGGAAATGTGTCTTAAATATATTTTGGAAGTAGTATGTGGGACAGGCCCAAAGATCTGGTTATCTTATTGCAGAGTCTGTATCACTCTACCACTCAGCAGTTAGTGTCTCAGGTATTTCCAGGTAAGTATCTAATCTTAGTTCAGACCTGAATAGCCTCCTACATGCACCCTCAACATCATAAGAACTTATTCATCTGTGGGAAGCGTTTCTTGGTCATCTCTCTCTCTCATTTTTGTCTTGAGCTAAAATTATGTGGACCTAGAGGTCCTAGCCAGTGCCAGTGGCAAGAAGAAATAAAAGCATATGGATTAGAAAGGAAGAAATAAAACTCTTCACAAACAACATGATTGCCTATATAGAAAATACCAAAGAACCTACAGAAAACCTATTAGAACTAATAAATAATTTTAGATTTAGTATCACAGCTCAGGGCCAGGCAGTCATGGGAATAAGGATAGAGTAGGCCTGTGCAAATGAAAAGCACATTCAGATTTAAACTTTTAAAAACATGTTGGCCAGATTTAGATAAATGATTTAAAATTATTTAGTTTGTAGGACATAATATAAATATATAAAACCAATATATTTCTATGTTCTAGGAATAAACACTTGGAAATTGAACAGTGTACAATACCAATGAAAACAAAATACTTAGCAATAAAGCTAACAAAATATGTCCAAGATTTATATATTGAAAACTAAAAATGTTGAGAGAAATCAAAGAAAACCCAAATAAAATAAGAGAAATACTGTTTGTGAATTCAGAAATTTAAGATTATACATGGTCAGTTGTTCCCAAATTAATCCAAATAGGCTTCACTATAATTCCAATAATAATCCCAATTAAAATTCCAATAGCTTTCTCTGTAAAAATCAATAAGCTGATTCTAAAATTTACGAGGAAAGTATAAGGAACTAGAATAATGAACATAATTTTGAAAAACAATAAAATTGGAGGACTAACATGTCCTGATTTCAAAACTTACTACAAAGCAACAGCAGTAGTATCGGAGAAAGGATGAATATAAAGACCAAGGAAACAGAATAAAGAATCCAGAAACAGACCCACATGTATATGGTCAATTGATTTTCAACAAGGGTTCCAACTCATTTCAATATGTAAAGGATAGTCTCTCCAATAAATGGTGCTGAACAACCAGACATCCTCTTGAAAATAATGGACTGACCCATAGTTTTCACTGTAAGCAAAAATTAATAAAATGAATTATAAACCTAAATGTAAAATCCAACATTATAAAACTTCCAGAAGAAAACATAAGATAAACTCTTTGTAAACTTGAAGTGGGTAAAAAATTTCCTGGACACAAAAAACATAAATTATTATACCAAAAAAAATGTTAATAAATTGAGCATCACCAAACATTTTTTTAAAAAGGTCTGAACTTTAAAAGATACTGTTAATAAAATGTAGAGTCAAAGTGGGAGAAAATGTTTGCAAAACACATCTGATAAAGTACTCGTATCCAAAATTTATACAGCACTCACTCAGCTCAATGACAAGGAAATAACCCAGTATTTTTAAATGGGCAAAGAAGAGATAGAAATGACAAGCCCATGAAAAGATGTTCAGCATCATTAGTCATTAGGAAAGGCAAGTTAAAACCACAATGAAAAGTGCTCAGAAGGATACAGAGCAACTGAAACTTTATACTATTTTCATGAGAATGCAAAAAGGTACAACCACTTTAGAAAACAGCTTGGCAATTTCTCATAAGGTTACACATACACCTACCATATGACCCAGCATTTCCATCTCAAGGCATATATCCAAGAGAAATGAGAAATTAAGTCTAGAAAGGTTTATATGAATATTTATGCCAACTGTATTCTTAATCACTAAAAATAGGAAAGTGGCTCATGTTCAACCACTGATGAATGAGCAAACAAATAGTGAATCATTGATACAACAGAATACTCTTCACTAAAAGGGAACAAATTACTGATATTGCCCAACATCTCAAAAACATACAAAGTGAAATAAGCAAGATACAAAAGGCTATGCACAGTTTGGTTCCATTTACATCACATTCTGGAAAAGGCAGAACTACAGGTAGAAATGTGACAATGGTTGCAGGTACTGAGGTTGAGGGAGAGGACTGGCTGGAGAGGCACAAGGTGTCTTTTTTGGAGGATGGAAATATTTTACATCTTGGCTGTGATGGCAGTTACCTGGCTACATATGTTTTCCAAAACTCGGTATATGAGCCTAGAAAACATTTCATGAAAGGACTACTAAAATACATGAGAGAACTAATAGAATTTTAATATACAGTTAAAGTTTTTAAAGTTAATGCTCTTTCATTCTAAAAAACAGTGAATTTTACTGAAGGCCATAAAATCACAAAGTACACATTGAATTAGGTATAAATGAGCCAGAGAAACATCATTAAATCCTGGGTAGAATATCATTGCATCTTAAAACTTGGATAAATCATTTAAAATGAAGAAAAGTCAATATTACTTTGTGTTATGAAGTGTAATTCTGTACCACAGAATAGGTGATTCAAGCAAATGTGATTGGATATATAGGTTCCCACCTAGTACTTAGGTAGCATCAGTTTCCTCATCTGAAAATGGGAATAGTCATACCTTCCATGCATGACTGTTTTAAAGATGAGAGTTAATGAGAGTTCTGGATACATTGTAGGGACTCGATAAATTGTATATGGATTATTATTGTTAGTACTAGTAATTTTCTGCTATAAGTAGTGGTCAACTTTGGGAACTTAATGTTTCATGGGGTTTGCAAATATGAGTGTAAATGTTTTATACATGGTTGTTTAAGGAAGTGCAGATGTTCTAGTACCTTCTGACCTTTTAAGATTATTGTACTGGGAGTGTAAGAGTCATCTTCCAGAACCTTTTTTTATGCCTTACCTGAGCCTGAGGAAGATAACCATCTGGCCCAGACTGGCATTTCTTCTTATAAGCTCATGTTTTCATCAGTAACAGGTTCTGTGGCATCAGATTCTTAAAATTTAGTTTCCAACTTGTCAGCCTTGTGAATGAAAAGTCAATCACCTACAATTCTGAGCAGACTGTTTTTATTTTGTGTGGGACTCCTTTAGTTTGCCTTAGTTTACTTTAGTTGCGGCTGCCCTGGAGGATGAAATTCACCCAGGGTCCTCCAGACAGAATGGGTATGACTATCACATATGTATCCTCATAGACTGTTGAAAATTTTCCTGGTTATTTTCTTGTGATGTTGTGACAAAGTGTCAGAAACTGTATTTTATTTTCATAGGTTTGGCCTAAACTCTTGTGCCTCTTAAATTATATTCCCACACTAATCTAGATGGCAAGCCACACCTAACTGCTCTCCAAGACTGACAGTTTAGTTGCACCACAGGAACTGGGCCTGTGTATCACGAGCACACTGTATCTTACAGAGAATGAACATCGGTCTGCGGGCATTCTTGGTCATAGCAGACAGCTTGCAGCAGAAGGATGGTGAGCCACCCATGCCTGTGACCGGCGCTGTCCTCCCATCAGGAAACACGTTGAGAGTGAAGAAAACATATTTGAGTAAAACGCTCACTGAAGAGGAGGCCAGAATGATAGGTGGGCTTCAGAGACATGCCAGACGTGGGGTTTATGAAGCCTTTAAAATGGTCCGAAACATTTACCATCAGCGAGATGCACTTTGAAAAAAATCTTTATAAAAGTAGCTGTGCTTTGTTTTACTGCCCTTTAAACTTTGAGGAACTTTCTGGTAAACATTTTGACATTTAAATGTTAGACTCTTATCTGCGGTCTTTTCAAAGTTTTAATGTTGATGATCTACAATTTACAGTAAATCTTAAGACATCTGTGTCTTTTGGTAGATAATCTTGTTTATAAAGCAACCGCATATACATTCATTTATTCATCTATTTATTCATTCATTTTTGTATTCATTCATTTATTCATCTATTCATTCACTTCTTCTTTTCAGTAACATTAATCTGTTTTAAACACTCCAAATACCACACATGCAGGTATATTATGGCTTTACCCTACATGAGATTTTATTTTTAAGTTAGCAGTCTTAATCCCAAGAGGTGACTTTTCCTCATTTGTTTCTTTATTCCTGAATACTTAGATTTAGAAACTGACTACAAACTGTTAAAATAGCTCCTGCAATGCAAAGATCTGAAGGAAATACAAGAGGACACCTTTTGTTTTAAATCTTTATCTTTCATTCTGCAAAGCTTAAATGAGGTCAAAAAGATTTAATGCATGAGAAATAACCATTAACAATTATGTAATTAAAGTATACCTTGTAAATGCAAAGCCATTTCCTTTTCATTTGTATTATATACCTAAGTATATAAAATGCAAATTTTAAATACATATGCTATACATACTTATCTTTCCCTGTAGGACATTGACACTGCATGTAATGAAAGCAGTAAAAATAATATAGCTAAAATACATTTTCCTTCATTTTAAAATTTATGACATGAAGTCATTTTGTTTATTTTACTTAAAGAAAATTCATACATATTTCAGAGAATAGTATGAAGTTACAAGAAATTCTAACCCCAAATGAGAATTATCCTTTATTCACATAACCACCAATAATGGTAAATTTTTCTTGTACTAACCAGAAATATAAAAATTCTAAAGTAAAACTTGATTTTCTTGTTTATTTCAACTCTTCTAGAAAATACCTCTTTTTGAAGTATTAGAATACATATCTATTGAATTTAAATGGTTATTTGGTGAGCACCCACTAAGTGCAGGGCACTGGGTTTTGCAAACAAGAGATTGAATTAGACTTTGCTCACAGAAGCCATTGACCCATAAAAAGTCTTTGGTAAAAACATGTCATAGAGGATGAATAAGATTTCATTCTTTGATAGATTTAGTCAAAGATGTAACTATTATGTATGTTTTTTAGGCATGTCCTTGTATTACTCTCAAGTACGAAAAGCTGTGGACAACATTTTAAGGCACCTTGATAAAGAAGTAGGAAGATGTATGATGCTAACTAATGTGCAGATGTTAAACAAAGAACCTGAGGACATGATCACGTGAGTACAGTGAAGGCTAAGTCTCAATTAAGAGCTGATTAACCAAAAGACACCAGCAGAGATTCTCCTCATTTATTCTGTGTAGCTCACCCTTGTATAACACAGGGGTTAGGGGCACCAACCCATGCACAGTCAAAAATCTGCGTATAACTTTAGTCTCCCCAAAACTTAACTACTAATAGCCTAATCTCAGCCAGATGTCTTACCCATAACATCATCAATTAACTCATATTTTGTATGCTATACTTATCCTACACTGTATTCTTACAATAAAGTAAGCTAGAGAAAAGAAAATGTTATTAAGAAAATCATAAGGAAGAGAAAATACATTTATAGCTCTGTACATAGTTACTGAAAAAATCTGTGTAAATGGACCCATGCAGTTGGAATCCATGTTGTTCAAGGGTCTACTGTATTGTGTTCCCATCTTCTTAGAATCAGATATCTCAGAGGTATTAGGATGGTAAAAACATACTTTGATAATATTTGACTAGCTGTAAAAATAAGATCAAACCTGAGATTAAGCTATTTTGGCTCTGTCTGAAGTGCCATTAGATCAGTATGTTAGAAAATGGCCAAAGCCTTGTTCACTAGTTCACACTCTTCAGAAGTGATTTTGTTCTCATGTTGATCACTGTGCTCTAGTGACATCACCATCTTACAGACACTCTATCTGCATAAGTCTCGGCTTCACTAGTTTCTAGTGACAGTCCTGGACCATGTGACTCAAACCTGCTGAGCAGTTCCAGTGTAACCACGTCATAGAAGTGCTGGGTTTTAAGAAAGCCTTCATAACTTTGAATGTAGAAATCAAATGTTCTTAGACAAAATCTAAGATCTAGATTTGTAATTACAGTTCTGCAGAAGAAATTCATATAGCTTATATTTGCTACTTTTGATTAATTATGGCAGGAAGTAGAACTGGGTTTTAACTTTATATTTTAAGAAAGCTTCTACTTTGTTGCAGGACTGTGAATTAAATTATATTTGGCACCTGTGGCTAAATTTTCAAAACTATAATTAGGAAAATTTTCTTTGTCACTCTGCATATCCAGTTCCAAATATCACAGTTAGAAGGTTTTTAAGTCTATAGGAAGTTCATACTGTAAGCATGTATTTTTATTACAAGAGTGGCATGTTGTAAACAAAGTATGACAAAACAAAACATGATAAAGTTAACATTACAGAATTATTTTAAATACATATTTAGCATTATATAAAGTTGAAGTGAAAGCCTCCTCGTCAGAGCCTGACTTGAAATCTGTCACCATTCCTTGGCTCAAATGTGATTCCTTCCAGACTTTTCCTTGGGTCAACAGAAGTATATATATATACATTATTTTAAAAAGATGATATTATACAATGCATATTCTGAAACTTGCCAGTCATTTTATTTAAATGACATGAAGATCATTTGAAGACTTTTCCAACAAAATGACAGCAGAACGAAAGCTGACAAGGCTGATAAACATTAAACATACTGTCTGTAGCTCTGGCTCTCACCTCACAAACTGCTAGATTGTCTATAAACCTTTTACATCATTGTTACATACTCTTTGAATATATTAAAGCAGTTTTAAATTTATAGTGTAGAAGATGTAAGAATGCTTTTCAAACTTCTGCCATAGAGTTGTTTCCTCTTTTATAAAAGTAAAGGAAGACCTTTAAAGGAAGACTTTATTAATAATCAAGAGATTACAAGGTAGGGTCCAAACCAAAACAGTATATTCAGAACCATAAAAAGGTATAGGTTTAAATATACATGTAAAATGTTATGTGTATCTTAACCAATAGCTTAAACTTTTTCCAAGATGATTCTTAACTTTTTCCTATTGAACTATATTGAAGCCCCCAAACAGGGCTAGGAATATTTTTCATGCTAGGCTTTAAGACAGATTCCTGAATGGAAAATACCTCATTGCTACATTTGTTTTTCTTTTTAAGATGTTACTTATTTATTTTTATAGAAATAAAAAGGGAGGAAGAAAGAAAGGGAAAGAAACATCAATGTGTGATGTATGAGAGACACATCGACCGGTTGCCTCTCCCACGCCCCCAACCAGGGACCTGGCCTGAAACCCAGGCATGTGCCTGACCAAGAATTGAACTGATGACCTTTTGTTTCACAGGCTGGCACTCAATCCACTGAGCCACACCAGCTAGGGCTCATTGCTACATTTCTTAAAAAACAAAACAAATGAAAAACAAGGAGAAGCATTAGGGGATCATAGAACCATTTAGGAGAAGAACATTGAGGCCCACACCATGCTAATGGACACAGTTATTGGAGTTAATATTCAAAGTTCGTCTACCACTTTCCCACACCCTGCTTAAGGTTTGAACCTAAACACTAAGCATTCTATATCATTCATTTCCATTTCCCATTCCTTTTATGGTTCATCTGAGCAGATGATGATAATGATGATGATGATGATGATAATAACAGTAATATCTGTCAATGAAAATTCTGTTTTGAGGGGTTCACATGCTTCCTATAAAAGCCCAGAGAGCAAGTAGTAGAAGAAAATCCTACACCAGTGGAGGCCTGCAAGAGTTTGCCTTGCACTTCAGCCAGGGAGGGTCACAATTTTCTGACAGATATGGAAAATAATCCCAGCTCTTTAAAACATCTGGTAAGCAAGCTAGGAAGACTATATTTAAAGGACTCACTGAGTTGCACATGGACAATTAGGAGAGACTCCTGGGCTCTACCCCTGTCCAAATACTAAGGCTGTCATTTGTGGGTCCTCTTTTCCTCACCTGGTTGAAAACCACTTCAGAGTGGCTTCCTTTCCACAGTCCTCATATACCCCATGTAGGACCACAGAAAAGGAGCAAAAATAGTCTCATGATTTTCCACAGAAACAAAGTATTTTAGAAATCAATGCATGTGTATTTTATTTTTCACAGGAACAGTTTGTATTGATTCTTAACAAAAGCATGGTAGAAAGTAACATCACAGAGTGAAATTATTGTCTGATTACATCTTCAGATTATAGAGAATTCTCCCTGTTGCATTTCTCTTTAGACCAGTTACTGTTCTACGAAGGGATTACTGCTGTGCTACTTTGCATTCTCATTATTGTGCTTATGTCCTACAATTGTTTTAATTTGGTGGCAATTTTATGTTTATTCTCAGAAAACTAAAGCATCAGAAGTTAAATATGCTGTTACATTTTATCAAGTTATTTAAAAAATTTAATGGGTAGTTAAGTTTTTCCATAAAGTTTATTGATAAAAATATGTGCTTAAAAAAGCAGTTACATATTTATAGGTAATTTATAGATTACCTATATAGATTTTTTATTTATAGATTTATTTATTTATAGACTATATTACAGAACTTATATTTTTCCCTTAGATTTTACAACAGAATATAGGAAGCATTACTTACTTTTCAACATTCATATTATGTTCTCAAGAAAGTAAAAGGAAAGAAGGCATCTCTAGAGGTCAGGCCCATCAGAGTAATTTTAAAAATCAGAAATAGGTGCACAGCAATATGCATTGAGCATTTTACTTGACATTATGGAAGATTTATTTTTGAAAGTATTTCATCAATAAAATGGGGTGGGGACTATAGAGAAGAAACACAGCTCATCATGGAGAGAGGCTTCTATATGTCATGCTTGTCAGAGACATCATTCCTTGCATTAAGTCCCATTTTCAAATGCTGAATGCAAAAATGACTGCTGTGTGTTTCTTACATGCTGATTCATTTAGGCATTTCAGTAAATTCAGTGTTTTAAACACAGCCCACAGGGACCAACCTGGTGGAACCCAGCTGAATGGTAAATCAATATGGTAGAATGCTACTGATATCAGCATTTTTCTTTTCAGATTTATATCTCCATCTAACACTTAAATCTTCACAAGTTCTCTTAGACCTGGCCAAGCTATAAAGGGCATAAATATTTATGAACAATGTGGAGCAAACATCAGGCAATAATTCAGAAGGAGTGGGTCCTAGTCTTTGTTCACAGAGTTGATCAATTTTTAAAAAATGTCCATAATAATTGACAATGTTTAAACTTTATTTTCACTTTCTAGGGGTGAGAGAAAGCCCAAAATAGACCTTTTCAGGACATGTGTTGCTGCTATTCCCCGACTGCTTCCTGATGGGATGTCAAAACTTGAACTCATTGACTTGCTGGCTAGGTACGTGAGAACAGTAGTGGGCATTCCCTGACCAAATTAATTTTAATCCTTTGTCATGATTTTTCCAAAAAGGAAAATTATTATTAATTAACAAAGTTTTGTAAGTGAGGCATTATTCTAGGTACTGTATGTAGGCAAGGAGAAATAAAGAAATTTTTTGTTGTGTTTTTCCCATGTTCAGAGCATTAAAATCCAATGTAGAAAACAATACATAAGGTAACTAGCAACCCAAGACCTGAAACTATGCAAATTAACAACACAAAAAGTGTGCCACAAAGTTCAGTGTGTAGAGGGATAACTGTGGACTGGGGAAGTTGGCACATAGCTTCTGGGAGAAAGTGGAGCTGAAGCTGCCCCTTAAAGGAAAGATGGGATTCAGAAAGGCTGAATTCCATGTCATGACTGACATGAGCAAAGGCAGAGGTGGAGCTGGATGTGAGATGGGTCTCACTGGAAAAAAGTTCCCTTCCAGGTCTGATTCCAATTTGAAGCCCACAGACATCCCCCAGAGGGCAAATAAGGTGGGTAACAGGGATCCTAAGCTAATTTTAGTACTTTAGAAAGCTGCCTAAAATCATATATTTATCACCCTTCCCATTCTCCAAAAGAATGCACAGTCCAACTAGAATCTAAAGTTAATTTTATTTGAGTGAGGATGTATCATTTTTAAGTAAGCTTAACTTTCTCATGTTAATCTCAAGTTCTCATGGACAGTTATGCCTGTCCTTAATTTAAAGATCGAAAGTGACTATGATCTAAGTGTCATTTAGAGGCAACATCATGAGAAACACAGGATGCATAGAGGGAGTGGAAGGGGGAGAACAAAAGTTATCCTTGGTTTGAAAAAATGGAGTTTAGAAACCCAATGATAAAAAGAGAGCAATAAAACATGAGAGGTAAATTTTCAGCTCATCTTTACTATTAGCTGAGGCATTAACTGATGAAGTCTTAAGCACAGTAACATGATAACAAATTCCATTTGAAGCAGATTAATCTGATAATGGTGGAATAGAGAGTAACAAATATTAGTGCAGACTGAATGAAAGATGCCTTGTGTATGTATAACCTCGTTTACCCATATTCTCTAGCCTTAGAGAGCACTCTCCTTTCAACACCCCAATAAAATGCCTGGGCTTCCATCCCACATGACTGCAGGTTATCCAGTGGCTTCCATTGGATTCTGGGTATTTCCACAGAGTACCATATCTCCTGGCCATTGCGATCATAGTGCTTCTGCTTTGGATAGCCAGCGTGGCCTCCTCTGTTGACCACTTCTGCTATCAATCCATAACTTTTGTGGCCCACTGTTCTTCCCCATTCCTCTTCACTCTAGGTATAGGCACAGTTACTCCTTTCCTTCCTCCAGTTGCCACTGGCACAAGGATGATGCTGGGTGTGAGGTTTGCTGAAGATTCTTTCCTTTGAAAACTACCATTTCAGGCCTTGGTGCCCTGTGACCAAAGCCTTCTACCCCTCTGGCTGATTCTGTCACCTACTATCTGTAATTTGCTATAATCAGCAACCTCTGAGCCTTGGATCCATCTTCTTTCTTCCATTTCATGTTTAGGACATACTTTAAGAAGAATAGAAAGTTAAAAAAAATTATAACCCAGGCTCTTGCTGAGGCCTAGTAACTGGAATGTGGCCAGAGCACATTACCAAGAAACAGGGAAGCTGTGGGGAAGGGGGAGGAAATAAGCCTGGATCCAAAAGGGGCTTTAGGTCCCAGGTGAGGAGAAGATCTGAGCAGGAAAAAAGGGTAGATTCCCAACTAGTAATAAACATGGTGATTGCGGGGTTAGGGGGAACTAAGGAAGAAAGAGACAAAAATACTCTAAAGTGTCATCCACACTAATATTGCGTCTCTCAGGGTGATGGCAAACTGTGAATGAAGAGAATAGTGCCCAAGTTACCCAGAAATATAAAGGGGCAGCCTGTCTGTTTACCAAGGACAACAGTAGAGAAGCTGGTGTGACTAAGGGACAAGTATCTGCATAGAGGGGCTACGGAGTGTCAAGGCTGGATGTAGCATGAAGGATTAGCGAAGGAACCCGTCTCCATGGCCTTGAACCACCAGAGACTGAGAGGTCACCATCTGAGAGATTTGGAGGCAGTACCAAAAAATAAGAATAAAATTGAATCGTTTGGAAAACTTGTATTTTGCATGCCTGCTTTGCCATTTTACTAGTCATGTGATCTAGACAAATCATTAACCCCTCAGCCCATCAAATTTTCCTTGGTGAAATTGTAATAATATGGCCTATCTCATAAGACTGTTGAGAGGGCCAAATGACATAAAATATGTGCACTTTGGTTAATCCAAGGGAAAACATAGTGGCAGGGAGAAGACATTTATTAGTGAAATTGGGGTAGAAAGAAAGTTCACTTATTTCAATGAAGTTCTTTGAAGTTCTAATTGGTGATGATGATGTACACTAAGACCTTTGAAATACTAAGGTTGTTTTTTATGTTATTGATTATGCTATTACAGTTGTCCCATTTTTGCCCCTTCACTCCCTTCAACCCTGTACACCCTCTCCCACCCATATCCCCTCCTTATAAGTTCTTTAGCTTCTACATTTCCCATACTATTCTTATTCTCCCCCTATCCATTTTCAACCTACATTCTATGCTACTTATTCTCTGTACTTTTTCCCCCTCTCTCCTCCTCCCACTTCCCTGTTGCTAACCCTCCATGTGATCTCCATTTCTGTAGTTCTGTTCCTGTTCTAGTTGTTTGCTTAGTTTCTTTTGGTTTTGCTTTAGGTGCGGTTGTTAATAATTGTGAGTTTGCTGTCCTTTTACTATACATGTTTTTTCTTTATCTTCTTTTCTTAGTCCCTTTAACATAAGTCCCTTTAACATTTCATAAAATAAGGGCTTGGTGATGACGAACTCCTTTAACTTGACCTTATCTGAGAAGCACTTTATCTACCCTTCCATTCTAAATGAGAGCTTTGCTGAATAGAGCAATCTCGGATGTAGGTCCTTGTCTTTCATGACTTGGAATATTTCTTTTCAGCCCCTTCTTGCTTGTAAGGTCTCTTATGAGAAATCAGCTGACAGTCTGATGGGAACTCCTTTGTAGGTTACTGTCCCCTTATCTCTTGCTGCTTCTAGGATTCTCTCCTTCATTTTTACCTTGGCTAATGTAATGACGATGTGCCTTGGTGTGTTTCTTCTTGGGTCCAACTTCTTTGGGGCTCTCTGAGCTTCCTGGATTTCCTGGAAGTCTATTTCTTTTGCCAGAATGGGGAAGTTCTCCTTTATTATTTGTTCAAATACGTGTTCAATCTGTTGCTTTTCCTCTTCCCCTTCTGGTACCCCTATAATTCGGATGTTGGAACGTTTAAAGATGTCCTGGAGGTTCCGAAGCTTCTCCTCGTTTTTTTGAATTCTTATTTCTTCATTCTTTCCTGCTTGGATGTTTTTTTCTTCCTCTGGTCCACTCTATTGTTTTGAGTCCCAGTTTCCTTCCCATCACTGTTGGTTCTCTGTCATCTTCCTTCATCTCTTTTATGGTAACCTGCATTTTTTCATGTAATTTGCACTCAAAATCAACCAATTCCGTGAGCTTCCTGATCACCAATGTTTTGAACTGTGCATCTGATAGATTAGCTATCTCTTAGTCGCTCAAAAGGATGAGTCCCCAGGGGATTGATTTGTTCTTCTGTTGGAGACATCTCTCTCTCTCTCTCTCTCTCTCTCTCTCTCTCTCTCCCTCCTTTTTTTTTTTTTCGGTCTGGTCGCTCCAGTTACAGTTAGGGGCGGAGCCTTAGGTGTTCACTGGGGCTGGGCACCTCAGTCGCTAGATTGTGACGTTGTATGTGGGGGCGGGGGCGGGAGTGGAAGGGAACAATGGCAGTAGCTTCATTCTCCTGGGATCTCAGTCCCTTCCCTGGGATGCTGGGTTGCGCACTCTGCCCTGGTCCACAATGCCGCCTCACTGGGTCCGCCAGCCACTGCTAGTGTACTCAGGGTCCACTGCTGCAATCTTGAGTGTCCCAGAAGGCTTACACACTCCCGGTTGCCTTAAGCGCCCAGTTCTCCCTAATCTCCACGTACACCGCCACCCACGCCCGCTCCTCCTCTCCACCCCTCCTGCAAGTCTGGATGAACAGGTCTACTTCAACTTCTTGGGTGTCCGACTTCCATTCAGATAAATTCTCTATCAGTTCTGGGTGTTATTCGAGCTCTAAATTGTTGTTGTTCTAATCTTGGTTGTACGTGGAGGTACGGTGCATCCATCTATGCCTCCATCTTGCCGGAAGTCCAAAATACTAAGTTTTTAAAATGTCATGGAGTTTTCTGGTAGTCTGTAATGCCATATTGCTTCAGATCTGTATGGGAGACTCTTACCTCTGGCATCACTTTGCTAACCTGGTCAGTGACACCTGAATCTTTGGTCCACTGAGCTAAGCGTGTCAGGAGGGACTCGGCTGATTTGGTTGGAATGCCAGTGCTATTTATAGTGCATCGTGTTTGATATTATATATGTTCTCACAAAGCCCAAAGCAATGAGTACTGTTTTTATGAGGGTGAATAAAAAATAAGTATTCTTGAGAGTTTATGTCTTAGGACAAAATTTAAAAATGACCAGACTTACATGGAAAGCCTGCAAGGAGGCCCTTTTTCATAAGCTAGAGGCTATTTTCCTCATAGGGAAGATTCTAAGTTGTGAGCAAAAGGGCTGCTTCATGTCAGCTCGAGAAGGTCAATGACAAGAGTGAAGAAGTTCAGTGGTAGAAAATGTGCGTTTCCAGTCATTAGTCGCTTTATTCCCCCACAGTCCAATCGCATTTGGATTGATTTGACTCTTGAGACAATATATCGTCCCAGTCAAGGAGGTGTGAGACCTTTTATTTCAGGCTCTTCACAGTCACAACCATAGTATATTTTTACTGGAGAAAAACTTGGTTTTCTTCATACTTGCCAAAATAAGACCAACATTTGTGCCAGCTCCCCGTCCCTCCCAGCTCAGTTCCCTGGATAGGGATTTTCAATGTTGTGTACCATGTAACTGCCCCCAGCATTGCAGGTAATGGCTAAATATCACAGACATTCTACCCTCAGACTTTGGTATGTTTGGCATGACAGTGATGTGTGGAATGAAACTGGCAAACTCCTTTCTCCGTGCTATGAAATTTCTGATTTTATGTGCATTATTCAGCTCACTTATAATAGCCAAGTAGGAGTGATCTGTTCATTTAGATTCCATGGGACCTACGCATGGCTTCCTGACGTTGTGATTAGATCCCTGGGGCACACTTCCTTTCTGCTTTCAACAGAGCCCATTGTTCTCAGCCATCTTGGTCCCTAAGCATTCTTCACATGGTGGGGAAACTACTTATCTCCTTGGCAGTCACCATATTTCTTCCCTTACTGTCCCCACCCCTGATGTCTTCTGCTCCATCCATTGACCATAAGAAGGACATTTTCCTTCAACAGTCTCCAGACCTGTCCTCTGTCATTTCCTGCAGCATTACATATACACTAAGGCTTTGCTGTTCAGTATTTACTCTCCTCTTTCAAAAATGTGTCCTGGGGTTGTGACAGTGCATATAAATCACTTAGCATAGTGCTGGCAACAAGTTAAGCTCTCAGCAAATGTTAATTATTTTTAGGCTTACTTATATTTGAATAACATATTATGCCATGATATATAATGCATTTTTGTATACATGTTAGGAGAGCTGGCCACCTATTGATTCCTATTTTCAGGCAAGGAGATTAAACTTCAGAAGAGTAAAGTCAATTGCCCAAATTTACAGAATTTCCTGAAGCCAAAGGGAAGTGATATATGTCATTTGCTTTGTGTAAAATGAGAGGTAAATGCATTCACCATTTATGACTTGCTTTTTTGTATATGATTATAGTGGAAGGCAGCTTGCTGGTTTGAGTAGCTGAGCAAGAACTGTGGTCTCAGTTTCATATATCACCTAATTAATGCACTTAATCTTCTTTACTTTAATCGAGATGCAGTTCAAAACACTGTAAGAGGTGGAGCTTTCTTCTCATTAAAGACAATTCCAAGGTTAACAGTCCACCTGTCATCAGGTCCCTTCTCTTGGAAACCATTTTCTCCTGGGCTTCACTCACTCTAAAACCAGTTCTTCCTCTGCTGCCCTTAGTGACATCATGGGGGCAGATCTTCCTAACAACCTTTCAACATTTCCTTAATCCAGCAGTCAGTCAGAGGACACTCTTTTCTTCTGAATATGGCTTGTGAATTTTAAATCGCTCCCTTTTAATCTGTACACTTCAGTACAACAGAATTATTCCAGCTGCTATGCTGATTCTATGGAACCTGAAGCTCACCTTTACCAAAATGTTTTCCACAAAAAGTCTTTTGTCTGAGCTGACCAATGGTGAGAGGGGAGGGCGTGATCATACCACTCACCTGCTCTAGGTCACTGCCAAATGTTTAATCCAGCCCAGCCTGAGAAGAATGTGGCTGCATGTTTAATCTGATCAACTGGTCAGTGCTCTGCATTGCAGCTGCCTGAAAGGACAGCTGCAGTGACTTTGACAGTAGGACTTCCGCTCATCTATGTTTATGGCTGTGTCATTGTGGATTCCCTTTAAGCCCCCTTAATGGTTTTCTTTGTGTGTTACCATGTATCTGTGACAGCATTTTAGGCTTAATCCCCCAGCTGATCAGACCTCTGTGTGAGGTGCCCTGTCCTAAAGTCTCTCTGTTCTTTTATTACTGCCATCAAACTCTCCTAAGACAGTTGTTTTTTTAAAATTACTTTATTGTTTACAGTTGTCTGCATTACCCCCCATCACTCCCCCCACCCCAGCCAATCCCACCTCCCTCCCTCGAGTCTACCCTCCCCCTTGGTTTTGTCCCTGTGTCCTTTATAGTAGTTCCTGAAACCCTTCTCCCCACTGTCCCCTCCTCCCTCCCCTCTGGCTATTATTAGATTGTTCTTAATTTCAATGTCTCTGGTTATATTTTGTTTGCTTTTTTCTTTTGTTGATTATGTTCCAGTTAAAGGTGAGATCATGTGGTATTTGTCCCTCACCACCTGGCTTATTTCACTTAGCATAATGCTCTCCAGTTCCATCCATGTTGTCACAAAGGGTAGGAGCTCCTTCTTTCTCTCTGCTGTGTAGAATTTCATTGTGTAAATGTAGCATAGTTTTTTGATCCACTCATTTACTGATGGGCACTTAGGTTGCTTCCAGCACTTGGCTATTGTAAATTGTGCTGCTATGAACATTGGGGTACATAGGTTCTTTTGGATTGGTGTTTCAGGGCTCTTAGGGTTTAATCCCAGCAGTGGAATTGCTGGGTCAAAAGGCAGATCCACTTTTAGTTTTCTGAGGAAATTCCATACTGTTTTCCAAAGTGGCTGTACCAGTCTGCATTCCCACCAACAGGGCACTAGGGTCCCCTTTTCTCTGTATCCTCTCTAACACTTGTTTATTGATTTATTTATGATGGCCATTCTGACTAGTGTGAAGTGGTATCTCATTGTGGTTTTAATTTGTGTCTCTCTGAAGGCTAGTGATACTGAGCATCTTTTCATATGTCTCTGGACCCTCTGTATGTTCCTCCTTGGAGAAGTGTCTGTTCAAGTCTTTTGCCCATTTTTCAATTGTTTTTTTTTTTGTCACTCTGGAGTGGAGTCGTGTGAGTTCTTTATATATTTTGGATATCAAACTCTTGTCTGAAGTATCATTGGCAAATATGTTTTCCCATATAGTTGGTTCTCTTCATTTAAATGCTATTTTCTTTAGCCATGCAGAAGCTTTTTAATTTGATGAGGTCCCATTTCTTTATTCCTTCCTTCATGTCCCTTGCTCTAGGGGACATATCAGTGAAGATGTTGCTGCATGGAATGTAAGACAGCTTTTTTTCATTGTATTTGTAGTTTGTTTTGCAGTCAGGGTCCTGTCCTTTCTTTTCTGTTTGGGTTTCTCTGCATGATGGCCCAGCCCTGCCACCAGCTCACTAGACAAGGAGATGTCAGAGGACCAGCCAGTCTCTTGGCCACACTATGCTGCTTTCCTGCACACGCTGGACAGTCAGAATATCTGGACATCTTTCTCATTTCATTCTGAGTCTTCTCTTCCTTGTTAGCTTGTTAAATTATTTTTTGTTTCCTATTGTACAACAGTAAATTTTATGTGTGTCACAAGATGATCTGTGATTATCTGCCTAAAATCTAATACCAGTAAAAATGAGAAAGATCTGGGTGGAAGAAATGGCAATGATATCTGACAGGCAGCTCTCTCTACATCCCCTTCCAGGAACAAACACAAGGACCCATGCTTCCCTTCCCCTCACCTGCTGCCACAAAGACTTGATGCATTATTCTCACTCAGTCTCTGTTCCATGACAGTCTAGACCTTTTTCTTCTGCAAACATTCCACTTTTATCCTCTATTGGGTCTTCTGTTCCCAAACCTCCTCCACCACCAGCACCCCCACCTCAGTCCTGCCTCTTCATATTCCATTGATGTTTTTGAGCATTTACACTAGTCAATCATTTCAAGAGGAGTAGTCCTAAACAGCAAGAGGTGTATAACCTTGGGATTCTCACAGTTCTTGAAAGGTCTTGCTTTCTGCATTGTGGGTTGAAAGTTAAGACAGATGCTAGATTGCTAAATATGAATGAGAGCAAAGTTAAATGAAGAGTACAGTTACTCTCATTTGCAAAGCTTAGAGCACTGGCCCTTATTTAAAAGCTTCCTCTAAATACACTGTGACATGACTTTTGTTTTGACTCTAAAGACAGAGACTGGTCTGGTCTCATGGCTATATTGGTTTGCTTTGGCTGTGTTAAACAGAGAAAGTTGTTATCGTGCAGTTCCAGAGGCTGGAAGTCCAACATCAAAGTTCCATCAGGATTGGTTCCTTCTGAAGGCTGTGAGGGAGAATCTGGTCCAGGCCTCTATCCTGGCTTCTGGTGGTTTCTGGCCTTTGATACTCCTTGTCTTCTGGAAGCATCAATCACCCCAGTCTCTGCCTTTGTCTTCACAGGGCCATCTCTTTGTGTACATACCTGTCTCCTTCTTATTAGGACACCAGTCTTAGTGAATCAAGGGCTCACCTTGATCCAGTATGAGCCTATTTCCAAATAATATCCTATTCTGAGGTCCTGGTGGTTTGGATTTTAACATATGAATTTGGTAGAACACATGAATTTGGCAGAAACACAGTTCAATCCATAACAGTGGCCAATATTGTTATCATCAGTTTACATTACTGAATGTTTGTTGTTCTTGTCCTAAAAGGGTAGTTTGTCACCTGCTGAAGGTTACTCTCTGTTCAGGACAATAGGCATGTAAAATGCAGTAAACAGGAGTAATAACCCTTAAGATGGGGAAATGGCCTCAAGCATTTTTCATAAACTAGTGTTTTCACACTCTGAGCTGCAAAGATGACTTAAAGCTGCTTGTAAAATGGAGGGATGTTTTCTCCCAAATAGGTGGGCTTCAAATTAGGGTCCGGGGAAGGCTTCCTTTACTCCAGCCTCAACCAGAGCCACTTCAACTTTGTCTTAGGTATTAGAGTTCTACATAAAAGAAATTAATGGAGCCAGTGATTGAGAAACACTGTTTCTAAATTCTTAGAAACTTTGAAAACTGCCTTAGACAGTACTTAATTGGAAGTCAGGCTTAAAGGGCTCTTATTTTTCTTTAACAACTGTGATCTCCTTAATATTGTGGACTCAATTGGGTCTTTCTCCAAGAATTAGCTTCAATCTTCCTTCTCCACATCTTTGTGGGACTTTGCTTGCTTTAGGAACAGGAAATAGATCTTTGGTTAAATTTGAATCAGTTAGTGTGCCTTGGGCTTGAGGGTATAAGAAAAATATTTTTTATTAAGTTTTGGAAATACTATTAGTCAAAATGTATACCTGTACCAGACTTGTTTTATTGAGAAAACTTTACATTAAGGATTAGAAGTCCTGGGTCAGAATACTGGATTTTAAGAAAGTTCCTTAAGCACTCTGGGTCACAATTTCTCCTGCTATTGGTTGGAGATAATATCTACCCTGTTTGTACAAGGCCTTCATTGACTGGCCACCCTCTCTGACAGTGAACACTTCCAGGCTGCTGAGCCCTGGATCTCTCTCCTGAACATCTTTGACCTTTATCTCTCCCTTCCTTGCTGCTTCTCTGCCTCAGGTCAGGTCCCCCCACCTGTTGCCTAAGTCACTGCAGTGATCTCCTGGCTGGCCTTTGCCCTCAGTCTCATTGCTTTTCCAAGGCATCCTCCCTATTTCTGCCTGTTTTCTCTCAGATGTGAATTAATCATGTTACATCTGCAACTTTCAGGATGCATTCATTTTCTTCTAATGATAACAGCCAACATTTATTTATTGAGTGCTTACCACATGTTATCTGTAGTGCTAAACCCTGCACATACATCCTTTCAATGAATATCACAACATGTTTGTGAGATGCAGGTACAGTTATTGTCTCCACTTTCTAAATGAGATTCTGAGGCTTGGAAAGATTAGGTAAGTAGCATGAGGTCACATGGCTAAAGAGTAACAGAAGGAAGGCACTGGTTTAGGCACTCTGATTGCAGGGCACATACACTGAATCCCTTCCTTGCTGTATTGCCTACCTGAGTAGTCCACAGACCTTCTCTGAGCTGCCCCTGCTTCAGTAATGTGTTACACAGCGCCCTGCCCAATAGACACAGTCATGCTGAGCTCTATATTCTGAGGGCTGTATGCAGTGAATATAGTGCCTGAAAAATATTTGTTTATTGAATAAATGAATGAAAGAATTTATGAAGCATTATATTAACTATAATTTCCCATACCAATGTTGAGATTTAATATAGGTTAAATTCCGAAATACTCTGATATTCTTCAGAAGACTGGCACTTGGTTGTCAGCCTTTGCACTACCAGCATTTTGGGCCAGCTAATTCTTTGTCATAGGGAGTTGTCCTGGGCAATCTAGGATGTTTATCAGCATCCCTGCCTTATAATTGCTAGAAAGATGCCAGTAATACTCTCCAACATGTGGTAACCAGCAACATCAACATCTCCTCTGATAAGCAGATATCCTTTTGGGGGCCAAACCAGTTAAGGACACTTGGCCCAACTTTCAATTGTTCATTTTCACTAAGTCCCTTTGTTTCTCTAGTAATTAGGTTTTTCATCCTTAAAAGTGGTAGGATTTGATACTAATTTATTCTGTAGTCAATAACGTATCAAAAAGTCTTTATATAAAGCTAAATGCCATGTGGTATCTTACATTGCATTCTGAAGCAGATAAAGGACCCAAATGGAAAACTGGTGAAATCAGAATAAAGTCTATACTTTAGTTAATAGCATTGTACTAATGTTAACTTCTTAGTTTCTATAAGACTTCCATGGTTATATAAAATGTTAATGTTAGTGTTGCTGAGTGGAGAATATAATAACATATTAGGGGAGGGTGACCCATTTTTCAGACACAAGTAAAAGCAGAGCCCTATAGATGTTCCTTTGTAAATCTAGAAGAAAAGTTAATGAAGTATGATTTTATTGTGTTTGTTCGTTTCACAGGCTCTCTATTCACATGGATGATGAACTGCGTCATATTGCACAAAATTCTCTCCAGGGTTTGCTGGTTGACTTTCCAGACTGGAGGGAAGATGTCCTGTTTGGCTTCACCACCTTCCTACTGCGGGAAGTAAATGACATGCATCACAGCCTCCTGGACTCCTCCCTGAAGCTATTGCTCCAGCTGCTCACCCAGTGGAAGCTGGTCATTCAAACTCAAGGAAAAGTATATGAGCAGGCCAACAAAATCAGAAATGCAGAGGTAATGTTCACACTCTTCCCACTGATTTATATGTATGTAAATAAGTTGTAGCTCAGAGGACCTTGGGAATTCTTAACTTTCAGTTACCTTGGAACTTTTGTCCCAAGTGGTGGCCCTTATTTTTCCATCTGCCTAAATTGTGACCAAGAAACTCAAGGCACATGTGTGCCACATCAGGTTGGATTTGTTAACATTAACAAGGCCTTTTAGGGAGTAGAAAATTTTTTTGGAGAATTATGATTATAAATATGTTTGTAAGAGCAAATGACAGTAAGACAGGGAGATAGAGCTGGATTATGGATGTGGATGTAGATATGGCTATGGATGTGGATATAAAAGTTAGCTGTCCACCAGGTTGTCTTCATAGTCTGCAGCATATCGGTTGTGCTATCCAGTCTCCACAGAGAAAAAAAAAAAACATTCAGCCTTGTGGTTTCTTTATTCTTTCATGCCTCAGTCCTGAATGGTAAAACTTCATAAAAACATTTTGGAGAGCCAGGTTGCCAGAGGGAAACCAGGACAGTGGTGGCATGGCATTGGCAAGAGCAGATGGAGAAAGGGGTCTTGGTAGAGAAGAGCATAACTGACAGTCTGAGGAACATGGAGGTTCAAGGAGGTATACTTGTATCTAGGAATCACCTAGGATCCCAGGTGTGCTGACCTCAGTGATGAGGTCAAGATCATTCTCCTTCCTTACATTCTACACATGCCAAAAGATGATAAGTTGAAAACCAAGGATAACATATGCTCATAAAAAGAAAACTAAATGAAGGTGGAATCTGTCCTGTTGTCTGGCTCGAATTTGTTTAGACTCCTTGGTTGTGTTTTGGGAATATTCAGAACCCATCTCATAAATATTCAAAACCTAGATTAGAATCTAACACACAAAAAAGTAAGCAAGTCTAATTAGAAAGTGTTTGAAAATTCAATTTAATAGAATCTCAAAGTTTATAGAGAACTTAAGCAAAAACAAATTAGGCCACTTTGATTAAATACATAGAGTAATTTTGAATGGTTATGGGTAGAAGCCATTTTGTTTTTATTAATGTGTTAATAGCATTTGAAAGTTATTTCTTATCACAGCAGGTGGTTGATAGTATCCCAAAGTAACAATGGACCTAAAAACAAATAGGAATCTATGACATTTCATGAATAATGATGAATTTATAGACATGTCTGGATCTAAGCTGTTGTAATTTATTTTAATTATTGCAAGGTTAAATGTGCCCCATGACATACATGTAAGGGTATTTCCTTCTTCCACTGTTGTTTTTCTGAATGGAGAATGTTGTTCTTATTGTGTGACAGTTGATTGCAAATGGCTCCAGCCACCGCATGCAGTCGGAACGAGGTCCCCATTGCAGTGTCCTTCATGCTGTGGAAGGCTTTGCTCTGGTTTTGCTCTGCAGTTTCCAGGTGGCCACACGCAAACTGTCTGTTTTAATACTCAAGGAGATCCGCACCTTATTTCTTGCCCTGGGTCAGCCTGAGGTATGAATTATTCTTCTGAATTTTCCAATTCATTTCTTTCAACAGCTTTGAGGATTAGATTAAAAGTTGTAAATGATGCATTACTATTTTATATTCTGTCATGTCACATGTGATGTCAACAAATCATTTTTGTGGTGTGTTTTTAATTATGAAATAGCACTTTTAATTTCTATTTTGTGAGCAGTAGAAAAACCCATTTATGATTCTCTAAGAGATGGTGCTTGTAAAAACATAAAGAATTTTAAGATTAGGTTATAGGTCATTTGCCTTCATTAATGTTCAGTATATATCGAATTAAGCACTCTATTCCATTTATATTAGAGAACAAAGAAAATACTATCAAGAAAATAATACATACCATTTAAGATGATTAGGATATAAACAGCCTAGCTAACAGAAAGTCATTTAATTTTTATAACAGTAGAGAAATGGCATCCCAAGAAAAATGTATCCCTTTGAGATAGGAGAAGTAAGCCCATGGCCAAGTGCCCTAGACTCCAGCTGACCTCCCTCCCTCAGTCAAGTACACCCTTGTTCAAGTGTCCATGGCCTCATGGCACAGGTGGCCACACCCCAGGCATGAAGCAACAAAAGAAAGGCCAGCTTTTTATGACTTCTTTAGAAAAATGGTACTTTTCATTTTCTTGTTTTTCAACACTGGTCTTGGTTTATGATCCTCAAAATGCTCATTTTCTTTATAAAATATTTTTAAATCCATCACAGTCCTTATTTACATTTCTTCAGATAGCTATCTGATATATTTTAGGACCATGCCTCTGTCTAGTAAAATGGATCTCTGAGACATGTTATATTTTGGTAAACCTCTATGAAGTCTCTAATTATGATAATAGTGATAATAATAATTATCATGTACATTGTAGCCTAAGTGTTCTAAACACATATTATCTTGTTTAATCCTCACAATAACATAAGGATAAGTATTGTTATTACCCCAATGTACAGACACTGTGACTGAGGTTTGGAAGGTTAAAAGCCTTACTCAAAATCAACGGCTAGGACATGACAGAGTCAGAATTCAAAGCCAGATACAGATACTTCAAATGTTTGTAACTGTTATTCCATCAGATTGGTAGGGATGTTTCTCATATGCTGCTTTCTTTAAGCAGCCATGCCTCTTTGGGCACCATTCTCATTCTGAAATTATTCTCATACATGAATAAAGACATCCCAGCCCTGGCTGGCGTAGCTCAGTGGATTGAGTGCGGGCTGTGGACCAAAGTGTCGCAGGTTTGATTCCCAGCCAGGGCACATGCCTGGGTTGCAGGCCATAACCCCCAGCAACCACACATTGATGTTTCTCTCTCGCTCTCTCTCTATCTCCCTCCCTTCCCTCTCTAAAAATAAATAAATAAAATCTTTTTTAAAAAAATCTGATTTCTCTTTAAAAAAAAAAGAAAAAAAGACATCCCAAGGCTTTTCAATAAGTCTTCTAAGTAAACAATTTTATATATCTGAGTTTCTCTATAATAAAGGATGGTAAACATCCATAATTTATATATATTCTACAGATATACACATATATGTGAATATTTATGTGTTTACATGCATACATGTAATATTTACATACACATATACATACTTACATATATGTAAATATACTACCTATACGTGTATGTTTGCATGTGCTTACATATGTATGCGTGTGTGTGGTATATATATGCACACTAATTGTGTAGAAGGGATTAAGAAGTACAAATTGGCAGTTACAAAACAATCACAGGGATATAAAATATAGCACAGGGAAGACAGTCAATAATATTCTAACAACTATGTATGGTGCCACGTAGGTACTGGGAATATCAGGAGGACCACATTGTAAAGTATATGATTGTGATACTTTCTCTTATGCCTATTCCAATTTGCTTCTTCTACCAAATAGCTATATACCACATAGATACCACAGAGAGTATGTGGTCAGTTTCCAATGCAGTTTTTGAGGGGATGAATCAATCACAGTCAACAATTTATCAGTTCTTTTAGCAAATAAGTGACTTCAGTAAGTAGCATTTCAGAGGTCTGGCAAAGCATATTCTTGTGGGATTTCTGGTCCTTAAAATAATGACAGCACCAGTGCTGAAGTAAATATTGTCTGGTACTGGTGTTTAGATTCTTGTGCACAGGAATGAGTTTTTGAAATTTAGGTACATGTCTTTTCAATACAATGTGAAATGGGAGCTCTAATTATCTTCCACTGTAACTTGAAAGACTCAGCTTAGAAGCATGGAAAGTTTTATCCGTTGCCTTTCACCATCTTCACACTCAGTTTTCTGTGGGAAAACCCTTATCACTATTTTGCAGGCTGTTCTGCTTCATGTACTAGAAAGGGAGTGGGCTGGAGGGAAGGATTCACTTTCCCACGGAGAGTAACTGCCTCCCCTTTGTACAGGATGACGACCGGCCTATGATTGATGTCATGGATCAGCTAAGTCCTTCTGTTCTTGAAAGTTTCGTTCACGTGGCAGTTTCAGAATCGGTAAGTTCACACTTGATTCTGATTGCTAGTCATTCTTGAGTATAAGCTCTGGACTTATTGGAAAAAGAGGGACTAAGAAAAATGATGTGAAAGAATTCAGAGGTTTATGTCAGGTTAATAAACTGATACAGAAGTACTTCAGAAAACAAGTTGATTTTCAAATATTGGCTTAGGAGACATTCAGATAAATTTCAAACAAAATTTGAGCCTTACGTATATAAATAATATTTTGAAAACTACAGTTTTAAGAAGAATTGCTCAGGCTTCTTTAAAAAAAATTAATTCACATTATTGTATTTAACACTATATGTAGCTTATATTTACAGGGTGCTTTTACAGTTTATAAGTTGCTTTCACATTTATTATCTTTTGACCTCATAATTATCAAAACTCAGAAACATTAAGGAGCACAGGGCCATAGTCACACAGAAGGAAGTGTTAGGTCTGGACTTGACCTTAATTGGACGTGGACACTAGTAGAGCTTTATCTGTTACATAGGTACTTTCTTCTGTATAAAGAGCCTATTGACAGCTTTCAATTTCCTAAACAAGTAGAAGAGAAACTGACACAGATTTGAATTATCTGGGTTTTTTAAAAAAATCAGTACAGTGCAGTAATGGAACACGGACTAATTTCAGCTCCATAGTTGAACAGAGGTAGAACAATCCCGAGTGCCTGGATAATCCACACTGCTGGTGCCCCTTGTGTATTCCTGTCAAATAACTATAAAGGAATACAAAATTAATTGACAAATAGCTATGAGTGATTACAAAACCCAAAGACGCTTGTGAGTTTTTTATGGCCTTTTCCAACTAAAATTAAACGCAGATCCCTATTTTTAGTAGCCTCATTCTTGCTATGGTAGTGATAATGATGATGACTAAAACTGTTAGCCATGCAGCACAGACTAACTGCTGCTTTTAGAAATTCAAATTGCTTAAACACGGAATGGAAGAGTCCAGTGTAATTGTTTTGTACACATATCTTATTTCTCTACAGGTTATATTTTACTTGTGTGGTTTTGTTCTGTGTTTATCAGAGTCAAAACCTCCAGCCAGGTTAACTAGGTCAGAACCCTTCACTTCGAGAGATGCACGGGAGGAGAGGCTGGGGGAAGAAGCAGTGCCTGCTGTGTGCCAGGTGTACTTATATCCCTTACCTTGTGTAATTCATGTAAAAGGTCCAGTGAGAGCAGCACTGTAATCCCTAAGTCATAAATGAAGCACTCAGGGGTGTCTGGTGGTTTTCCCAGGTCACAGGTTTTATGCAGAGCCTGGGCTGGAATCTCTTCTGGCCCATTAGCCATTGAGGACACTGGTGGAGCACTCTGACCCATGGGAACTCCTAGACCCAGCAGAGAAAATGGATCACTTTAAATGTCTAGCAAACATGAAGGCAATTTTCTCTCCTGGCATAACAACTGCATTATTTTAAACTTTGATATTCTGGGCTTAAAAGAAAATGAAATATAATAACTTATTTGTTAGATAGATCTCTCAAAACATTTAGAATGTGTTATTTTGGCTTGATGTCATAGGACAAGAATAAATTGGTAACTTACCTTAAAAATCATCAGTAAAATGCCCTTCATAAAAGGGACTACATTCATCTATCTCCCTAAGTCAACATCATGACTTAAAATATAAATATATAATCTATAGGGAATTAAAAGCACATTTATGAATCTCAGATTAATAACTTTTCAGAATTTTAAAATGACAAATCTGTGGTCAAATTTGAATTAACTAATGTCATGTATTTGTTCAACAACTATTTAGTGAGTAGCATCTGTATACCAATGCACAGTGTCTTCTGACATTAGAGCTACACAAAGTACAGCCCCTCCTGTCCTTAACCTCCACTTGGGCTGCTTGTCATCTATCCTGGAAAGCAGTTATGGCTTCAAACCAAGCTCCTGTGTGGTAGGGGTGAGAGGAGGTATCTGTCACAGCATGGCCCATTGCAGAGGTGGTCAGGAAAAGCCATAATGAAGACCTGGAGTTTACAGTGTGATACTGACTCATTATCCACTTGCACCTGCAGGCCACCTTACCACTGACCCACAGTGTAGATCTTCAGTGGTTGGTGGAGTGGAATGCAGTCCTGGTCAACAGCCATTACGATGTGAAGAGTCCGTCCCATGTTTGGATATTTGCTCAGTCTGTCAAAGACCCCTGGGTCCTCTGCCTGTTCAGTTTCCTGCGGCAGGAGAACTTGCCCAAGCACTGCCCCACGGCCCTCAGCTACGCCTGGCCCTATGCCTTCACTCGGCTCCAGTCAGTCATGCCTCTGGTGGACCCCAAGTAAGGGATCTTTGTGCTCCCCTCTGTTTTGCTTCTCATCATTTGCCCTCTTATGTTTTAATTTATACAAGAGACTAGGATAATTGTTTTTCTCCTATAATAACCAATGTGATTGTCTGAGTATAGAATCTTGTACCTTACTGGTGAAAATGTTCTGGAAGTTCCATTCAGCTTCCCACCCAGTAGTGACCTTCCTTATCTGAACCTTATCCTTGACAGTTAGCTCTTTATCTCTATTTGAGTACTTTGTGGAAACTTTACTCAGTAAGAGATGTTTAAAATCCAGAACTTGTTTTTAACTCTGTATTTCTAGTAGCCCAATTAATGCCAAGAAAACCAGCACTGCTGGCAGTGGAGACAACTGTGTTACCTTGTGGAGAAATTACCTTATTCTTTGCTTTGGAGTTGCAAAGCCCAGTATCATGAGCCCGGGACACTTAAGAGCTTCGACTCCAGAAATAATGGCGACCACACCTGATGGTACAGTGAGCTACGATAACAAGGTGATGTGATATGCCTCAGAAGAATTATTCTGTAAAGTTTTTCTTAGCTTGTTTGTCTAGAGTTCACAGTGCACATTGCACTGTACCTGCCATCTGGAGTATGTGTAATCAGATTTTCACTCTACACGTTTCTAAATTCCATTGAGTGTTTATGTGCACAGTTTACTATTCCTCCATGACAAGTGGGCAGCAGAAGATAAAGAGAAGTGAGCAAACTTTCTTAAGACCATAGTGACTTGTGTTTACTAGTGCCCTGAGGTCTTGTTCATGTCCTGCATACCACATGTCTGTCACTCCTCACCTTTAAACCATGTCTTGTTAACTTACTGTGTTAAAGATAAGTTTTGTAGATTTAATTTGCTTGTTTATAAGAAACTATTACAATAAAAAAAAGTTCTTTAGAATTTGTGTCCCAGATGGGAAATGCATTCACTGTGTATCTTAGAATGTATAGATTGTGTTATTTTTCCTGAAATGATGGCCATGCCATGGGAAGTGGTTCAGAACTTTGAAGCTGTTGTAGTGGAATCACCGTTTGACAAAAGGAAGTATCCGTTATCGTGTGACCTCTTTTTCACTTTAATCTACTTGTTGCAGGCCACAGGCACCCCGTCAGTGGGTGTGCTGTTAAAGCAGTTGGTGCCTTTGATGAGACTAGAGGGCATTGAGATCACAGAGTCCTTAGTTTTAGGATTTGGAAGAACAAATTCCCTGGTTTTCAGGTACAGTAGTTTTGATAAGTTGTTGTAAATTTATGTGTGCTGTCACTGTCATGGTTCCTGTTTGTAGCACAAGTCTGCATTGGTGGTGATGAGTGCCTGCAGTCTCTAGGCTTGGTGCAGTTTCCTGTGTCTGCTGGCTGATGTGCATGAAACAAGCACTGCTTGCAGCTACCTCATGTTTCATTTCTCGTCATTGCAAGTTTGACTTTACCCCTCAGATTTTATATGACTTGCAAGCTTTATTTTCAATAACTGTAAAAAAAACAGTGTCAACGCCCAGTTAACCAGACTGTCCAGAGGGTTTAAGGTCACAATAAGGAGTATCTGCTTATCAGCCATTCCTGTAACTGGCTCCCAAAGGTTAAGCACTGACAGAACTGACTTAGGTGTGACCTGTTACACTAGTGGATCTTCCATAAAATGCTTTACCTGCCTTAGTAGAACCATCGTGTCTCACTTTCTGGATTCCTTATACTCATTTCACACCTTTAATGAAACAACCATGCCACCTGAGGAATTGTAAAGGCCTTTTGAAAGAGCCATCATAAAATGTTAGTCGGGCTGCCTCTGATGACTTTAGCTAATCAGGAAAGCCTATAAGGACAAATAAGATCTTACAGTTTTCATGCAAATACAAAAGAAAGAGCTCCAAGCATCAGCAAGAAAACTTATTTGAAAAATAAAGATTAATGAGACATCTTAGAGGCAACTGAAAAAAATCAGTTACATTATTTATGTAGAGAGTCAGATTTTATCCTTAGAAAAAGTAATTTTAAGTTCTGATTACTTGAGTACCAGTTAACTAGAGTTTTATTACTTATTTATTAGTTAAGACAAAGCATCATGTAGTTACTCCTTGTAGTAACAATAAGATGACTAAAACAATTCCCGGAATTTCTGAACATTCTTTCTCAAAGAACCTGAGGCTTTTTTGCATATCTCTTCCTCTTAGTGTTCCTTAAGGGAAGTAACTTATGCATCGTACTAGCTACATAGATCTGGGCCTCAGTTCCCTACCCTGTAAAATTATTACAATCAATAAAAATGAAGTGTATCTCTCTAATAAAATTAAGAAAAATTAGTATAATAATAGAATCTATCTCATAGGTTTATTAAGAGGATTAAATATAAAAATGCACATGGTAAATATTTGATAAATGTTTTCTTTTAGATAGGAATCTATTAATATTATTTTTATATCTTTGATGAAAAAAATTCCAGCATCTGTATATTGGAAAAATCTGGAATGGAACACAGGCTTTCTGTATATTTCAGTGCAGAATCCAATTAAGTTTACCTTCATATCCTTGGATTTCCCTGGATAGTGATTTCTAATAGCACAAAATATTCTACCAGAAAATACAAGGATTTTAGACATGGAGCAGGCTATGGACAAAATACCTACCAATTGGCTAGATCTTATAATTTTGTTATGGACATAATGAGGACTGGTAAAGTATATGCATGTAATATGAAACCTATATTAACATGATCAAACTTTTATTTTTACTACACAAGAGAAAGAAAGGTTTTTTGATGACAACCTCACTACTATAGTAGTGCCATATTTGCATTTGTTCTATAGTACAAACAAAGGAATTTCTCTCTGCAGTTTCAAAAAGCCTTCATTTTAGAATCAACTGTCAATCATTCCCCTGAGCACAGATCCCAAAGGCAGTGCTGTGGTAATTGCACCCATCTCTTGTACTCTAATTAGACTGGATATTTCTGTGCAGAACCTCAGCTTCCTTTATCTTCAGGTCCACAGTCTGTAGTGAAATGCTCTGAATTTAGAAAGTTCCTGCAAAATATTGTTAATTATTCAGACAGGGTTTTTGCTATAGTGATCTCTAGAACATTAAATCAAAATCAAGTCAACAAATGCATTGAGCCAAAATTATATATGCATAGCACTGGAACTAATACCAATAATACAAAGTATAGGCCAGTACCTACTCTTAGTTCACCACGTGATCAGGAAATGGAAAGGCCAGGGGAGATTTTGACATCAGAAGCAAAGTGGAAAAAGCAAAACGATTTAGGATTAAATGGATATGTTTGGTGACAAGTTTGGTGTCAGTAATAATGAATTTTTTAAAGATTTTATTTATTTTATTTATTTTTAGAGAGGGAAGGGAGGGAGAAAGAGAAAGAGAGAGAAACATCAATGTGCAGTTGCTGGGGGCCGTGGCCTGCAACCCAGGCATGTGCCCTGACTGGGAGTCGAACCTGCGACACTTTGGTTCTCAGCCCGCACTCAATCCACTGAGCTGTGCCAGCCAGGGCGTAATAATGAATTTTAAGTGCTGACCTTTTTCCTTGTAGAGAATTGGTTGAAGAACTTCATCCATTAATGAAAGAAGCTCTGGAACGAAGACCAGAGGTAAGGTTTTGAATTTAAATCATTAAGATAGTTTATTTGAACATTGGTGTAAAATTAATTATACCCATGGTTTCCCCTAAAGAATACAAACACCCCAATATGCTTTTTTTTTTTTTTGGTTCCTTTTTTTTTTTTTAGATTTTATTTATTTATTTTTAGAGAGGGAAGGGAGGTAGAAAGAGAGAGGGAGAGAAACATCAATGTGCGGTTGCTGGGGGTCATGGCCTACAACCCAGGCATGTACCCTGACTGGGAATCGAACCTGCGACACTTTGGTTCGCAGCCCGCGCTCAAGCCACTGAGCTATGCCCCAATATGCTTTTAACATGAATCTTAATATTTTAGATTTTTAAATTTTCATTGTATTTCAGTATTCGACTATCTAGTATGATTCCTACTTTAAAAGATTTTATGTCCTAAATTTATGAAAGCAAAACAACCTAAATGGTTGTTTATATATTAAGATATTACATTATTTTGCAGGAAGTTTGAGTTGATTGAATTTTTGTTTTTAGTTTGTTTGCTTGTTTTTTACAAGAAGTTGGTGGTGGTCAAGAATACTATTTGTTTTGTCTGGCATATGAAAGATTTTCCTCACCATTATCTCCCCTGAAATGAACTCTGAAAAGGATAAACTTTTAATGTAGCAAGATAAAAGAAATGAAATGCAAAGACAAAAAGGAGCTTGCCGTAGAGTAGATAAGATATGAGCAGGAACAAAAACTGAGCAGTTTGAGTGAGGACAGGTGAGCTCCATGATCAGAATTGGTGGGGACATCTGTGGTCACTCTCCCTTTCCACTTGATTCAGATGCTCCCGTCTTTCCACAGACATCGGAGCACCTACGAATTGAGGCTTATCTGAACACTTACACCTTATAAATATTTATTGAGGCCACTGCCCTCCCATGATCTTTCTGTTACTCCTGTAATAGCAAGTATTATCTCTAAGGGTTAGGAAGAAAGAAAAATACATTTTGTCTTTTATCTTTAGAAAATTGAAAAGGACTGGGTTATGCTTTTCTTCAGAAAAGTTTCCTAAAACAAAGATCCTATTGTCTTGCCCATATATATGAGTGATGTAACCTTTTTCTGCACAGAACAAGAAACGCCGAGAACGCCGGGACTTATTAAGACTACAGTTACTTCGAATTTTTGAACTTCTGGCTGATGCTGGCGTAATAAGTGACAGGTAGGGTGACAATTCCCCCTAGTTGATCTCTGCCCACCACACTGGTCTACTTTTGTCTCTTTTAATTTTCTGTCTTTTTAAAAATAAATATTACCTTTAACTTTTACTCAGAAAAAGTCCAAAAAGCTTGGGTTTTTTTCTTACTCTATTTATACTGCTTATAGGTCAAAAACAAATGTAGTGTGTCAGTTCTGACAGTGAATCTTATTTTCTGTGAAGCATGTAACACTTTGACATGGAGACTGAGCATCTAAAATTCCATTGTCCTTTATTCCAGTACAAATGGAGCCTTAGAACGGGATACGTTAGCCCTTGGAGCTTTGTTCTTAGAATACGTGGACCTGACCCGTATGCTGCTAGAAGCTGAAAATGATAAAGAAGTTGAAATTCTTAAAGATATCCGGGCACATTTTAGTGCTATGGTCGCCAACTTGATTCAGTGTGTTCCAGGTATAGTGATGCGTCACTGCAGGTTATTGCACTTGAAAAACTATTTGTTCCTCAGGGCTGTGCTTTCTGGTGGCCCTCCTGGCCTGTGTGCAGGGTGGGGTGGGTTTGTCAGTTTGTCTTGAAATATTTGGAAATGTGCAGGAGGACAAATTGTAGTAACTCAGCACAAAGTTGGAGATGGAACAGTAGGAGTTAAATTTGACCTTGTGTTTGTGATTATTTCTATTCTTCATTTTGGTTCCCATGTGAAAATGAACTTACGAGATTTCCACAGGAAGGAAGGAATTCAAAGGGAACATTCACAAGTGCTTCATTTTTTTCATTCTTCTGCTAATCTGTGACCATATTTTAAAGTCTGTTTTGTTATTTCCCTTGGCATGAAATATCTTTTTCTATCCCTTTGCTTTTGATCTGTGTGTGTCTTCTGATCTGAAATGGTTTTCCTATAGACAGTATATGTCAGGATCTTGTTTCCTTATCTATTCAGCCACCCTGTGTCTTTTGACTGGAACATTTAGTTCTTTTACATTTAAAGTAACTATTGATAAGTATGTAGTTATTGCCGTTTTAATAATTGTCTTCTGATTGTTTTTAAAGTTCTCTGTTCCTTACTTGCTCTCTTCTCTTATATTCTGATGGCTTTCTGTAGTGTTGTTTGGATTCCTTTCTCTTCATTTCTTGTACATCTCTCATAGATTTTTGGACTGCAATTACCATGTGCTTCATATATACCAAAGCTGTTTTTATAGCAGCCTATTTTAAGTTGATGGTCATTTAACTTCAAACACATTCTAAAATCTCTACTACTTATACCCCTACCCACACTTATGTTTTTGTCATTTTTTTACCTCTTTTGTGAAATCTGTGAACTTGCAATCTCAGTATTTTTTCTCTTGACTATCTAATCAACACATTATATAGAATTCTGGATAACTCAGTATATTATATTATTGACAGAGAATTTTTTTACACAAAGCAAATGGCTATGAAACATTTTCAGAGATCCAAGATGTCTGTGGAATAGGTAGAAGCTATACTCACCTCCTCCCAGGACCAAACTGGAATTACAACTAAAATATAGAGCAATCAATCTGAATAACCAAGTGAAGATTATGTCTTATAACCAAGGGCTTACAGAAGAAGCCACATCAAGACTGTTAGGAAGTGTGGACATGCAAGAAGGGCTGCCCCTGCTCCCATGGGCAGCAGCTAAGAGTCTGAAGAGATATCTCATTTGCAAAGGTTCCCCTTGAGAAACTTAGGGTCTTGAACCCAAGCCAGGCTCCCCAAAGCTGGGAAGAGGTGCCTACATAACATTTGGCTATGAAAATCAGTGAGGATTCTGTCCACAAGGGAGAAACAGAGTTTGCTGGACTCAAGTACCCTCTTAAAGGACCAACACATAAAATCTCATTCACAGCCACTCATCCTGGGCTCTGGTAGAGGAAGGATAAAGAAACTAGAGTTGTGTGAGGAGAGACTGGGGTTTGTGGCTCTGGGACAGAGCTGAGGGGACAGCCACTGGCACTCCCTGAGCAGAGTTACTCTACTCACCTCAGATGCCATCTTTATTAGGTGAAGTATTCCCCTCCATATGCAGCTTGGGGAAAGCAATAGCCACACCTTCTGTACTCCCTGTCAACCCACCCTGTAGAGCTCACACCCTGCTGAAAAGTCAGCTACCTAGGCTTGGGTATAGAGTTGTGGGCCAACTCAGGGGGTGTCAGTATCTGAGTTGTGTGGCTTTGGGGCAGGGCACTAGTCCCCCAACTTTCTTGTCAACCTGACTGGTGTGTCTCCCTCACTGAAAATCTACTAGCCCCACTTTCCAGGCTCCCGGTAGCCTGGTAGCCCAGTAGTTCAGCTCTTGGTGGTTCAGTGCTGCCAAGGTCTGGAAAGAATCTGGAACAGACTGACTTGTGTGGCTCTGGGAAGGTGGCCACACCCTCCACCTTCCCCAAAGACTGGCCAGCACCCACCCCTCTCCTGACTCCCAGCAGCTCCACTTTGCTGAGATTGGGCTCCTGGCAGAATCTGGTATAGGCTGAGTTGTGTGTCTGGCAGATGGAGGAAATATTTTCCTTTCACACCTGACCAGTATAGAGCCTTTTTTTTTCACACAGCCAAATCTTGGTCTGTTTTTGGCCTGATAAACTCTGCTGGCCTCACCTTGACATTCCCTGTGATACCACCCCACCATAAATGTATGCAAGCACCCAACAGGTGACAGCTAGTTTTGTAACCTAGGACATTTGCTGAGTGACCTCAGACTGGCACCAAGTTTGAACCTGTGTAGATCTGGTGAACACTTCTCACCTATACCTGGTGACTCACTGAGAACCTATCTCATGCAATTTGAGTACCACCAGAGACTTTTTCAGTGACTGAGCCAGCAACCAGCAGACAGAGGCAGGTGGAAGTGAACCTCAGGGTTCCTTGGTACTTTTGCTGACCTGCCCCCAGGGTCCTAAGCTGGCAAAAGCCAGCCTTGGTGCAGAGCTCAATCCTTACCATGTGCAGCCAAGCCCAGCAGAGGCAGCCACAAACTATGGATTGCTTTGTAGCTACAAACAGGTTGTCACAGGCAGTGTCTGATACTGGCCTGTACCAGAGTCCCTCCCAAGAGGCCCAAGAACCAACTCACCCAGTGGCCAGCTTCAGATATCATCAGAGCAGGATCCAATTAGCTTCACAAGTAATATACCCAAAGGGAGACCTCACCAGGAGCCAGTCCCTGCTGAGGCAAACTGCTTCACATGATCAGCACCTGCATAGCAGTTCATACACTGTGGTCAGGGTTGATCCTCACAGTTAGCCAGCCAGAGGGTCAGACCCACATATTATCTAATACATAGAAACAAACACAAAGAGACAGACAAAATGGGGAAACAAAGATACCTGCCCCAAATGAAAGAACAGGAGAAATCTCCAAAAATGAGCTAAATGAAATGGAGGCAAGCAATTTACCAGATACAGAGTTCGAAACAGTGTTTATAAGGATGCTGAGGGAACTTAGCAAGAATTACAAGGAACTTAGAATTACAGTAACATAAAAAAGGGCATACAAATGATAAAAAATAACCAGTCAGAAATGAAGAACACAATGACTGAAATGAAAAATATACTAGAAGAAATACACAGCAGGCTGGATGAAGCAGAGGATCAAATCAGTGATTTGGAAGACAAGGTAGCAGAACACACCCAATCAGAGGAGCAAAAAGAAAAAAGAATTTTAAAAAATGAGGATAATTTAAGGGTCCTCTGGGAAAACATTAAGCATACCAATATCTGCATTGAGATGTACCAGAAGAAGAGAGTGAGCAAGGCATCAGGAACCCATTTAAAGAAATAATGACTGAACACTTTCCCATCCTAGTGAAGGAAAAATGACCCAAAAGTCCAGGTAGTTCAGAGAGTACCAAACAATATGAACTCAAAGAGGCCCACACCAAGACACATTGTAAATAGCCCTGACTGGCAACTGAATAGCTCAGTTGGTCGAATGTCATCCTACAAAGTGAAAATTTGCTGGTTTGATTCCTAATTAGAGAACATACCCAGGCTGCAGGCCTGGTCTTCAGTTGAGGCTCATGCAAGATGCAGCCAATCGATGTTTCTCTGTCACATCAATGTTTCTTTTCCTGTCTTTCTCCCCACCTTCCCTCTCTCTAAAAATAAATACACAAAATATTTTTAAAAAGAAAAGACACATCATAATTAAAATGACAAAGGTAAAAGACAAAGAACAAATCTTAAAAGCAGCAAGAGAAAGATAGTTAGTTACCTATAAGGGAACTCCCATAAGACTGTCATCTGGTTTCTCAACAGAAACATTTCAGGCCAGAAGGGATTGGCATGCAATAGTCAAAGTGATGAAAAGCAAGGATCTACAAACAAGACTACTTTACCCAGCAAGGCTATCATTTAAAATTTAAGGAGAAATAGTTTCCCACACCAAAAAAAAAAAAGCTAAAGGATTTTATTACCACAAAAACCACTCTTACAAGAAATGTTAAAGGGTCTTCAAGGAAAAAAAAGGGAAAAAGCAGAGGAACACAGTTAAAAGAATAAAAGGACAATAAATATGTACCTATCAATAATCACTTTATTTTTAATTGATTGATTTGAGAGAGAGAGGAAGGAAGTGAGAGGGGGAAAAGAGAGAAAGAGAAACATTGATTTGTTGCTTCACTTATTTGTGCATTCATTGGTTGATTATATGTGCCCTGACCTGAGATTGAACCCTCAGCCTTGGTATATTGACAATAATGATGCCTCAGATAAACCTCATTGGCTATGATACTGCCACTGCACAAGCTTCATCCTTGGTATATTGGGACAGTGCTCTAATGAACTGAGCTATCCAGGCAGGGCAAACAATCACTTTGACATAAAGCAGCTTAATGGATAAAAAAACAAGACCTATATATATATATACACTGTCTACAAGAGACCTACCCCAGAATGAAAGGTACACACAGACTAAAACTAAAGGGATGGAAAAAGATAATTTATGCAAATTGAAATGGAGAAGATAGAGTAGCAATACTCATATCTGACTAAATAGACTGTAAAAACAAGGCTATCGTAAGAGAAAAAGAAGGATGCTACATAATGATAAATGGAGAAATCCAAAAAGAGAATATAACCCTTGTAAACATTTATGTACCCAACACAGGCACATCTAAATACATAAAGCTAATTTTGGTGGACATAAATGGAGAGATTGACAGTAATGCAGTCATAGTAGGGGACCTTAGTACCCCATTGACATTAATGAATAGATTTTCCAGACAGAAAATCATCAAGGAAACAGCAGCCTTAAGTGACACACAAAGAACAGGTACATTTAATTCGTATCTTCAGAGCATTTTACCCCAAAGCAACAGAATGTGCATTCTTTTCAAATGCACTTGGGACATTTTCTAGGATAGACTACATGTTAGGACACTAAACAAATCTCAATAAGCTTAATAAGGTTGAAATTATATCAAACATCTTTTCTGACCATAAAAGTATGAAAATAGAAATGTGTTACAAAAAAAAGAAAGAAAAACACACAAAGACGTGGAGGCTAAATACCATGTAACTAAATGATCACTGAGATTAAGGAAGAGGTCAGAAGATACCTTGAAACAAGAGAAAATGAGAACACAACAATTCAAAACCTGTGGGACACAACAAAGGCAGTCGTAAGAGAGAAATTCATAGCATTGCAGCCTACCTCAATAAGCAAGAAAATTTTCAATTAAACAATCTAACTTTACACTTAAAGCAACTAGAAAAAGAACAACTGACAAAGCCCAAAGTGAGTAGAAGAAAAAAAATAGTAAAATTTAGAGTGAAAATAAATGACTCAAAGACTAAAAAAATATACAAAAGATCAATGAAACCAAGAGTTTGTTTTTTGAAAACATAAACAAGATTGGCAAACTTTTAACCAGACTCATCAAGAATAAAAGAGAGAGGACCCAAATAAATAACATCACAAATGACTCCACAGAAATACAAGGGATTGTTTTAAAAAATGTTACAACTATATGTCAACAAATTGGACTATCTGAAAGAAATAGGTAAATTCCTAAAAACATACAATTTTCTGAAAGTGAATCAAGAAGAACCAGAGAATGTGAATAGACAGATTATGAGTACTGAAATTGAAGTAGTGATTAAAAAAAAAAAACTCCCATCGAACAGAAGTCTTGGATGAGATGGCTTCACAGGAGAATTTTAATAAACATTCAAAGAAGAATTAACACCTATCTTTCCCAAAACTATTCCCAAAAATTCAAGAGGAGAGATGACTCGCAAGCTCATTTTATAAGGCCAGGATTATTCTAATTCAAAAACTAGATAAAGACACTACAAAGAAAGAAAATTTTATGCCAATAGTTCTGATAAACATAGATAATAAATCCTCAGCAAAATAGTAAATCAGGTCCAGCAATACATTACATACACCATGATTAAGTGGGATTTATTCCTGGAGTGCAAGGTTGGTACAATATTTGCAAATCATTCATGTGATACACAACAAAAATAAAATAGAGAATACAAATCACTTGATCAAATCAATAGATGCAGAAGAAACATTTGATAAAATATAGCACCCATGTATGATAAAAAAACTATTAGTAAAATGCATAGGGGAAACATATCTCAACATAATAAAGGTTGTATTTGATAAACCCACCACCAACATCATACTCAAGAAACAAAAACTAAAAGTGTTTCCCATATCAGGAACAAGACAGCGGTGTCCACTTTCACCACTCTTATTCAACATAGTACTGGAAGTCCTAACCACAGCAGTCAGACAAGAAGAAGAAAGAAAAGCCATCCAAATAGGAAAAGAAGAAGTAAAACTGTCATTATTTGCAGATGACATGATACTGTAGGTAGAGAACCCTGTATATAGAGATACTGTATATGCAGATACTGTATATAGAGATTTCACCCAAAAAACTACTAGAATTGATGATAGATAGATAGATAGATAGATAAATTCAGTACAGTAGCAGGATACAAAATAAAATACTCAGATATGAGTTGCATTTCCATACACCAATAATTAACAATTTGAAAGAGAAACTAAAAAAATTAAAATCCCATTTACAATTGCATCAAAAAATACCTAGGAGTAAATTTAAGCAAGGATATAAAAGACCTGTACTCAGAAAATTATAAGACACAGAAGAAAAAATTGAAGAAGATACAAATAAGTGTAAGCATAAACCATGTTCATGCCTAAGAGGAATTAATGCCATTAAAATATCCATACTACCTAAAACAATCTATAGATTCAGTGCAATTCCTATCAAGATACCAATGGTGTATTTTACAGAACTAGGACAAATATACAAAAATTTATATGGAACCACAAAAGACCCCCATCAGCCACACCAGTCTTGAAGAAGAAGAACAAAGTTGGAACAATCACACTAACTGATATCAAACTATACTAAAAGCCCATAATAATTAAAGCAGCATGGCAATGACCTGAAAACAGAGATATAGATCAATGGAACAGAAGAGAGAACCCAGAAATAAAACCACACTGTTATGGTCAATTACTATTTGACAAAGTAGGCAAGAATATACAATAGGGTAAAGATAATCATTGAATAAATCATGTTGGGAAAATTGGACAGATATTTACAAAAAATGCAACTAGACATCATTTTATACCACACACAGGAACAAACTCAAAATGGATTAAAGACTTAAATGTTAGACTCAAAATCATAGAAATCCTGGAATAAAACATAGGCAGTAAAATCTTGGACATTTCTCACAGCAATATTTTTTTTGATATGTCTCTTTGGGCAAGGGAATAAAGAAACAAATAAACAAATGAGACTATATCAAACTAAGAAGTTTTTGCAAATCAAAGGAAATGATCAACAAAATGAAAAGATGACCCACTGAATGGGAGAACATATTCACCAATGATACAACTGTAAGGGGTTAATATCCAAAATTTATGAAGAACTTATAAAACTCAACACCAAAAAAACAAACAATACAATTAAAAATGGGCAAAGGACCTGAATAGACACTTCTCCAAAGAGGACATACAGATAGCCAATAGACATATGAAAAGATACTCAACATCAATGTAACAAATCATCAGAGAAATGCAAATTAAAACCACCAATGAGATATCACCTCACACCTGTCAAAATGACATCAATAAATCAACAAACAAGTGTTGGCAAGGATATGGAGAAAAGGGTACCCTTGTGCACTGTTGGTGGGAATACAGATTGGTAGAGCCACCATGGAAAACAGTGTAGAGTTACCTCCAAAAATGAAAAATGGAACTGCCTTATTACCCAGCGATTCTACTTCTGGGAATATATTTGAAGAAACCTGATACACCAATTGGAAACAATGTATGCACTCCTATGTTCATTGAAGCATTATTTATAATAGCCAGGATTTGGAAACAGCCCAAGTGCCTATCAATATATGTGTGGGTAAGAAAGCTGTGATACATTTACTCAATGGAATACTACTTGGCCATTAAAAAGAAAGAATCTTAGCTTTTGGGACAGCACAGATGGACATGGAGGGGATTATGGTTAGTGGAATAAGCCAGTCAGAAAATACAAATACCATATAATTTCACTTATGTGTGGAATCTAATGAACAAAATAAACTAACAAACAAAATAGAAACAGACTCATAGTTATAGGGAACAAACTGACATCTGTATGAGGGATGAGATACCAGAGCTGGGTGAAGGGATTAAGCAAAAAAGAACAAAACTCATAGACACAGACAACATTACCATAGGGAAAGGTGAGTGTAGGGAGGTAGGAGAGGACAAATGGGACATAAATGGTGATAGAAAGAGACTTGACTTGCTGTGGTGAATACACTATACAATAACTAGGTGTCATATTATTGAATCGTACCCCTGAAACCTATATAATTCTATTAACAAATGCCACCCTAATAAATTCATTAAATAATTTTATAAAAAATAATTTCACCTAATACAAGCACAAAAAATAAAAAAATCTGGTCAGTTTGGTGTAAAAATTAATGATTGTCATTAAAAGCTTTTGACATATTTATAAAAACTACAAGTGAATTATTTCTACTTTTTCATAACTTTGATATTGTATGACCAATATTCCTCATTTAATGACTTAAAAGTAAAATGTCAGTTGACCTCTTCAGTTAAAGTATGTTTGTTTTAAGTGATCTATACATTATACTTCACAGTTTTTCCTAATGACTGGCAATAGTCATGGGAACATTGTCTATGTAAGCACCTGATTGGAAGGGGAAGTTTCTCTAGACTTTGAGAAAACAGTGCAAGTCATCTTCTGCCTCTGTTTCCAGCTCTGAGAGAAGGTGCTAGTGACAGCAGCATGAGGGGAAGAGTGTACACTTAGAAAGAAAATTCTGATTGACTTTTAAACATATTTTATTACCTAAAGGGAACTTAAGTTAGGAAATGAAATTAATCCTTTTCCCAAAACTTAAAATTCATGTATAATAGTGACATAAATTGTATTCACTATATTTTTTAGTTTCATAGACTCAACTCTGTGTTTTTCTCTCTAGTTCACCACCGGAGATTTCTTTTCCCCCAGCAAAGCCTGAGGCACCATCTTTTCATCTTGTTCAGCCAGTGGGCAGGGCCCTTCAGCATTATGTTCACACCTCTGGATAGGTACAGTGACAGGAACCATCAGATCACAAGATACCAGTATTGTGCCTTAAAGGTAGGTCACTTTTGCCTCATGATGATTTTTGTCAGATCCATGATCTCTTTTCTTAAACTAATAGCCATGCCTCAAATTATGTTAAAATAAATAATATGATATCATATAATATGATAATCTAAGCACACATGCAAAAAATCAGGTAAACACACACATAAATACACAAGCTAAACTTAAAAATTCCAAAAGGTACACACATAAGTTTAGATTGATAGTTGTGTATAAATATGCAAATATTCCAATTGGCCTTATAATTTCTACATGCAGAATTTATCCAAGCTTCCACTGTAATCAGTGTTTCTTCTATATGAGAACCATATGTTTTTCCTTAAGGGATAAACCCTTCAAGTAGCTGCCTTTCCAATAAACTTCCAATCTAAAAAAAAAAGCCATAGGTTATAATAAGGTTTTATATATATGAGGTCTGTCCAGAAAGAATCCAGTCATGGAATATGAAAAATAGAGACACTTACTGAAGAAGATACAAGATACAAGAAACATTGTACATAGGACAATGAAGCCTCAGTCCCCTTCAAAGTAGGCACCTTGGGACCTCACACAGTTCTGCCAATTGCCATCAGCCACCCCATCATATTTTCCTGAATCTCATCAATGGTCTGAAATCTCTTACTTTTAAAGGTGATTTTAGTTTTGGGAAAAGCCAGCAGTTGCAGCGTGCCAAATCTGGGCTGTAGAGGGGCTGAGTCACCTGGGTGATTTGTTGTTTCACCAAAAAAACTCTGCACAAGATGTGGTACATGAGTGAGCACGTTGTCATAATGAAGCTGCCAATCAGCAGTTGCCCATAGCTGCAGCCTTCTGAATTATCGAAATAGTTTCTGCAGAAGACTGTTCAAGCTTAATGCAAAATTTGATGCAGATTTGTTGCTCTACTTGCTCAGTCATTTTAAATGCGAGGACCACACAGTCCTCATGTTCACTCAATGGCACCTACCACCCCCACTGATTAGTACAGTGAAGTCATCATTGTTCACGCATACACATTCCAGTCTGCTCTCCTTGGCTGCCAGGTCACATTGATGTCACACAAACCATTCTCGTTATACTAACAACGGCTAGACTTTTCGCAAACTGACCTCATAGTGTATTCTCAAGTTCAAAATCTATTTCTTTTTTTTTGTCCCTTATCTTAAAAGACTCCCAGAAACAAATTTCTACAGTACTAGGATTGTTCAAAAACTTCAGAAGGATGATTCCTTACCATTTAATTTTCTTTAGAAAATTAACTGTATGTCAGTTCGGTCACATACACTACAAGTTGCTGACTTTCAGGTTGACTCAGTGGAGCTAGTTCACACCATGGCCCTGATAGTCATCTGGAAGTGCTAATTGCAGAGTTAATCAAGATCTCACCTTCTTATGTTCCATCGCTTCCTCCCCCTCATAGGAACTAAAGTTTATATTTTTCATTTTCTTTATCTTGGATTAAGAATTATAATTATTTCCATGTTTTTCATAGTTTGTCAATTTAGTACATTAGTCAAATGTTTGTCAAGTTTGTCAGTTCAGTACATAATCAAATATTGGTCATGACAGCAAATTTGAAAAGCTCTATTTTCTAAGCAGAATTAATTCACTTGACATCACTGATGATAAGTTCATTTTAAATACCACGACATAGTCATAAAGATTTGTTATAATCATAAAATTACATGTTTATGAAATTAAGTTTATGGGGTTAGCTCTTCTAAAAAGCCAAAATTTGGAATCTGATATTTTTTATTGAATCTACTAAGGAACTCTTTAAAATCTTGTGGTAATAACTGCTTTAAAAGACCCTTACCATTTATAAGTATGGTCGTTATGTTTCATAAAGTCAGTTGCATGCCATGAGACCATTCCAGGGTCCATTCCCAAGTGTTTCGTGTTTTGTTATCAGGCAATGTCAGCAGTGTTGTGCTGTGGCCCTGTGTTTGACAACGTGGGCCTTTCCCCAGATGGCTACCTGTATAAGTGGCTTGACAACATTCTGGCTTGTCAAGATTTACGAGTAAGTAAATCTTCTATATAAAGATACAGTTGCTGTTGAATGTCTAGGGTGTTCCATCTCAGTTAGGTTACTTAGGTGTCTAAGCATTGTTTACAACACAGTCTCTTCCCACCAGCCACAAAATGCTGTTGGTTTAAGTGTTGTTCACAATTCACTGTGATGCATCAGGATAAAAATTACAGTAACATTTACCAAGGTTGACAATAAATTGGGCTATAAAACAAGTCTCCAAAAAAGTTCAAATGATTGAAGTGACACAGACTGTTCTCTAGTCACAGTGGAATTAAGCTAATAATCAACAATAAAAAGATAATTAAGACACACTGTTCTTGGTAACCAGTGAGTCAAAGAATAAAGAAGAGAGACTGAAAAAATATTTATAACTGAAGAATAATGAAAGCACTACATGCTAAACTTGTGGATTGTAAATGAAGTCTTGCTTAGACTGAAACATATAGTCTTAAATGCAAATATTAGAAAGAAAAAAGGCTGATAGCCAATTACCTAAGCATCCATTTCAAGGAGTTAGAAAAGCAATAACATCAAATGCAAAAAAGTACAATGAAGGAAGTAAAGAGATAAAAGCAGAAATTAATGAAAGAAAAAATTAATTAAAATGAGTATTTAAACCAAAAGTTGAATTCGTGAAAGTGCTAATAAAATTGATAAATCCATAACAAGTCTGATCAAGAAAGAAAGAAGGCACATGTCACCAGCGTCATAAAGGAAATGGGGCATCACTATAGATGCTACAAATATTTAAAATAAAAGAAAATATATGAATATCTTTGTGCCAGTTAACTTGAAAAATTATATAAAATGGACAAATTCTGCCCTGACCAGTGAGACTTATTTGGATGGGCGTCATCCCACAAAGTGAAAGGTTTGATTTCCAGTCAGGGCACATGCCTGTGTTGCAGGTTCAGTCCCCAGCCAGGGTGTGTATGGGAGGTAACCGATTGATGTTTCTCTCTCACATTGACGTTTTTCTCCTTCTCTGTATCTCCCTTTCTTCTCCTCTCTCTAAAAATAATAAATAAAATCTTTAAAAATGAATAAATAAGACAAATTCCTAGAAAAACACAGCACCAGAAGAAAAGAAAGTCTGAATATTCAGATAAGCAATAAAGAAATTTAAACTGTAATTGCAAGTTTTCCCACAAACAAATCTTTAGGACCAGATGGCTTTATTGACGAAGTCAACATTTAAGAAACTAATTTCATTGACTTAATATAAATCCATAAAGAGAAAACAGCTCAAGAGGAAATATATCTCAATGTTTTTTAGGAGACCAGCATAACCTTGATACTAAAACCTGGAAAGGATTTAACTGGAAATAAAATTAAAAGGCAATTTCATTCATGAGCCTGGAGAAAAACATTAAACAAAATACTAGAAAACTGAATTCAGTATATATAAAAAAGTTGATCCATCATGTCCAATTGGAATTATTCAAGACCTACAAGATTGGTTTAATGTCCATCAATGTATAGTATGTTAATTATATTAACAGAGTCTCAAGAAGGAAATGTCATATGGTCATCACAATAGATGCAGAAACAGCATTTATTAAAATTCTATATTCATTCATGAGAGAAATTCTTAACAAAACCAAGAATAAAAATTAACTTTATAGTTTGATATAAGGTATCTTTAAAAAGAACCTGTAGCAAACATCATACTTAATAGTGAATATTGACAGTATTCCCTGAGATTAAAATGACCAAGGAAATCCCCTGTCACCGCTTCTGTCAACATTATACTATAGATCTTGCTTATGTGTTAGGAAAGAAGAAATAAGATATCAGGAATAAAAAAGAAGAATGCAGATCTAAATGTGAAAGGCAAAAAAACTAAAGCTTTTAGAAAGTAAGACAGGAAGATATCTTAATCCCTGGTTTTAGGGAAAGATTTTTAAAACAGGATGCAAAAAATACTAATTATTAAGAAACACTATTTAATAAATTCCACTCAGCAAAAGGCACCATTAAAGAGTGTGAACAGACTGACAATAGCATGAAAGATGTTTTCACATAAAAATCAGAATTTTTATCTAAATATATATAAAGGACCCCTACAAATAAATAAGATAAAGTAACCTAGAAAAATGAGCAAAAGACTAAAACAAGCTATATACAGAAGAGGTTATATAAGAGGCCGATAAACATAAGAAAAGATTCTTCAGCTCATCAGTAATCACAGAGATGCAAACTAAAGCCACAGGAGATGCTACCCAGCAGAATGGCTAAAGTTTAAAAGATTGGCAGTACTTGCCCTGGCTGGGTAGCTCCATTGGTAGAGATTCATCCTGATATGCCAAGGTTGTGGGATCAGTCCGCAGTCAAGGCATATACAAGAATCAACCAATGAATGCACAAATAAGTGGAACAATAAATCAATCTCTCTCTCCTCCTTTTCTGTCAATAACAAAAAAGTATATATGCATCTCTATGTTCATTACAGCATTATTTGCAATAGCCAAGATTTGGAAGCAATCCAAGTATCCATCGGTAGACATGAGCATAAAAAATAACTGTGGTCATACATATAATGGACTATTACTCAGCCATAAAAAATGAACTCTTACAATTTGTGACAATATGGATAGACCCAGAGGTCATTGTGCTAAGTGAAATGTCAGGCAGAAAAAGACAAATATCATATGATTTTACTTATACATGGAACCTAAAGAACAAAATAAACAAAATAGAAACAAACTTATAGATGCAGAAAACAGACTGGTGAGGGAGTTTGGGGAGATGAGTGAAAAAGGTGAAAGTATTAAGAAGTACAAATGGATAGTTATGAAATAATTATAGGATATAAAGTATAGCATATGAAAAATAATAATACAATAACTACGGTGTCAGGTGGGCACTTGAAATATTATGAGGATTACTTTGTAAATTATATAATTGTCTGACCACTATTTGCTGTACATCTGAAATGAATACAAAATAATATTGAATGTCAACCCTAATTGAAAAATAAAAATAATAAAAAGAAAATATAAAGGTTAAAATTCACCAATCAGAACAAAAAAAAAAACAGTGACAGTTACCAAATGTCAATGAGGAAATGGAGCAATTGGGAGCTCTAATACAATGCTATAGAGAGTGCAAACTGGAATAATCATTTTGGAAAAGTGGTTGGTATTGTCTACTAAAGGTGAACACAGTATACCCACAATCCAGCAGTCTCTAAATTAGGGAGTAACTATGAATTAGGGTGCTATGCATCAATGGGAATAAATGAATGTAGATCAAACAGAAGTTGAGTGAAAAAAAGCAGTGCACAAAGTTGTATACTATATAATTTACTTACATATAGATTTCAAAAATAACCCAAACTATGGTGGTGAAAGTCAGGATGTGGTTGCCTTTGAGGAGTGGAGAGAGGCAGTGAGTAAGAAAATACACAGGCAGGCTTTACTGGTGCTAGTAATCCGTGGTTTTTACTTAATGGTGTTCAAATTATCATGTTTAGTTAAGGTACCTCATCATATATTTGTGAATCATATATTATCTATGTATTTTATGCCAATATCAAGCTTCTAAGGCACAAACAAAATAATGATTTTCTTTCAAGTCTGAATTTTTAATTTAATCTTTATTGTATTTTTCCCATTACATTTAGTCTCCTTATATTCCCTTACCCCCAGCAATCATCACAATATTGTCCATGTCCATGAGTCCTTTTTCCTTTTTGCTCAGTCCCTCCACACCCTAAAATCCCCACCCCCTTAGCTGTCCTCCTGCTTTCCATCTGTGTCTGTTCCCATTTTCCTTGTTAGTTCAGTTTGTTCATTAGATTCCACATATGAGTGAAATCATATAGTATTTGTCTTTCTCTAACTGGCTTATTTCACTTAGCATAATGTTCTCCAGGTCTATCCATTCTGTCATGGAGGGTAAAATATTATTATTTATGACTGAGTAGTATTCCATTGTGTAAATGTCCCATCATTGTTTTATGTAGTCCCATACTGATGGACACTTGGGTTGCTTCCATATCTTGGCGATGGTAAATTACATTACAGTGAACATAGGGGTGCTTATGTTCTTTTGGATTAGTGATCTGGGTTCCTTCAGATATATTCCTAGAAAAGAGATTGCTGGGTCAAAAGGCAGGTCCATTTTTCATTTTTTGAGGTACCTCCATACCACTTTCCACAATGATTGTGCCAGTCTGCATTCCCCACCAACAGTGCAAAAGGGTTCCCCATTCTCCACATCCTCTCCAGCACTTGCTGTTTATTAATGTATTGATGATAGCCCTTCTGACATGTGTGAGGTGATATATTACTGTGGTTTTAATTTGCATTTCTCTGATGATTAGTGACCTTAAGCATCTTTTCATATGTCTATTGGCCACCTGTATGTTCTCCAAACAGCCACTTCTTTGTTTGGTTGGGTTTTTTCTTTTGGGGGGGGGCGGTGTTGAGTTTTGTTAGTTCTTTATAAATTTTGGGCATTAGCTCCTTATCATATATATCAGTGAATACGTTCTCCCTTTCTGTGGGTTGTCTTTTTGTTTTGTTGATGATTTCCTTTGCTGTGCAAAAACTTTATAGTTTGATGTAGTCCCATTTGTTTATCTTTTCTTTTGTTTCCCTTTCCTGGGGGAGATATACCTGATAAAATATTGCTACAAGCAATATCTAAGATTTTGCTACCTATGTTTCCACAAATGCAAGGTTGGTACAACATTTGCAAATTAATAAATATGATTCACCACATAAACAAAATGAACAATAAAAACCACATGATCATAAACAGATGCAGAAAAAGCATTTAATAAAATCCAGCACCCATTTATGATAAAGACTTTCAACAAAGTGGGAATAGAGGAAACATACCTAAACATAATAAAGGCCATATATGACAAACCCACTGCCAGTATCATACTCAACAGGCAAAAACTACAAGTGTTCCCCTTAAAATCAGAAAAAAAACAGGGATATCATCTTTCACCTGTCTTATTCAACATAGTACTGGAAGTCCTAGCCAAAACAATAAGACAAGAAGAAGAAACAAAAAGCATCCAAATTGGAAAGAAAGAAGTAAAACTGTCTTTATTTGCAGATGACATGATACTGTACATAGAGAACCCCAAAGATTCCACCAAGAGACTGCTAGAACTGGTAAATGTATTCAGCAAAATAGAAGGATACAAAATTAATATCCAGAAATCAGTTGCATTTTTATGTGCCAATAACAAACTAACAGAAAGGAAAATTAAGAAAACAATCCCATTCACAATTGCTTCAAGAAGAATAAAATACCTAGGAATAAACCTAACCAAGGATGTAAAAGACCTGTACTTGGAAAATTATAAGACACTGAAGAAAGAAATTGAAGAAGATACAAATAAGTGGAAGCACATAACATATTCATGGACAGGAAGAATTAACATCATTAAAATGTCCATACTACCCAAAGCAATCTATAGATTTAATGCAATTCCTATCAAGATTCCAATAATGTATTTCACAGAACTAGAACAAATATTTCAAAAATTTGTATGGAACCACAAAAGGCCCTACATAGCAACAGTAATCCTGAGGAAAAAGAACAAAGTTGAAGAAATCATGCTACCTAATATCAAACTGTACCAAAAAGCCATAGTAATCAAAACAGAATGGTACTGGCACAAAATCAGACACATAGATTAATGGAACAGAATAGAGAGCCCAGAAATCAACCCACACCTTTCTAGTCAATTAATATTTGACGGAAGAAGCAAACACATACAGTGGACTAAAGATAGTTTGTTCAGTAAATGATGGGAAAATGGGAGATATACATGCGGAAAAGTGAAACTAGACCACCTCCTTATGCCACACACAGAAATAAATTCAAAATGGGTCAATGACTTAAATGTTAGACCAAAAAAAAATAAAAACAATCTAGTCTAACTTTTTAATGAAATATTATTTTTAAGTTTTTTGCAGGAGTATTACCAGTTTATCTTAACCCCTTGAGGAACTAGGTTGATGATATTTGACCATTCAATTGGAATTCACTCCCAGCTGGGCCCATACCCTGTAGGAAAAAAAAGCCAGAAACTTCCCTCCTCCATGTGGTTGTAACTGGCAAGGCACTGGACAACTTCCGACGGAGGCAAGGAAATGTTTTCTGAGGGGAGTATAGCCTCCAGGTACCAGTCTTCGACAAATATGACAGTAGTTTCAGCAATCAATTAACTATCTTATTTTCTTTCCTGTGGCGATATTTTTATATGAAAGTATATGATTAAGGAGAGATTCTTGATAACTGTATTTCTTTGTAAAAGATCACCAGCTAAGCTTTACACAGTATATATAGTAATCAAGCCTCCTAGACATATTCCCCCTGATTTTTTTTCTTAAAAGACTGCATACATAAAGGCTATCTCCTTCTGTATGTTTAAGTCTTTTGCCAAATACATGTATTTTTCAGAAGCCCTTTATATACAAAGAAGAAACATAGCCAGAGTCTTCACTGTCTTTCCGGAGTTAATGACCCGAGTGAGTGGATCATCTGTGACAGGTTTATACAGGGTCCCATTCAGCTCATACATTCCACTATTTAGTTTCAGTTGCTGCCTCTTAAAGGGAAGTGTGGAACAAAAATAAATCAAGATGAATGCTCTGTCTCCACTTCTATTTTACTTCATTCAATATTGCCTAGGCTCAACATGGTGTCTTTTTCTGGAATAGCCTTTCATTAAACATGAATAATTGCTTTCCTCCATGTATTCAGGTCCATCAACTTGGCCGTGAAGTTGTCGTCTTGCTCTTGGAACTTAATCCTGACCAAATAAATCTTTTCAATTGGGCGATTGACCGATGCTACACAGGTTCCTACCAACTTGCATCAGGCTGCTTCAAAGCTATAGCAACTGTATGTGGAAGCAGGTACGGAATCCTGTAAGCGGGGACTGCTGGTCAGTGGCAAATACAATTAGAGTTGTTCTTCATGATATGAATAACTGAGAGCCTACTGTTTCTGCAATTATCTGTGCATAGTAAATTCTATGGGAATCCAAAATGGCCTATACTTCCCAAGCAGATAGACCCCTACTAATAAGTGTGCAGCTACATTGATTTTTCATGTTCAACAGGAGAGTGGTTTATTGCAATAGCACCCTTCCTTTATTTGCATGGAAATTCATAGTGAAACATTAGAGCTGAATTTGAAAATGACCAAGAAGGTATGTTAAAGGCGTTTCTAGAAATGCTTGTGACAGATGTTAACAGTAAGCCCTTCAGCCACCTTGAGAGCAAACTGAAACCACAAAGCAGCCTGAAAAGGTTTACTCCACCTTGTCAAAAACTTCAGAATGGAAGAAAGGAAAGAAATGTGGAATCCCAGGTTCCACAGATCACACTGATGATACCACTGCCCTTGTTATATAAAGTAGTCATTCAGCAAAACCATTTAGCACTGTACTTTATGGAATTTTGTAACTATGAAACAAAGGTTAATGAAGACACCCTTGAAGATTTCAAATCACATAAGATTTTCCCAAGAAAAGAGCTTAAATTTTAGAACTTGAAAGAAGGCAGCTGAAATTTATTTTTGAAAGACTCATACAGACTATTGTTTTTCCTTTTTAATTAAATGTTGCATTTAAAATGGCTGCTTGAACTGCCAGAAGAAGGGGATAAAAGTGGATTAGTTTTAAATTCTAACCTATTCTGTTCTAAATTAACAGGAACAGAATTTTAGAAAACATCTACTTTTAATAAATGTAAAGTAACTATACTATATAAAATGCTTATCTTTCTTTTTTGAAGATAATAGATAATATTTCATGCTACAGCTTCCATTTTTCATAATCTTAGCTGCAGAATTTCTATGTACTTTAATTTCCATAAAAGTTATATCAGATGATCATAAACTGATTTTTCTGTCATTTTATTTCTTAATGTTGACATTATGAAAGATTATTTAGACCTATGGGATATTACCAAAATAACATGTTTTGCAAAAATTTCTTTCTCCAAAATATTTTTTATTTTCAGGTATTTCTACATACTTAGAATAAATTTCACATGATTCTTTGATTCTAAAAAACATATTTAGAATGTATAACTCAAGACTCCTTTTACAAAAATAAGAATAATAAAATTTTCCTTTCTTTGCTGCCCTTCTCCCAGTGAACTTGCCTTGAACTTTCATAGCCAGATTTATTTCATTGCATGTCATCTCATAAACTGTTACATGGCATTCCTATGAATAATTCTAGGTATTTTTCCTTAGGGAGCACAAATAAATGCTTTGATACTTTAGTGACATAATCTCAATTTCAGTAATATCTTTAGTCACAAAAATATTAGGACATAGGCCGTAATCTATTTTTATGTAATCTTAAGCAAATATTTGTGTATCAATTTACATTCATGACACTCATCTATTCAGAAGGAAGGCTGGAGGGCCAGGCAGTGCCATCGCTGTGACCCAGCTGCCAAGACAGTGGCCAACACTGCAGTCATTACTCGCCTCATGGCATGTTCACCATTTGAAATTTCAGCTGTGGCCAAAAGCTGCTCTCTTTTCCCATAAATTCTCAGACTATGTAGTCTAGACAAGCCTCTGATTCGTTTGAACAGTCTTTGCACTTATGTTTTCAATTCTGTTTTCCAAAGCAATTCCAGTGTTTTAGCTTCTGCTTTTTTTGTTTCCTGCATGTTTGTTTCTGAAAAATACCTAAACACCTTCTCTTATAAAAGAATAGGTTTCTGAAAAGTCATACATAAACTGGATCATATTTTAAATTTCTCAAGTCATCTGTACAGTCACTCCTATGACAAGTTATTTTCCAAAGCAAATAATACTTTTTCTAAAGTAAATTATTACCATCTCCTTTTCAAACAGGAGTGATCATAAGCTGGATTTATATTATAGGAATATGATGATTTATAAGTAGATTCATTTATTAAGGAACCACTTATAACTGACTTGAAAATATTTAAAAGAATGAACATTTTTGTGCTTATAGCTTAAAAATTTCTACCTTTGGTTTTAGAAGAGGGAATTAGACATTTTTGCATAGTTAATGTATCAATCCCTGTATTCATCAGTAATGATAATGGAAAAAATGAATCTCTGCATTCTTGTTCTTGATTTCTTTCATTTCTGTAATGGGGTGTGTGTGTGTGTGTGTGTGTGTGTGTGTGTGTGGCAAACTTCCTGGTCCCCAATCAGACCTTTAACTATAACTGTAACTATGACTATCATATAACTGTGGTGATATTGAGAGATTTGGGAGTCGGAATGGTACATGAATAGGACCAGGGGAAGTGAGGATAAAAATAGAAAGTGACGATAGAGCTGGTAATATTAATTTTGAAGAATTTTCATTAAATGTTTTTATTTTATTAAAAGCTATTAAATGTATCTTGCATTTAATAAAGCTATAATATAGCTAAAGCTATAATTTAGCACAAAAGAAAATAGCTCCTCTTTTAGACTGCATTGATTCAAGTAACTATTTGACTTCTATACATTGTCTTATTAACTTTTCCCTCAACTACAAATTATATCGATATAGAATAGATAAGGAAATTAAGAAAGAGATTAAATGGCTTTCCAAGGTTATTAATCAAGGTAAATAGTGTGTTCTATGTGAAAAAGTACAGGCCACTTCCAGTCACTGGCTTATCTCAAAAGAATTCTCTTAACATTTAATTAAATACTTAAGAACTCCATTGATTTTACTCTTACCATCCAAAATACTATTAAAAATGTTTAATAGATGTTTTAGAATTATTTATAAATTCAAAGTTTTAACTTTTAAAGAAGTGTGTTGGGTTTATTTTTGTTGTCATTGTTGTTTGTATGTTTGTTTTGCCTTAAGTTAACTCTCTATAAATCTTTCCTAATTTAAATGAGGCCCAGAAAGCTTAAATTCTTAAAAGCGAATGCCGCACATTTCTTAAGGGAATAGCACTGTTTTGTTTCCAAGGAAGATATGTGAAGCATGTGACTCGTGAATCCCAATAGCACCCCCTACCTGGTGATGTTTTGCCTCATTCAGTCCAGTCAGCTGGCTAGAAGGTTGCAAGAGAGCATGAAATGTGGGGATTTGGCCTCTGTAAACATATTGTCTTTTCTTAATTAAATTTATTGGGATGACATTGGTTAATAAAATCATACAGGTTTCAAGTGTACAATTCTGTAATACATCATCTGTGTATCACATTGTGGGTTTTCCACACAAAGTCAAATCTCCTTTCACCACCATATATTTGACCCCTTTATCCTTTACTCTCTCCCACCCCCTTCCCTCTGGTAACCACCATACTGTCATCTGTGAGTTTTTGTTTGTTTGTTGTACTTGCTCATTGGTAGCTTCCAGCTTTATATCCTTCCTATTGATGGACACTTGCCATGCCGTGGCCACCATGAATAATGCTACAGTGAACATGGGGGTACATTTATCTTTGCAAATTAATATTTTCAATTTTGGGGGGTAGGTACCCATAAACATTGTTGCTGGATCATATGGTAACTGTATTTTTAGTTTTTTGAGGAACCTCCATACTGTTTTCCATAGCAGCTGTATCAGTTTACATTCCCACCAGCAGTGAATGAGGGTTCCTTTTTCTCCACAGCCTCTCCAACACTCGTTATTACTGCTCATGTTGATAACAGACATTCTAACAGGTGTGAGGTGGTATCTTCTGTTTTTGGTTTGTATTTTCAAAATAACTGGTGAAGTTGTTTGTCACCATATACAAAAATTAACTCAAACAAAGACCTAAATATAAGATGTGAAACAATAAATGACATAGAAGAAAACAGGTAGTAAACTTATGGACCTTGGTCTTAGAGTAGATATTATGAAATTGACCTCAATGGCAAGGGAAGTAAAGCAAAATAAATAAATGGGACTATATTAGACTAAAATGCTTTTGCACATGAAAAGAAACTGAATAAAATAAAAAGTCAGCCAGCTGCATGGGAGAAGATATTTGCAAACAACGCCTCCAACAAAGGATTAAATATCCAAAATATGTAAAGAACTCATACAACTCAACAACCACAAAACAAACCAATTAAAAAAAGGGTAGAGGACCTGAGCAGACACTCTCCCAAGACATACAAATGGCCAGCATGTATATGGAAAGATGGAAACTTACTATCTTGAGTTTGAATTTAACCTGTGTGTGTGCTCTTGAACAAGTTACTCATCTATAAAATGGGTGTGAAAAGGGGTTAGGGAAAGCAGTAAATAAGATAAATTTCTTGATCTGAGAACTGGCATTGAGTAAGAACCCTGTAAACACATTTCTTCACCAGCTGTCAGAAGCAAAAAGCTGTAGAGGAATCCCCTCCATCAACTATTAGAATCTGTGTCTCCTCAGAATGCCTCAACATTGTCCTGAGCTTTGTCATTTAGTTCTGAAGAACCAGAGTTAGTGGACATTTCCAACTTCTTCAAAAATTGCCTCTTTTCTAGATTGAAAAAAAAGTTTTATTTCTTGTGTACTTTCTGAATCATATCTATCTTTCACATTTATTTCACCATTTGATTTCTATTCTGTATGTTCACAGCTGTCTTTATTCATCTTTGTCCCTTCCAGAGGGTCTATGGTGAATAATTAAATGCTGGAAGGTATAAGATTTCATTTCTGTTTTGCACATCTAAGTTCAGATGGTTTATTACACACTCTTGCTTATTTGAGATCTTTCTCACTTTCTCTTCTCTGGGTTTCTTTTATTTTCTACATCTGTGTTGTTTCACATAAATTCTGTAGCTCATTCTGAAGTTACTAAGGAATGCCTTCATTACATGGTCAAGTGCCCAGCCCCTCATGAGAGGCTTTACCCATCCTTTTTCTTTCTTTTTTTTTTTTTGCCCTTAAATCCCCAGTAGTGTTTTCCAGTGTTCTTCTGAATATAAATGTGTGTGAATTAAATCTTAATGTCAGGCACAGAGATGTAAGTCACCTCTGCCACTATGAGGCTCAAAAGGACATGTTCTTTCTACCTTCATAATCAGAAAGGTCTGTTTCCAGATATTATAATAGTACAATAGGCTGTGACATGTTCCGCTGTAGGCTGCTAGGAAGACTGGATAAAAGCATGAGTGCTTTGGAGTTAGACTATCCAGAAGAGAGTCGAAAATCCATTACTTCCACATAGCATTGGGCAGGTTCTTAGCTTCTCCAAACCTCACTGGCTTCTTATTACAATGAAGCCACACATCTAGGTAAAGGCAGTAACTGGCACAAAGTAAGCACATCATAACATAAATGTCACCCAACCTTCATCATCCTCTTCACCACCATCATTTGGAGGCTTTCCCCAGTTCTCTATCTCACACAGCATCCTCATGCTTTTTTTGTTCATTTAGAACTGAAAGTCCTGGAAAAGTAATAATTATGTAGTGCAAATTAGTAAAGCCATTTTGGAAAGCAATAGTGCAGTATCTCCCAAAATTTTAAATGTGCCCTTTGACACTACATAATGTTGTATAGGCATCTGTTCTGAAGAAATGCTTACACATTTTCATTATTATAATAGTGAAAAAATGAAACTAGCAGAGGTCACATTCCCCAGGAAACAGCCTCTGAGATAAAGATTTGAGTGCAGGAAATTCATTAGTGAATGCCCACTGGGTCAATATGAGTGGGAAAGTGAAGGAAGTAGAACTGGGCAGAGGAATGAAAACTTTAACCAGTCCCACAGGGGCTCCTACTGAGGAGTAGGCACGACTTGGCTTGGGTACATCTTTCTGGTTGGAGGCAATTAATTCCCAGAGAGGGGTTCAGCCAGCAGTATCAGACTCCAGCATTTCAGTGGGAGAATTGAATGCCTAGCCCTGAAGGGAATGTGGGTGGTGTACCACTGCATCCACTACCATAGTTACTTATAGTCTGTCCACACTGTGGAATATTGCACAGCTATTAAGGAGTCTGAGGTGGGCTTTATTGTTTGATGTAAAACCTAATCTCTAAACATTATATGTAGGTAGTACAATCACATTTGTGTTTCAAATCCTATGTGTTGAGGATGGGGTACTTACATACACATCTTTATACAGAGACTTAGAAAAGGGCTGGGACACACACCAAAATGTTGGCAGTGGCTGCATTTAGGATCAGAAACAATAGTTGGGGGAGAGAAGGAGATGGGCACGTCCACGTTTTATTCTATACACCTACCAACAGCCAGCACTGACGTGCCAAACATGCAAGTGAGTCATCTTCAGTGTGGGTCCTCCTGCCTCATGTATTTCTTTCAAAAGAAAAATGTATTTGTGTATTACTAGTACCATAAAAATATTACATTGAAGTAATATTGTATATAAAAGTACAAATCCTTTTTCATGTATCTAAGCAGTTCCCACTGTAACTTACCGTAACATGGCCTGTACACAAAGTAGGGTTGTGCCTCTCTACAAGGGTGAAAGCTCCAAAACAGAACTTCTTAGATAATGTAATTATATACAATCAATAAAGGATCCCACGGGATAAACAATATGTTTTTCAGCTCCAAGCTACCTTCTGCTTTCTGAAGGTTGCTGCAAAATAAATATCAGTCTCCTATACAGACTGCACTAATAATTTATCTCACCAGGAGTTTTCCATCTGTGACCTTGTTTCCACTATAGACTAAGAAAATGCATACAGTAAAAAGACATCATGTTTAAATAGTATCACACAACAAGAAAAAAACAGATTTGGTCTCCATATGCCACTTGATTATGCCACTAATTGCCACATACTCTATTGTCTGTGTCCCTCTTTTCCCCTAGCTCCAGTCCGACACATACAAGCAATTACCAAATCCTATCAACTTTTTTCTCCTTAGTGATTTTCAGTTTTATCCCCTTCTCTCTTTCTACTGTCTCTGCCCTAATTCAAGCCTTCATGAGTTCCCATCTGGATTATTGTCACAGCTTCCAATATTGACCCCCATTCTCTATCAGCAGTGAGAGTGGGTGTTCAAAACCTAATGTCCTTTCCTCATCTACCCCCACTGCAAATCCAGTAGGATCTTTATTATGCCTTTCAGGATAAAGTCATAGGCTGGTCATAATCCCCATGCACCCACCCCCTAGCCCTGTCACTTTCTATTCCTCCACTTACTTTTTTTCACTCAGAGATTCTTTCCTTTTTCACAAGGTATCTTGCTGTTTTATTCTTGTAATCTTTCAAAACATTCTCTTTGCGCACAACACTCCCATACTACCCTTCCATGGCCTGGCTGATGTCTCCTGGGGCTGGAGGCTCAGTTTACTTCTCTGTCCCATGGAAAAGCCTTTCCTGACCCACCTCTGATTTGGGTGTCCCTCTCTGGAAGTTCACAGCTCGCCATCATAGCTGCCATCTTACCTAGACTACATAATTCTGTTTCCCTAAGAATACTGGAACCTGCCCTTAGGTGAAGGGACTGGCCTCACTTCCTTAGTGTCATAAGTACTTCACAGGTATTCATAGTATATGGTTGGTACTTAGCAAGTGTAGATAGATTGAATGAAAATATTAAGTCAGTGAGCTATTAAGAAATTTAAATATTGTCTAAGCACAGTCCTTTCTACTTGTATTTGGTTTTCACTAAAATCTATATGTATTAAATAGATTTTTGTGTTTGTTTCTCCTGGTGTCACAGTATTCATTTTTAAACAAAAATGGAGCTATTTCCCTTTATCTGCTAATAAACAGCAAAAGAGTGAGGCAGAACAGTGCCAGACATTCATGGGGTGCCACTAATAAGTGTGACTGAGCCAGTGGTACTGATTTATCTAGATTACTAGCCGGACAATCTTATAAACTGTGTTTTTTCCCCCCTTAGGAACTATCCCTTCGACACAGTGACATTGCTAAACCTTGTTCTGTTTAAAGCCTCTGACACCAGCAGAGAGACCTATGAGATCTCCATGCAGCTCATGCAGGCATGTACCACTCAGTGACACAGAAACGTCCACCCGTGGGCACAGAAAATAGAAGTGGGGATGCCCCCTAGATTGCTGTTTCTTGATATGCATTTATTTATTTCTGCCTATCACTGTAAACAGAGGGACTGATGTCCTCCATTGAATACTACTATACTTAATACTGCTATATTGAATCACTATTAGATTTATTAGTTTACTTTGAATCCTTATTAAATAGAAATGCTCCTAACATAGCCAATGTTTATTATATTGTTTTCTTACTTTCCTACCTCCTTATAGGTCCTTGAAACAAAGCTTTTTGTCTACTCAAAGAAAGTAGCTGAACAAAGACCTGGCAGTGTTCTCTGTGGAACCCACGGCCCACTGCCACCCCTCTACAGCATGTCACTAGCCCTTCTGTCATGTCAGCTGGCCAGGATGTACCCCGAGCTCACGCTCCCACTCTTCTCAGGTACCAGACAACAGTCAGTCATGACATGTGATCATTTATGCTCTAATTAATCTTGCTCTTTAAATGCTAATGTCAATATAGAGTCACAGTAATGGGTGCTAAATTTGTAGATCAAAATTGTTGTAATTTTGGTCTCACATAACTGGACTAAGTCCAGTTACATACAAAAGTAAATTTTAGAATATCTTTAAATGTAAAAATATCTGTTTATCTAAAACAGTGTAGGTATAAATAAACATGGAACAACTGTGAAGATGCATTTCTCATAGATTAATCAAGTTTCTACAAACATTATCTATATAAAATTTCCCAAAGAAATTAATATGGGTAGTATAACTTTTAGTACATACAATTACTGCAAATTGTTTGCTGCTGGTGGCAGTGAAGGTGATTTTGTGGCTTATATGTTGCTACATATATGAATTGTTGAGAGTTTTATATTTGGAAAATCTTTCCAAGTAGTCTTTGTGACTAAATTTTATGAAAATCTATTTTTAAAGAATTGTCGATTCCCAGCCAGGGTACATGCCTGGGTTGCAGGCCATAACCCCCAGCAACCGCACATTGATGTTTCTCTCACTCTCTGTCTATCTCCCTCCCTTCCCCTCTAAAAATAAACAAATAAAATCTTTTAAAAAAAAAGTTAAAAAAAAAAAAAAAGAATTGCATTGGTCAATTAATGTCTTGCCTGAGCTCACATAATACCTTGAGGGGAGGCTTGCTTTGGTTTCTTGAATTCGTCTCCTTCCCCGTCTACATTTGCACTGCCTCAGTCCGGATCTTTGTGAGTCCTGCCCCATCCACCTGCCATGCAAAACCAATTATGTACAGCACTTCCTACATCCAACCTCTCTGTCTAGTTATCCTAAAAGTTGCTGATAACAGCTTCCATCTTTTGAGTGGTTAACATGTGCCAGGCTCTGTGCTAGGCACTTTATATACATTTCACTTCTCATCGACTCTTAGATTCATCAATAGAGGTTAGAAGTGAGGTTCCGGAGTCAGGCAGCCTGGGTTCATCACTGGCCCTGCCATGCACTAGCTGTTGGACCACGGGCAAGTCACAGAACCTCTAAACTCTGTCACCTCATCTGCAATAAAAGCTACCTCATAGGATGTGAGGATGAAAATAAGCTAATAAAAATCAAGTGATTAGCCCCGTCCTGTCACAGGGTTGTCCCCACCACTACCATTAGAATCATTATTTCTGTTTTACAGGTGAGAAGCTAAGGCTTAGAGATGTTCCCTAATTTGCCCAAGACCATAGTGAGGAGGCATCCAAGTCAGAATTAAATCGAGGTGTCTTTCCCCAAAGCTAGTGCTATAAAATTGGAACTCTTTCATCTGTAAGACACCTTCTCTTCCAAACTTGCTTTCTGCCTTTTACCCAAAAACCCTTTGCTCCTTTCTTATATAACCTTTACCAGCATACCAGTCCCTTTTGTAAATCCCTGCTCTGCTGGAGACAGCCCTTCTCCTCATCTCCCAACTCCCAGTCTTACCTAATATCTATTTAAAATATACTACATTGAAAAAACTCTCCATATCTCTGAGACAGAGTCAGTCACACCCTTGCATTGTGCTTGACAGTGGGAGGATTCAAGAAAATCGTTTTTTAGCCCTGGCTGGGGTAGCTCAGTGGATTGAGTATGGGCCTGCAAACCAAAGGGTTGCCGGTTTGGTTCCCAGTCTAGGGCACATGCCTGGGTTGCAGGCCAGGGCCCTAGTAGGCAACCACACTTGGTGTTTCTCTCCCTCTCTTTCTCCTTCCCTTTCCCTCTCTCAAAAATAAATAAATAAATAAAACCTTTTTTTTTTAGTTTTTATTTATTTATTTTTAGAGAGAGGGGAAGGGAAGGAGAAAAAAAGGGAGAGAAATATCAATATGTGGTTCCCTCTCTCAAGTGCCCCCAACTGGGGATCTGGCCGACAACCTAGGCATGTGCCCTGACTGGGAATTGAACAAGTGACCCTTTGGTTTGGAAGCTGCTACTCAATCCACTGAGCCATACCAGCCAGGGCAAGAAAATCCTTTTTGATAAATTAATTCTCTTATTGGAAAACTAAATGTTTTATTTTTATTTACTTCCACCAAAGTTGAGTGCCACCTCTATGCCAAGTCCTCAGAATACAGTGGTAAATAAAACAGTCTCTCCAATCAAAGGTTCATGGTTTAGTAATAAAGTAAGATGTGTAATTGCATGGTTAGGATACATTCCAGGAAGTGCAATAATAAAGCATATTCTGCTAGAAGATGAAGGACTGATTAATTACTGGGCCAGGAATATCAAGAAAGTCTTCCCAGAGAAGGGAATGCCTGAACTGAAGTTGAAAAGAAGAGGAGAAATTTGTAAAGCAGACAAGTAGTTGATGTTATAGTTGGCAGTAAGTAAGCACTGCAGACTGAGGAATAGCATATGCATTTGCTGAGAGGTGTCAAATAGCAGGCTGCATTTCAAAGATTATATAGTGGTCAATTTGGCTAACATAATATATACAGGAACAGAGGAAAGCCATGAACAAACAGAGAGGCAGGAGTCAAATGTTGGAAGGCCTCATATTGCTCCCTAAAGAGTTTAGAGACCAGTGATCTTCATGTCTTCCTTGAAACCCCTCAGAGCCCCGTGGACAGGGAGGGCATCCAGGCAAGGTGTTTGGGTTTTGAAAGCCACTGTTCAAATTCAAACAACAGAAGTAAGGGACAGATCAGAATGCATTTTACAAGACAGGCTGCAGTGTGGAAGACTCATTAAGGTCTAGAGATAGGAGACCAGTTGAGAAATGATGACAGTCACCCAAGGAGGAAGTTATGAAGGCCAGAACTAAGCCCAGGGCAAGTGGAGAGGAGAGAGCAGGGTAAGGAGCTCCTCGGTGAGGTGCACAGAGGAGAGTGCCTGTGCACATCTGCGAGGCCAGTGGAGATGGCCCCATGCTGAGAGCCACTGGGGAGAAGAGGAGGTTTAGGGCTAGGCAGGGAGCTCAGCTTGGGATATTGAGTGTAGACCTCTGTATAGACCGACTAGGGTCAAGGGGAGGTTGGCACTAGCAACCCATGGAAGAATAGAAGGATTTAGAACCAAGGGTTCTAAGTAGAAGGACTTAGAACAAATGAGATTGTGAATGGAGAGAGCCCAGAGTAAGAGAAAGAACCTTGACATCCAACCTCCAAGCATTGGGCCAAGGAAGGGCAAGGGAACAGAGGGCATGGAAGCACATTCAGAGAGGACATCTAGACACACCATCTAGGTGGGCTAATGGAAACCTTGGGGGGAAAAGGGTTCAGGAGGAGGGAGCAAGCAATCCACAGCCACAAATGGAGTGTCTACATTTAGACCTACAAGATAAGCTCTAAAGTTATCAGAATTACCCTATGGATTTCTCAATTTATTTGTAACTGTCAGTAGTTCCCATGGAGACATAGCAGCAGAAGCCAGATCTCAGCCACTGTTATAAGCCAAATAACCACTGTTTATTTTGTTGGCTGAAAAGGGAGGATGGGGCCACAGGGAGGTACAGAGTCAGAGGATGAGTGAGGTTTCCTTTGAGCATGTTCATTGGCTGAGAGGGAGAAGCTAATGGAGGAGTGAGTCTGACAGTTGGAGACAGGGGGAATAAATACTATGGCAAGTTTAACAAGAAAAGAAGCTCAGATGATGAGTTGCAGGCAATTTTCTTCAAGAATTGACCTTTTGGCTAGTTTGATTTATGAGGAATAACTTTTTAAAAATAATGTAAAAAAATAAAGCATTTATAATAGATCTCTAGGTCTTGTTTTTACTGCCTTTACTATTAAAAACCCTATGCTGAGATTTTCACTGCCTGTAATTTCAAATAACTTAACTCTTCAGAGCAGCCAGGCAAGTTATTCAGGTCCTTCCTAAAGGAGCTGGAAAATGCATATGGCAGCCCACTGACATCGTCTCACATTTTATTTAATGTGTCTCTGGAGAGGTGAGGCAGTGGGGGTGGGAGTCATGTCTGGAGCATTCTTTTCCTCTTTTTTCTTCAAAACTCCTCTACAATCTAGGCCCTTATCAAGGTGCCCAGGGTACCTCAGACAGACATCCCTACCTTCTCAGATCTTCTGTCTGACAGACAAGATGCAATAAACATCATAAGCAAGCAAATTATGTGATGTGTTGAAAGGTGATTGTTGCTACAAAAAGTCTATAGGTTTTCATACCACGATTGAAAGATGACAGGTATTTTTAATAGTGATTGTCCTTGTGATTCAAAGGTTCATTCCTTCCAAAGTCCTAGTCCTTTCCAGTGGAGTTAAGCCATTCTTTTGCCATAAAAGTCCCCTGAATCTTTGTAACCAGAAGTCCTTTTTCTCCATGGAACCCCCAAAGCACTCTGTGCCTCTGTGTATTACTTGTCACCCCACAGTTATGCATCAGCATAACTGGCGTCAGGGACTCCTGCTTGGGGCTGGGGCCAAGGCTCCCGTCTGCTTTCTCCACCCAGCACAGGGCTGTGCTCCTAGAAAAGGGCCCATGTGTTGGAATGAATGACTGACATGATTTTACAAGGATCTGAACATGTGTCATAAAAGTCCATAACAGCAATCATCACACCCATAAAGTTTAGGAATTAGGTATTGAATAAATTTTGATATTTTGACCCATATGAAAGCTAACAACTTAACCTTGTCTGATTCTTATGGCACAGCATTAAATACATATACTCTTATTCTTCAAAGTAGGAAGTTGTAATTGTGATTTTAGGGAAAGGGCCAAATCAGTTAAAGCCTCAGTATCAGGGATCCAGTGGATTTTCTTGGTGTAACTGCCAACTACTGTGCTGTTCTGTTGCTTAGCAACCATGAGCTCCCTAAATGAGATTCCCTCCCATGCTGGGTAGTAAATGCCTCAGACCAGCCTTCTCATTTCCCTTAGGATGAAAGAGTTTCTTTTCTAGATGATAGAAATCAGAGGTTATGTTAGAGCTTGCAGCACATACATAAAGCTGTGCGCTTTTTTTCCTATAGAAAGCTTGTTTCAGTTATGAAAATAAAATCCTGCTGGCTGTGAACTCATGCAAAAGTGCTATCAGAGAAAGTCATAGTGAAATGACTGGGCTGGCCACATAGTTTTCCCTTTGTTTGATTCATTTATGTCTTGAAAAAGAGTCCAGCACTGAGCATGCACCTTCCACACAGCTGGCAGCTTTCAAGTGGACTCCACAAACAGGAATCTGTGCACTGGCTTGGTTCTTTCTGGAGACTCACATCCTACTTTGTAACAGCTAATAGTGCCTGGAAGATGCTCTGAATGATATTGGTGCAATGAAAAGACAGCCTCTGTTCTAATAGTCTTAACCACTGTTTATTTAGAGCCTGAAAATTACAGGCACCATGCTGAACATATTCTATACATTATGATTCTACCTTTAATCCTCACAATAGCCCAGTGTGGTACCCTAGTAGCCCTGTTTGACAGATGAGGAATCTGAGAAACAGAGAAGTTAAGTAACTAACCCAGAGTCTCAAAAAGCTATTGTGTGGAGGAACTGTATGTAATCACATGTCCTTTTGATCCCAAGTCCCCTGTTTTGTACACTGCAATGTGCCTCTTCTTTCTGCAGTGGATTTGAACTCAGGAGGCCTCCACCTCACTTTATTCTCACCAAGCTGTGATCTTCACACCCTGCTCTCTCACTTTCCCCCAGGGCACAGATGTGAGGCTAAAGGACAAGTCTCAGTTCTAAGATTTCATGGCCTTGGGGAGCTGCTGTGTATATAGCAGCTTTGTAAACTGAAGGCCCATGCTACCTGTCAGTGCTGTTAATGTTTTAGTTTAATTTGGTGCCATAACTCATGGCTCTCCATCATTGCCCTTCTTTCTAGAGGTCAGCCAGCGATTCCCTACCACACACCCAAACGGGCGTCAGATCATGCTCACTTACCTGCTGCCCTGGCTGCGCAACATCGAGCTGGTGGACAGCAGGCTCCTTCTCCCAGGGTCAAGCCCCAGTAGCCCAGAGGATGACAGCAAGGACCAGGAAGGAGAAGTGACCACTTCTCATGGGCTGAAAGGGAATGGCTGGGGCTCCCCAGAAGCTACATCTCTGGTCCTGAATAACCTCATGTACATGACTGCCAAGGTACTGTGCCTCCGTAACACAGCTCCATTGTCCCAGAAAATCTGGGTTCATCAAACCCAGGCTGCAAACCCACACGGAGTGGCATTTGTCATTAAAAACCACATGAATAGGGAATGAGTTATGGTGATGGTTGCCAACAATGTGACTGTACTTAATGCCATCCAACTGTACACTTAAAAGTGACTAATGTGATAAACTTTATGTTACGTTTATTTTACCACAATTTTTAAATTGTAATAAAAATAAGAAGCCTAACATTTTTAATAACATGAGCAAGCATTGTGCATTACTAATTTGTACATTATAAATTGCTGAACATGGGTTCTTCCTGGTGGATGGCCATGTTTCTTTCCCCTTGTTATTGTTTTCAGAAGGCTATGACCCTTAAAATGAGGTATAATTAAACATTTTGCATCCCTGCATTTTCCCACGTGTCTCTTGGGCCAGTGTTCCTTTTGCTTGTTGCAGTATGGGGATGAAGTTCCTGGACCAGAAATGGAAAATGCTTGGAATGCGCTAGCCAACAACGAGAAGTGGAGTAACAACTTGAGGGTCACCCTGCAGTTCCTGATCAGCCTGTGTGGAGTCAGCAGTGACACCCTTCTCCTGCCTTATGTAAGTGGCCCCCAGGCTCTTGATGGGCACTACTCCTGTTAATGGATCCATTTGCAACACAAGTCAGAATGTGCCCTCTGCTCCAAGTAAAATAGATATGTCTAATGTTGTCAGTCGCACTCATCTCCCATGAGCTCATTTACATGTTGCACAAAAGGTCCCTTCTTCCCCCTGAAAGACAAGTTGCATGTCCTAGTGACACCTCTGCCACCCTCTTGCCAAGCCTTTGGACACAGAAGCCTGTGACTTTAAGGGTGAATGTTTTTCTAGCAGTTGCTGAAAGTTGCTTTCTGTAAACATTAGACCCATTATGTAAGAGAAATAAGTAAAACATAGTATTTCTAATAAAAATGTTTCATGTTTATACTTCAATGTTCTTGAAACAGAATAAAATGCAGAATATTCAGGGTTTTCTCTGTAGATTTCATTGGTAGAAGAGAGAACCAAGTAGAGAGAAATCTTTCTGAGATGCCCAGTATTTCCTGTTTGTAGTCAAAAGTGATATGATCACCAAAAATGACAGCATTTTATGCTCAAACTTACTTGACATTTGTGTGTCTCTGTTTCCTGAGACGTTGTAGGCCCACCTGGGGTCTTAAGCCACACTAGCCTCATTGCAGCTTCTGGCACCTTGAGTTTGACTCTGAAGGCTCCAATAACACAGACCTTTACTCCAGAGTCACTTTTAAAATGTAAAATCACCCAAACAGCTAAAATTCATTTGTTTCTAGGGGAAAAGAGAATAGCAGGGTACTAGATTCCTTTTCAAACAAAAATAGCTCACACTTTCCCCCCATGGTTTGTATAAATAAAACCCTTTCTCAAGATAAGCCCTTAGATGGCAAGTTCTTTATTTTTTTATAGAATTCATGGGCCCCAAAAGTAACTTTTCATAAATTTAGCCACTAGAAAGGGAAGTCCTTTCATACACACTTCCATCAGCCATGCATGTGTACAAGGTGAGTTTCCATCCTCACGCCAGGACTGACCGGGAACAGGAAGCTGCGCTGACAGGGTGAAAGCACTGCATGGAGGGGAGTGGGGCTGGGTCTCTGCTGCCCACAGCCCAGCGTTGTTATACGAGGCTCTGGGAAACACCCTGTGTTCTGTTTCCTTCTCAGATTAAGAAGGTGGTGATATATCTGTGCCGGAACAACACCATCCAAACCATGGAGGAACTGCTCTTTGAGCTGCAGCAGACAGAGCCAGTGAACCCAGTGGTCCAGCACTGTGACAACCCGCCCTTCTACCGTTTCGCCGCCAGTAGCAGGGCTGCTGCAGCAGCCTCTGGTAGGCCTGGGTCTCCGATGCTTCTTTGTGGAGGACACTAAAAGGATATGCATGTGTGTTGTTACTTCTGATTCTCGTGTATGTTTTCCTTTAAGAAGTGGTTTAAATTGCAACAGCATAGATGGACCTAGAAGGCATTATGCCAAGTGAAATAAGTCAGAAACAAATACCATATGATCTTACTTGTAAGTATGTGAAATCTAAAAACAAAATAGATGAACAGACAAAACAGAACAAACTGATGGTTGCCAGAGGGGAGGGGGCCGGGTGAAAAGGTAAAAGGGTTAAGAAGTACAAATTGACAGTTTTAAAATAGTCACAGGGAATACAGCATAGGGAATACAGTCAATAATGTTATAATAACTATGTGTGGTGTCCAGTGGATACTAGACTTATGGGGTGGTCACTTCATAAGGCATATAAATGTCTAATCATTATGTTGTATACCTGAAAGTAACATAATATTGTATGCCAATACTGAAAACTATAATTGAAAAATAACTTTAAAAAAGAGAGATGGCTTAAGAATAGCTGAGACTCTTAAGGGCATTGCTGGGTTAGTGAGTGATTTTATAAGGACAACTGACTATCGGCAGCCCAAGTGCTCACATGCCCAGAGTTTTGTGCTTCAGGCTGGTCCCAGGCAGGACAGCACATTCACTTAGGAGTCTCAGTTCTGTACCTTCCTTCTTGTGTCCACAGGATTCCCTTGGTGAATATTCTCTCAGGATTGACTAAAATGCCAACAGTATTATCACTTTCAATAAATTGACCTTTCAGCATCATTTATAAAATATATAACATCCTCCTCAAATTTGCTGAAGCCAGCTTCACTTTGGTTTATATGATACATGACTGCCTTCAAACGTCTCCCCTGCCCTAGTCTCACACCCTCTGTTTGCCACACTGCCTGCTTCCAGAGCAGCATTCCTGCAGACAAGCAGTAGCCTAGGGGGCAGAAGCTCTAGGAGCTTGGACTTGCTTCATTAACATCCAGCACAATAACTCCTGGACCCAAAAATGCTAAAGCAACTAACAGCAGGGATGGCACTGCAAATAAACTCATTACCTAACAAAGGGTTTCAGGAAAGCTTTAGCCTCAGTTTATAGGAGAGTTTGGGAATTAGGTTTGACCATGACAGATGGCTGGGATTCTCCCATTTCAGTGGTGTGCACTTGGAGTTTGTTTAGAATTTCTGAGATTGTGCAGAAGATAGAAGGCATTCTTCAAACATGAGATTTCTCAGGAAATCCTGTCCTGGAATACTTCAGACTTGAACTTGACCCCTCCATAGGCAATTTTTTCCTAAGTGTCCTCCTTCTAACCCACAGGAACCACCTCTAGCAGCAACACCGTGGTTGCCGGCCAGGACAGTTTCCCAGATGCCGACGAGGGCAAGATCTTGAAAGAGTCAGATGAGAGGTGTGTATACAAATTGTCTTAATATCCAGTTTAACTTTCAGCAGTAATCTGTACAGAGGTAGCAATAAAAACTTAGGCTTCATAAATTTCATATGCACACACACACAAATCCTTCTTTGTTCTTAGAAACACAGACTGATTTGCTAACAGTGCTCTGTGTATCCCTGAAGATAAGGACTTCTTCCTGAGGAGAGCCAAAGAAGAGAAAAGTTAGAGGGATGTTGTTCTGGTGGCTGACTCCCACCCATCTTGGGTCTAAACAAATCTACCAGTTGTCCTGCTAGTGGGCAAAGAGCATCTGGAATCAGTGGGCATTTCCATGTGAAGTTTTCAAATCTGAGTGTTGAATAATTTCTTAGAGACAGAGTAGTTTTCTTGAACTGAATTTTATGAAACATTATCATTCTTATTTTACCTTTACTTTGTCATGTTTTGGTTAACCAAGAACGCTGCCTTTCTCTGCTCAAATAAGTCTCAGTCCCATTTCCATAGGTACTTTGATGATAATATTTCTTTTGCCCACATCTGCACCTTCAGTGCCCAGGACCTACTCAAAAGTAAATAAAATCTGGATCACTGTTTCCTAGTTGATTGTGAAGAGCAGAGACACAACCAAAAGAGATCAACAGGACTCAAATTAAAAAATAAAATTTAGGGTGATTCCATGGTGTTGAAAACTGCTAAGGCTGAGCGTTTTCTAGTGAAAAGGAATGGGGAGTCATTTCACTTCAGAAATGAATAACAAGGATGAGATACAAATTCATGTTGGAGAGAATGCAATGGATTAAATCATGAAAATACCTCAGCCTGCTATCCCCTGCAGGCCTGATGGCTGTCCTCGATTGCATGTTGGGCACCACACAAGACAGGGGCTGCAGGTGTGAGACTCTCTGACATCAGGCTGCCTGCACCTGGAGTTGTGAAGGTTCATTCTCCTTTTAACATGTGCACTGCTAAGTTGCTGCACTGCCTTTAAGCAGAGGCTCATCAATGTGAGCTTTCCTTCAGAGGGAAAGCCCAAACATAACAGATCATGAGTTGTAGGCCTCGTCCTTCATAGCTCCCTAAGAAAACCCTTTCTTTCTTAGAAATGAATAAAGTTTTTTATACTCCATATGTCAGTGGCAGTACAACATTAGTAATTAACCTGTGATTTTTCAATCTATATTGGCTAGTGCCTTCTTTGGAAAACTACCTCATGGTTAAAAAAATTATTTCTCTAAAGATGTTTCTACTTTCTAGCTGGAGTAGGACATTCTTTATTATTTGTTGTTGTCTAAATGATTCATCTTAATTTTATCTGGGATAGAAAGATGCTACCTTTTTACATATTAACATCTCACTATAGAGGCCCCTTTATTTTTTATTTTTTCTTATTTTCAATCTTTCTAAATTACTTTGTTTTATTTTTTTAATTTGTTTATTGTTGTTCAGTTACAGTTGTCTGCACTTTCTCCCCACCATTCCCCCGCCTACCCCAGCCAAACACACCTCCCTCCCTTGCTTCCACCCTCCCCCTTGGTTTTGTCCATGTGTCCTTTATAGTAGTTCCTCAAAAACCCTTCTCCCCGCTGTCCCCTCCCCACTCCCCTCTGGCTATTGTTAGATTGTTCTTAATTTCAATGTCATAGAGGCCCCTTTAGAACCAGAGTTCTAAGTGTCCTGCCTAAGTTTCTAGAGGTGGCCTTGAAAATGAAGAACAAGCTCCCTCTATAATATTGAGAACAGAGAGCATCTTTTTAAAATCTATTGTATTGATTATGCTATTACAGTTGTCCCATTTCCCCCCTTCACTCCCCTCCACCCTGCATACCCTCTGCCACCCACATTCCCCCTCTTTAGTTCATGTCCATGTGTCATACTTGTAAGTTCTTTAGCTTCTACATATCCCATACTATTTATACCCTCCCCCTGTCTATTTTTACCTACCATCTATGCTACTTATTCTCTGTACCTTTTCCCTTTCTCTCCCCCTCCCACTCCCCTGTTGCTAACCCTCCATGTGATCTCCATTTCTGTGGTTCTGTTCCTGTTCTAGTTGTTTGCTTAGTTTCTTTTTGTTTTTGTTTTAGGAGTGATTGTTAATAATTGTGAGTTTGCTGTCATATTACTGTACATGTTTTTTATATACTGTTTCTTAGATAAGTCCCTTTAACATTTCATATAATAGGGGCTTGGTGATGATGAGCTCCTTTAACTTGACCTTATCTGGGAAGCACTTTATCTGCCCTTCCATTCTAAATGATAGATTTGCTGGATAGAGTAATCTTGAATGGAGGTCCTTGCCTTTCATGACTTGGAATACTTCTTTCCAGCCCCTTCTTGCCTGTAAGGTTTCTTTTGAGAAATCAGCTGACAGTCTGATAGGCACTCCTTTGTAGGTAACTCTCTCCTTATCTCTTGCTGCTTCTAGGATTCTCTCCTTCATTCTAATCTTGGGTTATGTAATTCTGATGTGCCTTCGTATGTTCCTCCTTGGTTCCAACTTCTTTGGGCCTTTCTGAGCTTCCTGGACTTCCTGGAAGTCTATTTTCTTTGCCAGATTGGGCAAGTTCTCCTTTATTATTTGCTCAAATAACTTTTCCACTTGTAGCTCTTCCTCTCCTCCTTCTGGTACCCCTTATAATTCAGATGTTGGAACATTTAAAGATGTCCTGGAGGTTCCTAAGCCTCTCCTCATTTTTTTGAATTCTTATTTCTTCATTCTTTTCTGATTAGATGTTTCTTTCTTCCTTCTGGTCCACTCCATTGATTTAAGTCCCAGTTTCCTTCCCATCACTATTGGTTCCCTCTATGTTTCCCTTTATTTCACTTAGCATAGCCTTCATTTTTTCATCTAATTTGCGACCAAATTCAACCAATTCTGTGAGCATCCTGATCACCAATGCTATGAACTGTGCCTCTGATAGGTTGGCTATCTCTTCATCGCTTAGTTGTATTTTTTCTGGAGCTTTGATTTGTTCTTTTGTTTGGGCCTTTTTTTTTTGTCTTGACATGCCTGTTAGGTAGTGAGGGGTGGAGCCTCAGGTGTTCATGAGGACGGGGCAACCCAGTGGCTAGGTTGTGACGCTGTATGTGGGGAAGGGTTCTGAGAGGGAACAATGGTGCTTGCTCCACTCTTTGCCAGATTTCAGTCACTTCTGCTGCTTCCCCCAAGCAAACTATGCCCTTCTGGTGCTGATTCCCAGGTGGGTGAGTTTGTGTACATCCTGGGACCCTGGGGGTCTCTCCAACAAACTCTCTTGTGAGGCTAGGAGTCTCTCCTGGCACCTCAACCCCCACAGGTGTTTTCAGTTGGTGTTTTGAGGCTTTATTTCCCCACTCTGGGACCCTGGGTTGCACGGTCTGTCTCGCTCCCCAGTTTTGCCTGGTTTATCTGAGTGCAAATGTGGAACCACCTGGTTCCACAAGCCACCTTGTACGCCATGCCCCACCACAATCTGCCACCTCACTGGGTGTGTCTGCTGCCACCTTGCACGCCTGCCAGAGGCCGCCAGCCACCACTTTTTTTTGGCTCGACCCCTCTCCACCCCTCCTACCGGTCTGTCTGACCAGTCTGTATCTACTTTAACTCCTTGGTTGTCGGACTTCCATACAGTTCAGTTTTCTGTCAGTGCTGGTTTATTTTGTTTCTAAATTGTTGTTGTCCTTATTTTGGTTGTGTGAGGAGGCACAGTGTGACTACCTTCGCCTCCATCTTGGCTGGAAGTCACCAAGAACAGAGAGCATCTTTAAGAGATGCTTTCTTGTCTAGTTCTCGACTTTCTCCTCTGTTACTACATCACTGTTGGCCATTGGAAATTCTAGTGCAGGTAGTTGAATATATTTTATACATATTCATACATATCTAACTTTTTCATGCTATCAATTTCTCTACCTGTAGATAAATTGGTTGATTATATATTTATATACATGATTATATTTATATACATATTCATATGTATGTGAATACTGAATCCCAGAGGATACCACTGTTTCATTGCCACTGTACTCCACCTCCCCTATTTGTCTAATATAGTCTCCTGGCTATGGAAGCAGACTGTGCCCTCAACCTAAGATACCTTTGTCTCTTCAACTTGCTTATCAGCTTCCTTCCTTGTAGACCCTGACATGTTGATTTAGTTACTTGCACACATGCTTGTTTTGACCACTAGATTTTAATTCATGGATAACAGAGACCATGCATCTCTTACACATATTTCTGTCCTTAATGATTAGCCTATTGTGGTGCACATAGTAGGCATTTTTATGTGTTTCAATATGTGAATGAAAATTGAAGAAACATCACAGCCACAGAAGTAGATAAGTTGTCTAAACACCACCCAGCCCACTTTCTTCCTCCCTCTTGCTAACTGCATTACAGAAGACAGTTCTTTATTCTGTTCTTTACAATCCTTGTAGACAAAGAGTCTGCAGAAATAACAATGGTCAGAAATACTGATTTGGCTGCTGTTACTTGTCACCTGGGGATATTTGTGACCAGAATATACTGCTGGGCTTCAGGGGGCACCATGGAGTTGCACAAAGCAGCCCTGTGCAGCTCTGATGCTCTGTGCTTTATGACTAGACTGACTGTTCTCTGATAATATTCAGAAATATTTAATAATGCCATACTGACTGACACAAAATTCAGGCAGCTTATAGTAACAGAACCAGTAAAACAAGGGTAAAAGTATTAATAAGAGCCAAGTTAACAGGAGAATAAGATAGTTGTGTCAAAAGTTCTGACTAAGGAAAACCACTAAAAGTTAATATTACCCTGACCTTGAGTTCCTCAATAGCCAAAGTAAAAAGGAAAACTATACTGAATTTTACACAGTGAATCTAATGTACTTTCAGTACATCAAAACAAACAAACGATTCATCAGAACCTACTAACAGGAAACAACTCTAAACTCAAAGAGTATATTGTGTGATTTTTTAAAATTAAACAACAAAGTAAACACATCTTTTTATTAAAATTGCAGTTCAAAACAGTTTTTAAAATATGCAGAAACAACTCTTTTTCAATATACCAACCCTAATAAAACCCTATTTTATATATTTTTAATTCCATGAAAGCATTTTTCACAGGGAACTAAAAGCAATAAACATCAGCTGTATAAGTTTCTGACAATCTGCAACCATAAAAGGATAGAGATCAATAATCTACAGATAGTTTCCTAAGTATTGATCTGGGCTAAATCATCCAGATAAAACTTTGGGAACATTTTTGTCCTTCTATTTTTTCTCTTATCAGAGCTATTTTTATTATATATTTCTAATTATGTATTTTTAACATTAAAAGACTATTTATTCTACTTAATCCTTGAAATTTCTCTAGGGCCCAGGCCCAAAATTACCTTTTCCAACCAGAGGAAGCAAAAAGAAAGAACAGATTTGACTCTTGGGAGTCAGTTTTTATTTTTTCTTTACCAAGTGTGCACTTCACTGCACTGTGCTTTCCATCTTCTCCAAAACAAATAGGTTATCTGGAAGTGGCTTGCTCCTCCACTTCACCTTGTCCTCATAAATGCTACTTAACACTCCTTTAGATTCATCCGCAAAAGCAAAAGAGAATTACCATCCATGCTATAGGCCTTCCTGGGCCTCTAGGACACAACTGTAAAACCACAGTACACAACAATACGTGAGCAGCTAGGAGTGTCCTGTGCAAACCTCCAGGTGTACAGTCTTTCGTCGCCCTGTTTTTGTTCTTGCTGAATAGTGCCTTGGTTCTCCATATTCTGTTTATAACTTTGCCTTTATCAGAATAAATATGATTTCTAAATATATTTTATTGATGATACTATTATGGTTGTCCCATTTTTTCTCCCCTTTACTCCCTTCTGCCATGTACCACTCCTCCTACTGACATTTCCCCACACCTTAGTTCATGTCCATGGGTCACACATATAAGTTCTTTGGCTTCTATATTTCCCATACTATTCTTAACCTCCCCCAGTCTATTTTGTACTTGCCATTTATGCTTCTTATTCTCAGTACATTTTCCCCCTTTCTCGTCCCTCCCACTAATAACCTTCCTTGTGATCTTTATTTCAGTGAATTTGTTCCTGTTCTAGTTGTTTGCTTTGTTTGTTTTGGTTTTTTATTTTTTTAGGGTCAGTTGTTGATAGTTGTCAGTTTGTTGTCATTTTACTGTTCATATTTTTGATCATCTTCTTTTTCTTAGATAAGTTCTTTTAATACTCCATATACTAAGGGCTCGGTGATGATGAGCTCCTTTAACTTGACCTTATCTGGGAAGCACTTTATCTGCCCTTCCATTCTGAATGATAGCTTTGCTGGATAGAGTAATCTTAGATGTAGGTCCTTGCCTTTCATGACTTCATATACTTCTTTCTGGTCCCTTCTTGCCTGCAAGATTTGTTTTGAGAAATCAGCTGATAGTCTTATGGGAACTCCTTTGTAGGTAACTCTCTCCCTTCCTCTTGCTGCTTTTAGGATTCTCTCTTTATATTTAATCTTGGGTAACTTAATGATGATGTGACTTGGTGTGTTCCTCTTTGGGTCCAACTTCTTTGGGGCTCTCTGGACTTCCTGGACTTCCTGGAAGTTATTTCCTTTGCCAGATTGAGGAAGTTTTCCTTCATTATTTTTTCAAATAAGTTTTTAATTTCTTGCTTCTGTTCTTCTCCTTCTGGCACCCCTATAATTCAGATACTGGAACATTTCAGGTTGTGCCAGCAGTTCCTAAGTCTCTCTTCATTATTTTGAATTCTTGTTTCTTCATTCTCTTTCAGTAGGATGTTTATTTTTCTCTTTTGTTTCAAACCGTTGCTTTGATTCCTGGTTTCCTTCCTGTCACTGTTGGTGCCCTGAATATTTGCTTTATTTCATTTTGGGTAACTTTCATTTGTTTTTTCATCTTTCAACCAAGCTCAATCAGTTCTGTGAGCATTTTGATTACCAGGGCTTTAAATTCTCCATCAGATAGGTTGGCTATCTCCTCATCACTTAGCTCTCTGAAGTTTTGCTCTGTTCTTTCATTTGGGCCATATTTCTTTGTCTGATACACCTGTTAAGTTGTAAGGAGACGTGGCCTTAAGTATTCATCAAGGCTGGGCAACCCTCTTTGCTGCACTGTGGCACTTATGTTGGGGAGGGGCCAGAGAGGGAACAATGGAGCTCACCTGCCCATCTCTAGCCCACTTTCCACCAAATTCTCGTGTGAGACTGGGAGTTTCTCCCACCACAGCAATGGCCATACTCCACAGCAAGCTCTGAATATCAGTTTCGCCTTCAGCCAGCTCTGCCCACATGGTCTGCCACCTCATTGCCAGCTCTTACTGGTCTGGTTGTTCTGTTTGATTGTTTCTTTAATTCCTTGGTTGTCAAAGTTCCATGCAGTTTGATTTTCTGGCACTTCTGGTTGTTTATTGATTTTAGATTGGTTGTTATTCTCCTTTTGGTTGTGTGAGGAACTGAAGGGTTTCTACCTACACCTCCATCTTGGCCAGAACTCTCATTCAGCACTTATTTACTGACCACCCACCATCTGCCAGGCCACCATATGAATAAGGGATATATATTATTCGGTATTGCCCCATTTTCTTTCCAAACAAATGTTATAATTCTCTAGTTCAACTCAAATATTAGACTTGAAATGTTTATCTGTTCTAGGTTTGAACTTGTGCTTATGAGTAAAGGTGATCACTGGCCCTCTGGGGGCCAGTGATCTCCAGGGAAAAAGAAATGTTTAGGGTGCAATTTTTATGGTATTCCTTTAGAAAAAGTATCATTGGAACTAGCTACCAAAAACTCAACCACTAAATAATAGAATGTGTTTATTAGAAACAGCACATACCCGTAACACAGATCAGTAATTCATGATGGCTATTCTTGTATTTGAAGGTTTAGTAATGTCATCAGAGCCCACACTCGCCTGGAGTCAAGATACAGCAATAGCTCTGGAGGGTCATATGATGAGGATAAAAGTAAGTACCACCAGGCTGTGGGGTTTCAAGTGGAATCCAGATGGTTGGAGAATGGAATATGAATATTTTGATTATTCTTATTCTAATTACTAAAAGAGGGCCCATAAATATTAAATAACCATTTAATCCCACTACACAAAGGAGCATAGAGTCATCATCTGAAAAATAAGAAGTCAAGCAATGGACAAATCAAAATTACAAAATTTCAGTCTGCTACCCAAGTCTGCATTTTTATATTCTTGGCATTTTTTACCCTGGTGTTGCGGTTGGGGAAAGTCTTTTAAGAAATTGTCCCATTAGAAAACTGATGTTGCAATTATCATGTGAATCAGCTCACCCAGGATAGTGTCTGTTTTCACAAATCTCTCAAGAGCGTAGTCTCAGTTGCCAAGTGAAAACCATGCTAAAACGTGAGATATTATTGTCACAGAAATTTCTTTGTTTCTTGGGAACTTGACAAAAACCAAAATCAACATTTTCTTTGATCTTGTTGGAGCCCTGGATAGCAGCTGTAGATACTGATCAGGTGAAGAGTGTTATTTGGTCACGAGTCACAGAAATTCTGCAGTCAAAGACATTTAGATATGCTAAGAAAATTGGTAAAGTAACTGGTAGAATTTATTTGTACACTTTGGTGAAAATCGTAAATATGATGATATTTCATGTTTTAGATTCATTTTGTAAATCATTGCCTCAGGCCTTTGTAGCTGTTGTTTTAAATCGCTTTGTTTGATGGGGAAATGTGCAGAGTGCTGTAAGAGCTAAGTAGTTCTTCTGACCTCACAGCTCAGCTGCCCTTCTCTGCCTCTTACTACACAAATAGAAAACTTTCTGCCATTCGAAATACCAATGGGGGAATTGTCTAAAGTCCATATATAACTATCAAACTCTAATTTAGGTAAAGTTACAGCTATGTCCATTTAAAACTTTTTTGCTAGAACCGTCAGTCTTAGGTGAAGTAAAGTTATCTGTGTTTTCCTGTCTTCTGTGCCCCATCAGGGTCTATGTCAGTACCATCCAAACACCTGACAGACCTCAGGAGCTGAGTTCCAGGAGGAACTGGATTTGCTGATGGGGAGAATAGCACCAAGAAATAGAGAGCCATTGGTTCATGAAAAGTCTAGTTACTGCAAAATATTTTGTATACCAAAATTTGAGTGCAGAAAAACTGAATCATGAAAACATTAAGCAATCAAATACTTCCCCGGTATGTAGCAAGCATTGTGTGACAAAACCTAACACACTGTGGCTGTGTGTTTTACATCAGGAATATCACTGCCACTTGATTCCTTTGAAGTGTATCTCTTAGTTCTGGGTATATGACATAGAATTTGGTAAAAACACTATAACAAATATTCATTTTGTTTCCATCTGTGATGGTCATGGCTTCTTTTTTATTTCTCCTTGGAGTGACAAAATTGAGCTGAAAAAAATGGTTCTTTGAATGTAGTTTTGATTGCTTTTTACAATTTTTAAAATTTGGGCTCTTGGGCATAGAATTATAATTGGTAATTGCCTTCCAAAAGAAAGATTTAAATCTGGTCTCACCAAACTAATTAAATATCTCAGTTGCTCTTGAGTCAACTGGCTTATAGACTTTCAGACACACGCAAATTTCTTATTAGATTTTCAACATCTTAACTTGATTCAACTGATTATACTTAATACCCAATATTCATACCACTGTACTACATATTTGTTTTCATAGTAGTAAATCTTCATTATTTTTTTGGGTTTATGATTCTATTCAACAAAAGGCCAATAGAATAGGTATTTGAATATGATATATTCAATGGCTTTTTTAAAAACTGTTTTACTCCATATTCAGATGTACTTCATTGTCAAGTACATATTTAGATTAGGTTTTTGAAATGCTGATCTACTGCTTTTTTTAAAAAATTGACTGAAAACTTTTTTACATTAATAAATAAAAGGGTTGCTCTGGCCAATTATACCAAAATAAAAAATAAATAAAATAATAATAATAATAATAATAAATAAAATAAAATAAAATAAAATAAAAAATATAAGATGGCTCTGGCTGCTTTGTGGAACAGACTATAAAAAGGCAGGAGTATAAGCCAGGAGACAGTAAGGAGGCTATCCCCAAGCATCCTATGAGAGAGATGGTGTCTCATACTCGGGCACTAATGATGGAGATGGTGGAAAGCGGTCTTATTGTGAATGCATTTTGAAGATATGGAGGGTGGCTAGTCACTTAACCTCAGTTTCTCCTCTATAAAATAGGGATAATTCATACCTCTAATTGGGCTATTAATATGGGAAATGAGTAGACCAGTACCTGGCATAAAGTACTCTCTGTGCTAGTTCAAATGTCTCTGTTTTTATTATTATTACAATCACTATCATCATCATAATTCTGAGTTGGAGGTGAGCTGTGAGAGAGAAATCAGAAAAGACCTGAGGCTTCTGTCCTGAGCAAACTGGAAATATGAGGTTGTATTTTACTGAGATAGGGGAAATTAGAAAAAGAGAAAGTTTCACAGTTATAGAAATTCATATGATTTAATGTTTTTCTTTTTGTGTATTTTCTATTGCTGTATAATGAATAACTATAAATTAAGCATTCAAAAAATAAAGTGATGAAAGAAACCTAATCAAGTAATTTTAACCCATTTGATTGTATAATTTGTACTCACCAAATTGAACATTTAGAAAGTTATTTTTACAAGCATGAATTTGTAAGATTCTTTCTAAAAACACCAAGTAGGGAAAACAAAACTGTCTCCCTAAAAATAAAGCATGCTGTCTTTCTCACCCTACAGATGACCCAATATCTCCCTACACAGGCTGGCTGTTAACTATCACAGAGACCAAACAGCCACAGCCTTTACCGATGCCTTCTACTGGGGGGTGCTGGGCCCCCCTGGTTGACTACCTCCCAGAGACCATCACCCCTCGGGGGCCACTCCACAGGTGAGCAGCCTGTACAGGTAGCAAGAAATGATTACTTAGTTTTAACTGACTTTTTCTTCTTAGATGAAGAGAGAAACCTATTCCAGGTCCCATCAAATGAAATAACCTTTGAAATCAGAGTAACTTGGGTTACTTGAATTGCCTCTCTCAGCATATTGGCAGAGTTTGTTAATATATTAACCAATGTGCAACACTGTCTTGTCACCCCTCCAATTTTTCTTCAATGTCAACTTGATATAGGTCTTCATTCTGTTACGCATTTTAGATTGTAAGCAGCTGGAAGAGAGGAGCCTTGCTTTCTGTTTCTCTTCATCCCTCAGCCCTTATTACCTAGTGACAAGTAGACTCTCTGTTATGTGATTATCTCAACTGATGCTTGTCCTTGTGGAGCTCCATGTGATGTCAGAAGTTAAATTCTACTCCCTGGAAGAAGGGTTTTACGTAGTTCTTCAGGGAAGTTTAAGTGTGATATTTAGTTGCGACTTAATGATCTATACATACCTTTATTTCCATCTTCTGTAGAAGTTGCATTAGCTTTGTCATTTCATTGATTAGGTGCAATATTGCTGTGATTTTTATGACTGAGATGGTGGTGGATCACAGTGTAAGAGAAGACTGGGCTCTTCACCTGCCACTATTACTTCATGCTGTCTTCTTAGGTAAGACTGGATCCAAGAGGCATTCTAGTGAGTAGGTCCAAACTCTGTGGAGGTAATCCAGGGGCTTTCCTTGTATATCGAAATCTATGGTCCTCATTTCAAAATACTTAGCCTTTTCCATGCTTCACTGCCTTATTGTGACATCTGGTGTAAAATTTGAGGCATGTTTGAAATTGTCCAGTGACTGTAATATAAATAGAGTGGCATCTCACTCATGCTATACCTATGAAGATACCCAACTCAAATTGGGCCTCTTTGAAGGTCCTTGGCTGGATGTGATCAATTTAAAGCCATCAGACATGTTTGATGCATAGAGAGAAAGAATGTAGAGCACAGTGTACTACACACTATAACACACCCAAGTTGTAGAGCAAAAATGGGAAGAGGACCAACCAGTCAGGGAGTTCATTTATGGAGAGATGAATGGAATTAGAATCCCTCAGTAACAGGCAGGGAGATCCAAGGAAGAAAGCCCCAAGAAGGAGGGAATGCTAACTATGCCAGCAGGTCAAGGGAAGGCCATCATTCAGAATTTGATAAGAACATTTGATTTAAGGAATAAAACATTTTATTTTCCCTAAGACCAAATTCTTTATGTTGGTAACATACACAATAACAAAGAACTAGACATTCTTTTAAGATGTTCTTCCCCCTAGGTGTCTTGGAATCTTTACTATCCCTGGAATCTGAACAGGCCTAAAATTTGTTTATACTAGGAGATTCTACCTTTTGTTCCAGGTTTGGACCATTACCGGCCTGAAGTCTTTGAACACAGCAAAAATTTGCTTCTTCACCTCCTGATTACACTCTCCTGCAATAGCAATTTCCACTCCATCGCCTCTGTGCTGCTGCAGACTCGAGAGATGGGGGAAACCAAGACTCTAACAGTTCAGCCAGCTTATCAACCTGAGTACCTCTACACAGGTAACAGAAGGAGGTGTGGCTGAGAAAGGTCTGAGACACAGTCACAAATTCAGAGTTTATTAAAGGTGTCAGTGGAGCCTAAGTTACCTTCTCTAAGGCTCTTCCCTCAGTTATGCAGGTAATAAAACAGCAGCTCCATAAATAGGCACCATTTCACTAGATGTTGACATGATTCTCCAAATTAAGTATCAAGACATGCTTTTTCATTATCAAATATTTTCAATATAGTTTTCTTATTATGTTTTTTGCTCTCATTAAATATGTTTCTATCAATAAACTGAAAATTAAAATGTCCATTGAACAAGAGTGTTGGTCTGGAGCCCCGAAGGATGAGAAGGCAGGGAGCAGCGGCCGACCCCAGCACCTTGCGAGTGGGTCATTGCCAAGGTGCCAGATATTTTACTTGTGTTCCTTCTGGTTTCTCTGAAGGACTTTTTGATTTTATTAAATGACTGGCTTTTCTCGAAGGCACTAATGAGTGGAGGTTTATTAAAAGCCACTGCTGGTTTGAAACCAAACATTTTTTCTTAGAAATGAGAACAGAAAGCATTAGCTGAGTCGAAGAAATTACTCTGTTCTATTCAGCTGTTCATGAAAGCTTTCCCAAAAGGGTTGACCAATGGTTTTCACTTAGAATCAGAGCACTTTAAATATCTTAAAATGAAGATTAAATAACAGAGTTCTGTGGCTACCTTTTTACCTAATTATTTTGTGTATTACATTGGCATTGGATATGGTATGGTGTTCATGTTACAATGTACTGGCTTCATAACCTTGAAATTGTACTTTTTATTCATCACTGGTACTCAGCACTGCCTTGTCCTCTGAGAGATGTTAACATAAGTCTTTGGAAAACAAATATGAAGTCATTAACTCTAAGGTGGAAGAACCACTGACCTCTTTATTATTGAATATTTTCAAATGTTTTTTCCATATTATTATTATGTTTTACTACAGGGTATTTATATTGAACTGCACTACACTTAATTGAAAATAATTCATCAATACCTTTCAGAGACAAAAAAACCTCTATTTTCTATAGATGCTTAAAGTGCTCTGAAGTGTTCTGGCAGTTCTAACTCCTCAGAATAAACATGCGTTTATGCTGAGAAAATTATAATGTCTGTTAAGTTGTGTATCTCTGAGTACATCCATTTTTCTTCACTATCCTGGGGATGTAGTATCAATGGGTTTACAATAGAGATTTACAAAACAAACCACAGTATCCATAGGTAAGACAAGCAATGAATAACTTGAATAACTGAATTTGTAGCATGCTTGAAATAAGTAGGTTTACAAAAGATTTGGGGAAAGTCTCCTCTTCATAAACATTTGTATAATATTACTAAACACCTTGTTTCAACTGTTGTTGATTTCAAATCCACACTAAGAACCTGTGATAGAAATTGTCTTTATCTTACCATAATGCAAAACTGAGGTAAGAGAAGTCATATATACTCCCTGAAATTGTACAATAAATGGAAGAAATATTCTAGGGCTCCTCATTCCTAATTCACAATGTGTCAGATGCACCAGAACTATGTGCTTATTATGACTTTTAAGTACAGGGAAATTGTGTATATATTTTAAAACCCACAACACATCTAGAAATGTAGAATATGAACCATATACAAAGTGAAAAACTATTAAAATATTTACTTATACCATATGTCTTTGATTAACATGATATACACTTTGTTAAAATAATTAACATACAAAAAATATTTGTGATTCTGGACAAATTAACTCAAAAACTGATGTATAAGTTATCATCCTTAAATGACTGGTATCCTCAAAAATGATATCATTTCTCATGTCTAAGTAGTCTAATATCCAGGCATAATTTATTAACAACAGTTAGGTCTAGATGTATAGTGGAACATTCATACACACACCACTTCTTTTGCAGAAAATCTCAATTAAAACCCCATAGTAGAAACTTATTTGACAGTGCATAATGCCATTATACTCCTATTGCCAAATCCACTCTGATCTGTGTAGCGGTGCAACTATTCCATAAGCAAGGGTAGAATATGGATCTCTTTTAATCATAACCATAGCCAAAATCAAATGTTTTCTCCAAGAGGTTGACATACCTACACACTTCTGTACACTCACCCCCTGATCTCAGCACATGCCCTGACCAGCACACTTCAACTGACCTCTTCTCAACCAGGTGGTTTTGACTTCCTGAGGGAGGACCAGTCATCACCAGTGCCAGACTCAGGGCTGAGCTCCAGTTCTACCTCCTCCAGCATCAGTCTGGGAGGCAGCAGCGGGAACCTCCCACAGATGACCCAAGAGGTAGAAGATGTGGACACAGCTGCCGAAACAGATGAGAAAGCCAACAAACTCATTGAGTTTCTGACAACCAGGTGAGGAGGGCAGGGAGACAAGCTACTGTTTTTAGATCAGTTTTAAGAAAATGCAATTTTTTAAAAAACCACACAGATGGAAAAGTGAGTCCAGAGTTCTAGCAAAGCCCTGTTTTCTCTCCTAAATTGCATCTGCTAGACCCTGTGTATAAAGCAGATACTGGTAGAACTTGTCAAGATCTCTCTCATGTCACCAGTGATGGCAAAGGGGAGCTTGTGTACAAGGGGGGGACCCAAAAAACCCAAAATTTATTTTTTAAAAATTGTGTGTTTATTCTCACACGTTTAAACTTTAGTCACCATCAAAGTATTCTCCATTTGATGTGATACATGTATCAAGACCTTTTTTCCACCGCTCAAATCAGTTTTGAACACATCAATTTTGATGCCTTTTAGTGCTTCTGCCATTTTTTGTTTCACTTCATCCACATCAGCAAAATGTTTCCCTTCAAGAACTTTTTTCATCCAGGAAAACAAAAAAAAAATTGCTTGGGATGAGATTGGGTACATAGGGGTCATGTTGTTTTTGGTCACAAACTGCTGAATACTCCGCACAGTATGGACAGGTGCATTCATAAATCACCCATCATGAATGCACAAACACACTGAAAAGAGTCTTCAAAAAAAATTCACTGAAGCTGAATACAGCTTCTCACAACAATGCCAGTTGATACACTGTACAGATGGGTTCCTAGAACACTCACCTAGCCAAGGAAGCCTGTATGTACCACCAGGGGCCCACTCTCCAGAAGAAAATTCTGGGGTTTTTTGGGTCCCCCCATAATATAAGGACAATGAGGTAGATGATGGCAGATAATGGTCACACCCCTGGATGAGCATGACTTTATTCATCTATTAGAGGTGTCAGGACCTGGGATTTCTGAGACTTAGCAAATAATCTTGCTCTGGAAGGCAAAGACATCAGCTGTAGTCGACCCAGGTGCAGCTGCAGGGGGAACCATGGTCTGCTCATCCAGTCCAAAGAGTCATTTGTAAATGGATGTCAGGAACTGGAAATAGTAGGAAGCATATGAGGGAAGGAACCAAATGAATAATAAAATCAAGAAAAAGTGAGAGCAATCTAATTTTTTAGGTCTTCTGTTCTTCTAATGTACAATTTAGCTTCAGAATTTCTACTACTCTGAGGTCCAGTATTTGTATAAAAGCATGCTCACCTATGACCTGGGCATGCTGTTGCACCAGGAGTCCAGTCTCGGTTTGTGTTATCTGATACCTCACATGATTTCCTTTTCTTCAACTAATGCATCAGGTAATGATAAAGAAAGTATTTTCTTTCATCAGTTAGTAATTCAGGGTATTCTGTTTAACCATCAGCTCCATGCGAGATTTAATGTTCAGGAAACTTAGGAAGGGGTTGATGGTGCCCACACACAGGAAGGTACTTCAGACACCCGAATGCTCTATTGTCACCACTCACCATTTTCAGTGCCATGTTTTGGGAATTCTCACATCTCGCTCCATTTTATTTTCTTTTGAAAAACAAGTAGACAACAGAGGCTGTATTTTCAATTTGGTTCCACAGTATTTGGCGACCTGATGATGTGACCTGATAAAAATATTATCTCCCCAAATGCTGACATGTGCAAATTGAGTCTGTGTGTAAATCTATATTTTTTTTACAACTTTACATTGTTTTATTTAACACTCATGGAGCATCTATTATGTGACAAACAGAGTTCTGCTGAATTCAATGGTTTTCATTTTCTGATTAAATTGTTGTGAGGTTCCAATTTTGTGAGTAAAACATAAGAAATGTATCTCCAAAAATTAGCTAGATCAGTTTTGCATCTGCTCTTAAGCTTTATAAGACTGAAATTCACCCCCAAATTAATTAGTGACATTTTAAATATATATTTCTCAACAGTGGAGTTAAAAACTGCATAGATGGTTTTCAAAATGCAAAATGATTGTTCTATTTTTGACATTGTGTGTGTTTTGTTTCAGGGCATTTGGTCCACTTTGGTGCCATGAAGACATCACACCCAAAAATCAAAATTCAAAGAGTGCTGAACAACTCACAAATTTTCTACGTCATGTTTTGTCTGTATTTAAAGATTCTAAATCAGGTACTTCATCCTGTTTCCCCAAATTTCTTCTACTTTCAGCATTTTTTTATAATCTAGCTCATTCTTCCCCATATGGCTACACTATGTAACTACACTAAGTGTCACATATAGTATATGTCAGACTTTATACTATGTACAAGGGTGGGCAAAAGTAGGTTTATAGTTAGTTACACATATGGACAGTTAGCCCTGGCTGGTGTTGCTCAGTGTGTTGAGTGCTGGCCTCCAAACCAAAAGGTCACTGATTCTATTCCCAGTCAGGGCACATGCCTGAGTTGCAGGCCATGTCCCTGGTTGGGAGCAACTTAGTCAATCTCTCACACATTGATGTTTCTTTCATCTCTCTCTCCCTCCCTTCCCCTCTCTCTAAAAACAAATAAAATCTTTGAAAAATTATGAAATAAGAAAAATATATAATAAAAGGATAAATAATAATATAAGAATAAATTGTGCATTTCATGTGCTCACAACTGTAAACCTACTTTTGCCTACCTCATATACCATACTATATACATATGATATGTGATATGTGTGATATATGTCATATATAGTTCTGAATTTGACATTGATAGCAGAAGAATATTCATAGGGGAGTTTTGAAGTTTGTTTCACCTGTGCCTAACTGGCTGATAACATCATGTATACTCACATTATGTTCTATCTAATAATATCCCCAAAGTCACCATTCTCTTCACATCATTACCTCACTAAAATTAAACCATGCCTGTAATAATTTTATCTACAGAGGGCCATGAGAAATGAATCTTATTAATTGATTCAGTATAGACTCAACTGAGTCTATACTCAGTCTATACTGAGTCTCAACTGAGAAGTTGTCAGCCTTGCAAACTGGTTTACAAAAAAACAATTTTGTGATAAAATGGCTTTGACTTTTAAAATAGTTAACATTTCCTGTGCCAGTGACCACTGAGTTTTATTAACCGTGTGATTCTTAGTTAGACTATAAGAGCATCATAGTATTGAAGCCATTAGCTAAATTCCATTTGGATTCAACTTGGCTTAAGCTCATGTGTGGTGAAATTTAAATGTGACTTTTCAGCCCTATGCGACAATTGTTCCTACCTTTGCCATGCACCTGGCTGGATATATATTCACTATGACTCAATGGCTCCCTAGCTATTCTGATAATTAGCATGTGTTAACAATTTGAAACATTCCAGATTAGCCACATCTCTTTGTGTTATCAAAGGATACTTATTAAGAAACAAAAATAACGATACACAGAAATGGGGAAATCATTCCCCCATTTTTAGTCTTGCATTTCCCCTTTGGAATTTCTTTGAAATGTGGAGACCTCTTCTCAGTCATTTAATAAAATGACTCCCTCCACTTAAAAGTCACTTAAAATTGCACATAGCCCAAAGGAAGAAATTTACTGTTGTGTCTGAACTATTTAGTTGCCTAAAACTCTTAATTGTATGAAGTTAATAAAAAGGTAAAAAAAATATGAATGCCTTACACTGTATTCTCAGCAGGTGTGGGTGTCTTTTCATACCTTAACCAAGATATTTTTACCCACTACAGTATCATTTTCTACTGTTGCTTTCTGCCTGCCTTTGCTACAGCACAATACAATGTATTCCTGGAAACACCTGCACTAGTTAGGGTAGCATAGCTGCTGAAACAAATAACTCCCAGAGCTCAAACGCTCAATACAGTCAGTTATTTCTGGGTCAAACAACAGTTTGGAGACTGAGCAGGTGGCTTTCCATCTAGTGCTCAGAGACCCTGCAGTCCTGTAGCTCTGCCACCACCTGGCTCAGAGGTCCCTGCTGGGTCCTCTGCCTCCAGGCAGCAGGGAGAGAATGAGCTGGGGGAGCATTTCTTGGAGGAACTCACTCACCAGGCCTGTGTGGTATCCAATGTTTCTTCCCATATCTCACTGGCAGAACTCAGGTACAAGGTCCCACCAAACTGCAGGGAAACCTAGGAGACATAGGTTCACTGTGTAGCAGGGGAGATGCCACACATTAAATAGCTTTTCTTAAGGGCCACTGTCATATGGAGGTGGAGTCTGCAGTCCATCTAGTAGAATCCTAGTCTTCAGCTCATAATGATATAAATAAAGTTTTGTTTACTGCCAGGGGACCTAACCCTAGATATAAAATGTTTAAGTATGGAAACATGTTTTGAAAAACAAAATAAAAACATATTGAACAATTTTGAAACGTGACCCATTCACAAGTTGTGATGTGCCTGTGTGGGTCTCATCCTGCATTTAGCACCCTGGATTTGCCAGAGTCCATTTCCCTGGACCCTTCATTCACTCTGCAGGAACATTTTCATATTGTCAACATGTCCCTAGGGTCAGGCAGCCAAGTGCAACTGAAGAATAACACTGACTTATTCCTCCTGATCCACTTTCATGTCACCACCAGAAGTGCCACAGAGTCCTCCAGATCAAAGAGACAATCAAAAATCACTGTTTACACCATGTCCTCTGACTCTTGTAGCCTGGTTTTCTCCCTGCAGAGAGGCACAGCAAGTGTAAAGCATAATAGCCCAGACTTCAGTTATGGGCTTTTCCTCACATTCTTATTTCCCTCTGGTCAGATGGTTTTGTGATGACTGAGATTCCTTCCATGCTATTGGGAGAACACGTATTCTGGTGAAGGTTAATATATGGCTGCCTTCTCTGCAGTGTCTACATTTTTATGTCTGTACATTTATAAGCCATTCTGAGGAGCAGAGACTTGGGTCCAGGCCTTGGTCATGTTTAGAATTGACTAGATTCACTTCTCCTACATACAGAAGTGCTCAGAACATTTGTTTTTAACAAACTGTCTTATAAAAGAATAAAACTATCCCATTTAAAAAGTATCACAGAAAAATATTGTAGAGAACTAGAAGGGTGGTAAATAGGAATATACTTGTAAGCACATATGTGTCTAAGCAATTTACTTAGCACTTTAAAGTTGTTGAATTTTCACAAAAATTCTGTGGAATGGATGCTAGTATATACAAATTAAAGGTAAGGAAACTGGTGCATAGAAAATAAGTTTCTTTCTCAGAGTCTGAAAACTTCTAGTTCAAAACCAGGACCACTTTTCTCCAACACTTCTGAATATTTCTACTACACTGTGTTCCCTAAGATATATTAAAATTTGTGTGTTTGGTTCTTTTTTATTGTTAATTTTTATATAAGTACTGCTAGGAGATAGCCTCATGCAGTGAACCTCTTTCAAACGTTCAGATAACTGTTGCCCCAGACTTTGCAGAGTGGCAGCTGACCTGCTCTCTGGCCTCTTCTGCCCTAGGCTTCCGTCTGGAGCAGCACTTGAGTGAGGTCGCATTGCAGACAGCCCTGGCAAGCTCTTCAAGGCACTATGCCTGTCGGTCCTTCCAAATATTCCGGGCCATCAAACAACCTCTGTCAGCACATGCCTTGTCTGACCTTCTCTCAAGATTGGTGGAAGTGATTGGGGAACATGGTGATGAGATTCAGGTAGGAAAGGAAAGACCACCAAACACATCCTGTTTCTTATCCTTTAGAGATAAGGAGTTAACAGCTTTCTCAGAGCCTTGTCTCTCTTGCCAATTATTCTGGCCTTTTGGATATGTACAGTTCATTAAAAAATTTTAAAGGTTGACTTTTATATTTACAAGTCATTCCCAGAAGTTTTGTTCTAGAATCTTCACAGATATTGTCTATCTTATTCAAGCTAACGACTGAACATTCTTGGGTGAGTCTTCTTTGTTGTTTTGTTGTTGGAGTTTTTTTGGTGGAGGATTGGAAAATATTGTTTTGCCTTTTTGCCTCTAACCTAGTTGTGCAGTCTCCCCACCAAGAGAAGGGATCTCCATCATATCTATGCAAAGCACTAATTACCCTTCTCTGCATGGTCAGCCTCAGAAAACTGGGAAGAGCTGAAGAAATAATGAAGAAAGTAGATGCCACAAGACCCTGTAGGTAGAGCCCAGGGACCGGGCACCTGGGCAGGTTGAAAGCCAGGGGTATTTCCTACTCTGCAGCTTGAGCCAAGCCCTTATTTTCCATCAGAAATGTACCTGCACCACAGGAGGCCTGCAGATGTATGGACTCTAGCTCATTTTCCTCCTTCTGGTCATTAGAAGTGCTATTTAAGATGTCACTGAGGCATAGGCCTTACATATATCTCTTAATTTCTCCCTTCAGACACTGCAACTCTGTATTGCAAATGCCCTCCATGCCTGTCACCTTCAGCCTAACCCTCCCTGTTGAATTTCAAATGAAACTGATTCATCTTCTTTATTATATCTTTCAGTATTTTTTCAAATTTTATATATTATCCTATTATCTTGTAAACAGAAAATAAAGCTAACTCCTAAGCCACCTGAAATTCTTCAGTGGCCCTTAAAATTTGTTTTTAAATTTCAATGATATTAACATTATTTGAATAAAGTTTACATTAATTAAATTTATGCCCAGGAAGTTAACAATGGTTACAAGCAGTCCGGAATGTTGTTTCTGCATGTGTTGCAGGGTTACGTAATGGAAGCACTCTTGACTTTGGAAGCTGCTGTGGGTAACTTGTCTGACTGCTTGAAGAACAGTGATCTTCTAACTGTATTATCTCGGTGAGAACTAGCTTAATGACATTTTTAAATCAAATATACTGTACTAAATATTTGGGAGATGCCCAGATTTTGGGCAAAGTCCGAAGAAGAAATCTAGTTTTTGAAGTCTAGGCCTGAAAAAGTATGGTATGTATGATATTTTCTTAAGTTAAAAAGTGGGGGAGGGAAGTTATAACGCACACACTTGTATACACATTATAAAAGTATTTTAAAATGTCAGGAAGCTAGCCCTGGCCAGGCAGCTCAGTTGGCTGGAGCATCGTCCTGATGTGTCAAGGTTGCAAATTCCATTCCTAGTCAGGATACATATAAGAAACAACAGATGAAAGCATAAATAAGTAGAAGAACAAGTTGATGTCTCTCTTCCTAAAAATAAATGCATACATAAATTAAAAATGTTAGGAAGATAGCCCTGGCTGGCATAGCTCAGTGGATTGAGCACAGGCTGCGAACCAGGCATCACAGGTTTGATTCCCAGTCAGGGCACATGCCTAGGTTGCAGGCCACGGCCCTAGCAGCCACACATTGATGTTTCTCTCTCTCTCTTTCTCCTTCCCTTCCCTCTCTAAAAATAAATAAATAAAATCTTTAAAAAAAGAAAATGTTAGGAAGATAGATACCAAATGTTATCTCTAAATAATACAAATTATAATTTTTCATTTTCTTTTTTATCTTTGAGTATTTTTTCAAATTTTATACATTTATACAAATTTTATACATTTTCAAAATGTATATTATATTATAAACAGAAACTAAAACTAAATATTATTTTTAAGTGAATTTACTTGCAGAATTTCTACCTTAGGATCTCTCTTTCTTATTTTTTTCATTCCTTTTCTCCTGCTAGTGTTTAATAACCCTTTTAAGGTCATTCATAATTCCATATTCTGTTTATATAATTCAGCATGCTTCAAACTTGAGTTAGTAACGTCATCTTATATCCCAGTGTGCCTTGTTTCATCATTAAGATCAGCACCTTTTATGGATGAGTAAGCTTAATGTGATTGCTAACATCATACATATTTATCTGTATAAACCTACAGGTTCATCTAAATTAGTAAAATTTACCAAAATGTTGATCAAGAGCTTTACCTTTTCAGCCTGAAACAGGCTTTGAAATCATTTTTTGTAAAGTAAGTTGAAAAAATTTCTTTTGACACAAACACCTACTATTTTCTTTCTTGATAATATTTTCATTTCTGTTCTTACCAGTGAAATAGTAGAATATTAAAGTTTGTATGTATCAGATACACTTTATTTCATAATTATTTCTACCCAAATTAAAAAAAAAACACAAAAAAGATCAATAAACTTATGGCCAGCTGCTTATATCTTTAACCTTTAAGTAATTGGATGTTAGGATTAGGTTTTGTTGGTGTTAAATTTGATTTTAATTTGTTAAGTTTTATTTTTTATACCTTTAAGTTTAAGAATAAGAAAACTTATTTCTTTAAGAGTATGGTCAAAAATGGATAGAAATTAGTATTTCCAAAGAATGATTTCCCTCCCATGTTGTCCATCAGTGGAACTTCACTGAAACACTTGACTTTCTACTGAACTTTTTATTTTTATACCCAGTTCTTCATCACCAGATTTAAGCTCTAGCACTAAACTCACAGCAAGCAGAAAAAGCACAGGACAACTAAATGTGAACCCTGGAACAGCAAGTGGCAACACAGCCACTGCAGAACGGAGCCGTCATCAAAGAAGCTTCTCTGTGCCCAAGAAGTTTGGTGTTGTCGACCGATCCTCAGACCCACCTCGGAGTGCCACACTGGACAGAATCCAGGCTTGTACCCAGCAAGGCCTCTCCTCAAAAACCAGAAGCTCATCTTCCTTGAAGGATACCCTCACAGACCCATCACATATAAACCATCCCACCAACCTATTGGCCACCATCTTTTGGGTCACCGTGGCCTTGATGGAATCTGATTTTGAATTTGAGTACCTAATGGCCTTAAGGCTGTTGAACAGACTGCTGGCTCACATGCCACTTGACAAAGCTGAGAACCGAGAAAAACTTGAGAAACTCCAGGCACAGCTCAAGTGGGCAGACTTCTCAGGGTTACAGCAGCTGCTGCTGAAAGGTTTCACCTCCATCACCACCACGGACCTCACTCTTCAGCTTTTCAGTTTGCTGACACCAGTGTCCAAAGTGTCCATGGTGGACTCATCCCAAGCTATCGGTAAAGCCAACACACTTCCAGTCTTACAATTCTGGTGTTTAGAGCCATGTTTAGCATAATAAAATATGGGCTTACCACTTTTTAGCCATTCTGCTTACAAATGGTTTGTTGGGACTAATTTGTTTTATCTTTTAAAATTCTATATAATGGAAGTCATAATTATTTATTTATATTTCAGGAGATATTTTTAAGGCAATAGCATAAAAGGGACAAAAGTAATATATAAGATATTGGTCATTTCTTTATGATTCCCATATCAAACTGCAGATACTAATGGTTTATTCTATTGTTCTTGTATGGACAATGTTTCTCTTTTTTCTTAACTCCTAAATCTGTTATTTTTCTTAGGCTTTCTTTTCCTCTTGAGAAGTCTCTTGGTTCCCTATTATTTTGAGTTAAGCCAAATCAACAAACTAGATTTTTAATACCATGGCATATGGCCCAGAATTCTTTCGATGGAGCTAGAGTTTATCACAGCGGTGCTAAGCCATTCCTTGTCTTTTAGAGTCTTTCTGATTACATGAATAAAACTTACATTGATTGGCCTATGTCTTCTCATACAGGTTTTCCTTCAATTATGCTTTTTGATAAAAATTTCAAACTTGGGCTTCCATTCATTTTATTATGCTTTTTAAAATATTGAGGTTGTACATTTTTCCAGGATTTTGTTAGATCACATTAAAGCTGCTTCAAAAGACTGTTTGTATGACCTCAGAATGAAATATGTAATGTGCTTTCCCACTGTTAACAGCTAAAATGCACCATATTCAGCCATTTCCATTGTATCCTCTCTAATCCAGGATTTCCTCTGAATGTCCTGTGTCTCCTGCCCCAGCTGATTCAGCACTTTGAGAACCCCAATCAGTTCTGTAAGGATGTAGCTGACAGGATTGCTCAGGTATGGCATATGGTTCCCTTCAGGCAGACACATCGGGCACTCAGGAGGCCCACAATGGTCAGAAAGTCCCAGGCCTGGGGTTGGTAATGAGTTTTATAAAACTGAAAATAATAACTGATATCATTCATCATTAACATTCAGGGTGGCTGATGCACACTGACTCTTTTGGTTCCATTATTGAAAAAGCAGGTATAAAGAATTTGTGAAAACTGTATTAGATAAATTACTAAGATAAGCACTTCCAGCCTACCAGAAATACATGTGTATATACACATATAATCTGTTTTCCTGACTGCCAGGACTAATAGTGAAATTGATGACATTTCTTCCTATTCTTCAGGCCATTTCATCCCTGATTGATTTTTCTCTCCTGTAAGGTTTGTTTGGAAGAGAAGAACCCCAAACTTTCCAACCTCGCACATGTCATGACTCTTTATAAAACACATAGCTACACGAGGGACTGCACCACCTGGGTCAGCGTGGTCTGCCGGTACCTTCATGAAGCATATGCTGACATCACCTTGAACATGGTTACCTACCTGGCAGAGGTAAGTTCTTCAATTAAGGATAAAATCTATTATAGTTTCCCTGGGTGAAATATTTATATGGAACTGATCATAAGACTTCATGTATTGCACATTCGTTATTTTAATATATCATCATAGATGATTTGTAACATTCCATGTATGTTGGAATCATTCTAAATCCTCACAACCATGCAGTGATATAGATACTATTATAACAGAACCTGAGGCCCAGCCAGGTTCAGTAATCTGACCTAAGTTTAAGGCAGCAGAGCCAGCATTGAAACGCTGCATAGGTGCCTCCACCACTCAAACTTCTTTTTACTTCACGAATACCTGTCAGCACATGGCAGCAACAAGAAAATGTTATCCTAGTTACTCTGTGTTCAAACCTTAAAGTGTCTATGTGGCTTGATATGTTTGATGGTTGTTTTCTCTGAACTAATGCACAAAGTATCCATTTTGAAATAACTTTTTATCTTTATGCCTTATGTTTGCTTTTAAAAGTGGAATGCTTTTTTTCCTTCTACAAATGTGTTTCTCCTTTGACTTCAGTGTACATTAGGGCTGGAAATATGAGCATGTGGGACAAGAGATAACATGTACTTTGTTTAGCAGCTCCAGTCCCCAGCAAGCCTAGTACACAAGTTCAGGAACTCCATGAGGCAAATGACTGAGAACAGCTACCTGTTTAGAATTTTCAGTGCTGCTTCTCCTTAGGGTACACGCATTCATACCTCTGACAGGGCCTTGTCTGGTGGTGAGGGCTGTCCATTTTAATTTTTTTGAGTTATGTCTCCCATTTGGCGTCCAGATAGGTTAAAGAATCGATTACTTTCTGAAAGGCTGTGCAGGACTGAAAGCCTCTGCCAAGAAGAGTATACTTATCCCATCCATCAACATTTATGGTTGATCCTGCAGAATTTTGATTTGTGATATGGGTCTCAAATATGTGGCCTGTACAGCCCTGATTATTTGCTGTCTTCATCCTCCCATCCCTGGCACTTTAGAAAACCTCTCATAAGTGCCACCTGGCTGCTTCTAATTATCACCTTGCTCACACCTTGCCTACACACACACACCTCAGCATATGGGAGTACAGGATAACCAATGTAAATGCCCTGCCTACAAAGGCAGATGGTGCCTGTTTTTACAGAGGCGACACATGAAGCAGCAAGGAGGCAGACTTGTTTGGATTACTAGAGATAAAAGCTTCAGACATATGAAGAGATGTGGTATATCCATACAAAGGAATATTATTGAGATTTAAAAAGGTATAAAGTGCCAACACATGCTACAATATAGATGAAGCTTGAAACCATTATGATCAGTGAAAGAAGCCAGGCACAAAAGGGCAAGTATATGATTCCACTTACATGATGTATGTAGAACAGGCAAACTTATAGAGACAGAAAGGAGAAGAGTGGTTACCAGGGCCTGAGGAGGGGGGTAGTAAAGAATTACTGTTTTATAGTTTCAGTTTGGGATGGTGAACAAATTCTGGATATAAATTGTGGTGATGGATGCACAACAGTGTGAATGTACTTAATGCTGCTAAATTGTACACTTAACAATAGTTAAAATGGTAAATGTCATATTAAATATTTACCACAATGAAAATTAAGTAAAAGTGGATTACCTAATTTGTTCTTCAGCCCTTATCACAAATTGCCACCAACATGTTTTATTACGAACATAACAACCCACCTTATATAATACATAATATTGGACTGGACAAAATGTTCATTTAGTTCTTTTTTGTATGATGGCTCTAGTAGTGCTTGGTTGTCTTTAACTTCATTCAAAACAATTTTGTTCGATTGTATTGTGACAGCTGTCAAGTCAGTATGCATTTAAAAAATATATCAAAATTGGTGAGTTTTTGTATAGCCATTTAACTATTAAAGATGGAAGAAAATACACAGCATTCTCAGGGTATTATGCTTTATTATTTCAAGAAAGGTAAAAACACAACTGAAACACAAGAAAAGATTTGTGCAGTGGGTAGAGAAGGTGCTGTGACTGATTGAACATGTCAGAAGTGGTTTGTGAAGTTTCATGGTACTATTGACATTTTGGCCAAATAATTTTTTGCTGTGGTGCTGTCTTATGCATGGGAAGATGTTTAGCAGCACCCTGGCCTCTACCCACTAGAAGCCAATAGCAGGAGGTAGCTAACATACTCAAAATGTCCAAGTCAATAAAGTTATTGGTGAAAATAAGGTCTTTTATTTTATAGAAAAAACTAAATGGACTTTTTGGCCAACCCAATAACTCTGATTTCTAGTACTCACCTGTTCTTACAGCTGTTGGTTATGCATATACAAATAATTTTATACAGTTGTGGTCAGTATTTCCACTGAACCTGTTCACTGAAAATTGAATCTGTGTGTGTATTTATATTTTTTTTTAGATTTAATTTTTTTAGAGAGGAGAAGGGAGGGAGAAAGAGAGAGAGAAATATCAATGTGTGGTTGGTTCTCATGTGGACCCCACTGGGGACCTGGCCTGCAACCCAGGCATGTGCCCTGACTGGGAATTGAACTGGCAACCCTTTGGTTTGCAGCCCATGCTCAATCTACTGAGCTATGACAGCCAGGGCTGTGTGTGTACTTCTATGTGTGACACAGCTCACATGGCATCACTTTAAATAACTAGAATTCTATGAATTTAATGTAACACATTTGCTTAACTGTATTCCTTTTGTTGCTTGTGTTCATAATTTTTTCTATTACAAATGATTCTTTTATGTAGACTTTTCATCACATCCTATTTGTTAATTTCTTCTGGTGGTAATTCCCAAAGTAACTGTCCAGGTAACGTGCTGGATATGTGGATATGTTAAAAGTTTTACACACTTGGGAAACTAGTCATCACAGATATTTTCCGAATTTATAGTACTACAATGTGTAAATAGTCTTGTTTTCCCCTACTCCCACTAAATTTTATCATTCTATTTATTTATTATTTTTGGTATTTTAAAATTATTCTCTTGATATATTTCATTTCTAGCAAATATGTTCTTTTTCCACACACTAGATTTGCATCATTGTGTATTTTTTTCATGTGTTAACTGCTAAGTTATTTCTTTTGACCATTTTTGATATGGAATTTCAGCATTTATTTGAATTATTTCTATTCTTCAGTTTGAACCTTTTATCATGATGACTGTCACATATTTTCTCATTATTGTGATTTTCATTTTGAAAATATCATTGATTATTTTTCTGATTATAAAAGCAGTGTATGTTCAACACAGAAAATTTGGAAGGTACGGGAAAGTTTAAAAAAACAATTTAAAAAGTATCCAATAATTCTATTATTTAGAGAGAAACACTATTAACAATTTGTTGGGGGTTTTTCCAAAGTTATTTCTATATGACATACACATTGATATCAATACTTGTGTCTTATTACAGAAAAGTTATCTAAACTTGCTCATTCCTTTTGTGATTTTATTACAGTGACATTGGTTAATAAAATTATATAGGTTTTCAAGTGTACATTTCTATAATATATACTTTGTCATCCACTTAATGTTATCTAACATCCTGCACTATCTTTAAAAGTGTCATGCTATTGACTACGTGATATTTTATCATATAATTCACCATAGGTTGTATATCTGTTTCCCTAGTGGTCCACATTTGAATGGCTTCCAGGCTTTCTTGTTTTGTGCTGTGTGGATGTTTTGTTTTCACCATTATAAATAACGCCATGGTAAAACCTCATATTTAAATCTCAGTGTTTATCTCTAGGTCTAGAAATGTTCCTAAAAGTGTAGTTACTATTTCGAAAGATTTAAACCATTTCAGTACTCTTGATTTCAAATGCCAAATTATCCAATTTACTTGTCTACTGATGTGTAAGAATTCCCATCATATATCCTCACCAAGACTAATATCAATGTCTTATCCTTTCCAATTCCATAACTGATAAGTTGTATCTTTTGTTTTTATTTTTAATTTTCAATAATTAGTGGTATTTGATGCTTTCTTTTGAGAAAAGCATCAAGGTTTATTTTGTTGTATTCCATTGTGTGAATATTATGTTTATATATTCAGACCTGCCTACATGGCCTTTGACAATATCTTCATTTCTTCAGTAGTTAATTCCCCTCTAAAGAACTGTGCAATCATAAAAGTATTGGGAAAGGTTGGTGCTTCTATGTGAAACCCTGGTATCACTGACTCAGGCTGTGCCTCGCCCCCACAGCTGCTGGAGAAGGGCCTCCCGAGCATGCAGCAGCCCCTCCTCCAGGTCATCTACAGCCTGCTCAGCTACATGGACCTTTCAGTTGTTCCTGTAAAGCAGTTTAACATGGAAGTTCTGAAGACCATCGAGAAATATGTGCAAGTGAGTGTTTAAATAACTACACTTAGAAACCAGGGAGTCATTACAAAAAGACCAGGTTCTCGCATGTAGCTTGTGCTTGACCATGCATTTGAATATTCATTGATATTCTAACACACTGAGGCAATCAAGAGTGGTAGCTGACCACAGATGAGTAGAAGAAGACAGACAGGACCAGAAAAGACAGACAGGACCAGACCCTGATGTGTTTCTTCAAGTTATGCCTCTTGGGGCTTACAGGTTGGATATTAAAAGCACACACCTGGCTGGGAGGGCAGGGCCAGGGTGTTATTTGTAGTTTCCCATTTCAAAGAAGGAAAAGGGAGAAGGAATTTGCATGTCCCTAGATCTAGACCAGGTGTTTCAACAAGCAAAGTTGAGGGAAATAAGGTTAAGTAACTTGTATAAATGCACCTGAAAATATTCCAACAAACAAACCAAAGAAAATGGTGGGATAAAAAAAATCAAGATACACATAGGGATTCATTTTACTACTTTTTCTGTTTTGTGTATATTTGAATATTTCTATAATAAACAGTCTTTTATAAAAAATTTAAAACCACCTTGTTACACCATACACAAGATTAAATTCAAAATGGATTAATGACTTAAATGTTAAGACTTGAAAACATAAAAATCCTAAAAGGAAACATAGGTAGTAGCAATATTTTTTCTGACATATCTCCTGGGGCAAGGGAAACAAAAGAAAAAATAAACAAGAGGGACTACATCAAACTGAAAAGTTTTAGCAAATGAAAGGAAACCATCAATAAGAAGAAAAGACAACCTACTGAATAGGATAACATATTCGCTAATGATACACCTGGTAAGAGCTCAACATCCAAAATTTATAAAGAACTCAGACAACAGCAGAAAAACAAATAATCCAGTTAAAAAATAAGGAAAGGACCTGAATAGACATTTCTCCAAGGAATATACACATATGACCAATTGACAGATGAAAAGATGCTCAACATCACTAATCATCAGAGACATGCAAAATAAAACCAACAATGAGATAACTCCTCACACCTGTCAGCAGAATGACTCTCATCAATCAGTCAGCAAACAAGTGTTGGTGAGGATGTTGGAGAAAAGGGAAACCTCGTGTGTTGTTGGTGGGGATGTAGATTGTGCAGCCATTGTGGAAAGCAGTATGGAGGTTCCTCAAAAATTAAAAGTGAAGTTGCCTTGTGAACAAGTGATTCCATTTCTGATAATATATACAAGGAAACACAAAACATTAATTCAAAAGAACACATGCACCTCTGTGTTCATTGCAGTGTTATTTACAATAGTCAAGATTTGGAGGCAACCCAAGTGCCCATCGGTAGATGAGCAGATAAAAAAACTGGCACATTACACAATGGAATACTTACTTGGCCATAAAAAAGAAGGAAATCTCACCCTTTGTGAGCATGGACAGACCTGGAGAGCCTTGTGCTAAGTAAAATAAGCCATTCAAAGAAAAACAAGTACCATATGATTTCACTTATACGTGGAATCTAATGATCAAAATAAACAAAATAGAAACAGACTCAGAGATACAGAGAACAGACTGACCACTGTCAGAAAGGAGAGAGGTTGGGGGCTAGGTTAAAATAGTGAAAGGATTAAGAAGTGCAAATTGTTAGTTACAAAATAGTCACAGGGAAGAGGTTTGTAGCATGGGTAATATAGTCAGTGGTGTCAAGATAACAGTATGGGGCCAGATGGGTGTTTCGGGCAGCAGGGGGACCACTTTGTAGAGTTCATGGTTTTCTGGCCACTTTACTGCACATCTGAAACTGATACAGAATGGTATTGAATATAAACTGTGATTAAAAAAATAAAATTAAAAAAAAAAAAGAATCTGGCCCCAAGATCTGTCAGTAAATGGTGGAGCTGGTATTTGAACCCAGGTCTACCTGATTCCAGAGCCAGTGCCTGTTTCCTTATGTGGGCACCCTTCCAAGCAGGACACTTGCTGAATGTCAATAAGCACCTGCAAATTGATTCTTCAAAGCCTTACCTGAGACTATGAGGGGGTGGGGGGGAAGGAAAGAAACAAAACCTTTTTAAAAAGAAATACTAAGGGATCAAACAGCCAGAACAAGTTTCTAGCACCTGGCAGTTAATACGAAACACATGATTGTAGACTCTAGATGTGGTGGCCCCAGGCTATGGGGAGCAGTGTGGAGTTACCATGGGGTGACGGGGGAAGGACCAAGCCCAGGAGTATAGACATCCTTCTTGCTACCTCTCATCAGGTTCTTTTTTGTTTGTTTGTTTTTTGCTTCAGGAAAGTTCAAGAGCAAATTCTAGGTTTTCTCTGGTTAAACTCATTGACAAAGCCATTCAGTGTAATTTTAGACATTTCTTTCTATTATCACTTCACCAGTCTTATTACTTGTTAATATTATTTAATGCTTAAAAGTGATTTCCAAGCTTTTTTTTTTTTTCATTTTTCAGGTGGCATTGTTCCAATAATAGTTGTATGATATAGTAGACATTAGGTGATACTTTCTTACTTCCTAGCACTCATGGGTGACAGAGGGTCAGTTCACATCTTCCTACCAATCATCTGCCCCATTTCACAGCTTTATTGGGCTATATATTGTATCCTAAGCCCATGGGCCATATCTGGTACTAGACATCTTAAATGGGAGCTCATTTCACATTTAAACTACGACCTCTCTTGTGCAAATTGAACAACAAAAGAAGTATGTTTTATATCATGTGTTTATATCCCAAAACTTAGGCAAATAATAATAATAGCTTTTACCAAATCAGTTTATGTATGTTCAATATTTTTTGTGGGAGAAGGACCTCACACAGTCAGCCTGGGGGTTGTCAGGGAGACAAAGAAGGTAAAGCAAAGTGAGTCTTATGGGAAGAGTAGGCATTTGACAAGCCTATAAGGAGAGGAAGGGCATTCCAGAATGAGGAAATATCCTGAGTAAAGAAAGGCACAGAGGCTAAGGGAACTGGCCTAGTTTGGGGAGCTCCAGGGATAGCTTGGGGAAGATCACCCCTGTGGGCTCCACCCTGTCCAATAGAGGGAGGCCTTGAAGGATTGTAGGCAGGGAAGTGACATGGCCTGAAGAGTTCTAGAAAGACCACTGTATGTGCCAGTCCAGTTGTCCCAACACCATTTATTGAAGAGGCTATCTTTACTCCTTCCATTTTATGCTGCTGCACCCTTTGTCAAACGTTAATTGACCGTAGAGACTTGGATTTCTTTCTGGACTTCCTGTTCTGTTCCATTGATCTATGTGTCTGTTCTTGCCAGTACCAGACTGCTTTGATTACAGTGGCCTTGTAATATAGTTTGATATTAGGTACTGTGATCCCTCCTATTTTGTTGTTCTTTCTTAAAATTGCTGAGGCTATTCGGGGTCATTTATGGTTCCATATAAATTTTTGAAATATGTATTCTAAATCTTTGAAATTTGTCATTGGTATTTTATTTTTCTTTAAATATTTTATTTATTTATTTTTAGACAAAGGAGAAGGGAGGGAGGAAGAGAGGGAGAAAAGCATCAATGTGTGGTTGCCTCTTGCACGCCCCCTATAGGGGACCTGGCTTGAAACTCAGGCATGTGCCCTGATTGTGAATTGAACCAGTGATCCTTGGGCTCACAGGCCAGTGCTCAATTCACTGAGCCACACCAACCAGGGCTGTCATTGGTATTGTAATAGGGATTGCACTGAATCTATAGATTGCTTTGGATGGTGTGGACATTTTAATGATATTAATTCTTCTAGTCCATGAACATGGTATATGCTTCCATTTATTTTTGTGTTCCTTAATTTCTTTCTTCAATGTTCTATAGTTTTCCAAGTATAGGTCTTTTACTTCCTTGGTTAAGTTTATTCCTAGGTACTTTATTTTTCTTCTTGCTATAGTAAATGGGATTTTCCCCCTAGTTTCTGTTTCTGATATTTCATTGTTGGTGTACAAAAATGCCTTTGATTTCTGAATATTGACTTTGTATCTTACTGTTTTGACAAATTCACTCATTAGGTCAAATAATTTTTGGTGGAACCTATAGGATTTTCTGTGTACACTATCATGTCATCTACAAACAATGACAGTTTTACTTCCTCCTTTCCAATTTGGATGCCTTTTATTTCTTTTTCTTGCCTGATCACATGGATGGCACTGGAGTATATTATGCTAAGTGAAATAAGCTAGACAGTGAAAGACAAATACTGTATGATCTCACCTATAAGTGGAACCTATAAACAGAACAAAGGAGCAAAATAGAACCAGAGGCATGAAAACAGGGAACAGACTGACAGTGACCAGAGGGGAGGAGGGAGGGGGATAATGGGGGGAAAGAAGGGGAAGGGACTAGTCAGGAAATATGTATAAAGGACCCATAGACATGGACAACAGGGTGGGAACTCACTGTGGGAGCAGGGGCTTGAGCGGGGTAGAGGAGAGCAACAGGGGGGAAATTGCAATAACTGTAATAGAATAACAATAAAGAAGAAGGAGGAGAAGAAGAAGAAGGAGAAAGGGAAGGAAGGAAGGAAGGAGGGAAGGAAGGAAGGAAGGAAGGAAGGAAGGAAGGAAGGAAGGAAGGAAGGAAGGCCGGCCACTGTAGCTAGTGTGTGATAGACTTAAGTAGAGACTGCCAGCCGGGAGACCACTTAAGAGTTCATTGAAATAAACCAGGTGGTGGCTGGAGAGGATTTAACTGAACCAGTGCCAGCAGGAATGGCAAGGAAGGATCACATTTTCAGGAGAGAGAGACAGAAAGGAATAAAGAATAACTCCCAGATTCCTGGGTTAGGTCATAAGGAATATGATGAGTGGAAAGACAAGAGGGCTGAGGGCAGAGACCTGGTGCAGTAGCATAAATGCATTAAGGATTCTCTGGGGCAGGGTTTGTTTGATTTTTGCTTTTTGTTTTTCAAATTAAAGAGGCACTTCATTAGCAAAACTGATAACCTTATTTTAAAATCTATTTATTTGAATATGGACAAAATTGGTCTTTTTTTTATTTGCTTGTTCCTTAAATATAGGTCATCCTATATATAAATTGCTTTTTATGTCATTTGCCTTTTACGTGTCATGAAATTTCCTGCACTGTTTTAAATCAGTAACTCCTGACTGATCATGAGACATTTCAGTAGCTAGCATTATAATATTTTAAAAATTAGATTATTATTAATCATTGGACTCTTTGTTTCTCTCAGAGTGTTCACTGGAGAGAAGCTTTGAATATCTTGAAGCTGGTAGTTTCTCGGTCGGCCAGCCTCGTTTTGCCATCCTACCAGCACAGTGACCTGTCAAAGATAGAAATACATCGAGTGTGGACCAGTGCTTCTAAGGAATTGCCTGGGAAAACCCTGGACTTCCACTTCGACATTTCAGAGGCATGTTAACTATTTCTATACACTTAGAATGAATATATAGTGAAAAGATTACAAGTAGCTGCCTTGCGCGAGAAATCCTAGCTGTATGTTACTTCCAATGAAGACTTACTTCTAAGGCCTGAATTAGCTTGCTTTTTAAGAACACATTGAGTGTTCTGCATCATTGTTTTTCAAATTAAGGAGGCCTATTCACTGGGGCTCTCAATTTGCAGTTTTGAAAAATAGAAGCTAGCCTTGATTATATAAAAAATGATTTGTAAAGAGATAACTAAAATGGAATGTTCTTCAGCATTTTAAACTATGACCCTCACTCATTCTTTTCTGGAGACTGGTGTATCCTGTCTCTTTATGGACGAACGTGTTCCCTGAACTGCAGCCAGACCAGCCAATGACTGAGATCTGCAGGAAGACAGAATTCACCTTTATAGCTGCTTCCCCGAGCCACACTACTTTTTAAACTACAAAATTATCTAAAGTGTTGCTTTGTGGAAAGGGGACTGTGTGGTGGGAGGAGGGCACCAGTGAACCAAGCTAAGGAGTCAGGGAGAAAAGAGAGGGCAGAAAGTAGTCAGATTTACCTGCCGGTTCAGGAACAAACATTGAAAGGCCTGTGCTTAGCCAATTTAATCTAAGATGTAGAAATACTCTGCTTTCCTGTGTTTCTTACCCCATGACCCATAGCCCCCCAAAGTAGAAACTATGCTCTGTCCATTTTGTAACTATGGTCTGGTTCATGGTAGGTACATAAGCATTCTTCGACCCTGCTGAATGAATAAACTCTCTGAAGGCAACAACCAGAACTTACTCTATGAAGCGGGTCGTGTCCGGGTTGGGTTTTCTCACACAGTGCTCTCACTGACCTTTTATCATTTCAGTGGTCAGCATGATACACTACATTGCTGCCATGGTGATACCTTCATCTCTGTTCAGTTTGTATATCATAATAAGGTATTGAGTCAATACTTTACAGTTTTTAACATTTTTTACATAGCTAGGAGGGAAAAGTATTTTATTCTTTGACTTAAGTTTATTCTGTTCCAAAGAGGTACAAAAAACATGCAGCCAGTCAGCTGCAGACCCAAGAGACCTGGCCATTCCAGAATGATGAGCCTTGACAGCCAAGTGTAGAATCACCTGTTGGGCTCTGCCAGCCCCAGGTGTAGACCCTCAAGCTGGTCTGTGTACCGGACACCTCCTTGCACTAATGTGGGAGCTGCTGCCCATTTAGCCATCGAAATCTGGGACTCTGAGGAAATGAAATTTCTGAAGCTTTGTCCAAATACCTGGCCCTGACCTTAGTCATTTACAAATTGAAAAGGTGTAAATAACTTAAATAAATTTTTAAGTAACTGAGAGGGTATAAATGTTGGGAAGAAGGGAAGGACTTTTAATCTCTTGTTTTGACTGCAAGAAATTATTTCAAGCTTAAATACCTGACAACTGACTCTTTGTTTCCCTGAATGTTCTGCTTCTAATTTTCATCAGTGGTTTCTAAAAAATGTTTAAGAACAAGTAATTGTATTTGTTTTCAGCTACTACAGAGAGTGGGAAAATGTTGAAGACGCAAAATGACTCAATGTGTATTTGAACCTCAGGAAAATGAACCTACTTGTAACATTGAACTTCTCTATTCTAATTTTTAATCAAATAAGCAGTTCTTGGTTGCTGCTGGGTAGAGGAATTCCACACACCAGAGATGTTTTAAAGTGATAGAAGAGTGTGTGCTTTGTGTTCTTTCTAAGACGCCAATCATTGGGAGGCGATATGATGAACTGCAGAACTCTTCTGGCCGTGATGGGAAGTCCAGGGCTGTGGCTGTCACCCGGAGCACATCCTCCACCTCGTCAGGCTCCAACTCCAATGTCCTCGTTCCTGTAAGCTGGAAGAGGCCCCAGTATTCTCAGGTGCAGAATCCTGGACTTACAGGATTAGAGGGGAGCTTGGGGACCAACTAAGCCAATGGCCCGTGTGATAGGGTGTGATAGGGGCCACTCACCATCCCGACCTTGCCTGTCTGGGCATAGACACCAGTGGTGAGGATCTCCAGATTTCCAGGGGAACCCATTTTCAGTCTGAACAGCTCCTTACATGGAGTTGGAGTCTGGTACTTTGTTGCTTTGACTCAATGGTTTAGAAAGTGAAATCTGATCTCTTTCACAAGGTGGTCCAACATTTAAAGAAGCCCGGCCCTCTCTGCCACTCACCCAAATGAGTCCTCTCTTTTCCATGTAACAAAGCCTTGGCTCTCTCCACCATTTCTCTATGATGGCCTGCAATCCAGTGAAATTCCGGCCACTATCTTCTGAGCATGTCCTCCACTCATGGTCCCCATGCAGTCTGTCACACAGAGCAGACGAGCTAGCTGTCAGGTCTCTGTTAGCACAGCCTAAGGGTATCACTGTGGGTACCTGTACCTTTGTACTGTTGTCATTGTACAGTTAAGTAAAACCTTGCTTCATAGGGCTCTTATGGTAATATGTGACAGAAGCCCAGTGGAAAAGTACCTTAAGTAGAAAAGGAATTTATTAATGTATCTGTCTTAGCTTCAAGTGCAGCTGGATTCTAGTACACCAACTCAGGAACTGGATCCCTAGACTCTCTCCCCTTCTCATTGTCCACACATGCCCTTCCCAGGCGTGTCCCTACTTTCCTCTCTGTTGGCGCCATTTTCAGGCAGGCTCTTCTTAGATTTCCATGGTTTTCGTCTCTGATGACTTTAAGACAGAGGCCTTCCCTCACCACATACGTAGCAATTCTAGAAAAAGGACTTGATTCTTGTGTGAGGGAGGCAGGGCCCCTTTTACTGGTAGAGAAACTGTTCCCAAGATAAAAAGAAGTGGGTGCCAGGCAGGAAAAACACTTAATGTGCCCAGTAGGACTCACCTTCACTCCCAAAGATCAGAGAAATGGACCATACCCAGGCGCCTGCTGAACACAGCAGGTCCTCAGCGACTGTTCACGGAGTTGCCTCATGGGGAGTCAACTGTGCTTCACTGGGGATTTGGCAAAGAATGATGTGCAGTCCCATTCCAAGTTCCTCTCTGTTGATTCCTTCCCAGAATTATCAAAGGCTCACTAAAACTTAGGGAAAGAAGTTACAAATCTCTTGCCTTCTTTCAACATTTTTCAACACTGAGAAGAGACTGTACTGCGTATCTCTTCTGTAATTTGGACAGAAGGATGCAGTTAACTGAGTTTCATGAATACATGTCTGTGAGAGACATTGGCCTCCTAGAAGTTGCCACATAAATTAAATCAGATTAAAAAGAGAAAGATCCTTCTAAAGAGTTTAGGAAGATTGTTTTAAGAGCAATTCTGAAGTACATAAACATCTTTAAGGCTCTGGACACTCTTTTTATTCTCAAACCACCGTTTATTCCTGAGACCTTGTTGATCTATGTCACTGGAAAATGTGAAGTCTCACAGAAGAATTTGCCTGTTTAAGGCACTGAAATACAAGGTTTATGGAGAAATCCAAAAGGAGTTGAATCTATTTAACTTTAGGAAGAATGGATTGAAAAAGATTGAATATAGCTTGCAAAAAAATTTTTTTGCATGCATAATTATTTTTAATTTAAAAATATAAATTAAGGACAAAGAAAACAATGTAATTTCTCTTCAAATACTACCAACCCAGAGACACATTTTTGGGGGGACTTGGTCATATGATTCTCATTTTAATATTTTCTTTTTTAAATATATTTTATTATGCTATTAAAGTTGTCCCATTTTTTTCTCCCCTTTATTCCCCTCCACCCTGCACCCTGCTTCCCACCAGAATTCCCACCCCCACCCCACCTTATTTCATGTCCTTGGGTCATAGATACAAGTCCTTTGGCTTCTCCATTTCCCATACTATTCCTAACCTCCCCCTGTCTATTTTGTACTTGCATTTATGCTTCTTATTCCCTGTATGTTTTCCCCCATTCTCCCCACTTTCCCTCCCCTCTAATAACACTCCGTGTGGTCTCCATTTCTGTGCTTCTAGTCCTGTTCTAATTGTTTACTTGGTTTGTTTTGGTTTTTCAAGTTTTTAGGTTCAGTTGTTGATAATTGTGAGTTTGTTGTCATTTTTTTGTTCATAGTTTTGATCATCTTTTTCTTAGATAAGTCCCTTTAACATTTCATGTAATAAGGGCTTGGTGATGATGAACTCCTTCAACTTGACCTTCTCTGGGAAGCACTTTATCTGCCCTTCCATTCTAAATTATAGCTTTGCTGGATAGAGTAATCTTGGATGTGGGTCCTTGCCTTTCATAACTTGGAATACTTCTTTCCAGCCTCTTCTTGCCTGTAAGGTTTGTTTTGAGAAATCAGCTGACAGTCTTATGGGCACTCCTTTGTAGGTAACTGTCTCCTTTTCTCTTGCTGTTTTTAAGGTTCTCTCCTTATCTTTAATCTTGTGTAACTTAATTATGATGTGCCTTAGTGTGTGCTTCCTTGAGTTCTACTCCTTTGGGACTCTCTGGGCTTCCTGGACTTCCTGGAAGTCTATTTCCTTTGCCAGATTGGGGAAGTTCTTTCATTATTTGTTCTAGTAAGTTTTCAATGTCTTGCTTTTTTTCCCTCTTCTCCTTCTGGCATTCCTATGATTCGGATGTTGGAACATTTAAAGTTGTTCTGGAAGTTCCTAAGCCTCTCCTCACTTTTTTGAATTCTTGTTTCTTCATTCTTTTCTGTTTGAATGCTTATTTCCTCCTTCTGCTACAAATCATTGATTTGAGTCCCAGTTTCCTCCCCTTTACTACTGGTTTCTTGTGTATTTTTCTTTATTTTACCTGCATAGCCTTCACTTCTTTCTCTATTTTGTGACCATACTCAACCATTTCTGTTAGGATCTAGATTACCAGTGTTTTGAACTCTGCATCTGATAGGTTGGCTATCTCTTCATTGCTTAGTTCTGTTTCTGAAGCTTTGATCTGTTCTTTTATTTGGGCCATATTTTTTTGTCTCACCCACCTGTTATATTCTATGGGGAGGAGCCTTAGGTATTCACCAGGGCAAGGCAACCCAGGTTGCTGTGTTGTGGTGCTATATGTGGGGAGGGGTCTGAAAGGGAACAATGCCCTTTACTCAGCTCTCAACTGGCTTTCAGTCACTTTCCCCCACTACCCACAATCATATTAGGCCCCTCTGGTGCTTATTCATGGGTGTGTGGGCCTATGTACATTCTAGGACCCTGTGGGTCTCTCCAGCAAACTCTCCTGAGAGGCTGAGGGGCTCTCCTGCCACCACAATTCCCACTGGTTTTTACTGCCAGAGGCTTTGAGGCTTTATTTCCCCATGCTGGAACCCTGGGTTTTGCAGTCTGTCTCACTCCCTAGTTGTTCCTCCCAGTTTATCCCCATGTGAGTATGGGACTGCAGGTTTACCAGCCATTGCCTTCCTGCTCATCCTCTCCACCCTGCTGCGCATCTCCAGCCCTCCTACCAGTCTGAATAAATGTTTCTTCTTTAACTCTTTGGTTGTCAGACTTCCATACAGTTCAGTTTCCTGGCAGTTCTGGTTGTTCTTTGCCCTTAAATTTGTTGTTGTCCTTCTTTCAGTTGTGCAAGGAGACAGTGTATCTACCTACACCTCCATCTTGGCCAGAAGTCTCCTAATTTAGTTATAGTTTGTTTGTTTGTTTGTTTGTTTTAATTCTGCACAAGGTAGTCTTCCCTTTAAGGAAAGTAGGTTTGTGTTATAACAAACTAGAAATAATTTCGGTGTAAGGAAAACCTTGCTAATGATGAAGGTTGTAGCCTACAAGAAAAGATTATCAAGGGAAGGAGTGAATATCTACTGAAGAATCCTGAGGATGATTTTCAGGCCTTGACCCCCACCTTGGGAAACCTTAGATCAGCAACTGTACCATAGAAACAGAATGTGACCCACATTTTAAATTTTCTTATAGTCATTTTTTAAACATTAAAAGAAACAGGTAAAATTAATAACATATTTTACTTAACTGAAATATTTTAAAACATTATTTCAACATGTAATCAATGTTTCATAATTATTCATGAGATTTTCTACATTCTTTTTTCATACCAAGTCTGTATGTATTTTACATCTCAGCTCTCATGGGTCACATTCCCAGCATGATAGCCCTGTGTTTAAGACCAGATCTGGTCATAAATGCCACAATTACAAACCCACCTGTGTGTTTCTCTTCCAGAAGAGGACAAAGGAGAAGTTGGTGCATGTTCTTTCACTGTGTGGCCAGGAGGTGGGATTGAGCAAAAACCCATCAGTAAGTTCTATTATTTATCACATGTACTTTGGTATCATTTCTTTTTTACATTTGGTCAAAACAAGTTTAGAAGAGTTACCTATGTATTACAAGTATATCTATTATCTAGATCAAACCTCTATATCAACTCTTCCCACACCATTGTTTTCAGTCTCACCTTGGTTCAGAAACAATGAAAAATTTTGTTGGCTATTTGCTCCTGTTTGTCTATAAATAAATACTTAGTTATTTTCATTTTTGAAAATTTCTTAATTTTCTTAATAAAAATGCCCAGCTTCCTGAAAATATGTATGTGACTACTGCAGCAGTACATATGGTACACATGCTTTTTGGGTATAATTTTACTTTATAAACAGAACTCTTACTATGATGTCATTATTTTACTCACATACAGTAAGGTAAAAATAATGATATTTTACCATGTTTTTTCTCATATAAGCTTCCACTGAGGTTACTGGTTCGCCCTCACTGGTGTGGCTCAGTTGGTTGGATATCCCACAAAGTGAAAGGTTGTGGGTTCAAATCCCACTCAGGGCACATGCCTGTGTTGCAGGTTCAGTCCCTGTTTGGGGCACATACAATAGGCAACCAATCGATGTTTTTCTCCCTCTGTCCCTTCCTCCCTTCCCTTCTCTCTAAAAATAAATAAATAAAATACTTAAAAAAAAAAAGCCATGCCATCAAGCTTTGGAATATATGAATAATTATATTAGAAGTCAGCTTCTGAAGTCCTTCTAAAGTTTAAAAAAATTCAAATTGTGTGTGTAAGTCTATTGTAGCAAAAGCAATAAAAATCTCAGGGTCTGATTTCACCAGGTACAGTATTTTTATTTCATCTTTATCATGGCATCATATTATTAACCCACCCCCAAAAAACTCAAACTAAATAATTTCCTAAATAAAGTAAGAGTGACCAAACAGTTTCTCTAAGGAAATGGTAGGTAACATAATCCATGTGCGAGTGAAATATTAGAGGCTTGTAAATACTCGCTAAAGAGCAAATGTGCCCTAGCCAGCCATCATTTCAGTTAGGCCTCCACTAAAGTCACCACTGTAGTGTTATTGATCAGTAGGTTTGTTGCTGTGCCTGTGACATTATTTAGGGCAGAGGGGACAGGTGACAGTGGCCAGAGCAGATGAAGCCTCTGAGCCCACGAGGAAGGGAAATGGGAGCACTTGACTTCTGCAGAGTAGCTGTGCCCACTGGGGCCATTTCCTCCTGCCCCGGCACGTGGCACATTCCCCTTCAGATCCGAACCATGCTTCTGTGCCTCTCTGGCTGTAAATGTTTCCCAGGAGGAAATTACAAGTAAGGGCAGCAGCACTGGCGAGGAAAGGAGCCTTCAGCTGAGGAAACTGGAATTCTCATCTGGCTGCTCACTAACTTGCTGGCTGGCCCTCCACGTGTTCTGTCTCTTGTGTGCATGTGTGATCCCTGCACAGACTGTGTGTCATGTCACGTGTGTACCTGACACATAATGACTGCTCTGAAATGTAAGAGAAAAAGTACCTATAGTATCCTCTCACTCTTTCACCTTGGAGAATTTGTTCCACTTAAATTCTCCTAAACTATCACCTACTTTTCAAGGAAGACTAGACACTATAATGGTTAAATAAAGAGTCCTGTTCACTTTATTTAATATCATTCTGTGTTCAAAAAAAGCTGGATGGCAAAACACCTAGTTTCATTTGCAGTTTATAATTTGCACAAAAGTTCTGTTAAGATGGCCAAGTATAAAGAATCTAAACATAAATGTTAATTTTAAAATATTAATATATTGAAGATTTTAATAGAAAATATCTTGTTTTGGTTAAATCAGCAGTACAGGAATTTAAGTATAAATTATGAGCATGGCTGCTCAGTTATGCTTCTGTAGGTCAAATGAGCAAGTACTGTGCCTTTTGGTTTCTGGATTTTATTCTTTTCCAGTTTCTGGTTTATCTCTGAAAGGGTTAAGTCCTCTGCTCTCACACTTCATTCTGCAGTAACATATCTTGGTATCAGAAGTCCCAGAAATATTGTGTGACAATGTGTGTATAATGAAAGAGAGTGTGTACAAGTTTTAGCCTCATTTCAAAAACAGTGGAAATTTTCTTGGCTGCTCCAGTTTATGAACACACACATAGTTGTCACACACACACACACACGCACACACACACACTATCCAGTCTTCATCCATCAAACAGCCATTTGACTTGAACATTTTCCCAGTGCATGAACTTGTGTCTTTGCACCAAGTTTAATCTGAAGGCATCTGTCCAACATAAATAATGAAAGAACAGTCTAAAAATACCCACTTGAGGAATTAGGTGTGTACTGGAAACATAGTGTGAGGAAGAGCCAATAACAATTTTTTGTAGCATGAACAACCAGAGGGGATGGTTTCTCAAAAAAGAACTCATTGGATTTTTAGGTGATTTTTTCCTCGTGCGGGGACTTGGATCTGCTGGAGCACCAGACGAGTCTGGTCTCCTCTGAGGACGGCACCCGAGAACAGGAGAACATGGATGACACAAACAGTGAGCAGCAGTTCAGAGTCTTTAGAGACTTCGATTTCCTGGATGTAGAGCTAGAGGACGGAGAGGTATAGTATATTCTCTAAAAATAACCCACTTGACTAACAAAGGTTTCTTTTTATCTGCTAAATAATGAGTTTTCATGACTGAGTCTTTTCTTGAAAAGCTGTAAATTTTATTTTGAATCATCTTATTCCAAGGACGGCAGCTTCACTTTGGCACAAGTTACCACACCCTTCCTGTGTCAGCCCACAACAGATGCTGCTGGATTATTTTTAAATGGCCACAATCTGACTGCTTATGACCACACACAGGTTGTATGTGTATAGCCCAACAGTGAACTTAAAAAAATCACAAAATTTTCAAGTTCTGAGCCTATTCACTGATACCTGGCTAAAATAGGCAGAGTGTTTAATGCTTGTAAGTGTGAAATTGCTCTAATTCCGGTACTTTAGAGCTCGCCTGCTACAATGTGAGCTGGGAGCCTGAAGCCCCTGGTGCCTTTGTATGGCCTGATGAAGTCATTAGAACTCAAATGGGATGGAAGGCACAGGAGGGTGTCTGTCTCTGCTGTAGGGGGTGGCTGGTGTCCCCCACACCTGAAGCAGCTAATTCAAGTTTCAATAGGCAAAGGCAGATTGCCTATTTGGATGATAATTATGGTCACAAGATGCTTTCACTTATGACTGGAAGACAGCTTAGAGTATGTTCCAGCTGAGAGCAAGTCTCATGCCTCACAGGGTGAAAATGAAATTCAGTGAAGGGAAATTGGTGTGTGTAAAAAGGCCATGTACCTCTGGTACCACACTAGCTCCCAATGTTAATCAACTTACTTGAGCTCACGTGCAATTACACACACTATATTTTTTAAGAAGGTGGGAAGCTGGGGGCTTTCTGCTAGTCTTACAGTTAAAACAGAGGCCCAGATTTGAAGTTTCTCATCTACTGTGGTAAGGAGGCACCTCCTATCTTAACTGCAAGTAGCTTCTTACTTCACTAAAAGATAAGACTGCTGAGCAACTTGCTTATATCAAGGTGAGGCCAAGAGGCTATCTGCTTTTGTCCCTCACTGTCTACTGATGACCCTGGATATATGCACAAGCCAGAGAGAATCACACTCTCAGGAAGAATAGTAGTTACTTTACTAATTATTTCCCTGGAAATGAATTTGGCAGACACAGTATGTGGAAAGCTAAAGGCACTGACTGCAAGGTCATTGAAATAAGTGCAGGCTTTTCACCTTGAGTTGTTTAGAACCAGTAGAAAGTAGAACAGAGTTTTCTGACTGTTCATAATTAGTAATAAAGAAATCAATCACTAACTGTGGTGAGGATTGTTCTAAAAGTCTAACATGAAATACAACAATTCTGAACGTCTCTGAGCCAGTGCCAAGCTCCCTGACATGGGCTGCTGACCCCATCTTTCCTCCTGGGCTAGCCTTCAAACTTGCGCACTGTCTGCATTCTGGAAATAAAACTGAGGGGAAAAACTATGTAGTGAGAAGTACATCATTTTTTAGAGTCAGTCAAAGAAAAACATGTCATATGACATGACCTGACAGTAATAACGTAAGCAGGAGAACCAGACACAGTTTCAGAACTAACAAATTTAATTTCTATCAAAATAAAGGAAGGAAAATCTGAGATGCCCATCACTTGAAAGTAAATATGACACTAATGTTTCTCAGGGATAATAAGTAATGAATACTACTGGATTCTCTCTGCTGTACTAGCCAACAAGAACTATAACATCACAGTGATTTTATCTTATATGATTAAGAGCTCATAAAACATTCAAGAGTATGAAAGCATATATTGTATCCAAATAAAATAAACCCTGTGAGAATGTTTTGCTACATCTCAATAGGATGCAGTAAGGGGTGTTAGTGTGCTTACAGAGGGACAGAGTGAAAATGCATGGGCTTTGGAGCCAGACACGCCCCACTTTCAACTACAGCTCTGCCACTGACCTCACCGTATGACCACAAGCATGCAATTTCTCTTGGCTGCCTCATCTGCTCAGTGGGTATGAAAGCACCCTCATACAGAGTGGATCTGAGCATTTAGTGAGATAACCTACATAACACTTCTAGCACAGTGTCTCAAAGTCTGTTCCTTTGTACTGTTTCTTCAGTTTTTCCTCATCTGACAAGGGTAAGCATATTTAACTTTTAGACCAACACAAAATTATCAAAAATAAAGACTGGGTTTTTTTTGTCACATCTATTCCTTTTCATTAAATTTTCTCAGGATTTATTGCCTAATATTGTAAGGGTTTGTCCTTGAACTCTTCAGAATCTTTGAAAGGTGCTGTGTCTTTGCTACTAACTATACACCAGCAGTGTAGACACCATGATCATACTCACCTTTCTCTTGGTGAGCAGGGTTAAGTGACACCACCTTTTTTTTCTAGTTGATGGCCCTGATTCACTTTCCTGTGACATTTCACAATTTTCTCACAAATACTTAGTCATTCCCTCCACTCAAAAACCTTGAGGAGACCAAAATCACCACTGAAGGGGAAAGCTATTTCATAAACTACATTTATGACTTGTTACCCTGACTCCATCATCCACTAGTATGAGGTTGGGAATTTCTGGTTTGATGCTGATTTTTTTCTTTGGGGTTTGTGTAACTTTACCTTTGTTTAAGTTGCATCTACTGAAGTATATGTCGTTAGCACTGTTTGTTGTGTTAAAACTAAGACAAAACCACCACGAGTGCCCTTAATATCACCATTTAAAACAGACCTTTTAATTTGTTTTTCTGTCCTTTCCATCTGCTGCCCAGGAGCTTCAGGTAAGAGGATGTTCTTTTTTCAGGTATGCGAGCCAGTGTTTTGCATTATTGCAGATTGATAACAACAGAGTTGCTTCTTCCTCCCTTCCAGCATATGTATGCCTGTTTGTGTGCATATTCACATTGATGGGTGTGTGATATAAAGAAGCACTTTCCTCAGTTGTCCTAATTTAAATTTTTTTCTAAAGTATAGCTACAAGAGAGTTTAAAAATCTTTATATGCCTAGTTCTGGAAGTTGCATGATGATATATCTTGAGAGAAAGTGAGTTTTTAAATATGACCCTTAGAAATCGTATGGTTTTTGATTAGACAGTTGCACAACCGGGTTGGTTTTGTTGTTAGATTCCTTGGTGAAATCAACCAGCTGCATCAAATAATGCATTATGTATGGCTCCAATCAGAATGTTTTATATTCCAGGAATTAGGAGCTATCTTTGTATGGTAATTATATAAACTTTCACTCAAATGAGGACCTTTTTGCAAACAAGTGGTTGCTAATAATTGCGCCCACACAACAGACATAAATCAGGACCATCCTGGGCAGACTAACGTAGCACCCATGATCAGCCTGTATCCATGACCTATCAAACTTACTCTAAGTATGTACATTAGGTACATATTTTGACCAAGTTTCTTCAACAGTAATCATATTTGTCAGATTCCCAATATGAAGAAAAGTTGTTTCAAAGACTGTTGTTTTCCACATTTCTAGAACATTCAATCATTAATGCTTTTTATCTCAGTATAAATCCTGAGTGGTTAAATTTGCTAACTGACATGTACAAATTGTTCATCAGGAAAACTGACTATCTTCTAAATTTTCTCACACATAGAAAAATCTGTCATAATCACTAACACACTGTTTTGACATTTGACCTCATTCGTAACATAAAATGCAGATCTAACATTTGGGTTTTAGGGAAGGAGGAGGGTGGCTCCCCCAGTAGCGCTGTTCCTAGGCCACACCCAGAAGGCCTTGTTGGCTTTTAATCACCACATACTTTAACTTGGGCTAGACCACAGCACTGTTCCATCTCAGCAACCACCAGGAAACAATTTCAACACCCTTGCCTCTAATGGAGACTGTGTCCTCTCAAAACATCCAGGTAATATTCCAGCAAGGACAGATTTCCCTAATTCCCAGTTCTTAAGACTGATTCATCCAGGTTTCATCAGAGCTGCAACCCAACCAACAGTAATAGCAGTCCATGCGCAGTGGTGTTTTCTGACCTAGACTTCTGCCATTTCTGTGCCAGCTCAGGGCTCTGTCTCAGGGTCAGTGGGGACACCTCCAGAATTGTTGCCTCAGATAGTTCATCCAACCCATCCACTGATTTGGTGCAAGAGAACCAGTTGTGTGAATTTATTTTTTATATTTATATTTGCATATTTCTGCTAGTAATTTTCACATTATTCTTTTTCCTCTATCTAGCATTATTTTTCTTTATATTCTTTTGTTTCTTCACACATAGCTTTTTCTTTCCAGAACTCTTTCCTTTCTACTGTTTTTGTTATATTTTTTCACTAAAATAGCTATTTTTAAATCCCAGCACAATAGTTAGCCTTTTCCACCAGAAAAAAAAAATTGTTTGGTGATAATTTATCACAGCAGATATAGATAAAAGGTACAGATATAGGTAAAACAGCAGATACAGCTATAGAATATGAAAATTATATTGAGTCTGGTTTCCCTTTATAATCAAACAGCCCTAAAACAATAATAAATAGGGTTGGATAATGATAATTTGTATATTATATCCAGAATGTATTTAATATTCTTACCTGTTGCCTTCTACAAAACAGATTTTGGAAGAGCTAAACATCTGTTAAATGACAGATCTGTGAGATATTCTGGCAAGCTCTGTTTTATTAGGAGCATAAAGAAATAGACCCTTAACCAGAGGAAAATTAATAAACTTAATGTTCACTAATTTTAACAATAATTTGTATCTCTCATGTTTTATTATTATGCTACTAACTGAGATCTCACCATAAAAAGTTAATGGTGTACCATTAGACAGTGTTTTAAATGATTCATAAATGGAAGGATTCTATAGTATATTTTATTTAGTTTACCTATTGGTTTAGATTAAAATTTGCTTACCATGGGCTATATAATATTTCTTTTCATTTATTCCTGTCTTAAGAGAGAGAGAAATATGGCGAACACAAAATTCAATATGCAGATAATACACAATTGTACACCTAAGACCAATATAATATTATTAACCAATGTTACCCCAATGAATTCAGTTAAAATTTTTAAATAAAATAAATAAATAAATATGGAAAAGAGAAATAAAACCCAAATTAGTTTCTAGAAAAACATTTTATGTTGGTCAAATAAACAGTTAACATAGTTAATTGCAGAGAAAGTCTGAGATATAACTCACAGCTTTTTAAAAAACTTGCATCACTACTCAACCCACTTGGTGCCTCACCCAACTTGCATGCCAACCAGGGCTGTTTCAGTGGCTGAGAGTTACAGGTAGCCAGCAGGTGGTAACATGTCTTGGGGTGCCTTGGATCTTTTACTGACCTCCCTCAGGCCCTATATTTTTGGCACTGGTCTTGGTTTGCAGTGTGACCCCTCCCATGCAAATCCAAGCCCAGCATGGGCAGCTATCAACCAAGGATCTCCATGTAGCTCCCAACAGATAGCCCAGGCCCATAACAAGCAGTGTGTGACATTGGCCTGTACTAGAGCCCCTCCCAAGGGGCTCCAGAACCAGCACACACAGTGGCCAGCCATAGACCACAACAGAGAACCACCTGATTAACTTCATAAGCAGCACACACAAAGGGAGATCTCAGTAGGCATCAGACCTTGCTAGAGCAAACCCTACTCTGTGGGGACAGCCACAGCACAGAATGACTAATCATGACTAGGATCAGTCATGACTAATCCTCAGGTCAGCCAGCCTGAGGTTCAAACCCATCCACTAACATGCCAACATCAATTAAGACTCAACTACAACAGCAGGGCACATACAACCCACACAAGGAGAATCCTGGAACTATGCTCAAGTGACCAGAGAGACCATCCCACTGGGCCCCACAGGACACTTACTATATAAGGCCACCCTCCCAAGACTGAACATATAGCACATCTACCTAATAAAGAGAAATAAACACTGAGAGGTAGCCAAATCTGGGACACAAAGAAACATGTCTGAAGTGAAAGAACAGTAGAAATCTCTAGGGGGAAAAAAAACTAAATCAAATGGAGACAAGCAATCTACTAGATACAGAGTTTAAAACACTGGTCACCAGGATGCACAAGGAACTTAGGGGAAGAATGAACTCATGGAGAACTTCAACAAATAAATAATAAGCATAAAAAGGACATAGAAACTATAAAAAAGAACCACCCAAAAATGAAGAATGCACTATAAGGAATCAATAGTGATTAGATGCAGCAGAGGATCAAATCAGCTATTTGGAACACAAGGTAGCAGAAAACACCAAATAAGAACAGGAAAAAGAAATTGTTAAATGAAGATAGGTTACGGAACCCCTGGGACAACATCAAGCATAACAATACCTGTATCACATGGATAACAGAAGGAGAAGAGAGAGAAAAATAGATTCAGAACCTATTTGAAGAAATAATGACTGAGCCCTATGCCAAGGTTACAAGTTCAATCTTTAGTTAGGACACATACAAGAAGCAATCAGTGAATGCATAAATAAGTGGAACAACATATCAATGTTTCTTTCTCTCTCCCTCCCTCTCTCTCTCTCCCCTCCTCCTCCCACCCCCTTCCCCCCTCTCTAAAATCAATAGATGATTTTTTTTAAAAAGAAGTCATGACTGAAAACTTCCCTAACTTAGTAAAGGAAAAACACATACATGTCCACGAACTAAAGAGTCCCAAACAAGATGAACCCAAACAGTACCACTAAGACACATCATAATTAAAATGGCAGAGTTTAAAGACAAAGAATCTTAAAAGCAGCAAGAGAAAGCTGTTAGTTACCTACAAGGCAACTCCATAAAACTGTCAGCTGATTTCTCAACAGAAAATTTGCAGGCCACAAGGGAATAACACAAAATATTCAGAGTGATAAAAAGCAAGAACTTATAACCAAGACCAGTTTACTCAGCAAGGCTATCACTTAAAATTGAAGCAGAGATAAAGAGCTTCCAAAAAAAAAAAAAAAACTACAGGAGTTCATCACCACCAAACCAGTATTACAAAAAAACATTGAAGGGACTTCTTTAAGAAGAAAAAGACAAAAAAAAAAAAAAAAACCAGCAACAAAATGTGAAAAATAAAATGGCAAAAACTACCTATCAATTATCACTTTAAATGTAAATAACTTAACAATAATCCTATCAATAATCACTTTAAATGTAAATAGCTTAAATGGTCCAATCAAAAGACATAGGGTAGCTGAATGGATAAGAAAACAAGATATATATATGCTATCTACAAGAAACCCACTTCAAATTGAAAGACACAGACTGAAGCTGAAGAGATGTAAAAAAGATATTTCATGCAAATGGAAACAAAAAGAAGCTGGGGTATCGATACTTATACAGACAAAATAGATTTTAAAATAAGTGATATAATAAGAGACAAAGAAGGACATTACATAATAATAAAAAGACCAATCCAACCAAAGGATACAACCCTTGTAAACATCTATGCACCCAAAATAGAAGCACCCACATATATAAAGTAAATATTGATATACATAAAGGGAGAAATCAACAGTAAAAAGTCATAGTATGGAACTTCAACACCCCATTGACATCAATGGATATGTCTTCCACACAGAAAGTCAACCAGAAAACAGTGACCTTAAATAGGACCAGGTGGATTTCAGCCCAAAGAAGCAGAAAACACATTCTTTTCAAGTGCACATAGAAAATTTTTCAGGATAGAACACATAGCAATTCTTAATAAGTTTAGGAAGATTGAATCTTCTCAAGCATCTTCTTTGACCACAATGGTATGAAACTAGAAATCAATTAAAAGAAAAAAAACTAAAAAACACATAAACACATGGAAACTAATTAATATTTTACTAAACAATGAATGGGTTAACAATGAGAACAGTAAAGATATCAAAAGATACCTTGAGATAAATGAAAATAAAAAGACAACCCAAAATCTACAGTGAAAGCCACCCTAACAGAGAAATTTATGGTGATATAGGCATACCTCAAGAAACAAGAAAATCTCAAACAAACAATCTAACCTTACCACTGAAGGAAACAGGAGGGAAAAAAAAAACCCAAAGGGAGTAGAAGGAAGGAAATAATAAAGATCAGAGTGGAAATGAAATAGGATCTAAGAAAATAATAGAAAAATCAATGAAAATAAAAGCTGGTTCTTTGAAAAAATAAACAAGACTAATAAACATTTAACCAGAATTATTGAGAAAAAGAGAGACATGAATAAATTAAAGCAGAAATGAAAGAGGGAAAGTGGCAACTGACAGAAATACAATTATAAGAAAATGCTAAGAACAATTATACAAACAAATTAGACAATCTGGAAAAAAATGGATTAAGTTCCTAGAAACATGCAATCTTCCAGACTAAATCAAGAAAAAAAATCTGAACAGACTGATTACTTCCAAAGAAATTGAATAAGTAATCAAAAAACACCCAACAAAAGTCCCAGACCAGAAGTCTTTTTACCAAAAAAAGGTGAATTTTACCAAACATTCAAAAAACAATGAACACCTATCCTCAAACAATTCCAAAAAATATTAAGAGAAGTCTCCCAAGTCATTTTACAAGGCCACCATTATCCTTATTTCACAACCAGACAAAAACATTTTTAACATTATAGGGAAATATCTCTGATCAACATACATGCAAAAATCCTCAGCAAAATATTAACAAAACAAATGCATCAGTTGAAAAGATCATATACCATGATCAAGTGGAATTTATTCCTGGGATGCAAGGATGGTTCAGTATCTGCAAATCAGTTAACATTATACACCACATAACCAAGAATGAAGGAGAAAAATCATATCATTATATCAATAGATGCAGTAGAAGCATTTGGCAAAATCTAGGAATGATTTATCGTGAATACTCTGCAAAGTGGGAATAGAGGGAACATACCTCAAAATAATAAAGGGCATATATAATAAACCTACAGATAACATACTAAACAGGAATAAGCTAAAAATGCTTTTCATAAGATCAGACAAGGATGCTCAGTTTCAGCACTTTTATTCAACATAGTACTGGAAATCCTAGCCACAGCAATCAGACATGAAAAAGAAATAAAAGGCATCCAGATTGGAAAGTAGGAAGTAAAATTGTCATTATATACAGACATCATGATTCCTATCATAAATTCATAAATTCAGTAAAGCAGCAGATACAAAATTAATATTCAGAAATTGGTTGCATTTTATTATGAGAGAGAAATTAAGAAGATAATTTCATTTACAATTGCATCAAAAAGAATAAAATACTTAGAAAAACATTTAGCCAGGAAGGAAAAACACTAGTACTCAGAAGACTATAAGACACTGTAGAAATAAATTGAAGAAGATACAAATAAATGGAAGCATTTGCCATGCTCATGGATAGGAAGAATTAACATCATTAAAATGTCCATATTACCCAACACAATCTATAGATGCAATACAATCCTTTTCAAAATGCCAATGACATTTTTCACAGAACTAGAACAAATAAACCCACACCTACATGGTCAATTGATATATAGCAAAGGAGGCAAGAATATACAATGGGTTAAAGACTGTGTTCAAATAATGCTGTTGGGGAATTTGGACAGATACGTGCAGAAAAATAAAACTAGACTATATTCTTACACCATACAAGACTGAGCTCATTATAGATTTAAGATTTAAATATAAGACTCAAAACTGTAAAACTTTTAGAAGTAAACATTGGCAATAGTTCCAACATTTCTCTTAGTAATATTTTTCTATATATCGCCTTGGACAAGGGAAAACAAAGGGCAAAATAAACAAATGGGACTACATCAAACTAAATTTTTTGCATAGCAAAGGAAACCATCAACAAAACAAAAAGACAACCTACTGAATGGGAGAGGATATCTGTGAAAAAAATCCAATAAGGGGTTTATATCCAAAATTTGTGAAGAACTCATACAATTTTAACACCAAAAAAAAATCCAATTACAAAATGGGACTAATCAGAGAGATGTATATTAAAACCACAGTGAGATATCACCTCACACCTGTCAGAATGACTATTATCAATAAATCAACAAATAGCAAGTGTTGTTGAGAATGTGGACAAAGGGTACCCTTGTGCACTGTTGCTAGGATAGCAAATTGGTATATACACTATGGAAAACTAGATGGAGTTTTCTCAAAAATTTAAAAATAGAACTACCTTATGACCTAGCAGTTTCACTTCTGGGTATACATACAAAGTAATCCAAAACACTAATTTGAAAAGATACATGCACCCCTTTGTTTATTGCATCATAATTTCCAATAGCCAAGATATGAAAGCAACCCAAGTACCTCTCAACAGACAAGTGAATAAAGAAGATGTGTTAACATACACACAATGGAATATTAGTCATAAAAAAGAATGAAATCTTACCATTTGCAACAACATAGATGGATTTAGTGGGTATTATACTGAGTAAAATAAGGCAGACACAGAGAGACAAATACCATATGATTTCACTTATATGTGGAATCTAAAGAACAAAATAAATGAACAAACAAAACAAACAGACCTATAAATACTGAGAAAAAAACAGGCTTGCTAGATGGGAGGGATGTTAGGAGACTGGATGAAAAAGAGGAAGGAATTAAGAAGTTCAGATTGATAGTTACAAAATAATCATAGGGATATAAAGTACAGCATAAAGAATACAGTCAATAGTATTTTAATAACTGTGGGTACCAGAAATATTGTGGGTCTACTTTATAAAATACACAATTGTCTTACCACTCTGCTGTACAACTAAAACTAATATAAAATAATATTAAATATAAACTGTTATTGAAAAATATTAAGAAAGGGTACAGGTGAGCAATAATGCTTGGTATCAAGTCAGCCATTTCAGGTCCAGGAAAAACTATTTTCTGTGTTGGGACAATTAATGATAATGATTCAAAAGCAAAAGCTGAGCCCTGCTGCTGGGACCTTTGCATAGTGCATGACTGGCTAGCTTTCCCAGCCGCTCTCCCATCTTTTTAACTCTGCATTTTCTCTGTGAAAATGATGGAATGTTTGCCTAGTGCTCTTCTCCTTCATACCCAGAGGAGGTGCAATATGCTAGAAGCATAGCTCCACTTTTGCTCCTTCTGAGAACAGCTCTAAACAAGGGTTGGGAGTACATGTTTTTTGGACATGTTTTACTCTCAATGGTCTCTTTCTTACAGATTTTTGGAAACACAGATCATTTATAGAGTTTACCCAAAAACACTTTTTAAAAAACATAATATTACCCACCACATTATATAAAAGTATGACCATGTCTACCTATGACAATATGCATGAAAGTGAAAACAACTTGCTTTTACTGCTTTTCCCATCATGTCACAAAAGGTTTGGTACCAAAGGACATGAGGGCTTGAGAGTTCATAACGCAAATATTTACTTCTAAGCCATGACTAATTGATTGTGTGAAGGTTATGTGAAAACAGTCAATTTGGACATGAAAAACCAGCTGATGGTGTGATTTCAGGGTGAGAGTATGGACAACTTCAACTGGGGTGTGCGCAGGCGTTCTTTGGACAGCCTGGACAAGTGTGACATGCAGCTTCTAGAGGAGAGACAGCTTTCTGGAAGTTCTCCCAGCCTAAGTAAAATGAACCGTGAGGACTCTGATGAATCATCTGAGGAGGAGGACCTTACAACCAGCCAGATCCTGGAGCACTCAAACCTCGTAAGTACAAGTTCTCCCACTGCAGAAACTGGGAGGTTTGTTTTTAAGACTAAAACAGTAGCACAGTTTCCAACTGAGCTAAAGAAACTTCCAGAGTTGCTAAACTATACTCCGAACCATCTTGATGAGATCCCATCCATTTATTCTTTCCTTTATGTCCCTTGTTCTAAGGGATATATCAGTGAAAATATTACTACATGAAATATCTGAGATTTTCCTGCCTATGTTCTCCTCTAGGACTTTTATGGTGTCATGGCTTATACTTAAGTCTTTTATCCACCTTCAATTTATTTTTGTGTATGGTGTAAGTTGGTGCTTGAGTTTCATTTTTTTGCATGTAGCTGTCCAGATCTCCCAACACCATTTGTTGAAGAGGCTATTTTTACTCCATTTTATGCTTCTGCCTCCTTTGTCAAATATTAATTGACCATAGAGACGTGTGTTTATTTCTGGGTTCTCTATTTGTTCCAGTGGTCTATGTGTCTGTTCTTATGCCAGTACCAGGCTGTTTTGATTACCATCAAGTGGTGTCAAACTGAGTCACACTGGCCTCTTCTCTCTAAGTTGAAAATGGAAGCAAATGCCTGGGTATTTATTCTATTATTAATAGTTGCTGGATGCCATCAAATCTGCTAGGGCCTAGATTTTCCCAAAATAACTTTAATTATTCCAGGATCTTTTTAAAAATTCCTCAGACTTCTAAATTTTAGGAATTATGGCAGATGAACATTTTGATATGAGTATCTGAAAGTCTGGGTTTTTGTGTGTTAGGTGCTATGCCATCTCGCTCCAGGTTGCCAGCTCCCATGTCTAAGACCTGATAACAGTAAACTATATATACTGAACAAGACATATCAACCAACAATTAGTTCATACAATGGTCTGTACTCCTATGGAAAGAAGAATTAGAGTTTTAGCAAATATCACACTGAATTATTTTCTTTATTTTGTCAACAGATTATGAATCTCTCCCCTTCTGAGGAGGCCAATCCCGTGGAATTGCTCACTTCGGCCTGCGAAATGACGCCGGCTGACCCTCATTCCTATAGCACCAGCATGGCTAGCTTTGACTCTTCTTTGCCCAATATGAATAATCTTCAGATTTCTGAGGGTTCCAAGGTGAAGAGATTTTGACAATTACGATTATAGTTTTCTTAAAGAAAAAGTCCTTCCAATTTTCTGAGAATTCTTAGGGGGTTGTGATTTGAGGGGGCTACTTTTATCTTTTTCTTTCTTTCTGTTTTGAAATAATTGAGTTTGTGCACCTGAGCCTATGTTTGGAGGGGTTTTTTTCCCCTCATAACTTGAGCAGCCACCCTCTTGTTCATTTGATATGAGGTCTTTTTCAAATGAAACAGTCTGCATTTTCCATACAGCATGAACACAGCTGATTAATGACAGAACAAATTGTTGCATTCCTGAGACTGCTGTGACTGGCAAACTGCTGTTTTTAGTCATGACTTTCATAAAACAATATGCTGTTGAAGTGTGGGTGCATGTATGTATTGCAGGACATTTTTTCCTATGTAGGAACCAATTATACAATTTGTACATTGATTCAGTCCTCTCCTTTTGGCGTACTGTCAGAATTTTCAGCACCAGTCACAGTATTACAAACAAAGTAGATTCGCACAAAACAGTCCTAGCCAGGCTCTCTGAGGAGAAAAGTAAGTAATGGATACAATCTTCTTATTTAAAAGTTCAGCTTAAAAGAAAAACCTAATGATATGTATTCCATTTAAAGCTTATTTTATCAAAATTTCCAGAAAATATCCTCTCTGTAAAACTGTTCACTCCCACGGTGTTCATATATGTGTGCATCAGATTAGAATTTTGTTTTCTTACACTACATATACCAAAACAACCTATTCCTATTAAGATAAAATTGTCTTTATCTTGATATTATGCTAAGTTTGAAAGAAAAAATAAAATAGAAAAAATTATAAAAGTACATTCTCTCTGATACTTCTAATGGGAAAAAATATAATAATGGAAAAACAGTAATATTTTGGATTTTTTATAGTAATATTTCAGATTCTTTTCTAGATCTGAAATCTAGAAAAAACTTATGTACTTTAAACTAAGAGAAACCAACCAAAATACATCACCTAAAAATATTGAAGCTTAAAGCAAAATTATGTTTAAGATTGTCCCATTGCAAAGGAACTCTGATCAAGGATTCTTAGTGTTAGTAGAGTCCTTTTTCAGCCAGAAAGGAAACTTACCTGAGATTAAAGCACCACCATCCTAAAATTAAGAAATCAAATTTCATGGAAATGACTTCATGCTTCTCAGTCTTGAAATAGGCATTTTCTCAGTTTTTCTATTTTGAATGCTTAGTTATATAGATTGCTCAGAGAAAGCTCTGCCTGAGTAATAATATTTTATGGGCTCACAGAAATCATCTAATTCTATCAAGAAAAAATTGAATTTAATTTCTGAAAAGCTATCTCTGTCTCAACATAACTTGGGTTTTTGCAATGTTTGATATATCTGTGATGTTACAAAAAGAAAATAAAAGATATTTTTATAAGAACTCAGCCATTCCATAATAGTGTATGTACACTAATAACCCAGACCAGTGACCATGGCCAGTCTTGTGCAATTTTAAAAAGCAGGAAGAAACAGATGTGGATAAGCCTCCAACACCCAGTACATATGAGTAATTCTTTCAAAGATGTGAGATATGCTAACTCCCTAACACATCTTTAAACACTCCTGTTAATTTCCTTATTAATCTTCAATTCAGAATACTAAATGGGTGACAAGATGTCAACCATGATAATGCTTTAATTCATACACAGTTCTATTTTGCCTGTTTTTGTGATTGCTTTAAGAAAATGACTCACTGAAACAAGAATGTGTAATTTCTTCCTCTCCTCTTCTGGTCTGTTACCCAGTGATCTTTCTTTCTTTTGTAAAGAACAATCAATCTCCCCCTGGTCCCCCTGGCCCAGCTTCAAACCCAGCTTCTGTTTCCATGTGACTTGTTATGACTCCTTCCTGCCCCTCCCTGATCCTAGTTCTGCCTGCCCTGCAGCCCTTTCATTGTGCTGCTCATTCTGCATTTTACAGTAATAGGAAAGCGCCCCTCATATCTGTTATCTTCAAGGGATATTCCCAAGAAGACAGCATATACATCAATGGAACCTGAGGATTTTCAGTGTGGAAAGACCTGGCAGTATGGTAGTTCAGTGACCACTATGGAGCACTCACACACACTGGACACATTTCTTGAGCAGCTACCATACTGTCACTGAGGGTTCTAAATTCTAGTTTCCATAGGTGAGGGGTTCTATGTTGGAGAGTCAGTTCTGGATAGGCTGAGGCTGTTCAGTGGAAAAATGTTCTGAATCCAGTGCTGTTGTTTCTAACCCCAGCTCCAGCCCTGATGAGACACTAGGCAAAGCCCTTCCCACATGGGGCATCGTTTCCTTATCAAATGTGGGGCACTGTGGTCTTTCCAAGTTTAGCATTTGTATTCCATAATCATGGGTCAAATATGGTAAGCTCTTGAGAGCCTTTTTGGGAACTATTGTAGAGAAGACTGAAAAATAAAGAAATAACAGAACTTCAGATAATTTCTGAGTCTGCTTATAGAAATTGATGACATTACAGCTAGAAAACAAAGTCCCTCAACACCTGTCACTGGCAGGATTTCAGCCTCTTTTCCTTTGGTTGAACAGACTTTCCCATGCATTTTTATATTTTAGGTGGGGGATTCTTTTCTCTATTCTTCCAGGTTGAAGCTGTCCAGGAGGAGGAGGACACCACTGTACACGAAGATGATCTTTCTAGTTCCATCAACGAACTCCCAGCCACTTTCGAATGCAGCGATAGCTTTAGTCTGGATATGACTGAGGCAGAAGAAAAAGGCAACCAAGCTCTGGACCAATTCAATCTGGCAAGGTAGAGAACTTGGTGGAAATGCGTGGTGCCAGTGTGCATGGTCCATGGGAGTGCAATCACTCTGACTCAAATTAAATGTCACACTCACACTGCTGGAACCTCCTTACAAAGGAGTTCAAATTGACACATAACCTGGAAGGCTCCTAGCAGGTTGGAATCATCCATCCCCAGTGTAGGCCTACATGGAACCAAAAAGGTACTCATGTAGGAGCTCGTAGAGCCACAGAATAACATATAAAGCTGTAATGGGGCCTGGGGACATGATCCAAGCCTTGTGAGCTTTGAAAATAAGCAAGATTGGCAAGCCTTGGAAATGAGAAGTTCTTTCCATTTTGAGTTAAAAGATCAGAACAAGAGGCTCTTTATAAGCTAAATACCTACTCTTTTTCGAGTGGGTGGCTTCCAGCCTTGTGGCTGATATTTCTGAGGCAAGTGAGATGTAGTATATAGTCAGAGAATACAAACAGGAAAAAATTTAAATAGGAATAGAGATGTAAATAATAATGCAGTGTCTATAATAAATCAAAAACATTAATGCTGCAGATTTACTTCAGGAGAAGAAAGTCAAAACCTTAAAATCACTTCTCTGAACATTGAAAATAAGAGCTAAGTAGCAAAGTTCCACTGTTACAGTGGCTGATATCCACTCAACAAATTGCTTATGGTAATGCCTAGAGAAGGATTTGCCTTTTAACTTTTGTTCTTATTCTTTCCTTTCTTTGTTTCTCTCTGCATTTCTCTTTCCTTTCCTCCCTCCACTTTTCTTCTGGGCATTTATGCATATGCACTCATTAAAGAAAAGTTAAAAGATTCAAAATTTTTGTTTTCATTTTTCACAATGAAAAATGCCAACCACTGAAAGGGCCAGAGCCTGGGAAGGAACATTACTGTGTCTAGGGGAGTGGCCGGCTAGGCACATGAGAGAGTCACTGAGGGCTAAAAGATGTACCAAATCTATAGAAAGGAATCAGAAAATCTAGAGACGAGAAATCTGCTTTCTAAAATCAAAAAGAATCTCGGAGACCTTCAACTAAGCCAAGTTCCCAAAGCAAACCTCAAATGGAGGAGTGGGCAGAGTGGGCCCCTTGTGAGGCTGACTCAGGAGTAGCACTCAGACCATCCTGTAAGGGAAGAAGGACAGCACTTCTTGACACAGTCATTGTCATTTCTTCCAGCTTTGGAGAAGGTGACAGGAGAGTCTCTCCACCTCCCTCACCCTTCTTCTCGGCCATTCTGGCCGCATTTCAGCCTGCGGCCTGTGATGATGCCGAGGAAGCCTGGCGCAGCCACATCAATCAGCTCATGTGCGACTCTGATGGCTCCTGTGCCGTGTACACATTTCACGTGTTCTCCTCCTTGTTTAAGGTATGGTGCTCACCTCAAGTCAGAACATTTGGGCTCTCCAGGGAGCCAGCAAGCTTCTCATTTAAGAAGGGATTGCTATTTAGTTCTGGGTTTATACTATTTTCTTCTCCAAATATCTCTCTGAGTCCTCTGACTTCATCCTTTCTTCTGTTGAACCTGATCCACTCAACCTTCTCACACTGGCATTGTGAAGATGACCTCAAATGACTTAGGCTGTCATGACGTCCCACTCACTCTGACATTCTGGCCTTTATTGGTGCCATGAATCCCAGGCCAATATGATATCAGGGCCATTACATGGAATCTTCCTCCAAGCATCTCTTCCACCTCTGCTAAGACCTCTCCTGCATCTTTTTTTCTTCATTATCTGTGCTTTTCCTTTGTCTTTTATCCCCTCTATTAATTCTTTAAACATGCCAGCCATAGCTGTGTACCCTTGCTTAGTTCACTTAGCTGCTTCTGAACAGATGAAAGATCATCTTCTGTGTCTCCTGTGTGAAGCACAGCCCATCTACTCCACAGTGTCCTTGTGCAAACTGGAACCCCCTTCCCTACCCCCAAATGGTTGCAGTACCAGATGTGGCCAGCAGGGGGGAGGCTGGCTTTCAGTCCCTCCAGCCTGGCACCCAAAGGTCTTGGACACACACAGCTCCGGTGCCTCTCCTGTGGACACCTTCAGATTCTACTGTTAGCCTCAAACACACTTAAAAACAATGACTCAACTGCAGAGATGGCCAGAACTCAACTTCTGGTTGGTGCTGAAAAGTTTATTTTTATGCCTGCCTATCTCTGGTCTTGAAAATTGTTTTTCTCTGCCTTGCTCTGAACATTCACTCTCCAAATTTAATCAAATATTGGTGGGGGTTGGAGGCAGCCAAAGAAGAGGAAAAGTGCCTTGTTAGGAAGAAACTCAGAGGCCTTCAAGCATCATCAGAGTTAACTGGCCCTGTGTGCTGTGTTTGAATGGTGACGTGGAAACATGGTTATCATACAGTTAAAGAGATAACTAGTTTAAAAATATATGTAGAATATTGCTCCTTTTTTAATGCCTAGAAAATAATAACGATTATACACTAGCATTTCATTTTAGTTTACTCCGTGTAGTGAGATTATGGGTGTCTTTATTTTTTTTCTTTCAAGTTTCTACTCTCCTATAATGAAAATGCTTTTCTTGCAGTATTTTCAGAGCAGCATTTTTCTAAACTTTACTTTTAAGAATGTATAAAACAGAACTTCCACTGATAATACAAGGGAAAAATGGAAAAGGACTGTGTGCTTCCAACTCTGAGTGCACGTGAATAATAGATGGATAAGTGGACAGACATGTTAGAACCCTCCTGACCTTTTCCAGATGTTGAATTCTTTTACATGTATCACAGACAGGGACAGTAACTTGGTTAGACTGAGAAATGGGCCTACCCCCATTTCTACCTCCAACCACCTTCAGGAAGAGCTGTGGCAGGAAGGAAAGGTAGAAAAATAGGAAAATAAGGAATTGCCAGTATATAACAAGTGAAAATGAAAAAGCTGGGATTACCTGCCTTAAATAATTTCAAGGTCAGGAAGTTGTCATTTAGTTAACATAAAATCTATCTTTCAGCCTCAAGGCCCTCTTTGTGTCCCATTTTTGGAGAATTTTAGATCAATAGTGCTAAGAGCATGATTTCTCACTGTTATTCAATTTACCCTTAGTGAAATCTATTAGAAGTTTAAGTGGACAAACTAAGGCTGTGTCTGAGATTAACTGGGGCTGGAAAGGCTGTCAGGCTTAAGACAGAAAACAACTGGCTGCTCAAAGATAAAACTTCCAGAAACACTTTAACATTAAACCAGATTGAAATTTTAAAACAAACTACCAGAAAGCTACCATTTGAGATCAATTTCATTGGTAAGGATTCAAGAGCAAACTAATTATTTTTTAACTTTTTAATTTATTTTTGGAGTAAGGGGAAGGGAGAAAGAAAGAGAGATACGTCCAATGTGAGAAAGAAACGTTAATTAGTTGCCTCCTGCATGGCCCCAGCTGGGGCTTGGCCCACAGCCTAGGCATGTGCCCTGACTAGGAATTAAACCAGTGAACTTTTGGTTTGGAGGATGACACCCAACCCACTGAGCCACACCAGTCAGGACATAAAGTAATTTCTTTAGGTTGTTCTAAAGTCTACTTTTTAAAATAATGATTAATAATGCATATCTAAGTTTGGCTGTTGTAGTAACTTTTTTCTCTTACTACAGTATTCATGTTCAATTTTATAGTCCTGAGCAATACTTTCCCCTCTGCTCAGAGAAGTTATCTCTGCTCTTGTCCCTGGACTGTCCTCCCAATTACATGTAAACCCCTGGTGGATATCACTTCAGTGAGTGAAGCCTCCTTTACATTTTTCCCTTCCCCTGTCCCCTGGGCATGTAACAGTTCCTTAATTTGACTCCCCAGCAGCCGGCACTCTCACTAATAGGTACTCAGTAAATGTATGAAAAATGAACAGAAATTTTTCATGGAAATCTTAAATTTCAGTCAGCTTCTGACTGAATGCCAATAGACAACAGATAGTCATATGAGCTGGGAGATGGGAGTGGGCCCCAGCAGGCTCGTTGGGTTTGGATTTTTTTTTTTCATCACTGTGTTAGATCAATCCCTATGGAGTTTATCTGCAATAATAATACAAATGTGTGCCTCCTGTTTTGGTTTTAATATTTACATTTAGCCTTAAGAACTTTCTTAACTACCAGCAAATACCATGTGATTAAGGGAAATAACAGTAGCAAAATAGGCACTAATAAATATGCTAGAATTGAAATACATTTCAACATATAGTCTATTAATCTCTTGTCATATCCTCACCAAGTCTGTTAACTATTTTCAAACATTTTGAGTTTTGGAGGGAGCAGAGAGGAGGCAATTGCAAAAATAATTTGGTTTTCAAAGCAAGGAAATGTTTTCTAGTGATCCTGTATGGGCATCTTTCCAAATGTCTCAGTTAATGTATTTCCTTCCTGCTGTTCCTGTGTTAGAATATTGTCATTGTATCACACAGTGCAACCAGATTATAGGGTGTGTTCATGTGGAAGTCAGGAGGACAAAACTGAATTTATGTCCCTTAAATAGCACCTGCCTTTTTATGTGGTTCTAAAGTTCCCTGGCTGATCCAGCTTCTTGGTACAATAAACAATAAACCCAGATCTCACCTTGTCCTTGGTAAGATGGGGAGAACCCCGAACTGTTTGGGGAACCTGAATCCCACTCCTAGCTCTGCCACTGGACTAGCCGCTGTGATGCTAGACATGGCATCTCCTGTTCCTTTCTGCTTTAACATCCTGTCAGGTTTTGGGAGGGGAAGTTTGCATGGAAAATTAACATAACACCATGAAGACAGATGTACGCTATGCATTACACCAAGATTCTCAGTTACATAATATGCAACATGGTTGGCATTTTCCTAGCATAACATATAAAGAATCTGCTGTTGTTTTGGGGACTTGTGAGTCTTCCCATAACAGGGCAGATTGGCTTTCTCTGGAGGAAAGTCTACAACTCAAAAGGTATAACCTCTCTTTGTGGAGGTTGGTTCCTAGGACTGCAATTTGTTTTTGATTAAGTATTTTTATTCTTTTGGCTAAAGATATTGTGTGTTATACATTTGGAAGCTAAAACTGTTGTCATTTGGGCACTGACACAGGCACAGTGAATCAGACTCTTCCTAATTATAATTTTTCCTCAGGCAATGCAAGAGGAACAGTAACTTTTCAGAAGTGTTACACATTTATGGGAGGACTCTGAGCATTGCAGTGAGGCTCACCCTTACTCTATCACTTACTACTAGTATGAGCTTCAGCAAGTGCCTTCACCTCTCTTAACCTCAGTTTTGTCACTTGGTTGTGAAAATTAATGAGTTCATGTGGACAGAACTATAGGGCAGAGTCAGATCAGACAGGCCCCCAGGGGAAATACTATTCTAGGTCCCAGGTAGCATTTACATTCTTTCATTCTCCAGAAGCTGAAATGGTACTATTTCAGCTTTGTCTCAGGGAGCTGTGCCCTTAGGAAACAGAAAGGAGTTCCAGCTTGTGACTTTCTTTTGTCTCACCCACACTGATGTAACCTGGGTTACTCCTCGGTGACTGGACAGACAAACGAGGAGGACCCAGTTGCTAATCAACACTGGCCATCAGCACCAAGAAAAGCCACACTTGTTGGAAAGACTATATAAGCATCTGCATATTGGGAAGTGACATTTTAGGAAGAAACTTGGTCCACACTGTATGATTATTTACTTCAGACAAACATTCACTTTACTCCCATCCCTCCCAGCCATATACACTGAGGACCTATGTTCATTCAATATTTCTATAAAGATTTTTTTTTTAAATTCTAGTCCATATTTTAAAACTGTATAAGGGATAACTATTTTGCCTTCCAGAATATTCAGAAGAGGTTCTGCTTCCTGACCTGTGATGCAGCCAGTTACCTTGGAGACAATCTCCGGGGGATCGGGTCCAAGTTCGTCAGCTCCTCCCAGATGCTCACCTCCTGCTCCGAGTGTCCCACCCTTTTTGTGGATGCTGAGACCGTGAGTGTCCCAGTCCTGCTCTGATGGCCTGTGGCCTGCCTAGCTTCTGGTGTGGACAACAGGGAGACTTGTTTGTATTGTGGTCTGAGCAACGCTGACATTGTTTGTGAGCAGGGCTGGTTGTGATGTGACTCCCAGAGGCTGGAGTCAGCACAGTAATGAAGGCAGGTCATTGAAGATCATCAGGAGAAAGCTCCACCTCTCTGGTGACTCTGACTTTGACAGCTATGAATATGGTGAGCTGGACTTCTAGAGCTGACCTCACCTGTCCCCACAATGCCAGGTTGCCCACCCAGATGTGGCTGCAGAGGCAACATGTCATCATTTACCCCACCTGCCCTCTGGATGGATTCATCCACCCCAAGTGGCAAGCAATGAGTTTAAAGGATGATTAAAACAGCCCTTGGCTGACTTCGGAGTTGTGACTTACGGACATGACTCTAACCCTGCAAGACTGGCAAGCTCGTCGAGGGTGTGGGGGGTAGGGGAGAGGGTTACCTTCCTGTACATCTCCCATGCATGTCACAGAACCACCTTGCATGCTGGGTAATTACTGAGGTTTAAAACCGGTGAGGATGTGTTTTGATTTTAAAAGTCTCTGAGAAGTCATTCTTGCTAAATAGTTGATTGGTGGTTGGCTGTCTTGCAGCAAGGCATGCAATCTGAGAAATCATTCTTTCTTAAATGACTTAAAGTACAGATTAAACACAAAATCAGCCTATTTGGACATCTGTCTTCACACTATTGCAAGTATTATTGGGTTAATATACTAGCATTCATGCATGAAATGGACAGCCTATCTTAATGTGGGCTTCTGTAGGATACTTGCTGAGATTTGTCTGTCTGCACTGATATGAGAAAAATTGATATTTTCTTAGGACATTTGGGCTAGCAAGCTAATATTCAGTGCAATTGTAGCAAAATTAAAAATTGCACAGCTTACAAAAATGAATGCCCTTCCCCATTCACTTCTAAGTATACTTCTCTTTTCTGTGTAGCCGTGCCTTGTCCAGGTATCTCTCTAGGTTGTTTTAATACAAATTATTTTCCTGTTTATAGCTCCTTTCTTGTGGACTTCTGGACAAGCTCAAGTTCAGTGTTTTAGAACTGCAAGAATATCTGGACACATACAACAACAGAAAAGAGGCCACTCTCTCAGTAAGCATTGTGTTGCTGTGTGTCTGCATTCCATTAAAACCAAGTGAACTAGCCACTGTGAGTTTTTGGGAGGGTTTCACATAAACCTAAGAGAGGTGCTTTGGGGAAAAGACCAACTTCATTTATTCCTCTGCTAGGGATTACAATTCCAATTCAGTGATGGTAGAACTGTCAATGCTGTGGATTATATAAAAATGATAGCTACACAGGAAAGTTTTCAGCTTTCATTTTTAGCTCTATAATTTCCTGTGGGGGGGCTCCACCTGAACAGCCCCCCATTGACCACGGATGAGAATAAGTCTACCAAGACATGATCTGCTTGGAGAGGAAAGGTGGCCGATCTCTCACAGGAGAAGGACCAAGAGCCTTTTCCTCAACGGCTTTTATTGGGTTCATTTACACAGGAATTCAGGTAAAGCTCTTTACTCATTGCCAGGAAGTAAGGATCAAATAACAAGGAACTCTGAGGGCCTATTTTGAGTCAGGGTCAGATAGCTAAAGAGCTATAAAACTTTGAGGAACAAACTTACTTCTTCCTTGGACCCTTATCATTCAATTGAGAGCACTCTAAACAAAACAGGTTTCACAGGATTTTACATATTCTTTCTTAGGCCTGATCACCCGGGGAACCCGCCCTTTCCAGCACAGGGCTGCACCACCCTCTGTCATTGTTTCAGGCTTAGGTGGAGCAAAGGAAGTAAGGCAGCCAAGAGATTAGGAGATTTTCTCGCAGACAATGAGGGGGTCCATTACCTCCTTTTGCTGTAGCCCCCAAAGTCCTTCCTTAGGGGCCTCCCACGTGATCATGCCTGTCTTAGGTTGTTCCCCCCTTGGGGAATCTTACCCGTCATTAGCCAACTGACCAAGCATTGGGGGCCAGTTATGGATGAAGTAAAAGGAGCAGAAGCAGCACTCCTGCCAGGGAGATAAGCTTTTGTCTCCTTGCTGGCTTACGGTCCAAGGTCGTTCTCTCAGCCTTAGCCTTGGTGGGGGTTACAGCTTCTGATACCAGGCAGGGCGGTTCCCAAAAATTTCCCTACCAAGAAATTGGATATAGTAGGTATCTGCTTCAGATATCACTTCATCAACGTTTATCTGTTCTCTGAGATTTTAAATTGTTAATTACTTCCTTCCAGTGCTAGCTCACCCAAGACTAGTTTGAGATGGATTTCATTTCTCTTCTCCTCTTAACCATTCTTGGGACCTGTTCCTCTCTGGTCTCATTGCTTCTCTTAGCCTCCAATCCTGCTCTTTACTCTTTCCTTCTAGATTGTAGATCTAGATCTAGAATGAAAAATGCTAAAGGCAGAAGTGACCCAAATCCCCTGATTTCTGACAAATGATTATGTAGTATCTATGAAGCACTTCCTATAATAGTCCAGGCATTATAGAAAAAGCATGGATTTTGAAGTCAGATGAACTTGACTTCCAATCACTGTTTAGCTGCATGAGGGTTAGGGACCTTGGATGAGTTACTGACCTTCTCTCACCTCAGATTGATCATCTACAAGATAGTGATAATAATTAATGTACCAAATTTTCATAAGAATAAATTTTTATATTAGATTATCCTTATAATAAGAATTATTATAAGAATAATTTTAAATAGCTGTAGCAACTATCATTTTCTGGATTCCATGTATCCAGCAACCGGAAAAGAGTTATATCTTAAATTAAATCATTTAATGCTCAAAACTATCCTGGGAGTTGCTATCACTATCCTCACTAGCTAGGAGGAAGAAGTAATGTATTGAAACCACAAGACAATATTGCCATTAAGTATAAATAATATATGGAGAAACTATCCAGCACAGTGCCTCATACATACAAGTTACTGGTTTTTTGCTATTGTTATTGATCTTCTAGTGACCTGTCATAGGGCAAGAGTTCTGACATTCTACTATAACAGTTCCTATTGTCATCAATTTCTGTGGCTCCTTACCTGGTATTGCTTTCCAACTTCTCAGTTATCAGTTAATAAACCAATCCTTTCATTCTTGTTGGTGAAGAAACCAGTCTTTTGATGCCAGGTGTTAACTTCAGTCCTTCAGTGTTTTTTGTCTGCCCAAAGGTTCATTTTCACATCTGGATAGTTACTATTAGATGCTTAGGACTGGCAGACTCTGTAAATAGCTGAGCCAGCCCTGACTGCTGTGCCTCAGTTGACTGGGCATTGTCCTGCAAAGCAAAATGTCATGGATTCAATTCCTGGTCAGGGCACATACCTGAATTGCAGGTTTAGTCCCTGGTCAGGGTGTGTATGAGAGGCAACATCAATGTTGCTCTCTCACATCAATGTATCTCTCCCTCTTTCTCCCTCCTTTTCCCTCTCTATAAGTAAGTAAGTAAATATATAAATAAGTAAACGGTTGAACCATTATTATAATAGCCTTTCTTTCATTAAAGTAGACCTGCCCCCTCAGATCCCACCTCAATGTGACAGAGAAGTAGATGTGGCATGAGTCAGGTTGCATTGTCTGAATCACCCAGCCAGGGAGGAAGTGTTGGGCCTTAACCCAATTTCAATCATATGAAAGTTTTCTAACTCTATATGAATTTGTTTTAATTTATACATAAATTAGGAATGGTCTAGTGGAATTCTTCAGAGTAATATAGCACAATGTTGAAATTTTATTTTTTTAATCCTCACCCAAGGATATTTTTTAATTGATTTTACAGAGAGAGGAAAGGATAAAGAGGGGTGGGGAAACATTGACATAAGAGAGAAACATTGATAAGTTGTCTCCCATTTGCGCCTCAACTGGGAACTGATCCTGCAGCCTAGGTATGTGCCCTGACCAGGAATCAAATCCCCAATCTTTTGGTGTATGGGACAACACTCAAACTAACTGAGCCACATGGCCAAGACAAAGTTGTATTTTTTAATGAACATCACTGAGCCCACTTAAACAGATGGTTTTACTTCAAATAGTTCATCTTCAAAAAGAATGATTTTCAAAAAGTCATTATAAGCAACTTTTCTGTTACTGTATTAAAAACTTAATCATTTTTTTCTGACAGAGGCAATGATAACACATTCTTAGAACATCACTGAATTTACCTATGTCTGTGTCTCCTTCTGACAACAGTGGCTGGCAAACTGTAAGGCAACATTTGCTGGGGGATCAAGAGATGGAGTAATTACCTGTCAGCCAGGAGATTCAGAAGAAAAGGTAAGAATAGTCTTTGAGAATTTACTTTTTCTGTACTCTGACATTGTGTGTTGGTTTTGATCCATCCGAGAATCACAGGACTTGAGAAAGAGGCAAAATGAGTCACCCATGCATCCACATGAAACCAGAAAAGTATAACAGAAGGAGGTTCAGGCCAAGCATGACCGTGTATTGATGGAATTTGGGGTAGAGGGGTCTTGTGTTTGGAAAGATAGAGGTAGAAAAATAACCTTTCTTCTAGACATTGCCTAACTATACTAATTATTTCCTAATAATTCTGTTCTTTATTCAAAATGTGAAACCAGTTTCATTGATCCATCACTAAATCCTTTGATTACTTCAATGAAGAGTCTTTGTTGACATTTCAGCACTCTGTTTTTTAATTTCTTTAAATTTTCAATTACAGTTGACATATAATAATATATTAGTTTCAGGTGTACAACTTAATGATTAGACATTTATATAACTTATGAAATGATCTACCCAATGAGTCAGTCTAGTACCCACTTGACATTATGTGTAGATATCACAGTATTCCCTATGTTGTACTTTATATCCCTCTGACAGCAACTGCAAATTCCTACTTCTTACTCCCCTCACCTTTTTCACCCAGCCCCCAAACCCCTCCCATCTGGCAACCATCAATTTGTTTTCTCTATCTGTTTTGTTTGTTTCTTTAGTTTTTTAGATTTCACACATAGATGAAACAATGTATTTGTCTTTCTCTGTCTGACATATTTCACTTAGCATAATACCCTTTAAATCTATCCATGTTGTCACAACATGGCAAAATTTCGGTTTTTTATGGCTGATTACTATTCCATTGTATGTATGTACCACAACTTCTTTATCCAACTGTATATTGGTAAAAGCTTAGGTTGCTTCCATATCTTCACTATTATAAATACTGCTGCAATGAACATAGGGATGCATATGTTTTTTCAAATTAGTGTTTTGGATTTCTTCAAATACCCAGAAGTAGGATTGCTGTGTCACATGGTAATTCTATTTTTAATATTTAGCAGAGCCCCCATACTGTTTTCCATAGTACCTGCACCAATTTACAATCCCACCAACAGTGCATGAGAGTTCCCTTTTTTCCACATCTCTGCCAACACTTGTTGTTTGTTCATTTACTGATGACAGCCATTCTGACAGATATGAGGTGATATCTCATTGTGGTTTTAACTTGCATTTCACTGATGATTAGCGAGACTGACATCTTTTCACATGTCTGTTTTCCATCTGAATGTCCTATTCAGGTCCTCTGCCCATTTTTTAATTTGATTGTTGTTTTGGTGTTAAGTTGTATGAGTGGCTTATATATTTTAGATATTAACCCCTTATTGGATATATCACTGATGAATATCTTCATCTATTTAGTAGATTGTCTTTTTGTTTTGTTGATGGTTTCTTTCACTGTGCAAAATCTCTTTATTTTAAAATCATCCCATTTATTTATTTTTCTTTTTGTTTCATTGCCTCAGAAGACATACTAAAATATTACTAATAGTCATGTCAAAGAGTTTACTGCCTATGTTTTCCTCTTAGCTTTAAGGCTTGGGATCTTACATTTAAGTTCAAATATACTTTGAATTTATTCTTGTATACGGTGTAAGAGAGTGGTCTAGTTTCATTCTTTTGCATGTGTCTCCCCAGTTTTCCCAGCACCATTTATTGAAGAGACTTTTTTTTAAGATTTTATTTATTTATTTTTAGGGCGGGGGGAGAGAGAAAAAAACATCAATGTGTGGTTGCTGGGGGCTGTGGCCTGCAACCCAGGCATGTACCTTGACTGGGAATTGAACCTGCGACACTTTGGTTCACAACCCACGCTCAATCCACTAAGCTACGCCAGCCAGGGCTGAAGAGACTTTCTTTATCCCATTGATTATTCTTGCCTCCTTTGGCATAGTTTAATTAACCATATAGGCATGGGTTTATTTCCAGGCTCTCAATTCTATTTCATTGATCCATGTGTCTGTTTTTATGCCAGTACCATCATCTGGTTGATTGCAATAGCCTTATACTATAGTTTGATATTAGGTAGTGTGACACCTCTGATTTTGTTCTTCTCAGGCTTTAGCTATTCAGCATTGTGGTTCTATATAAATTTTAGGATTTTTTTGTTGTAGTTCCATGAAAAATTCCATTAGTATTTTGATAGAGATTGTATTGAGTATATAGACTGCTCTGGGTAGTATGGATATATAAATGTTAAAGCACAGTATATGCTTCTATTTATTTGTATATTTTTCAATTTCTTCAATGACTTATAACCTTATGAGGACAGATATTTTACCTCCTTGTTTAAATTTATTCCTAGGTATTTAATTTCTTCGATACAGTTATAAGTGAGGTTGTTTTCTTAATTTCACTTTCTGATATTTTGTTATTGTTCTATACAAATGCAACTGATTTCTGAATATTAATTTTGTTTCCTGCTACATTATTGAATTAATTCATTAATTTGTAGGTTTTTTGGTGGAATCTTCAGGGTTCTCTATAAAAAGTATCATGACGTCTTCAAATAATGGTGGTTTTACTTCTTCCTTTCTAATTTGGATGTCTTTCATTTCTTTTTCTTTTCTGATTACTGTGGCTAGGACTTCCAACACTATGTTGAATGAAAGTGATGAAAGAGGACATCCTTGTTTTGTTCATGATCTCTGCTCCATTGAGTGGGTTTGTCATACAAGGTCTGTCCAGAAGGTATCCAGCCATGTAATATGAAAAATAGAGAACCACAGCAAAAATTACAATTAGACTACAAAATAATTATCACCCAGAATCATTAGAAAATCAAGCTGTGTGAAAGTCCAACAACCAAGGAATTAGAGAAGTCACATTTGTCCAAACAGGTAGGAAGGGCAAAGACACAAAGAGACAGGGAGACATAGAGACACAGAAGGGGTGGTCCCACACCTACATGTGATGGATAAAAATTTGGAGGGATCCCAGTCTCATACCAGACCACCCAGCCCAGGGTTCCAGTGATAGGAAGATAAGTCCCCATAACTTCTGGCTGTAAAAATCAGTGGGAGTTGGGGCAGTGGAAGACTGCAGGACTCTCAGGAGTCTCCTTTTAAAGGGCCCTCAATGGACTTAGGACTTACAAAGACTCACTCCCTCTGTACTACAGCACTGGGAGAGCAGCTAGAAGGGCACCAGCAGAATACGAGGAAAAATTAAAGTGTCTGGCATCAGGGCAAGTTCAGGGGACAGCTTCCACCTGGACAAAACTCCAGATGCCAGGCAGCAGCATTGTCCCTTCCTGCACCCTCCCCCACACAGAGCCACAGAGTAGCAACACCATATCTGAGACTCTGTCAACCTGGTTTCCAAAGGCTGCCCCACCTTGGCAATTACTTAAGGCTCCACCCCATCCAAATTATGGGTGCACTTATATATAATAGGCCATGTTACTAAGACAAGGTGTCAAAGCATCTCTACCTAATACATAGAAACAAACATAGGAAGACTGCCAAAATGAGGAAACCAAGAAATATGGCTCAAATGAAAGAACAGAACAAAACTCCAGAAAAAGAACTAAACGAAATGGAGGTAAGCAATCAACCAGATGCAAAGATCAAAACACTGGTTATTAAGATGCTCAAAGAACTCATTGGGTACTTTACAGAATAAAAATGGCCCAGACAGAAATGAAGGTTATACTAAGTGAAGTAAAGAAAAATTTACAGGGAATCAATAGAGGAGTGGATGAAGCCAAGAATCAAATCAATAATTTGGAACATAGGAAGAAAAAAGATTATTCAGTCAGAACAGCAAGAAGAAAACAGAATTTTTTAAAAAATGAGGAATAGGCTAAAAGCCTCTGGGAAAACTTCAAACCTGCCAACATTGAGATCATAGGAGTGCCAGAAAGAGAAGAGAAAGAGCAAGAAATTGATAACTTATTTGAAAAAATAATGAAAGACTTCCCTAATTTGATGAAGGAAATAGACATATCAGTTCAGGAAGCACAGAGTCCCAAAAAAGATGGAGATGAAAAGAACCACACCAAGATACATCATAATTAAAATGCTAAAAGTTAAAGATAAAGAGAGAATCTTAAAAGCAGAAGGAGGAAAGCAGATAGTTACCTACAAAGAGATTCCCATAAAGACTGTCAGCTGATTTCTCAAAAGAAACTTTGCAGGCTAGAATGGACTGGCAAGAAGTATTCAAAGTTATGAAAAGCAAGGTCTACAACCTAAATTACTCTATCCAGCAAAGCTATTATTTAAAATTGAAGGGCACATAAAGTACTTTCTAGATAAGGTCAAATTAAAGGAGTTCATCATCACCAAGCCATTATTATATGAATTGTTAAAGGCACTTATTTAAGAAAAAGAAGATCAAAATTATGAACATTAAAATGGAAGTAAATTCACAATTATCAATATTTGAATCTAAAAAACAAAGCAAGCAAATAAGGAGTATGGAAACAGAATCATAGATGTGGAGATCATTTGGAGGGTTATCAGTTGGGAGGGAGAAAGGGGAGAATGGGGGGAAGGTGCAGGGATTCAGAACTATAAATTGGTAGTTATAGAATAGACAGGGGGATTTTAATTATAGGAAATGAAGAAGCCAAAGAAGTTATATGCATGACCCATGGACATGAAGTAAGGGGGAGGATTGCCAGAAACAATGGGGGGTACCAGATGGAGGGGTGCAAAGGGGGAAACATTGGGACAACTGTAATATCATAATCAATAAAACATATTAAAAAAGAAAAATAGAGGCATTTATTGAAGAAGATACTAGATACAAGAAATGTTGTACATAGGACAATGACTCATCAGTCCCCTTCAAATAGATACCTTGGGACCTCACACAGTTCTACCAGTCACCGTCAGCTGCCCCATCATATTTCTCTGTCTCTCATAGACAGTCTGAAATCTCTTCTCTTTCAAAGGTGATTTTAGTTTTGGGAAAAGCCAGAAATCACAGGGTGCCAAATCTGGCCTGTAGGAGGCTGTGTCACCTGGGTGATTTGATGTTTTGCCAAAAAACTCTGCACCAGACATGATGCATGAGTGGGCTCATTGTGAGGAAGCTGCCAATCACCAGTTGCCTTTAGCTGCAACCTTTTGAATCATCCAAATAGTTTCTGCAGAGGGATGTTCAAGCTTAATGCAAAATTTCATGCAGATTCATTGCTCTGCTTGCTCAGTCATTATGAATGTGATGGCCACACAGTACACATGCTCACTCAATGGCATCTACTATCCCCACTGATTATTACAGTAAAGTTGTCATTGTACATGCATCTGCATTCCAGTTCACTCTCCTTGGCTGCCAGTTTACATCAATGCTACGCAAACCATTCCTCATTATATTAACAATGGCTGGACTTTTCCTGGACAGTTCTTGAATATGCCCTTTGTTATGCTGAGGTATGTTCCCTCTATTCCCACTTTGCTGACAATTTTTGTCGTAAATGGATGCTGGATTTTGTCAAATGCTTTTCTGCATTTATTAATATGATTATGTGATTTTCATTCTTCATTTTGTTTATGTGTTGTATTATGTTAACTAATTTGAAAATATTGAAACAATTTTGCATCCTGGGAATAAATCCCACTTGATCGTGGTGTATGACCTTTTTCATGTATTGCTGAACTTGATTTACTAATATTTTTTGAGAATTTGCTTCTATGCTCATTATGAATGTTAGCCTTTATTTTCGTTTTGTGTAGTATCTTTGTCTGAATTTGTATGGGTAATGCTGGCCTGATAGAATGTGGCTGGGTGGCTTCCTTCCTCTTCAACTGTTTTGAATAGTTTAAGGATAGGTGTTAATTTGTACTTGAATGCTTGGCAAAATTCAACTGTGAAGCCAGCTAGTGCCAAACTTCATTTGTTGTGAGTGTTTTAATTACTAACTCAATTTTGTTTACAGTTATTGGTCTAGTCATACTGATTCAGCCTTGGAAGATTGGATGTGTCTAGGAATGTATCCACTTCTTCCAGATTGTCCAATTTGTTGGCATATAATTTTTCATAGTATTTCTGTGATGTCAGTTGTCATTTCTCTTTCATTTTTTATTTTATTTATTTGGGCCTTCTCTCTTTTTTCTTCATTAGACTGGCTAAAGGTTTATCAACTTTGTTTATCTTTTCAAAGAACCAACTATTGGTTTCTTGATCTTTTCTTTTTTTCACTATATTTCATTGAATTCTATTTTGATCTTTATTATTTTATTACCTCTACTTACTTTGTTTTGTTCTTTTTCTAGTTCCTTTAGGTGTAAGGTTAAATTGTTTGAGATTTTTTGTTTGTTGAGGTAAGCCTTCATTACTTTTTCACTGTGTCCTATAGATATAGGGTCATTATATTTTCATTTTCATTTGTCTCACAGTATCTTTTAACTTCTTCCTTGATATTGTTGTGAAACCATTCATTGTTTAGTAGCATGTTATTTAGCCTCCATGTTTTGTGTGCTTTGCAGTTTTCATCTTGTAATTGACTTCTCATTTCATACCATTGTGATTGAAGAAGATACTTAATATGATTTAAATCTTCTTAAATTTATCTTATGATTTATCTTCTTAAATTTTTTGTAGCCTTAACATGAAGTCTATCCTGGAAAATGTTCCATGTGTACTTGAAAAGAATGTATATTCTGCTGCTTGGGATGAAAAGTTCTAAAAATATGAAGTCTATCTGGATTAATGTCATTTAAGGCTGCTGTTTTCTTGGTGGTTTTTCTGTCTGGAAGATCTATTCAGTGATGTCAATGGAATGTTAAAAGTCCCCTACTATGACTGTTATTGTCAGTCTCTTCCTTTATGTTCATCAATATTTGATTTACTTATTTAGATGCTTCTCCATTGACATATAGATGTTTACAAGGGTTTTATCCTCTTGTTGCATTAGTCCTTTTATCACTATAAAATGCCCTTCTTTGTCTATTGTTACATCTCTTGTTTTAAAGTCTTTTTTGTCTGATTTAAATATTGCTATCCCTGCTTTTCTTCATTTCTATTTGCGTAAAATGTCTTTTTCTATCCCTTTACATCTAGTCTGCATGATTTGAAGTGGGTGTCTTCTACACAACATATGTATGTGTTGTGTTTTCTTATCCATTCAGCTACTCTGTATATTTTGATTGGAACATTTAGTCCAGTTACATTTAAAATAATTATTGAGGAGGGGAGGGGTGGGGAGAAAACACAGACAACTGTAATTGAACAACAATAAAATAATTTAATTAAAAAATAAATCCATCTGATCTGGTGTGTCATTAAAAATAAAAATAAAAGAATTAAGCCCTGGCTGGCGTAGCTCAGTGGATTGAGCGCGGGCTGCGAACCAAAGTGTCGCACGTTCAATTCCCAGTCAGGGTACATGCCTGGGTTGCAGGCCATGACCCCCAGCAACCACACATTGATGTTTCTCTCTCTCTCTCTCTCTATCTCCCTCTCTTCCCTCTCTAAAAATAAATAAATAAAATCTTTAAAAAAAAAAGAATAAAGTACTTATTCATAGGGATAGAATTATTGACATTTTATTCACTTTTATGATTTGTTTGTAGTTCTTATCTGTTCCTTTCTTATTCTCTTGCTCACTTCTCTTGTACATTAACCACTTTTTATACTATTATGTTTAGATTCCTTTCTCTTTATTTCTTGTATAGCTCTTACAGGCTTTTGGTTTGGTTACCATGTACCTCATGTGTAGTAAGCTATTTTTATAGAAGTCTGTTTTAAGTTGATGATCACTCAAGTGCAAACACATTCTAAAATTACTGCAATTTTTACTGCTTCCATGTTTATATTTTTGTCATTTTTACTTCTTTTGTGTATGTTTGTGTGTCCCTTAATTTATTGTTGTCATTACAAATGATCTTTCTAGTTTTGTCTTTTAATCTTTGTAACAGCTTCATAGTTGCTTGATACTGTTTTTACTAAATGTCTTTGTCAGTGATAATTTTTCTTTGCTGTATTTTCTTATTTATATTTTTTAAATCTTTTCTTTCTCACTAGAAAAGTCCCCTTTAACATTTCTTGTTATACCACTTTAGTGGCGAGGAACTCCTTTAGCTGTTTCTTGTCTGGGAAGCTCTTTATCTCTTCTTCAATTCTAAATGATAGCTTTGTCAGGTAGAGTAATCTTGGTTGTAGGCCCTTTTTTTCCAGGACTTTGAATATTTCATGCCAGTCCTTTCCAGTCTGCAAAGTTTCTTGTTAAGAAATCAGTTGACCATCTTATGGAGTTACCTTGTAGATAACTGACTACTTTTCTCATGCTGCTTTTAAGGTTCTCTCTTTGTCTTTAACCTTTGCTGTGCCTCTTTGGGTTCATCTTTTTGGGGACTCTCTGCACTTCCTGGACTTGTGTGTCTTCTTTCTTCACCAGGTAGGGACATGACTTTCAATCCCTTGCTCTTTCTTTTCTTTTCTTTTCTTTTCTTTTTTTAGATTTTATTTATTTATTTGTAGAGAGAGGGGAAGGGAAAGAGAAAGAGAGGAAGAGAAATATCAATGTGTGGTTGCCTCTCATGCACCCGCCACTGGGGACCTGGCCTGCAACCCAGGCATGTGCCCTGACTGGGAATTGAACCAGCAACCCTTTGGTTTGCAGCCCACACTCAATCCACTAAGCTACACCAGCCAGGGCCCTTTTCTCCTTATAGAACCCTTATGATGCAAATATTGGTCCACTTGATGTTGTCCCAGAGGTCCCTTAAACTATCCTCATTTTTTTCTTTATTCCTTCTGTTGTTCTGATTGGGTGTTTTTCACTACCTTGTCTTTCAGATCACTGATTTGATCATCTACTTCATCTACTTTATGTTAATTCCCTCTAATGTATCTTCATTTTAGTTTACTGTATGCATTTCTGACTGGTTCTTTTTATTTCTATTGTTACGAAACCTAGGTTCAGCTGCCTGCCACTTGAAAGCCCATACACAAGAGATAGGGGCTGATGGGAGGAAAAAATGATTTATTCAAGAGCCAGAAGCCTGAGATGATGGGGGACTCTTGTCACAAAGACCATTTTAACATCTCAGGGCAGACAGGGTTTTTACAAGTAGGGAAGGGAAAAGCAGAACTAAAGATACTGGAAGAGGTTGTAAGCTGTCATGGAAGGTGCCATGTGCAAGTCAGCACCGTCTGCTCCTATAACTATCTTGAAGTCGGTGAAGTGATGGTCTGGTTTTCATCAATCAAAGGTGAACAAATCTCCTGAAGTCAAAATGCCTGAAGGCTGGAGTCTGCTTCCTTTGAAGTTAGCTCCTATAATCCTATAGATGTTTATCCACATCTACATATGAATTTATAAGTCATCAGTTATAGAACGATGTTTTTAAAATTGTGGGTGGGTTACACTATCTCATTTTTTATGTTTCCTATCTCTTTGTTGAAGTTCCCACTGAGTTCATCTATTCTTCCCCTATGTTCATTCAACATCCTTATAACCAGTTTTTTTTATTTCTGTATCTGATAGATTTTTTTGTCTCCATTTCATTTAGTTCTTTTTCTGGAGTTTTTTTCCTGCTTTCTTCATTTCAACAAGTTTCTTTGTCTCCTCGTTTTAACTGCCTCCCTGGGTTTGTTCCTGTGTACTAGGTAGAGTTACATCTCTCAGTCTTGACAGAGTATCTTCATGTAGCTGGTTTCTGTTGGGTCCAGTGGCACAGTCTCCCAAGTCACCTGAACTGGGCATTACAGTGATGTCCCTTGTGAGTTAATGTATACCTTCCTGTTTTACTTGAGTCTTGACTGCATTTGGCATATCAGAGGGTATAACTGACCCTCAGTCTAACTGGCTGTGAGAGTTTTCCATGACTAGCCAACAAGCTGTTGTGTGAGGGCTAACCCCATAGATCAGGAGTCACTATAGCCAGGCAGTGAGGCCTGCTGAGTCTGCCCTTCTGGAGTGTTGTTTGTGGAGCTAGTTGGGTGGGGCTCTGGTGTGTTCTAAAGCCAGCCACCAGGTATCTTGGGTTTGGAGCTGCCTAGGAGGATCTCTGGTGCAGACCAAGGTCAGCCACTGCTTATGCCTGGCTTTGGCTACCTTGTAGGAGTTGCAAAGAGCTCTGCAGTTGGTTGCCACTTGTGCTGGGATTGAAGGCACTTGGGAGAGGTTATGCTGTGAACCAAGGCCAGCTGCCATGTGTGCTGGACTTTGTTGTTGTTGTTTTTAAGTATATTTTATTGATTATGCTATTACAGTTTTCCCAATTTTTTTCTTCCCTTTATCCATCTTCCACCCTGCAACCTCCATCCCGCCAGCATTCCCCACCCCTTAGTTCATGTCCATGGGTTGTACATATAGGTTCCTTGGCTTCTCTGTTTCCTATACCATTCTTTACCTCTACCAATCTATTTTATGCCTACCAATTCTGTTTCTTATTCCCTGTACCTTTCTCCCTCCGCCCATTTTCCCTCTACCCCTCCCAAATAATAACCCTCCATGTGATCTCCATTTCTCTGGTTCTGTTCGTGTTCTAGTTGTTTGCTTAGTTTTTATTTTTGTTTTTTAGATACAGTTGTTGATAGTATGAATTTGTTCTGATTTTACTGTTCATAGTTTTTGATGTTCTTCTATTTCTTACATAAGTCCCTTTAACATTTCAGATTCTAAGAGCTTGGTAATGATGAACTCCTTTAACTTTACCTTATCTGGGAAGTACTTTATCTGCCCATCCATTCTAAATGATAGCTTTGCTGGGTAGAGTAATCTTGGATGCAGGTCCTTGACTTTCATGACTTCAAAATACTTCTTTCCAGCCGCTTCTTGCCTATAGGTTGTTTTTTAGAAATCAGTTGATCGTCTTATGGACACTCTTTTGTAGATAACGTTTTCCTTTCCTCTTGCCACTTTTAAGATTCTCTCCTTATCTTTAATTTTTGGTAACTTAATGATGATGTGCCTTGGTGTGTGCTTTCTTAATTCCAACTTCTTTGGGACTCTCTGGGCATCCTGAACTTCCTGGAAGTCTGTTTTCTTTGTCAAATTGGGGAAGTTTTCCTTCATTATTTGTTGAAATAAGTTTTCAATTTCTTGCTCTTCGTTTTCTCCTTCTGGCACCCCTATGATTCAAATGTTGGAACATCTAAAGTTGTCCTGGAGGTTCCTAAGTTTTTCCTCATTTTTTTTTTGAATTCTTGTTTCTTCATTCTGTTCTTGTTGACTGTGAACCAGACTAGTTCACAGTCTGGTGAACTGTTGACTGTTTATTTCTTCCTTCTGGTCCAAATTGTTGATTTGAGTCCCAGTTTCCTTCCTTTCATTGTTGGTTCCCTGTGCATTTTCCTTTATTTCACTTTTCAGAGCTTTTACTTTTTCCTCTAGTTTACGACCATACTCAGCCATTTCTGTGAGGATCCTGATTACCAGTGTTTTGAACTCTGCATCAGATAGATTGGCTATCTCTTCATCGCTTAGCTCTTTTTCTGGAGTTTTGATCTGTTCTTTCATTTGGGCCATATTTCTTTGTCTTGGCACAACTGTTATGTTGTAATGGGGTGGAACTTTAGGTATTCTCTAGGGTAAGGCAACCCTCTTTGCTGTGTTGTGGTGCTGTCTGTGGGGGAGGGGTTAGAAAGGGAACAATTCCAGTCACTTGTCTCACTCTAGCCCCACTTTTCAATGAAAATTCCACTCTCCTGTGAGACTGGGATTTCCTCCCACCATCTCAACCCCCACAGTATTTTAGAGTTAGTTTTGAGTCTTTAGTTTCCTATTCAGCTAGCACTGCCTCGCCCATGTGGTCGGCCACCTTGCCATGTGCCCTCTCTGCTTGGCTGCTCATCTCTGTCTCCACCCCTCCTACCAGTCTGGATGAATGTTTCTTTAACTTCTTAGTTTTCAGAGTACCATGCAGTTTGATTTTCTGGCACTTCTGGTTGCTTATTGGTTTAAATTGGTTGTTATTCTTCTTTTGGTTGTGCAAGGAAGTGAAGCGTTTCTACCTCCGCCTCCATCTTGGCTGGAACCCAAAATTTAATATGGACTTTGGGACCTTTGATTAACACCACAATGTGTGCTAAGGCCAGCCAACACTCATGCAAGTCTTGTGATCATTTAATTGAACCTATGTTCAAACCAAGGCTAGCTTCTACTTATGCCATACTTAGGGCCACCTGATGGGAGTCACAATGCAAGTTATGACCAGTCACCACTTGTGCCAGGCTTAGGACCACATAGCTAGAGGTACAGAGCATGCCAAGGCTGCCACTGTTTGTTTGGGGTTTGTGGATGTTTGAGAGATTTTGGGAAAGTCTACAGTATGTGCCAAAGCAGATCACTTATGTGGAAAAGTGCCTGAAAGAGCTTTGTGCCAGGTGCACAGGCTGGGTGGGGCAGATTAATGGCATTAGCCACATTGATGGAAATCTCAGATTTGACAGCGTCCTGTGACCAGCTGGCTGGGTGGGGAGAGAATGCAACAAAAATCAGTGGCACCTGCTAGCAATTCTGACTCCAAGGAAAGCTGCCTTGACCTCTGCCCTTCTAGTCATCACCCTGAAGCTAGTCAATTTAGTTCCTTCCTGTAGGTTCCCGACACTTTTTGAGCTGCTTCCCCTGTGCTAAAAGCTCATAGCAAGCAAATTTGTGAGTAAATCTGTGCATGGGTGCCTCAAGAGAAGCACCTCAGTCTTCAGACAGCCCTCCATTTCACTCAGATGGGACCCCTGCTGGCTTTCACATCCAGATGTTATACAGACTCCTCTTCCTGGGTCTGGAGCCCAGGGCTGAGAGGCTTCATGTGGGGTTGGGCCTCTCTCTTTTTAGTGGGGCCTCCGCAGCCAAGATATTCCTCATGATCTTAACCACCACCCATGGGTGTAGGACCTGATTGTTGCAGCCCTCCTCCCAGTCTCAACATGGCTTCTTCTTTATACCTCAGTTATAGAAATTAAGGTGGTTCTCAGCCATGGTTGTTCTATAATTTAGTAGTTATTTTAATGTGGTCATGGGAGGAGGTGAGCACAGTGTTTACCTATATCCACCATTTTGACCAGAAGTCCTTAGTCCCTCTGTTTTCTTCTTTTTAGAGCTTATTTATTCATTTAACAGAGTTGTATATGACAACTCTGTTAGCATTATTATAAAAGTTTGAGAATACAAAAGTGGAAAGAAAAACTAATATTTTTCAAGCACTGTGCATATATAATCTCATTTGACCTTTTATAATCCTTTAATGGTTTTTTCCAATTTTGAAGACAAGAGAACTGTAGCTGAAAGGCTGACTATAAAGTCCATTTTATTTCCCTTTGTCTATATTTTCTCTAACTTAGTTTTGTAGGCAAAACATACATAGGAAAAAGCTAGGGAATAATTTTTATCCCATGTCTAAATGTCTCATATGGTTTTAGGAATCTGCATAAAACACCCAGGAATGATGAGAGTGGTGCTTATTAGGAAAAGATCAACAAAAGATTAAGTGCTGAGTCTGCTGTTTCCAATGTTTTTTTGCAAAACCAACCAGGCTTTCATCTCATTGTTAGTATTAGCTCATTGTTCCAGAACATCCCTGAGTGGCTCATGGACACACTGGTGACCAGAGAACTTGCACAGTGAACAAATATCCTAAAGCAGGTGTTTTCAGTCCTTTGTATGTGATAATTCTGAGGTCTGAAGTTGGTCTGAAAGGCAAACTGTACCCCACCTAAAGAGAGAGGTTGGCTTTTCTAGTAAGTCAGTCAAGACTGGATGGTTTGTTTAGACCACCTGAATACTTAATTAAATTATCTGTTTTTATTAGTAGACCCTGTAAGTAGTTTGGCCATAGAGTATGCAGCTTAAGGCATTCACTCTCTAATTCCACCTTCTTAACTGAACAATTGCTGAACTTGAAGTATGGCTAGGCATAGTGTGGTGTGTAAAAATTAGGAAGACTTAGTTTCCATCTCAGTAACACTCATACAAGGCTGAAATTGACTATAGAGCAAATTGGGGTAAGTCTTTACATACTAAAGGTGTGCCTTGAGAATAAATTATGGCATCATTCCATTTAAAAAATGATCTTTTGACCAGAATTGGCAGAGATACTATTTTGCTTTATAGAGCTACCATTTGGCTTCTAACCCAAAACAAAATCTGACTAATGTTTGACCTCAGATCATTGCTTGCTCTCAAGTGATTCCAATTTTTCTCTTGTAATCAGTTTCTCCGTCTTCTGGAATTATTTGATCTGCCAACTATTCTGAGAAACCTTTGCATGGGGACAAATGAAATGGAATAGGAAGTGAAGTTATAACTTAAAGACTTTCTGTAATCTGGATGTAAATCACAAAGTAAACATGCCAATAATTATTGCACATATGTATCCTATTGCAGAGAAATGCATACTTTATGAAAGGGTTAGTACCTACCTTACTAAACCCAGCAAAGTATATTCTCAAATAGTTAGAGCTATCAGCCTGCCAGAAATGGTGACAGCACACTAGCAAGCATACAGAGGCTTCCCAACCCAAGCCCTACCCACTCTGCTGTGGACTTTGCCAGAAGCTAATTTTTATTTATTCCTAACAGATGACATAAGTGAGAGATTGCTTTAGAATTGTTTGTGGAAGAGAATACAGATTTTGTCTGGGTGTTGAATATTTGCTTTTCGATTTCTCTTCTATTTTTAATAAGAAATTGTAAACATTAAATTAATGAAAAGAATTTACATTGGTGGCCTGCAAGCTGTAACCATTTCACAGACGTGTTTTATTATATTTGCACAGTGTTTTTTAATTGACCTAATGTTTAAAAATTAAAACTGTTTACACATACACAGTGTATCTGGTGTCTCTGAAAAGGAAGAGCTAGCAACACTGGGCCTGCCTTCCTAGTGGTAGCAATGAACTCGAGCTGATTGCTGTGGTCTGCTCTCCACAGTTTCTACTACAATTTGAGTTCCTAACTCTGAAGACAAGAGCCTTGGACTGTTATTTCCCTTATAATAGAAAAATGTGCCTCTGTACCTAAGGTTCAAAACAGGGAAGTGAAAGCTAGAGACGGCCGTGCCAAGAAGAATACCACCTACTATCACCCATTGAGAGAGTGTTACCTTTTGTCTCTCTGAGAAACACCTCTAATGTATGTGAGACTCAAGTGTCTGCCTGCTATCCATGCTTGCTTGGGGGTGGTATTAGGAAATTTTCAACATGTGTACAGAATGGTGTTTCTAAAAAAGTGTCTTTAAAGAGTGTTTCTAATACTTGGAAAGTCTTTTAATTATAGTTTCCAAAAAGTATTATATTAGTTTCAGGTATACAGCATAGTGATTCAACATTTATATACCTTATGATGTGCTCACCCACTTAGAAGACTAAGTCTAGAATCTTCTGTCACCATGCAAGTTATCATGCTGTTATTGATTATGTACCTCTTCACCATTGTCATGCATCACTTCACCCCCACCCCTGCCCTGGCAACCATCAGTTTGGTCTTTGTTTCTATGACACTGTTTTTTGCTTGTTTTGTTTGTTCATTTGTTTTGATTTTTTAATGCCACATATAAGTAAAATCATGTGATATTTGTCACTCCTTTTTATTGATGAGAATTGTTCCTCGGGAGTTCTGGCCAAGATAGAAGCGTAGGTGGAATCCCTTAGCTTCCTTGTACAAACAAATGGAGGATAACAACAAGAAGTGCCAAAAAATCAAACTGCATGGAACTCTGACAAGCAAGGAATTAAAGAAGCAGTCAAATAAAACAACCAGACTAGCAAGACAGTGGGCAAATGGAGAGAAACCACAGTAAGGCAGCAGGCTGCGCAGGAGGGTGACTTAAGGAGAAACTGAGACTCAGAGCTGGCTGTGGACTACGGTGGTGGGAGAAACTCCCAGTCTCACACAAGAGTTCATTGGAAAGTGGGCTGGAGATGAGCAGGGGAAGTGCATTGTTCCCTCTCTGGCCCCTCCCCCACAAGCAGGGCCTGTGGCACAGCAAAGAGGGTTGCCCTCCTCAGTTAAATACCTAAGGCCCTGCCCCCTTACAACTTAACAGGGGCTCCAAACAAAGAAATAGCGCCAAAGTGAAAGAACAAAGCAAAGTTTCAGAAAGGGAGCTAAGCAATGAGGATATAGTCAACCCATCTGATGGAGAATTTAAAGTCCTGGTAATCAAAATGCTCACAGAACTGATTGAGCTTGGTCAAAAAATGAAAGACATCCAAAATGAAATAAAGCAAAATATTCAGGGAACCAACAGTGACAGGAAGGAAACCAGGACTCAAAACAGCAATTTAGAACAAAAGGAAGAAATAAACTTCCAACTGAAACAGAATGAAGAAACAAGAATTTTTAAAAGTGAAGAGAGACTTAGGAACCTCTGGGACAACTTGAAACATTCCAATACCCAAATTATAGGGATGCCAGAAGGAGAAGAACAGCAGCAAGAAATTGAAAACTTTTTTCAACAAATAATGAAGGAAAACTTCCCCAATCTGGTGAAGGAAATAGACTTCCAGGAAGTCCAGGAAGCCCAGAGTCTCCCAAAGAAGTCGATCCCAAAGAGGAACACACCACGGCACATCATCATTAAGTTACCCAAGATCACACATAAGAAGAAAATCTTAAAAACAGCAAGAGAAAAGGAGACAGTTATCTACAAAGGAGTACCCATAAGGCTATCAGCTGATTTCTCAAAACAAACCTTACAGGCAAGAAGAGGCTGGATAGAAGTATTTGTAATCATGAAAGGCAAGGGCCCACATCCAAGATTACTCTATCCAGCAAAGCTATCCTTTAGAATGGAAGGGCAGATAAAGCACTTCCCAGATAAGGTCAAGTTAAAGGTGTTCATCATCACCAAGCCATTATTATATGAAATGGTAAAGGGACTTATCTAAGAAAATGAAGATCTAAAATATGAACAGTAAAATGACAACTCACAACTATCAACAAATGAACCAAAAAAATAAAAGAAAGAAAAACAATGAAAACAAAAACTAAACAGCCAGAACAGGAACAGAACCAGAGAAATGGACATCACATGGAGGGTTTTTAGTGGGGAGGGGGTAGGGAGAAATAGGGGAAAAGGAACAAGGAAGAAGAAGCATAATTGGTAGGCATTAAATAGACAGGGAAAGGTAAAAAATGGTATAGGAAACAGAGAACTCAAAGAACTTACATGTACGACCCATGGACATGAACTAAGGGTAGGGGAATGCTGGAGGGTTGAGGGGTGCAGAGTGGAAGGGGGAAAGGGGGGAAAATTGGGAAAACTGTAATATCATAACCAATAAAATATACTTTAAAAAATTTTCCCAGTGTATATGTATGTGTGTGTGTATGTGTGTGTGTCTGTGTGTGTGTGTGTGTGTGTATCATGTCTTTTTTACCCACTCATTTATCAGTGAACACCTTCCATAGCTTGGCTGCCGTAAATAATGCTGCAGTGAATATGGAGTGCATGTAATTTTTCAAATAAGTTTATTCATTTTCTTTAGATAAATGCCCAGAAGTGGAATTGCTGGGTTATATGGTAGTACTATTTTTAGTTTTGGGAGGGACCTTCATATTGTTTTTTATAAGTACTATACCAATTTGCAGTCTAAACAACATTTCATAAGGGTTCCCCTTTTTCCCCATCCTCCCCAACACTTTGTTGATTTATTTATGATAGCCATTCTGACATGTGAGATGATATGTCACTGTGATTGTTTTTAAATTTAAATTATTTTATTGTTGTTCAATTACAGTTGTCTGTATTTTCTCCCCACCCCTCCCCCCCAGCCCCTCCAAACCCACCTCCCTCCCTTACTTCCACCCTCCCTCTTGGTTTTGTCCATGTGTCCTTTATAGTAGTTCCTAAAAACCCTTCTCCCCACTGTGCCCTCCCCCTCCCCTCTAGCTATTGTTAGATTGTTCTTAATTTCAGTGACTCTGATTATATTTTGTTTGCTTTTTTCTTTTGTTGATTATGTTCCAGTTAAAGGTGAGATCATATGGTATTTGTCCCTTACCACCTGGCTTATTTTGCTATGGTTTTGATCTCCATTTCCCTGATGATTAGTGATATTGAGCATCTTTTTATATGTCTATTGGCCATTTTTACCTAAGCCCCCGAAACAAGAAAGTGAAGTCAAATAAAGGAAAATAGATGGCCATTATCTTTGGAGAGATGTCTCTTCATGTTTTATGTCCATTTCTTGATTGAATTGGGGGGGTTTTGTTACCAGGTTGTATGAGTTCCTCACATATTTTGTTTTAGGGGGATTTTTGAAAATTTATTGATTGGTTTCAGAGACAGAGAGGAAAGGGAGAGGGAGAAAGAGGGAGAGAGAGAGAACATTGACTTGTTGTTCCATCCCTCTGTGCATTCATTGGTTGATTCTTGTATGTGCCCTGACCACAGATCAAACCCACAACCTTGGCATGTAGGAGCAATGCTCTAACCAGCTGAGCTCCCCAGCCAAGGCAAGTTTTTTGATTTTTAATTTTTTATTATTTTTTCAATTATTGTTGACATTCACTATCATACTAGACTTAGGTATACAGCATTGTGGTTAGACACTTATAGGTGCTTATAACTTAGTAGGCACTTCCCCATGATAAGTTTAGTACCCACCTATCACCATACATAATTATTACAATATTATTGACTGTATTCCCTAAGCTGTACTTTACATCATCATGACTATTTCTGTAACTGACAATTTGCATTTCTTTATCCCTTCCCCTTATTTATCCATCTTCCCAACCTCTTTCCTATCTTGAAACCATCAGTTCATTCTCTGTATCTATGAATTTCTCTTTTTTGTTGTTCCTTTAGTTAGGTTTTTAGATTTCACACACAAGTGAAATCCTGTGGTATTTGTCTTTGTCTGACTTATTTCACTTAGCATAGTACCCTCTTGGTCCATCCATGTTGTCACAAATGATAAGATTTCATTTTTTAGGGCCTAGTAGTATTCCATTGTATATATTTACCACTCTTTATTCATTAATCTTTTAGTGGACACTTAGGTTACTTCCATATTTTGGCTATTATAGATAATTCTGAAATGAACATGGAGATGCATATATCTTTTCAAATTAGTATATTGGGTTTCTGAAGATAAATACCAAGGAACAGAATTGCTGGGTCATGTGGTCATTCTATGCTTAACCTTTTGAGGAACCTTCATACTGTCTTCCATAGAGACTGCAGTAATTTGCAATCCCACCAACAGTGTACAAGGGTTCCCTTTTCTTCATATCCTTACCACCACTTTTTGTTTGTAGATATATTGTTAATAGCCCTTCTGACAGGTGTGAGGTGATATCTCATTGTGGTTTTGATCTGCATTCCCTGATGATTTTTGATGTTGAACATCTTTTCATGTCTGTTGGCCATATGTATGTCATCTTTGGAGAAATGTCTCTCAGCCTTCAACCCATTCTTTGATCAAATTATTTCTTTGTTTTGAATTGTGTAATCCCCTCATGTCTTGGATATGAATTATTTAATGGATATCTCATTTACAAATAAATTCTCCCATTCAGTAAGTTGTGCCTTCACTTTGTTGATGGTCACCTTTGCTGTGCAGAAGCTTTTTTTGTTTAATAAACATTTGTTTATTTATTTGTTTCTCTTGCTCAAGGGAGCATACACAAAAGGAGATTACTAATGTTGCAGATGGAGACAGGGTCCAAGTTTTGGTGGTCACAAACAAAGAATTAAATGGGCTACACCAGCAAAGATAAACAAAGAAGCAAAGCAAGTGAGGTTTATTAAGCCCAAGATAGGGGAACAAGCCATTGCTGACCAGAGAATGGCCCCCTTCTGCCTAAAGGGTACAGGCTTTATTGAATCCCCTAGTTCTCCTTGATTGTCCACATGAGTAGGATATTACAATGTTAATTTAGAATAATCAGGCAAAGGTGCAACTGAAGCTGTGGTGCACAAGCATGGCTCTTTGCCAGGTGTCACAAGGTGATTCTCTGAAATCAGGATGCTGACTGATGACAGCTGCAGTATCTCAGGACTTTCTCATTCTTCTTCTATCTCCTGCCTCAACTTCCCCCTGAGAGACATAGTTCTCAAAAATTCCTTTTTGTGGTTGCTGAGGGAGGATAATTGATATTCTATAAGGGGCAATAGACCTGCCTGCTGAGAACCACAAAATTCTCACCCTATTTTATCTAGAGGTTGAAGAGGAATCCCTGAGACAGGTATGGATGCTGTGTGCTGGAAAGTATCAGCATCAGTTCCTTAAGGGATTGGTTGAAAATCCTGGAACATCATCATCTTGACGTGGAACTGTTCAAGACTAGAAGATACAAATTTGAAGATGCATGAGTCAAAGATTAGAATTAAGATGATGATTATATTAAGTCCTAACAGAGGTAGAAACCAAGTTACTGAGGGAATATGTCCCTTAATAGTATCCCAGATAGTTTCAGGGTTCCTGGAATATGATTATTTTAGCCATGCTGCTTGCTGTAATAGTTTGTTGTATTTGTAGCAGAAACCCCACCCTCCTGGGTCAGTAAGTAATCAAGAGTTACTGACCCAAAAGGGAATACCAAAAGTTCAGATTGTTAACAATATTAAATGAGCAAAGAGGTTTCATATTGAAACTTAACTATTACTTGTTTTTAAGGTGTCATCTTCTTGAACAGGAGTTTGAGGTCTTCTTAGCATTCATAGGGGTAAGTGGAGTCTGGATTCTTCTGCTGGTCCAGGGGAAGATCTGAGTCAATAAGGGCTGGTTTTACTCTTGAAACATGGACCTAACTATCTATCCCTAACAGCTTCACAGCCTCAGGGGTACTTAGGACAACCTGGTAGGGTCCCTTTCATTTAGGGCTAAGTTCATCCCTCTTTCCAAGTTTTGAAGAGTACCCAATCCCCCAGAGATACAGTGGCCTGGAATTCTTCCTTGGGAGCAGGTAATACCTTATTCCCATACTCCTGTAGTACTTTTTTTTAGCTCTCTTAAGTTTATTATATACTTAACTGCTTGATGGGTATCATATATCAGATCTAGAGTTAAGAAAGGACTACCATATAGCATCTCAAATGGACTGAGTCTAGTACTTGCATTAGAGGAGCCCCTGATTCTCATGAGTGCTATAGTTATTTAACCCAATTCTCAGAAGTTTCCTGACAGAGCTTTGCCAATGCTTTTTTCAAGGTCTGATTTGCCTGCTCTACCTTCCCAGAGGACTGAGGTCTCCAAGCTGAGTGGAGGTAATATTTTATGCCTAGCACCTCAGAGATTGACTGAGTGATCTTAGATGTAAAGGATGGCTTGTAAGGAGCATAGGAGACCAAATCAGGGTATTCTTTCCTTTAGGAGAGCTTTTGCTACTTCTGTGGCTTTCTTCATCCTTGTCAGAAAAGCCTCAATCCATTCAGTGAACCTATTTATCAAGACTAATAAGCACTTATATCTTCTACAAGGAGGCATTTAGTGAAATCAATCTGCCAGTCTTCTTCCCAATAGGCCCCTCTTACTGAATGGGCTCCACAGTGGGTGAGCGATGACTTTTAGCCTGGGTTGTTATAGGCATCTATGAATAATTTATGAACCATTGTTGTAGCATTTCTTCCTGTGTAGAAGGAGTCATGCAAAGCCTTTAAGAATTTCCACTGGGAGGCCTGGGGAAAGAAGAGTTTTTGGCCAATGTATATCCAAGGTCTTTCATGGGTCTATCCAAGCCCCTTTCTCTGAAATCTGCCCTTCTGTTTCTCTGGGAGATAGGGGACATATCTTCCTGGTGACCTTTGCAATGCATTACTGCCACTTGCTCAAGGAGCTTAACTACTTTTAGTAGATATAGGATTTCCAACTCATGTTTAATGGAGGGATTCCTCACAGTAAGGACCCCCCTTTCTCTCCATCTGGCAGCATGAGCATTCAGGAACAAGGAAGGCATATTTGGAATCTGTATAGATATTAATCCTTTTTCCTTGTCCTAGAATGAGAGCTTGGGTAAAGACCATAATTTTAGCCTTTTGGGCTGAGGTCAAGGGTGGATGGAAGGGGTTGTATCTCAATGGTGTCATGTAAACTACTGCATACCCTGCCGTTCACTGCCCATTCTGCACAAAGCTGCCTCCATCAGTGAACCACTCTTCATCAGGGTTATCTGAGGGTTGGTCTAGCAAGTCAGTGCTGCTGGAATAGGTAAGATAATAATCTCTAAGCAAGAATAAATCAAGTCTGGAGATGATTCTGTAGGCATTAAGGAGGCTGAATTTAAGGTATTGCAGATTTTTATAGTTACTTCAGGATTGTCCAGGAGAACGGTTTGATATCTGATCAATCTATTTCCTGTGAGCCAGACATACCTTTTCATTTCTAATACTCCTTATACCTGATGTGGATATAAGACCTCTAACTTCTGCCCACAGTTAACTTAGCAGCTTCCTTGGTTAACATGGCTGTGGCTGCAACTGCTCATAGTCATGGAAGCTGCCCAGTTGCAATATTGTCTAGCTTTTTGGAGAAATATACAAACAGTTGAGGTTCATTTTCTAGTCATTGGACTAAGACCCCTTCAGGCTATTCCCTGCTTCTCTGCTCTGTATAAAGGGAAAGGCTTGTTTAAATCAGGGATGCCTATGGCCGGGGCCTCAAGTAGGGCCTGCTGATTTTTTTAAAAGCTTGATGGTGTTCCTTTCCCTATATAATTGTTTCAGTGTCTGGTCCCTTAGTAGCTTCATATGAAGGCTTTGCAATTAGTCCAAAGCTTGGAATCCAAATTCTGCAAAATCTAGCCATTCCTAAGAATGAGCAGAGTTGTTATTTAGTAGTGGGTGGTGTTAGCTCAGTGATTGCTTTTATTCTTTCTTCTGACAGTTGTCTAGATCCTGGGGTTAGAATATATCCTAGTTTATTTTTAGCTAGTAATGTGGGCCTTTTTCTTAGAGAATCAATATCCCCAGTGTCCAAGGAAGTTCAGAGTTTGGATAGTGTTACAATCTAAGGCTTTCTCCAAGGAGATGTACACTAGGATATTCACCTACATAGTGTAAAATGGCTCCTTCTTGTAATTGTAATTCCTGTAGATCTTTTTCTGATGCTCTGACAAACAGATGAGGGCCATCTCTAAATCCTTACAGTAGTACCATCCAGGTATATTGCTGATGGGTCATTGTTTTGGAGTCTGTCCACTCAAATGCAAACAAGTATTGGAAATCTGGGTGGACAATGATACAAAAGAAGACTTTTTTTAACCCTAAAACTGTATACTACTGAACTGTAGTCCAGTACTTGAGTGAGCATGGTGTAAGGGCTGGCTACAAGGGGTTGTAGGGGGATAACAGCCTCATTAACTAGACTTCAATCCTGGACCAGTCTGTACTTCCCTGTCGGTTTAATAACGGGGAGAATTGGAGTATTGCAGAGGGATTGACAGGATATTAGCATCCCACATATTACAGATTTCTCCATGATAGGCTATAGAAACCCTAGGGCAGGGGTGCCAAACTCATTTTCACCGGGGGCCACATCAGCCTCATGGTTGCCTTCAAAGGGCCGAATGTAATTTCAACTCCTTAACAGTTAAGGAGTAGTTACAGTTATACAGCCCTAAAATTATTTTGACCCTTTGAAGGCAACCACGAGGCTGATGTGCACCTCCCCCCGAACCCCCCCTCACACCCTGTGAAAATGAATTTGACACCCCTGCCCTAGGGCCTTCCATTTGATAGGATACTGGTTCCTATGGGATAGGCTGTCTAACACTTTAAGCAAATTTGAGCTGATTGGGCAGTATAGGCTTTTCCAGGAACTCCAGAGTCACAGACTAGGGGGTCTACTTTTTGTAAAAATTTTTCTGGGGTGCCATTTTCTAATTAACTTTCATTGGCTAGCATAATTCTAAACATCTCAACTGGGACATCCTAAAGCTTTATTTTTTTTTAATTTAATCTTTATTGTATTTTTTGCTCATTACCATTTAGTCCCCTTATATGCCACACCCCCTAGCAATCACCACACTGTTGTCCATTTCCATGAGTCCTTTTTAATTTTTGCTCAACCCCACCACCCTCTAACTATCCCAAAACTAGCTGTCATCTGTTCTCCATCTATGACCCTCTGTTTTGCTTCTTACTTAAGTTTGTTCATTAGAGTCCACATATGAGTGAAGTTATATGATATTTTTCTTTCTCAAACTTGCTTATTTCACTTAGTATAATGTTTTCCAGATCCATCCATACTGTTGCAAAGGGTAAAATTTTCTTCTTTTTTACAGCTGAGTAGAACTCCATTGTATAAATGTCCCATAGTTGTTTTAGCCACTCACCTATTGGTGGACACTTGGCCTGCTTCCATATCTTGGTGATTGTAAATAACACTGCAATGAACATAGGAGTGCTTACGTTCTTTCGAATTACTGTCTTGTGTTCCTTCGGATATATTCCCAGAAGTGGGATCACAAGGTCAAAAGGCAAATGAATTTTTAATTTTTTGAGGTATCTTCACACTGCTCTCCACAGTGGCTACACCAGTCTGCATTCTCACCAACATTGCAAAAGTGCTCCCCTTTCTCCACATCCTCACCAGCACTTGTTGTTTGTTGATTTATTGATGACAACCATTCTGACAGGTGTGAGATGGTATCTCATTGTGGTTTAAATTTGCATTTCTCTGATTAGTGACATTGAGCATCTTTTTATACGCCTATTGGCCATCTGTATGTCCTCTTTGGAGAAGGGTCTCTTCAGCTCTTTTGCCCATTTTTTTAATTGTGATCTTTGTTTTTCTGGTGTTGAGTTTTGTAAGTACATTATAAATTTTTAATATTAACCTATTATTAGATGTAGCAGCAAATATTTTATCCCATTCTGTGCATTGTCTTTTTATTTTGTTGATTATTTCCTTTGCTGTGCAAAAACTCTAATTTGATGAAGTCCCATTTGGGTTTTTTTTGTTTGTTTGTTTCCCTTGCCCGGGGGGTGGGGGGGTGGTGGTGGTTATCCAATAAAAATTTTTTTTTCCTTTTTTTTTATTTATTTATTTTTAATCATTGTTCAAATACAGTTTTCTCCTTTATACTCCCAATCCATTCCCCCCTCCCACCCCTCCCCAATTCCCTCCCATTACCACCCTCCCTTTAGTTTATGACCATGTGTCCTTTAAGTTTGTTCCTGTGAACCCTTCGCACTGTCCCCTTAAATTTCCTCTACTCTCCCCTGTGGTCACTGTCAGCCTGTCCTCTATTTCAGTGCCTTTGGTTACATTTTGTTTGTTTCTTTGTTTTGTTATTTAGGTTCCTGTTAAAGGTGAGATCATATGGTATTTGTCTTTCACTGCCTGGCTTGTTTCAGCTTAGCATAATGTTTTCCAGCTCCATCCACGCTGTTGCATAGGATAGGAGCTCCTTCTTTCTTTCTGCTGCATAGAATTCCATTGTGTGAATGTACCACAGTTTTTTGATCCATTCGTTTACTGATGGGCATCTTGGTTGCTTCCAGCATCTAGCTATTGTAAATTGTGCTGCTATGAACATTGGGATGCATAGGTTCTTTTGAATTGGTGTTTTAGTATTCTTAGGATAGAGTCCCAGCAGTGGAATTGCAGGGTCAAAAGGCAGATCCATTTTTAATTTTCTGCTTTCCGTAGTGGTTGTACCAGTCTGCAGTCCCACCAGCAGTGCACTAGGAATCCCTTTTCTCCACAACCTCTCCAACACTTGTTGTTTGTTGCTTTGTTTATGATGGCCATTCTGTCTGGTGTGAAGTGGTATCTCATTGTGGTTTTAATTTGCATCTCTCTGATAGCTAGCGATATTGAACATCGTTTCATGTGTCTTTGGATTTTCAGTATGTCCTCCTTGGAGAAGTGTCTGTTCAAGTCCTTTGCCCACTTTTTAATTGGATTCCTTGTCTTCTTAGGGTACAGTCTTGTAAGTTCTTTATATATTTTGGAGATTAAACCCTTGTCTGAAGTATCATTGGTAAATATGTTTTCCCATACAGTTGGTTCTCTTTTAATTTTGATACTGTTTTTTTTGGCTGTGCAGAAGCTTTTAATTTTGATGAGGTCCCATTTGTTTATTCTTTCCTTTATGTCCCTTGCCCTAAGGGACAAGTCAGTAAAAAAGTTTCTTCATGAAATATCTGAGATTTTCCTACCTACGTTCTCCTCTAGGACTTTAATGTTTTATATTTAAGTCTTTTATCCACCTTGAATTTATTTTTGTATATGGTGTAAGTTGGTGCTCAAGTTTCATTTTTTTGCATGTAGCTGTCCAGTTCTCCCAACACCATTTGTTGAAGAGGCTATTTTTATTCCATTTTATGTTGCTGCCTCCTTTGTCAAATATTAATTGACCATAGAGGCTTGGGCTTATTTCTGGGCTCTCTGTTCTGTTCCATTGGTCTATGTGCCTGTTTTTATGCCAGTACCAGGCTGTTTTGATTACAGTGGCCTTGTAGTATAGTTTAGTATCGGGTATTGTGATCCCTCCTACTTTACTCTTCTTTCTCAAAATTGCAGCAGCTATTCGGGTCCATTTATAATTCCATATAAATTTCTGAAGTGTTTGTTGTATGTGTGTGAAATATGCCATTGGTACTTTAATAGGAATTGCATTGAATGTGTAAATTGCTTTGGGTAGTATGGACATTTTGATGATATTAATTCTTCCAATCCATGAACACGGTATATGTTTCCATTTGTTTGTGTCTTCCTTGATTTCTTTCCTGAGTGTTATATAGTTTTCTGAATACAGGTCTTTTACCTCTTTGGTTAGGTTTACTCCTAGATATTTTATTTCTCTTTTTGCTATTTCAAATGGAATTTTTTCCTTGATCTCTGCTTCTGCTGTTTCATTGTTGGTGTACAGAAATGCCTTTGATTTCTGGATATTGACTTTGTATCCTGCTGTTTTGCCAAATTCATTTATTAGGTCAAGCAGTTTTTTGGTAGAGTCTATAGGATTTTTCTATGTATACTATCATGTCATCTGCAAACAGTGACAGTTTTGTTTCCTCCTTTTCGATTTGGATGTCTTTTATTTCTTTTTCTTGTCTGATTGCTGTGGCTAAAACTTCCAGTACTATATTGAACAGAAGTGGTGAAAGTGGACAGCCTTGCCTTGTTCCTGATCTTAGTGGAAAAGATTTTTAATTTTTGTCCATTGAGTATGATGCTGGCTGTAGGTCTCTCATATATGGCCTTTATTATGTTGAGGAATGTTCGCTCTATTCCCACTTTGCCGAGTGTTTTTATCATGAATGGGTGCTGTACCTTGTCAAATGCTTTTTCTGCATCAATTGATATAATCATGTGGTTTTTGTCTTTGCTTTTGTTTATGTGATGTATTACATTTACTGACTTGCGAATATTGAATCATCCTTGCATCCCTGGAATGAATCCCACTTGGTCATGGTGTATGATCTTTTTAATGTATTGTCGGATGCAGTTTACCAGTATTTTGTTGAGGATTTTAGCGTCTATGTTCATCAGTGATATTGGCCTGAAGTTTTCTTTCTTTGTTGTGTCTTTATTTGGTTTTGGAATTAGGATGATGTTGGCCTCATAAAGAGAGTTTGGGAGATTCCCATCTTTTTGGATTTTTTGGAATAGTCTGTGAAGGATAGGGGTTAGCTCTTCCTTAAATGCTTTGTAGAATTCTCCTGTGAAACCATCTGGTCCCGGACTTTTGTGTGTTGGGAGTTTTTTGATTACTGCTTCAATTTCTTTTGTTGTTATTGGTCTGTTCAGGCTTTCTGCTTCTTTTTCATTGAGTTTTGGAAGATTATATTTTTCTAGAAATTTGTCCATTTCACCTAGGTTTTCAAATTTCTTGGCATACAGCTCTTTGTAGTAATTTCTTACAATCCTTTGTATTTCTGTGGTATCTGTTGTAATCTCTCCTCTTTCATTTCTGACTGTGTTTATTTGGGTCTTCTCTCTTTTTTTCTTGATGAGTCTGCTTAAGGGCTTGTCGATTTTGTTTATCTTTTCAAAGAACCAGCTCTTGGATTCATTGATCCTTAGAATTGTGCTTTTAGTCTCTATGTCATTTAATTCTGCTCTGATCTTGGTTATTTCCTTCCTTCTGCTTGCTCTGGGCTGCCTTTGTTGTTGTTCCTCAAGTTCTTGTAGATGTAGGGTTAGGTTGTTTGTTTGGAATGTTTCTAACCTTTTTAGGTGGGCCTATATTGCTATGAACTTCCCTCTCAGGACTGCCTTGGCTGTGTCCCATAAGTTTTGGGTTGTTGTGAGTTCATTTTCATTTGTTGCCAGAAACGTTTTGATTTCTTCCCTAATGTCATTCTTGACCCATTCATTGTTTAATAGCATGCTATTTAATCTCCATGATTTTGAGTGTTTTTGGTTTTTTTCCTTCAGGTTGATTTCTAGCTTCAGTCCCTTGTGGTCTGAGAAAATGCTTGGTATGATTTCAATGTTCTCGAAATTCTTGAGGCTTGTTTTGTGTCCTATCATGTGGTCTGTCTTTGAGAATGTTCTGTGTACATTTGAAAAGAATGTATATTTAGCTCCTTTTGGATGGAAGGCTCTGTATATATCTGTAAAGTCCATTTCCTCAAGGGTATTGTTCAATGCCACAATATCTTTGTTGATATTTTGTTTAGAAGATTTTTTGATAGTGGGGTGTTAAAATCTCCCACTATAATTGTGTTGCTGTCCATATCTTTCTTGAAGTACTCTAAGATTTTCTTTATGTATTTGAGTGCTCCTATGTTGGGTGCATATATATTTACAATATTTATGTCTTCTTGGTGGATTCTTCCCTTGAGTATTATGAAGTGACCTTCTCAGCCTCTCTTTATGGACCTTTTTTGGAAGTCTATTTTGTCTGATATGAGTATTGCTTCCCCAGCTTTTTTTTCCTGTCCATTTGCTTGGAAGATTTGTTTCCATCCCTTCACTTTCAGCCTGTGTAGGTCTTTTATCCTGAGGAGGGTCTCTTGTAGACAGCAGATATGTGGGTCATTTTTTCTTATCCATTCAGCTATTCTGTGTCTTTTGATTGGAGCATTTAATCCATTTACGTTTAAGGTTATTATTGATACGTACTTATTCATTTTCTTTTATGTACGTGTGTTCCCTCTCTCTCTCTCTCTCTCTCTCTCTCTCTCTCTGTCTCTCTCTCTCTCTCTCTCTCTCTCTCTCTCTCTCTCTCTCTCTTTTCCTTCCCTTCCTTAAAGCAGTCCCTTTAGGATCTCTTGCAGAGCTGATTTGGTCGAGGTGTATTCTTTTAGACTTCTTTTGTCTGGGAAGCTTCTTATTTGGCCTTCTATCTTGATCGAGAGCCTTGCTGGATATAGCAGCCTTGGTTGCAGACCTCTGGTTCTCATTACCTGGAGTATTTTTTGCCATTCTCTTCTGGCTTGAAGTGTTTCCATTGAGAAGTCGGCTGTTAGCCTTATTGGGGGCTCCCTTGTATGTTACTTCCTTTTTTCTCCCTTGCTGCCTTTAAGATTCTCTCTTTGTCTTGAAATTTTTGCCATTTTAATTATGATGTGCCTTGGGGTGGGTCTCTTTGGGTTCCTCTTGATTGGGACTCTCTGTGTTTCCTGGATTTGTGTGACTTTTTCTCTCATCAAATTAGGGAAGTTCTCCTTCATTACTTTTTCAACTAGGTTTTCGATCCCTTGCTCTTCTTCTTCTCCTTCTGGTATCCCTATTATACGGATATTATTATGTTTCATATTGTCTTGCATTTCTCTTAATCCCTCTTCATTCTTTCTGAGCCTCTTTTCCTTTTCTTGCTCTTTCTGGATGTTGTTTTCTACTTTGTCCTCCAGCTCGCTAATCCGATCTTCTGCTTCATTGATCCTGCTTTTCATTCCTTCTACTGTGTTCTTCAGTTCAGAAATTGTATTCTTCATTTCCTCTTGACCTTTGTTGAGAGTTTCTATTTCCTTTTTCATGTTTATATGGTTCGCAGTGAGATTGATGTAGTTTCCCTCTAATTTCTGAAAACTCAATGTGAGTTCATTGAACTTCCTGGTAATCATTGTTTTGAACTCACTTTCTGATAGTTGAGTTGCCTCTATTTCATTTAGCATTTTTCCTGAGGCTTCCTCATTTCCCTTTAGTTGGGGGTTGTTTCTTTGTTTTCTCATTGTTCGTGTGTTTCTTCTTTTTTCTTCTTGTTTGTTAATTTGATCTGTCCTGATTCCCTGCATTTATGGTGTGAACTTCTGTGGTGGAATATTTGTGAGATTCAGTGGTGCAGTATCCTTCATGTATCCTGGTGTTCACAGCTTCCCCCTCCTCTTTTTTGTGATCAGTTGGAGGAATAAGGCAAAATGGTTTAAGACAGCAAGACAGTATACTATGATATTTACATTAGCAGCCAGTAGAGAAGAAATGGGTTATCCTTTGGCTCCTTATAATGTTAACCGTGATCCTCCACCCCACTATCCACGTTTTAGAAAGGGTGGAAAGAGGGTAAGACTCTTATTGGGGACGAGAGGATTGTTAGTTGGATCTAGAAAGCTGTGAGGCTGTGGGAGGTCAGATTCTAAGGTAGGGTTGGATTAAAGATTAGTATATAGGAATAGTGTGTAAAAGAATAGAGACAACCCCCACAATAGTATAGTTCAGGAAATTGCAAAGCGGGCTGAGATCAGGTAGGGGTATTGAGAAGTATTTACAATTGTATAGACTAGGTCTTACTAACAGTAATAGTAAAGTGACAGTCTTGTGGCAGAATCGATGAGGTCTAGATAACAAGAATAAAGAGTATAGAACCTTGAGAGGTGTATTAATGGAACACAGATGAAGGATAGTAAGTTATCAACACCTTGTAACTGAGATACCAGGGGGAACCTCTCAAATGACAGTATAACCAGCCAAGCAAAGAAGATGATACAGAAAGAAAAAGAATACCAAAATAATATTAAAATTAAAAATGTCAGAAAAGTGAGAAAAAGATAATACAAATTTTCAGTAACTTGCAAGATAAAAAAAAAAGAAGAAGTAAAGAAAACCAGAAGATGTAGTGCAGGAGAGGTAAATTTGGAGTGGAAAGAAATAATATTAGGATGAATGGAAGAGAAACATAAGGGATTGCGAGATAAAAATAATAAGAATTGAAAAATAAAATATCTCATAAAACACAAGATCAAATCAATCAACTAACAACAGCCACAAAAAAACAAACCAAACCAAACCAAACAAAAAAAAAGAAAAAAAAGAAAAGAAAAAAAAACAAAGAACAAACAAACAAACAAACCCTCTTGTTGGTTTCTAACTGGCCAGACCAGTTTTTCTGATCTTGCTGGCTGCAGCTGGCTGCAGCTGGCTGAGGGACCTTTGAAATGCTTCTCTCTCTCCCAGCCCAAATCTCAGCAAGTCTGTCAGAATACTGACTTGCTGTGCCCTGGGCGCTCCCAAGCACACTGGCTCTCTGGATCTCACCTCCACATTCTTCCAGACTCTGGGGTCCTGCAGGATTCCAGCTCTATGATCTCAGGAGGCACCCGCGACTTTTTGGGATTCACTGCGCCCTCCCTGCGAATCGTAAAAGGGTGCACCCCTCCCCCAAACTTTTGAGATTCACGGTCTAGGATCGCCCTAAGCGCCTCGCCCTGCCCATTCCGGGCTTCGCAGCGAGCTCGAGACAGTCTTCCCGATGATGCGCAAGCCGAGCCCTTTCCAGCTCCGTGGTCACCGCTGAACCGAACTCAGACCGCGTGTTGGCGCCTTTCCTAGCTCCCCCTGGTCGTGCTGGCTGGAAATTTCTGAGCCACTACTGTAGGAACGCACCAAGCACCACGTCCCTCCCGGGATCCCATCTCGCGATTCAGGCCTCCCTATGGGGCTCCAACTCTGTGCTCTCCACTGATCTGCACTTCCTCTGGGCTAGGGGTGCAGGCTAGGGGTGCAGGCACTCTTCCAGGCTGCCCCTGATCCTGTCAGCTAGAGGCCCTCACTTCTCCCAAGTCTCTGGGCGGGTGTTCATAGTCCCTGGGCGATTTTTTCCCAGTCCAACTGGCCAATCTGTTCCTTCTAGCAACACGTTCTCCCCTGCAGTTGCTCACCCCACCCCTGTATTCGGGGGAGGGAGCAGCGACTCCGCTCTCCCAGGAGCCCCGAGCACCGGGCCTGGGGACTGCACACCCCTAGTCCCCGCGCCATTCCCTGGGCCCCTTTTGTCCTGAAGAAGTCTCCTTACCGTCTGGTTTTTCCGTGATCACAATAATTTTTGATGTCCTGCTTTCAAAAGTGATTCGGTAACCTAGTCCACTTGCTCTGTTTCTCCACCGATCCCCGAGTTTCCCTCCTCTTCACAGAAGCCGAGAAGAACGCTGCCTAGAGTAAAGCCGCCATCTTCCCGTCCCCCCCCCCAATAAAAAATTTCTATAAGCAATGTCCAAGATTTTGCTGCCTATGTTTTCTTCTAGGATTTTTGTGGTTTTGGGTCTAACATTTAAGTCTTTGGTCCATTTTGAATTTATTCTTGTGTGTGGTATAAGAAGGTGGTCCAGTTTCATTTTTTGCATATATCTATCCAACTTTCCAGCACCATCTATTGAATAAACTATGTTTAGCCCATTGTATGTGCTTGCTTCCTCTGTCAAATATTAACTGACTATAAAGGAGTGGGTTAATTTCTGGGCCCTCTATTCTGTTCCATTGATCTGTGTGTCTGTTTTTATGCCAATACCAGGCTGTTGTGATTACTATGGCCTTGTAGTACAGTTTTAATATTAGGTAGCATGATTCCTCCTACTTTGTTCTTCTTTCTCAGGATTGCTGTTGCTATGCAGGGCCTTTTGTGGTTCCATATAAATTTTTGAAATATCTGTTCTAGTGAAATATGTTAGAATGTCATTGTTGACCCCTAGAGGGGCTGCATCCCCCAGAACAAAGAGCTGGATTGCAATATAGTACCATGAAGCATTGAACATAAGGAACCTCTGACCATTTGCCTAACCTTCTACTAAACAGGTGTAACTGGAGTATGATATTGTAATTATTGTTACCATTTTCAGGCCAAACTTCCCCATCTTCCCCTATACTGAAACCAAGCCATATTGCAAAAGAAAATTGGCCTCTTTTTCTTAAGATTTTCAGAGTCAAATTTGTCCCAGTTTCTAAGAATCTATCCCAGCAGCAATCCTGAGGTGATAGAGGGTGTATTTCCCATTTTGTCCATGGTGTACCTGAGGAAGGGAAAAAGAGAGTGGAACTCTCTGGGTCCCTAGAAGCATCCCCTTTGCCTAAGGAGTTCTTTAGTGGGTTACAGGGAGTCCCCCATTTATCCCACCATTACACACTACCAGACATCTCTAGCGATACAAAGACTTGGGTGTGTCAGCTGGCAAAAAACAAACTAGAGTTACCATGGACTAATTGTACCCTCTTTCCTGGTGTCTGATTCAGAGGCTTCAGTTAAATTGGACATGTCATGAAGATTCTTGGTAAGTTGGACTCTTGCAAGGAGTTGTAGGAAAGGGACTATACCAGTCATTTAAAACATTTCCCAATAAGACTGGAGACCAAAACAAAACTGCTCTATCAGTCTGTTCCTGAGTACAAGAAAAATAAATCCTCCAGTTATGTGGGCCAGGTTCTCTCCTGTCCTGAAAATCTACAGGACTGAAACATCTAAAGAGGAGACATATGCCCTTCTCTGTAAAATACCAGGGGGGAAATTGATTAACTCAAACTGGTTTCCTCTGCTCTTCATGAGTACAGAGGGGGCAGGAGCATTCTAGCTTTTTACAAACCTACTTCAACCTGCTCTAGGGCAGTACCAATTGAAAGGGCCCACCAACCTTAACTTACATACAGCATTAGAGCAAATGCAGAAAATATTTCGGTTGCAAAAGAGACAAACCAAATAGGGAAGAGGTGCAAATAAAGAGTCCAAAATTCAGCAGGTGAAGCAAATCTTAGGAGGAACGTGGTTGTCTTGTGAATGAGGCTGACAGTACAAGAGGACAGAGCAAAGATGGGAGGTGCACCCGGCAACCCTTTCTGAGATTTACAGTAGTCCCTAGTGGAGAGCCACAGAGAAGGGAACGATGTTGTGTTTTACAGTGTGCCTCATTATGTAGACATTGTCTTATGTGTGGTGGGGGACCTAGTGTCTTTTTTCTCTGATCCACGACCAGGTAATACCTTACATGGGAGTCTTTTAAGCAGCATGCACCCTTTTGGCTTAACTTCCTGGTCTGTGCCTATGCAAAAGTGGCAACTCTCTTCAAAGACCAAGGGCATCCCAAGGCATCAGAAAACAGAATGGAAAGGAGACAGAACGAAAGTCTCCTCCAACCAATAAGCCCGTCAAGAATTATCTTACTGCTCTGGTGTTTCCACAGAAGACCTCCTGGCTGGCTCACCAGATTGTTGCAGTTGGTTGTGAACAAAGAATTGAACAGACTACACAAACAAAGATAAAGAAATGAAGCAAGCAAGATTTATTAAGCCCAAGATACAGGAGTGGGCCATTTCTGAACAGAGAATGGAATCCTTCTGCTGAAAGTGTGCAAGCTTTACTGGGTCCCATGATTCTCCTTGATTGCCTACATGGGGAGGAAACCACAATGCTAATTTAGGGTAATGAGGCAAAGGTACAACTGAAGCTCTGGTGCACAAATGTGGCTCCTTGCCAGGTTTCACAAGACATTTCTCAGAAATCAGGATGCTAACTGATGATAGCTCCAGTATCTCAGGACTTCCTTGTTCCTATTCTGTCTCCTGCCTCACTAAGAATGATGTTAAAGTGTTTACTGCCAATATTTTCTTCTAGGAGTTGTATGGCTTTAGGTCTTACATTTAAGTTTTTCATCTATTTTGAGTTTATTTTTCTACATGTTGTAAAGACAGTGGTCCATTTCATTTTCTTGCATGTATCTAGTCTAGTTTTCCCAGTCACACTTACTGAAGAGACTGTCATTTCTCCATCATGTGTTCTAGTCTCCTTTTTCATAGATCAATTGACTATATAAGCATGGGCTTATTTCTGGGCTCTCTATTCTGTTCTATTATCTGTGTGTCTTTTTATACCAGTTATATACTGTTTTTATACCAGTATATACTGTTTTGATTATGATAGCTTTGTACTATAGTTAAAAATCAGAGAACATAATGCCTCTAACTTTCTTTTTCTATCTCAAGATTGCATTGGCTGTTCATGGTCTTTTGTGATTCCGTATAAATTTTAGAGTTATTTGTTGTAGTTCTGAGAAGAATACCATTTGTATTTTGATAGGGATTGCATTGATTCTGTATGTTGCTTTAGGTACTGTGATCATATCAATTCTATTAATCTCTCCAATCCTTGAGCCTGGTATATCTACCCAATTACTTGTGCCCTGTTCAATTTCTTTGTTCAGTGTCCTATAGTTTTTAGGGTAGATGTCTTTAACCTCCTTGGTTAAGTTTATTCCTAGGTATGTTTTTCTTTTTGATGCAATATTAAATGGGATTATTTTCTTAATTTCTGATTCTGATTGTTCATTATTAGTATACAGAACTGTGACAGATTTCTATTTATTTTGTATTCTGCTACAATACTTTACTGAATTAATTTATTCTCTTTTTGGTGTATTCCTGAGGGTTTTGTATATATAACATCATATCATCTGGAAATAGTGACAGTTTTAATTCCCTTCCCATCTGGATGCCTTTTCTTTTTATTGTCTTATTTCTGTGGCTAGGATATCCAATACTATATTGAACAACAGTGGTAAGAGTGGTCTTCCTTCTCTTGCTTTTGATATTGGAGGAAAAGCTTCCAGGTCTCCACCATTGACTGTATGTTAGCTGTGGGTTTGTCATATATAACCTTTATCATTTTAAGGTAAGTTCCTTCTATAAACTTGTTGATAGTTTTTGTTATAAATGAATGTTGATTTTTTCAAAGTCTTTTTCTATTGAGATTATTACATGAGTTTTAGCCTTGTGTTTATTGATGTGATATATCACATTAATTTGTGGATATTGAACCATCCTTCCATTCCTGATATAAATACCACTTGGTCATGGTGTATAATCTTTTTAACATATTTTTTAATTTGGATTGCTCATATTTTGCTAGGAATTTTTCCATTTATGTTCATAAAGGACATTAGCCTGTCATTCTCTTTTTTGTAGTGTCTTCATTAGTTTTGGAATCAGGGTAATGCTGGCCTTGTAGAATGAGTTTGGAAGTGTTTTTTCTCTTCAATATTCTTGAATACTTTGAGAAGAGTAGGTATTAATCCTTCTTTAAATATTTGGTAGAATTCACCTATGACACTGGCTGGTCCTGGGCTTTTGTTTGTGGAGAGGAATTTTTAAATTACTGATTCAGTTTTATTGCTAGTTATTGATCTGTTCATATTTCCTGTTCCTTTCCACTTTAATCTTGGAAGGTTGTTTCTAGAAATTTATCCATTTCTTCTAGATTGTTGATTTTGTTAGCATATAATTGTTCAAAGTTTTCTTAAATGATCTTTTGTATTTCTGTGATATCAGTTGTAATCTTTTCTCTTTCATTTCTGATTTTATTTATTTAGGCCCTGCTGTCTTTTTCTTGATGAGTCTGATGAGAGGTTTGTCAATTTTATATTTCCTTTCAAAGAAACACTTCTTGGTTTCATTGATCTTTTCTATATTTATTCTCTATTTTGTTCATTGCTCCTCTAATATTTATTATTTCCTTCCTTCCACTTACTTTGGTTTGTTTGTTTGTTCTTTATCTAGTCCCTTTAGGTATAAAGTTATATTGTCTATTTGGGATTATTCCTGTTCCTGGAGATAGGCCTTTATAACTGGAATTCTCTCTTAAAAGGCTTTTGTTGCATCCCATAAATTTTGGAAGGCTGTATTTTCATATTCATTTGTGTCAAGGTAGTTTTTTATTTTCTATTCATTTTTTTCTTTGCTCCATTTGTTGTATAGTATATGTTGTTTAACCTCCATGTATGTGTGTTTTTTCCAGTTTTTGTCTAGTAATTTCTAGTTTCATGCCATTGTGGTTGGAAAATATGCTTGATAATTTCAATCTTCCTGAATTTTTTAGGAATCTTTTGTTGCCTCGTATGTGCCTAAAATGTGGTCTATCCTGGACAATGTTCTTTGTGCCCCTGAGAAAACTACATATTGCGCAATTTGGGGATGAAATGATCTCTAAATGTCTATTAAGTCAGTCTGCTCTACTATGATATTTAAGGCTATTATTACCATATTAATTTATATCTGTATGATCTATCCACTTAAATAAGTGTGGTATTAAAATAGTCCCCAGCTATTAATGTATTACTGTTAATTTCCATCTTTATTTCCATTAATATTTGCTTTATATACTTAGGTGCTCCTGTATTGGGGGCATAGATATATACAGTTGTTATAATCTATTCTTGGATTGACCACTTTATCATTTATGTCTTTGTCTTCTTTGTCTCCTTTTAGATTCTTTATTTTTTAAGGTCAATTTAGTTGGATATTACTGTTGCTACTTTAGCTTTCTATTCATTTCTATATTCATAGAATAACTTTTTTCATCTCTCACTTTTAGTTCCTGTGTGCCTTTCAATGTAAATTGAGTCTCTTATAGGGAAAGTGTAAATGTGTCTTGTGGGATTTGTTTTTGTTCATTCAGCCATTGTATATATTTTGATTGGTGCATTTAGTCCAGTTATATTTAAAGTAATTATTGATAGGTATGTGCTTACTGACATTTTGTTCATTGTTTTTTGTTGATTTTACTGTTCTTTATTCTTTTTTCTTTTGATCTCTTTCCTTTTGAATTCATAGTTTTCTTTAGTGTTTTGTTTGGGTTTCTTTCTATTATTTTTTTTGCATTCACTGTGTAGGTTTTTAGTTTATGGCTACCATGAGGTTCATATACATCCATCTATATCTATAGCAGTCTGTTTGCAGCTGATAACTGATAGCACTGCATTTTTACTCCCTCATCAGGCTTTGTTTTTGATGTCATGTTTTATATATATTTTCTTTTCTGTATCCCTCTTTTTCATATAGTTAATTTTGCTACCTTCATCTTTTAACCTTCATATTAGCTTTTTAAGTGGTTTGATTCACTGTGTTAATTATACACTTGCCTTTACCAGTGAGGTGTTTTCTTTCCATCCTATATTTTATTATTTCTCATTATGGCCTCTTATATTCTGCGTAAATAAGATCCTTTAATATTTCTTGGAAATCCAACTTAGTGTTGATTAACAGCTTTAGTTTTTACTTGCCCTGGAAACTCTTTTATCTCTCCTTGAATTCTGAATGATAAACTTGCTGGGTAAATTATTCCAGGTTGTAGGTCTCTTTCAGCACTTTAAATTTGTCCTACTATTCCCTTCTGGCTTTTAAAGTTGCTGCTGAGAACTCAGCTGATAGCCTTATGGGTTTCCTTTCTATATGAGAGTGTCACTTGTTTTCTTCTTGCTTCCCTCAATATTGTCTCTTTATCCTTAACTTTTGTCATTTTAATTACAACATGCTTTGGTGTGGGCCTCTTTGGGTTCACATTGTTTGGAACTCTCTTTGCTTATTGGACATCTGTTTCCTTTCCCAAGTTAGGAAAGTTTTCAGTTATTATTTCTTGAAATATACTTTCTGCACTTTTCTCTCTCCTCAGCTTCTATAATCCCTATAATGCAAATGCTAGACCATTTGATGTTGTTCCAGAGGTCACTAATAGCATATTCATTTTTTAAACTGTTGTTTTAATTTTGCTGTTCTTCAGGTGATATTTACTACTCTGTCTATAGGTTGCTAACCCATTCTTCTGTATTAATCTGCTGTTGATTCCTTCTAAAGTATTTTTATTTAAATTATTCTCTTTTTCCTTTCTGCTTGGTTCTTTATTATATTTTTAGCTCTTTTTTGAAGTTCTCTGAGTTCCTCTATCCTACTCTGAAGTTTGTTGAGCATCCTTATGACCATTTTTTAAAATTTTTTATAGGCAAATTACTTAACTCCATTTTATTAGATTTTTTTCCTCCATGGCTTTGTGTTCCTGCAATTGGGGCATATTCTTCTGTCTCCCTACTTTGTTTGACATTCTATGTATGTTCCTATAAGTTAGGTGAAATAACTCTCTCTCCCAATATTGAAAAAGTGTCTTCTGTGAAGACTATGTGTTAGATAGTTTTGGCGGGCTGATTGTATTCTGCATTGGCACATGTCATGTCTGTCCAGAAGTAGTGGATTCTCTAAGAAAGAACCTGGTGTACACATATGTGCAGTAGCTCCCTGTTGTCCTGGGTGTCGTGGCTATGAAGTTGGGGTGGGTGAGCCTGATGTGTGTATGCTGCTTTGGCCTTTTGATCTGGGTGGGGCTGCCAGATATGTGCTCACAGAAGCATACCACTAAGTCTTAACTTTCTCTGGATGGTGCAGCTCCATGTATACGTGCAGCACTGGCCAGCCCTGCATACAAGTACTGTAGTTCTACACTCTCTCTGTGTTGCAGCACCATGCTGTACCTGGTAGATCAATATCCAGCTAGAGGGACCCCATTCATCCATACCATGGTGCTATCCTTTTTGTACTCTAGGTAACTCCAGGAGTGGTATTGGGCAAATGCAACAACAGCCCTACAGGTTAGCTAAGGAACAAGAGAGAGTTGCAGTCCTAGAGAGACCCTCAGCTCCCAGAAAACTAGATCCCCAACCTTCTCTATGCAGTCTTGGCCTCTTTCTCACTCTCTTTCTCTTGTCATCTTGTGCAGAAGCTGTTCAGTTGGCCCTTAGTTACCTATCAGGAGGAATTGCTCTAAATATACACATGCATTTGATATGTACTCGGGAGGAGCTCAGCATCCTCCTATGCCACCATCTTGGACCCTCCTCAGGAAGTATTTTTAAAAAATAGGTGTGATTAGTAAATTATTTAGGCTTGTTGGTGATCACAATACTAATTCTTCTAGAATAAGACACCACACACACTCAACAGAACAAGAAACAAGGCATGTGTCTCATGAGAGGAGCCACACTCATTGGTAGACACTGCTTTACCAGTACTTTTTCAGCCTGAGAATATCAAGAGGAGAAACATATCTCTTCACAACTAAAAACTGTACTTCTATTTACTTGGGTTTCTCTTGAGCTCTCTATCTCCTGTGGAGTTCATTCTGGAGTCACTACTACTATGTAACTTAACAAAAATGTGGCTCAGAGCAAAGAACTCATTTCTAGATTCTCCAGGTAACAACCTCTGCCCCACAACTAGTTAACACAGTTCACTTCCTAGTTCTGCAGAGCTGGACCTAGGAGAGCATGAGATGTTTCCACTTCACTCATCATACCAGATTTTAGCTGACACACTCAGTATTCAACAGATATTTCTGAGCACTACTTAAACACATGACTCTTTGGACTCAAGTACAATAATTGACATGTGGCCCTACTACATTTCATTTTATATTCAAACCACCATTCCAATTATAAGGGTCTTGATCACTAAGGCTCTGTTATGTATTTTCTTTTCCTACATAATCAATCCATGAATGAGAAGCTGGCAGCCTCTGTTCTTATACAGACTAAACAAGTTAAATTGAACAAGACATTTCTCCAGTTAAACTGTAATCTGTTAGACATCATCCTTTCTGTATAGTCAATCACTCTTGATTATATAAGGAATCCTCTTTCCAATATTGACTAAGGAAATGTATGCTACAGTCAATGTTTTCTTGAAAATAATGGATACCTCAGGCTGTGCAATCTGTATCATAGGCTTAAAGGTATTTATCTTTCAAAGCTTTGAAAAATATTCATGGCCAAGGTCCAAAAAAGTACTCATCAAATATAATAAAATAATCATCAGTGTGCCAGACTCATGTGATATTAGCAACAGGTGAGTGCATATTGTTCATACCTGTTTGGGAGATTAGATGCAGCTATGTATTACTGAGTAGAGAGACTTCAACAATTGACTAAATTATCTACATTTTATTCTGTTTAGTTTTAGTGACTTTCAGAGATGAAATGTGATAAAAATAATAGCTGATACAGTACACTGTGGCTCATCTTCTGTCATGTTGAAAACTTCTCAGATTTTTTACATATGTCATAAGCATAGAACTCATTTCAGAGCAGAATCCAGAGAAACAAGAATGCCTGTGCTACTGTTAATGAATAAGAATTAGATTATTCTGGGCTTTTAAGCTACCATATCTGTAATCAGTTCTTAGCATCTTGGTTTCTTGATCTTTCTTTCTTATGTTGAGAAAACATTCCTCTAAATCCAATTTATAGATTAAGCCATAGCAGGAGTGCAGCAACAGAGCTTGCAGGAAAATTCTTTAAACCAAATAAAACAGTGACCTTCCCACATTTTCACAAGAACCTTGAATCACATGCATACATTTATAAGTAAGACTTCTAAAGAGGTTTTTTAAAAACATATCTAAGAAAACATTAGCACAGGGTAGGGAACATTTTTATCACTTTCCATAAAATGTCCCCCTAGAAAGGCATTTTTACTATCTTTTTGAGGCTCTAAATGAAAACTAGGTTTCAATCTCTGGCCTAAAAAACTATTCTGAGATAATAAATGTCAAGGCAGCTTGAACTAGCTTACCTAAAAAGAACACTTTAAGAAGGACATTGATTTAAATCCCAGCTTCCTTCCCTTCACTGCTGGTTCCCTGTGGATTTTTCTTTATTTCACTTAACACAGTCTTCATTTCTTCCCTTATGCATTTGCCATACTCAACAAATTCTCTGAGCATCCTTATCACCAGTATTTTGAACTCTGCATCTGATAGATGCAGAGTTCAATATAGGTTGGCTATTTCCATTTTGCTTAGTCTTTTTCTGGAGTTTTGATCTGTTCTTTCATTTGGGCCATATTTCTTCTCCACCATTTGGCAGCCTCCCTGTGTTTATTTCTGTGTATTACTGAAATACACAGTATTTCATGGAGCTGCTTTGACTTGGTGCACCTGTTACATTTTAAGGGGCGGAGTCTTAGGTATCTGCCAGGGTGGGGCAACCCACTTCATTACTTTGTGGAGCTGTATGTGGGGGAGAGGTTGGATTGAAGGGCAGATAAAGTACTTCCCAGACAAGGTAAAGCTAAAGGAGTTCATCATCACCAAGCCCTTATTATATGAAATGTTAAAAGGACTAATTTAAAAAAAAAAAGATCAAAACTATGAACAGTAAAATGACAACAAACTCACCACTATTGACAATTTAATCTAAAAAAAAAACTAAGCAAACAATTAGAACAGGAACAGAATCATAGAAATAGAGATCCCATGGAGGATTATCAGTGGGGAGGTAGAAAGGGAAGAATGGTGGAAAAGGTACAGGAATTAAGAAGTATAAATGGTAGGTACAAAATAGACACAGGGATGTTAAGAACAGTATAGGAAATGAGGCAGCCAAAGAACCTATATGTACAACCCATGACATGAACTAAGGCAGGCATTGCTGGAGGGAAGGGGGGTACTCTGAGGAAGAAAGCAAAGGAGGAAAAAATTGGGACGACTATAATAGCATAATCAATAAAATATACTTAGAAAAAGAAAAAAGGAGGACACTGAAAACTGGTGTCATCCCTCAAGGTGGCTACCTCCCAAGAAACAGTTTGAGAGCACTGAAAACTGAGTGGAAGGAATTCACTGATGATGAAATTCCTTAGCACCAAGCTGGAGTCAAAAAGGTGTATTTGCCTTTATTGAACAGAGAATTTACTTTACCTGATGTGATGATCTTCTTGCATTACAACTTTGCTTTGGAAAACAGTAAAAAAAGAAAGAAAGGAAAAGAAAAGAAAACAGCATTTTCTTCACGCAAGACCATGTAATTTACTTAGCCCTTGCTTCATTCCACACTACTTAAAAGTAAATTCCATGGTAGAAGCGGTTATGTGCTAAAGTGCATACTAAACATTTTGATCAAATTTGACATTTTCTAAAAAGCCTCTATAGTGGAAATTCTGTATATACACACTTAAGACTCTGGCCCCGTACTTTTTTTGGAATGATGTATGCAAGTACATAAAATTTGGCTATAAAAACTTTCAGGCAGAAAGTTTCCTCTGAAAATAGTAAACACTTTAGGTCGTATAATATGTATCATAAGATAAAGGTATTTATCTTTCAAAGTTTGAAAGATATTCATGTCCAGGGCCCCAAAAATAAAACTATTTAATATACACAACAGTCATCAATGTGCCAAACCCATGTAACATGTGAAGCAACAAGAGACCCTTGGAAGACAGGGGCTGTGGTAGGGATTGGCAGTGGTAGTAGTCTCTGTTTGAAGACAGTAATAAATAATATGATCATTCTATTTTTTAGTGCACCGAACCTTATATTAAGTACAATACATTAAACTGATAACTCAGAGAATTTTTTGGCAAGAGCTTTAATATAAGAGGTTTTTGTTGTCAAGAACTGGAAACTAAGTGAAGTCTTCAAATATTTTGAAAATCCAGAACCAGATATATTGACCCATAATAAAGAATGACCAAATTGATTTATTTAATATCATGTCAGGTTATAGTTATCTCCTTCCACATACCCAAACCTTCCCTAAACCAATTCTGTGGTTATGATATGGCAACACCAAAAAATGGTAGCCATAGCTGAACATAACCCCATCAAAATTTATATTAATCTATACTAACTATAAGCTCTATGTTACTTTTGTCTACTGGCAAATAAATAAATAAAATAAATAAATAATGCAAGAAAATTACTGTATCTCACACTTCTTTGGGACGTATACAGACAATGTTTAGCACTTTGAAATGACAATATCTAGCAGTACTAGAAAATATTCTTCACATGGAGGGCAATCTGACCAAAGGAAATGCCACTTAGATTGTTAATTATATTTTATGTTAATTGGATAGTCATAATTTAGTAAATATGAAACCAAACATATGACTCTGCCTTAACATTTAGCAATGGTATAATTTGTTTGGAGCTATAGTTCATTCACATGACTCAGCTGATCTCACAGTTCCATGTCCACATTATTATTCACATTTAAATACTAAAATCATCATGCAATAAAAGTTTTGACCTCTGGTATCCAAAATTTACAAAATCTAAACCAACTAACCAGAGAATCTAAAAAATTACAAATTATATTTTTCAATGTTTCTCACTAGAGCTTATTTTTAACTGGGCCGCTGTGCATGTTGAATGGGTACCACATTTGCAGCCATTTAGCAAGTCTGGGCAAGCAATCCTAATACTGCTGCTGGTTCTGCTGGCGGAAGAGGGCCATGCTTTCTGTGCATGCAGACACTGACCCTGTGCTCTCTTTCCTTTCCTGTCTCCTGTGCCATGCTTGCTGTGTAGCAAATGGAGTCTCTGGCAGTAAGTTAACTTTCTTTCATACTCTCTGCCCATTTGAGGCATGGACCCATAACAAATCTTATTTTCACTGTTACTGTTATATCTCTTAGCATGTTTCCCCTTTTTCCTTCCATTTTATTTTATTTGGTAGACTGATATATGCCAGTTTGTTAGTAGCATTCTGAGCTGCTTTTGTCCCAAAAGTTGAAACCTACTTTTTTCTACTCAAAGTTGCTATGAATTCTCATACTATCTATGGAATATTTTGAGTTATAACTACCATAATCTGACCCTTAGGAAAGTCAGAGTTTTCATAGATAGGTTTCATCTTAAATTGCAAAAGTAGCATTATTTTTTAAATACTTTTTATTTATCTGCAACTCTCTGGCAATTATCTTTTATACCACATTTTAAAAGACTTTCCATAAAGAAAACTTTAAAATAAGATGTTTTACTGAGACAACCAAAGATCTAGTTTGGGGTAACTAGTGAGTTTAGCTACTTCTTTAATCTTAGGCTAGTTTCCAGCATTCAGAGATCAGATAAATCTAAGTAAAATTTTTCTCCTTAAGGGCCAGAGAAAGAGTAAGCGAAGAAAGAAACTTTATGCAGCATAGTTTTAAGTGAACTTCAGGAACTTTTATAAATTAGGATCAAAAGTCTGTTAATAATACTATTAACAGAATATTCTTCCTAAATTTAAATTCTTGTCATTTATCTCCTTGAACTGATTTGGGGGAACAGTTTTAAGCCATCACAGCAGCTCTCAAAACAGAGCTGAGTTTTTCTTAACTCCATTAGCAAAAGAAAGGCCCTAGTTATCTTCATGGAAGCACACTTGAAAACTGAATAGTGAAATGTAGTTTAAGCCACATATTTAACCACTTTCACTGGAGACTGCTCAGCCATGCAGTTCTACCTAATGAAGGTTATTCTTTTCTTTACACAGAATCCCATCTACTACCTAGAATTAACCCATTCTTAGAATTAAAAACAGGCAATGTTTAAAGGCTGTTATGAGTAGATATGGCTCAAAGAGCAATATTATCATTGGTGTTAGAATTACTCATAATTATTTTTCTCTCATAGGATACATAAGCCATATAATGAAAACATTTTAAATTCCAGAGGTATCCATAGGGTTTTAGGGCCATTTTGTATGATCACTTGTTTATGTTCTTTCCACATTTAGTTTTTAATGTTTTGTAATTTCTCCTTTTTGGTCAGCATATTTTGGCTGCTTTTTATATCTCTTTAATTCAACAAACACTTATTGACCACTAAACAGCAGCCTCATCAGTAAAGCTGACACAGCACCTTAAGGTGTTTACACAGACTTCAGGATGAGTATCTGTACCCAAAATGCAGCCAGAATTGTCTCATGGTTAATCTCCCAGGTGTCTGCTGAATTTATAAACTTAACACTTAGAATGACTTAATGTTTTACCTTTCAAATGTACTTTTCAAAAATTTCTTCTTTTTAAAAATAATTTATAGCTTATAAAAGTTAAGACAACAGCAACTATAATTTGTAGATATATAACTGACAAATGTATGGAAACCTGGCAATTCACTCAGTTCCTTATAGCTACTACACCTCACTAATTAGTCATCTTCCATGTTATATTGTGAATTTCTCACTGATACTTATTGACTGGATCTTGTTGTTCTGTCTTATTGGGAATAATAACAGCTAGTTGTGGAACAACTAAGATTTTGCTTGTTATGCAAACACTGTGCTTAACTCATTGATCTCTGCCCACACCAATTCTCTCTGCAGCAACTGGAGCTGTGTCAGAGGCTATACAAGCTGCACTTCCAGCTGCTGTTGCTCTTCCAGTCCTACTGCAAGCTCATTGGCCAGGTGCACGAAGCCAGCTCCATGCCCGAGGTGAGCCCTGTGCTTCCCACCCCCAGTGCTGCCACAACAATCAGTCCTTTCCTTCCATCTGTAACTGTCCAAATGATTTTATTCCCACATAATTATTTTGTTTTAGAATAAGTCTTAAATGTGTCCTGTGTTTCTGTTCTCATTTGGCAGCACCAGGACAAGGGTGAGGCAAGCGACAGGCTAGGCACAAAACTGAAGAACTCAAGTATGAGCCCCTCCCTCAGTGCTGTGTCAGAAGCCTCACTTGGTTCACCCTATTCCTGGCCCTGGGTCCTTGTATTATGTTTTTACTTTTATGTTTAGCTTTTTGTACTTGCTCTTACACTGAGATAAGAAGGAAATATCTATATGATGTTTCATTCTCTTCTACTTCCCTGCTTAACATTATTATGTTTTGATATTTTTAAATGTGAAAAGTGAAATAATTGAAACATTAATTCCAAGTGAGCCGAAATTTCCCTAGAAGTAAAGAAATAGTACTACCACATAGTAAGTGAAATAACAGGGATGTGAAGAGGGTATTATGGAAGCCTAGAGGACTGATGCCTGAGTCATCTGCAGGCGAGAAGGTTGAAAAAGAATCGCTTTTTGGAGGAAATCTCATCTTAGCCAATTTTTCAATGATGAGTTGGAGTTAGAGAGAGAAAGTGGGGGCTAAGGAAGAGTGTTCTAGTAGGAAAAAGCATGGGCATAAATGTGGTGGTGAGAAAGGGAAAGGAACTACAAGCCATTTACTTTTGATAGAATATAATGTGCAAACAAAAAACTAGTGATGGAGCAAACAGAAGAAATGGGTAAAGGGAGATCACGGAAGATACTATGCCTAAGAGTTTTTTAGTTAGAGCTTATGGCAGAGGTATGAGATGGATTTGATTGCAAGTAGACTGGAGACAGGGAGATCACTTACAAGACTGATAAAATAGCTCAGACAAGAGATGAGAGTTTGAAATAGGACAGAAGAGTTAGGTATGAAGAGAAGGAAGGAAGTGTAAGAGATCATTAGGCAAAAGGTGAATGAACCTGACTGGGGGGAGGGGTGAAGGACAGGAAAGAGTGTGATGCTCAGATTCCATCTCAGATGAACTAAGACATTAGCAGTACCACAAGTGAGACAGGGATATAAAAAGAGGACTAAGGCGATTGTACATCCAACCAGCCAAGCCCACTAGACCATCCCAGGGTAACGACATCTTGCAGACAGTAAAATACGAGGACCTAGAAGAGATCAGAGGTCAGAGGAGAGAACTGAACTGAAGGCCTGGATGTGGTAGTCTTCAGTGCAGATCCAGGAAACCATCCTACCAAGAGCATTGGGGTGAGGATGAAGCACCATATTTATCACTCAGTTGGAAAAAAAGGAAAAAGGATGGTATAGTTTTTTATTATGCTCTCAAATGCTTATTTCAAGGGAGTCATAAGCCAGACATCTTTGTTCATAAGAGCTTTTCAAAAACCAGATTTCCTCCATAGAATTATAAATGATCAGATAAAAGAGGGGCAGTTGATATGTTATTTGCCATGTTGTCAAGATAAAGTTTACTCTTTTTACTTTTCTAACAAATGTTAACAGAATCCTTAGAATCCACGTTAGCTCAAAAAAGAGGACATACAAATGCTACTCACATGTCCTTTTCCATATTAAAAAGGCAATTAAAGTTTCACTTTGAAAAGTAAATTATGTTACATATCTTATGTGTGTTTATGTATGTGTATATATGATATAATTGTTTAAAATCTTGTAAATTTAAAGTGAATTTCTTCTTTATTTAAAACTTGCCTAGATTTAAAATAATCAAAAAGAAATTCACTTCCAACTGAAAAAACTCATGTACATAAGGCACTCTAATATCTTATTTAAAATCATTACCTCAGTAAACTAAATTTAAACCTAGCTCTGGAGTATGTATTTAAATTTACAGGCATCTGTATGGAAACAAATATTCCTGAGGGCTTTGGTGCTATTGCTTATAAAATGAGCAAATTGGGCATTAACATGTTGGATAAATCAATTCTGCAAGGAAAATAAGCACCATCAATTTGTATTACAAAGGAAAATACATGAAAATTCATGTCAGTTTCTTAAAATGCTCTTGAGATCAGATTTCTTCCACAGTACATTTTAGGTTCTCTCCTATGACTTACATTTTTACACCCTGGCTCTTTTGGTTTCAGTAATTTTGAAAGAAAATCTTTTACCACTGTAACATGAACACTAATGTAATATTGACATTTTTTCTCCTCTTCCTTAAAATTATGTCTTTAATCTCTTTCCATAGCATAGAAATAGTGAGAAAATTTTATTTTTCAGAGTACATGTTGATTACATTTATTGAGCATTATATGACAAAATTACAATTATTTTATGTACACTATCTCATTCATCTTTAAAATTACCCTGTGATATCTTCAGTCCCACAGATAAGAAAACTAAGACACATAAAAGTCTAGTTGACTGTGGTCCTACCATACATTGTAGAATTGGCATTTAAATCCAGCTGTATCCAACTCCCAAGCCCAAGTTCTCGTGTACATTTTACCTCTAAAATATGCCCTTCTGCTTACATATAAAACACTTTAAAGGAAGTCTTAACATTTTTTCTATAAGAAGCACTTCTGAGCTGTTGACACAAAATTATGTCATCAATACAACCCAGTAACCACCTGCACATAGTAGCATGCTATCCTGTTTCATTTGTCCTATGTTAGTTTACCAAGGTATTGAGCTTCTGCTTAATCATACCACATATAGTCATTTGTTTTCCTTTGAGGATGTAAAAAGTCCAGTCTTTAACTAGAGTAAAAATATTTTTTTAACAGCTGCTAAATATGTCCAGGGAACTGAGTGACTTAAAGAAAAATCTGAAGGAGGCCACTACAGCCATTGCAGCTGACCCTCTTTACATAGAGGGTTCATGGTCTGAGCCAACCTTCACATCAACCGAAGCAGCCATCCAGTCCATGCTGGATTGCCTGAAGAACAATGAACTTAGCAAGGCTTTACGTCAAATCAGAGAATGCAGGTAATTGTACTATCTCTTTTAGACATGCTTAAAGGAAATGCATGCCTAATAGTTACTTTGTCATGGTGGGGAATAAATCACTACAGAAGTAATATCTATATATTTTATATAACTTCTTAGATCTCTGCTGCTACCATGCCAGAAACATCAGATTTCAGAACTTACATGTTTAAAGTACTGATGCTATTTCTGGTAATTTGTCATCCCTAAAATGCTGGTACACTTCAGTGTATACCCCAACAAAGGGTCCAAGATGGCATCAGTGTAGGACAATGCTGAAATCACCCACTCCTACAAACTCACTGAAATATACACATACACCTATATAGAGAGCAGTTATCCCTAACAGACAACTGAGAGCTGATTGAAAACAGCTTCTGAACACAAATGAGAGAAAGAAACCAAACAGAAAAGACTGAAAAAACATGGGAGCTCTCTGGGATCTGCAGGAACTCTCCAGCAACAGAGGTGCTGATGAACACCATTATTTACATCCCCCTCCACCTTCATAGGGCAGGCAGGAGCTCTACTGAGGTACCTTGATCTACCTGCAAGATTACAGCATGTTTCCAGACACACTGCCCAGAGTCCATTTCACTCTGAACAAAAAGAGCAAGCAGGAACAACAGGGCATCATGACTCATACTGGGACTCTCTGCCCAGTTCCAACCAGCCTGCCAAAACTACCAGGCACACAGCCTACACAGACTTTGCTTCTACACAAGACAACTTCCTGTACAAGAGATGAGAGATCATACAGGGAAGGCTAGGGAGCCACAGGAGCTCTCAAGGAACTGCAGAAATCTCTCCATGGTTGGAGGTGCTGGTGAGCTCCATTGTGTACATTCCCCTTTACCTCCATTGGACAGGCAGGAGCTCTACACAGGCCTGCAAGATTGCCACATCGCATTCCTAGACACATCTCCTGAGCCCATTTTGGCTTCAAACAAAGAGCATCAAAGAATTACATAATCAACAAAGCATTACTACATAACCTGGCCTCCTTGCCTAAGATGCTCTAGCTTGGTAGCCTAATACCATAGGCACTGACTCAAGTCTAGCTGGCCTTCCAAAATAACCCAGCACACATTGCCTACACATAGGTAACTTCTACATAAAGCCACTTTTTCAAGACTGGGAGAGATAGCTATCTTGTCAAATTCACATGAATAACATAGAAAGTCAAACAAAATGAAGGGAAAAAAAATAGAATAACTCCCTAATGAAGAAACAAGAAAAAATCCCTAAGGAGATGGAGATAAGTCATTTGCTTGGTAAAGAATTCAAAAAAATAATCATAAAGGTGCTCACCAAACTTGAGAGTGGAATACAAAAACTTAAAACTACAACAAACAAAGTTCAGTGGCTCAGGAGAGCAGCACAGGGCTGGGACTTTCAGCCCCATACCACTGGGTTCTAAGCCTGCATGGAGCTGGCACTTTAGGCCCCACCATACTGAGACCAGATGCATGGAGAGATGGAAGTGCCATGTACAGCTCACCTTCAACCCCATCCTGCTTGGTTTGGCAGTATGGGGGGACTGGGGAGCTGCACAGAGCTGAGATTTTCAGACTGTGTCTTCCAGAGAGGCTTCTGTCTGGGAGCCAGGTGGGTAAGTACTGGGTTCTGTGGCTACATTGCAGGGAGGCAAATAAAAGCTCTGCTGCAAGTTCAGCGTGTGCTACTCTAGGAAGGAGAAGTGCCCACCCCCCACTACAGGCTTGTGGGCATAACCCCCAACAGGAGATATTTGGATCAACCCTGCCAAGTCCTGGATACTGCCTCTGGGCACAGTTCTATTGGGGGAGGGGAAGGACAGCAGCTCAGAGTGGGGACAAAGTGTGAGATCCTTGGGAGCTATTGTCTGGGACCAGGATGAAGTGCTTAGCCCCCTCCTGTAGGATGGGCTAGCATCATCCCCAGTGGCAGACTCTATTGATCTGTCTGCCTAAGCCCAGGCAGAGTTTGCTCCTGCAGAAGGGATAGCTGTCTATATCCAACCTGAACCTGTAGCAAGCCCCCTAGGGGAAACTAGAGTTAGAGACTCTGGCAGAGACTGAGAAATTTGGCTTTGAAGCAGGGGCTACTTTCCCCTTATGGAGTACCTGACTGCATGATCCCCAAGTAGAGGACCCACTGGCCCTGTCTCAGCTAGCCTGGGCTCATCCTACAGCCTCTCTCCAGAAGGCTCTGGAGGAAAACCAGGCAACCTCAGGGGGAGACACAGCAGCTGACAGGTGGAGGTAGACTTCAGGGGGCCTCGGTCCTTTTACAGACCTGCCTCCAACTCTAACCTGGAAGAAGCAGACCAATTTACACAGATTGTCCCCTCTCACACATACTTAGATACAGTAGACACAGACACAAACAGTGAACAGCATGGTACCTACAGACAGGTAGCCCAAGGCCAGTTACACACATCTTACAGCAATTTGCACTTGAACCCCACTCAAGTGGACCGAGAACCAACAACCAATGGTGCGCTTCAGAGCATGCCAGAACTTGACCCAGCTAGCCACACACATGGCATACCCAAAGAAGGATTCCAGCAGTCACCAGATCTTTCTGAGAACAACCCCACCTCAGTGGGTAGCTTCTGCACAGCATTTCATACACAGTGATCAAAGTTTGCCCAGCCTGAATGGTTAATTCCACCCAGGAATTGACCAACAGCATTCAAGCCTCAACTACAACAGGAGGTATACATAACCCAGAAGAAACATTCCTGGATCATGGAACTCAGGTGATCAGACAATTGTGCCACTGAGCCAACAAGACATCAATCATAAAACCATCATAACAAGTGTGGAATTCATAGCAGATCTACCTAATACACAGAGACAAAATGGAGGAGACAAAGAAAAATACCACAAGCAAAGGAACAAGAGAAATCCCCAGAAAAAAGAATTAAATAAAATGGATGAAATGGGAGGAACCAAAATACCAGATGCGGAGTTTAAAATAATAGTTATAAGAATACTCATGGATCTTAGCAGAGGAATGGATGATCTCAGTGAGAACTTAAAGAGATAGTAAGCATTAAAAATGACATAGAAACCATAAAAAAGAACTAGTCAGAAATGAAGACTACCATATCTGAAATGAAGAATACATTAGAAGGAATCAACAACAGATTAGATGAAGCACAGGATCAAATCAGAGAATTAGAGAACAAGATAACAGTAACCACCCAAGGAGAGCATGAAAAAGAAAGAGAGAATTAAGAGAAATGAGGAAAGTCTAAAGCAGGGGTGTCAAACTCACTTTCACTGGGGGCCACAGCAGCCTTGCAGTTGCCTTCAAATGGCCAAATGTAATTTTAGGACTGTATAAATGTAACTACTCCTTAACTAGGGGGAAGGAACTCTACATTTGGCCCATTGAAGGCTGGTGTGGCCCCCCATGAGAATAAATTTGATACCCCTGGTCTATGGGATCTCTGGGAAAACATCAAGTGTAACAACTTCTGCATCAGAGGGATGCCATAAGGAGAAGATAATAAACAAGGAATAGAGAACCTGTTTGAAGAAATAATGGCAGAAAACTTCCCTAACCTGGTGAAGGAAAATGTCACACAAGTTCAGGAAGCACACATGGTGCCAATTAAGATGAACCCAAAAAGACAAACACCAAGACACATCATAATTAAAATAACAAGGTTAAGGCAAAAAGAGAGTCTTAAAGGCTGCAAGAGAAAGACAGTTTTCTTTTTTTAATATATTTTATTGATTATGCTATTAGATTTGTCCTATTTCCCCCCTTTATTCTCATCTGCCCTGCACACCCCACCCACCCACATTCTCCCTCTTTAGTTCATGTCCATGGGTAGTATATATAAGCTCTTTGGCTACTGCATTTCCTATACTATTCTTAACCTCCCCCTGTCTATTTTCTACCTACCATTTATGCTACTTATTCCCTGTACTTATACTCCCTCCCTGTCCCCCTCTGGTAACCCCCGATGTGATCTCCATTTCTGTGATTCTGTTCCTGTTCTAGCTGTTTGCTTAGTCTGTTTCTGGTTTTTGTTTTTTTAGGTTCAGTTGTTGATAGTTGTGAGTTCATTGTCATTTTACTGTTCATAGTTTTGATCTTCTTGTTCTTAGATAACTCCCTTTAATATTTCGTATAATAATGCCTTGGTGATGATGTACTCATTTAACTTGACCTTATCTGGGAAGCACTTTCTCTGCCCTTGCATTCTAAGGGATAGCTTTGCTGGATACAGTAATCTTGGATTTAGGTCCTTGCCTTTCATGACTTCAAATACTTGTTTCCAGCCCCTTCTTGCCTGCAAGATTTCTTTTCAGAAATCAGCTGGTAGTCTTATAGGAAGTCCTTGCTAGGTAAATTTCTCCTTTTCTCTTGCTGCTTTTAGGATTCTCTCCTTATCTTTCATCTTGGGTAATGTAATGATGATGTGCCTTGGTGTGTGCATCCTTGTGTCCAGCTCCTTTGGGACTCTCTGAGCTTCCTGGACTTCCTGGAAGTCTATTTCCTTTACCAGATTGGAGAAGTTCTCCATTATTTTTTCAAATAAGTTTTCAATTTCTCGTTCTTCCTCTTCTCCTTTTGGCACCCCTATGATTCAGGTGTTGAAACATTTAAAGTTGTCCTGGAGGTTCCTAAGCCTCTCCTCATTTTTTAAAATTCTTCTTCCTTCATTCTGTTCTGGTTGAATGTTTATTTCTTCCTTCTATTCCAAATTGTTGACTTGAGTTCCAGTTTCCTCCTCATCACTGTTGGTTCCCTGTACATTTTCCTTTATTTCACTTTTCATAGCCTTCATTTTTTCCTCTATTTTGCAACCATATTCAACCAATTCTGTGAGCATTCTGATTACCAGTGTTTCGAACTGGGCATCTGATAGGTTGGCCATCTCTTCATCACTTAGTTGTATTTTTTGTGGAGTTTTGATTTGTTCTTTCATTTGGGCCATTTTTTTGTCTTGCATACCTGTTATGTAGTATAGGGTGAAGCATTAAGTATTCATCAGGGCTGGGAAACCCACATCACTGTGTTGTGGTGCCATATGTGGGGGAGGGGTCTGAGAGGGAACAATGGCACTTGTTAGCTCTCTGTTAGTTTTCAGTCACTCCCTGTGCTACCCACAGGCAAATTGAGCCTTTCTGGTGCTGATTCCCAGGTGTGTGGGCTTGTGTATGTTCTAGAACCCTGTGGGTCTCTCCAATGAACTCTCCTTTGAGGCTGGGAGTTTCTCCTGCTGCCTCAACCCTCACAGGTTTTTGCACTCAGAGGTTTTGAGGCTTTATTTCCCCACACTGGAACCCTGTGTAGAGTGGTTTGTCTCACTCCCCAATTGTTCCTCCCAGTTTATCTGCATGCAAATGTGGGACTGCCTGCTCCACCAGTCATTGCCTTGCCCAGTCCAACAGCCACTGCCTTGCCTCAAGTCCTTTCTCCACCATAGAAAGGGCTTCCTCCATTGGTAAGAAGGGCTGCCAATCTCCACCCTTCTTACCAGTCTGGATGAATGTTTCTTCTTTAACATCTTCGTTGTTGGACTTCCATATAGTTTGATTTTCTGGCAGTTCTGGTTGGTTTTTTGTTTGTTTGTTTGTTTAAATTTATTGTCATTCTTTTGGTTATGTGAGGAGGCACGGTGTGTCTACCTACACCTCCATCTTGGCCAGAAGTCAAAAGACAGTTTTCTACATGGGAGCTTGCATAAGGCTTTCAGCTGATCTCTCAACAGAACAACTTCAGCCAGAAGGGATTGGCATGAAATATTTAAAGGGATGAAAAACAGGACATGTAACCAAGACTACTCTGCCCACCAAAGCTATCATATAAAATTGAAGGTGAAATAGGAACTTCCCAGACCAAAAAAAAATTTTTTAAAGCTAAAGGATTTCATTACCACCAAACCAGGATTCCAAGAAACATTAAAGGAGAGAGACAGACAGAGAGAAAGAGAAACATAGATACAAAGAAAAACATAATAAGTACCTATCAATAATAATCTTAAATATAAGTGGATTCAAAAGACATAGGGTAACTGAATGGATAAGAAAACATGACCAATCTTTATGCTGTCTATAAGAGATCCACCTCAGAACAAAAGATTTACCTGAAAATGAAGGAATGGAGGAAAATATTCCATAGAAATGGAAATTTTAAAAAGCTGAGGTAGCAATACTTATATCTGACAAAGTAAACTTAAAAACAAAGGCCATAACAAGAGACAAAGAAGGTCACTATATAATACTGAAGGAATCAATCCAACAAGAGGATATAACCTTTGAAAACATATATGTACCCGGTAAAGGAGAACCTAAATATATAGAGAAATCTTGGTAGACTTTTAGGGAGAGATTGACAGTAATACAGTCATAGTAGGGGTATTAAACACCCCCATTGTTGTCATTGGATAGATCTTCCAGATAAAAAAAATTCAACAAGGGCAAATGACCTTAAAGAGCACACTAGACCAGATAGATTTAATTGTTATTGACAGAACACCTCAAAGTAGCAGAATATAGATTCCTCTCAAGTGCACATGCAACATTTTGAAAGATAAACCACATGTTAAGACACAAAGTGAGTCCTAAAAAATTCAGGAGGACTGAAATCATATCAGGCATCTTCTTGGGTCACAATGGCATGAAGCTATAAACCAAGTACAATTTAAAAAACTGAAAAACATTCAAATACATGAAATAGCATATTATTAAACAATGAATGAGTTAACAGTAAGATCAAGGAATAAATCAAAAAATACCTGGAAACAAATAAATATGAACACACAACAACCCAAAGCCTATGGGCCACAGGAAAAGCAGTCCTGAGAGTAAAGTTTTTAGCATTACAGGATTCAAGAAGCAAGAAAAATCTCAAATAAACAATCTAACCCTACAACTGAAAGAACTACAAGAAGAACAACAAATGAAGAGTAAGTATAAAAAAGGAAATAATAAAGATTAGAGCAGAAATAAATGGCATAGAGACTAAAATGAACAATACAAAAGATCAAGGAAACTAAGGGCTTGTTCTTTGAAAAGATGAACAAGACTGATGAGCCTTTAACCAGACTCATGAATAAAAGAAGAAAGAGGATCCAAATAAATAAATTCAGAAATTAAGAGGGAGAAGTAACAACTGACATTAAAGAAATACAAAGGATTACAAGAAAACTATAGTTGTTTACTATAAACAACTATATGCCAACAAATAAGACAACTGTAGCAAAATGGATAAATTCCTAAAAACATAATTTTCCAAAACTTCACTAGGAAGAATCAGGGATCCTGAATAGACCAATTACAACTAATAAAATTGAAGTAGTAATCAAAAAGCTCCCAGAAAACTAAAGTCCTGGGCCAGATGGCTTCACAGGAAAATTTCACCAAATATTCAAAGAAGAACTAACACCTATCATGCTCGAACTCTTTCAAAAAGTTCAAAATAGGGAGGATTCCCAACTATTTTTGTGAGGCCATCATTATCCTAATTTCAAAACCAAAGAAAGACACTACAAAGAAAGAGACTTACAGACCAATATCCCTGATGAACACAGATATTAAAATCCTCAACAAAATATTGGTAAACCAGATCCAGCAATGCAGTAAAAAGATCAGACCAAAATCAAGTGGGATTTATCCCAGAATACAAGGTTACTACCATATCTGCAGATCTATTAGCAAGATACACCACATAAACAAAATAAATATAAAAACAACATGACCATATCAATAGATGTAAAAAATGCATTTGATAAAAATCCAGCAAGCATTTATGTTTAAAACTCTCAGCAAAGTGAGAATAGAGGAACCATAAAAACAATAAAAACCATATATGATAAACTACCACCCAACATTATACTCAATGGGAAAAAAACTAAAAGCATTTTCATTAAGATCAGGTACAAGACAGAGATGTCCACTTTCACCTGTCTTAATTGACACAGAACTGGAAATCCTAGCCACAGCAACCAGACAAGAAGAGAAAAAGGCATTCATATTGGAAAAGAAGAAGTAAAACTGCCATTATTTATAGATGACATGATACTGTATATACAGAACCATAAAGATAACACCAAAAAAAACAAAACCTACTAGAACTGATAGATTAATTCACTAAAGAAGTAGGGTAAAAAATAAATATCCAGAAATCATTTGCATTTCTATACACCAATAATGAACTATCAGAATGGGAAACTAAGAAAACAACTCCATTTATAATTTTATGCAAAAAAACACCCTTAGGAATATATTGAACCAAAGATGTAAAAGGTTTTCCTCAGAAAATTATAAGACACTGAAGAAAAAAATTAGGAAGATACAATAACCAAGATCAGAGCAGAATTAAACAACATAGAGACTAAAAGCACAATTCTAAGGCTCAATAAATCCAGAGGCTGTTTCTTTGAAGAGATAAAAAAAATCAACAAGTCTTTAAGCAGACTGATAAATAAAAAAAGAGAGAGGACCCAAATAAATAAAATCAGAAATGAAAGGAGAGATTACAACTGATACCACAGAAATACAAAGGATTGTAAGAAATTACTATGAAGAATTGTATGCCAAGAAATATGAAAACCTGGGTGAAATGAACAAATTTCTAGAAAAATGTGATCTTCCAAAACTGAATGAAGAAGAAGCAGAAAGCCTGAACAGGCCAATAACAACTGATGAAATCAAAGTAGTAATCAAAAACCTCCTGACACACCACAGCCCTGGGCTGGACGATTTCACATGAGAATTTTACAGAGCATTTAAGGAAGAGCTAATCCCTATCCTTCATAGACTATTCCAAAAAATCCAAGAAGGTGGAAGAATCCCAAACTCTTTTCATGAAGTCAGCATCATCCTAATCCCAAAACCAGATAAAGACACAACAAAGAAAAAAAAACTTCAGGCCAATGTTGCTAATTAACATAGACACAAAACTCCTGAACAAAATATTGGCAAACTGCATCCAGCAACACATTAAAAAGATCAAACCATGATCAAGTGGGATTCATCCCAGGGATGCAAGGGATGCAAGGATGGCACAATAGTCACAAATCAATGAACGTAATACATCACATAAACAAAAGGAAAGACAACAATCACGTGATCATATCAATAGATGGGGAAAAGTATTTGATAAGATACAGCACCCATTTCTGATAAAAATACTCAGCAAAGTGGGAAGAGAGGGAGCATTCCTCCACATAATAAAGGCCATATATGAGAGACCTACAGCTGACATCATACTCAATGGGGGGAAAAAAAAAGCTTTCCCACTAAGATCAGGACAAGACAGGGATGCCTGCTTTCACCACTTCTATTCAACATAATATTGAAAGTCCTAGCAACAACAATCAGACAAGAAAAAGAAATAAAAGGCATCCAAATTGGAAATGAGGAAGTAAAACTGTCACTGTCTGCAGATGACATGATAGTGTACATAAAAAATCCTACAGACTCCACCAAAAAAGTATTCGACCTAATAAGTGAGTTTGGCAAAACAGCGGTATACAAAGTCAACATACAGAAATCAAAGGCATTTTTGTACACCAAAAATGAAAAATCACAAACAGAAATCAGGGGAAAAGTCCTATTTGCTATAGCAAAAAGAAAAATCAAGTGTGTAGGAATAAACTGAACCAAGAAGGTAAATGACCTGTGCTCAGAAGAGTACACAACACTGAAGACAGAAATTAAGGAAGACACAAATAAATGGAAGCATATACCATGCTCGTGGATTGGAAGAATTAACATCATCAAAATGTCCATACTTCCCAAAGCAATTTAAAGATTCAATGCAATCCCTATTAAAGTACCAATAGCATATTTGACAGATATAGAACAAACATTTCAAAAACTTATATGGAACCATAAATGACCCCGAATAGCCACAGCAATTTTGAGAAAGAAGAACAAAGTAGGAAGCATCACCATACCTGATATCAAACTGTATTACAAGGCCACTGTATTCAAAATAGCCTGGTACTGGCATAAGAACAGACACATAGATCAATGGAACAGAATAGGGAGCCCAGAAATAAACCCAAGTCTCTGTGATCAATTAATATTCAACAAAGGGAGTAGAAACATAAAATGGAGCAAAAATCGCCTCTTCAACAAATGGTGTTGGGAGATCTGGAGAGCTACATGCAAAAAAAAAAAAAAAATGAAACTTGATCACCAATTTACACCATACACAAAAATAAATTCAGGGTAGATAAAAGACTTAAATATAAGTTGTGATATCACAAAAGTCCTAGAGGGAAACATTGGCAGAAAAATCTCAGACATTCCAAGCAGCAACATCTTCACAGATATGTCCCCTAAAGCAAGGGAAATAAGGAAAGAATACACAAATGGGACCTTATCAAGTTAAAAATCATCTGTATGGCTAAAGAAAACAACTAATTAAAATGAATAGAGAACCAACTATATGGGAAAACGTATTTGCAAATGATACCTCAGACAACGGTTTGATCTCCAAAATATATAAAGAACTCACATGACTTCACTCCAGGAAGACAAAAAAAAAAAACAATTTAAAAATGGGTACAAAACTTGAACAGACACTTCTCCAAGGAGGATATACAGAGGGCCCAGAGATATATGAAGAGGTGCTCAGCATCACTAGCCATGAGAGAGATGCAAATTAAAACCAGAATGAGATACCACTTCACACTGGTCTGAATGGTCATCATAAACAAATCAACAAGCAAGTGTTGGAGAGGTCGGGGAGAAAAGGGAACCCTACTGTACTGTAAGTGGAAATGCAGACTGGTGCATCCACTGTGGAAAACAGTATGGCATTTCCTCAGAAAGCTAAAAATGGAACTGACTTTTGATCTGGTAATTCCACTGCTGTGATTATATCCTAAGAAACCTGAAATACCAATCCAAAAGAACCTATGCACCCCAGTGTTTATAGCAGCACAATTTACAATGGCCAAATGCTGTAAGCAACCTAAGTGCCTGTCATAATTGAGTGTATCAAAAAACTGTGGTACATTCACAATGGAATACTGCACAGCAGAAAGAAAGGAGCTCCTACCCTTTCCAAAAGGCAACATTGATGGATTTGGAGAGCATTATGCTAAGTGAAATAAGCCAGGCAGTGAAAGACAAATACCATATGATCTCACCTATAAGTGGGAACTAATTAACAAAACCTGCAAGCAAAACATAAACAGAGACATTGAAATGAAAAACAAACTGACAGTAACCAGAGAGATTGAAGGAGTCAGATAATGGTCGGGGGGTGGGGGTGGGGGGAGTGAAAGCGTAGTCATGGAACATATATAAAGGACACCTGGACAAAGCCAAAGAGGGATACAATCAAGAGTGGGAGGTGGGGATGGGTGGGGCAGGGGAAAATGTTAAGGGGAAAAATATCAAGATACAGAAATATGTTGCATTTCTAAGTACTAATAATGAATAATCAGAAAGAGAAATTAAGAAAACAGTCTGATTTGCATTTGCATCAAAAAGCATAAAATTTTTAGAAATAAATTTAACCAAAGAGGTCAAAGACCTGAATCCTAAAAACTATAAAATATGGAAGTAATTGAAGAGGGCACAAATAAATGAAGAATATACCATGATCATAGATTGGAATGATTAATATTGTTAAAATATCCTTCTATGTAAAGCAATATACAGATCTAATGGCATCTCTATTAATAGCAATGGCATTTTCCTCAGAACTAGAACAACTAATCCTAAAATTTATATAGAACCGTAAAAGCTAGCAAATATCCAAAGAAATGTTAACCAAAAAAGAAAGTATGAGGTAACGTCAAACTGTACTACAAAACTAAGTAATCAAAATATTATGGTAGTGGCATAAAAACAGATATAGAAATCAGTGTAACAGAGAACCCAGAAATAAAACCATGCCTATGTGGTCAATTATTCTATGACAAAGGAGGCATGAATATATGATGAGGATAGGACAGTCTCTTCATAAAGTGGTGCTGGGAAAACTGGACAGATATGTGCAAAAAATGAAATTAGACTACTTTCTTACACCATATACAAAAATAAATTCAAATGGATTAAAGACTTGAATGTAAGACCTGAAATCACAAAACTCCTAGAAGACAACATAGGTAGTAAACTTTCTGACACCAGTCTTAGCAATATCTTTTTGGATATGTCTCCTTGATGAAGGATAACAAAAAAAACAAATGGGACTACAAGGTCTGTCCCAAAGATATCCAGCCATGTAATATGAAAAATAGAGATGTTTATTGAAGAAGATACAAGAACATTGTACATTGAACATGATACCTCAGTCCCCTTCAGAGTAGGCACCTTGGAACCTCACACAGTTCTCCCAGTTGCCATCAGCTGCCCAACCATATTTTACTGAATTTCATTGATGATCTGAAATCTCTTCCCTATCAAAGGTGATTTTAGTTTTAGGAAAAGCCAGAAGTCACAGGGTGCCAAATTAGGGCTGTAAGGGGTCTGAGTCACCTGGATAATATGATGTTTTGCAAAAAACAAAACTCTGAATGAGATGTGATACACAAACAAGTGTGTTGTTGTGATGAAGCTGCCAGTCACCAGTTGCCCATAGCTGTGGCCTTCTGAGTCATCCAAATACTTTCCATGGAGGAATGTTCAAGCTTAATGCAAAATTTGATGCAGATTCATTGCTGTACTCACTCAGTCCTTTTTAATGCAATGGCCACACAGTGCACATGCTCACTCAACAGCATCTACTATGCCCACTGACTAGTACAGTGAAGTCATCATTGTTCACACAAGCACATTCCAGTCCACTCTTTTTGGCTGCCAGGTTACATCGATATCATGCAAACTGTTGTCTTTATATTAACAATGGCTCAACTTTTTCCAGACAGACCTTATATATCAAACTAAAAAGCTGTGCACACAAAAAAAAATCAATAAAATAAAAACACAACCTACTTAATGGGAGGAAATATTCACAAATGGTACATCTGATAAGGTGTTAATCTCCAGAATATATAAAGAACACATACAACTTAACACCAAAAGAACAAACAATCCAATTTAATAATGGACAGATGACCTGAATAGACATTTATCCAAAGAAGACATACACATGGCCAATAAACATGAAAAGATGTTCAATGTCACTAATCATCAGAAAAATGTAAATTAAAACCATAATGACCCTAATCTCACAGATATCAGAATTGTTATCATCAAAATTCAACAAACAGCAAGTGCTGGGGAGGATGTGAAGAAAAGGGAACCCTGGTTCAGTGTTGGTGGAACTATAAATTAGTGTTGCCCTTAGAAAACAGTTTGGAGGTTCCTCAAAAAATTTAAAAAAGAACTACCATATGACTCAGTAACTCCAATTCTGTTTATCTATCCAAAGAAATTGAAAACTCTAATTCAAAAAGATAGATGGACCCCTATGTTCATTACAGCATTATTTACAATAGTCAAAAATATAGAAACAACCCATATTTGTTTCCATCAATAGAAAAGTGGATAAAAAAGTGGTAGTACATATATACAATGGAATATTACTAACCATAAAAAATAATGAAATCTTGTCATTTTCAACAACATGGATGAACCTAGAGGGTATTATGCAAGGTGAAAGAAATCAGACAATAAGACAAATACCATATGGTTTCACCTGTATGTTGAATATTAAAAAAATAAATAAACAAGTAAACAAAAATAGACCCATAGATATAGAGTACCAGCTGATGGTTGCCAAAGGGAAGGGGTTTAAAAGGGATGGGTAAAGTAAAAATATATTAAAAAATTTTAAATATATATGCTGACAGGATTTTGAAAACTAGTATTTGAGTATATCCTCTTGTGAGTTTTGCCCCTACATTTTGACAGTAAGCAAATAAATTGTTTTAAAATTATCAGATTTCATGCTATATTTTTATATATTTTTATCAAAGCCAATAATATTTAAAATTATAAATTTATGATGATGGTTGCAGATCTGTGACTATAGTGAAGCTACTAAATTGTATACTTTAGGCTGATGAATTATATAGTCTGTGAATTTTATCTCAAAGCAGTTTTTGTAAACAAAGTATACTAACAAAAATTCATTAACTTCTCTTTGTGATCAATAGTGCCTATAATCTGTATTCTTCTTTTTTTTTAATGCAGAAGTCTGTGGCCCAATGACATCTTTGGAAGCAGTTCTGATGATGAGATCCAGACACTACTGAATATTTATTTTCGTCATCAAACTCTGGGACAAACGGGTACTTATGCATTGGTGGGGTCTAACCAGAGCCTGACCGAAATTTGCACCAAGTTGATGGAGCTGAACATGGAGATTCGAGACATGATTCGCAGGGCCCAGAGTTACCGAGTACTTACTGCCTTTCTTCCAGACTCCAGTGTTTCTGGCACTAGTCTCTGACACGAGCCCCCCGTCACCCATGGGTTCAAAGATGTGGGTGCTGCCATGCCGGGGTGACGTCATTCAGTATATTTTCAGCCTTCAGAAGGCTTGGTCAGACTGTTCTCCCTCTTGTTACCTGTTGGACTTTTTCTACAAGGGATGACAGAACCTCCAACATGTAGCAATACTAAGAACCAAGGTAGCATAGAACATTTTGGGACAGACTCCATCTGTCATGCTCTGTGTCACAAATGGTATCATTTTACTGAGCAAATGCAACTCACTACTGAACAAGTAACTTCCATTGCATACCAAAGCCGACCACCCTGAACAATATGTTCCTTTAAATTGGCAAAAGTGCAATGTTTTCCTCACTAAAAAATGTTTTTATTATAAAACTTGTACATTCTTTCCCTTTATTTTTCCTTCCGTGTGTGTGTGTGTGTGTGTGTGTGTGTGTGTGTGTGTGTGTGTGTGTGTGAATGGAGGAAAGGACAGGCAGAATGAAGCTGGCCATTGAAAACTAAAAGACTATCAAAAGCTGACAGCCTGTATATGTGAAAAGGGAATTGTAAATGGCAATTTAATGTACACTGTAATTTGAATACAATTACTGTACCTAAAAGGAGCTACTACAAAGTACCTTTCTTATGTTGCTAGACTACTGTTTGTTTCTTAAAGCCCTGGATCTCTTTTCAGGGGTCTGTGATTAGGACCTTATTACAAAAATGGTCCAGATAGACCTTTTTATAAGGATCTTGGCTGCTTTTTACTAGAAGGTTGCTTTTATGAGCAATTTATATACTACAGAAGGATGAGTGTTAATTTTAAACAACTTTGCCATTTTGTAGAAAAGAGTTAAAGATGTTCATGTTATAAATTCCAAGTCTTTTCACCTGTCATGCATGTGTATTTTAATATCCACTTGGATAGTCAGAAGTAGAATCCTAAAGGCAAAATATGGGTTGTCACTTTGTTTCTTAAGAAATGTCATACTTTATTTGTAATATTTATCTAAAGGTCTTAAGTTTTTTCCTTAAATTTAATGCTGTCAAGCGTTCAATGTTTGCATGTAAACCTGTTGCACATCAGAAACATATTCAAAGTTTATGTAACTTATTCACTCTGTAAATACATTTAAAGTTTTTGTGATGTAATCTTGATTGATATACCGTTCATAACTTCCTTTAGACTAAAAAAAAAGACAAAATATGTATTGCCCATGGACTTTACTTCTGGTTAATGAAGATTTTTGCCTTTGACACAATTCAGTTTGGGGTGAGAGTTTCCACAGTGGTAGTCCCATGGGGCACCATTTATATGTTTTCATAAATGGTAACCATTTGGGTTATGTAGAAAACATAGTGGCCTTGTAAAGCAGGAGATGTCTTTAACCTTTTTGGAAGTGGACACAAAATGGAGACTGACCTTCAACCAACTCTCTGTGTAATCAATAAAATAGAAAAATCAGAATAAATCTCCAATTGTCCACAAACTATCCTTAGGTTGTCATCTTTAAAACTTCGAAATAACTATAATGAACAGGAAAAGCAGTAAGAGTGTTAATTCTGTTACCAACATTCATCTGTTCTCCATCCCATTTGTAATACAGAGAAACAGAGATACATAATGATCTAATTTTTACTGTGTTTCTATCCACATTTACTTAGACTAGCAAACATGCCTTGCTTCCCTTACAACAACTGAAGCAAAAATAGTAATTTTCTAGAAATATCCTGCTGTAGGGAGTCTAACCCAGAATTTTTTTATGTTGCCAAAGATATCATTATTAACATATTCTGCTGATTTGTTTTGTCAACATACCTGAAAAGTGATTTATCACAATTTGTAGGAAAAACTGAATCATGTTCTTTCTGAAAAAATGTGTCATAAAATGCAGGTTTATGTGGATAACCACACTAGTCAACACTCAGAAGATCCTGTTGGGACCCACAAAAGAAAGGATTGACTAGTCATGACTGAATTTTCCACCATGTCCTCTTACCCAGCAAAGAATCACCATGAGGGTTATCCCTTTGAAAAGAGAATTTCAATAGTACATTGTAATCCAGTCATAGAAAGTAGTGGGAATTTTCTTCTTTCTTCTTCATCTTATACAGGAAAACAAGGTGACATCAGAATCATGGCAGAGTGAGCAGACTCCTTTGTTTCTACCCTCAAATTTATAAGTCAGATAACCAAAATTGAACAAAGAATCCTGTCTCCATGCACAATCACACTGAAAGATCCACATGCTGAAACATCTGAAAGTGGTAAGGATGGCAAGGACAGGGATGATGACCTCAGATGCACTTAGAGGTCCACTGTGTCTCCAGTGAGCTAGTAGAAGTGGAGAAATCAGGCTTCAGCCTTCACAATATGGCCTGGATTGTAAGAAGGGAAGAAGCATTGGTCCTCTAAGGAATGGCATCTCTCTCCCCTTTCCTGTCATGGAAGACCCTGATTGAGGCAGTGGAGGTGCCTCCAAAACCACAGTGGAACCAGCAAACTTTAGTAAAAAGGAAATAGTGCTAGGAGCTTGCAAAACCACTTCTCCATCACCCTCCACATTCCTCCATCACAGTAGTAGTGCCAGGGAACCAAGGTGAGCCAGTAATGGAGGGACATCCAGCATCCAAGTGAGTAGGCAGCACTTCTCTTAACTAATGTGATGCTGCACCATTATGATCCCAGAGGCTCAAGTACCACAACTAAGAGAAAACAAAAACATGTACATTAACACCATCTACTGGGAAACAAAAGTACCCTACCTATTGTATTAACCTGCTGAATTGTTGAGAGCAAAACCATATCTAAACAAACAAACAAAAAAAAAAAAACAAGGAGTTCACTATGTCAAATGTGCAGGCAAAGAAACAATCCATCAAGTAATGTGAACAACCAAGTAAACTTGAAAGCAGAGAGAAAAATAAAAAGTTTCCAGAAATTAAATGCAAAGTCATTGACTTAAGAAGACAATGACTTAAATGATAGAGAATTTAAGATTGCAGTTATGAAGAAACTCACCAAGATACAAAAAAAACTCAGAAGATAGTTCAGTGAGCTCACAAAGAAAATTAATGACAAAAAGATCCTTTTATCCAAAAACATTGAAACTGTATCAATAAACCAACAAACTCTAGAGCTGAAGAACTCATTAATGAGATGAAGAATGCATTAGAGAGCACTGGAAATAGAGCAGACCATATGGAGGACAGAATTAGGGTGCATTAGGATAGAAACCTAGAAATGATTCAAGTGGAAAAACAGAGAAAGAACTAAGAGTTTTAAAAAATGAAAGAAGCCTATAAGAACTTATCTGACTCTATTAGATAGAGCAAAATAAAGTTAATGTATATACAAGAAAGAGAAAATTGATAACTTCCCAGGCCTATGGAAAGAACTAGACTTTAGAATAAAGGAACCTAAGACAATAATACAAAGTTATATTGACATAAAAACATCTTCTCCAGACTTCCAGACAAGATGGAGGCATAGGTAGACACATTGTGCCTCCTCTCACAATTAAAAGGACAACAACAATTAAAAGACAAAAAAAAAACCATAAGTGACAGAAAATCAAACTGTATGGAAGCCTGAAAACCAAGGAGTTAAAGAAGACACACTCATCCAGACCGGTAGGAGGGGCGGAGACAGACAGCTGTGAGGGGTAGAGAGGACTCATAGCAAGGCTGTAGCTGGCAGACCCAGCAAGACCACAGCTAGTGGAGCTGGCAGTCCCACATTTGTGCATACATAAACTGGGAGGAACAATTGGGGAATGAGGAAGACTATGCAACCCAGGGCCCCAGTGTGGGGAAAGAAAGTCTCAAACCACTGATTGAAAACACCTGTGGGTGCTAAGGCAGCAACGGGAGAAACTCCCAGCCTCACAGGAGAGTTTGTTGGAGAGACCCACAGGGTCCTAGAATGTACACAAACCCACCCACCCAGGAATCAGCACCAGAAGGGCCCAATTGGCTTGCGGGAAGCAGGGGAAGTGACTGAAATCTGGCAGAGAGTGGAGCAGGCACCATTGTTCCCTCTTAGATCCTGTCCCCACATACAGCATCACAACACAGCAATGTAGGTTACCCCTCCCAGGTGAATACCTAAGGCTCCACCCCTTACTACATAACTGGTGCATCAAGACAAAAAAAATGGCCCAAATGAAAGAACAGATCAAAGCTCTAGAAAAAATACAACTAAATGATGAAGAAATAGGAAACCTGTTAGATGTACTGTTCAAAACACTGGTAATCGGGATGCTCACAGAATTGGTTGAATTTGGTCACAAATTAGATGAAAAAATGAAGGCTACACTAAGTGAAATAAAGGAAAATGTACAGGGAACCAATAGTGATGAGAAGGAAACTGGGACTCAAATCAACAATTTGGACCAGAAGGAAGAAAGATACATTGAACCAGGAAAGAATGAAGAAACAAGTATTCAAAAAAAATGAGGAGAGGCTTAGGAACCTCCAGGACATCATTAAATGTTCCAACATCCAAATTATAAGGGTACCAGAAGGAGAAAAAGAAGAGCAATAAAAGGAAAAGTTATTTGAAAAACTAATAAAGGACTACTTCCCCTACCTGGCAAAGGAAATAGACTTCCAGGAAGTCCAGGCAGTTCAGAGTCCCAAAGAAGGTGCACCAAAGGAGGAACATACCAAGGCACATCATAATTACTTACCCAACATTAAAATTAAGGAGAGAATCCTAGAAGCAGCAAGAGAAAAGGAGTTCCCTACAAAGGAGTTCCCATAAGACTGTCAGCTGATTTCTCAAAAGAAACCTTACAGGCAAGAAGGGGCTGGAAAGAAGTATTCCAAGTCATGAAAGGCAAGGACCAGATTGCTCACAGATGCTCTATCCAGCAAAGTTTTCATTTAGAATGGAAGGGCAGGTCAAATTAGAGTTCATCATCACCAAGCCCTTATTATATGAAATGTTAAAGGGATTTATCTAAGAAAAAGAAGATAAAAAATATGAACAGTAAAATGACAACTCACAGTTATTAAAAACCACACCTAAAACAAAAACAAAAGCAAACTAAGCAAACAACTAGAACGGGAGGAGAACCACAGAAATGAGATCACATGGAGGATTATCAACAGGGTATTGGAAGAGGGGAGAGGGGGAAAAGGTACAGAGAGTAAGTAGCATAGATAGTAGGTAGAAAACAGGGGGAGGGTAAGAATAGTATAGGAAATGTAGAAGCCAAAGAACTTATATGTACAACCCATGGACATGAACTTTAGTTAAAGTGGGGGGGGGGGGGATGTGGGTGAGAGGGGCTGTGCAGGATGGAGGGGAGTGAAGGGGGGAAAATGGGACAACTGTAATAGCATAATCAATAAAATATATATTTTTAAAAAACCTCCAAAACATATTTTACTGAAACTATGAAAAATTAATGAAGAATTCTAAAGGCAGCCAGGAGAACAAAGCTTTCCCCTACAAAGGAAATCCATTAAGTTGTCCTCAGATTTCCTACTAGAAACGTTGTAAGAGAGGCAATAGAAAATGGAAATATTCAAAATAATATATCCAGCAAAGTTGAGCTTCAGATATGAAGGAGAAATAAAGGCTTTACCTGACAAAAGCTGACAGAACTTACCACCACAAGGCCTGCATAAAAGAAATGAAAGGAGTTATAACAGAAAAAAAGTGAAAAATATACAAAACTTTGAGTAAGATGACCAGTATACAGAAGCAGGAAGTTACAACTCTACTTCAAAACAGAATATTAAACTTAATTATATAATAATATAACAAAGGAGGAATAAAGCATTAAAACTAAGTATGACTACTGAAAATTGGTAATAAATGTAAAACAAATAGGAATAATCTATGGTAACAAAAAAGGAAGAACTGAAACTGTACAGATGAGAGAAGATAAAATACAATGAGAAAAAATGATTATGTATGAAGCATTTTTTTTACTTAATGGTAACCACCAAACAAAATATAGAGCTGAGACAGGGAACATATAAAACAAAGAAATGGTAAAATCATAGACAACCACTAAGCTAATGGATATACAATCAGAAAATTTTAAAAAATAAAATGGCTATAGTAAGTCCTCATAAATCAATAACCACCCTAAATGTCAATGAGTGAATTCACAAATCAAAAGGCACACAGTAGCAAAATGGATTAAAAAATAACACCTAACCAGATGTTGCCTGCAGGAGAATCATCTCAGACCAGAGACAAATATAGCTCAAAATGAAGGGGTAGAACATGACACTCTCAACAAAGGACATCCAGAGACCCCACTCCCCCACCCCCACAAAAATCTGCAGGATCCAGCATGGAAGCTGGCCTTGGTATACTCTGAGACTTTTACTTAGTGTCCTCAGACTGAGGACTGGCACCAAGTTTGAATCTCTATCAACTTGATGAATACCACTCACCTCTAGCCAGTGACCCAATGAGAACCTATCACACACATCACATATACCACCAGAGGCTCATTCAGTGACTGATCCCAACAAACAGCTGACAGGCAGAAGCAAATCTCAGGATGCCTTGAGCCTTTGATGGCCCGCCACCAGGCTCAGTGCTGGTAGAAGCTGACCTTTATACACAGCTTTACCCCTACCACACACATCCAGACCCAGCAGAGATAGTCACAAACTTTGGATCACTTTATAGTTCCTAAGAGGAAGCCTAGGGCCAGTCCCAAGTAACATCTGACATTGATCTGCACTGGAGTTCTTCCCAATAGACACCAGAACCTACACATCTGATGTCTGGCTTCAGAACCACCTCAGAACCTGATTAGATCCACAAAGAACACACCAGAGGGAGATCTCAGCAAGCACCAGAGCCTGCGGCAAAGAGATCTGCTTTGTAGGGTGAGGACCTAGATGAATTCGTACACTGTTGTCAGGGTCAGTCCTCACAGTGAGCCAGCCTGAGGACCAACCCAATCCACAAATATGCCAACAGAAATCATGACTGAATCACAACAGGAGGACCCACATAAACCATACAAGGGGGATTCCTGGAACACCTATTTCAGGTGATCAGGGAGAGTGTACCACTGAGCCCCACAGGTCATCTACCAGATAAAGGCACACTATCCAAATGGGAGACATAGCAGATGTCTCTCTGAAACACATTTGTTTCTACCTGAAACACAAAAACAAATACAGAGAGATACCAAAATGGAGAGACAAAGAAACTTGCCCAAATGAAAGAACAGATGCAATCCTCAGAAAAAGAACATTGAGGCAAGCAATCAACAAGACACAGAGTTCAAAACAATGGTTATGAACATGCTCAAGGAACTTAGAACTTCAACAAAGAAGAAGCAAGCATAATAAAGAACATAGAAACCACAGAAAAGGACCAGTCAGAAATAAAGAACACTATCTGAAATGAAGAATACACCAGAAGAAATCAACATCAGATTAGATGAAGTAGAGGATCAAATCACCAGTTTAGAAGACAAGGTAGCAGAAAATGCCCAGTTGGAGAATCTAAATAAATAAATGCATACATAAATACATAAATACATGAATACATAAAATACATGCATAGTTTAAGGGACCTCCTAGACAACATTATGCATAACAACATCCACATCATAGGGGTACCAGAAGTCTCAGAACACAGTAAAGGACTGAGAAACCATTTGAAGAAGTAATGGCTAAAAACTTTCCTAAACTGGTGAAGGAAAAAGACACACAAGTCCAGGAAGCACAGAATCCCAAAAAGATGAAATTAAAGAGACCCACAAGACACATAAATAAAATGGCAAAGATTAAAGACCAAGAGAGAATTCAGGCCAAAATAGAAGCATAGGGTAGATACAAATTGCTTCCTCGCACAACCAAAAGAATGACAACAAATTTAAAAACAAAAAATAACAAAAATTGCCAGAAAATCACTGTATGGAAGTCTGACAACCAAGGAGTTAAAGAAGAAACATTCATCCAGACCAGTAGGAGGGGTGGAGAGGACTCACAGCAAGGCAGTGGCTGGAGGGCTGGGGTGGGTGAGGCAGGGGCTGGTGGACCCAGTGGTCCCATATTTGTGTGTGGATAAACTGGGGGGAACAACTGGGGAGCAAGAAAGACTGTGCAGCCAGGATTCCAGCACCAGGAAATAAAACTTCAAAGCCTCTAGCTGTAAAAACCTGTGGAAATTGCAGCAGTGGGAGAAAGTCCCAGCCTCACAGGAGATTTCATTGGAGGGATCCACAGGGTACTACAATATACACAAACCCACCCACCTGGGAATCAGCACCAAAAGGACCCAATTTACTTGTGGGTATGGAGGAAGTGACTGAAAGCCAACCAAGAGCCAAATGAGTGGCATTGTTCCCTCTCAGACCCCTCCACCACATATGGCACCACAACACAGCAAAATGTGTTGCCCCATCCCAGTGAATACCTAAGGCCCCACCCCTTAAATTGTAACAGGCACCTCAAGACAGAAAATTATGGTCCAAATGAAAGAACAGATCAAAACTCAAAAATCAACTAAGCAATGAAGAGATAACCAACCTATAAGATGCAGACTCTATAATACTGGTAATCAGGATACTCACAGAAATGGTTGAGAATGGTAGCAAAATAGTGGAAGAAGTGAAGGCTATGCAAAGTGAAATAAAGGAAAATATACAGGTAACCAACAGTGATGGGAAGGAAGTTAAAAGGAAACTGGAAGTTTCCAGGAAATTGGAACTCAAATCAACAATTTGGAACAGAAAGAAGTAATAAACATTCAACCAGAACATAGTGAAGGAAAAAAAATTTTGAAAAAATGAGGAGAGGCTTAGGAACCTCCAGAACAACTTTAAATGTTCCACCATCTGAATCATAGGGTTGCCAGAAGGAGAAGAGGAAGAAAAAGCAAGAAACTGAAAACTTATTTGAAAAAATAATAGAGAACTTCTCCAATCTGGCAAATCCAGATTTGAGAAATCCAAAAAATCCAGGAAGCCCAGAGAATCCCAAAGAAGATGGACCCAAGGACACACACAGAAAGGCACATCATAATAAAGATAAGGAGAGAATCTTAAAAGCAGCAAGAGAAAAGGAAAGAGTTACCAATAAAGAAGTGTCCATAAGGCTATCAGCTGATTTCTCTAAAGAACCCTTGCAGGCAAGAGGGGCTGGAAAGAAGTATTTAAAGTCATGAAAGGGAAGGACCTACATCCAAGATTACTCTATCCAGTAAAGCTATCCTTTAGAATGGAAGGGCAGAAAAAGGGCTTCCCAGATAAGGTCAAGTTAAAGAAGTTCATCATCACCAAGTCCTTATTATATGAAATGTTAAAGCGACTTATCAAAGAAAAAGATGATCAAAACTATGAACAGTAAAATGACAACAAACTGACAACTATCAACAAATGAACCAAAACAACAACAATAAAACGAACTAAGCAAAGAACTAGAACAGGAATAGGTCTCACAGGAATAAAGATCACATGGAGGGTTACCAGTGGGGAGAGGGAGGAGGGAGAAGAGGGGAAAAGGTACAGGGAATAAGAAGCATAAATGGTAGGTACAAAATAGACAGGAGGAGGTTAAGAATAGTATGGAAAATGGAGAAGCCAAAGAACTTACATGTACGACTCATGGACATGAACTAAGGTGGGAGAATCATGGTGGGAGGGAGGTACAGGGTGGAGCAGAATAAAGGGGGGGAAAATGGGACAACTGTAATAGTATAATGAATAAAATATATTTTAAAAATAAATAAATAAATAGAAATAAAAGTAATCTGATCATGATATGCCCTTCAATTTAAAAAAGTCTTAAAGGAACTTCTTAAAGATGAAAATAAAGAGGAACATAATTATAAAAAATTAAATGGCAATAAATATATACCTATCAGAAATCACTTTAAATATAAATAGATTAAGTGCTCCAAACAAAAGACATAGGGTAACTGAACTGATAAGAAAACAAGACCCATATACTTGTATATGCTGTCTACAAGAGACCTACTTCAGATCGAAAATACACACACACTGAAGTAAAGGGATGAAGAAACATTTCCTTGGAAATGGAAATGGGAGGAAAAAGCTGGCTAGCAAAACTTTCATCAGACAAAACAGACTTTTTACAAAGGATGTAATAAGAGACACAAAAGGACATTACATAATAATAAAGACAGATCAAACATGAATATATAACCCTTGTAAACATCTGTGCACCCAACATAGGAGCAGCTATATATAAGGCAAATTTTGATGGATGTAAATGGAAAGATGAACAGTGATACAGGCAGTCACTCTAGGGGACTTTCACACCACATTTACATCAATGAATAGATCTTCCAGACAGAAAACCAACAAAAAAACAGTAGTCATAAATGACACATTAGATCAGATGGATTTAATTGATATTTTCAGAGCATTTCACCCCAAAGCAGCAGAGTATACATTTTTTTCAAGTGATATATAGAACATTTTCCAGGATGTTAGACCACAAAACAAATCTCAATAAATTTAAGAACATTGAAATTATATCAAGTATCTTCTCCATCCACAATGGTATAAAACTAGAAAATAATTATAAGGAAAAAAATGGAAAAACACAAACACATGGCAGTTAAATGGCATGTTACTAAACAATAAATGGCTTAATGATGAGATTTAAAAAAGAAACCAAAAGATACATTGAGACAAATGAAAATGAACACACAACAACCCCAAATCTATGGAATACAACAATACAGACTTACCTCAAGAAACAAGAAAAACCTCAAATTAACAATCTACCCTTACACCTAAAGGAAATAGAAGAGAAAAACAAAGACCAAGAGAATAGAAGGAAGAAAATAATAAAGATCAGCATGGAAATTAAAAAAAAAATAGAGTCCAAAAAGCAATACCAAAGATCAATTAAACCAAAAGCTGGTTGTTTGAAAAGATAAAAAAGATTGATAATCCTTTAACCATCATGAAAAAAAGAGGACCCAAATAAATAAAGGACTGAAAAAAAAGAACTAACAACTGACACCACAAAAATACAAAAGGTGTAAGATAATATTACAAAACAACTATCTGTAAACAAATTAAATAATCTGGAAACATATAATCTTTCAAAACAATACCCACCCACCTCCCAAAAAACAAAATCTGTATGGAGAGATTACAACCAATTAAATTGAAGCTGTGGTTAAAAAACACTTCCAACAAACATAAGGACTAGACCAGATGGCTTAACTGGTGAATTTTACCAAACACTCATAGAAAAAATAACAAATATTCTCTCCAATTATTCAAAAAAAAAATAACAGAAAGACAGACTCCCCAGCTTATTTTTACAAGGGCAGTATTATCCAAAAACCAGATAAAGAAACCAGAAAGAAAGAAAATCTTGCCAACATTGCTGACAAACTAAAAAGCAAAAACTTCAAAATATTAGCAAACCAAATTCAGCAATATTGGTGTATGAAAAGATCATACATTATGATAAAGTGGCATTTATTTCTGGAATGTAAGTTTGGTTCAATATCTGCAAATCAATTAATGTGATACACCACATAAATAAAATGAAGGATAAAAATCATGTGATCATATTAATAGATGCAGCAAAAACATTTGACAAAATACAGGACCAATTTATCATAAAAATTCAGTGAAGTGAGAATAGAGGGAACATACATCAATATAATAAAGGCCATATATGACAAACCCACAGCTAACATCATATTAGGAAAAAACTAAAAGCATTTTCCTTAAAAAAGAAGACAGGAATGTGCACTTTCACACCTCTTATTCAACATAGCACTGAAAGTCCTAGCCACAGCAATCAAACAAACAAAAAAGAAATAAAAGGCATCTAAATTGGAAAAGAAGAAGTAAAATTATCATTATTTGCAGATGACCTGATACTATGTCTAGACAATCCTAGAGATTACACACACACACACACACACACACACACACACACACACACACACACACACACACAATGACTAGAACCTATAAATGAATTCAGCAAAGTAGCAGGATACAAACTAATGTTCAGAAATTGACTGCATTTTTATAGACTGATAATGAACTGTTATCAGAAAGGGAAACTAAGAAAACAATCCCATTTACAACTGCATCAAAAATAAATAATTAAAATACCTGAAAATAAATTTAATCAAAGAGGTAAAAGACCTATACTCAAAAAAATTACAAGACACTTAACAAAAAAATTGAAGATACAAAATAATGAAAGCATATACCATGTTCATCAATAGCAATACTTAACATCATTAAAATGTCCATACTACCCAGGTAAATCTGTAGATTCAATGCAGTCCCTATCAAGATACCAATGTAATTTTTCACAGAGCTACAACAAATAATCCTCAGATTTATATGGAACTACAAGTGACCCTGCATAGCCACAGCTTCCTTGAGAAAGAAGATAAAAGTTGCAGGTATCATGGTATCTAATATCAAACTATATAACAAGGCTATACTAATCAAAACAGCATGGTACTGGCATAAAAACAGACATACATAGATCAATTGAGCAGATTAGGGATCCCAAAAATAAAGCCACCCCTGTATGGTCATATGATAAAGGAGGCAAGAACATACAATGGGGTAAAGATAGTCTAGTCAATAAATGCTGTTGGGAAAATTGGACATACACATACAAAATAAATGAAGCTAGACTACTTTCTTACATTATATACAAGAATAAATTAAAAGTAAAGACTTACATGTAAGACTCAAAATCATGAAACTAAAAGAAAACATAGGCATTAGATTCTCTGACATCTCTCTTAGCAATATTTTTTCTGACATGTCTCTTTGGACAAGAAAAACAAAAGAAAAAAAATGGGACTACATCACACTAAAAAGGTTATACATAACAAAGGAAACCAACAAAACAAAAAGGCAACCTAATAAATGAATTTAAAATATATTTACCAATGATACATCCAATTATGAGTAATATTCAAAATATATAAAATCTCAATAGCAAAAATATCCAACTTTTAAAGGGTAAAGAACCCAAATAGACACTTCTCTAAAAAGGACATAGTGATGCTCAACATCACTAATTATCAGAGAAATGCAAATTAAAACCACAGTGAGATATTACCTCACACCTGTCAGAATGGCTATCATCAATAAGTCAACAAACAACAAGTGCCATCAAGGATGTGGAGAAAGGGAACCCTCATGCACTGTTGGTGGGAATGGAGATTGGTCCAGCCACTGTGGGAAACAGCATGGAGAGTCCTGTAAAAAAATTAAAAATGGAACTGCCTTTTGACCCAGCAATTCCACTTCTGGGTATATATCCAATGAAATCCAAACCATTAATTTAAAAAATCTGAAGCCCTGGCTGGCGTAGCTCAGTGGATTGAGTGTGGGCTGGGAACCAAAGTGTCCCAGGTTTGATTCCCAGCTAGGGTACATTACTGGGTTGCAGGCCATAACCCCCAGCAACTGCACATTGATGTTTCTCTCCCTCTCTCTCCCTCTCTCCCTCTCCCTTTCCCTCTCCCTCTCCCTCTCTCTCTCTCTCTCTCTCTCTCTCCCCCCCGCCTTCCCTCCCTAAAAATAAATAAATAAAATCTTTAAAAAAAAAAATCTGGACTTCTTGCCAAGATGGAGGCATAGGAAGACACACTGTGCCTCCTCACACAACCAAGATAGGGACAACAATAATTTAGAAATGGAATAACAACCAGAACTGACAGAAAATTGAACTGTATGGAAGTCGGACAAACAAGGAGTTAAAATAAATACATTCTTCCAGACCAGTAGGAGGACGGAGTCAGGCAGCCAGGCCCAGGTCACAGCTTGGAAAGCAGAGAGCATTGGGACCAGGCGCATAAGGCATCTGGGGTATGCAAGACTGCAGCAGGTGGACCCTGAGTGCGCAAGCAGCAACTGGAAGACCCCAGCCAAGAGGGGGCAACTGGCAGACCCAGCAAGGTGGCGATTGTGAAGTAAGACACTGTGTACAACCCAGGATCACAGCGCTGGGAAATGGAGCCTCGGGACACTGATTAAAAACACCTGTAGGGGTTGAAGTGTAGGGAGAGGCTCCCAGCCTCACAGGAGAGGTCCTTGGAAAGTCCCATGGGGTACATAAGCCCACCCACACAGGAATTGGCACCAGAAGGGCCCAGTTTGTTTGGGGGAAGTGGTGGAAGGGACTGAGGACCCACAGAGAGTGGAGCAAGCACCATTGTTTCCTCTCGGACTCCACCCCCACATACAGCATCACACCCCAGCAACTGGGGTGCCCCTCCCTGGTGAACACCTAAGGCTCTGCCCCTCATACATAACAGGTGCAACCAGACCAAAGGAAAAAAAAAATGGCTCAAACAGAATTGAAAGCCCCACAATAGTACTTTTAAGTGACCGAGAGATAGCCAACCTACCAGATACACAGTTCAAAACACTGGTGATCAGGATGCTCACAGAATTGGTTGATTTTGGTCACAAATTAGATGAACAAATGAAGGCTACAATAAGAGAAATGAAGGAAAATGCACAGGGAACCAATAGTGATGGGAAGGAAACTGGGACTAAAAATAATGGAGTGGACCAGAAGGAAGAAAGAAACAACCAAAAAGAAAACAATGGAGAACTAAGAATTCAAAAACATGAGGAGAGGCTTAGGAACCTCCAGGACATCTTTAAATGTTCCAACATCCAAATTATAGGGGTACCAGAAGGGGAAGAGGAAGAGCAACAGATTGAAAACGTGTTTGAACAAATAATAAAGGAGAAATTCCCCATTCTGGCAAAGGGAATAGACTTCCAGGAAGTCCAGGAAGCTCAGAGAGTCCCAAAGAAGTTGGATCCAAGAAAGAACACACCAAGGCACATCATAATTACATTAGCCAAGGTAAAAATGAAGGAGAGAATCCTAGAAGGAGCAAGAGATAAGGAGACAGTAACCTACAAAGGAGTTCCCATCAGACTGTCAGCTGATTTCTCAAAAGAGACCTTATAGGCAAGAAGGGGCTGGAAAGAAGTATTCCAAGTCATGAAAGGCAAGGACCCACATCCAAGATTACTCTATCCAGCAAAGCTATAATTTAGAATGGAAGAGCAGATAAAGTGCTTCCCAGAGAAGGTCAAGTTGAAGGAGTTCATCATCACCAAGCCCTTATTTTATGAAATGTTAAAGGGACTTACCTAAGAAAAAGAAGATAAAAAGCATGTACAATAAAATGACAGCAAACTCACAATTACTAACAACCACACCTAAAACAAAAACAAAAACAAACTAAGCAGACAACTAGAACAGGAGCAGAACCAGAGAAATGGAGAACACATGGAGGGTTAGCAACAGGGGAGTGGGAGGAGGAGAGAGGGAGAAAAGGTACAGAGAATAAGTAGCATAGATGATAGGTAGAAAATAGACGGGGAGGGCAAGAATAGTATGGGAAAGGTTGAAGCTAAAGAACTTATGACACATGGACATGAACTAAAAATCGGAATGTGGGTGGGAGAGGTTGTGCAGGGTGGAGGGGAATGAAGGGGGTGGTAATGGGACAACTGTCCCATTGATTATGCTGTAATAGCATAATCAATAAAATATATTTTTAAAAAAATCTATGCACCCTTATGTTTATTTTAGCATTATTTATAATAGCCAAGTTATGGAAGCAACCCAAGTATCTATCAACAGAGTGAATAAACAAGTTGTAGTACACATATACAATGGAATATCACTCAACCATAAAAAAGAACAAAATCTTACCATTTGTGATTGTGTGGATGAACCTAGAGAGTATTATGCCAAGTAAAATAAGTCAGTCAGAGATATATGATTTCACTTATTTGTGAAACCTAAATAACAAAATAAAGGAACAAACCAAATAGAAACAGACTCATAGATACAGAGAACAAACTGATGATTTTCAGAAGAGAGGCTGATTGGGGAACTGGGTGAAAAAGTGAATGTATTAAAAAGTAAAAATTAGTGGTTACAAAATAGTCATGGGGGTTGTAAAGTATAGCATAGGGAATACATTCAATAATGTTGTAATAACTATGTATTGTACCAGAAGGGTACTGGAAATAAATAGAACACTTTGTGAAGAATATGATTGCCAGCCCTGGCTGGCGTAGCTCAGTGGATTGAGCACTGGCTGGGAACCAGAGTGTCCCAGGTTCGATTCCCAGCCAGGGTACATGCCTGGGTTGCAGGCCATAACCCCCAGCAATGGCACATTGATGTTTCTCTCTCTCTCTGTCTATCTCCCTCCCTTCCCTCTCTAAAAATAAATAAATAAAATCTTATAAAAAAAAGAATATGATTGCCTTACTACTATGCTGTATAATTGAAACTAATACAAAATAATATTGAATGTAAACTGTAACTGAATAATAAATAATAAAATAAATTTTAAAACACAGTACCATGGGTACAGAAAGAAAGTACCTTAACATAATAAAGATCATATATGACAACCTCAGCTAACATCATACTCAATGGTGAAAAATATTAAAACTTTTCCCATAAGATCAGGAAAACACAAGGATACCTGCTCTCCCCATTGCTATTCAGCCCGGTACTAGAAGTCCTAGCCAGAACAATCTGGCAAGAAAAAGAAATACAAGGCATCCAAATTTTGAATGAAAAAGTAAAACTGTCACTATTTGCAGGTGACATGGTTCTATATACAAAAACACTAAAGAGTTCACCAAAACTGTTAGAGACAATAAATAAATAGAGTAAAGCTGCAGGAAACAAAATCAGCATATAAAAATCTCTGGCATTCCCATATACAAACAAAGAAATGCCAGAAAGAGAAATTAAGAAATCAATCCCATTGATAAGTGTAACAAAAAGAATAAAGTACCTGAGAATAAACTTAACAAAGGAGGTGAAATACCAATAGACTTAAAACTACAAGACATTGTTGAAATAAATTGAGGAAGACACAAGGAAATGGAATAATATTCCATGTCATGGACTGGAAGAATAAACATGGTTAAAACGATCATATTACCTAAAGAAGTACAACTTTAATGCAATCCCCAACAAAATCCCAATGGCAGTTTTCACTAAAATAAAACAAAACAGCCTAAATTTTTACAGAAAAGCAAAAGATCCCAAAGAGCCAAAATAATCCTCAAAAAAAAAGATAAAAACACACAAACTGGGAAATATCACACTCCCTTACTTCAAACTCTATGAAAGAGCTACAGTAATCAAAATGATATGTTATTGGCAGAAAAACAGACCCACAGACCAATGGAACAGAATTGAGAACACAGAAATAAACACAACATATATGAGCAACTAATTTTTGACAGAAGAACCAAGAATATACATTTTTAAAAAAAGGAAAACAAGTCTCTTCAATAAATAGTGCCAGGAGAACAAGCAAAAAAATGAAACTAGACTGCTCTCTGACACCATATACAAAATCTAACTCAAAGTAGATTAAAGATGTAAATATAAGACCTCAAACCATAAAATACACACAAAAAAGTATAGGCAATAAACTTATGAACTTTGGCAATTTTGTGAACCTGATGCCAAAGGCAAGGAAAGTAAATGCAAAAGTAAATAAATGCAATTACATGAAACTAAAAAGCTCCTGCCTAGCAAGAATAATCCAACAAAAAGCAACTAACCAAATGGGAGAAGATATTTGCAAATGACACCTCCAATCAGAGACTAATATCTGAAATGTATGAGGAAACCATACAAAGCAACAAGAAAAAAAACAATCCAATTAAAAAATGGTCACAGGACCTGAATAGACACTTTACCAAGGAAGACATACATATGGCCAACAGATATGTGAAAGATGCTCAACATCATTAGTTATGAGGGAAATGTGAACCAAAACCACAATGAGATATCATCTCACACCCATCAATACAATAAGAAATAACAAATGTTGGACAGGATGTGGAAAAAAGAGAACCCATGCACACTGCTGGTGAAGATGTTAATTGGTGCAGCCACTAAAACAGTATGGGTGATTCTATTGACAATAGAACTACCTATGACCCAGCAATCCCCCTTCTGGGAATCTATCTTATTAATAAAGACATATGTACCCCTATGTTTATTTCAGCAGTGTTCACAATAGCCAAGACATAGAAACAATGTAAGTGTCCTTTGACAGATGACTGGGTAAAGAACATGTGGCATATATATAGAATGGAATTTTACTCAGTTCACACAAAAAGCTGAAATATTGCTATTTGCATTTGCAACAAGATGGATGGATTTTGACCGTATTATACCAAGTGAAAAAAAGTCAGATGGAAAAACAAGAACCAAGTGATTTCACTCATACATAGCATATAAAACAAAAAGCAACAAATGAGCAAACAAAACAAATATGCAAAGAAACAGAAAGCCAAACTTCTAGATAGAAAGAACATTATGGTGGTTATCAGAGAGGAAGGGGTGGACAAAGAAGGTGAAGGGGCTTAAATACATGGTAACAAAAGGAGGGTGACCACACAATACAGTACACATATGTTATATTATAAAGATGTGCACAGGAAATTCATATAATGTAATTAACTTACCACAATAAATTTAATAGCATTATATATATATGTGTGTGTGTGTGTGTGTGTGTGTGTGTGTGTGTATGCATGTGTGAATATGTGCATGTATATATATATAAATGTATATGTGAACAAAACCTACTCCATCTCTGTGTCACAAATTTTATTTAATTAAGATCTATGATGTGAACTTTGATCAATCTCACTGTCTTTAGCAAGCACGTCAAAGCTTTCTAGTTGATGACTATCAATGTTTCTTAAAATGTAGCCATATTTTTGTTAGTAACAGCCATAGTGGCATAACAAGCAAGAGAAGTATCAAACTGGTAATAGTACTGATTATAAACAGTCACTTATCACAAATCACCAGGAGGTACTAAAACACTTAAAATAATTACTAACATACCCAGAGGAGTGAGACAGAGAAAAATACAACTATGAGAGGGAATCTGAGTAACCCATTCACAGCAAAAATAGAACATTGAGACAGAAAGTCTACAGCAAATTTTGGCCTTAAATGACATACAAGCAAATGGACTTAATTCACTCTTATAGAACTTGCCATCCCCAAATGAGAGAACACACATTCTGTTCAAGTGCACATGGGACATTCTTAAAAAGAGACCATATTTAGGGGTGCAAAACTAGTTTCAGTGAATTTAAGAAAACTGACATCATACCAAGGATATTCCAATTGCAACACTATGAAACTAGAAATTCACTACAACATGAAAGTAATAAAAACAACAAGTACATGGAGATTAAATAACATGCTACTGAACAACGATGGGGTCAAAGAAGAAATGAAAGAAGAGATCCAAACATACATAGACACAAAGGAAAATGAAAACATGACATACCAAAATTTGGGGGATGCAGTAAAAATGTCATTAAGAGGGAAATATATAGTGTAATAAGCCTACCTCAAGAAATGAGGAAAAAAAACAATCTAACATTACACTTTACACATATAGAAAAAGAAGAAAATATGAAGCCGATAGTCAGTAAAAGGAAGGAGATAAAAATCAGAGTTAAAAAAAGAAATAACCTAACTGTCCTTCAATGGATGACTGGATAAAGAAGATGTGTTATAACAGATATGAAGGAAGTAAAATGGCAATGAATAAGTACCTATCAATAATAACCCTAAATGTAAATGGATTAAATGCTCCAATCAAAAGAGATAGAGTAGCTTAATGACCCACACATATGTGGACTACCAGAGACCCACCTGGGAACAAGAGATCTACACAGAAAGTGAAGGGTTGGAAAAAATATTCCAAGCAAATATACAGGAAAAAAAGTCAGGTAGCAATACTTATATCAGACAAAGTAAACTTCAAAACAAGGGCCATAAAAAGAGACCCAGAAGGACACTTCATAATACTCAAGGGAAGAATCCATCAAGAAGATATAAACATTATAAACATATATGCACCCAATATAGGAGCACCCAAATATATAAGCAAAATCTTGGAAGACTTCAAAACAGACATAGATAGCAACACACTTCTACTAGGGGATTTTAACACTCCACTGTCAAAAATGGATAGATCTTCCAAAACAAATATCAACAAGGACATTGTGGCATTGAACAGTGTCATAGATCAAATGGACTTAACTGATACATATAGAACATTTCAGCCCAAAGAAGCAAAATACACATTCTTTTCAAGTACACATGGAACATTTTCAAAAACAGAGCACATGATAGGGCACAAAACAAGCCTCAAAAAATTCAAGAAAATTGAAATTATATCAAGTTTTTTCTCTGACCATGAGGCACTGAAATGAGAAACCAACCTCAAGTAAAAAACTCAAAAACACTCAAGTTCATGGAGATTGAATAGCATGCTATTAAGCAATTAATGGATTAAGAATGATATCAAGGAAGAAATCAAAGTTTCTGGAAACAAAATGAAAATAAATTCACAACAATTAAAAACTTATGGGACACAGCAAAGGGAGTCCTGAGAGGGAAGTTTATAGCAATACAGGGCTACTTAAAAAAGATACAAACTTCTCAAAAAATCAACTTAACCCTACATCTACAAGAACTGGAGAAACAACAAATAAAGCCCAGAGTTTTATTTAGTAGAAGTAAATAGAAGGAAAGAAATAACCAAGATCAGAGCAAAATTAAATGACACAGAGACTAAAACAATAATCTAAAGGATCAATAAATCCAGAAGCTGGTTCTTTGAAAAAATAAAATGGACAAGGCTTTAAGCAGACTAATCAAGGAAAAAAGAGAGAGGACCTAAATAGATACAATCAGAAATGAAAGAAGAGAGATTACAACTGATACCACAGAAATACAAAGGATTGTAAGAAATATATGCCAAGAAATTTGGAAACTTAGGTGAAATGGACAAATTTCCAGAAAAATGTCATCTTCCAAAAGTGAATGAAGAAGAAACAGAAAGCCTGAACAGACCAATAACAGCTGACAAAATTGAAGCAGTATTCAAAAACCCCCAGCACAGCAAAACCCTGGACCAGACAGTTTCACAGGAGAATTTTACAAAACATTAAAGGGAGAGCTAATCCCTATCTTTCACAGACTATTCCAAAAAATCCAAGAAGGTGGAAGAATCCCAAACTCTTTTCATGAAGTCAGCATCATCCTAATCCCAAAACCAGATAAAGGCACAACAAAGAAAAAAAACTTCAGGCCAATGTTGCTAATTAACATAAACACAAAACTCCTGAACAAAATATTGGCAAACTGCATCCAGCAACACATTAAAAAGATCAAATACCATGATCAAGTGGGATTCATCCCAGGGATGCAAGGATGGCACAATAGTCACAAATCAATGAATGTAATACATCACATAAACAAAAGGAAAGACAACAATCACATGATCATATCAATAGATGTGGGAAAAGTATTTGATAAGATACAGCACCCATTTCTGATAAAAATACTCAGCAAAGTGGGAATAGAGGGAGCATTCCTCCACATAATAAAGGCCATATATGAGAGACCTACAGCTGACATCATACTCAATGGGGAAAAAAAAAAGCTTTCCCACTAAGATCAGGACAAGACAGGGATGCCTGCTTTCACCACTTCTATTCAACATAATATTGAAAGTCCTAGCAACAACAATCAGACAAGAAAAAGAAATAAAAGGCATCAAAATTGGAAATGAGGAAGTAAAACAGTCACTGTCTGCAGATGACATGATAGTGTACGTCAGAAGCCGACCAACAGCTGACCCTTGACACAGTCGGGATGGGTGAGATGCATCTGCACAGCAGAGGTGACTGTGGCTGGATCTCCTGTCTATCTCCTCCTGTATGCCTGTCCCTGCTAGCAATAGGTGGTCGGATTTTGGGATACCTATGCATTTATAACAAAAAATGTGCACGATGCCTCTGATTCTGTGTGAAATGATTTACTGACCACAGAATGGAAGTCCCTAACAACCCTAATGCTGCCTACTTCCCCCATCTGGAAAGTTGAGGACAAAATTAAACTATGGGCAGACCAACTGCCAGAACACTGAAGGAAACTGTTGCTAGGAACGTTTCTCAAGGAGTCACCACTCAAGCTTAAGATTTATTAGAGCCACTACCCCTCCCATACCCTGGACAGGAGTGTGTGGAAGCAAGGAGTTCTAGTTGGAAATAATAATCTCAATACATGGAAACAAATACAAAACATGCCCCCCCAGATGTATAAATCAAAAAACCTAGGCAAAAAAACCAGTTATCTGACTGAGACAAATCTAACCTGAATGGACAATAGCTAATTTCTATATAACCTATAAATCACCCCTTGCACCCTTTTAATTTAAACTAATCCCTAGAATCTTAATAGACACATAGTTATTAATTGGCACCTGAAAGTTTGTGCCCATATAGCTTCATTGGCTATCTGATTAATGACCTCTTGGTCAAAATAACCTTTGTTTAATATGGTTGATCTGTGGGACCTCCTGTACTTTTTGGTTATTTCTTTGTTTAACATGATTGATCTATAAAACCTTTTGTGTTTTTCAAAATTATTTCTATGGTAACCGTTTCTGTTTTATAATCACACTATGCATTGTATGTTGTATAACCTTCCCTATAAAAAAAAAAAAGATTGCTTTTTCTCGGTGAGTCAGTCAGGCCCAAAAAGCCTGGCTGTCCTCTAACACCCCACCAGGTGTCTCGCTTCATTCGCTTTGCCTTAGCTGTGCATCCTTCAGTGACCCTGAGACCTCGCCAAGGTTGGACCTGGTCAAGTGTACATAGAAAACCCTACAGACTTCACTAAAAAAAAATATTCAACCTAATAAGTGAATGTGGCAAAACAGCAGGATAAAAAGTCAATATTCAGAAATCAAAGGTATTTTTGTACACCAAAAATGAAACATCAGAAACAGAAAAAAGAAAAAAAATCCCACTTGCTATAGCAAGAAGAAAAATAAAGTACATAGGAATAAACCTGACCAAGGAGGTAAATGACCTGTGCTCAGAAGAGTACACAACACTGAAGACAGAAATTAAGGAAGACACAAATAAATGGAAGCATATACCATGCTCATGGATTGGAAGAATTAACATCATCAAAATGCCCACACTTCCCAAAGCAATTTATAGATTCAATGCAATCCCTATTAAAGTGCCAATGGCATATTTGACAGATATAGAACAAACATTTCAAAAACTTATGTGGAACCATAAATGACCCCGAATAGCCACAGCAATTTTGAGAAAGAAGAACAAAACAGGAAGGACCACCATACCTGATATCAAACTGTATTACAAGGCCACGGTAATCAAAACAGTCTTGTACTAGCACAAGAACAGACACATAGATCAATGGAACAGGATACAGAGCCCAGAAATAAACCCAAGTCTCTCTGGTCAGTTGATATTTGACAAAGGGGGCAGGAGCATAAAATGGAGCCAAAAGAGCCTTTTCAACAGATGGTGTTGGGAGGTCTGGACAGCTACATGCAAAAAATGAAACTCAACCATCAACTTTACCATACACAAAAATATACTCAATGTGGATAAATGACTTAACTATAAGTCACAAAAACATAGAAGTCCTAGAGGAGAACATAGGCAGGAAAATCTCAGCTATATCACACAGCAATATTTTCACCAATATGTCCCTTAGAGCAAGGAACATAAAGGAAAGTATGAACAAATGAGACTTCATCAAAATAAAAAGCCTCTGCATGGCTAAAGAAAAGATCAGCAAAATGAAAAGGGACTTAACCCTATGGGAAAATATATTTGCAAATGATACCTCAGACAAGGGTTTGATCGTCAAAATATATAAAGAACTCACATGACTCCACTCCAGGAAGACTAACAATCCAATTAAAAAATGGGCAAAGGACCTGAACAGACACTTCTCCAAGAAAGACGTACAGGGGGCCCATAGACATATGAAAGGATGCTCAGCTTCACTAGCCATCAGAGATGCAAATTAAATTCACAATGAGATACCACTTCACACTAGTCAGAATGACCATCATAAATAAATCAACAAACAAATGTTGGAGAGGTCAGGGAGAAAAGGGAACCCTAGTGCACTGTTGGTGGGAATGCAGACTGGTGCATCCACTGTGGCAAACAGCATGGCATTTCCTCAGAAAACTAAAAATGGAACTGTCTTTTGACCTGGGAATTCCACTGCTGGGAGTATGCCCTAAGAATCCTGAAACACCAATGTGAAAGAACCTATGCACCCCAATGTTCATAGCAGCACAATTTACAATAGCCAAGTGCTGGGAGCAACCTAAGTGCCCATCAGCAAATGAATGGATCAAAAAACTATGGTATATTTACATGAGGGAATACTACACAGCAGAAAGAAAGAAGGAACTCCTATTCTTTGGGACAGCATAGATAGAGTATTATCCATGGACAGCATTATGCTAAGTAAAATAAGCCAGGTGGTGAAAGACAAATACTATGTGATCTCACCTATAAGTGGAACCTAATCAACAAAACAAACAAGCAAGCAAAATATAACCACAGACATTGAAATTAAAAACAAACTGACAGCAACCAGAGGGGTGATGGGAGGGGATAATGGGGGAGGAAAGGAGAAGGGTTTTCAGGAACATGTATAAAGGACACATGGACAAAACCAGTAGGGTGGGTAGGATCAAGGGTGGGAAGTGGAGATGGCTGGGGTAGGGGGGAGTAGTGGGGAGGAAATGGAGACAGATGTACTTGAACAACAATAAAGGTTAAAAAAAAGATGTGTTATACACACACAATGGAATAATACTACACAGCTCACAAAAATATGAAATATTTCCATTTGCAACAACATGGGTAGATCTTGACAGTATCATGCTAAGTGAAATAAGTCAGACAAATAGGCACATGGCATATAAAAAATGAACAAACAAAAAGAAGACAAACTCATTGATACAAACAACAGAATGGTAATTACCCAAGGTGAAGTGGGGTAGGGCAATGACATAAAGGGTAAAGAGGTCAAAATATGATGATAGAAGGAAGCTAGACTTTGTAGAATGAGCACCCAATAGAGCATACAGATGTTATGTTATGAAGTTGTACACCTGAAATTTATATAATGTTAGTTAATGTTACCTCATAAATTCATAGAGAAAAAGAAAAACATTTAACCTAAAATAAATAAATTCCATAAATTATAATCACTCCCTAGCTGTCATTCACAAACATCTTACCCCTGTCTTACTCAGATAGTTATACCTGAGATCTATCCCATCCATACCTGCACCACAATTGCTTGAGTAAGACACAACAGGAAAACAACTGCAATCAAGTATGTCTCAGCACTTGGCTATTGTAAATTGTGCTGCTATGAACATTGGGGTGCATAGGTTCTTTCACATTGGTGTTTCAGGATTCTTAGGGCATACTCCCAGCAGTGGAATTCCCAGGTCAAAAGACAGTTCCATTTTTAGTTTTCTGAGGAAATGCCATGCTGTTTGCCACAGTGGATGCACCAGTCTGCATTCCCACCAACAGTGCACTAGGGTTCCCTTTTCTCCCTGACCTCTCCAACATTTGTTTGTTGATTTATTTATGATGGTCATTCTGACTAGTGTGAAGTGGTATCTCATTGTGAATTTAATTTGCATCTCTGATGGCTAGTGAAGCTGAGCATCCTTTCATATGTCTATGGGCCCCCTGTACGTCTTTCTTGGAGAAGTGTCTGTTCAGGTCCTTTGCCCATTTTTTTAATTGGATTGTTAGTCTTCCTGGAGTGGAGTCATGTGAGTTCTTTATATATTTTGACGATCAAACCCTTGTCTGAGGTATCATTTGCAAATATATTTTCCCATAGGGTTAAGTCCCTTTTCATTTTGCTGATCTTTTCTTTAGCCATGCAGAGGCTTTTTATTTTGATGAAGTCTCATTTGTTCATACTTTCCTTTATGTTCCTTGCTCTAAGGGACATATTGGTGAAAATATTGCTGTGTGATATAGCTGAGATTTTCCTGCCTATGTTCTCCTCTAGGACTTCTATGTTTTTGTGACTTATAGTTAAGTCATTTATCCACATTGAGTATATTTTTGTGTATGGTAAAGTTGATGGTTGAGTTTCATTTTTTGCATGTAGCTGTCCAGACCTCCCAACACCATCTGTTGAAAAGGCTCTTTTGGCTCCATTTTATGCTCCTGCCCCCTTTGTCAAATATCAACTGACCAGAGAGACTTGGGTTTATTTCTGGGCTCTGTATCCTGTTCCATTGATCTATGTGTCTGTTCTTGTGCTAGTACAAGACTGTTTTGATTACCGTGGCCTTGTAATACAGTTTGATATCAGGTATGGTGGTCCTTCCTGTTTTGTTCTTCTTTCTCAAAATTGCTGTGGCTATTCGGGGTCATTTATGGTTCCACATAAGTTTTTGAAATGTTTGTTCTATATCTGTCAAATATGCCATTGGCACTTTAATAGGGATTGCATTGAATCTATAAATTGCTTTGGGAAGTGTGGGCATTTTGACAATGGAACACTATTCAGCAGAAAGAAAGAAGGAGCTCCTACCCTTTGCAACAGCATGAATGGATATGAGGAACATTATGCTAAGTGAAATAATCCAGGAAGTGAAAGACAAATACCATATGATCTCACCTATAAGTGGAACCTAATCAACAAAACAAACGAGCAAACAAAGAATAACCAGAGATATGGAAATAAAGAACAAACTGATCATAACCACAGGGGAGGGGAGAGGGGATAATGGGGGTAAAATGGGAGGGGTTTTCAAGGAACATGTATAAAGGACATATGGACAAAGCCAAAGGGGGGTAGGATCAAGGATGGGAGGTAGGGATGGGTGGCCTGAGGGGAGGTGTGGAATGTAGACAACTGTACTTGAACAACGATAAAAAAAAAAAGAGAGAGAGAGAAACAAATTTTTAACTTTTTAAAAATTTTTTTATAAAGCACCTCTCAAATAGCGCCAAGTCTCAAAAGAAGCTCTCGGTGTTGTCAATTACAATTTCAAATACAATTAAGCTTCCCTGATCATTTCACATCCCTAGTACCTGAGATGATTATTTCACACCTGCTCTCCCTCCTCAGCCTCTCACCCTTTTCTCTTCCTTTCTACCTCTACTGATGACTTTGCTTTATAATCCACTGAATAAATATAACAAATCAGATGATCTCCTCTTCATCCCCAAAAGCCTGTCTTTATCTAATTAGCCTATGTTCTAGGTGCTCCATCATTTTAAAATAAAGGGACTATAACTGCTCCTATTCAGGCCGAATAACTCCACTTCTCTCTGGACCCATCCTTTCTCCCTTTTCAAGGACTTCACTCCTGAGTGTCCTGTCCCTGCTGCTCAGTCAGCTCCTGTCTGCTGAATTATTCCCATGAATATGTGAACTCACTCAGTACTTCCCTTTCCCACAAATGCCTTTCTCACTATCACCAATGTGTTTTTTAACAAAAGAACTTCTAGAAAGTATAGTCTCTGTTCACTGTCTTGACTCTGTTAACTGTGTCTCCCATCCCCACCAATTCACTGAAGCTTCTCTTTTCAAGACCACCAGTTATCTTTATGTCACCAAATCCAATGAACATGTCTATCTTCATCCTTCCCACTCACCACAGGATTTGACTCAGTTGGCCACTCCCTCCTCATAGCACCATCCTCTTCCTATCCCTCTTGATCACTTTTTGTTCTAACCTCTAACCTTGCTGCTCAGAGTGTGACCTTCGGGACCAGCAGCATGAAAGCATCTGGGAGCTTGTCAGGTTTGCAGACTCAGACTGCAGGCCTACTAGATCAGACTTTCCAGTGAACAGGACCACCAGGTAACTCCTGGGACATTAAAGTTATAGGATTATTGCTCTGAATGATGGTGTGCTCAGAGTTCTGTGCTGTACTCTCCTTCCAGGTGATCCCATCCAGGTCCACGGCTTTAAATACTACATATTTTTTTTATTTCCAAATCTCTCTCTCTCTAGCTCTGATTTCCCTCCTAAATTCCAAATCCATACACAGAAGCCAACATGACATCTCCACTGGAATGTCTTCAATATTTCAAACTTAATGTTAAAAACAGAAAACCTTGCCCACGTTATTACATAGCTCCACCTAAATAAGACAGCTAAGTTTACGGAGCCCTCAGAGTATTACAGGTTCTATCCTAAGTGCTTAACATGTATCAGCTCCTTTAGTCCTCATCTCACCACCAAGACACGGGTACCATTATTGTCCCCATCTTACAGAACAGTAACTGACACAGAAAAAGAAGTTGCCCATATATCTCTTAAGTACCACTGCCATGATTTGAAGTTAAGTCATCTGACCCAGGAACATGCTCCTGTTATTTCTCTCCATTTCATCTGCCCATAGCTCAAAGCAGAAATCTATAAGTCAGCATTTATTTCTTCATTACCCACTTCCAATCCTGCATATCTCTCCATCTCCATGGTTACCACCAATGACCTGCCATTATTTTTCTCTTGTGTTCATTAACCTCCTAACTGATCTCCCTCCTTCCATTCTGCCAGGTCTTCCCTCACAGCAGTGAGTTTCTAAAGTAAGAATCCATGTGATTGCCATGTTGAAAGCTCTTCATGGGCTGCCATATGCTGGGCCATGGCTGAAGGAACCCTTTGTGACCTGAGCCCCATCTTGTCTAGTCCACAGCCTATAGTAGCCTCAGGGCTCCTATTCCTGGAATGTGCCAAATACTTGTGCCACTCCCTCAGAGCCTTTGCTGCTTCTGTTCCCTTGGATCAAAACTATCTTCTTTTCTCTCAGCTCCCTCATCCTACAGGTCTCCATTGTCATGTTGCCTCTTCCCAATCACCATACCTGAAGGATCACTGTCATAGCACCATTTCCTCTGTAGAACTTACTAATTCTGAACTGAGAGAAAATAGAAAGGTAGTAGTGAAGTCCCAGGGGCACATTCCTCATCCATCTGGGTTCATATCTTGATTCCATCCTCTCCTCCTCTGGTATAAAGGGGTATAACAGTCCCTACTTCCTATAGCTTCTGTGACGAATTACAACAATGTTTGGCACTTACTACATGCTACTGAAGTGTTTGCTATCCTTATGATGTATACTTGAGGGCAATAACCTTGTCCCTACATTGTCTCTATACTCCCAATGCTTAGAACACCCAGCTTATAAAAGTTTGTCAAATGAACACTGTTCCTCTTCACTGTTCCCTTCATATAAGTGACAGTATATTGTATTTCCCAATGGTATATTGATGTTTTTATCTGGTGTCACCACTTAGTATGACTTCATGGTCTACTTTACATGCATTTATTTCATTCTATTCATATGGTACAATTGTTATACAACCTATAAAAAGTGCAAAAGCCTAATTCATTGTCCAAAACTGGCTCAGAGCTAAGGTATAAAAAAAAGGGTCAGTACAGTAAGTGACAAGAAGAGCTGCAGTGAACTGTGCAAATCATACTGCCCTGTCACATGATGCATTTAAAGCTGTAAATATTGCCACAGGAGAACCTCTTGTCCTTGCAGCGGCCGCACAGTTCCTGTCGATGAGGCCTCCTTAGATCAATGTGTCTTTTCTTTCGAGGACAGGAACAACGGGATTTTGAACAGATCTTTAGAAAACAAGGAATAGTTTGGACACATGAACAATTTAGTGTTTGAAATGCAATCCTCAAACCAAATACTTTTTTCCACCATTCCCTCCCTGGAATCTTTATCTTTTTTTGAATCCTAGGAGAAGTCCAAGACCAAGTTGTACAAAACCACTCATATCCCATTAAATGCCATTGAATGCCATTTCCCAAGATAAATGATCAAAGATGATCTTTAGAATATTACTGAACCAATCAAGAAGATCTAATGTAAGAGAAATTTTTTTACAAGTTAGAGTTTTGTAGAGTGTGTTCATTGTGTAGGTGGTCATGTTTATAGCCAGGTGGGAATGAGGCCAGTGATGAGTACCTTGATTGAAACATTTGAAAACACCAGTGCAGTGATTCTCAATCAGTGGCATCTTACCCACGAGCAAACATTTGGCAATGTCTGGAGATATTTTTGGTTGTCACAACTAGGAGGGAGGGGTGTTCTAGAAGGATCTATTTATTTTTCTTTCTGGACATGCCTGCTCTTTACTAGAATTTAAAGTATTTTTAACCATTATCCCATTCTATCTTCTGACAAATAAAATTACATCCTATGGAGATTGGTATACCTCCCTGGTCTACCCTCCCAACCCTACTAATCTTTAAAATTGATAATCACTGCTCTATTTTCTGCATATGTCCATAGCCAAAGAGAGTAAGTCAAGCTTTGCCTTTTATACTATAAAAATAGGCATTTTCATTTTCCAAACAAGAGTCTTAAAAATGATTTTTCAAACATTGTACTACTTTTATATGTTTCACTATCCTATTGATAAGTATCCTATTGATAAGAATTCCCTTACAAGAAAATTCTATTAGCTAATACTCACATGGTACTTACTATAGACACTGTCCTAGCACTCTATATAGATTAATTAATTTAATTCTCACAGTACCCTTTCAAGGAAGAAGAGGCTCAAAATAAAAAAAAATCAGGGCTTACTCTAAAGGTCAGTTCCTATTTATGGCAAGGATGAATTAGGTCATTTTAACCAAGTCTTCTGCTTGGGACAATTGGAAAAGGTGAGGTAAAAAAATAATGATAATTTTTTACAGAACTATTTAAAGGCACTAGAAAATTATCCAAGCATTAGAGAAGGAAATCCAGAAACAGGTGAGCCTAACTTTGGGGACTATTTTCTTTCTTAATGTATCTGCCAACTCTGGAAGAGGTTAGACAGTAAGAATCTGAAAACAAGTTGAGTAGAGGGATAATCTTAAGTATGCCAAAATGGAAGAGTCCTCGTGAACAATTCAAGTTTTTTTGTTGGGACCCTGAAAGGCTACACCCTAAGAATAAGAATGAGCCAAAACTTGACCAGCCACCACAGATGCCAAAGTCTGGCTTCCAAATAGCTCAACCCCAACTGAAAAATAGTAAGCTGATATTGTCACTGCCCCCATCTGCCCCCACAGAGGCAAACAAATCTTTTGTGGAATAAGATACTATCCTAGGCCGCAGTTATCACTGAAATTTTTCATATACATTATCTAGCACTTAATCAAAAATGACCAGGTACATGAAGAAACAGTTTAGCACACTTGAAAACCAAGGGAAATAAAGAGAACAACAGGACTATAGGGAATGGAGTTACCTAACACCAATGACACCAATTTTAAGATAATTATGCTTAACATGTTTAAATAAATGGGACTGGTATTTCAGCAGAGAACTGGAAGTCATTTCTTTTAATAAAAGGTATAAAAATTTTAGTACTGAAAAATACCAAAGCTTGGTATATAATAAAAGCTTAATAAAGGTTACCTACTAAATTATTACATCCAAATTATACAAAGGATGTTTGAGGAAGAACATGCAACCCCACACATAAACACACCTCATAAGGCAACTTAAGACTAAATTTCTCCCATCCCCTCAAGACCGAGAATTTATGGTTATTTCCTAAAATATTATAAAAATGCAAACACACGGAAAACCTAACAGTCCTACACAAACACCCATTTCTATCAAATCCAAACATTATGCCACAAAAGCTTCATGTTTTAGAATGCAAACAATACAGACCCAGAGGAGTGTTCTGTATGCTTACCTGACACTGGATTGCTTCTACCCGATAAGGGTTAAAACTCTGGTAGCATTTGCGACAGAGTTGTTTGAAATAAACCTAAAGAGAAATTTGTCTTTTTTAAATCCAAGTTTACATGTACCCTAAGCTCCCAGTTTTTTATTTAAGTAATCCATTCCCTTCCCTTGTATTTCGTTTTTGCTCAGCCTCCACCCTGAGGTCTTCATCTCCTCCAGTGCTCAGTCACTTTTTCTTTCTCTTTGAACCTCATTTTCCTTACCTGTAAAATCAATGTCCTGCTCTTATTTTTACCTATGATTCTGACAACTACCCAATAACATACATAAAGTACCATAGTAAAAGTCTTCAATGGGAAGTAGCTATCACAATTTCACTCACCGTGTGGCTGAACCCTTGACCTTTTCCTTTTGCCCTGGTCCATTAGCCCCTGCTTTCTTATTTTTCTTCCCAGTATTTCCCCACCTAAACTTCAAATTTCTTGTATTATCCACCAATTCATGTGGTTTCTAGGCTTTGTGTATTTCCTTGTGCACACTTCCTCCCTACATTACTTGAGTTCCTATTTAGCCTTTCAAATCCTACTTGGATGTTACAATGCCTTCCCCTGACAAGATCGGTCATTCCCTCCTGCATTATTTCTGTACCACATCCATGCCACAGGTACCTCTGCATTGTCACCAATGCACATTCTGTCTGTGTCACTCCTATCAGTGTAAACGTCTTGAGGATGAGTTCTGTGTCTTCTACTTTGCATCCTAGTATCTTGGAGTGTTTAAATTAAATCCACTGTTTTTCTTCCAGCCAAAGAATTAAAGTCATTTTTTGTTTAGGTAAAGGATCTATTCGCCTCCAGGTCTAGTGAGTGGCCAGCGTGAAAAGCCATGTTTCCATTCAGGTCTTGGTATGTCTCTCTCTCTCCAGCTCTTTCAGAATAGCACAGGGGACTCCAACTCAAATGCTTGTAGAAATTAATGAGATAGACCAGGTGTAGACTGTTACAAAACGAAGGGCATGTACCCAGAGGAGAAAAGCTGCTCAGTGCCAGCCTACTGTTCTTGTACTGAAACAGAAATCTATGATGCCCAGAGTCTGATTGTTCAGGAACATCTGGAAACATAGACTGTGAAATCTTTCCCAATGTAAATATGCTGACAATCAATCAAAGTAGGGGGGGACCTGCTTAGCCTAGAGTCTCTCATAGGCTAGCCTTTACAGTAAATTCTTCCTCTTGCTGCCCCACCTTGTGGACTGACAGTGGAGCTAATGCCCAAACCTGTTCAAAATACACCAACTGAAAAATGATTATAGAAAGTCCCAATGTCCACAAGAACAAGAGTTCATCTAAATAAGCTGACATTTTGTCCAACAGAACTATTAAACCCAACAGAACACCAAGACTTGGGTCAGCAGTTCGGGAGGTCATGTGAACTGACCAGTTCATTTCAGTTCTATTCATTTTCTCTGTTCTTTTTTAAGATTATATTTATTTATTTCTAAAGAGAAAGGGGGAATGTGGGAGAGAGAAAGAAACATCAGTTGGTTGCCTCTTGCACGCCTCCCACCAGGGACCTGACCTGCAGCCCAGGCATGTACGCTGACTGGGAACCAGACCAGTGACCTTTTTTTTGGTCTGCAGGACAATGCCCAACCCACAACCAGTCAGGGCTCAATTCATTTCTGAGTACCTATTATGTGCCTGGCTTGGAGGATGCAGAGATGAATGAGACAGCACTAAGTCATGCTCAATTAGGAAACACATCCTTCCTCCACTTAACATCTTTCCCGCTTTGTCCCACTTTTACTCACCTTACTAGTTCCAGAAATGCACCATACATAAGCACTCTCCCATCTGGTCTTACAATCTTTACAATGAAAGTAGCCATATTTTCTTTCCAAAAACTGCAAATAAAAGGGGAAGAGTCTTTTGTTATTCGGGGGGGGGGGGGGGAGCCAGATCATTATTTGCTTGTGGCTTTTTATAGGAGATACAAAAATCCTCCTTAACTTCATTCACAGCTGTTCTCAAGGTTACTACATTAATTTAGTGTCTCATTTCTGAAGGATTAATCTGGGATTCTTCTCCCTGCTCTCTCACATATTTTTTATTTCCACAATGCCACCAGCACAGTCTCCCTAGAACAAAATTCTATCACACATTTCACCGACTTTGAAGCCCTTCTTTGTCTTACATTCCCAGTTAATATAATTGCCAGACTTCTGGTTTCTGCATGCTTAAAGCTGACAGACTTCTTCACCAAAAAGTTACAAAACATGGGGGCCACATAAAATACATGTTTTCAGAACTTCATCTCATCAAATAAAGGAGAAAGAAAGGGAAGATTGTGCTCTTATTGCCCCAGAAATGGAAGAGGACAGAGAGGAAGGCACTAGCAGAAGTCTGAGGAGGGGAAGATGAAGTTCACCTGGATGTTGGGTTTCCTGAGCGGGTGGGTGTCTCTCTGGGCCTGCTTACTCCGTGTTTCCCTAGGACTCAAGTCATCTTCCTTCCCCAGCTTGTCCTGCTGCCAGAGTTCCTCCTGCTTGTCCTCTTGCAACCTTGGCCTTGGTAGTGACTTCTGCTGCTGATGCCTGGCCTCAGTGAAACCCAAAAGCTCCTGCCTCTCCTCGTCCTTCCTGTCCTCCTGCAGCCAGACCAAACCCCTGAGGCCCGTCACTGGTGAATAGAGGTCCCAAGCTGGTGGTGGTGCCTTGGGGACCCTGTGGCCCCAAGGAGAGCAGCTGTGCAGGGTTAGAGGGCCCAGTGAGCACTGCAGGGATCTGTCTACCCGCAGGCTCACCTGCACACCCACTTCCTTGGTATTGGCCTTGCATAGCCGCAGGCTCAGGCTGGGATTCATCTGGGAGAGAATGGCCTTAAGCCGCTCCCTCTTGTAAGGTTCCATGCAGTAGGCCCAAATATTCGTGGGCACCACCAGCCCGGTCCTGGCCAGGAAAGTGGGGGCACCAGCGTTTTGCCTCCAGTAGGGCTGTTGGTGGTCAGAGAGTTCAGGCTGGCCTAAAACCAAGTGTGCTCCCTGGTACAGGCCCTGGGGAACACAGACAAAGTGCTCCATCTGCTGGTCAGGCTTAGTGCAATCTCTTGGTACAGTTTGTGTCCTTGCTCTGCCTTCCATCTTCATCTGCCCCTTCTCTCTCTAGCTCAGGTTGGTTCAGGTTCATCCCTATCTTTCCCACCTATTTCAGGTTCTGATGGGAGGGGCTGCCTATCATCCTAATTGAAGGGGTGGTGGGAAGAGAGGTACCTACCTACAGAGGCCTAATTGCCACCTGATTCAAATTGCTCTTACTTGTGTCTTCAATTCACACCTCCCCAAATTTTTCAAAGCTGTTTTTGATTCCTGACTTATTCACACACTTGCTATAAGTAGCCATTCATTTATTCCTATAGTAACATACCATTCTAGAGATCCTGTTTTAAAGCATACAGTAAAATGAAAACAAGGAGGAAATTTTTTGAGCAGCCTTATACTAGAAGAGTGTAAAGAAGAAAGTACATTATTATGGCAGGGCTAATGAAAATAAAGACCAGAGGAACAGGGAGCATAGAGTTATGGGGAGGAGGGGTGTACACAGTGAGAGAAAATATATTTCAGGGGGTTCTATGACATGCCACGGTTCAGTCTACTCCTAGTGAGGACACCCCCCAAAAAAAAAACAGGTGGGGGAAGCAAATTGTTCTGATTTAGAGGGTAAATGCAGATTTAATAGCAGGATAGTTAATTATGTGAAATCAAACCCATTTGAATGAAAACTATGCCTTGTTACCAGGCAAGTTACTTTCAGATTCCCCATCTGAGAGTACTAACCAATTTATGGGATGATTATAGGGATGATTGTAAGACTAAATGTGTTTTATTGCTCATGAAGCACAAAGCAGACTAACTCACATGTTCAGTAAGTGGCAGTTACTGTTACACAAGGATCTCAGGCCTGTGTTCCTTCACTACTCAGACCCAGGTGACCATAAGCATGGGTGTCTCTCTGTATGGATCAGGCTTCCTGCTGCAGCTAAGGGTTGTGATCAGACTGAATGACTCCTGAGGAACACAGTAGAGCCCACATTTTTTCTTTTCTTTCTTTTTATATTTACTGATTTTGAGAGAGAGAGAGAAACATCAATTTGTTCCATTTATTTATGTATTCACTGGTTGATTCTTGTATGTGTCCTGACCAGGGATCGAACCTGCAACCTTGGCATATTGGGACAATGCTCTAACCAGCTGAGCTACCCAGCCAGGGCCCGCAGTAGGAAGAATTGTTTTTAAAGCGCAGAACTTCCAGCAAATGCAAATAATAAAATTTACTTTGTGGCAGAATTGTCCATTTTTTTGGTCTCAGTACTCCTTACACTCTTAAAAGTGATTGAAGGCCTCAGAGAGCTTTTCTTTGCGTAGGATGTCATGTTAGAAATTAACACTGAGCCCTGGCTGGCGTAGCTCAGTGGATTGAGTGCGGGCTGCGAACCAGGCATCGAAGGTTTGATTCCCAGTCAGGGCACATGCCTGGGTTTCGGGCCATGGCCCCCAGCAACTGCACATTGATCTCTCTTTCTCCCCTTCTCTCTCCCTTCCCTCTCTAAAAATAAATAAATAAAATCTTAAAAAAAAAGAAATTAAAACAGAACTTTTAAAAATATGTAATGATTCACTTTAAAATAAAAATAAACCCAATGCATATTAAGATGAAACAATTTTTTGAAAAATAACTATTTTCAAAAGAAAAAAGGCACTGTTTCACACTTTTGCCATTCTCTTTAATATCCAGCTTAATAGAAGATGGCTAAATTCTCACACCTGTTTCTGTGTCTAGTCTGCTGCAATGTGTTGCACTGGTAGAGGTCTATGAAGAAAACCCAGCCTTACTCAGCAATGCAGTTGGGTAAAAAGGAGTATTTTAATAGTCTTCAGTTAATTGTGGGTATTTTTTTCTATACTACACCAAAACTTACGTGGTAGTTTCTTTAAAGTTGCAATATGGAATCTGAAACCATGTCATGAACTATTGATACTTTTGTTACATTAAAGTCTTTTAGTCTTTCTTGCACCTAGAAAAAAATCTTTTTGTTCATATTGTAAATCAAACACTCAGTATTTGGAAAGTGCCCATGTTCTGAATTACAGATATTGCATATATTGACACATTGCATTAAACAATATTTTTAAATCACACTCATTACTTCACTGAGGTTATCAGAGAAGATTTTTAAGATTGGGAGATGCAGAGTTTAACAAAGTTGTAAATCTCATTTGAAAGCTCATATTGTATGAGGGGCAACAAGTTGCTGTCATTTTCCCTCAGTGACAAGCTCACTTCATATGTTTTAGAAAAATGCCTCCAAAATCACCCAACTCAGAATGACCTAGTTTGTCAGTCTTTCTGATAAAAATGGCTTTCTATGAAGAAAATTGTAATTCATCTCACAACTCATCAGAGGAGTAATTTTCTGGACAACAATTGTACTCAAATATGCAGAAATATATTTTGTTAGGGAAAATATTTAAAAGATGTGCTGAAGAGTTAGGCTGTAATAACACTAATTTTTTCTGCCCCGTGAAGGACATTTTAAGTTAAAATGGCTTTTTGTTTTTGTTTTTTGTTTACAAGTGCACGGTCATGAAGAGTGCGGTAACTACTGGGACAGTTGAAGCCACTGCACGGACACCTGTCAAGTGCCCTGAAAAAGTCACAGCTTTCCCTCTTTTATTAAATCCTCATCATGTCGCCTTATCCTAACTACTTGCTCTCTCTTCAAGACAAGGAGTTCCTGTTTTTTCCTAATGATTCTGCTTCTGACATTGCAAAGCACGTGTATGACAATGGGCGGATGGGTAACTTGTGTTTTTCTCTTGAGAATGAATACTGCTAATTCTCCATGCCTTTATCTGGTTTCACAAACATTTTAAAAAAGTGTTCAACATATAATTTATAAAAGAACAAACAATTAATTGAGGGCATAAGCCTCAGCTAAAGGGGACCATTGTATGACCTTCTTCAGCTACTTCACTGAGAAATGGTAAAGGGGCCACTATGCCAATCCCTGTTTTTGACTTAGAACTGCTTCATGTAAATGAAAACTGTTCTTTTAAAAGTAAAACACAATGCAGCTAATATATACACACACTTTCATTTTAGTAAACCTAAACAAATTAAAAGGAAAGAAAAACTACCTTAAACAAATTATAATATATCCTCCTTGATCTGTTCTATGTATAAAATTGAGTTTGGCACAAAGTTAATTTCTAGTTCATGTCACTTCATGTGTTCTCTGAACTACTACAAGCCAAGAAGATATAAAACCCATTTGTGCTTTGCATTTTTAATCCAGTGTTCATGACACCAAAGTTGTGAGAGAGTGGGTGTCCTTCCTCCCTTCCTCTGGTTCCTTTCTGTGTGGGAAGACTCTGTCTTGCCATCCTAAAGTGAGCTCTCAGCGCATGTTCTTCCTTTGAACTTTCCCCACTTCACCTTGACCCTTTCACGTGCCTTAGTGACATGACTGTTTGAGCTGATTTCACTTAATTTTACTAGCCAGAGCAATGTGGACTTGGTGTTGTTGTCGTTGTTGACACTAATACAGATGTCCCCCATTTTCCTCTCTTTGCCCCCTGTGCAATTTGGACTTTTTAAAACAAGATTTTATTTATTTATTATTTAGAGAGAATAGAAGGGAATGAGAAAAGGAGGGAAACATCAACATGAGAGAGAAACGTTCATCATTTGCCTCCTGCACACACCCCAGCTGGAGACTGAACCCTGAGGGGAGAGCGGGGTGGGGTAAGAGAAGAAAGAGAGGAAGAGAAACATCAATACAAGAAAGAAACATTCATCATTTCTGTCTCAGGCATGTGCACTGACTGGGAATCAAACCAGCGACCTTTTGCCATGTGGATCAAATGGCACACAAGTCAGGGCCACAGTTTAGATGTTTAAAGGACAGAACTTGTTTGAACAAAAAACACATCATGTATACAAAACAAATCAATGATATCAGTGTCTCTCAACTTTTAAAATAATATATGGAACTCTTTTAAAGAAGAAAATTCTTGTAGATTCCCTAGTGCTGACTTAAATAGTTTTATTCTATTCTTATGTTTTTAAAACTTTTATTGCTGAGACTATTACAAATGTCCCTAATTTTGTCCCCTTTGACCCCCTCCCCCCAGCCCCTGCTCCCTCTTCCCTCTGGCCATCACCTCACTGCTGTCTGTGTCTATGAGTTATACATACACGTTCTGTAGCTAATCCCCTCACTGTCTTTCACCCAGTCCCCCTCCTCCCTTCCCTCTGACAGCTGTTTGTCTGTTCCCTGTCTCTATGCTTCTGTTTCCCTTTTGTTTGTCAGTTTATTTTGTTCATTAGATTCCACATAAAAGTGAGATCATATAGTATTGCTCTTTCTCTCCCTGGCTTATTTCACTTAGCACAGTAACTTCTAGATCCATATATACTGTCATAAAAGGTAAGATTTCCTTCTTTTTACAACCCAATTCAAACTCTATCCATATTAACTTATATACAGCCGTAAAACTAAAACAGAGCTACAAGGAAAAGGCACACATAACTCTAAAATCAATAATGTGAAAATTAACATTCCTGTGCCCAATGATGTGCTGTTATTAAAACCAGTGTATGGCTTGCACTGTTGAGTTGGCATGCATGTGCTCTTGCTTGCTGTACGAGGACACAGTCACCACAGAACCTTCATCCACACCGTGTGCCAAATTGTCATTCAGCCCTCACTCAGCAGGAAGGAAAGAATCATTTATGTATTAAGTCTGCCTCTGTTCGTTCCTTGTTAGCCTCTTGACAATTAAAGAAGTCCTGCTTGGGGCCAGTTCAATCATAAACTTAAACACATACAGGGGTATTAAAACCCCAAGTCTGTACTTGGTTATAAGGGGGTTATTCAAATTATCTAGCTAATCTCTTCTAGATTATCATTAAAAATGAAAACACAACTTAAAAAATTCTTGATGAGAACTTTCAGACCCTAGGAAGATGCCTTTGTGGATTCACAGATCTGAGTTTAAGAAACACTGATTGAGGCAAACACTTTCCATTAACTAGAACTTTCTTCCCACTGGTAACCAAGGGACAAGTCAATGTTAGTCCTAAACATTATAGGTAAGAAGAAATTTCAGAAAAGCTGAAGTGGGCTCAATTTGGGGCTCTTGCAATATTGGAATGTCTTCATAGTCAGGGAGAAGAGACAGTGGTCAGTATGAAAAGCATTTTTTAAATACGCGTGACATCGCGGATTACTTTTGTCATTTTGGAGGGAAGGGAGGGTGAAGATGGCTTCTGACCTCTGTGGACAGTGCGCAGCAGAGCACACAGAACATCGATGGGTGATCCCTCTCAAACAGTTACTTTATTTGGGCAACGTTATAACTTGAGGTAAAAAATACTTTTACCTTCATAATTGTTTGCCTTGGATATTACAATGAGTTTTAATTCCTTAGAATATCCTGAGTAAGGGTAAACAAAGGTGAGGCTCTGATGCAGGTGTCTGCCATAAATAATGTGCCAATTGAATGAACCTTCAATCCTGTGGTACTTATTCCACACAAAAAGTGTTTGAACCCAGCCTTTCCTCAATTTGCCCGTTGTACTCAGCAATTTTACACAACGCAGGGAATAAGATTACGTCATTTAATGGTTATTTTACATAAAATATTTAAGTTAAAAATCTAGTTTCACATTGTATCACATAATGCACCAAGGGTCAACAAATGTAAATATTTATTGATGCTAATAATAACAGTGTAGTAAATATTAAATCAGTCAAAGAGGATACTTTGTGCAATATAATTGTGGAAGGAACTGGTTTTCCTCAGTATAACCTTCCACAGCTCAGTGGAACATTGCTGATGGGTGGATAGTGACACTTGTAGCTATTCCTGGGTCAGAGTCCATAATATAATCCACTGAGTGCATGTTGCTGGCAGCTGAAACTGCTCCCTGAGGCATTGTTCTTCTACAGGTCTCTGAATTTCAGATCCTCTGAGAGGGCAGGGGAGCTAGCATGTTAAACCAGTGGTGTACGCAGAAATCAGGACACCGTATGAGACAATGAAATATGTGGCTTCAAGTTTCTGCAGCTCAGAAAATACTTTTTAAAGGTTTTTAGACTATTTTTCTCTGTGAATTAGATAATTACTGTCATTTGCCTTTATGGAACACTTCCATCTTGACCACAAATATTCTGTTAAACAATGACTTTGGGTGTGATGGATTCAGAGTAATCCATACAAAAAAAAAGTTTTCCAGGCTCATTTTACCTTTCTCATAGAAGAGGGATCTGGGAGCACTAGAGTCAGAAGGAATGGAGGCTTGCCAGGGGGGAGGGAAGAGGGACAGGAGAAAAGGCAGGAGGGGGCCTGGGAGGGGAGGCTGATTTTATTTATTCCTTTTAGAGAGGGAGAAGGAGGAGAGAGAGAGAGAGAGAGAGAGAGAGAAACATCAATGTGCGGTTGACTGTCATGTGCCCCTTGTTGGGGACCAGGCCTGCAACCCAGGCATGCACCCTGACTGGAAATCAAACAAACAACGCTTTGGTTTGCAGGCCAGCACTCAATCTGCTGAGCCACACCAGCCAGCACAAGATTAACCTGTTTTTTGATGTCTACTTCTTTACATTTTGCTTTCTGTTCAATTTAATTTTAGCATTATGGTGTTTACTACCCTGTGAAATAAGCTCTATCCCATTATAAGTAGAGGTCCATACCTCTTTTATAAATGTAATTTTATTTACTTCTGCATAATATAATTTAGATGTAATAGTTAAAGTTAAAGCCAGACACACAAACTAGGAAAAGTTTATGAGTCACTTTTCAAATATAATGATGAAGGAATGTTTTCAGTTTGACTTTAACTGATGCAATGGTCATTCAAGTGCCCGACAGTAGATGAATGGATGAAAAAAGCTGTGGTACATTTACACAACAGGATACTGTGTGGCTGTCAAAAAGAAGGAAACCTTACCTTTTTCGACAGCATGGATGACCTGGAGATTATTAGGCTAAGTGAAATAAGCCAGTCAGAGAGAGACAAATACCATACAATCTCACTTATATGTGGGATCTAAAGAACAAAATAACCTGAGGAACAAAAAGGAAACAGAGGTGTGGATTCATGGAACAGACTGACAGCTGCTGGAGGGGGGTAGGGTACTGGATCAGGGAAGGTGAAGAGATCAGCCAAAAAAACATATGTGCACCACACATGGACGCAGACAATAGTTGATGATGGCCAGAAGGAGAGGGGTGTAGGTGGAGGTGGGCCAAGGCAGGGGCTGGGGTAAATGGGGACTGAAAGAGACTTTGCCTGGGGCAATGGGTGCACAATGCAGCGATGCAGTGGGCAGATGAGGTTTTATTGAGTTGTACGCTTGAAACATGCATGGTTTTGCAAACTAATGTCACTCCAATAAATTCAATTAAAAGAAAAGAATAAAGAGTAACATTAAAGAGACAGTATCATACAGTGACTGAGAGATTTTACAGCCAGACTGTCTGTGCAAGTTGCACCCTGGCTCCATGGCTCACTGGTTGTGTAATTTGGGCAAGTGGCTAACTGCTTTGTGTCCGAGTTTCGTCATAGTAACGTGGAATAGCCATCGTGCATGCCCCCAAGGTGGGGACGGTTAAAGCAGTTTATACACTGAAGGCAGTTAGAACAGTGCTTCACACACAGTAAACACTTGTTAGCTACCACTGCTTTGTACCTGTGTTTGGAGAAACGTAGCTCAGCGGTGCCCCCTTATGGTACATTTTCTACCATCAGCAAGGTTAGTTTTGTTTCCAAAGTATTTTGATAATTGGAAATTTGTGGGCAAATGAATGATCCACTTTAATATATTTTGTTTAAATGCGGTCTGACTTTTTAAAAATCTAAACCCAACGTGAAATGTTTAATTTGTTTTTTCCTTAAAGGTACAGTATTTTCATTCATTCATTCACTCATTCATTCAGCATATACCTATTCCTTCTGTGCCAACACTGTGCTAAACAAGTGGAGATACAGGATTGACAAGATGGAACCTCGTCCTACAAGGTGCTCTAGCATTACATGGAAACAGACAAAATTTACTGTTAAAATACTGTGTGATCAGGGCTGGGGTACATAAGTGCAAATGATGATCATAACAATGTCAAGTAGTTAGAACTTTTCAGGATGTAATTTCACACTTAGCCAAGTTGCAGTGGCAGTATAATAACTGGTCTAAAAGGCTCTGCTATCTACTAACAGATCTCTGCCATCCCAAATAAGCTGTGTCTGGCTTGCATTTCTTTTTATAGCTCTTTGTGTAGTTACATGGAGCAACTCTTAATGTAAGAATTGACTGCTAGCTCCCTGACTGTTTTGGACATTCATTAAGGATGGGACCATGTGTTAGTTTTTTCCAAGTGTCTGTGTCTCAGATAAACTCTTGTACTGTTGATGGGTAAATGTTGAGTGAATTTAATCTATTGAGTACATGAATGAATCTTGAGACTCCTTTTCCCTTTGAGTATTGATCTCTGTGGGCAGTTTCCCACCAAATGAATCCTTTATCGTTTTGTTGTGGCCCAAAGTTCCAACTCTCTATGGAAGATTGTGGTGTGTGTGTTAAAATCAAATTATTGATTCATTCCCATCGAAGTCTAAATTTTTACAATATTTTGAGGGGTGTTTTTTGCAATAATTTACAGATTGACTTATCATCATTGTTGTCATTCTGTGGTGCTGTCATTCTGTGAGGATGTCAGAGTTTTCAAAAACAAAATAAACCATCTCTGGCCTTAGTAATTTAGGCAAATAGCGAAGGAGCCTAACCTAGACCTTTCAGGTTGACCAGTACATCTGGGTGTTCGATAAAGGTTGAGTAATATTCAACTATTTGGTTTTTTGGTTTCAATTGTTTTTTAGTCTTCCTTTGTTCTTCATGAAGGAGATGGATAAAGAAGGAGACAACACACAAGCTCATAGCAACTATCTTCAAATTTTCTAAGGGCTAGTGTGGAGAAGGCTCAGGCTTGTGACTTGCTTTATAACCCTGTGAATTAGAGGTAGGACCAACAGCTGGATGTCAGAGGTAGACAGAATCCTATTCGCTACTAGAAAGACTATTTGCACAGGGTGAGCTGCCCAAAGAAAGAATGGACCTCCGTGGGAAAGAGTGAGATCCTGGTTACTGGTGAGGTTCAGGCAGTGGGTGAATACGAAGTGGGGATACAGCCAGGGATGGAGGTCAGTCATTGTGTGGATATTCAACCGGGACACCCGGGCACTCATTGTCGCTCTTGCAATTTGGTGGTTTAGTAAGTTTCAGGTGTAAATTTTTGGTTAAAAATGTCTTAAAAATAGTCAGTCCTGAATCCCCTTTTTGGTCTCAGTTATGCAGAATTTCAATCCACTGAAGAAGAGGTGTGGCAATAGCCTTACCAACTGGAAGGTGAAGATCATCCACAGGTTTGATGTTCACATGTTCCAGACCAGTGTTTCCCAAAATGTGGATGAGCCAGTGAGCATGAGAGTCACTTGGATACTCATTGTAAGAAGCTCATTTCTGCATGTCCTCTCCCCCCTCCCCCATCTCCCAGTGGTTTCCTGAGCTGAAATCCTGAGTGATGTTTACATGAAGGTGGAAAACGTCTGTCTGGATATTGAGCGGTGTCAATAATGAAAGCAGAAATGTCCACAGTGAAGGAAAGTGGAAGCATTTCAGATCCTTGTACGCTCTTCCTTCAGCTTCTTTGATACAGTTTGTATCAGTGTCTACTATTTCCAGTTAAAATTCAAATGGAGAAGAAAAATCATAGTCCTCACCAATCCAAATTTTAGCTTCAAATGGCCAGCCACTCAGCAGCTTTCCAGGCCTGTCCAGCATTTGTCTAAATTGTCATCTCAGTTCTCTGCCTTTTTTCTGAGATCCATTTTCCTTGCAGTCTGAAAACATACTGAATGCTGTCTTCTGAAGTAAGTAAGCACTTTCCTTGGATTGTTTCATTTAATCACTAGACTGTTAAGGGGCAGGTGATAGAATTTCTATCTCCACTTTAGGGGGGAAATGGAGGCTTAGGGAGGGTTCAGTAACTCCCCACTCCTTTCACAGTTGGTGAGCAGCAGAGGCGTGATTTGAACTCGGGTCTGGCTTACTGGAGTCAACAAGGTGGTGTGACAGTGATGCCCTGTGGGGTGTGTGTGCATTTTAAATTCAGTGAGAATTTCCCAATGCATTCAGTGAAAATTTTAATATTATAAAGGCTTATTTGCATTTTTTAAGAAATACCAATGTTTTTAATTTTTTTTAAATATATTTTATTGGTTATGCTATTACTGTTGTCCCATTACCCCCCCTTCATTCCCCTCCACCCTGCACACCCTCTCCCACCCACATTCCCCCCCTTTAGTTCATGTCCATGTGTCATAAGTTCTTTAGCTTCTGCACTTCCCATACTATTCTTGCCCTCCCCCTGGCTTTTTTCTACCTACCATCTATGCTACTTATTCTCCATACCTTTTCCCCCTCTCTCCTCCTCCCATTCCCCTGTTGCTAACCCTTCATGTGATCTCCATTTCTGTGGTTCTGTTCCTGTTCTAGTTGTTTGCTTAGTTTGTTTTTGTTTTTGTTTTAAGTGTGGTTATTAATAATTGTGAGTTTGCTGTCATTTTACTGTACATATTTTTTATCTGTGTTTTCTTAAATAAATCCCGTTAACATTTCATTCAATAAGGGCTTGGTGATGATGAACTTCTTTAACTTGGCCTTATTTGGGAAGCACTTTATCTGCCCTTCCATTCTAAATGAAAGCTTTGCTGGATAGAGCAATCTTGGATGTAGGTCCTTGCCTTTCATGACTTGGAATATTTCTTTCCAGTCCCTTCTTCCCTGTAAGATCTCTTTTGAGAAATCAGCTGACAGTCTGATGGGAACCCTTTTTTAGATTACTGTTGTTATAGGGTGCAGCCTAGAGGGGGGCCCCAAATAGGGATTTAGAATGGGGCCCAGAACTCAGGGTGTCCAGGAAATATTAAGATGCCCTCACCCCCTACTCCCACAGGTGGAGCTGGGGGAAGGGACACATGGAGCAGGGCCATTGAGAGCTGTTTTGCATAGCAACAGCTTTTTAGCTAACCTCTGGTGTTGTAATTTAACATATCTACAACCTTTAACTGGTTACATAAATATGTTAAATAGCTGTAGCTATGCTCTGAGCCAGTGGAATGGAAGTAAATTCCCCACCAAGACATAACTGGGGACAGGTCCCCTGAGCTACAGCGCCTGCATGGGAGCTTGGAGAAGATTGGCTCTGTGACATGGGGCCACACCTGCCCAGATCCACGATGGTAGCCCAGTGAATCTGGAAGGGTATGAGAGGGCTAGCAAGTGTAACTGATTGTAGGAGGAGTCAGAAATGGGGCTGCAGAGGCATATTGGTGCAGGGATTTAAAACCCAGACATGGAAGCCATTGTGCAGGAGAGAACATAGTGGCTTTGGTAGAGTGGAGACTCCTGCAGCTTTAGAAGGGGCAACCACCACCCGGCTTTAGCAGAGATCCCAGCGACACAGCTGATGGTGCTGGGAACTGAGGGAGGCCTACCAGCCAAGCACGGATTACTGAGAAGAACCGGGGGCTGCCTGAGCCATGGACTTTTATTTCTTTTCCTGAGATACGGTACCCCAGACTGGGCAAAGGGGGGAAAGAAGGACTGTGTGTGTTTGTGGGTGTTTTAAGGGACTTTGGGATTTTGATGAGGACATTAGGTCACTACTTTAAGTCTGTATAGCATGAAATAAACATTTCCTTTCCTTTTCACGAGTCTTTGGCATTGAGAGATGTCTTTCCTCTGGCGGTGGACATAATGAACCTGGGGAGTTCCTTTCAGGTAATAGTATATCGTCCCAGGTCCCCCCTTGTTGCTCTGTAACACTGTCTCCTTATCTTTTGCTGCTTCTAGGATCCTCTCCTTCATTTTTACCTTGGCTAATGTAATTATGGTCTGCCAGTGTGTTCCTTCTTGGGTCCAACTTCTTTGGGACTCTCTGAGGTCCCGGGACTTCCTGGAAGTCTATTTTCTTTGCCAGAATGGGGAAGTTCTCCTTTATTATTTGTTTAAATAAGTTTTCCACTTGTTGCTCTTCATCTTCTCCTTCTGGTACCCCTATAATTTGGATGTTGGAACATTTAAAGATGTCCTGGAGGCTCCTAAGCCTCTCCTCATGTTTTTGAATTCTTATTTCTTCATTCTTTTCTGATTGTATGTTTTTTTCTTCCTTCTGGGCCACTCCATTAATGGGAGACCCAGCCTTCATTCCATCACTATTGGTTCCCTGTGCATTTTTCTTCATTTCACTTATTGTAGCCTTCATTGTTTCATCTAATTTGCGACCAAAATCAACCAATTCTGTGAGCATCCTGATCACTAGTGCTTTGAACTGTGCATCTGATAGGTTGGCTATCTCTCTGTCACTTAAAAGTACTGATTGTGAGGCTTTCATTTGTTCTTCTGTTTGAGTCATCTTCCCCCCCTCCTTTGGTCTGGTCATGACTGTTATGTATGAGGGGCGGAGCCTTAGGTGTTCACCAGAGCTCGGCACCCCAGTCGCTGGGTTGTGATGCTGTATGTGGGAGTGGGCTCCGAGAGGGAACAATGGCACTTGCTCCACTCTCCATTGGATGTCAGTCCCTTCTGCCGCTTCCCCTGAGCAAACTGGGCCCCTCTGGTGCCAATTCCCATGTGGGTTGGATTTGCGCCCCGTGGGACTTTCCAAGGACCTCTCCTGTGAGGCTGGGAGTCTCTCCCTGTGCCTCAACCCCCACATGTGTTTTCAATCAGTGCCCCAAGGCTCTGTTTTTTAGCACTGGGATCCTGGGTTGTGCATAGTGCCTTGCTTCACAATCGCCGCCTCTTTGGGTCTGCCAGCTGCTGCTTGCATGCCCAGCGTCCATCCACTGTGGTCTTGCATGCCCCAGATGTCTTATGCACAGTCCCAATGCTCTCTGCTCCAAGACCAGTGCCTGGTTGCCCCACTCTGCCCCTCCTACTGGTCTGGATGAACGTGTTTATTTTAACTCCTTGGTTGTCCGACTTCCATACAGTTCCATTTTCTGTCAGTTCTGGTTGTTATTCTGTTTCTCAGTTATTGTTGTGCCTATCTTGGTTGTGCAAGGAGGCACAGTGTCTACCTATGCCTCCATCTTGGCTTATTTGAATTTTAATGTTAAATCTTGCCTGACAGATTACCCAAATTGATCCTCCTCTTTTTCTGTCATCGTGTTTATGGGGCACTGTGCTTCATTTGAACTTCAGAAGTTAAGAGAATAGACCAAATAATGGGTAGATAAGTTTAAATAAGATGGAAACTCACCATGATTTCATGAAGTATTAATGATATTGAAGAAAATTAGGACTCTCTTTTAATCCACATGTTGACCATCATCCAGCAGAGCATAAATTAAAAGGCAGGTAGTAAGGATCCAAGATAATGGCCTAGGTAAACACAGCTCACTTCCTTGCACAATAACACCAATTACAACTAAACTATAGAACAACCATCACTCAGAACTAGCAGAAGTCGAATTGAGTGGAGGTCCTGCAACCATGGAATTAAAGAAGAAATCACATCCTTCCAGGTTGGTAGTAGAGAAAAAAACATGGAGATCCAGAGATGCAGAACCAGTTGGTCCCACATGTTGTGCAGTGGATAAAAATCAGGAGGGATATTCCAGGAGTCCCAGCCCCACACCAGGCCCAGCAGCCCAGTGTTCCAGTGACAGGAAGATAAGTCTCCATAACCTCTGGCTGCAAATACCAGTGGGGATTAACTCAGTAGAAGAAACTGATGGACTCCTTACCCAGATTCACTCCTACTGAGCTCCGGCACCAGGGCAGCAGCTTGAAATGCAACTTGGCATATGGGGAGGAACTGAAGTGTCTGGCATCAGGATGAGAGCTTGGGGACAGCTTTCTCCAAGACAAAACTTCTGGCAGAGGCCATTGTTACTCTTCTGAGCCCTCCTCCCACAGAGCCACAGAGTGGTGAGCACCATATATGAGACTCTATCAACCTTGCTCATACTGTTTTCCCCACCCTGGTGATTCCCTGAGATTCTGCCTCACCCAAGTATGGGCCCACTCAAGTGGTTAACATTGGTTTTTCCATACAAATGGCCTGTCTTGGCCTATGCTTCTGATCTTCTTAAATCCTCTCAAAGAAGCAGCAGCTGGCCTCAGTGAGCCCCTGTACCTTGAAAGTGTTCCCAGAACTGGCACTAGTAGCAGCTGGCCTTGCTTCACATCCTGGCCTTGCTAGTACAACTCAAAGCCCAGTACAGGAAGGAACCAGCTGAATTTTGATTTATAGCTTAAGCCTAGTGGCCCCAGGCAGAACACAAGTGAGCACTAGTGCCCTGATGAAGCAAGCCCTGCTCTGTGGAGTGGGCCTCTACATAGCTGATCCTCCACGGAGGACAGAGGTTGGGGGTCACAGCCATCCTTGCAGCTGACTGGCCTGTGTAAATCCCTCATATTGGCCTTTCAACAGCAATCAAAGCTCAACTACAAGAAGAGAGAGTACTCAGGGCACATGGAAGACCTACCTCAAGTACACAGTTTGCGTGATAGAGGAGGCTGTGCCACTGGAACCCACAAGACCCCTAGTATATTAGGCCATGCTACCAAGACAAGGAGTCATAGCAGCTCTCTCCAACACATAGAAACAAATACAATGTGACTGAAAAAATGAGAAAGCAAATAAGCATGGCCCAAATGAAAGAACAGAACCATACTCCAGAAAAAAGAACTAAATAAAATGAAGATAAGCAATCTAGCAGACGCAGAGTTCAAAATACTGGTTATAAGGATGCTGAAGAAACTCAGGGGTACTTCAACAGAATAAAAGAGACCCAGGCAGAAATGAAGGATATAGTAACTGAAATAAAGAACAGTTTATAGGGAATCAAGTAGAGTGGATGAAACCAAGAATAAAATCAATGATTTGGAACATAAGGAATAAAAACACATTCAATTGTACAGTAAGAAGAAAAAGAGATCCAAAAAAATCAAGGATAGTGTAAGAAGCCTCTGGGAGAACATAAGCTTACCAACATTTGCAATATAGGGGTGCCAGAGGAGAAGAGAGAAGAGCAAGAAGTTGGAAACCTATTTGAAAAAATAATGAAAGGAAACTTCCCTAATATGGTGAAGGAAAGAGACACACAATTCTAGGAAGCACAGATTCCCAAAAAAGATGGATGCAAAGAGGACCACACCAAGACACATCATAATCAAAATTCCAAAGGTTAAAAATAAGGAGAGAATCTTAAAAGCAGCAAGAGAAAAGCAGTCAGTTGTCTACAAGGGAGTTCCCATAAAACTGTCAGATGATTTCTCAAAAGAAACTTTGCAGACTAGAAGGGTTTGGCAAGAAGTATTCAAAGTGATGAAAAGCAAGGACCTATAATAATGATTACTCTATCCAGCAAAGTATCCCATTTTTAATTGAAGGGCAGGTAAAGAGCTTCCTAGACAAGAAAAAACTAAAGGAGTTCATCATCACCAAACCATTATTATATGAAATAGTAAAGGGACTTATTTAAGAAAATGAACAACAGACAACTTCTGGCCAAAGTGGAGGCATAGGTAGATATGTTTTCCTTCCTCACACAACCAAAAGAAGGACAACAACAAATTTAAAAACAAAAAACAACAAGAACTGCCAGAAAATCAAACTGTATGGAAGTCCAACAAGCAAGGAATTAAAGAGGAAATATTTATCCAGATGGGTAGAAGGGGTAGAGATGGACACCTGGGGCAGTGAGAATGTGAGACAAGGCAGCAGACAGGGCAGTCCCACATTTGCATGTGGATAATCTGGGAGGTACAACAGGGGAGCAAGACAGACCATGCAACCCAGGGTTCTAGCATGGGAAACTAAAGCCTCAAAACCTCTCTCTGTAAAAACCTGTGGAGGTTGTGGCAGCAGCAGAAACTCCCACCCTCACAGGAGAGCTCATTGGAGAGAGACCCAAAGGGTCCTAGAATGTACACAAGCCCACACACCTGGGAATTGGCACCAGGAGGACCCGATTCACTTGTTGGTAGCAGAGGAAGTGACCAAAAGCAAGGGTGAGAGCCGCATTGTTTTCTCTCTGACCTATCCCCCACATACAGCACCACAATGCAGTAAAGTAGGTTGCCCTGACTCGTGAATACCTAAGTCTCCACCCCTTACAACATAAGAGATGTGCTGAGACAAAGAAATATGGACCAAATGAAAGAACAGATCAAAACTCCAGAAAAAGAACTAAGTGACAAGGAAATAGCCAACTTATCAGATTCAGAGTTCAAAACACTAGTAATCAGGATGTTCACAGAAATGGTTGAGTACAGACACAAAATAGAGGAAGAAATAAAGGCTATGCAAAGTGAAATAAAGAAAAATATACAAGGAACCAACAATGAAGGGAAGGAAACTAGGACTCAAATCAATGATTTGGAGCAGAAGGAAGAAATAAACATCCAACCAGAACAGAATGAAACAATAACAATTGAAAGAAATGAGGAGAGGCTTAGGAATATTTGGAACAACTTTAACCATTTCAACATCTGAATTATAGGGGTGCTAGAAGGAGAAAAGGAAGAGCAAGAAATTGAAAACTTATTTGAAAAAATAATGGAGAACTTCCCCAATCTGTCAAAGGAAGTAGACTTCCAGGAAGTCCAGGAAGTTCAGAGTCCCAAAGAGTTGGACTTAAGGAAGCACACACCAAGGCACGTCATAATTACATTACCCAAGATTAAAGAGAAGGAGAGAACCTTAAAAGCAGCAAGAGAAAAGGAGACAGTTACCTACTGAGGAGTTCTCGTAAGACTATCAGCTGATTTTCCAAAAGAAACCTTACAGGGAAGAAGGGGCTGGAAAGTAATCCAAGTCATGAAAGGCAAGACCCACATCCAAGATTACTCTATCCAGCAAAGCTATCATTTAGAATGGAAGGGCAGATACAGTGCTTCCCAGATAAGGTCAAGTTAAAGGAGTTCATCATCACCAAGCCCTTAGCATATGAAATGTTAAAGGGCTTTATCTAAGAAAAAGAAGATGATCAAAAATACTAACAGTAAAATGACAACAAACTCACAACTATTAACAACTGAACCTAAAAACAAAAACAAAAACAAACTAAGCAAACAACTAGAACAGGAACAGAATCACAGAAATAGTGATCACATGGAGGATTACCAGCAGGGAGGGGGAGTGGGGAGAATGGGGGAAAAGGTACAGAGAATAAGAAGCATAATGGGTAGGTATAAAATAGACAGGGGGAGGTTAAGAATAGTGTGGGAAATGGAGAAGCCAAAGAACTTACATGTATGACCCTTGGACATAAACTAAGGGGGTGGGGAATGCTGGTGGGAGGGGGGAGCAGGGTGGAGGAGGACAAAGGGGAGAAAAAAATGGGACAACTGTAATAGCATAATCAATAAAATATACCTTAAAAAAAGAAAAAGAAGATGATCAAAACTATAAACAATAAAATGGCAATAATACATAGCTATCAACAACTGAATGTAAAAAAACAAGCTAAGCACAGAAAACAGAACAGAAACAGAACCATAGATATGGAGAACTTGGGATGGTGGCCAATTGGGGCAGTGTCCAGGAGAAAAGGTGAAGGGATTAAGAAATTCAAATTGGTAGTTACAGAATAGTCAGGGGGTGTTAAGAGCAAGTACAGGAAATGAAGTTGCCAAAGAACTTATATGCATGACCCATGGACATGAACAAAGGAATGGGAGTCACTGGAAGGAGTGGGGGGCCTTGGATGGAGGGGACTAAGGGCAAAAAGTTGGGACAACTGTAATAACATAATCAATGAAAAACTTTTAAATAAAAAACTGTAAAAAGTAAAAGAAATACAGGGTAGACATAGTAAATCAACACTTGGGGAAAGGGAATGTCAGTCTCTTCTACAACTCAACCAATACAGAGGAGTTTGGTAAGCAAACACACATATGTGTTTCTTAAAATGACCTTGGAATGGGTTTGTTCCAACTGTCTCATGCAGAGACTCTCACTGGCTTCAAAGTGTAGCTGTTCCACATTCAAACTTCATTTAGTATCTGATTTTTATTTTCTACAGACTTTTCTGGAGGCTTATTCTGGTGAAAGAGACATCTACCATGTAGTGAAAGAAACTTCGTTCTATTTAAATAACATAAGGAGGGAACAGACTCCAGAAGGAAGTAGTGACTGACCACCAGTGAGGCCAGAACCTCCAGGTTCCAGTTGGTGCTGCATTTGCCCAGACAGTCCATATGGTCATCAAGTGCAGGGATCAATTCAATCCCCAGTGGTCTGACTTCATTGGCAGGTTTCTCCAGCATTCTGGAGCTTGGCTTCCCCCACATTCTCCTCCTTATCTCACTGGTTTGGGGTTGGGGGTGGTTCTGCTGACAGCATGCTTTCCCAAATTCCACTGATTTGTGAGCTATTTTTCCCCCAGGGTTTCCCAGAAGATTTTTTAAAAATCTGATCATTTGAAGAGTTCATTTTGACTGATAGTCATTCAGTCCTCAGATTTCAGAATCCCATGAGAATAGCTGGGCTTTGAAGTCAGGTCTGGTTTCAAGCTGGGTGACTTGGAACAAGTTATTTAATCTTTGGAATTTCTTTTTTTCCATAGAATAATAATAATACCTATTTTGTAGCACTAGAAGGATTATTTTAAAATAAATATGTAGAACACTAATTTGCCCAAGGACTCATTTGACAAACTGGCAAACCTGTCAAAGGCTTTCTGTTGGAAATTAAGTACTAGGCATCAATGTGTACTCCAGACTTTATAAATATAGCTTATAAAAATGTCAGAAGATATGTGGGTGATGTTATGTTCAAAGATTTTAGAAGTAAAACAAGAAGTGGGAAGATCTTAAAAATTAGCCTTAGATAATAAGAAGAATAGAGGACCCAGTAATTTACCACTGAGATGGCATCAGATACAGCTTATAGACACCGGGTTATAGAGCTTGAACAATAAACAAAGATTTGGGCATGTTCATGTGAGAAAGTAACTCAGTCAACATTTGAGATGGAATATGTTGACCAAGATATAAAGTTATGCACATTCATTGTTGAAAAGAGGTCTGATCAGGGTGGGAAACAGCACTAGGGCAGGAAGAACCCACGTGGAGTTTTGCAGGTCTGAGTGCTGATGTGGGTGAGGCGTAGCTGAACTGTGATGGATAACAGAAACAAAAATATCATGGTATATACTACTGTGGGTTTCCTCAGATTCAGGCATCCATTTCTGAATTACCTGAGCAAAACCCTGAGACAGGTGTTTGTAATGATGAGGTGTTTCATGTGCTGAGAACCATCGACCCTTGACTTGCTGACTATGCCATCCCATAGTTAACAGACGTAACGGGACTGCTGCACTTGGGTTAATTTGCACTTGGAGAGAATGAACGATTCCAGTGGAAATGTTAGGAGCCCAAAGAGGAAACAGTTGTGACCTTCTAGATCTTCGTGGTGACACAACTGATGAAAATCTACCCTGGCAATTGCTTTTCCCAAATTCTCCTTTCTTCCTTGCTCATTGAGTTCTGATTTTCTTGGAGGTGAGGGGATAGTTTGCCCTCCCCCAACACACACTTGGCTCAGGGAATTGTGGCTTTATCCCAGCTGTAGGGCCCAAGTCCATGGCCTTTGGTGTCATTGGTTTAGGGGTGGGCCTGGCACCCAATCCTGGCCAAGGAGACTTGAGGGGAACTCCCCAGTGGAGAGATTCTGGGGAAAGTTCTCATTCCCAAAAAGCTTAGCAGAGACTTTGCTCTCCTCTGGACATTGTCTTGTCTGGAAGTGATGACTGAAACTGCTGCTGGAGCTAGTATGAGGGCAGAGCAGGCACAGGGAAGGTGCAGAGTAGAGAGACAGAAAATACCCGGCTCCTGAGGACTCATGGAGCTGCTGGTTCTGCCCAGCGCGAACCCCGCTGCTCTAGACTTCTTGATAGGCAATCTAATGTATGTCTTGAAGTTTTTCCTACTTCCACTTTTTCAGAAGCATCCCTAGTGATACGCAGAAGGGAGGGTTACACTTCAACACATTCTTCAAACTTTATGAAATTAGCTTACCAAAAGATGAGGAAGAATAGGAAGATGGTTCTGTATTCAGATCTCCCAAAATTAAATCTCTGACTGTATAATCACAAATTATCCTGATAATGCAGGAAAAAACATCTAATGAGACCATTGTGGCTAAAAGTCAGCTCTCCAATCTCATAATTTTAAAAGGCATGAGCAGAAAATGAGAGTTGGATCTATAAATCAGGAGTGAATAGCAAATGTCAAAATACCTCTGAGAATAATATTAGAAAGACCTGGAAAGAGCTGGAGTTGACAGAAAATAGGAAAAGTACGTGTTTGCTGTGTTCAAAACAACAGCAGTGCTGGGCTACACTGCTGGCTGTCCACCCCACTGTGCATGGGAACCACCAGGGCCCTTTAATGTTTTACTTTTCAATATTGACAGCTGCACCTCATCCACCAGCTTCATTAAAGCTGAGCACTTGTGGCTTGGAGCAGTTGCCTTGGTTTTTGCAGATGACCAAAAACAGAACCACATAGATGTTCGGGACCGCCCTGCCTGGTCTCAGGAAGCTGTAGCCTCCTGTGACTTAGGCTGAGTGAAAGACCTCTGGACCAGAAGCTACTAAGGAGACAAAACTTATTTCCCTGGCATGATCGGCAGTCAATGACGGATAATAATTCTATAAGAAAGAGAATGAATCTAAGACAGATGCGATCATGTGGGAATGCCCTGAGAGAAGGGGCTGTGGAAATGAAGGGGTGATCCACATCAACCCCTGGCCCCTCAGCTTTGTCAAAGCCTGAGTCTTTGTTCTTAGATGTGAGAAATCCAAGTCTCCTGGCTCCCTTTGTCTTCTCTGTTATCTCAGGCCTGCAGGGGTGAAACAGCCCAGACCAGAAATGGCAAACCCCCGGGGTGATCAGGCCTGGGACATAGAATATGCAAGATCCTGTGAGATCTGTTTGCTGGAGGATGTTATTAACTTGGAATTTAAAAGCACAGACAGGAAACCAAAACTAGCCCTTTGAGCCATATGTTAAAACCCCAAACCTTGCCCAGAATCTCAGCAGGAGTTCTGTCCCCACCTTTGTAAGTTGCCTACATCTTTTGATCCTTTCTGCCAGACTGTGAATCCACAAACTAAGTCTGTTTTCTCAATAAAAATCTGCTTGGGTATGGACACGCTCCCCACTAGAGAGGGTGTCCAAGCGGCACCCTCCAGGAGAGAGGGTAGCCAAAGGTGCTCCCCACGTGAGGAGTGGCCCTTCTGTCCCTATTCCCCCACAGGACCTGGTGGTCTCTGTGTATGTTTTTAGCATGTTTGGACGAACATCCACAGCTGAGATGGATACTGCAGGATGGTATCCTCCACACATAGATACCAAGAATCAGGAACACAGTTGAAGGATGGGGATACCTGTAGTTAAAATGGTGTTGGGAACCAAGTGAGATGACAGGGACAGGAACAAGATGGCAATTACTGCTGGGTCAAGTCTCCAGACCCAGATACCTTACACTTCAGGATTCTCAGAGAACTCATGCCCTCTCAGAGCAATATTGTCCGTCTGCCCACCTCCTGGTGCCATTGTCAGAAGAGAAGGAGAAGCCCAGACCCTTCTCCCTTATGGCCCACACAGCTCACCACCACCATCTGCTCTGAGACCACAGAAGGCCCACACAACCAGCTTCCTGCTTGATGTCCTCACCATGACCCCCATGTGGCCCTATGACATCCCATTTCTGTCCCATTTCCTACCACTCGTCTGCCCCCAACACCAGAAACCCAGGGCCCAGCAGGAACCTGCCATTTGGCCTAGGCTGCTTCTGTGGGAGTCCCTTTCATTCTCTCGTTTTGGCCCCAACTCTCCCCTGAGGGCACTACCATCCCTGCAATCCTGGGGGTGTCATGTTCTCAAAGTTTGTCATCTACTGAATGCTTACTTGGTGACAAGCACTGTTTTAGGGTCATGACATAGGCCTGTTTACAGGTGATAAAACAGGCCCAGAGAAGCACAGCGTATTTTTGAACATAGAGTTTGTTTTCTCAGGCAGAGACCATTCTTGAACATACTCATTGTAGAACATCTTACGCTTATGTAAAAGTATGAAACACAGGAACCAATTCTTCCTCCAGAATCAATTATTAATATCTTGGTGAATGTGTTTTTAGTCCTCTTTATTAACATCTAAACATTAAAATAAAAAGTATACTATATACTGAGTTTATGTACTGTTTTCATCTTTAACATATCATAATCATATCCCCAATATTGTCTTCTTTAACAATCCATTGTTTATAGCTATATGATCTATTTCACAGGCATATCATTTTCATTTACACATTGAATAAAAGTTTAACATCACACCTATACTGAAACAGCACTACTCCCTCACTAGAATGGCTGAAATGAAAGGATTGACAACAAGGGTTAGCAAGGATGTGAAGCAACCAAAACCCTCATATATTCCTAATGAGAATGTAATTGAGAACAACTGTTTTATAAAACTACTTTGTAGCATCAACCAAATATATGTATATTGTGTGACCCAGACATTCTTCTCCTGGATAAATATCCAACAGAAAAACACTGTGTCTGTTCATGAGAGACATGTACATCTTCACAGGCACTTTATTCACGAACAACAAACAAACCCAATCAATACCCATCAACGGTAAAATGGACTTTAATATTGTATGACAATGATATTAAGGGAAGAAGCCAGACATAAAAGAGTATATACTATATGAGCTCATTTAAATCAAGTTCATAAACAGGCACAACTAGTCTATTGTGATAGTGCCAGAATAAGGGGCACCTTTAGTGGGGAGGGGTGCCATTGACTAGGGCTGCCATTGAGTAGGGCTGCAATTGACTAGGGCTGCTATTAACTAGGGGTGCTATTGACTAGAGGCACCTTCTGGAGCACTGAAAACATTCTATGTATTTAATTGCATGGGGTCAAACAGGAGTATACATATGCATGTAAAATTAATCAAGCTGTACACTTCAGATTTGTGTATTTTACTGTATGTAGTTTCTGGATATGTTAGCCTCAAGAAAAATAAAAGGTAAAACAAAAAAACAAAATATTTAATGTGCCAGGAAATATGTCACTTACTAGAGACACAGTGGCAGTAGCCCAGGCCCCTTCTGAGTCATTATACTTCACCCATTTGCTTAATTTTGGATATTTAGGCTATTTCAAATATTTCTACACATAAATCAGTAGAAGACATTATTAAGAGAATGCCAAATACTTGACAATATAATAATGTAAATTTTAAAAATTTCTCCAACTTTGTTATTGAAAATTTCCAAACCTATGGAAAAGTTGTGAAAATAGTCTAATGAAAACGCATGTGTCCTTTCTTCATCTAGATATTTGTCATTTGTTAACATTTTGTCACATTTGTTCTTTCTATATGTAGAGAGACATAAATACATATAATGTAAAGAGATAGAGATTTGGGGAGTGGGGGTGAGAACTGACTCCTTTGAAAGTGCAGGTCTCATGTCTCTTTATCCCTAAAATCTATGGCATATATTTCTTAAGAAATATTCAGGGAATTCACTTTATGCTCAGAAAATTTAACACTCGGTCAAAATATAATATCTAAAATACAGCCAATATTGAAGTTTCTGCAGTTGTTCCAATAATGCCCTTTCAGCTTTCTTTTTCCCCCAATCTAGGATCCAGTCAAGTTTCAAACACTTCATTTAATTGCCATGTCACTTTACTCTGCTTTCACGTAGGACATGGAATCCCTGTTTTTGTTTTTTGTTTTTGTCTTTCCAGACACTGTTATTTTTGAAGGGTCCAGGCTATTTGTTGTGCAACTTCTTGAGAGATTGTGAGTCTTTCTACTCCTACATCCCTGTCCTGCTTGCTCCTGAGGGACTATTCCTCCACCCCCAGCTCTGACGCCCATGTCATCAGGCAAGAGTGTCCATGAGCCTTTTTCTTGTCACCATCAACTATGGGCTGAACTCATTTGACTGACCTCATTCCATCCATTTCAGCTCCTGGTTCATTATCACTCATTCTCTTCAACCTTCTTTCTTTTAAATTCATGTTGATTTAAAAATTCACACAGAGGACCCTGCCATTACCTTGTCCTGCTCTCTGCTGCCTCAACCACTCACTCCCATTTTCATGTTTTAGGTTTTTTCATGGCCCATAAGAGCAAACCCACCCAAATCTCAAGGTCAAGCGCCTACTCTATAGTTCACTCTACCCACCACCTGACACCACAGCACTTCACCCATGCCTGGGTCTGCAGTGTCTTCATCTCGGCCTCTTCACTGTGTTTTACCCCTCATACATTTACACCCTTGCCACACAGCATAATGCATCAAGCCTTCCTCAAAATCATTCCTTTAGCATACATACCTTCAACCCCCTGTCCCTCTCCCACTCTGCTTGTCAAAACCCTGAGTCTGGTCAAACCTAGCTCTTCATCTGCCCTGCATTTGCATCTGGGGACCAATTGGGACTGGAGGAAAACACAAACTATGCTGATTGTTTATCTTAGTCCTTTCAAACTGCCATAACCAAATACCATAGGTGGTTTATAAACAACAGAAATTTATTTCTCACATATCTGGAGTCTGGAAGTCCAGGATCAGGGAGCCAGTCTGATGGGGTTCTGGTGAGGATCTGGTGCTTGGTTCACAGGCAGACATCTCCTTGTTGGGTCCACACATGAAAGAAAGACCTGGGAGCTTTGGGGTCTCTACCCTCATGATCTACTTGCCTCCCAAAGCCCCTTTCTCCAAATACCATCACATTACTGATTTAAAGTGTGGATTTGGGAAAACCCAAAACTTCAGTTCATAGCATTGGTTTAACTTTCTAAACACATGGCTACAAATCTCAAGGAAGTGCTCAGTGCTGCCCAGCAGTTAGATGAACTTCACCTAGTCCATCTACTCTCAAGCTAACTTGGTGACAGTTGACCGCTTCCTTTCCCCATCTTTCAACACTTCTCTGCCATCCTTCTATCTCACTGAGTAAACAGAAGCAAATAGAAGAGAAATTCCACTGGTCCTTCTTTGCCCTGCCATATGTACAAGCTACCAGAATCTTTAAGCATAGGCTCTGCATCCTCTCCTGTTAGAGGCTTTTCTCTCAGGATGACCCTTCAAATGCACATCGGATCCTGGCCCTTCTACCTGCTCAACATCCATCAATTCTCTGTTTCATATGCATCATCAACCTTCTCCTGTATATCAGAACATTTCCATTACTATATAAACATGTAATTCTCTCATTAAGAAATTAGTTAATTAAATTAAAACTCTTCACTTCCTTTTCCAGTTGCCAATGATCTCTTCCTTTAAATCAGTTTTATTGAGGAAAAATGTATATACAATAAAATGTTCCTGTTTTAAGTGTAGACTTCAGTATGTCTAACAAATGTCTACTGCTGTGTAAACAAAGCAATTAAATAGCTCTTCAGATTTTCTATTTTGTTGTGTGACAATTTCAAGAAATTTATCCATTATAGCCAAGTTGTCAAATTTATGGACATAAAGTTGTTAATAATGTTTACTTATTATCCTTTTCATGTCCATGGGACCTGTAGCAATATCACTGGAGGCTTATTAATGTTATGGTTCTCAAAGAATCAGTATTTTTTTCATTGTTTTTTTTTGTTTGTTTCTATTGGTTATCTATTTTCTATTTCGTTGCTCTCCACTCTTTTTATTACCTCATTCCTTATATTTGTTATGGTTTTAAGGTGCCCTTTTTTTTAAAAACCTAACTTCTTAAGGTAATAGTTTAGATTGACTTTTTCCTTCTAAATTAAATATTTGAGGCATAAATTTCCCTCTAAATACTGCTTAATATTCACTTAACAGACTTTAGTATGTTGTTTTCATTAACATTCATTCAGTTCAAAAAAATTCTAGTTTTCCTTGTGATTTATTAATATACCCATGGATTTTTAATAATATATGGCCTCTTTCCAAGTAGAGATTTTTCAGCTATCTTTCGGTTATTGATCTCCAATTTAATTTCATTGGTGACTAAAAACATCCTCTGTGTGATTTCAATTCTTTTAAATGCATTGAAACTTGCTTTATGGTCTAGTACTGGGCCTTTCCTGGTGAAAATTCATGTGCTCTTGATTAGAATGTGCAGGAATGATAGAATCAGATTTGGAAAGGAACTTAGATGTTAACTAATTTATCCTTATACCCAGTGAATGACTCTCTTCTACCAGTTCTCTTCAAAGCAGGGCATTTGTACTTTCTCATACCCTCTGCTTGGACACTTCTTATAATAGAAGACTCACTACTCAAAAATAGCTACGTTCATTTTTGCTTAGTTCTGAGCCAAACTGAATCAAATTCTGCCTACCTGCGCACATTATTTCCTTGTCTCATTTTTGTGTTGGATCAGAAAACTAGGCACATGTAAGACAATGTATGATGGCTAATATTATGTGTCAACTTGACAGGGCCATATGGTAACCAAATATATATTTTTTAGCTTAAATTTTAAAAATTTCAATTACAGTTTACATTTAATATTATTTTAGGAGATCCAAGATGGTGGAGGAGTAAGTGAAAGCTACACTAACCTCCTCCCAGGACCAATCTAAAATCACAACAAAATTATAGAGAAATCATCTTGAATAACTAACTGAACACTAGCTGGAGCAAAGCTTTACAACCGTGCAGCACAGACAAGAGAAAACACTTCAGCACAATGTGACTGGTAGAGAGTGCAGAAAAGACACAAGAGGGCAGGCTGGGCTCCCATGGGCATCAGCTGAAGTGCTGGAGGGATGTTTCAGTGGCTAGGGGGGTTCCCCCTGAGAAGTGTGGGGTCTAAACCCCAAGCTGGGGTCCCCAGCCTACAGCCCCAGAGCCAAAAAGGAACCCAAATAACATCCAGCTGTGAAAAGCAGCAGGGGTTCTGTCAACCAGGGAGAGATGGCTGGAGACACTGAGAGCCTTTTAAAGGGCCAAAACACAAAATTGTATTTGGAGCCATTTACTCTGGATGCTGGCATAGGGAGGGCAGAGTGAACTAGAGACACTAGAGAAGAGTGTGGAGTTAGTGGCTCTGGGGAGACAACTGAGGGAATAGCCACCAGGATCCATGTGTTGAGTCATTCCCCACACTGCAGAAGCCACCTCTCTCACGCAGAGCACACTTCTATGAATGGCATCTGCCTGAGGGAAAGCAATAGCCCCACCTGCAGGAATCACCATATTTTGCCATGTACAATGTGCTCCCGTGGATAATGCACACCCATGTTTTGGGACCAAACTTTCAAGAAAAAATATTTCATTTTAATTTTTCAATTCATTTTTTAATTTATATTTAGAAACAAAACTGATGATCATATTCCAGGGAATTATTTTACATATGGATATTGTTATTGCTTTCTAGAATTACTCTTGTTTTATTTATTTATTTACACATTTAAAAAAAATTATTTATTTTTAGAGAGAGAGGAAGGGAAGGAGAAAGAGAGGGAGAGAAGCATCAGTGTGTGGTTGCCTCTCACAAGCCCCCTACTGGGGACCTGGCCCACAACCCAGGTATGTGCTTTGAGTGGGAAGCAAACTGGCAACTCTTTGGTTCACAGGCCCATGCTCAATCCATTGAGCTATACCAGCCAGGGCTAGAGTCACACTTTTAATGCATAAGCATAAATAAAAGAATTAAAAACATTCATATAAATACAGAATTAGTACTACCCATGTATAATGCACACCCTTATTTTCCCCTCAAAAATTTGGGTAAAAAAGTGTGCATTATACACAGCAAAATATAGTAATGTGTCCCACCCTGTGATGCTTAAATCTGACTGCTGATTATACATTGATTAGATTAATAGCTGATCAGTTTGACGCCTGATTAGTTTAACATCTAAGGTGGAAAATACAAAAAAGCAGCCAAAATAGGAAGACAAAGAAATAGACTCCAAATGAAAGAATGAGAGAATTTTCCAGAGGAACTAGATGAAATGGAAGTAAGCAATTTATTAGATAGTTTAGAGTGATGATTATAAGGATAGTCAACAGCATGAAAAAAAGACATAGAAACAATAAAAAAGGATCAGTTAGAAATAAAGAATGCAATATCTGAGATAAACAATACACTGGAAGCAGAGAGGTGCTGGCCAAGATGGAGGCATAGGCAGAAAAGCTTCTCTTCCTGACACAACCAAAAGAAGAATAGCAACCACTTTATAAACAAAGAACAACCAGAACTGCCAGAAAATCATTTGCATGGCAGTCCAACAACCAAGGAGTTAAAGAAACATTCATCCAGGCTAGTAGAAGGGGTGGAGATGGGCAGCTGGGGTAGTGAGGATGAATGTAAGGTGGTGGACTGCATGGGTGATCCCACATTCGTATGCAAGTAAGCTGGGAGGAACAATAGGGTAAGACAGATCATGAAACCCAGGGTTTCAGATGGGAAACTGAAGACTCAAAAAGCCTGGCTGTAAAAAAATCTGCAAAGGTTGTAGTGGTGGGGGGTCCTCCCAGCCTCACAGGAGAGTCCATTGGAGAGGCCCACAGGGTCCTAAAACATACACAAACCCACCCACCTGAGAATCAGCACCTGAAAGGGCACAATCTGCTTGTGGGAAGTGAAGGAAGTGACTGAAAGTGGGACAAGAGCCAAGCAACAGCATTTTTCCCTCTCTGAACCCTCTCCCATAGACAGCACCACAACACAGCAAAGAGGGTTGCCCTGATGTGGCAAATACCTCAGGCTCCACACCTCTTACCATGTAACAGGTGTGTTGAGACAAAGAAATATGGCCCAAATGAAAGAATAGATCAAGACTCCAAGAAAAGAACTAAGCAACAAGGAGATAGACAACCTATCTGATGCAGAGTTCAAAATACTGGTAATCAGGGTGGTCATAGAATTGACTGAACTTGGTCACAAAATGAAGGGAGAAATGAAGGCTATACAAAATAAAATAAGGCAAAATATACAGGGAACTAACAGTGAAGGGAACAAAACTGGGACTCAAATCAACAATTTGTAGCAGAAGGAAGAAGTAAACATCCAACTGGAACAGAATGCAAAAACAAGAATTCAAAAAAAATCAGGAGAGGTTTAGGAACCTCTAGAACAACTTCAGATGCTCCAACATCAGCATCAAAATGGTGCCAGAAGAAGAAGAAGAGTGAGAAATTGAAAACTTATTTGATCAAATAATGAAGAACTTCCCCAACCTGGTAAAGGAAATAGACTTCCAGGAAGTCCAGGAAGCTCAGAGGGTCCCAAAGAAATTGGACCCAAGGAAGAACATACTGAGACACATCATAATTAAGTTACCCAAGATTAAAGATAAGGAGAGAATCTTAAAGGCAATAAGAAGAAAGGAGAGAGTTACCTACAAAGGAGTTCCCCTAAGACTACCAGCTGATTTCTCCAAAAAAACTTTACAGGCATGAAGGGGCTGGAAAGAAGTATTCAAAATCATGAAAGGCAAAGACTTACATCTCACATTACTCTATCCAGCAAAGCTATCATTTAAAATGGAAGGGCAGATAAAGTGCTTCCCAGATAAAGTTAAGTTAAAGGAGTTCATCATCATCAAGCTCTTATTATATGAAATGTTAAAGGGAGTTATCTAAGAAATAGAAGATCAAAAACTGTTAACAGTAAAGTGACAACAAACTCACAACCATGAATAACTGAACCTAAAAAACAAAAACAAAAATTAAGCAAACAACTAGTACAGGAACAGAACCACAGAAATGGAGATCACATGGAGGGTTATCAGTGGGATTGGGAGGGGAGAATAGAAGGAAAGTTACAGGGAATAATAAGCGTAATAGGTAGGCACAAAATACAGGGGGAGGTTAAGAATAGTATAGGAATTAGAAAAGCCAAAGAACTTATATGTACAACCCATAGACAAGAACTAAGGGGGGAATGCTGGAGGGTGGGAGGGGTGCAGGGAAGAGGGGGATAAAGGATAGAAAATAGTGGGACAATTGTAATCACATAATCAATAAAATATGCTTAAAAATAAAAAATAATACACTGGAAGGAATAAATAGTAGGTTAGACGAAGCAGAAGATCAAATCAGTGTTTTGGAAGACAAAGTAAAGACAAACAAATGGAACAGAAAAAAAGAAAAGAGAATATTTTTTAAAATGAGGAGAGCTTAAGAAATATCTTAGACAACATGAAGTGTAACAACATCTGCATCATGGGAATACCGGAAGGAGAAGAGAGTCAGCAAGGGAATGAGAACCTACATGAAGAAACAATAACTGAAAACTTCCAACTGTACTTGAACAATGGTTAAAATAAAAAAAGAAAAAAAAAAGAAAACTTCCCTAAGTCACACCAGTCCAGGGAGCTCAGAGAGTCCCAAATAAGTTGGACCCAAAGAGGCCTACACTAAGACAAATCATAATTAAAATGACAAGGCTTAAAGATAAGGAGAAAATCCTAACAGCCACAAGAGAAAAAGGAGGTAGTTGCCTACAAGGGAGCACCAATTAGTCTGTCATCTGATATCTCAACAGAAACATTTCAGGCAGAAGGCAGTGGCATGAAATAGTCAAGGTCATGAAAAGCAACCAAGGCTACTTTACCCAGCAAAGCTATCATTTAATATCAAAGAAGTAAGGAGCTTCCCAGGCATGAAAAAGCTAAAGGAGTTTGTTAACACCAAACCAGTACTGCAACAAATATTAAAGGGCTTGCTTTAAGAAAAAGAAGAAGAAAAAGAGAAAGAAAAAAAAAACCCAGAGGAAAACAGTCTGACAATAAAATGGAACTACATATGTATCTATCAATAATCACCTTAAATGTAAATGGCTTAAATGCTCGAACCAAAAGATGGAGGGTAACTGAATAGATAAGAAAACATGACCCATTTATATGCTGCCTCCAAGAGACCTATCTCAGAAGGATACACACAAACTAAAAATAAAGGGTTGGAAAAAGATATTTCACACAAATTGAAAAGAAAAAAAGGCTGAGGTGGCAGTACTTATATCTGACAAAATAGACTTGAAAACCAAGGCTACAGTAAGAGACAAAGAAAAAACACTACATAATGATAAAGGGAACAATCCAACAGAGGATATAACCCTAGTAAACATTTACACACCCAATATAGGACAACCTAAATATGTAAAGCAAATCTTGATGGACATAAAATGAGAGATTGACAGAAATATAGTCATAGTTGGGGATTTTAATACCCCATTGACTACAATGGATAAATCTTCCAGGCAGAAAATCAACAAGGACACAGTGACCTTAAACCACACACTAGATTAAATAGATTTAATAGATATCTTCACAGCATTTCATCCAAAGCAGCAGAATGTACATACTTTTCAAGTGCATATGGAATGTATTCTAGGATAGACCACATGCTAGGCACAAATCAAGCCTCAATAAACTTAAGATAACTGAAACCATATCAAGCATCTTCTCTGACCACAATGTTATAAAACTAGAAATCAATCACAAGAAGGACACTGAAAAACACACAAAGATATGGAGGCTAAATAAGATGTTGTTAAACAATGAATGAGTCAACAACAAGATCAAGGAAAAAATAAATAAAAATACATTGAAACAAATGAAAAGGAAGACACAACAATTGAAAATCTGTGGAACACTGGGAAAGCAATCCTAAGAGAGAAATCCATAGCATTACAGGCCTATCTCAAACAAAACAAAACAAAATAAAACAACAAGAAAAAGCTCAGACAAACAATGTAACTACACACTTAAAGAAATTGAAAATGAACAATAAACAAAGCCCAATGAGAGTAGAAGGAAGGAAATTATTCAGATCAGAGCAGAAATAAATGAAATAAAGTCTAAAACAATGATACAGGAGATTGATACAAAAATGATACAGATGAATCCAAGAGTTGGTTCTTTGAAAAGATAAACAAGATTAACAAACATTTAACCAGACTCATCAAGAAAAAAAGAGAAATGACCCAAATAAATTATATCAGAAATGAAAGAGGAGAAATAACAACTGACACCAAAGATGTCTAAAGGATTGTAAGAAAATATTATAAACAGTTATGTGCCAACAAATTGGAAGACCTGGATTAAATGGATAAATTCCTAGAAACACACAATATTCAAAAAATAAATGAGGAAGAATCAGAGAATCTGAATAGACAGATTACACCTAATGAAACTGAAATAGTAGTCAGAATAATCCCAACAAACAAAAGCCCTGGACCATATGGCTTCACAGATGAATTTTACCAAATGTTCTGAGAAGAACTAACAAACATCTCTCCTTCTCAAACTATTTCATAAAATTCAAGAGGAGGGAAGGCTCTCAAACTCATTTTACAAAGCCAGCATTATCCTAATTCCAAAACCAGATAAAGACACTAAAAAGAAAAAAATTATAGGCCAATATTACTGATAAACATAGGTGCTAAAATCCTCAACAAAATATTGGCAGATCGAATACAGTAGTGCATCAAAAAGATAATATACCATGATCAAGTGGGATTTCTTCTGGGAATGAAGAATGCTAAAACATTGGCAAGTCAATAAATGTGATTCGCCACATAAAAAAATGGTGGATAAAAACCATATGATTATATCCATAGATGTAGGAAAAACTTTTAATAAAATCCAGCACCCATTTATGATAAAAACTCTCAGCAAAATGGGAATAGAGGGAATATATCTAAACATAACAAAGGCCATATATGATGAACCCACTGCCAGCATCATACTCAAAGAGCAAAATCTATAAGCATTCTCCTTAAGACTGGGAACAAGACAGGGATGTCTGCTTTTACCTCTTTTTCAACATAGTACTGGAAGTCTTAGGCACAGCAATCAAACAAGAAGAAGAAATAAAAGACATGAAAATTGGAAAGGAAGAAGGAAAACTGTCTTTATTTGCAAATGACATGATATTGTACATAAAGAACCTCAAATATTCACCAAGAAACTACAGAACTGAAAAATGAATTCAGCAAAGTAGCAGGATACAAAATTAATATTCAGAAACCAGTCGCATTTTTATATGCTACTAACAAACTAACAGAAAGGGAAATTGAGAAAACAACCCATTCACAATTGTTCCAAAAAGAATAAAATACCTAGGAATAAACCTAACCAAGGATGTAAAAGACCTGTACTTAGAAAATGATAAGACACTGAAGAAAGAAATTGAAGAAGATACAAATAAATGGAAGCACATACCATGTTCATGGATAGAAAGAATTAACATCATTAAAACATCCATACTAGCCAAAGCAATCTATAGATTCACTGCAATTCCAGTGAAGAGTCCAATGACATATTTCACAGAACTAGAACAAAAATTTCAAAAATTTATATGGAACCACAATAGATCCTGCATAGCAACAGCAATCCTGAAAATGGAGAACAAAGTTGGAGGAATCGTGCTACTTAATATCAAACTGTACCATAAGACCATAGTAATCAAAATAGCATAGTAGTGGCATAAAAACAGACACATAGATCAATGGAACAGAGTATAGAGCCCAGAAATTAACCCACTCCTCTATAGTCAGTTAATAGTCAACAGAGGGATCAAGCACATAATGAGCTAAAGATAGTTTATTCAATAAGTGATGTTGGGAAAATTGGACAGATACAAGCAAGTGAAACTAGACCACCTTGCACACAAGTACAAACTCAAAATGGATCAAAGACTTAAATGTTAGACCTGAAACTATAAGAGTCCTAGAAGAAAATATAGGCAGCAAAATCTTGGACATTGCTTGTAGAAATTTTTTATCAGATATATCTCCCCAGGCATGGGAAACAAAACAAATGGGACTTCATTGAACCAAAAAGAGTTTGCACAGCAAAGGAAATTGTCAACAAAATAAAAAGATAACCCACAGAATGGGAGAGCATATTTGCCCATACATCTGATAAGAGGTCAATATTCAAAACTGATAAGCTACTTACAAAACTCAACACCAAAAAAACAACACAATTAAAAAATGGGCAAAAGACCTGAATAGACACTTTTCCAAAGAAGGCATACAGATGGCCAACAGAAATATGAAAAGATGCTCAATATCACTAATCATCAGAGAAAAGCAAATTAAAACCACAATGAGATACCATCTCATGCTTGTCAGAATGGCTGTTATCAATAAATCAACACACAAGTGCTGGCAAGGATATGGAGAAAGGGGAACATTTTTGCTCTGTTAGTGGGAATGCAGACTGGTGCAGTCCCTATGGAAAGCAGCATGGAGATACCTCAAAAAAATTAAAAATGGATCTACCTTTTGACCCAGTGATCCCACTTCTGGGAATATATCTGAAGGGACCCAAAACACTAACTGGAAAGCGCAAAAGCACCCCTATGTTCACTTCAGCATTATTTATGATCACCATGATATGGAAGCAGCCCAAGTGTCTAACAATAGATGAGTGGATAAAACAATTATGAGACATTTACACAATGGAATTCTACTCAACTGTAAGAAAGAAGAAAATTGAAACCTTTGCAATAGTATGGATGGACCTGGAGAACATTATGCAAGGTGAAATAAGCCAGTCAGAGAAAGACAAATGCCATATGATTTCACTCATATATGGAATCTAATGAACAAACTGAACTAACAAGCAAAACAGGAACAGACTCATAGATAGAGAACAGATGACAGATAGTGGAGGGGGAAGGTTAGAGGGTGGAGGGATTGAGCAAAAACGAAAAGGACTCATGGGCATGGACAACCATGTGATGATTCCTGGGCGCAATGGAGTATAACAGGACTAAATGGTAATGGAAAAAATATAATAAAGATTATATATTTTAAAAATATTATTTATATTAGTTTCAGGTATAAGCATAATGTTTAGACAATCATGTACTTTATAAAGTTGTCCCCCCAATATATCCTGTATCCCCTAGGCACCATAGGTTGTTATTACAATATTATTGTAATGACAATAATACTATTGACTATGCTATACTATTGACTATATTCCCTAGGCTGTTCATTATATCCCCATGACAATTTTGTAACTACCAATCTATACTGGTTAATCTGTTCACCTTTTTCACCCAGGCCTGTAACTCCTTTCTCCTTTGGCAACCAGCAGCCTGTTCTCTGTATCTATGAGTCTTTTTCTGTTTTGTTTGTTCATTTATATTGTTCTTCAGATTCCACTTATAAGTCAAATCATATGATATTTATCTTTCTATGACTCAGTTATTTCACTTAACATAATAGTCTTTGGGTTCATCTGTGCTGTTTTAAAATGGTAAAATTCTGTTGTTTTTATGACTGAGTGATATTCCATTCTATGTATGTACCACCACTTTTTTTATCCACTCTTCTATTGATGGGCACTTGGGTTGTTCTATAGCTTGGCTTGTAAATAGTGTTGCAATGAACACAGGCATGAATGTATTCTTTTGAATTAGTGTTTTGGTGTACTTTGGTGCACTATTCCCAGAGGTGGAATTGCTGGGCCATAAGGAAGTTCCATTTTTTATTTTTTGAGTGAATTCCATACTGTTTTCTGCAATGACTGCACCAGTCTGCTTTTCCACTAACAGTGCACAAGGGTTCCCTTTTTTCCACATCTTCAGCAACACTTGCTGTTTACTGATTTATTTATGACAGCCATTCGGATGGGTATAGGTGGTATCTCATTGAGGTTTTAATTTGCATTTCTCTGATGATTAGTAAGGTTGAGCATCTTTCCATATGTCTATTGGCCATCTGTGTGTCCTCTTTGGAGAAGTGTCTATTTAGGTCCTTTTGCCATTTTTAAATTGCATTTTTTTATGTTGAGTTGTATGAGTTCTTTATAAATTTTATATATGAAACCCTTATCAGATATATAATTTGCATATATAGTATCTTATTCAGTGCGTTGTCTTTTAATTTTGTTGATGGTTTCCTTTGCTGTAGTGACAAGATTTCTTTAATGAGAAATGACCACCCCTGCCTTCACCCATTCATCCATCTGTATCTATCATTCATTCATTCATTCATTCACTGAAGACCTTTCTCATAGTAATGAGAAAGACAACTATGTAACAACTAGCAGCTTACAAACTTATGGCGTGAGAGATAGTTGTGAATAAAAAGGGGGCTACATAGCCAACCTGACAGTTTATGTGGCTACTTGGAAGGTATAACAAGCACAGTGACTGAGCATGACCACATAGGATGTTCTGATCATAAGTTCGTAACTGGGCAGCCACATCTGAGGCCTATATCTTCCTTAGCCAAAGGTAAGCCTTTGCCTTTGGAGTCCTGTCCACTGTTCTTCCGCATCTAGATTGACACACTTTGAAATGCCAAAGAAATCTTTTTTTCCAAACACCCTAAAGGCACAAGCACACATCATGCAATATTTCTTCATGTTATCTTGTTTCCTGGATTACCATCTGTATTTACTGTAAATATTAAATGTTAACTCACCTATATTCATCAATGTAAAAGTATGTATCTCTCCATTTGCTTTTTATTCAATTCTGGAGATTTCCCTGCTTTTCTTTCTCCCACCTCCTTAATATACCCCCTATTGATTTCATGTACCTTCTTCATGTTCTCTCCTTTGATTCTAAATGCATTTTTTAAAAAGTACAAAACACCATTCTCTAAAGCATTTTCTCAATCTTTTGAGATCTTGTTTATAAGCATGTCCTCAAAATTTTGGCTCGAATAAACTCTAATATAACTTTTTATAGGTTTGGATGTTCTTTTATTAACATAGTGATGAAGTAATCCAGAACATGAAAGAAACACCTCGGGTAAAAGGAGTGAGTCCATGGGAGTTTGTCACAGAGGCTGACTGGGTCTGGAGGGTCTTCCCCGAGGCAGGAGGCAGAGGGTTGAGGGTGCAGAGAGGGAAGACTCAGTGGGAGAGTGGTGTGGCTCCTTCCACGTGCACAGAACAGGCTGGAGTGGCTGGAGTTCAGTCTCCAGGTGGACAATTAGCTGAGAGGAGGGCCAAAGCCAGAGGCCTTGGGTTCTCTAGCTAGAAGGAAGATGTCAAAATGTTCTGGGTGGGATTTGTCCTACCTCAGTCATGGTCATGCCCATTGTCAGTGGGTCCCCATTTAGCGGGGAAGGGAGAGGATACAGTGTGAGGGTGGAGGTAAGCATGGGGGTAGGAGTTTGTCCCCCAGAGTAATTAAGCCCGTTATCCACATGTAGCCCAGAGTGGGGACAGGATCACCCACTCAGGTCAGGAACTCTAGGAAGGGAAAGACAACCATGAAGTGTTCACCTGACAGGAGTACTACTCAGCCCAGGTCCTTTGAAAGAGATTATGGGACCTAGAGACCCCCCCATTCCCAATCCATCTACCAGCACAGGGATCCTCATTCAAGGGAAGGGAGTTGACCTTGAAATCTGTGAAAAGACTGAAAATGTGTTTTGTACATTTTTATATTCCCAACTCCAGGGACAGGGTCTGGCACTTGGCAGGGGCTTTTTGGGTGGATGCATGAATGGGTGGGTGGGTGGACAGCACACACAGGGTCACATGAGCTAAAAAGGTTTCCAGCACAGTGCAGTATCCCAGCCCAAGGCCAGGGCACTGGGTCTAGGCCACCAAGTGGTCTAGGGTACTCTGTGTCTGAAAGAGCAAGGCCCAGGGCCAGAAGGTAGGTGATGCAAGGATGACAGGGGTCTAGGCTCATTGCAGACCAAAGGCAAATATGGGGTGTCCTAACCTAGGAGCTGGGGAAGGCACTGCACCTCAGCGATAATGCTCTCGGGGAGGGGAGGAGACAGACCTGTTCTCCTGTGTGGGCCTTTCCTCAGCATTAGGAAAGGAAAGTCTAGCTCTTGGGGGAGGGTAGGATCGACGTGACCTTTGTTCATCACCCTGTCCCCAGGTGTCCCGCACAATGACTGTCACAGGGAAGGCACACAATAAGTGATTCTAGGATGGAATGAATGAATAAATGAATGAATGAATGAGTTTAGGAAAACTAGATCTGAGCTGGGCCATATTATTCTTAGGCTACATCTGAATACGTATATTCTTTGGCTATATCTCTGGCCTTTGCCTGGTCTGTCTGGTACAAGAGTCACACATAAATTCCCATAAACCACCCAGTAGTCTTTCTACTGGGCAGATCTGAGTGCTGACAATGGTGAACCTAACTAGCTTCACAAGAAGGAAGATTTGTGGGGATCCCCACCCCTCCAAACCATGTGCACAAACACAGGGCAGACAATGTGAAGAAGGAACAGCGTGGAAACACAGAGCACGGCCCTCCACAGAGGCCAGTGTGTTAGACCACAGTGACAGTGTCCATCTGACACTTGGAGACCCAGATGGGGTTGTTGGGCTTAGAGGTGAGTCCAGCAATGAGTGACATGGAGCTGAAAATCTGCAATTGAGCAGCTCAGGAAGCAGCCAAGAAGAGGGCAATCAGGACTGGATGGGAGGGCCAGCAGGAGGAGCCATGGTGTTGTCCCCAAGGGCCAGCAGCCCAGCATCAACCTACCCTGAGGCCCCCCTCTGTGAGTAGCAGCCTGGTCTCCTGGGACATGGTTCAAGGACAAACGTAAACAAAGAAAGTGAATACCTCAAAGCAGTCTCTTCTGCAAAAGGGCTGGTGGTTGCACACTGTGAATTGATGAGGAAGTCTGAAAGTTATCTTTTTCCATGTGGGTTTGGAGTTCTCTGTAAGCTTAAGATGTTAAAAGCACTGGGAACTTGTTATTTCTTGTTTTAAATTCTCCTGGGATGAACTCCACAGAATCTTAGTATTTTAGAGCTAAAGGGAAAAAGGATAAGACCTTGAAGGTCTTTCCCTTTATTTGGAGTTAGAGAAAGTGGTGACTCCCACCCTAACACACACATTTGATCTCTGTTTCTGTCTCTATATATCACTCCATCTCTCTTTGTCACTCTCTCTCTCTGTCTCTCACATACACATACACACTCAAAATAAATACTAAAATTTAGGTGGGGTATGCTTTCTGGATGTTTTTTGAGGATCTTGAAATTGAAAATTCCTACTTTAGGGATGCTTTAAAAACAGTTCTGCTTTATTTTGTCACAAATGACCTTGTGGCACATGTGTCCCTGAAGACACTGTAAGTTAGGGATGGTGAGACACTGAGGCAGGAGCTGGGAGTGCTCGAGGGGAGCTATGCCCTCATCTTCTCTCTCTGATGGCATTGCTTTCCTGTCTCTCAGCCCTACCTGCCTAGTTCTTCCTGTCTCTGTGGGCCTTTCCTCCACATTAGGAAAGGAAAGCCTAGCCCTTGGGGGAGGGTAGGCTGCAGGCTGTGGCAGAGATTGAGAGTTTTCCTAAGGCTTACTGTAAACATGCAAACACTTCCTCTGAGCTTGTGCCAGAGGGTCATTTTCCCATTTATTTTGCTTTAAACTTCCAGGGAAACTTAGAAGGAAGGGTACCTCCATTACTCCAGAAAAGAGCCTTTCTGGAGTCCCATATTTGAAAGCTCCAGCACAGCAGAAACCACAGAGGCTGTCTGTCCTGACTGGGGAGAGTAAAAGGATGCCTCTGCCACCTGTGGACAAGGCTCTCAATGAGATCCATTTTCTCCCCAGCATGCCCTGACTGGCACCATCATTCCTGTGCAGAGCCCTCCCTCCACATGGCCAAATCTTAATCTGTTTTAACCTGATGAATTCTGCTGGCCTTACCCTGACAACATCCTGAGACTCCACCCTATCACAAAGGTCCACAGGCCTCCAGTGGGTGGCAGCTGTCCTGAGTGTACCCTAAGACTTTTACTCAGTGGCCTCAGACCCAGAAATCACACCAAGTTTATATCTGTATCAGTGTAGCAAATACCACTTGCCACTACCTGGTAAACTCACTGAGAACCTACCTTATGTACTGCCAGAGGTACTGACTGAGTCTAACAGACAACTGGCAGGCAGAAACTGCTCATGAGGTGACTTGGACTTTTTGTTGACCTTTCCCTAGGCTCAGTACTGGTGGAAGTTGGCCTTGGTATGCAGCTTGACTCCTCCCAAGTACACACAGGCCCAGCAAAGACAGCCACAAACTGAATTGCTTCGTAGCTCCTAACAGTTTGCCCAGGGTCAGTCACAAGCAATATCTGATATTGATTTGACCTGAGTCCCTCCAAAAGGCCTTAAATACAATGTACCCAATGGGAGTCTTCAAAACACATCAAAGCGTGACCTAATTAGCTTCACAAGCAGCATACTCGAAAGGAGATCTCAGCAGGCACCAGATATTGCTGGGGCAAATTCCACTTTGTGGTGTCAGCCTCCATACAGTAGCTTAGGCACTGTGGTCAGGGTCAGTCCCCATAGTCAGCCAGTTTGAAGGTCAACCCCATGAACAAAGGGGCCAACCACAATCACACTCAACTACAACAGGAGATTCCACATAATCCGCAAAAGGGACTTTCCTTAAACACCTAGCTCAGAAGATCAGAAAATCTGCACCATTGAGCCTAATAGCACACCTATAAAGTAAAGCGCCATACCAAGACTGGAAGACATAAAAGACTTACCTAATACAAAGAAAAAAATACAGTGAGGCAGCCAAAATGGGAAGACAAAAAAAATATGCCAAATGAAAGAACAGGAGAAATCACCACAAAAAGAATTAAATGAAATAAAGGCAAACAATCTACCAGATGCAGAGTTCAAAACAATAGTTAAAGGGCATTCAAGGGAATTAGGAGAAGAATAGATGAACTCAGTGAGAACTTAAATAAAAAGATAGTGAACATAAAAAAGAATATAGAAACCATAAAAAATAACCAGTCAGATATGAAGAATGCACTAGAAGGAATCAACAGCAGATTACATGAAGCAGGAGATCAAATCAGCAATTTGGAAGAAAAAGTAGCAGAAAACACCCAATCAGAAAAACAAAAAGAAAAAAGATTTTTTTAAATAAAAATAGTTCAAGGGACCTATGGCACAAATATAAAACATAAAAACATCCACATAAAAGGGGTACCAGAAGGAGAGGATAAGAAGCAAGGAATTGAGAACCAACTTGAAGAAATAATGAAACTTAAAACTTTTGTAACCTGGTTAAAAGAAAAAAAAGAAATGCAAGTCCAGGAAGCACAGAGAATCCCAAACAAGATGAAACCAAAGAGGTCTCCACCAAGACCCATAACTGAAATGGCAAAGGTTACAAACCAAGAGAGAATTTTAAAAGTAGCAAAAGAAAGGCAGATAGTTATCATCAAGGGAGTTCCAATAAAACCATAAGTTAATTTCTGAATAGTAACATTTCAGCCAGAAGGAACTGGCACAAAATATTCAAAGTGTTGAAAAGCAAGGACCTACATACAAGCAAGACTATTCTACACAGCAAGGCTAGTATTTTAAATTGAAGGAGAAATACTGGGCTTCCCAGAAAGAAAAAAACTAAAGGAATTCATTACTACCAAATCAGCATTGCAAGAAATATTAAAGAGACTTCTTTAAGAAGAAAAAAGAAAATAAAAAGGAACATAATTATAAAAAATAAAATGGCTATAAAAAATAACAATCAATAATCACTTTTTCATAATCCTTACCCAAGGATATTTTTTCATTGCTTTTAGAGGAAGAGGAGGGGAGAGAGAGAAACATTGCTGTGAGAGAGAAGCATCAATTTGTTGCCTCCCATGCATGCCCAGACCAGCGATCACACACACCGAGACCAGGGATTGGACCTGCAACCTAGACATGTGCCCTGACCTGGAATCAAACACACAACATTTCGATTACAGGATGATGCTCCAACCAACTCAAGGCTCAATAAGCACTTTAAATGTAAATGGATTAAATGCTCCAATTAAAAGGCATAGGGTAGCTGGATAGATAATAAAACAAGACTCATATATATATCATCTACATGAGATGTACCTCAGAACAAAAGAAACACACAGATTGAAAAAAAATGGAAGAAGATATTTCATGCAAATGGATTTTTTAAAGCACTGGGGCAGCAATATTTGTACCAGAAAAAAATAGACTTTAAAAGAAAAACTGTCATACAAGTCAAAAAAAGACATTACATGATGACAAAGGGATCAAATCAACAAGAGGATATAACCCTTGTAAACATTTATGCACCTAATATATAAGCACCTAAATATATAAAGCAGATATTGAAGGACATAAAGAAAGAGATAAACAAAAATACAGTCATAGTAGGTCAACAGTGATGCAGTCATAGTAAGAGACATTAACATGCGATTGAACTCAACAGCAGTCTTAAATGACACATTAGACCAAATGGATTTATCTGATACTTGCAGAGCATTTCACCCCAAAGGAGAAGAACATACTTTATTTTCAGGTGCACATGGAACACTTTCCAGGATAGAGCTCATGTTAGGCCACAAAACAAGTCTCAGTAAATTTAAGTAAGTTGAAATCATGTCAAGCATCATCTTGGACCACAATGGTATGAAACTAGGAATTGATTACAAGGAAAAGGCTGAAAAAAAATACAAGGAAGCTAAATAACATGCTGCTAAAAAATGAAGGGCTTAACAACAATATCAATAAAGAAATCCAGGAGATCAGAAGATGGTAGTAAGGTAGGTGGGAACTGAACCTACTTGCCTATACACCCAACTGGAACACCTAGCCAATGTTCTGAAGAACAGAGTGAACAGCCAACAAAATCCCAGCTTATATGTAGTTTGGAAGCCAAGAGCGTAGAGGACATTGAAAAACAGACAGTAAGGAGATTGTGTTGGGATGGTAAGTTCCCTGGGAGTGGTGTTGGGACCAAGGTTGCTGTGGTCCCCAGACTGGTGCCTGGAGCTGGGGTTGGCAGCTGCTGCAGGAGCTTTGGAGGAGAGCTGGATCAGTGATTGTAACCCCTCAGCTCCCTCCCCTACTAGAGCAGGGAAGGCAGGCTCACACCAGGAGAGACCTGCATGCTTGAAGTCACTGGGGGGAATAAAGATACAGTGGAAGATGCACAGAGGCCATGTTCTCCCTCTAGGACTGTGATTAACAGCTAGGACATTACCAGAGAAACTGGGGAGCCAGGCAACATCTAGAGAAGGGAGAAGAGTTGGGCCATGATGGACCCTGACCCGGATAGTCTCTGGACTGGCCAGAAAGCTGGACTGTGTGAAAAGCAGGCACTTGTTAAGAATGGAGGGTACAAACAAGAGGGATTTACTCAAACAAACAAACAAATAAAAAGGCTCTCAGCTGCTGTTTAAGGAACTCTCACACAGTGGTTGGGACAGTGAAGAGGGAGGAGGAGGGGTGCGATTTGCTCCTAATCAGGGCACCTCTCAGACTGACCAAAGTGGGGCAGCAGGGCCATAGCGGTAACAGTCCCCAGAGAGACTTAATGGGGGAACTAAAACTACTCTGGAGGGACTTTGAGAGTGTGCAGCACCCAGGCCAGAAAAGAGGGAGGAGGTGGGGTGTGAGATGCTTCTAATTAGTGCACCTCCAAGCAGCATAACATGGTAGATTAAAGGTGCTGGGCTGGTGCAGATGGACAGTGGGGGCCTGGCAGCACATGGAGGGCTGGGCTGGAGGCTGGGCAACCATAAATATTGCGGCCCAGACCTAGCCCCCATCCTAACAAAACCACAGGAAAGGAAAAAAGCAAAGCCCAGCTCCCCTTTGCCTACAGCATAGAGGAAAACCAGCAGAACTTGCTTAGTGGGTTTAAAGTCAGCAGGAGGCTTTTTTTCCCCTCCAAGAGTGAGACAATAAGACCTGGAACTGTGAAAGAACCATAGGCAGATCCAGAGAGGGATCACAAGGCTAAGGTCAACAACTGAGAAACTGAGACAAATTTCACTTTCGTGTCCTATAAAACTTGCATTTCATTGTTTATTTTTATTTATTTTTTTGATATTTGTATTTCTTTTATTTGATTATAACTTTTTATTTCTCCTCTGTTTAGTTTTGTTGGTTTTGTTTGTTTGTTTAATTGCATTGTTTGATTGGCTTTCCTTGTTCTCTCTTCATACTGCATTTTAATTTTTCTTCTTTCACTTCACATGTATTCCAATAACGCACTACTGTTGGTCTTTTACTTTCTATTCTTTTTATTCAGATTATATATTTCTTATATAATGTTGCTCTAGTATTACTGTAAATAATTGTTGTTCCATATTATTATAAATACTACACAGCACCCCTCCCTGGTCTTGGCCCATTTCACTATCTTCCTGAGCTTTATTACTGTTGCGGTTAACTCTATTCTCTCTCACAATACACCTACTTTCTATCCTTTACTCTCACTATATCTCACCATCTAACCTCAAACAAATGCTCTGTTTTCTGGATTCAGCTCATGTTCTTTTCTCCCTCTAACAAGAGTCTTATCTCTTTTTCACTTTTATAAAAAGTGGCTACTTAGGTGAAATATCTTGGTTATTGCTGTGCTTCTCCAAAGGATCTCCTATCTGTTCTCTACTTGTTGGTACTTTAAATCCCATAGAATACTTTCCCACTATCATAATCCATTTTGCCTTTGACCTGTCTCTGATCACATACAAGAAAAGGTGGGAGCTGTGAACACTAGTAAACCCACTAGAGGAGGGAAGCCACCAACAGGTAAAACCCAAGTACAACAAAAGAGCCCACACAGCAGAAGAAAGAGCAACCCTAGAACGTCCAGACAAAGAGATCAAAGAGACCACACCACTGAATCTCATACAATTCTCACTTGTAGGGTGAACTTGTATGGTTCACCCTACAAAGACAAAAAGAGTCACCTAAAATGGGGAGACAAAGAAAAAACCTGCAATCAAAAGGAATGGAAAACTCCCCATTAGAAGACCCAAATGAAATGGAGGCAAGCAAACTATCAGATATAGAATTCAAAAGAATGGTTACAAGGATGCTCAAGGAAACCACAGACAACTACATGGAACTGAGTGATAATACAACAGTATGAAAAAGGAAATAGAAACTATAAGCAAGAACAAGGAAGAAATGAAGAATAAATTTCTGAAATAAAAAAACACACTGGAAGAAATTACAAGCAGACTGGATGACACAGAGGACCAAATTAGTGAGCTGAAAGACAAGGTAGAAAAAACAACCAGGTAGAGCAGCTGCATGAAAAAAGACTAAAAAAATATGAGGATAGTTTAAGGGAACTGCAAGACATGAAATGCAACAATATTCAAATCATAGGAATATTAGAGGGAGAAGAAAACGAGTAAGGGATAGAAATGCTGTTTGAAAAAATAATGACAGAAAACTTTCCATACTGGGAGAGGAGAAAACTATGCAAGTTCAGGAATCACAGAGGGTCCTAATCAAGATAAACCCAAAGAGGCCTACTCCAAGACACATCACAATTAAAATGCTGAGTTTTAAAGACAAAGAGAGAATCTTAAAAGCAGCAAGGGAAAAACCAGAAGTAACATACAAGGGAGCTCCAATAAGGCTAGCAGCTGATTTCTCAACAGACACACTTCAGGCCAAGAGAGAATGGCAAAAAAATATTTCAAGTAATGAAAGGCAAAGTCCTGCAACCAAGACTAATCTACCCAGTGAGGCTCTCAATGAAAATGGAAGGTGAAATAAGGAGTATCCCAGACAAAAGAAGGCTAAAAGAATATACCTGCACTAAACCAGCTCTGCAAGGTATGCTAAAGGGACTGCTATAAGAAAAGGAAGGGAAAGAGTGAGAGAGAGAGGAACACAGGTACAAAAGGGGATAAAGGAATAAGTACCTATCAATAATAACCTTATCTGTTAATGGATTAAATGATCCAATCAAAAGACATAGGGTAGCTGAATGGGTAAAAAAACATGACCTGCACATATGCTGCCTGAGAGAAGCACCTCAGAAAAAAAGACCTACACAGACTGAAAGTAAAGGGATGGAAAAAAAATATTCCAAGCAAATGGACAGGAAAAATACTTATGGAGTTGCAATACTTATATCAGACAAAATAGACTTCAGGACAAAAGTCATAAAAAGAGACACTGAACAACACTTCACAATACTTAAGGAAAGAATACATCAAGAATACATATACATTATAAACATATATGTACTCAACATAAAAGCACCCAAATATGTAAGGAAAATCTTGGAGGACTCCAAGAAAAATATAGACAGCAATGCACTTATACTAGGGGATTTTAACATCCCACTGTCAAAATGGATAGGCTGTCAAGAAACATGTATAAAGGACGCATGGACAAAGCTAAATGAAGTAGGTTTAAAGGTGGGAGGTGGGGTTGGGTGGAGCAGAGTATGGTGGCGTGAAAATGGAGACAACTGTACTTGAACAACAGTAAAAAAAAAGAATCCAAAGATACCTTGATACAAATAAATACAAAACCCACCAATCCAAAATGTATGAGACATAGAAAAAAGCACTCCTATGAGGTAAATTCATGGAAATACATGCCTATCTCAAAAAAACAAGAAAAATCTCTAATAAAAATCTAACCAAACACTCAAAGGAAATGCAAAAGAACAAAAAACCACAAAGTAAAAGATGTAAGTAAAAACATAAGTAATATTAAGTCTTGTAATGTTTCTCACAGCACACAGGGAAGTGACTCACATGTCATGTCACCATCACTCTGAGTTCTTGGGTCTAGGAGACTAATGCATAATCCACATCTCAGTTGTTTGCATAGAACCATTTTTAATGGCATATTTTGGTGGTATCTTGATAAAACAAAACACGGGAACTATGCTTATCTCTGGAGCCCAGGTGACAAGTATCCAGGGATGGGAGCTTTGCATCCTAGGTCGAATTCTTTCCACACAGCACAGACAGCAAAGCAAGTCCCTGCATGTCCCTATCGCGTACTGTCAGGTCAGCCCCTGAAAGAAGGGATGGCTGTGGAGTCAGGTAAGCGTTTTTCCACTCTTGTACTTAAATGCACAGTAATGAGCACACAGGTCAAGAATCACTCCTGGCACTCACAGCTAAAGGGAATCTTTGGAAAAAGAAGTTTTGAAACATTCCTTAAAGGGAAGGAGGAGGCAGCATCATTCCTAACAAAACCAAGAAGCTGTGCAAGAGGGCCTGGTGTTGCTGGACCAGCCTGGGGTGCCCCTCCCTCCATCCCGGGGCTCTGTGTCCACCTCACAACCCCTGAAAGCATTTCATCTCAGCCTCCAGCACCCCCTCAGAACGCTTTACTCAGCCAAGAACCCAGCTCCATAGGGACCTCCAGCAGAACAGCAACTTCAACTACCCCAAAGGGACCTCAGGAATTCCCTGAACACCACTCTCCATCCCTGCTGTGCCCACAACTTCCAAAGATTCCCAGAAGAATTCCCAGAGGCCATCTGGAGTCCTGGGTCTTGGGGCCTGGGGCCTGCCCACACCCTGCACTTACCTGCTCCTCCAGCACATGGTCCTTGAAACACTGCTCCCACCTCACATAACCAAGACCTTCTCTACCACTGCCATGCTGGGATGCACCTTGTAAATGGCAGCCCACCACCAGCCACACCCCAACCCTATACTTCCCTGCCTTCCACACCTGAAACCATTCCTGCATGTTCACCTACCGCCCAGTCCCCACCTGCGCCTGTAGTGCCATGGGAACCTAAATCCCTACCTACAACTGCATCTCCATCCATGGCTGCATCCCAACCACACCAGACCCTGCACCACCATCCCTTTCCCTTCCAGTTCAGGCCCAGCCTCCTCTGATCTCATGGGTGAGTCAGGGCCAAGGTAGGTGGACCTAATTTTATACTTACCTGGTTCTGAATGACCCAACTAGACCATAACCAACTGCACAATACTGGCTTCTTTGTGACACATGGAGGTCTCCAATTTTAAAATGCAAGAACTAAATACAACCACCATGGTCTCACCCTCACCTCCAGCCTTACTCTCCATCAAATCAAGGTGAACAAGAAGCTTCCCATCATTATTAACAGTCTCCAGGGTGGAACCTATGGAAATGGATGAGATTCACACTCACTCAGCAAGCTGCACTTTCCCCTTCTGATAACTGCTATTGCACTTTCTAAAAAACCACAGCTTCTCTGTCACAGTGCTCTTCACACTAGGATTTTCTAGAAGCTCTTCTCAGCCAGGACATATCAGCCTCACTGCCAAAGTCCCAGGATCCCCTGTATGTGGTGATGACCTTCTGCTCCCGGGCATCCACTGTGGCACTACTTCCATGCCAGCCCCAGAAGAACTGAGACAACAGTCTCTCAGATATTTTCCATAGGGTTCACCCTCTCCTTGTCAATGTGTCTGAGAGAGGCTGTAGGATGTGGGTGGGTATGGCTGCAGTTCAAGCCAGGGATGTGGTCCAGCCAGTCCCAGAGTGAGCTGAACGCACTAATGAACTATCTGCTCACATTAATCAGAGGGCAGGAATCAGAGTCTGCTCATCAGACTGTTAGAGAGTCACAAAAGATTCATCAGAAAATTGAGGAATTCACAAAAAGAAACAGATCAAATAGACAGTGTACAGTGTTTGGCTGAATAAGGGATAACTACAATCAGTGACCGGGGTGAAAAGTATGACGAGGACCAGGCTCAGCATCACCACTGCTGGTCCGATCAGACAGACAGTGACTGAGACAGAGCAGCATGTGTGCAGCACAGAAAATGCTGTCGTCTTCCAGCCACACCCACCCACACAAGTGGGTGACAGCCTTCCCTGTCACAGCGGCCATCTGCGTGGATGCCAAATCAGCACACGCACAAAACCACACATGTACTTACACGGGGAACAAATCCAGACACTTTTATTTACACTTTAGAAAGCAAACAAGTTGCCCAAACAGAATGGTTAGGAAACAAACACAGACTCATTTGTGCTGTTAGAAAGGTGTAGGTCATGCATTCACCAGTATAAATAATTTTTGGGGGGAACAGCAGCTAACTTTTCCCATTCAAAAAGTTGATAATTTCAGGTACATAAAAGTCACTTAAGTTTTTCTATGCTTGTATTTTATCTGGTACATTGTCCTAGTAATAAGCTGACTCATGCACTCAAAGCATTTCAGGTAAAAGAAATTCAAATCTTTACTAGTAGCAAATGGGAAACGTGAGCACTCCCTCAGTCAGCATCCATGTAACAGTCCTAAATTTCTCTCGTTTTTTTCCTGAAAGGGAGAGAGTGGGGACATAGGCCTATCTGTACAATTCAAAGCAGAAACATGTAATTGAAAAACAAACACAAAAGTGGGCCTGCCACGCTTTTATTTCGGTTTCCTCAGCTGTTAAAAGTGATGTGAAGTGTGGCTGCATTTCCACCTGCTTTCTTCCCAGCTGCCTCTGTGCCCTCACCCACGAATCTCTGCCTCTGGGGAGTGGCTCATCATTGTCACTTGTCATGCAGCCTGCACTTGCACATCCTGGGCTTCATGTGAAGTTTCAGAATCTCCAGTGACACTACACAGGCTTGCTCTAAGTCTCCTGTTAGTGCAGTCTGGCAAATATCCCAAATTAACTTTGACTCTACGTTACAAGTGTTGAATAGAAGATAGCGCTAAGTGCAGCTGTGGCCTTCTGGGCTGCCCAGAGGCTCTGGAGAGCTCAGGACAGAAAACCTAATGACCCCAAAATGAAGTGACTGCAGACACCTGCCTCTTTATCACCGCAGAAGAGTTGCCCGAGAGACAGAAACACCTGAGAAAGTGGCTGGATTCTGGGCTGTGGGTTGCAGTGAATACCTTCAAAGGCCATCAGCCCCTGCACCCTACTTTCCCCCCACCCCCCCCCCATAGAAAGCATCAGTGTTCTCCCCACCCCACCAGCATGGAGGACAGCAAGCACTGACACAGAAACCAGACCTCTCTGATGACCTTCCCCCTCCCCTGCTCCAGTGCCCTCTGTCCCTCTAGGCTTTCTACCTGCTCATTTGAAGTGCACTTTGGTTTTGGTGGCTAGAAAAGAGGTCATTATAGAGCTGACTAGATGGCCAAGTCATTGGGTCTGGCCCGACTGCCACTGGACTCACTGGCCCCGCTTGACTGTCTGGGGTCTGTGGGGGGCAAATGGGGCAGGTGCATCTCCACAGCAGTGGTCACTGCCTGCTGCCCCTCATCGGGAATCACTTCCAGTCTGCTCTCTCCCAAGCTGCTGCCGTCCCCATTCTCCAGCTGGACAGACTCCTTGCTGCCTACTCTGTCCTCCTGTGGGAGTGGCTGGGGGCTGCCTGGAGGGGTAAAGGAGGAAGATGTGGACATGGGCAGGGGGGACCTTCCTAACAGATGTCTTCTGCTTGGTCTCCTGGTTGGCCCAGTTCTGCTCTGTCATTAGCAGGTGATGGTTACTGTTGTACAATTTGTCAGGGAGGCTCTTCCCCCGTGTCAGGGGTGGGGCTGTCACATTGAGGTCAGTTGCTGGTGGGGGGAGCCAGGACAGGCTGTGGCCACTTCCTGTCCCAGGGAAAAGGCAGAGTGAGTATAGTAAGGAGGGCACCCCACAGTACCAGTGGCTGTGGCCTAGCAGGAGGGCAGCGGGATCACATCTCCAACTGTTGAGTCAGGAGTGTCAGGGCCATAATGGTTTTTCACGTTCTGTTTAAGCTTCTTCCAGCCCAGGTGGTATATCTCCAGCATGTTGAGTAAGAGGGACAGGCAGGCCACAACCAGCATGAAGATGATGAAGATGGTCTTCTCTGTGGGCCTGGAGATGAAGCAGTCCACCGTGTTGGGGCAGGGCCACCTGTCACAGCGGTAGAGTGGCTTCAGCTGAAAGCCATACAGAAAGTACTGTCCAGCAATGAAGCCCACTTCAAATAGCATCTTAAAGATGATGTTGAAGACGTAGGTCCAAAGCAGGGCCCCAGCGATGCGGACATTTCCCTGGTCATCCTGCACTGGGTGCCTGTTCCTCTGGACTTGGTCGTTGTCTCCCTTCACTTGCTCTTCCTCGTGCCCTCTCTTCTTCTGTTCCATGCGCACAATGTGCAGCACGTGCCCCAGGTAGATGAGGGTGGGCGTGGACACAAAGATGATCTGCAGCACCCAGAAGCGGGTGTGGGAGATGGGGAAGGCCTGGTCATAGCAGACGTTCTCACAGCCTGGCTGCTTGGTGTTGCAGGTGAAGCCTGACTGCTCATCTCCCCACACTGACTCCACCCCAGCTCCCAGCAACAGGATCCGGAAAATGAACAGGACTGACAGCCAGACCTTCCCAATCACTGTGGAGCGCTCCTGTGCAGCATCTAATAGTCTCCCCAGAAGACTCCAGTCACCCATTGCTCCACACTGTCAGCCTGTAAGAAAATACCCTTGTTAATATGCAGGCAGGACAGGTGAGCTGTAGTCCAACAGCTCTAAGGGGCAGGTGATGTTGTGCATAGGGGTTAGATATCGTGTCATTGGGTGCTGTCCTCCCACTTTCCAATGTGGGCTGTGCTGCAGAGCTTTCACACACATGTGTACATGAAAATGTGTGTGCATGTGAATGTGTGTGAGTATACTTGAGTACATGTGTGTACTGGGTACAACTGTGTGCATGTGTCTACATGTGTGTACTTTCTCTACATGTTTGTGTGTATTCTGCCACATAGGTTAAACCAAGGTCTACAGCACTGATATCATGCTGAGCTATGTTAACCTGCAAAAGCTTGGATTAAATGAAACAAACACAGATTGCTTAACTCAGTTCAGAGATGAGAAAACAAGATAGAAAGACAAGTGACTTGCCTCAGGGACAAGGACCTCTCACAGCCTCCTCACTCCTCCCTGGGCTCTTCCAGGCTTGGTCTCTACAGGAACTCTGTGGCTTCCCGTGCTGTGCGCCATTCCTAATCTTGCCCATCTTCCTCATGTGAGGTTAGAGCAGCTTTTTCCCACGTTGCACCATGCCTATTCCACCTTCATAACTACTGCCTTGTTAATCGGCTACTTCCTTCACTTCTGAATTTTCCTTTTGACTTTTTCTCTTTGCAAATGTTGCATAAATGGTTCACTCAGTTCACATGTGTCCTCACCACCCATGGCTGTATCAGCAAGGTGCAGGTTGTGGGCATATACAGTGAACTAGACTCAGATGGAGGGAAGTGAGACCCCTGGGCCCTCTTTGTGAAGGTGACAGTGCTCCTCGAATACACGGGACCAAGACTACACGGAGTCCTCCATGTCGTCTCTGCTCAAACAGGCCAGATGCTCCAGCTGGAAGGAAGGAAAGCACTGCTCTTCTCACAGGCAGTCTGTGCAGTAAGGAAAGTGGGCTAAGCTGTGAGTGCACATATCATTCTCCAGGGGGATAAACAAAACTCTATCATGTTGAACCTTAAAATACTTAACAATATGACTTTTTAGTAATTGGTTTAAATGCAAATAAACAAACCAACCTTACTCCCTCTGATCTAAAAAAAAATAGGCTATGTTAACCCTCTTTTAGAATAAACTTCCAACTCTTTGTTTTGCTCATTGGAGCTCTGCAGAGAAATCTTAGCCTTCATGTATCTAACTAACCAGCCCCCTTGCCCCATATTGTCACTGCCATCTGCTCTGCTGTCCGTGATCTTAGACGGTAACAAGTTTTCACTGAGAAACTTAATTATTGAACATGAAACCACCCACTCTCCTGTGAAAGTGTCAGATGTCAGGGAACTGTTCTAGGTTACACCCTGTGTCTTCTCCAAGCTATAGGTTCTGACTGCTTCACAGACCCCACAGCCATCCCTCTGGGCTTGTGGGGACGCTGTCAACCCAGACTGTCATAAGGCCCCTAACTCGGCCCTTGGCCCTAGCCTTGCCCTCCACTCTGCTGGATGTATGCCTCTTGGGCACAGGACCAATGGCATGGCGAGTGTACATGACCCATGAGAACCTGGGGCAGACCGAACTTCCTGTGGGACCTGAAGCTCTACCCCTATGCTGTTGCAGGTGGTGTGCTTTCCATTTTAAATATGGACTTGCCCTGGCTGATGTGGCTCAGTGGTTCAGGCCAGCCTGTGAATGAAAGGGTGTCTGGTTGGATTCTCAGTCTAGAGCACATCCCTGGGTTGCAGACCAGGCCCCCAGGCACATATGTGTGAGGTGAAAGCACACATTGACATTTCTCGTCCTTTCTTTCTCTCTCCCTTCTGCTCTCTAAAAACTAAGTAAATACAATAAAAAAAATTAAAACATCATGAACTCTATCTTGAGATGTATTGGTGGAGATGGGAATATTCAGAAGAATGGAGAGCTCTACAATGGCAGAGTGATTTCGCTGAAGAAGGATATTAGTATTAAAAGATGTAGCCAAGGAAGAGCAGGATTTGAGCTGGGCTTAGGAGATGTGGCTTTGAGTACAGGGGAAGCTGAAGGAAGTACACTTCAAGAGCAGAACAATGTTCTTATGGCAATGGGAATATGTGTGATCATTGAAATAGGGCATTGGGTCAGAAAGCAGTGAATTTAATGGCTGTTTGAGCACATGGAGCTAGGCTGTGGCCATGTTTGCACACAGTAGGCATTCAGTAAGCCTGGTGGTGCACATGAACCAAAGCACTAGAAAGCCACTAACCCACCTAGGGTAGAGAGATGCTGAAGTGTTGTTCAAGAAAGAAGTCCACAGAGACTCAGGGAGGATGTGTGGCAACCTCAGAGTGAGTGTTGAAGGCTGAGCTGGATGACAGGAGGGCGAATGAAAAAGAGAAAAAACAGAGAGGAGAGACTCTGAACACAAAAATTAAAGCAGCATTGTAGTGCCTGACCAGAGCCAGGGGTGAGAGAGTAGAAATGAAAGACAAGTCTTACATGCCTGAGCCTTGTGAGTGGGCAAGTTATGGGGGATGCTGCAGGTGTGGGGGAGGATTTAAAGAGAAGAACACTGGGGAGGGGCGCTAACTTGAGAATGGAAGAGGAGATGAAGACTTTAGTTTGGTGACTGTGTGGATTAAAAGCAGTGGCGGGAGATTTGAGTGCAAGTGTTCAGCAGGAAGCTGGAGATGAGGGGTTGGAAGCAGCTGGGAAGAGGGTCCACAGGGTGGCTCCTCCTCTCCCAGGTGAGGACCAAAGTGCAAAGAACAGTTTAGAGACACACATCACAAAAATGCAGCACAAAGGAAGAAAAGGATACAGAATCAACTCATTGCCCCTGGGGCCTGTAAAGGTGGCAATGTGTGGTGGGTGCTTTGTGAAGGGCACCTGATCTGACAAGGTGGGTGAGGGCTGGAGACTGAGCAGAGCTGGAGACCAGAGACCCTCCCTGCAGACGGTGGAGGGAAGGGACCACCCTCAGGGTGCTCTGACAAGTTCTCCCAGGAGTCCACCATGTTTGTGTTCTATGCTTGGAATTTGTGCCTCGAAACTTGCTTTGTCCTTCACATTTTATTTTCATTATTGCTTCCCCCCTTAGTCTTCTGGCAAAGTTCTTTCAGGAAATTTTAGACATAGGAGGAAAATGGTCAGGTAGCTCCTGAGTGCTTGTAAAGATGAGACACCTCAGGGCCAGAAGATGTAAGGAAACCTGGAGGGTCTGGGAGGGAGAGAAGTCACCCAGGACCCAGAGAGCCTGCCTCCCCTTCAGGCCTCAGAAGGCATATTTATTCCCTTGAGAGCAAGACTGAGAACTGGGGTGGCCTGGAGTTGAGGAGGCCTGTGGGGACTTTGCAGAGGGGACTAATGGTGTCAACATTCTTCTGAGCCTTCCAGAAGGAAGGGAATGAAAAAGAGGCCCTGTGATCTCACAATAAGGAAGACACGATGGTCTTCAAATGACCAGTCAGTGACAAGAGAAGGACAAAACCAAAGTCTGGGCAAAAGGTTAAAGAGGCAAATTCAATATGCTACTACATTTTTGGGGGGTCCTTGTTCATACTGAAGATTGATCTCAACTGAACTTCTTTACACTATTATTGGATTGTTATGGAAGTTAGACTATCTAGAATGTTCTAATAACATTTTGATACATTACAAGTGCTCTGTGTTACTAATGTATTTATATGGGATTCTGAATAAAATCCTAAAAAATATTTATTTTCTGTTTGGTGCATGTTCCAGTAATGGTAACACCCAAAAGTCTAATTATTATTTTAATTTCTTACATATGTGAGGCTTATAAAATGGCTGTGATAATATAGAGAATTAATTTTAAGGGCCCAATATATCCTGTAGAAGTTATTTTAGTAAAAAAATGAACATCACTTAAATGTTAGTAACATTCAAGGGTACTGAGTCAAAAATCTCTCCAGTTGGCAATCCATGAAATTTTGTTACATGCTGTTATGGCAGCTTAGAGCCACTTAACCTTTGCTGGTTGACCTACACAGCACTGTCCACTGGTGCTAATGGCACAGCCTCTGTGAGTTACCTCACAGGAACACGTGCATCCCTCTCCATGGATGCTCATCTCAACATGAACTAAACTGCTGCACCCATAAAATATGGGCCAAAGGAGCTGATGTGTACTTTCAACACACCAAGCTTTGGGATTAACCCCTCTTTTCCTCTTAACCTTTTAATGTCTGTTTTGTAATGTTTCTCACAGCACATGGATGGATGGCCAGGGCAGTGACTCACATGTCATGTCACCATCACTCAGAGTTCTTGGGTCTAGGAGACTAATGCATAATCCACATCTCAGTTGTTTGCATAGAACCATTTTTAATGGCATATTTTGGTGGTATCTTGATAAAACAAAACACGGGAACTACGCTTATCTCTGGAGCCCAGGTGACAAGTATTCAGGGCTGGGAGCTCTGCATCCTAGGTCGAATTCTTTCCACACAGCACAGACAGCAAAGCAAGTCCCTGCATGTCCCTATTGCGTACTGTCAGGTCAGCCCCTGAAAGAAGGGATGGCTGTGGAGTCAGGTAAGCGTTTTTCCACTCTTGTACTTAAATGCACAGTAACGAGCACATAGATCAAGAATCACTCCTGGCACTCACAGCTAAAGGGAATCTTTAGAAAAAGAAGTTTTGAAACGTCCCTTAAAGGGAAGGAGGAGGCAGCATCATTCCTAACAAAACCAAGAAGCTGTGCAGAGGGCCTGGTGCTGCTGGACCAGCCTGGGGTGTCCCTCCCTCCATCCTTGGGCTCTGTGTCCTCCGGAGCCTCCAGGGTTTACAGTCCTTGGAGCCCGCAGACAAGAAGTTCTAGAGCTCATCTTGCTCCCCACCCATGGGGGAGGGTACCAGCCAAAAGCATTTCTCCCAGCTCCCCTGGCCACCCAGTAGGAAGGAAACGTTCACTCAGCTGAGAACCAGGCTCTGCAGGGACCTCCTGTATCACAGGAACCTCTATTACCCCAAAGTAACCGCAGGAAGGTCCTGAACCCCACTCTCCAGCCCTGCTGCACCCTTAACTTCCAAAGAGTCCAGGCACAGTTTCCAGAGTCTGCTTTGTATTCAGCCATCCTTGTTCTGGGTCCAGCCCACACCCTGCGCTTACCTGCTGTGCTGCTTGGTGCTTCTCACAACTGGGCTCCTACCGCTCTGGACTGAGACTTTCTCTGCTCTGCCTGGGCCTGGAGTAGCCAGGAAGTGCAAGATAACACAGGCCACACCCCCAGCCCACCCAGCCCCGCCTTCCACATCCTCACACCCTCCTTGTGTACCTGTACCTGAATCCCCACTCTCACTTGCAACCAAATACACACCTGCATCTGCATCCCCACCTGCACCTGCACCTGCTTTACCACCCTTCCTTTTTGGAACAAGCCCCAGGCATCTCTGGGCACATGGGCAGGGCAAAGTCCTGGCCCTAGCCCCTGATGCTGGTAGGAAGGTCATCGGCCCCAGGTCTTGGTGGCTGCTGTCCCCTGACAGTGGTGGTGAGACCTGAGGTTACTAACTAGGGGGTGCAGCAGGAGTGGTCAACCCTCAGGGGGGCCCTGGGGACACAGTCCGGGTAATATAAATAGCACAGCCTATTTAAAGCTCCCGTCAGCCTAGCTCCCCTCAACCACACTCACCTGGACCATGGTCAGAGAGGCATTTGTGCTTTTCAGAACTTGTTCCCATGTGTTTGAGACCTCATCCCGCTGAGGGGACAGGGAGGGTCCCCGAGGTCATTCAATTCCCATGGATCCTGGTGACCATGCAGGGGCCTAACCTGCTGGCCTTCCAATGGAGGTTTAGCATCTATCTTCTTTCCTCCTCAGTGTTGACATCCCACCACTTGACAGAGAAGCTGCGACACAGGCCAAGAGCAAGGAAGGAGCCGCTGTGACTGTGCCAGCTCGGCTGGTGCTCGGCTCAGGCTGGTCTGCATTGTGTTGCCCCCCAGGATCCAGCACGGGCCTGGCCTGTAGGCGTCTTTCAAAGATGTTAGGGGACTTACTTCATTGGCCATTCTGAAAGCTGGAAATGAGCTCTGAGCTTCCTTTATCAGTGGTGCAGTTATTGCAGGAATGGAGCAAAACTGGAGTCTCTGGTTTTTTGGAATCCCCATGGAGCAGCTTCCATGGGCTGCTGCCTTCATCAGGGCTGAGATCTGTCCTGATTAGCAGTCTGTCTGCCTTGGAAAGTTTACCTGCCCACATGTCTCAAGGAGAAAGAAAACCACGAGTCCACAGGAACGCCTGGAATCTCTTCCCCTCGTGGAATTCAGAGGTGTTCGTGTGTAGTAGGTGCTAATTTGGTAGACTGTGTTTTTTTTCACTTGAGAAATATTACTCGAGAAAGCCTTCCAATATTCTTTGCTCTCTCAGAGAAGCATAAGAGTAGTTTTTATTTATTTTTTTGAACACAAAAGAACTAAAGTACATAATGCTTATAGTCTCCTTACAACTATCATTGGTATTGCCATTATTTTAAATTTTCATTAAAATATAATGCTAAAATGATTTGCTTTAAAAAAGTAAATACAGAGGCATATAAACTCAACAGTGGGAGTCCCACTCCTCACATCTGAAGTGTTAGCATGAACATCCCGTTGTGTATCCTTCCAGTCTTTTCTGTGCCATCACAGGTACTTACACACACACACACACACACACACACACACACACGTGCACACTCACACAGAACCACGATGGTTTGCATCCTCACATGTTTTTCTGTGGTGTTTCCCATTTAGTAATATGCCCTGGAGATCTTTCTGGTCAGTATGGATAGCTCTGACTTGCTCTTTTTAACAGACGTACATGTAACCATCTCCTCGTTAGTGAGCAGTTGCATCGTCTCCCATTTTCACAGAGTTATCACCCTGCCTGTCTCTCCATTAAGCCAGACCTTTTCCCTTTGTCCTGCACGTCCCGTGACATTCTCCAACCTAATTCAGGGCTTTACGTTTCCCTGTTGGATTTCATTGGGTTCATTTCTCTGGCCCACCCAGATCTTTCTGTGCCCCGTATTCAGTCTATTAGCAATTCCTTCCAACTTTATGTCGCCTGTCAGTTGAAATAGCCTGCATCCCATAAAGTCACTGAAGCCAATAAAAATGCTGACGATGGAATGTCAACAAGGATTGCCTTGGAGCACCCATGCATTTGCCAACATGGCATGAGTTGGAGTTTTGAGGTTAAATGTACTTAACTGCAACTAGTTCACAAGTTTTCATCAGAAGCCCAGAGTCCAGACTAGAGCCCACAATGGGGAAGTTGCTGGCTGCTGCCACCTGCTGTCATGAAGGGTCACTGCAGGGCACTGCCTCCTTCCAGGCCCCTGGAGCTCCCTCAGGATAGCAGGGCCCAGACAGCACCAACCTCCTTAGGACCTCCTGCACCAGCACAGACACACACCCCCCCCCCCCCTGTAAATCCTCACTGTTTCCATTGCTCTTGAGTTTGTATTTCTAATTTGTAGCCATCTAGCCATTATTGACTTATTGGGTAACCATGAAAATGAAAAACAAAAACACACATAAACCTACACTACTTCCTCTTTAACTGAATAATGAAGAAATGGTCCATATACACAATGTAACATTACTTGGCCATAAAAGGAAAGAAATACTACCATTTGTCACAACATGGATTGACTTAGAGAGTATTGTGCTAAGTGAAATAAGTCAAGACAAATACCATATTATTTTAATTATATATGGAACCTAAGACATAAAATAAACAGAGCAGAAAAAATTCATAGATGCAGAGAATATTTTGATGGTTGTCAGATGGGAGGGGCCTGGGGGACTGGCTGAAATAGGAAAGGGGACTGAGAAGTACAAATTGGCAGTTACAAAACAGTCACAGGAATGTAAAGTGCAGCACAGGAAATTTTGTCAATCATGTTGTAAGAACTATGTACATGCCAGGTGGGTACTGGACTTATTGGTGGGATCACTTTTATAAAGTTTTATAAATGTCTAATCACTATGTTGTACATGTAAAACTAATAGAATGTTGCATGTCAATTGTAATTGAAAAATTTTTTTTTAGTTTTAGAAGGAGTATCCCTATTAATACATGTAGTGGAACAGAGGGTAACATAAAATCAGCAGCTGGCAAATTCCATGGGAGTAATCATTGCAGACAAGATGTACTCGCCGATGCTAAAACCTGGGTGAAAATGGTAGGACAATAGGACTTGCATAATCTCAAAGATTTCCCCAAAATTCTTTAACTTCAAAATGGGAACTTAGCAGATGCTCTCTTCACCAAGTGACCCAAGTCCATGTCCTAGATGTTTCCGGTGGAAGTCATGCACCTGCTCTGCCATGTACTCAGAGGGACCCAGCATTATCTCTGCAGCCAGCAAGTGTGAAACATCAAATAGCCTACTAACTAAAAAACAGGCAGTCAGGTAATCATTGGGGTTATCCAGGTTCATGTCCATCCCTGCCTGTTTTACCTTGTGGATAATGGACATTACTAGATGTCTTTATATGGTACGGGTTATTGTCCCACATGAAGTCCCAGAGCTGTTGTTAAAGGGTGATTTGGGATAAGTTGGGTTACTGTGTATCGCTGTTCCTGTTATTCACTGTGCATCTCTGGAGTGGCCATACTCATTGTGTTACTGGACGGGTCTGGGCCCAGAGCAGGCATGCCTTGGGCGAGCCTGCAGTGTGTGGGTTCTTAACTTCGTGCAGGAAAGATTTCTCAACACGAGGCCAGGCGATTTTGAGAATATGTTTATTAAAGCTGGCGGGAGTGAAACCAAAAAAAGAGCTTCAGGAAGAAGAATCAACAGGAGAGCCTCGGCCGGGCTGCTGTGGCTCATTGAGGATCAGAAGTCACAGCGACAGACATGAGCCAAGGCAGGGCTGCTGTTAGCTCAGTGGGAACTCAAAGAAAACTGAGGGAACTTGGAGATGGGTTCAGGGTCAGTCCAGAACAAACTGCTTCTGCCCACTGCTCCCCTGGTTGCAAGTCTCATGTGGTCCCTTAGAATTTAGAAGAGAGCAGAGATACAAGGCGTGAGAGTGCTCTAGTGAGAGCGCACTCTAGGTCCTTTGATGCTCTTTCTCTTTCTTTGACTCACAGGAATCCTAGGGGAGGTCTCAGGAAAGGATTTTAACAGAATGTTCATTAGCTATTCAGGTGTGTCCTTTAGTATGTTGACTCATCAAATTGTGCATAGAGAGGGGTCAGGGTTGTTTTCTGTTTAGCTCCTTTTTTAAAGAACATCATCAAGAACATCACTGAAGAGGGACTGAGAATTTGGCCATTCAGCCCAACAGTCCAGAATGGCAAAATATTTTAAGGCTCTGAGTCTCCCATTTACCAAGTCCCTTTCACTCTGTCACTTATCTAACAGACACATTTTCTGTATCTGCATCACATCGTGCTAAGCTGGCAGCAGTCTCCTTGCCATCTTATGGTTGACTGGCCTCCCAGTGCCCACGAGCTGCCACCTGCCCAGAGTGTACTTGCTCAGGGTCATAGCTGATGGAGGGACAGAGCCCATTCACACAGACCCCATTGGCTTTTGCCTTCTCCTCTGTTCCTCTATTCCCTCTTGTTCCCTAGAGAAACAGGGAATAACTAACAGTCCTTGAAGCCAAACTGCATTTCTGAAACTACTGCATTCCTCAAAGAGTGAAGAAGAAATCAAGAACTGGGCCTCAAAAATATTACGTAGAAGCAAATTTTGGTCCTGTCTGATTGTGAAGCAGCCCAACCAAACCATACCTTCAGTTAATGACATATGCTGAGAAAAGGATATTTCCCGATATTAAAAAAAAATTACAAATATCTATCTCCTTAAGACTACTTAGACAGCTCAGGAGACCTGGTCAGGGAAGGAATATCTAGTATATTTCTGGTTCCCTGAATAGAATTGTAATCCAGTGGCCAGAAATAACTCTGGGTGCACATAATTTTATGAGAATACAACAAACATAATCCCAGATTCACAAAACATTAAAAATTAAATAGTAATTATTAGCTTTACAAAACATTTTGGCATTTCATGCTGCTGAGGTTTGTTGTGCTGGATGTGGCCGACAATAAATGGCTCACAGACTACAGAGATTTCCATGGTAAAAGTTCCAAGACTCGTATGCAGCTATGTCAGACTGTAGAGCAAGACGGACCCTTGGAAACTAAGGGCTATGAGGGTTCCGTGATCACTGAAGATCATGTGCCAAATCAGAGTTGATGTTTTAAGTTGATGTTGTTGGAAACTTCTCCCACATCAGGCTAATGAAAATTACAGCTCCTGGAGTTCCAGTGAAGTTGAGGGTCAGGAAAGACACCATAACAGCTTTACTAGTCTTATCCACTTGACCCCCATGCAATGTTGGAAAACGACCAGACAGGAAAACTTTCCTCAAGCCTCAGGGGCTAGGGCAATGGGGTGAAGCAGCACCACCTGGGGGCTTATGAAAAACGCTGAGCCCAGGGTCCCATCCTTCAGCTTATTCACTAGGTCTGGGGTGGATAGAGGCTTCAAAATTTTTAACAAACTTGGTAGATAATTGTGAAGCACACCAATACTTGAGAACCTCTAATAAAGTGAAACAATTCGAGCTTTCAAACTAAATAGACATGAGTTCACATCTGGAGTCCACCATTCGGTGACCTTGAGCAGGCTGCTGCTCTCTAAACCTTGGTTTTTCTTTTTTATATATATTTTATTGATTATGCTATTACAGTTGTCCCATTTCCCCCCTTCACTCCCCTCCACCCTGTACACCCTCTATATGTATACCCATATCCCCCCCCTTAGTCGTGTCCATGTGTCATACTTGTAAGTTATTTAGCTTCTACATTTCCCATACTATTCTTACCCTCTCCCTATCTATTTTCAACCTACATTCTATGCTACTTATTCTCTGTACCTTTTCCCCCTCTCTTCTCCTCCCACTCCCCTGTTGCTAACCCTCCATGTGATCTCCATTTCTGTGGTTCTGTTCCTGTTCTAGTTGTTTGCTTAGTTTCTTTTGGTTTTGCTTTAGGTGTGGTTGTTAATAATTGTGAGTTTGCTGTCCTTTTACTATACATGTTTTTTTTTAATTTTCTTTTCTTAGATAAGTCCCTTTAACATTTCATAAAATAAGGGCTTGGTGTTAATGAACTCCCTTAACTTGCATTTTATCTGCCCTTATCTGAAAAGCACTTTATCTGCCCTTCCATTCTAAATGAAAGCTTTGCTGGATAGAGCAATCTGGGATGTAGGTCCTTGTCTTTCATGACTTGGAATATTTCTTTCCAGCCCCTTCTTGCCTGTAAGGTCTCTTTTGAGAAATCAGCTGACAGTCTGGTGGGAACTCCTTTGTAGGTTACTGTCCCCTTATCTCTTGCTGCTTCTAGGATTCTCTCCTTCATTTTTACCTTGGCTAATGTAATGATGATGTGCCTTGGTGTGTTTCTTCTTGGGTCCAACCTCTTTGGGGCTCTCTGAGCTTCCTGGATTTCTTAGAAGACTATTTCCTTTGCCAGAATGGGGAAGTTCTCCTTTATTATTTGTTCAAATATGTGCTCAATCTGTTGCTTTTCCTCTTCCCCTTCTGGTACCCCTATAATTCGGATGTTGTAACATTTAAAGATATCCTGGAGGTTCCGAAACTTCTCGGGGGTTTTTTTTTGAATTCTTATTTCTCCATTCTTTCCTGTTTGGTTGTTTCTTGCTTCCTTCTTGTCCACTCTATTGTTTTGAGTTCCAGTTTCCTTCCCTTCATTATTGGCTCTCCGTGCATCTTCCTTCATCTCTTTTATGGTAACCTGCATTTTTTTGTCTAATTTGTCCCAAAATCAACCAATTCTGTGAGCTTCCTGATCACCAGTGTTTTGAACTGTGCATCTGATAGATTGGCTATTTCTTGGTCGCTCAAAAGGATGAGTCCTGGGGGACTGATCTGTTCTTCTGTTAGAGACATGTCTCTCTCCTTCCCCCGCCCCCGACCCCCCCCCCCAGTCTGGTCGCTCTTGTTACAGTGAGGGGCGGAGCCTTAGGTGTTCACCGGGTCTGGGCACCCCAGCCGCTGGATTGTGACATTGTATGTGGGGGCAGGGGGGAACAATGGCGGTAGTTCCAATCTCCTGGGATCTCAGTCCCTTCTCTGGGATCCTGGGTTGCGTGCTCTGCCCTCGTCCACAATGCCGCCTCACTGGGTCCACCAGCTTGCATACTCAGGGTGCACTGCTGCAATCTTGCGCGTCCCGAAAAGCTTATGCGCTCCCATTGCTTTAAAATGCATTCAGTTCTCCCCGATCTCCTTGAGCTGCGACCCACGCCCGCTCCTCCTCAACACCCCTCCTACCATCTGGATGAACGGGTCTACTTCAACTTCTTGGCTGTCCAACTTCCATTCAGATAAATTCTCTATCAGTTCTAGGTGTTATTCTAGCTCTAAATTGTTGTTGTTCTAATCTTGGTTGTGTGTGGAGGTACGGTGCATCCACCTATGCCTCCATCTTGCCAGAAGTCCCTGAACCTTGGTTTTTCCTACATTCTGGAGCTGTTAAGTGTTTATCTCAGGGCTTGTGACCTAGTGGATGACTCATAAATGTTACTTCTTGTATTAGTCCGCTGGGGCTGCCATAGCAAAATAGGACAGACTGGGGGCACTTAGACAGTAGATATTAATTCTCTCACAGTTCTAATGGCTGGAAGTCCAAGATCAAGGTGTTGGCATGTTGGGTTTTCCTGAGAGCTCTCTCCTTGGCTTGCATGTGTCTGTCCTCTTGCTGTGACCTCACAAGGCCTCTTCTCTGTGGGAATGTCCTGGTGTCTTTTCCTCTTCTTATAAGGACATCAGCCCTATCAAATTAGGACTCTTGTGGGGTCCTAATCCCCTTATGACCTCACTTAACCTTAATTAGCTCTTTAAAGGCCCTATCTCCAAATTCAGTCACATTGGGAGGTTAGAGGTTCAACATAGGAATTTGGGGGACACAGTTCAGTTCCTGACACTTCCCCTTCCATGTGTGTCCCTTCCCTTTCCTTCACCATCAGCAGTTTATGTACAAACCATCTTTAACTCCACAGAAAAATTTTACAGCACTTCTTTGATGAAAGCACTGGTTGACGGTGGAGGTGACAATGCGGAGTGGGTACTGTGTGAAAGGCCCTGGCTCCCTGAGAACCCAGTTCCCAGAGCCCTGGTCCAAGAATATAACAGAGACTCTCTGCTGAGCTGAAGGATATCATTACTCTTACTAGTTCAAGTTCATTTAAAAAAATGGCCCTGGCTGAGTGGCTTAGTTGGTTAGAGCATTGTGCCACACACCAAAAGGCTATGGGTTTGATCCCTAGTCAGGGCATATATGGGAAGCAATTGATTGATGTTTCTCTTTTGCATCCATGTTTCTCTCTGTCCCTATCTCTGCCTGTCTCTCTCTCTTTCTCCCTCTCTCTCTAAAATCAATAAGCATGACTCGACTCATTGGATTGAGCACCAGCCTGCAAATCAAAAGGTTACTGGTTTGATTCCTGATCAGGGCATATGCCTGGGTTGCAATCCAGGTTCCCAGTTGGGGGTCTGCGAGAGGCAACACATTGATGTTTCTCTGACACATTGATGTTTCTCTCCCTCTCTTTTTTCCCTCCTTACCCTCTCTCTAAAAATAAATAAAAATAAAAATTTGTTAAATCAACAAGTATATCATTGGGTGAGGATTAAAAAAAAAAAACCTAGATGAAAAGGCACAGAATCCCCTTGTTTCTAAATTATGAGTCCCCACATTTCCACATTCCAAAGAGCTTTTTCCCCCTTAGGATATATCACAGCAGAGAAAAAGAAAAGCATTTTCAAATTTCATACATGGAAACCTTCACAATATGTTATTTCCTGACAGAGTAATTTCTTAGCACTTACTTTCAGTCCATAATATTCAGTTTCTGACCTATAAAGCTCTGTTCTGAGCCAGTTGCCTTACCTTCCTCATTGCCCCAGAGGCTCCTTCATGGTTGCTCACAAAGCTCCAGCAGCCAGAAGCCTCCCAGTAGAATCTGTGATGTGAATTTTGTCTGCTCTGACTGTACATGGCAGCACCTTTGCCCTCAGAATCCATCCCTGGTGGAACCAGCAGTTCCCAAAATGAGTTAGTGCATGAGTTACTCAAGGTGAAGCTGCAGGTCTTCAGCCGTAGCATTGTTCTGTTATTCTTATCAGAATAAATTAAAGTTTCTGGCCTAGACCATGAATTTTACCTCTTTTTCAACTACATTCCTTGGCTATCTGTGTTTTTCTCTTTAGAGTAAAGGAGATTTCTCACTCTTGTTTGTCCCACGGTTGGAGAAGAAGGTTCTTAATAAGTATTTAATTAGTGAATGATGATAGTATAGCATTAGTTAGGATCAGGCTCATTGGTAAGAAATAGAAAACCCAAATATGATTGGCTTAAAAAGAGTTTATTCCTTATGTAAAAGTCCTTAGGCCTTTAGGCATTTTATTCAGAATTGGTGAAAAGTCTATGTTCTATAAAATCTTCAGGGACAAAGATTCCTTCCATATATTATGCTACCATCCCTGAGGAAGGTTCCTCGTCTTCATAATCCCATTGTCTGACATTTAGGGTCATGGGATGGAAGAAGGGACAGAGAAGAAACAATAGGGGCAATGGTCCAGGAGTCATTAGGGAAGTTTTCTGGAATCTGACCCCCACACAAACACTTCTATTTCTATCATTAGGCAGAATTTAGCCACACAACCAGACTTCCTACAAGGTCAGTTGAGACCTGTTGTCTTAATGTGGGTAGCAATGTGCACAGGTAAAATTTTATTACTATGGAGGAAGGAGAAAATGATACTTGGGAATCAGCAATTGCAGAGCAGACCTGAAAAGGCATAGCATATTTGTGGGAACAACAAGAAGACTGATGGAGCTAGATCATAGCATGAAGGAGGTAGCATGGCAGATCAGCTACAGACAAGCAGGAGAGGATAAACTGTGAGGAGTCTTAATAATGCCAAGACTTTGGCCATTGTCTAGTATAGTATTTTATTGATCAGGGTCCTGAGAGGAAACAGATGAAACTTTTGTGGGGGATGAAGTAAAATTAATGAAGACTATTTAAAAGGTGAGTAGGGAGGTGGAAGATGGCGGCCAAGTAGGTGGAAGCTGAGTTCACTTGTTCTTGCTCCCAACTCAGATTTTCAGCTGATTTTCCAACAAGTAACCTGAATGACCAATGGAATCTTAGCTGATATGAAGTTTTGAAGCCAAGGAGTACAGAAGTAGCTATGTACTTTCTGGTAAGGAGATTTTATAAGTTGAAGGGGAAATATCCTGTGTGTGGCATCTGCAGCAGCAGATAGACCAGGAAGAAATTGCAGGGTTATAGCTCCCTCCCTTACTGGGGCAAGGGTCCCTAGTCCCACACAGGGACCCTCCTAATAGGGAGTGACTTGGGAGCATATACAGAGTCTGGGATGTCCAGGCTACACACACACACACAGCAAGCAGCACATCCATAGCTGCAGAACCAACTGGAAGAGTGCCAGAGAGGGACTATATTTCCTAAAATGATCAGGGGCTGTATCTGGGTTGCTCAGAGACATGAGCAGGTTGCAGCCAGCATTGACCAAGAGAAACTTTTTGCTTTTTGTGGAGGTGGTATGTGTGGAGAACCAGACAGTGACTCAGCACTGCAGTTCTGTGCCACAGATAGACAATTTAAAAGGAGAGCTGAAGTGTGGCAGGGCAGGTTCCCCATGCATAGCTGCTCCGCCAGCAAAGAGACCAGATTGAAAGTACAGTTTGTTCCCCCAGAATCCATCTGGTGGGGAGTTCAAAAAGCAGCACAATGAAGAGATTGCTGGGTCCCTACTCAGCAATGCTAGCAAGCCAGGAGCTACACAGAACAGAGAGTTTGGGACTGTGTCTCCAGTGAGGGTAGTGGGCTGGTAGAGAAATGGACAAGAGTTGAGTACCTGAGATTCTTTGCAGCCAGGCAGACCCCCTACTCCCACAGAGTAAAAGCCTCTAGAAAGGGAAGAGAATGCCCAGCATATCATCCTACAGGACTAAAAGCATCCCATCCAACTGGGAAGCCCTGCAAAACAGTCAGATCAGGCTCAAAGAGCCCCCTGCTGGGTGCATTGTCCCCAGGGGAAAGAAAGGGAGACACCAAGGGGGGCCTTTCTGAACTTTTCTCAGCCACAAGTCATGCTGGTTCCTTGGGCCCTATTTAACTAAAGCCAGCTGGGCTGAGAGTGCAGAGATTGGCACAGCAAGGGGAATTCAGGGCTTCACACAGCCTCAGCTCTTACACAGAGCTGTCTTCAGTGCCAAGCAGGAAAGAGCTGGCCCTGCTACACAGATTGGCCCCTCACATGAGATAGACAGCTAATTTATCAAAAACTATACATTATTGGAACTAACCTTCGTCAGATGAAGATGTGCAGTGTAGAGGCAGGAGAACACACCCACAATCTTCCCTGAGAACTGAACAGTGCCTCCCAGGGGAGATCCACTCTCTTGATCGCACCAGGAGCCCCCTCTAAAGGCAGGTGGATTTGGTACCTGCCATGCTGCTGGATGTTAGATGATCCACCCCTGGGCCTTATGCTGATAAAACGCTAACAGGACAGAGTAGCGAGGATCATCCTGGACTCAGCCAAGCCTGAAGGAGATAGCAACAGACTGGACCACTTGTAGCTTGAACAGGCTGCCTAGACCTAGACAGGGACACCATCTGACATTATGAGAGGTGGATCCAGAAGACAACAGGGAAATACCAAATCTGCTGAGATGAATTCACCTTGTTCTTTTTCATTATTTGTGTTATTTTTTCTCTCAAACAGCTTTCTAACATTTTTTTCTTAAATTTTATTCCTGTTATTTCACTTTTCATTTATCATTTTATTTTTATTTCAAATCTCATATTTTACTCTTCCTTTGCCTAACTACATTTTGCCTTCTTTCTTACCTTTCTTATTTTTGTTTTAAAACATTTCTTATTCTTGTTTATTTTCTCACTTTCTTAGCCTTGCTGCTATTCCTTATGCTTACTATTTCTCCTCCCTCTGTCCTCTCAAAATCATTTTTCTTTCCTTTAGTAATTTCACATTCTTTCCCTTTCTTATAGTATTCTCATACTATAGTATTCTCATTCTCTTTCCACATTTATTAATCTTTGCTTGTTTGTTGTTGATACTGCTGTTGTTGTTAATGGGTATTTTTTACTTGTGTGGATTTTTTTTTCTGGGTTGTTCTGTCTTGTTCTGCCAGCACCTGTCCAATAGCATGCAAGATGTGGTGGGGGCTGTGACTTTCAGTAAGCCAGTCAGAAGGAAGAGCCCACCAACAAATGAGCCAACAACAATCAAATTTCAGTTACAATAAGAGATCACATATAAACTACATAAAAGGCATCCCTGGAACATCCAGCTCAGGAGATCAAAGACTGCACCACTGAGTCCCACAGGACTCCTACCACAAAAGGCCATGCCACAAAGACAGGGAGCCAAGCAGACCGATCTAATATGCAGAAACAACAGAAAGAGTCACCTAGAATGGGGAGACAATGAAACAACCCCCAATCAAAAGGAAAGGAGGAATACCCAGAAAAAAAGTTAATGAATTTGAGGCAAGCAATCTCTTAGATATAGAGTTCAAAATAATGATTATAATGATGATAAGGACCTCAGTAAGAACTACAAGGAACCTTTATGGGAACTACAAGGAACTTAATAGGAACTACATCAGCATGAAAAAGAACATAGAAACTATGAATAAGAACCAGGTAGAAATGAAGAATACAATATTTGAAATGAAGAATACTCTAGAAGGAGTTAAAAAGCAGGCTTGATGAAGCTGAGCACCAAATCAGCAAGTTGGAAGACAAGTAGAAAGAAACACCCAGTCAGAGCAACAGTATGAAAGAAAGACTCAAAAAGGATAAGGATAGTTTAAAGAAGCTTCAGGATAACATGAAACATAACAACATTCTCATCATAGGAATACCAAAGGAGAAGAAAGGGATCAAGGGATAGAAAACCTTTTGAAGAAATAATGACAGAAAACTTCCTTAAGTTAGTGAGGAAAAAAAGCCACACAAGTTAAGGAAAGACAGAGGGTCCCAATAAAGATGAACCCAAAGATGCCCACTCCAAAACACATTACAATTAAAATGGCAAATTTAAAGACAAAGAGAGACTCTTTGGCAGCAAGAGAGAAACAGTTAGTAATTCACAAATGAGTTCTGATAAGGCTATCAGCTGATTTCTCAACAGAAATACTACAAGTGAGAAGGGAATGGCATGAAATATTCCAAGCAATAAAAAGCAAAGACCTGTGACTAAGACTACTCTATCCATCAAGACTCTGATTTTAAAATGGAAGGCAAACTAAAGAGATTTCCCCACCGAAAAAGGCTAAAAGAGTACATCTCCACCAAACCAGCAATGTAAGAGATGCTAACAAGACTGTTTTAAGAAGAAGAAATAGAGAGAAGAGAGAGGAACATGGGTACAAAGGGAAAAAATAGCAAGAATCAACAAGATTATTGTGGCATCGAACAATAATTTAGATCAAATGGACTTAATAGATATTTACAGAACATTTCACCCCAAAGGAACAAAATATAGATTCTTTTCAAATACATATGCGTTATTTTCAAAGATAGACCACATGGTAAGACACAAAACAAGCCTCAACGTGTTCAAGAAAATTGAAATTATATCAAGCATCTTCTCAATTCATAATGGCTTGAAAATAGAAACCAACTTCAAGGAAAAAGTTTAAAAACATTCAAGTGCCTAGAGACTGAATAACATGTTACTAAATAATGAACGGATTAACAATGAGATCAAGGAAGAAATTAAAAAGTACCCAGGAACAAATGAAAATGAACACACAATAACGCAAAACCTATGGCACACAATGAAGCAATCCTAAGAGGAAAGTTAGTAGTATTATAGGCCTACCTAAAGAACAGAGAAAAACCTCAAATCTCTGCATCTACAAGACCTTAAATCTCTGCATCTATAAGATATAACCCTACATCTACAAGAACTACAGGAGCAACAACAAACAGAGCCCAGAACAAGGAGAAGGAAGGAAATTATCAAGATCAGAGTAGAATTTTATGACAAAGAGACTAAAAAAGAAATCCAAAAGAACAATGAATCCAGTAGCTAGTTCTTTGAAGAGAACAAAATTGACAAACTTTTAGCCAGACTCATCAATAAAAAAGAGAGAAGACCCAAATAAATAAAATCAGAAACAAAAGAAATACAATAGAAATACAAAATAGAAATACATTTATACCATAGAAATACATTTCTATGGTAGAAATACCATAGAAATACAAAAGATTGTAAGAAATTAATCTGAACAACTATATGCCAAGAAATTGGACAACCTGGGTAAAATGAGTAAATTTCTAGAAACATCAATCTTTCAAAATTGAATCAAGAAGCAGCAGAAAGCCTGAACAGAACAATAACAACTAGCAAGAATGAAATGGTAATAAAAAAAAACTCCCAGCACACTAAAGTTCTGGACTGCATGGTTTCACAGGTGAATTTTACCAAACATTCAAAAAGAAAAACAAACAAACAAACAAACACCTTTTCTTCTCAAACTATCCAAGAAATGCAAGAAGAGGAAAAGCTCCCAAACCCTTTAAAAAATTATTTTATTGTTGTTCAAGTACAGTTGTCTGCATTTACCAAACTCTTTTTATGAGGCCAGTATTATCTTAATACTAAAACCAGGTAAAGACACAACAAAGAAATAAAATGACAGGCCATTATCTCTGATGAACACAGATGCTAAAATCCTCAACAAAATATTGGCAATCTAGAACCAGCAATACATTAAAAATCTCATATACCACGATCAAGGTGGATTTATCCCAGGGATGCAAATATGGAATACTATTCATGAATCAATAAACACAATACACCTCATAAACAAAATGAAGGACAAAGATCACATAATCATATCAATGGACATTGAAAAAGCATTTGGTAAAATCCAGCACCCATTTCTAACAACACTCATGACATGTAAAGTTATCACAGCTGTTTGGTCCACTCATTTACTGGTGGGTAGGGCAGGGGAGAGTGATGGGAGAAAATGGTGACAACTGTAATTGAACAACAATAGAAAAAAATACAATAAAAAACACTCATAATAAAAACACTCAGCAAAGTGGGCATAGAGGGAGCACATTTCAACATAATGAAAGCAATACATGAGAAACCTACTGCCAACATCATATTCAATGGGCAAAAACTAATCATGTTTCCCTTAAGATCAGGAAATAACACAAGGTGTCTGCTTTCACCACTGTTATTTGACATAGTACTGGAAGTTCTAGCCACAGTGATTAGACAAGAAGAGTAAAAGGCATGCAAATTGGAAAGGAAGAAGTAAAACTGTGGTGGACTCTGGCCAGTATTATCTGCCTGTTGTGGCTGAAAGAGAAAATAAATGCACAGGCGACAGCAATCCTGTGGAGAAAAGGGGGACAGCACAGCTAATCTCTCAAGGGGAGAGTGTCTATGAATGCCTCGGTCACTCCCTCTAGAGGAGAGCGCCCTGACCCTTGCCTAGACAGGCTTTTATTGTTTTTCTCGGGTCTTACATCAGAGAAAGGTTTATTATCTATTACATAGAATATTGTTGTCTACATTTTAGGTACAATCAAGGAAATGAAAATAACATGCAGAGGGGAACGGCAGTGAGCTGATTAGCTCTGTCCTTGGGTGAATTCACACAGGCTTTGGAAATTACCTTGAAGATAGAAAATACACATTTGTTGTTTTAGACCAGGGTGATGGAGTTGTAGCAAGAGAAAGCCACACAGTCAGTATGCATTTTCTAGGCCTGATTCCCATGGAAAAACTCTGTTTGAAGGTCTGGCTCCTGCCCACCACTTCACTTCTGTAGGTTTTCCATACAGATCTGAGTCACATTTGCCAGACTGAAACAAACCAGTCCCCTACAATTCACTGATGACATGATAGTGTATATAGAAACCTTACAGTCTCCACCAAAAAATTACTCAACCCAATAAGTGAATTCAGCCATTTATTATAGCAACCAGAATACTAAAGTACCTAGGAATAAATTTAATCAAAGGTGTAAAAGAACTGTACTGAGAAATCAATAGAAAACTGAAGAAAAAAACTGAAGAAGATACAAATAAGTGGAATCATATAACATGTTCATGAATTGAAAGAATTATATCAATAAATGTCCATAGTATCAAGGCAATCTATACATTCACTGAAATTACTATTAAACTACCAATGGCATATTTCACAGATCTAGAACAAGTATTTCAAAAATTTATGAGAAACCAAAAAAGACTGCAAATAGCCTTAGCAATCCTGAGAAAGAAGAACAAAGTTGATCTCACCATATGATCTCACTTATAATCTAATGAACAAAATTAAGGAGCAAAATAGAAGCAGAGGCATAGTAACATGGAACAGACTGACAGCTGTAAGAGAGTAAGAGGGAGGAGGGGAATGGTGGAAGGAAAGGGAAAGGATTAGTCAAGAACATATATGAATGATCCATGGACATGAACAACAGAGTGGGGACTGACTGAGGGAGTGAGGGGTGGGCTGAGTGGAAGGGTGCAAAGGGGAAAAATTGGGACAACAGTAATAAAATAAACAATAAAAACGAGTTGTTTTTAATTGAGTACTGACAAGAACTAAATATTTAAATGCAATAAATTTTAATGATTTTTTGAGAATGGAAAAAAAAAAGGTGGGTAAGGTTAAAGAAAACTAACAAGGGTGGTGAAGTGCCTCAGGGCCAGCAACAGCAGGAACTGCTGAGGCAAGTGGGTAAGTTGCAGTGGTAGGAAATGGGTCTCAGCCAAGAGCTGTGCCTTTGGTAGAGGAACACAGTCACTGTCATGTGTGGCTTGAAAATAGTAGAACTACTGGCATAATTGGCAGGGCCCAGTTGAAAATGATAATGAAGGCCCTTGTTCAAAAATTAGTAACAATTCCAAGATGGGGACAGAAGAGAACTAAACCAAGTGCAAAGCCTTTCTGAAGACAGAGCCTTAAAAAAAAATTCTAGAGCAGGACTTCCAGCCAAGATGGAGGCATAGGTATACACACTATGCCTCCTCACAAAACCAAAAGAAGGACAACAACAAATTTAAAAACAAAAAACAACCAGAACTGCCAGAAAATCAAACTGTATGGAAGTCTGACAACCAAGGAGTAAAAGGAACATTCATCCAGACTGGTAGGAGGGGTGGAGATGGGAAGCTGGGGCAGAGAGGATGTGTGGCAAGGTGGTGGCTGGCAGACCAGGTGAGGTGGTGACTAGTGGACTGGGTGGTCCCACATTTGCATGCAGGTAAACTGTGAGGAAAAACTGGGGAGCGAGATAGACTGTGCAATCCAGGGTTCCAGCATAGGGAAATAAAGCTTCAAAACCTCTGACTGAAATAACCTGTGGGGGTTGTGGCAGAGGGAGAAACTCTCAGCCTCAAAGGAGATTCATTAGAGAGACCCATAGAGTCCCAGAACATACACAAACCCACCCACCTGGGAATTAGCACCAGAAGGGCCCAATTTGCTTGTGGGTAGCGCAGGAAGTGACTGAAAGCTGGCTGTGAGCTGAGCAAGTGGCATTGTTCCCGCTCGGAACCCTCCCCACATACAGCACCACAAAGCTGTGACCTGAGTTGCCCCATTGTGGTCAATACCTAAGGCTCCGCCCCTTACTACATAACAGGCACATTAAGACAAAAAAAAAAGGCCCAAATGAAAGAACAGATCAAAGCTCCAGAAAAAATACAACTAAGCGATGAAGAAATTGCCAACCAATTAGATTCAGAGTTCAAAACACTGGTAATCAGGATCCTCACAGAAATGGCTGAGTATGGTTGTAAAATGGAGGAAAAAGTGAAAGCTATGAAAAGTGAAATAAAGGAAAGTGCACAGGGAACAAACAGTGAAAGGAAAGAAACTGGGACTCAAATCCACAATTTGGACCAGAAGGAAGAAATAAACAGTCAACCAGAACAGAATGAAGAAATAAGAATTCAAAAAAAAAAATGAAGAGAGACTTAGGAACCTCCAGGACAACTTTAAACATTTCAACATCCAAATCATAGAGGTGCCAGAAGGAGAAGAGCAACAGCAAGGAATTGAAAACTCATTTGAAAAAATAATGAAGGAGAACTTCCCTAATCTGGCAAAAGAAATAGAGTTCCAGAAAGTCCAGGAAGCTCAGAGAATCCCAAATAAGATGGACACAAGGACCCACACAGCAAGCCACATCATAATTAAATTACCCAAGATGAAAGATAAGGAGAGAACCTTAAAAGCAGGAAGAGAAAAGAAGAGTTACCTTCAAAGGAGTTCCCATAAGGCTATCAGCTGATTTCTCAAAAGAAACCTTGCAGGCAAGAAGAGGCTGGAAAGAAGTATTCCAAGTCATGAAAGGCAAGGACCTACATCCAAGATTACTCTATCCAGCAATGCTATCATTTAGAATGGAAGGGCAGATAAAGTGCTTCCCAGATAAGGTCAAGTTAAAGGAGTTCATCATCACCAAGCCCTTATTATATGAAATGTTAAAAAGATTTATCTATGAAAAAGACGAATATCAAAACTGTGAACAGTAAAATGACAACACACTCACAATTATCAACAACTGAACCTAAAAAAAGCAAAAACCAACTAAGCAAACAAGTAGAACAGAAAGATGTCCAAAACCTAATCCCAGGAACCTGGAAATCTGAGATGTCACATGGCAAAAAAGATATAGTAGATTTGATTACATTAATGGCCTTGAGATTAAAGGTTCTTCTGGATTATCCAGGTGAATCCAAAGTCCTTATGAGGGATAAAGGGAGGAGAAAGATGTGATGAGGATTGCAGAGTTTGAGCAATGCAACTGGTCATCACTGCTTTGGAGGTGGAGTAAGGATCCATGAGCCAAGGAATGCAGTCCTCTAGCACAGTGATTTTCAACCAGTGTGCCACAGGAATTTTTTAAACATGCAATACCTGACTCTTCAGTCAGGGGCACTGACCTCTTTTCCCTTAGACTGCCAAATTAAGAAATTACAACAGCCAGCACAACAATAGATATCTGGTGTGAATACCCTGTCTTAAACTATAAACACATAGCTCATATAATAGAGTTTCATTTTATTGGCACATTGCACAATAAGGTTGCATGTGATTGGCTAATTCTTGGTACCAGAAATCCTTATATATAAGTAAAAGCACCTGATTTTTTAAAGTCACTTTGGAGAAAAAAGGCTAGGTAATTACTATCATTTTTTTTGTAAATCAGTCAAAATTATACCTATTTTTGTCAGATTGGCAAAAAATATAATTTTTGGTGTGCCATAGAATTTTAGTTACTAGTTTATGTGTGCCATGAGATGAAAAGTTAGAAAATCGCTGCTCTAGAAGGTAGAAAAAGTTAGGAAACAGATTCTCCCTTAAAGACCCAAAAAGAATATGGTTCTATTGACACCTTAACTTTACTCAATGAGATCCATGGGACTTCTGACCTCCTGAACTGTCAGAAAATGAATAAATGTGTGTTGCCTTAAGCTCTAGAGCTTATAATGATTTATTACAACAACAGTAAAAAACTAATACAGGAGGGAAATGAAGAGAGTCAGAATGCAGGCAGTGTCAGTGTTGGAGGAAGGAACAAGAAAGAGGGGACTTGATATCCTCAGAGGACCTTTCCTTTTGAGAGATGTAGAGTTTGGGTTATCTCCTAGGATAGTGTCACAGCCCCAAGACAAATTGCACTTCCTTCCTCTAGTGTTTTCTATTCCCAGGGAAGTTAAAGTGAGTATCAAAGACTCACTGGGAATAATGTTCTGTTTTAAAACTCTTTGTTTTAGTGACTTGACTCCATAGATTTGGGGCAGTCAACTAGCATGATGTGCAAGGGTGTGAGCTGATCTGGGAGATGGAAGGAGCCACCTAGACATTTTCTTTATTTAGTCCTCACTGACTGAGCGGGTCCACTGAACCAGCATAGCTCTTTCAGATGACTCCTGGGTGTATCTAGAATTCATGAGAAACTGCCCCAGAGTGGAAGGGGCCACCAGCCACACAGTGTAACTAGGAGATAAGTGATTTGTAAAATGAGCAGAAGCAAATGAGTTAGTACAGTGTTGTTGTATCAGTTGTTGAGCACAGGACAGGCAAACCAGCAACAAGACCTAGTAATAGTAGACTCATATTTATAACATGCTTGTTCTGAAAGCACAAACCATCTGAAAAACAAATCCAACAAATACTAGAACATAATTTATAATCAATCATTGACATAACAGTACAAAACATAAAACAAAGTGTCTAAGAAAAGAAAATCTAAGGGATTCCTTTTAAGATGGTAGCATAGAAAAACATGGCTCACCTCCTCACACAACCACATCAAAATTACAACTAGTCTACAGAACAACCATCATTCAGAACTATCAGAAATCAAGCTGAATGTAAGTCCTACAACTATGGAATTAAAATAGAAATTACATCCAGGCTGGTAGCAGGGATAGAGATAAGCTAGTCCCATACCCCTGTGTGGCAGATACGAATCAAGAGGGATATCTCATGAGCAAGTGGTCCTAGCCCCACACCAGGTTCCCCAGCCCAGGGTTCCAGTGCCAGGAAGATAAGTCTCCCTAGCTTCTGGCTGTAAAAACCAGCAGGGATTGAGGCTATGGAAGACAAATTGCTAGAGTCTCAGGCAGTTCTGTTACCCAACAACAAGTGCAGTCCTGTTGCCCACTGCCACCCTCCAGGCAAAATTCTGGAGGCAGAGGTTTGGTGATAAAGGAAAGGAGTCTTTATTCAAAGACTACACAATTTAGGAATAACAGCTTTCCACATGCATTAGTCACTTAAGCCGATCAACTAAGGCTAAAATCTTTTAACTCTTGAGTTCCCCTATTATTCACCCTGTTAGTTTTTAATCTTATTTTTATAAGATTAGCTGACAAACTAAAACAACATAAGACATAAAAGTTACATAATTTTGGAAGAATGGCAGGCTCCTGCCTCAGAGCTCAACCCCTCCAGAACACCCAAAGAAAAATAACCCTGCCACCCTCAGCCAGGCCAGCCTGATCCAAGGCTATGCCTGGAGTTCCTTCCCATCCAAAATACAGTCCTTTGGGAAATGCAGGTGGCTCCAGCGCAAGCATCCAGGCATCCTGTAGGAAAAGCAAGAGAGCTAGTCTCTGCCTTCCTTATGTTTATATCTTCTGGCCCATAATTCTATGCACATCGGAGGCATTCCCTTCCTAGACTGTTTAACATTGCCTCAGGCAAACTTCTCCTACAGCCTCTCCCAATTCCTCCAGTGATCTGATCAGATCTCCCTGTATCAGTTTCTCTTAAAGGACCTGCACACAGACTTACTCAAACACTCCCTCTGAGCTTCAGCACAGGAGCAGAAGCTTGAAAGGCATCAGAGCTATATGGAGAGGGACTGAATTGTGTATTATCAGGGCAGGAACTGAGGGGCAGTGTCCTCTCAGACAATAGTGCTGCAGAGGCCATTGTTCCTTTTCTGAGTGCTCACCCAGCAGAGCCACAGAGCCAGCAGGCATGCACCATATCCAAGACTCCACCAACCTGGTTCACACTGTTTGCCCCACCCTGGTGACTCCATGATTCTGCCCCACCCAAAATTCCAGCCCATTCAGGCTGTTTCCAGTGATTTTTCCATACAAATGGCTTGTCTTGGCTCATGCTTCAGATTTTTCTAAATTCTCTCAAACAGCATTTGGCCTCAGTGTGCCACATGGCTAAGTGGCATCAGGTGCAGAACTAGCAGCAAAGCAGCTGACTTTTGTTCACAGCTTGGACTCTCTTGGGTACCCCATACCCAGCGTAAGTAGAAGCCAACTAAATATTGCTTTGTAGCTTATTTAGGTGGTCCTGGACAGAACACAGTGAGTGGCTGACCTTGGCCTGCACCTCCTGGGAGGCTCTAAAGCCTGTGCACCCAGTGGACAGTTACAGACTACATTGGAGCACCACCATGTATCCACCTCCACAAATAGAACACTCAAAGGATGAACTCAACAGGCACCAGAGCCCTGCTGAAGTAAGTCCTGATCTGTGGAGTGGGCCCCTAAATAGCTGATTCTCCATGGTGGTCAGAATTTGGTGATCAGTGGTAACTGCCAGTGATTGAAGCCGATCAGCCTGGGTAATCCCTCCCATTAACCTGTCAATAGCAGTCAAGTCTTGGCTGTAGGAAGGGGGTATACACAGCCCATGTGGTGGGTGCACATCACATGCCCATCTTGGGTGATAAGAGACACTGAGACACTGGACCCTACTGTGGGAGTGTTCCGCCCACAGGTCCCACACATCCACCACAGATGAGAATAAGTCTACCAAGACATGATCTGCTTGGGGAGGAAAAGTGGCTAATCTCTCAAAGGAGAAGGGCCAGGAGCCTGTTCCTCAATGGGCTTTAACTGAGTTTAATTTGCGTAGGAATACAGGGTGTATATGTAAATGTCATCAATCATTGTCAGGCAATAATGATCAAACAATAGATAACATTCAAAGAACTCTGAGGGTCTATTTTGAGTCAGGGTCAGACAGCTAAAGGACCATAAAACTTTGGGGAATAAACTCATTTCATGCTCGGAGACCCTCATCATTTAAATCAAAGGTATTAGCAAAGTAGGTTTCATAGGATTCTATGCATTCTTTCTTAGGCCTGATTGTCCCAAGGAACCAGCCCTTTCCAGCACAGGGCCACACCCACCTCCAGCATTGTTTCAGGCTTAAGTTGGGTAGGGGAAGTAAGGCAGCTAAGACATTAGGAGACTTCTTGCAGACAGAATGAGGACTCAGGCTATGTCAAAGCCGAGAGGCGAGGATCCATCACCCGCTTTTTCTATAGGCCCCCCAAGTCCTTCCCTGAGGGCCCCTTCTTGACTGTGCCTGTCTTAGGTCATCCCTCCTTTGAGGAATCTTACCCATCATTGGCTAAGCAGTCAATTGCCTGGGGACAAGCAAGGTGAAGTAAAATGGGGCAGAGGAGGCTCCCCCTACAAGGAAGATAAGCCTTGTCTCCTTAATGGTTTATGGTCTCAAGGTCTTTTTACTCAGCCTTAGCCATGAGGGGTTACAGTTTTTGAAACCAGGCAGGGCAGTTTCCAACACCCTATGGGACACTTACTACATTAGGTTACTCTACCAAGTCAGGAAATCATAGCAGCTATACCTAATACATGGAAACAAACACAAGGGGCTATCAAAATGAGGAGACAAATGAAAGAATGGAGCAACACTCCAAAGGGACAACTAAAGAAAATGGAGATAAGTGGTCTGCTAGATGCAAAGTTCAAAACACTGGCTGGAAGGATGCTCAGCGAACTTAGTGAGAATTTCAACAGCATAAAAAAGGCATGGAAACCATAAAAAAAATCCCAGTCAGAAATGAAGGATACACTAACTGAAATGAAGAATAATTTACAGGGAATCAACAGTAGAGAGGATGGAGCCAAGAATCAAATCAGTGATTTAGAATATAAGGAAGCAAAAACCACCCAAGCAGAACAAGAAGAAGAAAAAAGGATCCAAAAAAAATGAGGATAGTGTAAGGAGCCTCTGGAATAACCTCTAGCACACTAACATTCACATCATGGGGATGCTGGAAAGAAAAGAGAGAGAGAACAAGAAATTAGAAACCCATTTGAAAAAAAAATAATGACAGAAAACTTCCCTCACTTGGTGAAGTAAGTAGACATACAAGTCCAGGAAGTACAGAGAGCCCCAAACAAGATGAACCCAAAGAGTCTTATACCAATACATATCATAATTAAAATGCCAAAGGTAAAGACAAATTGAGAATCTTAAAAGCTGCAAGAGAAATGCAGTTAGTTACATACAAGGGAGTTCCCATAGACTGTCAGCTGATTTCTCAAAAGAAACTCTGCAGGTTAGAAGGGATTGGCAAGAAATATTCAAAGTGATGAAAAGCAAAAACATATAACCAAGATTATTCTATTCAGCAAAGCTATTATTTAGAAGTGAAGGAGAGATAGTTTCCCAGACAAGAAAAGGCTAAAGGAATTCATCATCATCAAACCATTATTATATTAAGTGTTAAAGTTTCTTTTTTAAAAATTATTTTAAGTTATTTTATTTATTTTAATAAACAGAAGGGAAGGGAAAGAGAAAGAGAAGGTAGAGAAACATCAATGTGTAGTTGCCTGTCACAAGCCTTCTACCAGGGAACCTGGCTCAAAACCCAGGCATGTGTCCTGAATGGGGATTGAATTGGCAACCCTTTGGTTTGCAAGCCTGTGCTGAATCCACTGAGCTACACCAGCCAGGGCTAAAGGGTCTTCTTTATGAAGAAGATAAAAAATATGAACAATAAAATGGTAATAAGCACATAGTTATCAATAATTGAATCTAAAAAATATAAACAGACAAGCAGAACAGAAACAGAATCACATATACAGAAAATGTTTTGTGGGTTGCCAGATGGGAGGGGGATCAGAAGGACAGGTGAAAAATTATAGGGTGTAAGAAGTACAAATTGGTTATTACAGAATAGTCTTGTGGTCAAAGTATAGCATAGGGTATGTAATAGCCAAAGACTATATATTCATGACCCATGAACATGGACAACAGTGTGGTGATTGCCTGAGGGAGTGGGGGGTGTCTGGGTGTGGAGGATGGGGGAAAATTGAGACAACTATAATAGCATAAACAATAAAATATAATTTAATTTTAAATAAATTAAGGAGAAAAGTTAAAGAAAATCTAAAATTTCAAATGAACTTTGCATGAAAAATTATAAAATTTTATATAAAAACATAAGGCCTAATAAATGAAAAGCTATTTCATGTTTCTGGATGGAATAACTATCTTAAAGATGCTATGTCTTTCCCAAATTATGCTATCCATTGAATGCAATGAAAATTGTGACTTGGGTGACTGCTACATGAGAGTATGTGCTTGACTTTGTGCCACACAAATATCTGTAGCTTTACAGGATAACTCTGGTGTGTGTGTGTAAAATTCAAATGTGACATCAGAGGAATGGCAACATGAGAGATCTCCTTGGTCTCCTCCTTGAAGATTCAACAATTTGAACAGCTATAACTCAATAAAGGATTTTCTGCTCAATGCACAAATATGCCTGAGAGATCCATGCTCTAAAACATCTAAAGGTGGACAAGTAGAACAAAATGGGGAGGCAAAAAAAAAAAAAAAAGAGCAGGGTTGATATGAGCCAGGGATGCAGCCCTGCAGATAGAAGCTCTTGGTAGGACTCTGCCAAACAGGAGAATAATCAGTTGTAGCTGATACTCTTTCATTTGGGAGAAACAAAGAGAATTGATGGGCACTCCTGCAGGAGTGGGTAGCACTAGCTGCAGCTTAATCAAGTCCTGAGCAAGGACACAGCAGAGGAGAGTGTCTGGTTGTTGGGCAGTTGGCAATTCAGACAGAGAAACAAAACGACAAAGCTGGGCTACCTCTGCTTAAACTCCCAGAGATCACCTCTCTTTGCTTTTGTTGTCAGGTTGAGAAGCCACATTATCTGGAAACCCAAGAACTAGTAATACAGAATTACACTTCTCCCTGAGTAAAGGGGGCATTTCTCAAAGGAGGACATTCAGATGGCCCATAGACATATGAAAAAATGCTCAACATCACTAGCAACCAGAGATGCACATTAAAACCACATGAGACACCACCTTATAGCTGTCAGAATGGCTATTATTAATAAATCTACAAAAAACAAATGCTGGTGAGGATATGGAGAAAGGAGAACCCTAGTGCACTGGTGGTGGGAATGCAGACTGATACAGCCATTGTGAAAAACAGTATGGAGTTTCCTAAAAAATTAAAAATGACACTGCCTTTTGACCCAACAATTCTACTGTTGGGAATATATCCTAAGAATTCTGAAACACCAATTCAAAATAATTTGTGCATCCCTGTGTTCATAGCAGCACAATTTACAATAGCCAAGTGTTGGAAACTGCCTAAGTGCCGATCAATAGATGAGTGCATAAAAAAACTGTAGTACATTTGCACAATGAAATACTGTGCAGCAGAAATAAAGAAGGGGTCCCTGCCTTTTGTGATAGCATGGATAGAACTAAAGGCTATTATGCTAAGGGAAGTAAGTCAGTTTGCAATGGACAAATATTATGTGGTCTCACTTATAAAAAGAACCTAATGAAAAAAATAAACTGAGCAAAATAGAACCAGAGGCATGGAATCATGGAATACACTGACAGTTGTAAGAGGGGAGATGGGAACTGATTGAAAGAATGTCAAGGGATTAGTCAAAGAACATACATGAAGGATATTGACCCATGGCCCATGGATATAAACAACAGTATGGGGATTGAATATGGGAGTCAGGGTGGGCTGGGTGGAGGAGGGGTGAAGGGGGAAAATGGAACAATTGAAATAGCATAAACAATAAAAACATTTAAAAAATAAATACAATTAAAAACCCAACCACATGATGCCTTCCAGAGACACATCTAAGCTGCTGAGACAATGGTAGATTCAAAATGAAAGAGTAGAAAATGATTCTCCAAGTGTTTAACATCCACAGAAAAGCAGAAGTAGCCATACTTATATCTGAAAAATATACATATTTCAAGATAACAGAGGTAACAAGAGACGAAGATGAACATTTTATAGTAATAAAGGGGACTTTATATCAAGAAGACATAATACTTCTTAATATAAATGCACCCAATCAGAGAGCACCAAAATATATAAAGCAACTACTAACAGAACTAAAAGGAGAAATAGGAGAAAAAAACACAATCATAGTTGAAAATCTTAATATTCTATTGACAGTTCTAAACAGATCATCCAAACAGAAAATCAACAAAGAAATATCAGCCTTAATTGACACATTAGACCAAATGGACATAATTGACATCTATAGAGTCTTTTATCCCAGAATATTGGACTATACAGTCTTTTCCAGTGCACATGGAAAATTCTCAAAGACAGACCATATGTTAGATCACATACAAGTCTCAACAAATTCAAGAAGATTGAAATTATACCAAACATATTCTCTGACCACAATGCTTTGAAATTAGAAATCAGCTGCAAATAAGAAGTAAAGATATCCACAAATATGTGGAGATTAAACAACCTACTACTAAAAAATGACTGGGTCAAAGAAGAAATAAAAGATGAGATCAAAAGATATATAGAGACAAATGAGAATGAAAATATGACATATAAAAACTACTGGGATACAGTGAAAGCAATAATAAGAGGGAAGTTTCTATCATTGTAGGCCTATCTTGAGAAACATGAAAAATCCCAAGTAAAAAACCTAATATTACATCTTAAAGAACTAGACAAAGAAGAACAAAAGCAACCCAAAGTCAGCAGGGGAAAAGATATAATAAAAATTAGAGCAGAATTGAATAAAATAGAAAACAAAAATAGCATATGAAATACTTACTACAACAAAGAGCTGGTTCTTTGAAAAGATTAATAAAATTGACAAACCTCTGGCTAGACTCGCTAAGGAAAAAAGAGAAAGATGCATATAAACAAAATCAGAAATTAAAGAGGAGAAATTACCACAAACACCACAGATATACAAAGCATTATATTAGAATACTATGAAAGACTATATGCCACAAAATTCAATAACCTAGAAGAAATGGTTAAGTTCCTAGAAATATAGAACCTTCCTAGACTGAACCATGAAGAAATGCAACATCTAAATAGACTGATAAACCATGAGGAAATTGAAACAACCATCAAAAACCTCCCAAAAAATACAAGTCCAGGACCAGATGGCTTCACTAGAGAATTCTACTAAACATTCAAAGAAGATTTGATACCTAGCCTTTTCAAATTCTTCCAAAAAATGGTAGAACAGCCAATACTTCCTAACACATTTTATGAGGCCAACATAATCCTGATACCAAAATCTGGCAAGGATAACAGTAAAAAAGAAAATTACAGACCAATATCTATGAATACAGATAGAAAAATCCTAAACAAAATACTAGCAAGTCAAATACAACAGTACATTAAAAAAATATTATATCACAATCAAATGGGGTTCATTCTTGGGGCACAAGGATGGTTCACATATGCAAATCAATCAATGTAATAATACACCACATTAGCAAAGTCAAGGATAAAAGCTATATGATCTTATCTATAGATGCAGAAAGAGCATTTATAAAATAAAACATCCATTTATGTTTAAAACACTCAATAAAATGGGTATAAAAGGAAAATATCTCAACATAATAAAGGCCCTATATGACAACAGCTCAGCCAATATTTCACTCAATGGTGAAAAACTGAAAGCTTTTGCTTTAAAATCAGGAACAAGACAAAGATCCCCACTCTCACCATTCTTTTTCAACATAGTTCTGGAAGTCCTAGCCAGAACAATCAGGCAAGAGAAAGAAATTAAAGAAATCTAAACTGGGAAAGAAGAGGTAAAAGTGCCACTTTTTGCAGATTACATGATTTTGTTTATAAAATGCCCTTAAAATTCCATGGGGGGAAAAAAACTATTAGAAGGAATTAACATATATAGTAATGTTGCAGGATACAAAATCAATGTACAAAAATCCACTGCTTTCTTATATACTAACAATTAAACTTCAAAAACAAAATGAAAGGAAAAACCAATTCCTTTTGCAATTGCAACCAAAAGAATGAAACACCTAGGAATAAACTTAACAAAGAATGTGAAGAACCTATATACTGAAAACTATAGAGCATTTTTTAAAAAGCTTCAAAAAGACACAATTAAATGGAAAGGTATTACATGCTCATGAACTGGAAGAATCAACTTAGGTAAAATGACCTTATTACCTAAAGCAATATATAGATTTAATGTAATCCCCATCGAAATCCCAATGGTTTTTTTAAACAAATAAAACAAAAAAAATGCTATATTTGTATGGAACCACAAAAGAATAGTCAAAGCAATCCTGAGAAAAAAGAATGAAGCCAGAGGTATCATACTACCTGATTTCAAATTATACCACAAAGCTACGATAATCAAAACAGCATGGTATTGGTAGAACAGACATGCAGACTAATGGAAGAGAATTGAGAGCCCAGAAATAAAACCACAGGTATATGGGAAAATAGCATTTGACAAAGGAGCCAAAAACACATAGTAGAAAAAAAGAAATCTTTTTAAATAAATGGTGCTGGGAGAATTGGAAGGCCACATGCAAACAAATGAAACTAGACTAGTTTGTCCCCATGTACAAAATTTAATTCAAAATGGATCAAAGACCTATATAAAGGATTTGAAACAATAAAGCACATAGAAGAAACACAGGTACTAAACTTATGGACCTTGGTCATAGAGAACATTTTATGAATTTGACCCCAAAGGCAAAAATAAATGAATGGGGCTGTATCAAATTAAAAAGCTCCTGCACAGCAAAAGAAACCAAAAACAAAACAGAAAGGTAACCAACTAAATGGGAGATATTATTTGCAAAACAACAGCTCAGACAAGGAGTTAATATCCAAAATAAATAAAGAACTCATACAACTCAACACTAAACAAACAAACAATTCAATTAAAAAATGGTCAGTGTACCGGAACAGACCTCTCTCCCAAGGCATACAAATGGCCATCAGATATATGAAAAGATGTTCAATTTCACTAGCTATTAGGGAGATGTGGTGAGATAACACCTCACTGCACCTGTTAGAATGGCTGTTATCAACAACCATCATTTACTATTAATAACAAGTGTTGGAGAGACTGTGGAGAAAAGGAACCCTGATTTACTGCTGGTGGGAATGTAGACTGGTACAGCCACCATGGAAAACAGTATAGCAGTTCCTCAAGAAACTAAAAATAGAGTGACCATGTGACGCATCAATCTGTCGTGGGCTATCTACCCAAAAAAAACTCTAAAGCATTAATTTGCAAAGATACATGCACTACTATGCTCATTGCAGGATTATTCATGGTGGCCAAGACAAGGAGACAACAAAGTTGTCTTTCAATAGAGGATTGGATAAAGAAGATGTGGTACATATACATAATCGAATACTACTCAGCCATAAGAAAAGATGAAATACTGCTATTTATGATAGTGTGAATGGACTTTGAGAATATTATTCTAAGCAAAATCAGTCAGTCAGTAAAAGCAAAGAACCATGATTTCACTCATATGTGGAGCATAAAACTGAAACTCAGAGACACAGACAGACAATAACACAATAGTTATTAGAGGGAAAGGGGTAATGGGGTAATAAAGGGTAAACGGGGCCAAATATATGGTGACTTTGGGTAATGGGCAACAATACAATATACAGATCATGTATCATAGAAATGTAGAGTTGAAATGTATATGACCCTATTAACCAATGTCACCTCAATAAATTTAATCTGTAGTTTTGCTTTCTGCATTTTCAGTTACTCGTGGTTGACTGTATCTGAAAATATAAAATGGAAAACTCCAGAAAGAAATGATTCATACATTCTAAATTGTGCTCTGTTCTGAGTTAACATGATGAGATCTTGCAGCACTTCACTCCATCCTGTCACTGCATCATAGTGCTAATCTTCAAGGAATCCTTACTTTACTTGATAATGACCCAAAGCACAAGAGTAGTGATGAAGAATGACCAAATTCCTCTTCAAGGTAATGCTTCTCAAACTTTAATGTGCATGGGAATCAACCTTAGAGCTTGCTAAAATGCAGGTTGATTCTGTAGGTGGGAGCTGCATTCTGCATTGCTAACAGGCTCTCAGGTGATGCACTTTGGGCAGGTCTAAGGACCACAGTGTAAGTAGTCAGGACTTCATGATCCCATCTTCCTCCTGGGCAAAGTTAGGAGGTCCCTGCTCTGGACTCCCACAGCCCCCTCCACATCCCCTTCTTATAGGAGTTCTGGTCTGTTTTCCTGCCTTTTTCAGGAAACTTAAGGGTGGTAAGCCCCTCCCTGGATGAGTTGTACTGCCACACCTAGGACTGATTTGCTGAATATTTGAAACATTCCAACATTGAAAGCTTCATTGCCTCTTGTGCCTCAGGTGAAACCTCATTAAATCTATTCAAATGCTTTTGTTGTGTTTTATATCCCAGGCCAGTAGCAAGAGGTAGGTAGAACAATAAGTGCACCGAAATACATAAAGAAAATCTTAGAGGACTTCAAGAAAGATATGGACAGCAACACAATTATAATGGGAGATTTTAACACCCCACTATCAAAAATGGACAGATCTTCTAAACAAAATATCAACAAAGATATTGTGGCATTGAACAATACCTTTGAGGAAATGGACTTTACTGATATATACAGAGCCCTCCATCCAAAAGAAGCTAAATATACATTCTTTTCAAATGGACACAGAACATTCTCAAAGATAGACCACATGATAGGACACAAAACAAGCCTCAAGAATTTCAAGAAAATTGAAATCATACCAAGCATTTTCTCAGACCACAAGGGACTGAAGCTAGAAACCAACCCGAAGGAAAAAAAAACAAAAACACTCAAAATCATGGAGATTAAGTAGCATGCTATTAAACAATGAATGGGTCAAGAATGATATTAGGGAAGAAATCAAAAGGTTTCTGGAAACAAATGAAAACGAACTCACAACAACCCAAAACTTATGGGACACAGCCAAGGCAGTCCTGAGAGGGAAGTTCATAGTGATATAGGCCCACCTAAAAAGGTTAGAAACATTCCAAACAAACAACCTAACCCTACGTCTACAAGAACTCGAGGAACAACAAAGGCAGCCCAGAGCAAGCAGAAGGAAGGAAATAACCAAGATCAGAGCAGAATTAAATGACATAGAGACTAAAAGCACAATTCTAAGGATCAATGAATCTAAGAGCTGGTTCTTTGAAAAGAGAAACAAAATTGACAAGCCTTTAAGCAGACTCATCAAGAAAAAAAGAGAGAAGACCCAAATAAACACAGTCAGAAATGAAAGAGGAGAGATTACAACACACACCACAGAAATACAAAGGATTGTAAGAAATTACTACAAAGAGCTGTATGCCAAGAAATTTGAAAACCTAGGTGAAATGGACAAATTTCTAGAAAAATATAATCTTCCAAAACTCAATGAAAAAAGAAGCAGAAAGCCTGAACAGACCAATAACAACAAAAGAAATTGAAGCAGTAATCAAAAAACTCCCAACACACAAAAGCCCGGGACCAGATGGTTTCACAGGAGAATTCTACAAAGCATTTAAGGAAGAGCTAACCCCTATCCTTCACAGACTATTCCAAAAAATCCGAAAAGATGGGAATCTCCCAAACTCTCTTTATGAGGCCAACATCATCCTAATTCCAAAACCAAATAAAGACACAACAAAGAAAGAAAACTTCAGGCCAATATCACTGATGAACATAGACGCTAAAATCCTCAACAAAATACTGGTAAACTGCATCCGACAATACATTAAAAAGGTCATACACCATGACCAAGTGGGATTCATTCCAGGGATGCAAGGATGATTCAATATTCGCAAGTCAGTAAATGTAATACATCACATAAACAAAAGCAAAGACAAAAACCACATGATCATATCAATTGATGCCGAAAAAGCATTTGACAAGGTACAGCACCCATTCATGATAAAAACACTCGGCAAAGTGGGAATAGAGGGAGCATTCCTCAACATAATAAAGGCCATATATGAGAGACCTTCAGCCAACATCATACTCAATGGGCAAAAATTAAAATCTTTTCCACTAAGATCAGGAACAAGGCAAGGCTGTCCACTTTCACCACTTCTGTTCAATATAGTACTGGAAGTTTTAGCCACAGCGATCAGACAAGAAAAAGAAATAAAAGGCATTCAAATCAGAAAGGAGGAAACAAAACTGTCACTGTTTGCAGATGACATGATAGTATACATAGAAAATCCTATAGACTCTACCAAAAAACTGCTTGACCTAATAAATGAATTTGGCAAAACAGTGGGATACAAAGTCAATATCCAGAAATCAAAGGTATTTCTGTACACCAACAATGAAACAGCAGAAACAGAGATCAAGGAAAAAAATCCCATTTGAAATAGCAAAAAGAAAAAATATATATCTAGGAATAAACCTAACCAAAGAGGTAAAAGACCTGTATTCAGAAAACTACACAACACTGAAGAAAGAAATCAAGGAAGACACAAACAAATGGAAACATATACCGTGTTCATGGATTGGAAGAATTAATATCATCAAAATGTCCATACTACCCAAAGCAATTTACACATTCAATGCAATTCCTATTAAAGTACCAATGGCATATTTCACAGACATAGAACAAACACTTCAAAAATTTATATGGAATTATAAATGGACCCGAATAGCTGCTGCAATTTTGAAAAAGAAGAGTAAAGTAGGAGGGATCACAATACCCAACACTAAACTATACTACAAGGCCACTGTAATCAAAACAGCCTGGTACTGGCATAAAAACAGGCACATAGACCAATGGAACAGAACAGAGAGCCCAGAAATAAACCCAAGTCTCTACGGTCAATTAATATTTGACAAAGGAGGCAGCAACATAAAATGGAATAAAAATAGCCTCTTCAACAAATGGTGTTGGGACCACTGGACAGCCACGTGCAAAAAAATGAAACTTGAGCACCAACTTACACCATATACAAAAATAAATTCAAGGTGGATAAAAGACTTAAATATAAAACGTGACACCATTAAAGTCCTAGAGGAGAACGTAGGTAGGAAAATCTCAGATATTTCACGAAGAAACTTTTTTACTGACATGTCCCCTAGAGCAAGGGACAAAAAAGAAAGAATAAACAAATGTGATCTCATCAAAATTAAAAGCTTCTGCACAGCTAAAGAAAACAGTATCAAAATTAAAAGAGAACCAACTGTATGGGAAAACATATTTGCCAACGATACCTCAGACAAGAGTTTAATCTCCAAAATATATAAAAACTTACAAGACTGCACTCTAAGAAGACAAGGAATCCAGTTAAAAAATGGGCAAAGGACTTGAACAGACACTTCTCCAAGGAGGACATACAGAAAATCCAAAGACACATGAAACGATGTTCAATGTCGCTAGCTATCAGAGAGATGCAAATTAAAACCACAATGAGATACCACTTCACACCAGACAGAATGGCCATCATAAACAAAGCAACAAACAACAAGTGTTGGAGAGGTTGTGGAGAAAAGGGGGCCCTAGTGCACTATTGGTGGGACTGCAGACTGGTACAACCACTATGGAAAGCAGTATGGAACTTCCTCAGAAAACTAAAAATGGATCTGCCTTTTGACCCTGCCATTCCACTGCTGGGACTCTATCCTAAGAATACTAAAACACCAATTCAAAAGAACCTATGCATCCCAATGTTCATAGCAGCACAATTTGCAATAGCTAGATGCTGGAAGCAACCAAGATGCCATCAGTAAATGAATGGATCAAAAAACTGTGGTACATTTACACAATGGAATTCTATGCAGCAGAAAGAAAGAAGGAGCTCCTACCCTTTGCAACAGTGTGGATGGAGCTGGAAAACATTACGCTTAGCCAAACAAGCCAGGCAGTGAAAGACAAATACCATATGATCTCACCTTTAACAGGAACCTAAATAACAAAACAAAGAAACAAGCAAAATATAACCAAAGACACTGAAATAGAGGACAGGCTGATGGTGACTGGAGGGGAGAGAAGAGGGAATTTAAGGGGACAGTGGGAAGGGTTCACAGGAACAAACTTAAAGGACACATGGTCATAAACTAAGGGGAGGGTGGTAATGGGAGGGAAGTGGGGAGGGTGGGAGGGGGGACTGGATTGGGAGTAAAAAGGAGTAAACTGTATTTGAACAATGATTAAAATTTTAAAAAATGCAAAAAAAAAAGTAAACAAGAAAATGGTAGTTGGCTACCTCTGGCTAAGGGGAACTAGGAGAATGAGAGTTGGAGATTGGAGGGAGTCATTTTTATAGTATACATTATCTTAGCTTTTTTTTAACCATGTACACCATATACTACCCATTCAAGAAACATAAATTAAAAAATGGTCAATTTAAAAAAAAAAAGAACAATAAGTGCACATTATGTGAAGGCCAGGCCTGAGTAAGCTCCTAATTACAGGGATTCTTTGGAGAGGGAAATGGAAGCCCTTTCACGTGTTCAGAACCTTCAGGGGCGGTGAAAGTTGTAGAGATGGGAGAGGTAGTCACAGAGCACAGGTTTTGCTCTATACATTAAGACTTAAGGCTTGGGGAGGTTTGTGATCTGTTCTAAGAAATAGATCCTCGGAGAGCAGGAGAGGTGATTAACTCCAACAGCTTGGGCAAGGTTCCCTACACCCCTGCTGAGGGCCTTGTGGGTGGGCAGAGACCCTGCCCTGCTCTACTAGCCAGGCAGCTTAGTTGAGGCAGCTGGAGCCCAGTGCAGCTCTCACCTGCCTGCCCCACTTCAATCCTGGAGCTGCCACTTGACAATTAAAACGCCTTGATGAACTTACTTCACCTTTCTGAGTGTAAGTGCCCTTTCCTGTCTACTCCCTCTGCCAACTTCCAAAAAGTATATTACACTGAAAACTAGTCCTTGCTTATCTAAAATTCAAATATAATTGGGCATTTGGTATTTTATCTGGCAAATTTATCTGGGCCTCAATTTCTTTGTTTCTAAAATAGAATGATAACAGAACCAACTTCCTAAGCTTGTGAGGATGAAATGAGTTAATATACGGAAGGTGCTTCGCCTAGAACCTGATCAGGGTAAGTTGCTCAATAGGTAACTTTATTACAGCTCCCTCACCAACACTGTTGGCCACATCTCTTGCCAGAACCATTACCCTAAGTTCTAACTGGCCACCCTGATTCCAGTTCCTTCTCCCTCCCAGCTTCCCTCTGCTTGGCTGCCAGAGATACCACTGGAAAATGGAAACCTGATCACGTAGTATAAATCCTCTAATGGCTCCCTGTGAGCCATAGGATCATACTCACACTCCTCAGTCTGAGGTGACCTTCAAGACCTACACTCCCTTCCTTTCCCATCTCTATTACCACCACCCTCCCCTCTGTGATCTCAGTCTATTCTTGCCACATCCTGCTTCTGTGCCCTTTCCTGCCTACTCCCTCTACCTGAAATCCCTTTCTCCCCCTGGACCCCTGGTGAATATCCATTCATCCTTCAAAGCTCTGGTTAGGATCATCTTCTCTAGAAGTTTCTCTAGCACCCCTAACATGAACCTCACCCTTACCCCCAGCTCTGTATTTGGGCTCTCAGAGTGTCTGATGTATACCTCTATCTGTTCCTATCACACTATATGATAACAACCTAAATTTTTGTGTTATATTTTCTCTAACAGTATAATATGTGTGTAAATTAATTTTAATCCAGAACCTGGAGTTTAGTTAGTATTTGAAGTATCTTAGTGAGGAACTCATACATCAAGGGTATGGTTAGCAAACATTTTAAAAATTCTAGAAGGACACTCTGTGCAGACTCTCTAGGAAGGTTCTCAGAGAGAGAGGAAGAGAGAGAGATGTTGTGTGGCTCTAAGGCAAGGGTGATTTCTCCACACGTGCTCAAGTGGCACTGCCCTTCCTGTGCAGAGCCTTCCCTTCACACAGCCAAATCTTGGTCTATTTATGCCTGATGAACTCAGCCAGCCTCATCCTGACAACTTCCTGAAACCCCACTCCACTGCAAAGGTCCTTGGGCACCCAGCAGGTAGTAGCTGGCCTTGGTGTACACTGAAACTTTTCTCAGTGTCCTCAGACTCAGCAACAGTACCAAGTTTGAATCTATATCAATCTGGTAAATACCATGGGCCCTTACCTGGTGGTGAACTGGGAACATACCTTGTGAAACTCACATACCACCAGAGGTTCTTTCAGTGACTAACCCTAACAGGCAGCTAGTAAGGACAGGTGGGCCTTAGGCTTCTGTGAGCCTATTCCTGACCTGCTCCAGTGCTTTGTGTTGGCAGAAGCAGGCCTTGGTATGAAGCTTGGCCCCTTTATCCATACATACCCAGGCTCAGCAGAGGTAACCTCAAACTGTGAATCACTTTGTAGCTCCAAATAGGTAGCCGGAGTCAGTCACAGACAGTGCTCTAGAAACAACAGACCTAGTCATGGGATTCAACCACAAAACAGAATGACCCAATTAATACCACAAGTGGCACATCCAAGGCAATATCTCAGCTGGCACCAGACCCTGCTGGGGCAAACTTCATTTCATGGGGTCAGCCCCCACACAGGAGCTCGGACATTATGGTCAAGGTCAATGTTCAAAGCCAGCCAGCCTGAAGGTCAGCCCCACTCACGGAGAGGCCAACAGCAACCAAGGCTCAACTATGCCCTGGTCAGGTGGCTCAGTTGGTTGGAGCAGCATCCCACACACCAAAAGTTTTTTGGGTTTGATTTCCAGTCAGGGCACATACATAGGTGGTGGGTTTGATCCCTGGTAGGGTCACATACAAGAGGCAACAAATGAATGTTTCTCTCTCACATCAATATTTCTCCTTGTCTGTCTGTCCGTCTGTCTCTCTCTTCTTTCCTCTCCCTCTCTAAAAATCAAAAACCATATACTCAGGTAAGGATTTAAAAAAAATTTAAGCTCAACTACAACAGGATGGTCCACATAACCCACACAAGGGACATTTCTGAAGCACCCAAGTCAGGTGATCAGGGGGACTGCACCATTGAGCCCCATAAGACACCTACTGTATAAAGCCACCCTACCAAGACTGGAAGACATAGCACACCTACCTAATACACAGAAAGACATACAGAGAGGCAGCCAAAATGGGAAGGCAAATGAAAGAACACAAGAAATCCCCAGAAATAGAACTAAATGAAATGGATGCAAACAAGCTACCAGATACAGAACAAAACAAAACAAAAGTTAGAAGGATGCTCAAGGAACTTAGTGATAACTTCAATGAAGACATAGTAAGCATAAAAAACGACATGAAGCCATAAAAAATAACCAGTCAGAAATGAAGAATAGAATACACTGGAAGGAATCAACAGTAAGCTGGATGAAACATATGACAAATAAGCAATTTGGAAGAAAGAGTAGCAGAAAATACCCAATTAAAGGAGCAAAAAGAAAAGAGAATTTTTAACAGAAAGGATAGTTTAAGGGATCTCTGAAAGAACATCAGACATAACAACATTCATATCATAGGTGTATCAGGAGAAGAGAAAGAGCAAGGGATTGAGAACCTATTTGAAGAAATGATGACTGAAATCTTTCTTTACCTTGTGAAGTATAAAAACACACAGGAAGTGCAGAGTCTCAAACAAGATGAACCCAAAGAGCCTCACACCAAGACACATTATAATTAAAGTGGCAAAAGTTACAGACAAAGAGAGAATTTTAAAAGTAGCAAGAGAAAGGCAGCTACTTATCTGCAAGGGAGCTCAAATAAGTCTGTGAGCTGATTTGTCAACAGAAACATTTCAAGTCAGAGGAGACTGACATAAAATATTCAAAGTCCTGAAAAGCAAGGACCAACAACCCAGTCTACTCTACCCAGTAAGGTACGGGAGGCAACTGATTGGTGTTTCTCTCTCATGTTGATGTTTCTCTCGTGTACTTGTTTCTCTCTCTCTCTCTTCCCCAGCCTTCCTCTCTCTCTCTCTCTCTCTCTCTCTCTCTAAAGAGACTTCCAGAAAGATGGAGGCATAGGTGAACACACCGTACCTCCATGTACAACCAAGATTGAAACAACAACAAGTTAGAGGCAGAATAACACCCAGACTGACAGAAAATTTATCTGAATGGAAGTCAGACAGCCAAGAAGTTGAAATAGACCCGTTTATCCAGACTGGTAACAAGGGTGGAGACAAGCAGCTGGACACAGGTTGAGGCACGGTGCAGAGAACAGAGAGAAAGGCAACTGGGAGCTCATAAGGCATCTAGGGCACACAAGATCACAGCGGGTGGACCCTGAGTACGCAAGCGGCAGCTGGCAGACCCAGTAAGGTGGCGATTGTGGAGCAGGGCAGAGCGCGCAACCAAGGATCCCAGAGAAGGGACTGAGGTCCAATGGAGAACGGAGCTACCGCAATTTCCCTCTCGGCCCCGCCCTCACATACAACGTCACAATCTAGCGACTGGAGTGCCCAGCCCTGGTGAATACCTAAGGCTCCGCCCCTCACCGTAACAGGAGCGACCAGACCAAAAAAAAAAATAAAATAAAATAAAATAAAAAAAAAGAGAGAGAGAGAGAGAGATGGCTCAAACAGAAGAACAAATCAGTGCCCTAGAACTCATCCTTTTGAGTGAACAAAAGATAGCTAACCTATCAGATGCACAGTTCAAAACACTGGTGATCAGGAAGCTCACAGAATTGGTTGATTTTGGGCACAAAATAGATGAACAAATGCAGGTTACCATAAAAGAAATTAAGGAAAATGCACAGGGAACCAATAGTGATGGGAAGGAAACTGGGACTCAAAACAGTAGAGTGGACCAGAAGGAAGAAAGAAACAACCAAACAGGAAAGAATGGAGAAATAAGAATTCAAAAAAAAACGAGAAGCTTAGGAACCTCCATGACATCTTTAAACATTCCAACATCCGAATTATAGGGGTACCAGGAGGGAAAGAGGTAGAGCAACAGATTGAAAACATATTGGAACAAATAATAAAGGAGAACTTCCCCATTCTGGCAAAGGAAATAGACTTCCAGGAAATCCAGGAAGCTCAGAGAGCCCTAAAGAATTTGGACCCAAGAAGAAACACACCAAGGCACATCATAATTACATTAGCCAAAGTAAAAATGAAGGAGAGAATCCTAGAAGCAGCAAGAGATAAGGGGACAGTAACCTACAAAGGAGTTCCCATCAGACTGTCAGCTGATTTCTCAAAAGAGACCTTGCAGGCAAGAAGGGGCTGGAAGGAAGTATTCCAAGTCATGAAAGACAAGGACCTATATCCCAGATTGCTCTATCCAGCAAAGCTTTCATTTAGAATGGAAGGGCAGAGAAAGTGCTTCTCAGATAAGGCCAAATTAAAGGAGTTCATCATCACCAAGCCCTTATTTTATGAAATGTTAAAGGGACTTATCTAAGAAAAGAAGATTTAAAAAAACATGTATAGTAAAAGGACAGCAAACTCACAATTATTAACAACCACACCTAAAGCAAAACCAAAAGAAACTAAGCAAACAGCTAGAACAGAAACAGAACCACAGAAATGGAGATCACATGGAGGGTTAGCAACAGGGGAGTGGGAGGAGGAGAGAGGGGCAAAAGTGCAGAGAATAAATAGCATAGATTGTAATAGACAGGGGGAGGGTAAGAATAGTATGAGAAATGTAGAAGCTGAAGAACTTATAAGTATGACACATGGACATGAACTAAAGGGGGGAAAGTGGGCGGGAGAGGGTGTACAGGGTGGAGGGGAGTGAAGGGGGGAAATGGGACAACTGTAATAGCATAATCAATAAAATATATTTTTAAAAAAGCAACAAAGATAACCTCAAATGAGAATTATTTTTAAATTTTTAAGAGAAGGGAAACATTGCCCAATGTTAGTGTGAATGCAGTCTCGTGCAATCACTATGGAAAACAGCATGGAGGAAAACAGCATAATTTTCCATCACTATGGAAAATTAAAAACAGAACTGCCTTATCACACAGCAATTCCACTTCTAAACGTTTATTTAAAGAAACTAAAAACACTAATTCAAAAGTACTTTGTACCACTGTATTACCTCATGTATCGAGGTGAGTTTCCATCTTTTTTAAAATTACCCAGTATTTGGTCTATTCTCTTAACTTCTGAAGTTCGAATGAAGCACAATGGCCCATAAACACCATGATGGACCATTTTGGGTAATCTTTCATGCCAGACTTAACATTAAAATGCAAATAAGGCTTCATAGTATTAGAATTTTCACTGGATGCATTGGGAAATGCTCACTGAATTTAAAATGCATACATGCCCCGCAGGGCATCACTGTCACACCACCTTGTTGACTCCAGTAAGCCACACCGGAGTTCAAATCATGCCTCTGCTGCTCACCAACTGTGAAAGGAGTGGGGAGTTACTGAACCCTCCCTAAGCCTCCATTTCCCCCCCTAAAGTGGAGATAGAAATTCTATCACCTGCCCCTTAACAGTCTAGTGATTAAATGAAACAATCCATGGAAAGTGCTTACTTACTTCAGGGCTTGGCACAAAGACAGCATTCGGTATGTTTTCAGACTGCAAGGAAAATGGATCTCAGAAAACCAGCAGAGAACTGAGATGACAATTTAGACAAATGCTGGACAGGCCTGGAAAGCTGCTGAGTGGCTGGCCATTTGAAGCTAAAATTTGGATTGGTGAGGACTATGATTTTTCTTCTCCATTTGAATTTTAACTGGAAATAGTAGACACTGATACAAACTGCATCAAAGAAGCTGAAGAAAGAGCGTGCAAAGATCTGAAATGCTTCCACTTTCCTTCACTGTGGACGTTTCCGCTTTCACTATGACACCGCCCAATATCCAGACAGAGGTTTTCCACCTTCATGTAAACATCACTCAGGATTTCAGCTCAGGAAACCACTGGGAGATGGGGGAGGGGAGAGAGGACATGCAGAAATGAGCTTCTTACAATGAGTATCCAAGTGACTCTCATGCTCACTGGCTCATCCACATTTTGGGAAACACTGGTCTGGAACATGTGAACATCAAACCTGTGGATGATCTTCACCTTCCAGTTGGTAAGGCTATTGCCACACCTCTTCTTCAGTGGATTGAAATTCTGCATAACTGAGACCAAAAAGGGGATTCAGGACTATTTTTAAGACATTTTTTAACCAAAAATTTACACCTGAAACTTACTAAACCACCAAATTGCAAGAGCGACAATGAGTGCCCGGGTGTCCCGGTTGAATATCCACACAATGACTGACCTCCATCCCTGCCTGTATCCCCACTTCGTATTCACCCACTGCCTGAACCTCACCAGTAACCAGGATCTCACTCTTTCCCACGGAGGTCCATTCTTTCTTTGGGCAGCTCACCCTGTGTAAATGGTCTTTCTAGTAGCGAATAGGATTCTGTCTACCTCTGACATCCAGCTGTTGGTCCTACCTCTAATTCACAGGGTTATAAAGCAAGTCACAAGCCTGAGCCTTCTCCACACTAGCCCTTAGAAAATTTGAAGATAGTTGCTATGAGCTTGTGTGTTGTCTCCTTCTTTATCCATCTCCTTCATGAAGAACAAAGGAAGACTAAAAAACAATTGAAACCAAAAAAACCAAATAGTTGAATATTACTCAACCTTTATCGAACACCCAGATGTACTGGTCAACCTGAAAGGTCTAGGTTAGGCTCCTTCGCTATTTGCCTAAATTACTAAGGCCAGAGATGGTTTATTTTGTTTTTGAAAACTCTGACATCCTCACAGAATGACAGCACCACAGAATGACAACAATGATGATAAGTCAATCTGTAAATTATTGCAAAAAACACCCCTCAAAATATTGTAAAAAATTTGGACTTCGATGGGAATGAATCAATAATTTGATTTTAACACACACACCACAATCTTCCATAGAGAGTTGGAACTTTGGGCCACAACAAAACGATAAAGGATTCATTTGGTGGGAAACTGCCCACAGAGATCAATACTCAAAGGGAAAAGGAGTCTCAAGATTCATTCATGTACTCAATAGATTAAATTCACTCAACATTTACCCATCAACAGTACAAGAGTTTATCTGAGACACAGACACTTGGAAAAAACTAACACATGGTCCCATCCTTAATGAATGTCCAAAACAGTCAGGAGCTAGCAGTCAATTCTTACATTAAGAGTTGCTCCATGTAACTACACAAAGAGCTATAAAAAGAAATGCAAGCCAGACACAGCTTATTTGGGATGGCAGAGATCTGTTAGTAGATAGCAGAGCCTTTTAGACCAGTTATTATACTGCCACTGCAACTTGGCTAAGTGTGAAATTACATCCTGAAAAGTTCTAACTACTTGACATTGTTATGATCATCATTTGCACTTATGTACCCCAGCCCTGATCACACAGTATTTTAACAGTAAATTTTGTCTGTTTCCATGTAATGCTAGAGCACCTTGTAGGACGAGGTTCCATCTTGTCAATCCTGTATCTCCACTTGTTTAGCACAGTGTTGGCACAGAAGGAATAGGTATATGCTGAATGAATGAGTGAATGAATGAATGAAAATACTGTACCTTTAAGGAAAAACAAATTAAACATTTCACGTTGGGTTTAGATTTTTAAAAAGTCAGACCGCATTTAAACAAAATATATTAAAGTGGATCATTCATTTGCCCACAAATTTCCAATTATCAAAATACTTTGGAAACAAAACTAACCTTGCTGATGGTAGAAAATGTACCATAAGGGGGCACCGCTGAGCTACGTTTCTCCAAACACAGGTACAAAGCAGTGGTAGCTAACAAGTGTTTACTGTGTGTGAAGCACTGTTCTAACTGCCTTCAGTGTATAAACTGCTTTAACCGTCCCCACCTTGGGGGCATGCACGATGGCTATTCCACGTTACTATGACGAAACTCGGACACAAAGCAGTTAGCCACTTGCCCAAATTACACAACCAGTGAGCCATGGAGCCAGGGTGCAACTTGCACAGACAGTCTGGCTGTAAAATCTCTCAGTCACTGTATGATACTGTCTCTTTAATGTTACTCTTTATTCTTTTTCTTTTTAATTGAATTTATTGGAGTGACATTAGTTTGCAAAACCATGCATGTTTCAAGCGTACAACTCAATAAAACCTCATCTGCCCACTGCATCGCTGCATTGTGCACCCATTGCCCCCAGGCAAAGTCTCTTTCAGTCCCCATTTACCCCAGCCCCTGCCTTGGCCCACCTCCACCTACACCCCTCTCCTTCTGGCCATCATCAACTATTGTCTGCGTCCATGTGTGGTGCACATATGTTTTTTGGCTGATCTCTTCACCTTCCCTGATCCAGTACCCTACCCCCCCTCCAGCAGCTGTCAGTCTGTTCCATGAATCCACACCTCTGTTTCCTTTTTGTTCCTCAGGTTATTTTGTTCTTTAGATCCCACATATAAGTGAGATTGTATGGTATTTGTCTCTCTCTGACTGGCTTATTTCACTTAGCCTAATAATCTCCAGGTCATCCATGCTGTCGAAAAAGGTAAGGTTTCCTTCTTTTTGACAGCCACACAGTATCCTGTTGTGTAAATGTACCACAGCTTTTTCATCCATTCATCTACTGTCGGGCACTTGAATGACCATTGCATCAGTTAAAGTCAAACTGAAAACATTCCTTCATCATTATATTTGAAAAGTGACTCATAAACTTTTCCTAGTTTGTGTGTCTGGCTTTAACTTTAACTATTACATCTAAATTATATTATGCAGAAGTAAATAAAATTACATTTATAAAAGAGGTATGGACCTCTACTTATAATGGGATAGAGCTTATTTCACAGGGTAGTAAACACCATAATGCTAAAATTAAATTGAACAGAAAGCAAAATGTAAAGAAGTAGACATCAAAAACAGGTTAATCTTGTGCTGGCTGGTGTGGCTCAGCAGATTGAGTGCTGGCCTGCAAACCAAAGCGTTGTTTGTTTGATTTCCAGTCAGGGTGCATGCCTGGGTTGCAGGCCTGGTCCCCAACAAGGGGCACATGACAGTCAACCGCACATTGATGTTTCTCTCTCTCTCTCTCTCTCTCTCTCTCTCCCTCCTTCTCCCTCTCTAAAAGGAATAAATAAAATCAGCCTCCCCTCCCAGGCCCCTCCTGCCTTTTCTCCTGTCCCTCTTCCCTCCCCCTGGCAAGCCTCCATTCCTTCTGACTCTAGTGCTCCCAGATCCCTCTTCTTCTATGAGAAAGGTAAAATGAGCCTGGAAAACTTTTTTTTTGTATGGATTACTCTGAATCCATCACACCCAAAGTCATTGTTTAACAGAATATTTGTGGTCAAGATGGAAGTGTTCCATAAAGGCAAATGACAGTAATTATCTAATTCACAGAGAAAAATAGTCTAAAAACCTTTAAAAAGTATTTTCTGAGCTGCAGAAACTTGAAGCCACATATTTCATTGTCTCATACGGTGTCCTGATTTCTGCGTACACCACTGGTTTAACATGCTAGCTCCCCTGCCCTCTCAGAGGATCTGAAATTCAGAGACCTGTAGAAGAACAATGCCTCAGGGAGCAGTGTCAGCTGCCAGCAACATGCACTCAGTGGATTATATTATGGACTCTGACCCAGGAATAGCTACAAGTGTCACTATCCACCCATCAGCAATGTTCCACTGAGCTGTGGAAGGTTATACTGAGGAAAACCAGTTCCTTCCACAATTATATTGCACAAAGTATCCTCTTTGACTGATTTAATATTTACTACATTGTTATTATTAGCATCAATAAATATTTACATTTGTTGACCCTTGGTGCATTATGTGATACAATGTGAAACTAGATTTTTTAACTTAAATATTTTATGTAAAATAACCATTAAATGACGTAATCTTATTCCCTGTGTTGTGTAAAATTGCTGAGCACAACGGGCAAATTGAGGAAAGGCTGGGTTCAAACACTTTTTGTGTGGAATAAGTACCACAGGATTGAAGGTTCATTCAATTGGCACATTATTTATGGCAGACACCTGCATCAGAGCCTCACCTTTGTTTACCCTTACTCAGGATATTCTAAGGAATTAAAACTCATTGTAATATCCAAGGCAAACAATTATGAAGGTAAAAGTATTTTTTACCTCAAGTTATAACGTTGCCCAAATAAAGTAACTGTTTGAGAGGGATCACCCATCGATGTTCTGTGTGCTCTGCTGCGCACTGTCCACAGAGGTCAGAAGCCATCTTCACCCTCCCTTCCCTCCAAAATGACAAAAGTAATCCGCGATGTCACGCGTATTTAAAAATGCTTTTCATACTGACCACTGTCTCTTCTCCCTGACTATGAAGACATTCCAATATTGCAAGAGCCCCAAATTGAGCCCACTTCAGCTTTTCTGAAATTTCTTCTTACCTATAATGTTTAGGACTAACATTGACTTGTCCCTTGGTTACCAGTGGGAAGAAAGTTCTAGTTAATGGAAAGTGTTTGCCTCAATCAGTGTTTCTTAAACTCAGATCTGTGAATCCACAAAGGCATCTTCCTAGGGTCTGAAAGTTCTCATCAAGAATTTTTAAGTTGTGTTTTCATTTTAATGATAATCTAGAAGAGATTAGCTAGATAATTTGAATAACCCCCTTATAACCAAGTACAGACTTGGGGTTTTAATACCCCTGTATGTGTTTAAGTTTATGATTGAACTGGCCCCAAGCAGGACTTCTTTAATTGTCAAGAGGCTAACAAGGAACGAACAGAGGCAGACTTAATACATAAATGATTCTTTCCTTCCTGCTGAGTGAGGGCTGAATGACAATTTGGCACACGGTGTGGATGAAGGTTCTGTGGTGACTGTGTCCTCGTACAGCAAGCAAGAGCACATGCATGCCAACTCAACAGTGCAAGCCATACACTGGTTTTAATAACAGCACATCATTGGGCACAGGAATGTTAATTTTCACATTATTGATTTTAGAGTTATGTGTGCCTTTTCCTTGTAGCTCTGTTTTAGTTTTACGGCTGTATATAAGTTAATATGGATAGAGTTTGAATTGGGTTGTAAAAAAGAAGGAAATCTTACCTTTTATGACAGTATATATGGATCTAGAAGTTACTGTGCTAAGTGAAATAAGCCAGGGAGAGAAAGAGCAATACTATATGATCTCACTTTTATGTGGAATCTAATGAACAAAATAAACTGACAAACAAAAGGGAAACAGAAGCATAGAGACAGGGAACAGACAAACAGCTGTCAGAGGGAAGGGAGGAGGGGGACTGGGTGAAAGACAGTGAGGGGATTAGCTACAGAACGTGTATGTATAACTCATAGACACAGACAGCAGTGAGGTGATGGCCAGAGGGAAGGGGGAGCAGGGGGCTGGGGGGAGGGGGGTCAAAGGGGACAAAATTAGGGACATTTGTAATAGTCTCAGCAATAAAAGTTTTAAAAACATAAGAATAGAATAAAACTATTTAAGTCAGCACTAGGGAATCTACAAGAATTTTCTTCTTTAAAAGAGTTCCATATATTATTTTAAAAGTTGAGAGACACTGATATCATTGATTTGTTTTGTATACATGATGTGTTTTTTGTTCAAACAAGTTCTGTCCTTTAAACATCTAAACTGTGGCCCTGACTTGTGTGCCATTTGATCCACATGGCAAAAGGTCGCTGGTTTGATTCCCAGTCAGTGCACATGCCTGAGACAGAAATGATGAATGTTTCTTTCTTGTATTGATGTTTCTCTTCCTCTCTTTCTTCTCTTACCCCCACCCCGCTCTCCCCTCAGGGTTCAGTCTCCAGCTGGGGTGTGTGCAGGAGGCAAATGATGAACGTTTCTCTCTCATGTTGATGTTTCCCTCCTTTTCTCATTCCCTTCTATTCTCTCTAAATAATAAATAAATAAAATCTTGTTTTTAAAAAGTCCAAATTGCACAGGGGGCAAAGAGAGGAAAATGGGGGACATCTGTATTAGTGTCAACAACGACAACAACACCAAGTCCACATTGCTCTGGCTAGTAAAATTAAGTGAAATCAGCTTAAACAGTCATGTCACTAAGGCACGTGAAAGGGTCAAGGTGAAGTGGGGAAAGTTCAAAGGAAGAACATGCGCTGAGAGCTCACTTTAGGATGGCAAGACAGAGTCTTCCCAACCAGAGGAAGGGAGGAAGGACACCCACTCACTCACAACTTTGGTGTCATGGACACTGGATTAAAAATGCAAAGCACAAATGGGTTTTATATTTTCTTGGCTTTAGTAGTTCAGAGAACACATGAAGTGACATGAACTGGAAATTAACTTTGTGGCAAACTCAATTTTAAATAGCTTATGTATAGAGCAGACCAAACAGAACATACTTTGTTAAAGGTAGTTTTCTTTCCTTTTGTGGGTGTGTCTTGGTATTAATAGGTTTACTAATTGAAAATGTGTATATGTTAGCTGTATTACATTTTACTTTTTAAAAATAATTTTCATTTACATGAAGCAGTTCTGAATCAAAAACAGGGACTTGGCATAGTGGATCTTTTACCATTTCTCAGTGAGGTTGTTGAAGAGCAAAACAGGGAAGGTCATACAGTGGTCCCCTTTAACTTTGAGCCTTATGCTCTCAATTATTTATTTTTTTTGTATCTTATATATTTAAAACTTTTTCAAAATGTTTATGAAACAAACTAAAGGTAGGGAGAATTAACATTATTCATTCTCAAGAGAAAAACACAACTCACCCATCAGCCAATTGTCATACACGTGCTTTGCAATGTCAGAAGCAGAATCATTAGGAGAAAACAGGAACTCTTTTGCCTTTCTGCTTATGAAGATAAGGCACAAACTGATCTGAAAGAAGACAGTGATGCATTCAATATAAACCTGGAAATTTTTAAAGTAAAATATGACTCAGTTTTTATTTCAACAACATTCTGTTATTACTAGTACTATTTCTCACTTTTATTTACTTACATTCTGTGAAAAAATGTTTTAGAGAATGGAAATTCAATATATGATTTTATTTCTAATATTAAAGTAAATACATATGAGGGGGAGCAGATATATTTGCCATAATAAATGGACAAAGGAAAACAAAATCCCATATGTCTTTAAATTTAACTACTCCAACAGTGCTCAGAATTGGACTTCTACAGGTTATCACTGTTACTGCAGAATGCATATTTTCCACTGAAAAAGAAATAAAAATGGTGACTCTGCAGATCACTTCACTAAACAGAAAAAAATAATTTAGTTGTTAATCTACTTCTTAAAAGTTATTTTAATCCCAAATGCATGATTATGGATTTTCCTGGGAGAGGGAAGAGGAGCTATGTATGACAAAGAGCACAGATTCTCAGTGCAAAATCTAAAGTAGACAGTAGAATTAAAATTTTTGAGATCCACTGGATTTACATTTCTTACTAAATAGGTATTTGCTTATATGCCATTTTTAACATATTTTCCAAAATATTCACTTTTTAATTTTTATTTTTACCCATAATTAACTAGATAGTATTTTTTTAATCACAACATCCATATACCTCCATGTAAGTTACAGGAACACAAGCATGGCCTCCTATACTTCTGGGCCTTTGTTAAGACAGCAAAGAAGACCATCCTAAAAGTTGGGTCTGGTCCAGAGCTGAGCCCTGGGACTAAGCCCTGCTTCTTTATACAGAGAGAACAGAGAATGTCACTGTACCAGTTCGAATTGTACCAGGTCCCAGGTACATACCAGTCTCTCATCTTCAATTACCAGTATTTTTCCTTATTAAAAAAATACCAGAAAATCTGTAAGAAGGCAAAGGCTACAATGATAAATTGGTGCCTGGGGCAGTACCACCAAGACACTGATCTACCTACTCCCACCATGGCTGGTGCCACTCCCAGCACCTCACCACTCTGAAGATGAGTTGAAGGTTATAAAATATCTCATCTAGAAAAAGGCTAACCTGGGCTTTCCAGAAGAGAGGGAAGTTTGGAGCTGAGTGGGCAGCCAACTGCAGATCCCCGAACGTAGTATCAAAGTATGAACACTTCACCCGAGAGCCTGGTGCTGCTGTGTAGAAAGGACAGCAAACTACAAGCCCATGTATGCAGCCAGGTGGCCAGAGAGCTGCAGCTGCTGAAGAGTGCCCTTCAAGGGCCATTGCTGCTGGCACAGGTGCCCTCTGCAAGGAGGGGTGACCCTGACCTCTTGTGAAGGCTGCCATCAGGGTCCTAGCAGGAACCACACTCCCCCTGTGAATAACTGAAGCAGGGCTTCAGTTCAATAACATTTTGATGTGAATCCTTGAAAGAACATCCAAACCCAAAGAAAAATTTTATAAGCGTTTATTTGAGCCAAAATTTTTTAGAACATTCCCAGAAGCAAGATCTCAACAGATTGAAAAAATACTGTAGAGAATGGCAGTTTTGCTCATTATTTTATACATTTGAATCAAAGCAGAAAACATGGAAGGTATGTGAAATCAACTAGCAGTAGATTAAGGTGAGAGAAAGCAAACAGGCAAGTCTCTAGGATCAAATAAAAAGGAAAATGGAACACTGGCCAGTGTGGCTCAGTTGATTAGGCAATGTCCCATAAACCAAACGATCACAGGTTCAATACCCTGTCAGGTCACACGCCTGGGTTGCAGGTTCAGTCTCCGGTCAGGACACATACAAAAGGCAGACAACCACTGGATGTTTCTCTCCCTGTCTGTCTCCCTCCTTTCTCCTCTCTCTAAAATCAATAAGCGTGTCCTTGGGTGAGGATTAAAAATAAAAAGGCAAATGGAGAGAGACATACTTTTACTTTGGTGGGTGCAGGAGAGTTATCATTTAACATTTACAGCACACAGAGATGGTATGTAAGCAATGAGATAACAATGAGGACCTCTGCAGTCTCCTGCTCTGGTGACTGTGGTTGTGCCTTCTCCAGGCCTGGAAAAGAAAATTACTCTGACCTTTGAAAGGTATGTTACCCCAGATGCAGAAGAACAATGGCTAGGCCTTGCCTAAGGCAAAGATTGACCTTCTGCTAAAGAAGCTATAGGACTGGGATGTGACTGCCCACAATGACCTGCCCAGTCAGGAATTTTTGATCAGACCATTTTGAGGTAACTCTTGGTCACTGGGCTTGTCATGCCTGCTAAGTAACCCACTGAGCTAGTCGAGTTTACTATGCCGCCCCTTTCTGTTCACATGGAGTGAACAGTGGAGAGATAGACTGAGACTGTCAGACAGGTAAGCAAAGGGGACCCCTCCCTAGCTCTGCATGTTCCAAGAGGAGTACAGTGTGGCCACTCTCTTGCCCCAAACCCCACAATTGAATATTGACAACTCCTTCTGTAACTGTGGAAAAATCTAACAGTGGGAAATTGTAGCCCATCCCACCATTCTTTTGACATGGTTTCTGTAAGTGCTGACTCTGACTAATATGTAGCTTGTGGTTGAACAGCATGTTTGTATAAGAATCCTAGGAACTAACTTCGGAAAACACACACTCTTATCTTCAGGCATCCAAGCTCTGGGGGGTTTACCTGGCTTCAGCCACGGAGCCAGGATGACGGGAGGCCAGGATGACTAAACCAGGATGACTCACACAGGACCTTCGCTTGCCTTATCAGAATAGACTGTGTTCATGTGCACATAGAGAACTTTCCAAGCCCCTCCCTTGATCTCTTTGTTCTGTTCCCCTCTCCCTCCTTATAAAAAACCTCTGCCTTCACTGAGAGATACAGATGGGCTTTGAAACGTGAGCCCCCCATCTTCCCAGGAAGATTGACTTTGAGATGTGGGCCCCCATTTTCCAGAGAGCTGGCACCCGAAAATAAACCCTTTTCGTTTACATCAGCACCTGCCTCTCAAGTATTGGCTTTTCATAGCTGCAGGCAGCCGGACCTGCTTTCAGTTACAATCCCATACTGCCAGAGGAAATCCTCTAAGTGCAGACTCGGCCCATGAGCCTTCAGCTTGTGACCTCTGTTTTTTTTTTAATAAATGTTTTATTGAAACAGAATAAGCATGCACAAAACCAAGGAAGCCATTAAAACTTTTTTTTAAATAAAAGGATATCTGGTATTTGGGTTTCTATTGTTAAATGTGACCTCAAAATAAATGTTTCTTATGTTTGAAGTTGATTTTCAAAAACAAAAAAATAGCTTTTTAAAAAATTATTAAAGAATATCAACTCATTTTAGGAAAATCTGTTGAAAAGACAGGTATAAAGAAGATAGTAGATCAACATTGAAATAAACATGTCCATTGACCAGAGGGTAGAGAGGAGGGAATTTCAGGGCAAAAGGGGAGGGGTTTGCAGGAACAAGTACAAAAGACACGTGGACAAAAACTAGTGGGCAGTGGAAGTGGGAGGGAGGTGGGGAGGGCTGAGAGGGGTGGGTTGGGATGGGAGTAAAAGACAGAAAACTGTACTTGAACAACAATTAAAATTAAAATAAAATAAAAATAAATGTTATATGTCCATTTAAAAAATATGGTAGAAACCAAACTAGTCTTTCAATGCAAGATGCCCAAAGTTGCTACAATGTAGAGACCAGATGGCAAGATCAAGGCTTCTGACCCAGAAAAGTTACCCTATGTTTTGTTTAAAAAATCAGTAAAGTTCTTAAAGCTTCTCCTGATTACGGGTGTTAGAATTCTAGGAGGAAATAGTTAAAGGATTTCTGAATAATTTTCAGGTTTATAACCATTGATGACGAATCTATTTTTCATGAAGTTTAACTAAAGAAAAATTAGTTTTGAAATACATTTTCTTTTGGGGGAGCTATTGACTTTAAACTTTGTAAAAGGTAATTAATATATGTACTACAGTAGTCATTTCCACAGTAGTACTATATTATGGCAAATACAGTAAAGAAAGATACATAGTTCCTAACATCAGAGAAGCAGCATTTGAAATATGATACTCTTGCTGGGAAATGATAGGATTCTTTTATTATGATTGTGACTGGCTGTACTGTTTTAAAATGCAGGGCCTGGCAGAAGTAACGCCTGCTTGAGTGTGGTTGGTAGGGTAATAATATGGGTGTAATAATTTATAGTTTTAATTTAACCATTTCACCTAAAAATGCCATATGGTGTTCTTCAGTGTGACATTGTTCTGTTACAGAAGTACATGCTTATGATTTTATAGTAAAAGATTTTATAATAAAAAATGGTCATTATACAGATGCCAGCCCATGTATGTCTAGAAATTCCTCGACATTCCTTTCTGCAAAGGTGTAGCCCAATTCCATTCCAGCTGAGTGTGAACAGACTAAAAGACTCCCTTGTAACTCCTAGAATGGGGAGAGAATGACATGGTGTGACCAATGACATTTTGTCATAGAGGCATGGCAGCTTTTCTTGCTTTCTCTCATGAATCATTCACTCTGGGGGAAACCAGCTACAATGTTGTGAGGACACCAAAGGACCCACGCAGCTAAGCCACTCCCCAGCCCACCCAAACTGTCTCTGGTTGTGCGGCAGTAGGTAACTGATACACTGGCCATATTCCATGAAAATGCCACACAGCATCAGACCCGCCCATAGTAAGGCCACAAAAGAAACACTTCAGGCACATGTTGTTTCAGGAAATAACCTAAATTGGACTTATTGTCTTCCTTCATTTTCTGTCTCCCCTATTCTATGTCTGCAGGGCATACACCCAGATAAACAGAAATCATAATTTAGAAGAGATGTCCATTTTTATTCATGTGTTCATTCAATAAAAGCTGAGAGGGCTCCCTGATGGCCCTCATGGTGTCATAGCCTAGTGCCTGGAACTTGTTAATGTGACCTTCTGTGGCAAAAGGGATTTTGCAGAAGTGACTAGGTACAGATCTTAAGGTGGAGATTTCAAGGATTCTGGATGATCTGGGTGTGCCCTAAGTTTAACCACCAAGTCACCTATAAGAGAGGATAGAAGGACTTTTGACAGTAGCAGAGGTGAGAAGATGGGACCACATAGGTGGGTGCTGATGGGAGTGCTGTGGCAGGAGCCAGGGAATGCCACTGGCTCCAGAAATGGAAGAGAAGTGGGTCTTCCCCTGGGGCCTCTGGAAGGAACTAGCCTTGCCAGCAGCTAGGCTTCCGCCTGGTGACACTGACCTCAGACCTCTGCCCACAGAACTGTCTGAGGATAAATCTGGTTGTTTTAAAGGAGTAGTTTGTAGTGATTTGTTTAGCAGCCCCAGGAAACTGACACACTCCCTCTGGATAGCATCCCTTACCCAGTTATGGTCCCCCAGACATGTAGGTGTGGTGGAGTCCCGATTTCCTCCTAGCCCACTAGCAAATCTTGTGACAGCTCATCCGAAAAAGGTAGAAATTCAAGTGCCAATGGACTGCTTACTTCTACCTTTTATACCCCTTGATGGAGAACCTCAGCTGCCTCCTCCTACTCCACACCTTGGTGTCCCCTTGCACCTCACCTCTCAGATTTCATCTCAACTATTAAAAAACACTAGAATTAAATACAGAGATGGTAAAGTCATTGAGAGTGAAGATTTAAGTTTAAGTGAAAGTGTTAAGTTTAGGCTTCGTATCCATTGAGAATCTGTATGCATATGGCTATGCACACACATACACACACAAATACATATTTCTCTTTATTGTGGACATATAAGTAACAAATAATAAAATTATTTTAAGGTGCAGCTTATTGAATTTTGAAAAATGTTCATATTTGCATAGCCACCAGCACAGTTTCCTTATCTCTTTTGCTACCAATTCTTCCTTCACTTGACTCCAGGCAATCTCTGACCTGCCTTCTGTCAATGACCCCTCTCAAAATATTGGGTAGGGAATATATTTCTCATCTTACAGAGAATCTGGCACACTAGAACATCTGGCAAACTGGGTTTCTATTTGTATGTAAAAAGTGTAATTAATTTTAGGCCTGTAGTTAAAAAGTTTAAGAGCATTTGACTGGGTTTGTAAATGGTATTGGAATGTATACAAGAATTTGAAAGTATCTTTCTTTCTTATTGAGTTTATTGAGGTGACATTGGTTCACAAAACCATACAAGTTTCAAATGTACAAATCAACAAAACACCATCTGCACACTGCATCATGTGCCCTTCGTCCCAAAGCAAACTCTTTTCCATCCCCATTACCCTCCCTGTACCCACCTCCACCTACCTTATTCCCCCTTTCCCTCCGGCTATCACCACACTGTTGTGTGTGTTTATGTGAGATATATAGACATGATATAGATAGATATAGATATAGATGATATAGATATAGATATAGATGATATAGATATAGATATATCTATAGATATAGATATAGATGATGATAGAGATAGAGATAGAGATAGATAGATAGATAGATAGATATGTATATATATGAATTTTTTGCTTAATCCCATCACCTTCTTTCTTTTTTTTTCCCATGTAAAATACTGTGTTCATTCTGTCCTGTGGGAAGACTACTAGAGCCTGTGGTCACAGCTTAGGAAGCAGGGTCAGAGCCTGCAGAACCTGAGAGGGCCTGCACTCATCCCTGGACCCCAGGAGCACAGGGGCAGAGATGCTGGCACAGGGCTCCACCTGGCCAAGTTGCTCTGATGTGGGCAGGGCACGGCCGGGTGGCTTTTGCTGCAGTGAGCTGCAATGCTGTAAAATGTGGCAATGAGGAAAGGCCTGTAATGGGGAAAAAACAAGCACAGAATTCACAGATGTAGTCCCAAGTGTCACTGTGCAGCTTCACATGCTCCTTCAGGTGTTTCTTGAAGTTGAAAGACTTACCACAGGATGGCTCTGGGCAAGAGGACTTCTGGTGGATGTGCTGGTACTTCTTGTGATTCAAATATTGCCAGTTGGAGAAGATCCTTCCATGGCCAGGAAAGTCAGAAAGCAGCAGCTCCTTCTTTCACCACTTTCAAATTCTGCTTCCACCGATCTGTGCACTGTCCTCATTCCAGGCTACAGTCAGAGAAGACTGGGCCTGACTCCCAAGGCTGGCTGGAGGCTCAGTTTGCTGGGCCTGCTTGAGGGGTCCGATTGAGCTCCAGCTGTACCCTGCCTTCCACAGGCAGAGAAGTTCCATGACTCACTGTGGGTGCTGATGAGGGTGACCCAGCCAGGGAAGTGGGGGCAGCTGCAGGGGCCAGGGCTATCTCTCCCTCTTTAAGTACATGGCTAACAGGGGAAGGAGGCAGTCTGGGGCCATCTGGCTCACAGTTGTCTGAGGAAGAGCTATAGGTCCATGGGTTGGCATCACTGAGTATCTCCCTTCACTCTCATCTTCATCACACACCTTGTCTTCTCTTGGGGGCAAAAAGAACTCTGGTGGGGGTCTCATTCTGCTGAGCAGCCCTGTCTCCTGAGTCCTCTCCTCATGCTCAAGTTCCAAACCTGCAGGCTCCTGCCCACCCCTGGACTCTGGGCACCAGCTTCTCTGGGAAGTACTTGGAAGGAGGGGTGGCTTGGACTCCACTGGAGGTGTGGGTCCTGAAGACAGGCTCCAGAATGTGTAGCCCACTGAACACTCCCACACAAGCCCACCACCTGGGCCCCCAAGACCCCCACAGCATGAGACAGGAGAACCAGATACTGCAGTCCCTTGAGGGGCAAAGGCTTGGGACCTACAGAACACACAGCCTGAAGAAGTGCACTGGTCAAGCAGGAACTTGTCGAGTTTTTTGAGTGCAGGGAGAAGCCCAGCCGCTTCTTGAGGAAGCACGCCTGTTCCAAGTGGCCGCCTAGGTGGATGCACCACTTGCAACACATGCCCAGATGCCCCCACTTCTCCCACCGCCTGTGGGACAGGTCTGCTGTGGAGGCACCCATGGGCCAGGGGCCTGCGCCCCAGGGCGCCCGGGCAGACAGTGGCCAGAAAGAGGGGGTCCACCTTCCTTGCGCTGCAGTTTCTCCTGACACCCACCCCCAGGAACAGGGCTCAGCTAGGGAGGAAGCCCTTCACCTTTTTTCACCCAGCCCCCGCCCCTCCCCTGAATGCTCTGTCCTCTGACAGCCATCAGTCTGTTCCATGTGTCCATGCCTCTGTTTCTATTTTGTTTGACAGTTTATTTTGTTCATTAGAGTCCACATAGAAGTCAGATCCTATGATACTTGTCTTTCTCTGACTGGCTTATTTCACTGAGCATAATATTCTCCAGGTCCATCCATGCCGTCAAAAAGGTAAGGTTTTTTTATGACCAAATAATATTCCATTGTGTAAATATACCACAGCTTTTTTAATCCACTCATCTACTGATGAGAAGTTGGGCTGTTTCCAGATCTCAGCTATTGTATATAACACTGCAGTGAATATAGGGGTTTCTATATTCTTTCAAATTAGAGTTTCAGGTTTCTTTGGATATACATGTATTCCCAGAAACAGGATCAAAAGGTAGATCCATTTTGAATTTTCCGAGCTATCTCCATATTGCTTCACACAGTGGCTGCACTAGTCTGCATTCCCACCCACAGTGCAGCAGTATTGCCCTTTCTCCACATCCTCACCAGTACTTGTTTGTTGATTTATTGATGACAGCCTTTTTGGCAGGTGTGAGATGGTATCTCATTGTGGTTTTAATTTGCATTTCTCTGATAATTAGCAACATTGAGCATTTTTTCATATGTCTATGGGCCATCCAATGTCCTCTTTGGAGAAGTGTCTATTTAGGTCTTTGCTCATTCTTTAATTGGGTCATTTGTCTTCTTGGTGTTTAATTGTATTCCTTTATATATTTTGGAAATTGACCCCTTATCAGATGTATCACTGGCAACTATCTTCTCCCATTCAATGGGTTCCATTTTCATTTTGTTGATGGTTTTTGCTTTGCTTTGTTTGGTTTTTGCTGTGCAAAAGCTTTTTAGTTTGATGCAGTCTCATTTGTTTATTTTTCCTTTGTTTCCCTTCTCCAAGGAGAAATATTGGCAAAAATATTTCTATGAAGACTGTCTGAAATTTTATTACCTATGTTTTCTTCTAGGATTTTTATGGTTTTACAACTTATATGTAAGTTTTTAATCTGTTCTGAGTTTCTTCTTGTCTATGGTATAAGTTGGTGGTCTAGTTTCTTCTTTCTTTTCTTTTTTCTTTTTTGCAAGTGTGTGTCCAATTTTCCCAACACCATTTATTGAAGAGACTGTCTTTACCTCATTGTATGTTCTTGCCTCCTTTATCAAATATTAATCAACCATAAAGGCACGGGTTTATTTCTGGGCTCTCGATTCTGTTCCAATGATCTATACCTGTCTTTATGCCAGCATCATGCTGTTCTGATTACTATGGCCTCGTAGTATAGTTTCATAACAGGTAGTGTGATACCTCGACTTTGTTTTTCTTTTTCAAGGTTGCTGAGGCTATTCAGGGTCTTTTGTTGTTCCATATACATTTTTGGAATATTTGTTCTAGATCTGGGAGACATGCCATTGATATTTTAATAGGAATTGCATTGAATCTGTAGATTGCTTTGGACAGTGTGAATATTTTAGTAATGTCAATTTTTTCTATCCATTAACTTGGTATATGTTTCCACTTATTTGTGTCTTTCTTTCTTCATTATTTTATAATTTTCCAAGTACAAGTCTTTTACATTCTTGGTTAAATTTATTCCTGGGTACCTATTTTTTGTTGCATTAATAAATGGGATTTTTTCATAATTTCTCTTTTCAATAGTTCATTAATGGTGTATAAAATACCACTAATTTCTGAATATTAATTTTGTATTTTGCTAAATTAATTTATTAGATCTAGTAGCTTTTTGTGGAATCTTTAGGTTTTTCTACATACGATATTATGTCATCTGCAAACAGTGGCAGTTTTACTTCATTCTTTCCATATTGAATGTCTTTTCTTTCTTTTTCTTGTCTGATTGTTGTAGCTAGGACTTCCACTACTATGTTGAATAAGAGGAGTGAAAGCAAATATCCATGTCTAGTTTCTGATCTTAAGAGAAACGCCTGTATTTTTTGCCCACTGAGTATGATGTTGGCTGTGGGTTTGTCATATATGGCCTTTATTATGCTGAAGTATGATTCCTCTGCTGCCACTTTGCTGAGAGTTTTTATTATGAATGGGTGCTGCATTTTATTCAATGCTTTTCTACATCTATTTATGTAATTGTGATTTTTTTATCCTTCATTTTGTTTATGTGATATATTATAATTTATTGATTTAGGAATATTATACCAATCTTTCAGTGCCAGAATAAATCCCACTTGATCATTGTGTATGATCTTTTTAATGTATTGCTGGATCTGGTTTGTTAATATTTTATTGAAGATTTTAGCATCTCTGTTCATCAGGGATATTGGCCTATATCCTTTCTTTGTAGTGTCTTTATCTGCTTTAGGAATTAGAATAATGCTGGTCTCTTAAAAAGAGCTTGGAAGTTTTCCCTCTTCTTGAATTTTTTGGAATAATTTGAGGAGGATAGGCATTAGTTCTTCTTTGATTGTTTTGTAAAATTCACCTGTGAAGCCATCTGTTCCAGGAATTTTGTTTTCTGGCAGTTGTTTTTTTTTTTAATTAAAGCTTCAATTTCATTAGTTATAATTGGTCTGTTCAGCTTTTCATATTCCTCCTGATTCAGTTTTGGAGAGTGCATGTTTTTAGGAATTTATCCATTTCTTCCAGATTGTCCAACATGTTACATTTAGCTGTTCATAATATTTTTCTACAATCCTCTGTAGTTCTATGGAGTCAGTTCTTACTTCTCCTCTTTCATTTCTGATTTTATTTATTTGGGTCCTCTCTTTATTTCTTGATGAGTGTGGTTAAATGTTTATCAATCTTGTTTATCTTTTCAAAAACCAGCTCTTTGCTTTATTGATCTTTTGTATTTTTTAGACTCTATTTTGTTTATTTCCCCTCTGATCTTTATTATTTCTTTCCTCTACTTACTTTGGGCTTTATTCATTGTTCTTTTTCTAGGGTTTGTTTTTTTGTCTTGTTTTTGTTTTTGTTCTGGTGTAACATTAGATCATTTATTTGAGGTTTTTCTTCTTTCTTGAAATAGGCCTGTATTACCTGAAATTCACTCTTAGAATGGCCCTCATTGTGTCCCATAGGTTTTGGGGTTGTTGTGTTTTCATTTTCATTTGTTTCAAGGTATCTTTTTTTAAGTGTATTTTCTTGATTATGCTATTACAGTTGTCCCAATTCTTTTCTCCCCTTTATCCCCCCTCTGCCCTGCACCTCCCACTTTCCAGTATCCCCCACCCCTCTTAGCTCATGTCCATGGGTTGTACATATGTTCTTTGGCTTCTCTATTTCCTATACTATTTTCTATACATTGCTTAACCTATCCCATCTATTTGATGTCTACCAATTATGCTTCTTATTCCCTTTACCTTTCCTCCCCTGTCCTCTCCCTCCCCGCTGATAACCCTCCACTTGATCTCCATTTCTCTGATTCTGTTCTTGTTCTAGTTGTTTGCTTACTTTTTGGTTTTGTTTTTTAGATTCAGTTGTTGATGGTTGTGAGTTTGTTGTCATTTTACTGTTCATAGTTTTGATATTCTTCTATTTCTTAGATAAGTTCCTTTAACATTTCATATAAGAAGGGCTTTATGATGAACTGCTTTAACTTGATCTTATCTGGAAAGCACTGTATCTATCCTTCTATTCTAAATGATAGCTTTGCTGGATAAAGTCATTTTGGATGTAGGTCCTTGCCTTTCATGATTTCAAATACTTCTTTGTAGCCCCCTTCTTGCCTGCAAAGTTTCTTTTGAGAAATCAGCTGATGATTCAAGGTATCTTTTGATTTTTTCTTTGACCTTGTTAACCCATTCATTGCTTAGTAACATTATTTAGCCCCCATGTATTTGTGAGTTTTTATTTTTTTCTTGTAATTTATTTTTAGTTTTATGCCATCATGGTCAGAATAGATGCTTGATATGATTTCAATCTTCTTATTTACTGAACTTTTTTTAGTGGTCCAGTATGTGGTATATCCTGGAAAATGCTCTGTGTGAACTTGAAAAGAATGTATATTCTGCTGCTTTGTAGTGTGATATTCTAAAAATATCAATTAAACCCATCTGGTCTAATGTGTCGTTTGAGGCCTCTATTTCCTTGTTGGTTTTCTGTCTGGAAGATCTATCCAGTGATGTCCATGGGGTGATAAGCTCCCCTACTATGACTGTATTACTGTCAATTTCTCCCTTTATGTCCACCAATATTTGTTCTATATACTTAAATGCTCCAATTTTGGGTGCATAAATGTTTACAAGGCTTATAGCCTCTTGTTGAGTTGATCACTTTATTGAGATATAATGTCTTTTTTTTGTCTTATATTATACTCTGTTTTAAAGTCTATTTTGTCTAAGTATTGCTACCCCAACTTCTTTTTGGTCTCCATTTGCATGAAATTTTTTTTCTATTCATTTATTTTTGCTCTGTGTGTGTCTTTCTATCTGAAGTGTCTCTTGTAGACAGAATATGTATGGATCTTGTTTTCTTACCCATTTATCTACCCTATGTCTTTTGATTGGCATATTTAACCATTTACATTTAAAGTGATTTTTTAATCCTTACCCAAGGGTATGCTTATTGATTTTCAAAAAAGAGAAAGGGAGAGAGAGATACAGAGAGAGAGAAAAATCAATGTGAAAGAGAAACATTGACTAGTTGCCTCCCATACATGCCCTGACCCACAACCTAGGTATGTGCCCTGACCAGAAATTGAACCCATTACCTTTTGATATATGGGACAACATGCCATCCAACAAGCCACCAAGCCAGGGATTAAAGTGATTTTTAATAGGTATGTAGTTATTATCATTTTATTATTCATATGTTCCCCTCTATTTTTTAGAGGTCCATTTAAAATTTTTTTGTAATACTGGTTCTGTGGTGATGAACTCTTTTAGCTTTTATTGTCTCTGAAAGCTTTATTTTCCTTTCAATTTTAAACTATAACCTTGCTGAGTAGACTAGTCTTTGTTATAGATTCTTGCTTTCCATCACCCTAAATATTTCTTGACAGTTCCTTCTGGCCTGAATTTTTTCTGTTGAGAAATCAGCTGACATTCATATGGGAGCTCTTGCTGCTTTTAAGATTCTTTCTTGGTCTTTAATCCTTGCCATTTTAATTATGTATATTGGTGTGGTCCTCTTTTGATTCATCTTGTTTGGGACTCTTCAGTTCCTTGACCTGTGTGTCTTTTTCCTTTGCCAAGTTAGAGAAGTTTTCAGTCATTCTTTCTTCAAATAGGTTCTCAATCCTTTGCTCTTTCTTTTCTCCTTCTGGTACCCCTGTGATGCAGATGTTGTTATGCTTGATGTTTTCCCAGAGGACCCTTAAACCGGGGGTCCTCAGCCTCTGGGCTGCAGACTATTACTGGTCTGTGGCCCATTAGAAACTGGGCTGCACAATAGGAGGTGAGCAGCCAGGGAGTGAGTGAAGCTTTGCTTAAATAACCACCTGAGCTCCACCTCCTTGTCTCCCCACAAACCTCATGGAAAAATTGTCTTCCATGAAACCAGTCCCTATTGCCAAAAAGGTTGGGGACTGCTGCCTTAAATTATATTTATTTTTAAGAATTCTTTTTTATTTTTGCTGCTCTCATTGTTTCCTGTTACCTTGCCTTCTAAATTGCTGATTCGTTCCTCTGCTTTTAATTACTTCTAGTGTATTCTTCACTTTAGTTATTGTATTCTTCATTTCTGACTGGCTCTATTTCATGGTTTCTGTGTCTTTTTTTATGCTGTTGAAGTTCTCACTAAGTTCTTTGAGCACCTTTATAACCACTTTTTTGAACTCTGTATCTGGAAAATTATTTGCCTCCATTTCATTTAGTTTTTTTTTTAGGGATTTTTCCTGTTCTTTCAGGAAAGAACAGGAGCATGTTTCTTTGTCTCCCCATTTGTCTGCCTCTTGGTGTTTGTTTCCATTTATTAGGTAGATCTTTTATGTCTCCAAGTCTTGGTAGAGTAGTCTCATGTATTAGGTGTTCTGTGGCACAGTCCCAGTGGCACAGTCTTTCTGACACCTGAACCAGGTGTTCTAAGGGTGTCTCTTGTGTGGGTTATACGTGCCATCCTGTTGCAGTTGAGACTTGACTGCTATTGGTACATCTGTGGGTGGGGTGGACCCTCAAGCTAGCTGGCTATGAGGATTGGCCACCACCAGAGTATATGAGCTGCAGTGTAGGGGCTGACCCCATGAAGTGGAATTTGCCCCAGCAGGGTCTGGTGCCTGCCAAGATCTCCATTTTGGTGCACTGCTTCTGTAGTTGATCAGGTGGTGCTCTACTGTGATCTGAAGCCAGTCCTTAGTTGCGTTTGTTTTAGGGTCTCTTGGGAGGGACTCCATTGCAAGTTAATCTTAGATACTGCCTGTGACCAACTCTGGCTACCTGTAGGAGCTACCACAGTAGGCAGCTGCCTGTCCTAGACCTGGGTGCTCACTGAAGGGGCCAAGCTGAGAACTGAGGCAGACTGTTACCAGTACCATGCCTAAGGCAGGTCAGCAAAAAGTTCAAGGCACCCGAGACTTGCTATAGACTGCTGACTGCCTGTTAGGCTCAGCCACTGAAAGAGCCTCACCCTCAGGTGGTACACAAGTTGCTTGAGGCATGTTCCCAGGAAGTCACCAAGAAGAGGTGAATGGTGTTCAACAGATTAATACAGTTTCAAACTCAGCACTTTTGCTAGTTTAGAAGCCACTTTGCAAAAGTCTCAGTGTATACTGAGGCCAGCCACCACCTGCCTGAGGCCTGTGGAGCTTTGTGGTGGGGCAGTGTGTCAGGGAGTTGTCGGGGTAGAGCTAGTAAAGTTCACCAGGCTAAAACAGATTAAGTTTTGGCTGTGTGGAAGAAGTGCTTAACAGAGAATAGGTGGAGCCTGTTGACCACACAGGAAAACGGCCCTCACCTTGAAGCCAGACAACTGAGTTTCTCCCTATATGTCTCTGGCAGTCCCCAGAGCTTCACCAGAATTCCTCAAGAGATTTTTAAGACTACAACACAGGCCCAAGCCAGTTTCTACTGCAGAGCATCTGGCAATGGACAAGTTGGTTAGGATAGGGCCTCAGGGAGTCAGGGTGGAGCCAGTGTAGCTCACCAGGCTGATACCTTGTAGGGACTGTGCTTAATTCAGCAAAGATGGTGTCCTTGGGCCATGCAGTAGGAGGACTCAACACAGGGATATTGGTTGCTGTCCCTCCAGCCCTCACCCAAAAGCCCGACAATTCAGTCTCTCCCAGTAGCACTCTGGTACCCCCTGAGCCTCTGTCTGTCTGCCAAACCCCAGGGTGAGTGTGTGAGAATTTGCACACTGGCCCCTTAAGGTCACCTGGGTTTCTAGCAGACTACCATTTGAGCCAACAGACACTGATTTTCACACCCAGGTGTTATGGGGGCCCCTCTCCCCAGCACTGGTGCTCCAGGCTAGGGAGCCCAGCTTGGGGCTGAGACTACTGCTCCTCAGGAGAAACCTTTGTGGCTGGGCTCCCACAGTAGCACATGGGTGTGGGGCCAGTCTGTTTCTGTCACCTGTCAGTCTCAATGGAACTTCTTTGTAGTCTTAAATACCGGACTTCTGTTTAGCTGCACTCCAGATGGTTATCCAGGTTGATTTCTGTATAATTTAACTGTAATTTTGATGTGATCTGGGTAGGAGGTGAGTGCAATGTGCATCTACTCTGTCACCTTGAACCTTCTCCACATTTATTCTTAGATAATTTATAGTTGTTCCAATGCTTTGTTCAAAATAGTTTTTTCAATATAATTCTTAATTGGTTGTCACTAATAATTGGGAATATCATCTTTATATATTAGTCTTTTATACAGCAACCTGTTAGGAAGCCCTTACTGGTTCTTATGTTTTTAGGACAGTCTTTGGATTTCTGTGTAAGACACACATCATGTCATCTGTTTGTGTCTCTCTCTCTTAATTCAGATTCCTGATATTTCTTTTTCCTATCTGCTTGTACTGGCCAGGATTTCTAACACAATGTGGAGGTGGTGACACTTTTCTTGTTTCTGTTTTTGTCATGAATGATTCCCAAGTTTTCTCAGGGCCCATGATGTGTCAACTTACACCAAGCTAAGGAAGCTCCCATCCAGTGTTTCTTTGCTAAGGGTTGGTTGACTTTTCTTTTCTAAATCATCAATGGGAATTTGATTTAGTGCAAAACATTTTTCTTGCACCTACTGTCATTTTTAGGTGGTGTAGCATCCTATTTGTCATCATTTATTTTTAATATACACTCAAATTCAATTTGCTGCTGCTTTATTTTATTTATTTTATTGATTGATTTTTATAATCCTCACCCAAGGATTACTGACCCAAGAATTAATGATTACTGTGTTTACTGATTTTAGAGAGAGAAAGAGAGGAAGGCAGGTAAAGAGGAGAGAGAGAAAAAAAAAACATCACTTAGTTGCCTCCAGCACACACCCCGATGAGGGATCAAACCCAGAACCTAGGTATGTGCTCTGACCAGAAATCTAACCCTGAACCTTTTAGTGTACTGTATGATGTTCCAACAAATGGACCCACCCAGCCAGGGCAACTGCTACTTTATTTTATATTATTTCTTTGTTCATACCTACCTTTGTTCTTACCTTCCTTGTACTATTGTTGGGTATTTGTAAGATAGAATATCTACAATGCTCTGATAATATTTTAGTACCTACACAAGTTATGTGTTTACTAATATATTTATGGGTGATACTGAAGTATCTCCTAAAAATATATACATTCCATTTATTCTCTGTTAGATATATACTGAAATAAGGGTAATAATCAAAAGGCCTATAAAATGAACCCTATAAAATAAAGCCTATAAAATAACTAAATCACAGACAGGGAATTAATTTTAAGTTCTAAATGTATAGTGTAATGATTATTTCAGTTCAGCAAATGAACATCACTTAAAAGTTAGTAACATTCAAGGATACTGAGTCAAAAATCTCTCCAGTTGGCAATCCATGAAATTTTGCTACATGCTGTTATGGCAGCTTAGAGCCACTTAACCTTTGCTGGTTGACCTACACAGCACTGTCCACTGGTGCTAATGGCACAGCCTCTGTGAGTTACCTCACAGGAACACGTGCATCCCTCTCCATGGATGCTCATCTCAACATGAACTAAACTGCTGCACCCATAAAATGTGGGCCAAAGGAGCTGATGTGTACTTTCAACACACCAAGCTTTGGGATTAACCCCTCTTTTCCTCTTAACCTTTTAATGTCTGTTTTGTAATGTTTCTCACAGCACATGGATGGATGGCCAGGGCAGTGACTCACATGTCATGTCACCATCACTCAGAGTTCTTGGGTCTAGGAGACTAATGCATAATCCACATCTCAGTTGTTTGCATAGAACCATTTTTTAATGGCATATTTTGGTGGTATCTTGATAAAACAAAACCCAGGAACTACGCTTGTCTCTAGAGCCCAAGTCACGAGTATTCGTGGCTGGGAGCTCTGCATTCTAGGTCGAATTCTTTCCACACAGCACAGACAGCAAAGCAAGTCCCTGCATGTCCCTATTGCGTACTGTCAGGTCAGCCCCTGAAAGAAGGGATGGCTGTGGAGTCAGGTAAACATTTTTCCACTCTTGTACTTAAATGCACAGTAACGAGCACATAGGTCAAGAATCACTCCTGGCACTCATAGCTAGGGGGAATCTTTAGAAAAAGAAGTTTTGAAACATTCCTTAAAGAGAAGGAGGAGGCAGCATCATTCCTAACAAAACCAAGAAGCTGTACAAGAGGGCCTGGTGCTGCTGGACCAGCCTGGGGTGTCCCTCCCTCCATCCCGGGGTTCTGTGTCCACCTCACAACCCCTGAAAGCATTTCATCTCAGCCTCCAGCACCCCCTCAGAACCCTTTACTCAGCCAAGAACCCAGCCCCATAGGGACCTCCAGCAGAACAGCAACCTCAACTACCCCAAAGGGACCTCAGGAATTCCCTGAACACCACTCTCCATCCCTGCTGTGCCCACAACTTCCAAAGATTCCCAGAAGAATTCCCAGAGGCCATCTGGAGTCCTGGGTCTTGGGGCCTGGGGCCTGCCCACACCCTGCACTTACCTGCTCCTCCAGCACATGGTCCTTGAAACACTGCTCCCACCTCACATAACCAAGACCTTCTCTACCACTGCCATGCTGGGATGCACCTTGTAAATGGCAGCCCACCACCAGCCACACCCCAACCCTATACTTCCCTGCCTTCCACACCTGAAACCATTCCTGCATGTTCACCTACAGCCCAGTCCCCACCTGCGCCTGTAGTGCCATGGGAACCTAAATCCCTACCTACAACTGCATCTCCATCCATGGCTGCATCCCAACCACACCAGACCCTGCACCACCATCCCTTTCCCTTCCAGTTCAGGCCCAGCCTCCCCTGATCTCATGGGTGGGGCAGGGCCAAGGTAGGTGGACCTAATTTTATACTTACCCGGTTCTGAATGACCCAACTAGACTATAACCAACTGCACAATACTGGCTTCTTTGTGACACATGGAGGTCTCCAATTTTAAAATGCAAGAACTAAATATAACCACCATGGTCTCACCCTCACCTCCAGCCTTACTCTCCATCAAATCAAGGTGAACAAGAAGCTTCCCATCATTATTAACAGTCTCCAGGGTGGAACCTATGGAAATGGATGAGATTCACACTCACTCAGCAAGCTGCACTTTCCCCTTCTGATAACTGCTATTGCACTTTCTAAAAAACCACAGCTTCTCTGTCACAGTGCTCTTCACACTAGGATTTTCTAGAAGCTCTTCTCAGCCAGGACATATCAGCCTCACTGCCAAAGTCCCAGGATCCCTTGTGTGTGGTGATGACCTTCTGCTCCTGGGCATCCACTGTGGCACTACTTCCATGCCAGCCCCAGAAGAACTGAGACAACAGTCTCTCAGATATTTTCCATAGGGTTCACCCTCTCCTTGTCAATGTGTCTGAGAGAGGCTGCAGGACGTGGGTGAGTGTGGCTGCAGTTCAAGCCAGGGATGTGGTCCAGCCAGTCCCAGAGTGAGCTGAACGCACTAATGAACTATCTGCTCACATTAATCAGAGGGCAGGAATCAGAGTCTGCTCATCAGACTGTTAGAGAGTCACAAAAGATTCATCAGAAAATTGAGGAATTCACAAAAAGAAACAGATCAAATAGACAGTGTACAGTGTTTGGCTAAATAAGGGATAACTACAATCAGTGACCGGAGTGAAAAGTATGACGAGGACCAGGCTCAGCATCACCACTGCTGGTCCGATCAGACAGACAGTGACTGAGACAGAGCAGCATGTGTGCAGCACAGAAAATGCTGTCGTCTTCCAGCCACACCCACCCACACAAGTGGGTGACAGCCTTCCCTGTCACAGCGGCCATCTGCGTGGATGCCAAATCGGCACGCGCACAAAACCACACATGTACTTACACGGGGAACAAATCCAGACACTTTTATTTACACTTTAGAAAGCAAACAAGTTGCCCAAACAGAATGGTTAGGAAACAAACACAGACTCATTTGTGCTGTTAGAAAGGTGTAGGTCATGCATTCACCAGTATAAATAATTTTGGGGGGAACAGCAGCTAACTTTTCCCATTCAAAAAGTTGATAATTTCAGGTACATAAAAGTCACTTAAGTTTTTCTATGCTTTTATTTTATCTGGTACATTGTCCTAGTAATAAGCTGACTCATGCACTCAAAGCATTTCAGGTAAAAGAAATTCAAATCTTTACTAGTAGCAAATGGGAAACGTGAGCACTCCCTCAGTCAGCATCCATGTAACAGTCCTAAATTTCTCTCGTTTTTTTCCTGAAAGGGAGAGAGTGGGGACATAGGCCTATCTGTACAATTCAAAGCAGAAACATGTAATTGAAAAACAAACACAAAAAGTGGGCCTGCCACGCTTTTATTTCGGTTTCCTCAGCTGTTAAAAGTGATGTGAAGTGTGGCTGCATTTCCACCTGCTTTCTTCCCAGCTGCCTCTGTGCCCTCACCCACGAATCTCTGCCTCTGGGGAGTGGCTCATCATTGTCACTTGTCATGCAGCCTGCACTTGCACATCCTGGGCTTCATGTGAAGTTTCAGAATCTCCAGTGACACTACACAGGCTTGCTCTAAGTCTCCTGTTAGTGCAGTCTGGCAAATATCCCAAATTAACTTTGACTCTACGTTACAAGTGTTGAATAGAAGATAGCGCTAAGTGCAGCTGTGGCCTTCTGGGCTGCCCAGAGGCTCTGGAGAGCTCAGGACAGAAAACCTAATGACCCCAAAATGAAGTGACTGCAGACACCTGCCTCTTTATCACCGCAGAAGAGTTGCCCAAGAGACAGAAACACCTGAGAGAGTGGCTGGATTCTGGGCTGTGGGTTGCAGTGAATACCTTCAAAGGCCATCAGCCCCTGCACCCTACTTTCCCCCACCCCCCATAGAAAGCATCAGTGTTCTCCCCACCCCACCAGCATGGAGGACAGCAAGCACTGACACAGAAACCAGACCTCTCTGATGACCTTCCCCCTCCCCTGCTCCAGTGCCCTCTGTCCCTCTAGGCTTTCTACCTGCTCATTTGAAGTGCACTTTGGTTTTGGTGGCTAGAAAAGAGGTCATTATAGAGCTGACTAGATGGCCAAGTCATTGGGTCTGGCCCGACTGCCACTGGGACTCACTGGCCCCCGCTTGACTGTCTGGGGTCTGTGGGGGGCAAATGGGGCAGGTGCATCTCCACAGCAGTGGTCACTGCCTGCTGCCCCTCATCGGGAATCACTTCCAGTCTGCTCTCTCCCAAGCTGCTGCCGTCCCCATTCTCCAGCTGGACAGACTCCTTGCTGCCTACTCTGTCCTCCTGTGGGAGTGGCTGGGGGCTGCCTGGAGGGGTAAAGGAGGAGGATGTGGACATGGGCAGGGAGACCTTCCTAACAGATGTCTTCTGCTTGGTCTCCTGGTTGGCCCAGTTCTGCTCTGTCATTAGCAGGTGATGGTTACTGTTGTACAATTTGTCAGGGAGGCTCTTCCCCCGTGTCAGGGGTGGGGCTGTCACATTGAGGTCAGTTGCTGGTGGGGGGAGCCAGGACAGGCTGTGGCCACTTCCTGTCCCAGGGAAAAGGCAGAGTGAGTATAGTAAGGAGGGCACCCCACAGTACCAGTGGCTGTGGCCTAGCAGGAGGGCAGCGGGATCACATCTCCAACTGTTGAGTCAGGAGTGTCAGGGCCATAATGGTTTTTCACGTTCTGTTTAAGCTTCTTCCAGCCCAGGTGGTATATCTCCAGCATGTTGAGTAAGAGGGACAGGCAGGCCACAACCAGCATGAAGATGATGAAGATGGTCTTCTCTGTGGGCCTGGAGATGAAGCAGTCCACCGTGTTGGGGCAGGGCCACCTGTCACAGCGGTAGAGTGGCTTCAGCTGAAAGCCATACAGAAAGTACTGTCCAGCAATGAAGCCCACTTCCAATACAATCTTAAAGATGATGTTGAAGACGTAGGTCCGAAGCAGGGCCCCGGCGATGCGGACATTTCCCTGGTCATCCTGCACTGGGTGCCTGTTCCTCTGGACTTGGTCGTTGTCTCCCTTCACTTGCTCTTCCTCGTGCCCTCTCTTCTTCTGTTCCATACGCACAATGTGCAGCACATGCCCCAGGTAGATGAGGGTGGGCGTGGACACAAAGATGATCTGCAGCACCCAGAAGCGGGTGTGGGAGATGGGGAAGGCCTGGTCATAGCAGACGTTCTCACAGCCTGGCTGCTGGGTATTGCAGGTGAAGCCTGACTGCTCATCTCCCCACACTGACTCCACCCCAGCTCCCAGCAACAGGATCCGGAAAATGAACAGGACTGTCAGCCAGACCTTCCCAATCACTGTGGAGCGCTCCTGTGCAGCATCTAATAGTCTCCCCAGAAGACTCCAGTCACCCATTGCTCCACACTGTCAGCCTGTAAGAAAATACCCTTGTTAATATGCAGGCAGGACAGGTGAGCTGTAGTCCAACAGCTCTAAGGGGCAGGAGATGTTGTGCATGAGGGTTAGATATCGTGTCATTGGGTGCTGTCCTCCCACTTTCCAATGTGGGCTGTGCTGCAGAGCTTTCACACACATGTGTACATGAAAATGTGTGTGCATGTGAATGTGTGTGAGTATACTTGAGTACATGTGTGTACTGGGTACAACTGTGTGCATGTGTCTACATGTGTGTACTTTCTCTACATGTTTGTGTGTATTCTGCCACATAGGTTAAACCAAGGTCTACAGCACTGATATCATGCTGAGCTATGTTAACCTGCAAAAGCTTGGATTAAATGAAACAAACACAGATTGCTTAACTCAGTTCAGAGATGAGAAAACAAGATAGAAAGACAAGTGACTTGCCTCAGGGACAAGGACCTCTCACAGCCTCCTCACTCCTCCCTGGGCTCTTCCAGGCTTGGTCTCTACAGGAACTCTGTGGCTTCCTGTGCTGTGGGCCATTCCTAATCTTGCCCATCCTCCTCATGTGAGGTTAGAGCAGCTTTTTCCCAAGTTGCACCATGCCTATTCCACCTTCATAACTACTGCCTTGTTAATCGGCTACTTCCTTCACTTCTGAATTTTCCTTTTGACTTTTTCTCTTTGCAAATGTTGCATAAATGGTTCACTCAGCTCACATGTGTCCTCACCACCCATGGCTGTATCAGCAAGGTGCAGGTTGTGGGCATATACAGTGAACTAGACTCAGATGGAGGGAAGTGAGACCCCTGGGCCCTCTTTGTGAAGGTGACAGTGCTCCTCGAATACACAGGACCAAGACTACACGGAGTCCTCCATGTCGTCTCTGCTCAAACAGGCCAGATGCTCCAACTGGAAGGAAGGAAAGCACTGCTCTTCTCACAGCCAGTCTGTGCAGTAAGGAAAGTGGGCTAAGCTGTGAGTGCACATATCATTCTCCAGGGGGATAAACAAAACTCTATCATGTTGAACCTTAAAATGCTTAACAATATGACTTTTTAGTAATTGGTTTAAATGCAAATAAACAAACAAAGCCTTACTCCCTCTGATCTAAAAAAAAATAGGCTATGTTAACCCTCTTTTAGAATAAACTTCCAACTCTGTTTTGCTCATTGGAGCTCTGCAGAGAAATCTTAGTCTTCACGTATCTAACTAACCAGCCCCCTTGCCCCATATTGTCACTGCCATCTGCTCTGCTGTCCGTGATCTTAGACGGTAACAAGTTTTCACTGAGAAACTTAATTATTGAACATGAAACCACCCACTCTCCTGTGAAGGTGTCAGATGTCAGGGAACTGTTCTAGGTTACACCCTGTGTCTTCTCCAAGCTATGGATTCTGACTGCTTCACAGACCCCACAGCCATCCCTCTGGGCTTGTGGGGACGCTGTCAACCCAGACTGTCATAAGGCCCCTAACTCGGCCCTTGGCCCTAGCCTTGCCCTCCACTCTGCTGGATGTATGCCTCTTGGGCACAGGACCAATGGCATGGCGAGTGTACATGACCCATGAGAACCTGGGGCAGACCGAACTTCCTGTGGGACCTGAAACTCTACCTCTACGCCTTCGCGGGTGGTGTGCTTTCCATTTTAAATATGGACTTGCCCTGGCCGATGTGGCTCAGTGGTTCAGGCCAGCCTGTGAATGAAAGGGTGTCTGGTTGGATTCTCAGTCTAGAGCACATCCCTGGGTTGCAGACCAGGCCCCCAGGTGCATATGTGTGAGGTGCAAGCACATATTGACATTTCTCGTCCTTTCTTTCTCTCTCCCTTCCACTCTCCAAAAACTAAGTAAATAAATTTTTTTAAAAAAATTAAAACATCATGAACTCTATCTTGAGATGTATTGGTGGAGATGGGAATATTCAGAAGAATGGAGAGCTCTACAATGGCAGAGTGATTTCGCTGAAGAAGGATATTAGTATTAAAAGATGTAGCCAAGGAAGAGCAGGATTTGAGCTGGGCTTAGGAGATGTGGCTTTGAGTACAGGGGAAGCTGAAGGAAGTACACTTCAAGAGCAGAACAATGTTCTTATGGCAATGGGAATATGTGTGATCATTGAAACAGGGCATTGGGTCAGAAAGCAGTGAATTTAATGGCTGTTTGAGCACATGGAGCTAGGCTGTGGCCATGTTTGCACACAGTAGGCATTCAGTAAGCCTGGTGGTGCACATGAACCAAAGCACTAGAAAGCCACTAACCCACCTAGGGTAGAGAGATGCTGAAGTGTTGTTCAAGAAAGAAGTCCACAGAGACTCAGGGAGGATGTGTGGCAACCTCAGAGTGAGTGTTGAAGGCTGAGCTGGATGACAGGAGGGTGAATGAAAAAGAGAAAAAACAGAGAGGAGAGACTCTGAACACAAAAATTAAAGCAGCATTGTAGTGCCTGACCAGAGCCAGGGGTGAGAGAGTAGAAATGAAAGACAAGTCTTACATGCCTGAGCCTTGTGAGTGGGCAAGTTATGGGGGATGCTGCAGGTGTGGGGGAGGATTTAAAGAGAAGGACATTGGGGAGGGGCGCTAACTTGAGAATGGAAGAGGAGATGAAGACTTTAGTTTGGTGACTGTGTGGATTAAAAGCAGTGGTGGGAGATTTGAGTGCAAGTGTTCAGCAGGAAGCTGGAGATGAGGGGTTGGAAGCAGCTGGGAAGAGGGTCCACAGGGTGGCTCCTCCTCTCCCAGGTGAGGACCAAAGTGCAAAGAACAGTTTAGAGACACACATCACAAAAAATGCAGCACAAAGGAAGAAAAGGATACAGAATCAACTCATTGCCCCTGGGGCCTGTAAAGGTGGCAATGTGTGGTGGGTGCTTTGTGAAGGGCACCTGATCTGACAAGGTGGGTGAGGGCTGGAGACTGAGCAGAGCTGGAGACCAGAGACCCTCCCTGCAGACGGTGGAGGGAAGGGACCACCCTCAGGGTGCTCTGACAAGTTCTCCCAGGGAGTCCACCATGTTTGTGTTCTATGCTTGGAATTTGTGCCTCGAAACTTGCTTTGTCCTTCACATTTTATTTTCATTATTGCTTCCCCCTTAGTCTTCTGGCAAAGTTCTTTCAGGAAATTTTAGACATAGGAGGAAAATGGTCAGGTAGCTCCTGAGTGCTTGTAAAGATGAGACACCTCAGGGCCAGAAGATGTAAGGAAACCTGGAGGGTCTGGGAGGGAGAGAAGTCACCCAGGACCCAGAGAGCCTGCCTCCCCTTCAGGCCTCAGAAGGCATATTTATTCCCTTGAGAGCAAGACTGAGAACTGGGGTGGCCTGGAGTTGAGGAGGCCTGTGGGGACTTTGCAGAGGGGACTAATGGTGTCAACATTCTTCTGAGCCTTCCAGAAGGAAGGGAATGAAAAAGAGGCCCTGTGATCTCACAATAAGGAAGACACGATGGTCTTCAAATGACCAGTCAGTGACAAGAGAAGGACAAAACCAAAGTCTGGGCAAAAGGTTAAAGAGGCAAATTCAATATGCTACTACATTTTTGGGGGGTCCTTGTTCATACCGAAGATTGATCTCAACTGAACTTCTTTACACTATTATTGGATTGTTATGGAAGTTAGACTATCTAGAATGTTCTAATAACATTTTGATACATTACAAGTGCTCTGTGTTACTAATGTATTTATATGGGATTCTGAATAAAATCCTAAAAATATTTATTTTCTGTTTGGTGCATGTTCCAGTAATGGTAACACCCAAAAGTCTAATTATTATTTTAATTTCTTACATATGTGAGGCTTATAAAATGGCTGTGATAATATAGAGAATTAATTTTAAGGGCCCAATATATCCTGTAGAAGTTATTTTAGTAAAAAAATGAACATCACTTAAATGTTAGTAACATTCAAGGGTACTGAGTCAAAAATCTCTCCAGTTGGCAATCCATGAAATTTTGTTACATGCTGTTATGGCAGCTTAGAGCCACTTAACCTTTGCTGGTTGACCTACACAGCACTGTCCACTGGTGCTAATGGCACAGCCTCTGTGAGTTACCTCACAGGAACACGTGCATCCCTCTCCATGGATGCTCATCTCAACATGAACTAAACTGCTGCACCCATAAAATGTGGGCCAAAGGAGCTGATGTGTACTTTCAACACACCAAGCTTTGGGATTAACCCCTCTTTTCCTCTTAACCTTTTAATGTCTGTTTTGTAATGTTTCTCACAGCACATGGATGGATGGCCAGGGCAGTGACTCACATGTCATGTCACCATCACTCAGAGTTCTTGGGTCTAGGAGACTAATGCATAATCCACATCTCAGTTGTTTGCATAGAACCATTTTTAATGGCATATTTTGGTGGTATCTTGATAAAACAAAACCCAGGAACTACGCTTGTCTCTAGAGCCCAAGTCACGAGTATTCGTGGCTGGGAGCTCTGCATTCTAGGTCGAATTCTTTCCACACAGCACAGACAGCAAAGCAAGTCCCTGCATGTCCCTATTGCGTACTGTCAGGTCAGCCCCTGAAAGAAGGGATGGCTGTGGAGTCAGGTAAGCGTTTTTCCACTCTTGTACTTAAATGCACAGTAACGAGCACGTAGATCAAGAATCACTCCTGGCACTCACAGCTAAAGGGAATCTTTAGAAAAAGAAGGTTTAAAACGTCCCTTAAAGGGAAGGAGGAGGCAGCATCATTCCTAACAAAACCAAGAAGCTGTGCAGAGGGCCTGGTGCTGCTGGACCAGCCTGGGGTGTCCCTCCCTCCATCCTTGGGCTCTGTGTCCTCCTGAGCCTCCGGGGTTTACAGTCCTTGGAGCCCGCAGACAAGAAGTTCTAGAGCTCATCTTGCTCCCCACCCATGGGGGAGGGTACCAGCCAAAAGCATTTCTCCCAGCTCCCCTGGCCACCCAGTAGGAAGGAAACGTTCACTCAGCTGAGAACCAGGCTCTGCAGGGACCTCCTGTATCACAGGAACCTCTATTACCCCAAAGTAACCGCAGGAAGGTCCTGAACCCCACTCTCCAGCCTTACTGCACCCTTAACTTCCAAAGAGTCCAGGCACAGTTTCCAGAGTCTGCTTTGTATTCAGCCATCCTTGTTCTGGGTCCAGCCCACACCCTGCGCTTACCTGCTGTGCTGCTTGGTGCTTCTCACAACTGGGCTCCTACCGCTCTGGACCGAGACTTTCTCTGCTCTGCCTGGGCCTGGAGTAGCCAGGAAGTGCAAGGTAACACAGGCCACACCCCCAGCCCACCCAGCCCCGCCTTCCACATCCTCACACCCTCCTTGTGTACCTGCACCTGCATCCCCACTCCCACCTACATCCCCACCTGCACGGGCATCCCCACTCTCACTTGCAACCAGATCCACACCTGCATCTGCATCCCCACCCTCACCTGCACCTGCTTAACCACCCTTCCTTTTTGGAACAAGCCCTGGCCCTGGCCCCTGACACTGGTAGGAAGGCCATGGGCCCCAGGTCCTGGTGGCTGCTGTTCCTTACAGGGAAGAGTGAGGCACAAGGATCCCTGATCACGGTGGCTGCTATTCCTTGACAGTGGTGGTGAGACCTGAGGTTACTAACTAGGGGGTGCAGCAGGAGTGGTCAACCCTCAGGGGGGCCCTGGGGACACAGTCCGGGTAATATAAATAGCACAGCCTATTTAAAGCTCCCGTCAGCCTAGCTCCCCTCAACCACACTCACCTGGACCATGTCAGAGAGGCATTTGTGCTTTTCAGAACTTGTTCCCATGTGTTTGAGACCTCATCCCGCTGAGGGGACAGGGAGGGTCCCCGCGGTCATTCAATTCCCATGGATCCTGGTGACCATGCAGGGGCCTAACCTGCTGGCCTTCCAATGGAGGTTTAGCATCTATCTTCTTTCCTCCTCAGTGTTGACATCCCACCACTTGACAGAGAAGCTGCAACACAGGCCAAGAGCAAGGAAGGAGCCGCTGTGACTGTGCCAGCTCGGCTGGTGCTCGGCTCAGGCTGGTCTGCATTGTGTTGCCCCCCAGGGTCCAGCACGGGCCTGGCCTGCAGGCGTCTTTCAAAGATGTTAGGGGACTTAACTTCATTGGCCATTCTGAAAGCTGGAAATGAGCTCTGAGCTTCCTTTATCAGTGGTGCAGTTATTGCAGGAATGGAGCAAAACTGGAGTCTCTGGTTTTTTGGAATCCCCATGGAGCAGCTTCCATGGGCTGCTGCCTTCATCAGGGCTGAGATCTGTCCTGATTAGCAGTCTGTCTGCCTTGGAAAGTTTACCTGCCCACATGTCTCAAGGAGAAAGAAAACCACGAGTCCACAGGAACACCTGGAATCTCTTCCCTCGTGGAATTCAGAGGTGTTCGTGTGTAGTAGGTGCTAATTTGGTAGACTGTGTTTTTTTTTCACTTGAGAAATATTACTCGAGAAAGCCTTCCAATATTCTTTGCTCTCTCAGAGAAGCATAAGAGTAGTTTTTATTTATTTTTTTGAACACAAAAGAACTAAAGTACATAATGCTTATGGTCTCCTTACAACTATCATTGGTATTGCCATTATTTTAAACTTTTCATTAAAATATAATGCTAAAATGATTTGCTTTAAAAAAGTAAATACAGAGGCATATAAACTCAACAGTGGGAGTCCCACTCCTCACATCTGAAGTGTTAGCATGAACATCCCGTTGTGTATCCTTCCAGTCTTCTCTGTGCCATCACAGGTACTTACACACACACACACACACACACACACACGTGCACACTCACACAGAACCACGATGGTTTGCATCCTCACATGTTTTTCTGTGGTGTTTCCCATTTAGTAATATGCCCTGGAGATCTTTCTGGTCAGTATGGATAGCTCTGACTTGCTCTTTTTAACAGACGTACATGTAACCATCTCCTCGTTAGTGAGCAGTTGCATCGTCCCCCATTTTCACAGAGTTATCACCCTGCCTGTCTCTCCATTAAGCCAGACTTTTTCCCTTTGTCCTGCACGTCCCATGACATTTTCCAACCTAATTCAGGGCTTTACGTTTCCCTGTTGGATTTCATTGGGTTCATTTCTCTGGCCCACCCAGATCTTTCTGTGCCCCGTATTCAGTCCATTAGCAATTCCCTCTTTATGTCGCCTGTCAGTGGAAATAGCCTGCTCCTTATAAGGGAACGTCAACAAGGATTGCCTTGGAGCACCCATGCATTTGCCGACATGGTATGAGTTGGAGTTTTGAGGTTAAATACACTTAACTGCAACTAGTTCACAAGTTTTCATCAGAAGCCCAGAGTCCAGACTAGAACCCACAATGATGGGGAAGTTGCTGGCTGCTGCCACCTGCTGTCATGAAGGGTCACTCCAGGGCACTGCCTCCTTCCAGGCCCCTGGAGCTCCCTCAGGATGGCAGGGCCCAGACAGCACCAACCTCCCTAGGACCTCCTGCACCAGCACAGACACACACCCCCCTCTGTAAATCCTCACTGTTTCCATTGCTCTGGAGTTTGTATTTCCAATTTGTAGCCATCTAGCCATTATTGACTTATTGGGTAACCATGAAAATGAAAAACAAAAACACACATAAGCCTGTACCACTTCCTCTCAGTGCCTTGAGCAATATTAGCAAACTCCTACAATCCCATGGCTATAGTGAGTGGCTTGTCACAAGGTTCTTAGGTAGGTTTTTCCTCAGGTTTCTTTAAGTACTCTGTCACCTGGATTTTGGAACCTCACCATCTAGGCCTATAACTGCCAAGGTCCGATGATTTCTTATTCATCACTCATCTGTGAGGGTATCACTTACTTTAAAAAGCATTTTAAATCATCATCTCATTATTAACACAACAACACTTTAAAGATTCAGCGTTATTTGGCTTTGCTTTAGTGAAATCACCTAATATATTCCATTCAAAATTTTCAGTCTCCTTATTTATGGTGGTATCTACTTTTCCAAACTAAAAATACAGGTACATGCCAATTTTGAACAACAATAACTCAAGAAAGCATGACTCTTTACATTTGCTCTGCTTTTTGCAGAAGAGAGAGATTCCCATTTGAACAGGTATTTGCACACCTGTGTTTGCAGCACTGTTCACAATAGCCTAAAGGTGGAAACAACCCAAGTGTCTGTCCACAGATGAATGGCTCAGCAAAATGTGGTCTGTATGTGCAATGGAATACTATTCAGCCACAAAAAGTTAGGAAATCATGCCATGTGCTACAACATAGATGAACCTTGAAGACGTCGTACTTAGTGAAATAAGTCAGTCAAAAAAGGCCTGATACTGAAGGATTCCACTTATATGTCAGTCCCAGAGAAGTCAGATTCATAGGGACAGAAAATAGGAGGTGGGTGCCATGGCTGAGGGAGAGGGATGGGGAGTTAGTGTGAGTGGAGAGAGAGTTCCAGTTTGAGAAGATGAAAAAGTTCTGGAGACAGATGGTAGTGATGATTACACAACAGTGTGAATATACTTAATACCTCAGAAGTGTACAACTAAAAATGACTAAAATAGAAAATTTTGTGTTATGTATGTTCTAATACAGTAAAAAGTTTAAAAATTAAGATTATAAAATTTTTTTAAAAATTGTTTCTTTACAACTGTCACATTGTGTATTTTCAAGTAGATTACTAAGATATTCATCATGTGGTATTTGTGTTGGGTTTAAAATTGCCTGCTTCTTATTTGACTTCAATAAATATAATGTTTAGGATAATTTCAGGGGGAAATATATGTATATGTAGACATATCCCAAGTTGATTAGAACTGAAATCTCAATGGTAGGTGCCATTTCCATGTTCTAGTAAGATCTCTAGCAAAAAGAAGAGGCACACAGTGAAGAGAGCTGTGGTCATCCTGCTGCTCTCTGAGCCAGGTGCCCCTCCAAAGATGATAGAGACATCACCCCTCTCCACCTTTGTTCTCCCTTCTACCCACCAAGACGGGATTGATGAGGGTGCCCTCTCGTGTTCAGGACCAGAACTGCTTCTCAGGAGAATACAATTGGAATAAATCTCTGTATTTTGTAAACATAATGTAAATCCAAGAAATATTTGTTGAATACCTGTGTCTTTCCTAAATATGGCAGCCCAGAGTAAATGCATTAATCTTCTTTAAGGTCATGTAAGAGCAGAATTTAATGGTACTTTTCTGTAAGGACCCAAGTTTAAGATGTGTAAAAACTACCTGATTTTTTTCCTTTTAGTTTAAAATTACTAGTCTTGTTCCAGGATCAATAAGAGGAATACCACACTGTTCAACATTCCTTCAACATCTTTATCAACTTCTTTCAAACACACATCACAGGCTTTAATAATCTGAGCTAAATCTACATGAATTCCACTTTCTGAGTTCTTTTCTGAAATTTCAGCTTCTTAGATTTCAGGTAAGCTCAAAGCTCAGCAGCCTGATCTTCCTCCTATTGAACATGGAACCAGAACAGCAGGGAGCTCTGATTGAAAACATCTGTGAAAAGTTGGTCAATTTACAGGAAAGTGAATGCCCATTTCTGCGACTGCAATTGCCAGGCAATCTTTTCCATGGGTTGGATAAGAATATTCCCCTAAGATATACAGTATAATGCAGCCTCATTGAAGTAGTAGCATCTTGTGGGTCCATCCAATATATTCCAACTGAGCTGGATCAGGTCAAGAAATAGATTTGTGACTGGAACTTCACCACTGGAAGAAACATATCCTTTTAAGAATACTTTATGAGGCACTTGTGGATTATAAAAAGAGTGATGTTGCTTCAAAAGTCATGATCACATTGCTAGGAAGTTACACAAAGTACAATGCTCCTCAGTCTCAAGTTGATGCCCACAGATGTACTGTACCTTGAAAGATCCAAATGTATTTCTTTTTGTCCATCTTCTTACTTTAAAACCAGTGCAGTTTTTGGAAGGCAGTTTTATTCATGATCTTTTAACCATTTTTTAGTGCTAAATTGGCATCATATGTCAAGTTTTATCAGAATAATAAAGACTTCATAGATTCACATGGACTATTACATGAACAAAATATAACAAAAATGAGACTACTTACTTTTATGGGAATGGCAGTGGAAAATTAAGAAATTTCCTTTGATACAATGCAACAGAACTTCAGATAGGAGCTGATGATGTTAAAACATTTGTTACTGATGCAGTGAAAACAAAAATGGTCAACTGCAAAATTGATCATACCCAGAGAAAAGTTGTCATCAGTCATAGCACACAGAGGACATTTGGAAAACAGCAGTGGCAACAACCGTATGACACACTCAGAACCTGGAAATAAAACTTGAACAAAGTGAGAAACAGCCTTTGAGTCTTTCTGACACCTGGATTTTTATGCTATAAACCTTTTCTTTTGCAGAAAAATATCTAAATGATAGTAAAACATTATAAGCTGAAACTTGAAAAAATAAAAATAAAATTATTAATCTGGTCAGTACTGTTCATTACCTACTTGCTATATTCACTGGCAATGCATAGTGTTCAGTTACTCTGTGAGTTGAACATGTCTTTTTTAGTACTTTTGAAAATTAATTCAGCTATTTGTTGAACATCTGCTCAGACAAGGCCACAAACTGGGTATTGGGGAAAAGAGAAAGTCCCACTTTCTCCCCTCAAAGAAATCATTGTGCTAAAGTCTATGCTAATCTCTGTCCACTGGCAGAATTTACAATGTTCATTCTGAATTATAAAGTATTAATTTACAGATATAGACTTGAAACACAGTCTACCTCATAAGAAGACAATGGTAGTAAATAAAAGCTGTAGTAGTTCCAATAGCTTCTGACATGACTGTAAATGTTCTGTATACATTTCCTAAGGCACATAATGGAGGCAAGCTAGCAGCAGGACTCTGTTTTAATGTGAAAGCCTCCATCTCTGTGGTTCTATGCTGAATTTCATAAAAACAATGTTTAATTTCTTAATTTTAGGGCACTTTCACCTTTCAAAAGTGGCCTCCCTTGATTAAGTCACAAGTTTACAGCCAATGTCACATACTTAGATGCTACCCCAGACCAATATTTTCTCAAGGGCACTGAGGAGCCCATTGCCTTCACATCACCCCAGGAGCCTGCACTACTGGGAAGTAATAATGTCTATATTTATTACATAACATTTTTGTTAGTATTTTAATATGTCTTGAGGCTTTCTTAGGAGAGAGCCATCATCTTAGCTCTCCACCACACATGGATGAGTGTCTTGAATAAACTCTCATCTTAAGGTTTTCAAACACTATGAAGGACATAGTATTGACCTTTTTCTGCCTTTGACCCCCCATACATCCCTCTCCTGCTCTGCAGACCCCAGCTAAGCTGTTCAGAGTCACTAACTATTCACTGCCTGACTGAAGTCGACAATGGGTGGGGAAAGAGTCTGGAACTTCTTTTCCTTATGCTAATAATGGTTTAGAAATCTCTATGTCTAGTCTCTAGTACAGGGCTGTCAAAATCATTTTCACTGGGGGCCACATCAGCCTCACGAGGTTGCCTTCAAAGGGTCGAATGTAATTTCAAATCCTTAACAGTTAAATAGTTACATTTATACAGTCCTAAAATTACATTTGGCCCTTTGAAGGCAACTGTGAGGCTGATGTGGCCCCCAGTGAAAATGAATTTGATGCCCCTGCTCTGGTGAGTATTCACATCAGAGGTTACACTACAAAGAAAAGGAACACAGGAGGGGGGTTCTCTTTCTTAATTCAGCAGTAGACCTCTCTCAGGCTGTGGAGCATAAGTTTTCATGACTCCCCATCTAAATAGAGCCAACTTGGTGATCCAATCACCTCACATTCCAGTTCACTAGGAGTTAGTTCTTCAGTTTCCAAAGTACCTGATTTTGTTTTGGTTTTCTTTTTCAACTCTTGCAAAATTATGGGAATCCATGAAATAATTTCTATAAAGGGATTGCTATTGGGAAAATAGTATAAACATGTGGTAGTCAGTCTCTTATTTTTGCATGTGAAAAAATGAGATCTGTTGGTCTCCTGTGGGCTGTACAGACTGTGGAAATGTACAATGTGGAAATTCTCTGAGCTGTACAACTGTATGACCTGTTCCTCACTCTTGCTGGAGGATTTACTTAATTCCCCAAAAATTAGCTTGGCAGAAAAGAGAGGAGAAGAGATATCAGTGAAAGCAGAATCAGAAGTAGAGCTTTCTAGAACCATTGAACTGAAAAAAGTATTCTGTTCAGATATAATTTTTCCAAAACTTAAAGTAGCAAAAAATTTAATCCAGAACACTAGGATGATACCATTTATTTATCAAAATGGTAATCATTATAAAGAATCCTTTCTTGTAGAGAGTTATTCCAATAACTTGAGAATCCATTTCCTATGGGAGTTTGCTGTGTAAACATAGTGATGGCAAGATGAAGAAATCACACTTGACTACTAATCTCATTACTACAGCACAGAATCTTATGAATAGTTTAAGAATTATATTATTCTTACTCAAATGACCATCCAACAAATAAAGGCAGTTTGAGTGTATGAAGTACACCTTCTTGGTGAAAGTTATGTGTTCTGTGGAAAAAATTTTTTATTAATCTGCTAGAAAGTTTCTTTGTAGCTGTCCTTTCTTTTTGTCTGATGCACATTTCCTAAGTCTCTATAATTCCTTGCTTGGCTAGTCAGGATGAAGTGAGGCTGGGCAAACCATTTTGGAAGAATACCCAGAGAATGCAGAAAAAGGAACAATGTGTTGTTGATGGATGATGGACCTTGTGGGAGCTGTGCACAAGTGTGAATAGAGGAGAAACTAGGAAAAAACTGATCCCAAAGCTAGAAGCAGAAAGGAAATAACAAAGACTAGGAGAGACATGAACAAAATAGAAAACAGACTTCTGGCCAAGACAGAGGCATAGGTAGATACACTTTGCCTCCTCGCAGAATCAAAAGAAGGACAACAAAAAATTTAAAAACAAAAAACAACCAGAATTGCCAGAAAATTGAACTGTATAAAAGTGTGAAATCCAAGGCATTAAAGAAGATACACTCATCCAGACTGGTAGGACGTTTAGAGAGAATGAACAGCAAGGCAGCAGCTGGAGGACCCAGTGGATGAGGAGGCAGATGGCAGTCCCACATTTGTGTGCAGATAAACTGGGAAGAACAACTGGGGAGTGAGACAGACCACACAACCCAGAGTTCCAGTGTGAGAAAAGAAAGCCTCAAAACCTCTGACTGTAAAAATCTGTCAGAGTTGCTGCTGCAGGAAAAACTCCCAGCCTCACAGGAGAGTTAATTGGAGAGACCCACGGGATACTAGAATATACATAAAACCACCCACCAGGGAATCAGCACCAGAAGGGTCCAATTTGCTTGTGGGTAGTGGGGGAAGTGACTGAAAGCCAGCTGAGAACCAAGAAAGCACCATTGTTCCCTCTCTGATCCCTCCCCAACATACATGGCCACAGCACTGGGAGTGAGTTGCCCCACCTTGGCAAATACCTAAGGCCTCATCCCTTAAAACATAATAGTTGTGCTGAGACAAAGAAATTTGGCCCAAATGAAAGAACAGATCAAAGCCCAGAAAAAGAACTAAGTGACAAAGAGATAACCAACCTATCAGATGCACAGTTCAAAACACTGGAAATCAGGATGCTCACAGGAAAGTCTGAGTATAGTCACAAAATAGAGAAAAAAGTGAACATTATGAAAAGTGAAGTAAAGGAAAATGTACAGGAGACCAACAGTGAAGGGAAGGAAACTAGGACTCAAATCTACAGTTTGGAGCAGAAGGAAGAAATAAACATTCAGCCAGAACAGAATAAAGAAATAAGAATTCAAAAAAAAAAAATGAGGAGAGGCTTAGGAACCTCCAGAACAACTTTAAACATTCCAACATTTGAACCATAGGGGTGCCAGAAGGAGGAGAGGAAGAGCAGGAAATTGAAAATTTATTTGAAAACATAATGAAGGAGAACTTCTCCAATCTGGCAAAGGAAATAGACTTCCAGGAAGTCCAGGAAGCTCAGAGAGTCCCAAAGGAATTGGACCCGAGGACACACACAGCAAGGCACATCATAATTACATTACCCAAGATTAAAGAGAAGGAGAGAATCTTAAAAGCAGCAAGAGAAAAGGAAACAGTTACCTACCAAGGAGTTCCCATAAGGGTATCCGCTGATTTCTCAAAAGAAACTTTGCAGGCAAGAAGGGATTAGAAAGAAGTGTTCAAAGTCATGAAAGGAAAGGACCTACATCCAAGATTACTCTATCCAGAAGAGATATCATTTACAATGGAAGGGAAGATAAAGTGCTTCCCATATAAGGTCAAGTTAAAGGAGCTCATCATCACCAAGCCTTTATTATATGAAATCTTAAAGGGACTTATCTAAGAAAAAGAAGATGATCAAAACTATGAACAATAAAGTGACACAACTTTCAACAACAGAACAATAAAAACAAAAAAAATTAAGCAAACTAGAATAGGAACAGAATCACAGCAATGGAAATCACATGGAGGGTTATCAGTGGGGAGGGGGAGTGGGGAGAATGGGGGGAAAGGTACATGGAATAAGAAGCATAAATGATAGGTACAAAAAAGATGGAGGGTAAGAATAGTATAGGAAATAGAGAAACCAAAGAACTTATATGGATAACCCATGGACATGACCTAAGGTGGGGAGGAATGGCAATGGGAGGGGAGGTGCAAGGCAGAAGGGAACAAAGGGGAGAAAAAAATGGGACAACTGTAATAGCATAGTCAATAAAATATACTTTAAAAATAGAAAATAGGAAAACAATAGAGAAAAGTCAGTGCAACAGAAAGTTGGTTGAAAAGGTCAACAAAATTAACAAAACTTTAGCTACCTTGCTAAGGAAAAAAAGAGAAAGTCCAAATAACTAAAATCAGAAGTGAAAGTGGGGAAGTCGAAGCTATAGAAATAAAAGGATTTTAAGGGTGTACTATTGTCACAGGTATGCACAGGTAATCAGGTTCTTGGTGATCTCAAAGAAGGAATTGAATGAGTCACACAAACAGAGTGAAGCAAAGCAAGCAAGCATTGTTAAGGACAGTACACGCCACAAAATATGGGAGCAGGCTGATCTCCCGAATGAAGAATGGCCTCTTGTTGTCTGAGGGGGGTTATAATTTTATAAGACTTTTTATGTCTCTATTCTTAATTTACTTTCTACTGCACTTCTATTAGAAGTTATATAATTTTTCTGCTATGGTGCATGCAATTACCCATAGTTCTCCCTGATTTCCCTCTCAGGGAGAAGAAACTGCAATGCTAATTTATTAAAATTAGATTATAATGATACTAATTTGGACTATAGGTTATTTAAGAGTGAAGTGCATGAGTCCAACTGTGGTTTTAAGTATTACTAAGCTTTTACAAGACTATTTTCAGAATTCAGGATGTTGGTTAGTGTCAATGTCAGCTACCTACTTTGATTTCAGCCTCCCAGGACTACCTCATTTTTATTTTGCTTATCTTTCTTTAGCATATTTTGTGTTTGCTGCAGATGCCTTCAGAACTTCTTCATTTCTAACCATCTGCCTGCCCCACTATGGACAACTGTATGCCAATCAATTGGATAACCTGGATGAATGGACAAATTGATAAAAACACATATTTACCAACACTAACTCATGACAGAATAGAAAATCTGAATAGACCTAAGGAGATTGAAAGAATAATAAAAAATCTCTCACCAAAGAAAAGTCCTGGACATGTTTGCAGAACTGGTGAATTCTACCAAACATTTAAAGAACAAATGTCAGTTCTTCTCAAACTCTTCCAAGAAACTGAAGAGGAGAGAACAGTTTGTTACTGATTTCTGAGGCCATCATTACCCTGATACCAAAGCCACATAGAGACATTACAAGATAGGAAAACTAGAGACCAACATACCTGATGAACAATAATGCAAAAATCCTCAGCAAAATACTAGCATACAAAATCATCAGCATGTTGAAAAGATTAAAAACCATGATCAAATAAACTGTATTACAAGGCCACTGTAATCAGAACAGCCTGGTATTAAAATAGGTACATAGCCCAATGGAACAGAACAGAGAGCCCAGAAATAAACCCAAGTCTCTACGGTCAATTAATATTTGACAAAGGGGGAAGAATCATAAAATGAGGCAAAAAATAGCCTGTTCAACAATTGGTGTTGGGAGATCTGGACAGTTACATGCAAAAAAATGAAACTTGATCACCAACTTAAACCATACACAAAAATAAATTCAATGTGGATAAAAGACTTAAATATAAGTCATAGCACCATAAAAGTCCTAGAGGAAAACATTAGCAGGAAAATCTCAGACATTCCATGAAGCAATATCTTCACAGATATGTCCCTTAAAGCAAGGGACATAAAGGAAAGAATAAATAAATGGTATCTCATCAAATTAAAAAGTTTCTGCATGGCTAAAGAAAACAGCATTAAAATGAAAAGAGAGCCAACCATATGGGAAAACATTTGCCAATGACACCTCGGACAAGGGCTTGATCTCCAAAATATATAAAGAACTCACACAACTCCACTCCAGGAAGACAAAAAACCCAATTATAAAACAGGCAAAAGACTTGAACAGACACTTCTCCAAGGAGGACATACAGAGAGCCCAGAGACACATGAAAAGATGCTCAGCATCACTAACCATCAAAGAGATGCAAATTAAAACCACAATGAGTTACCACTTCACACCAGTCAGAATGGCCAACATAAACAAATCAACAAACAAGTATTGGAGAGGATGTGGAGAAAAGGGAACCCTAGTGCACTGTTGGTGGGAATGCAGACTGGTGCAGCCACTGTGGAAAACAGTATGGCATTTCCTCAGAAAACTAAAGATGGGACTTTAGTTTTTGACTGCTGGGATTATACCCTAAGAGCCCTGAAATGCCAATCCAAAAGAACCTATGCACCCCAATGTTCATAGCAGCACAATTTACAATAGCCAAGTGCTGGAAGCATCTAAGTGCTCATCAACAAATGAGTGGACCAAAAAACTATGATACATTTACACAATGGAATTCTATGCAGCAGAGAGCAAGAAGGAGCTTATACCCTTTGGTATAGCATGGATATAACTGGAGAGCATTATGCTAAGTGAAATAAGCCAGGCAGTGAGGGACAAATACCATATGATCTCACATTGAACTGGAACATAATCAACAAAAGAAAAAAGCAAACAAAATATAACCAGAGACATTGAAATTAAGAACAATCTAACAATAGCCAGAAAGGAGTGGAGAGGGGACAGTGGGAATAAGGGTTTTCAGGAACTACTATGAACAAAACCAATGGGGAGGGTGGAAGCAAGGGAGGGAGGTGGGTTTGGAGGGGGTGGGGAAGGAGAAAATATAGACAATTGTAATTGAACAACAATAAAATAATTTGAATTTTTTTTAAAAAAAACATGATCAAGTGGAGTTAATCGCAGCATACAAGGATGATTAGTCATATGTAAGTCAATCAGTGTAATCCACCACATCAATAGAATGAAAGGAAGAAAACCACATGATCACCTCAATTGACACAGAAAAATCGCGTGATAAAATTTAACATCCCTTCATGATAAAAACACTCAATAAACCAGGAATAGAAGAAAACTATCTCAACATTAAAAATCCATATATGAAAAACCCAGAGCAAACATGCTGAATGGTGAAAGAATGAAAACTTTCCCTCTAAGATCAGGAATAGGCAAGGATGCCTGCTTTTCAACATAGTACTAGAAGTTCTAACCAGAACAATTAGGCAATAAAAAGAGGTAAAAAGTAACAAAATTGTAAAAGAAGTAGAATCATCTCTGTTTGCAGATGATATGGTCTTATATGCAGAAAACCCTAAGGATAACACACTCACACACACACACACACACACACACACACAAAAACCTTATTAGAACTAATAAGTGAACTCTGAAAAGTAGCAGGATACAAAGTCAACACAGAAAAACAGTTGCATTTCTTTATACTGACAATGAGCACTCTGAAAAGTAAATTTAAAAACAATTCATTTAGAATAATATCAAAAAGAATAATATATTTAGGAATTAATCAAGGAGTTGAATTAATCAAGGAGAAGAATTGTACAATGAAAACTGTAAAACACTGCAGAAGATATTAAAGGAGATATAAATAAATGAGAATGCATCCCATGTTAATGGATGGATTGAAAGACTTAGTATTAGTAAAATCTCAGTGATACCCAAAGCAATATACAGATTCAATGCAATCCCAATCAAAAATCCAATGGCTACCCTGACTGGTGTGGTTCAGTAGTTTGGGTATCATCCCACAATGAAGGGTTACCAGCTCAATTCACAGTGTGAGCACATGCCTGTGTTGTGGGCCAGGTCCCCAGTTGGGGCCATGCAAGATGCAACCAATTGATGTTTCTCTTGCATATCAATGTTTCTCTCCCTCTCTTTCTCCCTACCTTCCCCTCTCTAGAAATAAATAAATAAAAATCTTTTTTAAAAATCCAATGACTTTTTTCAAAAATAGAAAAGCCCAAACTAAAATTCATATAGAATCTCAAAAGAATCTGTAGAGCCAAAACAAATTTTAAAACAGCAAAACTGGATGACAAATGTTTCCTAATTGCAAAACTTACCAAAAAGCTACAGTAATTAAAACAGTGTGGTATTAGTATAAAGATAGACTTATAAACCAATGGCTTATAACAGAAATCCAAGAAATAACCCCTCACATGTATGGGCAAATGAGGGTGCCAAGAACATCCAAAGGAGAAAGAACAGTCTTTTGAATAAATGGAGCTGGGAAAACTGGATCTCCACATGCAAAAAATAAAGTTAGATCCTTACTTAATACCATATATAAAAATTAACTCAAAATGTATCAAATAGCTAAACATAAGATATAAGCCAATAAAATCTCTTAGAAGAACATATAGCAAAAAATGTTCAAGACATTGGATTTGAGAATAATTTCTTGGATGTGACACCAAAGACAAAGGTAACAGAGGAAAAAATGGGAAAATTAAATTGGACTTTATAAAAATTTAAATTTTTATACATCAAATACTGCTATCCACACAGTAAAAAAGAAACTGAAAGAATGGGAAAAATATATGCAAACCCTATATCTAATAGGGGATTACTAACCAGAGTATATAGAGAACTCCTAAAACTCAACAACAGCAATTTTTTAAAAGCTCACTTAAAATAGAAAACTGGAGGAGGATCAAGGATGGTGGTGGTATAGGTGTAGCTTACCTCCTCCCAGGACCAAACTGGAATTACAACTGAATTGTAGAAAAGTCATCGTGAATAAACAATTGAAGACTAGCTGGAGAGAAGCCTTTTAACCAAGGACACACAGAAGAAATCACATCACCACAACAAGACTAGTAAAAAGTGCTCATCTCCCACAGGTGGCAGCTGAAGTTCCAGAGGAATATTTCAGCAGCCAGGGGATTCCTCCTGAGAAGTGTAGGGTACAAACCCAAAGGTGGGCTCCCCAGCCTACAGCACCAGAACTAGGAAAGGCACCCACATAACATATGGCTATGAAAAGCAGCCAGATTTCTGTCCACCAGAGACAGACAGCTAGAAGAGTAGCCACCTTCTTAAAGGGCCAATACACAAAATTTTGTTTGCAGCCATTCACCCTCGGTTCCAGCAAAGGGAGGGCAGAGCAGACTAGAGCCATGTGAGGAGATTCTGGGGTTTGTGGCTCTATGGAGGTCGTTGAAGTGTCAGCTCCCAGGGTCCCTGTGCTCAACCTTTTCTCATACTGCAGAAGCCATCATTCCTGGTCAGAGCACTGCCCTCCATGTGGCATGGAGCCTGGGGGAAAGCAATAGCCCCAACCACAGGAATCGCTCTCACTCCACCCTGCGAAGCATAAGCCAGACTGCAGAGGAGCATAGCTGGAGGTTATTTCAGTGACTAAGCCTAATAGAAAGCCTACAGGTGAAAGCAAACCTCTGGGAGTTTTGAGACTTTAGCTGACCCTCCCCAGGCCTGACTGCTAGTAAAAATCAGCCTTGGTGTGCAGCTTGGTTCTTTCCGCACACACCCAGGCTGAACAGAGGGAACCACAAACTATGGATCACTGATAGCTCCAAAAAAGTTGCCCAAGGCCAATCACAGGCAGCATCTGACATAGGTCTGCACCAGAGTCTTTACAGATCTACCTAATATACAGAAACAAACACAAAGAGACATCCAAATAGGGAGGTAAAGAAACAGGCTTGCCCTGGCTGGCATAGCTCAGTGGATTGAGCTCAGGCTGCGAACCAAAGTGTCGCAGGTTCGATTCCCAATCAGGACACATGCCTGGGTTGCAGGCCATGGTCCCCAGCAACCTCACATTGATGTTTCTCTCTCTCTCTCTCTTTCTCCCTCCCTTCCCTCTCTAAAAATAAATAAATAAATAAAATCTTTTTTTAAAAAAGAGCTAGCTCTTGATGAAATTAAAAAAAAAAAGAAACAGGCTCAAAATGAAAGAACAAGAGAATTCTCCAGAAGAAAAGCTAAATAAAATGGAGGCAAGCAATTTATCATATATAGAGTACAAAGTAATGATTATAAGGATGTTCAACAGCATGAAAAAATACATAGAACCCATTAAAAAGGACTAGTACAAAAGTAAAGAAAAATATCTGAAATAAATAATACACTGGAAGGAATAAGCAGTAGGTTAGATAAAGCAGAAAACTGAATCAGAGATTTGGAAGACAAGGTAAAGAAATCCAGTCAGAAAAGCAAAAAGAAAAAAGAATTTAAAAAAAATAAGGATAGTTTAAGGGACCTTTGGGACAATATGAAGCAAAACAACATCTGCATCATAGGGCTACCCAAAGGAGAAGAGAGAGAGCAAGGGGTCAAAAACCTATTTGAAAAAATAATAACCAAAAAGTTTCCTAACCTGGTAAAAGAAAAAGACACACAAGTTCCAGAAGATCAGAGAGTCCCAAATAAAATGGACACAAAGAGGCCCATACCAAGACACATCATAATTAAAATGGCAAAGCTTAAAGGCAAGCAGAGAATCTCAAAAGCCACAAAAAAAGCAGACAGTTACCTACAATAGAGCTCCCATAAGACTGTCATCTGATATCTTAACAGAAACATCTATTTCAAACTAAAAGGGATTGTCATGAAATATTCAAAGGGATGAAAATCAAGGAAATTCAACCAAGGCTACTTTACCCAGAAAGGCTATCATTTAAAATTGAAGGAGAAATAAAGAGCTTCCCAGCAAGAAAAAGATAAAGGAGATTGTTACCACCAAACCAGCATTGCAACAAATGTTAAATCCTTGCTTTAAGAAGAAGGAGAAAGAGGAGAAGGAGAAGGAGGAGGAGAGGAACTAGAAGAGGGAGAAGAAGGAGGAGGAGCAAGAACAACAGAGGAACATAGTTAAAAAATAAAAAGGATAAATACGTATCTATCAATAATCATTTTCAACATAAAGGGGTTAAGTGCTCCAATCAAAAGACAAAAAGTGGCTGAATGAGTAAGAAAACAAGACACATATATGTGCTGCCTTTAAGAGACCCACCTCAGAATGAAAGACACACAGACTAAAAGTAAACAGATAGAAAAAGATAGTTGATGCAAATGGGAAGGAAAAAGAGCTGGGGTAGCCGTACTTATATCTGACAAAATAGACATTAAAAGCAAGGCTATATAGTAAGAGACAAAAATTGACACTATATAATGATATAGGTAACAATCCAAAAAGAGGATATAACTCTAGTAAACATTTATGCAGCCAACATTGTAGCATCTAAATATGTAAAACAAATTTTGATGGACATGAAGGGAGAGATTGACAGAAATACAGTCATCATCGAGGATTTTAACACCCCATTGACTTCAATGGATAGATCTTCCAGGCAGGAAGTCGACAAGGAGACAGCAGTCTTGAATGACACACTAGATCAAATGGATTTAATTAATATCTTCAGAGGATTTCATCCCAAAGTAGCAGAACATACAATCTTTTTCAAATACACATGGAACATTTTCTGAGATAGACCATATGTTAGGACACAAAACTAGTCTCAATAAACCTGAGAAGATTGAAATCATATCAAGCATCTTCTCTGAACATTGTGCTATGAAAGCAGAAATCAATCACAAGAACACTGAAATATACACTACAACATGGTAGTTAAATAAGATATTATTAAACAATGGGTAGGTTAGCAATACAATCAAGGAAGAAATCAAAATATACCTTGAAACAAATGAAAATGAGAACACACAAAATCTGTGAAACACAGGGAAAGCAGTCCTAACAGGGAAATGCATAGCATTGATCTAACTTTACACTTACAGAAACTAGAAAAATAAACACAAACAAAGCCAAAAATTAGTAGAATAAAGGAAACAATAAAAATCAAGTAGAAAAAAATGAAATAGTCTAAAAAACAACTTAAAAGATCAGTGAATCCAAGAGTTGATTCTATGAAAAGATAAACAAGGTTGACAAACCTTTAACCAGACTCATCAAGGAAAAAAGAGAGAGGAGCACTGAAATATATAAAGTCAGAAATGAAGAACAAGTATCAATTGATACCACAGAAATATAAAGGATTATAAGAAAATATTACAAATGTATGCCAACATATTGGACAACCTGGGTGAAATGGATAAATTCCTAGAAATATACAATTGCCCTGGCTGGTGTAGCTCAGTGGATTGAGCGCGGGCTGCGAACCAAAGCATTGCGGGTTCGATTCCCAGTCAGGACACATGCCTGGGTTGCAGGCCACGGCCCCCAGCAACTGCACATTGATGTTTCTCTCTCTCTCTCTTTCTCCCTCCCATCCCTCTCTAAAAATAAATAAATAAAATCTTTTTTCAAAAAAGAAATATACAATCTTCCAAAACTAAATAGGAAGAATCAGAGAATCTGAATAAACAGATTACACCTACTGAAATTGAGACAGTAGTCAAAAAACTCCCAACAACAACAAAAAAGTCCTGAACCAGATGGGCCTCAGATGAATTTTACCAAATAATCTGAAAAGAACTAACACCTCTCCTTCCCAAACTATTCCAAAAAAATTCAAGAGGAGAGAAATGCTCAAGTTCATTTTACAAGGCCAGCATTATCCTAACTCCAAAGCCAGATAGACACTACAAACAAAATAAGTTGTAGGCCAATATTCCTGATGAATACATATGCTAAAATCTTCAACAAAATATAAGCAAACCAAATACAACAATACATCAAAAGGATCATACACCATGATCAAGTGGAATTTATTCTGACAAGGCAAAGTTGGTAGAATACTCACAAAATAAATGTGATACACCACACAAACAAAATAAAAGATCAACACCACATGATCATATGAAAAGATGCAGAAAAAAACATGTAATAAAATCTAGCACCCATTTATGATGAAAACACTCAGCAAAGTGGGAATGGAGGGAATATAACTCAATGTAATAAAGAATATATATGACAAGCCCATGGTCAGCATCATATTCAATGGGCAAAAACTACAAACATTCAAGATCAAGAACAAGACAGGAATGTATGCTTTTACCACTCTTATTCAACATAGTGCTGAAATCAGATAAGAGGAAATAAAGGCATTCAAATTGGAAAGAAAGAAGTAAAACTGTCATTATTTGTAGATGACATGGCACTCCATATAGAGAATCCTAATGATTCTACCAAGAAAGAACTAGAACTGATAAATGCATTTGGTAAAGTAGCAGGATACAAAATTAATGTCCAGAAAACAGTTGCATATTTATATGCCAATAATGAACTACCAGAGAGGGAAATTATTTTCTTTTTGGCTGTAACTGCCATCTTCCAGTAATTTGCCAAAATGACTAACTGAAAGGAAAAGAGGAAAAGTACTCATTATATGTTTTCTAGGCCTTTTAGAAAACATGGAGTTGTTCCTTTAGCAATATATATGCAATTCTACAAGAAAGGTGATATTGTAGATATCAAGGAAATGGGCACTGTTCAAAAAGGAATGCCCTACAAATGTTACCATGGCAAAACTGGTAGACTCTACAGTGTCACCCAGCATGCATTGGGCATTGTTGTAAACAAACAAGTTAAGGACAAGATTCTTGCCAAGAGAATTAATATATGAGTTCAGCATATTAAGCACTCTAGAGTCGAGATAGCTTCCTGAAATGTGTGAAGGAAAATGATCAGAAAAAGAAGGAAGCCAAAGAGAAAGGTACCTGGGTTCAACTGAAACATCAACCTGCTCCACCCAGAGAAGCACACTTCGTGAGAATAATGGAAAGGAGCCTGAGCTGTTGGAACCCATTCCCTATGAATTCATGGCATGATAAGTGTGGGGGAAAAAAAAAGACTTTTATACTGATAAAAAAGGGGGGATTAAGAAAACAATTTTATTCACAGTTGCTTCAAAAAAACAAAATACCTAGGAATATATTTAACCAAGGATGTAAAAGACCTGCATTTGGAAAATTATAAGACACTAAAGAAAGATATTAAATAAGATACAATAACTGGAAGCATATAATTTGTTCACAGGAAAAATTAACATCATTAAAACATCCATACTATCCAAAGCAAACTGTAGATTCAATGAAATTCCTATCAAGATACCAATGACATATTTCACAGAACTAAAACAAATATTCCAAAAATTTGTGTGAAACCACAAAAGACTCCAAATAGCAACAGTAATTTTTGAGAAAGAACAAAGTTGAAGGGATCATACTACCTAATATCAAATTATATTATAAGGCCTTATTAATGAAAACAGCATGGTTGGCACAAAGACATACAGATTTTTAAATATATTTTACTGATTATATTATTACTCCCTCATTATTCCCTCCCACCCTGTAAGCCCCCTCCCACCAGCATTCCCCCACTTCAGTTCATGGCCATGGATCATACATATAAGTTCTTTGGTTTCTCCATTTCCCATACTATTCTTAACTTCCCCCTGTCTATTTTGTACCTACCATTTACGCTTCTTATTCCCTGTACCTTTCCCCCCATTATCCCCATTCCCCCTCCCCACTGATAACCTTCCATGTGATCTCTATTTTTGTGAATCTGTTTCTGGTCTACTTGTTTGCTTAGTTGTGTTTTTTTTTTTGGGGGGGGGGGTAGGTTCAGTTGTTGATAGTTGTGAGTTTGTTGTCATTTTACTGTTCATAATTTTGATCATCTTCTTTTTCTTAGATAAAGCCCTTTAACATTTCATATAATAAGGACTTGGTGATGATGAACTCTTTTAACTTGACCTTAGCTGGGAAGCACTTACCCACCCTTCTATTATAAATGATAGCTTTGCTGGATAGAGTAATCTTGGATGTAAGTCCTTCCATTTCATGACTTTGAACACTTCTCTCCCACCCCTTCTTGCCTGCAAGGTTTCTTTTGAGAAAGCAGCTGATACCCTTGTGGGAACTCCTCGATAGGTGAGTTCCTCTGTCTCCTTTTCTCTTGATACTTTTAAGATTCTCTCCTTATCCTTCATCTTAGGTAATGTAATTATGGTGTGCCTTGCTGTGTGTGTCCTTGGGTCCAATTTCTTTGGGATTCTCTGAACTTCCTGGACTTCCTGGAAGTCTATTTCCTTTGCCAGATTGGAGAAGTTCTCCTTCATTATGTTTTCAAATAAATTTTCAATTTCCTGCTCTTCCTCTCCTCCTTCTGGTACCCCTATGGTTTAGATGTTGGAATGTTTAAAGTTGTCCTGGAAGTTCTTGGACATTTTTTTTGAATTCTTATTTCTTTATTCTGTTCTGGCTGAATGTTTATTTCTTCCTTCTGCTCCAAACTGTAGATTTGAGTCCCAGTTTCCATTCCTTCACTGTTGGTCTCCTGTACATTTTCCTTTACTTCACTTTTTATAGCCTTCACTTTTCCCTCTGTTTTGCCACCATACTCAAACTCTTCTGTGAACATCCTGATTACTAGTATTCTGAACTGTGCATCTGATAGGTTGGCTATCTCTTCGTCACTTAGTTCTTTTTCTGGAGCTTTGATCTGTTCTTTCATTTGAGCCATATTTTTTTTGTCTCCATGTGCCTGTTATGCAGTAAGGGGCAGAGCCTTAGGTATTTGCCAGGGTGGAGTTACCCACTTTGCTGCACTGTGAAACTGTATGTGGGGAAGGGGTCCACAAGGGGAAAATGCCACATGCTCAGCTCTTGGCCAGTTTGCAGTCACTTCCTCCACTACCCACAAGCAAATTGGGCCCTTCTGGTGCTGATTCCCAGGTGGGTTTGGTTTGTGTACATTCTTGAACTCTGTGGTTCTCCCCAGTGAACTCTCCTGCTTCCTCAACTCCCACAGGTTTTTTCAGTCAGAGCTCTTGAGGCTTTATTTCACTGTGATGGAACCCAGGGTTACCCAGTGTGTCTCACTCCCCAGTTGCTCCTCCCATTTTATCTGCAGACAAACATAGAACTGCCCAATCCTCCAGCCCCCACCTCACCCAGTCCACCAGCCACTGGCTTGCCAGGCATCCTTTCTGCCCCAGCTGCCCATCTCCACTGCTCCTACTGGTCTGGATGAATGTTTCTTCTTTAACTTCTTGGTTGTCGGACTTCCATACAGTTTGACGTTCTGGAAGTTATGTTTCTTTTTGATGTTAAACTTCTTTCTGTCCTTATTTTGGTTCTGCAAGAAGGCAAAGTGTATCTACCTATGCCTCCATGTTGGCTGGGAGTCTCCAGACATACAGATTAATGGAACATAATAGAGAGTCCAGAAATGAACCCACACCTACCCCTACAGTCAATTAATATTTGACTGAGGAGGCAAAAACATACAATGGGCTAAAGATAGTCTATTCAATAAATGGTGTTGGGAGAATTGAACAGATATGTGCAGAAAAATGAAACTAGACCACTTCATATGCTACTCACAGAATAAATTCAAAATGGATTGAAGGCTTTCATGTTTGACTCAAAGCATAAAAATCCTAGAAGAAAACATAGGCAGGTTGATCTTGGCATTGCTTGTAGCAATATTTTTTTTGATATATCTTCTCAGGCAAAGGAAACAAGAGAAAAAATAAACAAATGGGACTATATAAAACTAAAAAGGTTTTGCACAGCAAAGGAAACCATCGACAAAATGAAAAGACAATCAACTACATTGGAGAATATATTCTCCAACACATCAGATAAGGAGTTAATATGCAAAATTTGTGAAGAACTTATAAAGCTCAGCCCCAAAATAATATACAAAACTATTAAAAATGAGCAAAGTGTGTGAATAAACACTCCTCCGAAGAGAACATACAAATGACCAATAGACATATGAAAAGATGCTCAACATCACTAATCATCAAAGAAATGCAAAGTAAAACCACAATGAGATATCACTTCACACCTGTCAGAATGGTTATCATCAGTAAATCAACAAACAACAAATGCTGGGGAGGATGTGGAGAAAAGGCAACCCTAGTGCACTAATAGTGGGAATGCAAAATGATACAGCCACTATGAAGAACAGTATGGAGTTTCCTCAAAAAAATTAAAAATGGAGCCTGACTAGTATTGCTCAGTGGGTTGGACATCATTCCACAAACTGAAAGGTTGCCTGTTTGATTCCCAGTCAAGATATCTTCCTGGGTTGCTGGCCAGGTTCCCAGTTGGGGGTATGCAAGAGGCAGCCAATGGATGTTTTATTCATGAATGTATCTCTCCCTCTCTTTCTCCTTCCCTTTCCCACTCTCTGAAAATACATATTTAAAAAAAATAAAAATGGAATTGCCTTACAATGCAGCTATTCTACTTCTGGGAATTTATCTGAAGAAACCCAAAACACTAATTTGAAAGAATAAATGCATCCCTATGTTCATTGCAGCATTATTTACAATCACCAAGATTTAGAAGCAGCTCAAGTGTCCATCAGTAGATGGGTGGATAAAAAAGCTATGGTGCATTTATACAATGGAATACTGCTCAGCAGAAAAAAAAATAAAAGAAAATGTTACCCTTTGCAACAGCATGGATGGACCTAAAGAACATTATGCTAAGTGAAATCAGCCAGTCAGAAAAAGACAAGTACCAAATGATTTCACTCATATGTGGAATCTAATGAAAAAAAAATGAACTAACAAGCAAAATAGAGACACACTCATAGATAGAGAGAAGGCTGACTGTTCTGGGAGGAGGAAGGAGGGGTGGAGTGATAGAGCAAAAAAACAAAAAAGAACTCATGGACACAGAGAACAGTGTGTCAATTGCAGAGGGGAAGGAGGATGGGTAGAGGTGGAAGAGGGTATAGTGGAAATAAATGGTAATGGAAAAAATACTAAAAAAGGAACTATTAAAAGAAACGTAAAAAATAAAATAAAATAAAAATGGACAAATTCCTTAAAAAGATATTTCTCCAAAAAAAGATATATAAATGGCAAATAAGTAGATTAAAAAATGCTCAATATCACTAAATATTAGGGAAATTAAAAATCAAAATCACAATGAGAGACCACCTCACACACAATAGGATGGCTACTATCCAAAAAAGGTAGAAAATAACAAGTATTGCAGGAGATATGAAGAAACTGGAATGCTTCTGCACTATTGGTTGAAATGCAAAATGGTGCTACCGCAGAGGGCAACAATATGGAAGTTCTTCAAACAATTAAAAATAGAATTAACCCATGACCCAGCAATTCCACTTCTAGGTACATACCCAAAATAATTGAAAGTAGAGTTTACAAGAAATATACATACACCCATGTTCATAGCATTATTCACAGTAACTAAAATGTGGAAGCAACCTAAGTGTCCATCAACAGATAAATGTTTAGGCAAAATGTGGCCTATATACACATGGACTATTACACAGTCTTAAAAAAAGAAATTCTCAGGGCTGCTGGTCAAGATGGTGGCTCACCTCCTCACACAACCACATGAAAACTACAACTAAACTATAAAATAACTATCACTCAGAACCATCAGAAATCAAGTTGAATGGAAATCTGACAACTAAGGAATTAAAGAAACCACATCCATCCAGACTGGTAGTAGTAGCAGAAACACGGAATGGGATGGTCCCACAACCACGTATGATGGATAAAAATTTGGGAAAGATATCTTCAGAGCAAGGAGTCCCACCCCACATCAAGCTCCCAAGCACAGGTTTCCAGTAACAGGAAGGTAAGTCCCCATGACTTCTAGCTGCAAAACCCAACAGGGACTGAGTCACTGGAAGAAACATCTGGAGTCCCAAGCAGTTCCTCTTAAAGAACCCACACACAGACTTACTCAGACTCACTCCCTCTGAGCTCCAGCACTGGAATAGCAGCTTGAAAGGCACCAGTGGCATAAGGAGAGGAACTGAATTGTCTGGCTTCAAGGTGAGAGCTGGGGCACAGCTTTTTCCCACACAGAAAGGTGGGCAGAGACCATTGTTCCTTTTCTGAACCCTTGCCCCACAGAGCTACAGAGCCAGCAAGTGGATACCATGTCTGAGGCTCCATCAACCTCTCTAACACTGTTTGCCCCACCCTAGGGATCCCCTAAGACTCCATGCCAACCACTTATGGACCTTCCCAAGTTGTTAACAGTGAGTTTTTTGTATGAATGGCTGGTCTTCTCTTATGCTTCACAACTTCTTAAATCCTATTCACAAAGCAACAGCCAGCCTCAGTCAGCCTCCAACCCCAATTCCTCTTGCTAATAGGCCCCAGGCCTGGCACTAACAGCAGCCAGCCTAGATTCTCAGCTTGGTTTCACCTGGGAATCTCCAAACCCAGCACAAGTAGCAGCCATCACAGATTACTTTATAGCTCATGCGGGGTGGCCCTATGCAGAACACAGGCTGGGCCTGACCTTGGCCTGCCCCACCCAGGAAACCCCAGAGCCTGCACACACAATAGATAGCTACAAACCATGTCAGAGCACGACCACCCTGCCCCTGCACAGCTAATCCTCCACAGAAAGCAGAGGCTGGTCACTAGTAGCCACAGCCAGTGCTTGCAACTGACCAGCCTGGGTGAACACCTCTCTGACTTGTAAACAGCAATCAAGGCTCAAATACAAGAGGGGGATGTGCTCATCAGCCCACATGAAGGATGCACCTCAAGTACCCAGCTTGGGTGATAGGGAAGCTGTGCCACTGGATCCTACCGGACACCTACTACATTAGGCCAAGCTACCAAGACACAGAGTCATAGCAGCTCTACCTAATACATAGAAACAAATACAAGGAGGCTGACAAAATTAGGAGAAAAAGGAAAAGAAACATGGCCCAAGTGAAGAAGCAGATCAAAACTCCAAAAAAACAGCTAAACAAAATGGAGATAAGCAACCCATCAGATGAAGAGTCCAAAAAGCTGGTTATAAGGATGCTCAAGGAACTTAGTGAGGACCTCAATAGCTTTAAAAACTCCAGTCAGAAATGAAGGAAACACTAATTGAAATAAAGAACAATTTACAGGGAATCAACAGTAAAGTGGATGAAACCAAGAATCACATCAATGATTTGGAACATAAGGAACCAAAAAACAACCACACAGAATGACAAGAAGAAAAAAATAATTTAAAAATGGTGATAGTATAAGAAGCCTCTGGGACAACTTCAAGCATTCCAACATTTGCATCATAGGTATGCGAGAATGAGAATAGAAAGAGCAAGAAATTGGAAATCTATTTGGACAAATAATGGAAGAAAATTTCCATAATTTGGTGAAGGAAATAGACATGCAAGTCCAGGAAGCACAGAGTCCCAAACAAGATGGATGCAAAAAAGCCCACTCCCACACACATCATAATTAAAATGCCAAAGGTTAAAGATAAAGAAAGAATCTTAAAAGCAGCAAGAGTAAAGAAGTTAGTTACCTACTGGAGAGTCCCCATAAGACTGTCAGCTGATTTCTCAAAAGAAACTTTGCAGGCTATAAGGGATTTGCAAGAAATACTCAAAGTCATAAAAAGCAGGCCTACAGCCAAGATTGCTCTACCCAGCAAAGATATCATTTAGAATCAAGGGGCAGAAAAAGAGTTTCCCAGATAAGAAAAAACTAAAGGAGTTCATCATCACCAAAGCATTACTATATGAAATATTAGAGGGACTTATCTAAGAAAAAGAAGATGAAATCTATGAACAATAAAATGACAATAAATACATATCTACCAACAATTGAATATAAAAGACAAACTAAGCAAACAAGAACAGAGAAGAATCATGGATATGGAGAGCATTTTGATGTTGGCCAGATGGAATAGGGGTTGGGGGAGAGATGAGGGGATTAAGAAGTACAAATAGGTAACTATAGAATAGCTATGGGGATGTAAAGTAGAGTATAGGAAATGGAATAGTGAAAGAACTTATACACATAATCCATGCAATGGTGTGGGGATTGCCTGAGGGAATGGGTGGGTGCTGGGTAGAGGGGAGCAAAAGGGGAAAAATTGGAACAACTGTAATAGAATAATCAATAAAACGTAATTTAAAAAAGAAAAGAAATTCTTAGAATGGCTATTATCAATAAGTCCACATAAGACAAGTGTGGGCTAGGATGTTGGTGGGAATGTAGACTGGTGCAGCCACTGTGAAAAACATTACGGGGTTTCCTCAAAAAATCAAAAATAGATCTGCCTTACAACCCAGCATTTCCACTTCTGGGGATTTATCTGAAGAAACTCAAAACACTAATTTGAAAGGATATATGCACAGCTATGTTCATTTCGACACTATTTACATAGCCAAGATATGGAAGCAACCTAAGTGCCTATCAATAGGCTAATGGATAAAAAGTGGTGGTACATATATATACAATGGAATATTACTCAGCCATAAAAAGAATAAAACCTTACCATTTGCAACAGCATGGATGGACCTAGAGGGTGATATGCTCAGTGAAATAAATCAGTTAGAGAAAGAAAAATACCATATGATTCCATTTATATGTGGAATCTAAAGAACAAAATAAATAAACACAATTGAAATAGACTGATAGACACAGAGAATGAGGTCATGGTTGCCAGAGGGGAAGGGGTTTGGAGGACTGGATGAAAGAAGGCAAGGAATTAAAAAGCACAAATTGGTATTTACAAAATAGTCACAGGAATGTGAGTAGGTCATAAGGAATATAGTCAATAATAATGTGATAACTATGTATAGTGCTAATTGAGTACTGGAAATATCAAGGGGAACACTATGTAAAATATCTGATTGTCTAACTACTATGCTGTACACCTGAACCAATACAAAATAAAACTAAAAGAAAAAAAAAGAAGGAAATTCTGACATATGCTACAGCATGGGTGAACTTCGAGGACATTATGCTCAGTGAAATATGCCAGTCACAAAGGACAGGAACTGTATGATTCCACTTATATGAAGTGCTGAGAGTAATCAAACTCATAGAGACATTTCTTTTAATGTATAATGGTGGTTGCCAGAGGCTGGGGAGGAGGAATTGGGAGTTAGTGTTTAATGAGGACAATTTCAGTTTTGCAAGAGGAAAAGAGGTCTGGAGATGGACAGAGGCAATGATGGTACAACAATATGAATGTATATAATACCACTGAACCAGGCATTTAAAAATGTAAATTTTATCTTAGGTATATTTTATCATAATTTTTAAAAAGATAATGGGATGTGTGCACAGGTCCAGGAAGAGACCGTTTGGGTTTGCCTGGAGGATTTCACTAGGGAAGGAATAAAAGGCAAATTTGGCATTGTGGACTTGGACCAGATGTGCAAAGCCTTGGATAACAGAACATACTGGCAGTCCCAGTTTGGACTGCAGGTGACACGCAAAGATGGGCACTTTTCCCTGGCAGGAGCAGATGAAGAGAGAACCCAGGTGAGCTAACCAGCACTGGAGATTGTGTGTGAGGTGTATCTGAAGGCCAGTGAAGCCAGGGATTGAGGAGCTGGCCATGAGGTCTGGGTGGGAAAGGGTGAAGCTGGGAAGGGCACAGGCAGGGAAGCTGAGAGTCTCCGAGGTGGGTGAGGAGATCTAAGTGAGTGGCAGCGGTGAAGTCACATGGACTGAGCTCTGAGCCCTGTGGGGACATCAGCATTTGAGGACAGTGCCCAAGGTGCAGTGCTATCGGGAGAAACTAACTTGGCCCAGAGTAGGCCATTGCATTCCCAGGGGACCCTGTGTAAGTAATCCCAAGGGATGGAACAGGTCCCATGCTTTCTTTCAGGTGCTGACAAGAGCTACAAACCTCATCAGTGGAATGTCTCCATAAGAGACTGAAGAATGTTCCCCTGTCTCAACCCCAGAGATGGAAATGGTGACAGAGAGACAGTACTGTCAGGAATGAGGCAAAGAAGAGCACACACCACTGACCTGACAGTGTCCCTAGCACTTGGCTTGCACCGACCTTTACTGACCAGCCTCCAGAGTGGGTTGTGGAGGTGGCTCTGGGGACCTCTGAGAGGGTGACCATTAAAGGGCTGAGAAATCAGGAGGGTCACCCCCCAACTCCCACTTCCCCAGCCCCTGGTGGCCACCATGACACCTTCTGTCTCTTTGAACTTGACTCTCCCAGGTGCTACATATCTGACTTAGGAAATAAAAGGAGTTTCCTAAAAAGCTCTGAGCTTGATTCTTTGTCTTAGAAACTCAGCTTCTTGCAGTGGCTTGGAAAACTGACCTATTCTTTGCTTTGAAGATTGAAAGAATGCAGTGTGTGTGTCCATGACTCTTTGGCCAGGAATCCCCTGAACAGAGCAAGTGCCAAACAGAGAGGAGCCTCTGGGCAGCAGCAGAGGGAGCACACTCTACTGTGACGTGACCCATGAGGTGGGCAGAGGTCATGAGACATCTACTTCCTGTGGCATTGGGGAGATCATCCAACCACACTGGATCCTCCTGAGGTGATGGTCAGGGTCAAGTGGGCATGAAGACTCAGAGTCTTCCAGAAATGATGGGACTCAAGCGTGGATGAATAAAGACAATGAGGAAAACCTAGGGGGTCCTTCATGGCCATAGTGGGTAACAGAAGAGGGTGGCTATAGACTTCAGCCAGAGAGTGTTGGCCCTGGTTCTGGGCAAGGGTGTGGGAAGTAAGAGGATCATTGAGGGAAGTCTTGATGAGGGGGTATATGGTCCCCATGAAGGAAGGACCCATGGCCCATGAAGAGGGTCTGTCTGGCACCGAGTTCCAGAAGGCACTCACATGGCACACTGGGAGAGTCACTCAGCTCGTGCTGTCACTCTGGTCCAGCATGCCTCACAGTCCCACCTCTCCCTAGAGAAGTTCTATTTCTTCTCAGCCAGGCTATGTCCAGGCTTTGTTGGAATGTCTTCACCCCAACTGCCTGAGGCAGAGTGAACCACTCCTGCCTTTGTTCTGTGGACACAGATCCAACAGACACTGGGTTTTCACAAACTTGCACTTAATCATAGGTCTTTACTAGGGCTCTGTGGGGGGCTTCCTCCCAAGTTCAGAACAAAATGAGAAGATACAGGATGGGCAGATGGAAATCATATGTTAGCTTTATAGAGGCAAGATAAAGTGGCTTTTGATGCCTCTTTCCAAAATTGATGGATTAGCTGCCTGCTCACTGCCTGCTGACCTCTACCGCAGGGGTGCAGCCTGACCAATCAATGGACCCCCCTGCCCAGAACAGGGCAGGCCAGAGCCACACTGGAGGGACCAGAGGGCACTCAGCCTCTCAAGCCAGTACCATCTCCCAAACTCATAGGTGAGTGAGATCTGTCCTCTCATGGAAAGGGGGGATGAAGGAGAGGACAGGAGGGGAGCAATAAGGAGGAAAGGACAGAGGGAGGAAGGGAGGAGCAAGGAGCACCTTGAGGTCCCACTCAGGCAGGAGCACCCTGGTGGGAACATGAGTGCAGCAGCAAGGCCCACCTGGACTGTCTTCTGCTGTGTGAGAATTGCCGTCTCACTTTTTATCTGAATGTAAGCTTTCCCCAGCAGCACCCTTGCCTTCCTCACCTTGTTTTAGGCATTTCATGGAGAATTGGCACCTGTTACTACCCAGGATGGGGTTGAGCAAGCAAACGGGAAGGAAGTAGGAATAATCCTTTCCAGAACTTAGGGTTGGAGATGCCTGCATCTCCCATTCTCTGGCTGCTAGGATGTGGGCCCGGGGTGCTCTGCTGCCTCCTGAGACCACAACCAAAATGTTGTTGACGAGAGGTTTGGGTTTCCAGAGAGTTCCTCACGGCCTCTAGCCTGGCCTCTTTCTCAGATCCACATGGCCTGGAGCCTGGTTGTCTTGTCCAGCCCTGCAGGTCAGGGCCTAGTGGCTGATCTCTGTCTGCAGGGATTGGAGCGTCTTATGCCTGCCATCTGCCCAGGGCCTGGGCACTGTCACCTTAGCTTCCCCAGTCACTCTCATGTCAAGTTCAAGGCAGCAACCTGTCATTCCTTTCTCACTGGGGACTGGTCTGCTTCTTCGCTGGTGGTCGAGGACGAGGACCCACTCCCTTTTACCAGTCCATCCGGTCTTGGCTGTGTTGGGACTGACTCAATGAAGGAAAAACGCTTGCTGAGTCACTGCCACTTCCTCCAACACCCATTATCTCCATTAATTCAGGCCTCCCATCCATGTGGTGAATCACCAGCCTGAGATGGAAAGTGAGGGTGCACCCCAGATGCCAGGGGGATTTAAGAAGCACAGCTCGGTCTCCTTTTTGCAGAGCTCACAACACAGGGCCCCTCCCTGCCCTGGTAGAAGATCATCTTCCTTCTATTTCCCTTGGCATAAGCATTTCATATTCAAACACATGTCTTGACCCTGCAATGGGGAGGTTTTTGGAAAATACTTCCCTCTCAAACGAGCTCTCGTTAAAGTCACTGGTCCTGCAACATTTTTAAAAACAGAGAGTGTACTTATGTGAATGCCAGTTATTGAAATACTAGGGAAGTTTAAAATAATTAACCTGTTACATGAAAGCTCTCTTGGGTATATATTCAAATTGAATTATGCATTTCAACCTCACAAAAGGCTAAGGTCCTTCAAACCCTGATGTGGCTACTTGTTAGCTGTATCACTTTGATGGAGCCTTCTGGGTCTTTTAAGCCTTAGTTTGCTCATCTGTGACTTAGGGAAGATCACTCCTGTTTTAACAGCCTTGTAGAGATGACAGGATGTGCTTGGAGAAGGGACAATAGAATCTACTGAGGCCACCTCTGTGCCAGCTACTCTGCCAAACACTGTCTCATATTGATATCTTTTAAAATTAGCCTGGATACTTACAAAGTTATGCAATGTTGGTTATTATTATAAGTTGTATAATAACAAAAATAACTGTGGGGCAAGTCTGTTAATGTCTCTGAGCTTAATTTCTTTATCTGTGAACCTGAAATAATTCCAGCAAAATCAAAGTGTTATGTAAGACTTATATGAGCTCTCAGAGGTAAAGGTGCTGGGTAGAAGTTATAAAGAAGGTTAAGAAAGACAAATACCATATGATCTCACTTATATGTGAAATCTAAGGAATGAAATAGAAATGAAGGCATGGATACATGACTGAGCTGTGAGAGGGGGACTGGGTGAAAGAATTAGCCAACGAGCATATATGCATGACCCACAGACAAGAGTGTGGTAATGGCCAGAAGGAAAGGGGGTTGGGAGCTGGGTGGAGGACGCAAAGGTGGTAAAAATAGGGACATCTGGAATAGTATCAACAATAAAAATAAAGGGAAAAATGAGTAGATATTAGTATTGATGTTGATGATATATTTTTAAATAAATTGTAGCTTGATAATAACCTCTGTAGTTTTCCCAAGGGGCAATACCAGTCTGGGCAGTGGCATCGTTAATGACATAGCTAATGACAGAAGATCTATGTATCCTTTTATCCATCCCAGGCTTTAAATACATCCTCTGGTTGGATCACACTACCAATTTTAAGAGGGCTCAGAGGCTGCCACCCCAGATTTCTGGAGGCAGAGCTCTGCTTCTCTGAAAATAGGTCTGAGTGGTTTTTCATGTTTTTGTTTTTGTTTTTGTTTCTAAGAAAAACATGCTTTGGGATCTTTTATCTTGAGAATCCTGATTCTCATGAAAGAAACTAAAGTAGACACTGTTTTAGTATTCATTCCACAGTGAATAGTTTGTGCCATGTGAGGTCAGCTCAGGAAATTCTGAATCTTCTCGGCAAACCTGAGAGCTGGCAACAGGGGAGGTGTCTCTCCTACCCAGGGAAAGAAGGGGATTTGAAGGAGGAGGGGAGGAGAGGGAACCACAGAGAAGGAAGGGGCCACAGCACTCGGGAAAGGGAGCCCTGGGAGAGCGGCTCCTGTGGGAAACTGTGTCCCTGTCCCTATGTCCCTGCTACTCAAAAGAAAAGCTAGCTTCCTCTGGACGCTCTCGGGCCTCACTCAGCCATACATATACATACAGCGATCGACTGCCAGGTGTCACCATCTTTCTGCCTTCAAATGGGTCTTTTGTGCCAGGAAGACTGATTTCCTGGTACTACTTCCCTAAATGGCTTGACCAGACTTGAACATGACTCTTTCTCACGGGGCAGGGAAAGACAGCTGTGTGCTCAGACCTGTTCGATTAGTTTACTGTTTATGGCCAATATATATGGGCCCAGGGATTTATTTTGGTGCATTATAGCTGTAATAAAAGAGGATGGAGACATTAACAGTGTTTGATGTATGCTTGAGTCCAGAATACTTTTAACATGTTTGTGATCAGTCAGCATCTTTCAATGATGAGAAAATAAATTTTTTGTCACTCAAAAATTATGGTAAAATATATGTAACATTAAGTTTATCATGTTAACTAATTTTAAATGTACATTTCCAAGTATATTCACATATTGTGCAATCATTATCACTGCCAGAACTTTCTCATTTTCACATACTGAACCTCTGTACCCATTAAATGCTAATTCTCCATAACCCATATCCCTGCCCTGGCACACAACCATCTGCTTTCTGTCTCTATGAATCTGATGGTTTTGGCTTATTTCACTGAGTATGACGTCTTCAAGGTTCATCTATGTTGTAGCACATGGCATGATTTCCTAACTTTTTGTGGCTGAATAGTATTCCATTGCACATACAGACCACGTTTTGCTGAGCCATTCATCTGTGGACAGACACTTGGGTTGTTTCCACCTTTAGGCTATTGTGAACAGTGCTGCAAACACAGGTGTGCAAATACCTGTTCCAATGGGAATCTCTCTCTTCTGCAAAAAGCAGGGCAAATGTAAAGAGTCATGCTTTCTTGAGTTATTGTTGTTCAAAATTGGCATGTAGCTGTATTTTTAGTTTGGAAAAGTAGATACCACCATAAATAAGGAGACTGAAAATTTTGAATGGAATATATTAGGTGATTTCACTAAAGCAAAGCCAAATAACGCTGAATCTTTAAAGTGTTGTTGTGTTAATAATGAGATGATGATTTAAAATGCTTTTTAAAATAAGTGATACCCTCACAGATGAGTGATGAATAAGAAATCATCGGACCTTGGCAGTTATAGGCCTAGATGGTGAGGTTCCAAAATCCAGGTGACAGAGTACTTAAAGAAACCTGAGGAAAAACCTACCTAAGAACCTTGTGACAAGCCACTCACTATAGCCATGGGATTGTAGGAGTTTGCTAATATTGCTCATGTACCCAGGAGTTTGCTAATATTGCTCAGGGCACTGAGAGGAAGTGGTACAGGCTTATGTGTGTTTTTGTTTTTCATTTTCATGGTTACCCAATAAGTCAATAATGGCTAGATGGCTACAAATTGGAAATACAAACTCCAGAGCAATGGAAACAGTGAGGATTTACAGAGGGGGGTGTGTGTCTGTGCTGGTGCAGGAGGTCCTAGGGAGGTTGGTGCTGTCTGGGCCCTGCCATCCTGAGGGAGCTCCAGGGGCCTGGAAGGGGGCAGTGCCCTGGAGTGACCCTTCATGACAGCAGGTGGCAGCAGTGAGTAGCTCCTTGTCATTGTGGATTCCTATCCAGACAGTGGATCTGAGAAACTGGTCACCCAGTCCTATGACCAAGTGGCACGCATCCCTTTCAGCTTTTCAAAGTAGAAGAGGCCAAACTAACCACTAGTCTACAGTCTTTTCCTGGCAAAAAGCCTTCCATTTTTCATGGTTTAGCTTTTTGCTTCTAACTGCCCCCCCCCCACCCCCCAAGAAACTCTTTCAATGGCATAGAAAAGACTGAAAGGATAGACACCTGGGCGTTCATACTGACACTTCAGAGCAGGGCTGAGAATTGGACTCCCACTTTTGACTATATGCTTCTGTATTTACTACTTAAAGCAAATCATTTTAACTATATTTTAATGAAAGTTTAAAATAATGGCAATATTCTATTTCCATTTATTACTTCAGGAATAGCAATACTGGTAAAGAAACTGCAAGTACTATGAACTTTGATTCCTTTGTGATCAAAAAAATAAATAGAAACTACTCACACTTCTCAGTGAGAATTTAAAAAATTGAAAATCTTCTCAAGTAATATCTCAATTTAAAAAAAAAAAAAACATAGTCAGCAAAACACCACCTACTACACACATACACTTCCGAGTTCCACAAGGGGAAGAGGAAGAGATTCCAGATGTGCCTGTGGACTCGTGGTTTTCTTTCTCCTTGTGATATGTGGGCAGGTAAATTCTCCAGGGCAGGCAGACTGCTAATCAGGACAGATCTCAGCCTCCTGATGGAGGCAGCAGCCCATGAAAGCTCATTTCCAGCTTTTAGAATGGCCAACGAAATTCAGTCCCCTAATAACTTTGAAAGACCCCTGTGTTCCAGGCCCGTGCTGGACCCTGGGGGCAACACAACGCAGACCAGCCTGAGCCGAGCACCAGCCGAGCTGGCAGTCACAGCAACTCCTTCCTTGCTCTTGGCCTGTGTCACAGCTTCTCTTTCAAGTGGTGGGATGCGTCAACACTGAGGAGGAAAGAAGACAGACGTTAAACCTCCATTGGAAAGCCAGCAGGTTAGGCCCCCGCACGGTCACCAGGATCCATGGGAATTGAATGACGGCGGGGACCCTCTCTGTCCCCTCAGCGGGACCAGGTCTCAAACACATGGGAACAAGTTCTGAAAAGCACAAGGGCCTCTCTGGCCGTGGTCCGGGTGAGTGTGGTTGAGGGGTCCAGGCTGGCTGCGCTATTTAAAGTTCCCAGGGCCGTGTCCCCAGCTCACCACCCTCCCGCCCCCCCCACCCCCAGTCCCGCGCCCCGGGCTAACCACTCCTGCTGTGCCCTCTCGTTAGGGCCCTCGCGCCTCCCCTCCACTGTCAGGCGACAGCAGCCAACAAGGTCCGGGAGCCCCGCCAAGTGAGAAGGTGGTGGGGGTGGGGTATGAGGCTGGGGCTGGTCCAGAACAGGGCACGGGGCTGAAGGGGCTAGGGGTGAATGATGCAGGCTGAGAGGCAGGCCAGAGTAGGGATGTAGGTGAGGGTGAGGATGTGGGAGCGGGTTGGATGAGAAGATGTGGATTTCCTGGCGAGGGGTGCTTAAAAGGGGAGCCAGAACGGGAGACGGGAAGAGAGGGTCCCGGGGTGTGGCCCGCACTGGGGCAAGCCGTTTCCTGGCGCCACCCCTGTGAACTGGGGTGGACGCTTGGGGGCTGGGGCGTGGCGCGGCTACGGCGGGACCGGGAGCAGCGCTCGGCGTCCTCTGGGATAGCCGTCGGGGCTGAGAGGCCGGACCCTGGCTCTGGGCGCTCGCCTGAAGCCGCAACGAGCAGACAGAGAAAGTCTCCCGTCCAGAGCGGCCAGCAGAGAGGGTAGGCTTGGGAGACACAGGCGGGACCCAGGACCCGGGACCCGGGACCTGGTCAGCTCAGTGGAAACTGGCCTCTGAGATTTCTGTTGGGAGTCTTTGGAAGTTGTGGGTGCAGCAGGACTGGAGAGCGAGGCTCAGAGACTTCCTGAGGTCCCTTTGCGGTGACTGAGGTTCTTGTGATGCTGGAGGTCCCTGCAGAGCCTGGTTCTCAGTTGAGAAAAAGGATTTTTGGAGGGTGGGCCCAGGCTGAGGTGAAATACATTTTTGGTAGTGCCCTCCCCCGTGGGTGGGGAGCAAGATGAGCTCTAGAACTTCTTGTCTGCGGGCTCCAAGGACTGTAAACCCTGGAAGCTCAGGAGGACACAGAGCCCAAGGATGGAGGGAGGGACACCCCAGGCTGGTCCAGCAGCACCAGGCCCTCTGCACAGCTTCTTGGTTTTGTTAGGAATGATGCTGCCTCCTCCTTCCCTTTAAGGGACGTTTCAAAACTTCTTTTTCTAAAGATTCCCTTTAGCTATGAGTGCCAGGAGTGATTCTTGATCTATGTGCTCGTTACTGTGCATTTAAGTACAAGAGTGGAAAAACGCTTACCTGACTCCACAGCCATCCCTTCTTTCAGGGGCTGACCTGACAGTGCGTGATAGGGACATGCAGGGACTTGCTTTGCTGTCTGTGCTGTGTGGAAAGAATTCGACCTAGGATGCAGAGCTCCCAGCCACGAATACTCGTGACTTGGGCTCTAGAGACAAGCGTAGTTCCTGGGTTTTGTTTTATCAAAATACCACCAAAATATGCCATTAAAAATGGTTCTATGCAAACAACTGAGATGTGGATTATACATTAGTCTCCTAGACCCAAGAACTCTGAGTGATGGTGACATGACATGTGAGTCACTGCCCTGGCCATCCATCCATGTGCTGTGAGAAACATTACAAAACAGACATTAAAAGGTTAAGAGGAAAAGAGGGGTTAATCCCAAAGCTTGGTGTGTTGAAAGTACACATCAGCTCCTTTGGCCCACATTTTATGGGTGCAGCAGTTTAGTTCATGTTGAGATGAGCATCCATGGAGAGGGATGCATGTGTTCCTGTGAGGTAACTCACAGAGGCTGTGCCATTAGCACCAGTGGACAGTGCTGTGTAGGTCAACCAGCAAAGGTTAAGTGGCTCTAAGCTGCCATAACAGCATGTAACAAAATTTCATGGTTTCCCCATGAGAAAGTGAATTTTGACCCAATTTCCTTAATGTTATATTCTAAGAGGTGTTTTCTTTCTTAATATTTTTGATTTTCAATTATAGTTGTACAATATTATGTTAGTTTCAGGTTATCAGACATTTACATAACTTATTATGTGGTCACCCCAATAAATATAGTTACCCATTTCACACCATGTATACTTATTACAATATTGCTGTTCATTTTTTAATATATTTTATTGATTATGCTATTACAGGTGTCCCATTTTTTCTCTCCTTTATTTCCCTCCACCCTGTACCCCTCCCTCCCACCAGCATTGCCCCCCTTAGTTCATGTGCATGGGTCATAATATAAGTTCTTCAGCTTCTCCATTTCACATACTATTCTTCACCTCCCTGTCTATTTCCTACCTACCAATCATGCTTCTTATTCCCTCTACCTCTTCCCCACCTTTATCCCCCTCTACCTCCCTGCTGATAACCCTCCATGTGATCTCCGTTTCTGTGATTCTGTTTCTGTTCTCGTTGTTTGCTTAGTTTATTTTTATTTTTGTTTGTCTTTTTAGATTCAGTTGTTGATAGTTGTGAGTTTGTTGTCATTGTATTGTTCATAGTTTTGATCATCTTCTTTTTCTTAGTTAAGTCCCTTTAACATTTCATATAATAAGGGCTTGGTGATGATGAACTCCTTTAACTTGACCTTATCTGGGAGCACTTTATCTGCCCTTCCATTGTAAATGATAGCCTTACTGGATAGAGTAATCTTTGATGTAGGTCCTTGCCTTTCATGACTTCAAATACTTCTTTCCAGCCCCTTCTTACCTGTAAGATTTCGTTTGAGAAATCAGCTGATAGTCTTATAGAAAGTCCTTGCTAGGTAAATTTCTCCTTTCCTCTTGCTGCTTTTAAGATTCTCTCCTTCTCTTTAATCTTGGGTAATGTAATTATGATGTGCCTTGCTGTGTGTGTCCTTGGGTCCAACTTCTTTGGGACTCTCTGAGCTTCCTGGACTTCCTGGACGTCTATTTCCTTTGCCAGATTGGGGAAGTTCTCCTTCAATATTTTTGCAAATAAGTGTTCAATTTCTTGCTCTTCCTCTTCTCCTTCTGACACCCCTATGATTCAGATGTTGGAACGCTTAAAGTTGTCCCAGAGGTTCCTAGGCCTCTCCTCTTTTTGTATAATTGTTTCTTCATTCTGTTCTGGTCAAATGTTAATTTCTTCCTTCTGCTCCATATTGTTGACTTGAGTACCAATTTCCTTCCCTTTACCATTGGTGTCCTGTACATTTTCTTTATTTCACTTTGCATAGCCTTCACTTTTTCCTCTATTTTCATGACCATAGTTCACCAATTCTGTGAGCATCTGATTACCAGTGTTTTTGAACTCTGCATCTGATAGGTTGGCTCTTCGTTGCTTAATTCTATTTTTGGAACTTTGATCTGTTCTTTCATTTGGGCTATATTTTTTTGTCTTCACCTGTAACATTGTAAGGGGTGGAGCCTTAGGAATTTGCCAGGGCAAGGCAACCCAAGGGGCTGCTTTGCGGTGCTGTATGTGGGGGAGGGGTCCAACAGAGACAATGCTGCTTCCTCAGCCAGCTTTCAGTCACTTGCCCTGCTACCCACAAGAAAATTAAGCCCTTCTGGTACTGATTCCCAGGTGGTGGGTTTGTGTATATTCTAGGACCCTGTGGGTCTCTCCAACAAACTCTCCTGTGAGCCTGGGAGTTTCTCCTGCTGCTGCAGCCCCCACAGGTTTTTACAGCCAGAGGTTTTGAGGCTTTATTTCCCTGCTCTGAAACCCTGGGTTGTGCAGTCTGTCTCACTCCCCAGTTGTTCCTACCAGTTTATCTGCATGCAAATGTGGGACCACCCAGTCCACCAGTCACCACCTTGCCTGCCCTGGTCCTCCACCCCCCTACCTTACCAAGCATCCTCTCCATACCCAGCTGCCCATCTCTGCCCCTCCTACCAGTCTGAATGAATGTTTCTTCTTTAACTCCTTGGTTGTCAGACTTCCATACAGTTCTATTTTCTGGCAGTTCTGGTTATTTTTTGTTTTTAAATTTGTTGTTGTCCTTTTTCTTGTATGAGGGGGCAAAGTGTATCTACCTACGCCTCCATTTTGGCCAGAAGTCTGAATTATCCTGGTGTTCATTTTCTTAACTAAAATAAGTTTTACACTATACATTTGAAACAAAATTAATTCTCTGTACTTATCACAGCCACTTTTTAAAATCTCATGCATGTAAAGAATTTAACTGATAATTAGTCTTTCTGATGTTATTGTTACTTGAAATGTATGAAATGTACCCAACAGATATTAAATAGGATATACATTTTGGAGGATATTACTTCAGTATTGCACATAATACATTAGTAAATACATAGTTTGTGGAATGGGCTAAAATATTATCAGAACATTCTAAACAGTGGAATGGCCTTTGAGAAGCACTTGACCCTGTACAGAAACCCTGGGTCCATCTTGATTATTGTACAGTATCTTCCTGCTTCCCCCTCCACTGGATCATGACCATTATCAACACTATGTAGCATTTGTTATATTATATTTTGATCAGTTTTTTTTTTTTTACAAATCTGCCTCTTCCATAGATTTTGAATTAACCTCCTGAGAGTAAGGACTTAATTCTTTTGGTATCCTCAGTGCCTCAGACATATAGGTGTTTGATTAATGTTTCCTTAATTGAAGAAGAAAAATGTCCAATACATGTAACCTTACACAGCATACATGTGTCTCTAAAAACAGTATGTTTTTATTTCAATAAAATAGTGATAAAATTTAATCTTAATTTTCATTTATATAGTGGTGGAAAATTCTTCATCATGAGTACTAGTTAGTACTCTACTGCTTGCTCTGTAAAATTACTGTATCTTCAAAAGTATGACTTAGTGACCATTGATGTCAGCTGTTTCTTCACTCTTCTATTTTCTTTAATCTGAAGAAATAGTGGTTTTCTTTAAATTTGCTGTTAACAAAAGAATGATGCTAAATGTAAAAATCACTTAATGTTTTTCATTGAGACCACTTGATTATCTTCATGAATTATTGCTCTTTTATTCTTGACACTTCATTTCCTATTAGCTTTAAAATGAATCTTTTATCATAGAACTTGGAAGAGATTTCTAGTTATATACTAGTAGAAGTAGAGTTGAATAAGACAATTCAAATTATATACTATTCTATATACTATAGAAATTGTTAGGTCTGCAAACACAGAAAACATTTTGACAGATATGATTTGTGTCAGTAATATAAGTAGAGTAATAAAATACCATAATTTTAAGACTGTGAGGTTTTGCTCACCAAGCAAGAGTAAAAACAATGTCTGAATTTGCTTTAAAATAGCAATTCCAATTTATATCATGAAATAACTGGACTGCTGTTACCATATGACTAATATTTAACAACTTTAAACACTCTGGACTGGAAGAAAAGTCAAAAGCTTAAAACATACTTCAATCTATGCTTCCAAATATGTTTTAATGCATGCTAGAGAGATATAAGTCAAAAGGTAACTGTTATAATCTTAATAGTCAGCCTAGTATATAATCCCATGCAGGCACATGAACAGGGAAGGTGCACTGGGCCCACTTCAGAACTAAGGGCTACGTAACCTTAGAAAATCGCCATACCCTCTCTGGACTCCATTTCCCAGTCTGTAAAATGAGAAGGATAAACTAGACTACTTCTGAGGGTCTCCTAGCTCTAAACTGCTATGATTCCATGTTTTTCCTATGGGGGATTAGTAAGATTCCTGAAGAGTGTAATTTGGATTTATATAGAGAAAGTACCTTTTAACTGGCCATGCTGTGGTTATAAAGTCAGGGCATGGCATATTCTTCAGACTGGCTTACTTGTGTTGCTGATGTAACTAGATCCTGCTCAGAGCAGTGGCACACCGAAGTACCCCTATAATCGTCTTTATTGAAATTTACCGTTACCCCAAGACACCCTTCAGAAAGTTATGTACTGGTAAATTCATTTTTAATTCAAGGGTATTGACTTTTTAAAATTATTCACTTATTAAAACTTTGAAGACTAATATTAAAGTACATGAAAGTGAACACATTACTGAAATGTTTAAATAAAATGTTTGAATAAGTGAAAAATTCTAATGGCATTTGTAGGTCTTTCAAAGATGTCGTTTAAAAATCTTATTAATTTACTGATTGACAGAAGAAACTTGAGAGTCGTCAGAGTAATGGAGCAGGGAAGATATGTGAATTGTCAGAAAGGAAGCCCAGAGTAGCGTGAATAGCCTTGGAAGACAGTCATGTGTTCAATTACACTCCAGATTATCTACATTTTCCTGTCAGCAGAACTGAAGCTAGACTGGCTGCTAATTTTCTTGATTAATATTAAAACAGTAATTATGAAAAAGATGATTTAATATGAATTTCTAGAGGGAATGATTACTTTATTCAAATATTTCAAGAAGAAATAGTGTGAATAGAAAGTTAGGTATATTTTTCATTTTACCTATCTTGAATATAAAACATTGAAGACATTTGTTTTTAAGCTAAAACAGTTGTTTAAATTACTTCCAACATAAAATTAGCTCTCACTAAGCTTTTGAGCCACTGAAGATTATACAGAAAGGAAAAGCTAGCAAGTTCTTTCTTTTAACTAAAGATGAAAAGTGTAATTATGTTTACCTTAGCTCTTAGTAAGAGCTTATGAGTTCTCAGGTACTCACAAATAATGGAAATCCCCACACCAAAGAGAAAATATAAGGATAATAATAATAATACATGAATGGCAGGCACTATTATAAGTGCTTTCCATACATTCTTATTTAATAAATAAAATAAGTATTTAATTTTTTTAAATTATTTCATGTTTCTGGATATTTAGTCTCTGATAACATAAAACTATATAATCCCAGCAGTGCTTTAGAATTATTAATAAAGAACTTGGAAAATTAATGCTTTATAATTTCACTAATAGTTCATTCTGGATGAAAATGGTGTTTCCTACTAGATATTAGATTATTGAAAAGTTAAGCAAATAAAACTCATCTATTTTTCCATTTAAAATTAAGGAAGAGAAGTTGTGTAATTATACAGCTTTGTACTAAATTAAAGGATACCCTCAAATTGTATGTGTGCATTTTATAATAATAATAATAATAATATAAAATATATAAAATACTAAAATCTATGTCTATTTAAAATATCCATAGGAATTTTTTCAGATTTATGTATATACTATAAATATACTATATGTAAGACAGTGAAGAAAAAACAAAATAAACCCTAATTCTTTTTAAGCATATCTGAAATAAAAGATAAACTTCTAAAAAGACTAATAGTTTAGAAACCTAAAATAAATAATATCTAGAACCAAAGAAATCTAATTATACTACAATTTCAATTATAATAAAACACCATGAATAATTTTATGACAGGAAATTTGAAGCTTAGATGAAATGGAAACTTTTCTAAAAGTTTGACTTAAGAAATAACATACTAAATTTGACTAAACTGACTTAAAAAATAACAAATCTTCATGTCGGTAACAGTTAATAAAATTGAATTTGTAATCAAGTCTTCCTCCAAACCCCCTCAGAAAATAATATTAGTCCCCAAACTCTTTTATAGGAGATTCTTATAAAAACTTATTTAGGAAATTTATACTTTTGGGGGCTAAAAATAACTTTCACAGTGCAATCCAATAATAGTACAAAAAAAATTAGCCCACACATGCTAAAAATCCTGGCCAGTACAAGAAGACAAGAAAAAGAAATATCAGGAATTTGAATTAGGAAAGGAAGACACAAACAGATGATATGATGTGTGTCTTCCACAGAAACCCAAAGAACCATCCTAACCATGAAAACTAGTAAGGGCTTCTTAACAGGTTGCTAGATATAAGACTAATATATGAAGATAAGTTCCTAAGTAACAGTGATAACCAATCAAGAATTGTAATATAAGAACCATTTATAATGAAAAATTAGAAAAACGATAAAGTATCTAGGAATAAATGTAACAAAAGGTGTGTGAGACCTTCAGGGCGGTGTCCTCTAGCCCCACCACTGAAGGGCAGAACAGAAGCTCTGCATCAGGGCACTGGTGGTGCTTAATGGTGGGAAAATTTGATTATAAAGTCACTTTGCTTCATCTATAAACTGATTGCAATTCCAGTCCAAATCATGTTTAACATTTTTGTGGAACTTGACAAGCTGTACCTAAGTTTCACGTGGAAGAAATAATAGGGCAAACCATCTTGAGACAACTTTGAACATCACAGTGGGAGTTGTATATGACCTGGTATCACATGGATCTAGAACTGTAGCCATTGGGTGTCCCGCTGGTGGTATGTTGTCATGGGGAGACTTCTGTCCTTTTCTTCTGGAGATGGAAAACAAGTGCCACATGATATTCAATCTTCAATTTCAAACATTCTGGGTTTTTTTTTTCCTTTCATGCTCTTCTGCGTGAGTGAACTTCTCCAACTTGCTGTGACTCTGGACCATCTTCTAAAGGCTTGATTTCCATCTTGCTCTTTGGTCTTAGTAGCTCAAACAAAGTTCCATGTTGGGGTCAACTCCAAGAGTAGAGGAGAAAAAAAGGGTCTTTTATTATTTTGACAAGGTTATTTTGAATTCTAATTCCTTTTTCAAAGTCAGTACAAAATAATGAATAGGTGTGAAAATGACATAACACCATGGGCTGGGTCTCCTGGTATTGGGAAATTACTGCCTTAAGTGTGTCAGCTTGAAATAGGCAGGTAAGGGATGAAAGACGCTAATGGAATCTTTCCACTGGCTGAAAAGTTAACTACAAGTTAGCAAGCCCCCTTTTATTGTACCATATTTGTGACGAATTCCAACTACCATGTCCTTGTAAATTTATATCAAGTGAGAGATGGCAAAAGATCACATTTGGGCCACCCTTATCCCATACCCACCCCTAGCAGACACTTCATGAACATGGAACTCTCTCTAAGTAAGCCTACTTGTGACCCTCAAAATTCTAATCAGTGTGTTCCAGGTAATCACAAACATTGGTACAAAATTAACTTGCCTAGCCCTGCTCCACATTGTATGTCTAATTTGTTAGGCAAAAAAAGAAATGCTTTTAGTTTCAATACATTGCTACAAAAGGGAATCCAGTATAACATAGACCACACCTTTGCTCTTACTCCACTCCAAAGTCTTACTAAAACTGACATTTCCTTAGGGCAGCTCTTCTGCACACCCATTGTTCCGTGCTCAGCCTCCAGATGCAGGAGGACCCTGAGCTGGGTCTGTTCAGCTCCCTTTCCTTCTCCCCATCCCTCAGATGATAACTTCCCAATGCTTATCACCAGTGTCCATAGTTGCATGTCTGATACACTTTTCCAAGGTAACATTTCCAAACTGAACTCATGATTTCCATCCCCCAAACCTATATGTCCTCTGGTCTCCCCATTTTGGTAAATGGCAGTTCCTTTTTTCCAGTTCAGGGCAAAACCCTCACCGTCCTCCTCAGCTCCTCTTTGTCCTATCCCAAAATCCCACCCATCAGCACTTCTTGCTGGTCCCACCTTCAGAATATTTACAGACTTGGCCAGTTTTCAGCACTTTCTCTGCTTCTACCATCACTTTTCAGGATTACAGCACAACCTCCTCCCTGTACCTTCTGCTTTCAGCATCATCCTCCCTCTCCCCCATTTTCACCACAGCCAACCAGAGTGGTCCCGTGAAGACAGGAGTTGCTTATGTCACTCTTCTGTTTGAAACTCTCTCGTACTTTCCCAGCTCACTTAGAATAAAAGCCTAGTTTGTCACTGTCTGCTATGATCTGTCTGCCTGCCCACCTGCCTCTCTGACATGCTTGTCCACCTGTCCCCTCCTGGCTGGCTCTGCTCCAGCTAACCCATCTTCACCACCCCTGAGCTCATCCAGTCTTCTTCCTCCTGAGAGCCTGGCTCTGTGTGCCCCTCTCCCCTCCTATCAGGGGCTTTGCTTTTCATTTAAATACCACCCTCTCAGGGGACCCGCAGTCCTATCTGACCCCTACACTTCCCTCTATGCTCCTTCCAAGCTATCTGTCTCTCTATGACACTTTCAGCATCTGTCATCTCTTACATGGAATGTCTTTCTCACAAGAGTTACATTGCTCCAGCTGTGGTTCTGTTCTGTTCAGCACCAGTGCCTCACACATATTAGGCCTCCCTCAGTCGCTGCTGCATCGCTGCATCCTGTCACAGATGTGGCATCAGCAGAAGGGAATGCAGGTGGAATCCAGTTCCTTTCTGATCCTCCCTATTCCTTTGCAATCAAACTTTCCTTTCTTCTCAGGTCTCAAGTCCTGCCCTTGCCTGAGAATGTGACCTCCCTTTTGACTTCACTGAGAGTAGTTATGTCAACACTTTGGAGAACATTTTTTATCATTATTTTTAATCCTCACCCAAGGGTATCCCTATTGACTTTTGAGAGAGTAAGGCAGAGAGGGGGTGGAAACATGAATGTGAGAGAGAAACATTGCCTAGTTGCCTCCCACACACAATCCAACTGGGGATTAAACTCACAACCCAGGTATATGCCCCACCCAAGCATTAAACCCACAACCCTTTTAGTTTGCAGGATGATGGTACCAAGCAACTGAGCCACCAATCCAGGACAACACTTTGGAGAACTTTTGTCCCACACCTCCCATTTCAACCTCCGACCTGTAATATCCCTCATCCTGGAGGCTTGATGAGGAACCTCACCCTCCCTCCATCCTCCTCATCCCTCAGGAATCAATGCACTGATGTCAAATACCTCCAGCTGTCTCTATCCCTAAAACACCTCCATTGGACCTGTGCCCGACTTTGATCAATTTCAGGAAATGGTTCGGTATCTCCTTTCTTTAAGTTCTAGATTCACTGAGCAAGTGCTGTCTAAATCTTGCCTCCATTACACCAGTATACTGCCTCCTAACCCCTTCCCAAACTTTTGGTTTTGTCCTTCTCTTGTCACTGACTGGTCACTTGAGGACAATCCGTGTCCTCCTTATTGTGAGATCACAGGGCCTCTTTTTCATTCACTTCCTTCTGGAAGGCTCAGAAGAATGTTGACACCGTTAGTCCCTTCTGCAAAGTCCCCACAGGCCTCCTCAACTCCAGGCCACCCCAGTTCTCAGTCTTGCTCTCAAGGGAATAAATATGCCTTCTGAGGCCTGAAGGGGAGGCAGGCTCTCTGGGTCCTGAGTGACTTCTCTCCCTCCCAGACCCTCCAGGTTTCCTTGCATCTTCTGGCCCTGAGGTGTCTCATCTTTACAAGCACTCAGGAGCTACCTGACCATTTTCCTCCTATGTCTAAAATTTCCTGAAAGAACTTTGCCAGAAGACTAAGGGGGAAGCAATAATGAAAATAAAATGTGAAGGACAAAGCAAGTTTCGAGGCACAAATTCCAAGCATAGAACACAAACATGGTGGACTCCTGGGAGAACTTGTCAGAGCACCCTGAGGGTGGTCCCTTCCCTCCACCGTCTGCAGGGAGGGTCTCTGGTCTCCAGCTCTGCTCAGTCTCCAGCCCTCACCCACCTTGTCAGATCAGGTGCCCTTCACAAAGCACCCACCACACATTGCCACCTTTACAGGCCCCAGGGGCAATGAGTTGATTCTGTATCCTTTTCTTCCTTTGTGCTGCATTTTTGTGACATGTGTCTCTAAACTGTTCTTTGCACTTTGGTCCTCACCTGGGAGAGGAGGAGCCACCCTGTGGACCCTCTTCCCAGCTGCTTCCAACCCCTCATCTCCAGCTTCCTGCTGAACACTTGCACTCAAATCTCCCACCACTGCTTTTAATCCACACAGTCACCAAACTAAAGTCTTCATCTCCTCTTCCATTCTCAAGTTAGCGCCCCTCCCCAGTGTTCTTCTCTTTAAATCCTCCCCCACACCTGCAGCATCCCCCATAACTTACCCACTCACAAGGCTCAGGCATGTAAGACTTGTCTTTCATTTCTACTCTCTCACCCCTGGCTCTGGTCAGGCACTACAATGCTGCTTTAATTTTTGTGTTCAGAGTTTCTCCTCTCTGTTTTTTCTTTTTCATTCGCCCTCCTGTCATCCAGCTCAGCCTTCAACACTCACTCTGAGGTCACCACATCCTCCCTGAGTCTCTGTGGACTTCTTTCTTGAACAACACTTCAGCATCTCTCTACCCTAGGTGGGTTAGTGGCTTTCTAGTGCTTTGGTTCATGTGCACCACCAGGCTTACTGAATACCTACTGTATGCAAACATGGCCACAGCCTAGCTCCACGTGCTCAAGCAACCATTAAATTCACTGCTTTATGACCCAATGCCCTGTTTCAATGATCACACAAATTCCCACTGCCATGGGAACATCATTCTGTTCTTGAAGTGCACTCCCTTCACCCTCCCCTCTACTCAAAGCCACATCTCCTAATCCCAGTTCAAATCCCAATCTTCCCTGGCTACACCTTTTACTATTAATACCCTTCTTCAGTGAAACCCCTCTCCAACTGTAGAGCCCTCTATTCTTCTGAATTTTCCCATCTCCACCAACAGATCTCAAGAGAGTGTCCATGTTTAAAATGGAAAGCACACCACCTGCAACAGCATAGAGGTAGAGTTTCAGGTCCCACAGGAAGTTTGGTCTGCCCCAGGTCCTCATGGGTCATGGACACTCGCCATGCCATTGGTCCTGTGCCCAAGAGGCAGACATCCAGCAGAGTGGAGGGCAAGGCTAGGGCCAAGGGCCGAATTAGGGGCCCTGTGACAGACTGGGTTGACAGCCCTGGGTTGACAGCCGTGTGGGTTGTGTCCCCACAAGCCCAGAGGGATGGCTGTGGGTCTGTGAAGCAGTCAGAACCCATAGCTTGGAGAAGACACAGGGTGTAACCTAGAACAGTTCCCTGACATCTGACACCTTCACAGGAGAGTGGGTGGTTTTATGTTCAATAATTAAGTTTCTCAGTGAAAACTTGTTACTGTCTAAGATCATGGACAGCAGAGCAGATGGCAGTGACAATATGGGGCAAGGGGGCTGGTTAGTTAGATACATGAAGACTAAGATTTCTCTGCAGAGCTCCAATGAGCAAAACAAAGAGTTAGAAGTTTGTTCTAAAAGAGGGTTAACATAGCCTATTTTTTTTAGACCAGAGGGAGTAAGGCTTTGTTTGTTTATTTGCATTTAAACCAATTACTAAAAAGTCATATTGTTAAGCATTTTAAGGTTCAACATGATGGAGTTTTGTTTATCCCCCTGGAGAATGGTATGTGCACTCACAGCTTAGCCCACTTTCCTTACTGCACAGACTGGCTGTGAGAAGAGCAGTGCTTTCCTTCCTTCCAGTTGGAGCATCTGGCCTGTTTGAGCAGAGACGACATGGAGGACTCCGTGTAGTCTTGGTCCTGTGTATTCGAGGAGCACTGTCACCTTCACAAAGAGGACCCAGGGGTCTTACTTCCATCCATCTGAGTGCAGTTCACTGTGTATGACCATGTCTTTACTTTACAGATGGAGCCACGGACGGTGGGAATTCGTGTGAGCTGAGTGAACCATTTATGCAACATTTGCAAAGAGAAAAAGTCAAAAGGGAAGTCAGAAGTGGAGGAGGTAACAGATTAACAAAGCAGTAGTTATGAAGGTGGAATGGGCATGGTTCAACTTGGGAAAAAGCTGCTCAAACCTCACATGAGGAGGACGGGCAAGATTAGGAATGGCCCATAGCACAGGAAGCCACAGAGCTCCTATAGAGACAGAGCCTGGAAGAGCCCAGGGAGGAATGAGGAGGCCTGGAGAGGTCTGTGTCCCATTGGCAGGTCACTTATCTTTTTAGCTCTTGTTTCCTCATCTCTGGACAGAGTTAAGTAATCTTTGTTTGTCTCACTTAATCCATGCTATGTAGGACAACATAGGTCTGTATTGTATTGGTGCCATACACCATGGTTGAAATCAGCATGGAACATTAGAGGGTGATATATACAGACATGCATATATAGGTATACACACCATACACATATGCATGCATGTGCACTCACATGTATGCAAATGGGAATACATGAATGTGCATTCATGTAGGTATGTGTAAGTGTGTGAATGTGCACATACACAATGTGTCCGTGCATGCAAACTAATATATGACCTGTGTGCATGCATATGAGTGCATTGTGCATGCATTAGTGCACATGTGTGCAAACTTTGAATGCATGAGTGCAACAATGGTACACATGGGTACATATACAAATGCATACTGACACAGCACACATACATGCTCACATAGTCAGGTATACAGGTATACACCTATATGCACGCACACAGCTGTGCCCACATGCATATGTGCATTTACATGTGTGTGTGGGTAGGTGCACAGGTAAACACTCTCCTGTACATGTGTGTATGCACAGACACATGCATATACACTGGTATAAACATATGTACAGGTGCCAGGACTTACCTGTGTGTGCATGCACATGGATACATGTGTGTACACATGCACACAAACATGTTCACAAGCATAAACACATAGCGCTTTGGAGAGAGCTATGCAGCACAGCCCATTTTGGGAAGTGAGAGGACAGCACCCAATGACACTCCATTCCAAACCCCATGCATGGCCACACCTGCCCCTTCAGGTGGTTGGACCTGAACTCACCTGTCCTACCTGCATATCTATCAACAAGCATGTTTCCTTACAGGCTGACAGTGTGGAGCAATGGGTGACTGGAGCTTCCTGGGGAGACTATTGGAGAATGCACAGGAGCACTCCACAGTCATTGGCAAGGTGTGGCTGACAGTCCTATTCATCTTCAGGATTATGGTGCTTGGAGCTGCTGCGGAGGAAGTATGGGGAGATGAGCAGTCAGACTTCACGTGCAATACGCAGCAGCCAGGCTGTGAGAACGTCTGCTATGACCAGGCCTTCCCCATCTCCCACACCCGCTTCTGGGTGCTGCAGATCATCTTTGTGTCCACACCCACTCTCATCTACCTGGGGCATGTGCTGCACATTGTGCGCATGGAACAGAAGAAGAAAGGGAAGGAACAAGAGCAGGTAAAGGGAGGCAGCCTGAGTCTCAGATCTGCTGGGCAGTGTTCACCCAGAGACCACAGCCAGGAGGATAAGAACCCCCTGTGGAATGACCTCGGCAAGGTCCACATCACCGGGGCCCTGCTTCGGACCTATGTTTTCAACATCATCTTTAAGACACTATTTGAAGTGGGCTTCATAGCTGGACAGTACTTTCTGTATGGCTTTCAGCTGAAGCCACTCTACCGCTGTGACAGGTGGCCCTGCCCCAACACGGTGGACTGCTTCATCTCCAGGCCCACAGAGAAGACCATCTTCATCATCTTCATGCTGGTTGTGGCCTGCCTGTCCCTCTTACTCAACATGCTGGAGATATACCATCTGGGCTGGAAGAAGCTTAAACAGGGCATGACCAACCACTATGGCCCAAACACCCCTGATTCAAGGATGGGGACCACAAAACCTGAGGGTATAAGCCCACTGCCCTCCCACCCTACTCCCACCACTGGTACTGTGGGGTGCCCTCCTTACTATACTCACTCTGCCTTTTCCCTGGGACAGGAAGTGGCCACAGCCTGTCCTGGCTCCCCTCCACCAGTAACTGACTTCAATGTGACAGCCCCACCCCTGACACGGGGGAAGAGCCTCCCTGACAAATTGTACAACAGTAACCATCACCTGCTAATGACAGAGCAGAACTGGGCCAACCAGGAGACCAAGCAGAAGACATCTGTTAGGAAGGTCCCCCTGCCCATGTCCACATCTTCCTCCTTTACCCCTCCAGGCAGCCCCCAGCCACTCCCACAGGAGGACAGAGTAGGCAGCAAGGAGTCTGTCCAGCTGGAGAATGGGGACGGCAGCAGCTTGGGAGAGAGCAGACTGGAAGTGATTCCCGATGAGGGGCAGCAGGCAGTGACCACTGCTGTGGAGATGCACCTGCCCCATTTGCCCCCCCCCCACAGACCCCAGACAGTCAAGCGGGGCCAGTAAGTCCAGTGGCAGTCGGGCCAGACCCAATGACTTGGCCATCTAGTCAGCTCTATAATGACCTCTTTTCTAGCCACCAAAACCAAAGTGCACTTCAAATGAGCAGGTAGAAAGCCTAGAGGGACAGAGGGCACTGGAGCAGGGGAGGGGGAAGGTCATCAGAGAGGTCTGGTTTCTGTGTCAGTGCTTGCTGTCCTCCATGCTGGTGGGGTGGGGAGAACACTGATGCTTTCTATGGGGGGTGGGGGAAAGTAGGGTGCAGGGGCTGATGGCCTTTGAAGGTATTCACTGCAACCCACAGCCCAGAATCCAGCCACTTTCTCAGGTGTTTCTGTCTCTCGGGCAACTCTTCTGCGGTGATAAAGAGGCAGGTGTCTGCAGTCACTTCATTTTGGGGTCATTAGGTTTTCTGTCCTGAGCTCTCCAGAGCCTCTGGGCAGCCCAGAAGGCCACAGCTGCACTTAGCGCTATCTTCTATTCAACACTTGTAACGTAGAGTCAAAGTTAATTTGGGATATTTGCCAGACTGCACTAACAGGAGACTTAGAGCAAGCCTGTGTAGTGTCACTGGAGATTCTGAAACTTCACATGAAACCCAGGATGTGCAAGTGCAGGCTGCATGACAAGTGACAATGATGAGCCACTCCCCAGAGGCAGAGATTCGTGGGTGAGGGCACAGAGGCAGCTGGGAAGAAAGCAGGTGGAAATGCAGCCACACTTCACATCACTTTTAACAGCTGAGGAAACCGAAATAAAAGCGTGGCAGGCCCACTTTTGTGTTTGTTTTTCAATTATATGTTTCTGCTTTGAATTGTACAGATAGGCCTATGTCCCCCACTCTCTCCCTTTCAGGAAAAAAATGAGAGAAATTCAGGACTGTTACATGGATGCTGACTGAGGGAGTGCTCACATTTCCCATTTGCTACTAGTAAAGATTTGAATTTCTTTTACCTGAAATGCTTTGAGTGCACGAGTCAGCTTATTACTAGGACAATGTACCAGATAAAATAAGAGAAAAACTTAAGTGACTTTTATGTACCTGAAATTGTCAACTTTTTGAATGGGAAAAGTTAGCTGCTGTTCCCCCAAAAATTATTTATACAGGTGAATGCATGACCTACACCTTTCTAACAGCACAAATGAGTCTGTGTTTGTTTCCTAACCATTCTGTTTGGGCAACTTGTTTGCTTTCTAAAGTGTAAATAAAAGTGTCTGGGTTCGCTCCCTGTGTGAGTGCATGTGTGGTTTTGTGCACGTGCCGATTTGGCATCCACGCAAATGGCCGCTGTGACAGGGAAGGCTGTCACCCACTTGTGTGGGTGGGTGTGGCTTGAAGACGACAGCATTTTCTGTGCTGCACACATGCTGCTCTGTCTCAGTCACTGTCTGATCGGACCAGCAGTGGTAATGCTGAGCCTGGTCCTCGTCATACTTTTCACCCCAGTCACTTTTCACCCCGGTCACTGATTGTAGTTATCCCTTATTCAGCCAAACACTGTACACTGTCTATTTGATCTGTTTCTTTTTGTGAATTCCTCAATTTTCTGATGAATCTTTTGTGACTCTCTAACAATCTGATGAGCAGACTCTGATTCCTGCCCTCTGATTAATGTGAGCAGATAGTTCATTAGTGCGTTCAGCTCACTCTGGGACTGGATGGACCACATCCCTGGCTTGAACTGTACTCACTTCCCATACACGTCCTGCAGCCTCTCTCAGACAGTGTATCTCAGAACTCTTTTTATTTTAGTAATCTTCAAGTAATTTTCTTATTGTTGTACAAGTACACTTGTCTCCATTTCCTCCCCACCCTACACATCCCCACCTCCCACCCTCAATCCTACTTCCTTTGGCTTTGTCCATGTGTCCTTTATATGTGTTCCTTGACGACACTGCCCCTATTAAGGAATGTGTGCCATCTTTGGAATTTGAGTTATGCCTTTCAACAGGGTCTCACCTATTTCACACAAAAGGGCACACCATAACATTTTCAACAATTTATATAGATCCATTATAATGAATTTCAAAAACAGTACACTTGACAAAATTCAGATGTTTGATTTATGATCAAACATTTCTCTTTTAATGAATTCTCAAGTCTGAGAAGCAATTTTAACATTACTGAAAGCATTTAGAAATTAATTCTTTAAATACAAAAGCAAGATCACAATCATTACTTGCTGCAAGACTATATATTTTTTTGTTGCCTGTATTAGACATAGATTAGCTAACTGGGCTAAGACCCAACAGCTTATAAGAATACTAACAATTTGGAATTTGTCCATTCGTCAGATCTAGCTGAAGCTGGAAAGAGGACTTTCCAACTCATTTGCATTGAAGACCTCATGAAATTTATGTCTATTTTTTAAAATGTCCTTTCAAAACTGTCTTGGGGAGCATTTCCTGATGAAAAATTGCTTAGAAATTAAGCTGCTTTTTTGGGTTTACAGTTGTGCACATGGAGACAGTGGCTCCAGAGTTTATGTTAAATCTGGAAATCGAGCTCCACTCAGACACCCAGGCAGTTGTATTTGAGAAAATATTGTATTGACTGGTATAAGACCAAGAGCCAAGGACATGCCAAGTTCTGATACCAGCCCAGTTTCTAAGTTGCCACGTCAATTTATAATGAGTCATCTATGAAGAAGAAGAAAAGAAGGGTGAGAATGGTTGGTATCACTGCCTGGAAGTAGATAGAAAGCCAGTGAGGACTGCTCCTCATCACCCCTCAGTTCTTCAGATGGACTTGGGCCAGATCTGCCTGGACCACAGGTTGGCACATAGTAGGCAACTTATAGTGACCCAATAACTGAGTGAATGGATGAGGGAGTGAAAGTATGAATGAATGCATGAAACTTCAACCAATTGAGCCATCCTGCCAGGGCTTCTTATGATTTTCTTAATAACATTTTATTTTCTGTAGCTGACTGTATTGTAAGAATACAGTATATAGCCCTGGCCGGTGGCTCAGTTGTTTGGAGGTTGTCCCATATACCAAAAGGTTTTGGGGTTGATTCCTGTTCAGGCCAAACAGCTAGGTCACATTTTTGATCCACAGTTCGATCCCCGGTAGGAGCATGTATGGGAGGCAACCAGTCAATGTTTCTCTCTCACATCAATATTTCTGCCTCTCTCTCCCTTCCTCTCTCTAAAATCAATAAACATATCCTCGGGTGAGGATTTAAAAAGAAGAATACAATATATAATACATTTAACTTACAAGATATGTGTGAATCAACTGTTTATATTATCAGTAAGCCTTCTGGTTAACGGTTGTACGTGAATTTTCAACTGGGCAGGGGATAGGCAACAATAACCCCAATAATGTTCAAGAGTCAACTCTGTGTGTGTGTGTGTGTGTGTGTGTGTGTAAATAAGAAATTTCCTCACATGATTATAGAAACAAAGAAGTCCCAAGATCTGCAGCCCTACAAGCTAGAGACCTAGGAGAGCCAGTGGTATAAGTTCCAGTCTAAAGATCAGTAGGTTTGAAACCCAGGAACAGCCAATTGTGTTAGTTCAAGTCGGAAGGCAGGAGAAAAAAAAAGAATAGTGTCCCATTTGAAAGGCTATTAGGGGAATTTTCTCTTATAGGAGAGTCAGCTTTTTTGTTCTCTTCAGGACTTCAACTGATTGGATGAGGACCACCCATATTAGGGAGGGCAATCTGCCTGATTCAGTCTACTAATTCAAATGTTAATCTCATCCAGGCACACCCAAAACCCAGATTTCTGGGCACCAAATGGCCCAGTCAATTTCAAACATAAAATTAACCATCCCAAGCGGTGTCCAGGTTTTTGGCATTTGTGTACAAGTCTTTATGGAAATATATTTTCAGTTCTAACAGTGCAGTGACTGAGCTCTACAGTGAGTGCATATTTAACTTTTTAAACAATCTGTCAAGTGTGTGCCAAAGTGGTAGATAATACACTGGGAACCACCACTAATAGAGTAGGAGAGTTTCAAGTACAGCTGCCTAATTCTTTTTAGATAAAAACATAGAAGAGAATATTTTTATTGAAAGTAGAGGAATCATGAAATATATAAAAAGAGACTTGATTTTTCACATGCTGTTTTTATATTACTTACTTGATTACATTGTTTTGGTTGTTGGCTCAGTAGAAAAGTATAGAGTTATCTTTTGGGAGCCTGAGCGTGTCAGGTATGGATGCCATAGCAATGTTGCCTAACAAACAGTGGCATACACAATAAATATTTGTTTCATTTATAAGATGGCAGGGTCCAGCCTATCTTGGGTGGAATGTTTGTATTGGTCAGAACTGTGGTTACCTGCAGACTGGCCAGTAGTTCAGGCAGCCATTTTATCCTGACTAGGCTCACACAGAAGTTTGACAAGTTGCTGGCTTTTGGTGACATAGGACGCATTACTGGCAGAGACTTGGGCAGCTCTGCTCTGCTCCACGTGCTCCATCTCCTGGCATGCTGACCAAGCCATGCTCTCAAGACCTTGGGTGGGGTGGAAGAATAGGAGTGGAGACACACCAGCCCTTTTTCAAGCCTCTGTTTGTATCAAATTTGCTAACATCCCTGGCCAAAGCAAGTCATGAGGCCAAACTCAGGATCAAGGGGTAGATAAGTAGTAGCATCATCTCTTTCTTTAGTGAGAACTGCAGGCTCACATGGTAAAGAACACAGACAAAGGCAGAGGTCATTAAGGAAATCAACCTGCCACACTAAGTATAACACATTTACTATGACAATACGGAAACATCAAAAGTCTTTCAAGAAAATAAAGTCATCAAGAGGCAAGGTGGTAGGATACAGAAGGGGGGCCTGCTCCATCTGTGTCTCTGATGTCAATGCAGCTGGTTATCATAAGAACTAGATCAGCAGTTCTAGAAACAAGCCTGCACTGACGTTACTAGAGGTGCTGCTACTGTTAAAAAAATTTGTATTACCCAGTACATTAAGCACTTGGAAGAGTATATGTCAGCTCCATCAATCCAATGTAAAAATTAATAAAAGCTGAACACTCAGGTATCCACCATCTGGATTTAAAAATACAGCATTACTACTGTTGGTGGGGCTGCAGACTGGTACAACCACTATGGAAAGCAGTATGGAACTTCCTCAGAAAACTAAAAATGGATCTGCCTTTTGACCCTGCAATTCCACTACTGGGACTATATCCTAAGAACACTAAAACACCAATACAAGAGAACCTTTGCACCCCGATGTTCATAGCAGCACAATTTACAATAGCCAGGTGCTGGAAGCAACCTAAGTGCCCATCAGTAAATGAATGGATCAAAAAACTATGGTACATTTACACAATGGAATTCTATGCAGCAGAAAGAAAGAAGGAGCTCCTACCCTTTGCAACAGCATGGATAGAGCTGGAAAGCATTATGCTAAGTGAAACAAGCCAGGCAGTGAAAGACAAATACCATATGATCTCACCTTTAACAGTACAAAGCAAAGAAACAACAAAACAGCAGAAGCAACAACAAAACAAAGAAACAAGCAAAATATAACCAAAGGCACTGAAATAGGGGACAGACTGACAGTGACCAGAGGGAAGAGAAGAGGGAATTTCAGGGGAGAATGGGAAGGGTTTACAGGAACAAATTTAAAGGACACATGGACAAAAGCTAGGGGGAGGGTGGTAATGGGAGGGAAGTGGGGAGGGCTGGGTGGGCTGGAATGGGAGTAAAAGGGAGAAAACTGTGCTTGAACAATGATTAAAATAAAATTTAAAAAAAATTAAAAATAAAAATGAAAATACAGCATTACTAACACTTACGAAGCTCTCATTTACCTCCTTTTCATCGCGACACCCTCCCTCCCCACCAGAGGTAACTTCTACCCTGAAATTCATGTTAACAACATCCTCATTTTTCTTTATGGTTTTACGATATACAAGTACATACGTACGTCTAAACAGTAAATGATGTTTTGTTTCCTTTTTACAATTAACCCTTGAGCAACATGGGATTTGGGATGCCAACACCCCATGCAGTCAAAAATCCACATATAACTTTTGACTCTCCAAATCTTAACTACTAACAGCCTACTGTTGACCAGAAGTCTTACCAATAACATATACAGTCAATTAACACATATTTTGTATGTGATATGTATTATATACTGTGTTCTTACAATAAAGTAAGTTAGAAAAAGAAAACAGTAAGAAAATCTAAGGAAGAAAAATGCATTTACAGTACTGTACATATTTATTGAAGAAATTCTGTGTATAAGTGGACCCACGAAGTGGACCTACGAAGTTCAAATACACATTGTTCAAGGGCCAACTGTATTTTGGATTTTATGTAAATAGAATCAGTGTATATACAGTCATGCACTGCTTAATGATGGGGCACGTTCTGAGAAATGCATCATCAGACAATCTCATCATTGTGCAAACACACAGAAGGTGCTTACATAGAGCGTCTATACCTGGATGGTGTAGCCTGGTACACATGTAGGCTATGTGGTCTAGCTTATTGCTTCTGGGCTACAACCTGTATAGCACATTTCTGTAGAAAACAATATGGGATTAAATCAAGAACAAGATTAAGTGACATCAGAGACATGGTAAACATGAGATGTATGAGGTTACTGCCAGCATAACATGGATACTGTTTTACAGCACCTTTTTTTTTATAAGCAGAAAGAGCACACTCTAAACTGTATACTAAATACATAAGCTGGTAACATGTACTAAATGTATAAACCAGCAACATGTCATTTATTTTTATTATCAAGTAACATGCGCTATATATAATGGTATGTGTAGTACTTTCATGTGACTGGCAATAGAGTAGGTCTGTTTACACCAGCATCACAACAAACACCTAAGTAATGTGTTGTGCCACAATGTCCTGATGGCAATGACACCACTAGGAGGTAGGAATTTTAGCTCTATTTTAATCTTAATATGATCACTGTAGTATATAAGGTCTGTTATTGAATAAAAAATCATTGCAGGGTGCATGTCTATATGGTCCCTTGAAATATGCTTTTTGATTTTTAACATTCAGTCTCTGAGAGTTATCCATATTATTGAATTAAGCAGTAGTTTGCTTATTTTAGTTGCTGTATGTTGTATTGCTATATCCATTGTATTCATTATCTTTTCAACTGCTAGTGAGCATTCAGGTTGTTTTCATCTTTAGGCTATTGTAAAAATGATGCTGTGAACATATTTGTACATGCCTCCAGGGCTCATGTGTCAGCAAACCTTGACTTTATACACAGAGTAAAATTGCTTTGGCACAATGCCAAATCGTTTTACAAAATGATTGCAAGCTACAGATAAATAGTAATAAACAATAAATAGCTAAGAGAATATTATGAATAGCTGTACACCAGTAAATTTAAGAAATTAAATAAAATAAGAAAATCCTAGAAAAATATAATTAGTAAAACTGACTCTAGAAAAAAAACTGAATGCTCCTACAAGGTCTGTCCAGCAAAAGTCCAGCCAGTGTTAATATAATGAGAATGGTTTGTGCGACATCACTGAAAGCTGGCAGCCAAGGAGAGTGGACTGGAATGTGCATGTGTGAACAATGACAACTTCACTGTACTAGTCAGTGGAGGCAGTACACCATTGAGTAAGCATGTGTACTGTGTGGCCATTGCCTTCAAAATGACTGAGTAGAGCAACGAATCTGCATCAAATTGTGCATTCAGCTTGAACATTGCTTGCAGAAACTATTTGGATAATTCAGAAGGTTTTGGGGATGATGCAATGAGTGCAGTGCAAATAAAAGTGTGGCATAAGTGCTCCAAAGGTGGTCAAGAATCTGTTGAAAGTGATCTACATTCTGGAAGGCCTATCACAAGCAGAACACCTGAGAATTTTGATATGTATGAGCAGCAATCAATAAAAATCAATGACTGACAGTATAAGAACTAGAAGTTGATGTGAGGATTCCAAAAACTACTGTGTCCAAGATTCTGATGCAGGATCTTGGCATGAAATGTGTTGTGGCAAAATTCATTCCACAACTTCTGCTATCAAAAGGAACATTATGCTGCAGTTGCTCATGACTTGACTCAAACCACCACCAATGAACCAGATTTCCTCAAGAAGGTGATAACTGGAGATGAATGGTGGGTGTACCGCTATGATTCGAAACAAAGGCCCAGTTGTCCCAATGGAAGTTGCCTGGTTCTCCATGCCCTAAGACGGTGTGGTAAAGTTGCAGCAAGATTGAGACCATGTTAACTGTATTTTTTGATTGGGAAGGTGTTGTTCCTAGTATACCCCTCCAGGCCAAACAGTTAATAAGGAGCTCTACCTCAGTACTCCTTCATCAGTTGAGAGATGCAATGTGGTGAAAAAAGCCACAGCTATTGGCAGCTGGTGATTGGCAGCTTCATCACTACAATGTGCCCACTCACGTATCACATCTCATGCAGAGTGTTTTGGTGAAACATCAAATCACCCAGGTGACTCAGCCCCACTACAGCCCAACTTTGGCATCCTGAGACTTCTGGCCTTTCACAAAATTAAAATCACCTTTGAAAGGGAAGAGATTTCAGACTGTCCATGAGATTCATGCCCTGTCATGACAGGGCAGCTGATGGCAACTCCAACAAAGGAATTTGCAGAGTGTTTTGAACAGTGAAAGAGATGCTGGGAGAACTCTGTAAGGTCCCAAGGTGCCTACTTTGAAGGGGACCAAGGCATCATTGTCCTATGTATAATGTTTCTTGAAACATAATGTTTCTGAAAACAGTAAATGTCTCTGTTTTTCATATACTTTCTGGACAGACCTCATGTAACTATTAAATAAACTATTGAACCAGTGGCTACCAACCTTGCCACAAAGAACACAGTAGGCTTTGGTAGTCATAAGAGAATTCTACCAGATATTCATAGAACATATCATTCTAAGCCTCTATAAACTTTTTAGATTTATCATATTTATCATTTCACTCTGGCATCTCAGAACTTTTCCTGCTTCCTGACATATATACATTAGAGTATATACACTATACTTTAGTGTAGACAATGTCAGTAAATGCTCAGTTTTAATTTATCTGAAATATCTTTATTTCATCCTTACAATCTCAAAGTTTCAATGTATATAGAAATTTAGCCTAATGGTACTTGGAAAATTTTGTTCCACTGTCTTTTGACCTCCATTAACAAGGTAAAAAGTCACCATAAGTCTAATTGTTTTGGCACTGAAATTAATTTGTTTTCTTTAAAACTCCATTTAAGAATTATACTCTCTTTACTTTGATGTTTAGCACTTTTATTATACTGAATTTACACATGAATTTCCCCTTTGAATTTCTGCTTCTGTAATGTGAGGCTAGATGTCCTTCACCAACCTGTAGTTTCATAGTCATTATCTCTTCAAATATTACATTTTTAACTTTTGGAAATACGATTAAACTTATATCAGAAATTCTCATTATGATTCTTTGTCTAAACCTCATCTCTTTGTCTCTGTCAATAGTTTGCTGTGAATTTCCTCTAGCTCACTTTTAGCTGTGTCTGATCTGCTATTCAATCCACCCACTGAGTTTCTAAATTCAATTGTTATAATTTTCAGTCCTCAAAGTTCCATTTTATTAATATTTCAGTCTTATAAGTATATTTCAACTGCCATATAGTCATCTTTTTGTATTTCCTCAAACAATCCCTTTATACTTTCACATAGTAAATTCCAGTATCTTCATTTTTCATGGGTCTACAGCATGGGTCTAATTTATCTCTGCTGACTCTCATTGTTTTCTGCGCATTTAGTAATATGTATTTGTGAGCTTTTATTTTATAAAACTTTTTATGTTGGAATTTTTTCAAGGTCTAATTTTGAGTCCTGGGGGCATTCCTATTTCAGGAACACTCAGTTCTATATTTTGACTAATGTTTTTTTTTCAGACCATTCAAATAGTGAAAATTCTGACCACACACCATGTGAACTAGGGTTTGTGGTTTGTATTTCTCAGGAGAGAGTAAAACAAAGACCCTTATCCTTACAATCTAGTGGGGTGAGATGAATAATTTTTAAAAAACATAAAAATGAGAAAGTGACAATACCTAGAATCTGATAAATCTGATAAGTGCATGCAAAGAAAAAGTACAGCCCAGTATGGGGACTAGGAGTCTAGTAGGATGGGAAGGTTTGCCATATTTACTAGATTCAACAGGGTTCCTTCCTGGAAAAGTGACAACATTTGAGCAAAGCATTAAAGGAAGTAAAGAATATCTAAGTGAAGAGAGAGCTTTTGTGGCTAAGGAAACATGAGGGTGGTCATGTGGCTTTAGCAGCATTAGCCAGGGGACAGTAGCAATTAATACAGTTAGAGAGACAAGGGGTCTAATAGGACACTGTAATAATTGTGTTTGCTCCAAGTAAAGTGAAGAACCATTTCAGGATTGGAGGAGAGGAGTGATATGATTTATAAATGAGCCATTCTTGCTGCTGTGTTGAGAGAAGACTATTAGAGTACAAGGGGGAAGCAAGAAGCATCCAGTTAGGTGGCTATTGTAGTAACCCAAGCTAGAGATAATGGCATTTTGGCCATTGAAGTGATGGGAAGTGGTCAGATTCTAGATATACTTACAGATATACACATTGTGATATCCTGTCAGATTCACTGTGCGAAATGTACAGAAAGAAAGGACTCAGGATTAATTTGAGTCTCAGTTTCCATGGCCTCATGAGAGGGACTGGGGTTAAGGGTAAAGTCCAGGGCCCATCCAAGGAGTCTAACTGGCACCCCAAAGCTGGCACTGCAAAGAACTGTAACTCAGCTTTAAAATTAGGAGGAAAAATAAAATAAATCCCTTCCCTCTACAAAGACTGCAAGACACTTCTCCTGTTTTAATCCTCAGTGCTAAGTGGACAGGAACTCCAGAAAACTTATGACCACAGCTAGTCTTCATAAAGATTTGTAGCCTGAATTCACACTACTAGTTCAACAAAATCCCTTCACATTGAGAATTGGATTTAAGGATTTTCCCAGCTGGGAAAAGCACCCATAAATTTTATCTAGAGGAAATCCTATTCACCCTCATCTCAAACTCACAAATGATTTTCTAGTGAGTAGCTATAAAAGAAGTATTGGTCTTCTCCCTTCCAGCAGCCAGAAAAATTCATTTTATTATTTACCCTTACACAGATCACAGATAAAACCCATTACATGTACAAAAGAAATGAGGCTTGATAAGTGAGAACAGAAACAGACAGCATATATAGACTTACCAAGGTTTCCAATTTTAGAATTATCAGACACAGAATTAAAATAACTATGTTTACTATGTTTAAAGAACTAAAAGATGAGACTGCAAATTGAGAGAAAAACAGATCCTCTCTGTCTTGGCTCCATTTTTTCCACCAGGGGTCCAGGACCTCCTGGGGGTTGGGGTAGGGAGCAGCCAGAACTCCAGCCCTCCCTTCAGGACCAGGTGAACTCCCAGGAACATGGGCAAGGGTTGGAGAGGAGGAAGCAGTGCTCCCAGCAAGTATGAAGACAATAATCAGGTTGGGGGTCAGGTTGTTACAGTCTCCAGGGGGTTCCTCACCACCTTCTGGGTTCATTTTGCCCGCTGCCTGAGGAAAAATGTCTCTTAATACCAGAGATCAGTGAAAAGGAAAGGAATTTATTATTCATTTGAAATAACACAAACTAAAGTTCCCCACAAATGCACAGTCCTCCTAGCACCCTCCACATGGCAAAAGGGAGCACTTTCAAAGCCTTGTGGTCCTAACTCTCACCCAAGCCTCATGGTCCCAACCAAGACATCAAAGCTGCATAGTCCTAAATATACACGTGGTCCCAAAAAGAGAGACCCCCAATGGCTGCTGTGCCTCTATTTAAATCCCAGAGCTAATCTTCCTCTGTAGTCCCATTTCCAGCTCCTCTCACAATTGGCCACAGCTACCCGCATTCTGGGCAGGTGTGGCCCTGTGGTGTAGAGCCAATTATCTCCAAGCTCTTCTGGACCCTATTACAAATCCCTATTTGGGGCTCCCCTCTTGGCTGCACCCTGTTACAAGGTCAGGGAGAAGGATCCCCCCAACTATAGATGAGCAGCTGCTGGATCCTGGGATAAGTGGATGGAGAGACTGGAGGCCCAAGGAGCCTTAAGGTGGTAAGGATCCCAGGAGGCCAAAGGAAGGGACATCAGGGACATTCTGCAGGAGATAATGATCATCACCAACCAGATCCTGGAAGAAGCCTAAGAAACATGACGTGTATGAGACAGACTGTTGAAAACCCCCAAGAGGAGGGCTGGCAGACTCCCAGCTGATATGCATGGACACATGCTTCCGGCCATAGGCAGGGCTGGGCCCAAGGAGGGAGCAGCATATCCCCCAACAATGCCATCAGATACCTGGACTGTCATAGCAAACTTGCACCATGTCCCACACTCAGAGCTGGGGTTGTATGAGCAGGGATATGACAAGTTCACCACTCATTAGGATGCAGGGACATGGAGCGTATGGTGAATACCACCCAGGGGAAGCACAGCACCATCTGGACACAACTCAGGTGGAGACCCTGCTGCCTGGAAGCCAAAAGTCCACAATGTCAACAAGCAGGCCACCGAGGTCTACCTGACACAGGATGGGGCCAGGGCTATGCAATTAGCTTCAGGGGAAGCCAGATGTCTAGCTCTCCAGAAATACAGAGGTGTGACTCCATCCATAATGACATCCCCAACAGAGGAACCAGGCAGCATTCATGTTGACCACTTCCAACTGATCTCACCCATCAGGGCCACAGGGGTGGGGTCTCACGAGGTGAATTTTGAAGAGGATGCAGGCATCCAGACAACAAATCCCAGACACAGGAGAAGCACAGACAGAAGGGCAAATGGAACTGTCCCCTCCCCCACCAGGTTTGGTGCTGAAAGTGCTGACAATGTGGCAGGGAGGTGGGGTCTCCTAAGGCAAAAGTGGGCTCTGTCTGTCCCTTTTTTGCTTTTTCCTTTTTCAGTCTTTCTCTCTCCCCCTTTCTTACACAGAAACACACACACCCAAAATCTCTTTCTCATACATACATGTAAACTGTTTCTCTGTCTCTGCCTGTCCCTGTTTCTGTCTCTCTGTCTCTCTCCTCCTCACTGCCTCCCCACCAGTTGCCTGCTAATCCTAGAATCCCTAGCTGAAGTGGACAAGAGTCTGACTCAGATGTCTACCTCAGAGGGAGGTGCTTCTACTTCAGGAAATTGTTGACTGGGCCTTTTTTTTTTTTTTTAAAGAAAAAGAAACCCTGAGATCCCTCTGTATTTGGGAGTGGGGCAGGGGAGGTGGGATGCTGTTGATGGTGGTTCTTCATTTAGTTTGGGGAAGTAGATATTGTCATAAATTAGTTGATTTTTTCTTTTTTAATATCTCACTTTCACATATTAGAGGTGACAGCCAAAGGGATCATGATAAGACAAAGGGAAACATACAGAATTGGTGAAGAGACTCACCCAGCTCCAGTCCTGTCCCTCAAGAAGTAAATTTACCAAGGCATCAAGCCTGCTCCCATTTAAATCACTTAAGTATTCTCCTTTGTTTTGTAAAGCTCAGGTGTTCACTTGTTCAGACAGCTTCACACAGCATTTGGTGTGGAGAGGCCATCAGGCGCTTGCATGGCTGGCCTATTTTCCCTCTTCCCACAACCCTTGGGCATAGTAATTTTAAGGAAATGTCACCTTCCCCTGTGACGTGTCCTTAAGTCTTTTTTTTTTACTACTATTTGCACTTTGGAGGGGTAAGAATGTGGAGGGGCTTGTTGCAAAATATGTTAAGTATGGGTTGGAGTGCTTGTGTATGTATTTCCCTCAATTTTCCCAGAAATGAGGTATTTTTTTCACTCAGTCCAAAATCAAGAAGGTGGGGAGAGGAGGGAGGTTGCAGAAAGCCAGGAAGGAAGAGAAGTAAAAGCACTGCTGCCCCATCCTTGGTCCTGAACCCCTCAAACATTGTCAGGATTTCAGAAGACTGTCATCATGGGGAACACCTCCTGTCAAAGATCTGGACAGGAGTTGGGGCAGGTTGGGATTGTGATGGGGGCGGGGAGGGGGGAGGGAGGGCAGAAGGCACGGGCTAGGAGTTTTCCTTTGTAAACTTGTAGTTTTACAGGAAAAAAAACAGTTTTAAATAAAGAAATTTCTTTTCCCCTGGAAAAAATGTAACAAGAAATTATAATGACCAAAAGAAAGTTCTAGAAATTTAAAATAATTGAATTTAAAACTCAATGGATAGCTTTAACACACATCTAGTGAAAGAACTGATGATAAACATAATATAGATATAGTTGAGGAAATTATCTACTTTGTTGCATGGCGAGTCAAAGAAATGAAAAAGAGGTTCTGAGAATTGAAGAACACAGAAAGAAGGTCCCATGAACTTTTAATCAATATACTAAAAGGAAGGAAACAGAGACAATATTTGAAAATAGTACAGCCAAGGATCTGCCAGATTAATGAAAAATTCTATCCATAGATACAAAAGCCCAATAAATTTCAAGTCAAAAAACATATACACCAAGATACATTATACTGACAGTGCAAACACCAAAGCATGAAAAAAAAAACACAGAAGACATTTAAAATCTCACCACCACAGATACTCCTTACTAACATTTTGAGCTATTTTCTTTGAGGCATTTTCTAAGAGTATACTTACACAAAACTAGGATCAGACTGCATATTTATTCTGATACTTTTTACTTAATATATTATGAACATTTCTGCATGTTAATACAATTTTCTTTAAAATTGTGATTTTAAAGGGTCCATATTGGTCTACCATACAGATGTACAACAATTGCTTTAAGCAGAATCCAATTGCTGGGCATTTATTTGCAATTTGGGGCTATTTTAAATAATGTTTGTTGTACATAAATCTTTTCCACATCCCCTACTGCTTTAGAACAAATTTCTGGAAGTAGAATTGCTAGGTTAAAGGATAAACTCCAGGCTTTTTGATGCACATTGCCAAACCGCTTCCCAAAAAGACTATATCAATTTAGTCTCCTGTTTGCCACTCTGGGTCTCACGTCTCGCCATGTGGGAGGACTTCTCACCTCACTTTACTTGGGTAAATTCAGGATAGTTTGGTGGACTTATTCCCCAAATGTTTGATGACTTTCATTTTTGCACCTATCCCAAAACAAAAGACTCTGATGCTCACAAACTAGCAGAAGAGCATCATGTCCCACAACCCACTTAAGAACTAAAGTAAATAAAATCTGTTTTCATCTATTTCCCAACTTGGCCTCCCTGTTTTTCAAAATGACTGTGCTTCACTTGCTGAACAAAACATGTTAAAGTGCACTGTCATCGATTCCATGACTCCAAGAGCCAGGCAGTGTGTTTTCTAATAAACGGGGCTCTGAGCTCAGCCATGTGACGAAAGGGCACAGAGCGCACACTCGCCTGCCTCTGATCGCAGCCTCTAATCTGGTCTGCACATTGGTCTCCTGTGTGCCCTGCCTGCCCTGCTTACTGAGGCACTTTCATTGTGCCAGTGCAAAGGGTCAGGGATTGAGCAGAAACAAAAGTCAGGTCTGAGAATTGATATTATGCCATGTGTCCAGTCCAGCTCTGCCGCCAAATAGACACTATCTGGAATCCAGCCAAAGCCACTGGATGGAAAACCTGGACTTCCAAAAAATATTCCTGGTGCTCTTTAAAAGCATCACACTTTGCCCAGGTTGAAAGAGAAAGTCTTGTTTGCAGTCAGCACAGCTAGCTAGGTGTCTAGCCATAGAACCCAGCATTCCTTGAGCTTTCTGAGCAGTAAAAGCTTTATACTATGGCAGGACTTGGCCTACAGGCAGTCATTCTAACAATCCCTGTTTGTAATCAAATAGTGACCTTTAAGGTCCCTCCAGCCCTGAAATTCTTTAATTCAGTCATTAGACCTAGGTCTTCGGGGCATGTGGCATACTGGATTAGGTTGTCCAGCACTGGCTGATGTTGGACAGAGGGTGGAGGGAAGGAGCTCTGCTCACCTGCAGTGGCAAGCAGATTCAGGGCACTGGCCAGGAAGACCTACCAGTCTGATAAGGCCAAATGCAGGGTTCTCTCCCTTTCTCTTTGGCTTAGGTGTTAACACTGAGTTTTGTTTTCTTTTTAACTTATTCCTTTTAAATTTCCTCAAGTAAAGGTAACTCTTCCAGTTCTGCAGATGTATTGAATCTGCTCCTACACTGTATTGTCAGAAGAGGCAGCCAATGGAAACCTCAGCTCCTCAGGAGAGGAACCAGTGCTCCATTGACTCTTCCAGGGGGTAGGAATCAGAATGAATTGTCCTCTGACAACTGAAGTGCCTACTTACAGTCTAGCCTTGAAAGGGAAAATGACCTCTTACCTCTTCTCCTCCCTTTCATCAGCAAAATTCTCTAAAGAGGGCAATGTTATTTTCTCAAAAGTAAAAAGTATTTTACTCAACACTTGCATTTGCTTACATGCATCTAGCACCCTGAACCTGTTCCTTTCCTTTTTTTTTTTTTTCAGTCCCCCCACCCCACCCCAACAGGAATGTATTTACTGACCATCTGGCTCCTGGTTTTGCCCTATTCGTCCCTTCTCTTGAAATGTGGTCATTCCCCAGACTTCTGTTCTTTGTTCTTTTTCCCTTTAAAGTTCTCCTTCTCAGATCTCATCCATTTCTAGATCTGTATTTCTTTGTCATCAACTCCAGTCTCTCCCCACCTTGCCCTTTAGCTTCAGTATTACACCTGGATCCCAAACTCAACATCCAAAGGTGGACTGAGGATCTGCCTAAAACTGGGTACTCTCCCTGCCTGTCCTCTTTCAGTGTGTGGCACTTCTCATCATCCCAAACTCAAATACTCAGAATAACCATTCATGTCTCCCTTCAATTACAAATTGTACCCACCTCTGCCTGGCCACCCTCACTTCTTATTTCTGCCACCCATTCCCTGGCCATTAACTGTGTTCTCTGCCTGCAGACCAGGCCCCCTTCACCAGATCTTGAACAAAAGCACTCAGATTAAGCCCTGGCCAGTTAGCTCAGTTGGTTAGAGCATCATCCCACTATCACAAGGTTGTGGGTTCAATGCCTGGATAAGGCTCACATAAGAATCAACCAATGAATACATAAATAAGTGGAACAATAATTCAATGTTTTTCTCTCTTCCTTCTCCTCACTCTAAAATCAATACATAATTTTAAACCACTCAGATTAATATTTTGAAGCTATCTTTTGAAGACACTTATATATTTAAAAACCATTGTGGCTTCCCATTTAAACAAAGCTTCGGGGCCCTCCATAATCCACCTGTACACTATTGGCTATTCCAGAGCCATTTCCCCACGTGAACTCTGCACTACAGAGAATGTGGACTACCCATTGCTTGAACATGCCTAACAGGTGCCTTCTTCAGTGATTTTGCTTTCGGCAACCTCTGATAATAGAATGTCTTCAGTCTTTTCTATTCATTCCCCAACTCCAATTTAAAATCCACATCCTCCTTGATATCTCCCCAACTCATTGTGACCCAATACATTTCCTTTATCCTATAGACCCAATCGTACCTAGTTTGTGTCCTTCCCATCCCACATGACACACAGGGTTCGGGATAGTAACTGACTGTTCTATAATGATGTTTCTCACACAATGCCTTGACCACTGCAGGTATCCAATTAATACTGATCAATTAAATAAGCATGGGTGACAGAGGGGTGTTGTTTTTACCAGTCCTGAAGAAAAGATCCACCAAAGTCTCTGTGGGTGGTTTGCCTTTTTTGTATGTTTTAATCAGTTTCACAGACTAGCCTAGACATGTGTTTCATTAGTGGGTCTTAATAAATATAAAGTGAATCTTAACAAGAATGACAACAGTGACCTTATGCTTAAAAACATTTTTAAGGATGTTATGGTAAACCACAGAAATATTTTATATAATCAAAATTCTTTTAAGAAACTATATAAAAACATCAATGTGATATGTCAATGAAAAAATAGAAAAAAACATTATTGTATTTACATATAAATAATATGAATATGGGTATATAGATAGGACCCCATGGGGGAAATTCTGATGTACTATGAGGATGAAATTTGAGATACATTGTTGTTTTAAAACATTTCCCCCTGGCCCTGGCCAGTGTGGCTTTGTTGACTGGGCATCATCCCATACACCAAAAGGTCGGGGGTTTGATTCCCAAATGTCAGGGCACATGCCTAGGTCAGGCAAGTAGGAGAGGCAACCAATCAATGTATCTCTCTTGCATGGATGTTTCTCTCCTTTGCTCTCTCCCTCCCTTCCCCTTTCTCTAAAATCAATAAGCATATCCTTGGGTGAGGATGAAAAATATTCCCCCTTATGGTTACAATTTAATATTTTTGGACCACTTTTACAAAATAATCTGACCCCCCAAATTAAAAAATCTAAAGCAGGCTATTTCACAAAGGAGAATGAGCATTGTTCAGAAAGCTGTTATTTAAAAATCCTAACTCCGAAAAGTGATTAATCCCTTTCTATTTCCCATGATACAAAAACTCTTTGGCATCTTGTCTGCCCATGTCCTGATATTTCACAGTTCACTAGCACGTGTGTCCATCAGCCCTTCATTGTGCAGCACCAGTGTGGGGCTGCAGGGCTTTGTGTTGTGGCAGGAAACTTGACCACATGGCTTTCTCAGATGTGTAATTCAAGCATCCCTATGAAGAAGCTTCTGGTCCACATCACCATACTCAGAGAGAAAAAAAAGAAAAATGAGAATTTAAACAGTTACCTTGTATTGTAGAAGGCTTAATTTTTTTCATAGAAAAGTCTCTGAGCAACTCACCAAGGTTTTAAGGTCTTCTAGGAACCACCCCAGAAGTGATATTTCAGTTATAAAATAAGCCCATTTCCTTCTTTGTTGACACTTCCCCATGTCACTAGCTGGCAGGGTCACTCAAATGCAGCAACCTGTCTCAAAGGCTCTTTCCTTCTTTTACATGTTGGGGAAAAAAGAGTTGCAAATGCACACAAGGCATTTAAAATATGAGGACATGGAGCTGCTTGAATACTACCACTGTAAGTTAAAACTACTGTTTTCTTACCCAAGGAGCAAGCTTACATATACCAAGCCAGGTCCAGGGTACAATAAACATTGCATTGTATGGATAGACCACAGTTTGTTCCATGGATACTTGGATTGCTTCTACCACTTGGCCATTGTGAATAAATTAAAAATTTTTAAGTAGCATGAGGTCTGTCCAGAAAGTATCCAGCCACATACTGTGAAAAATAGAGACATTTATTGAAGAAGATACAAGATACAAGAAACACTGTACATAGGACAATGACACTTTAAGTAGGCATCACTGGAATTTCATACAGTTCTAATCACCACCAGCTGCCTTGATGCATTTTCCTGAATCTCATCAAAGGTATGAAATCTCTTCTCTTTCAAAGGTGATTTTAGTTTTAGGAAAAGCCAGAAGTCTCAGGGTGCCAAATCTGGGCTATAGAGGGGCTGAGTCACCTGGGTGACTTGATGTTTCACCACAAAACCCTGTACAAGACAGGATGCATGAGCAAGTGTGTTGTCGTGATGAAGCTGCCAATCACCAGTTGCCCATAGCTGTGGCTTTCTGAATCATTCCACAGAGGAATATTCAAACTTGACACAAAATCTGATGCAGACTTATTGCTCTACTCACTCAGTCATTTTGAATGTGATAGTCACACAGTACACATGTACACTCAGTTGCATCTACTGTCCCCACTGACTAGACAGTGAAATCATCATTGTTCACATATGTGCATTCCAGTCCACTTTCCTTGGCTGCCAGGTTACATCGATGTCACACAAACTGTTCTCATTATATTAACAATGGCTGGACTTTTTCCAGACAGACCTCATACATTTAAATCTAGAAATAAAGCAGTATAAAAATAGCAACACTCAAGGGACAAGATGGCAGAGAAGTGAATGGAAATCACACTAGCCTCTTCCAAGGACCAATCTGAAATTACAACTAAATTGTGGAGAAATCACGCTGAACAAACAACTGAACAATAGAAAGAGAGAAGCCTTATAACTTCAGAGAGACAGAAGAAACATCTTCAGCACAATCTGACTGGTAAGGAGTATGGTAGAGACTCAAGAGAGCTGGCCAGGTACCCAGAGGGGACAGCGCTGGAGGGATAATTAAGTGGCCAGTTGGATTCCCCTGAGAAGTGTGGGGTCTAAACCCTAAGGTGGGATCCTCAGCCCAGAGCACCACAGCTGACAAAGTACACAGATAACAACCAGCAGTGAAAAATGGCAAGGTTGCTCTCTGCCAGAGATGGATGACTGGAGATGCAAAGAGCTGTTTAAAGGGCCAACACAGAAATTTTCATTTGCAGCCACTTACCCTGGGCTCCAGCAAACATGGGGGCAGAGTGGGCTACAGATATCTGAGGAGATACTGGGGATAAAGGCTCTGGGGAGAGAGCTGAGAGAGTAGATGCTGGGGTCCCAGTGCTGAGTCATCCCCCATATAGCAGCAGCCATGTTGCTTAGGCAGACCACTCCCCTCCAAGCAGGACCAGCCTGAGGTGAAGCAATAACCCAAACCCCAGGAGGGTCTTTTCCCTGGCTCTGCGGTGTTTAAGCCTGACTGCTGAGTGAAGAGTGACTAGATTAACAAGTGAAGGAGAAAGCCACAGACAGTACATCCCTGGAAGTCTTGAGCTGACTGCCAAAGGTCAGACGGGGTCAATATCTGACATCACCAGAGGCAGCTTCAGAAAGAAAAAACAGTGGTAAATACAAGAGGCTACTGAGACAAAATCCACTGATGTCTTCTCCATGATTTGCAATATTTTCTTTCCTCCATAGCTTTTTAACATTTATTTCTTGTCCATCAAGTTTGTGCATATTCCACCTTCTTCATTCCTTTTTATTCGTGATGTAAATTTTACTTTCTCTCTTTGCATTGCTCCAAACCCAAGCTCTTATTAGTGTTCCCCCCTCTACCCTCTTAAAATCATTTTTCTTTCAGTAGGTCATCTCATATTCACCCTCCTTTTTTATAATAGTGTTAATCTCTTTACACCCTTATTAATACTCATCCATTTGCTGTTGATAGTGGGATTGTGGGGGGCAGGGGAGTTATTTTTGCAGATGTGGGTTTGTTCCCTGGGCTTTGTGGTTTTGTTCTGGCAGCACCTGCACAATAACATACGAGACATGGTGAGTAGAGTGAACCTCAGTCAACCAGCTGGAGGGAAGGACCCAGCAAAGAATGACCCAACAACAATCAAAACCCAATTACATCCAGAAAGCGAACATAAATGGCATCCCAAGAGCAGTAAGTTCAGGAGATCAAGGAGACTGCACCACTGAATCTCATAGGTCTCCTACCACAGAAGATCACACCACAAAGTCAGGAAGTAAAAACAGATCATTTTAAGAAGCAGAAACAAACAAGAGTCTCACTAATAATGGGAAGACAAAGAAACAACTCCTGATTGAAAGGAAAGGAGGAATCCTCAGAAAGAGTGCTAAATTAAATAGAGGCAAAACAAGTATCAGACACTGAGTCCAAAACAATGGTTATAAGGAAGCTCAATGAGTTCACTGAGAATTACCAAAAAATACAGGGAAGCTATGAGGAACTTACTGCAAACTATACTAGCATGAGAAAGGAAATAGAAACAATCAACAAGAGCCAAGAGGAAATGAAGAATAGAATTTCTGAATTAAAGAACACAGTAGAAAATTTCATAAACGGGTTGGATGAAGCATAGGATCAAAACAGCAAGCTGGAAGAAAAGATAAAAAAAAATCCCAGAAAGAGCAGAAAAAGGAAAAAAAAACTCAAAAAGTACAAAGAGGGATTAAGTACAAAGCAGGACACCATGAAACATAATAATACCCAAATACTAGGGATACCAGAAAAAGAAGAAGAGAAGCAAAGGATAGAAAACCTATTGGAATAAGTAATGATAGAAAACTTCCCTAATTTTATAGGGAAAAAAAGGTAACACAAGTCCAGGAAGCAGAGAAGGTACCAATTAAGAGGAACCCAAAGGACTCCAGGACATATCATAATTCACAGACAAGGAGAGAATCCTAAAGGCAGAAAAGGAGAAACAAAAGTAACATAAGAGAGCTCAGATAAGGCTAACAGCTGACTTCTCAATAGAAACACTACAAGCCAGAAGGGAATGGCAAGAATTATTACAAGTAATGAAAAGTAAAGGCCTGCAATTAAGACTACTCTACCCAGAAAGGCTCTCAATTAAAATATTAGATGAACTAAGGAGTTCCCCAGACAAAATAAGGCTAAAAGAATACACCTCCACCAGACCAGCACTGCAAAATATGCTAAAGGCACTCATTTAAGAAGATGAGAAAAAGAGTGAGGGAGAGAAGAACACAGGAATAAAGGGAGCAAAATGGCAATGAATAAGTTCCTAACAATAATAACCTTAAATGGCCCCAGCTGGCATAGCTAAGTGGATGGAGCTCGGGCTACGAACCAGAGTGTCGCAGGTTTGATTCCCAGTCAGGGTATATGCCTGGGTTGCAGGCCATGACCCCCGTCAACCACACATTGATGTTCTTCTCTCTCTCACTTTCTCCCTCTCTTTCCTCTCTAAAAATAAATAAATAAAAATCTTTAAAAATATAACTTAAATGTAGATGAATTAAATGCTCCAATCAAAAGACACAGAATACCTGAATGGACTAGAAAATATGACCCACACGTATGCTGCCCACAAGAGACCCACCTCAGAACAAAAGATATGCACAGACTGAAAGTGAAGGGCTGGAAAAAAATATTCCAAGCAAATTAACAGGAAAACGAAAGGCTGGGGTAACAATACTTATATCAGACAAAATAGACTTCAAAACAAACATAATAAAGAGACTGAGGTCACTTCATAATACTAAAGAGAAGAATCCATCAAGAAGACATAAATATTGTAAATATATATGCACCCAATGTAGGAGCACCCAAATATTTAAGAAAAATCTTGGAGGACTTCAAGAAAGATATTGGCAGAAAAACAATTATAGTAGGAGATTTTAACACCCCACTGTCAACAATGGATAGATTTTGCAAACAAAATACTAGCAAGGACATTGTGGAACTGAACAACACTTTAGATCAAATGGACTTAACTGATATATATATAGAACCTTTCATCCCAAAGAAACAAAATACACATTCTTCTCAAATGCACAAGGAATATTTTCAAAGATAAACCATAAGACAGGACACAAAACAACCCTCAACATATTCAGAAAATTGAAATCATATCAAGCATTTTCTGGGACCATAAGAGCTTGCCACCAGAAACCAACCTCAAGGAAAAAACTCAAAAAAAACCCTCAAATTCACGGAGATAGAATAGCATGTTATTAAACAATGAGATCAAGGAAGAAATCAAAAAGTTTCTGGAAACAGCCCTGGCTGGTGTAGCTCCGTGGATTGAGCGCGGCCTGCGAACCAAAGTGTTGCAGGTTCGATTCCCAGTCAGGGTACATGCCTGGGTTGCAGGCCATGATCCCCAGCAACCGCACATTGATGTTTCTCTCTCTCTCTCCCTCTATCTCCCTCCCTTCCCTCTTTAAAAATGAATAAATAAAATCTTTTTTAAAAATGACCTACTTTAAAAAGTTTCTGGAAACAAATGAAAATAAACTCAAGGCAGTCCAAAACTTATGACTAAGCAAAAGCAGTACTGAGAGGGAAGTTCATAGCAATACAGGCCTACCTAAAAAAGATAGAAACATTTCAAATAAACATCCTAACCCTACACCTATAAGAACTGGAGGAACAACAACAAAGACAGCCCAGAGGAAGGAGAAGAAAGGAAAGAACCAAGATTAGAACAGAATTAAATGACATAAAGATGAAAAGCAAAATTCTAAGGGTCAATAAATCTAGGAGCTAGTTCTTTGAAAAAGATAAGCAAAATCAACAAACCTTTAAGGAGACTCATCAAGAAAAAAAGAGAGAGGACTGAAATAAACACAATCAGAAATGAAAGAGAGATTACAACTGATACTACAGAAATACAAAGGATTGTAAGAAATTACTATGAAGGACTATATGCCAAGAAATTTTTAAACCATGGTGAAATGGAAAAATTTCTATAAAAATGTAATCCTCCAAAACTGAATGAAGAAAAGGCAGAAAGCCTGAACAGACCAATAACAGCTGACAAAATCAAAGCAGTAATCAAAAGCTCCTGGCACACAAAAGCCCTGAAATGGGTGGTTTCACAGGAGAATTTTACAAAACATTTAAGGAAGAGCTAACCCCTATCCTTCTCAGACTATTCCAAAAAATCCAAGAAGAGGGAAGACACCCAAACTCTTTTTATGAAGCCAGCATCATCCTAATCCCAAAACCAGATAAAGACACAACAAAGAAAGACAACTACAGGCCAATATCGCTGATGAACAAAGACATAAAAATCCTCAATAAAATATTGGCAAACTGCATCCAGCAATACATTAAAAAGATCATACATGAAATACATTAAAAAGGTCAAGTGGGATTCATCCCAGACAGAGATGCAAGGGTGGTACAATATTTGCAAATCAATAAAGGTTAATACATCACATAAAGACAAATATCACATGCTCATATCAACAGATGCAGAAAAAGCATTTGATAAGGTACAGCACTCATTTATGAGAAAAACACTCAGCAAGTGGGAGTAGGGGGACTGTACAAAAACATAATAAAAGCCATATATGAGAAACCTACAGCCAACATCATACTCAATGGACAAAATCTAAAAGTTTTCCCACTAAGACCTGGAACAAGACAAGGATGCTCACTTTCACCACTTCTATTCAACATAGTATTGGAAGTCCTAGCCACAACAATTAGACAACAAAAAGAAATAAAAGGTACCCAAATTTCAAAGGAGGAAGTAAAACTGTCATTGTGTGCAGATGACATGATAGTGTACATAGGAAACTCTATAGACTCCACAAAAAAACTACTCGACCTGTAAGTGAATTTGGTAAAGCAGAGGGATACAAAGTCAGCATTCAGAAATGGAAGACATTTAGTATACTAACAATGAAATATCAGAAACAAAAATCAAGAAAAAATCCCATTTGCTATAATAACAAGAAAACTAAAGTACCTAGGAATAAACCTTACCAAGGAAGTAAAAGACCTGTACACAGAAAACTACACAACACTGAAGGAAGAAATTAAGAAAGACATAAATAAATGGAAGCATATACTGTGTTAATGGATCTGAAGAATTAACATCATGGAAATACCCATAATGCACAAAGCAATTTATACATTCAATGTAATCCCTATTAAAATATAATGACATATTTCACAGATAGAGAACAAACATTTCAAAAATGTATATGGAACCATAAATGACCCCAAATATCCACAGCAATTTTGAGAAAGAAGTAAGTAGGAGGGGTCATGATACCTGGTATCAAACTATACTACAAGGCCACTATAATCAAAAAAAGTCTGGTACTCATATAAGAACAGAGACATATGTCAATGGAACAGAATAGAGAACCCAGAAATAAACCCATGCCTCTATGGTCAATTAATATTCGACAAAAGGGGCAGAAACATAAAATGGAGTGAAAATAGCCTCTTCAACAATGGTGTTGGGAGATCTGGACAGCTATATGCAAAAAAAATGAAATTTGACAACCAACTTACACCATACACAAAAATAAACTCAAGGCGGATAAAAGACTTAAATGTAAGTCACAACACCATAAAAATCCTAGAGGAGAACAAAGGCAGGAAAATCTCAGATATTCCACGCAGCCAATATTTTCACCGATATGTTCTCTAGAGCAAGAGACTTAAAAGAAACAATAAACAAACGGTACCTCATCAGATTAAAAAGCTGCTTCACAGCTATAGAAAACATCAGCAAGATGAAAAGGGAACCAACCATATGGGAAAATATATTTGCCAGTAATACCCAGACATATATTATATATATATATATCAGATATATATGTCTTCATATATATTGGTTTGATCTCCAATATATATAAAGAACTCACATGACTCCACACCAGGAAGACAAACAATCCAATTAAAAAATGGGCAAAGGTCCTAGCTGGTTGGCTCAGTGGATTGAGTGCCAGCCTGTGAACCAAAGGGTTGCTGGTTCAATCCCCAGTCAGGGAACATGCCTGGGTTGCAGGCCAGGTCCCCAGTTGGGGGAGCATGAGAGGCAACCACACACTGATGTTTCTTTCCCTCCCTTCTCCTCTGTCTAAAAATAAATACATACAATCTTTAAAATAAATACATAAATAAAATAAAAAAATGGCAAAGGACCTGAACAGACACTTCCCCAAAGAGGACATACAGAGGGCTCAAAGACATATGAAAGGATGCTCAGCATCACTAGCCAACAGAGAGATGCAAATTAAATCCACAATGAGATACCACTTCACATCAATAAGAATGGCCATCATAAACATACCAATAAACAATAATGCTGACAAGGTTGTGGAGAAAAGGTAACCTTAGTACATTGTTGGTGGGAATGCAGACTGGTGCAGCCACTGTGGAAAACAGTATGGCATTTCCTCAAAAAATTAAAAATGGAACTGCCTTTTGACCCAGCAATTCCACTGCTGGGATTTTACCCTAAGAATCCTAAAACACCAATGCAAAAGAACCTATGCACCCCAATGTTCATAGCAGCACAATTTACAATAGCCAAGTGCTGGAAGCAACCTAAGTGTCCATCAGTAAATGAGTAAATCAAAAAACTATGGTACATTTACACAATGGAATTCTATGCAGCAGAGAGAAAGAAGGAGCTCCTACCCTTCACGACAGCATGGATGGAACTGGAGAGCATTATGCTAAGTGAAATAAGCCAGGAGGTGAAAGACAAATACCATATGATCTCACCTATAAGTGGAACCTAATCAAGAAAACAAACAGGCAAGCAAAATATAACCTGAAATAAAGAACAAACAGACAGTAACCAGATGGATGGGGGTAATGGGGAAAGAAGGGGAAGTGTTGTCAAGGAACATGTATAAAGGACCCGTGGACAAGTCAAAGGCAGGTAGGATCGAGGGTGGGAGGTGGGGGTGGTTTGGGCAGGAAAAGTGACAGTGAAAAAAATGGAGAATATTGTACTTTAACAACAATCAAAAAAATAGCAACACTCTTAAAAAATTAAATTAAATTAAAGCAGTACTAATAGGCATGTAACAAAAATGAGCAGGCTCTTGTGCCTCTCTGGATTCTGTCCTGTTGCTCCCTTGTCATATCATTTAGCTCTTTCTTCTGGTTATTCTAGCCATATTTCTAAACATACTTTTCTTGTAGTGTACTTTATTGGATTGTTTGCATTTTTTAAAGATTTTATTTACTTATTTATTTTAGAGAAGGAAGGGTGAGAGAAAGAGAAAGAGAGAGAAAAACATCAATGTGCGGTTGCTGGGGGCCATGGCCTGCAGCCTAGGCATGTGCCCTGACTGGGAATCAAACGTGTGATGCCTGGTTCGCAGCCCACGCTCAATCCACTGAGCTACACCAGCCAGGGTGGATTGTTTACATTTTTAATGTAATGCACTGAGTCCCACCATAGAAGAGCTACCTCTCCTACTGCACACACCTTTGTATATCCACACAGAGATTTCTCTCTTCTACCATTGTCCCAATACAAACCCATTCTGCATTTGATGTAATGGCTATGGTACTGTGTGTGTCTTTGGGTCCAGTAATGGGAACCAAGAAAATTTAACAGAAAAAAATTACCAACTAGTAATTAAGAAAGTGACTACAAAGAGAAGGGATAGAGAACCCTAAGGAATACAGAAATATCAGCTAGAGGGAGAAGTTACTATGTCTGGGATGGGAGAAGGGTGCCCACGAAGGGCTCGCTTGGAAGAGCCCCCTTCCCAAGGCAAAGAGAGTGTGGCTGTGGCATGCCAGGGGTCAGAGAATTTCAAGGACGTACTGAGGCTAGACCAGAAAGCCACAGCTGAGGCACCAGTGACGCTTACTAGGAAGCTGGCCGCTGGAATCTGCTGGCTGATTTGCCAGAAAAATAAGAAAATCAAAGCCTGAAAACCAAGAGAAGCCCCATCCTCTTCCAGTGTCCTCCTGTACCCTCCACTGTCAAGGTTTGACCTTGTGACAAGGATGAAGGAAAAGTTTCTAGGGTCCAGGTCCGAAAGCACAAAGCAGGACAAAGAGGAGTGTGTGCAGAGCTGAGGGGCAAAACAATGACAAACTGTGCACTACAGTAAAGGACACAGCTGTCCTAATCCCTTGCCTCCCCATGTCGCCTCTCATCTGGTTGGGATGTCTATTTCCTAGAGCCATGTCTTCCTCTCTCCTCATTTATAATCTCTTTTTGGTGGAGCGTAGCTTCTCAATGGAAGCATCTAAGAGGAAATCTTTCTGAGAATTTGCATATCTAAAAATGTCCTTACTCTACCCGATCCTTTGAATGCACCTGGAATTCTAAACTGGAGACCATGTCTCCCAAAACTTTAAAGGCATTATGTTTTCTTTTCTAACTTCCAGCATTGCTTTTAAAAAGACAGATGATTGCATCTTTCCTAGGTGATGTTTTTGGATTTTTTTTTTCTGTCCTCCATGGAACCCTTTGAAAGCTTTCCCTCATATCCTGATTTTTGAAATTTCACAATTTCACAAGGGTGCCTTGGTCTGAGCCTTTTTTAAAAAAAATATTCTATTTATTTATTTTTTAGAGAGGGAAGGGAGGGAGAAAGAGAGAGAAACATCAATGTGCGGTTGCTGGGGGTCATGGCCTGCAACCCAGGCATGTGCCCTGACTGGGAATCGAACCTGTGACACTTTGGTTCACAGCCCGTGCTCAATCCACTGAGCTACGCCAGCCAGGGATAGGTCTGAGCCTTTTTAAATTAAGTTACTCTGGGCACCTGTGCTTTTCCAATCCAGGTAGCCCTGTTCTCCAGTTCTGGAAGTTTCCCATATTATATTTCTGCCATTTCTCTGCCCTGCACTTTCTCCACTCTTTCTAAAACTTATTGTTGTTGGATGTTGGACCTCCTAGATTGAACCTCAAATTTCCTTTTCATACTTTCCTCCTTTTCATCTTTTTGCTTGACTTTATGCACATTTTTTCAGCCTGGTATCCAGTCTTTCTACTGAATATTTTATTTTTCAATCTTTCTTGTTTAATATTCCTTTTTCATAAACTGATTGCTTCCAGTATGTCTATTTTTCTTTGAGCATCATTTGTATTTTTTCTTTTGCTTCCTGTATTGTAGCTTTTGCTTCCGCCTTCCCTTTTGTTTTGATCTCCACCTTTCATGTTGAAAGCATTCCTGAAATGTCTATTCCACTCTTACTGAAGTGAGAAAGCACCTGAAGGGAAATTCTGTGGGATGAGTGTTTTCCTGACTGTTGAAGTTCAGTGTAAGTTCACTGTGCAGATGGTGGCATTAGCAACTGCAGGCACCTGTGTCCCTGGTCTTAACTGATCTGTTTCCCCAGAGAGGGGTCCTTAGGTCTTCTGACAGGCTATATAGAAGCAGAGCCTCAAGCATCTTGGAATCCAAGGATCAGGGGTCTCTTTCTATTCTCCTGTTTACAGAACAGCCTTTCCTTCCTGCCTCCATCATGTGCAGTAACTGATTCTTAGGCCTCTCTGTCTCAGCCTTGCCTAAGCCTCAAGATTCCTATGGGTGTAGGAATGGCTTTTTTCATACATAGACTTTTAAACAATCCACTATTCCCTATTTTCACAGTATCTAGTGCCGCCAACTTCTGAGACTTTTGGAGGTTCTGGGCATAAATCACTAGCTTTTTGTTAGTTTATCTCTTTGCAGACACATGTTTAACTTTCTAGACACTATCATGCAGTTATTAAGAAGTTTCTGGAGTCCAGATGCCTATTGGGACCCTAGTTTCATCACATAATAGCTGGTGACCATGCACTAGTTATTTAGCCTCTTTGTACCTGTTTCTCCATCTATAAAATGAGGATAATATAAATACCCTGTAATAGTTTATAGCAAGGCTCAACACATGACAACTCACAGGACAAATGTGGCCCACATCCTCTTTTTGTATGATCTATAAACTACGAATAGCTTTTACATTTTTAAAGATTGCAAAAACAAAACAAAACAAAAAAGAAAACCCTCAAAGAAAAACATGCAACAAAACCTTAAAGCCTAAATGATCACTATCTGGCCTTTTACCAAGTTTTTTTGACCCCTGGCTTAGAGGGTAGTTGTACTGAGATAATGCAGTTAAAGCACAAGATAGTCATTCATTAATTCCCCAGACTGGAGACATATTCCACACATGCAATGGCGTTTTCAGTGTATCAATGGCACTGATAGTCAATGAGAGTGCAAGAAAAACCTAAAGGACTAAGTCAGACAGAAGAGGCTTAAGAATTGAGCTCTGGCACCTCAAGAGGTCTGAAGGTAAAATAATAGCAAAAAAAAAAAAAAAACCCACAAAAAAGAGAAGCTATATGAAATAGAAGAAAAATTGGGGGAATGTAGAATACTAGAAATTAAGTTTAAAAAGCATTTCAAAATGGATGAAGTAATCTGCAGTTAAATGCTGCTGATAGGCTAAGCGAGGTGATAACTAAGAACTGACCACTTGCCCTGGCTGGTATGGTTCAGTGGATTGAGTGCCAGCCTGTGAACCAAAGTGTCCCTGGTTCAACTCCTGGTCAGGGCACATGCCCGAGTTGAGGGGCCAGGTCCCCAGTTGGGGGCGGGTGAGAGGCAACCGATTGATGTATCTCTCACACATCAGTGTTTCTCAACTGATCGATGTTTCTTTCCTTCTCTTTCTTCCTCCTTCCCATCTCTCTAAAAATAGATAAATAAATAGGTAAATACATAAATAAAAGAACTGACGCCTGGGTTAACAATATGGAGGTCACAGGTGACATTCAGAAGTGCAGTTAGTGAGATGATGGGACACGGGGCATCAAAGGACAAGTTCTGCTTCTGTCTAACCAGGTGAAAATTACTTTGGTTACCTAATATCTGAAGATGGGCTACTAATTAACCCTGACAAATTCAGAGGAATGCTATCCTTTCCTCTTCCAAAAACAAGAACACAGCTTAGAGGATTTATGGTTTAACTGGATATTGTTGCAATTGAATTCCAAACTTTTATTTATGGCCCAGACTCTGTATGTCTTATTAAAATCAAATTGACCTGATCCAATTCAGGAGAAGAATAACAAACTATAAAATCTCTAAAGAATTATCTAAAGCTTCCACTCTGGGACACCTTAGTTATAAACTTTCTAACATTTATACATCAAAATAAAATATTTTTAGAAGTTTAAGCTCAAATAATGATCACCATAAACCTACAGATTATTATATAGTCAGCTCATTCCCTGCATGACAGTTATCTCTGCTATAGACATGTTGTATAAGCAGTTACAGGCTCTCCTTTTTTTGTGACCCTTATTCCTTTGGCTCACCACTGAATTCTTAACACATTCAACACTTCTGTCAGTCTACTGGCTCTTTCCTTCTGCACCTAATTTAACTTGAATTTGATATAACAGTCTTAACCCAGCAACTATAATACTTTCTTTACACGATAAAGACATCCATGACTGCATTTTGCATACTGACCACCTTCTGGTTCCTAGGAATGGTTTATGGGAAACTCCTTGACAATGCTAACTTAGTTTGGTTTACAGATGGATCTCTGAAAGATAAACAGGAACGTTACCAAGCTGAATATGCAGTAACTTCCATAGTAGACATAACTGAAGTTTTTATTTACCTGAATAAGATCTGCCCAACAAGCCTAATTTTTCTAACTCAGACTTGTCAATTAGCCAAAGATCAAATTGCCAACATTTACAATGATAATAGCTATGCCTTTGGAGTAGCTCACAACTTCAGAATGTTGTTGAAGGGGTGAGGCTTCTCAATTTTCTCAGGGCTGCCCATACAGAATAGGTAGTACGTTGCTATATTATGAGATGTCACCCAAAAATTGAAAAAATTGGCAATTATCAAAATTCCAGGGCTTTCTAAAGCTGCCACCATGGAAGCAAAAGGAAATTATTTAGTTGATGATGCAGCCAGACAGGCAACATTAAACAGCCAAATTTTCCAGACCTGAGAATGCTCCTTGCTTCCTTGCTTTTATTGAATTAGATCAATAAAAGACTCTTTCATTGTTCCAATGAATGGATGAAGAGGAAAAGAGGATATCGCAACAAAAGGGGGAGACTTTGTCCCAGGCAAACAGATATGGCTTGGACCCAGTCAGAAACCAGTTTTAACTATAGGGACTTAGTTAGTTGTACTTTAACATGTACATGAGGCTAAAACATTAGCGTTCTAAAAGATGCTTTCATGGAGTAAACAATACTACTGTTCATTAAGTGTATAGCAGGTGTTCTATGTGAATAAATATAACCCTGAGAAATCATTCCATGGGTCCCAAGGATATTTCCCACTTCTTTTAGATCCATTTGAGGTATGGTAATTGGATTTTATCCAAGTACCACTATCTCAAGAATACAAAAAAATGTACTAGTTATTATTTTGTGTGGGTTGAGGCATTCCCTTGCAGGAGAGCAACAGCTTTAATGACAGGTAAATTATTTTAAAATATATGTATAATTAATTAATTCCCAGTTAGGGAATTCCCTCTGAGTTAATGACCATGAGACTCATTTTACTAGACAAAGAATGCAACCCATTTGTAGTATTTAGCCTATTCTCCAGTATTTTCACTGTGCCTACCACCCCTAGTTCTCTAGATTGAAGAATACACAAATGGTACAATTAAAACTTAAGATAAATTTTCAGAAGCTTTTAATCTCCTTTGGCCAAAACCTCTTTTTATAGTGATCATCAACCTGAGATCTATGGTAAACATAGTCACTAGACACCTTATGAATCTAGATGAAGGGACATATGAATCAACTTGACTAAAAGGAGACATTCTACATTATTATCAAGGGCTCACTAACCAGCTTATAAAAACCAATAAATTAGTAACATTTCAGTGTGCTCCCAAGAGATGAAGATTAAAAGCCCACAACTTACAACCTGATTTTTTCCATTGGAAAAGACATTAATTCAAAGGCTCACTCTCCAAGGTTGTTAGAAGGAATATTATCAGGTGCCTAACCACAAACAGCCATCTGCTCTTATCTCTGATACTTGCCTCCACCTACAGCAGAGATCAAAGGCTTCCAGGGAATGAGAAGCCATAGACCCCAGAGACAGCTATCCCAAAACTTGACAAGGCCTGTATACCTACAAATACTGAACTTTCCTTGTCTCTATCTAACACTTACTTGTTCTTTATCAACTTTTCCCAAACTTTGTGTATACAGCCCAACTGTTAATTGATGAAGGTATATAAGAAAACCTTTATATTACCATTAATACTGTTTTTATGATTTGTTTTGAAATTTAGAAGAAATGGATTGAAATCTAGTTAGGAGAGGCAACTCCGGTCTCAAAATGGAGAGCTATGACCCAAAGGAACCAGAGCAGTTGAGAAAACTGCTTATTGGTGGTTTGAGCTTTGAAACTTACAGATGATACAATTTAAGAGAACATTTTGAGAAATGGGGGATGCTCACAGATTATGTGGTGATGAGACCCCCAAACAAAACATTCCCAGGGCTTTGGGCTTTGGTTTTGTGACTTATTCCTGTGTTGAAGAGAGGGATGCAGCAATGTGTGCTCAACCACACAAAGTTGACTGGCAAATGGTGGAATCAAAGAGAGCTGTTTCTACAGAGGATTCATTCAAGCCTGGTGCCCATCTAACAGTGAAGGAAATTTCTGTTGGTGGTATTAAAGAAGATACAGAAGAATATAATTTGAGAGATGACTTTGAAAAGTATGGCAAAGCTGAAACCATAGAAGTTGTGGAAGATAGGCTGAGTGGGGAGAAAAAGAGGATTTGCTTTTGTAACTTTTGATGATCATGGTAGTTGATAAAATTGTCGTTCAGAAATACCACACTACTAATGAGCATAATTGTAAAGTGAAAACTGCCCTTTCTAAACAATAAATGCAGTCTATGGTTCACAAAGAGGCCGTGGAGGTGGACCTGGCAACTTCATGGGTTGTGGAGGAAACTTTGGCCATGGTGGAAACTTTGGTGGAAGAGGAGGCTATGATGGAGGTGGCAGCAGAAGTAGTTATGGAAGAAATGATGCTGGATATAACGGATTTGGAGGTGATAATGGCAACTATGGCACTGGTCCTATAGTAGTAGGGGAGGCTATGGTGGTGGTGGACCAGGATATGGAAACCAAGGTAGTAGTGGATATGGTCATGGTGGATATGATGGTTACAACCAAGTGGGCAGATTTTGTTGGCAACTAAGATTTTGGAAATTACAGTGGACAACAGCAGAAAAATTATGGACCCATGAAGGGGGGCAGTTTTGGTGGAAGACGCTCAGGCAGCTCCTATGGTGGTAGCTATGGATCTGGTGGTGGAAGTGGTGGATATGGCAGAAGATTCTAAAAACTCAGCAGAAAAGGGCTACAGTTCTTAGCAGGAGAGTGAGTTGTTGTCAGTAAACCTGCAGGTTACTTTGAGACAGTGGTCCCAAATGCATTAGAGGAACTGTAAAATTCTGCCACAGAAGGAACGGTCACCCATAGTCAGAAAAGTTACTGCAGCTTGAACAGGAAACCCTTCTTGTTCAGGACTGTCCCAGCCAGTTTGCAAATAGTGCAGATATTCATGCCATGTAGTGTCAAATATATGTACATTCCTGACGTCTTTTATCTGTTGTAGCTTTGTCTTTTTCATTACATCACGTATATTGCCCTGTAAACTGTGGTATTGGTACCAGGAATAAAAAATTATATAATTTTTAAATTAAAAAATTGCAAAAGGAAGATGTTTAGAAGTTAAGATAGTTTGTCCTGAATGTGGTTACCCGCTAACTTAACAAAAACTACTAACTATGCTGATAGAAATGGAAATAACTATAAAAACATGGCCATCTGTAACTGCAGCTGGCACACAGAAAACTTACTTATAAAACTCTTATTGTCCTTGGGGCCTCTGGAATTTTTTAGATGGTAATTGTAATTTAAAGCATTGTGTTCTTACAACTTTTGGCCCTGATTAAACCTTAAGGTAACAGCTTTCAACTGCACAACTCTCAGAAACCAAATAAATAATAGTACATGAGTACAAGAGTACTATGTACATAATAGTACATAGTACTATGTCTAATAGTACATTAGACATAGTACATAGTACTATGGTCTAATATTACATAGACCATAGACAATAGTACAATAGTACTTTCAATGGGAAGTAAATGGGCCATAGAACATAGAAAGTAATCTTGTGGTCAGATTATGGAAACTGAAAAGATGTATGGAATGCCCTCAAACTGTAAGTGAATGTTATACTAAATGCAAAATATAGAAAAGTGAGGTAGGAAACAAAACTCGGATTGTGATAGATGGTAGGTTAGAAATGATGTTTTTCTTAATAAAGGCCCATAGGAGCTAATTGCCTCCTATTTACCTTTCACCTTAGAGAAAAAAAAGTTTGGCCTAGATTTTCACCCAAGGTTACGGTCCTTCCCCATCCCCAATGGTCCATCCTTCAGCAAGACAAATGTTCACATTGACACTTCTTAGGAGTATGACTTCGCAGCACCATGGGACCATGTTATCCACCAAAAGGTTGGTCATCAGTGCATCCTTTGGAATGACTTAGGACCAAAAGAGGGACATGTAGACAAAAAGCCACATACTAAACCTGACAAGTTCAGGGGAGGCCTGCATTGGCAGCCTTACAAACTCAAGCGACCTAACCAACCACGTAGAATGGCCTGGAAGTATGGTTTTAAAAGGCAATTTATGGCATACAGTCATGTCCCTAGGCTAGGCTCTCCCGACAAGTCAGTCTTTAGAAGAGACAAATCCCTGTCATTGTTACTACCATGTTAACTATCCTGTACCCACCCACATGTTTTTATTCAATTCCAGAGGTTTCTCCACTTTGCTTTCTTCTGCCTCCCTAATTCATCACCAATGGATTATATGCAATGCCCTTACACCCCCCTTTTGATTGTAGTGTATAAAATAAGGTACAAAACTGCCCTTTTCCAGAGCATTTCCTCCAATCCATTGAGGTTTTGCTTCCAGGCAGTTGTCACCAGTTTGGCTCAAATAACCTAAAAAATTCTGACAAGTTTGGATGTTTCTTATGTTGATAACCCAGAATGGGAGGCACATCAGCATAATAACCTGCACTGCAGTTAAGAGTTGGGCTCACAAGCGGACCTTGATAAATTGTTGGACTTGAGTATTGGTTTCTTTATTATGCAAGTGTGACTGTGTGCAACAAGGCCCAAGTCCCTACCCTACTCTGAGGTCCCATCTCCCCGAAAGATTGTCTTTGTAATAAGGACTGCACCATCGATCCTCTTATGAACCAGCACCTGGCTTAATGTGCCTGGAGGAATCATTCGCTGGTTTGTTAAATGAGTAAATGACTGGCTCTGATAAAGGAACTCAAGAGTTGAAGATTTTAGCCTTAGTTGATAGGCTTACATGATTAATGCATGTGGAAAGCCAGTATTCCAGAACTGGAATGCATGACTCCAGGAGGTCCAAGCAACTCAACGTTTGTGCCCCAGGGGGTTGGGTTTGCAAGTGGGTGGAGATGGTATCACGGCTGCACTACAACTCTTACCCATTTAACCTTTTCCCCAAACCTCTTACCTACCCTTTCTTCTCCTTATAAAAAGGTCAGCTTGAGATGAAATGTGAAGATGGTTTTTGAAGGTACATAACCCACCCTCTTCTCAGATCGCAGGCCATAAAGCACCCAATAACAATTCTACCCTTGTCTCTGCTTATTGGTTCTGGTAAGTGACAGGCAGCCAAATGATGACTTTTCCAGTTTCATCTCCATGACATGACTGCAGCTAGTCATAAATGTGTTATGGTATTTACATAGAATAATTACGCTAATAGAGATAAAATAGAAAGCAGTTTTAAGTTTCAGAATTCAATAATGTTTTTAGACCTGCCATTTAAATTCCTGTTCTAACATTTCTTGAATTTTTCTTTCAAATATATAAATTTTACAGAAAGCCTTGTTACCCCTACCAAAACTAAGCAGTGAGAGAGAAAAAAACAGGTGTTTTATTAAAAGGAAAATACTAGATTTGACATTAGTTGTTTGGTGTGTGCCCCCCCCAATCAATTACAGGTCTGCAATTCCTTATCAGCAATTTTGAGATTTAAAAAAAAGTCTGAAAATCTAGTTTTTCCTGTTTGCAACAAAAACTAACCTATAGCCATACAGTTTACCTCAGTTACTAATACCTGATTTAATGCTATAGAAATGATTTGACTATGGGGTGCTGTCCCAGGCCCCATTGAGGGTATTATGAAATTTGTTTTTAAAACAGGGAAAATTTTGAATTCTAAAACTCTCAAGGGTTTCTGATAATTATAGTATACTTATAAGAGCATAAACCAAGAAAAAAGCAATTGTGTTGTGTACTACTGCCATCTCCTGACATCAGTTCAGAACTACAAATATGTAAATATGTAAATATGTGAAGATTTAACCTTGCTTGTGAGGATTTAAAACACCATACTCATGACTTTGAAACATTTGAGATTCTATTTTCAAAAGCAATTGCTATGGAAAACAATCCTCAGTGGGTTTTTAAAAAATATATTGGACCATGTATGTTCCATCCACGTAACATAACCTAGAAGTTGAATTACCTCAACTTGATGAAGTTAATTATCTTTAATCCCTTTGGGTGCTATTTTTAACTGCTCTTATCTTGAGTTGGTCTGAAAGTCAGAGATGAGGACTGATGCCATCAAAATAGAAGCTTTAAAATAATCAGAAATTGCTCCACTGACCATTTTTAATAGAGCTGAAAGCAGCAGTGTCAGCAAGATTACAGGAATTTTGTTTTATATAATCACAGATGGTAGTAAATGTATGAACCTACTCTAGCCCACAAGAGCCTTTTAGGGTATTTCTGAGTGTTCAAAATCTTCCCTTTTGTAAATGATCATGAATATATTTTTTGTATGTTCAAATAACAGTGTACATCTTGTTTACTGCCCATAACATATGCTTTAGAACAGAATGTCTGTTTAAATACATAACGAAAATTTGTTGTTTGAGTTTTGGTTTAATAAATTTGCAAGATTTTAGTTCTTAGGAGCTATCTCAATAGCACTTGTAAAGTATTAAGACTGTTTTAGGAAAGATATTCCCCCTCTCCAGAAAAATGTATTTATAAATAAACCATAAGGATTCAACATAATTCTGTAAAATACACTACTAAATCTCTAAGTACAATACCAACCATGCTTAATTTGAAACTTGAGAATCAGAAATCAAGGCAATGCCTTCATTTCACAGATAAAGAAATTGAAGTCCTAATAGGATAAAGCACCTAGTCTAATGCTGCAGCAAGAGCTAACTGCTCTTTTCACTGCAGAAAACGATTTTCATAACAGAAAATCTGCTGTTAGGATTTATACCTGTCCTCACTCAATGTGACCTCCAATGGTGGACCCACATAGTCTGTGGCCCTCTCTTTGGTTCTGTTCTTAAAGATTAAATCTTAGCTTCTCTTTGGTTCATTTTTCTCAAAAGGCCTATATTCGTGCATTTGTTTAAACTGCCCAGGTTTCAGGAACAACATTCTCTAATCCAGTTTGTTGTAAGGCAGGGGACCACAGTGACTAATTTGGAGCATCCCTCCTATATCTAGCTTCTAAGTAAAGAAAGAAGCACAAGGAGGCACCACTCTAGGTGTTTATACTCTTACACGCAGACTGATGCAGTTAGGCTGTTCTGAATACCAACTTCTAAATTCATAACATTTTGTTAGTAGTATCATTTTCTAGTATGATATACCCAGGAACAAAAAAGTACTTAATGTTGGAAAACACATTAAAAATAATCTATTCCTAAGACAACATCAAAATTTAACTAATTGAAATTCAAAGAACTATTCTAAATATGACTAAGGGGTAAAACCCAAAAATAGTATAATTTAGTTAGAGAAATTTATTCTTTAAAAATATTTTTCATGTACACTTTCATGACTTTTGTTTGAAGGGAACAAGAAAATTATCCTACAGTGAATGTTAACGTAGAACATAAGTGACAGTAGGTATAACAATACATTTTAGAAATAACTGGCAAAATAAAGTATAAACTTTTATAGTGATTTAAGACTGTAAGTTATTTAAGATCAGATCAAATGGACCCACATTATAGTAGTAGAACAAACCAAAATTTTGTAATTTTATGACTTCATAACTGTCATACTTAATATTATGCATAAACAAGTTACACCTCATTACCAAATTATAAATGGCCAGGACAAAGGGAAATTGCATGAGAAAAAGTGACCAAAGTTTGAATGGATAGTACAATATACATCCTCTTCCTATATGAATATATTTTAACACACTGGTAACACCCTGTGTAATAAAAAAACATAAACTACTATTTAAACAAAATGTATTCTTGGCAACCCCCCAAGAAAAACTTCTTGTCTAGGAAATTCCATTAATATATTACCTAATACAGTCAAAAGCCAAAAAAAAAAAATGTGTTAATGAAGATTCAATTTGCATGCAAAATTCACTTTTCTCCATAGGTATAAAAACTTTTTCATCAGTTCATTTTAAGTGGCAAAATCTTCAGAACAGAAAAATAGAGCATCTCCAATAGGCATCTAAAGGCAATAAAGTTATATTTACAAGATGCTGTAATCTGAAATCGCTAGGAAGCAAAAAGAAACTGTAATCTTTTGCTCAGCAGTCAGTTGTGACTGCACACAGTAGGAAGATCCAGAAACCAATGAAATGTATTCTAGGTGAGAGAAGCTTCACAGAACAAACAATTCTCATTAAATAGTAATTTTTTTCTTTCCACCTGAGAGTCAAGTTACTCAATCCTTGAACTGTAATCAAGACAAACACAGGAACTCTAAATCTTCAGTCATGACAAGGTCAAAATTATGTAGACATTTCTGTTTAGAAAAGCTAAACTGTACAATAAAGGAAATGTAAATAGCAAGACAAGGTGCTTAGTATAGTAGGAGCATGGCAGAAATGTGTGGTATTTGGTAAAATACACATTAAGTGACATATGGGAAAAAGTTTATTGCTCTGATGGACTACAGCACCACTTTCAAGAGGAAAAGACAGGATCAACCACCCTCCTATCAACAAGATTCATTTATAGGAAAAGTTCTGGGAAAGTAGTTCTGGGAAAGGAAGTAGTTCTGGGAAAAGGTAAGTATGAAGAAACTTGTATTATATATTTTAAATATGCTACCTACTTTTCTTCATTAAATAGACAATGAGCAATCTATTTTTGTAAAGTATTATGAGATTTGTTACTGTATGATTATCAAATCAACAATATAAAATTAAAGGAGAGAAACGCTATTCAAACTTATAAAAAAAGTTAGAACATTTAAAGTAATTTTATGCCAAAAATATTTTTGGTATTATTGCTTAAATATATAGTGATTACACTTGTGAAATTTTCCCAATCATGACTAAGAAAATTCTTCTGAATACCAATGTTTATCCTGAAGAAGAGAGCAGTATCTAAGGGATGTGCAACACGGCCTACTCACTGTGGGAAAGAACCCAACTGCCCCACCCCTGGCAATTTCAGAAAGGTAATGTCACCGTGGCGACTGAGGAACCGGAAACAAGAAAACATGACCACACACGTGCCATATGAAGTCAGCCAAAGGGTTTCTTTATAACGGTCTATAGCTAGCACTAAAAGAAAAGGCCTGAAGGGATAGATACACTGCTAGGCAGAAGCACAACATTTTTTAATGCAATCTTCTATAAGAAGTAATTAAAATTTAAAAGCCAAAAAATCTAACAACAAAGGCAATTTCCTTTGAGTTAAACTTCATCCGCTAATAATCTGAAACATCAGAATCCCTACACTGGTAAATCTTCATGGTAACACATGATACTATCTTTTACAACTAGCCTGACTATTTCAGGAGTGGTATTTCTAAAAATAATTTTATACAATGTACACATCAATCATATTTGAGGGCAGGCACAAGAATTCTAATAATATTAGGAAAGTTATGGAGCACCAGGCAGGTATTGTAATATGATCTATATCCTTCAAAGAGTGTGAGTGTGAGTGTGTGTGTGTGTGTGTGTGTAGTGTGTGTGTGGGGGAATCAACCTTCTGTGAAAGATTTTGGGTACGTAACAGTTGGCATAAAAAAGAAAACAGAATTTTATACTTTCATCAGATGTATCAGATGTTTTTACAAAAAAAAATGTCTTCATGATCATGTTTTCAATATCATTCTTCATACACACACATATATACATATACATTTAAATAACTGATTGGAGTGATGCAGAAAGCCACAAATAAGAAAAGGACATAAGGTTTTAATAAGGAGAACAAAAGTTGTTTTCACCAGTATAGATTCACATTACAGTACACCAATATTGACAGCATTCTCTCGTCTATTTTTGGTACAGAAGATGGTCTCTCTCTCTCTCTCTCTCTCTCTCTCTCTCTCTCTCTCTCTCTCTCTCTCTCTCTCTCTCTCTCTCTCCCCCCATAACCTTGTAAGGCTTCAGTAACTAAAACATAAAACAAAACAAACAACCCCCCCCAAAAAAAACAAAACAAAAAACCCCAGCCTATTAGTTTATAGTTTATTTTAAAAATTCTGAAAGACACTGCAAGTTCTAAACTTTTAGTAGTGCTATCCATACACAACCATGTGGTCAAAAACCCAGTAAAAGGGCCCCCTTTCAAGGAAGCGTTTCAACAGTAGAATTGTGCAATATGTATGTTTCTTACTACAAGAAAAAAAATTATACATGGCACATTCTCATTCATATTTTGTAATGTAAAAAGTTACAAACATATCTAATCAAATAAATAATAAAAAAAATTTAAATGTCTTTGTTAAGTATCCTAAAACCACTACATAGAATAATGGCAACTTTCACTCACAGATTATTTACATGGTAATACCCAGTGTGGGTACACTGCTACAAAACTTAAAACAGAAGAAGTAAACTTGAAATGTTTTCCATAATGAAGATCTAGCAGCATAACTATCTAATGCTGTTTTATCCCGACTGCTTCTGAAACGTTCCTTTTTAGTCTGTGTCTTCATCCAGTTCATAATAGTCTTTATCATAAATGTCTTTTACTAAAAGAACCCGTACAAGCATATTTTCCAAGGTGTTTCGGTCCAATGAAGTAGATGTGTACCAGACAGGGCTATCTGTGGAACTAGAGCATTCTGGTTGCAAATAAAAAACATCCATTCTCTGATTAAGATTCTGTGGACTTTGGGAGAAAGGAGAAAGTCAATTTTACAGTGTATATACAAAATTCACCACAACTTTGTTTTTATTTCAGGGATTCTTCTATGACCACTAACCACATTATGTAGTCAGACCATAAACACCTCCTTACCTACATTAAATATTCTATCATTCAGATATTTTGAAAGTTAATTTCTCTGAGAAAAGATTATTTTCCCATCATAATTTAACTTATGTTTTTCACCAAATCCAAGACACCATTATTTGAAATAATTGTAATATTACTTTGATATTTCCACTAAAGTAAAACAGTGACAACAATTTTAAGATACATCAATTATAACATGCATCCCAGTTTCAGAGATGATAAAATATGAAGTATCTTAGAATTGATGAAATATAGTAGCACATAAAATAAAAATACTTAACAACACTACACAACAAAGCTTAATTTTTAAAATACCAACAAGATGGTACTGAGATAGCAATTTCTACCAAATAGTTACCACCACTGGGAGATCTTGATTCTGTTGCAGCCAAATAGGGCCACCCCAAAACCATCATCAGATACATTACCATCATCCTATAACTGACAGGACCATTTTTATGGGTTCTTGAGAGTTAGCTAACTTGGGGACCTAATACAAATTTATAAAACTGACTATAAGAAAATACACTGAGTTCATGGTAACCTTTTGAAAAGCAGAGAGTGCATGCATATTTAAAATAACGGACAAGTATAAAATAATTTATGGTCTCTAAATATTTCACTTAAATTTTTTTTAAATGTCTGTTGGTATCAGATTGGGGAAAAAACCAGCGACATTAAGCTGAAAAGTGCAGTGCTTTCAGAACGCTCTGATCTTTCAGACCTTCTTAAAGGGCAACTTGTTCTTAAATGTAAGTACTTAAATTTCCTCTGCAGTTATCTATCCTACCTTTTAACTTACCTTTTCTCCATGGCATAACAATTATAACCTGTCACTTGTTTGTGCAAAGTTTTATGGTCACAGTCATGACTGTTCTTTATATATAATAGTTATATATAATAGCATATGGCTGCTTTTGGGCTATAAAAGCAGAATTAAAAGCAATAAAGATTCTATAATCAAAAAAAGCCTAATATATTTACTACCTGGCCCTTTACAAAAAAGATGTGTCCCTGGTTTTACACAGTCATTAGAATTGCTATACTTAAAAAGATCACAATAGTAGTAGATTCATTAGGAGAGAGTGATTTCTTAACGTCAAGTATGAAGTATAAGCTGGCATTTTATGATGATGGGACTAAAATGTTATAATTGAATAGACTTAGATATAAGTGAGAAATCTAAAGAAAGATCAGTGGAAAATGTCACCTTTTGGTAATGTTAAATTCAAGGCAATTAACTTATACAATTTTAAAAATTAAATATGATTAACACTTACCTTTTAGACAAGTAGCATTCAAACATTTTCACAGGACATCTAGAAGGATTGGCTGTATTTTCAATTTGTTCAAATACTGGTTCATCATCCTCATGTTTCCTTTTTCCAGTAGTAATTTTATCTTAAAAAATAAAAATTGCATAAACTTCCTAAGCCCAATCTTGAAGACAGACAGTACTATTCACTCTATTCAGTCATAGTGTTATACCAAAGAATGGTACTAGGTATCCTTCAGAGATCTGGTAATTCATAAATTTTAAACAAAATTAACTAAGATGTTTTAATGAGACATAGGATGTCTTATTTTATGAAAATGACAGTCCTCAGGTTCTCATCAAGTGGCCTAGGTAGTAGTAAGGCAAGGTTTGGCTATCTCTGCCACAGACAATCCCCAAATAAAAATCTGTTATACTACCTTCATTATCTGTTCCACATAAAGAAGACACTTGATATCGAAGACATGCTTTGTTTTCCATTGTTAAAGGATTTTTTTTCCAATGCCTAAACACAGTGCCAAAGGAAAGTCTTAAGTGTTGTTCCACTGTTTTCAGGCCAAAATACTTAGTGTTAAAGTAGAACAGGGTGTTCAGAAGGGCTACTGGAGAGTGTGAGCCTAGCTGTTTTATCCTCCAGAGGTAATCTTCTTCAACTCGAGAAAATATTGACCCTTAAACAGAGAGATATTTTAAAAGAATTATAAAAAAAGAAAACGGTCTTCATTTGCTACCTAGAAATTGAGACAGAGTTAAGAAGAAACCTATCACCATCGTCCACTCACACCAAGTCAATTGAAATGAAGTTCAGAATTATTTATGCAGCTCATTAGCAATGCGGAGGCTAGGGAATACAACGAGACTATGGAACTAGCATCTCTGCTATAAGGGACTGGATGTTTGCTTCTGTTCCATAGTATAAGCAGACAATGGTCAGAAAGAAATTTAAATCTGTAGAATACCTAAAAAAAAAACAAACAAACAGGTGATTTCCATTTACAAACATCCTTACTTAACATAATCTAAAACAGGGGTTTAAGCTTGGACAAATTTACATCAGATTCTCCACTAAAGGTTTAAGAAGTAAACATCCAGTTTCTTACTCCAGAGAAAGGTTATATTTATTACAAAGCTCTTCATAAACACTAGTTATCTCTGACATTAATTTCTAATTCAACAAAAGATCAATCATTGAGTTCACACATAAGTAGTCTAAAATATATGCTAATTTAAATCATTCCCTAATTATTTTTAACATACACTCTGTACAAATAAAAGTCCCCAGTAGCAAGTTAACAACAGCTTTATTTTAAAAGACCATTACCATCTGGAAGTATGCTTGGTTGCCAACTTCGGAGAATTTTATTCAATTCTTGCTCAAATGTCTGGTATCCTGGATCGATAAATATGTTGTCTTTTCGGTTACTACTACACAAGTACTACAAAGAAAAGAAAAAAGAAAAAAGAAAAAAGAAAATTTCCTGAAGGAAAACCAGCTAAATAGTGAATATGTTACTTACAGTCTGTATTACTTAAGGAAAAAATAAAGATTACATCTAACAAAAACAAGCACACTTATAAAACATGAGAGATTACTGGCTTTCACTACATATCTACAAATCATCAAGAATCAAAATTACCAATTATTCTGTTGCTTAAGACACACAAAACTTAAATACATACCCAAGAATCCAGAATGTTAAGAACTGGATGAAAACCTACGGTCTGTCAGATAAGAAACAGAATTTCTGGCTCCAGTTCATTACATACTACATGGAGGAAAAAAATTAAATTTGACAGTAAGAGTAATTAAATTATCAATGATTAAAGAAAAATTCTGAATGGTGAGGGTGGTCTGAAATGTTACTATGCAGCTGTGTGACCTCCTCCAGCATCAACTCGGTTAGGCTAATTAATGTTTTTCTCTTGACTGCCTCTCTAGGCTTCACTCTCCTATGAGTCAGAACAACATCAATCTTGTAATTTACTATGAAACATCTTAACAGTGAGGGTGTTAAAGGATGATTTAAACATGACAGTTCTCGAAGTCCATCTCCAATGGGATTTAACAATGAAATAATGTCAAAGTAAAATGTGTAACAACAGCACAAAGAAGGGGAGGCGAGAATTAGGACTACACTGGGATAAGGTTCCTACAGTGTACATGAAGTTGTACTGTAATATTTGAAGGTAAATAATAATTAACTAAAGATGCATATTGTCAATCCTAGGATACCACTAAAAACAAATTTTAAGAGGCATAAATAATAAACCCATAGTGGAGACAAAAATGGAATCACAAAAAAAAATAACACGAGAGCAAAAAAAGAAAAAAAAACAAAGAACAGGTATTACAAATACAGAACAACGAGCAGGAGAATAGATTTTAATCCAATTATAGCAGTATTTACATTAAATGTAAAAGGTCTAAAGTAGGGTCAGCAAACTGAAGTTTTTGAGGCAAATCTGGCCCACTGTCTGTTTTTGTAAATAAAGCTTCCTTGAAAGACAGACACACAGCATTTGTATATTGTGCAAGGTTGTTTTCGTACTTCCTTGACAGAACTGAATAATTTGCATGACACAGATTAATGTGGTTTGCAAAGCCTAAAACATCCACTATCTCATCTTTATTTTTAAAAAGTCTTTTACTTTTACTAAAGTCTTTACTATTTGGTCTTTTACTTTGTTGGTCTAAACACACCAAGACAAATACTGTCAGATTGGATTAAAGGGAAATAAAAGCAAGGCCCCAAAATGTGCTGCCTGTAAGACACCTACTTTAAATATGGAGACCCAGATAAGTAAAAACTAAATGGATGAAAAAATATATACCATGTATACTAATCAAAAATAAGACTAGAGTACTATTATGTGAGTTGACCGATTATGACTCCTACCTGTCAGAAGGAATGTTAGCCAGCATAATTTCAAAATGGTAGTACAAAAATTTCTAACTAACATCTTTCACAAAGGATAACAATTAGACCAATAATTGCCTGGCAATCAAAAATGATATCAATAAGGCAAAAGCCAAAAACTACTAAGCTCCCAACTTAGCTCTGAAAAGGCTTCTTTAGGTAGTCCATGATAAACACAAAGATATGCTGCCCTTATTGCTACAATAATGACAATATGCTTCATTAGTCACTGTTGTGTATGGAAAACAATACTATTATTATTATTGTTATTATTAATTCCCATTAAAGGCAGTCCCAATTTACAAACACTTCATCTACACACTTTACAAACACCTCATCTGCCCCATCACTGGAGCCTGTAACCAATGGAAATCTGGTAAAGAAAAAACAAAACTAGAAAACTGTACTTGAACAACAATTAAAATAAAATTTAAAAAAAAGAAAGAAGGAAGGAAGGAAGGAGAAGAAGGAAGGAGGAAGGAGAAGAAGGAAGGAGGAAGGAGAAGAAGGAGAAAGAAGGAGGAGGAGGAGAAAGAAGGAGGAGGAGGAGGAGGAGGAAGGAAGGAATAAGGAGGAAGGAAGGAAGGAAGGAAGGAGGAAGGAAGAAGGAAGGAAGGAAGGAAGGAAGGAGGAAGGAAGGAAGGAAGGAGGAAGGAAGGAAGGAAGGAGGAGGAGAAGGAGGAGGAAGAGGAAGAGGAAGAAGAAGAAGAAGAAGAAGAAGAAGAAGAAGAAGAAGAAGAAGAAGAAGAAGAAACAAAACTGTGGATCCAGAAGCAAAGCAAAGAGAAGCTGTCAAGACAGCAGCACCTTCTAGAAAGAAGCCCGAGAGAAAACACCCTGACAGCAAAGGCCTGTTGGATTAGCAGCAAGCTTAATAAAAAATAACCTTTACAGAAAGTCTTTAATCACAGAATTGTTTCAATTAATAAGCATCTTCTTTTCAAAATATAAATTCCTTTATTAGTGTTCTGGTCTCACATTTTACTTAGAAATCCACAGATAATTTTAGAATCACTGTATAGAGCATGCATTAAAAAATAAAATATGGTGTGATCCACATGTGTAATTTTAAATTTCCTAGTGGCCACATTAAAAAAAAACAGGTTTAATTAAATATTTTATTTAACCCAATATATCTAAAACATGTAATTTCAACATAAAATAATATAAAAATAAGATATTTTAAATTTTTAAAAATTTAAGTCCTTATAAATCCTGTGTGTATTTTATACTCAGAGCGTTTCATATTTTCAGAGCAGGTAGATTTCAAGGACCTGTTTTCCAATGGATTAACACTGGTAGATAGCTATCTACTTACGTAGAAAAACTCTGGTACTGCTCTTTTAGAAGTAGAACGAACATCCCATATAACTTAATTAATAGGCAGTTGAAAAGCATGTATTTTGGAGAATATGTTCAGAACTTTAAAATATTTGTTTAGACATGTATTGTCAGAAATAAGGAAAACATGAATTTTCAAAGAATGTTTTGGAAAGCTAGCTAATCAAGAATCCTATTATGTATAACAACATACATAATAATTTATAAAAGGCTGAGATTGTAAGATACTCGCAATTTGACTATTAAATATATTTAAGAGATTCTACTTACATGTCTCTAAAATTGGTTGTCTTATCAAATGCTATTTGCATCAAGTTTCATGAAGAAGAATGTTAACTAACCCACCATTAACTTATGTTTCAATGAAAATATTCCAAGAAAAGCTTTTCATGTTTCACCCTGGATAAAAGACAAAGTCTACACATTTTATCAAGGAATACAAGCCTTTTGTGACATGACTCTTATTCACACTCCACCCATTCCCAGAGCCCTCCACTTGTCTTAGTTCCAGCCGTGCCAAGCCTCTCCTGGAAAGTGGTGCCCTTTTATTTATTTCTCTCTCCTCAATGCCACTGTTCTTCCCTCATACTACTATCTGCCTAGTGAATTTCTATGTATTCTTCAAAACTCAATTTAAAAAGTCTTTTCCACTGTTTTATTTTCTTTGATTACAGCCTTAGGTAGAACCGAGTAGTACCGGTTCTGTGCCATTACACCATACCATGAGTACAGCACTGTTTAAATATTATATATTTGTGTATTTCAAACCCTTGAGTGGAGTATATTACAGTGACTTAAGTCAAAGTGGTTATCAGATTAAATTCAGATGTCTAAACTGTATAACCTCAGGTAAATTGCTTACCTCTACTTCCTCATCAAAAAATGGTAACAGTACAGTTGCTGAAAGGAACTGTACTGCCAAATTACTTAGCACAGTACATGGAAAGCAGTAAATAGTCAAAACAAAAGAAAGTCACCTCCCAAGTCTACTCCAATGTTCAGTGTTCAGTATAAAGTAGCACTCTTTTTTTCTCTGAATGAACCAATGAACATAGGATTAGCAAAATTCTAAATCCACCACACCATTGCTGGGAAACATAAAGCAAATTCTTAAGGCCCTTCTCTGGATCAAAGAAACATTAAATAAGTTTTAAAAAATGTTGAGTATTTTAATATAATTTAATTATCAGGGAACTATCTAATTACACAAAAAAACTCTAATGAGCCATGTGAGTTTATATATTTTTTAAATTTAGTAAATGGAGTTAATACTGTCCTTTAAAAATATTTCCTCCAGATAAAAGATTTAGTATAAAATCTTGAAAAAACTTTTAGGAAAGTGACAAAAAATTACTGTCTATAACAAGGAACTCTCACAATCTGAAAAGGATGAACCACCCAACAGGCAAAGCAACAATTCACATAAAACAAAGTCCAAATACTAATAAACATAGAAAGAGCCACAAATCCTTTTGAAAGCAATCTAATGATATCTTTTAAAATAAAAAATGTACTTTATCTTATGATCCAATAATACCCTTCCAGGAATCGTATCTCACAGAAATAAAAGCATCACTTCTTCAGATAGTTATGTACAATTTGGAAGAAAGGGGGAAGGAGGTGTACACTGTTAATCTAAAATAGCAGAAGTTGCCCTGGCTTGTGTGGCTCAGATGATTGAGTGCCAGCCTGCAAACCAAAGGGTCACTGGTTCGATTCCCCACTAGGGCACATGCCTAGGTTGCACATTAGGTCCCCAGTGGGTGGCATGTGACAGGCAACCACACATTGATGTTTCCCTCTCTTTCTCCCTCCCTTCCCCTTTCTCTAAAAATAAATAAATAAAATCTTTAAAAAAAATAAAATAAAATAGCAGAAGTTTATGGAATGGTCATCATTGTTAAAAGGACTGAGTTCACATACATAAAAGAATATATGAAAGCATGATCATGATGACTACCAAGATTTTATATAATTCTCCTTCCTCAAACATTTCCATATTTGTGAACATTTAATAACAACCATTATTCCTTATACAATCAGGGGAAAAAATAAGCTATTTGTTTAAAAGGGAGAAAAATATGCTATATACTCCCCTTTACACAAGTATCAATGTTCAACATCCATAATTATATTTGTTTTCTCAATATACAACACAGAAGTGGCTACCCACTTCTGGATACATTCACAAAACTTTGTCCTTACAACTAAAGATATTCCTCTTTCTGAAAGACCTATCTAGAGAAATCATACTTCAACATTATCTTATTTTTATTGTTACACGTGAAAAAAAAACAATAAATGCAACAAAAATAAGGACTCTTCCAAAAATAGCTTTTATTTCTGTACACAACCTTGAAGTAACATCAAATAGCAATAACTTCTGGAAAATATATATATATATTTTTTAAAGATATTTCTTTTTATTTAGATTTTATTTATTTATTTTTGTTTTTAAGAGAGGAGAAGGGAGGGAGAAAGACAGGGAGAGGAAACATCAATGTGTGGTCGCCTCTCACACGCCCCCTGTTGGGGATCTGGCCAGCAACCTAGGCATGTGCCCTAGACTGGGAATCTAACAGGCAGCTCTTTGGTTTGCAGGCCAGCACTCAATCCACTGAGAGACACACACCAGCCAGGGCTGGAAAGTATATTTTAGATCGCTTATCTTTGCACTGTGTTTCAAATTTCTTTTAAAGCTGCTTATGCATAGCATACAGTCCTTTGCAAGAATTAAATCAAGTGTAAAAATACGTCCAATAATAAGAACAAATCAGAAAACATTTTTTCAGGTATGCTAAAAATATACAAAACATAAAATTTACCATATCAACCATTTTTCAGAGTACATTTTAGTAGTAAAAAATTTTTTGATAAGATGTTTTTCAGAATATAAAGAATCAATTTTTAAAAGGAAGGAAACCCTGGCTCATGTGGCTCAGTGGACTGAGAGCATTAGCCTACGAACCAAAAAGTCCTATGATCATATCAACAGATGCAGAAAAAGCATTTGATAAAACCCAGCACCCATTATGATAAAAACTCTCAGCAAAGTAGAAGCACAGGGAATATACCTCTAGATATATAGTAATAAAGGCCATATATGATAATAAAGGCCATATATGAGAAACCCACAGCAAACATACTCAATTGAACAAAAATTAAAAGCATTTCCCTTAAGATCAGGAACAAGACAGGGATGTCCACTTTCACCTCTTTTTCAACATAGTGCTGGAGGTTCTAGCTATAGCAATCAGAGAAGAAGAAATAAAATGCATCCAAATTGGAAAGAGATATATTTGCAGATAACATATTGTATATACAGAACCCCAAAGATTCCACCAAGAACAAACTAGAAATGATCACAGAATTCAATGAAGTAGCAGGATAAAAAATAAATATTCAGAAATCTGTTGCATTTTTATACATCAATAATGATCAGAAAAATAAACTAAGAAAATAATCCCACTTATAATTGCTTCAAAAAACGAAAAAAGTACCTTGGAATAAATTTAACCAAGGAGATAAAAGACCGGTGCTCAGAAAATTATAGGACACAGAATACAGAAACTGAAAAAGATACAAATAACTGGAAGCATATATTGGGTTCATGGTTAGGAAGAATTAACATCATTAAAATGTTCATACTACCCAGAGCAATCTATAGATTCAACACAACTCCTAACAAGAGAATAAATGATATTTTACAGAACTAAAATATTCCAAAAATGTATGTGGGACCACAAAAGACCCGAAATAGCCACAGCAATCTTGAGAAAGAAGAACAAAGCTGGAGGAATCATGCTACCTTGCATCAAACTATACAAGGCCACAACAATCAAAACAGCATGGTACTAGCATAAAAACATATATCTAGATCAATGGAATAGAATAGAGAGCCCAGAAATAGACCCACACATTTATGGTCAATTAATATTCAAGAAAGGAGGCAAAAATATGCAGTAGGGCAAAGACAGTCTATTCAATAAATGGTGTTAAGAAAACTGCATGCAAAAGAAATGAAATTAGATCATCTTCTTACATCATACACAAGAATAAACTCAAAATGTGGAGGGTGGCAGGGAGATGGGGTAGGAGAAAGCAATGCGGAAAAAGGAAGAACAACTATAACTGAACAACAATTAAAAAAAACTCAAAATGAATTAAAGATGTAAGACTTGAAACCATAAAAATCCAAGAAGAAAACGTAGTAAAATCTCAGGTATTTGTTGTAGCAATATTTCTTCTGATATGTCTCCTCCTCCAAGGGAAACAAAAGTGACTACAACAAACTAAAATGTTTTTGCACAGCAAAGGATGATAGAAATAAACTTGACTTTGGATGATAAACACACAATACAATATACAGATCATGTAATATACAATTGTATACTTGAAACCCATGTAATTTTATTATCCAATGTCATCCCAATAAATTCAACGAAAATTTAAAAAATAAATAAAAATGGTTACATTTTAAGTTACTATTTAAGTAACTTCATAATATCCTAATTTTTTAAAATTTTCTTTTATTGATTCCAGAGAGAGGAGAAGCGATGGAAAAAGAGAGGAAGAGAAACACTGATGCAAGTGAGAAACATCAATTGGTTGCCTTTTGCATGTGCCCTAACTGAGGACCAAACCTGCAACCAGGCATGTGCCCCTACAAGGAAATGAACCCACAGCTTTTTGGTTTGTGGGATGATGCCAAATCAAATAAGCCACACTAGCCAGGGCATATCCTAGATTTTTGCCTCTTGGCTTGCAAAGCCTCAATTATTTAATATTAAAAACGTTTGCAGCTTTCTGGGATAGGCTGTTCAAGAGACAAAAAAAGAAGGCACAAATCACCAGTATTGGCAATGATAGAAAGATGAAGAAAAAGTTTTATGTATACTGGTGGTTGATGACCAGTGTAGAAACAAATAAAAACATAATGCAGAAAAAATAAAGACTAATAAGGGAATATTATCAATTTATGCCAAAAACTTTCCAACTTTGATAAAATGCATACATTTCTTGAAAGACGAAATTGCCAAAACGGACTCAACTGCTCTGACTGGTGTAGCTCAGTGGACTGAATGTGGGCCTACGAAACAAAGGGTTGCAGGTTCGATTCTCAGTCAGAGCACATGCCTGGATTGCAGGCCAGGTCCTCACTGTGAGGCACGTGAGAGGCAAACATAAATAAATGGAAGAAAGGAAGAAAGGAAGAAAAAAACCTATTGAAGAAATTCTTTCAGAAAATAGAAGGAAGGAAAACTGTCATTTTATGAGGCCATCATCCCAATTCTAAAGCCAGGGAGACATCACAAGAAAACTATGCACTAATACCCTTCATGAACAGCTGTACAAATCAGCAACAATAAAACAGCAAATCCAAACAGCAATGTATAGAAAGGATAAAGTATCATGAAATGGACTATATCCCAGGAACTTAATGTTGATTCACCATCTGAAAATAATTGATATGCCATTATTAGTAAGATAAGGGAGAAAAATTGTATCATTGTTTCAAAAGATATAAAAAAGCAGTTCATAAAATTCAGTAACTGTTTGTGATAAAAACTCTCAACAACAAAATAAAAAGTTAAGAAAAATCCTCACCCAACTAAGGAAGCTATTTTCAACCTCTTTCATCTCATGGCACATATAAACTAATTACTGAAATTCTGCAACACATCAAAAAATATTATTTGCAGATCTGACAAAAAGTGGTAGAATTTTGACTGATTTACAATAATAATAATAGTAGTAGTAGTAACAGTAATTATGTACCCTTTTCCCCCCCAAAGTGACTTTTTAAAAAAATCAGGTGCTTACTTGTATATGAGGATTTCTGGTACCAAGAATTAACCAACTAGACACAACTTTATTATGCAATGTGACCAATTAGATGCAACTCTATTATATGACCTATATATCTATGGTTCAAGACAGGGCATTTATACAAAATAGCTACTGTAGTGTTGGCTTTTGTCATTTTTTTTCCTTTGACAATCTAAAGGAAAAAAGGTCAGTGCCCATGACTAAATAGTCAGGTACTCTTATTTTAAAAAATTTTTGGCACATCAGTTGAAAATTTGCTGAACTAAGACACAGAAGAAAACTTCCTTAACCTGGTACCAGTAAGCTACCAAAAAACATGCAGGGAACATCCTACTAATGGAGAAAAACTATCTCCCAAGAACCAGATATGAGGAAAGGGTTTCTACTCTCACCACTTCCACTAACCTTTTTGTGGGACCAAAGTAATCAATGTAAAAAAGCAAGAAAAAGAAATAAAAGACAGCCCTAGCTGGCGTAGTTCAGTGGATTGAGCACGGCCTGCGAACCAAAGTGTCGCAGGTTCGATTCCCAGTCAGGGTACATGCCTGGGTTGCAGGCCATGACCCCCAGCAACCGCACATTGATGTTTCTCTCTCTCTCTTTCTCCCTCCCTCCCCTCTCTAAAAATAAATAAATAAAATCTTAAAAAAAAAAAAAAAAGAAATAAAAGACATGCAGTGTGTAAAGAGATAAAGTGTCCTTATTCATACATGACATGATTCTGTATATAAAAAATTCAAAGAATAAAAAACCCACCCAGTAGAACTAATAGTGAATTGGTACATACAGAATATACGAGGTCTGGAGAAGTCCAGCCATTGTTAATATAACAAGAACAGTCTGTGCAACATTGATGTTAACTGGCAGCCAAGGAGAGTAGACTGGAATGAACATGTGTGAACAATAACAACTTCACTGTACTAGTCAGTGGGGATAGTAGGCGCCATTGAGTTAGCGTGTATATTGTGTGGCTGCTTCATTCAAAATGACTGAGTAGAGCAGCAAATCTGCATTGAATGTTGCATAAAGCCTGAACATTTTTCTGCAGAAACTATCTGGATGATTCAGAAGGCTGCAGCTATGGGCAACTGGTGATTGGCAGCTTCATCATGACAACACACCTACTCGTGCATCACATCTCATGCAGTTTTTTGGAGAAACATCAAATCACCCAGGTGATCAGCACCCCTACACAGCCCAGATTTGGAGCCCTCTGACTTCTCTGGCTTTTCCCAAAACTAAAATCACTTTGAAAGGGAAGAGAGTTCATACCACTGATGAGATTCAGGAAAACAAGACGGGGCAGCTATGGTGACTGGGAGAACTGTGTGAGGTCACAAGTGCCTACTCTGAAGGGGACTGAGGCATCATTGTCCTATGTACAATGTTTCTTGTATTTTCTTCACTAAAAGTCTCTATTTTTCATAGTACATGGCTGGATACCTTCTAGACAGACCTCATAAGATGAATATACAAAAATCAGTTGTATTCCTATATACAAATAATACCAGAGGAAATAACAGAGCAAAAAAATTTTAGCTAGTAGGAAGAAGTAGGCACACTAGAGAAGGGTAGAGTACAGAACCCCATTCTATTGGCATCCATTACTCTTTGATTTAAAGTTATATAGATAGTAGTTGTTAAGCTTAATTACAAGTAGAGGTCATTTTTAAACAAAATTTTATATGAAACCCTACAACAAGCATAAAGTACAGTTGGATTAAAACAACAAGAATAAGAGCTTAAAACTCAATTTCTCTCATTCTAAGTTAACTTGGCAGAACTCTATTGCATTTTCAACACTTCTAAAATTCGTTGAACTAGTCTTCCAGTCAAGAGAGCAGGTAGGTAAAACTTGGCACTCACATTCTCCCACAACCATGTCAAAATTACAACCAAACTTCAGAACAACCATCATCGAAAACTGCCTGAAATCCAGCTGAACAGAAGTTCTGCAACTAAGGATAAAAAGCAGTAGCCACAGAGAGACTGATAGGGGCACATACTTGATACAGGCTTGTCCCACAGTCACATGTAGTGATTAAAAATCAGGAGAGATATCTTAACTGTGGATGTCCCTCCTGAAGAGCAAAAAGTCCCAGCTCCACACTAGGACCCCAGCCTAAGGTGCCAGTGCCAAAAAGAGCAGTTCCCGTAACTCCTGGCTGTAAAAACCAGCGGGTATTGTGGCTGAGTTAGACAAATGGCTCCCGTAGTCCTAGGTGTTCCTCTTAGAAGGCTCACACACAGACTTGCTCAGACTCACTGGCACTGAGCTCCAGTGCTGAGGCAGCAACTGGTACAAAGGCACCAGGAACATACAGGGAGAAACGGAATTTTCTATCTTCAAGGGGCCAGCTTTCTTCTAGACAGAAGTGCTGGCAGAGGCCAATGTGCCTTTGCTGAGCTTTCCCCCAACACAGCCAGCAAAAGGCACCATAACTCAGTCTCCGTCAATCTAGCTAACTTCGCCCTGCCCTGGTGATTCCCAGAGACAACAACCCACCCAACTTTCAGACCTACCCAAGCTGTTTCCAGTGACCTTTCCATACAAATACCTGCGTTGTTTCATGCTACAGCCTTTCCTAAAATCTCTCAAAGATTCACAAACCTCCAACAAGTAGCACCTGGCTTTGATATGGCCTCAGGCCCAACACTAGTGGTAACTGGCCTAGTTCGCAGCTTGACCTAACCTGGGCATCTCTAATCCCAGCACAAGAAGTAGTCACCTGCAAAACACTTCATAGCTCTTATCAGGTGGCCACAGGAAGGTCACAGCTAATTTTGGCCTGCACCTCCCAGGTGTTCTCCAGGTGGCCAGTTTCGGATCACCCTAGAGCACCACACAACCACACACTTGCAGCACATCTAAGGGGTAGACTCCTAAGGCACCAGAGCTCTGCTGAAGTGCTCCAAGTGGTAGGCCTCTGTACAGCAGCTCCTCCAATGTGGTTGCAGCCAGTCCTCTAAGCCAATCAGTCTGAGGGTAAATCCCTCCCACTGACATGTCAACAGTAACCAAGTCTGAACTACAAGAGGGAGAACATAGTCCACACTGAGTAATAACTGGAGTGCCCAGATCTGGTGACTAGGAAGGCTATGCTACTAAGCCCTACAGGGAACCTACTACATAACACCATTCTACCAAGACTGACAGACACAGCAGCTCTACCTTATTCATAGAAACAAACAGTAGGGGCAGCCAAAATGAGGAAACAAACAGAGGCAATCAATCTACCAGATACATAGTTCAAAACACTGCTTATTAAAGATGCTCAATGATCTCAGTAAGAACTTTAACAAAGAGACAGACAACAAAAATATAAATAGAAACAAAAAAAGTAAAAATGAAGGATACACTAACTGAAATGAAGAAGAGATTCGCATCAGTGATTTGGAGTAAAAGGAAGCAGAAAACACCCAATTTGTAGTGCAAAAAGAAAAAAAGAATAAAAAAAGAAGAAGAAGAAGAAAAAAGGGTAGGCCACAGGTGGCAAACACAAGGCCCATGGGCCGAATCTGGCCCTCCACCTTGTTTTATCTGGCCTGGCACCTTGTTTCTACCTGGCAGCAGCACTGAGCTCTCACTTAACTGTTAAGGAGTAGTTACGTTTATACAGTCCTAAAATTACACTCAGCCCTTTGAAGGCAACTGTAAGGCTGATGTGGCCCCTGGTGAAAATGAGTTTGACACCCTGGTTTAAGGAACCTGTTGGACAACTTCAAGTGTACCCACATTTGCATCATGGTGGTGCCAGGAGGAGAAAAGAGACAGAGCAAGAAACTGAAAACATATTTTAAAAAATAATGACAAAAAAATTCTCTAACCTGGTGAAGGAAATAGACATACAAGTCCAAGAAGTGCAGAGTCCCAAACAAGATGAACCCCAAGAGGTCTACACCAAGACACATAATTAAAATGCCAAAGGTTAAAAATGAAAAGAGAATCTTAAAAGCAGCAAGAGAAAAGCAGTTAAGTTACCTACAAAGGAGCCCCCATAAGACTGTCAGCTGATTCTCAAAAGAAACTTTGCAGACCAGAAGGGACTACCACAAAGATTCAAAGTGATGAAAAGTAAAGACCTACAACAAAGATTACTCTACCCAGCAAAGCTATCATTTAGAATTGAAGGTCAGAAAAGAGTTCCCCAGATAAGAGAGCTAAAAGAGCTCATCATCACAAAACCAATATTACAAAGGGAAATGTTAAAGGGTCTTCTTTAAGAAGAAGAAAAAAAGACCAAATAATTGAATAATAAAATTGTGATAAATACATATCTATCAACAATTACTTTTAATGCAAATAGATTAAATGCTCTAATGCAAAGACACAGGGTGGCTGAATGGATAACAAAACAAAACCCTTACACATACTGTCTACAAAAGATTCAATTCAGATCAGAAGACACACATGGACTGAAAGTAAAGGGATGGAAAAAGATATTTCATAAAAATGAAAACAAACAAAATTAAAACTGTGGTAGCAATACTTATACCAGACAAAATAGACTTTAAAACAAGGGCTATAACCAGAGACAAAGGAGAACCCAGCAATTCTACTTCTGGGTATCTATCTGATGAAACCCAAAACACTAAATTGAAAGATACATGCCCCATATATTCCCATAGCATTATTTACAGTAGCCACGATAAAGAAGTGGTGCACATACACAACGAAATATGACTCAGCCATACCAAAATCTTGCTCTGTGTAACAACATGAAATAAGTCAGACAGAGGAAGACAAATGTCAGATGATTTCATTTATATGTGGCACCTATAAAACAAAATAAATGAACAAGCAGAACAGAGACAGACTCATAGGTACAGAGAACATTTTGACAGTTCCCAGATGGGAGGGGGGTTGGGAGATAGGTGAAAAAGGTGAAGAGATTAAGTAGTACAAATTGGTTATTACAGAATAATTACAGAGACATAAAGTATAGCACAGGGAATATAGTCAATAATATTCTAATAATTGTGTTTGTATGGTATCAATAACATTCTAATAACTATGTATGGTATCTGATGGGTATGAAATTTAACAGGATAATCATGTCATAAATTACATAAATGTCTAATTGCTGTGTTATACACTATAAAATTTTTTAATTATTAAAAATAAAATGAACTATTATGATGATATAGATGTTCTCTTTTTAAAAAGTTACCTTAAATAAGTATACACATATACTAAATATATAGGTCTAATGTGTAACAGTCACAGCAATCATCCAGATGAGCGAAGTCTATGTGGACAGCTAGTACAAAACACAAAGAAATAATACCCACATCCTGTTTGCTCCCAAGGGGAATTCTGTAACAAATAACTTGTTCTGACACCACGGGATTAAGATGCATTCACCTACACCATATTTATAATGCTATTCCTACTCTTTTCTACTACAAGGTATAATGAAAAAGGAAGGGAAAATACATACACAGGTCTAAAACCCTGTGCCAGAGCCAGTGAGGCCAGATATAGAATTCCCAATTTTTTTGATTTTTACAGAGGAAACACAGGGCAATAATTATATAATATTCCTAGAGTGGTCTAGAGAAGCACCCTATACTTATTCAGAAACATTAAGAATTCTACAATAAACTCTACTGTTAAAAATTCTAAGAAAAAAAATTTAAGTATAATAAAGACAACTGCATCACAACTCTTGAATTGAGTTTTACAGTCAAAGGAGTATCCAAAGAAACCTTGGTTCTCAGGTTTGGGTATTTTGGAATAGTGAACCTAGTACTGCAATATAAGCATGAGGCTCAAAATATGCAAATCTATCAAAGAAGAAGAAGAAACATAACATACTCTATTTCTTTTAGGTGGCTACTGCAAAATATGTGGTGGCCTTTGAACACACAGTAATGTACAGCTATGTGCTACTTCCCCACAGTGGATACACAACTTCAACAAATTTCTATTCTGAAGAGAATGAAAGTAAAATACAAATTAAGACAATTCTAGTTTTCTTCAGAAACTTATTGCAGTATGCTGCAAATTACTAACCTCCTGTATCCCAAGGCAAAGATAATAGATGCTGTCGGGTGCATAACTCTCTCCATTCGGCCGGCGGATCTCATTAACAAAATGAGCTAGTCCATAGTTAAGCTCAGCCGTGGTGTGAGACAGCAGATCCTCTTTTAACTTTACTGATTTAGCTAAAAAAAATAAAATGAAAAATTAGTAATTGCTATTATTTACTGTATTAAGATTAAGAAAGTCCCTGAAATTAATTTATTCTATGTTAACAACTTAAAAGTAATATAAAAGCTAAATTTAATTAAAAAAAATTAAAGGTAGTTAGTAACAAAATTTTTGCTTTTAAATAGGGTGTGGAGGAAACAAAATCAGAACACTTACGAGATTTTAGCTCATCTAATACCAGAAGATCTTCATCAAGTTGCCTAGTTTTGACCCAGTGTTTCCATGCGTTTACACCATACGTGTATTTGAAAGGAAAGCTGCATTCTGAATTATCAGAACTATCATCATGAGACTGGTATCCTGATACAGCTTTTCTCTTGGTTCCCTAATAGTAAAACACCATTGTAAGTTTCCTTTTGTTTTAAAATCTATAGTATTTCATGACTTTACGTAAGCCATCAATCAAAAATGCAAATTAAAGAAGTATTATCCAAATGGTTAGAATTGACTGGTATTCCTGCCTTGAAATGTATTTCCATGAATGCCTGTGTACAATAAAATTTTATTAACTCCTGCTGAGAGTTAATCATGAGAAAATAAATGACACAATAAACTAATAACCTGAAATAAAAGGATTGTAAATATTTAATGTAAGAGAAATTGAGGAACCTTTCAATAATCCACCATATAGAGAATGACCCCTCAACTCCTTTTCACTTTCTTGATGGCATTGTTTACTGTACAAAAGTTTTAAATTTTGATGTAATCCAATTCACCTTGCTGCATTTTCTTCCTTGTGCTTTTGGTGTTATATCCAAGGAACTAGACTTAACTAAAGAGAATTAAAAACTGAAGCCTGTTTTCTTTTAATAGTTTTATAATTTAGTTCTTACATTTAGGTCTATGACCCATTTTGAGTTAACTCTTTTGTGGTATCGGGTAGGAGTCCACTTCATTCTACTGCAGCGTACTCACTCCTTTTTCAGTTTCTTTCTTTTGGGAGAAATTTGTGAAAGTCATCTTTCTTTCTTTTTTTTTTTGACTTTTGACCATACTTTATGTTGGAAATCAGAAACAGAGAAAGTTGTTGATAAAATCTTTAAAACAACTATACCTGTTAATACAATTAGATTTCGTCTATCTGAATTAATATTAAAGACTCTGAGATGTCTATGTGTTGGCATGCTTAAAAGAAACCAGATATAATCAACTGTGTACTCCAACCTCACTGATTAGTCTCACCAGAAATAATGATGGAAAAAACAGCTCCTTAGAAAAGTCTCAATTCTTGTGAAATAATAGAATTTAGCTGCAACTACATCAACCTTTTTTGTAAACCTTTTATCAATAGAAAACTTAAAACAAAGTCTAAGTGGCAGTAATATTCACTCCTCTTCTTTGCAGTTACAATTAAATCTGAGACATTTTTATTACCTAAAAATGAAGTAATAGAGTCTAGCCTTTAAAGTCCTTTTAAATCAAGAAAACAAAATATCTTCCCATAGTCACAGGCATAACTGAAAACCACTGTATCCTTACTCTATGCCTGTATAAAGATATTACTATATAGAGATATTAACCAAATGTAAAAATACTATTAATTTCATACCTTTTTTTTAGGTCGAGGTCTAGGCTGTTCCTCATATTCTTCTCCAAAAACAGGTGGTAATAAAAATTCATTTTCCATATCAAGCTCCTCGGCAGCTGACAATAAAATCAGAATAATTTGTATTCCAAATGTAATAGCAGAGGCTTATGTTATATAAACACAGCCAACAAGGAAATAACCAGAGAATGTAAACAGGCACCCTTATGTGGGGACAATTTGCACTGGGTTGAAGAGTTATGATCTTCCTTATACCCAACATGGTCTGTGAGTTCTGATAAATCCTGTTCAAATTCTTTAAAAACATGTATAATGAAGATCAACAGAAAATTCTCATGTAAATATATATCATAAAAATTAATTACAACCTGAAATTCAATTTTAAGATCTAAATGGTCTCAGTACAAATCTGTTTCAATCTATTAAATCTTTCCTAAAATAAAATGCTTTATGCTCTATCCAGTGTGCTTATTTGCCATAAACAGATTAAGAAAAATAATGAAAACAGAACATATTACTTTTACAACAAAAGATCTGAAAATACTTTTTCCTTTTGAAGGTCAAATTAATTTTCAAAAAGGTCTTAAACAGGGTATTGATATTTTATTTACATTTTTTAAAAATACACAAATACTTCTTTATCCTTTTCTCTATCTTTAAAATTTTGCATCATGAATTACTTTGAGAAAATTTCCTTTTAAGACTTTAAAAAATTCTTAAGTCCCTACGAGTCAATCCTATGCCTCATTTCAGAAGTTAACTATTCAGTTTTATTTGGGTAAAAAGACAAATATGAACAATAAAGGCAATGACATGAACACAAATTTAGTTATGACTCCATAATTAAATTCCATAACCATAATTCACATTAAAAGAATAAAATAGCATTTTAAATACCTCTGGGAAAATCTATTTCAATATCCAAGTCTGGTTCATATGTTACATCAGGCAGGCTGGACTGTGTCCCTGGGTCAGAGTTCTTCAAGAGATCTGAACCAATTATGTCTGTCTCAGTAACTACACCTGTAATCAATCCATACTGTCATTTGAAATCAAAACAAAAGACCAATGGTACCTATACCTGGCAAAATAAAGTCAGTTAATTATAAATGCAAAACAATACTTACATTAACTACTATAAGTTTCATAATCATTAGAGAGTCATAAGTACACAAAGACTTTTAATCCTGTAAGTTTTTGACCTCCCCTCTTCAAAAGTTACTAGGCATGCTTTGCTAGTAAAACAACTCTAATATCAGAGTTATTTCTGAAAGCAATCTCTCGTCAAAAGTAAACTAATGAAGGTGGGTAACAGCAATGTTCAACTTTCTTCTTGAATTGTGACTTGGGTGTTTCACATCATTCAACATATGCTTATGTACAACTGTCTTCAAATATTTTCATCAATTGATTTCAAACATTTTTGTGTAGTAACCCATGGTAAGAAGTGTGTTCCACTATATTTAAAATGAAAATAAAAAACACTAGTTTCAACCCACTGAATTAATTTTACAACTCCCTAACAAAATGCTTCAAAAATACTGTCACATCATGAAATATACAGAACTTAATAGTGTTCCTACTGAACTCTAAAGGGAATTAGCTCATGGATGAAACAGGACTCTGTTGTCATGAGAGGATTAAATATTCTAAGGGGAGGAATAAATATTCTACGAGATACAGTCGTCCACAACACACTCATCACATTGTACTATTTGGCAAGCAGTGCCCTACGGGAAGTTACAATAAACCCTTGTTTAGAACATGCAAGTGACCCTAGTATAATCAATAAAACAAAACTGGGAATAATTATTACAAAATAAGAGTCTAGATTATTATTAAGCCTACTACAAATTAGTTTTGTGACCGAGCTACTCCATTAAAATAAGAATAATTTTGAGTTAATCATACAAGTCAAATCCTGTTACAATTTAAAAAGAGGCTGTACAAATCTCTTCTTGAAATTGGGCTTCACATACAGAACACCTGAATAGATATGGCTTGACTCTCTTGCTATAAAATACAGTTTTGTTACAATGCTTCCCGACTCCTACATCAAGGATGAAAATGCCCTATAACAACTAACTGCACTTAGTAAAACCCAACAACACACTCATCCAACAAGGTGTAAACAGTGTTACTCACTGTTGATGTTAGCAGCATCTGTTTTCCCCTGGTCTTCAGTCATCATGTCTGTCATTGTAAGAAACTCAGTATCAAGAGAATCTGAAGAAACTTTGCTCTTTAGCTCCTCAGCTGCTGCAGGGTTCTTCTCACTGCTGTCCACCCGAGCCGGCAGAAAAACAGGGACTGGCACCTAATTCACCCAAGTTTGCTCAACATTAAAAGGTATTTTTCTAAAGCAAAAATTATTCTGACACGTGGTCTACTTTATCATTCTATATTGGATAAAAGCTTTGGAAAAAACACACATCAAAACTAAGATGTCAACTGTCACCCCCCAAAAAAGCCTAAAATACCAGCAGCTACTTTTTGAAATAAAAAAATTTTTAAGTAATTTTTGAGTTATTATCAACACAGCATTCCATAAAAGGATCGTCAGAGCTGGCAAGACAGATGAAATTTATTTCCTTTCTGTGGTCTGCTTGTCTACCAAGTTCCATATTAAAATCTGAAGATATGTATAGATGAATAAGAAGCACCCTTTGCCCTCAAAGAATTTAGAACACAGTTGGGAAGGCAGATATAAATCAGCAACAGTGATACAATATGATTGGTGTTATAATAGTAATATATGTAAAGTACTATGGGGGTCTAGAAGCTAGAACCATGTGCTACTCTGCTTGGGGAATAACAGTGATTATAAGGAAAACACCTACAATTTATTAAGCTCCAGGTGTTGAGTAATGCAGAGATGGTGATGGGTAGGCAGTGGCAACCCTGCTCCTCCCACTATGCATATGTATATATGTATTATAATATGATATATAAAATACATGAAATATGATGTGATCATAAGCACAGAGGAGCCACCTGGAAAAAATCTCCATCAGTATTCATGTTTGGGGTACAGGTTAATAATCTATTCTGGCAAACTGATATATAATCTTTAAAAACTACTAGCAATTTTAGAGCTGGAATGACATTACAGATAATTTATTTCTACATCTTAATTTTAATGTTAAGAAACCAATACCTATCTCCCAGGGGGCTACAATAAGTAAGCCCTGACACAGAGTCCTAAGTACTGCAAGGGATTTAGATTAAAATAGAATGGTATTTGATTCACAGCTCTATCCCATGTTACAGTTCTAAAGCTTCAACAGCTTCACAAATATTTCTTTCTACAATGAACTCAAATGTATTATATAAAGTACACGTCCTGGCTGGTGTGGCTCAGTTGGTTGGAGCATTATCCCATACACCAAAAGGTTGCAGGTTCAAATTCTAATCAGGGATCCTGTAAGAGGCAACCAATTGATATTTCTCTCACATTGATGTCTCTTTCCTCCCCACCCCCTCTTCCCTCCATCCCCCAATTCTCCTCTCTCTAAAAGCAATGAAAAAATTCCCTTACATGAGAAAAAAAAATTTGTATTTAAATAAAATTAAAAAATATCATGTGCATAAAGCAGACACAGACATCTGCTGTTATTCACTCTCAATAATGAATACACACCTAGTTCAACACAAAGCCATCACCAACAGAGACTTAAGCACACCTAAGTTAACTGTTGAAGAAAGGCTGACTCAACCCCGTTTGCTAGCTTCACTGAAGCATAAGTGCAACATTGCTCTACCACCCAAATCTCACAATAGAAAAGAGGCTGAGCCCTGGCTCGTGTGGCTCGGTGGATTCAGGGCCAGCTTGCAAATCCAAAGGTCACTGGTTTGATTCCCAGTCAGGGCACATGCCTGGGTTGCAGGCCAGGTCTCCAGGTGGGGCATGTGAGAAGCAACCGATCTATGTATCTGTCACACATCAATGTTTTTCTCCCTCTCTAAAATAAATAAAATCTTTATTAAATAATTTTTTAAAAGAGGTTGTAATACAACTTACAGGAACAGGAACTGTAGTGGGAACGGGGATATTCTGGCTGTACATGTGCATGGGTACTGGGATATACACAGGCACAGGGATAGGCACTGGGACAAACTCCGTCTTCCAATTGTCATCTGCAAAGGCAACATGTAATGAGGGAGCTCATTAACTAGCACTGATACAAAGTGCTCAATGTTAAAATGATGTGGTAATTAAGAAGAGCTTAAGTGCCTCGGTATCCATTTAAAATAAATTCCCACTTTTCACAAAATTAGGTAACTTAAAAACAACAAAACTGAGTGAAGAAGCTGTTCTGCTTATAGACAGAATAGAATTTAAGCACTCCTTTAGTAGAATGAAAAAATCCTTTAAAAATATTACATAGTTCCTGACACCCTACGGATTCTCTCTCACCTCCCCACAAAAAGATTTATTTAATCTAACAATTAGAATACAGCTATAATTTACATTTGGTGAAAATATATATTTATTTCATCTCATTCTGAGAAGGAAACAGCATTGCTATTATTACAAACCAACTCAGAGATGCTGTTCCAAGGGAGAACTGTCTTAGCCCCAATAAAAGTTTTGCCACAGCATTATTTCACCAATTACATTGATTTGTATCCTAGACCTTTAATAAGAAATTAATTTTCATCAATGATTATAAATAATATGCTATATATAAGTCTTTGAGATATATATCTCTAAGTGATGTCTAAACTTAGGCAAAATCAACAGAAAATGACAAGGTGACTAACAATCTGTATACTATTACTTGAGAAAACCATGAATTTCATGAAGTGAGGTATAAGTACAGGAAAGTATATAAGTCAAATTCCCCAAACTTACCTGTCTGACAAGATTTGGTCTGCATGTGAGGTTTACAGTAAGTAGCTTTTGTCATTGTTAAAGGTTTGCAAAGAACTGCTTTGTTCTTCATCTCTTTGTTAGGTGTTGGAGAGGGGGGTGGTGCTGAACCCTAGAGAGAAGCAAAGAAACACTTTATTTTTACCTCTGATTTTTATTACTTCCTGGCAGGAATGATTACGTGGTTTCTAAAGCTGTGGAGGGAACACAGTATGAGTATAACCAAATTGTACTATTAATATCATGTTTAGGACTTCTGGTCAGGATGGAGGAATTAGGTAAACAAACTTCACCTCTTCGCACAACTACAGAAAAAATTACAACTAGACATAAAACAAATATAACCCAGAACATCGTTGAAAATCAACCTGTATAGAAGTCTGACAAGCAAGGACTTAAAGAAGCCACATTCATCTAGATGGGGTACACTCTTCTACAACAGGCCATGCTACTAAGACAGGAAGTCAAAGCAGTTCTACCTAATACACAGAAACAAAGATAGGGAGGCTGCCAAGTTGAGGAGACACAGAAATATAACCCAAATGAAAGAACAGATCAAAACTCCCCAAAAGAGAATTAAACAAAATGGAAATAACCAACCTATCAGATGCAGAGTTCAAAACAACAGTGATCAAGACATTCAAAGAACTCACTGAGTATGGCAACAGCATAAGTGGAACCACCAAGCAGAAGTGATGGTTATGTTAAGTGAAATTAAAAAAAAAAAAATCTACAGGGAACCAACAGTGAAGGGAAGGAAACTAGGACTCGAATTAACAATTTGGAACAGAAGGAAGAAATAAACATTCAACCGGAACAGTATGAAGAAACAACTGAAAAAAAATGAGAGGTAACCTCTGGGACAACTTCAAACATTCCAACATCTGAATCACACAGGTGCCAGAAGTAGAGGAAGAGCAAGAAATTGAAAATTTATTTAAAAAAAAAAACAATAAAGGAAAACTTCCCTAATTTGGTGAAGGAAATAGACATAAAAGTCCAGGAGGCACAGAGAATCCCAAATAAAATGGACCCAAACAGGACCACACCAAGACACATTTTAATTAAACTGCCAAGGTTAAAGATAAAGAGAATCTTAACAGCATCGAGAGAAAAACATAGACTTATCTACAAAGGAGTTCCCATAAGACTATCAGTTGATTTCTCAAAAGAAACCTTACAGGCAAGAAGGGACTAGCAAGAAGTATTCAAACTGTTGAAAAGCAAGGACCTGCAACCAAGATTGCTCTATCCAGCAAAGCTATCATTTAGAATGGAAGGGCAGATAAAGTACTTCCCAGACAAGAAGATCAAGCTAAAGGAGTTGATCATCACCAAGTCATTATTACATGAAATGTTAACAGGACTTGTTTAAGAAAAAGAAAATCAAAACTATGAACATTAAAATGGCAACAAATTCACATCTTTGAACAAATGAATCTGAAAAAACAAACTAAACAAGCAACTAGAACATGAATAGAAGGACAGATATGGAAATCACTTGAAGGGGAAAAGAGGAGAATGAGGGAAAAGATGAAAGGATTAAGAACAAAATTGACAGAAGGATGTCAAGAATGGTATAGGAAATGGAGAAGCCAAAGAACCCATGGACATGAAGGAATGGGTGAACTAGCGGAGAGTATGGGGGTACCAAGAGGAGGGGGACAACGGGAAAAATTAGAACTGCAATAACATAATAAAATATATATATTTAAAAATATTATATTATCACATCCTAATCTGACAGAATCAGTTAGTATAGAACAAATCTGTCCTGAGTATTAGCAAAGCAATAGTAACTGGTCCTTATACAGATTTGTGTTACCTTCAAAGTATACCATCAGCATACCTTTTAAAAACAAAATGCAATTCTCACTTTTAAGTACAAAAGCAAGGTTATGAACCTGAACTTTTAAAATAATTTGACTCCCACATTTATTTGAGGAATAAATAAGTTCTTGCAGTTAGTATGGCTATGCAATACTCTGTATAAACAGCTTATATATGGTACTAACTTTGGAAAGATAAAAATGATGAAAAAAATTACCAAAAATATTACTAAATTTTAAGTTGTGCACTACCCATGTCCCAGCAATTGTAATTTTAGAAACTTATAGTCTCTCAGATAAAGTAAGTTCAGAGTAACATTATTTGCAATTGAGAAAAAGAACACACACACAAAACCTAACAAGTCGAAGCTCTGTACAAAAGGGACTGCAGATAAGGTGCTCCCCATACCACCTACTGACACGAGAAAAACTGACAGAATACTAACACACTCAGTTACCATTACTTGGCTAGTTCTGTTCTACTAGTTCTGTTCTACATAGTCACTGTGAGCAATGAACAGTTGCTCTAAAAGGAAATAGAACCCTAGCCTGTATGGCTCAGTTGGCTGGAGGGTCACCTAGTGTACCAAAATGTCATAAGTTCAGTTCCTGTTCAGGCCACATACCTAAGCTGCAGGTTCTATCCCCATTTGGGGCGTGTGTGGGAGACAACCAATCAATGTTTCTCCCTCACATCAATGTCTCTCTCTACCCACCCTTCCCTTACTGTCTCCCTCCCTCTAAAGTCAATAAAAAATAAATAGAAGGAAATCCAAGGATAGGTTCCTGCCAGCCTCTGGTCACAATACTTTCATTAATAAATCAATACATAACCTCGTTTCTGTTGAAACACTTTATTTAATACATATTCCTTACAATAATGATAGGCAGCATTTCTTTATAATATGATCACAACACTTTGTATAATGTGTTCCACTCAGACATGTACGTATACAGTACACACATAATGCACAGTACTTATACCCAATACTGTGAACACATATGTCAGTGATGCAAATCAGGTCCTGAACAGACTTAGCACTCAAACTTCTGTAAGAACATTAGTGCCTCAACTGTTGGCAGAGCTGCAGGATGTACACCAGGCAAGTACACTGTGGGGTGAGACTTCTTGACCTTGGCATACCCATGGACACCAAGGAAGATGTAATGGAGCTTATTCTGTAGACAAGAAAGACATCAATGAGAGTGGCATAGTGACATCTGGCAGCTGTACCTCAAAAGTTGGGCTCCTGCAACTTGCTGAATATTAGCAAATTTCCCTCCCAAAATGAGTTCAAAAATTATGTAAGCTTTGTCTGCTGGGCTTTTCACCTCACGTCTTTTGAGCATTTTGATGTAAGGTGCACACACAGTGGTGCTTGACTTGAAGGCTTTGCTCAAGCATAGGGCCACATGCCTCCATGTCACTGACAACTTTTCCAAGGCAAAATTCCACTCCAGTATTTTGGCTGCTGTTGGAGGGAAATTCTTGGGAATCTTAAGCTAACTTTTTTTAAAAGATTTTATTTATTTATTTTTAGAGAGGGAAGGGAGGGAGAAAGGGGGGGAGGGGGGGAAGGAGGGAGGGAGAGAGAGAGAGAGAGAGAGAGAGAGAGAGAGAGAGAGAGAGAGAGAGAGAGAGAGAGAGAGAGAGAGAGAGAGAGAGAGAGAGAGAGAGAGAGAGGGGGAAACATCAATGTGCGGTTGCTGGGGGCTGTGGCCTGCAACCCAGGCATGTGCCCTGACTGGGAATTGAACCTGCAATGCTTTGGTTTGCAGCCCACACTCAATCTACTGAGCTATGCCAGCCAGGGCGTCTTAAGCTAATTTCATCACTGAGTCTGATGCCTTGTTTTTCTATCTTGTCCAGGTCATTAGTGGGCTCGTGCATTCTCTGCCAAACCTTCCGTCACATCATCATCTTTCATGTCCCCAAAGCTTTCTCCATTTATTCACGAATGATAGGTATTGTTTTTAACAGTTTTGTTTTTTTTTAATTTTCTGTAATACCTTCGAAGACTTTGAAATTTCTTACATAGAGTCTGGTCAAACATTTCCTAATGGTTATTCAAAAAGCCTGCTGATGCTGTCCTGGGCTGTGTTAACACAATCAATAATGTCACATACTATGAGTGAGTTCCAGAATACCATCATGGTGTTTTCCATGTTGGTGTTGAGAGCCTTGTAAGCTCTTATGAGTAACCCTTGAAGGCTTTCAACATGACCTGATCAAGAGGTTGGATAAGACACAGTGTTTGGGGGACATAAAAAGAACTACAGTGAGATGAACATTTCTGAGCTCTTCTTGGCAACAAATAATAAAACTTTGAAAGCAAGGTTTTTATTTTGAGTATAGTGTTCAACCTCTAGGATAAAGCAGTTGGTAGAACTAATCCCAGATACCCAGGCAACATTTCATGCTTTTTTGTCCCACCTCCAGTGATCTGCAGACAATTCAGCTTTTCCTCTTTAAGTGCTTATGGACTGTGTATGAGTTCTATACACCGAGAGGAAATTTATGCTTAAAATTACCCTTGGCATTGGCACACAATAGCACAGTTGTGTAGTCTCAGAATGATTTAAAAGTCAGGGGATTTGGAGACCACTTGTATTATATAGTTCATTTGCCAAAGACCCTGTAAAAAGACAACCAAGTCTTAGCATTGTTGAAATACCCTTGTCCACATAATCCTTTTCCTGCATAAACAAATAACAAGTCTTCTCCCATTGCACCCTGAACCGCAAAACCCACCTTGTCTGCCAGTTTAACAGTTTTCATACCACATTGCCTTAAAATGTGTAAGCCAGAGAACACTAGGCAGGACGAAGTTAACTTCTTCTTGCCCTGGGTAACATGTGAGCCAAAGTCTCACAACAGTACTGTTCACTAAGCTTTTAAAATTAGGTGTAAGCTCATGAATCCATAAGTCATCAATACTCCAACTCTTCCACAGCTTCACCACACACTATATACTTGACTTCAGCACTTGGAGATGTCATCCTATACAGACTGGTGAATGTCTTGTTCCTTTCTTGGGTGTACTATATTGCTCATGCATGAACACTGAACTCACAGCCAACTGAATGGAGTTCAACCAAGAACACATGTATCTCTTCCATAAGGCACATAAAAGATTTTGGGTACATAAGACCAATAGACAGCACTTCAGCATTAGGCTTAAAGGATCTTTTAAACAGCAAAATCACAAAAAAAAAGGGACAAAAAGATGAAAAACGTGCACTAATCAGACTGTGAAAAGGACATCTGTGTACTGTGGCATTAACTAGACAAGAAGGCAAAGCCTCCCCTTGTCAACCTGGAGGAGAACATGCCTCAAATGATTCACATTTTTCACTACTCTTCATATGTTTGCAAAGTGACCTCGAAAGTGCCATGGGTACTGATGTAGGGTTACAAATAAATTTAGAGAGTAAACAAATTTGCAAATAGGAACAATGAAAATCAACAGAACTTAAATAAAGCACTTAATGTTTAACATGTTTACTTGTGCATATTTAAAAGTCTAGAAGGGAATAAGTAAAAAACTGTTTATGATAGATACCTCACAAGTTACAAATAATATATATGGCCAAGGGGACTGGTACCAGTATGAGCTTATTCTAGGTTCCTCAGGATTTCAAACCACATAATTAATCAGCTGTAACACAGAGTTTTGAACAGGGGCTAGGGAACTTGGTTATATAACACTACTGCTGCGTAGTATCAATCTCTTGTGTCTCAGCTTCCTCAACTGTAAACTGGGAATAATTTAGCAAACAGTTACTGAGTATCTACTAGATCCCTACTAGCACTTGGGTAACCTTGGTCTGAACTGAAAATACTTTAGCATCCCCATCTTTGATGTTATACCCCTTGTTCTTAATGCTAGAGTATTAAGCTCGAGTCTTAATGCTAGATTACTCCTATCATTCTGTCAATGTTACATCATGATGATGAAACTATGCCACCTGGTAAAAGCCTACATTTGATAAGGCTGCTTACTCTTCTGCTAGTCAATAAGCAGATCTATACCCATTTATAATGAATACTGAGGGACCCATTATATAAGTTTAATAATATGGAGTACATAAGGGAACTAAATGGTAATGGAAAAAAAATACATTAAAGATTAAATCCAAAAAAAAGAGAAAATTTAATAATAAAAGCTACCATCTGTTGAGTATTTGCTATATGCCAAGGACAATGTGTTACAATGTTTGTGTCTCCCTAAAATTCATGATAAAATCTAATCCCCCAGGTGATGGTATTTAAAGATGTGGCCTTTAGGCAATGATTGGTCATAGGAGCAGAGCCTCCATGGATAGGATTAATGCCCTAATGAAAGAGATCAGAAGTTAAGAAAAAGCCTCTGTTCTTAACTACCAGACTCTCTGCCTTTGTGAGGTGTTTAGAACTTACTATGTGATAATCCCCCAGGCAGATACTATCTTCATCCCCATTTTACAAAAAAAAAAATTCATACAAAGCAGTGAAGTGACCTGTTCAAAACTATATAAACTAAGCTCTCAACATTTGAAATGTATGGGTGTAGAAGTAAAAGATTCCAAAAGCTTACAAGGAGGAAAAGATGGGAGAGGACTTTACTGATTTATCCTCCCCGACCGGTAATGCTCCTCTGTCTGTCACATAATAGGGTTCAAGTGCTGGTAGAGTTTCCTGAAGCTTTGATCAAAAGCTTACATATATGAAACAAGGTTGGCAAGTTGCTTGATAGCTGCACAAAGATAACAGAACAGGGAGTGATCTCTTTATGTTCCCTGGCATAAATCAAAATGCATGGTATTAAAATCAGGTGATTCATGTCCTGGCTGGTGTGGTTCAGTGGAATGAGTGTGGACCATGAACCAAAAGATCACCAGTTCAATTCCCAGTCATGGCACATGCTCGGGTTGCAGGCCAACTCCCCAGTAGGGCATGTGGGAGAGGTTACCACACATTGATGTTTCTCTCCCTCTCTTTCTTGTCCCTTCTCCTCTCTCTAAAAATAAATAAGTGAACTATTTTTAATATAATAAAATCAGATTATTCAACTGAATACTTTGATGTATTTCTGAGTTACCTGACAAAAGTGTATTCCCACAGGAAAAGGCATTCTTACTTTTTTAGAATTCTGTCAACTATTAATATCAACGGGTACAATACTTTAAAAACATCCATGTTTCTGTGTCAGTATCAGTGATCTTAAGCTGTGGTTACATATTAAAATCACTTGAATAATTTTTCAAAAACACAGAATCTCTGAGTTGAGGCCCAAACATTAGAAGGTTTTGAAAACTCCCCAGGTGATTCTAATGTATAGCCAGACTTAGTCCTTCTTACCAGAAAAAGAACTAGCCCAGACACTTACTGTGATGCCAATAAATGACTTCCTATAGAAATTCTCTTGGCTAAAGATGCCAGCAATTCCAGTACTGAAACCCCAGCGATTACTGCTAGAATCAGCAATGGACAGGGCAGACTCACTGCTCCTCGGTGTGGCAAAATATTGCTCCTTCTCAATTCATGGCATCAACCTACAGAAGTCTTAGAATGCTAACATAAAAGATGTATTGGGGGAAAAAAACCCAAAGGAAGAATACACTATGAAAGTATTTCTCAAATTTAAAAACTCCCAAGACCCTTATTTCAGAAATAAAGTGCTCAAAGCCATTAATAATCAGACCCAGCCCATCCTTTCACCCCCATGTCCTAAGATTCCACCACAGGCTCCGTTAAACTTGGCCCCAATAAACAGTTTTACCAAATATGCATGCCCTTTGCAAATTATCATTCCTCTTCCTCTTCATCCCAGTCTACCTTCTACTTAACTGTTTAGAAAGTTTCTCACAGCTGCCAGGAACAGACACAGAGGGAATCATTTCAAACACCTTTTGCTACTGGCCTTACAGATGCAACTATTATGGGTGCTTCGACTCAAATATACAAGGTGGGGAGAAGCCATAATTATTCACTTTTATCTTCCTTAGATGGTATGAAAGTACTTGTTTAATATCAAGTAATTCAGTTGAACACTTCATCTCAACAGAACAAAGTAAAAAATCTCTTATTATTATTATAATCAGATTTAACTGATTATTTAGTTTTTATATCCCCACATTGTAAAAATAAATGTTTAACACTTTACTTAAGCAATACCTACCATCATTTTGGTTCGGGATGTCTGGCAACCATGATCTAAAAAATAAAAACATAAGCAAATTTAAAAAGAAACAAATATCACTTTCTTCAGAATTTTCTAAGTCTGCATTTGTCATTAAATTTTAATGTTTTAAAATAATTACTAAAGAAAATATTTTAAGCCATTTTAAGTAATGAATATCAAATCTGAGACCTGAAATACAGAGCTAAATAAGTGAAGTTAATACTGTGTCCCCTCAAAACACATACACACAGTATTAGGGGTAATAGCACCTTCTAGATTTAACCCTTAAGTGAGTTACAGCTCCTTAAGGGCTTTTGTTGTTCCTTCCAACTACCCACAGGCACATACAATTTGCTGAAAATGGTTTTCATTTAAAACTGTAGGAGACACAAAATAAGAAGCTGAATCTTTTCATATTTTTGTTATAATTCTGTTTAGCTTCTTTCCAATCCCAACTAGATTCTAGTTCTTAAACCAGCATTAAATTTTTGAAAGAAAATAAAACAAAAAGCAACATATCTATAGAAACATCATACTGGGCACCTGCACCCAAAGAAATATGGAAGTTGCTGTTCAACTATCTCCAAAGTCAACTATTCATTATCATACTTTGAATTCAGATCTAAGAAACTAAAGACTGCTATACCCGTTTTTTCAAACTGCTCCCTAAGTAATGACGTACCATAATTCAAGTTTTCAGGTCCTTTCTGAGTTGTCATGTTGGGCTCATTCTGCTGGCAGTAGAAGCGCAATAAGCAATGCTGGTCACAAAAATGCTTCATTTCCCCACGCCATTGCACACGCTCTTTAAGAGTTCCTTGAGATTTACAACAGTCACACCTTGCAGCCTTAATTTGGAAAAAAAAAAAGGGGGGGGGGGGGGAGGGAGACCAGAGATCTGAATTACAAGATTTAAAAAGTCAGATATGTTAGATTAAAAAAATTTCTCAAATTTTGTCATTAATTATTGCCAAATGTGATAAAATAATGTCTGATAAAAAAAATTAAATTATAATATAAATCATAAATATGCAGTAAAATCCAAAATGAAAGTGAAAGAAATATAGCCATTTTCCAAATTGTCAAAATCCCTTTCTATACTTATCAGAAGTCAAAGACCTGCATTACAAAGATATGATAAAAAAAGTAAACACTGGTAAACTAACTGGTATAATATATTTTAATATTTTAAAATAATTCTGAGGGCCATAATGATATACTGGTAGAAGCCTCCTGCAATTATATTACATTGAAATCTCTGATTAATGAAGAGATTTCCCAGGCTTCACTGGTAGTTCATAATAAATCAATTTAAAGAAGTTGTACAAGACCAGAATAATTGACAAGATAAATTTGAAAAGCTCTATGCACTGATTTAATTTTAATGACAACGTCATGTTCACGTTTTAAAACACTGTTTCATTAAAAACAATTATATTTTAAGACAACTAATTTGACCTACAGCTAGGAAAACAATCACCCCTAACTGGTCTATGATTTAATATGCAAAATAAAACCAACTAAAATTGATACATAAAAAGTTATACTTTATGATGGGGAATCAATAATCTAGAGACAGATTTTTATTTTTTTAGAGATCCCATTTGACCTAGATTTTGCCCATTTTCACTTTTTCTTAAATCTTGATCAGTGAGTAAACCACAGATAAAAATGATTAATTTCAAATACTTATTCCACAATTAAGAAATTTCTTAATTTCTGATCTAGTTAAGAGTAGAAATTACTATAATTTTTTAAATCACCCTTTAGTTTAAACTACTTAAGACATTTTGATAAAAATATTAAGCATTTTGTAGATCATAATAATCATAGCTGTAGCTTTTCTTCAGTACCCTAATTTACTTAGAGTTTTATACTGTGGGTTTTGAAACTTCTTGCTTTATGTCTCAACAGGAGTTATATGAATAAATACCACATCAAAATTCCTAGTCAGGAATATAACAAACGATTGTGTTGGTAAACAGGTGTTATATAACACACATACCCTAAAGTTAGAACACAGGTTCTTTTTTTTCTCCAGGTCAGATATTTCTCCTGCTGAGTAAATGTTAAATGAAGGAAGATTTATAATATAAATTATGACTATTCAGTGATGCCATTATCACATCTCTAGTCCCAAAACTTGAGAGTTCAAATTTAATAATGCTGCCCTAGCTGGTGTGGCTTAGTGAACTGAGTGCCAGACTGCAAAGCAAAGGGTCGCTGGTTCGATTCCCAGTCAGGACACACTCCTGGGTTGCCAGCCAGGGCGCATGAGGGGAACCACACATCGTAGTTTCTCTCCCCTTCTCTCTCCCTTCCCCCTCTCTAAAAATAAATAAAAACAATCTTTAAATAAAATTTTTAATAATGCTGGTAATGTTATGTGGTAATCTCAGTAACATTAGCACTTTATATCAACTAGGTCATATTCCCAATTAAAAAAAAAAATGTCCCTATGTAAAATTCTCACAGCCAAAGACTATTCTTTAAAGTAACAATTCAAGTATTTCAGACTTCATTTTTTTACCTATTTTTATATTTTATACTCAAAGAAAAGACAAAGGAGGAAAACTAAAAGCATAATATTCTATTCATTGAGTCTAAACAGTGCAAGAACATGATAAAAGTGAAGTTGTAGCAGACTACCTCATTCATTGAGAACCTAAAAAATAAAAGGCCAGAACATGATATACTCTCTGTAATCCTTACAACAGTACTGAAAACCAAGGTCAGTGTCAGAAAAGTAATTTGTCTGAGGCCAAATATTAAAAATGCAGAGACAGGATTCAAAGTAGACTATCCACCAGATTATAAAGACAATAGAAAGACAAAATGAGTTAATACAAATAACCAGAGAATCAAAATTCTAGTAAGTAAAATGCTGCGACAAGTTTCTCAATGTAACATCTAAAACCCAAATGAATTTGTATAAAACTTATTCAAATCACTCCAAGTACTTGGCTGACTCTTAGTACATAGTAGTATTACCATTCACATAATAATTTAGAAGGCCAGAGGCATAAAACCAAGAACATTCCACCCAAAGAATCTGAACAATGAAATCACTTCAGTATTTTATTAATTATAGACATTTGGATTTTATAGTAACAATACTTGAAGCTCCTTTCTTCTGGAAGGTTCAAAACAAATTCAGATGATTTCCCTCTATCCGAAGAAAAAGGAGAAAATTAATGCCGATTTGTACATGAAAATAAAATAGATATATATTTTTTCAGGACAAAATAACAGAACTCTATACTAACTAAGGCTTCAATGCCATAATCAAAAATTTAAAGTTGTAAACTTCCTTTTTTGTTCCTTACCAACACCACTCCCAACCACAACAGAACTCTTAAGAAAGCTTAACATTTCTATAGCACAAAGTGTGGCTAAGTTTCTGGTTTAAAAAATACTTTTTTAAAGTATCCTATCTACTCAGTGGTCTTCCTGTCACTGTGGAACATCAGGGACTATATATTTGGGGGGGGTACAGTCATATATTTGGGGGCAGGGGGAACAGTCAATAATAGTCAAGTAGTAACTAAACTCTTAAAAATCGCTTCTTCAATAATTAACAAAACATTCAGCTTATACTATACTGATGTAATACCTGTAACTTTACATTAATCGGACAGTTTCAACTCCTCATTTTTGGTTGATACATATATATCCACTGTTCCCCATTACACCAATCAGACCTAGTTTTGTAGGGAGTCAGGGAGAGGAAATCATGAACATAAATGAAATCGGGGACTTTATAGTCATTTTCAAAAGAAATTCTTTATGATTCCCCAACATATCTTTCTGAATATAACAGAGTGATTCATTTTTTTAAATGCAGTGATAAAAGAGTAGGTGATTGGTTACTATGCAAAGCATTAAGTGACAGGAATTACAAAAGAAAATACAAAGCCCTAGCCAATGTGGCTCAGCTGGTTGGAGCACCATCCTGTAAACTGAAAGGTCTCAGGTTTGATTACACGTCAGGGCACATGCCTAGGTTGTGGGTTCAGTTCCCAGTTGGGGCGTATATGAGGAAACTGATCGATGTTTCTTGCCCTCTCTCTAAAATCAATGAGCATGTCCTCGGGTGACAATATTTAAAAAAAGAAAAAGAAAGAAAATAAGAAGAATTTATTCAAAGAAAGAAGTCAAATAGGGAAATGCATTGTTTGCTGTGAAAAAAAAGCAAAATCCTCCAAGAATATTATTTTAAGAAATAAAAGTTTTGATTCAGAATTACACAATGAAGCAGAAATTTATAAAATAAAATGACAGGAAATCATTATCAGACATTAACAATTCTGTCTCAAACTATACAATAAATTATGAAAAAGGTAACAGATAGAGTAAAGTAGAATTTCCACATATGTAATCACTAAATACCTTTACTGGCTGAGATTATCCAAAACAAATTTTCAAAAATAAAACCTAATTAGTGGAGAAGAAGCTATCTTGTGTGCACTAAACTAAAATGGAGCACTTACTAAAATTGAGCACTTAAAATTCAGCCATTGAAGTAACATTTTCTGAGTGATTTCTCAAAATTGCTACTGTCTACCACAGAACAGGACATGGATTTAGACTAAAAGGAATGCATGTTAGAGGATGTCATTATGCCTGTCCTAAAATTTGAACCTTTAATCACAAGCAACAGTAAAGTAGTGAAGTAACTTAAAAAGTGTACCAAAACTGGCCCTGGCTGGTGTAGTTCAGTGGAATGAGCGCGGGCCTGCAAACCAAAGGGTTGCCAGTTCAATTCCCAGTCAGGGCACACACCTCGGTTGCAGGCCAAGGGCCCAGCTGGGGGCATGCAAGGGGCAACCAACACATTGATGTTTCTCTCCTCTCCTCCTTCCCTTCCCCTCTCTCTAAAAAATAAATAAATAAAATCTTTTATATATATATATATATATATATATAAAAAGAAGTGTGCCGTAACTCTTAGCCTCAACAATCTCTGACAAATTGGAAAGTTATCTTCTCCTCTTTTTATTTAAAAAATGTTAGTTAATATTTTGAGCTTTAGATATTCAAGAACTTCACCAAAAATTCCTACAAGTCTTCATGTCATTTCAACACTACTCACTTTCATTAAATGAACTAAATAATAGTCTACATACTTTAACCATTTCACTGTTTGTTTCTCTGGTAGTATTTTGCAATATTGAAGTTAGGATGACATCTGTTTTCACATGCTTCAGAACTATATCCGTAATGAAAATTTTTACACGGAGATAGCTTTCCATGTTAAGGACAAGAAATCAATGTTCCTGGGTGATACCTGACAAACCAAAGCACCAATTTACACTCATTTACTTATCCAGAAAGAAGTCAATGTAATGCACCAAAGGGGATTTGTCTTAACTTTTTAAGACACAGATTTTAATGAAACACACACACATTTACAGTTTCAAATTAAATGTTTTTTAGTCTCTATTGATTCATATAGGCACACTTTCGATTTGAAACTCTCCAAAGATCAGAACTAAAAAGGCAAAAATGATACACCTTAAGTATCCAAAACAATTACCTAATAATGTTCAACACTGACTAAGTAGTCATCAAAAATATTTCTATTGTATTTAGTGAAATAAAGGCAACAAATTTTAGAGAAATAATCCATTTTGTTAAGCTACACTGCTGAAAATACAGGCATAGCCTAGTTTTGGGTAAAAAAATCATTTCAAGTTATGAAGAACAAGCTAAAATGACAAAAATTTTAATGAACTGTATAATCTGGGCTAAGTCCAAAGTGTGTACTTTTTAAAAATAAGTAAGCTACCAGAACCAAAATGGCAATAACTACAATGTTTTTTTAAAGACTGGTTAAAGCAGTGATTTTAATAAAGATTTTGAGTTACTTGCCTTGTAGTACCAATCCTGAAATTTTTTACAGCAGTCCTCACTACAGAAATCTCTCACAACACCATCCAGTTCTTTAGTTGCTCCCTTCTTACATAGTTGAGAGCAGTAGTTACAAGTAACACATCTCAATCCTAAGCGTCTTGCAAAATCCTGTTTGTATAATAGTTTGCAGCCTGAAAAATAAAAGGTTTTAATACTGAAACAAAAAAACACACCAAAAGCTACTTTTGGGGTGAGAATTTATGGCAAATAGATCATAAGCTTTAGAAACTGTCTATACATTCACATATAAAGTCCTCTTTCTCTCCTGATCAAAACTATGAAATCTACTGTGATCAACACCAATCTGTAAAAATTCGAACAAGACATGGAATATTATATTGGATACCATATAGGTTCAAACAATTAGTGTTCTAAAACGCTCAAATCTGATAATGTCTCAGCACTGTTTTATTGGCTCTATTTAAATATAACCTTGCTTAGGTATTATAAACACACCACAAATTAGCATTTTAATAAATAAAATGATGTAGATTCTTGAGAGTGAAAGATGAGACTTATGGCATTAACACTTTCACTCAAAAAGCAAACTTAAAGATATAATTCAGCTAAGTACGCATTTTAGACAGATTTTCTAGTCTTATTTGTCTCTGCCACCCTACATGGACCTTCAGGCAAGTAAAACTGGTTTATTTACGTGTAGACAGAAAACATTTTGTCATTCTATTTCTTCAGAATATTTTTTTACCTACTATGTAAATGCATCACCTTAATTTTTTTAGGTATCTATTTTATTTACTCCCTATATTATCTCTATGAGGATTAAATAACTTTCCATACTTTTACTCATGCTGTGCCTCTTAAAACTGACTTCCTGCTCCTTATCTACTCATCCTTTAACAACAAGCTCAAGTTACATCTCCTCCACAAACTCTGACCTCATCAACCTACTTTTAAACGACCTTTACCAACCATGAACTCAAATTGCAATTGTTTTATACATAATGTATTTTGGCAATTAATCTATGACTTCTTTTCTGTTACTCTGAACTATATTTATAAACATTTCCATTATTTCACCTTTATTAGCTTTAACTTGCTAACTAGATTTTAATGGAAGGACCAGGTAGTATATGTTTTATTATTTCTAACAGGTTCCAGCAGATAACCAGATACAGTTAGAGAAAGCACAAAATATATTAAACAGAAAAGGAGACATAGATCCTTTTTTTAGGCTTTTACTGGCACCTAAAGTGGTAATAAGTCCCTCTGAACGAAAATTATTTTCTTAAAATAAACATCAATTATCTATTTGCTGGTACTTGTCTGTTCATTTTAGTAAAATCCACATAATCCAAATGGTACAAGATCACTGATATGTATGTTAGCCATTGACATCAATGCACTCATATTAAGGAATCACTAAGAATGTCAGTGAACAAAAATTCAGGTGTAAAAAGAGTTAATTAAGAATCAACTTTTTCAATGAAACACTATGTCACTTTTCATTATAGCTGTGATCTTAACAGTAAACATGGTACCCTTTCATACCAGGTGAAATGTACCAATTAAACCTATAAAACTGAATGCTTTGTTTTATAAGCAGTATCTTCTTACATACACAAACTTCTATGTAAAATATACTCATATAATGTTGAAAGAGCTGATAATCTTTTAGTATTGCTGTCATTCTCTACTGGCATTTAGGGTTTTCTAACATTTTCTCTCCCAAAGTACAGAGTTCTTGTATTTTTTCACACTTATCATGCCATGAATTCATAGGGAACGGGTTCCAACAGCTCAGGCTCTTTTCCATCGGTTCTCACAAAATGTGTTTCTCTGGGTGGAGCAGGCTGGCGCTTCAGGCGAACCCAGATACCTTCCTCCTCTTTGACTTCCTTGTTTTTTTTATCATTTTCCTTCACATATTTTAGGAAGCTATCTCAGCTCTTGAAGTGCTTAATATACCCAATACATACATTAAATTCTCTTGGCAAGAATCTTGCCCTTCACTTCCTTGTTTACAACAATGCCCACTGTATACCAGGTGACACTGTCCAGGGGTGTCCAAACCACAGCCTGTAGGATGCATGTAGCCCAACACAAAATTGTAAATCTACTTTAAACCTTTTTTCTTGTTTTTGCTCATCAGTTTTTGTTAGTATTTGTATAACTGATGTGTGGTCCAAGACAACTCTTCTTCCAGTGTGGCCCAGAGACACCAAAATGTTGAACATCCCATAGACTTCCAGTTTTGCCATAGTAACATTTGTGGGGAATTCGTTTTTGAATAATGCCCATTCCCTTGAGGTCTACAATATCACCTTTCTTATAAATTTGTGTGTATGTGGCCAAAGGAACAACTCCGTGTTTTCTAAAAGGCCTAAAGAATACAGAGTGCATGCCTCTCAACTTTCCCTTTGTGTTAGTCATTTTGACAAATTACTGGAAGATGGTAGTTCCCAGCCAAAAAAACAAACAAACAAACAAAAAAAAAACCCAACCTTTTCCTTGCCCCTAACTAGCAATAGAAATCCACGGAAAAAGTGGATTCAGGGGGAAAAAATTAACGGAAAAATAATAGATGAGGATAGCAGACAGTAAAGCTGGGAGATCAGTGTTTGGGGCCAAAGACAGAGTAGAAAGTGAAAGCCAACGTCAAGCAAGAATATGACATTTGGGGAAAAAAATAATAACCACAAGAGCCCAAAACCTATAGTGACAATCCTGGTTCCTATCTGTGGACAATTAGAATGAGGACTAGAGTCCATTCCTATAATCTGCTGCCGGGCCCCAGAGCAGAAGTGTAAATGAGAAGAAAGAGAATTCCAGAATGCACTCTAACAAAAGTCAGTGTTTCTCTGGCATCCCAAATTGAAAACCTGAGTATTTCTCCCTATTACAGGAATGCCACAGGTAATTTTCTTTCTGGTCTATTGAAAACCTCTGAAGACTAGGCAGTTCACTGAAGAGAAAAATAGATCCAATAGAAAAGAATTCTAGTCTGCTTGGAAAGTCAACTTTTAGGTCGTCAATTCACATGTTTAGAAATGACATGGTAGGATAGTGGGTTTTTTATCTCAAAACTTCCCTGAAATGGAAAACAGATTACTAACCTTTTACAGATATAACACCTAAGATTCAAAGGTCTATTAAATATATGTAATAAAACAAGTCAACAGAAAGCAAACTCAATTTTTCATGTTCAGCTACACTAACATTGTATAGCTCCTCTGCACATATGTAGTTATATAGTTTGAAAATATTTTGGCAAAAAAATTAGTATTAAATATTAATAAGTTATGAACAACACTGTATGTACACTTGCCTTCACTACAGAAGGGTCTCTTAACGCCAGAGAAATTTACTGTTTCATGAAGAGTCTTCTCCTCTTGACAGTACTCGCAATATGTAACTATGCAATGCAGCTTCTTATAGTCGTCTGAGCAGGTTCTGCTGCAGAATTGATGCACTTTATTCTAAATGCACAATGGGAACCTTGGTAAGCAGAAGACAACCATCTCGAGAACAAGTTTAAGAAATAAATAAGCCACATTTACAGAAACTAAGTTAAATCATGTACCTACTTAATATTATCTTCCTTGGGAATACATTTCTGATAGACCACAGACACCTATTTTAACTAATTCACCGAGCTCCACAAAATGTAATACCATTAACTACCCAAAAATTATAGTGAAAGAGTAAAGCATCACCGAAGCAAGAGAGCAATCTGGTATTGCTAACAGAACTGTAGAAATGGGAAGAAAACAATGGAAGATACAACATGGGTAAGCTACAAAAAGATAAAAATTATTGAGTATAGTCAAGGCTCAATCTCATTCCTGTCACAGGTTAACAGTAGCAGACATATTGTGGCTAAGATATTCTACTTGGGGCTATCACACAATGTGCTGCTAAACTTTGAGACTGAGGGGGCTCCCTTGAATAGAGCAAAGTTAGTAATTAGTTATTTCTCCTGGCCCCAAACCCATAATAGCCAGAGATACTTTTCAAATATGCAGCTGAAGAGGAACAAGTTAAAACCTCCCAGGCAGCAGTGTTTCCCATGCTATTGTGGAGGACACAGACAAGGTCTAAACCATCTAACATTAGCAAAGATACCTGATGACCCAGAAAAGAAAAAGTGAAAGAGCCTAGGAAGTACCTCAAGTTAGTAAGGCCATCATCAGTGTAAAGATGTCCCATCAAGGACATGTAAGTATAAAGGAAAAGAACCTCAGAAGGAAGAGGCCCCAAGTTCTTAATCACCTGGGGGGCAGGCACAGCATTCATTCAATTTGATGGAGTTTCCTAACAGTTTCCAATACTTGCCCACCACATAAATGAAGTAACGCAGCAATATGACTGCAAAAGCAGCTTGGCGCTGACATGGAGAGGGTAGGAAGGACCTCATTTTCTTCTATTATCAAGACTCAGTTTATGCAGGACCTTCGTCTCCCGTATGATACTATTCTACATGCTTGCACATGGGCCCTTTTCCTCTTTCCCCACCATTCCTTTATCCTTTCTTAATGGACCTTCAACATTCTTCTGGCTAGGATGTAAGGAGGGTTTTAGTCACTAAAAATCAACACTGGGTGCCATCAACAGTCTCAAAGAATGACTAGTTAAAATGTTGTTGAGACTATACCAATGAAATTAACAAACCAGAAAATTTTCTAAGAACTAAAGTGTTAAGACAATGAAATTTCAGCTTTCCAAAGTACTCTAAAAATTGTGTAGTCTGGTTATGGGCACCACCTTTTACCTAAAATTTGCCAAAAGCCACTAAGTTTTGGCTCAAGAGCCATCTATTGTTAGTACTACACTTCGTACACCATTTTACATACTACATGCCCTCAAAAGAGGTAAAAGAAAGAATGGCCAAAGATGAATGCCCAAAAAAAGCAATGTTCAGCCCTGACGGGTGTGGCTCAGTGGGTTGGATGTTACCGCCAGTTTCATTCCAGGTCAGGGCCTGGGTTGCCTGCTGGACAGGTCCCCAATTCAGGGGGAAGGAGGTGAGAAAGGCAACCAAACAATGTTTCTGTAGCTCATCGATGTTTCTCTCCCTCTGTTCCCCTCCTCTTACCCTTTCTCTAACAATAAATAAATAAAAACCTTTAAAAATTTTTAAAAGTAAAAAAGAAAGCAATGTTCAGCCAGGACCATCTTGTCCATCCAGCCACTATTACTGTCCCTTTATGGGAAGAAAAATTAATGATCACACTTTTTGCTAATGGCAAAAAGATATGACCAAGTAAATTAATAAAATGGTGAACACAAGAGTGATGAGAAGGGAAAATAAATTTATATTAGGATCCTTTTATTAAAACAAAATTATAAACTGTTAAATGACAACATAGTAAATGACTACCAAATTCTGTTCTTTAGGTAGCAGACAATACAAGATACTAAGAGTTCACAGAAAATATTTACAAGGACAGGTAGAGAGAAGAGATGGTGAAAATACAGTACAGATACTCCAGAACATAGCTAAACAAAGTGACATTCCATATGCTATTATGAATATAATATATAGTGAGTATGACTTCAATAATTTGGTTTACATTTAAAAAAACAGATCCTTTGTTGGTGCCACTCCCACATAAATAATTCAAATATGATGCATCATATTTAATGACAGCATCCTTTCTTTCTTAATGGTACACATAATCTGAAAAAGTTATCCTTCTCCACCTAGAACAGATTCTCAAATGGAAAAGCCAAAGTTATTTTACTAGACTTTCTTTAGCAGTAGATAATAAACAGAACAAAATATGACTTGCCTCCCATTCCAGGATTTCTGGCTTTGAACAAAAGGAATTTTTGCAATAGTTGCATTTCAACTGAATATCACTTGGAGCTACAAACTGGCCATTTGGAGATGACTGCATACTCAGAGCCTTAAACAAAACAAAGAACAAAACACACTGAGTCTGATGCAGACTTTAGAATTTTTGTAACAACTGTCAAATATGTAGAAAATAGTGTGTATTTTGTTTAAGTATTTCAACACACAAAATTACATTTCTCAATTTTGTCTTTAAAAAAAGTACATTATTCTACATACGTCCTCTGAGATTAAAATTCATTTATCACCAGGATTACTAATTTTAAAAATACAAAAAGCAATCATACCAATCATGATTTCTTTTTTCTCATTAAGAAATCGTAAGCAAATAATAGTGATGTTGTTTAACCAAGTTCTGAACTAGTAAATAAAAATTTAAACTCTAGGCGCTAGCTGGTAATCTCGGTTGGTTAGAGTGTTGTCCCAATACACCAGGTGCAATCCCAAATTAGGGTACATACAAGAATCAACCAATGAATGCATAAATAAGTGGAACAACAAAACCAATGTTTCTTTCTCTCTCACTCCTCCCTCTCTCTAAAATCAATAAATAAACTATTATTCTTTTAAATTTAAACCCTAACCCGCTGCTCTCTAATAGCTGACTGACTGCTGATCTGTCCCTCTTGCACTGTCGCTATCCTTGTCATTCCAAGTCCATCAATGAAAACAGCCCATGTTACTTTTTAAAGGTGATCATTTCTTATACAAAATTGAGGAGGAGAGATTTATAGACTGGTACTAATAGTAGGAATTTTTTATTTTGATTTTATTATACCTCAAGTTAAAACCATTTACAGCACAGAAAAAGTTATAAGCATACATGGGCTTTAAAACTTTTAAACAAAAAAGAAAAACAACTTTTAATCTAATCTAAGTGGGTAAATACACTGATACTTAATATTCATTCTTTAATCCATATTACATAATCTTCTCAATGTATGAAATAGTTCAGAAATTTTTTTTCCAGTGTGAACAGAAAACAAGCTTTATCTAAATTTTTTAAACTTCATTGTGCCCTGGCCAGGTTGGTTGGAGAGTCATCCTATATACCAACATGTTGTAGGCTCAATTCTCAGTCAGGGTGCTTATGGGAGGCAACCAATTGATTTTCTCCATATCGATGTCTGTCTATCTCTCCCCACCCCTTCCTCTCTCTCTAAAATCAATAAACATGTCGTTAGATCAGGATTAAACAAAAATTTTTTTAAGCTTATGCATTATTCAACACAATTAAAATTTGTGAAAAAATAAAGCATGCAGATTTAAGACAGTAACTATCAGGTGAATAAAATTTTCAAATAAAAACCACTTTTCCCTTATTGTTTTCAAAATACCTTCAAGTCCATTAAAATTTATTATTTTTTAACAAATGAAATACCATCCTATTATCTTATTTTGTATAAAAAATCATCTTATGAAGACACAGAATTCAAAATTTATGGCTGGCTTTAAGATAAAGAGAAAGGGAAAATAATGTTTTTCTATTTGTCAACCTTGTATTACTTTTATATGGAGTCACAAAGTGAAAAGGCTGCCTACAGACTTACTTGCATGCATCCCTCAGAAGGCAGAGTCTAAACTCAGTGTTTAAATATATAATGTATTGTTATACAAGCAGCCTCATCAAATCATGGGCAATACAAGTTTCAATTAAAAGAAAAAAAGCAGTTAAAACATTTTCAATTAACATTTCAGTTTACCTAACAACATCAAAAGGAATAAAGTTATAATGTGACAAACAGAATGCCAAAGACACTGTCCTTCATTCATCTAATTACTCCTTATTCCTTAATTTCTACTTTATGAAAAGTTAACAAGTCAGTACCAGTATTACCACTCTAAGGGTGTATCAATGGCCATAATCCCAACTTGCAAAATAAAACTTGAATCTTGAATATGGGTAATCACCTAACCTCAGATGAGCATATGAACTACTAACAAAAACATTCACCAGGCTGAATTCAAAACCACCTCAACTTAAATGATAACTGTTAACTACTGTAACATACATAAGAGACAGAGTTTTCATTTTAACTAAATTAACAGAGAGCACATTGCCTGCAACACAGAACAGGTCAGAGCCAATGACTCATGACTCTGTGCACTGGTGTGAAATTATGTCTAATAGCCCAAATTTTTCACAGAGCAGGTAGTAAACCTACTCACCCCACTTAACTTATACTAAATCCCCTTTAAACTATCCTTCCTAGTGGTCAAGGGGCTTAAGTTTGAACACTTCCAGTAATACTGTCTTCAGCAACTTTGAAGAACTATGTAATTTACCAAAATAAAAAGTTTTCATTTACCAAAATGAAAAATGAGTTCCAGAAACTCATCTTGTATTAATTTAGGGCATACTATAACAAACCCAATCTCCTTTCTACCAGAAATATTTCTAATGTATGAAGAAAACATTTATGCTCATCAATTCCAGGTTAAATATACCTACATCCTTCATAAAATGGAATCCCCCAATAAAAGTCATATGATGTTATTCAAACCATCTACTAAGAAAATACATCAGGCATTGAGCTCAATTTTATTTATTTTCCTTCAAAGTCTATGTCATAAATACAATTCAAAACTCAATCAGATCATTTAAGTAGAGAGCTGGAGGCAGCCATGTCTCCTAGTGACTCTAGAATTTCCACCCCCCAATGTGACCCTCAAAAAACTGGACAAATTAACACATTAAGTAAGCATATTACACTGTTCATTTTCCATGTCTACTTTATTGGGGTATGAGATATGCAAAATAACTATCAAACCTGAAATTTAGCCACACAACTGGAATTGCAAAAGTTATACAGTTTTCCATCAGGCATTGTGGCTTGATATTGAGGTAAAGAGTTTCGCTTACAAAAATGGCAAATAATTCCCAAACCTAGGAGAGAAAAGGTATATATCTGATTACTTTATAAAGTAATAAAGGTTTTTTTTAAAAATCTAAATTGACCTCAAAATAATTTCTTAATGGAAACTTCTATAAACTATCCTTTAATTTCCAAGATTATTTATATGTTAAAAAAATACCATCATAAAGAAGTCTACTATGTCTCCGAACACACACAGACACATGGAAAAAGTCTCAGTTTGAGATAATGTTTAGATGGAGAAACAGTTTCAGCTAAGAACAGACACGGACAGAACTTCAAGAATAACTGAAAAATTCAATGAAAACTGGAATTATCAAAATTTAAAAAGTTTTCAATAATATACTTTGGTTATAATAAAAATAAAGTTTATGTAGTTCTTAAAAAAGCATAAAGTTTAAGGAGAGAAAGCAGTTAGAATATTAGGCATGTTATTTATGTTTTTAAATTCCAAAATTACAGAAACTTACTTTGTGATTTTGCATATTTTGTCTTGTGACTGTTCATGCAAGCAGTGGAACAGTATGGCTCCATGTATCCATTAGGACCTATACACTGAGTCATGTCAAAGAACCTGCACTGTGTTCGGCAACCAGTACAAGTGGTCAGTTTTCCATATTTCTAAAATTTTAAACATAAAAAGATAATTAAGAAAACCACATTTAATTTTAAAAAATTACTGTATTTTTCATTACACTCTTTCTCTCTGCAAAACAATCTCTAATCAGGGTTAGTGGGTCTGAAATACAATGCAGCTAAATCAGATTAAATCAAAAGTAATGATCTGAGCCAAGTTTCCTTTAAAAACAGTGTTTTCTTTATTAATTTAACAGAATCCCCACATATAACTTACAACTGAAAATCAAAGCAAGGCACAGAGATTTCTGATTATGATAATGACACACTTCTTTGTCATTTCACAGAAGAAATTAAATGGACCTTAAAATGTAAGCCTTAATAACAAAATGAATATGGTCCTTCAGAGAAATAAATCTGAAGACTAGTACTTATTCTATTGAACTGCTGTTGTCCAAGCACTTTTGGAATGTTTCTTAAAACTGATTTAGGACTTCCAGCCAAGATGGGGATGTTGGCAGATACACTTTGCCTCCTCCCACAATTAAAAGGACAACAACAAATTTAAAAACTAAAAACAATCAGACTGCCAGAAAATTGAACTTTATGGAAGTCTGACGACCAAGGAGTTAAAGAAGAAACATTCATCGGGACTAGAAGGGTGGAGAGGAGTTCCGCTAAGGTGGGTAGGTAGCTGGAGAACTGGTGCAGGCAAGGAGAGGCTGGCAGAGCGGGCAATCTGACATCTGTGTGCAAATAAACCAGGAGGAACAACTGGTGAGTGAAACAAACCACGCAAACCAGGGTTCCAGTACGGGGAAATAAAGCCTCAAAATCTCTGCCTGAAAATATTTGTGGGGGTTGTGGCAGTGGGGGAAACTCCTAACCACACAGGAGAGCTCACTGGAGAGACCCACCGAGTCCTAGGTTGTACACAAAACCACCCACCCAGGAATCAGCACCAGAAGGGCCCAATTTGCTTGTGGGTGGGCAGGGGAAGTGACTGAAAGACAGCCAAGAGCCAGCAAGCGGCATTATTCCCTCTTGGACTCCTCCCCCTGCCACAAGGTAGATTAGATGTGGGTTGCCCTGCCCTAGAGAATACCTAAGGCTCCACCCCTTATAATGTTATAGGCCTGCCAAGACAAAAAGATATGGCCCACATGGAAGAACCGATCAAAGGTCCAAAACTACAAATAAGAGATGAAGAGACAGTCAACCTATCAGACGAAGAGTTCAAAACACTGGTAATTAGGATGCTCACAGAATTGGTTGAGTATGCTTACAAAATAAAAAGTGAAAGCTATGCAAAGTGAAATAAAGAAAAATGTACAGAGAACCAACAGTGATGAGAAGGAAACTGAGACTCAAATTAATGATGTGGAGCAGAAGGAAGAAATAAACATTCAACCAGAACAGAATGAAGAAAACAAGAATTCAAAAAAATGGGGAGAGGCTTAGGAACCTCTAGGACAATTTTATACATTCCAACATCCAAATCATAAGAGTGCCAGAAGGAGAAGAAGAAGAGCAAGATATTGAAAACTTATTTGAAAAAATAATAAAGGAGAAGTTCCCTCATCTGGCAAAAGAAACACTTCCAGGAAGTCCAGGAAGCTCAGAGAGTCCCAAAGAAGTTAGACCCAAGAAAACACACACCAAGGCACATCATAATTACATTACCCAAGATTAAAGATAAGGAGAGAATCTTAAAAGCAGCAGGAGAAAAGGAGACAGTTACCTACAAATGAGTGCCCATAAGACTGTCAGCTGATTTCTCAAAAGAAACCTTACAGGCAAGAAGGGGCTGGAGGGAAGTATTTGAAGTCATGAAAGGCAAGGACCTCCCATCCAAGATTATTCTATCCAGCAAAGCTCTCATTTAGAATGGGAGGGTAAACTGCTTCCCAGATAAGATCAAGTTAAAGGAGTTCATCATCACCAAGCCCTTATTACATGAAATGTTAAAGGGACTTATCTAAGAAAAAGAAGACAATCAAAAATATGAACAGTAAAATGACAAAAAACTCACAACTATCAACAACTGAACCTAAAAAAACAAAACAAACACAAGCTTGGCAAATAGCTAGAACAGTAACAGAATCACAGAAATGAAAATCACATGGAGAGTTGTCAGCAAGGGATAAGTGACTACACAGAATAAGAAGCATAAATGTTAGATACAAAATAGACACGAGGAGGTTAACAATAATAGGGGAAATGGAGAAGCCAAAGAACTTATATGTATAACCCATGGACCTGAACTAAGAAGGGGCAATGCTGACAGGAGGGGTGGTGCAGGGCGGAGGTGAGACATGGGGAGGAAAAACATGGACAATTGTAATAGCATAATTGATAAAATATATTTTAAAAAATAAAAATAAAATCTTAAAAGAACTGATTTACTACCTACTACCCACCTACTACATTTAGAACCTGATTTTTGGCTATTAACCGCTGTTAACAATTAGTCAACAGATAATAATCAAGTCAATCCTTCTGCTAAGGATGACTATTTCCCAATACTGATATAATGGAGAGAAATGAGACAGAATATATGATAGTAAGATACAGGAGGTACACTTTGAAAAATGCTGGATAAAAGCAGTGTTACTGAGATATAGTCTTAAAAAAATAGAATTTGCATGAACTGGTGCATTTGTATTAAAACATTTACTTGATAGTCACAATCAGATATCAAACATGAGGAACAAAAGCTTTTTAGAGCAACTCTGATCTCTTCTGAGTATTTACAAACCCGCTCATCTGCATATTCAACAGCATCTAGTACAATACGATTATATAAGACCTCAAATGTTCCATGAATGGATGAGTAACAGATGTCAGAGAAGATGACCATCAGGCCAAAAATAACACAAAGTAGGTAAGTTTTCTGGATAAATTTCACAAGAACCAATGAATTTTAGAAAATAAAGGTAATAAATTATAGGTTAAAACAACAACCAAAAACAAGTACCTAACCTCAGTATCAAAAAAGAAAAGAAAAAAAGAATGACTTCCTCAGCACAAAACAATTATGTGCACAATGGTTCATTACATTCATTCTGGTATCATAAAGTATAACCCATGCTGCCTATTTCCCATTTACTTAACCATCGCTTCTTATAGGAAGCCCTCTCGAAGTGGAAACCCACTCATTCTTCAATCTGAGAAGCTCCAAAAAGAAATAATTATCAACAGCAAAAAAACAGTAACAAAAAAGAAGTAACAGCCATAATAAACCTATTAATCTAATTATGACTTCCCCGGTGTTTGGAATGGCAACATATTTTCCTGAGGTCTACATAATAATTTAAATTGTTATACTGGGGAATACAAATCAATAAAACAATGGAAAATGAAAGAATGTTACAATCTGATACCACAGTACAAATTAGGAATACTAGAAACATCAGAACGCCTATCATTGTGTTGCAGGATCACTCCCAGTAGATATGCACATAAGACTTCCAGGTAATTGCACCTACAAAGAATTCTTTTACCAATAATTCAATAAATGAAATCTCACCATCTAATCTAATCTTGGATTAGTTCTTTTAACTTACTAGAAATGTCCTTCAACTTGACAATGATTTTATTGGCAGAATGGTTATAATTATTAAATTTTAAGACATAACATAATAGAAAATAGACCAGTTGAATTGGGTGAAGTAAACAAGGAGCTAAGTAACTGGTCTACATTGACAAATACTTTTATCTGAAGAGAATGAGAAGGTACTATCAGAAAGAAAGAACCATTAATATTGAAAATGTTTCAGCACAGCTATTTTCATAGCTACCACTATTTCAAACACAGGACCCATTTAACAGAAAGACATTAGCAAAAACAAAAGAAATAAATGTTCATGCTTTATATGAAAAAAATTAGACTAATAAGCACATTTAAATTTCATGCACCCTATAAATATGCACTGTGTGATTTAAAGGAATAAAATTAAATAGAACAAATTTATAATTAATATATTCCCCATCCAGGCATGGGGGGAAATAAACCTACTTATAAATTCAGGGAGAAAAATTAAGGTAAAACAATAGAAACAAGATACTAGTAGTGTAAAAGGAAAATACAATGGTAGTTTATAACACATTGGCTCACCTTCAGGCTACTCACTGAGAAAAGATGCCTTATATTTTAATTTTAACCAATTCCACATGAATATCAAAATTAACCATCACATGATTTAAAACTTCCCCTAATTTTTCTTTTTACACATTAAGTAATACATTTCATTTAGAACATTTTGACAAAGTAAGTGAACAACGTGTAGGTAAAGAGAGATAAAGGTTTCATGTACTTGCTGCTGCAAATCTAATCTAGGAAATGGACATCAAGATAAAATCAGCACATAACCTACTTCCTAGCCAAATTCAACTACAAATTAATTTGGGTCTATAGTATTACATGGAAAACATGTATTATCCTTATGTGCAGTAACGTCTACCTGAAATGTGGCATTCTCTATCGTTCTAATTGGAGGCAACTAAACACATTAGTTTTAGAGCCTGTGAATTCATCAATAATAAAATTGCTCTGCTTTTTGTATAGTACTGGCAGACAGGTCAATCTATCGTCATGTTGGACATTACTTCAAAAAACACTGTAGTTGCCCTCACCAGTGTGGCTCAGTTGGTTGGAGCATCTTCCTGTAAACCAAAGTTGCAGTTTCGGTCCCCGGTCGGGGTGCATGCAAGAGTCAAACAATCGATGTTTCTTTCCCTCTCTCTACTTTCCCTTCTCTCTAAAAATCAATAAGCATGTCCTCAGGTGAGGATAAAAAATAAAAAACACTGTAGTTATCAACCATACTATTTTATCACTTAGTGCATGAATAAAGTATACATCACATTTAAAAAAATTTTTAAATTTAGAAATGTTTTGATAACTATTTTAATATATTCTAGCTGTAATAATACTTGATTTTATGCATTTAATAACCATCTGAGAACTGGTCTATCCTTATTACTAAGGGAGTCAAAAGCACAAATATAGTTAAGAATGCTGATTAGAGGGACTGGTGATGACACTTCAACACAACATGATATTGCACTAATTTTTACACTAAGATTAAAAAACTAAATTCAAGTAAAACTTATACATCATTCATTCAATAAAACCCTAATAATATCTCTTTATTGTCAACATGTTCATGCAGAGGAAAAAAGGGTCTAAAAATTTGACAAACCATTGTGTTTTACTTTTCCTCACTGCCGTATAGTTTACAATTTTTTTCAACACACATACACTACTTTTATTTTTCAAATTTTTCTAATTGACAATGGATGCTAAAAATAGCGGGTGAAAAGTCTGCTGAGCAACAGGATCTTTAGAGTATAACATATACAACAAAAAATTTAATAAATACAGAAAAAAGAATAGCAACTGTACCCTGTATAAATTCGATAGACATCTCCTTAACTAAGTGAACCAAGTCAACACACAGACATTGTGTGCCCTCTGGTGTGATGCACTAAAATGGATACAGTATCATTTACGAGGTATTCATGCCAAAAAATGCATGACTTCAATATATGCCTGAGAAAATATCAGATGAACCCACACTAAGAGGCACTCTACCAAATGTCCTGCAGTATTCAAAAATGTCAAGTTGTAAAAGATAAAGACTGGGGAACTGTTTCAGTTTAAAGCAGGCAGCACTTCCACCCTCAGCCATGATGGAGTAACAGATACTAGATGTAACCTCCCACCTTTAATTACTAGGAAACTAGACAGAAGGCATGAAACAATGGCTTTCAAACACTGCACAAAACACAAAATAATTTGTTATTTAGAAATTTTAAAAATTAAGCTGTAGAAACAGATCTAGAAATAACAGGACACAAACAGTATATAAAGATACTAAAAGAGAGTTATGATAAATATGCTGCTAGAGTCAAGAAATCAGTAGGGAAAAACATGAATATGAGGCAAGGAGTAGAAGATATTAAAAAGACCCAGAAAGAACTTCTAGAAATGACAAATACAAGATCAGAGATGAAAAATACGCTGCATTTGACATGATTAAGTTTATCAGATTAAAATTAGTAAAATCAAAAATACAGTAACAGAAACCCTTTAAAATTAGGCGAAAAAGAAGCTAAAAAAACACTAGTAATAGACTCACGGTGATTATAGGACAATAGCAAGAAGTCTAATATACCTGGAATTGAGGTTTCAAAAGAAGAGGGGTGGGTGCAAAATAGACAAAATTTTTGATGAAATAACAGCCTGCCACCCTGGATTACATAGAACTCAGACTACTTTGTATATGTTTTTCTTCCATTTGCTATAAGGAATGTTAATAGACAAGATATGAATAAGGTCTGTAGATTAATCAGATAGCAGCATCATATTAAAATACTTTATTTTGATATTTTACTACAGTTTTTCTTAAGTGTATGCATTTCTTATACATGTGCTAATTTATTCATCCAGATTAATGAGAATACAGATTTGAAAATGATTTTGAACAAAACATTTTATTTATTTTTCAAGCAGGCACACAAAAGAGGGACTTTGATATCCTATAAATAAATAACTACTGTGGATAAGGTACTGTGCATTGAAAAAATATATCTAAAAATAGCAACTAAATACCTAAAAACAAATAATCTTATCAAAAGAAAATACATGTAAAATTTATTGAAATAAGTCTGTGTATGTCACAGAGGTAAAGAAAACAATCTGATATATTTTAAGTGCATAAATTTTAATATACAAGCATATCTTGTTTTATTGTGATTCTCAGATACTGAGTTTTTTACAAATTTTGAATACCTTCCACCAGCAAAAGGATCACTGAAGGCTCAGATGACAATTAGCACTTTTTAGAGATAAATTATTTTTTAATTAAGGTATATATGTTATAATGCTATTGCACATTTCAAATGCAGTATAGTGTAAACATTACTTTTCTATGCACTGAGAAACAGAAAGTTCCTATGACATAGTTTACTGAAATATTTGCATTCTTATAGTGGTCAGGTACTGAAGCCCAACATGTCTGAACCATGCTTAGCACTCAGAAAGTACAGGCCTGTTCAGATACACCTTAACAACAGTGGCAGTGCATGAAACTGTCAGACCTTAACCCCTGCTACATTCCTACTTACTTCAGGCTGCATCAAGAAAGAGTCTTGCATGTGATCTCGAACCTCCTTCAGGAAGCTTGGATGGCTACCTACCTAAAATAAATGAATGAATGAATGAATGAATATTTATTTATTTCAAACACTTTATAAAAACATAAAGAAAGGCTACTACACTGAAAGGTCAATAAGCAAGCTGTAAAAGTTGGTTCTTAATTACCTATTCTGTGACTTACAAATTCATTCCAACTTTTAAAAATGCCTATTTGTTGTAGCTCCAGTGCCACTGCCCAACTTAGACAAGAATTTTTAAGTAAGTGTAACTATCCTACAGAAAAAAATCAGGATTGGCTGGGAGGAGGAGGGCAAAGGGGAAAAAAACTGGGACAACTGTAATAGAATAACAATTAAAAAAGAAAAGAAAATTCCTCTTGTTTTAGTCTAATAGTGAAGGTCTGTGGGCTTACACTACATTCTGTTTTCATTTTTGGTTCTCTTCAGTTTGTATTTATGTGGTGCTGATTGCTGCATTTTGTTTTTACATTTTTAATTACTACTTATTATTTACATAGTGGTACACATTTTTATTAAACAGAACTTTTTTGTTGTAATTTGTCATACCAGAAAAAATTTTAATTTCAGGCTCTGATAGTACATCATTTCCTTGATTTGACTTTAAGCATAACACAATGATGGAAAAACTCTTAAGCTGCATTTAGTATTTTAAATTGTATAAGTAATTTAGCCCTGGCTGGCGTAGCTCAATGGATTGAGCACGGGCTGCGAACCAAAGTGTCGCAGGTTCGATTCCCAGTAAGGGCACATGCCTGGGTTGCAGGCCACGGCCCCCAGCAACCGCACATTGATGTTTCTCTCTCTCTCTCCCCCTTCCCTCTCTAAAAGTAAATAAATAAAATCTTAAAAAAAATTATATAAGTAATTTCATCTAATAAACCACTTGTGGTCTAATTAAAAATAAATAAATTATAAAACAATATAATAATGGGGTAAGGAATTAAAAATACAGCCTTAAATCTGGCCAGCCTATAAGTAGACTGTGCAAAACATCGCTTATTTCTCTTAGATGATAAGATCTCATTAAAGTCCATTAATACTTATGATGATATCAAAGCATTTTAAATTAAGTAAAATGGAGGTTATGCGATTATAATTTTCATCATCTGCAAATGGTTTGTTTTGGGAACTTATCTGAAAGAACATATGACAGTTTCCAGCACAAATTTACATCCTCAGTCCTTGCAGAAAGCATCCTGCTTTCCATGGAAGTTAAGATACTGTGCAAGAAAATGAAAGTAACTTGAGAGAAGTGTTAAGCATTTTATACAGTCTCAAGTACCAGCATTTGGTATACCCCAGAAACTAAGCAAGAGGGACATAGGTAACAATGACAGCCAAGGTCAATGTGAGAGACAAGGATCAAGAGGGAAGGGAAGGGACATGAAAAGATCCCTAGTTCCCAAGCTCCAGGAAAAGACATCACTAGAGTGTCTTGTGCAGTGGTCTCTAAACATGTCTGATTGTGCTGCTTTATCAGTAACAACAAATGCGTGGGTTTCCATTTGTTTACTTATGTATTATTAACAGAGTATAGGAATTATAAAATATATGAAAATATTTTTAAATGAAAAATGAAACAATATTTTACATTAATTTTTATTTTATTTAACGCAAAAAAAAACAATATTTTTATATGCACTCAAGTGGATTCATTTGGTGTCAGTGGAGGCTCTGTGTAGTCAGCCAGAGCCCAGGGAAGAGAGGAACTCCTATAGCCACCCAGCATAAGGAGCCCCTCCCCACCACAGGTGTCAACAGAGGCCAAGTGAGAGCCTGACTTCTACCTCCACTTGGAAATAATAAGATTTCCCTAGCAGAGCAGTGTCAAATAAAACCAGTTAACATAGAGGTTTACATATGATCCAGAGTATTGTAACGCAATATACCAAATGTCTGGGCTGCAATTTTAAAAAATCACTTATCCTACCAAAATCCAGAAAAACAACAATGTAAATGGAAAGAGACAATCAATAGATGCTAACACTGAAAGTACAGATGTTAGAATTAAGTGACACACAAGCAGCTATGATAAAACTGCTTCAACAAGGAACAAAAGCCACATAACAATGAATACAGATTCTTATCAAAAACAATAGAAGACAGAAGAAGAACCAAATGGAAATTTTAACTGAAAAAAAACCATAATAGAAGTTTTGTTTTTTTTAAAGCATGGTCAGGTATGTCAAAAGAACACAGGAGACAAGTGAAAGTGAGGTCAATGGCCAAAGTTAGAAAATTATGAGCAACAAATTAAATAAAGTAGTACTACATTATAACCCAAAGCATAAAATTAATAATACCCATGAGTCCCTCCTGATAGTAATAAGTGACTGAATAAATTAATAAATGTAGGAGACCAATTTACTATGCAGAAAAATCCCAGTTATCTACATATTGCCCACCAAAAGAGAACATGATTTCACTCCAAAGAGTACAACATGGAAACAGGGAGAGTAAGAGAGGGAGGGTAAGAGCTTGACAATGTAGAATTCTGATAAACACTATGTCTGCAAGGTGATAACATCAACTTCAATGGTCATAAACCATACTGATAGATTTGCCCTTATATGTAATGAAAATGGTAACAGTATTCAAGTAAATACCTCTGCAATCTTCCTCCTAAAAACCCATACCCCAGTCTGTCTAATGATGACAAAAACATCAGAAAAATTCCAACACAGGGGCATCTTAGAATATACCTGACTCCTAAAAACTACCCATGGTCAAAGAAAAAAAAGGGAGGGTAGAAATGGGGAATGAGAAATAAAAAAAAAAAAACCTGTTAAACATCATCAAAAACAAGGGATCTGAGAAAATGCCACAACAAAGAGGAGCCTAAGGTGATCTGATTACTGAATATAACGTGGTATCCTGCATGGAATCCTGAAAAGAAAAAACATACTATGAAAACAGTAAGGAAATTCAAATGAACTCTGAACTTTACCTAATAGTATTCGTATCACTTGATTACTTATAGGTAATATAGCAGACTAATTAAAAGTATCAATAAAAGGGCACACTGGGGGAAAGGAGGGCTATAACATGAAAACTCTATACTATCTGCTCAGTTTTTCTGTAATACTAAAACTGTTGTAAAAATATTAAGCATTAGTAAAAAAACAACAAAAGCCTCTAAAAAGAAAACCCCCAATGGAGGAGACTAATAGCAGAATGATTATTCCCTCTGGGGAATAATCAGTGAGGGTAAAACAAAAATTATGCAATCTAAACAAAAGAAAACAGATTTGGAGGGGAAAAAGTTCTTTTAAATGGAGCCTCAGGGATCAGTAGGACTATAACAAAAGATGTAACTTTCAAGGAAAAAGAAGACAGGGCTGAAAAAACATTCAAAGAGGCCCTGGCTGGCATAGCTCAGTGGATTGAGCGCAGGCTGCGAACCAAAGCATCGCAGGTTCGATTCCCAGTCAGGGCACATGCCTGGGTTGCAGGCCACGGCCCCCAGCAACCGCACACTGATGGATGTCTCTCTCTCTCTCTCTCTCTCTCTCCCCCCCTTCCCTCTCTAAAAAAAAATAAATAAAATCTTTTAAAAAATTCAAAGAAATGTCTGAAAATATTCCAAATTAGGCAAAAGACAATAACCCACAAAAAGAAGAGTCTGAGCAAACCCTGGAAAGGATAAACCAAATCACAATACAAATTTCTTTAAAAATCTGAATGAAAATTGGAATTAAATTAAAATTTGAGTAAAAAAATAAAGACAAAGAAAAAAAATCTTGAAACCACTGAAAAGGAGAAATACAATTGGAATGACAGCCTAAGAAGACAAAAACTTTTAGACAATAGACCATTTACTCCATCCAAATACCACAGATGGTAAAAACTGTGGCGCCAACTCTACCCACACCAACAAAGGCCAAGTAGAAACCTAGACTTGCACCTCGGCCTGGCTTCAATATAATGACCCAGCATCCAGCCAGGAGACAGCACAAAAAGACACGTAGGGAGCCTGAATTTCTGCCCATTAGGAAGTGGTAAGTTCCCTTACCTCCTCCACCCTCAAGATGAGTATTGAGAGCCAGGACTTTCACCAATAACTACCAGTAATTAAGGCCAAAATTACAATTATAGAAGCTGAAAAAACAAATAAAAAAAGTGAACAAAGTCTAAGGGAACTGTGGGACAGATCAAGTAGACCAACACATGTATTAGGAGGGACCCAGAAGAAAAACAAAATAAGGCTGAAAGATTATTTGAAAAAATAATGGCTGAAAACTTCACAAATTTGATAATGAATACAAATCTACAAACCTAAGAATCACAACTTACAATTGAGATAAACTCAAAAGAGAGACACAACAGGATACATTATAATCAAACTGTAGAAAAACAATCTTGAAAGCAGGAAGTACCAGGAATCCTCAGTAAGATTTCCCACCAATTTCTCACCAGGAAACACTGGAAACACCCAAGGGCAGTGATGATGACGTTATATGAAATATTGAGAGAAAACACCTTTCATAAAAGAATATATCTCTCCAGCAAAACTATTATCCAAACATGAAGGAAAAATAAAGAAATACCCAAGTAAAAGCTGATGGAATTCTTACCACTAGACCTACTCTATTAGAAATGCTTGAAAGTCAAAGAGTTATGCTGAAATAACAGTAACTTGAGCAGAATGAAGGAAAAAGATCTTTAGTATAAGAAACCCCATGTGCAGTCCCAGCTGGCATGGCTCAGTGAATTGAGAGCCAGACTTTGAAGCAACGGGTTGCCAGTTCGATTCCTAGTCAAGGCACAGACCTGGGTTGCAGGCCAGGTCCCCAGTAGGGGATGTGGGAGAAGCAACCACACATTGATGTTTCTTTCCGTCTGTCTCCCTCCCTTCCCCTCTCTCTAAAAATAAATAAATAAAATCTTTAAAAGTAAAGAAACTACATACACAGATACAAAATGTAGTATTATTGTATTTTATAAGTATACTTTTTATTGCCTACATGATTTTGAAGGCAGATATACAAAAAAATTATAAATCTGTTATTAAGCATATAATGTTTAAGATTTAATTTATTACACCATAAAGGAGGATGGGGCTATACAGGAACAGTTTTTAAATGCCAATTAAGTTGTTTTCAAATCACATTAGACAGATATAACATAAATTTATGCAAATGTAATCCCCATGGTAATCTCAAGGACAATGTCTAAAAATTATACACAAAAGAAAATGAGAAGAGAACCAAAACAATTCACTACAAAACAAAATCAACTAAACACACATACAAAATGCAGTAATGGAGGGAATGGGTTACACAACAGGTATTAGACATACAGGCAGGGGAAAAAAAGGCAAAAAAAAGTCCTATGTCAGAAATAACTAAATATAAAGAGATTAAATTTTCTGATCAAAAGGCAGACATTGGTAGAATGGAAATTAAAAATGATCCAACTATATGTAGTCTACAGGAGACTTCACATCTCACATACAAATTCACTAGTATTTGTTGCTATAGTAATATAAAACAAAATAAACTTTTAAAACTTTTATCAAAACCTGATGAGCCAAAGAAAAACAATATATACTGGCAAGAGGGTAAATTCATCAAGCAGATATGGTAATTATAAAGATATATGCACCAAATATCAGAGTCCCAAAATATATTAAGCAAAAACTGACAAATCTGAAGGGAAAAATAGGCAAGTGTAGATTTATAGTTAGAGAATTCAATGAATATACCATTCCCAATAATGGATAGGCCATCCAGACAGAATTTTGGTAATTAAATACAAGATGTGAATAATACTGTAAAACAACTAAAGATAACTCCACCTAACAAGAGCAGAATAAATATACTTCTCAAGTTCACATGAAACTTTTCTTCAGGTCAGACCATATTAGGCCATAAAAAAAGTCTGAAGAAGTTTATAAAGATTAAAAACACATGGTATCTTTTTCAATCATGTGAATGAAACTAGAAATACATCACAGAAGGAAAACTGGAAAATTCACAGATATTAAAATTCACACACTTAAACGCTGGTTCAAAACAGAACTCAACAAGGAGTCCTAAAAATACTTAACAGACAAATGAACACCAAACAACAAAATAACAAAAGTGATGGGATACAGAGCAATCAGTGATCAAAGCAAAATTTATCATTGTAAATACCTATCACTGTTAAGATATCAAATCAATAACCTAATGTACACCTCAAAGAAATAGAAAACAGAACCCAAAGGCAGAAGGAAAAAATAATAAAAATTAAAGTGGAGATAGGCAGACAGGGCTCACCTCTTCACACAGCCACATCAAAATTACAACTAAGATGTAATCACTCAGAACAGTTAGAGATGCAGCTGAGTAGAAGTCTGAGAACTGCAGAACTGAGAAAAATCACAGTCCATCCAGACTGCTGAGAGGGACGCAGACGGAGGGCAGGGTGGTCCCTCTCACCCACCTGTGGTGGACAGAAGTTCAGGAGGGATATCTCAGGAGAGAGGAGTCCCAGCCTCACACAAGGCTTCCCAACCCAGGGTTCCACAGCCAGGAAGATAAGGCTCTACAACTTCTGGCTGCAAAAAACCAAAGCAGATTGAGGCAGTAGAGGGAGACTGCTAGAGCCCCAAGCAGTTCCTCTTGGAGAACCCACACATGGACTCATCCATCTACTCAGACTCATTCCCTTTGAGCTCCAGCACAGGAGTTGCACCTTGAAAGGCACCAGTAGCATAAGGTGTCTGGCATCAAGGCGAGAGCTCAGGGACAGCTTTCTCCCAGATAGAAAGGCAGGCAGAGCCATAGAGCCAGCAGTCCAGTGCCATATCTGAGACTCCATCAACCTGGCTGACACTGTTTGACCCACCTTGGAGATCCCTAGAGGCTATGCCCAACCCAATTTACAGGCCAACCCAAACTGCTTTTCCATATGAATGGCTGGTCTTGGCTCAAGCTTCACAACGTCCTAAATCCTCTAGAGCAAGCAACTGCTGACTTCAGGAAGCCCCAGGCCTGGCACTAGCAGCAGACAGCCTAGATTCTCAACTTGGCTTCACCTGCTAATCTCCAAGCCCAGCATAAGTAGCAGTCATCTCAGATTGCTTTATAGCTCAGGCAGGGTAGCCCCAGGCAAAGCATAGGTCAGGGCTGACCTTTGCCTGCACCACCCAGGAAACCCCAGAGCCAGCGCATGCTGTGGACAGCTACAGACCATGTTGGGAGCACCACTACCATGATGCTACACAGATGATCCTCCATGGAGGGCAGAGGTTGGTGGTAAGTGATCACAGCCAATCCTTGCAACTGACTGGTCTGAGTAAATCTCTCCCATTGATCTGCCAACAGCAATCAAGGCTAAACTACAACAGGAGGGTATACTTAGCCCACACAAAGGGTACCCAGCTTAGGTGATAGGGGAGGCTGTGCTACTGGACCATACAGGACACCCACTACATTAGCCTACACTACCAACACCCGGAGTCAAAGTAGCTCTACTTAATATACAGAAACAAACACAGGGAGGCTGCCAAATGAGCAGACAAAGAAATATGGCCCAAATGAAAGAACAGATCAAAACTCTAGAAAAAGAGCTAAACAAAATGGAGATAAGAAATCTATCAGATGCAGAGTACAAAACAATGGTTATAAGGTTGCTCCAGGAATTTAGTGAGGACTTCAACAGCATAAAAAAGATCCAGTCAGAAACAAAGGATACACTAATTAAAATAAAGAACAATTTACAGAGAAACAACAATAGAGTGGGGGGAAGCCAAGAATCAAATCAAGTGTGGAGCATAAGGAACTAAAAAACAACCAATTGGAACAACAAGAAGAAAAAAAGAATCCACCCCCCCCCCCCAAAAAGGAGAGTGTCACAGCCCCTGGGACAACTTCAAGCATTCCAACATTTGCATCATAGGGGTGCCAGAAGGAGTAGAGAAAGAGCAAGAAATTAGAAATCTATTTCAACAAATAATGAAAAAAAACTTTTCTAATTTGGCAAAGGAAATAGACATGCAAGGCCAGGAAGCACAAAGAGTCCCAAACAAGATGGATGCAAGGAGGCCCACACCAAGATTCATCATAATTAAAATGCTAAAGTTTAAAGATAAAGAGAGAATTTAAAAGCAGCAAGAGAAAGTAAGTCAGTTACCTACAGGGTAGTTTTCATAAGACTATCAGCTGATTTCTCAAAAGAAACTTTACAGGCTAGAAGGAACTGGCAAGAAATATTCAAAGTCATGAAAAGCAGGCACCTACAGCCAAGGTTGCTGTACCCAGCAAAGCTATCATTTAGAACTGAAGGGCAGTTAAAGAACTCCCCTGACAAGAAAAAACTAAATGAGTCCATCATCACAAAATCATTATTATAAAGGGCCTTCCTTATTCAAGAAAAAGAAGATCTAAAGTATGAACAATAAAATGGCAAATGCATATCTACCAAAAACTGATTCTAAAAAACAAACCAAGCAAACAAGAACAGAGACAGAATCATGGATATGGAGAGTGTTTTGATGGTTTCCAGATGGGAGAGGAGTGTGGGAGAGAGGGCCAAGAAGTGAGGAGATTAAGGAGTACAAATACACAGTTACAGAATAGCCATGGGGACGTAAAGTACAGTATAGGAAATGAAGTAGCCAAAGAACCTATATGCCTGACCAATGGACATGAACAATGGTGGAGGGATTGTGTGAGGGAGTGGGGGTGCTGGGTGGATGGGGGCAAAGGGGAAAAAATCAGGATGGGTAATTATATAATCAATAAAATATAATTTAAGATTAGAGATAGAGAATAGAAAAATAGAATCAATAAAACCAGAAGTTGATCATTTGAAAAAAGTTGACAAATCTCTTAGACTAAGAAAAACAAAAGATGCAAAGAACAGAGAAACAAAAGAAGAGACAATACTACACATTATCCACCCGCCCCTCTGCAAAAGAACTGATTAAATACTATGGAGAATTATGTACCAACAACTTGGATAACAAAAGAAATGGACAAATTCCTTAAAACACACAAACCACTAAAGCCAATTCAAAAAGAAACAGAAAATATCAACTGGCCTTTGAGAAGCAGAGGTTAAATCAGCCATCACAAACCTTGCAATAAAGAAAAGCTCAGAACCAAATGGCTTCACTGGTGAATTCTGAAACATTGAAAGAACTAATACAAATTCTTCTCAAACTCTTCCAAAAATCAGAATACAATGAAACATTTTGCCATCCCTATTCTATTAGGCCAGCATTATCATGATTCCAAAGACAGACTAAGGCAACACAATGAAGAAAATTACAAATTAGTGTCCCCTGTGAATATATACACAAAAATCCAGAATAAAATATTACTGATTAAGCAGCATATTAGAACTATTATACACCATAACCAAGTGGAATTTATTCCAGTAATGCAAGAATGGTTCAATGTAATACACATGAATAAAATGAAGGTAAAAACCATATGAAGGAAAGAAAGATTTTGACAAAATCCAAAGTATAGACTCTCTATACTACAGAGAACAGAATGCCTGCTGTAAGAGGGGAGGGGGATTGGTGAAAAAGGTGAAGGAATTAGGCAAAGAAAAAAACCTCACAGACAACAGTATGGCGATTACCACAGAAAATAGGTGGTAGGGGGAGGCAGAAGAGGGTAAAGAAGGGATAAATGGTGATAGAAGACTTGAACACACAATACAATATACAGATGACATATTATAGAATTGTACACTTGAAACCTCTATAATTTTATTAGCCAATGTCATCCCAATAAATTCATTAAAATTTAAAAACTCTTGAAATTAAAAGCTCTTGCCCTGGCTGGTGTGGCTCAGTGGATTGAGCGCTGGCCTATGAACCAAAGGGTCACTGGTTCAAATCCCAATCAGGGCACATGCCTGGGTTGTGGGCTGGGTTCCCAGTAGAGGGGTGCATAAGAGGCAACCTCACATTGATGTTTCTCTCCCTCTCTTTCTCCCTCCCTTCCCCTCCATCTAAAAAAATAATCTTTAAACAAAATAAATAAAATAAAAACTCTTGTATATGCAATATATTATTAAGAAAGTAAAAAGAGCCCCGATGTGTGGCTCACTGGGTTGGGCGTTATCCCACAAGCCAAAAGGTCACTGGTTTGATTCCAGGTGTGGGCACATGCTTGGGTTATGGGCCATATTCCCAGATGGGGACATGGGAGAAACAGCATTGATGTTTCTCTCACACATCAGTGTTTCTCTCTTTCTCTTTCTCCCTCCCTTCCCTTCTCTGTATACATAATAAAATATTTTTTTAAAAAGAAAGTAAAAACACAGTCTACATGTAGCAGACAATTATTGCAACCATATCAGATAAGGGATTTACATTCACAATATATAAAGAATTCTTACAACTCAAGAACAAAAGGAAAAACAATTCCAGCATAGGCAAAGGACTTCGATAGTTCTCAAAAAAATATATACATGGTCAATAAGCACAAGAAAACATGCTCAACATCATTAGTCTTTAGGGATGTGTAAATCACAACCGCAAAGAAATACCAGTTCACACCTACACAGGCAACTATAATCAAAATATTTTTAAAACAAAAATAAGTGTTGGAAAGATGTATGGCAAAAGGTAACCTTTGTGTATTGCTGGTAGAAATTGTAAAATGATATTGTTATTGTGGAAAACAATTCAACAGGTCCTCAAAAAACTAAATGAAAAATTATCCTATGACCCAGCAATTTCACTCCTAACTACCAAATTTTGAAGTGTATAATACACACTTTTTTTGCCCAAATATTAGAGAGAAAAATAAGGATGTCCATTATACATGGATAAAATGACTACATACCATGGGTATAATAATAGGAATAATAATTTTGTGTATAATGTGCACAAAAATGTAGGTGTGCATTAAACACAGGAGCACATTATACACGGCAAAATATGGTGTATATACCCACATGAATTGAAAACCAAGACTCACACTGATACTTATAAAGCAAAATTTGTTGCACCATGATTCACAGTAGCCAACAGTTGGAAACAACCCAAATGTCCATCAATAAATGAATAGATACACAAAATATGGCATATACAAACAATGAATTATTTCATCATAAAAAGTAACACTAAAAACATGGATGAAAGTGAAAATATGATGCTAAGTGAAATAAACCCACAAAAGGATAGCTACTGTAGGACTTCAGTTATATGAAATGTCTAGAATAGACAAATTCAGAAAGACACAAAGTAAAGACTATCAGGGATAGGAGGAAATGAGGAGTTTTTGGCCTGTCAATGAGTTTCTCTGTGGGTTCTGAAAAAGTTCTGGAAACAGAGGTGATGGCTTCATATGATAAATAAATGCCACTCAAAGTATAATTTAAAATGTTTAAAATCAAGCCCTGGCTGGTGTAGCTCAGTGGATTGAGCGCGGGCTGGGAACCAAAGTGTCCCAGGTTCGATTCCCAGCCAGGGTACATTCCTGGGTTGCAGGCCATAACCCCCAGCAACCACACATTGATGTGTCTGTCTGTCTGTCTGTCTGTCTCTCTCTCTCCCCCTAAAAATAAATAAATAAAATCTTAAAATAAAAATTATTAAAATGTCTAAAATCAGAAACTTTATTATACATACTTAGCACATTAAAGAAATAAGTCATTTCCCTCCCTTTTTTAATTTTCTGGAATGGTTCAAATAACATTGAGATAACCTAGTTAAAAAATTTCATTTTTACTTTATTTTTATTCTTTACACTATTACAGATGTCCCATCTGTCCACATCTCCCCCGCCCCTCCGTTCCCTCTGGCGATCACCACACTATTGTCTAGGCCTATTTGTTGGAATTCTGAGAGATCATTTGAGCCTATGTCTTTTTGTGGGGTAGTTTTTAAATAATAATCTTTCTTCTATGGAAATTTCTCTGCTTTATTGTACATGCTCTGGAGTCAATTTAGGGAAATTATATTTTCACATTTTATGCAGGGTTGTATAATGTGGTTCCTTAACTACTGATTTTCAACTTTCCCTGTTTTGATGATTAAGTACAGCCTGTCATTTCCAATTTTTTGAATTTATGCATTTTAAAACCTCTTCTCATTATATTAACTATTGGTTTTTAAAAGATTTTTATTTATTTATTTTTAGATAGAGGGGAAGGGGAGGGAGAAAAAGGAGAGAAACATCAATGTGTGGCTGCCTCCCCTGTCCCCCCTACTGGGGACACGACCACAACCCAGGCATGTACCCTGACTGAGAATCAAACTGGTGGCCCCTTGGTTCGCAAGCTGACATTCAATCCACTGAGCCATGCTAGCCAGGACGAACTACTGGTTTTTCTAGTTTTTGAAAGACCTGATTTTTCATAGAAGCAGCATTCTTAATTATTTTAGTACTGTATTTCCTAATTCATTATTTTCTACTCTTATCATTATTGCTTCTTTTAGTTTGTTTTCCTTATAAACTTTTTGAGTTGAATACTTAATCCACTTATTTCCATTTTTACTGTGAATGTTCCTGAGCATTTTTATAATGCAAAAATAACACTGATATCTTAAAGACTGCATCCACCAAAAAAGGAAACTAAAGACCAATCTCACTTATGAATACCAATGGATTCAAAAATCCATTAAAATCCATTAATAGATTTAAAAGGAGAAAAAGATACATAATCACTTCCACAGACACTGAAAAGATCTTCAAAACTTGATACTCATTTCTAGTCAAATGCTTAATAAAACAGAAATAATGGATATTTCTTTAATATGATAAAATATATTTACCTCAACCCTAAAGCCAGCATCTAATTTAATAAGAAAACACCAAATGCATTCCCACTAAAAAAAGAAAAAGATATTTACTATTTCCACTATTTAAAATTATACTGGAGTTATTAGGAAACACTGTCAAGCAACAAAATAATGGGAATAAGAATTAGAAAGGAAGTTTTTAAACCTTATCTTTTTACAGGTGATATGATGGGTTAATTTAAAAAAATACCAGATACAAATTGGTAAAAGAGTCACAGAGATGTTAATTATATCATAGGGAATATAGTCAATATCATAATAACTATGTATGGGACCATGTGGGTACTCAAAATATCAGGGTACCACCCTGTAAAGTACATTACTGTCTAAACTTTATGTTGGGCCTCTGAAGCTAATACTGAATAATACTGAATGTAAACTGTAACTGAAAGAAAAAAATAGGAGAATTAACCAATAATGATGATTCAGTTAAGCAGCAGGTATTTAAAATCAATAAAATTATATATGCACACATTATGTACACATACACACACAAAAGGATGGAAGACCTCACTTAAAATAACAAAAGATAAAATACCAATAAAGTCAACAAGAATACTAATAGAACAAGTAGAATGAAATCCCTTGTTCTATAAAGTACACTTGGACATCAAAAAGATGCTCAGTATGCTGAGGATGGTATGGCTCAGTGGATTGAGCACCAGCCTGCGACCCAAAGGGTCACCGGTTGGATTCCTAGTCAGGGCACATGCCTGGGTTGCAGGCCAGGTCCCCAACAGAGAGTGAGTGAGAAGCAATTACACATTGATGTTTCTGTCTCTCTCCCTCTTCCTTCCCCTCTGTCAAAAAATAAAATAAATTTTTAAAAATCATAAAAAAAAAAAAAAACCAGATGCTGAGTATGATGAGTCTCAAGGTCAGTTATTTGGAAGCTGGTATTTGACCCTCAACTCAACTGTAGACGAGAATCAACTCCAAATGGGCTAAAGATTTCAATGTTAAAAGGAAGCCTTATAAACATTACAAGAAAACATGGAGAGTATTCCTTTATAGCCTGGGAGCAAAAAAAAAAAAAAAAATATATGAAGCAAAACCTAGAAGCAATAATAGAAAACTGTTAAGTCTGACAATATTAAAATTTAAAATTCTACATGATAAAACATTTACATAAGCCTCCAATCACAGTTATATGTAACATGGATGACTCTCATCACATATTAATGCCATGTACACAGAGTTAATAAATCAAACCATGAAGTCAGAAGTCACAATTAGAAGCTTACCTTTGAGGAAGGGGAAAATAATTAGACAAGAGTGCAAATGGCCTGATGGAAAACTAGGCGTGTTCAGTTTCTTTTTTCTTCTTTAATCAAATGAGGAAGTTTTGTGTGTACGTATATTTATATATTTGTATTTATATATAAATATATATAAAATATATATTTTAATTGATTTTAGAGCAAAGAAGGGGGAAAGAGAAACATCCATTTGTTGTTCCACTTATTTACACATTTATTAGTTGCTTCCTATATGCACCCTAACCAGGTACTGAACCTGCGACCATAGAGTCAGGTCAATGCTCTAACCAACTGAGTGACCCAGCCAGAGCTAGTGTTCAGTTTCTTGAAGTAGGATCTTAAAAATCAAAAGACTTAGATTTAATTATTTTAGTAACAGTACGAGACAAGAATTACTAGTTCTGCACATGAAAATGAGGCAAGGCACAAGGAAGTTAATTTGCCCAGGACACATATGATGACTGGTGGGGCCAGGATTTTAACCCAAGCCAACTAAAGCCTGCACTCCTACCAAAATCATCAACATCAAACATTGGAGATTATCATTAGTCTGATCCTTTCCATCACCATTATAGCCTTCTTTATATTACCAAATTTGAAATATGCCTCCCCAACGCAAATTCTATGAAAGTGAGAAGTATGTCTACTTTACTTTCCACTGTAATATTCCCAGCAACTAGCACAGTACCTGCAACATAGTGGGTGGTCAGTAATTGTTTCATGAACAAATTACCAATGATTTTGTTCATTAAAATAAATGTTCAGTTTAATAGGGAAAAAAAAGATCAAAACCCAAACAAAGAAAAAAAGAGTGAAAGAGGCAAACAAATAATTCACAGAGAAAACAATTACCTCTGAAATACGATAAACCTCTCATCATCATTCCTAACAAAAGGAATGCTCTGTTAATCTTTTCTGCTGGAGAAGCTATAGACAGACACTTCCACAATATTACTGAAAAGAATGCAAACTGGTACAACAGGGAAATTTAATAATGCCTAACAAACTAATGTATGTGTTTACTTTTGACCAAGTAATCCTGCTTCTGAAAGTTTAACCTGAAACCACACCTTCTCAAATACAAAGTCGAGATGTATGTACCAGATTCCTCACCATCTATTATTTGTAACAGTAAAAGATTGGAAATAACCCAAACACCATCACCAACAAAGTGATTAAGTAAACTAGTACACAGCCCACTGTTGTCTTGTATGTGATTAACCACAGCTCTTGGGATGTGAGGGAATCACACCATAATTTGCAGCATTTGCCATGAAAACACTACCACTATGGCTTAATATCAAGTGGCCAACACAAAACTGAACCTGAAATTGGGAAAAGATGCACAGAAGTACACCATTATGTATATTTGCATCATACAAATACAGAAGTTGGAAATAACCTTAAGAGCACAGATATATAGTAAGTGTATAGAAGTGTTAAGTTCTGAGTATTTATTTCCTTTTTTCTCAATAATGTAGTGGTCTCAACTGTGTTCCCCCAAAATGTATCTTGAAGCCCTAACCCATATTAAACTGTATTTGAAATAGAGCCTTTAGGGAGGCATTAGTTAAGCTATCTACAAGCCTGGAAGAACAACCTCACCAGAAGCCAACCAGGAAAAACATCTTATTTTGGACTTCTAGCCTCCAGAACTGTAACAAAATAAGTTTCTATTATTTGAGACCTCCAGTCTTTGGTATTTTGTTATGATGGCCCTAGCAGACTAATACAAATATAATGTTTCTATCCATTTCTATAATTTAATTTTTAATAACAGGTGTTTTTCATAATTGGCTCACAAAATTTGTGAAAATTTAACTGTAGAGCCATAAAAAAGAAAACAGTCTACAGATATAGAATAATTTCCCAGACACTGTGAAATGAAAATTGGAAGATACAGTACAGTATATACTGTATGGTGCCCTTTGGCTAGGAAAAAAGAGAAACTAAGAATGAATTATGTATTTCCATAATTTTTCAGACAGAACAGAAAACATACAATAGTAAGAACTGAACAATGATACCTATAAAGAATGAACAGGAAATCAAGAGAAGACAGGAATGGGAGCTGGATTTTGCTGAGTTTATCTTTTTATGTACATTTTACTTTTGAACCATGCATATAAATTAAAAAATAAACTAAATCAAAAAGGCCTTAAAATTGAAATCAACCTTTAAAACTAAAAAATAAATGAGATAATCAGTCCTAAGCCAAACTTTAACAATTTGAAAAATCATATTTGTAACCCCTCCAATCACCCAAAAAAGAACACTCAAAAGAGGAATCATTCCAGTAGCATTCATTTACCTTTATATATAAAAATGACAAGTTTATATCCAATATTCTGCATAGTATTTGAGATATTTCATTTCTAAGATATGAAGACAATAATGGAATCAAATGAGATTATAAGATAAATCTGGTTAATGCTGTTAAAGAATAAAATGATTAAAGCTATTTACAATAGTTTCAGAAGAATGGCTGGTTTTGATCAGATCACGAATTACCTGTTTGTATTCACTGACACAACTTTGGCAGCAAAATCTTTTCTGCTGACCATCAATCACCAGGACGTTGTTTCCAGCACCTTTGCTGGGTAGGTATTCTCCACATTGTTCACAGCAATTCATTATCAGACCATTGGCCATTCTGTATCTATTAAAGCAGTGGTCACTGCAGAGCTTATGAGTCATATTTTTAAAGCTAACTTCATGGCGAATCTAAAAGACAAACAACAAAAATTTAAAGAACAAATGAGTATGACAGGTAGCCAAGTAACAAGGTACTTCAACAGAAAAAGAAATCCCTCAATAATTTTTTTTGTGGAATGCTTATGGGAAAAGACAAAGTATATTTCATTATTCCTTGAACCATCTGTATACACAGATGGAATACATGAACCATCTGTATACACATACAAGGAATACATGTATGACATAGGGAGGACCACCAGTGACATAACTACAAACTTCTCTGGAGGTATCTAAAAATAGGAAACAACCCAGTTTGGTTATTGTTAGTATAAAGCTTGTAAAAAGGAACTATGAAAATACGCTGCTTTACAAAAGGGAGGAGAGAACCAATATTATAAATTATTCCCATTTTTCTTTTTTTAATCAAATGCAAACATTTTAATGCAATATTAACAATGTGAAGTTACCAGAAAATATTCCCTCCACTTTCTCATTCTTTTTTTTTTTTTTTTAATCTTCACCCAAGGACATTTCTTCATTGCTTTTTAGAGCGAGAGAGAGAGAAAGAGAAAACACAAATGTGAGAGAGAAGCATCGATCGATCCGCTGCCTCCTGTACACGTCCAGAACAGGAATCATATTCCCTTGGACCAGGGATCATTGCACCCGGAGGAGGAATCAAACCCACAACCTTTGAGTTACGGAAGAACACTCCAACAACCTGAGCTACACTGATCAAGGCCACTGTTCTACTTCTTAAGCAAGATTGTTGTCTTACTACTTTAGTCATTCTATTGGCTTAAACACTGGTTTTGTCTATAAGGGATCCCAACCTCAGGAAAAAAAGTCAATTCACATTATATCATATTATAATTTTTCCTAAATCATTCTCACTATAAAAAGAATGAGAATTAGATCAATTTTATATATCATCACATTTAAAGAAATACACACTGATAAGAGTATAACTGTTTATAAAGTTAAAAATATTTCCATGATTTAGAACTAAGTGATAAAGCACAAAAATACAAACCTCTGTTAGTTTACCACAAATTGTACATCTTGATTTATTTAGAGCTCCTTTAGTAGGGTTTTGCTTATCTTCATAGAGAGACAGACAAGACGTACTACAGAATTCCTGGAAGGACTCACTTGAGTCCACTTGAGCAACAATGGTTCCTTTCATTGTAGTTATATCTCTGAAAATAAGAGGAACAACTTAAAGTAAAATTCTATTTTAAAAAATAAATGAGTAACAAATTTTTAATTTCTATAGAAACAGAACTATTTTACACTTTTAAATCCTTGCCACTACCTAATATATTCTTAAACCTCTTAACAAGGCTTTCAGATATTAGTAACACTTTAAAAAACAAAATGGCTGTTATCATTTATATAGAGTTTAATTTAATGTTAAGACCCAATTTACTGAGGTATAAATTTACAATACCAAAAAATATTACAATACCTATTCAATTCCCCTTCCTTGGGTAAGTAGAAAGCATGAGACGTCTAAGTCACAAGAACACGACAAAAATAACCCCACCTACCATTCTATACAACTCTCTAACTGCAATTAGAAATGTTAAGAAATGACATTACTGATAATCTTTGAAGTTTACCTTTAATTCTTAATTTCAAGATCCTACACTGCAGCATGTAAGTCTACTTTAATGCAATGTAAAATTGTGTATAACTGTTCCAATATTTGACTTTATTAAACTCATACAAAACACTACAACCTTTCTAAAGCTCTAAGATCAAAAATATCTTCAAATGTCAGCTGCCCCAAAAGGTGGTACAAGAAAATCCACCTGGTTTCATCTTGCACATAATATACCATATCCCATTTATTTTTAAACCAGTGAAGCCAGACCTAAAAGTTGGCAGAAAAAAGCATCCTGCCTCTCCAAGGCTGTCAAAAACTTTTATCTGAGTCTTGAAATAGTGAGTATTCCAATAACTTAATGTTCAAAACACACCTAAACAAACACATAAAATCCAAAGACTTGTCAATTTTAATTCTTAATATGAAGACATTATAAAACTTGACCTATTTTAATAAAGAACTACTCATATATAAACTGCTTAACAATTTTATCTAATTAATAATATAAGTATGTAATTTTACAAATTCAAGGAGTAAAATAGAAATTACAGAAAAAATTAATTAGAAGGCCAACCTCAAAGCCTATCCAAATAAAAAGGCTTTTAATCATAAGCCATCTGGGCTTGATGGAGAACACTCTAAAACCATTATAAATTTCAGTTTGGCTTTAATATTCAATCAACTTGCTTATCAATTTTGAAAACATGGTAATTCAGACCTAAGACTCTAACAATTTTCCTAAAATTTTATACCACCTATATTCAACCATATGGAATTATGTTGAAAAGTAAACCTTACTTTTTACACATAACACAGAGTTTCTTTGGAGCAGGCTTGTGAGAGAAGGAGGAAAGGCAGGTCGTAGAACAAAAGAGATGAGCAGATCCTTTTCGTTGATAAGCTGTTTGTCCCTTTTGTAAAGGTTTTTTGCAGTTTGCACAAGTGACTTTAACTGGTTTAGTAGGTTGCTGTTGGGCAGAAGGCTGGAAAATCTGTTTAGGAAGCGAGGCCACTGGTGATAAAGAATCCACCCCTGGCTGTTTCTGATTTCGAGGAAATGAGGCTGACTGGGAAATCCAAGAATCTTAAAAACAAAATGCACATGAAACAGTAATGAAACAAGTATTTTCACACAGTGAAATTTGTATCAGAGAAAGAGCTTTAACTTCCCATTTTGTACAAAGACAAGACATTAACAAGGCAGCAGCACAGCAAAGAGGTTACAGACAGAAGTTCTGGAGTAAGAATTGCTGATTGACATTCAGGCTCCATCATTTACTAGACCTGGAAGTTACTTAACCTCTGTACCTAACTCTTCTCTAAACTAGTAACAACATCATATAAATGCTAAACATTAAATGAGATAATACATGTAAGAAGCCATAGTGACTAGAACACAGGAAGCACTAAAAAATATTAGCCTTGCCCTAGCTGGTGTAGCTCAGTGGATTGAGTGCCAGCCTGTGAACCAAGGTGTCACTGGTTCAATCCCCAGTCAGGGTACATGCCTGGGTTGCAGGGCAGGTCCCCAGCGGGGGCACACAAGAGACAACCACACACTGATGTTTCTCTTCCTCTCTGTCTCCCTCCCTTCTTCCCCTTTCTCTAAAAATTAAAAAAAAAAATTAAATCTTAAAAAAAAAAAAATGACTCTAACCTCTCGGTGTTTAAAAATATATATCTGATAATATATATTAGCCTTTAGTTATTGAATAGGAAGAATTAATTTGCAAAATATTACTTTAAGAAACATATACATTAATATAAAAGTATAATAAAATCTTCAACAACCAGAACCTTTGACAAATATAGGTTGTTTAAGGTTTACATACAATTATATTCAGAACATCTTTTTAAGACCAGTTTTTTCATATATACACTCAGTTCCATAGCCTCTAGTTATACCATGTAATAACAAAGAAATTAGGAGTGTTACACAGAAATGACATTAAGCCAACATACAGTAATAAATCCAATATATTGCTCTACCACTGTCAACAGTTTGAACACAACACAGAATTGAAGGTACATGTTGCATTAACACTGGAATGCAGTTATTCATCTGTCTTCCAACAGTGAGCTGCATTGGTACTTAGTTGCAGTCTCTAGCTTACTGCAGAGTTATAGTACCACAGACCTCTCATTACACTACCAAAACCATAATCTTTTTTCATTATGAAACTTTTTAGGCTACAATTTTTTCCTAATTTCTTCTGAATTTCAAGGAGAAATTCCATATATAAAAAGCTGCCCTGCTATATGATAAACCGTTATTTTCTTTCAACAGTAAGTATAAATTATATCCAGAGCTCAGGAAAACTTCTTTACTATAAAAATTTGAGGAAAGCAATTTCCTAGTTCTGTCCAGTCCACAACCTATATGGTTTCAACAGGCCACACACACTGCTATTCAAATTTTACTGTATTTCACAATCCCTCCAACCAAAACATATATATATTTTTTATATACAGAATGAACAATGCATTCTACATCTTGTTATCCTGCTATCATCATCCGGGTAACTGCACAGTTTTAAAATTTGGTAACAATAAATCACTGAAACAACTGGCAATTTTACTTTCTGTGAAGCCTCAATCAAAAACTGAACATATGCTAGAAGGAATAGTTTTTTGCAACACAAATACTAGCTCCTTAGGATTTTCAATTTTGTAGGCTTAACATTGCATATATCAGGTCTGTCCAGAAAAAGTCGAGCCATTGTTAATATAACAAGAATGGTTTGTGCAACAACAATGTAACCTGGCAACCAAGGAGAGTGGACTGGAATGCCCATGTGTGGACAATGACAACTTCACTGTACTAGTCAGTGAGGGCGGTAGGCACCACTGAGTGAGCATGTGTGGCCATCAAATTCAAAATGACTGAGCAAGTAGAGCAATGAATCTGCATCAGATTTTGTGTTAATCTTCACCATTCCTCCTCAGAAACTATTTGGATGATTCAGAAGGCTGCAGCCATTGGCAACTGGTGACTAGCAGTGTCATCATAACAACACACCTGCTCATGCATAGTGTCTCATGCAGAGCTTTTTGGCAAAATATCGAATCATCCAGGTGACTCAGCCCTCTTACAGCCCAGATTTGGCACCCTGTGACTTCTGGCTTTTCCCAAAATTAAAATCACCTTTGAAAGGGGAGAGATTTCAAACTAGTTTAGGAAAATATGACAGAGAGGCAGCTGATGGTGATTAGAAGAACTGTGTGAGGTCCCAAGGTGCCCACTTTGAAGGGGACTGAGGCATCATTGCATCTTCTTTAATAAATGTCTCTATTTTTCATATTACATGGCTGGATACCTTCTGGACAGACCTCATATACTTAAAGGAACCTATTTAAACTTAAAACATCTATTAACTTGACCTTGAACAAAATGGTGCTTTTATTTTCAATTTACTTTTAGGCCCTGTATAAATAATGTGATGGCTCCATTTATCCATATTTCAGCTCTTGCATTTCCCCTACTTTCAAATTTTCACGTCCTCCAATATCAAAAGACCTTTAGGAATATAAGGGACTAATCATTTCATCTAAACTCTCTATTTTATATAAGATACATCATGCATTAGTAGTATATGAGTCCAAGAGCCAGTACACACAGCCAAGATTTTATAACTCTCTATTACAAATAAAAACAGCACATAAACACAAGAGCTAATTCATAAATACATCAGCAGCAAGTATATCTATTTAGTTTTTCTGATGAGTGCTTTACACTCCCTCGTGTTTGAGTAAACAGAAATGGAACTCTTACAACATGTCCCTTTGAGCCAGCAATATTCTAAATAAATATGTATCCCAGATGCATTCATAAGAATATTCATAAGAGTTATTTGTGTAGTATAACCTGGAACTGAGCTAATTAGAGAATTAACAAAATCAAGCATACTTTTAATATGGTCAGAAGTTCAAGATTTATTGCTAGATATTTAAAAAAGTAGGAGGAGGGGCGAGTTTGCAAAACTATACCTACACTATCCAAGGGGTATCCAACCTTTTGGTGTCTCCCAGAGACACTCTGGGAGAAGAGTTGTCTTGGGCCACACATTAAATATACAAACACTAAAAACTGGTGACCAAAAAATAGACAGTTTTAAGTAAATTTACAATTTTGTAATGGACTGCATTCATAGCAATTTGGGCTGCATGCATTGAACACCCCTTCACTCAAGATTAAAATTAAATAGGCAATTCTCAATGGTGATGTTGAATGTTATTTTCTTTTTGATACTCTTGCTTTTAATATACTTATAAATTATAAAAAAGACAAAATAGCCATTTTAAAACTAATTTGAGCACTATCATTTCTTAAACTTATGTGAGCTGCCAAGTTACAACGAAAAACACTCTAATACACAGCTGATAGTAGTATAAATTGACAAGAACTTTCTGGAAAGCAATAAAACAGACAATATATTTCTACAACAAATACCCTACAAATATAAATACACACACACACACACACACACACACACACACACACACAGGGGTAAAGGGTCTTCAAGGGCATGAAAACTTTTCAAAACTCAGTAATAAAAAACGTATTGCTTTCAAAACCACTATTAACCATGCATTTTTCTAAACCAAAAATCTCTAGGGGGACAGGAACAAGTAATATCCTTCAGCTCAGTAACTTCATTTCTAACAATATACTCTAAAAAAAACTATCAGAAATTTGAGCAAAAATGTTCATCATAGATGTACAATAGCAAATACGGGAAAAGCCAAAGTCATACCCGTTCATTAGCAGCCATTAAAACTTTTTGTGTAGAAATGTTACTGATATGAGAAAATACAATGTAAAAAAAACAGAAACAAAACTATACAGAGCTGCATTTCAACCAAGTTAAAAAATACATAGGAAAAAGACGGAAAGACACCCACTCAAAGCATGAATATTTAGTTAGTAAGACTACAGAGGACATTTTCCCTCATTTTTTAAAAGATTTTATTTATTTATTTTTAGAGAGAGGGGAAGGGAGTAAAAATAAGAGGGAGAGTACCATCCATGTGCAAGAAAAACATCAATCCAATGTCTCTGCACACGCCCCAACTAGCGAGTGGGCCAGCAAAACAGCCATATGCCCTGACCAGGAATCAAGCTGGTGACCTTTCACTTTGCAGGAAGATGATCAACCAACTGAGCCACACTGGTCAAGGCTCCCTCACTTTTTAACTATAGATTTTTCAAACATTCTTTAATAATTAGACATTATTCTTGTAATCAAAAAATAAAATTAAAAAATGGCTAACATTTCATAAAACATTATACACTGCCTAGGTTTTAATCATTTCTTATTTCCTCCACAATTCCTGGGTTGATAAAGCTGATAATGAACCTAAAATGAGGGAAGAATAAGACACACACAGAGCTATAGAGACAGATGCAGATACACAAACTGGGTTGGGGGCAGGTGAAAGAGAAAGGGATACGGTCATGAGAAAGCTAGAATTCTTATGTTTTCAAAGAGCAAAGCTGCTCAGAGAAAACTTTTATTTCAACCTTCAAATATAAAAAGTATAATAAAAAGCTAATAAGTAAAAATGAAAATCAGTCAAAATTAAACACAGAGAAAGTAAAATAAATCTAAGTGTAATTATACCCTATTATACTGTACCTTAAGTGTGCTAATTTATCTCTTTGTTCTTTATACATTAAAACAATACAACTAAAAATGTATCAGCAAAAAGTAAGTACATGACATATAAGATGCCAAACTGTTAGAATTCAGTGGTGGTGAATATAAGGAATATTTTTTTTTAAATCCTTTAGACATAAGTTTCCAGTTAATTTCCTAATAATTATGGAGAAATATTGTATATAGTTTCATATCTCTTATTAGCTAAGACTTCAAACTTAGAAGTTAATATTACATGAATATAAACTAACAAGGTGGCACCAATTACTACAAAAGGAAAAAGCATCAGCCAAAGTTCAAATCCATTTACATGAGGTGGAAGATCACTCACGGCTTACCAGGACTATGATGACTTGCAGATTCTCCATTCTGAAATACATCGCCTGCCACATTCATTCTACCAGGATTAAAAGGTCCTACTCCAGTCTTGGTCTGTGAAGTTAAAGATGGGGTGTATGTTTGTACATTAACACCAAAATTACTTGACTGCAGTCCGTTAGAGACATCTCCCAAGTTCGTATTCTGCAGTGATGTTACATGTGTAATCATTAAGTTCATATCTCGCCCGTCAGTATTTTCTAATTGGCCATCATTCACAGAGCTTACACCTGTTTCTAAGGTTGTAACATTAGCAATCTGAATTTCAGAGTCTGGTTCTGTGGTGATGCCACTATTACCCATTCCTGCATTTACCTTACTTCTTGAAAAACTGGAAGTGGAGAAATCTACATCATTGGTTCTATTTTTAGTCTCAGGAGGTCTCCGAGGTTCAATAAAATCGGAAGAATTTTTCTCTTGCCCTTGATTTGTTTCCATGTCCTCTTCATCATCAATGACAATTGTCTCACTTACATTTCCCTTCTGAGAAGCCAAGTCTTTTGAGGAAGGAAGAATTTTGGAATCATTTCCTTGTAGTTCTTCATTTTTTGATGATGTAAATGCTATGGTTCTTTGATCAGTTACCAATGGTGCAGAAGGTAGGGGAGTTTGAACAGGTTCGATAAAAACAACATCATCATCTTCTTCCACTGATGAGTTTTGAAATTTATTAGCTCTAGAAACTAAAGGATTAGATGGACCACTGAATGAATTTCCAACATTCGTAAGACTAGTTGCCATGGCTGTAGTCCCTAATAAAACAGGAGTCTGATCAGCCAATTCTAATCCTCCCACTGAGCCTGTGTCCATGCCAAGGAACCTGTTAAGGAGACAGAAAAAAGAATACAAATGTCAGTACATGACATTTTATATGTTACTCTTACTTGAAAGAATTTTTTTAAGTACCCTTACTTCCTCTTCATTCTAAATGAAAATGACTCTTATCTAATATCCATGAAAAGTTTGATATCCACTCTGTGATCTCCTCTTATTTACTAATTATTTCATGTGAACCCTAGCAATATAAAAAGAAAGGTAATTATTCACTTTTTAGCAATATTTCCACTTCCATCAGTACCTTTCCATTACACTATTCACTATAAACACTAAAAACAGATAAGCCCTCTTACATACATTTGAGCAGGAAAATAACCAAAATCTAACAGTAGGAATCCCTTATACATTTATCCACCTGTATTAAATAAAATTATATGGCCTAGCCCCTAATTTCCCTTAGCTCATCTTTTTTTTTTATTAAATCCCTTCTCATACCCCCTGCTCCCATGTAACTGTATGATTAAATCCTTCTAGGAATATAAAATCCTTCTTGACTCTATCCAAAAAGCTTAAATTCTTACCTGCCAGGCACTATGAAGTGTGCTTTACTTATATATAATTCTCAGTAATGGCCCTCAAAGATACCAAATCCGAATCTGGGAAACCTGTAAATGTTACCATATATATATATATTTTTTTTTTTTAAAGGGTCTTTAAAGACTTTGAAGATATGACTCAGGATTGAAAAATGAGATTACCTTGGTGGGCCCTAAATGCAATTATAACTCCCTTTATCAAATAAAGGTAGAGGGAAATTACAAGCACAAGAGAAGGCAGTGTGACCATAGAAGCACATTAGAGGAAATTGAGCAATGCAGCCAAGGAATGCTGGCAGTCACCATCAAGAGGCAAGGAATGGATTCTCCCCAAGAGCCCCCCACCAAGGAAGCATAATCGTGCTGACACCTTGATGTGAGAGCCCAGTGTCACTGATTTCCAACTTCTGACCTCCAGAACTGTGAGAGACAAAATTTCTGTTGTTTCAAGAAAACTTGTTTACCCTCAAGTTTGTGGTAATTTTCTACAACAGCTATAGGAAATAAACACAATCCACTTTTTAGTTACAGCTTCAAAACAACCCTTCATATAGCTATAAAATGTGTCCCATTTTAATGATAAAGAAATTGTGGCTTAACCCTGGCCAGTGTGGCTCAGTTGGCTGGAGCATCCTCCTGAAAACTGAAAGGTTGCAGGTTCGATTCCCAGTCAGGGCACATGCCTGGGCTGCAGGTTCAATCCTTGATCAGGAAGTATGTAAGAGGCAACTGATTGATGTGTCTCTCCCTCTCTCTCCCTTCCTTCCCTCTCTCTGAAGTCAATAAGCATGTCTTCAGGTGAGGATTTAAAAAAAAAATTTGTGGCTTAGAGATGCTAACTAGCATGCCCAAGCCACACAGCTGGAACACACACCCAGGTCTGTATAACTCAGAAGTTTCAACTCTTCACCATTCTGCTATTTTCAATTAATATTTTCTGAATACCTACTATATATGCAGGGTTGTACCAAAAGAGATAGCAGAGAGTTAACAGTAAAGAGACCCAGAAAAGAAAGAAAATAAGTTCCTAAGCAGATGGAAAAGATAAGGTTATGGGCACAGATGGTAGAACACGGAATATGAATCACCTTAATCTCAGAGACTAAACAGGGAGAAAAAACTAGAAGGGTGAAAATATGAAGGGTGTATAGATTGTAAGTAATCTGTAGATGGGATGAATGAGAATTTGAACTGGTCTGTGTAAGACAGACTGATTTTTAAACAGTAGGTTGTCTGAGAAGGTGAGGACACAATGGTAATACAGGTCTTAAAGACTGGTTTAAAAGTCCCAATGCCAGCTCTTGAACCCTTTGTAATTGTCTTTCTAATAAAGCTACTTAGCCCAGCTTTTTTTTTAAAAGGTTGGTTTAAGAACACTTACTACCTCATACACATTGTCATTTGCTTATATTGTTATAAAGAGACTCAGGAAGGATGAAGACAACAATATAATTACCACTTTGGCAGATGGGACCTAGAGATGAAGAAAGTGTTCACTGCTTATTTTGTTGCATTTTCTTAATTTTTGAACATGCTTTCTCACTTACTTTTAAATCTAAAGTTAGCCCTGAGCCCTGGCTGGCATAGCTCAGTGGATTGAGTGCAGGCTGCAAACCAAAGTGTCGCAGGTTCGATTCCTAGTCAGGGTACCTGCCTGGATTGCAGGCCATGACCCCCAGCAACCGCACATTGATGTTTCTCTCTCTTTCTCCCTCCCTTCCCTCTCTAAAAATAAAATAAATAAAATCTTTAAAAAAATTGTTTTTAAATTAAAAAAAATAAATAAAGTTAGCCCTGGCTGGTGTGGCTCAGTGGACTAAACACCAGCCTACGAACCAAAAGGTTCGATTCCCAGTCAGGGCACATGCCTGGGCTGCAGGACAGGCCCATAGTTGGTGGTGTGAAAGAGGTAACCAATCAATGTATCTCTTGTACACCGATGTGTACACTGGATTATTATGCCCCCTTATTATACCCATGGTAAGTATAATACGCACCCTTATTTTTCCTTCTTAAATTTGGGCCAAAAAAGTGACCATTATACACAGCAAAATATGGCATAAACTTTATCATAAAACAGTAGGTCGAACCCATTAGTTAAAGCTACCCAAGGGCCTAAATACAACCTTAGGACTCAAACACTGTGCACAACTTAATTCCAAAAGCAATCTTCATTTGTCTTAGAACAAGCAAAAGCTGTGTCTGTGTCAGAAGGAAGGCATGCTAATATTGTAAAATTACAAAAGAGACACTTACTTATATCTGCCTTAAAAAAAATGGATAACTATTTAAAAACTTAAGGGGTGACCATGTGCTTTACCAAAACATGTGCTTTTCCATTCCATACACTAAGACATTGTAAGTATATTTTCAAACAATAAAATATATACACATTACGTTAAAATAGCTTCTTACTAAGAAAGAGTTCTTTATGGTAAAACAATAATAGCATATGCTAGGCACACATGGCAAAAACAAGGCCCACAGGCCGAATCCAGTCCTCTGCCTTGTTTTATCTAGCCCAGCACCTTGTTTCTACCTGGTGGCAGTGCCAAGATCTCGCTTAACTGTTAAAGAGTAGTTACATTTATACAGTCCTAAAATTACACTCGGCCCTCTGAAAGCAACTGGGAAGCTGATGTGGTCCCCCCATGAAAATGAGTTTGACACCCCTGTAGCTAGGGGAACCTTCATAAGGCCTTCACATAATGTTAAGCAAACATGAAAAAAATTTTAACATGACCACTACAGAAAGTTTAAAAGTATAAATATGCTGAATAACATTTAATTCAAATTTTTTATAACTCAATTAAAATGTTTAAATTAAAAATACATTCATTCAATAAATTTTTATTTAATGACTATGACCAAATATTCACATCAGTTATACATTAAAGCAACCCCATGAAGTAAAATCATCCTCTTCCCTACACAGATTGGGGCGGGGGGGGAGCCCTCAAAAAACAAGGTGCCCAAGACCGTGCAGCCAGGAAGTGGTGTGTATTACATGCCAGAGTTGGCTCCAACTCCTGGTGACCACACATGATCTCCACAATGTCCTGTCCTCAGCAGTCCTTTCTAAGGTCCTGTGAAGTCATAGCTACAACTTCTTTTATGGAGTCAACCTGCCTCATATTTGATGTTCCTCTTTTCCTGCTACCTTCTACTTTTCCCAGTACTACTGTCTTTTTCAAAGAACCCAGCCTTCTAGTGATGTGTTCCAAGTACGGCAGCATCAGTTTTGTCACTTTTGCCTCCAGCAACATTTCAGGCTTAATTTGCCCTAAAACCCACTGGTTCAGCTTTCTGACGGTCCAGAGTGTCCACACAGCCCTCCTTCAACACCATATTATAAATAAATCAAATGATTTAAAACAAATGAAGTAGTAGGTCAGAATTTGAATATTCATAAGTACTATGTATATGTAACAAAGTATTAAACAATAAAAATATAGCGAAATTCTTATTTTTAAGAGTTTTTTTTTTAATTTTTAGAGAGAAGGAAAGGGAGGGAGGAAGAAATGGAGAGAAACATCAATGTGCAAGTTAAACATCAATTGGTTGCCTGGGAGTACACATACTGAGTAAGTGAAAAGTGAACCCACAATCCAGGCACATGCCCCATTGGAAATAAAACAAGCAACCTTTTGCTTTTCGGGACAACGCCCAACCACCTGAGCCACAACTGTCAGGGCAGTAGAGTCTTTATTAATTAAAAAAAAAAAAAAAAGACTGTAGGCATTCAATAAAACAATAAGCCAATCAATATTTAAAATATACATGTATGAAAGACACAAATATCAAATCAAAGTGACAGGCTAAAAGGGGATTTAAAAAATAAATGGAGCATCTAGCATAGATTATCAGGGAGACTGTGCTCCTGAGCCCCACAAGACACCTACTACATAAGGCCAAAACTAGCAGATCTACCTAATACACAGAAATAAACACAGAGAGGCAGCCAAACTAGGAGACAGAGAAACATGCCTCAAATGAAAGAACAGAAAAAATCCCCCCCAAAAGAACTAAATGAAATGGAGGCAAGTAATCTACCCGATAGTTAAAAGCAATGGTTATGAAGATGCTCCAGGAACTTAAAGGAAGAATGAACTCAGCAAGAATGTAAACAACAAAATAATAAGCTTAAAAAAAATGACATAAAAATGATAAAAAACAACTCAAGAAATGAATATAATATCAGAAATGAAGAATACACAAGGGATTAACAGCAGGTTAGATAAAGCAGAGGATCATATCAGCAATTTGGAAAACAAGTTAGCAAAAACATCCAATCAGAAGAGCAAAAAAAAAAAAAAAAGACATTTTTAAAAACCTTTCAGACGTTAAGCATAACAACATCCATATCACAGGGGAGCCAGGTAGAAGACAGAGAGTAAGGGACTGAGAACCTATTTGAAGAAATAATGACTGAAAAATTTCCTAACCTGGTGAAGAATAAAAAACACAAAAGAAATGCAGCAAGTCCCAAAGAATACGAACCCAAAGAGTCCCACATCAAGACGTATCATAGTTAAAATGGCAAAGGTTACACACAAAGACAGAATTTTAAAAGTAGCAAGAGAAAGACAGCTACTTATATACAATACTACCAACTGATTTGTTGACAGAAATATTTCAAGACAGAGGACATTGATATGAAACATTCAATTTCTCTAACCTGGTAAAGAAAAAAAGACATACAAGTCTAGGAAGCTCGTAGTCCCGAACAAGATGAACCCAAAGAGGCCTGCACCAAGACACATCATAATTAAAATGGAAAAGGTTAAGGACAAAGAACCTTAAAGAAGCAAGAGCTCCCATTGGACTGTCAGCTGATTTGCAACACAAACATTTCAAGCAAAACAACTGGCACAAAATACTTAAAGTGATGAAAAGCAAGGATCTACAACCAAGAGTACTCTACACCAAGCAAGGGTACTGTTTAAAATTCAAAGTCAAACAAACAGCTTCCCAATCAAGAAACATTAAAGGAGTTCAATACCACCAAAAACATAAAAAATGTTAAAGAAACTTGTTTAAGAAGAAAGAAAAAACAAAAAGAAACTTAATAATTAAAGAATAAAATGGTGCCCTGGCCCGTGTGGCTCAGTTGCTTGGATTGTCATCCTGTACAACACCAAAGAGGGCAGTTTGATTCCAGGTCAGGGCACATACCTAGGTTGCAGATTCAATCCCTGTTCCAGGAGTGTATGGGAAGCAACCAATGGGTTTCTCTCTCACAATGTCTTTCTTTCTCGCTCGCTCGCTCGCTCTCTCAAATCAATAAACATATTCAAAATATTGTTTAAAACAATGAAACAGCAATAAATATGTACCTACCAAAAATCACATTAAATGTAAAAGGATTAAATGCTCCAGTCAAAAGATATAGGATAGATGAATGAACAAGAAAAGAAGATACATATTTATGCTACAGAGATGCTCCTCAAAACAGAAGACACACAGACTGAAAGCAAAGGATTGAAGAGAGATATTTTATGCAAATAAAAAAAAAAACTGTAGTAGAAACAAATTTTTCAGAAAAAACAGACTTTTAAAACAAAGGTTGTAATTAAAGACACAAAGGCCACTATATCGTGATAAAGGAATCAATCCATCAAAATGATGTAACTCTTGTAAAAATGTATATATCCTACATATGAGCACCCAAGTATATAAAGCAAATACTAATGGACAAAAAGGGAGAGACTGATAGTAGTATAGTCCTAGTAGAGGACTTTAGCACCCCACTGAAATCACTGGATAAATCTTCCAAAATGAAAATCAAAAGGAAATACCAGCTTTAAATGACATGAGGCCCGATGGACTTAACTGATACATTTAGACCACACCACCCCAGAACAGCAAAATATACATTCTTTTCAAGTGCACATGAAATATTTTCCAGGATAGATCGACCACATGTTAGGCCACAAAACAAGTCTCAAATGACTTCAGAAGACTGAAATTATTATCAAGAATCTTCTCTGACCACAATATTATGAAAACTGGAAATAAACTACAAGAGAAAAAGAGAAAAACTTACTAACACATGGAGGTGAAATAATATGTTGCTAATTGATGAATGTGTAAACAGTAAGATCAAGGAACACACTGATAAGATCAAAAGATACACTGATGACTTCCGGCCAAGGTGGAGGCATAGGTGGACGCACCATACCTCCACGCACAACCAAGATTGGAACAACAAAAATTTGGAGGCAGAATAACACCCAGAGCTGACAAAAAATTTATCTGAATGGAAGTCGGACAGCCAAGAAGTTGAAATAGACCCCTTCATCCAGATTGGTAGAAGGGGTGGAGACAAGCAGCCAGGCGCGCATCACGGCACTGAGAGCAGAGCAAGTTGGGCGCATAAGGCAAGCAGGGGCATGTAAGGCATCTGGGGGCACAAGACCGCAGCGGGTGGACCCTGAGTACGCAAGCGGCAGCTGGCAGACCCAGTGAGGCAGTGATTGTGGAGCAAGGCAGAGCGCGCAACCCAGGATCCCAAAGAAGGGACTGAGGTCCCACAGAGAACAGAGCTACCATCATTGTTCCTTCTCAACCCCGCCCCCACATACAACGTTACAATCTAGCGACTGGGGTGCCCAGCCCTGGTGAAGACCTAAGGCTCCACCCTTCACTGTAACAGGAGCAACCAGACCAAAAAAAAATAAAAAAATAAAAAAATAAAAAGAGAGAGAAAGAGAGATGGCTCAAACAGAAGAACATATCAATGCCCCAGGACTCATCCTTTTAAGCAACCGAGAGATAGCCAATCTATCAGATGCACAGTTCAAAACACTGGTGATCAGGAAGCTCACAGAATTGGTTGATTTGGGGCGCAAATTAGATGAAAAAATGCAGGTTACCATGAAAGAAATGAAGGAAAATGCACAGGGAACCAACAGTGATGGGAAGGAAACTGGGACTCAAAACAGTAGAGTGGACCAGAAGGAAGAAAAAAATAACCAAACAGAAAAGAATGGAGAAATAAGAATACAAAAAAAAACGAGGAGAAGCTTAGGAACCTCCAGGACATCTTTAAATGTTCCAACATCTGAATTATAGGGGTAGCAGAAGGGGAAGAGGAAGAGCAACAGATTGAAAATGTATTTGAACAAATATTAAAGGAGAACTTCCCCATTCTGGCAAAGGAAACACACTTCCAGGAAGTCCAGGAAGCTCAGAGTCCCAAAGAAGGTGGATCCAAGAAGAAACACACCAAGGCACATCATAATTACATTAGCCAAGTCAATAAAACATTACATAATCAATGAAATACATTTAAAAAAAAAAGATACACTGATATACCCTGGCCAATGGTTCCCAATAAGCTGGAGGGTCATCCCATAACCAAAAGGTCACAGGTTCAAACCCCAGTCAGGGAAAGTTGTAGAGGCAACTGACTGATGTTTCTCCCTCACACTAATGTTTCTCTCCCTCCCTGTTTCCTTCTTTCTTCTCCCCTCTCTAAAATCAATAAACGTGCCCTTAGATGAGGATTAAAAAACAAAACCCTACCTGGTGTGACTCAGTGCATTGAGCAATGGCCTGAGAACCTCTAGATCCCAGGTTCCACTCTCAGTCAGGGCACATGCCAGTGTTGCGGGCCAGGTCCCCAGGTGGAGGCATGCAAGAGGCAACTGTTCAATGTATCTATTGCACACTGATGTTTCTCTCCCTCTATTTCTCCCTCCCTTCTCCTCTCTCTAAAAGTAAATAAACAAAAATCTTAAAAAAAAATACTTCAGACAAATAAAAATGAAAACACAATGACCCCAAGCCTATGAGACACAGCAAAAGCAGTCCTGTGAGTGAAATTCAGACAATATTCCCTACCACAAGAAACAAGATAAATCTAAAATAAGCAATATAACCATACATCTAAACAAACTAAAAAAAGAACAAACAAAGCCTCAAGTTAATAAAAGAAAGGAAATAATAAAGGCGAGAGCAGAAACAGTCTAAAAAAAACAATACAAAAGGTCAATAAAACAAAGAGCTGGTTCTTTAAAAAGGTAAATGAGACTGATAAAACATTTTTAAATTTATTTTTATTATATTTTTTGACTGATAAAACTTTAACCATAATGAATCAAGAACAAAAGAGGACCCACATAAATAAAATAAGAAACGAAGGAAAAGAAGTGACAACAGGCATCATAACAACACAAAGAATTATAGGAAAACACTACAAACAACTACATGCCAACAAGTTAGACAACTTGAAAGAAATAATTTCCTAGAAATATACAACATTCCAAAAATGGATAAATAAGAAAGACAATCTGCACAGACCAATTAACAACCAACAAAATGAAAGTAGTAGTCAAAAAAATCCCAACAAATATAAAGTCCTGGAACAAATGATATCACAGGTGAATTTAACCAAGCATTCAAAGAATTAACACTTATCCTTCTAAAATGATTCAAAAAAATTCAAGAGGATGTAAAACTCCTATATTCATTTTACAAGCCTAGCATCATCCTGATTTCAAAACCAGATAAAGACTCTATACAGGGATGGGGGTAGGGAGGTAGGGGTGGGAGGAAAATGCAGACAACTGTAATTGAATAATAAATTTAAAAAAAATTAAAAGTCCCAAAAAAAGACTATAAAGGTAGAAAATTATAGGCCAACATCACTGATGAATACAGGTGTAAAAAACTTTAACAAAATATTTGCAAACCAAATTTATGAATACATTAAAAAGATCATACACCTCATGATTAAGTGGGACTTATTCCTAGGATGCATGGTTGGTCCAGTATTTGCAAATCAATTAACATGATATACAATAGAAACACAAAGATAAAAATCATATGATAATATCAACAGATGCAGGAAAAGCATGTGATAGGACATGATACTATATGGGGTGTCCAACCTGAGGCCCATGGGCTGCATGCAGCCCAGGTTGGCTGTGAATGTGGCCCAACACAAAATCATAAATTAACTTAAAACATTATGAGATTTCTTTGTGATTACATGTTGCAATGTATTTAATGTGTGGCTCAAAACAACTCTGTACTTCCAGTGTGGCAGAGAGACGCTAAAAAGTTGGACACCCCTGTGATTTATAGTGAACCCTAATGATTCCACAAAAATACTAATACTGGTATATTAATTTAGTAAAGTAGCAGGATACAAAATAAATATTCAGAAATTGGCTGCATTTTTACATACCAATAATGAACACTCAGAAAGGGAAACCAAGAAAACAATCCCATTTACAACTGCATCAAAAAAATACCTAGAAATAAATTTAAACAAGACAGTAAAATATCTCTACTCAGAAAATTATAAGACACTAAAAAAAGAAACTGAAGAAGATACAAATAAATGGAAGCATATAAAATGTTCACGGATAAAGAATTAACATCATTAAAATGTCCATACCACCCAAAGCAATCTACGGATTCAACATAATTCCTATGAAAGTACCAATTGCGTTTTTCACAGAACTAAAAAAGTAATCCAAAAATTTATATGGAGCCACAAAAGACCTAATTAGCCACAGCAATCTTGAGAAAGAAGAAAGTTGGAGGAATCACAATACCTTATACCAAACTACACAAGGCTAGAGCGATCAAAACAGTATGCCACTGGCATAAAAATGACACATAGGTCAATGGAACAGAATAGGAAGCCCAGAAATTAACCCAAGCCTATATGGTCAATTAATTTTTTCACTTTAAAAAAAATACGTTTACTGATATTAAGAGAGAGAAGAAAAAGAAGAGAGAGAGAGAGACACTGATGTCAGAGAGAGACATTGACTGGTTGTCTCCCATAGACTCCCCAAGAGAAGACTGAAGCCACAATTTAGGTATATGCCCTGAGCAGGAATCGAACTCCAAACCTTTTGTTGTACAAAATGACATTCCAACCAGATGAGCCAGACCAGCCAGGGCTGGTCAATTACTACTTGACAAAGTGGGCAAAATATACAATGGGGTACAGATAATCTATTCAATTAATAGTATTGAAAAACTTACCAGTTACATGCAATATGTGAAACTATTCTAGCACCATACACAAGAATAAATTCAAAATGGATTAAAAACTTATATGTAAGACTTGGAACCATAAAATTCCTAGAAGAAAACACAAGCAATAAAATTTCTGACATTTCTCTTAGCAATATTTTTGCTGATGTTATCTATCCCCTCAGGCAAGGGAAACAAAAGAAAAAATAAACAAATTAGACTGAATCAAAGGCTTTGCAAAGCAAAGGAAACCATCAACATAATATAAAGACAACCTACTATATTAGGGAGGATATTTGGTAATAACACATCTGACAAGGGGTTAATAACCAAAATTTATTTAAAAACTCATACAACAGGCCTGGCTGGTGTAGCTCAGTGGATTGAGTGCAGGCTGTGAACCAAAGTGTTGAAGGTTCGATTCCCAGTCAGGGTACATGCCTGGGTTGCAAGCCATGACCCCCAGCAACTGCACATTGATGTTTCTCTCTCTCTCTTTCTCCCTCCCTTCCCTCTCTAAAAATAAATAAATCTTAAAAAAAAAAAAAACCAACTCATACAACACCAAAAAAAATCCAATTAAAAAATGGGCAGAGGACCTGAATAGATACTTCTCCTAAGAGGACATCAAGATGGTCAACAGATATATGAAAAGATGCTCAACATGACTAATCTTCACAGAAATTCAAATTAAAACCATAATGAGAGAGTACCTCACACTCATTGGAATGGCTATCATCAATACATCAACAACAAGTGTTGCTGAGAATGTGGAGAAAATGGGTCTGTTTTGCACTATTGGTGGGAATGCAGACTGGTGCAGCCACTGTGAAAAACAGTATGGAGGTTCCTCAAAAAATTAATGCAACTACCTTATGACCCAGTATCCATCTGTGTATATATATATATCCAAAGAAACCCAAAATACGAATTCAAAAGAATTTATGTACCCCTATGTTCATTGCAGTATTATTCACAATAGCCAGGATATGGAAGCAACCCAAATGCATTTCAGTAGACAAGTGGATAAACAAGTGGTGGTACATACACATATATAATGGAATGTTACTCAGCCATTAAAAAATGAAGTATTACCATTTGTGACTATATGGATGGATGCTAGAAGATAATATGCTAACTGAAATCAGAGAATAACAAATACCATATGAGTTCACTTACATGTATAATCTACAAAACAAACAAAACTGAAAGCAGACTTGCAGATACAGAGAACAGACTGAAGGATGCCAAAGGTGATAGGGAGTGAGACTGTGTGAAAAAGGTAAAAGGATTAAGAAGTATAAACTGGAGCCCTGGCCAGGTAGCTCAGTTAGTTAGAGAATTGTCCTAATATGCCAAGATTGCAAGTGGGATCCCCAGTCAGAAAACACAGAAGAGTCAACCAATAAATGAATAAATAAATGGAACAAATTGATGTTTCTGCCCCCCCATTCCCTTCCTCTGTCTAAAATCAATAAATAAAACAAAAAAAGTTTAAGTACAAATTGGTAGTTACAAAATAGTCATGGGGATGTGAAGTACAACATAGGGAGCATAGTCAATAATATTGTGTTGATTGTGTAAGATGCCAGGTGGGTGCTGGAAATGTGTGAGCCTGGGGCGGGGGAAAAGCACTTTTTGATATATATTGCTGGCCACTGTGCTGCACACCTAAAACACAAAATAATGTTGAATGTAAAGTGTAATAAAAAATGTAGTTGAACTTGTAGTTAACATTCATTTGCTACAAGGCAGGAAGTACTATATCAACTTAATTTTCAGAGGAATGAGGCATAAAGGTACTGATGTTACAAAATGCACAAACTTTTAATGTATGAGTTCTCAGAATCCTTTCTATGTTTTAGCTTATATAAAATAAAAGACAACAATTTTTCAGACAGAAAAGCTATAACTGACTTCACAACAGACTCTTAGAAGAAAACAGTGGACGGAGCAATAAATCAGACTTTCCTTATCACATAGTTCTCTGCAGTAATCCACCTCTCAAAACAGTATTGCAACTCAACTTGTATCAGCTATTTTCATATCCTAGGCTGGAAATAAATCTGGTCACTTCTCTATATCACTGACAATATGTTTCAACCAACAAACACTTATTTAGTCCTATACAGAAAAGACAATCCAATTAAAAGTTGACCACTCCTACATTACCCATATAAAATCTATTCCATTTAACCACTTTTCTACATCAAGTCAATTCTAATTAGCTATTAAACACTGAGCAAATAACTTCACTGCTCTGAGCTTCAGTTTTCCCTAAAATAAATGATATAAAAATAGTTCTCCAGGTTTTTCTTAGAATTTCAAAAAATAAATGGATGTAAAACCAAAAGCTGGGGTAGAACTACTTATACCAGACAACACACTTTAAAACAAAGACTAACAACAGACAAGGAAGTACCCAGCAAATTCACTTCTGGGTATTTATCAAAAGAAAGTCAACACATTAAATCACAAAAGATATATACATCCATGTTTATGGCAGCATTATTTACAATACCCAAAATATAAAAGTAACCTAAGTGTCCATCAATAGATGAATGGATAAAGAATTGGGAGGGGGGGTATGTGTGTATACATACATATACACACACACAAAATGAAATGATTCAGTCATTAGAAAAGAATGAGATCTTGCCATCTTTACCAACATATATGGACCTAAAGGGTATTGTGCTAAGCAAGACAAAGAAAGTCAGTGAGAAATAAGTCAGACAGAGAAAGACAAATGCCAGATGATTTCACTTAAATGTGGAATCAAAAAATAAGTAAACAAATAATCAGAACAGAAACAGACTCATAGAGATCATTTTGAGGGCTGCCATAGGGTAGAGAGGTTGGAAGGATCCGTGACAAACACGAAAGTGTTTAGAAGGACAAATCAGTAGTTACAAAATGGTCACAGGGATGGAAAGTACAGCATAGGGAATATAGTCAATAATATTATAATAACTATATGTGGTATAACATGGGTACTACATTTACCAGGGTGATCACTTCTGTCTAATCACAAGGTTGTACATCTAAAACTATTAATATTGTACATCAACTTATTTAAAAATAAAAAGGTAAAAACATAAAGATAAGTATATTCTTTAACATTTCTGCATAGCACCATTCTGGAGGTACCAGACAATGAAATGTTATAAAAAACAAAGCTATAAAAATGTGAAATAAGAAAAATTGTGTATCTATGCAAATTATATTATTCTGTACATCAAAGACCCAAATAATTTACCTGCAATGCTACTACAGTGAGATAATTTAGTGATACTAAAAATCAATATGTGGAAATTAACATTAAATTAACTGAATAGCCAATTGGAGACAGATAATAAAACTGTGGTTATCCAAAAGTCAACTAAGACTTCCGGTCAAGAGGAAGTGTAAGAAAACATGGCTCACTCTCTTCATACAACCACGGCAAAAATTACAACTAAACTACAGCACAGCTATCACCCAAAACTGTCAAAAATCGAACTGTACCAAAGTCCAACAACCAAGAATTAAAGAAGTTATATTTATTCATTCAGACGGGTAGGAGAGGTGGAGACCAGAACAGGCTGGTCCCATGCCCATGTGTGGTAGATAAAAATCAGGAGGGATATCTCCATAGGAAGAGATCCCAGACCCACACCAAACCATCCAGACCAGGGTTCCAGTTCCAGAAAGATAAATCCCCATAACTTCTGGCTATAGAAACCAGTGGGGGTTGGGGCAGCCAAAGAAATTACAGGATTATCAGGGTCTCCTCTTAAAAGACTCAAAATGGACTTACAACATACTCAGCCTCACTACTTCTGGGCTCTAGCACTAGGGCACCAGCTTGAAAGGACCAGTAGCATACAGGGAGAAACTGAAGTGTCTGCCATCAAGGTGAGTATCATGGGACAGCTTCCTCCTGGGCACAACACCAGAGGCCAGGCAGCAGCCATTGTTCCCTTTCTGAGCCCTTTGCCACACAACACCACCATGTCTGAGACTCCATCAACCTGGTTCACACGGGTAGCCCTGCCCTGGTGATTACCTAAGGCTCCACTCCATTCAATTTAAGAGTGCACTTTCCTACATCAGGACACACTACAAAGAAGGGGACTAAAAGCAGCTCTACCTAATACATGGATTCAAACATAAGGAGGCTGCCAAAATGAGGAGACAAAGAAATATGGCCCCAATGAAAGAACAGAACTCCAAAAAAAGAAGTAAACAAAAGGGAGATAAGCAATCTATCAGATGCAGGGTTCAAAACACTGGTTATTAGGATGCTCAAGGAACTCATTGGGTACTTTAACAACATAAAAAAGACCCAGGCAAAAATGAAGGTCAAACTAAATAAAATAAAGAAAAATTTATAGGAAATCAACAGTGGAGTGGATGAAGCTGAGAATCAAATCAATGATTCGGAACATAAAGAAGAAGAAAAAAAACACTCAATCAGAACAGCAAGAAGAAAAAAGAATTAAAAAAAAACTAGGATAGCCTAACGAGCCTCTGGGCAACTTTAAATATACCAACAAACACAAATTATAGGGGTGCCACAATAAGAGCACGAGCAAGAACTTAAAAATTATTTGAAAAAGTAATGAAGAAAACTTCCCTAATCTGGCGAAGAAAATAAACATGCAAGTCCAGGAAGCACAGAGTTCCAAATATAGACCCAAAGAGACACATCGTAATTCAAATGCCGTAAGTTAAACATAAAGAGAGAATCTTAAAAATAGCAAGAGAAAAGCCAATAGTTATATACAGAGGAATTTCCACAAGATCAGCTGATTTCTCAAAAGAAACTTCACAGGCTAGAAGGGACTGGCAAGAAGTATTCAAAGTGATGAAAAACAAGAACCTACAACCAAGATTACTCTATCCAGCAAAGCTATCACTTAGAATAGGAAGACAGATAAAGTATTTCACTTTATCTAAAGGAGTTCATCGTCACCAAGCCATTATTACATAAAATATTTACAAAAAGGGAGTTATTTACAAAAAGGAGTGATATCAAAACTATGAACATTAAAATGACATTATCTTCACCACTATCAACACCTGAATCTAAAAACCAAACTAAGCAAACAAGTGGAACAGACACAGAATTATAGATATGGAGATCATCTGGAGGGTTACCAGTTGGGAGCAAGAAGGAAGAGAATGGGATAAAAGGTGCAGAGATTGAGAAGTACAAATTGGTAGGTACAGAATAGGCAGGGAGGTGTTAAGAACAGTACAGGAAATGGAGCAAAGAACTTATAGGCATGACCCACGGACATGAACTAAGGGGGAGGGGGAAAATTGCTGGTAGGAATGGGTAGTGCTAGGTGGAGGGGAACAAAGAGAGGGAATATGGGACAACTGTAATAGCATAATCAATAAAATATATTTTAAAATAAAATAAAATAAAATAAAAATCAACTAACAAGGAGATTAAAAAAAAAAAAGACAAATCCACAAAGACAAGCACAACAAGAAAGAATGAACAGCACCAAAATTTGGAACAGGGAAGGTAGATGAGCATGTATGCATTCTGACTAAGCAGACCTCAGAAAGTACACTCTGAACACAGAGTAAAGACAATTTTGAAATGACCAAATTACAAATGAAGCTAAACTAGAGATTACAAATGTAGTTAAGGTAGGAAGTATCCTGATCAATATACTATAATTATCAAAGGCATAAAGCAAAAGGCCCTTGTAAGTATAACATAAAAATGAGATGAAGACAGATGTCACACAAAATGGCAGAGTGGGAAGCTCTAGGCATTGGTCCCTCCACCCAAAGAACTGACCACTCAGCTGGAAAGAATGACTGAAACCAACTATTTTGAATCTCTGGAACCTGACTGGACACTTTTAACAAACAGGGGAGAGCTTGAAAAAAAGAAGGTGCTAATCAAACTTAAGTGAGCAACATGTATGAACCAATGACCATGCCCCATTCCTCACCCCAACTTTGCCACAGGAATAGCATCCTGCATTCCTGAAGGGTCTGCCTGGACACAAAACTGCCAGTGACAAACTTCTAACAAAATTTGGGATTATGTTTATAGTGTGCTCTGGGCACCAAGAGCTTTCCTGGAGGCATCTTTCAGATTTAATGAGACATAACCTTTTCTTTCATTATTTTTTATTCCTCACCCAGACATTTGAGAAAATTTTTGTCAGGTCCTTAACTCATCACTGGGATAATGAAACTTCAGTGACCATACACAACAAGAAATACACACTTTGCAAAAAAAGTTTAGGAAAGTAAAAACTGAAAGGCTCCATCCCTCAAAAGTAAAAACCAGCAATATGTGAAGACTGGGAATTACCATAATACAGGCTCACACATAACATACTCACAAAGAGAAAAGCATACCTATTCACAGGAATAAAAGAATTTCACAGAAACAATTCCTCAGGAATCCTAAATATAGGAATGACTAGTCAAATTAAGTCAACTCTCTTAAATACAGTCAAAGAGCTAAAGGAAAGCATGAACCAAGAACTAAAGGAAGTCAGCCCTGGTTCGTGTAGCTCAGTGGATTGAGAGCAAGCTGCAAAACCAAAGGGTTGCCAGTTCAATTGCCAGTCAGGGCACATGCCTGGGTTGTTTAGGGGGCACACGAGGCGCAACCACACAATGATGTTTTGCTCCCTCTCTTTCTCTCCCCCTTCTCCTCTCTCTAAAAATAAATAAATAAAATCTTTAAAAAAAAACAACAAAAAACTAAACCCTGGCTGGTGTAGCTCAGTGGATTGAGCGCAGGCTGCGAACCAAAGTGTCACAGGTTTGATTCCCAGTCAGGGTACATGCCTGGGTTGCAGGCCTTAGCCCCAGCAACCGCACATTGATGTTTCTCTTTCTCTATCTATCTCCCTCCCTTCCCTCTCTAAAAATAAATAAATAAAATCTTTAAAAAAAATTTTTTTTAAAAAAGGAGATTAGTTTCATTCTTTAAAAAAAAGAACTACAGGAAATCAGAAAACAACGTATGAACAAAATGAGAACATGAATAAACAGATACAAATTGTAAAAAGTAAAAAAAATTCTGGCGATATAAAATACAATAAAAAATTAAAATTTAGTCAAACAAATCAACATCAGCTTTGAGCAGCTAGAAGAATCTATAAATTGAAAAGACAGAATAATTTAATTATTCAACCTGACATGCAGGAAAGAATGAACAGAACCTGGAAATCTGTAAAATACCAAATATACCAACATACATATCACAGAAAAAGAAAGGGACAGATAAACATATTTTTTAAAAAAATAGATGAAGCCCTAGCCAGTGTGGCTCAGCTGGATGGAGCACTGTCCCACAAATAAAAGGTTGTGGGTTCTATTCCTAGTCAGGGCACATGCCTAGGTTGCAGGTTCAGTCACCAGTCCAGGCGCATGAGGGAGGCAACCAATCAATGTTTCTCTCTCATTGATGTTTCTCTCTATGCTTTTTTCTCTCTCCCTTCCTCTGTCTCTAAAAGCAATGAAAAAGTGCCATCAGGGAATGATTAAATAAATAAATAATTGATAAAAATAATAATACATGAATACTCCAATGTGAACATGAATACACACATCCAAGAAACTCAACAAACTCCAAGCCAAATAACTCAAAAATATCCACACCAATATATGTAATAATCAAATTGTGACATCCCAAAGATAGGGAATTTTAAAAGAGAGTGATTCACCATGTGCAATGGGATCCTCAAAAAGATTATTTAGATCATCAGCTTATTTCTATTCAGGAGCCATAAAAGCCAAAAGATAACTGTATGGCATATTTAAAGCCATGAACAACAAAAATCTATCAACCAATTGTCATATATCCTGTAGAAAATTCCTGAGAAATTATGACATTTCTAGATAAACAAAATCAGAATGAGTTCAATACCCGCAGACCTACCCAACATGAAACAATAAAGGCAGTCCTTCAGGAAAAATAAAACACACTAGAGAATAAATTGAAGACACTGAAATAAAGAACACAGTGAAGTTAACTATACAGGTCAATATAAAGCCAGTACTAATGCACTTTTGGCTTACAACTACTTTTTTCCCCTCTGATTAAAAAGCAAATGCATAAATCAATAACTGTCACTAGATGTTAATAAGCACTCAAGTGTAAAAATGTATTCTGAGCCTTGGCTGGTGTAACTCAGTGGACTGAGGGCGGGCCCTGTGAACCAAAGGGCCACCAATTCCGTCACCAGTTATGGACCAGGTTCCCAGCTTGGGGTGCGCAAGAGGCAACCACACATTGATGTTTCTCTCCCTCTCTTTCTCCTTCCCTTCCCCTGTTAAAAATAAATAGAATCTTTTTTAAAAATCTAAAAAACAAAAAATGTTTAAAAAAAACCTCTCAGCAAACAAATGTCCTTAACTGAATAGCTTCAAGGTGCTTCAAGGGGAATTGCACCAAACATTCAGAGAAGAACAAACACCTATCCTCAAACTATTCCAAAACATTCAAGAGGAGGGAAAACTTCCAAGCTCTTTTTAAAAAGCCAACTTTATATTAATTCAAAAGCCTGATAAACCACAAACAAAGAAAATTATAGGCCAATATCCCTGATAAGCATATGTGCTAAATCGTCAACAAAATATCAGCAAATCAGATCCAGCAATACATTAGAAAGATCATACACTATGACCAGGTGAGATTTATTCTGGAGATGCAAGACTGGTACAATATTCACAAATCAATAAATGTGACATGTCACATAAACAGAAGAATAAAAATCACATGATCATATCAATAGATACAGAAAAAGCATTTGATAAATCCAATAGCCATTTATGATAAGAACTTTCAGCCAACTGGGAATAGAAGGACCATACCTCAAAACAATAAAGGCCATATATGAAAAACCTACCACCATCACCATACTCAAAGGGCAAAACCTAAAAACATTTCCCTTAAGATCAAAAACAAAACAGGGATGTGTGCTTTCACCAATTTTATTAAACATAGTACTGGAAGTCCTAGCCACAGCGATCAGACAAGAAGATGAAACAAAAGGCAAGCAAACTGGAAATGAGGACGTAAAATGTCATTATTCGCATATGACGTGATAGAGTATAAAACCCTAAAGACTCCAACAAAAAACTACGAGATTTAGTAAATTATTTGGGCAAAGTTGCAGGATACAATATTAATATCCAGCAACTGGTGGCACTTTTATATACCAATAATGAATTATAAGAAAGAGACACTAAGAAAACAATCCCATTTACTATTAGAACAAAAAAAAGAAGGTACCTAGGAAAAACTTAACCAAGCAGGTAAAAGACCTGTACTGAGAGAACTACAGAACACCAAAGAAAGAAACATAAGACACAGTCAAGTGGAAGCATATACCTCGTTCATGGATTGGAAATATTAACATCATTAAAATTTCCATACAACCCAAAGCAATCTAAAGAATCAATGCAATTCCTAGCAAAATACCACTGTCATATTTCACAGATCTAGAACAAATAATTCAAAAATTGATATTAAACCAAAAAAGATCCTGAATAGCCTCAGCAATCTTGAGAAAGAGTGAAGTTGGAAGGTCCAAAATACCTGATATCAAACTACACATATACTACAAAGCCACTGTCATCAAAACTGCCTGTACTGGTACAAGAATAGGCATTTAGATCAATGGAACAGAAAAGAGAGCCCCCCCCATCACCCCCCCGCCCCCAAATCAACCTACTCCTTTATGGTCAGTTAATAGTTGACAAAGGAAGCCAGAGCATATAATGGAGTAAAAACAACCTCTACAATACATGGTTTTAGGAAAACTAGATTAGCACATACAAAACAATGAAAATAGACAACCAACTTACATCATATAAAAGAATGAACTCAAAATGGATAAAAGGCTTAAATATAAGTCACAAAACCATAAAAATTCTAGAAAAAAACAGAGGAAGTGAAATCTCAGACATCTCACATAGCAATATTTTTGACAATATATCCCCTAGAAGGGGAACTATGGAAAAAATTAACAAATGAAACTAAATCAAACTAAAAAGAACCCATTAACAAACTGAAAAGGAACCCACTGTATGGAAGAACATATATGCCAATGATACATCTGATAAGGGGTTAATTTCCAAAATATATAAAGAAGTTATACAACTCAACACCACGAAGACAAATAACCCAATTAAAAAATAGGCAAAGGACCTAAATAGACAACAAATGTGGAGAAAAGGGAACTTGAGTGCACTGTTGGTGGGAACGCAGACTGGTACACCCACTGTGGAAAGCAACATGGAGTTTCCTCAAAAAATTAAAAATGGATCTGCCTTTTGACCAAGCAATCCCACTACTGAAAATATATTCTAAGAATCCTAAAATATCAATCCAAAAGAATATATGCACCCCTGTTTTAGCAGCATTATTTACAGTAGCCAAGACCTGGAAACAGTCCAAATGCCCATTAGTAAATGAGTGGATAAAAAAGATGTGTTACATTTAAACAATAGACTACACAACTGTTAGAAAACAAAAACTTTTGCAAGAGTACAAATGAACCTGGAGATTATCTTAAGCAAAATAAACCAGTCAGACAGAGAAAGACAAATACCATGCGACAGGAGTGTCTAACTCATTTTCATTGGGGGCCACATCAGCCTTACAGTTGCTTTCAAAGGGCCAAATGTAATTTTTTTAGGACTATATAAATGTAACTACTCCTTAACTATAGGCAAGGAGATTGGCACCACCACCGGACAGAAACAAGGTGATGGGCCAGATAAAACAAGGTGGAGGGCCATATTCAGCCTACAGGCCTTGTGTTTGCCACACCTGTACCATACGATCTCACTCATATGAGGAATCTAATGAACAAAATAAAACTAGAGGCATGGTTACACAGAACAGACTGACAGATCTCAGAGGGGAGAGCACTGCGTGGTACTGGAAGAAATTAACCAAAGAACATACATGCACATATGCATGACCAATGGACACAGACGACAATGTTGTGAAGGCACGGGGAGGAAGCGAAGCTGGATGGAGGGGGATGGGGTGGTGGCAATGGGGGCTATCTGCAATAGTGACAACTGTTAAAAAATAAATTTAAAAAAAGAAGCCACGAAAGAATGCCTAAATAAGTTGAACAAATCAGTATTTTCCTCATTCTATCTGAAAATCAATTTTAAAATTTTTCAATATATATTATTATACTATTACAGTTGTCCCATTTCCCCCATTCACTCCCCTCTGTCCTGCAAACCCCCTTTCACCCCATTGCCCCCCTTTAGTTCATGCCCATGGGTCATACATATAAGTTCTTTGGCTTCTATATTTCCCATATTATTCTTGCCCTCCCCCTGTCTATTTTCTACCTACCATCTATGCTACACATTCTCTGTACCTTTGCCCCCCTCACCGTCCCACTCCCGTTGCTAACCCTCCATGTGATCTCCATTTCTGTGGTTCTGTTCCTGTTCTAGTTGTTTGCTTAGTTTGCTTTTGTTTTTGTTTTAGGTGTGGTTGTTAATGATTATGAGTTTGCTGTCATTTTATTGTTCATATTTTTTATCTTCTTTTTCTTAGATAAGTCCCTTTAACGTTTTATATAATAAGAGCTTGGTGATGAAGAACTCCTTTAACTTGACCTTATCTGGGAAGCACTTCATCTGCCCTTCCATTCTAAAGGATAGCTTTGCTGGATAGAGTCATCTTGGATGGAAGTCTTTGCCTTTCATGACTTGGAATAATTCTTTCTAGCCCCTTCTTTCCTGCAAGGTTTCTTTTGAGAAATCAGTCTGATGGGAACTCCTTTGTGGGTAACTGTCTCTTTTCTCTTACTGCTTTTAAGATTCTCTCCTCTTTAATCTTGGATAATGTAATTATAATGTGCCTTGGTGTGGTCCTCCTTGTGTCCAACTTCTTTGAGACTCTCTGAGCTTCCTCGACTTCCTAGAAGTCTATTTCCTGTGCCAGGTTGGGGAAATTCCCCTTCATGATTTGTTCAAGTAAGTTTTCAGTTTCTTGCTCTTCCTCTTCTCCTTCTGGCACCCCTATGATTTGGATGTTGGAATGTTTAAAGATGTCCTGGAGGTTCCGAAGCCTCTCCTCATTTTTTTGAATTCCTGTTTCTTCATTCTGTTGCGGTTGAAAGTATCTTTCTTCCTTCTGCTCCAAATCGTCAATCTGAGTCCTGGCTTCCTTCCCGTCACTGTTAGTTCCCTGTACATTTTCCTTTATTTCACTTAGTATAGCCTCCATTTTTTCATCTAATTTGTGATCATATTCAACCACTTTTGTGAAGCGTCCTGATTACCAGTGTTTTGAACTGTGCATCTGATAGGCTGGCTAACTCTTTGTCTATTAGTTGTATTTTTTCCTGGATCTTTGATCTGATCTTTCCTTTAGGCCTTTTTTTTTTTTGTCTCTATGTGCCCGTTAAGTAGTAAGGGGCGGAGCCTTAGCTGTTCACCGGGGCAGGACAACCCACAGGGCTGTACTGTGACACTGTATGGGGGTAGGAGTCTGAGAGGGAACAGTGCTGCTTGCTCTGCTCTCTGTTGGATTTCAGTCACTTCCCCCACTTCTCACAGGCAAATTGGGCCCTTCTGGTGCTGATTCCCGGGTGGGTGGGTTTGTGTACATTCTAGGACCCTGTGGGTCTCTCCAGTGAACTCTCCTGTGAGGCGAGTTCATTGAACTTGCTGGGAGTTTCTCCCGCTGCCACCTCAATCCCCACAGGTATTTTCAATCAAAGGTTTGAGGCTTTATTTCCCCACCTCAACCCCCACAGGTATTTTCAATCAAAGGTTTGAGACTGGGTTGCACAGTCTGTCTCGCTCCCGTTGTTCCTCCTGGTTTATCTACACGGAAAGGTGGGACCGCCCAGTCCACAATCTGCAACCTCACTGGGTCCTCCAGCTGCCTCCTTGCTTGCCAGCCACAGCCTTCCCCACCCCAGTCCTCCATCTACTGCCTTGCTCGAGTCCTCTCCCCCTGGCTGCCTGTGTCCACCCCACCAGTCTGGATGAATGGTTCTTCTTTAACTCCTTGGTTGTCGGACTTCCATACAGTTTGATTTTCTGCCAGTTCTGGTTATTTGCTTTTAAATTTGTTGTTGTCCTTCTTTTGGTTGTGCGAAGAGGCACAGTTTGTCTACCTATGCCGCCATCTTGGCCAGAAGTCCTAATTTTAAAATTTTTAAGTAAATAATTTTAAACTACTGGGGAAAGGAAAGGGAATGACACACTAGAAAAAAACAATGAAACAAAAAAGGCAGTAATAGAAGAAATGCAGGGAAAACATATAAAGCATATGGAAAACAAATAGTGAAAAGGCAAAAGTAATTCCTTATTAATAATTACTTTAAATGTAAATAGACTGAACTATATTAAAAGACAGAGATTGGCAGGTTGGATTAAGAAAACATGATCCAACTACATGTTGTCTAGAAGAAACTCAAGATACAATGACACAAAGTAGTGGAAAGTGAAAGGATGAAAAGATACTCCATGCAAATAGTAACCAAAAGAGAATTGGCATGGATACAGAAAACATCTAAAAAAATAAAATTTAAGTTCTAAAAGGTTACAAGAGACAAATAAGGACACTATATATTAATAAGCCATTCCAGCAAGATGTCACAATTCTATACACAGCTAATGAAAGCCCCAAAATACATGAAGCAAAAATTGTCAAAATTAAAAAGGAAAAATATAGTTCTCTGAATAGTTGGAGATTTCAATATTCTACTTTTAAGAGTAGATAGAACCAACACGCTGATCAATAAGGAAATAGAGGGCTTGACCACTATAAATCAATGACACACATAAGGTACTCACTCCACTTAGCAACAGCAGAATATACACTCTTCTCAAGCACACATGGAACCTTTACCAAAATAAGCCAGATGGATAGCCACAATTCTTCAAAAATTTAACAGAATCAACATGATAAGTGTTTTTTCTGATCACAATGGAATGAAACTAGAAATAAACAGAAGCAAATCTAAAAAAATCACAGATAGGTAGAAATTAAACAACACACAAACAACCAATGGGTCAAAAAAATCACAAGAGAAATGAGGAAAATCTGAGACAAAAGAAAACAATAGAACATAACAAAACTTACAAGATACAATGAAAGCAGTGCTCAGCAGGAAACTAAGGAACACTGCGTTATAAATATCTCAAGCAATAAACTTTATGACTAAAGAAATCAGAAAAAGAGCAAACTAAACCCAAAAGTAGAGGAAATGAAATAAGAAAATTTAGTGTACAGAAAAACAGAATAGAGGGGGAAAAAATCAACAAAATGAAAAATGATATTTTGAAAAATTAACATATCTTTAAATTGACAATGAAAAAATCTCTAATTATTAAAATTGTAACTAAAAATATGACATTGCTATCTATTTTACAGCAATAAACAGAATTGTAAGAGGATACAATGAGCAACTGTATGCCAGCAAAATGAATAACCAAGATAAAAATGGACAGCCCTGGCTGGTGTGGCTCAATGGACTGAGCACCAGCCTATGAAACAAAGGGTCACCAGTTCAATTCCCAGTCAGGGCAGATGCCTGGGCTGCAGGCCAGGTCCCCAGTAGGAGACACACGAGAGGCAATCACACACTGATGCTTCTCTCCCTCTCTTTCTCCCTCCCTTCCCCTGTTTAAAAATAAAATAAATACAATTTATTCTTTTAAATGGACAAACTCCTAGATATATACAAACTGCCAAAACTGAGTGAAGAAGAAATACAACATTTGAATAGAACTGTAACAAGGAATGAGATTAAATCAGTCATCAAAAATCTCCCAACAAAGAAAGGCCCAGGAACAGATGGCTTCACTGGTAAATGCTACCAAACACTTAAAAAAGAATTCACACTGATCCCTCTCAAACTCTTCCCAAAAAACTAAAAAGGAGGAAACACTTCCTAACTCATTCTATGAGACCAGCATTCCCCCATACCAAATCCAGAAGATATTGCAAGAAAACTACAGGCCAATATTCCTTATGAATATGTAAATTAATACATATAAAATATGTAAAGACCCTCAACAAAAAAATAGCAAGTGAAATTCAGAAACACAGTAAAAAGATTACATACCAAGAGGGATTTATCCCAGAATGCGATGGTAGTTCAACACAAGAAAATCAAAGTAATTGACCAAAAAGGAAAAAATACATGATCATCTCAACTGGAGAAAAAAAAACAGAAAGTGTTTTACAAAATACTTTCATGATAAAAACAATAAACTAGAAAGAGAGGAAAATGTCTGCAACATGACAAAGGTCATACATGGAAAAACAAACAGCTAACATCATACTCAATGGTAAAAACCAAAAGCTTTCCCTCTAAGATTAGAAACAAGGAACTGATGCCCACTTTTGCCTATTTTTGCCCACTTTCACCACTTTAATACAATACAGTACTAGAAGTCCTGGCCAGAGCAAATAGGCAAGAAAAAGGCTAAAAGGCATCCAAATAGCCAGAGGCAAAATAAAAACATCTCTGTAGATTACATGATCTTATATGAAGAAAACATATAAGCAAAGTTTCAGAATACAAAAACCTGTAAAAATCAGCTGCATTTCAATACATTAATGGACAATTGAGGAAACTTAAAATCATCCATTTACATTAACATTAAAAAGAATAAAATACATAAAAGTAAACCAGCCCTGATCAGTATGGCTTAGTTGGCTGAACATTGTTCTGCAAAGCAAAAGGTCAAGGGTTCAATTCCCAGTCAGGGAACATGCCTGGGTTGCAGGTTTGTCCCCGTCAGGATGCATATGAGGAGCAACAAGTCAATGTTTCTCTCTCACATCAATGCTTCTCTCCTTCTCTTTCTCCCTTCCTTTCTCTCTCTCTATAAAATACATTTAAAAAATCTTTTTTTTTTTCAATTAACCACAGAGGTTGGAAGACTTGTACAATGAAAACAGGCAAATATCCCATGTTCATGGATAGCATGATTAATAATGTTAAGATGATAATACTACTCCTAAACCAATCTAAAGATTCAATGTAATCCTTATCAAGACCCAAAGCATACTTTTTGCAAAGAGAAAAATCTCATCATGAAATCCATATACAATCTCAAGGGACAAAAATCTTGAAAAAGTAGAACACAGCTGGAGGGGTCCCACACTTCCGATTTCAAAACTTACTATAAAGCTACAGTAAGTCAAAAGAGTACAATACTGGCATAAAGCCAGATAAAATAATCTGAAATTATTTTAACAGAGAAAATATTTGGAAATCATGTAACTCATAAGGGATTAATATAACCAGAATATATAAAGTCTTATAACTCAACAACAAAATAAAAATGGCCAAAAGACTTAAACAGATACTTCCCCAACCCCAAAGCAGACAAAAATGACCAATAGGCACATGAAAAGATGCTCAACTTCATTAGTCATTTGGGGAATGCAAATCAAAACCAGGACATATCATCTCACATCCATTAAGCATGGCTACTATCAAAACAAAACAAAAATTAAAGTAACAAGGTTGGTGAGAAGAAACTACATGATTGCTTGGTTGGCTATTTAAAAAAACTTGATCCCTTGTGCACTGCTGGAGGGGATGTAAAAAGGTGCAGCAGCCACAGAAAACAGTATGGAGATTACCCAAAAAATTAAAAATTCAATTGTTATATGATCTAGCAATCCCAATTCTGGATATATATCAAAAGAACTGATAGCAGGATATCAAAAAGAAATTTGCACATTTATGTTCATAGCACCATTACTCATAATAATCAAGAAGTAGACACAACCAAAATGTCCATGGGCAGATGAATAGAAAAGCAAAATGTAGGTATACACATACAATGGAATGTTCAGCCCTAAAAAGAAAGATATTCTGACATAAAAGGGGGGACCCCAAAAAACCCATAATTATCTTCTGGAGGGCAGGCCCCTTATAGTACAGGCTTCCCCCACTAGGTAAGTGTTCTAGGAATTCATCTGTATCAGTGTACCAGCTGGCATTGTGGTGAGAGGCTGCATTTGGCTGCAGTGAACTTTTTTCTGAAGACTTTCAACGCGTTTGCCCATTTCATGATGGGTGATTTACAAGTGCACCTCCCCACATGACACAGAGTGTTCGGCTGTATTTGACCAAAAATGCATGATCCCTATGTCCCACCCTCCCTATTCACCCAATCTCACCCCAAATGACTTTTTTTTTTCTGTTTCTCTGGATGAAAAAAGTCATCAAAGGGAAACGTTTGCCAATGTTGAAGAGGTGAAATAAAAAATGAAAGAAGCACTAAGACGCATCAAAATTGACGAGTTCAAAAACTGTTTTGAGCAGTGAAAAAAATGTTTCAATGGGTATATAGCATCAAATTGACAGTACACTAAAGATGATTAACGTTTAAACATGTAAAAATAAATACACAATTTTTTATAAATTTCAGGTCTTTTGGGGTCTCCCTTCGTATGCTTCAACATAGACAAACCTTGAAAACATACTACATGAAACAAGCCAGACACAAAGGGCAAATATTTTACAGTTCAACTTAATTGAGGTACTTAAAATAGGCAAATTCATAGAGATAAAGGGTAGAAGAGAAGTCACCAGGAACTAGGAGATGAGAGGTATTGGGCATTATTGTTTAATGGGTAGTTTCTATTTGGGATGATGAAAAAGTTCTAGAAATGAATAGTGATTATTTTTGCAAAACTTTTACAGTTAATGCTACTGAATTTAAACCTAAAAATGGTAAATTTTATGTTAGTATATTTTTTCAGAAAAGTTTTAAAGAAAAAAAATAGAAGACATCTATATGGCAGAAAATATCAAACACAATGATTAACTATGAAGAAAGTATTTGCAATTCATATCCTAAAAAAACTGAAGACAAAGAGGTCCTCTACCAGTGAGACAAATGCAGCAATCAAATGGAATAAAGGGAAAAAAATAAAAGGAAACAGTTCACATGAAAAGGAAATACAAATGACTCTTAAATGTGTGAAATATTTAACAGAAATGTATATTTAAATTCTAAAGGACCACCAATTCTCTCCTACCTTTTGATGGACAATGATCAAAAGGTATACACCATGGTTAACTGAGCTCTCAGTTGATACTCTCAGTTATCAACTGATCATTGATAACTCATGCAAAGTGATAATGAGTATGAACTAACACAATTTCTATGGAGAGCAACTCAAAAATATTTCTTTGACCAAGCAATTCTACTTCTAGGCATCTTTCCTACAAATACATTGTACATTAGTATTAAATACATGTTTTTAAGAACAAAAATGTAAAAGGATATTCACTGAAGAGTTAAAAGATTAAAACACCCTAAATGTCTCTCAATAGACTACTGATAAAGTAAATGACAATAAAGGCAACTGATGATATATTATGAAGCCTTGGAAACAATGAGGTAACTCTAAATGTACTTACACAATAAAATGTAGTAACCTCCACATAAATTAAGTGCAAACAAGGTACAGAACAATGGATAAACACACAGAGAGTCATACACAAAACAGACATAAATACACAGATGACTGCACAGAATACTTCTACATAAATATCTGAGAAAATGACAACAGTGGGTTGCTTCTAGTGAAGAGAACTGTGTGAATGAGGGAGGGGAAAGAGGACTCTTCCTTCTCACTTTTACCCTGTTTTACACCTTTTAAATTTGGTTCCATATCACATACACTAGAATTTGACTGGGATTTCATTGAACTTAGAGATTAATTTGGAGACAAAAAAATTAACACTTTCACATTATTGAAGTCTTTCCATCCAAATGTACACATCTTTCCAGTCCAGTTTTCTTTATGGTCTATGGCATTATTTTACAATTCCCTTCATATAAGCCTTGCATACTTGTTATAGTTACTCCTGTTTCTTGCAACAGTAAAATTAATTTACCCCTTACATTAAAAATGTTTACACAGCAAATAAACACTATAATGTATAAAAATATGCAAAAGTATTATATATTCATATAAAAAATGTAAGAATTGATATATAACAGTTACAGTTTGACTTTTAAAAGAACACAAATTAAATTGATTATGTGATAATATCCAGTACTGGCAAGATTGTGAAGAAATAATAGAAATGCAGTCATCATAGCAGGCCAGTGGAAGACAATTTTGCAGTATCTACTGAAATGTAAAATAATGTACACAAACTCTGATTCAGTAATTCCTATTATCAGAATCACATGTAAAGAGAACAGACATGAACCCAAAAAATCTTCTACACAATATATTACATGCAGCATTATCTACAAAAAAAATTGAAAAATTAAAAATTTTTGAACTAAATGTCCTTCAACAAAATGTCTTAAACTATGTTATATCCATGCCATGAAATATCACACAACAGTTAAAAAAAACATGGTAGATCTTTTTATATAAACTCAGAAAAACATCTAAAACATATAGCTAGGAGAAAAAAGCAAATTGCATGCCCTGGCCAGTGTGGCTCAGTTGGTTGGGCATCGACCCACAAAAAAAAAGGTTGCTGGTCTGATACCCTGTCAGGGCACATGCCTAGACTGCAGGTTTGGTTCCAAGAAGTGTGTATGAGAGGTAACTGATCTATGTTTCTCTCTCACATCAATGTTTCCCTCCCTCTCTTTCTCCTTCCCTTCACTTCTCTCTAAAAATAAGAAAATCTTAAAAAAAAAAAGCAAGTTGCCAAAAAGTACATATTGTATACGTTTTTAAAATGCACAACAAATTTACTGTTTAATTCATATGGGTACATGATAGTACATCCACAGAAAAGGATTTGCAGCAATGCAAGCTAAATTGGCAATACCATTAATCTCTGGCAAAGTGAGAAAATGGACCAGGGGACTAATGATGGATGACATAACAGATTATGCCTTCATGTTGCTTATAGTCTAGTAACAAAATTTTCTTAATGTATTTTGGTAAGATGTCTAAAACAATGCTACTCTGGCTTTAGAAACTAATAGGAATGATGTGATTAATTTATTAAAAATCCATCTAAGGATTATAATAGAATCTAAATGAAAATCTCTTTTGATATAATAAATAAATGAATAAATCAAATCATTCATTCAGGTTATCTCTAGGGTGTGGAATTTCTAGGGGGTAAGGAACAATCTCTCCTTGCTCATAGGGCCGAATTTAACTGCAAGGTACTTTCAAGTAATTTTAACTGTCTTTGGGGATCCCATCCATTCCCAATTTTAAATACCTCAGTACCCTAGACTCTTTAATTTACCTCAATCAAGATGTTTAAAAGCCCCCAATCTACCTATTTCAAATTATTTTAACTTGCTTTCGCTCTGTACCTGCCTGCACCTTCTCCAGTCTTTGTCTTTTGGGAAGTTATGTATCTAACTACTCATAGTAATCTGGAGTTCCTTCTTAATCTCTATACCTCTCTTCACTCACAACAATGCTATCCATCCCCAGGACCTATTCTACTTAAAACATAAATCTTGAAACTGTGCCCTGGCTGGTGTGGCTCAGTGGATTGAGCACCGGCCTGCGAAACAAAAGATTGCCTTGCCTGTTCAATTCCCAGAGAGGGCACATGCCTGGATTGCTGGCTGGGTCCCTGGCTGGGGACATGCAGGGGTTGGCCAATCAATGTTTCCCTCCCTCTTTCTTCCCTTCCCCTCTAAAAATAATAAAATCTTTTTAAAAAGTCTTGAAACTGTCCACTTTTATCTCTTCTAATACTCCTTTAGCTCTAGAAACTAACCATCATTTTTCTGCTGGATGCCTTTTTTTAAGATCCCCAATCACTTCTTACATGGCTTTCCAGTGTACTTAGGACAAAACATGAGATTCTTCCCCTGATCTGTAAGATTCCTGGCTGATGTGACCCCTGACTGCATTCTAGGTTCGATTTCAGCACCACTCTTCCCCACGTTGTTCATTAAGCTTCTGCTTTAGCAGAAGCCTTCTTTTAGTTTGGGGAGGACCCAAGATCCTCCTTACCTCAGAAGGCCTTTGCACATATTCTTTCTCTGCCTAAAACGTACCAAATGTTCCCTTCTGAACTCCTTCCCAATCTCAGCCTGTTTTTTTATTATTTTTTATCCCTACCCAAGGAAAGAGAGAGGATCATCAATGAGAGCAAAGCATCAATCAGTTGCTTACTAGCATACCCAGTGGGGATCCATGCTAGGATGGGGATCCATGCCAGACAAGGGGGAGGGGTGGAGGTCACATGCATCTACACCTGGACCAGGAATAAACCAGCAACCTAGGTATGTGCCCTAACTGAGAACAGAACGCACAACTCTTCAGTAATGGGATGATACTCCAACCACTCAGGCACACCTGGCCAAGACCCTAGTCTCAGCCTGAAACTCACTTCCTTGAGATCCCACCCTCTCAAACACTTCATTAACCCCTCCCCGGTCTACATTAGATTTCCCTTGTTATACACTCACATCATCACTCACACCTCCTCAGCTGCACTCATCCAATTTTCAATTATATCTATAGCAGCTGTAATCTGTATCACCCATTAGACTGTGTGTTCCATGAATACAAAGACCAAGGTTCTTATTGCCTATCACTATGTCTCCTGAACACAGTGCCTGGCCAATAAATGTTCACGAAATATTTTTATCTAATAAAGGGAAATAAATGACTTCTCTGAATTGGGTGGTTGTTTTTTGCTGCTAACCCCTCCACTATGCCCCCACAAATGAATTCTAACTATACCCCTCCTTCCCTTCCTGAGAACCAAAGGACAGTACCTTCACAGGGACAATCCCTGTGGGGAAACCAGTTTCCCCATTATAAGATAGAAAATTATGAGAATTTCCTCAAAACATACAACAAAAAAAATATCTTTGCCCTGTCTTTGGTCATGCTTTTTTATTACTTCCATATTCAATCTACGTGATTAGTAGATTAGTAGAAATATAGCCTTTCTTAGTACCTAATAAAAGGTTTTCATACCTTATTTTAACCCTTAACCAAAGCAGCTAAAGGAACCCAACTTCTTTCTCCAAACATAGTTTAAAAACTAGGAGAGCATTAGCGAACCTGAACCATATATATTAATTCGAAAACAAACATTTATTTATTCTTATGATACTTGATATTCCAAACTTATGACTTAGTTTAGTGACTGTTTTTAATTCCAAATTCTCCCTACAGTTTAAAGATGATGACACAGAGGACTTAAAAAAAGTAATAGCAACCTTCTTTAGGTCAATTTAAAAGTTCCATGATTAAGACCTCACCTCACCTAGAGGACTTTTGGCCAAGATGGAGGCATAGGCAGACACATTGTGCCTCCGTGCACAAACAAAATAGAGACAACAACAAATTTAAAAACAAAAAACAACCAGAACTGACAGAAAATCGAACTATATGGAAGTCCAACATCCAACAAGTTAAAGAAGAAAACATTCACCCAGACTGGTAGAAGGAGCGGAGACAGGCAACTGGGCAGAGAGGACTTGAGGCAAGGCGGTGGTGGCTGGAGGACTGGGGCTGGCAAGGCAGTGGCTGGCAGACCAGGCAGTCCCAAGTTCTCATGCACATAAACCAGGAGGAACAACTGGGGAGCAAGACAGACCTCACAACCCAGGGTTCCAGTACAGGGAAATGAAGCCTCAAAGCCTCTGACTAAAAATACCTGTGAGGGTTGAGGTGGTGGGGTACATACCCAACCTCCCAGGAGAGTTCACTGGAGAGACCCACAGGATCCTGGAATGTACACAAACCCGCCCACCTGGGAATCAGCAACAGAAGGGCCCAATTTGATTTTAGGTAGTGGGGGAAGTGACCGAAAACCATTAGAGAACCGAGTAGGAGGCACTGTTCCCTCACACCCCTCCCCCACAGACAGCGTCACAAAGCAGCCTTGTGAATTGCCCCACCCTGGTGAACACCTAAGGCTCCACCCCTCGTACGAAACAGGCGCATCAAGACAAAAAAAAAAAAAGGCCCAAATGAAAGAACAGATCAAAGCTCTAGAAAAAATACAACTAAGAGACAAAGAGATAGTCAACCTATCAGATGCACAGTTCAAAACACTGGTAATCAGAACACTCACAGAAGTGACTGAATAAAGTCACAAATTAGAGGGAAAAATGAAGGCCATGCTATGTGAAATAAAGGAAAATGTACAGGGAACCAACAGTGATAGGAACGAAACCAAGACTCAAATCAACCATTTGGAGCAGAAGGAAGAAAGACACATTCAACCACAACAGAATGAAGAAACAGGAATTCAAAAAAATGAGGAGAGGCTTAGGAACCTCCAGGACATCTTTAAACATTCCAACACCCAAATCATAGGGGTGCCAGAAGAAGAGGAAGAGCAAGAAACTGAAAACTTACTTGAACAAATCATGAAGGGGAATTTCCCCAACCTAGCAAAGGAAATAGACTTCCAGGAAGCTCACAGAGTCCCAAAGAAGTTGGACACAAGGAGGAACACACCAAGGCACATTATAATTACATTAGCCAAGATTAAAGAGAAGGAGAGAATCTTAAAAGCAACAAGAGAAAGGAAGAAATTTACCTAGCAAGGACTTCCCATAAGACTGTCAGCTGATTTCTCAAAAGAAACCTTGCAGGCATGAAGGGGCTAGAAAGAAGTATTCCAAGTCATGAAAGGCAAGGACCTCCATCCTTGCCTTTCTATCCAGCAAAGCTCTCATTTAGAATGGAAGGGCAGACAAAGTGCTTCCCAGATAAGGTCAAGTTAAAGGAGTTCATCATCACCAAGCCCTTATTATATGAAATGTTAAAGGGACTTATCTAAGAAAAAGATAAAAAATATGAACAGTAAAATGACAACAAACTCACAGTTAATTAACTGAACCTGAAACAAAAACAAAAACTAAGCAAACAACTAGAACAGGCACAGAATCACAGAAATGGAGATTACATGGGGGGTCATCAGCAGGGAAGGGGGAGAGAGGGAAAAAAGGTACAGAGAATAAGTAGTATAAACAGTAGGTAGAAAATAGAAAGGTGGAGGTTAAGAATAGTATGGGATATGTAGAAGCAAAGAACTTGTATGTAGGACCCATGGACATGAACTAAAGGGGGGGAATGGGGGTGGGAGGGGGTGTGAGGGTGGAGGGGAATAAAGGGGTGAAAATGTGACAACCATAACAGCATAATCAATAAAACATATTTTTTTTAAAAAAACCTCATCTCACCTAAAGAAACAGCAGTATTTGCATCAATAAGCCAATGGGCCCTTGCTAAGTGGTTCCATTTGTTGGTATATCCTCCCATACACCAAAACATAGCAGGTTAAATTCCCAGTATGGCACATACCTAGGCTGCAAGTTCGATCCCCCACTGGGACACATACAAGAGGCAGCCAATCTATGTTTCTCTCTCACATCAATGTTTCTCTTGCCTCACCCCCTTCTTCTCTCTCTCTTAAAGAAAAATCCTACAAACATATCCTCAGGTAAGGATTAAAAAAAACAAAAATAAGTCAATGGGACCACAAATTCAAAAAGGTTGAACTTAAGGCTGAAGTACCTGAACTTCAGGTACTAAGGACTAAAGTAGTCCTACTACTAAATAAAATTTTTTTTGTGGTCCTAAATAAAATTTATTTATTTAGTAATAAATTATTACTAAATAAAAATGTATGACCTCCATTTCATAAGACTCAAATCTCATGACCACTCTTATCAGCATTCTTTTCCAGAGATATGTTCTTTAGATGTTCACTTATTGGTCTCAAAAATCAAAGGATCAGAAAAAGAACATGGACTATACACCAAAGGAAATCCTTGGGTGTTTTTTTCCCTTAGGAGACAAACTTCACAAAGTAAATAGTCAATCCTATCTATCATTTACAACTCGGTGTAGTTTTGTTTTTTAATTAGCTAGTAAGTATTATAAGCTCTGAAGCAAAGATGCTCATTAAGTCTTACTTCATTTCTCTCCTTTATTCATTCCTCATAACTTGAGCTCTACTTTTGTGTTTCAATTCTATCAGACATTTAATACAATAATAACAATTACCATTTATAAAGACATATCGGTCCTTGGTACCACACTCATTGAAACTACCTTAATATATAGGTATCTTAAATATATGAGGGGGAGCCAGAAAAGACCTATAAAAAATTGTGTATTTGTTCTTACATGTGTAAACTTCAATCACCTTCAAAGTACTCTCAATTTAATGTAATACACGTATTGAGATGTTTTTTCCACTGCTCAAAACAATTCTTGAACTCACTGATTTTGATGTCTTTTAGTGCTTCTGCCATTTTTTGTTTCATCTCTTCCATATCAGCAGAACATTTCCCTTTAATGACTTTTTTAAGGAGCTGGGGGGACAGAAAAAAAGACACTCCGGGCAAGATTGGGTGAATAGGGAGGGCTGGGCACAGGGGACATGCATTTTTGGTCAAACACTGCTGAACACTCAGTGTGATATGGGGAGGTACACTTGTAAATCACCCATCATGAAATGGGCAAATGCGCTGAAAGAGCCTTCAAAAAAATTTCACTGAAACTGAACGCGAACTCTCACAACAATGACAACTGGCACACTGATACAGATGGGTTCTTAGAACACTCACCTAGGAGGGAGGCCTGTACTATAACGGGCCCGCCCTCCAGAAGACAATTCTCGTTTATGGGTTTCCCCCTCGTATTATGACCCCATTTTGTAGATGGTAAACTACTGTGTTATCAGATAACTTTCCTATGGCATACAACAGGCAAAGCCACAGTTTATACCTAAAGTCCATATAGCTTTCATTGCACCACATTATCTCTCAATCATATAGAACCAAGGTTGTGAACTAGTCTGATACACTGACCACTGGAATTCAAACATTAATCAGCTGAATGCTTTTACAACATATAAGGATAGGCAAGGGATTATAAGAATCATCACACCTGCATATCAAAAATGTCAATTGTGGGCCCTGGCTGGCATAGCTCAGTGGATTGAGCTCGGGCTGCGAACCGAAGTGTCGCAGGTTCGATTCCCAGCCAGGGTACATTCTTGGGTTGCAGGCCATAACCGCCAGCAACCACACATTGATGTTTCTCTCTCTCTATCTCCCTCCCTTCTCTCTCTAAAAATAAATAAATAAAAACTTAAAAAAAATAGTTTAAAAGAAAAATGCTTTAAAAAAATGTCAATTGTTGGTAATAGTCTATATGCAGACAAATAAGAATATATTTTAAAATGCAAACGCTGGTCTCAAAAGAAATGGATTATGGGAAACTTTCATTTATCATCTCATATATTTCTTTACTACTTGAAGATTTTAAGACCATCTTTTATTTTTATAAGCAAAATATTCTTTAGAACTGTCCTGATATGCATACAACTATTTCTGTATATTGTCTGTTTGTTTATATTTATTCATTTCCAGATCCTCTCCCCTAAACTGAACACTGAGAACACACCTAAAAACACAGCACATTTCCTAATAGATTTCTTCTTTTTAAAGTCCAGACTAGTTTGTATTTTGTTTCATAAGCCAACAGGAATCCCTCCTCAAGTTTCTGCAAAGTGACTGATCCAATCAGTTCAGGCTGGGCTTTTGAAAAAATTGATCTGGCAGTAGACTAGAATAAGGAACAGGGTGCATGTGCACTATAAATACACATAACACCCTATATTCTAACACAATGAACTATGGTTCAAGTACAAAACAAGGGATAGCTAAGTATCTTGGGAAATAAGGACACTTAAATGTCTCAACATTTTGGGGAAGTGAAGGAGAAGGTAAGAAGTATAAGAATAAAACCATATTAAGTTCAAAGTCCCAGGAGTCAAGAGAGTTTCAAAGAATATAATAAATTTCAAGTGTTCTAGAATACAAAAAAAAAAAGAGGCACTTGTAGATTTGACAAAAAGTCACTAGTGAACTGAAAAGAGCACATCTGGTATAGTGTTGAGAGTACAAGTCAGTGAACTTCTTTTGAAAAGTCTGGGAAAAGGAAAAAGTTTGTTTTGGAAAAGTTGCTTAGATTCTGGAGGATAGAGCACTTTAGCCCACTTTTAGGCTAATAAGGTAGCTAAATAAGGGAAGCTGTTGAAGAGGAAGATATAATCCTCCTCTTTACTCTAAGATGAGCATTCAGTGCATTTACTGTACTAGTGGTAGCAACAAATTCATGTTTGGTCCATACAGATAATTGTAGCTGCTGCTAACTGAGCAACTACCATTGGCCAGTCACATAGCCTATAATAGTGTTAATCCTTATCTCATAAGCAATCTTAGGAGAGCAGGCATTAATTACTATACTCATTTGTCAAAATGAGTAAAATAAGGCTCAGAGGTAAAATGACTTACCACAGATCACCAACTTGTAAATAGTAAAGCAAAACTGGGTTTTAACAGTTTTATTGAGGCATAATTTGCATACAATAAAATTTACTTATTTTGTGAAATCTTTGAAAAATTTTAGTAAACTTACGTATTTACATAGTCATTACCACTATATAGTTTTAGAACATTTTCATCATCCCAAAGTTCCTTTGTAGGCAAGACAGATTTGAACCCCAACCCAACTCCAAAACTCATGTCATATTGCAAATCTCCTGTAACACTCAATTGACAAAAATTGATTTCAGCAGCAGAACTGCAAAATTAAGTCTCACTAGATCCCCTTCCATATGAAGTTCCAATATACCATTAGAACCACACCCACATTGCATCTTTGACCAAATTTTTTTTTAACTAGAGTTACCTTTTTTTTTTAAGATTTTATTTATTTATTTTTAGAGAGGAGAAGGGAGGGAGGAAGAGAGAGACAGAAACATCAATGTGTGGTTGCCTCTCGGCATGGCCCCCAATGTGGACCTGGCCTGCAACCCAGGCATGTGCCCTGACTGGAAATCGAACCTGTGACCCTTTGGTTCGCAGCCCACGCTCAATCCACTGAGCTACGCCAGCCAGGGCTTTAACCAAATTTAAGTTTACTAAAATTTCATATGCCTCAAATAAGTACAGAAAAATTAGACTTAGAACACAGGATACTATTACAGATACTGTGTTGCATTTTTTTTTTTTAATGCAAAAAGAGTTAGGAGGAAGACTGGATGAAAACAGCTAGGCAAGGACATCAAGGATGAAAATGTGATGTACAAGTGAAATGAACAGAAAATAAGAGAAGTCAGGAGTTTGTCTCAAGGAAGACAAAGACTAATTTGAACAGAAGCTTCTCTTTGATGAGCAATGCAAAAACACTATTCGGAGATACATATGTAATGATTTATTAGACAGGCATTAAACTTATCTGATTAAGAAACAGAACTAGAGACTGAACTGGTGTAGCTAGGTGGGTTGGACGTCCTCCTGCAAACCAAAAAAACCTGGACTGCACGCCAGGTGGCCAGGTTGGGAGCCAATGAGAGGCAACCAACAAATGTTTCTCTTGCACATCAATGTGTCTCCCTCTCTTCCTTCCTCCCTTCCCTTCTTTCTAAAAATAAATTTTAAGAAATCTTTAAAGTAAAAAAGAATAGGAATATACAATATTAAAGACAAAAAACATACAAAGTGAGACAATATTCACTGTACTGATAGTTGTAAAGCTAAGACAAGTTTAATTTCATAGTAATGATATAAAGTAACTAATTAAAACAAGGAGCCCTGGCTTGTGTGGCTCAGTGGATTGAGCATTGGCCTGCAAACTCAATTCCTGCTCAGGGCACATGCCTGGATTTCAGCCAGGTCCCTGGCTGGGGGCTTGCAAGAGGCAATGAGTAGATTTTTCTCCCCCTGTCTTTCTCTCTCCCTTACTCTCTCTCTAAAAATATATGAATAAAATCTTGTAAAAGAAAAAAAAAAAAAAACAAGGACCAAATTTCCAATACTTCAAAACAAACAAACATAGAACCATGAACATGTCAGAATTCTGGTATCATATTAGGGCTAGAAATAAAACAAATTAAAATAATTTAAAATAAAATATGACACCCTGGCTGGTGTAGCTCAGTGGATTGAGCACAGGCCAGTGAACCAAAGGGTTGCCAGTTCAATTTCCAGTCAGGGTACATGCCTGGGTTGCAGGCCAGGTCCCCAGGTAGAAATGCATTGATGTTTCTTTCCCTCTCCTCCTTCCCTTCCCCTCTCTATATAAATAAATAAATAAAATCTTTTTAAAAATAAATAAAAATAAAATAAGATATTATAAGCGTGAAAGAAAAAATACAAATACAAATATAAAACCAAAAGGTATAATAGGACACCAGGTCAAGATGGCGGCATAGGTAAACATTGCTCAACTCCTTGCAAAACCTCATATAAATTACAACTAAAATATAGAACCACCATGAAGCAGAACCATCAGAAAAGAGTTGAATGGAAGACTGACAATTACAGAATTACATAAACCACATCTATCCAGACTGGTAGGAGGGGCACAGACGTGGATTGGGCTGGACCCACATCCACAGGTAGTGGATAAAACTTCATGAGGGTTATCTCAGGAGTGAGAAGTCCCAGACCCACACCAGGCCCCCCAGCCAAGGGTTCCACTGGTATGAACATAAGTCTCCATAACTTACAGTTGCAAAAACCAGCAGGAATTGAGTAAGTGGAAAAAATTTCTGGAGTCCCAAGGAGTTCCCCCTAGAGAAACCACACCTATACTCACTCAGATTCACTCTGAGATGCAACACTGAGGTGGCAGCTTAAAAGGCACCAGTGGCATAAGGGGGGGAACTAAAGTGTCTGGCATCAAGGCGGAAGCTGGAGGACAGTTTTCTCTCCAACAGAAAGGTGGGCCAAGACCAATGACCTGTTTCTGAGCCGTCCCCGCACAGAGCCACAGTGCCACAGAGCCAGCAGGCTGGTACCATATCTGAGTAACTGTGATGTTTCCATATGAATGCCTTGGTCTTAGCTCAAGCTTTACAACTTCCTAAATCCCATCAAACAAGCAGTAGCTAGCCTCTCAGAGCCCCTAGCTCCACCCAGTATCTCTTGCTAAGGGGCCCTAGGCCCAGTACTAGCAGGAACCTGTCTAGATTCACTGAGTGGGGGTACGGGGTAGAGCGGGTAAAGGAAGAAATACTGGAACTGTAATAACATAAGCAATAAAATATAATTTTTTAAAAATGTATAATTTCAAGAATAATTGACTTCTGCACTGCCATGACTAATTAGCTTGAACTATTCTTAGTCTGATCCAGCTCAATAGTCCAAAAAATGCTCTTCCTAGGCCTCTTTGAAATGAATGACTTATAAAATTATTCCAGCATTACAAGAAGTTTTTTTAATGTTATAAGTTAGAAAACCATGATTTCAGCTCCAAATGCTATAAAAATAAATCCACACAAGGTATGTGGGTAATTACAGCAAAAGTAATATACATATGGCATTGTTATAAAGTAAAAAAAAAACAATCTGTCTCACTGAATTAGTCATATTTTATAAACTCTCTTCTGTTTAAAACTCTAACCATACTTCACAATTTTACTTAAAATAGCCATTTAAGCATTTTTCCTATCCAATCTAAATTATTTAAAAGTTTACTGCAAGAATTATGACAGATCTTTCACAATTTTTTTAATTTGAGGTTCCAACAATTAATTCAACTCCTAGTAAATTTATCTTAAAATTACAATTTAACATTAACTTTTTTAAAGATTGATTGATTGATTTCGGATTGGGGTGCTGTCCTATGAACCAAAGGGTCGCCAGTTCAATTACCAGTCAGGGCACATGGATTGGCTGTGGACCAGATCCCCTGTAGGGGGCGCATGTGAGGCAACCACACATTGATGTTTCTCTCCCTCTCTGTCTCCTTTCCCCTCTCTCTAGAAATAAATAAATAAAATAAAATTTTTTTAAATTTTTAAATCATACTAAAATAATAATTTAAGGATAAAATATTTTAAATATTTTTAAATTGAACTATAATTGACATACATTATATTAGTTTGAGATATATTTATTTTTTTAATCTTTAAACTTCAAATTCACAAAAACAAATTTGACTTCAAATTCACTAGGTACACTATTGAAAAAAAATCTAGAACCTCTGGAGAAGAAAGAGAAACCTGATCCTTGACAGCCTATTGATACTAAAGATAATGGTTGAGCCATGGCCAATGTGGCTCAGATGGTTGCAGTGTCATCCCATACACTAAAAGATTCCAGATTTGATTCCCAGTCAGGGCACATACCTAGTTCGTGAGTTCAATCCCTGGTTGGTGCACATACACGAGGCAACTGATCAATGTTTCTGCCTCACATCAATGTTTGTCTCTTTCTTTCTATCTAAAAGCAATGAAAAGAATGTCTTTGGGTGGAGATTAAAAAAAAATTTTTTTTAAAGAAAATGATTGAAATTCTCTATAATCTGATAACTTCAACAAAAATAAAACCAAGAACATAAAACAATGAAATATGTCTTTTTAAACCAGATCAATTAAATATTCGTTATTTATTTGTCCTAATATCCAAAGTTTATTTTTAAATCACTTTTTATAATAACAAACACTAAGACCTACAGGACACTAATGAAATCATTAAAAATAAACCCCAACAATTATACCTTCTTCCAAATTAAAAAACATGAATTTCCTTAAATTGTATTACTTCTGCGCTGGCTGGTGTGGCTGAGTGGACTGAGTGCCAGCCTGCAAACCAAGGGGTCACGGGTTCATTTCCCAATCAGGGCACATGCCTGGGTTATAGGCCGGGTCGCCAATTGGGGGCATGTGAAAGGCAGCTATTTCTCTCTTTCACAGAGATGTTTCTCTCCATTTCCTTCCCTTTCTCTCTCTAAAAATACAGACTTTTTAAAAAAATTTATTACTTCTAATTTTCAATGGACTGCTATGAGGTTAAAATAAACAAATCCCAAACTAGCCATGTGATCAAGAGATTTTGCACACCCCTCTAAACATTTTTAACTCTAAATTAATTTTTTAATAGTATACAAAAATTTATTCTAGACTTCCAAATACTTCAAGTATTATTAAAACTTGGTATAAAAATTAATATATTTTAAAATATGCAATAAAACAAATATGCTGAAATGTGTTTTTAATCCAAATTTTAACTCACACGGAGCTGACCAATGTACCTTTTTTTTTAATTATTGATTTTAGAGAGAGAGAAAGAGAAAAACATTGATTTGTTGTTCTACTCATTTATACATTCATTGGTTGATTCTTTTATGTGCCCTGACTGGGGATTGAACATGCAACCTTGGCATATCCGGACAATGCTACCTGGCCAGGGGAAGATGACCAATTTATCTTGCTACCAATAAGTGTTTAGTGCTGGCCTCAATAATTCTCTTCCCATCTCTATTTTAACAACAGAAATCTAAGATTATAAAGTAACTTGTTTAAAAAGAAGTTGCAAATGTGAAAATTTGCAACTCCAACTATGTAAAACAGAATTTTCTTGCTGTATACAAACAAAATAAAAAATGCAAATAAACTACAACTTTTACCTAGGGTCCCACAGTTCAAAATTATGGCTTTATCTAACAGCAGTTTTTCTCACTGACAACTTCATAGGTCTTTACACACTGCATAAGTTGTGCGTAAGAAGTTTTAGGTTTGCTTAGTTCAAAAGTCCTGTTCAAGTCTACAAAGCCAGTTTTATGTTCTGACAGAAATAGAAAATCAGTCAACTAAAATTTTTTAAAATGGAAAATGCACTGAATCAAAACCATCTCTCTGTCTACTTGTTTCCCAACTGAAAATGCCCTGCATAAAATTACTGTTCAAGAATCCAATGGGTGTTTGGACTCACTGCACTCCCTAAAAAACACAAGCAAGTTGAATACGCCAAAAGTCTTCTTATAGTAAGTGTTATTCAAAATAATAATAATCCATGTTTCAAATGTTGTTACATGGAGCAAAGACAGATGTTATGCCTAGAAAGAGAAAAAAATACAAAACTTCTAATTATTCCACACCTTTTGACAACAAAGAGAGAGCTCCAGAATTTCATATATATTCCTTCTATTACAGCATCTAATTAAAGGTAAAGATTCACTTTATCTCAAAGGCAAAAGTATAATGAAACTTTTAAGACCATAAACACTTACACAGGTGGTATGTCAAAAAATATCCATCAGCACCTGTGTGACATCTAAGTGATGTAGGGACTGTTGTCACCAAATGAGGTACAAAAGTCCAGCCTAAGAGATTATATAAAAGTAGAACAAGGTGAGGTCCTGGCTGGTGTGGCTCAGTGGACTCAGCACTGGCCTTCAAACCAAAAGGTCGCTGGTTTGATTCTCAGTGAGGGCACATGCCTGGGTTGCAGGCCAGGTCCCCAGAGGGGAGCATGCAAGAGGCAACCATGCATTGATGTTTCTCTCCCTCTCTTTCTCCCTTCCCCATTATCTATAGATAAATAAATAAATAATCCTTTAAGGGGTTGGGGGGGGGGAGAAAACATGGAAAGTAGGAACACCCAGTAACTTTCCCCCAACTTTTTAAAAGGACAGGTGGGAGAGGAGTGTGATACATACTATTAAGAATACTCTAGGGGGAGGTGAGGCACAAAAAGAATGCTCTGAAGAAAACCCCCCTAAGTGTGTATTTTAACTGTCAACATAGTTCATAAGTGTATCTAATACCACCTAACTCATATTAAGTGCCCAATAAATAATAAACTCATTTAGTCAAAGTCAATTAAAAATTGTCAGGTTTTCTTCATCTTGTCTGACACATTAAAACACCATTAACTGTCATTTTTAAATAATTTTTATTCCAAGCTAAATCATTAAGCAAAACAAGAATGACATTTGGTATTATTCTTCCTCTACAAATTAGGAATACAAATAGTACCTATATCAGTGGGTTTTCATGAGTATTAAATTACTTAATACATGTTAAAATTAGTTTGGACATGTGTACAAATTAGAGTACGTAAATGATATGTACACAGAGATTCAGTATACTACTCTCACTCGTAAATTTGAAAACTTCTAAATCAACTTTTTAACTTAGTTTATAATAGTGCTGACATACAACTGGGGTTCAACACATGCTATTTTTATTACCCTAGAGGCTCCTCGCTAAGATTAAAGGAAATAATACCTGAAAGTGTTGTGCACTGTGCCTAGACTGCTGATCTATTTAATATGAGCTGTCACTTTTAAATCATCCTTTACAATCAGTATTCAGAAAATATTCACCAATTAACTGTCCTCCGACCCTTTTGGGACTTCCTAATTAAGTATAAGCTACCATACTTATGACTCGCCTCTCACAGAGATCTTCAAGTTACAGTATCAACTGTCAATGGACTCCAGAAATACAATGTGCCTATAGTGCTAACTTCACTGATATTTTATAACTAATTTTAAATGATGGAAGTTTTGATTGATTATGTTTATGTTACTGTAAAGAACATTATCAGACTGCCTTAAAATAAACAAATTGCAAGCATTAAACAATACTCTCAGATAACACATTTAAGAATGACTCAAGTGAAGACTACTGAGCTCAGAAGATGGGCAACTAGAGTAACTGAAGCAATGGGCTGGTGTGATCAGCATACTATTGATAATTGGTGCACTAAGAGTATTAAAGGAGTGGACTTCATGCCTAGGCAGACATGAAAGAGATCGACCAACTCATGAACACGAAGTCTAAATCTGAGTTTTAAATAAGACACAAACGAAAAGTAAAATGGTTATTTCTATTTTTCCAATCCCTCAATCAATTATCTATTGTAAAGGTAGAAAAAAAGGTTAAAGAGGGTTGCTTACATAGCTTTTAAAACAAACTTCAGTTCCCACTGTGGAACTCTAGAGGGCACCAGAAATATGCCCTCGGTCCCTGCAACCCTCCTCTGAGTAACATAGCTTGCTGCAGGACCAACGTCTGGTTGCTGAGGTTGGTGTTGCAGCAGCAGGGACATATCTGCAGCGGTACAAATGGCAGTGCCCACTCCCAGATGACTCCCCAACCATTACCCAGGCTTCGGCCCCGTATGCTCCTCCCCTTCAAAACAACGGGAACAGACAGGTCCTAAGGCTGAACCCCTACAAACTGACAACTTCCTCTAAGAGCAACAAATCAGGGGTAAAAGACTCACAATGAGGGTATTTTCCTTCTCTCCGACTGTCAAAGATGCACCACACAGGGTTGTAGACGATTTCTGGTCCTGGGGTAAGACGAAAAATTAGAACTGTATAAAGAACAATATATCCAGGTGGGCCAAACAAGCCTTCCCACCAGAAGGAAACAGATAAGGGAATAGAGGTCAAGGAGGTTCGGCTCTTCTGTTATCACTGACCAGCCGAACAATCCCTTGTACGTAAAGCGAAACAAAACGACGTAAAATAAGAATCTGGTACCAAAACCCAAATGAAAGATAAAATCTGGAGGAAGAAGGCGGAGGGCATGCAACCTGCCCCAGGGAAGGGAACGGGGGAAGGGCAAACATTGCCTCGACGCCAGCAAGGGAATAGCATTTTCTCCCAAATGGGCCCACCCGGAGCCTCTCCCGTAGCCTCTCCCGTCACTCCAGGCACCAACTCTAAGGTAAGAGTGGCTCACGTCGCCGCTAGGATGAAGTCTCCAATATTTGTCCCAAACGTCTGCCCTGGGCCCGAGACTCGCCCCCCCCCCCTCCGCAGTCGGAGACCGGCTGCGCTGCCTCCTCGTCCGCCATTAGAGACCCAGCCAAACAATACGTGCGGAGCAGGGCCGCACAGTACCAGGGACGGGAGAGCGGAGAAGGGCCCAGCGCAGACACTGACCCTCGCCCCCAAACTTGGGGGCCCCGACTCCAGCGAGTCCCGGGAGCTGAAGACCGGCCGCCCCTCCCCCACCGTCCCCCAGAGAAAAAGAAAAATGCCCAAGACCACCCCCCCCCCGCGCCGGCGCCCCCCTCCCGGCCTGCTCACCGGGCCCTCCCGGCCTCGCCCTCGGCCCGCAGCCCTCCGGCCGCACGCGACGGCGCTGTGACATGAGCCAGCCCGGACCAACCCCCGGGATCCGACGCGCAGGGGCTACGGCAACCGCGCCGCGGGGGTTAGTCCCGGGCCGGTGGGAGGCTCCGGAGGCCGCCCTAGCTCATCTCCGCCTCCCCGGCAGCCTCCGCCTCCCGAGGCTGCGCTGCACCCACCCACCCCCACTGTCCGCGGGCCCGGACTGGGAAGACCGCGGGGACGAGCCTCACCCGGTTCTGGCTGCGGCTCCGTGAACGAACCTCCCCTCCCTCGACCCACCCCCTTCGGCGACGCGCACAACTCCGCTCGGTCCAGTCCCGGGTTTAGTGCTGTGAGCAGGAGCTGGAGCAGTAGCAGCGAAGGAGGAGGAGGAGAAGGAGGAGGCGTCCGCGGAGGAGGTGGAGGCGGCGGCAAGGCAGAGGCCAAACACGCCCCGCCCTCCGAACCCCAATTGGCTTGCGGGGAAGGCTGGCTTAGGTGCCCGGGGCACTTCCATTGGTTGGGTCTCCCTTCCTTCAGGAAGCCCTTGAGGGGATGGCCCGAGAGGTTCTCCATCAAGCGCAGATCACACCCCCCGCCTTTTCGATTCCCTTTCCCCTCCGCCAGCCCGGGCCTTCGCCCCCGCCTCCCGCCCCGCCCCCACCCGGTCCATCAGGTCAGCGGCCTGACTTTCTTTGCGGCCGCGCAAACCTCCCACTCGGCCCTAGAGGGGGAATAAGGAGAGACTGTCCAAGTGTCTGGACGGGTCGAGACGCTGAGGCCTGGCCGCCTGCTCTCTATCGGGCCAGGGAGTACAGGCCGCCGCGTTGGTTCCCAGGGTTCTGCTTGGGGAGGGACGCGGCCTCGAAGTCCCCAAAAACCTTCCTGTGCAGGTCCTGGAGACCCCGTGCGCGCTCCCGAATAGGGATTGCTGCGGGCCAGGGATATGTGGCGGCGGGCGAAGGTGTTACGGAGTGATTTCGGGCGGACGCACGTCCACCCGCGCCTCGTCCTCTGAGGAGCAGCCCCGCCGCCCGTCATGGCTGCGGGAGGAGACGGCGTCCTCCATCTTGTCGGGGCCCACTCGGAACCGGGCCCGTGGGGCTGGGCGACGTGTTCCCGAGCAGCCGTCGCTATGCTGCGCCATTCGGCCAAGGGAGATCCCGCTCCCAGCGTCCGCGTGGGGCTCGGGGACAGGAGACAGCGGGAACTCCCAGACGCCACTCCCCGCCCCAGCGACCAAAATGGAGGCGCTGCAGGCACCCCCTATACTGGGCCCACGGATGGACGGACAGGGGCCACCGCGTGTTCTTGGAGGCTTCCGCCGCCACCCTGCGCTGTCTGGTCTTCCGGCAACAAGGGTCAACAGCCCGCCCCGTCGGCCCGAGGAGCAGCGCACCGGCCACTGCTCCTCTTTTGTTCCCGTCCACCCCGACGTCTCAAGCGCACGCAGGACCGGTGAGGTTCCAGGACTCCAATCTGGCCCTAGCGGCCGATGGCGGGATAACAGCGACGGAGTTGGGGACATGGATGGATGAATTAAACTTAGTTCCACCATTATCCGCCACTGCCTACTAATGAATAGACGTGTGATATTACCATTGAACGTTGTACGAGATGAAGTGAAGGGAGGTGAAGGGGACGTTTTTAATGAAGTTAACCATCCTCAAAGGTCTCGGTAAAAACTGACGATAAACACTGTACCAACTTACAGCAAAAGAAATTGAGATTCATATATGAATTATGAGTTTAAAAAATAAAGTAATTCTTCCAGCTAGGGAGAAATGCAATAAATATAACTCTAAGCTTAAGAATACCCAAGATGTATTTCAACCAGCTTTCTCAAAATAGTATCACTGCGGGTTGGAGAAGGGTAGCAAAACTTTTATTTGATAACTGTAAACTTTTCTCACTACAATGAAATATCCTTATAAGACTTCATAATACACAGCTCTGTTTTGCATTTACATTCTTTTTTAATATAGTTTATTGATTATGCTGTTACAGTTGTCCCGTTTTCACCCCTTTATTCCACTCCGCCCTGCACTCTGCCTGCCCCCAGCATGCTCCCCATTTAGTCCATGTCCATGGGTCCTACATCTAAGTTCTTTGGCTTCTACATTTCTTATCGTATTCTTAACCTCCGCATGTCTATTTTTTACGTACCGTTTATGCTATTACTCTCTGTGCCTTTTCTCCCTCTTGCCCCCCTTTCCCACTGATAACCCTCCATGTGGTCTCCATTTCTGTGATCCTGTTCCTGTTCTAGTTGTTTGCTTAGTTTGTCTTTTTTTTTTACGTTCAGTTGTTAATAGCTGTGAGTTTGTTGTCATTATACTGTTCATATTTTTTATCTTCTTTTTCTTAGATAAGTCCCTTTAACATTTCATATAATAAGGGCTTGGTGATGATGAACTACTTTAACTTGACCTTATCTGGGAAGCACTTCGTCCTTCCATTCTAAAGGATAGCTCTGCTGGATAGAGTAATCTTGGATGTAGGTCCTTGCCTTTCATGACTTTGAATACTTCTTTCTAGTCCCTTCTTACCTGCAAGGTTTCTTTTGAGAAATCAGCTGACAGTCTTATGGGAACTCCTTTGTAGGTAACTGTCTTCTCTTGCTGCTTTTAAGATTCTCTCCTCTTTAATCTTAGCTAATGTAATTATGATGTGCCTTGGTGTGTTCCTCCTTGGGTCCAACTTCTTGGGGACTCTGAGCTTCCTCGACTTCCTAGAAGTCTATTTTCTTTGCCAGATTGGGGAAATTCCCCTTCATGATTTGTTCAAATAAGTTTTCAGTTTCTTGCTCTTCCCCTTCTCCTTCTATAATTTAGATGTTGGAATATTTAAAGATGTCCCTGAGGTTCCTAAGCCTCTCCTTATTTTTTTTAATTCTTATTTCTTCATTCTGTTCTGGTTGAATGTTTCTTTCTTCCTTCTGCTCCAAACGGTTGATTTGAGTCCCGGTTTCATCCCTGTCACTGTTGGTTCCCTGTACATTTTTCTTTAGTTCATATAATGCAACCTTCATTGCTGCCTGGGTCTTTTTTGTGCTCTTGAAGTACCCAGTGAGTTCCTGGAGCATCCTGATAACCAGTGTTTTGAATAGCTTAAGAATACCCAAAATGTATTTCAACATCTGTGCATCTGATAGGTTGGCTATCTCTTTGTCTCTTAGTTGTATTTTTTCTGGAGCTTTGATCTGTTCTTTCATTTGGGCCATTTTTTTTGTCTTGGCTCACATTGCGTAGTAAGAGGCATAGCCTTAGGTGTTCACCAGGGCAGGCCAACAGGGTCTGAGAGGGAACAATGTCGCCTATTTGGCTCTCTGCCGGTTTTTAGTCACTTCCCCCACTACCCACAATCAAATTGGGCCCTTCTTATGCTGATTCCCAGGTGGGTGGGTTTGTATACATTCCAGGACCCTGTGGGTCTTCCAACAAACTCTCCTGTGAGGTTTGCAGTTTCTCCCACCACCTCAACCCCCACAGGTGTTTTCAGTCAGAGGCTTTGAGACTTTATTTCCCCACGGTGGAACCCTGGGTTGCTCAGTCTGTCTTGCTCCCACATTATTCCTCCTGTTTTATCTGCATTCGAACTTGGGACCGCATGGTCTGAAAGCCGCCACTTCACTGGGTCCACCAGCCACTGCCTTGCCAGCCCCAGTCCTCCCGCCGCTGCCTTGCCCTGAATCCTCTCTGCCTGGCTGCCGGTCTACGGCCCCTCCTACCAGTCTGGATGAATGTGCCTTCTTTAACTCCTTGGATGTTGAACTTCCATACAGTTCTGTTTTCTGTCAGTTCTGGTTGGTTTTTGTTTTTAAATTTGTTGTTGTCCTTCTTTTGGTTGTGCGAGGAGTCATAGTGTGTCTGCCTACGCCTCCATCTTGGCCAGAACTTTGCGTTTACCTTCTTGGTAGCGCTGCCTTCATAATAGAAATGGTCTGTTACCAAATGCAGAGCAACATTGTAATAATCCCATTTTCTGGTACCGTGTACCATTATGGTAGCGCCTGCTTGTTGATTTATAGTTAGAAGGCTTAGAGATACTTGCCTTTGTTAGAGAACAAACTGACAGTGACCACAGGGGAGGAGAAAGGGGGATAACTGGGAAAAAGGGAGAAATATAAAGGAACCTGTATAAAGGACCCACGGACAAACACAAAGTGGGAGGAAGGGGTGCATTGAATGTGGGTGGGGGGGTGGAAGGGTTGGGCAGAGCAGAGTAATGAGGGGGGAATGGGGACAATTGTAATTGAACAATAAAAAATATTTTAAAAGATTTTATATCTTTATTTTTGGAGGGAAAGAGGGAGAGAAACATCAGTGTGAGAGAGATACTTTAATTCGTTGCCTCTCACTTGCCCCTAGGCACGGTCCCTAACTAGGAACCAAACCAGCAAACTTTCGGTCCACAGGCTGGCACCTAATCCACTGAGCCACACCATCCAGAGCATTAACTATTATTTTTTAAGTTTCTGTATTAGGTAGCTATTCTTTAAGATATTAAAACAAGGTAAATACAATAAAATAATTTTTCAGTATTTTCTGTTTTCAAAGGTAATAAATGCACACTTAGTGACAAAAAAAATCTTAGAAAGCCTGAAAAGTGCAAAGAAAATATTCCAATTATTCTTGCACTCAAGGATGACTACTGTTAACATTTTTTTCACCAGACCTTATTTTTTAGAGCACTTTAAGTTTACAGCAAAATTGATCAGAAAGCACAGTGTCACCATTTACCCTTGTCCCCACACGTGGACAGCCTCACTAACTAGCAACATACAGCATCAGAGAGGTATATCTGTTATAATGGGTAAACCTATGACACATGATAGTCACTCAAAGTCATTAGATTACCTTCTAGTACATTCTTCATATTGTACACTCTACAGGTTTGTACAAATGTAGAATGACATGTATATCCCCCATTATAGCATCACACAGAATTATTTCACTGTCCTAAAACTCCCCTGTGCTCTACCTAGTCATGCCCCCCACCCACTAACTAGTGGCAAGAACTGACCTTTTCACTGTGTCCATACTTTCACAAATGTCAGAGTTGGGGTCATATATTATGTGGCCTTTTGCAACTGGCTCCTTTCACTTAGCAATAAGCATTTGAGTTTCTTACATGTCTTTTCTGACTTGATAGCTCCTTTATTTTTATCACCTAATAATATTCTATTGTATGGTTGGAACATAGCCTATTCATTCAGCTATTGAAGGACATCATTTTATTTTTTTAAAGGTTTTATTTATTCATTTCTAGAGACATGAAAGGGAAGGAGAAACAGAGGGACAGAAACATAAATGCATGAGAAAAACATGGATCAGTTGCCTTTCACGCCCAATCTTGCTTGTTTGAAAGTTTTATTTATTGTGATTAAAGCTGCTATAAACATTCATGTACAGGTGTTTGTGTGGACATAATTTTTCAGTTTATTTGGATAAATACCAAGGAGAATGATTGCTGTATCTTATGAAAAGACTATCTTCAGTTTTGTAAGAAACCATAAAACTGTGTTCCAAAGTGGAAATCTGGTGTTGGTGGTGTTTTAGATTTTCCCCATTATAATAGGTAATGCAATGGTAGCACGTGGTTGTTTATATTGTTAATGTTTTCCTGTACCAATATTTTTTCACTTTATTTTCCACAGAATATTTTTAATTGTATTTTATTAATTATGCTATTACGCTTACCCTGAATTTTTCACCTTTGCGCCCCTCCATCCAGTGCCCCCTAGTTCCTCAGGCAGTCCCACCACCATTGTTCATGTCTATGGGTCATGCGTATAAGTTCTTTGGCTACTTTATTTCCTATACTGTACTTTACATCCCCATGACTATTCTGTAACTACCTATTTCTACTTCTTTATCCCCTCACCTCTTCACCCATTCCTGCACACACCTCTCCCATCTGGCAACCATCAAAATGATCTTCATGTCCATGATTTTATCTCTGTTCTTCTTGTTTGCTTAGTTTGTTTTTTAGAATCAATTGTTGATAGATATATATTTTTTGCCATTTTATTTTTCATACTTTTGATCTTTTTCTTTTCTAAGATAAGTCCCTTTAACATCTTATATAATAATGATTTCATAATGATAAACTACTTTAGCTTTTTCTTGTCTGGGAAATTCTTTATCTGCCTTTCAATTCTGAATGATAGCTTTGCTGGGTAGAGCAATCTTGCTGTAGGTGCCTGCTTTTCGTGACCTTGAATATTTCTTGCCAATCCCTTCTGGCCTGCAAAGTTTCTTTTGAGAAATCAGCTGACAGCCTTATGGAAACTCCCCTGTAGGTAACTAACTTACTTTCTCTTGTGGCTTTTAAGATTCTCTCTTTATCTTTAACCATTGGCATTTTACTCTGATGTATCTTGGAGTGGGTCTTTTTGCATCCATCTTATTTGGGACCCTCTGTGTTTGCTGGACTTGCATGTCTATTTCCTTCAACAAATTAGGGAAGTTTTATTTCATTATTTCTTGAAATACATTTCCAATGTCTTGCTCTTTCTCTTCTCCTTCTGGCACCCCTGTGATGCACATCTTGGACCTCTTGAAGTTGCCCCAGAGGCTGCTTATACTGTACTTTTTTTGTTTTTAATTCTTTTTTCTCCTTGTTTTCTGATTGGTTGATTTTTTTTCTTCCTTATGTTCCAAATAATTTATTTGATTCTCAGCTTCATCCACTCTACTGTTTTCCTGTAAATTTTTCTTTATTTCAATTCATGTACCCTTTATTTCTGACTGGATCTTTTTTACTCTACTGAGGGCCTCACTAAGTAACTTGAGCATCCTTGTAACCAGTGTTTTGATCTCTGCATCTAATAGAGTCCTTATCTCCATTTTGTTTAGCTCCTTTTCTGGAGTTTTGATCTGTTCTTTCATTTGGGTCATGTTTCATTATCTCTTCATTTTGGCAGCCTCCCTGTGTTTGCTTCTGTGTATGAAGTAGAGCTACTTTGGCTCCAGGTGTTGGTAGTGTGGCCTAATGCAGTAGGTGTCCTGTAGGGTCCAGTGGAACAGCCTCCTCTACTACCCAACCTGGGTACTCAAGGTGCATCCTTTGTGTGGGTTGAATACACCCTCCTCTTGTAGTTGAGCCTTGATTGCTATTAGCAGGTCAATCAGAGGGATTTACCCAGGCCAGTCAGCTGCAAGGACTGGCTGTGACCACTTACCACCAACCTCTTGCTCTCCATGGAGGATCAGTTGTGCAGGGGTAAGGTTGTGGTGCTCTGGCATGGTCTGTACATCTCTTCTGGGTATACAGGCGCTGGGGTTTCCTGGATGGGGTAGGCCAAGGTCAACCACCACCTGTGTTTTGTCCAGGGCCACCCTGCCTGAGCTATAATGCAATCTGTGATGCCTGATACTTGACCTGGGCTTGAAAATTCTCAGAAGAAGCCAAGCTGTGAATCTAGACTGGTTCTTGCTAGTGTTGGGCCTGGGGCCCCTTAGCAAGAGATATTGGTCGAGGCAGGGGGAGTTGTTCATTGACACTGGCTGTTGCTTGTTTGATTGGATTTAGGAAGTTGTGAAGCACGAACCAAGACCAGCTATTCATAGGATAAAGCACCTTGGATGGGCCTATAAGTTGGGTGAGACAGAGTTGCTGGGGATTTACAGCATGGAACAAACAGTGTTAGCCACGTTAATGGAATCTCAGACATGGAACAAGCCTGTTGGCTCTGTGGCTCTGTGGGGAGAAGGCTCAGAAAAGGCCCAACTTTCTGCTTAGAGGAAGCTATCTCTCAGTTCTTGCCTTGATGCCAGACACTTCACTTTCTTCTTAATGCCTCTGGTGCCTTTCTGGGTGGTACCCTGGTGCTGGACTTCACAGGAAGTGAGTCTGATTATGTCCATGTGTGGGTTCTTCAAGAGGAACTGCTTGGGACTCCAGAAGTTTCTTCAGCCAACTCAATCCCTGCTTATTTTCTGCAGGCAGAAGTTATGGGGGCTTATGCTCCTAGCAGTGGATCCCTGGCCTGGGGGCCTGTTGTTGGGGTAGGACTCTGCATTTCTGAGATGTCCCAAATTTTTATGCTCCACAGGTCAATGTGGAACCAGCTTCTACTGTGTTTCAACCCTGCCTACCAGTCTGAATGGATTGTGGTTTCTTTAATTCCGTACTTATCAGACTTCCATTTAATTCAATATCTGACATTTCTGAGTGATGATTGTTCTATATTTTAGTTGTAACTTTGATGTGATTGTGTGAGGAGATGAGCCAAGTTTACCTACACTGCCATCTTCACTATAGTCACATTACTTTCTTACAGCACCCTAGGAAACAAATACAAATTTCTATATAACTTTTGGCATGTAATTTCCAAAGAGTTTGAAATAACGGAGAGATAACATTAAACAAAACTTCTACTTTCACCTATTTATTAATGTTAACAAGTTTTCTCATTATATATATATCCATAAAACTGAGAAAGGACTAAGTAGAACCTGGGCCACTCTAGCAATAAGCAAAATTCATCCTAAGATTCATAAGCTCTTTTTAAAATTACTTTCTACAGAATTAAGTGAGATAGTTCTAGCCCTGGCTTCGCCAACCACATTGTTGGAGTATGTCCTGTACACCAAAAGTTTGCAGGGTTTGATCCTAGGTCAGGGCACATATCTAGCTTGTGGATTCCTTTGCCTGTCAGAAGTTATATGGGAGACCACCTTACAATGTTTCTCTCTCAAAGAAATGTTTCTCTGTCTCCCTGTCTCTCTAAAAACTCAATAAACATATCCTTGGGTGAAAATTAAATAATGAATATATAAATAGATAGAAAGGTCTATGAAAATCTACTTTTCATAAATTATTAATTAAAATGTGTAATACATTTCATTAGTTTAATCAAAGAGTTAAGGTTTTAATCCATTTTTCATTGATGTGGCATCGTTATCACAGGCTTCTGAATCTAGAGATTTAAAATTTTGATATATTTACATATTTTTGTTGCAAGACAATACCATAGGATAATCACTAAAACACCTTTAGGAATAAATATACATTAGGACTTCCAGCCAAAATGGAGGCATAGGTGGATGCATGGTACCTCCACGAACAAACAAGATTGGAACAACAACAATTTAGAGGCAGAATAACACCCAAAACTGACAGAAAATTCATCTGAATGGAAGTCGGACAACCAAGAATGTGAAATAGACCCGTTCATCCAGACTGGTAGGAGGGGCGGAGACAAGCAACCGGATGCAGGTCAAGGTGTGGAGAACAGGGAGAATAGGGTGCATAAGGCAACCGGGAGCGCATAAGGCATCCAGGGCACGCAAGATTGCAGCAGGTGGACCCTGAGTACGCAAGCGGCAGCTGGCAGACCCAGTGAGGCGGTGATTGTAGACCAAGGCAGAGCACGCAACCCAGGATCCCAGGGAAGGGACTGAGGTCCTACAGAGAATGGAGCTACCGCCATTGTTCCCTCCTGCTCCCGCCCTCACATACAACATCACAATCTAGCAACTGAGGTGCCCAGCCCTGGTGAAAACCTAAGGCTCCTCCCCTCACTGTAACAAGAGCGACCAGACAAAAAAAAAAAAGAAAAAAAAAAGAGATCGCTCAAATAGAAGAACAAATCAGTGCCCCACAACACATCCTTTTGAGCGACCAAGAAATAGCTAACCTATCAGATGCACAGTTCAAAACACTGGTGATCAGGAAACTCACAGAATTGGTTGATTTGGGGTGCAAACTAGATGAAAAAATGCAGGTTACCATAAAAGAAATGAAGGAAAATGCACAGGGAACCAATAGTGATGGGAAGGAAACTGGGACTCAAAACAATAGAGTGGGCCAGAAGGAAGAAAGAAACCACCAAACAGGAAAGAATGGAGAAATAAGAATACAAAAAAAAAAACGAGGAGAAGCTTAGGAACCTCCAGGACTTCTTTAAACATTCCAACATCCGAATTATAGGGGTACTAGAAGGGGAAGAGGTAGAGAAACAGATTGAAAACGTATTTGAACAAATAATAAAGGAGAACTTCCCCATTCTGGCAAAGGAAACAGACTTCCAGGAAGTCCAGGAAGCTCAGAGAGTCCCAAAGAAGTTGGACCCAAGAAGAAACACACCAAGGCACATCATCATTACATTAGCCAAGGTAAAAATGAAGGAGAGAATCCTAGAAGGAGCAAGAGATAAGAGGACAGTAACATACAAAGGAGTTCCCATCAGACTGTCAGCTGATTTCTCAAAAGAGACCTTACAGGCAAGAAGGGGCTAGAAAGAAGTATCCAAGTCATGAAAGACAAGGACCTATATCCCAGATTGCTCTATCCAGCAACGCTTTCATTTAGAATGGAAGGGCAGATAAAGTGCTTCTCAGATAAGGTCAAGTTAAAGGAGTTCATCATCACCAAGCCCTTATTATATGAAATGTTAAAGGGACTTATCTAAGAAAAGATTAAAAAAAAAACATGTATAGTAAAAGGACAGCAAACTCACAATTATTAACAACCACACCTAAAGCAAAACCAAAAGAAACTAAGCAAACAACTAGAACAGGAACAGAACCACAGAAATGGAGATCACATGGAGAATTAGCAGCAGGGGAGTGGGAGGAGGAGAGAGGGGAAAAAGGTACAGAGAATAAGTAGCATAGATTGTAGGTAGAAAATAGGTAGGGGGAGGGTAAGAATAGTATGAGAAATGTAGAAGCTAAAGAACTTATAAGTATGACACATGGACAGGAACTAAAGGGGGGGAGTGGGTAGGAGAGGGTGTACAGGGTGGAGGGGAGTGAAGGGGGGAATGGGACAACTGTAATAGCATAATCAATAAAATATATTAAAATATAAATTAAAAAAAGAAAAAAGAATAAATATACTTACACTAGGATAAAATTCTGTGGGGGAAATGGAATGCAAAATAAAGTAAGAAAAAGGAATCATAAAATTTCCTACTACTAAAAAAATTGATAAAACAATATGAATAAGAACCAGAGAAAGTCAGAAATAAGGTTACAAAATTCAGAAAATAATCACTTCAGAAACAAACAAGAACTAGAAAGAAATACAAAAATTAATAAGCACAGGAAAACGTCAAGAAAAAAATAAGCTCCTGTCCTGGCTGGTGTGGCTCATTGGATTGATTGCTGGACTGGGGAAGCAGAGGGTCGCTGGTTTGATTCCCAGTGTGGAGAGTGTAAGAGGCAACCACACATTGATGTTTCTCTCCCTCTGTTTCTCCCTCTTTTCCCCTCTTTCTAAAAATAAATAAAAATAAAATCTTTAAAAAAAAACCCTTCCTTTAAAAAAAGAAAAAGGAAAAAAATAAGCTCTGGCTAGGTGGCTCAGTTGGTTGGAGCTTCACCCCAAGGACAGGGGTTCCAGTCAGGACAGAAACCTAGGTTTTGGGTTTCATTCCCAGTCAGGAAACATATAAGAACTAACCAATCCAAGTTTCTCCCTCATATCTATCTCTCTCTCTCCCTCTCTCTCTCTCTCTCTCTCTTTTTCTCTCTCTCTCACGTCCTTCCTCTCCCTCTAATGTAAATAAATGTATGCTTGGGTGAGAATTAAAAAAGAAATAGAGAAGACAGGCAAGGAAGATTCAACATATAATAAATCACCAAATATGAAATTAAAGCAAGGAATGAGAATAAATATTTTAAAATATAATTTTAAGTATATCTTACTGATTATGCTATTACAGTTGTCACATTTTTTTCTCCCCTTTATTCCGCTCCGCCCTGCACACTCTCTCCAACATGCATTTAGTTCATGTCCATGGATTGTGCATATAAGCACTTTGGCTTCTCAATTTCCTATACTATTCTTAACCTGCCCCTGTCCATGTTGTACTTACCATTTATTCTTCTTATTCACTGTACCTTTTCCCCCATTCTCCCTACTCCCCCCCTCCACTGCTAACCCTCCATGTGATCTACATTTCTGTGATTCTGTTCCTGTTTTACCTGTTCCCTTAGTTTGTTTTTGTTTTTTTATGCTCAGTTGTTGATAGTTGTGAATTTGTTGTCATTTTACTGTTCATATTTTTAGTCTTCTTTTTCTTAGATAAGTCTCTTTAACATTTCATAAAATAAGGGCTTGGTGATGATGAACTCCTTTAACTCTACCTTATCTAGGAAGCACTTTATCTGCCCTTTCATTCTAAATGAGAGCTTTGCTGGATAATCTTGGATGTAGGTCCTTGTCTTTCATGACTTGGAATAATTCTTTCCAGCCCCTTCTTGCCCACAAGGTTACTTTTGAGAAATCAGCTGATAGTCTCACAGGAACTCCTTTGTAGGTAATTGTTTCCTTTTCTCTTGCTGCTTTTAAGGTTCTCTCCTTATCTTTAATATTGGGTAATGGAATTATTATGTGCTTTGGTGTGTGCTTCCTTGGGTCCAAATTCTTTGACACTCCCTCAGCTTCTCGGACTTCCTGGAAGTCTATAATCTTTGCCAGATTGAGGAAGTTCTCCTTCATTATGTTTTCAAATAAATTTTTAATTTCCTGCTCTTCCTCTTCTCCTTCTTGATCCCCTATGGTTCAGATGCTGGAATGTTTAAAGTTGTCCTGGAGGTTCCTAAGCCTCTCCTCATTTTTTTGAATTCTTATTTCTTTATTCTGTTCTGGTTGAATGTTTATTTCTTCCTCCTGCTCCAAACTGTAGATTTGAGTCCCAGTTTCCTTCCCTTCACTGTTGGTCTCCTGTACATTTTCCTTTATTTCACTTTTCATAGCTTCACTTTTTCCTCTGTTTTGCAACAATACTCAACCATTTCTGTTAACATCCTGTTCACAGTATTCTGAACTGTGCATCTGATAGGTTGGCCATCTCTTCATCACTTAGTTCTTTTTCTGGAGTTTTGATCTGTTCTTTCATTTAGGTCATATTTCTTTGTCTCAGTGCACCTGTTACATTGTAAGGTGCAGAGCCTTAGGTATTTTCCAAGGCAGGGCAACCCACTTTGCTGTGTTGGGGCACTGTACGTTTGAGAGGGGTCAGAGAGGGAACAGCAGCGCTGCTTCCTCGCTTCCCAGCTGGCTTTCAGTCACTTCCCCCCAGTACCCACAAGCAAATTGGGCCCTTCTGGTGCTGATTCCAGGTGGGTGGGTTTGTGTACATTCTATCACCCCATGGGTCTCTACAACGAACTCTCCTGTAAGGCTGGGAGTTTCTCCCACACAACCTACAAAGGTTTTAATGGCCGGAGGCCTTAAAGTTTCCCTTTCCCATGCTGGGACCCTGCGTTGCATGGTCTATCTTGCTCCCCAGTTGTTTCTCCCAGTTTATCCATTTGCAAATGTGGGACTACCAGCCACTGCCTAGCCGCTCATCCTTTCTACCCTGGCTGCCCATCTCTGCCCCTCCTACCAGTCTGGTGAATGTTTCTTCTTTAACTCTTTGGTTGTCAGACTTCCAAACAGTTCAATTTTCTGGCAGTTCTGGTTGTTTCTTGTTTTTAAATTTGTTTTTGTCCTTCTCTTGGTGGTGCAAGGAGGCAAAGTGTATTTATCTATCTATGCCACCATCTTGGCCAGGAGTCCTAATATAATCCAATAAAATTTAATACCAAACCAAAAACTGTAAAGGACAGCCCTCCCTGGTGTGGCTCACTGGATTGAGTGCTGGCCTGTGAACCAACGCTTTGCTGGTTTGATACTCAGTCAGGGCACATGCCTAGATTGTGGGCCAGGTCCCCAGCAGGGGTTCTGGGACAGACAACCACACATTGTTGTGTCTGTCCTTCTCTTTCTCTCTCCCTTCCCCTCTGTGTAAAAATAGATAAATAAAAGCTTTAAAAAGAATGTAAAGGACACACTGAGCATCTGCATAAATTGGCCCTGAATGACAAACACTGAAACATATATATATATATTTAATTCTAGGCTTAAAAAAGAAGGAAAAATTGTTTGAGAATCCAAACAAAGTACAAGTGATAAAGGAAAATTTTCACCATTATTTTTTTTAATATTCAACCAAGGATGCATTCGTTGATTCCAGAGATAGAGGAAGAAAGAGAGAAACATCAATGGGAGAGAACATTGATCAGTTGCCTCCCCATCTTCACCCCAACCAAGGACTAACCCTCAACCAAGGCATATGCTTTGTCCTGGGATCAAACCTGTGACCTTTCAGTTTATGGGACAATGCTCCAACCAACTGAGGCACCCAACCAGACATCAGGCATTCTTGAAAACAATATTTTATACTAGTAGACCATAAATATAGGATAAGGAAGGAAAAATGTGAACCAAGAGTCTTTTACCCAGCAACTTAATTTTCAAATCTAAAGGATATAGAGAAACTGTCAACACATACGCATGGGTCAACAACTTTCAGGAAAAAAAACAAAACAGAATATTTTTGCTATGAATTCTTACTTCAAGAGCTACTAGAGAATTATCTTTGGGCATCTATAATGACTGGAATGACTATAATTGACATAAAGAGTGATAGTGAGCACTTTTTGAGATGTAGAACTAAGGATATATTTAATGAGTATTTAATGAATGTATGCCCTGAAAAATTAGATACAAGACAGTAGAAGAAATGGTTAAAAGGCAGCATAGGCACATTTTTTTAAACTGTTTTCAGTGATTATGTTTGTATCATTGTTGGTATCGTTATTCTGAGTCTGTCTTATGCATATGTAGGATACAGCACATGAGAAATTATAGGGTGGAGCAAAAGTAGTTTACAATTGTAAGTACACAAAACAGAGAGGTTATTTTTATATTATTTATTATTGTATTTTTTCATAGGAAAATAATAAACTTACTTTTGCCCCACCCTGTATATTCTAACTACATCGCTGATGTCCTTGAGAATGATATTTTTAGTATGAGAAAAAGAAGAAACACACCTAAGACAAAACAGGTTGTTAAGTAAACATCATTAGTACTGAATTTGAATTGGACATCATTGGTACTGAATTTGAATTGATAATATCAGTATGAACTCATGAAGTTTTTCTGAGGGGCTTTTTTTATTTAATTTTTAATTTTTAAATTTTTTTATTTTTCCACTTACAGTTGACATTCAATATTATAAAACTTATGAAGTACTTCATCTTTTCAGGGGACGGAGTACAGATAGAGATATAGGTCTCTCTATTCAATAGAGAGAACTAGATGATGGATTCCAGATCTTGGGCGAGAGATGTACAACATGAGCCTAGAACATTTGTCACTCAAGACAGTGAAGACATTATCTAACACTAGTGGGTTTATGTTTAAAGTACTTGACAGCCAAATTGAAGAGGCTCCCACTTGACAAAGATAAAACAATTTGAGCAATAAATAAAATAATTAAATAGAAGTATTCTAAGTCATAAAAGGCAAGGAGCTACATCCAAGATTACTCTATCCAGCAAAGCTTTCATTTACAATGGAAGGGCAGGTAAAGTGCTTCTCAGATAAGGTCAAGTTAAAGGAGTTCATCATCACAAAGCCCTTATTATGTGAAATGTTAAAGGGACTTATCTAAGAAAACACAGATAAAAATTATGTACAGTAAAATGACAACAAACTCAAAGTTATTAACAATCACACCTAAAACAAAAACAAAACAAACTAAGCAAACAACTAGAACAGGAACAGAATGACAGAAATGGAGATCACATGGAAGGCTATCAGCAGGGGAGTGGGAAGGGGAGAGAAGGGAAAAGGTACAGAGAATAAGTAGCATAAACGGTAGATAGAAAATAGATGGGTGGAGGTTAAGAATAGTATAGGAAATGTAGAAGCCAAAGAACTTATATGTAGGACCCATGGACATGAACTAAAGAAAGTGGGGTGGGAGAGGATGTACAGGGCAGAGGGGAATAAAAGGGGGGAAATGGGACAACTGTAATAGCATAATCAATAAAATATATATTTTTAAAAATAATAATTCAATAGACCAAAACACATTGGATATATTTAAAACCATGAACTCAAAAAAAATTTTAAATAAGGAAACAAACAAGAAAATAAAACCATCAGCTCATTATGAAATTACTTATAGAAAGAATTGCTCACCTTTGGGCCCTGACAGGTATAATTCTTTTGGCTGGGTGTCATCCCTCAGTGTGAAATGTCACTGGTTCAATTCCAGTCAGGGCACACGCCTGGGTTGCAGGCCTGCACATAAGCAAGAAGGAACCAATGGATGTTTCTCACACACACCGATGTTCCTCTCCCTGTCTTTCTCTCTCTCTCCCCCTCTCTCTAGGAATAAATAAATAAAATCTTTTTGTAGAAAAAGAATTGCTCACCTTTGGTAAAATACAAGGGCCTTTCAATTGTTGAGTTGTAAGAGATTTTCAGGTATTTTGGGTATTAGACCTTATTAGATATATGATTTACAAATATTTTCTCTCATTTTGTAGGTTTCCTTTTAACTTTCTTGACAATTCCCTTTGACACATACAAGTTTTTCATTTTGATGAAATTGAAATTATCTACTTGCTCTTTTATTTCTGAGGTTTGGGCATTATATTTAAAACCCACTGACAAATGCAAATTTATGAAGATTTACCCTAGGTTTTCTTCTAAGAGTTTTATAATTTTAATTCTTTTACTTGGGTCATTGATTCATTTTGAGTCAATTTTTATATATAAATTATTTTACACAAATTTTTTGTATATGGGAACATATATAAACATTTTTATATGGATATCCAGTTTTCCCAAAATTACATGTTGAAGAGACTGTTCTTTCCCTAATTTGCCAGGAAAATTAGGTAAGAAAAAGATTTTGTTTTTTATTTTTAAAAAGCATGGATGAACCTTGAGGATATTATGCTAAGTGAATTAAGACAGTCACAAAAAGACAAATGCTGGCTTTGGCCAGGTGGCTCACTTGCTTGGAGCATTGTCCTATACTTGTGGGTTCAATGACCAGTCAGGGCATACACTTGGGTTACAGGTTCAATCCCCAGTTGAGGCATGTTGGGAGGCAACCAATTGATGTTTGTCTCTTAACATCAGTATTTTTTCTCTCACACTCCCTTCCTATATCTCTAAAATTAATAAACAGCCTTGGCTGGTGTGGCTCAATTGATTGAGCACCAGACTGCAAAGCAAAAGGTCGCCAGTTTGATTCCCAGTCAGGGCACATTCTTGGGTTGTGGTTCAGGTCCCCAATGGTAGGTGCATGAGAGGAAACCACACATTGATGTTTCTCTCCCTTTCTCACTTCCTTCCCCTCTTTCTAAAAATAAATAAAATCTTAAAAAAAAATAAAACCAATAAACATAACCTCAGGTGAGGATAAAAAATAAAAATAAAATAACCAAATACTGTATGATTCTACTTATATGTCAAAATCCTAAAGACAGAAAATAGAATGGGGATTGCAAGGGACAGGAGAAGGGGAGTATGGGGACAGAGTTTCAGTTTTACAAGATGACATATGGGAATAGTTGGTGGTAATGGTTGCACAACAATGAAAATATATTTAATACCACTAAAGAAGTATACACTTAAAAATAGTAAATTTTATGTTATGTGTATTTTACCACAAAAAAAGAAAAGAGAGAGAATTTTAACATTGTGTCCATTAGGAGTTCCAAAAGAAAAAATTAAAATTGAGATGAGGCTGTAATTAAAAATCTAACAGTTGAGACTTTTCCCAAATGAAAGAAAGACATACAACTCCAGAATGTAAAACTCACACTTAATTACGAACAAGATAATTAAAAACAAAACCTCACCAACAATCACAGTAAAATGGCAGAAAATCTAAGACAAAGAAAAACTTTAATACAGAAATTAAAGTGTCTATACAAAAGTAAAATTAGAATAATTGTGAACTTCTGCTATGACTAGTGTGGTGCAGTGGGTTGGGTGTCATCCCACTAACCAAAATGTCTCCAGTTCAATTCCCACAAGTCTGGGCTGCGGGCCAGGTCCCTGGTTGGGGGCATGCAAGAGGGAACCAATTGATGTGCCTGTCACACATTCGTGTTTCTCTCCCTCTCTTTCTCCCTCCCTTGCCCTCTCTTTAAAATGTAAATAAATAAAATAGTTTTTTTTAAGAATAATTATGAACTTCTCATTAGGTAAAATCCATACATAAATATGATTCAATAGTGTATTTAATGTGCTGAGGGAAAAACAAGGGTCAATTTAGAATTCTATACCTACTTCAAAAATCCTTCAATAGTGAGAGCAAATAAACACTTTTTATGACAGAAACTGAGGGAATTTGATTCTCACTGAAAAAACAAACAAATAAGATACTTTGATAAGCAAGAATTTTAAAGAACAAGAGTAACATTCAGGAAGCAATGGTAAACAAATGTGTGTATACATACTTTGGAGAATATAATCATGTACTATGTAAATAAAATAATAAGAAGAATCATGTTTAATTTGAAAAGTCCCCTATCAAAATAAAGGCTTTAGGCAGTGGCTTAGGCAGTTTACCACCAATAGATGAGAAAACCATTAGCTGAAAATGAATGGAGACATTTATCATGGATAGACCAGCTGATATCACCTATGTCAGTTGTTATTTTATTGTCTCTCAGCTCCAAATTTGTCCTTTTTTGCCAGCTCTGTGAAATGGGTTTGGGTCCTTCAAATGTGTTTTCTTTTATAACTGGCATGATGTTAAGTGTAGTCAGTATAGGGCACTGCAGAGTATGCTGCTGGAGGGGAAGGTTTTGCATCCTGGTCCAAGGGTTTGTTCACCAGGCTCCTACAATGCCTACAACCTCTTCAGCACCTACTTCCTGCAGGCTGGGTGGCTTCTCCAGAATCAGGCTCTCACAGTATTCACAATTCCTACAGGGCCTGAGTCCTATGGTGAAAGAGCCAGCAGCACCCTGCAAACAGTAGTTTCCCTCAGAACCCATTCCCTCACCAGGTTTTGTAGTAGAATGATTCTGGTGAGACAATTCCCTGTTGATAGCTTTCTCCAGTACCCTGAAAAGAGAATCTAAGCTAGTTCTGGAGAGTTGATTTCAGTAAGTTACAATGACACAACTCCAGGAATTCCAGTAAGTTCCAGCAGGCAGATTTCCAGAAAGTTCCAATGATGCAGCACCACAGTGAGTACTCTGCTATGCTGTGAGTAAGATCTGAGGAAACAGTTCCCATAAGAACTGTCCTTACTTCCAACAAGTTCAGGGGGTTCCTAAAACTATCCTCAGTTTCAGTAATTTGCTGAAGGACACTCAGAACCCACAGAAAGTTTATTTAAGGGAATTTAAAGGTTATTACAGGGAAAGGATAAAGGTTAAAATCAGTCAAGGGAGGGAGTACATAGGGCAGTATAGGGAGGGTCCAAATGCAGACCTTCTGGTTGTCCACTCCATGTAGAAACATAAGGAGAATTACCTTCCCCTGGCCATGACATGTGCACAGAGTACTGCCCACCATGTAGGCTCATCACACTTTTGGTGTCCACAGTTTTTATTAGCAATTAATCACATACTGCCCATGTGGCTGACTTTAGTCTTCAGCCATCCATTGTCCAAGTTAATAGCTTACTCTCCATGTCCTCCTGAGGCTGGAGCTGGCATGGCATAGCCAAAGTCCCCGTCATAAATCTCACTTCGACTGTCCAGTGGCCAAGGCCCAGACAAACAAAGGCACTCCCACCTGGTGTGCCTAAAGATCACCTCCCAGAAGGTGAGGGCAGGCCAGACCTCTTCATACTATACACCTGTTATGTTTATAAATTTTTATTAATACTTCATTAGTTGGAAAGTTTACATAAAGAGAATCTTTGTAGCAATAATTTCCTTATTCTAATATACAGTTTCCATAGTAAAAGAAATCTTGACTATTTATTTGCCAGTTTTCAAAAACATTAGTTTTAGAATTATACTTCAAAGGGATTGATTAATTTACTGAGATGAACACAATGATTAACTCAGGTATTAAAACATACATAATAGGAGGACCATATGGCTGTGGCAGTGAGGAGAACCATGCAGCTTTGGCCAGAGTCGGGGAGACACCCCCCCAGCCATGAGAAGAATCACCACTCAGCTTTAGCAGAGAACCACCACGCGGCTTTAGCTGGAGATCCTGGCAACACAGCTAATGGCACTGGGAACCAAGGAAGGCCTACCAGCAGAGCACGGATTACTGGGAAGAAGCTCGAGCTGCCTGAGCCATGGACTTCTATTTCTTTCCCTGAGATACGAAACTACAGATAAGGCTCATCCTGGCTCCTAGGAAAAACAGCTGAGCTCCTGGGACACACAGAAAATTACTGCCTGGGGACATTCGAATCTTTGTTGCAGGGAGAGCGCAGATGACCACCCCTCCCCCTTGGGAACAGCTAACTGCCCAGGATAGGAATGTTGCAGCTTCTGAATCTCAAAGACCTCACCGCACCTTGTTTGTCCTCCCCCACCCCCCTTATAAAAGATCTGGCCAGGAAAGAGAAGGGAAGATGGTTTGTTAGGGTATGAACCCGCCATCTTCTCAGATCACTGGCCATCTGAATAAAGTACCCATAAAAGATTAAAAAAAAAATACATAATAGTTTTAATCAACTGTATTATCATTTATTAATAGTCATAATGCATTATCCTTGGTTATTTCAACTTCGCTCCTAAGTCCTTTGATATAATCTAAGTCATCTTTCATATTTCCTTTTTTTCTGTTACAACAAGATATTCCAGGCTCATCTCTTATATTTCTTGCTCCACACCTGATGTAGTCATTTTTCCAAAGAACCATTGGCTTTTTTAGTGGGAAATAGTAGTCAGGGACCCTAATCTGGGCACCAGTAATCTTCATTGCTACTAGAGTTGTCATTGTTCATATGTTTTTCAGTGGACATAGCTAAAAATTAATACATTATATTAGGTTACATTATGTCATGCTATGTTGTATTAGTAATATAACATGAGTTCATACTGAACTACAAGGTTTTTACTTAAACTCATTGATCTTACATTTGTATTACCTTTGTTTCATGCCCCAAATCCAATTTCTCAAATATACAAACATAATTCTTATTTGCTTCATCCCACATACAGTCACAATGATCACAGCACAACAATAGACACAATACAATTACTGAAAATAGTTTAAAATTAGTGTGAAACTAGTTTTTCCTTAGGAACAACTCAACTTAGCATGCTTGATAAATTAATGTATGTAAAGTCACTTGGCATTTCTTGCTAAATGGCTTTGCTACCAGCTGAATACACAAGTTTTACCAGTTTCATTTTGCTTTCAATTTTTATGGATTGCTTTTTAAAATTTAATTATGTTTGTAATACATAAAATACATGGGGTACAGGAAAAAATATAATTAAAATATTGTAAAGTACTTACATATAATTTAAGTAGATATTTCTAAATCAAGTGTGTGTGTTAAAATATGTAAGAATAGCTACTAAAGGAATATAAAAATTAATACCAGTGAGAATAAGGGAAACTTGAGCGATCACACAAAAGGCAATATATTAGTTGCTATTAGTATAACTGAAGAAAACAGAGGTTTAGCTGCCTGCCACCACAAAAACCAAACTTGTGAAGCAAGTGCTGGTGCAAAAAGAAAGAGGTTTTATTCAGGTGCATCATAGCCTGGGAGAATGGTGGACTCCTGTCTCAAAGACCATCTCAATCTTCCTGCTCAAGCCCAAGGTTCTTATGAGGATAAGGAGGGGAGGACTTTCTCTTTCTATCTGATTGGCACACGTGGGGCCCTGTCCACTCATATTTCTAGCTCTTAGCACCTGGGCCCTATCTACTCATGTCTCTAGCTTTCTGCAGGCTCAGTGTAAGAACCTCTCCCTGATGCCATGTTGGCCAATGGGGGAAGACTCCCCACTTTTTCAACTGTCTACAGTAACATTAGTGTATAACTAATTACTCCAAAACTTATTAGCTTAAAAAAGAAATATGTTTTATCTCACAGTTTCTTAGGTCAGCAGTTCAAAAGAAGTCCAGCTGGATGGATAGATCTCAGGGTAGATGGATAGATGGGGTTGCAATCCACAGGCTGGCCAGTGGTGTAGTTGTCCAAAGGCTTGATGGGGCTGACAGATCTGCTCTGGAGCCCAGTCACATGGCCGCTAGCATTTGTCCTGTCCTTCACTAACTGTCTCCAAAGTTGCACACTGTTCCTTCCATTTTGTTTGATTCAGCAGATACAAGTAGCTAAATGCAGTCTCTGTTCAAGGAAATAAGAATTAGGCATCACAGATTAGATGGAAGAGTAGCAAGAATTTCTGGACATGTGTTAAAACCATCATAGCCAGCCCTGGCCAGAGAGAGGCTCAGTTGGTTGGAACATTGTCCCAGAACTGAAAGGTTGCATTTCTATTCCCAGTCAGGGCACATACTTAGGTTGCAAGTTCAATTCCCTGGCTTGAAAAATCTCCAGTTCAGGCACATATGGGAGGCAACTAATTGAAGCTTCTCTCTCACATTGCTTTTTTACTTTTCCCTTCTCTCTCTAAAAGAAATAAAAAACTTTTTTAAAGTCCTCAGGTAAGGATTAAAAAAAAACATCACAGTCAAGAAGGAGAAAAATGCATACACAAAGAACAAACTTAGTAAATAGGAATAACATCCATAAAATGAATACTGTACCAAAATATAAACAATTTCAGTGAGCATAAATAGATTCATTATGCTTGCCTATTAAAAGAAAAACAAATTCTTAATCACTGGATTTTTTTTAAAAGGCAGCAATGTGCCTTAATCGGTGTTGCTCAGTTGGTTGGGTCATCCTACAAAATGAAAGGTTCAATTAACAGTCAGGACAAATGCCAGGATTGCAGGTTTGGTCCCCAGCTGGGGCACATACAAGAGGCAACGAATGGATTGATGTTTCTGTCACATCAATGTTTCTCTTGCTCTCTTTCTCCCTCCCTTCCCTTGTCTCTAAAAGTAAATAAAATCTTTAAAAAATAAAAGGCAGCAACATGCTGCTTATGATAAACTACACATCATAATATTACAGAAGGTAAAGAGATTTAAAAAAGAATATATGACAAATACAGTGGGGGTAGAAGTAGGATTACAATTGTGAGTACATAAAGTTTATTCTTGTATTATTATTATTTATTATTATATTATTTATTTGTACTACAACTATAAGCCTACTTTTGCCAATGCCTGCATTAAACAAAAGTTAGTGAAGCAACAATATCATATAAAATAAACATTATTGCAAAATGCATAATAGGTTAAAAAAAAGTAATTTATTGATAAAAGGAACAACTAACCAGAAAAGTAAAATTTTCTGATATTGTATGCACATTATATGCAAAATCTAAAATTATCAGGAGAAAATTTGAAAATCCATAATTATGCCACATTTTGATAAAATCCATTTATAAGTTGATCCAGAGTCACAGCAATGTGGAAAATTCACTCACGTAGAAGAGCATGAAGGGAAAAAACAGAACCTTTGAACTTGTAGATTAAGTAACATGTGACATTTGTTTTCCATCTCCAGAAAAAAAGGACTGCAGGCTCTTCATGACAATCACAACAACAAGCAGAACACCCACTGCCACAGTTTTTAAATGCGCGTGATCTCCCACTGTAATCTTCAAAGTTGTCTCAAAAGGTTTTATCCTTTCATTTTTTCCATGTAAAATTGAGGTACAGCTTGTCAAGTTCCACAAAAATCTGAGACATGATTTGGATTGGAATTGCAATCAGTTTATGGATGAACCTTTTTTTACAATCGATTTCCCACCAATAAGTGCTACTGGTCCCCTGACACAGAGCTTCTGTTCTGCCCTTCAGTGATGGTGCTAAAGGACACTGCCCTTAAGGTCTCACACACCTTTCCTTAAATTTATTACTTACTCTTTTTAAAAATTTTATGTTTCAAGTACAGTTGATATTCAATATTATTTTATATTATTTTCATCTGTATAGCATAGTGGTTAAATATTTATATAATTTACAAAGTGATCACCAACCCCCGAAAATTCACATACCAATTTGCACCATACATAGTTATTACAATATTATCACTATACTCTCTATTGGCAAACTTTGCATCCTCATCACTGTTACGCCACTACAAATTTGTACTTCTTAATCCCTTCACATGTGCCACCCAGTCCCCCAATTCCCCTCCTCTCTGTCAACCATCAGTTTGTTCTCTGTACCTGTGAGTCTGTTTCTACTGTGTTTGTTCATTTATTTTGTTCTTTAGAATCCACATATAAGTGAGATCATATAGTAATTGTCTTTGTCTGACTTCTTTCACTTAGAATAATACCCTCTAACTCCACCTGTGCTGTTTTCACACCAGCATTTACTGAACAGACTGTCCTTACCCATTGTATGTTCTCGTCTCCTTTTTCATAAATTAATTAACCTTATAGGTGTAGGTTTATTTCTGAGCTCTCTAATCTGTTCCATTGATCTATGTGTCTATTGTTATGCAAGTACCTAGGGACTTTGATTACAACAGCCTTGTGTATAGATTGATATCAGGTAGCTTGATATCTCCAACTTCATTCTTCCTTATCAAAATTGCTATTACTTTTCAAAATGTTGTGTGGTTCCATAAAAATTTTTGGATTATTTGTTTCTACTACTGTAAAAAACATCACTGTCATTTTGATAGGCATCACACCCATTCTATACATTGCTAAAGGTAAAATGGACATTTTAATGATGTTAATCCTTCCTATGCATGAGTATTTTATATGCTTCTATTTATCTGTGTCTTTTACAGTTTCTTTATTCAGTGTCTTACAATTTTCCTAGTACACGTCTTTCCTTTTTATTGAATTTATTGGGGTAACACTGGATAATAAAACTAAATAGGTGTCAGGCACACCATTCTATGATACATCATTACTATATTGCATAGTGTGTTCACCACCCCAAAGTACAGGCCTTTACCTCCTTGGTTAACTTTATTTCAAGGTATTTTTTAAAGCAGTTGTAAATGGGATTGTTTTCTTAGTTTTCCTTTCTAATACTTCATTGTTGATGTAGAAAAATGCAGCACTTTTATGAATATCTATGTTGTATCCTGCTACTTTACTGAATTCATTTATCAGTTCTATTAGTTTTTTGGTGGAATCTTTAGGGATATTTTAATATGCAATATCATTTCATCTGCAAATAATGACAATTTTACTTCTTTCTTTCCAATTTGGCTGCCTTTTATTTCTTATTCATGTATGATTGCTGTGGCAAGGATATACAAAAGTATGTTTAATAAGAGGGGTCAAGATGGCCATTCCTATCTTGTTCCTGATCTTAAGTAAAATGCTTTTAGCTTTTCCCCATTGAGTACGATGTTAGCTGTGGGTTTGTCATACATGGCCTTTATTATGTTGAGGTATGTTTCCTCTATTTCCACTTTGCAGAGAGTTTTTATCATAAATGGGTGATAGATTTTGTCAAATTTTTTTCTGCATCTATTGATATGATCATATGACTTGTATCCTTCATTATGTTTCTATGGTGTATCATGTTAATTGATTTGTACATATAGTACCAACCATGCATCACAGAAATAAATCCCACTTGATCATGGTGTATGATGCTTTTAATGTATTGCTGAATCTGTTTGGTAATATTTTGTTGAGAATTTTTGCATCTCTGTTCATCAGGGATATTGGCCTATAATTTTCTTTTTTGTGGGTGTCTTTTTCTGGTTTTGCAATCAGGATAATGTTGGACACATGATGAGTTTGGAAAACTACACTCCTCTTGAATTTTTTAAAAAATATTTTATTAATTTATCTTCAGAGACAGGTGAAGGGAGAGAGGAAGAGAGGGAGAGAAACAGTAATGTGTGGTTCTCTCTCACATGCCTCCTACTGGGGACCTGGCCCAAAACCCAGTCATGTGCCCTGACGGGTGATCAAACCAGCGACCACTGAAACACTCCAGCCAGGCCTGAATGTTTTGAATAGTTTGAGAAGTATAAAGCTTAGTTCTTCTTTGAATGTTTGGGAATATTCACCTGCAAAGCCATCTCGTCCAGCACTTTTGTTTGTTAGGGAGCTATTTTGATTACTGCTTCAATTAAATCTGTTTAGATTTTCTTTTTCTTCTTGTACAGTTTTGGAAGATGTCTATTTCTAGGAATTTTTCCATTTCTTCCACATTGTCTAAGTTGTTGACATATGTTATAATGTTTTCTTATACTACTTTGTATGTCTGTGGAGTCAGTTGTTCCTTCTCCTCTTTCATTTCTGATTTTATTTGGGTCCTCTCTCTTTTTTTCTTCATTGTCAGGTTAAAGGTTTATCAATGCTGTTTACATTTTCAAAAACCCAGCTCTTAGTTTCATTGATCTTTTGCAATCTTTTTAGACTCTATTTTCCTTATTTCAGCTCTAATCTTCATTTTTCCTTCTTTCTACTCATACTTGGCTTTGTTTGTTTGTTTTTTTTAGTTACCTCAGATATAACATTAGATTATTTATCTGAGATTATTCTTGTTTCTTTTTAAAATATATTTTATTATGCTAGTACAGTTGTCCCACTTCCCCCCTTCACTCTCCTCCACCCTTACACCCCTCCCACCCACATTCCCCCACTTCAGTTCATGTCCATATGTCATACATATAAGTTCTTTGGCTTCTACATTTCCTATACTATACTTAGCCTCCCCATGTTTATTTTCTACCTACCATCTATGCTACTTATTCTCTGTACCTTTCCCCCCTCTCTTCCCCTCCCACTCCCCTGTTGATAACCCTCCATGTGATCTCCATTTCTGTCATTCTGTTCCTGTTCTAGTTGTTTGCTTAGTTTGCTTTTGTTTTTCTTTTAAGTGTGGTTATTAATAATTGTGAGTTTGCTGTCATTTTACTGTACATATTTTTTATCTGTGTTTTCTTAGCTAAATCCCTTTAGCATTTCATTTAATAAGGGCTTGGTGATGATGAACTCTTTTAACTTGACCTTATCTGAGAAGCACTTTACCTGCCCTTCCATTCTAAATGAAAGCTCTGCTTGATAGAGTCACCTTGGATGTAGGTCCTTGCCTTTCATGACTTGGAATACTTCTTTCCAGCCTCTTCTTGCCTGTAAGGTCTCTTTTAAGAAATCACCTGACAGTCTGATGGGAACTCCTTTGTAGGTAACTGCCTCCTTTTCTCTTGCTGCTTCTAGGATTCTCTCCTTAATTTTAATCTTGGGTAATGTAGTTATGATGTGCCTTGGTGTGTTCCTCCTGGGGTCCAACTTCTTTGGGAATCTCTGAGCTTTCTGGACTTCCTGAAAGTCTATTTCCTTTGCCACACTAGGGAACTTCTCCTTTATTATTTGTTCAAATAACTATTCCACTTGTTGCTCTTCCTCTTCTCCGTGTGATACCCATATAATTTGGAATATTTAAAGATGTCCTGGAGATTCCTAAGCCTGTTCTCATTTTTTTGAATTCTTGTTTCTCCATCCTTTTCTGTTGGGTTGTTTCTTTCTTCCTTCTGGTCCACTCCATTGATTTGAGTCCTAGTTTCCTTCCCATCAGTATTGCTTCCCTGTACATTTCCCTTTATTTCACCTAGCATAGCCTTCATTTTTTTCATCTAATTTGTGACCAAATTTAACCAATTCTGTGAGCATTCTAATTACCAGGATTGCGCATTTGATACGTTGGCTATCGCTTCATCGCTTAGTTGTAGTTTTTCTGGAGCTTTGATCTGTTTTTTCATTTGGGCCATGTTTTTTTGACTTGATGCGCCTGTTATATAGTGAGGAGCAGAGCTCTAGGTGTTCACCAGGGAGGGCAACCCAGGTCTCTGTGTGTGATGCTGTGTGTGATGCTGAGGAAGGGGTCCAAGAGGGAAAAATGGCTCTTTCTCCGCTCTCTGCTGGTTTTCAGTCACTTCCCCCACTACCCACCAGCACATTTGGCCCTTCTGGTGCTGATTCCCATGTGGGTGGGTTTGTGTGTATTCTAGAACCCTGTGAGTCCCTGCAATGAACTCTCCTATGAGGCTGGGAGTTTCTCCCACTGCTGCCTCAACCCCCACAATTGTTTTCAATCCATGGTTTGAGACTTTATTTTTCCACAGTGGGACCCTGGGTTGTGTGGTCCATCCAGCTCCCCAGTTTTGCCTGGTGTATCTGCACTTGAATGTGGGACTGCCTGGTCCGACACCTACCACCTTGCCCATCCACTCCACAATCCCCCACTCACCGGGTATGCCAGCCGCAGCCTTGCAGCAAGTCCTCTCCATTGGGCTGCTCGACTCCACCCCTCCTACTGGTCTGGATGAATGTGTCTTCTTTAACTCCTTGGTTGTCGGACTTCCATACACTTCGATTTTCTGTCAGTTCTGTTTGCGTTTTGTTTTTAAATTGTTGTTTTCCTTCTTTTGGTTGTGCAAGAAGGCACAGTGTGTCTACCTACGCCTCCATCTTGGCCAGAAGTCTGTTCTTGTTTTTCCTGTCTCTTAATTTCTAGTCTCATACCATTGTGGTTAGAGATGATGCCTGATATGATTTTAGTCTTCCTAAGTCATTTGAACCTTGTTTTGTAGCCTAACATGTGGTTCATTCTGGAAATGTTCCATGTGCTTTTGAAAAGAATGTATATTCTGCTGCTTTATGGTGAAATGCTCTGAAAATACCAATTAAACCCATCTTGTCTAATATGTCCTGATTCCTTGTTGATTTTCTGTCTGGAAGACCTATCCACTGATGTCAGTGGGGTGTTAAAGTACCCTACTACATCTGTATTACTCTCAGTCTCTCTCTTTATGTCCATCAATATTTGCTTTACATATTCAAGTGCTTGTATATTGATGCATAAATGTTTGCAAGGATTATAACCTCTAGTTGGATTGATCCCACTATTATTATGTAAAGTCCCCCTTTGTCTCTTATTATTGCCTTTATTTTATTTTTTATTAAGTTTATTAGGGTGACATTGGTTAATAAGATAATATAGGTTTCAAGTGTACATTTCTATTATACATGATCTGCATATTGCATTGTGTACTCACCACCCGAAGTTAAATCATCCTCTATCACTATGTATTTGGCCACCTCAGCCTTTTCCTAAGCCCTTACCCCCTTCCCTCTGGTAACTACCATATTGTTGTCTGTGTCTATCAATTTAAGTTTTATATTTCACATATGAGTGAAATCATGTAGTTCTTAGCTTTTTCTGGCTGATTTATTTTGCTTAGTATACTATTCTCAGGGGCTACCCATGTTGTCACAAATGGCAGTATTTCATCTTTTCTTATGACTAAGTAGTATTCCATAGTGTATACATATATCACACCTTCTTTATCCAATCATCTAGTGAAGGAAACTTTGGGTGTCTCCATGTCTTGGCCACCATGAATAATGCTTCAAGGAACATAGGAGTGCATATATCTTTGAGATAAATGTTTTCAAGTTTTTTCAGTAGGTATACAGAAGGACTCAGGGGTCCCCAACTTCCAGGCCATGGATCAGTACTGGTCCGGGCCTGTTAGGAATTGGGCCATACAACAGGAGGTGAGCTTGAATGTAATGCACTTGAATCATCTCCACACTATTCCCCCATGCCAGTCTATGGAAAAATTGTCTTCCATGAAACCGGTCTCTGGTGCCAAAATGGTTGGGCACTACTGCAGAAGGGGGATTTCTGCCATACTGTTTTTCATAGTGGCTGTACCAGTATACTTTCCCACCAGCAGTATAAAGGATTACTCTTTCCTTACAACCTCTCCAACATTTGTTATTATATTTCTTGTTGATAATAGCTATTCTAACATGTCTGAGGTGCTGTCTCACTATAGTTTTGATTTGCATTTCCCTAATAGTTAATGACACTAAGCATCTGTACATATACTTGTTGGTCATTTATATGTCTTCTTGGGAGAAGTGTCTGCTCAGTTCCTCTGTCCTCTTTAAAACTGGATTAGTTGTTTCTTTTGTGTTAAGTTGTATGAGTTCTTCATATATTTTGGATGTTAATCCCTTGTCAGAGCTGTTTGCAAATAATATCTTCAATTTAGTTGGTTTCCTTTTTGTTTTGTTGTAGGTTTCTTCTGCTGTGCAGTAAGTTTTTTGTTTGATATACTCCAATTCATCTATTTTTGCCGTTACTTCCCTTCCTTTTAGGGTCAAAATCATAAAATGTTCTCTATGACCAAGATCCACAACTTTAGTATTTATGTTTTCATCTATGTAATTTATTGTTTCATGTCTCATATTTAGGGAAGGCTTTGAGATTTTGCTGCCCAACATCTTTCATCAGATTGTCTCAAATAAACTGACAAAAATTTTAAAATCTTATATTTAGGTTTTCAATCCATTTTTTTAAAAGATTTATTTCTTTATATTTATTTTTACAGAGGGAAGGGAGGGAGAGAGAGAAAGAGAAACATCAATGTGCGGTTGCTAGGGGCCATGGCCTGCAACCCAGGCATGTGCCCTGGCTGGGAATCAAACCTGCAATACTTTGGTTCGCAGCCCACACTCAATCCACTGAGCTACACCAGCCAGTGCTGTTTTCAATCCATTTTGAATTCATTTTATTACATGGGGAGAAACTAAAATCTAGTTTCATTCTTTTGAATGTGGATTTCCAATTTTCCCAGTGCCACTTATTGAAAAGGCTCTATTTTCTCCACCATGTGTTTTTGGCACCTTTCTGAAAATATCTTTGCCCATATACATGGGGTTTTATTTCTGGGTGCTCAATTATGTTACATTAGTCTACATGGCTGTTTTTCTGCTAATAACATGCTGTTTGATTATTGTAGCTCTGTAAGATAATTTGAAGTCAGTGAGTGTGACTCCTCCAGCTTTATTCCTATTTCACAGGATGATTTTGGCTATACAAGACTCTTTTGTGGTACCATATAAATCTGATCATATTTTGTTCTATATCTTTAAAAATGGCATTAAGGTTTCGATGGGGATTGCATTAAGACTGTATATTGCTTTGGGTAACATGGCCATTTTAACTATGTTGATTCTTCCAATCCGTGGACATGGAATAGCTTTCAATTTCATTGTGTCTTTTTAAATCCCTTTTAATAATGCTTTTAATAATCATTTACATCCTTTGTTAAGTTGATTCATAGTTATTTTATTCTTTTGGATATAATTGCAAAAGGAATTATTTTTTTCTTTTTTTAAATTTAATTGTTACTATACAGGAATGCAATAGATTTTTTAAAAAGGTGTTTCTAAATCCTCATCTAATCAGATGATGTTTACTGTTTACTGAAAATCAGATATGTTTACTGATTTTAGAGAGAGAGGAAAGGAGAGAGAAACATTGATCAGTTGCCTTCCAGAAGGGCCCTGATCAGGGATTGAAACTACAAAGTTGTTATGTGGCCTGAGAGCAGATCAAACCTGCAATGTTTTGGTGTACAGGATAACACTCCAACCAACAGAGGCACTCCGACAGGTCAAGCAGTAGATTTTTGTATATTGATTTTTGTATCCAGCAACTTTATTTTATTTTTTATTGCTTCTAATAGGTTTTTTTGGCATGCCTTTTATGTATTACTTTTGCCTGATTGCTCTGGGTAAGACTTCCAGAACTATGTTGAACAAGAGTAGTGAAAGTGTGCAACCTTGTCTTGTTCCTGATTTTAGAGGAAAAATTTTTCAGTTTTTCACCATTAAGTATGATACTAGTTGAGGGTTTCTTATATATGACCTTTATTGTGGTAAGGTATTTTCCTTCTATACCCATTTTATTGAATATTTTAATCATAAATGGATGTTATATTTTACCAACTGCTTTTTCTGCAGCTATACATAAGATAACATGACTTCTATCCTTTGCTTTGTTAAGGTGCTATTATTATATTAATCACTTTCCATATGTTGAACCATCCTTGTGCCACTGGAATAAATGCCATTTCACTGTGATGTATTAATTTTTTAATATATTGTTGTATTCAATATGCTAATATTTTGTGTAGGATTTTTACATCTCTATGAATCAATGATACCATGTAGTTTTCTTTTTTAGTGTTAACCTTGCCAGATCCTGGTGTCAGAGTTATGTTACCCTCACAAAATGTGTTGGAAAGTATTGCCTCTTCAATGTTTGGAAGGGCTTGAGGAGTGCATTACATCTTCTTTGAAATGTTTATAGTAGAATTCACTAGTGAAGCCATCCGATCTTGGACTTTTATATTTGCAGAGGTTTTCTTCCGTTGTGGTTGTTCAGCTTTTATTTCATAATCATAAACGTAACTGTGGAAGCCAGCTAAACATGGAAGGGTAAAGAAATCATGCAACTCAATGAACTGTGTTGAGAGCATGAAGACTACAGAACATTCCAAGAAGATGGGGTTGAGAGGATGCTCTCCTGAGCTACAGAAGGAATGGTCTTGTGGTTAAGATAAAACACACGTCAAATTTATTAGAGTTGTCCACAGTCACTAATGGTGATCTCTGGCTGGTTGTGCCATTCCTGGGCCTGAAGTGCTCCACAGCTGTCATAACATCCATGCTGTCTGTCACCTGACCAAAGACTACATGCTTGCCATCCAGCCATTCACTCTTGGCAATGAAGATGAAAAACTGGGGACTTCGAGCCAAGATGGAGGTGCAGGTACATACTGTGCCTCCTCACACAACCAAAAGAAGGAAAACAAAAATTAAAAAAAAAACAACAACAACCAGAACTGACAGCAAATGGAATTGTATAGAAGTCCAACAACCAAGGAGTTAAAGAAGAAACATTCATCCAGACTGGTAGGAGGGTCGGAGAAAGGCAGCCAGGCAGAGAGGACTCGAGGCAAGGCAGTGGCTGGTGGACTGGGCAGTCCCACGCTGGAGTACAGATAAACTGGGAGGAACAATGGAGGAGTGAAACAGACTGTGCAACACAGAGTTCCAGTTTAGGGAAATAAAACATTAAAGCCTCTGAAAGAAAACACCTGTGGAGGTTAAAGTAGCAGTGGGAAAAACTCCCAGCCTCACAGGAGAGTTCATTGGAGAGACCCACATGGTCCTTGAACATACATAAACCAACCCACACGGGAATCAGCACCAGAAGGGCCCCATTTGCTTGTGGATAACAGGGAAGAGACTGAAAACCGGCAGAGAGAGGAGCAAGCCCCATTGTTGCCTCTCAGAACTCTCCTTCCCACATACAGCATCACAACCCAGTGACATGGGTTGCGCCCCACCCCCGATACCTAAGACTCTTCCCCTTACTACATAACAGGCATGCTGAGACAAAAAAAAAAAATCCAAATGAAAGGACAGATCAAAACTCCAGGAAAAAAATACAATTAAGAGACAAAGAGATAGCCAACTTATCAGACGCGTAGTTCAAACAACTGGCAATCAGGATGCTCACAGAATGGATTGAATATGGTCCTGGATTAAAGGAAAAAATAAAGGCTATGCTAAGTGAAATAAAGGAAAATGTACAGAGAACAAACAGTGATGGGAAGGAAACCAGGACTCAATGATTTGGAGTAGAAGGAACAAAGAAACATTCAATCAGAACAGAGGAAAGAAACAAGAATTTAAAAAAATGAGGAGAGGCTTAGGAACCTCCAGGGCATCCTTAAGTGTTCCAACATCCAAATTATAGGGGTGCTAGAAGGAGAAGAGGAAGAGCAAGAAATTAAAAACTTATTTGAACAAATGATGAAAGAGAAATTCCCCAATCTGGCAAAGGAAATAGACATCCAGGAAATCCAGGAAGCTCAGAGAGTCCCAAAGAAGTTGGATCCAAGGAGGATCACACCAAGGCACATCATAATTACATTACCCAAGATTAAAGAAAAGAAGAGAATCTTAAAAGCAGCAAAAGAAAAGGACGCAGTTACCTACAAAGAAGTGGCCATGAAACTATCAGCTGATTTCTCAAAAGAGACCTTACAGGCAAGAAGGGGCTGGAAAGAACTATTCCAAGTCATGAAAAACAAGGACCTACATCCAAGATTACTCTATCCAGCAAAGCTATCTTTTAGAATAGAAGGGGAGATGAAGTGCTTCCCAGATAAGGTCAAATTAAAGGAGTTCATCATCACCAAGCCCTTATTATATGAAATGTTAAAGGGACTTATCTAAGAAAAAGAAGATAAAAAATATGAACAGTAGCCGTGGCTTCTGTAGCTCAGTGGATTGAGCACGGGCTGCAAACCAAAGGGTTGCCAGTTCAATTCACAGACAGGGCACATGCCTGAGTTGCAGGACAGGTCTTCAGTGGGGGCCATGTGAGAGGCAACCACACATTGATGTTTCTGTCTCTCTTTCTCCCTCCCTTACCCTCTGTCTAAAAATAAATAAATAAAATCTTTAAAAAAATATGAACCCTGAAATGACAACAAAGTCACAGTTATTAACAACAGAACTGAAACAAAAACAAACTAAACAAACAACTAGAACAGGAACTGAATCACAGAAATGGAGATCACATGGAGGGTTATCAGCGGGGGAGTGGGTGGAGAGAGAGGGGAAAAGGTTCAAGGAATAAGTAGCATAAATGGTATGTAGAAAATAGACAGGGGGAAGTTAAGAATAGTATAGGAAATATACAAACCAAAGAACTTACATGTATGACTCATGGACATGAACTAAAAGGGAGGAATGTAGGTGGGAGTGGGTGTGCAGGGTGGAGAGGAAGAAAGGGGTGAAAATGGGACAACTCTAATAGCATAGTCAATAAAATATATTTTAAAAAGAAAAAAGAAAAACTGGAAACAGTTTGTGTTGGGTCCAGCATTTGCCATGGACAAGGTGCCATGACCTGTGTGCTTCAGGATGAGATTCTCATCATCAAATTTCTTCCTGTAGAAATGTGCTGCCTGTGCTGTTGTGGCATGTGAAGTCAGCACGCTGGCACATAAATCCCAGAATAATTCTGTGAAAGCAGGAATCTTTATAACCAAATCCTTTGTCCCCAGTGCTCAGAGCATGAAAGTTTTCTGCTTTATTTGGAACTTTGTCTGCAAACAAGTTGAAGGAGATGTGGCCCAAAGGCTTGCTGTCAGCAGCAATGTCAAAGAACAAGGTGGAGTTGACCATGGCTGGGCACAGGAAGGTCCAAGATGGCAGTGACATCTGCGAGGCATTATTTGGGGAGGTTTTCAATGGTTGTTTCAATTCCCTCATTGTTGATTGGTCTATTTAGATTTTCTAATTCTTCATCATTCAGTTTAGGAAGTTTGTATATTCCTAGGAACTTATCCATTTCTCTAAGCTATTTAATTTGGTGGCACATAGTCTTTTGTAGTATTATAGTATGATCCTTTGCACATCTGTGATGTCTGTAGTACTTTCTCCTTAATTTCTGATTTTATTTTTGATATCTTTAATTTCTTTTAATCCTCACCCAAGGACATGATTATCAATTTTTATTTTATTTTTTAAAAGATTTAATTTATTTATTTTTAGAGAAGGGAAGGGAGAGATAAAGAGAGGGAGAGAAAATTCAGTCTGTGGTTGTCTCTCATGAGTGCCCTACAGGGGACTTGGCCCCCAACCCAGGCCTGTGACCTAGAGTGGGAATCGAGCCTACAAACTTTTGGTTTCCAGGGCAGCACTCAATTCACTAAGCTACTCCAGCAAGAACTGATTATTAATTTTTAGAGAGAGGGGAAGGAAGAGAAAGAAAAAGGGAGAGAAATACTGTGTGAGAGAAAGACATTTATCAGTTGCCTCTCATGCATGCCCCGAACATGGACCAAACCTGTAACCTAGGCATGTGTCCTCAACAGGAATCGAACCTGTGACTTTTCAATTTATAGGACAATGCTCTAACCAACCAGGGCTGAGTTTTCTTATGAGTATGTTCTCTTTTTTCCTTAGTGAGTCTAGCCAGGGGTTTGTGAATTTTATTAGTATTTACAAAGAGCCAGCTCTATTTTATTCAATTCTGCTTTAATTTTTAGTATTTCTTTTCTTCTGCTGACTTTGAGTTGCTTTTGTTCTTCTTCCTCTGGATCTATAAGATGTAATGTTACGTTGTCTACTTGGGATTTCTCTTGTTTCTTCAGATAGACATGTTTTAATATAAACTTCCCTCTTGTTACTGCATCCCAGAAGTTTAATTTGTTGTGTTATTCTCATTTGTTTCTATATATCTTTTTATCGCACCTTTTATTTCTTAATTGATCCAGTCACTTTTTAGTAGCATGTTTTTTAATCTCTACATATTTGTGGGTTTCTTCACTTCCTTTTTGCTGTCAATTTGTAATTTCAAAGCATTGTGGTCAGAAAATATGTTTGGTTTGATATCAATCTTCTTAAACTTCTTGAGGTTAGTATATGACCCAACATGTGGTTTGTCCTTGAGAATGTTCTTTGGGTACTGGATAATAATGTATAATCTAATATTCTGGAATGAAAGTCTCTGTAATGATCAATTGTGTTCATTTGCTTCAATGTGTCACTTAAGGCCAATATTTTTTTGAGGTGTTTTTTTTTTGAATTGTTCTTCAAGTACAGTTTTCTGCCTTTTACTCCCATCCCACCACCACCTCCCCAGGCCTCCTGACCACCCTCCCGTTTCCATCCCCTCATTGTTATTGTCAACATGTCCTTTATACTTGTTCCTGCAAAACCTTCCACTTTTCCCCTGAAATTCCCTTCCCTCTCCCCTCTAGTCACTGTCAGTCTGTTCTCAATTTCAGTTACATTTTGATTGTTTGTTCATTTTGTTGATAAGGATCCTGTTAAAGGTGAGATCATAGGTATTTGTCCATCACCGCCCGGCTTATTTCACTTGCCATAATGCTTTCCAGTTCCATCCATGCTGTCTTAAAGGGTAGGAGCTCCTTCTTTCTTTCTGCTGCATAGAATTCCACTGTGTAAATGTACTATAGTTTTCTGATCCATTCATTTACTGATGGGCATCTAGGTGGCTTCCAGTACATGGCTATTCTAAATTGTGCTGCTATGAACATTGGGGTGCATATGATCTTTTGGATTGGTGTTTCAGGGTTCTTAGGATATAATCCTGGCATTGGAATTGCTGGGTCAAAAGGCAGATCCATTCTTAGTCTTCTGTGAAAATTCCATACTGTTTCCCATAATTCCATACTGCATTCCCACCAACAGGGAACTAGGGTCCCCTTTTCTCCACAACATCTCCAACACTTGTTGTTTGTTACTTTCTTTATGATGGCCATTCTGACTGGTGTGAAGTGGTACCTCATTGAGGTTTTAATTTGCATCTCTCTGATAGCTAGTGATATTGAGCATCTTTTCATGTGTCTCTGGATCCTCTCTATGTCCTCCTTGGAGAAGTGACTGTTCAAGTCCTTTTCCCATTTTTTAATTGGGTTGCTTGTCTTATTAGAGTGGAGATGTGTGAATTCTTTATATATTTCAGAGATTTAACCCTTGTCTGAGACATCATTGGCAAATATGTTTTCCTATATGGTTGGTTCACTATTTATTTTGATACTGTTTTCTTTAGCTGTGCAGAAGCTTTTTATTTTGATGAGATCCCATTTATTTATTCTTTCTTTCATGTCCCTAGCTCTGGGGGACATATCAGTAAAAATATTGCTGTGTGAAATATCTGACATTTTCCTGCTTATGTTCTCCTCTAGGACTTTAATGGTGCAACGACTTATATTTAAATCTTTTATCCACCTTGAATTTATTTTTGTGTATGTTGTAAGTTAGTGCTCGAGTTTCATTTTCTTGCATGTAGCTGTCCAGCTCTCCCTGCACCATTTGTTGAAGAGGCTATTTTTACTCCATTTTATGTTGCTGCCCTCTTTGTCAAATATTAATTGACCATAGAGACTTGGGTTTATTTCTGGGCTCTCTATTCTGTTCCATTGGCCTGTCTGTTTTTATGCCTGTACCAGGTTGTTTTGATTACAGTGGCCTTGTAATACAGTTTGGTATCAAGTATTGTGATCCCTCCTACTTTGCTCTTCTAAGAATTGCAGCAGCTATTTAGGGTTGTTTATGGCTCCACATAAATTTCTGAAGTGTTTGTTCTATGTCTGTGAAATATACCATTGGTACTTTAATAGGTACTCCATTGAATCTGTAAATTGCTTTGGGTAGTATGGACACTTTCATGATGTTAATTCTTCCGATCCATGAACACGGTATATGTTTCCATTTGTTTGTGTCTTCCTTGATTTCTTTCTTCAGTGTTGTGTAGTTTTCTGAGTGCAGGTCTTTTACCACCTTGCTTAGGCTTATTCCTAGGTTTCCTAGGTGTTTTATTCTTCTTGTTGCTATATCAAATAGGTTTTTTTCTTAATTTCTGCTTCTGATGTTTCATTGTTGATACACAAAAATGCCTTTGATTTCTGAGTATTGACTTTGTATCCCTCTGTTTTGACAAATTCACTTATTAGTTAGAGCAGTATTTTGGCAGAGTCTACAGGATTCTCTATGTCCACTATCATGTCATCTGCAAACAATAAAAGTTTTGTTTCCTTCTTTCTGATTTGGATGCCTTTTATTTCCTTTTCTTCTCTGATCATTGTGGCTAAAACTTCCAATACTATATTGAATAGAAGTGGTGAAAGTGGACAACCTTGTCTTACCTGTTTCTGATCTTAGTGGAAAAGATTTTAGTTTTTGCCCATTGAGTATAATGTCAGCCATAGATCTTTCATATATGGTCTTTATTATGTTGAGGAATGCTCCCTGTATTCCCACTTTGCCGAGTGTTTTTATCATAAATGTGTGCTGTACCTTATCAAATGATTTTTCCACCTCTATGATATGATCATGAGACGTTTGTCTTTACTTTTGTTTATGTGATGTATTACATTTATTGATTTGGAAATATTGTGCCATTCTTGCATCCCTGGGATGAATCCCACTTGGTCATGATGTATGATCTTTTTAATATATTGTTTGATGCGGTTTGCCAATATTTTGTTGAGGATTTTAGTGTCTATGTCCATCAGTGATATTGGCCTGAAGTTTTCTTTCTTTGTTGTGTCTTTATCTGGTTTTGAGATTAGGACGATGTTGGCTTCATAAAAAGTGTTTGGGAGTCTTCCATCATTTTGCATTTTTTGGAATAGTCTCTGAAGGATAGGGGTTAGCTCTTCCTTAAATGCTTTATAGAATTTTCCTATGAAACCATCTGGTCCAGGGCTTTTCTGTGTTGGGAGTTTTTTGATTACCGCTTCCATTTTGTCTGCTGTTATTGGTCTGTTCAGGCTTTCTGCTTCTTCTTCATTGAGTTTTGGAAGATTATATTTTTCTAGAAATGTGTCCATTTCACCTCGGTTTTCAAATTTCTTGGCATATACTTCTTCATAGTAATTTCTTACAATACTTTGTATTTCTGTGGTGTCCGTTGTAATCTCTCCTCTTTCATTCCTGATTGTGTTTATTTCAGTCCTCTCCTTTTTCTTGATGAGTCTGCTTCAAGGTTTATCAATTTTGTTTATCCTTTCAAAGAACCAGCTCCTGGATTCATTGATCCTTAGAATTTTAATTTTAGTCTCTATATCATTTAGTTCTGCTCTGATCTTGGTTATTTCCTTCCTTCTATTTGCTCTGGGCTGTCTTTCTTGTTGTTCCTTCAGTTCTTGTAGGTGTAGGGCTAGGTTGTTTGTTTGAAATGTTTCTATCTTTTTAGGTAGGCCTGTATTGTCATTAAGTTCCCTCTCAGGACTGCCTTCACTGTGTCCCATAAGTTTTGGATTGTTGTGAATTCATTTTCATTTGTTTCCAGAAACTTTTTGATTTCTTTCCTAACTTCATTCTTGACCCATTCATTGTGTAATAGTGTGGTATTCATTCTCCACAATTTTGAGTGTTTTGGGTTTTTCTTTCCTTAGGGTTGGTTTTTAGTTTAAGTCCCTTATGGTCAGAGAAAATGCTTGATATGATTTCAATTTTGTTGAATTTGTTGAGGCTTGTTTTGTGTTCTATCATGTGGTCTATCTTTGAAAATGTTCCATGTGAATTTGAGAAGAATGTGTATTTAGCTTCTTTGGGATGAAAGGCTCTATATAGATCAGTTAAGTCCATTTGATCTAGGGCATTGGTAAATACCACAATACCTTTGTTGATATTTTGTTTGGAAGATCTGTCCGTTTTTGACAGTGGTGTGGTAAAATTCCCTACTATAATTGTGTTGCTATCAATATCTTTCTTGAAGTCCTCTAAGATTTTCTTTATGTATTTGGGTGCTCCTATATTGGGTGCATATATATTTACAATGTTTATGTCTTCTTGGTGGATTCTTCCCTTGAATATTATGAAGTGACCTTCTGGGTCTCTCTTTATGGCCCTTTTTTTGAAGTCTATTTTCTCTGATATGAGTATTGCTACCCTGGATTTTTTTCCCTGTACTTTTCCTTGTAAAATTTATTTCCAGCCCTTCACTTTCAGTCTGTGTAGGTCTTTTGTCCTGAGGGTCTCTTGTAGGAATGTGTGTGGGTCATGCTTTCTTATCTACTCAGCTATTCTATGTCTTTTGATTGGAGAATGTAATCCATTTATATTTAAGGTTATTATTGATAGGTATTTATTCATTGCCATTTTCATACCTGTGCGCCTCTCTCTCTCTCTCTTTTCCTTCCTTTCCTTAAAGCAGTCCCTTTAGCATCTCTTGCAGAGCTGGTTTGGTGGAGGTGTATATTTTAGACTTCCTTTGTCTGGGAAGCTCCTTATCTGGCCTTGTATCTTGATGGAGAGCCTTGCTGGGTAAAATAGCCTTGGTTGCAGACCTCTGGTTCCCATTACTTGGAATATTTCTTGCCATTCTCTTCTGGCTTGGAGCACTTCCATTGAGAAATCAGCTGCTAGTCTTATCAGGGCTCCCTTGTATGTTACTTCTCTTTCTCTCTTGCTGCCTTTGAGATTCTCTCTTTGTCTTGGAATTTTGCAATTTTAATTATGATGTGTCTTGAAGTGGGCCTCTTTGGGTTCCTCTTGATTTGGACTCTCTGTGTTTCCTGAATTTGTATGACTTCTTTCTCATCAAATTAGGAAAGTTTTCCATCATTACTTTTTCAAACAGGTTTTCTATACCTTGCTCTTCTTCTTTTCCTTCTGGTATCCCTATTATATGGATATTTTTACATTTCATATTGTCCTGTATTTCCCTTAATCCCTCTTCATTCTTTGTGAGCCTCTTTTCCTTTTCTTGCTCTTTCTGGGTATTTTTTTTTCTACCTTGTCCTCCAGCTCCCTGATCAAATCTTCTGCTTCATCGAACCTGCTTTTGATTCCTTCTACTGTGTTCTTCAGTTCAGAAATTTTATTCTTCATTTCCTCTTGGCCCTTGTTGATAGTTTCTATTTCCTTGTTCATGTTGATATAGTTTGCAGTTAGATCATTGTAGTTTCCCTGTAGTTGTTGGTAATTGTGAGCTCATTGAGCTTCTTGATAACCATTGCTTTGAACTCCATATCTGATAGTTGAGTTTCTTCTATTTCATTTAGCATTCTTTCTGAGGCTTCCTCCTTTCCTTTCATTTGGGGATTGTTTCTTTGTCTTCCTGTTGTTTGTGAGACTGTTCTTGTTAGCCTCTGCTTCTTAAATTGATCTGTTCTGACTCGCTGGGTTTATAATGTGAACTTCTATGGTATAATACCTGGGAGATTCAGTGGGGCTATCTCCTTGATCTCCCAAGCTCACTGGTCTTAGGCTGTTATTTATGTTCACTCTGTGTTTGTCTTTGGGTTTTGATTGTTGTTGGGTCTTTCTTTGGTGGGTCCTTCCCCCCAGCTGGTTATCTGAAGGTCACTCTGTCCACCACCACTTGTATTTTGTTGTGCATGTGTGGACAGGTTGTGTTGAAGCTCGTTTTTTCATGTGTACAAAGTTTTGAGGATTCTCTCTTGCTCTGGCTCTTGTTTATTCTCAGTAATTTCTCCACTATTTAGTTGTAATTTCAGATAGTTCCTGGATTGAGGTTAGTGTGGCTTTCACTCCCTCCTTCACCTTCTTCTGTTGTCATCTGTTGGTGGTTCCTTTGTTGGTGGGTTTCCTCTTCTAGCAGGTGTACTGGTGTTCACAGCTTCCACCTACTTGTCTGAATTTTCAATGTCCATTAAAATTCTTTGTATCCTATGCTGGGGTACTGTTGGCTGTTTGCTCTCTTCCTCCATAGATCGGCTATGTTTTTCTTCCTTGTGTAGGGGGAAGTGGAATCTGCTCCTTCCTACCTCGCTGCCATCTTCAGTCTCCCCCAATATTTCTTAATTAATTTTCTATTTGGATGATCTGTCTAGAGCTACCAATGGAGTATTTAGATCCCCAACTATGATTTTGATTTTGTCAGTTTTTCCATATAGTTCTGTTAGTAATTGTTTTATATATTTTGGTGTTCCCTGATTGGGTACATATTGAAAAGTGTTATATCTGCTTGATGTAGTGTCCACTTTACCATTATAAAATGTCCATCATTGTCTGTTACCTTTCTTTTCTTCAAATCTATTTTGTCAGACATAAATAAGTCTACACTTGCTTTTCTGTCAATGCTATTTGCTTGGAGGATCATTTTCTAAGATTTCACTTTGACTCTCTCTGTTTTTATGTACAATAGTTTTTAATATCTTTTATTGATTATGCTTTTACAGTTGTCCCATTTTTTACCCCTTCATTCCCCTCCACCTTGTACACCCCCTCCCCACTGCATTCCCACCCTTTAGTTCATGTCCATGGGTCATATATATAAGTTCTTTGGTTTCTCCATTTCCTATACTATTCTTAACCTCCCCCTGCCTATCTTCTACATACCATTTATGCTATTTATTCTCTATACCTTTTCCTCCTCTCTCCCCACCCACTCCCTTGCTGATAACTCTCCATGTGATCTACATTTCTGTGATTCAGTTCCTGTTCTAGTTGTTTGCTTAGTTTGTTTTGTTTTTGTTTTTGTTTAGGTTTGGTTGTTAATAACTGTGAGTTTCTTGTCATTTTACTGTTCATATTCTTTATTGACTGCATGCCTGTTATTGAGAAGTTTTCAATGGATGTAGAACACACAATGAGATCCCTGCAACCAACTTTTGAGAGACCCATACTGCAATTACAACAGTTCCTTTTGGTTGTTTACCCTGGACCCCTGACATTCTGGATTGCTTCTATTATCATTTGTGGCTGAATATGTACAATAAATAATCTCTTCTTTGCTGAAAAAAAAGTTTCTCTCCTTAATTTTAATCTTGGCTAGTATAATTATGATATGCCTTGGTGTGGTCCTCCTTGGGTCCAACTTGTTTGGGCCTCTCTGAGTTTCCTTGATTTCCTGGATGTCTATTTCCTTTGCCAAATTGGGAAAGTTGTCCTTCATCATTTCTTCAAATAACTTTTCAATTTGTTGTTCTTCCTCTTCTCCTTCTGGTACCCCTATAATTCAGATGTTGGAATATTTAAAGATGTCCTGGAGGTTCCTAAGCCTCTCCTCATTTTTTTCAGTTCTTGTTTCTTTGTGCTTTTCTGATTGAATATTTCTTTCTTCCTTCTGGTCCACAACGTTGATTTGAGTCCCAGTTTCCTTCCCATCACTATTGCTTCACTGTACATTTTCCTTTATTTCACTTAGCATAGCCTTCATTTTTTCATTTGTGACCATACTCAAACAATTCTGTAACCATCCTGATTACCAGTGTTTTGAACTGTGCATCTGATAGGTTGGCTCTTTGTCTCTTAGTTGTACTTTTTCTGGAGCTTTGATCTGTTCTTTCATGATGTGACCACTGACCAGCAGTGACCGTGGAACGCTTCGGATGGCTCGTCAACACGTGAGAAAAACATACACAGAGACAACCAAGTCCTGTGGGGAAGTAGGAATGAAATGGCCACTCTCTCTGGTGGGGAGAGCGCCCTGTTCCCCCTCCAGAGAAGCTTTTTATTGGTTTTGTTTGCATAAAAATTCGGGTGAAGCTGATTACTCATTGCTAGGAAGTAAGGATCAAACAATAGATGACAAGGAAGTCTGAGGGCCTATTCTGAGTCAGGATCAAAGAGCTGTAAAACTTTAAGGAATAAACTTATTTCTTCCTTGGACCCTTATCATTCAACCCAGAGCATTCTAAACAAAGCAGGTTTCACCGGATTTTACATATTCCTTCCTAGGCCTGATCACCCGGGGAACCCGCCCTTTCCAGCACAGGGCTGCACCACCCTGTCATTGTTTCAGGCTTAGGTGGAGCAAGGGAACTAAGGCAGCCAAGAGATAAGGAGATTTTCTCCCAGATGTTGAGGACTCAGGCTGTGTCACAGCCGAGGAGCGAGGGTCCATCACCCCCTTTTGCTGTAGCCCCCAAAGTCCTTTCTTGGGGGACTCTCATGTGATCGTGCCTGTCATAGATCATTCTCCCCTTGGGGAATCTTACCCATCATTGGCTAACCGACCAAGCATTGGGGTTCAGTTATGAATGAAGCAGCAGAAGCAGCGCTCCTGCCAGGGAGATAAGCTTTTGTGTCCTTGCTGGCTTATGGTCCAAGGTCATTCCCTCAGCCTTAGCCCTGGAAGGGGTTCCAGCTTCTGACACCAGGCTGGGCGGTCCCCAACATTTTCATTTGGGCCATTTTTTTCTGTCTCAGTGTGCCTGTTACATAGTAAGTGGTGGAGCATTAGGTATTCGCCAGGGCAGGACCACATATGTTGCTGTGCTGTGATGATGTATGTGGGGGAGGCGTCTGAGACTGAACAGTATTGCCTGCTCCTCTCTCTGCCTGTTTTCAGTCTCTTCCCCTGCTACCCATAAGCAAATAGGGCCCTTGTGGTGCTGATTCCTGTGTGGGTGGGTTTGTGTACATTCAAGGACCCTGTGGGTCTCTCCAATGAACTCTCCTGTGAGGCTGGGAGTTGCTCACACTGCTACATTGACCCCCACAGGTGTTTTCAGTCAGATGCTTTGAGGCTTTATTTCCCCAAACTGGAACCCTGGGTTGAGCAATCTGTCTCACTCCCCTGTTGTTCCTCCCAGTTTATCTGCACTCGAATGTGGGACCACAAAGTCCACAAGCCGCTGCTTGTCCTGGTCTGCCAACCACCTCCTTGCCCACTCCAGTCCTCTAGCTGCCACCTTGCAGCAAGTCCTCTCTGCCCAGCTGCCCATCTCCGCACCTCCTACTGGTCTGGATGAATGTTTCTTCTTTAACTCCTTGGTTGTCAGACTTCTATACAGTTCAAGTTCCTGTCACTTCTGTTTGGGTTTTGTTTTTAAATTTGTTGTTGTCCTTCATTTGGTTGTGCGAGGAGGCACAGTGTGTCTACTTACCCCTCCATCTTGGCTGGAGGTCCTCTTTGAGTCTCTCTTTATCTTTGCAAATTAGATGTGTCTCTTGAAGGAAGCATATGGTTGGGGGATACCGCTGAGACTTCATGGATTTGAAGCCCCATTTCCCACCACATTCCTTTGCAGTGTTGGTTCCCCAGGCCTCGGGCAACCAGATTACACCTTCTCATTTTCCACCACCTCACAGAGATCTGAAAAGCCAGAGAAGTACAAGAGAAAAAAATAAGCCTATGACTCTTTGCCACTTACTGTAAAACAATAGAAAGACTTCTTCTTATTTACTAGATAAGTGCCTTTCATACATAGATCCCTAGACAGAGAAGGAATTTATCTAATACTATGAAGAACCAATGTAGTGAGGCTGCTCAGAAAAAAAATGAAAAATCTCTAGAAAAATAACTTAAAGATATGGAAATATATAATTTAAACTATAGGGAATTTAATGTTGCCATTCTAAAAAAAAAACCCCAGTGAGATGCAAGAAATACAGATAGCTAGTTAAATGAGCTCAGGAAAGAAATCAATGGAAAAAAATGAGTACTTTACCAAACAGACTTAAACTATAGAAATAACCAAACAGAAATTCTAGAGATGAGTAACTCAGTAAAAAGATTAAGAATAAACTAGCAAGGGACTTCAGGTCAAGATGGAGGTGTAGGTAGACACACTGCACCTCTTCAGACAACCAAAATAAGGACAACTACAATTTAAAAACAAAAAACAACCATAACTAACAGAAAACTGAACAGTATGGAAGTTTGACAACCAAGGAGTTAAAGAAGACATATTCATCCAGACTGGTAGGAGGAGCGGAGCTGCCCAGCAGCCAGGGCAAAGAGGGCTCGTGGCCAAGCGGTAGCCAGTGGACCCTGGGCATGCAAGGCTGTGGCTGCCTGACCCAGTGAGGTAGCAGATTGTGGAGCAGGCAGGGCCTGGCACACAAGGCAAATGACCAACCAGCCAGCCCTACATTTTCATGCAGATAAACAAGGCAAAACTGGAGAGTGGGACATACTACACAACCCAGGGTCCCAACATGGGGAAATAAAGCCTCTAACCATGGGTTGAAAACACCTTTGGGTTTTGAGGTGCCTGGAGAAACTCCCAGCCTCACAGGAGAGTTCAGTGGAGACCCACAGGGTCCTAGAACATACACAAACCCACCCACCCTGGAATCAGCACCAGAAGGGCCCAATTTACTTGTGAGAAGCTGGGGAAGTGACTGGAATCTGGCAGAGAGAGGAGCAAGTGCCACTGGTCCCTCTGGGACCCCTACCCAACACACAGCATCACAACCCAGAAGCCTGGGTTCCCCACCCTGGTGAACAGCTAAGGCTCTGCCCCTCACTATGTAACAGGTGCGTCAAGACAAAAAAAAAAAATGGCCCAAACAAAAGAACAGATCAACGCTGCACAAAAAATACAACTAAGCCACAAGGAGCCAACCTATCAGATGCACAGTTCAAAACACTGGTAATCAGGATGGTTACAGAATGGGTTGAGTACAGTTGCAAATTAGAGGAAAAAATGAAGGCTATACTAAGCAAAATAAAGGAAAATGTACAGTGAAGCAATAGTGATGGGAAGGAAACTGGGACTCAAATCAACGTTGTGGACCAGAAGGAAGAAAGAAATATTCAATCAGAAAAGCACAAAGAAACAAGAACTGAAAAAAATGAGGAGAGGCTTAGGAACCTCCAGGACATCTTTAAATATTCCAACATCTGAATTATAGGGGTACCAGAAGGAGAAGAGGAAGAACAACAAATTGAAAAGTTATTTGAAGAAATGATGAAGGACAACTTCCCCAATTTGGCAAAGGAAATAGACATCCAGGAAATCAAGGAAACTCAGAGAAGCCCAAACAAGTTGGACCCAAGGAGGACCACACCAAGGCACATCATAATTACACTAGCCAAGATTAAAATTAAGGAGAGAATCTTAGAAGCTATAAGAGAAAAGGAGATAATTACCTACAAAATAGTTCTCATAAGACTGTCAACTGATTTCTCAAAAGAGAGCTTACAGGCAAAGAAGGGGCTGGAAAGAAGTATTCCAAGTCATGAAAGGCAAGGACCTACATCCAAGATTTCTCTATCAAACAAAGCTTTCATTTATAATGGAAGGGCAGATAAAGTGCTTCCCAGATAAGGTCAAGTTAAAGGAGTTCGTCATCACCAAGCCCTTACTATATGAAATGTTAAATGGACTTATCTAAGAAAAAGAAGGTTAAAAATGTGAACTATAAAATAACAACAAACTCACAGTTATTAACAACTGAACCTATACAAAAAGAAAAACAAACTAAGCAAACAACTAGAACAGGAACGGAATGACAGAAATGGAGATCACATGGAGAGTTAACAACAGGGGAGTTGGAGGAGGAGAGAGAGGGAAAGGTACAGAGAATAAATAGCATAGATGGTAGGTAGAAAATAGACAGGGGGAGGTTAAGAATAGTATGGGAAATGTAGAAGTGAAAGAACTTATATGTATGACCCATGGACATGAACTAAAGGGGGGTAATGTGGGTGGGAGGGGGTGTGCAGAAAGGAGGGGAATAAAGGAGGGAAAATGGGACAACTGTACTAGCATAATCAATAAAGTATATTTAAAAGTATATTACAAAGTTAAGAGATTCGAAAAGAGGAAAAAGAAAGAAAGAAGAAGAAGAAGGAAGGAAGGAAGGAAGGAAGGAAGGAAGGAAGGATTGAAGGAAGGAAGGAAGGAACGAAGGAAGGAAGGAAGGAATTCTTTCACAGTTCTGGAAGACAGAGTCCAAAATCAGTTTAAATGGGCCAAAAGCAAGGTGTTGGGAGTGCTATGGTCCCCTCTTGGAAGCTCTAGCAAAACATTCATTCCTCACCATTTTCAGCTTTGGGTAGTTACTGCAGTCCTAAAGAGGCAGCCACATAATTTCAATATTTACCTCTATGGTCACATTGCTTTTTTGTGTTTCGTATGTCAAATCTTACAAGAATTATAAGAATACATGTAAATGCAATTAGGGCCCACACTGATTATCCCATACTCTTCCTTACTCAAAACCCTTAATCATTTACAAATCTTTGTTATCTGAACAGACATTTACAGATTTCAAGAATTAGAAACTGATATCTTTGGGAGACATTATTCAGTATACCACTGCTAGTGTGAGCCATTTATAGTTGACTAGTGTGTACTTTTTTAACTTTTTATTAAAGTTTTTTTTAACTTATACAGTATTCAGATTATCTGTTTCTTCTAGTCTTAGTTTTGGCAGAAAGTATCTTTCAAGGAATTAAAACATGAAACAGAGTTTTGGTACTTGGAAGTGGTGTATTGTTATAAATGCCTAAAAATGTGGAAGTTGCTTTGCAACTTGACAGCATGTGGTGGCTGGAAGCTGTTAAAGAAGAAAAATTTCCTGATGAACATATTTTAAGTTAAAGCTTCACTCTGATTTTGCTTTGGGTCTTTCCCACATATTTTAACATTTTGTGTTATTACCCTTGTGTTCTTAAAGATTTCTTCATTTCCTTTACAATTTCCTTTTACCCCAACAGTTATGTAGTTTTAAAACATCAATGGTTTACTACTTATGTTATTATTTATATTTTATTGGATTATGGTTGGAGTACATGATCTGTATGATATTTTTACAAATTCTTTAAGGATTACATTATGGCTAAATCTGATCTATTGTTGTAAATGTTTTTATTTTATTTTATTTTTTTCTCACCCGATGACATTTTTTCACTTGCTTTTAGATGGGAAGAGAGAGAGAGAGAGAAAGGGAGAGAGAGAGAGAGAAATTGATGGGAGAGAGAAAAAGAATGGATTGGTTGCCTCTAGCAAGCACCCAGAGTAGAGATAAGCAATGGAACTGGAAATCACATGCCTCTGACCCAGGATGGAACCCACAATCCAGGTATTTTCCCTGATAGGGAATCAGACCCACAATCCAGATCTATGCCCTGACCGGGAATAAAACCCTCAACCTTTGAGTTACCGGATGATGCTCCAACCACTGAACCACACAGGCCAATGCTATGTAAATATTTTTTTTCTGAAGATTTATTTTTAGTGACGGGAAGGGAAGGAGAAAGAGAGGGAAAGAAACATTAATGTGTGGTTGCCTCTTGCACACCTCCTACTGGGTCCTGATCCGCAACTCAGGCATGTGCCCTGACTGGGAATCCAACCCATGACCCTTTGGGTCACAGCCTGGCGCTCAATCCACTGAGCCACACCAGCCAGGTTGTGTGTAAATATTTTTAATGTAAAACTGTCTATGTGCTAATTGTGTAATTCTATATATACATATATGTATCCAGTACTTATTAATCTCCTTGTTCCATCAGTTTCTGAGAGTACATATGTTAAAACCTCACATCAAGGTGTTCATTGATTTATCTAATTCTTATTTCTTTTCTTTGTTTTTCTTTATGGCTATATTGTTCTAATAGTTTCTTAAGGCTGCCACAACAAATTACAAAAACTTGGCTTAAAAGATTTGTGGGAGTGGAGGATTAAAGGGAAAAGAAATTTGCCCTGGCTCTGGTGGCTCAGTGGATTGAGCGCCAGTTTATAAACCCCAAGGGTCACAGGTTCAACTCCCAGTCAAGGGTACATGCATGAGTTGTAGGCCAGGTCACCACTACTGGGCACACAAGAGGTGACCACACATTGATGTTTCTCTCCCTCTCTTTCTCTCTCCCCTCTTCTTTCTAAAAATAAATAACTAAAATCTTAAAAAGAAAACTAAGGGAATTAATACTTATTTTAGATAAACCAACAACAAAACAAGTGTTTTAAGCAAGAAAATGGAAAACACTTATTAGAAGAGAAGAAACAAACATTGAAAAGCTTAAGATGGCTGGCTGAAATTTTAATGTTTCTTCCCCCTCTTTTAATAATGTTGAAGATGAATGCAATGATTTCCTACACGACTCTCTAAGATGCTGCAAATATTTTGTATCTGAGTTGCCCAACATGCCAGCTACCACTAGTGAGAGTTTAACTTGTTAGCTGATGATAAAGTTTCAAAGGCAGGCAATCTGAAAGGATCCCAGATCCAGGCAACACTTCTGCCTTTCAACAAATGGTGAATCATTAATTATCAAAAGACCCTCCAAAAATAACATTGTCTTGTTCTTATCAGTTTCATACTTTTTTAATTTGGATCTTAACAACATCTTACATTATTATATTACAAAATAGGAAGTGAAGCTGAGAAAGAGTAAAAAATGGTCAAAGATTTGTAATTAGCCATGGACCAAATAAAAATTTGAATTCATATCTTTTGTCCTGGGAAGCTCAATGTCATTCAGCTTCATCTTACTGCTACCTTCTTTTAATTTCCTCTTGCGGGCTGCATAGCACCATTGTGTTTATCTTAATAATGAAAATTTATTTAGAGAATGAATTTTGTATGACATTAAATTTGTTAATGTGTATATATCATCAATAAAGACTTTTTGTTGTCCTATATTTTCAACATTCTCTGAAATTGTGGCAGCACAGCACAGTTAGAGTTTTCACTGGAAAATGGACCTTGTACTCTGGCCATTATGGAGGAAAAGAAATGTTACCAGTTTTTTTTTATGTTGAAGAGTATCAAATTCCAGAGAATGATGAGCAAGTTCAGTGCTTCGGAAAATACATGACACATGGCTACTGAACTTGTAACACTTAAAGTCTCTGATAGACCTTACTTTAAATGATCTCCATAGAGCTTTTTCCTATCAACTCAATATACCTCTGGCTTTGCATTTACAAGTGCTTAACCCACGAGGGATGACTATAATCAACGACAGCTATGCAAATGTTGGCATTTTCTTTTATTTATTTCCAACCAATAATTGAGGGCTAAAAATAAAAATATTCTTGGTGACACTGTGTACGCAAGAAACCCAGGACACTTTTCAATCCATAAACATGCTTTTGTCTTAGATTATTTGCATCTGTAACTCAATAAACCTATAAAACACTACATTAATTATGTTATTTGTATTACTAGACATTATGGCTGAGTGTTTCACCAACTTCCCATTAAACCCAACTTCATAGTTGAAATAGCACTAATATCCACTAGGGGGAGACGGAGGAGGGCGGCAGGGGCTACCAGGGAGCCTTGGTGGGTCCAGCATCAGGGGCAATTGCATTGCCTCCATCTTGGCCGCTACGGGGGACAACGTTGTCTCGGTGTCTCGGCTGTCTCCTTTTCCCGGGCCCCACTCGACGCTGATAGCGGGCTGTCCTGAGGCTGAATTGCGGGTCATAGCGAGGGCTTCCCAGGGACAAGTTGTCCAGCCGCACTGGTCCTGTTCCGAGTGGGTCCCGGCAAGATGGAGGACGCCGTCTCCTCTCGCAGCCTTGACGGGAGTCGGGGCCACCCCTCATGGACAAGGCATGGGTGGACGTGCGCCTGCCCCAAATCGCTCGGGAACGCTTTCGCCCGCCGCCCACTGGCCTGCAGCAGCCCCTGCCCGGCGGCCCACACTGGGTGTCTAGGATCTGGACACTTGGGTTTGGGGGACATCCAGGCCCCATCCCTTCCCAGGCAGGGCCACTGGGAAAGACCGCGAGGGCAGGAGGCCTGGCCTCAATGTCTCGGGCCATCCTGACATGGGTAGCACCCCCAAGCTCCCGTTCCTCAGGGACTGACTTAGTGGCCGGTGCAGCGGCAACAAAGGCAACGAAAGTCGGCCACTGACCTAAGGAACAGGGAGGGGGCGAGAAGAGAGAGACTCATCCCAGGCTAGGGCTGGCGGAGCAGCGAGGCCTTGGAAACGCTGGGGGGTGTGGCCTGCGCCTGATGGACAGCCTCCCGGGCTGACACTTCAAGGGGACCCTGAAGGAGGGCATATGCAGCCAATGGACTCTCCCTAGGCGTCCTGAATCCTCCCCACCAGCCAATGGGGACGCGGAGGGAGGGGTGTGCTCGGATTTAGCTGCGCCGCAGCCTGTGCCAGCGCCACCGCCTCCTTCGCTTTCTCCGTCTCCCCCTTCTGTTCGCAGAGCTGAACTCAGGACTGGATCGTGCAGAGGTTGTGTGTTTTCCGAAGAGAGTAGGTCGGGGTGGGGAAAGTTCCTACCGGGGAGCCGCATCCGGAACCGGGTGAGGTGCGTCCTCGCGGTCTTAGCATTGTGGATCCGCAAACGGTGTGGCTGTGTGTAGCGCAGTTTCGAAAGGCGGGGATGAGTGAAGGCGGCTTCCGGAGCCTTCTACCGGCCCGGGGCTGGCCCCTGAGGCTCGGGTGCCGTTCCCACTGCACTTTGGTTCCGGGGACTGGTCCGTACTTGCTCCTGGTATCGCTTGCGGCCTCAGGGCTTCGGTGAGGTGGGGAGGGGCCGGTGAAGAAGCAGGGTATTGGAGTCGCGCGGGCATGTTCCTTTCTCTACGGGTGCTATGGGGGAGGGGCGCCCATTCCTCTCCTTCCCGGAGCTGCGCCAGATTGTGGCGGGGTCCTCAAGTTTGGGGGCAAGGTTCGGTGTCCACTCTGAGCTCTGCTCCGCACGCTCCTTCAGGCCTTATTAGGGCACGATTTTAAGGCGTAAGGGGACGGAAAATCTCGGGTCCTGGGCAAAACGCTTGGGACAAGTGGGAGATTTCAACCCAGCGGGATGTGAGCTGCTCCTACCTTTGAGTTGCTGTCTGGAGTGACGCCGGGTGGGCCCATTCAGGAGGGAATGCCATTCTCTTGCTGGTCCCGCACCCTCGCCCCTTACCCTTGAGTTGGCCAGGTACCTCCGTCCTCGTTCTGTAGTTTGAAGGAACAGATTTCATCCTGGTGGTTTTGTCACCATAGATTTTTAAATCTGGTTTCCCGCCGCATTGGTGGTTGGGAAGGGCAAAAGAGCGCTGAACTCCTTTATTCTTTGTCCCTCTGCTTCTTCCCTCTGCAGCGTAGGAATTGTGCAACATCCAGGTTGGCTGCAACTAAAGTGTTTTTCATCTTTTCTCTCATTTTAGGACCTGGAATCACCTTCAGGCCAATTTGGTGATTCTTTGGCAGAAATTAAGGAGGAAAATATACCCTTTGTGAGTAATTTTACCCTGCTTTTCTGTTTCATACACTGAGTGCAATAGTACATTGTTGTCTGTGTGACTTACCTCTCTTTTATCTTGAAGTCAAAAGAGCTAATTGCTTGGGGGGACCCTGTCCCCAGAGTCACACTCAGCCAACATCGTAACAGGAGATAGGTAGTCTAGTTATCACAGTACTCATGGTTTTGAGATGGAACATTCAATTGGTAGTGACTGCCTGATCCTTTCATTATGACATGAATGTTTTTTCCTTTTTACCAGAAAGTAATCTGTTTGGTATTTGTTTTGGCACAATAAAACACCCAGTTCTCTGTCAGCTATTCAGGTAACAGTTTTAACACCAATCCCTGCTTGATCCAATTGTATTAGGCTTAAAATGATGATTTTTTTTTTTAATGATTCTACATTCATTATCTGGGATTCTGGTGAAGGTGTCCAACCCACAGCCCACAGGTTGCATGTGGCCCAGGATGGCTGTGAATGCAGCCCAACACAAAATTGTAAATTTACTTAAAACCTTTTTTTTGGCTCATCAGTTTTTGTTAGTGTTTGTGTATTCAATGTGTGGCCCAAGACATTTTTCTTCCAATATGGCCCAGAGATGCCAAAAGGTTGGACACCCCTGCAGTACTGTCTTTGGTCTGCCTGTTTTGTCCTTTCAAGCTAATCAGATAGTTTCCATTGGTCATCAAAAAGAAACTTGTGGTTGGTTTTCTCCTATTCTCCTAGTTCCTCTGGTATTCCTGCCTTCTCTTTCTTTGCCCTGGTTGCTCCTGGCCAAAGTTGGCTTTGCACTTACTCTATCATGCCTCACAGCACACCTTTTTAGTTAAGACCCAGGACAGTGTGTCAGGATGTAGGGTGCTATGTCTAGCTTTTAGGATTGAATATTATTCAGCAGGGTAATTTTCTTACGAAACCTGCAGGGGTGATATTTCACATTCTCCAGTAGTTTGTGAAGATGATGGGATGTAGGTATGATTGTAGAGCTCGGACGGACCGCCTTAGCGAAAGGGAACTAGCAGGGACAGAGATTGACAGGGCAAGAACTGACCCTGTTATAATCACTTAGAAAAGCCATTTTCTCATCAGAGTGTTTCTAGGGTATTTCATCGTGATCTGGAAAAAAGGATCAGGTTTTAGTGGCAGCCAGAGTAGGATACACAACTGCTCTCTTTGGCAAGTGTAAACTAAGGGTCAATACTTGCACCTTTGTTATGCACATTCACAAATGCGTATCCTACTCAGTTAAATGTTTTTTTAGTATGCACATTTTATAAATGAGTAAGTTATGTTTCTCTCCCCAGGATTGCTATGAAGATTGAAATGAGTATAAAAATTGGTAAAGTGCCTGGCCCATAAATTGTGGGACACACACACACATAGACAGTCAAACCCTTTACTCATCTTGTTTTGACGAGAGAAAAAAATGTTTCAGCACTTGGCACTTGCTCGGAACTCATCCCCTCGCTAGAACTTACATGAGTCACAATGCTGTCCTGCAAGAGAAAATGCTTCGTCACTCGTCGCTTGCTCACCATTTGGTGCCCCTCTCTCACAATGAAACACAGGTGGTCATATCATTCTTACAGAAGCCCATGAACATTGCAGAACCCCCACATATTCGTCATTAACTGTCTTGTTCTTTTGTGCAATTTAAGGGCTAAACATGGGTCGTAAAAAGGTTAAGAGTGATACTACTAAGCCTAAAAGGCAGTTAATAAGAACCACAATCGAAAAGAAGAAAGAGATTGTAGCTAAGTATGAGAGTGGTATAGGTGTGACTGATATTGCTCTTATGTTCAAGATGCCGAGAACGACAATTTCAACGATAGTGAGAAATAAGGAAGCCATAAAAGCAGCAAGTGTTGCTAAAGGTGTAAAGTCTGTGAGTAAGCAACGTTCACAGACGTTGGAAGAAGTTGAAAAAGTGCTTTACATCTGGATTAATGAAAAAGAGTTAGCAGGTGACAGCATTTCTGAGGCAATAATTTGTGAGAAAGCTAGACAATTGCATGCTGACCTGTTAAAAGACAAGCCTGGAACAAGTGGTGAGAGCACTGAAGTGTTCAAAGCCAGTCATGGATGGTTTGATAAATTTAAAAAGAGAACTGGTATTCATAGTGTGGTAAAGCACGGAGAAGTCAATGATGGAGATGTTGAAGAATTAGTGGAGAAGCAGAGTGCAGAGCTCAGCACTGAGGATCTGCAGGAACTTCCAAAGGAGCGGCTGCAGATAGTGGCTGAGGACATTTCTGCGGGTGATACACAGGAAAGGGAGGAAGCATCTACTGCATTGATTAAAGAAATGTGTGGTAAATGGGTTGAAGTTCAAAACTTTGTGGAAATGTATCACCCAAACAAAGCTCTAGCAAGCCGAAATGTGGACCTGATTAATGAACAAACAATGTCACACTTTAGAAACATTTTGAAACATAGACAGAAACAAGTTTCTCTTGATAGGTTGTTAGTTGAGCTCCCTAAATCTGAGTCACCAGCAGTGTTCAGTGAAGCCAAGAGACAAAAAACAGAAGAAACCCCTGAGAAATCTGAAATTATCTTGGAAGAGAACTCCACTCCCTCTACCTCACCACCATCCCATTATGTCAGGAACTCCTCTCAGTACAGGTAAAGTTAAATTTTATTTTATTTTTATATAATTAATTGCTTTTTTTATTCATGTCTGTTTAGTTTTATAGTTATGTATTACAAACAACCTCATTACTTAATATTAGCCCAGTAAAATGTGAAAGTTCTGGGGAACTCTCATTCTTTCTTTCTTTCTTTCTTTTAAGATTTTTTTTTTATTTTTATTTTTTTAGAGAGGGAAGGGGGGAGAGAGAGAGAGAAACATCAACGTGTGGTTGCTGGGGGTCATGGCCTGCAACCCAGGCATGTACCCTGACTGGGAATCAAACCTGCAACACTTTGGTTCACAGCCCGCGCGCTCAATCCACCGAGCTATGCCAGCCAGGGATTTGTTTCTAATTACATTATTTCGTATGGGAAAAATTCATTCAGCACTCATCGCGTGACTATGAGTATTGAGATACCACTGCCTGTATATATTGTTAATGATAGCTATAATTCTTATCCTGTATTTGTTTGATTTCCTGAAATTTGCTTAGATTTATCTGTCAAGCCTTTTACTGAGTTTTCCATATCTGCTAAAATTCCTGGAAGGTCTTTTTTATATGAGAAATGTTCATTTTTTATGGTCTTTTCCTCTTTGGTGGGGAACCTCTTGAGTGCTTATCTTTAGGTCTTTCTTTTTTCATGGTTCCTAATTCCACAGGGAAGAGCAATTTTGAGAAAGAAGTCTTCCAGGAAAGAGTTTGCTGCCTGGAAGATAGAGGTTTAGATGCAACTCTGGGATCGGTGGGATTGGGGTCATTTTATTTACATAGTATTGAAGCATTTGACCTTGCTTGATGAACCCCAAAAAAGATCTTACATTCTATCCTCTCCAGAGAAAAAAGTCTAGAACCTGTTCTAGAGTAGGGAAAGACCTGTCAACATGAACATGGAGGAAGAAAAGGGATCAAGGATTTCCCAGCCTTCTTAGTTTAGCCACCTACCCCTATTTCAAGGGTATCTGAAGCCCTTTGAGGATTCTGCAGCCCAAATCAGATTCCCATCTTTTCCATCACTGTTTCAGAGTTCAGCTCTTGGGTTGGCTGAGTTAGTTATCCACTCTACTGCTTATAAAGTTTTGTTGCGTTTGTTTTTTTCCTGTGTGTTGTTTATGGAGACTTTAGAAGGGTGTGAAGTTAGTTGTGTGTGATCAATCTACCAACTTAATCTCTATCAACCAAAATCTCAGTCATACGATCCCCATTTACAGTTTAGAAAATGAAAACTTATTTAGATGAAGTAATTTGCTCAGTGGCACACAGCTAGTTAGCTAAATCATGGTGTTTTTTCTCTTTTTGAATAATATTATAGAAATAATAAAAACCGCCCTAGTTGCGTGGCTTAGTTGTTTAGAGCATTGTCCAGTGCATTGAAGGGTTGCCAGTTCTATTCCCGGTCAGGGCACCAGAGATAATTTGAAGGAAAAAAAAAAAGAAATAATAAAAACTTTTCTGTAGTCTTGTGTTTATGGATTTAAGGAAGTGTTTGATGGTTAAGTTAAATGCACACTGGCTTTTCAAGATTTTATTACTTATTTTTAGAGAGATGGGAACGGAGTGCGGAGGGTGGAGAGGAACATCGATGTGTGAAAGAGACATTGATCTGTGTGAAAGAAACATTGATCGGTTGCCTCTTGCATGTACCCAACTGGGGAACTGGCCCACAACCCAGGCATGTGCCCTAACTGGAAATTGAAACAGCAACCCTTTGGTTTGCAGTCCAGCATGCAATCCACTGAGCCACACCAGCTGGGATGATTTTATTTATTTTTATTTTTAGAGAGAGGGAAACGGAGGGAGAAAGAGGGAGAGAAACATAAATGTGTGGTTGCCTTTCACACTCCCAATACTGGGGACCTGGCCTGCAACCCAGGCCTGTGCCCTGACTAGGAATACAACCAGTGACCTTTCGCTTGGTGGACCAATGCTCAAGTAACTGAGCCACAATGGTTAGGGCTGAAATAGACTTTGTTGAATGTTAATTTTGTTTTAATGAATTTGCTTATTGTGATAAAAGATAAGTGATTTTATAAAAATTGTTTTATACATTAATTGCACGTTACATAGTGGCTATGAAATAGATTCTGGAGTCAAGTTTCTTAGATTTCAATTGACTATCCTTTCCAGTAATGGAGACTTGGGCAGACACAGATTTTTTTCCTTCTGAATCTTAGTTTCCTAATTGGTAGAGTGGGAAAAAGAATAGATCCTACCTCTTGTAAGCATTCATTGAAAGAGCATATTATTGACATAGTACCTATTAGGAATAAATGTCACCTGTTACGTGACTATAACTATCGTCAATTAAATTACTTGTGAAAAATTTTAGAATAGAACTGTTACTTAGCATATTTCAATATGAGGTATTTCAAATGGAATGATGATTGCCAAATGAAGTTTTTTAAAAACATTGGGCACCCATACAATTCCTGCCTCCCACACTCAAGTTTCTAGCTAGAAAACTGAGGCCAGCGTGGATAAACTTAACAGCTTCCCATCTATCGTTCCTATGTACTTATGTGCATTACAGTTATGCCTGCCTTTTTCCCTCTGGCCTTTTTGAGATAGGAGTGATTCCTATTCAAGATCAGTTTAACTACTGTCTGTGCACATATCTCCATCTCTCACCTGCAAGAGCCTTGTGGGGCCTCTTTTTATTAATTATTCACTTCTCCAAATTCTTCAACTGTATCCCTCTGTTAGATCCTTTCTTTTGTCATAGTCAAGTGCATAGTAGGTACAAAGAAGTGTTTGTTGAATATAACAGAGTGGTGAATAATTTGTGGCCTACAATTAAAGCCCTGAGTTTAAGCCCCATCTGGCCTTACTCAGAATAATTCAATTAGCTTCTCTTTCCTGATCTGTGAAATGGATTAAATTATATCTATGTCATGGTGTTGTTTTTAGAACTTTACATAGAAAATGTAGCATCATCTCTGACACACTTCCTGGACAAGACAAAAATGATTTGGAGGGGGAGGACAGGGTTGCAGCCGGCAGAACAGTACCTCTTTGCAGCTGTAGCCCTGCCTTGAGCCAAGCGGCAGCAATGGCCCCCCTTAGGAGACCACTAAATTACCTCTTCACACAGCCTCACCATGGCAACCTATGGACAGAGCTGTGTGCACCCAATGCATATCCCTCTATCATATGCTGGCTTTGGCAAGGCTGACAGAGATATTTTCAACAAAGGATTTGGTTTTGGGTTGGTGGGACTGGATGTGAAAACAAAGTCATTCAGTGGCATGGAATTCTCAACATCTGGTTCATCTAATACAGACACTAGTAAAATTACTGGGACTTCGGAGGCCAAATATAAATAGTGTGAGTAGGGAACACACTCATAGAGAAATGGAACACTGATAACACTCCGGGAACAGAAATTGTAATTGAAGACCAGATTTGTCAAGGTTTGAAACTGACATTTGATAATCACTTTTTCACCAAACACAGGAAAGAAAAGTGGTAAATCAAGTCTTCTTACAAGAGGGAATGTATAATTCTTGGTTGCAATGTTGACTTTGTTTTTGCTGGACTTCCAATCCATGGTTCAGCTGTCTTTGGTTATGAGGGCTGGCTTGCTGGATACCAGATGACCTTTGAGAGTGCCAGATCAAAGCTGACAAGAAATGACTTTGCAGTGGGCTGTAGGACTGGGGACTTCCAGCTGTGCACTGTCAGTGATGGGACAGAATTTTGAGGTTCAATTTATCAGTAAGTATGTGCAGATCTTGACACTTCAGTAAACCTTCCTTGGACATTAGGTACCAACTGCACTTGCTTTGGCATTGCAGCTGTCTATCATTTGGGTCCCCTGACTTCCATTTCTGCAAAAATCAACAATTTGCCCTGGCTGGTGTAGCTCAGTGGATTGAGTGTGGGCCCGCGAACCAAGGGGTTGCCGGTTCAATTCCCAGTCAGGGCACATGCCAGGGTTGGAGGCCAGGTTCCCATCTGGGGCCATGTGAGAGACAATCACACACTGATGTTTCTCTCCCTCTCTTCCTCCCTCCTTCCCCTCTCTAAAAATAAATAAGTAAAATGTTTGTGTGTTTTTTTTAAATCAACAACTCTAATTTAATTGGAGTGGGCTAAACTCAGACTGTGAGGCCTAGTGTGATGCTTACACTTCTGTGGTAGATGGGAAGAGCATTATAATGCTAGAGGCCACAAACTTGGGCTTGCCCTGGAGTTAGAGGCTTAATCCAGCTGAAAGAAAGCTTTGAGAATGGATCAACAGACCACCTCCAACAACAACTATTAAAAAAGGAAAAATGAAAAGCGGGGGGAAGCTCTGGGAATGGATATCAGAAGATTTGGTCTTAATATATTTACATTGTAAACAACAGGCTATTTTCCCCTCTAAGAAGGTGATCAAAACAAAGGCTGAGCTAAACAAGAGCTGTGTTTCAAATGTTTACACAGTTATTTGTTGGTTTCAAGTTGAATTGGTTATCTACTTAATAGTGCAGCCTTTGTGCAGTTCCTTATACATTATTTAAATGTATTTATTAGACACACTGCCCAATAATAATGAAATAGACCTTTGTGAAAACTGCAGTTGTGTGCATGTTTGTTTTTATGTTCCTTTTAACATTGCATATTGCCATGGAATAAAATGGATCAGTGGATTTAAGATGAGGTTAAAAAATTTTTTGTTAAATAGCAACCATTAGAATCACTTTTGGTAGCCTAAAACTTGACAAATTATGAATAACACAAGTTATTTGGGCCCTGGCTAGTGTGGCTCAGTGGATTGATGCTTACACTTTCTTCTGTGGTAGATGGGAAGAGCATTATAATGCTAGAGGCCACAAACTTGGCCTCTAGCATTATATTTTATTCTAGCATTATATTTATATCCATTTTATTCAATGGCAATATTCAATGTTAAAAGGAACATAAAAGCAAACATGCACACAACTGCACAGTTTTCACAAAGGTCTATTTCATTATTGGTGGGTAGTGTGTTTAATAAATAAATTTAAATAATGTATAAGGAACTGCAAAACCAAATAGTCGCTGGTTCAATTCCCAGTCGGGGCACATGCCTGGGTCGCAGGCCAGGTCTCCAGTACGGGGCGCACAAGGGGCAACGTTGATGTTTGTCTCCCTCTCTTTCTTCCTCTCTTCCCCTCTCGCTATACAAATAAATAAAATCTTTACAAAAATTATTTGGAAAGATTTAATCACATAGTTATGTTGGAAGTTTAGAGAATTTGAAAATAACAAAAGACTATGGAAATAGAAATTGGACAGTAACAATAATTAGTATTTGCAGTATATTGATTATATTTGGGCTCTAGGTTATTAATAGTTGGATAAGTTATTTTGTTAATGTTTTCTATTTTAAAGGAAAACAGGTATATTTTCCTATAAAGGGTGAGTGAGTTAAATTGAGTGCAGCAGTTCCTCAAATAATGTTTCATTATATTGTTGATGAAATGTTATAGGGACTTAGCTTTAGTTTGTATCAATTAGCCTGTGGTAAAATTGGTTTCCTTAAATATTTTGCGTAAAGTCACAGAAGATACTGATGTTAAGTGAGGACTATACTGTTAGTTGAGTAGATTTTTTTAAGGACTACCAAAAATCAAATAATTAGTTTTCATCAAACTCTGAAGAAATAAGCATAATATGGTTAGTGGGAAAGGAAACACTGAATGGGTGTCTTAAAAGTTCGATCAGCCTAGCTGGTGCTGCTCAGTGGATTGAGTACCAGCCTGTGAGCTGAAAGGTTGCTGGTTCAATTCCCAGTTAGGGCACATGCCTGGATTGCAGGCTAGGTACCCAGTTGGAGGCATGTGAGAGGCAACCAATTGGTGTATCTCTCTCACACATTGATGTTTCTCTCCCTCTCTTTCTCCTCCCCTTTCCCTCTCTATAAAAGTAAATAAGTAAAATCTTTTTTAAAAGGTCAAAATCACATGAATATAACTTAAAATTTCTTGTGTCCTTTCTTATAATAATCATAATATACTATAACTTTTTTTTCTTTTCTCTGTCTCTTATAGGTTTTTTGGCTTGAACACAGGTTCAGCAGGAGAATTAGACTTGACAGAACAGACTCCTGTGTTTTTAGGTAGTAAAGCCATGACAGCTAGTCTCATAAAAGTAGGAAATTCATTTGGTGACCCAACTAGTCCTTTAGTTAATAGATCTAGAAACTCAGCAGTGGAAGATGATGATGATGATGTTGTGTTTATTGAATCTATACAACCTCCTTCCACTTCTTCAGCAATAGCTGATCAAAGAAATTTCATATTTGCTTCATCAAGAAATGAAAAGCTACAAGGAAACTATTCCATGATTCTTTCTTCCTCGAGAGATTTGGCTTCTCAGAAGGGAACTATAAGTGAGACCATTGTTATTGATGATGAAGAGGACATAGAAACAAATGGAGAGGAAAAGAAAACTTCTTCCAGTTTTACTGAATGGGGACTTCCAGAAACTAGAAACAGAACCAAAGATGTGGATTTCTCCACTTCCAGTCTTTCAAGAAGAAAGGTAAATGCAGGAATGGGTGATAGTGTTATCAGTGCAGAATCGACTCTGAAATTCAGATTGCTAGTTTTACAACCTTAGATACAGGTGTAAGCTCTGTGAATGCTAGGCGAGATATGAACTTAATGAGTACACTTGTAACATGACTGTAGAATACCAACTTGGGAGATGTCGCTAAAGGACTTCAGTCAAGTAACTGGTGTTAATATACAAACATACACCCCCATCTTTAACTTCACAGACCAAGACTGGAGTAGGACCTTTTAATCCTGGTAGAATGAATGTGGCAGGAGATGAATTTCAGAATGGAGGATTTGCAACTCATCATAGTCCTGGTAAGCCATAAGTGATCTTCTACCTTAAGTCAATAAACTTTTGGCTTTAGTACTTGTATCATTTTGTTTATGTTTTATGTGTGGATGTTGTCTTTCTCTCAACTTTCAGGTTAATATAGAATATTTTAGTTAATAAAGCTGTGTGATCTACTTGTTCTCTGAATTTTCAGGAATTACTGTATTTTACCCATTGTGGTTTACATCTGAAGTGTTTTAATTGAAAATCTCCGTAACCACTACCCCGCCCTTGCTTACTAATATCTATTTTAATGTAAAAATTAGTCCCCCAAAAGCCCCCACCCCTCAAGGCTGGTATATCTCACCATACCAGGCCCTTTTTATCCTTTCTTGGAGAATGAATAAAAACTTCACACCCTGCAAAAACAAAAGAAAAAATTTAAATAAAAACCATCCAATACTTCTGGCTAGTGTAGCTCAGCAGATTGAGTGCTGGCCTGTGAACCAAAGGGTTGTTTGTTTGATTCCCATTTAGGGCGCATGCCTGTTTTGCAGGCCAGGTCCCCACTTGGGGACACACAAGAGGCTACCACACATTGATGTTTCTGTCACTTTATCCCTTCCCTCTCTCTTTAAATAAATAAATAAAATCTTTAAAAATATATCATCCAGCCCTGGCTGGCATAGCTCAGTGGATTGAGCGCGGGCTGGGAACCAAAGTGTCCCAGGTTCGATTCCCAGCTGGGCTACATTCCTGGGTTGCAGGCCATAACCCCCAGCAACCGCACATCGATGTTTCTCTCTCTCTCTCTCTTTCTCTCTCTCTCTCTATCTCTATCTCTATCCATATCTATCTATCTATCTACCTCCCTTCCCTCTCTAAAATGAATAAATAAAAAAAAATCTTTAAAAAAATATATCATCCAATAAGAAGGGTTGAAGTGAATCGGAAGATAAAGTAATATTACTTGAATATTACTTAATCGAATTTTGTTTAATTTGTAATTATGTAACTTAAAATTTCAAATTTTTGCTTTACCGGTGTTTACTGTTAGACTGCTTGTTTTCTGGTTTTCATTTTTAAATCAGTATTTTATTGCTTAATTTTAAGTTTCTTGCCTTTTTTTTAATCCATTTTTTTAAAGATTTATTTATTTTTAGAGAGGGAAAGGAGGGAGATAGAGAGAGATAGAGAGAGAAAGAGAGAGAGAGAAACATCAATGTGCGGTTGCTGGGGGTTCTGGCCTGCAACCCAGAAATGTACCCTGGCTGGGAATCGAACCTGGGACACTTTGGTTCCCAGCCCACGCTCAATCCACTGAGCTAACCAGGCAGGGCTAAGTTTCTTGCCTTTAATTCAGAGACCTATGTTTTAAAAACAGTCTTGTTCTGCTAAAATTAAGATATAAGGAAAGTTATTTGCCACATAGCAAATCTTTTTTTTGTGACTTTTTCATGACACATGTGGTTTGGGGAGGAATTTTTTATATTTAAGACAAGGAGGGTGTTGTTGGTATTGGGTTTGGCCTTTTTAGTGCTTTTTAGCTATTGACTCTGAATTTAGCTATTGTTCTCTGAATTTTCAGGAATTACTGTATTTTACCCATTGTGGTTTACATCTGAAGTGTTTTAATTGAAGTGTTTTAATTGAAATTAGACTTTTGGGAAAGGACTGAAAAGTAACTTAAACTACTTACTATAACCTAGCTACTTACTGCTTTAATGGAATGCTGCTGGTAGTTTTTTCCCTTTTTTCCAATTAATCTTTTTCTCTGGTTATGCAAATACTATGTGGTTATTGTAGAATATTTGGAAGAAATCATAATACCTATCACCTTACCCTTCTAACCAGAAGTAAGCACTGTAGAAATTTGGGGTGTTTTTTTTTTTTTTTTTCTTTTAGTCTTTGCTTCTATGGTTGTAGAAAATATAATTCAGAGTATATGACATATAGGTTTGTATTCTGTTGATTTGTTTAGGCTAAATTTTAGTGTGTTATATCATTTTAAAATAGAAGTTTCATGGCTATAAAATATTCCTTTGTGTCTGAGATACCTGTTCCTGTACTTTCTTTCAGCATTTATATGGTTTCCCATTTTTTACTGCAGACTTTTTTGGGTTTTGTTTCTGTTTTTGGATTTTTTGTTTTGCTTTGGGTTTTTTCTTTCTTTCTTTCTTTTTTTCTTTCTTTCTTTCTTTTTTTTTTTGGACATGGCATCAAAACCTGGCAAATGGTAGTTTCTTAAACATTCTTACAGTGAAGAATTTTAAACTATATACATAATGAACTTTTCATACTCTATTAAAGTCCAGGTGGTGAGCTCCAGAACAGTATTGACCAGCTGGTGTTTGAATGACAGCCATAAGTGAAGATGATATTTTTTTCTTTTCTGCAAGTGCATGATAGTGGACAAAACTACTCAGCAGTTTTACCCATCATTGCTTTTTCACCAATGGTACAAATACCAACACAGTGAACAAGGAAGATAATTTTAGTATTATTATGGAAATATTTTGGCCTCCCAGGTTCTCTATTTCTTTCTCTAATACAATATTTAGTAGAAGTGGTAAGAATATAAACCCTTGGCATGGGCAGGGAGAAGCACTTGACATTTTATTGTTATATGTATTATTAGCTCCTCTCAAATATAATTAGCTCTTTATCTGTATATTTTATTTAATAATCTGTTATTTTAGGCAGTTTCTTAATTGTAAACAGGGTTCACAAGAATATTTGAAACTTGGCACACTTTTTTTCTTGAGAAAAGTTTCTGTAGGCAGAATTGCTAAGTCAAAATGTCAACATTTTTAAAGCTTTTGATGGTTAATGCCAAATTTTCCCCACCAAAGAATTGTATTACTTTCCATACAACATAAGAGTTTTTGTTTCCATATTGTAAGCTTTCCTCAGGAGTAGGAATGGCATTTAATGTTTGCTAAACTGATCACTAAACTGTGGTATCTTGATTAATTTACACATCATTGAACTTGTAAAAATATATTTGCAAATGTTTTATGAATTTGTTCACTCATGTTTGTTGTCAGTTTTCTACTATGTACACCTTTTGTTTATTGATTAAGAGTTGAGCCCGATAGACAGTATCATAAAAATTTAGGATCTCTATATTGAAAGATATGTTAAAAAGTAATTGAATATGTTGAAGACTTAAAATAATATCCATTGAAAATCATCCTTTTGGGTATATTTATTTCCTACATTGTTTTTCTTTTTTATTTTGTAATTATTTCTTAAGCTTTAGATGTGTTTGTTTGTATAAGCACAAACTTCATCTTATGTACATTGATTATTAGAGAGAGAGGAAGGGAGAGAAAGAGCGAAACATTGATGTAAGAGAAACATCTATCAGTTGTCTCCCGTACATGCCGATAGGAGGTTAAAACCAAAGGTCTGATAGGAGGTTAAAACCAGAAGTCTTACCATGTATTTCTTTTATGTTTCAGTGTTCCCATTTTTCACCTGGACTGAAATGAAGTTGTTTGTTTAATGTTGATGTGGATAAATAAGGTGCTTGTCAATTTTAAAGCATAGCATAAGTTGATAATTATAAAAAAGCAGGCTGTAGTTAGATACTATAATTGTGGACATAATTAAAACTTGCAAACATTGTTTGCAAGTAGTTTTGATTACTGCTGGATTTTTTTTTATTTGTCATCCTTTTATTGCATTAATTCAAAACTATATGTTTTATTTGATACTTTCTCATTATATAAAATATCAGTGATTTTAAAATGTAACAGAAGAAAAAGTACTAAATGACTCAGTTGACACTCATTTATATAAATGAAAAAAGTTTTGTTCTGGCTGGGTAGCTCAGTTGGTTAGAGCGTCATCCTGATATGCCAAGGTTGTGGGTTCAATCCCCAGTCAGAGCACATATAAGAATCAACCAATGAATGTATAAATAAATGGAACAAGAAATTGATTTCTCTCAAATCAGTAAATTAAAATATTTTTTAAAAGGAAAAATTTTAGCTCTGGATGAGTGGCTCAGTTGATTGAAACATTGTCCTGTACACCAAAAGGTTGCAGATTTCATCCAGTCAGGGCACATACCTAGGTTGCAGGTTTGATCCCCAGTCTCAGCTCATATGGAAAGCAACCAGTAGATGTTTCTCTCACATCTTTGTTTTGCTCTTACCTCTTTCTCTCCCTTCCTTTTGCTCTAATAATCAATGAACATATCCTCAGTGGGGACTCAAAATAAAAAGCTTTCAGTAATGTTTAAACTATTAGTTTATGATATGGTACAAATTTCTATTAGCTATGAAGTGTGAATGAATTAACAACATTCCTGAGTTCTCAGAAGTTTTATTTTGGGGGACAAAAGTTATAAAACCAGATCCTTTGAATAATAACATTTAGTCTAGAATTCTAAAAAGAACATTCATGAAGTTGTCAGATGAATTGTGATGAAGATATGTTTGTAACTTTCTTAAAGGTTAGGTTACTTGTGGAAAGAACCAAAGGACCTTGTTTTTGTTGCAGTTTTTCACTCTTTAACTTGAACGTAACATAGTAAAAAACTGTCTTATTAAAATATATTATTTAGATTTTGTTTTGCTTGCTATCAGCATTAATAAGTGAACCAATTTTTACCACAAAAATGACAGAATGAGATGGAAACAATTATATTATTGTTGTTATTGTTTAGAGTCATAGCTCCCCTAGTGTCTTACCCTAGGTGCTCTGTGCTTCCCACTTCTATAAATTGAAGGATTTCCAATACAGGAACAATAAAAAAATAACAGCAAGATAAGGATCTCTGGAGTGCAATCATAATTAACTGTAGGGCTTATGGGCTGATACTTCATATAACATTATGGCTCTGCTTTAAGTACACATAAAACTAGGTATTCCATCTTATGAAAATAGGCTTATGTTCATTAGTGTGGACCTGTGAGTCATTTAATTCTTTTTTTTTTTTTAATGCTCACCCAAGAATATGTTTATTGATTTTAGAGACAGATAGAAACATCTATGTAAGGATAAACCTGTCACCTCCCCTTCTCAATCCACCAGGAGATTGAACCCACAACATTTTTGGTGCACGGAACAATGCTCCAATCAATGGTGCTACCCACCCAGGGCTCATTTAACTATTTTATTAACTTTTTCTTGTTTTTTTTTTTAGATTTTTTTTTCAATTAAAGTTTACATTCAATGTTATTTTGTATTAGTTTCAGGTGTATAGCATAGTGGTTAGACAGTCATATACTCCAGAGTTCCCACTGATATTTCCAGTAACCTAGAATTCTACATCTTGTTACAATATTATTGGCTGTATTCCCTATACTGTACATTACATCCCCATGACTATTGTGTAACTACAAATTTGTGCTTCTTTTTAAAATTTATTTATTTTTACACAAAGGGGAAGGGAGGGAGTAAGGCAAGTAGAGAAACACTGATGTCACAGAGAAACATCAATCAGCCACCCCTTGCATACATCCCAACTGGGGACCAAACCCACAACACAGTCATGCCCTGATTGGGAATCAAACTGGTGACCCTCACTCTGGGGTCACTTCTCACTCCATTATGGGTTGGGATAATGCCCAAGCCATAGCCACACTGGTCAGGGCACAAATTTATACTACTTAAATCCCTTCACCTTTTTTACCCTGGCTGCCCCTCCTCTTCCCTGTTGGCAACCATCAGTCTGTTCTCTATTTATAAGTTTGTTTCTGTCTTATTTGTTCATCTGTTTTATATCTTGTTCTTTAAATCCCACATATAAGTGAAATCATGATATTTGTCTTTGTTTGACTTATTTCAATTAGCATAACACCTTATAGGTTCATTCATGCTGTTACAGATGGTAAAGTTTCATTTTTTTAAAGTATTTTTTATTGATTATGCTATTGCAGTTTTCCCAATTTCTGCCCTGCCCCCCTAACCTTCCACCATTCCCCTCACCTTAGTTCATGGCCATGGGTTGTACATATAAGTTCTTTGAGTCCTCTGTTTCCTATACCATTTTTTATCTCCCCATCTATTTTATGCCTACCAATTATACTGCTTCTTCCCTGTACCTTTTCCCCCCTTTTCCTCCCTTCCCCCTCCCCACCGAAATCCCTTCATGTGATGTTCATTTCTCTGATTCTGTTCCTGTTCTAGTTGTTGGCTTAAATTTTGTTTCCATCGCTTTTCTTTCCTTTTAGGTTCATTTGTTGATAGTTGTGAGTTTGTTGTCATTTTACTGTTCATAGTTTTGAGCTTCTTTTTCTTAGATGTCTGTTTATTTCATATAATAATGGATTGGTGATGATGGACTCCTCTAACTTGACCTTATCTGGGAAGCACTTTATCTGCCCTTCCATTCTAAAAGAAACCTTTGCTGGATAGAGCAATCTTGGATGTAGATCGTTGCCTTTCATGACTTGGAATACTTCTTTCCAGCCCCTCCTTTGCCTGTAATGTTTCTTTTGAGAAATCAGCTGATAGTCTTACGGGCACTCCTTTGTAGGTAAATGCCTCCCTTTCTCTTGCTGCTTCTAGGATTCTCTCCTTAATTTTAATATTGGGTAATGTAATTATGATGTGCCTTGGTGTGTTCTTCTTTGGGTTCACCTTCTTGGGACTCTCTGGGCTTCTTGGACTTCCTGGAAGTCTGTTTCCTTCACCAGATTGGGGATGTTTTCCTTCATTATTTGTTGAAATAAGTTTTCAATTTCTTGCTGTTCTTCTTTGGGCACCCCTATAATTTGGATATTGGAACATTTCAGGTTGTCTTAGAGGTTTGTAAGACTCTCTTCACTTTTTTGAATTCTTGTTTCTTCATTCTGTTCCCATTGAATGTTTATTTTTTCCTTTTGTTCCAAATCGTTGTTTTGAGTCCTGGTTTCCATCCTGTCACTGTTGGTCCCTGAATATTTTGCTTTATTTCATTTTAGGTATCTTTCATTTGTTCTTTCATTTCTTGGCCAGGCTCCAACCAAGTTCAATCAGATCTGTGAGCATGTTGATTATACCAGGGCTTTAAGTTCTCCATCAGATGTATTGGCTATGTCCTCATTATTTAGTTCTTTTTCTGAGGTTATGCTCTGTTCTTTCATTTTTGGGCCATATTTCTTTGTCTTGGTACACTTGAGAAGGTATAAGGAGGCGGGGCCTTAGGAACTCACCCAGACCAGTGCTATGCTGCAGGTCTTTGCTGTGCTGTGGGTGCTGCCTGTGGGGGAGGTGCCAGACAGGGAACAATGAAGCTCACCTACTTGTCCCTAGCACACTGTCTGATGGACTCTTGTGTGAGACTGGGAATTTCTCCTACTGTATCAACCCTGAGTCTGTTTCCCCTTAAGTCAGCACAGCCCGAGCAGCCTGTCTCCAAGCCTCGGGCAGCCCCATCCTGACCCGAAGGTCCGTGGACTGGCTTAGTTTTTCTCCACGGGCCTATGTTGTCTGCCACCTTACAGGTCTAGTTGTTCTGATTGACTTTTTTTTCTTTAATTCCTTGGTTGTTGGAGTTCCATGCAGCTTGATTTTTCTGGCACTTCTGGTTGTTTATTGATTTTAGATTGGTTGTTATCCTCATTTGGGTTGTGTGAGGAAGTGAAAGGTTTCTACCTATGCCTCCATCTTGACCGAAACCAAGCTCTTTTTGACTGAGTAATATTCCATTCTGTAGGGAGAATGGGGGGTGGGTATCAATAGGTGGTTGCCTCTCACACCCCATAACGGGACCAGCCCACAACCCCCAGGCTTGTGCCCTGACTGGGAATCGACCTGGTGACCCGGGGACCCTTTGGTTTGTAGGCTGGCGCTCAACCCACTGAGGCATACCAGCCCAGCCAGGGCTGTGTACCATCACTTTATTATCCACTTGGCTATCGATCAACTCTTGGTTGCTTCCATATCTTTACTATCTTAAATAATGCTGCAATGAACATAGTGCTGCATATATTCTTGAAAATTAGTGTTTCGGGTTATTTTGGGTATATATCCAGAAGTGGAAACACTGGGTCATAAGAAACACTGGGTCATAAGATAGTTCCATTTTTAATTTTTTTGAGGACCTTCCATACCATTTTCCATAATGGCTGTACCAATCTATTCCCACCTACAGTGCACAAGGGTTCCCTTTTCTCCACATTTTCACCGTTTGTTGATTTCTCTATGATAGCCATTCTGACAGGTGTGAAGTAATAGATCATTGTGGTTTTTGTTTTATTTTTACTAGTATTTATTTATTCACAATTTATTCCCAGAACATAAGTTAATGCTTTTTATGGGATTTTTTTTTTTCTCTGCCAACCTCTTCTTCTGGTCTAGGACCAATCTGTTCTTTTTCAGTAGGATCATCTCACTTTGACAAGGAGAGCTCATGTATGTGTTAGTCTACCCATGATCTGTGTAAGTTCTGCATTGCATCTTGGGAGCTTTGTTCACCTGGATGTGCTCAGTGACCAGAGAATCTATAGCTAAACCTTAAGTTCAGCATTACTTTCTGCATTTTTAAGCATGTGCAGCAAAAATTCAGCACTCATTTTGAGCCACTGATCCTGTTTCCACCCCACTGTTTGATGTGGGCACACCTACCAACTCTACCACTGTAATGATACAATGGCACAGCTTCTATAAAGTGATGTCCTTCAGATACTTGGTGGCTTTTCAAATGTGCATACCTTTCATGACCTGGGCAGTTTCTCGAGTGTTCTTAACATGAACACAAATATTTGAACCTCTTGATTTACGTAATTTTGCAGGTTTTTCTAGGTCAAATGAATAGCGAACCATTTTCAGAGGTCACTTAAGGCCCCTTACAGGAAGCTCATTGTGTGTGGTTTTAATTAGCACTTCTCTGATAATAGTAAGTTGAGTGTCTTTTCACATGTCTATTGGCCATCTGTGTGTCCTCTTCGGAGAAGTGTCTATTCAGCTCCTTTGCCCATTTTTAAATTGGATTGGGGGGGGGTTCAAGGTTTGTTTTGTTTCTTGATGTGTTGAGTTATATGCATTCTTTATAAATTTGGGGTATTAGCCTTTTATTGGATGTGTTATTGGCAGACCTTCCCTTATTCAGTAGGTTGTCCTTTTGTTTTGTTAATGATTTCTTTTACCTTGCCAAAACTTTTCAGTTTGATGTAGTAGCTTTTATTTTTTTGTTCTGTTTCCCTTGTGCAAGGAGATATATCAGAAAAAGTAGTACTAACAGAAATGTACGATTTTACAGCCAATGTTTTCTTCTAGGAGGGTTTTCTTTTTAAGATTTTTAGTTATTTACTTTCAGAGAGAGGGCAAGAAAGGGAGAAGGAGAGGGAGAGAAACATTGATGTGCCAGAGGAACACCAGTTGGCTGCCTCTCACAGGCCCACACCTGGAGATGTAGCCTGAAACCCAGGCATATGCTGCAAAAGGGAATCAAACCAGCAACCCTTCAGTTTGCAGGCTGGGGCTCAATTCACTGAGCCACACCAGCTAGGGCTCTTGTAGGAGTTTTATGATTTCAAGTCTTATTTAAATCTTTGGTCTATTTTGAGTTTATTCTTGTATGTGGTGTTTGAGGTGGTCTGGTTTCATTTTTTTGCATGTATCTATCCAATTTTCCAACACCATTTATTGAATAGGCTGTCTTTACCCCATGGTATGTTCTTGCCTTCTTTGTCAAATATTAATTGACCATATAGGTGTGGGTTTATTTCTGAGCTTTCTGTTCTGTTCCACTGATCTATATATCTGTTTTTATGCCAGTACCGTGTTGCTTTCATTACTATACCCTTGTGGTATAGTTTGATATCAAGTAGCATGATACCTCCAGCTTTGTTCTTCTTTCTCAAAATTACTATGACTATTTGGGGTCTTTGTGATTCCATATAAGTTTTTGGATTATTCTAGTTCTGTGAAGTATGCCATTTGTATTTTCATGGGAATTGCATTGAATCTGTAGATTGCTTTGGGTAGTATGGATATTTTAATGATAATTCTTCCAGTACATGAGCATTTTATATTCTTCCACGTATTTGTGTCTTCCTCAGTTTCTTCAGTGTCTTATTTTCTGAGTGAGGTTTTTTACCTCCTTGATTAAATTCATGTCTAGGCATTTTCCTTTTTTTTTTAATGCAAATTGTAAATGGGATTGTTTTCTTATTTTTCCTGTCTGATTGCTTATTATTGGTTTATGAAAATGTAATCAACTTCTTAATACTTACTTTGCATCCTAATACTTGAAGTTTTTTTAGTTTTAAGGTTCTATATTGACACTGTTTTGTCATTTGCAAATAATGACAGTTTTACTTCTTTCTAATTTGAATACCTTTTATTTCTTCTTCTGGTCTGATTGCTATGGCTAGGACTTCCAATACTATGTTAATAAGAGTAGTGAAAGTGGATATCCCTGTCTTGTTCCTAATCTTAAGGGAAATGCTTTTAGTTTTTCCCCATTGAATATGATGTTAACTGTGGGTTTGTCATATATGGCATTTATTATGTTGAGGTATGTTCTCTTTGTTGAGAGTTTTTAATCAAATTGGTGCTGGATTTTGTCAAATGATAATTTTCTATCAATATGTTCATTTAATTTTTATTCTTTATTGTATTTATATGATATGTCATATCAATTGATTTGCAGATATTGTACTAACCTTGTATCTCAGGAATAAATCCCACTTGACCCTGGTGCATATGATCTTTTTAATGTAGTACTGAATTCAATTTGCTAATATTTTGTAGAGAGACTTTAGTGCAGGTCAGTGTCAGGCACTATCCATGACTGGCCCTGGGTTACCTGTTTGGAGCTACAAGTGAATCCATGCTTTGTGACTGCCTGATTGAGCCTGGGTGCTCATGGGAGGAGCCAGGCTGTGTACCAAGGCCAGCTTCCACCTGATGGCTGCCTCTTCGGCTCAGTCATCGAAAGATCCTCTGGCTGTACATAAGTTGCATGATGTTCGTTCTCAATGAGTCATGAGGTAGGGGTAAATGTTGTTCACCCTGTTGATAGAGATTCAAACTTGACACTCATGCTGGGTCTGAAATCGCTCAGCAAAAATCTCAGTGTACGCCAAGGCTAGCCACCACCCACCTGATGCCTGTGGTTCTTTGTGGTGGGGCAGGGTCTTGGGGAATTGTTAGGGTGAGGTCAGTAGAATACATTAGCTAAAACAGATTAAGATTTGGCAATGTGGAGGGAGGGCTCTGTGCAGGAATGGTGGCACTGAGTAGGGGCTTTCAGGGGGGAAAATGACCTCTTCGAGAGTTTTCCCCCCCAAAAAAATCTGTTCCTCAGAGCTTCAGCTTAGCAGGGCAGGACTAGTACCTCTTTCTAGCCTAAATTGGCATGCAAGAGAGTGTTTGACCCAGGAAAAAATGGTGTGTATGAGCAGTGTGGAAGAGAGACCTAGCACAGGGACATTAGCAGCTGTTCCTCTAGCTTTCTCCTCAAGACTACACAGTCCAATTTCTCCTTGTATGACTCTGAGCCACCATCCCTCTGCTGGAGCCCAGGGTGAGTGCCCACAAATAAGATTTTGTGCACTGGCCCTTTGTGCACAGGGCAGAGGGCCCTGGGGGGTCTAGCAGACTCCTGTTTCTCCCTGGTAGATACAAAATTCCCACTGATTTCCTCAGCAAAATTATGTGGACACCTTCCTAGCACTAGTGCTCTTAGCTGGGAGCCTACAGTGGAGTTGAGATACTAACTCCTTGGGAGGGGGTGGGGGGACCTTTTGTGGTTGCAGCTCAGATAACCTTCTAGATTCTCAACTATCACACATGGGTGCCAGGCCAGTCCTTTTTTGTGTCTCTGATCTTTCTCCCAGGCTCAGTTGGCTTCATTTGTAAATTATTGGTTATAACATTTCTGTTCATTTAGTCTTCATGTGGTTATTCTGGTTGACTGTTATATCATTTTGTTGTAATTTGGTGTTTTTCCTGGGAGAAGGTGAGTATGACTTCCACCTACTCCACTGCCATCTTGTATCCTTCCATCATTAACCTTTAGGGCAGACTTTTTTTTTAATTGATTATACTGTTAGAGTTGCCCTGATTTATCTCCTTTTGCTCCTTTCCACCTAGCAACCCCACTCCCTCAGGCAATGCCCCCACCCTTGTTCGTGTCCACAGGTCATACATGTAAGTTCTTTCGTTACTCCCTTTCCTATACTGTACCTTACATCCCCATGGCTATTCTGTAACTACCTATTTGTACTTAATCCCCTCACCTCTCACCCATTCTCCCACAACCTCCCCCCATCTCTTTATCTTTAATTTTTAGCATTTTAATTGTGATGTGTCTTGGGGTGGGCCTCTTTGTGTCCATCTTTTTGGAAATCTGTGCTTCCTGGATTTGCATGTCTATTTGCTTCACCAAATTAGGGAAGTTTTTGTTTCACTGTTTTTTCAAATACATTTCCAATTTTTTGCTCTTCTTCTAGCACCCCTATGAAGTGAATGTTGGATTACTGAAAGTTGTCCCACAGGCTGCTTACAAGCTATCCTCATTTTTTTGGATGCTCTTTTCTTCTTGTTCTGATAGGTTGTTTTTTGCTACCTCATGTTCCAAATCATTGATGTGATTCTCGGCTTCACCCACTCTACTGTTGTTACCATATAAATTGTTCTTTATTTTAATTAGTGTATCCTTTGTTTCTGTTGAAATCTTTTTTAGGCTGTTAGGTCCTCACTAAGTACCTTGAGTATCCTGCACCAGTGTCTTGAACTCTGCATCTGATAGATCACTTATCTTCATTTTGTTTAGCTCTTTTTCTGGAGTTTTAATATGTTCTTCCATTTGGGCCATGTTTCTTTGTCTCTTCATTTTGGCAGCCTCCCTGTGTTTTTATGTGTATTAGGTAGACCTGCTCTGTGTCTTGGTAGTGTTGCCTAATGTAGTGAGTGTCCCATAGGATCCGGTGGCACAGCCTCCCCTATCAACCCAAGCTAGGTACTTGAGGCACAACCTCCATATGTGCTGAGTACGCTCTCCTCTTGTAGTTGAGCTTTGATTGCTATTGACAGCTTAATGGAAGGGATTGACCCAGGTCATTCTGCTGCAAGGACTGACTGACCACTGACCACCATCCTCTGCCCTCCATGGATAATCAGCTGTGCAGGCATAGGGTGGTGGTGCATTGTCGTGGTCTGTACCTCTCCACTGAGTATGCAGGCTCTGGGGTTCTCCAGTTGGTGCAGAGTAATGTCAGTCTCAACACGGGGGCCACTCTGCCTGAGGTGTAAAGCAATCTGAGATGACTGCTGCTAGTACCCAGCTTGAGGCTCACTGAGTCCAGGTATTGCTTGTTTGAGGGGATTTAGGAAGTTGTAAAGCATGTTAAGACCAGCCATTCATACAGAAAAGCAGCTGTGTGGGCCCATAAATTGGGTAGGGCAGAGTCTCAGGTTATCTCTAGGACTGGGCAAACAGTTTTACCCCAGGCAATGGAGACTCAGATGTGGCACCAGCTTGCGAGCTCTGTGGGGAGAGGGTTCAGAAAAGGCACAGTGGCCTCTGCTTGCCTTGATGCCAGCCACTGCATTTTCTCCCTGTACGCCACTGGTGTCTTTCAGGCTGCCCGCACCCCCCCCCCAATGCTGGAGCTCAGAGGGTGTGAGTATGAGTAGGTGAGTCTTTGTGTAGGTTCTTCAAAAGGAACTGCTTGGGGCTTTAGCACTTCCTTCCACCAACTCAATCCCTGCTTTTTTTTGCAGCCAGAAGTTGTGGGGACTTATCTTCCTGGTACTGGAACCCTGGGCTGGGAATCCTGTTATGGGGCTGGGACTCCTGGATCCCAAGATATTCCTCCTGAATTTTTATCCACATGTGTATGTGGGACCAACCTGTTTCACGTATGTGTCCTCCTACCACTCTGGATGGTAGTGGTTTCTTTAATTCCGTAGTTGTCACACTTCATTTAACTTGATTTTTGTCAGTTCTGAGTGATGGTGGTTCTATATTTTAGTTGTAATTTTGTTGTGGTTGTGTGAAGAGGCAAGCTATTTCTGCTTATACCGCCATCCTGACCACAAGTCGCCAGCAGACTATTTTTCAGTGAAAGTTTTCTGCTCATCACATTTTTATATCAATAGTAAAAAACTCAACATGCAAAATACCTAACCCATTGGGAATGGCTCTTGCATCTATGTTGTATTTTTATTGCAATCTAAACATTTCTGACCATGATACTGATTCTAGGGAGTTCTTCTGATAACTGATAAACTAGGTAATTCCTATCCCTCCTGGAGAGAATAATTAGGGAGGAAAAAGACAAAATGTATCTGTTGAAAGCATCACAGAGCTAGAAATATAGTGAAAAACTAGGGTTGTAAGATCTGAGAGGATTCTTAGCAAAGTAATCTGTTACTTGGGTCTGCTTTTCTTAGTGGTATGCGTTTATTTTCAAAAAAAGCTTCAGAGATAGCTCAGCATCTAAAAGGAACTTTCGACAGCCCTAACCAGCATGATTCAGTTGGTTGAGTGTTGTTCCACAAAGCAAAAGGTCCCCAGTTTGTTCCCCATTAGTGCACATGACTGGGTTGCAGGCCCAGTCTCCATTGGGGTTTGTGCCAGAGGCAACCTGTTGGTGTTTCTCTCCCTCTCTTTCTCCCTCCCTTCCCCTCTCTCTAAAAATAAATAGATATAATTATTTTAAAAAAATAGAATAAAAGGAGCTTTCAGCAGACTCTCAAGGGAACACACACATATACACATAAACCTCCAACCTTTGGATTGGAATACTAACTAACATAAGCCAGAGCCTCGATTTTTTTTCTTCAATTTTTCATATAAAAATAATGAAAAACAATTAGAAGTATGAGAAGACAAGACTATATAACAAAATATCGATATTTTGCCCTGGCTGGTGTGGCTCAGTGGGTTGAGTGCTGGCCTGCAAACCTGAGGGTTGCCAGTTCGGTTCCCAGTCAGGGCACATGCCTGGGTTGTGGGCCAGGTCCCCAGTAGGGGGCACACAAGAAGCAACCACACATTGATGTTTCTCTCCTTCTCTTTCTCCCTCCCTTCCCCTCTCTCTAAAAATTAAATAAAACCTTTAAAAAATATATCAATATTTTAAAAAGCAGAGAGTGGAGGTGAGCCCACAAGGGTATCTCAATAATTGGATTATCAGACACAGGTTTTAAGAAACTATGTTTTAATTTCATGATGGGACCCAGCTGAATAGAGGATGAGTGAACTTGAAGTTATATCACAATATTATCCAGACTGAATCATACCCAAAAGGGTGGAAAACACAGAAAGGAATATGAGAGCCCTGACCAGGCAGCTTAGTTGTTTGGAACATGGTCCCACACACCCAAAGTTTGCAAGTTCAGTCCCCATTTGGGGCACGTATGAGGGACAACCAATTGATGGGTTTCTCACATCGATGTTTTTCTCTCTCTAAAATCAATAATAAAAAATATCCCCATGTGAGGATTTAGTTTTTTTTTTTAATTTTTAATCCTCAACCAAAGATATATACATTGATTCTAGATAGAGAAGAAGTGAGAGAGAAATATTGATGTGAGAAAAACATCAATCAGTTATCTCTGTGCACAGCTTAGCTGGGACTGAACTGGTACCTTTCTCAGTTCCCAATAAGATTACTGGGCAACCCTCCAACCAACAGAGCCACACCTTCTAGGGCACCAGTGATGATTTAAAGAAATGTGAGAGACCCTATGATACTTGATGAAAAGAACATGAAATTGATGTCCCAGAAAGAAGAGAAAAGAAATGAGTCAGAAGTACAAGTTCAAACTTTCTAAAATGAAGAAAAAAATTCGGAGTGTGATAAATATTTAAGAAACCATTAAATGACAAGTACAGAAATCAAAAATTGGATGCATTCCAAGTGTCCATCAACAGTAGAATGGATAAGTGGTATTAGCCACACATTGGAATACTCCAATCAGTGAAAAAGAATGAATTACTATGTGCAATTGTTGAATGAACCTTAGACACGAGATGATGCCCTGACTAATGTGGCTCAGTAGGATGGGCATCGTATTGCAAAGCATAAGGTTGCTGGTTTGATTACCATTCAGGACACATGTCTCAGCTGTGGGTCAGATGGGAGAGGCAACTGATTGATGTTTCTCTGGTACATCTGTTTTTCTCCCCTCCTTCTCCTCTATATTAAAAAAATAACATCTTTAAAAAAAGAAAGATGGTGGGTTACGGAAACTAGACACAAAAGAGTACATATATAATCTCATGTATGTAAAGCTCAATATAAAACAAAATCAATTTTGAAGTCAGAATAGGGATGGCCCATGAGAAATTAGAGAAGTTTTTGAGTGGGAAAATACCTAAGGAAGGTTTCTAGGCTATTGGAAATTGTCTGTGTTTATCTGGGTGTTGGTCATGCAAATACAGTCATTGTGAACAAAAATTTCACTTCAGACCTGCACGTAGGATTTATAAACTGTGTGTGACATGTTATCCTTTACCAACTGGAATAAAATAAACCCCACCATGGCACTGAAAGAACTTCTCACCAACAGACCCAACACTAAAGAAATACTGATAAAAGGAAGAAAACTGTGCTTGATCAACAATTAAAATTTTTTAAAAAAAGTGAAAGGTTGTTTAGGTAGAAGAGTTTAGATGCAGGAAGAAATGAAGAGTACCTGAAAGTCAAATAGTGGGTCTAATACTTACTGGACTTTCGGGCAAATCACCTAACTTGTAGGTCTTAATTTTCTTTGCATATAAAGAGAGACTTGGATTAAATAATATACTAGACGTCTTAAAATGTATTCCAGGAACAGGACATGGAGGAATTTGGGAGTTCTTTAAGTTTAATCTGGCCACACTAATACCAAAAATAAAATAAAAACTTGATAAAATATGAAATTTGAAATTAGGAGGAATTAAATAATACAGTATAAACAAAGAAAATATTTGCTTTATTTATGTATGCACCAAAGCTGAGGTGAAAAAAAAAATGTCAAGATCTAATTAGTGTCTTGAGCAGTGAAGTTGATATCTCATTTTCCATAATTATAGACAGCTATGCCCCTTTAAGTATGGATAACTTTACAAAATTAAAAGGCCCAATGTTTTTGTGTTCAAGTTTCTTATTTCGCCCATACTACCAGTAAGGAGAAATCATATAATAGTTGGCCTCTGTTTATTAAATATAGTTTTGCCCTTGCTGCTATGGCTCAGTTGATTGGGTGCCAGCCTGAGAACCAAAGGGTTGCCGGTTCCCAGTTAGGGCACATGCCTGAGTTGCAGGCTGGGTCCCCAGTTGGAGGGCGTGCAGGGGGCAGCCATGCATTGATGTTTTTCTCCCTTTCTTTCTCTCTCTCCAAAAATAAATAAATGAAATCTTTAAAAAAGATAATTTTAAAAATAAATAAATATAGTTTCTTATCCAGATAATATTCAGAGAAGGTTGATTCCAGGATGCAATTTATGTTTATTTTTTTTTATTTATTTTAGAGAGAGGAAGGAAGAAACATCAATTTTATCATTCTGCTTATTTATTATGTTTTCACTGATGCTTCTTGTATGTGCCCTGAGTGGAGATCAAATCCTTAACCTTGGCATATGGGTAGTTCTACCCAACTGAGCTACCCAGTCAGTGCAACCTATGTTTGTTTTATAGGTAAATATTAATTTGGGGGGGGGGGGGTTCAGAATGATTTTGTTTTCTAAAGGTATGGCTTCAATTGAAGAAGAAAAATTTAGCAGTAAAGAAACTTCCTTTCTGATTACTTGGTGATAAAAATCCTTTTTTGACATATATTCCATATTAACTAGCATGTCATCTTGTGGAATGAAATAATTCCTTTGTTACTTCTATTTTGGTTTTGCCTGTAAGATAAAGGATATCTGGAAATAGAATGAAGAAAATTAGAAGCAGAATGCTCTTAATTAGAAAATTAGGGTGGGAATTTAGAAATGAAAATGGAATTATTAGTGTTGGAAGTGTTATAAAAGGCCTCTGGAGCTATAATAGGTAGAGGGGACCATAGGCCTCATATTGATGACAAAAGCTGTTATTGATGACAGCCTCATTTCTCAAAGTTTCATCATCACCCAAGAAATTCAGAATCTCGAGGTCCTCCCAAGACCTACTGATTTACAATCTCTATTTAAACAAGATTCCCAAATTATCTCATGCATGTTAAAGTTTGAGAATCATTATTACCTGTACATAATATTGTACCATTTTGAAGCCACAGTAATACATGATGGCGTGGGGAGGGGGGTAGATTTCACTGTGCCAACTCTTTCCTGAGTAACCCACTACATATATTAATGCCTATGAAATAATATTTTAGAAAGCTAGGAAGTAATTGTAGAAAGACTCAAGTTAAACTGTTATGTCTAAATTGCATGTATTTTGGAGAGAAATGTATTGATGTCTACATTTTACTTGTATTACCTAGGCCTGGTTGGTATAGCTCAGTGGATTGAGCATGAGCCTACAAACCAAAGAGCTGCTGGTTCGATTCTCAGTCATGGCACATGCCTGGGTTGTGGGCCAGGTCCCTAGTAGGGGGCATGTGAGAGGCAACCATACATTGACGTTTCTGTCCCTGTCTTTCTTCTCCCTCTCTAAAAATAAATAAAATCTTTTTTTTTTTTTTTAAGAAATACATAAAAGAAGATGGATTGATTATTTAGAGGGATGAATAGATAAGAGGATGTGATAAAGCAAAAAGTAAAAAAGTGTGGAGGGATGGTAAATGTGGTCAAATACATCTTGACAGAAAGAGACTAGGCTTTGGGTTGTGAGCACACAATGCAATATACAGATGTATTATAAACTTGTATGACTGAAACATATAATATTATTAACCAATGTTACCCTCAGAAAATTTAATTGGAAAAAAATTGTAAATTACATTAGAATCTATTTGGTGAGCATATGGGAGGGCGTTCACTGTAAACTTCCTTCAACTTCTCTATGTGCTTTGAATTTTTCATAATGTTAGGGGGGAATGCTGTTATGAAAATGGATATCATATACCACACTCTAGTTATCTTTGTAGTTGCATATTTGCTTAATTTTATAATGCACTGATACTTTGTTCTTAGAGAAGGAAAAATGGCTAATATTTTTTGCAAGTGCCCTGGTACCAAACATAAGGCTTTACTGTAACGCAGACACAGTTTAATACACTACTTGCACAACCTAGTAAGCTCAGGATATACCTTTTAAATCTGGCAAGACTGACTTAAGAGATGTCTACCACATAGCACAATTCCAGGCTCACCATTTATATCCTTAGCACAGTAGAGTATCAAATGTTTAGAATACAAAGTGAATAGTTCCCCTGGGGTTGGATAACAAGGCTTCCTGGCCTTAACCACTTGCTTCTATGGCTGCCTCACTATTTTCTTAGACTTGTACAAAATGAAAATTGTAAATATGAAGAATTTTATATTTAAACATTTTAAATATAAAAAAATTTCTGATGTGAATTTCGAATTGTTCCATGATGTTTTTTTCTGTTTTACTTTTAAGATTCTTGGATTTCCCAGTCAGCATCATTTCCACGTAATCAGAAACAGCCAGGGGTGGATTCTTTAGCACCAGTGGCCTCGCTTCCTAAACAGATTTGCCAGCCTTCAGTCCAGCAGCAACTTACTAAACCAGCTAAAATCACCTGTGCACACTGCAAAAATCCTTTACAGAAAGGACAGACAGCTTATCAACGGAAAGGATCAGCTAACCTCTTTTGTTCTACCACGTGCCTTTCCTCCTTCTCTCATAAGCGTCCTCCAAAGACACGCAATGTAATGTGTAAAAAGTAAGCTATGCTTTCCAACATGGCTCCATGTGTTTGATAATGACAGTGTAAATATGTGTCCTGAATGTAACTGAAGAGCTGCATAAATTCATGAGTAGAGGTGTCTACAAGTTCATTGAGCTTGAGTTATCTTAAGAATTTGTCAGAGCTCTGGGCTCCTTTGTACTCTCCTTACTCTTGACAGGAAAATGGAATGTAGATATGGAAATAAATGGACCCACTCCCCACCACCACCTCTACCTCACACCCTCCCCCATCCTCTACCTCAATTCTGCCAAGTTGCTACCACCCTTTTTGATTGCTTCTAAAAGTCATCAGAGTCTGTAGCAAGGTTTTTCTGATGCAAAATATTTTTTACCTCCAAATCTTCTCTTCCCACTTTAGGAACTCTTAGTGATAAAACCGAACAGTGGATTTTGCTGAATCCAAAAATTATACTTGATTCCTAGTGATTAAATTATGAGAAAATGAAGACTGTCCTTTAATTTTTTATATTTGAAAATAAAATACAGTATTCTTAAATTGTGTTTATCCCTGTGTTTCAGAGATGTACCTGCAAAAAGGGCTAATGTTCCTCAAGTGCAGTCGAGTCAGCCCTTCCAGGAATTCTGTAGTGCATACTGTGTGTCTCCCTATGAAGAAAACCAGAGTCTCAGAAAAAGAATTCTGAACAAGTCAAGATGTACAATCTGTAGTAAACTAACAGAGGTCTGAATTTTTATCTTATTTAGGTTATTATCTAGGATAACTTTAACTCTTTAAGTGCTATTCTATGCTCTGCCATCTACATATATAATGTACATGTCCTGAATCTGGACAGTGAAGTTAAACGAAGGAATAAGAATATGTGAGAACTATCTTATAAACAAATGTCCTATTTGCATAGTATGACAAATACACACCTGTTTTTATGGAGTTAGTTGTATTTGTCCACAGAGCAATAGTTATATGGTGAATTTTGTTCTTACAAGAAATGCTAAATAAAAATGTATTATTCAGGACATAGAGGGAAGCAACCAATCCTGGTGCAAGAACATACAGAACATGTGGACTGAAAGTATGTCGATAACTTTGCATTCCTTAAATGGTATTGCCATCCTTCCAGTTGCTGAAAGAAATATGCATGCAGGCTTTCCTCACTTAACACAGTGCTTAGTAACTGAGTTTGGTGTTGGTTGTCCCAGAGCTATGCAAATCCAGGACACATAAGAATTCTAAATCCATTTGTTTTAAACAGGTGGTATCAAAATTTGTAGATCTGTTTGATTTTTAGAATGAATAAGTATCTCTGGGGAAGTTATTACTGATTTTACTGCTTTTTGTTTTATGAATCTTTGTTTTCATAAGATAAATCAAAGATAAAAATGAAAGACTAAGGAAATGGGCCTTTTAGTCTTTTCCCTGAATATTTTTTCCTCTGAGAAGTTAATAATTTCTTTGTTTCTATTGAAGAAACTAGTTACCTCATTGCTTACTGTGTTAATGTGGCTCATTTTTTGATAAGTTCTCATTTTTCTTTTAGATTCGCCATGAAGTCAGCGTTAATAATGTGACACATAAGCTATGCAGTAATCACTGCTTTAATAAGTACAGGTTGGCTAATGGTCTGATAATGAATTGCTGTGAACAGTGTGGAGAGTACCTGCCCACTAAAGGATCTGGAAACAGTGTTCAGGTGGTTGATGGCCAGCAGATGAGATTCTGCTGCCAAAGTTGTGTTAATGAATATAAACAGGTAATTCTTTCAATAAATTTTAGATGATCAGGTATACAATAGTTTCTACCTGTTAGCTTACCTTACCCAGACTGATCTTAGAATCTCATTTAGTCTCACTTTTTGTCAGTCTGTCATTGAGCTGTCCCGTGTCAAGTAAGTATTGAAATAGATTGTTCTAAGCAAGCTTGTTGTTGTTGTTGTTGTTTTTTAAGATTTTATTTATTTATTTATTTGTTTTAAAGAGGGGAAGGGAGGTAGAAAGAGAGGGAAAGAAATATCAATTGGTTGCTTCTCACCATGCCCCAAACATGGACCTGGCCTACGACACAGGCATGTGCCCTGACTGAGAATTGAACCAGCGACCATTCAGTTTACAGGATGACATGCAACCCACTGGGATTAGAAAACTAAGAAATCAACCCACTAGGGGAGGGCTTAGAAAAGGAATGATGGTCTCTGCTGGCACTTCTGTTTGGGAGAAAGCTGTCCCCACCTCTTATCCTGATGCCAGACAATTCGGTTTCTCCTTGCATGGTTTTGTTGCCTTTCAACCTGCTTCTACCATGCTAGAGTTCAGAGGGAGTGAATGCAAGTAAGTCTGTGTGTGGACCTACCTGAGACTCCAGTTTCTGTCTTCCATAGACTTAATCCCTGCTGGATTTACAACCAGAAGTAATGGGGATTTACATTCCTGGCCTGGAACCCTCTGTTGGGGACCCTAGTGTCAGGTTGGGACCCCCTTGCTCCTAGGATATCTCTCCTGATATTTCCGCTATACATAGGTGTGGGACCAGCCCATTCCACATCTCTGCCCCTCCTACCAGTCTTGATGTGGCTTCTGCTTTAATTCAGTAGTTGGTTTCTTCTTTAATTCCATAGTTGTAGGACTTCCATTCAGCTCAGTTTCTGAGGGTGCTGAATAATGGTTGTTCTATAGTTTAGCTGTAATTTTGAGGTGGTTCAATGTGGAAAGGCATATTTACCTATGCCACTGTTACCAGAAGTCTTCAGCCATTTTTTAAATTGGGTTGTTTTTATATTATTGAGTTACAGAAGTTCTTTTTATGTTCCTTATATGTTTTGTAAAATAAATGTATTGAGCCCTTGTGAGGGTTGCTCACTGGTTTGAGCACTGACCTGTGAACAGAGGGGTTGCCAGTTTGATTCCCAGTCAGGGCATATGCCAGCATTGTGGGCCAGGTCCCCATTAGGGGCGGATGAGAGGCAACCGACCTTTGTTTCTCTCATACATCAGTGTTTCTGTCCCTCTCGTTCTTCCTCCCTTCCCTTCTTCTTAAAAAATAAATAAACTTAATGTATTGGGAAGATGTTCTTGTGGGTAATGTTACATCTTTTCATTTTCTTAATGTTTATGAAAAGCCCAAATTTTTAATTTTGATAAGCTGCAATTTACTATTTCCTCCTCTGATTAATACTTTTTGTATCTTGTTTTAAGGAATCTGTGCCTACCAAGGTTATGACGATACTTACCTTTACTTTTGTCTAGAAGCATTGTAGTTTTAGCCTTTATGTTTAGGTCTGTGGTCTTTTTCAAGTTAATTTTGTGTATGGAATAAAGTAAAATTTAAAAAATTATCATTTTTCTGCCCTGCCTGGTGTGGCTCAGTGGATCGAGCTCCAGCCTGCGAACCAAAGGGTCCTGGGTTCAATTATGAATCAGGACACATTCCTGGGTTGCTGCCAGATCCCCAGTAGGGTGCGTGCAAGAGGCAACCACACATTGATGTTTCTCTCCCTCTCTCCCATTCTCTAAAAATAAATAAAATCCTTTTTTTTTTTTTTAATTTTTAAGAAGACCTTAAGGAAAAACTGAAATTTCAGTCATAAAATGGATAGACTTAATCTTGACCTTACCCAGTGATCTAACCAAGGGTGATTTGTTTCCCAGGGGATATTTGGCAATGTCTTAAACATTTTTAAATTGATTCTAGAGAAGGGAAGGGGAGGGGACAGGGGGAGAAACATTGAATGGTTGCCTCTTGTATGTACCCTGACTGAGAATTGAGCCAGCAACCTTTTGGCTTGAGCCACACCAGCCAGGGCATCATAAACATTTTTGACTACAACTGTGGGGTTGCTGCTGGCATCTAGTAGATAGGGGTCAGGATTGCTGTTAAACATCTTGCAATGCCAGCACAGTCCCCACAACAGAATTAACTGGCCCAAGACGTCAGTAGTGCCAACATTAAAGTCTTGTAACCAAAGGATAAGTAGGTGCAGGAAGGTGAGTGTGCAGCAATAAGCATAGTAAGAAGGAGATCTAAATTCCTGTCATCTTCATTGAGGACTCAACTGATGATACCTAAAAAAAAACCAGGAGGAAAAAGTAGTAAATAGTGGTGCAGAAATGTTACTTTGATATTTGGAAATAAACACCCAAAGAATCAGTTAAATGTGTTCAGAGTGGCTAACATATGGGAAAGGAGGAAAAGAGACGTTGATGTTTTTTACTAAACATATACTCAATTTTGATTACATAATTAAAATTGTACAATATGTTAAAGATAATGAAATTCAGAGAAAACATCTTAGCCAGAATCATAGCTAGATTTGAACTCACATTTGAAACTTTAATTAGTGCATGATATAAACATTTGATTATATGTGTGCCTCATCCCCCCAAAATAAGTCCGTAAGTCCCCTGAGGCAGGATCTATATCTGAGTGAATTCAGAAGTCTCAGCATAACTAGCTTTATATGTGAGATGACTAAGCCATCTCACTAGGACACTTATGAGAGTGAAATGATCTTCTGTTAAATGTAGTTCTCTCCATCTTGGTATCTTTCTTCCCAGTGATTTCCCCCACTACCATTTTTAGAGGATTTAATTAATTGGTGCCTATCCCCTGCCTTTTATTTGGCTTCAGTTTTCATCCTGATCATCAGTAAAAATGTTCATTTGACAAAATAATGTAGTATAGCACAGAAGTAATTTTGAACTTGATTTTCAAGGAATCCCAGTTGTGTGCCCCTGGAGAGAGAACCTGAGTGACATGGATGGGGAAAGACATTTTGACCTTCAGCCTAGAGTATACAGCAGAAAATTCACGAGTCTGCACCATGGAGTAGCTAAATCAACCACCTTTGTATTTTTTATCATCAGTTTTTCACTATTAGACCTTATTAAGTAATTGTCACCTAATTACAAATGTCCTTGTATGAGTATATGCCAGTAAGGACAGCTAACATGAGTTTACTGTGGTGCCAGAAACAGCTTTTCATGTATTTTCACATTTAGTCATCTTAAGTTTTCCCTAGTTAAGTGCAATTAATGTCCTCATTTTGGTGAGAGGAAACTGAAGCATAGGTGATTAAGTAACTGGTTTGCCCAAGATTGTATAGCTGGGAAGTGGCCCACCCACTGAGAATTATAACATGAGAAAGTCAGGTAGGAAAGAGGTAAGACCAGGCCTTGGCTTGGGTTGTGTTAAAATAACACTTCAGTCCCTGGTTTTCTGTGAGGGAGCTCCATCCTGCAGAGCCCTCCTGGCCGCTGCAGATGAGAAAAAATCTACCAAGACATGATCTGCTTGGAGAGGAAAGGTACCCAATCTCTTAAAGGAGAAGGCCTTCAGCCTCTTTCTTAGTGGGCTTTTACTGTGTTTAGTTTGCATAGGAATACAGGGCTGACATGTAAAGCTCATCAGTCATTGTCAGGCAGTAATGATCAAGGAATAGACAACATTCAAAGAACTATAAGGGCTTATTCTGAGTCAGGGCCAGATAGACAGAGTGAAGCCAAAGGGCCATAAAACTTTGGGAAACAAACTCATTTTATGCTTGGACCCTTAACATTTAAATTGAGGGCATTCTTAGCAAAACAGGTTCCACAAGATTTTATGCATTCTTTCTTAGGCCTGATCCATCCTGCCTTCAAACTGCCTGTTCCAGTACAGGGCTGCACCCACCTCCTGCATTGTTTTAGGCTTAAATCAGGTGGGGGAAGTAAGGCAGCCAAGAGATTAGCAGACTCTTAAAACAGAATGAAGGCTCAGGCTATAACTAAGCCGAGGGGTGAGGGTCTTTTGTCCCTCCTCCACAATCCCCTAAATCCTTCCCTGATGGCCCCTATGCAACTGTCTGTTTTAGGTTGTTCCTTCCTTGAGCAATCTTTCCTGTCATTGACAATCCAGCCATCCTCCAGGGGCCAAGCTGGGTGAAGTAAAGAGGTCAGAGGCTGCACTGCCACAGAGAGGATAAGTTTTGTCTCCTTACTGGCTTATGCCCTTACATTTTTACTCAGCTTTAGCCAAGGAGGGTTACAGCTTTTGAAACTAGGCAAGGCGGTTCCCAACAGTTTTCTGTTTCTTTTTCTGTGTGCTCTTCTAGTGTAGTCCCCACCACCCCCACAGTTTCAGTTAATATATGTATTGATAACTTCGAAAATATCTGAAGATCACGTTTCTAAATTTTCAGGCCATCTGTAATCTTCATTTGAATGTTTCACACATGCCTCAAACTTTATCAAAAGCTGAAATGCCAAACCTGCTTTCCTTATTTGTTTCCCTTGTTAGTAAATGATTCCATCATCCAGTCACATGCCTGAACTGGGGTGGAGGTGATGGGATCACTATGAGACATATTCCACCAGAAGTTCTTCAAGATCATGCCGTGGAGGCATCTGATTTTTGAGTATTAGGGTCATTCTCTGCGTCTCCCTCCCCTTCAGCCTCCAAAGTCACTTAGCTACCAACCAACTAATCCATGTTCTACTTCATAAATATCTCTGGAATCTACCCTATCTCTACTATCATCCCAGACATAGCCTCCATCCTCTTGCCAGCATTACCCCAGCTTCCTGATTGTCCCTGTCTGGTTGGTCTTTCTTACAGTTGGATATCCATATTGCAATCAGAGTGATCTATATATATAAAGTACAGATTTGGTCATGTCACTTTCTTTTTTTTATACTTCATTGCTACCCTACATTGCTTTCAAAATTAAATCAAGATAATGCTCTTCAGGTGGTGGTTTTATTTTGAGAGTATGTTTATGAAAGCTGGGAACACTGAAACACGGAAGGGCTTAGGACAGAAAAAGCAGCAAGAGAGATCCTAGATGGGGCTGCTGTTAGCTCATTTCTGAGCTAATAGAAACTCAGAGGAAAGAGAATCTTGGAGACAGGTACAGGGGATTAGCCCTGGATGAGTTGCAGCTGCCCATTGTTTCTCTTGCAGTTTCAGATGGGATCCCTTATAGTTTAGAAGATGCATGCCTGTGGAAGGAGAGGGAGAAAGGAAAGGCACAGTTGTGCTCCTGGAGGGAGACTATGCCAGCTCTTTATGTCTTAAGCTCCATTGTATATGTTGTTCAAGTTGTGTTGTATACAGCTACCAGGCTGCCACTCACATTGTTTACATCTTTTTTGTTTTTATTTTATCGACTCCAAAATAAATAATGTAATCTTTTTATTAAACAGAATCATATATGTGGTACTTTGTGACTTTCATATATCATCCTGTTGACATTGCCCATCTATGTTATAGATATATCTTTGCTTCACTTTTTTAAATATATTTTATTGATTATGCTATTACAGTTGTCCCATTTCTCCCTTCATTCCCCTCTGCCCTGTACACCCTCTCCCACTCACATCCCCCACTTTAGTCATGTCCATGTGTCATAAGTTCTTTAGCTTCTATATTTCCCATACTATTCTTACCCTCCCCCTACCTATTTTCTACCTACAATCTATGCTACTTATTCTCTGTACCTTTTCCCCCTCTCTCCTCCTCCCACTCCCCTGTTGCTAATTCTCCATGTGATCTCCATTTCTGTGGTTCTGTTCCTGTTCTAGTTGTTTGCTTAGTTTCTTTTGGTTTTGCTTTAGGTGTGGTTGTTAATAATTGTGAGTTTGCTGTCCCTTTACTATACATGTTTTTTTTTTAATCTTCTTAGATAAGTCCCTTTAACATTTCATAAAATAAGGACTTAGTGATGATGAACTCCTTTAACTTGACCTTATCTGAGAAGCACTTTATCTGCCCTTCCATTCTAAATGAAAGCTTTGCTGGATAGAGTAATCTGGGATATAGGTCCTTGTCTTTCATGACTTGGAATACTTCTTTCCAGCCCCTGCTTGCCTGCAAGGTCTCTTTTGAGAAATCAGCTGACAGTCTGATGGGAACTCCTTTGTAGGTTACTGTCCCCCTTATCTCTTGCTGCTTCTAGGATTCTCTCCTTCATTTTTACCTTGGCTAATGTAATGATGATGTGCCTTGGTGTGTTTCTTCTTGGGTCCAACTTCTTTGGGACTCTCTGAGCTTCCTGGACTTCCTGGAAGTCTGTTTCCTTTGCCAGAATGGGGAAGTTCTCCTTTATTATTTGTTCAAATACGTTTTCAATCTGTTTCTCTACCTCTTCCCCTTCTGGTACCCCGTATAATTCAGATGTTGGAACGTTTAAAGAGGTCCTGGAGGTTCCTAAGCTTTTCCTCGTTTTTTTTTTTTAATTCTTATTTCTCCATTCTTTCCTGTTTGGTGGTTTCTTTCTTCCTTTTGGTCCACTCTATTGAGTCCCCGTTTCCTTCCCATCACTATTGGTTCCCTGTGCATTTTCCTTCATTTCTTTTATGGTAACCTGCATTTTTTTTTTTCCATCTAATTTGCGCCCCAAATCAACCAATTCTGTGAGCTTCCTGATCACCAGTGTTTTGATCTGTGCATCTGATAGATTGGCTATCTCTCGGTCACTCAAAAGGATGAGTTTTGGGGCACTGATTTGTTCTTCTGTTTGAGCCATCCCTCTGTCCCTTTTTTTTTTTTTTTTTTTGGTCTGGTCACTCCTGTTACAGTGAGGGGCAGAGCCTTAGGTGTTTACCAAGACTGGGCACCCCAGTCTCTAGATTGTGACGTTGTATGTGGGAGTGGAGGCGGGAGCAGGAGGGAACAATGGAGGTAGCTCCGTTCTCTATGGGACCTCAGTCCCTTCTCTGGGATCCTGGGTTGCGCTCTCTGCCCTGCTCCACAATCGCCGCCTGACTGGGTCTGCCAGCTGCCGCTTGCGTACTCAGGGTTCACCCACTACAATCTTGCATGCCCCAGATTCCTTACGCGCCCCCAGTTGCCTTACGCACCCATCTTTCTCTCTACTCTCCTTGATGCGACCACACCCGGAGGCTCGTCTCCACCACTCCTACCGGTCTGGATGAACGGGTTTACTTCAACTTTTTGGCTGTCCAACTTCCATTCAGATAAATTCTCTGTCAGTTCTGGGTGTTATTCTGCCTCTAAATTGTTGTTCCAATCTTTGGCTGTGCGTGGAGGTACGGTGTGTCCACCTATGCCTCCATCTTGGCCGGAAGTTTTGCCTCACTTTTTATTCTCAAATAATATTCCATAGTATGGATAATACCACATTTTAAATTATCCACCATAATGGATTTTTTACTTGTTTCTACTTGTTGGCTATTGTGAATAATACTGCTGGAAACATTTTATACACGTCTGTGTTTGGACATATGTTTCCATTTGTTTTTGCTGGGTCATATGGTAACTCTAACTTTTGAGGAATTTCATAACTTTTCTGAGCAGCTACACCATTTTAAATTTGCACCATCACCGTAGGAAGAGTCCTGTTTTACCATATGTTTGCCAATAGCTGTCTTGATATTATAGCCATCCTAGAGGTTATGAAGTGGAGTGGAATGTGTTGGTTTTGATTTGTTCATTATGACTAATGATGAACGTCTTTTCATTGCTTACTAGGCACTTTTACACATACTAAATTTTTTCAGTGTTAACATTTTTAAGATAAAATTATAATTTCTTTCTTATTGTTTCTTATCTCTAGATGCTAGAAACAAAATCAAAAAAATTGTCCATATCAGAAAACAGAAAAAGGAATGCTGTTAGAGAAGAAAATGGAAGAAAATTACATGGGTCATTTAATATACTTTTGGAAAAAGTAAAGGGAATACCAGAAAAAAAAGAAAAGACTTCAGAGTCACAGGTGTCAGCAGAGTGCAACGCAGATGCAACACTAACCAGACAGGATGTGAATTTACCTGCATCTGTGTCCACTATAGCTGATACATTTCAAGAGCAACTAGAAGAGAAAAAATCAGAAGATTCCACTCAACCAGTTGTGCTTTCTGCAGATCCAGGCGCATGGCCCCGAGTTTTGAATATTAAACAACGGAATATTCTTGTTGAAAATGATCCACCTCAAGTAAGAAATTTTAACTTTCCAAAAGACAATACAGGAAGGAAGTTTTCCGAAACTTATTATACACGAATTCTTCCAAATGGTGAAAAAACTACTAGATCCTGGTTACTTTATTCAACCTCAAAAGATTCTGTGTTTTGTCTATATTGCAAACTCTTTGGAGAGGGAAAAAATCAACTGAAGAATGAGAATGGGTGCAGGGATTGGCAGCATTTATCACATATTCTTAGCAAACATGAAGAAAGTGAAATGCACATCAGCAACAGTGTTAAGTATTCAAAACTAAAATCTGATTTGAAAAAAAAAACTGTTGAAGCCACAGGTCACAGAGTACATAAGAATGAGAACAATGAGGGTGTACTGTTGCTGTACACATGATATACCTGACAGGATCTTACGTTCAACTCAGGATATCTGTACCTAATAGTCAGTACCATTGTGTTGTGAGGCTCCTACACAGAGTAACTCAAGTGTTCATTAGCAATAAGCATAATAGCAAATAAATAGTAAAGAATGTTTCTTTCCAAATTCTAAAGCTAGTTGGATTCAATAGTGATTAATGCAGGTTTCTATAAAGGAGTTGTTAATTTTTTCAGACAGTTAATTCACACCTTTTTAAAATGGCATTTGATAGATTTGGTTAATTTTCTGTTCTGATTTCCTTGAAAGAGGGAGAAAAAGATTTAAGTTTTTCAATACCAGTTTGAACAAAATACTTTGTGAAAAATACTTTTGTGAATACTTTTCTTCATCATTATTAAGATAAAAGCATCAGCCCTGACCTATGTGGCTGAAGTTGGTTGTGTGTCATCCTATGAAGCAAAGGGTCCTCCTCAGTTTGATTCTTGGTTAGGGCATATGTCTGTGTGTGTACAAGAGGCAACTGATTGATGTTTCTCCCTCATATTGATGTTTCTCTCCCTCTTACCCAATAAATATAAAAATAGAGATAGATAATTTAATTAAAAACATCCAGAAGCCATTTAAAAACAGACTGAGATATGAAACTGCAGCTTTTTACTATTAAACCAAATACTCATGGTTTATTTCTTTTATTTGAGCAAAATAGCATCATCATTTGTTAAATAAAATTTTAAGGTGGTTAATTTGCATTTTATTGGTTCTGTTTTAATTGGTAAATGTTTTAGTTTTTATTATGTGAGAACTATAAGCATAAAGTGTATACCTATTTTTATGTTGGTACATATACAAAAAATATGAAAATAAAAATATATTAAGTTAACCTTTAGGTATTGTGGCATTTTTTTTCTGAAGGAGATTTTATCCTTGAAATCTGAGAGGTACTGATGAAAATTAAGAATCTCTTTTTTTCTCAGGTGGTCAATCAGTGTTCCCATAACTGTATATGTAGTATATCTCCCGTTGTTTCTGGTTTCTGATACCAATTTTATCATATATTAAGTTCTTATATGTACTTTAACCTGTCTCATGGCTTTTCCCAGCAAACATATGAGCAGAGCAAGATGTATTATTCTTGAAGGGGCTGACACTTAGGGTACTTGTTGAATGTCAATGAGGCCTGTGCTGGAACACCCAGGGAAATAATTAATTTATAACTTTTTTTTGCAGTGATCATATGAGTCTTTCAGACTTGGATCTGAATGAGCCTTTGGGATGCTTCCATAAATCCACTTTGCTCTCAGAGGCCCATGATGATATCCTAGAAAATATAACAAGTTGTTCTGAAGTTCCTTTGCAAATGGTTAATATACTTAATTCATTAAAGCTAGAGTTAATTCAATGGCAGATTTGTTCTGTGATTATATTAGATAAACTGTTGATTAGCTGAGCAAAGTAATTAAATCAGCCAGGGACCACTTAAATAATTTAGTAAGGTGATCAAATTTATTCAGTGAGAAAACAAAATTAAATCCTCACCTTAAAATCCTTTTGTTCTTACTACACACCTGTCAGGCACCATAAACACTTCATGTAGTAATAAGTTGAATGTAAAAAATTCAAAAGGCAGTCCTGGCTAGTGCCGCTCAGTGGACTGAGTGCCGGGCTGCAAACCAAGGGATTGCCAGTTTGATGCCTAGTCAGGCCACATGCCTGGGTTGTGGGCCAGGTCCCCAACTGTGGGTACTGAAGAGGCAACCACACATTGGTGTTTTCCTCTCTCCTCCCTCCCTTCCTCTCTCCAAGAATAAATAAATAAATAAATGTTTAATTTTTTTCAAAAGATGTAGATACTGGGTTTATCTGTGTTCACTAAATTTCAACTTTACTGCTGTATATGATGTTTTCCATAATGAAATGTTGAAGGGAAAATTAACTGTAAATTCAGGAGATAAAATTATCTCTAGGCAGAGGAATAACTTTTTTTTTTTTCATTGTAAAATTAGAATGTGTTTGTTATAAAGAAGGAAGGGACAATATACAATGCAAAGTGCAAGTTCTGTTTCCTGTGATGTGAAATATACCTAGAGTTTGTTTCCCATTTTTTTAGTTTCACCCAGTAAAGGCATTAGGAAAATGTATCTCCTACCACTAATTTATACTCAAAATTAGGAAGGACAATTCAGAATAACAGTTCTCAAGAAATCATAATTTATTTTCTCACAAAGTAGAAGTGAATTTTTTTTCATAGACCTCAATTTCAGAATTGCCATCTTAAAAATTCTTAGTGGGAAGAAAAAATTCTTAAAGTGGGCCATTTTCTTCCTGTGATCCCCTGGCCCACCATTGCTCAGTGCTATAAGCTAGTGAGAGTTGCTAATAGCTACTTTATGCGTACAATTTGCTACATAGATACAAAAGTGAGTAAGAGGTTGAAGAGCTCAAGCAATTTGGTAGAATAGTGCTATACCTATTTAGGTCATATCATTCACCTATTTCAAAGCTTTGAAGATTCCCGCTGCTTCTAGTTTAAAACTCCAACTTATGATATAAGAAAGGTAGCTACAGTCATCAATGGCAGGTAATAGGGAAAGTTGTAGACAGAACATGAAATACAAAATTTTAGAAATGGAATAGTCCTCTATAGTGCTGAATTATAGTGTGAACATACCAGGATGAAATTAGGAATTTGACATTTTAACTGGACTGAAAGGAAAATCTGGGTCAGATACACTTGTATATGAGAAAACCAGGAGTTTGTTTGAGGAGAGAGCATAATATTGGGGACTAGAGATGATTTTCAAAAGCTTGTAGCTATCGTTACTGTGAAAAGAATTAGCCAATGGCATTTTACGAAGTTTAAGGACAAACACTAAATCATCCAATATAAAGGATGGCCACCCTGGCTAGTGTAGCTCAGTGGACTGATGCTGGCCTGAGAAGGAAAGGGTCCCTGGTTCAATTCCCAGTCAGGACAGTTGCCTGGGTTGTGGGCCAGGTTCCCAGTTAGGAACACATGAGTGGCAGCCACACATTGATGTTTATCTCCCTCTCTTTCTCCCTCCCTTCCTCTATATGTAAGTAAATAAATAAAATCTTTAAAAAAAGAAAAAGGGTGGTCAAGTGCTGTGTAATGGGTGATCAGCAGACACTGCAGAGTATAAGGACCTAGCAGCATCAACCAGTCTAAAGAGATAGAAAGATGATAAATAGATGAATAATAGAGCCACATTAAAATGGACCCTGGGTTGACATGCCAGAGGAACTGTCTTGTATGTCTTATGCCTCAAACCTTGAAATGTTAAAACAAGGTTGGCAAAATAACCTTTGAACTGAGCCTAAAGCAATATTATGTTCCAAAAAAAATGTTCACAAAGATAACAAACACCTCTTATGACTTCTAGAAGATGGCTATAAGACTGAAACTTAAAAACATAGTTTAGAACTAACATTGCTATGTTAGCTTCCCTACACCAATAGAAATGCCTTCCTTCTATTGATGTAATTGTTCCCCTTCCTCTCCTCTTTGTCTCCTAATTAGAACACTGTTTGGGCTTCTGCCTGAATCAATGTGTCCTGAATAACCTATTCTTTGATCTTCAAGTAAACGTAAGTTGTCCTGGCTGGTGTGGCTCAGTGGATTGAGCATTGGCCTGCAAACTGAAGGATCACAGTGTGATTGCTGATCAGGGCACATGCCTGGGTTGTGGGCCAGATCCCCGGCTGGGGCCATGTAGGAGGCAGCCAATTGATGTTTCTCTCTCACATCAATATTTCTCTCACTCTCTTCTCTTCCCCTTTCTCTAAAAAAAATGTGTGTTGCTACTCCCTTTGAAAGGCTTTTTTATTTGTAAGTTAAAAGAACCTATAAGAGCCTGTGAAATGTAGCCCATGTTTGAAGGTCGAAGAACATGGGAACAGACAAGTTAAGAAACAACAGTGCAGCCCCTGCTGGTGTGGCTCAATGGATTGAGCACTGGCCTAAGAACCACAAGGTTGCTGGTTCAGCTCCCATTCAGGGCACATACTTGGGTTGCATTGCAAGTACCCAGTTAGGGGCATGTCAGACACCAACCAATGTTTCTCTTCTGCTCTTCCTCCCTTCCCCTGTAAAAATAAATACATAAAACCTTAAAAATAAAAGCAACTGTGCAAAGTAAACAAACAGAATAGACTAGGAAGAATAGGTAATGGGAACACTTTGATGGTTACCATGTGGGAGTGGGTTTAGGGGATGGGTGAAAAAGGTGATGGGATTAAGAAGTAAAAAGTAACAATAGTCATGGGATTGTAAAAAAGTACAGCATAGGGAGTATAGCAAATAATATTCAAGGAACTATGGTGTCAGATATGTTGTGGTCAGTGATGTGGGCTGTGAAAGAATTCAAAGAAGAAAAGGTAGAGAGCAAGGTTTTATTCACATTCCGAGAGAGGAAAGGGGCATGCTGTGGAAAGAGGCACCAGCAGTGACATGTACAGACTTGGAATTTTTACTGTATTTTCTTTTGCCTGCAGCTGTGGGGGTAGGGGATGTGGTTAGTCACATTCTGTTCTTGCTTGCCGGTAATTTCCAGTCCTGGAACATAAGCTCAGAAAAGTAAAATGCCAGTCAGGCCTGTTTGGCAAATGGTGCCAGACACCAAATGGCACCACCTTTATCCTTTCATTTCCCCTTCTCATTTTAAAAGTATTTTATTCCTAATGAACTGGCCAGGTTCTGGTTCTGGGGAATAGGAATGAAGTTCTCTTTTTCTGTATCTGCTTCAAGCAGGTTAGGGTCATAGGGTTGTTCCTGCCTGTGGGTCCAGGTAAGGGGAAGAGGGTGGACTTGGACAGCACAAAAAGTGTGAGCTGTGTCTGGAGGCTGTTTGTGGAGGGAATCTCTCAGGGCCTGGATGCTCCATTGAATGAAGGATATGAGGTATTTGAGGAGACATGGTCAAAAAGCAAGAATTAAAAAAGGCTGCTATAGGTCCTATTAAGGGAGTTAGCCAGGAAAACCAGGAGCAGATACTGGTCTTAAAATCCCAAAAAGCGAGAGGCAGAATAGTATGTAAATTCTCTATGGCTGACACTGCATCAGTATCTCTCAATAATTCCAAGTCAAAGGAAAGAAGAAGAAAGAAGGAAGGAAGGAAGGAAGGAAGGAAGGAAGGAAGGAAGGAAGGAAGGAAGGAAGAGAAAGAAAGAAAAAGAAAGAAAGAAAGAGAAAGAAAAGAAAAAAATATTAGCTTGGCAGAAAACTAGAAATATTGGGATTTAATTTAGTTTGCGGGTGACAATTGAACATCACATATAAATTGCGATTTCCATTGAAACACAATTTCTCACCCTAAAATCACCCTCATTTTATCAAAGAGACTGTATTAAGTCAAGTTTCTATTTGGCCTGATTATTTGCATGAACATAATAAGAATTGTCATTGGTTACATAGGCTCTTTCAAATCTGCTTTGCTGGAATTTCAGAAGGAACCTTCAGATGGAGCTTTAGTTAGCTCTTCAGGGCACAGAAGCCAAGCCATACAGTTGCCATCGAGATTTGTCTGCAATACTTATAGTTTTGGATGGATTCCTGAAGTTTTTAAGGTCCCCAAAATGCCTTCAGATTCCTCCCTTGCCATTTTCAGGAAAGCAACCTTCATTCCCTACCTGGAAAGAGACTGCCATGAACCACATGACAAAGCAAGGTACCAGGCCATTTCTCCCAGGAACTCTTATTGGCTTCAAAAACCACAATGAGATACCACTTGACACCAGTCAGAATGGCCACCATAAACAAAGCAACAAACAAGTGTTGGAGAGGTTGTGGAGAAAAGGGGACCCTAGTGCACTGTTGGTGGGAATGCAGACTGGTACAACCACTATGGAAAGCAGTATGGAACTTCCTCAGAAAACTAAAAATGGATCTGTCTTTTGACCCAGAAATTCCACTGCTGGGACTATATCCTAAGAACCCTGAAACACTAATCCAAAAGAACCTATGCATCCCAATGTTCATAGCAACACAATTTACAATAGCTAAGTGCTGGAAGCAACCTAGATGTCCATCAGTAAATGAATGGATCAAAAACCTATGGTATATTTACACAATGAAATTGTATGCAGCAGAAAGAAAGAAGGAGTTCCTACCCTTTGCAACAGCATGGATGGAGCTGGAAAGCATTATGCTAAGTGAAATAAGCCAGGCAGTGAAAGATAAATACCATATGATGTCACCTTTAACAGGAATCTAAACAACAAAACAAAGAAACAAGCAAAAGATAGTCAAAGACACTGAAATAGAGGACAGGCTGACAGTGACCAGAGGGGAGAGAAGAGGGAATTTCAGGGGAGAATGGGAAGGGTTTACAGGAACAAATACAAAGGACACGTGGACAAAAACTAGAGGGGGGGTGGAAATGGGAGGCAGGTGGGGAAGGATGGGTGGGTGGGCTGGAATGGGAGTAAACGACAGAAAAATGCACTTGAACAATGATTCAAATCAAACCAAATCAAATCAAATAAAAAGAAATCAATCTTAATTCCTTAAGACTTTCTGGTGACATTCAGAGTCCAGGCATGATTCTTCCCATTATGACATTTCAGACAAAAACTCGGTTAATAAAACCACATTTGGAAACTGGTGCTAATATAAAGAGAAGAGATTCTTGTTGGGCTTATGCAAACAAACATATTGCCATGAAAATAATACTCATTAACAGTCTCCAAATCCTGCAGTAATTAGGCAGGAAAAAAAATATAAATGTTTCAATATTGTTTATGAGTATATAAATTGTTAAATTGCTCTGGGGAATAAAACAAATTTCCTTATATCTGGAAAATAAAAAGATTTAAAATTAGCAATATTTTTAACAAAGTCTAAAGAATAACAATTATCTTTAGTTCATTTAATCCCATATAACCAGTTTTGTTTGTGTTTCAATTATTTACCAGTATTTCCATGAATCCAGTTATACTTTAGGGTTCTATAAAACTTCATTTACTTCAAGGATTTGACATACTTAGATACCTGTAATTTAGAGTAAGTCAGAGTCCTTTTCATGAACCTATCCAAAGATACACTTGCAAATGCATTAGAGTAAAACAGTGACTGTTTATAAATGACCAAATTTAAAATGGCGAGGTTATATAGATCTGACTATAATGTAATGATAAAGAATCTTGCTTTTCTGTAAAATACAACATTCCAAGATAGCAATTTTTGTTATGTAATAATTACTATGAAATGACATAAAATAGTAATATAAAGCCCATATTTTTAGATTTAACACACAATCTCAATGTATATCAAGACCAAACAGTATGCAAGGTTTTAAAATGCTGTACAGGACTTACTGGAAGTGTGTATTGAGTATTGGAAACAATTTATACATTCCCAATGTGAGGGTTACAAATACACAGAGTACCACTGCTTGATGTCCCCACAGGGAACCATCACTCTTGGCTTGTCCAGTGTCACTGACAGGACACCTGCTACCCCTGAAAGCTTCACACTTGAACTTGATTCTAAATCTTTGCATGTTTCTTCCTAGGACAGATTGAAATTTTTAGAATATCTATTTTGATAAAATACATGTATGTAAGTAGAATATAGTTATCGTTATTTTGTTTGACAAAGTTTCCCATGTAATTTTTGAACATATTAAATAGGCCTAATTATTTTTAAAAAACACTTCTATTTTTGTAAGTTGAGTGAATAAGTCTTTGAGGTATTCCAGTGGCCTATTGGGATAACTCAAAGTCATTTTTCAGTTTTTAAAAATTACACTTTGGGAAGGTTATCAAATATACTTAACCAAAAGGTCATAACGAAGTTTTTGTAAAACAACACTTTTTTGGTTATAACCCTAAAAGACATTAATCAGATCTAAGACTGCTTTTAATATCAAGTATTTTGTCCAGATCATAAGATCCTGCTTAATTTATATAAGTATTTAATTTCTTTAGGCCAATAGAATATCACTAGTTATGCCATCAGGAGGCAGAAAGTGAACCACATGTAATACAGAGATGAACACATATCACATAAAGACCACACACATAAACACTGAACACATGAAGACCATACATGTAATTTGAATTACTAATTTTTGTAAAGAAAGCACAAGAATTTTCTAATTTGCTTTTGACAGCTTTTAAGAGTACTGGGAGAGGAAGATGGAAGGTCCTAAATACCAAGCAGAAAGACCTGTTGATACTCTCGATTAAAGTTTCAAGGACTGTAAATGAGTGGTGGAAGTAAAGAAAGTCCTGGCTTCAAGGAATCTAGCAGCAGGGAACAGCCTGGGCAGGGCTGCTTTGGCTGCCTGGAAGGTCAGATACCTGTGGACAGAAGATAACAGGATAAATGTTCCAGAAAAAGGACCTCAAGTTAAGTCTACACCAGCAATGAAATACAAAGAGATGGATGAGTTTACCCTGTGCCTGAGGGTGACCTTACCAATGATGATAGCACCAGCCAGATGGTCTGGGAATGGATTTAACCCATTCAGAGGACTCAACAGAAAACCCACTTGAGAGAGCCACACTGGCAGTAGAGAGAAAGCATGTTTAAGAGAGAGCCCATTTGACCAATGGGTGTGTTTACCCTGTGCCCTGAGAGTGGCCTTACCAATTACCAGAGGACCAAAGAAAGGGAGAGGAATGGATTCCCTTTGGATGGCAGGGGTGATCATTTCCTGACTCACTGGATTCTGTGTCCAAGGTGTCATCTGGGGATGGTTATGTAGAGTTATTACATGTCCAGAGGGAAACCTTACCTTCTATCTCAGATTGATGAGACACGTGTTGATGAAGGATTTCTTCCACAGCTGACAGGTAGGTTTCCCGAATCAAATATAATAATATATGTCAACTGTAATTAAAAATATAAAATGTTTTAAAACTGGAAAATATAAATATCTTCCTGAAAAAAAAGCAACAGCATCTACAGGTGTTCATTATTCCCACCTTCATTCCACAATTTCTTAGAACATGCCTGTGAAGAAATTGTTTTCATTTAGGAAAGAAATACTAGAATGAGAAATTAACTTGTTGTATCTTGGGCTCTTTTCCCACATGTTTTGATGAAAAGAGCTATTTCTTTCCAGGAAAGACACTTTCTTTACTATGTAATAAGTAAATTTAAATCTTTAGTGTTCCTTCCTTTTAAAAAAATATTCTTAGAAGGAAAAGGAGGGAGAAAGAAACATTGATGTGGGAGAGATACATGAATCGATCATCTCACGCCCCCAACTGGGGACTTGGCCCACAACCCAGGCATATGCCCTGACTGGGAATCAAACCAGAGACCTTTCAGTTCACAGGCTGGTGCTCAATCCACTGAGCCACACCAGCCAGGGCAGTATTCTTCCTTAAAGCCCAAAATACTAAAATAAAAAAGGTAATGACTTTATTTTAGACTTTATAATCTCGGAACATTCAAATATCAGTTCCTTGTGGGTTTTGATCCTTAATTTGTTGTTATTAAAAATATTTTCTGTGATTTTCTCAGAAAGATAATTGCTGTTTTCAGAGGTTTGGAGAAGTATTTTTCCACCTTAGAAGACCCGGGAGGTTGTTTAATAAAATACAGATTTTCAGTGTGTGGTCCTGGAATATGTACTTTTCACACACTTAGGGAGTATGCTGTTACTAGGTCACATTTTGAGAAATACTGTCCCAGAGGAACTGCTTCCTTACAACTAAATTCTGCATATGTGTGGTCCCGCTTTACTATGACTACACACCTATGAGAAAGGCCATAATCCAGAACACTGACAATACCAAATGCTAGCAGGTATGTGGAGCAACAGTAACCCTCATTCATTACTGGTTGAAATGCTAAAATGGGGCAAACACTTTGGAAGATAGTTTGGCAGTTTTTTCATACACTAAACACTTACCATGAAGTACATCTTATGGTTTTCAGCTGTAAGGAATTGAAAACTTAGGTCCACACAAAAATCTGCATACAAGCAAACTTGGAAACAACCAAGATGTCCTCCAGTAGGTGAATGGATAGATAAACTGTGGTACATTCAGACAATGAAATACTAGTCAGAATTAACAAGAAATGAAGCCTGGTCAGGAAGCTCAGTTGGTTAGAGCATCATCCCACTACACCAAGTTTGCAGGTTTGATCTCCAGACAGGGCACACATGAGAAGCAACAAATGAATGCATAAATAAGTGGAACAAGAAATTAATGATTCTCTCACATCAATAAATTTTTTTTAGCTTTAATATATTTTCTTTATACACATCAATAAATTTTTTAAATTTTTTTTAAGATTGTATTTATTTATTTTTAGAGAGGGAAGGGAGGGAGAAAGAGAGAGAGAGAAACATCAATGTGCGGTTGCTGGGGGTCATGGCCTGCAACCCAGGCATGTGCCCTGACTGGGAATCGAGCCTGCGACACTTTGGTTCACAGCCCGCGCTCAATCCACTGAGCTACACCAGCCAGGGCTCACATCAATACATTTTTAAAAAATGAGCTACTGAGCCATGAAAAGAATTCAAGGAAATTTAAGTGCATGTTACTAAGAGAAAGAATTCGACCCTGGCTGGCGTTAATAACTGTGAGTTTGCTGTTATTTTACTGTTCATATTTTTTATCTTCTTTTTCTTAGATAAGTACTTTTAACATTTCATATAATAAGGGCTTGGTGATGATGAACTCCTTTAACTTGACCTTATCTGTGAAGCACTTTATCTTCTCTTCCATTCTAAATGAAGGCTTTGCTTGATAGAGCAATCTTGGATGTAGGTCCTTGCCTGTCATGACTTGGAATACTTCTTTCCAGCCCCTTCTTTGCCTGTTGGGTCTCTTTTGAGAAATCAGCTGACAGTCTTATGGGAACTCCTTTTTAGGTAACTCTCTCCTTTTCTCTTGCTGCTTCTAGGATTCTCCCCTAATTTTAATCTTGGGTAATGTAATTATGATGTGCCTTAGTGTGTTCCTCCTTGGGTCCAACTTCTTTGGGCCCCTCTGAGCTTCCTAAACTTCCTAGAAATCTACTTCCTTTGCCAGATTGGGGAAGTTCTCCCTCATGATTTCTTCAAATAAATTTTCAGTTTCTTGCTTTTCCTCTCCTCCTTTTGGTACCCCTATAATTCGGATGTTGGAACATTTAAAGATGTCCTGGAGGTTCCTAAGCCTCTCATTTTTTTTGAATTCTTGTTTCTTCATTCTTTTCTGGTTGGATGTTTCATTCTTCCTTCTGGTCCACACCATTGATTTGAGTTCCTATTTCCTTTCCATCACTACTGGTTCTCTGTACATTTTTCTCTATTTCAACTAGGATATCCTTCATTTTTCCATCTAATTTGTGACTAAATTCAACCAATTCTGTGAACAACCTGACTACCAGTGTTTTGAACTGTGCATTCCATAAGTTGGCTATCTCTCCATCACTTAGTTGTATTTTTTTTTTTTGGAGCTTTGATCTGTTCTTTCATTTGGGCCTTTTTTTTTTTTGGTCTTGATGCACCTGCTAAGTAGTGAGGGACAAAGTCTTAGGTATTCACCAGGGTAACCCACGTTACTGCGTTGCTGTGTTGTGAGGCTGTTTGTGGGGAAGGGGTCCAAGGGGGAACAATGGCACTTGCTCCTTTCTCTGTGGGATTTCAGTCACTTCCCCCACTTCCTACCAGCAAATTGGGCTTTTCTGGTGCTGATTTCTATGTGGGGGTGTTTCTGTATGCTCTGGGATTCTGTGGGTCTCTGCAGAGAACTTTCCTGTGAGGCTGGGAGTTTCTCCCACTGCTATGTTAACCCCCACAGGTGTTTTCAATCTATGGTTTGAGGCTTTATTTCCGTGAGCTGAGGCCCTGGGTCTTGCAGACCATCCGACTCCCCAGTTGTTTCCCTGGTTTATCTGCACATGAATGTGGGACTGCCTGCTCCACCAGCCGCCACCTTGCTGGGTCCACCAGCCACCAGCTTGCCTACCTGGGTCCTCCAGCTATGGCCTTGCTGGGAGTCCTCTCTGCCCATCTCTGCCCTTCCTACTGGTCTGGATGAGTGTGTCTTCTTTAACTCCTTGGTTGTCAGACTTCCTTACAATTCAATTTTTTGTCAGTTTTGGTTGTTTTTTTTGTTTTATTTTTAAATTGTTGTTGTCCTTTTGGTTGTGGGAGGAGGCACAGTGTGTCTGCCTACATCTCCATCTTGGCCAGAAGTCCTGTACCTTCCTCTTAAATTTTGTGAACCTAAAACTGCTTTTTATAAAAAGGTCTAAATAAATGTAAAGTAATCAGAATAATGCCTGGTATATTTTGGTTTGTCACATCTTGGAGTAGGGTGCTATTGGCACCTAGTTGGTGGGAGCCAGTGATGCCATTACATGTACTTTCACAAATAATTTTTTGGTCCTAAGTATCAATAGTGTTGAGGTTTTAGAAAACCTTCTCTGTTGCTTCTAAGGCACCCTGGTATCTGACTGAGAAATGAGTACCTAGAGAAGAGAGGAAAGGTGGACTTAGATATATGGCTTTCTAACATATGAAGTGAAGATTCCTACAAAAGATGTTGAGACTATGGAGTGGACAGTGAGGTATAAAAACACCAGAGAATATGGTAGAATGGAAGACAAAATGCTGTTTCAAAAAGGTAGGAGGGAAATGATCAATAATAATTTTATAGTGCCATAATATTTTCCAAAGACTGTAATTAATTCATTTAACATGTACAATAAGCCTATGAAGTAGGTCTTTTTCCCACATTATACATAATGAAACTCAGACATAGATCTACTATTCAAGTGCTGTTGAATAATCTGAGGTTTGACACTTGCATCTGGTAAAGTAGAGGCTGTTGCCCATTGTAATGAGAAAGGTTTCTGAGGAATGGAATGTCAGGGTAGACACCTGATTAGTGGGGCTTAAGGAGAAATCAAGAGATGAGCAAGTGGAGAGACAAAGTATAGATGACTCTTTCATAAAGAAGTAGTAGCTAAGGGAGATGTTATCTAAAGAGTTTTTATTTCTTTTCTTTCCTTTTTTTTAAAAAGATGGAAGTTATATCAGCAGTTTGTTTTGCAGCTGGGAATAGTTCAGTACTGATCAAAGAACTGATCATTTGGGAAGGTGATCAGATAAAAGCAATGTACTTGGAAAGAAGATGCTATCCAGCTCTGACTGGGTACCTCAGTTGGTTAGATCATTGTCCTGATACACCAAGGTTGCAGCTTCAGTCCCCAGTTAGAGCACATACAGGAATCAACCAATAAATTCATAAATGGTTGGAACAACAAAATTGATGTTTCTCTCTCGAGTGCCCTCTTTTTTTCCTATCTCTCTCTGTCAAATCAATAAATTTAAAAATAGATTTTGATTAGAAAAATAAGGATGCTACCCAGTGAGTTGTTATTACAGAAGATCAATGGCAATTCATTCAATGTAACAGGAGGGAAGGCAGTGTATATGGCTACCTATGGAGTTAGGCTGGTAGATTTCGTGCTTAGAGAATGAGGTACTTTTATTGTGTCTTTTTCTTCAGTGAAATTAATAAAAGTTGGCAATATCAGCTATGAGTGAGGTGAGAAGCATTGGTTGGAGGGGAGAAAAAATGTATGAAATTGTTGCATAGGAAATAAAGTAAGAGAAATAACTTGGGGCTGAGGTATCTGATATCTGTGGCCATAAGTTTAAAGAGTGGTCAGAAAGTTACTAAAGTGGGAGAAAGAAGGGAATGAAGAAGAGGGGGAGGGGAGAGAGGGAGTTTATGTTGGCATGAGCCTTTTGGATCTGGGATTTTTGTTTAAGGAGCAAGGGATAATGGTGTCCAAGTTTCAAGAGATCAAGGAGAGTGTCCAGTGACACATGGGACATAGGAAAAAAACATATCCACTTCTAGCGATAGCTGCAGGGGAAGCAGTCTTAAGAGGAAAACCATATTCCAGTTAAAGCAGGAAGGGGAAGACATGTTTAGAGGAGGGATTTTGCTGATGACAGAGAGTTAGTTTCTAAGGACTTTGGAGTGACTGAGCAGGGTGGGAGAAATGGGTAAGTTTGAGGAACTTGCTAAACTGTCTGTAGAGTCTGAGTGATTAGAATTTTGGTAGTAACCAAGGCAGATAGGGATTAGTCCTGTGGTGTTTTTATTTCTTTTGATAATTTATTTTGTTTAAGATATAATTTAAATACTGTAACATTGGCCCTTTTAGTGCCCAGGTTTGAGTGTAGACAAATACACACAGTTGTATAGCCAACACCGTAATCAATATATAGTTCCATTTTTCCAAAAATTTTCCGGTATCCCTGTGTAGTCAACCCCTCCCTGTTTCCCAGCTCCTGGCGACCACTGATTTGTTTTCTGGAGCTACAGCTTTGTCTTTTCCAGAGTGATATATACAGAATATAGCCTTCGGAGTCCCATTGTTGCTATTATCAGTAGTTTATTTTTTTAAATTTTATTTATTGATTTTTAGAGAGAGAGAGAGAGAAAGAGAAACATTGATTTGTTGATTCAATTATTGATGCATTCATTGGTGGATTCTTGTGCCTTGACCACAGATGGAACCCACAACCATGGTGTATTGGATAATGCTCTAACCAACTGAGCTGTCTGGCCAGGGCTGTATTAGTAGTTGTTTATTTTTTATTGTGTAGTATATTCTATTATGTGACTCTACCACTGTTTATCCATTTACCAGTTGGATATTTGGGTTATTTCAATTTTTTGCTGATCATGACAAAAAAACCCTCAGTTTTTTTTTTTTGCAGATAACACAAAAGCCCCTTTAAGCATTTGCATATAGGTTTTTGTGTGAACACAAGTTTTTACTTCACTTGGCTAAATAGTTAGGAGTTGGATTTCTGTTTTAAAGTCATCCTATATGTAACTTTATGAAAAACTGTTGAACTGTTTTGCAATGACTGTGAATTCATTTCTTAACATTCACTGAAGACTTACCATGTACTAGGAGCAGTACTGGACAGCACCGAATAGTTTATTAGACACTGGTGTGGCTGACTCTCGTATCGTAAAATATTTGCCTTCAGGCCTTTTACAGAAAACGTTTGTGGACTCTTGTTACAGGGTAGTGCTATAGGAGTTCTGGGGCTGGTTGTGTTACTTTCATAGACACAGTTATTTTATAGAATTGCAGTGTCTTATTAGGAAATATAATAAAAACTTTGCTCTTGAAACAGGCAAAACGTGTTTTTACTTGTTTTAATTATTGGCAAATACGCTGTTACTAAAAGCCATGCATACAATGTGTAGGTTTTCATTTTCCAGTGGTCTTGAATTGGATATTTACATAGAATATCGTATTTTAATACACTGCTGCACACATCGCACAATTTTCCCTGTATGTACAACCAAGAATTCCTGTTATTTTAGGGCGTTGGAAAACTACTTGCTTGAGCTAAATGGAGTCCTGTAAAGGGAACACCGGTAATATTGTGCGCAGAAGCATGCTAGCTCAGGTGCGTTGGCGCCAAGACTGCGCAGGCGTGCTGGGGTTAGCGTGTGGGCGGGGCTTAAGACCCGCGTCCCTTCCAACTGCGGCTGAAGGCAGCGCCATTTTGGACGTGTAGTGGCTGCGGGCTTGGGGAAGGTCGGGTAGTGCTGCTGGCTTGACCATCTCGTGGTTTTGTTTGGCTTTCTCCTTTTCCAGTACCATCTCCAAACGGAGGCACGGAGCCGCAGACATATCTTTAGGGTTGGCTGCGGGCCCGAGGCGAAGCCCTCCGATGATGTTGAGGGGAAACCTGAAGCAAGTCAGAATTGAGAAAAACCCAGCCCGCCTGCGCGCTCTTGAATCGGCGGCAGGGGAGAGTGAGCCGGCGGCCGCCATGGCGCTCGTGCTGGCTGGGGAGACCGCTCCACCCACTCCTGCTCCAGCGGAGGAGCGCCCGGACGAGGAGGTGGGCTTCACCATCGATATCAAGAGCTTCCTTAAGCCGGGCGAGAAGACGTACACGCAGCGCTGCCGCCTCTTCGTGGGCAATCTGCCTACCGATATCACGGAGGAGGACTTCAAGCGGCTCTTCGAGCGTTATGGTGAGCCTAGTGAAGTCTTCATCAACCGCGACCGCGGTTTCGGCTTCATCCGCCTGGTGAGTGTGGGGCGGAAGCAGGTCCTCGTCCTCTCCCGGCCGGCAGGTCTCCTGAGGTTCCGAGCAGCTTGCGTTGCTGGCGGTTAGCCCTGTCCTGCTGATTGCGGTCACCCATACTGGGAACCAATGGAGTGGCAACTCCAAGTCCAGGCAAAATGGGTTTGAAAAGAGAATGAATGGGAAAGGAATTGGAACGGGAACTGAGGCCTTACCGGAAGTTTCATGGGGCAGAAAGGCCCACCTAGCAGTCTAATTTATTATAAAATTACCGAAATCGTCACTTTGGCTTCCACCAGACCTTCAAATATTTGATGGTAAACCCCGTTGTTCCTCACCGTGCCTCGCCTTAGTACAACCCGCATTTATCCTACATTCCGCAGTGTTGGGACTGTGCTGAATTTATTACCTAGTATAATGTGTCCCCACTAACATTTGGGAAGTTTCCACATTTTGGAATTACATACTGTTTTAATACTTACACACTTTAACACTAGAATGTTATTTTTTCACTCACTTTTAATTTAAATCTTAGTTATTCAATGGGATACACAGTATGTGCCTCCTCTATGTATTTTTTAGAGTCTGAACGGTGAGGGTTTACATTAAGGACACAGTATCATCTTTCTGTTCCTAAGTGCTTTCTGGTGATATTCCATCAGTGTCAGTTTTATAGCACTGTTGTAATTCGTATTTAGATGCTGAACCCCCCCCCCCCCATATCTTTCTTGGAGGGAGGCTTTTTTACACAAGTAAATATGTGTGTTGTCTTGTTTGACCCTCAGATTTTACTGTCATGGTAGTTTGGGGAAGCTTTCCTATTGGAACTTTAGCTTTTGTTTTATTTTATATTTTTAAAGATTTTATTTATATTTAGAGAGAGGGGAAGGGAGGGAGAAAGAAAGGGAGAGAAACATCAGTGTGTGGTTGCCTCATGCAACCCCAATGGGGATCTGGCCTGCAACCCAGGCCTGTGCCCTGACTGGGAATTGCCCCAGCAACCCTTTGGTTCACAGGCCGGCACTCAATCCACTGAGCCACACCAGCCAGGCCGGAACTTTAGGTTTTAATACTGTGTTCTCTCAGTGAGTGGTGAAGACAAAATTTTAATATGTAGATAAAATTGATTGCGATTAAATGACACTACTTTCTGGGAGGACATTTGAACATCTAAACGGCCTTAAGAGAAGGGGAAATCTTAATAGGGTGTTACTGAGACGTGGAAATTTTCTTAACCGGTGTATTTTCAACATAAAATTAATGCACTTCATTATGTTTTTTTAAAAAATAACATTTACTTTTTATTGTTCAAGTATAGTTTTCTGCCTTATCCCTCACCGCCCCCCCAAGCTCCCCCCTCCTTCCCCTCAATTATGTTTTGGACATCAGAGAAGCAGCCTGTCACTTGGTAAAAGTTGTTTTTAATATATATGTGTTCCGAAGTTTTCATAAAATAAAGGCATGTGTTAAGAAGTTTTCTTAAAATAAAGGAAGTTAGGTTTCTACAATAAATATTATTGACAACTTTTATTAAACTTTTCCAAAAGGATGGTATTTAACATTTTCGACATCTTTAGCCTCTAGCATCATCTTAGTCTATGCTGAAGTCGACATTCTGGAAGAATGGTAGGGCTGCATTTCCCTCTTTTGGAAGTCCTTACACTTAAACATTTTATTGAAATGGGGAAATCTTTTTCTTATCTTTAATAACCCTTTATAAAAGCTGTGCAACAGAACTGTCTGCAATGATAGGAATGCTGTGTGTGGTGTGCTGTGTAATATAGTAGCCACTAGACATGTGATTGTTGACTAAAATAAGGCCGTTGTGACTGAGGGGTTGAATTTTAGATTTTATTTATTTAATACTTTATTTTTCTTTATTATTTATATATTTTCTACATTTTTTAAGTTGTTGTTTACTTACTTTTGAAGAGAGAGGAAGGGAAGGAGAAAGAGGAGGGAGGGAGAAGGGAGGGAGAGAAAGCTCAGTGTGAGAGAAAATATTGATCAATTGCTTTTTGTATGCTCCGCTGACTTAGACTGAACACACAGCCAGGCAGGTGCTCTGAAGTGGAGTCCAGTGACCTTTCACTTCATGGAGTTACACCCAATTACCTGAGCCACACCAGTCAGGGCTAAATTTTATATATTCTTAAATAGACACATGTGGTCAGTGGCTACTACATTGGATAGGAGAGCTCATTGCTTTCTTTTCTTAAAAAAAAAATTCATGGGATTATGAAATGGGGAGGTGAGAAGGGTTGCTGTAGTTTTGTGCCTTTTGCATATGCTCCTCCAAACCTATGACCCTAAATTTTTGTGTAAGAATGTTAAAAATTTGTCAGCTGGAAATTACAATTTGGTATACAAAATTTGACTCTTTGAACTAATTTTATTGTTTAACCTGAGCTCTATGCTGCATAGGTAAATTTAAAAGGTTTATGTATATTTGAGCTATTATGTATTTTTTTCTGTTTAGGAAAATTATCGAGTATATGCCTGATTTGAATGTAAGTAATGGCATAGTGGCTGTAGTGTGTGTATAGGGGTGGTGTAGTAGCTCTAAAATAGTGAGTTTTATCTGATTTGTGTTTTTAGACATACTTTTTATGCCCTGGCTGCTGTGGCTCTGGATCGAGTGCTGGCCTGTGAACCAAAGGGTAGCTGGTTCGATGCCTAGTCAGGGCACATGCCTGGGTTTCAGGCCAGGTCCCCAGTAGGGGGTGTGGGAGAGGCAACCACACATTGATGTTTCTCTCCCTTTCTTTCTCCCTTCCCCTCTCTCTAAAAATAAATAAATGAAATCTTTACAAAAAAGAAATACTTTTTACTCATTTAGTAATTTTAAATGCAAATAAATTTTCGTAGAATGGTAGTTGTAGTTTTGCAGTTAATTGATGAGGTCAGACACGTTTTTCAGGTGGTATAGGGTCAGCATATTACAGGTGTGTAATGGTAGGGAAAAGAATTAAAATGTATTTATTGATTTATGATAGAGAGGGAGGGAGGGAAAGAAGGAAAGAAACATCAGTTTGTTCCATTTATTTATGCATTCATTGGTTGCTACTTGTTTGTTCCGGGACAGAACAAACCTGCAACCTTGGTGTATTGTGATGATGGTCTAACCAACTGAACTACCTAGACAGGGCAGGGAAAAGAATTTAGGTGGCACTTCCTTGTGATGACGTCCTAATCCATAGTGTTGAGGCTCTGGTACATTGGGGATGAAATAGACTGTATTTGTATTTTAGACACATTTTTCTGGAATTTTAGACCCAACAGGTTCTTTTTATGTTTTGACTGGTTATTGCCAATTTAGATTGGATACATTAACTCAAAAGTTGTAGTGCATTTTAAAGGTAGTGTAATGTAGTTAAAGATGGTATTTTATCTGGACTTGGTTTCTGCTTTTATTACCCCATCTCCTACTTTTATTACCCCATCTCCTACTTTTATCTTTAGTAATCTAGATTTCTGGAGCCGTGATTCACAGAACTGTTGGCCCTGTCCAACTGCTTCAGATTTCTTCCTAGTGTAAGCAGAAGGCCATTTAATTTATTTCTCCTACTGTTCATGCTAGCAATGCTTACCTTATACTGTCTCAAAAATTGTCTCACTTCAACAATCAGTTAACTGGAAATTTGTTAGAAATGCAAATTTTAGGGTCCCTTTTTAGATCTACTGAGTCAAAATTTTGGGATTGGGATCCAGCAATTTCTGGTATTATTCTGATGGTAAAGTTTGAGAACCATTTTTCTAGTTAAAGAATTAGAAGTCAACTGGATTTACTTGTACTTATTTTTAGGGGACTTAACCACCTCCCCTTTTGCTTTACATTTTTTTAAAAAAGGTTTTATTTATTTATTTTCAGAGAGAAGGAAAGCAGGGGGAAAGAGAGGGAGAGAAACCTTGGTTAGTTTGCATGTCCCCAAGGAAGCATTGGTGGGTTGCCCCTTGCATGCCCCCAGCCTTAGACCTGAAAACCAGTGATCTTTCAGTCTGTAGGCTGGTGCCCAATCCATTGAGCCACACCAGCTGGGGCTTAGTTTTAGTTGTGAAATAATGTATGCTTTTAACAGAATGTTCAAATATTCATTAGAGAAGACAATACAAAAGGTACTTAGTGGGCATGTTCAGCATATGATTTCAAGTCATCTTTTATTTCAGGGAAGCTCTCTTGATTACAGTTTACCCTAGTGAAAGAAAGACCTTCCCTTTTCTAATGCACTTACTAAACTTGATCACTGTTAACCTTTGTATTTTTTTTCCATAAAAATAAAGCCATACTATGTATATCGTATTGTGATTTTGAGTTTTTCATTTATTATATCTTTGACATCTTTTTGTTTTACTAGTTTTTTTTTTTTTTAAGATTTTATTTCTTTTAGATGGGGCAGGGGTCGAAGGGAGGGAGAAAAAGGGAAACATTAATGTGTGGTTGCCTCTCATGTGTCCCCTACTGGGGACCTGACCTGGCCGGCAACCCAGGCCTGTGCCCTGACTGGGAATGGAACTAGTGACCCTTTGTTTCTCAGGTGGTGCTCAAGCCAATGACCCACACCAGCCAGGTCATCATTAGATTGTTTTTAATGATGATATTTCACAGTACGAGCATACTGCAAGTTATTTCATCAACTTTCTATTGATCAGTTTAAAGGCTGTTTCCATTTTGCATCAGTAGATTTCCTTACAGTTATTAGTACTCTTGCAGTGGGGAATTTTAACCACTAATAAATAGTGAGAGAAAAGATCATGTGCTTTGGAAAGAGCTTTCAGAAGGGGTCTTGTGATAATCATTAGACCCTAGTTCAGGAATGTCCAACCTTTTGGTGTCTCTGGGCCACACTGGAAGAAGAATTGTTGTCTTGGGCCACACATCAAACACAAACACTGATGAGCAATAAAAAGGTCTGTGCATAATTTCTGTGATATCTGTCACCACAGATAAGCAAAAGAGTAACCCTAATTATGTAGTAGCATAATTGGATCAAAAGGATGATCTTTTAAAATCACTGAGCACCTGACTGATATGGCCCAGTGGGTTAGGCCTAAAATTGTTGAGCAGGTCCCAATCACTAATAAGGAAAATGTACATTTCGAAGTAATAAAAGTAAGTAGTGTGTTAAGTAAATTTATGATTTTGTGTTGGACCACATGCATAGCCTTTGTGGGCTATGGATTGGACACCCCCTGCCCTGGTTTAAGCAGTCTCTATCTTGGGTAGTCACTTAGTTTCTTGTTTTTATTTTATTTTTTTCTATTGCTTTCAGTTAAGAACCTGTAGATTTACTTTTTATTTAGAGTGATGCAGAGACACCAGCTGGAAGGTGGGATCTATGGTATCTTAGTGGAGATTGTGATTTGTGTATAGATTCAAGTCAGCATTTGCAGTGTGTGAAACAACTTACCGTGTAAGACTGCTGGCAAGGATGATGAAAGAGAATATACGTGTGTGTGTGTTGTGTGTGTCGTAATAAATGGCTGGCATATAGTAACTACTTGGTTACATATATTTTTAATTGATTACAAATACACATTTAGAGTGGTGGTTTGCAAATAAGGTAATTTTGCTTCCCATGGGATATTTGATAGTGTCAAGAGACATATTTGGTTGTTAAAATTGGGGTTTGGTTCTACCGACATAAACATCCTACAATGCACAGGACAGTGCCCACACAACAAGAACCCATGATTTCAGTGGTGCCCAGGCTAAAAAACCCTGATGTAAAACCATTTAAAATCACGAACAATATAAAGTAAAAAAAAAAAAGATTATAACGCTGAAAATTCCTGACAGTGTAAACACATTTCTTGGGCCAAAAAGTATTAAAAATTGAACTCATTTCTAACAGTAAAAAATTACTTGATTTAACAAAAATTGAGTTCCTTGCTTCCCCTGGGGAAAAAAATGGCATTGTTTATGTGTTTGAATCTGACAATGTGATTTCTGCTAGAAACACTCTACAGTTTTACCATGTCCTCACTAAGCTCTCTATCCTCCTGTCCCCAAACATTTTGTTGTAAAAAATTTGAGGCAGATCATATATGTGTATATATGCATAACTTACCACCTTGATTTTACAGTTAAATGGTGTTGTATATATTTTTTCTCATATCTGTTCATCTCTCCATCATTCATCAGTTTATGACTCTTAAACAAAAACTCCAGCATGCTTATTACCTAAAGTCTAGTATTATTTTTTGAGGTATTTGAAATCTATATTCAGTGAAATTTCCAACTTTTAAGCGTGTGATTTGGTGATTGTAGACAATTACATCAATCTGTTTAACTCAAACTCTTACAAGGTACAGAACATTATTATTATCCCATGAAATTTCCTCATGTCCCTTCCCATTCCCAATTATACCTGATGGCATTTTAGTTCAAGAATCCATTCCTAAAATCTTTCTTTCAGTTGTTGGATTATTACATATTGGGCACATAGTACCTGTTCCTTGTTGGATACTCATTAAATATTTGTCTGGACTACCACTATTAAGAGTAAAAAACAGTGGCCATTTTGAATATATGTAAAAAGGTTAGATTCATTTTCCTTTGTAATATTTTGTAGGTAGATTTTTGTGTAAGTGCAGTATTTTAAAGCTGTATGAACATTTTAGGGATTGAAGAAAGAACTTTTGTGATTTTAAGGCTTTTTTCATAAGATTTTTCATAAGATAATACATATTTGTATTAAGAATGCATGCAAAGCCTCTTTTAAGTCTCTGGACAGTTCTTACAACACAAAGAAAACCACTATATCTGTGTTACTATATTTAGCAGTTTGTTGTTTATTGTTTTAGATGTCCTTATTCTATACCAGCTTTGAATTCAAGAAGAAACATCTCTTATCTTGGGGTTTCATCAATGAACAAATTTTCTAGTTTATATAAGTCCATGTGCATTTGTTCCTGTATGAAATGGAGAGAACTCTTATAGTTCCTGTGTGTGTGTGTGTGTGCACGCACACTTCTCAAATGTAATTGTGAGAAATATGTAGCCCATGAAAGTATTTCTGGAGAAGTGATTAACAGTACCTCTTAGTAGTTTTCACAGATAGCATAAAAGAGAAATGGAAATAAAAAGGAAAAGATGATTTTCTGACATTGGAGAGGTGATATATTTTATTAAGATATAAATAACCCTGGCCTGGTAGGGCAGTTGGTTAGAGCCTTGTCCCAATACAACCACGTTGCAAATTTGATCCCTTATCAGGGCACATACAAGAATGAACCACCGAATGTGTCAGTAAGTGGAACAACTATTCCTTGTTTTTCTTTCTCTTTCTCCCTCTCCCTCCCATTCCTCTCTTTCTTCTCTCTCTAAAGTCAATTAAAAACAAGATAAATAAATATTAAAAACTTAGAGGGCATAGAGAATTTTGTTTTCACAATAGTTTCTAGTAACTGGTACTTGGTCTTGAAAAATAGGTATTTATTTAAGTTTTTGATTTAATCTTTATTGTATTTTCTCCATGACTATTTAGTCTCTTTATACTTCCTTCCCCCATGTATTTCTTTGGATATGTGTAGGAGATTTTAAAAAAAGATTTTGTTTGAATATTTAATAGTTTGTAATTTGTTTATGAGCAGATAATCTTTTAAGTGATGGCTTAAAAGATCGTAAGGATTTAAAAATCCTTACGAGAGAGAAAGAGAGAGAGAGAGAGAGAGTGTGTGTGTGTGTGTGTGTGTGTGTGTTTTTAAAGATTTTATTTATTTTTAGACAGAGGAAGGGAGGGAGGAATAGAGGGAGAGAAACATCAGGGTGTGGTTGCCTTTTGCGCGCCCTTCACTGGGGACTTGACCTGCATCTCAGGCATGTGCCCTGACTGGGAATCTAACCCACGACCCTTTGGTTTGCAAGCTGGTGCTCAGTCCACTGTGCCACACCAGCCAGAGGTTTGTTTTTTTTTTTTTTTTAATTGATTTTAGAGAGAGAGAAACATCAATCATTTGCCTCCCATAGGAACCCTGACAGGGCTCAGAACCTGCAGCCTAGTTTTTTGCTTGGATTTAGGATTGAACCTGCAATCCGGTGCATTAGCCAGAGCTCCAACCAACTGAGCCACCTGGCAGGGCAAAGTGATGACTTTTAATAGGACATTGGGGTTGGGACCTTGTACTCAGGATGTTTAAAATTATATCAAATAATTCATAAGTGCATGTTATACCAAGATTGAAAGACACAAAAACAAATTGATCCTATTACAAGTTACCTAGCTGACTAGCTAGTCTCCCTAGAAACAAACTACTACTTCTAATTTTTCTGTTTCTATCATCTTTAAAAGTAATTTTTTCCTCCTAAAAAGGAATCCAGAACGCTGGCTGAAATTGCAAAAGCAGAGCTTGATGGCACCATTTTGAAGAGCAGACCTCTCCGGATTCGTTTTGCTACACATGGAGCAGCCCTGACTGTCAAGAACCTTTCTCCAGTTGTTTCCAATGAGCTGCTAGAGCAAGCATTTTCCCAGTTTGGTCCAGTAGAGAAAGCCGTTGTGGTTGTGGATGATCGTGGTAGAGCTACAGGAAAAGGTTTTGTAGAATTTGCAGCAAAACCTCCTGCACGAAAGGCTCTGGAAAGATGTGGTGATGGGGCGTTCTTGCTAACAACGTAAGTTGTAAACATTTTGTCATTTTCTAGGCAGTGACGTACTGGTTTTTCTCTGTTCTGAACTTCTCTCTTTCCTTGTAGTTCATACTGTCTTGGCATATGGTAAGTAGATGTTGAGTAAATACTCAGTGAATATAAATAAGGAATTTTTGTCTACCTTTAGGAATCAGGGTCATACTTTCTTCCAACAGGAGTTTGTTGATTCATACTTGTATGTCAGGAATGTTTCATATTATGATTTTCATTTAACTTACTGAACTTCTATTATATGCAAAGCATAGTTTTATACAGAAATACAGGAGATATTGTGGGTTAAATTACTGACCATTACAGTGAAACAAATGTGATGATAAAGCAAGTCACATGAAATATATTGGTTTTCTAGTGCATGTAAAAATTAAGTTTACACTGTATTGTAGCCTATTATGTGTGCAGTAGCATTATGTCTAGAAAATGTACATACTCTAATTAAAAAATACTTTCTTGCTAAAAAAGCAAATGCTATCGGAGAAATGGTGCTGATATATTAACCAATATAGGGTTGTTACCAACTTTTAATTTGTAAAAAATACAGTATCTATGAGGTATAATAAAAGAAGGTATGACTTTAAGTAGTGAATAAATGATATTTTAATTAACTTTATTGATGTTTAGTTTACATGTATATTTTTAAAGGTTTTATTTATTTTTAGAGAGAGGGGAAGGGAGGGAGAAAGAGAGGGAGAGAAACATCAATGTGTGGTTGCCTCACGTGGCCTACACTGGAGACCTGGCCCACAGCCCAGGCATGTGCCCTGTCTGGGAATGGAACCAGCAACCCTTTGGTTCACAGCCTGTACTCAGTCCACTGAGCTACACCAGCCAGGGGGATAATTTACATATATTAAAATGCACCCAATTTTAAATCAGTGAGTTTTAACAGATGTATGTATATTCATACAACTTATGACCACAATTATGATAAAGAATATTTCCATCATCCAATAAAAGTTCCTTTGTGTCCTTTTGTGTTTATTCCCCACTCCTTATCTGTATCCTAGGCAGCTGTTGATTTTTCTGTTGCTATAAATCAGTTTTGTCTTTTTCAGTATTGTATTTTATTTTTAAAAAGATTTTTAAAAGTTTTTAATGTTTATTTTTAGAGAGAAGGGGAGGGAGGGAGAGATACATTGATGTGCGAGACACACATCGATTGATTGCCTTTTGCACACTCCCAACCCAGGCATGTGCCATGACTAGGAATTGAACCAGCAACCTTTGGGTTTATAGGCTGGCACTCAATCCACTGAGCTACACCAGCCAGGGCATGTATTTTCTAACATTTTATATAAACGAAATCATGTAGTATTTACTCTTTTGTGTCTGATTTATTTTGCTTAGCATGTCATTCTATTCATATTTTCCTTAAAACGATTTTTAATTTTGATTTTAGAGAGGGGGAAGGGAGAGAAGGGAAGGGAAGGAGAAAGAAGGGGAGAGAAACATTGATGTTGCAACTCAAGACATGTATTTCCTGACTGGATATTGAGCTGGTGACCTTTTATTCATGAGCCAATGCCCAATCAATGGAGCATCACTGCCTGGACTCAGTTTTGTTCCTTTTTATGGCTGATTCTATTGTAGATCATAACCACAGTTTGTCCAGTGACCTTTGGGTGGACATCTGAGTTGATTCCAGCTATTGACTGTTATGTAGAAGTCTTCCTGTGCACATTATACTTTTGTGTGTCTTAAATAATAATTTATGAGTAAATGGTTGTATATTCAAGTTTATAAGAAACTGCCTAGCTCTTTCAAAATGCTTATACCATTTAACACTCCCACCAGCACTGAATGAGAAAGTTCTAGTTGTTCCATGTCCTTACCAACACTTGAGAGTCTTCATCTTTTTTTTGTGTGTGTGACAAAGAAAAGGAGTCTTTATCTTTTACATATTCTGAGTATAGATGTGTCTATTGTGGTTTAAATTTTATTTCCCTACGCTAGCTGGGAGGCTCTATTGGTTGGAGCATTATCCTGTGTACCAAAAGGTTGCGGGTTTGATCCCTGGTCAGGGCACATACCTAGATTGCAGGTCTGATTCCTAGTCGGGTTATATACAGAGGCAACCGATCAGTGTTTCTCTCTCACATCAGTGTCTGTTTATCTTTCTCCGTCTCCCTCCCTTCTTTCCTTTTCCTCTGCCCCTCTTTCTCTGAAATCCATAAACTCCTTTAGGTGAGAGTTAAAAAAAAAAAAGCTACATTAAACAAATTTTATATTCCTAGCAATTAATAATGAATATCTGTTTTCATGTGCTTTTTAGCTATTTTTATATTTTTTGTAAAGCACATTGACAATTTTTGCCTATTTTTTCATTGGGTGGTTTGTCTTAATGCCTTAACAAATAATGGGTACAGGTGTATATTCTGTTTCTCCTAGCCTGTGGCTTTTTAATTTTCTTTATTACCATACTGTAAAGAACAGAAATTTTTATGTTTTGTGAAGTCTAATATCAGTGTTTCTGTTTTATGATTTGTGCCTTTTTGTATCCTTGTATGAAATCATTGCCATTCCTAAGGTAGTAAATCATTTCTCATGTTTAGTTGAGAAATTTTTAAAAAATTGTTTTTATTGATTCTAGAGAGAGGATAAGGGAGGGAGAAAGAGAGGGACAGAGACATTGATATGAGAGAGAAACATTGATAAGTTGCCTGCTGCACGTGTCCCAACTGGGGATTGATTCCATGCATGTGCCCTGACCCAGAATTGAATCGGCAATCTTTGTAGGATGATGCCCAACCAACTGAGCTACACTGGCCAGGGTTCTTGAGAAATTTTATGCCTTTTTAATTTATACCTGTGATCCCATTTTGAGCATAAGGTAACAATTCAGTTTTTTTTTTTTTTCATATAGGTATCCAATTGTTTTAATACCATTAATTGAAAAAAAATTCTCCTTTGTTACTTTTTATCAAACATCTGGGGAAAACATCTGCGCTGTTTCCTGTTTCATTGATCAGTATATTTTTATACCTGTATTGTACTTGATTTCTTTAGCCTAAGCTTTGAAATCGGACGGTATCATCCCACTTCATTATTTTTTTCAAATTGTTCTGGTTATTTTTAATTTTTTTAAAGGTTTTGTTTCTTTGTAGAGAAAGGGGAAGGGAGGGAGGGAGGGAAATACTTTGGTTTGCAGGCCAGTGCTCAATCCACTGAGCCACACCAGCCATGCATGGAAAACCTTACTGATTTTAAAATTACTCTCCCTGGCTGATATGGCTCAGTGGATTGAGCTTCGGCCTGAGAACAAAAAGGTTGCCAGTTCGATCCCTGTAAGGGTATGTGCCTGGGTTACACACCAGGTCCCCAGTTGGGGGCATGCAAAAGGCAACAGAATGTTTCTCACATTGATGTTTCTTTCCCTCTCTTTCTCCCTTCCTTCCTCTTTCTCTAAAAAAATAAATAAAATCATTAAAAATAAATAAAATCAGTTTGTCAGTTAAAAAAAATGTTCCACTGGGCTTTTGATTGGAATTGCATTGGGTCTATAGCTCATTTGGGGAAAACTGACATCTCCACAATATTGACTTTTATAAATCCATGAACATGGGACATTCATTTACTTAAAAATAATATGTAATTAAAATAGTCATTAGACCTGTTGCCATGGTAACATGCCTTTCATTTTGCCCATGAAGAAGTTTTTGATGTTCATCCTTAGTCTTTGACTGGATTTGGTATGAAAGCTTTTTATTTGATTTTTGCATTGATTCCTTTTATCTCTGAAACAGCACCCACCTCTGGCACTTACTTTGTTATTGGTTGGGATCATTCAACTGTTTTAGGGCTTAGGGAATTTAGATATAAAGACAATTTTGTAAAAAAAAATTGCTTCTTGGCCTACGTGCTTAGTTGGTGATTTGTAGGACATTTTTCAATTTGTTTCAGATAGTTAAGCATTTGTGCCATGTCTGCTGTTTTACATCCCTGCCAAGTTGTTTTCTTTGAGTCTTTGGTTTTGTTTCCTTTGCTTAGAGAATTTTCTCCAAATCATGACAGGTTTTGCTCTCCTATTTTTTTCATATTTTGCTAAGATGTTATTTCCTCAGAGAAGCTGACTGTTTTATATTGAACCAACCATTCCCTCTGCAATCAGTGGTGCTTTACTTTCCAATTTATTTTTCTTAGAGCACTTACTGTTTTAATTTGTATGTCTTTCTCTGCAGTAGAATGTAAGCTCCACAAGGCCAGGGCCTCAGTTTAGTTCAACACTGTAATTCCAGCACCTGTATTCTTTTATTTTTTAAGATTGTATTTATTTTAAAGAGAGGAGAAGGGAGGGAGGGAGAAAGAGAAGGAGAGAAACAGCAATTGCTTGCCTCTTGTAGGCCCCCAACCGAGGACCTGGCCTGTTACCCAGGCATGTGATGTGCCCTAACCAGGAATCAAACCAGTGACGGATGCCTACCCAACTGAGCCATATAAGTCATGGCTCAACACCTATATTCTAGTAATTCCTGGCCACATAGTAAGCTTATAATAATTATTTAATGAATGAATAAGGGAAAGATTGAAAACAATAGGCGAGGTGTGTAATATATTTTTTTCCACTTCTACTTTGGTTAATTGGTGTTTTTTAAAGTTATGCTAGGTATTAATTAATATGTAACTGTTTCCTACAGGTAGCTTTTAGAATAATTTAAAAACAATTTAAATATATATTTATCGATTTGAGAGAGAGAGAGAGACACTGATTTGTTATTCCATTCATTCTTGCATTCATTGATTGATTCCTGTATGTGCCCTGACTGGGATTGAACCTGCAACCCTGGCGTGTCAGGACAGCTCTCCAACTAACTGAGCTACCTGGCCATGGCCAAAAACAATTTTAATGGAATAGGGAAGGTGTTGAATATATATTTTTTAATATTTTATTTATTTATTTAAAGAGAGGGATGGTAGGGAGAAAGAGAGGGAGAGACGTTACTTGGTCCCTTCTTGCATGTGCCCCAGCCAGGGACCATGTCTGCAACCCAGGCATGTGCCCTAACCGGGAATCAAACTGGTGACCTTCTGTTTTGCCGGAGGAAGCCCAACTAACTGAGCCACGTGGCCAGGGCGGTGTTGAATATTTTGTTATCTGTCACATATTTCATAATCATGATCTCAAGATTTCCACAACACTGGTTATTTGTTCCATGTGTCAAGTGTAAAAATTGGCCCAGAGATTTTAAGGAATTTGCTTAATATTGCATAGCTAGTAAATGGTGACATTTAGTTGGAAGCTAAATCTTTTTTATGTTGTGGTACAGGTGGAGTGGCTTATTCCTTCTGTAGAGTCTATGCTCAGGGACTTTGTTAATAAAACTTTCTCATGGAGCTCAGGATGTTCTTTTCCTTGCTGTTTGATTAGTGGGTCTCAGCTGAAATGTCATTTCATGGAAAGGAGTTCCTGACTGACTTATCTAAAGTGGGCTTCCTCTGTTCTTTCTGATGTTTCTTAAAATAATCATTTTATTTATTTATTTTTTGTCTTAGAAGACTTCAGGGATTATTTTGTTTACTCTTGTATTCTTGGCCCCAAATACAATGTTTATACTTATTAAGTAATCAGATACTTATTGATGGACTGACTGAACCTCAGGAGATCTGTGATAATTCAAGTGATTTATAGGTTTGGTATCATAGGGATTTAGTTTCCAAATGTAGATCTTGTATAATCAAAATTTCTATTTAAAGCTCCTTTAAATTGTCATAAAATACTGCATATTACACATGGATTATACACTTGTACAGTATATATAATTATTAACATTGTAAAAGTATGTGTAAATTATGTATTAATGCAGTTTTGAAATTACAAGAGGTGGAAAAATGGAGGGGTTAAGAACTTTTATCTCTGATGATAATGGTGCATCCACATTGTTAAGCATTAGAATTACAACTAGACCATTAGAGGTGTTCGTGCCCTAGATCTGCACAGGCATGGTAGGTGCTCAGTAGTTCAGTTTTTCTTGCTCTAGGTTTTTTTGTTTTTAAAGATATTGCAGGTCAAGTCAAATGAAAATACAGGGTGGGCCAAAAGTAGGTTTATAGTTGCTCATATGGAAAATATGATAATTAAGAAATAACAAGAATTGTGTTATCAGGTACTCACCTGAAGACCTGTTTTGTTTTGTTTTTTAAATGATTTTAAAGAGAGAGGAAGGGGCAGGGGAGAGAAATAGAAACATCGATCAGTTGTCTTTGTACACACCCCAACTGGGGCTTAGACTCACAGCCTAGGTATGAGTCCTGACAGGGAATTGAATTGGCAACCTTCTGATGTACAGGATGACACTTCAGCTAAATGAGCCACCCAACCAGGGATCTTTCTTTCTTTTTAAGAAAGATTTTACTTATTTATTTTTAGAGAGAGGGGAAGGGAGGGAGATAGGGAGAGAAACATCAATGTGTGGTTGCTTCTTGCATGTCCCCTACTGGGGACCTGGCCTGCAACCCAGGCATGCACCCTGGCTGGCAACTGAATCAGCGACCCTTTGCTTTGTAGTCCGGTGCTCAGTTCACTGAGCCACACCAGTCAGGGCTCTCTCTCTCTCTTTTTTTTTTAATTTATTACATTGGTAAAGATATAAACATACCCAGTGAATGTGAGGACACAGGGAGAAGAGCCCAGGTCTTAGAGACCAGTGTTGCTGACTTGATTTTGGACTTCCAGACTCCAGAGTTGTGAGAGAGTAAATTTCTGTTAATTTAATAAAAAAAAAGTTAAATAAATAAAATACCCAGTGAATGAAGTGAAGCCAGATGAGTGATTTTATAACTCCTGTAAGAGAAATTGGTCATTTTCTTTCTGGAAGGGATTTGGGTACTAGGTATAAAAACCTTAAGATTATTTGACTCTCTGATATCATAGAGGTATTCTTGAAGTAAATATTTTAACTGAAAGGATTGGTGTATTATATCTGGTTTATCACTATTTCTAATAATAAAATATTGGAAAAATCTGAATTTCTTCATAGAGAATTGGTTAAGCTGATACTACAGTGGATTAGTGGGTAGTTAATTTTTATAAGAATATTTTATGATACCAGAAAATGTAACACTCATGAAAATAAATTTTTAAAGGTAGGATATGCCATAGAGTACTAGTTGCCAGAGACTCAGGGGAAAGAGAATGGGGAGTTGGTGGCTAATGATTTTGGCATTTTTTTTAGGATGATGAAAATGTTTTGGCCTTGGCCAGGTATTTCAGTTGGCATTGTCCAGATATGAAGGTTGCAGGCTTAATCCCCAGTCAGGGCACATACAAGAATCAACCTGAATATATAAATACATGAAACAACAGGTTGATAGTTCTCTCTCTCCCTCTGCCTCTCTCTGGGATCAACTAAAAAATATTTTGTGATTACACTGGTTGTACATACTAAAAACCACTGAAATGTATACTTTAAAAGGGTACATTTTTTAAGTGTGTGAATTGTATAAATAAAAATGCAAACAAAACTAAAATTATGTACCACATTTGTTTATGGCAGAGCATTTAGCTGTAAGTGTTCTAAAACTTTTTTTAAAGACATTTATTTAGCAAATAAAAAAAGGACACAAAACCAGAGGTATGCTGTGATCCAAATTTGTGTTAATAAACTGATTGAAAATAAAAACATGAATATGTCAGAAGTTGTATTTGATTTGTGTACTTTCAGGTGTATTGGGGATGAAACAGGTTCCAAGATCACCTTAAGGTTTGGTAGTTCCGTAGAAGGACTCAGGCCTCAGCATATATAGTTTCCCGACTAAGATTTGTTACAGTGAAAGAATACAGGGCACATTCAGTATAGGAAAAATGCATGTGGGATGAAGTCTGGAGGATACCAGGTGTAAGCTTCCTGTAGTCTAGTCGCCTGGGACAGGCCTGCCTCCTCCAGCAACTAGTTGAGAGAACAAAAATAAAATGTTAAAACTACTAAAAGAAGTTCATCTACCCCAAGGGGATTTGGGGTAGAGGGTGAATTGTCAGTTTTGGAGTTTCCTTGGGAAAATGGTAAACAAAGGGTTTTTAAATCATGTCATTTATCTTCTACTTTTTCAATTATAGTTTATCTTTTTTTTTCTATTCTTGACTTCCTCCTCCCCTCACTTTGCTCCTTGTATACATTATATCTTCTGACTTCCTCTCTTTCTCTTTTGCCTAACTGATATCTTAGGTCTCATTTTAGGTTTTAGAAAGACTTTTCTGAACAAGACTGGTTAGACACAGAAAAAGGCTAAAGGTGGGTGGAGATGGGAATTTGAGGTCCTAGGACACAAGGACATGATACTACATACATAAAACATGAGTTAAGTACTCACTCATCCTTTGTACTTTGTGAAGGTTAACTACAGTGGTTACAAAGGCTCAGAGTTGGTTTACTTTTCTGTCATCTTGAATAGATTGTTCTAGAAACAAGGATTCATCTTAGTCTGACTTTGCTATTCATCTGTGGTACAGCACATGCTAATTGACCGATTTTATGAGTATGTATGATGGCCTTTGAGAACTTCTTATTGAGGGACATTTCCCAAATATGTATCTTGGAATTACAAAAAATTGCTAGGAGAATGTTAACTCCAGACTCTGTATTCTTATTAATGTTTTCTACCTATCCAGGACCCCACGGCCAGTCATTGTGGAGCCAATGGAGCAATTTGATGATGAAGATGGCTTGCCAGAGAAGCTAATGCAGAAAACTCAACAATATCATAAGTAAGATTTTATTAATAAAGATATAAATATATATATTATCCCCACCCTAGGATATTTTTTTTCATTGCTTTTTTAGAGAAGAAGGGAGAGAGAAATATCAGTGTGAAAAAGTGGCATCAGTTGGTTCTATTCTGTACTCACGTGGAGCAGGCACTGAAACTATAACCTAGGCATGTACCCTGACTGGGAATTGAACCTGCAACCTTTCAGTTACAGGATGACACTCCAACCAACTGAGCCACACTGGCCAGGGTGATAAAGTAAAGATATTTTAGATATGTGCCATCAAGGATATTATATCACATTTGTTTTCCAGTATTGTTGGATTATAAAGTGTTCTGTTTATTCATATAATGTGGTTCTTAGAGTAACCTGGTCTACATGGAATACTAGTTTTCTTTGTATATGGCTAAACATCAACTGAATACTTAGAAAAGCCTCTATTTTATAACTAGCAGGGTTGGATTGATAAGAGAACACTGGCAATAATATTTATGCTAAAGTAACAATGAAAGCTGAACATCATGAAAATGTTTAATTATGTTCAGGTAGAGATTAAAAAGACTTTTTGGAAGGTTGAGTAGGGGAGGTCCTATAGAAATAACTCGATACAGTTTTATCTCTTAGAGATAAAAAGGAAAAGTAGCCTATTTTCAAAATGTTGTATATTATTTCACCAATTGCTTTTCACTCAGTGTGATGCAACTTTTAATGTTAAGCTGCCTGTATATATAAATTTTAACCACTTATTTATTATAATAAATTGTTTTTTATTTATATAATAAATTATTATAATAGTTTATTATAATAAATTGTAACATGAATTGAACAAATAATTGGAATGCCTTTGTGCCAGGCACTGTTCTAGGTGTTACCAGTGCAACTTGGCACTGTTTTTGCTCTCATGACGCTTGCATTTCTAGTGGTGGAAGATGTATGATAAATAGTGAACCATAGAATGGAATATAAGAACAAAAATGAAAAAAAAAAGTAAAAATAGTAAACTGAAGATTCTAAAACATCTATTAAGTAGTGACAAGTACTATTTAGAGAGACACTAAAGTAAGATATAAAGACTTAGCTCAGAAAGGATCCATATTTAGGCAAATGGTTCTCTAGAAGTATTATACCAGTTTATACTCTTGGTGTATACATAGAAGTGCTTTCTTTCATCCTGACAAATGGATGTTAGGATTTTTTTTTTTAAGATTTTGTTTGTTTATTTATTTATTTATTTTAGAGAGGGAATGAAGGGAGATAGAGAGAGAAAGAGAAACATCAATGTGCCGGTTGCTGGGGGTCATGGCCTGCAACCCAGGCATGTACCCTGACTGTGAATCGAACCTGCGGCACTTTGGTTCGCAGCCCGCGCTCAATTCACTGAGCTATGCCAGCCAGGGTGGATGTTAGGATTTTAAGATTTCATATTCTGTGTTCAAAATGGAATTTTATGTATGTTATTTTAAGTATCATTCTTTGATTTTAGTGTAGCTGAATGTTTTTCCCTTCAATAATTCAAATGACAAGTAGGAGTGTGTGTTATATACCTAGTGCTGAAGATGTTTCAATGAACACAATAGAGTAGGAAGTCATGCTATGTGGTAAGGGGTTGGTGAAAAGACAGGGAAAAGTGGGTGCAGGGGAGCAGAGGACTATGGCTCTTGTACATGGGGTTAGGAAAGCCTACCTGAGCCAGTAATATTTGAAGGTGAACAGCTCAAAGTTTGGGAGAGAAGCTGGCTTGCAGTTGTGGGGAGGACTCTGTCTGGCATCCAGGAACAGTGAAGAAGTTGGTTCAGCTGGAGTATGGTGAGTAAGGGGGAAGTAGTAGGGATGAGGTAGAGTAAGTGACATATTGGGAAGAGTACAGGTTGCTAGCCGTTACACACTGTCAGGCTAATTTTGGCTTTTGTGTTTTAGGAGAAAGGAACAGAACAGTAACTTAATTTTAACAGGAACTTGCTGGCTTAACAGGAGCTTGCTGGCTTTGTTTTTAGAGTAGATTATAAAGAGCCTAGCGTGGAGTCAGGGAGATAAGTTCAGGAGCCTATGGACATGGACATGGGACATTAGTAGTCACAAGGGTAATAGTGAGAAGTTATTAGATTATGGATATAGTTTGAAAGTAGACTTTGGATTTTGCTGAATGATATGGACATATGGGAGAAATAGTTCAAAGTATGGAAACTACTAATGATTTGAAGACTACTTCTGTAGGAGGAGCAGATTTGTGGAGGAAGATCAGGAACTCTGTTTTGGACATATTAAGTTTGAGATAACTTTTGAACATTCAGGTGGAATATCAAGTCAGTAGTTGCATTTTCATCTGGATTTTAGATAAGCTGTCTGGGCCAGAATTATCTCATATGATAGAATACTATGTCAAAGGACTGAACCCTGGAATACTCCAGTATATATACTTCAGCTTGGGAAGATCAGAAGGAATCAGCAAAGACTGAGTGAAAGCAGTCATTGGAGTAGGGAAGACAGCTAGCAGAGTGTATGTCCTGGAAGCAAGGAAGGAAATTATTCCAGGGAAGCAGGATTAGCAGTGATCAGTGGTAATTCATAACCATTTAAATCTCTTTCATGCTATTTTTCAAAAACTTACTATGATAGCCTATTCTCTTGACCTTTTTTCCTGGTTATTGCCTATCATTACAAATTTGAAATAGAGTATACCTTTGGATTTAGGAATTAGAAAACTGGAATGATAAGGGTTATAAGAAATGGTATTATAAGTAGTTGTAAGAAGTGGAATTTATAGACAATATTTGTTTATATAGTGAGTCAGTTATCCCAGCAAACCTGTAAGATCTTGTTATAGTCCCAGTTTTATTACTCAAGAGTTACATTCAAAAGGAAATGTTCACAAAGCATAAGAACCACCATTCAAATTCATTTCTAACTCCCCAAATTCATATTGTTTGAAAAGTATTTCTCTTGGGAGAAAGAAGTATTTTTAATATTTATTACTATAATATTTTCAGTTTGCCTTAGGAACTGCTGACTAATAAACAGTTCTTTCATAAAATTAGTGGGTGGTAGATCCCACTATTTCTTCCACTTTCCTAGTCTGTTTTTTAAATAAAGAACAAAATCCAAATCTTTTTTAGTGTCACACTACCTAACGCATGGTTAATTTCTATTTTCCTTATATACCTCTAATCCTTGAAGCTGTTTTGTTACTGCATCTTACCCTCTGTGACATCCCCCATGATTATCTCTGAACTTTGTCCCACTCACGCAACCATCTTTTCCTCCTCATCCCCAAATAGAAGTTAAATTTATGAATGCAAAGCATGTATACTTTTATTGGTGGTGTGAGGATTGTGTTCTTATCAGTACTTTCTAATTGAAGCTATGATAGGCAAATATAATTGAAGAATTTCTTTGAATGTCAGGTATTTTCATACGATTTTATTTTTAAAGAAGTTCAGGTTATTTGTTCATCATTTATCTAGGAAATATTAAATGTATACAACGTGCTAGGTACTGTGGGTAGTTGAGGTACAGCCATTAACAGACCTTTCATGTCTTTATTGAGTTTATAATGTAGCAAGGGAAACAAGTATTGAACAGATAACTACAATAAGGTTGGCCTTTATTTTTGGTCCTAGCCAGTTTACTTAGTACATAAAATTTAATAAATTCTCTGCTTTTACTACTATGCATAAAAGTTACCACTTACAGGGAAAAAAAAAGTTTCTAGACAGGGCACATTGGATTTGTATGTTGCAGATTGCCTTGTCTAACAACATTTGTTAAATGAATACCAGAAAGGCCTTATTGAAGGTGATAATTAGGGGAGTACAGGTTCTTGCATCCAATTGCCTAGTTTTGAGTCCTGGTTCCATTGCGTTCTCAAACTCAGACTTGTTAAAATTGGCATCACAATATTGCCATGAGGCAATTTATGTAGAATATTGATGAACCTTGTAAGGGCTCAGTAAATGGTATTTATTTTTAGTTGTTGTTTTTGCCATTTAAACATACATTTCTGTTTGTTTTTAAATATAAACTTAGGGAACGAGAACAACCACCACGTTTTGCTCAGCCTGGGACATTTGAGTTTGAGTATGCATCTCGATGGAAGGCTCTTGATGAAATGGAGAAGCAGCAGCGTGAGCAGGTTGACAGAAACATCAGAGAAGCCAAAGAGAAGCTAGAGGCAGAAATGGAAGCAGCCAGGCATGAACACCAGTTAATGCTGATGAGGCAAGGTAAGGTGGGTTCATGTAGATAGGTTAAGATTTCTTTTTTGGGGGGTTCATTTATAGTTCCTACTGACATGTATTGTATTCAAGTTGCGAGTTAGGAGTTTAGATACAGTTGGAACTCAACACATTAGAAAAACATCTCGCTTTTTTGAGAGAACGTCCTTAAAAAAAACAACAGTAAGTTTCCCCTACATAAGTAGTGTTGTTGGAGGTAATTAAGGTTGAATTTTGCCAGTAGCTAATATATGATTTTGATGGCAAAAAAAGAGAAAGAAAGATAGAAAAGAAAGCATAGGCGGTAATTCTTGGTACGTAGATAATGGCTTAAAGTCACAAATCAAGATATTTTTTGGTAGAAAGAATGAAGACAAATGCTGTCTAGTTAAGATTACTACCACATGCCAAAAGATTACAAATGGATATTCTTTGGCAGAGATAAAGAAAAGATTCATGTGTGCTGGTAGATATGTGGAATCAGGAACACTAGATTCTAACATTTTAAACACTTGAGACTGAGCTAATATTTTCTAAGAGCTAATAATAGAATAGTTTACTGTCATTATTACTAGTTAAATACCTAACAACAGAGAAGCTGGTTTTTGTTTTTTTTTTTTTAGTTTTCATTTTAAAAAAGATTTTATTTGCTTATTTTTAGAGAGGGGGAAGGGAGGAAGAAAGAGAGGGTGAAAAACATTGAGGTGCAAGAAACATCAACCAGTTGCCTCTTGCACTCCTCCAAGCGGGCACTCACAACCCAGGTGTGTGCCCTGACTGAGAATCAAACTGGCAACTTTCATTTAGAAGAACAATGCCCAATCCACTGAGCCACACCAGTCAGAGCATGATAAACTGTTTAAATATATACCAAAAGCTTACTTGTCTACTTTTCCTCTTTCTAGGTTTCTTTTTATGCCTGTTTTTATTATTTCTCCCCTCCCTGTTTTTGTTCTTTAATTCTCCAAGTTATCTTTTCTGGTTCTTCCTGTCACTCATCTTTTTTACTATCTGTAACAGTTTGTATTTCTTAAAATAAGCACCTAGTTTATTTGAGCTATTTTGCTCTTAAATTTTTTGTTTTTGTTTTTTAATCCTCACCCTAGGGCATGCTTACTGATTTTAGAGGGAAGTGGGCGTGGGAGAGAGGGAGACAAACATTGATGTGAGAGAAAAACATCGATTGGTTGCCTCTTGCCTGTGGTCCAGCTGGGGAGCAAACCCACAGTCCAGGCACATGCCCTGACTGGGGGGTCAGACCTGCGACCTTTTGATTTATAGGACAGTGCTCCAACAAACTGAGCCATGCTGGCCAGGGCTGTTTTTCCTTTTTTAAGTTAGCATTTCAGTAAATGTTTATATACTGTCAGTTGGCTGCCTCCACAGATGCCTGCCTGGATTTCTGCAGCAGTTTTGTTGCTGGATTTTTTGCCATCCTCCTCTAAACTATTTTTTCAATACGGGAGCCAATATTTCTTTGAAAGGTGGAAATTTGATCACCACTTAATCTCTGAATCCTTTTGGTAGATTCTCATTTCTTTTAGAATAAAAATATGGAGCTTTGCCCTTTCTTTGTTCAGTAAATGTTTATTAAACAGTTATGGTCACATTGCTGAATACGCTGATGCTGTGTAAGTTAAGACAAAATTTTGCTCAACAAACAGTAGAAACTAGTCAGATATTTCTTTTAGTTTGGACTCTAAACTTAGCAGTTCAGTAAGTTTTCTAGTAAAACTCAACTTACTCGTATCATGTATTATGTTTAAAGATAAACAAAGTCTCTTGCAGAAAATTTGAAAATTGTTACCTAAGGTAAGATCAAGAATCCTTGGCTGGTTAGAGCTGGTAGAGGGTCAGGTTCATTTAGTCTGGTTGTTTTGTGGTTTTAAAATTTTGTTACATTCTTTCCCAAAATGAACTGGGAATTTTAAAAAACTTTAGTTTCCTAAGCCCTATGATTGTCTGGCAGTTCGGTGTGATAAGGATTGTTCTCTGCTCATTGCCTCCTAGACCTTTTACCGTGTTACTTTCCCACTATCTACAGTCATTACATGGCTAGGAAATAACAAGTTGAAAGCATTAAAAATACTTTGTTGCTGCTGCTGACAATAGTGTAAGTTACTACTTCAACATGTACTTAATGTTATTTGTAGGAGATGCTGTTTGAGGCACTGGGGATTTACTGATGACAAAGAGCAGTATTTCTTTTTGCCTCAAAAAGTTGTGAGCTCTTAGAAAACTTTGCCTTACCCCTAAGAGTATTTTGACTTCTGAAGGATAGTAATTTGCAGTTATTTCCCATGAGCTTTTATTTTATTGCTTTTTCTGGTGTTTATTTATAACCCTTGATCATAATATTTTGGTTTATAATATTAGGAAAGCCATTGCTTAAGGCATCCTGCTCTGTGCTTCTGAGTTTTCTTCTGATGAAGTACATCTTGTATTTCAGCAAAGGTTGCAGGTGATAAATTCTTTTCGTTGTTAGTGTAAAAATTTACAGTTTTTCCTTTTTTGATCTTAAAATTATATATTTCATTTAACAGTTCTAAGGATGTATTCAGATGAGTGAAGGACTTTAGGTAATTTTAGTTTCATGGGTCTACAGAAACACAGAAGGAGAAAACTCATCAAACAATATGAAAAAAGTCCCTTCTTCCTCCCCTTCTATTTTCTGTGGGGGTCACTATTTCTTTATTTAAATTTGTTTTCCTTTTTTTCTCTCGCTCTCTCTCTTTTTTTTTTTTTTTTTTTAAGAGACGGGGGTAAAGGAAGTGGGGGAGAGAAACATGGATTTGTTGTTCACTTATTTATGCATTCATTGGTTGATTCTTGTGTGTTCCCTGACTGAGGATGGAATCCTCTGCCTTGGAGTATCTGGACTACTCTCTGACCAAGTGAGCTACCTGACCAGGGCCTCTTTTTTATATCTTTTTTTGTGTGTTTCTTTAATTCTTACCAGATGATATGTTTATTGACTTTAGAGAGAGAAGAAGCAAGGGGTTGGGAGAGAAAGAGAGAGGAAGGGAGGGAGGGAGAACATTGATGTGAGAGAGAAACATTGATTGGTTGCCTCTAGCATGTGACCTCACGAGTGTTTGAACCCACAACCTATGTATGTGTCCTGACCAGGAATCAGACCTGCAACCTTTTGGTGTATGGGCTGATGCTCCTGTCAACTGGGCCACCCAGCCAGGGCCTCTCTTGTATATATATTTTTAAAGATTTTATTTATTTATTTTTAGAGACGGGAATGGAGAGAGGAAGAGAGGGAGAGAGACATCTGTATGAGAGAGAAACATTGATCTGTTGCCTCTCTTAGCTAGGCGCCCCTTCCAGGTACCAAACCAGCAACATAGGCATGTGTCCTGACTAAAATAGAACTGGTAACCTTTTGCTTTGTGGGACAATGCCCAACCAACTCAGCTAGACCAGTCAGGGCTTTTGTATCTTACAGTGGAAAAATTTTTTTGCATATCTTGCTAGATGTGTGTATTTATAATGAAAAAAAACCCAACCCTTTTGATCTTTTTCTGCATCTTTCTTATTTTCATTTCTACATAGGTGCATAGATACAGGGCCCACATATAAATAGTGCCCCTTTGTTTTATTACAAAATCTTTTATCACAAAATCGTATATAATTCTGTAACCTAACAATATCACACTCAAGCATACCATATGACATTTTAGGTGAAATGTTCAAATCAAAACTATAAATTATTGCACACATATTTATTACTCTACCAACGACACTCAAGCAGGCATTACTTCTGCTAGACCCTGTATAAATCTGACTCAGTTTTTAAATAGCTGCACTATATTCTGTTAAATATCTAATTAATTTGACTCATCTTCCCCTGATTGATATCTAATTCTGTTTCCAGTTTGTTAAAGAAAAGCAGTGCTGCAATGAATATTTATGTATATGTCTTAGCAAATTTTTGTAAATGTTGATTCTTGTTGGACACACCAGCACTTTTGATGATTGCTTCATTTATACTCTATTTAGTTTTTTCCAGATCCAAATCCCTTTTACTCATTACAAATTATCTTTTCTTTCTGTGTCTGTGTTTGATCATTAGTAGGCAGTTCCTGAATTTTCCTATTTTTGTGTTCCCTTTGTTGTATAATTACAAAACTCTCGGTGGATAATGTTAACTCTGACATTTGTTTTGCTGTTATTCTCCACTCTTGCATCACTGAATTTTTTTTGATAATATTCTTCTTTATAAATGCCTTTGTACTGATAAATCAAGTAATAGAAATATATTTCCTCTAAATGATATCTTTTGATTCTTGGTTACCAAAGAAAAAAGAACAAGGAAATAGGCATATTCAGCTCCTTTCTCTTGACCCCTTCAACATTTATTAATTCTTCCAATTTGTCTGGATTTATGGCACCAATTAATTTTTTAAAGTATGAAGCTAGTTTTACTTATTTTTTAGTGAGAACATTTAAGTTTTAATCTCCTTAAGTAGCTTTCAGTTACATCATACAGTGTTATCAACTATAGTTGTCACCATGTTATACATTGGTTCCATACTCTTTTTTTAAATATATATTTTATTGATTATGCTATTACAGTTGTCCCGTTTCCCCCTTCACTCCTCTCCACCCTGTACACCCTCTCCCACCCACATTCCCCCCTTTAGTTCATGTCTATGTGACATACTTATAAATTCTTTAGCTTCTACATTTCTCATATTATTCTTACCCTCCCCCTGTCTATTTTCTACCTACAATCTATGCTACTTATTCTGCGCACCTTTTCCCCCCTTCTCCTCCTCCCACTCCCCTGTTGCTAATTCTCCATGTGATCTCCATTTCTGTGGTTCTGTTCCTGTTCTAGTTGTTTGCTTAGTTTCTTTTGGTTTTGCTTTAGGTGTGGTTGTTAATAATTGTGAGTTTGCTGTCCTTTTACTATACATGTTTTTTTTTTAATCTTCTTTTCTTAATAAGTCCCTTTAACATTTCATAAAATAAGGGCTTGGTGATGATGAACTCCTTTAACTTGACCTTATCTGAGAAGCACTTTATCTGCCCTTCCATTCTAAATGATAGCTTTGCTGGATAGAGCAATCTGGGATATAGGTCCTTGTCTTTCATGACTTGGAATACTTCTTTCCAGCCCCTGCTTGCCTGCAAGGTCTCTTTTGAGAAATCAGCTGACAGTCTGATGGGAACTCCTTTGTAGGTTACTGTCCCCTTATCTCTTGCTGCTTCTAGGATTCTCTCCTTCATTTTTACCTTGGCTAATGTAATGATGATGTGCCTTGGTGTGTTTCTTCTTGGGTCCAACTTCTTTGGGACTCTCTGAGCTTCCTGGACTTCCTGGAAGTCTGTTTCCTTTGCCAGAATGGGGGAGTTCTTTATTATTTGTTCAAATATGTTTTCAATCTGTTGTTCTACCTCTTCCCCTTCTAGTACCCCTATAATTCGGATGTGGGACCATTTAAAGGGGTCCTGGAGGTTCCTAAGCTTCTCTTTGTTTTTTTGAATTCTTATTTCTCCATTCTTTCCTGTTTGGTTGTTTCTTCCTTCTGGTCCACTCTATTGTTTTGAGTCCTAGTTTCCTTCCCATCACTATTGGTTCCCTATGCATTTCCCTTCATTTCTTTTATGGTAACCTTCATTTTTTCATCTAATTTGTGACCAAAATCAAGCAGTTCTGTGAGCTTCCCAGTCACCAGTGTTTTGAACTGTGCATCTGATAGGTTAGCTATCTCTTGGTTGTTCAAAAGGATGAGTTCTGGGGCACTGATTTGTTCTTGTATTTGAGCCATCTCTCTCTCTCTCTCTCTTTTTTTTTGTCTGGTAGCTCCTGTTACAGTGAGGGGCGGAGCCTTAGGTGTTCACCAGGGCTGGGCACCCCAGTCTCTAGATTGTGACGTTGTATGTGGGGGTGGGGGCGGGGGGGAACAATGGCGGTAGCTCCGTTCTCTGTGGGACCTCAGTCCCTTCCCTGGAATCCTGGTTTGCGTGCTCTGCCCTGGTCCACAATTGCCACCTCACTGGGTCAGCCAGCTGCTGCTTGCGTACTCAGGGTCCATCCGCTGCAGTCTTGCGTGCCCCAGATGCCTTATGAGCCCAATTCTCCCTGTTCTCCGTGCCGTGCCCCGTGCCCCGTGCCCAGCTGCTCGTCTCCGCTCCTCCTACCAGTCTAGATGAACGGGTCTATTTTTACTTCTTGGCTGTCGAACTTCCATTCACATAAATTTTCTGTCAGTTCTGGGTGTTACTCTGCCTCTAAATTGTTGTTGTTCCAATCTTGGTTGTGCGTGGAGGTAAGGTGCATCCACCTATGTGTCCATCTTGCCGGGAGTCCTCTACTCTACTATTTGTATGGGTTTGACTTTTTTTTTTGATTCCAGGTGTAAGTTATACCATGCAGTATTTGTTTTTCTTTGGCTTATTTCACTGAGCATAATGCCCTCAGAGTTCATGCATGTTGTTTTAAATGGCAGGATATCAGAATTTACAAAAATTTGCTAAGATACCTGTGTTTCTCATGGCTGAATAATATTCCATTGTGTATATGTATGTATGTTTTTATAAATATGTTGTGTATATATGTGAACATGTGTTTGTATATTACCACTTTGTGTGTCATGTATACCACATGTTTTTTACATGCACATACATTTTATTGACTTTATTAGGGTGACATTGGTTAATAAAATAAGGTTTCAGGGATACAGTTCTCTTTCACCTCATCTGTATATTGTATTGTGTGTACCACCTCAAGACAAGTCTCCTTCCATCACTATTTATCTTTACTACTACATTCCCTCTTGATCCAGTCATCTGTTGATGGACACTTAGGTTTTTCCACATGCTGTCTAGTATGAATAATGCTGCAATGAATGTAGAATATTCAATATATTTTTTAAAGATTTTATTTATTAATATTTAGAGAGGGGGGAAGGAAGGGAGCAAGAGAGGGAGAGAAACATCAATGTGTGGTTGTCTCTCGCACTCCTCCCACTGGGGACCTGGCCTGCAACTCAGACACATGCCCTAACTGGAAATCAAACTAACAACTCTCTGGGTCACAGCCTGACACTCAGTCCACTACAAACCAGCCAGGGCTATCTTTTCAATATTATGTTTTCATTTCAACATGTTCTTTAACCTTAATCCTCAAGTGTTTTACTGAGTTATGACTTTTTTGTTCATCACTTGATTGATGTTTATCGTAATTTCTTTAAGAAGAGTTTATGGAAACGTTACTGGAGTTCTTGCATGTTGTGAAGTACTGTGTGATCCTTGTATTTTAAACTGACACTTGAATGGTTAAAATTCATGGAATTTTGCCCCCCTTATTTCTTAAGTACTTGACAGCCTTTTTCATGGTCTCCTTGCATTGAATGCTTTTGTGGGGAGGTCTGAAATAAACCTGGATTTTTTCCCTTCTTGCAAGTGACTTGATCCTTTTTTCAGGCTTCCATATAAAAATTTTCTCTTTAAAGGCTAATAACTTATTCAGGATGTTGCCCTGCAAGATTTTGTTGTGAGTTTTTTTTCAAAATTTTCAAAATATATTTTATTAATTACATTATTACAATTGTCCCATTTCCCCTGCTTATTCCTCTCTACTCCGCAACCCCCCAGCAGCATCCCCCTCCCACCAGTTCATATCCATAGATCATACATAAGTTTTTTGGCTTCTGCATTTCCTGTACTATTCTTAACCTCTCTTGTCTATTTTGTACCTACCATTTGTTTCTTATTCTCTGTACATTTCCCCCATTCTCTCCTTCCCACTGATAGCCTTCCATGTGGTCTCCATTTCTGTGATTCTGTTCCTGTTGTAGTTGTTTGCTTAGTTTGTTTTTGTTTTTGTGTTTTAGTGGGTTTGTTGCCATTTTACTTTTCCTGTTTTTAATTTTCTTTTTCTTAGATAAGTCCCTTTAACATTTCATATAATAAGGGATTGGTGATGATGACCTCCTTTAACTTGACCATATCTGGGAAGCACTTTAACTGTCCTTCAATTTTAAATGATAGCTTTGGTGGATAGAGTAATCTTGGGTAAAGTCATGAAGCCTTTCATGACTTCAAATACTTTACAGCTCCTTCTTGCCTGCAAGGTGTCTTTTGAGAAATCGGCTGATAGTCTCATAGGCACTCCTTGGTAGGCAACTCTCTCGTTTACTCTTTCAGCTTTTCAGATTCTCTACTTATCTTCAATCTTGGGTAATGTAATGATGATGTTCCTTGGTGTGTGCTTCCCTGGGTCCCTGGGTCCAACCTCTTGGGGACTCTCTGAGCTTCCTGGACTTTTTAGAAATCTATTTCCTTTACCAGATGAGGGAAGTTCTCCTTCATTATTGTTTCAAATAAGTTTTCAATTTCTTGCCCTTGTTCTTCTCCTTCTGGCACCCCTATGATTTGGATGTTGGGATGTGTAAAGTTGTCCTGAAGGTTCCTAAGCTTCTCCTCTCTCTTTTTTTTTTTTTTTATTTTGAATTCTTGTTTCTTCATTCTCTTCTGGTTGGATGTTTATTTCTTCCTTTTGTTCCGAATTGTTGATCTGGGTCCCCCTTTCTTTCCCGTCACTGTTAGTTACCTGTATATTTTGTTTTATTTATTTCACTTTTCATAGCCTTCACTTTTTCCTCTATATTGGGACCATACACAACCATTTCTGTGAACATCCTGATTACCAGTGTTTTGAACTCTTCATCTGGTAGGTTGGCTATTTCTTCATCATTTAGTTCTTTTTCTGGAGTTTTGATATGTTCTTTCATTTGGGCCATAATTTTTGTCTTCGTGTGCCAGTTACATTGAAAGGGGCTGAGCCTTAGGTATTCATTTAGTTGTGGTGCTATATGTGGGGGAGGGTTCTGAAAGGGAACAGTGGCACTGGATTCTCTGGCTGGCATCCATTCATTTATTCTGCTACCCACAAGCAAATTGGGCCCTCTTGTGCTGATTTCCAGGAGGGTGGTTTTGTCTATGTTCTTGTAGCTCTTGGTCTATCCAACGGACTCTCCTATGAGGCTGGGAGTTTTCTCCTGTCACCTTAACGCTGACAGGTTTTACAGTCAGAGGTTTTGAGGCTCTGTTTCCCCGCACTGGAACCCTGGTTTGCATGGTCTCTCCCACCCCCCCAGTTGTCCGTCCGTCCGTCTGTCCCCCCCCCCCCCCCTTATCCACATGCAAATGTAGGACCACCTGGTCTGACAGCCACCACCTTGCTGTGAGTCCTTTCTACCCTGGCTGCCTATCTCTGCCCCTCCTACAGGTCTGGATGAATGTATCTTTACCTCCTTGGTTGTCAATATTCCATACAGTTTGATTTTCTGACAGTTCTGATTGTTTTTTGTTTTTAAATTTTATTGTTGTCCTTGGTTTGTGGAGGCACAGTGTGTTCCTCTGTCTCCATCTTGGCCAGATGTCTCCTTATGATAAGTTATAAACAAAATAACTTAAACCAATATCAAGGTGTTCTCTTTATATTCGTTCTTAAATTTAGATTCTGTTTAATATTTTACCATATTTGCTTTATTACATTTTTCCATTTTTCCTTTCTTGTGTTCAAGATATATTTTATTGTACACCATAATATTTCAGCCTTTTCTGGAAGTAGATATATCTTTTCAATATGTAGTTTCAATTCTTATATTTTTAGAAAGTGAACTTGTTAGGTCAGAGAACATACATTCAATTTTCATTACTTGAAGGCTTCTCAGTAAGGGAAACAGTTTCCTATAGTCTAGTAAATCAACCTTTAAATTTATCTATAGTTTTCTCTGTTCACTTTTGCTGTTTACCTATATTTATGATACATTGAAATTATAGTGTTAATACAATTTTATGTTCTTTTATCATTAAATTTGTTAGGGTAAGCATTTAAAAATGCTTATTTGGTCTAGCCCTGATGGTGTGCCTCAGTGGGTTGGGTATTGTTATGCAGACAGAAAGGTCACCAGTGCGATTTCTTGTCAAGGCACATGCCTGGGTTGCAGGCCAGGTCCCTGGTTGGAGGGGTGTGTGAGAGGCAACAGATTATGTCTCTCACATTAATGTTTTTCTCCCTCTCTTTCTCCCCACCTCTCCTTTATCAAAATTAAATAAAATCTTAAAAGATATAAAAATGTTAATTTGGTCTGGTAATCAGTAGTATACTACAGCTAGTGTCTTCTTGTCTATGGATTCCTTTGTATTATATTTTTAAGCAATATTCCAATTAGTTTGTTATTTAACAGATCAAAGGATAAAAGCATATCTAGTTATAAATTTTTTTTAGTAATTTTTTTCCCAGAAGGATATTTTTTGGTAGTGTATACATCTTAGTGAAATTTCAGGAACTTGGGATATTAACAAAATAAAAGAAATAATTTATTAAATATAAAATGTTAGTTTCAGGCTGATAATTATATTGTCCAGTAGTTTCAGCTAATTAAAAAGAATTTTTAGCCCTGGCTGGCATAGCTCAGTGGATTGAGTGTGGGCTGCGAACCAAAGTGTTGTAGGTTCAATTCCCAGTCAGGGAACATGCCTGGGTTGCAGGCCACACTCTCTCTCTCTCTCTCTCTCTCTCTCTCTCTCTCTCTCTCTTCCTCCTCCTCCTCCTCCTCCTCCTCCCCCCCTCCCCCCCCTCCCTTCCCTCTCCAAAAAATAAATATAAATATTTTAAAAAAGGAATTTTAAAAAAGTTATTGAATGATTTTGAGAGAGAGAAAGAGAAATAAAAACAGATTTGTTGTTGTACTTATTTATCCATTCATTGGTTGATTCTTGTATGTGCCCTGACTGGAGATCGAACCTGCAACCTTGGCATCAGGAGTATCAGCATGATACCTGGCCAGGGCTTTGAGCTAACTATTATACCAATATTTCAGGTAAGGAGATGTGATCCGAGAAGTTAAAGCAGTTTTCTCAACTGGCACAGCTTAAAAGGAGAAGTTCCAGTTGTCTGAAAAGAAACGTTTCTTTTCTTACTCCTTTTCATGGATGAAAATGTATTCCCTATTTTTACTTTCATAATTATATATTGTAGATAGTCTCTAATTTTAAGAACAGCTAACCTACAGCAACCTCCAAAACTATGTTGAAATTGTTATAGGCGATAGTGGGACATTTTTCATTCTTTGGCTTAATGAAGAATTTCCTTTTAGGAATATAAGTACATTACATTTTTGGTCTCTTCTTGGTTTCTCCCACTAAATTAATTGTATGATAGTTGCGTGGCTCTCAATGTTGGTTGCACAATGGAGTCATCTAGGGGGTTTCAAATAAAAATACTAATGTCTGGTCCACATCTCAAGATATTTTGATTTAACTGATGTGTGGTTAAAAGGTATTTAAGTAATTCTAATAAGCAGTTAGTTATAGCTGACAACTAATGGTGTAAATGTTTGAAATCATTGTCATATTTGGTGTCCTTTAATATAGCTAAGTGTTATCTCAACTGACAGTATAATCACCTGGTCCCTACCCCATGTACCAAAACTGACTTTCCTTAGCATAGTCTCTAAATCTGTTTTTTAATTTTTATTTTTTAAGTTTCCCAGTTGCATCTGATTATCTAGGTTTGGGGTACTAGAAAGTACCCCAGTTTGAAGGAGTATCTGATATTTTGTTTTCTTTGGCATAATACACAATTCAGTCTCGTTCCAATGTATAAAATTGGAGGATAATATTCACCTTGTTAGGGCTTTGTTGCCAGCCATATTATGGTTGTGATGGTAGGGTTATTGTCACATAGAAAGTTAACTGAAACAAACTATTAGTATTATGTAAGTTTTGAATGTAGTGATTTATTAAAAAAACACTTAGGTAATTTGTGTTCATTTTAGAAAATCAGATAACCTGAAGAGACAAGGAAAAATAAAAGTAACCAATAATTGTGCTTTTCAGAGTATTTTAATGTTTTCGTATTTTTAAATATGCATGTATGCAGACATAATTTGGTAAGATATTACAAAGATTTTTAGCACTTGGAAAGTTAATGCACTACTTCTCAGATGTTCAGAAAAAATGTCCTTTTTATTATCTTTTACTACTGTGGAGCCCCTGTTCTTGATACAGCAAGTATGGTGTCAGTGGGAATGCTTGTCTTGTTTAAAATGATCTTGTTCATCTCAGTATTTAGCCTTTTTCCTCTTTCAGGAATTCTTTGCTTGTTGCCTTTTTTCCCCCTAAGACATTGACTTGGTGTAGGAGGAATCTTACACTAATTGTGTTGGGAGGGATGATCTCTGAGCTTTATGCAGTGTCTTACTGCTTTCCCTACAATTTGTCTGGTCTGGTCTGGTTCTGACCTGCTGTCTGCTGACATCTCCCAAGGCATCTTTTTGGGCTTTGCACTTGATGCTGAAAAATTCTAATATGATTAAAATATGTAAGTGAAAATTCATGTATCATTTTATTTTGTTTTTAGTATGTTTTAATTTCTATGTTAAAAAACCTTGCCTATTTTAATTTATGAGCAGAAGGACAAATTTTATTCTTCTCTTCATACACATTAAGAAACAGTCCCAGAAAGGATATTAATTTGATTAGTTAATTACACAGCTTATAATCTTTTGTTATAAGGTGATAATAGGAGATACTGGGTGACATGAATATGTCATGAATATGACATATGAATATGACAACATGAATATGAATAAATTATATGTTGCCAGTAACAGAGAGTTTGTATGTTCATGTATATAAAAATACACAAGTGCAGCTAAAACATTAATGGGAAATCAATATTTTATAGATCTCATGAGGCGTCAAGAAGAACTGAGACGCCTGGAAGAACTCAGGAACCAAGAGCTGCAAAAACGAAAGCAAATACAACTGAGGTAAAAAGAAAAAAATGTGTAACATAGATGTGAATACACATAGTTCTTGTGTGTTACTAATAAAACTTCATTCTTCCTTTGGGAACAGATTGTACAGATTGGAAAAATACAAATAAAACTGTCCATTTTTTACTGTACTTGGGCAATTACTCCACAGACTAGCATAATTCTTTGTTATTCTTAGCATGTTTTTAGCTGGTTATTGACACTTTGGTTGCATACACTATGACCTTACATATGAGGCCTAGGCATTAATGTGTATAATTTAGTATAAGAATGCATCACTGTTTATTTCAGTTTCTCTTTTTGTTTTCCTGTGTATAGCATTGCTGTGAATGGCTTTATGTATAAACAAATTAACAGCTTTCCATATACCTGTAATATTTAGTTATGAACTATAACTAGATAAGTGTTACTCTTACAAGTTTCAAATATAATAATTAAGAAATGTTATGATCAAAGCTATGATTAAAGCAAACTTAAAATTTGTTGTTGAAAGTGCTATAAAAGTAGTAAATGCTTGTGTACGAAGTAAGGTGCTCATAGGAAATAAAAGATAAAGCAGAAAGTGCAAAACCATGGATCAGTGTGAAGTGTCTTCACAGTCTGGGGGTAGGTAGTATTCAGTTTATTTTAGTTTACTTTTTTCAACAGTGTATCTGGTTTATAGTCATGCTTCTGTCTTGGAACTATTCTGGTTTTACTCTAACCTACTTGGACAAAGCTGCACCAGTGTTCTAACCTGGGTAATTGTTAGAAAGTCTCAAACTTCTCCCTATAAAGTATAGGGGTAGAGCTTTAATAAATTATCCAGGTAATTCTGGTATACCCTAAAGTTCAGAGTCAATATTGTATACAGCTCCCCACATAAACTCCTTACATGAGGGACCTTTTTTTTTTTAAAAGATTTTATTTACTTTCTTAAAGAGAGAGTTGGGAGGGGAAAAAGAGAGAAACATCAGTGTGCAAGAGGAACATCTATTTGTTGCCTCTTGCAGTGCTCCAAACTAAGGACCTGTCCCTGCATTCCAGGCAAGTGCCCTGACCAGGAATGAACTGATCTTTCAGTTTGCCTGATGACACCCAACCCAGTGAGTCACACCACTCCGGGCTAGGGGCCTTTTTTAAAAAATATTTTTTTATTTATTTATTTTTAGAGAGAGGGGAAGGGAGGGAGAAAGAGTGGGAGAGAAACATCAATGTGGTTGTGTCTTGCATGCCCACCAATGGGGGCCTGGCCTGCAGCCCAGGCATGTGCCCAGGACTAGGAATTGAACCGGTGACCCTTTGATTAGCAGGCCAGCACTCAATCCACTGAGCCAAACCAACCAGGGCTGGGATCTTTTTTAAGGGTCTGGTTGCTTGTTTTTTTTTCTTTTTTTTTTTTTAATGTAAATGTGGTAAAGTCTGTTCTATTTACACAAATTAAAGGAAACCTCCCCTTCTGTAACAAAAAAAAACCCCTATCTGAATCCAGTTTTCTCCTGTTATATTTATACTTGACAGTTTTTTGGGTGTTTTTTCAGACCTTAGTGGTATTTTGTCTTTTTCTAATTTTATATTTCAATTACTGTTTATATTCAATACTACTTTGTATTAGTTTCAGGTGTACGGCAGAGTGGTTAGACAATCATACACTTTACAAAGTGTTCCTTATCCCCGACATTTCCAGTATGTACCTAGCATTAGACATAGTATTGGATTTGCCAAATCGTCTGTTTAGTTTTTTTTGTAAAGTAAAAGATACAGTTTTCATTTTCACCAATAACTTTATTGATTTGGATGTCTTGAGTATGTCAGCTATGACTTGCTATTGGCTTCTAGTGGGTGGAGGCCAGGGGTGCTGCTAAACATCATCCAATGTATAATACAGACCCCCACCAAAGAATTATTTTGGAGAAGTGGTTGATTTTTAGAACTGAACAGTTTAAGATTAGCCTGAAATATTTTTGCCGGGCAGCAAGAACATACTTCAAAAGGGGCGGGGCATGTTGAAAGGATACAGGAGCCAAAAATAAAGGAGCCCCTAATGGCCAAAGTTGGAACCATTTCAACAACAAAGTAAAAAATAATACTATTAGATTTAAATGTTTAAAATTAATTTCTTGATTTTAGAGAGAGAGGGACATGTATTTGCTATTACATTTATCCATTCATTCGTTTATTTATTTACTTATTTTTAAAAGATTTTATTTATTTATTTTTAGAGAGAGGGACAGGGAAGGAGAAAGGGAGAGAAACATCGATGTGTGATTGCCTCTTGCATGCCCCTCACTGGAGACCTGGCCTGCAACCCAGGCACATGCCCTGACTGAGAATTGAACGAATGACCCTTTGATTTGCAGGCCCATGCTCAATCCACTTAGCTACACCAGCCAGGGCCTGTTTCACTTATTTATACATTCAGTGGTTGCTTGTTGTATGTGCCCTGAATGGAGATTGGATTTTCAGCCTTGATGTATTGGGACAATGGTCTAACCAACTGAGCTGCCTATCCAGGGCCGATAGTGTTAGATTTTTAAATTATAAATATCCATGAGTCCATATGATAGTAGTAAGTAAATGAATGAATAAATAAATAAATGGAGGAGAATTCCAATTAATAAATGCTGGCCCTGGCTGGTGTGGTTCTGTGGGTTGAGCTCTGGCCTGTGAACTGAAAGATTGCCAGTTTGATTCCCTGTCTAGGCACGTCTGGGTATTAGGCTGGGTCCCATGTGGTATGTGAGAGGCAACTGATTGTTTCTCTTGCACATCAATGTTTCCCTCTCTTTCTCCCTCCTTTCCCCTCTCTCTGAAAAGAAATAAAGTCTTAAAGATAAATAAATAGATAAATAAATAAAGGAGGAAGGAATGCTAGAGAGAGAGAATCACCAGTGGACAAACACTGCAGTGATGATTGTTACACACATGGTCTACTGATGAGTGCTCAAGTTGTTATGCCAAACTTGAGAAACAGGGTTTATGTACACAGTCTCAAATTTGTACTCGGTACAGAGGGGAAAAAAAGTAAACTTAACGTGGAGAAACCCAGCAGACACCACCATTTCCAAGTGTTAAGGTTTATGTCACCTGTAATAAGACATTGACACCAGGGCCCCCTTAATATGATGCACTTAGAAGGATAGTGTCATTTTTGTGGTTTTCTTGTCAAAAGCTTATAGCCTCATGCTCGTTAAAAGGAAACTTAAGACAAACCCAAATTGAAGGACATTATACAAAATAGTTCTCTTTAAAAGTGCTAAGTTTATGAAAGATTAAGAGCAGCTGAACTGTTACAGACTGGAGGAGATAGTAATTAAATGCAATGTGGTAATTTGGATAGGATCTTGGTACAAAAGGATATTAGTTGGGGAAAGTGGGTGAAATTGGAATAAGATCTGTAGTTTAACTGTAGCATTATATTAGTGTTAATTCCTGGTTTTCATAATTGTACCATGCCATATGTAAGGTGTTAGTATTACAGAATGCTGCATGAGGGATATGTAGGAACTCCACACCATTTTTACAACTTTTCTGTAAGTTTAAAATTAGTTAGCAGTAAGGGGAAAAAAGAAAAAGTACCTTAGTTATTGGGGATACAGTGGGGAACAAAGCACAAGTGCTGCCACTATGGAACCTACCATTGTATAGAAGGGAAGCAGATACAAATTGGAATAATCAGATGATTAAAAAGCAGATAAAGTGCACAGAACTAGTGTGGAGTACTTACTTGAATTTTTAATAGGTTACGTACTGTCAAAGGTGAAATACTGGTTGCTTGACTTGGTAAGCATTCTATGTGTATGGTGGTTTTTTATTGAATAGATTTTCATTAATTTTATTTAATGTGCATGGTTATGTCAGATTCAGTTTGAAATTCAGATAACTATATACTAACAGTAAAAACACTGAGTGATAATTTGATGGGAAATCTTTTTTTTTATGCATCACTTGTTGTAATGATTTTATTTATTTATTTTAGATAGAAGGGAAGGGAGGAAGAGAGGAGAGAAACATCAGTGTGTGGTTGCCTCTCGAGCGCCCACTGGGGGCTGACTTGGCCTGCAACCCAGGCATAAGCCCTGACTGGGAATTGAACCAGCGACCCTTTGGTTCACAGGCTGACACTCAGTCCACTGAGCCACACCAGACAGGGCTGTTGGGAAATCTTTATGCTTCTTTACATTCTAACAGATAGGGGACAGTGACAAATTTGTTAACTAGCTTACCTTGTGCCTGGTGGTGGGGAGTTACTTTTGAAATTACTGTGATAATTTTGATTTAATTATGTGAACAACTTGTCTTCAAATCAGTAGTTTTGTAGCATGTGTCAAGGGAAGGGGAAAATTGCTGTGTTTGGGAATTTAATTTCATGTGAAATTATGAATTTCATAATACTTGTAAGCCAATAAAACTCTAGTAGTAAAACTGCAGAGATTTACCTGACTGGGCTGCTACCACATAAGAATGGTGAATTGTTAATAAGCCAGATAGTTGGGACTGTGCCTTTTTGTTTTAAATTAGTTGGAGATTGAAAAAACTAGTTTAAGAAAATATATTTTGAGAGAAATTACATGATTTGTGTGGTATATATATGTATACTTTTCCTTTCAGTGCTACAAATTAATTTAGTTTTTCATGGGTCACTTAGGTCTCAGAGGCTGTTGCAGTGAAGAAGGAAGGCCAGTACAAAGGAGTTATATGTGTTAGTTCACTTAGTTGTTCATCTGTTGCTTGTTCTTGTGTTCCTTCATTCCTTCTCTCACTGCCCTCCTACCTGCCCACCTAATTACCATTCTTTCTCATTTATGTCATTTGACATAAATATCCTATGAAAGGTGTCTGGGGCTTAGCGCTGAACAGGAACAAAGAGCAACAGGACTGTTCTCACTAGTCATATTTCAGCTTAGTGCCTAGAGCCGCTCATTTTTCAGAATCCTACAAAAATATGTAAGACCTGAAAACAATTACTTGGCTTCAAGTTAAATCTTGAAATTTAGGTTTTTATCAGTTTCAATTATATATAACAGGAAGGATGTTAATATTTATCACAATTTCTTATTAGTTCCATTTATGGCCATAGATGACCATTAAAGCATTAGTGGATTAGAAAAAAATGCAAATCAGCCTTGTCTGGTGTGGCTCAGTGAATTGAGCAATGGACTGTGAAGCAGAGGGTCGCTGGTTCAATTCCTGTTCAGGGCACATGACTGGGTTGCAGACCAGGTTCCCCAGTGCAGGGAACATGAGAGGCAATCACACATTGATACTTTTCTTTCTCTCCTTCTCTCTCTCCCTTCCCCTTTCTCTACAAATAAATAAAATCTTAAAAAAGAAAAAGGGGAAAAAGACAAAATGCAAAGCAAACATGTACAATAAAGGAATGTTCCTGTGTACATTCCGTGAATTTAGATTATTGACTTGTGAGTGTTGTATAATCACAGTTCAAAGTCAAAAAGAAACGAATTTATGGAGAAAAGAAAGGGAGGAAAAATAGAAAATGTTTAAAGTGAATTTGCCTTTTTACTATGTTTTTTCTCCTGATTTATAAATCTGTTTTTATGTTATCGGAAAAAGTTGCTTTAGCAGTGGGAGAAGTACATTTTAAATTTTATTTAAAATACTTTATCTGGCCTGGTCAGATTGCTCAGTTGGTTGGAGCATCAGCGCTACACCGAAAGACTGCAGTTCGATTCCTGGTCAGGGCACATAACCCAAATTGTGGGTTTGATCCTTGGTTGGGGTGCATAAAAGAGGAAATCAGTGTTTCTCTCTCTTTCTGCTCCCCTTCTCCCCCTCATCTCTCTCCTTTCCTCTGTCTAAAAATCAGTAAACATACCCTTGGGCGAGGATTAAAAAAATACTTTATATGGTTTTTGTTTCAAAATGTTACATGTTACAAAATTCACATACTACATTTGTGTGTAAAAATAAAAAGGGTAATGTTCCTGTTCCCTAGATATTTCCAGTGTGGCATAAACTTTTCATGCTCTCTTCTGTGCTCATACAAATTATATTTATTTTTAATTTTAAATTTTTATCCTCAGCAGAGGATATGCTTTTTGATTTTAGAGACAGGGGAAGGGAGGGAGAAAGAGAGGGAGAGAAACATCAATGTGCGGGAGATACTTTGATGAGTTGCCTCTGCCACATGCCCCAACCAGGGACTAAATCCTCAACCTAGCCATGTGCTCTGACAGGGAATCAAACGTGTGACCCTTTGGTTTTCAGAATGATGCTCCAAATAACAGAGCCACCTTGGGTCAGAGACATACAAATGATTTTTTAAAAATATTTTTACTTATTTATTTTTAGACAGAGGGGAAGGGAAGGAGAAAGAGGGGGAGAGAACAAACCATCAATGTGTGGCTGCCTCTTGTGTGCCCCTCACTGGGCACCCAGCCCACAACCCACCCATGTGCCCAGCCTGGGAATCGAACCAGCAACCGTTTGGTTCACAGCCTGCATTGAATCTACTGAACTACACCAGCCAGGGCCATACAAATGATTTTTAAAAGCAGCTATAAGAGTACCATTCTGGTATTTGCCTTTTTTTTTTTTTCTAACAGCTATACCACATTACCACATTTTTTTATGTCTACATATATGCACATTACCTCTTTGTGACAGTTGTATTATGTTCCTTTGCTTCAAGAGACCATAATTGTATCCCATGTATACTTAATTGTGTCTTCAACCTTTTCCATGGTATATATCTGTGTATAGACAACCTTGCATATGTGTGCAGATATTTCTGTTTAGTTTACTGGAAATGGACTTGGACATTTAAAATTATCTTGAGTATTGTAAGTTGGCCTTCAGCAAGGTCATTGTTGCAATTCTGAAGACCAAAAAGCTTTAAAAACCAAAAGCCTTCTCGTGCCATAATGTGGTATGATCAGATATGGGTCTATTTGATAAAAAGACCTGACCTGCCCTTATGTGTGGTCACGTCAAACCTTTACTATGCCAGTGTAAGAAACGTCCCAACTTGTAAGAATTTTGCAGGTTTATTTGAGCCAAGCTGATGACAGTTGCTGGAAAACAAAATCTCAACCAACTGAGAAAATCCCCCGAGAAGATGGGAGTTTAGCACCTTACTGGTCTACAGCAGAATCAAAGGAAACGATATAATGGGGTTTCATAAAATCCTTTGGTGATAGATAAGGAGGCTGGAGACAACAAAGTGGGAAAACCTCTGTGATTGGATAAAAGATAAAATGATAGACAGTGTTGCACAGGTGGGTATAGGATAGTTGACAGTTAACATAACAATAACGGGATTTGTGGTCTCCCATTGGTGTAGTACCTGTGCTTTGAAGGGGGTGGTGGTGTGTGGATTTGACATTCCACAGGTATGTTGTTGTAGATGCAAAAAGACAACAGACCAGCTCAGTTAAAGTAAAAGGCCTTTGTTAGGGAAAATACTGGCCTAGGTCATGACTACCTGCTGTGAACTGCTTTTACTTAATACATTTTTTTCATATCATCCTTTGTGGTTAAATTAGGTCTCTGAGTTTGTAAGGCTGATAAGCAGGGCTCCCCTGAGCTTGACTGATTTAGTGTGTGGCCCCTTTTCTTCCCACAACTGTGTTCCTAGAATGTGAATGTTCATTTAATGCAGAAATAATTAATGTGGTTGACTATTGGGTTTTGTCTGAGATCTCACTGGGGATATAATAATAGTATATTGGCTCATTTTTCAATAAATACTCAATTTGAAAACGTGGCCTTAAGGTGTTTTGAATAAGGGAATTTTTACCTGTTCTGTGTATTGTCAGCAGTGTATGAATATAAAACTATTTTAAAACATTGTGTTTATTGATTTTAGAGTGTGAGAGGTAAGGAAATAGGAGAAAAATACAGAAATATCGATTTGTTGTTCCACTTATTTGTGCATTCATTGGTTGATTCTTGTATGTGCCTTGACCAGGGATCGGACCCTCAACCTTGGTCTGTGGGGCCAATGCTCTAACCAGCTGAGATACCTGACCACGGCTGAAACTATTTTCTTTTTTAAAAAATTTATTTTTCAATGATAGTTTAAGTTCAACACTATTTTATATTAGTTTCAGTTGTAATATAGTGATTAGACAGTCATATACTTCACACAGTGGTCTCTGATATTTTACCCACCTGGCACCATACATAGTTATTACAGTATTATTGACTATATACCCTGTGGTTTGTATCTCTGTGACTCTTATAAACTACCAATTTGTACTTTTTAATCCCTTCATCTTTTTCACCCAGTCCCCTAAATCCCCTTTGCTCAGTCTGTTGTCCTCTATATTTATGAATGTTTCAATTTTATTTATTTTGTTGTGAAATCATATGGTATTTGTCTGAAAGTATTTTTTTAACAGTAAAATTTATGTGTTAATGTCGAAGAAGTGGGTTAACCAGTTTACTTGAGTAGAGTTTTATGTTGGGAACTTAGACTTACTTCCAAAATAGTAAGTAACTTACTTCTTACTTCTCAGATTTTGCTTGAAATTCCTTAGGAACATTGTCTTGTTACTTGCATGTGGCCTGACATGAAATCCTAACAGCCTTTTTGTTCTGCTGGCTGTGGGAGATACCACCATGTCTTTTAGTTCAGTGACTTGTATTGTGGGGGAGTATTGTACAACAAAGAACAACAAAGTTTCTTGAATTTTTAATATTAATGCTCAGTGTAGAAAGGTGCATATAACAGTGACCTGGAAAATGAGACCTACTAAAGGGTATCAGCATTATATAGTCTTTACTATTTGAATTACTTTTTTGTTTTAGGGTGGAGGGCATGTATATGTGAATTTGATTTTAATGCCACTATTATATCAGTTACTTCAATATTATTTTGTAGATTTTCCTTCTTAATCCTATAATATCTAATTACTGATTTAATAGTAATCCTGCAAATATAGTTTTATTTTTTTCCTTAATGCATGAATATACCTTTAGGACAGAGGTGTACAAACATTTTTGGGGAAAGGTTAGATAGTAAATACTGTTTTAGGTTTTGCAGGTCATATGGTCTATCTTAACTAATCAACACTGCTGTAGACCAAAGGTGTGGTCATAGCAGTAAGTAAATGCTTGTTCTATAAAAACTAAATTTACACAAATAGGGTATAGACTGACCCTTGCTTCAGTGGGTTGTTGAAATGGGGGTGAGAGGGTTTGTTAAGACCTCCTTCTACAGATAATAGAATTTTTATGTAGGCATTGAGGTTTTTTGCACTGGCTTACATAGGGATAGATTCTGAGTGTCTTTGTACTCTGCTATACCAGTGATGGATCCCAGGCTTTTCTCTTTAAATAGCAACAGAGTACATCTTTGAGGTTTTAGACTCTGAATTTTATTTCTCTTAAGCATTTAAGTACCCTGGTTATATGTTGTTCCTTTTTTGAATTTATCCTAGTTAAGCTACTTTATTTTTTGGATTTATTTGATTTATTGAAGTTTTAGAGCAAAACAGGAAGGTAGATCTAAGGCAGTCATTATTGAAAGATTTAACATAATGCGACTTACATAAATTGCTTTGTTTAACCTGAAATAAAACACCCGATTATGGCTTACTAAGCTATCATGCTGAAATTTTATTTAAATATCTTTTAGACATGAAGAAGAGCATCGTCGTCGTGAAGAAGAAATGATTCGACACAGAGAACAAGAGGAACTGAGGCGACAGCAAGAAGGCTTTAAGCCAAATTATATGGAAAATGTAAGTAAAATACCAGTTTAACTAAAATTATTTTCTGTTAGGTCAACATTGTATGTTTAGAATTCTTTAGATATTACTTTATATATTAGCGTATTTTCTAATCTTTCTGAATTTTTTTTATGTTAAACTAATTTTTTCAAACCTCTTTCAGGTAGTAAATTAGAATTAGTTTCTGAAGATAATTCTCATGTTTTATGAAATGGATGTTAAATTTTTCTTTAGTTTTATTTTTTAAAAATATATGGTACTAAATTAGAAATCTTTATAAATTCATCTCCATTTGACTGATTTTCACCATTTACTGAGATTAAAAATTCTTTAATTTGGAAGATTTTAGACATTATAAAAGTAGATTAGTATTATGTGTTAATCACCCAACCATAATAGTTATCAACACATGGGTGATCTTTTTAGTCTTCTAGTGTGCCTACTTTTCTAAACTACTTTGTGTGAAATACCTTACTTCATATGATTTTATTTATCAGTATTTTAATATAGATTTCTAAATGATAAGGATTTTTAAAAATGTCTTTATATCTTAAAAATGGTCAATTCTTTAATTTCAATGAAAGCCCAAATTTTCTCAGGTCTTAAATGCTTTTTTTAATTTTTATATTTTAAAAAGAATTTATTTTTAGAGAGAGAGGTGGGGAGGGAGATAAAGAGAGAGAGAAACATTGATCACTTGCCTCTCCCACGCTCACAACTGGGGACCTGGTGGGCAATCCAGCCATGTATCCTGACTGGGAGTTGAACCAGTGACCTTTCTGCTCACAGGTGGTACTCAGTGCACTGAGCCATACACTGGGGCTTTTTCTTTTCTTTTTTTCTTTTTTAAACAGTTGTTTTCTTCAAGTTGTCTGATCCAGTCTTTTTAGTCCATAGGTTTTCCTGTTCTTTTTAATTTTTTTCCTTTTTTTAAAATATAAAGAAACAAAGTCTCATTGCACACAATATCTTACATTTTGAATTTCGTTGATTGTATTCTTGCGGTTGTCAAGTTTCTCCATTCCTGAATTTCTTGTAAACTGAAGTTAGTTCCAAAGACTTGATCTGACTCGAATTTTTGTTTTGGGGAGGCAAAAATGGTAGGGCAAATAAGAATTCTTCAAATGTTTAAAATTTGCAAGTTCTTAATGATAACCAACATAGTCATTGTTTATCTAAGGTGAATGCCAGTTTAACTCATTCTGAAAAATATTTACTAGTATTTTTTTTCTGTAGATGTTTAAAAGCCATAATTATTTAGTGAGTTTGTGAAGCTAGAAGTATTCAGGTCATTGGTGTCCTTTAGTTCCGGTTCCTCTTTCCCTAGAACATAAACTTTCTAATTTGAAAGAATGCATATACAGTAAAATAAGTTCTTTTTTAAAAATTTATTTTATTGATTATGCTATTACAGTTGTCCCATTTTTCTCTCCCCTTTATTCCCCTCCACCCTGCACCCCCTCCTTCCACCAGCATTCCCCCACCTTAGTTCATGTCCATGGTTATAAATGTAAGTTCTTTGGTTTCTCCATTTCCCACACTATTCTTTACAGTAAAATAAGTTCTTACTTGCATAGCAACAAGAAATTGTTATCTTCCTATCAAGTAAATATCCATTGAATAAAAATTGCAGCATTTAATTCAATTAGAGATGTTTTTATTTATAAGTTGTATGAAAAATTTGACTTAATTGATTTTCAGTTCATCACCAAATTAGTTGAGTAGGTTTTTAAAGCATTGTTGAAGTTTTTTCAGTAATTTCTAACGTTTTGAATTCTCTTTTTCTCCTTGAGTGCATAGGACTTGGTCAGTGACATATTTGAAACCATGGTTTTAGGTTTTTTGGCTGTTATATTTGAATATAAATCTGTTAGATTTATCATTGTGAGGAAATTTTCTGATGTTGATAAAAGAAAGTAGAATTAAAAATTTCAGGCTCATATTTTGAAAACTAGTTGCTAATATTTTTCTCTTCAAATATAGTCAAGATATAAACTACATGTGTTCTGTTTTTTACGGAAACTTTATTTTGTTCTATTAAGGATTAGGCAATCTGTCTGAGTCTTCATGTATGTGAACATGTCTTTTACTAAAATGCTTTGCTTATAGTAAAATGGGTAGAATTAACTTTCTTAACACTTTTCTGGCATAAACTTGACATTCTTGGAGCATATGTGTAGCTGTTTGCAATAATGTCATATATATAAGTGTTTTAGGGGTCTAGAAGGAAATGATTAAAATGTATCTTACCGTTAAACTTTATTAAGTTGACTTGTCACAAATTTGTTTGCAGACGGTTCTTTGAAGTCATTTAAGTTTTTCAAAACATATACCAGTGTTTTATTATGCTCAGTGGCATTTAATATGAGTATAATTAATGGACAGATAGTTTCAATTTTTTTACTTTTCTATTAAAAACTGATTTGGAAAATTGCAATTTAAAATTGAAATACTGCATGTTATTTTAATTTAAAAATACTTGTATGTTTAAAATGCATTTTAATGGTGGGCAAAAGTTTGCAAATACTGAATGAATTTTGCAATTAAAATAAATTTGATATTTAAATACTCATGTTGGATTTGTTAGCATTTTAAAAATAGACTATTGTTTCACCCTGCTACAGAGCTAAGAATGGTATTTATATTTTTAAAGGGTTAATGGATGGTAGGAAAAAAGAAATATTAGAGATATCTGTGACCCACAGAACTTAAAATACTTATTATTTGGCCCTTTACAGAAAAAGTTTGCTGAAGCCTGGGCTAGAGTGTTGGTGACTTTAAAAAAATAAATTAATACTCATATAAGGCTACAAAGTTACTGTGTTCTTAACTTTTTGAAGCAGAACCATATTTAAAATAGTGTGTAACAATGAAATTAAATCTTGGCGGGGGGGGGGAATAGTTCTTGTTCTATTTTTAGATCTCTTTGAGATTAGAAATTATGAATGGTTACAAGTTTTTCATCATTTTCTTGTCAGTTTTATGTGGTTTCTAGCTTCATGATGCTTGTTAATTTATACTAATGAATTAGTAAAGAAACATTAAGAAAAGTTCTTTATAAGACTTGAATATTTTTATGTTAATACAGAAAACATTTAGGCAGTTTTAGTTATTTTATATTTACTTTGAAAACTGGGTTTGGAAAAGATTATTAAACAATTTTAATGTTTATTTTTGTCTTAAAAGCCTTGAAATTAGGCCCTCTCATATGCTTTCTCTTTTCTACTGTTCAGTTTAAAGGGAAGAATCAAATGGTAAGTGTTTAGCTCCTCAGATAATGAGAGTAAAGTAGATTTACTTGGTTTGTTTTAATACGCCACCTCTTATTTCTTTCTAATATTTCTATTAGAAATATTCCAGTACAACTAATAGTATGGGCTTTGAAGTATAAAATAAATACTGATTTCCATATTTTGTGTATTTGAATAGTACTTATAAAAAATGTGACAAAAGGGAAAGCACACATCATGTGTGGTCATGCTTTCTTTGTTAGCCTGGAACTTTATAATACTATGACATACATATGAATATATTTTTTAAAAGTTTCAAGGATATGTCATCTCTTCCTCACTTAGAAGTTGTCATTTTTACTTTATAGTTTATTTTTTCTTAAAAGAATACCAAGCTTTTTGACAGTAGCTCTAGTAATTATAAATTAAACATGTTATTTTTCATTCTTGTAGCATAATGCATTTTTTACTATCATAGCAATGTATATATATATTTTTATGCTGTTCCTTCATTACATTGAGGTTTGTATTTACTAGAGTGTAAAGTGTATTTGAACCATTTTGTAGGTAGTATTTACTAGGTTGAAATTTTCTACTTACCATAGTTTATAGCTTTTGGACACATCACAGGAGGTTATTCTGTTTTTTAAAATTTATTAATTTTATTGGGTGTTATTCTGATAACAGTAAGATTTTATAAGATTGTCTTATGATTGTGTATTCATGTTAGTTTGCTCCACTTACTGTTGGTCAAAGTGGTCTAAATATTGAAGTATTACAGTGTCCCAGCCTTTATATGTAGATGCACTGTGGGCTGGAGTAAAGGGAAGATTTTTTTAAATTGATATTTTGGGAGGGAGGGAGGAAGGGAGAGAGAGAGAGAGAGGGAGGGAGGGAGGGAGGGAAGGAGGGAAGGAAGAAGGGAGGGAGGGGGAAAGGGGGAGAGAGAGATCAATTTATTGTCACACTTATCCATGCATTCATTTGTTCATTCTTGTATGTGCCTTGACTGGGGATTGAACCCATAACCTGGATGTATCTGGATGACGCTCTAACCAACTGAGCCTACCAGGCCAGGGAAGGGGGAGATTTTAATTAGATTTTTTAACACAATGCCATCTCTAGAGTAAACTTTGTTTTCTTGGGAAAATGGTAATGTCATAAAAATACCTAAATGTCATTCTAGCTGTATTAATTATAAAATACTTTGTTTAGTAAAATTGGGGCTGTGTTTAGATTGGGTGCTATTTGTTAGTAGTGTCTTTTTCTGGTGTGATACATGTTAATGTTTGGTTTTCAGTGAAGAAAAGAGTAGACCTTCATATTTCTTTCAAATACATACCTGAATTGATATTGCAGAGTTTTTATTCCTATTTGAATAGGTGGGAATAGCCCTGGTTATTTCAACACATATACATAATAAACCCAAAAAGATATTTGTATTATATACTAAGGCAGTAATTTGACCCAGTTATGTTTGTTTCTGTCAGTGGCTGTCCCATTAAAGCTCCAGGGATTATTAATTAGGCCAAAAGCATTAAGGAGATGTGATCAAGACGCTAAGGGTCTACTGTCTCTTCCATGGCAATGTTTTTCAAACAATGCATAAACAGTTGGGGAGGTTTTAAAAACTATGGGTTCTTAGATCTCCAACATACAAATTGATTTGTGTTGTGGTTTCAGTAGATTCTGATACATTGTTTTGATTGCTTTTTTGGCTAAATCCAGTAGCTGACAACCTTTGTACCACATGGAACTTAAGAAAATGCCCAAGATCAAATCCAGCAAATAATTTGATACAGTGAATCGGGGTTGGAGCCATGGGACCTGCATTTTCAGAAGTTCTTCAGCTTACTTATTTTCAGCTTGCTTATTTTCTTCAGCAAAGATAGAACACTGCCAGCCATTTATGGAAATGAGAATAGGAGTAGTTGAATTTTTTATGGGCTCAGAGTCATTCTACTTGGGGGACGGATTCATACAGTTAACAGTGTAAATAGGACCACATTCTGTATGAATAGTTCTCTGTGTGAGTTTGGTGTGAAAACTTAATTGGGCTTTCAGCCTGTATATGGGGGGAGAGTATTGTCTCAAATGATGTGTTAATTTTTAGTTTTTTAAATGTTTCATTTAGACCAGGGGTCCACAGACTAGGATAGGCCAGGTCAAGTCTGAACACTGACTGTTTTCAGAACATTTCTATTGGAGTACAGCCATGTTGATACTTTGTTTATGGCTGCTGTACCTCAAAATGACATAGTTGACTAGTCGTGACACAACTGTATGAAATGATATCAAGACTCTGTGACTTTCAAAACCTTAAATATTTACTGTGTGGGCCTAAACCAGTAAAGTTTGGAGACCCCTGATCTAGGGATAATCTGGGAGTTGGGGGGAATCTATAAAAAGTGGCTCATTAAATGTTAACCAAACTCATAGGGTTTGCGCATTAAAATGCAAATTTATTAATTTATATGTTCTTTTCCAGTGTTTTTAGAAGGCTCATTGAGCCGAGCACCTCATATCCTAGACCCAAGGTTCCTGAAGAATCCAAATTAGTGCCAAAGGTTACATTGATAGTCATGGTTATGGATAAGAGCAAAGTTACGAGAAGACTGATAAAGCATCTCTGCTCACAGCTGATAATTGAACTTTTAAAATCTTTTGTTTTAGTCAGTAGAGACATAAAGCATTGTTCTTGATCAGATGTTACCTCTTCTTGATCAGTATTGCCAAATTTAGCCTGCTGTTCAGTCAGCCACTTCTTCATGTCAGTTTTTTTTTTTCTTCTTGAGTGTAGGTATCCTGTCTCTTATCATTTACCCTTGATTTAGTACTAACCTAACTTGAACTGATGTACCATGTACAAAACTCAAAGCAGACAGTTTGACCAATAATAAGATCTCAGTAGATGCTGGCAGAGATAGCTGATCCTGATTATTAATGAATAGGTGCAAAATACATTTTCTGAAATGGTGTATGAATTTTTGAGAAGTTGCCATTTTGTGGTTTCCACATGGCTGTCATTCCTCTTTTTCTATGAATTACTTAGCTTTAATAAGAGATATGATTGTATTTCAGTAGGAGATTTTTTTGAGATCTAAACACCTGAAACATTTGAACAGAGTAGTATTTCATAAGGATTTTAATAGCCTGTTCATCATTCTCTAGAAGTCACTGAAGAATTTTTGATGTCGAGTTTGTTGTTAGATTTAGATGTGACCTGCACTAGGCAGGTTATTGCGAATTACTGGTATAATTCCAGCCCAGTTCCAGTGGTTTGAACATGATGGTGAAAATCAAAATGGATAATAACAATTAATATTGCAGTGGTCTGAAATATAATGCTGTAGTTGTGACCATTTTTATATTGTTAATATGTTCTAAAAATTCATTAAAATAATTGAATTGATTCCCTACAATGAGCTAAGAACTTTTCTGAATATTTGGGATGCTACAAAATTGGAACTTAACAAACTTTTATGGTCATGAAAACAAAGCAAGATAGATGTTTATAGTGTTCACATATACTCTTGGAAGTGATCTCTAGGATTTTTACAAGTCGGGTTGAAGATATATGTCAAATTAAACCAGCTGTTGAAATCTTTGATCACTTCTCAAAAGAATTATTTGTTTTAATAATATCCAATCATATGTAGGGAAAACAAAGTTTCATTCAAACTGGAAGAAATGAATATGGGTATTATATAAAATTAGTTTTTTATAGCGGACATGCCATGTCTCAGGTGAAGTAGGATAAATGATCATGGTAATTGTATGTTCAGATTATAGTGGTTTTCTTCCCCCGTTTTATTACTTCTATTTAAAAGTCTTCTGAATGAGTCTAGATGGAAATGGTTACTGAGTCCCTTACACCCTGAATACATACTATCAGAGGGCATACTATTGTACTTATTTATTTATGTGTCATATTAGATGATTCTGTCTCATTGTGTTACCTTCCACTAGGGTTTCAGAAAGGCTCATAATCAAGAAACATTTTCATATCTTTTTCCCTCTTGGAGTAAGCCTGTAACGTATACTCAGGGCATACATTACCTCCTTTCACTAGTAACCCCTGCTGTGGTCCTGTATCATTTTCAATATGATTCTGACTTTGCTGTCCACTTTGAGCTCTGAATTTTTTCAGGTTGGAAACCTATGTCATGTTGTAGTCACATAGATATGAACTGGGAGAATTAAATGGTGGTTTGATGTCTGATTTTTCAAATACCAGTGCAGTTTATTCATGTGGTTTTCAGTGTTCTTTATAGGGCCACTGTACCTCAGCATTGATTGAATACCACTATCGCATGGTAACATCAGTAGTTTTCGAAACGTAGGTGGTATCGAGCCACAACTGTTTTTGTAGACTTCATGATGGAATCACATAATGAAGAGTGAATTTTAAAGAGTTAAACAATCCACAATTATTTATGCTTGGTTTTTTCACCTAATTTTTCTTCCCTTTAAAAAAGATTGATTGATTGATTGATTGATTGATTGATTGATTTATAGGGAAAGGGAGGGAGAGAAACATTATTGTGTGGTTGATCTGGTCTGCAACCCAGGCATGAGCCCTGACTGGGGATTGAACTAGAAATACTCTGGTTTTCAGGGCGGTGTTCAATCCACTGAGCCACAGCCAGAGTTTAATTTTTCAGTATGTAGATTCCACTTGAATATTCTTTCAGAGCATTACACTTATAGGAAAACTCAGAGGTTTCCATTTACTGTAGAGGATACAGAGGTGAATTAAGCCCAGGGTCCTGTCTGAGGATTTCAGAGTATTTTGGGTACAGAATATCTCTGTAGAGTATGAGAGAGATAGAGCTAAAAAATTCAGAGAATTTAGAGATTCTCTCCTAGCATCAGGATTATCATTGAACATTCTCAGCACTGTTGTGCAACTGATTTTTTTTTTCTTAAATGATGTGATTGGTTTATTATTCCACCGTACTGTAGGTATACCGCATGTCTTTTCATTTGAAATGGTAAGTTTTTCTAATCTTAACTTGGTTCAGAATGGTAAGATCTTTTAGCTAACATTTATCTTTTTTGAGGAGTTTGAAGAGAGTCAACATTGGTGAATAGAAGTGTTCAACTGAAGTAAACAGGTTTTTGAAATGTCCAGTATATGAGCAGTATATAATTTGAACAGTAGATAATTTAGTAAATAATTACTAAATAATTTGAATTAATAGCAAAAGATTTTATTTAACTTGTTACTTTTGCTTTGTAACTTCTTAATATTTAGAGCCCTTTTATAGAACCTGTCCTACAGTGTAACATGATTTTATTTATATATTTTTAAATCCTTACCCAAGGATGTGTTTATTGATTTCAGAGAGGAAAGGGGGTAGGGAGAAACAGACAGACAGATGACACATCGATGTGAGAGAAACATTGGTTGCGGGATTGATCCCACAACCAAGGTATGTACCCTGGTTGGGAATTGAACCTGCAACCTTTTGGTGTACTGGATGACACTCCAACCAACTAAGCCACCTGACCAGGGCATGGTGATTATAGTTTTAAAAATCTTTTGTAGGCCATTCAATATCTAGTTATCTTCTGTACCTCACATCAAGGGCAATAAGCTCTGGTAGTATCACCTGAAATGGCAGAATTTTATACCAGATCACACAGAATAGATGTGAATGTCAGTTTCCATGTGTAGCTATTAATTAAACTACTAGTGATGTAGGGGATAGGGATTTGGGTTTGTAAGCATGCTCTGCTGATGAAATGTATGTGTTTCTGCTTCAAATTTCAAATAATTAAAAATACATGGGTAAGTTTGCCTCTTTTACTTAGGACATAGTTTACTATATTGTGTTTCATGTTTCAAATCCTTTCTGGTTGTAAATTTGTGTTTCTCAGAAGATGTTTTCTTGATTTGGCATATTTTTATTTTTTCTAAATCCTCTTTTTAAAAAATTAATATGCTTGTTACAGTAGTTTCTCTTGTAAACTTTGAATTTTATTCCATTACCACTTAAATATTTAAAAATTGCTATACATATATCGAATCTGTTGCTTTGAGTTATCTACGTAGAAAAATATATACTGAGACACAGTTTGAAATACAGTAAGTTCATTAAGATAATTTGCTTAATATCTAGTGTCACAAACAGAAGAAGATACTCTCTATTAAATATGTATTTAATTTTCCACACATTAGAACACATTGTTTGCTTCTTCCCCTGTTTGCTTCTGTTTGTGGTACTAAGTTAGAATAGTTTCTTATGCAGTTTATATTTATTCTTTGGCTTCATCTTTCGTACCTTAATCTGGCCAGTCATGATACTAGTGTTTTTTTAAAATATTTTATTTATTTATTTTTAGAGAAGGAAGGGAGAGAGAAAGAGAGAGAGAGAAACATCAATGTGCAGTTGCTGGGGGCTGTGGCCTGCGCCCTGACTGGGAATCGGACCTGCAGTGCTTTGGTTTGCAGCCCGTGCTCAATCCACTGAGCTACGGCATGATAGTAGTTTTGACTTAGATGAGAAAATGTATTGGTAAGGGGTTGGTAAAAAAGTGCAAACTAGTCTCTAGTATTATGTGAGGTTTGGTTTAATACTATATTTTAAAGTGCTGTGTTTGTGTTATAGCTGTGATACTATTATTGATACCATTGTTGCTGATTTACAATTTCTATTTAAAAGTCTTCTGAGTTTGGGATAAAATAACTAAATTTGAAGACTAATTCCTAATCAATATCATTTTTTAAAACATTTTATTGTTTATGCTGTTAGTTATCCCAAATTTTCCCCCTTTGCCCATCTCCGCCCAGCCTGCCTTCCATTTCCATTATTAGTCCACATACCATTCTCCATTTTCCATTTTCCATTGGTCCTTCATATATGTTCCTTGACTAATCCTCATTTCCTTTCAAATAGTCTCCCACTATCCTCTTATACCGCTGTCAGTTTATTCCATGATTCTATGCCTGTGGTTCTCGTTGGCTCATTACTTTTGTTCATTAGATTCTTCTTGTAAGTGAGATTATATCGTATTTGTGATTACAGTTGTTTTTCAAAAGATTTTATCTATCTATCTATCTATTTATTTATTTTAGAGAGGGGGAAGGGAGGGAGAAAGAGGAAGAGAAACATCAGGGTGTGGTTTCCCTACTGGGGGCCTGGCCAGCAACCCAGGCATGTGTTCTGGACTGGGAATTGAACTGGTGACTCTACTTTGCAAGCTGGCACTCAATCCACTCAGCCACACCCTGCAGTTACAATTATTATTTTTTTTTAAAGAATTTGCTTGTTTATTTTTAGAGAAGGAGAGAAACATCAATGTGTGGTTGTCTTTCATGTGCCCCCTAACTGGGGACCTTGCCCACAACCCAGGCATGTGTCCTAGGCTGGGAATTGAACTGGCAACCCTTTAGTTTGCAGGCTGGTGCTTGATCCACTGAGCCCCACCAGTCAGGGCTACAGTTACAGTTTTTAAAAGTGCCTCTTCAGAGAGAGTTTGCCATAACTCTTGAAAATGTCCCTCAGTTATATAGATTAAAAATAAAATTCTCAGCTGAATGTTAATTTGTTTGAAGTCTTTATTCCCCTCTGTCCTGATGCATGCTGGATTATATGTAATTACATTTAATTCATGTTTAGTTAGAAAGCTACCCCGTATATTACAAAGAGCGGCATTTAATTTTGCTACATAGTCAGTTGAATTTGATGGTGACATCAGAATAATCTGCTTACTGAGTTACCTGAACCGGACTTTAAAAATACATTGTTTAGCCTTGGCTGGTGTGGCTCAGTAGATTGAGCACTGGCCTGTGAACCAAAGGGTCACCAGTTCAATTCCCAGTCAGGGCACATGCTTGGGTTGTGGGCCAACCCAGTAGTCCAGTGGGGGGCACTCAAGAGGCAACCACACGTTTATGTTTCCCTATCTTTCTCCCTCCCTTACCCTCTCTAAAAAAAAAAAAAATAAAGTCTTTAAAAAAATTGAGTGAATCTAGTTTGAAGTATATATCTTTAGATTAACGAATACAGTGAGCTAAACGTAAGCCCCCCTACTTGGATTTGTTCTGTTTCTGGTCTGAAATTTAACCAGTATTATTTTGTGACTAACACTTGTGATACAAAATAAGATAATTCTGCAAAACATTTTAAAGGTTTTTTTTTTTAAAGGTAGACTTTTAAAAAATAGTTTTAAGTGTACCACAGAATTGAGCAGAAGGTACAGAAAATTTTCATGTGCCTCTTTCCCCCACATATACACAGACTCCTTCACTATCAGATTCTCACACCACAGAGGGGTACATTTATTGTAATTTACACAATCTTCATCACCCGGAGTTTATCGTTTATATTAGGATTCACAATTGGTATTGCACATTCTTTGGGTTCATACAAATGTACAGTGTTTTGGATACACTGTTTTAGTGGCACACAGAGTAGTTTCACTGCCCTAAAATTTTCTGTGTTCAGCCTGTTTCTCCCCAACCACTGTTTCTTAATTGATTGATTGATTTTAGGGAGGGAATGAGGTATTTCCTTCCTTTTTAAAAAATATTTATTGATTTTTAGAGAGGGAAGGTTGAGAGAGAGACAGAAATATTGATCTGTTGTTCCACTTACTTATACATTCATTGGTTGATTCTTGTATGTGCCCTGATTGATAGTGAAACCACAACCTTGGCGTATCCAGACAACCCTCTAACCAACTGATCTACCTGTCCAGGGCCACTGATTCTTGTACTGTCTCCATAGTTTTGCCTTTTCCAGAATGTCATATAGTTGTAATCATATTAGCCATTTGATAGTGTCTGTTTTCTGTTTTAAAGAGTTTGTTTATTTTTAGGGAGAGGGAAAGGGAGGGAAAAAGAAAGAGAGGGAGAGAAACTCGGGAGAAACATTGATTGGTTGCCTCTTGTATGTGCCCTGACCAGGGACTGAACCCACAACCCAGGAATGTGCCCTGATGGAATTGAACTTGTGATCTTTCGCTTTGTGGGATGATGCCCAGCTAACTCAGCCACACAGAGTTAGGGCTGATACTGGCTTCTAAGTAATGTAATGTTCATTTAAGGTTCCTCTGTGTTTTCATGGCTTGACAGCTCATTTATTTTTAGTGCTGAATAATATTTTATTGTCTGAATGTACCACATCTTTGTTGCTTGTAAGTTTTGGCCATTATAAGTAAGGCACCTGCATACATCTATGTGCAAGTTTTTGCATACACATAAATTTTCAACTCCTTTTATTACATACCTAGGGAGAGTGATTGCTGGATCCTTATTGTAAGGGTATGTTTAGTTTTGTAAGAAACTGTCTTTCAAAGTGGGTATACCAGTTTGAATTTCTACTAGCATGAATGAGGAGATTCCTGTTGCTCCACATCATTGTCAGCATTTTCTGTTGCTAGTGTTCAAGATTTTGGCCTTTCTAATAGGTGTTATGGTATGTCATTGTTTTAATTTGCAATTTCCTGATAATATATGATGTAAAGCTTTATTTCAACAATGATAAAACTGAGGGCCATTTCCTCAGTATTGATGGGTGCAGATATTTTGGCATGCATGCAGATTAAGGGGAAAAACACCATTGATTTTATATATTAAAAGATTGTTTTATGTTACTGAAAGTCTGTTGCCCTATCCCTATCCAGCTGTGTGTGTGTGTGTGTGTGCACGCGCGCGCAAAGTGTTTTGGAAATTGTTGTTTTTAATTGCCTCATTTAAAAATGTTAAGTTTTCCAAACATTCTCTGTTGGTTATGTTGGAAAGTTTGCATGATATTGAGTTGTATCAATGGGAACATGTCTTCTTTCCCTTTTTAGTTTAAAATTATTTTACTTTTTAAAGGAAGAGATAGCTTTGTTAATGCATACTTTTTAGTATCTCAACATGCCTTTTAAAAACATTTTTTATTGTTGCTCAAGTGCAGTTTTCTGCCTCTCCCCACCTCCCTCCCCTGTCCCCACTGCCCCCCCTTGTTATTGTCCATGTGTCCTTTATAATTGTTCTGCAAACCCTTCATCAACACCTTTTAAATGAGTAATTTTTTTTTTTTTTTGGCAAAGAGGCCTACTTTCATTTTCAGATTTTTTAATACCTATTTAAATATTTCATGTACTTGAATTTTGTTCCATTCTTTATTTTAAAGTTCATTGTGTTTGTTACCTATTATTTCTGGTTACTAATCCTCTTTAATTTCTCCCTGGACAATTTGGCTCTCTAATAATCATATTATTATTTTAATTCTCTAATGAAAAAGAAAAGATGTGTTTCCAAGTGGTAAATGTAATTTCTATTTAGGAAAATGTTTTGGAATATTGGATGATAAAATGATTGAATCTTGTTACATGCCAGAATGAATACGTTTTTCTGAAATCATATTTCCTTTAATAGACTTAAATTTTCTATATCTGTATATTTACATCAGGATGTTTAGCATTTTCTTTATTAAGACATGGAACCTAAATAGCTCATGGTGATCCCCAATCTTTAGAATCTTTTTAGAGACATACATGAGATGTCCTTATGAATTAGAGTAATGATGGTGGTTATTAACTGAGTTCACTCAAACAAAAATTTAGATTGATCACAGTGTTAGATTAACAAACGTTGTTTCTGAATGCAAAATGTTGTCCCAATTGATACATATGAACTATTTCTTGACTTCATTGTTTCCTAAACCTTTGGCATTCATAATACACATTATTTTAGCCTTGTTTATGTACTGTGTAAAACCTTTAAATTAGGTTGCCTAGAAAAATAAAGACACTATGTTTAAAATCACAAATTGATATCCTAAGTGGTAAAGAAAAGAAATCTGTAAATTACACTAAGCAGTATCAAATTCTGCACTTTTGGTGTATACTGCTTTAGTTAATTTACATTACTGCAAATTGTCTGCTATTTTATGTTACTCAAACATTTTGGTTTTGAAATTATAGGCTTAAAAATTACTGATGAGACTCCAATGAGCTTTTCTTTAGATTATATCAGTATTTAACCATATTAGAAATTTAAAAGTATTTTGAAAGAAAATGGGTTTTATTGGGAAGAGTGGCCTTATTTTACAATTAAAATTGTTATAAAAGATTTATTTATTTGAGAGAAAGGGAGGTGGAAAGAGAGGGAGAGAAACATTAATGGGTTGCCTCTCACTGCCCCCAACCTGGGATCTGGCCTGCAACTTAGACATGTTCCTTTGCTGGGAATCGTATCCCAAGCCAGTGCCCAACCCACTGAAACATACCTGCCAGGGCTTATTTTACACTTTTTTTTTTTTTGCTCATTTCTGTAATATTCAGCTGTATTATAGGAAAAGTGATTGTGTTTTATTGTTTTGTAAATTTGCTTAATGTTTGACTTTATGGAGAATGGCTGGCTCTCCATACTTGTTTATGCATTCTATTTATTGCAGAATGCTCTTGGTTAAAGTACATGAAAAAAATCTAACTTCACACTGGAGATGTGTTTTAACCTTTCCCCATAATTGTGGATATTCTTGTTTGATACTACAGTAAAACTTGATAAGCAGTGGTTTCTTGGAAGTACTCTTTTACATTACAACCTATTGGTCTACTTTGAACTTGAACTCTGGTGTGATTTTGTAATGCGATGTACCCAACATTAGAAAAATACTGATTTATCCAGTTACACAAATATTTCAAATTTTAATGCATTTATTATATAAAATTAAAAACCACATCTTAATACCAGTCACTGGGAACTTAATACTAGAAAGTGGGAACATTCGCCTATCCAATGCTATTTCAAGAAAAGTTCATGTCCCAAGAAAAAAGTGTCTCATTTCTGTTTGTAGCACAGTTGCAAGCATTGTTTTTCTTGAAATAACCACTCTACTTCAGAATGCAGCAGACATACTTTATGTATATATTATATGTTGTTGAATAGAGCATTAAAAAAGACATACCCACGGATAATGATTTAATAACATTAACATTTTTTATGTCTTCATTAAGATAGTCATAATTGCATGTGAAGAATACAATGATTTCTAGTAGGAATTGAATGCAAATGCTTTTCGTGCTTTTTAAAAAAGTATCATTTGTTTGTTTATTTGAGAGAGGGAAAGGGAAGGAGAAAGAAGGAGAAAAACTTCAATGTGTGGTTGCCTCTCACACATCCCCTATTGAGGGCACGACTTGGCTTGCAGCCAAGCATGTTCTGACTGGGAATTGAACATTCTTTTTTCTTGGGACATGAACTTTTCTTGAAATAGCATTGGACAGGCGAATGTTCCCATTTTCTAGTATTAAGTTCCCTTTGGTTTGCAGGTTGGTGGTCAGTCCACTGAGCCACACCAGCCATGGCTCTGAATGCAAGTGCTTTTGATTTGTGCCAAAACACCAGGATTTTTGCCCATGTCATTGCTTTTGCACCATCCAGCAATGTCGAGAGAGGGAAAAGTCATTAGATTATGACTATGTTCTGTTGGTAATAAGACATGAAATAGTTTTTTTTTAAGATTTTATTTATTTAGTTTTAGAGAGGGAAGGGAGAGGGAGAGAGAGAGAGAGAGGGAGAGAGGGAGAGAGGGAGAGAAACATCAGTGTGCGGTTGCTGGGGGTCATGGCCTGCAACCCAGGCATGTACCCTGACTGGGAATCGAACTTCGGTTCGCACTTTGGTTCACAGCCTGCGCTCAATCCACTGAGGTACGCCAGCCAGGGCTTGAAATAGTTTAAAATATGTACATTCCCCGAAAGGTTGTTGGGGACTCTGAGTACTCCATTAACCACACTTCCAAGAACTGCTCTTTGAATGGAGTGTTGCTTTAATAGGTACTTCTGAAAAATTAGTTACACTTTGCTTATTTTGTTGGTCACTGAATTTAAGCTCTTCAGTGACAAGCTGTTAGGAATACCAATGCATAACTCTTAATAGAAAGTCACTTTATAAACATTGTAAGATTAAGTTTTAAAATCTTGTCTTTTGTTTTTGTTGGAATTCTTAAAACATGGAAGAACCTTATGAATGTGAAAATTTCACAAAGTCTTATTTTGGCAGAATTTATAGATCAGCTCAACTACTTTCTATATGTTATGACCTTGAATAATTATTTAACAGCTCTGTGCCTCAATATTATGATCCTAAAATAAAATGATAATAAATCTACTCACAGTCTTGCTATGAGGATTAATTGAGTTAAAAAGTTTTCATTATAACTTTTATTGTTTCATTGCATTGTAGTCTTTGGAGATTTTGTTTATAGGTTATTTCATGTTAAACAAGTCTTAATTTTTGCTGATATAATTATTAAAATTTGTATTATAAAATTATCACATATATATTATGTGCCACTTCTAATTTAAAATTATTAGTAATTCAAGGTGGCTCCGTGGTGCAATGGATAGTGCATTGGACTTCTAAAATTATTAGTAATTCATAGAAGTGAAGGCCTAGTGTATTACTTGTTATAGTGAAATTCTTCAAGTGATTCTCCTTACTGATACTTGATATATCAAGTTATAGTAATAAGTGTAATGTTAATTTCCATTGATAATACTACCCTTAAGTAAAAGCTCTGTGTGTTTTATTTTACTAGAAGTATATAATATTGGATTTATGGAAAGAAAATAACCTTAAGACATGACTGATTAGGTGAAAACTTCTTTTGCTTCTTCTGAAATAATTTAAAAATGATGTTATCTATTCTTTTTTAAAGATTTTATTTATTTTTAGAGGGGAAAGGAGGGAGAAAGGCAGAGAGAGAAACATCAATGTATGGTTGCCTCTTATGTATCCCCCCACTTGGAACCTGGCCCACAACCCATTCATGTGCCCTGACTGTGAATTGAACTGGTGACCCTTTGCTTCACAGGTCTGCACACAGTCCACGGAGCCACACCAGCCAGGACTAATTATTATTATTTTTTAAGTTATGAGTAAAGTTGTATAAAATAATACCAAATGAATACCAAAATGCACATATTAAATATCTTACGTAAGTAATACCTGGAAGATTTGGGGTATACAGATGCTGTCCACACTCTATCAGTATATTTGGACATGTCAGCTTGTTTGATTTATTGATAATAGTGCTAAGTGTGATTGTAAAGTAGTATTTTCCATATAATTGGAAAATTATATAAGTTTTATAAAACACTCTTTTTTGCTGGTCATTATTAGTATCCATTAATAACCAAAAGTTTTAATTTTAAAGATTTTATTTATTTTTAGTGAGAGTGGAAGGGAAGGAGAGAGACAGAGAAGCAGCAATGTGTGGCTGCCTTTTGCATGCTCCCTAGTGGAGATCAGACCTACAACCTAGGCACGTGCCCTGACTGGGAATCCAACTGGCAGCCGTTTGGTTCGCAGGCCCGTGCCCAGTTCACTAAGCCACACCAACCAGGGCTAATAATCAAAAGTTTTATGGACATTTATTTTTAGGGAAGTTAGCAAATAGCTTTGAGAAAGTTTTGGCATTTAAAGTTTCTAAATAATGTAGCATTTTCTCAAGATGCTATGCACGTTGGTATTTCTTGTTCTGTGCTTAAAGGTTTCCTTTTGAGGCATCTCCATTAGGTTAGATAGGCAGTTATTTGTTGCTTAGTGACATTTATGCATCACATACTTGTATTTCTTTTATTTCTAGCTTATAGGTGCATTTCACTAGTATTTTGTATTATTAACTGGTATTTTAAACAAACCCTAATAAAATGGCTTTTAACAATAGAAATACACCTTATTTAGATTCAGGCATTGCTACTTTTGTCTGAAATGTCCTTTAGGATCACTACATTTAACATACTTGTCTGGTATTGGGAAAGATGATCAAATAATAATTCAAATTGCAGCTATTATATGTTGAGTCATTTCACCAAGAGAATTCATTGAAGTGAATTCTCTATGGTTGGTGTTACTAAATTTAGAGTTTTTTAGGAAGCAGTTTCTATATTGAAATTAAGATATTTTTTACATTTGTGTGACTTTTTGTGTCATAGTTAAAACATCAGGAGCATTTTGTTTCAGAACTTGTCAACTGTGTAAGAGAAGGGATGTTATGTTGAATGTTTAATAACTACTTGTGTGTAGTGGGGACTTTTAAGGTAGACCTATATAGGTCCTAGTTAAAATAATGCTTCAGCACTTGAGTAAAAATGCAAGCATGAATTACATTATTTCAAAAGTGAAAAGAATCTATAACTTTTTAGCTTAGTGCCTCACAGCTCTTAGTGCTGTGTGTTTGAATGCACTTGAATATTAAAGTGGTAACAGTCATTTCTGTTTTAAGAGGTTAGTGACCTGGGAGAAAAAAAATCATTGGCCTTGGTGGTTATTAGTTTTTTTCTAATCCAATCCTCTGTCTTTGATCTATTGGAATAAAAACACTTAAAATAATTCTGTGGTTAATTTTATGTAATCTGATTCATTTATAATCTAGTATTATAAACTGGGTGCTTTGAACATTGTAGTAGTATAATAAGCCTGGGAGACTCAAGTTTCTTTTCAGTGTTCTTACTAAGTAAAAGATGTTGGAAAATTAAAGTTTTTTAATGGAAAGTGATGTCCGAATTTATTCTTTTCTTTTTGATTTTAGATGGGAAATGTGATAAGATCGATAGGTTGACTGTGACAACTATGTTTACTTACAGAGAGAACAGGAAATGAGAATGGGTGATATGGGTCCCCGTGGAGCAATAAACATGGGAGGTAGGGATTGGAAGCAGAAGGCTTCTATAACTTACTTGTAATTCTTTGGGGAACTGTACATGCTGTTTGTGGTATCTACATGTCAGTAACAACAATTTGGAATAAACAGTGAAATGGTGAAATTTCTTACATTTATTAAATTGAAAAATACAAGTATATAAAAACATATGGCTAGGAAGAACTTTTTCATTTTGTTTAACTGAAGCCTAAAAGATGTACTAACTTTTAATAGATTTAATGAAAGAAACCTGTAACCAGGTTTTGATAAAATACTGAACTTGTTTAGTAATTGTGTCATGTAATATTTTAAAATTAAAGTTTTATATCTTCAAATTGGCTTTTTTACCTTGGAAATTTAGTACTTTTGTGTTATATATAGTGTTTCTAAAATTTTTGGGAATATTTTCTAAAATTTCTATTTTAATAGAAAATTTCCATTTTCTATTTCTATTGTATAACTTTGTGTAGCTAATTTTATTTGTTTTACTAAGTGTCTAACATTTTGTCTAACCTACAGTGTTGTGCACAGAAATGTGCTGTTTGGAGACATGACTTGTCAAGGAAATGAGATGTGCTTTGTACATTTAGATTAATGCATATCTTTAGGGTTGATACAAAGTTTTTTTCATTTTTGTTTTTTAAGAAAATGCCTATATTATTAACATCTGTAATATTGATAGGCTTATAACCAGGTTGTCAGGGAAACAGCACCAAGTAAATAAGCTAGGGAAAAATAAGTGAAGAAATTTTTTGTGTTACTAAATTTGAAATGTGATATGCTTAAAAAAGTTAGATAAATAACTAAATTTTATATATTCCTTTTACATTGTCCCACTGAAGTTGTCAGGACTTTAAAATCTTTACATAACTGAAATGTACATATTGTAAAGAATACATTACCTTAACATTTCCATATGCATAATAACATGCACACCAATTAAGAAAATCCAGATTGTACTTAGGGTACATAGTGTATGGAATAAAAAGTCTTAAAAGCATCTAATGTGTGGAACAAGTATTTTTCATGATGAGCTTCCTTTTCTCTTCTATGACAGTTTCTTTGCCACTGTCGGTTAGATGGTCTAAAATCATTTATTGATTCATTTGGTCACTTTTCTTATCTACCGAAGTAGTAATTAAGCATCTTGGGTATGTAAAATAAGCAGGAAACATGGTCTTTAGCCATAAACAACTTCATTGTTAGTTAATATGATGGGTACACAAAATAATCAGTTGAGTAAATAAGTTGTAAAAATTGTGAATTATGAAATACAGTGGTATATATAATAAATACAAGTAGTTCACTATTTACGTCTTTTTCAAAGTAAATTTTGGGATGGTCCATGTGGTTTTAAAGATGTGTGAGGTCATTATGGATTGTAGGTCATTTGAAATGCCATTATAACTATTAGATTGCCATTAACATCAGAACTAAATTTTATATATTTCTGATGTTACAAGAGACCCAAAAACATTCTGGATGACTGCTTGATTAGCAATTTTACCAGAAGAAATATGAGACTTATATGCCTTTGGATTCCTTAGTTAGTAAGGAATTTAAGAGAATTAAAAGTTTTATGGCATTTTATTCACCAGAGAACCATATTTACATTCAAGCATTTACTTAATTCCCTGAAGTCTAATTCATATAATTTTCTCCTCTTTATCCTTTATTCAACCTGAGACTTTATCCTAATGGTTTACTGGTGTTATGTATCATGAAGCAGTTGAGTGTTCCTGGTGACTCCGTAAATTGTCAAATCTTGTCAAGTTACATTGATAGAATGTGTCATTAGATGTCCTGGTGTATTGCCAGTGTGCATACCAAGTGAAACATAGGTTAAAAAACAGTTTTTTAGGGAAACAGATAATTCTATCATTCTTTAGAATGGATTTTTTTTTTAATTTTTTAAAAATTATTTATTTATTTATTTTTAGAGAGGTAAGGGAGGGAGATAGAGAGAGAAAGAAACATCATTGTGCGGTTGCTGGGGGTCATGGCCTGCAACCCAGGCATGTGCCCTGACTGGGAATTGAACCTGCGACACTTTGGTTCGCAGCCTGCGCTCAATCCACTGAGCTACTCCAGCCAGGGCTAGAATAGATCTTTAAATTTAATTACAACTGTGTGGTAGAAGATACAACTCCTAAAAATAAGACTGTATTTCAGCTATTGATACTGGGAAATATTTTTGTTATTTTACTATACCTTTAGAATCTCACAAGTTAGATGTTAACAGTTATGTTCTATTAAAAAAATCAGCTAAACAAAATGAAAAATGTAATCCTTGATCTGTTTTTAGGAAAGTTGAGGTAAGATTGATTCTTCCTAGATAGTGTCTTCACTCTTTCTCATTTCCATTGTGAGAGATGTTCTGGAAGTGTATTAACATTTATATTTATAATTATACTAGGGGAATGTAAATGTTCTTGGATAGTTAAAAGTTACAGATTTATTAGCAAGAACACTTAGGGACTTAGGAAATAATTTCTTCCCTATGAAGTTTTGAAGTTTTCATGTTACTAGGGAATGGGTTCAGAAAGAGTAGTGTTTTGCCAGATACTGACAGGAAGTAAGACTTTTCTTCCTCTCAGTTACTCCCTGGACATAGCCATGTATGAAGTTCAGCTGCATAAGATACTGTGTAGAGTTGTGGGTTTCAGTGAATACATCAACTCCTGTTATAATGTGTTTTTGAGAAATTAAGTTTAAACTCATAAAATTTACCAACATAATGAAATACTAGAAGAGAACTGAAAGTTGAAGTCAATCTTTGTTATAAATTGTTAATGCTAAACAAGTATATGAAGAGTTTAAAAATGAAAAATTTGAGGAAGGTACCTAAAAGGCCATGTTTGAGGCCATTATAAGTGTAATATTATAGCACAAACACTATTGCAATTGACATGAGGCTGGGGTATGTCTTTCTGATGAAGAAGTTTGAAATATACCTGCTTGTTTTCATTTGCAGAATTTCAGCATGGCGAAAAATCTAAAAATCAAATGTATTAATACTTATTTGGTTGCAGTTGTTTTTAAAAATAAGCTTTGTCATGTTGAGTCATTTCAATTTTTTTTGTTTAGATTACATATTTCTACATAAAGTACCTCCTATAAAATTTTGGGAGGAGTTTTATAACTTTATAAAAGCTACAGTGAACTTTATATATTAGTGGGAATGGATTCTCTTCTCTCAATGCAATTTACATGCTAATATTTTTAATCATAACTTTAAGAAAATCTTTTGTTAAACTGGTAGAGTTTAGTCACCATTGTAAAGGGAGTGTTTTGTTAAAAAGCTAATCTAGCAAATAATACAGATTTTTAAAAAAGTTCTCAAATGATAGCTGTCTCATTTGTTTTATATACTTCTGTTTTGGGAATGAAAATTCTATCAGTGTAGGTAACAAACAGTTTGTTAACAGAATAGGTATTTGAGTGTCCCATTTTCACGGAAGGAAAATTATTTGATGATGTGGTCTGTATATATTGATAAGTGTTGTTACATTTTTAATGCTTACTGAACTAAGATAGGACAGCTCTAAGTATAGATTGTTTTGCATAGATGCGTTTAGCCCAGCACCTGCTGGTAACCAAGGTCCTCCTCCAATGATGGGTATGAATATGAACAACAGAGGAACTATACCCGGCCCACCAATGGGTCCTGGTCCTGCCATGGGACCAGAAGGAGCAGCAAATATGGGAACTCCAATGATGCCAGATAATGGAGCAGTGGTAATGTATCATAAACATTATTTTGATTATATTAAATAATATTTACTCTGCCCCAAAGGTAACTTCACACTTAATATAGCTTGGCATCATTTGTTTTGGCAGTAAAGTTCAATATGAAATGAGTAAAAAGTAATCTCGTGATGTTATATGTTGACATGAGAGGCAATGTTTAAGTATCTAGAGAGAGTTATAATTACCACCCATGGCATGCTTTATACTTAAGTGTGTAGCAAACACATGTTAATTACAGTTATTTTTATAGTGCTTTTAATTTTTATCCACCTCTTAGTAGCATTCAAGTGTTTTATGATTGTGTTCCATTCCTGTGTGGACTCCTTATCTTTGTTGGGGGACAAAACTCCAGTGTATGTGAAAAACAGTTGTTAGTAAACATTTCTAAGGAAATCATCACTTGTTAATTTCAGAGAATTTATTTTAACTGTAAAATAATTTACATTATAGTTTAAAATTTTCATTCTTATATTGTACAATTACTAATTACATTTGTTACTGAGTTAAAAGTTGACAATTTTATGTCTCGGTTTCTGAGTGTGAAGATATCTTTGTGTGCATTAAATATTATAAAAAATGCTTTTCAGTAGTAATGCGTGTATTTGAATTTCAGTAGCAAGACCTGATACCTGTTTCATTTCCTTGAAATCTATCACTGTTTAAATGAAGCTTTGTATTGGTAAAACATTTTCTAATTTGGCTTTTGTTAATGATTGTTCTAAATACCATTTAGAAAAGGAAGATTGGTTGATTATATATTTTGAAAAGGGTTTAGTTTTGGGACTACTACAAAGGTCTTAAGCGCCATTGCTGCTAAGAAAGAAAAAGCACTGCAAATTAAACTAAGTCATGCCATTAGCTGTAACTCCTTCCTGGTCTTGGAGATGAGAAAAGTAAATGTGTTTCTTAGAATTGATGGATGCAGTATTTTAGCATTTTAAAATTTATTTTATTTAAATGCTATGTTTTATGAATTTGGAAAACTTAGATATGCTAACTTTTAATTTTAATGAAAGTACAGAGACAAAAGGGCAGCGCTGTCATATCTACTATGACAGATGGCGCATTATGTATAATTAGTATACTGTTTCCTTTAATGGAGGCTTAATTTTATAGTAAAATGTCTGAAAGCTAGTAAAAACTTAAACTACTTTGGTTAAATTTTTGTTTACCAATATAATCATTGATAGTAATTTTGAAGTACTATTAAGTGACCCATTTTTCCACCCCTATCTCTGAAATTGTAAACTTTATTTAAATATTGTCTTCGGTCTTTTTCATAATGGTGTTTTACTACTGCACAAAGGGAGTCTATTCAGTTTTTGAGATTAATTAGTATATTTGGTTTTACTGTGAAATCTTTCCAACTATGAGATTCAGGTGTTTAATTATGCTGTTAGTAGTATATGTTAATAAAGTGTCAATTTAAAAATAACTATTTTCTCAATAACAGTTTTTCTACAAAATATCTCAAAAGATTTCATAATAGCAGTTTACTTACTGAGTGTGGTGCTGTTCGCCAGTTTTAACTCTGATTTTTAAAATGTATTTTTTAATACACCACAGTTAATGCATACTTTTATAAAAAGATACCAGAATAGTACTATAATATTGATTAGGTTTAAGATGGCATTTGCTTTAAGAAATCAGTTCATTCTTTATGAAATTGGGACATAGTAGCAATATGTAATTCTTCAGATGCTTTTTAAAAAAATAGTAACTAATTAAATTGCTCCTTTCTTCCTTCTATGTATGATCCTGATTCTGCTGGACTTTCTGCTGAACTTCATGACATCACCACTTGGGATTTTGCCAATTTTTCTTGTCACTTATATTTGGCGTGTTCCAAATGGACTTCATATTTATTGTGTTGTATTCTAGCCCAATGATAGATTTCCGCAAGGACCACCATCTCAGATGGGATCACCTATGGGTAGTAGAACAGGTTCTGAAACCCCTCAAGCACCCATTAGTGGTGTAGGTCCTGTTAGTGGTGGTCCTGGTGGTTTTGGTAGAGGAAGCCAAGGGGGCAACTTTGAAGGCCCTAATAAGCGTCGTAGATATTAAATATTTCTAAATCATAACTAGAGAAGAAAATTCAGTGGTATGCCTTTACGCTTTAACCTGTTACCTTGGAAGAAATGGTTTTATTGTTAATGTATGTAGAATTTAAAGTATTTCTTTTGTAAAACTTAAGGTTTTTGTATTTTTCTTTATTCATGAGCTTTGTAGATTAGAATGGTAATGCTTATGCTCATCATTGTGAATGTTAAAATGTGTTTGTGACCTTAGACAAATAAATATGCCATAGTACTGTGAAATCTATGTAGTTACTTCAATAAAGAAATAATTTTGGATAATTTACAAATGTTATTAGTGGTATTCTCTTACAGTTTTAATAAACTTTGCTGTAACAGTAGTACTTGAGTTGCTTTAACTAATCCCATTCATTTAAAAATGAAAATAAAAATGAAAATAGACTTTCTGCTTTTTAGTTTGTCCAAGTAGCACTGAAGATAGCAGCTTAGTGAAAGCTAATGTCAGTAAGGCTCGGGCCTGGGAGTTTACATCTGTAAATCATTGATGTTCTGTGAAACGAGAGTTGCTGTCAAATTTCATATAGATTCTGAATATTCAGATATTCTGAGAGGAATATTAAGGATATCTATGTCCTGTGCTGATTTTTTTTTTTTTTCAAATAAATCTTTCAGTCTTGGAAAAAAACAAACTGTTTGAAGGCAAATCTCTTGCTTATGAAATAGTGTCTATTTTTAATCTTATCTGCCATTTGGTGTCAATATCTAAATCTTACCTTTAAGTTTCTTTAAAAATCAAACAATACTGTTAGATTGGATGTTAAGTGAGGATTTGCTGTGTGATTTAGAAGAAATTAAACATTTCTTGAGAAGGTTGGTTTCTAGAAGTATTAAAGATGGCTTGACTCTGCAGTGTTGCAAATATTTTCCAGTAGTTGGTAAATCTCTAGTAAAACTTGTCTGACAGACTAGCTGTGTTTGTCTCCAAGGAATACAAGTTCAAGAGGTGATTTCAAAAAAATAGAATTAACTTGAGAATGGCTAGGGTCATTGGAATCATGTTATATCCCTCTACTATCGAATATGTATTTTGAAATGTGATTTTCAGTACTAGGAAGAAACTGATTTTATCACATTATAAATTTTATTCCTAAACAAAGTCCTTGCTGTATTTAAAATTTTGTTTGTCAGCCATGTTTAATTTAAAATTACATTTAAGGAATTAAATCTTTAAACTATAATTCTAACATCAGACATTGATCACAGCGTAGTTATTTCTCACAAAATGTTTCAGTGTTACTATATCATGGTTTTAGCATTTTTTTGGGAGAATAATGTGCTATTTTAAAATGAACAGTATGGAAATACCACTGTTTGTGCATGGCTTCTATTTTTGCTGAAAGGCATACTTTGGAAAGAAATCAATTTGTTTATAATTTAAAATCTTGCATAAAACCAGTTGTGTGTAAAGTGTAATTGGGGTGACTTCCTCTGTACCACTTTAATTTTTCTTATGTATTATTTCATGGTTTGTGTTTTTTTTAGATACAACAGTATGGTTGGAATTATTTTCTAAAATTTACATCATTCACAGGCTTTTGTTTTTTGGCAGTCATGGGGATTGTAAAATAGTAGTCAAAGACTTTCTCATTGAGCTTTCCATGAGTATGAGTTAGCAGGGAGTGGGGTTTGTTTTAGTTTGGATGTTCATTGCAGTACAAGGAATTTTAACATTAGCTATAATTTTTAAAGTACTATCTAGTGCACCTAAATATACCTTTCCCATCATCTATATTTTTGTTCACATAATTCTTAAGTAATCTGTAGCTTTGTATTTTGCTTCAAAGCTGAATTGAGATTGGGAGGAACTTTATCCTTTAATGTCAATACCAAGCTATGTTTGGCCAAGGCTATGGAATTCTGTAAGATTCATTCAAGAACGTTTGCAAGCCAGTGTGCAAAGATATGCTAATCTGCTGAACATTCTAGTGTCCGACTCAGCTCTGGCTCCAAGAAAAGAGTTCTACACAGCTTTTCCCCTGCATCAAGAAAATCCTTGTTCCAGTACTTACCAAGTTTACCCTGGGAACAGTCAGCTTCTGGGAGACAGTCAAATGGAGCATCTGTGAACTTGTAGTTATTCAGTTTTTAGTGTTCACATAGCACTAAACACCTCTGTGGCTGGTTCAGTCAATATTTTTTTCTTGTGATTTAGTATACTAAGGAATATATTTGAATGTCATTTGCTTAAAAGTGGTAGATATAAAAATAAAAATTTAGCTTTTCTATATAAGTGTAAGTTTGTCATATATGCTACCATAGTTCTTTCCATGAAAAGGTAATGAAACAATTTTAGTATAATACCACAATATTATGTTTCTTACTGTGTCATGATTTGAAACACTGAGTTGAAAGTCTGCAGGATTTAGGTTTCATATGCTATTATGTAATTAACATGCATAAAATAAAGGAACATTCTTTTTCTAATTATTTTATTTTAGCAGTGTATTTTTTCAGAATTGCCCTGTTTTTGTTTATTTTAAAAATAAATGCATTTTCTTGATAGATCCAGTTTTTCTTTGAAGGATTTTTTTCACTTGTGTTTCATAAAGCTTAATTTGTTATTCCTTGAGTTTTTGGATTTTTCTGTTTGGATCAGTGCTGATCATTCAGCTGAAGATATTAAATATTCACTTTTTAATTCTAGTTACAATATCTGTAATGTTAGGGGAGAAATGGTTGTTTTAGTTGGAATGGCAATTTAAAAGAAATAGAAATTATCAATAAGGACAGTAACTGAAATGGATCTTGTTCCTCAATTACTAATTGAAATTATACCTTTATGTTTTAATTATACTTGAATATTTCAGTAACTTGGTGTTTATGTGTAAAGTCTGCAATAATTGCTGTGTCAATATTAATAATGTGTCAGTATTAATGAATAACAGTCACTAATTAAAAAATGGGGGTTAGATTGATAATTACAATCTAGATTCTGAATGAGGAAGAAAACCTATATGTGTGGTTGAAAGGAAATGTTTTATGAAAGAATGTGATGAACTGTATGTTTAAACCTTTACTTATTTTTTTTTAAGATTTTATGTATTTTTAGAGGAGAAGGGAGAGAGAAAGATGGAGAGAAACATCAATGTGTGGGTTGCCTCTCACATGCCCCCTACTATGAATCTGACCTGCAACCTGGGCATGTGCCCTGACTGTTAATTGAACCCGTAACCCTTTGGTTTGCAGGCTGGCACTCAGTCCACTCGGCCATAGCAGCAAGGGATGTATGTTTAAATCTTGAAAAGATTTGAAATTTAGTGTCAAATGGGACTATTCAGAAATAAAAGGAAAATTTTTTTTAATAACAGAAAATTTCTTGGGGAGTTCTTTGGTGTTTAAATGTTGTGTGTGTGTGTGTGAGAGAGAGAGAGAAGAGTTTTGTTACAATAGCTAATAATATGTTAAAATATATTCCTGAAATTTGAGAGGATGGTGATGATTTAAAAAGTCAGACTTCTTATTTTTAAGAATAAGCTGGTGAACACCCACATGCCTAACTCCTAGATGTTTTTGTAAATGTTTTCCTGTGTTTACTTCATAGACAGATATTTTTAGATAAGGGCTAATTTTGGTGGGTTGAGGGAGGAGAAACTTCTTTAAGTTTCTAGTGGTATAGTCCAGTATGGGTTTATTTCATGGTAAACAAATCATGATTAAATGAATAGAGTACTTTTGTATTTAACAAGAACAGTATTTCCTTTCTACCATCTTTCATTCTAATTTAAAAATAGAAAACAATTTCAATATGCTCACTTTATACATTGCTTTTCCCAGTTGTGTAAAATAAGTAGACTTACAGTTTCCCAGTTGAATATGGTCAAGTAATTTATGGGATGTCACTTTGGGGAAATAGTCAAGTTTCACTATTTTATAGTATCTGATTTTTAAAATCAGGATTTGTGCATTATATATTGTATTAGCTCTTATTTTTTTCTGTCAACAGCACTGCCTTTTAAATGTAAGAAAAATAGTTTTTAATTTTGGTTTCTTTGATTATAACAGTATTAATGATTGAAGTTTGAATCTACAAGACTGAATATTTAAAGGCCCACTGAAAGTGCTGTGTTGTTATTTTAGGAGTATTTTTTAACCACTTGTCATTTTCTTTAAAACCATGTCTAGAATATAAATATGTAACGGGGTTTTTTTGGTTGAAATTTCTTAGTAATACTTGTATTTACCTGGTAGTCTGTACTTTCTTTGTTTTGTGATATTTAATTTTCCTTTTCAATAAGAGAAGCTTATATTTTTCTAGATGTAAGATACTGCAGACCTTAAAGTAATTTAGCTTGCTAAGTTCATAATTTCCAGTTTAAAAATTCCTTTTCAAGTGTATTGCCTTATTGCTCAAATTACTGTTATCTCTGCCAAACTGTTATCTCTACCAACCGCTTCTTCTGCAGCAGTGTATTTTGTTGACTTGTTTACTTAAAAATTCTTAAGTTACCATTTTTCTTTCTCTCTGAGTTAAAACATTGAATTTTAGGAGGGCTGGTATTCTGCTTATACATGTAAATAAAATTTTTTCTTTTTCATAGAGTATAGTCACCTAAATTTCATTTGAGGTACTTATGTCTCAAAATCAAGACTCAAAATTTTAGGTTTAGGTAGAATTAAGAAGTATGCTTAGGTAGTAGGGGGTTGGTTGGCTGGAAGTGGAAATGGGTATGAGGGGAACAAATGGTAATGGAAAAATAGAATGAAAATCTCTTAAAGTAAAAAAGTAAACTTAGTTTGAATATATGACTTTTTTCTGTTGAATTTTCCTTATTACTAAAAAATTATAATAATGTCTTTTGTGTTCATTAAATACAAGGGTCCTGCATTGCATCAACAGTAATGTAAATGGATCTTATATATTTTTAAATGATCTGTGTAAGCAAAGGTATCATTGGTGGTTGGATACTTTGAATTGATGTTTATATCTAAAAGTTGTTTCTAGCTTTGAAATTTCCATCATAGATTCAACTTCACATTTTTATTATATATTATACATCTCAGTTTGAGGTAGTATCAAACTCTTAAATGAATAGCCACAGTGGTTTATTATGTTTTATGTTATATCTTTGACTGGATTTTTAAGACATAGTCTTCCTTGTTCTATCTTTTATGGAAATTGTCACCTAGCTGGATTTTAGTGACTGTGAAGTTTTAGGTATATTTTTGGGTTTTAGAAGAGCTGTATAAATATACTCCTATCCCTGTGAATTACCTACATTTTTGTTTTTGTATGCTTAATTAAATTTATTTTCTTCAAATTATTCATGTTATGTGGAAATAGAGAACCTCTTATTGTATAGTTTGTTAGAATAATTTCAGTTAATTTTTTATCAGGGTATTTGCAGCTTATTAGATAATGTCAATCTATATCAAACATTGCTTAGTTTACAAATCTTTTTTTAATGTCATAAGAAAGTAAATCACATACATCATGATTCTTTTAATAATAATTTCTGATCTTTTTAGTTTTGGACATAGTAGTGACTTGCTGAATAATTATTTAGTCTATAATCCTAATTTGAGTTGGTTAGAATATTTGTATGTTCAAGGATTTGGTTAGAATGTTTTAAACATTAGGATCATTATGGAGCCAACAGTTGAGCAAACTGAGCATAGTAATTGGAGTAATTGTCTACAAAGTAATACTTTCTTAGCCATATAGAATTTATGGGGAAGCCATTCAGAATTTTCCTGTATATATTTATTCACTCTACCAATATGTATCAAACGGTCCTATTGTGTACTGGACCCTTTCCTAGGGCTGATGTAACAGCAATGGGAGAATAAAATCCCTGCTGTAAGGTAAAAGGCCTTGAACATCTCTAGTTTGTTGGTTCTTGCTGAGTCAGAATCCCCTGGAGAGCTCATTCAAACAGACTTCTGGGCTGCATCCCAGAGTGTCCCACTTAGTGGGTCCTAAGAGGACAGTAAATAATATATATGCTTTTCTAACAAGTTCCCAACTGATACTGATAATGGGTTTGGGGACCTTACTTTGAGAACCTCTTCTTCTAAAATGTTACTCAAAAGAGGCACAGTAGTGTTTTTGGTTGGTTGATTTCTGTTGTTGTTGTTGTTGGCAGCATAATGGCTGTCTTGGTACACTTTGTGTCGTCTAGGATTCCCGGTCAATCCAAACCTCACCAGACTCTTCCAGCTACTATCACCTGAGAAGTGCTCCACAAACTTCATTATTTTTGACTAGGCAGTGTCATTGCCATTGAGTGCTAAATCATATACATAATATGTATTTTTAAGCTTTTTTGAACTAGGATTTTGTGTTCACAAGCCCACTTAATTCAAGTGAAGAGGTAATAGAAGAGTACATTTTGAAAAGTTTGTAAAGTGTTTTTTTACTTAACCAATTTTCCACTATTCATTCCAGTATGAGAAATGAAACGATGTAGTAATCTATATCTGTATTGGTATGTTTGAACTTGCTTATTATGCCTGCTGGATGAAGGTGCTAGAAAACTATCATTGTCTTTGCTTACCATCCTGGAAAATGAGTAGATTGACACCATTTTATTCATGTTTTAAAAAGGTTTTATTTATTTATTTTTAGAGGGAGCGGTGGGGGGGAGGGAGAGAGAGAGAGGGAGAGAAACATCAATGTGCGGTTGCTGCAACCCAGGCATGTGCCCTGACTGGGAATCGAACCTGTGAAGCTTTGGTTTGCAGCCCGCACTCAATCCACTGAGCTATGCCAACCAGGGCTGACGCCATTTTAATTAAATTACAGCCTGACCTTTATTTGTGTGGGCTCGTCTTTGCCTTTTTTTTTCTTTCTTATTTTTTAATCCTCACCTGACAGTATGTTTATTGATGATTTTAGGGAGAGTAAGGGAAAGGGAAATACCAATATGAGTGAGAAACATAGGTTGGTTGCCTCCTGAACTTGCCCAAGCTGGGATCAAACCTGCAACCTATGTATGTGCCCTGACTGGAAATCAAACCCACAATATTTTGGCATATGGGACGAGGTTCCAAATAACTGGGCCAACTGACTGGAGCCTAAAGGAGACTTTATCAACCTATTTTTTAATGGAGGAATTCTCATGCAGGCTAATCAGAGTAAAACTGTTTACTCTATTAAAAAAAATGTATGTGGATATGTCCCTTGATAGATTTGGGCTTTTTTTTTTTCTGTTCGGTTCATTACTAATCTTCTGAAATCAGGAAATTATTTTAATTTGTTTGACTACAATGAGTTATATCTCTACAGAAGTCGGTGCTTAACTTTAATTTTTGGTACAGGAATGCAGAAAAATAAAAATTTTGACAAAGGAAACTGTCTTGAGTTTGTTTCCCAATTTATACACTATTGATGTTTTCTTATTCAGATTATAGTTTTTTCTATGCTTCCTGCTTTCCCCTTACATATTTTCACAGCCCCACTTTTATCCTACTAGAAAAACCAAAAGTTTTAGATTAATACATGAACTGTCACCGCTATTTATATTTATGCATGAATATTATAACTAGGAAAACTGAAAAGACCTTTTTTGTTTGTTTCTTAGCTGTGTATGTATACCTGGAACCATTAAATCTTTTAAAATATCAGTAAGAGGAAGATCCTAAGTGTATTGAAAATGATGTGCTCCAAATTTGGGGAGTGGGAAGTATAATAAAGGAACGGTATATTCAGATTCGTTTACTTATAAATTATTGTATGTTGCTGTGTATAATGTGCACTTTTTTGCCCAAATTACTGAGGGGAAAAAAGAGGGCGCACATTATACATGGGTAGTACTAATTCCCATGTATAATAATGTGAATTATATACCATATTTTGCCAACTATAATGTGCTCCTGTGTATAATATGCACCCACGCTTTTATGCATGTAATATCCACAGGGTTATTATGCCCGTTATTACACCCATGGCATGTCATCATTATACCCATGTATAATGCGCACCCCTATTTTTCTCCTCAGAATTTGGGCAAAAGTATGTATTATGCATAGCAAAATATGGTAATAAGCTTTTATTTTAGGATGAGTAAATGACAACATTTAGAATACTCAGTACTGGGTTTCTACAGTAGCTTTATTACAGGTCCTTCCAGTTTGTGCACTTGAGATATGGCTGTGCACAAAGTAGACCAACTCTCAGCTCCTATACATATATTCTCAACCTAGAGTGAGAAAGAGTGACAAGCAGTTGAAATAACTTGATGTCACAAGGGTAGAGGAAATGACAGCTACTGTTTTAGATAAGGGGACTAGAAAATGCTTTGTCAGTTACTGACCAGTATGCCTCAGTTGGGCGTCGTTCTGCAAGTGAAAAAGTTGCCAGTTTGATTCCCAGTCAGGACACATGCCTGGGTTGCAGGTTTGATCCCTGGTTGGGGCACTTATGAGAGGCAACTTGTTGGTGTTTATCACATTGATGTTTCTCCCCCCCTTCTTCCTCCCTTCCTGTCTCTAAAAATACAAAAACCTTAAACAAAGAAAGAAGGAACATGTCTTTGCAGACACAGGAAGAGCATCCAGTTTGATTAAGTGTCTGCTGGCAAAATGGATGTGGGATAATGAAGAAAGTGGATGCAGTAAGAGTACTGTGGGAGCGTGCTGGCCTATATGGTGACCATTGTGGTTGTCAAGGTTTAGGAATAGGACCAGTGTGACTGATTAACTTTAATTCAGCTATCAAGTATTAGCATACTTGGAATAATGTGAGTGTGTGCATCTAATTTTGCATCTAAATTTAATGAACTCTAAATACACACAAGTATTGAAGAAAATTTACCAATTAGATGTGTGAAATATACACAGGATTGCAAAGACTTTGGTGTGGAGAAATCAATGTAAAATACCTATAATTTTTACATGGATAAATACTGAAATGGTATATTGGGTTAATTAAAATGTGTATACTATTAAGCTAACTTCATCTGTTGCTTTTTTCCACTTTAACATAGCTTCTAAGAAATATAAAATTTATGTTTGCATTTTTCTTTTGTGCAGTGCTAGTTTACAGTAGTAACATTGTCACATTTTTATCTTTATATTACATGGTCTGTAATTATGTAATCTATTTTCTTGTTAAATAAATAATTGGAGGTTGAAGTTGAAAGTTTGTTAATAAGCACATACTCACCATTAGGTGTCAGGGTGAGACCCATTACCTGTGGCAGAATTAATTATTGCTTGTGTGGGAATGCACAAAGGGCATTGGAGCACCCAGTTCTCAGGAGATAAATTGTACACATTAAGCTCATATTTTATTCATTTCACCTTTATTACTGTTTGTGTGTTTATTATCTACTTGGTACTCCGTAAAATAAATTTTGTTATTCATGATTTGTCTTAAAACCTTTGTGTGAAATTTTCATGTTGTTTACTTCATTCCAGGATGTCAGCCCTAACAGAGGAGGGATCTTATCGTTGAATAATTTATTCTCATTTTCTAGCAAGTCTTTATTAAGTGTTCAGTGAATGAATGATACCAACACTAGGACAGATGGTGTTTATTCATGAGATTACAAAAATGAACAAAATGCAATGCCTGCACTCTTGGGATTTGTAGTTTATTGGGTGTTGGTAGTGCTGTAAGCAAACTCTTAGGCTAGTTGGTATAGTAATGGATGGAATTGCAAATGCGCTGAAAACATAGAAGCAAATACCCAACTCTGTTGGGAGGACTTCACTCAGATGATAACTTCTGAGCAGATCTTAAAGGTGAGTATGTATTTGCCAGTTACCATATTTTGTTTTCTCTTCTGGAAGAGGTTAGGGAGGATGTGGTCAAAGGGTTAATGAGAATGTCAGTGAGACAGGGTCTTGAGCAGTTCAGGGGAAGGAAGCTGCCCAAGGGAAGGAAAGTAAGAGTGGAGAAGGCAAGAAGCTTAGATAAAACTGATTACTAGTAATCTTTAAAGAATTTTGAGCTTTATCTTTTTGGTGACTTTGAATCAGGACAATTATTTTAAGTGTTATACAAGAATAATTGGATTAGAAATAGAAAGCAGAGGGATCACATAGAAGATCAGTCCACTCCCCCATCCCCCTCATAATATCTGAAAGGATCTCAGATTCCAGACAGAAATGACTCAGAGGTAGAGTGAATTAACACACTGGTTGTGTAGGTGGGATTGAGGGAGATGCAGTAATCTGGGAGGTTCTGGTTTGGAAGGTGGAGTGATGATGATACCATTAAAAGACAAGGAGGTAAGTGAAGACTGGGGTGTGATGAGTGTGGATGCCTGAGAGTGAGGAAGATAGAATATGTTGGATTTTACATATTTTGGTTTTGAGTAACAATGGTGGTTTGTCGGGATTTTATTAACTAGACAACCTGTCTGTCTGGATAATGTGTTACCTTTCAGGGCACTACTATGTATTCCTGAAGGTGACTGGTACCCTGACTGGTCCTCCTTTTCCTTTTGCAATTTACTCTGCATTTAATACCTGCTGCATCCTTTTGAAATGTTAATTAGATCACGTTTCCTGTCTTTCAAATACAGTCCTTGTCTATCCGAATCCCAATCCAGTTGCACTGTGGGACACAGTTTTATTTGATCTGCTCTCAGTCGACCTTTCCAGCTTCATCCACCCTCAGCTCCCTAAATACTTTGATGTTACTTTCTGTATCTCCCCAGGTATTTTTGTAGGCCTCTAAAGGAGGAGCTTTTTCCCAGTAGGGACACATCACTTCTTGTCATTGCTATCACTTTGTTCAGTATATGATTGTTGTGCCTACATTTTACTCATCTTTTACTGTTGTTCTCAATGTCATAACACAATGTTTGGCACAGTATTTTTTTAATCAGTTTGAAGGAAAATCCAGCAGAAAAATACGGAGTGATGGCACAGATTTAAGTCTCCAGTTTTTATGACCAGATGAAGTATGGAAGTGGGTGAGAATCACAGATGTCTTCTTCATTCAATAAATAGTTATTGAAGCCTTGACTGGTGTGGCTCACTGGATTGAGCACCAGCCCGCAAACCACGGGGTTATGGGTTTGATTCCCAGCCTAAGGCACATGCCTGGGTTGCAGGCCAGGTCCCCTATCCCCAGTAAGGGATGCGCAAGAGGCAACCACACAGTGATGTTTCTCTTTATCCCTCCCTTTCCCTCTCTAAAAATAAATAGATAAAATATTTAGAAAAAACAGTTACTGAGCTTTTTAATCCCAATAACTAGTGTTCCCTGTCTTGAGCTTGGGCTCTGGCAGGTGGCTGAAGAAATGGGAAGCAGTGAATTCTCAGACAACAGTATCTTTGTGTCAGAGCAACAGCCAGCAGAGAATTAGTACTCCTGTTTTAATAGAATTGGGATAATGTGTACTCCTACGTAGGGCTAAATAGAAGTATGTCTGAAAAGAAAGTACTTAGACAAAGGGAGAAAATATGTTAAGTGAGTAATTTGGGACAATGGGTAGGAGTACAGACATTGAGTCTGGAAATTGGATAGGTTGGTCGAATGGTAGAAGAAGGTTCTTAACAGTTGGAGCAACAATCTCGAGGATTCTTAATTTAAAAAAATTTTTTTAAATGGTATTCCATTAGTACTTATAATTTATAATGAACACATTATTTTTAAAAGATTTTATTTATTTTTAGAGAAGGAAGGGAAGGAGAAAGAAACATCCATGTGCGGTTGCTGGGGTCATGGCCTGCAACCCAGGCATGTACCCTGACTGGGAATAGAACCTGCGACACTGGTTTGCAGCCCGTGCTCAATCCACTTGAGGTACGCCAGCCAGAGCTTTTTTTTTTTTTTTTTTAATTAAAAAAATTACAGCCACCTTGGCCTGTGTGCCTTGGGAGCACCATTCCATAATCATAGTTTTCTAAGAAAGTAATGGAAACAGATTTATTTTTGTTTTTGATTTTTAGGGGTGAGGAAGGAGAGAAACATACCTGTTATTACAATCACCCATGCATCCATCAGTTGATTCATACATGCGCCACTAGCTGGAATTGGACCTGCAACTCTGGTCTTTAGTAAGATGATGCTCTAACCAACTGAACTGTTCAGCCAGGAGAAAAGTTATTTTTTTCTAATTGAGTGTAACATGAAGGCTGCTGGTTTAGAAGTTATGTATTTATTTTCCTCTTGCAAATTGAAGAGGAAATGTGCAAATTTTGTACATTGAAGAGACAATTAAGAAGTAGCAGAAGTGGGGCAAGTTGGCAGTTAAGAGCAACTCATCAGGAAGTGTTCATAAGGGTTTCCTTTGAAAGTGCAGCAACTTCTCATCGTTGTGGCTATCTGCACACACTTTTATGAAATCCATCATATCCACATCTACAGACAATGAAAATTTAATGATGGCGATCCTCCTAGTAATTGAACTTTAAAATGACAAAGTGATTAAGGTGTCCAACAGAAATAATTCAGTAAAATTTGTCTGTTTTGAAGGGCACACACAGTCCCATCAGAGGCTTTGATCAATACATTGGGTATTACACCAAAAATATTGAAAAATAATTTTCAATATGTAGTTTGAAGAAATATTTAACTTGTTCTTTTTTTGCTAATAGTTTCAATTTGAGAATGGATAATTACTCAAATACTCCAAGAATTTCTTAAAGGTGACTGATTCCCTGATCTGTTATTTTATGTTGATCTTTAAGTTTACCTTTATTATTGTTTAATTGGGTGGTTTGTAGAGATTTTAAAATTACCTATAAAGTAGGCATTGTTTGCTTTTCAGGATTGCCTTTAAAGTTATTTGAAGTGTTTCTGGAAGACGACAGATGAACATTTTTTAGTGATATAGTAGACATTCCTGAAGTTCTTGCTATTTTTCAGTTATGCAAGTCAGTATGTATAGGTCAGGAAGAATGGCATTACCACCATGTTCAGGGACCTCCCAGAAACTGTCCCATTTTGCCTTTTTTTCCCCTCTCTTTAACCTGGTGAAAAGCTGGGAGGTGAGTGTATAATGCAATATTTGAAAAAGATTTCAAGTTTTTCTAAGTTACTTTACGGTACAATTTTGGTTAATAATCAACATGTTACAATGGTGTGTATATTGTCTGACTTCTTTTGGAGGACAAATGGAATCAAGTTAGCCAAAGTTCTAATGTAATTTATTTCTATATAGCTTATATATAGTATGTGAAATACAAATATATTTAATACTTATTTACTCAATCATGGTGAAATTTGTCTTTATACTTAACTGGATGTGAAGAGAATTGGTTTAAGACTATTAGCAGGTTGAACTCATTTGTATAAGTTTTCCATAAAGTTTTTGCCTAGCACTTAATACCTCTACCATTTCCTTAATTTTCCATGCTCTATATCATCCCATCTCTAGCCCCCATCCTCATCCCAGACTTCCTTTCCCTCTGGTCTTTGCTCTAACCTGAGCTCTTGTTGCCTAGATAACACATCAAAAACCAGCCTCTTAGGACTGCAGTGCTCTTCTAGACTCTTCGTGCTCTCAGCTGGATTATCATTAAGTGAATATTGATAGTTCATTTTGATATTTAACTTTTTTCTTACGTGTTTTTTAATAGTTATTTTCTTCAGCATAGTACATAAGTGCATGCACACACAGTAGCCTGGGTGCTAGTACTACAGTGAGTTGTTTCATTTAAAAATTTTTTTAAAATTTATTTTTAGAGAAAGGGGAAGGGAAGAAGAAGGAGAGGGAGAAAACCATCAATGTGTGATTGCCTCATGCGTGCCCCCAATTAGGGACCTGACCTGCAACCCAGGTCTGTGCTGGGAATTGAATCGCAGGGAGTCTTTGGCTTGAAGGCCAGCGCTAAGTCACATTGTTAAAAATAACTAAGGTATTAAAATGCTGATTTAATGTACATGCTTTGTTTCCATCAAGTGATACTTGGGTATGTATTAACATTGTATTTGGTCAATAAATCATTTTAAAAACAAAATATAAAGGGCCTGTGAATGAATTATAAGGGATTGTATTGTTATTCTACTTGGAAATAGCGTAGGTTAGTATACACCAGATGTGGTCATAGGTTATAAATGACTATTTCTATGTAGGTATGGGTGACATGGAATATCAGCTTCATTCAGAAAGTATTTCCTTCATTTAGGACTAAAGTAACTGTTGTGGGTTAGGTACAAGGTGTTTTTGTTATTGAGCAGCACCACACTTAGAGGTGAGAATACAGCATGTTATTTACAATAATGTCCAAAGGAAAACCAAAGAACGTTAGCGCAGGTAGGGGTAGTACCTTTTAATAATCAGTTTGAGACTTGCACTACATTTGCATGGATTGAAGCAGGCAGAAGAAAGGAAAATGAAAGTATACAGGACTAGAAAACAAATCTTGGAATCTTGCTATTAAGAGTGCATTTTGTGTGATTGGCGTATTAGAGCACCGTGCAGTTGGTTGTCAAGTACCCATAACCCATTTGAAAAAAATTGCCTGCACATTGTACAGCTCATTAGCAATGATGGATATACTCGATGACTTCACACATGAAACTTCTTGTCCAAAATTGAGTGTTAGAGGGAGTTCAGAGAAGAGAAGGGGGCAGGGGAGTCTAACATAAACTAATTGGGAAATATTTACATAGGATGAGTGAGGATGTTCTTGCTGAGGGTTGGGGAGGGTTAGAGGGCCATTTAGAACACTAGGGTCAGAATTACCTTAGTTTGCTTATTATCTTCAACACGAGTTCTATCTTGTTTTGGTAGCATGCATTATCAGAGGGGGGCACATATGAATGAAGGCTGGATGCTGATACATGTACCTGAAGCTGGTAGTTCCCTGAAATGAGACTGGAAAAAGGTATTAGATACTTCGTGGTAAGGATCCAGGAGACCAGGAGCTTTTTGGCAGGAGAGAGATGGTAGTCATATCTGTGTTTCAGAAAGTTTGCCTTATAAAAAAGTTTAACTAGATTGTGGGAAGATGTACTTGTAACTCAGACTGTGGAGAAAGGAAACAGTCCATACAGGGTGGCAGGATTGGAGAACAGTATAAATCAAGATATATTGATTATGAAGATGGGGAGCGATATGTGGCAGAAAGAAGGTAGAGGTGATTGGTGTTTAATGAAATGGCAGGTACTTTTGGTTCTACCACCTTCCAGAAATAATTACAGCAGTAAGGTCAAGATGGGAGGCATCAGGTCCTTGTGACATCTAGAAAGGGCATTGAGCATAGGAAGTGGTGCTTAGGAAAAGGCCTTGGCTCAGGAATTTTGATGGTCGTCAAGAAAGTGGGTAATAATGGACAAGTGAAAGTATGAGACATAAGTAGTTCACCAATGCAAACGTTACATAGGTTAGGGTGCAGAGATAGCCCCTAAACATCTACAGACAAGATGAGGTGGAGCTGGAAGGGTCTGGTGATGGACTTGAGTCTCATGCCAAAATACACCTAACCCTTTAAGCCTCGGTAGAGCACTGTGGTCACATTCATTGGTTAAAGAAACAAATGCCATGTTAAAGAAATGGCGTTTATTGAAGGTTGGTTGTTTTATTCATACTTGGTCAAAGACAGAAAGAGTAAATGTGTAAACAACAGGTGTATTAACTTAACCTTTCATCTCTTATTCCTCAAAAGTAAAGTTACCTCTATAGGCCCTGTTTTGACATCATCCAGATCGTTCTTTGAGATCTAGAAATTATCACACCAGTGTGCATTCACTATCCTTCAAATGCTGTTAATGCATATACTAAATAGTTTTGACGTTTTTTGAGTAATATGTGTCTGGTACGCAAGGAAATAAAAATCGGTACATAGTGAAAGTAAATTTCCCATGTGTCCACCAGCCACTCAGCTTCTCTGTCCTTGGGCAACCATTGTGATTAAATTTATTGTGTATCCTTTCAGAAGTTTGACTCACAGGCAGAGTTGTCTACTTACTTAATACATAAGCAAGTACACTGCACAGTGACCATTTGCTTATTTTCTCACTGTATCTGGAAGATTGTTTCAAATAACTATGAGAGGGAGTCATTCTTTTTACACCCATTAGTTGAGCACTGTTAGGTATGTACCAGATCTTTTTGGGCTGATGTTTAAATGATGTTCCCCCGCCCTTTTATATGATCTGTAGTATGTTATAGGACCTGTGTTACGGAGTGTGTGTGTGATCATATTTATTAGATGAAATTTAAGATGCTGCTTATCCTAACTGCACAATGTGATCTTAAATATGTTCCTTGTATTCCTCAACTGAATGCATAGTCAATAAAATAAATCAAGATACTGATAAAAACAGATTGTTACAGGTAAAAAATAGGAATAGAAATTTTATGATTGTACTTGGGAGATCTTTAAAGTCTAAAGTTGTCAGTGAGAATTCCAGGAATTAGAGCCCTAAAGTCTTGTGCTTTAAATATTAAATTATATTAAGTGATGCCTGTTTTAGTAAATATTAGCATATCAGAAAGTTATATATGTTTAAGGTTATTAAATGGCATGATGAATGTTAACAGTTTGCTTTATGAGTTACTATACTGAGTTTAATAATGGCTTAGTTTTAATTCTTTTGTGATTGAGAAGAGGACATTAGACTCAAAATCATAAATCTTCCTTTTAAGAACATTCTGCACTTCAGCAGTGGGAAATGGGCATTAATAACATTGCTGTGACTAAGTAGCTACTCCTCAGTGGAAGCTTGAAACTGCGGATAGTTTTGAACCCTGTATATACAATGTTTTTTCCTAAACACATGTACCCATGATAAAGTTAAACTTATAAATCAGTCGCAGTATACCCTGGCCAGTATGGCTCATCCTGTAACTGAAAGATTGTGGGTTTGATTCCTGGTCAGAACACATAATTAGGTTGAGGTTTTGGTCCCTGGTTTGGGTGCATATGGGAGGCAACCAATCACTGTTTCTGACATTGATGTTTCTGTCCCTTTCTCTAAGAAATAAACATTCCTGTGTGAAGATTTAAAAAAACTGAAAAAGTGAGCACTTTATGGCGTCTGTTTGGCATATCTGAATTGCCAGCATAACTGATTTTGCACTTTGGAGCCACTAAATAAAATAAGGGTCACTTGAACACAAGCTCTATGAACCTCAACAAGTGAACCAATGACCTAGGCAGCTGCCAATGGGAGGGGAGCATATACATATGCAGATACACGCGGGAATAAGATGAGTCATGTCCTGGAAGGGACAGAGTGGGATGGTATGAGATGTCATTACAGTACTGAGTATGGCACACAAGTTAAAACTTATTATTTACTTTTTTGTTTTAAACTTTATGTTTCGGGACCACAGTTAACTGTAGGAAAATGAAATGGTGGATGAAGGAGTTCTACTGTACTTCATTTATAAATCAAGGAAGGATGAGGCTCTAAGCTCTAGCTTCCTCTAGAATTAGTAAAAAATCAAACACTTGTGTTTATCCCCAAAGAGTTGTAGATCATTAATTAGGAAATTATTACATAAATTTGAAGTCATATCAAAATGAAAATTTGTTTTAATTAAAAAATTTGTCTTAGGATAGTAACTTAAAACAATAATGAATACATTTATACCTAAGGACTTGAATGAGTACAGTTGGCTATTTGAAAATCAGAAGTCTCTACTTTGTACTTGAATATTTACTAGAATTGTGAATGTAACCTCTACAAGTTATGATAGAGAAAAAAACATTGTTTGCTTCATCATATATTGTAGTTATTAGGCTTACTAACATATTTATTGAGCATGTACTATGACAGGACTAGGGTCCATTATAGGCACTGGAAATACCTTCTACTCTGGGTTGTGGACACAGGTATGTCCATTTTTGTAATGATTTTATTTACTTTTAGAGAGAGGGAAGTGAGAAAGGGAGAAAAACATCTATTAGATTGGTTGACTCTTGCACACCCCCAACTGGGGACTGGCCCAAAACCCAGGCATGTGCCCTGACTAGAATCAAACCAGTGACCTTTGGCTTTGCGGGATGACACTCAACCCACCGAGCCAGTCAGGGCCAGGTATGTTCATTTTAGCTAAGATGGTCAGGGAGGCCTCTTTTAAGGAGACATTTGAGGTGATACCCAAGTGATCAAAAGGAGGGGGCTTGCAAAGTTGGAGGTGTTGAGTTGAACCCAGTTCATTGTGAAGGATATAATGCAAGGAAGGGGAAAATTTCTAATGTGTATGGAATTAGTGAACAAGGCAAGTTTTTTCTCAGCTCATTTTTTCTAATTGACTCAACCATCTAATGAAATTTTAGCACCCCAGATAGCTGTTTATGTATTGTAGATGTATCTTTTACTTGTGTCTTAATAATACATAAGGGGTTAAGATTTTTGCTATCCCTTATATCCACCTCCAACTAATTTTCTCCCTTTGGGGAGGTATGATGTATTGGGTTGGCCAAAAAGTTCATTATGTTTTTTTCTGTAAAGTAAAAGACTGAAGATTTTTTCTGAAAAATCATCATTTTTCATTTTTACCAATAACTTTATTAATAGATTTGGGTAGTTGGAGTATGTTGGCTATCTTATGCTATTGGCTTTTAGTGGGTAGAGGTCAGGATGCTGCTAAACATCTTCCAATGCCTGAGACAGCCCCACAACAAAATTATTTGGCCAAACTTCACAAACCACTTTTGACACTTCATCAGTCACAGCACCTTCTCCATACACTGCACAAATATATATCTTTTTGAGTTTCAGTTTTGATTTTACCTTTCTTGAAGTAATAAAGCATAATAGTCTGAAAATGTTCTATCATCAACATTAAAATGGCTGCACAAAAATTGACCAATTTTGATTTTTGTAAAATACACATTGCTATGACAACTGTCACAACACAATCTTAACACCAAAATTGTTTCCAATGAAGTTAAAGAATGCAGTTAGGGCACTATTAGAGCTATCGTATGGAGAAAACTAAATGAACTTTTTGGCCAACCCAATAGAATGACAATGTATGCCCAGATGCATAGTTGAGACTTTTCTTGATGAATAAGAAATGGTCGGAAGGACTTGGGCCTCATATTGGTATGATCTAGTTTATATTTTAGAATTTTTTTTTAACGGCTCATGGAGACTTTATTGATGAAGATCCAGAAGAAAAATGCAAACAGATTTTTTCAGTAATATGAGGTGGAAGGTAATGGTGGCATGGTTTGTCTACAAAGACTATTGATACATAGATAACAGAAAAGGGAGAGAATAATTGGATGTCACATTAGTGGTCATAAATAAGGTATGTTTGAGTATAGTATTTATTAAAGTTTAGGGAAAATGCTGTCTGAGACACAGAGGGGTTGCCCTCTGCTGGCTACTTTATTGTAGGAAGAGAATGTCTCTTGGGAAATAAGAAACAAGTTTGATTTTTAACCTTGATATAATTTTGTTTCCTACTTTTCAGTCATTTTGATATAAGATTACTCTCCTCTCCCCCAATAATTTAGAATGTCACAACTCTAGGTTTATTTCAAGTTTTTTAATTTTATTTTGTTTTTAATTTTAAACTATTTTATTGTTCAATTACAGTTGTCTGTATTTTCTCCCCACCCTCTCCAAACCCACCTCCCTCTTTTGCTTCCACCCTCCCCCTTGGTTTTGTCCATGTGTCCTTTATAAGTAGTTCCTGAAAACCCTTTTCCCCACTGCCCCTCCCCCTCCCCTCAAGTTTTTATTTTGTCTCAGTAGTAACATGCCCCCACCCCCATATTTTGTGCCTTCCATTTATTCCAGAATTTTTCACTGGGGAATCTGTTTAAAAGCTTGTCTATTCTTTCTTGTTCTGGCTTAGTTGGTTGGGCTTCATATTGCAAAGTGAAAGGTCACTGGTTGGGTTTCTGGTGAGAGTACTTGCCTGGGTTGCAGGCCCAGCAATTTTTTAAAAACATGTTGGCATCATGTGTTCAGGACAACCCATTAAAAGTTAACAACGTTAATGTATTCTTGTGTTCTCATGTAAATATAGTAAAGGAATACACTTATAATTAGAAGTTAGTGTACATCTTCCTCCCCTCAAGTCAAGTACCCCAGTGAGGACTTGCTAAATGAAGCACTAGATAAAGAGGGTTCTCATTGCTGTTCACCATGTTGCTTTATCACTGATTTTGTTCAGCACCGGTTTCCACCCTATTTTAAAATAGATTTAAATAGGTGGTCAGCACTGATCAGTGCAGATTGTACTTGTTTGATGTCTGAGTAATTTCTGCTTACAGCACTGATATTTATTTACTGCATAAATCCATTTTATGGATTCCATAAGAAATGTTTTTCCTAGTAAATTGATTTACATGGGATTTTCAAAGTAACAGTAGCTGCTATTTTTAAATGGTTTAAATGTATGGTGAAGACGAAACCATTGACTGTCATTTGGTAATTGTTCCCAGTGTTGCTTGGTTATATATGAACATGGTTGTACATTAACTAACTGACAGTGATTCTTTCATGAGGTAGTAATTTTCTTGACATACTGAAATGTTAAAAGAAAATAGTGAAGGCTGTACAGGTAAGTTCGTAGTAATCATCTGTCATCTGGAACTAGAAAAGTAATTTATTGTTACTGTAGCCCACCTTGTTTTTAAACCTTAACCTTGATTACATGATGATTAAGGATAGGTTTTTTGTTGTTTTGGAACTTTTGAAGAGTGGTGCTACAGAAATCTTGGGTCATCACAAGAGGATAATGCTGCCTTTTTTTTTTTTTAACTGAAATGATTCTATAGGTATTTGGGGACAAAATACATTTTAAAATTTTCATTGTCTTCAACTTCCAATCCTTTGTTTACCATCACAATTGCTTTGCAAATATAGCATATACATACAGATCTGGACCATTGAATCTAAGTTAATACTAACTACTAACTCTTTTTACAAGTGATTACTTGAGCCATGGCTGGTGTCGCTTAGTGGATTGAGCAGCAGCCTGAAAACCAAGGGGTCGCTGGATCGATTCCCAGTCTAGGGCACATGCCTGGGTTGCGGGCCAGGTTCCCCCAGTACAGGGCACAGGAGAGGTAACCACATGTTGATGTTTCAGTCCCTCTCCTTTTCCGTCCCTTCCCCTCTAAGAATAAAATTAATTAAAAAAATGATTAGTTGAATATCTTTGATAAAAGTTCTGTCAACTTGTATGTTATTTATTAGATTTCATGTGAGTCTTTTCTGTACTTTACATTTCTTTAATAACTTCAGCAAATGTTACAACCCTTGGAGAAGATTATATATTGTTTGTAAATTAGTTTCCTGAAAAATTTAGTTGCCATCAGTAAAGCTTAAAATAATATAATGTATCTTGTGGCTAAAAAAAGTTACAATCTTTTTTTTTCTTTAGTATGTTGTAGATTTCCATGTTAACATTTATAAATGATTATTCTTATTTACTTGAATAGGACCTTATTTTACGTACTTATTTCTTAATTTTGAGTTGCTACATCAACTTTAATTTTTTTTCTGATTCATCAATTTAAAACTTAAATCCTGCTTTTTAAAACATTTAGATTAGACCTAGCTGGCGTACCTCAGTGGATTGAGCACGGGCTGGGAACCAAAGCATCGCAGGTTCTATTCCCAGTCAGGGCACAAGCCTGGGTTGCAGGCCACAGCCCCCATCAACCGCACACTGATGTTTCTCTCTCTCTCCCCCTTCCTTCTCTCTCTAAAAATAAATAAATAAAATCTTAAAAAAATTTAGACTAGTCTGTCACTTTGTATTCGTGATTTTTGTTTGATTTAGCAGTGTCAGTTTTTATAGATTTCAGATCTTCTGAGCTTCTTTACAGTCAGTTCACCCTACATCAAAGGTAACCACTATTATTTAATCAACATTGGTCAGTGTTGCCTGTTTTTGAATTTCACATAGACACTTAAAACGTATAGTCTTTTGCCTGGTAGCTTCTTACACTCAGGATAGTGCTTTTCAAATTCCTGTGTTGTTGCATATGTCAGTAGTAACTTCTCTTTTATTGCTGCCTAGTGTAACCATGAAGTGAAGGTGACATGTTTTATTCGTCTAGTCTCTTAATTGATACACCCTTGGAGTAGTTTGCAGTTTGGGGTATTTTACATAAAGCTGCTATGAAAATTCTTTTACAGATCATTTAAGCATTTCATTTTTCTTGGGGTAAAACTCTAGAAGTGGAATTGCTGAGTACAGGGCATATGTGTGTTTCTTAGAAACTGTCAAAACAATTTGTCAAAAGCGTCTGTCCTGCTTTATGTTCCCATGAACAATGTGTGTGGTTCCCGTTGCTCTACATTCTCTACATGCAGCATTGCCAGTCATCTTAGTTTTAGTCATTGCAGTGAGTGTGTAGAGGTCATTGTGATTTTAGTTTACATTTTTGTAGTAACTTCTCTTATGAGTATATTTTCTTATGTTTTTGGTCATTGAGATAACTTTTTTGTGTGTGTGAAGTACTTTTGCATTTCCCCATTCATCATACTGTCATTGCCCTCTATAGTTAGGATGTGTGGTTTTATTGGTATGTGATGTAAAACATGGACCTGTGTATAATAGTGATATAAAACAAAAAAGTAATGTGTAGCTTTATTAGATTTTTGAAAAGCAGACGATATTGGGAATCCAGAATTGAATGTTCATAGTGTGGATTTTGGTTTTTGCAAAAGAACTAGAAGATGGAAGTTATTCATTATATAGCTAAATTTTTATAATGACTGACATGCTAACCTGGGGGAGGTCCATGGATTTGATGGAAAATCAAAGCCTTAGTTTCCTATTTTTATTTTATCACAGGTTTTAAATACATGAGTCATGAAAATCACACATGTTGAAAATTTATATTTAAAAGAAAAGTTTTATTCATTGATTCAAGAGTGGGAAACATTGATTTGTTTCACTTATTTATGAATTTCATGGTTGATTCTTATGTTTTGCAATTTAAAAATTATTGTTTATTTCTGGAGTTTTTAATTTAATATTCATTATTTCCAAATATTTTTTCCATTATCATTAAGTCCTTTTATGCTCCTTCCTCTCTGCAATCCCCATTCTGTTGTCCATGTCCATGAGTTCTTTTTCCTGAGTTCCTCCATATCCAACAGTACTACCCCCACCCCAGCTGTCATCCAGCTATCTATGTGTCTGTCTCTGTTTTGCTTGTTAGTTCAGTTTGTCCATTGGATTCCACGTATGAGTGAAAATGGATGGTATTTTTCTTTCTCTGATTGTACTGTAGCATGTCATCTGCAAATAAAGACAGTGTTACTTCTTCCTTTCCAATCTGGATGCCTTTTGTTTCTTCTTTTCTAATTGCTGTGACTAGAACTTACAGTACTATGTTGAATCTCTGTTGTTCCTGGTCTTAGGAGAATGCTTGTAGTTTCTGCCTGTTGAGAATGAAGCTGGTAGTGGGTTTGTCAGATTGGCCTTTGTGTTTAGGTATGTTCCTTCTATTCTCACTTTGCTGAGAGTGTTTAATTATAAATGGGTGATGCTTTTATCAAATGCTTTTTCTTCATCTATTGGTATGATCATATGTTTTTATCCATCTTATTTATGTGGTGAATCACATTTATTGATTTATGATTATTGTACCAACCTTGGATTCCCTGAATAAATCCCACTTGATCTTGGTGTTTGATCTTTTTGATGCATTGCTTTATCTGTTGGCTAATATTTTATGGTGGATTTTAGTATCTCTGTTCATCAAGCATGTACTTTCCTTTGCAGTGTTGTTTTAAAATATATATTTTATTATTTATACTATCACAGTTGTCCCAATACCTCCCCATTTGCCCCCCTCAACTTGGTACTACCCATTCCTTCCAGGAATTTCTCTCTTTAGTTTATGTCCATGGGTCTTACACATAAGTTCTTTGTCTACTCCATTTCCTATATTGTTCTTAACATCCCTGTCTATTTTGTACCTACCAGTTTATACTTCTTAATCCCTGCAACATTTTCCCCATCCTTTCCCTTCCCCTTGCCAACTGATAACCCTCCAAGTGATCTCCAAATCTATGATTGTTTCTGTTCTGCTTGTTTGCTTAGTTTGTTTTTTAGCTTTGCTTGTTGATAGTTGTATATTTATTGCCATATTACATTCATAGTTTTGATCGTTTTTCTTAAATAAGACCCTTTAATATTTCATATAATAATGGCTTAGCGATGATGAACTCCTTTAGCTTTACTTTGTCTGCGAAGCTTTTTATCTGCCCTTTGATTCTAAATGACAGCTTTGCTGGGTAGAGCAATCTTGTCTGTAGGTCCCTGCTTTTCATCACTTTGAATACTTCTTGCCAGTTCCTTCTAGCCTGCAAAGTTTCTTTTGAGAAATCAGCTGACAGTATTATGGGAACTCCTTTGTAAGTAATTATTTGCTTTTCTCTTGCTGCTTTTAAGATTATCTTTAACCTTTGGCATTTTAATTATGATGTGTCTTGGCATATGTGTCCTGGTTGTCCAATTTGTTGGTATAGAGTTTATAATGTTGTACAATCCTTTGTTTTTCTTTGGTGTTAGTTTCTCTTTCATTTCTGATTTTATTTATTTGGGTCTTCTCTTTTTCTTGATGAGTGTGGTTAAAGGTTGCTTTTTTAGACTGTATTTCATTTATTTCTTCTCTAATCTTTATTATTTTCTTCCTTCTGCTCACTTTGGGCTTTGTTGTTGTTTGTCAAGATCCTTTCAGTGTAAAGCTAGAATGTTTATTTGAGCTTTTCTTATTTTTTGAGATAATGCTATGAACTTCCCTCTTAAGATTATTTTCCCTGTGTCCCACAGATTTTGGATTGTTGTGTTCTCATTTTCATTTGTTTCAGAGTATATTTTGATTTCCTACTTGATCTTGTTGTTGACCCATTTACTGCTTAATAACAAGTTAGGTAGCTTCCATGTCTTTGTGTGTTTTTCAATGTTGTTTTTGTGATTAATTTCCAGTTTCATAGTGTGGTCAGAGAAGATACTTGATATTATTTCAGTCTTCTTGAATTAATGAGACTTGTTTTGTGTCCTAACATGTGGTCTGTCCTAGAAAATGTTCCACATACATTTGAAAAGTATGTATATTATGCCTCTTTGGGGTGAAATGCTATGAAGACATCAGTTAAATCTATTTGATGTAGTGTTTTGTTTAAGGCTACTGTCTTTGTTGATTTTTTTGTCTGGAAGATCTGAAGTCAATGGGGTTTTAAAATCCCCAACTATGAGTGTATTCCTGTATATCTCTTCATTTATTTCCATAAAGATTTCCTTACACATTTAAGTGCTCCTATGTAGGGTGTATAAATGTTTACTAGGGTTATATCCTCTTGTTGGATTGTTCCCTTTATCATTAAGTAGTGTCCTTTTTTTGTCTCTTACTATAGTCTTGGTTTTAAAAATCAATTTTGTTGAATATAAGTATTGCTACCCTAGGTTTTTTTTCTTCCAGTTTGAATGGAATGTCTTTCCCATCTGTTTACTTTTTTAGTTTCTGTGTATCTTTTGATCTGAGGTGCGTCTCTTGGAGGCAGTATATATATGTGTCTTGTTTTCTTACCCATTCAGCTACCCTCTGTCTTTTGGTTGGAGCATTTAAGCTATTTACTTTTAAGGGAATTATTGATAGATAGGTATTTAGTGCCATTTTACTGTTAGACTATTTTCCTCTATTTTGTTTTTCTTAGTCTTTGTCATGTTCCGCTTGTTCTTAAAACAGCGGAATATATGTTGCATGCTGGTTTGGTGTTTACAAACTCCTTTATAAGCTTTTTCTAGTCTGGGAAGCTCCTTATTTGTCCTTTGATTTTAAATGATATCCTTGCTGGTGAAAGTAGCCTTGGTTATAAGCCCTTGGTATCCATCAGCTTGAATATATTATGCTTCTCCCTTCTGTCCTGAAATGTTTCTATTGAGAAATAAGATGACAGTCTCATTGGTGCTTCCTTATATGTAAATACCTGCTTTTCCCTTGTGGGTTTTAAGATTCTCCCCTTATCTTTAAGCTTTGACATTTTAATTATGATATGTCTTAGTGTAAGCATATGGGTCCAACTTTTTCAGGACTCTATGAGCTTATCGGACTTGTGTGTCTTTTTCCTTCACCAGATTAAGGAAATTTTTGGTCATTATTTGTTCAAAAAGTTCGTAATCCCTTGCTCACTGTCTTCTCTTTTTGGTATTCCTTTGATGCGGGTGTTATTACACTTCATGTTGTCCAAAATATTTAAGTTTTCCTCATTTTTTAAAATTGTTTTTTCTCTTTGTTGTTCTGCCTGGGTGTTTTTTTTTTTTTCTTTTCCACATTACTGATTCATCCTCTCCTCATCAATCTACTGTTTATTCCTTCCAGTGTATTATTTATTTCAGATATTACATTATTTATTTCTGACTTGTCCTTTTTTATGGTTTCTGTGTCTTTTTTCATGCTGTTGAGTATCCTTATAATCATTACTCCAACCTAATTGATAAATTGCTTGTCTTCATTTCAGCTAGCTCTTCTGGAAAATTCTCTTGTTCTTTCACTTGGGGTCTATTTCTTGTCTTTCCATTTTGGCTGTTTCTATGTATTTTTATGTATTAGTTAGATCTGCAAAGACTCTGATGCAGACTTTGGACAGACACTGCTTTTAACTGCCCCTGGACAGTCTGTTTGGAGCTTTCAGTGATGCACAGAATGTGGCTCTTACTGCTATGCTTGAGTATGTGCGGAAAGAACCAGGCTACATACCATGGCCAGCTTACCATCACTGGGCCCAGGGGACAGTCAGTTAAAAGCCTTATAGCTCTCAGGGAACTTCCTTAGTTCAACTTAATCAGTTATATAGCCTCAAACTGTACTCAGCAGCCAGGCTTAAGTATCACATCGCGGGGCAGAGTACTGTATTTTGCCATGTATAACGTGCTCCTGTGTATACTGTGCACCCATGTTTTCGGTCCAGTGTTTCAGGAAAAAAAATTTTTGCTTTAATTTTTTAATTCAGTATTTCCTTGTTGATATGTAGATACTTGTTTTTTTGCATTAGAAAGGAATTTTAGCATTTGTTTTTGAGTATAATATGGTACAATTTTATGTAACGAATAATTATAAAACACAAGAACAGATATAAGGCATTTCAGGTGCTACCCATGTATAATGCACATCCTTACTTTTCCCTCAAAATTTTTGGAAAAAAGTGTGCCTTATACATGGCAAAGTATGGTAATTCCTGTGGGTGTGGCCATTGCTTTCCCTTAGACTGATACCACTTGCAAAGGAGTGCTGTGCCTGAGAGAGATGGCTCCTGGAGTATGGGGGATGACCCAGCATATGGATCCTGGTAGCTGTTCTTTCAGTTCTCTCCCCAGAGCCACAAGCTGCAGATTTTCTTCATGCATCTCTAGTCCACTCTGCCCTCCTTCTGTCGGAGCCCAGGGTAAGTGGCTGCAAATGGAATTTTGTGTTTTGGCCCTTTAAGAGGCCCTTTGTATCTTGAGCTCTCTCTGGTGGACAGAAACCCCACTGCTTTTCACAGCAAGATGTTTACTGGGTTACTTTTTCTGCTCTGGTGCTGTAGGCTGGGGAGTCCAGCTTGGGGTTTAGACCCCATGCATCTCTGGGTGAACCCCCTGGCCACTGAAACATCCCTCTGGAACTTCAGCTGCCACTTGTGGGATCTCAGTCAGCCCTCCTGTGCCTTCTCCACACTCCCTGCCAGTCTTGTGGTGGTGAAGTTGTTTCTTCTGTCTGCCCTTCATTACAAGGCTTCTCTCCAATTAGTATTCTGTTGGTTAGTTAGGATGATTTCTCTACAGTTGAGTTGTAATTCCAGATTGGTCCTGGGAGAAGGTTATTGCAGCTTCTACCTACTCCTCCGCCATCTTGGGTCTCCCTTTTGTTGATTTTGTATGTGTCCTGACTGGAGATTGAACCTACAATTTTAGTGTAATGGCACAACGCTCTAACCAACCGAGCTACCCATTCACAGCTGAACACGTCTTTTTTTTATTTCCAGTTAAATGTTAATTGAAATTGTATTTTGTAACATCATTCTTCACCAGTTGAAGTTGTATTATATCAGAAAGGATAAACTTGGTGTGTTTTCAAGTGTTTTACATACTTGCTTTTGTGAGCAGTGTCTCAAGTTCCTTTGGGAAATGATGGCTTTTGAGTTTTTGACCCTAATCTTTGGCTTTTGATATTATTGTTTTCACAAACCATTTCTTCATATTGTTGATATTCTTTAATGCTTAAGTGGAATGTTAGCAAGTATCCTGCATATTTTGCCTGTTGTGACTTGCCTGTAATGTGGTTATTAATTGCTTTAATCCGTGTCTTATCATGAAAGCAAAGAATCAAATTCAGGTGTGACTACTGCTCTTAGATCTCTCTGATGTTCTTGTTTGACCTGGCCATGCTTTGAGCATGTGGATAACAACGTGATTCCTTCATAGTTCTCTGCCAGCAGTGTCCATTTCTGAGGAAGCCTGTCTTTGAGGTTGACTTCTGGCAAGGTGTATTTCAATATGAGCCTTTACTAATGCCCTGTTTCTTGGGTTTTTACAATTCATATGGTGTAATTTTAAACAGCTTTGTGGAGCTGTGTTTAGCTTCTGTGCTTTCTGAATTATGTCTTATTTATATTTTAAACAGTCCTTTCTTATACATTACATAATATAAACTATATGTAATATACAAATGATAGTAGAGTCCTGTACCCAATGGAAAAGGATACCTTCTTAACTTAAAGACCGGGAGAATATTAGGTCCATTGTTAATTAAGAATGGGCCTATGTATCTTCAGTGTTTTATTCTTCATGAAAAGTCATTGGAAAAGTATGTGTGCTATTGGCTGTTTAAATTTTTGACTACATGGAAAAACCTAGGGTGTGTCTGGAGATGCCTTTTCTACTTTTACCAATTTAAATGTTGTGGCATGGGAGGGTATAATCCAACATTAACTTGCACATGGTTCTTACCCAGTTTTATTCTAAAATTAATTTAAAACATTCTACTTTTGTCCAAAGTTGTCACAGTCTTGTTATACTTTGATTTCAATTGAAGGATACCCCCCCTTTTTTAAGTTTTATTCATTTATTTTTAGAAAGAGGGGAAGGGAGGGAGAAAGAGGAGGAGAGAATCTTGCCCTGCAACCAGGGCACATGCCTTGACTAGGAATCGGAACTGGCGAGCTTTCAGTTTCTAGGTTTGCATTTAATCCACTGAGTCACAGCAGCCTGGGCAGAGACCTTTTCTTTTTATGCAGTTATTGATTTTTAAAAATATATTTGACAGTACTATGATGGAGAACAGCTGTTCCTTAGATTTAGAAATATTAAAGTCCTTATGTTTTTGTGTATGAACTTTTCTCAGAGATTTTAAAATCCTAAACCCAATGTCACTGAATGGATGCACATGTGCAGGAGTTCCCTGTGATGCATCATTAGTGTTGATTATAATGCAGTGTATAGTAAACTTGGTCACAGAATTTATGATTGACTTTGAACTCTGAATTCGGGTATTGAGGCAAGTCCCCCTTTTAAAGTCTAAATATTGGCAACTAGAAGTTGGCTAAATGGTATAGATCAGTATATTTAATGGTATGTAAAATGCATGGTCACTATGGTGAAAGTTGACTTAAAAATTCTAATAGCCCTGGTATCATTAAAAATTAAGTAATCCAGTTTGGTTTGGTTGATGGTTCAATTTATTCTTCTCAGCCTTAACTTGACTAAAGTCATTATGTATATGGTAGTAACCAAGTTAAAATGTGGATCACTTGAGGAACATATACCTAGCAAGTATTACATGCAGTAGAATGCTAACTGCAGGTAAAAATATGTAAAAGATATTTTTGTTATGTCTTATTTGAAACCATATTTAAGGTTTTATATCTGGGGCCTTGGGTCATGTTGGATCATCAGGGTGTATTAATCTATGAAACTTTTTAAATTACATGTAGTATTTTGAGAATTTGTTTGTAGGTTCTAGCAGGGGAGTACAGCTACCTGTATACCCTTGACTGAAGACCAGTGCTCTCCTGTGGTTGGGAAGGTCTTCTTCAACTGAGCATGCAGCTTTGGGAGGGACACACGTGGATCAGGGAGGAAGGGGACACCCACCTAGCTGGCCAGATCAGCTGAATCAACCCCTGTGGTCAGTGGGGTGACAGATGTCACAGCTAGATCACCCTCACATCCTACATGCAGAATTTTGTATACATACTTTTGTATTTATATTTCTTGGGGATGGTCATACTTCATCCAATCCTCAAGTGAATTTGAGACACAACAGGGTTTTGAAAACAGTACTCATCTAGGGTAGTAATTTTCATTATTTTTGGGTCATTACCCCCAATAGTTAAAAAGAAATGAAGCAATGTGCATATCTAAATTGTAATTGTGTAATACTGTACTAATATTTCAGGTTTGACACATTTTGTAAGGATAAACATAAAGTTGTTCCCCAATCAAAAATCTGGGGTGCATACTCTCTTCAAAAAACATTGTTCCAAGCTATTATTAGGATAGATAAGAATCTTTCTTGTGGAGCACAACAGATGTTGGTGTACCCTGCCTCGGTACAAGTAGAATATAATTTTGTAGATACAGTAGGAAATGCAGACCCTGTGTAGGATTATAAGGTTCTAAGCTTTCAAGAGGACCTAGCTATGGAAAAAAAAGGATTTAGCAAAATAGAGCCAATATTTTAAAGTCATTAGCAGAGATGATTTAGTGTTTAGGATTTACTATTACTTAATGCTAAAAACATAAAAGTAAGCTGAATGTAGTATCATTTGATGTTCTTTGAGGTAATGGATTAAAGGAAAATCTTAGTGAATGGAAATAACCAAATGTGGAAAGACTTTAAATAGCATCCTAAGGGAAAATGATTACTGTTAAGACTTTTAAGAAATTGTTACTGAATCTAGTTTATTAAAGGCTAAATCTGACTTTATTGTATCCTAGGAGGATAAAAACATGGATAAAGCTACCTGAAATTTGACGTCCAGCACAAATCAAGTTTAGAGATGAGGATGTACTGGAGTTGTTTCCTTTCAGGTAGTGTGTTGTAATGGCTCATCCTTTCCTTCCTTAAGATTCTACTTATTTATTTTTAGAGAGGGTAAGGGAGGAAGAAACAAACATTGATGTGTGGGAGATAGTGATTGGTGGCCTCTTGCACGCCACCAGCTGTGACCTGACAGGGAATTGAACCGATAACCTTTAGGGTTCATAGGCTAGCATTCAATCCACTGAACTACACCAGCCAGGGCTCCTTCCTCTTTTAGTCATTTTTTTCTGGTGCTGACTGTGGACTTTGTGATGAACATTCCTTTGAACAAGGTTGGAGATTAATTTTAAGATCTAAATTGTCTCTGTCTATTTGTCCTTACTGGTAGTAATGTGTTAAAAAACTGTTTTGAGAACAGAGACAGAGTTGATATATTAAAACATGTTATTTACTAAAGGAAAAACATCCCTCTTATGTTCAGTGATCTGAAGCCTAAAATTTTAGTCTTACATTCATTTGGAGAGACTATAACCTTAAAATGGTTTAATATCATAAAATCTTATCAATGCTAGAGGGATAGTAGGTAAACTTCTTCCTTGCCGCTTTGTACCCTTTGCAGCGAAGATCAATTTTTGTATTATTTTGCTAAGTTGGTAGACACACAATGTTATGGTAACATTTATTGTGTGGTCTTTTTGACAGAATTTGGATGATTGTGTATTGTCATCCTGATAGATCCAGAAAGTATTAAGTGTATTCCTTACTGGTTGATGACAAATTCCATTCTCTTCTTGCTACTACAGGTGTGGCCTCAGACCAGGAGTGTGAGCATACCTGAGTTTCTCAGAAGTGCTGAATCCCAGGACACACAGTAGACTGAGTCAGACTGCCTGTTTCAACAAGACTGAGAGGATTGGCATGAGACTAAGGACCATTGATGTAAGCATACCTACCTTTGAGAAATTTGACCTTTAATGTATCCAGCACCTCATGGAGCCCTGAAATGTGACAGCTCTTTTGCATACTGTTGTCCAGCTTTAGTAAATTAACGTTTGGCAGTGATTGTCAAAGCTAATTCCTAGTGTCACTATCATCTGGGAACTTGTTAGGAAAACAAACTCTTAGGGTAGGATCTAGCAATATTTTTTAAAAAAATGTTTTTAAGCCCTCAAATAAATCTGGTTTTCTACTAGAACCACTGACCTATGTGTACAGAAGAAAAAAAATCTAAATGTAGCCCTGGCTGGCGTAGCTCAGTGGATTCGGGGTGGGCTGCGAACCAGTGTCGCAGGTTCCATTCCCAGTCAGGGTACATGCCTGGGTTGCAGGCCATGACCCCCAGCAACCACACATTGATGTTTCTCTCTCTCTCTCTCTCTCTCTCTATCTCCCTCCCTTTCCTCTCTAAAAATAAATAAATTAAAAAAAATCTTAAAAACAAAATCTAAATGTGCCACAGTCAAAAGCTGTGGCATTGTGTGGCCATCAGAGAGAACTTTGTCAGCTTGTCAAGTGAATGTCATTGGAACTTTATGATTTTGAAGTTAATGTTTTTTGAAAAAGTGAATACTGGTAATTTACAGTAACTGCTTTTCATTATACATTTTTGTTAGTGAAATGATACATTCATTCCAGGAAGATAGTAAGTTTTATTAACCTTGTGAATATTAAATTAATAAAATACCAAATACACATTTAATTCTCATAGGAGGAAGTGACCTGGTACTATCCTCCTTCAAAAATCTTGTTAAAATAATCACTTCATTTTCAGGCTATCCTTTGAAACAGTGGTTCTCACGCTTGGAGGTGCAGGATAGGCCACTGAAGGGCTTGTAAGAGCAGACCCCCGTCAGCCTGTGTGTGATTTCTGCCCGAGTGTTCTCATTTCTACTTCAGGGGGCAGCTCTGTTTGGGAACCACTGCTTTTTATTAGTAACATATTTACCCCTTCAGGTACTTAATCTTAATCTCTATATAAGCTTACAACAAAATGCCAGCTCTAGAAGTGAATTACTGAAGGACATTTTTATAGTTCAAATAGACTAATTCAGTTCCTGAATATTTTTGGATCTGCTGCTCTTAACTCAGTGGATTATTTTCTTTCTTAACAAAATGCTCATAATGACACAGGAGGAAAAAAGCCAGAAAACCAGTTGTATTTCATTTTTGAGTTTATTACTCCATATAAGTAGTGTATGGATATATGAGCAGTAACACTTGATACTTAAAAAAGGAGGCCTCACAGACTGGTTCAAAGATATCTGGAATAGCACAAATATTACATTTTCACTCAGTTTGTTTTATTCCAGTTCGTTTTATTTTAAAGATATGTACCTACTCTTTGTATGGTCTTGCTGGTTAATCTTAGAAAATATTAGGGTAGCAGCCTACAAATAAGAGTGAACCATTGGAGGGACGGTCACCATCCCATGCAATCTCTAATTTTGGTCAGTTCCCAAGATAATGGACCACTCACAAAATCTGGCACTGTTGTGAGAAAAACTATTTTGGCTATAAAGCATTTATCTTGGCCCAAGGAAAGTAAATAATGGGTCATATAAGTAAGGCTGAGATAATATGTTGCAGAGTAATAGAAATTATATTCTTAAAAGTTGAAATGATGCCAGGTATTATTAGGTTTAGATCCCAACCAGGGGTCTTGTGGGAGCTCTGGGGTATGGACAGATAACTATTTCCCAGTTTTGTTTTATTATTTCCTGATTGAATTGTGAACCCTCACTGTCATTACAATTCCTAATTGCTAGTAGGACTCCTGCGTATGGAGATCAAAAAGCCAGGCCTAGAGATCCCAGATTGGGTGGGAAAGGTGCAGTGTACCTTCAGGTCAGCACAGGATGGAAGAAACAGGGTGGATCGCATCACTCATCCTCTGAACTGAGCAAAGTTTTAAAATTTTAGAACTTTAATTCCAGGGTTTTACCAGTATTATGCTATGCAATATTAACTGTATGAAAATTGAAATTCTCAAAGTTCTCATTTCCTAAGTCACTCTCTGCTATTTTGGTGTATATAGAGCTGGGCAAAAGCATGTTTCACTTGCTACTTTATTCTTGTATTAGTAGTTATTATTCACTGCATCATTTCCACTATGAACCACTAGTGATAAGCCTCCTTTTGCCCTACCTTGTGTGTTCTGCTTCTCTGCTCTGTGCTGAGCCGTCTCCTTGTACTTTTCTGTTTCTTTCCGATTTTACTCAAAGACTGGACTTCCATGATAAATGCTTTCTGAGGCCCTCTCATAGTAAGTTCTCAAAGCAGTACCTGAGTTTCAAATTGCTACCTCCTGACATCCCACCTGAATAAATTCTACAAATTTAGAGTTCAGATGGGAGTGATTTGAGAAGATATTGTATGAAATTGAAAAATTTCACATTCCTGGACTGAAACCAAACCCCCATCTAATTGTAGTTCATCATTTAGTGAGTGTTATGAGGTATTGCAAATGTAATGTGCTGTTTATAGCCACATTGGTGCAGTAAGGAAGTTAATCTGATTAACTTGAGTATATGTCCGTATGTATGATGTACTGAAAAGGAGTAATGGCTGAGGAGTGATTTTCTTTTTCTTTTTCAAGATAAAACTGAAGCAAAAAGCTGTGAACTAACTGCTTTTCAGGGAGTCAGGCCACAGTGTAATGCCTCCCATTTGTGATGACTGGCTTAGTCGTGAGCTCGCTTATGTCCAAGATTAAGTTCAGGTATGTGTTCTGTGTCATACATATTTTATACAAGGATATTGCTTTGATTTTCAGAGAAATCACTATCCACACTTTGTACATATAAGAAACCAGAACTTTCAGCACTTTCCACTCAGGGACAAGTACTTCACCTGCTATAGAGAAGCCCTAGTTCTGAGCAAAACAACTGTATTAAAACTGTGTGACTCATGTTCCTAATACACACTGTTCACAGTTTACTAGCATACCTGTCACAAGGCAGGTAGAAGCTGACACAGACAAGGTTTTACTGATTTTAAACCTTTATGTTCCCTGTTTGTCAAAATAACTCGCCCATTTTCACATTCTGCCCTTGCTGACTTCACAGAGCTTTCTTATTTCTCTGCCTCAACTCCTAAAGGAATTGTGCTCAGATTCTCTATTTGCTTTCTACCACCCTAGAAAGCCATGCCTCCTGACAAATAGTGTATGCTCACTTAATATGTTCTTGTACAGTTGTAGGATTATCTTAGGGTAGGATTTGGACATAATGGAAATTTTCTTAAAAAGCCCATTTCTCTTATATGTGTTCCTTTTCTGTGCACTGTTGCTAACCCAAATCTCATTAACTGTTTTCTAGAAAGCTATGAATTTGCATACAGTACTAGTACAAAATTCAATCTAGTTGAAGGAGTCCAACGCCAGCCACCATTTAGCTGAAAATCTATAATACACATTGCATCTCAAAACAAGGTGGGTACCAAAAGAAAATGGAAAGACCAACACTGTGGTGTTTTCTTGAGGAAACTGTCAAGAAGGGCAGTTTTAGCATGTAAAGTAAAAATGGCTCTCTAATTTGTAAACAATGATGGATCTAATACATGATATTCTGAAACGTTTTCATTAAAATTAGAAGTCATAAAATTAACCAAGAAATAAATTTTATGCCTTTCCATAGTCCATACTGAGTTTCATTTATTAGTTTGCCAAATATTTCTTAAAAGAATGCAAAAGTCAGACCTATGGAAAAGTCCGTAGGAACAATAACCCCACATGAGCCTCACTGGCATAGCTCAGTTGACCATCCCAGTGTTCAAAATAAGGATATTCCCTTTTGGGCCACTAAAAGGGAATATCTTTGTTTTGGTGGACACTTTCTTCTATTCCTTACTTTCTTTTTCTCTTCAAATAAGGGATAACTGGAAACATACAAAGTTGTCACCTCCAACTTGGAACGTGTGGGCAAATTAGAAATAGATCAGACCTCTTCCCTCAAACTTCAAGGGTGGCAAATTCATGCTTGGGGACACAGATTCACCTAGGGTAGTAGAAAATTTCAAGCTAAAAATTTTCTTGACCCTCTATGTACTATTCCACGTTGTGGAAAACTGAAATACGCAGTTTGGACACAACACTAATTATTGAAAACTGGCACAAAGGACGTACATTTCTGTATTTTATGATGTATAGAACACACTATTCTTAAGAGACTTAAACTGCATGAGGTTTACAGATGAAACTTTAAATCTGGAAGTGTTAGCAGTGCCAAGAATTCCAAACTGCTTGTAACAGAATATTTAGCAATGCACAGGTTTGAAAGCCAGTCCATCCTGATTCATTGTTTGGTCATTGTAGCTGCACTCTGTACGCACCTATTAGCAGTTTTACCTATAAAAAGAAAACAAGGCATAGGGATCAGCACAAACATAGTCCCCCTTAAACTTCCAAATTAAGTAGTTATCAATCAGGTATTTCAATGTTTTAATTAAAATAGTCATGATCTAAAGGCTTACAATTTGAACTTTTGTTATAAATACCAAAGCCTAGAAGAGAACCCAGACTGCTCGACACTATAGGGATGTAGTACACAGGTATGTGTACATATATCTGTCATGTTTTAGATTCAGAAAGGGGCATGTTGCACGGACTGTTACCTGAGGGAGCACTGGTCTCTATGAGAGGTATACCAGGAAACCACATGAGAGAGTCATTTAGAAAAACAATTCAAGTAGGAATACTGAATATGGGGAAAGGCTTCTCACCTTAGCGGTGGGTGCTTCTGTTAACCTTATGAAGAGTTTGTTGAGGCCTGCAACAGGGTTGAATGAGTAAACAAAATGACTATCCTAGGGAAGAAGACCAAAAAAGGGTCAGTATTTTTTCCAGCATCTCCACCTACGAACAGGCTAGGTCTAATAGTATAATGTTAATCTAAAGAGGCTAGAACCCTTTAGGACTGTGCAAGTTTTGTATTTGAATTCATGAGGCAATAAGCTGTGATTTATTTGCTTTTCCTTTGATTTACTAAAAAGATACAGATGACAAAACAATATCCAAATATTTAGGATTAGAATGTGTTAGTCATATTAGCCTGAGTGTTAAAGGTCTTTATAACTATTTAATTTTGGTTATTAAATCATGCATGAAGGTTCTTCAGGAGCATTTTTTTTTAAATCCTCACCCAAGGACATGTCACCATTGATTTTAGAGAGAAACATCAATTGCCTCTTGCACATGCCCCCTTTGGGAATTGAACCAGGAACCTAGGTATGTACCCTAAGGATCAAACTGCCAACCTTTTCCAGCACTCGGTTGGAAATGACATTCCAACCAACTGAGCCACATGGTCAGGGCCAAGAGTGTTTTTTATATTAAAAAAGAATGTATATAGCCACTAATAGATCAGTTATTACATTATTTTTATTTTTAAATGTTTATAATAAAAATCAAAATTATATCATGACCAGGCATACTTTTCTTTTAGAATTTCCTTTAAATGAATGTTGTTTATAATCACAATGATGGGAAAAGGCATACTATTTAAAATTGAATTTATATTCTGAATGTTAATTTTAAGACATGACAAACATAATTTAAGTTTCAAGTATCAAACATTTAGAAAGATTTTTGATAAAATTTAGGATTGGCTATTGCCTCATTTCAAACAACAGGTTTACTGAATTATAATTAAGACTTTATTAAAATATAGCATTTTAAAAGTTATCTTTTAATTAAAAAATGTACTTTTCAGTAATGAATCACAGAAAATCTTACCAGAAAAACAGGTAGCTGAAATTTATCATTTAAAACTACGGCTTGTACACTACATGGTCCACAGAGCCGAGCAATAACATCTTTACCCAAAAAGTTTGCATGGAAAATGAACAGCAGGATGCCAGAGCCTGAGCAAGGGAGATGCAAACACAAGAGTTTAACCCAGTCCTTGAAACTCCACCTTTGAGAGCCCCAAAGGCAGAAGCATGGGTGGGAGTAGCACAGCATGGTACATGGAAGTGCCCCAGCTAGCCTCTGTGCACTTGCCCCACCTACTTTCTCCTCCCCAGTGGAGAAGCCCTTCAATTGCCAAACCACAACACTTTAAAAATTTTTTTGTTCTATTAATAGCTCATGGAACTGACTTTTTAAAACTTGCTTTTCTATATTAAAAGTGGCATTTGCTGAATGCATAAATATCCACGGAAACAAACTGCTGGACATTCTATGGTGGTTGTGTTTGGGTGTGGGTTTGAGTGATTTCCCATTTTCTTCCACATACTGTTTGTATTTTCCAAATTTTGTGATTAACAGCAAATCTTATTTTTTGGCGGGGGGTGGGGGGGGAAGCATGAGTTGAAGCTGTCATTGAATGTCCAAAATATTGTGCAAGATTCACTTTGAAGAAAAGCTATACTTTTTAATAATACAACAAAACAGCTGTATCAGCTCTTTTATGGGTAAACTATTTTTAATGTTCAGAAGACACTTCCTCCTAAAAGAACATAAAGAACAATTTATTTATTTTGGTCCCAGCATTAAAGAGCACACCTTATACTTCTGTAAAGATTTTTCTCCAGATTTATAATGTGAAATGTCTGCTTGAATAGTCAAAATGACAAATCATGACTCTCAATGCCAAGTTCACCAAAGCTACGAATGCCTGTCTTGACAAGACTAGATTCAAAAAGAGTCAATGGGGACGGTACATGCCATTGAGTGAGCATGTGTACTGTGTGGCTGTCTTTAGAAGGGTCAGAGCTATGGCCAACTAGTGATTGGCAGCTTCATCACAACAACATGCCCACTCATGCACCATGTCTTGCGTAGAGTTTTTTGGTGGAACATCAAATCACCTACGTGACTCAGCCACCCTACAACCCAGATTTAGTACCCTGCGACTTCAGAGTTTTCCCAAAACTAAAATGACCTTTGAAAGGGAAGAGATTTCAGACGATCGATGAGATTTAGGAAAACACGATACTGCAGCTGATGGTGACTGGGAGAACTGTGTGAGGTCCCAAGGTGCCTACTTTGAATGGGGACTGGGGCATCATCCTATGTAGTGTATCTTGTATCTTGAATAAATGTCACTTTTTCATATTACATGGCTGAATACATTCTGGACAGACCTCATATAGACTTTTAATGGGTGGCAGGGTTTTATTTATTTAAACAAAGCAAAACAAAAAAGCCAGAGCTCAGTTTCCTACTTTCAGGCAGACACTCCGCTTTATAAAAGCTTGTGGCACCTGTGTCCTAGAGAAAGCAGTCATGCTACCTGCAAAGCAGCTGCTAAGCAGAGGCCAGGAGGCAGAACTGAAGTTTATAATTAATGCTATTGAAGGGCAGACATCTTCTGTTCCTCTTTAAAAAAGCAATTATTAGCAATAACAAAATTTCAGGAAAAACATTGATTTTGGGCTCAGAATCTAAAAAACTAGTACAATTATTATTCCCAACTTCCATACTTTTTAAACAAGTTATAACACCATTTTCTGTGGATCCTTTAAAGTCACATGGGATGGTACGCATCAGCTGGTCCTTTTTCTGCCAGAGTAGCTGTTTTTAACTATTTTACATAATTGCTGATACTAATAGAATTTTTTTTTAAAGATTTTATAAATTTTTAGAGAGGGGAAGGGAAGGAGAAAGAGAAGAGGAGAAACATCAGAATGTGGTTGCCTCTCACACGCCCTCTACTGGGGACCTTGGCCACAACCCAGGCATGTGCCCTGACTGAAAACTGAACTGGCAACCTTTTGGTTCACAGGCTGGCACTCAATCCACTGAGCTACACCAGCCAGGGCTGAACATTTTTTAAGGTTTGTTTATATAAGGAGATCTAATAGTGTCATATTTCAGACTCATGGAAAACATATGCTTACCTTCTGGTATGTTCGGTGGGGGTTTATAATTGAAATCCATTGAAAAATCTGGCCCTTCACAGAGACGATGACATGCTATTGGAAAAACTGGTTCTAGTAGAGCAAGGCGTGCTTCAAAGTAATCTTTTATTGTCTCTTCTGCTACCCTTGAAAGTCTAATCAAAAAGTATGTAGAGTCGTTAATGAAAAAAAGAATCATGAGCCATAAAATTATTACTGATGAATGCAGATCAACTTTAAAAACCACCTCTTTCCTCTTCCTGCTTGCCTGCATCTAATGTGCCACCTGTCTTTCTCACTGTCTGTCCTTTCCTGGGAATTTGGGTTCCATGAGGTCAAGTCTTCTCCCCACTGCCCTCTCTATAGTACTTGGTGCATAAACAGTGCTCAATACCATCCCTTTAATAAATGATCAATTTGGAGAATGGAAAACAAGATTTCTATTTAAAAAATAAATTCAAGAACTGCCATACACACTTCTTGCTAACAGTGCTTACTTTAGGAAGCAAATAAAATGATTAGTAGTGCTAAATCAGAAATTTTGTTTTGATTTTAACTTTTTTAAAAAAAGTTTATTTTTAGAGAGAGGGGAAGGGAGAGAAACGTTGACTGGCTGCCCTTTGCATACCCCCAACTAGGGTTTTGGCCTGCAATCCAGGCATGTGCCCTGACCAGGAATTGAACCACAGACCTTTGTTTTGTTGAGACAACACCCAACTCACTCTGAGCCACACCAGTCAGGCCTTCATTTTAACATTTTTTAAAAAGTGTATTTTACTGTCTGTGCTATTACAGTTGTCCCATTTTTTTCTCCCCTTTATCCCCCTCTATCATGTACCCTTCTACCACCAGCATTCCCCCCCTCCCCCTTAGTTTTTGTCATTGGGTCGTATATGTAAGTTCTCTGGCTTCTCCATTTTCTGTATTGTTCTTAACCTCCTGCTGTCTATTTTGTACCTACCAATTATGCTTCTCATTCCCTGTACCTTTTTCCACATTCTCCCTTCCCCCTTCCCACTGACAACCCTCCATGTGATCTCCATTTCTGATTGTTCCTATTTTAGTTTTTTCCTTAATTTTTGTTCTTAGATTCAGTTGTTGATAATTGTGAGTTTGTTATTTTACTGATCGTATTTTTGACCGTATTTTTCTTGGATAAGTCCCTTTAACATTTCGTATCATAAAGGCTTGGTGAAGATGACCTCCTTTAACTTGACCTTATCTGGGAAGCACTGTATCTGCCCTTCCTTTCCAAACAATAGCTTTGCTGGATAGAGCAATCTTGGATGTAGGTCCTTGCCTTTCATGACTTCAAATACTTTCCAGTTCCTTCTTGTTTGCAAGGTGTCTTTTGAGAAATCAGCTGATGGTCTTATGGGAGCTCCTTTGTAGGTAACTGTCTCCTTTTCTCTTGCTGCTTTAAATTCTCTCCTTATCTTTAATCTTGGGAAATACAGTTATGAGGTACCTTGCTGTGTTTCTCCTTGGGTCCAATTTGTTTGGGAGACTCTGATCTTCCTGGACTCCCTGGAAGTCTGTTTCCTTGTCAGACTGGGGAAGTTCTCCATTATGTTTTTTCAAGATCGTTTTCTCCTTCTGGCTCCCCTATGATTTGGATATTGGAAAGCTTAAAGCTGTCCCTAAGGTTCCTAAGTCTTATCATTTTTTTTGAATTCTTGTTTCTTCATTTTGTTCTGGATGAATGTTTATATCTTCCTTATGCTTCAAATTGTTGATTTGAGTCCCAGTACCCTTCCTGTCACTGTTGGTTCCCTGTACATTTTCCTTTATTTCACTTTTGATGCCCTTCACTTCTTCCTCTATTTTGCAACCACACTCAACCATTTCTGTGAGCATCCTGATTACCAGTGTTTTGAACTCTGCATCTGGTAGGTTGTCTCTTCATCACTTTGTTCTGTTTTTGGAGCTTTGATCTGTTCTTTCATTTGGGCCTTTTTTTTTTTTTTTGTCTCTGTCACCTGTTACACAATAAGGGGTGGAGCCTTAGGAATTAGCCAGAGCTGGGCAACCCACATAGCTGTTTTTTGGTGCTATATGTTGGGGAGGAGGTCTGAGAGGGAACAATGCCACTTGCTTGGCTCTGTGCAGGTTTCTAGTCACTTCCCCTGCTACCCACAAGCAAGCTGGGCACTTCTGGTGCTGATTCCTAGGTGGGTGGGTTTGTGTATGTTCTAGGACCCTGTGGGTCTCTTCAACAAATCCTTCTGTTATGTTAGGAGTTTCTCCTGCCACCGCAGCCCGCCCCCAGGTTTTTAGGCTTTATTTCCATGTGCTGGGACCCTGGGTTATGCAGCCTGCCTCACTCCCCAGTTGGTCCTCCTGGTGCATCTACATGCAAGTGCGGGACCACCTGGTCTTCCAGCTGCCGCCCTGCTGCGAGTCCAGGTCTTCTCTGCCCCAGCTGCCCGTCTCCACCTGCCCCTACCAGCCTGGATGAATGTTTCTTCTTTAACTCCTCGGTTGTTGGACTTCCATTCAGTTTGATTTTCTGGCAGTCCTGGTTATTTTTTTTATTTTTTTTTTTTGGTTTTAAATTTGTTGTTGTCCTCCTCTTGGTGGTGTGAGGGGGAAAAGTAGATCTATCTATGCCTCCATCCTGGCCAGAAGTCCCATTATGAAAAGCTGTATATAAGCATCTTCTCTCTCTCTCTTTTGCTCTTTTTTCTTTTTTCCTATTTGGCAAGGATCTTTTTGTTGTTTGTTCAGCTCTAGTCTCATAACTACTTTGCTGAGGTGAATGCCCACATGAACAGTTGTACCATCAGCTTTCTACAGGCTACACTTGTTCAGTGTAAATGAAATAATTCTTCCTGTAAACCTGGATTACACTGCCAATTTGCTGCCTTTTATGCCGTCCTTACACAACCTGAATTTCCCTGTCATTTGGGATGGGCATGGATCAAAATGCTGTACTTCTGTCTCAGTTCTTTGGAACCAGGAGAAGACATAACCTTTCTGCAAATGTGGGAAGATGCACTGAAATGCCTTTTATGGTTCTTGCTCCGGTCAGAAGTAACAAAAGTACTGAACTATGTTTTGGGTGCTGGTGTTTCAGTTATGACTGCAGAACGGCAGTAAATGTTTTTACATTATCTCACCAGCAAGGTAACTAACTCATGTAGTTTGCCCCAAATATTCTGGTTTTAGGAGGTAAGTCCGGCATTCCAGGAATCCTCTGTCTCATGCAAACAAGGAAGACCAGAATCAGGCTACCTGAATTTGTTACCCATGTTGGTTTCCCAGGATTCCTTGCAGCCATAAATACTAGCCAAAGTCATATAGGAATTACTGCTTGGTTCCTGACTGGGTGGCTCAGTTGCTTAGAACATTGTCCCATATACCAAAAGGTTGAGGGTTTGTTCCTTGGCCAGGGCATATATGTAGGTTGTGGGCTTGATCCCCAGTTAGGGGACATATGGGAGGCAACCAATTGATGTTTCTCTCCTCTCTCAAATCAATAAACATAAGCTTGGATGAAGAGTAAAAAAAAATACTGCTTGGGTGAGGCTGTTAAAGAGGGCAAATTCATTAGACACATATCCCTTCATTTTGACCTTTGCCGTTTTTTTGCTTCTTGTCCAAAATTTACCTTACTTTTTTTGTTTTCTTGCAGACGTGAAGATCCAAGTCACATTCTAAGCATGGTGGATGAGGATAAGAAGCTCTTCCTGCCCAAGACTGTATAGTCCTATACTCCCTGTTATATGAACAATAAATGCCTAACTTTTGTTAGCTAATGTTTGTGACACTTCTGTTATGTGTTACCAAAATAAATGATTCAGAATTCATTTGAAAGAGAATGAAACAGATGCATCCAGACAATGGAATGATCATTTAGGAAAGGCTATTTACATACTGTATCAATTCCAACTATATAACATTCTGGAAAAGGTAAAAATGTATCGAGACAATAAAAGGATCAGTGGTTGTCTGGGTTTACTGGGGAGGGAGAAAACAATAGGGAGAGCACAGGAAGTTTTAGGGTGCTGCGGCTAACAGGACATACATTTGTCAAAACCCATTGAACATATGCCAGCAAGGTGAACTCTAACATAAACTAAGGACTTCAAATGATAATTGTCCAGGTAGGTTAATTAATTGCACCAGTCTGGTCAGGGATGTTGATGGTAGGGGAGGCTGTTTATGTGTTGAGGCAGGGGCCCTGTGGAAAAATGTACTTTCTGTTCAATGTCACTGTGAACTTGGAAGTGCTCTAAAAATTGTGTCCATTAAGTAAAACAACAATGAACTAAAATTCAAGATTTTAAGGAGATACTTCTGGACAGGATGATGTTAAATTTGAAAGTTTCTAAGACTTCAGTGTTTGAAGAGAAATAATTCATATGCCACTTTACTTTGTGATCTTTTGAGAACAGAAGCCCAAAGGGACTTCCACTTGATAGTCTTTTTCTAAGCAAGCAGATACAGACCAGCCCAGTTTCGATATGTGTGGTCCTGTGACGTATCCATGGCACAGTTACAGCACACTTACGTGTCTAAATGATTCTTCAGCAAGTCGTACACCAATACGTTGTTACACTGCTTTGCAAAATGCATTGCGCTATTTTGGTGCTTTGATAAAATATTGCAGTCAGCTCCACATTCAATGACAAGTCGTACAATGTCTGAATTTCCTCTTTTACAGGCCTACATCCAAAAAAAAAGAGTAATAATTACTTAACTGTAAATACCAGTCAGTGTTTATCCCTTTCTCCACACATGAACCAGCCTGGGAGCTCTTTGTGAAGACAGGGAAGGAATATTGGAAACACCCTGGATCTGGGTGTCCCCAAGTGTTAGGAAGTTACATAAACAGGAGGGGACCAGTCCAGAAATCTGTGTGCTACATTCAATTCCTTTTGTGACTGATTCCTTGGGAAAAGACTAACTTTGAAAAAGATACTTCTATCCCAAACTGGAAGAAACATCAGATCTTTCTAAGCTCTGCTCTCCACCCATGTCCTGTCTAGTGGCTGACACCTCAGCAGAGGCACCCAGGGGAGAAAGCCTGCCTCACTCTTAGAGGGGTAAGCCCTGGGATTTTAAAGCACCTCTTAGCATCACAAAATTTTAGAATTTTCCTAGTAACTGCTCTAAAGGAAACTAATAAGCACAGACAAGTCTGAATTTAGGAAATCTAGAGCAGCGCCAAGGTAAAGACCACTCTGGAGTATCTGTTTAGAATCTACCTGGTGATTTCTCAGTAAGATAAAGTTGTGCTATGTCTGCCCTAAATATATGGCAGTATTTCAAATATATGGTAGAAAACTTTCAAAAGTAGGACTCCTTAACAAAATAAACATTTCCAAGAGCCACAAATGAAACAGAAAGACAAGCAGTGAGCTGAGTTTAAACCCCAAGACTGGAAAAACACTGAAGTGGCAGGCAGGCCAGGCCTCTGGAATGAAGGATTAGGGAGCATACTCTGGGAGCCCATGGTTAACCTGGCCATGGACAACGCTCACTTACTGACTCATGAAAGAAGGCTGAAACAAACGGCAGGCAAATGCCAACTCAGCTCAACAGGTAAAAAAGCTGTGTCTAGGGAGGAAGGATTAGCACAGCCTGCACTTGGGGAACTAAACCACTACTAGGTACCAGGAACTGCTGTGTTCTAACAGCATTTTAGGTGAGGAACCTAAAACTGCCCCAGGAACAGAATAGATAGAAAATGCCGAATGGGCCCCTGTAGACACAAATGCAAAACTGCTAAACAGGAGTGCATGGGGAGGCTTTAACAACCTCCACTCAAAACTATCTGCATGGCCCTGGCCAGGTATGAGTTGGTTGAGCGCTGTCCTCATGTACCAAAGTTGTGGATTTGACCCCTGGTCAGGGCACATACAAGAATCAATCAGGAAATGCATGATTGTATGCAACAAATTGATGTTTCCCTCTCTCCTCCTTCCTCTCTCTAAAAAGGGCAATAACACAAACAAAAAATCTACCATTCTGAACACAGGAAGGACTCTAAAGCTCAAGAGATGCATTCACTAATAAAAACCAGAGTACAGCCTTCACTTCCCCATTCTTTAGGTTCTGGTGCATAGCCCACTCCAGCTCCCCTTGGCATAGTCCAATCACCTTCACAGCGACAGTGTAGCCACATAACACAGCCACCCTAAGGCTGTCTGGAAGTCACAGGACTTAGCCTGGTCTGGATTCTGATGTAATTCCTTAGCTTCATGCTTACTCCTCTCACATCACTCATCATAGTAAATGTTAAGCGGCTCTCTGATGGTCTGTCTTCTCCCACTCATCTGCATGTGCCAGTCCAGAGACTGCCCTGTTCCCCATCATGTCCCCAGGCCCCAACACGCACATCAGAGAGATGGAGGGAGATGAACGAACATGTGAGGCATTTACCTTCATTAAAGCAGTCTCACCATTGCTCTGTTGAACATTTACAAAAGCTCCTGCTTCCAAAAGAATAGCCACTGTAGTTAAAAAGTTCTATTAAAGAAAAAAAAAAACAAATTTAGTTCTCCAAATTCTCTCAAACTAAGATATTTTCAGATGTTTTGAAACTTTTAGTGATCATGGAAAAAATTCTACCCCAAGCACATAGGTGAACGCAGTTTCCTGTTTCTTTACTATGCAGGATCCTGGAAGAGCTGGGAGGTGCCAGCAACCTCAGTCTGAAGTTTAACCACTGCTTTCTACATAAGAACCACTAAATAGCAATCCTCTAGAAAGATATATATGGGAACACTTTAATTATACTCACCAAAAGGAACAATTACTTTCAACTGAAAAATATTTTTAAGAAGACCTAAGATTGAACTGATTTTAGTATATTAGAGGTTTGTTTTCAATACAAATCACTTCCAACTAAATAATCATTTTGAAAATTCAACTGCAAAATACTACTGTTGGTAAAAAAAAAAACATTCATGACAAGTCGTAGATGAACTGAAATATAAAATTTTTAAGTTGATTGTACAACTGATATTTTACCACAAAAACATTCTTAGTCCATGGGTCGGAATTCCTGTAAGACTATGAAATGACCCACCTTTTCAGCTGCATGAATGAGTGCAGTGGTCCCATTCTTCTGTCTGCCATTCACTTTGGCTCCCTTTCTGATGAGGAGCCTCAGCAGGTCATCCTGCCCTCCTGCTGCAGCCAGCATCAACAGTGTCATCCCACTTGAATCCTTTATTGGTTTTGTTTTAGGGAAAAAAGTCAATGGTTAGGAAGAAAAATTTTAGAATGAAGTTATTTCCATCTAGACTATTTCAATGTGAAATCATTAAAGTGCACTTATGTAAGCATCTACTTACAATAAAAAATAATCTTTAGTATTTTGTACGTTACCATAAAATTTTACAACTTCCATGTATTAAGTTCTAAAGGAATCTCAATACTTTGCATGAATCTTTTTTTTTAAATTTACTTTTCATATTAGAGAGAAGAGAAAGGAGGGAGAAAGAAGATGAGAAACATTGATGTGAGAAGTATCAACTGGTTGTCCCCCTCCCACCCTGTACACACCTCAGGGGACCAAACCTGTAACCCAGGCATGTGCCCTGACCCAGAATTGAACTGGTGACCTTTGGTTCTTGTGATGAGGCTCATCCAACTGAGCTACATCAGCCAGAGCATGAATCCGTTTTTTTTTTTTAGTAGTTCATTTTTTATTGTATTTTTTTTCTACTGCCATTTATCCTCCCAATACGCTTTTCCACCTCCACTCACCCCCTTCCCCTGCAATCACCACACTGTTGTCCGTGTCCATGAGTTTTGTTTCCTTTTTGCTCTAACCCCCCACCCCTCCAAGTTCCCCCCAGAGCTGTCATCTGCTCTCTATAAGGCTGTCTCTCTTTTGCTTGTTAGTTCAGTTTGTCTATTAGATTCTACATATGAGTGAAATCATATGGTATTTGTCTTTCTCTGACTGGCTTATTTCACTTAGCATAATGTTCTCCAGGTCCATCCATGCTGTCGTGAGGGGTAAAATTTTCTTCTTTTTTTTTTATGGAAACGTAGTATTCCACTGTGTAAATGTACCACTGTTGTTTTATCCACTTATATATTGTTGGGTACTTGGCTGCTTCCAAATGTTGGCTATTATAAATAACACTGCAGTGACCACAGGGGTGTATATATGCTTTCGAATTAGTGTTTTGGGTTTATTTGGGTAAATTCCCAGAACCGAAATTGCTGGGTCATAAGGCAGATCCATTCTTTATTTCATTTTTAATTTTTTGAGGTATCTCCATATTGCTTTCACAGTGGCCACACCAGTCTGCATTCCCACCAACAGTGCAAAAGGGTTCCCCTCTCTTCATATTCTCACTAGCACTTGCTGTTTGATTTACTGATGACAGCTATTCTTGACAGGTGTGAAGTGCTATCTCATTGTGGTTTTAATTTGCATTTCTCTGATTAATGATATTGAGCATCTTTTCATGTGTCTATTGGCCATCTGGATGTGCACAAATCTTGGTGCCTTCTAAATGGCAAAGGCACTTATCTCAAATTTCAGGTCTGAAAGTTTCCTTGTGTTCTATGTAAAACTCCTATGTTGATTATATTAACCTAGTTGCCCAAAGATGTAACGCTAGAAATAACCACTGGTCACCCAAGCCCACTGTATTGAGGACACAATGAAATGAATGCTATCTAGGTTAGACAGCTGTTGCTAACTACTGGGAAGTAAGAGTTTGATTGCTCTAAGGATAGGGAAGATTCTTATAAGTAGGAAACAGGATGCTGATATTCAAAATTCAGTAAAAAAAACCCCTGCTTGAAATAAGATACAATTACATAAAGTTGATGAATAATAAAAAAGTAACTACTAGCTGAAATATATCTCATTACTAGTTGAAACAAACTTGAGAAAAACAATTAATTAAATATCATTTGATATAACTACATTCCAATATTATGAGTTAATCTGGTTATAACCTGAAAGTTTAGCAGAATTTACTGGTATGAGTAATCTGAGGGAACACAAATGTAAGAAAAATTATTCCTAGCAGTAGCACTTTAGATGAACTCAAGAGGATCCACTCAAACTGAAGTAGGAGTATAACTACTTTCTCTCATTTGGAAAAATCTAACTTTAGAAAGTTTCTCTGCAGGTATCTGCAAAAGAGCTGGATGGGGTGGTGACTGGGGGGCCATAGTCAGGGTGGTAGGAGGAGGAGGTGGCTTTGAATTCCTATAAATGGCATCTAAATGGCACCAAAGTAGTACCCTAAGCCTAAATTCCAGGAGGGTGAGCAAGTGCTGTGCTTTTAGGGGCCTCCTCTTTATGAGGCAAAATGGGGGAATGTTGCCATAAAGGACATTTATATATTACAGTGGCTAGAACAAAAATTGGGACCTATGAGTTCCAGAAAGCAAAGTACTGAAGTTCATGGACAACAATCTGCAAAAACAGTGAGAACTTCAAAAAGATAGGAACATATGCAGGGGGGGAAATGAGAGGGGCTGACCCAGGTAAGAAGACAGCTTGGTCTGTAATAAAAAAATGTTTAAGTGAAAACAACAAAAACCAACAGAAAACACACTTGGAAATGTAGATGGTGGCAGTACCAGTGAGACACATCAGCCTCTTTGCAAGATGTTACTTCTGAAAATGAGGAAGCATTTATGAACAGAGCTGAAGTTAAAGCTGATTCCTGAAGAACTAAAACTCTGGCTTGTTGATGACTGTGACTTAATTACCTGGCAGAAATAGCTCTTTCATTTTCCTGCCAACAAGAATGTGGATTCCATTCTGGAAGATTATGCAAATTACAAGGCAACAAAAACAAGAAAGATTAAGCTGCTAATGAAGTGTCAGGGATAAGGGAATACTTCAATGTAATGTTGGGCACTCAGCTACAAAACAAATTTGAGACAGCAGTATGCTGAAATCCTCAATCCTCATGTATCTCCCTGAAGTACCCATGTCTCAAGTGTATAGAGCCCCCACATGTCTTGAGAGTATTTATATAGACTGGAGCAATGTTAACCTATACAACTCAGAATAAGAGGAGTCTTGCTTTAATTACTGAGTAATTTTTTGATTTCCTAAAATACCTTGCAAAGAACTGTGCAAATATGTTTGATGCCCCAGTAATTACAAAGTGGCTCCTCCTGTGTACCACTGGAAAGCTGTGTAAGGTACTTGCTTACACTATGTTTGGTGTAACATTTCTAGTCTTAGTCCTTCTGTTGTACAAATGATGTACTTTGATTTTCTTTACTGTTAGTTATAACTGAAGTGATGTTTGGTTTCTGTTTACTTTTAGATAGAGAGTATAAAAGGGGTTTTGGCTCCTTCTTTCTTCTTCTTCCTCTCTAAATGGCTACCAGTGTATTGATGGACAACGGAGAGACATGCTGTAGAGTGTTCTAGTGCCTATTTAACAAAGATGCTTTGGATACTAGTGGTTCTATTTCTTTGACACTGTGTACTTTTATAATATGTATTTATGCTATAAGACAAAATGCTAATTCCTAGTTCCAAAGGTTTAATTCAGTGTATATAAATGAGGATACTCATCCACTTGTGCTCCTTTTTTAAAATTGGTAAAGAGCCCATCCTTTGTAAGTCATCCACATTGTCCCCCAGGCATTTTATCTTTGTTAAGAATGCTAGAGTGGTGGCTTGTTTTATGGTTTTTGTATTTATGTCTAATGCGCATTTTAACATGATAGACACAATGCATTGTGTAGCTACAATTTTCTGGAAAAGTCAATCTTTTAGGAATTGTTTTTCAAATCTTCAATAAATCTATTCCTTGACTAAAAAAAAGAAACAAAGTTCCCTGCAGCCACTGTGCTTTTAATAAAGAGCACAACATGCATAAAAACTTAATGCAGCTAAAAAAATGATAAAAACTTAAGCAGCTAAAAAAAAAATGGGTATAGGAGGTAAAGGCTATCCATTGGATACTACCACAAAGAAATCAAACCTGACACCGAGACAATCCCACTCAGACCAAGAACAGAACAGATCCCATTTAACACCGTTGTTCAAAATGCCACCCATTTCACAAGACTAGAGAAAGAAATATTACTGGAAAAAAGAGAAACAAAATAGCTATTCTACGAAGATGATCAAACTCTCTATTTAGAATATCCAAGGCAAGTAACTTAAAAATTATCATGGTACGAGAATTTCCTGTAAGTGACTGGAGACATACACACACACAACACACAGAGAAATCAATACCTTTACCACACACATACAATACCCAGTTAGAAAACAAAACGTGGGACTTGAGGCCAAGATGGAGGTGTAAGTAAATTTGCTTCACTTCCTTGCAGAACCAAAAGAAAGACAACAACCAAGTTAAAAACAAAAACAACCAGAACTTCCAGAAAACCGTATGGATGTCTGAAAACCAAGGAATTAAACAAGAAACATTCACCCAGACTGATAAGAAGGGTGGAGACAGGCAGCAGGGGTAAAGAGGATGCGTGGCAATGCGGCAGTAGCTGGCGAACCAGGTAGTCCCACATGCATTGAAGAACCAGGAGGAACAAATGGGGAGAGAGACATATAGAGCAACCCAGTCTTCCAGCATGGGAAACTAAAACCTCAAAACCTCTGGTGGTAAATATCTCTGGGGGTTGTGGGGTGGGAAAAACTCCCAGCCTCACAGGAGAGTTTGCTGGAGAGACCAATGGGGACCTAGAAAGTACACAAACCCACTCACACAGGAATCAGCACAAGGGCCCAATTTGCTTCTGGGTAGCAAGGGAAGTGACTGAAAGCTGGCCAGGAGCTGAGCAAGTGGTATTGTTCCCTCTCAGACCCCTCCCCCACATAAGCTCCACCCTTTACAAAGTCAATAGGTACTCTGAAAAAAAGGTCCAAAGGAAAGAACAGTTCAAAAGTCCAGAAAAAGAACTAAGCGATGAGGAGATAGCCAACCTATCAAATGCAGAGCTCAGAACATTGGTAATCAGGATGCTCACAGAAATGATTGAGTATGGTTGCAAAATAGAGGAAAAAGTGAAGACTATGCAAAGTGAAATAAAGAAAACTATACAGGGAACTGCCCTGGCTGGTAGCTCAGTGGATTGAGCGCGGGCTGCGAACCAGGCATCGCAGGTTCGATTCCCAGTCAGGGCACATGCCTAGGTTGCAGGCCATGGCCCCCAGCAACCGCACATTGATATTTCTGTCTCTTTCTCTCTCCCTTCCTTCTCTAAAGAGAAATAAATAAAATCTTTAAAAAAAAAAGAAAAATATACAGGGAACTAAAAGTGAAGGGATGGAAATCGGGACTCAAATCAACAATTTGGAGCATAAAGAAATAATAAACATTCAACCAGAACAGAATGAAGAAACAAGAATTCCAAAAAATGAGGAGAGGCTTAGGAACCTCTGGGACAACTTTAAACATTCCAACATCTGAATCACAGGGGTGCCAGAAGGACAAGAGGAAAAAAGCAAGAAACTGAAAACTTATTGGAAAAAATAATGAAGGAAAACTTTCCCAATGTGGTGAAGGAAATAAACTTCCAGGAAGTCCAGGAAGTCCAGGAAGCTTAGAGTCCCAAAGAAGTTGGACCCAAGGAAGAATACACCAAGACACATCATAATTAAATTACCTAAGATTAAAGATAAGGAGAGAACCTTAAAAGCAGCAAGAGGAAAGGAGAGGGTTATCTACAAAGGAGTTCCTCTAAGACCATCAGCTGATTTCTCATAAGAAATCTTACAGGCAAGAAGGGGCTAGAAAGAAGTATTCCAAGTCATGAAAGGCAAGGACCCACATCCAAGATTGCTCTATCCAGCAAAGCTATCATTTGGAATAGAAGGGCAGATAACATGCTTCCCAGATAAGGTATAGTTAAAGGAGTTCATCATCACCTGGCCCTTATTATATGAAATGTTAAAGGGACTTATCTAAAAAAAAGAAGATCAAAACTATGAATAGTAAAATGACAATAAACTCAAAACTATCAAAAACTGAAACTAAAAAACAAAAACAAACCAAGCAAACAACCAGAACAGGAATAGAATTACAGAAATGGAGATCACATAGAGGATTGTCAGTGGGCAGGGAGATGGGAGAGAATGGGAAAAAGGTATAGGAAATAAGAAGCATAAATGGCCCTGGCTGGTATAGCTCAATGGACTGAGCATGGGCATTAAACCAAAAGGTTGCTGCATCAATTTCCAGTCAGGGCACATGCCTGGGTTGTGGGCCAGGTCCCTGTTAGGGGGTGCACTAGAGACAACCACACATGGATGTTTCTCTCCCCCTCTTTCTCCTCTTCCCCTGTCTCTAAAAATAAATACATAAAAAAATCTTAAAAAGAAAAAAGGATGCATAAATGGTAGCTACAAAACAGACAGGGGGAGGTTAAGGACAGTACAGAAATGGAGAAGGCAAAGACCTTATATGTATGGCCCATGGACATGAACTAAGAGGGGGAATGCTGGTAGGAGGGGGTTGGAGGAGGATAAAGTGGAGAAAATGGGACAACTTTAATAGCATAATCAATAAAATATACTTATAAAAAAAGAAAACAAAATGTGGGAGGAATAAAATTCTGAAGATCACAGTAAGATTATTAAAAATTTTAACCCATTTAGGAATACACCTAAAATAAATGTACAGTAACTATGAAAAACTCAAAAAAGTTTGCTTAAAGGAATAAATGAAGAGTTATCATTTTCCTAGATGAAAGACTCAAAAATATAAAAAAAGTCAACTCCTAGCCCAATTGACCTATACATTTCATGCAATTTTATTCAAAATCTCAGTAGTTTTTTGAAGTGTAATCCCAAAAGATTAAATCTAAAAAACCCACAACTACAGCAAAGAAAACATAAAAATCTTTTCTAAGCAATAAAAGATGAAAAAAACAAACCCTAAAACCCATGAAAAAAGGGTTAATATGCTTCCATATAAAAACCCTTCATGAATCAGTATAAAACTCCCAGCAACAAGAGGAAGTCAGGCAGTTGCTGTTAATAGGCAGCTCCACTGAAATGCAGTGACACAGAACACCCTCACAGAAGCAGCATTAAACCACAGACCACGTCAGAACCACAGCTAAACCAGTCACTGTAGGGGTGGGAATCCTGGGGCTAAAATTATCTACATTCTACACTTCCACAATGTTTGAATTTTATAAGGTGAAATGCATAACTTTTGGAGTTATAATAAAGTAACTATTTTAAAAGAGCTATTTTTCATCTTCCTTTCAAGAGATTTTATAAAGATATATTTACTACCTCTTGGTCCAGGTTATATTCTTCATTTGAATTAAGTGCAATCTTCACAGTAATATAATCCCCATTTTTCACAGCATCCCTCAACAAAGCTAAAATGAAAGAAAAAATAAATTAGGTTTCTGTATTTGGATTCATGAAAAGTATCCCCATAACTCCCAAACTACTTACTACTAGGAATGGCAACTGTTTCAGAAAAGTTCTCATCTTCCCCATCTAGATGCTTTTGAAAATCTTCTAATTTCATCCATTCCAGTTGCAGGTCCATGCCCAGACTCAAAATCTGCTGTCTGCTGTCTGTAACATGAAAGGGCCTTAAGATACTTTTTTTCTGTACTATAAAAGAATACAATGCCATTTTATTAAATTGGTGGTGCCTTAACCAAAATATTATATATACCTTTAACATAGGTCAGTATGTCATTGAGTCTTTAATGAAATTTCTGATTTTCTTTGGAAGTAACATGAAGTTACAGTGTTTTACATTTAGAAGTTAGAATGTTTGGGCCCTGGCTGGCATAGCTCAGTGGATTGAGCGCGGGCTGCGAATCAAAGCATCGCAGGTTCGATTCCCAGTCAGGGCACATGCCTGGGTTGCAAACCATGGCCCCCAGCAACCGCACATTGATGTTTCTCTCTCTCTTTTTCTCCCTCCCTTCTCTCTCTAAAAAAATAAATAAATAAACTCTTTAAAAAAAAAAAGAAGTTAGAGTGTTTGAAAGGTATAAAGATAAATTGGTAAACTACAACTATAAAGTAGTAAAATATTAATTTTAAGTATAAGATTAAATAGATCAAAGGACAAGAGACACCACAGGCATTCTGTTAGAGGAATTGCTAACATTTATTTCTTTGGCCATTCTTCTTGGACATACATTGCTTTCAATCCTTTATGTAGGTAAAGTCACTGGAAATGTGTAAATCAGACCTGTGTGTAAATAAGAGTAATTGCCTATTGATCCTTCCAGATTCTGCTCCTTCTTGCTAAAAGCCCTGTCTAGTGAGAGCCTCCAGGCTCCTCTCCTTGCACTGTGAAGCAAATGCTGGTCTCAGCTGTCTGATCCATGTACTCATCGACACTAGGATGGATGGCTCATCCCCTATGGACAGTGTAGTAAATGAGCCTTGAGCATAACTCACTTGGGAGTAATTAAGTATGACTGAAAAGTACAAACGTTTGATGGTAAGAACTAAAGAATTTTCACCTAAAACCAATTCCACAAACGGATGTTAGGGAGTTAACCTTGTTGGGGCCAGTGCTGCTCTTTTGTTACCTCTGAGCATGGAGACCTAACAGCACAGCCTCTGAGTGACACACCTGGATCTGGACACCAGCTTCCTGTTAGCTGTGTGACTTGGAGTAAGTATCAGAACTCATGCTACCTCCCTCTCTAAATATAAAAACTAGCTAATACTCCATAAATAGTCTGTAACTATTTCCAAGAATCAATGCATTTAGATCCACAGTGACCACCATACAATGACCTATGAGGAGATATAGGTCACTGACGAGGAAAGTGAGGAGCCACATTTGTGCTAAGCCATATCTGAGTCCACAGTGCACTCAACTGAGTCCCACAACTGTGGGACACCACAGACCACAGGAAGCACAGGGGAGCAGGACAGAAGAGAAGCCATATAAAATGAGACATGCCATCTCATTTACAGGGCTATTAAGTAAGAGAACACATAGAGCTACAAATGAAGTGCTCACCCTCCCCATGAAACTGTGTCTACGTGGTTTTTAGATCCGCAAGGGCCTCACTTTGAGGTGTCCGAACCACTAATGAACCTTCTCCATGCCCAGTTAAGTGCTGTATCTCCTGTTGTAGTTTTATAGTTGCCTACATAGGAAACAGGATTCTTGCTGATGCCTGGTACACAGATAGTCTAGTTGGGCAACCTGTCTACAAGGGCTACAGCTGTTATTCAACCTAACATGACACTGTCTGCACGGAAACAGAGAGGGCCTGCAGTAGTCAGTGGGCTGAACTCAGTATTTGGGTGGTGATCAGTTAGGAGCCCTGGCAATGAACCCTTTTCACTGACAGGTGGACTGTTCTAAAGGGACTGACTCTATGGCTTGTACAGCAGGAAGCCACAGGGTGGATGATCATGAGAGAGCCCTTGTGGGGTCAGGACAAGCGGAGACATTTGGGTCTGCCTGCAAGAGTCTGAGGCTCCTCACTTTTCTGCATCCCAGCTCATGAGGTGTTGACACCCCCTGGCAATTAGAAAGGTGAGGACCTGGCCAGGCAGAAGCCCATGCGGTTGACCCATCAGTAGATACAGTGGATGGATGTATAGAGGCAGTCACCATAGTGCCTGGGTAAACAGAGTATTGCCCCTAATATATCATGACTTGTTAATGTAGTGAGAGCATTAAACAATGACCACCCATCAGAACTGGTAAGGGATTGGCACATTCACTGTATCAGCCCCTTCCTCCAAGTGAGGGGTCTAAATAATGTGACACAACATCTGGCCAAACCCAAGCTGTCCTCTGTTGCTACGCAAACCAGAATGACACCATCAGAAGTTTAGAGAAACTGAGCGCCATCTACAGATACCCTTGTTGAGCAGACAGTAATTGGGGTCACATTTCAGAGGTCTTGATGTGGAGCCTGGGCGAAAGAATGTGACACTGAGTGGAGGCCCCTACCCCCTATGGGGGATGATAGAAAGGAAGGAGTATGAAAGCCATAGATTACATTACTAACAGGTAAGCCATGTTGGCCAGGTAGTCTAAAGTACTGTCCCAGGCTTTCGTATACCAGACTAAGGACCCATGTTGAGGCATCTAGTGCCATAAAGGGACGTTAAGTCACAAGAGGCAGCCACTGCCCTGACTCCCACTGTGGAGCAATGTGCTGTGCTGCTGAGAACATGGAGCTCCTCATGCCTGGGAGAGGGGTCATCTATAGGAATTTGCAATGGGATGTGTCACTGGGATGAGCATGGCTTAGCACCCCAGGGTGAGGGGAACTACACAATCTGCACTGGACCAGCTGTCCTGCTAGCTGGACCAGTGGAAAAACACCTGGAATAAAACATGTATCACTGAGAGAAAGTATGAGCTTGGGGGTCCTGGTCTGGCACGTCCCACTCCCAGTCCCTCTCATGCAGTATCCCCTACCACATGGATGGTATGCATGTCCTGGTCAGGTTCCTAAAGCTGCCAATCCCCCTCTCCTCTCTGCTGGTGTGATCATTTGGCCACCATCTTTGTTCCCTCTGTTGTCCTGGAGGACATTACAACACATAAGGAAGCCCTTAATAAGCTCACCCAGCAAGCCTTGAGTGTCAGCTGACAAAGCCTGTCTCCACTGAACACTGAAGTGTCCCTAGTGAGAAAGCTGTCCTCCAAAATAGGATGGCCCTGGACATGATCACTGCCTCACAGGGGGACACCTGTATCATTATCCAAAGAGAATGTGTTTATACCATGAGCCTGCTAATGTATCATCTTCATTAATTCACATGAAGACACATGTGAATGCCCTCAATGATCTGACCCCCAGCCTAGTGGACATAATAAATCATTGGTTCTGATCTTGGGGCACTTGGTGGAAAAAGTTATTTCTTACTTTGGCAATCATTACCTTAACCTGTTTCCTCTTGCATGTGCCTGTACTGATGTTGTGGTGTTTGCCTTGAATGCAGCCAGAGCCACCAAATAAGCCACCTCCATGCTGACCACCAAGGACATATCATAGAAGAGGAGGCAAGTGACATTGTAAGGGTCAGTCATAAGGGGTGGAGTGCTGGAGAAGGTCATCCAAAGGACCTGATCACCAGTTGAGCAGTGAGCCAGATGCAGGCAACTGGAGACTCCTCAACCCTCCCTGTATGTCCTGACCACCATTCCCACAGCAGGAGTCACTTCAGGGATGCAGCCTTGAGAGAGGAAGGAACTGTGAGACCACCTGGACTGAACCCCATTAAGTCTTTCCTATAAAGTTTTAAGACTTGGCAGGCAGTGTGGAGATCTACTTGTCTAGTGGTCACCCAAGATGACCTTGTATGTATGTTCCCTTGCTTATTCCACCTACCACCTGCCAATCTGGGGAGGCTGCATTTTCACAGTCTCTCCTCGTCCTCAGTGTAACAGGTGGTTCATATATCACCAGGAACGCCCAAGAATGCACACCAACATCTACTGCATGTGTCCTCATTGTCTAGCATCCCAAACAGCAGAGCTGCTATTTGGCACCTGGCCTCTAGGCAACCCACTTCCTCCTCCCCGTTGTCTATTGGTCCTAACAATTGTCCCAGTTTCCTGCAAGCTCAGCAGTGCACCAGAAAGCATGATTTACCTGACGCCCAGGGCCTAGTAGTTTTGTATTAACAGGGACACCCAGACGATCCATTCTGCCACATATTCAGAAACATGTGAAGCTTTACAATTATTGTAAATAATTATCTTTAACTGTTTTAAGATTCACAAACTACATGGTCTTATCACATTAACTGTGTTTATTCTGTCCTAGTTATAAATATGTATATATGCACTCTTTCTTCTAGCCTCTCATACCCAGTGTGCCCAATATCCCACACATGGCCCTCCTTCTGCAGCTGATCCCAACAACCTTGGGAGGACATTTACAACCATCTTATTTAGGAAATGTCATTTACTACCAAGTTAAAAGGACAGGATACAAGTAAGTATGCATTTGATAATTTCCTGAAAGATGCCATTAAGATATATAACCAGGCCACTTGGCAAGAGTAGAAAAAGTAGAATACCCGAAATCTTTAAAATTTTTAAATGTGCTGAGAACATCACAAGGACTCAAAATATTTGTGTGGTCAATTTAGAAACCACAGAATGACCTAAGTCTTCAATATAAAAAGCTGTTTATCCAGGAGATTCAAACAAAACTGTCTACATCATTATTTTCTGATCTGGAGTTACAGTGGAAAAAAATGAGGCGAGTGAAATCATACTGCTCTGAAAAATATGCAAACTGACTGCAAACACACTCACCAGAATTCTCAGTTGTTTGGTATGCACCATCGAGGACTTCTTGATCACCCTCTGCAGCTATATATGCCCATGTGTCAGTCTCATCTCTTGTGTTTCTCCTTTCTTTAAGTACCTGTTTGTTTTCTTTAGCTTTGTGATCTTCTGTGAAATTACAATCCAGTGGTATTTCTTCTCTTTTCTGATTATTCTCAGGAAAATCATTTTTTTCTTCTGGAGTTAATTTAAAGAAATCAAATGCATTTCTAATTTCCTTAAATGCTGGTGAAAAAAATAAAATCAATAAGGACTAGGAACCACAACTTTCTTTTATAATCAAAAGAAAATCTGGGTTTGTATTAAAGAAACAGGTATTTCCTTTCTTTTTCTTTTTTTAATTCTTACCCAAGGATAGGTTTTCATTGATTTTAGAGTGAGGAATGAAGAGAGAAAACAGAAACATCAATGTGAGAGAAAAACATTGACTGGTTGCTTCCCGTATGTGCCCCAACTGGGGTCTGAACTCACAGCCTTTTGGTGTTCAGGATGATATTCTAATCAACTCAGCTGCCCAGCCAGGGCATCGTTTAAAAAAATTTTTTTTTGATGTTTTTTAAAGAGTGAGCAATGGAAAGTAGGAGGTAAGGGGGAATAGGGGGAGAGGACGGGGGCGGGGGAGAGGTGGTGGGGGGAGAGATTTGTTGTTCACTTACTTATGTATTCGTCGGTTGATTCTTCTATGTGCTGTGGCCTAGCATTGAACGCACAACCTTAGCGTAATGGGACGACACTCTAATCAGCTGAGCTACCTGGCTAGGGCCCAAAACAGACATATTCTTAACTTTTACTAATATCTTCTGTGGTTGTAAAGCATGACCAGATCAAAGCCATTAAGAGGTTTCAACTGATCTTTCTACTGGCTGCTCTATGTTTCGAAAGGGTTTCTGTCCAACAGGAATGGCTGGTTTTAGTGTTGTGAATCACTCTTAGTTTCCACAAAGGCCTACTGAAGACAGAACAATCCCAGACATGCCATCAGCTGTTCTACTAGGACAACTGCCTACAACTGTATCCTGAAGCTAATCTTGTACACAAACGATCTTGGGGGTGAGTGGAAAATAGTAGGGTACCATGCCAGCATGCTGACAGTGTACCTAGTAAACTACCTGATGCCTGTGAAACTCCATTGAAAGTGAAAAGAAGACTGGCTAAGTACTAGATCTGATATAATAACCCCAAAAAGCGGCAGAACAAAACATAATTAGAAAGAACTCTATTATAAACTCTGGGTACATAGCTAGTTGGTGTTATTAGCAGAGGATACTGAAAATCAGACTCCCAGTAAATATCCTTATAAATAGAATAAGCAGTTGTTTAAGATAGTATGTTCACAGTAAAAATGTACCCGACCGTGACAAATAAGACAGTAGGGGGAAGAAAGAATTAATTACCTACTCCAATTATACAATATTTGGAATCTTCAATCACTCTTCGAAGGAGTAATTATAGTCACTTAGTGCATGATCCATGAAAACAATAATTGATTTTTACTAGCTTCCATTCTGCAGCTACTTAGTCTCAAGTCCTAGACAAGGCATAGAAGCAGAAAATGCTACCTCAGTTACATATAGCTTTTGGGAGAAAACCTGGAGGAACAATCTATCTTTAGGAATTACTGCTTCCATGCAAACATGTTTTTCAAGTACTGCTAGTGCATAAACTAAAATACCCTCTGTGATGAGGAATATTCTATAAATTACTTGTCCCAGTAGTGCAAGTGTTATGGTATATATTAACATAATCCAAAATGAATATTCAACATTATGTTTGTGTAACTGACACAGAGCTAAAAACAATAAACACAGTAAAACAGTAGTTTGCCTCATCTGGTATTTACCATTCACTTTTCTGCCACAGCTAACTTCCTGTTTCTAATTATTCCATCGTCATAAACAAAAGGAGAGAAAACAAGGTGAGCAGGAGGAGAAAATGTTACAAACAACTGAAGCTGTTGTATAATAAACTAAGATAGCCCTGGCTGGTGTGGCTCAGTGGATTGAGCACTGGCCTGTGAACAGAAAGGTTGACAGTTCGATTCCCAGTCAGGGCACATGCCTGGGTTGTGGGCCAGGTCCTCAGTAGGGGGCATGTGAGAAGCAATGGATCAATGTTTCTCTCTCTTTCTCCCTTCTCCTCTCTCTAAAAATAAATAAGACCTTTCTTTTAAAAAATTAAAATAAAATAACTGGTGAAACAAAAGCAGCCCATGGTTCTAAACTGCCCAGTGAATGAAGTTTTTAAGTTTTGAGGTGTTCCTGGAACTTTTTAGTCAATAGGGTGACATAGGTAAACATGGTACTTGAATCCTCCCATAAACACAGCAAATTTATAGTTACACTACAGAACAACCATCATTCAGAACTGCCTGAAATCTAGCTAAGTGGAAGTCCAACAAATAGGGCTTTAAAGCAGCAGCCACATCAAGACTGCTAGGAGGGGAGGAAATGCAGAACAGACTGATCCCATACCTACATGTAGTAGATAAAAATTGAGAGGAATTATCTCAATTGCAGAGGCCCCCACTTGAGGAGGAAGAGGTCCCAGCCCCATACCAAGTCTCTCAGTCTAGGGTTCTACAATCAGGAAGAGAAGTCTTCACAAGTTCTGTCTATAAAAACCAGCAGGAATTGTGGCTGAGTGAGATGAAGGACTTCTGGAGTCCCAGATTTTCCTCTTACTGGGCCTGTGCATGGACTTACATGGTATCACTTGCTTTGAGCTCTGGCACTGGGGGAGCAGCTTGAAAGGCACTAGGGACATATGGGGAAGAACTGCATTGTCTGACATCAAAGTGAGAGGTGAGGGAGGCAACTTTCTGACACAGAAGTGCTGGCAGAGGCCACTGTTCCTGTTCTTAGCCCTGCCCCCACAGAGATGGCAGACGGGCACCATACCTGAGTCTTCATTAACCTAAGCAACACTCACTATGCCCTGGTGATTACCTGAGACCCCTCCCCACCCAACTTGCAAGATCCACCCAAGCTATTTCTAGTGGCTTTCCATACAAATGGTCTCTCTTGCCTCATTCTTTAGACTTCCCTAAAATCCCTCAAACAAGTACCATCTGGCCTCTGCGTACCCCATACCTCTTGCTAAGTGACCCCAGGTATGGCACTGTATCAGCAGGCCATGGTTCACACCTTGGCCTTTCATGGGTACCTGCAAGCCCAGTAAAAGTAGCAACCATATGAAGATCACTCTGTAGCTCAAGCCAGGTAGCCCCAGGCAGGTCATAGGCGGTGGCTTATCTTGCATCTCCTGGGAGGCCCCAGAGTCAGTGCACTCAGTGGACAGCTTCATACCACACTGCATTACAACCCTACCACTTCCATGAATGACACACTCAAGGAACAGACTCAGGGTGCACCAAAGCCCCACTGATGCAAGTCCTGCTCCATACGGTTGACTTTGGCATAGCAACTCCTCTCTGTGGTTGCATGTGGTTCTCGCAGCAAATCAGCCTGGGGGTCAATCCCTCCCAGTGACTCCAGTAGTAATCAAGGCTCAACTACAATAGACAGTGCACACAGCCCACACAGGGGCACACCCGTAACATCCAGCTTGGGTGATTGGCACACCAGCTGGATGCCAACATCCGAGCTGGATGTGCCATTAGCTTTACAGGACACATACTACATACACAAGGCCACTCTTCCAAGTCTGGGAGACACAGCAGCCCTAAATAACACATAGGAACAAACACAGAAAAACAACCAAAACACAGAAACGAAGAAACAGGTCCCAATGAAAGTATAGGAGAAATCTCCAGAAAAACAACTAAATGAAAAGGAGACAAGCAATCTACTAGATGCAGAGTTCAAAATGCTGGCTGTAAGGCTGCTGAAGGAACTTAGTGAGGACCTCAAGAGCATAAAAAAATATTCTAGTAAGGGACTTCCAGCCAAGATGGAGGTGTAGGTACACTGTGCCTCCTCGCAGAACCAAAAGAAGGACAACAAACATAAAAACAAAAAACAGCCAGAACTGACAGAAAATTAAACTGTATGGAAGTCCGACAACCAAGGAATTAAAGGAGAAACATACACTCAGACTAGTAAAGGGGCGGAGATGGGCAGCAAAGACAGAAAGAATGTATGGCAAGGTGGTAGCTGGAGGACCGGGTGGGCAAGGTAGCAAAGTGCAGAGTTCCTTTCTGATCCCTCCCCCACAGACAGTGCCACAACACAGTGATGTGTGTTGACCCGCCCTGGCAAATACCTAAGGCTGTGCTCCTGACAATGTAAAAGGTGCACTGAGACAAAGAAATATGGCCCAAATGAAAGAACAGATCAAAACTCCAAAAATAAGCCCTCAATGGTATGGCACAGTGGATTGAGTGCTGGCCTGCGAACCAAAGGGTCACCAGTTTGATTCCCAGTCAGGGCACATGCCTGAGTTGCAGGCGAGGTCCTCCAGTAGGGGACATGTGAGGGGCAACCACACATTGATGTTTCTCCCCTTTTCTTTCTCCTTCCCTTAGCCTCGCTCTAAAAATAAATAAATAAAATCTTTAAAAAAAAAGTAGAGGTAAAACTCCCAAAAATACAACTAAGTGATGTAAGATAGACAAGTTATTAGATGCAGAGTTCAAAATAGTGGTAATCAGGATACTCACAGAAATGATTGAGTATGGACTCAAAATAGAGGAATAAGTGAAAGCTATTCAAAGTAAAATAAAGAAAAATATACAGGGAAACAACAGTGATGGGAAGGAAAGTGGGACTCAAATCAACAATTTGGAGCATAAGGAAGAAATAAACATTCAACCAGAATAGAATGAAGAAAACAGGAATTCCAAAAAATGAGGAGGCTTAGGAACCTCTGGGACAACTTTAAACATTCCAACATCCGAATCACAGGGGTGCCAAAAGAACAAAAGGAATAGAAAGAAATTGAAAATTTATTTGAACAAATAATGAAGGAAAACTTCCCCAATCTGGCAAAGAACATAGACTTCCAGTAAGTCCAGGAAGCTTATTAGAGTCCCAAAGAAGTTGGACCCAAGGAAGCACACACCAAGACACATCATAATTAAATTACCCAAGATTAAAGATGAGGAGAGAATCTTAAAAGCCGCAAGAGGAAAGGAGAGGGTTACCTACAAAGGAGTTCCTCTAAGACTGTCAGCTGATTTCTCAAAAGAAATCTTACAGGCAAGAATGGACTGGAAAGAAGTATTCCAAGTCATGAAAGGCAAGGACTTACACATCCAAGATTACTCTATCCAGCAAAGCTATTGTTTGGAATAGAAGGGCAGATAAAGTGCTTCTAAAAGAAGGTATAGTTAAAGGAGTTCATCATCATCAGGCCCTTATTATATTTAATGTTAAAGGGACTCACCTAAGAAAAAGATAAAAAATACGTGTAGTAAAAAAAAATATATGGACAGTAAAATAACAATAAACTTACAACTTTCAACAACTGAATCTAGAAAAAAACAAAAAAACAAACTAAGCAATCAGAACAGGAACAGAATCTCAAAAATGGAGATCACATGGAGGGTTTTCAGCTAGGAGAGGGGTGGAAGAGAATGGGGGAAACAGTACAGGGAATAATCACCATAAAAAGTTAGGGGGAGGTTAAGAATAGTATAGGAAATGGAAAAGCCAAAGAACTTATATGTACAACACATGGACATGAACTAAGGGGGTGGCGGGGGGGCAGGGGGGGAGTATATGCTTGTGGGAGAAGGGTGCAAGGTGGAGGGGAATAAGAGAGAAAAAAATGAGACAACTGTAATAGCATAATCAATAAAATATACTTTAAAAAATCCAGTGAGAAAAGGTTACACTAGTTGAAATAAAGAACAATTTATAAAGAATCAATAGTAGAGTGCATGAAGCCAAGAATCAAATCAGTGATTTGGAATATAAGAAAGCAAAAACCCCAATCCGAACAGTAAAAAGAAAAAAGAATCCAAAAATATGAAAATTGTATTAAGAGCCTCTGGGACAACTTTAAGTGTATCAACATTTGCATCATATGGTTGCTGGAAGGAGAGGAGAGAGAACAAGAAATTGAAAATCTATCTGAAGAAATAATGATGGAAAATTTCCTAACCTGGTAAGGAAATCAACAAGTCCACAAAGTGCATACAGTCCCAGATAAGATGAACACAAAGAGGCCCAAGCCAAGAAACACTGTAATTAAAACACTAAAGGTTAAAGACAAAGAGGAAATCCTTTAATGCATCAAAGGAATAGCAGCTGGTTCCCTAACAAGGGAGCTCCCATAAGACTGTCAGGTAGATTCTTAACAGAAACTATGCAGGACACAAGGGAGTGGCAAGAAATATTCAAAGTGATAAAAAGCTAGGACCTACAACCAAGACTATTCTACCTAGCAAAGCTATCATTTAGAAAGGAAAGACAAATAAAGAGCTTCCCAGACAAGAAAAAGTTAAAGGAATTTGTTACCACCAAACTACTACATAAAATTTTACAGGGTCTTCTTCAAGGGAAGATAATAAAAGATCAAAAATACAAACAACAAAATGACAATACATACATATCTATCAACAATTGAATATAAAAAACAAAATAAATGAACAAGCAGAACAGACATAGATATAGAGAACATCTTGAAGGTTGCCAGATGGGGGTAATGGGTGAAAAAGGTAAAGGCATTAAGAAGTACAAATTAGTTGTTATATAGTCATAGGGATGTAAAGTATAGCATAGGGAGTAATAATATTCTAATAACTATATATGGTGTCACATACGCACAAGATTTATTGGGATGATAACTAGTGGGTTATGTAAGGTCTAATCACTACACCTGACACTAATAAAATACTATATGTCAACTTTAATTGAAAAACAATAAATGATTAAAGAAAATAATAATTAGCCCTGACTGGCATGGCTCAGTAAGTAGGGTGTTGTCATATAAACTGAAAGGTAGCTGGTTCGATCCCAGTCAGGGCACATGCCTAGGTCCCCAGTTCAGGGTGTGCGAGAAGCAACTGATTGATTTTTCTCTTGTGCATCAATGTCTCTCTTTCTCCCTCCCTTCCCCTTTCTCTAAAAGTAAATAAAATCTTAAAAAAAATAAAATGTTAAAAAAAGAAAGAAATTTACCAGTTTAGTGACACTGCAGGTTAGAAGAGAGACTATTTCACAGTACATTAAATTCCTTGAATAAAAGATGGCAACAGTAAATGGTATTAACACTCACTCTTTAATCCTTTTGGCTCTTTGCGGCCTTTTTCTTCCTTGTCTAAATCATGCCTTTTCTGGTATTTTTCTTTGGGTTCATTTTTTTTGGTCTCTTTTTCCTGAAAGAAACACATGTAAGACCCAAAAAATAAGAGCTGCTACCATCTGACACCTTTGTGTGCCATGGCACCTGACCACTGATCATTAAATCTTTTACACATTAACAGTTGCTTCCTCAATTGAGATTTTTACTCAACTATAATTTATAGCCCTGGCTGGTGTGGCTCAGTGGATTGAGCACCAGCCTGCAAACCAAAGGGTTGCCGGTTCAATTCCCAGTTAGGGCACATGCCTGGGTTGCACACTGGGTAACCAGTGGAGGGTATGCAAGAGGCAACCACACATTGACGTTCCTCTCCCTTTCTCCTTCCCTTCCCCTCTGTCTAAAAAATAAATAAAATCTTAGGAAAAAGACATAATTTATAAAACATCAAATTAAAAACCCAATACGAATTTCCTGAACTCTCTGTTAAGAATTTATTACTAAAAATAAAGAAAATTCCAGCTCTGACTGGTGTGGCTCAGTGGGTTGGGCATCACCCCACAAACTTCAAGTTTGCCAGTTCGATTCCTAGTCAGGACATATGCTTAGGTGTGGGCCAGGCCCCCGACTGTGGGAACGAGAGAGGCAACTGACTAATGTTTCTCTCCCTCTCTTTTTTCTTCCTCTTCTCCCTCTAAAATGTAAATACAATCTTTAAAAATAAATTCCCAAAAATGTTATCCTACAGTCCTATTAAGCAAACAAGACCTTTTATTTATGTACATTCTGCCTTCTCAGCTAATTTTGCTGACAGTTTTGTCATTTAAAATTCTTTTTAAAAATTTACATTGCATAGACATTTTTATATGAACGTGTTCATAAAATTTTGTAAATTCTTTTATTTTGGCTATACTGACCTCATAATTAATATTTCCATGGATATATAATAGGTCTCAAGTTGATGCAGCATTTTCTTAACCATTTCCCTGTTGGGGACTGCCCTGCCTGGTCTCAGGAAGCTGTAACCCCCCCCCCCCCCGTGACTTAGGTTGAGTGAAAGACCTCTGGACCAGAAGCCACTGAGGAGACAAATCTTATTTCCCTGGCATGAACGCTGCCTGTTCTAATGCCTGGCTTCCCTTTTGTATGATCGGCAGTCAATGATGGGTAACAATTCTCTAAGAAAGAGAATGAAGCTAAGATAGACGCGATCACGTGGGAATGCCTAGGGAAGAAACTCACAGGGCTATGGATATGAAGGGGTGATTGACATCAACCCCTGCCCCCCTGCTGCCTCTGTCATCTGCCTGCAGGGGTGGTGCAGCCCAGACCAGAAACGGTGGGCCCCCCGGGGTAATCAGGCCTGGGACATAGAATATGCAAAATCCTGTGAGATCTGTTTGCTGGAGGATGTTACTAACTTGGAATTTAAAGGCACAGGCAGGAAACCTTTGGAATCTGTAGCCTTTCATATGTTAAAGACCACAAACCTTGCTCAGAATCACAGCAGGGGTTCTGTCCCCACCTTTGTAAGTTGCCTACATCTTTTGATCTTTTCTGCCAGACTGTGAATCCACAAACTAAGTCTGTTTTCTCAATAAAAATCTGCTTGGGTATGGACACAGGGCGCTCCCCACTAGAGAGAGGGTGGCCATTTTGTCCCTATTCCCCCACAGGACCTGGTTGTCTCTGTGTATGTTTTCCTTGTGTTTTGATGAACATCCGCAGCCGAAATGGATACTGCTGGCCGGTATCCTCTACATTTCCCTCATGGCTAAACAGTTAGACTGGTGATTAATTTAAATGATGATAATACTGCTATAAATATCTATGTCTACAGAGCTCTTTCTCCCTTGAAAATGATTTCTTTAAGATAAATCTACAAAACTGAAAATAATGGATAAAAATTACTGTTTTTATAGTGCTTGATAAATAGTGCATGTATCAATACATATATGAATATTTTCATAATGTGGAAAATGTTTCCACTTTGAAAACCCATTTAAAACAATTTTTACAATAAGGGGATAAACTATTAAATATATTTTTACAAGAAAAGACTTAATGGGAGAAAAACTGTTCTTATAATTCTACTGTTTTCTCATTATTTGTGAAACTCTGACTATTCAAAGGAGAGTTAGCTGGACAGGAACATTCCTTATAAGATTTTAACACAGAGTTCTTCAAACAACCCCCCTAGTACTTACTTCCCTGGCCAAGTCAGTGGATAAGAGGCCCCTCTCTTCCTCACCCAGCCTTGAGCTCTTCTGTGTATAGGAAGATGCATGTGTCAGATTATCTGAGTCTGTGGTATTTCTGCTTTTGTCTTGATTCCTTTGCTTTTTATGTGCATTTTTCTTCTCTAAAGAAAGGTTCTTGTTTTCTAGCTTTTTGCTTTCTTTAAGTTCCTCGGCCTTTCTGGGTTTCTTTTTGTTTCTCTTTCCTCTGACATCAGCATCCTCATCAGCACTCCCACACCCATCCAGCTGTTTATCTAGAACAACGTCTTGAGCTCCATCTGGCCCTGCTTTGTCTTTTCCACTTTTAATCTTCAGTTTCTCTTCTCTGTTGTCAGGCTGTACATCCTCACTGTCCCCCTCATGAAAGGGAGGGTCACTGAGTACATCTGATTCAGATTCCAATGGAAATTCAACACATTTGTCTTTTTTTGTTTTTCTGTTTTCTTTGAAATCTTCTTTTATTTTACTTTTAAAATCTCTTATTTCACCCTTTTTAATTTTCTTTAATTCCTTAGTTTCTTTTATATCATCCTTTTTGGGCTTTTTGGATTCCTTTAATTCTTCTTTGGCTTCAGAAATTCTTTTCTTTGTCCTTAAATCAAAAACTGAAATTTCAAAGCTCTCCAGGTCTGGCTTCGATTTCTCTTTTAGTTTACCAGTCTTTGCTTTTTTCTTCTTCAGATCATCAGGGCTTTTCTCTTCTCTCTGCCTTAATTTTTTCTTTTTCTTTTTTGGAGAAGTATCTTCTTTTGTCTCACTCTGCTGATCACTATCAGAGTTTGCCTCAAATATGTCATTATTTAAGGATAGTCTCTATAAAACAGAAAAAATTTAAATACTCATTAACATAGTAATTTGAAAGGTTTTGAAAAGTAGTACTGACAATATCTGGTAGAAATGTTTTTTTCCTCCCTAGAAGTTTCTCAACTCCTTAAAATTACTTACCTAAACATAAGATGTGTAATATTACCTATATCTCTGATTTAGCAAATAGGTGTTACCGATGAAGAGCTTCAATTTAAGAAAGCAGATGTGAACAACAGTAACTGTCTTATGTATGGTGGTGTTGGTGGGGGTAGGGTTGTAAATGGTTTGAATTACAAAATTCCCCAAATCACCAAGTAACTAATTTATATAGACTATCTTGGTTATCATTAAAAAAAAATAAGTAGTTGCCAATCTAAACACAAAGGATTTTTTTTTTTAAAGTTTTTGGGTTCTGTGGGAGCGGGGGCTGGATTGGGAGTAAAAAGGAGAAAACTGTATTTGAACAATGATTAAAATAAAATAAAATAAAATAAATAAAAAAATAAAAAAAGTATTGAGGAAATATCAGGCTCACTAAACTTAAAAAAAAAAAAAAAAGGTTTTTGGGTTCCAAAATGTCCATAAACTTGCTGTTACACTTCACTATTGTATATGGAATGAGTAAAGATGGCACCCAAATCTCACCTCTGCAACTGATTTATTACATACAGTTGATCCTTGAACAATGCAGGAGTTAGGGGCAATAAGCCCTGCACACTTGAAAATCTGAGTATAACTTTGAATCCCCCAAGATTTTACAGTTGTGGGGGACTGGTTTCAGGACCATGCCTCCCCACCAATAGCCACAGATACAAAGCTCCATGCATGCTCAACTCCCTTATATAAAATGGCATAGTTCCAATATAAACATAGTAGGTTCTTACATCCACAGAGTCCTGTGGTTGATTCTGCAAATGAGGAACATGAGAATATGGAGGGCTGGGATTATGGTATATTTACTGAAAAAATCTGTATACAGGTGGACCTGTGCAGTTCAATCCCATACTGTTCAAGGATAAACTTACTTCAAATTAGATATGGAGGGCCTGGAAGGCAGGGAGAAAAGAGATACTAAATAACAAATAAATGCACCTATTTATCAAATTGATAATATAACCACAGAGAAGAAAAACAAAAGAATTAATCTAAGTAACTTTGATACTAAACACCCCCAGTGAAACTCGTAAGTACAGCAAACCTGCATATAAATTTGGAATTTTACAAGAAGTGGTGTAGCAAATCCGAAGCTAATTTCTAATCATTGTAGTAAGGAGAAGTCAGTACAAATAGAGCTGATGGGAACCAGTGTTCTCAGGATATAAAAAGGAAGCTAGTACGATGACCAATGAGAATGACAGGAAGCCCCTGTAGCAATGGACTGAACAAATGTGTACGTTTTCCTTTAGTTCTATTTTGGGCTTAGAAATAATGGCACCCTAGCAGCAGTTAGTACATCTTCGTTTCTAAAACCTCTTCCCTCCTAAAGAGAACCAGGTCGGAGCAGAGAAGTTCATGGCAATACTGAAACACCTCTGCCAGAAAGCAATGATGTGCTCAAAAGTAACAAGAGAATATCAAAAAGATGCAGGAGGTGGCTTGAAGGTAAATTTGGAACCATTTTGGAACCCACTAGATAAATGCGGAACGATTTTAGCATTAAGGCAAGTAACAACAGTAATGGACATAATGCATTGACGAAAGGGTCCATGAGTATAATATGGACACTAAGAGAGAGGGTGGAGTGGCCCTTTATAGACACAGACTGAAAAATACAGAATAAAAGAATTAGAAAAATCAATATTTTACAACCACCACAGTAATAACTAATTGAGGCATGAATCATACAAGTATTTTAAAATCAAGGGGTGAGAAGGTTATTGGGGAACAAGAAATTCTGTTTCAAAGATTACTTGTTATTAGATTACTTATTATCAGGTTACTTATTATTTTAAAAGTAAAAAGGTATTTTTAAAAAGGGAGAAAAATGGGCCTTGCTATCATATAATTTATAATATATGTAATAATAAATTAGAAACTGACATATCTTGATGTAATTAATGCACATGATACTGAATCTAATCATGAGGAAACAAATCATCTAATTCCAATTTTTTAAAAATACAGTTTATTTGTGATTTAACATTAATAAGCATTCATCTAGTTCCAATTTGAACAACTTTCTAGAAACAATTGGCCTAGACTCATAAAAACTGTCCATGTCATGAAAGACAAAAGGTTATGAATATCTAGAAAATAGGAAACTAGAAAGATATGAGATGAAGCCCCCTGCATGACAGAAAGCAATAAAGGACCTTTAGGAACAATGGAAAAGCCCTACTGAATGCAGCCATGTGTTAGCTGGACATCAGACAACAGTGTTGCTGATATAACACTAATGATGTGTCATAGTGAGGAATCTGAATTTCCCTGAGGATGTCTCTGTAGTTAAGAGACACATGCTGAGGAATTCAAGAAAGTCTGCAATGTGCTCTGAAGTTATCGTCTCCTCACCTTACAGCCATCCCTCTGCTGTAAGTAATTTCTGTAAGAGTACTGAATGACTTCTACTTTCTCATTTTACCCTCTGTCCTAAAGAGTTTACACTGCAGTCCATCCCCTTGAAAATCATGCTGCTAAGGACTGGTGTTGATCTTATTTCCAAACTTGAAGAATTAAATATCCTGGTTTTACTTACATTTTCTGCAATGATAAAGGGAAAAGGAGGGGGAAAAAGGAGGACTAAATTTAATCTTGCCAGGTGTATGATTAATATTACTTCAAAAATATTTTTAAACAAGAATTATAAAACTGATTTTTTAAAAATACAGTCCATCAGATTGTGACTTGGAAAATAGTAATAACAAGAACTATCCTGCATCCTATACCAATTCCCAGCCCATGCCTTTTTCTTTAACTCAGGCCTGTATTTCTAGTTGGAGACTTGAAATCTTCATGAAATGACAAGTAATGTGTTCAAAACTGGACCCATTCCCTAAATACACCATCATTTATCTAGGTTCCCAAATATGTAATCTTAGTTATCTCTGACTCCATTTCCCCTCCTCCTTCAGATCAGTCACAAAACCCTGTGGAATATGGAATCAGTGCTCCAACCTACACTACCTGAATTCAGTTCCTTACCTCTCCCTTTTGGCAGTCTCTCCCCATTCCAGAATCAATTATATCCCTGGCTAATAAAGGCAGAAGGGATGAAAGAATTAGGAAATAACTATTTTCCAACCTCTAATGAATTAATGGTTCTAGGCAATGATCATCAATGGCTCCTAAAACCTACACATCAAATATTAGGAGCACTCCAATAATGGAGCAGATGGAAAACACCTTATCTCACTGATCACCTCAACCTCACTGTGAGAGTTAATTGGACGTTATGTGCTTTCTAATAGGTTGTGATGGGGGTGCATGACACCAATTATGACTTTCCCTGAAAAAACTAACTAAACCTGAACACAGTCATCCTTCCATGTCTAGCTACCAGCTTATAGAAATAGGGGGGATAGAGAAACATATTAAAAGACAACACACTCAGTCAAACCCAGAATATAGGAAATTCTACAAAAAAATGTGGTTTCTTCATCAATAAACAGCATGGGGAAAAAAGGTGGGAGGGTTAGGGGTAGAAATAATTACACATTAGGAAAGATTTTAGAGTTTATCAATAATATACAATGTGTAGGCCTTTCTCAAATCCCATATCAATTAAATCAACAAAAACTGTTTTTGTTTTGAAACAACAGGGGGAAACTGAACATATTATTAGGTATTAGAAGGTACTAAGAACTAAGTATAAACTTCTTGGTATGATAATAATATAGTGGGTGTTTTAACAATTCCTTTTACATACTGAAGTATTTCAAGGGGCAGCAATATGACATCCAGAATTTCCTTTACAACACTCTAGCAAATCAAAAGGGAGGGTGAGAAGCAAAGAGGAAAAAGAAGAATGTCAAAGTACTGATAGATGCGGTGATGACAGTATAGCCTTATGATACCACCCTGTCCATTTTTAGATGTTCAAACTGTCCTTAATAAAATTCTTTTAAAATCACCTTTCTGAAACATCAATCTCGTGATATAACTTCCCTCAAATTTCTACTGGTTTTTCTAATGCTCCAATGGTCAAGTTGGACCCAAGCTGCACACCAACTTCCCTGGGCTCCCTTATGCTTCATTCCCATGTAACCCTTTAGCTCTTCCCACCATTCGTAAGGCAGGTGCTTCTGCACAAACTCTGTTGGTTTGTCCCTGTCCCTTGAATTCATCAATTTTAAAAAAGATTTTATTTATTTTTAGAGAGAGGGGAGTGGAGAGACAAAGAGAGGGAGAGAAACATCAATGAGAGAGAGAGAAACATCCCAACTGGCAACCCAGGCATGTACTCTCACCAGGAATTGAACCAGTGACCTTTCAGTTCGTGGGATAATGCCCAACCAACTGAGCCACACCAATCAGGGCAAACTCCTCATTTTTAAGGGCTCAGGACAAATCCTCTGTAACTTTCATGCTCATCTCAGAAAGTTGGTCACTCCTTTCTGTTTGACTCTTCACAGCACACACAGCTACCTGAGAACATGTGTCCCTGCTTCAACACCTCCCCACCCTGTCCTGAGTTCTGTGAAGACATACCTCACACCTTTTTCTGTGTGCCTAGTGATGGACACACATTACAGCTGGACTTTTAGATGAATGATCATGAAATGATTAGCAAACAAGGCTGGTGTTATCCCTTTTATTGGGTAAACAACTTAAAAGAATTCTGAAATTCTGAAAATCCTAAACTGTATAAAGAAAGAAAGTCCTCTGGGGAGTTTCCATTCACCAACTTTAAAATGGAGCCTCCACAGAAATAAGACAGTCTCCTTGCTGTCATAGCCATTCTACACCATATCCACTCTCTCAGCCTTGTCCCTGTCACCCGGCAGTGTTTCCTGCCCCATTTGGTGTCTGCTGTGGCTATCACACAATAGGGTGGCAGGGTCACTTGTAAGCTTCTGGTCCTTCTAACTCTTCCTCAGTCATCTGGGAGAAGCTTGAATGCTGGCTCCTTAGCAAGTATCTCTGAAAAATGACTTTTCTTTAGTCATTAGTTTATTCAAGAGAGTTACAACCTGAAGGTTTTAAATATAAAACAAGTTGATTTAACTAGTTTATAAATGTAGCAGCTAGATTTTAGGCACCAAAATACTCTATTTGAAAAAATCAGTTAGCTGTATTTTAGATGAATTGGTAGGTTTGCTCCCTGGGTGATCCAGACTTGGAATCCTTAGCCAGATTCACTGAAATTAGGACATAAAGATTTGCTGCCATCTACCTCATAGCATTATTGTCTGCTATCACACATTACCAGATAATAGAAATATTGATCTATTAGTGTTCACTTTAAAATAACTATAGTCCTGGTTGATGTTGCTCAGCTGGATGAAGCATTGTCCTGCAACCAAAGGGTTGCAGGTTCAAGTCCCAGTCACTGCACATGCCTAGGCTGCAGGTTCAATCCTGGTCCAGGTGCTTATGGTCCCTGGTCTGGGTGCATATGAGAGGCAACCGACTGATGATTCTCTCTCATGTCAGTGTTTCTCTCTCTCCCTCTTCTTCTCTCTCTCTGAAAGCATGAAAAAAATGTCCCTGGGAAAGTATAAAAATAAAAAATAGTAACAAATAAAAAGTATAAAACAATCACAACAAAGATTTTAAAATCACATGCCACAAGCCTGAGCACTTTTAGTATACTTGCAACCTGCCTTATTACTCATTTTAATAGTCTCATCAGTCAAATAAGCCTATTAGTTATTATTCAAATGAAGACAACTTTGAAAATAAAATGGGGCTCTACCAGTAATTATACCAAGTCAGCAGACAGAGTGGGGCTGACCCGGCAAATCATGCCAATGTGGTTACATGACACCTTGGTCTATGGGGATCTTCAGTAATACAGTATACAAAAGTGTGGTGACAGAGTACCTCATGACACACTTGTGAAATGCACAACACAGACATGCTAGGGTCATCTCCTCTGGAAACCATGAGCCTCTGGCAGTATACTCTCACGCTGTCAGAACCATTACCACCTTTTTTGAGAACTATCTTGAGTAAAAAAGGTGGTGTCACTAGAAACTGTTTTCTTATACAACATTGTATGTTCTAATAAAGACAATTCTAAAAGAAAAAATTAAAAACCATTTTGGGCCATGACACTATTGCAACACATGTTTACTTCACAAAATGTATACTCTTCAAAATAATGCTTATTTGGATGTGCAAATTCTAATTCATTTTACATTAAAAGGGTATATATAATAATTATTCTACAGCTACACTTTAACAAACAAAACAGAAGTATTTTAGAAAGCTACCCCTAAATCAAACAAACAAAAAACCTATTCTCAAATTTTAAAATTAAAGGCAAAACTAATCTCTTAGCTGAGAAGTATGCAGGTGATTTTTTCATAATAAAAACATTTGTTTGCTGGTTAGAAAATGTTGATAAAAATTATTTTCAAAGAAAAGTAGAAAGCAAAATCCTCAATATATGATACTACCCTTAAAAACATGTGTACAACCTGCAAGGAACCTAAAAAATAAAAGCTGGATTTTACCTATCTTTGTGTAATTATGACCATTTAAAGGGCTGGCTCATATAAGATATTCTATGTGTATTAAAAAACAAGCTGTGTCTAAAAAGGTAGGAAAAAAACCTCAAAAAGGTAAAAACAGTACAATGTTGCTGTGATAGTAGAGGTTCACCTGTGGTTCACCTGTGTGAACCTGTACACATAACAGCCATCGAAGTGTGAGGCAGGCCAGTAACTATATAATTTGTACACTTTCAGGCCATTAAAAATGAAGGGCTGCATCACACATGAATGTTAAGTACCTCAAGCCCTAGCTGGGTGGCTGAGCTGGTTAGAGCATTGTCCCATACACCAAAAGGTTACAGGGTTTGATCCCCTGTTGGGGTGCATGCCAACAACTGATCATCTATTTCTCTCTCACATCTCTCTATCACCCCCCCCATCCCTTCCCCTCTCTCTGAAATCAATAAAAAACTTCATCGAATTAGGATTAAAAAATTTTTTTTAATCAGCAAAAAGATAATAATCTATTCAAATGCTAAATGATGAAATATTTTAATAAACAAATACCATTTCTGCATCATGTGCATTTTCTGGTAAATAGCATTAACAACCACTTCTGAGTTACTTTCAGAAAACACTTCTACCTCCTTGTATGCTTTCTAAGTTCTAAGCAAGTAGTGCTCCTAGAATTAAGGAGAAAAAGCAACCAATCAAATATTCTTACAGAGGTTACTATGGTAAAACCTCCCAAGACAAAAACTTTGGGGCCTGGGAAATATCACAATTTTCATAAGCAGCACATATGCTGCTTATATGAACACAAAGAGATGAACAAAGCAATTTTCTCCTACTAACAATCTATTTCTCTATCTACAAAGAATCACAGAAGCTTATAAATGGCAAAACTAGCAGGTTAGGAACCAGATACAGTTTTGCAATATGCTTGTTCACTGATACTACCTCAACAATTAGGCCAAAAAGTCATTAGCAATGTAAACACAGGAATACTTTATGAATGATAAGCCATGAGAAGGCAAACCTGAGATAGGAATTGAGACTTTAGTGTAGGAAACCATTCTTCGTGGTGTGGGCCCAGCAGCCACTTGGAGCTGCACAGGACCCATACCCACAGATAGGTTCTCCCGTGGGGAATCAGGCCTGCAATGTACCTAGGCCGCTATGAGACTTGCTTTTGCTAAAACTGCCTCACCCTGAATTGAGGCAGCAAATGTTTACTGCAAAGTAGCTTCCTAAAATCCATGCTAAACCTTCCAAGGACAAGTGTAACTGGTCCAACCACTTTTCCCTTTTCATTTGTAAATATCCTTCTTCTATGATGTGATTAGCAGCATCCTCTCCTTTGTTTTCTGTAAAAGGTAACCACCTAAAGCCAACCTCTGCATAGTAAATGAGGACCATCATGTAATGTGCCCAGAAACCCAATAAAGGTCAGTCACTGCAAGGGCCGCGGCTTTTTCTCCCCTTGAGAGAAAAGCCATGCTCGCCCTTTTCCTCCACAGAACCTGGTAGGTCCATGTGAATGCCTCGTATCTCACCCACAATGTCGCAGACCCCACAAGCTGGGATCTGCATCACTTTAGTTTTAAAAAGATTCAAAATGTTAGTAGTGCCTGGAATTTAAAATTACTTTGGAAATAGGAAAGACTGCTTACAAAATGATGAAGTAGAGAAGCATCTTTCTAAAATTAGGACAAGGATTTTTTAAGCTTAAAACGATACCTCAAACATACTAGTCATCATAAATAATTTTAAATCAAGAAAGAGAGTTGCTGTTGGGTTTCACTTGAGGCTTGGTAAAGGGAAATAAAAGGATGAGAAAGCCAGGTTTCTGTAAGACATTTCATGGGAGAAGTTTCAGCAATGTGTTGCTAATAAGACAAGACATTGAGAAATACACCTTAGGAAGACTTCAGTCACAAAGTCTAAATTTTAGAAGTAATATGAACCAAATCACTTATTAAAACATGTGCATTTGTGTTTGTGTGAGTTTTGAGGGGAAGAAGTAGGGAAGGAGAGAGTAGGCATCCATTCTAGAAAAGTGAAGTACAACTATAGCAAAAAATTTGGGGAAAAAAGTTTCTCCTTTAACCTGAACTCATTTTGTAAGGGGTTTCTCCTTTGTAAACATTTTTAAAATACTGAGCATTCTGCTTACTAACTTAAGGCCATTTTTATTAAAGGCCCTGCTGTGAAAGCATAATTTTAAAACACTGATATTCCACTTCTCTAAATGGATTTCAAGCTACAGCCCAAACCAAAAGGCAACTACAGTGGTTAAGAGTGCGGTCGCCTGGCTCTATCATTACTAACCTGTGAACTTGGGCTAGTTTCTTATCTAAGCCTCGGTTTCTCATCTGAATCCATATAAAGTGTGGACTTAGTATTTGTACGTACATGGTACAAGTGTTCAGTAAATAAAATCTGCCTCTGATGTTGCTGCTATTATTATTAACACTAAACACAGTTAAAACTGGGTCCTAATATTGTTTTAGTCATTTAAAAAAATACTAAGTATTTTTTAAAATGTGGTTGAAAACTCAAATTGTAGAGAGAGAAGGAATGACTATTCAGTCCTTAATAACTTCAATAAGAATCTGTTTCTTGTACCAATTTTCACTATATAGTTCTAAGTCCAAGAACTTCTGGCTAGGATTAAAAAAAATTATTCTATAAAAACAAAAACTCAGAAGCAAGAGGCTGAGTCAGAATTGGATCAGTTTATAAATAGAAGCTATAAATGAGATTTCATTGTAAAGTAAATTAGGAACTTCTTCCAAGATTGATAAATAAAGTCAATTCAATTATTTGTGGAATAAGGGAATCAAGAATAAAAGAGTGAACAAATCAAAAGAAGAAAACCCTTAAACCAAATTTGTGTGGTAGTTTTAACATTATCCCTCTCTAGCCCACCATCAAACCTTTTTCCAAATTGCTGATGTGAAAATTTAACTTCTGCGAGTTCCTTCAATCTTGTTATCCTTCCTTATCATTAGGAAGAGCTACAAAAAGCAAGAAAGTAGCTAAAAATTAAATTGGAAACTGAAGAGAAAAACAAAAGACCTGGATAATCAAACCTGTGGATAATCTAAAATGGATTAAGATTCATCATTTAATAACATGATCTAAACATCGTTTTATTTTAATTAGCAGAAAAAGCACACATAAGAAATATGTTAAATAATGCAGATTAAATACAAAAGTCTGCACTTTATCTGTAGCAGTAATGTGAACGGCACACAAAATACTCCTGAGGTACACAGAAACAAGATGCTTACATCATGGACAGTTTATACATGCCTTTTCCCCTATATTTATCTTACTCTTAAGTTAAAGGAAAATATTAACACATCTAAATTATACTTTTTCATGAACTGCAACCACAGGCTGGCTACAGAAAGAAGAGTTTTGCAAAACTCAGTGAAAGCATTTTGTGAGACCTAACTGGCTACATAGAATTGGCAATAAGAGTAGTATATATTTTACTATTATTTATAAATTCTTTGCTACATTCTCTATACTAAGTAAACTTTACAAACTTATTGTACTGAAAACAGTATGAGATAAAAAATGATACCTGAATCTCTTTCTTGACTGGTTTAGCTTTGTTATCCACAACTTTATTCCTAAATTCAAGAAGAACTTCTTTACAGTCCTCAAGATGAACCTCAGGCTCCCAGGTATCATCATCTGATGTATATCCTTTCCATCGAACTTTGTAAAGGATTTTACCCTGTTATATAAATTAAAAACAGGCAAATAAAGGACATTAATGACTTGATCAAATTTCCAAAACAATACAATTGCTGAGAATACAGGAACAAACTTGAAATGGAGATTAATATCATTATAAAGTATGTTCATATCCTGCCATGGTTAAAAAATACAGGAACACACCAAAGGCAAAAACAAACAAGTGGGACTACATCAAACTAAGAAGCTTCTGTACAGCAAAGGAGATAATTAACAAAATGAAAAGGCTGTCTACCGAATGGAAACAAATCACGTAAGGGGCTAACATACAAAATATATAAAGAACTAATACAACTCAATAGCAAAAACCCAAACAATCTGATTAAAAAATGAACAGAGGATCTAAACAGACATTTTTCAAAGAAGATATTAAATGGCCAACAGGTACATGAAAAGGTGTTCAGCATCACTAGTCATCAGGGATATGCAAATAAGAACCACAGAGGTATCACCTCATACCCATTAGAATGGCTGTTACCAATAAGGACAAAAATATAACACATATTGATGAGGATGTTAGAAAAAAAGAAAACCCTGTACACACTGTTGGTTGGAATGTCATTTAGTGCAGCCACTATGGAAAAGGGTATGGAGGTTTCTGAAAAAGTTAAAACTAGAACTAACATTAATCCAGCAATCCCACTTCTGGGTATTTATTTGAAAAAGGTAAAAATATTAACTTAGGGAGTTGGAAGATGGCGGCGAGGTAGGTGTGCGCACAGGTAGAACACCTAGCTGATCTGAGGAACAGCCAAAGGAATCCCAGCATATATGGAAGTTGGAGGCCAAAATTGTAGAGGACATTGAAAAACAGATGGTAAGGAGATTGCATTGGGACGTTAAGGTCCCTGGGACCAATGCGGACATCAGGGCTGCTGCAGCCTCTGGCCCAGTGCCTGCTGGGCCTGCCAGGTTTGCCACAGGATTCTTTGGACAAGAGCCGAATCAACCTCTCCTTCCCCTGCCAAATAGGGAGGACAGAGTAGCACCAGGATGGACCCGGATGCTTGAAGTTGTGGGGGAATAAAGACAAAGTGGGAGATGCACAGGGGGAGGAATCACCCACTGAGACTGTGGATGCTGCCTGGATCATTACCAGAGAAATTGGGGAGCCGGGTGATGCCTGGAGAAAAGACATGAGTTGGGAAATGATGGACCCTGACCCAGATAGTCTCTGGTCTGGTTGGAAAGTTGGGCTGTGTGAGAGGCTGGGCGCTTGTTAAGAGTGGCAGGCTTAAACAGGAGGATTTTATTCAAAAAAGGCTCTCAGTTGCTGTTTAAGTAAGTCTCCTGCAGTGGCTGCCTCCCACAGCAGCCACAGCCACAACCACAGCTGCCCCTGTTTCAGCCTGGGCAGCCTGGGTGCTAAGAGGAAGGAGGAGGCACCCCTTCACCACCCCCTGCCCCCGGGCAGAGGAGAGTGGCAGGGCTAGAGGACTTAGAAGTTCCCCAGAAGACTTACCTCAATGGGGGAACTGAACTACCCTGAAAAGACTGAGAGTGTCTAGCACCTAGGACAGCAAAGAGGGAAAAGGTGGCGCGTGAGCTGCCCCTAATTAGTGCACCTCAAGGATGGCACAACTGGTGGATTGATGGCACCGTCCTGGTACACAAGGGCAGTGGGGACACAGCAGAGAATGAGGGACCTGTGCTGGAGGCTATGCAACTGTGAAAATTGTGACCCAGACCTGGCCCCCATCTTCGCAAAACCATAGGAAGGGAGAAAAGTGAAGCCCAACCCCTCTCAGCCTATAGCACCCAGGAAGATCAGAACTCGCCTGACAGTTTTAAAGCCAGCAGGAAGCACTGTTTTCCTTTTTTTGCCCCAAATGAAACAGAAGGACATGGAGCTGTGAAAGGTCCAGAGGCAGAACCAGAGAGAACACAAGGCTTTAGCAGCAAATGAGAAACTGAGACAATTTCACTTTGCCGTTCCAGAGAACTTACATGTTATTGTTTATTTGTATTACTACTTTTTCATTATTTTTACTTCTTTTACTTTATTAGTATTTTTTAAAATTTCTCTTCTTTCTGTTTAGCTTTCTTCATTTTATTTGTTCATTTAATTGCACTGTTTGACTGGTTTTCCTTGTTCTTTCAGACTGTATTTTAATTTTCCTTCTTTCATTTTACTTGTGCTCCAAAAGCGCACTACTCTAGGTCATGTACTTCCCATTTTTGTTATTCAAATCATATAGTTCCTGTCATATTATTGTTGTTATTGTTATTATTGTAAATAATTGCTGTTCCATATAATTTTAAATACTAGACAGCACCCCTCCTGTATCTTAGCCCATTTCATTATCTTCCAGAGCTTTATTATTGTTGTGGTTATGGTAACTTTATTCTCTTGCACAGTACACACACTTTCGATCCTTTACTCTTACTGTATCTCATAATCTCACCTCCCACAAGACCTCAGTTTTCTGGATCCGGCTCACAATCCTTCCTCCATCTAACAAGAGCCTTATCTCTTTTCTACCCTTTACAAAAAATGGATAGTTGGATAAAATATCAGAGTTAACACTATACTTATCCAAAGCACCTCCTATCTCTTCTATATGTGTTGGTACTTTAAATCTCACAGAATATACTCCTGCTGCCTTCATTTTGCCTTCCCCTCCAACTGATCACATAAAAGAGTAGGTGGGAGCTGTGAACACCAACATACCTGCTGGAAGAGAGAACCCACAAAAAAGGAACCACCAACAGATAATAAAGGAAGATGGTAGAGGAGTGGAAGCCACATTAACCTCCACCCAGGACCTATCTGGAATTACAACTAAACGGTACAGAAATTACCCAGAACAAACAACTGAACAAGAGCAAGAGAGAAGCCTCATAACCTCAGACAGACATAACCTGTCTGCACCTGCACAACAGCATATAAGGAGTGGTGGGCAGAGTGACCCTCAGTCAATGAGCTGGAGGGAAGGACCCACCAAAGAAAGACCCAACAACAATCAAAACCCAAAGACATAGAGAGAGCCAACATAAACTACATCCCAAAAGCAGCAAATTCAGGAGATCAAAGAGACTGCACTATTGAATCTCACAGGTCTCCTACCATAGAAGTTCACACCACAAACTGAGGGAGTCAGAACAGATCTATTTAAGAAGCAGAGGCTAACAAGAAGAGTCTCACAAACAGTGGGAAGGCAAAGAAACAAACCCCAAATAAAAGGAAAGGAGGAAGCCCCAGAAAGAATACTAAATGAAATAGAGGCAAACCAACTATCAGATATTGAGCCCACAACAATGGTTATAAGGAAGCTCAATGAGCTCACTGAGAATTACCAAAAACCACAGGGAAACTACAATGAACTAACTGCAAACTATATCAACATGAAAGAGAATATAGAAACTCTCAACAATAGATGAGAAGAAATGAATAATACAATTTCTGAACTGAATACACACTAGAAGTAATCAAAATCAGGTTAGATGAAGCAGAGGATTGAATCAGCAAGCTAGAAGACAAGGTAGGAAAAACACTCAAAAAGAACAAGAAAAGGGGACTTCCGGCCAAGATGGAGGTGTAGGTAGACACATTGTGCTCCTCACACAACCAAAATAAGGACAACAAAAATTTAGAAACAAAAAAAAAAAATAAACCAGTACTGACAGAAAATTGAACTGTATGAAAGTCTGACAACCAAGCAGGTATAGAAGAAACATTCATCCAGATTGGTAAAAGTGGTGGAGTCGGGTGGCTGGGCGGAGAGTACAATCAGCAAAGCAGTGGCTAGCAGACACCAAGTGCGGCAACGCAACAGTGGGTGGACCCAGCGAGGCAGTGGATTGTAGAGGGACGGGCACACGAGGCAGCTGGTGGACCGGGAAGTCCCACATTTGTGCATATACAAACCAGGTGAAACTGGAGAGTGAGACAGACCACGTAACCCAGGGTCCCACCTCGGGAAATAAAGCCTCAAAACACCAATTGAAAACACCTTTGGGGGTTGAGGCAGCAGAAGAAACTCTCAGCCTGAAAGTCCTTCAGAGGAGTTGGTTGGAGAGACACACAGGGTCCTAGAAGTACACAAACCCACCCACACAGGAATCAACACTAGAAGGGCCCAATTTTCTTGGGGAAAATGGTGGAAGGGACTGAAATTTGGCAGACAGCAGAGCAAGTGCCATTGATCCCTGTCGAACCTTTCCCCCACATAATACATCACAACCCAGTGACTGGGTTGCCCTGCTCCAGGGAACACCTAAGGCTCCACCCCTCACCACATAACAAGCGCGTCAAGACAAAAAAAGAAAAAAAAAGAAGGCCCAAATGAAAGACCAGATCAAAGCTCCAGAAAAAATACAACTAAGTGACGAAGACATAGTCAACCTACCAGATGCACAGTTCAAAGTACTGGAGATCAGGATGCTCACAGAATTGGTTGAATATGGCTGCAAATTAGATGGAAAAATGAAGGCTACCGTAAATGAAATAGAGGAAAATGTACAGTGAACCAATACTGATGGGAAAGAACCTGGGACTCAAATCAATGGAGTGGAACAGAAGGAAGAAAGAAAAAAACAAACAAAAGAATGAAGAAACAAGAATTCAAAAAAATGAGGAGAGGCTTAGGAACCTCCAGGACACCTTTAAATGTTCCAACATCCAAATTATAGGGGTACCAGAAGGAGAAGAGGAAGAGCAACAAGTGGAAAAGTTATTTGAACAAATAATGAAGGAGAACTTCCCCAATCTGGCAAAGGAAATGGACTTCCAGAAAGTCCAGGAAGCTCAGAGAGCCCCAAAGAAGTTGGACCCAAGGAGGAACACACCAAGGCACATCATAATTACATTAGCCAAAATTAAAGCTAAGGAGAGAATCCTAGAAGCAGCAAGAGAAAAGGAGACAGTCACCTACAAAGGAATTCTCATGAGACTGTCAGCTGATTTCTCAAAAGAAACCTTACAGGCAAGAAGGGGCTAGAAAGAAGTATTCCAAGTCATGAAAGGCAAGGACCTACATCCAAGATGACGCTATCCAGCAAAGCTATCATTTAGAATGGAAGGACAGATAAAATGCTTTTCAGATAAGGTCATGTTAAAGGAGTTGATCATCACCAAGCCCTTATTTTATGAAATATTAAAGGGACTTATCTAAGAAAAAGAAGATAAAAAACATGTACAGTAAAATGACAGCAAACTCACAATTATTAACAACCACACCTGAAACAAAAACAAAGCAAACTAGAACAGAAACAGAACCACAGAAATGGAGATCACATGGAGGGTTAGCAACAGGAGAGTGGGAGGAGGAGAGAGGGGGCAAAAGATACAAAGAATAAGTAGCATAGATGGTAGGGAGAAAATAGACAGGGGGAGGGTAAGAATAGTATGGGAAATGTAGAAGCTAAAGAACTTATAAGTATGACACAAAGACATGAACTAAAGGGGGGAATGTGGGTGGGAGAGGGTGTCCAGGGTAGAGGGGAGTGAAGGGGGTGAGGAATGGGACAACTGTAATAACATAGTCAATAAACTATATTTAAAAAACAAACAGGAAACAAAAGAACAAGAAAAGGAAAAAAGAAAGACTCAGAACAAAGAGAGGTTAAGGGAACTGCAGGACAATATGAAATGTAATACTATCCGTATAATAGGGATACCAGAAGGAGAAGAAGAGCAAGGTAGAAAACCTGTTTGAAAAAGTAATGACAGAAAGCTTCCCTAATTTCATGAGAGAAAAGGTCACACAAATCCAGGGAACAGAGAGAGTCCCAATCAAGAGGAACCCAAAGAGGCCCACTTCAAGATAAATCATAATTAAAATGGCAAAATTCCAAAACAAAGACAGAATCTTAAAGGCAGCAAGGGAAAAACAGGAAGTAACACACAAGAGAGTCCTGATAAGACTAGCAGCTGACTTCTCGATGGAAATGCTCCAAGTCAGCAGAGACTGGGAAGAAATATTCCAAGTAATGAAAAACAAAGGTCTCTTACCAAGACTACTCTATCCAGCAAGACTCTCAATTAAAATGGAGGGCAAAAGAAGGAGTTTCCCAGCTCAAAGATTACACCTCCACCAAACAAGTACTGCAAGAAATGCTAAAGGATATACTTTAAGAAAAGGAGGAAAAGGGGTGAGAGGAGAGGAACACAGCTATGAAGGAAGGGAAATGGCAATGAATAAGTACCTATCAATAATAACCTTAAACATAAATGGATTAAATGCTCCAATAAAAAAACATAAAATAGTGCATCTGTGCATCTGAATGGGTAAAAAATCATGACCCACCCATATGCTGCCTACAGGACATGCACCTCAGAATAAAAGACCTACACAGACTGAAATTGAAGGGCTGGAAAGAAATATTCCAAGCAAATGGACAGGAAAAAAAGCAGGGGTAGCAATACTCATATCACACAAAATAGACTTCAAAAGAAGAGCCATAAAAAGAGACCCAGAAGGTCACTTCATAATACTCAAGGGAAAACTCCATCAAGAACACACAAACATTGTAAATATATGCACCCAACATAGGAGCACCCAAATACATAAAGAAAATCTCAGAGGACTTCAAGAAAGACACTGACAGCAACACAATTATATTAGGGGATTTTAACACCCCATTGTCAAAAATGGACAGATCTTCCACACAAAATATCAACAAAGATATTGTGGAACTGAACAATGCATTATCTCAAATGGACTTAACTGACATCTACAGAACCTTTCATCCCAAAGAAGGAAACTACACATTCTTTTCAAATGCACATGGAACATTTTAAAGACAGACCACATGACAGGACACAAAAAACAAGCCTCAACAAATTCAAGAAAACTGAAATCAAATCAAGCATTTTCTCTGATCACAAGGGACTGAAACTAGAAACCAACCTCAAGGAAAAAACTAAAAAACAAAACAAAACAAAAAAACACCCTCAAATTCATTGAGGTTGAATAGCATGCTACTAAAGAATGAATGGGTTAAGAATGACATCAAGGAAAAAATCAAAAAAGTTTCTGGAAACAAATGAAAATGAATTCACAACAATCCAAAACGTATGGAACACAACAAAGGCAGTCCTGAAAGGGAAGTGTATAGTGGTACAAGCCAATCTAAAAAAGATAGAAACATTTCAAATAACAACTTAACCTTATACCTACAAGAACTTGAGTAACAACAACAAAGACATCCCAGAGCAAGTAGAAGGAAGGAAATGACCAAGATCAGAGCAGAATTAAACAACATAGAGACTGAAGGAACAATTCTAAAGATCAATAAATCCAGGAGCTGGGTCTTTGAAAAGATAAACAAAATCAACAAGCCTGTAAGCAGACTCTTCAAGAAAAAACAAGAGAAGACCCAAAGAAACACAATCAGAAATGAAAGAGGGGAGATTACAACTGATACCACAGAAATACAAAGGATTGTAAAAATTGCTACGAAGAATTATATGCTAAGAAATTTGAAAACCTAGGTGAAATGGACAAATTTCAAGAAAAATATAATCTTTCAAAACTGAATGAAGAAGCAGAAAGCCTAAACAGACCAATAACAGCTGACAAAACTGAAGCAGTAATCAAAAAACTCCCAACTCACAAAAGCTCTGGACCAGACGGTTTCACAGAATTCTACAATGCATTTAAGGAAGAGCTAACCCCCATCCTTCACAGACTATTCCAAAAAATCCAAGAAGATGGGAGACTCCCAAACTCTTTTTATGAAGCCAGCATCATCCTAATCCCAAAACCAGATAAAGACACAACAAAGAAAGGAAACTACAGGTCCATATTGCTGATGAACATAGACGCTAAAATCCTCAAAAAAATATTGGCAAACCACATCCAGCAATATGTTAAAAAGATCATACACCATGATCAAGTGGGATTCATCCCAGGATGCAAGGATGGTACAATATTCACAAATCAATAAATGTAATACATCACATAAACAAAAGGAAACACAAAACCCACATGATCATATCAATAGATGTTGGGAAAGCATTTGATAAGGTACAGTACCCATTTCTGATAAAAACACTCAGCAAAGTGGGAATAGAGGGAGCATTCCTCAACATAATAAAGGCCATATATGAGAGATCTACAGCCAACATCATACTCAATAGGTAAAAACTAAAAACTTTCCCACTAAGATCAGGAAGAAGACAAGGATGTTTGCTTTCACCACTCCTATTCAACATAGTATGGGAAGTCCTAGTCACAGCAATCAGACAACAAAAAAACAAAATAAAAGGCATCCAAAGTGGAAAGGAGGAAGTGAAACTGTAATTGTTTGGAGATGACATGAGAGTATACATAGAAAATTCTAGACTTCACCCCAAAACTCCTTGACCTAATAAGTGAATTTGGCAAAACAGCAAGATACAAAGTCAATATTCAGAAATCAATGGCATTTTTGTACACCAATAATGAAATATCAGAAACAGGAATCAGGAAAAAAAATCCCACTTGGTATACAAACAAGAAAAATAAAGTACCTAGGAATAAACCTAACCAAGGAGGTGAGAGACCTGTACTCAGAAAACTACACAACAATGAAGAAAGAAATTAAGGAAAACACAAACAAATGGAAGCGTGTACCACGTTCATGGATTGGAAGAATTAACATCATCAAAATGTCCAAGCTCCCCAAAGGAATAGATAGATTCAATGCAATCCCTATTAAAGTACCAATGACATATTTCACTGATATAGAACATTTCAAAAATTTATATGGAACTATAAACAACCTCGAATAGTTGCAGCAATTTTGAGAAAGATCAATGTAGAAAGGACCACAATACCTGGAGGCAATGTGGTCCCTAGGTTGGTACTGAGGAGCTACATTTGGTGTTGGGAGCCGACCAACCGCCGACCCTTGATACAATCAGGTTGGGTGAGATGCATCTGCACAGCAGAGGTGACTATGGCCAGATCTCCTGTCCATCTCCTTCTGTATGCCTGTCCCTGTTAGCAATAGGTGGTGGGATTTTTAGATACCTGTGTGTTATAACAAAAAATCTGCATGATGCCTCTGATTCTGCAGGAAATGACTTGTTGACCACAGAATAGAGACCCCTAGCAACCCTAATGCTGCCTGCTTCCCCCACCTGGGAAGTTAAGGACAAAATTAAACTATGGGCAGACCAACTGCCAGAACGCTGAAGGGAAGTGTTGCTAGGAATGTTTCTTAAGGAGTCAACACTCAAAAGCTTAAGATTTATTAGAGCCACTACCCTTCCCATACCCTGGACAGGAGTGTAAAGAAGCAAGGAGTTCTAGTTGGAAATAATAATCTCAATACATGGAAATGAATATAAAACATGCCCCCCCAAGATGTATAAATTTAAAAACCTAGGCAAAAAAACCACAGTTATTTAACTGAGATAAATTTAACTTTAATGGATAATAGTTGATTTCTATATATCTATAAATCACCCCTTGTGCCCTTTTAATTTAAATCAATCCCTAGAATCTTAATAAATACCTAGTTACTAATTGGTACCTGAAAGTTTGTGCCTGTATAGCTTCGTTGGCTATCTGATTAATGTCCCTCTTGGTCAAAATAACCTTTGTTTAATATGGTTGATCTGTGGGACCTCCTGTACTTTTTCCATTATTTCTTTAACATGATTAATCTGTAAAACCTTCTGTGTTTTTAGTAATTATTTCTATGGTAACTATTTCTGTTTTAATAATCACACTATGCATCGAATGTTGTATAACCTCCCCTATAAAAATAAAGATTGATTTTTCTCGGTGAGTCAGTCAGGCCCAAAATGCCTCCGGCACTTCACCAGGTGTCTCGCTCCAGTCTCTTCACCTTAGCGCCTTAGCACTTCATATGCACACATCCTTTGGAGACCCCGAGACCCTGCCGAGGCTGGACCCTGGCAATTTGGAGTCATACAGGTGGGCCCAGGGATTGGTGCAACCATGAGACATGCTGAAGGTACAGAATCACTGGATGGGGTTCAGATGGGTGCTGGTAAAGTGGGACAGTTTTAACAGTGTTTCTCTAAACATGTCATGCCCTGAGTCTTGGAATTTATTAGCTCATTTAACTTCAAAAATATATTTATGTTACAGTTATTGGGGTAACATTGGTTTAAGGTATACAATCCTATAATACATCTATATTATTGCCTTGTATGCTCACCACCCAAAGTCTAGTCTCCTTCCATCACCTTGTATTTGACATCCTTTACCCTGTTCTACCTTCTCCCAGCCCTCTTCCCCTCTGGTAACCACTATTTTGTTGTCTGTTCCTGAGTTTGTTTTCTTTGGTTCATTTGTTGCTTCCTCTTTTATAACCCCCATATGAGTGAAATCAGAAGGTTCTTATCCTACTTCATCTGAATTATTTCTCTTAGCATGATACTCTCAAGACCCATTCATTTTGTCACAAATGACAATACTTCCTCTTTTTTATGGCTGAGCAGTATTCCTCTGTATATATGCACTTCATCTTCTTTATCCATTGAAGGACCCTTTGCCATGTTTTGGCTACTGTGAATAATGCTACAATAAAGACAAGGGTAGATATATCTTTACAATGTTTTCAAATTTTTCATCATTTAATCTTTGCAACAATACTGTGAAGTGCTATTACTCATTTTAATGATGAGGAAATGGGAGCTTCTAGACAGAGTAAGTAACTAGTAAAGATTATTATACAGCTAATGAGATGAGCTGAAATTTAAACCCAGAGCCATTGCTCCTAACTTGCTTCTTCACATGAAGTTTTCCAACACTGGAGGCCAGAATGTATAGCTACCAGAGGCAGGTGAAGAGAACACATTCCAGTGAGTTCCCAAGAGAGATGCTCATTGTCTTTGAAAGAAGAAATGGTTTTTAGGAGAATGAGGTCACATTTCTACCATAATAGAAAACACTTTAAACCACATTTTGCCTCTCAACCCCCAATATCTAAAATATGTAATCTATGGCAATTTACCAAAAACAGTCTGTTGACTTCTGTTCTATACCACATCCACTAACATAATAAATCATTAAGCATTTTACATAATTTTCTTTTAAAAATTACTTGTATGGATACTTTTATATAAATTAAACTAATGAAGAAGGCATAGGTGAGTTTTCCTATAGGACTGCTTTAATGAATCCTGTTTCATCATTAAACTTCATAAAATATCATTTTTACATAAAATATTTACATTTAGCCTCAAATTTCAGTAGACTGAAAAGTTAAGGAAATCACATTTTTAATTTGGGATTAAAGTTGAATCAATATTGGTCTTTAACTACTAGCTCTACCTAAAACAGACTTTGAGACAAAAATATTTTGTATACTAACTTATTCCTTTATCATTTAAAGCATCTAATATACAGGGTGGAGCAAAAGTAGGTTTACAGTTGTGAGTACATCAAACATAGTTTATACTTGTATTATTGTATTATTTCCATACAAACAAATGTAAACCTATTTCCCCCCACCCTGTATATAAATGGTACAGGTTGTAATACCTCCATTCCTCCACGTTTATTTTTTTGTTTCTGAACTCTTTTGTCTATTCTTGCCTACTTTATTTTTCTCATTATTTTTTTCTACCTATCATACTATACATTTCATTTTTTGTTTTGCTGGTCATCTTTTTCTTTTCACTGAAATTAAACTACTTAGGAACAAGAATATTTTCCTGTTTTGTTCACTGCTGTATCCTTATAGCCTAGAATACTGTGTGTATAGTACTCAATAAATTTCTGTTGAATTAATGAATTATAAAAAAATTACCTGTACGTGCCCACTTTCACCAGTACTATTCAACACTGTACTGAAAGTTCTAACAAAAGCAATTAGATAAGAAAAAGATACTATAGAAGTCATCTAAGTTGGAAAAGAAGGGTGAAGCTTCACCCTTCTCTCACCCTTCCTGTCATTCACAGATGACAGGATTCTATATATTTTAAAAGTCTCAAAGAATCCTCAAGAAAATGACTAGATCTAACATGTGAATTCATCAGAATTACATGGTTCAAGATGAACACAAAAATCTGTTGTGTTTTGTGGGGGGATAAAAAAATTTTCTTCTCACCTTCTAAGTTCTTCTATCTGGGCTAATAATCAAATTAACAGACACAGATTAACAGGATAAAATAAAATTTTAATACATACACAGGAGAATTCAAATAAGCACAAAAATTCCAAAGACAGTGAGGCAAAATAAGGTACATATGTTATTTTGGACAAAGGAGCAAGTTGGGGGAAAGGGTCTGAGATTTCACTGAAGAATTAGGCAGTTTACAGGTAGCAAACAAATTCTGGCTAGGCAACTCAAACAATGGGATGGAGGAACCCTAGTGAACAGATTTTTGCATGGATCCTTCCTGTTTACCATACTTAGTTCATATGTGCTCAAGTGACTATGCTAAGGTCCCCTTCTCCAAACAGGTTTTTGTCTGAATCTCTTTAAGAGGGAAAGGGGGAAGTAAAAAACTCTTCCTGAGTTTGTTGAGTTTTAATTGCCTGCAAATCAGAATAATCTGCATGCCAGAGTGGCACATTCCCAGGAAGCTCATTCCTGATACCCATAGTTTCTATATACCTGCAACATATAATCCAAAAGGGAAACTAAGAAACCAATTCAGTTTACACTAGCATCTAAAAAAATAAAAACATAAATAGTTTTAAGCAAGGAATTAAAAGCCTTGTACATTAACATTAGAAAACACTGCTGAAAGAAATTAAAGACACAAATAAATGGAAAACCATCTAGCCCTGGCTGGGTTGCTCAGTTGGTTGGTGCAGCATCCTGTACACCAGAAAGGTTGTGAGTTCAACTGCAGTAAAGGCACATGCCTGGGTTGTGGGTTTGATCCCCAGTAGGAACATGTACAGGATGGGGGGCAACCAACTGATGTTTCTCCCTCTCTTTCTCTCAATAAACATATCCTCAGGAGAGGAGAAAGGATGGGAGGGGAGGGGAGACGATTTATGTTCCTAGGTATGAAGACTTAATATTTTAAAGACAACATTTCCAACATGATCTACAGATTTAACACAATCCCTATCAAAATTCCAACAGCCTTGTTTCCAAAAACAGAAAAGCCAATCCTCAAATCCCTATGGAATTTCACGAAACCTTCAATAGCCAAAACAAACTTGAAACAGAACAAAGTCAGAGGAATCACACTTCTTGATTTAAAACTTACTACGAAGCTGCAGTAATCAATACAGTGTGGTATTGGCATAAGGACAGACATACAGAGTCCAGAAATAAACTGATTATATGTATAGCCAATTGATTTCTGATTCGAGTGCCAAGTCCAATTAACAAAAAAACAGACTGTGCCAGGACAACTGGACTTCCACATACAGAAGACTGAGGATGAAACTGGACATTAAGAAACTGGACACTAAGCCCTGGCTGGTGTGGCTGAGTGGACTGAGTGCCGGCCTGTGAATCTGGGGTTTGCTGGTTTAATTCCCAGTCAGGGCACAGGCCTGGGTTGCAGGTCAGGTCCCCAGTGGGGGGCATGTGAGTGGCAACCACACACTGATGTTTCCCTCCCACTATCTTCCTCCCTTTCCCTTCTCTAAAAAAAAAAAATAATAATAAATAAATAAATAAATAAATAAATAAATAAATAAAATCTTTAAAAAATAAGTAAAATAAAAAAAGAAGCTGGATACTAACCAAGTTTTTACAGTATCCTACAGAAAACCACAGGAGGCTCTTCTCAGTCCCTCCACAAGAGCCAGCCAAATCAGCCAACAGCTCCTGGAAGAGTCCAGCTAACCTGAGTCTGCACAGTTAGCAGTCAAATGATCCAAGGTGACCTTGAGAGCTCAGCAGAAGCAAAGTTCATGCTACCACCAAACTAACATGTAAAGACCTGGTCCTCAGACCTATGAATGCATAAATGAGTAGACCAACAAGTTGATGTTTCTCTCTCAACTCCTTCCTCCATCTCTCTAAAACTCAATCAATAAAATGTTTTTAAAAAGTAAAATAAAAATAGAGCAATTTCTGCAAGTGTGAGATACCTAATAAAACTATTACCCAGCAGGAAAGAAAACCAGACACTACTAGGAATGTGTGACTCCAATCAACCAGACCCTGCCACATTAGAATTCCTTTGTACATTTTCTTCCCCAGACTTTACCTTAAATGGCCATATTCCAAAATTATCCAGTCAGACCCTCCCAAATCAGAATTTATGACTCTATATAACCTCTACTTACCCTTACCTTTTAAAACGTATCTTAAGGTTTTGTTCAGGCAGACAGACTTGAGCTTTGTCTCCTTTCTCCTTGTTTAGCTGCCTTACAAGAAATTCCTTTTCTTTGAAGACCACTACCTGGGAATTTGGTCTTTCTGTTGTGGGATAGTCACCAAACCCACCTGTTTGATTTGGCTTCAGGTTGGACCCCTACCTTACACTGTATACAAAAATTAACTCAAAGTGGATCAAAGACTAAATTAAGAGATAAAACCATAAAATTCTTAGAAGAATACATAGGTGTAAATTTTCAGGACTTTGGATTTGACAATACCAAAAGCACAAAGAAACAAAAAATATATAAAAGAACTTTATCAAAGTTAAAAACTTTTGTGTAACAAAGGACATTACCAACAGAGTGAAAAGAGAGCCCATAGAACTGGAGAAAATGTTCGCAAACCACATCTGATAAGGGGTCAATATCCAAAATACATACACAACTCCTACAACTCCAAAACAAAACGATAGCCCACTTTAAAATGGACAAAAGACTTGACTAAACATATATCCACAGAAGACATACTAATGACCAGGAAGCCCATGAAACAATGTTTAACATCATTAGTCTTAGGAAAATGCACATCAAAACCTTAAGATAAGAGTGACAACAAAGGAATGGTGACATAAGAGATTGTCCTTTGTCTCTCCTCCCTCCTCCTGAAATTTCAAAAAGTTGATCAGCTATAACTCAACAAATAATTCCCAGCTCAACATAAACACATGCCTGAGAGATCCTCACACTGAAGCAACTAAAGGTGGGCAAATGGAACAACCAGAAAAGACGAGAAGGGAGAAGAGCTCAGACGGAGTACAGTTGCAGCCCTGTAGCCCAGACTTCATACTGAGCTTGGCTCAGAGAGGGGAGAAAGCTGGCTGTAGCTGGAGTTTCCTTCAGCCAGGAGGAGTGGAAAGTGTTGTTGGGTACTCCTGCAGGAGTGAATGATGCTAAGTGCAGTTGAGCCAGCCCACAGGTCTGGGTAAGGATACAGCACAGAGGTTCTGCAGCAACTGTCAGATGTCCAGTGGTCAGTGTCCCAAACAAAGAAATAGATCCACACAACCCTGATGCCTTTTAGACTCCCAAAACATGCCTTCTGTGGCCCTTGGTTTCGGGGTACATTATCTCCAAACCTGAGAACTTTTACATTAGAACCACTATTTCCCTCTATGACTGATCTTCAGTTGTGGCACGTGGTGGGAGACCCTGCAGAAGTCTGAGGTCACCTCACTGAGAGGGCAAAACAAACCCCACTGTTAAACATCGCTGCTATGCACAGCTACACTGACAGAAGCTGCAGAGGTAAGTTTTGGGACTTCACAGAGCCTAAAACTTTGTGATTCACTGCCACCCACTGGAAAACAGTAGAAAGACCTCTTCATACAAATCTGTTAGTGAAGTGCAATAAATACAATAGATGCCTAGTCAAAGAAGGAGCCAATGAAATGCCATGAAACCAAGATAGCAAGGCAGCCAAGAAAATGAAAAAAACCTCCAGAAAGCAAACCGAAACACTTGAAAATATGTGATATAAATGAAAGAGAATTCAAGAGTGCAATTCTGAAAATACTCAACGAGATGTGATAAAGTACTAAAGCACTGAGTACTTGATGCACTGAGAAAACAAATTAGAGAACAAAACGAGTACTTTACCAAAGAGACTGAAACTTAAAAAAAAAGAACCAAACAGAAATCCTGGAGATGAAACATTCCATAAAGGTGATCAGGAATGAACTACTGAGCACAGGAAACAGAGCCTACAAAATGGAGGCAAGAATTAGTGATATACAAGACAGGAATCTAGAAATGATGCAGAAGGAAGAAGAAAGAAACCTAAACATTTAAAAAAAATGAAAGAGCTCTACAAGAAATATCTGACTCCTTCAGAAAAAGCAATATAAAAATGACAGGTATTCCAGAAGAAGAAAAAAAGAAGGGAGCAAGGAACCTATTCAAATAGTGGATGAGTTTCTCCCAAACCTATAGAAAGAAATAGATCCTCGAATCCAAGAAGCAAACAGAGCACCTAGTTACCTTAATCCAAAGAGGTCCTCCCCAAGACACATTGTATTAAAACTGTCAAAAGTCAGTTTTGACAAAGAAAAAAATTCGCAAAGGAGGTAGGGGGATAAAAAACAGTAACATGCAAAGGAAAGTTCACCAGGTTATCATCAGACCTCTCAGCAGAAACTCTACAAACCAGAAGAGAGTGGAACTGAATATTCAAAGTACTGAAAGAACATTTACCAGCCAAGAATAATATATCCAGCAAAATTATCCTTTAAATATGAAGGAGAAATAAAGACCTTCCCAGATATACAGAAGCTGAGGGAATTTGTCACCACAAAAACTCCACTGCAGGAAATACTCAAGGGGGTTTATTCTACCTGAAACAAAGAGCAAAAAAAAGTCACAACACTACAAGTAAGATCACCAAAAGAACAGTACGAACAGGAAAAATGTGTGATGACAAAAACATAAAAGGGGAGGGAGCAAATGTTTGAAATGGCAAAGGAAGAGAGAGATCAGATGCACTCAAAAGAAAAAAAAACTACTGTATATAAGCAAAATTTTTACATAAACCTAATGGCAACCACATACTAAAATCCCAAAACTGAGGCACATTAACTTAAAAAAAAAAAAGGAAAGTAAGGAAAACCATCAAACAAAATAAACAGACAAATACTAAGGAAAAACAACAACAATGGAGCCAGAAGATAATACCAGAAAATAAAGGACAAAGTGACTATAGGAAATCCTCATACATCAATAATTGCCCTAAATGTAAATGGACTGAATTCACCAATAAAGAGGCACAGAGCAGTAGACTGGTCCAAAAAACAAAACCCAACCACATTCTGCCTTCAAGAGTCACATCTAAGCTGCAAAGACAAAGGTAGATTCAAAGTGAAAGAGTGGAAAATAATTCTTCAAGCAAATATCAACCACAGAAAAGCATGTTTAGCCATACTTATATCTGACAAAACAGGTTTCAAAATAACAAAGATAACAAGAGACAAAGATGGACATTTTATAATGATGAAGAGGACACTATATCAAGAAGACATAACACTTCTTAATACATATGTACCTAATCAGGGAACATAGAAATATATAAAGCAATTACTCACATAACTAAAGGGAAAAACAGCCCTGGCTGGTGTAGCTCAGTGGATAGAGTGCGGGCCTGCAAAGCAAAGGGTCGTGGGTTCGATTCCCAGTCACGGCACATGCCTTGGTTGCAGGCTGGGTTCCCCAATGAGGGGGGCGCAAGAGGCAACCACACATTGATGTTTCCCTCTCTCTCTCTCTCTCTCTCTCTCTCTCTCTCTCTCTCTCTCTCTCTCTCCCCCTCTCCCTCTCTCTCCCTCCCTCCCTTCCCTCTCTAAAAATAAATAAAATCTTAAAAAATTTTTTTTTAAATTAAAAAATTAATTAAAATCTATTAAAAATAAAAATCTTAATTATTAAATCTAAATTAAAATCTAAATTAAATAAAATCTTTAAAATTTTTTTTAAAATTAAAAAATTAATTAAAATCTATTTTTAAATTTTTTTTAAAAGATTTTATTTATTCTTAGAGAGGGAAGGGAGGGGGAGGGGGAGGGGGAGAGAGAGAGAGAGAGAGAGAGAGAGAGAGAGAGAGAGAGAGAGAGAGAGAGAGAGAGAGAGAGAGAGAGAGAAACATCAATGTGCGGTTGCTGGGGGCTGTGGCCTGCAACCCAGGCATGTGCCCTGACTGGGAATCGGACCTGTGATGCTTTGGTTTGTAGCCCGCGCTAAATCCACTGAGCTATGCCAGCCAGGGGGTAAAATCTTTAAAAAGAAAGGGAAAAACAGACCAAAACACAATCATAGTTGGGGACCTTAATATTCCATTGACAGTTCTAAGTACATCATCCAAACAAATAATCAATCAAGAAATATTGGTCTTAAATGACACACATCAAGTGGACATAAATGACATCTACAGAGCCCAAAACATGAGATTATACATTATTCTCCAAAGCACATGGAATACTCTCAAGGACAGACCATATATTGGGTCACAAAACTAGCCTCAACAAATTCAAGAAGTCTGAAATTATACCAACTATATTCTCTGACCACAATGCTTTGAAATTAGAAATCAACTGCAAAAAGGAAGTAAAGTAACTCACAAATATGTGGAGGTTAAACAACATACTAAAAAAAATGACTGGGTCAAAGAAGAAATAAAAAGTGAGATCAAAACATATGAGAATGAGAATGAGAAATGACAATGACATATAAAAAAACTGAGATGCAGTGAAAGTAGTAATAAGAGAGAAGTTTTTTATCATTACAGGCCTATCTGAAAAAACAAGAGAAATCCCAAGTAAACAACCTAACATTGCATCTTAAAGACCTAGAAAAAGAAGAACAAAAGCAACCCAAAGTCAGCAGAAGAAAGGAAATAATAAAAATTATAGAACTAAATGAAATAGAGAACAAAGAGATTATACAAAAAATTAGTACAACAAAGAGCCGGTTCTTTGAAAACATTAATAAAATTGGCATATCCCTGGGAAGACTTGCCAAAGAAGAAAGAGAAAAGATCTCTATACAAATAAAATCAGAAATGAAAGAGAAGTTAGCACAGACACCACAGATGCACAAAGAATCATACTAGAACACTATGAAACACTATACCCCACCAAAATCAATAACCAAAAGAAATGGGTAAGTTCCTAGAAATATATAACCTTCCTAGACTAAATCATGAAGAACTGGGTAATCTAAAAAGACAAATCAGTAGTGAGAAAATCGAAGCAACCATCAAAAACCTTCCAAAAATCAGAAGTCTAGGACCAGACAGCTTCATCAGTAAATTCTACCAAACATTCAAAGACTTAAAACCTATCCTTTTCAACTCTTCCAAAAATTGAAGAAGCAGCAGTACTTCCTAACACATTTTATGAAGCCAACATAACCCCAATACCCACACCTGGCAAGGGACACACACACACACACACACACACACACACACACACAACTACAGACCAATATCTCTGATGAATACAGATGTAACAATCCTAAACAAAATACTAGCAAATCAAATACAATAATACATCAAAAAAGTACTACATCATGATCAAGTGGGGTTTATTCCAGGTGCACAAGGACAGTTCAACATATGCAAATCAATCAATGTAATACACCACATTAACAAAAGCACATGCTCTTATCAATATATGCAGGAAAAACCATTTATAAGCTACAACATTCATTTATGGTTAAAACACTCAAAATAGGAATAGAAGGAAAGTACCTCAACATAATAATGGCCATATACGACAAATCCTCATCCAGTATCATACTCAATGGTGAAAAACTGATAGCTATTCCTCTAAAATCAGAAACAAGAAGACAAGGATGCCCACTCACCACTCTTACTCAACATAGTTCTGGAAGTTCTAGCTAGAGCAATAGGCAAAGAAAGAAGTAAAAGTCATCTAAATTGGAAAAGAAGAAATAAAGTGTAACTTTTTGCAGATGACACGATTCTGTATGTAGGATGCAATGACTGATGCAACGATTTCATCAAAAAGCCTTGAAACAGTAAACACAGTAAAGTTGCAGGATACAAAATCAATGGACAAAAATCCATTGTTTTCCTGTATACTAACAAGGAAACCTCAGAAAAATAAATGAAAATATTTCCTTTCTCAGTGGAACCAAAAGAATAAAATAACTAAAAATAAACTTAACAAAGGATGTGAAAGACCTATATACTGAAAATTACAAAGCATTATTAAAAAAAAGGTACAAAAAAAAGGAAAGATATTATGTGTTCAGGGAATGAAAGAATCAACATAGTTAAAATGGCCATATTACCCAAAACAATACACAGATTTAATGCAATCCCCATCAAAATCCCAATGTCATTTTTTAAAGAAATAGAACAAAAAATCATGATACATACAGAACTCCCCAAACATTCTGAATACAAACAGCAATTCTTTTTCTAAAAAAATTTAAAGTATATTTTATTGATTATCCTATTGCAGTTGTCCCACTCCCTCTTTTTTTTCTCCTTTATCCCCCTCTGCTCTGCCCCTCCCTCCAGCACTTACCACCTTTGGGTTCATGTTCCTGGATTGTACATTTTAAGTTCTTTGGCTTCTACATTTCCTATACTGTTCCTAACCTCCCCGTGTCTATTTTGTACCTACCAATTATGCTTCTTATTCTCTGTAACTTTTCCCCCATTCTCCCCACTCCCCTCCCCTACTGATAACCCTCCATGTGATCTCCATTTCTATGCTTCTGTTCCTGTTACAGGTGTTTGCTTAGTTTGTTTTTCTTTTTTAGGTTCAGCTGTTGATAGCTGTGAGTTTGTTGTCATTTTACTGTTCATATTTTTTATCTTCTTTTTCTTAGATAAATCCTTTTAACATTTCATATAATAAAGGCTTGGTGATCATGAACTCCTTTAACTTGACATTATCTGAGAAGCACTTTATCTGCCCTTCCATTCTAAATGATAGCTTTGCTGGATAGAGTCATCTTGGATGCCTCTATGACTTGCCTTTCATGACTTTGAATAATTCTTTCCAGCCCCTTCTTGCCTGTAAGGTTTCTTTTGAGAAATCAGCTAACCGTCTTATGGGAACTCCTTTGTAGGTAACTCTCTGCTTTTCTCTTACTGCTTATAAGATGCTCTCTTTATTCTTTAACCCTTAGCACTTTAATTATGATGTGTCCTGGTGTGGTCCTCCTTGGGTTCAACTTCTTCAGGATTCTCTGAGCTTCCTGACTTGCATGTCTATTTCCTTCACCAGATTGGGGAAGTTTTCTTTCATTATTTGTTTAATAAGTTTTCAATTTCTTGCTCTTCCCCTTCTCCTTCTGGAACCTCTATGATTTGGATGTTGGAAGGATTAATGTTGTCTTGGAAGTTCCTAAGCCTCTCCACATTTTTTTGAATTCTTGTTTCTTCATTCAGTGCCGGTTGGATATTTATTTCTTCCTTCTGTTCCAAATTGTTGATTTCAGTCTCAGTTTCCTTCCCTTCACTGTTGGTTCCCTGTATACTTTTCTTTATTTCACTTTGTATAGCCTTCACTAATTCCTTTATTTTGCATCTTTAATTAAGCATTTCTGTAAGCATCCTAATGACCAGTGTTTTGAAATCTCCATCTGATGGGTCAGCTATCTCCTTGTGGCTTAGTTCTTTTTCTGGAGTTTTGATCTGTTCTTTTGTTTGGACCGTATGTCTTTGTCTCAGTGTATTTGCTACTTTATAAAGGGCGGAGACTTAGGTATTTGCCAGGGCCAGGTAACCCACTTTGCTGTTTGTGATACTATATGGGGAGGAGTCAGAGAGGGAACAATGCCACCTTTTCAGTACTCGCCCCACTTCAACACACTGGCAATTTCTCCCACTGCCACAACTTGCATAGGATTTTACAGCCAGAAGTACTGAGAGTTTATTTTGTCTGCTCTGTTACCTGGGTTGCATGGTCTGTCTCACTCCCCAGCTGTTCCTCCTGGTTCATCTGAATATGAATGTGGGACCACCCTGTCCACCAGTCACCGCAACCACCATCTTGCTGCTTGTCTTCTGTCCTGGCTCCCCAGCACCCCCACCCACCCCCTACCAGTTTAGATGAATGTCTCTTCTTTAATTCCTTGGTTGTCAGATCTACACAGTTTGATTTTCTGGTAGTTCTGGTTGTTTTTTGTTTTTACATTGGCTGTTGTCCTCCTTTTGGTTGTGTGAGCAAACAAAGTCTATCTACCTATGCCTCTACCTTTAGCCAAAACAATTCCAATAAAACAAGAACAAGGTCAGAGGTACTGCACACTACTTAACAAAATTATACCACAAAGTGACAATAATTAAAACAGCACAGTATTGGCAGAATAAACAGTCACATAAACAATGGAACAGAATTGAGAACCCAGATATAAAATAACATGTATATTGGTAGATAATTTTCAATGAAGGAGCCAGAAACACATAATGGAGAAAAGAAAGCCTCTTCAATAAAAATGCTGAGAAAATTGGAAAGCCACATGCAAAAGAATTAAACTATATTACAGTTTGTCCCCATGTACAAAAATTAATTCAAAGTGGATCAAAAACTTCAATATAAGATCTGAAACAATATATTACATAGAAGAAAACATAGGTACTAAACTTTATGAATCTTGGCCATGGAGAACACTTTATGAATTTGACCCATAAGGCAGGGGAAATAAAGGCAAAAATAAATGAATGGGACTATATTAAGCTAAAAGGCTTCTGCACAGCAAAAGAAACTGACAACAAAACAAAAAGGCAACCAACCGAATGAGAAATGATGGTTGCAGACAGCACCACCAACAAAGGCTTAATATCCAAAGTATATGAAGAAGTCATAAAACTTAACACCAAACAAACAATTCAATTGAAATATGGGCAATGGACCTGAACAGACACCTGTCCCCAAAAGACATACAAATGGCAAAAAAATATATGAAAAAATATTCAACCTCACTAGCTATCAGGGAGATGCTAATCAAAACTTCCATAAGATATCACCTCACACCTGTTAGGATGTCTATTATCAGTAAGTGATAACAAGAGTTGGAGAGGTTGTAGGGAAACAGGAACCCTCATTCACTGCTGGTGGGAATGTAGACTGGTACAGGCACTATGAAAACATCTCTTGGTTCCTCAAAAAATTAAGATTAGAGTACCATGTGACCCAGCAATCCCTCTTCTGTGTATCTACTCGAAAAACTCAAAAACACGTATCTGCAAAATATATGCACCCCTACGTTCACTGCAGGATTATTCATGGTGGCCAAAACATGGAGACAACCAAAGTGTCTTTTGATAGAGTACTGGATAAAGAAGATGTAATATATATAAACACAATGGAATACTCCCCAGCCATGAGATGAAATACTGTCACTTTTGACAACATGGATGGACTTTGAGAATATTATGCTAAGTGAAGTAAGTCAGTCAGAAAAACCTAAGAACCATGTGATTCTACTCATATGTAGGATATAAGACTGAAATTCATGGACACAGACAATGTAGTGGTTGCAAGAGTGAAGGGGTTTGGGGTGGGAGGCCTAATATATGGTGATAGAAGATAGTTTGACTTTAGGTGGTGACCACACAGTGCAATATAGTGATCTAATATCATAAAAATGCACACTTAAACCCTATATAATCTTATTAACCAATGTCATCCCAATAAATTTAAACAAACACAACAAAAAACAAACGACAAGATACTACCTCACATCTACTAGATGACTAACAAAACAAACAAAAACATAGATAATAACTCATGTTGGTGAGGATGTGAAGAAATTAGAAACTTCTTACATTGCTGGTCGGAACGTAAAATGCTGCAGCTACTGTGGAAAACATTTGCCAATTCCTAAAAAGTTAAACAGAAGTACCTCGCGATCTAGCCAATTACACATCTAAGTATATACCCCAAAGTATTGAAAACAGGGAAGGGACTCAGATATTTGTATACCCAAGCTCAGTGCAGCACTGTTCACAATAGCCAAAAAGTAGAAACAATCCAAGTATCCAATGACAGATGAATGGACAATATGTGTTTCATCCACACAATGGAATGTTATTCAGCTTTAAAAGGGGAGGAAATCCTGACATATGTTACATCATGAATGAACCTTAAAAACATTAAGTCAGCTCTGACTGGTGTGGCTCAGTTGGTTGGGCATCATCCCCCAAAGCAAAAGGTCATTGGTTTGATTCCTGGTCGGGTCACATGCCGGGGTCGCAAGCCTGGTCCCTGGTTGGGGATGTGTGTGAGAAGCAACAAATTGATGTCTCTCAACATTGATGTTTCTACCCCTCTCTTTCTCCCTCTCTTATCCTCTCTCTAAAAAATTAAATAAAAAAATTTTTTAAATTAAGCTAGGTAAAATAACCAAGTCACAGAAAAACAAATGTTATGTGAGTCCATTTATACAGATATATTTTCTGTTCAATACCCAATCTCACTAAGGAACAAGTACATACTTAGGAAACAGTTTCCCATAGGAACTGCAGAGAAACATTCTAGCTATACACTTGTGGATAAAAAGGATCCATATACTAAACCTGAAAGCTCAGGGGAGGCCTGCCTGCTGGCCTTACAAACTCAGACCTAAAGTAACCACACAGAATGGTCTAAAATGAAAACTTCATAAGTAGCCCTGGCCGATGTGATTCAGTTGGTTGGAGCAGCATACCATGCACCGAAAGGTTGTAGGTTCAGTCACTATTTGGGAAATGTATGGTAAACAACCAATTGAGGTTTGTCTCACATCAATGTTTCTCTCTTCCCCTCTAAAATCAGTAAATTTCTTGGGTGAGTGTTTTTTAAAAAGCTATATTGTTTTAAGATGGAATGCAGTAATATGCTAATTTTTTCAATAGGGCCTGCAAACTAATGATCCTTATTTGTGGGCTAGACTATTTTTGTGTGCAAATAATAATGGTAAATTTGTTATGTAATGTAGCTTTTCAAAAACACCATATACTTTCAAATAAGCCAGGAAAAAGGGTATATATAGAAAAAAGATGAAGCCAGTATTAAAAACTGAGGATCTGGATGAAAATCTAAGGAAGATTCTATGTAATTCTTACAACATTTCTCATTATTAAAAAGAGGCAGTCAAAACCTTTGCCCTGGCTGGTGTGGCTCAGTGGGTTGGGCATTGTCCTGCAAAGCAGAAGGTCGAAGGTTCAATCACTGGTCAAGTACACACCGGGGTTGTGGGCCAGGTCCCTGGTTGGGGGCATGTGAGAGGCAACCAATCAATGTTTCTCTTTCTTTCTCCTCCCTTCCCTTCTGTCTAAAAATAAATACATAAAATCTAAAAACAAAAAACACTAATAAACCTTTATTTCTACACTGAACAGTCATCAATTTAATGCTAGTTATCAATTAAATCTGGTCTAATCAATGAAAGTGAGGGTATTAACCACTATTCTCAAGTATTAAAGAGCACATCTCATTTCTAGCTCTGCGTTTAATTTACTGATACTTGTCATCACCCTTTATTTCTGTTTGTTTCATTCACTCATTCAACAAATTGTCAGGAACCTTTTATAAACCCCCTAAATTACATGTTCTTTTATAGGAGTCATGTAGATCCAAATATTGTCCAGGGCTTTGCCATACATTAACAAACTTCACCATAGCCCTAGAATTTACTAACTTTTTCTCGAAATTCCAGAAACAGACTATATTCTTGGCAGCCAAGTTTTCTATTAGCTTAATCAGTGAGCCAAACTAAAAGGCAGAAGATCTCCCATCCTCTTAAATCATATACTAGAAAATTAATTAAAACTTTTCATTAAGTCCTGGCTAGGTAGCTCAGTTGATTAGAGTGTCATCCTGATTTGCCATGGTTGTGGGTTCAAACCCCAGTCAGGACACATATAAGAATCAGCCAATGAAAGCATAAGTGGAATAAGCTGGTGTGTGTGTGTGTGTGTGTGTGTGTGTGTTTCTCGCTCTCTACCTCCTCTCTTTTAAAAGCAATAAATTAAAAAAACTTTAAAAACTTTTTGTTTAGAAAAAAATTCAAGGATGGTGGGTCCAAGGGTGTTAAAAACATGAAACATTTAAAAGAATGCAACTGCCCTGGCTGCTGTGGCTCAGTGGATTGAGTGCCAGCCTGCAAACCAAAGGGTCACTGGTTTGATTCCCAGTCAGGGCACATGCTTGGGTTGTGGGCCAAGTCCCCAGTAGGGGGCATGTAAGAGGCAACCACACGTTGATGTTCCTTTCCCTCTCTTTCTTCCTCTTTTCCCCCCCTCTCAAAATAAATAAAATCTTAAAAAATAAAGTAAAATAGCACAACTAATATGAAGCATTTCAATAGACTTCAAGTGTGTTAACAGTAGAAGCAAAAATGCCTTTTATTTTTAATACTGCTTTCAGCTCCCAAAATGACACATCATTAAAAAAATGAAAGAATAATCAATAACATCAGGTATATGAGGTTAGATCTAGAACAGTCTCCTGCAAATTACTCTCAAATTATTTTCACATATTCCCAGTTTCAAGTTTTAAGTGATTAATAGCTGATGTGCTTGCAAGGAGCTGTATTAATAGGTTTTAAATATTTAATGTAACATAATATATGAATATGTCAGGAAAGTCAAACATTCTGTTAAAGCACATGGAACACTTACTAATGCTCTCAAATGTTTGGAAATTAAGCAATATATTTGATACATAATTTATGGAAATAGGAAAATATTTTTATCTGAATGAAAACAAATATACCACATGACATAATGAGAGCTGCAGCTAAACTACATTAGAGGGCAATATATTGTCTTAAAAGCACATACTCTGAAAAAAAGGCTGAAAAAGCAATGTATTTAACTCAAGTTGTTAGGAAAATAACATTAACATAAATAAAGAGTTATATCACAAGCAACTTTGGTTTATTCAATGAACACAAAGTTGACTTATGTTTTATTTATGTACTTTATTTTTTTATTGTTGACACTATTACAGATGTCTCCATCTCCCTTCCTTTGCTCACCTCTAACTAGCCCCCACCCACTTTCCCTCCAGCCACCAGCACACCACTGTCTGTGTCTATCTATGAGTTATGCATATAAGAGGGGGAACCCAAAACCCCCCAAAATTTGTTTATATAATGTGTTTATTTTTACATGTTTAAACTCAGTGACCTTCAAAGTACTCTCCATCTGATGCAATACAACTATTGAGACTTTTTTTCCACTGCTCAAAACTGTTTTTGAACTCATTGATTTTGATACCTTTTAGTGCTTCTGCTGTTTTTTGTTTTACCTCTTCCATGCTGGGAAAACATTTCCCTTTGAGGACTTTTTTTCATCCAGGGAAACAAAAAAAAAAGTTGGTGGTTATGAAACTGGGTGAATAAGGAGGGTGGCCCATAGGGATCATGCCATTTTTGGACAAAAACTGCTGAAAACTCAGTGTGGTATGAGCAGGTACAATCATAAATCAGCCATCATTAAACGGGCAAATGCAGTGAGTCTTCAAAAGAAATTCACTGAAGCCAAATGAAGCCTCTTACAATGCCTGCTGGTACACTGATACAAATGGGTACCTAGAACACTCACCTAGCAGGGGAAGCCTAGAAGGGGCCCAACCTCCAGAAGATAATTTCCAGGGTTTTTTTTGTGTCCCTCCTCGTAAGTTCTTTGGCCAATCCCTTCATCTTCTTTCATCTTCTTCTCCTTGTTCCCCCTGACAGCTGTTAGTCTGTTCCTTGTGTCCATACCTCTGTTTCTATTTTGTTTGTCCAAACAAAATATTATTTTGTTCATTAGATTCCACATAAATGTGAGATCATACAATATTTGTGTTTTTCTGACTGATTTATTTCACTCAGCATAATAATTTCTAGGTCCATCCATGCTGTCACAAAAGGTTAGGATTTACTTCTTTTTTATAGTTGTATCATATTCCATTGTGTAAACGCACGAATTTTTTAATCTACTCATCTACTGATGGGCACTTGGGTTTTTTCTAGATCTTAGCTATTGTAAATAACGCTATGAACATAGCGGTGCACACATTCTTTCACACTGGTGTTTTAGGAGACTTAGCATATATTCCCAGCAATGGGGACATTCGGACAAAAGGCAGTTCCATTTTTAATTTTTTGAATGAACTACATACTGTTTGCCATAGTGGCTGCAACAGTCTGCATTCCTACCAACAGTACATTAGGGATTTCTTTTCTCCACATCTTCGCCTGTACTTGTTTGTTGAGTAACTGATGGTAGCCATTCTGGCAAGTGTTAGGTGATACCTCATTGTGGTTTTCATTTGCATTTCTCTGATGATTATGATGCTGAGCATTTTTTCATACATCTGTTGGTTATCTTTATGTCCTCTTTAGCAAAATGTCTATTCAGGTCCTCTGCCCATTTTTAATAGGATTGTTTGTCTTCCTGGTGTTGAGTTGTTGTGTAAGTTCTTTATATATTTTAGAAATTAACCCCTTGTGTATGTTCTCTCATATAGTAGGTTCCCTTTTCATATTGTTGAAGGTTTCTTTTGCTGTGCAAAAGCGTTTTAGGTTGATATAGTCCCATTTGTTTATTTTTTTCAATATTTACCTTGCTCTAGGAGACATATGAAATTGCTACGAGATGTCTGAAGTTTTACTGCTTATGTTTTCTTCTAGGATATTTATGGTTTTGTCACTTAAGTCATTTATTCATTTTGAGTTTACCCTTGTGTATGGTGTAAGTTGGTGGTCTAGTTTTATTTATTTTTTGCATGTCTGATCAATTTTCCAAACACCATTGATTGAAGAGACTGTCTTTACTGCATTGTATGCTCTTGTCTCCTTTGTCAAACATTAATTGCCCATATAGGCATGGGTTTATTTCTGGGCTCTCTGTTCTGTTTCACTGATCTATATGCCTGTTGTTATGCCAGTCCCAGGATGTTTTGATTATAATGACGTTGTCATATAATTTCATATCCAGTATTGCGATCCCTCCAGTTTTGTTCTTTTTCAAGACTGATGAGGCTATTTGGGATCTTTTATGGTTCTAAATAAATTTTTTGGAATATTTATTCCAGCTCTGTGAAATATGCCATTGGTATTTGAATGGGAATTGTGTTGAATCTATAGATTGCTTTAGGTAATGTGAACATTTTAATGATGTTTTAATTCTTCCAATCCATGAGCACAGAATGTTTGTACTTATTTGTATCTTCTTCAGTTTCTTTCTTCTATGTCCTATAGTTTTCCAAGTATAGGTCTTTCACCTCCGTAGTTAAATTTGTACCCAGTTACCCTTTTTTTTTTCAATAGTAAATGGGATTATTTTTTTAGATTCTCTGATACTTCGTTATTAGTGTATAAATATGCCACCAACTTCTGAATGTTGATTTTGCATATTGTTACTTGGCCAAATTCATTTATTAGCTCTAGTAACTTTTGGGTGGAGAATTTAAGAGTTTTCTATGTACAATATCATCTGTGAATAATGAGTTTTACTTCTTCCTTTTCAATTTGAATGCCTTTTATTTCTTTTTCTTGTTGGACTGCTATGGCTAGGGCTTCCAGTACCATGCTGAATAAGAGTAGTGAAAGCAAACATCCCTGTCCTGTTCCTAATCTTAAGGGGAACACTTTTAGTTTTTGACCATTGAGTATAATGTTGTCTATGGGTTTGTCATATACGGCCTTTTTTACATTGAGGTATGTTCCTTCTAATCCCACTTTGCTGAGAGGTTTTTTTTTTTTTAATCATAAATGGGTGCTAGATTTTATCAAATGCTTTTTCTGCATTTATTCATATGATTATATGATTTTTAGCCTTTGTTTTGTTTATGTGGTTTATTGTGTTTATTGATTTGCAGACATTGACCAACCTTGTGACCTTGGAATAAATAACACTTGATCATGGTGTATGATCTCTTTAATGTATTGCTGGATCCAGTTTGCTAATATTTTATTGAGGATTTTAGCAGCTATGTTCATCAAGGGCATTGGCCTAGAATTTTCTTTATTTGTAGTGTCTTTACATGGTTTTTGAATTAGGATAATGGTAGCCTCACAAAATAAGCTTCAGAGTTTTCCCTCCTCTTGGATTTTTTGGCATAGTTTAAGACAGGTTTAGCTCTTCTTTGAATGTTTGGCAAAATTCCCCTGTGAAGCTGTCCAGTATTTACTTGGAATTTTTAAATAAAGATTTTATTTATTTATTTTTTAGAGTGGAAGACAGGGAAAGAAACATCAATGTGTGGTTGCCTCTTGAGCACCCCCTACTGTGGATCTGGCCCACAACCCAGATATGTGCCCTAGACTGGAAATTAAACTGGCGACCCTTTGGTTTGCAGGCTGGCACTCAATCTACTGAGCTACACCAGACAGCAGTTTTTATTACTGCTTTGATTTCACTAGTTGTCATCTGTCTATTCAGATTCTCTGACTCTTTCTGATTCAGTTTTGAAGATTGTATGTTTCTAGTAATTTATCCACTTCATCCAGATTGTCCAATTTGTTGACATAGAGCTTTTTGTGATATTCTTTCACAATCATTGTTTCTTCTCCTCTTCCATTTCTAATTGTTTTTATTTGGGTCCTCTCTCTTTTTTTCTTATTGAGTCCCGTTAAAGGTTTCTTGATCTTACTTACTTTTTATAATAACCGGCTCTTTGTTTCATTGATCTTTTGTATTTTTTTTTAAATGCTCAGTTATTTCTGCTCTGATCTTTATTTTTTCCTTCCTTGTAACTCACTTTGTGCTTTATTTGTTGTTTTTTTCCTAGTTCCATTAAGGGTAAATTTAGATTATTTTTTTTCTTGTTTTCTGTGTTAGGCCTGTAATGCTCTGAACTTCCCACTTAGGGATACTTTCACTGTGTCCCCTAGATTGTGCTCTCATTTTCATTTGTTTGATGGTAACATTTGATTTCTTCTTTGATCTCACGGCTAACCCATTCATTGTCTATTGTAATATGTTACTTAGCCTCCATTCTTTGTGTGTTTTTTAGTTTGTTTCCTGTGCTTGATTTCTGTTTTCCTACCATTATGGTCAGAGAACACAAAGTTGATTTAGTATTAAGAAATCAATGCAATTTACCATATTAATGGAGTAAAGGAGAAATATTACATGTTCACCTTAATACATGCAGAAAAAAGTTTAATAAAATTCAACATCCATTCATAAAAGTATTTAGCAACTAAAAATAAAAGGAAATACCTTTAACAAAAGGTAAATTAAAAATTTTGTTGTACTTCTGTATATTAGCAACAAAAGACAATGAAATTTTTAGAAAGATAATTTACCACTGCATCAAATACACCTAAAAATAAATTTAATAAAAGATGTTCAAGACCTCAACAGAGAAAGCTATAAAACATTACTGAAGAAAATTAAGTTGATCTAAATTAATTTTTTAATATATTTTGATTATGCTATTACAGTTGTCCCATTTTCCCCCCTTCACTCCCCTCCACCCTGTACACCCTCTCCAACCCATATCCCCCCTTTAGTCATGTCCATGTGTCATACTTATAAGTTCTTTAGCTTCTACATTTTCCATACTATTCTTACCCTCCCCCTATCTATTTTCAATCTACAATCTATGCTACTTATTCTCTGTACGTTTTCCCCCTCTCTCCTCCTCCCACTCTCCTGTTGCTAATCCTCCATGTGATCTCCATTTCTGTGGTTCTGTTCCTGTTCTAGCTGTTTGCTTAGTTTCTTTTGGTTTTGCTTTAGATGTGGTTGTTAATAATTGTGAGTCTGCTGTCCTTTTACTACATATGTTTTTTCTTTATTTTCTTTTCTTAGATAAGTCCCTTTAACATTTCATAAAATAAGGGCTTGGTGATGATGAACTCCTTTAACTTGACCTTATCTGAGAAGCACTTTATCTGCCCCTCCACTCTAAATGACAGCTTTGCTGGATAGAGTAATCTGAGATATAGGTCCTTGTCGTTCATGACTTGGATACTTCTTTCTAGCCCCTTCTTGTCTGTAAGGTCTCTTTTGAGAAATCAGCTGACAGATTGATGGAAACTCCTTTGTAGGTTACTGTCCCCTTATCTCTTGCTGCTTCTAGGATTCTCTCCTTCTTTTTTACCTTGGCTAATGTAATTATGACATGCCTTGGTGTGTTTCTTCTTGGGTCCAACTTCTTTGGGGCTCTCTGAGCTTCCTGGATTTCCTAGAAGTCTATTTCCTTTGCCAGAATGGGGAAGTTCTCCTTTATTATTTGTTCAAATACATGTTCAATCTGTTGCTTTTCCTCTTCCCCTTCTGGTACCCCTATAATTCGGATGTTGGAACGTTTAAAGAGGTCCTGGAGGTTCCTAAGCTTCTCCTTGTTTTTTTGAATTCTTATTTCTCCATTCTTTCCTGTTTGGTTGTTTTTTTCTTCCTTCTGGTCCACTCTATTGTTTGAGTCCCAGTTTCCTTCTCATCACTGTTGGTTCTCCGTGCATCTTCCTTCATCTCTTTTATAGTAACCTGCATTTTTTTCAACTAATTTGCGCCCAAAATCAACCAATTCTGTGAGCTTCCTGATCACCAGTGTTTTGAACTGTGCATCTGATAGATTGGCTATCTCTTGGTCACTCAAAAGGATGAGTCCTGGGGCACTGATCTGTTCTTATGTTTGAGACATGTCTCTCTCTCTCTTTCTCTTTTTTTTTTTTTTGGTCTGGTCGCTCCTGTTACAGTGAGGGGCGGAGCCTTAGGTGTTCACCAGGGCTGGGCACCCCAGTCACTAGATTGTGATGTTGTATGTGGGGGGTGGGGGTGGGGGCGGGAGGGAACAATGGCAGTAGCTCCGTTCTCCTGGGGCCTCAGTCCCTTCTCTGGGATCCGGGGTTGCGCGCTCTGCCCTGGTCCACAATCGCCGCCTCACTGGGTCCGCTAGCTGCTGCTTGCACACTCAGGGTCCAACCGCTGAGATCTTGTGCACCCGAGATACCTTACACGCTGCCGGTTGCCTTATGTACGCAGTTCTCCGTTCTCTGTGTGCCTCGACTTGCGCCTGGCTGCTCGTCTCCGCCCCTCCTACCAGTCTGGATGAACGGGTCTACTTCAACTTCTTGGCTGTCCAACTTCCATTCAGATAAATTCTCTATCAGTTCTGGGTGTTATTCTGCTTCTAAATTGTTGTTGTTCTAATCTTGGTTGTGCGTGGAGGTACAACCAAGGTACATCCTTGGTATGACCATAGGTACGTCCACCTATGCCTCCATCTTGCCGGAAGTCAATCTAAATTTATTAAGATTCAATACAATCCAAAGTTTTATGTGTGCAAGAAAACTGACAAGTTGATTCTAAAATATACAAGGCATTATTAAAGAATAACGAGGTTTACTCATGAAATCTGACCCCTATATTACACTAAACACAAAATCAACTCCAGGTGAAGTGTAAATATAAAATCTGACAGGCAAATCAATATAGCTGACAGGCAAAATCAATATAGCTTTTAGAGAAAAAGAAAGTGAAAAATAACTAGGGCAGAGAGGTTTCTCAAACTGTATATAAAAAGTACTCGACATCAAGATGAATTTGCAACACACCCCAAAAAAGGGTTTGAATCTAAACCATGTACAGGACTCCAACAAATCAGTAAGAACAATTTAGTAGGAAAAGGCATTTCATAAAAAAATTATCAAATTACCAATAAACAGGGTGGAGCAAAAGTAGGTTTATAGTTGTTCATAAGGATAACCATACAATTAATAAATAACAATGAAGTGTTTCATGCACTCACAACTGTGAACCTACTTTTGCCCCACTCTGTAATTACATGAAAAGAGAATAATTGCAACATTGACTACTAATGTAGGATGTGGAAAAATAAAGTTAAAAGTAGAAAATCCCACCAAATACCCAGAAATACTGGCCAATAATAAAAATGCTGACAATATTAAATATTGGAAGGGCACAAAACAAAAGGAATTCTCACAAACCATCTCTAGCATAAACTGGTACAATCACTTTCAAAGTTTCCACTTAAAACTGTAGATATATCGATTCCCAGTGAGGGTACATGCCTGGATTGCAGGCCATGACCCCCAGCAACCACACATTGATGTTTCTCTCTCTCTCTTTCTCCCTCCCTTCCCTCTCTAAAAATTAAATAAAATCTTTAAAAAATTATTAAAAACAAAACAAAACTGTAGATATAGCCCTGACCAGTGTGACTCAGTGGGTTTGGTGCTGTCCCACAAAGTGAAAGGTTGAGGGTTTGATTCCCTGTCAGGGCACATGCCTGGGTTGCAGGCCAGGTCCCTGGTTGGGGGTGTACAAGAGGCAATCAACTGATGTCTCTCTCCCGCTCTTCCTCTCTCTCTAAAAATAAGTAAATAAAGAAATAAATAAATATAATCTTTTTAAAAAATTCTGTAGATATGTGCATGCTTTATGTCAGAACAATTCCACTCCTTAGTGTATATAATAGAGAGAAATGTACATGCACAACACCCCAGGTGACATGTTCAATAAAGTTCATTCCAGGGTTATTTATAACAGCCCCAAACTGGAAGCAACCCAAATGCCCATCAACAGTATAAAGTACAGATTGTATATTAGTATATTCATACAACAGAATACTACTCATCAATGAAAATGAAAGAAACCACAGCTCCACACAATATGGATTAAATCTCACAGAGGTATTGTTGAGCCTGCCACCGCCCCCCCCCCACCCCGCAAAAAGCAGACAAGTATTGGGAGATTCCATCTAAATAAAGAGAAAAATCTGTCCTGGCTGGTTAGCTCAGTTGGTTAGAGCATTGTCTGGATACACCATGGTTTCTAGTTCAATTTCTCTGGACATACAAGAATCAACCAAAGAATGTGTGAATGGGTGGAACAACAAATTAATATTTCTTTTTCTCTTAAATCAATAAAAAAATTAAATGAAGGAAAAAAATCAGGTAAAACTAAAGTGTTGAGGAATGCATGGTTAGGTGGAAAAACTACCATACAATAATTCAGGCTAGTTCCTCTGAGAGATGGAAGGGGTTATTGATCAGAAGGGGAACCAAAAGGGATGCCTGAGGCTGATAGTTTAATAATTTCTAGTTTGGGAGGGGGTTACAAAGGTGTTGATTTTGTGATAATTCACTAAGCTGTATAATAAAATATATTTATTTATATACTAAATAATCAAATAGTCACAAATATTAGAAAAAGTGCCATTTTATTATATAAAGATGACTCCTGCTCAGAATTGAAGCCAAAACCCTGAGATTCTGTTGGATTCATTTCACTTTTATGGCAACAAAAAATTGCATTAGCAATAAACTAAAAAAGAAAGGACACAGCTAATACATAAACTCAGTGTTAATAGTATTCCCCCTAGTCGACATTCACTACAGTGACTGTCTTAGTCTGTTACAGAACATTGCAGACCAGTGGCTTATGGACAGAAATCCCAGACTGGGTAACTGAAACCCTTGGACTACAGAGAGGCCTAACAAACCACCAACAAAGCCCCATGTTTATCAACTGATTGGCTTACTCAGCGTTTATACAGTAAGTGCAATAATCCTGTTCTGCTGAGCTTTTATCTTATAAATCACTCATTCGCCTACAAATCCAAGGCCCTGGAAACCAGACTTTTTAAAATTCTCATCAGAGGACATGCCTATTGATTTTAGAATGGGGAAGGGAGAGAGAAATAAGCATGGATATGGGAGAGAAACATCCATCAGTTGTTCCACACAACCGACTGGAAATGGAACTGCAACCTAGGCACATGCCAAACCAGGTATGGAAACTGTGACCATTTGATTTACTGGACAACACTCCAACAGAGCCACACAAACCAGCATTGAAGAGAACTAGAATTTTTACTCACATTACTAAAGTCTAACTGTCCTTTATTTTCCTAATCATTTCTTAGTTTCATCCACTTTTGAGGCTTTACATACATTGCCTTACAATTCTTTGGAACTAGCAAAATTAATATTGTATGAATAGGCAAACACTCTTAATTCTAAAGATACTACCCTCCCAGCCAAATATTTTCTATGTGTGAAGCATAGTGTTAAATGCAGGTTATACAAAACACTAGAAGGTCAGCTCCAACTCTCACCTCAAGGCACATACAATATATTTGGGAAAATTATACCTAAAAATGTTCCTATCTTTACTGTACTGCAACTAACAATAGTATTAATGGCATTGGACTTGAATTATTTATTTACTGGACAGTACTTTTCAACGTCAGCAAGTGCATACACTACGATTCATCTCTATATCCTCAGGACCCAACACAGCCCCTTGCGTACAGTAGCTCATTAAAAAGTTTACTTAATGACTGAACAAAAAAATTAACACAAGGTAGCACATGACGAATGAGAAATTAACAGACAATGAAGAGAATCCAAAATAAAGGCATGACTACCATGTGGGGCCTTTGGTCATCCCTCCCCTTCATTCCAGCTTCCAGCTCACAATTCATTCCCTCATTTAATAACGAACGGGATATACACGAAGAACTAACTGCACGCTGGGCACTGGATTAAGTACCAAGATCAACAAAATCATATTCCCTGTATTCAAGTTGCCACACTCTAGCAGGCCAACATTTAAGGAAGCTGATGTTTTACGGGCCGAAATAGAGGCCACAGGAAGACGCAACTCACTGCTGTGGGGGTCAGGGTCAAAACAGGCTGAAAAAGGTGGACTCAGGAAGGGGAACCGTGAGCGCCAGGCGGTGGGAGGGGTGCTAGTTATGGCTGTTGGCAGCTATCAAATGATGCCAGGGGGACAGAGTGGCAGTGGTCAGGTTCTAAAGACCTTTGAATGCATCCTTTACGGTTGAGATACTGGGCTAATGGACAGTTATATTTTTTTATTTTTAAATTACAGTTCATAATCCCTATGATTTCACACCAGAAAATTGACTATGGCTTCGGCAAAAACGGAAACGACGGCGTGGGCGTGGACTCTGAGCTGCAGGCTAATTTCAACGTCACCCTTTTCAGGCAGCGTGGCCCCAACCAGGTGTGTCAACACCGAGTACCCTGTAAACCCGTCACCAACCCTCACACCCAGCCCCCCAGACGGTTCCGGCAACGCAACCCTCACAACTTCCCGAGACCTCCCCTCCGTGGCCCCGGGGCCCGGCTGGCTCACGCACCCCTTCGGTCTTCATGTCCAGGATTCTCTCCACCTCGAACACATCCTCCCCGTCCTCCTCGCTGTCCCCCAAGGCCTCCGCTCCTTTTGTGCCCGTGTCCCTCTCATCGCCCACGGCTCCCGTGCCTTCGCCTACAAGCGGCTCGCTGTGGGAGCTCGATACGGGAACCGCAGCAACGCTGCCCCCCTCTGCAACCATTGCCGCCATAGCAAGACAGCAGCAAACCGCCGCCGCCGGAGCAGTCGCGACGTACGCCAGGCACGCCCAGCGCTCCCAGCGCTCGACCCTCGCCCGCAAGCTTCTTGTGACGCTACTGGAGGGGAATTAGCAAGGGCGGGCTCGGAGTCCAGAGCGATACGCTCACCAACCAATCGCGTCGAGGCGGGCCCGGCAGAGCCCACAGGAAGTGGGTGGGAGGGCCGATGGGCGCTGAGCGGAAGAGGAGCAGGGTGGGTGCTGGCGGGCCCGGTAGGGAGGGGCCGGGGAGAACAGTGAGGGGTTCGGCGCTGCGGAAGGGCAAGTGTATGTCGTACCACCGGTTTACCTGGGCCCAGGGGGAGGGGTCGGGCTTCCAGGAGTAGCGCCAGCGCTGGAGGGGACTGGCTGTACTCTGACCCTCACCCTCTATAGTGGCGGTTGGATCCGTAGCTTTCTAGGAAATGCGCGGGCAGCTCTGGAGACTCCGGCTGGAGCCGAGCACCCAGCAATTCACCTGTAAGATTGGGGCGCGGCTGCCGCGTGTCAGCAACTCAGAGAGCTGTATACTTTAGTGAGTATTGTTTAAAGATAAGGACACTTTTTTATTATTAGGGTGAAAATCTAGTTTTCCAGATAAAATCTGGGTGGTTTTTTTCTGTTGAAAATACCTGACCGGGGTGTGGTGGGTGGAGTGGAAAAGGTGAAGGGATTAAGTACAAGTTGGCAGTTACAAAATAGGGGATGTAAAGTAAAGCATAGGCAATGTAGTCAGTAATATCGAAATTAGGTACATGGCAGGTGTTAGGTCGGAGTCACTCAAGAAACCGGACAGACGCAGCGAGCTAAGGAGCAGGGTTTATTAGTGGGGAATAAGAGGAAAAGGGGAGCCAACCTAGGGAGGTTAGGACTCGCTAGGTTGTTATTTTTTAAAAATTTTATTATTTTAAAAAAGATTTTATTTATTTATTTTTAGAGAGGGAAGGGAGGGAGAAAGAGAGAGAGAGAAACATCAGTGTGCGGTTGCTGGGGGCTGTGGCCTGCAACCCAGGCATGTGCCCTGACTGGGAATCGGACCTGCGATGCTTTGGTTCGCAGCCCGCACTCAATCCACTGAGCTAACCAGCCAGGGCTCTAGGTTGTTGTTAGGGCAGGGTTTTTAACCGCAAAAACCCGCGAGGGGTGACTGATGGGGGTGTCAGAGTCTGACTGGCTAGAGGTGGTTGCTGGGTGCCATTTCTGCTGACTATTCTTCTTGATACATCTTGTCAGGCTCAAGTTAAAGCTGCATCCTGTTATGCGGGATAGGCCGACCCCAGACCCCAATCGTAGCCAGGCATCTGTCCTGGGTAGGTTCGGCAGGCATTTTCCCAGGCTACAGTTTCCCACAGTACAGTTTTCCCACCTGGTCATTTTCCATTCCTGCCAGGCCTACCTAGGTCTGTCAGCAGGTGGGTACTAGAAGTATTAGGGGACTACTTTGTAAAGTATGTGATTGTCTGATCACACTAAACTTTACATCTGAAACTAATGCAAAATAGTATTGAATGTAAACTGTAATTGAAAAAGAAAACATCAGAGGTTGTGTTAAAATTATCTACTCCAGGTTGTGAATGATTGACAATGCAGTCACCTAAAGTTGCTAGGGAAGTCCACTTAAGTGTAAATGTTTTTCTCACTTTGAACTGCAAATGAAGTCTTTATGACAGCAAGCATTTTATTTTTGTTTCTTCCAACGGTGTGCTTAACCTACAAGATTAACTTTTAAAATTTAACTATGAGGTTGACTAAAGATACTCTGTAAACAACACATCTTTGAGTTAGTGCAGCTAAAAACAACCAGCTTTGAGTTGGTGCATTATTTTGTCATTTAGTGAGCTTACAAAATGGACAGTACTAGGCATTAGGAATATAATGAAGAGTCTGCCTTCCAGGGATCCAGTCTATAAAAGGAAGACACACAACAATTGTAATAATTAGATATATTTTTAGGATAAGTTTTTAAAAAATATTATAACCAAATACCATTAGTTGATGGGGAAAAGCTCATTATTTTGGAAGGATACCAGCTAATAAGTTCAGAAGAGAGAATCATAATATTTCATGAAAATCATTCAGGTGACAAAACTGTTAGGTGAATGCTGGGTTAGGAACTGGATGCCAAAATATTTCTCCACAGATTTAGGGAAAAGACACCATCACTGGAAACCCATTTATCAATGTGAGCATTATTAATAGTAGAACGACCACCAGACTCTATGGCTTCTGTGGACAAAAATGTTGATCCTTAATCCACTTAGGACTTGAGACCTAATTTCCTGTCAGATAAGTAACATGAAGAAAGAGAAAAGGAAACAAATGGGACATACAACTGACCCTGTTTCTTCAGCGAGTCAACAGCAGAAGAGGAAAGAGAAGAATGTTCTAAATTTATAAAAACTTGGCAAAATATTTTAAATCTTGAAATAAAAAGTTTAATTGTAAAAATTTTTGAACTAACCCAAAATATATAAAATAGAAATAGAATGTCTACTCAAAGGTAACCACTTTGGAATATGACATGACATATTTTTATGTAATACAAATACCCATTTATATAATTTTAAAATGAGTTTTAGTGTACATCTTTCTGTGTGTGTCCATATTTCTGTAAGATGAATTTCTGGAAGTGGAATTCCTTTCAGTGAAATTTATATGTCAAAGGAGGGTAGTGATTTAAATTTTGATAAATACGTGATTTGCAAAATTTTGCTTTAGTAGAATGTTTCCAGTAACAATGTAAGGAAGTATTTGTGTACTCACATATTGTTACTGGATCTTACTAATCTTTTAAATCCCTTAATCTAATAATAAACACTTTATCTTCTGTGCTTATGGCAATCAGGCAAGGCCAAGTCCCGACTGATTCTGCCAATAAAGATAAAACAAGCTACTGTAGATTTAGATGATTTATTACTATATATAAACAAGAGGAAGAATAGTAAAAGACACCTATCTCCCCTTGTCCCATATTCCCAAGGAGCTAGATAATTGCAGTAAGAGTTGTGGGACACATTGTTGAGGAACTGATTCTAAATGCAGCTAGGTTTTGTGTGTGTGTGTGTGTGTTTTTTTTTTAGTCTGCAGTTGTATTCTAAGCTTCATACCTCATCAGAACTAGGAGGTAACAAGAAAGCATCTCATGATAGCCTTCCAGGAAGACACAAAGGCAAGTGGGAGAAGTCCTCATAGCAATTCTTCACAAGCCTCTTATCTTGGGTACCAACAGATCACAAGCTACAGTTCAAGTCCAGGGAATTAGAATGGGTCACATGTCAGGATGTTGGAAGTCACTGAAGATGAAGGCAGGACTAACAGTAGGAAGGGAAATCCTGAACCATGTGAATGAGAGGCAGTGCTGGACAGTTGGTGAATCGCAGCAATGGTAGGTAAGAGGATAGCCAAAAGACGGTATCCCTAAGAAACGGGTTTTATGTAAAGGCAGAGAGTCAATGGCCTAGGAGGGATAGTGTGGAGGAAAGTGGACTTTACACTTTTCTTTCTTTTTTTTTTTTTTTTAAAGATTTTATTTCGAGAGAGAGAAACATCAATGTGCAGTTGCTGGGGGTCATGGCCTGCAACCCAGGCATGTACCCTGACTGGGAATCGAACCTGTGACACTTTGGTTTGCAGCCTGTGAGACTTTACACTTTTCACAAAAAATAAATGAAAATGGATCATAGACCTAAATATAAAATTCTCAATCATAAAACTTCCAGAACATAGGTGAAAATTTAGATGGCCTTGGTTTGCTGATAAGATTTGAGACTCCAAAAGCAAGAGCCATGAAAGCATTGCTCAGGGGACACAGTTTGTCTTAAGTAATAGGAGTATCAAGGATCCACAGACTTAAGACCCACACCAAGGAGTATGCGTACTGGGGATCAAGGTCTGGATATCCAGGACCCTGGAAATGGGAATGCGGACATCGGCCAAAGATCCTTGTTTTTTCCCAGCTTGCTCAGTCCAGGCTCCTCAAAGGGGAGAAGCAACAAACTTCAAGGACTATCCAAATGTGTCTTACCACCTTAAAACATTAAAATACAAGAAATCTGTAATACTGTAATTTTTACTTGATGATTGCTTGTTCATTAAGTAATTCTGCTTCTATTTATTTTAAAGTGACATTGCTATATTTGATAAAACCATAATTAAATTTCATTATAGGTATCTATTAATACTTATTTTATAGATAGAAGCATGAAAAAGTTTAAAGCACAGCTTCCTCTGTTTTAGCCTTGACCATAATTAAGAACTCTGTGAAGAGGAGAGGTGGTATTCATGGGTTGGATTCCCAATAGTTGTTTAGTGGCACAGTCCCAGTCTTTACCCAATTCAAGCCGTTGGCAGATAGATGGATATTGTCCTTCTGTTCTTCTTACCCATTCACTTGCTTTCTTTATTTTCTCAAAAGCCCAGGGGATATTCCTAGGTTTAAAAAAAGCAATGTTTCCATCAATTTCAGAATATAATTACATATAAAATGTAATGTGGTACCAAATCAAGCACATTAGCTTAGACAAAATGATTGTCAAACATTATTAAGATATTTAATAAAAGCAGTCCTCTGACATGTTATTAAAGTTCTACCAGCCTCACATACTTTTAACTTATTAAATACATTTTTAAGCATGTTACACCCATCACCTCCACTGCACATCACAGACTTCCCAGCTGCCTCTGGGACAATTCAAGCATCTTCTAGCCTTCATACATCCATTTATTGTTATTCTTTTTCTTTTCTATCTGAATCCTACCTATTCTCCATGTACAACCTCAATCCTATTTTGCAAACTAGGCTTCCAATTCTCTCTTCTTTTCACTGTACCAGGAATTCTCAATTTTTGCTAGTTATTTGCAAAGTACTTGAGAATCACCCATGAAACTCATATATTTAACTCTGTCACATAAATTTACTAGTAAAATGTGCATATCAAAAACTTCAAGTTTGTGTCTGCCAAGTGCTATCAAATATTCCAGACTGTCAAATATTCAAGTCCATTCAAAACTCAGAAAAAATCTGAAAAATTTTAATGAACATTAGCTGCTTCCTCTTTTGTCATCTGCTAGAACTTCTTAGCAAACAAGTGGTAACATGTACTAAAGTTTTAAAGAAAACTGGGGGAAAACTTAAAATTTGAAAAATTTTCTTCATCTTCCTGATTTTTTCCCTATAAACTGGGAAAAGGCCAACAGAATAGTGTGGTGGTTAAGATCTGGGTTCAAACCCTGATCCTGCTGTCACACAGCATTGCCTGTGTGATATTTGGCAGCTTTCATTCCACACTGGAAGTCTCAGTTTCCTCAAATATGATAACGATGTGTGATCTTGTGGGTTGTGGGGATTAATGAAACACATGTTTAACAGCCCCTGGCACAGAGTAGGCATGCTGAATATCATGATGACATGGACACACCAAATAGCAACAGGCCAAAGTGGTTAAATGATTTGTTTTTCAATAATTAGTCTACTTATAGTTACTAGCAACTGAAAACAACAAAACTGATTTTAAATATTCTCACTAATTCAATTGGCCTTACTTTAATCCAGGTAGCCTTGAGACTTCTGACTGATTCACTAGTGTGAAAGTTTTTTTAATACACCACCATGCAATGTGCTACTGCATTCATATTATGTACATCATAAAGTAGGAAAAATAGAAAAGCTTTAAATAGGCAATAAACAGGAAATCAAGTTATTTAAACATTTTATTTATTAAAATGCCAACAACCATTTTGCTTTCACAATAACAATAATATCGTGAGAGCCATATTTTACATCTTAAAATCTTGCTTTAATACTTTGATTTGCAATTCAAAAGTAAGTTCAAAGTTATTAATACTTGTTCTAGAGGCTACCATATTGGAGAAGATCAAAACAGAAATGTCTCTTTGTGAGATAGTAAAAATGGGTCTAATTTATTTTAATTTCATCTTTAAATATGTATCTCTAAGGGATAAGAACTTTTTCTGACATTTAAAAATAATTATAAATAATTCCCTAATATAACAAAATAGCCAAGTAATCCCTAATTGTGTTTTTTAAAATACAATGGATTTTGTTCAAATCAGGATCCAAACAAAGTCTACACATTGCCTTCTGTTCATATGTCTATTAAATTACAGGTTTCACTTCTCCCCTCTTTTTTGTCTTGCCATTTCCTGATATCCTAGGCACTGCTGAGTATATTCCCATGTATAATTTAATATGTATAATCTCTATTCTCTGATATTTGATCTTTGTTATGAAAAATATTTACACAGGTTCTAAGTCAAAATCATAAAACAAGGTATATTAGGAGAAACCTAGTTTTCATCCTTGTTTCCTCCTCCTCCTCTAGATAATACTTTTATTAATTCTCCCCTTATCTTGCCTTTTAAAAAACATAAGCAAATTACATTTGTATATATGCATATACACAAGGGTGGCCATTTGCATGTGGTATGGATGGAGTTTTGATAGGTAAGGGGTATTCATAGGTGCACTTAAGGCCTCTTGTGGTACCAGGGGTTAGCCAAGGACTAGCAGCCAAGGCCTGAGAACTGGCTCTGTCCACACTACAACATTTTGGCATAAAACTTAAAGTGATTCCAGAATTCTAAATTTGAACCTGGTCTTCTAGGTGGTTATGAAGTTGGATTTATCAAGGTAAAACTTTGGGACATTTTAGTTTAACTTATAAATACATAATTTATGTATTTATAAGTTTAAAAGTTTAGTTTAACTTTTAAATACATAAATGTATAGCATGTGGGTTTGCATTTGTATTCTTGGCCCACAGCCTGCAATTGTTGGGATCAGGCCTAGTTCCAACAATCAGATTATGGACTTTCCAAAAACACATAGAATTCATATACTATAGTGAAAAGAGGTCTGAGTCAGAAGTCAAAGACCTAGGCTCCACTGCAAGCTACACTTAAACTCTCTGAGTTCCAGTTTCCTGTGCAGCCAGAGGCAAAATTCTGTGTCTGCCCTGCCAATGGAAGAATGTGAGCAAAAAATATACCCTATGAAGAAATTCTTTTTGTACCTAAAATTCTCTGTGGCTTCTTATTAGGTTTAAGAAATGATTGAAAATATAAGTCAGTTGCTTAGTACTAGAGTTAAATGGAAAAAATATAGTTAAATATTAAAAGATATTTAAAAATATATACTTAAATGGAAAAAAATCATCAAAAACCTGGAAGTGGAGGCATCGTCCAATTTCATCAGGGATTTGAAGACTATTCCCATGTGTTCCAACCTGGTGCGAAGAAACTGCAGTACCAGAAGAGTGGCAATCAGGTCCAGAAGACATTCTCTTCCTTTGATACCTAAGAGTGGAAAACTCATTTATGTCTGCTGGACACTCTGCACCTCATCTACGCCCATTTATAAAAGTTCTACGAAAGAACTGATAATACTGTGAAACCAAACCACATTAGCAGATCATAAAACTATTACTCGTCAAGGTTCTTAATTAGTCTGCTATTTAAATAAACAATGAGGAAGATTGGAACATATGCCTGTCATATTATCCTGAAGGTTGTCAGGAGACAATTAGATCCAGACTTCCACTCCCTTGCCATCTTTTAATAACCAAAGAAGTCTGAACTATGCAGAGAAAAATTCAGCTTCTAGGCTCTGGCTACAAAGAGCTCAGAAGAGAAAACCTAAGTACACAATAAATAGACAATCAATATGGCTGATTAGACAAGTGTATCAAATTATTTCAATCTCTGGACTCTATACTTTGATCTTTCCAAATAAGATCAGATATGTACCCCTGGACAAACCAAGCACTTCTTCCTTGTTTCCTGCTTGCCTCTTTCTATAAAAGCTTGCAGCCCTTTCCCCTTATTTCATAGTTCTCTGGACTTGAGAGGGGAGGCAGCCCTTTTCATGAAGTATGCAATACAAGTTTTTAGATCAATGAAATTGTTCTTTTGATTATTGTAATAGTAACTACAGGTAGCCATTATTTATCCAAATCAAGATATTTTACTTACTATATTATGAAATAACAAAATTGCAAATGAAAGTTAACATATATTGGACCCAGAGATTAAAAACTTTTTATTTTTCAAAAATGTAAGTCATGTATTTGAAATCACTTTATATAATAAGCTAGATTTCAAATATTGTTATTTTCCCAATCTCACATTTTACAAAACTAGACTTTCCACAGCTACTTTGAGGGGGTTCAGAACGTGCCATCACAGAATTTGCCACTTTGGCATGTGGATAATTTTGCACTGAAGGTAATCAAGACACAGCAGACACAGGAAAAACTTTTTACCTCCCCCCATAACTACCAGAAGTAACACTTTCATCTGAGGGGTTTATCTGCATGTCAGGGAAACATCTGTTACCAGACATTGCTTCCTCTCACCTGGGTGAATTGCTTCCCCCACTTTGAAGCCCCAGACCACTATCCCTTTTTTTTAGCTCAGTTGCCTGGCTGCCTTTTGTCTCATATTTTTGTGGGGCTTCCATTGGCACAGGTACATGTGTGTGTATGTAATTAAAATAGTTTTTTTCTCTTGTTATAATCTATCTTTTATTAAGGGGGTGGAGGTGGTGGTCTCAGCCAAAAACCTAGAGGGTTACAGGGAAAGTTACTTTTCCTCTTCCACAATCGTCTTTATCATGAAAGCACAGTGAGTCATCTGATAATTTCCCAGGTAAATTATTTCCATCTAAGATATTTGATATATAGTAGCATTATTTGTACCACTACAACACAACCACTGAATGTTTTTTGATTATGAAATATTTTAAACATACAGAAAAGTAAAGAGAAAAATACAGGGGTGGGCAAAAGCAGGTTTATAGTTGTTCATGTGGGAAATAATACAATAATTAATAAATAATGATATAAGAATAAACTTTTGCAACCATCCTTGTGTAAAATATTCATATCATTGCAGGGCATGTCAACTTTTAACTGCTTCCCATATCTGCTTCAAATGTCTCTCTTTTCTTTAAAAGAGACAGGATATTACAAAGTTGCAACCTTCCCCCTTGTCCTTCAACCCATCCCCCAGCTCTTCAAAGGTAAACACTATCCTGATTTGGGACTGGAGATTGCTTTTGAAAGTGATCTTCAACGGGCTCTTTAAATGGTATTGAGTGTCTGCAACTTTCATTTTCCAAGAGAAACTTAATAAACTGTTAAATTCCTTCTACTTCCCTTAGGTTTTCTGGCAGATAACTTCCCTAAGTATCCAAAATCAACACTAATTACAGCCATTTTGGGCTGAGTGCTCTCCCAATTGACACCTTGTTATTCAAAATAAAATACAGTAACTGAGCAAACACTTTACAATACAAAATATCTGTGAAGACTCAAATATGTCTCCTTTTCTGTGTGACTGGTTTTCACAAAATACTGTCTTGTAATTATAAATACACAATTTTGGGGGTAAAGACAAAAAGATATGCGCATAATATGTACATAGCTGCACATACAGCATTAATTTTAAATCATCCAAAGAGCTGAAAATACCAAAATGATATTTTTTAACACAGGAAATGGGAATTGAAGACATTTTTTTTGTTCAGATATTATTTATTTATTTTTAGAGAGAGAGGAAGTGAGGGACATCCATGTGTGGTTGCCTCTCAACCACACATTGGGGGACCTGGCCTGCAACCCAATGAGGGACACTGTTCCCCCAATGGGGGACCTGGCCACACAGTGAGGGACATCAATGTGTGGTTCCCTCTCAAGCACCCACTACTGGGGACCTGGCCTGCAACTCAGGTATGTGCCCTGATTGGGAATCAAACCGGCAACCCTGTGGTTTGCAGGCCGCACTGAATCCACTGAGCCATGCCAACCAGGATGGGATTGAAAACATTTTTTTTAACAATTTTTTAAAGATTTTATTTATTTATTTATTTTAGAGAGGGAAGGGAGGGAGAGAGAAACATCAATGTGCGGTTGCTGGGGGCCATGGCCTGCAACCCGTGCATGTACCCTGACTGGGAATCGAACCTGCGACACTTTGGTTCGCAGCCTGCGCTCAAACCACTGAGCTACGCCAGCCAGGGCTGGATTGAAAACATTTTAAAAAACAAAACAACACAACAAACCCAATCCATTATTCCATAAAAGAAAATCAATGAAGATGAAAGAAAAAATGGAGACAGTTTAATTTAGGTTTCTTTTGGAGGTTTTTCTTAGTATTATATATAAAATCGTAGACTAATTTTTAAGTGATATTAATAATAAGCAACATATAACTCATAAATATGATATTCAAGATTATCATAAATGATAAAATATCAAAATGATAGAGCCATGTAAAAAATAAATTCAGAAGTGGAAGGAAAGAAAAAAGAAAATAAGGAAGAGGATAAAAGAGAAAGGAAGCTGTGGAGAGAAATATAAAAACAAGTCAGAGAAAAAAATCAGACATCTTGAGACTACATGACAGGAAAGAAGGCAGAAAAGCCCATACATGCAGAGGAATAACATAATCTGGAAGTATACAGAGCTGCACAGGGAAAACCCATGTGAAAGGTATATCCATAAAGAAATTTCACCTCTCTAGCTTTCCTCTTATTCCTCTGCCATTCCTTCTCAGCCTGTTGTGTTTCCTGTTCTGTATGATCACTAAACAGTGGTGTGCCCAAGGATGGCATAATAACCTCTTCTCTGTCCTAAATTACCTTTTTCTCTAGGTAGTCTCTGTACAAACACATGGTCCATGGCTTCAAATACTATTCTGACCTCTTCCTGAGCTCTAGCCTCATATCATAACCATATATTTCTTTCCAATATCTACTAGGTATCTCAAAATTTAAATGTCCAAAACTTAACTTTATTAACATTTTTCCAGGCTCAGTCTCCAGTTGATCGATGATTTGCCTTTCTCACACTCAACCCTCCTTCCCCTCCACTGCCCACATCAAATCAATCACCAAAGCTTGATGGTTTTTAAAAAAATTATTTCAAATCTTCCCAAGTATACACTGAAGTTTTAGAAATTAAACATTTAGTAGATACAACTGAAAATAATATATATCTAGGGGTGTAAGTAACATAACAAATACTGAAGTATGAAATACTAATATACAATATTTTAATTGTAGTAAAATACACAAAACATAAAAGTTACCATTTTAACCATTTTTAAGTGTACAGTTGAGCACTAATACTAATGTGCTGTCATCAACACCATCTATCTCAAGAACTGTTTCATCTTGTAAAACTAAAAACTCTGTACCCATTAACCAATAACCCTCCCCCCCCCAAACTCCCTATTCCCCATATCCCATGGCAACCACCATTCTACTCTCTGTCTCTATGCATTTGACTATTCTTGATACATCATATAAGTGGAATCTTACAGTTATTTGTCCTTTTGCTGCTGGCTTATTTCATTTAGTGTAATGTATTTGAGGTCCATCCATGTTGTAGCAAGTGTCAGAATTTCCTTCCTTTTTAAGGCGGAATAATATCCCACTGTATGTATATACCTTATTTATCTGCATTGCAAATATTTTATCCCAGTTTGTGGCATGTCTTTTTCACATTTAAATATTATTTATTTTTAACAAAAAGGCATTGCTGGGACTTCCGGCAAGATGGAGGAATAGGTGGACGCACTGTACCTCCTCGCACAACCAAGATTAGAACAACAATAACTTACAGATAGAATAACACCCAGAACTGATAGAGGATTTATCTGAATGGAAGTCGGACAGCCAAGAAGTTGAAGTAGACCCGTACATCCAGACTGGTAGGAGAAGACGAGCTGGGTGGGCATGGGGCTGGCGCAGGTCTGCAGCGCATGGAGGTCGGGGAAAATTTGGTGCGAAATCCGCGCAACAGCCATCCTGGGCTCAAGAACGCAGCGGTGATCCCTGAGTACGAAAGCTGCGGCTGGCGGACCCAGTGAGGCAGCAATTGTGGACCAGGGCAGAGCTTGCAGCCCAGGATCCCAGAGAAGGGTTTGAGCCCAGGAGAATGGAACTACCGCCATTGTTCCCTCCCGTCCTGCTCCCGCCCCCGCCCCCACATATAATGTTACAATCTAGCGACTGGGGTGCCCAGCTCTGGTGAACACCTAAGGCTCCGCCCCCCACTGGAACAAGAGCGACCAGACAGGAAAAATAAAAGAAGAGACAGGGAAAGACATGTTTCCAACAGAACAGATCAGTCCCCCAGGACTCATCCTTTTGAGCGACCAAGAAATAGCCAATCTATCAGATGCACAGTTCAAAACACTGGTGATCGGAAAGCTCACGGAATTGGTTGATTTTGGGCGCAAATTAGATGAAAAGATGCAGGTTACCATAAAAGAGATGCAGGAAGATACACGGAGGAGAGCCAATAGTGAAAGAAAGGAATCTGAGTCTCAAAACAATATAGTGGACCAGAAGGAAGATAGAATCAACCAAGCAGGAAAGCATGATGAAATAAGAATTCAAAAAAATGAGGAAAAGCTTAAGAGCATCCAGGACACCTTTAAACGTGCCAACATCTGAATTATAGGGGTACCAGAAGGGGAAGGGGAAAAGCAACAAATTGAGCATGTATTTGAACAAATAATAAAGGAGAACTTCCCCAATCTGGCTAAGGGAACAGTCTTCCAAGAAATCCAAGAAGCTCAGAGAGCCCCAAAGAAGTTGGACCCAAGAAGAAACACACCAAGGCACATCATAATTACATTAGCCAAGGTAAAAATGAAGGAGAGAATCCTAGAAGCAGCAAGAGATAAGGGGACAGTAACAAAGGAGTTTCCATCAGACTGTCAGCTGATTTCTCAAAAGAGACCTTACAGGCAAGAAGGGGCTGGAAAGAAATATTCCAAGTCATGAAAGACAAGGACCTCCATCCCAGATTGCTCTATCCAGCAAAGCTTTCATTCAGAATGGAAGGGCAGATAAAGTGCTTCTCAGATAAGGTCAAGTTAAAGGAGTTCATCATCACCAAGCCCTTATTATATGAAATGTTAAAGGGACTTATCTAAAAAAAGAAGATAAAGAAAAGACATGTATAGTAAAAGGACAGCAAACTCACAATTATTAACAACCACACCTAAAGCAAAACCAAAAGAAACTAAGTAAACAACTAGAACAGGAACAGAACCACAGAAATGGAGGGCACATGGAGGGTTAGCAACAGGGTGGTGGGAGGAGGAGAGAGGGGGAAAAGGTATAGAATGTAGGTTGAAAATAGATAGGGGGAGGGCAAGAATAGTATGGGAAATGTAGAAGCTAAAGAACTCATAAGTTCTTGAACTAAAGGGGGGGGAATGGACATGAACTAAAGGGGGGGAATGTGGGTGGGAGAGGGGGTCAGGGTAGAGGGGAGAGAAGGGGGAAATGGGACAACTGTAATAGCATAATCAATAAAATATATTAAAAAAAGGCATTGCTGATGTCATGCAGTCGACTTTATTAGTCTTTTCCTTTATGGCTTGTGCTTTTTTTTTTTTTTTGCATTAAGAAACTCTTCTTTGATTGATAAATCAAGTGTTTCTAAATGTTAACATCTGGGAAATTTGGGCAAAGGATATATGGGAATTCTTTGTACCATATTTGCAACTTTTTGTCAATATTCAAATTATCTCAAAAAGTTTTTAAATTGTTTCCTATCTTAAAATCATAAAAATACTTTTCTGTATTTTTTTCTAAATGTTTATGGTTTGCCTTTCACACTTAAGTCTTCAATCTATTTGGAACTGATTTTTGAGTATGGTGTGAAGTAGAGGGTCAAACTGTACCTTCTCTCTATTGTCTGATGGTCCTAGCACCAGACAGTGATTACAAAGTACATCTGTGGTATAGTGCTTGGACATTAGAGGTCCTTATATGGCCCTTTTCAGGTTTTCATGGACAGGCTGAGATATTTATCAAGTCTCTGTTTTGTTGTCATTTGAAAACCAAACTTGTCTCCGCAACACTTGGCAGTGGCTGAAATTTCTGCTCAGCTTTTGCTTTTTCCTGGACAGCCAAGGATCTGAGGGAAATTATAAGCAGACTTCAGAGCTCCCCCTTCCTAGAATTTTCCCCCTTAATTTCCAGCCACTCTGGCAGCCTGGACCTTTATTTCATCTTTGTGCTGAGATTTTGTTTCGGTGTTAACCCCCATGTGCCTCAGGAACAGAGAAGTGCCTTCAGGTAAAAAGCTGGATAAACATGGTATATGCCTGGTTTGCCCCCTTCTTTCAAGGACTGTGTCCCCTATCCCTCCTCCAGTTCTGCCTGTTTTTTTGTTTTTTTTAATTGCATTCTAGACTTTCAGTAAGAGGTTTTCGGATAGATGTCCAAGGCTAGTAAATGTTATTGGCAGGAGTATTAGTTAGACATAAGCTCTTCTAGTCTAGAAACCAGAACTCTCTCACATGTAAATTTTCATTATTCCTTTTTAGTGTAGTGCAAGTCAAACAGGCGAAGAAGAGTTTGCCAACCCTGAAACAGGTTTGAAATATGAAGACCCTGGCATTTTAGAGGTGATGGCAGGGGAATTAGACACTGCTGTTCAATGAATACTTGCTAGTTGTTTAATAATGTTTTTTTTTTAAATTTAAAAAAAATCTCTTAACCCAGGGCTAGCGTTTGGCCTTCAAACTACTTGCTGGTTTGAGGATGTCCAGGATCCCCTCATCCATCTGATTCATTATCATAAAAAGAAACATGTTGGGCTCTGGAAGAGATTGACTGACTGCACATCAAAGTTGTCTTCTCCTTCAGGGCAGAAAGCCTTGTATCTAACCGGGTCTCTGTGACTAGTTCCTGCCACATTTTTTCTCTTTCCCTCTTGTCTTTCTAGTAAATAATGCCAGAGTCATCTCTTTTCTTTCACCAGGGTCATTTAAAAAGACATGTTGATGATGGTAGAGCCACAACATGGAAACAGCCTGGATTTTTAACTGACTATATGGAGTGAAACGTCCCTGCTGACTGATATTTGACTGTGACATGGTCAAGAAAGTAATCTTTGTGTCAAGTGACTTAAGGTTTGGATTTTTTAAAACAGCAGTTATTGCTACTTATGCTAATAAATTTACACAGGTAATACCATTATTATTGGTAAAGATATGACTAGAAACTAGTCCCCAATTTCCTTTGTTGATTAATAAATATAATTCTATTCATTGTAATTTACAAGGGGGACCCCCCCAAAACAGAATTATTGCTGGAATGGGAGCCCCTCGTAGTACAGGCTTCCCCAATAGGTAAGTGTTCTAGGAACCCACCTGTATCAGTGTACCAGCTGGTATTGTTGTGAGAGGCTGTGTTTGCCTTCAGTGAATTTTTTTGGAAGACTCTTACAATGCATTCGCCCATTTCATGATGGGTGACTTACAAGCTCACCTGCCAAAATGCACTGAGTGTTCAGCAGTTTTTAACCAAAAATGGCATGCCCCTGTACTCTGCCTATCCAATTCACCTGATCTCACTCTGAGCAACTTCTTTTTTTGTTTCCCCAGATGAAAAAAGTCCTCAAAGGGAAATGTTTTTCCAATGTGTAAGAGGTAAAACAAAAAACAGCCGAAGCACTAAAAGGCATCAAAATCAACAAGTTCAAAAACTGTTTGAGTGGTGGAAAAAAGTCTCAATAGGTGTACTATTGATATCAAACTGAGAGTACTTTGAAGGTGTCTGAAGTTGAAACATAGAAGAATACACATTTTTTTAAATAAATAAATTCTGGTTTTGGGGGTTCCCCTTGTATGTTATTATATTAATGCACTCACAAAAATGATAACAATTAAAGCATGTCATTTAATAAATAGGAAAACAGTAACTTACCTAGAGATCGAATGCCTTTTTGTTCAAGAAAACTGTTTAAAATAGTTGTATTAAGATTTAATATAAATCCCAGTGCTGGTGTAAGTTTCCAGAAGCCATCCTATGAAGTTCAGAAAACAAATTTAAGCAACATTCTTGAAATTTCATCACATAAGAAGTTATGGGATAAATATGTTTCCAATTATTTCAATTCAGCTTAAGATATTTCAATTCAGCCCTGGCTGGTGTAGCTCAGTGGATTGAGCGCGGGCTGGGAACCAAAGTGTCCCAGGTTCGATTCCCAGCCAGGGTACATGCACGGGTTGCAGGCCAGAACCCCCAGCAACCGCACATTGATGTTTCTCTCTCTCTCTCTCTCTCTCTCTCTCATCTCCCTCCCTTCCCTCTCTAAAAATAAATAAATAAAATCTTAAAAAAAAAGATAATTCAGTCTAAAATTTTTATTACTGTAAAATCAAAGTATTATTGGTAATCTCATAGATACTATAAACATTTAGTATCTGGTATCATTTATAAAAAGTCTGAAAAAGGCTCATGTGTAAACATTTTTAAAAATGATATATCTTTTCTTCTAATATAGATTTGTTTCTCAAAACAATGTTCCTCAAACTTTTAAATAACATGATTTCTTTGTTAAACATTTAAAAATGTGTGCTTATGAAACCTGAAATATGAAAATGACTGTTTTTACTAAGTATAAAATTATGTTGAATATACTCTTTAAAACCACTTCCTTGTACTCACTGTCCCGTCCAATGCAGCCAAGAGTCACTGCTTTTCAGGCTGACCTTTGTCATATGCTGACGAGAGTGAGGTAAGCTTCTACATGGGGATCCTAAGCTTAAAGTAGACAGACTCTGGGTCCCAGCTGAACTCATACAGGGAGCAGAAAAGAGTGTGATATCATAGGCAAGTTCACATATTAAAGCACTAGGTGTCAAATACAAGGCCTGTGGGCCGCTCCACCTTGTTTTATCTGGCCCGGCACCTTGTTTCTACCTGGTGGCAGTACCAAACTCTGGCTTAACAGTTAAGGAGTGGTTACATTTACGCAGTCCTAAAATTACATTTGGCCCTTTGAAGGTAACCACAAGGCTGATATGGCCCCCGGTGAAAATGAGTTTGACATCCCTGTATTAAAGGATCTATGTCCATAATTTGAAAAATACCTGCAGTGATAATATGTGCCAACCAGTACCAAACAAGTACCAGGTGGTATTTTATCTTGCCAGCCGCTCCTTATAAAGGTATTATTACTATGCCCACTTTGCAGATTGAGGATACTGAGGCACAGAAAAGTTAAGGCACTTGTCCCAAGTCACACCACTAACAAGTGGCATAGCCAGGATACAGCCCCAACAGTCTGGCTCCAGGGTCCAGCAGTGGCCACCCATTCTGCTTTTGTGTGCATCTTTCTGGGTAAGGGCAGCTGGGCAGCTGTTATTATCTTGTTTAAACCTCAAACCACAATATGAAGTAGACACTATTATCATCCCCCTTATATGGATAAAGAAACTGAGGCTGAAAAAGATTATCTGACTTGCCCCAAATCACCAAGCAGCAAGGCTGGGACTCAAACTTAGTCTTATACTAAATAAGTTGCTGTTACTACTAAACTACTTTACATCAAAACAAATAATTACAGCAAGTCCCTTAACTCACTGTGTACTGGTCATACATAGTTCAATGACCAGCTACTTTGAATAGTATTGTTCTCAACTATGAAGCAAATTAACTACAGATGTAGGAGAAATAAGACTAATACCTCAGTTTGCAGACTGAAGAGTTCAGACGCAGCCATAAAATTCTTCCAGCTTTCTTTGCCGCCTGTGTCATCCTCCCTGTTTACCATCAGAAAGCTCCTTCTTCTTACATCAGATTTTTCTACCGTTTTTAAAAACCTACTTGCCAGAAACCGTGGTGTTTTATCACTTTTTGTTTCAGAAGAACTTAAGTCAGCCAAATATGTATCTGGGAGAGAATCTGATAATGCAGTTCTCACAGAAATATTTGATGGAGAAGTCCCAAATGCTGGAAAAGCCCTAAATGATGGAGAAGGCTCATGGGGAACAAGGCCAGTTTGATGTATTGGCGGCTTGTAACTGGTGCTCAGGGGAACTGGGGAATTTGGAAACTGAAAAGGAGAACAACAAGGAAGAAGCTGAAAGCCAGACCCTCTGGTTGAACCGGGGGGAGAAAGTCTAGGAGGAGAGAACAAATGATTCTGCTGCAGGGGAAAGTCCAAGTCAAGGGAACTATCAGTAGAAGGGCAGAACTGAGGTTCTTCTGACATTTTAGGTACATAAGACTCTCTGCAGCTAAACAGGCTACCTGAGACATCAGAACCAGTAAAAGATCCAAAAGGTGGGTTCTGGGAAGGCAGGCTAGGAGGAGAACCCACCTTGAGGGAAATGCCAGTACAATCGCCTATCTCGAGGCCTTGGTCATTCTTAGCTGGACCAAATGGTTTGGGACTAGCAAAAGTACCAAAAAGAGGGCTTGGAGGAAGTAAGCTGAGAGGACGGAGGGAAGCAGGATAAATAGGGGAAGCAGCTAGGAAACTGGTTGAACCTGGGGCAGCAAAAGAGTTGGAAACAGCCACTTTTGGTGAAATGACTTTTGTAAATACTGGCTTAATTCCTGAGTGCTCAAATGAATCTATCTGACTTAAATCCAATGGCATTTCCATATCTCTACATTCCACATTGAGTGTTAAAGGTTTTTCTGGTAGGTGGGAACCTAAGCTAAACACTTCAAAACCTTCAGAAATTCCCAGCTTAGATGATTTATGTTTTTTTTTAGTCAGACATTTAAGTTGCAGTTCTTCGTGCCATTCAGAGGATGCTGAAAGAACCTGCCCAGAAGAAAAAAATATGTCAGGTAGATCAATGGAACAGAATAGAGAGCCCAGAAGGAAACCCATGTCTCTATGGTCAATTGATACTCAACAAAGGGGACAGAAACATAAAAGGAGTAAAAATAGTATCTTGAACAAATGGTGTTGGGAGATTTGGATAGCTACATGGAAAAAATGAAACTAGACCACCAACTTACACCATACACAAAAATGAACTCAAGATGGATAAAAGACTTAAATATAAGTCACAACACCATAAAAGTTCTACAGGATAACATAGGCAGGAAAATCTCAGACATTCCACACAGCAATATTTTCACCAACATGTCTCCTAGAGCAAGGGACATAAAGGAAAGAATACACAAATGGGACTTCAAATTAAAAAGCTTCTGCACAGCTAAAGAAAACACCAGCAAAATGAAAAGGGAACCAACTGTATGGGAGAATGTATTTGCCAATGATACATCAGAAAAGGGTTTGATTTCCAAAATATAAAAAGAACTCACATAACTCCAAGAAGACGAAAACTCAATTAAAAAATGGACAAAAGACTTGAACAGACAGTTCTCGAAGGAGGACATACAGAGGGCCCAGAGACATATGAAAAGATGCTCAGCATCACCAGCTATCAGAGAGATGCAAATTAAAACCACAATGAGATACCACATCACAGTGTTCAGAATGGCCATCAGAAACAAATCAACAAACAACAAGTGTTGGAGAAGATGTGGGGAAAAGGGAACCCTAGTGCACTGTCCCCTTTTGGGAATGTTCCCTGTGGGAATGCAGCCTGGTGCAGCCACTGTGGAAAACAATATGGAATTTCTCAAAACTAACAATGGATCTTCCTTTTGATCTGGCAATTCCACTGCTGGGATTATACCCTAAGGATCCTGAAACACCAATTCAAAAGAACCTATGCACTCCAATGTTCATAGCAGCACAATTTACAAGAGTCAAGTGCTGGAAGCAACCTAAGTGCCCATCAGTGAGTGAGTGGATCAAAAAACTGTGGTATATTTACACGATGGAATACTATACAGCAGAGAGAAAAAAAAAGGAGCTCCTACCCTTTGCAACAGCATGGGTGGAACTGAAGAGCATTATGTTAAGTGAAATAAGCCAGGCAGTGAGGGACAAATACCATATGGTCTCACCTGTAAGTGGAAACTAAATAGCAAAACAAACAAGCAAGCAAAATATAAACAGACACACTGACAACAAAAACAAAAACGAGCTAAGCGAAAAACTAGAACAAGAATAGAATCACAGAAATGGAGATCAAATGGAGGTTATCAGGGCGAGGGGGGTGGGATGGGGGAAAAGGTCCAGGGAATAAGTAGCATAAATGGTATGTACAAAATACACAGGGGGAGGTGAAGAATAGTATAAGAAATGTAGAAACCAAAGAACTTATATGTAAGACCTATGACATAAACTAAGGTGGGGGGGGTTGGGGGACTGTGGGTGGGAGGAGGAATGTAGGGCAGAGAGGATTAAAGGAGGAAAATGGGACAACTATAATAGCATAATCAATAAAATATATTTTAAAAAAGAATCAACCAATTTATGCATAAATAAGTGGAAATACAAATCAGTATTTCTCTTTCTATCAATCCCCTTCTCTAGCTGTAAAGTCAAGAAATAAAAACTTTAAATAGCTACCCATTTTAATTGTTTTAATGTTCAAAAAACTTCCTTTGGATCTGTTTTGTGTGATCTACCAGGTGTTATTTGATTATGGTGTTTTTTAAATGTCTATTTTTTGACTCTACCCTGCTGAAAATTGCTTGAGTTTCAAGTAAGGAAAAGTGAAATCACAAACAATTTGAAATTGTTTTTTTGACAAACTTAAGCTAACAATAAAAACTATCCTAAAAAAATATACAGAAGGCAAACTGGGAAACAAATTTGCAACTCATATCACAAAGGGCTTCCATTTGTCTAATAAATATTTTGGGTGTCACAACTAGTGTATTTGTTATCTTAGATGACTATTTTTCATCATCAGAGGTTCAGTTTGGGTCTTTTTTATCTTCTATATCTCTAGTTAACATGTTCTGCCTTCTTGAACATATAGGGTATATTTATAATAGCTGTTTTAATATCCTTGTCTACTACCTCTATTATATCTTAATTTCTGGGTTTGTTTTTATTGCTTGGTTTTTCTCCTCATTATGGGTCATCTTCTCACTTCTTTGCCTGCCTGATAATTGTTAAATGAATGCTAAACATGTGAATTTTACACTGTTGAGATGCTGAAAATTTTTAAAAATCCCTTTACATAGTCTTAAGCTTGGTTCTGGTACATTGTTCAGTTATTTGGAAATAATTTGATCCTTTTGAGTCTTGCTTTTAAAGTGGGACGGAAATAGCTTTAGTCTAGATCAGAGGTGTCAAACTCATTTTCACTGGGGGCCACATTAGCTTCATGGTTGCCTTCAAAGGGCCAAATGTAGAGCTCCAAATGAATTGACACTTCTGGTCTAGATCTTTTGGTAAAGTGCTTCAACTATGGCAACAGCTTTCTGGGTGCTCCTTTGGAGATCTTTCCACAGTCTCTGCAAATGTAAACTGTTTCTGACCCTGCATGAGCTCCACAATGATTGTTCTACCTGCTTCTTTCGGGTGGCTCTTTCTCTGGCCTTGGTTTTTCCTCACACATATACTGATCTGGACTCAGCAAGAGCTAGAAAGGAACCTGATACAGGTCTTTGGAGCTCATTCTGTGTGGTTCTCTCCTCTCCAGTACTTCACCTCCTAACTTGAGGCATCTTGGCCTTGCTGATCCTAACTCTGTCCTCCTAATTTAGAGGCCTACCAGGCTGTGTTTGGGTCCACCATCCTTGGGCTACTGGCTGAGGACTCTGCCCAGGCAGTGAGCTAACAATCTAGCACTCAGCCTTGTTTGTTTCCATCTCTGAGGGAATCACTGCTCTGCTCTGTCTGAAACCACTGGTTCAAATATCCAGTGGTTTTGTCCAGTTAAATATATTTTGCCACATATATTTTTGGTTGTTTAAGGTAGGAGAACACATCCAGTTCCTAAATGCATGCTGTTATTCCATCACAGTTAGTAGCAGAGATTATTTAAAATTTAAAATGCAGCCCTGGATGTTATGGCTGAGTGGATTGAGTGCCCACCTGAGAACCGAAAGGTCTTAGGTTTGATTCCTAGTTAGAGCACATGCCTGGGCTGTGGGCTGGGGCCCCAGCTGGGGGCATGCGGGAGGCAGCTGATTGATGTTTTTTCTCTCCCTTTCTCCCTCCCTTCCCCCTCTCTAAAAATAAATAAATAAAACCTTAAAAAATAAAATTTAAGAAGCACATATCCTCTGGCCTTTGTAGTCTGCTTTTAGAAATATCTCCTACAAATACACTAAAATACATGAGAAGTAACACATGTGCAAAGTTATTCCTATAGCACTGTTATAGACAGGAAATAAATTTAATGTCCATGGACAAAGGACTTAGCTAAATAAATTCTAGCACATCCCTATGATGTAGTGTCATCAGCCATAAAAATAAGGAAGCTGCTCTTCAATATATCTCCAAGGTACTGATTAAAAACTGTATAGAACAGTATGAATAGTATATATATTGTATATAGTACAAACAGGTGATAAAATTGACTTTTAGCTCATATATGCATGTGCTCTCCTGAAAAGATTTCACAAGGACCCAGTAACCATGGGTACTCTGGGGAGGGAACTGGGTGAATGCAGACATTGGGGAAAATTCCTTTTCTCTCCTTCTGGGCTGTTTGGATTTTGAACCATGTAACTATGCAAGAAATAATTTTAATAAATTAACAAAAATAAGGTTATATCCCAGCACAATTCTTCAACTGACCAAAATTACTTTCTTCCTCTCCTCCAAGTTTCCAATCTTTAACCACCATCATCTACAAGGGACAAGGCAGGCCCTTAGGAGAGAGAATGCTGAAATACAGGGCTAGAAGAGTTCTAATTTCTTTTTTTTTTTTAATATTTTATTTATTTATTTTTAGAGAGGGAAGGGAGGGAAAGAGAGAGAGAGAGAGAAACATCAATGTGTGGTTGCTGGGGGTTATGGCCTGCAACCCAGGAATGTACCCTGGCTGGGAATCGAACCTGGGACACTGGTTCCCAGCCCGCGCTCAATCCACTGAGCTACGCCAGCCAGGAGAAGAGTTCTAATTTCATTCATAACACTTGATTTGTTGCTAACAAGAGTTGAAGTATTGAAGTTTTTAATAATTTACTTTAAAAATGAGACCAGAAGTTGTTTTTATAAACTCTTTGCCTTTCCTTTGGCCAGGGCCCTTCCAAGTCCTGTTGTCTGGCTGCCTGGTACTGATCTGACCTGAAGTCATTCCAAATAGAAGTCTTTCTTAGTCACATTTGTTTTTAAAGATTTTACTTAATTTTAGAGAGAGGGGAAGGCAGGAAGAAAAGAAGAGAGACAAATATCTATGTGCAAGAGAAACAACGATCGGTTGCCTCTCCCATGACCCCAATCTGAGACCTGGCTCACAACCCAGGCATATGCCCTGACCAGGAATTAAACTGGTGACCTTTTGGTTTGCAGGATGATGCTCAATCCACTGAGAAACACCATTCAGGTGCTGTGTCACATTTTGGTAAGTAAAATAATTCAGAGGGATAGTCACAGAGGCTTGAATATTTTGCTAAATTTGATGGTTTATTCAGAAAAATTATTGTAGCTAAAATAAATGATCAAGTCATCAATTTAATTTGTAATCTTCATCCTATAGGTTTAGATATGGAAGTATTTGTAAATTTTCATCTTATAGGTTTAGATATGGAAGTAGTAAGGTCCAAAGCATTTAGCATAGAGAATATTGTCAATAATGTAATAACTATATATGATGTCAGTGGGTCCTGGACTTATGGGGTAATCATTTTGCAAATTATCTAAATGTGTAATCACTATTTTATACACATAATATTGTATGTCAACTGTAATTGAAAAGATTTTAAATTATTTTTAAAAAGTGCAAAGTATTTGCAAAATTAGTATGAAATAATTGATCGCACTGTAGTAAAACCCAAATGAAGTTAGAACCAATTTTGAAACTAAATTTAAAAATTTTACAAACAATATACATGTACTATGAGAATACCAGAAAACACAGGTAGACACAAAGAAGAAAATAAAAATCACACAGACTCTTATATCCAATGTCTGTTTGGCATATATCTCTTCAGGTATTTTCAGTGTGTTTGATACATATTTAAAATAAATATACATTTTCAAGGACCCATTTTGACAATAGGCTGTCTTGACGGAAGAACAGTAGTTGATTATGAGTTGTACATCAGATGATTTTTACAAAATATGGCACTCAAACGGCCCCTTGTGGGAGTAACAGAGTACAGAGTCACCATCCCTCAGCATGGTACCTTTCCTGTCTTTTGAAAATTCCTGAGCCACATCCCTGAGGTGGAATCTGGAAGTCTCAGAATGACAGTTGTAGCCTCATACTGATGCTTTCAACACACACAGTAACTGTGTGTAAGGCTGCTAGGCCACCCTCTGTTTGCTTCAGCTTACCATTGTGATCAACACACACACACACACATCTTCTACCTTACCAAACTCCCTCAAACACTTTGTCTTTTCCTAAAGTGTATTTATATTTTGGGTGGGCAATCCATGCCTATGGTACAAGGTTCAAAGTATTGAAAAGGGTACACTGCAGTGAACAAGCCCCCACAAAACCTACTGGCCACCTGCAGACCACCCTGGATGAGAGTTCTGTCACAGCACCTAGTGTCTCTCCCCAGAAATGGTAAACATTCAGACATTTTAAAATAAGAACATAAACAAATAAGCAAAAAAATGTCCATTCTTTAATTTTTGTTTTTCCACAGGGAGTAGCATGTTATTCACAATGTTCTCTATCTTGCTTTCCCTGCTTACCATTTCATAGGGAATCTTCCCATAACAGCACATGAAGATGCCTCACTCTTTTTAAGGGCTGTGTAGATGTACTACATTGCACAGAGGCTGCACTGACTTCCTGTGCCCTCAGCTTGTAGGTGGGTGCCTGTTTCAATACCCTTGCTAATGACAATGAGAGCTCACATTTACTCAGTATCAAACGAGGACCAGGCCTGCTTTACTGGCCCTACATGCATTAATTCCTGCACCCTTCACAACAACCGTGTGGCAGGTTTTCTTACTACTTTCAATCATCTCCCTTTCTGATCTTTGCCAACCTAACAGATGAAAAAATAGACCTCATTGCAGTTTTAATTTGCATTTCTCTTAGCCATAATGAAACTGAGCATTTTCTCTTATGTTTGAGAGCCACAATATTTCCTTATTCATGATCAAACCCTTTGCCTGTTTTTCACTTAGATGACTGATCTTGTTCTTAATTCATGGGAGCTATTTATCTATTAAGGAAATCAATCTGTCTCTGGTAGAAGTTTTTTTCCCTCATTTTATCACTATTTTAGGATTTTATCTATCATATGCCTAAATCTGTTTCACTGTTTGGAAATACCCTTCAAAGACTTCCTCAAGGGATCACCATACCTGATATTAAACTGTACCACAAGGCTACTGTAATCAAAACAGTTTGGTACTGGCATAGGGACAGACACATAGATCAATGGAACAGAATAGAGAGCTCAGAAATAAAACCATGGCTCTATGGTCAATTAATATTTGACAAAGGGGGCATGAGCGTACAATGGAGTAAAAATAGCCTCTTCAACAAGTGGTATGGGGAGAACAGGAATGGTACACAAAACATGTAACTAGAAAATGAAACTAGCCCTGGCTGGCATAGCTCAGTGGATTGATCGTGGGCTGGGAACTAAAGTGTCCCAGGTTCGATTCCCAGCCAGGGTACATTCCTGGGTTGCAGGCCATAACCCCCAGCAACCGCACATTGATGTTTCTCTCTCTCTCTCTCTCTCTCTCTCTCTCTCTCTCCCGCCCTTCCCTCCCTAAAAATGGATGAATAAAATCTTTAAAAAAAAAGAAGAAACTAGACCACCAACTTATATGACAATAAATTCAAAATGGACAAAAGATTTAAATATAAGTCTTAACACTATAAATGTCCTAGGGGAAAACATAGACAGTAAAATTTCATATATCCCACATAGCAATATTTTTCCCAATATATCCCAGTATATATCCCAATATATCCCAGTATATCTCCTAGGGCAAGGGAAATAAAAGAACAAATAAACAAATGGGACTACATCAAATTAAAAAGTTTCTGCATGGCTAAAGAAACCATCATCAAAATGAAAAGGGAACCAACTATATGGGAGAATGTATTTGCCAATGATACATCAGAAAAGGGTTTAATTTCCAAAATATATAAAGAACTCAGAAAACTCCACACCAGGAAGATGAATGATCCAATTAGAAAATGGGCAAAGGACCTGAGCAAACATTTCTCCAAGGAGGACATACAGAAGGCCCCAAGACATATGAAGAGATGCTCAACGTCATTAGCCATCAAAGAGATGCAAATTAAAACCACAATGAGATATCAACTCAAACCTGTCACAACGGCCATCATTAACAAGTCAACAAACAAATGCTGGAGAGGCTGTGGAGAAAAGGGAATCCTAGTGCACTGTTGGTGGGAATGCGGACTGGTGCAACCACTGTGGAAAACGGTATGGAATTTCCTCAAAAACTTAAAAATGCATCTATCTTTTTACCCAGTGATTCCACTGCTGGGAATATACTCTAAGAATCCTGAAACACAAATTCAAAATTTGGGTACCCCAATATTCATAGCAGCACAATTTATAATAGCCAAGTGCTGGAAACAGCCTAAGTGCCCATCAGTAGATGAGTGGATCAAAAAGCTGGTGTATTTATACAACAGAATACTACATAGCAGAAAGAAAGAAGAAAGGCCTACATTTTGCAACAGCATGGATAGAACTGGAGAATATTATGCTAAGTGAAATAAACCAGTTGGTGAAACACAAGTATCATATGATCTCACAAAGAAGAGGAATCTAATGAACAAAATAAACTAATGAGTAAAACAGAACCAGAGGCATGGAAACATGGAACAAACTGACAGTGGCCAGTGGGGAGTGGTGAAGGGGATAATGTTGGGAAGGGGAAGGTACTAGTCAAAGAACATGTATGAATGAGCCATGAACGTGGACAACTGTGTGGGGCTTAACTGTGGGAGCAGGGTGTGGGCTGGGCAGTGGAGGAAAGCAAAGGAGGAAAAATTGGGATAACTATAATAGGATAACAATAAAAAATTTTAGAAAAAAGAACTATGAAAAAGAAACACACAAACAAAAAAACAAAGACCTCCTTAATGTTAGCTTTTTCAGTACAGTGTTGGTTTATTTACTTCTCTGGCTCATTTGAGGAAACATTTGTGGTTTTGTTGTTGATGTTTTGTTTATTTACCACCTTAAAACATACTAAACATTATTCTAATGTATGGTACCAGGTGGATACTAGACTTATCAGAGTGATCACTTTGTAAGTTATGTAAATGTCTAATCACTATGTTGTATACATGAAACTAATAAAATATTGTATGTCAACTACATTTGACAAATAAATTTTTAAAAATCATACTAAATATGACTTTATGAGCAAAGCCAATGACATCTAATATGTTTCTATGTTCTTAATTGACATCATAACTTTAAAATGAATCCAAGAAAAAGAATGTTGCCTATATTGTACAATATTTTCCAAAAATTCCTCTCCTCACAAATTTTTTTCCTTTAGATTCTAAATTCCTAAAATTTGTCAACTTTAGTTCTCTAACCTGGATACTTGAGAGCACTGTTTTACTCCTTTTCTTTTGAATATGCTTTTCAATGTTTAGTTAAGTCACATTTCTAAGTTCTGTTAAGTCTCTGGTTGTAAAGGCTACACAGTACAGAGCACTATAAACTTTAAGAAACCTTGGTGGTGAATTTAGGTTATTAGGTAAGACTTTTAACACTACTTCATGATGAATCTATTATATTACTGAGAGCAAATTACTTTAGCTTCCTATGTGATAGTTTATCTGTCTCAGAGAAATAGAACTACACTTTTCCCTTTTTGTACTAACAGCTACATTTCTATATGGTGACTTTCTCAGTCATGTAATAGCATTATTATAAATGTACAAGTGTTTGTATATGTATTCTGCATATACAAATATTAAGGCTTTGAAAAATATTATTTTTCAAAGAGTTCCCCTCACCACCATAAAAATAGGAAAACACAATACCAATCTATGCAGTAATTAATACTTACCTGGGGTATGCTGGCGACTGGGTGCTCTTCCTGCCAATTCATGTATGGCAGGAAATCTACATCTTCTTTGGCAATAAGTTCCAAAATATTTGGAGTACTAGGAAAAGGTGACTCATTTCCATCCTATATTGAATAACAATTAAGTAAAAACAAAACAGACATTATCAAATGAAATGATTATTATACATCCTAAAGCCCTGTGAATGTTTGGTTTGGAATATGTGTGGGTGTCAGATTGGATCCTGCATCCAGGGCCTCAGGTGAAGAGTAAAAGAGGTGAAGACAGACATCCTCATTTGAGTGGTATTCCTCTTTACTGAGCGGTCACTGAAGTAAGTGCCCTAAGTTTATGGGCTTTTCAGAGGGAAAGGGAAACCCAGGCCTTTTCTATTTTTTGAAGGGCTTGGATTAGTAAACAATGAGAAATGCCAAAAAAGTAACAAAATTGAAATAAATCTTAAAAGTACACATGAAACTAATTAATAATTATAACATTAAAAATAATAACATATGTATCTCATTTAGAGAGGTCACCACGGGCCCTCATGTTGAGACCCTGGCTTAATGACCCTCCACCTCCCCCCTCCTTGTTCATTCAGGCCAAGGATGTGGATATTGTCAGCGACAGAGTAAGAGTAATTTTGTTAACATGTAAACACAGAAAATAACCAAGGCCCTGGCCAGTATGGCTCAGTTGGTTGGAAGGTTGTCCCATAAACTGAAGTGTTGCAGGTACAATTCCCGGTTAAGACACATATCTAGCTTGTGGGTTCGGTCCAGGTCAGGGCATATATGAGAGGCAACTGACTGATGTTTATCTCTCACATCAATGTTCTCTCCTTTTATCTCCCTCCCTTCCCATCCTTCTAACTAAAATCAATAAGCATGTCCTCAAGTGAGGATTAAAAAAAAAAGAAAGATAAGAAACATGAATTAACACTATTACATACCCTTTTCTCAACAGCTACAAAGCTTGTAAATTGTGTTATAAGAGAGTTTTCTTTACTGAGTCGAATAATCAGAGATTTTAGGATATGCTTCTTCATCTAGGATAGAATAAAACAAATGCAAACATGTCTTGTTTTATTTTTTCATTAAAAGTGCATTAGGTAATCTAAAAGGTGTTGTTCTATAAAAAGCAAATCATTTCATAGGTAGAATTTCAAACTAAATATTGAGTCAATGTCCCTGTCTAAATATCTCAAGTTGGTGACTAAAAGTTCCCTACTCAACTGAGCAGCCAAGTTTTTGAAGGAATTCTATTTATAGAGCCCTTTGTAGATTACAAAGAACTCTCACTCTGGAGTATGCTGAACTTATGAAATCTTTTATAGGAAGTCTATGTGGCCCATTTTCAAGACCAGACTCTAAGGCATGGACAGGTGAAGTGCCTTATTCAGGACTGTCTGGTGGCAGGGCTGGTCAGGTCCCCCAGATATAAGAGGGCAGTAAGCAAAACAAACTCAAGGCTGTAATAGAAGGGCAGCACAGGACAGTGCTGAAGGCACAGGCCACGTATCATGAGCGGTAACTGTTCGCAAGGGAATGGATGGCTCTGTGTGGCATGCTGGTACCCTCTTTTGGGGATGGCATTGAGCCCTAATGCTTCTAAACTCATTTTAGATCAGAGCCTCAGAGGGGCCAGCAGGGCTGTCCTGGCTGAGTGGAACCCCCAGCCAGGGGCCTTGTCAGCCTAGAGAGGAGGGAGTAGGTGGCTTTTTCTGCGTTGTGTGTCCATAGGCAGGCTGCCCACCTGTCCTGCATCTGGCTCTTCATCAGGACAAGGGGACTATGACCATTAACAGCACGTAAGAGCTCTGAGGATAGATGCTCTCAAAGCCCTCTTCCAGCCTCTCTCTGATGGTCACAATCACCATGGAGTTCTCAAGAAGCCGCAGAGCACCCTGAACCCTGACATGACAATACATGCCCCTGATACTGCATGTATCTCCATCCTCTAGCCTCACTCTTCAGGTCTGTGGAAAAGTCCATTTAAGAAGAGCCATGAACAAAGCACAAAGATTTTTGCTGTGAAAAGAGCAGACCTCATGATCGGTTGCATTTTCATGGAGAATGCCAACTTCATAATCTCTGATCAGAGCTCGTGCTGTCAGCTTGTGAATCATCTGTGTGAGCAGCAAAGAAGGAAAGATTTGAATGTCTTTTAATTGCAGTCATACACAGAAACTCATTTTTTAAAACAGAGGTATAATCTACATATACTAAAGTTCACTATTCTAAAGTGTACAGTTTAATAAGTGTTAATAAACGTGTGTGACCACCACATTTATATAAAGACACAGAGTAGTCCCTTCACCTTATAAAACCCTGCATGCCCCTTTGCAGGCACCTCCAGACCCTGCCAATGGCTCACCTGTTTTCTGTCCCTAGAGTTTTGCTTTTTCTATAAAAGGCCTTTGCCAGTTCAATTTATTTCAAAAACTTTAAATTGTTCTACTGTAGGAGGAACCAGCTTAGTGCTGTGATGCCCTAGCATGAGTGTGGTCTCCATGCTGAAGGGCAGGAAGAAGGGCTCCTTCCTCTTCCTCTCAAATGACTACAAAACAGAGCAGATCTTAAATGGCCATATCTACTTTCAATGAGAAGTCTAATTCTTATCATTGTGTTATCGATCACATTACAGTTCACAGAGAAAGCACAACTATAAAAATTGTACTTTTATGAAAAATGACATCTTCCCAGGTACAATCCTTTTACTTTATTTCTGCCTAAAATTCAACTCATTAAATAACAAGGAAATTCCCTTATGTTCTATATATAAGTTACTGGCAAGTAATAATTATAATTATTGATTCAATGAGTGCTAAAAAAGCCATATTGTATTTAAACAAAACAAAACAAAACAAAACAAAAAAAATCCCCAACCCAGCAATGTTTGGGAAGTGGTTTCTCCGGCTTTATAAATACTCCTATGAAAAGAAAGCTACATATACTATAGCATAGATAGGTTAGGAATTTTCTAGGTCAAACTACAGTAGATTAAATACTAATGCAAACACTACAAACTTTTTAGTGCTAATTCATTTGTTCTTAATCAAAAAGTAGAAAAATAAACATAGCCTCAATAAATGTTTTATTTAGTTTACTACTGTTATTTACTATTTTAAAATAATATAGGTGCCCCAACCAGTGTGGCTCCATTGGATAGGTGTCATCCCACAAAGTGATAGTTGCTGTGATTCCTGGTCAGGGCACATGCCTGGTGGGGACTAGGTCCCCAGTTGGGGGTGTGCAAGAGGCAGCCATTTGATATTTCTCTCTCACGTCCAGGTTTCTCTCCCTCTCTCTCCTTTTCCCTCTCTCTAAAAAATAAATAAATAAATAAAATCTTTAAAAAAAGAAAAGAATCTGGAGGAAACTGTCCTCATTTGTACTGAAATGTCAACACAGAAAAACAGCAATAACAAAGGAAACATACTGAGAATTCTACATTAAAATATAAAATTATTACAGCTTTCAAGCACTAGGTCCACAATTTAAGTTTTGAATCTTACAGTTCCAGTTGTCTTCTGAAGTTCACTAGTTGATACCATTGTAGAAAATTCTTTTCCTTGAATTAATGCACACAGAGTTGCCTGAAGTGGGAAAAAAAAATTCCTTATTACCTTTTCCACTCCCCAGTATTTTGGTCAGTCTGACAGTGATTCTTTTAGCGATTTCCTTTCTCTTTTCAAGGGAAATTAAAAGGCTTTCCAGGGCCCCTGGTAAACCACCCAGTGTGTTCCCAGAAGGAGAAAATTTGCCAACATATGATTCAGTGAAGAAGGAGAGGAAAAAAAATCTGACAGAAAAGAAAATTACTAGCAAAATACATTGCTCTTCCCACAGTGAAACAAACTATGTGCCTCTTTACCTGAGTACAATGAGGAGTAAAGCTGTAGACCAGGAGCCGGTCATTGTGGAACAAGGCCTGCACGTGGGCTGGGGCCTGCAGGGGCTCTGGTGCGTCTGCACCAAACTGATGCCATTTCACAGAGACCGAGTGGCAGCTCGGGGATTGAGACCGAGTCATTTGGTCTTCTATCTATTTGTTAAAGAAGAATTATTTCTCTTTCAATATTGTATCCAGAAAATAGTTACTGAACACTTAAACTTTACGTTCTATTCTTTGGGACTGATAACTCTTTTTTTTTAATGCACTAGCACATTATTTAAATGTCAAAACATCCTAAAATGATTGCACTAGTTAATTACTAATATACAGCTCTGGCATGGAGTAAATTCCAGTTATAAAAATTAATCCTATAAAAGACTTGAGTAGACAGTTCTCTAAAGAAGATACATAAATGGCTAATAAGCACATAAAAAGATGTTCCACATCATTAGTCATTAGGAAAATGCAAGTCAAAACCCCAGTGAGATACAAATGCACAACCATTAGCATGGTTATTATAAAAACAAAACCAAAAAATGGTAAATAAGGACTGACCAGGATGTAGAAAAATTGGAGCCCTGGTATGTTGCTGAAGATGTAATGAAATGGTGCGGCAACTGTATGAACAATGGCATGGCAGTCCCTAAAAAAACTAACCCTAAAATTACCATATGATTTGGCAATTCCTCTTCTGGGTATATGCCTAAAACAACTGTAATGAGTGTTTCAACCCATCCTTGTGCACCAACACTCACAGCACCATGGTTCACAACAACCAAAGGTAGAAACAACCCAACTGTCTACCAGTAAATGAATGGATAAACAAAATGTGGTAGATACAGACAATGAATATTATTCAGTCATTAAAAAGGAAGATAATTCTGACACATGGTACCACATGGATGAATCTTGAGGACATTATGCCAAATGAAGTAAACTGGGCATGAAAGGACAAATACAGTAAGATTCCACTTACAAGGGATATCTAAATATCTAAAGCAGTCAACTTTATAGAAACAGAAAGTAGAAGGGTGGTTGCCAGGGGAGGGAGAGAAAGAATCAGTTGTTGTTTTATGGGTATGGAGTTCTGTTCGAGAAGATGAAAAGATTCTGGAGATGGAGTGTGGAGATAGTTGTACAACAATGTGAACACACTTAATGCTACTAACTGCCCACTTAAATATGATTGAAATGGCAACTTTTATGTTTATTTTGCCACAATGAAAATTAATTTTAGTAAAACATGTATAATACTTCACTTTTAAAAGTCAACCCAAGACATTTGATAACGCAGAAAACAAACCACTAACTAGGAGAATGACCCAATTTTGCATTCACTGTGCTCCTGTCAAGGAGGGTCACCAGAGGTGGGTGCACATTGTGGGGCCTCTGCCTCTTTCTAGCTCCTGTTCCCATTCATGAAAACATGAATGTATAAAGATAACATTTCCACATGGAAACATGAGACTAGTAATAATGTATTTGAGAAACGTACCTGTTTTTTCCAACTATGTTTGGATTTTGAGTTAAAATATTCAAATAGTCCAGCACCACATTGGGACAGAGTCCTTAAGATATGACGATTTGCTGTAGAACTGATCACATTTCACAGGCATTACTTTTTAAGAAATTCTAGAAACATTTTAGAAGTCCATGTAGTTAATAAGATTGACACAGTTCAAAACCCAACATAAGAGACATTACATACAGAAAAATTTATTTTTCTATAGCTGAGGTTCAGGAGATAAAACATATGACAGACAGTATGAAACATCAAAAGGTTTGGGTAACAAGCTGCACACATCAGAGGGCTTATTTCTCTCTCATAACAGAATAAAAGCAGAAATTCTTGACTTTTGATTTACTGAAGGAGGAAGCAGATGATTCTTCTGCAAAAAAAAAAAAAGAATCCCAAAAAGTACCAGAATGCTGATAAAGCTCAACCTACTTTCAAGGAGTGTCAAAGCTACCCAAATTTGATTCCAAAGGCCAAGAAATGGCATAGGGGTTAATAAAGTCTATGGCTTGAAATCTGATCCACATCTAGATAGCAAAAGGTATAAATAAGTAACTCTCATCCTAGCAAAGATAATCTGGTATTTAAATGACAATGTAGTTTTAAATTTCTCTCAATAATCCTACACCTATCAAGAATGACTTTCTTAAAGAGTTTCCTCCTGAAATATTAAAGAAATGATCAATAACTTTTCAGAAAGAGAACTTAAGAAAGTTATCTCTGAAACATATTTTAGCATATTGATAAAAGTTAGATTTGTCTTCAGTCCTTGAAATTAACTGGTGGATTATAACACTAATTAGAAAATCCTTCAGCTGGAGTTTAACTGCATTTTATAAATTCCATCCGTTGGTGGGGCTACTTGGAACCTTTTGTGTGTGTGGACTTGTTACAATGGCAGGAGGAATCATCTCTACTCCTGGAGAGTTCCCAGCATTTTGCTGGAGTTTTTGAACATAAATGAGGCAGAAACATTTAGAAAGGTCCTGAAAACTGGACCGAAAGTCAGTAACAATTACAATTCCCCAGCTGGGTCATGTCAACCACAGTGTGTGAGAGCACAGTCAGCCCTCACACCCCCTTTCCTTCCTGTCTGGCTCTTAGGATCCCATCTTCCTTTGAGGTTCCAGATTACTCTCTGTCTCCCACATGCAGTACTGCAGCCTCAGCTGAGCAGTGTTTGTCCTACAACAGACCCTCAGCAAATACACACAGCCTTGTATGCTGAGACACCTGAGCCTGACCACAGCACAGCGGACCCCTGGCACACAGTGTGGGGAGCAGGCAGGTATTGCTGTGACCAGGAAGATGAAAGAGGGAGCCGATTCAGACAGGGAAAAGACACCTCCCTGCAGCAGGCTTAGGGCTGGCCACCTGGTATCAAAAGGTGCAAGTTATTCACTGTTGGACACACTTCCTGGTTGGTGAGTAATGCCCTGTTAGGCCTTAGATTACAGAAAACAGGACTAGGAGCTGGGACTGAAGAGGTGCAGAGAAGAGCCCTCTGGGCAGGTAGGGAGAGCCATCCAGGGGCAATAAGGGCCCAGATCACTACAGAAGCCCAGGGGCCTAGGACAGCACAGTGTGAGGGAAGGGAGGCCTGGTGACTGCTTGTCAGGAGGGTGACTGTGGGTGGGAAGCACAGGTAGGCACAGGACAGGTATGTTCTGTGCAAACACCAGTCTGACCTCTTTGGTTTAGTGTTTTCCTTCTATTTACATCATATGCCTCAGTTCAACCAGAAAAGCTAACTATAATTGTGGAGGGGGTTTATTCCAACATAATAGGGTTTAGACTCCCCAGAGAAAGATTCTCCGTACATCTCAGGGTTTGACAATGTGAACCTTAGTGGTAAGGTGCTATCAGGAGCAGAGCAGCGGGATGGGGCCCTAAAGCAGTAGGCCCTGCAACCCCAGTCAGAAACCACCTTGCGCTTCTCAGGATAGGTTGGAAATTTGGACTTCTAGGCAAAGTAACACTAATATTGATTTGGTGCTTGCTATGGGCCAGTTTTGCTTTCTATACGTGAGTTCATTTAGCCCTCAGAGGTAGTGTTTACATCATCACCTTCATGTTATAGAGATTAAACAAATTGCCCAAGGTCATGGCTAATAAGTGGCTGGCTCGGGAGTTGAGACCCACGCAGTCCGGCTCACAGCCAGACTGGGCTCCATAACTGTACCCTAAACAGCTTCTCTACACAAGTATCAACCTTACAATTGCCGAGAACCCTCTGTGAGCCAAGACATCCCCTCCCAGGTTGCTTCCCACTGTGGCCTTCATGGGCAATGACCTGCCACTCACCCGACCCCGCAGGAGAACAGCCGGGTGTGCTGCACGTGCCTCTTCACGAGCTGCAGAGTCAGGCGCTCCTCCTGCAGGTGGCCATCGGATATGAGGAGGATGTTCCTTAACCCTTGAGAGGGAGGCAGTAAACTTAAATATCGAAGCGTTTTCCAGAAGTCGGTGTTTCCCATGGTGGGCAAGGCAGACTGGAGAAAATGAAGAGAAAAATTATCCCTTTTTGGAGGATATTCAATGTTCACTCTAGTCATTTACTGAGCATGTCTCTCAATGAGGGTTTAGAAGTATTGTCACTAAAAAGTTACTTTTCTCTAATTAAACTTTGTGGAACAACTGTATTTACATCCTTTGAGTTTATTTCATGTCACACAGTATCTACAATATTATCAATCAGCACTTATCTATTCTTTTATGGTTTTCAAAGAACTACTACATTAAATACCCCTGTGTGACAGATACTGGCCAGCAGTATCCATGGCCGCTGCAGATGCTCAAGAAATGAGAAAACATACACATGGACTACTGAGTCCTGTGGAGGAATAGGAATGGCATGGCCACTCTCTCTAGTGGAGAGCACCCTGTTTTCCTGCCCAAGCAGGCTTTTATTAAGAATACAGATAGAGTTTGTTGATTACAGTCTGGCAGGGAAGATCAAACGAATAGGTAATTTTCAAAGGGGCTGACAGAACTCACGCTGAGATTTGGGAGTTTTATCACTTAAAAAGACTACAGGACCTAAAAGCTAGTTTTGTTTCCTGCCTGTGCCTTCATATTATAATTCAAGAGCATCCTCCAGCAAGCAGCTCTCACAGGATCTTGCATATCCTATGCCTCGGTCTAATTACCCTGGGGGTCCGCTGACTCTGGTCTGGACTGCACCGCCCCTGTTATTCCCACAGGCCTGAGTCGGGCAGAGGAGACAAAGGCAGCCGGGAGACTTGGATTTCTCACAGCCAGAACAAGGACTCAGGCTTTGTCAAAGCCGGGGGGGTGGGGGGGGCAGGGGTTGATGTCAATCACTCCCTCATTTCCACAGTCCCCTGAGACTCTTCCCTGGGGCCTCCATGTGATCATGCCTGTCTTAGATTCATTTTCTTTTTAGAGAATTGTTACCCATCATTGACTGCCGATCATGCAATGGGAGCCAGGCATTAGAACAGGCAGCACTCATGCCAGGGAAATAAGTTTTGTCTCCTTAGTGTCTCCTGATTTGGAGGTCTCTTACTCAGCCTTAGCCATGGGGGTTACAGCTTCCTGAGACCAGGCAGGGTGGACCCCACACCCTTGGGCCTGCCAGCCTGGACTGAAGTGGAGACTTGGTTGTACTGAGCGTGCTCCATATAAAACACAGGAGAAGAGAGACAGAGGAAAACACTGTTAAACTGTTAATGCTAAACTGTTAATGCTCATTGGTGGGACTGTGGGCGATATTCTCTTTCTTCCCTTTTTAATTTCCAGTTTTTCTTCAGTGAGTTCACATTGCTTTCATCAGTGAAATGAAAGACCCCACCAACATGCAAAGTGGAAAGGCTGGGGCTGTTGTGACACTGCTTCTCTCACGCAGCACTGATAAAAATGGACAGACGGACACTCAGGAGGAGAAGGAGGGGCTTTTACTCACCGTAATGAATTCAGCTGGCACATCACTGCTTGTGATGAACTTAGAAAATGGAAATAACTCCTTGTATCCTATGTAATGAGATTGGTGTGAGGTATTGCCATGAACTATTAACTTTATTGACTACTAACAAACAGTGAAGCTTGATAATTTTAACATATAAGTTAAAATCACCACAGCAGTCCTTTAAATAATAAATTCTCGTGCAAACTATGTACTCTACTGTGCAAAACGTTCTGAGTCAAATTATGTGTGCAGACTGTTTGTTTTGTAGTAGATTGCTTATTCAAAGTCAGATGCAGGTATCACGATAACACAGTCAGCCTGGCCACCAGAGGGACACATTCTCCTTCCATGACCTCTGCCTCCAGCAGTGGCAGACCTTGGCTCCTTCATAAAGGGGCTAGGCCTTTGCTAAATGACACAGAAGAACCAACAGGACATGAGGTCCCTCACTGCACTTTGTGATCCTTCCCTCATCGCTACAGTGCCTTCTTCTGGTGGCTGATATGGTCCTGGGCCCCCATCAGGACATGGCATTACCTATTTTCTAATAGGGCTGATCTCATGCTTGCTGAGATCATTCCTTATAAATTTTCTACTACAGTACTAATCTCAAATGTTTTTCCATATCCATGGGATGCTCATAATCATCAGACCAAAGGTCTTGCATTTGGTCTAGCTGGAGATAATGACTGTAGTGTTTATTTAGCACTTACTAGGAATGACACCCTGTTTCAAATCCTTTACATCCATTATCTCACTCCTCACAACCACATTGTGAGGTAGGAACTATTATTACCCTCAGAATACAGATGAGGAAACTGAGGCACAAAAAGGTCAAGTAACTTGTCCCCGCAAGGGGACACTCAGAGCTACTTAAGTTGTAGAGCTGGGATTTGAACCCAGGGACCTGGGTCCAGAATTCTTGAACACTGTGCTATGTTAATTCTCACTGCAAAGGTCAGGTCAGGACACTGACAGCCATCATCTCTGCCCATAAACATGATGATATTAAGGAGGAGGCTCACTGTGGATGCCAGTCAAAGATCACTCACCTGAACCAAACTTGACAATGTTTATCTTCTGCTTCTTACCCACCAAGGACAGTGCATATAAGGCAATTTGCTTGGCTTGAAAGAATGTCACACCCTCCATGGAATTGGAGCAGTCGAGACATATAACCATTTCACTCTCCTCAGCTGCATCAGGGAGGGTGATGTTGAGGTCTGGATGGAAAACGAGCATGCAGGCCTGCGAGGAGAGAGAGGCGCTAGACTAATGTTTCTCATAATGTAAACCCGTCTGGCTGGTTCAAAACAGCATAAATCTGTGTGTCAATGACCACAACACTTTGCTCCCAAAACCCACCCACACAATCTCTCCAAACAGCACACATGTGTTTGGGATAGACTAATGATGAGGAGGGCCTCCCTATAAATCGTGAAGACTCCCTGGGTTAAGGCACCAATTTATTGGCATTCCCACCAATACTGCCCAAGAACTCTCCTTTCTCTGCATCCTTTCCAACACTTGTCTTTTGTCTCTTTGATGATAGCCATTCAAACAGGCATGAGGTGGTATCTCAGAACAGTGATGTTGAGCACTTTTTTTCCCCACATACCCGTAGCCATCTGCATGTCCTCTTTGGGAAAATGTCTGTTCAAATTCTTTGCCTATTTTTAAATCAGATTATTAGTGTTTTTGCTCTTGAATTGTATGAGTTTCTTACATATTTTAGATATTAACTCCTTATGTGATATATATAGTTTGCAAATATTTTCTCCCATTCCATAGGTTGCCTCTTCATCTTCTTGATGGTTTTCTTTGCTGTGCAGAAGCAGCTTTTTATTTTGATATAGTCCTACTTGCTTATTTTGCTTTCGTTGCTTGTGCTTTTGATATCATATTAAAAAAATTGTTAGCAAGACCAATGCCAAGGGGCTTTCTTTTTGAAGTTACATAGTTTCAGAAATTATATTTAACTCTTTAATCCATTTTGAGTTATTTCTGTGAGTGGTATAAGATAGGGGTCCATTTTCAAAAGGTATGTGGTTATCCAGTTTCTCCAAAACCATTTATTGAAAAGACTATCCTTTTGTTATTGGGTATTCTATTTTTAAGTATATTTTATTGATTATGCTATTAGTTTTCCTAATTCCCCCCCTTTATTCCCCCTCCACTCTGCACCCCACAAACCTCCAGCATTCCCCCAGTTTAGTTCATGTCCATGGGTTGTACACATAAGTTATTTGACTTCTCTGTTTCCTATATCATTTTTGATCTCTCCCTATCCATTTTATGCCTACCAATTATAATTCTTATTCCCTGTACCTTTCCCTCCTATTCTTCCCCTCCCCTTCCCCACTGAAAACTCTCCACATGACGTCCATTTCTCTGATTCTGTTTCTGTTCTAGTTGTTTGCTTAGTATTTGTTTTTGTTATATTGTTTTTTCTTTAGGTTCAGTTGTTGATAGTTGTGAGTTTGTTGTCATTTTACTGTTCATAGTTTTTGATCTTCAATTTCTTAGAAAAGTCCCTTTAACATTTCATATAATAAGGCCTTGGTGATGATGAACTCCTTTAACTTGACCTTCTCTGAGAAGTACTTTATCTGCCCTTCCATTCTAAATGAAAGCTTTGCTGGATAGAGTGATCTTAGATGTAGGTCCTTGCCTTTCATGACTTGGAATACTTCTTTCCATCCCCTCCTTGCCTGTAAGTTTTCTTTTGAGAAATCAGCTGATAGTCTTATGGGAACTCCTTTGTAGGTAACTATCTCCTTTCCTCTTGCTGCTTTTAAGATTCTCTTTATCTTTAATCTTGGGTAACTTAATGATGATGTGCCTTGGTGTGTCCAGTTCCTCTTTGGGTCCAACTCTTTGGGACTCTCTGGGTTTCCTGGACTTCCTTGAACTCTATTTCCTTCACCAGATTGGGGAAGTTCTCCTTCATCATTTGTTCAAATAAGTTTTCAATTTCTTTTTTTAAACATATTTTATTAATTATATTATTACAGTTGTGCCAATTTTTCCCCCTTTGCCCCACCTCTACCCAACCTGGAACACCACTTCCCTCCAGCATCCCCCCCGCCACCACTCCTACTTAGTTCATATCCATGGGGCCTGTGTATAAGTTCTTTGGTTTCTCCATTTCCTATATTGTTCTGAACACTGCCCTGTCTATTTTGTACCTGACAATTATGCTTCTTTTAAAACTATGGTTCTTTTTATTTAAAGAATATCAATATATGATAACTCCAATTATAGTTTTAAGGGTGTTACATGTATTTCTTAGTGTTTTTAAATTAAATCACTTATTTATTTATTAATATATTTTATTGATTATACTATTATAGTTGTCTCATCCCCTACTTTACTCCCTCTGCTCTGAATACCCCCTCCCACCCACATTCCCCCCTTTTAGTTCATGTCCATGGGTCTTACATATAAGTTCTTTAGTTTCTACATTTCCTATACTATTCTTAATCTCCCCCTGTCTATTTTCTACCTACCATTTATGCTACTTATTCGCTGTACCTTTTCCCCCTCTCTCCCTCTCCCCTTCCCCTGTTGATAACTCTCCATGTGATCTCCATTTCTGTTCCTGTTCTAGTCGTTTGTTTAGTTTCTTTTTGCTTTTGTTTTAGGTGTGGCTGTTAATAACTGTGAGTTTGCTGTCATTTTACTATTCATATTTTTTATCTTCTCTTTCTTAGATAAATCCCTTTTAACATTTCATATAATAAGGGCTTGGTGATGATGAACTCCTTTAACATGACCTTATCTGAGAAGCACTTTATCTGCCCTTCTATTCTAAATGATAACTTTGCTAGATAGAGTAATCTTAGATGTAGGTCCTTCCCTTTAATGACTTGGAATTCTTCTTTCCATCCCCTCCTTGCCTGTAAGGTTTCTTTTGAGAAATCAACTTATAGTCTTAAGGGAATGCCTTTGTAGGTTACTGTCTCCTTATCTCTTGCTGCTTCTAAGATTCTCTCATTTTTAATGTTGGCTAATGTAATTATGATGTGCCTTGGTGTGTTCCTCCTTGGGTCCAACTTCCTTGGGACTCTCTGAGCTTCCTCGACTTGCTAGAAGTCTATTTCCTTTGCCAGATTGGAGAAGTTCTCCATTACTTGTTCAGATAAGTTTTCAATTTGTTGCTCTTCCTCTTCTCCTTCTGTCACCCCTATAATTCAGATGTTGGAACATTTAAAGATGTCCTGGAGGTTCCTAAGCCTCTCCTCATTTTTTTTTTGAATTCTTGTTTCTCCATTCTTTTCTGGTTGAATGTTTCTTTCTTCCTTCTGTCCACACCATTGGTTAGAGGCCCACTTTCCTTCCCATCACTGTTGGTTCCCTGTATATTTTCATTTCACTTAGCATTGCTTTCATTTTTTTCATCTAATTTGTGACCAAATTTAACCAATCCTGTGAGCATCCTGACTACCAAGTGTTTTGAACTGTGCATCTGATAGGTTGGCTGTGTCCTTGTCACTTAGTTGTATTTTTTTTCTGGAGCTTTGATCTGTTCTTTCATTTGGCCATTTTTTTTTTTTTTTTTTTTTTTGGTCTCGGCCTGCCTGCTATGTATAAGGGGTGGCGTCTTAGGTGTTTACCAGGGAAGGGTAACCCATGTAACTGCTTTGTGATGATGTATATTGGGAAGGGGTCCAAGAGGGAACAATGGTGCTTGCTCCACTCTCTGCCGGATTTCAGTTACTTCTTCCACTACCCACAAGCACAGTAGGCCACTCTGTTGCTGATTCCTGGGTGGGCTGGTTTGTGTATGTTCTAGGACCCTGTGGGTCTCTCCAGCAAACTCTTCTGTGAGGCTGGGAGTTTCTCCCATTGCTGCCTCAACCCCTATAGTTGTTTTCAATCAGTTGTTTGAGGCTTTATTTCCCCATGCTGGGACCCCAGGTTGCACAGTCTGCCTTGGTCCCCAGGTGTTCCTCCTGGTTTATCTGCACATGAATGTGGTACTACCGGCTCCACCAGCCACCACCTTGCCCACCCCAGTCCTCTACCACCACTTTGCTGGGAGTCCTCTCTGCCTGGTTGCCCATCTCCGCCCCTCCTACTGGTCTGAATGGATGTTTCTTCTTTAACCCCTTGGTTATCAGACTTCCATACAGTTCGATTTTCTATCAGTTCCAGTTGTTTTTTGTTTTTAAATTATTGTTGTCCTTCTTTTGGTCGTGCGAGGAGGCACAGTGTGTCTACCTGTGCCTCCATCTTGGCTAGAAGTCCTAAGTTTTCAATTTCTTGCTGTTGTTCTTCTCCTTCTGGCATCCCTATAATTCAGATATTGGAATGTTTTTTAAGTTGTCCCAGAGGTTCCTAAGCCTCTCTTCATTTTTTTGAATTCTTGTTTCTTCATTCTGTTCCAGTTGGATGTTTACTTCTTCCTTTTGTTCCAAATTGTTCATTTGAGTCCTGGTTTCCTTTCTGTCACTGTTGGTTCCCTGAATATTTTGCTTTATTTCACTTTGGGTAGCCTTCATTTATTCCTTCATTTTGCAACCAAGCTCAATCAGTTCTGTGAGCATCTTGATTACCAGGGTTTTGAACTCTCCATCAGATAGATTGGTTATCTCCTTGTTACTTAGCTCTTTTTCTGGAGTTTTGCGCTGTTCTTTCATGTGGGCCATATTTCTTTGTCTCAGCACTCCTGTTATGTTGTAAGGGGTGGGGCCTTAGGTATTCACCAGAGCAGGGCAACCCTCCTTGCTGCATTGTGGCATTGCCTGTGGGGGAGGGGCCAGAGAGGGAACAATGCAGTTCCCCTGCTCAGCTCTAGCTCACTTTCCAACGATCTGCAGTGTGAGACTGGGAGTTTCTCCCACCACAGCAACCTCCATATTCCAAGTCAGTTCTAAGTCTCAGTTGCCCTTTCAGCCAGCACTATCCATGCAGTCTGTCACATTGTGGGGGTTTCTCTCAGCGGGTCCCACCCGTGCTGTCCTCCGCCTCACCAGATTCTTACCAATCTGGTTGTTCTGGGTGACTGTTTCTTTAATTCCTTGGTTGTCAGAGCTCTGCACAGTTTGATTTTTTGGCACTTCTGGTTGTTTATTGATGTTAGATTGGTTGTTATCCTCCTTTTGGTTGTGCAAGGAATTGAAGGGTTCTACCTACACCTCCATCTTGGTCAAAACTCCAGCCAGTACATCCTTGATATTTCCAATCAATCCAGCCCACAGCCCTGTTCATGGAGCAATACTGACAGCTTCAATGTTCTATTTCTGACTGTTTCTGACCTACTAGCTACAGATTAGAGGTTCCAACAGTCTCCTCAGGATTTCCCAGAGCAGCTCACAGAATGCAGAGAAACATTTTACTTACTAGATTACCACTTTTCTTAAAGGATATAACTCAGCAACAGCCAAATGGAGAGGCAGAGGGCACAGAACTTCCACACCCTCTTTACCAGCCAGTATTCCAGAATCTCCATGTGTTTGCTGCTTGGAAGACCTCTCTCTTTATTGAGTATTCTTGGCTCCCTTGTCAGATATTCATTGACCATAAATGCATAGGTTTATTTCTGGGCTCTGAATTCTATGCCAGTACCATATTGTTTTACTATAGCTTTGTAGTATAATTTGAAATCAGGAAGTACAATGTTTCTGGCTTTGTTCTTCTTTCTCAAGATTTCTCTATTTGTGGTGTTTTGTGGTTCCATCATGGAATACCTTTCCATTTATTTGTGTCTTCTCCAATTTCTTTTATCAATGTCTTATAGTTCTGAGTGTACGGATCTTCCATCTCCTTGATTAAATTTATTCCTAAGTATTTTATTGTTTTTGTTGGTATTGTAAATAAATTATTTTATTTCTTTTACAGAAGTTCGTTGTTAGTATACAGAAATACAATTGATTTTTGTATACTGGCCAAGTTTGGTGGCCTTACCTCCAGGGGATCCTGGACCACAGCTGACAGTGGCAAGATCCAGTTCACTGGCCACATCAGGGTTTACAACTGGGACCAAGTTTTGTATGCCTATTACTTAGTGCTGAAGTGGATCCAACTTCTCCTGACATCTCCTGGGATGGCATATAATGCTGATGACAGGTCCCAGCTAAAAAGGGCTGTAGCCAATTTCTCAGGGATATGAAGCCGTTTCTATTTCAGAAGCCAGGTCCATTGCCAACAAGTCAGCGGTCTATGTGTGAGCCTGCTCACTCAAAATGACTTTCCTGGGTTTTGGAATTCACTGGGATTTCAGTTTCCTAACTGGATTCCAAAGCTCTTACATAGGCAAGATGGATGGACAGATGTCAAATTACAGTTGGTGGGGAAAATACATGCAAGTGACATTTATTCAGCCATCTTGTTGATGTCGCTTTCAATTTTTATTTTCAGAAGTAGAGATTTTTTTTGTCACTGCCATACAAAATGGTCATATGGCAATAAATAATTTTGTTGCTTTGTATTTCAAAACTACAAAAACTATATAGGTGCACCGTGTGAAGGCAGATATCTAAAGTCAGATTTTCCTTTTAGTGGGGATTAAGGTAAAATTTATAATCTTTACAAGGCTCTAAACCATAAGGGGGTTTTGGTTGAAACCTCAAAAGTTTGTCATGATTGATATCATAAGTAATTTTAGTTGTAGAATCTTGGGATGGGGAGAGCTCATTTAGTAATGCTAGTTTTCAAGACTCACAATAATTTTCAAGTTTAAATAATTTATTCCAAAATATTTTTTCAATAGCTTTCTACTTTTAAGTAAGAAGGACTATACCTCACTTTCCTTTTCTGGATGTTTTTCAACCCACATTCTTGGGAGATATGCATCAGACAAACCAATGCGGAGAGAAAATCCACTGCTGTCTAAGGAGCTCCTGTCCATGGTGCTAATCACAGCTTTGCAGTCTGTACTCTACAAACAAACAGCCATGACAACAAAGTGAATAATGGAATATCACAGTACCAGTATGCACTTACCTGTCAAGTAGTAAAGACCTGCATAATTTATATAGCTCCATTAAGAATCAAATTTATAGTAACAAATTCTAAAATCATGAACTGTAGCTTTTAGAAGTGTAACCAGTACCTTATCACCTACCCTCCTGAAATTCTAAGGTTGATATAAATTTAGGTAAGTTTGAGACAGCCTCAAATTCTGGGTCCAAAGATTATCAAATCTGTGAATCCAGTTACACTTCTCTGGAGATTGCTATACCAGACAGTCATAACTTAGAATAGCAAAATAAAAAATTCAACAGAAATCTGAGGATTATATCTTATTTTAACTTTATATTTTTATGAATATAAAATCACTTCAAACTTAAAAAAATTTATTTATTAATTTTAAAGAGAGAGAGAGAAAAGAAGGGAAGAAGGGAGAGAGGGCGGAGGAGAGACAGAGAACCTCAGATTGTTGTACCACCCATTAATGAATTAATTGGTTGCTTCTTTATGTGACCTGATAGGAATTGAACCTACTACCTTGGAGTTATTGGGACTATGCTCTAATCAACTGAGCTACCCAGACAGGGCCAGTATAAAATGACATTTAAACATGTAGATTCTGCCTGGCTGGTGTGGCTCAGTGAACTGAGAGCTGGTCTGCAAACCAAAGGGTCACTGATTCAATTCCCACTTAGGGCACATGCCTGGGTTGCAGGCCAGGTGCCCAATTGGGGGCACATGAGAGGCAACCACACATTGACGTTGCTCTCCCCTTTTTTCCTTCCCTTCCCCTTTCTCTAAAAATAAAATAAATAAAATATTTTTAAAATAAATAAATAAAAATGCAGACACTAAGCTTTAAAATCATAAAGACAATGTGGTAGATTATAAAATGACCACAAAGGCTTTCCACTCTGGTGTGCTATCCTTAGCAATGCGATTTGCAGCTCCTTCTGTAAGAAGGTGGCATCTTTTCCTCTGCCTTGACTCTGGAGTTGGCCAACATGACTTGCTTTGGCTAGTGGGATATCGGCAGATGTGAGGCAGACAGAGGCTTGAAAAGCATTTGTGCAGTGGTGCCTGCCTTCCCTTGTTGCTACTGCAAAATCTTGGTACTATAAGAAGGGAAACCACGCCCCCACCAAACTGGAATTATATTCTGGAAGGCGAGCCCCTCTGTAGTACAGGCTTCCCCCACTTGGTGAGTGTTCTAGGAACCCATTTCTATCAGTGTACCAGCTGACACTGTGGTGAGATACTGTGTTCGGCTTCAGTGAATTTTTTTTTGAAGACTCAATGCGTTTGTCCATTTCGAGATGGGGGATTTACAAATGCACCTGTCCACACTGCACTGAGTGTTCAGCAGTTTTCTACCAAAAACCGGTGTGACCCACCCTCCCTAGTCACCCAATCTGTCCCCGAGTGACATTGTTTTGTTTCCCTGGATGTAAAAAGTCATCCAGTGGAAACGTTTTGCTGATGTAGAATAGGTAAAACAAAAACCAGCAGAAGCACTACAACACAGGTGTCAAACACAAGGCCCAGGGGCTAAATCTGGCCCTCCACCTTATTTTATTCAGACTGGCACCTTGTTTCTATGCGGCGGTAGCACTGAGCTCTTGCTTAATGGTTAAGGGTAGTTGTAGTTATACAGTCCTAAAATTATATTTGGCCCTTTGAAGGCAACCATGAGGCTGATGTGGCCCCTGCCTGGTGAAAATGAGTTTGACACTCCTGCACTAAAAGGTATCAAAATCAACAATCTCAAAAGCTGTTTTGAGCAGTGAAAAAAAAGTCTCAATAAGTATATTACATCAAATGGAGAGTACTTTGAAGCTGACTGAAGTTTAAACAGGTAAGAATACATACTTTTTTATAAATAAATTTCTGGTTTTTGGGGGGGTTCCCCATCATATAAACAAACCTGAGCTCACCTGCTGGATGCCCAGAGACACATGGCTATCACCCCAGCTGACACTAGGCCAGGCATGTATGTGAGGTCATTCTAGACCATCCTGTTCCAGCTCAGCAGAGAACTGCCCGGCTGCCTGACACACTGTGAGAAATAACATATGCTTGTGGTGTTAACACACAAAGTTTTGGGATTGGCTGTTATACAGAAAAAGCTCTCTGAAGCAAAAGCCTTCTTCTTTAGGATGGATTAAATCTATGTGGCTACTGCCATTCCCTACAATAAAAGGGAAGCAATGAAAAGGGTATAAACCCATAAAGATATTGAGAACAGGAATAAAGACAATAGCAGATGAGTGATGTCAATAAGTTTAAGAGGATGGGAAGTTGATAGAGGGGTGGTAAGTGACTTAGCCAGAGTGGAGGAAACAACCCCTTAGTAATAGTGATGGGCAGCAATATCTGAACATTCCCTTATTCTAATACATGCTGCTCTGAACCATTTGGTGAGGTACTTAATCCTAGTTGGAAATCATCTTCCAGGGCATGGAAGGGCATGGCCATGGCAGTGGACTCAGTGATCCTTCAGCAACCTGGGGTGGCTCACACAGGGGTGAGGTACCAGGTGCTGCAGGAAGAAGCAGTGCTCATGAACACACTATATACTAAGTTGTTGGATGTTCAGGCCCTCTTCCTGTTCTAAGAAACCAAGTAGGTGGTACCGAGAGCTAGCACCCTATTGTCTCACTAAAAAATGCTGGAGAAATTCAACCAAATGGAATCAGACTCTGGAACCATATGCATAATAGAATACAGGAGCACAGGGCTACAAATGGGATTGAAGTGACAGCATATCAAAATATAGGGCCCCCAGTTGCCCTCCCTGTCATGCTTTATGAACATTCTGGAGGTGTTCTGAATAACCACAGAAGTGGCCAAAACACCAACATGCTACTTACCACCAATCAGCTGCTGTTAGCCTCTGGTGCAGCCCTTTGGTACACTTACCCTGCTCCCCTCAGAGCATCTAACTGGCTTTCTTGTGTCTCAATTAAAGATGAACATGGACAGATCACCCAGACATTTGAGGAAAAGCCTCTAACATGACATATGGAGACCAAACAAACAAAATACCAGAAGGAACTCAAAACACAACACAGAGAACATAAGAAAAAATGTATTATAACTATTTCAGAGAGATGAAAGAGATGATAATGCATCTATGAAGCATGCAAAATGTAATACAAGAGGAATACAGAGAAGAAAAGAGCTCTAACAAACAAAAATATACAAGAACTAAAATAAATATTTCAGTAGAATTTAGAATTTAAAAAAATCACCCAGAAAAAAAAAAAGACAAAAAGGACTTCTGAACCAAGATGGAGGTGTAGGTAGACACACTGTGCCTCCTCCCACAACCAAAATAAGGACAACAATTTAGAAACAAAGCAACAACCAGAACTGACAGAAAATTGAATTATATGGAAGTCCCACAACTAAGGAGTTAAAATATTCATCCAGGCCAGTAAGAGGGGAAGAGTCTGGCGGCCAGGTGGAATGGGGTCATGACAAAAAAGTGGTGGCACCGGGCATGCAAGGCAACAGCTGACAAACCCCAGGTGTGCAAGACAGCAGCAGGCAGACCCTGGGCGCAGGTGGTGGCTGGCAGACCCCGGGCACGGAGTGGCAATGGGCAGACCCAGCGAGGCAGTGATTGTGAAGCAAGGCACGGCGCACAAGGCAGCTGGCTAGCTGGGGGTCGGGGGGTCCCCACATTTGTGTGCAGATAAACCAGGCGAAACTGGGGAGCGAAACAGACCACACAACCAAGGATCCCAGTGCCAGGAAATAAAGCCTCAAAACACTGATAGAAAACACCTGTGGAGGTCAAGGCACAGGGAGAGACTCCCAGTCTCACAGAGTTCACTGGAGAGACCCACAGGGTCCTAGAACATGCACAAGCCCACCCACATGGGAATCAGCACTAGAAAGGCCCAGTTTGCTTGGGGGAAGCAGCGGAAGGGACTGAAATCCAACAGAGAGCCATTGTTCCCTCTTGGACCCCACCCCCACATACAGTGTCATAACCCAGCAATGTGCGTTACCCTGCCCTGGTGAACACCTAAGGCTCCACTCCTCACTGCTTAACAGGCATGTCAAGACAAAAAAAATGGCCCAAATGGAAGAACAGATCAAAGCTCCAGAGCAAATTCAACTAAGCGACAAAGAGATCACCAGCCTATCACATGCACAGTTCAAAACACTGGTAATCAGGATGCTCACAGAATTGGTTGAATTTGGTCACAAATTAGACAAAAAAATGAGGGCACTGCTAGGTGAAATAAAGGAAAATGCACAGGGAACCAACAGTGATGGGAAGGAAACTGGGACTTGAATCAATGGAGTGGACCAGAAGGAAGAAAGAAACAACCAAACAGTAAAGAATGAAGAAATAAGAATTCAAAAAAATGAGGAGAGGCTTAGGAACCTCTAGGACATCTTTAAACGTTCCAACAGCCGAATTATAGGGGTACCAGAAGGGGAAGAAGAAGAGCAACAAGTGGAAAAGTTGCTTGAACAAATAATAAAGGAGAACTTCCTCAATCTGGCAAAGGAAATAGACTTCCAGAAAGTCCAGGAAGCTCAGAGAGTCCCAAGGAAGTTGGACCCAAGGAGGAACACACCAAGGCACATCATAATTGCATTAGCCAAGGTAAAAATGAAGGAGAGAATCCTAGAAGCAGCAAGAGATAAGGAGACAGTAACCTACAAAGGAGTTCCCATCAGACTGTCACTTGCTTTCTCAAAAGAGACCTTACAGGCCAGAAGGGGCTGGAAAGAAGTATTCCAAGTTATGAAAGGCAAGGACCTCCATCCCAGATTGCTCTATCCAGCAAAGCTTTCATTCAGAATGGAAGGGCAGATAAAGTGCTTCTCAGATAAGGTCATGTTAAAGGAATTCATCATCACCAAGCCCTTATTATATGAAATGTTAAAGGAATTTATCTAAGAAAAAGAAGATAAAAAAACATGTATAGTAAAAAGACAGCAAACTCACAATTATTAACAACCACACCTATGACAAAAACAAAAACAAACTAAGCAAACAACTAGAACAGGAACAGAACCATAAAAATGGAGATCACATGGAGGGTTAACAACAGGGGAGTGGGAGGAGGAGAGAGGGGGGAAAAGGTACAGAGAATAAGTAGCATAGATGGTAGGTAGAAGATAGACAGGGGGAGGGCAAAAATAGTATGGGACATGTAGAAGCTAAGGAACTTATGACACATGGACATGAACTAAAGTGGGGGAATGTGGGTGGGAGAGTGTGTGCAGGGTGGAGGGGAATAAAGGGGGGAAAATAGGACAACTATAATAGCATAATCAATAAAATATATTTTTTAAAAAAGGCAAAAGGATAAAATAAATGGCCAATAGGAGAGAAAACATTAAAAAAGGGGGTTCAATCCAGTGTACACCTGACTAAAAGGCATTGCAGAAAGGCAAAAGAGGCAGGATCAACTTAAAAAATAAAATAAAATTTCCTAGAACACAAGTCTATGAGTTACACACAATGAATGAATATCACATTGTTATAAAATTTCAGAATACCAGTATGAAAAGATCTGAAATTCTTGTAGAATATAAAAAAAAACTTAACTGACTAAAGGCAAAGAATAGGAGAAAAAACATCATTTAACTTTTCAAAAATAACATTGGAACTCACAAGACAAAGTTCTCAATATTCTGAGAGAGGATGATTTCTAACCTAGAATTAAGCACCTCACCAAAAGTAGCACATGGAATGTGGTATTTTCTGACATTGCTGCCCATCACTCTTACTTAGGAAGGAAATGAGGTTGTAATCTGCCGAATGGAGGGAACAAAACAAGAAAGAGGATAAAGATAAGACCCCTACGAAGAAGAGTCAAGGCAGGCCCTTGGATAACAGCTGCCCCATAGCAGCCAAGCTGGGTGTAGTAGAGAGACAGAGGAGGGCATGTCTGGAGTGGGGAGGCATAAACTAATGGTTTCTCTAAAGCATTCAACAGCATGAAAATAATATGGGGAGGGGTTTTAATCTATGTGTTAGAGCAGATGTGAAAAACTGTTCCAGAAGTCTAAGCAAATGAACAACTCAATTTTTCCCAGGAAAAACTATAAAAAGAGATGAAAAAAAAAAGAAAATGTGATCACAATACATTTCTTGGTTCAATAGTAAACATCATTTACACAGTCATAATAATGTAAACAGTAACTTAATTTAACCCAAAATTGTGAAATAACTTTTGGAATGGTGGGGAGTAAGGAAAGTGAAGGGGGTAAGGAAGTTAAATTTTCATCTACCATAACAGAAAGTCAAAAGAAAATATCTGAAACAGTTGAATCAAGAACAAGCAGCAAAAAATTTTATTTAAAACTTTGGAGGCCACCAGAAAAGAGCTAAAAAATGAAAGAGGTTCACTGTTTTGGGACTGCTGCTGCTGGTAAGAAGCTGTCAGTACCATCATTTCACTCCTTATACCATGTGCATATCTTTCTTCCATAACATAAATTAATGTTAAAATAAGAGCTCTTAAGAAATAAAGCAAAGATTTACTAACCTTTTTTTTCAGTTCATGTGTATCACTAGAAATGAATTCAATCACATATGGCATCTCGATAGACATACTGAGAGAGAAGCTACCAAAATTGAAGAAAAGGAAGTTGTCTTAGTCTAATGTCTTAAATATTAAACAGCTACCTATAATTGTTGCACATAATTTTAAATGAAAATTGAAGCCATAAAAAAGCTATAATGCCCATTGAATAATTGTCAGGTTTTATATTTTAGGTACTAACCGTTGCTTTGTTCCTATTTCCTTTATACAAATCTTCTCTACTGTATGCTGTTAAAAAAATATATATGTACAATATAAGTATCAAGTTTTACAATGAGACCCTAAGCTGAATGTAATGTCACTGAGGGCACCATCTATAGCAGCAATAAGACAGTTGGTCTCACTGTGGAGTAGTGAGACATTAAGCATTTGCTCATGGAATGACAGTAACTTTGAAAAGTAACTGATAATTAAGATAGTTTATGACCTTTCCAACTTTACATATGTATGTGTGTATGTATACACATACATACCTATATATCCATACAAACACACACATATACACACAATTTATAAAGACATGCAAAGTAGAAAGTCTGAATAGATCTATACCAAAACATTAACCAGCAGCTTTATGTTACTATGTCTGGTGGTGGAATTAAAGATGGTTTAAATTTTCCTCTTTGGCTTAATTTGCATTCTTTAGGCTGATCTGAATTATTTGTGACGAATATGTAACATAAACACAAACTTTTTAAAGTGTCTAAACAGAATAAAAATATGCCCACTGAGCATATCTATCTTTGTCCTTTTTATTTTACAAACATTATATGTGTTTTAATGCATGTGTCAGTAACATTGACTTTATGTCAAAAAGGTTAGATTATTTTGGATATTTTTCTTCCCTATGCATAAATTATACACAAAATTTCTCAAAATATTATCTTAAGCACACGAACCTGGATATTTTCATTCAAAGCTTTGTCCTGTTGCCAGGGAGCAACGGTGGCAGGCATGAAGAAGATGGCCACGGTGCCTTGGATGCTGAGTTCCGTGATGTAGGTAATTTTGATAAGAACCTTAGCCCTGGGGGGTAAATTTCCAACACTTACAGTAAAAACATCCTGAAACAGAAACATGTTACTTAGCTTGTGACTCAAATGCATATCCATTCTATGCTAGTTAATCCTATTACATGAACCACTTGAATTTCAACCTGCCATATTCTTCCTCAGAAAACAAGAATACAGCCTACAAGCCAAGCACTGGTGGTGCTAAAGGAGATTTGTAGAGCCATTCCCCAGGGGTGGGGACACTGTGATGTCTACAGGGGCCTCAGAAACAAGAGGCCCCTTGGCAGCAGGACCCTGCCCTGACTGGGGAGCATCACCCAGTGGCCTCTCTATACCAGAGCCCTATGTGCAGGGCTTTGCATAGGGACCCCCCCCCAACTGACCCTTCTGGAAAAATTGTGCACTCTCTGACCTCCAGAGCCTCCAACACCATTTCCACCAGTGGCTGTAGAGCCAGAGCAGCTCTCACTGAGCTTGACACTCACATCACTCTTTTCCCTACAGTCAGCTCATCACTTTATTTTTTAGTAAAAGGTATTTCATTTTCTTTCAATGGGGTATTGATAATCACTGCATAAAGAGACAATCTCATGACTAGCTAGGGTAGAAAAATAAGAGGCTAGATGTATTTTTTTTTTGATACGCAGAGAACCTCTTAACCTCCCAACCATATCTTTCTTCCATTCTATTTGACTATGCTGCCATGAAAATATAACATGTTTAGATTAAGAATGTATAACATTAATGGTTAAAGAGATTAAAAGGATAGATTATTACTTTTGGCATCAAGGATATCCATTTGCAGAATAGGAATAAACAAGGAAGAGATGATTATTAAACAATCAATAGTGATAACTTTAAAAAATTTATTGAATTTATTGGGGTGACATTGATTAATAAGATTATATAGGTTTCAGGTGCACAATTCTATAATACATCATCTGTATGTTGCATTTTATGCTCACTACTCAAGGTTAAGCCTCCTTCTGTCATCATATATTTGACCACCTTTACCTTTTTCTACCAACTCCCACCCTCTTCCCCTCTAGTAACCACCATACTGTTTGCTCTTCAGCATATAAAAGCCTGGGATTCATTTGAGAGACTACCACATAACTGTGTAGGGTTGTAGTGCTGTTTCTGTGCAGGATATAAATGAATGAAATATGTCACTTCCATTGTAATAAATTAGATGATCTATAAAATCACATAGGCACATAAGATAATATCCTTCTGATACTTAGGAAGACTGAATATATAACAAATAATGTATATCACCATTTTATCATATATAATATTTTATATAATGCTATACATTTTTTATACATATATAATACATCACAAAAATATATTATGTATATATAATGCTATATATGTAAATTGTTCTCAACTGTCAGAAGACTAACAAATAAATAATATATACAGGGTAGGGCAAAAGCAGGTTCACAGCTGTTCATATAAAAATAACACAATAATAAATAAATAAGAATACAAGAATATATTCTGTTTTGCATACTCACAACCATAAACGTACTTTTAGCCCCACCCTGTATTTATATAATATATTTAATGTACAATAGTAGACATACAGTTGACCATTGAACAATGTTGTGATTGGGGGTACTGCATTCTCACACAGTCAAAAATCCACATATGTCCTGGCTGGTGTGGCTAAGAAGAGTGAGTGCCAGCCAGCAAACCAAAGGGTTGCCGTTTAGATTCCCAGTCAGGGGACACACCTGGATTTGTGGGCCAGGTCCCCAATAAGGGGTGCGCCTGAGGCAACCACACATTAATGTTTCTCTCCTTCTTTTCTCCCCTTCATTCCCCTCTCCCTAAATATAAATAAATAAAAATCTAAAAAAAAAAAAGTCCAGACTCTTGGCCAAGATGGAAGCATAGGTAGATATACTTTGTCTCCTCGTAAAACCAAAAGAAGGACAACAACTAATTTAAAAACAAAAAATAACCAGAACTGCCAGAAAATTGAACTGTATCGAAATTGGACAACCAAGGAATTAAAGAAGAAACATTCATTCAGACTGGTAGGAGGAGCAGAGACAGGCAGCTGGGGCAGAGAGGACGAGAGGCAAGGCAGCAGCTGGAGGACCGGCTAGAGGACCAGGCAGTCCCATATTTGTATGCAGAAACCAAGAGGAACAACTGGGAAGCAAGACAGACTGCACAATCCAGGATTCTTGCTCAGGGAAATAAAGCCTCAAAATCTTTGGCTATAAAAACCTATAGGGGTTGCAGCAGCAAGAAAAACTCCCAGCCTCAAAGGAGAGTTTATTGGAGAGACACACAGGGTCCTAGAAAGTACATAAACCCACCCACCCAAGAATCAGCACCAGAAGGGCTCAATTTGCTTGTGGATGGCAGAGGAAGTGACTGAAAGCCAGCCCAGGACTAAGCAAGCAGCATTGTTCCCTCTCAGATGCCTTCCCCACATACAGCACCACAACAAAGCATGTGGCTTGTCCTGCCCTAGTGAATAGGCAAGGCTCCACCCCTTACAATATAACAGGCACCCAGAGACAAAAAATATGGCCAAAATGAAAGATCAAAGCTCCAAGGAGAGAACTAAGCGATAAAGAGATAGCCAACCTACCAGATGCAGAGTTCAAAACACCCATAATCAGGATGCTCACAGAAATGGTTGAGTATGGTCACAAAATAGAGGAAGAAGTGAAGGCTATGCAAAGTGAAAGAAAAATAACAGGGAACCAATAGTGAAGGGAAGGAAACTGGGACTCAGTTTAATGGTTTAAACCAGAAAGAAGAAATAAACATTCAACCAGAACAGAATAAAGAAACAAGAATTCAAAAAAATGAGGAGAGGCTTAGGAACTTCTGGGACAACTTCAATGTTCCAACATCTGAATCATAGGGGTGCCAGAAGAAGAAGAGGAAGAACAAAAAATTGAGAACATATATGTTATGCATTCATGATATACTTATTTTAGTTAATTTTCCTTAATTTCTTAATTTTTTTCTATGTTTCTATGCTACATGGTTCATCTATGAGTTTTTCAAATTGTTATAAGCCTCCAAAAATTTTTCCAATATATTTATTTAAAAATATACATATATAAAGCCCTGGCTGGTGTAGCTCAGTGGATTGAGTACGGGCTGCAAACCAAAGCAACACAGGTTCGATTCCCAGTCAGGGCACATGCCTGAGTTGCAGGCCATGGCCCCTAGCAACTGCACATTGATGTTTCTCTCTCTCTCTCTCTCTTTCTCCCTCCCTTCCCTCTTTAAAAATAAATAAATAAAATCTTAAAAAAAAATCCACATATAAGTGGACCTGTACAGTTCACATCTGTGTGTTCAAGGGTCAACTGCATAATAATATATAACATTTATATAATATATTATTTATTATGTCATTAACACAAATGTAATGGGTATAAATATAATATATAATATTTATATAAATATTACACATTATGTTATTAGTATAATATAGGATGAAAACATCATAGCCACTGGATGGCAAAATACATTCTAGGGCACTCAAAGGCTTGGGTTAGCAATGGTTCTGATTAGGCTTTACCTATTAGTAATGTTCTTTGGGGAAAACTTTTTTCTTGTGGGTCACATTCCTAGGGAAATGTGTTAGCATCAAGGAAGAAACATGCAGACCAATTCATGTATGACAATAAGCCCACACTGTTCAGTGGCAGCCTGTCAAATGAAGCTAGACTTTTTTTTTAAACATACACTTTAGCAAGGGGGACTGAAACTGGTTAACAATGACCTCTTTCTTGCTGAACCCCCACTCTGCAAATGGATATCTTAGACATCAAAAGTAATCATTTATCACTTAATTCTATATTACTCTTAATAACTCTCCCCTCCAAACATCAAATTTCCAATACTACGGCAATGTGTCCTCCTCAGAAGTGACACCTGAAACCTATGGCCTATCTTTAAAAACAACTAAATATCTATACTAGAGATACTAGTTAGAAACTGATTTCATGAAATCTAGTATCTGCCAAGGGCACATTTAAAACACCTTGTCCTTAAGAAAAACCCAGTGGACATAATACTTGTTCCTTCATCCAGATTCTCCACATTTAATTCCTATGAAAGCAAATCAGAAAAGAAGAGAACATGGACATAGCTCAAGACCCTGAAGAAATGCCTTCCTGCGTTATGATTTGGTGAAAATGGAATAAATTGCTAAGTGAGTTTAGTTCTAGGAAATATGTAAATATATTACACTCTTTTATCAGAAGAGGAAAACTATGTATCCCAAGTGTTTTTGTTTTGTTGTCACTTCTGGGAAACTCAGTTCCCAGTGACAGAAATGGCTCTTATTTGTTTGGTCACATTATTTAGATAAATCCAAAGGGTCTGACCAGCTTGACCTCCCTTTGGTAACAGCAAGTGAAAGTCTAGGGCCAAAATAATTTAAATTATCCTAGTTCCTAGTATGAATTTTATACTTCAGATTATGTTCCAAGTCCTTGTCCCTTTCTACTAAGTGTGCTAGACTAATGGGTGAAATGCCCAGTCTTACAGGTACATCCTGGTCCATCAGGTAAGCGCCATGGCCTTGACTGATGGCTTCTCGGTATTCTTGGCGGGCAGCATCCTTCTCTTTGATCTGGAAAAGATGATTTAATACCAGTCACAATATGAATAGTGATTTCAGACTTTACTATGGAAAACTTCATCATTAAAACCTATGCAAAAAAAGAGAAAATTAACACTCTAAGATGAATGGAAATATAGAAAATGATCATTGACCATTTTTATCTAATAAGAATTTGAATCAGAAAAGGCCAACTATACAGAATTCTCTTTAAGTTAGGATCAAAATATTTCAGTCAATAGTGAAAAAAAAGTTTGAGACTTTATGTTGAACAGAACAATACTAAACTGAACTATCTTAAATTTAATGAAATATGAGTTATTATTGCAACTGTGAGCTAATCCTTAGAATAAACAAAGAATGAGTCAACTGTTACTTCTCTTGTTACAATTTTTCTTAAAAAGTTAGAACAACAGCTTTCGCTTCAGTTTGACTTTTTTTTCTGCAAAAAGATTTATTGTTTTCATCTGGTCCCAGGTATGGGCAAGGGTTCCAAGGTGGTTAAAAGGATTTCTAGTGGTTTCAGGGAGAGGCTCAGACAGAAGCCAGACACTAGGGGGATGCAGAGAGGCCTCTCAAAGGTGTCTGAGCTCCAAAAGCTCCTAGCTGTGCTTGAGAATGAGCCATTGAAAGAGACACTCGCCCAGCCCAGCCTGCAGGTCAAGCAGCCTGTAGAGGTTATTCAGGTGGTCCCCATCTTCTTCATGAGTTTCACCTCCTCATCCAGGAAGTCACAGAGATGACAGTTTGTGTGGGTAAGAACCCAGGGCATGCAGATCTAAAGGGTCTGGTTCAGGTTCTTTTCCAAGGCCACAGTGGCTTCCATGGCATCCTGAGTGTCACCCCACTCGTCTTGGGAAGGTTTCAGCATGTCTTGGAAGAGAATGGAGCCAACAGCTGGTTTTGCAACTTCAAGAGACTCTCAGCTCCCTCATGCTTCTGCTTGGCCAACTCATGGAAGAAGTGGTCCATGCCCTCCAGAGCCACATCATCATGGTGGAAATAGAAGCCCAGAGAGAAGTAGGTATAGGAGGTCTGCACCTGCAGGTTGACCAGGCAGTTGATGGCATCTCCACCTCAGTGGAATAATTCTGATGAATTTAAGAGCTCATGGTTGCTTAGCAAGAAAGAGTTAAGGTAAAAAACAGTGCTGGCTGGTCTTGGGGGCTGAGGATGGCTGAGGTGGTCCCAAAAGTGGTGACTGGAAAAGCAGTTGGGGGGTGGTCAGAGGCTTGGAAGAAGGAGCATCTCTGGGTCTTTTCTGTCTAAACACTGCTGAAGCAAGAGACAGATCCAGGAGACCACCGAGGGTACTGCCCAGTTTGAATTTTATAGCAGAATACAGAAGATCTGTTTTTTGCAAAAATATATCAGGGCTTCACTAATTTCCCAACATGCCTCTATTAAATTTTCAGTACTGAAATCACTGATTTTTTTAAGTGCCTGATTTGCAAGGCACTGACTAATGAAGAGTGGACAGGTAGGAATAGAAACCAGGTAATCAGGGAAGATGGGTGAGTGAGGCTAAATGTATAAGTGGTTTGTTATTCGAAAAGAATACTTTTGTTTTATGATAAGGCTGCTACTCAATCCCATACTGTAGGGACTGAAATAATGAAGATTTGGGTATATGAGAAACTGACTTTAGAACCAGAGAGCAGTCACAATGTATTTTCTCCCCTTACCTCTCCCACTATGTGCTTCCCATTGATGAATGCTTCAAAACCACACACAGCTGCCTTATCATCCAAAGGAAAAATATATTTTGCCTCAATGGGTACATTACTCTGATTTGTGTACGTCTGAAAAACAGTGACCTGAAGAAGAAAAAAACATCCATAAACTTGATGAAACCACATGGAACAACCATTCGCAGAACAACTATGATTGAAAACTATTATGCATATTTCTTTGCACAACTGGCACTCAAAAAGTTAGTAATTTAAGATAACAATGATAAAAGTATTTTTATTATGACCTGACTGATATGGCTCAGTTGGTTGGAATGTTGTCCTGTAAATCTAAAGGTCAGGAGTTCAATTCCTGGGTCAGGGCACATGCCTAGGTTACAAGTTTGGATCCCAGTCAGGGCACTTATGAGAGGCAACCAATCACTGTTTCTCTCCCTTCCTTTTCCCCTCTCTCTAAAAAAATAAAAAAATAAATAAATAAATAAATAAGCATGTCCTTGGGCAAGGATTAAAAAACAATATTTTTACTGGGACATGGAACAGGGGTGTCAAAGTTATTTTCACCAGGGGCCACATCAGTCTCTTGGTTGCCTTCAAAGGGCTGAATGTAATTTCAACTCCTTAACAGTTAAGGAGTAGTTACATTTGTACAGTCCTAAAATTATTTTGGATCTTTGAAGGCAACCACAAGGCTGATATGGCCCCTGGTGAAAATGAGTTTGACAACCCTGACTTAGAACTAATATGCTGTACAATTTTTTAATTTTTTTTAAAGATTTTATTTATTCCTTTTTAGAGAGGGAAGGGAGGGAGAAAGAGTGAGAGAGAAACATCAATGTGCAGTTGCTGGGGGCCGTAGCCTGCAACCCAGGCATGTGCCCTGACTGGGAATCAAACCTGCGATGCTTTGGTTCGCAGCCTGCACTCAATCCACTGAGCTATGCCAGCCAGGGATTAATTTTTTTAAATTTTTAAAATATTTTATTTATTTATTTTTAGACAGAGGGGAAGAGAGAGAGAAAGAGAAGGAGAGAAACTTCAATGTGTAAAAGAAACAATCAGTTGACTATTCCATGACCCCAACTGGGAACCTGGTCTGTACCCCAGGCATGTGCCTGACTGGGAATCAACCTGAGACTTTTCTGTCAGTGAGGTGAGGCCCAATCCACTGAGCTACCCAGCCAGAGCTATACGGTATAAATTTTTGACACCTTGACTTTCCTCCTTCAGGCAAAAACATTATATAACTAGGCTAAAAACTTTGAACTCATTCCAAGAAGAGACAAATGTGCGAACCATTGAATATACAGGCTCTCTGCTGCTAGGCTTCTGCCTGAAGACTCAAGGTCAACCTATAGGCCAGCTATCACATTAGCAGCTAGTGAAGACCACTCTTCCAGCCAAGATAGAGATGTAGGTAAATATGCTTTGCTTCTGTGTACAACCAAAAGAAGGACAACAAATTTAAAAACAAAAAAACAACCAGAACTGCCAGAAAACTGAACTGTGTAGAAGTCTAACAACCAACGAGTTAAAGAAGAAATATTCATCCAGACTGGTAGGAGGGGCATAGATGTGTGGCAATGCAGCAGACCTGGCAGGCGAGGCAGCACCTGGCCGACTAGGTGGTCTCACTTCCCATGTGGGTAAGGTGGGAGGAACAACTAGGGAGTGAGAGAGACCACACAACCCAGGGTTCCAGTGCAGGGAAATAAAACCTCAAAACGTCTGATTGGAAAAATCTGTAGGGGTTGTGGTGGTAGGAGAAGAGTTCACTGGAGAGACCACAGGGTACTAGAATGTACACACACCCACATACACGGGAATCAGCACCAGAAGGGCCCAATTTGCTTGTGGGTAGCAGGGGAAGTGACTGAAAGCTGACCCAGAGCTTAGCAAGAAGTATTGTTCCCTCTCTGACCCTTCCTCCACATATAGCACCACAATGTAGCAATGTGGGTTGCCTCACCCTGGCAAATACCTAAGGCTCCAGCCCATACAACACAAGTGTGCCAAGACAAAAAAAGTATGGCCCAAATGAAAGAACAGATCAAAACTCCAGAAAAAAAACTAAGTGATGAAAAGATAGCCAACTTACCAGATACAGAGTTCAAAACACTGGTAATCAGGATGTTCACAGAAATGACTGCGTACAACATGAAATAGAGGAAGAAGTGAAGGCTATGCAAAGTGAAATAAAGAAAAATATACTGGGAACCAATAGTAAAGGGAAGGAAACTGGGACTGGACTCAAATCAATGATTTGAAATGGAAGAACAAACATTCAACCAGAATAGAATGAAGAAACAAGAACTCAAAAAAGTGAGGAGAGGCTTAGGAACCTCTGGGACAACTTTAAAGATTCCAACATTTGAATCATAGGGTGCCAGAAGAAGAAGAGGAAGAGCAAAACATTGAAAACTTATTTGGAAAGATAATGAAGGAGAACTTCCCCAATCTGGCAAAGGAAATAGACTTCCTGGAAGTGCAGGAAGCTCAGAGAGTCCCAAAGAAGTTGGACCCAAGGCAGCACACACCAAGGCACATCATGATTACATTGCCCAAGTTTAAAGATAAGGAGAAAATCTTAAAAGCAGCAAGAGAAAAGGAGACAGTTACCTACAAAGGAGTTCCCATAAGACTATCAGCTGATTTCTCAAAAGAAAACTTATAGGAAGAAGGGGTTAGAAAGAAGTATTCACTTATATAAGGCAAGGACCTACATTGAAGATTACTCTATCCAGTAAAGCTATCAGTTAGAATGAAAGGTCAGATAAAGTGCTTCCCAGATAAGGTCATGTTAAAGGAGTTCATCATCACCAAGACCTTATTATATGAAATGTTAAAGGGACTTATCTAAGAAAAAGAAGATGACTAAAAACATGAACAGTAAAATGACAATAAACTCAAAACTGAACCTAACAACAAAAACAAACTAAGCAAACAACTAGAATAGGAACAGAATTACAGAAATGGAGATCACATGGAATGTTATAAGTGCGAAGTGGTGGGGGGATAATGGGGGAAAAGGTACAGAGAATAGAAGCATAAATGATAGGTACAAAATAAACAGGGGGAAGTTAAGAATAGTATAGGAAATGGAGAAGCCAAAGAACTTATATGTACAACCCATGGACATGAACTAAGTGGGGGGATGCTGGTGGCAGGGGGGTACAAGGTGGAGGGGGGTAAGGGGGAGAAAAAAATGGGACAACTGTAATAGCATAATTAATAAAACAATTAAAAAATAAAATGCTTAGGGCAAAATTTTTTAAAATTTCTTAACAGAATGGCTATTTATTGAGATGCTACTTAAAAGGCACAAACACCATTTAATTCTTAAAACAACATTTCAAAGTCAGCATCACTCAAAATTTATACAGAAGGTAAAATGAAGTAGATTAAGTAATTTGCCTAAGTCAAACAACTGGAAAGCAGTAAGACCAGGAATTTGAATTCTGCTCTACTTAATTCCAAAATGTGTGGTTTTCCCATAACTGTCTCTCAGAATTTCATAGCTAGAATGTACATTGTTTAATCAAGGCAGGAAAAAATTGATAGAGAAAGAATTTGGTTTAATGGTATATCATATGTATGCATGTGTGTATGCATTTGTATGTGTGTTTATATATGCCATAATATTTTAAAAAATCATTTTATAAATTATACATTTTCTATTATAGAATTTTATGTTAAATAGAATCACCTTGCCCACAGAAGTTGTCTTATTCTCCATTATTTTATCAGCCTCTTTAATAGCACCTAGAACTTTGGCAGACATACTTGTATTATCACTATCCACTTCATGAAGAACATCTGAAGTCTCAAGCATATAAAGATTTTGATAAAACATTTGAAAGTATGGTGTATTTTTGGTACGCTCCAAGTGAGTTATATTGAAAGCAAATGAAACAGCTGATAGGTGATCATCCCAGTTGTCTGGGTGGTCAGTACAGTGTTTGGAAAGAAACGTTTTGATGATGTTAGGTAGCATCAAAACGTTTGATGATGCTAATCTTCAGTTTGGTTAGCAGTTTTAGAGGCATGAGAAATTACAATTTGCTCACAAAAAGTTTTTTTAAAAAAGCTAGTGAAAAAGCTACTGTTAAGTCTTGAGGTAATTTCTGGGCAAAGTTTCCCAAGAAAAAAGTCTTGAGGTTTGAAATATCAGATGGTACCACGTGTCTAATCCAAAGTAATACAGGGAGTACACACGCGTCTTCTCGTAGCAAAGTCCTCATTTGTTTTGCATCTACTGTATATGAAAAAAAATGCCCTGGGTTCTTGTATATTATAGTCACAACACTGACTGGCAGATATTATTATTTCCATTTTATGCATGAAGAAACTGAGGCAGAAAGTAGTTAAATAACTACCCTAAGTTTACAATGCTAGAAAAGAATGAGCAAGGACTCACAGCTAAGCCTTCCAAACTTCAAATCCTTTGCTTTCTACAGTTCATACCAGCCTGCATTACAGCACAGTGGTTAAGAACCTGGACTTCAGAAGGAATTCAGGCTGATGACAGGGTTCTACCTTAGGGCAGACATGGGGGTGTAGTGGGGTGGGGCAGGGCGGACAGGGTTGCTACCATCTCAAATTTACTCAAAATATCTTTTCAGTTTCCAACCCAATCTTTCAAACAATTGTGACTGTTCAAAGTTATACCTTAGAACTCAATCTTTCCATGTATTGCTTTGACTCCTGTTAAAATGTAAAGTATGTGCACCAACGTTTAAATAATAATCAGTTGTTTATACCTTAGGGAAAAAAATATAACCTGGGCCTTAGAATCAGTTCAAATTTGTGCTTCAGTATATAATTTTACGTGTCTGAACATCAGTATCCTCATCTAATGTGGATAAGTATCAGAGTGGGACTGGGTGTAGAGGTCAAATAGATGCAAACTGGTATACACACGGGTGACATGCTCTTGCCCACCCCACTACACCTTATTTTCCCACTTTAAGGCAATCACCAAATTTAACTTGATTTCCTTCTGAAGGGGAAGCAATGCTGGACTCAGGTGTTGTTATTTTCCTAAGAGGTCTTTAGAGTTATTCAATGTAATCATTAGTGTTAGAAGCCAATGAAGCCAACGGTGCAGTCAACTCTTAGAAAACAAATAGTTTTAGAAAATTGAACACTTGCAGAGCTCTACCACAACATCTGCCCAACCTACATGCATGTAGTGTCATCTTCAACTCATGTCTTTCATGTTCCATATCCATCAGCAAATCTTACTGGTTCTACCTTGAATTATTGATGGAGCCAATCACTTCTTACCACCCCCACTACTAACATTTGGTCCAAGTCACCATCACCTTTAACTGAATTACTCAATAGTCACTTATATTTGATGCTGTGGCATGCCCCCAGCTGTCCCATTCAGGACCAAGGCTGCAGGAAGTGTCACTTGCTGTGTTCCTCCCCAGTCAATGTCCTCTGCCAAAGATGAACTGCCTCAGGATTATGATCCTGCCCCCAGGGGCAGCCACATCCAATAAGTAATTCCTTTGGGGGACAAGGCTTGACCCTGCTTGCATCATTTCAGAACATCTCTGAAAGGCCAACCTCAGAACTCCCTTGGAGACTGGGGACTCTGGTATGCCTGTATTACAGTCCATGTCTCCTCTGCCAGGTCCTTCCTCCTGCGCTCTCTTATAGGTGTTGCTCCAGAAAGTACTTCCCAACAACCTTTCTTAAAACAAATTTCTATCTAGAATCTGTTTTCTAGAGAACTTGACCTATGGAGTCTCTAACTGGTCCTTTTCCATCTGGTGTCAACATAGTGGCCAGCATGATCCCAATCATATCCCTCCTCTGCCAAACATATTTGAAAGGTTTCCATTTTACTCAGAGTTAAGGATAGTACATCCTGTGTCCTGATGTGAGCTCCCTTCCCACAACCCACCTCTCTGACCCAATCTCCCACCACACTTCCTCTTTCCACTGTGCTCCAGCCACAGTGAATTCCTTTGTGTTCCTTAACCACATCAGGCTTGCTTCCACCACAGGACCTTTGCATGTGTTGCTTCCTCTGTCCACATGGTTTAGTCCCTCACTTCCTACACATCTGTATTTGGGGGTCACCTTCTCAGTTAGGCTTTCCTTGGACATCCCATTTTTAAGTTGATACCCTTCCAATCCGTGCAGCTCCCATCCCTTCCTGCTTTGATTTTTGTCTTTAGCACCTACCACCATTTAATATGGCATGTATTTTATTTATTGATCATGTTTGTTGTCTGGTTCCTCAATGCAATGCATGTTCTGTGAGGCCACAGTTTTTATACTGTTCATTGCTGTATGCCCAGAGCCTAGAACAGTCCCCAGCATGTAGTAGGTGCTCAATGAGTAAACAAATTTTAGAAATGTACATGTTCTGTTGAGTTCATGCTACTATAATCCAACACTCCTTTATGATTGACATCCATTTGGTTTAAGTATCATAAAACCACAATGAGCTCACCTGGGCTACAAAGTCTATTATTTTCCCCTTGATGTGCAGGTCCTCAAGGGGAACTGAATTCCCACAGGTGTCCTGGAGGCCAGCCTTGATGCTGCTAAAAGGTTCAGTGTCTGGTAGCTGGTAATCTATACATTAAAAATAATATTATTAGCTTTTAAAACTGTCCCTTGAGCTCTCTATTTTTGTTATCTTGATCTTTAATCCTTCTCCTTAGGAGAAATGGATTATAATTTTCAGTAGCCAATATTGAAGGGTCAGTGACTCCACATGAAAAGAATGGGGGCAACACTGTCAACAGACACTCTGCCTTTTAAATCTACAGATGCTGAAAGGTCATCTTGAAAACCCAGAGTCATACCACTACCTGAAAGGCATACGTTTAAGCACATACACAAGTACACAAAAGTCTTAAGAATATCTGAATAAGAGTAGCTTAGGATGACTCTAGATATTTGCACTTCTTGGCTTGTAATTTTGAACTGGTCAGTCACTATTATTTATTGTACTATAAAAGCATACTGGAGAAATATGAGGTTCCCTAGACTTTTGATCCAAGGAAGACTAAATCAAACTCCTAATATATCATATTGAAAAAATGTTCATGTGCTTACTAGATGGTACAAAAAATACAGATAAGGTTAGAGGTATAAATATGACTCCCCCAGAGAAAAAATGGGAGTATTCTTCTTAAAGTATGACTTCTATGAAGTCATTCATTGCTGATAAAAAATACTTTGACCACAATTAAAAATGTTTGTGTGTTTTTACAAGCTATTAATTAACATTATAGTAGTTTGGGCTTATGATTTCCTAAGAAGCTATCATCCCCTCATTTATTTGTGACTAATGTAGAAGCTACACTTTACAATTTTGGGGGGTGCCTTCACTTATCCCATGCAATCCTTATTGCAGCACTATGATGTGGATATTGGTCTCATTTCCCTTTGAGAGAAGCTGACACCTGGAGATCTTATGTAATTTGTCACAGATCCCACAGTCTAGAATCATGAACCCAAGCTTCTTGATTCTAAAGCTGTGTCTTCTGTTTATCCTACCAGCCACACTACACTTTCTGCACATTGACATCTTGAATGTTTCAGTGGGTTTTTGTGGCTATCCTGAGTGGATGAGCTCAGCTTTGGTGTATTAGTGAAGTAGTAATTTTGAGATCACTTAAACTCTCTCAAGCATTCTGGTTTTTATTTTCACAGAATATAAAAAGAAATAAAGTATTTATATCTGCAGTCATGATATAAAAAGCATACTGGATAGTATACCAAACATGAATATAAATTCCACTGAAAATATAATATTGAGTTCTAGAAATATCATATTTAACAGCTTTCAAGAAAATTGTTGCCCTAGCTGGGTGTATCAGTTGGTTGAAGTGTTATCCCATAGACTGAAAGGTTGTGGGTTCAATTCCCAGTCACAGCATATATCCAAGTTGTGGGTTCAATCCCCAGTTGAGGCATGCATGGGAGGAACAAATCAATGTTTCTCTCACATTGATGTTTCTCTCTCTCACAACCTTCCTCTTTCTCTAAAATCAATAAACATATTCTCTGGTAAGGATTTAAAACAAAACAGTCTTACCTTCAACCTTTGAAAAATTTGAAATCTCAGGTGTGTGTTCCTCTAATTCAGTAATATTACAAGGATGAAAGTCCTTTACTTCATCTCCAGGTAAACAAAATTTAATAATATATTTCATTTTCACTTGACTGGTTTTATATACAACAAATTCATCATCCTAGAGCAAACAGAAATAGATGAAAAAAACCTTTATTGACATGTTTTCATAAAACCAGGGTTTCATGTTTGTTAATTATTGAGTATGAAAATATTGAATTCAGATACTAGATATACAATAATTACTTAAATATAAGCATATTTAATAAAAATGGCAGCCTCTCTGCCTGTTTACCTCAAAGTCTGTGCTGACAGTGGCTGTTTTAGGGACCCCATGGACACTGTCATAACCTGGTGGTGCTTCCGTTAAGGAAAAGTCTTTCTTGTGTAAGTCCATGCACTTCCCGAGGGCAACATCACAGACGACCAAGAGTCTCGTGCCATCTGTCTCTCCTGGGAGTGAGTACTTAATACTTGTACTGCATGTGAAGGGAAGTAAGTACAAATTCATAGTTTATAGTACCATGACAATAACATTTTATTTTATATATGTATATATGTGTATATGTGTATGTATACACATACATACATACATATATATGAAAGATATTTTTAAAAAGACATTGCTGGTAGAATGTCCTAAATTTTACTGTTACTGAAATATCTCTGAGGATTCATTTACAATTTAATTAATTATTTATTTATTTAAAAATTTGGAGGACTTCTGGTCAAGAGAGAGGTGTAGGTGAACATGGCTTGCCTCCTTGCACAACCACAGCAAAAACTGCCACTAAACTACAAAACAACTATCACCGAGAATCATAAGAAAATTGAGTTGTATGGAAGTCTAATAACCAACAAATTGGGGAAGTCACATTCATCCAGACAGGTAAGAGGAGTGGAGAGCAGAGCTGGACACAGAGGTAGAGATGTGAGATGGGTGATCCTACACCCACATGTGGTAGATAAAAATCAGGAAGGACACCTCAGGAGTGAGGGATCCCAGTCCCACACCAGGCCACACAGCCCAAGGTTCCATTGCCAGGAAGATTATTTCCCATAAGTTCCCATAATTTCTATCTGTAAAAACCGGTAGGGGTTGGGGCAGTAGAAGAAACTGTGGGGTTCTCAGGCATCTCCTCTTAAAGGATCTGCAATGGACTTAGGACTTACACAGACTCACTCCCTCTGGGCTCCAGCACCGGGGCAGCAGCTGATAGGGCACCAGAAGCATACAGGGAGAAATCGAAGTGTCTAGCAGTAGGGCAAGTGCTGGAGAATAGCTTCCTACCAGACAAAACTCCAGAGGCCAGGCAGCAGCACCATCCCCTTCCTGAGCCCAACCCCTCACAGAGCCACAGAGTAGGCCTCACCATATGGGAAACTCCATCAACTTGGTTTACATGGGTTGCCCCACCCCGAGGATTACCTAAGGTTGCAGCCCATTTAACTTACTGGTGTGCTTTTCTACAATAGTCTATGCTACTAAGACAGGGACTCAAAGCAGTTCTACCTACTACAGAGAAACAAACACAGGGAGCCTGCCCAAATGAGGAGACAAAGAAATATGCCCCAATGAAAGAACAGAACTCCAGAAAAAGAACGAAACGAAAATGGAGATAAGCAATCTATAGATGCAGAGCTCAAAACACTGGTTATGGAGAAGGAAGATAACGGAGGAATGCATGGAAATAACACTGACCTCCTCTCAGGACCAATCAGGAATTATAACTCAATTGTGGAGAAACTATCCAGAATAAACAACTGAGCAATACCCAGAGAGAAGCATATAACTTCAGACATATAGAACAAGCTTTGGCACTACCAGTCTGTTAAGGAGTGCGGTGTAGGCTCTTGAGGGCTGGCTGGGCACCCACAGGTGGCAGCACCAGTGGGATAGTTAAGTGGCCAGTTGGACCCCCCCAAAGATTGGGGTCTAAACCATAAGCTAGGTTTCCCAGCCTAGAACACCAGAGCCCCAAAAGTACACAGATAACAACCAGTGGAAAAAGCAGCAGGATTGCTCTCTGCCAGGGACAAACAGTTGAAGACACAAGGGCTGTTTAAAAGGGCCAACATACAAATTTTCATTTGTAGCTATTTACCTAGGGCTCAGGCAAAGTTAGGGGCAGAGTGACCTGGAGAAACCTGAGGAGAAACTGGGTACAGAAGTCTTGGGGAGAGAACTGAGAGTAGCTGCAGGGGTGCTGGTGCCAAGTCATCCCCCAGGAGGCAGCAGCCTTTGTGCTCAGGCAGACCACGCCCCTCTGAGGGGCAGTAGCCTGAGGGGATATAATATCCCCGACCCCAGGAGGGTCTCTGCCCTGGCCCTTTAGTGCTTAAGCCTGATTGCTGAGTTGACCAGATAAACAACCAAAGGCAACAGCCAGAGACAGTACATCACTGGAAAATGTCGGGCAGAGTGAACTAGAGAAACTTGAAGAGACACTGGGAATGGAGGCTTTGGGAAGCAAATTGAGAAAGTAGCCACCAGGATCTGGGATCTGGTGCTAAGCCAACCCCCATACACAACAACCATCCTGCTCAGGCAGACCACTCCCCTCCAAGCAGCAGCTACCCAAGGGGAAACAATAGCCCGCACCCCAGGAGGGATTTGGCCAACCCTGTGGTGCTTAAACCTGATTGCTGAGTGCAGAGGGACCAGGTTAACAATTGGAGGAGACAGTCAGTGACAGCAGTTCATTGGAAGTATTGAACAGGCTGCCTAAGGTCAGATGGGGTCAACATCTGACATCACCAGAGGGAGATCCAGAAAGAAAAAAACAGTGGTAAATACAAAAGGCTACCAATACGAAAGCCACTGTGGTCTTCTTCATGATTTGCGATATTTTCTTTCCTGCATAGCTTTATAACATTCATTTCTTATCCACTGACTTGGTATATAATAAGTCACTAGATTTTATACTATTGTGCATTTTAATTCACATATTTTGCCCCTCCCTTCTCTTAGCCCATCTTACCTTCCTCTTTCCTTGCAATATTCTCATTTCAAATTTGGTTTTCTCTCTAGCTACAACTTGTTTCCATTCTACACTCTCACTATTTCTCTCCTGTCCAGACACTCAAAATGAATTCTCTTGTCAAGGGTCATTTCACATCCTTTTGCCCAGCTACTAAAAAACCCATGTTCTCTCTATACCTGTAACAAACATTGCTACTTGGTTGTGGGTAGGGTAGTTGTTGTTGCATTGCTTTTACAAGGTTATTTATAGAGCTTCACTAATTCTGTATTTCAAATAACAAATTTTAATGGAAACCTCTCCCATCTTTTTTTGTTTTTACTCAGATTTTAATTATGCCATCTTACCCTGTTATTTTTCTTTTTGTCTTTCTTTTATTTCTCTTTCATCCTGCCCTTTTATTTTTCCTTATTCTCCTTTGTTTTCCTTTACATCCCAAATTTTAATTTTTCCCTCACTTAGTCTACCTTTTGTTCCTTACTGTTAGTATTCCCTCTCCCTCTATCATTACAAAATCACTTCCCATTCCTCTACACACCTCTTGCACTTTTCTTTGTTTCCTTTTTATCCTCTTATTCCCATAGCACATATATTAATTTCGGCTCATTTGTTGTTGATAGTTCTCCAGTGGATCTTTCTCTCCAATTTAGCGCCTATGTTTTTATCAATTATTTAATATTTTTCTTCCTTTTTCTTTCTCTCTCTCACTTTGTTTTATTTTATACTATTTTGATTCCTGTTTGAACCTAATATTATACACTTCTCTTCTGACACTCTTCATTCTCTTTCTTTATTCATGAGGTAAACTTTACCTTCTCTCCATCCATTGTTCTAACTCCCAACTCTTACTAGTGCTCCTCCCTCACAAAATCATTTCTCTTTCAGTAGGTCATCCCATGCCCACTCTCTTTTCTTATAATAGTCTTAATCTCATTACACCATTATTAATACTGGTTCATTTGCTTTTAATAATGGGATTGTGGGAGGGAGATATATTTGTGGGTGTGGATTTGTTTCTTGGGCTCTGTGGTTTTGTTCAGGCAGCTCATGCACAACAGCACACAAGACGTGGTGGGAAAAGTGAACTCCAGTCAACCAGTGGCAGGGAAGGACCCACAAAAGAATGACCCAACAATAATCAAAACCCAATTACAGCATAAAAGGCATAAAGGACATCCCAACAACATCAAGTTGAGGTGATCAAGGAGACTGCACCACTGTATCTCACAGGCCTCCTACCATAGAAGTTCACACCACAAAGTCAGAAAGTAAAAACAGATCAATTTAAAAAACAGAAGCAAACAAAAAGAGTATCACAAACAGTGGAAAGACAAAGGAACAACCCCCAATCTAAGGGAAAGGAGGACTCCTGAGAAAGAATGCTAAATGAAATAGAGGCAATTCAACTATCAGATATTGAGTTCAAACCAATAGTTATCAGGAAGCTCAATGAACTCAGTGCAAACTACCAAAAACTACAGGGAAATTATGAGGAACTTACTACAAACTATATTAGCATAAAAAAAGAACATAAAAACAATCAACAAGGGACAAGAAGAAATGAAGAATATAATTTCTGAATTAATGCAGAATGATTCAAAAGCAGGCTCAATGAAGGAGAGGATCAAATGAGTGAGCTGGAGGACAAAGTAGAAAAAACCTCCTAAAAGAGCAAGATAAAGAAAAAAGACTGAAAAAGAATGAAGAGGGGATAAAGGAAATACAGGACAACATGAACGGAATAATATCTGTATAACAGGGATACCAGAAGGAGAAGAAGAGGAGCAAGGGATGGAAAACCTGTTTAAAAAAGTAATGACGGAAAACATCCCTAATTTGATGAAAGAAAAGTCACGTAAGTCCAGGAATCACAGACAGACCAAATTAAGAGGAACCCAAAGAGGTCCACTCCAAGACATATCATAATTAAAATGGCAAAATTCAAATTAAAAGTGAGAATCTTAAAGGCAGCAAGAGAGAAACAGGAAGTAACATATAAGGCAACCCTGATAATGCTAGCAGCTGACTTCTCAAAGAAACATTATAAACCAGAAGGGAATAGCAAAAAATATTTCAAGTAATAAAAAAGAAAGGCCTGCAACCAAAACTACTCTATACAGCACGGCTCTCAATTAAAATGGAAAACCAGATAAGGAGTTTCCAAGAAAAGAGAAGGCTCAAAGAACATACCTCCTCCAAACCATCCCTGCAAGAGATGCTAAAGGGACTGCTTTAAGAAGAGGAAGAAAAACAGTGAGAGAGAAAGGAACAAAGGTACAGAGGGAGTAAAATGGAAATGGATAAGTATATTCAGGTTATCTACAATAACCTTAAATGTAAATAAATTAAATGCTCCAATCAAAAGACATAGAATAGCTGAATGGATAAGAAAGCATGACACACACATGTGCTGCCTACAAGAGACCCACCTCAGAACACAGACTGAAAGTGAAGGGCTGGAAAAAAATATTCCATGCAAACAAGCAGGAAAAAAAAAAAGCTGGGGCCCTGGCTGGCATAGCTCAGTGGATTGAGCGCAGGCTGCAAACCAAAGTGTGGCAGGTTCGGTTCCCAGTAAGGGCACATGCCTGGGTTGCAGGCCATGGTCCCCAGCAACCGAACATTGATGTTTCTCTCTCTCTCTCTCTTTCTCCCTCCCTTCCATCTCTAAAAATAATAAAAAGAAAAAGCTGGGCAGCAATATTTATGTCTCACAAAATAGACTTCAAAACAAAGGCCATAAAAAGAGACCCAGAAGGGCACTTCATAATACTCAAGGGAAGAAACCACCAAGAACATATAAACATTATAAACATATATGCACCCAACATAGGAGTACCCAAATACATAAGGAAGATTTTGGAGGGACTCAAGAAAGATATAACAGCAACACACTTACACTAGGAGATTTTAACACCCCACTGTTCAAAAATAGATAGATCTTCCAAACAAATATCAACAAGGACATTGTGGAACTGAATGATGTGTTAGATAGAATGGACTTAACTTAATATATATATATTTAAAATGTTTCTACCTTTTTTATTCAGGCCTGTATCACTATGAACTTCCCTCTCAGGGCTGCCTTTGATTACATATATATAATCTTTCATCCCAAAGAAGCAAAATACACATTCTTTTCAAATGCACATGGAACATTCTCAAAGATAGACCACATGATAGGACACAAAACAAGCCTCAACAAATTCAAGAAAGTTGAAACTATAGAAAGCATGTTCTTAGACCACAAGGGCCTGAAACTAGAAACCAACCCCAAAGAAAAAACTCAAAAATACTCAAACTCATGAAGATTGAATAGCATGCTATTAAATAATGAATGGGTTAAGACTGAGATCAAGGAAAAAATCAAAAAGTTTCTGGAAACAAATGGAAATGAACTCACAATAATCTAAAACTTATGGGACATAGCAAAGGCAGCCCTGAGAGGGAAGTTCATAGTGATACAGGCATGAATGAAAAAGGTAGAAACATTTCAAATAAACAACCTAATCCTACATCTACAAGAACTCAAGCAACAACAACAAAGACAGCCCAGAGCAAGTAGAAGGAAGGAAATGACCAAGATCAGAGCAGAATTAAACAACATAAGAGACTAAAGGAACAATTCTAAAGATAAATAAATCCAGGAGCTGGTTCTTTGGAAAGATAAACAAAATCGCTAAGCCTTTAAGCAGATTCATGAAGAAAAAAAAAACAGAGAGGACCCAAATAAACACAATCAGACATGAAAGAGGAGAGATTACAACTGACACCACAGAAATACAAAGGACTGACAGAAATTACTACAAACAACTATATAACAAGAAATTTGAAAACCATGGTGAAGTGGATAAATTTCTGGAAAAATATAATCTTCCAAAACAGAATGAAGAAGCAGAAAGCCTGAACAGACCAATAACAGCTGACAAAATCAAAGCAGTAATCAAAAAACTCCCAGGACACAAAAGTCCTGGGCCAGACAGTTTCAAAGGAGAATTTTACAAAGCATTTAAGGAACAGCTAACCCCTATCCTTCACAGATTATTAAAAAAAAATCCAAGAAGAGGGAAGAATCCCAAACTCTTTTTATGAAGCCAGCATCACCCTGATCCCCAAAACAGAAAAAGACATAACAAAGAAAGAGAACTATGAGCCAGTATCACTGAACAACATAGATGCTAAAATCCTCAACAAAAATATTGTCAAACCACATCCAGCAATATGTTAAAAAGATTATACACCATGACCAAGTGGGATTCATCCCACGGATACGAGGATGGCTCAATATTCACAAATCAATAAACATTATACATCACATAAACAAAAGCAAAGACAAAAATCACATGATCATATCAATAGATGCAAAAAAGCATTTGATAAGGTACAGCACCCATTTATGATAGAAACACTCAGCAAAGTGGGAATAGAGGGAGTATTCCTCAACATAATAATGGTCATATATGAGGGACCTACAGCCAGCATCATACTCAATGGGCAAAAACTAAAATCTTTTCCACTAAGATCGGGAACAAGACAAGGTTGTCCACTTTCACCACTTCTATTCAATATAGTATTGGAAGTGGTAGTCGCAGTGATCAGTCAAGAAAAGAACATAAAAGGCATACAAATTGGAAAGAAGGAAACAAAACTGTCACTGTTTGCAGATGACATGATAGTGTACATAGAAAATCCTATAGACTCCACGAAAAAACTGCTCACCTTAATAAATGAATTTGGCAAAACAGCAGGATACAAAGTCAATATCCAGGAATCAAAGGCATTTTTGTATACCAACAATGAAACAGCAGAAGCAGAAATCAAGAAAAAAATCCCATTCGATATAACAACAAGAAAAATAAAATACCTAGGAATAAACCTAACCAAGGAGATAAAAGACCTGTATGCAGAAAACTACAGAACACTGAAGAAAGAAATCAAGGAAGACACAAACAAATGGAAACATATACCATGTTCATGGATCGGAAGAATTAACATCATCAAAATGTCCATACTTCCCAAAGCAATCTACACATTTAATGCAATACCTATTAAAGTACCAATGGCATATTTCACAGACATAGAACAAACACTTCAAAAATTTATATGGAACCATAAATGGCCCTGAATAGCTGCTGCAATTTTGAGAAACAAGAGCAAAGTAGGAGGGATACCTGATACCAAACTCTATTACAAGGCCACTGTAATCAAAACAGTCTAGTACTGGCACAAAAACAGGCACATGGACCAGTGGAACAGAACAGAGGGCCCAGAAATAAACCCAAGTCTCTACGGTCAATAAATATTTGACAAAGGGGGCAACAACATAAAATGGAGTAAAAATAGCCTCTTCAACAAATGGTGTTGGGAGAACTAGACAGCTACATGAAAAAAAAAAATGAAACTCAAGAACCAACTTACACCATACAAAAAAATTAATTCAAGGTGGATAAAAGACTTAAATATAAGCCATGACATCATTAAAGTCCTGAAGGAGATCATAGGCAGGAAAATCTCAGATATTTCATGCAGTATTTCCACTGATATGTCCCCTAGAGCAAGGGATATAAAGGCAAGAATAAACAAATGGGATCTCATCAAAATGAAAAGCTTCTGCACGGCTAAAGAAAACAGTATTAAAGTAAAAAGAGAACCAACTGTATGGGAAAACATATTTGCCGATGATACCTCAGACAAGGGTTTAATCTCCAAAATATACAAAGAACTTACACGACTACACTCTAAGAAGACAAGGAACCCAATTTAAAAATGGGCATAGGACTTGAACAGACACTTCTGCAAGGAGGACACACAGATCCAGAGACACATGAAAAGATGCTCAATATTGCTAGCTATCAGAGAGATGGAAATTAAAACCACAATGAGATACCACTTTACACTGGTCAGAATCACCATCATAAACAAAGCAACAAATAACAAGTGTTAGAGAGGTTGTGGAGAAAGGGGGACACTAGTGTACTTTTGGTGGGATTGCAGACTGGTACAACCACTATGGAAAACAATATGGAATTTTTTCAGAAAACTAAACATGGATCTGCCTTTTGACCCAGCAATTCCACTGCTAGGATTATATCCTAAGAACCCTGAAACACCAATCCAAAAGAACTTATGTACTCCAATGTTCATAGGAGCACAATTTACAAGAGCCAAGTATTGGAAGCAACCTAGGTGCCCATCAGTAAATGAGTGGATCAAAAAACTATGGTACATTTACACAATGGAATTCTATGCAGCAGAAAGAAAGAAGGAGTTCCTACCCTTTGCAACAGCATGTACGGAACCAGAAAGCATTATGCTAAGTGAAATAAACCAGGTGGTGACAGACAAATACCATATGATCTCACCTAAACAACAAAACAAACAAACAAACAAGCAAAATATAATCAAAGACAATGAAATAGAGAACAGGCTGAAAATGACCAGAGCAGAGAGGGGAGGGAATTTCAGGGGAAAGGGGAAGGGTTTACAGGAACAAGTATAAAGAACACATGGACAAAAACTGGGGGCGGGGGGTGGAAATGGGAGGGAGGTGCGGAGCACGGGGGGGCTGGGAAGTGAGTAAAAGACAGAAAACTGTACTTGAACAACAATTAAAATTTAAAAAATGTTAAAAAATCATACACCATGATCAAGGGGAATTCATCCCAGGGATGCAAGAATTGTACAATATTCACAAATCATTAAACATAATACATCACATAAACAAAAGGAAACACAAAACCCACATGATCATACCAATAGATGTCAGAAAAGCATTTGATAAGGTACAGCACCCATTTATGAGAAAAACACTCAGCAAAGTGGGAACAGAGGGAGCATACCTCAATATAATAAAGGCCATATATGAGAGACCTACAGCCAACATCATACTCAATGGGCAAAACTAAAATCTTTTCCACTAAGATCAGGAACAAGACAAGGGTGTCTGCTTTCACCACTTCTATTCAATATAGTGTTGGAAATCCTAGCCACAGCAATTGGACAACAAGAAGAAATAAAAGACATCCAAACTGGAAAGGAAAGTAAAACTGTCATTGTTTGGAGATGACATGACAGTGTACATAGAAAACACTATAGACTCCACCCAAAAACTCCTTGACCTAATAAATGAATTTGGCAAAACAGCAGGATACAAAGTCAATATTCAGAAATCAAAGGTATTTTTATACACCAACAATGAAATAACAGAAATTAGGAAAAAAAGTCCTATCTGCTATAGCAACAAGGAAAATAAAATATCTCAGAATAAACCTAACCAAGGAGGTAAAAGACGTGTACTCAGAAAACCACACAACACTGAAGGAACAAATTAAGGAAGACATAAACAAATGGAAGCATGTACCATGTTCATGGATTGGAAGAATTAACATCATCAAAATGTCTACATTACCGTAAGGAATTTATAGATTCAACACAATCCCTATTGAAATACCAGTGACATATTTCACAGATATAGAACACTTCAAAAATTTATATGGAACCATAAAAGACCCCGAATAGCCACAGCAATTTTGAGAAAGACCAAAGTAGGTAGGATCACCATACCTAACATCAAACTATATTACAAGGCTTTGGTAATCAAAACAATGTGGTATTAGCATAAGAACAGACACACAAGTCAATGGGACAGAATACAAAGCCCAGAAATAAACCCAAGATTCTAGGGTCAATTAATATTTGTCAAAGGGGGAAGAAGCATAAAATGGAGCAAAAATAGACTCTTGAACAAGTGGTGTTGGGAAACCAAGACAGCTACATGCAAAAAAATGAAACTTGATCACCAACTTATACCATGCGCAGAAATAAATTCAAGGTGGATAAAAGACTTAAATATAAGTCATGATGCAATAAAAGTTCCAGAGGAGAAGATAGGCAGGAAAATCTCAGATATTCCATGCAGCAATATTTTCACCAATATGTCCCCTAGAGCAAGGGATATAAAGGAAAGAATAAACAAATGGACTTCATCAAAACAAAAAGCTTCTGCATGGCCAATTAAAACATTAGCAAAATGAAAAAAGAGTCAACTGTATAGGATAATATATTTGCCAATGATATCTGGGACAAGGGTTTGATCTCCAAAATATATAAAGAACTCACACGACTCCACACCAGGAAGACAAACAATCCAATTAAAAAACGGGCAAAGGACCTGAACAGACATTTCTCCAAGGAGAACATACAGAGGGCCCAGAGACATATGAAAGGATGCTCAGCATCACTATCTATCAGAGAGATGCAAACTGAAACCACAATGAGATACCACTTCACACCAGTCAGAATGGCCATCATAAAGAAATCAACAAACAAGTGTTGGAGAGATGTTGTGTTGTGGAGAAAAGGGAACTCTAGTGCACTGTTGGTGGGAATGCAAACTAGCTCAGCCTCTGTGGAAAAAAAGTAAGGAATTTCCTAAAAATAGAACTGCCTTTTGACCCAGCAATTCCACTGCTTGGTTTATACCCTAAGAATCCTGAAACACTAATTCAAAAGAACTTATGTACTCCAATGTTCATAGCAGCACAATTTACAATAGCCAAGTGCTAGAAGCACCCTAGGTGCCCACCAGTAAATGAGTGGATTAAAAGCTATTGTACACTTACACAGTGGAATAGTACCCAGCAGAAAGAAAGAAGGAGCTCCTACCCTTCATGACAACATGGATGGAACTGGAAAGTATTATGCTCAGTGAAGTAAGCCAGGCAGTGAAAGACAAATACCATATGATCTCACCTATGAGTGGATCCTAATTAACAAAACAAACTGGCAAGCAGAATATAGCCAGAGACATTGAAATTGACAACAAACTGACAGTAATCTGAGAGGAGGGGAGAGGGAAATAACATGGGAAAGAAGGGAAGGGGATGTAAATGGACATGAATGAGGGACCCATGGACAGAGCCAAGGGGGCATGGGATTGAGGGTGGGAGGTTAGCATGAGTAGGGCAGGGGAAGGTGGTGGTGGAAAAATGGAGACAACTGTATTCGAACATCAATAAAAAAAAGATTAAAAAACCCCACAGTGGTTATTAGGGTGCTCAAGGAACTCATTGGGTATTTCAACGGGATAAAAAAAACCCAGGTAAAAATGAAGGTTACACTAAATGAAATAAAAAAAAATTTACAGGGAACCAACAGTGGGATAGATGAAGCTGAGAATCAGTTCAATGATTTGGAACATAAGAAAGATAAAAACATTCAATCAGAAAAACAAGAAGAAAAAACAATCCAAATAAACAAGGATAGGCTAAGGAGCCGCTGGGACAGCTTCAGACATACAAACATAGGTTGCTGGTCAAGTCCCCAGTAGGGGGTGTGTAAGAGGCAACCATACATTGATACATGTTTCCCTCTCTCCTTCCCTTCTCCTCTCTCTAAAATTAATGAATAAAATCATTTTTTTTAAAGAAAGAGAAGCAGGCAGTTATCTATGAAGGAATTCCCATAAGACTGTCAGCAGATTTCTCAAAAGAAGTCTTGCAGGCAAGAAGGGGTTGGCAAGAAGTATTCAAAGTGATGAAAAGCAAGGACCTACAACCTAGATTACTCTGTTCAGCAAAGCTATCATTTAGAATGGAAGGGCAGATAAAGTGCTTCCCACACAATGTAAAGCTAAAGGAGTTCATCATCACCAAGCCATTATTATTTGAAATGGAAGAAACACTATTTAAGAAAAAGAAGATCAAAACATTGAGCAATAAAATGGCAATAAATTCACAACTATCAACAATTAAGTGTTTTTTTAAAAAAAGATTCCATTTATTTATTTTTTAGACAGAGGGGAAGGGAGGGAGAAAGAGGGAGAAAAACATCAGTGTGTGGTTGCCTCTTGTGTGGCCTATACTTGGGACCTAGCCCCAAACCCAGGCATGTGTCCTGACTTGCAATCAAACTGGTGATCCTTCAGTTTGCAGGCCAGTGCTCAATCCACTGAGCCACAGCAGCCAGTGCCTCAACAATTAAATCTTTTTTAAAAACTAAGCAAACAAGCAGAACAGAAACCGAATCACGGATACAGAGATCATTTGGAGGAATATCAGTTGAGAGAGGGAAGGGGTAGAGTGGGTAAAAATGTACAGGGATTAAGAAGTACAGATTGGTAGGTACAGAATATACAGGGATGTTACAAATAGTATAGGAAATAGAGTTACCAAAGAACTTGAATCCATGACCCATGGGCAGGAACTAAGCAGGAGGGTATTGCTGGAGGGAATGTGGGGTACTGGGTAGAGGAGGGCAAACAAGGAAAAATTGGGACAACTGCAATAGCATAATCAATAAAATATGTTATAAAATACAAATTTGATGAAGCAGAAACATAGATTGCTTTTCTTTTGTGCTAGGTGGTGTTGAAAGTACTATATGCCCAAAGAGAGAATTCCACTGTACCCCAAATCTTTACTAGCTACTAAAACATATGCATTTCTGTTTAATAAACACCAGAGAGAGTTTAAGAGAAGCACAAAAACCCACATTATTAAGAAAAAGTAGCCCTGGCTGGCATAGCTCAGTGGATTGAGTGCAGGCTGTGAACCAAAGCATCGAAGGTTCAATTCCCAGTCAGGGCACATGCCTGGGTTGCAGGCCACGGCCTCCAGCAACCGCACATCGATGTTTTTTTTTCTCTCTCTCTCCCTCCCTTCCCTCTCTAAAAATAAATAAATAAAATCTTTAAAGAATAAATTAATTAATTAAAAAAAGAAAAAGTAGATTAATTCTATGCGCTGAAGCTCAGAAAGAACTTTAAATACCAAGTAAGACAGGAAAGAAGAGTGCTATATTCACATTAACCTTCTGATTCCAAATGGAAAAACAAAAATTTCAAATGACACCCAAGTGATTTTATTGTAACTTTCCTCAGGAATCAGTACCTTTAATAAGTAACCTTATTATGAGGAACACAGGTTGGGACACCTTTGGGAACATTTTGGGAACATACCTTTATTTTTTCAGAGATCAAGACAAAAATGTAATAATGTCGCCTGATGACCATTTGTTCCATACCCTCTAAGACAAGGGTGTCAAACTCATTTTCATGGGGGGCCATATTAGCTTCTCATTTCCTTTCAAAGAGCTGAATGTAGAGCTCCTTGATCCTAGTTAAGGAATAATTACATTTATACAGTCCTAAAATTACATTCATCCTTTTGAAGGAAACCGAGAGGCTGATGCGGCCCTTGATGAAAATGAGTTTGATACCCCTGCTCTAAGACTTGCACTGTAAAAAAAAAAAAAAATCAATTTCTCCCATTCCTCCCATACACCTCTCCTTCCTGTGGGCTCTTTTTCCATAACTACAAACATGCTAACTCCTTCCCATGGAACCTGGACCTTGAGTTTGCTGCCTAGACCCTCTCTTCTGTTCCCTCTGTGTCTTCCCTTTCTCAAAACCATTCATGGAATCAGTGGCTGCTTTTCAGTCTACTGCAGTTTGGTTCTACTCACACTTCTTCATTGAAACTACTCTGTTGGGAATCATGAAGGACTTACTTCAACTTGGTTAAATTCAACCAAATGCCAGTTAATTTTTTTTATCAAATTTCTTTTATTTTTTTAAAAAATAAAAATTTTAAGAAGGTGGTCTAGTTTCATATTTTTGGCATATTATCTGTCAAGTTTTCATACTTGTTTGCTGACCACTTTTCAGTCCACTGCAGTCTGGTCCTATTCACACTCCTTCTCCAAAACCACTCTGTTGAAAGTGATGTAGGACTGCAATTTGGTTAAATTCAACTGAATGCAAATGACTTTTTTAAAGATTTTATTTATTTATTTTTAGAGAGGGAAGGGAGGGAGAGAGAGAGAGAGAGAGAGAGAAACATCAATGTGTGGTTGCTGGGGGCCATGGCCTGCAACCCAGGCATGTGCCCTGATTGGGAATCGATGCTTTGGTTTGCAGCCCACACTCAATCCACTGAGCTATGCCAGCCAGGGCACAAATGATTTTTTTAACTCATAAGAACAGATACTACACTTGATCTTAGCTAAAAGGTGAAGAAGTGATAAGTGATTCAATGATTTTTTAAAAAAAGATTTAAATATCTTAGAATTTTCACGTTGAAATATTTTATACATGAAAGAACATTTGTAGCCCTGGCTGGGTAGCTCAGTTGGTTAGAGCACTGTCCCATTTGCCAAGATTGTAAGTTTTATCCCCAGTCAGGGTACATACAAGAGTCAACTAGTGAATGTATAAATAAGTGGAACAACAAATCAATGGTTTTTTTCCTCTCTCTCTCCCTACCCCTCTCTCTTTAAAATCAATAAATAAAAATTTTTGGCTTCTGATCAAGATGGCAGCATATGCAGACATGGCTTGCCTCTTTGCTCAACCACATCAAACTTACAACTAAATATTGAACAACCATCACTTAGGAACACCAGAAATTGAGCTGAATAGAAGTCTAACAACTATGAAATTAAAGAAACCACATCCATCCAGACTGGTAAAAGGTGTTCAGATGCAGAATGGGCTGGTCCCAACACCCACGTGAATAAAAATTTGGGAGGGTATCTCAGGAGCAAGGAGTCCCAGCCCCACACCAGACTCCCCAGCCTGGGATTCCAGTGCCAGGAAGATAAGTTCTCACAACTTCTGGATGCAAAAACCAGTGGGGATTGAATTGGGGGAAGGAATTTCTGGAGTCCCAAGCAGTTCCTCTTAAACAACACACACACACATACACACACAGACTCACCTACTCTGACTCACTTCCTCTGAGCTCCAGCGCTAAGGTAGCAGCTTGAAAGGCACCAGTGGTATACAGGGAGGAACTGAAGTGTCTGGTGTCAAGGAGAGCAGAGGCCATTGTCCCTTTGGTAAACCCTCCCTTCACAGAGCCGACAAGCTTGACCCATATCTGAGACTCCATCAACCTGGTAAACACTGTTTAACCCCTGTTGAGAGCCCCAGAGGCTTTGCCCTACTCAATTTATGGGCCCACCCAAGCTGCTTTTCCATAAGAATGACTAGTCTTGGTTCCTAAATCCTATCAAACAAGCAATAGTTGGCTTCAGTGAGCATTAGCAGCAGCCAGATTAGAGTCACAGCTTGGCTTCACCTGGGAATTTCCAAGCCCAGCACAAGCAGCAGCCAACTCAGATTGCTTTACACCTCACGCAGGGTGCACTGGGCAAAACATAGGTGAGGGGCTGACCTTGGCCTGCACCACGTGGGAAACCCCAGCACCAGTGCACCCATTGGACAGCTATATACCACATCGAAGCACCATCACCCTGCCCATGCACAGCTGATCCTCCATGGAGAGTGGAGGTTGGTGGTAAGTGATCAGAGCCAATCCTTGCAGCTGCCTGCCCTGGGTAAATTCCTCCCATTGGTCTGCCGACAGCAACCAAGGCTCAACTACAAGGGGAGGGTATACTCAGCACACACAAAGGGAACACCCTGAGTACCTAGCTTGGGTAATAGGGGAGGCTGTGCCACTGGCCCTATAGGACACCTACTACATTAGGCCACACTACCATGACACAGAGTCAAAGCTGCTCTACCTAATACATAGAAAGAAACACAGGGAGGCTGCCAAAATGAGGAGACAAAGAAACATGACCCAAATAAAAGAACAGATCAAAACTCCAGAAAAAGAGCTAAACGAAATGGAGATAAGCGATCTATCAGATGCAGAGTTCAAAAGACTCATTATAAGGATGCTCAAGGAACTTAGTGAGGACCTCAGTAGCTTAAAAAAGACCCAGTAAGAAACAGAGGATACACTAACTGAAATATAGGACAATTTATAGGGAAACAACAGTAGAGTGGATGAAGCCAAGAATCAAATCAATGATTTGGAACATAAGGAAGCAAAAGTAACCAATCAGAACAACAAGAAGACAAAAGAATCCATAAAATGAGGGTAGTAGAAACAGTCTCTGGGACAACTTCAAGAGGTCCAACATTCACATCATAGGAGTTCCAGAAGAAGAGAAAAAGCAAGAAACTGGAAATCTGTCTGAAAAAAATAGAGGAAGAATACTTCCCTAATTTGGTGAAGGCAATAGACATACAAGTCCAGGAAGCACAGAAAGTCCCAATTTTGATGGATACAAAGAGGCCCATTTCAAGACACATCATTATTAAAAGACCAAAAGTTAAAGATAGAGACTCTTAAAAGCAAGAGAAAAAAAGTTAGTTACCAGAAGGTTGCCAGATGGGAGGGCAGAGGGGAAGAATGGGTGAAGAGGTGAGGGATTAAGAAGTACAAATAGGTAGTTATAGAATAGCCATGGGGATGCGAAGTATAGTGTTGGAAATGAAGTAGCAAAAGAACTTATACACATGACCCATGGACATGAACAATGGTGGGGGGATTACTTAAGGGAGTAGGGGGCACTGTCTGGAGGTAGGTGAAGGGGAAAAAATCAGGACAACTGTAATAGTATAATCAGTAAAATATAATAATAAAATAAATTCCTTTTTAAAAAGAGCATTTGCAATATAAATGTTGTTTAAATAATTATAGTAAGACACCCATATAACTACCTAGACCTAGTTTAAGAATAGAATATCATCAATATTTCTGTTGGTATCACCTCCTCTGCCATCCATAGGTGATCTAATCACTATCTTAATTTTTGTACATATCATTTTCTTTCTTTCATAGTACTGACACATAGGTATGTGTCCCTTGACAATATAAAATGTAGTTTTGCTTGTTTTTGAACTTTTCATATATATAGAATCATATGGTCTTTTTTGCTCTGTGTTATGTTGCCAGGCTCATCCATTTAACATGTGCAGCTGTAAGATCACCTGTTAAAAGTGCTATGTAGGGCCCTGGATGGGTCGCTTAGTTGGAGCCTTGTCCCATACAGAAAAAGGTTATAGATTCATTTCCTGGTTGGGGATGTATAGGAGGCAACTGATCAATGTTTCTCTTTCTTTTTCTCTTTCTCTCTCTCTCTTCCTCTCTCTAAAGTCAACAAAACATATCCTCGGGTGAGGATGTAATGATTAAAAAGTAAGTAAGTAAGTAAGTACATAAATGTTATGTAGGACTCCATGAAGGACCACACTAAAATGTATCAATTCATTGCATTGTCATTGGATGTGTGCATTACTTCTACAGTTTTGTTAGTAGTGATCTTAGCCACTCCCATACATGCCTCCTGGTCTAGAGTTTTTCTAGGGTAGTGATTCTTGACCTGAGCTGCATATTACAATCATCCAGGAGCTTAAAAACTATTGATACCCAGGTCTCACCCCTAGAGATCCTGATTTAACTGCTCTGGGGTGAAATCAGAGCCATTGTGTTTGCACCAGTGGAATTCCCCCAGTGATTCCAATGTGCAGCCCAGTTGGGAAGCATGCTTTCTGGTTCATAGGCCAACCTACAGGATTCCTGGGTCATGCCATCAACTCTTTTCTTCAATTATACCAAATAATGAGAAAACTTTTATCAAGAAGGTTTATCAATTATAGTCTTCTTACTAGCAGTCTTTGGGAGTTCAGATTATTCTAGAGTCTTACCAACACCTCAAGATGTTAAACTATTTTTTTGGTCAATGTGATAAGTATAAAAAATGGTAGCATTATGGTTTACTTTTCAGTTTCTTGATTACTTATCTTCAAATGTTATTTCCATACATGTTCTTCTGTTAGGTTCTTATTCATATTTTCTGCCCATTTGCTTATTGGGTTGTTTATCTTTTTCTTACTGATTTGTAGAACATTTTTACATAGCTTAGATAATTATTTCAGGATAATTAAATATCCTGAATAATTATCCTTTGTCTCAGGTTCTACCTTTAATTAATTTGGTGACCTTAGTCAAGTTACTTAATCTCTATGATTCTATTTCCTTTCCATAAAATGATGGGATAATACCAGCTGTGAGGTTTATGACAATGTACATGAAGCACTTAGGCTTACCTACCACAGGGCAGGCGCACATAGATTGTGGTTATTAAGAGGACAGATTTAACTATTAATGAGGTATTAAAGATGAAATATTATTCCAGGCATATAGCATTCATATAAAATAAATTGCTTAGAAGAGAGGTCATGTGCTATAGAAGTTAAAATTACTGTGTCTAGCGAAACACAAAATGCTATGTGACTTTGGACAAGGTACCCTCACTGCAGTGTTCTTACATGTGATAAGGGGATAACAATGGGATAATCAGGAGGATGTTTAAGAATTAATTGGTACATATATGTATAAGCTCTTAGGGTAGTAAAATCACCAAGAAAATTTCAAATATAGTTTTCCTACTGTCTAGCACAAAAGACACTTCTATAGTATACTGGGGAAAGTGGCTGCTTTCGGTCACCTGTTTCTTTTTTTAAAAATTTTTCATGAGTTTTTAATTAAATTATTGCAGTGGCATTGGTTAATAAAATTACATAGGTTTCAAGTGTACAGTTCTATAATACATCATCTGTATATTGTATTGTGCATTCACCACCCCAAATCAAGTCTCTTTCCATCACCATTTATTCCCCTTTTACTCCCTCTTACCTCTTCTACCTCCCTTTCCCTCTGGTAACCTCCATACTATTGTCTGTATTTATGAGTTTTTGTTTGTCTTGTTTGTTCATTTGTTTCTTTCAGTTTTATACCCCACATATGGAATCATATCATTTTTAACATTTTTGGCCTGGCTTATTTCACTTAGTATGATATTCTCAAGATTAACCCATGTTGTTGCAAGTGGCAGTATTTTGTCTATTCTGGCTGAGTGATATTCCACTCTATGAGGTCTGTCCAGAAAAAGTCCAACCATTTTTAATATAACAAGAATGGTTTGTGCAACATCAATGTAACTTGGTAGCCAAAGACAGTGGACTGGAATGCACATGCCTGAACAATGACAACTTTACTGTACTAGTCAGTGGGGGCAGTAGATGCCACTGGGTGAGCATGTGTACTGTGTGGCCACTGCATTCAAAATGACTGAATGAGTAGAGCTACATATCTGCATCAAATTTTGTGTTAAACTTGACATTCCTCCATGGAAACTATTTGGATGATTCAGAAGGCCACAGCTATGGCAGCTTCATTACAACAATGTGTCCGCTCATGTATCGCGTCTTGTGCAGAGTTTTTTGGTGAAACATTAAATCACTCAGGTGACTCAGCCCTCCTACAGCCCATATTTAGTGCCTTGAATCCTCTGGTATTTCCTAAAACTAAAATCACTGTTGAAAGGGAAGAGATTTCAGACTGTGATAAGATTCAGGAAAATATGATGGGGTATCTAATGGCAATTGGGAGAACTGTGTGAGGCCCCAAGGTGACAACTTTGAAGGGCACTGAGGCGTTGTTGTCCTGTATATAATGTTTCTTGTATCTTGTATCTTCTTCAATAAATATCTCTATTTTTCATAGTACGTGGCTGGATACTTTCTGGACAGAAAGAAGATAATGGTACTTGTCTTGTTGATAGTGGACATCCTAACAGATGTGAGGTAGTATCTCATTGTAATTTTGATTGGCATTTTCCTAATAGCTAGTGATGTTGAGCATCTTTTCATGTATCTATTGGCCATTTGTATGTCTTTTTGGGAGAAGTGTCTAAAAAGTCCTCTGCCCAATTTTTAATTGGATTGTTTGTTTTTTGGTGTTAAGTTGTATGTGTTCTTTATATATATATTGAATACTAAGCCCTTGTCCAAACTGTTGTTTGAATATATCTTCTTCCATTCAGTTGGTTGCCTTTTTGTTTTGTTGGTGGTTTCCCTTGCTGTGCAGAAGCTTTTTAGTTTGATAAAGAAATGAGTTATCTGTTCTTGGGTGAGAAATCCCTCACCAAAAAAAGACAGAGGAAAATATATAGCAAGCATTCATCAATTATTCCTTGGTAACGGGTGTGAGTAACATGATTAAGGATATAATACTAACCTGATTGAATCGCTGAAATATATTCCACTCCCAAGATTTCCAATGTCTGTTCTTTTTACTCCATGATCTTCAACTACTTTGGGCAAAAGCAACCCCCTAAAAAGAAAAGGATGTATTATAATATTTACTATGAAAAAGAACTTTTATTATAGTCTCATAATTCACAGGTGCTATTTAAAGGATATTATGCTAAGTGAAGTGAGCCAGACACAGAAATACTGTATGACTTCCTTATATGTGGAATCTAAAAATGTAGAATTCATAGAACCAGAGAATAGAATGGTAGTTTCCAGGGACTGAGGGAAATGGGAAGATGCTGGTCAAAGGGTATAAACTTTCATTTATAACATGAATAACTTCTATAGCTATAATGTACAGCATGGTATTATAATTAATAATACTGTACTATATATTTGAATTTGGCTAAGAGCATAGATTTTGTGTTCTCACCATAAGAAAAAAAAGTTAACTATATAAGACATGGAATTGTTAATTAACTTGATGGTGATAGTCATTTTACAGTGTATACTTATATTAAATCATCACTTTGCATACCTTTAAAAAACACATTCTACAACCTAAATACATAGAGTTCTTATTTGTCAATCATACCTCAACAAAACTGGATAAGAATAAATATACCAATTAAAATACAAATAGCCCTGGCTGGTGTAGCTCAGTGAATTGAGCGTGGGCTGTGAACCAAAGTGTCGCAGGTTCGATTCCCAGTCAGGGTACATGCCTGGGTTGCAGGCCATGACTCCCAGCAACCGCACATTGATGTTTCTCTCCCTCTCTCCCTCTCTCTCTCTCTCTCTCTCTCTCTCTCTCTCTCTCTCTCTCTCTCTCTCCCCCCTCCCTTCCCTCTCTAAAAATAAATAAATAAAATCTTTAAAAAATTTTTTTAAATACAAATAAATAGCATGTAACGAAAAGAAAAATACATTTCAAAGTAACCCCACAGAAGGTATTCCAGGTGCCATGAAAATGACCTAGGCTATGGCCTGTTTCTCATCACTGTCTTGAGCAGCCCTGGGCCTCTGGTTATTTCTCCTGTCCCTGGGCTCAGCCTCTTTCTGGCCCAAGGCCCCCAGTGCTCAGCTGGACAATGTTTAAGGCCAATACTGACTGTGTTTCTCCCCTGCTCAAGGTTATATGCAGTTACTACTGGACTTACAGCATTCAGACAACTCATTTATCTCTGGGAAGGTGAGAAAAGGAGATGTCTGCCTTTTTATTATATAAACATCCACTTTTTGAATTTTGTATTATGAGAGGAAATTAATTTTTTTAAAGATTTTTAAAAATTTATTTATTTTTAGAGAGGGAAGGGAGGGAGATAGAGATAGAGATAGAGATAGATAGAGATAGAGAGAGAGAGAGAAACATCAATGTTCAGTTGCTGGTGGTTATGGCCTGCAACCCAGGAATGTACCCTGGCTGGGAATCGAACCTGTGACACTTTGGTTGGCAAGCCCTCGCTCAATCCACTGAGCTATGCCAGCCAGGGTGGAAATTAAATTTTTAAAATGTTTTTTTGTTTTAGTCCTTTTTAGAAAGGCCACTCCTGGTTACACAGTTAAGAAGATGGCAGTGAGATAGGTGGGAGAGGAGTCCACTTGCCCCTGTGCACGGGTGAAACACCCAGCCAATCTTCTGAGGAACAGAGTGAACAGCCAACAGTACCCCAGCATATATGAAGATTGGAGACCAAAAATTGTAGAGGACATTGAAAAATCAGGTGGTAAGGAGAGTGCTTCAGGACAATAATGTTCCCCCGGACCAGGGCAGCTGCAGCCCCAGGCCCGGAGCCCACTGCTCTGCCACAGGATTCTAGGGAGAAAGCCAGGTCAACAGCTCCTTCCCCTGCCAAACAAGGTTTGAGCAGCACCAGGAGGGACCTGGATGCTTGAAGTTACAGCGGGGGAATAAGGATGAAGTGGCAAACACAGAAGGGTGGTGTGCACCCACTGAGACTGGACGCAGGCTGGTAATAGTTGGGCAGTGACAGACCCTGACCCAGATAGTCCCTGGTCTGGTTGGAGAGTTGAGCTGTGCAAGAGGCCAGGCACTTGTTTGGAGAGGCAGGCTTGAATAGAAGGAATTTTTCAAAAAGAAAAAGAAAAAAAAGAGGCACTCAGTGGCTGTTTAGGGAATTCTCCCTCAGCAGCAGCCTCCGCCTCCTGCACCCCTGCCTCGGCAGTGGCTGTGCTCATGGCTGCAGCCCTGGAGGAAGGTGCCTGATGCCACCGCCCCCACCTCCAATGGGCTGGAGGCTGGGAAACTGTGAAGAGTATGGCTCAGGAAGGGAGAAAAGTGAAACCAATCACCCCTCAGCCTGCTGTAGCCAGGAAGACCAAAAGAACTGGCCTGACCAGGTTTAAAGCCAACAGAAGGCTTTTTTTTAAAAAAATGTTCAATTCCTTCTTCTTTTCTTTCCTTCTTTCTTTTTTATTCCTTTCTTCCTTCTTCCTTTCTTTCTTTTTTATTCCTTCTTCTTTCTTTTTTATTTTATTATTTAAAAAAATTTTTTTTAAGTCCCACAAGTGAGACAATAAAACCTGGAGCAGTGAAAGGACCAGGGTTAGACCCAAAGAGGGGTCATCCCAACAACTGAGACAGTGAGACAAAGTTCACTTTGCTATTCCAGAAAACTTGCAAGTTATTGTATATTTGTAATGTTATTTTTTCATGATTTTTACATCTTTTATTTCTCTCTTTCTGTTCAGTCTTCTTCACTTGGTTTGTTAAATTGCATTGTCTGACTGGTTTCCCTTGTTCTCTCTTTCATAGTGTATTGTTAATTTCTTGTCTTTCACTTCACTTGTGTTCCAGTAACACACTACTCTAGGTTCTGTTCTTCCTATTCTTGTTATTCAGATCATGTAGATTCTGTCATATGATTGTTGCTCCATTACTATTGTAAATAATTGCTGTTCCACACACTTGCAAATACCACACAGCACTTCTCCTGGATCTTAGCTCACTTCATTGTTTCCTAAACTTTATTACTGTTGGGGTTAACTCTATTCTCTCACACGCCACACCTATTTTCTATCCTTTACTCTCACTTTACCTCATAATCTGACCTCCCACAAGCTCACTGCTTTCTAGATCCAACTCACAATCCTTGCCCCCTCTAACAAAAGTCTTATCTTTTTTCCACCCTTTCTAAAAAGTGGCTAGGTGGGTAAAATATCATGGTTAACACTATACATGTCCAAAGGATCTCCTACCTCTTCTCTATGGGTTGGTACTTTGAAAAACATAGAATACACTACAGCTCTCTTAAACCATTTTGCCTTCCCCCTCCAACTGATCACAAAAAAGAGTAGGTGGGAGCTGCTGGAAGCTCCCACCAGTATACCTGCTGGAAGAGGAAACCCACCAACAAAGGAACCACCAACAGATAACAACGGAAGAAGGTGAAGCAAGGAGTGGAGGCCACGCTAACCTCAACCCAGGTCCGATCTGGAACTACAACTAAATGGTGGAGAAATTACCCAGAACAAACAACTGAACAAGAGCAAGTGAGAAGCCTCAAAACCACAAACAGAAAAAAGAACCAGCTTCAACATGACCTGTCCACACATGCACAACAGAATACAAGATGTGGTGGACAGAGTGACCCTAAGGTAACCAGCTGGAGGGAAGGACCCACCAAAGAAAGACCAAACAACAATCAAAACCCAAAGACATACAGAGAGCCAACATAAACAGCGGCCCAAGAGAAGTGAGCTCAGGAGATCAAGGAGACTGCACTGCTGAATCTCACAGGCCTTGTATCATAGAAGTTCACACCATAAACGCAGGGAGTCAGAACAGATGAATTTAAGAAGCAGAGGCTAACAGGAAGAGTCTCACAAATAATGGGAAGACAAAGAAACAACCCCCAATGAAAGGAAAAGAGGAAGCCTCAGAAAGAATGCTAAATGAAACAGAGGCAACTCAACTATCAAATATTGAGTTCAAAGCAATGATTATCAGAAAGTTCAATGAGCTCACTGAGAATTACCAAAAACCAGAGGGAAACTACAATGAACTCACTGCAAACTATATCAATATGAAAAAGGAAGCAGAAACTATCAACAAGGGCCAAGAGGAAATGAAGAATACAATTTCTGAACTGAAAAATACAGTAGAAGGAATCAAAACCAGGCTACATGAAGCAGAGGATCAGTTCAGCAAGATGAATGACAAGGTAGAAAAAAACACTCAAAAAGACCAAGAAAAGGAAAAGTGACTCAGAAAGAATGAAGAGGGGTTAAGGGAAATGCAGGAAATATGAATCATAACAATATCCGTATATTAGGGATACCAATATGAGAAGAACATCAAGGTATAGAAAACCTGTTTGAAAAAGTAGTGATGGAAAACTTCCCTAATTTCATGAGAGAAAAAGTCACACAAATCCAGGAAACACAGAGAGTCCCAATCAAGAGGAACACAGAGAGACCCACTTCAAGACATATTATAATTAAAATGTCAAAATTGCAAGACAAAGAGAAAATCTTAAAGGCAGCAAGGGAGAAATAGGAAGTAACATACAAGGGAGGCCCAATAAGACTAGGAGCTGACTTCTTCATGGAAACCCTCCAAGCCAGAAGAGAATGGCAAGAAATATTCCAAGTAATGAAAACCAAGGTCCTGCAATAAAGACTACTTTATCCAGCAAGGCTCTCAATTAAAATGAAAGGCTTAATAAGGAGCTTCCTGGACAAAAGAAGCCTTAAAGAATATACCTCTTACACCAGCTCTGCAAGAGATGTTAAAGTGTCTGCTTTAAGAAGAGGAAGAAAAACAGTGAAAGAGAGAGGAACACTGAGAGAGAGATATGAAAATATGGCAATGAATAAGTACCTATCTATAATAACCTTAAATGTAAATGGACTAAATGCTCCAATCAAAAGACAAAGAAAAGCTGAATGGATAAGAAAGCATGATTCACACATATGCTGCCTACAGGAGACCCACCTCAGAACAAAAGACCTACACAGACTGAAAGTGAAGGGTTGGAAACAAATATTCCATGCAAACAAGCAGGAAAAATAAAAAGCTGGGTAGCAATATTTATGTCTCACAAAATAGACTTCAAAACAAAGGCCATAAAAAGAGACCCAGAAGGGCACTTCATAATACTCAAGGGAAGAAACCACCAAGAACATATAAACATTATAAACATATATGCACCCAACATAGGAGTACCCAAATACATAAGGAAGATTTTGGAGGGACTCAAGAAAGATGTAACAGCAACACACTTACACTAGGAGATTTTAACACCCCACTGTTCAAAAATAGATAGATCTTCCAAACAAATATCAACAAGGACATTGTGGAACTGAATGATGTGTTAGATAGAATGGACTTAACTTAATATATATATATTTAAAATGTTTCTACCTTTTTTATTCAGGCCTGTATCACTATGAACTTCCCTCTCAGGGCTGCCTTTGATTACATATATATAATCTTTCATCCCAAAGAAGCAAAATACACATTCTTTTCAAATGCACATGGAACATTCTCAAAGATAGACCACATGATAGGACACAAAACAAGCCTCAACAAATTCAAGAAAGTTGAAACCATAGAAAGCATGTTCTTAGACCATAAGGGCCTGAAACTAGAAACCAACCCCAAAGAAAAAACTCAAAAATACTCAAACTCATGAAGATTGAATAGCATGCTATTAAATAATGAATGGGTTAAGACTGAGATCAAGGAAAAAATCAAAAAGTTTCTGGAAACAAATGGAAATGAACTCACAATAATCTAAAACTCATGGGACATAGCAAAGGCAGCCCTGAGAGAAGTTCATAGTGATACAGGCATGAATGAAAAAGGTAGAAACATTTCAAATAAACAACCTAATCCTACATCTACAAGAACTCAAGCAACAACGACAAAGACAGCCCAGAGCAAGTAGAAGGAAGGAAATGACCAAGACAGAGCAGAATTAAACAACATAAGAGACTAAAGGAACAATTCTAAAGATAAATAAATCCAGGAGCTGGTTCTTTGGAAAGATAAACAAAATCGCTAAGCCTTTAAGCAGATTCATGAAGAAAAAAAAAACAGAGAGGACCCAAATAAACACAATCAGACATGAAAGAGGAGAGATTACAACTGACACCACAGAAATACAAAGGACTGACAGAAATTACTACAAACAACTATATGACAAGAAATTTGAAAACCACAGTGAAGTGGATAAATTTCTGGAAAAATATAATCTTCCAAAACAGAATGAAGAAGGAGAAAGCCTGAACAGACCAATAACAGCTGACAAAATCAAAGCAGTAATCAAAAAACTCCCAGGACACAAAAGTCCTGGGCCAGACAGTTTCACAGGAGAATTTTACAAAGCATTTAAGGAACAGCTAACCCCTATCTTTCACAGATTATTAAAAAAAAATCCAAGAAGAGGGAAGAATCCCAAACTCTTTTTATGAAGCCAGCATCACCCTGATCCCCAAAACAGAAAAAGACATAACAAAGAAAGAGAACTATGAGCCAGTATCACTGAACAACATAGATGCTAAAATCTTCAACAAAAATATTGTCAAACCACATCCAGCAATATGTTAAAAAGATTATACACCATGACCAAGTGGGATTCATCCCACGGATACGAGGATGGTACAATATTCTCAAATCAATAAACGTAATACATCACATAAAAAAAGCAAAGACAAAAATCACATGATCATACCAATAGATGTGGAAAAAGCATTTGATAAGGTATAGCACCCATTTATGATAGAAACACTCAGCAGAGTGGGAACAGAGAGAGTATTCCTCAACATAATAAGGGCCATAGACAAGAGACCTACAACCAACATCAAACTCAATGGGCAAAGACTAAAATCTTTTCCACTAAGATCAGGAACAAAACAAGGGTGTCTGTTTTCACTTCTATTCAACATAGTATTGGAAGTCCTAGCCACAGCAATTGGACAAGAAGAAGAAATAAAAAGCATTCAAAGTGGAAAGGAGGAAGTAAAACTGTCACTGTTTGCAGATGTCATGATAGTATACATAGAAAATCCTACAGAGTCCAACAAAAAACTACTCTACTTAATAAGTAAATTTGGCAAAACAGCGGATACAAAGTCAATGTTCAGAAATCAAAGGCATTTTTATACACCAACAATGAAATACCAGAAACAGAAATCAGGAAAAAAATTCCATTTGATATAGCAACAAGAAAAATAAAGAACATAGGAAGAAACCTAGCCCAGGAGTAAAAGACCTGTACTTAGAAAACTACACAACATTGAAAAAATAAATTAAAGAAGACACAAACAAATGGAAGCATGTACCATGTTCATGGATTAGAATAATTAACATCATCAAAATGTCCATACTTCCCAAAGCAATTTATAAATTCAATGCAATCCCTATTAAAGTACCAATGGCCTATTTCACAGACATACAACAAACATTTCAAAAATATATATGGAACCATAAACAACCCTGAATAGCTGCAGCAATTTTGAGAAAGAAGAGCAAAGTAGGAGAGAGAACAATACCTGAGATCAGACTGTATTACAAAGTCACTGTAATCAAAACAGCCTGGTACTGGCATAAAAACAGGTACATGGACCAGTGGAAGAGAACAGAGAGCCCAGAAATAAACCCAAGTCTCTACAGTCAATGAATATTCGACGAAGGGGAAAGAAGCATAAAATGGGGTAAAAATAGCCTCTTAAACAAATGGTGTTAGGAAATCTGGACAAGTACATGCAAAAAAATGAAACTCGATCACCAACTTACACCATAGACAAAGATAAATTCAAGGGAGATAAAAGAGTTAAATGTAAGTCACAACACCATGAAAGTCCTAGAGGAAAAAATCTGCAGGAAAATCTCAGACATTCCACGCAGCAACACCTTCACTGATATGTCCCCTAAAGCAAGGGACTTAAAGGAAAGAATAAACAAATGGGACCTCATCAAATTAAAAAGCTTCCACATGGCTAAAAAAAAACAGCATTAAAATGAAAATAGAACAAACTATATGGGAAAACATATTTGCCAATAATACCTCAGACAAGGGTTTGATCTCCAAAATACAAAAAGAACTCACACAACTCCACTCCAAGAAGCCAAAAATCCCAATTAGAAAATGGGCAAAAGACTTAAAGACACTTCTCCAAGGAGGACATACAGAGGGCCCACAGACATATGAAAAGATGCTCAGCATCACTAGCCATTAGAGAGATGCAAATTAAAACCACAATGAGATACCACTTCACACCAATCAGAATGGCCATCATAAAGAAATCAACAAACAAGTGTTGGAGAGGTTGTAGAGAAAAGAGAGCCCTAGTGCACTGTTGGTGGGAATGAAGACTGGTACAACCACTGTGGGAAATAGTATGGAATTTCCTCAGAAAACTAAAAATGGAACTGCCTTTTAACCCAGGAATTCTACTGCTGGGATTATATCCTAAGAACCCCAAAACACCAATCCAAAAGAACCTATGCATCCCAATGTTCATAGCAGCATAATTTACAATAGCCAAGTGCTAGAAGCAACCTAAGTGCCCATCAGTGAATGAGTGGATCAAAAAACTATGGTACAACAACCGGCCAAATTGGAGGCGTAGGTAGACATACTGTGCCTCCTCACACAACCAAAAGAAGGACAACAATTTAAAACAAACAAACAAATAAAACAACCAGAACTGAAAGAAAATCGAACTGTATGGAAGTTGGAAAACCAAGGAGTTAAAGAGACATTCATCCAGACTGGTAGGAGGGGTGGAGATGGGCAGTGAGGCAGAGAGGATTTGAGGTCGGCAAGGCAGTAGTGGGCAGACCAGGTGAGGTGGTAGATTGCGGACTGGGCAGTCCCACATTCTCATGCAGATAAACCAGGAGAAATAACTGGGGAGCGGGATGGTCTGCTCAACCCAGGCCCTAGCTCTGGGAAATACAGCCTCAAACCTCTGCTTGAAAACACGTGTAGGGGTTGAAGCAGCAGGAGAAACTCCCAGCCTCACAGGAGAGTTTGTTGGACAGACCCACAGGGTCTTAGGACATACACAAGCCAACACACTCGGGAATCAGCACCAGAAGGGCCTAATTTGCTTGTGGGTAGCAGGGGAAGTGACTAAAATCTGGGAGAGAGCAGAGCAAGCGCCATTGTTCCCTCTCTGACCCCTCCCCCACATACAGCATCACAAAGCAGCGACATGGGTTGCCCCACCCTGGTGAACACCTTAGGTGGTGAACACCTAAGGCTTCCCCACTTATACATAGCAGACATGCCGAGACAAAAAAAATGGCCCAAATGAAAGAACAGACCATGCTCCAGAAAAATACAAGTAAGCGACAAAGAGATCACCAGCCTATCACATGCACAGTTCAAAACACTGGTAATCAGGATGCTCACACAATTGGTTGAATTTGGTCACAAATTAGATGAAAAAAATGAAGGCTATTCTAAGTGAAATAATGGAAAATGTACAGGGAACCAATAATGATGAGAAGGAAACTGGGACTCAAAACAATAGAGTGGACCAGATGGAAGGAAGAAACATCCAACCAGAAAAGAATGAAGAAACAAGAATTCAAAATAATGAGGAGAGGCTTAGGAACCTCCAGGACATGTTTAAACGGTCCAACATCCGAATTATAGTGGTACCAGAAGGAGAAGAGGAAGAGCAACAAGTGGAAAACTTACTTGAACAAATAATGAAGGAAAACTTCCCCAATCTGGCAAAGGATATAGACTTCCAGAAAGTCCAGGAAGCTCAGAGAATCCCAAAGTTGGACCCAAGGAGGAACACACCAAGGCACACCATAACTACATTAACCAAGGTAAAAATGAAGGAGAGAATCCTAGAAGCAGCAAGAGATAAGGGGACAGTAACCTACAAAGGAGTTTCCATAAGACTATCAGTTGCTTTCTCAAAAGAGACCTTATAGGTAAGAAGGCGCTAGAAAGAAGTATTCCAAGTCATGAAAGGCAAGGACCTACATCCAAGATGACTCTATCTAGCAAAGCTATCATTTAGAATGGAAGGGCAGATAAAATGCTTTTCAGATAAGGTCGTGTTAAAGGAGTTCATCACCACCAAACCCTTATTATATGAAATGTTAAAGGGACTTATCTAAGAAAAAGATAAAAAATATGAACAGTAAAATGACAGCAAACTCACAATAATTAACAACCACACCTAAAACAAAAGCAAAAGCAAACTAAGCAAACAACTAGAGCAGGAACCGAACCATAGAAATAGAGATCACATGGAGGGTTATCAACAGGGGAGTAGGAGGGGGAGAGAGGGGGAAAGGTACAGAGAGTAAGTAGCATAAATGGTAGGTAGAAAATAGACAAGGGAAGGGTAAGAATAGTATGGGAAATGTAGAAACCAAAGAACTTATATGTATGACACATGGACATAAACTAAAGGGGGGAACGTGGGTGGGAGGGGGTGTACAGGGCAGAAGGGAGTAATGGGGGAAAATGGGACAACTGTAATAGCATAATCAATAAAATATATTTAAAATTTTTTTAAAAATAAAATGCCTCAATTATATCATAAACAAACAAACAAACAAACTGCAGTACATTTACACAATGGAATGCTACATAGCAGAGAGAAAGAAGTAGCTCCTCTTCCTTTTGAGAGAGTGTGGATGGAACTGGAGAGCATTATGCTAAGTGAAATAAGCCATGTGTTGAGGAACAAATACCATATGATCTCACCTTTAACTGGAATATAGTCAACAAAAGAAAAAAGCAAACAAAATGTAACCAGAAACATTGAAATTAAGAACAACCTAACAATGAGAAGGGAGGGGACAATAGGGAGAAGGGTTTGCAGGAACTACTATAAAGGACACATGGACAAAAGCAAGGGGGAGGGTGAAAGCAAGGGAGGGAGGTGTGTTTGTCTGGGGTGGAGAGGAGTTGTGGCAGGAAAATGCAGACAACTGTAATTGAATAACAATAAAATAATTTTTAAAAAGGCCACTCTCACTCAAAGATTATTATTTTAAAGATTATTATTTTTTATATTTTCTTGGTTTTCAGTAGTACCTTTATGGTTTTAGTGTTAATATTTAAATCTTTGCTGCATGTGAAGTTAATTTAAATGTGAAAAACAAGATAAGGGTCTAACTTTTTGTTTTTTTCCAGGTGATTATCTATTTATCCCAATATATAGTATTGAAAATATTATGTTCCTTCCACAAAGATAAAACCTACTTTTATCATATATAAATTCTCTATTTTTTATTTATGAACTGTTTATTCTGTTCACTCATCCATTTATATACCATCTCACTGTTTTAATATAGCTTGAAAATATATTTTTAATGTATGCCTGTTTAATCTCCCTTGTTACTCTTCTTTTCAGAATTATCCTGGTAATGTTAAATTTTTAGAAAAATGTATGCTGTAGAATTAGCTTTTTATTTCTTTTAAGAAAATCTCATTAATATTTTTACTATGATATCACTAAATTTATTGGTTAATGCAAGGAAAATTGGCATACTTCTGATGGGTGCAAGTGTCTTCTGGGCCCCTCAATGGCTGTGGAAAGTTTTTTCCTGGTGGATATTGTATGATTCTTTTTAAGTTTCTTATTAGGTATTAATTATAGTCCAGATTCAATCATATTTTCCCCTGCTTCCTATGACTTCAGTTTCAGTCCTAATATTAAGCAGTTATTCAAAGCAAATAGAAAACTACAGTGATATATTGAATTGTATCTGGACATTCTAATTAGACCTTTCTCTTTAAGTTTTGGACTCTCCCGAGATGAAACACACATGGAAAATTCATAAAATAGATAATCACCTTCTTCCTGTGATGCTGTCTTCAAGAACAATTCATACCCATATACTATACTTAAAATATATATATATATATAATAAACACATCATTTAAATTATATACTCATAATTTAAAGTGTTCAGTTTCGTCTGGAATGCAGTTAGCTGGCTGACTTTTACTGAAGAGACTCATGTCATATATGGAAAAAAAACTGAGCAGAAGTAAAACACTTCACATTTGTGGGGCTGAAAAACTTGGCAAAGGCAGATGGCATACTTACCGGGACAGGATTCCCACAAAGCTCCGCACAGGAGAGCCGTGCAGCAAGGGCTTCACAGTGCCAAGCTGGCTCAGAAACTCTGTGCTTTCATTCACTCTTCCAACTCTAAATATCTGCAGGACGTCCACAGGTCTTTTACTGTAAGAATTAGGAAAAAATCTTGAGGTTAAATAATTGAAAGCAAAGTGAAAAATCATTATTAGCAACAGAAACCACCAAATAGCCCAAACATCTGATGCAATGAATCATAACACATTATATCTTGGAAATATTATGCAGCCATTAAAAATCACACTAAAAAAATAAATAAGAATGTGAAGTAAAACTTACAGTAAAATATAAATTTTAAAAGTAGGTTACAAGGCCCTGGCTGACAAGATTAGTTGGGTTGGAGTGTCGTCCCAATACATGAAGGTGGTGGGTTCAATCCCTGGTCAGGGCACTTAAAAGAATCAACTGATGAATGTATAAATAAATGGAACAACAAATCAATGTTTCTTCCTTTTTCTCTCTGTCTTTATTCCCCTCTCTGTCTAAAATACTTTTCAAAAAAGTAGACTACAAAACCTACTGATTCCGAATTTTGTCATATACTATATACTATATAAAATACACACGTTGAATGAGCCCATTCATTCATTCATGCATTCATTCTATAAAGAGACTCAGTGCCAAGTATTCTGACAGGCACTGGAAGTAAGATAACATGGTCTCTTGCTTCATGGAACTTACATTCTAATGAGAGACAAAAATCAATAAGTTAACAAATGCCTGATTTTAAGTGCTTCTGAAGAAAACAACCAGGTTCAGAGAGAGGTGGTCAAGAAAGGCCTCTCTTTGGAGGTGACATGTATTGGAACATGGCATACATAATGCTGTACATATTTTCGAGATCTAACTGCCTCTTATGGGAAAACATATTGGACTGGGCAGGAGTTGCAAGAACATCAGGAAGCATGCTATAGATGAGACAACAGTGGTCTGCACTAAAGGTGGCAGCAGTGTAAAAGAAAGCCAGTGGATTAAAGATATTTGGAAGCAGAATGGACAGAACATGGCAATGTGGGGACAAGGGAGAAAGACTCATCAAAGGTCAGGTGGGTGGCTAAGATGGGGAACCATGGGAAAAAACTGGGGGTACCACTGAGGGAAAGAGCTGTAGGTGCTGAGGGGTTAAAAAATGCCTCAATAAGAGGCATAATGAGAGCTTATTGAGCAAGTCTTCGTAGCTCCATGCTCAATGGTGTCAAGTGATGTAAATACTCCTACCATTGCTCAGGACAAAAGCCAAGTAATATTACAAATCAGGACTTTTATTCAGAGCGCTAGTCCACCAGCATACCACTGGATGGAGAGAAGAACCAGAAATCAGTTAGATCTATGTTCTGCACCAAAGTGTTTACAGTAGTTATATAATCTCTGGGCTATCCTGAGTGGTAAGATATGGGGTGATCTTTAATCTCTTCATGTTTTTACACAGTTGCTAAACTTTTAGCAAAGTATAAATTTAAGAACAAAAATTAATATGAAATAAATCATTACTAGTGAAATGAAATGAAGAAAATCTAATTTTTCCCAGCAGCAGAATCTCTTCCTAGAAAAAAGCCCACCTTTGGTGGGTGGGATGGCAAGATCTCCAATGGCTTGCTTGACTTGTATTAGGTGGTTGAACTGCACTGCCTCTTCAGGTCTTCCCTTTGACTCCCTGGGAAAAGCCAGTCACTCTCCTCCTGATTCTACCTTCACTGTCACCAGGTTCTTCATTAGTATTAAATCACAGCAGAGACTTCCGGCGAGATAGAGGCATAGGTGGACGTACCGTACCTCCACGCACAATCAAGATTAGAACAACAACAATTTAGAGGCAGAATAACACCCAGAACTGATAGAGAATTTATCTGAATGGAAGTTGGATAGCCAAGAAGTTGAAGTAGACCCATTCATCCAGACTGGTAGGAGGGGCAGAGAGGAGGAGTGGGCGCGGGTAGTGGCGCGGAGATCGGGGAGAACTGGGTGCATAAGGCAACCGGGAGAGTAAGGCAACCGAGTGCGTAAGCCATCTGGGATGCGCAAGATTGCAGCGCAGCGGTGGACCCTGAGTACACAGGCGGCGGCTGTCGGACCCAGTGAGGCAGCATTGTGGACCAGGGCAGAGCGCGCAACCCAGGATCCCAGGGTGGTTACTGACGCCCCAGGAGAGCGGAACTACCGCCATTGTTCCCCCCCACCCCCCGCCCCACCCCCACATACAATGTCACAATCTAGTGATTGGGGTGCCCAGCTCCGGTGAACACCTAAGGCTCTGCCCCTCACTGTAACAAAAGCGACCAGACCGGAAAAAAAAAAAAAGGAGAGAGAGAGAGACATGTTTCCAACACAAGAACAGCTCAATCCCCCAGGACTCATCCTTTTGAGTGACTAAGAGATAGCCAATCTATCAGATGCACAGTTCAAAAACACTGGTGATCAGGAAGCTCACAGAATTGGTTGATTTTGGGCACAAATTACATGAAAAAATGCAAGTTACCATAAAAGAGATGAAGGAAGATGCATGGAGAATCAATAGTGAAGGGAAGGAAACTGGGACTCAAAACAATAGAGTGGACCAGAAGGAAGAAAAAAACATCCAAGCAGGAAAGAATGAAGAAATAAGAATTCAAAAAAAACGAGGAGAAGCTTAGGAACCTCGAGGACATCTTTAAACGTTCCAACATCCGAATTATAGGGGTACCAGAAGGGGAAGAGGAAAAGAAACAGATTGAGCACATATTTGAACAAATAATAAAGGAGAACTTCCCCATTCTGGCAAAGGAAATAGACTTCCAGGAAGTCCAGGAAGCTCAGAGAGTCCCAAAGAAGTTGGACCCAAGAAGAAACACACCAAGGCACATCATAATTACATTAGCCAAGGTAAAAATTAAGGAGAGAATCCTAGAAGCAGCAAGAGATAAGGAGACAGTAACCTACAAAGGAGTTCCCATCAGACTGTCAGCTGATTTCTCAAAAGAGACCTTATAGGCAAGAAGGGGCTGGAAAGAAATATTCCAAGTCATGAAAGACAAGGACCCACATCCCAGATTGCTCTATCCAGCAAAGCTCTCATTTAGAATGGAAGGTCAGATAAAGTGCTTCTCAGATAAGGTCAAGTTAAAGGGGTTCATCATCACCAAGCCCTTATTTCATGAAATGTTAAAGGGACTTATCTAAGAAAAGAAAATAAAGAAAAAACATGTATAGTAAAAGGACAGCAAACTCACAATTATTAACAACCACACCTAAAGCAAAACCAAAAGAAACTAAGCAAACAACTAGAACAGGAACAGAACCACAGAAATGGAGATCACATGGAGGGTTAACTACAGGGGAGTGGGAGGAAGAGAGATGGGGAAAAGGTACAGAGAATAAGTAGCATAGAATGTAGGTTGAAAATAAATAGGGGGAGAGTAAGAATAGTATGGGAAATGTAGAAGCCAAAGAACTTATAAGTATGACACATGGACATGAACTAAAGGGGGGGATGTGGGTGGGAGAGGGTGTACAGGGTGGAGGGGAGTGAAGGGGGGAAAATGGGACAACTGTAAGAGCATAGTCAATAAAATATATTTTAAAAAATCACAGCAGAAATCAAGGGGAGGGTCAAAAGTCAAACCAAAAGAAATCAAAATAATCTGATTATATATGAAAGCAAAATAAGGAAAGGATCTAAAGAATGGATTTTTAAAAATTGAGGCAAAAGTCACATAACATAAATTTAAATATTTTGATGTGTACAGTTCAGTGGTATTTGGTACACTCAAAATGTTGTGCAACCACCACTCTATCTAGTTCCTAAACATTTCATCACCCCAAATACCGCATACTCATTTAGCAGTCAGCCTTCATTCCTCCTTTCCTGGAACCAGGCAATTTGCTTTTTGTCTCCCTGCATCAGATTTACCTATTCTAGACATTTCGTATAAATGGAGTCATACAATATGCAGTCTTTTCTGTCTGGCTTCTTTCACTCAGCATCATGGTTTCAAGGTTGATCTGTGTTGCATCATGTGTCAGTGCCTCATTCCTCTTAATGGCTCAATAATATTCCATTACATGTATATATCCTATCTTGTTATTTAAATCATTCACCCATTAATGGATATTTCAGTCATTTCCACCTTTTGGTTTTTGAATGGTGCTGCTGTGAACATTCATGTACAAGTATCCGTTTGAGCACTTATTTTCAGTTCTTTTGGGTCTGCAACTAGGGTGGACTTGCTGAGGCATGTGATCATTCTGTGTTTAATTTATTGAGGAATAGCCAAATAGCAGCTCTGCCATTTTACACTCCACAAGCAATGTGTGAGGGTTCCTATTTCTCCCCATTTTAATCAACACTTATAATTTACCACTTTTTAAAATATAACCTTCTTAGTGGGTGGAAGTGGTATTGGGAATGAAATTTAAAGATTACCACCTGAGAAAGACAGAACATATTTTGAGATAGGTCTGAATCCATCCACAGGAAGGAGTGGCTAGGTCTGGTTGGAGTAGAGCACTGGAAAACCAACTCCTAACAACAACGAAACCTACACATGACCTGACTGGGGCATTTGCAGACTTCCATGGTGTAAATTCTCCTCCTAGTGGTTTAACAATCAGTTAACAAAATTTCTAAAAATTTAACCACTGGTCCCCACAAGCTGGTATGAGAGCTGCCATTCACCACTGTTGGCTCTAAGGCATGTGCAAGGCTGAAGCAGGTTTACCTGGATGTTACCTGAGATTCAACATGCCAGCAATGCCCAAAAGAGAGACTTCAGGCACAGGGGTGCTGCTGTGGGTTGAACGACCAAGCCAATAAAAGTAGTCTCCACCCCTGAGAAAAATTAATGAAAGTAATTTCTGAGCCTTTGAGGCTGGATCCAGGCTCTTGGCTGAGGTGATTCCACAAAGGCCCTAACATCACTGAGAGCTGTCTGAGCAGCTGATCAGCTGTGTTTGTTATTACTACTGCTGCCACAGGTTGCAGAATGCACACCAGCACAGGAAACAGGAACATGCACAGTGAGTGAGGAAAGAGGTGACTGATGTGGAGGGGTGCCATAGCTCTTATAAGTTTTCAAGATGCTTATGCCATAGAATGGTCATTTTAGAAACTGTTACACACATATTTTTGTGTATAACACAAATATATGTTAAAATCTTAATTTAAATTCATTTTCTTATGTAACACCCTTCAGACAGAACCTTAACATCCTTTGACTTAAATTTTTTAAAAAACCTCATTTATTTATTTTTTGTTTAGAGAGAGGGGAAGGGAGTGAGAAAGAGAGGGACAGAAACATTGATGTAGGAGAAAACATTGATTGGTTGCCTTCTATACTTGCTGCAGCCAAGGACTGAACTCACAGCCTAGGCATGTGTCCTGACTGGGAATCAAACCTGTGACCTTTTGGTTTGTGGGATGATGCCCAGCCAACTGTGCCACATCAGTTAGGGTTTATTTCAATTTTTTTAGTTTAATTCTCACCAAGATTTGGTAACCTTGAAATCCAAGTGGAATAGTAGGGAGTTTTTCAACCATAGCACACTGCCTCATGCCCTATTATAAATACAGAAGAGTCCTGGCCAAGCAGCTCAAGGGTTAGAGTATCATCCCCATGCACCAAGGCTGTGGGTTCGATCCCTGGTCAAGGCACGTACAATGAATGCATAAATAAGTAAAACAACAAATTAATGTTTCCCCCACCCCTCTCTAACCCTTCCTCTCTCTAAAATCAATTTAAAAATTTTTAAAAAACATACACAGAAGAAGTAATTGGTCATCACAACACAGTTACCTCGTTACCAAGAATTCATGTATCTAGGGAATTGTGGCAATCGATTGTTTCCAAATCTGAAATAACATTACAGAAGAACAGATCGAAATGCATTTCTTCATGCCTACCTGTGGTTATTTTGCAATACCTCTTCTCTAAGTCTTAAAAACTCCTCTGTGTTCTGTCCTACATGCTCAATCTTGCATCGCAAAGCTCGGTATTTGGCAAGAGATGGTGGATTGGGTTTGGAAAGATTAGTTTCACAGACATTAACCATGTCTCTTATTAGCTGTGGATGGAAATGATACACAGATGTTAGAATTACCACATATCCAAAAATTTACATTACATTACATTTTCTCAAAAAGATTGGAAAAATAAGCTTTGTTCACCAAAGCTTTTGATTAATATCTACCTGTGTTGTAAGTGGCATATATTTTTTAAAAGATTTCATTCATCTTATTTTTAGAGAGAGGGGAAGGGAGGAAGAGAGAGAGAGAAACATTAATGTGTGGTTGCCTCTTGCATGTCCCCCACTGGTGACCTGGACAGCAACCCAGGCATGTGTCCTGACTGGGAATCAAACCAGCAACTCTTTGGTTCACAAGGTGACACTCAATCCACTGAGCCACACCAGCCAGGGCATGTAAGTGGCATATTAAAGGTAATATAGTCACTTCAGTGACAGCAAACTACAGGGTCTGGTAGAAGTAATGCCTGCCTGAGTGTGGTTGGTAGGGTAATAATATGGGTGTAATAATTTATAGTTTTAATTTGAACATTTCACCTAAAATATCATATGGTGTGCTTGGGTGTGATATTGTTCTGTTACAGAAATACATGCTTATGATTTTGTAATAAAAGATGTTGTAATAAAAAAGGGGCATTATTTGTGCTAGACCTGTACACGATAATAATAACAGTGGCCACGACTGACATGGCTCAGTGGGTTGGACATCATCCCACAAAGCAAAAGGTTGTTGGTTTGATTCCTGGTCAGGGCACACACCTGGATTGTGGGCCAGATTCCCAGTGGGAGCACACGAGAGGTAACTGATGGATATTTCTCTCACACATCAATGTTTCTCTCCCTGTCCTTCTCCCTCCCTTTCCCTCTCTCTAAAAATGAATTTAAAAAGTAAAAAAATCTTAAAAAATAATAATGGTGTACATGAGGACAATACTTCATTATTCATAAAGTGTTTTGGGGTACATTATTCCTTTAACTATACTACAACACTGGACTTACTATTATTAGATCTTATTGTCCTCATTGTATAGATGAAGAAAGTGAGACTCTGAGAAGTTAAACTAATTACTTGCTAATGATCCTGCAGTGAGGAAGGGAGAGTGACAAAACAGGAACTCAGATCCACAGGCTGCGAGTTCAATTCTGCTTAACAAAAAAGGCATTAAGCGTGTTCTGTATGGCATGCATTGTATTAGACTTGAAAGATACAAAGATGCATAGGACATGGGTCCCTTCCCCAAGTGGGAACCCAAGAAGATTAATATATTCATAGATAATGGAGTTTGAAGGAGAGAACACAGCTCCTAGATATTCTGAATTAGGGTTAATAGAGGATTATGCTGCTTTTAGCATCTTTGGGAATAAAAAGGATATTGTCACAAGTCTTTATGATGCACCAACCATAAAATAAAGGATTAAGAAGTACAAATTTCCAGTTACAAAACAGTCACAAGGATGCAAATTACAGCACAGGGAATATAGTCAGTAATATTATAATAACTATGTATAGTGCCAGATGGGTACTAGATTTTTTGGAGTGATCACTTCGTCAGTTATACAAGTATAATCACTATGTTCGACACCTGAAACTAATATAATACTGTATGGCAATGGTAATTGAAAACTAAATTTAAAAAAAATGGATACATTTGTCTAAATAAAAGTAAAAATTTCTGTATGGTAAAAGAGAACAAGTTAACTACCACCAACACAGTCATCACAAGCAAAGTAAAATAACCAAATAACTGCAGAAAATACTTGCAACTTATATCACAGATGAAGCTTCCTAACTTATAAAGAGGACCTAAAAATCATGAAGAAAATGACCAAGACCCAAAAGAAAAGAGACAAAGGCCATGAGTAGACCGTTCACAGAAAAAGAAACACAAACATCCCTTAACCATTTGAAAAAGTGCTCAGGCTCACCACACGGAGGGATCACTTCCAATCAAGAGATTGGTAAAGTCTGAAATTGACAAATACTCTGTTGGCATGAATACCAGAAATAGAAACTCATGCATTGGTGGTGGGAGGGCAGAACAGTATCACCCCTGTGAGGGAATCAGACAAAGTCTATCACAGTTACATCCTTTAGTCCAGCATGTTGACTGTTGGCACCATATCCCAGAGCTACCACTGTACACAGAGAAGATGACAAACATACACGGTTATTCCCTGTGGCTCTGTTTGTGATAGCAAAGTCCAGAAAGAATTGAAATGTGCAATGACAGGCAGTATGCCCTCCAATGTGGTACATCCCACAGTGGACTACTATGAAGATAATCCCCATGTACAGAGTATTTTAAATGAGGGAAGTTGGTACAGAATGGCAAAGATAGTACACTATTATTATTATTAAATATTATTCTACCCTCTATTTTTATATAAAGTAATATGCTATATTCTTATTCGTATTGATTTGCATAAAGAAACTGTACAAACACTAACAAGAAACTAGTCAAAATGTTTATCAGCATGAGGAGTGCGGATGGGTCAGAGGGAACAGTGTATAATAGAAACTGTTCTGAGTGTACTTTTTTAGTATCATTTTGAATTTTAAATTAGGTAGATATATTATCTTTTGAAAATATAAAATTTAAATTAAAAAGTATCTGGATGGGCAGCATCCATACCCTCTCAGTAGCAAAACCATTGATAAAGGTTCTTCACTCTGGATGTAAGACAAATCATGGAATTTACATTTGGAAGGGTCCTATATCATCTCATTGTTGATTCTTCACTGATTTGGGGTACAGACTCCTCTGAGAACCTGTTGAAAGCTATAATTTCCCCCAAATGTGCAAAATTTCACATCTATAAACTCCTCTGAAGTTTAGGTCAGGCATCTCTGACCTTGGCTCAATCCCTTCAACCATGAACAAGACAACTCAGAGCCAGAGAGTCACACAAGTTCATCCAAGGTGGGGTGGACTGTGGCTGCCTCCATGCTATATTCCTTTTTGCTAACTGAGCCTTACTCCTCCCCCTGCAGCTTGAGGGGGATGACCCATTTCTGAGCAGTCACAGTAACTCCATTCCCCTGGCCAGTGACTGCCTCAGGAATGTACATAACTCAATTCTGACTAAAGGAATAAAAGTCTGCCAGGGGCTTCCCCTAAGAGAAACCAAAACACATATTCTGGGTGGGATGCTATGAATTGTAGCTGTAAGCTGATGGAAAGGGGAGTCAGGCTGACAGAAGCTGTCATTTTATAGGCAGGTCAGAAATATAACCTTGAAGTGCATTGGACCAGCAGCCACTATACATCTGGACTTCTTGTTATACAAGGTAATAAATCTCCTCATTGTTTAAGTCAGGGGCAACTTTGTTTCTTTGCAGAAAGAATCCCAACTCATCTTCTGATCTGGAAAATTATTTTACAGAGTAGCAATTCTAAACATATTTGCAATTGTACTACTATTCCAACACCTTCCAGTTTGGAAATACGGTTCAGATAACTTCCATGAGGACTGAAAACGTTCTAAAATGGCTCAGCAATTTATTTTTGAGCAAACTCAAAGAAGTTAGAGATACCTTCTGTGACTCAGTGTTAATTTGTTCATCGGATTTGAAAAGACCCCTCCCCCAACATATTTTAAACTGAATTCTATATTCCAGGGATTTACCTGGCAGAGGTCCTCTTTCTTGGCTAATAGTCTCAGGTTAACCTTTTCTGTTGTTGTACCTCTGTGAGGTATTAATCTGTAGAACTCACTCATCATCTTTTGCAGTTGCTCTTCTGTCTCTCCATTTTTCAGTGCTTGCTTTACTAGGAGGAGAATTCCCTCTGCTTTGCTCACCTTTAAACAGAAGATGATATACTTATTAAAATGAGATCTTAATCATATAGAAAGTGAAGAAATATATAAAAATAGCTAAAATAGTTGCCAGACATGTTGTAAATGTTAGTTTTCTGGACACCTGTCATAAAATAAACACGGTGTTTACTGGAGATATATCCTAGTGGTGATGACAACGCCACGAGGAGTTTCCCAAACTGGCTTGGCTTAACGAGAGGGAAGAACCACAGTCTGTACTACATACAATCCATATGTCTATATCTATATATCCACAGAGAAAGGAGTACTCATGCAATGGTAGGAGACCTGCTTTTCACATGAGACACTTAGAAATATGTCAGAATCAAACTAGGAGCAAACCGCACCAGAACATGTTTTGAATGACACAAGTACTTTTTGGACTCTACCCCAGGAAACATTTTTGCCCTGAAATAGATTCATTTAATTCCATAGAGGAATTGTCTGTATTATTTGAATATGAGAATGTACTTGTACAAGTTGGACCACTGAGAACATTTTCTTTCATCTGCTCTTTTAATTGTATATAATTAAGAAGAGCAGTTTCTGGAGGGCTGGGAGCCTGCCTCTCTTCCCCTTGGAGGGTCAGAGGTACAAGGCTCTGAAGCAGGTACAATGGAGTAGATTAGGATCTGATTAGGGATGAGAAGACCAAGAACATCCATGTCTCTCAGGCCTGTACAAACCTCCTGACCAAGAGAAGTGGGCCTCCTGATGAGCCAAGCTTTAATCAGCAATCATGCCTGACATTTTACATGTGGGAATGTCTGGTTTTCTTAAAAGCTTATCTCTCCTCAGTGTGGCCTGCTCCACAATAAGAAGAAAGAACAGGAATGTATCTAAAAATAACAACCATTGCTCAAACAGAAGTGGTGCCACTGAGGCTAAGAAACCAGGAAAGTAGATTTGTCAGGGTGCAGGCTCTGTTTCAAGGACACGTGTGACTTACATCATTAAGACTGATCCTGCTCATGGACTCCAGGAGCGTGTGCTCCAGGTGGCCGAGCGCCTCTGTCCAAATCATCTCCACTAAATCACTCACTTCTTGGCTCAGAGTGCTTGAATGTATTACCTCCTCCAATAGCAACTGCAACAAAATAGCAACAAAACAGAAAGTTTTCATGCGTAGGTTTATTTTTAATAGAGATGATCAGAGGTATGAGAATAATTACAGCCAAGAGAAGGCTGCTCACACACAAGTAACTGTTGATACTATGGGCCTCCCCTTTCTGTTCAGCTCTCCCTCTACCTCCTCCCTAAACCATCCCTCTTCCCTCCTTCTCTCTTTTAGTCCCATTTTATTTTTCCTTTTGCCATTTTCTTCACTCTAAACTTTAGGCCTGCCAATGGAATGAGGTTAAGTGGTATTAAGGGTGAAGGAACCCTGACTCCTGGCCCAGGTTGTAGGGGAATCTGATAGCTGTGATGATCTGTTGCTGGAATAAGCCCTAAGTTTTGAGGCTCATCCTGGAACTCCTTTTGTAGCTTACAAGCCTTTCTGTGGGTTCACTGTTCCTTTTCCTAACTCCCACTCTTCTCTCTGACCAGTTTTTCATTTGCCATAAAGAAAACATTTCTCTTAAAAATAGTTGATAACACAAAATAACATAAATAAATCAATCTTACTGCTTGCAATTTTTCAGATGCTAATTGGGTGGCTTCAGGGGTAAAAGATTCTCTTAGTAGAAATCCTTGTTTCTTCAGCTCTTCAATGTAATTTTCATAGTACTCACTTGCATCCGCAGAGGTGTGCTTTACAGAGAACTGATCTCTAGGCTGTGAATATAGTATGTAGCAAAAATGTGAGCATATGAGGATACAGTAACTTAGTGTCCATCTTTACTGAATACCTACTATGTACCATGGGGATAGGAACATAAACAAGGCCTTAGATCCCTGCTATTGTCAAGGGAACCATGACACTGACAGACCTCCTCCTGGACTGGTAGCTACAGGACACCTCTAAGACTTGGCAAAAAACTATGTCATGTTCAAGTACTGCATTGAAGAAGGTAGAGTTCTGACTACTGAAAAAATAAATAAAATTTAAAATAAACCATTAAAAGTAAATAAAATCTTTTTTAAAAAGGTGGAATTTAACATAATTTCCATCAAAATGGTTTAATAAAAGAGAAGGGTCTAGAAGAGAATCTCTTCTGGAACAGCTCCTTCTCTGCTTGTTAAGTGAGGGTCATTTCTATCAAGGTGAACAGACTCACCATGGAGACACATGTCTGAAGAATGTGCCCAGCAACAAGTCCTACAGAGAGCGGGAAGAGACTTGCTGGCTTAGGCAGTGTCATTGTTTTTTTCTCAATAAAGAAAAAAAAATGATAACATTGTACCATTATTTCCAAGTTGATTTTCAGTTTTTACCCACACAACTAAATCCTCCACCAAATATAGCCTACATGTTAAGGTGAAAGGTTAACAAAACCCTTTCCCCTTCTTGGACACACCTGAGCTTGGATTAACTTTTTATAGCTGTTCCCATGGAAACCTTTAAGGGTGGAGTGCCAGCTGTAATATTAGGCAAAATAGCTTTGGTAATAGTGACTTGTCAGTCAATTGCATTGGGACTGGAAATTCAGTGAATGAACCATAAACAGCGATGGGAAACCTGTGTGATGGGGCTTCCCTGGGAGAAGTGACTCCAATAACAGACTCTTCCCTTAATTAAGGGCATCTCGACCCCAGGCCCTGTTCTAAAAGTCAGGGGCTCCTGGGGGTGAGCTTCTACGCCAGGTGGATCTGCACCCATCTGACATGAGCCTCCTTCCTTGCCCAGAGCTAACCCTGGTGTGGGCACAAAGCAAGCATGTCCACAGCCTGAGCCAAGTACTGGGAGGACCACCAGCCCCACTGAGCAGTGCCCATGCGTGCTGCTGTTTCCTGACTGTAAGCTGAATGTCTAATAATAGAAGACAGTCTGACGGTTTTGTAGCATTTTCTTTGAACTTTAGGTATTAGTTCTGAATTTATTTTTGTTTCATAGTTGTTTTAGATTGGTCTCTACAAAGCCTTCCTTGCAGCTCAAAGCCTACAACAGCTCAGACATTTTGCTGTCACAGTGGGTCACAGTGGGTCACAGAGGGTCAGTCATAAATGTGCTATTTCCTCCCAGGTGGCAATTTCTGAGGAGCAGGTATAAGTATTCTTTATACTTGGATTCTGGCCTCTAGTAGAATGCTTGGTACACAGTAGGTGTGTGAATGGATTGCTTCGAAAGGTATGGAAAGTTTCTGTAAGCAGCTCAGTACAGGGGCAAGAACCCTATACAGTGAATGTCTTCCTCCAATGAGCCCCTCTGTGCTGTTCTGGTCAAGGGGTGCTGGGCTCGCCCTGCTCTCCTTACCTGGCAATTTTCAAAAGGGAACACATTTTGACTTTTCAAACCTATGTACCAGGCAAAACGAAAAATATGAATAGGTTGGCTACTTCACTAGCCAATGTTAAGGGAACTAGTTATGAATGAGGGTAAATAAACATGCAGAAATTGATAGAAAGACCATTACCTCAGTGCCACTGGCCGGGAGGAAGTGTGCGGCTATGAGGAAGGCTGGGTCCCCTGGGTCTTGGGAGCACTGCAACTCCACCACGGCAGTTTCCTGACCTCCCTGGGGCCCCACCTGGAAAACAGCTTGGTCTATCATAAGCAGCTTTAATTAAACAACAAATTGTACATGCCATTTTAAAAGGCTGATTATAAAACTAGTACATGCTCATTTGGAGATATCATGCAGAAAATTCAAAAAGTTCAAAGATAAAATAAAAAATAAACTGAAATCATAGTATCAATATATAACCACTATTAATATTTAGGTATATTTCACTCCTGTATTTTTACTATAGGTCTAGCTGCATATGTTTAAATGACACCAGTTTTCTTTTTTTTTAAAGTATAGTTTATTGATTATGCTTTCAGTTTTCCTAATTTTCCCCTTTATCCCCCCTCCGTTCTGCATCCCCCACCCTCAAGCATTTCCCCCTAGTTCACATTCATAGGTTGTACATGTAAGTTCCTTGACTTGTTTCCTATATCATTCTTAACCTCTCCCCATCTATTTTTTGCCTACCAATTATGATTCTTATTCCCTGTACCTTCCCCCCTATTCTTCCTCTCCCCTTCCCCACTGAAAACCCTCCATGTGATGTCCATTTCTCTAATTTTGTTTCAGTTCTAGTTGTTTGTTTAGTATTTGTTTTTGGTGGGGTTTTTTTTAGGCTCAGTTGTTGATAGTTGTGAGTTTATTATCATTTTACTGTGTTGTACATAGTTTTAGATCTTCTTCAATTTCTTAGATAAGTCCCTTTAACATTTCATAAAATAAGGGTTTGGTGATGATGAACTCCTTTAACTTGACCTTCTCTGAGAAGCACTTGATCTGCCCTTCCATTCTAAATGAAAGCTTTGCTGGATAGAGTAATCTTGGATATAGGTCCTTGCCTTTCATGACTTGGAATACTCCTTTCCAGCCCCTTCTTGCCTGTTAGGTGTCTTTTGAGACATCAGCTAATAGCCTTATGGGAACTCCTTTGTAGGTAACTATCTCCTTTCCTCTTGCTGCTTTTAAGATTCTCTTTATCTTTAATCTTGGGTAACTTAATGATGGTGTGCCTTGGTGTGTTCCTCTTTGGGCCCAACTTCTTTGGGACTCTCTGGGTTTCCTGAACTTCCTGGAAGTCTACTTCCTTCGCCAGATTGGGGAAATTTTCCTTTATTATTTGTCCAAATAAGTTTTCAATTTCTTGCTGTTGTTCTTCTCCTTCTGACACACCTATAATTCAGATATTGGAACATTTAAAGTTGTCCCAGAGGTTCCTAAGCCTCTCTTCTTTTCTTTAAATTCTTGTTTCTTCATTCTGTTCCAGTTGGATGTTTACTTCTTCCTTTTGTTCCAAGTTGTTTGAGTCCTGGTTTCCTTCCTGTTACTGTTGGTTCCCTGAATATTTTGCTTTATTTCACACTGTATAGCCTTCATTTGTTCTTTCACTTTGCAACCAAGCTCAATCAGTTCTGTGAGCATCTTGATTACCAGGGTTTTGAACTCTCCATCAGATAGATTGGTTGTCTCCTTGTTACTTAGCTCTTTTTCTGGAGTTTTATGCTGTTCTTTCATGTGGGCCATATTTCTTTGTCTCAGCACTCCTGTTATGCTGTAAGGGGGTGTGGCCTTAGGTATTCACTAGGGCAGGGCAACCCTCCTTGCTGCATTGTGGCACTGCCTATGGGTGAGGGGCCAGAGAGGAAACAATGCAGCTCTCCTGCTCAGCTCTAGCCCACACTCCAACAAACTCTCTGTGAGACTAGGAGCTTCTCCCACCGTGGCAATCCCCCTGCCATAGTCCACAGTCAGCTCTGAGTCTCAGTTTTCAGTTTAGCCAGCCCTGCCCTCACAGTCCTCCACCTTGCCACAGGTTCTTTCTGTCTGCCCCTCTGCCCTGTCTCACTCCTACTGGTCTGGTTGGTCTGGTTGCCTGTTTCTTTAATTCCTTGGTTATCAGAGTTCCATGCAGTTTGATTTTCTGGTACTTCTGGTTGTTTATTGTTTTTAAATTGGTTGTTATCCTCCTTTTGGTTGTGTGAGGAAGTGAAGGGTTTCTACCTATGCCTCCATCTTGGCCAGAACTGCCTAAATCACAGGTGGCAGACAGAAGGCCTGCGGGCTGCAACCGGCCCTCCACCTTCTTTTATCCAGCCCAGCACTTAGTTTCTACCAATGGCAGCGCCGATCTCTCACTTAATTGTTAAGGAGTAGTTACATTTATACACTCCTAAAATTATATTCGGCCCTTTGAAAGCAACCATGAGGCTGATGTGGCCCCCAGTGAAAATAAGTTTAATACCCCTGCCCTAAATGATACCACTTTTTATATCTTCTTTAACACAGAGGGAATGTCATTTTCAAGTTACATTTTATTAAAATACAAAAAATATATAAATGGAGATCATTTTGAATGTTAAAGTTAATTTGCATTTGTGTGATGTGGGAGAAAAGTATTTTTATTTTTCTTTTAAATGAAAAGTATTGGAAATTCAAGATGGTGTAAATACTTGTATCAAATCTCTTAATATATCAGAAACTGTTAAAAAGAGGGAGGACCTTTATTTTTAATGTTCTATTATATTTTATTACAAGCATGCATTACTTTTACAATAATTACAAACAATTACTTTTACACTAAAAATTAAACATTATATTTTAAATGCAAAAATTTTCTTGACTGTTAAACATCAACTCATATATTAAGAAATATCGGGGCAAGATGGAGGCATAGGTGGATGCACTGTACCTCTGTGCACAACCAAGATTGGAACAACAACAATTTAGAGGCAGAATAACATCCAGAACTGACAGAGAATTTATCTGAATGGAAGTCGGACAGCCAAGAAGTCAAAATAGACCCGTTCATCCACACCGGTAGGAGGGGTGGAGATGAGCAGCCAGGTGTGGGTCACGGGTCACCGCGGGGAGAGCAGAGAGAGTTGGGCACATAAGGCATCGGGGGAGCGGAAGGCATCTGGGGCACGCAAGATTGCAGCGGGTTGACCCTGAGAACACAAGCGGCAGCTGGCAGACCCAGTGAGGCAGCAATTGTGGAGCAGGGCAGAGCGCACAACCCAGGATCCCAGAGAAGGGACTGAAGTCCCATGGAGAACAGAGCAACTGCCATTGTTCCCTCTTGACCCTGCCCTCACATACAACGTTGTCACAATCTAGCGACTGGGGTGCCCAGCCCTGGTGAACACCTAAGGCTCCGCCCCTCACTGTAACAGGAGTGACCAGACCCACCCCCCAAAAAAAAGATTGAGAGCGAGATGGCTTAAACAGTAGAACAAATCAATGCCCCAAAGCTCATCCTTTTAAGCGACTGAGAGATAGCCAATCTATCAGATGCACAGTTCAAAACACTGGTGATCAGGGAGCTCACAGAATTCGTTGATTTTGGTCTCAAATTAGATGAACAAATGCAGGTTACTATAAAGGAAATGAAGGAAAATGCACAGGGAACCAATAGTGATAGGAAGGAAACTGGGACTCAAAACAATAGAGTGGACCAGAAGGAAGACAGAAACAACCAAACAGGAAAGAATGGAGAAATAAGAATTAAAAAAAAACAAAACAAGGACAAGCTTAGGAACCTCGAGGACATCTTTAAATGTTCCAACATCCAAATTATAGGGGTACCAGAAGGGGAAGAGGAAGAGCAACAGATTGAAAACATATTGGAACAAATAATAAAGGAGAACTTCCCCATTCTGGCAAAGGAAATAGACTTCCAGGAAGTCCAGGAAGCTCAGAGAGCCCCAAAGAAGTTGGACCCAAGAAGAAACACACCAAGGCACATCATAATTACATTAGCCAAGGTAAAAATGAAGGAGAGAATCCTAGAAGCAGCAAGAGGAAAGGAGAAAGTTACCTACAAAGGAGTTCCCATTAGACTGTCAGCTGATTTCTCAAAAGATACCTTACAGGCAAGAAGGGACTGGAAAGAAGTATTCCAAGTCATGAAAGACAAGGACCTATATCCCAGATTACTCTATCCAGCAAAGCTTTCATTTAGAATGGAAGGGCAGATCAAGTGCTTCTCAGATAAGGTCAAGTTAAAGGAGTTCATCATCACCAAGCCCTTATTTTATGAAATGTTAAAGGGACTTATCTAAGAAAAGAAAATAAAGAAAAAACATGTATAGTAAAAGGACAGCAAACTCACAATTATTAACAACCACACCTAAAGCAAAACCAAAAGAAACTAAGCAAACAACTAGAACAGGAACAGAACCACAGAAATGGAGATCACATGGAGGGTTAGCAACAGGGGAGTGGGAAGAGGAGAGATGGGGAAAAGGTACAGAGAACAAGTAGCATAGATTGTAGGTTGAAAATAGACAGGGGGAGGGTAAGAATAGTATGAGAAATGTAGAAGCTAAAGAACTTATAAGTATGACACATGGACATGAACTAAAGGGGGGGATGTGGGTGGGAGAGGGTGTACAGGGTGGAGGGGAGTGAAGGGGGGAAATGGGACAACTGTAATAGGATAATCAATAAAATATATTAAAAAAAGAAATATCCTTTAGGATATGCATAATTTTTCAAAACAATGAGACAATTATCAAACAGGAAGAACAATTGTAAGACATTCAGACAACCTTTTTTTCCAAATAGAAATCAAACTCTTACTTTTTCCAAGATGTCATACTTTGCAACTTCAAAATCTTGAGGAAAATGAGGAATTTCAACATTCTCAGTATAAAACCTGAAATTTGTACAATTAAAATTTTAATATTAAAATCAACTTTTAGACTAAACAGGATTTTTGTAAAATTTTTCTTGTACTTCTAACTCCATTCAAAATGCATTTTAAGGCCCTAATGCCTCCTTAGATATTGTAAAATTAGTTAAAAGGTCTTGTGGAATGAGTTGGATTCCTCCTTTACATAATTCTAGAGCTCTGATGTCTGCATTGAATGGTGGGGATGGCACAAAGCACAGGCATAAAAGAAACAGGCCAGCATGTTGGACAAATCACAGCTCCTCATAGACAGGCAGCCTGTATTCACTCTGAGATGGACCCTTAGACACCATGTCACTCCAGACAGGCCCACACCTCTCTGCACTACAGTCAACTTCCCTTAAAAATAAAGGTGTCAGACTTCTCATCATTTGTATTTCTGATTTTGATACTTGCTCCCTCTTTTAGCATTACTGTTAACAAGTAAAATAAGGCAAAATGTGATGCCTCTCTGACACTGCAGTCTTGGGTATGCATTAAGAAACCATTCAGAGCTTCAGACTCACATACTCCACTTGGAAGGTTATTAGTATTTCCACTTTTAAAAATATCAGGAGGAAAATAAGGAACTCTCTCTAAATGCTATTCAGTAAGGTAACAGAATAAGCAGACAGCTCATATTTCATCTCCAGTGGTTTTTCTTTTTTCAAATCAATGTCACAATTACATCCAATCTCATAATACTGAAGATAAAAATAATTATCACTATACTAGTTGAAGTAAAACATCTTAAATAAATAAAAACTTAATAAGGAGTTTGAAAAGCAACAAAAATTAAAATACTACCACAAATACTGCTATACTAATAGTATTTTAATACTGTGCTTGAGGTTTGTAAAACATTTTGCAAACTGTCCAGTCTTAGTGACCAGAAGTAGATTACTTAGCAAGTTTCATGATGCTCTCTGTCTCTGTGGCATTATCCAGGCATAGCTTGTCTGTTTTCACATCTAGAATTAAAACAAACAAAACACTTGTTTACTACTCAAAGTTTTATTAAAATTGGCTAACAATAAATGCTCGAACTGTTAAGATTCTTGAATGTGAGGCATATTTGCCATGTTATTCTATTTTTTTAAAGTGTTCTTAGACTTCCATCCAAGATGAGGGTATAAGTAGATACGCTTTGCTTCCTCACACAACCAATTTGAAAACAAAAAACAACCAGAACTCACAGAAAATCGAACTGTACGGGGAATCCAACAACTAAGGAGTTAAAGAAACATTCATCCAGACTGGTAGAAGGAGTGGAGACAGGCAGCCAGGACAGAGAAGACACAGGGCAAGGTGGCAGCTGGGAAACCAGGTAGGCAAGGCAGCGGCTGGTGTGCTAGGCAGTACCACATTCATGTGGTGAGAAACTGGGAGGAACAACTGGGGAGCAAGACAGACCGTGCAACCCAGAGTTCCAGTGCAGGGAAATAAAGCCTCAAAATCTTTGTAAAAACCTATGGGGGTTGTAGCGGTGTGAGAAACTCCCAGCCTCACGGGAGAGTCAGTTGGAGGGAACCTTTGGGTCCTAGAACATACACAAATCCACCAGAAGGGAATCAGCACCAGAAAGGTCCAATTCACCTCAGTGTAGTGGGGGAAGTGAGTGAAAGCAGGAAGAGGGCCCAGCAAGTGGCATTGTTCCTTCTCAGACCTCTCCCCTACATATAGCATCACAACATAGCAAAGTGGGTTGCCCTACCATGGGGGATGCCTATGGCTCCGCCCCATAGAATGTAACAAGTACACTGAGACAAAGAAATATGGCCCAAATGAAGGAACATATCAAAACTCCAGAAAAAGAGCTAAGTAACAAGGAGATAGACATCAGATGTAGAGTTCAAAAACTGGTAATCAGAATGCTCACAGAAATGATTGAGTAGAGATACAAAATTAAGGAAGAAGTGAAGGCTGTACAAAGTGAAATAAAGAAAAATATACAGGAAACAAGAGTGAAGGGAAGGAAACCGGGACTCAAATCAATGATTTGAAGCAGAAGGGGAAATAAACATTCAACCAGAACAGAATGAAGAAACAAGAATTCAAAAAAATGAAGAGAGGCTTAGGAACCTCTGGGACAACTTTATACATTATAACATCTGAATCATAGGGGTGCCAGAAGGAGAAAAGGAAGAGTAAGAAATTGAAAACTTATCTGGACAAATAATGCAGGAGAACTTCCCTAATCTGGGAAAGAAAATAGACAGCAAATCCAAGAAGCTCAGAAAGTCCCAAAGAAGTTGGATCCAAGAAGAAAAACACCAAGACACATCATAATTAAATTACCCAAGATTAAAGATAAGGACAGAATCTTAAAAGCAACAAGAGAAAACATGAGAGTTAGTTACAAAGGAGTTCCTATAAGGCTATCAGCTGATTTCTCAAAAGAAACCTTGCAGGGAAGAAAGAGCTAGAAAGAAGTATTCCAAGTCACAAAAGGCAAGGACCTACACCCAAGATTACTCTATCCAGCAAAGCTATCATTTAGAATGGAAGGGCAGATAAAGTGCTTCTCAGATAAGGTCATGTTAAAGGAGTTCATCACCACCAAGCCCTTATTATATGAAATGTTAAAGGGACTTATCTAAGAAAAAGAAGATGACTGAAAATATGTACAGCAAAATGACAACAAACTCACAACTATCAGCAACTGAACCTAAGAACAAAAACAAAAGCAAACTAAGCAAACAGGAACAGAACCACAGAAATGGAGATCACATGGAGGGTTATCAATGGGGAAGGGGAGGGAAGAGAATGAGAGGAAAGGTACAGGGAATAAGAAGCATAAATGGTAGGTACAAAATAAACAGGAAGATGTTAAGGATACTATAGGAAATGGAGAAGCCAAAGAACTCATGTGTATGAGCCATGAACATGAACTAAGGGTTGGGAGGAGTACTGGAAGAATGGGGGTGCAGGGTGGAGGCTGATAAAGGGGAGGAAAAAATGGGACAACTGTAATAGCATAATCCATAAAATACACTTAAAAATAAAAAATAAAAAAATAAAAGTGTTCTTAAATTAGCTAAAGTTATTGGTGATTTAATATCAACACAAGTGGGAAAGGAGGATGGTAGTTAAAAGACAGTGAGAACATACCATTCTATTTTAATAGCCATGTGAGGAGAATTGCCATGTAATTTGCATTATGTGAAATTCATTGATAAGCATACAATTTCAAATGGCATTTTTCTCTTCAGAAAATAATGGTGAGCATAGTTATGAAATGCATTTCTAGCACAACACAGGATCAGAATGAGTCCCTGAGTGCCATCAGCTCACACACGTGTTCCAGATTGGAGGAGGGAAATTCAGGGCTCCTATGTAAGGCTGAGCAATGTTTGCTTCATACTTTTCTTGTAGAATAGTATCACTATCTAGAGCATTATGATTGAGAGGATTAACTCTTCTAATGTGAGAATTTCTTTTTAGTTTTAATTATGCTACCTACATTTCAAAAGTCATCAGTATATTTTCAGTAATTCTGGATCTGACTATATTATTCTGGATGCTGAAAAATGTTTTCATTGTAAAAGGAATTTATCATTCTACCTTTTTGTTTCAGCTATAATTTTCTGAGACAGCAAGATAGTCTGATGACAGCATTTTTGGACAAGCATTTGTCTAAAGAGGCCAAACCACATCCAAACATTTAAGATGTCTACTTTTACAAATAATACAATTAATATAATACAAGATGATATCTAACATATCATGTGCTTATTAGTATTTATCAGAACTGTTTAACTTTAATGTGTCTCATGAGGGGTACATTTCTCTATGTCCAAAGGCTTTCTTCTCAGCCAGATCCAAAATAAAATCTGGGTTTATAAAGGAGATATGCTGCTTTGGGAGACATCATCTTTTGGAAAGAACCTCTTTAGCCAATCCTGGTCATAAAATTTGTAGTCATTAAGTTTTGATGATAATTTTTTAACACAGAGGTTCTTCCTCTTCCTAGTTAAAATTACACATCAAGTTTACTAGACTATTAGTCTTTTTTGTAGTCATTTTGATTCTGATCACACTAAAATGGATATGGACAAATCTATTTCTATAGCTAAAGAAGTCTTTGTCCTTCACTATTTGCTGCCCATTTTCCTGAGATAACAAGAAGCCTAATTTTTTACGTAGTATTTCTGAACCATGCTTTGTCTATATCTTTGACAAACCAAAATGTTTACTATAACACCTATAATACAATGAGTGCTTGATATGAAATGCTTACCAGAACTGCTTGCCTCTTGACAAGGAGGTGGTGTGCTGTCCAGTGACTTGTTAGGATTGTAATCCTTTACGTCCAAGAGTCTCCTTTCTTTGATAGAGTCCCATATAAAATCCAGGTTTGCAATGTGGATATGGTGCTTTTGGATAGAGTTCAGTTGGTACTGACTCAGAATATCAGCACTGTCTAAGATTACATGTGTACACTAAGAATAGAATCAATTCATTATGTATTAGTAAAAGCAAAATTTACATGGTTTTGTACCTGTGATTTTCACCCATGAAAAGTCTTGTTGGAAGGTAATTTGTAACAATTTCTCCCAGATTTCTAAAACTCTTATAAATAGTAGAATTAATTGTTACATTAAAGTTAAAAAAAAATCAAGTTTTTAAAGAGTATGGATATGGATGTACCATGACTGATTAACCATCCTAGAGGTCATTTCCAAATTTTCACTCCTCTAAACAATGTGCTGAATATCTTCATATACAGTTCTTTGTACAACTTATTTTTTCCTTAGGAGTGGAATAGGAGGTTTAAAGGGTATTCATTATTATTTATTTTAATTTGTTAATTTGCAATTTTATTAACTTATTTCAAAGTAAGTAGTATATGTATATGTACATTGTAGACTATGCAGAAAGTAAAATTATAATAATAAGTTAATTTATTCCCCACCATTTCTCCAGGTTCCTCTCCCCAGAGGCACTTGCTGTAGCTTGTTCTCAGCTATGCTTGCAAAGCTATCCTACATAGGTAACACACATACAAGTACACAGCCCACTTGTAGCCATAGATAGCAGCATACTAAACACTGCTTTTCCACTTGACAACTTATTTTGGAGATCATTCCTCATCATTACATACTGTGCTAACTCTTTCATTACAATAGCTGGTACACACATTTCAAATGTTTATAGATACTGGCAAAGCAACTGCTGAAAAGGTCGCAGTCTATATGTGAGAGACTCTAAAAGTGAGAGCCCGTGTTAATATTCTCTGTGCAGAAGGCACACTGAGAGGGTATAAGGGACATGAACTATTATTCATCATTTATAGAAATGGTAAGACAAGTCAGTGAGAAAAGTTGTATAATGGAAGTACAGACAATTCTGCCTGACCTGGAGGAAAACAGGGCCATTCCATATCTAATATTCATGGGCAAACTACCAAATGCTAGAAAAGCACCCAGCATCCAGCCGGAGTTGACTGTGCTTCATGGAACAAACTCGGCCCCTGTAAGCAAGCCCAGGGTTCTGGTCCAGGAAGGGACAGCCCCCTCAGCCTGCTAACACAGGGAAGAGTATGCACAGGGCAGGACATGCACTTGCATGCCACCTAAAGACTTTGAACTACAATTTTTACTTCTTATGATGAGGTGGTTAAAACAGAGCAGGGAAGCCATTTTTATTTTAAAGATTTCATCCAGCTGTAAAATTCTATATCTAATCTGCTAGGCCTACAGTTTAAGAAAGAAGGTAGCTTCCTTCCACCTTTAAATAAACAAAGAGTACAAAGATCAGTTTACAATGCATGTTTTTTTTCTGTTCCCTAGGAGCAACCCTATGGGTGTCATTCCAGTGTTGACATACAGTGCTTCTGGCAAATGCTGCACATTCTAACTTTTCTCCTTTAAGAACAGATTTGGCTGGTCTGATATTACCTCTAAGGATGTCATTGGCTATGCTCTAATGACACCAGATTCACAGGGCAAATAGGTTTGCCTACAGCTCACAGGAACAGGAGAAGATGGGACTGGGTGGCCTTCCCTGTTCTGCCTTTTTCCAGCCCAGATTCTCTGTTAGCCATGTCACTCCCCTGTCTTTGCTGACTTCCTGCTGTCAGTTGTCTCTGTCTACTCTTCTCACCACCATCTGCACTCCCCTCAGGCGCAATGCCTATCAGAGAAGAGTTCTTAGGATACTTGCAAATACCTGAGGATTTAATAAAAAGGAAACATTTCCACCATTTTCCTTAATGTCAGTTTGTAGCTTTTTCTTCTGTTGACGAGGTAAGTGCTTGACTTTCAAACAGAAGGTACAATTTGCAAAGACTCCCAAAGTCATCCTGTAGGAAAAGAAGTTTCAACTCATAGCTTTTAAGAATTTTCATTTCAATGAACATAAATGTCAATGACTTTAAAATTGTTCTACATGCAAACTGTGGGAAAGTTGGGCATTATTTTAAAGAGAGAGAGATTACAATCATATTATAATCACAAAAGTTGAATATTACCTATGTTTGCAATATATATTTTGGTTTTAGAATCATTTCTAGCTTTTATGTCTGATATTATGACACCAGAAAATCCTTTTTTATAGACTCAATTTACATTTTAAAAAATATGACAGATTTCAGTTACAAATCAAATATAATTTAAAAATACAGAAGCATAGCCCTGGCTGGCATAGCTCAGTGGATTGAGTGCAGGCTGCGAACCAAAGTGTCACAGGTTCAATTCCCAGTCAGGGTACATGCCTGGGTTGCAAGCCATGACCCCCAGCAACCGCACATTGATGTTTCTCTCTCTTTCTCTCTCTCTCTCTCCCCCTCCCTTCCCTCTATAAAAATAAATAAATAAAATCTTAAAAAAAATACAGAAGCATTAAAAAATGTGAAAAATAAATAAAGAAGCATTAGTTTCTAAATTCAACATTAACATTATGATAATGTTATAGTAATAGTGAAACCATGGATATTTTTAAAAGGTTTTATTTATTTGTTTTTAGACAGAGGGTAAGGGAGGGAGAAAGAGAGAGAGAAACACATCAGTGTGTGGTTGCCTCTCACATGCCCCCTACTGGGGACCTGAGCTGCAACCCAGGCATGTGCCCTGACTGGGAATTGAACTGGTGACCCTTTGCTTCGAAGTCTGGTGCTCAATCCACTGAGCAACACCAGCCAGGGCAAACCATGGATTTTTATATGTAAGTCTTATATAAACTCAAAGAGACATTAGTTAATTTGGGTTTCTCGTAAGCCATTCTAGAGATAAATTGAATAATTAGTAATAAAAACATACAACTTACAGTCAAATGAAAATATATGTATATATTTAAAGTTAATTTCTTTTACCTTTACACATATAGAATGACTTCTAAGAAAAAAAGCATATTTTTGAATTAAATGAAATATTATGTGTATGTTACAATAAACTAATTAAATGGTGAGATATTGTATTTAACTCACAATAGTTATTCGTCAGTTTTTAAAAACTGAAACCATTTCTAACAGGTGGGGTTGGGTGAAAAGTAGTTCCTGGGTCTGATATTCATTTAAAGAAGGTTAGTAAGGAATTTCCTCATAGGACAACTACGTCTGCCATCTCCAAGGGTGCCTAACAGGAGCAGTCCCTCAGGACATGGTTACAATTTGTGTTCCTCCTACTCCTGCCCGAAAGGTTCTGTTCTCCCTGAGGGACTAGAACCCTCACTCTTGTCCCTTTACCTGAGCAATGTGCCCATTCCTCAAGGCCCTACATGCCATCAATATGCAGACAACACCTAGTTTAGGACAAAATGCCCATTGTCTCCCAAATGCTCATACCTCATACGTGCCAAGTTCCCAGTCTAGGGCTCCCCTTGTTCCCCTCTTGGAGGTGGCTGCTGTGTCTAGCTGGCTGCTACCCTTAATTTCTCCCCACTTTGGGGATATCCCTTCAGCCATCAGTATCATGTCATCTCTGCCCCTAAATACAGCTGGAATCTATCCTAGTTCTCCATTTCCAATGCCACCGGGGCCCATGTCCCATCAGTAAAGTCCTGACTCCTCTCCCCACTTCTGCTCCTCTCTGCCTCTAATCTCTTCTCCATGCTGTAGCTTGTGTAAACATTTTTAAAAGTATTTTTATTTTATATTTTTAAGATTTTATTTATTTATTTTTAGAGAGAAGGGAAGGGAGGGAGAAAGAGAGGGAGAGAATTGTCAGTGATGTGCAGGAGAAACATTGATCAGTAGCACATCCCCAACAGGGGACCCAGCCTGCAACCCAGGCACATGCCCCGACTGGGAATTGAGCCAGTGGCCCTTCAGTTCACAGGCTGGCACCCAATCCACTGTGCCACACTAGCCAGGCATTTTTTTTTATTCCATTTCAAATGAAATTCAAATTTCTTATGGTTCAAGGCCTAGCCTCTCTTCCCAGCCTCATCCTGCACACCACTCTCATTCTGCCCTGGCAACATTGGCTTTTTCTTCAGGTTGGCAACAATCTTAAACCTAGTCCTCAGGGCCTTCACACATGCTGTTCCTTCTTGCTGGGACTCTTTCCCCCTACACTCACCCCATACTTGCATATCCCACCCAGGACCTAGTAGGCACTTTTCAACAAATGAACATATTAAGAGTTCACTTTTTCTTTCCTTATGTGATGTAGTTAAACTGAAGTTGCTTGACTTCAACCTTTCTGTAGCATTAATATTTATGAATGTCATATGTGTTGTCTTCTACATTCCAAATGATTCATAATTATCATGTTTGGTAGATGAGAGATAATAATACTGTGAAAGATATTAGACCATCCTATTCAGATTAACCTATTTTGCTTTTAAACTCTGACAGTTAAAGATCAAAGAACAAATGAACAAAACACCAAAACTCTCCACTAAATCTGTAGCAATTTCCAGAACAGTCTCTAAACTGGAAGAGGCCAGCTGCCCAGCTCTACCTCTCCAGATAAGTGTGTCTTCCAGCCACCAGACCCTGGCTTAGGGACACAGCCCCAGGGTCCTGGGAAACTCTCAGCCTCCCTTTCACAAATTCTGGCAACTCCATCCAGAAACCATGACCACAGTTGGGAGCCTCCTCTGGAACCCTCAGGCTCTGATCCAGGTCCCATGCGGATGGGGCCTCCCCAATACCCCCAGCAGGCAGTTGTAGTCACACAAGTCCCTATTACCGCTGGCTGTTCTCTTAACTCTTGCCAGCTTCTCCAGGAGTGCAGATTCCATGCAAGTGCTGTGTCTTTTTTATCTTTATATCCCTAGGCTCTAGGCTATACAATAATCATTCAATAAGTGCTAGGGCACACAGCAGGCATTCAACAAATGCTTGCTTACTAAAAATTCACTCATCCATTAAAGCCTAGGATTACAGAAGGGGCTTCTGAAACTATTTGCATATTTGGACCCAAATGGCATCAATTCTGCACATCCTTAAGGGGACTATTGAACCCCTTAAAAAAAAGGCCACCCACTCTTGTGCTTCTCCAACTTGGGCGGCACGTCACAGCTCTCAGCACACAGACAGGAACTTGTAAGTGCTCACTGAATACACGCTCAAGTCAGTGCACTGAAAGGGTCTGCAACATGCACACACTCAGAGTGAATTTCTCCCTTATTCTAACGCCACATTCAATAGATCTTCACGTTTACTGTCATTCTGTAACCCAGAGTGGAAAGGCTGAACACTGGGCAGAGCCCTGCTTTTCTAGAAGCTGAGATTGAAGGAATCCGCCCCAGCAGGGATTACTGATCTCATTACCAGGTTTTCGACTTTGGACTTCAACTGATATTATGTGTTCCTATCACATACAGTGTGCCCAATTATTCACGGTATTCCCTGATTGTCCACTAAAATCCTGGACTTTTGCAAAAGTTTGCTTTGAAACTCAAATTTCATAAGACAGACATGTAGTTTTGCTCGTCAGAAACGAGAAATGCGGATCCCAAGTGCGATCTCGCAGTTCCGGGAGACCCGGGCCTGAGCCCAGTGCCCCAGACTGTCCCCGTCTTCCAGATCGCAACCCAGGCTGCCAACTCAGGACACCCCGCGGTGCCCACTCACCTGCCAAAGGGTCTGGCTGTTCCAGATGCCTTCAGACTCTGGGGTCTTTGCCTCTGGGCGCTTCCGAGCTCCCGACTCCCCTCCAAGGAAGACTGTAGCAGGGCTGAAGAGACCTCGGAGCCCCGCCCCTGCCCGGCCTGGCCTTCTTCCCTGCGCAAGGTCCTTGTTCCTTGCTGCAAGGTCCTTGTTCCTTGCTGCAAGGTCGCGGCTGCGCAGGCCCTCCTTCTCCTCCCCGACCAGTCCCAAGGTTAAGGTTTGTTGTTGTTGTTGTTTTTTTTTTTTTTTCTGTTTCAGCTTCCAGGCCCGATTTGGCCAATGGAGGGGTGACTTCAAAGTTGGAATTTGAGACGTGGGAGCTGCCATTTAATTGAGAAGTGAGGGTGATTTCCCGGGAGCTGGAAAAAAGCAAATTTTGGGAGGGTTTAGAGTTGTGGAAACAGGAGGATAAAATAATGAATTTAGTTTAGGACTTCCAGAGTTTGAAATTTGCGGTAGTGTTCCTAAGGAGTTAGAAGTACAGATCTGCCATTCCAGAGACGGGGCAACTGCAGATTTATTGAGCAGATGGTAGTGGGAAAGAATAAAATTACCTAGATAATGAAGAAAATGAGAGTAGAAAAGGTGTAGAAAGGTTACAGATCCAGAATTTACTACATGCACATCTCAGGCATATTGCAGGTTGGGCTCCAGACCACTGCAATAAAACCAGTATCACAGTAGAACTAGTCACATGAATTTTTGGGTTTCTTCGTGCATATAAAAATTATTACAGAACACAGGTCTCAGGTGTGGGTGGTTCTGACAGTGCTGTTGTTACTAATGTTAACATGTAGCACAGCATTTCTCAGATGCAGCTGTAATGGGATGAGCTTGACCAAGCACCCAACATCATTACTTTAGCCAACTGCCAAGAAGAAAACATAATTAATTGAATAGTGTATTTAAGAAATGACCAAACATCCCTCCCGGGAGACAGAGCTTTGGTTATGAATCCCATCTCCTTTACTTCCTGTAAGTAAATAAAACTACCTAATAACCAACATGTCTCGTGTTTTTTTAAATTAAATTAATTTTTTTTTGTTTTAGAGAGATGGGAAAGGAGGGGAAAAGAGAGGGAGAGAACTAATGATGTGAGAGACAAACATCAACCTTCTGTACTGGTGACTGCAGACCAAACCTGCCTCTTGACCAGGAATCGAACCTGTAAACCAATGAGACCTAAAAGACATATATAGAACACTTCATACAACAGTGATAGAATATATATTCTTTCATTTTTTCATTTTTTAAATATATATTTTATTGATTATGCTACTACAGTTGTCTCATTTTCCCCCTTCACTCCCCTCTGCCCTGTATACCCTCTCCCATCTACACTGCCCCCCTTTAGTTCATGTTCATGCGTCATACATATAAGTTCTTTGGCTTCTATATTTCCTATACTATTCTTACCCTCTCCCTGTCTATTTTCTACCTACCATTTATGCTAGTTATTCTCTGTACCTTTCTCCCTTTTCTCCCCCTCCCACTCCCCTGTTGATAACCCTCCATGTGATCTCCATTTCTGTGGTTCTGTTCCTGTTCTAGTTGTTTACTTAGTTTGCTTTTCTTTTTTGTTTTAGGTGTGGTTGTTAATAATTGTGAGTTTGTTGTCATTTTACTGTTCATATTTTTTATCTTCTTTTTCTTAGATAAGTCCCTTTAACATTTTATATATAAGGGCTTGGTGATGATGAACTTGTGTGATTTAACTAACCAACAGGTCCCTCTGGGAGAAGGGCCAGTTCTCCCTGAGAGACAGCATGCTTATATTTCATTTTTACAATAAAGGTCACGGCTCTGTCATAAACAGGGAGGATTCTCAATGTTCCTTTAACCCGTCACAAGAGTATGCCCATCTAGGCCAAACAGTTTATAAGGAGCACTACCTAAATGTTCTTCGTCAGTTGAGAGATGCAATGTGATGAAAATGGCTGCAGGAATGGGCATCTGGTGATTGGCAGCTTCATCACGACAATGCACCTGCTCACGCAGCACATCTTTTGCAGTTTTTTGGTGAAACATCAAGTTATCCAAGTGACTCAGCCCCTCTACTGCCCAGATTTGGTACCCTGTGACTTCTGACTTTTTCCAAAACTAAAATCACCTTTGAAAGGGAAGAGAATTCTGAACATTCATGAAATTCAGGAAAATATGACGGGGCAGGTGATGGTGACTGGGAGAAATGGTGTGAAGTTCCAAGGCACTTACTTTGAAAGGGACTGAGGCGTTGTTGTCCTACATACAATGTTTCTTGTTTCTTGTATCTTTTTCAATAAATGTCTATTTTTCATAGTACTTGGTTGGATGCTTTCTAGACAAACCTTGTATATGTTTTGGCTACTATATTCCCTATGCTGTCCTTTACATCCCCATGACTATTCTGTAACAACCAATTTGTACTTCTTAATCCCTTCACCTTTTTTGCACATTCTCTCAACCCTCCTCCAATCTGTCAACCACCAAAATTTTCTTTGTATTTACGATTCTGTTTCTGTTCTGCTTTCATTTATTTTATTTTTTTTTTAGATTCAATTCCTGATAGGTATGTGTTTAAGACTTTTTATTATTCATAGTTTCTATCTTTTTTTCTTAAATAAGTTTCTTTAACCTTTCAAATAATAATAGTTTGGTGATGATGAACTTCAGTTTTTTTCTTGTCTGGGAAACTCTTTATCTGCCCTTCCATTCTAAATGACAGCTTTGCTGGGTACAGCAATCTTGGCCACAGGTCCCTGCTTTTCATGACTTTGATTATTTCTTGCCAATCCTCCTAGCCTTGAAGTTTCATTTGAGAAGTTGGCTAACAGCCTTATAGGAATTCCCCTGTGGGTAACTAACTGCTTTTCTCTTGCTGCTTTTAAGATTCTCTCTTTGTCTTTAATTTTTGATATTTTAATTATGATGTGTCTTGGTGTGGGCCTCTTTGGATTCATCTTGTTTGGTATTCTCTGTGCTTCCTGGACTTGCATATCTATTTCCTGCATCAAATTAGGGAAGTTTTCTATCATTTTTTCAAATATATTTTCAAATGTTTGCTCTTTCTATTCTCCTACCAGCACCCCCATGATGCAAATGTTGGTTCACTTGAAGTTGTCCAAGAGGATCCTTCCAAATCCTCATTTTTTTTATCCTTTTTTCTTCTTGCTGTTCTTATTGGGTATTATTTGCTTCCTTATATTCCAAATCACTGATCTGAATCTTGGCTTCATCCACTCTACTGTTGATTCCTTGTAAATTGTCCTTCATTTCAGTTAGTATATTCTTCATTTCTGACTGGTTCTTTTTAATGGTTTCCATGTCCTTTTTTAAGCTGTTGAAGTTCTCTCTGAGTTCATATGCTCTTACCCGAGGTTCATTGAGCATCCTTATGACCAGTGTTTTGAACTCTGCATCTCATAGATTTCTTGTCTCCATTTTGTTTAGTTCTTTCTCTGGAGTTTTGCTCTTTTATTCATTTTGGCCATGTTTCTTTGTTTCCTCAGTTTGGCAGCGCCCCTGTGTTTTGTTTTTATGTGTTAGGTAGAACTTCTACAATTCCTTCGCTTGGTAGACTAATGTAGCAAATGCCCTGTAGGATCCAATGACACAGCCTCCCCTACCAACTCAAGCTAGGTACTCTAGTTACAACCACCATGTGGGTTATGTACACCCTCCTCTTATAGTTGACCCTTGGTTAATGTTGGCAGGTCAATAGGAGGGGTTTACCCAGGCCAACCAGCTACAAGGACTGGTTGTGACCACTCATCACCACCCCCAGACCACCATCATGGGTAAGCTGTGAAGAGGCCCAATTCACAGAGCAGGACTTACTTCAGCAGGGCTCTGGTGCCCACTGAGACTGCTCCTTGAGTGTGTTGCTTGTGGAGGGGGTTGGGTGTGGTGCTCCAGAGTGGTGTATGCCTGTCCATCAGGTGTACTGACTCTGGGGCCTCCTTGGAGGTTCAGACCAAGGTCAGTCACTGCCTGTGTTCTGTCTGGGGCCCCCTGGCATAAGCTACAAAGCTATCTGCAGATGACTGCTACTTGTGCTGGGCTTAGAGATGCCTATGGGAGGCCAAGCTGTGAACTGAGACCAGCTGCTGCTAATGTGGGGTCTGGGGCCATTTACCCAGAGGTATGGGGTTCACTGAGGCCAGATGTTGCTTGTTTAAGAGGATTTAGAAAAATCTGAAGCATGAGCCAAGACAAGTCATTCGTATGGAAAAGCCACTGGAAGCAGCTTGGGTGGGCCAAAAAGTTTGTGGGATGGAGCCTCAGGGAATCATCAGTGTGGTGCAAATAGTGGGAGCCAACTTGATCGAGTCTCAGATATGGCACCCACCTGCCAGCTCTGTGGGGATAGGGCTTAGAAAAGGAACAATGACCTCTGCCAGCACTTCTCTCTGGGAGAAAGGTGTCCCCAGCTTTTGTCCTGACGCTAGACATTTCCGTTCCTACCCGTATGCCTATGGTGCCTTTCAAGCTGCTGGTCTAATGCTGGAGCTCAGAGAAAGTAAATCCATACATGGGCCCTTTAAGAGAAACTGCCTGGGAATCCAGCAGTTTCTGTTTCTCACAGCCTCAATTCCCACTGGTTTTTACAGCCAGGAGTTATGGGGACTTATCTTCTGCGCACTGGAACCCTGGTCTGAGGGGTGTGGTAGGGGACTGCAACCCCTCACTTTCAAGATATCCCTCCCAATTTTTATCCACCACATGTGGGTGTGGAACCAGCCTATATTGTGTCTCTGACACTCCTACCAATCTTGATGTGATTGCTTTTTAAAATTTCTGTAGTTATAGGACTTCTGTTCAACTCAATTTCTGGTAGTTCTGAGTAATGGTTGTTCTGTAATTTTGATGTGTTTTTGTGAGGAAGAGAGCTGTTTTTACATAGGCTGCTATCTTTGCTTCTGAAATAAGATAACTGTACATTGTGGGTTCAACCACCAGTCAGGGTGCATTCAAAAGGAATTGATTGATGTTTCTCTCTCATGTAGATGTCTCCCTCTCTCTTATGTGCCTCTTTTAATTTATTTCTCTTTCCAATGACTGTTGGAACCTGAGCTTTCTGCCTTGGTGACCTTCTGTACCTGGTCTATTGTCTTTGCTTCAGTTTTGTTTGTGAGTAAGTGAAAAATAGAGCTTTGAAGACAATTAACTGAACTAGAGCTTAATATCCATAACTGTATATTATAGAGTCTATTGAAACACAATTTCTCCCCTACAATTACCCTTATTTTTATCAAAGACCCATATCAAGAAATATTCATTTACTGCATTAAGTCCAGTTTCAATTTGGTCTGATTATTTGCATAAACACAAGAGAATAGCAATTGATCATACAGTTTCCCTTAAATGTCCTTTGTTGGAATCTTATAAGCAATTTCCAGACTCAGCTTTAATTAGCCCCACAGGGTGGAAAAGCCAAGCCACCAAGTTGCCATCAGGCTTTGCCTTCAATATCTATAACTTTAGGTGAGTCCCTTAGGTTCTCAAGGTCCCCCAAATGTCTTGGGGTTCTTCCTTGCCATCTGCCAGAAAAGCAGCCTTCACTCCTTACCTGGAAGAACTGCCATAAACCTTATCAGTAAGCAAGGGGACTTTATTGGCTTCAAAGTCAATCTTTATTCCTTAAAGCTTTTGCTGACATCTAGAGTTTAGGCATGTCTCTCTAAGATGTGACATTTCAGTCAAAGTCTTGGTTAATAGAATCATAATTAGAAACTGGCTTTATGTGTCTGGTTATGAAGAAATCAGATTCTTACTGGATTTATGTGAAAACATATATTTCCATAAAAATAATAGTACTCATTCTAGTGTTTCCAAATTCCAGAGGGATTAGGTAAGGAGGAAAAAAAAGCCTCAATATTGTTCATAAATGTGTAATTTACCAGTTGATTTAGGGAAAAAAAATCAAGTTTCCTTATGTATGAAAAACAGAAGGATTAAAAATTAGTAATATTTTCAACAAAAAAGTTACAAAAACTACAATTATCTATAGTTAATTCTGTTCCATAATCAATTTTTGTTTATCCTGATTATTTGCCAATATTTCTATAAATCCTTTTATTCCATAGACTTCCAGTAATTTTCATGCAGTTTAATAATATAATCTGAAAATTTATTGTCAGAAATATGTAATTTAGAATAAGTTAGAATTCTTTCCATAGATTGTTCTGAAGATGTAACATATTTGTAAATGCATCAAGGTAAAACAATGACTGCCCCATGACAAAAAATACAACATGGTTAATACAGCATGGTTACAGATTTTATTATAATGCAGTTGACAAAAGAATTTGTTTTCCTGTACCTATACTTTAAGATAACTAAAATTATAAATGGAAGTACATCAGAACATTGTAGACTCTTGGAGATTTTTATATATCTCTAGAACATTTGCTTTAATAAAAATCTGTGTATACAGATAGAACATAGTTACTACTTATTTATTTGACAAAGCTTCCTGTGTATTGTAAGCATATCAAGTAGCCTAATTGCTTCAAAATTTCTTCTTCATGAGGAGAAACAAAACAAAACAAAACAAAAAAATACCTGCAGCATTCCAGGGACATAATGGAATGACCCAAAGACAATTTTTGGTTGAGAAAAAAGTCTCTTAAAATTTAATCTGTGGAAGGCTGTCAAACATATCTGACCAAAGGTTATATGTCATTATGAAACAATATTAAATTATTTATTTATACAAAGCGACAATAAGTGTATCAAACATAAATACAGGCCAGCAAATTTTAGTTATTTTGATAAAGAATATGGGTTTTTAAGTAATAAAGTACCTGATTAACACAATATAACACATAGCTACTTTTATTATTGACTTATTTATTTTTAGAGAGAGGGGAAGGGAGGGAGAATGAAAGGGAGAGAACCATCAATGTGTGATTGCCCCTCATGCATCCCCACTGGGTACCTGACCCATAACCCAGGCATGTAACTGGGTATCAAACCAGCAAACCTTTGGTTAGGAGGCCAGCACTCAATCCACTGAGCCACACCAGCCAGGGCCACATAACCATTTAGAAAATATACATAGAGTCTTGACTTCTGGTTAAGATGGAGGTGTAGGTAAACACGCTTTGCCTCCTTGAGCAACCACAGAAAGAATTACAACTAGATCACAAAACAAATAACACTGAGAACTGTAAGAAAATTGAGCTGTATGGCAGTCAGACAACCAAGGATTTAAAGAAGCAACATTTATCCAGATGGGTGCCTTTTCTACAATAGGCTATGCTACTAAGATAGGGAGCCAAAGAAACTATCTAATATACAGAAACAAACACAGGGAGGCTGCTAAATTGAGGAGACAAAGAAATATGGCCCAAATGAAAGAACAGAACAAAACTCCAGAAAAAGAACTAAACAAAATGGAGATAACTAACCTATCAGATGCAGAGATCAAAACACTGGTGATCAGGATGGTTGAAGGGCTCATTGTGTACAGCAACAAAATAAAAAAGACCCAGGAAGTAATGAAGTTTACACTAAGTGAAATAAAGAAAAATCTACAGGGAACCATCAGTGGAAGGGATGAAACCAGGATTCAGATCAACAATTTGGAACATAAGGAAGAAATAATCATTCAACCAGAACAAGAAGAAAAAAGAATTGAAAAAACAAGGATAGTATAAGGGGTCTCTGGGGCATCTCCAAATGTAACAACATCTGAATTATAGGGATGCTAGAAGGAGAAGAAGAACAAGAAATCAAAAACTTATTTGAAAAAATGATGAAAGAAAACTTCCCTAACTTGGTGAAGGAAACAGACATACAAGTCCAGGAAGCGCAGAGAGTCCCAAACAAGTTGGACCCAAAGAGGACCACACCCAGACACATCATCATTAAAATGCCACAAGTTAAACAGAGAATCTTAAAAGGAGCAAGAGAAATGCAGAGAGTTACCTACAAAGGAGTTCCCATAAAACTGTCATTGATTTCTCAAAACAAACTTTGTAGGCTAGAAGGGATTGACAAGAAGTATACAACAGTGATGAAAGGCAAGGACCTACATCCAAGATTACTCTATCCAGCAAAACTATCATTTAGAATGGAAGGACAGATAAAGTGCTTCTCAGACAAGGCAAAACTAAAGGAGTTCACCATCACCAAGCCCATATTACATGAAATGTTAAAGGGACTTATCTCAGAAAAAGAAGATCATTACTGTGAACATTAAAATGACAACAAATTCACAACTATCAACAATTCAATCTGAAAAAACAAACTAAGCAAACAACCAGAACAGAAACAGAATCATAGCTATGGAGATCATTTGGAGGTTTATAAGCTGGGATAGGGAAGGGGGGAAAGGGGGAAAAGTTTCAGGGATTAAGAAGCATAATTGGCAAGAAGAAAACAGACAGGGGATGTTAAGATTAGTATAGGAAAGGGAGTAGTCAAAGAGCTTATATTCACATCCCAGGGACATTAACTAAGGAGAGGGACTGGTGGAGGGAATGGGGTCACCAGGAGGAAGGGGATAAGGGCGGGGGTAATTGGAAGAACTGTAATAGCATTATCAATAAAATATATTAAAAATTAAAAAAATATATAGAATCTTTGCTTTCTAGGCAGACAGAGTAAACCTTTTTCCCTTTTAACAGACTGAAGACCAAAACAAATTCTGTATTAGATTACTTTCTGGTGTTTAGGATAGAAGGGCAGCAGCCACTGGAAAGCGGGTCTGTGTAGAGGGTTTGGGGTAGGGATCTGGCGTAGGGGGGCTGCAGTGGATGCTACTTAGTGTCTAGACAGGCCTTCACAATGTTCCTCTCCACTCCTGGGCCTCCGGTGGTACATGACGACCACCTTCAGGCCAGGCCAGCTGGCAGTATTGGATGGTGGGATGCTATGAACCGGGAAGTGTTTCTGGTGCTGCAGTGGCTGCACATGACCATTTTCTCCCCAAGTGCCTCACCCTGAGGGAAGTTCCTGGCGTCCGGCAACAATTATGGGGAAATATCAATCTTCAACTTGTCTGCTGCTTTCAGCTCCAAGGCCAAAGAAGAAAGTAGGAAACCCACAGTGACCTTCCAAGCCTATGACAGGCCCGTCTACATCATGGTCTCCCCCCTTGGACATCTGTTCAGTGCTGGAGATGGGGAGGTGAAGGCCTGGCTTTGGGTGGAGATCCTCAAGAAGGACCAGCCTGGAAGTGCCTAAGATCAATGCTTTGCTTCTTGTCCCCAAGGAGAATTCCCTGATTTTGGCAGGGGCAGACTGCCAGTTGCCTATGATGGACCTAGAGATGGGGACTTTCACACAGGCATTTCCTGGCCACAGAGACTACATCCACTGCCTAGCACTGTGGAAGTGAAACCCTGAGGTGCTGTCAGGCAGTGAATATGGGGCCGTGCAGCTTTGGGACCTCCACATGGCCAAGGAGGTCCAGACTATGGAGGTCTACAAGCACGAGGAGTGCTCAAGGTCCCACAATGGGTGCTGGATTAGATGTTTGGCAACTGACTCAGACTGGATGGTCTGTGGAAGGGGCCCAGCACTCACCCTCTGGCATCTCTGATCCTCCACGCCCACCACCATCTTCCCCATGTGGGCACCACAAAAGCATGTCACTTTATACCAAGACCTGATTCTGTCAGCTGGCCCAGGCTCCCGTGTCAATCAGTGGCAGCTGAGTGGGGAGCTTAAGGCTTGGGTGCCTGGCTTCTCCCAAGGACTGCTCAGCCTCAGCCTCAACCAATAACCAGCAGCACCAGAGTGCAAGATGCTGACAGCTGCAGGTAGCAGCTGCTCCATGCATGTGTTCACCAATCTGGGCTACAGCACCTTCTCCCCATCTTTCTGACCTCCGGCAACTCCCTCTCCCTGCATTCCAGGGGTCTGAACTGGTTTTTCTTTTTACAAATAAAATTTCAGGCTTTTCAAAAAAAATGATATTTTGGTATTTAGATTCATTTACCTAATTATATTTATTACTCAGGTTGCTTATATAATTTCCTTTCACAATCTGTCTTTACAAACCTTCAATTTGCATGGACTCTGTGATGTATACAATCTTTCTGAAATTTACACAGTCCCTTTTAGTTTCCTTGTTGTAAGTCATTCAGAAATAACCAACTTAGGAACAAATTATTTTCTTCTTTTACATTATTAAGTGTTTTTATATTTTATACTTTCTTTTACCAGACTGTACAATTTCTTTTCAACTTAATTAAAATTCTTAATCCTTAGAAATCTTGATTTTTAGTGACAATTAAAAGTAATTAGCATTCCGTAGATTGATGCTTTTATAAATACACATCATAATTTTTAGAAACAGGTTTTCTTCCCCCACTGGCAAACATGGTGACATTTTCAAGAGACATACTTATTTCAAATAAAGTATTTATTTATTTTTAAAATGATCTTTATTTTTATTTTAGTTTATTTTTATTTTTAATATAGTTTATTGATTATGCTATTACAGTTGTCCCATTACCCCCCTTCATTCTCTTCCACCCTGCACACTCTCTCCCACCCACATTCCCCCCTTTAGTTCGTGTCCATGTGTCATAAGTTCTTTAGCTTCTACATTTCCCATAGTATTCTTGCCTTCCCCCTATTTTCTACCTACCATCTATGCTACTTATTCTCTGTACCTTTCCCCCCCTCTTTCCTCCTCCCACTCCCCTGTAGTTAACCCTCCATATGATCTCCATTTCTGTGGTTCTGTTCCTGTTCTAGTTGTTTGCTTAGTTTCTTTTGGTTTTGCTTTAGGTGTGGTTGTTAATAATTGTGAGTTTGCTGTCATTTTACTATACATGTTTTTTATGTTCTTTTTCTTAGATAAGTCCCTTTAACATTTCATATAATAAGGGCTTGGTGATGATGAACTCCTTTAACTTGACCTTATCTGAGAAGCACTTGATCTGCCCTTCCATTCTAAATGAAAGCTTTGCTGGATAGAGCAATCTCAGATGTGTAGGTCCTTGCCTTTTATGACTTGGAATACTTCTTTCCAGCCCCTTCTTGCCTGCAAGATCTCTTTTGAGAAATCTGCTGACAGTCTGATGGGAACTCCTTTGTAGGTTACTGTCTCCTTATCTCTTGCTGCTTCTAGGATTCTCCCCTTCATTTTTACCTTGGCTAATGTAATTATGATGTGCCTTGGCGTGTTCCTCCTTGGGTCCAACTTCTTTGGGGCTCTCTGAGCTTCCTGGACTTTCTGGAAGTCTATTTCCTTTGCCACATTGGGGAAGTTTTCCTTTACTATTTGTTCAAATAACTTTTCCACTTGTTGTTCTTCCTCTTCCCCTTCTGGTACCCCTATAATTCAGCTGTTGGAATGTTTAAAGATGTCCTGGAGGTTCCTAACTCTCTCCTCATTTTTTTGAATTCTTATTTCTTCATTCTTTACTATTTGGTTGTTTCTTTCTTCCTTTTGGTCCACTCCATTGATATGAGTCCCAGTTTTCTTCCCATCACTATTGGTTCCCTGTACATTTTCCATTATTTCACTTAGAATAGCCTTCATTTTTTCATCTAATTTGCAACCAAATTCAACCAATTCTGTGAGCATCCTGATCACCAGTGCTTTGAGCTGTGCATCTGACAGGTTGGCTATCTCTTGGTTGCTTAGTTGTATTTGCTGTGAAATTTTTATCTGTTCTTCAGTTTGGGCCATTTTTTTTTGTCTTGTCATACCTGTTACGTATGAGGGGTGGAGCCTTAGGTGCTCATTAGGGTGGGACAATCCAGTGATTGGGTTGGGACGCTGTATGTGGGGGAGGGGTCAGAGAGGGAACAATGGTGCTTGCTCCAGTCTCTCTTGGATTTCAGTCCCTTTTGCCACTTCCCCCAAGCAAACTGGGCCCTTCTGGTGCTAATTTCTGTGTGGGTGGGCTTGCATACAGTCTAGGACCCTGTGAGTCTCTCCAGCAAACTCTCCTGTGAGGCTGGGGTTCTCTCCCGCTGCCTCAAACCCCCACAGGTGTTTTCAATTGGTGTTTTGAGGCTTTATTTCCCTGTGCTGGGACCCTGGGTTGCTTGATCTGTCCGGCTCCCGAGTTTCACCTGGTTTATGTGTGTGCAAATGTGTAACTGCCAGGTCAGCCAGCCACTTTGTGCGCCTCACTGGGTCTTCCTGCTGCCACCCCATGCCCAGGGTCATCAGCTGCTGCCTTGTGAGCCCAAGGTCCGCAAGCCACTGCCTTTTTTTTTTTTTTTTTGCCACCACCCCTCTCTGCTCATCCGCCCTACTCCTCCTCTCCTACTGGTCTGGATGAATGTGTCTATTTTAACTCCTTGGTTGTTGGACTTCCATACAGTTCAATTTTCTGTCAGTTCTCATTTTTTTTTGTTTCTAAATTTTTGTTGTCCCTATTTTGGTTGTGTGAGGAGGCACAGTGTATCTACCTATGCCTCCATCTTGGCCAGAAGTCCTTAGTTTATTTTTATTTTTAGAGAGAGGATAAGTGAGGGAGAAAAACATCAGTCTGTGGTTGCCTCTTACATGCCCCCTACTATGAACCTGTGCTGCAACCCAGGCATGTGCCCTGACTGGGAATCAAACTGGTGACCCTTTTTGTTCACAGTCCAGCACTCAATCCACTGAGTCACAACAGCCAGGTATAATTTATTTGTTAACAAATCCATTTCCTAGCTTCTCTGCAATAAGAAGCAAAAGTAGGTAAATTCAGGTCAATTAATATTTTAGCATCCTGTTATTTCAAAGTATCTAGATATTTAATAATTTTTACCATTTAACCCAGCAAAACTCCAAAGTTCCAAGTCACTCAAGACTTTGGAAAACTATGTTAAGTTATACCTACAATTATTACTGAAAAGCTTTATTAAAAACTTTTCATTTTAGTGACACCCATTTATGAGGACTTTAAAGTCAGTTATTACCCAGGCCATTTTCTTGACAAATTTGTAACAGAGATAAATAACATGAACATATTCCTGCAAACCAAGGGAAAACAAACATATATGTTAATAACTTTAAATTATGTCAATTAAATTTGAACTGTTCTAATTATATTATTGATGGCTGGACTTTTTCTGGACAGACCTCATATACCTATTTTTTGTTGTCAGACTGGCAAAAATTATACTTTTTTGGAGTGCTGCAGAATTTTAGTAATTGGTTTATGTATGCCATGAGAGGAAAAGGCTGAAAATTGCTACTTTAAGAAATAGTGTGGCAAATTAAAAAGAGGTATGTGGTATGCAGAGGTCAGATGCTGCTTGTTTGAGTTTAGGAAAGTCTGAAGCATGAGGCAAGAGAGGCCATTTGTATGGAAAAGACTTTGAAATTGGCTTTGGTGGGCTCTCCAAGTCTCAGGGTGGGGTGAATAGTGTGAGCCAAGTTGACTGGAGACTCAGATATCATGCCTGCCTGCTGGATCTGTGGTGGTAGTGGTGGGGTCTCAGAAAAGGAACAGCTGCCTCTGCCAGAATTTTTTCTGGCAAAAGTGTAGCCTCCCAACTCTTGCCCTGAAGTCAGACAATTTGGTTCTTCCCGGGTTCCTTTCAAGCTGCTACTTCAGTACTGGAGGTCAGAGACAGTGAGTTTGAGTGAGTCCAGAATGTGGCCTCATGCCTGGTACTAGCAACAGCTGGCCTTATTTTGTAGTGTGGCTTATTTTTGCCCAGTGTACCTCCAAGCCCAGCACAAGGAGTGGCCACCTGCAGATTGCTCTGTAGCTCCTACCAGGTAACCCTACAAAAGGCACAGGCAGTGGCTTACCTTGCACCTCCTGGGACGCTCCAGAACGAGTGCACCTGGTGGACAGCTTCAGACCATGCTGAATTACAACCCTACCACTTCCATGAGTGATACACTTAAGGGGTAAAGTTGGTGAGCACCAAAGCCTCACTGAAGTAAGTCCTGCTCTGCAGGGTCAACTCCTGCATAGTAGTTCCTCCCCTGTAGTTGCAGCAGGTCCTCACAGCCAATTGGCCTGGGGGTCAATCCCTCCCAGTGATACCAACAGCAGTCAAGGCTCAACTACAACAGGACAGTGCATACAGCCCACATAGGGGCACAAGTGGAGTGCCCATCTCAAGTGATTGTGAGGCTGTGCCATTGACCCTACAGGACACCTACTATATTCACTAGGCAACTCTACCAAGTACAGGAGATGTAGACACTCTAATACATAGAAACAAACACAGGGGAGCAGGAAAAATGCAGAAACAAAGAACTGGGTCCCAAGTGAAAAAAACAGCAGAAATCTCCAGAAAAAAAAGCTAAATGAAATGGAGGCAAGCAAACTACCAGATTCAGAGTTCAATACAATGGTTATAACGATGCTCAAAGAACTTAATGAGAACTTCAACAGCATAAAAAATGACATAGAAACCATAAAAAAGAATCAGTCAGAAATGAATGACACACTGACATGAAGAACAATTTACAGGGAATCAACATTGGAGTAGATGAAGCAGAGAACCAAATCAGTGATTTGGAATAAAAGTAAGCAAAAAGCACCCAATCAGAACAGCAATAAGAAAAAAAGAATACAAAAAAAAAGAAGAAGAAGAGGAATCTATGAGGAACCTCTGAAACAAGTTTGCATCATAGGGGTGCCAGAAGGAGCCTAGAGAGAAAGAAATTGAAAACCTTTTAAAAAATGACAGAAAAACCCTAATTTGTTAGAGTAAGTAGACATACAAGTCCAGGAAGCACAGAGAGTCCTAAACAAGATGAACCCAAAAAGTTCCAAACCAAGACACATCATAATTAAAATGTGAAGGGTTAAAGACAAGAGAGAATCTTAAGAGCAGCAAGGGAAGAGCAGTTATTTACCTACAGGGGAGTTCCCATAACACTGTCAGCTGATTTCTCAACAGAAACTTTGCAGGCCAGAAGGGACTGGCATGAAATTTTCAAAGTGATGAGAAGCAACAACCTACCACCAAGATTACTCTACCCAGCAAAACTATCATTTAGAATCAAAGGACAGATAGCTTCCCTCACAAGAAAAAGCAAAAGGAATTCATTACCACCATACTAGTATTACATGAAATGTTAAAGGGTCTTCTTGAAGAAGAAGAAGGAGAAGGAGAACAAGAAGAAAGAAGAAGAAGAAAAAGAAAAAATAAAAGTATGAAGAATAAAATGAGAGCAAATACATATTTGACTTTAAAATATGACAACTGTGCCTAAAAATTAAAATAAACAAAGCAGCCAAACAGAGACAGACTCACAGATACACAGGACATTTTGATAGTTGCCAGATGGGAAGGAGGGTTGGGAGATGGGTGAAAAAGTTGAAGGGATTAAGAAATACAAATTCATTGTTACAGAATAGTCATGGAGAAAGTAAAGTACAGCACAGGGAATATGAGAGGGTATTATTGAATAGCAAGTGGGTCCTGCTCCCTGTAGCCACCCTCTAGGCAAATTCCAGAGGCAGATTTTTGGTAAACAAGGAGTCTTTATTGAAAAGCTACACAATTTTGAAATAACAGCTTTCCACATGCATTAGTCACTTAAGCCTATCAACTAAGGCTGAAATCTTTAACTCTTGAGGTACAGCTTTAATTACTTAAGCCTATCATTTAAAGCTAAAATTAATGGCAGTCTTCTTCCTCAGAGCCTATCCTCTTAATAACACCCAAAGAAACATAACCCTCCACCCTCTGCCATGCCAGACCAGTCCTAGGTTGTGTCTGGAGTTCCTTCGCCCATTTAAAATACCATCCTTTGGGAAACACAGATGGCTACAGCATGATCATTACGCATCCTCAAGGAAGAGAAAGAGCCAGTCTCTACCTTCCTTCAGTTTAAATTTTCCAGCACTTAGTTCTGTGCTCACCTGAGGCGTTCAGCTTCTCAACCAATCCTGTCCTAGACAGCTTACCAATGCCTCAGGCAACCTCCTTCTATGGCCCCTCCCTAATCCTCCCATGATCCAATCGGATCTCTCAGTATCAGAAGACCCCCCACCCCCATCTCCGGAATTTTTGTATAAATACTTGTGTATTTAAACTTTAGCCACCTTCAAAGTACTCTTCATTTGATTTAATATACCTATCGAGAGTTTTTACTACTGCTCAAAACAGTTTTTGAATGCATCAATTTTGATGCCTTTTAGTGCTTCTGCTGATTTTTGTTTCACCTTTTCCACATCAGAAAAACTTTCCTTTTGCTAGGTTGGGGTCGCTCAAAAATCTGGACGGACACAGCGAGCTAAGGAGAGCAGGGTTTATTAGCGGAGTATACGAGGGAAAGTGGAGCCAACCAAGGGGAGGTTGGGACTTGCTCAGCTGTTTTTAGGTCAGGGTTTTTAAACGCAAAGACCTGTAGTTGGGGTATCAGAGTCTGATCAGCTAGAGCTGGTTGCTGGGTGAAAGCTGCATCCCGTTATACTGGATAGGCCGACCCTATTCTTCCTGGGTAAGGTCTGCAGGCAGCTTCCCACGGTGCCATTTTCTCACCTAGTGATTTTCATTCCTCCTAGGCCTGCCTAGATCTAACACCTTTGAGGATTTTCTTTCATCTGGGGAAACAAAAAAAGTTACTCAGGGGAGATTGGGTGAATAGGGAGGGTAGAACACAGGGATCATGTTGTTTTTTGGTTAAAAACTGCTGAACATTCGGTGCGATGCGGGTAGATGCGCCTGTAAATCACCCATCATGAAATGGAAATATGTTGAGTCTTCAAAAAGTTGCCTAGGCTGGTGTGGCTCAGTGGATTTAGTGCCTGCCTGTGAACCAAAGGGTCACTGGTTAGATTCTCAGTGTAGTGCACATGCCTGGGTTGCGTGCCAGGTCCCCAGAAGAGGGTGTGTGAGAGGCAACCACACATTGATGTTTCTCTCCCTCTCTTCCTCCCTCCCTTCCCTTCTCTAAAAATAAATAAATAGAATCTTTAACAACAACAAAAAAAGTGTTCAAAAAGAAATTCATTGAAGCTGAATCACAACAGCAGATGGTACACTGATATAGATGGGGGCAGTTCTATAGATCCTAGAACACTCACCTAGTGGGGGCAGCCTACACTACAAGCGACTTGCTCTCTAGAAAGAATTCTGGGTTTTTTTTTTGGTCACCCCTTGTATTGTCAATAATATTCTAATAACTATTGTGGAAGAAAAGGAGCCACATACTAAACCTGACAAGCTCAGGGAGGCCTGTGTACAAACTCTGAGACCTAAAGTAACCAACCACAGGATGGTCTGACATTAAACACTTTCTAACAGCAGGTCATGGTGGCTGGTATTTTCCCTAAAAAAGGTCATTGTTTACCTTAACTGAGCCTGTCTCTTGTCTTTTGCATCTACAATAACATACCTTTGTAAGGTCAATCTCCTTTTGCCAGACCCCTAAAGCACAGGCACCACACCAGGGGGAGACCGCAAATCCCCTCATTTTTATTATCATGTTAATTGTTGACTGTTACTATCCAGTACCCATCTCTGTAACCCCCACCTCTCTGCTTTGCTTTCTTCCATCCCCCTAATCTATCACCAATGGATTTCATATAACCCCCTTACGAGTGCTCTTTTGATTGTAATGTACAAAATAAGGTGCTAAATTGCCATTCTCCCTGGCATTTTCTCAATTTGTTGAGGTTTTGCTTCCTGGCAATTGTTTTTCCCAAACTTACAAAAATTCGCTACAGGTTTGAGTTTCTTACGTTGAAAGTACGTATGTTGTCAAATGCGTGCAAGATTTATGGGATGATCACTTAGTAACTTATATAATGTATAATCACTTGGTTGTACACCTGAGAATAATATTATAGTGTACGTCCAAGGCAACTGAAAAATAAAAAAAATGATTTAAAAAATAGTTTGGCCATCGCCTGTGTGGCTCAGTCGGATAGAGCGTCCTCCCGAGACTCAAGGTTTGCAGGTTCGATTCCCGGTTGATCCCCCTCTCTGGGCGTCCGGGATCCCCAGTCCGTTCTAGAAGTAATGGATCTACTCTCTTATTTTTGCTCCTTTTTCTCCCCTTCCCTCTCTCTGGTAAAGCAATTTTAAAAAAGGCCTCGCGTAACGCTTAAAAAAATAGTGTGGACGACTGCTTACTTTTACTAAGTCACACTCAGCCAAAGTGGAAAACAAAGACTAAGAGAAACTAAACCTCTAAAACATACCTACAGTAAGGAGAAGGACCCGCCCCGCACCGCCTCTACTAACTTGGGCTGAAAGGTTAGCACCGCCTCCGAATTTTCCTACTCCCGCGGCGCCCTCCTAGTTCGCAAAGGGGTGGAGCTGCCAGTCTATCCCGGAAGTTTACTCTAGGAACGGTTTTCCCTCTGCCTGGCTCCCTCTGCTGCCAGGGAGAAGACGCCCCGCCCGGAATCTCCTAGGTAACGACTACCCCTGTTGTGTCGCTGGGAGTGGTAGTTAGCCTGAGCCTGGTAGTGTCCGCGTGAACCAGGTGCAGAGTGGCGGGTAGACACTACATTTCCCAGCACCCCTAGGATCAGGGGCGGGGCTCCATCCGGAGGCCGTGATTCTGGCGGCTCTTTTGTAAATGCAGCGGCGATTCCGGCAGTGGTTTGAGCGGACTGAGAGGCCTGGGTAGTTGAAGAGGTAATATGTCGGCCAAGGGAGCTGGGCAGCTGGCGGGGTTCGCCGTTTTGAACCTGAAAGGGACTGTGGCGCGCGGGATGTCCAGCTCCAGGCCGCGGGGTCGTTCGGCGCCATCGGGCGGTGGTGAACACCTCTTCCAGCTTAACAGGGTTTGGGGGGGATCCTGCGTTTCTCACCCTACCAGTTCTTGGCCGTACTTTAAGCTGCTGTTAGGGCAGGTACGCAGTCAGCTCAAGGAGAAGGGTGTAGAGCGGCGTTGCTTTCTTACCTCTGTACGGTGCGGTCTGTGTCATTACCGTGGTCAGGTCGTTGTCTTTAAAGCTGTGCTGTGGAATCGTGGCTTTCTAGGAGGTGTATTTTCGGGGACCGATCAGTTATCACCTTCTCGACCTGCTAGTTACCTTCCACGGTCTTGTGGAGGTTTTGAATTAACTGAATATGTCCACTTCCCCCCTGCTTCGAAAACGGAGTAGATATATTTTCTTCTTTTTAGAAACATTTTTAAAAATGTCATATTTCTTGTTTTATATTAACGTTATGGAAGTTGAAGGTGACCAAGTAGTTTCCTGGACTGGAAAGTGACTTAAGTCAGCTGAATGTTTGAAGTCTAGATAAATTTTTAAGGTCTCTAGTTTGTCTTGTTGAATATTCATAGTATCAACATAGATAAATCCCTTTAGATAAATGTGAATTTAAGTGTTTGCAATATTCTATTAGACTTAAAAGCCTTTCCCACAGTCATCACAAACATGAGGAAAAATTTTTATGTTCAGTAGCATCATGTCTGTTAACATTTGTATGAAGTCTACTCGGAAAACCACATACTTAACATACGAAGAAGTTTTTACATTTGTCAAAGGTAACTTTTGCACAAGAGTCTCTACTGTCCGTGATCTCCATCGATATACTTGTAACAACTCTATTTATGTGCATGTCCATTTACCACATGACTATGTAAATATTATAGATCAGTTCTTTTCATGTTCACAGAACTGATACAAGTGCTGTTCATCACGTTTGGGAGCTCAAGTATTTTCAGTGTAAGGTGACAAGGGAAACTGCAGTCTTGTTTTCAAATTCCATTAAATCTAGATTTTTGATCTAATAAAATGACGCCATCAATCTTTCAGTTCTTTGGTTGTGTTAGCCACATTTCAGGTGCTCAATAGGCATATGTGACTTGTGGCTACAGTGTTGTACATCTCAGGTCTATGTAGTTGTATTTTTTTGTTTGTTACACTGCTGTACACTTTGCTTTTGTCAGTTAACAGTATATTTTGGATGTATGCAGTACTTCCATGTCAACACAATGAGCTTAACTTCTTCTCTTCAATAGCTGCCTAATATGAACACCATAATTATCTGTGCCCCTGTTAATGGCCATTTAAGTTAAATTAGTTTATAACTATTGTGAACTTGTGCCAGTATAGCACAAAATGCCTAGATGTGAAATTGCTGGGGCAAAGTTTCTGTGCATTTACAGTTTGGATAGATATTATCCAATTGCCTTCCAAAAGGTTGTACTAGTTTACTTTCCCAGGTAACACTTCATGAAAGTTCCTCTTTTCTATACTACCTGTTAATCAGGTTTTAGTCTTTGCCATCTGAGTATGTGAAAAATGGTATGTTGTTACTGTTTTAATTTCTATTCAATTGAGTGAGGATGAGCATATTTTAATGTTTGCACTAATGTACTTCTTTTTCTATTTGTCTTTTGTATGCTTATGTTTTTCAGACACGAGGTATGAGTCTAAATATGTGTTTGTTTTCTTCCAAATTGCCATTTTTTATTTTCCTTTGGTTTACATATACTATATTGGTAAAGTCTAGAATTATGTCTGAAAAATAGTGTGAGATGTCATTCCACTTTGGTACTGGATCTCTAGGCTCTCCTCTCAAGGCATGAATATGGCAGGTCTCCCCCCTCTCCATCCTCATCAGCCTACAAATATGCTTTTATTTCTTCTGTCTTGAAAAAATCTCTCCCCCCTGCTTCCCTGTGTAGCTACTGTTCTATTTATTTCCTTCCCTTTATAACAAAACTCCTGGAAAGAGTTAACTATATTCACTGTCTCCAGTTTCTTATTCTTTTATATATCCCCTCCATTAAAGCTTTAGCCTCCGCCCCTCAGCTGCTCTCATTGAAGTTATCATGACTTTTGCTTTGCTAAATTTTAGGGTCAGTTCTCAGTTTTCCTCACCTTTCACTGTTAACAGCATTAACATGGCCCTTTATTTCTTGAAATATTTTTTCTACTTGGCTTCAAGGACACTATACTTTTTACACCTTTTTTTTGGGGGGGGGTCTACCCTCAATCCCTTAGTGGTTTCATCCAGGGTCTTTAAATACTATCTACATGCTGAGGCTACTCATACCTGTGCTCACAGCCTTGGCCTCATCTGTGAATTACTATACATTCTTGTGCGTCCAGTTGCCTACATGATGTCTCTGCTGAGATGTCTGATAGGTATCTTAAAATGTCCTAAAGTCATCTCTGAACTTTCCCCCAAACCTGTTTCATCCCTCTTGAGTTTTCCTCATTTCAGTTAATGGCAACTCTGTTCTTCCAGTTCAGCCAGAAATTTTATTTTATTTTATTATTGTTATTCTATTACAGTTGTCCCAATTTTTCCCCCTTTGCCCTCCTTCGCTCTCCCCGGTGGAGAGAGAGTCTACCCCCTTTTCCCACAGTCGATCCCCACACCGTCGTCCATGTCCATCGGCCATTCATACATGGTATTTGACTAGTACTTTCCCTATAGCCAGAAAATTTTAAGGAATAAAGTAGAGGGTCTCAGTGACCTGGAGGTATTATAAATTGTAAAGGAGGAGTAGTGGGTTATATAGTCTGATCATATGAGGTTGAAAGTTGGGTGCTTTTTTAAAAAAACAGTACAGAGGTCTTCCCTCCCCCCCTTTTTTTATATTTACCATACCGTGAATTCATAGGGAATGGGTTCCAGAAGCGCAGGGTACTTTTCATTGGTTCTCACACAGCTTCTCTGGGTGGAGCAGGCTGGTGCTTCAGTTGAACCCAGGTACCTTCCTCTTTGGCTTCCTTGTTTTTCTGATCATTTTTCTTTACACATTTCAGGAAGTTATCTTGGCTTTTAGAATGCTTACTATACCCCAGTATGTACATTGATTCTCTTGGCAGGAATCTTGCCCTTGTTTGTTCATAACAATGCTTCCTGCGTGCTGTGTGACACTGTAGACTCTTCCAGCTTTGCCATGGTAACATTTGTAGAACATTCCTTTTTAACAGTGCCCATTCCGTTGAGATCTATAATATCACCTTTTTTGTAGATTTGCATCTATGTGGCTAAAGGAACATCTCCATGTTTTCTAAAAGGCCTAGATAATATATAGCAGTGCCTCTCTTCTTTCCCTTTGTGTTAGTCATTTTGGCGAAGTACTGGATGATTGCAGGGTGCCTGGATATCACTCTGTCTATCCTAGCTGTACCATTAGCTCCTTCTCTTCCACCAGATCCATAATTTCATCCTCTAAATGAGGACTCTCTGTCTACCCTATCTAAAAATACAATCTGCTTCCCCCACACAGCTTTTATTTTTCTCCTTAGTGTTTATTACTATTTAACATATTGTATACTTTAGTTTTATGTGTATGCATTTCTCCATTCTGAAATAATACCTTGTACTGAGTTAGAAAACAAATGCTTATTGAGAAAAATCAGAATGCAAATGAGGAATGGTTTATGTTCTTAGCGATATCCTCATTATGTTTATTGCACAATGACAGAGTTACACAAGGAAATTCATTATTTTACAGCAGGGGTGTCCAACCTTTTGGTGTCTCTGGGCCACACTGGAAAAAGAAGAGTTGTCTTGGGCCACACATTCAATACACAAATACTAACGAAAACTGATGAGCAAAAACAAGGTCCGTGAATAATTTTTGTGATGTCCACCACCATAGATAAGCAAAAAAGTCCTCACATAATAACCCTAATTATTCAGCAGCCCTTTTGGTAATCTTTTAAAGTTGTCAATGAGGTCCCAAGTTTGTGATCACTAATATAGAAAATGTACATATCTAAGTAATAAAAGTCATTGATTTTTTAAAATATTTTTTATTATAAAAGTAAAAAAAAACTAGTGGGTTGTTTGACATTGTATTTGAGAAACTAGCTCATCAATATCTGTTTTGATAGAATAGTTGCAATTCTCAGTGAGTTCTCAAGGTGCTCATCAGATACTTTGGTTCTAATTTTACTCTTCTGTTTCATTCTTTTTTCTACTCTAGAATATGTTTCATTCTTTTTTCTTTTAAATATTTTGGTTATTTATTAACAGGGGAAGGGAGAGAAAAAGAGAGGGAGAGAAATGTCACTGTGTGGTTGCCTCTCACATGCCTCCTATTGGGGACCTGGCCCACAACCCAGGTATATGCACCGACAGGGAATTGAACCTTTGGTTCTCAGGCTGGTCAGTGCTCAGTCCACTGAGCCACACCAGTGAGGGCTTAATGTGCTTCATTCTTGAAAATAGTTGCTTGCAAATGTCGGTGCTGCAAAATACTGATGACATGAATATGGCATGATTGTGAAGCAAGGGATATTTGTCTCTGGAGAGATAGGACCTACCTATAAATGATGTCCAGTAAAGAGACACAATCAAATTTTTCTTTAAGTTCAATGTCAGATTGCAGCTGTATGCATTCCATTTGAAAATTGGCAGGTAACACATTTTGTCCACTGAAAAATGGAGTTGCAAATATAGCAAAATATTGATTATTTTCCTGGAAATCTTGAAATCTGTTTTCAAATTCTTGTATCAATTTGAAAATCAAGGCTGCATATTTTTCACTGTTCACAGGACTGTGTTTAACCAATGTGTAGAAATGTACAACATTGTTTGCCTTAATTTGAGCTTGCTATAATTTCAGTTTCATTTGGAACACTGTTATGGTTTGAAACGTGGTATTGATAAGTCAGTGTTCACCTTGAAGATGCATGTTTACATCATTTAAATGAGCAGTTAAATCCAGTAAAAATGCTAAATCTGTGGCCAGTTTTCATTGTCTAGTTCTGGTACAAATTTGTTTTTTGATACCATAGAAAACTTGATAACATGTTGCAAATTATAAAGTCTTTTTAACATTTGGCCTCAACTTGGCCCTCCTACTTCCAAAAAGTAAATTATGTCACCATAGTCAACATCAGTACTTCTAAGGAATTCCTGGAACTGGGGGTGATTCAATCCCTTGGCTCTTATGCAATTCACAGGCTTGATGATTTGCATGACGTTATGCATTTTTAGAGCTCTTGTGCATAAATTTTCTTGATGTACTGTGCAGTGATACTTCATCAGATGTGAGTTTTGGGTGGCAATTGCATTATCATCTATCAGTTTTACAAGTCCCTCTCTTTTACCCACCATCGCCAGGGCACCATCAGTTATGTTGGCAATGGACAAAGAAAATCGCTTTAACATATTTTTTATTGCTCCATACAGATCTGTTGATTTATTGTGACTTTTAATGGCACTAAAGAGGCTATTTCTTCAGCGACATATTTGTCATAAAAATGCCTCTAATAAAAATGGCAACTTGAGCTGTATTTGTATCATCAGTGCTATCATCCATTGCCAAAACACAAAAATTAAACTTCTTTTGATGGATTTTCCAACTTCTTCAATTCACTTGGCTATAGTGTGAGACAAACTGATTTTAGAAATATTCCCCTTTTTTTCAGGGCAAATCCATATCTGCCACACTTTCTTTACATTGCTTAGTAAACTTACCATCAGTAAATGGTTTTGAATTTTTTTGCTATTAAATATACTACCACATAACTTAGTTTTTACACTGGAATCTGCCTGAGTTGTAACTTTTTGAAAAAATTTTTGTTGAGAGGACAGACTTTTTTTCAGTTCCGCTACTTTGTCCTTAATGGCACAGTCCTTCGTATACATTGAATTTGGCAGCATGTTTTTGCATATGGTGCCTTTTCAAGTTATAGTCTTTGAAAATGTGCACAAATTCCCTACAAATTAAGCTGAGTGGCTTACTATTTGCCTCAACAAAAAAGTAGTCATCTGTCCACTTTTCATTGAACAATCTTCTGTCATCTGTAATTTTTCTTTTGGGAGGTTCTGTTTTCTTTTTTTTTTTTTTAAAGATTTTATTTCTTTATTTTTAGAGAGGAAAGGGAGGGAGATAGAGAGAGAGAGAAACATCAATGTGCGGTTGCTGGGGGTTATAGCCTGCAACCCAGGCATGTACCCTGGCTGGGAATCGAACCTGCGACACTTTGGTTCGCAGCCCACGCTCAATCCACTGAGCTACGCCAGCCAGGTGGGAGGTTCTGTTTTCTTTGGAGATGTTGTAGAAGCCATGCTAGGATTAAAACAATAATAGGTAAGGGACTTTATTTACTTTTATTATGAAAATTAATTGACAGGAAAACAGAAGGCAAGGTTTGGGCCCTTCCACAGCCCTCTCAGCTGCTGTTGCAGGGCAAGGCAGGGGGCTGACTGTGAAGCCCTCCAGGTAACATATGAGGTGCGGCCAAGGTGTGGAAGTACCTTTAATAATCGAATAAGAATGTTTATCTGACTTCTAAATAACATTAAACACCTAACGTTGCAATGGTAGATTGAAATATCATTGAAATGGGTGCCTGGCTAAGTCACCACGAGCACATGTAACATCTGATGGTATTGGTTCTACTGTCTGTGCTTAGAAGATAACATACTGGAAACTGCACACTGTTGTAAAACTGAAGCCACATGTGTATAAATAGCAAGAACATACATATATTTATTTTACCTGACACTGACACGTAATCACAAAAAAATCTCAAATCTCTGTTTTAAGTAAATTTATGATTCTGTGTTGGGCTGCATTCATAGTCACCTTGGGCCTCAGACAGGCCGTGGGCCTTGGGTTGGACACCCCTGTTTTAGAGTATGATTCATATAGAGTAGCTGTTGCTTGGTATGAACCAATGTAATTTTCGTTGAACATTGAATGAATGCAAATAACACTTTATAGTACTGAATTTATTTTCAATAATATAACCTTAGTTGTGATTTAATTTTAGCAAACATTTATCAGATTTCTCCTACCTGCCAGGAATGGATGATGCTAGGCTGTACTGAATATACACATATCTTCAAGGAACTCCCAGCTGGGTTGATTAGAGACACAAAGGCAAAATACCACAAATAGTGGGATGGATGCCAAAATAGTGATGGCAGAGACCTCTAGGAATACAGATGAGGGACTACCTGGTGAGGGAGGGGTTAGAGAGATGAAGGAGTAAGAGGCAGTGGGAAACAGTGCCAGGTAAAGCCATGGGGGTGGGGATGATTTCTGTCCTAGATTTGGGAGAGCACGGGTTCCTCAGGTGGGCAAAGAACCAATCTCATACCGGGACCAGAGGCATGAAAGTGATTGATGTGCGTGTTTTATATTGAGAGTGGATTTTTTTTCCTTTGATAATCGAATAATTTAGAAGACTGCTTAGTGCCCATAGTTTTAGATCAACTGATCTAGCGCTTGTTTAAAATCATCAAAATGATTAGATCAGAAAGGAACTTAGTTTGTTGATCCCCTGAATTTGAACTAAAAAAACAAACAAACCCGTGTAGCTTAATGCCCAACTGCTTTGCTAGTTAAAGCCTTTTACATATGAAATATTTAGTAGGTTTTTGTGCTGGGTCAAGGTTTGGGTAGACTATCTTTAATACTTCTTGTCTTCTACAGGTGTTGGAAATTAATAGCTCTTCTAGCTTTTACATTATTTAAATATAGTAGAAAATTGGACTGATATGTTCTTGATGCCAACCTCTCCAGAGTTAAACAGTGGGCAGGACTTCCTAACCCAGTGGATGACCAATTCTTCTCGGGCTGGAGTTACATTAAATCGTGGATTTCCCATTTTGGAAGCAGATGAAGAGAAGCGAGTGAATGTGAACATTTCCACCAGCTTTGCTGTTAAAGCCACACATTTTACAAATAGTTTCACTTTCATAAGTGAAGAAGAATCACTTAGTGAAGAACAGAATTTGGAGTCTAACAGCCCTTACAGACTACAGTCAGATAAATCCGAAACAGACGCAGTCTTTCCTCTGCCTAAAGAGGAACCACAGCCAGTGGCATGTCAGGATGCTCCTGGACCCTGGGAACATAACAAAAGTGACTTTATCTCAGATCTTGTGAGTGAATTCAGAGAAGTGGCTTGTAAAGACCCACTTTGTAAGAAGCTTGAACAGGTACAACAGGACTTGGCCTAATACGTATTTGTGTTATTGCGGGTTTTTGTTTATGATGAAAGTTACCAGTTTCAGGTCCTCTTGTTTCTTCCCCTTTACAGTGAAATCCTCAAAATACTGAATTTTGCCTTTTGTTTAATATGAAACATTAAAGCATGTTTAATATTTAAGACATAAATGTAACACTTAAGGTAATATCTTCAACTTTCTACCTCATTTGGTAAAAGCTAAAGTAGAAATTGTTGATTGGGGGGAAAGCTGATCATAATGTGCTGATTACCTATTTTTTAAGAATCAAAGGATTTTTCTGTTTCTTAATTGAAAGTGTCAGTATGGTTTCCATCATAAAAAATTGAATTTTATAGTTTTGGTGGCAGATTTAGTTACTTAGAGAGCCTTATTTGAAACTATTTATTAGGGAAGATATAAGAAGGGAGCTGGGAGGGATTAAGATTAGTGTAAGGAGCGAAGGTCCATAAAGAAATGTAAAGTTGAGCCCTGGCTAGTTGGCTCAGTAGGTTGGAACAGCATCCCTTAAACCAAAAGGTTTCAGTTTAGATTTTGATTTCTGGCCAGGGCACGGTACTAGGTTGCAGCTTTGATCCTCAGTCAGAGGGCATACAGGAGGCAACTGATCAATGTGAACATCAATGTTTCTCTCTCTCTCTCCCCTCCCTATTTTCCTCTCCCTCTCCCACTGCCTCCCTCCCTCTCTCTCTAAAATCAATAAACATATCCTCAGCTGGGGATTTTAAAAAAAGAAATGCAAAGTTAGTTTAATAAAGTTAATTTTATGTTTAAAAAGCTGAAAGAGGTGCAACAGAAGAAGCAGGAACAACTGAGGAGGCAGCAGTTGGAGCAACTGCAAAGACTCATGGACGAACAAGAGAAGCTGCTCACTATGGTGTCTGGGCAGCATGTACTCCCAGGTATTTTTTATTATTATTTTTTTTTTGCTTACATGGGGCCTTCAATTTGTATAGTGATAGATGGTTACACACATTTCTTACCTTGAATTGTTTGACAGGTTATTTCTACCATTTCTCTATTATATGTTGCAAACTCCAGTTTCTTTAGGAGCCAGGCAGATAGCTGCAGTGGTAGCGGTGTAATATAGTTGGGACAAGTGAAAGCTGTACTATTCTGGAGCATTCGTGTCCTTACAGACATTCACATTTATTTATAACATAAAATTTAAAAAAGACCTGGCAGAGTAAAAGATCTAGAGCCAAAGTTGGCATAGGGCTCCTGGTTTACAAGCCCTGCCTGATGAATGAAAAACTGCCCTGGGTCATAGAGGTAAATATGTGTAGAAGCCACTCTACTAAGCGGAAGAACTATTCCAGAAATATTTTCTGTTTAGTTGATGGCAGTTCTTTTGTTGTGTGCTCAATCAGTTAATAGCATGATGTTTGTTTCAGGGGAAAAGCCTGCTGAAATATGTCTGCAGCAGTGACTTTGAAAGTTTGTTGACCTTTGTAGCAAGAAAAGCATTTTAAATCATGACTCATAGTGTCAAAGAAATTTCAATAAATCAGCCTTTATTGATGTGTCTGGTATATAGCAGGGATAGTTACTACTTTGTTTATTCTATGTAAAAAAAAAAATGCCTGTTGTGTCTTGTTGCATCTGATGATAAAACGACTAATGGATTGTGTCCCCACAGTTTGAAAACCAGTGGTCTGGAGCAATGTCTGCTTGGTGCTACCTTTGAAAAGATACACTTCACTAATTTAGAACAGTGCCTGTTGTGTTGAGAAAGTTGTATGGTAATTGAGAATACAAAGAAGATAAGACTCTGGCAAATGAGTGTGCAGAGTGTGGCTGTGTGGGATTTGGGGACTAATGGGAGTGGTGAGGATGAGAAGTGTCGCAAATGAAGAGTGGTTTAAGGAGTTTGGATGTCACAGGTGATGGTGTTCTTGCTTCTCCCCTCTCCACCCTGGCCCCACCAAGATAGAAAACAAGAGAGGAGGTGAAACATGCAAAAGAACAGGTTTGCTAAAAACAAATTATAGGGAAAGGAGAAAGAGGGACAGTTGGATGCAACAAGGGAACACATACTAAGGAAAGAATACAGCTCCTTGAACTGCTGCTGGGGTCTGGCTTATATATGGTTTGGTCATTCACTCAGGCACAGTGTAGATTTGCTGTCCAAGAACTCTGGTTTGGCAGGTAGATGTCCACTAGTGCACATATAGAGTGGAGCTCTTTGGGGGGACACTTAAAACTTATTTAGGAGAGGCTCACAAAAAAAAAATGAGAGCGTTCACAGTCACTTAACAGGCTAAGCCTGTGTCAATTCTTAAGTAAAACTAAAAAAAAAAAAAAAAAGCAAAACTGCAAGTGCACGTGATGATGAATAGAGTGACTGGTAGAACATTTATGTCCTGCAGTCCTGCTTTTGAGCTGAAGGTACCAGGAGTTTCTGTTTTGTTTTTGTACCATCAGTGCCTGTGTCAACACAGTGAAATGGGCAGTACTGTCTTAATGTTTTGTGAAAATAGCTTTGACCTGGTGGTGCCTGAAAGAGTCTTGGAGACCTCCAGGGTTTACACACTTTGAGAGCTTCTGCTTTAGGATATTGCTTTTTTTTTAGTGACATGTTCAGGTTGAAGTGGGATGACTATTAGTCAAAAACATTTAAACGGAGTGAGTACTGTTATAAAGGAAGGGCAGTTCAACGTGATATTCAATGAGGATCTACCTGATGTCTAGTTTTATTTGTGGGCTAGGGGTGAGGTAGACAGGTGGCATGGCTCTTTTGTAAAACACTTTCCATCGTGCCTTCACTTCTAAATTTAGTGAGACAATCAGGGAGAGCAGAAGGGTAGTAGCAGGATTTCATGGGGCTGATATAGCAGGCAAGATGGCTAGTATTGTCATCTAGCCTCCAAAACATATGTACAAGGGGGATCTCGTTGTTTATTGGGTTATTTAAAAAGCTGAGACTTAAGGCACAAAACAGGAGAAGAGTAGTACAGGAAATTTAGAAACTACAGAAAAAATGTAAAACAGAAAAAGCACCCATAATTCTATTACCTGAGGATACCAAAATGGCAACTGTAATCTGAAAGGAAGGTACTTTTCTATGCTGTGACACAGAGAGCATGACTGTTAGGGAACAGCACAGATCATTTGTAACTATCTGCATTGAAGCTGTCTAAGTGCGAGCTGTTATGGGGCTGTGAGCTGAGGACACCAAGAGTGCTTACCGCAGTTGGCGCCTGAGTGGAGCCTTACAGAGCTGCCCTGCCTTACACATACTGTCTGCACATGAATCACAGTGCAGACATGTTTTCAATCAAAATTATTCAAAGGTCACTTTGGATTTTTACAACTTTTAAGATTTTGTTAAACACAATTTCCTAATAAAGAGGAAAAAAAACTTTTATCACTTTGGAGAAAACCTTTTGGTGGGGTCACTAACAGGCAGAAGCCAAAATGTTACAGAAAGACATCAGTTTGTTGATTTTCTTAATTACGAGGTTTAACTCTGCTGCCTGATGATCAGAGCCAGAAGTACAGATCTCCAGGAGGTTCAACCACAGAAGAGAAACCCAGATTCTTCTTACCATCATCTCTCTACCAGAATCAAACTCAAGAAAAAACACACACTTCCAACATTTTGTCCAATGAACAAAACAACTTCTGTAGAACTACTCGTCAAGATTTTGTCTTAACTTCAAAGAGTGGTGCTTCTCCCAATTTGTTTTATGCAGCACGGTATGAAGAAGCACTTGTGAAAAAAAATGATTTGAAGGAGGAAAACTATAACCATTCTAAAGGTGAGTTACTTATATTTCTTGTGCTCTTAACCAAGAGTGTTACCAAGTTGTCCTGAGACAAGAGGAGTCCTTTAGGCATTTTTCTCCTGTCCCCTTGTCTTTAATTATGAGGTCCTACATGCTGCACAGTCACTGAACCTGAATTGGATGACGAGTTGGACACAGAATTTGTGACTTTCAAGAATAGTCTCAGTACTCATACTGACTTCACACCTTGCATGGTAGCATGTGGACTTAGAAAGTTCTCTTGTAACTTTTTCTTTGAGAGCTTAGAAATAATGTGAGGTTAATTTAAAATGTGTGTGGTGTCAGGGCACTTGATAGAAAATGTGAAATGTGAGAAGGTTGGTGATGGGATTAATTACCCATAAAAAATCTCCCCTAACCCAGACACTCTGTCTTCACCATACCTCTGTATTACTTGTATCCAGCACATTCCTGCTACAGAAATGGCACTTAGTGTCTGATGGTCTAAACTCATAGATCTCTTGTGTGATGTTTTTCTGCTCCCTACTTCACATTTCATAATTACAGAAAATTGTACAGTAAGTTGTGTTCCTTCTCACTCAACATGGAAAATGCTTATGGTATATTCTATAGTCTTTATAATGATAATTTTAATAATTTCATCATTGTGCTACTTTAGTAATATGTCATGATTTAATGTTCTTTGTGAAGTACTAAGTTGTTTCTAGTATTTTAAATGTTAATTTAATTTCCAATTCTCAAGAACATACTTTTTCGAGTTATACAAAAATGCAAATAATATGAGAGATGTCTATGCTTACTAACTAGAGTAATTCCTAACTTAGAGTAATTCCTGGTATGGAATGGTCAAATGTCTTTTTCTTATTTTTTTAAAATAATACATTGCCTAACCTTTTATTTTTGAAAACTTCAAACATCCATGAAACTTGAAAGACCACTACAGTAATTACCAGCATACCACCACCTAGATTTAACAGTTAATATTTTACCATATTTACTTTGTGTTTATTTGTGTGTGTATATTATATATGTGTGTGTGTATATATACACACACAATACATGGTTTGCTGAGTCATTTCATTGCAGCTATATGCAGACATTATGTTATATCATTTTATATATTTCAGCATTTTATTGTCCTGAAAATTAGGACGTTCTTTGTATAACCACAGTATTATTATTATACCTAGGGACATTAACAGTAATTCTTTAATATTCAGATCCATCTTAGAATTACCCTATTATCCCCAGATCCCTTTTAAAAGGTTTTTATTTTAGATTTTTAAAAAAACCAGAATCCAATCATGTATTACATTCAGTTGTTTAAATCTTTAGTCTTTTTAATTTAGGGAAGCTCACATTTTTCATAACATTAATGTTTTGAAGAATGTTGTTTTTTTATTTTTATTTTTAAATTTTGAAAAAGATTTTATTTATTTATTGTTAGACAGAGGGGAAGGGAAGGAGAAGGGGGGAGAAACATCAATGTGTGGTTGCTTCTTGTGCTCCCCCTACTGGGGACCTGGCCTGCAACCCAGGCATGTGCCCTGTCTGGGAATCAAACCCGTGACCCTTTGGTTCATAGGCCTAGACTCAATGCACTGAGCTACACCAGCCAGGGCTCTCCTATCTATTTTGTGCCTACCAGTTATGCTTCTTATTCCCTGTACTTTTCCCCCATTCTTCTCCTTCTCTCTTCTTGCTACTAACCCTCCATGTGATCTCCATTTCTATGATTCTGTTCCTTTCTAGTTGTTTGCTTAGTTTGTTTTTGTTTTGTTTTGTTTTTTCTAATTCTGTTGATAGTTGTGAGTTTGTTGTCATTTTACTGTTCATATTTTTGATCTTCTTTTTCTTAGGTAAGTCCCTTAACATTTCATACAATTAGGACTTGATGACGATAAAGCCCTTTAACTTGACCTTATCTGGGAGCACTTTATCTGCCCTTGCATTCTAAATGATAGCTTTGCTGGATAGAGTTATCTAGGTTGTAGGTCCTTGCTTTTCATCTCTTTGCATACTTCTTGCCAGTCCCTGGCCTTCAAGGTTTATTTTGAGAAATCAGCTAATAGTCTTATGGGAACTCCTTTGTAGACAATGTTCTTTTCTCTTAATGCTTTGAAGATCTTCTTTTTATCTTTAACCTTTGTCACTTTAATTACGATGTGTCTTAGTGTTTTCCTCCTTGGATCCAACTTCTGTGGGACTCTCTGTGCTTCCTGGACTCATATGTCTATTTCCTTTGCCAGATTGGGGAAGTTTCATTATTTTTTCAAATAAGTTTTCAATTTCTTGCTCTCCTCTTCTTCTGGCACCCCTATGATTTGCATATTGGAACATTTAAAGTTGTTCCAGAGGTTCCTAAGCCTCTCCTCATTTTTTGAATTCTTATTTCCTTATTCTGTTGCAGTTGAATGTTTATTTCTTCTTTTTTGTTCCAAATTGTTTATTTGAGTCCCGGTTTCCTTCTGTTCACTGTTGGTTCCCTGTATATTTTTCTTTATTTCTTTTTGTATAATTTTCCCTTCTTCCTTTATTTTGTGGCTATACCCAGTTGTTTCTCTGAACATCCTTGTTACCAATGCTTTGAACTCTGCGCCTGATAGGTCCTTATCACTTATTTCTTTTTCTGGAGTTTTGATCTGCTCTTTTATTTGGACCATAGGTCTTTGTCTCTTTAATTTGGCAGGCTCCCTGTGTTTCTGTGTATTAGGTGGAGCTACTTTGACTCCCCATGTGGGTGCACTCGTAATGTTCCAAGGGGCCGAGCCTTACGTATTTGCCAGGGCGGTGCAACCAGCTTCACTACTTTGTGGCACTGTATGTGGGGGAGAGGTCAGAAAACACTGCTGCTTGCTCATCCCATGCCCCCTTTTCAGTCACTGCCCTGGTACCGATTTCCAGTTGGGTGGGTTTGTATATGTTCTAGGACCCTGTGGATACTTTAAAATGACTCTTCTGAGCATTGGAAGTTTCTTCTACCACCCCTAGCTCCACTGGTTTTTATGGGCAGAGGTTATGAGGCTTTATTTTCCCTCTCGCTGGAACCCTGGGCTGCATTGTGTGACCTGGGGCTGGGATCACTGGCTCCCCAGTTGTCACTCCTCGTTTTTATCTGCCGCACATGAATGTGGGACTGCCCTATCTGCAAGCCACAGCCACTGCTGCTGCCTTGCCACTCCACACCACGCCCCCTCTGCCTGTCCTACCTGTCTGGATGAATGTTTCTTTAAATCCTTGGTTGTCAGACTTCCGTACAGTTTGATTTTCTGGCAATGTTGGTTGTTTTTTTGCTTTTAGATTGGTTGTTATCCTTCTTATGGTTGTATGAGGAGGTGAAGCCAGTCTACCTATACTTCCATCTCAGCCAGAAGTTCTGAAGAATGTTGTGTTTTAATTAGGGTTTTGTAGTTTTTCTTTGTCATAGTAAAGAAATCCTTGAGAGCTGTGAAATCTTTGGCATGTCTTACTTTTAACTAGTATTTTTTTAGCTTACTAACTTGTAAAATTATCAAGTTTTAAGACTTTAACTTGATTTTTTTTTGAACTAAATTGTTCTTAATTTTTGTTCTAGATGAAGGTGTTTTACCATGTTGGGAGAAAATGACAGATCAGATTCAGGAAGAGAATGATGTGAACCTAAAAAAATTTGCTGATTCCTCAGAAATGGTTAATGTTGAAGAAAGGTACCATCCATGTTACAAGGAATAAGAAATGTGATAACTTTTAATATGATAGGCAGCCATTATTATTGAGCACTTTCTTTGAAAGATACATACTCTTTTTGTTTTTGCTTGAAGATGCTTTTATGTTTAAGGCTCAAGATACAACTTAACACATACAGTCAGCAACATAAGGAATTTGGGAAGATGTATCAGTTTAAGTGGCTTTGACATTGCATTGGAAAAACTGAGCAAAGTTTTTTTTACCTAATAGTAATATATGGGTAAAATTAATCTTCTCTCAAATAGTTAGGTGAATCTTATTTTGGAGAAGAGAAAATAAATTATATATTAGAGTCTCACATTTGGTGTCACTTATAAATTCAAATTTTGTAAGTCTGGTTATAGAATTTAAAAATGTTATGACAAAGCCCTAGCTAGGTGGCTCAATTAGTTGGAACATCGTTTCATACACTGAAAGTTAAGGGTTCGATCCCCAGTGAGGGCATGTGCCTAGGCTGTGGTTTTGATCCCTGATTGGGGTGCATATGGGAGGTAGCCTATCAATGTTTCTCTTCCTCTCTCCCTCCCTTCCTTCTCCCTCTCTAAAATCAATAAGCCTGTCCTTGAGTGAGGATTAAAAAAACAATAATAATAAATGGAATTTTGTGACAAATATAATATACTAATATTGAAGTTGTTTATTATTTTCTTAAATACCTGAAATATTTTAATATATGTTATTAATGGGCAAATGACTTTTTTGATTGTTGCTCTATTTACATTGTTAAGAATCTTTTAAATTAAAGAGTGTATATAATGAACTATTTTTGAAATATGTTTTAAATTTACATAATGAACACATTACTTTAAAAATTAATCTAAAGTTGACAGATGGACTTCAGAAGAGTTTTTTTTCAAATCATGTAGAGTGCTGTATATATCTATTTTGGGAGATGGAGTGAGATTGTAGCTTTCATTAAATTTTTAAAGGGGCGGTCTGTCACTTTGGAAAAGGTTAGTTGTTAGTATAGTCAGCAGTGTATATCAGGCAGACTGTAAAATATTCACATCATGATTTGCATGTTACATAACTTTATTTTTATTATCAGGCCTATTAAAGCTGCTATTAGAGAAAGAAAACAGACATTTGAAGACTACTTGGAAGAACAAATTCAGCTGGAAGAACAAGAATTGAAACAGAAACAGCTAAGGGTTAGCATCACCACCATTGGATTAAATTATCTAAGATGGTAGAGATTTGTCTATAATTTGCTTTAAACATACCAGCATTAATTCAAATATTGTTCTTTATTATAGGAAGCAGAAGAATCATTGCTAGTCAAACCAAAACAACCATTCTTAAAACGCGGAGAAGGTTTAGCTAGATTCACTAACGCTAAATCTAAGTTTCAGAAAGGGAGGGGCAGTAAACTAATGAGTAATCAGAGCATTTCAGAGGACCAACCTGTGTTTAAAATAGACAGACAACAATTCCAGCGGAAAACTGCTCTTATTAATAAAGAACTATGTACAGAGAACCCTCATCCTAAAAAGAACAAAGCTAGAACGAAGAGTGGTTATGCCACACTCAGTGAGAAGCCAGAAGTGCTTAAGGGTAATAATGTGAAAGGTTTCTTTCCATCAAGATTGAAAATACTGGCAGGGAAGAAATGTGGGAAATTTAGAGAGCAGTTCAAGTTAGAAGAAAAGGTAGAATCTAATAATAAAGAAAATGTTCCTGAGTGTACAAAACCTTATGATATTGGTTGCGAAGTCTGGAGTAACACACAAGATAAAGACATACTTCCCCTCTCTACAGGGCTGGAAGGCTGCATGGCTTTAAAAAGCCCAATAACTGAGAGCTTGAGAGAGTCAGGATCTTCTCTTGACATTTCTATTCAGAAAAAGTTAGAGAATTGGGAGCAAGAAAAGGAAAAGGAAAATTTGGAATTAGATGAGTTTTTGTTTTTAGAACAAGCTGCTGATGAAATATCATTTTCCAGCAATTCCTCATTTGTACTGAAGATCTTAGAGAGGGACCAACAGATTTGTAAAAGTCACAGGCTGTCTTCTACCCCTGTCAAAACTGTGCAGCAGCAAAAGATGATAACACTGGGGCCCATTAGTCAGTGTAACCAAAATGAGCATCCAGACCATAACAAACATGAAAATGAGGGTGAGGGTGAGGTTGCACCCAGACAACTTAATTCACTGTCCTCACCTGATGGATTGGGGGGACCGTCTGGTAAAGTCAGTGAAAAAGTGTTCCAAATGAACACTTCTGAAAATCAAAGGAGGTTGAAAGCAAGCAATAATGTAATGAACAGTGACAGTAGCACTGACTCTGAGGAGCAACTGGGTGTTACCATAAAGTCATCAACTGAGGGTAACAAAAGGGGTTTGAGCAGCAGAGAAGATAGTCCACAAGTTTGTGATGGTAAAGGACCTTTAAGGAATATTGGGACTCAAGAAGAGAGTAAAAGGAGAGATGTGGATTTAGATTTGTCCGATAAAGATTGTAGTAGTGATGAGTCTGTCATAACAGAAAGCTTGAAAAATAAAAGTTCTGAGTCCTTGAGTAGGCCCTCATCTCTAAGCATGAGTAAATTTGACTTTGATGATGAAAGAACTTGGACCGATCTTGAAGAGAATTCATTTAAATGTGATGTTACCCATGGGAATGAAGCCATTTATGGAACTCCCCAGACCTACCCTAATATGAGTGATATATGTATACTAGACAAAATAATAAAAAGGAGGGTTGCACCAGTGAAGAAGGAAGACTTGAGCCAATCCAGCAGAGGTACAAGTCCTCCTCCTACATCGGATCTGATGATGAAATTCTTCCCTTCTTTGAAACCAAAACCAAAACCAAAATCAGATTCACACTTGGGAAATGAACCCAAGTTAAACATTCAAGACCAACCCGCTGGTAAGTCAGAGCATCATAAAATGTATAGTAGATTGTTATAAATTTAACATTTATTTTATCTATTGTCAGAATGCTTAAAATACTAACTTTTCTGGTTGCTATGTTAAAATTTGATTTGTTTTGTGGGTCTAAATAATGTAATAGTAGTATAAGAGGTTCGGATGAATTGTGATTTCAGGTTTTTCAAATTTAAGCCTGTCTTATTCTTAAGGCTGTAAAAGTAATTGCTTTATTATTAAATGAGATAACATTTAAATTTCTTTTACAACCAGGGAGGGAGTACCCAATTTATGGTTTGTGTTACTGTGGAGGAAACTTTGTGCCTACTTTTTTTTGAGGACTGTATTTTTACTTTTTTTTTCACTGCCTCATGCATTAACTTGTTAAATTTGACCAAGAAGAAATACAGTATAATCCAAGTTTCTTTCTTCCCTCAGACCTGGGCTCCTAGTCCCCTTTCCTAGAGGCACCAGCATTCCCATTTCATTTGTATATGCTAAATACATTCCATGCACATGAAAGCATATGTCTGAGTGTAATTTCCTTTCTATACAAATGAAAACATGCCTTTTATATAACATTCTACATCTTGCTTATATATTTTGAAGGTTGCTTTAATACAGACATCTTCCTTGTTCCATTTAATGGCTGTATAGTATTCAGATGATGCGATAGACGTTTTAAACCTATATTGAAAAACCCTTCTATATCATGGCATACTATAAACTCTCAATGCCTTGCAAAGCTTTAAAATATTAATTATAGCAAGCTATTTAAAAAGTACTCTGAATTTAAAAGTAGTGCTTTTGCAGAAAGTTTGGAAGTTTAAAAAGTATAGAAGTGAGAATGTTTATAACTGAATTAGCCAGAGGTAACTATGATATTTATTGTTTTGGGATATTTTCTTTCAGTCATTTTTCCTATGTATTTTAAATATCATAGCAACATATGTTATAACTTGCCTCATCCTTTTTAACTGGTATATAACATGTGTTGGCCATATCATTAAACACTGTGTACTTTAAAATGGTTGCATGACATTATATGAATGTAGTGTAATTTTATTCAGTAATTTTCTTAGTGTTCAACAGATGTTTTTTTACTAATATAAATACACTGCAATGCATATTTTTGTGCAAAACTGTAAGATTTTATGAGTTTTTTCTTTAACTAGATTTTTAGAAGTAGGGTCAAAGTAAATATGTGTATATTAGTTTTGGGATATAAATCAGGTTTAGTTTCCAAAGGGTAGTTAAAAGACAGGAGTGTTAGATATTTTACTCTCTTAAATAGCAATTTGATACTGAAAAAAAGCCTTAATTTGTATTTCTTTGATTAGCAAGGGGTAAGTTTTGCTTTTTGGTGCTTTAGATATCTTGTGACTTACTTACTCATATTCTTAAGCTATTTTTATATCCTGGCCTTTAAAAAGTTTATTTGAATGATTTTTTTATGTATAATGTTAATTAATTGTCAGATTGAAACTCTTTTGAGGTAGAATAATTTGACTCTTAAATTTAGACTGGTTTCATCTGGAAAGCTAGGACAGTAAAATTATTCCAAAATTTAGTTATTAGAAACACCCTAATGCATTTTAATGGGGTTATTTACCATATTTTTGGCTCTTAGTGTTAATAGCTAGCTAGTGTTTTTGCTGCTGAAGGCCTCTTGTGAAGTTCAATATTTATGGCCTGTTTTATAGGTGACAATGCTCGGTCTCAAGTTTTGAGAGAGAAAGTTATTGAGTTGGAAATGGAAATAGAAAAATTTAAAGCTGAGAATACATCTTTAGCTAAACTTCACATTGAACGAGAAAGTGCCTTGGAAAAACTCAGGTAAGTTTGTGTCAGTAAGTTGGAACAAAATATACAGTGGTTCAGTTAGTATCTTTAAGATCATGTCTAGAATACTGGAAATAATTTTTGTCAATCCAATAACGTAAGTGGAAATGAAATCTGTACCACATATGAATTTTTAAACTAAATACAATGACCCATTGTGGTCAAAGCTTTGTTAAAAGGGGAATTCTCTTGGTGATGGGATTACAAATTGAAATTTGAAAGGCAGTTTGGGGTTATGAATTCAAGCTACATTGGCCAGTGTATTAATTTTTTAGGGCTGCTTTAACAAAGTACATATTAACTGGATGGCTTAAAACATCAGGAAATTATTTTCTCATGATTCTGGAGGCTTAGAAGTTTAAAGTCAAGCTGTCAGCAGAGCCATGCCTTTTTTCCTATCTTCTAGTGGTTGCTGACACCCTTAGCATTCCTTGGCTTGCAGCTGGACATTTGGGTTTTGGTTATTGTGAATAATGCTATTATCATTGGTGTACAAATATCTGTTCACTGTTCTGTTTTTATATTTCTTTTGGATACTTGTATTTTTCGGACCATAAGACACACCTAGGTTTTAGAGGAGGAAAATAGGAAAAAAATTTTTGAAGCAAAAAATGTGGTAAAATATTTAATAACATAAATAACATAATATTTCACTGATGTAAATCTAAACAGAACTCAGCAGCAGTATTAACAACCATTATTCCTCCCAAATTGGGGCAGGGGCAGGGTGTGTCTTATAGTCTGAAAAATACATTATGTACCCAGGGTAGAATTGCTGGATCATATGTTGAACCAACCTTACATTAAGAGATGCATCCCACTTGGTTATTCTGTGTAATCCTTTTAATGTGCTCTTAAATTTGGTTTACTAATTCACTGAGGATTTTTACATCTATTATTCATCAGGGGTATTGTCTTGTAGTTTTCTTGTGGTGTCTTTGGGTTTGGTAGTATTGATGCTAGTCTCATAAAATGAGTTTGGAAGTGTTCCCTTTTCCTTTTTGGAAAGAGTTTAAGAATTGGTATTAATTCTTTGAATGTTTGGTAGAATTTACCTGTGAAACCATCTCGTCCTGGACTTTTCCTTGTTGGAAGATTTTTAGTGATTCAATCAATTGTTATTGGTCTGTTCAGGCTTTCTATTTCTTCTAGATTTAGTTTTGGTAAGTTGTATGTTTTTAGAAATCAATCCATTTCTTCTAGGTTATCCAATTTTTTTTGGTTATAATTGTGGATAATATGACCTTTTTGGTATCTGAGGCATCTGTTGTAATGTCATCTCTTTCATTTATGATACTTATTTGAGTATCTCTCCTTTTTTGGGGGGGAGTCTAGCTAAAGTTTTGTTGAGTTTGTGTGCTGTTTTTCTCCTCCTGAGACTGGTGCAATGTGATATTGGTTTATTTCTTGTTGTTCCATAAATCCTGGAGGCTTTCTTCATTCTTTTTTATCCTTTGACTATAATTTTAAGTTATCTGTCTTCTAGTTCACAGATTCTTACTTCTGCTGGAGTGTGTTTGTTGTTGAAGGTTTCTGTTGCATTCTTTTCTTTTTTTTTGACTTCATCCGTTGTTTTCTCAGCTTGAGACTTTTTGTTGGGTTCTTTTTTATGATTTTTCTTTGTTGAACTTCTCATTTTGTTTCATGTATTGTTTTGTTGATTTTGTTGGGTTTTTCATCTATGTTCTGTTGTACCTTGCTGAGCTTCTTTAAAACATGTATTTTGAATTCTTTGTCAGGCAATTTGTAGATCTGTTTCTTTGGGATCAGTTACTGGAGCTTTATTAGTTTCTTTTGGTGGTGTCATGTTTGCCTGATTCTTCATGATCTGTGCAGCCTTGTGATAACCTCTTCCTGCTTTTATAGATTGGTTTTGGCAGGTCTTTACCTTCTCCTGCTAGGTCCTTGATCCAGGATCCAGTTGTATCTCCAGGATCCTAGTTGAATGGGATTCTAGCTAGGTCATATGGCTGCTTCTGGGTCCACAGTGGGGTCTATGGTTGGCAGGCCTGTTACTAGGGGTGCAGGTGGACATGGACTAGACCCCTGGTTGGACAGGACTGCTTTTGGGTCCATGGTCAAGCAGGGCTGGAGGTAGGTCATAGGTCATGGGGCTACTTCTGGGCCCACTGTTGCCATCTGCAGGCAGGGGGATCAGTTACCATGGGTAAGGATAAGTGTGACCTCTGCCATTTCCTGGTTACCTTCCTGCTGGGTGCCTAGGTGAGCAGGACTCTCTCCAGTACCACAGTATAGCAGGCTGGAGCCAGGCCACAGGGCTGTTTCAGTATCTGTAGTTGGGACTGAGGTCTGTGGGCCTCTTACCAGGGGCATAGATAGGTGTGTCTCTTCCCGAGTTCTCTGGTGGATGGAGCTGGGGCTGAGTCCTTAGGGGAGCTAGGCTGTTTTCATTCTGCAGCCAGGACCATGTTTAGTAAGTCAGCCACTGGGGCACGGGCCTCCCTTCTCTAAGTGTCCTTGATATCATGACTTCACCAGAGTTTCCAGACCTCCTACTTGGATCCTAGAGCTTCCCCAAAAGCACTTATGTTCTTAGATGGCTGTTGGATTGTTGTTTATGTAGGGGGATGTAAGCCAGGGACCTCCTGTTCCATCACTTGCTGATGTCACTCTCCCTGTATTCTTAACACAGCATGAAGAATGAGCCTGGGTTATGATAGTCCCTTTGATCAGCACTCTCCTCAGCTAGATACCAAAGTCCTCAAGTGGTGCATAAGACCCAGTTAATGTAGTCTTCGGGTTTTTTCCCTACTTCTGACTCTATCTTACAATTTTAGACACACTGGCTGCCTGGTGTTTCTTTGAACACATCAGGCATATTCCTTCCTCATGGTTTTTGTGTGTGGTGTTCCTTCTGCCTGAACTGTTTTGTCCAAATATCCTCATGGCTATTCTCTCATTTTCTTCAGGTTTTACTTCAAATATTGTCTCAGTGCGGTGACCCCATTATAATTTTAATCCCCTATCCTGATATTCTCTAACCTGATTCCTTGCTTATGTTCTTCCTTAATACTTACAATGCTCCATATATTTGCTTATTTATTCTATTATTGCCTCTCTCTCCCATTATATGTAAGAAGCTTCATGTGAGTAAGGATGCGTAGCTGTGTACTGCTTAATGTATAGCAGGTGCTGTCAGTGGATGCTTGTTGAAGGGGTGCTTTATTGAGTTAATTGACTGCTATTTCAATGTTTTAGATTGAGGATGGATTATCTAAGACTAGAAGCTCCTCATTTCTAGGCTGTCACTGGTGTTACATTTTGGTGCCACATGTGGATTATTATATTGAGATGGTATTCTTAGATTATTGAAATAATCCCCTTAGATAATATGGTTTGGTCATTTTAGGAAAGATATTGCAGACTTTGAACAACAGAAGGCAAAAGAATTGGTTCGAATAAAAGAATTTAAAAAGGAAGAAATGAGGAAGCTACAAAATAAACGCAAAGTTTTTGAAATGTATACCACAGCTGCAAGAACTTTTCCAGATAAAAAGGAGCGTGAAGAAATACAGGTATACTGATACTTATATACTCATATAAGTTAGTGAAGAAGACAGTCCTATAAGAATTTTAGTTATTTAATGTATCAAAGAGACATTGGTATCAATTTATTAATCATGCATTGGCTCAACAAGTTATCTGTCTGAGACACTGCATTAGGAACATCTTTGTAGTCTGGTTTTTAGAGAGTAAAATATTTATTGTCTTACTAAAGGCTTTCAAAAAAAAGAAAACTATGATAATGACATGAATGAATTAATAAGCCAGGAGTTGGAAGTTCACTGGTGTAGTGTTGTATTAATTTGTGTAACCTACCACAGAACAAGTACTGTTAGTTTTGTTCATTTACAAATGTTTAAGGCTTATTATATACTACATAAGTGTTTAATTCTAAAACTTACACACTGATAGGCCAAATTATCAGACCTGTTAATTTCAAAGTTAGAAATGGATATGATCAGAGGAATGTAGTACCGTATTTTTAGGACTATAAAGTGCACCTAGGTTTTAGAGGAGGAAAATAGTAAAAAAATTTTTGAAGCAAAAAATGTAAAATACTGAATAACGTAAATAACATAATATTGCACCAATGTAAATGTAAACTACATTTACTAGCGAGGTAAGCTATATTTGGACTATAAGACTCGCCCCCTTCCAAATGGAAGGGAAAGGGGGATGCATCTTATAATTTGAAAAATACGGTACTTAAAAAAGAACTAATGCATTTCTAGCTAAACTATAGAAAAAATATAGGTGAATATATTCATGACTTTGGCATATGCAAAGATTTCCAAAGAACTAAGTATAAAAGAAAAAAGTGGATATATTGGAATTCATCCGAAGAAAATACTTCAGTTTACCAAGAGAAAAATTTTAAATGGCTATCCCTTGTTTATAGCATAAAATGCAAACTCATCTTCCAATTCCATATTTTAAATACCAGTATTTCTGAGTCCCATCCTTTGCTTTCTTCCTTTCTGTAGTACACCATCTTTGAACAATCTCATCTGCACACCTGTAGCTTAAGTTATCACATGCCATTTTGATGAGAGTCTTTAACTCTTATTTTTACTTTTGTGGGGAGAAACATGTGCTATGTTTTGGTTAATGCTTGGTTTATTAAATCTTTTAGACTTTAACAATCTATTAATTTTTTTCCCCAAAAAAAGGCTGTGCAGTGCAGTCTCTCGCTCTCACCCTTGTTCCAGCACCCAGTTTTCTCCCCTTTTTGAGATAACCAGTGTTACAAATCTTGTAATTCTAAGCAAGTGCATATATATACACACAAACACATACAATTGTGTGTGCAGTTGTGATAAAAAGTTAAATTAACATAAAGAGCATCCTCATTCTTTATTTTACCACTGAGTTCTATTCAATGGTAAATTGAATAGATATATGGATGTGCCATAATTTACTTAACTAAACATTTATGTTGTTTCTGTTCTTTTTCTATCAAGAGTGCTGTCCTGAATAATCTTGTACACACATCAGTTCACAATCATTCTTCTACTTAGTTATTTTACATGGGGTTATTGAATACCTGTGATGTAGCAGGCATGTGCTGGGAATACAGGTGTAAACAGAATGAATTCATCCATGTCCCCATGTAGCTTACACACTCAAGTATATCTGTAGGATAAATTCCTGGAAGTAAAATTTCTAGGTTAAAAGGGGGTGGTATTTACATTCGTAGATATTATAAGATTTATCCCTTCATAAATATTGTTTCAATTTTTAATTCTACTAGCAGTTATTAGAATGTTTTTGCTCTTCGCCTGCTAGGTAAAAGATTAAAAGTTGATATTAAACTTACTTGAATTTCTTTTTAAAATCTATACTCTAGATTATAGATTATTGTTATAATCCATAATACAAATTGAGCATGACTTTTTGTGAAGACTTCAAATACTTTAAATAGTAGTTAAAATCAAATTCCGCTGTCAGATAATTTTTCACTAAATTTAAAACTATAACCTGTTCTAAAATATCTGCATAATGGGTTTGTCATTTCATTTTTATTGTTTCTGACTCTCTCAGGAATAGAGCAATACTTGGCTATGTTATGAAAACCTTACAAGACCCAAAAGGAAAAAAAGCCAACCTTCTTTTTTTTTTTTTTTTTTTAAAGACTTTATTTATTTATTTCTAGAGAGGGAAGGGAGGGAGAAAGAGAGAAACATCAATGTGCAGTTGCTGGGGGCCATGGCCTGCAACCCAGGCATGTGCCCTGACTGGGAATCGAACCTTCGGTTTGAAGCCCACGCTCAATCCACTGAGCTACGCCAGCCAGGGCTAAAAGCCAACCTTCTTAAACCACCCAAGATTATAAGATTGACTCCCCTCATCTTCCCTTCTTTGCCATAACTGAGATTTCTTCTTCCATTGTGATTCAAACCATAGTAGAGGAGCTTTCTTATTGTGGTTCTATTTACTTTGATGAGAATAACACATAGATTTTACTTAATTGTAACCTGGTGCCTTTCCCTCAAACAATATATCCTCTTATTCTCCAAGCCAGTTCTTTCCAGTCTGCTAGTCCTTAGCCACATGTGACTATTTAACTTTTGTTAAGTTAATTGAAATTAAACTAAAAATTCAGTTTGCCAGTGACATCAGCCATATTTCAAGTGGTCAGTAGCCATTGTGTGACTGGTAGCTATCATACTGGACAGTGCAGGTCCGACACATCTGTCATTGCAGAAGGTTCTGGATGGTTTTGATGTAGAGGCCTCATATCCTGGAGATTTGGTGAGTTAGCTTTCCTCTTTAAGATGTTAAGATTATTTCATAATTTGCCAACTTTTTCTTGAACCCTCTTTCTACTTTGTTAGTGTTGATTTAAGTATTGGACACTTTTCAAAAGACTTGGTATGTTGTCTGTAGCCATGGATGTTCATTATTTGTTTCTGTTGTTGGTATAGTACCTTCTTTTCCTTAAACTAATGGCTTATTCATAGTTTGCTATTGAATATACTTACCCTTCTTTCTACCTCTACTATGTAAATACATACTTTAAAAACAAGTATACACTTAATTGAAAACTTTATTTATTGATACACTTCCACTTATTTTTTTTTTGGTTTTCATGTTTTTATTGGGGGCACAGTGAAGGTGACCTCCTCTCTGTAGTGGGGCTGTTCACAGTTTCTTCAGCCACTCCAAGCTTGGGCCTTTGGGATCTTGGGGATGGCTGGGCATGTTGGGCTTATTCCCATCATAGGACAGGCACTGGATAGATGTAGGATGTCACTTGATTAATTCTTGTGGCATACTTGCTGTAGGGACTGAAGGGAACAGATTTCTATCGAGGCCCCTGATGGTGATGGACATGACTACCGTTGGCTCCTTCGGCCAGGTGTTCTTGAGGAAGGCAGCAAGTCTCCCACATCTTGGTCTTGGCCCACTTCCACTTAAATCATTAAAAGATTAATTAGAGAGATGGTACAGGTGTACACAGTGATAATGTGGGTTCAGTTTTAGACCACCTCAACAAAGCAAGTCCCATGAATATTTTGGTCTTCCATCTCATATAAAAATTATGTTTACACTATACTGTAGTCTCTTTAAGTGTGCAATAGCATCGTGTCTAAAAGAACAAAATGCATACCTTATAGAATATACTTTATTGCTAAAAAATGCCAACCAGCCTTCAGTGAGTCATTATCTTTTTGCTAGTGGAGGGTCTTGCCTCGATGTTGATGGCTGCTGACTGCTCAGGGTGGTGGTTGCTGAAGGCTGGGTGGCTGTGGCAATTTCTTAAAATGAGATAACAGTAAAGTTGCTGCATGAATTGACTCTTCCTTTCATGAATGATTTCTCTGTAGTATGTGATGGTTTGGTAGCATTTTACCAACAGTAGAACTTTCAATGTTAGTGTCAGTTCTCTCAGACCCTGCCACTGCTTTATCCTTTTTTTAGAATGTAATATTCTAAATCCTTTGTTGTCATTTTAACATCTTCACAGCTTCTTTACCAAGATTCCATCTCGAGAAACCACTCTCTTTGCTCATCCATAAGAATCAAATTCTCATCAGTTTAGCATGAGAATACAGCAATTCAGTTACATTTTCAGGTTCCACTTCCTATCCTAGTTCCCTTGCTGTTTGTCACACCTGCTGTTTGTACTTCTTCCACTGAAGTCTAGAACTCCGTAGTCATCCTTGAGGGTTAGAATCAACTTCTTCCAAATTCCTGTTAATGTTAATATGGGGTTGGCTAAAAAGTTTGTTTAGTTTTTTCCATATGATGGCTAGTACTGGTTAGTTGTCTTTAACTTCATTTGAAACAATTTTGTGAGATTGTGTTGTGACAGCTGTCATGTTGACGTGTGTTTAAAAAATTATCAAAATTGGTGAATTTTTGTGCAGCTATTTCAGTGTTAAAGATGGAAGAAAATATGCAACATTTTCTGCATATTAAGTTTTATAATTTGAAGAAAGGTAAAAATACAACTGAAATGCAGAAAAGATTTGTGCAGTACATGGAGAAGGTACAGTGACTGATCAAACATGTTAAAAGTGGTTTGTGAAGTTTCTTGGTACTATTGACATTTTAGCCAAACAGTTCTTTGGTATGGAAAGTCTTATGCATTGGAAGATGTTTAGCAGCACTGCTGGCCTCTACCCACTAGAAGTCAATAGTGGGAGATAGCTGACATACTCAAAATATCCATATCAATAAAGTTATTGCTGAAAATGAAAAATGTGTCCCTTATTTTATGGAAAAAAACTAAATGGACTTTTTGGCCAACCCAATATTTTGACCTCTTCCCATGAATCATGAATGTTTTTGATGGCATTGAGAAAGGTGAATCCTTTCCAGAGGTTTTCAATTTAGTTTACCCACATCTATCAGAGAAATCATTGCCTATGGCAGCTATAATCTTATAAAATGTATTTCTTAATTAGTATGACTTTAAAGTCAAAATTATTTTTGATCCATGGGCTACAGAATGGATGTTGTGTTAGCAGGCATGAAAACAACATTAATCTCTTGGTACATCTCCATCAGAGCTCTTGAGTGATCAGATGCATTATCAGTAAGCAGTAATAGGAACCCTTTTTCCTGAGCAGGTCCCAGCAGTATGCTTAAAATATTTAGTAAACAATACTGTTAACTATGTGCTGTCATCCAGGCTTTGTTTATAGAGCACAGGCAGAGTAGATTTAGCATAATTCTTAAGGGCCCTACGGTTATAAGAATGCTAAGTAAGCACTGGCTTCAACTTAAACTCGCCCACTGCATTAGCTCTTAACAAGAGAGTCAGCCTGTCCTTAGAAGTTTTTGAAGCCAGGCGTTGATTTCTCTCTAGCTATGAAGGCCCTAGATGGCATCTCCTTCCAATATAAGGCTGTTTCATCTACACTGAAAATCTGTTGTTGATATAGCCACCTTCATAAATCATCTTGGCTAGATCTTCTGGATTACTTGGTGCTTCACCTTGCACTTTTATGTTATGGAAAATGCTTGTTTCCTAAAACCTTATGAATCAACCTCTGCTGGCTTCATACTTTGCTTTTGCAGCCTACTCACCTCTCTTAGTCTTTTATAGAATTGAAGAGAGGACCTTGCTCTTTATGCTTTGGCTTAAGGGAATTTTGTGGCTGGTTTGATCTTCTGTCCAGGCTACTGTAATTTTTTCATGTCAGCAGTAAGGCTGTTTTACTTTCTTATCATTCATAATGTTCACTGAAACAGCACTTTGTTGGCTGTTGTGAGATTTACATGAGCATGGGTAGGATGTCAGGTTGTCTGTGTATGTTAATGAAGCAGTTAGAATTCTCACCGCCTTCAGGCTCATATTTGAGTGGGTTCTCTGGTGGGTGGTAGGGAATGCTTCCAGCTTCTGTCTATAATCCTTTCCTCAGCTTTAGTCACTCCTCTGACTTGCACCTGCATATGCTGTATAGCCAGCTGACTATCTCTCCTTAGTTCTTACATCCATCTTTATTCTCTTTGTACAGTTACAGATTGCTTCTGGACATCTCCAGGAGTTTCTTCACGTATGTCATCTAGTACATCTAAAACAGCTCATTTTCTTCACGAATTTGCGTGTCATCCTTGTGCAGGGGCCATGCTAATCTTCTCTGTATTGTTCCAATTTTAGTATATGTGCTGCCGAAGCGAGCACACAACTCATTTTCTTAAAACCTGTTTTTTATAAATTCCCTATAGAATCAGTTTTCAAGGCTGGTAGTTTTGACTTTGAATCTTCTATTCTTCGCTTTACCTCAGCTCTTCTTCCTTCAGTTAGTAATTAATTCCCATTAACTTTTTCTTCACCAGATATCCCCCATTTATCTCATTTATTTCACTTAATATCTTAGTTTAGACCTTTATTATCTCATAGTCATGTTATTGCAGTTAACTCCTAAGTGTTGTCTGTCCCCTCGTTTCCTTGATTCCTGGAATTAATTTTGCTGATGGTATGAAGTGAGGCTCTAGCCTGAACCCCTTGTTCCCTTTCCTGAAAATCCCGGTATTACTGGAATGTGATTGAGCCTTCCCTTTTCTATTCCCTGTGCTACACTAGCTGTACTCTTCTATGACATTATTTTAATTCTAGTAATTCTTTTTTGTGGGGAGGGACAGGCTTTGAAACAGCAGATAGCAGATTTACAGGAAGATTTGAAAAGAAAGGAAGCAAAATGGTCAAGTACACATGGCCGTCTTAGGAGCCAGATAGATATGTTGGTCAAAGAGAACACGGATCTCCGGGAAGAAATAAAAGTGATGGAAAGATTCCGACTTGATGCTTGGAAGAAAGTGGAAGCCGCTGAGGGCAGCACCAAGATCGGTCAGTGTGGGACTGCCATGAAGAAAGAGGGGTCCATGGTAGGTTTGGAGATCGGCTTTGTCAGGTTAGGGAGAGATGTTAAATATTTGGGCAGTCAGATTCATAGAGACAGAAATTAGAAGGGTGGTTGTCAGGGCTGTGGGGAGGGGAAAATGCAGGGTTAGTGTTTAATGGGGACAGAGTTTCAGTTTTGTAAGTTAAAGAGCATTCCTTGGATGGATGGTGGTGATGGTTGCGTGACTGTGAATGTACTTAATGCCACTGACTTGAGCACTTTAACATGACTAAAAATAGTAAATGTTGTATTATATATATTTTACTGTAATTAAAAAAATTTTGAGTATTGTTATACAGATAGTTTTCAAATTCATTTGTGTAATTTTAATAAAGGGATTATTATAAACTGCAGGCAGACAATCTGAGTTAAAGCAGGTCAAGGGAAGTGTTTTCAGAGAGTTACATTTGTGTAACCCTTTTGAGTCAGGTAATTGGTATTTCATTCATCTGTTCACAACTCTGACTTGCCAGACACTGCAGATAAAGAAAGCAATGAACAAAACAGGCAAATGTCCTTGCCTTCTTGGAACTTAATATTCCAGTGTCAGGAGAAAGATTATAAATAATATAGGTAAATAAAATATATGACATGGTGGTGAAAACTAAAGAGAAAAAGCAAGAAGGGGGAATAGCTGTTTGGGGTCTTGCAGTTGTAGGTAGGATGGCCAGGGAAGGCCTTACTGAGAAAATGACATTTGAATAAAGACCAAAGAGTGTCTAAACCAGGCTGGAACCTGGGTGGAAATCAGAGGAGGCACAGGAGCCCCTGGCCTGGAGACTGTCTGCTTGGAGGGCCTGAGGCTGAGCAAGGGCAGAGGCTGGTACAGCAGGTTCTTGAATAGTGTTTTTTTGATACAAAGTTGATGGTAGGAACTTAACTCTTTTATCAATTAGCCTGATAGAATTGCAGAACCTATCAAGGATGTTAAGTGAATATTTGCTATAAGGCTGGAGCAGAGTAAGTAGGGAGAATAGTAGGGAAGAAATCAGAGATAGAATGATGACGGATGGCAGGTGCAGATTTTATTAGGCCTTAATATTTTCTGTAAGCACTTGGGTTTTTTCCCTGAGTACAATGGGGAGGTCCTTGCAGGGCTTTGATGGAAGCAGTGGCCTGATCCTTTGTCTTTGTAAGCTCACTCTCTATTGTAGACACGGGGTGGGGGGTGGGGGGGAGAAACTATGGGCCCAATCAGGAACATCAGGGGGGATTGTTGCAGTGATTCAGACCACAGATGATAGTGGCTTAGGCTTGGGGAGTGACATTGGAGAGGTTGAGAACGGGATGGGATTTATTGATGAAGCACATAGGGGGAGTGACAGCATGAAAGGAGTCAGGAATGCCTTCCCAGTTTAGTGTAGTTTTTGCTTAATATAAGAGTTTCCATTTGTTATGAGAATCCACAAGAAGACATCACATATTGCTTAGGGCTGTAGACATTAGGAGCTCATGTGCAGACAAGGGAAGTTTGAAAGGCCAAGGAGATAATCATGTAGAGATGTTACGCAGGGATCAGGGAAAGTCAGGCTGGAGCTCGAAGTTTGGGGTCATCAGCATGTATGGTGAAGCTTTGGGCCAAGAGAGGTGACTGAGGCCAAAAGTGAGGCTGAGGGTGAGAAGCTGGGGGTGAGGAGAATAAGCAACCAGGGTGTAGGAAGGAAAGGAGGCTGGCTGGATGGTGTCCTATGAGCCAAGTCTTTGAGGAAAGTGTGATCTTTGGCATCAAAGGCTGCTGCTAAGTTGAAGACTGAAGGTTGGTCATTGGATTTACCAAGCAGAGATGTTGAAATAAAAGCCCTACAGGACAAGAGGGAATGGGGAGAAGTTTCAGACAGGATATAAGAACTGTGTAGAAAAGTTTTACAGTAAATGTAAAGAGAAGGAGTAGTTGGCTGTAGGGGAAGTTATCTTTGTTTTTAAGATGGGGAATTAACAAGTGTTGGTGTATTGGTAGAATTGGTTTAGTAGAGAGGAAAAAGATGCAGGAAAAAGGGGGAGAGTTGTGGATGCATTGTTATGAGTGAGGGGAAATGGGATTGAGGGAATGGGGAGGCTGGCGTTGGCCAGGAGCATGGGCAGTTTGAGTCCAATAATAAGGTCCAAGGTCTGGACCCAGGGATAGATGTGGTGCCAATGGGTAGGAAGTTCCCTCCTGATACTTTAACTTTCTCAGTGGAGTGGGAAGCATGGTCCTCTACTGACAGTGAGGATGGAGAACATGGGAGAAAGTGTGAAATTGTTGCCTAAGAGAGGAAAGCCAAGGGACTGGGAAGTGTAGTGTGAGTCCTGGGTAGCATTGGGGGCCCATGAAGGTTAGAGATCACTATTTCCATTGAGAATGGCTTGCATTATTTTTTTCTTGTTTGGCTTTTTGGGGGTAGGTTGGTGGAGAGTCATGTTTTAGGAGAAGTGTGGTCATCAGGGGAAATACCACCCAGGAGAGAGAGGGGCTTGGAAGTTTACAGTATGCAGTGACCCACAAGAATTTTACCTACTTAAGAAGGGCATAGGCTACAAGGCTGTGAGGGACATAGAACACTTGGATCAATGACTTGTGGGACCCTGTTGGCTATAAGCCTTGTTGGAGTTAGGGTATTAAAGGAATGAGCTGAAGGAGAAGCTGTGGTAGTCTGAAAGTGGCATTCTGCCTTCCTCCTCAAACAGGTTTTTATGGAAGCTTCCCTAGATAGAGGCATTTGAAAGAACAGTCTGATGAACACCTGAAATACTTGCTTAGATTGAATCACTGTTAATGTTTTGCTCTATTATGTGTATGTAGTTTGCTGGTCCACTTGAAGGTAATTTCAGAGATCATAGCATTTCACCCCTAAATACTTGAGCACTAAATGGCATTGGCTTTTTGAAGAGACCAGGCTAATAATTTCATGCCTCACATTATGAATTCAAATGCTTTGAAATCAAACAGTTATTGGTAATTGAAGACAGTGATGATGACAGTTCTAGAGTTTCCCTACAGTAGTTTACAGCTGAGATTGGAGGGAGAGTAGGTCAAGAGGTGGAAGCTACAGAGCTGGAGTATCATCAGGAGAGGAGGAGTACATGGTGGATGAGTACACGGCCATAAGACTTGGAGCTGGGTGGGTAGGGAGGAGGGAAAGAGATTTGGTTGGAAGCAGTGACGGGGAGCAAGGAAGACAAGTGTCCTACCTCTAAATCTAGGGTTGTGAGCTTTGAGGACCCTGAGAAACCTCCAGCCTTGCAAGGGACAGTGGTGAGCAGTCTTCTCAGTGGGAGTTAGAGTTCAGTTAGAGCAGGACGGTGATGGAAGTATTCACTGGAGAGGCCAAGATAAGGGGGTTTTGCTGATGGTGACCATGAGGTCCTGCCCTCTCCTCTGGCTAATCTGGCATCAGTCACAGAAGACTGTTTCATTTTACATTGTCTGTCATGCCTTTAACTTGAGGATTGAATGTATTTCCAGATGTGGGGTGTGTGCGTGCGTGTGTGTGTGTGTGTGTGTGTGTGTGTGGTTCTCTCTGGTCTCTAGCGACAAATGAAAACAATGTAAATGAACATACTTAAAAAATTCTCATTGCAAGCTGAGTTCTGTTAGTGTCATACATTGTACTAATATGTAGACTAACACTAATTTTATATTCAATTATCTCCTATAGAATTCATCAGTTCGAATTCAAAAGAGACAAAATTCTGCTGGAACCCAGCTAGAACGATACAAGAAAAATAGTTTGCCCATACAAGGTAAGAAGTTGCATGATCTTTTAAAAAGACGTTTCAGGAATTTAAAGAATAGAGAATTTACAACCAACTTAAAAAATAAAACACTCAATATAATTGGTGCCCCGTGTATGCCACTCCCCCACTTAATTTCCACCCTCATGGTATTCCCATGCTCCTTTCTCATTCTTTTACTATATTGTGTTTGTAAATCAATAAGAGTATTTTTTCCATAATTTATGTTATCCCTCTACAATTTGCTTTTTTCTCTTTATATTTTAAGACTTACCACATTAACACATACAAACTCTGGTTTATTGATTTTAATAGCTATACATATTCCATGTGTGTTTTCCTGGCTGCAGGGCATTCAGGTTTTCTCAGTTTGTCAGTAGCATGTACAGGGCTGCAGAAAGTCTTGATTATGTGAGTTTCTTTGGGGTACTTGTCAAGAGTTGGATGTTGGGTCATAGCAGCAGCTTTGTGCAAGTACAGGAGGTTTTCCTTTTGCTCTGCCAAGTGTTTTACCAGGTGTGGTTATTTTTTGTTATTGTTTGTTTTGTAATTATGCCATCAGTAGAATGTGCTGTACTTGTCAACCCTTGAACTGGTCAGACTTTACAATTTTGGCCAATCACATGGGTGTGAAATGGTGGGTCAGTGTAATTTTAATGTCATTTCCTTGAGTAGTGGTTAGGTCTTGTGGACATCAGTTTGAATAGTTACTGGGCATTTAGATTTCCTCTTTTGTTGCTTGCCTCTTTATTTCATTTGTAACTTTGAGAGGGGGTAGGGTGTGTGTGTTTCTCTTCACTGAAGTTAGTTATTCTGTGCACTGATCCTGTCAGTTAAAAGCACTGCCAAAATCATCTCACTGTTCTGGTGTAGCTTGTCAGTTTCTGTTTTTCATGTACATGTTTTTTCTTTTAATATTGAATTTATCAATCTTTTTTCATGATTTTAGGAAATACTCAATATTAAGTCACAAATATATCATTTTCTCCTATGAACTTCTGTTTTCACAACTGGTTCTTTAATTGGCCTGGAACTTTTAGAACTTGTTTTTGTGAATTAAATTTAGAAAAGTGGATATCACGTATGCAGTTTGACAATTATAATGGAAAAACTTGGATAACCACTAGCTAAATCAAGAAATAGATTAGAGGCACTGAGAACCGACCTTTCCATGATCATATCACACTGCTTTTCCTTGTAGTCTCCACTCCCATAAGTATAGCCCTGAAAAAATATTTTACTTGTTTTTGAGCTTTCTGAACAGTCATATGAGCATATGTGTATTTCATTTTCATCTTTCATTATACATTGCTTTTGAGATTCAGTCATCTTGATCTGCATCTCTGCATGATCTGCATGAATTTTCACTGCCAGGTAGTATTCATTGTATGAATACAGTACAATTTACTTTTCTCTTTTGATGGTTATTTTATTTTTTTTAAGTTTCAGGATGTTACACAGTGGTGCTGTGAACATTGTTATACATTTCTGGTATGCACATTAATTTCTCTAGGGCATATACCTAAGGCTGGATTTCTGGGGTATTGGGAGGAATACCTTTAATGCTCGCTATTAGATTTTGGTAAAATATTTTCCAAGGTGATTTTACTTTATTATCAGCAAAGTTAAGTGCTTGCTTTGCTCCAGACCTTGTTAATACTTGCTATTGTCAGACTTAAATTTTTGCCATTCTGGGAGTAGTGTAACAGTATCTCATCATAGTTTTAATTTGCATCACCCATATTACGAAGTATGTTGACAACCTTTGCCTGTGTTTAATTCCTTCGACAGCTCTATTACAGGTATCTTCTCCCAGTCCAGGGTTTGTCTTTTTTACTTTTTATAGAATCTTTTGTTGATCTGAAATTCTTTATCTTTTTAAATTGAAATATATTTGATATATAACATTGTAGAAATTTAAGTTGTACAGAATATTGATTTGATACATTTATATGTTATCATTACTCGTGTAGCAATAATTGGTACCTCTATCACCATTACATAACTATCATTTCTTTTTAGAGGTTGGAATATTAAGACCTGGTCTTTTAGTAAGTTTGGTGATTATAACATGGTATTATTGTCTACATTTTCACTATACTGTGCATTAGAACTCTAGGATTTATGTTCCAACTTCATACCCTTCAACATCTCTCCTATACTCCCATCTGCCAGTCCTTGGTAACCAGCATTTCATTCTGTTTTTATGAGTTTGCTTTTTTTAAGCATTCCACATATAAGTGATGTCACACGGTATTTGTCTCTATCTGACTTATCTCACTTAGCATAATGCCCTCAAGGTTTACCCACATTGTTGCACATGGCAGGATTATCTTCATCATGGTTGAATAATGTCCCTTTGTATATATGTGCTCATCTTCTTTATCCACTTATCCGTTGATGGACACTTAAGTTGTTTCCATATCTTGGCTATTGTGAATAATGCTGCAGTGAACATGGGAGTGCAGAGATCTCTTCAGATCCTGTTTTCATTTCCTGTTCTTGAATATAGACCCACGAATAGAAGTGCTGGATCATATGGTAGTTCTATTTTTAGTTTTTTGAGGAACCTCCATATTATTTTCTATAGTGGCTGCTGCACCACTTTACATTCTCACCAACAGTGTACCAGGGTTCCCTTTTTTCCACATGCTTGCCAACACTTATCTCTTGCCTTATTTTTTAAAAAAAGATTTTATTAATTTTAGAGAGAGGGGAAGAAAGTGAGCAAGAGAGGGAGAGAAACATTGATGTGTGAGGGAAACATCAATCAGTTGTCTCTCACACACCCCCAGACAGGGGTCTGGCCCACAATCCAGGCATGTGCCGACTGGGAATCGAACTGGTGACCTTTTGGTTTGCAGGATGACGTCCAGCCCACTGAACCACACCAGCCAGAGCCTCTTGGTCTTTTTTATGATAGTCATTTGACAGTTGTGGGGTGATACCTCATTGTCATATTTTATTTGCATTTCTCTGATGATTAATGATGTTGAGCATCATTTTATGTACCTATTGGCCATTTGGGTGACTTTTGGAAAATGTGTGTCTAGTTTCTCTGCCCATGCTTTTTTTTTAAAAAAAAAAAAGATTTTATTTATTTTTAGAGAGAGGGGAAGGGAGTGAGAAAGAGAGAGAGAGAAACATCAGTGTTGTCTGTCATGCACCCCCTCCTGGGGACCTGGCCCACAACCCAGGCATGTGCCCTGACTGGGAACTGAACCAGTGATCCTTTGATTCACAGTCCAGCACTCAATCCACTGAGCCACACAGGCCAGGGCTCTCTGCTAATATTGTAATTGGATTGGTTCTTTTGGATATTAACCCCTGATTGGATATATGGCTTGAAAAAATTTTCTACCATTTGGTAGGTTGCCTTTTCATTTTGTTGATTGTTTCCTTTGCTGAGCAGAAGCTTTTAAGTTTGATGATTTTTGATTTGTTGATTTTTGCTTTTGTTTGTGCTTATGGTGTTATATCTAAGGATACATTGCCAAGACCAGTGTTGAGAAGCATATTTTCTGTGTTTTCTTTAAAAGTTTTATGGTTTCATGTCTTATGTTTTAAATCTTTGATCCATTTCAAGTTAACTTTTAAGAGTGTTGTAGGGTAGTGGTCTAATTTCATTTTTTCTTCATGTGTTTATCCAGTTTTCAGAACACCATTTGTTGAAGAGACTATCTGTTGCCCATTGAATGTTCTTGGTTTCTTTGTTAAGTATTAGTTTACCATATATGTGGAAATTTGATTTTGAGCTCTCTATTATGCTCCATGGGTTTGTGTGTCTCTTTTTATGATAATACCATACTGTTTTAATTAGTATAGCTGTGTAATATAGTTTGAAATCAGGAATTGTGTGACCTCTGGCTTTGTTCTTTTTTTCTCAGGATTGGTTTGGCTATTTGGGGTCTTTTTTGGTTCTATACAAAGTTTAGGATTTTTTTTCTATTTCTATTTCCATTGGAATTTTGATGTGGATTGTGTTTTAAGTAGTATGGCCATTTTAACAATATTACTTTTTCTGATCTATGAACATGAGATATCTTTTCATTTGTATCTTTTTGATTTCTTCCAACACTGCCTCATAGTTTTTGTCCTATAGATCTTTACCAGGTATTTTTTTTGTTTTTGACGCTGTTGTGAATAGTATAGTTTTATTTTTTCAACTGTTTCATTTTTAGTGTACAGAAGTGAAGCTGATTTATGTATGTTGATTTATACTTTATAATTTTACTGAATTTGTTGATTAGTTTCAATAGTTTTTTTTTATTGAATCTTTGGGATTTTCCTTTTCTTAAAATATATTTTATTGATTATGCTATTATAGTTGTTCCATTCCCCCTGCCCCCCATTTTGGCCCCTTTGCCCTGTATCCCCCTTCTACCTGCATTACCCCCCCTTAGTTCATGCCAGTGTGTCGTACATATAAGTTCTTTGGCTTCTCCATTTCCTATACTGTTCTCTTAAAAGGTCTTTTTTTTTGGATGTAGAAAGTGAATTTAATCTTGGTTTAAGAAAATCCAAACAGTAACCCTACTGACAATGAATTTCATCATATAACTTTATTTCAGATATGAAGTCTTTAAGATGCTAAATGCCAAATGATTTCTTCTTCATGGCACTTCTTGCATTGCCTTGACCTAAAAAATTAAAATACTATTTGAAGGCAAAACAGTGAAAGCAAGAGAAGTTCTTTTTAAAAAAAATATTATCTTATTGTTGTTCAAGGACAGTTATCTACATTTACCCCCTACAACTCCCCCTTCCCCAGCCATCCCCACCTCCCTCCCCTGCTTCTACCCCCCACTGGTTTTGTCCTGAAAAACCAATGGAGGTTTTGTCCCTATTGGTTTTGATAGTTGTTCCTGAAAACCCTTCCTCCCTTACCCCCCATTATCACCTGCCACTTTCCCTCTGGTTACCATGAGATTGTTCTTAATTTCAATGTCTCTGGTTATATTTTGCTTGCTTGTTTGTTTTGTTGCTTAGGTTCCACATATAGGTAAGATCATATGGTATTTGTCCCTCACCGCCTGGCTTATTTCACTTAGCATAATGCTCCTCAGTTCCACCTTGTGCTATCCAAATGGTAGGAGCTGCTTCTTTCTTTCTGCTGCATAGAATTGCATTGTGTAAATGTACCATAGTTTTTTGATCCATTCATTTCCTGATGGGCACTTAGGTTGCTTCCAGTACTTGGCTATTATAAATTGTGCTGCTATGAATATTGGGGTGCATAGGTTCTTTTGGATTGGTGTTTCAGGGTTCTAAGGGTATAATCCCAGTAGTGGAATTGCCAGATCAAAAGGCAGTTCCATTTTTAATTTTCTGAGGAAATTCCATACTATTTTCCACAGTGGTTGCACCAGTCCCGCATTCCCACCAACAGTGCACTAGGGTTCCCTTTTCTTCAGAACCTCTCCAACACGTGTTGTTTGTTACTTTGTTTAGGATGGCCATTCTGACTGGTGTCAAGTGGTATCTCATTGTGGTTTTAATTTGGATCTCTCTGATGGCTAGTGATACTGAGCATCTTTCCATATGTCTATGGGCCCTCTGCATGTCCTCCTTGGAATAGAGTCTGTTCAGGTCCTTTGTCCATTTTTTAATTGGGTTGTTTGTCTTACTGCAGTGGAGTTGTGTGAGTTCTTTATATATTTTGGATATCAAGCCCTTATCCGAGGTATCATTGGCAAATATGTTTTCCCATATAATTGGTTCTCTTTTCATTTTAATGCTGTTTTCTTTAGCCAAGCAAAAGCTATTTATTTTGATGAGATCCCATGTGTTTATTCTTTCTTTTATGTCCCTTGCTCTAGGGGACATATTGGTGAAAATATTGCCACATGGAATGTCTGAGAATTTCCTGCCTATGTTCTCCTCTAGGACTCTTATGGTATCATTGCTTATATTTAAGTCCTTTTATCCATCTTAAGTTTATTTTTGTGTATTATGTAAGTTTTCAGTCAAGTCATTTTTTTGCATGTAGCTATCCAGATCTCCCAACACCATTTGTTGAAGAGGCTATTTTTACTTCATTTTATGCTTCTTCCTCCTTTGTCAAATATTAATTGACCATAGAGACTTGGGTTTATTTCTGTGCTCTATTCTGTTCTGTTGGTCTATATGTCTGTTCTTATGCCAGTACCAGGCTGTTTCAATTACAGTGACTTTGTAATACAGTCTGATCTCAGGTATTGTGATCCCTCCTACTTTGTTCTTCTTTCTCAGAATTGCTGCAGCTATTCAGGGGTGTTTTATGGTTCCATATCAATTTTTGAAATGTTCTACATCTGAAATATGTCATTGGTACTTTAATAGGGATTTTATTGAATCTATAAATTGCTTTGGGTAGTATGGACATTTTGATGAAGTTAATTGGAAATCCATGAACATGGTACATGCTTCCATTTGTTTGTGACTTCTTTAATTACTTTCTTCAGTGTTGTATAGTTTTCTGAGTACAGGTCTTTTACCTCCTTGGTTAGGTTTATTCCTAGGTACTTTTTTTTTCTTGTTGCTATAGCAAAAGGGATTTTTTTCCTGATTTCTGTTTCTGATGTTTCATTGTTGGTGTACAAAAATGCCTTCAATTTCTGAATATTGACTTTATATCCCGCTGTTTTGCCAAATACACTTAGTAGGTACAGTAGTTTTTTAGTGGAGTCTATAGGATTTTCTATGTACACTATAATGTCTTCTCCAAACAATGACACTTTAGCTTCCTCCTTTCTGATTTCATCTTCTTCTTGTCTGATTGCTGTGTCTAGGACTTCCAAAACTATGTTGAATAGGAGTGGTGAAAGTGGAAATCCTTGTCTTGTTCCTGATCTTCGTGGGAAAGCCTTTAGTTTTTGCCCATTGAGTATGATGTTAGCTGTAGGTCTCTTGTCTATGGCCCTTATTATGTTGAGGAATGCTCCCTCTATTCCCACTTTGCTGAGTGTTTTTATCATAAATGGGTGCTGTGCCTTATCAAATGCTTTTTCCACCCTATTGATATGATCATGTGATTTTTGTTTTTGCTTTTGTTAATGTGATGTATTATGTTTATTGATTTGTGAATATGGTACCATCCTTGCATCCCCGGGATGAATTCCACTTGGTCATGGTGTATGATCTTTTTAATGTATTGCTGGATGCAGTTTGCCAATATTTTGTTGAGGATTTTAACATCTCTGTTCGTCAGTGTTATTGACCTGAAGTTTTCTTTCTTTGTTGTATCTTTATCTGGTTTTGGGCTTAGGATGATGCTGACTTCATAAAGCGAGTTTGGGCATCTTCCATCTTCTTGGATATTCTAGAACAGTCTGTGAAGGATAGGGGTTAGCACTTCCTTAAATGCTTTGTAGAATTCTCCTGTGAAAGTGTCTGGTTTAGGGCTTTTGTCTGTTGGGAGTTTTTTGATTCCTGCTTCAATTTTTTCAGCTGTTACTGGTCTGTTCAGGCTTTTTGCTTCTTCATTGAGTTTTGGAAGATTATATTTTTCTAGAAATTTGTTCTCACCTAGGTTTTCAAATTTCTTGGCATATAGTTCTTCATAGTAATTTCTTATAGTCCTTTGTATTTTTGTGGTATCAGTTATAATCTTCCCCTCTTTCATTTCTGATTGTGTTTATTTGGGTCCTCTCTCTTTTCTTCTTGACGAGTCTACTTAAAGGCTTGTCAATTTTGTTTATCTTTTCAAAGACCCAGCTCCTGGATTTATTAATCCTTAGAATTGTGCTTTTAGTGTCTGTGTTGTTTAATTCTGCTCTGATTTGGTTATTTCCTTCCTTCTACTTGTTCTGGGTTCTCTTTGTTGTTGTTCCTCGAGTTCTTGTAGGTAGGTGTACAGTTAAGTTGTTCATTTGAAATGTTTCTATCTTTTTTAGGTAGGCCTGTATCTCTATGAACTTCCTTCTCAGGACTGCCTTTGTTGTGTCCCATAAGTTGTGGATTGTTGTGAGTTCATTTTCATTTGTTTCCAAAACTTTTTGATTTCTTCCTTAATCCCATTCTTGACCCATCCCTTGTTTAATAGCATGGTATTCCGTCTTTATGCCTTAGAGTGGTTTGCATTTTTTTCTTTGAGGTTGGTTTCTAGTTTTAGTCCCTTGTGGTTTGACAAAATGCTTGATATGATTTCAAGTTTGGTGAATTTGTTGAGGCCTGTTTTGTGTCCTATCATGTGGTCTACCTTTGAAAATGTTCCATGTGCATTTGAAAAGAATGTGTATTTTGCTCCTTTGGGATGAAAGTTTATATATATCAGTTAAATCCATTTGACGTAGGACATTGTTCAGTACCACAATGTCTTTGCTGTTTTGTTTGGAAGCTCTGTCCATGTTTGACAGTTGGATGTTAAAATCCCCTACTATAATTGTGTTGCTGTCAATATCTTTCTTGAAGTCTTCCATGTCTTTCTTTATGCATTTGGGAGCTCCTGTGTTGGGCGCATATATATTTACAATGTTTATGTCTTCTTGATGGATTCTTCCCTTGAGTATTATGAAGTGTTCTTCTGGGTGTGTTTTTATGGCTCTTTTTTTGAAGTCTATTTTGTCTGATATGAGTATTGCTACCCTGGCTTTTTTTTCCTGTTCATTTGCTTGGAATATTTGTTTTCAGCTCTTCACTTTCACTCTGTGTAGGTCTTTTGTTCTGAGGTGGGTCTCTTCTAGGCAGTATATATGTGGGTCATGATTTCTTATTTATTCAGCTATTCTATGTCTTTTGATTGGAGCATTTAATCCATTTACGTTTAAGGTTATTATTGATAGGTGCTTACTCATTGCCATTTTTTTGTACCTGTGTTCTTATCTCTCTCACCCCTTTTTTTCCTTTTCTTTAAGCAGACCCTTTAGCATTTTTTGCAGAGCTCGTTTGGTGGAGGTATATTCTTTGAGGCTTCTTTTGTCTGGGGGATTCCTTATTTGGCCTTCCATTTTAATTGAGAGCCATGCTGGATAAAGTAGTCTTGGTGTGTTTCTCCCCCCCCCCCCCACGCCCCCATTACTTGGAATATTCCTTGCCATTCACTTCTGGCTTGGAGCTTTTCCATCGAGAAGTCAGCTGCTAGTCTTATCTGGCCTCTCTTATATGTTACTTCCTGTTTCTCCCTTGCTGCCTTTAAGATTCTCTCTTTGTTTTGGAATTTTGCCATTTTAAATATGATATGTCTTGAAGTGGGCCTCTTTGGGTTGCTCTTAATTGGGACTCTGTGTTTTTTGGATTTGTATTGTTCTTTCTCTCATAAAATTAGGGAAGTTTTCCATCATTACTTTTTCAAACAGGGTTTCTATCCCTTGCTCTTCTTTTCCTTCTGGTATCCCTATTATACGGATATTATTATGATTCATGTTGTCCTGCAGTTCCCTTAACCCCTCTTCGTTCTTTCTGAGTCTCTTTTCCTTTTCATGCTTTTTCTGTGTGTGTTTTTGTGCCTTGTCCTCCAGCTCACTGATTTGATCCTCTGCTTCATGTACCCTGGTTTTGATTCCTTCTACTGTGTTTTTCAGTTCAGAAATTGTATTCTTCATTTCCTCTTGGCCCTTGTTGATAGTTTCTATTTCCTTTTTTGTGTTGATATAGTTTTATTGATAAAATGAGTTCATTTTTGTTTTCCTGTAGTTTTTGGTAATTCTCTGAGAGCTCATTGAGGTTCCATATAACCATTGCTTTGACCTCAATATCTGATAGTTGAATTGCTTCTATTTCATTTAGCATTCTTTCTGAGGCTTCTTTCTTTCCTTTCATTTGGGGCTTGTTTCTTTGTCTTCCCATTGTTTGTAAGACTCTTCTTGTTAGCCTCAGCTTTTTAATTTCATCTGTTCTGACTCCTTGGGTTTATGGTGTGAACTTCTATGGTAGAAGACCTGTGAGATTCAGTGGTGCAATCTCCTTGATCTCCTAAACTTGCTGTTCTTGGGCTGTTGTTTATATTGATTCTCTGTATGTCTTTGGGTTTTGATTGTTGTTGGGTCTTTCTTTGGTGGGTCCTTCTCTCCAGCTGGTTAACTGAGGGTCACTTCACCCACCTTTCTTGTATACTGTTGTGTGGGTGTGGACAGGTTGTGTTGAAGCTGGTTCTTCTCTCTGTCCAAGGTTTTGAGTTTTCTCTCTTGCTCTTGTTCAGTTGTTTGTTCTGGGCAATTTCTCCACCATTTAGTTGTAATTCCAGATTCGTCTTGGGTAGTTAGTGTGGCTTCCACTCACTCTTTTACCTTCTTCCTTTATTATGTGTTGGTGGTTCCTTTGTTGGTGGGTTCTCTCTTCCAGCAGGTATACTGGTGTTCCCAGCTCCCATCTACTCTTTTATGTGATTAGTTGGAGCGGGAAGGCAAAATGGATTAAGACAGTGGGAATGTGTTCTATGGGATTTAAACTACCAACCCGGAGAGAAGAGATGGAGATCCTTTAGATATATATAGTGTTAACCATGATATTTCACACAACTATCTACCTTTTAGAAAGTGTGGAAAAAGATAAGACTCTTGTTAGATGGGAGGAAGGATTGTGAGTTGGATCCAGAAACTGAGCTTGTGGTAGGTCAGATTATGAGATATAGTGAGAGTAAAGGATAGAAAATAGGTGTAGTGTTCGAGAGGATAGTGTTAACCACAGCAGCAGTAAATTTCCAGAAGACAGTGAAATGGGGTATGATCTGGCTGATGTGTATTATTTACAATTGTGGGGGATTGGGTTTCATTTTTTTCCCTTCTTGTGATTTTGCGTGGATGGTGCCACGTCTGAGCTGCGCTCTTCACCGTTGCCCAGCCTCCAACCCAGTTCCTCAGTTCGCTGCCAGGCCTGTGCCTTCAGTCCACCAGTTGTGCTGTCCTGGAGGTGCACCAGTTAGGGGCAACACACACACCACCTTCTTGTTCTTCACTGTCCTATGTGCTAGGGACTCTCAAAGTCTCTTCAGGGTAGTTTCTTCCACTGTGTTAAGTCTTTCTGGGGACTGATAACTCCCTGAAACCACCCCCACTGCCGCCCCCACCCACTGGTCTCCGCAGAGGGCGGGGTGGGGGCAGGGAGCCTCCTCCTTTCTCTTAGCAAGCCAGTCCGTCTCCACAGGGCAAGAGCACTGTAGTGACTGCTGAGGGGTGTGGGCATGCTCCTCTGGTGCTGTGGTCCTGGGCACATGCATCTGGGGTGATGATGCTGGGCACGGAGCCTCTGCTGCTGAGCGGGTGGGGGCAGCTGGTCTCCGAGCGCACCTCTGGGGTGGCAGTTGTAGGTACACAGCTTCTGCTGGTGCAGTGATGCAGCTATGGGGTGGTGGGGTCAGGCATGCACCAGTGGGGCCCTGGATGCGGGCAGCACCTTTCGCCAATGCAGGCAGGGTTGTGGGGAGGGCAGGGGGCGCAGCCCCGGCAGTGGTGTCAGGGGCAGGTCTCCGGCAGAGGCTGCACCTGCTGCAGGGGGAGGCTGAGTAGGCTGGGGCGACTACCACGGGAGAACTCCCCAAATAGCCACAGGAACCGCCCCGCCTTTTTTCCCTTCCTCTGAACAAATTCCTCCTGTTCAAGTTGCCACTCAAAATAAGCGTCCCTCCTCTCACAGCTCAACTTTACAACCAGACTGGAGAGTATCCGGGTCAGGGTCCAATTCCCCTCCCTTCTCCAGGCATCACTCAGCTCCCCAGTTTCTCTGGTAATGACCCAGCCAGTGTCCACAGTCTCAGTGGGTAGATACTACCACTGTGCATTTACCACTTCATCTTCATTTCCCCCCAGTGACTTCAAGCCTCCAGGTGCATCCTGGTGCTGCTCTATGCTCCCTGTTTGGCAGGGGAGGGAGCCATTGACCTGGCTCTCTACCAAGACTCCTGCGACAAGCGCCTGGCCTGGGGCTGCAGCTGCCCTGGTCTCTGGGCTAGTTCAGGGACCTTACTGTCCCAAAGCAATCTTCTTACCATCTGATTTTTCAATGTCCTCTATAATTTTTTGGCCTCCAACCTTCATATTTGCTGGGATACTGTTGGGTGTTCAGTCTGTTCCTCAGAAGATCAGCTAGGCTTTCCACCTGTCTGCAGGTAGAAGTGGACTCTGCTCTACCTATCTCACTGCCATCTTGCATCCCAGCCATTTTCTATCCTATTTTTAACCCCCCTGTCTATTTTGTACCTACCATTTTGCTTTATTCCCTGTACCTTCCCCCCCATTCTCCTTCCTCCCCCTCCCCACTGATAACCCTCCATGTGATCTCCATTTCTGTGAATCTGTACCTGCTCTAGATGTTTGCTTAGTTAATTTTTGTTTTTGTTCTTTTTAGGTTTGGTTATTGATAGTTGAAAATTTGTTGCCATTTTAATGTTCATATTTTTGATCTTCTTGTAGAGTTCCCTTTAATATAATAATGGCTTTAACTTGACCTTATTTGGGAAGCATTTTATCTGCCCTTCCATTCTAAGTGATAGTTTTGCTGGATAGAATAATCTTGGATGTAGGTCCTTCTTTTTTCATCACATTGAATACTTTTTTCTAGCCCCTTCTTGCCTGCAAGGTCTCTTTTGAGAAATCAGCTGATAGTCTTGTGGGAACTCCTTTGTAGGTAACTCTTTCCTTTTCTCTTGCTGCTTTTAAGATTCTCTCCTTATCTTTCTTTAATCTTAGGTATGTAATCATGGTGTGCGTTTTCTTAGGTCTAACTTTTTTGGGACTCTGAGCTTCCTGGACTTCCTGGAAGTCTGTTTCCTTTGCCAGATTGAGGAAGTTCTCCTTCATTATTGTTTCAAATAAGTTTTCAATTTCTTGTTCTTTCTCTTCTTCTGGCACCCCTATGATTCAGATGTTGGAATGTTTAAAGGTGTTCTGGAGGTTCCTAAGCCTCTCCTCATTTTTTTGAATTATTGTTTCTCCATTCTGTTCTGGTTAAATGTTTATTTCTTCATTCTGCTCCAAATCATTGATTCGAGTCCCAGTTTCCTTACCTTCACTGTTAGTGTATTTCTCTTCATTTCACTTTGCATAGCCTTCATGTGTTTCTTCATTTTGCGACTGAGCTCAATCATTTCTGTGAGCATCCTGATTACCAATGTTTTGAATTCTGCATCTGATATGTTGGCTATCTCTTAATTGTTTAGTTCTATTTTTGGAGCCTTGATCTGTTCTTTCATTAGGGCCATATATCTTTTTTTGTCTTTGGGCAGTGCTTGCATTGTAAGGGGTGGAGCCTGAGGTATTCACTAGGGTAGGGCAACCCATATTGTTGTGTTGTGGCACCGGTGTGGGGGAGGCGTCTGAGAGGGAACAGTGCAACTTGCTCAGGCTCTCTGCTGGCTTTCAGTCACTTCCCCAACTACCCACAAGCAAATTTGGCCCTTCTGGTGCTGATTCCCAGATGGGTAGGTTTGTGTACATTCTAGGACCCTGTGGATGTCTCCAACGAACTCCTGTAAGGCTGGGAGTTTCTCTCACCACTGCAACCCCCACAGACTTTTACAGCCAGAGGTTTTGAGGCTTTCTTTTCCTGCGCTGGAACCCTGGGTTGTATCATCTGTTTGGCTTCCCAGTTTTTCCTCCTGCTTTATTCACATACAAATGTGGGACCTCCCTGTCCGCCAGCTGCCTCCTCACCCTCCTGGTCCTCCAGCCACCACCTCACCTGGCCCCATCTGTTGTCTGACCAGGAATCCTCTCTGCCCTGGCTGCTTGTCTCTGCCCTCCTACCAATCTGAATGAATGTTTCTTCTTTAACTCCTTGGTCTTCCATTCAGAAAGTCTTTGATTTTCTGGCAGTTCTGGTTATTTTTTATTTTTAAATTTGTTGTTGTCCTTTTGGTTGTGTGAGGAGGCAAAGTATGTCTACGTACACCTTCATCTTGGCCGGAAGTCTGGGATTTTCAGTATATAAAATCACATTATTTACAAATAATGACAGTTTTCCTTTGTTGTTTAAAATTGGTTGCCTTTTCTCTGTCTTTCCTAATTGCTATCACTAGAACTTCCAGTATTAGAGTGAGTATCTTATGTCCCGTTCTTGATCTTGGATGAAAATCTTTCCATTTTTCACCATTGAATATATTAGGTGTGGGTTTGTTGTATATGGACTTTGTTGAAGTGTATTTCTTCTATACAACTCTTGATTTTGAGGGTCTTTCTCATGAAAAGATGTTTTGTCAAAAGCATTTTTTTTACATCTTTTGAGATCATCATGTAGTTTTTGCTTTCATTCTGTTAGTGTGCTAGATTATACTCATTGATTTGCATATGTAGATCCACTCTTGCATGCCAGAGATAAATCCTAGTTGGCCAAGGTATGTAATCCTTTAAATGTTTTCTTGAACTTGGTTTGCTAGTATTTTGTTGAGAATTTTTGCATCTGTGTTCATTAGGGCTGCTGTTGGCCTATTGTTTTCTTGTGGTGTCCTTATTTAGCTTTGGTATCAGGGTAATGCTGGTTTTGTAGAATAAGTTTGGAAATACTCTTCATCAATTTTTTTGAAAATTTTGGAAAGGATTGGTATTCTTTAAATGTTTGGTAGAATTCAGCAGTGAAACTGCTGGTCATGGGGTTTTTCTGGGTTGGGAGGTTTTTGACTACTGATTCAGGGTCTTTAACTTGTTGGTCTGTACAGGTTTACTGTTTCTTCCTGATTCACACTTGGCAAGCATGTTCCTTGTTTTTAGGAATATTTCTGGGTTTTTTGTAGGTTAACTAATTTGTTGGCATATAATTGTTCATCATAGTGATTTATGATCCTATATATTTATGTTAGTATCAGTTGTAATGTCTCCTTTTTCAATTCTAGTTTTTTTATGTTTGAGTCTTCTCTCTTCTTAGTCTAGCTAAAGGTTTGTTAATTTTATCTCTAAGAGCAGGAAACCAGCTCTTAGTTTTGTTGATTCTTTCCATTGTTTTTAAGAGACTTTCTATTGGTCTCTTATTTCCACTGTGGTCTTTATGTCCTTACTTCTGCTAAATCTGGGCTTAATTTGTCCCTTTTTTTGCTAGTTCCTTGAAGTGTGAAGTTAGGTTTTTTTATTTGAGATCTAATTTCCTAAAAGATGCATTTATCATTATAAACTTTCCTTTCAGAACTACCTTTGTAGCATCCCAAAGGTTTTGGTAGGTTGTGTTTCCATTTTCCTTTATTTCGAGATTTTAAAAAATTTCCTTTTTATTTTTTGACCCATTGGTTTTTGAGAAGTGTGTTTAATTCCCACATATTTGTAGATTTTCCAGCTTTCCTCTTATTGCTGATTACTAATTCCATACCACAGGAGTCAGAAAAGATGAAATAATTTAAAGATCTTTTAAAATTTGTTAAGACTTGTTTTGTGTCCAGTCCCTGGAGACTATTCTGTGTGCACATAAGAATGTGTATCCTGCTGCTATTGGATGGACTTTTCTCTATGTGTCTGTCACATTCATTTGGTTAAAAGTATGGTTTAGTTCCAACATTTGTGTGTTGATTTTCTGTCTGGATAATCTGTCCATTGCAAGGTAGGGTGTTGAAGTCTACTATTACCACAGTTTCCTCTTATCCACAGTTTTGCTTTCCATGGTTTTTAAAATCCATTTAGCCATACTGTGTGTTTTGATTGGTGACTCCAATCCATTTACAGTAATTGATTATTGATATGTAAAGGACTTAAGTACTGCCATCTTATTGATTGCTTTCTGGTTGTTTTGTAATTTTTAAAAAAAATTTTTATTTATTTTCAGAGAAAGGGGAATGGAGGAAGAAAGAAAGAGAAACATCAGTGTGTGGTTGCTTTTGTGCGCCCCCCACCAGGGACCTGGCCTATAACCCAGGCATGTGCCCTGACTGGGAACTGAACTGGTGACCCTTTGGTTCGCAGGCTGGCTCTCAATCTACTAAGTCATACCAGCCAGGGCTGTATTTCTGTTCTTTCTGTTTTCCTTCTGCCTCTGTCTACCTTTGTATATCAGTGGTTTTCCATGGCACAGACTCTTTCCACCCTATTTTTAATGTTTCCTGGTTCTACTGTAGATTTTTGCTTGTGGTCACCATGAGGCTCACATGAGACATAGATAACAGTCTGTTCTACGGTGATAGCAACTTCTGTCTTTCACTTTTAAATGGCTGCAGTAAAGTCTCCACCCTTTTAACTTCTCTCCTTTTGTGTTTTGGTATTACAATTTACCTCTTTTATACTATGTTTTTTTTTTAGTTTTTTCTTTAAGATTTTATTTATTTTGAGAGAGAGAGAAACATCAATGTGCGGTTGCTGGGGGTCATGGCCTGCAACCCAGGCATGTGCCCTGACTGGGAATTGAACCTGCGATGCTTTGGTTCGCAGCCCGCGCTCAATCCACTGAGCTACGCCAGCCAGGGCTTATGCTATGTTTTTGGTAACAAATTTTAGTAGTCATAGTTATTTTTAATACTTTTTCTTTATTTTTCCCTTTTTATTGAATTTATTGGAGTGACACTTGTTAACAAAATTATACAGGTTTCAGGTGCACAGTTCCATAACACATCACCTGTACACTGTATTGTGTGTTCACCATCCCACATTTCTCCATGTCACCTATTGTTCACCTATGCTTTTGATAGTAATGATGTTAATTGTTCTCATAAAGGAACATATTATAGGCTTTGAATTATTTGTATCTTCTTCAGTTTCTTTCTTCATTATCTTATAATTTTCCAAGTACAGGTCTTTTTCATCTTTGGCTAAATTTATTCCTAGGTATTTTATTCTTTTTGAAGTAATTGTGAATGGGATTGTTTTCTTAGTATCCCTTTCTGGTAGTTCATTATTAGTGTATAAAAATGCAGCTGGTTTCTGGATATTTATTTTAAATCCTGCTACTTTACTTAATTCCTTTATCAGTTCTATTTAAAACTTTTTCTTTAACCTTTATACTATAAGTGGTTAATACACCATCCTGTTACAGAGTTTCTACGTGTGATTATAAATTTTCACCTTTACCAGCGTGTTGTGTACTTCTGTAGTTTTTATGTTGCTCATTAGTGTCTTTTTGTTTCAGCTTGAATAATTCCTTTCAGTCATCTCTTGCAAGTCAGGTCTAGTAGTAATGATCTTGCTTAGCCTTTGTCTGGAAAGTGTTTATTTCTCTTTCCTCTCTGCAAGAATAATTTTGCCAGATAAAGTATTCTTGGCTGGCAGTTTTTATATTTTAGCACTTTGAATATGTTATTGTTTTCTTTTGGCCTTCAGAATTTCTACTGAGAAACCCATTTCTCAGTAGAAATAGCTGAAGGGGTTCCTGTGTAGGTTAGCTTTTTCTTTTTTTTTCCCCCCACTCTTGGCTGCCTTTAAGAGTCTTTTACTATCATTGATTTTTGACAGTTTTGTTATAATGTGTCTTGGAAGAGTTCTTTTTACATTGAGATTATAGATTGTTCTATTAGTTTTGTGGACTTGTATGTCCAAGTCCTTCCCGAAGTTTGAGAAATTCTCAGCTATTATTTTCTAAATTAAATATTAACTTTAATTTCTTTAAATAAGCGCTTTTGTCTCCCTCTCTTCTTCTGGAATACCAGCTATTCAAATGTTTGCCTTCCGAATGGAATCTGATAGCCCTTATTTGCCTTTCTTTACTCTTTTAAAATCTTAGTTCCCTCTCCTCTTCTAATGGTATTATTTCTATACAGTTGACCCTTGAACAGTGTGGGGTTTAGGAGGTGCGAACTGCCTGTGGAATCAATTATCCATGTGTAACTTAAGTCTACTTTGCACATATGCAGGTTCCCAACTATGGATTGAAAACACAGTTGACTTTTGAACAACTTGGGTTTAACTGTGTAGGTCCTGGTTCTGCCTTTTATTGGTTGACAGCCTTGGTTATCTAATCTCTCTCTCAACCTTGATTTCTTCACCTATAAAATGGGGACATTAGTCTTTTCTGTGGAAAGTGGGTGTAAAATTTAGAAATGATATAACACAGAGCTCAAATTGTACTGTACGATTTTCACCTATCAGGTCGAGGAAGTTGTTCTTGATCATATCTAAAATGGAATACTCTGTTTATTTCCAGAACCTTGCCTACCATCCTCCTGTTTGCTCAAGCCAAAACTTATGTACTTCTTGATTCCTTTTTATTGTTACCTCCCACTTTCATCAATTCCTGAAGTAATCCTTCTGATGTTATTTTCTTAAGTGACTAAGCAGGTTGGACCATATGGAATTGCCAATATTGACAGTTTCGGACCTGTGAGTCAATGATTTGACACAGTGTACTGGAGTCATTTCTGCCTCCATGGGTGCTACACAAACCTTCTCATGTGCCTACCAATTTCCTGTCTGACTCTGCCTTCAGTCTTTTCTAGTCTGTTCTCCTCATAGCATTCAGCATACATCCTAGTTTTAACATTGTAAGTCAGAATCTTGCACTTGCTCAACACTTTTCAAATCTGGGGTTATTTATATTGGGTTGACCAAAACTTCTGTTTAGTTTTTTTGGTAAACTTTTTTTTTGCCAATAACTTTGTTGGGATATTTTGAGTATGTCAGCTATCTCCTGCATGGTAGAACATTGATTGTTCTCAATTAATGTCTCAATTTGATCACTGTGTACTTGAAGTGGTCTACCTGACCGTGGAGCATCGTCCAGTGAGAAGTCTCCAGCATGAAACTTTGCAAACCACTTTTGACACATTTGATCAGTCACAGCACCTTCTGTATACACTGCACAAATCTTTTTTGCATTTTGGTTGCGCTTTTACCTTTCTTGAAATAATAAGCATAATATATTGAAAATGTTGCCTATTTTCTTCCATCTTCAGTAGTAAAATGGCTACACAAAAATTCACCATTTTGATTTTTTTCTTAAATGCATGTTGGTTGATATGACAGATGTGACAATACAATCTAACAAAATTGTTTCTGGTAACGTTAAAGACAACTAAATGCTAGAGGTATCTTATGGAAATACCAAGTGAACTTTTTGGCCAACCCAATAATATGGCTTGTTAACATATAAGAAGAAAATATTAGAATTTTAGTATATTTTTAAAAATTCACCTCAGTTTGGTGTATGGTGGTAGTAGTTGTGTGTGTGTATGCTTATTTTATAATATATATTGCTCATATAGTATGTGATTGGTTTGTTGATCATGATTTAAAAAGTTTATAGACTACAGCTATTAGGTCTAATTTTAATTAAACATCCAGTTAATTTTTCAAGCCAAATTCTGTGTCTTTGTGGGTGCCTCTATTACCTGTTCCCCAAACCTGCTCCCTACCTGAAGTTCTTGTGATTATCTCCACAACCCTGTGAGTCTGTGAGGCCAGTTGAGAGCACCTGTCTTCCTCTGGATTGTAAACTCTCAGAGAACAAATACTGTCTTTGTCTTTCTTGGTCGCTCAGAACTTAAGTACTTGAATAAGTATTTGAACTTCTATAATGAACTCCTATGAGTTAGTAAAGAAAAATATTAAAATTTCCTTAATTAACAGGTAACAGCAGTTCACAGAAGGATATGAAATAGATGCTTCACTAGAATATTAAGTAAACTTAAAACTTTCAATTAAATATTAAAACTAACTCTGACAATTGTATTCTAACAGGCAATCCATCTCGGAGATCCAAGTCTGTGCCTTCTCGTGATTTATGCATTTCAGATAAGGGACAAGTAAATTTCTTTACATTTTTATATATTCAGACATAGATGACTAAGGCTTAAAATTAATAGTTAACTGATGTGTTTCTAAACTATTTATAAAGGAGACTTTTTATTTAACACCATGCATATTTTCTATATAACACCAAGCACTAATAATAGATCCTATAATAGTAGGAAATGGCTTTTGGAAATAAGTTTAAATTTTAGCTTGCTTGACACATTACCACATGTCCTTCGGGACAGCTGAGACCTCTTGTCCTTACAGACTGCCTTGCCCAGGGAGCCCCCTGAATCAGTGGATCTCCCAGATCCTGAATATAAAGAGGATGAAAAAGAGGATAAAGAAGAAATTCAGGGAGAAATCAGTCATCCTGATGGAAAGGTTAGACTGTTTTAAAAAATAATGACTATTATAGAAAATAAAAATGGGTTAAATAGAATTGAAACACTTAGATTCTAAAACAGTTTATGACTGTTGATGAATGTTATCACTCTTAACGTGAAGGCTCTTAAGAACGTTAGTATCTTGGGGTGTGACCTCAGCTTGATTTTTTTGGACTCATCTAAAAATGCTCAACATGCATTAATTGCCATTTCTAGCAAAAGGATGAATGTAGTCCCTTTTTCCAAACCCTTTGTTCTTCCTCCAGACACAGCTAAAAGCCTCAGGTGTTAAGGAAAGCCTTATCCTACCTGCAGCCTTTCTTAAGTGTTATGTTCTGGATCAGGTGCCTCTTTCTCTTGTCAGCCTGCAGTTCTCTCCCTGAGCCTAGGGAGGTTGTGAGTAGGAAAGCTGCTGCCTGGCTGGGTGTTCCAGCTGGAAGGGGGAATGAGAATGAGGGGACATAAACAGAGTTTGTTACTGGGAATTTTTCCTTAGGTCTCTGGAAAACTAACTTTTCCAAATACCCTGATCTGATCCATTTTAATTGAAATTGTAAGGCCAGAGTTCACTGCTAATGTTGGGAAATAAGGGAAGGAAAAAGAACAAGTCAAAAAGAAGTAAGCAGACTTTTCCTGTGCAACTCTGCTTTGCGGTAACACACTGTTCGTGAGGAAAGCTTTTCTGTTGTAGAAGAATTCCTGCTAGTACAGAAAGGGGGTGATAAAATTCGGGAATCATCAGATTGCAACCTCTAAAGAAAAGGATCTAGGCAGCAGTCATGACTCCTGAAACCCACGCAAAAGGTTGATGGGGCTTCATGGCAGACCTACTGCAACCCAATCAGTCCTGTGGTCAGGGGACAGTGCACACTGTACTTTTGAGTATGTGGCCATGGGAAGCTCAGAGCAGCACTTACAAAGTAGTCTTGTCAGAATAATTCATCAGCAAGTTAATCAAGCCTTTAGATCTACCAGTCTTCTAAGGAAATACAGGGGCTGTGAACATGTTGGATGATACATACCATTGTAGGAAAGCAATCAGCTGAACCCAGGATGTGGGAAATTTTACATGTTCCATGACACAGTTCCTTCAATAGTTGGCATTAAAAAGGGGGGCAGGGTGACTATTAAAAATTAAGATTTAAGAGACACGTCAACTAAGTGTATGTGGACCTGGTTTTGATCCTGACTCAAATGAACTGTGAAAAGGCCTTTTTTTGTAAATTTAGGGAAAACAGTGTTGATGGTTAATAAAAATCCTTTCATTGCAGATATCTATTTAAGTGTTTATAGATAGTGTCACCAGTGTGCTTTAAAAAAACTCCACCAAATGAGTTTGTTGGGGGGAAATAAGTGACATAAGGTTGGTGATGTCTTGATACTTGAAGTTGGTAAGTTTACTAACTTTTCTATCCTTTTGAGGAGACTGTTTTATTTTTTATTGTGAAAAATTTTCAAATAGGCAATTAGGAAAGGAATGAGGGAATTTTTTTTGTCAATGTCTCAGGAAGAAATCTTGCATATTGATAATGGGTTTCTTTTTTGTAGATAGAAAAGGTTTATGAGGATGGACGCCGTGTTGTACTGTTTCCAAATGGAACTCAGAAAGAAGTGAGTGCAGATGGAAAGAGTATCACTGTCACTTTCTTCAATGGTGATGTGAAGCAGGTCATGCCAGATGAGCGAGTGGTAGGTTTCCTCAGGGTTTGTTTTTTCTGTGATGTAAACATCTCAAAGAAAAGGCATAGTGAGTGACTCTGCGTCTTTACAGATCTACTACTATGCAGCCGCTCAGACCACCCACACCACTTACCCTGAAGGACTAGAAGTCTTGCATTTCTCAAGTGGACAGATAGGTAAAAACTTGCCCTAACTTTTCCTTATTAAATTCTGCCCTTTCTTTAAAAATAAGATATTTATAATAATCATTTTTAAACAGAAAAACATTTCCCAGATGGAAGAAAAGAAATCACATTTCCTGATCAGACTATCAAAAATTTATTTGCTGATGGACAAGAAGAAAGCATTTTCTCAGATGGTACAATCATCAGAGTACAACGGTATGATGCCTGTTAACATTTGTTTGTAGGTTTTCCAGTTTTTATGGTTCAACTTTTATTACCAGTTGAATTTTTAAAATTTTACATTTGTGGTAATCACTGAAAATTTCAGTGAGTTTAGAAGTGAGCAAAGACAGAGCAGGTGAGAAGTGTTCTCAGCATTTTGGAATTAGAACTAGTTTGAAACAGATTCTAATATATAGTCTTTAGCCTCGAGACCTAAAAGGACCTATATAGCACTTTAGGAAAGGAGAATGGCAAGTACTTGTTTAGAAATAAATTTGGTGAAATTTGAAAGCAGTGAATGAATGAGACACAGAAGGAAAAGCTGCCCTGTCAGTTTTAAGGACAGATAATCCTATGACCATATTTTTTTTTTTAAATCCTCACCTGAGGATGTTTATTGGTTTTAGAGAGAGAGGAAAGGAGCCAGTGGGGTGGGGGGGGGGGGCGGCGAGAAACATCTATGGATTGCCTCCCCTATGTGCCCCAACTGGGGATTGAACCTCCAACACAGGTATGTGCCCTGACTGGGAATTGAACCTGCTGCATTTTGGCGTATGGGGTGATGCTCCATCCAACCGAGTCACCTGGACAGGGCACTTACGCTTTCATTTTCTTGACCTCCCTGTCCAACTTGTAAGCACTTTTTCCTCTGGCCACCCTGATCCTGTTCTTTAAAATCAACCTTTCTTTATTCTTGAGTGTCCTAGTTCCAGAACTTAGAAACTTCTTTAAGTGACTTCTTCAGTCCATAGTAATGAGCATCTTTTATCACCATTTTAATTCGAATCGTGGTGAAGATCTGTTAACCTTCCTCTCCCAGATTGACAGTTAAGCACTCATTAACTTGAATACAGCTAACATATCACAGATAGATTAAACTGACTTGAATTCTATGATGTAAACTTGGAAGTAGAAACAGAATTCAAATAATGTAGTGACTTCTTATGGTCATGATACTGTTTTTAACTTGATCTGGTGCTTATTTAATAGCAGTTTGTTCCACAACTGGGGGAAAACCTTATGTGTATAGTGTATTTTGAATGTTTGAAGTTTTCTATAATAAAAGGTAGAAAAAATATGAAGAACTCCACAGACTCCTCTCTCCATCTTCAGGTATTAATTCCTGACCAGTCTTTCTTCATCTGCACTTATCTCTCTGTATTTTGGGTCCAGTGTGAATGTCTCAGATACATGGTCAAGCAGTCAACTTGGTATTAACTATTTTTCATATTCTGCTTCAGAACTGGCCTCCATCTGGTCTCGTCCTTCTCCTTCCCTCCTTCAGGCTGATGCAAACATGCACTCAGGTGGTTTCTGTGAACAGAATAACTGTCAAACCTGAAAGCCGTATTTTCATATAGTACCTAAGTGCTTTTTGAGGCAGAGTACATGTAAATTTTAAAAAGCAGAAAAACCTAAGCATTTTGTGATGATGAAAGCAACAGTTTATTTAAAAGAAAGCTTTTTTATGGGTACATGTAAGTGCTAATCTGATAATTGGAATTCTCTTCCTATAGCAGCAATACTGTGGAAGGTTTTGTGCACAGGAAAGAACAAGAAATTAAATTCTGTTTTAAATTTACAGAGATGGCAGCAAAATCATAGAGTTTAATAATGGCCAGAGAGAACTACACACTGCCCAGTTCAAGAGACGGGAGTATCCAGATGGCACTGTTAAAACAGTCTATGCAAATGGTCATCAAGAAACAAAATACACATCTGGTCGAGTAAGAGTTAAAGACAAGGATGGTAATGTTCTAATGGATACAAAGTTGTAATGCTCCTGTGTGTGACTAATCATGAAATAACACTACCTTGATTTTCTTGTTTAACAAATATACATTTCTTGTGACTGTGTGGTTTAATATATATGTACTCTGTGTGTGTATATATGTATAAATGGAAAAGATTATGCTTGGAATATAAAATAAAATTTATAGCATTTTATAATGTTTGAAATGCATAAGGACAGAAGCATTTTATGTATTACAGAAGTTCTTTATCTGTAATGGAATGAGAAGGTAAAACAGAAGAGCTTATTCATTCTATGAGTATAGATAAACTCGAGAGTGAGGAGAAGGTAGTTATGATGAGGGTGATGCTCTAAATCACTGGTCAAAGTGTGACACTTGAAAATGGAGAGGCAGAGCTGATTGGCCACAGATGCTAGGCTGTTATGATTTATGAGATGGCTGGGTGACAGAAGGATATTCTTGAAGGAAGACCAAGTCATCTACACCTAAATTTATGTGATTATAGGTGGGTCTAGTCACTTCATGCGGAACGATAGTGTTGGCAATGACTTGATTTGTTTTTAAAAGCTTAGTGTATTCATTTCAGATGGTTTAAGAACTGAATATGAAGTGTAAAACTTTTCAAAGAAAATAAGGAGTTACCTCAGGATAGAGAAGGATTTTTTAAAAAATATATTTTATTGATTATGCTAATACAGTTGTCCCATTTTCCCCCCTTCACTCCCCTCCACCCTGTACACCCTGTCCCACCCACTTCCCCCCCCTTTAGTCATGTCCATGTGTCATACTTATAAGTTCTTTAGCTGCTACATTTCCCATACTATTCTTACCCTCCCCCTATCTATTTTCAACCTACAATCTATGCTACTTATTCTCTGTACCTTTTCCCCCTCTATCCTCCTCCCACCCTCCTGTTGCTAACCCTCCATGTGATCTCCATTTCTGTGGTTCTGTTCCTGTTCTAGTTGTTTGCTTAGTTTCTTTTGGTTTTGCTTTAGGTGTGGTTGTTAATAATTGTGAGTTTGCTGTCCTTTTACTATGCTGTCCTTTTACTATACATGTTTTTTCTTTATCTTCTTTTCTTAGATAAGTCCCTTTAACATTTCATGAAATAAGGGCTTTGTGATGATGAACTCCTTTAACTTGACCTTATCTGAGAAGCACTTTATCTGACCTTCCATTCTAAATGAAAGCTTTGCTGGATAGAGCAATCTGGGATATAGGTCCTTGTCTTTCATGACTTGGAATACTTCTTTCCAGCCCCTTCTTGCTTATAAGATCTCTTTTGAGAAATCAGCTGACAGTCTGATGGGAACTCCTTTGTAGGTAACTGTCTCATTTTCTCTTGCTGTTTCTAGGATTCTCTCCTTCATTTTTACCTTGGCTAATGTAATGATGATGTGCCTTGGTGTGTTTCTTCTTGGGTCCAACTTCTTTGGGACTCTTTGAGCTTCCTGGATTTCCTGGAAGTCTATTTCCTTTGCCAGAATGGGGAAGTTCTCCTTTATTATTTGTTCAAATACATGTTCAATCTGTTGCTTTTCCTCTTCCCCTTCTGGTACCCCTATAATTCGGATGTTGGAATGTTTAAAGATGTCCTGGAGGTCCCTAAGCTTCTCCTCGTTTTTTTGGATTCTTATTTCTCCATTCTTTCCTGTTTGGTTGTTTTTTTTCTTCCTTCTGGTCCACTGTATTGTTCTGAGTCCCAGTTTCCTTCCCTTCACTATTGGTTCTCCGTGCATCTTCCTTCATCTCTTTTATGGTAACCTGCATTTTTTCATCTAATTTGCACCCCAAATCAACCAATTCTGTGAGCTTCCTGATTACCAGTGTTTTGAACTGTGCATCTGATAGATTGGCTATCTCTTGGTTGCTCAAAAGGATGAGTCCTGGGGGATTGAGCTGTTCTTCTATTTGAGACATCTCTCTCTCTCTCTCTCTTTTTTTTTTGGTCTGGTTACTCCTGTTACAGTGAGGGACAGAGCCTTAGGTGTTCACCAGGGCTGGGCACCCCAGTCGCTAGATTGTGACATTGTATGTGGGGGTGGGGCCGGGGGCCGGGGGGAACAATGGCAGTAGCTCTGTTCTCCTGGGACCTCAGTCCCTTCTCTGGGATCCTGGGTTGTGCGCTCTGCCCTGGTCCACAATTGCTGCCTCACTGGGTCCGCCAGCTGCCGCTTGCGTACTCAGGGTTTACCTGCTGCGATCTCGTGCACCCCAGATCCCTTACACACTCCCAGTTGCCTTATGCGCTCAGTTCTCCCTGTTCTCCTCACGCCGAGACCCCGCGCCCAGCTGCTGCTCTCCGCTGCTCCTACCGGTCTGGATGAATGGGTCTACTTCAACTTCTTCGCTGTCCGACTTCCATTCAGATGAATTCTCTGTCAGTTCTGGGTGTTATTCTGTCTCTAAATTGCTGTTGTTCCAATCTTGGTTGTGTGTGGAGGTGCGGTGCATCCACCTATGCCTCCATCTTGCCGGAAGTCGGATTTTTAATGTAATATAGAAAGCTCAAACCTTAAAAGGTTGGTAAATGAGTGAAGTTTCTATGTGTCTAAACATGTCACAAAAAAAAGAGTAATAAGCTACAGACTAGAAAAAGATACATATACCTGACAAAGGATTAATATGAAGAATATATAAAAAATCCTATAAATCAGTAACATAGTTGCAAACAACAGTAAAATGGACAAAGGACCTGAGCAAACAAGTGACTATAATGAGCTACCTTTTTATACTTGTACCATATACTGCAAATAATGGTCTAGCCGCACCACATGTTGGTAAGAAACTCAGATGATGCAGTAAGCTAGTAAAACCTCCTTTTGTAAAGCAATTGCCCATGATCTTGTACTAGTAAGTATATATACTAGAAAACTGGTAACAATCCAAAAATATTTTAGCAACAGAATAAATTATGTGCAAAGATGAATGTAACAGTGAAAGTGAATAAAATATACCAATACAGATAAACGGTATAAATAAAATAGGAAGCTAAAGGTAACTCTGTGACAGTTAAATATATACAGAGCAACATGGATACATTCATAGACAGTAAAAAATTACAAAGACCTATGTAAGAATGATAAACACCCAATTCACAGTAGTGCTCACCTCCACAGGTAAGAAAATGATTTGGGAAGAGGGACTATAGGTGCCTAAAACTGTACTGATAATACCGTATTTCTTAAGCTGAATATACATTAAATGAGGTTTTCCCCATCAGTCAAAAATATTTCAAAATTACAGGAAAACAAAAATATTTGAAAGCAAATATTTATTAATGATTTTTCAAACAATTCCTAACAGTTCAATATGTAAGGGGGAAAAAAGGGACTAGCATTACTGCAGAACAAGTTGAGAAAAACAAGCCTGAAATGGTCTGCATACAACAAAAAACTTTCTTCTGGGCTGTATACCTGGAAAACAAAAATTATTTACACCTTTTCTTAATGTTCAATCTAGTTCCTATATCACTTGTTACTTTATGTGAATGGATAAAAGAGTAAGCTCATTACCCAAGTACTTTGATAACTTGGTTACTAGGACCTTGATTATTCAGCAGTGCTTACGCACTCCATACAATGTGCTTTAGTTATTTATAGAGGCCCCTTTCTTCTGCTTTCTTTACCCCCATAACTACTACTAGGAACGGTCACAAGAGCCTTTCCAAGCATTCTAACACTTACAGAACTTCTGATACTGGCCTTCACTGCTGAGGGGCCTATGAAGAAATCTAGGAAAGATTCTTGTTGACCTCTGATGTCACTTCTTTGAGAAATCAAGGAAGTCCAAAGGTGCTTTTATGGGCATTAGTCACCTGCTTTGTGCCAGCTATACGGGGAAACAAGAAGTGACACTTACATCATTCATCTTGTTCTGCAAGCCCCATTTCTACTAATGACATATGAACTGGATACTGTTCATCTTCATATAATGTCACAATTTGTTCTGGTTCCTGAGCCTAAAATTAAGATACAATTGTAAAGAAAACACAATAATGTCTTTGCTGTCTTTTCCCTCCTACCTCTCTGACAGGAGAGAAAAAGCATTCTCAAACTTATTTATAATTTATACTCAGCACTTTGAAAAGGTATATAATGGTTTCCTGATAAAGCACGTTTTTTTCCGTCCTTCTACTTTATTTAACACGTAGCATAACTCTTCTCCAAAGCTTTCCTACATAGCCAACAAGCTTTAAACACCACCATCCTTGTTAAAATTAATTTACATTCTACACAACAAGCATTATACCTTTATGCAGAAACTGACCAAATTTTGAATGCTACTCATAGAGGTAAACATGTATGTCTAAGAACATTTACTTGCCCTACCTATATTCTCTTTTCAGGAGCTTCTTGAGAGAAAATGACAGAAGCAATTTGTACCATTCTGTACACACAGGAGCTGGAGAGGTACAGAGGTTTTCAAAAAAGCACTTTCTAGTAGCAGCATTGTTTCATTAAGAGCTCATTCTTATCACAGCCAATACACCAGGACTCCTAAAGGCTTGGGTCCCCAAAGCAGGACAGGTTGGGCTAAAACAACACTGTGAGGGTGGGGTGAATTGGAGAGAATATTTCCAAGTGAAAGGGTTCGGAAGGGAGAACTAGGGTTCCTGCATTTTATAAACCTAATCAGAATTCACAAGTACAGACTTTTAGGGGAGTAAAATTCTCCAATTTTAAAACACTGCACTATATAAAATATGGATGCAGGCTGGATTCTGCCTGTGGGCTCCCCTTTGTGACATGCTAACCTCTAAAGAAGAAAGTACATTTACACCAAACATCACCTGAACTTTCTTGACAGATGTTCTTCATTAAACAATTCAAAATTAGTGTATGGTATTAGTGTAATTCAAGCCTTTCTATGACCAGAATCCCCCTTCTGGCCTTTCCTATTTATCTGCTAGAATGCAGAGCAAATGTCACTTCCCTGTCCTACTTCTTCAATGTAAGTGCTGGAGTGCCTACTAAGGAATATCAAATGTAATATCCTCATCATTCCTGCTTCTTGCACTCCCCAAAGTTACCCTCTTTAATTAGTGGTTTACGTGTTTCCCTCACTGACTTGTAAGTTCTCTGATTACAGAAGACTTATCTTGATCACTTTTATCTTAGTCAAGACATCACCTAAGACATTTTAACAAGTCTTAAAATTAATCCTATAGTATTTACAGCTTTATATACTTTAGTTGAAGCATGTTTGCATGTAGAGTTGCATTGGCAGAAAGCATTTTAGAAAGTTAATAGGACTCTACAAATAACTTCAAAAGGATTCTGGAAAATTAAGCCAGATATTTACCATGGAAGAAGCATAAAGTTGTTTTCCTTGAAGACAGTCTATCATAGCCCACAATGCTTCCATACTCCACTTGGGACAATATGGTATTCTTGTCTTTCCTAAATCTTTTAAGGGAGGTTTAAACCCTGCCAGTAGAACCTTTATGGCTTGGGCTGGATACTGCATAAGGTGAAGAGGAATCTGACGTAGTCTGTCACAAAAGAAATTTTTAAATTAAAATGTTCAGAATGTTACAATTAAAATTCTCTAACAGCTAAAACTGGAAAACAAAACTTTGGATTTGGCAATGATTTCTTGGCGGTGACTGCACTACATCAAACTAAAAACTGCAAAGGACATAACAAGAGTGAAAAGGCAACCTACAGAATGAGAGAAAAAATGTGTGTTAAAAATAGTATCTTCTACTAAGAAGATATATAAATGGCCAACATACATGAAAAGATTCTCAGCTAGGAAAATGCAAACCAAAGCCACAATGACACCATCTCACACCCATTAGAATGACCATTATCACAAACACACACACATACACAAAATGCTGGTGAGGATGTGGAGAGAAACTGGAAACTTTGTACACTTAGTGGGAATTTTTAAATGGTACAGCTGCCAAGGAAAACAGTTTGGTGGTTCCTCCAAATACTAAAAATAGAATGAGCACATGACCCAGCAATTGCACTTCTGGGTACACATGTAACCAAGAGAATGGAAAGCGGGCCTTAAGGAGTTATCTGTACACCCACAGCAGCATTATTCACAAGAGCAAAAGGTGGAATCAATCCAAGTGCCCACTGGTGGATGAATGGATATATAAATTGTACTGCACATACAGTTCAGCCTTAAAAAGGAACACAATTTTGACACAAGGTGCAACTTGGATGCATTTTGAGATCATTATGCTCAGTGAATTACGTCACAACAATCAAATACATTAGAGACCTACAACAGTCAAACTCATACAGATGAGAGGGGTGGCTGCCAGGGGCTGGATGAGCGGGGATGGGAATTTTTGTTTAATGGGTACAGAGTTTCAGTTTTACAAAATGAAAAAATTTCTGGAGACTGGTTGCACAACAATGTAAGTAGGATTACCACTACCACTGTACATTTAAAAATGGTTAAGACTATATTTTGTGACAGGTATTGTACCACAATATAAAAAGATACTACAAATAAAACAAGCCAAACCCTCCGTCCCTTGAAATAACTATTGGCAAGGATGTGAAGAAAGTGGAACCCTTTTCATTGCTGGTGGGAAATGTAAAATCATCAGAAAGTTAAACACAGAATTACTGTGTGATTCAGCATTTCCACACCAGGGATGCACCTCCAGCAACTGAAAGATGGGCTCCAACAACTGCTTGTGCATGTTCACTGCAGCATTATTCACAGGAGTCAACAGGGAAACAACGTGAGTGTCCTTCAACAGATGAATGAAATGTAGAAATGTAGTCTATACATAAAATGACGTGTTACCCACAACAGTGATGAGATTCTGATACATGCAACAATTGGATGAACCATGATAACATTACACAAACTAAGTCAGACAGTAAAGGACAAATATTGTATGATTATACTTAAAGAAGCACACTGTGTGATACCAGGAGCTAAGGAATGGGGAATGGAATGTTACTGTTTAATGGATACAGAGTTTCTGCTTGGGATTTATGAAAAGGTCCAGAAAGTGGACAGTGGCAATGGTTGCACAACACTGTGAATGTATTTAATGTCCATTACTGATAACTGTATACTTAAAAATGGCTAAAATAGTAAGCTTTATCTGTATTTTAACACAATAAGAAAAACTTAATTAAAAATTCCCAGTATATCAACATCTTTAAAATATTTTCTTTGAAAAGTCAAAATATTCCTAATAATTATTACAAACAAAACTAAGAATCCTAATTCAGGTAAGTTGACTTTGTTAAAAACCTGTTTATTGTCAGCTTTTCAGTTGACCCGTAATCCACAAATTGAACCAGGATGGCTACCGGGTTAAATTCTTTAATGGAAACAATCTTTGCTCTATACCATAATCTATCATTGTATTCTGCAAGGCAAGGCATTTCTGGAGAGACAGAAAAAGAGAAAAAATCACATTGCCTTTTATTTTGTTAATAGTTTTTTAAAACACAGTAAAGTACAGAGAAAATGTAATCACAACATAGCCATTACTCAGAATTAAACACTCAGCAGTTAGCCATATGTTGGCTTGTGCTCTTTTCTGTTTAGACTACAGGTGGCAAACACAAGGCCTACAGGCCAAATCCCACCCTCCACCTTGTTTTATCTGGCCCGGCACCTTGTTTCTACCTGGTGGTAGCACCAAGCTCTCACTTAACTGTTAAGAAGTAGTTACATTTGTACAGTTCTAAAATTACATTCGGCCCTTTGAAGGCAACTGGGAGGCTGATGTGGCCCCTGGTGAAAATGAGTTGACACCCCTGGTTTAGACTTCATAAACTCTAAAGAAAGGCATGCTCATGGCTCTGTCTTGCTGTTGCCCAGGTCTGTGTCACCCTTCCACAGCCCCCTGGCTCTGTATTCCCTAAATCTCTTCATTTGGACCATTTTCTGCAGAGAATAATAAAACATTTTCTATTCCTGTTTTTGAGCTTGTCCTCCACCAGTACATTCTCTATAAAGCCATTAGAATTAAATAAAAATTTCAATTACACTTTCTTGTTTAAAATTCAATGGCACCTTAACTACCTGCAATATCAAGTCCTGAGAAATTTGTTTTCCAGGGTTCATAATCCACTCCCCGCCAACTCCTACCACAACCCTCAGTGTGCTACCTGAACACAGTTACTTCAGTGCATAGCTGTTCCATCATCTGGACTGTGCCCCATGCCCTTTTTTTATGATAAACATCTCTTCTTTCAAAGATCAGCTCAGATGCGACTTCAGAAAGCCAACTCCTATCATGGTCTCTGACCCAATGGTGCCAGGCACATAGCTTTAGCATTAGCTCTTCTTCTCACACTGGACTTATGCACATGTCCCTTCTCTGCTTCCCCACTACTCACACAATCCCACCAGGTACCTGGTATAAGCCTTTGCTCAGTAAAAAGTGTGTAAATGCATGCCAGGCTTGAGTAGAGTTGAAGAACAATGAGTATAACTACATGCTTCCCCTTCTTCATACACTCTCAGATTGCAGAGCAGACAGAATACACCTTAGGTTCCTATCTTGCTCTACTCCTGCCCCTCCCTTTATTCTCTTCTACAAAGTTTCTATAAAGAAAAGTAGTTGTGGGCAAGTGGCATTTAAATACTTCATACTCTAATGTTCAGATTTTTAAAAAACAATTTTTATCAAAGTTAATTTCAGTATATGGAGGTTATCAATAGAACAGTAAGAATCTCATCTGTCTGCATAGTAAACAACTGCCTGAATCATGGTTAACAATCCCCTTTAACCTTTACTATTTCCAGCCTCAAAAACATGGCTGAGTGACATCTCAAAATAGCACTGAAAAAACCCACCTAGTTGTCATTTTAAATCCACAAATCAATTCTTTAACATAAAGTACTTATTCAAATGTATGTCTTTAATAGGCACTTGCCTATGAATCAACTTGTACATATGTGCACTGAGGAACCAAGGACCTATAGAAGAAGTCACAAACGTGTGTACAGCTCCATGAATCAGAATGTCACACAGATGGTTGGTTTGACTTCCCTTGAGACAAGAAATACGAGGAAGAATTGTTTTTTTCCAGATTATAAATCTAAGTTTACCAAAAAAATCACAATGAATTTATTCTTTCATTCAACAGATATTTATGAGCACCTGCTTGTGCAAGATACCCTGATTGCTGATGACACAGCAGTACTGGGAGTCCCTATTTAACAAAGGAGAGGAGGTGGCATGGAGTGTGATGGGGTAGGGAAGGTGGTAGTGCCACTCACATAGGGTGTCAGGGTAGACCTGCAATAGGGGAAGAGTTGGGCAGAGACCTAAACTGCTCACAGGCTGGGAGAACATTCCAGGCAGAGGGAACTGCAAGGGCTATTTATCAGCCAAACATGGGTCACAAGTGATAAAATTCTCATTGAGTAAACTTAGGTACATCAGGCCAGATGTCCTTTGCTTTGGCACATCCTCTATGTACAAAACAGACTAAACACATCTCTATATCATACATGGACAGAAATGCAGAGACGTACTCAGTATCAGGAATTGTTGACACCTGTACTTGTGTACTCTCCTCACAGGAGAATCACATATATTTAATAAATATGGATAAGAATAAATTATAAAGAAAAAAGCAGAGTCTGACCTGGGTTCCCATGCCCCCAACTCTAAAATCATCAATTAATTGCAATGGCTTGCAATTAAAATGACTGCCATTTGGGTCTCAGTCACAACTCTCAAAATTTGAGCGAGTCACAAAACCTCAAGCTTAGACAAAACATCTTCATGCAATTTTCCAATGGACTCAAGTTCTGGAAAATCGAACTGCCCCGATGCAGTACTTACCTTCTCTTAGATGACTTAGAAAATGGGGAAAGTCATCTATAGCATCTTGAAAGTTGAGAAATGAGCAAATCCAGAGAGAGTGATAACATTAGAAATCACCAACCTCGTTAGTCCATTCAAACAGAACAAGTTTCACTAGGAATTCCAGGGTACTCAGAAAGTGTGGGCTACCTGTTCTGAAGTCCGTCAGAGGCAGGAGAGTCTCCACATTAGTGTTGAGCCTCTGCAGAGCTTCACTGAGGCTCTCAGACTCAGATTCCCAGCTGACTCCACTGCCATCTGTATCACTATGCTGGTTACAGAGATTACACTTTTCTACAGAATCAAGGCAAATATATACCTAAGTGGGGGGAAAGCAAGGGAAAACTTTCAAATTATTTTAGTATTCATTTATACAGACAAAAATCACCGTAGTAGACAGTCTCCAACAATGGCCCCAATGATTCCTTGTAAAGTTCCTCTCCCACATCATATTGGAGTTGATCTTCATGACCAAAAGAATGTGACATGATGCCTCTCTGTCTTGCTGGCATCACTGCTTTCCCAGGGAAAGCTGTGCTGTCATCCAGTCAATGGAGAGGCCCATAGGACAAGGCACTGAGTCCCCAGACAGCATCGTGTGAGTCTTTTTGAAAGTGCATCCTGCAATGCCTTCCCCTCACCCCAACACCTTCATTGTGACCTTGAGAGGTCCTGAGCCAGTACTGAATTAAGGAGCTTCTAATTCCTCACTCTCATTTGTGTTGTTTTCAGCTGCTATATTTGGGGTATTCTGTTAGGCAGCAATAAATAACTAATACAAAAAACCATTATAAAACCCAACAGTAGTATACCCCTATGCTCTCTGATGAAACTGAAGAGCAAATTCTTTCCTTGCCAGTGAAGGAAAGAGTTTACTGTGCAAACTGGCTGAAGGGACTCTTTTACTTCATTGTCATTGCTTCCTTTTTTGTTGGCTAAAGACTTTTTCGTTAGTGTACTTATTAAATTCAATTCATATTTATTGAGTGCCTATTATGTATCAGGCAGTATTCTAGGTTCCGGGGATACCAATGGCCAAAACAGACAAAAGTCCCTGTCTTCGTGGAGTGACAGTCTGGTAGGGAAAAGCAGACAAACATTGTAAGAAAATGGAGAAGGCATCAGAAGGTGATCACTGGTACAGAAAAACTGGTACAGAGCATCTAGACTTCCTCTAGAAAGAGGACAGGGGAGTGAGATGTTGAAGACTTCATAGTTTAAAATAGGTACAGATTAAAAATCTAAATGTCTGGTATAACTACAGCAACACAAGACTGGGAAAACCAGCCAGTTTAAGAAATACTTGACTTCTTAAGCATCAACAAATGTCTGAACAGGAAATTGCTGTGTGGACAAACTGGCAATCACCAAGCTCAATTATTTGAAGTCAGTAAGAAGAAAAGGAGAAGACTCTTAAGAGTTAAAGACCAAGATTGCATATTATGTCTTTAACAAACAACTAATCGTGCAAATTAAATTACACACCTCATTAGGCGAGACCACGTGCTTAACTTGAACAGCATAGAGTTCTCCTGGAGGAGGCAGAGGTGAAGGCAAATACGGTGGTAAGATAGGGGTTTCTGTTTCAGACAAAAGCAATTCCTAAAACACCACAAAAAATTCAAATTGAGAATGATTACTAAAAAAATCCACTACACTATCAAAATTCATGACAGTGCAACTTGCTTTCAGTTAGCAGAAAGCAAGTTCTCTGACACAGTGAATACCACAAATTGGAAAATATGACAACAAAAGATCTTTAGAATTCTTTTGCCCACCCAATGAAAAATTTTGTATAAACCCCCCCCCCCACATTTTCTTTTAACATATACATATCTGCACATACACAATGTTCTGCAGAAATGGTTAATAAATAGTTAACATTAATGCCACTGCCTAATAGGACCCTGGGGTTTGGACTTTTTGCTTTCCACATTTCTGTAGCATTTATTTTTAGAAAAAGTATGTTTTTGAATTTAAAAAAATTAAAAAAATTTTTTTAAAAATATTTTATTTCTAGAGAAGGAAAGGAGAGAGAGAGAGAGAGAGAGAGAGAGAGAGAGAGAGAGAGAGAGAGAGAGAGAGAGAGAGAAACATCAATGTGCAGTTGCTGGGGGTCCTGGCCTGCAACCCAGGCATGTACCCTGATTGGGAATCGAACCTGTGACACTTGTTTTTGAATTTTTAAAAAATTTTTAAAAATTGTTGTTCAAGATGCTGCTGTGTGGAATGTCTGAGATTTTCCTGCCAGTGTTTTCCTCTAGGACTTTTACGGTGTTACGACTTATATGTAAGTCTTTTATCCACCTTGAATTTATTTTTGTGTATGGTGTAAGTTGGTGTTCGTACCATTTTTTTTGCATGTAGTTGTCCAGATCTCCCAACACCATTTGTTGAAGAGGCTATTTTTACCCCATTTTATGCTTCTTCCCCCTTTGCCAAATATTAATTGACCATAGAGACTTGGATTTATTTCTGGGCTCTCTGTTGTGTTCCATTGATCTATGTGCCCGTTCTTATGCCAGTACCAGGCTGTTTCGATTACAGTGGCCTTGAACTACAGTTTGATATCAGGTATTGTGATCCCTCCTACTTTGTTCTTCTTTCTCAAAATTGCCGCAGCTGTTCAGGGGCGTTTATGGTTCCATATAAATTTTTGAAATGTTTGTTCTATATCTGTGAAATATGTCCTTGGTACTTTAATAGGAATTTCATTGAATCTATAAATTGCTTTGGGAAGTATGGACATTTTGATGTTGTTAATTCTTCCAATCCATGAACATGGTACATGCTTCCATTTGTTTGTGTCTTCCTTAACTTCTTTCTTCAGTGTTGTATAGTTTTCTGAGTACAGGTCTTTTACTTCCTTGGCTAGGTTTATTCCTAGGTTCTTTATTTTTCTTGTTACTCTTGCAAATAAATTTTTTCCCTAATTTCTGGTTCTGATATTTTATTGTTGGTGTACAAAAATGCCTTTGATTCCTGGATATTGACTTTGTATCCTGCTGTTTTGCCAAATTCACTTATTAGGTCGAGTAGTTTTTGGTGGAGTCTATAGGATTTTCTATGTACACTATCATGTCATCTGCAAACAATGACAGTTTTGTTTCCTCCTTTCCAATTTGAATGCCATTTATTTTTTTCTTGTCTGATTGCTGTGGCTAGGACTTCCAATACTGTGTTGAATAGTAGTAAATATTCCTACTAAGTAATAAAAGTGGCTAAGTAGTAAAAATTTCCTACTAAGGTCTTTCCTAAAAGACCTTAGTAGGAAAGCTTTTCATTTTTGCCCATTGAGTATAATGTTGGCTGTAGGTCTCTCATATATGGCCTTTATTATGTTGAGGGATTCTCCTTCTATTCCCACTTTGCTGAGTGTTTTTCTCATAAATGGGTGCTGTATCTTATCAAATGCTTCCACATTTGATATGATAATTTGATTTTTTGTGTTTTCTTTTGTTTATGTATTACATTGATTGATTTGTGAATATTGTACCATCATTTCATCCCTGGGATGAATCCCATTTGATTGTGGTGTATGATCTTTTTAATGTATTGCTGGATGTGGTTTGCCAATATTAAGCATCTATGTTCATTAGCAATATGGGTCTGTAGTTTTCTTTCTTTGTTGTGTCTTTATCTGGTTTGGGGATTAAGATGATGCTGGCTTCATAAAAGGAGTCTGGGAGTCTTCTGTCTTCTTGGATATTTTGGAAAAGTATGTGAAGGATATAGGTTAGCTCTTCCTTAAATGCTTTGTAGAATTCTACTCTGAATCTGTCCTGTCCAGGGTTTTTGTGTGCTGGGAGTTTTTTGATTACTGCTTTAATGTTGTCAGTTGTTATTGGTCTGTTCAGGCTTTCGGCTTCTTTTTCATTCAGTTTTGAAAGATTATATTTTTCTAGAAATTTGTGCATTTCACCTAGGTTTTCAAATTTCTTGGCATATAGTTCTTCATAGTAGTTTCTTACACCCTTGTATTTCTGTGGTATCAATTGTAATCTCTTCTGCTTCATACCTGATTGTGTTTATTTGGGTCCTCTTTTTTTCTTCATGAATCTGCTTGAAGGTTTGTTGATTTTGTTTATGTTTCCAAAAAGCAGTCCTGGATTTATTGATCCTCAGAATTGTTCTTTTAGTCTCTATATCATTCAATTCTGCTCTGATCTTGGTTCTTTCTTTCCTTCTCCTCGCTCTGGGCTCTCTTTGTTGTTGTTCCTCCAGTTCCTGTAGATGTAGGGTTAAGTTGTTTATTTGAAATGTTTCTATCTTTTTTTTGGTAGGCCTGTATCTCTATGAGCTTCCCTCTCAGGACTGCCTTCACTGTGTCCCATAAGTTTTGGAGTGTTGTGAGTTCATTTTCATTTGTTTCCAAAAACTTTTTGATTTCTTCCTTGATCTCATTCTTAACCCATTCATTGTTTACTAGCATGCTATTCAATCTCCATGAATTTGAGTTTTTGAGTTTTTTTCCTTGAGGTTGCTTTCTAGTTTTAGGCCCTTGTGATTTGAGAAGATGCTTTCTATGATTTCAGTTTTCTTCAATTTGTTGAGGCTTGTTTTGTGTCCTATCATGTGGTCTATTTTTGAAAATGTTCCATGTGCATTTGAAAAGAATGTGTATTCTGCTTCTCTGGGATGAAAGGTGTTTATATATATAAATATAAATTAAGTCCATTGATCTAGGGTATTGTTCAATGCTATAATACCCCTGTAGATATTTTGTTAGGAAGATCTATCCATTTTTGACAGTGGGGTGTTAAAATCCCTTAGTATAAGTGTGTTGCTGTCTATATCTTTTTTGAAGTCCTCCAAAATTTTCCTTATGTATTTGGGTGCTTCTGTGTTGGGTGCATATACGTTTATAATGTTTATGTCTTTTTGATGGATTCTTCCCTTGAGTATTGTGAAGTGACTGTCTGTGTCTCTTTTTATGGCTCTTGTTTTGAAGTCTATTTTGTCTGATATGAGTAACTCCTACCTCAGCTTTTTTTTCTTGTCCATGTGCTTGGAATATTTTTTTCTAGCCCTTCACTTTCAGTCTGTGTAGGTCTTTTGTTCTGAGGTGGGTCTCTTGTAGGCAGCATATGTGTGGGTCATGATTTTTTATCCATTCAGCTATTCTATCTTTTGATTGGAGCATTTAATCCATGTACATTTAAGGTTATTATTGATAGGTACTTCATTTTTCTTCCTTCATACCTGTGTTCCCCCCCCCCTTCTCTCACTCTTTTTCTTCCTTTCATTAATGCAGTCCCTTTAGCTTATCTTGCAGTGATGGTTTGGTGGAGGTGTATTCTTTGAGCCTTCTTTTTGTCTGGGAAACTCCTTATTTGGCCTTCCATTTTAATTGAGATACATGCTGGATAGAGTGTCTTGGTTAGAGACCTTTGCTTTTCATCCCCTGGAATATTTCTTGCCATTCCCTTCTGGCTTGGAGCGTTTCAATTGAGAATTCAGCTGCTAGCCTTATTGGGGCTTCCTTGTATGTTACTTCTCGTTTCTCCCTTTAAGATTCCTTTAAGATTCTCTCTGTCATGGAATTTTGCCATTTCAATTATGATGTGTGTTGGAGTGGGCCTCTTTGGGTTTGTCTTGATTGGGACCTTCTGTGCTTCCTGGATTTGTGTGATTTTTCTTTCATCAAATTAGGGAAGATTTTCCATCATTACTTTTTCAAACAGGTTTTCTATCCCTTGCTCTTCTTTTTCTCCTTTCGGTATCCCTATTATATGGATATTATTACATTAGAATAAGTATGTATTTTATAATAAAAAGTAAAAAAATATAGGCAATCCCAAAAGAAGATTTAAGTAAGTTAAAAATCATCATTAAAAAAAAGAGTGCTCTCTTTTAAGCTCTATAAAAGCATAAGGAATAAAAAGTTACATTATTCCCAAAAGGATTATAGCACTTAGCAGTTGTTAATAGCAAATATACATAAAAATGTGGGTGGTTTTTCTTTTAGAAAGTTAAAAAAATTCTTGAACATAATAATTAGCATACAAAGTAAAATTATCACATTCAAATTTGTAGATTAATTTATTACTATTTAACATTTTTAAACTGGTGATAAATCAAAACATATCTTAACCACTTAGTAGAGTTGAGCAAAAAAGTGATTACACTACTGTTGAATTTTACTGATTTCTTATGTTTCACTTCAGAACAAACATCTATTTTTATAATAATAGGAATGAAGTTCTACCTATGAGAAAAATTCATTTATTGAAACTCTTCCCATACCTAATCACACATGTGACAAAATATAACATAAATTGGACTCATTACAATTAAAAACTCTAGTGTTTCCATGGATGGACACCACCAAGGAAGTGAAAAGACAACCCACGGAATGGAAGAAAACATTTGCAAATCACATATCTGTTCAGAGTCCTGCAATACCAAATATGCAAAACCACAAAAACATCGGAAATTACAGGGTGGACAAACCAGAAGTCACCAACTAAAGCCCAGCTAAGAAGGGGTAGGGCTTTTTTTTCCATTCTTCTTTATTTTTATTTTCTATTTTTCTTCAGTTTTACTGAGATATAATTGATATATAACATTGTGTTAGTCCATGTATACCGCATAATGATTTGATGTAGGTACATACTGTGTGAAATGATTACTACAGTAAGTCTAGTTAACGTCAATTGCCTCACACAGTTAGAAAACCTTTTTCCTTCTGATCAAAATATTTAAGATTTATTCCCTTAGCAACCATCAAATATATAATATAGTGTTGTTGACATTAGTCACCATGCTGTATGTTACATCCTCAGGACTTAATTCTCTTATAACTGAAGTTTGTATCTTTTGACCATCTTCACTAATTTTCCCCACCTCTACCCAGCCCACCCACCTGTGGCAGCCACCAGTCTTTTCTCTCTATCTATGAACTCAGTTTCTTTAGATTCCACATATAAGTGAGATTATATGATATTTATCTTTCTCTGGCTTATTTCAGACCATGACTTCAAGGTCCATCAATGTTGCCATAAATGGCAGGGTCTCCCTTTAATGTCTAAGTAATATTTCAATATATACATATACATATATATCACTCATATATATATGTATATGTGTGTATCTATACATTTTCTTTTTTTGTTGTTCAGTTACATTTGTCCCACCTTTTTCTCCATTGATCACCCCAATCATGTCCCCTGCTGACTCCCACAGTCAATCCAGCTCTACTGTCTGTGCCCGAGTCCTCTATTTGTGTTCCTTTGCTTGCCCCTACTCACTCTGGTCACTGTCAGTTCGTTCTTTATTTCCAAGTCTCTGGTTCTATGTTGCTCATTTGTTTGTTTTGTTGATTAGGTTCCATGTATAGTTGAGATCCTATGGTATTTGTCTTTCACTGCCTGGCTTATTTCACTTAGCACAATGCTCTCCAGATTCATCCATGCTGTCTCAAAGGGTAGGAGCTCACATCTTCTTTATCCAATTGTCTGGCAATGGACACTCAGGTTGTTTCCATGTCTTGGCTATTGTAAATAATGCTTCAGTGAACACAGGTAGCAGGTATCTTTTCAAGATTGTGCTTTTGTTTCTTTGGATATATGTCTAGAGGTGGAATTGCTGGATCATAAGTTAGTTGTATTTTTAATTTTTTGAGGAACCTCCATTCTGTTTTCCATAGAGGTTGCACCAACTTGCAGGCCTACCAACAGTGCATGAGGGTGTCCTTTCCACTGCGTTCTCACCAACATTTGTTGTTTCTTGCCTTTTTGGTGATAGCCATTCTAAAAGGAGAGGTGATTATCTCATTGGGGTTTAGATTTGTACTTCCTTTATGATTAGTGATGTTGAGGATCTTTTCAGGCACCTGTTGGCCATTTGTATGTCTTTTTTTTTTTTAATCCTCACCCAAGGGCATTTAAAAAATGATTTTGGGGAGAGAGTAAGGATGGCAGAGAGAAACACTGGTTGGCTGCCTCCCATATGCACCCTGACTGGTGATGAAACCCACAACCTAGGTATGTGTCCTAACTGGGAATCAAACCTGCAGTGTTTTTGTATATGGGATGATGCTCCCACCAACTAAGCCACCCAGCCAGGGCATCATTTATATGTCTTTTTTAAAAAAATATCTATTTTGATTCTCTGTACATTTTTAAAATGATTTTTTGGGGCTACTGAGTTGTATGAGTTCTTTATATATTTGGGATATTAGCCCCTTATCAGGTATGTGAGCTGCAAATATTTTCTTTTAGTAGGCTGCCTTTTCACTTTGTTGTTTCTTTTGCTGTGCAGAAGCTTTTTAGTTGGATGCAGTCTTGTTTAATTTTGTTTTTGTTGCCTTTGTATTTGGTGTCAGAAATTTCTCCAAGGAAAATAAACAAATGGCCAAAAACACATGAAAATAAGCTCACTATCATCAGGAAAACACAAATGAAAACCACAATGAGAAACCACACTTCACACCTATCCTAGGATGGTTAGAAAAAAGTCAGGTAATAAGTGTTGGTAAGAGTATAAAAAAAGTAGAACCCTTATACATTCCCAGTAGAAAGGAAAATGATCCAGACCCTTTGGAAGACAGTCTTGGAGAGTTCCCTAAAATGGTAAACAGAGTCAGTACTGTGTCCACTCCTAAGTCCATACCCAGGAGAAGTGAAAGCAGATAGGCATCCACCAAAAAACATGCACATGAATGTTCATAGTAGCTTTACTTGCAATTGCAAAAGATGGAAATAACCTGTCCATCAACAGATTAATGGGCAAACAAAATGTGGTCTATTCAATGAAATATTAATCAGACATGAAAAGGACACATACTATAACATGAATGAACCTTGAAAATATTATGCTGAAGGAAAGAAGCTAACACAAAGGGCTTGGTATTGTGTGATTCCATTTGTGAGAAATGTCCAGAATAGGGAAATCCGCAGAGAGAAAATTTCTAGGACACAGATTGGGGAAAGGGAGAATGGGAAGTGACTGCTGTTGGTGAGGCTTCTCTTTAGGGTGATGGAATATGGAATTAGATAGTCATGATGACTGCATAACTCAGTGACTATACTAAAAACTACTGAATTGCACACTTTAAAAAGTTGAAATTTATGATATGTAAATTACACCTTGATGAAGCTGATATAAAAGAAAATGCTTACTTCCTGATTTTGAATCAGGTCCTCTGCATTGATAAAGTGTCCAAAATTTCCAAAATATCTGGATAGAACTTACCTCAAATCTTATTTCCCATCTTTCCTCATATTTTTTACTGTAATCTGTTGGTTTCTGAAATATAATATTATTAATGAATAAAACCATCTTTATGTAGTATCACTTTTAAGGCACTTTCATATTTCATCTCTGTAAAAGTTGGGTGCATGTCCTTGTTTGCATTCATTTAAGTATTTTAGGTTAACTATGGGAAAATCTAATGTCCTGAGTAATCTGAATATTGCAACAGTAAAAATCCTTAAAATTATGCTAAACATATAACAACAGTAATTAGTTTAATATAAGAGAGTGGGAGCACTTACCTTCCCCTTTAAATGTTAACAATGCAGTGTAACACTAAAAGAAACTAAATAATCTTTATAAAACCTGTTTGATATTGGAAACACCTTTTAGAGGAACACAAGGGGGGGGCACAAACGTACATGCGCACATCCAACTCCTTAAAGGAAACAGGTGGCAGTGAGGGTGACATGGACAAAGCTAAGTAGTATCACAGATACTATGTGAGAGAAGAGCCGTTTTCTACATTTGATCAAACATTCAATGTTTGGTTTTGTTCTATCACTAAAATGAATATTAAAAAAACTGACAAGTGGGCTAGGGTCAGGTTAGAGGGGGGAAAGGCAGAAAATTGAACATGAACAACAATAAAAAAAGAATTAAAAAATATAGAATGGGGGAAAACATATTTGCCAGTGATACCTCAGACAAGGGTTTAATCTCCAAAATATATAAAGAACTTACACGACTCCACTCTAAGAAGACAAGCAACCCAATTAAAAAATGGGCAAAGGACTTGAACAGACACTTCTCCAAGGAGGGCATACAGAAGATCCGAAGACACATGAAACAATGTTCAATATCGCTAGCTATCAGAGTGATGTAAATTAAAACCACAATGAGATACCACTTCACACCAGGCAGAATGGCCATCATAAACAAAGCAACAAACAACAAGTGTTGGAGAGGCTGTGGAGAAAAGGGGACCCTAATGCACTGTTGGTGGGACTGCGGACTGGTACAACCACTATAGAAAGCAGTATGGAACTTCCTCAGAAAACTAAAAATGGATCTGCCTTTTGACCCTGCAATTCCACTGCTGGGACTATATCCTAAGAACACTAAAACACCAATCCAAAAGAACCTTTGCACCCCGATGTTCATAGCAGCACAATTTACAATAGCTAGGTGCTGGAAGCAACATAGATGCCCATCAGTAAATGAATGGATCAAAAAAACTATGGTACATTTACACAATGGAATTCTATGCAGCAGAAAGAAAGAAGGAGCTCCTACCCTTTGCAACAGCATGGATGGAGCTGGAAAGCATTATGCTAAGTGAAACAAGCCAGGCAGTGAAAGACAAATACCATATGATCTCACCTTTAACAGGAACCTAAACAACAAAAAAAAGAAACAAGCAAAATATAACCAAAGTCACTGAAATAGGGGACAGACTGACAGTGACCAGAGGGGAGAGACGAGGGAATTTTAGGGGAGAATGGGAAGGGTTTACAGGAACAAATTTAAAGGACACATGGACAAAAGCTAGGGGGAGGGTGGTAATGAGAGGGAAGTGGGGAGGGTTGGGTGGGTGGGCTGGAATGGGAGTAAGTGGGAGAAAACTGTACTTGAACAATGATTAAAATAAAATTTAAAAAATATATAGAATGGGAGTAAAGGAGAGAAAACTGTACTTGAACAATGATTAAAAAAATAAAAAAAAATAGAGTATTTCCAAAAAAACAAAAAACTGAAAAGTGAACTATAACTATAGAAATAAAAGTAACTTATCATATAATATTTATGATAAATAGCATTTATGGTAGTTTGCAACGTGAGCCCATATCTATAATAGACTAATTATGTTTTTAAAAATATTAAAAACAAAAGCAACAAGCAATTGGACTGGGCTACTTAATGAAGCCAAGCTTAAAATATGGCTCTGAGTTTCCTATAAGCAGGCAAAATGGGGGTAATAGTATAATGCCAAATAAAAGTAAAATCATTTTATCTGAGAGTCCTCTTCTGGCAGTAAATTCTAGTAAGATTTTATTACTTACATCTGTCTATTCAAACAATACTGGCTAATATATGGGCTTCTCACTAGGTTTGAAGGTACAGAAACATTAACTGAATTTTAGTGCAATTGGTCTTTTATAGGACACCTATAAAGCATGTTATAGCATATCACTTTCTCAATAAAAAAATTTACAAATTCTCTTATCTCTCAACATATCAGACAGGTAGAATAATATTGAAGACTTGAGGTATAAGATAACATAGAAAATTTTAACCAGAATTTTTTCTCTAATTTAGATTTTTATAAAAAAAGAGTTCACTTACTTCTTTCAGTATCTCCTCAGAATGTTCAAAAGTACAATATTTATGGTGTGCCATAAAATAAGAAAGTGACATTCCATCAAAATAGAGATGAACAGATAATTTCTCCCATGGATTTACAGGTAATTCCTATTTCAGTTTAATTAAAAGAATTATTACTATCAAAATAAAGTCTTTTTGAAGATTAAAATTTTAGTCAGTAAAAATAAGATTTCTGAAAATTACAGTATTACCAGTTTGACCAGTGACTCATTTCATAACATTTTCTTCATAGTCCTTTGGCAGGTTATGAGGTAGTATGATGTTATTTTGGTTTTTGTAAAATATATTTACATATCAATAAGAGAATGTTATACTTATCTACTAAAAAATAATTTACTATATATAATTTACTACACCTCATTTTTATTTATTTTAAAGTTTTTTAAAAAGGTTTTTAAAATTTATTTTAGAGAGAGGGGATGGGAGAAAGAGAGAGAAGGAGAGAAACATCAATGTGTGGTTGCCTCTTGCACACCCCCCACTGGGGACCAGGCCTGCAACCCAGGCATGTGCCCTGACTGGGAATTGAACCAGCGACCCTTTGGCTCAAAGGCCAGTGCTCAATCCATTAAGCCACACCATCCAGGGCACTACACTTCATTTTTAGATGACACTAATAATTATACCAAGTAGAAGGAGAAAGAAAAGTTCTTTTCAGGGGTAAAAAGAACAGAATTTAGTTATAAATTCAAGAATGGAAGAAATGGAAGGATTAACAGCAGTCTAGAAGGCGTCACACTAATGGCTCTTCAGGCCCTCGACTGTGATCAGGTACTGAGCAGGCATATATTCACCAGCTGATGTGTCTCATCCTCTTCCCTTAGCTCCTGAGTCCAAAGCCAGGTTTCTACTGAGTTTCTGTAATGGCCTGCCAGTAGAGCTCTCTGCTTCTATCTTTTTCTACTATTCAGTTTCTATCAGGCAGAATGAAAACACTAGAATGTTAGGTCAGATCATGCCACTCTCTTACTCCAGGTCCGCCCAACAGCAGATCTCTTACAAGTTTTCTTCTTTGCCCACCTCTTCTCTGTGTTGATCCTTCTGCTCTTGCCACAGATGCTCCTTGGCTGCACAGGAATAGTCTAGGTAAGCTCCTGCCTTGGAGCCCTTTGTGCTATTCTTCTGGTACTCTTGCTCTCTCACCATTTTAAAGTCTTTACTTGAACCTTTGTAGTCATGTTATCCCTGACCATTCTATTTAAAATGACTTCCTCCCTGGCCTTACCTCTCCCTGTCAGACTTTCCTGCTTTATCTTTCCAGAAATTGTTACTACTTAACATACCTTATGTTTTAATTTTGTTCTGCACCACTAAAATGGAAGCTCCATGAAGGCAGGAATTTCTGACTATTCAGTTCACTACTGTGCCTCCAGGCCTGGGGAAAGTTTGGTAGACAGTAGGGCTGCAGGACATACAAATCCATGGTTCCTGAGACACTGAGCAGTGTTTGGTACATAGCAGGTCCTCCTTCAGTTAAGCCTAGAAACTTAACTTTTCATTTTGTTTGAGGACTTACTATACTACAGGTTGTTCTCCTATGTTAAGCTAATCAGCAGAGAAAGCTGCCTTGATAAACTAAAAAAATCTGAATCCCTGCCTTACTTCTGTGATGTCCCACATAGGCTGTGAGTAACCAGAGGGCCTCTGGGTACTAACACAAACAACATTAATGGCTTCTCTATGTTCTCATTCATGTAGGTCTGTGGCTCTTCTTAGGTCTTTATCACCCACCATCACCGCTTTCACAGAGAAATACTTCCCTTACAGTTTTGTATTTTTCTACTAGAATCCTCAAACATAGCTGCAGATTAATCTTAACTCACTCACTGCTCAGACTGACCACTTTCTTAAATCCTATTCACCACTATTTTTTTCTCCCAAAACCTCTGTTATTCTAGTCAAACAGTTATACTATTTCTTAAAGAATATGCTATGCTCATTTGTCTCTCTCTGTCTCCTGGTGCATTCCATTTCCCTGGTCAGAACTTTCCTATCTTTCCTTTAAGAACTACCTCAGTTCTCACTATCTCTAAGTCCCTATGCACTTACGCATTTCACCAGGCACTAGACTCTTGGCAAGTTACTTCATGGTGTACAGCTCTGAGGCTTATGTCTGGCATCTAGTTTCCCTGACTGGAGGTGGTCTTTGAGCACAGGGTTTTACCTGCAACTAGTATAGTGCTCCATGTGCAGCCTGCTCTGAAAACTACCACACATACTTTTAATTATTTATTTAAATCCTCGCCTTAGAATATGTTTATTGATTTTAGAGAGTGGGGAGAGGGAGCGGAGGAGGAAGGGAGAGAGGGAAAGAGAAACACTGATGAGTTGAGTATCATGTTCTCTGCATAGAGACTGAATCCACACCTCAGGCATGTGCCCTGCCTGGGAATCAAACCCATGACCTACGTATGTACCCTGACAAGGAATTGAATCCACAACCTTTTGGTTCATGGAATAACACTCCAACTGAGCTATCAGGCTAGGGCTACCAAACACATTTTTAAATACCTCTTACTCTTTAATATTGCTCCCTGCTATTAAATAAGTTGTTAAAGAATCTTACAAATTACTGACTTTAATGCTTATAAAAGTTCTCAGAAACTTGCTCAAGCTTGGCTTTATTTAAAATAAGGCCAGGGCCCTGGCTAGTGTGGTTCAGTAGATTGAGCACTGGCTTGCAAACTGAAAGGTCACTGGTTCGATTCCCAGTCACAGCCCATGCCTGGGTTGTGGGCCAGGTCCCTAGTTGGGGAGTGCAAGAGGCAACAGATCCATGTATCTCTCACACACTGATGTTTGTCTCCTCTCTCTCTCTCTAAAAAAAAAAGGTAAATAAAATCTTTTAAAATAAACCTAGGAACCAAAGTGGTAACTTCTTTATATCAATAAGTAATTTACAGTAACATAGGAACATGATTCATCATAACAAATACGCCTCAAATTATGTTACCTGTAACACTTTATGGCAAACAATTTAAATCAATGATATATGCTTTAAGTACAAATTACCATAACATGAATTTCCACCTCTCTCTTTGAAAGCAGTTCCTGAAGGAGTTCTATTGCATCTGGTTGCCAGATACCCCCAACCTATTTGAAAAGAATAAAATAAGAATCATTCATACTTTCATAAAATAATTCAGGAAGCAAATGAAGATATGCAAAAGTAGCCACAAACACATACTATTGGAGAACAGTACAAAATATATAAGCAGTTTTCAGAGAATACCTTGGGTGTACGATAGAAATTATCTTAAAAAACTAGTATTTGACTGAGCTTCCCACCATCATAACCTCTTAAAGCATTTTATGCTTTAAAAAATAAGCCTGCCTTAAAAATAAAGCATGATAATACTTTTTAAAAATGCCAATGTGGTGCTTGTACAATATGTATTACAATGTCTACAAAATGTGTTTATTAGGGAACAGTGATTGTTATGTTTCACATGCCGAGAACAAGGAACTGGGGCCTCCCGCTTCCTGCAGACGGAGTGTGAATGATAACTACACCTCTGGTGACACTGTGACTGCAGAACCACCAGGAACCCTGAACCAAACCACCTAATCTGTGGTTATAGAATCTTTGTGAAATTAAAATGAAGTTTACTGATAATTTAATCACTGAGCCTCAGCTTGTTTGTTATATATGCAGCAAGAGCTAATTAACATACAGTCCTTTATCTCATTTCTAGTTTCAAATCTACTGAAATTATATTTGATGAAGAACAATTTTTATAAGCTTATGCCTTTGCATCTATGAAGATATTAATTCTCTTCATTTATTCAGATGTTTTTCATCCTTCAGTGGAAGTCTGTAGTTTTCTTCATAAAGACCCTTTGGCTGTCATATTAAATATTTTATTATTTTTATTACATTTGAATTTTCATAAAATTGTTAACAACAGTATTTAAAATTAATCATCTGACAATCATATCAATATTACAACTAAAATGCAGAACACTCATCACTCAGAACCATCAGAAATTGAAGAGAATGGAAGTCTGACAACTATGGAATTAAAGAAACCACACATCATCCAGACTGGTAGGAGGGGTGCTGATGTGGAACAGGCTGGTGCTACACCCAAGTGTGTTGGATAAAAATCCAAGAGGGGTATCTCAGGAGTGAGGAGTCCCAGACCCACAGCAGGCCCCCCAACTCAGGGTTCCAGTACCAGGAAGATACATCTCCATAACTTCTGGCTGCAAAAACCAGTGGAGATTGAGTCAGTGGAAGAAACTTCCGCAGTCCTAAGCAGTTCCTTTGAAAGAACCCACAAAATGAGTTAATCAGACTCACTCCCTCTGGGCTTCAGCACCAGGGCAGCAGCTTAAAAGGCACCAATGGCATACAGGGAGTAAGTGAAGTGTCTGGAATAAAGTCAAGCAAAGGCCATTGTCCCCTTTCTAAACCATCCCCCAAAAGGAGCCAAAGAGCTGACAAGCTGGTGCCATATGTGACTCCATCAGTCTAACTAACACTGTTTGACCTGTCCTGGAGATCCTAAGAGACTCAGTCCCACCCAATTTACAGGCCTACCCAAGCTGCTTTTCCATAATAGTGGCTGGTCTTGGCTCATGCTTCACAACTTCCTAAATTCTCTCAAACAAGCAACAACCAGTCTCAGTGAGCCCTCAGCCTCTATACCCCTAACTAAGGGGTTGCTGGCCCTGTACTAACAGCAACCAGACTAGATTCACAGCTTGGATTTGCCTGGGAATCTCCAAGCCCAGCATAAGTAGCAGGTATCTAAGATTGCTTTATAGCTCAGGCAGGGTGACCCCAGGCAAAACATAGGTGGGGGCTGCACCATCCTGGAAACCCCAAGGCTTGTGCATCCAGTGGATGGCTACAGACCCTGTTGAGCACCACGACACAGCCCCTGCACAGCTGATCCTCCATGGAGAACAGAGGTTGGTGGTAAGTGGTCATAGCCTGTCCTTGTAGCTGACTGGCCTGGGTAAATCCCTCCCATTGACCTGCCAACAAGCAATCAAGGCTCAACTACAAGAGGAGGCTGTACTCAGTCCATACAAAGGGCACACCCTGAGTACTCAGCCTGGGTGATAAGGGACACTATGCCACTGTACCCCATTAGGCCATGCTACCAAGAGAGGGAGTCACAGCAACTCTACCTAATACATAGAAACAAACACAGGGAGGATGCCAAAATGAGGAGACAAAGAAACATGCCCCAAATGAAAGAACAGACTGAAACTCCAGAAAAAAAATTAACAAAATGGAGATAAGCAATCTCTTAGATGCAGAGCTCAAAACACTGGTTATAAGGATGGTCAAAAAACTTAGGACCACAACAGTATAAAAAGATATCCAGTCAGAAACAAAGGTTACACTAATTGAAATCAAGTACAATTTACAGGGAAACAACAGGAGAGTGGATGAAGCCAAGAATCAAACCAATGATTTGGAATATAAGAAGCAAAATCAATCAATCAGAACAACAAGAAGAAAAGAGAAACCCCCACCCCCCAAATGAGGATAATGTAAGGAGCCTCTGGGACAACTTCAAGAGGTCCAACATTTGCATCACAGGGGTACCAGGAGGAAAAGAGAAAGGGCAAGGAATTGGAAGTCTATTAGAAAAAAGAATGAAAAGAAAACTTCTCTAATTTGGAAGGAAATTAGACATGCAAGTCCAGGAAGCACTGTTAGCCTCAAACAAAATGGATTCAAAGAGGCCCACACCAAGACACATCATAATTAAAATGCTAAAAGTTAAAGATAAAGAGAGAATCTTAAAAGCAGCAAGAGAAAAGCAGTTTGTTACCTATAGTGGAGTTCCCATAAGACTATCAGACAATTTCTCAAAAGAAACTTTGTAGGCTAGAAGGGACTGGTAAGAAATATTCAAAGTAACAAAAAGCAGGTACCTACAGGCAAGTTTACTCTATCTGGCAAAAATATCATTTAGAATCAAAGGGCAGATAAAGAGCTTCTCAGATAGAAGAAACTAAAGGAGTTCATCATAAAGCCATTATTATATGAAATGTTAAAGGGATTTCTTTAAGATGAAAACTAGAACAATAAAATGGCAATAAATATATATCTATCAACAATTGACTCTAAGAAACAAACTAAGCAAACAAGAAGAACAAAGACTAAATCATGGATATGAAGAGCATTTAGATGGTTGCCAGATGAGATGGTGGGCATGGGAAGTGGTGAAGATGTGAGAAGATTAAGTACAAATAGGTAGTTATAGAATAGCCATGTGGACATAAAATACAGTATAGGAAATGGAGTAGCCAAAGAATCTCTGTATGACCCATGGAGATGGTGTGGGGATTGCTGAGGGAATGCTGGGTAGAGGGGGGAAAAGGGAGTAAATTGGGACAACTGTAATAGCATAATCAATATATTATAATTAAAAAATAAAGAGATCATCCTACAGATAACTGTTTACTCACAGGTATAGTACGATAGAGCTGACAAGGGATGCAAAACTGGGGTGTGTCAGGATATAGCAAAATAGGGTAAAGATGGCACTGCGGGATCTTCTCAGTGAGTCCATGATCTAAATATTGTACCTGAAACAAGATAAATGCAATTTATAATTAAAATTTACTATTAAAAACTAAGGGGCAGAAGAAATTCCTGGGGCTTATAAAAATGGTATCTTAATAATATATCTAAATCTCAAATTGAAAAATCTTCAGAAAAAAGCAACATCATATACCCTCATCCCATAGTGTATTAACATTGCCAAGAGGTTTTCTTACACATAAACCAGAGCTTTTTTAAAACAAACAAACAAAAAACAAACACACAAAAACCCAAATGAACTGGCCCTTATTAGATTTACAAATTCCTGGATATGAATTTATTTTTATGGAAATTTAAAAATTTTTCCCCCCAAGTATTTTAGAAGTACTCAGTTACATTTAGTAAAAGAGCATTTCTCAAATTCTCAGTATTTCTGAGTTTCAAAAAGTTCCTTCTTTGGTTATCTTGGCAATCAGCATTTTAAAAATGAAATAGATCACAGGATTGTGAAGTACATCATAGGGAATATAGTCAATAATATTGTAATAACTACATGTAATTGAAAAAGAACAACAGTCAAAGCCCCAAGTGAATAGAAGGAAGGAAATAATAAAAGATCAGAGCAGAAATAAATGAAAAAGAGTCTAAGAAAAAAAACAATACAAAAGATCAATGAATCCAAGAGCTGGTTCTTTGAAAAGATAAACAAGATTGACAAACATTAACCAGACTCATTGAGGAAAAAAGAGAAAGGATCCAAATAAAATCAGAATCGAAAAAGGAGAAATGACAACACCAAGGGAATACAAAGATTGTGAGAAAATATTATGAACAACTGTATATCAACAAACTGGATAACCCAGATGAAATGGATAAATTCCTAGATATATATAATCTTCCAAAACTAAATCAGGAAAAATCAGAGAACCTGAACAGATAGATCACAACCAGTGAAATTGAAGTAGTAATAAAAAAACTCCCAACAAACAAAGGCCCTGGACCAGATGGCTTCACAGGTGAATTTCACCAAACATTCTGAGAAGAACTTACACTTCTCCTTCTCAAACTATTTTATAAAATTCAAGAGGAGGGAAGGCTCCCACATGCATTTTATGAGGCAAGCAATATCCTAACCCCCAAACCAGATAAAGACACCACAAAGAAAGAAAACTATAGGCTAATATCCCTGATGAACATAGATGCTAAAATTCCCAAATAAAAAAATAATACTAGCAAACTGAATGTGACAATGCATCAAAAGTATTATACACCATAATCAAATGGGATTTATTACAGGAATGCAAGGTTGGTGCAACATCTGCAAATCAATAAATGTCATTCACCACATAAACAAAATGAAGGATAAAAACCATATGATCATATCAATAGATGTATTAAAAGCATTTGATAAAATCCAACACCCATTCATGATAAAGACTCTCAGCAAAGTGGGAATAGAGGGAACATACCTCAACATAATAAAGGTCATAAATGACAAACCCACTGCCTGCAACATTCCTTTTTGATGAAGGACAAAAACTACAAGGATTCCCTTTAAGACTGGGAACAAGACAGGGATGTCCAACTTCACTATTCTTATTTGACATAGTACTGGAAGTCCTAGCCACAGCAACCAGACAAGAAGAAGAAATAAAAGGCATCCAAATTGGAAAGGAAGAAGTAACACTGTCATTATTTGCAGATGACATGATACTGTACATAGAGAACCCCAAATATTCCACCAAAAAACTACTAGAACTGATAAATGAATTTCGGACAGTAGCAGGATACAAAATTAATATCTGGAAATCAGTTGCATTTTTATATGACAATAATGAACTAACAGAAAAAGAAATTAAGAAAAACAATCACATTGACAAATGCTTCAAAGAGAGTAAAATACCTAGGAATAACCCTACCTAAGGGTGTAAAAGACCTGTACATAGAAAATTATATGACACTGAAGAAAAACTGAAGAAGGTACAAGTAAGTGGATGCACATACTGTGTTTCTGGATAGGAAGAATTAACATCATTAAAATGTCCATACTACCCAAAGCAATCTATAGATTCAATGCAATTCCTATCAGGATTCCAATGACATATTTCACAGACTAGAACAAATACTTCAAAGATTTTTATGGAGGAACAAAAGGCCCTACATAGCAACAGTGATCCAGAGAAACAACAAAGTTGGAGGAATCATGCTACCTAATGTCAAACTGTACTATAAGGCCATAGTAATCAAAACAGCATGGTGTTGGCATAAAAAGACACATAGATCAATGGAACAGAATAGAGAGTCCAGAAATAAATCCACATCTTTATAGTCAACTAATATTCAACAAAGGAAGCAAGTACATACAATGGACTAAGGATAGATTATTCAATAAATGGTATTGGGAAAACTGGACAGATAGGTGCAGAAAAATACAGAAAAATGAAACTAGACCACCTTCTTACACCACACACAAGAATAAATTCAAAATAGATTAAAGAGTTAAATGTTAGACCTGAAAACAAACATCCTAGAAGAAAACACAGCAAAATCTTGGACGTAGCTTGTAGCAATTTTTTTTATCAGATATATCTCCCTGGGCAAGGGAAACACAAGAAAAAAATAAACAAATGGGACTACATCTCACTAAAAAGTTTTAGCATAGCAAAGGAAATCATCAACAAAATAAAAAAGACAACGCATAAAATGGGGGAACATATTCACCAATACATCTGATAAGGAGTTAATATCCAAAATATATAAAGAACTTACAAAACTCAACACCAAAAAAAAAACAACCAATCCAATTAAAAACTAGACAAAGAACCTGAATAGATACTCCTCCAAAGAGGACATTCAGATGGCCAGCAGACATAAGAAAAGATTTCTCAGACTTCCAGCAAGATGGAGGCATAGGTGGACGCACTGTACCTCCATGCACAACCAAGATTAGAACAGCAACAATTTAGAGGCAGAATAACATCCAGAACTGATAGAGAATTTATCTAAATGGAAGTTGGAGAGCCAAGAAGTTGAAGTAGACCCGTTCATCCAGACCAGTAGGAGGGGCGGAGACAAGCAGCTGGGCGTGGGCCGCGGCACAGGTTGCCGCAAGGAGAGTAGAGAGAGTTGGGTGCGTAAGGCAACTGGGGGCACGTAAGGCATCTGGGGTGCGCAAGATCGCAGCGGGTGGACCCTGAGTACGCAAGCGGCAGCTGGTGGACCCAGTGAGGCAGCAATTGTGGACCAGGGCAGAGCGCACAACCCAGGATCCCAGAGAAGGGACTGAGGTCCCAGGAGAATGGAGCTACCACCATTGTTCCCCCCTGCCCCCGCCCCCACATACAACGTCACAATCTAGCGACTGGGGTGCCCAGCCCTGGTGAACATCTAAGGCTCTGTCCCTCACTGTAACAGGAGTGACCAGACCAAAAAAAACCAAACCAAAACAAAACAAAACAAAAAACAGAGACATGTCTCAAACAGAAAAACAGATCAATGCCCCAGGGCTCATCCTTTTGAGCAACCAAGACATAGCCAGTCTATCAGATGCACAGTTCAAAACACTGGTGATCAGGAAGTTCACAGAATTGGTTGATTTTGGGCGCAAATTACATGAAAAAATGCAGGTTACCATAAAAGAGATGAAGGAAGATGCACAGAGAACCAATAGTGAAGGGAAGGAAACTGGGACTCAGAACAATAGAGTGGACCAGAAGGAAGAAAAAAGCAACCAAACAGGAAAGAATGGAGAAATAAGAATCCAAAAAAACGAGGAGAAGCTTAGGGACCTCCAGGACATCTTTAAACATTCCAACATCCGAATTATAGGGGTACCAGAAGGGGAAGAGGAAAAGCAACAGATTGAACATGTATTTGAACAAATAATAAAGGAGAACTTCCCCATTCTGGCAAAGGAAATAGACTTCCAGGAAATCCAGGAAGCTCAGAGAGCCCCAAAGAAGTTGGACCCAAGAAGAAACACACCAAGGCACATCATCATTACATTAGCCAAGGTAAAAATGAAGGAGAGAATCCTAGAAGCAGCAAGAGATAAGGGGACAGTAACCTACAAAGGAGTTCCCATCAGACTGTCAGCTGATTTCTCAAAAGAGACCTTACAGGCAAGAAGGGGCTGGAAAGAAGTATTCCAAGTCATGAAAGACAAAAACCTATATCCCAGAATACTTTATCCAGCAAAGCTTTCATTTAGAATGGAAGGTCAGATAAAGTGCTTCTCAGATAAGGTCAAGTTAAAGGAGTTCATCATCACCAAGCCCTTATTTTATGAAATGTTAAAGGGATTTATCTAAGAAAAGAAGATAAAGGAAAAACATGTATGGTAAAAGGACAGCAAACTCACAATTATTAACAACCACACCTAAAGCAAAACCAAAAGAAACTAAGCAAACAACTAGAGCAGGAACAGAACCACAGAAATGGAGATCACATGGAGGGTTAGCAACAGAGGAGTGGGAGGAGGAGAGAAAAGGAAAAGGTACAGAGAATAAGTAGCATAGATTGTAGGTTGAAGATAGATAGGGGGAGGGTAAGAATAGCATGGGAAATGTAGAAGCCAAAGAACTTATAAGTATGACACATGGACAGGAACTAAGTGGGGAGAAGTGGGTGGGAGAGGGTATACAGGGTGGAGGGGAGTGAAGGGTGGAATGGGACAACTGTAATAGCATAATCAATAAAGTATATTAAAAAAAGAACTCATGGGCATGGACAACAGTGTAGTGACTGTGAGAGAGAGGGTTGTGGCTGGTGGTGGAGGAGGGTATAAGGGAGATAAATGATCATGGAAAAATACAATAAAATTTGATATACTAAAATATAAGTAAATAAAATATATCTTGAAGTTAAAAAAAAAGAAAAGTTTCTCAATGTCAGTAGTCATCAGAGAAATGCAAATTAAAACCACAATGAGGTGCCATCTCACACCTGTGAGAACGGCTATCATTAATAAATCAACAAACAGGTGCTAGTGAGGATGTGGATGTGGAAAAAGGGGAGCACTTTTGCAGTGTTGGTGGGAATGCAGACTTGTGTAGCCACTGTGGAAAGCAGTATGGAGATACCTCAAAAAATTAAAAATGGATCTGCCTTTTGACCCAGTGATCCCACTTCTGGGAATATATCCAAAGGAACCCATAACACTAATTGACAAGAACATAAACACCCCTATGTTCACTGCAGTGTATTTACAACTGCCAAGATATGGAAGCAGCTCAAGTGTCTATCGGTAGACAAGTGGATAAATAACTACGAGACATTTACATGGTGGAATACTACCTGGCAATAAAAAAGAAGATTTTACCCTTTGCAACAGTATGGATGGAGCTGAAGAACATTATGCTAAGTGAAATGTGCCAGTCAGAGAAAGACAAATACCATATGATTTCACTCATATGTGGAATCTAGTGAACAAACTGAATTAACAACCAAAACAGAAACAGACCCATAGATGGAGAGCAGATGACAGCAACTGGGTGGCACAGAGGTTAGGAGGTGGAAAGATTGAGCAAAAAAGAAAAAGAACTCATGGACATAGACAACAGTGTGGTGATTGCTGGAGGGAAGTGGGTATAAAAGGACTAAATAATAATGAAAAAAATACAATAAAGATTAAATTAAAAAATGAAATGGATCACAGGAATGTAAAGTACAGCACAGGGAATATAGTGAATAATATTGTAATAACTACATATAATGCCAAGCAGGTACTAGATTTATCAGTGGGAACACTTTGTACATTATATAAATATCACTATGTACTACACCTAAAATAAATATAATATTGTATTTCAACTGCAACTGAAAATTAAAAAAAATGAATAGAGCTGAATGAAAAATGAGAATATTAAATGTAGTTAGGGTGAATACAGTTTCATGTAATATGTATTTCTTAATGTCAATTATAGGATAAACTTTGACAGATATCAGGTTAAGGAATGAAAAGTTTATTGTGCATACTTGAAATGAAAAATGACCACAGGAAATAAAAGTGATGATTAAAGTATGACAATACTTTGAAATAAATTTTAAAAAGAACAGATATAAGTATGAGAAAAAATAAAGTTCGCCACCATCTTATTTATTTGAATTCCATGTATGTAAAGTTCATAAATTATGGTAACTTAAAGTGAATTTCAGTTCACTTTTCAATTAAAGAAAGACTGTGTAAATGATTCAACTGTATGTGAAAATGTACTCATTTATACATAAACATATAAATCTGTAAGTATCCACATGCTTAAATACCCCAAATTTGAAACTACTTTACTTCTACTGCAACCATTTAAAGCTTGTCCAGTAGAAAAAGCACAAGCCTTAGATCAGAAATTTAGGAATGAGATGCTAAATTTCAATTATCCTATTAGTACAATGGAAATAACCCACACTTAAGAAAGTTAAAGACAAATTATGAAACATGAATGCACGTATTTGAAAGACCCTTAAACACCATAAGTGCTATGTAATTTTTAGGTATGATCACCAAATAGATAATAAACTCCATGCAAGTAAAAAAAAGACTTTTTTCTCCCCTCCTAAAATTGAAATTTTCAAGTGCTGAACTGCTCATGAGTTAGTTGCTTTACTTAGTAAATACATTATTAAAAATGGAGGTATTTTTACATGTATTTATATACACATGTTTTTTCAAAGCTCTTTCTGAAGATACTGCATGAAACTCAAGAACTGTGTCTCAGTATTCTGGAGGTAACCATTATCCTGATCAGGTAAATTAGCCGGACTGTAAACAAATTAGCCACGAAAATATGTGATGTACTGGGAAACAAGTTGTTTTGACTTAACATCCTGTATACAAACACGGCTTTCAATGATAAATAAGTGATACTATTAAAGCACCAGTGTCCAAATTTCTACCTGGAAGAATTTTTTTTTTTTGGTTGCTCAAGTTTATAAATATACTAAAAAATAAAAACAAAAATTCTTATTACAAACAAACATGTAATACATCTACTGGTCTTCCTACAGGGCTGAACTCATTAAAATATATATTAATCAAACTTTCATGTATTTAGATTCAAAAGACCACTTAATGTTATAGCATTTAGTCTTAAAATAGCCACAAAAGAATGTCAGACTCACCCTGATAGTGCCGCCAACGACTTCGATTACCTTGCCTCTATACCACATAGTGTCTGATCCTCTCACTGCACAGGCTTCTCCCTTTTTCCAGAAATAAGGCTCCAAAAGACCAAGGCATTTTAAATTACTTTGAATTTCATTCATCATTTTTATTAGCTCAAATTCTGAAGAAGTTATTAAAAATAGAAAGTATTTAGGAAAAATTTCCCACCATTTCAAATGAAGTCATTAACCTTTAATAATTTTATCACTTAGATAATATTATAAAGAATTAAAAATCAGTTCCTACATTATACAGCTTTAACAAAAATCTAATTATTATAGCTTCTCTACGTTTCAAAATGTACAACTGAGCAACAGCATATAAGTAATTATTTTGATCTTCAGTTATAAATGCAATCATTCTTTTGGAAGTCCAAGAATCATGAAAAACTCTAATTATGTACCAGATAACCTAATATGCCATTTTGTTAGCACACCTAAGTAAAATATAAGACAAGTTATGTTACTTGATGCTTAGATATGGCATAATGCTGGGATATAAAATTAAAATTCTCATGTTGCTACTTACTGCTAATTGGCCCATTATTTCCACAGTAAATACATATCCCCATAACTGATAGCATAAAACACAAGCTCTGGAGTTAGTTTCCATTAACAGTTCTACCACTTTAGTTGAATGATCTTGGGTAGTTCCCTTATCCCCATAAATCTCAGTTTGTTCTTTTGTGAACTGGGTATAATGGCACCTACCCACATTATCAGTTTTGTATGGTATTAGATGTAAAATGTCTAGCACACTGCCTAACACATAATAGTCAAGCAGTTTTAGCTATGACTATACATGTCTGGATTAAGTACTAATGCTAGAGGTCTCAAACATTGTTCACGTCTTCCAAAAGGGTTTCTTGGTTCTAGAATAGCCAACTGCACAGATTTGGTTTTTCAAATTAAAAAGTAATCAACAAATGAGACAAAAATTTCAACAAATTCATAGCCACCATCCCCTTAATCTATAGGTGGATTTACTATGGAGCCAAAAGAGTTTATAAGTCCTGTAAGTGCTAGAGTTGCTGGGAGTTGCTGGATACACTTAAGTTGTAGAAAGGAAAAATTTGTACATAAGCCTAACAAGATCTCAGAGAAGACCTGAGTATCTTCAAAGTATCTTCAAAGGGTCCTGAACCTCCAATCATTTGTGGTGATGTTTTTTCTCATTTTAGATGAATATACACTCTTGTATTCTTTTTTCTCTGAGAGCCTCCAAACTTGTGTGAGTGCCTAATATAAAAGACCTATCCACTTAAGACATGTGGAACCTGAAATCACCCCTATGCTTATCTTAGGCCTAACATCTATTCCCAATATCTCAGTAAATGGCTGTTATGTTCTAGGCATTGTGAAAAGCACTTTGCATGCATTATTTAATCTAACCCTCACAATACTACAGTGAAAATGAGGTTGGAAGAAGTTAAGTATTGTCCAAAGTATTTCAATCCATGTCTATCTTACTAGAGAGTGAGCTGCTCTCTTAATCCTAGTCAGTATAAACTAGGACTTATACTGACTAATCCTACAAGATAAAAGACCTTACCTGACAATTTAGGCACCACAAATACAGTTCCATCATCACCGATGCAGCTAACTACTGCCTCAAATACTTTCATGTTGGGAATAACTGGTGGTTTATAGCATCCAGGGGTTCTTGGTTCTATAATTTTCTCCTTAAATTCAGATACCTTGTGTTCACTGATAATATCAGAAGCTTTTTTGTCAGAGTCAAAGTTAATTTTAATATTCTTAGTAACCACTGAATCTTCTTGTTTCAGGAGGATTTCGAGGGGCTTCTCAGATAATGAATGGCTGTTGTCTAACTTATTAATTCTGTAACATCCAAAAAAAAATACATCTAAACATGAGCAATAAGAAATTCTGAAGAAAACAGTTTAAACAGAATACTTTTAATATACTTGAAATTTAAAATATTTGCTGTAGTCTAGGTTGTTTCATGAAAAGAAGGATAATTTAAGTTGTAATAAAAATTATTTTAAATTATGAATGAGTTTGATAAAAAGGAATATGATTTCACTTAAATGCTTTATATTTTACATTTGTATATTATTTTCTAATACTCATGAGTATTAGATAGCATTGGGAAATACAACATCTTCAGACTGATTCTGATTTAGTCCACATGTACATGTGGCAAGTTATCAACATTCATATAAGATACTACATGAATGTACATAAAGATACTGTAAGTCCCCTAAAAATATGGTACTATTCCTAGATGAAAATATTAACATTGCTCATTTTAGCAGAATTATAGCAGATTTTTGTTCCTTCTATTTTCCTATATTTTCTTTTAAAAGGAAATATACATTTATAAATAACTACATAATTTCTCATCTCCCAGGGCTCCCTCACAGTCCCCAACTTTGAGACAGCTGGTGATTTCAGTGCTGTAGAAGCAGGTACTATCTATCAGAGGTAATAACTTGCCCAGTATTGTTCTCTTTAACATTTCTTTTATTAGGAATTGCTTTAGTCTAAAGCCAGTGAACCAGAAGAGAGACACACGTGGGACTAATGATACAGAGGTAGCCATAGGCCACTGCCCAGCATTAGGGCAGCACCCACCAGGCCAGGCTAACTACCTCATGACCTATTTCACTTCTGATTTCTTGTTCTCCTTCCATTTCATCAGGACTGGGGCCCAGGTCCAAATAAGGGAAGATATAATAATGTAAGATTTAAAAAATAGAGATGTGTACATGCATGGTACCATGCATGGTACCATACCATGAAGGTGGCTGCTTGGAACATGTGTCAGTAATTCACATAGACCTCTATATCTAGAAGGAGAAGGGAAGCTAGAGGTATTGCAATATCCTGATCCTTCTCCCTGTGGACCAAAAGTACTTAAGCCCTAAAAGCAGTTCCCCAAAGGATCTTTAAATGTAAGTATCATTCAATTACAGGGTTTTTGTTACCCATATTTTTGTTTCACAAAAACACATTTTTGGTGTATACCTACCAGAATTGTCAACATAAAACTTAAACATTTCTGTCTAAGCAAATGAGGCCAAAGGGCGTGGATCTGGTACCCACTATACCATCCCCTCATCTCCTTCTCTTTGATTTGGAGTGTAAATGCCAAAGCAAAGGGAAAAGTAGAGAAGCAAACAAATCATTTTAAAGAAGGGTTTAAATATGCAAGAGCTGATGGGCTCAAATAAAGGAACTGGCAATCCTGAAGGACTCTGTTTCTGAGCTGGCTCCTCAGGGTTAGTTTGTAAATCATTTTTAAGAACGAACAAGATGAATTCAAATTTGAAAGCACACAGACATGAAGATTTACACAGGCAAATAAGAAGCATCATCACAAACTGATGTAAAGAAAAAAAGTTCATACCTCCTTTCTCTCAAAGCCAAACCCTTTCTAATCAGATATTTAGAGACATCAACACGCTCTCCTTTTTCATCTTTGCAGAAAATTTTCACTGGTAATGGCCATACCATGTTGTTTTCCTGGTGGTTTAAGCAGTGTAAGAGACACAAAAATAAAATCTATACAATACACTTTTCATGGGCATTTTCTTTACATTACTTCAACCCAGAAACAAACAAACAAAAACCTCCCAGCCAAGTAATTTTGATATATGTATATATCAGAGAGAAGACAGCCTGGAAGAGAGTCAATGGGGATAGACACTGACTTGAAAATGCAGCTGAAGGGGCTCACTGTCAAAACTTATCAAAATAGGGTCAGGGGAATACAGGTTGAAAAACAAGGTTTTTTTTGTGTGTGTGTGTTTTGTTTTGTTTTTTTTTAACCCCAGAAAGAGGGTGGGGAGGAATACACATCAGTTACAAGTTCTCTATTGTCCTAAACTCTGCAAATCATAGATCAAAACATATTTTCCCAGATGTGCCTTTTTTTCCCTACAAAAAGCAACAGAAAGGAAAGAACTATGAAGCATATATTCTGCTTCGTAGAAATTATAAAAGTGAAGAAAGTACACATAGAAAGAAAAAAGTAACATGGAAAAAATTACTTATACAGGAAAATTCTAGTCATTAATGTAATAAAACATATTAAATTAGAAAAAAGTAAAAGAGGCAAAGAATGTCCTTAAATGTTCCAGAAAGACATATTCTATACATATCCTCTTCTCAAATCCATAGTCACAGACACTTTTTATGACAGTTACTATGACTTCACTAGAAGCCCTATTAAGTTTCCAGTTTGAAAGAATATGAAAAGGCTTCAGAAATATGCTCTGGCATACATATATTCTTTTTTGCAACATGCAAATTATCAACTCAAGAATATTACTTTAGAAATGTTTTGATTCATTCATATGATCATTTGTATCACATCTGTTATCAAACAGGTGTTTTAACGTGAAATAAGACCAAAAGAAGTTTGGAAAAAAATCATTTTGCTGTTATTCTGTCAACAAGAAAATAAATGGAATATTATAAAAACGTCAATGAAATAATCAGTACATTTCTATTGAAATACCAATGCATACCTGCAAAATTATAGTTGCTACAGCTCCAGTTAGATACAATGAAAGACAGTCACAAGCTGTCGCTGTCCACTTGTCACTCCCACCAGTTGGTCTAAAAAATAATAACTTGTTTTATAACAAACAGCATAGGGCATATAAATATAAAACAATAACCATATACATATATATTTGAATCAACTACATATGTAATGAGAAATTAATTTCAACATGGCTTTTATTATTTCCACAATTTTATTCCCCATTTCATAGCCTTTTGTTCACTCTATTCAAATGATGAGATCATTGTAGGTATGATAAAAAGAAGCTGGCTAAACCTGTAACTTTAAATGGCTCATTAAGATTTTTAATGTTGAAAAGGCCTTTGGGGTCTTTTAGGGATCTTATAGCTTTGTGAACAGATCTGTAATATTCCCATTTGTGCCCATATTTGAAAAATGTACACACATACATGTATGTATGCCTTTCAGCCAAATAATAGCAGTTGACTAAATGGATTTACTTCAAGTGAGGGAGAAAATATAAGACAATCCCCAACTAGAGCTTCTTTGCATTGTGGATAACTGTGGGTAACACATCAAGCACAAGGAAATTATCCTCCTACCCAGCTTTAATTAAGATGGAGCTCCTTCTCACATGTGAAATTACATCTCATACTCCATAATGAATAGTAGCTAAGACCTACCCAGCAATAGCTAGTGACTCTTGAACCTCTGGAGGGAAGGCAAATTAGCTTTAGCAACACTGTTACTTCAGTAGCTAGATATTCCGATTTTTGTCAACAGAGCTAGAAATTCAAATATTTATATGGCACCTACTGGTTTTTAAGAAAATGTTGATTAAGTAATTCAAAATTTTAAAAACTTTCTGTAGGCCAGATACATGGTACTTGTTACCAGGATTTGGCCCAGACTCTGGAAACTACAACCTCTGACATAGAGATATGCTTTTAAATTTCCAGTTAATGTATCAGAAAGGACAGCTTAGATGTTAAATAATGGAATCTGAATTTCAAAACTAAGTAGATGAAATCTGACAGGAATAAATGTAAACCTCTATATTTTGGTGAAAAAAATGATTTAAGTGTATAAAAAGGTATGGTTTCCTAATAAGCTCCAGTGAAGAAAAGCAGGTGTCCCTCCTATGGAACCCCTTCTAAGTGGAAAGCCTGTGTAAGGACATCACAGCTTGTCCTGCCCTCTAGCTCAGTGCTGGGTTTTTGGCTGTAAACTCTGTTTTGTTTCAACGGGCGATATCTCCCCTTAGAGGAGATAGGGCATGATTATTCTGATAGAGTCCACAAATGAATAGAGATTGATGTACTCGGATGCTTTTCTATACTACCATTATTCAGTAAAACTGAAAGTTGAATGGAGTTACATACAGCTCACAGCACTGGGTTTTTAAGTAATATTTACAAGCTTAATGCAAGTTCAGTGAAAACTGCTTCAGAAATTCAACCTGACTCACCTCCACAAAATACAAATTCAAACTTGCAATGCTAACCAAATGTAATGATCAGAATCACATTTATAGTTTTAGTGAGATCTGCTCGGAATACACCTGAAGTAATTCTTCCAACTTAAACCAGAAAACATTTAGAGAAGGCAAGCAGGAAAACATAGAAATCATGTTATTTTAGGATTATTTGAAAAAACTGTAATAGCCTGGAAGAAAAAAGAAGTCTTAGTGGAATGCAATATCCACCTTTCCATATCTGATGGTTAACAGAGTCAAGAGGTTTATTCTGAGGTAAAATGAGGATGTGTGGAAGATATGAGGAGACAAACTTCAGTGTAGTGTAAGGAGATACTAGCAAGTTCCCTTGAGGAATAGTCTCCGTAGTACTGGAAGTCTTCAAGCAGGTCTTCAATGTTCATTTATTAGGACTAGTATAAGGAAATTACTGTCATGATGCCTCCATGGTCTTTGGATTCCAACTCTAAGATTCTATAATTCTTGTTACAAAGACACTATGATGTTATTGCTATGGATTTATCACTGAAGGAAGGTCTCCCAGAATCAAGAATTTGTTACTTTATTTTTCAAAAATAAGTCTGAGGGTAATATATTCCCATGCTAAGTGCTCCTGTGACTCCTTTCTAGCCTGGGAAAACCATAAAATGCAGGTCAGCACTGAGATCTATGAAGAACTATATTGAGTTTTACCAAACCAACATTTTCCTCTTAAATGATCTACTCAAAACAGTATTTTTCTATACACTTTTAAGCTATATCTTATTTAAGCTATATCTTATTTACAGGTTTTTCTTAATAGCTGAATAGTATTGAATATTTTCTTTAAAATCTGGTGAATTTGCCTCTAAAAAGTTATTATGGTAATTTTCAAACATATTCAAAAGCAGAATGAATAAAATAAATCTGATGTATCTATCACTCAGCTTCACCAGTTACAAATACATGATCAATTTTATTTCATTTAGACTCCCACATACTCCCATCCATGATTATTTTAATGAAGTCCCAGATATAACATTTTATTTGAAAAGATTTTAATTTGTATTTCCAAAATACAAAGCCTTTAAGAAACATAACTACAGTATTATCACATCTAAAAGGTTTAATAATTCTTTAATATCAACCATTCAGATGATACTCATTTTTTCCTGATGTTTCAAACCAGTCCTAATTGGTAGAGTAAACAAAGACCACACATCATGAATGGTTGATGTGTATCTTGAGTGCCCCTTTCCATCTCTTTCTCTTGTAACTTTCTGTTGAAGAAACCCAGTCATTTGTTCTACAGTTTCTATGGTCTGTATTTAGCTGATTACATTGCCATAGTGTTTAACACATTCCTTGTATTTCCTCTGAATTCACAGTGAGATCTAGAGTCTTGATCAAATTCTGGCTTGCATTTTCTTTTTGCAGTAACATTGTTTACAGGCACTTCCAACATGAGGTACACAATGTCTGATTCTCTTTTTGTGATATTAGCAGAACTGGTAACTCTCACCTAGATTCCCTCCTTTGTTTACTATGGTTAAAAAATGGTGCCATTTTAATGCTATCATTCTTCCTTGGTGAGAATACTTATAAAAAAACAACTTTATAAGCTGAAATATAATTGTAAAGGAAAAACAAGACAAAAAGCTCTTTCCCCTTATCTACCAGTTTTGAGGATAAAGAGGTGGTTCCCTAAAATCCTCTAAAGGTAAACAATGAGTTGTTTTTTTTAAATCACTTTATAAACTTAGGGATTTAAACACATCAAATACTTTTATACAATTATTCTACTGATACTCACATTGTCTTATCTTTAGTCAGGAATTTTACTCAGGTTGGCTAAATCCCTTTGTTATAATCTCCGTAATTCTTTATTTTTAAGATTTTATTTATTTATTTTCAGAGAAAGGGGAAGGGAAGGAGGGAGAGAGGGAGAGAAACATCAATTGGTTGCCTCTTATATGCCCCCAACTGGGGACCTGGCCTGCAAGCCAGGCATGTGCCCTAACTGGGAATCGAACCTTTTGGTTTGCAGTCCGGTGCTCAATCCACTGAGCCACACCAGCCAGGGTATCCATAATTCTTTACAGCTTTCTTGCTTTTTCTATTGTGCATTTCCTATCCCAGACCTAGAACCAGACATTTTTCCAAAGAGCAGGAATTTCTGTTAATGGGAAATGGCATTTGGAGGCCACAACCTGCTTCCAGCAAAGCTCATTGTGACTGGGGCCTTCATGTTACAAGGCTGAAAAATATGCATTTTTTTCTTACAATTATACCACCTCAAGAGTTTCTATTGACACTTCTAATTCAAAATCAGGAGTACAAGGTAAATTAGCTGTACTTTTACACCTCTGTCATCTGTCTACCACACCAGTTCTTACAATAAGTACATAATTCCTATTTTGACTTACCCCACAATACACACAAGAGTAGTTTCTGTAACACTACAACCCACTGTAGTGAAAGTAATGAAAACAACTGATGGAGGCAGTGGGGAGAGTTACTTTTTTGTCCTTACAATATATTCCAGTAAGAATGTATTAAGTCTACTTAATGTGTTTTAAGTCTTTTGGAGAAGTTCCTCTCTGAAAGGCTATGCCACCACTATGTAGACAAAGTGAATTTAATTTTCTTTACAATTTTACTGATTTGTTTACATAAAATATTAACATAAATCCAATATTAAATCAGTGTATTGTTAGTAACCTCTTCTCACTTTCCCCTAACATCTTATTTGAAGCACTTACTCCTAGTGAATACCAATTAGACAAACAGCAAGTTTATTCAAGTTTTCATATATATTTTCCTTTCCTTCCCCATATTTGAAGTTGTGCTATATCTACTTTGCATGCTATACTATTTCCTTAATCACAGTTCTGAGGTAAAATAAATGTTAATGTTCATCACCAGTCCTTATTTCAAAATCTCTTATGTCTTGTTATCTAAAGCTTGTTCTCTTACAGATTCCTCAGGAACAATACTTCCTGAGTGGTCATGTAAGTTTGTCTGTGGTCTTCATCCTGAAGGTCAGTTTGGCTGGACATAAACTCATGGCTTGCCAGTTTTTGTTTGTTTGTTTGTTTGTTTTTATTTAAAAAAATGTTACTGCATTATGTTATGGTATACAGTGGTGATGATGGTGTGATTTTATTCCTCTCAAAAGCCAACAGTTTTACTAGATAATCCCTCCATGTCCTGATTTTCCAAGCTATATGGTGTATTCTTTCATTATATAGTTTTAAATAATCTTTTATTTTAGAAACACTTTTGGGTTTTTAGTATTTGGTTCTATTTTAGTTTTCTTCTTTGAAATTCCTGGTACAGGTATGTTGAGTCTTTTTATTTTTTTTGGTCTCTTTTAGATATCTTTTGTCTTCTTTTGAATCCTTTGATTTTTTTTTAAATTAAAGAATGTCCTTATCTTGTATTTCTATTAAGACATTATTGTGTATTTGCTTTTGTGTTTTTCTAGTTTAGTGTACACTTCTGTAAGATTCTCTGTTATTTCTAATTCTTTCTTGAGTGTTATCTCTTTTTTCAAAGCTTCCTTTTTCTGTAATAAATCTTATTTGTGAGTTTTTCTAATTGTTTTATACTGCTCTCCACAATGTCTATAACTTTCAAATTTTTTTTGTTTGTTTTGCAATACTGGATTACTGTTTATTGTGAGTATGCTTTTCTGGTGGATTTACACTGCCTCTAGAGATAGTATTTGGCTCCTTATTCTTTCTCATAATAATTTGCATGGAATTCAACCATAACCTTTGCTTTTGCTCATATTTTAAACGAAATAAAATTTCCTGTGCTTTTAGGAGAAAGGGGTAGATCATACTGCTTTTCTAGTTTCATAGTTCTCTTATGTTGTTTTCTCAAAGTGACAGAAAATGGGGCCTCACACTTGATATTCTGTCTTTTCTTTGCCCCACTGAATGTCTTGTTCAAATCAGGCTCTTTTCCCAGCAGCCTCTCCTCAGTGTGGAGTCCTGGGTAAGAACTGAGATAGCTGAGAGGTTCCATGGCATTGGCGCATTATAAACAGGTCTCTGGCATCTAACTACAAAGTCACTCCCTTCTCAGTTCAGGTTGCTGGCCTGCATGCTCCAGTGAAACGCTGTGCCAATTCCTTTTGAGCTGTGTCAGCAGCTCAAACAGCTTTTTCTCCACATGCCTCTCACACAACTGCTGACATCATACAGGTTGATTTCTGTGTGCCACATCTGCTTGTATTTGCCTACTTTTGTTGTAGATGTTGATTGTGTAGTTTTAAAATTTTGCTATCACAGTTCTCTGTGTTTTTGGTAGGATTCTGGCAGACTCAAAAACCATGCCATGCCACTTTCCTAGAATTCTCTCTAACACAGTCGTTTTGGTAATTTACACATTTTTAGCTTTCCATACAATCCTATGCTTGTGAAATACATTTTATTTCTACATGCCTCTGTTCCTCAAGTTGTTTTTTGTATTTAACATTTTGAATTTTATGTAGATACCTGTCATATTTACCTACTTCTATTTCCTTAATACCACAAAAATTCATGTGCTCCAAATTTTTATCTTTCTCCTTAAAACCTTAAAATTAACTAGATTTTATGAAAATTTCAGAAAACATTAGCAAAATAGAAACTGATAAGAACCCATCCCAAAAGAAAAATATTTAAAATCACATTCAATAATGAGAAAATTTACTCAGATAAAAACTACCTTATATCAACAAGAGAGCACTCCAAAGATAATCTTCCCATTGTCTTTAGGTTTTCTTGAAGTTCTCGTAAACAGTTAACATTCACTACTAGTTCAACACCCACATCATATAGCAAGACCTAAGAAAACAATAACTTTAATTCAATGAAAAGAAAACGCTTCAAAATTTTTTTTTCAAATGAAAAGCTTAATAAAAATTAGATTAAATAAATCCAGGATAAAAATATGAAATACATTCACTTTCATGACTATATTTTTAACTCTGCATTTACCTCTACCAATGTTTCTGTAACCATCCTGATGATCTGGCCTCTTCGCCACAGATTGTTATCTGGAATCTTAACAGCACAGTGCATATCATTTTCCCATTTAATAGGTTCCCATTTTGAATTTTCATAAGCAGCTACCATCTGTTCTTCTAAACTATGTAAAGAAAAAATATTTTAACTTTCTGAAACTTTTCTTATGACATAAAATCCTCTGACCACATGTCTTCTACTGTCCTCCCTTACTCACTCTATTCCAGCCCAACTGAATGCCTTGTTCTTCCTTGACTACCCAGCCTACTTCCATTGTAGGGTCTTTAAACTAGCTCTTCCCTTTATCCCCCAGATATTCTCATGGCTCATGCCCTCTCCTCCTTCAGGATCCATTTCAAATGTTACTGTCTCTGTGAGGTCTTCCTTGATTATCCTAAAATTGTCCTCCTACCCACCTGCTTTATTTTTCTCTTCTTATCAGCATCTGCTATACTAAATACTTTATTTGTTCATTGTTTTGTCCTCCACTAGAATTTAACCTCCAAGACAGCAAAGACTTGTCCATGTTTTTACCTACTGTAACCTAAGATCTAAAACACTGGCTATCAAATAACAGATGCTCAATAAGCATCTGTGGAATGAACAAATCCTAATAAAGTGAAAATAACTGGTAAAGATACTATTTGTATACTTAAAAGTAGACTACTTAGCTGAAATAATGTTGCTACTTTTAAAATTCTACATTTATGATGTTCTTTGAAACAAAATATTAAAAAATAAAACCATATGCAATGTTTTCTTTTTTACTTTATTATTGTTCAATTACAGTTGTCTGCATTTTCTCCCCACCCCTGCCACCCACCCCAATTATATGTTTTCTTTATATCTAATACCTATTAAGTAAGTTTTCTGTTAATAACCACTGAACATAAATCTTCTCAGGAGATATTACATTACAGATATGCACAGGCAGTTCCTTATCATAAAGTGACTGAAGATTCTCATTAGGTAGAGATTTTGCAGACACAGAATTTAAGCTGTTTACTTCCTTTGAAATAATTTCTTCTGGAGAAGGATCCCACACTTCAGTATACTTTTTGGAATTATCTTTGATAGTGTATCTGAAAAATAACAAAACCCATTAGTGAAAAGATTACTTTGAAAAATATGTTTGCATTTCCTTATAGATCTAGAGATAAATGAGTTTTAACTATGACTCACTATTTCCCAGTTTTGATATGATAGCAATTTCAGTCTTTTTTAAAAAAGAGTTCTTAAATACCACCAAAGTAAGCACAAGAAGAAAAACCTAAAAGACAACCTTTATATCTTAAAAACAATTTAAAATACCAACTTTGCTGCTGATTTCATCATTTCCCATTGCTTTTATACAAACAAAGGAGAAGCATTATTCAGTTTTTTTGATAACTTGAATATTTCTCTATGACTAAAAAGTTATCAGTGTATGGTGATGAGAATACAAGTGGGAAACAATAGCTATTAAAAGGTGTTAAGGAGCAAAATTATTATAAAAAAGTTTAGAATGTTTATTAAATCAGATTAGTTCAGAGTCTAACTACAGCTAATTAGATACCATTTTCTATTTTTATAAAGGAAAAAACTTAATTTTTTTCATCATAAATTTGAGATTTAACTACCCAAAGTGAATAATTTTTGCTGCTAAATTTAGACTGTTTTCTGTCCTCTTGACATGAACTCTGAGAACTAGCTGACAGCTTAACTCAAAGAAATACAAGGTTCTATGGCCAAGAAAGAACTGTGCCTCTAACTTTTGGCTACAACTAGATTAATAAAACAATTTAATTATTTGACTTATATGTCCATGTAACAATATTAATATTGATGAGTAACTGAGGGCACGTTCACAGCTTGACACATAAATGTTATCTTCTACTGTGTATTAACTGTACTTTATGACCAGATGGACAATTAAAAAAAATATTAGCTTTACTGAGATAAAACCGATATACGAAATTTGAAGATATTTAAAATGTACATGCATAGCCCTGGCTAGGTAGCTCAGTTAGTTAGAGCAATGTCCCAATACATTGACATTGCAGGTTGGATCTCATGGTCAGGGCACATACAAGAATCAACCAATGGCCCTGGCTGGTGTGGCTCAGTTGGTTGGAGTATCAATCTGTGGACCAAAAGGTTGCAGTTCAGTCACCAATCAGGGCACAAATGGGAGGCAACTGATTGATGTTTCTCTCTCACACTGATGTTTCTCTCCCTCCATTCCCCTCTCTAAAATGGGCACGTCCTCAGGTGAGGATTTAAAAAAATCAATCAATAAATGCATAAATAAATGTAACAACAAATTGATGTTTCTCTCTCTCCCCCCTCCCCTTCCTCCCCCTCTAAAATATCAGTAAATTAAAAAAAATTCAGAAATCAATGTACATGCATGTTTATAAAAGTCCGTAACTGTGTACCTTAAAAAGGGTGAATTTTTATTGCATATGTTATATCTCAATAACTTTGACTTAAAAAAAACTCAATCTAATCTATTTTAGTGTTTCCTCTCACCTCTTTCTCTCCTTCACTTAGGACCTATACTGGATACAGGACAGGCCCTCTCTATTCTGCTACTAGCTCTTCCAGTATTAGGGTAGGGACGGAAACAAGACCAGATGCTGAGCACATGATTGCAAGACTCTGCTGGTGTCACTGCTTCTCTGGTTTACTCTGACAGACAATATTTGCTTTCTTGAGGGCTATATGTGGCAGTTCTTCAGAAGATCCCTCAAGGACTACCCCACTGCACAAGTCCCTATCATGGAAGAATTGCTTTGTCTTGAGTTCAAACCCTCCCAACCTTTCCTCACCACTACCCTTCCTTTTTGCTTTTGGGTGGTCTCAACCTCTGGCCGGTACTGGGTATTACTGCAATGGCTCAAGCCTGGTTCTCTTTTAAGTTATCCACTTGAACCCAGGAAAAATGTACATTTCTCCAAATGGGAATATAGGGTACTCTACCAGTACACTTATTCTGTACCCTGCCATTTCTCTAATTATCTTCTCACACAGGTATAAGAGAATGCCTAAGCAGATATTCTATCTAGAAATAAAATGTCAGTATTTTTTCTAACATGCATCCTCAATCTTCAGGAACCTTTCTCATCATTTCAGGATTCCTTAGGGATAGAGTGTAAAGCCACTGTAGTCCCCATTAGACTAATGACTTCAATTATTGTTCCTGACCCATCAACAGAAAAAAACGCCCACCTATGACCCAAGTAGATATCCAAAGGGGAATGCTGTGTCAATTTCCCTTCCTGTGAATAAAGTATTACATATGAACTAAAAATAAACATTCACAGGTCTACTTACCCTACTTCATGAGATGCTAGGCCCTCTTTGACCAGCAGGTCATTAATACTAGTAGGAGTCATTCCAGGAGCACCAAGAGAGTCGAAAAGCTCAACTAAGAGCACATTATCTTCCAGAATTTCTGTAAAACCATTAAGACTAGTTTGGAGAAAGAAAGAAATATGTTCCAAATACACTAAATTGAAGCAATTAAAGAGACTGGAAACAATTTTTTTCATTTAGTGTATATAAGGTTTCTTGCAAATAATGTTAAATTCTCTCAATGGCTAAGAATAGTATTTTGCAGACACAAGAAATGCCAATGTTACCAACAGCATACACAAATTAATAAAATGTTCATTTTAGGTTATTTTGTGTTGTTCTATAATGAACCAAAAGCAGTTTAAAGCTTTTAGATTCAGAAAAATATAAATTAATGTATATTCATTGAAAAATTGTTTTGTGTTTACACTGCCTTATTGTATTCAACTAAGTTACAGAGGACAAAAAAAAAAAGAATAAAAGTCAGTTTAGGTCAGTGATTATTTGTGAACATTTATGGTTTTAAAAGAACAATCTGACAGTAACCAGAGATGAGGTGGGAGGAAATAATGGAGAGGAAGGGTTTTCAGGAACAAGTATAGAGAACTCATGGACAAAACCAAGGAATCAGGGGAGGGAGGTGGAGAAGGCTGGGGTCGGAGGAGCACAGGGAGGGTTAATGCAGACAACTGTACTTGGACAATAAAACAATTAAAAAAATAAGATCAATATTACAAACATAAAACTGTAACCACTCTTGTAAGCTGTATTACATTTTGCAGTTTTTTAGAGTATACTAAGAATGTGTTTGATTTACTGCAAGTGAATTGGTTAAAACCTTATTTTTCTTGAGTTTTTACAAAATTAAAAGGATTTAAAATTGTGATTTTTATCTTATTACTAAAATTTCATTTGGAGAGGAGAAACTTTTACCTTTCCTCTAAAAAGTTGAAATGAGGGGCCTTGCCCATAGGAGTTACTACCAGAAATAAATGTTTACAACCTGCCCCCACAAAAAGAATGGCACAAAGTTTAAAACAACAAAATCCTCAATCTAGAACCCTTAATAAACTGGAGTTTCTCCTCATCACTTAACTGGATTTTGCAACAAACCAACTAAATTTCTTTTAGAAAACAAACTAGTTGATTTTATTAGATCTTTTTCTTTAACTAAAAGTTAGCTAAAGGTTAAGTTTACATACCATGTGACTATTTATTTATTTATGTTACACAACACAGAGAATCTGTTCAATGAGTACCTGAATAAATGACAGGCATTTTTTTAGGCAACACATATTTCTATGCATGAAGACCAGTTTATGCATAAACCTATAAATTAGTAGCTAGTACCTGCCAGTCAGAATGCAGACTCCAAATAAAAAGATAAACTGTTACTGGCAGTAACATGCTATATTACCTAGTCATAAGAATACATACTATAAAACATTTATCAAGAACTTAAAAATCATTCCTAACCACTTTTCAATGGACCAGCTATATTATTTAGAAATGAAAAGCTGAGGGCCTCAGTAAAGTTTGATTTCCTCACTTTCTCTTATGCTCCCTTTGATTCTCTGATTTTCTACTTCCCATACATGGAGTTCCTTATTCCAACAGGGCCAGCTTTCCCTGTGTTCTGTGCCTTCAGGACCTCCCTGCTCTGCTCCTAATTAAAATGTAAATGTCCCTTGCTTTATAAGGTAACAATGCATATTAAGAGGAGGCTCTAATTCTCATCTGTGGTAGTCTTGAACTCTCAAATCTCATCATCGTGCAAGTTAGTGGGGAAAGATATTTAGGTTGAGCAGGGCCTTCTGGCACTCCTTTAATCAAATGGTCTAGGGTTACTAACTATAGTACAGTTTTTGTGTTTGAATGCTGTTGGTATAACAAATAATTAAGTGGAGAAAGAAAAAGGGGGAGTCGAGAAAAAAACCCAGGGGGTCAGTTCTTCATGGGTTGTCCACTGGAGGGAACATTCATGTGAGAAGCTAAAAATCAACAAAATAAATACCTGAAGGATAGCTGAGAAGCAGAATTATCTACATTAAGGTAAGCTCAAAAACAGTGGAAGTTACTCAAGGACTAAGAATCCTTAACTTACTGCTCATATCAGAGAAGGCAGATATAAAACTTCTATACACTAAGAATGCAATTTCTATAATCATATTCCTCTTCGATAGAACTATTTTTTAGTTTATTTTTTATTTTCTCCATTACCATTTATCCCTATTATATCCTCTTCCACCTCCACCCAACCCAAACCCCCCCACAATCACCACACTTGTCTTCTTTAATTTTTGCTCCATGACTCCACCCCTAAACCCTGCCCCAACCCCAGAGCTGCCAGCCTACTTTCTATGAGTCTGTCTCTATTTTGCTTGTAAATTCAGCGTGTTCCTTAGATTCCCCATATGAGTGAAATCACATGATGTTTGTCCTTCTCTGACTGGCTTATTTCACTTGGCATAGTTCTCCAGGTCCATCCATGCTGTCACAAAGAGTAAACTTTTCTCTTTTTTTAAAGGCCAAGTAGTATTCCATTGCGTAGGTGTACCATAGCTATTTTATCCACACTACTGATGAACACCTGGGCTGCTTCTAAATCTTGGCTATGTATATAACACTGTACCGGACATAATGGTGCCTATATTCTTTTGAATTAGTGTTTTGGGTTTCTTCAGATAAACTCCCAGAATTGGAATCGATGGGTCATAAGGCAGTTCCACTTTTAATTTTTTGTAGTTACTGAATACTGCTTTCCACAGTGGCTGCACAAATCTGCATTCCCACCATGAGTGCAAAAAGGTTCCCCTTCCTCCACATCCTCCTCATCAGCACATGTTGTTTGTTGGTTTATTGATGATAGACATTCTGACAGATGTGAGGTGATATTTCACTGTAGTTTTAATTTTCATTTTTCTGATCAGTGACATCGAGCAACTTTTTCATATGTCTACTGGCCATCTGGATGTCCTCTTGGAGAAGTGTCTATTCAGGTCCCTTGCCCATTTTTTAATTGGATTTATTTTTTGGTGTTCAATTTTATAAGTTCTTTAAATTTTGGATATTAACCCTTTATCAGATGTATTGGTGAATATATTCTCCTATTCAGTGGGTTGTCTTTTCATTTTGTTAATGACTTCCCTTGCTGTGAAAAAATGTTTTAGTTTGGTGTAGTCCCATTAGTTTACTTTTTCTTTTGCATCTTTCACCTGGTAAGATTTATCAGAAAAAATACTGCTATGAGCGACGTCCAGGATTTTACCACCTATGTTTTCTTCTAAGATTTTTATGGTTTTTATTCTAACATTTAACTCTTCAATCAATTTAATTTACCCTTGTGTGTGGCATATAAGACAGTGGTCTAGTTTCATTTTTCTGCACACATCTAATTTTCCCAACACTATTTATTGAATAAAGTATCTTTAGCTCACTGTGTTTTTGCTTCCTCTGTCAAACATTAACTGACTATAAACTGTTTTATTTCTGGGTTGTTTTGTTCCATTGATTTATGTGTCTGTCTTTATGCTGATACTGTGCTGTTTTGATTAAAATGGTCATGTATAGTTTGATATTAGATAGTGTGACTCGTCCAACTACCTTCTTCTTTCGAAGATTGCTGTGGCTAGTCAGGTTTTATTTTGTGGCTCCATATTAATTTTTGGAATATTTATTCAAGTTCTGGAAAACACACTATTGGTATTTAGATAGGAATTGCACTGAATTTATGGATTGCTTTGTGCAGTATGGACATTTTAGTCATGTTAATTCTTCCTATCCAGGAACACAGTATGTGTTTCTACTTATTTGTATCTTCTTCAATTTCTTTCTTGGGCCTTATAATTTTCCAAGCATAGATCTTTTACATTCTTGGTTAAATTTATTCCTAGGTATTTTGTTCTTTTTAAAGCAATTGTGAATGGGACTGTTTTCATTATTTCCCCTTCTGGTAGTTCATTATTGGCATATAAAAGTGCAACAGATTTCTGGATATTAATTTTGTATCCTGATATTTTACTGAGTTCATTTATCAGTCAGTAGTTTCTTGGTGGAATCTTTAGGGTCCTCTACATATGGTATCATGTCATCTGCAACTAATGAAAGTTTTACTTCTTCCTTTCCAATTTGGGGGTCTTTTCTTCTCCTTGTCTGATTGCTTTGGCTTGGACTTCCAGTACTACACTGTATAGAGGTGAAAGCAGACATTCCTGTCTGGTTCCTGATCTTAAGGAGAATGCTCATAGTTTTTGCCCATTGAGCTGGAAGTGGGTTTGTCATATATAGTCTTTATGTTGAGGTATGGTCCCTCTATTCCCATTTTGCTGCGAGTTTTTATCATAAATGGGTATTGGATTTCATCACATGCTTTTTCTGCATCTATTCATATGATCATGATCATCCTTCATTGTGTTTATGTGGTATATCACATTTATTGATTTGTAAATATTGTACTGACCTTGTATCCTCAGAATAAATCCCACTTGATCATGGTGTATGGTCTTTATGATGTATTGCTGTATTCATTTTGTTAATATTCTGTTGAGGATTTTAGCATCTATGTTCATCAGGGATATTGGCCTGTAATTTTCTTTATTTTTAGTGTCTTGATCTGGTTTTGGAATTAGGATAATACTGACCTCTTAAAATGAGCTTAAGAATCTTCCTTCCTCTTCAATTTTTTGAATAATTATATGAGAAGTGTTAGTTCTTTTTGGAATGTTTGATAAAATTCGCCTGTGAAGCCATCCTGTACAGGGCTTTTGTTTGTTGGGGTTTTTTTGTTTGTTTGTTTTTAATTTTTTTGTTAGTGCTTCAATTTCACTAGTTGTAATCTGTCTATGTAGACTCTCTGATTCTCCCTGATTTAGTTTTGGAAGATTGTATATTTCTAGGAATTCATCCATTTCATTTGGGTTGTCCAATTTGTTGGCACATAGTTGTTTGTAATATTTTCTTACAATTCTTTGTATTTCTTGTCATTTGTTACTTCTCTTGTTCCAATTTTATTTAATGGGGACAACTCATTTCTTCTTGATCACTCTGGTTAAAGTTTTGTCAAACTTATTATCTTTTCTAAGAACCAGTTCTTGGAATATTTGACCTTTTGTATTGCTTCTTTCAACTATTTCATTTGTTTCTGCACTGATATTATTTCCTTCCTTCTACTCATTTAGGGCTTTGTTTGTTGTTCTTTTTCAAGTTCCTTTACGTGTAAAGTTAGACTTACTTGAACTTTTTTTTTTTTAAGATAGGCCTGTAATGCTATGAATTTTCCTCTTAGGACTGCTTTCCCTGTGCCCCACAAATTTAGGGTTGTGTTCTCATTTTCATTTGTTCAAGGTATATATTGATTTCTTCCCTGATCTCATTGTTAATCCATTCATTGTTTAATGACATATATTTAGCTTCCATGTCCTTGTGTATTTTTCAGTTTTGTACTTGAGATTGATTTCTAGTTTCACAGCATTATGGTCAGAGAGGATATTTGAGTGACTTCAATCTTCTTAAATTTATTGAGAAGTGTTTTGTATCCTAACCTGTGGTCTACCCTAAAAAATGTTCCCTGCGTACTTGAAAAGAATGTTATGTTGCTTTGGGGTGAAGTGCTCTAAAGATATCAATTTAATCCATTTAATGTAGTGTGTCATTTAAGGCCTCCATCTCCTGGTTGATTTTCTGACTAGATCTATCCATTGAAGTAAATGGGGTGAAAAATTCCCTACTATAACAGTATTCTGTCAATCTCTCCCTTTATTCCCATCAAGATTTGCTTTATATTTTTAGCTGTTCCTATGTTGGGTACATAAATATTTTCTAGGGTTATATCCCTTGTTGAATTGTTCCCTTTATTATTATATAGTGTCCTTATTTGTCTCTTAATATATCTTTGGTTTTAAAGTCCACTTCATCTATATAAGTATTGCTACTTTAGCTATTTTCCCATGTGCATGAAATATCTACTTCCATTCTTTTACTTATAGTCTATCTGTATCTGTTGTTCGTAGGTGGGTCTCTTGAAGAGAGTATATATGTGGATCTTGTTTTCTTATCCATTCAGCTACCCTATTTTTTTTTTACTGGAGCATTTAAACCATTTACATTCAAAGTGGTTACTGATATTTATTGCCATTATATTTTTTAATATACCTTCTCCTTTTCCTCCCTCTCAACTCCTTCTCCCTGTCCTCCTTCTTCAAGCAAGCTTTTTAACATTTGCTGCAATACTAGTTTGGTGGCAACAAACTCCTTTAGCTTCTTCTTGTGTGGGAAGCAATTTATTTCTCCTTCAGTTATAAAAGATAGCCTTGCAGGGTAAAGTAGCCTTGGTTGTAGGTCCTTGCTTTTCATCACATTTCAGGCCAGTCCCTTTTGGTCTGAAATATTTCTGTTGAGAAATCCCATGACAGTCTTATGGGAGGAGCTCCCTTACAGGTAACCAACAGCTTTTCTCTTGCAGCTTTTAAGAGTCTTTCCTTGTCTTTAATCTTTTCCATTTTAATTATGATGTGTTTTGGTGTGGGCCACTTTTGAATTCATCTTGAGGTCTCTGTACTTCATGGACTTGTCTTCTTCCTTCAGCAGTTAGGGACATTTTTGGTCAGTATTTCTTCAAATAGGTTCTTGATCCCTTTTCTTGATCCCTTACTGTCATTCTCCTTTGGTGTCCCTACGATGCAGATACTGTTATGCCTCATGTTGTCCCAAATGTCCCTTAAACAGTCCTCATTTTTAAAAATTCTTTTTTTCTTTTTGCTGCTCTGGGTGTTTCCTACCTTGTCTTCCAAATTGTTGATTCAATCCTCTGCTTCATCTAACCTGTTATATTCCTTCCAGTGTATTATTTATTTCAGATATTGGATTACTTATTATGGTTTCTATGTCCTTTTCATGCTGTTGAGAATCCTTGCAATCATTACCTTTAACTTTATATCTGATAAACGGCTTTTCTCCATTTTATTTAGTTCTTCTGGTGAAATCTCTTGTTCTTTCAGTTGGGGACTGTTTCTTTTTCTCCCCATTTTGGCTGCCTCTTTGAGTTTGCTTCTATGTACTAGGCAGATCTGCAATGACTCTGGTGCAGACCTATGTCAGATGCTGCTTGTAACTAACCCTGGGCAACCTACTGGAGCTATCCATAATCCATAGCATGGCTCCCTCTGCCAGGTAGGGTGCATGCTGAATGAACCAAGCTGCACACCAAGGCCAGCTTTTATCAGCACTGGTCCTGGGGCAGGGTCAGTTAAAGTCTCAAAGTTCCCAGAGATCTGCCTCTGCTTTTAGGCTGTTAAGCTTAATTCCTGTAATATTCTCCAACTGTATTCCTTGGCAGGGTTTAAGCTCCACATAGTAAGGCAAGAGGATTCCTGTGGGTGGATCTATCACTCCGCCCCAGGCTGATGCTGCATTGATGGGAGTGCAGTGCCTGAAAATGATGGCTTCTGCATTATGGGTAATGACTGAACACAGAGACCCTGTTGGCTGAGCCTTCAGCTATCACTACAGAGACACCAATTCCAGACTCTCCTCATGCAGCTCTAGTCTGCTCTGCCTTCCCTCTGCTGTAGCCCAGTGTAAATGGCTGAAAATGAATTTTTTTGCATTGGCCCTTTAAGAAGTTGATTGTGTCTCTAGACATCTCTCCCAGATGGACAGAAACACTGCTGTTTTTCACAGCTGGATGTTATGTGGGTGCCTTTACCAGTTCTGTGGCTTTAGGTTGGGGAGCCTGGATTGTAGTTTAAAATTCACACTTCTCAGGGGTAATGCCTCAGGCCCACTGAAGTATCCTTCTGAACCTCAGCTGCCACCCTTGAGAGCCCAGCCACCCCTCTCACATCTCCACACCTATCAGTCCAGATGTGATGGCATGATTCTCTCCAGCTAGTCTTTAGTTGGATATTCTGAATTATTTTTCTATAATTGAGTAGTAATTCCAGTTTGGTCCTAGGAGGGGATTAGTGTAGCTTCCAGGTATTCTGTTGCTGTCTTGGATGACAGAACTATTTGTTATCAGAATAATTTCTTATATCAAAGTGAATAAATTTGGTTTTAATTTGCATTTCTCTTATGATTAGTGATGCTGAGCATCACTCCACCCCTACTGGCCACGTGTGTGTCCTCTTTAGAGAAGTGTCTCTTCAAATCCTTTGCCCATTTTTAAATGGGATTTTTTTGGTGTTGAGCTTTATAAGTTCTTTATAAATTTTGGATATTAACCCCCATCAGATGTATCATCAAATATGTTCTACCATTCAGTGAGTTGTCTTTTAATTTTGTGGATGATTTCCTTTGCTGTAAAAAAAAACAACACTTTAGTTTGATGTAGTCCCATTTATTTATTTTTCTTTTATTTTCCTTGCCTGAGAAGATATATAAAAAATATTGCTATAAGAAATGTCTGAGATTTTACTATGTTTTCTTCTAGGATCTTTATGGTTTTGAGTCTCAAATTTAAGTCTTTAATCCTTTTGAGTTTATTCTTGTGTGTGGTGTAAGATAGTGACCTAGTTCCATTTTTTTTGCTTGTATCTATCTTATTTTCTCAATACCATTTATAGTATAAACTACCTTTATTTAGCCCATTGTATGTTTTTGCTTCCTTTGTCAAATATTAACTATAAAGGTGTGGCTTTATTCCTGGGCCCTTTATTTTGTTACACTGATCTATATGTTTTTATCCAGTACTATGCTATTTTGACTAATATGGCCTTGTAGTATAGTTTGATATTGTGATTCCTCCAGCTACATTCTTTCGCAAGATTGCTGTTGCTTCAGGGTCTTTTGTGGTTTCACATAAAGTTTTGGAATATTTGTTGTACTTCTGTGAAATACATTTTTGATGATCTCGATAGGACTTACATTGAATCTGTAGATTGCTTTGGATAGTATGGACATTTTAATGATGTTAAGTCTTCCTGTCCATGAACATGGTATATGTTTTCACTTATTTGTATCCTCTTCAGTTTCTTTCTTCAGAGTTTTATAATTTTTCAAATACAGGTCTTTTACATTCTTGGTTAAATTTATTCCTAGGCATTTGATTCTTTTTGATGTGATTGTGAATGGGATTGTTTTCATAATTTTCCCTTCTGATAGTTCATTATTGGCATATACAATACAGCTTATTTCTAGATATTAATTTTGTATCCAGATACTTTACTGAATTCGTTTATAATTATAGTAGGTTTTTGGTGGAATCTTCAGGGTCCTCTACATACAGTACCAGGTCATCTGCAAATAACTACAGTTTTACATCTTTCTTTCTGATTTGGATACTTTTTATTTCCTTTTCTTGTCTGGCTGCTGAGTCTAGGACTTCTAGTACTATCTTGAATAAGAGTGGCAATAATGGACATCCCAGTCTTGTTCCAAATCTTAAAGTGAAATCTTGCAGTTTTTGCCCATTGAGTATGAGGTTGGTAGTGGGTATGTAATATATGACCTGTAACATTTTGTTGAGGTATATTCCCTCTATCCCCATTTTGCTGAACATTTTTGTCATGATTGGGTGCTGAATTTTATTAAATGTTTTTTTTGCATCAATTGATATGATCATGTGGTTTTTATCCTTCATTTCAAACCACAATAAGTTATCACTTCACACCTATCAGAATGGCGACCATCAATAAATTAATAAAAAACAAATGTTAGTGAGCACTAGAAAAAGGGAAACCCTTGTGTGCTGCTGGCAGAATGTAGATTGGTCAGTCACTCTGGAAAGCAGTATTCAGTTACTTCAAAAAATTAAAAATATGAGGACTTCTGGCAAGATGGAGGCATAGGTGGATGCACCGTACCTCCACGCACAACCAAGATTAGAACAACAACAATTTAGAGGCAGAATAACACCTAGAACTGACAGAGAATTTATCTGATGGAAGTTGAACTGCCAAGAAGTTGAAGTAGACCCGTTCATCCAGGCCGGTAAGAGGGGCGGAGACAAGCAGCCGGATGTGGGTTGCAGTGCGGAAAGCAGAGAGCAGTGGGCGCATAAGGCAACTGGGAGTGCGTGAGGCAACCGGGGCGCACAGGATAGCAGCAGGTCGACCCTGAGTACGCGAGCAGCAGCTGGAGGACCCAGCGAGGCAGCAATTGTGGACCGGGACAGAACGCGCAGCCCAGGATCCCAGGGAAGGGACTGTGGTCCCAGGAGAGTGGAGCTAACACCATTGTTCCCTCCCACCCCTGCCCCCACATACAACGTCACAATCAGGTGATTGGGGTGCCCAGCCCTGGTGAACACCTAAGGCTCCGCCCCTCACCCTAACAGGAGCGACCAGACCAAAAAAAAAAAAAAAGAAAGAAAGAGAGAGAGAGACATGTCTCAAACAGAAAAACAGATCAATGCCCCAGGGCTTATCCTTTTGAGCAACCAAGACATAGCCAATCTATCAGATGCACAGTTCAAAACACTGGTGATCAGGAAGCTCACAGAATTGGTTGATTTTGGGCGCAAATTACATGAAAAAATGCAGGTTACCATAAAAGAGATGAAGGAAGATGCACAGAGAACCAATAGTGATGGGAAGGAAACTGGGACTCAAAACAATAGAGTGGACCAGAAGGAAGAAAAAAACAACCAAACAGGAAAGAATGAAGAAATAAGAATCCAAAAAAACGAGGAGAAGCTTAGGGACCTCCAGGACATCTTTAAACATTCCAACATCTGAATTATAGGGGTACCAGAAGGGGAAGAGGAAAAGCAACAGATTGACCATGTATTTGAACAAATAATAAAGGAGAACTTCCCCATTCTGGCAAAGGAAATAGATTTCCAGGAAATCCAGGAAGCTCAGAGAGCCCCAAAGAAGTTGGACCCAAGAAGAAACACACCAAGGCACATCATAATGACATTAGCCAAGGTAAAAATGAAGGAGAGAATCCTAGAAGCAGCAAGAGATAAGGGGACAGTAACCTACAAAGGAGTTCCCATCAGACTGTCAGCTGATTTCTCAAAAGAGACCTTACAGGCAAGAAGGGGCTGGAAAGAAATATTCCAAGTCATGAAAGACAAAAACCTATATCCCAGAATACTTTATCCAGCAAAGCTTTCATTTAGAATGGAAGGGCAGATAAAATGCTTCTCAGATAAGGTCAAGTTAAAGGAGTTCATCATTACCAAGCCCTTATTTTATGAAATGTTAAAGGGACTTATCTAAGAAAAGAAGATAAAGAAAAAACATGTATAGTAAAAGGACAGCAAACTCTCAATTATTAACAACCACCCCTAAAGCAAAACCAAAAGAAACTAAGCAAACAACTAGAACAGGAACAGAACCACAGAAATGGAGATCACATGGAGGGTTAGCAACAGGGGAGTGGGAGGAGGAGAGAGGTGGAAAAGGTACAGAGAATAAGTAGCATAGATTGTAGGTTGAAAATAGGGGAAGGGTAAGAATAGTATGGGAAATGTAGAAGCTAAAGAACTTGTAAGTATGACAAATGGACGATGACTAAAGGGGGGGATTATGGGTGGGAGAGGGTATACAGGGTGGAGGGGAGTGAAGAGGGGAGAATGGGACAACTGTAATAGCATAATCAATAAAATATATTTAAAAAATTAAAAATGAAACTGCCTGATGACCCAGTGATTCCACTTCTGGGAATTTATCTGAAGAAACTTGATACAAAAACTTGAAAGAATATGAGGTCTATCCAGAAGGTATCCAGCCATGTAATATGAAAAATAGAGACATTTATTGAAGAAGGTATAGGACACTGTACACAGGACAATGATGCCTCAGTCCCCTTCAAAGTTGGCACCTTGGCTCCTCACACAGTTCTCCCAGTCACTATCAGCTGCCCTGTTGTATTATCCTGAATCTCATTGAAGATCTGAAATCTCTTCCCTTCAAAGGTGATTTTAGTTTTGGGAAAAGCCAGAAATCACAGGGCACCAAGTCTGGGCTGTAGGGGAGTTGAGTCACCTGGGTAATTTGATGTTTCAGCAGGAAACTCTGCTTGACACATGATCCATGAGCAGGAGTATTGTCATGATGAAGCTGTCAATCACCAGTTTTCCACTGCTGTGACTTTCTGAATCATCTTAAGAGTTTTCGTGGAGGAATGTTCAAGCTTAATGCAAAATTTGATGCAGATTCATTGTTCTACTTGCTCATTTTGAATGTGATGGCCACACTGTACACATGCTTACTCAAGGTGTCTACTGACTCCACTGACTAATACAGTGAAGTCATCATTGTTCACACATGTGTGTTCCAGTCCACTCTCCATTGCTGCCAGGTTATGGCAATTTTGTACAAACTATTCACCTTATATTAACAATGGCTGGACTTTTTCCAGACAGACCTTGTATATGCACCTCTATTCATTGCAGCATTATGCACAATAGCCATGATATGGAAGCAGCCCACTGTCCATAAGTAGATGAGTGGATAGAACAACTATGGTACACCTACACCTTGGAATATGACTTGGGTATAAGAAAGCTTTACCCTTTGTGACAGCATTGATGGGCCTGAACATTATGTGAAGTGTTATAAGCCAGTCAGAGAAAGACAATTACCATGTGCTTTCACTCATGTGTGTAATCTATGAACAATCTGAATTAACAAGCAAAACAGAGACAGAGTCATAAGAGAGTAGACTGACAGATTTGGGAACAGGGGTGGGAGGTGGAGGGATCCAGACAAAAAGAAAAATAACTCATAGACACAAAAAAGAGGGTGATGATTGCAGGGTGAGGGAAATGAGGGGCATAAATGCTAATGGAAAACATACAATGAAGAATTAATTAATTAAATTAAAAATGAATAAATGATCATATATGTCATTTTTTCTAGGTTATGTTACTTTGAGCATTTGATCACTAAGCTTCAGTTTCCTTACTGTAAAACAGGTTAATAAATAATCTGTTTCAATGGTTGGGTTCACTTAACAGCAATATAATAGAAGTGAAAAAATGGAAGTAAAAATTACCCTTTAAAATCCCATAAAGACTAAGCAAATATAGTCTTGTTTATCCTGCATAATACTCACTAAAACCAGCACAGTCAATGTCAGTCATAGCTCTGGAACACATCAAAACCTCAGATAAATGACAGATTCCCAATCCCCCTATCCAAATCCCTTGGGCCCAGATATATTTCAAAATTCTACGAATTGAGGTAAATAGCATATTTCATAATATCCCAGCAGATTCTGAGGCAGCATACTACAAATGAGCATTATTATTGTGAAGTAGAATTTATATAGGTCCTCAAATAATGTCTTTTTATTATAATATTGATGAGATGTTGTAGGAACTGAACTCATTTACATCAATTAGCCTATAGTAATATTGGTTTCATTATACATTGTTTTGTTTAAAGTCTCAGAACCTATCGATGATGTTAAGTGAGGACTGATTGTGTGACTATCCATTGTAAAGGAGACAGAGATGATGTGTATATACTCGTATGTATCCTCATGTTCATTTAGATCAGGTTTTGCCATTAAACTGTTGACTTTCACAATTTGTTGGGTTACAAAATCATTGACTAATGTCAGTCTATGTCTCAGACCCAAAGCATTCTGAAACAGAAGTAACTTTTTTCAAAATATGCTGAGAGCCCAATGTTCAATTTACTTAAGTCAAATGAAATTAAAAACAAAAACTATTTACTAGTTATGTCCCACCAGCCTTTACTTTCCTGAAAATTAAATGTTGGTATCTGTGACTACAAAATCAGGGACAGAGTTCTAGCAAGAATGCAAGCAGAATAAGAGAAGCTAATTTCTAACTTTAGGGCTTTCATGAGGCTATGTTAATGGTAACTTGATATTTAATAGTAATTTTTGCCTTGTATGCTGATTTAAGACTCTAAAGCCTAAAGATACAGGGATGTCCAACCTTTTGGTGTCTCTGGGCCACACTGGAGGAAGAGGAGTTATCTTGGGTCACATGTTAAATACACAAACACTAATGAAAACTGATGAGCAAACAAAGGTTTTAAGTAAATCTATGATTTTATGTTAGGCTGCATTCACAGCCATCCTGGGCTGCATGCAGCCTGCACGTTGGACACCCCTGCTAGAAGATACTACTCCATTTTATCTAATTTCAATAGAAGTTATCTGCACTACTCTTACTGATACACACTGAATTTATTATCAGATCTGGTGAATGTTATTCTTATTTAAAATTATGGATGATCACAGAGCAAAAAATAAAAATGAAAATAGCTTACTAATGACTGAACATGTCATAAATTTATCTTGAGTTTTTTCTTCAAATTTTTCTTTAGCTTTTTTCGACCACTGCAATGTCCCTTTACATGGTTCAATATAGGCCAGCTTACATTTAATTGCCTGTGTCAAACAAAATTGCACCATTAAGACAGTGAAATTAATTTCTAGTTATTTTAGAATCTAAGCTTTATGTTAGCTGTGTTCAAACTAAACTTTGTGTTTCAATTTAAAACATATTCAGAAGATAAATATGCAAGATGTCTACAATATTACTTTATAAATTCAAACAACTGGAATCAACAGGGTATTTGGTTAGATGAATTACTGTACACTTAAATTATGGAATAACAAGCATCCATTAAAAGAATTATAGATCCTTATGCTATATTGTTAAATGACAAAAACAGGTTATAGGACTATACTATAGTTTAATCCCATAATTGTTAAAAAAACACAATGGATCTTAGAAGTACATATTTCAAAAAATATTAAATAATTTTGAGTAGTTTCCCTCAATTTGCTTATCTGTATTTTCAAGCTTTTTCCCTATAACTTTCTATCCATTTACCAAATGAAAAATATTGCTCAAAAGCAATTCAGAGGATTCTAGAAGGACAAATGTTTTTCTCTTTCATCTAAACATCTCTTTTTCTCTTGCACGTTATATACACTGAAACATAAATGGGATCACGGTAAAAGTACTTCTTCAATGAGCTTTTTTTCCACATAATCTGTCATACTTTTACCACATTATACATATATTTCAAAATAACATTAAAAATTGCAGACCAGAGTTCTCATAAAGACACAAATATATATACACATATATTTTTCTAAAAGTACTTATTTACTAAGATACACAATGTATTTTTTAAATAACTATAGCAACTTTTTTCTATAGTCCATTTAACAAATTATAGGCAAATATGGCAGTTATCAGAAACTTCCATGTGAAGATGGCTTCTAAAAATGCTTTCATATATGTGCTAAAATTCTAACCCTATAATTCACTGTAAGTAGAATACCTTCTCTGGGGGATTCAGAAACTCATCCTTTATTTTACGCATTTCTTTAAGTGTTATTTTTGCAGTATTGCCAAAGTCCACATATTTAACTTCAACTTCACGATGTCCAGGCAATCCTTCAAAAATTATGAAATTAGAAAAATTTTTTAAATTATGGAAAGAGAAAACTAGCAAAATTTAGAGTGATTCGGACTGAACTAGATTAGAATACTTTTATGCTAAACATACAAACTTAATATTTTTTAAAATGTAAAAAGTATTTCTAATATGTGAACTTCAAAAAAATTCAACCATAATGCACAGTTTTTCAAACTTGGTGAATGAGAAACTAACATGTTATTGAAAGGACAACCAAAATCAGGATAACAAAATAACTATCAAGTGCTTGGGGTTAGGCCTAAGAGTTAAGAATTAGGCTTTTAATTAGACTGACTGGATTAGAAACGTAGCTTAGTTACTGAATGCCATATGACTCTAAGCAAGTTAGTTAATATCACCAAGATACTACCCTGAGCAAGTTCATTTTTTCCTCCAACCTTCACCATTTTATTTGTAAAATGGATACACCAAAAAGAAAATCAAGTCTTGCACAGCTTTTTTTTGGAGGATTCACCAATTTCAAAAATTTTGCAAAACACCAAGCACAAAGTGAGCACTTAAGTATTGACTTTCAACATAGGATCAAACAAGGCAAAATATTTAATAATCAAACTAAAAATGTATTCATATAATGGTAGCTAACTATGAAATTTTAAAAATTATTTTGGGGATATTGTAAAAATGACAAGTAGAGGTAGACCTCTCTCTCTCACACACACACACAGAAATATGTATTTTTAATCCTTACTTGAGAATATGTTTTCATTGATTTTTAGAGAGAGAAAGTGGGAGGAGAGGGAGGCAGAGAGAGTAAGAGAGAAAGAAGCAAATAAGTCATAGAGAAACATTGATCAGTTGCCTCTCATACACACCCTGAAGGGGGATTGAACCAGCAATCTAGATATGTGCCCTGACAAGGAATCAAACCCACAACCTTTTGGTGTATGGGACAATGCTACAGCCAACTGAGCCACTTGGCCAGGGCTAGTTCTGTATTTTAAAGGATACCAAACAAACCTCTGAAAGATAAAAACACAGTGAAGTTTGAATAAAGTCTTCAAAAACTTTTTGAATAAAGTCTAACAAAAACTTTAAACCCCTCCCCCCCAAAACTCAAAGTATACCATTGACTTTAGGTTCTCTCACCACATGTATATAGTGCTAGTAAATTTGTTGCCATCAGTTTCAAATTTAAGGATTTTGTTTGGAAAAGTACAGGCATTCTTTGCTTCTTAATAGAAGTGGAAGCAGGTAGAACACAGGTACTCAAGATGACACTTCAAGATGACAGTCACCATATAGTAGGTGACTGAGAGGACACTTGTCCCTAGAAGGTAAGAAGGTGAGGGAACTTCTCTCTACTTCTACTGGAATCTACATCTAGAAGGATATTCTCAACTGTAACAATACCATTAAGCCTTATCATTCCTCAAGTCTCTTTTTTTAATTCTGATCTCTGAGTTATATTTATTCATTTTGATTTAAAATATTTAAAATTTTTTTTGCTGTCCAATTACACTTGTCCCCATTTCCCACCCCAATACTCTCCCCTGCCCCATGCACCCCCACCTTCCACATCCAATCCTGCTCCCCCATTGTCTTTGCCCATGGGTCCTTCATATATGTTCCTTCTTCAAGTCTCTGAATGAAGATGTCATTTAAAAAAAACAGAAATAAGGTATGGAATTTAAAGATTATTCTTTTACCCAAATTATCAATCATGCTTGAGAGGGAGTCAAGAGACATGCGAGGTCTCAAAATTTACCTACCATTTATTCTCTCTGAGGAAATATTTAGAAGATGCTCCCACCAAAATAAGGGAGGAAACCAAAGAGACAAACATGAGATCCAGAAAACAAGGGATCCCATACAGAGAAAAATAAAGTGAATAATCAAGTGAAATAAATTCTCAGAATAACTAAGTGTAGTAAGCCTGGAGGACAAGTAGTCTAATTGGAGCGGAAGAATTTTTTTTAAAATATATTTTACTGATTGTGTTGTTATAGTTGTTCCAATTTTTTCCCCTTTTGGTCCTCACCCAGCACCCTTTAATCCCCTCAGGCAATGCCCAAACCATTGTTCATGTCCATGGGTCACGCATATAAGTTCTTTGGCTACTCTATGTCCTAGGTTGTACTTTACATCCCCATGTCTGTTCTGTGACTACCAATTTATATTTTTTAATCACCTTAACTCTTCACCCATTCCCCCAAACCTTCTCCCATGTAGTAACCATCAAATGCTCTCTGTATCCTTCATTCTGTCTGTGTTCTTGTTTGTCTAGTTTTTAAAATTCAATTGCTAATAGGTATGTGTTTATTGCCATTTTATTATTCATAGTTCTGATCTTTTTTCTTAAATAAGTCCCTTTAATATTTCATATAATAATGGTTTGGTGATGATGAACTCTTTTAGGTTTTTCTTGTCTGGGAAGCTCTTTATCTGCCCTTTGATTCTAAAAGATAGCTTTGCTGGGTAGAACAATCTTGGCTCTAGCTCCCTGCTTTTCATGCTTTCAATATTTCTTGCCAATCCCTTCTAGCCTGCAAAGTTTCTTTGGACAAATTAGCTGACAGCCTTATGGGGACTCCCGTTCTCTTGCTGCTTTTATGGTTCTCTCTTTGTCATTAACCTTTCGAATTTTGATTATGTGTCTTCTTATGGACCTGTTTATGTCCATCTTGTTTTGGACTCACTGTGCTTCCTGGACTTGCATGTCTATTTTCCTTACCAAATCAGGGAAGTTTTCTTTCATTATTTTTTCCAATAGCATTCCAATTTCTTGCTCTTTCTCTTTTCTTTCTGGCACCCCTATGATGCGAAATGTTGGTTTGCTTGAAGTTGTCCCAGAGGCTCCTTATGGTTATTTCTTGTTTCCTTATGTTCCAGATCATTGATTTGATTCTCAGCTTCATCTACGCTAGTGTTGTTTCCCTGTAAATTGTTTATTTCCATTAGAATATACTTCATTTCTATCTGTCTCTTTCTTATGCCATTGAGAAACTCACTGAATTCCTCGGGCATTCTTACAACCACTGTTTTAAATTCTGTATCTGACAGATTGCTTATCTCCATTTTGTTTAGTTCTTTTTCTTGAGTTTTGATCCTTCTTTCATTTTGGCCATGTTTCTTTGTCTCCTCATTTTGGCAACCTCCCCATGTTTATTTCTTTGTATTAGGCAGAGCTGCTATGACTCCCTCTCTTGGTAGCCTGGCCTGTAGGCTCCAGTGGCACAGCTTCCCCTACTACCCAAACTGGGTACTCAAGGTATGCCCTTCATGTGGGCCGAATATACCCTCCTCTTGTAGTTGAGCCTTGCTTGCTGTTGGCAAGTCTCTGGGAGGTTTTTACTCAGACTAGTCAGTTGCAAAGACTGGCTGTGATCACTAACCACCAACCTCCCCTTTCCATAAAGGATCAGCTGTACCAGCACAGGGTGGTGGTGCCCCAATGTGGTCTGTAGCTGTCCATGGGGTGAGTAGACTCGGGTTTCCTGGGTGGTTCGGGTCAGCATCAGCCACCAATTGTGTTCTGCCTGGAGACACCTAGCTTGAGCTACAAAGCTATCTGCAGATGACTACTACTTGTGCTGGGCTTGGAAGTTCCAAGGCAGAGCCAAACTGATCCAAGGGTTGCTGCTACTTGTGCTGGTCCTGGGTCTACTTAGACAGAGGTACAGGGCTGGGGGAAGGCCATTAATTGGGTGGAGTGGAGCTTCAGTTAAATGCCAGGGCAAGGGAAAGAGTTTAAGCCAGGCTGATGGAGTCTCAGATGTGGCTACAACCTGCCAATTGTGGCTCTGTGGAGAGAGGGCTCAAAAAAGGTGGACAATTTACTCTGTTGCATTTCTTTATGGGAGAGAACTGTCCCTTAGCTCTTGCCCTGATGCCAGACACATTAGTTCCTGCTCAATATGCCATTAGTGCCTTTCAAGGGGCTATCTTGGTGATGCCAGAGCTCAGACAGAGTGCCTCTAAGTTTGGCACGGGCCCTTTAAGAGGAACTGTCAGGGAGCCCTGTATTTCTTTTTCATCAACTTCAATTCCACTGGCTTTTACAGCCAGAAATTATTGGGGCTTCTCTTCCTGGCACCAGAACCCTGGGCTGTGGGGCCTGGTGTAGGTCTAAGACTACTCACTCCTGAGATATCCCTGTTGTATTTTTATTCACCCCACATGGGTGTGGGATGTGCCTGTTCCACATCTCCCAACCCTTCTAGATTGTTGTGGTTTCTTTAGTTTTGTAGTTGTCTGACTTCTACTCAACTTGATTTCTGACTGTTCTGAGTGACCTTTGGTCTGTAGTTTAACTGCAATTTTGATGTGGTTGCGCGAGTAAGCAAGCTGTGTTTACCTATGCCTCCATCTTGACCAAGGTCTCCAGAAGAATGTTTTCAAAGTTAAAAAAAAAGATCAAGCTACTGTATTTTGCTATGTACAATGCATATTTTTTTTTGCCCAAATTGTTGAGAGAAAAATAAGGATGCGCATTATATATGCATAATACCTCACATACCTTGTATCTGTTCTTCTGTTTTGTAATTATTTGTTACATAAAATTTCTTGTACCAAAATACATTAAAAAATAAATGCTAAAATTCTTTTACAATACAAAAAAGTATCTAAATATAAGTGAATAAAAATTGAATTAAAAAATTAAAAGTTTTTCCTGAAAGTTTGGGCCAAAAACATGGGTATGCATTATACATGGCAAAATATAGTAATATTATCTGGAAGTCTAATCACATGGATAATTGTTTCAAATTATTAGGAAGATGTAGCCATAAATTAAAAGAAAAAGGGAAAAGTTAATGCAATTATTAGCTCAGAACTAAAGGATACTTTATGGCTTACTAGAGAAAATATTTACATAGAATAATTAACTAAAAAATGTCAGACTTCTATGGGGGCTAAGGTGAAGACAAAAGAGCAACGAGAGATCTAGAACTTATCTATCAAAATAGATAACAACTAAGACTAAAGTATCAACACAGTATTACATATTACTTAGAAGAAACAACCCAGGTAAATACCAAAAAATGGCTGGAAGAAAAGAGAAATGGTTGAAAGAATTAAACACATTTGCCTTTTAGGAGGAGAATGGAGTATAACTCATTTAGCATTATTCAATTTTATAAATATAGTGGACATAAGAAAACAAAGCAAAACAAAACAAACAAACGGTCAAATCAAATGAAATCTAAGAAGCCAGAAATTCATCTTCCAACATTGCTATCATTAGTTTTCTAGACAAATGACAGATAAAAATTATAAGATCAAATAATATCATTCCCAAAATTCAATGTGTACTCAGATGGTATCTCTTCTTAAGCATAACATTTCCCTGGAAAAATAGCGTGCAATTGCCTACCAATAACTTTTGCTCGGTACCAAACTCCATCTTCAAATTTGGCTACACAGGCTTGGTCTTGAACTGGACAGAGGATTTCCAGATTTTCCCCATCTTCACTTTTATAAAAATCTTCGATTCTTTTTAATAGAAATAAAAAATCCAGGCTCCCTACCTAAGAAATAAAGGAATTAAACACTGTAGTTTCTTAGAAACGTAAGATTTTAATGTTGCATGTATTATAGACATTGCTCATAAAATTATACAATGTTGGAATTAGATATAAATGTTATGTAATTTAAATATGAAATAATTTCAAAAGAAGCATACAAAATTAGCAGACATAAAAATTTTTAATCACATTATTCCAGATATCTTAAGTATATATCCTTCTAGATATTTTTCTACACTTTCCATTCTTTTGTTTTATAAAAAATGAAACCATACCATAAAGTACAATTTAATAACCAGCATTTTAAATCAATTCTCACCTTCTATATTTCAGTAAGGGCCCCTACTAGTACTTCTAGACCATATTTAGATTTCCCCAGCTGACCACAATTAGTATCCAATCCAAGACTACATATTGTATCTGGCTGTCTTAGGAAGTCTAGGATACTGTTCCTTTTTTAAAATGACCCTGTCTTATTAAAAAGTGTGTTATTTTTCTGCAGAATGCTCTACCTTTTGGATTTATGTGGTTATGTCCTCATGCCATTATTTAACTTGTTCCTTCACCGAGTTAGGTCTATCCCTTGAATTTCCCCAAAGCGGAACAGTGCTATCTACAGGTGTGATGAATTAAAGTAATCCTTTTTTACTAGAATAGATGGTATATATGATAACTAAAATTGTTGCTATATCAAAATACATATTGTTACTGAATCACTATGAATGTGCTAAGATTCACCTATGGATTGGGGTGCTTATTCTGATACCTCCATTGTACAGTTATGTTCCCCCTGGTGGCCACCAAGAAATTCCTGTAGTGCTACACTGGCATCATGTACAGCTTCCTATCTACGACCCATATAATGGTTTTTCACTGAATTGATAAAATATTTAAATCAGTTAATTTCAGCAGAGCTTGTGACATGACCACATTATGTAATAAAATAGAGCTTTCTATTATTAAATAGGAACATTTGGTTACTTTAAATCATAGTTCTTAAAGTTTTTATAGTACCTAAAATAGTTCCTAAAGTAAGAAAAAAAAGCATTTGATTATTTCTCCAAAAACCAAATCTTAAGGTTAAAAAATTCATCTCAACTGGCAAAAAATTAAGTTTTTCTCTTTTGTGAGTATAATAATGCATGTGGAAATTTTCGGAATCTCTCTTTTCTTAATTAAGTTACTTTAAAAATACTTAACATTCCGATCTTTTACTTCTAAGGATGAAATACTTATATTTTTCCATTAACAGGTTATCTGAAGTGAACACTGAAAAATTCAACAGGGATGACAATAGCAAAATAGCAGACTAGGAAGTTCCAAGATATTGTTCTCCCATACAAAGATTGAAAAATCTAGAAATCATCTGAATAAACTTCATTAGAGCTCTGGAAAATAGCCAAAGTGTTACAACAACCAAGCAACACCTCATCAAGCTCTTGACATTCAAGGAAATCACTGTAAAATGTTTGCTGAATACAAGCTAAAGGAACAGGTACCTCAAAGATCACAGAAGGAATACTCTTTGCCAAAAATAGTTCTCTAAACAAAGAACAAACCAACAATTACAGTCTTCAACAATTAATTAACAAAAAATTAATTAACAATTTAATTAATTAACAATTAATTAACAAAAAAATCCAGCAAACCTGATTGGGGAAATCTGATTTTCAGAAGGCACACATAATAAACAGACAAAAACTGCCCCCGAGGAAGCCCAGATAGTGACATTACTAACAAAGACTTAAGAGCATATTTATTTTCTTTTTTTTTAAAGATTTTATTTATTTATTTTTAGGGAGGGAAGGGAGGGAGAAAGAGAGAGAGAAAGAAACATCAATGTGCGGTTGCTGGGGGTCATGGCCTGCAACCCAAGCACGTACCCTGACTGTGAATCAAACCTGCAACACTTTGGTTCACAGCCTGCACTCAATCCACTGAGCTATGCCAGCCAGGGCTTGAACATATTTCTTAAATATACTGAAAGAGCTAAAGCAAAACATCAACAAAGAATCAGAAGAAACCAGGAAAACAATAAAGGACCAAAATGAAAATATCAACAAAAATTAGAAATTGTAAAAAGGTATCAAACAGAAAGTGTGGAGCTAAAGAGTACAACAGCTAAAATAAAAAATATATTAGAAGGTTCAAGAACTGGTTTAAGAAAGCATAAGAAAGAATCAGTGAATATGATAGGAAAATTGAAATAATTTTTCTTCTTCCAGAGAAGAGCAGAAAGAAAATTCAATGAAGTGAACTAGAGACTGAGAGACTTGTGGAACACTATTAAACACACTGATATACTCAGTATGGGAGTTCCAGAAGGAGAGAGAGAGAGAAAGAAGCAGAAAGATTATTTGAAGAAATAATGCTCAAAACTTCTCAAATTTGATAAAAGACATGAACCTACAAATCCAAGATGCTCAATTTTATGGGTTGAATTGTGTTTCTCCAAAAAACAGTCATAAACCTTTATTTATTTATTTTGCAGTCATAAACCTGTAGCCCAGAATGTGACCTTAAACAGAGAAAGGGTCTTTACAGAGATAATCAAGTTAAAATGAAATCACATGGAAGGTGCTAATCAAATACAACTGGTGTCCTTATTAAAAGGAGTAAATTTGGGCAAAGAGACAAACACCTGGGAGAAAGCGTATGAAGATGAAGGCAAAGACTGGGGTGAAGTGGAATCCATGGAGCACCAAAAATTTCCAGCTAACCACCAAAAGCTAGTAGAAGGGCATGGAATAGATTCTTACTCACAGTCCTCAGAAGGAACCAATGCTACTGATAATTTGATCTTGCATTTCTAGATCCAGAACTGTGAGACAATAAAGTTATGTTGTTTTAGCCACTTTACTCATGGAACTTTGCTGGGACAGTCCTAGAAAATGCATGCAGATTTTTGTTCTGGAAAGTAGGATGCTGCTGTAACAAATACTTAAAATATGGCAGTGGCTTTGGAATTGGGCAATGAGTAGAAAAAGAAGAGTTGTGAGGTAACTGAATGAAAAAATACAGATTACTTTGAAAAGACTGCTAGTAGAAATATGAACATTAAAGGTGCTTCTGGTGAGATCTCAGAAGTAAGGAACATGTTATTGGAAATTGGAGGAAATGCAATTTTGGTTATACAGTGGTAGGGAGCTAGGCTAAATTGTGTTCTGTTGGATGGAACACAGAACTTAGATATTTAACTGTGGAGACCACTACGCAAAGTGCTGAAGCACAGCCTGCTTTCTCCTTGCTGCTTCTAATAAAATGTGAGAGGACAGAGATAAATCGAAGAACTGTTAAACATACAGATACCAGAACTTGAAGATTTAGAAAATTCTCATACTATTCATACTGCAAAATATGAGGAAGAGTGCTCTGGAGACAAAGCAAAGGCTTGGCTGGACACTATTTCCTCAGATTACAGGTATGTGAGTTGTGGACCCAATCAACCATCTCAGCAGAAACACTGCCAGCTTAAACTACAGGGGACAGAGACTGGAGTAAACTAAAAGGGGTTGCTAGACACATGGGATTCTATAGGTAGAAAGAGAGCTGACAGAGATATTGGCCATGAAATATGCTATCTTTCAAGAAACAGAAGAATGACCCTGAAGGTGATTCAGACTGATGTGTCTGCCACTGCCACCACAAACCCAGAGGGCAAAGAATTGAGAGGCTGTGTCTACCTCTGTTCCAGGGGTGGGGCCTCCTACTGGGTTCCAGAGGGAGAGGATAACTCTCAATTCCAATTGGTAGGGCTGCTGCCAGGGCTGAGATGATAGGGCCACCACCCCAGTGGGACTAAAGGACAGAGCACCTAGCCAAAGAGAATTATTTTCAAGACATAAGAATCAGAATTTGCCCTGCCAGGTTTGAGACTTGTCTGGTCTCACAGACTGAGATGAAAATAAATTTAGCCCTAGTTTTAGTGATACCCAATTCTTACCTACTTGACTTAGATGAGAAGATTTGGGATTTTCAGTTGAGTTGATGCTGGAATGATTAAGACTTTTTGGAATGCTAGAATGGGGTGAATGTATTTTGCATGGGGGAAGAAAATTAACTTTTGGTAGACCAGAGGGTGGACTATTGTGAGTGAATTATGTCCTCCCTGCAAAGTATGTAGGAGTTCTAACACCCTAGTGCTTCAGAATGTGATCACAGATAGCTATTTGAAGCCAGGGTTTTGACAGAGGTTATCAAGTTATTCAAAATAAAGTCTTATGTGGGACCTAGTTCAATATGACTGGTGTCTGTTAAAAAAACTGCAAAAGACAAGTACACAGAGAGAATTCCATGTGAAGAAGGCAAAGAGACTGGTATGATGGGTGCTAAGAGAAGGCAATGGATGCTAAAGACTGCCAGCAAACCACCAATATCTAGGGTAGAGACATGGAACAGATTTTCCCTCTCAGAGCTCAGAAGGAACCAACCTAGCCAACACATTGATCTTAGGCTACACTTCAGAATTCTGAGACAATAAATATGTTTTATTTAAACCATCCAATTTGTGGTATTTTGTCAATAGCAGCTCTGGGAAATTAGTACACTGAACAAACCCCAAGTGGGATAAATTCAAATGGATATGAACTGAGGTGCATAATGATCAAACCATCCATAGTCAAAGACATACTTCCAGCCAAGATGGAGGCATCAGTAACTACACTTTGCTTCCTCCCACAATAAAAAAAGGACAATAACAAATTTAAAAACAACAATAACCAGAACTGTCAGAACATTGAACCATATGGAAGTACAAAAACCATGGAATTAAAGAAACCTTTACTCAGACTGGTAGGAGGGGTAGAGATGGGCAGCCAGGGCACAGAGGATGAGCAGCAAGGCAGCAGCTGGTGGACCAGGTGGTTCCACATCTGGGTGTGGATAAACTGGAAGGAACAACTGGGGAGTGAGAGGGACCATGCAACCCACGGTTCCAGCACAGGAAAAAAAAAAGACTCAAAACCTCTGGCTGTAAAAATCTGTAGGAGTTGCTGCAGCACCAGAAACTCCAAGCCTCACAGAGGAGTTAATTGGAGAGACAAACAGGGTCCTAGAATGTATACAAAACTACCTACCCAGGAATCAGCACAAGAAGGGCCCAATTTGCTTATGGGTAGCGGGGGAATGACTGAAAGTCAGCCAAGACATAAGTAAACAGCACTGTTCCCTCTCATACCCCTAAGGCAGATACAGCACCACAACACAGCAACATGGGTTGCCCTGCCCTGGCAAATACTTGAGGCTTTGCCCCTTACAACACAACAGGTGTGTGGAGAAAAAAATATGGCCCAAATATAAGAACAGATCAAAGCTCCAAAAACAGAGATGAGCGATATAGTAATAGCCAACCTATCAGATGCAGAGTTCAAAACACTGGTAATCAGGATGATCACAGAAATGGTTGAGAATGGTTGCAAAATAGAGGAAGAAGTGAAGGCTATGAAAAGTGAAATAAAGAAAAATATACAAGGAACCAATAGTGAAGGGAAGGAAACTGGAATTCAGATCAACAATTTGGACCAGAAGAAAGAAACATTCAACCAGAACGGAATGGAGAAACAAGAATTCAAAAAAACGAGGAGAGTCTTAGAAACTTCCAGGACATCATTAAATGTTCCAACATTCAAATTGTAGGGGTGCCAGAAGGAGAAGAGGAAGAGTAAGAAACTGAAAACTTACTGGAAAAAAAAATAATGAAGGAGAACTTTCCCAATCTCGAAAAGGAAATAGACTTCCAGGAAGTTTAGGAAGCTCAGAGTGCCAAAGAAGTTGAATCCAAGGTGGAACACACCAAGACACATGAGAATTACATTACTCAAGATTAAAGATAAGGAGGGAATCTTAAAAGCAACAAGAGAAAAGGAGATTGTTACCCACAAAGGAGTTCCCATAAGACTGTCAGCTGATTTCTCAAAAGAAACCTTCCAGGCAAGGAGGGCCTGGAATGATATATTTGAAGTCATGAAAAGCAAAGACCTGCATCCAAAATTACTCTATGCAGCAAAGCTATCATTTAGAATGGAAAGGCAGATAAAGTACTTCCCACATAAAGTAAATTTAAAGGAGTTCACTATCACCAAGCCCTTATTATACAAAGTGTTAAAGGGACTTATCTAAGAAAAAAGAGGATGATCAAAAATATGAACAGTGAAATGACAAAAAGAAAAAGAAAAGAAACTCACAGGTATCAACAACCAAACCTAAAAAACAAAAACAATCTTCTCCTTTACTTCTTTGCACAACAAAAAGGAGGATAACAATCAATGTACAAACAATAAACCACCAAAAATGCCAGAAAATAAAACTGCATGTAACTCTGACAACCAAGGAATTAGAGAAACATTCAACCAGATTGGTAAGAGGGAGACTGGCAGTTGGATGGGCAGAGAAGACCCACGCCAAGGAGGTCGGTCATGTGGGTGAGGCTGGCTGAGAGGTCCGGAGGCAAGGTGGCAGACTGCTCAAGCAAGGCAGAGCTGGCTTAATGGGAAACTAAAACTCAAAGCTAGCTGTAAACTATGGCAGGGGTTGCCATGGCAGGAGAAACTCCTATTCTCACAAGAGAGTTTGCTGGAAAGGAGTTCTAGAGCTGAGCAAGGGTGCCACATTGTTCCCTCTCTGATCCCTCTGCCACGTACAGCACAACAGTGCAGCAAAGAGGGTTGGCATGCCCTGGAGAATATTTAAGGGCCCACCCCCTTACAATGTAACAGGTGCAGTGAGGCAAAGAAATATGGCCCAAATGAAAGAACAGAGCAAAGCTCCAGAAAGAGCGCTAAGCAACAAGGAGAGAGCCAACCTGGCTGATAGAGTTCAAAGCCCTGATAATCAAGATGCTTACAGAGCTAATTGAGCTTGGTCACAAAATGAAGCAACAAAGTAAGGCTACCCAAAGTGAAATAAAGCAAAATATTCAGGAACCAACAGTGACAGGAAGGACACCAGGACTTAAATCAACAATGTGGAACAAAAGGAAGAAATAAAACATCCAACTAGAACAGAAGGAATAAACAAGAATTAAAAAAAAATGAAGAGAGACTTAGGAACCTCTGGGACGACTTTAAACATTCCAATATCTGAATTATAGGGGTGCCAGAAAGAGAAGAACAGAAGCAAGAAATTGAAACTTATTTGAACAAATAATGAAGGAAAACTTCCCCAATCTGGTGAAGGAAATAGACTTCCAGGAAGCCCAGGAGTCCCAAAGAAGTTGAACCCAAAAATGAACACACCAAGGCATATCATCATTAAGTTACCCAAGATTAAAGATAAAGAGAGAATCTTAAAAGCAGCAAGAGGAAAGGAGAGAGTTACCTACAAAGGAGTGCCCATAAAACAATCAGCTGATTTTTCAAAAGAAACCTTACAGGCAAGAAGGGCCTAGAAAGAAGTATTTGAAGTCGCAAAAGGCAAGGACCTACATCGAAGATTACTCTATCCAGCAGAGCTATCATTTAGAATGGAAGGGCAGATCAAATGTTTCCCAGATAAGGTCAAGTTAAAGGAGTTCATCATCATCAAGTCCTTATTATACAAAGTGTTAAAGGGACTTATCTAAGAAATTGAAGAAGATCAAAAACTATGAACAGTAAAATGACAACAATCCACAAGGAAAAAAATCCAAAACACTCAAACTCATGGTGATTGAATAGCATGCTATCAAACAATGAATGGGTTAAGAATGAGATCAAGGAAGAAATCAAAAAGTTTCTAGAAGCAAACGAAAATAACACACAACAGTCTGAGACCTATGGGACACAGTGAAGGCAGTCTTGAGAGGGAAGTTCCTAGCAATACAGGCCTACCTATAAAAAGATAGGAACATTTCACATAAACAACCTAACCCTACATCTGCAAGAACTGGAGGAACAACAATAAACAAAGTCCAGAGTCAGTAGAAGGAAGAAAATAATCAAGATCACAGTAGAATTAAATGACATAAGAGACTAAAAGACCAAATTTTGAAGATCAATAATTCCAGGAGCTGGTTTTTTAAAAAGATAAACAAAACTGAAAAGCCTTTAAGCAGACTCATCAAGAATAAAAGAGGAGCCAAATATATAAAACCAGAAATGAAAGAGGAGAAATGACAACTGATACCACAGAAATACAAAGAACTGTAAGAAATTACTATGAACTATATGTCAAGAAACTTGAAAACCTGGGTGAAATGGACAAACTTCTAGAAAAAACATAATCTTGCAAAACTGAAAGTAGAAGCAGAGATCCTAAACAGACCTATAACAGCTGGTGAAATTGGAAGTAATGACAAACTCCCATCACACAAAAGCCCTGGATCAGATGGTTTCATAAGAGAATTTTATAAAACATTTAAGGAAGAACTAACTCCTATCCTTCAAAGACTGTTGGAAAACCTCCAGGAAGAGGGAAGACTATGAAATGCTTTTTGTGAGAACAGCATCATCCTAATTCCAAAACCAAAGACACAACAAAGAAAGAAACTACAGGTCAATATCACTGATGAATATAGATGCTAAAAACCTCAACAAAATATTGGCAAACCACATCCAGCAATAAATGAAAAAGATCTTACACCATGATCAAGTGGGATTCATCCCAGGGATGCAAGGATGGTACAATATTTGCATATTAATACCCATAATATAACCCATAAACAAAAATCACATGATCATATCTACAGATGCACAAAAAGCACTTGGTAAGTTACAGCACCCATTTATGATAAAAAGACTCATCAAAGTGGGAGCAGAGGGAGCACACCTCAATATAATAAAGGCCATATATGAAAAACCTACAGCCAATATCATACTCAATGCATAAAAACTAAGAGCTTTCCTACTAAGATGAGGAACAAGACAAGGACATCCACTTTCACCACTTCTATTCAACATGGTATTGGAAGTCCTAGTCACAGCAATCAGACAAGAAGAAATAAAAGGAAAGGAGGACGCAAAAGTGTCATTGTTTGCAGATGGCATGATAATGTACACAAAAACCCCCACAGACTTGACCAAAAAACAACTCAACCTAATAAGTGAAGTTGGCAAAGCAGCAGGGTACAAAGTCAATATTCAGAAATTGAAGGCGTTTTTGTATACCAACAATGAAATATCAGAAATGGAAGTCAGGAAAAAAATTCCATTTGCAAGAGCAACAGGAAAAATAAAGTACCTAGGAATAAAACTAACGAAGGAGGTGAGAGACCTGTACTCAGAAAACCACACAACACAGAAGGAAGAAATTAAGGAAGACATGAATAAACAGAAAATATTCCATGTTTATATTTGGAAGAATTAACATTATTAAAATGTCCACACTACCCAAAGCAATTTATAGATTCAATGCAACCTCTATTAAAATACCAATGACATACCTCACATTTCTAAAATTTATATGGAATCATAAATGACCTTGAATAGCCACAGAAATTTTGAGAAAGAACAACAAAGTAGGAGGAATCACCATACCTGACATCAAACTATATTACAAGACTACGGTAATCAAAACAGTCTGGTACTGGCATAAGAAAAGACACATGGACCAATGGAACACAATAGAGAGCCCAGAAATAAACCCAAGTTTCTATGATCAATTAATATTACACAAAGTGGGGAATAAGCATAAAATGGAGTAAAAATAGCCTCTTCAACAAATGGTGTTGGGAGATCTGGACAGCTACATGCAAAAGAGTGGCTCGACTGAAAACTTACATCATACCCAAAAATAAACATAAGATGGGTAAAAGACTTAAATATGAGTCATGATACCATAAAAGTCCTAGAGGAAAACACAGGCAGCAAATTCTCAGATATTCCATGTAGCAGTATTTTCACCAATATGTCCCCTAGAACAAGGGACATAAAGGAAACAATAAACAAATGGGACCACATCAAATTAAAAAGTTTTGGCATGGCTAAAGAAATCATCAGCAAAATGAAAAGGGAACCAACCATATGGGAAAATATATGTGCCAATGATATCTCAGACAAGGGTTTGATATCCAAAATATATAAAGAACTCACACAACTCCACTCTAAGAAGACAAGCAGACCAATTAAAAAATGGGCAAAGGACCTGAACAGACAATTCTCCAAGGAGGGCATACAGAGGGTCCACAGACATATGAAAAGATGCTCAGTATCGCTAGCCGTCAGAGAGATGCAAATTAAAACCACAATGAGATATCTACTATTTCACACCAGTCAGAATGGCCATCATAAACAAGTCAACAAATAATAAGTGCTGACAAGGCTGTGAAGAAAAGGGAACCCTAGTACACTGTTGGTGGGATTGCAGACTGGTGCAGCCACTGTGGAAAACAGTATAGAACTCCCTCAAAAATATAAAAATGGAACTGTCTTTTGAACCAGGAATTCCACTGCTGGGATTATACCCTAATAGCCCTGAAACAGCAATCCAAAAGAACCTATGCACCCCAATGTTCATAGAAGCACACTTTTCAATAGCCAAGTGCTAGAAGCAACCCAAGTGCCCATCAGTAAATGAGTGGATCAAAAAAACTGTGGTACATTTACATGATGGAATACTACACATCAGAGAGAAAGAAGGAGCTCCTACCCTTCATGACAGCATGGATGGAACTGGAGAGCAATATGCCTAGTGAAGTAAGCCAGGCAGTGAAAGACAAGTACCATATGATCTCACCTATTACTGGAACCTAATCAACAAAACAAACAAACAAGCAAGCCAAATATAACCACAGACACTGAAATAAAGAGCAAACTGACAGTAACCAGAGAGGAAGGGGATGGAGATTAACAGGGGAAAGAAGGGAAAGAGTCATCAAGGAACATGTAAAGGACCCATGGACAAAGCCAAAGGGGGGTAGGATTCAGTGTGGGAGGTGGTGGTGGGTTGGGTGGGGGAAAGTGGTGGAGGGAAAATGGATACAAGTGTATTCAAACAATAAAAAATGGTAAAATAAATAAAAATAAAAATAAAATATAATGTGAAAAGAAAGAACTTAGGAAACTCAACACCAACCCCCGCCCCCCCAAAAAACAACTCCCCCCACCACGAAAAGCCCGATTGAAAAATGGGCAAAGGACCTGACCAGACACTTCTCCAAGGAGGATATACACATAGCCAATAGACACATGAAAAGATGCTCAATGTCACTAATCATCAGAGAAATGCAAATTAAAACCACAATGAGATACCGTCTCACACCAGTCAGAATGGCTATCATTGATAAATCAACAAACAACAAGCACTGGTTAGGATGTGAAGAAAGGGGAACTCTTACGCACTGTTGGTGGGAATGCAGATTGGTGTAGCCACTGTGGAAAGCAGTATAGAGATACCTCAAAGAATTAAAAATGGATCCGCCTTTTGACTCAGCAATCTCACTTCTGGGAATATACCCAAAGGAACCCAAAACTCTAATTTGAAAAAACATAAATACCCCTATGTTTATTGTAGCATTATTTACAATTGCCAAGATATGGAGGCAGCCCAAGTGTCCATCAGTAGATAAGTGGATAAAACAAGTATGAGATATTTATACAATGGAATTTTACTTGGCTGTAAAAAGGAAGAAAGTTTTACCCTTTGTAACAGTATAGATTATAGATGGACCTGGAAAGCATTATGCTAAATGAATTATGCCAGGCAGAGAAAGAAAACTACCATATGATTTCACTCATATGTGGAATCTAATTAACAAACAGAACTAAGAAGCAAAATAGAGACAGACTCATAGATAGCAGGAAGGCAGCTAAGGGGTAGGGGAGGGCAGCGGGTGGAGGGATTGAGCCTAAAGGAAATGGATGCATGGACAAGGATAATAGTGTGATGATTGTGGGGGGAAGAGAGTTTAAGGGGACTAAATGGTAATTTAAAAAAATACAATAAAATAATTCATAGCTCTAAATCAATAATAAATAAATTTTTTAAAACTTACAAAAAAGAAGTATGAATTGGTAGTTACAAAATAGTCATAGGGATATAACTATGCATGGTGCCAGGTGGGTATTGGAAAATATTGGGAGGCCTGCTCTCCAAGGTATTTCCAAGGTACATGATTGTCTAATCACTATATTGTACACCTGAAACTAATACAATAATAATATTGAAATAAAGTTAAACCGAATTCATACACTATAATCTAGTAGTTAGACTCCTTGTTCTGTACCTAAAAGAACTGAAAGCAGAGACCTAGACAACTGTACATGTTCATAATAGCATTATTCAAAATATCCAGAAGTTTAAAACAATCCAAGTGTCCATCAATAGATGGATAAACAAATATGGAATATACATAAAATGACCATTAATCAGCCATGAAAAGGAATTAAATTCTGATACATGCTATAACATGTTAACATTATACTAAGTAAAGTAAGGCACACACAAGAAAAACTAGTGTTTGTTTTACACTTAGAGAAAGCAGAACAGGTCACACACTGCGGGGGGTGCAGAATGGGGAGTTACTGTTTAATAGGAATAATGTTTCCATTTGAGATGAAGAAGATCTGGAGAGGAATAATAGTAATGGTTGCACGACATGGGGAATATACTTAATGGCACAGAGCTATACACTTAATGGTTAAAACAGTAAATTTTGTTAAATATGTTTTACCTAAATTTCAAGACACAAAAAATTTAACAGAAGAAACACATAAAAGCTGTACTTAGTGCCAAATAGGCAGATTTCCACAACTCCTTTGGGGAGGCAGTAGAGTGTGGTGCAGTGTTTGAGGTGACAGGCTCTGAATAAAGCTGCACTGCCCAGTCTGATCCTGGCTCTATCCTTTGTAGTTGTGTGACCTATGACAAGTTGCTTCACCTTTCCAGTTTATCTCCACATATAAAAGAAGGTAACTGTATCTTTCCCATAGGATTGTTGTGGATTAATGAGAATTCACACACAGCATTATGGCCCTTGGAATGAATTAATTTATATAGAGCATTGATGCAAAGAGATCAATAAGAATGAACTCACTGTTAATAGCCTTCTAAATCCACCAGTCACATGTCCAAAAATTTAATATGAAATATCTTCAATTTGAAATCTATTTTGGCGCTCAAGTTCCAAAAATTACATAGTAATAATTCATAAGTGTTCAGGTATACATGATCAGAAACAGGTCTTTTTTCATTTTGATTTGTCAGCTCTATGTGCTTTCCTAATCTCTACAGTTGATGCTTGAACAACACTGGTTTGAACTGCTTGGGTCCACTTATATGCAGGTTTTTCCAGTAAATACTGTTAAATATATTTTCCTTATGACTTTTATAACATTTTATTTTCTCTAGTTTATTTCAATAATACAGTATATAAAACATGAAATATACAAAATATGTTAATCAACTATGTTGTTGGTAAGGCCTGTGGTCAACAGTACACTATTTACTAGTATTCACATTTTGGGGGGGAGGTCAAAATTATATGTGGATTTTTGACTTTATGAGGAGGGGCAAGGGTTAGCATCCCATGTTGTTCAAGGGTCAACTGTAGATTTCAGATGATAGCAAGAAAAATTTATACATTATATATCCTTCACTGTCCTTTCCCTCCACTAATCACTAATTTGCATGACGAAGAACACCCTCAATTCACTATAAATTATGTGAATTTCTTGAAGTTGCAGCCACTAAGAAAATTAAATTTTCAGAAGATTCATAAGTGGTTTGTTTTGCTCTGAAATTCATACTAGGCACTCATTTCTGTTATACATTTCCACTTAAAACTTTCAAAATAATTTGTTTCAAAGGAACACTATATACTTACCAACTGAAGATAGAAATCAGAAGGACTATTTATATGACAAACCATTACTGAAGCATCCATCATTTCTTTAGGCAAAATAGGTGGATGATAGTGTAAAATCGTATTTTTTTCACAATGACTTCCTGGTGAGTTTGACCTAAACCTAGTTAAAAGAATAATCAAAAGCATAATTAGGAGCCATTTTCTTTAAGTCTCTCTTCTCTCAGTGACTTGATCTAAGGAAAGGACTCGTACATATACTGATTTATCTACTAAGAGTATACCCTTTCCAACTTCTCTCTTCTAACTTATAATACTTCTTGGTATTGTATCCAATTACAAAAAAAGGGTTAAATAAGATGTTAAGTTTCAAACCTCAATAATTAACCTTCAAATTTGTGTTGGAGCATTTTTGAGCTGGACCTCTAAGTTTCTCTACTCTTTTGAATTGGTAACCAGTCTGACAGGAGAGTTGAGGGCTCTCCATGGCCCCTTGCAGCTCCCAGACCCTACTTTTATTTTTTTCAGAAGAGAACCTACTTAGTTCACTTCCAGAGTCGTGTAATTGCTCAGGACAGAAAGTTAGTATCTTCCACTATCTCTGCAGTAACTGAGATGAGGGAGGAAATGAACTCACAGAACCCATTCTAGATTCATATATTAAATACAGACTAGTTAGAAAATTTGTCAGGAACTGTTAAACTACAATTCCTTTTGTAAAGAGTATATTTTATTGATTATGATGTTACAGTTTTTCCAATTCCCCCCCTTTATCCTCCCTCTGCCCTGTACCCCCTCCAGTATTCAACCTCTTTAGTTCATGTCCATGGGTTGTACATGTAAGTTCTTCGAATTCTCTGCTTCCTATACCATTTTTGACCTCTTCCCATCTATTTTATGCCTACCAATTATGCTTATTATTCCCTGTACCTTCTCCCCATTCCTTTCCTCTCTGCTGAAAACCCTCTATGTGATGTCCATTTCTCTGATTCTGTTCCTATCCTGTTGTTTGCTAGTTTTTGTTCTTGTTTTTCTTTTCTTTTAGGTTCATTTGTTGATAGTTGCAAGTTTGCTGTCATTTTACTATTCATAGTTTTTGATCATCTTCAATTTCTTAGATAAATCCCTCTAACATTTCATATAAGAGCTTGGTGATGATGAACTCCTTTAACTTGACCTTATCTGGGAAGCAATTTATCTGCCCTTCCATTCTAAATGATAGCTTTGCTGGATCTCTATCATTTAGAATGTAGGACCTACATCTTGAATGTAGGTCCCTGCCTTTCATGACTTCAAATATTTCTTGCCAGCCTGTTCTTGCCTGCAAGGTTTCTTTTGAGAAGTCAGCTGATAGTATTAAGGACACTCCTTTGTAGGTAACTCTCTCCTTTCCTCTTGCTGCTTTTAAAATTCTCTCTTTATCCTTAATCTTGGGTAATTTAATTATGATGTGCCTTGGTGTGTTCCTCCTTGGGTCTAACTTTTTTGGGACTCTCTAGGCTTTTTGGACTTCCTGGGTCTTATTTCTTTTGCCAGATTGGGAAAGTTTTCCTTCATCATTTGTTCAAATAAATTTTCAATTTCTTGCTCTAGTTCTTACCCTTCTGGCACCCCTATAATTCAGATATTGGAATGTTTAAAGTTGTCCCAGAGGTTCCTAAGCCTCTCTTCTTCTTTTTTTTTTTTGAATTCTTGTTTCTTCATTCTGTTCCAGTCGGATGTTTACTTCTTCCTTTTGTTCCAAATTATTGCTTTGAGTCCTGGTTTCCTTCCTGTCACTGTTCGTTCCCTGAGTATTTTGCTTCATTTCATTTTGGGTAGCTTTCATTTGTCCTTTCATTTTGCAACCAAGCTCAATCAGTTCTGTGAGCATTTTGATTACCAGGGTTTTGAACTCTCCATCAGGCAGGTTGGCTATCTCCTTGTCTCTTTCTGGAATTTTGCTCTGTTCTTTCATTTCGGCCATATTTCTTTATCTCGGCACACCTGTTAAATTGTAAGGGGGTGGGACCTTAGGTATTCACCAGGGCAGGGCAACCCTCCTTGCTGTGCTCTGATGCTGCCTGTGGGAGAAGGGCCAGCAAGGGAACAATGCAGTTCGCCTGCTGAGCTCTAGCTCCACTTTCCACCAAATCCTCATTTAAGACTGGGAGTTTCTCCCACTGAGGCAACCCCTGCTGTAGTCCAGTCAGCTGAGTGTCAGTCTCCCGTTCAGCCAGCCCCACCAGCATGGTCCATTGCCTTGCAGCAGGTTCTCTCAGTCTATCCATCTTACAGGTCTGCTTGGTCTGGTTGACTGTTTCTTTAATTCCTTGATTGTCAGAGTCCCATGCAGTTTGATTTTCTGGCACTTCTGTTTGTTTATTGATTTTAGATTGGTTGTTATCCTCTTTTTGGTTGTGTGAAGAAGTGAAGGGTTTCTACCTACCCCTCCATCTTGGCCAGAACTCTACAATTCTTGAAACCCTAGCGCAGTTGCTTGTGAAGTTATCAAGAGTATTGTTCACTATCTACAAATAGTTTCTACTTTGAGGTACTGTGCTTTCTCTATTTCTTTAAATCAAATGATCTGAACAAAGTTTTCACAGACAACTGTAATTAGAAAGCTTGACAGTAATATTTTTAATCTCTTAACAGAGAATGTTGAAGTTATATTTGAAGCCCATAGTTTTTAAAGGTAAAATCTGCTATTCCAATTTATAGCTATAATCTCAAAAAATATTTAAGGTTTAATAAATTACCTACCTGGCCAGTTCCATAAAAACTAATGCATCTCTAAGAGACACAGGCATGTCACTGCTTATTTTATTTGTTGGTGGTTTCTGCAGATCTACAATAAGCACACCATCTTCTTCTCCAAAAACTTTCATTAAAACAGCCTTGTTGTTTACCATTTTCAAAAACTCGACTTTAGCTTCTTCTCCCCATGCTTCATTCTGTGGAAAAAGTTAAATTCCAATTAACTCAGTAATTACAGTTAGCTCTAATGTTATAATGCTCGGGATTTAGCTTTACACCAACTGAAGTCTGCAAATCTGAGCAGAGGCACTGAGTCAACCACAGACATTAAAAGCAGAAGCTGAGGCCACAAATCTGAGGATAGTCTTATAGATGCACAGTTGTGGGTCATACTTTGATATATAAATATCATCTCAAGGTTGTATAGCTACTGCACTTCAGGACTTAGTTTCTCTTCTCAATATTAGTAGAAAGATTATAAATATTTTAAAATAAAACATGTATTAAATATAAATTTTCCACTTAAATGATAAAAAATTCAAAAGGTAATTCTGGAAGTATCATGGAAGCCATGTAATACAATCAAGATGTTTATAACCATGACCAGTTAACTTAGTTCCTATTACTACAATAAATGAGGTATATGCTACTTAAATGAAGAAAAATATTCACCCACTAGAAAAAAGGTTTTTAGGTTGATCTTTGAAACTTTACCTAAACCTAAAGTAAATTTCAAGAATCAAAACTACACATTCCTTAAAAACAAAAATAAAACATTTTTCTAAAGGTTTTATGAGCATAAAAGTAAAGCCTACTCAGAATAAGAAACAATAAAAAAAACAATTTACCATTTTGAGGAAAACACATTTTTATGTTTTCTCCTAGTTTTTATTCATTTACTCATTCTTTCAAATATCTGCTACATGCCTGGAGTACAATAATGAGCAAACATATAGATTCCTGTTTTTATAGATTTCATAATAATATAACTGCTTAAAATGTTTTCTTACACACAACCCCTATCTCCCAGACGTTTGCAATCTCAATAAGGAATATCCAGATATCCATAAATACTACAAAGCAGAATGCCATATGGACTATAAGTAATGAACAATGTGCCAAGGAGACAGTGAAGAAATGTACAGAAACATAAACCACACCATATTTTATTTTCCCATACTTGTTTAACTTCAAAACTTAGTGGTTTGCTTGGACATTTCACCTATCATTATGTTCACATATGTTTATTCAAGTTCCCACTAAGAACATTTCCAGTTGTGGAAAGCAAAGTTAGTTTCTTGTTTCATCAGCACCTATCGGGTTATTACGCAAAATGGATTTACCAGGAGTAGTGATGCCTTAAACCTATACTCAGCAATCTGACTGGCAATGCCTAGCCAAAACTGGAATACTTAGCCCCCAAGATGAAAGCATAATTTGAGTTCCACTTACTGAATTCTGTGGAACAATGTCCTTCAATGAGCATGGTTGTGCTAATGGCTGGACGTCTTTCAGCAGCCCTTCAATATATGGTTCAGACTTCCTTAGGGCCAGACATAAGTCATTTAGTACTACACGTTGCTCAGCAATGTGTTCTGATCTCACATGGTTATCACCAATTCTAGGAAGAATTCCAGTAATATTTTTTGAAAATGCTTCAAACCCAAACTTATTTCTCCCATAAAAGTTACACATTTCTAAGAGTATTCTCCTTACATTAAATCTTCTAGGAAATTATATTCTAATGCATATTTCCTTACAATACAGATTAAATCCAGCTTTTGTAAGTACAGACACTTTTTCTTATCTGTAGCGTACATACTCAATTGCCTTTTTCTGAGTTGTCTTGCATATATCTATTTAGCTTGAACTTAAGGGGATAATGATGTCCCCAAATAGACATCTACTTATTTATAAAGCTATGACCAGTAAGTAATTAGAGAGCATGCTGTGTAGTTAATACTGGTCCTTATTACAAAAGCATTCTTAATTTGTTTTATTTTCTTGGAAAACATTTTTGAACATAGAGTGAGCTAGACACTATGCCACTTTAACATGTATTAATAAAATAAGAGAAATTTTATTAAAATTTTTAGTCAATCATCCTACAGCTAACTACAACACTTTAGTTCAAATAAACTATTTTTATGCATCATTCCCATGCTTCGAAAAAACAAAGAAGAGTAAGTTCAGATACATTGAGAATCTCCTTTTCTTAGGTCCCTGTCTAGTAACACTGTTAAATAATACTTTATTAATTTAATAATTAGTAAGACAAATAATAGAGCAAAATAAAAAGTATATGCCTTAGAAGTGAAGAAATGTAAATTACTCCTCTCCACTCTTTCCCAGTTTCCTTTATTCTTTATACCCTCCCCGCAATCACAAATGTTTCCAAGCAGACTGGGTACACACAATAATTATAAAATATCATACCCTGTAACAATTAGGACTTCAGAATTTCCAAAATCTACCATAAATATTTGTATTAGTGCAACTTCACATACTGAGAATTTGGTTGGACTACAATATTTTCTAACGTTTTCCTTTTCTATTGGAATTAATTCAGTAATAATTCCTCGACACCACATTCCATTTTCAATACTGCTGACAAATACTGTTGCACCTAATAAGGGAGACAAATCATATCAATGTTTATGGAGAAATAATACCTAATAAGCTCTAATTTACAAATGTGTACATTACTTACACTACTAAGAAGTCTTAACTCATTTATCTACTGATGATATAGTACTATGTCATTTATCTACTGATGATATAGTACTATGAGAAGAATGAAAGTAGTGTATTAGTATAGTGTTATAGAGAACCTTATGAGCTAAATGGGGAGATAAAAACAAAGAATACTCAGAAGTCACTTTTTGAGGGCCTATATTTTATGAACTATAACATATATGAATAGGAGCATGCTGCCATCAAGACATTCAAGAAAGACAGGCAAATAAATTACTACAGTATGTTGTATTTGTAACAATAAAAACCTTCTATCCTTGTATATGTACAACACATGCATGTACAGATACACAAAATATTGTGAAATACTTTGGTAACAGAAAATAACAATTACCTTCACTTGGTTAAGGGCAATGAGAATAAGTAATGAAAAAGGCAGAGTGTGAAATGTCAAAATTATATTAATACACAGTGGAATTCAAGAGAAAGAGAAGATGAACCAAAGACTTACCAGCAGAGGACGATCTTATGGAGGGATCAGATGAATTACCAATTAATAGCAAAGAAAAAAAGAGCAAGGAAAAATGAGCAAGGAAAAAAAGAGGCCTGAATTTGAATGCTTACAGTGAGCTCAGCAATATCCTTGGTATTTTATGTCTGAATTCACTTACTCTGTCAACTAACCTGTGGAGATGGTGCTCCCATCACATAGATGAGGCAACCAGGCAAAGAGAGGTTGAAAAGAGAGGTACTCCAAGCCACAATGGTTACTTAGAAGAGTGGGAAGAGAATGCAGGTAGTCTTAGAACCCATTCTTTTAAAAACAACTATGCATCACAGAGAATTTGGTAAGCCATTGATTATAAACATAGGATGCTGTATATTCACCTTTGTGCATGCTAATAAAAACAGGAGTTGAGAGGTACTTCAGGGTGGGCTTTTAAAATTTCAAGTTCGACCGAAACATTTGTGTTTGGTCTTCAGATTGTCATGGATCCTTCTCTTATGCTTATATACCACATAACCAATATTCTTAGTTTTAACCTACATGCTATTAAATAAATCTTTCTTGCAAAAGATAAGAAAAAAGCCTGCTGAAGCCATTTGCTGTTCTACATAACGAAGAATGAGAAGAAAAAGGGAATAATAAGTTATCCTTCTAAAGCATATCACATTTCTACCCTTGTAAAAATGCCTCAAAATATAATTGAGTAAATCATGTACACTTACCTTGGAATAATAACTATTAGTTTTTGGTTTATTTTGAAAAATATATTTTATTACTACCAGCAGGAGGGACATGGGGGTGGTGGATACACTGGGTTCAGGGTATGTGTGGTCTGTGAGGAGATGATTATGACTGGGAAGCTGGAAGGAGAGGGTGTGGGTCTGGAGGCCAGCTCCAAGGACTTCTCGGGTATACTTGTGGGAACAGCTAAAGGACTCATAGCAAGCTGCTGCCAGGCCACCAGTAAGATTAGGAAACTCCTAGAAATCTAACTGCCCATTCCTGTTCATATCCAATTTCTTTATCATGCAGTTAAGGATACCAGGGTCCTTCTGGTTCTTCGTGAATGCGGCCAGTTCTGTATTCCTGAAGGTTAGGAATATCTTGGAAAGTGTATAGCTGTTACTGTCCTTTCCAGCATAACTCTGGAAAACACCAATCAGGGACTTGATGCACCAGTAAGTCTCACTAAGACTGGACATTTTTGCCATGTTGGAGTAGAGTGATGCACAAAGGCTGTGAGCACGGAGCAGTGTGGTGAGCTTTGGGCAGCGCTCAAATTATTAATTTAAAACAATGAATGATTTTCTGGCTTTCTTAGAACACTTTCTAAATGGAAGCTGAGCAATTTTGGGCATGTATTAAATTTTTGAGAATTATTTGCAGCCATAAAAATAAGTTTAACACTATACTTCCCTCCTTTAAGATACTCATAATTTAAGTGCTATTTTTGTTTTAAAATGATCAATCTTTTGTTATAAGCATATGATGACCTTAGGCTTCTAATATTCTGTTAAGCTACAAACATGAGCTAAGCGTTAATCACACTTAATTTTTTAAATAACATTTTTAATTTTTGTTCAAGTACTGTTTTTTGTCTTATTCCCACACCACTCCCCATGCTCCAGCTCTATCCACTCCTTTCTGTTTCCACCCCCCACCATTATTGTCCATATGTCCTTTATAATTATTCCTGTAAACTCTTCACCCTTTTCCCCATATGCCCTCCCCTCTTCCCTCTGGTCACTGACAGCCTGTTCTCAATTTTGATGTCTTTAGTTATATTCTGCTTCCTTGTTCATTTTGTTGATTAGGTTCCACTAACAGGTGAGATCAGATGGTATTTCTCCCTCACTGCCTGGCTTATGTCACTTAGCATAATGCTCTCCAGTTCTATCCATGCTGTTGCAAAGGGTAGGAGCTTCTTCTTTCTTTCTGCTGTGTAGAATTCCATTGTGTAAATGTACCATAGTTTTTAAATCCATTCATTTACTGATGGGCACTTACGTTGCTTCCAGGACTTGGCTATTGTAAAGTGTGCTGCTATGAACATTGGGGTGCAGAGGTTCTTTTGAATTGGTCTTTCAGGGTTCTTAGGATATAATCCTAGCAGTGGAATTGCCAGGTGAAAAGGCAGTTCCATTTTTACATTTTTTGAGGGCTTGTTCCATACTGTTTCCACAGTGGTTGCACCAGTCTGCAACCCCACCAACAGTGTGCTAGGGTTCCCTTTTCTCCACAACCTCTCCAACACTTGTTTGTTGCATTATGATGGCCATTCTCAATGGTGTGAGGTGGTATCTCATTGTGTTTTAATTTGCATGTCTCTGATGGCTAGTGATACTGAATACCTTTTCATGTGTCTCTGGATCCTCTGTATGTCCTCCTGGGAGGAGTGTCTGTTCAAGACCTTTGCCCATTTTTAAATTGAGTTGCTTGTCTTCTTAGAGTGAAGTCATGTGAGTACTTTATATATTTTAGATATCAAACCCTTGTCTGAGGTATCATTAGCAAATATGTTTCCCCATTTGGTTGGTTCTCTTTTCACTTTAATGCTGTTTTACTTAGCTATGCAGGAGTTATTTTGATGAGATCCCATTTGTTTATTCTTTCCTTTATGTCCCTCTAGGAGACATATTAGTGAAAACATTGCTGCATGGAATATCTGAGATTTTCCTGCCTAAGTTCTCCTCTAGGACTTTAATGGTGCCATGGCTTATTTTTAAATCTTTTATCCACCTTGGATTTATTTTCATGTATGGTGTTAGTTGGTGCTCGAGTTTCATTTTTTTTGCATGTAGCTGTCCAGATCTCCCAACACCATTTGTTGAAGAGGCTATTTTTGTTCCATTTTATGCTTCTTCCCTCTTTGTCAAATATTAATTGACCATAGAGACTTGGCTTATGTCTGGGCTATCTATTATGTTCCATTGGTCCATGTGTCTTTTCTTATGTCAATACCAAGCTGTTTTGATTACTGTGGCCTTGTAATACAGTTTGATAGCAGGTATTGTGATCCCTCCTACTTTGCTCTTCTTTCTCAAAATTGCTGCAGCTATTCAGGGTTGTTTATGGTTCCATATAAATTTTTGCAATGTTTGTTCTATGTCTGTGAAATATGTCATTGGTACTTTAATAGAGACTGCACTGAATCTATAAATTGCTTTGGGTAGTATGGACATTTTGATGATGTTAATTCTTACCATCTATGAACACAGTACATGCTTCCATTTGTTTGTATCTTCCTTAATTTCTTTCTTCAGTGTTGTACAGTTTTCTGAGTACAGGACTTTTACCTCCTTGGTAAGGTTTATCCCTAGGTATTTTATTTTTCTGATTGCTATATCAAATGGTATTTTTTCCTGATTTCTGTTTCTGACATTTCATTGTTGGTATACAAAAATACCTTCAATTTCTGAATATTGACTTTGTATCCTGCTGTTTTGCCAAATTCATTTATTGGGTTGAGTCTGCAGGATTTTCTATGTACACTATTGTGTCATCTGCAAACAATGAGTTTTGCTTCCTCCTTTCTAATTTCTACGCCTTTATTTCCTTTTCTTGTCTGACTGCTGTGACTAGGACTTCCAAAACTATGTTGAATAGGAGCGGTGAAAGTGCACAAGCTTGTGTTCTTCCTGATCTTAGTGGGAAAGTTTTTAGTTTTTGCACATTGACTATGATGTTGGCTGTAGGTCTCTCATATATGGCTTTTATTATGTTGAGGAATGCTATGTGTATTCCCACTTTGCTGAGTGTTTTTTATCATAAATGGGTGCTGCACCTTATCATATGCTTTTTCTGCATCTACTGATATGATCATGTGATTTTTGTCTTTTGTTTTGTTAATGTGATGTATTATGTTCATAGATTTGTGAATATTGTACCATCCTTGCATCCCTGGGATGAATCCCACTTGATCATGCTGTATGATCTTTTTAACGTATTCCTGGATTCAGTCTGCCAGAAGTTTGTTGAGGATTTTAGCATCTATGTTCATCAGCGATATTGGCCTGAAATTTTCTTTGTTGTGTCTCTATATGGTTCTGGGATTAGGATGATGCTGGCTTTATAAAGAGAGTTTGGGAGTCTTTCATCTTCTTGGATTTTCTTGAATAGTCTGTGAAAGATAGGGGTTAGCTCTTCCTTCAATGTTTTGTAGAATTCTCCTGTGAAACCACCTGGTCCAGGGCTTTTGTCTGTCGGGACTTCTTTGATTACTGCTTCAATTTCATCAACTATTATTGTCTGTTCAGGCTTTCTGCTTTTTCTTCATTGAGTTTTGGAAGATTATATTTTTCTAGAAAGTTTTCCTGAATCCTAGGTTTTCAAATTTCTTGGCATATAATTCATAGTAATTTCTTATAATCCTTTGTATTTCTGTGGTATCAGTTGTAATCTCTCCTCTTTCATTTCTGATTGTGTTTCTTTGGGTCCTCTCTTGTTTTTTCTTGATGAGTCTGCTTACAGGCTTGTTGATTTTGTTTATCTTTTCAAAGAACCAGCTCCTGGATTTATTGATCCTTAGATTTGTGTTTTTAGTCTTTATGTTGTTTAATTATGCTCTGATCTTGGTTATTTCCTTCCTTCTGCTTGTTCTGGGCTGTCTTTGTTGTTGTTCCTCGAGTTCTTGTAGGCATAGGGTTAGGTTGTTTATTTGAAATGTTTCTATTTTTTTTTTTTTAGGTAGGCCTGTATCACTATGAACTTCCCTCTCAAGTCTGCATTTGGTGTGTCCCATAAGTTTTGGGTAGTTATGAGTTCATTTTCATTTGTTTCCAAAACCTTTTTGATTTCTTCCTTGGTCTCATTCTTGACCCATTCACCATTTAATAGCATGCTATTCAATCTCCATGAGTTTGAGTGTTTTGGAGTTTTCCCATTGAGGTTGGTTTCTAGTTTCAATCCCTTGTGATTGGAAAAAATGCTTGATATGATTTCAATTTTCTTCAATTTCTTGAGGCTTGTTTTGTGACCTATCATGTGGTCCATCCTTGAAAATGTTCCACGAGCATTTGAAAAGAATGTGTATTTTGCTTCTTTGGGATGTAAGGCTCTCTATATATCAGTTAAATTCATTTGATCTAGGATACTGTTCAATGCCACAATGTCTTTGATGATATTTTGTTTGGAAGATCTATCCAACTTTGACAGCAGAGTGTTGAAATTCCCTACTATAATTGTGTTTCTGTCAATATCTTTCTTGATGTCCTCCAAGATTTTCTTTACATATTTGGGTGCTCCTATTTTGGGTGCATATATGTTTATAATGTTTATGTCTTCTTGATGGATTCTTCCCTTGAGTATTATGAAGTGACCTTCTGCATCTGTGTTTATGGCCCTTTTTTTTGAAATCTGCTTTGTCTGATATGAGTACTGCTACTCCAGCTTTTTTTCCCTGACCATTTGCTTGGAATATTTGTTTCCAGCCCTTCACTTTCAGTCTGTGTATGTTTTTTGTTTTGAGGTAGTTATTTTGTAGGCAGCATATGTGGGGGTCATGCTTTCATATCCATTCAGCTACTCTATGTTTTTTTATTGGAGCATTTAATCCATTTATGTTTAAGGTTATTATTGATAGGTACTTATTCATTGCCATTTTTTCATACCTGTGTTCCTCTCTTTCTTACCCTTTTCCTTCCTTTTCTTAAAGTAGTCCCTTTAGCATCTCTTGCAGAGCTGGTTTGGTGGAGGTATATTCTTTTAGCCTTCTTTTGTGTGGGAAGCTCCTTATTTGGCTTTCCATCTTAACTGAGAGCCTTGCTGGGTAAAGTAGCCTTGGTTGCAGGCCCCTGGTTTTCATTACTTGGAATATTTCTTGCCATTCTCTTCTGGCTTAGAATGTTTCCATTGAGAAATCAACTGTTAGCCTTACTGGGGCTCCCTTGTATGTTACTTCCTGTTTCTTCCTTGCTGCCTTTAAGATTCTCTCCTTGTCTTGGAATTTTGCCATTTTAATTACGATTAATCAACCTTTAATAAGAATTACTAAATAAGGCTAAACAGGTAACAGTTTTTGGCATTAGTTACATATTGATATTGACTGCTATTAAGAAAATGAGAAAAATGCTCTATTAGTCAAATAAACCATAGCTTTATTCACCTTATTGGAGTATAATCAAATTTAGCCAACAGAGTTAAAAGGAAAATATTTGTAATGAAAGCCTCAATTATAGCAAATAATACATGCTGTTAGAATTAGAATGGGCTGATTAAGTTTTCTAACTATCCTCCAGGAGGCTCTAGGAAATGGATGCCACCATTCTCCTGCATCTCATCAAGTGTTCAATGATATCCTGAACATTTATATGTGGACGTCAGGGGACTGTTGTCACACTATGAGGGATAATTTTCCCTGGAGACAAGGGGGAAAACTACATAATTCCCCTGCCTTGAGTTCTGTCATTTAATCAAAACTCATATTGCTCCATAATAGAGTTTTTGTATATATCTCACTCAGTGGTTAATTTTAATATTTAGCTAACTTATCTAAACAAAATTTAACTTAAGTTCAATAATTTTAAAACCCTTATGCTCAGAATATAAATGTTTATATGTGTTAGACAAATATTACAATATTTACATAAACTTGACATTTTAACTTGGAGTAATGTTCCATTACCTAGCTCCAAGATATCTGAAGGGTCAAGGTGCAAACTCTTATTGCAGAACTGATTCACCATCTTTTCCAACACTGTTGCATCATTTATTTGTGAATACTTCCGAATGTAGAAGTGGCAAGGGTGTATTACATGACTTACAAAAACAAGCTCTGGAGAACCTGGATAAGAATATTTAAACATTAATAAACCATAAATCAGGTAAAAATGCATTAAAACTGAATGCAATATCCTCTAAAACAGTATTCTGCAAACTCTAGAATACTTACGTCCCACAAGAATCCAACCCCGAAATAGTAACTAGACTGCTAAAACAAATCACATCTTCAACAAGGAATTCTTTAGCTATCTGAACCACAAATATTTTATTTTACTCGCAAAAATGTTCACTAAGTAGAATTGCAGTTCATGTGGTAGTTGATTCTAACGTCAACTGTATGCTGTAACTCCCTTGTATTATAATAAAACTTCTGCGTTTATTTATGAACATATTTGAAACTCAGAACCACATTGAAAATGATCAGGTTTCTCCTATAGCTCCCCAAATCCTGTTTAATCTATACTATACCTAAAGAATCAACAATTAGCTCAGAGCCACTCTGAATCCCAAATCTTATCAGGTTAGAAAGGTGTGAAAAAAATGTCTGGGTAAAGTCAACAGACAGCAGCATTTAGAGGAAGATGTATGTGTTTTCATGGAGGCAGGGTAGGCTACAGTAAAAGAAAATGAGGAATTTATTGTATATAACAGTAATTAAGCCAAATGTTACTACTGATATGAAAAATCTCCAGAGCATAATGTTAAGAACACTATTCTGTTAATTCCTTTGTTATCAGCATTAATAGATATGTTATGTTTTCCGTAAAAAAAAACTAGAAAAATAATTTATGTATATCTGCTTGTATATGCATAAACCAACCCTGGAAGGGAGAGACAAACAGGATAGAGTGGGTTAGGGGAAAAGTTTCACAGGGTATTTTAATACATGTATTTAATTTTTACTAGATGTTTTACCTAGTAAAAATGTTTGAAAAACAAAGACTTGGAGGACTGGAATTGGAGATAGACAAATATAGATAAAAATTGAGTGAATAGATCAATTTAACTATCCATTCTACAGATCACAAAAAATAGCTATATTGAGGATGGGGTAAAGGGATGCATGTAAATGGGAAGGCAGCTGAGAGAAGCATTATAAATTTCAGAAATATTTTTGCCAAAAACAACCAAAACTTTTAACATTGAAAAAAAGTTTTACTCATTACCTCACCCTATATAAGAGTTACTATGCATAGAGCAAACACTCCAACATCAAGTTCAGTTGTTAAAGTACCTGCTTTTGATCCAAAAGGAATAGATGATTTTTTCTGAGGAGGCTTGTTTGGATAAGTAGGTGTCTCCATAAGATCATCTGTGAGGCATGCTTCATCAAGATAGGAAATAAAGGCAATTGTACTAATTTTGTTTTAAGTTGACAATGGCATAGTATTGTTTAAAAAGCTGTATTTATATTTGTCAAAATACTGGAAAGGCAAGACCCCTTGTATCAGTAGGTAAAGTCATGAGAGGCTTCTTAACTCACTGAGGTGTCAGTGATGATATTTCAGTAGAAATGAGAGCAAACAGCATGTCCTTTTTCTGTATGCAAACATCACTCTGGAGAGCAACCAATGAAACAGATATGTGTGGGGGGCAGGGGCAGGGACAGAGAACCAAGTGAATCTTAAAAATGGTCTTCAAGAAGACTGGTAGTCTAACTCCAAATAGTAGTATCTCACTCTCATGTTAGTAGAGAGAACACCAACACTGAAAATCTAATCAGATCATTATGATGTACTTAAATATTACAAAAGAGATAATATATTCACAATAATTCAGTTTATAACAGATTATATCTCAAAGATTTAGGAGAAGCTATTACTTAAGGTCAAAGTCATGAGATTACTTCTATAAATCTCATTTATATTTTCATTTTTTATACAAGGTATATATATGTGGAACTAGAAAGTCAAATACCCTAAATATTATATTTACACTTCAGAGTTTAGCTGTATTACTGTACTAAAATAGAAATTACCCTACATTTAGAAAAAGTTGATAGTGGAGGCTGGTGTAAGCTAATAGCAGTTCCTTTCTGTGAAGTACAGGGACAGAAGGTAATAACTTTGTTTCTAATTATGATACTTCATTTTCTTGCTTTCGTATTGTCACTCACTTTCTGGATTTTCTTCAATAATTTCTTCAATGATCACATCAGGGCTAGATCCCACCTTAGGTAGAATAGCAATGGTTTTAGGGGTTGTTACAACCACCTCTTTCTGTGCTTGGATGTTTTTTGCTTCCAAATACATATCACTGGTTTCTGATTTTAAAGGAGTTGGAGGGGCTTCATTAGTCAAGACAGACACGTCAACCTTTTTTTTTCCTGGTGATGGGAATGTATCACAAGAAAATTCCTTTTCATGATTATTTTGAACATTCCGGCCAATTTCATTTTCCTGGGGATCACATCTGTTGAAAACACAGAAGCACATGACTACTTTAGATCACTTCATAAAATCTCTGTGTCTACCCTCAACCCATTTCCTTTCCACAGGATAGTTAACACTTGTGACACACACAAAGGGGTGAAGTTATACAGGTGTCTGGGGTACTGTTTAGCAGCTTTTTTGATATATAATATATAATCTATACACAATTAATTCACTAATTTTTACTAAACTCTAAGATTTGTGTAACCATCACCACAATCTAATTTTAGAATATTTCTATTATCCCCCTACACCCACACACATACACAGAAATATGGCATATTCTCAGCCCAAGGATTGTTAAAGGGCAACAAGAGGTTGTAATCAATGTGATTCTGAAGAAAGAGGTTGACAATCACACTACACTGGTCTGGTCCTAAAACAGCAGTGGATATAATTTTTCAAAAGAAGTCATTCTGATTTCGTCTAGGTGTCTGATTTTAAATTATGCTATTACTTCTATTAATTCACTGGCCTAAAAGTAAAGTGTAGGAAACAGTGAAAAGCATGATCCTAAACATGTTAGAAACCTCAACCTTGGCTAGAAATCACCATTAGTCTGAACCCTTTGGATAAGACTATTCGATATGACTATTCACTAACCCACAGCTGATAATTCATTCTGTTTACTTTGTATTTTTCTATCTTCTTTATTAGTCACACAGATTTAGGCAACCAAATACACAAATATAGAAATTCTATCAAGCCCTGGCTAGTGTGGCTGAGTGGACTGAGCACCAACCTGTAAACTAAAAGGTCACCAGTTCGATTCCCAGTCAGGGAACATGTCTGGGTTGTATGTCAAGTCCCCAGTTGGGGGTGTGCAAAGAGACTAGTTGATGTATCTTTCATGCATGCTTCGATATTTCTTCCCCTCTCTTTCACTCTTCCTTCCCTTTTTTCTAAAAATGAGTAATTTAAAAAATATTTTTGAAAATTCTATCAAGACTTCCACTCAACAAGGCAGCTTAGGCAGACATGGCTCACCTCTTCACATGACCACTTCAAAATTACAACTGAAATATAGAACAACCATCACTCAGAACCATCAGAAGTTGAATGGAAAGAAAGTCTGACAACTATGGAATAAAAGAAACTAGATCCATCCAGACTGGCAGGAGGGGTACAGACAACAAGTGTGCTGGATAAAAATTCAAGAGGGATATCTCAGGAGTGAGGAATCCCAGCCCCACATGGCAACCCCCTAGACCAGGGTTCCAGTGCCAGGAAGATTAGTCCCCACAACTTTGAGCTAAACATCCAGGGGGACTGAGTCAGTGGAAGAAACTGCTGGACCACCAAGCAGTTCCTCTTCAAGAATCCACACATGGACTCACCTACTCAGACTCACTCCCTCTAAGTGCCAATGCTGGGGCAGCAGCTTAAAAGGCACCCGGCATACTGGGAGAAACTGAAGAGTCTGGCATCAAGGCAAGCACAGGCCACTGTCCCTTTTCTAAACCCTTCCTCCACAGAACCATAGAGCCAGCAAGGTGGTGACATATCTGAGACTCCATCAATCTGGCTACTATTTTACCTATCTTGGAGATCCCAAGACTCCAACCCACCCAGCTTACAAGCCCATCCAAGCTCCTTTTCCATATGAATGGCTGGTCTTGGCTCATGTTTCACAACTTCCTAAATCCTCTCAAATGAGCAATAGCTGGCCTCAGTGAGCCCCTAGCTCCCATATCTCTTGCTAAGTGGCCCCAAGACTGGCACTAGAAACAGCCATCCTAATTTACAGCTTGGCTTTGCTGGGAATCTCAAAGCCCAGAACAAGTAAAGGACATCTCAGACTACTTTATAGTTCAGGAAGGGTGGCCCCAGGCAAAACACAGGTGGGGGCTGACCTTGGCCTGTACTACCAATGCAACCCCAGGCCCAGCGCACCCAGTGAACAGCTACAAACCACATCAAAGCACTACCACCTTGCACAGCTGATTCTGCAAGGAGAGTAGAGATTGGTGGGCAGTGGTCATAGCCAATCCTTGCAGCTGACTAGCCTAGGTAAATCTCTGCCATTCATCTGCCAACAACAATCAAGGCTCAACTACGAGAGGAGTACGTGCCCAGCCCACACAAAGGGCATACCTTGAGAACCCAGCTTGGATGACAGGGGAGGCTGTGCCACTGGCCCCTATAGGACACTTATTACAATAGACCACACAACCAAAATACAGAGTCAACACAGCTATACCTAATACACAGAAACACACACAGGGAGGCTGCCAAAATGAGGAGACAAAGAAATGTGGCCCAAATGAAAATACAGATAAAAACTCCAGAAAAGAGCTACATGAAATGGAGATAAGCAATTTATCAGATGCAGAGTTTAAAATCCTGGTTATAAGGATGCTCAAGAAACTTAGTGAGGACCTCAGAAGCATAAAAAAGATTCAGTCAGAAATGAAGAATAGTCTTTCGGACAACACGGAAATGTAGGTAGATACATGTTGCCTCCCTGCACACCCCAAAAAAAGGATAATGACAAATTTAATAAAAAAAATAGCCAGAAATGCCAGAAAATTGAACTATATTGAAGTCTGACAACCAAGGAATTAAGGAAGAAACATTCATTCAGACTGGCAGAAGAGGTGGAGATAGGCAGCCACAACGAAGAGGATGTGCAGCAAGGAGGCGGATGGAGGACTGGAGAAGGCAAGGCATCAGCTAGTAGACTGGGCAGTCCTACATTTGTGTGTGGATAACTGGGAGGAACAACTGGGGAGTGAGTCAGGACATGCTATGCAGGGTTCCAGTACAGCAAAATAAAGTCTCAAAACCTCTGGCTGTAAAAACCTGTGGGGGTTGCAGCAGCAGGAGAAACTCTCACCCTCACAGGAGTATTCACTGGAGAGACCCACAGGGTCCTAGAATGTACATAAAACTACCCATCCGGGAATCAACATGAGAAAGGCCCAATTCGCTTGTGGGTAGCAGGGGAAGTGACTGAAACTTGGGAGAGGGCCGAGCAAGTGGCATTGCTCCCTCTCTGACCCCTCCCCCACATACACCACAAAGTAGGTTGACCCACCCTGGCACATACCTAAGGCTCTGCCCCTTACAATGTAACACATGTGCCAAGACAAAAAAAAATGGCCCAAATGAAAGAATGAACCAAAACTCCAGGAAAAGAACTTAGCCATGAGGAGACAGACAACGTATCAGATGCAGAGTTCAAAACATTGGTAATCAGGATGATCACAGAAATGACTGCATATGGGCTCAAAATAGAGGAAGAAGTGAAGGATATGCAACGTGAAATAAAGTATATAGGAAACCAACAGTGAAGGAAAGGAAACCAGGACTCAAATCAACCTTTTGGAGCAGAAGGAAGAAATAAATACTCAACAACAACAGAATGAAGAAATAAGAATTCCAAAAAAAAAAAAAACAAACTGAGAGGCTTAGGAAGCTTTAGGACAACTTTAAGTGTTTCAACATCCAAAACATAGGGGTGCCAGGACAATAGGAAGAGCAAGAAATTCCAAACTTATTTGAAAAAATAATGAAGGAAAATTTCCCCAATCTGGTGAAGGAAATAGACTTCCATGAATTCCAGGAAGCTCAGAGAGTCCCAAAGAAGTTGGATCCTAGGAGGAACACACCATGCACATCATAATTAAATTACTCAAGATTAAAGATAAGGGGGTCTTCCGGCCAAGATGGAGGCATAGGTAGACACACTGTACCTCCCTGCACAACTAAAAAAGGAACAACAATTTAAAAACAAAAAACAACCAGAACTGACAGAAAATCAAACTACATGGAAGTCTGACAACCAAGGAGTTAAAGACATATTCATCCAGACTGGTGGGAGGGGCAGAGTCAGGCAGCAGGGTGGAGAGGACTCGCAGCAAGGCGGTAGCTAGTGGATGGGGCACGTGAGGCGGTGGTTGGCCGACCAGCGAGGTGGCGGATTGTGGAATGGGGTGGGCAAGGGTGCAGACTGGGTGGTCCCACATTTGCACCCAGATAAACCATGTGACACAAACGGGGAGTGGGAACTCCCAGCCTCACAGGAAAGTTCGTTAGAGAGACCCACAGGGTCCTAAAATGTACACAAATCTACCCACAAAGGAACCAGCACCAGAAGGGTCCAATTTGCTTGTGGGTAGCGGGGGACGTGACTGAAATTCACCAGAGATTGGAGCATGCGCCACTGTTCCCTCTTGGACCCCTTCCCCACATACAGCATCACAACACAGCGACTCGGGTTACCCCACCCTGGTGAACACCTAAGGCTTTGCCCCTTACTATGTAAAAGGTGCGCCAAGAGAAAAAAAAAGAAGGCCAAATGAAAGAACAGATCAAAGCTGCAGAAAAAACTACAACTAAGTGACGAAGAGCCAACCTATCAGATGCACAGTTCAAAACACTGGTAATCAGGATGCTCACAGAATTGGCTGAGTTTGGTCGCAAATTAGATGAAATAAGTGAAGGCTATGCTAACGGAAATAAAGGAAAGTGTACGGGGAACCAATAGTGATGGGAAAGAAACTGGGACTCAAGTCAATGGTGCAGACCAGAAGGAAGGAAGAAACATCCAATCAGAAAAGAATGAAGAAATAAAATTTCAAAAAAATGAGAAGAGGCTTAAAAACCTCCAGGACATCTTTAAACATTACAACATCTGAATTATAGGGGGTGCCATAAGGATAAGAGGAAGAGCAACTAACTGGAAACTTACTTGAACAAATAATGAAGGAGAACTTCCTCAATCTGGCAAAGGAAATAGACTTCCAGGAAGTCCAGGAAGCTCAGAGATTCCCAAAGAAGTGAGACCCAAGGAGAAACACACCAAGCCACATCATAATTAAGTTACCCAAGATTAAAAATAAGGATAGAATCTTAGAAGAAGCAAGAGAAAAGAAAGCAGTAACCTACAAAGGAGTTCCCATCAGACTGTCAGCTGATTTCTCAAAAGAAACCTTACAGACAAGAAGGGGCTAGAAAGAAGTATTCAAAGTCATGAAAGGCAAGGACCTACATCCAAGATGACTCTATCCAGCAAAGCTTTCATTTAGAATGGAAGGACAGATAAAGTGCTTCCCAAATAAGGTCAAGTTAAAGTTCATCATCACCAAGCCCTTATTTTATGAAATGTTAAAGGGACTTATCTAAGAAAAAGAAGATAAAAAACATGTATAGTAAAATGACAGAAAACTCACAATTACTAACAACCACACCTAAAACAAAAGCAAAAGCAAACTAAGCAAACAACCAGAACAGGAACAGAACCACAGAAATGGAGATCACACGGTGGGTTATGAACAGGGGAGTGGGAGGGGGAGAGAGGGGGAAAAGGTACAGAGAATAAGTAGCATAGATGGTAAGTAGAAAAGACAGGGGGAGGGTAAAAACAGTATGGGAAAAGTAGAAGCCCAAGAACTTGTATGTGTGACACATGGAAATTAACTAAAGTGGGGGAAGGTGGGCAAGAGGGGGCATGCAGGGTAGAGAGGAGTGAAGGGGGAAAAATGGGACAACTGTAATAGCATAATCAATAAAATATATAAAAAAAGAAAAAGAAATGAACAAAATGAAAAAAAAAAGATTAACAATAAGGAGAGAATCTTAAAAGCAGCAAGAAAAAAGGAGAGTTACCTACAAAGGAGTTTCCATAAGACTATCAGCTGATTTCTCAAAAGAGACCTTGCAGGGAAGAAAGGGCTGGGAGGAAGTATTCCAAGTCATGAAAGGCAAGGACCTACATTCAAGATTGCTCTATCCAGCAAAGCTATCATTTAGAATGGAAGGGCAGATAAAGTGCTTCCCAGATAAGGTAAAGGAGTCTATTGCCAAGCCCTTATTACATGAAATTTTAAAGGGACTTATCTAAGAAAAAGAGGATGATAAAAAATATTAACAGTGAAATGACAACAAACTTACAACTATCAATAGCTGAACCTAAAACAAAACCAATTAAGCAAACGACTAGAACAGGAACAGAAATGGAGATCACGTGGAGGGCTATTAGCATGGAGGGGGTAGGGGGAGAATGGGTGAAAAGGTACAGGGAATAAGGAGCATAATGGTAGGTACAAAACAGACAGGAGGAAGTTACAAACAGTATAGGCAATGGACAAGCCAAAGAACTTATGTGTACGTCCCATGGACATGGACTAAGTGGGGGGAATGCTGGTGGGAGAGCTGAATGCAGGGCAGAGGGGAATAAAGGGGAGTAAAAACTGGGACAACTGTAATAGCATAATCAATAAAATGTATTAAAAAATAAAGAAATGGAGGATACACTAATTGAAATAAAGAACAATTTACAGGGGAAGTACAGTAGAATAGATGAAGCTGAGAATCAAATCAATAATTTGAAACATAAGTATAGGGAACCATTTTGTGTGGTGTGGCAAATGTAGCCCAGTCCCTAACTCAGAAAGTCCAGTGGGGAGCGAGTTGACACACAGGACCCACACCAATGGATTGGTTTTCTCATGGGAAATCAGGCCTGCACTGTATGTACCTAGGCTGCTATGAGGCTTGCTTTTGCTAAAACTCCTTAAGCCTGAATTGAGGCAGCAAACATTTACTGCATATCTTTAAAGTAACTTCCTAAAGTCTGTGCTAAACCTCCCAAGGATGGAATGTAACCAGTTCAACCACTTTTCCTTTGATCTGCAACATCCTTTTCTCTGAAGTAATTAGCAACATTCTTTCCTTTGTTATCTGTAAAAGGTAATCACCTGCAGCGAACCTGTGCATAGCAAATGAGGACCATCCTCATGTGATGTACCCAGAAAAGCAATAAAGCCTGTCCAGGAAGGGTCATAGTCTCTCTCACTTAGAGAGTGGCCATGCCATCCCCTTTTCTCCACAGGACTTCTGTAGTCCATGTGAATTTGTCCATCACAGCCACATGGACCCCCTGGGGCTGGGGTCTGCACCATATAAGGAAGCAAAAAACCACCAATCAAAACAACAAGAAGAAAAAAGAATCCAAAAAAATGAGGACAGTATAAGTTGCCTTTGGGAGAAATTCAAGAAGTCCAACATTTGCATCCTATGTGTGCCAGAGGGAGAAGAAAAAAGAGCAAAAAACTGTAAAATTATTTGAATGATGAAAGAAAATTTCCCTAATTTCATGAAGGAAATACACATGAAAGTCCAAGAAGCCAGTGAGTCCTGGAACAGGATGGATGCAAAGAGGCCTATTCCAAGACACATCACAATTAAAAAGCTAAAGGTTAAAGATCAAGATTTAATCTTAAAAGCAGGAAGAGAAAAGCAGTTAGTTACCTACAGGGGAGATCCCAGAGACTGTAAAACAAACTCTGCAGGTTGGAAGAGATTGGCAAGAAATATTTAAAGTCATGAAAAGCAGATATCTACAGCCACGATTGCTCTACCCAGCAAAGCTACCATTCAGAATTGAAGGGCAGATAAAGGGCAGACAAGAAAAAAACTAAAAAAGTTCATCACCACCAAACCATTATTATATGAAATATTAAAGGGACTTATTTAAGAAAAGGAAGATAATCAAAACCATGAACAATAAAATGGCAAAAATACATATCTATCAACAACTGAATTAAAAACAAACTAAGCAAACAAGAACAGAGTCAGAATCATAGATATGAAGAGTGTTTTGATGGTTGCTAGATGGGAAGGGGGTATTGGGGGTATTAGTAAAGAGGTAAGGTGATTAAGTACTGCAAATAGGTAGTTATTGAATAGCCACAAGGATGTAAACTACAGTTTAGGAAATGGAGTAGTCAAAGAACTTTTATGTACAACTCACAGACATGAACAATGGTTTGGGGACTGTTTGAGGGTGTGGGGGTTGCTGGGTGGAGGGGGCAAAGGGGTAAAAATCAGGACAACTGTAATAGCATAATCAATAAAATATAATTTAAAAAAGTAAGTATATCAAAGAAATGAGATTGGGTCTCAAAAGCTTGCATGTTAGTTAACCCTTGATGGGTTTAGCTTTGTCACAGATCAGCATTTAAGAAGCATTTTAGAAATAATAACCAATATAGCCAGATGGATTCAGTAATAACACATCTGTTTCTTCCAACAGTGATTGTGTACTTCACCCATGTAAAATTAGTCCATGTGGAATGAAGTTCCAAGCACCTTGAGGATGCACATATGGGCACAACATTGCAATGCAAATATTTCTTTTTATAACAAATTTTAAAAAGAATTTATTTATGTATTTACAAATTTATTAAATTTTACAAATTTATTTATTTATTTTTAGAGAGAAAGGAAAAGAAGGAGAAAGAAAGGGGGAGAAATAACAATGTGGGGTTGCCTCTTGTGCTGCCTCCCGCACCCCCTACGCTCGACCACCACTGCCACTAGGGACCTGGTCTGCAACCCAGGAATGGGTCCTGACTGGGAATCAAACTGGCAACCTTTCAGTTCTCCGGCCAGTGCATAATCCACTGTGCCACATCAGCCAGGGAAACTGGATAGCTTTTTGATTAAAAATATTTGATAGTAACCATATTCAAGTTAGGAAAATATCTAAAATGTACTAATGTACTAATAATTAGTACACTAATAATGTACTAATTTAAAAAATGATAATGATCCATGGAAGCACAAAAGGAAAGTTACAAAGACACATACAGGGCAGGACTCCATGTTGGGGGAAGATGACTAGAGCCAAGTCCTCTGGAAAGGTGTTCCCTGTGGTGGCAAGGCATGCACCACATTTGCCGTATCACTCTCCAGTGTTATTACCTACATTTGGTTTCTCATCATTTACTGAGACTACCGACAATACAGTCTCCGGCCCCAGCCTCCAACTCTTCTGAATAATCCTGTTAATCACCACAGTGAACTTTTAAAAATGTAAACTAATTATTTTACTTTCACGCTGAGAATTTTTTAGTGGTTGTCTACAGCTGTGCCGTACAACAGAACTTTCTGTCGTCGTGAAAATCTGCTGCACCATCTAATATAGGAGCCACTAACCACAAGCAGCTACTGAGACTTGAAATGTAGCAGTGTAACTGAGGAACTGAATTTCTCAGCTTAAGTTTAAATCATTAATCTTAAATTTAAATGGCTGTGTGTGGTTACTGGCTGCCACACTGACAGCACAAGTCTAGAAACTGAAGTTCAAATACCTCTGTATAGCATACAAAGTTTTTAGAATTTAGTCTCCATGTATCCTCTGCCAAATGTAGCTCCCTGAATGTAGTGTGTAATCTCCATGCACACACATCTTTCTAAGATGCCTATATCCCTTCTGTCCTTTGCAATTGCTACTCATTTTTCATGGATGAGGGAAAATAAAATCTCCCTTTCCGGATTTCTTGTTACTCTCAGAAGAGGTGACCATTCCCTTCCTTTGTATCTCCGCTTAATTCTGCACATATTACCATCATAGCAATTTTGTACTTTATTGTTTACATGTGTCATCCTTTACTTATAACTTTCAGACTTATATCTCACAATCTAGGGTGTTAATGCCTAGCACAAAATCAGTGTTCAATGCTGACTGAGTGAATAAAATCTCTAGAGATAACTTTGACACATATATCATTGAATATCCCTCCTAGGTATTTTTATTCTTATATGTTTAACATAGAATATAACTGACTGAAAAAATTTTGCTCTGTTTTTCAACTTCTGAATCATATACAGTAACCACAGGGGTTAAACACAAGGCCCGTGGGCCGAATCCTGCCCTCCACCTTGTTTATCTGGCCTGGTACCTTGTTTCTGTCCAGTGGCAGCGCAGAGCACCTTGCCCTTAATTAAGCAGTAGTTACATTTATACAGTCCTAAGATTACATTCGGCCCCTTGAAGGCAACTACGAGGCTGATGAGGCCCCCGGTGAAAATGAGTTTGACACCCCTGCACTATCCTAAGCATCAAATTTCCTGTCTCTTAAGCCCTGTCACTACATTATGTTGTCATTCTTATAAATACTTACTTTGTTGAGTCCTCAAAGTTAATCTTTATCATATTGTTGAACACAGAGATGATCTCACTGCAACTCATATTCAACCTACAATAAACACTGGCATATAAATAAATGTTCTAAAACAAGTTTATTACTTTCTCGAAATAAAAACCAGTTGCTGACACTTATGCTAAGTGGAATAAGCCAGTCAGACAAAGACAAATGCCATGTGATTTCACTCATACGTGGAATCTAATGAAGAAACTGAACTAACAAGCAAAATAGAGGCAGACTCATAGCAGCATAACAGTTCTTGTGGGGAGGTTAGGGGGTGGAGGGACAGAGCAAAGAGGAAAAAGGACTCATGGACATGGACAACAATATGATGATTCAGGGGGGAGGGAGGTATAAGGGGACTAAATGATAATAAAAAAACAATAAAAATTTAAAAAACCCTCTAAAAGACAGAACATTTAAATAACTTTCATGCTTACCATATATTACACTTATTTAAATTTGATGGCTAACTTGTGAAACATTTGTGACCCAAATTTTCAATTTATAATTGCTTGACATTTTAATAAATTAGGCTCTAATACATTTGTATATATGCTGTTTTCCTAAATTACAACTTACCTGAGAGAGTTCCTTAGTTTTAGAGTGCTAACTTGTGACAACTCACTCTCAAATGTTAACTTCAAAGTCCGGATAATCTAGAATCAAAATAGAGGTGTCACTCAAATGTAAATTTTCTTTTGATGTTGTTGAAACAGAATAAGATTTTAGAAGGAAAACTATATCCTTTAGGATTTTGCTAATTAATGTATTCAAGGTTTGATTTTAGGCATGTGAAAGGTGAAAGAAGGAATGTAAGTAAGTGTTTATGACTTCTTCCTTCCTAAAAAGAATTTAAATCTTTTGGAGATATATATTAACAAATAACAACAAAAGGCACTTGTTAATAAATGAGATATAGCTACATGACCAGAGGAAATTCTGATCAGACTCATTTTGCATCTGCATTGCTGTCCTCAAATGTTTCTCTCTCTCCTTTTTTGCCCTATCTTCCTAATGAGGCTAACTAGAATAAAAACCTTACCATTTTTCAAAACTTCCTAATGCCTCATGTGTGATCCACTAGAAAGGACTGTTACTATTTTTAGAACTACAGTTGGAAGGAGGCCTGGCCAAGTAAGACAGTGACAAACTCTTATCCTTTCACTTCAAGTTAGAGACTTTGGAGGCAGATAAACAAATGGCTTCTATTTGCACTCAGTTCAGTCCAAACATTTGATTATCTATGGGAAGTGAGGCCCTAAGGATTCAAAGACAAAAGTATGATCTATTCCCCAAGGAAGCAAGGTAGAAATTAGCATAGGACAGATGGTTAACTCTATTCCTGCTAAATGATCTTTTAAGAAACATGTTTCTGAATTTTTGCCCAACTCTGTTCCCTGGGCACATAATTAAATGACTGGACATAGATGAAGCACCTCTTTTCCTCACCTGCACATTAGGGAGGCAGAAGGGTAGAAAAAAAAACCTGAATGGAATTTTTTTTCTATTTTTTCTTTTTGAGAGAGAGAGAGAGAGAGAGAGAGAGAGAGAGAGAGAAACATCAATGTGTAGTTGCTGGGGGCCATGGCCTGCAACCCATGCATGTGCCCTGACTGAGAATCGAACCTGTGATGCCTGGTTCGAGGCCCGCACTCAATCCACTGAGTTATGCCAGCCAGGGCAACCTGAATGGAATTTTTAAGTCAAAAGTTGGCAGTCATACCTATATTGTATGTAAAAAAGAAAACAGAGTCCCATTTAGTTTGCAACCCCTACTTGTCTTGATTGTTTATTCAAATGTCCTAGAAACATCATTTTTCAACTCAATGTCATTATACTTGTTCTCATATCACGTTTTATAAAAACCTTACTAACCATTTACCTAAGTGATAAATATAAAAAGATAAACAAATTTCTTAATGTTTGTCTTAAAACTCAAACTAATAATTCTAATTTTATGCCAATGCAAGAAAATCTGACATATATTCTCAAATATTGTATTTAAAACATGTAAAATAAGATACCTCAGAAATAATCACATCAAGACATAGCAATCTTGAAAAAGAACAAAGTCAGAGGTATCATGCTACCTGATATTTCAAACTATACTACAAGGCTCTGGTAATCAAAACAGCATGATAATGGCTTAAAAACTGATACATAGATCAATGGAACAGAACAGAGAACCTAGAATCCATGCCTATCTGGTCATTTTGTATTTGAAAAAGGAGGCAAGAACATACAATAAGGTAAAGACAATCTACTCAATAAATGGTGCTGAGAAAATCTGATATGTGAAAAAATGAAAATAGATCACCTTCTTACACCATATAAAAGAATAAACTCAAAATGGATTAAAGACGTATATGTAAGACTTAAAATGATATAACTCCTAGAAGAAAACATAGGCAGTAAAATATCTGACATTTCTCTTAGCAATATTTTTCTGATATATCTCCTTGGGCAAGGGAGAGAAAAGAAAAAAATAAACAAATGGGACTACATCAAACTAAAAAGGTTTTGCATAGCACAGGATATCATCAACAGAACAGACAACCCACTGAACAGGAAAACATATTCAGTGATATATCCGATAAGGAGTTAGTATCTAAACTTTATAAAGAATCCACATGATCTATTTCACCTATAAGTGAAACCTAATCAACAAAACAAGCAAGCAAGCAAAATACAACCAGAGATATGGAAATAAAGAACAAACTGACAGTAACCAGAGGGGAGAGGGGTAATGGGGAAAAACAAGGGAAGGACCATCAAGGAACATGTATAAAGGACACATGGACAAAACCAAAGCGGGTAGGTTTGAGGGTGGGAGGTGGGAATGTCTGGGTCAGGGGGTGTGGTGGGGTGAAAATAAAGACAACTGTACTTGAACAACATAAAAAAATAAAAATAAATAAAGGAACTCATATAACCCAACACTAAAACAAACAAATAAACAAACAAACTAAAAAATAGGCAGAGGACCTGAATAGTGACTTCTCCAAAGAGAGCATACAGATGGCCAACAGACATATGAAAAGTTGCTCAACATTACTAATCATCAGAGAAATGCAAATTAAAACCATAATGAGATATCTCATACCTGTCAGAATGGCTGCATCAATAAATCAACAAACAACAAATGTTGGCAAGGATGTGGAGAAAAGGGAAGATGTGCTCTACTGGAAGGAATGCAGATTGGTGCACTCTGTAAAATGGTATGTAGGGTCCTCAAAAAATTAAAAATAGAACTTACCTTATAACCCAGTGATTCCATTGCTGGGTGTGTACATAGGAAGAAACCCAAAACACTAATTTGAAAGAATATATGTATCCCTATGTTCATTGCAGTGTATTTACGAGAGCCAATATATGGAAGCCACCCAAGTGTCCATCAATAGACAAGCTGGATTAAAAAAAGCTTTGGCACATATATACAATAGACTATGTCTCAGCCATAAAAATGAATGAAATCTTACCATTTGTGGTAGCATAGATGGACCTAGAAGGTATTATATTAAATGAAATGTCTGACAGAGAAAGACACATACCAAGATTTCACTTGTATGTGAAATCTAAAGAACAGAACAAACGAACTAGAAAGAGACTCAGATACAGAGAATAGACTGATGTTTGCCAGAGAAGAGGGGGGTTGGGAGACTGAGTGAAAAACGTGATGGGATTAAGAAGTCCAAATCTCTAGTTCCAATATAGTCACAAGATGTTAAAATACAGCATAGGGAATACAGTTAACAATATTGTAATGATATGTATAATGCCAAGTGGGTACTTGAAATATCAGGGGACCACTTTGTAAAGTATGTAAACCACTATGCTACACATGTGAAGCATATAAGAAAATAATACTGAATGTAAACTGCATCTGAAAAATACAATTTTTAAAAAGAGAAAAAAGAAATCACATCACAAACTATTAAAATTACCTGATTCAGGTCACAATAAGTCCTTAGCGAAGGTGCTGATTTTAACTCTCTTGCTATCTTCATAGCTGCATCCAAATCATTTTTTTTCTCTTCAATGCAGTTTTTAGCCATTATTATGTTTGATAAATAATCATCTGTATTTCTTACTACTTCTTCACACAAGTTCTTTTTCCTTCATATAAGATCCCAAAGTTATTTGCACAATTTCATAAACACTTATGTGAGAAAGGGAGTTATAGTAACTGAATAGTTAACAAAAGGGTAATTTCCCTAGTTTATGAACTTAATATGGTTAACTAAGGCACTCAATTGAACTGAAATATATTACACTGGAAAGCTATGTATGGATAACAAGGAAAAAAGTACATTTTGTAGGTTATTTTGCAAATACATCTCACAGATCTACAAGGTTAAGGCAGACCCTAGATGATTCTCCTTAAAATAGAAATCCCCACTACCTTGCAGTCACTTATGCCAGTACAAAGGCACATCTAGACTCATTTCTCAATAGGATCTACATGCACAGTTTAAAATTTCCATCAATAGATACATGTTACATGAATATAAAATGGTAATTTAAATTTACTCCACCATATTGGAACTTAGGTATCAATTAAGTATAATCTTCAAGGTCATCAGGAAGGCTATGTAGTTGTTCTTTCATTTCTTGTATCTCATTACTCAAAATATTTGTAGACCTATAGTGAAATTGCCTCACTATGGCAATTAAACAATTTGTACCCAAAATTGTAGTGTTTAACTTATTCGTTTAATTCACCAAACAAGTGTCTTTTGATTATTTCCTCAAAACCAAATCTGGCCTCAAAAAAGGATAGTCTGCCACACTAAGGAGTAACAATAATGTAATATAGACTCTAGAAGAGGCATCTAAAAAACCTTTTAGTAATTGTATATATAATCTTCGAAAGTGATTTCTTTAGGAGAAAAAAATGGTCATTTGACAACTATATGGTTCCTAAAAACTCATGCTTATGTAGCGATGTCAGCAAAATGGCCGGCTAGGAAACTTTAAGCCCTTTTACCCAACAAAGATGTCAAAAAATATGCAAAAATGAGTAAAATCATCTTACAGGAACTCTGGAAAATAGACAAAGGTACAAAGAAATGAAGCAAATGCCCAGTCAATAAAAAGTCACCCTCAAAACAGTCAAAAGAGTTATGGTGTTTTTACTTGTCCTTGTCTGGCCCCTCCGTGGCACGGTACACTCTAGGTCTGAAGATAGCACCAAAGTTCCCAGTTCCTTTGCTCAAACCAAAGGAAGCAAAGCAGACTTTATTTGCAACTTTCTAATTTATTTGGGGGCTTCCTGAAGAACTAGTCTGTTTTACCTAACTTGGGAACACTGGGAACTACTTGTGAAGGTTGCAGGAAGACCAGAGCTGTAGATACCTGCATAGGAGATTACAGGTGAAAAGATACAAAAGACCATCTGAGGCTCAGAGGAGAAGTTGACTCTTTGGTAAATTATGACATTTAAAGGCAGCTATGTATGCAAAATAATAAAAAAGCCACACTCAGACCCAGGCAAGAATTCTCACAAGAGACCTAAGAATTCTTAAGCCGTCATCTCATGTTGATCCCAAGGCTACTTAGTGAAGGACAGCCCCAGCGAAGAGCCAGTATGCAATAATAGGGATAGGTGGCCATGCCAAATTTTCAACAGAACACCACAAGGCATGCAAAGGAAACCAGGAAAGCAATGAAGGACACAGAGATAGAAATTATTTAAAAGGAACCAAACATAAAATCTGTCACTTAGAAGTACAATAACGGAAATGAAAAATTCACTATAGGGTCCAACTTCAGATTTAAGCAGAAATAACACTCAGGAAATTTGAAGATAGGACAAATATAATTATTGAGTTTGAGGAGCAGAAAGAAAAAAGAATCAAGAGAAGTAAACAGAGCCTATGGAATTTTAGGGATACTCTTCAAGAGGATCAACATGTATATTATGGGAGTTCCAAAAGAAGAGAAAGATGGATATGGAGAAATTATTTGAAGAAACAATTGTTTAGAACTTCCAAAATTATATAAAATGCATGAATTTAGAAATCCAAGAATTCAAAAGAAATCTAAGCAGAATAAACCAAGAGATCCTACACTGAAACACAACATAATCAAACTGCCAAAAGACAAATAGAGAATCTTGAAAACAGCCACAGAAATGCAATTTATCCCACACAAAGGATCCTCACTAAAATTTTCAGCAGAAACCTTGGAAGCTAGAAGGCAGTGAGATGACATATTTAAAGTGTTAAAAGGAAAAAAACACAAACTGAGACTTCTATACCTGACAAAGTTATCCTTCAAAAAACTGAGGGAGAAATTAAAACAGTCCCAGATAAACAAAAACTAATGGAAGTCATTACCAATAAACCTGTCCTATGAGAAATTCTAAAGGAAATCCTGCAGGTTAAAATGAAAGGAGGCTAGACAATAACTCAAAGCTATACAAAAAGAAACACCTCTGGTAAAAAATAAAATAAATACATGAGCAAATATAAGATCTAGTATTGCTGTAATTTTAATTTATAACTCCACTTTTTATTTTCTATAGGATCTAAAGGACAAATACATAAAATGACCATTAATCTATGATGAGGGTACACAATATGTAAAGATGCAATTGTGCCAGCCAAACCAACAGGGTGTGGAGATGTAAAAGAGTGTACTTTTTATATGCAATTCAGTTAGGCTGGTATTAATTATATACAGACTGTCATAACTTTGAAGTGTTATATGTAATACCCATGGTAACCACAAAGAAACTAAAATATGCAAAAAAGAAATAAGAATGGAATAAAAATTTTTACCACACACACACAAAAACAAGTAAACAGAAAGGAAGGTAGTGATACATTAAATAAAACTACAAAAAAGCTGTAAGACATAGTGAAAACAACAACATGGAAGAAGTCCTTCCTATCAGTAATTACTTTAAATGTAAATGATTAAACTTCCAAATTTTGGATGCAGTGAAAAGTGAAATAAAAGGGAAATGCATACTGTAAATGCATTAAAAAAGAGATGGCAAACCAACAACCTACCTTTACACCTTAGGAACTAGAAAAAGAACAAACTAAATCCAAACTTAGCAGAAGGAATGAATAATAAAGATTAGAGTTTAGATAAGGAAATGGTGAATAGGAAAAAAAAAAAGAAAAACCAATGAAACCAAAAATTGTTTCTTTGAAAAGATTGGTAATTTTTTAGGTGCACTAAGAAAAAAAAAAAGAGAGAAGAACCAAATTTCTAAAACTAGAAAGAAAATGTGCACTTGATCAACCTTACAGAAATGAAAATGGTTAGGAAGAATACTATGAACAACTGCATGCCAAGAAACTGGAAAATTAGATGAAATGAACAAATTGTTAAAAATGTACAATTTACCAAAACTGAATCAGGAAGAAACAGAAAATCTGAACAGACCAATAACAAGAGAATTGGCAATCAAATACCTCCCAACAAAGAAAAGCTCCAGATTAAATGGCTTCCACTGCTGAATTCTACCAAACATTTAATGAAAAATTAATACCAACCCTGCTCAAATCCCCAAAATTAAGGAGTCAAAATACTTCCTACCTCATTCTATGAGGACAGCATTACTAAAGCCGAATGGAAGAAAACTACAGACCACTATCTCTTATGAGCACTGATGCAAAACCCTCAACAACACTCTAGCAATGAACTCAGCAGAATGTTAAATAGGTAATGCATCACAACCAAGAGGGATTTATTCCTGGAATGCAAGGATGGTTCAATACATGAAATTCAATTAACATTATACACATTACAGAATGAAAACTCATCCATAATCCTTTCAAATAATGCAAAAGAGAATGTCACACATTTCAACATATGTTCATGATAAAAAAATCCAATAAATGACTAATTGAGGAAAACTACATCAACATAATAAAGGCAATATAAGAAAACCCCACAGCTAACATTATAGTAAGATGATAAGGAAATAAAAATGACAAGTTTTCTTCTAAGATGTGGAAAAAGATGATGATATGTACTTTTGCCATTGCTTGTTAACATATTATTGTAACTTCTAGCCACAGAAATTAGGCAACAAAAAGAAATAAAAGTAAAAGGAACCCAAATTGTAAAAGAGGTAAAATATCTTTTTGCAAATGACATAATTTATAGGGAACTGATCCATGTGGCAGTGGTGAATATAGCCCAGCCCCTGATTCAGGAAGCTGGCAGGACCAAGGTGGCATACAAGAGCCAGGCCCACAGATTGGTTTTCCCATGGGGAACCAGGCCTTCATTGTACCTAGGCTGCTACGAGGCTTGCTTTTTCTAAAACTCCCTCATTCTGAATTGAGGGAGCAAACATTTACTGCATATCTTTAAAGTAACTTCCTAAAGTTGTGCTAAACCTCCTAAGGATGGAGTGTAACCAGTTCAACCACTTTCTCCCTTCCATTTGCAACATCCTTTTTTTTTGCAGTAATCAGCAACATCCTTTCCTTTGTTATCTATAAAAGGTAATCACCTAAAATGAACTTGAGCATAGAAAATGAGGACCATCCTCCATGTAGTGTGCCCAGAAAAGCAATAAAAGCCTGTCCAGGCAAGGGTCAGGGCACTCTCTCACTCAGAGAGTGGCCATGCCATTCCTGTTTCTCCACAGGACTTCTGCAGTTCATGTGAATTTGTTTGTTGCAGCCACAACACATGGACCCTGCTGGTTGGAGTCTGCATCAATGATTGTATATGTAGGTAACCCTAAAGATGCCATACAAATACTAGCAGGGCTAAAAAGAATTTAGAAAAGATGTAGGATAAAAATCAACACACATATCAGATGTCTTTCTATTCACTAATAATGAACAGTTTGAAAAGGAAATAAAATAATTCCTTTAAAATAGAATAAAAAAGCATATACTTAGAAATAAATTTAACCAATGAGGCAATAGACTTGTATACTTACAGTAAACTATATAAAACTGCTGAAAGGAATTAAAGACAAAAATAAAAGGAAACACACCCCATATTCATGGATTAAAGACTTAGTATTACTAACATCACCCAAAGCAATCTATAATTCCATGAAATCCTGATCAAAATACCAGTGGCATTTCATCTAGAATAGAAAAACTAATACTAAAAGTCATATGGAGTCTCAAGGAACCCCAAAATGCCAAACACTCTTGAAAAGGAAAAAAGTTGGAGGGCTCATGTGTCCTGATTTCAAAACTTTCTATTGAGGGAGACCCACAGGGACTAAGATAGTGGCCGAGTAGATGGAAGCTGCATCCATTTGCTCTTGCCCCCAACATGGATTTTTGGCTGTTCTCTACTTGTACACCTGAACAATCAATGAAATCTTAGCTGATATGAAGTTTTGAAAACAAGGAGTAAAGAAGCTGCTTTGCATCATCCAGTAAGATTTTATAAGTTAAAGGGAAAATTACCCTGTATGTGATACCTGCAGCAGTGGAGATACCAGTGAGAAATCACAGCATATTATCTCCTTCCCCTACTAGGACAAGGGGCCCTAGTCCCACAGCAGGGCTCCCCAACCCTAATTGGGAGTGACTTGGGAAGACATATGGAGTCTGGGAGAGCCAGGCTACACACATACAGTGAACAGCATGTTCACAATTGCAGCACCAATGAAGAGAGTGCCAGAGAGGGACTCTATCTCCTAAAACAAACAGAGGCTGCATCTGGTTATGTCTGAGGCACTGGCAGGCTGCTGCCAACTGTGACAATGAGAGACTTTTTTGCTTTTTGGGAAGACAGTGTATGCAGAAAACTGGACAGTGACTCAGTACTGCAATATGGGTGCCACATAAAGACTTTATGAAAGGAGAGCTGAAGTGTGGCTGGGAAGGGACTTCACATGTAGCTGCTCTGCCAGCAAAGAGACCACATTGGAAGCAGTTTGTTCCCACTGAACCTAGCTGGGCTGGGAGTCACAAAAGTTGCACAGAGAAGAGAGTGAATTCTGGGCAGTGTGGCTACCAAGCTGGGAGCTCCTCAGAACTGAGAATTTGGGACTGTGTCTCTGGCGAGGACAGATGGCTGAGAGTTAGACATACAAGAGTTGAGTGTCTGAAATCCTTTGCAGCCAAGCAAACTCCCCTCATGCCCCAGAGTAAAAACCACAGGGAAGGGAAGGGTGGACTCAGCCCCCTTCTTGTGCAGGATTACAGGCACCACATCCAACAAGGAAGTTCTGCAGAACAGACAGGCCAGGCTCAAGAACACCCTGCTGGGTGCATACCTGCAGGAGAAAGAGAGAGAAATTCCAAAATGGACCTTTCTGAAATTTTCTCAGGATAACAAGCCACACTGATTTCTCCAGCCCTATTCCACCAAGGGCAGCAAGGCTGAGAGATCAGAAATAGGTGCAGCAAAGGTTATTCAGAGCCCCACTCAGCCTCAGCTGTTACACAGAGCTGCCATCAGTGACAAGCAAAAAGAGCTAGCCTCTTACATAGATTGGTCCCTCAAATGAAATGGACAGGTAAGACATCAGAAACTATATATTATTGGAAATAATCTGGAACAAACCAAGATGTGTGGCACCACGGCAGGAGAACACACCCACAATCTTCTCTGAAGAATAAAGAGCACCTCCTAGGGGAGATCCAGGGATCTTACTCTCTCCATCACACCTGAAGCTCCCTCTAGAGGCTGGTGGAGGTGGTAACTGTGGTGCTGCTGGACATTACATGACCCACCCCTGAGTCTTGTGCTAATAAAAGGTCAGCAGAGCAGAGTGGTGAAGGCCAGCCCAGACACAGCCAAGCCTGAAGGAGACAGCCACAGACTGGACCACTTATAACCTCAAACAAGCTGCCTAGAGCTAGACAGGGACACCATCTGACATCACCAGAGTTAGATCCAGAGGGAGAAGACAGCAGGCAAACACCACACTTTGAGATGAACTCCACCTTGTTCTTTATCGATATTTGTATTATATTTCCTCTCACATAGCATTTTAACATTTTTTCTTTTTCTTCAATTTTATTCCTATTACTTCCCTTTATTTCAAATCTTGTATTTTACTCTTCCCTTATCTTATTCCATTTTGCCTAATTCCTTCCCTTTCTTAACCTCATTTTAAATTTTATTTTCTTTCTATACCTTATTTACATTCCTTACTATTACTATTTCTCCTCCCTCTATCCTTTCACAATTATTTTTCTTTCCTTTAGTCATCTCACATTGCCTTTACCTATTTTATAATATTCTTATCTCTTTCCACTGTTACTAATCTTTGCTTGTTTAGTGTTGATTTTGCAGCTGTTACCTTCAAGTCCAGCCCTAGTTGTTCACTATTCCTTTATTTTCAGATCTCATACTTTACTCTTTCCCATCTTACTCCATTTTACCTACCACCTGCCCTTTCTTGTTTTCGTTTAAAATTTTATTTTCTTCCTACTCTTAGCCTTGTATCTATTCCTTACTTTTATTATTTCTCCTCCCTCTACCCTCTAAAAATTAATTTTTCTTCCTGTAGACACTCATATTCCTTTTTCTCTTTCTTATATTCTTATTCTTTTTTTCACCTTTATTAATCTTTGTTCATTTGTCATTTATATTGCTACTATTATTTTTCTTCAATTCTATATACTCTACCCTTTCCTCACTCTGTTTTGCATTCTTCCTTTCCTCACTTGGTGAGGAAAAAAGCCATGCAAGTTCAGGAAGCACACAGGGTCTCAATCAAGATGAATCCAAAGAGACCTACTCCAAGATACATCATAATTAAAATGGCAAAATTTAAACAGAGAGAGAGATTCTTAAAGGCAGCAAAAGAGAAACAGCTATTAACACACAAGGGAGCTCTGGTAAGGTTAATAGATGCTTTCTCAACATATATACTTTAAGCCAGAAGGGACTGGCACAAAATATTCCAAATAATGAAAAGTAAAGACCTGCAACCAAGACTACTCTATCCAATAAAGCTCTCATTTAAAGTAGAAGGTGAAATAAAGAGCTTCGCAGACAAAAAGGCTAAAACAGTACTCCACCAAACCAACACTGCAAGAGATGCTAAGGGACTGCTTTAAGAAGAAATAGAGAGAAACAAAGGTATAAAGGGGAAAAATGGCAATACATAAGTACCTGTCAATAATAACCTTAAATGTAAATGGATTAAATGCTCCATTCAAAAGACATAGGATAACTGAATGGATTAGAAAACATGACCCACATATATGCTGTCTTCAAGAGACTCACCTCAAAACAAAAGTTCCCACACAAGCTCAAAGTGAAAGGATGGAAAAAAATATTCCAAGCAAAGGAACATGAAAATAAAAAGCTGGGGTAGCAATATTTATATCAGACAAAAAAGACTTCAAGGCCACAACAAGAGACAAAGAAGGTCTATATATAATACTTATGGGAGCAATCCAACAAGGTGGTATAACCCTTATAAACATGTATGTACCCAACACAGTAGCACCTAAATATACAAGGAAAATCTCAGAGGACGTCAAGAAGGAGACTGAAGCTATACAGTCACTGTAGGTGATTTTAACACTCCACTGTCAACAATGGATAGATCTGCCAAACAAAGAATCAACGAGGATATTATGGCATTGAATGACACTCTAGATCAAATAAATATAATTGATATTAACAGAGCATTTTACCCCAAAGAAGCAAAATATACATTCTTTTTAAACTCATACAGATCATTTTCAAAGATAGACCTCATTGTAGACACAAAACAAGCCTCAACAAATTCAAGAAAATTGAAATTATATCAAAGCATCTTCTTGGATCACAATGGCTTATAACTAGAAACCAAACTTAAGGAGAAACATCCAATTACATGGGAGACTGAATAACATGTTATTAAGTAATGAATAGGTTAACAATGAGTCAAGAAAAAATCAAAAAGTATATGGAAGCAAATGAAAATGAACATACAACAACCCAAAACCTATGGGACACAGTAGAAGCAGTCCTGAGAGGGAAGTTCAAATTAACAACTGAACTCTTCATCTAAAAGAACTAGAGAAACAACAAAGCCCTGAGTGACAAGAAGGAAGGAAATAATAAAAATAAGAGCAGAATTAAATGACAGAGAGACTAAAACAAACAAACAAACAAACAAAACAATTCAAAGGATCAATGAATACAGAAGCTGGTTCTTTGAAAGATAAACAAAATTGACAAATATTAACCAGACTCAGCAAGAAATAAGAGAGAAGACCCCAATAAAAATGTGAGAAACAAAAGAGAAGTAACAACTGATACCACATAAATACAAAGGATTTTAAGAGACTACTGTGGACAACTATATGCCAAGTAATTGGGCACCCTGGGTGAAATGGATAAATTTCTAGAAACATATAATCTTTCAAAATTAAATCAAGAACAAGCAACAAGCCTGAACAAACCAAAACTAGTGATATTGAAAGAGTAATAGAAAACTCCTGGTACATAAAAACCCTAGACCAGAAGCTTCACAGGTGAATTTTACCAAACATTCAAAGAAGAACTAATAACACCTATCCTTCTCAAACTATTCCAAAAACTTCAAGAAGAGGGAAGATCCCCAAACTCTTTACAAGGCCAGTATTATCCTAATCCCCAAACCAAGTAAAAACACAACAAAAAAAGAAAATCACAAGCCTATCTCTCTGATGAACACAGATGCTAAAATTCTCATCAAAATACTAGCAAATCAGATCCGCCAACACGTTACAAAGATCATACACTATGAGCAGATGGGGTTTATTCCAGGCACACAAGATTGGTACAATTTCACAAATCAGTAACTGTGATACATCACATTAACAAAACAAAAGACAAAAATCACGTGATCGTATCAATAGATGCAGAAAAAGCATTTGATAAAATCCAAAAGACTCAGCAACATGGGAATAGAGGGAGCATAACTCAATATAATAAAGGCCATATATGAGAAACCTACTGCCAATATCATATACAATGAGCAAAAATTAAAAGTATTTGCCTTAAGATCAGGAATAAGACAAGGGTGTCTGCTTTCACCATCCTTATTCAACATAGTACTGGAAATTTGAGCCACAGAGATTAAACAAGAAAAAGAAATAAAAGGCATTAAAATTGGAAAAGAGGAAGTAAAACTGTCATTATTTGCAGATAATATGATAATGTACATAGAAAACCCTATACTCTCCACCAAAAATTACTTGAACTAATAAGTGAATGTGGCAAAATAGTGGGATACAAAGTCAATATTCAGAACTGAATGTCATTTTTGTACACCAACAATGAACTAATAGAAAGAGAAACTAAGAAAAAATACCATTTACTATAGGAACAAAAATAATAAAATACCTAGGGATAAGTTTAATGAGGAGTTAAAAGACTTGTACTTGAAAAACTATAGAACACTGAAGAAACTGAGGAAGATACAAATAAATGGAAGCACATAATGCACTCATTGATAGGCAGAATTAACATAATTAAAATTCCATACTAGCCAAAGTAATGTATAGATTCAATGTAATTCTTATTAAAATACCAATGGCATATTTCACAGATCTAAAACAAATATTTCAAAAATTATATGGAATGAAAAAAGACACCAAGTAGCCTCAGCAATCCTGAGAAAGAAGAACAAAGGCGGAGGGATCACAATACCAGCTATCAAACTATACTACAAAGCCACTTCAACCAAAACAATCTGGTCTTAGCATAAGAACAGACATATAGACCAATGAATAGAATAGAGAGCCAGGAATAAACCTATGTCTTTATGGTCTATGGTATCTGACTAAGGGGGCACAAGCATACAATGGAGTGAAAACAGTCTCTTCAATAAATGATATTGAGAGAACTGAACTGGTACATGCAAAAAAAATGAAACTAGACTACCAACTTATATCATACATCAGAAAAAATTCAAAATGGATAAAAGAATTAAATATAAATTGTGACACAATAAAAGTACTAGCAGAAAACATAGGCAGTAAAATTTCAAATATCCCACATAGCAATATTTTTGCCAATATATCTCCTAGGGCAAGGGAAATTAAGGAAAAAACAAACAAATGGGACTACATCAAATTAAAAAGCTTCAGCACAGCTAAAGAAATTATAATCAAACTGAAATGGGAACTCAATATATGGAAGAACATATTTGCTAATGATACATGGGACAAGGATTTATATAAAGAACTCATACAACTCAACACCAGGAAGACAATCCAGTTAAAAAATGGGCAAAGGATCTGACACTTCTCCAAGAAGGACATACAGATGCCCCAGAGACATATGAAAAGATGCTCAACATCATTAGCCATCAGAGATACAAATTAAAACCACATGAGATATCACCTCACACCTGTCAGAATAGCCATCATTAATAAATCAACAATCAACAAGTGCTGGTGAGGTGATGGAGAAAAAAGAACACTAGTGCATTATTGGTAAGAATACAGACTGGTGCAGCCACTGTAGAAAACAGTACTGAATTTCCTAAACAAATTAAAAATTAAACTGCCTTATGATTCAGTGATTTCATGGTTGGGAATAAACCCTAAGAATCCTGACACACCAGAATCCTGAAATTCCAAAGAACTTATGCACCCCTGTGTTCATAGCAGTGCCATTTAAAATAGCCAAGTTGGAAACAGCCTAAGCACCCATCAGCAGATGAATGGATTTAAAAACTGTGGCATGGTTACACAATGGAATACTACACAGCAGAAAAAAGAAGGAATTCCTACCTTTCACAACAGCATGAAGGAAACAGAAGACTATTATGCTAAATGAAATAAGCCAACCAATGACAAAGAAACACCATATGATCTCACCTCTACTTGTAATCTAATGAACAAAATAAACTAATGAGCAAAATACAACCAAAGACTGGTAACATGGAATAGACTGAGAGTTCTAAGAGAGGAGGCAGGAGGGAGAAATGTTGGAATGAAGGAAAGAGAAGGGATTAAACAAAGACTATGTAAGAATGACTTATGGACATGGACAACAGAGTGGGGACTGACTGAGGAAGTGAGGGGTGGGTTGGGGGGAGGGGGGCAGAGGGGAAAAACTGGAACAGTAATAAAATAAACAATTAAAAACCTCTATTTGGCTAGTCAAAAAGTTCATTTAATTTCTTCTGTGAGATGGCTCTAGTAGTACTTAGTTTTACCTTCATTCTAAACAATATTGGTAGATGTATTGTACTGATCTCCTATCAGTGCGCATTTAAAAAGAAATTTATTGACTTCCAGTTAAGATGGTGGCATAGGCAGACATAGTTCTCCTCTTTGCAAAACCATATCAAAATTACAACTAAAATACAGAACAACTAAAATTCAGGAACATCAGAAATTGAGCTGAATGAGGTCTGACAACCACAAAATCAAGTTGCATGGAAGGCTGACAACTATGGAATTAAAGAAACTACATCCATCCATACTGGCAGAAGAGGTGTAGATGAGGAATGGGCTGGTCCCTTACTAACAAGGATAAAAACTCAAGAGGGATCTTTTGGGAGTAACGAGTCCCAGACCCACACCAGGTGCCCCAGACAGGGTTCCAGTGCCAGGAAGATAAGTGTCTACAACTTTTGGATGCAAAACCCAACAGGATTGAGTCTGGAAGAAACTGCTGGAGCCCCAAGAAGCTCTTCTTAAAGAATCCCCCCACACACTCACCTACTAAGATTCATTCCCTCTGAGCTCCAGCATCGGATAGCAGCTTGAAAGTCACTAGGGTGTACAGGGAGAAACAGAAGTGTCTGGCATCAAGGCAAGCAGAGGTCATTGCCCCCTTGCTAAACCTCCCCCCCACCACTACCACTGAGCTGGTGCCATCTCTGAGACTCCATCAACCTGGCTAACACTATTTGACCTATCTTGGAGATCCCCAAGGTTCTGCTCTACATGATTTAAGGGCCCACCCAAGCTGCTTTTACATATGAATGGCTGGTCTTGGGTTCTAAATCCTATTAAACAAGCAATGGCTGGCTTCAGTGAGCCCTAGCAGCAGCCAGCCTAGATTCACAGCTTGGCTTCACCTGGGAATCTCCAAGTCTAGCACAAGTAGCAGCCACTACAGATTGCTTTACAGCTCAGAAATGTACCCCAGGAAAAATACAGGTGGGGGTTGACCTTGCCCTGCACTACCAGTGAAACCCCAGAGCCAGCCCACCCAGGGGACAGCTACAGATGACACGGGAGCATCACCACCTTGCCCCTGCACAGCTGATCCTCCACGGAACGTGGAGGTTGGTGGTCAGTGGTCACAGCCAGTCCTTGCAGCTGACTGGCCTGGGTAAATCCCTCCCATTGATATGCCAACAGCAACCAAGGCTCAACTACAAGAGGAGAGTATACTCAGCACACACAAGGGGTACACCTTGAGTAACCAGCTTGGTGGATAGGCGAGGCTGTGACACTAGACCCTACTACATTAGGCCACACTACCAACATATGGAGTCAAACAGCTCTACCTAATATATAGAAACAAACACAGGGAGGCTGCTAAAACAAGGAGACGAAGAAACATGGCCCAAATGAAAGAACAGATCAAAACTCCAGAAAAAGAGCTACACAAAATGGAGATAAGCAATTTATCAGATGCAGAGTTCAGAACACTGGTTAAAAAAGACACAGTCAGAAACGAAGGATTCAGGAATTGAAACCAAGAACAATTTACAGGGAAAAAAAAACAGTAGAGTGGATGAAACCAAGTATCAAGTCAATTATTTGGAACGTGAGGAAGCAAAAAACACCATGAAAAACAAGAAGAAAAAAATAATCCAAAAAAATGAAGATAGTATAAACAGCCTCTGGCACACCTTTAAGAGGTCCAACATTTGCATCATAGGGGTGCCAGAAGATGACAAAGGGCAAGAAATTGGAAATCTGTTTGAAAAAATAATGAAAGAAAACTGCCCTAATTTGGTGAAGGAAATACAAGTCCAAGAAGCAGAGAGAGTCCTAATTATGATGGATGCAAAGAGGTCTACTCCAAGACACATCATAATTAAAAGACCAAAGGTGAAAGATACAGAGAAACTCTTAAAAGTAGCGAGAAGTTACCAGATGGGTTGCCAGATGGGAGGGGTAAGGGGGAGAATGGGTAAAAGGTGAGGGGATTAAGTACAAATAGTTACAGAACAGCCATGGAAATGTAAAGCTGATAAGCATTACTCATGGATATGAACAATGGTAGGAGGATTGCCTGAGGGAGTGGGGGATGCTGGATAGAGTGTGGCAAACAGGGGTGGGGTGGGAGAATCAGGACAACTGTAATAGCGTAATCAATAAAATATAATAATAATAAAAAAAAATCCTAACTCCCAATGTGATGGTATTAAGAGGGAGGGATGATTAGATCAGGAGAGAAGAGCCCTCATGAATGGGATCTCAGAGGGCTCCCTCACCCCTCCCACCATCTGAGCCCACAGTGAGGGCGTGGCTGTCTAGGAACCAGGAATAGGCCTCACCAGCACCAGATTTGCTGGTGCCTTGATCTTGGACTTGCCATCCTCCAGAATTGTGAGAAATAAATTAGTTCATAAAAAAATAAATATTTGTCATAATTTATGAATTTTTATTTAGCCATTTTAATATTGAAGATGGAAGAAAATAGGCAACATTTTCAGCATATTATGCTTTATTATTTCAAGAAAGGTAAAAATGCAACTGAATGCAAAGAAAGATTTCTGCAGTGTATGGAGAAGGTTCTGTGACTGATTGAGTGTGTCAGAAGTGGTTTGCGAAGTTTTGTGCTGGAGATTTCTTGCTGGACAATGCTCCGCAGTCAGGCAGACCAGTTGAAGTTCATAGCAATCAAATTGAGACATTAATTGAGATTAATGTTCTATCACACGGGAGACAGCTGACATACTCAAACTATGCAAAATAATAAAGTTATTAATGAAAATGAAAAATGTGTCTTTTTTAATGGAAAAAACTAAACAGACTTTTTGGCCAAATCCACAAAGCTAAAGTATTCAAAACAGTGTGCTACTGGCATAGAATAAAATAGAGAGCCCAGAAATAAGCCTTTACCTATATGTCCTGAGTTTTGACAAGCATGCCAAGACTATTCAGTGGAGAAAAGATCATCTTTTCAACAAATGATGCTGAGGAAACTGGCTATCTACATGGAAGAAAATGAAGTTGGACCCTCTCCTTACACCACATGCAAAAATGAACTCTAAATGAATCAAAGACCAAAACGTAAGAGCTAAAACTACAACTATAATACTTAGTAGAAGACATAAGGGAAAAGCTTCATCTTAGATCTGGCAATGATTCTTGGTGATGACATCAAAAGCATAGGCAACAAAAGAAGAAATAAATTGGACTTTTATCAGTAACTCCTGTAGATCAAATAACATAATCATGAGAGTAAGAAGGCAACTCGTATAAGGGAAAATATCTGAAAATTAATATCTGATAAAAGATTAGTATTAATAAGATATAAAGGACTCCTACAGTTGACAATAAAATACATGATCCAACTCAAAAATGGGAACTCATACAACTTACACCTCCCCCCAAAAAACATTCCAGTTAAAAAATGGCAGAGGACCTGAACAGACACTTCTCCAAGAAGGACATAGAGATGACCCACAGACATATGAAAAGATGCTCAACATCACTGGCCATCAGAAAGATGCAAAATAAAACCACACTGAAATATCACCTCGCATCTGTCAGAATGGCTATCAACAATAAATCAACAAACAACAAGTGCTGGCAAGCACGTGAAGAAAAGGGAACTCTTGTACACTGTTGATGAGCTTGTAAATCAGTGCACCCAATGTGAAAAGCAGTATGGAGATTCCCCAAATATTAAAAATAGAGCTGCCATATAATTCAGGAATTCCACTTCTGGGTATTTATCAAAAAAAAAAAAAACAAAAAAAAACAAAAAATCCCAACCCCAAAACACTTAATTTAAAAACATAAATGCACCCCTATATTCACTGCAGCATTATGAAGCAACCTAGATGTCCACTGATAGATGAATGATGAAGATGTGTGTGTGAATAAAATATTATTCAGCTATAAAAAGAATGAAATCTTGCCATTTGTGACACCATGGGTAGACCTAGATGTATTATGCTAAGTGAAGTAAGTCAGAGAAAGACAAATACCATATGATCTCACTTATGTGTAGAATCTAAAAAAGCAAAATAGCCCTGACCACTGTAACTCAGTTTTTTGGAGTGTTGTTCCGTAAAACAAAGGTTGTGAGTTCAATTCCTAGGCAAGTTCCGTTCCTGATCAGGGCACATACAAGAAGGCAACCAACAGATGTTTCTCTCTCTTATCTCCCTCTTCATTCCCCCCTCCTTCCACTCTCCCTCCCCTCTCACTCTCCCTCCTTCCCTTTACTTCCTCTTATTATCTAAAATCAATGGAATCTGTCCCAGTGAATTAAATAAGAAGGTTCTTTAACCCTTGAAAGGTTGTAAAGCAATAAAAATTCCTTAGGCAAGGATAAAAAATAAACAAAAACAAAATAAATGAAAAAACAAAGCAGATTCATAGATACAGAGAACAAGCTGATAAGCTGATAGCTGCCAAAGTGGAGGGAAGGGATGTGAATAAAAATAATAACATTTTTTAAACATTTCCCCCAAATGTATGAAAATGACCAATAAATAAGCAAATGAAAAGATACTCAACATAACTGTCATTAGGAAAATTTAAATCAAAATCACAATGAGATTCAACTTTATACCCACAGACATGATTATTTAAAAAAAAAAGCAAATAACTCTGTTGGAGAGGATATGGAGAAACTGGAACCGTGTACACTGCTGGTGGAACTGTAAAATGTGTAGCCACAGCAGAAAAGTTTGATGTTTCCTCAGAGATTTAAACATAAAATTACCATACATCCTTAAACTATACACTCAAAATGGTTAAAAAGGTTAAGAACTGTTATATATTTTACCATTATAAAATCTGTAAAATAAATGCATGTGCATGACCTATCACTTAAATGTTATAAAGACCAGATGTGAGATAGCATCAACATGGAAAAATAAAGAATATCAACTGATTCACTGATAGTGTACTGAGCCTATGTTTTAGGTACCCTAATGAGATTTTTTTTAAAGGACAGTCAAAAGGAAAAGTACCATTACTAATATATTTTTTGTGCATGCCATAACTTTTATGATTCTGTTTCTTCAAATATAAAATGTGATTATATTGATGATCACATATATCAGAGTTTTTTTAAAAAGTGGTGGACATACTGCATATTTGTTTATAAATGAATACTAGAAAGTATTAGGGCATTATTTGCTCTGTTGCAAATAAACACATAAAAATTATGGAACTAAGTATAAGAAAATGTTTGCATTTTCCCATGTAAGCTGAATTCTACAACACACATTATGCTACTTTAAGAAAGAAGCTTGTTATCTTAACAGTTAGCTTTGGGACCAGAAGACAAATAGATCAAACAATTTAAAGAATGAACAAATTGTTCTTTATTTTGAAGTTGTAATCATCAGCCTGTGGAGACCACCTACTACCTTCCAAACTTATTTAAAATTTAATCATTTCTTCAATCTATATAAAGAAATAAAATAATAAGTTGATGTTAAAACTTCACTTTGATTGAGTCTGTATTTTTAAGTTATTACCTGGAATCAAGAAAAGTAAAAAGTCGATCAAATTGTTTTCCCAGATCCTCTAAAAGACTGTCTGTCTCCTCTTCTGTTTGACTGTGTATGTGTTCGAGGACCTGGGAAGAACACAATAAAAACTTAATTTGGTATAAATTGTACTGTTCAACATAATTTTGAAAATAGAAGGTACTTTTAGATTTTTCAAAACAATGCAGGAGAACATCAGATGATAAAAATGGAGTAAGTCGTGTGGTTCAACTTCAAATCCTGGTATTTGTCACCTTTGTTGGCACTGTATACTGATAAAATGGCAGAAAGGCCTAGAAAATCCACTAAGTATTCTAAGGATCTTTCTTATCCCTTTTTGTTATTACAGGAAACAAGTCATTTTAAAGAGCTGAATTTCTCTCTGGCACCATTCCTTAAATTTAACAAGTTTAATCCAAGTATTTTAAAAAATATTTTTATTTTTTAAAAGATTTTGTGTATTTTTAGAGAAAGAAGAAGGGAGGAAGAAAGAGAGGAAAAGAAACATTGATGTGTGTCAGAATCATCAACAGGCCACCTCTCACAAGCCCCAAACCAGGACCTGGCTCACAACCCAGGCATGTTCCCTGACCAGGAATTAAACCAGTGACCTTCTGGTTTGCGGAACAATGTCCAGCACACTGAGCCACACCAGTCAGGGGCCACATGCTGCATTTTTAAACAAAGAATAATTCCTTTAGACCTGTGATCCCCTTTTTCCTTCCAATTTCTCCCTTTTGGAATGGGAATGTCTATCCTATGCCTGCCTAACCAGTGTATTTTAGAAGAAAATAATTTATTATCTAGTTGCACAGTTTCACTGTTAAAGAGGAATCTGGCCTGAGTCTCAACCCATACTTGATCAGAAGATATTTAAATGAGATAAGATTTTGGACTTAGAGCTGATGCTGGAACAAATTAAAACTAAATTGGAATTGGGGTGAAGGTATTTTGTATGTGAGAACAATGAGTATGAGAAGGCAGAGCATAGGGCAAGACTGTTATGGGTTGAATTTTGCCCCCCACTTGAAATTCATACATTGAAGCCTTAACTCCCATATCAGCTATAACATTCTGATTGCCTTGGTTGTAAATTTGCTGTTGCTTTTTCTTTGTCACCAAATAAGTGAGCTTCTCTTTCGGGAGATGCGTAAGGAAGAAAAGAGAGTAAGACTCTTTGGGAAAGGGTATACAGCCAAGTAATGAGCAATGTTAGAAAGATGATCTGCAATGATATGACATAAGAAATCATGGTTCCTTATTAGAGCTTCTACATCAGTGGGCTACTAGCACAATGCTACAAAAACCAATTCTATAACAACCACACCTAAAACAAAAACAAACTAAGCAAACAACTAGAACAGGAACAGAACCACAGAAATGGAGATCAGATGGAGGGATAGTAACAGGGAAGTGGGAGAGGGAGGGAAAAGGTACAGAGAATAAGTAGTATAGATGGTAGGTAGAAAATAGACAGGGGGAGGGTAAGAATAGTATGGGAAATGTAGAAGCCAAAGAACTTGTAAGAATGACACATGGACATGAACTAAAGGCAGGGAATGTGGGTGGGAGGGGGTGTGCAGGGTGAAGAGGAGTGAAGGGGGGAAAATGGGAAAAGTGTAATAGCAAAATCAATAAAATATATTAAAAAAAAATCCTAGCAGGCATGGGAGTTTCCCATTCTTCTGTATGTTTCTCTATCATTACATTATTGTGTTTAATAACTCAGTGCTAAACTCTAACTTCAGTGATAGAATATCCAAATATGCACATTTAAAGAAACCTTGCCCTAATTCATGATAGAATTTGACCATTCAAAATGCTTACTTTTACAGCAATACTTAATTGCTCAAAATTATTGCCTGCTGTCTTTAGTGCTTCATCAATTTCTTCTGCAGTTTTAGTCTCCTAAAAAAGGAAAGAGGGACCATATACAAATACAAAAGTAGATATTTAGATACATTATATTAGTCACAAAAATACCACATTACTATTCAGTTACAAAAGCAACATTAGACCCACTATAGCAATCTGAAAACAAGCAAGAAAAATAACACTGTTAATCCTACTTACCCAGAGATTAAAAACAATTAACCTTTTACGGTTTTGGTTATAGCATTCCAGATATTTTTAGATAACTTTTTGAAAAAATAAGATTATGTTCTGTGACCATTTTCAAACTTAAAACTATTTTGAAAAATGTATCATGGCAGTATGTGTACACATGTAAAAATGAACAGTTTAAGGGAAAAACTTATAATTTGGCTATGTTAAGATTTAAAATTGCAGTAAAAGATAGCAAGATTAAGTGCTCTCTTTCTTTCCCCAGCTCACTAAAGATCTTCGTAACAAAAAGATTTAATATTTCATTTAACAGCATTTGGAGGTTGTTCTTTTTCTAATCTTAAGTTTAAAAAAAAAACACTATTTAAAGTTATCAGGTGCAGTAACAGGTAAAATTCAGTCTTCCAACATCAACAACAACATCATCATCATCATCACCACCATTAATAACAACAAATGCCATCACTGGAAAAATCACACTTAGAATTTAGAGACATGTACTTTATACAAGTTTCATAAAATCTGAATTCAATAATTAGGTTCAAAGGGAAGAAACTACATACAGGTAAATATCAAGAACAGGAACAGAACTGTCTAAGGTAGAATGGGCTACTTTGGAAGAAAAGAGAATTGTTCAAGCATAGTTTAGAATAAAACAAGAGGTTCAAGTAAGAAGTATAAATTTCTCTCCTACCTTTAAGCTTCCAAAAGAATCTATAATTATAGGAAGCTTGAGGGGAGAGGAAAATTAAGCTACCAGAGACACAGTAAAGCTGTCTGGTTTCATCTTACTTCACAAATAACATTTTTCATACCGCCATTACAACTGACGAAGTCAAAAGAGTCCTGTGTGTGGATGGCGAATGTTCTAAACCAATAGTTAGCTTATCAGTCGTCTTTTTCAAGTCCTGAGAAGAATTCTTTATCCTAAAAAATGTCAAGTACATTATTTTAAATACCAGCATTAATATAACAGCTTTAACATTTTATTCTGATTTTTACTCTCTATCAAAAAATAATTCATATGATGACTTGTAGAACACACACGCTGGGTTCTCAATCATCTATGATAAGCAAAGAGAGGAAACCATGACTAAATTATGGATATGGGAGATCCTGTGGAAGTCAGAATCTGAGGGGGTAAAATGAATGAGAGATGAGGAACTGGGTGCATTACAGATGCTTTGCTGTCATTATCAAAACAAAAAAGTTCCAAATGAGATTCCTTGAGGGTATCCTATATTTCTTTTAATTCCCACAAAATTTACTATCATAATAAGTATTTTTAAAAGTTAAAAATCACTCTGGCTGGGTGACTCAGTTGGTTGGAGCATCATGTGATACACCAAAAGGCTGTGGGTTTGATTTGGGCCTGGGTGCATACAAGAGGCAATCAACAGATGTTTCTCTCTCTCTCCTTTCTTCTCTAAAATCAACAAAACATATCCCAGTGAATTAATAAGAAGGTTCTTTAACCCCTGAAAAGTAGCAAAGCAACAAAGAGCAAACTTTACTATTTTTCACTATGATCCATTCCAAAGTCAATCCTAAATGTAAACTTGCTTAAGATAAAAAAAATTCTTCAGAAAAACTATAGCAAATGTCAAAATACTGTATCATGGTTTTTTATCTAACAAACGCTTATTAAATGTTTACTCTGTGTCCAGCACCAGGGATGTAGAAAGCAGTAAAATGTTGTCCATGACCTCAAAGGAGCTTATAGACTTGCAGAGGGAAACATACAGGAGTGGGCAAAAGTAGGTTTATAGTTGTGAGTACACAAAACAGAGTTTGTATATTCCTGTATTGTTATTTATCAATTATTGTAGTAAACCTACTTTTGCCCACACCTGTATAAATAAATAAATGCAGCCCTGGCTGGTGTGGCTCAGTGGACTGGGTGCTGGTCTCTGAACCAAAGGGTCACTGGTTTGATTCCCAGTCAGGGCACATGCCTGGGTTGCAGGCCAGGTCCACAGTAGGGGGCGTGTAAGAGGCAACCACCCATTGATGTTTCTCTCCCACTCTTTCTCCCTCCTTTCCCCTCTGTCTAAAGAAATAAAATAAACAGAAAAAATAAATAGATACAATAAAAATAACAGAGGAGCTCTCCAGTTCGGATATTCTTTTTTAAAAAATCTCTGCATCACTGATTCAAAAAGCATTTATTAATGTGCAAAGTCTTGCAGAGGAATGGAAAAATGAATAAAAGAATCCCAAAGTTATTACTTTTCCTTTTATAAATCACATCTCAATATACTCTTCCCAAAGTCCTCTACTGTACTGTATTCGTGCTCGTCTCAACAGTCAACAGAAAAGTTCTTATTCTTTCTCCACGTCTTATTCTCCCCTACCACACACAGCTTCTGCTAGAATCTTACCCTTAGCTATTCTTGATCTGATATTGTAATCTTGTTTTCCTTTATTTTCTTTCCCCCTTTAAATAAGGACAAACTAGTACTGCTTCCTTAGGAACCAGAGTCACTATTTCATTAACAGTTAAGACAAATTATAAACTTAAAGAGTACTCTATGAACAATGGGTTAAAAACACTGATCTGAGAATGACACTCTATCAGTAATGCTAAAATTACTTGCAGAAATATATTGAACTTTAAATACTAAAATAAGTGCACACTGAACTTACTTTTTAGGCTGCAGTTTGTCCATGAAAGAATATTCTTTAACATATCCATCTAATTGGTAGTCTCCTTGTCTCATATTTACAGTTGTAGCAACCTTCGAACAGAATAAACAAAAACAGAAAGCCATTCAATAAATTCTATTTATCCAGAATTCAAACAACTAGTGTGCTATTCACAGATACATTTGATGATAGACGTCAAGATACTTAAATCCTCATTAAATAAAAAAATGTGCATATATGTTGTTTTTATCCTATTTGGTAAAGAAATCAGTAATTGGCAATTATGAATTAAACAAGAACATTAAATTAACTAAAACACTTCATTATACCACAATTCTAAAGGAAATACTGGGAAAAATACTTTTAAAATTTACTATAAAAATTTTACAATGATACCTTAACGCATGTTTAAAACTCCAAAATACTCAGGAATAAATTTAGTAAGAAAAATATATGGTCTAAGAAAAGAAAATCAAATAAGTTATTGGGGAAAATAAGACAAGGTTCCTGGAGACAATCTCCTAAAATACATCTCCTAAAATACATCTAACATAAATTAACAGAATTCTCAAGTTCATATAGAAAAGATATTATGCAAGAATTACAACAATTTTTAACACAATCATTTGGGAGTGATCTACCCCCCCTCCCCCCCCGATAATAAAGCTACTGTAATGGAAACACTAGGGTACTGGCACAATAGAGGAGAATGAGCCGTGAAACAAATCCACATATACATGGGAACTTAATACAGAATACAATTGACATTTCAATTAAATAGAGGAAGGATTACTCAGTAAATATTCTCGGAAAGTCAGCTAATCATTCTGAGGAATAAAGTTTACACACACCTTACACCATATATGAGTATCGTAAAAAAATCAAGCATATATACCTTTTAAAAAAACATGACATAAGCACTTAAAAACACAGTGGAACCTTGGTTCTCGAACTTAATTTGTTCCAGAAAACTGTTCAAAAAGCAATTTGTTTGAAAGCTGTTATCTTGTTTGTCATCTGAGAGACACATGATTGATCAAACAAGTATCAGCATAAAAGGACTGTCACATTGAGAATGGAGAACCGAAGTTTTTGAGTGGGGACTGAGACATTTTTTTTCTGTGACCTTGGTCAAGAACTGAAATGTTTGAGAACCAAGATGTCTGAGAAACAAGGTGTGCGTGTGTGCGTGCGTGTGTGTGTGTGTGTGAGAGAGAGAGAGAGAGAGAGAGAGAGAGAGAGAGAGAGATGGGAAGGTCTGATTAATCAAAGAAAACCTAGAGCAATGAAGGAGGGGGGAAAAGACTAAATAGGAAAATGTCTCTGAAAGGCTAAAGGTAATAAAAAAATTAAAAACGAAAGATTGGCAGAAAACAGCTAAATACACAGGACAAAGTGTTAGCATCCCTATCACATGAAGTATTTCTACAAGTTAGGAAAAGACAATTCAAAAGGGAAATATGCAAAGCCTCTGAAAGGGTCTGTTGAAGACATCTGAAAAGTCTGCTCAATTTCACTAGTAGTCAGGGAATTACAATTTAAAGCAAGAAGATGCTTTTTGTTTTTTGTTTTTTGCTCATCAAATTGTCAAACATTAAACAAATGACAAATGGAAACATGAATTTGTTTTGGAGCTAGAAATTAGCAGAACTAATGGAATTTTTTTGGTAGGGGTAAGTTTGAGGAATAGTGAAAAATTGTGAAAACCACCTAAATGTTTATAATGAGGAGATTAGTTAAGAATTATAGCACTTATGTACACAGCTTAGTATGTAGCCATTAAAAGTAATGCAGGAGGTTCTCATGAGAATAAGTTAATGTTGCTAAAATAAAGCAGATGACAAAATGTAATGGTCTCCCACTTCAATATACATCTTTGGTGGGGAAGACAATGTTCTGTCAAGGTTTTAAGTGTGAGGAACCAAAGGTAGCCATGTATTGTTAGATAATTAGGGAAAAAGTGTTTTTCAGCCCTTTTGCAGCTTAGTCTGCCCTCCACAGCCACTTTGCTTTCCATCATTATGCTGCTTTCTCTGTGCAAACAAGAGAATCCTTGACCTTCTGGTATTGTGTTTCTTTGTGGGGTTAATGCTTGCCACACTTTATAAAGAAAGGCCAGCAGACTTTCGAAACAGTCACCATGTTTCTAAGAATGCTATTGGCATGAAGACTATCAAGAGATTTGATGATACAGGACATGTCTTCCGAAGATTTTTTAAAAACTATTAATACAAGTGATTTAAAAGATTTCAGTGAAAACTATATAGATTCTTAACTTATAATTAAGTATAATAAAAGCTTTCTTCCTCTTCCTACTCTAGCTTCTCATTCAAGTTTTATTTATGGTAGTGTCTTACTTATTTGTTTTGTTACTTGTGGTCAGATTTAATTAGCATTTCTTCTTTGATTTCTGACTTCAGTGATATGTTTAACAAGACTTCCCCATCTAAGATTAAATTGTCTGTATTTTCTTCCAGTTTACACTCTCAATTTGTATGTTATGAACATTTACAACCCATATGGGATTTTAATATATATTATATATTGATTGGATAACTTATTCTTTGCTCATGCACAATATATTTTTAGACTCATGTCTGAAAGATCAATAAAATGCTGGTATTTCTGGAATGATACCTAAGTATGATCCTATTTGGAACGAAATCTGCCATCTGGCTGTGCAAAATTATAGAATGGTTATTATTATTATTATTTTAAAGATTTTATTTATTTATTTATTTTTAGAGAGGGAAGGGAGGGAGATAGAGAGAGAGAAACATCAATGTGCGGTTGCTTGGGGTCATGGCCTGCAACCCATGCATGTACCCTGACTGGGAATTGAACCTGCGACACTTTGGTTCGCAGCCCGCGCTCAATCCACTGAGCTATGCCAGCCAGGGCCTAGAACGGTTATTATTAAATAACCATTAATATCACCCAACAGCAGAGAAGGGATGTTATTTTAAAAATATACAACTATGAAAGATAAATACTAGTAGATAAATCCATACTACTTACCTACTCTCAGGTATAAGAACAAATGTATACCCTTAACCCTGAATGAAATCATTTTAGGCTTAAGTTTGAAATAAACAGCATCACCTTCAACATGCAAGATAAATTATAAGCTTAACAAGAATATAGCTACTTAACTCTTACTTTATAGAGCACTTACTTTTTAGAGCATATATGTAATAAGTTAAAAGTAATAAACAACATTCCTGAAGTATTTTATAAATTCACACTTTTCACTATTTTAGACTGGATTCTTCCACTCTTATTCCAAATAAATACTAAATATCAGCAAAAATCTCAAATTTAAAAACTTGAATGTGATACTGATTTCATCAATTTCTCAAAGGACTCCTTTAAATAGCAATCAGCTTTGGTGCATCTGGAAAATTTGAATATAGCCCCTTGCTAATAGTACCAGGGAGGGGGAAAGGAGGGAAGGATGGGGCAAATCACATGTCTCCCAGTGACAGAGTCAGAACTAGTCAATATGATATAAAATAGATATATTATAACCTTAAAATCAAAACTAGTATTTGTAAATGACTATGAACATTTATACAGATATTATCCAAAATAATACAGTATAATGATTTAAAACCATCAAACATGAAATCATTTGCCAAAAAGGGCAAAAGTTACTGTTCTAATAAATTTGTCTGTGTTTAAATATTAAAACAGAATGGATATGGGCAGAAAAAGTTCTGACTGCCTGCTCCTTCACTTTCTCTTACTCTTTACCCACCAGAAGACTGAATTGGTCAGGGAGCTTCCACTACAACCACAGGAGCCAGGACCCCCTTGTCTTAACTATGTAGGAGCCACATCTGAGGAACCTACTGTCAAGAAAGGAAAGGGAATAAGAACTTCCCACAATGAAGGCCTTAATTTGTAAGGTATTTAATTTCAAAACAGACATCTGCTAATATGTATATGTTTCTGCTACAATTAAAACTTTCAAATCTGTAAATATGTACCGTATTTTCAGACCATAAGATGCATCTAGGATTTAGAGGAGGAAAATAAGAAAATTTTGAAGCAAAAAATGTGGTAAAATATTTAATAACATAAGTAATATTTCACCAATGTAAATGTAAACAGAACTCAACAGCAGCATTAACAACCATTATTCCTCCCAAATTTGGAGAGGATAAAAAAAAAGAAAAAAGTGGGGAGTGGGGAGGGGAGCGTGTCTTATAGTTCGAAAAATATGGGTATATATGTATTTTTAGCATGTTTAACGTGCAAACCAGTTAATCTGCACCTAAATAACCAAGGGTTGACTAGAACATTTATTTTAATGACCTTGAAGCTTGCAGAGAACTTTGATATACTTCAGATTTAACTCTTGCAATACTACAAGATAGAGGCAGGTACTATTTCCATCAGACAAATAAGGAAATTCAGGTTTAGTGTGACAGAACTAGGATTGTATTCCAGGTCTTCTGCCTCCATAGTAACTGTCTGCCACAATGCCACAGAAAATAATAAATACAAACCCTCATCATCTGATCTCTCAAGTGGAACATTGAGAATTTAGAGATTAAGACAACTTTCCAGAAACATGCAATATAAAACAATTTACATTTCTATTTGTAGTGAATTCAAACAATGTTTATTAAATTTTATTTTAAACATTGATTTGATCTCATTATTATGGGTACACAGACATAAGTCCTGGTGCAACTGTACTATTTTTAATGCTTCTGAAGTTAACATTAACTTTAGGCCTCTGTTTTATTTCTCTTTCTATACTATGACATCTCTATAAATATAAATTTGATGACATAGAAAGGTTGAGGGGCAGGTGGTGTTCAAAATTTGCTTGCATGGTACTGAGTGAAAAGAAGGAAACAGATTTCTATACTTCACTGAAATAAAAATAAATAGAGCCAATTTTCCACAGAATTCTCCAAAAAGTCAAGACCCGAATGCCGAGTAATATATGACCTTAACCTTGTAGTTTTCTTGATCACTCGGAACAAATGTAAAATGGATGGGATTACATTATCTTTTGCTAGGCTTCTTGGCTTAAAGATAAGCAGTAAAAATGCAACTAAAAAGTTTCTAACTAGAAGCATGCTTTATTTCTCTAACATTTTTACCTTTAACATTTGGTTATAATGTATTCAATATGAAAAATGATAAAGCTTACCTCACAAGCAGGGCATATAATTGTGTTGTATTCTTCAGTTACTAATAAACATAGTTCACAAAAACCATGTCCACATTGAAGTTCGTTGTGGTGACCTATTGATGAAATTATGAATTAATCTTTCCCGTTTGTTAACAGTATGCAGCATTAGTCAAAGGAGAATGTTAGAGGAGATTTTCTTGTGTATGAAAAGATATCAAAAGTTAGTTAGAAATGGATGACTTAATATGGTGGTGTAGACAGACATGGCTTGCCTCTTTGCACAACCACATCAAAATTACAACTAAAATATAGAACCAGCACTCAGAAATATCAGAAATTGAGTTTAATGGTAGTCTGACAACTATCAAATTAAAGAAACCACATCCATCCAGATTGGTAGGAGGGGCACAGACGCTGAATGGGCTGGTCCCTCATCCATGTGTGATATATAAAAATTTGGGAGGGATTTCTTGGGAGTGAGGAGTCCAAGCCCCACACCAAGCCCCCCAGCACAGGGTTCCACTGCCCTCCTAAGGATAAGTCCCACAACTCTGGCTGTGAAAACCAGTGGGAAGTGAGTCAGAGAAAGAACCTTCTGGAGTCCTGAGCAGTCCCTCTGAAAGAATCCACACAAGGACTCACCCACTCAGACTCACTCCCTCTGAGCTCCAGCACCTGGATAGCAGCTTGAAAGACACTAGAGATATAAAGGGAGGAACTGAAGTATCTGGCATCAAGGTGATCAGAGGCCATTGTCCCTTTTCTAAACCTCCCCTCTCCAAGAGCCAGCATATTGGTGCCCTATCTGAGACTCCATCAACCTGGATAACACTGTTTGACCTGCCTTTGAGATCACCCCACCCAACTTATGGGCCCATCCAAGCTGCTTTTTCTTATGAGTGGCTGGTCTTGGCTCATGTTTCACAACTTCCTATATCTTCTCAAACAACAGCTGGCCTCAGTGAGTCTCAGGCCTGGTACTAGCAGCAGCCACCAATTTACAGCTTGGCTTCACCTGGGAATCTCCAAGCCCAGCACAAGTAGCAGCCATCTCAGATTGCTTTATAGCTCAGAAAGGGTGGCCCCGGGCAAAACACAGGTGGGGGCTAACCTTGGCCTGCACCACCCAGGAAACCCCAGGGCCAGCAAACCCAGTGGACAGATGCAGTCCACTTTGGAACACCACCACTCTACTCTTGCACAGCTGGTCCTCCATGGAGGGTGGAGGTTGGTGGTAAGTGATCACAGCCAGTCCTTGCAGCTGACTGGCCTGGGTAAATTCCTCCCATTGGTCTGCCAACAGCAACCAAGGCTCAACTACAAGAGGAGGGAGCACACACAAAGGGTATACACCCTGTTTACCCCAGCTTGGGTGATAGGGGAGGCTGTGCCACTGGACCCTATAGGACACCTATGATATTAGGCCACACTACCATGACATAGAGTCAAAGCTGCTCTACCTAATACATAGAAACATAGGGCAGCTGCCAAAACAAGGAGACAAAGAATCACGGCCCAAATGAAAAAAATAGATAAAAACTCTGGAGAAAGAGCTACACGAAATGGAGATAAGCAATTGATCAGATGCAGAGTTCAAAACACTGCTATAAGGATGCTCAAGGAACTTAGTGAGGACTCAGCAGCATAAAAAGACCCAATTAGAAATGAAGGATACAGTAACTTAAATCAAGAACAATGTACAGGGAAACACAGTAGAGTGGATGAAGCTGAGAGTCAAATCAATCACTTGCAACATAAGGAACAAAAAACAACCAATCAGAACAACAACAAGAAAAAAATCCAAAAAGATGAGGAAAGTATAAGCTGGGTCTGGGACAACTTCAAGACGTCCAACATTCACATCACAGGGGTGCCAGAAGGAAAAGTGAAAGAGCAAGAAATTGGAAACTTATTTGAAAAAATAATGAAAGAAAGCTTCCCTAATTTGGTGAAGGAAATGATATTCAAGTCCAGGATGCAGAGAGTCCCAAACAAGATAGATGCAAAAAGGCCCACTCCAATATACATCATAATTAAAATACCAAAAGTTAAAGATAAAGAGAAACTCATAAAAACAGCAAGAGTGAAAAGTTAGTTACCTACAGGCAAATTCTCATAAGACTGTCAGCTGATTTCTCAAAAGAAACTTTGCAGGCTAGAAGGGATTGGCAAGAGATATTCAAAGTCATGAAAGGCAGGGACCTACAGCCAAGATTGCTCTATGCAGCAAAGCTATCATTCAGGATTGAAGTGCAGATAAAGAGCTTCCCAGATAAGAAAAAAACTAAAGGAGTTCATTACTAAAACATTATCATATAAAATGTTAAAAGGACTTATTTAAGAAAAAGATCAAAACTGTGAACAATAAAAATACATTTCAACAATGGAATCTAAAAAACAAACTAAGCAAACAAGAACAACAGAGTTAGAATCATGGATATAGAAAGCATTTTGATGATTGTCATGATGGGAGGGGGTTGTGGGGGAAAGGGTGAAGAGGTGAGGGGATTAAGAAGTACAAATAGGGACTTCCGGCAAGATGGAGGAATAGGTGGATGCACCGTACCTCCTCGCACAACCAAGATTAGAACAACAATAATTTACAAATAGAATATCACTCAGAACTGACAGAGGATTTATCTGAATGGAAGTCGGACAGCCAAGAAGTTGAAGTAGACCCGTACATCCAGACTGGTAGGAGATGGCGAGCTGGGCGGGCGTGGGGCTGGTGCGGGTCGGCGGCGCGTGGAGGTCGGGGAAAATTTGGCGTGAAATCGGCGGGACAGCCATCCGGGGCGCAAGAACGCAGTGGTGATCCCTGAGTACGCAAGCTGCAGCTGGCGGACCCAGTGAGGCAGCGATTGTGGACCAGGGCAGAGCTCGCAGCCCAGGAACCCAAAGAAGGGTCTGAGCCCAGGAGAACGGAACTACCGCCATTGTTCCCTCCCGCTCCCACCCCCACCCCCACATATAACATCACAATCTAGCGACCGGGGTGCCCAGCCCCGGTGAACACCTAAGGCTCCGCCCCCCACTGTAACAAGAGTGACCAGACCGGAAGGAAAAAAAAAAAGAGGAGAGACAGGGAAAGACATTAGACATGTTTCCAACAGAACAGATCAGTCCCCCAGGACTCATCCTTTTGACTGACCAAGAAATAGCCAATCTATCAGATGCACAGTTCAAAACACTGGTGATCAGAAAGCTCACGGAATTGGTTGATTTTGGGCGCAATTTAGATGAAAGGATGCAGGTTACCATAAAAGAGATGCAGGAAGATACGCGGAGGAGAGCCAATAGTGAAAGGAGGGAATCTGAGTCTCAAAACAATACAGTGGACTAGAAGGAAGATAGAATCAACCAAGCAGCAAAGCATGATGAAATAAGAATTCAAAAAGTCGAGGAAAAGCTTAAGAGCATCCAGGACACCTTTAAACGTTCCAACATCTGAATTATAGGGGTACCAGAATGGGAAGGAGAAAAGCAACAGACTGAGCACATATTTGAACAAATAATAAAGGAGAACTTCCCCAATCTGGCAGAGGGAACAGTCTTCCAAGAAATCCAAGAAGCTCAGAGAGCCCCAAAGAAGTTATATCCAAGAAGAAACACACCAAGGCACATCATAATTACATTAGCCAAGGTAAAAACAAAGGAGAGAATCCTAGAAGCAGCAAGAGATAAGGGGACAGTAACCTACAAAGGAATTCCCATCAGACTGTCAGCTGATTTCTCCAAAGAGACCTTACAGGCAAGAAGGGGCTGGAAAGAAATATTCCAAGTCATGAAAGACAAGGACCTACATCCCAGATTGCTCTATACAGCAAAGCTCTCATTTAGAATGGAAGGGAAGATAAAGTGCTTCTCAGATAAGGTCAAGTTAAAGGAGTTCATCATCACCAAGCCCTTATTTTATGAAATGCTAAAGGGACTTATCTAAGAAAAGAAGATAAAGAAAAGACATGTATAGTAAAAGGACAGCAAACTCACAATTATTAACAACCACACCTAAAGCAAAACCAAAAGAAACTAAGTAAACAACTAGAACAGGAACAGAACCACAGAAATGGAGGGCACATGGAGGGCTAGCAGCAGGGGGGTGGGAGGAGGAGAGGGGGGAAAAGGTATAGAGAATAAGTAGCATAGAATGTAGGTTGAAAATAGTTAGGGGGAGGGCAAGAATAGTACGGGAAATGTAGAAGCTAAAGAACTCATAAATATGACACATGGACATGAACTAAAGGGGGGAACGTGGGTGGGAGAGGGGGTGGAGGGGAGAGAAGGGGGAAAATGGCACAACTGTAATAGCATAATCAATAAAATACATTAAAAAAAAAGAAAAAAAAGAAGTACAAATAGGTAATTACAGAAAAGCCATGTGGATGCAAAGTACAGTATAGGAAATGAAGCAGCCAAAGCACTTATACCCACAACCCATGAACAATGGAGGTGGACTGTCTGAGGGAGTGGGTGGTGCTGGGAGGAGGGGGGCAAAGGAGGAAAAATCAAAATAATAGCATAATCAATAAAATACAATTTTAAAAAAGAGATAGGGAAAGAGGAGAAAAAAGAAAAGGAAAAGGAAAAAGGGATTACTTATTAAACAAAATTCAGGAACACCTATACTTGTCAGAAGGAGTGAGAAACATCAGAAGAAAAACCAGGTGGAGCTACATATTTCACCGTGTATAATGCGCATTCATGTTTTTGACCCAAATTTTCAGGAAAAAAAATCTTCTGTTTTAATTAATTCAATTTTTTATTTACACGAAGAAACAAAACGGACTATTGTATTCCAGGGTATTATTTTGCACATGGACATCATTATTGCTTTCTGGAGTTACACTTTTAATGCACAAGCATAAATAAAAGAATTAAAAACATTTATAGAGATACGGAATTAGTACTACCCATATATAATGCACATCCTTCTTTTTCCCTCAAAAATTTGGGCAAAAAGTGTGCATTATACACGGCAAAATACACTATGTAATATTGTTTGCATCAATTCAGATAGCTTGTGGTACCTATGATACTTTCAATTTGCCATATCTTAAAATCATACAAAGTGCTCTGACATTCTTCATTGGCTCTGTGTAAACATCTGGCTAAGTTGGCTGAAAATGTTATATGCAACCTAGAGATGGGAAAACATTTTGGTGGTGTGGCTAATTAAATGGTATAATTAGACTCCAGCCTGGTTCTGTTTCCAAGTGCAATGTTTTTTCTAGTTGATCATACTGCCCTCTACTAATTTATATTTCCCATCCTGTAAAGTAGACATAGAATGCAGATATAAGACATTGGTAAGATGCTACTAAGATACTGGCAATGACAGAAACTAGATGCTACTACTGCCACATGCATGATCCATGTAAAGATCATTTTCACAAACCTAGCATTTATGGGGGAAACACCATAATCTTAATTGAAAACCTATTATCAAGATTTTTTATTAAACATTTTTAAAATATTTATTTAGAGGGGAAGAGAGAAAGAGAGGGAGAGAAACATCAAGGTGTGAGAGGAATATCCACTGGGTTGCCTCTTGCACACTCCCCCCCAACACCAGGGCCCTGGCCTACAACCCAGGCACGTTCCCTAACTGGGTATCAAACCAGCAACATTTTTGGTTTATGGGACTCAGCCCAATCCACTGAGCTGTTGGGGACAGCCCTGCCTGGTCTCAGGAAGCTGTAACCCCCAATGACTTAGGCTGAGTGAAAGACCTCTGGACCAGGAGCCACTGAAGGAGACAAAACTTATTCCCCTGGCATGAACGCTACCTGTTCGGTGCCTGGCCTCCTAGGCTTGATCAGTTAGCCAATGACGGGTAAGATTTCCCTGGAGGGAATCATCTAAGACAGGCATGATCACGAGGAGGCCTCTGGGTAGAGACTCAGGGGCTGTGGAAATGAAGGCGTGATGGACATCAACCCCTGCCCCCTTGGCTTTGTCGAAGCCTGAGTCCTTGTTCTTAGATGTGAGAAACCCAAGTCTCCTGGCTGCCTTTGTCACCTCTGCCCAACTCAAGCCTGCGGAGATATCAGAGGGGTGCAGCCCAGACCAGAAACGGCGGACCCCTGGGGTAATCAGGCCTGGGACATAAAATATAGAAGATCCTGTGAGATCTGTTTGCTGGAGGATGTTACTGAATTAGAATTTAAAGGCACAGACAGGAAACCAAAAACAGCCCTTTGGGCCCCATAGTCCTTTCAAATGATAAAACTCCAAACTCTGCCCAGAATCCCAGCAGGGGTTCTGCCAGCATCTTTGAAAGTCACCTATTTCTGTTGGTCTTTTCTGCCAGACTGTGAATCCACAAACTAAGTCTCTATTCTTAATAAAAACCTGCTTGGGAATGGAAATGGCGTGCTCCCCACCAGAGAGAGTGGCCATTTCGTCCCTATTTCCCCACAGGACCCGGTTGTCTCTGTGTATGTTTTTCTCATGTTTCGATGAGCATCTGCAGCAGGGATGGATACTGCTGGCCAGTATCCGCCACACTGAGCCACAGCAGTCAGGGCTATTATTAAGATTCCACTGCTGGTATTATACTTTAAAAATACCAAAACACCAATTCAAAAGAACCTCTGCACCCCAATGTTTATAGCAGCACAATTTACAATAGCCAAATGCTGGGAGCAACCTAAGTGCCCATCAGTGAATGAGTGGATCAAAAAACTGTGGTACATTTACACAATGGAATACTACACAGCAGAGAGAAAAAAGGAGCTTCTCTATCCTTTGGGACAGCATGGATGGAACTGGAGAGCATTACGGTAAGTGAAATAAGCCAGGCGGTGAGGGGAAATACCATATGATCTCACGTGTAAGTGGAACTTAATCAACAAAACAAACAAGCAAGGAAAATACAACCAGAGACATTGAAATAAAGAACTGACTATAACCAGAGAGGAGCAGGGAGAGGGATAATGGGGGAAAATAGGGGAAGGGTTATCAAGGAACTTGTATAAAGGACACACAGACAAAGCCAAAGTGAGGACTTTCAAGGGTGAGAGGCGAGGATGGGTGGGGCTGGGAGGTGTGATGAGGTGAAAATGGAGACAACTGTACTTGAATATTAAAAAAAAGATTTTAACTCTTTAAGTAGAACTTAAAGTTTATCATAGTAAGCATGTTCTTAGCTATGCAACTTCAAAAGGATGTCATTTTAAAAGACTGCAAGACCAAAAGGAAAGGAAACTAGATAAAATCAGTCATCTTTCACTGGCAAAAAAAAATTAGTGTTCTTGCTGATTAATAACTGCATTATTTTGATTAAAAAAAGTTTTAGGCCCAGTAGCTCAGTTGGTTAGAGCATTGTTATGATACTCCAAGGTTGCAGGTTCAACCCCTGGTAATGGCACATAAAAGAATCAACCAATGAATACATAAATAAGTGGAACAAATTAATCTCAATTTCTCACTTTAAAAGCAATACATTTTTTTATTTTATTTATTTATTTTTTAGAGAGGGAAGGGAGGGAGGGAGGGAGAGAGAGAGAGAGAGAGAGAGAAACATCAATGTGTGGTTGCTGGGGGCCGTGGCCTGCAACCCAGGAATGTGCCCTGGCTGGGAATCGAACCTGGGACACTTTGGTTCCCAGCCCGCGCTCAATCCACTGAACTACGCCAGCCAGGGAGCAATACATTTTTTTTAAAAAGCTTTAGTTTTTAAGCCAAGAGAAGTATCTGAAACTTGCTTACTAACAAGCTAACTTTTTAAAGCTCTATTTAAATTCCAGAGATAGTACCAAAAATATCCAAACTGTTTAACTGTTTTGTCTTTATAAACTTCTTATACTGTACAAGTCAAAATAACTTGTGGTATATTAGTGCTTACAAAGGAGGAAGTACTTTTCACAATTCTAGATGCATAACCACCACCTTTCCAGATGAGTATTTCTAAGCATTGTAACATAGAACATTCAAGAGAACCAGTGATTTTTAGAAGGTCATGTTCTAGAACTTCTTGTAACTCTTATTTCCTTCAAACAATGGAGACTTTCTATACAACAGTCAAGATCAAAACTCAGATTAGGAGAAAGTTGGTCTCCACCAGGTAAACACAACCCACCAATTTTTCTCTACACAGATTCACAAGTCCCCAGCTGAGTCTACCTAGGAGGGACTAAGAAAACTGATGGAGTGACTTTGAAAGTACAAACATTAAACAATTACACAGGGTAACAAGGCTTACCATCATCTCCAGGAGTTGAAATTCAAAACTAATCCCTGTCAGAGACAGAGCAGTCCAAGGCACCAATACATTTTTAAATGTATACAGTCCAATACATTTAAAAGTGTACTTTACATTAAAATAACGAACCTGCTTTCACTTGAGCAGATCTAAATTAGCACATCAATGCGAACCTAAAACTGCTCTAAAACAAAGTCTAACATATATAAAATACAGACCTTGTATAAAGAAAAAAAACAGATCAATAGGAAGGCTGTGTATGTATTCCCTCGCACAAAAAAAACACAAGATGCATAACAGGAATTCTTCGTGGCAAACAGCAATAATTCCCTCCTCCACCAAAAAAAAAAAAATCTCTAATAGCTGTTTAAGTCAGGAACATTTCACAGTGGTCTACTTGTCACTTCTACAACTAAAACTACACAAGAAATTCAAGGCTCATTACGTCTTGACCGCAAGGCCCAGACTCTTTCGTGAACCTGTGGGCGTTTTTCCAACCGGTGCTGTGGGGAGGACGCAGTGTCCCGTGGGAACGTCAAGAAGTGGCGGAAGCTACCGAGGAGGAGGAGCGAAGCACCCACAACCGACTTCGAGCTCTACTCTGCCCTCTGGGGGGGCGACAGGAGGTGTCCTGTGTGACCGTTTCCAGTCAGCCCAACTGCTGATAGCCTAGCTGCTCCCACCTTCGCTGGCCTCGCAGTCTCCAAGCCCGCCGCCCTGACCGAGCCCCCCGCTAAACTGACCCTTGGACTCCTCACCAGAAGCTCTAGTTACCCTTCTTTCACAACGAGCGCACTGAATTTCAGCAGCTACCCACTGCCGGCCCTTCCTTTCCATCTGCTGATAGGAAAATAAGGTGAGGCGACCTGACGAAGACTCTGCCGCTGCCGACTTCTAGATTCTAGGAGTGTACCACGTGCCAGTCCCAGCAACCCTTGCGCCAGCCACCAATCATCGAAAGCATTACTGCAGTTTGCCGATCAGCAGGCTAGGAGATTAAAGCCCGCACCCTCCACTTGCCCCCACCCCTCAGCTTCACAACACCGCCACCCCCCTCCCACCAACGGTCGCGCACGTGTGGGGAGACTTTCAGTTTTATCCCAGTAGCTTTACTGCCAAGGAAGAGCAGGTGGCAGTTTGAAGGACTGTTCACTTTCAAACCTCTACCTAAGATGTCACCCGCTGAGCACTCAGTGCATCACATCCGCAGTTCCCATATTATTACATACTCTGTTGTAGGCCTTACAGGCAGCAAACAATCCCTGTATTGAAGGGATCCCCCTTCCCTGGTATCTATCAGGGCCAGGAAACCTATACCTATTTAAAAATAAAGTATTTTAATCCCATATTTGAATCATCTGCTAGGGATTTGAAGGCTTGACTACTATTGGGTTGCCCAAAAAGTCCGCATAATTTTTTTTCCATAAAATAAAAGACACATTTTTCATTTTCAACAATAACTATTGATTTGGATATTTTGAGTATGTTGGCTGGTTCCCGGTGATAGACAGGTGATATCAATTAATGTCTCAATTTGATTGCTATCAACTCTAATTGGTCTACCCGACCTTGGAATATCGTCCAGCAAGAAATCTCCAGCACGAAACTTCACAGAACCACTTCTGACACGTTTGATCAGTCTCAGCAATTTCTCCATACACTGCACAAATGTTTTTTGTGTGTTTCAGTTGCTTTTTTACTTTTCTTGAAATAATAAGCATAATATGCTAAAACTGTTGTGCATTTTCTTCCATTTTCAATATTAAAATGGCTACACAAAAATTCACCAATTCTAATGTTTTTTATTTGCATCCTGATATGACAACTGTGACAATACAATCTAACAAAATTGTTTTAGATGAAGTTAAAGATAACTAAGTGCTATTAGATCAGTCTTACTAAAAAAAACAAGCAAATATTTTGCCCAACCCAAAAGTAGATTCAGTGGAGAACCTATCAGTGTCTACTGGTGGGAAATTCAATTAACCATTTCAGACTAAGAGATGGTCATCATTACTAACAGTCGTTAAACTGGGAGTGGTTGGTGAAGCTAAGAATTTATAAAGAACAGGACAAGTATAATCTCTACCTGAAACAGTAACCTCTGTTACGGTAGCTTGTGGTGAGTTCCAGAGGGTAGTTAGAGACAATAAAAGTCACTACACTCTGGAAAGATAAAGTCAATATGGCATGAAGAGCTTTCCTAGAGGACATGGGGTTTGCACTGGACCCTAAAACCTAGGTAGCACTTTAGGCATAAAAAGGAAAGGAGGCATTCCAGGGAGAAGGAACAGCATAAGCAAGGGAAGGTAGATAAGAGATGCAGTGCTGTCTTTGGAAATTAATTCATCGACCTCTTGGCCAGAGCATTAATTTCCTTAAAATGAGTTTTTTGAGAGGATATTGGGGTGGAATTTTGGACAGTCTTGAATGTTGGACTGAGTTGGAACTTTACCCTTCAAGCAGTAGAGTTCTGTCTAAGTGTGTGACCAAGGGACGAAGTCCCTGTGGCAGGTGTATTATGGAGTAAGCACCTGGAGATGATGGCAGGGTGCCGTCAGCCTTTAAAAATAAGAGCCTGCACATATTTTTTATTCCCCTTCTACATTTTTTTCTGAAATATAAACAGAAGTTCAAAAGCTCACCTGTAGCACAGAAGCCCCAAACCAGGGACCTGCTTAAGTGATCATGATATTCTGAAAAAAACCCACCTGGAGCACTACCAGATGTGGTCATGCCATTTGTTACTCACATATAGGGGAGTTTACTGACATCAGTGGGTCAGTGCAAGAGAAACTGCACTTCCTCCACTCTGAGGCTCATTATAAGGGGTTCAGACAAAGGCCACATGGATCCAGGTTGCACAAACCTACATGTAGCCTAGGAGTACGTTACATTAGTGTGTACGTGCAAATGGAAAAGGTCAAGAAGCAGTCACAGGACAAGACGCCAATGTAGCATCCAGCAAACTCGAGAACAAATATCGGAGACTTTCAGGGTATCAAAGATGTTACTTTATTGGCCAAGTTTAACCTGCGCAGGGGCAAACTCCCAAAGTGTCCAGTGACACAGTGCCCACAAGGAGCTGCAAATGAGAGTCGCACCGAGTGCTTACAACTACGTTCTTATATAGGGGCGGGCAAGCAAGTGCTATACAGAAGCAGACGTGGCAGTTAGCAATTCGCTTACAAAGACCGCGCGTGGGAATTTCAAACCAAGCATTCTTGCATAAGGCGGGAAGGCAGGCTGTTTGTTCATTAACCTAGTAATCTCCTGGCTCTAGCTAGCTAGTTTTCTATTTTCTCATTAAAAACTACAAAGCACTGCTTATCTAGCCTACCCAGGGGAGAGCATCTGCTAGACACAGGATATTTGCTTAACTGTACTCTGGCTCTTTTATCATTTCTTTTTAGCTACAATGTGGTTCTGTTACAGGGTGCAGCCAAGAGGGGGGACCCCAAATGGGCATTTGAAATGGGGTCCAGAACTTAAGGTGTCCAGGAGATTTTAAGATGTCTCCATCCCCCCAACCCAGGGTGTGGGTTGGGGGAAGGGACAAATGGAGCAGGGCCAGTGAGATCTGTTTTGCATAGCAACAGCCTTGCAGCTAAGCTCTGGCGTGGTCATTTAACATATCGATAGCCTTTGGCTGGTTGCATGGATATGTTAAATAGCTGTGATCATCTCTGAGCCAGGGGAATGGAAGTAACTTCCCCACCAAGACGTGACTGGGGGCAGATCCCCCAAGCTACAGCGCCTGCGTGGGAGCTCGGAGATGATTGACTCCAGGACATGGGGCCACACCTGCCCAGACTCATGATGGCAGCCCAGTAAAGCTGGAAGGATACGAGTTCTGGCATGTGAAGCCAAGTGTGGGAGGAGTCAGAAATGAGGCTGCAGAGGAAGATTGGCCGCGGGGATTTCAAAACCCAGACTTGGCAGCCATTGGTGAGAGAGAACCATGCTGCTTTGAGAAGGAGAGCCATGCGCAGCCCTGAGGAGGTGAACCATGCGCAGCCCTGAGAGGGAGAGAACCATGCGGCTTTAGCAGAATGGGGAGGACCTCAGCCATTGGGAGAGAACCATGCTGCTTTAGGAAAGAGAACCATGTGGCTTTAGCAGAATGGGGAGGACATCGGCAATTAGGAGGGAGAACCGTGCTGCATTAGGAGGGAGAACCACACGGCCTTGACAGAGTGGGGACTCCCATGGCCCTGGGAGAGAGGACCACATGCCTATGCCAGAGTGGGGACCCCCACAGCTTTAGAAGGGGAACCACCACCTGGTTTTAGCAGAGATCCCGGCGACTCAGCTGAGGGTGCCGGGAACCCAGGGAGGTCTCCCAGTCGAGATGGAGTATTAACTGGGAAGAACCAGAGGACTGCCTGAGCCATGGACTTCTATTTCCTTTCCTGAGATACGGTACTCTGGACTGGGCAAAAGGGGGAAGGAAGGAAGGACTGTGTCTGTTTGTGGGTGTTTTAAGGGACTTTAGGATTTTTGATGAAGACATTAGGTCACTACTTGAAGCCTGTATAGCATTAAATAAACATTTCCTTTCCTTTTCACGAATTTCTGGCATTGAGAGACGTCTTTCCTAGGGCAGCGGACATAACGGACCCGGGGCTTCTTTCAATAATAGTATATTGTCCCAGGCACCCCTTGTTCTGTTCTGTAACAGTTCTTGTCTATTAAGGTTAAATTTAGTTCTTAGTTTCCTTGTTCCCAACATTCCCCCGTTTTCTCTTGGGGGTTTGTCAAACCCTTGACTCTTCATCATCAGGAATCATAGTATAGGGTTGGGATACAACCATTAGCTTTACTACTTCTATTCTTTCTTTAATAAAGGCTATGACCCTATTTAAAATGTAGGGCCCTATAGTGATTGCTAGCAGGAGTATACCCCAAGGTCCAGTCTACTTTTCTTCTAATTGATTTTCTGGGGATTTTGTCCTCCAAATCTCTATTTGGGGACCCTTTGGCTGCACCCTCCTTTTAGATATACCACTTTAAATTCTTTTAAAGGACAATGGACGAAGGTCTCATCTTCTTGTAACTGCTTCCGGCTGGAAAATGGACGTTGTTTTACCCACCCATGGGTCAGGGGTGCCCTGAAAGGGGGGGGGGTGCAGCACGGAGGGAGTCCTTCCTGTAAGGGGAGGGCCTTTACAGAATCCTGGTCAGTTGGCTATTATCAGGAAGTCGCAGGCTCGGTGTCCAAAGGCTGGCATTACTGGACCGTTGGCATCCTGATTATTTTCTGGAGGTGACAGATTTGGAAAGAGTTGGAAGGCACAATTAAATAATAACCACTAAATGACAAAGGCAGGGACTTAAGTAAAGAATGGCTTATCTGGAGGAAGGTGTACAAGGCATGCTACACCTATTCGAAACTTGTGGCCCGCTATACTTCACTCGGGCTGAGGGGAATATGTTAGGATTTCCCTCCTTTTAGATATCTGGGCCCTTTCTGTCCAAGCCATCAAGACAGAAAAGGCAAAATTAGTTCTAAAGTGAAGCCCACAGACCGCCCAAACCATTCACCAACCCAACCACTCAGTTCAGCCAAACCGTTGAGTCTCGGGGGTGATGATGAAAATGGGCTCCTTAGGCAAGGTTTATATTCACTCACTCATTCCACCAATTACTCAGGTAATGAAGTCATAGGCATATGCCCTATGAAAACAGAAGAACACACAGGTTAATTCACACAACAATTCCCAAACCAGTCTCTGTGCCTGTGAGACTGTCTTTTGGGAAGACATTCAATTGCAAGGTTCTTCCTGCACTAACATTTAGCAATGGCAATTTCACAAGTCCTCCATACCTGTAAATTGTACATCTTTGGTGATATTACAAACTCTGTTTCAACTTTCAAATGAAAACAACCTTTCAAGACAGTTAGCTGCACCATTCTGATGTCCAATACTAAGCACTGTGATTTTCCTTGAACCACAATTTTTCTCCTTAAGATCACCCTCACTTATTACAGGGACTACTTTGAGTCCCGCTTTTAATTTTGACTGTTTGCATAAACACACCAAGAGCAGCCTGGATCACTTATGATCCTTGAGTCTACCTTGCTGGAACTCACACAGGGAGCCTTTAGATTGACTTCTCAGTCCGCCCCCCTGGAGCACAGAAGCAGAGTCACACATTTGCCATCTGGCTTCGCCTGTACCAGTTGTTTCACTCAAATCCTTGAGGCTTCCATTGTGCTTACAGGTTCCTTTTTGGCCATCTTTCATGAAAGCAACCATCGTTCCTTCCCTGGAAAGACTGCCATGAACCACACAACCAACCAAAGTACCAGGCTTTTTTGTGGGCTTATGCTAGCTTCACAAGTCAATCCCAGTTCCTCAGGGCTTTCTGGTGACGACCAGAACCCATACATGCCTCCTTCAGGCGTAACATTCCAGTCAAAGTTTCAGTTAACAAAACCACTATTCACGACCGGTCTTATTGGTTTTATGCAAAGAAACCTTATATTATCACTCACTCCTTCAGAATGCCAAATTCTGGAGGGATCAGGTAGGGAGAAAAATACAAAGTGTGAAGGAAAATCCTTCCCCTCCTGATATCCACCAGGCTTCTCAAAACCTTCACTTCCACAGACCTGCAACATTCACAAACCCTTTATTTTATACAGCTTCTGATATCCACCAAGATTGCATTTTTATGCCTTATACCTTCTTTTATTAACTAACACCACATAATTCCTTTCTAAAACTTTCCTACAGAGTGTGAAGTTTCAACTTTCCCTGGAATTCTCAATTTCCTTTTTAGAGCAGATACAGAGCAAAATCCAAAACACAGAGTTTCCAGAACAGTACACAGGTAGGGGCATTCTCTTGCACAGAGACATGCTTCTTCAGGCCCGGTCTTTTGGCAGAGACATGCTGCTTTGCCCACGGCTGAAGCACTTATCAGCCCCAAATGACCCTGCCTAGGTCCTGAGTGGCAAAGGCATCCTCCCCAACCGGTTACAGGCAACCTTTCCTAGGTCTTAAAGTACAGAAGGTTTCTAATCAGAAGCAACACCAATGTTAGAAATCTTGCTTGTTTCCTACAAAACCAGAAAACAATTCAGGTTTCCTTTACTCCAGGTTTAAATCTTTCACATCCTTTACACATAATTTTTACACATCCAGATTTAACCATCAATCTCTTTTAATCCTGGTTCCTTTCCCACACTGGGAAGGACTATACTTAAACTCAGTATTAGACTCAGCACTTAGACTCAGCATGTGGCACTCACTGATTCCGATTGGTGCCTCCAACAGTTGGTGGTTCCTCTCTCCCCCTCCGCCCAGGTCTTTGAGCAGTCGGGACGCGGCACGGGAGTCTTCACTTAATCCCTAGGATTTTACTAACCTTCTGTGTGATTTCTTGAGTTGATACACACATTTACTCTCTTTCCATGAGACAATTCCAGTCTGGTGATGAAGCCAGGTGCACTTTCAGAGACTCAAAAGCCTGAGTGTGCTCCTTTGTCCACTTTAAAGGGCTATATTCCGGTCCCTTCAGAGCCTCACACAGTGGATTAGCAGTGAGCCCAAAGCTTGGAATTCAAATGCAGCAGTCACTTGCCATCCTCGGGAATCTCCTTAACTGTTTCTTAGTGTTGGGAAGAGTCCTCTGTGGACTTTTGTTGCACGGCCTGCACTTACTTAGACTTTCTGTTTAGGGATGCCTTTCCCATTTCACTCACAGGAGTGGATCCCCTGGGGCTGCAGGAACTCTGACCAGCCTGCAGCGGTGTTAATACCTAGATCTTCCTGGCCCCTCTCCTCTGACCTTCTATCTTTTGTAGTTTCTTTCTGATGTCTGAGGCAGCCTGTGTTACAAAAGCTATATTCATCAGTCTTCGATTCTCTTCTGCCTCAGGGTCTAGGGGAGTATATACTCTATATGCCTCCAAAAGTCTCTCTAAGAATGCAGCGGGGGATTCTTCCCTGCCCTGAATAACCTCTCTAACTTTGCTAAAATTGGTAGGTTTCCTTGCTGCTGCCTTGAGTCCCCTGAGTAGAGTCCAGCGATACTGGAGGAGCGCGTCCCTTCCCCCAAAAGTACTAGGGTCCCAAGCAGGGGGTTGAGAGGGGAGGATGTCCTCGATCTCCCTTCTACCAGCTATTGTCTCCCCCTCCTGTCCTAATACAGATTTTGCTGCCTCCCTTATAATACGGTCTCTTTCCTCTGATGTAAAGAGAGTCTGCAAAATCTGCTGACAATCATCCCAGGTTGGCTGTTGAGTCCTAAAAATAGTTTCCAGGAGGGAAATCAATCTCTGGGGTTTCTCAGAAAACAGGGGATTCTGATGCTTCCATTATACAAATCACTAGTGGAAAAGGGGACATAGATCAACCGTGGGAGTGCCTGCGACGGAGCATCCGGCGCTAGGGGCGCCTCCCGAAGAGGCAAGACGGCAGCCCTTCCCACGGCAGGCAAAAGCGCCCTGCCCCCTTCCCCAGGCAAAATGGTGGCCTTTCCCGCCGAGTAAATGGCCCCTCCCCGAGTGTGTGGCAGGCTCACAAGTCCGTGGATCCCTGGCAGAGAGGAATCTGGCTCCTCCTCCCTACGAGGGTAAGGAGAAGGTGCATTTACTGGGTCTAGATGGTCCTCCGGTGGACCGGACAAAACTGGGTACAACCTAGGCTGAGCTCGGGGAGGTTCTGGGGCGGGTGCTGTGTCTTTTCCCTTTCCCCTATTTTTAGGTGTGGCCAGGCAAATTGCCCGCCTCCCCCGCTGGCTCCCGCACAGGCACTTCTTTATGTATCCAGGCCTTTCTGTTGCGATGTCTACCCAAACATCAATATAAACGAATTGGTCGGGATGGGGAACCCTGTATACTGTGGCCCACACTGCAAACAAGATAGGCAGATCAAAAGTACCCTCCGAGGGCCATCCCACATCAAAGGTGGGCCATTCTAATTGGCTTAGCGTCTGCAGGAACTCAGAATCTAATGGTAGACCACCATAATCTCGGGCTCGCCTCTGGAAATCAGAAAAATTCTTCAGCAGGCAGTCGAGGGGTGAGGCCGGCACCGACTCTTGTTGTCCCATCTGGCCCTGATATGGAGGCTCTAGGATTAAAGTAACAACCACAAAAACAGCCCAAGAAAGAAAAGTAAAACCAAAAAGAGTTCGAACACAACAAGGATCGTTCACTCCAGGCATGTAATTCAAAAATCTATTTGCTACACAGAATGCAGACAAGACAAAACACAGAACACAGTCGCTCGCCCGCCTGGCCTGCCCTCTCGCGAGGTGATGTCGATCTTGGCTAAGGTTGCCCGATCAGAGTCCGGGTTAGACTGCCAACCATTATGCCGTATGATCTGACACAGGAACCACAGGTTAGGGTCCTCTCATGCCCCGTAGGTTTCCCCGTGGTGCTACAAACACAGTCACTCACGAGCTCGTTCACTCACACACTTAAATATTTCAATCACAGTGCGGCGCAAAAGGGAAGGGAACCTGACGTGACCAGTCACTACTTAATTTCCAAAACCAAATTCCACGGGTGGTGTCCCACCTCTGGAGGTCCCTGGGTAGGATACCAGCAGCGTCCCGCCTACTACCTCAGGGTTATTTGCTTTGGAGCCCAGAAACCAGAAACCAAAAGAGGATCCTCGGTACATACTTACTCAGCTGAGCTGCCCGTCTGGTCTCCGAACCGAATCTCCACCTATAAGGGAGATCTCGCTGGGGCCTCCAAATGTAGCATCCAGCAAACTCGAGAACAAATATCGGAGACTTTCAGGGTATCAAAGATGTTACTTTATTGGCCAAGTTTAACCTGCGCAGGGGCAAACTCCCAAAGTGTCCAGTGACACAGTGCCCACAAGGAACTGCAAACGAGAGCTGCGCCGAGTGCTTACAACTACGTTCTTATATAGGGGCGGGCAAGCAAGTGCTATACAGAAGCAGACGTGGCAGTTAGCAATTCGCTTACAAAGACCGCGCGTGGGAATTTCAAACCAAGCATTCTTGCATAAGGTGGGAAGGCAGGCTGTTTGTTCATTAACCTAGTAATCTCCTGGCTCTAGCTAGCTAGGTTCCTATTTTCTGATTAAAACTACAAAGCATTGCTTATCTAGCCTACCCAGGGGAGAACATCTGCTAGACACAGGATGTTTGCTTAACTGTACTCTGGCTCTTTTATCATTTCTTTTTAGCTACAATGTGGTTCTTGTCTATTAAGGTTAAATTTAGTTCTTAATTTCCTTGTTCCCAACAGAGAAAAGGGTCTTAGGGTCTTAGCCATGGGATTTGAAAAGATGCAGAAGGACCTCCACTGGGCCACCATGAATGTGCAGTTTTGGATTAAGAGCAGGAGCCTGGCCCAGTATGGACAACTGGGAGAAGCCAGGAATGCTGAAATGAAACCAGGAGAATGCTGAGCTGAGGACTTCTGTTTCTTTTCCTGAGAGACAGTACCTCTGATTGGCCTGATTTGGCAAGGGGAGACAAGACTGTGTGATTACAGGTGGATTTTTTTGTTTGTTTCTAAAGGGAATGGGATTTAACACAGAATTCCATTATTCTAAACCTGTATAACTTCCGAATAAATAGTTCCTTTCCTTTTCGTAAGACTCTGGCATTGGGGGTCATGGTTCTTATTGGTGGCAGGCAATAGAACCCAGAGCAATAGAATCCCATGGTTCTGTTACAATAATATGTATCTAATGTGGTCCAGTACAGAGGAGTCATTTCTGAATATCATCAGGTGTGCTGGAGAGAATTATGACTTTGGTAATTCCAGAAATTAAATAAACCTTGGATAAATTAGGGCCAGTGAGAAATACAGTAATAAATGTTTAGACTCCATATGTCAGGTCTTAATATTTCCTCTCAAATAGAACAAGCAGAATTATTATCTTAACATGTAATTTAGATTGTTTAAACCCTGTTTTTGGAATCTTCTAGTGACTTCCTATTGACTGTGACAAATCCTTAAAATGGCATTCAAGGCCTCTCTAGCTTCATTTTGCTCTACTTCTCACTATGTTCTAGATACACTCATCTTTTTCAGTTCTGTACATAGATCAAGCTCTTTTCAATAGGACTTTTGCCTGGAACTGTCTTCCCTGCACTATGAAAAAATTATCATAACATATTTTATCCCCACAGAAGGAATAAAGAATAAAATTATGAATACCAAGTACCCTCCAGACACTTTTAAAAATATTCTAATTTTATACAGATAATCTGGTTTTATTATGCCTGGCCAATTTACTCACATGTTGGCCAATTCTTTATTCCCCCTTATGTTTCATATGTCCTTCTAAGATAATTTTTCTACTTCAAGGAAATCCTGAAGAAATGTATTTAGTGAGATATGTTAGTGGCAAATGCACTTGGTTTTTATTTGGATAACAAGGTATTTTTATTTCATCTTCATCCTTTTTTAAAAAAAGATTTTATTTATTTAGTTTTAGAGAGTGGGGAAGGGAGGATGAAAGATAGGGAGAGAAACATCACTATGTGGCTGCCTCTTGGAAACTCTCTACCAGAGGTAAGAAGACCTGGCTTGCAACCCAGGCATGTGCCCTAACTGGGAATCAAACTGGCAACCCTTTGGTTCTCAGGCCTCTACTCAGTCCACTGAACTACACCAGCCAGGCTCACCTTCTCTCTTGAGTTATTATTTAGTAACATAAAATTCTAAGCTGACAGGACTGCTGGCCAAGATGGAACCATAGGTAGACACACTGTGCCTCCTGTACAACCAAGATAAAGATAACAACAATTTAGAAACAGAGTAACAACCAGAACTGACAGAAAATTGAACTATATGGAAGTTGGACAATCAAGAAGTTAAAATAGACCCATTCATCCAGACCAGTAGGAGGGGCAGAGTTGGGCAGCTGGGCATGGGTTGCGGCGCGGAGATCAGAAAGCATTGGGACTGGGCGTGTAAGGCATCCAGGGTGTGCAAGACCACAGTGGGTGGACCCTAAGTGCTCAAGTGGCAGCTGGCAGACCCCAGCCAAAGGGTGGCAACTGGCAGACCCAGCAAGGCAGCGATTGTGAAGCAAGGCACTGCATGTAACCCAGGATCCAGCGCTGGGAAATAGAGCCTTGGGACACTGATTGAAAACACCTGTGGGGGTTGAGATGCAGGGAGAGGCGCAGGGAGAGACCCCACCGCCACATACAGTGTCACAACCCAGCGACTGGGGTGCCCTGCCCTGGTGAACACCTTAGGCTCTGCCCCTCATACATAACAGGCATAACCAGACCAAAGAGAAAAAAAAGATGGCTCAAACAGAAGTGAAAGTTCCACAACCAGTACTTTTAAGCGACCGAGAGATAGCCAGCCTATCAGATGCACAGTTCAAAGCACTGGTGATCAGGATGTTCACAGAATTGGTTGATTTTGGTCACAAATTAGATGAAAAAATGAAGGCTACAATAAGTGAAATGAAGAAAAGTGTACAGGGAACCAACAGTGATGGAATGAAAGCTGGGTCTCACATCAATGAAGTGGACCAGAAGGAAGAAAAAAACATATAGTTAGAAAAGAATGAAGAAATAAGAATTCAAAAAAAGGAGGAGAGGCCTAGGAACCTCCAGGACTTCTTTAAACGTTCCAACATCCAAATTATAGGGGTACCAGAAGGAGAAGAGGAAGAGCAACAAGTGGAAACCTTATTTGGACAAATAATGAAGGAAAACTCCCCCAATCTGGTGAAGGAAATAGATTTCCAGGAAGTCCAGGAAGCCCAGAGAGTCCCAAAGAAGTTGGACCCAAGGAGGAACACACCAAGGTACATCGTAATAAAATTACCCAATATTAAAGATAGGGAGAGAATCTTAAAAGCAGCAAGAGAAAAGGAGACAGTAACCTACAAAGGAGTTCCCATAAGGTTATCAGCTGATTTCTCAAAAGAAATCTTGCAGGCAAGAAGGGGCTGGAAAGAAGTATTCAAAGTCATGAAAAGCAAGGACATACATTGAAGATTAGTCTATCCAGCAAAGCTATCATTTAGAATGGAAGGGCAGATAAAGTGCTTCCCAAATAAGGTCAAGTTAAAGGAGTTCATCATCACCAAGCCCTTATTATATGAAATGTTAAAGGGACTTATCTAAGGAAAAAAAGGTAAAAAATATGAATGCTGAAATGACAATAAACTCACAGCTATTAACAACCAAACCTAAACAAAAAAACTAACCCCCCCCAAAACTAAGCAAACAACTAGAACAGGAATATAACCACAGAAATGGAGCTCACATGGAGGGTTGTTAGTAGAGAGGGGAAGGGGGGAATGGGTGAAAAATATACATAGAATAAGAAGCATAATAGGTAGACAGGGGGAGATTAAGACTAGTATAGGAAATGGAGAAGCCAAAGAACTTACATGTACAACCATGGACATGAACTGTGTTTGGGGGGGGCAATGCTGGAGGGTGAGGGGGACAGTGCAAGGATGAGAGGGATAAGGGGAGAAAAAAATGGGACAACTGTAATAGCATAATCAATAAAATACACTAAAAAAAGTAAAAAGTAGAAATTGAAAGTTACAAAACCATCACAGGAATGTAAAATACAGTATAGGAAATATAGTCAATAATATTATAATAACTGGATGTGGTGCCAGGTGGGTACTAGACTTATGGGAGGACCACTTCATAAGTTGTATCAATGTCTAGCCACATGAACAGCTGTCAACCTGAAATGAAACTAACATAATATTCAATATTAGTTTCCCAAATAATTGGAATTGAGAAATAAAAATATGTTTTAAAGGATTTACAGTTTCTGTGTGTTGTTTCAGAATTTTTTCCCTAAGCTAAACATTCATTTTATTTACTATCTGCCATAAGCTTTACTACCTTCTCTTCTCTAAAATTCAGCTTTGTTGATGGTATTTGTGTAGGACTGGGAGGAAGTCAGGTGCAATGGAAACATAAGAGCCCAGTAATTTGGATGGACAGGGTCATGAATCTTGATTTACCTTTTATATGTGTGTCCCCATGTATATACCATTGGTGTAGTATCATCTGAGAACATGACACATAGATAGATAGTAGATAAATAGGTAGATATTCCACAATAACATTTTATAGTGATTTTTTAAAAAAGAATTAAGTATAAGTTTGATTCTGCTTTTGTTTCAATAAAACTTTGAACTTAACATTTTTCTTCTAGATTCACTACAAGTATCAAGTTGTCATTAAAATTGTTACAAGTATGTAATTAGTGAGTTATTGGAGAAGGAAATGAGCAAATGCTATCAGACATTAAACCTGATTAATCAGGAAGGGGCAACTTCACAGACTCCCTGGGGGACAGCCTTATCCGGCAAAGGGATTTAATAATGTCTGAACAGGCAGGAAGAACCAGTTTTCCAATCTCGAGGGGAACAACCAACTCATTCCCACAGAGAAACAAGTGGAGAGATAAACAGTGAGAGGGAGTTCCTTTGCTGAGCACATGTGCAGTAGACGCCAAGATGACAAAGCAGAGCTTTGAAGAATGCACAGTAGTGCATTCTTGTGCAGTGAAAAGGTATGAACTGTCTTCCATATATCTTCTGGAGGAGACAGAATACCCAACTCTTTCAAGAAGTGACTCTTTTTTTTTTCCTAAAAAAACTACAAGGCTGTGAAGCAGAAAGGATCTTTGGAAATCACTGAACCCTACCTCTTCACTGAAGATGGGGAAGCCAAGGCTCAGAACCACTCTGACTTTCTTGGGCAGAGCAAGACTCATGGTGTTCTGATTTCTGGACCACGCTCCCACACTTTACTACACTAATTGCCACATCCACTTCCAGAAAACTCTACTATGGGGAATTATAGCAGAACCACAGGGAATAAAAGTTGGGATCAATGAAGATGTGACAAGTGCTGCTCCTAGCCAGATTTGTGGGCTTTTGATGAGGATCAGCAAAACTTCAAACTTGCTGTTGTGAAGAGCTAGGGGACAAGATGGGGACTTGCATGTCCCTTCTTGAAAAAGAGTCCCAGGAAGAATTCTGGGGTCCTAAAAGTTGGGGAAGAGACCTGAAGGGAACTGAGTCCTAACAATAAGTTTACATCTGACTCCTCAGTGATTCCTGTACATTTCTGTCATTCCTGTCATTCCAAGGCATACACGCACTATTGTATACATCATATTTTCTTCTTTTGGAAACACAAAGCTGTAGACACTGAGGGAAAAACAACACCCATGTTTTTAGCAGTTTTGTTTGTTTCCACTGAGACAAGTTATTAGGATTAGGAAATCTCTGGGGTGAGTTGGGGAATGGTGCGGAATCAGTTCAAGCCTGTGCTCTGTGTCTACTCTGTGGTGAGATATAATAGAAAATTACAACTTGTTGGTTTAGACTCTCATAGACGCTGGTTGTGCATCTATGATGTGAACTGTAAGTCATTCTTGCTCTATGGGCCTTTGCTCAGGAGCCTTCATAAGGTGTGGGTAGGTACATATCTGTAGTTCTGTGTTCTCAACATTTCCAAACTCTGACCTGCTCTCTCTCATGGACAGAAAGATCCCCATGACTCCTCTCAGACTTTGTAAAAGTATAAAACCTTTCCTGTGAATTTCATGTAGCAGAGTCACTTCTTAGGTCTTACAGTGTCTTGTTATGGTGTTCTCTGGCTGCCATTTTTTGTTCTAAATGCCATTTTTACTGTTCATATTCTAGTCAGATATGTGATTAAATGAGGCTCACCAGCCCTGATTATGATTCTAACAGAGATGGCATCAATTTTGATGATATCTTCAGGGAGAAGATGAAAAAGATGAAGGAAGATTTGAGAATTACAGGTAAATGAGGATTTGAGAATTATGGAAGAATGGTGGCTGAGGGTGGGCATGGGTCACAGGATCACTTGGGTCACATGATCATACTTACCATCCTTTTCTCACTGGGAAAATTCAATTCTCAGCCTTCCTCTGCCTCTTGGAGATTGTTCTCTCATCTCCTCCCCACCCAAACATCTTTCACCTTAAAAGCAAATAAACTCATATCTTAATTGACAGGACTTTTCCAGAAATCTGTATTCACTGGCCTTCCTATATTTACTGGCCTATCTCATTTTAGTGAAAACAAAATACTCAATGTCACATTTCACCATTGTGTTTACACATAAAGCTGCTTTCAAATAGTCAGCACCTCCTTCAAACCTCCCCCCCACTCCCACCCAGGGCTCAACCCAGGGGTGGATTCCCACCAACAGCAAGCACTCTTCAGATGTCTGTAGTTGTCTGCACTATCCATCTTAACACCCAGTTAGTTATACTCTATCCTATTGGTATAATTGTTTCACATGAATTCGTATTGGTTTTTGAGGCAGATTGCATTTTCTTTAAAAAAATTTTTTTATTCAATTTATTGGGGTGACACTGGTTAACCAAATTATAAAGGTTCAGGTATACAACCCTATAATACATCATCTGTATATTGTATTGTGTGTTCACCACCCCCCAATCTCCCTCCATCACCACTTATTTCCCCTTTACCTTCTGCTACCTCACCCCACCCGGCTTTCCCTCTAATAATCACTATACTGTTATCTGTGTCTATGAGTTTTTTTCTTTGCTTAATCCCTTCATATTTTTCCACCCACCCTCAAACACCCCCTCTGACAACTGTCAGTCTGTTCTCTCCATGAGTCTGTTTCTATTTTGTTTGTTAGTTTATTTTTATTCATTAGATTCCAAATATAAGTGAAATCATAAATTGCTAGTCTTTCTCTGACTGACTTATTTCACTTAACATAATAACTCTCCAGGTCCATCTGTGCTTTTACAAAGGGTAAATTTCATTATTTTTTATGGCTGAGTAGTATTCCATTGTGTAAATGTACCACAGGTTTTTTTATCCACTCATCTACTGATGGGCACTTGGGCTGCTTCCAAATCATGGCTATTGCAATTAACTTAAAACTTATTGTAATTTAATATAGAATTTTCTTAAAGATACCCACCCCCTGTAATGAGCTATTGGCACTCTTCCTTGTAGTGGTGGTGTGTGAGAAAGACAGTGGGCCAAAATGAAGATGAAGCAGTGGGCAAAGGCAGATTATGTAGAGCACTGTGGGCTATGCTAAAACTTTGAATTTCATAAAGCAGGGGAATGACATGATCTAACTGCTTCCTTTCTTTAATGTTGGTAGCAGTGGGTTGAAGAGTTTTAGTTGTTGTGTTATTGTTGTTGTTAGCTCCAGAAAAATCCTCCTGGCCTGGAGATTCTCCTGCCCATGATACTGCTTACCAATGAGATAAAGAAGGGTATGGGCCTGCATACCACAGAGGCAGCGGGAATGCTTATATTGAATCAACTTGGCTCTAAAGACACTTCTTACCTATGTGACCTTGGTAAGTTATGTTACCTTTCTGACCCTCTTTTTCCTCTTCTGCAAAATGGTCACAATAACAGTCCCTGCCTCATAGAGCTGCTCTTGGGGTTCACTGAGGTAAGACATCTGTTTGAATGAGATGTGTTCTCATCTGTAAAGTGCCCAGATCATCAGGTTTATTGTGAGGATCGAGAGTGAAGGGCTTTGTAAACAGTCCACAATAAAAAGTGTAAGGTATTAACTCTATTCTTAAGTGTCTTGTGATCTTCCCTGTTCCTGGTGAGGTTAATGAGTAGAAAGCATTCAGGCTGTGGCAAGGGCAGCCTATATGAGGTGTGGCCGGGAAAAGTCCAGCTGTTGTTAGTTAATAAAATGAGAGTGGCTTGCCTGACATCATTGCAACCTGGCAGGCGAGGAGAGCGGACTGGAATGGGCATATGGTGTGCACAGTGACAACTTCACTGTACTAGTCAATAGGGGTAGTAGACACCATTGAGTGAACATGTGTACTGTGTGGCCATCACACTCAAAATGACCGAGCAAGTACAGCAATGAATCTGCATCAAATTTTGCATTAAGCTTGAACATTCCTCTGCAGAAACTACTCAGATGATTCAGAAGGCTTTCGGAGATGATGCAATGAGTGCTGTGCAAATAAAAGTGTGACACAAATGCTTTAAAGATGGTCGAGAATCTGTTGAAACTGATCCACATTCTGGAAGGCCTGCAACAAGCACAACACCTGAGAAAGTTGAATGTGTATGGGCTGCAATGAACAAAAATCAGCAATTGACTTTCGAGAACTAGAAGCTGATCTGAGGATTCCAAAAACTACTGTGTCTGAGATTTTGATATAGAATCAGCATGAAACATGTTGTGGCAAAATCTGTTCCACAGCTTCTGCTACCAGGGCAGAAAGAACATCATGTTGCAGTTGCTAATGACTTGATTCAAACTGATTCCAATGAACCATATTTCAAGAAGGTGATAACCAAGGGGAGGGAATTTCAGGGGAAAAGGGGAAGGGTTTACAGGAACCAGTATAAAGAACACATGGACAAAAACTACGGGGGGGGGGGTGGAAATGGGAGGGAGGTGGGGAGCACTCAGCAGGTGGGCTGGGATGGGAGTAAAAGACAGAAAACTGTGCTTGAACAACAATTAAAATAAAAAAGTTTAAAAAACCTTAGAAAATTGATATTTTTAAGCTCAGAAACAATAAACAGTTTCAAAAGATTCAGCTTAATAAAATGCTTAATTTTTCAAGTTAAAAAAAAAGAAAGAAGAAGAAGAAGGTGATAACCGGAGGTGAATGGTAGGTCTATAGCTGTGATCTGGAAACAAAGGCTCAGTTGTCTCAATGGAAGTTGCCTGGTTCTCCACCCCCAAACAAGGCACGGCAAAGTCACAGCAAGATTAAGACCATGTTAATTGTGTTTTTGATTGGAAGGTGTTGTCCAACATGAGTACACCCCTCCAGGTCAAACAATGAATGAGTACTACCTGAATGTTTTTCATTGGTTGAAAGATGCAATATGATGAAAATGGCCAGAGCTGTGGACAACTGGTGATTGGCAGCTTCATCATGACAATGTGTCCACACACGCAGCACATCTCGTGCAGAGTTTTTTAGTGAAACATCAAATCACCCAGGTGACTCACCCCTCTTACAGCCCAGATTTGGTGTCTTGCAACTTCTGGCTTTCCTCAAAACTAAAATCACCTTTGGAAAGGAAGAGATTTCAGATCTCTTCACTTTCGATGACATTCAGAAAAATATAAAGGGGCAACCAGTGGTGATTCCAACAAATGAATTTGCAGTGTTTTGAACAGTGGAAGAGTCACTGGGAGAACTGCGTGAGGTCCCAAGGTGCCTACTTTGAAGGGGACTGAAATGTCATTGTCCTATGTACAATGTTTCTTGCATCTTCTTCAATAAATGTCTCTATTTCTAATAGTACATGGCTGGATACTTTGTGGACAGACCTCATGACTATAAAGATGAGTAGTGTGATGAATCAGGGACACCCTTCCCATGACAACGTTTTCTGAAATTCCACAGCCAGACTGCATTGCAACATACATTATAGGAGTGAGACATAGAAAGGAGCTCTCCCATAATTTATAATTTTGCCAACTCTCCTCTTTGGTTGATCTCAAGATCAACTTTCAGAGGTTGGTTCAGGTGAAGTATGACTCCCAGCAATGTCTGGCCACAGTGCTTTGTTATCCAGACCTCACTTCTCAGAGCCTTGGTGTCCCTTCCACAGGATGCAAGTACAGCAGAAAAACATATTTTTCATTTCATTTCCACAGATGTTATAAAATTGAATGAAATGTTTAAAGTTGTATAAAACCATTCAAATACTTTTGAGATTTTCCTTCGAATGTTAGTACATAAAAATCATGATGGAGAATCTTTTGGGGAGTGTGCTCTCTTCAAGTAAAAGAGACATAAATAAATAGCTTTGCATTTTCATGGGTATTTGTGAGAGACAGTATCATATAGTGGCTTAGAGCATAGACTTTGGAACCAGACAGATTGGGTCTGATTCCAGGCTCTGAGATTTGAAGCTAATTCTATGTGCCTGGGCAATGTATGTGGTGTTTATAAAACACATCTTCTTTATCCATTGAGGCATCAAAGAAGCAAAAGGGAGAATGAGAAGATAGGCCTGCGGGTACATGGGGTTGGCTGGGTGAGCCAAGTGGGAGTTTAGCACAGTTTCATGCATAGGCAACTGGAGCTGGCCAATGTATAACTGTGCCAAGACTAAGAGTGCCACTGAACAGAGTAAATGGTGGGTTTATGCCCCTCTTTTCATTGTGAAAGGACAATTTTCAAAGGAAAGGTGTAGGGTAAGTGGAGGCAATCTGGCTTCCTCACTGAGGTGTCTGGGAAACTAAGGGAAGGAGTGTTCCCATAGCCTTTGAGGGGCCTGATAACCAGTGTTCTCATAGCCTTGGTACTGGATCCAATAAACTGTTCCCATAATATGAATTGGGCTTGCATGCTCAGAATTGTTACGTTATGTAATGTTCTGGCAGTTTTCCAGTTTTGTTCCCTTCCAGTACTTGAACAAGTAGGGGCCTCCCACTAGTGAGACACACTGCTTGCAGCCTGCGTGGCTTGCCCACCCATGAATAAAGGTATGTCAAGCATCCCCATGACTCTGTGCATTTTCTTCTGTCTCCCAGAGGTGAGAGAGGATCTGCCCAGTCTTGATCACTTGCAACACAAAAGGTAAAATCATGACTATCCTACATACATAAAATGAACAAATGGTAAAGAATGTGTTTAGGTTATGGAATTCACAATTTAGGTTATGGAACTAGGCAGGTGTTATATGCAGTTCAAAGGAGCAAAGCAGCAGGCATTTATCTGGATTCCAAGAATGTCAGTTCTCAATAACCTTAAAGCTAGAAAGCATTCTTCAGGGGTGAGCTCTGGATAGTGTATGGTGCTCCATGTAAACACAAATTCTCCCCACACTGCCTAGAGATTTCTACAGCTGAGCCATTTAGTGGAAAAGAAATCCACAGTGCTGAGCAAGTCACTTAACCTCTAAGCCTCAGTTTCCCTATTTGTAATTAAAAGTCTGAGGCTACTAGCTGATGGGGTTGTGTTAACCTGAAAAAAAAAAAGGCCAAAGGGAGAGGCAACAAGGGTTTATTTGAGATCCAAAAGAATAGCCATTTGGGAAGTGCCCAAATGGTACTTCTGATTAGCAGAAGTACCCAAATGGTATTCTGATTAAGGGTGAAGGCAAGGGTTTATATGAGAAAGGAAATAGAAAGAAGGAAATTCTATTGGTGTTAATATGTCAAGATAGGAATTTCTACACTTAAGGTAAATTATTCTACACCTAACTTAAATTATTCTTTAGCTATACATGGTGGTATTAATTATAAATAATGTCTTTAATTTTCAGTCCTGCACTTAAATAGTGTCTGCTTTCTTGTTAGGTTTGCAAACACTTGTTTGGAAGGCAAATGCTGCTAGGCCCAGTCCAAAGGTTATTTTGCCCAGTTTAAACATGAAAAAACTTTGGGGAGTAAGACATGTAAAGTAGTTCCTCTGGGATGGCAGCTCTGACTCCATTTTGAAATGGACCTATTTGTGTTATTTTTCACATAAGCATTAATGAGATGTTTTTATGAGGTTATCACACTGCCCAGGACACAACAGGTATTAAATGTCAGCTATTGTTACTCTTCTGTTAAGAGATGTTAAACTGCCTTGACTGGGTTGACTTATTTGGTTGGGCATTGCCCAGCAAAGCAAAAGGACACTGGTTTGATACCTGGTCAGGGCACATTCCTGGGTTGCTGGTTCGCTCCTCAGTCGAAAGGGGATGCATGGCTCCCTTTCAAGGCATGTATTACAGACAGCCAATCGAGGTTTCTCTCTCACATAGATGTCTCTTCTCACACTCTTTTCCCTCCCTCCCCCTCTCTCTAAAAATACATAAATAAAATCTTTTTTAAAAGAGACATTAAAAAAAATAAATAGACATTAAATTCCACTAGTGGAATGATGCCAGAGTGGATGAATGTGGAGACCTGACAATCTTTGTAAGTGTAGAGTCAAAGGAGGCGGCATGTCTGCATTCAGATGAATATGGTGTTTTGTTTTAAAAGTCTTTGCCTCAGTAACTTCTCTGTCCTCATCTTGATAATAACGGAGTTTATCAGGGGAGGTGGTGGCCTTTCCAGGGGCCTAGTCTAAATACATCCTAGTTTGGGTCTCTGCAAGTAACCTCCCTTACAAATACTTCCTTACAGGGGAGTCTGTTTATCCAGGTAAAGGTGCACATGCACACACTCACACATGAGCTAAGTACTTCACACGCTTGCATTAGTTGCCTTGGCAAGACTGGAATGCAAGGTGATTCTGACACTACCTGGAAGGGTTTCCGATTCACTAGGGCTACTGATAAGAGATTAATTCCAGGATAATTATGTGATAATTGTGGCTAAAAACAGAGCTTAAAAACCTTGTGGATGGCAACATTTTAACTTAAAGATACATATACAGTAAACATTGTATATTATAATCTATTTTTTATTGATTATGCTATTAGTTTCCCAATTTTCCCTTTATCCCCCCTCCATCCTGCCCCCCAACCCTCCAGCATTCCCCTCCCCTTAGTTCATATCCATGAGTTGTACATGTAAGTTCTTTGAGTCCTCTGTTTCCTACACAATTTTTATCTCTCCCCATCTGTTTTATGCCTACTAATTATGCTTCTTCTTCCCTGTACCTCCCCCCTCCATTCTTCCCTTCCCCTTCCCCACTGACTTCCCTCTGTGTGATGTCCATTTCTCTGATTTTGTTCCTGTTCTGGTTGTTTGCTTAGTTTTTGTTTTCATTGTTTTTCTTTTCTTTCAGGTTCATTTGTTGATAGTTTTGAGTTTGTTGTCATTTTATTGTTCATATTTTTTATCTTCTTTTTCTTAGATAAGTCCCTTTACCATTTCATATAATAAGGGCTTGGTGATGATGAACTCCTTTAACTTGACCTTATCTGGAAAGCACTTTATCTGCCCTTCCATTCTAAATGATAGCTTTGCTGGATAGAGTAATCTTGAATGCAGGTCCTTGCCTTTCATGACTTCAAATACTTCTTTCTAGTCCTTTCTTGCCTGCAAGTTTTCTTTTGAGAAATCAGCTAATAACCTAATGGGCACTCCTTCGTAGATAATTCTCTCCTTTCCCCTTGCCTCTTTTACAATTTTCTCTTTGTCTTTAATCTTGGGTAACTTAATGATGATGTGCCTTAGTGTGTTCCTCTTTGGGCCCAACTTCTTTGGGGCTCTCTGGGCTTCCTGGAATTCCTGGAAGTCTATTTCCTTCACCAGACTAGGGAAGTTTTCCTTCATTATTTGTTCAAATAAGTTTTCAATTTCTTGCTTCTGTTCTTCTCCTTCTGGCACCCCTATAATTCGGATATTGGAATGTTTCAGGTTGTCCCAGAGAATCCTCAGCCTATCATTTTTTTTGGATTCTTGTTTCCTCATTTTGCTCCAACTGGATGTTTATTTCTTCCTTTTGTTCCAAATCGTTGGTTTGAATTCTGGTTTCCTTCTTGTCGCTGTTTGTTCCCTGAATATTTTGCTTTATTTCATTTTGGGTATCTTTGATTTATTCTTTCATTTTTCAACCAAGCTCAATCAATTCTGTGAGTATTTTAATTACCAGGGCTTTAAATTCTCCATCAGATAGGTTGGCAATCTCCTCATCGCTTAGTTCTTTTTCTGAGGTTTTGCTGTGTTCTTTCATTTGGGCCATATTTCTTTGTCTTGGCAGAGGTGATAGGTTGTAAGGGGGCAGGGCCTTACTTAGTCACCCAGGCAGGGCAATCCTTGCTGTGCTGCAGCGCTGCCTGTGTGGGAGGGGCCAGAGAGGGAAGAGTGTGGCTTGCCTGCTGGTCTTTAGTGCACTTTCCAACAGACTCTTAAGTCAGACTGGAAGTATCTCATTGTGGCAACCCCAGCCTTAGCCCATAGTCAGCTCTGAGTCTGTTTTCCCCTTAAGTCAGTCACTCCTGAGCAGCTTTGCTGATCTCTGCAGTCAGTACCACCCCTCAGCTGTCTCTCAGGGTTTTTTCTGAGTCAGCCAGTGAGGTCTGCCTCACCCCTCTGGTAGATTTTTTCTTAAACTCCTTGGTTGTTGGAGTTCCACGCAGTTTGATTTTCTGGCAATTTTGGTTTTTATTGATTTTAGATTGGTTGTTATCCTCCTTTTGGTTGTGCAAGAAAGTGAAGGGTTTCTACCTACACCTCCATCGTGGCCAGAACTTCAACATCTATAATCTATTTACATAAAGTTACTATGCTGTCTCTCTGACCTTTTTTATGCTTCTAAATGTGACTCTGAGACTATGGTAGAGAGTTATGGCTCTAAGTGGCACCTTTCCTGATGCACCAGCAGCAGAATGCCCTTGTGTATTTTATTTTTTTAATTATTTTATTGTTTTTCAATTACAGTTGTCTGCATTTACTCCCTACCACTCCCCCACCCACCCCAGCCAAACCCTCCTCCCTGCCTTGCTTCCACCCCCCTTGGTTTTGTCCATGTGTCCTTTATAGTAGTTCCTGAAAACTCTTCCTCCCTTTCCATTATCCCTTCCCACCTCCCCTCTAGTTACTGTCAGATTGTTCTTAATTTCAATGTCTCTGGTTATATTTTGCTTGCTTGTTTATTTTGTTGATTAGGTTCCAGTTAAAGGTGAGATCATATGGTATTTGTCCCTCACTGTCTGGTTTATTTCACTTAGCATAGTGCTCTCCAGTTCCATCCATGCTGTCATAAAGGATATAAGCTCCTTCTTTCTCTCTGCTGCATAGAATTTCATTGTGTAAATGTACCATAGTTTTTCGATCCACTCATTTACTAATGGGCACTTAGATTGCTTCCATCACTTGGCTATTATAAATTGTGTTGCTATGAATATTGGGGTGCACAGGTTCTTTTGGATTGGTGTTTTGGGGTTCTTAGGATATAATCCCAGCAGTAGAATTGCTGGGTCAAAAGGCAGTTCCATTTTTGGCTTTCTGAGGAAATTCCATACTGTTTTCCACCGTGGCTGCACAGTCTGCATTCCCAAAAACAGTGCACTAGGGTTCCCTTTTCTCCACATTCTCTCCAACACTTATTTGTTGATTTGTTTATGATGGTCATTCTGACTTCAGTGAAGTAGCTGTAATTTGCATCTCTCTGATGGCTAGTGATGCTGAGCATCTTTTCATGTGTCTGTGGGCCCTCTGTATGTTCTCCTTGGAGAAGTGTCTGTTCAAGCCTTTTGCCCGTTTTTTAATTGGGTTGTTTGTCTTCCTGCAGTGGAATTGTGTGAGGTCTTTATATATTTTGGAGATCAAACCCTTGTTGGAGGTATCAGTGGCAAATATGTTTTCCTGTATAGTTTGTTCTCTTTTCATTTTAATGCTGTTTTCTTTAGCTATACAGAAGCTTTTAAATTTGATGAGGTCCCATTTTCTTTTTAGCAGAATGCCTTAGTTTAAGTGAATAAATGGAGGAGAGGTCATAGGGTAGTAGCTACTAAATGGAAAAGGGGTGTGTCCAGTTTGTGCAGAGTGTGCCATTGATGGAAGGCTGTGAATATTCCCATCCCTAGGGTACTGTTGATGAAAGCCATATCTACCCATAGAAATCCTGACTTTAAAATGTGGGCCCATCAGAGACGTGGCATACAAGGCAGTGATGCTGGTGAGGAAAGAGTTAGGAAGGAAAATTCTATATTTTCAACCTTCTATAGAAAAGTAAAATGACTGGAAGAAACAAAAAGAAATTGAAATCACATCTCACTTTCATGCTCTGCATTCCAGAAAAACTTGATTTAGTAGGAACACCACGATGAAACCTGGTTTTTATAAAACACCTTTTACTTAAAAATGAGGACTCTCTGGGGTTGTCAGCATGGATCTATAGTTTCACATGAATAAATCTAAGTTAAGACATGAAACATGACAGACATATAATGAGTGCTGGAGGGTGCTTTGCAACTGTTTTACAAGAGATAAATATTACTGTTTTAAACAACAGTTCTCTACTGAGGCTGACTCCTGTGAAATGAAGATTCCTTTGGTTCAGGAGAGCATCTGGAACAGGTTATGTAAGATTGACCTGGAGCTTATTTTGGAGCAGTTGGTGGTAGGGGACAATGGCAGCATGGGAGGGAGGGAGGTATAAGAGAGGGTAGCCAGGGGGGGCCCAAAAGAGAGATTTATAATGGGGTCCAGAACTCAGGGTGTCCAGGAAATATTAAAAATATGGGATGTCCTCACCCCCACAAGTCTGAACTGAGGAATGGGACACATGGAGCAGGGCCATTGAAAGTTGTTTTGCCGAGCAACAGTTTTGCAGATAGCTTCTAGAATGGTCATTTAACATATCTAAAACCTTTAATTGGTTTCATTTATATGTTAAATAGCTGTGGCCTTGCTTTGAGCCAGAGAGAAGGGAGTGACTTCCAGTCAGGAGGTAACTGGGAGGCAACTCCCCCTGGTTACAGAGCCTGTGTAAGAGCTTGGAGATAATTGGCTCCACATCACAGGGCCATGCCTGCCTGAACTTACTATGGCAGCCCAGAAAAGCTGGAAAAATACAGGAATGCTGGCAAGGGTAGCCAATTGTGGGAGTAGCCAGAAATGGGGCTGCAGAGGAAGATTGGTACTGGGATTTAAACCCAGGTGAGGCAGCCCTGATGAGAGGAACTACTCGGCTTTGGCAGAGAATCACCGTACAGCTTTAGCAGGGGAGAACCATGAGGATTTGGGTCTCTCTTTGCCATGCAGCTTAGGAAGCTCGAAAGCAAGACATGGCAGAGATGCAGAGCTCTCTCTTAGCAGTTTGGAAGAATGCAGGAGAGATGCTGCAGGAGGGAAAGGGGTGAAAGGACTCTTGCTGGTGGGCCATGAGAAGGTGCCATGTGGTCTTGGATTAAGAACTGGAGATCCCGGCGACAAAGCTGATGGTGCTGGGAACCGAGGGAGGCCTGCCAGTGGAGCATGAATTACTGGGAAGAACCAGAGGCAACCTGAGCCGCAGACTAATATTTCTTTTCCTGAGATACAGTACCCTGGACCAGGCAAAGGGGGCAAGGAAGGACTGTGTGTGTTTGTGGGTGTTTTAAGGGAATCTGGGATTTGAATGGAGACATTAGGTCATTACTCTTAAGTGTGTATAACTTTTAAATAAAGAACTCCTTTCCTTTTCACCAATCTCTGACATGGAGAGCTATAATTCCCTGGTGGTGGGCAAGGCAAACCTAGTATGGGGGACCCCAGGAGAAGAGGGGCCCACTTGGTAATATTATGTGACTCCTTTTCCAGTGGCCAATCAAGGACAATCATGGAAGAGCACATGCACAGTAGCTTTAAAGTAATACAACTACTTGCACACGCACAGTAAAAGTCCACCAAAACTAGCCAGGAGGGATCTGCCCCATAAGAATAGAGTCCCTCTGGCCCATGAAGTCAATCTCTGCTTGGAGTTGGCCTGCTCCCATGTTCTCTGCTATAAACTCTGGGTGTTCAGTTCAATTCTTCGTCCCGATTACCAAGAAACTAGTTACTTGTGCTCACCTGTGACAGAGGGGTCACATTGGTAGGAGGGAGAGCACCGAAGGATGGTTGAGGTAGTTCAGCTAAGTGGCTAAGGACCCTTAAGAAGGACATCTCAAAGTCAAAACTGAGATTATCCATGTTGCTGTGATGTAAACATACCATCATTTCCACCTCTTGCAAACCTTCAGCAAAACTGCACTGGCCTCTTTTGACAAGATAACTCTGAAAATATAAGATATTTTGGAATTCACAGGAATCTTTGGGAGGTGACTAGACTTTTAACAGGGTGTGGAATGGAGGTCTAAGCAATCCTATGAGAGCTTAGGGAGCTGGGAGACCATGGAAGATATCTGGATTACTCAAGACTATCTCATGAGAGTGAATTTAATATACATATAAATACATAAGTTTCCCCTACACTGTTACCTTGAAATTCACATCTTTTTATGTATGTATGTAGGCATGTATTTTTTTAAAAAATATTTTATTTATTTATTTTTAGAGAAAGGGAAGGCAGGGAGAAAGAGAGGGAGAGAAGCATCAATGTGTGGTTGTCTCTCATGCACCCCCATTGAGACCCAGCCCACAACCCAGGCATGTGCCCTGACTAGGAATCGAACCGGCAACCCTTCAGAAGCTAGTGCTCAATCCACTGAGCCACACCAGTCAGGGTGAAATACACGTCTTTTTAAATAAGGAGGTGTGTACAGAGATGAAAATCATATATAAACAGTTGAATCTCTGCTTTAAAGTATAAAGCATCAGGCCATGTCTTTCCTATGGTTTTCTGCCTTGTCCCATATGCATTCTGATGATGTCCCTGCTGAGCCAGGAGATGGAAAGGAACATCCCCATGTGTAGGCAGGAGGCCTGAGGAAGTGGGTGGTCCTAATAATACATGTTCTTATCCCACCAGCCTGCAGAGGTAGAAAGTAAATTAGAAATGGATAGTCTGTTCAAGTGGATAGGCAGGGTCTCAAAGATCAATCCTGCAACTTACTTCCAGGGTAGAGTCTGATGAAAAGTTTCCGCACCTCATCATACACCCAGATGAGAATGGCGTGGGGCACAGCCACAAACCAGTATTGAGGCCTAGAAACAAAAAAGGGATATGAGCCTGAACTCATCGAAGGGAGGGCCAGACCCCACCAAGGGGCAGAGGCCTCCCAGTTCATTTTTCTCATGAAAAGAACAGAGTCTCAGTGAAAAGAACAACAGATCCATGGGTTCACACAATGTGAAACTGGAAAGTTTCTTATTTAACCTGGATAGTGGCCAGTAGAAGTAGCATCTGCCTTTGAAATAACTGGTTAGATGAGGGTAGAGATGAGATGGCAAGGTGTGTGAATTCCATTTTCTCTTTGGGCAAACTAGCAGATCAAAGACTCTGACTAATACAGTACTGACTCGATTTTATCTCTTTTGAAAGACTGGAGGAGAACCCCACTTACTCCCTTCAGGTTCTAATGATTTTTTTAGGCCATGACAGTTCAGAGCAGGGCTAGCCCTTTCCTCCCCAGTGTCAAAGGAACTCACTGGAGCATGGTGAAATTCAGGGCTGTGATGCTTCCAAGACCGTAGGAGAGGATCAGAGCGATGATGATCTGGGAGGCAATCGCCACCCAGATGACTTTATTTCTACAAGAAACATTAAAGCATGAATATTCTGAATTCCCATGGCTCAGAACCACACACCCAGTGCCTGTGACATAAATGCCTTGCATGGTATGGTGCCTCATCATCTGGGAAGTGAGGTGGGATGCAGGTAGTACCTGAAGAGGCCCTGTTGGAAGATGGAGTTCCTCCGGGTTTTCCTGATGATCAGATCTGCTATTTGTTGAACCATAATGCCAACAAAGTAAGCTGTATAGCCTGTCCACTCTAGGTACTTCCTCTGGTAATGTGTCTGTCAGGACAGAAGAGAGAAAACATGAAGTTTCTCCCCAGGAGAAACTTCAGGGAGATTTCAATGCAGTTCTGTGATGCCCTACTCTCCCCACCTCCCTGAAATTGAGAGATTAAGAAAGGATCAGTATAGGTTTTTATTTGTCTTTTTAACCAACCAAGCAGGAAAAGTTGATTTGGACAATTGCTGGACTGGCTACTCTTCTGTAAAAACATGACCTTTATGCTTTGCATTCTAGAGATGAGGCAAGTCCTGGCAAAGACCACAGCAATGCCACTCAGGGGCTCAGAAGTCCTGTTAACTTAGAAAACTTTCATCTTCTCTGTACCACTAAGGCTGTCCAGGGAAATTTAGCTCTGTGTTGCTCAGGCAGGGCAGTGACAGGAAGGGAGGAGCAGGAGGGCAGGGAAGGCAGAGCCCCCTCCTTACCCATTCTTGTCCATAGCTATCTTCCAAGTTGTTCACAGAATCCTGCTCCCATTCCACCCGGAGGTTAATGAGGATGCTGGGTCTGAAGCCCTCCTGTGCATACACGGTGAAGTACACAAGAAAAGCTCCCAGGGACTGCATGAGGCCTGAGGGAGTGAGAGTAAGGTATACATTCCCCAGTGACTTCAGAACTGCCCTGGCCTCATTCTCCTTGTGGTTCCTCCTCCCACCCCAATCCCATCCCATAAAGAAAAACACAGCTTCCGACTGTGACTGGGTGGTCCCCTTGGTGACAGGACATGTTCTCATCATACCGATGTGGAGATAAGAGTATAGGGCAAGCTGCTTGTTCACCAGTCGATCTTTCTTCTTGTGGCGAGGCTTTCTGTTCATAATGTCACTTTCAGCTTTCTCATAAGCCAAGGCGATGGAAGGAACCTGGAGGGGAGAGTCCAAGAAGCCCAACCCTTAAACACTGTGCTCCAACCACAGGATGACAGCAGGGGTACAGTCTGGGACTTGGGTGTGGGTGGGAGGGATGGTGGAGGGTGGTGGTGGGTCTATCCACATCTATCCAGGATGAAGGCAAGGAGGGGGTGTTTTCTGTAGAGAATTTGAGAACAGTCAGCTTTTATTATTATTATTATTATTCCTTTTTAGATTTTATTTTATTTTATTTATTTTTAGAGGGGGAAGGGAGGGAGAAAGAGAGAGAAACATCAATGTGCAGTTGCTGGGGGCCATGGCCTGCAACCTAGGCATGTGCCCTGACTGGGAGTCGAACCTGCGATGCCTGGTTCGCAGCCTGCGCTCAATCCACTGAGCCACGCCAGCCAGGGCAAGAACAGTCAGCTTTTAAAACCAATCTGCTTTCCATCATCACCATGTGCTGACAATTCTATACAATGCAAGTTATAAGTCACTTTGCCCCTCTGGGGTGGATTTCTCCTACCAACACCTCCCCTATTGGCATGCCCTTGGATCACAGTGGTTCTCTCCCAGAGCACCACTCTGGCACGCCTATTAAAAGATATCTCAACAGACCCACCCCACTATAGACTTTCTGATCCAAAAGGTCCTGGCTAGGTCCAGAGACTGCATTTCTAACAAGTTCCCAGGTGGTTCCTGGACGATACTGGAAGAATTACTGCACTGAAGAAAAACGAGCAAATCTAAAGAGCCTGGACATGATCTGACTGTAATCTCTGGGGATCTCAGTTCCCCTCCAAAGTATAGCTATCTCCAGTCTCCCTGCAATGTGAAGGCTGTGTAAAGCAGGGAAGGGGCAAGGTGGCAATTTGCAGGGCTGTGTCCTCAGTGTGAATCCAGACTGCTCCCTGCTGCCTTTCCTCCTTTGCCAGTGTAAGCCAAAGACACATGCACAATGTCACAAAGATTTTTTACACACATGCGAACTAGCAGAGAGGAGGGTTTAGGTGGTAGTATGGTAGGTCAATGTAAGGCTTTATAACTATGGCTTCTTATTGTGTTGTGGCAAGGGGCCTCCAGATCACAGATCCTTTACTTAAGAAGGGAATGCCATGGGTTATCACTTTAGCCATTGAACCCCCAGTAGCACAGGGACTATCTTGGTGGCAGCTGCATCTTCTCAAAAGAAAAGAAAGCTGATCCTGACCAATGGCATTTTTTTTTGAGGGTGAAGAACTCATGTTTGAAAAGCTCTTACAATGAAATGAGGTGGTTTTAATTTCCAAACATTTGACAGGTCACTCTAATCTTTTGCTTTGAAGAGTGGTGGGCCAGTAGTATTGGCATCGTGGAAAAGATCATTAGAAATGCAGAGCTTCAGGCCCCATCACTGAAAAGTTTGATAAGCATTGATTTAGTCTTTCTCTTTATCCTTGGAGGCAATGACTCTGAAGTTCACATGACCTGGGGGTTTTATCAGACCCTGTTCCCTGTAGTGTTACTTACGATATCTGTGCCCAAATCAATGAACAAGATGGTGATGGTGCCTATGGGCAGGGGTATTCCAATGATGATGTAGATCAGAAAGGGGCACAGCTCAGCAATATTCTTGGTCAGGGTGTACGCTATGGTCTTCTTGAGGTTGTCAAAGATCAGGCGACCTAGGCAAAGATGTTTCTCCTTATAGGGATGGCTTTTCCCCCAGTTAACCACAGTTTTCATGAAGATCACTTGGAGGAAGACTACTCACCTTCCTCCACCCCAGTAACTATGGATGCGAAGTTGTCATCCAGCAAGACCATGTCGGCTGTATTTTTGGCAGCATCTGAACCTGCTATCCCCATGGCAATCCCAATATCTGCCTTCTTTAGAGCTGGAGAGTCATTCACTCCATCCCCAGTCACAGCGACAACTGCATCCTATGCAGAGGGACGCAGAAAAAAATGGGAGTGAGCAAGACAATGGGGTCACAAGTCTGACAAGAATACTGTTTCTCTTTTGTTTGGAGGATGGAGGACAACTGGAGTGGAGACAAAGGGCTAAGTTTGGGTTTTGGAGAAAAGATAAAGAGATGGGAAATCCTAAGTCTCACACTGTGAACTCAAACAATACCTGTTTAAATAATTAAACCAATGTGTGTGGCAGGCGAGAGGGACACCATTAGCCCTCTGTATCCACAGGTTTCCCATCTGATTCAATGGAGGATCAAAAATTTTTGGAAAAAAACCCCAGGAAGTTCCAAAAACTGAAACTCAAATCTGTCATATGTCAAGCACTATGCTGATGCCACAAACATGAAGTGATGTGTGGGTACATCCTGCTGTAGCCTCTGTTCAAATGTAGGTTATATGAAAATGTAGGTTACATATATGTAAACAGGTTATATGCAAATAATGCTCCATTTTATATAAGGGACTTGAGCATCCATGGGTTTTGGTATTGGCAGAGTAGGGGTGGGGGGTCCTGGAACTAATTCTCTGAGGACACCAAGGGATAACTGTATATTTTATATCTTACATTTTCATTTTCTGTCTTACATTTTAAGTCTTTCTAATCCCATACCTACCATAGTACCAGTTGCTTCACTGTCAGAAAGCCCTTTGGAGAGCATGCAGCTCCATGTTGGAGGGTCTCTAAGTAGGTCAGAAGGTCATCCCAAGAGGTAGCAACGTGAGGTGATGAGGATGGTCAAGAATTGTCTCAAGAGGTTGAAAAGGCATGAAGCCATGACCTGGGAATCACTGTCCTGCACTTCCTCGCAGGACAGTGAGGGACTGGGAGGTCCTCTGACCACTGCTGTCCACCCACCTGCCTCTGACAGCCCTCCACAATGATCAGCTTCTGCTGGGGAGATGTTCGGGCAAAGACAATTTCCGAGTAGCTGGTTAAGACCTCATCCAGCTGGTCCATGCTCATGTCCTTCAGCTCCATGCCGGTTACCACTGCAGCTTTAGCATCCCTAGAAAGGCCAGAAGGAACTGGGTGAGGCCAAAGGTTGGATCTTTGGCTGAAACACTGTTCTGGGCAGGATGTGGGCTGAAGCCTTTTTGACTTCACTGGGAACCCAATGTCCTTGACACTCAATACTTAAATAGGATGAGAGAGTTTTTGAGTACTGGGGACACTTTGGTCTCCATTTCAAGACAGTAAACTGAGGCTAAAAAAAGAAAGCCATTTTTTCCAACAGGAATAACCAAGTAGTCTTTTCCTAGTAGGATTGGGTGAGAAGTGGTACTTCCTGGGCTATATTTTACTTAACAAGTAAATGGAGAATTAAAAAAAACTCTGCCTGTTTACATATTTTGGGTCCTGGAATTCAGCCAAAACATGGGTAACAATTCCCTGTTATTGTGTATTTCAGATTTATAGAGTATCTACTACGCAAAGAGCTGTGTAGGAAAAAATGTTTTTGGGGGTCTTATTTGAGGAAAACTTTTCTGATGACTATAAAAAGGTTCTAGAAACTACTGATCATTCACATCTGATTCTGTTATCCTCTAATAAAATTCTTTAAAGGCTTTCCACTGTGCTTAGAGCAGACCCCAGGTGTAGCTGGCAAGGCCAGGTGCAGCCCCTGTTATTCAGCCTCATGCCCCCAGTGGCTTTCTTCTCCAGCCCATTGGACCACTCAGTTCTGAGCCCACACACCCTTTACTGTTCAAATGCCTTCACTGGTCTTGCTGCCCCACCTTCCCTTCACTAACACTCCACATTTCAATCTTAAAATCTCAGCTTAAACACTGAGCAAAGCACTGTGCGTCTTTTTCTTTACATCTTTAAAGTTTTGAGCTTTTTTAGGTCTGTTTTTTCCACTGGTGGTAAATATTGGAATTCTAGCATTTGATTCAAATCACAAGTCTTCTAAGTACTGATAAGAAAATAGGAAAGTAAGATAAGAAGGAAAGGGTGGTTCCTTTCCCCCAATAGCCACAAAAATCCACTTATTATATGAGCACGAAGCTAGAATTGATAGAGTAGATAACTGAAAACATTCACAAAACTATCCACCCCACTTTCCTGTTTAGTGTGTGACTTGTGTGAAAATGTATAATTCTATTATTTTAAAAAATAAAACAAACAAAAGCTCTAAACCTGTGTTTCATAGATTAATATTATTTCTACAAAGGAGAAGACACTTAGATTTCACATATGGTTGTTGTGCCCACAGGCTGTAATTCTGTTTGGTTGCTTTAATTAGTAATTTTTTGGCCTGGTGATAATTTATTACCTGACAGCTCTGTATTCCTAAAAGGCATGAATGCTTGGATAAACTGCAAGAGGTTCACTGGTCTTTCCCTGTTTCCCTCACATGCATGAAAGTATAGTAAAGCCAATGACATTTATTTTCACAGTGAGACCTGGAGTTCTTAATCATTTAAATTACCAGCTAAATCTCTCCGTACTGCCAGCTCCTCTGTCCCCTGTGTCTCCTTTATTGTGCTCGTCATAACATAATCAGTTTTGACTTTCTGCCACTCTTGTTAGATAGCAAGAAAGAAAGCTCCCCCAGGGTGGGGACAGTGTCCAGTCTGTTACTCTAGTTCCAGTGGCTAGCAAGGTGCCTGGTACAAAGCTGGCACTCAACAATTGATTATGGAAAGAATTAACACAAGGGAAAACCAAATCTTTCCTTAGGAAGCTTCCATTACATTTACTTCACCCTGCCCCCTGCCAAAAAAAAAGAAGTGTACACAGCCCCAAAGGTTCTTAATACTCCCGATTATACAACTAGATCACTGGCAAGTCATTTCATATTAACTCTTTGTTTCAGTTTTTCTCGATGTAAATTAGGCACTTAAGTTTTCAGATCTACTTTTGTGGTTTTTGCAATTTTATACAAGGAATCCATAAAGGATAATTTTTAAATTATGAATACAGTGCCTGGTACATATCAGGTGGTAAGTAAAATGATGAATGAATGAATGGATATGAGTTATTGAAGAAACCAGCCTAGAATCACCCTGAGAGAGTGTCTGGCAAAAATGGGATTTACTCCAAATTGTACAGCTCTTTTGAGCCAACAAGTTCCCACTGAACTTGAGTTTCTGCCACATTAGTTCTGTGGTTACTTACTGTTTGTTAACTTGCTCTACAGGAATGTGGAGGCGTTTTGCAATGTCTTCCACAGTCTCACTATTGGCTGAAATGATACCTACACTCTTGGCAATAGCTTTAGCTGTAATTGGATGATCACCTGTAACCATAATGACCTAGAAAACAAACATGGAGGATGATGAGGGACTGGATAGCCAGAGTAAGGGCAGTTCAGTATTACCTACTCTGCCATTACCTGGTAGAACATGGTTTGTGATGACTGGTCAGCTCTTACAGAAAATTCTTGATCTTTAGATCAAAGATACAACTGCCTTTTAAGGACACACTGATCCCACTGGATCAATCCTTGCTCTTAAGCTTCTTGCATTTCCTCCTTTGATTAAAAGAAGCCCTTTCCCTATGATGTTGCTGTGTTTGTGAAAGGGCTGGGACAGGCTCACATGGCTTCCACAGTCTTGAAATTGACATAGTAATGGAGTGAAGATTTTGATTTAGAAATCATGAAGGCAAATGGATTATGGAGGCTGAACCTCCAGATATAGTAATAAAATCTTTTATTGTCTATATACTCTAGGGCAAAATATGGCTACCTCATGGCACAGGGAGTGAGCTTGCTTCTCACTATAGTTATGATTGTGGTTCATTCCACATAGACACAATTATTTTGCTTTTATTGCAGTTACTGAAATATTAGTATGATGACAGTAGAGATTTTTAAACAGGGAATTGTGGTATTTACTTGAAAAGACCTAAATACTGACTATCTCTTCGGACAAACATCCTTAGGAAGGAATGCAACATCCATGGAGGACTTCTTAAATCAGGAAGGTAACTCCCACCTTGATCCCTGCATTCCGGCATTTGGTGACTGCATCTGGGACAGTGGACCGAGGAGGATCAATCATTGACAAGAGCCCCACAAAACACAAATTGGACATGGGGAAATTCATGGTGTCGACATCAAAGGAATAGGTTTCTGGAAACTTGTCTGCTGGCAGGTGGAGATGACAGAAACCTGGAATGGGCATGAATTTGGGAGTCAGTGAAACTAGGCTACAAAATGACATGAAAAAAGGAGGAACATTTTCACACATACCCAGTCCTTTACTCTGTTACCCATAGAGTCTACCAGAACTCATCTTTCAGTTCCATAATGCATGTTGTTTTTAGCAAAGAAATGGTTCATCTGAAAATAGTTCACATGCCATTTAGGTTTTCTGTTATGTTTTAAGGTTATGAAGACTGTGAGGGGATAGCCTTTACTTCTGAAGATGTCCCAGTTGAGTGTGGGGACAAAGACATAAAGGGAAAGGCATAACAGAGCCCGGTGAGCATTACTGAGGACAGCTATGCTCCAACCACACAGGGAGTCAGGAAAATCTTCACCAAGGAGGTAGTATGTGAGCTGACTCTTGAGAGAGGCATTAGGGAAGATTGGGGGTGGGGTGGAAAGACCATTTAGGCAGACAAAGTAGTTCATGCTACTGCACAAAGGGGAAATGAATCTGGGGTATCAGGGGAATGGTATAGAGCTCAGTCTTTAATTGAGCTAAGTGTGAGGGAAAGGCCACAAGGAGTAGAGCAGAATCATTTGTTATTCAGATGGCACCTGGCTCTCACAGGCTGAGGTGAAGGGATTCCTGTGTCTGGCAGGATTTTCAAGATCATGTGGCTTTTTCATTAGCTTTCACATCAAATTTATTCTTATCATGGCCCACTACATTACATGTTTCAGTAAAACACAGGATCTAAGAGGTCAAACATGAGGTCTCTAGAGTGCCTCTAGTTAGATGAGTATTAATCTTGCCCTGAAAAGACTACCTGGTACTATGGGCTATTTGTGGCACACCTAAAGCATTATCATCTCATTTATATATTTTACTTGTTTTACAAACTCAAATATCCTTTAGAAACACACATTCCATGGATTCCATCTCTACTGGCAAGAACTTTCATGATGTCTAATGAGCTTTATCATTGACTATGAACTTGTTACCTTGAATTCACCATCCTGTAGTTCATAGGTGCCACTCTGTTGACCCATAATTGTCACATTAGGGCATACTCTGTGATATTACTGAAGTGATCACAATTTGGATCCTGCCACAGTGGTTTTATTTCTACAGTTTCTTCTACCTCTAATGACCCTTGTCTCTGTTATTAGTAGTATTGTCCCCAATCACTAATTTTAAAATGTTTAATATTTTTAAACCTTACTTTTCTCCTATAATTAGGTGATAAGTCTTACTAATTTTGCCTTTGAGAAATCTCTGGTATCTGACCTGTCCTTCATGTTCCCACTGCCTTAGATCAAATTCCTGTCTTCTGTCACCTGAACGAGGTGACCCAGGATACTCTGCTCCCTGATGCTGCCAAGTATGATCCTTTAGAAAACACTGACTCTAATCAGTTTATTAGCTGCAAAGTCTCCAGTGGCTCTGCTCTGACTATAAAATGAAACCCAGTTCCTCGCCCAAATAAGTTCTCCATAGCTTGACCTCCAGTCTATCTTTCCAGTCCTACTTCCCAGGATAACATCATCTCCTCTGTCCTGCAACACTCCACACTGGTTCCCCGACAATGTTCACACCCTCCTTCCTTCTACCTCTGGGCCTTGGCCTATGTTGTTCCCTCCACCGTGAATCCTATCCCTTACTTTCCTTCAAATATTATCATTTAGGGCCCACTTTAAATGCAACTCTTTCCATAGGATCTTCCCAGATTTTTCTGACCTGGCAACAACCCCATCCTCATTGCTGCTATCATGTGGTATTCGCTTATCTGTCTACCATTCTTCTTCCTGTGAGTCCTGTGGATGCCCTAGCTACTCTGCTGGATTGTCAGCCTGTTTCATCTTGTGCCATGATAAGGTACTGAAGAGGCAACATATAAGTCTTCTTCCACTAAGAGCTCACCCAGCACGCGTTCCCCTAGACCTCCCAGCTCCATGTATGCAGTATGGAAGGCCTCAGCTGTGCTCTTATCCAGAGGCTGCTCCTGGCCGTTGACCATGATGGTGCTGCACTTCTCTAAGACCTTCTCAGGAGCCCCTTTCATCACCATGAGGAAGCGCTTGTCAGTGGTGTTGTCTGTCTCATGTATGGAGAGCTGGGAGGGAAGGAAGTGAGCATAAGTACTGCATGCTAGTGAATCATGACACTGTCTCCATTACTGAAGGCCTGAACTATACAGATCTTTTAATTAGCACCATGATGGGATGAAACAACCATTTTTCTTGCTGGGCTACTTATCCTTGAAATGTAAGGGAGGAATTCTATAGGCAGGTTTTCTCCTTTTCATTTTCTGGCCAAGTGATATGCAAGAGACCTGGACTCAACTATCTAGTCCCAGCCCAGCAGGGCACTCTGAGTACAAACTAAGTGGTTGCTTGAGGGGGAACAGATGTGGCTGTCAGCTTGTGACATCTTCTGCCCTGAATAAGATCTGCAGGGGTGCCCACGGGGGTCAGGAACTGTAAGCCACCTCATCTCACCTCCTATCTCTACTTCCCTATTGTGAGCAGCAGCCTCTTCATCTCCACATTGTTCCACTTTTACTACCTGGATATAAGAGAAAATGGTAGGGGTATGAGGAAGTGGGAAGTCTCATGTTGAGGCTTGCAGGAGGAGAGTTAGGTAACAGGTATTACAATTCTTACACCAATATCCTTTGACCTAGTAATTCTACTTCTAGACTCATCCTAATAAGATAATTGGCTTAGTACGTTGTTGGTGGGAATGCAGACTGGTGCAGCCACTGTGGAAAACAGTATGGAATTTCCTCCGAAAACTCAAAATGGAACTTCCTTTTGACCAAGCAATTCCACTGCTGGGATTATACCCTAAGAATCCTGAAACACCAATTCAAAAGAGGCTATGCACCCCAATGTTCATAGTAACACAATTTATAATAGCCAAGTGATGGAAACAACCTAAGTGCCCATCAGTAAATGAGTGGATCAGAAAACTTGGTACACTTACATAATGGAATACTACACAGCAGAAATAAAGATGGAGCTACTACCCTTTGTGACAGCATGGATGGAACTGGAGAGCATTACGCTAAGTGAAGTAAGCTAGGCAGTGAAAGACAAATACCATATGATCTCACCTATAAGAGGAACTTAATCAACAAAACAAACAAGCAAGCAAAATATAACCAGACATTGATATAAACAACAAATGGACAGTAACAAGAGGGAAGGGAAGAGGGGGATAGTGGCAGAAAGAAGGGGAAGGGTAGTCAAGGATCATGTATAAAGGACCCATGAACAAAGCCAAATGGGGGTAGGATTGAGGATGGGAGGTGAGGGTGGGTGGGGCAGGGAAGAGTGGTGGTGGGGAAAATGGAGACAACTGTACTTGAACAATTAAAAAAGAGAGAAAAAAGAGTTTAGGAGAAAATTTTTTTTAAAACATAATATTGTGAAAATAAAACTTAGACTAGATGCTCTGTTTTAATAGAACTAAAGCAAAGAAAAAGAAAAAAAAAGATAATTGGGAAAAGTGTGAAAAAAGGTATAGAAGATAGTAAATGGCTAACTCTTACATATCCCTTATTATATACCAGGTACTCTTCTAAGCTCTCAGAAGAAATTTCAGAAAGCTGAGACTTCTGGCGAAGATGGAGGTGTAGGTAGATATACTTTGCATCCTTGCACAACCAAAAGAAGGACAACAAACAATTTAAAAACAAATAATAATACTCTGGTTTCTCTTCAGATTGTATAAATCTTTCACCTTTTAAAAACAAAAATTAATCCAGAACTGCCAAAAAATCAAACTGTATGAAAGTTTGACAACCAAGGAGTTAAAGAAAAAAATACTCATACAGACTGGTGCACTGAGATAAAGAAAAATAGCCCAAATAAAAGAATATCAAAGAAGATCAAAACTCTAGAAAAAAGAACTAAGCAACAAGGAGATAGCCAACCTATCAGATACAGAGTTCAAAACACTTGTAATTAGGATGCTCACAGAAATGATTGAGTACAGGTGCAAAATAAAGGAAGAAGTGAAAGCTATACAAAGTGAAATAAAGAAAATTATACAGGGAACCAATAGTGAAGGGAAGGAATCCGGGACTCAAATCAACGATTTAGAACAGAAGGAAGAAACAAGAATTCGAAATGTGAGGAGAGGCTTAGGACTATCTGGGACAACTTTAAATGTTCTACCATTCAAATCATAGGGGTGCCAGAAGGAGAATAGGAAGAACAAGAAACTGAAAACTTATTTGAACAAATAATGAAGGAAAACTTCCCTAATCTGGTGAAGGAAATAGACTTCCAGGAAGTTCAGGAAGCCCAGAGAGTCCCAAAGAAGTTGGACCCAAAAATGAACACACCAAGGCATATCATAATTAAATTACCTAAGATTAAAGATAAGGAGAGAAACTTAAAAGCATCAAGAGAAAAGGAGACAGTTGCCTACAAAGGAGTTCCCATAAGGCTATCAGCTGATTTCTCAAAAGAAATCTTGCAGGCAAGAAGGGGCTGGGAAGAAGTATTCCAAGTCATGAAAGGCAAGGACCAATATCCAAGATTACTCTATCCAGCAAAGCTATCATTTAGAATGGAAGGGCAGACAGAGTGCTTCCAAAATAAGGTCAAGTTAAAGGAGTCCATCATCACCAAGCCCTTATTATATGAAATGTTAAAGGGACTTATCTAAGAAAAAAAGGATCAAAAATATGAATGCTGAAATGACAACAAACTCACAACTATCAATAACAAACTAAAAAAAAAACAAGAACTAGTTGTTGCAAGAACTAAGCAAACAACTAGAACAGGAACAGAATCACAGAAATGGAGATCATGTGGAGGGCTATCAGGAGGGAGGGGGAGAGGGGAGAATGGGGGAAAAAGGTATGGGGAATAAGAAGCATAAAGGGTAGGTACAAAATGGATAGTGGAGGTTAAGAATAGTATAGGAAATGGAGAAGCCCAAAAACTTATACATATGACCCATGGAAATGAACTAAGGGGAGCTAATGCTGGAGGGCAGGGGGGTGTTGGGTAGAGGGGGATAAAGGGGAGGAAAAAAATGGGACAACTATAATAGCATAATCAATAAAATATATTTAAAAAGAAATTTCAGGAAGCTGGAGTATTTGAGATAGAATTAATAAGTTTAAGAGAAAAATTCTACCATTTGGGTCTGTCAGTTGATTCTAAATCAGTTCTTAGACTTTCAGATATCAGACATGAGTACAATTAAAAAAAATAGAGGGCAAACATAGATTTGCCAGCTCTTTTTTTTATTCATGGCCAATGAAAGACATTAAAAAGCAACCAGCCAACCAAATCAAACCAAAAGGAAACCAAACAGAAAACCTCCCATCTACTATCAGTCTCATTTTCTCAAAGATAGAGCATTTTAATGTTTAAAAAGTAGGAATAATAAACACATATAGTTCTGCATGCTTATAGTTACTCATGTAATTCTCAGAACTGCCCTAAGGCTGTATGTACTCTTATCATCTTTTCCAAGGCAGGAAGCTCAGTGTGGAAAGGTTAAATGACTCATGAAGGTCACACAGTAGCAGGTCTCTGCTGGGGTGGGGGGGTGGAGGAGGTTTAATTCAGGCTGGCAGGTGTGAGACCCACCCTGATCATGAAGGACATAAAGGATAATCATTTAAATGAACAGATTCATCTTCATATAAAATTTTATAAAACATTGTCCTAAAAATCCAATTTGCCATAAACTACTCAAAATCTCTTCATGGATCAGCCTCAGTTTGGGGAATTGCTATTTTAAGGTCAATAAGACATAGGCTTTCCTTTGTTTCCTTCAGTTGACCGAAAACTTCCAAGGTCATGACATCCAATGCTCAAGGGTAGAGTTAAAATGGCACCAACAACATCCAAAGAGGTGCTTTGGCCTTATCAGCAGAAACATACACAGGCCCTCTTTTCTTTCTGGTCCCAACTGTGGTAGCCCATTTTCTCCCTCCATTTTTTATACATGAGACCTCATGGGACCTGCTTTTCCTCATTTTTCATATGACAAAGGAAGTTTTTACTGGAATAGATGAAGGATTCTGAGTCTTGTTCCTGACTGCAAGGCCATCCAACCTACTATGAAAGAGCATAGACTCCCTACTGTGAAAAGCATGTGTGAGTCCTGGCTCTGGCCCTTACCAGCTATGTGATATAGCTCTGGACCTTACTCTCTACCTTACAGAGCTGTGACGAGAATCAAGTGATTTAATACATGTGGACGTCAGCACACAGGCTATGATTACTATTGTTATTTTAGGATTGTGACTCATTCACTTTCACTTAAGTTTTGAACAAGAGATCTGCTTTCCTGGTTTTAATGTTTGACATTGCACAATTTTGCTGGTTGTCTATTTGGCTAACTGCAGTTCTTCATTGGTGCATTATCCACAAAGATATTTGCAACAACCATTTCTTTTCCATCTAAACAAAATGACAGTGTAATCACCAGAAACTTTGACACAAACATGGCTATGCTATTTATACACTTTAGTGTTAATGCAAAGACAAAGTCATAATGGCTGTCAGTGCTGGACTCTACTGGAAAACCCATCAGCAGCAGGACCTTGGGCTATATACACACTGCTATTTGTCCAAACATGGGAGGACATGGGTGTTTGGTTTTTGGCCAACCCTGAGTTAAGAGGAGATATCCAGGCAAGAACAGCCATTTTCTTCCTGAGAAATGAGTAGAAGAAAGATTCCTATGAGGCTGAACTGGAAAGTCACATGGCTGGCCATTGGAGATACTCCTTACCAGCTTGGTAAAGAGCAAGGATTTGTCACATGGCCTCAGCAAGGCTGTTCTTCTTCTGAGTTATGAGGTAGAAAGAGCATGTTCTCAGGAACCAAACAGATGTGTGAAAACTGGTTGTGACACTTTGATGCTGGTGTGAGTCTGGTGACATCAACACACTCAGGGGCCTGTTTCCTTGCCTATAAATTGGGATTAATTAGTCCTATTTCATACACTTATGTGAGGATCAATGAGACAATGTATGTGAATCACCTGACACAAACTGAGGGCACAGTTAGCTGTCCCCCCTACTCTCACATTTCATTTGCCCTTTGGGCTCTGGCCGTTGTCCCTCACTTGTGCTAGTCACCCCACAGGGGCATGTGCGTGTGTGTGTTTGTGTGTGTGTGTGAGTGAGAGTGTACATGAGTATGCCTATAATAGACATAGATTGTTCCAGGAGCAGCCTGGCCAACCAGATTCTTTTTGTCTACCTGTTTCAGGCCAGCAAGGAAAAACCTGTTCCAAATTTACCAGACATCCAGCCCATCCATTTTGGAGGACTGTTTTTGAAATCAAGTATCATTCAAAATCCGTACTAACCTAAGGGTACTTACAGGTAGAAATGCTGTTCTAATCATAACATAGATTTTCTTGTGAGGAACAACTCACCTGAAATTTGTTGGTGGAGTTAAAAGGGATTTCTGCTACTTTGTGGTTTCTTTTTCTAATGTCCATCACATCACCCAAAACCACCTCTGAGAATTTCAAAAGAGCAGTTTCTGAGGCATCTCCAACCACAACTCTCTGAAAATCAAAAGAGATTAAAAAATATATATTTATGCAGCACACAATCTGGTTCTTTCAAGATTATTTTCTATGAACCAACATGTTGCCTTACTAATAAGCTTACCATCTAGCTGGAGAGACAAAACAATGTCACACATTTGCGACTGAGTTAAGATCATGGTAAAAGTGTTAAAGTGAGCCCTGGCCATGTGGCTCAGTCGGTCAGAGTGTTGTCTTATGCACCAAACGTTGTGGGTTCTATCCCTGGTGACTGATCGATGTTTCTCTCACATTTCTGAAGTCTGTCTGTCTGTCTGTCTCGCTCCCCCTTCCTCTCTCTCTAAAATCAATAAACATATCCTCATATCCTGAGTGATGCCACCTAGTGGCATTAGCAAATCTCAAACTCAGAGCTCTGACAGCTAATCGGTTTCATGAAAAAAGCAGTTAGGAACTAGATCTTGAAAAGAGAGGAGAAGAAGTCAGAATGTCACAAATGGAGGCAAGAAATGGAAGACTTCTGGCATAAGTGCTGGAAGGACAAATGGACATGGAGGGCCCTGAAAGGCAGGCTGAAGTATAAATTTGAGAAGCAGTAAACAGAGAAGCAAAGGAAATTTTTAAGCAAAGTTAGGTGACATTTTTCATCTAATGTCATTTTTAAGGAAAATTAGTGCCATGCAAGAAAGACTGGGGGAGATATAAGCCAGAGTTGTACAGGACAAGTACGAGGCTGGCACAGTTATTTAGATGCAAGGTATTGGTGGTAATAGAAATGTAAAATTATAGATATTTTGAAGCAAGAATGATAGCATTTTGTGAGGAGAAAGTAAAGATGGCTTCTAAAAGTTTTGGCCCCAATGACAAGTAAAATGGTGATGTCACAGAAAAAAAGAAAAATTGGGACAAGATTTGTTGAGAGTCTAATAGTCAAAACTTCTAAGTGGAAACACAGCTAGCTGGGGATCCATGCAGTTGGGGTGACAAGTTAGAAGTGGACATAAGGATTTGAAAGACAGCAAAGTAATTGGCCATGAAGATAACTGATGAGCAGATAGAGAAAGAAAAACAAACAAAAATACACAAAAATAAAGAGTCAATAAAGAAAACAAACAGCAAATAGAAATGCCAGGGGGACATAGATTCAGTGACTCATTGGGAGGTAGAAGGAGAGAGAAAGAGAGGGCAACAGAGGGAGGAAGTGAGGCAAAGGGAAAAAGGGAGCTAGTTCATTGCATATTCCAATATTCTAAGATCCCTCAGAGCATCTGCTGCCAAGAAGACTGTGTTCTAAGATCAGTCCTTTTATTTCCATCCAATTATATTTTAAAATTCAGTGGATGGTATTTATGCAATAAAAATTTTTGATCATATCTACTTATCTGATTAAGTCAGGAAAGTAACTAAGGGCACATTCATTTTCTGGAATGAGATAAAATTTTCAAAGGATTGAGAGCAATCTGTGACCTTTAGACCTCTCTGTGATGTTGCAAAGCTAGTTAGAATGAAGGAAATCTTCTGCAGGTCTTGGGAGCAGGTCTTACTCTTACTAGTACAAGCTTCCCTGTGTAGGAGAGCTTAAACCTAGCATCAAGTCAGAACAAGGAAAGTGACTTCAAGTTGGCTGTGGTTTAAGACCGAGCGATGCAGATGCTTTACCTTCATGATGGGGACACTTTCCTGTCCTGGTCTGAACTCAGCTCGGTTACACAATGCAATTATCTTTGATAAGGAAGCCCAGGTTCCAGAGCTTTGATCAAAAGTTTGCTCTGGAAAAAAAGAAAGCACAGGGGATGCTGTGGGTTCTGGGCCCACTCTCTACATCCAAACTATTCACACAATTCTGAGACTACACACCAACCCTGCCACACTTGGGGATACCCTTCTGCTCCAGTTCACAGGTTTGGGCCAGACTGTGCTCCAGAAAACTTACTGGAATGGTCTTCACTGGTGTCAGCCACGAAGATCTGATTATCGAACCACAGATGGGCCACGGTCATTCTGTTCTGAGTCAGAGTCCCTGTCTTGTCTGAGCAAATGATGGAAGTGGAACCCAGCGTCTCCACTGCTTCCAGGTTCTTCACCAGGCAGTTCTTCTTGGCCATCCGTTTTGCTGTCAGTGACAGAGTCACCTGGACAGAAGAGAGAGAGAAAAACACATTTGAATGTAAGTACAATAACAAAAATTGCTAGAACAGGACTACTTTCAAGACAGAGCTACCAACATAGAGGCAGTGGCTGATAAACCCTACATGCCGCAATTCTTCTTATTAAACATGGGATACTTCTTTTGTCCCTTCACCCCTTGAAAAAAACTGATCCTGAGGAAGCCACAGGTAACAAAGCCAAGCCAGGTTGCTATGGTCCATATGCATGTGTATTATAGAGGGAGCTTTGGCTGCCCACACTCTGTTGGGAAAAAGGGTGAATACATAAAGTTTGTGCCAAAAAGCTAGTCCCAAATGTTCACTTTTTGCTTTGGTGAATCAAGCAGTGTTCATATTTTATTTTAAGAGGTCCAGATTTTAAAGGTTCTTAGCTCTCTCTTTTAAACTCCCTGATCTCAAAGGTTTCTTTGGGCTCAATTTCTTCAAATTACTACCTTCTGGAATCAGAAGAGACCTGTAGTCCAGATACTTCCTCTGTCCACCTTTGCTGAGGACAACAGCAGGCCAATGATCTGAAGCTGCCTTATTACCTGAAACCATGGTTCCCTTTGTTTAAGGATAAATTGATTGGGCTTTACAAAGGGAGACCCACAGCTGAATTTGGGGGAAGGTGTAGGAAAGGGCCAAATTTCTCTGAAGAAAAAAGGGAAGGAATTTGTGCATCTGTGTGTGTCAGAGGAAAGAGAAATTAGGTAAAAAATGTGCCTAAGTTCCTCAGCTGTAGAAAATGCCAAGGAAGTTGTGGAAATGTGAAGAAGGCATCCAACTGCTCAAAAATCTGTGACTGGTGTTTTGAGTCTGTCTAACCTAGATTTTTTTTTCCCTTTGTTTAAGGTTTTATTTATTTATTTTTAGAGAGAGGGGAAGGGAGGGAGAAAGAGAGGGAGAGAAACATCAATGTGTGGTTGCCTCTCAGGTGGCCCCCACTGGGACCTGGCCTGCAACCCAGGCATGTGCCCTGACTGGGAATCAAACCAGTGACCCTTTGGTTCATAGCCCGTGCTCAATCCACTGAGCTACACCAGCCAGGGCTTTATCTAGATCTTAAGGGGCAAAGTTACATGTGCAATTTGCAGACAGAGACCCTATATGAAAATAGAAAGTTTTCGAGGACAGTGCATTCAAATATGAACAACCTCATAATTCCTTCTGTCCCTCTAAGAAATATTCAATTCAGATTGTTTCCTGGTTGTCCTGACAGGGAGGGAGGGTTGATCTGAGCTGGAGGAGACCCAGAGTTTTTGGTGGGAGCTCCCCCAGCATAGAAGGGTGGCATGTATTAACATGATCAGGGGACAGACCACTTAGAAGCATGGACTCACAGTGACAGTGGCCAGGAGGCCCTCAGGCACATTGGCCACAATGATACCAATGAGGAAAATGATGGAGTCCAGAACATGGTACTTCATGGACACTGCAATGATGAAGAAAAGGACGCCAATGGAGACGGCCACTCCTGCTACGATGTGAACAAAGTGCTCGATCTCGGTGGCAATGGGTGTCTTCTCATTCCCGACTCCTGAAGCCAGTGAGGCGATCTGACCAATGATGGTGCGGTCACCCGTGTTGATGACCATGCCAGTCGCTGTGCCTACAATTGAAATGGACATTTTATTCCAAAAGTCCTCAGCTAGGAAAGGACCACAGCCTTCATTTGCCTCTCTTTTGTTGGCTTACATGATCAACTAGCACATGACATTCCAAAGGCCAACATCAGTTCTCTAGGCCCTGCAATTTCAGGTTTTCTCTTGGACAATATTTGTATAAAACATGGAAAGAGACACAAACATAGAGGCTGATGGGCTCCTGAGAGCCAGCCAGACTTACCTTCCAGGCAGGTGGTAGAATAGAAGCCAATGTTCTTTGTCTCCAGGGGGTTGTTGTGGGTGAACTCACAGGAGCGGGGCTGGGGCTCAGACTCCCCAGTGAGAGATGAGTTGTCGACCTAGATGAAATTGTGAAAAGGTTCAATATGAAGTACTGTGTCTCCTGACACAGTTACACTGAGAGCTGGAAGGACCACAGAATGCCAGCCAGTTAGCAGCCTGATCCTCAGCCCTGACACTTGCCTTGCATCCCTGGGCGAACAGCAGCCTGATGTCTGCAGGGATCTGATCCCCTCCTTTAATCTTCACTATGTCCCCCACCACCAGCTGCTCTGCAGGAATGATCTTCTTCTCTGAATCTCGAATGACAAGTGCTTGCTGCAAAAGAAAATGTGATAGACACTTCAGACTTGCAATGATGCTGACACTCTTCCAGCTACTCCTTATTCAAACTCAGGTGGCAGTCAGAATGGCAAAAGATGAAACAAAAGACTTTGACTTGGGCACGAAGACCCTAAGAACTATTTTTTTTTCTTGAGAAGGAGGTCCTAGTGATATTCTTGGACCCATAAAATGTACTGTGGGCAGATATAGCAAAGGGACAGCCTGGGTCTGACTGAAAGGGATGAAAACTCCAGGCTGGGATGTCAAGGAAGAACCCTGAAGGTTAGACCAAAGGGTTTAATAATCTTGCTCAGGTCAGGAAAACCTTACTGGAGGGGGAGGTGAATCCCCCATTCATTAGCACAAAAGATCTCCAGAGTCCTGTCTAGCTGGTAGCTTTGGAGCCCTGGGACTGTGTGGTTTTCCTACTGCTGATAGTGGTGCACAGGTCTCCCTAGAGGACAACTACCAGGGTCTTTCTGGGGACACAGGAACAGTGCATCTCCCCCCACTGAGAGCATTCTGGGGCAATATGCAGTGAAACTCAGCAGTGGCAGCCAAGATGGTCACAGGTTAAAAAAAAAATCATGGGTTGATGTCCTTGGCTACCAGACTACCTGAATGACTTTTGTCTGAGCAGCTAGCTTACCACACCTCTGAGCAGTAACAGATGATGTGCAATAAATAATGTTTCCATCCTACTATACTCTTGACTAAGCATTTTCTTGTCTCTTACCTCATTGATCATCTCAATCCCTGAGGAAATGGGGGTTCAGAGAGATTAGGTCATTTGCCCAAGACTTCTCAGAGAGCAAAGGATGGAGCTTGGCCTGAGCAGGAACCCCGTGCTTCCAAGGCCCCATTCTCTTCACCTGAAGTCACACAAAGGCAGGAGAGAGACAGCTGCCACTCACCTGTGGACTCATTTTACTGAAGCTGGCTATGATGTTGGTGCTCTTAGCCTCTTGGTAGTAAGCAAAGATCCCTGTTAAAATGACGACCAGAGCGAGCACGGTGCCCAAGTACACCTGGGTCAGGAGGAGAGGCACTGGTCAGAGAGAGCAGCCTCAGGATAAGCCAGACCCCAGGGCTAGAGCTCTCCACAGGAAGGCTGAGAGAGATAAATTACACCAGGCAATTGTGTCCTGGTGTAATTTATAGGCCACAAAATGTACTCATTAGAAGACTATAATACAATGATTTTTAAAACATTTATATAGTTGTTTATTGAAGTTGCAACAATCACCACAATACAGTTTTAGACCATTTCCATCATCCCAATAAGACCTCTTATGCCCACTGGCAGCTTCCCCACTCCCGCTTCCAGCCCTAGCAACCAGTGATCTGCTTTGTTTCCAAGTTGTGTCTGTTTTGGGCATGTCATGCCAATGGAATTGCAGTATGAGGCCCTTTGCATCTGACTCTTTTCTCTCAGCTTCATGTTGGCCAGTGAGGTTTTGTGGTTTGCTGCCCGGTCATAAGCAGGCACACGTGCTCCCCATGTTAAAGGAAGATAATTAGATTTCAGGAGACAGAGCCCCAAAATACTTCATATGCATATACTCTTTTTTTTTTTTACTTAGGAACTTACAATGTTTCTCTTCCTCTCTCTCTTTTTAAAATTCATGTTCATACTGCTTCTGAGACATCAGGAAGTCAGATATAATTTCTATTTTACAGCTGGGAAAATAATTGATTTTCTCAAACCAATGCAGCGATTGGTCAGTGGGAACCTCTCGATTCCACCCAGGGATCTGCTAATGAAAGGCCTCACTTATGAATCTGTTTTTCCCTGCTACTAATTCAGCAAAACCACACAGGAGACCCAAGTGCCTTACATTGTCTACAGATGAGGATTTGTCGTTAGAGTACTGGATCCCATATGCAATCCAGCACAGGATGGCTCCCACCCACAGAAGGATGGAGAAACCCCCCACCATCTGCTTCAGAAACTTGATAATCTCTGGTGTTTCCTTGGGAGGAGAGAGGGTGTTGGGCCCATCCCGAGCAAGGAGCTCAGCAGCTTGGGTGCTGGAGAGACCCTGAAAAAGGTGAACAAAAACCAATAGAATTAAGAAGTACAAACTGTCAGTTACAAAATAGTCAGGGCAGGTAAAGTACAGCATAGGGAATATAATCGATAGTATTGTAACAACTATGTATGGTGCCAGGTGGGTACTAGACTTATTGTGGGGGGGAGGGGAATCACTTTGCAAGTTATACAAATGTCTAACCACTATTCTGTATACCTGAAACTAATAAAATATTAAATATCAACTATAACTGAAAAAAATTAAAATTAAAACAATAAAAAACAAACAAACAAAAAAACTTATACAAAATTAGACACTTTTTCTGCCTTGAGTTAGACATCATACTTCTGCAAGTTTTGGGGAGGAGTTATCATACCCAGGGAGGACCTGGGAAAAGTGGATGATGGCTCATTTTTACTACCTTCTTAAAAGGAATATTTAATGCTTAATGTCAGCCAGGTGGTGTTCTCCACATATTTACTCACTTTGTTTTTCAAAATAATCCTCTGAAGAAGGGACTACTATTATCCTCAGCTTACAGACATGGAATTTGAGGCATATGGTGTTTAGGTCACCATGATTCGCGACAAGGCATCCCAGAGCTGGACCCAGAGCTGCTATATTCTTTCTGCTAATGTGGTTGTTTCTTAAAAATTTAGCCAGAAATAGCAGCAATCTGGCTATCACATCAGCAAGTCACTAGGGTGAAGGGTAATGTAGTAACATCCAGAAATACTGTCTCTTCTGGAACTTTGATATGGCATGTGGCTGATTTTTCATCTTTAAGTCTTGTGGTTTTTCTGCTTTTCTAGATATTGACCCTAAGTTCTAAGTTCTTGTTCATCTTAAGACTTAAAAGTCCTACCAACCTGAGGCACACATGGCCAGTCACTTCTTGTCAGAAGCCCTTCATTCACAGGTGCATGGAACCTCACCTTGAAATCCTGAACTATCATCCACAAGGTTTATCCCCCAAAACTACATTTTATAGAGAAAGTCTTTTACATAACTTCTCTCCCTAATTATGTTATAAGCAGTTGGAGGTAAGGACCCTGTCCTTCTTCATCTGTGTCTTGTACAGGGCCCACTGCTTTTTCTGCAACAGAGGCTCACACAGTTGTTGAATAACTGGATTTGGAGTTGCCAGCTAGATATCATCACCCCTTTGCAATTCCTTCCCCAGAACCTCAAACTCACCACCACCCCTCCCCCCCAATGCCTTCTCTAATCTCTTGCTCCGACCCCCAGTAGGGCCCAGCTTACTACCTGACCCCCTGCCCACTTTTCCTCCTCAGCTGGATTAGGTATTTGTTAAAAAACTTCAGTGTCATGGGGAGAAAAAGGAGACAACTGTACTTGAACAACAATTTTTAAAAAGTATGAAAAACAACAACGATAACAACAACAAAACCTCAGTGTCTCCTAAACCTGCCCCTTCCTTCCTGTCTTACTGCTGCTTCCCTGATTCACATGCTCACCTCACAGTCCTGTATTCTTCTAGACCTTCCATTTTCCATTTAGAAATGAAATGGGTATATATATGTACCTCCATATTGCTCTATATTTGTTTTCTCCCAGAATTGGTAAGAAAACCAATCTTACCAAACTGTTTCCTTATTTAGAAATTATGCTCCTTATATAATTAATATAGTTCTTATTCCTTAGTTTAATATGAAAGTGCTGGAAAGTTCCACCAAAATTACCTCTCTCTCTGCCTGATTTTCTACATCACCTTCCTCCCCATGCATTCCACGCGTTATGTCCTACCTGCCCCTCTGGATACTCTGGCAACTTAAATCTAAGCCATCATCCTATGTCCCACTGGTCAGAATCCATTGCTCAGCATGTCCTGGAGACCTCTCAGTTGACCTCTCAGTGGAATGGAGTAGATAATATACTTTCCTGTGCTTACTCCATAAGACCAGGGCTGCCTGTTTTTCTTTGCCCCTCTGACTGTTGGTTCAGTGGGTCTTTTGGTTGACTTGAATGGATGTAGCCAAAAGCAAAGCTTTTGAAATTTGAGTTGAGTTTGATTTCACAAGGGAAGAAGTATCTCCGTGGTGGGAGAGTTGGGAGCTGCCTAGGACCACCACTCCTTCTTGGAGGAGGAGGAGGCAGACAAGCAGTGTCTAAGACTGTCACTCTGGACCCTGCTTTTTAACACTGGTTTTCCCCATTCTTTGATCATCATACTTCCTGGACACTGGGATTAAAATAAACTCCGACCATGACAATGAGCAAGCATCTGATCTTTTGGGGGAGACCATAGTTTTCTGTAGTCAGTCAGAAGAACTATATAGTCAGCATACAGCTCAGCTGAGGATCTTGACCAGGGCCTTGGTTCAGAACACCATCTCCTGATGCCAGCCGCTCTCGGTCACCCATCACGTCATTCTCAACATTGGTGCTATAAGTCACTCATCCTGAAGGTGCCATCCACTCTCCCACACATCCTTTGCCTTTACAGTCACAAGGCTGTTCCTCCCAATCTGAGTTCCCTCATGACTTACCGTAACGATATTTGTATGATATTTATTTTCTAATTCCTTATTGCTGAGCTTGTGGTCATCCTGAAATTCATGGAGAGAAGAACAGAGTGAATTAGGTTATTCCAAAGATTCAAGCCCAAAGCCCTGGCAAGCCCCATAAGAGCTGGGAGTGGCATAGATGATGGGAGAAGGGCCAGGAAGTATGGGAGTAACAGACATAGCCCTAGGTGCCCAGTGATCATTGCAAAGAGGGAACGGAGGGTCCTGCTACAGAAGAGGCTTGTCCTGATTCAGGGAACTTTCTGGCCACCTTGGAAGAGTCCAGACTCAATTTGTCATTTACCACATAGTTTTTATGAACAAAGCATTCCACCTCAGTCTGAGCTCCAGCACATGTGACTCTGAATCTACATGGTGTCAAGGTACCAACTCATATGTGAATGTGGCATCAGTGGAGGTCGATAAGGAATATCAAGTAACCACATATCACATGTTGTGACAAATTCAGGACCCATGCATGACTTCTCTTATTCAAGTACTTGAGACTCAGGTAGGTCACTGATTACAGACACCCTGTACTTTAAAAACCTGCCATATAATACCATTATGACCTATACTCACTAATTTTACCACAGGACCATTAGACTCAAGCAAAGATTCTCAACCTAAGTATCATTGACATTGTGGACTGACGACTCTATTATAAATGACTTCCACTTACCAGCATGTCCTTTAGGCCCAGGACAGAGTCTTTATGCTCTGATGATCCAGAACAAAGATTTATACTGTCACTGGGACCAGACCCACTTCTTCTTTTAAGTATATGCAAAAGCATCATGTTAACAGATTAGACTTTATGATTAAATATTTTTTTGCCATTCCTCAGCCAGAATCTGCTTTGCTCATTCTTTCATCAACTGAAGATGACATTGACATGTGGATTCAAAGGATTAATACACATTGTCCTGGCTGGTGGGGCTCAGTGGAATGAGTGCTGGCCTGTGAACTGAAAGGTCACTGGTTTGATTCCTAGTCAGGGCACATGCCTGGGTTGCGGGCCAGGTTCCCAGCTGGGGGCGTGCAAGAGGCAACCAAGTGATGTTTCTCTCACACATCGATGTTTCTCTCCCTCTCTTTCTCCCTCTCCTCTCTTTTCTCTAAAAATAAATAAATAAAATCTTAAAAAAAAAAGAATCAAGACACAGCTCTGTGCACTGTGTGCTAAGCTCTGGACAGATACAAAGAACAGGGAACAGATGAATAGAGCCACTGTTTGCATGAATGGATCTGGGCTTCAAGAGGCTCCACTGGGAGGCTGAGCATCTGTCCCCTTGTCCTTGGCTTTTGGGATGATGATGCTGCTGAAAGGCAAGAAAGGGCTGGTGGCTGGAGCACCCTCTGCTGGCCAGAATTGGAATAGCACAGGGCAGCACCCGAGGCTGGGCTTGGGTTTTTTCAGAAGGTGGGCTACTTTGGCTCTCATCAAGGTTTTAATTTGCTGGAGAAGTCAGAGTGCAAGGGCATCCAAGCACATTGTCCAAATTATAGAATTATTGGGAAGTGGGGAACACTGACTAATCTTGTGGAAATGATTTTTAAGTATTACACATCTACACAAATGCTTAAGAAAGCAGATTCTCATGTTAATAATACACAAGCAAGTGACAGAATGGATATATTTTCATGTTGTATGTGGCAATTTCAAGGAAGACTAGATATGCTTTTAATCCTGAATGCTAGAGACACATAGGAAATAAGAATGACTATCTATTGTCTGATGCTATTCGAAGTCTTCCTCCTGCTGTATTTCATTGAACCGTCTTTACAAGTCTAAGTGGTAGGCATCCTTTTTCATTCCCATTTTTCAAAATAGGAAAAAGCTTCAGTCAAAGTCAGATTTGAGTTCAGGTCAGTCCAACCTCATGTTTGTGTTCTTAAATGTCTATCAGTATATATACACACAAATGCTTAGTATGCTGCTCTAAGTTTTTCCAGCTCTTCAGGAGAAACAGGAAGCCCTGATGTGTAGCATATGATTATTTCCCACCATAACCAAATTTTAAGCTATTAATGGAATGTCAAGATGTTGGTCAGCTTGTTAAATTCCTGAATATTTAACCACTGGCTCTCTAGCCACCTGGAGCCTATGCCACTACCGTCTGCTCAGACAATCATAGGGCTTTAAAGTCTGCAATGAACTTGAGTGCAGAAGCTTCCCCTTTGGGACTTCTGAGACAAAATGTCATATTTCATCTGAGGCAGCCTTTTTCCATGGCCAAAGTCCTTCCTCAATTGTAGTAATATTGTACTTCCATAAAGCACTTTAATTACAAAATACTCTTATTCTTTTCTAACTTTTCCCCCTCACAGACCCATGCAAACTGTTTATTTCCCATAAAGAAAGTGGAGCTTCCATGAAGCCAGGTAGATTTTCTCAGTTACAGGTAGAACTTTAATGTGGTGTAAGGTCTTCTGACTCCAAGCCCATCAGTCTTCTCACTTTCTCATGGGTGATACTGGCCAATAGTTTCTTACATCTCACTGAAGTAGCTGGAAGGAGAGTGGTTTGGGACAAGCCTGTGGGGACTGGAATCTCAGTCCTTTCCTGAGTCCCACCTGGGAATGCCTACAACCATAATGCAGGAATCCTGCAGAGGCCTGACCCCTGGGCCCATACCTTTCTTTTACTCCCCTTTAAAAAACAAACAAACAAACAAACAAAAAACACAAGGAAACAATCTTACAGGAAAATTCAAAAACCCTTGGGACTGCTTTTTCTTTTGGAAAAGGAAGGTTATAGGGGCAGGTTCCCAGTAAGCTTCCCAGGGAGGACAGCACTCAGTGGGCCCCTTTGGTTTAAGGGCCCAATTCACTGACCAGATCAACTTCTTTCCTCAGCTCTTCTTTATGGTGATTCTTTCTGAGTTCCAAGCAGTTCTCCCGTAGGCCCCTGTACTTCTTGTCATCTCCCTTGTCTGTTTGCTCCATGTCTTTAGCTCCATTGAGCTCTACAGAGTAAATTCGTGGTGTTTTCTGAAAGAGAAGCAGATGTGCAGTGTTAGCCCCTGGTGGGTTTTCTCATAGGTTCTCTGATGAGAGTCAGGGACTGCCCTCCTAAAGGAAGGAGCTAGACTGTGAGGAGGTTCCTCCACCTTCAAAGAGCAGCTTCCTAGCCCACTCTGCCCTCTCCTTCCCTCTCTTCCTGTGTGAAGGGCAGGCTGGGGAAACCCTTCCTGGGTGGGGGGAAAGATAGGATGTGATTTCCTCACGTAGAAAGAACACCTCTTCCAAGGAGCCGTGGGGTCTCTCTAGGACCTTGTTCCCCATTTCTTGGATAGAGGGCCCTCACTGTCCCATTTTTGGGGGTGGAGGGTGTCCACTGCTCTCCCGTTTCTTGGGTTGGGGTGTGCCCACTGAGCTCGTGAGCCTCAGCTCCAGGCAGGGCGCGTCTCTACGCACCAAGACGCATCCGTGTAAGCCCAGCCCGTGCCACCCTCGGAATAGGGGCTGCCCTGGGACCCTGGCCCCTCCTCGCATGTGGGGCTGCGTCGTCGTCGTCTCCTGAGGAGGCTCAGCTCAGACTGAGGGCTTGGGGTGGGGCGGGGAGAAAGCGGCTCAGAGGCCGGAGGGCGCAGGGTGCAGGCAGCCCTCAACATCCCCGAACCTTCCGACCCGCCCAGGGTCCGGCTGCACGCACCTCTCCCATGAAGCTGGGGGGCAGGCCTGTGTCCAGGCCACCGCTGGCGTGGGTAGGGTGGCTGATCAGGCCGCGGAGGGGACGGCGGAGTAAACCAGTGCGCGCCGGAGTGGCGGAGCGCTGTCGCTGGCCCGAGAGGCGACTGCACCTTAAATGCCACGCGCCCCACCCCCGCCTGCCCCACCTCTGGCTTCGGGGACCCACGCCCTTCGCCGCCTGATAGTGCGACTTGCTTACCAATAATGGAACTGATACAAATACACCACCAGTACGGCGGGCACGTGGCGGGTCTGGAGACATTTGCGCTCTAAGGTGCCCTTTAGGGAATGGAAGGCTGCTCCTGGACCATAGGGACAGGTTCGTCTCGAAGGGAATTTGGGGACAACAGAGAGCCTCTGGGAAGCAGCTGAATTGCTTCCAAGGATCCAGATAGGAATTTGGAATCGGAAACAATTTGAGAAGGAGAGAGAAGAGAAGAAAGATGGGGAATTCAGCGCCAAACCGAGGGGCTGCAGGGTCTGAGGACTGGGATCAGGGTCCTGGGGCGCAGAACTGCAGTTGTAGGCTGGGCGTCTCCACCCACCCGGTGGCTTCCCAGAGCTCCATTCCCAGGCACCACACACACTTCCAGCCTCCCAGGCTCCCAGCACCCCTACTTTCTTCCCTCCTTTCCTTTCCCCTTTTCTTCCCAGAATGACAGAATTTAAAGCCTAACCACCCCTACCACATCCCCAGAATAGCAGAGCAACACCAATGAATCATTCCTTATCTAAACTAAATGTGAAGGGACAGGTAGACTTTGGGTGACACCTGGTGACAGATACACATCACAGGTTCTTTAGAGTGACAAGGATGGGGTAGGGGATTAAAATCTTGTCCAAATTCAAGCAACAGTGGACTTCTGGGAAGGTCTGTGGTGTGTCCTTCTTCTCCCAACCCCTGCACCCCCACCTCTGCCCAACCACAGAGTGCTCTTCAAGGAACTATTGGAAGATAAGGGGAAGGAGATAAGAGATTTGCAAGAAACTGCTATTGCCACTGTTTGCAGGGAGTCTGGGAGAAGGGGTTTCACAGGCATGAGCTGCTGCTGCTCACCTTTGCCTGTTGCAGCCCCTGCAATGTGTTTTTGAACAGGTGTAAGACAGACAAGCAGGATGAAGGGAGAGATGCTTCTGACCCCAAATCAAGTGAAAACTTCAAGAGCAAACTCCCCCATTCATGCTGGCTTTTTGGGGAAGGGAGGGGCTCATGCAATGGTGATGGCATGGGTTAAGCATTAGAAAAGTGTAATGTGTTCCCTTGGAGAAGATTCTTATTTATTCTTGTTGGTGTCCAGTTTGGGAAAGTTTTAGTTATGATGAAACTGGCCAAAATAGAACATTGTCAGGTTCTCTAGCACCTCTAAGGTCCTGCAGGGTGTCAGTCCCAGCCTCTGAGACAATGAGGTGTCCTGGAGTGCAACCTCTACCAAAAAGGACAAGTGGGGCTACCCTCCCCACACCCACCCTGACTCCAGAGTTATTGCTTCACTGTCACCAGTCATCCTGCCCAGAGTCTGGGCATCCCATTGTTCCTTGAGAGGAATAGCCTCCAGATGTCTGTGATGGAGGAGCCTGGAGTAGTCCTCACCTGAGGGAATTCTGAACTGGATTTCCCCTGAGACACACAGACTCACCTCCTTTTGGCTCCAAGGGCTATCGCCAGGCAGTTCTGGGCAATGGATTCCGAGTTCCACCCAATTCTAATGCCCTCTCTTGAGCTGCCCATAAAATCTACGGCACAGCCTGAGGCACCTCTTCAGTCCTCATAATCTAGTAGTGATTTTTGTGTGAGGCTAGGTTTTCCCTTCTTTCAAGAGAAGCCTGTCCATGCCAAGAGTCTCTTTTAGAAATTTTCTGGTCAACAAATATTACATATTTGGAACAAGCTGTTATATTCCTAGCTTATTTTAATACATTCAAAATTAATATACATAATTAAATTTAAAAAGTGCTAGACACAGGAGGTAGTGGGGAGAAATGGTACTAAAATTATGTCAATCTCTGACCTCAAGGAAGTTACACTTGATCTGTTGGAGGGGAAACTTAATGAATAAACAGTAAGTGACCCAACATAAAAAAGAATTTAACACTAAATGGTATAGTCTCTAGGTGCTTTAAGAGTTGGAAGGGAAAGTGGGAGAGATGGCAAGACTTTTATTCCTTTAAATTAGTTATTCAGACTTGTTTCTATTCCTTTGCATGCTCCCTTCCCCTGTGAATGGTGCAAGAGAGGCAGAAGAGGGGCTGAGTCAGGGCCTGGCATCTATTGCTCTTGGTGCCTTGAAAGGTTCCCTGCTGCAGAGTCCTGGGTAAAGGGACATCCACCTGCTGGCTCATAGGTGGGAATATGAGAATTCAGGTACAGAGAAGGAAGAGGCCCAGGTGACAATGGGAAGAGGAAGGTCCCCTACCAGCCTCACATCTGGCTTAGCCAGTGCCTCTGCCCACTGTCCTTTTTCTCTCCCAGATTCCTCTCCCACGCAAAGGGGCAGTCCCCACACACCTGTGTCCACTTGTCATGCCTGGCTATGACTACGCCTGGAGTTGGAGTAAGAATGAAAAACAAAAACAAATCCTCAGCCAGGCACATTTCTGCACTGTTTCCTCATTGCCTCATGCAGAAGAAACCCTGAGACTGGGGTAGGAACATCCTACAGAGAGGACAACCTGCTTTCAGACATGGCATATGTGCTCTGGTGATGGCCTTGCCTGGGGTGCTTAACAACCATGGCCAGAGCAGCTGGTGCTGCTCTCAGAGCAGGTAAAGGCCCACAGGACGCTCACAGGGCTCCGGGGGCAAGTATAGGCCTGTTTTCACCTCATGTGGATACAGCTCCCCAAAAGGTTAGCTTCCTGCAGAGTTCATTCTTTGTGACACATTTTGGGTAAAAAGATTGTTTATTTGTTTGTTTGTTTTAGAAAACTATCTTGTAATAGGGTATTGAAAAAAAACTGACTGTATTCTGGTTTTTTATTTATTTTATTACTTGAATTTTTAAATGACTTTTGCTTTTAATGTTAGACAGATTTTTCCCACTTAAATGACCTTCACCTTTAGATACATATGTAACATATATAACATATAACCTGTATGACATGAAGGATATTATTCACACAAATATGCTCAGTTAACTTTGTAGGAATTTTTCTCTTCTGTTGTGAAGTGATGCTCTCTTGGTCATCAGCTCCCACACTCTTCAGTCAGGGAGCCCAAAGTAGACACCCCAGAATTTATCCCTGAAACACGCATTGGAAGCTTGTGTATGTGTGTCACACCATACCAGATGTGGAAGAGCTTTCAACCCAGTTAAGGAGATCAGCTATGTCACCTAGTTAGAAGATTAACATAAGACATGTCAAAGGCCACACATGGTCCAACACTGGGTGGGTGCAGATGCCAGGATTCTAGAAGTGCCAAGAGATGTGGGAGCTTTGTACAATGGAGTGATGGGTGCTTCATGAAGTGGGTCAAGTGCATATAGAGTTTGAAGGCTGGGTAACCTGCAAGAGGTAGGGAGGAGGAAAGAGAGGAAGGTACTGGCTCCTGCAAAGACATGGCTGGTAGGAATGACAATGGTGGTGGTTTCAGGGACAGCGAGGGGCCTGGTAGCTGGAGAGGACAGGTTCTCTCAGGGATAGGAAGGAGGCCCAGCTGTTAGGGAGGGACTGTGCAGACACTGGGACCTTACCCTAGGTCTTGTGAACCCTTGAGAATGACAGTAGCATAATGAAAATAACATTTGGGGGAAGATGAGAGGTTCTCTAGCAAACCCAAGAGCCCTCCAGACTCTGTGAAGTTGTGGGCTTACAGCTGTCCATTGAGACTTCAACGCTGTTCCCTGTCAGTGAGCAGCTTGTCAATGAGGGAGGCAGCTTGCTGCTTCTATTATTTAAACATTAACACCCCATTGCCAGTCTCTAAGCAACTGTTAGTTCAGATGTCATTGATTTGTTCTACCAAGTGCCTTTGAAAAGAAACCAGGGGAAGAGAAAATGATAGTCACTTGAGTTAGATAGTCACAATCTAAGTGAGAGAAGTTTTCAGGATTCTCCACTCTCCATACCCCAAAAGATATATATTTATCCTATATTTCCAGGGTGAAGTGAGCTGTTCTAAGAGCCGTGGTGGGGGGCGGGGAATGGCCGTTGGTGGGGGGGGGGCGGGGAGCTGTGGAATGGAACACTATCCCTAAGAGACTAGGTCCATCTCATCTACAAAGTTTAGCTTCAATCTCATAATAGTAGTTGAGTGCGGTCATTATTTATGATGACCTGAGTTAATAAAGGAAGTAAAGTTTTATTTTTTTTCTAGTGATGTTAACAGAGCTGTGTTCAGCTCCCTGTTTTCATGCCTGATCTGTCCCTTGTGAGATGCTAGGTTCCGTTTGGGGTGCATGAGAAGACTGACCTTGTCCATACAGGGTCAGTGTTCCATGTGAGCCAGGAGCCAAAAACAATTACTTCGTTATCTTGGTAAGCACTCTCTCTCTTGAACATGCTTTTAATAATTGTCTGGGGTATCCCAGCATCTTAAGTCAGTATGCAGGTAGGTGATCTAACTGTATGAGCATATCCATCCTGGGTCAGCACTTTAAACTAACACAAGTTCATAGTAGAAGTAAATGGGGGGAAAAGGGAAGGAACACAGCCTGAGCTCCTGGTCTCCATCACACCAGAGCAACTTGGCTCTTGTTGATCCAGAAAGGTATACAAGACTGGATCGTGCCATAGCCTAGGTCAAGAGTTCAAAACACTGCTAGAAATGTGAAGAAATAAAAAGCAAGGAAAGGAAACAGGAAACTGCTTTCAAAAGACAATCGAGGGAAAACTGGCAGCTGCTTGGCTGCAAATCCTACTGGGAGTTTCCCTGAGTGATGAGTGGTGTGTGAGTCCTCAAGTTCTGCCTGCGGTCCTGCCACACAGGCTTAGCCCTGCTCCCAGAGTGCATCAGGGAGCTGGGGGAGAAGTGGGAGAGGAAAAAGGAAATGCTTGGCATATTTATAAGAGAATTTATTGTGGCTGCCAAAGTATGCCCTTAAGGAATAAAGCCACCACCGGCTGTTGATGCACAGGATGTCTTAACTAACCTGCCTCCAGCAGGTGGAAATCAGGGTACTGCCACCAGCTTCCAGCCACTGCCCACTTTGAGCAATATTCATCCAAGAACCTTCTCACACTCTGGACTGACATTTCTCCTCACCCTAGTCTCTCTTTCCTCCCTCTGAGGGCTGCACAGGGCTCCCATTAGAATTGCATTTTTTCAGCTAAACAATAAATAATTTTTTGTATGTTTCAAATATTGCATGGGATATACTTATACTAAACATAAATATTCATTATTTAATTGAGATGCAAATTTAACCAGATATTTTTGTTTTCTAATTCCGGCAATACTACTCCCTTTATATGCCTCCTGGGGTCAGTCCTTTACTGTTGGTCAGAAGGCACATCTGGGGAAATTGACTAAACTCTACTGGTCTTCTCATTGCTAAGCCAAACATAAAAATAAAAACACATTCAGATTTTCCCTTTGTGCCATGCCAGTCTCTCCAAAGAGCCACATGAAGTATATTTGCCTTAAGATAATCAACTTGAATGAATGTGGGAGTAAATTATTTTTTTTAACATTTTTTTATTGTTGTTCAAGTATAGTTTTCTGCCTTTTCCCCCCACCCCTCCCCACCACCCTAGCCCTCCCTACCTCCCTCCCTTGTTTCCACCCCCCCACCCCTTGTTATTGTCCATGTGTCCTTTACAATTGTTTCTGTAAACCCTTCACCCTTTTCCCCCATTATCCCCTCCCCTGTCCCCTCTGGTCACTGTCAGCCTGTTCTCAATTTCAATGTCTTTGGTTATATTTTGCTTGCTTGTTTGTTTTGTTGATTAGGTTCCAGTTAAAGGTGAGATCATATGGTATTTGTCTTTTACCACCTGGCTTATTTCGCTTAGCATAATGCTTTCCAGTTCTATCCATGCTGTTGCAAAGGGCAGGATCTCCTTCTTTCTGCTGCATAGAATTCCATTGTGTAAATGTTAAGTTTTTTTTTTTTTGTAATCAGTTAGCTTTTCAGCCAGAAAATTGTTACCATTGTGCAGAGGTCATATTCTGGGATCTGAGAAGTGCATGTGAGACTACCATGCTGTCTCAAGACCAATTTTCAGTTTTACAGAGAACCAGCAGAGGGGGCACATTCTATAGCCACACGGGGCTCAGATACCAGAGTGACACTGTCACCGTCAAGGCCACCTGGAATCACTCAGGCACCAAGAATTTATAGGATAGCCATGGACTTTGCAACTGTGTGCCAAAGACTTCATTTTGGATGGAGCAAAGGGTAACCTGGGAAAGAGACAAACCCCAAACAAACCAATCAGGAAAAAAAAACACCCACCAGTTAGAGAAAAGAAACAACAAAAAAACTCCAGTACTAATTAACACAAAGAAACAGTGAAGTACAAGGTTATAGAAAAGACAAATTGTGAATGATTTCCTGCTCCTAGGCCTGGATGAGATTGAAAAATATCAGGGTCAGTCTTTTGACATGTGCTTCTTTCATGAGGTGTTCCACAGGGCTAAGGTGTTCAGTTTTGGCCTTGCAGACCCCTGATTGCTTCCTGTCACTAGTCTTCTCCTCACCGAGGCAATGTGCTCTTTGAAGACAGGTCTTATACTTTCTTTGGTTCTCTCAAAAACACAGCCACAGTGACTGGCAAGTAATAGATGTCTCCATGTCTCAATTCTCTTGGATAAATGAAAGAATATTTCTAAAATATTTTAAAAGGAGTTTCCACTATCTTCCTTTATTACCCTTGATTATGGTGACTGACTCTTGTACTTAGGAAAGTTTTCCTTATAAATTATTGAAAAAATTTCATTTTGCAGCTGGAGTTTATTTTAGATGTGAAGAGGTCCTGTTGAAATAGAAAGAAAAATATGCTTTAAGTTTCTTGTGAAAGCTAAAACATAAATGTAAATGTTCCTATTCAGCTTGAGAGAGCTGATCTTATTTCATTTACTAAATTTTAATTTTTTATTTTAAAATATATTTTATTGATTATGCTATTATAGTAGTTCCATTATTTTTTCCCCTTTATTCCTCTAAGCCCTGCACCTTTACTCCCACCAGCATTCCCCACCCCCTTAGTTCATATCTATAGGTCGTATATACAAGTTCTTTGGCTTCTCCATTTCCTATACTCTTCTTAACCTCACCCTGTCTATTTTGTATCTACCATTTATGCTTCTTATTCCCTGTACCTTTTCCCACATTCTCTCCTGTCCCCTTCCCCACTGGTAACCCTCCATGTGATCTCCATTACTGTGATTCTGTTCCTGTTCTAGTTCTTTGCTTAGTTTTTGTTTTTGCTTTAGGTTCAGTTGTTGATAGTTCTGAGTTTGTTGTCATTTTACTATTCATATTTTTGACCTTCTTCTTTTTCTTAGATAAGTCCCTCTAACATTTCATATAATAAGGACTTGCTGATGATGAACTCCTTTAACTTGACCTTATCTGGGAAGCACTTTATCTGCCCTTTCATTCTAAATGATAGCTTTGCTGGATAGAGTAATCTTAACGTAGGTCCTTGCCTTTCAAGACTTTGAATACTTATTTCCAGCTGCTTCTTTGCCTGCAAGTTTCCTTTTAAGAAATCAGCTGACAGTTTTATGGGAACTCCTTTATAGGTAACTGTCTCCTTTTCTCTTGCTGCTTTTAAGATTCTCTCCTTATCTTTAATCTTGGGTAATTTAATTATGATGTGTCTTGGTGTGTTCCTCCTTGGGTCCAACTTCTTTGGGACTCTCTGAGCTTCCTGGACATCTATTTCCTTTGCCAGATTGAGGAAGTTTTCCTACATTATTTGTTCAAATAAGTTTTCAGTTTCTTGCTCTTTCTCTTCTCCTTCTGGCACCCCTCTGCTTCAAATGTTGGAATAGTTAAAGTTGTCCCAGAGGTTTCTAAGCCTCTCCTCATTGTTTTGAATTCTTATTTCTTCATTCTGTTCTGGTTGAATGTTTATGTCTTCTGTTCCAAATCATTGATTTGAGTTCCAGTTTCCTTCCCTTCACTGTTGGTTCCCTGTATATTTTTCTTTATTTCACTTTGCATAGCCTTCATTTCTTTGTCCATTTTGTGACCATTCTCAACCATTTCTGTGAGCATCCATATTACCAGTGTTTTGAACTCTTCATCTGGTAGGTTGGCTATCTCTTCATTGCTTAGTTCTATTTGTGGAGTTTTTATCTGTTCTTTCATTTTGGGCCACATTTTATTTTTGTCTCAGTGCACCTGTTATGTTATAAGGGGCAGAGACTTAGGTATTCACCAGGGTGGGACAACCCATGTAGCTGATGCATTGTGGCACTGTATGTAGGGGAGGGGTCAGAAAGGGAACAATGCCACTTGCTCGGCTCTTGGCTGGATTTTAGTCACTTCTTCCACTACCCACAAGAAAATTGGACCCTCCTGGTGCTGATTCCCAGGAGTGTGGACTTATGTATGTTCTAGGACTCTGTGGGAAGATACTTAATTTTAATTATCAAGAGTTTCAATAATTAATAATTTCTTCATAAGCAATATTGAGTGGAAACTCTGTAGATATGAGTTTTAGTTCTGGCTTTCTTGTTTGCTGATGATTATTGCTGGAGCAAGACATGTAACATTTCCATAATCAGTGGTTCCCAAACCTGACCACAGAATCTCCTGGGAGTTTAAAAAATTCCCTGGATCCCATGTGCAAATAGGTCTGGAGTAAGTCCTGGATGTTTATTTTTATAAAGATTCCCCCACCCCCGTCCACTGGGCGATTCCTATGACTGTGGCTTTGAGAACCACTGGACCAGGTTATTGGTCCTCAGCCTGCTCTATTGATGCCTGAACCAGCACAGAAGAACTCCAGTGAATGGTGTGAGCTGAGACTGAACTGTGTCCAGTGGTTCAAACATACAGCCAAGGGCTAAAAAGGACCTTAAAAGTTCTGATGTTGGAGGCCATTTGGGATCTAGCTTGAAGCTCTGTAATGCCTTCACTGGGTTCCTTTGCCCTTGTGTAAACACACTCACATCAAGATTTTTAAAGATATGACTTCTGGTGAAGATGGAGGTGTAGCTAAATATGGCTCACCTCTTCACACAACCACACAAAAGTTAAAACTAAACTACAAAACAACTATCACCCAGAACTGTCAGAAAATCAAGCTGTATGGAAGTCCAACAACCAAAGAATTAAATTCACTCAGATGTGCAAGAGGGGAGGAGATCCAAGGACATGGAACTTGCTGGTTGGTCCCACATCCACCTGTGGTGGACAAAAATCAGAAGGGATATCTCAGAAGCAAGGTTTCCAACCAGATCATGCAGCCCAGGGTTCCAGTAACAGGAAGATAAGTCCCCATAACTTCTGGCTGTAAAAACCAGTAGAGATTTGGATGGCAGAAGAAACTGCTGGATTCTTGGGTGTCTCATCTTACAGGGCTCAAAACAGACTTAGGACTTACTCAGACTTACTCACTCTGGGCTCCAGCTTTGGGAGAGCAGCTTGAAGGACATCAGTGGCATATGGGGAGAAACTGCAGTATTTGGCATCAGGGTGAGTACCAGGGGACAACTTCCACCCAGAGAAAACTCCAGAGGCCAGGCAGAAGCCATTTTTTTCTGAGCCATCCCCCACACAGAGACACAAAGCAGAGGAACCATATCTGAGACTCCATCAACCTGGTTCACATGGGTTGCCTCCCCTTGGCAATTACCTAAGGCTCTGCCCCATCCAACTTACTGTGTGCTTTTATACATTAGGCCACACTATTAAGATAGATGGTCAAAGCAACTCTACCTAATATGTAGAAACAAATACAGGGAGGCTGCCAAAATGAGGAGACAACGAAATATGGTCCCAATGAAAGAACAAAACAAAACTCCAGAAAAGAACTAAACAAAATGAAGATAAGCGATCTATCAGATGCAGAGTGAGTTCAAAACACTGATTGTTAGGATGCTCAAGGAACTCACTGAGTATTTCAACAAAATAAAAAGACCCATGCAGAAATGAAGGATACACTAAGTGAAATAAACAAAAATTTACAGGGCATCAGCAGTGGAGTGGATGAAGCTGAGAATCATATCAATGATTTGGAACATAAGGAAGAAAAAAGCAGTAAGAAGAAAAAAGAATCATAACAGCAAGAAGAAAAAAGAATTCCCCCCTCCAAAATGAGGATAGGCTAAGGAGCCCCTGGGGCAACTTCAAATGTAACAACATGAATCATAGGGGTTCCAGAAGGAGAAGAGAAAAAGCAAGAAATTGAAAACTTATTAGAAAAAAAATGATGAAAGAAAACTCCCCTAATTTGGTGAAGAATAGACATTCAAATCCACAAAGTTCAGAGAGTCCCAAACAAGATGAACACAAGGGGGACCATACCAAAATACATCATAATTAAAATACCAATGCTTAAAGATAAAGAGACAATCTTAAAAGCAGCAAGAGAAAAGCAGATAGTAAACTACAAAGGAGTGCCTGTATGACTGTCAGATGATTTCTCAAAATAAATTACAGACTAGAAGGGACTGGCAAGAAGTATTCAAAGTGATGAAAAGGGAGGACCTATAACTTTGGTTACTCTATTAAACAAAGATATTATTTAAGGCACCTTAAATGATACAGAAGGGCAGGTAAGGTGTTTCCCTCACAAGGTCAAGCTAAAGGAATTCGTCATCACCAAGCCATTGTTATATGAAATGTTAAAGGGACTTATATAAGAAAAAGAAGATCAAAAGTCTGAACAGAAAAATGGCAATAAATTCACTACTATCAACAATTGCATCTAAAAAACAAACTAAGCAAACATGCAGAACAGAAACAGAATCATAGGTATGAAGATCATTTGGAAGGTTACCAGTTGGGAGGAGGAAGGGAGGGAATGGGGGAAAAGGTGCAGGGGTTAAAAAGTACAAATTGGGTGGTACAGAGTAGACAAGAGAATGTTAAGAACAATATAGGAAATGGAGTAGTCAAACAACTTATATGCATGATATGTGGACATAAATTAAACAGGGGTGGGGGGAGGTAGAAGGGATTGATGGAGGGTATGGGGGTTGCTGGGTGGAAGGGGACAAAAGGGGAAAAACTAGGACAAATTTAATAGCATAATCCATAAACCATATTTTAAAATATTTTTAAAGATCCTTTTGAGTCAACATTTTATGGTCTGATAACATTTACCTTCCTTTATAAGTACCTATGTAGTTGTTTTATTGCATTTAATTAGAATGGGAGATTTGCTCTTGTAGCTCAAATCTGTGGACTAAAGGGCAAATGTCTTGTAGCCACCCCTGAACAAAGGGCTACTTTGTTCACAGAAGGAAGGGGAGTGTGAGTGTGTGTGAGTTAGCACAAGCCAGTTACACCATGAGAAACGCAACCTGAAGTGCACATTGCATGTCCCAGGCATCTGATAGCTTCTGGTTATGTGTCAACATTATTATACTGTTATTATTATTTATTCTTTTTTATTCCATTACATTTATCCTAATTTTCCCCCTTTCCCCTCCTCCTTCCAGCCCATTCCCTGCTCCCACAGTCATTCCCACAGCATTGTCCACTGGTGAGTCATACATGTTCTTTGAAAAATCCCTTCCCCTTCTTTCCACCATTCCCCAGCTCCTCTCTACCTTCTGGCAGCTGTCAGTCTGTTCCGTGTTTCCATGTCTCTGGTTCTATTTTGCTTGCTGGTTTATTTTTTTTCATTAGATTCCACTTATAAATATCATATAGTATTTTTCTTTCACCATCTGGCTTATTTTACTTAGCATAATAGTCTCCAGTTCCAACCATGCTGTCACAAAAGGTAGGAGCTCCTTCTTTCTTTCTGCTGTGTAATATTCCATTGTGTAAATGTGTTGGGGGCTGCCCTGCCTGGTCTCAGGAAGCTGTAACCCCCCGTGACTTAGGCTGAGTGAAAGACCTCCAGACCAGGAGCCACTGAAGGAGATAAAACTTATTTTCCTGGCATGAACACTGCCTGTTCTGTGCCTAAACCTCCTAAGCTTGATCAGTTAGCCAATGACGGGTAAGATTTCCCATGGAGAGAAACATCTAAGACAGGCAGGATCACATGGAGGCTTCTGGGAAGAGACTCAGGCCTGTGGAAATGAAGGGGTGATGGATATTAACCCCTGCTCCCTGGGCTTTGTCAAAGCCAGAATCTTTGTTCTTAGATGTGGGAAATCCAAGTCTCCTGGCTGCCTTTGTCTTCTCTGTTAACTCAGGCCTGCAGGGGCAGCCCAGACCAGAAACGGCAGACCCCCAGGGTGATCAGGCCTGGGACATAGAATATAGAAGATCCTGTGAGATCTGTTTGCTGGAGGATGTTATTAACTTGGAATTTAAAAGCACAGGCAGGAAACTTTTGGAACCTGTAGCCCTTTAATATGTTAAAGACCACAACCCTTGCCCAGAATCTCAGCAGGAGTTCTGTCCCCACCTTTGTAAGTTGCCTACATCTTTTGATCTTTTCTGCCAGACTGTGAATCCACAAACTAAGTTTGTTTTCTCAATAAAAATATGCTTGGGTATGGACATGGACACCCTCCTGACTTGAGAGAGGGTGGCCATTCTGTTCCTATTCCCCTACAGGACCTGGTTGTCTCTCTGTATGTTTTTCTCGTGTTTCGACGAACCATCCACAGTGTTCCGTGCTCACTGCAGGCAGGTGGGCACGCGTCAGCATAATAGTCTCCAGTTCCAACCATGCTGTCACAAAAGGTAGAAGCTCCTTCTTTCTTTCTGCTGTGTAATATTCCATTGTGTAAATGTACCACAGTATTAATACTGCTGTTATGAACATAGGGGAGCATAAGTTTTTTTCAAATGGTCTTTCTGGATTCTTAGGGTATATTCCCAGCAATGAAAGTGCTGAGTCAAAATGCATTCCATTTTTAATTTTTTGAGGAAATCCCATACTGTTTTCCCAAATGGCTGCACCAGTCTGCATTCCCACCAACAGTGAACTAGGGTTCCCTTTTCTCCACATCCTTGCCAGCACTTGTTTGTTGATTTACTATTGATAGCCATTCTGACATGTGTGAGTAGATATCTAATTGTGGTTTTAATTTGCATTTCTCTGATGGCTAGTCATGTTGAGCATCTTTTCATATGTCTATGGGCCATCTGTATGTTCTCCTTGAAGTATCTTTGACCATTTTTTTTCAATTGGATTATTTGTATTACTGGTGTTGACTCATGAGTTCTTTATCTAGTTTAGAGATTATACACTTGTCAGATGTATCATTGTCAAATATGTTCTCCCATACAGTCAGTTCCTTTTTCATTTTGATGATGGTTTCTTTAGCCACATAGAAGCTTTTTAATTTGATGTAGTCTCATTTGTTTATTTTTTCCTTTAATTTCCCTTGCCTTAAGAGATATATTGGCCAAAATATTGTTATCTTGGATATCTGAAATTTTACTTCTTATGGTTTTTGCCAGGACCTTTATGGTATCATGACTTATATTTAAGTCTTTTATCCACTTTGAGTTGATTCTGGTGATTGTGTAAGTTGGTGGTTGAGTTTCATTTTTTTGCATTTGCCAGCCTAGTTCTCCCAACACCATTTATTGAAGAGTCTATTTTTACTCCATTGCATGCTTATGGCTCCTTTGTTAAATATTAATTGACCATAAAGACATGGGTTTATTTCTGGGCTCTCTATTCTTTTCCATTGATCTATGTGTCTTTTTATGCCAGTACTAGACCGTTCTGATTACAGTGGCCTTGTAATACAGTTTGATATGAGGCATTATGATTCCTCTGACTTTTTTCTTTCTCAAGATTGCTGAGGCTATTTGGGGTCATTTTTTGTGCCATATACATTTTTGAAATATTTGTTTTGATCTGTGAAATATGCCATTAGTATTTTAATAGGAATTGTGTTGAATCTATTGATTACTTTGGGTAGTATGAACATTTAATGATGTTAATTCTTCCTATCAATGAACACAGTATATGCTTTATTTATTTTTATCTTCCTCAATTTCTTTCTTCAGTGTTCTATACTTGTTTAAGTACAGGTCTTTTACCTCCTAGATTAAATTTATTCCTAAGGTCTTTATTTTTCTTGTTGTTATAGAAAATGGGGTTTTGTTCTTAGTTTCCTTTCTGATAGTTCATTGTTGGTGTACAGAAACGCCATTAATTTCTGAATATTAACTTTGTATCCCACTATTTTGCCTAATTCACTTATTAGGTGAAGTAGTTTTTTGATGGGACTAAAAGGTTTTCCATGTACACTGTTATGTCACCTGCAAATAATGATAGTTTTACTTCCTCATTTCTAATTAGGATGCCTTTTATTTCTTTTTTTTTTCTGATTGCTGTGGCTAGAATTTTCAGTACTATGTTGAATAAGAGTGGAGACACCCTTATTCAACAGACACCCTTTTCTTTTTCCTGATCTTAAGGGAAAAGCTTTTAGTTTTTTCCCATTTAGTATGATGTTGGCAGTAGTTTTCTTGTACATGGCCTTTGTTATGTTGAGGTATGCTCTGTGGTCCCACTTTACTTAATTTTTTTTTTAGCATAAATGGGTGCTGGATTTTACCAAATGCTTTCTCAGCATCTATTGATATGATCATGTAATCTTTGTCCTTCATTTTGTTTATATGATTTATTATGTTTATTGATTTGTGAATATGTGCCATTCTTGCATTCCAGGGATAAATTCCACTTGATCATGGTGTATGATTTTTTAATTATATTGCTGGATCCAGACTGCCAATATGTTGTTTAGGAATTTAGCATCTATGCAGTCTGTCCAGAATGTATCCAGCCATGTAATATGAGGAATAGAGACATTTATTGAACAAGATACGAGACACAAGAAACATTGTACACAGGACAATGATGTCACAGTCCCCTTTTAAGTAGGTACCTTGGGACCTCACACAGTTCTTCCAATCACCATCAGCTGCCCTGTCACCTTTTCCTGAATGTCATCAACTGTTTCAAATCTCTTCCCTTTCAAAGGTGCCTTTACTTTTGGGAAAAGGCAGAAGTTTCAGGGTGCCAAATCTGGGACTTAGGGAGGCTGAGTCACGTGGGTGATTTGATGTTTCACAAAAAAAACCCTGTATGAGATGTGGTGCATTAGCTGGTGCATTGTTGTGCTAAACCTGCCAATCACCAGTTGCCCATAGCTGCAGCCTTCAGAATCATCTGAATAGTTCCCACAAAGAAATATTAAGCTTAATGCAAAATTTGATGCCCATTCATTGCTCCACTCACTCAGTTATTTTGCCTTTTTAAATTTATTTTTATTTTAAGTATATTTTATTTGATTATGCTATTACCATTGTCACAATTATTTTCTCCCCTTTATCTCCCTCCTCTCTGCACCCCCATTCTCCAGTGTTCCAGTCCCCCTCTTAGTTCACATCCATGGGTTGTACATATAAATTGGCTTCTGGCATCTCCATTTCCTATATTATTCTTAACCTCCTCCTGTCTATTTTGTGCCTACCTATTCTGCTTCTTATTCCCTGTACCTATTAATCCCTGCAATGCCCCCTTTCTCTTCCCTGCTGATAGCCCTCCATGTGATCTCCGTATCTGTGATTCTATTCCTGTTCTTGTTGTTTACTTAGTTTTTGTTTTTGTTTTTTAGGTTCAGTTGTTAATAGCTGTGAGTTTGTGGTCATTTTACTGTTCATATTTTTTATCTTCTTCTTTTTCTTAGATAAGTCCCTTTAACATTTCATATAATAAGGGCTTGGTGATGAAGAACTCCTTTAACTTGACCTTATCTGGGAAGCACTTTATCTGCCCTTTCATTCTAAATGATAGCTTTGCTGGATAGGGAAATCTTGGTTGTAGGTCTTTGCTTTTCATGACTTTGAATACTTCTTTCCAGCCCCTTCTTGCCTGCAAAGTTTCTTTTGAGAAACCAGCTGATAATCTTATAGGAACTCCTTTGTGGATAACTCTCTGCATTTCTCTTTCTGTTTATAAGATTCTCTCTTTATTTTTAACTCTTGGCATTTTAATGATGATGTGTCTTTTTGTGGTCCTTTTTGGGTTCAACTTACTTGGGACTCTGTGTTTCTTGGACTTGCATGTGTATTTCATTTGCCAAATTAGGAAAGTTTTTTTTCACTATTTTTTCTTTTCTTTTTTTTTTATATTCCAATGTGTTTTATTAAATTTGAACTGAAAACAATTATTTTATTTTATTTTATTTTATTTTATTTTAATTTTTGTTATTTTTTTAATTATTTTATTGTTGTTCAATTACAGTTGTCTGCATTTTCTCCCACTGCTCTCCCCCCACCCCAGCCAAACCCACCTCCTTCCCTTGCTTCCACCCTCCCCCTTGGTTTTGTCTATTTGTCCTTTATAGTAGTTTCTGAAAACTCTTCCCCCCATTATGCCCTCATACTTTCCCTCTATTTACTGTCAAATTGTCCTTACTTTCAGTGTCTCTGGTTATATTTTGCTTGCTTGTTTGTTTTGTTGATTTATGTTCCTCTTGTAGGTGAGATCGTATGGTATTTGTCTTTCACTGCCTGGCTTACTTCACTTAGCATAATGCTCTCCAGTTCCATCCATGCTGTCGCAAAGGGCAGTAGCTCCTTCTTTATTTCTGCTGCATAGTACTCCATTGTGTAAATGTACCATAGTTTTTTGATCCACTCATTTACTGATAGGAAGTTAGGTTGCTTCCAGCACTTGGCTATGGTAAATTGTGCTGCAATGAACATTGAGGTGCATGGGTTCTTTTGGATTGGTGTTTCAGAGTTCTTAGGATATAATCCTAGCAGTGGAATTGCCAGGTGAAAAGGCAATTTCATTTTTAGTTTTCTGAGGAAATTTCATACTTTTTCCACAGTGGCTGCACCAGTACTATGTAGAATAGGAGTGGTGAAAGCGAGCATCCTTGTCTTGTTTCTGATCTTAGTGGGAAAGTTCTAAGTTTTTGCCCATTGAGCATGATATTGGCTGTAGGTCTTTTGTATATGGTCTTTATTATGTTGAGGAATGTTCCCTCTATTCCCACTTTGCTAAGTGTTTGTATCATAAATGGGTGCTGTACCTTATCAAATGCTTTTTCTACTCTATCGATATGGTCATGTGATTTTTGTCTTTAGTTTTGTTAATGTGATGTATTATGTTTATTGATTTGGAAATATTGTACCATCCTTGCATCCCTGGGATGAATCCCACTTGATCATGGTATGTGATTTTTTTTAACATATTGCTGGATGTGGTTTGCCAACATTTTGTTGAGGATTTCAGCATCTACGTTCTTCAGCGATATTGGCCTGAAGTTTTCTTTCTTTGTTGTGTCTTTCTCTGGTTTTGGGATTAGGATGATGCTGGCTTCATAAAAGGAGTTCGGGAGTCTTCCATTTTCTTGAATTTTTTGGAATAATCTGTGAAGTATAGGGGTTAGTTCTTCCTTAAATGCTTTGTAGAATTCTCCGGTGAAATCATATGGTCCAGGGCTTTTGTCTGTCGGGAGTTTTTCGATTACTGCTTCAGTTTCATCTGCTGTTATTGGTCTATTCAGGCTTTCTGCTTCTTCTTCATTGAGTTTTGAAAGATTATATTTTTCTAGAAATTTGTCCATTTCACCTAGGTTTTCAAATTTCTTGGCACACAGTTCTTCATAGTAATTTCTTACAATCCTTTGTATTTCTGTGGTGTCAGTTGTAATCTCTCCTCTTTCATTTCTGATTGCGTTTCTTTGGGTCCTCTCTCTTTTTTTCTTGATGAGTCTGCTTACAGGCTTGTTGGTTTTGTTTACCTTTTCAAAGAACTAGATCCTGGATTTATTGATCCTCAGAATTTTGCGTTTAGTCTCTATGTCTTTTAATTCTGCTTTGATCTTGGTTATTTCCTTCCTTCTACTTGCTCTGGGCTGTCTTTGTTGTTGTTCCTCGAATTCTTGTAGGCATAGGGCTAGGTTGTTTATTTGAAATGTTTCTATCTTTTTTAGGTAGTCCTGTATCTCTATGAACTTCCCTTTCAGGACTGCCTTTGCTGTGTCCCATAAGTTCTGTATTGTTGTGAGTTCATTTTCATTTGTTTTCAAAAACTTTTTGATTTCTTCCTTAATCTCATTCTTGACCCATTCATTGTTTAATAGCATACTATTCAATCTCTATGAGTTTGAGTGTCTTTGGTTTTTTCTTTCACTATTTTTTTCAAATAAGTTTTCAATTCTTGCTCTTCCTCTACTCCTTCTGGCCTCCCTATGATTTGGATGTTAGCATTTTTGGAGATGTCCCAGAATCTTCTTACTCCTGTCTTACATTTTTGTTTTTGTTTTATTATTTTTTTCTTCTTGTTATTCCGCATGGTTGTTTTTGCTTCCTTATGTTCCAAATGATTGATCTGATTCTCGGCTTCACACACTCTACTGTTGTTTCCCTGTAAATTGTTCTTTATTTCAATTAGTGAATCCTTTGTTTCTGACTGGGTCCTTTTTATGCTGTTGATGCCCTCACTAAGTTCCTTTAGCATCCTTATAAACAGTGTTTTGAACTCTGCACCTGATAGATTGCTTATCTTTCTTTTGTTTAGCTCTATTTCTGGAGTTTTGATCTGTTCATTCATTTGGGCCATGTTTCTTTGTGTCCTCATTTTGGCAGCCTCTCTGTGTTTGTTTCTATATATTAGGTAGAGCTGCTTTGACTTTGTGTCTTGGTTCTATGGCCTAATGTAGTAGGTGTCCTGTAGGGTCCAGCGGCACAGGCTCCCCTATCATTCAAGGTGGATATTCAAGGTGTATCCTTCATGTGGGCTGAGTACACCCTCCTCTTGTAGGTGGGCCTTGATTTCTCTTGGCAGGCCAACCATAGGGATTTACCCAGGCCAGTCAGCTGCAAAGATTGGTTGTAAACACTTACCACTAATTCATCCTCTGTGGAAGATCAGCTGTGAAAGGGCAGGGTGGTGATGCTCCAACATTGTCTGTAGCTGTCCACTGGGTGCACAGGCTCTGGGGTCTCCTGGGTGGTTCAGGCCAAGTTTAGTCCCCCATCTGTGTTTTGCCTGGGCCTTCCCTTCCTGAGCCATAATGCAATCTGTGATGGCTGCAACTTATGCTGTGCTTGGAGATTCCCAGGTGAGGCCAAGCTGTGAAACTAGTCTGGTTGCTGCTAGGGCCCAGCCTGGAGCTCACTGAGGCCAGCTGTTGCTTATCTGATAGGATTTAGGAATTTGTGATACACCATCCAGTCCTACGGAAAAGCAGCTTGAGTGGGTCTGTAAGTTGAGTGGGGCAGAGTCTCTGGGAATCTCCAAGGTGGGTCAAACAGTGTTAGTCAGGTTGATGGAGTCTCAGATAAGGCACCAGCCTGGCAGCTCCCTGGCTGTGTGGCAGGGGGTGGAGGGTCAGAAAAGGATCAATGGCCTCTGATCACACTTCAACCTCTCCTAATATGCCACTGGTGCCCTTCAAGCTGCTACCCCAGCACTAGAGCTCTGAGGGAGTGTGTCTGTGTAGGTGAGTCTGTGTTCCTCTTTAAGAGGAACTGTTTGGGGTTCCAGAAGTTTCATCCACTGACTCAATTCCTGCTAGATTTTACAGCCAGAAGTTATGAGGACTCAACTACCTGGCACTGGAACCCTGGGTTGGGGGCCTGGTATGGGGCTGGAACTCCACACTCCTGAAATATCCTTGCCAAATTTTTATTCACCACACATGGGTGAGAGACCAGACCATTCTTGGTCTCCACCCCTCATACCAGTCTCAGTGGATGTGGTTTTTTTAATTGCATAGTTGTCAGACTTCCATTCAACTCAATTTCTGATGGTTATGAGCCATGGTTGTTTCATATTTTAGCTGTAATTTTGATGTGGTTGTGTAAAGAGGTGAGCTATGTCTGCCTATGCCACCATCTAGGGGGAGAGGACTTTTAAACAGAGTGAACTGGGAAGCAAAAAGTCAGTTGGCTCTTTCCCCTCCCCTGGTGGAGGGTTGTCAATGGTCACCAGCAGGCCTGCTAACAGTGGCCAGTAGAGTAGAGGTGCGAGTAGAGGTGCGAGGGCGCAGACTCCAAAAGGTGCCTGAAGCTGGACAGTGACTGAAGACTAACTAAACCACCAATGTTTATGATATTTTGGGGTGAGAGAAGAGGTTCCTGGTGCAACCTTGAAATGAGCTGGCCAAGGGTGACATGTGATTTTTTGGGGGGGGGTGTTTTAGAGGAGACAAGTTTTCAGGCAGAAACTTGTCATTGTTTCCAAATACCTTGGTGATAATAGCACTGTAAACAGATTTTTTTTCTTGTGCTATTTTCAGTTCTTGAACCTATATAGCAATTGTAATGACAAATATTTAATTAGTTATTTTTGATGTCATACTCTGACTTTTTCTTTCCTGTTGCTGTTGTTACCCACATATTTTAGGCAGAAACTTGTCATTATCTCCAATTATGTGGTTGATAAATAAAAGATTCCTTTCTTTTCCACTGAACCCTGTCTTTGGAGATTTGCCTGGTAGGTGATAAGAGGTAGGACCCCCTGTATTAGTTGGGTTCAGTAACATTTATATGTAAGTTGCTACAAAATTCATCCTCCCAGTTCAGAAAGATAGCTTCTCCCAATTATATAAAAGTGTGTGTCAAAAGAGAGGCAACGGTCCCCAAATATTTTTACTTAGACTTAACCTTTGTAGTTTCCTTATGAACACATCAGATCCTTAAAATAGAATTTTCATATGTGTTCTCATAAAGGCTGTGTAAATACGGATTCTAACATAGGTTGGAAAATTACATATTCAAGGCCAGATGTGTGATTTGCACAATTTGTTTCCTCAAGTAACCCCCTGACTTGGGGAGCAAGAAACCAGAAAGGATGATGGAAAGAAGCTCTTTTTTTTCCAAAGTGCTAATTACAGCAGCAGCAGAAACTGAGCTGCTTTTGTTTTATTGTGGGTATGAGGGAAGCCCGTGAAGGCCAATATATTGAGACTATGATGTAACTTTTAAAACTAAAGCACAGCTGATGTTACTTTCCTGAATTGTCTTGGAGGACATCTTTACATAATTCCATAATTCATTTTAAGGCATGGTAGCTGGCATGGTCATTCTCCTTTTAAAATAGGAGTGTCCAACCTTTTGGCATGTCTGGGCCACACTGGAAGGAGTTGTCTTGGGCCACACATTGAATACACAAACACTAATGAAAACTGATGAACAGAAAAAAGGTCCACATAACTTTCATGATATCTGCTAACACAGATAAGCAAAAAAAGTCCTCACATGAGGCCTGCAGGCTGCAGGTTGGACACCCCTGCTTTAAAAGGAGAATGTACTTTTATGGTGAGTATGGCCTTTTCCCTCTGTTTCAGCAAGCACATGATGTGCTTGCTGAAATCTTGAATCTGCATCATTCTTGAGGAAAATTAGGAACTGATTTATGAGACACTCCTTGTTGTGACCACTTAGCCTGAGAAAAGTGTGTGATGTTACTTATGAGGTAGTTGCTGAGGATGACATGACCACCACCATCATCATTGGTCTGTGAGTAGAGGAATAACATGAAAAAATTTGTTTGGATTTGGAGGAAAGGATGTCCAGAGAGGAAAGAAAATGGAGCCAAGAGGTAAGTTAAAGGGAAAGAGAATTTTTCTGCCATACTTAGCTTCCAGTTGGAGTCATCAGATTATTAATCTCATGAAATTTAATATGACAGTATACAGATGTTAAATTAATGGTATAGAACGTACTAGATACTTAGAAAGAAAAAATTATTTTAAACTGGGAGTACAGAGAAGAGGGAAGTCATCACACAAGAGTGGGGATATGAGGTGGCAAATTTAGAAAGATGGGGAGAAGAAAAGTGGGCCTTCTGAGTGGAGGGATTGAGTAATGTGCAAAAAGCTTTTGAGGCCAGAAAACTGTGTTAGACAATTTTGTCTGGAGTGTAGTATTTGGGGAAAGGTACATATCCAGGGGCAAGACTTCAGAGACAGATGGAAGACACTCATTAAATGTCAATGAATACCTTTCAACTTTATCTTGTAAGATTGCTATTACAATGTAATACTGAAACATTTGCAACAACCTAGATGCCTATGGATCAGGGAATAGTTAAATAAGTTACAATCCTGCCCATCTGAAGCACACCATCTGGCAGTCACAAAGAGTTAGATTTGCTTGTACTCACTGGAAAGATCTCCAAAGCATTATAAGAGAAAACACCCAGAGTAAGGCTTCTTGAGGAAAGCAGGCACACATCCACACCTGTGGTACTCCATGTTCCTGTGCAAATGTATGAACACACACAGATGTTTGTGAATGCATACTTGTTCTGGAAAGATATACCTTAAATGGTGACAGTGTCTACATCTGGACAAAGGGCCTGGGACTGGCCACAGCACTGCCTGTTCTGAATGGTTCTGAATGGGACTGTCCTTAGATAGTGTTTGAGGTAATGGCACCTAATCAAATTAGCTCTCTATGGCCTGAGCCTGCTTCTTTCCCTAGCCCAGTTCAAACTGGATATTAACCCTGGTTATCACATAGTTGGACCAGTTTGGATTTGCTTTCCTTCCCATCAACTAAAATGCATTTATAGTAACAGAAGGTAGTAAATACCCCAACAAAATAAACAAAGCTCCCTTTTATCTAAAATTATTTTTTAATGGATAAAAATCTTTCTGGCAAAGACAGCCTTTTGAGAGTGATTATTTTGAAGTTTTTCTCTACGAGAAAATCTTTAATACTTCCATTTGAGTAAAAGAAATCAAACTACAGAGTACTTCAAATTAAAATGAACAAAAAAGTACAAGAACTTTATGAAATCAGTTATAAAATATCTTGAAGGATATGGAAGATCCAAATAGATAGAGAAATGGACCAGGTTTTATGACTGTAGAGAACAATAGCAGAGTTGTAAATTCTACAGAAATTGATCTCTAGATATAATACAATTCCAATAAAAATTCCAACAACATTTCTTGTGGAATGTCACAAATTATTCCTAAAATTTATATAAAATCATCAAAGCACCAAGAGTAGCTACAATATTTCTGAAAATTTAAGAAAAAGGACTTAACTGTTGGATATAAGAAATTATCATGAAGGTATTTAAAACACAGTGGGCCTGGGCTGGTGTGGCTCAGTGGATTGAGAGCTGGCCTGTGAACGAAAGAATTTCTGGTCCTATTCTCAGTCAGGGCACATGCCTAGGTTGCAGGCCAGGTTCTCCAGCTGGGGGCAGACAAGAGACAACCACACATTGATTTCTCTCTCCCTCTCTTTCTCCCTCCTTCCCTCTCTCTCAAAAAATAAATAAAATCTTTTTAAAAAGCCACACTGGTATTGAATCAAAATAAACAAATGGAATGGAAATTGAATATATGTTTATATAAGAACTTGAGGTAAGATAGTGGGAGCATTACAAATTAGCTAAGAAATGATATTATATGTAAAAAAATGAAATTAGATTGCTGCCTCATATCACATACAAACAAACAAAAAAAGATAGGAAATATAGTAATTTTAAGATAGGGAAGGATAGTAGCAATGGCAGAAACCACAAAGGAAAACATCAATAGATTTGTTTATAAAAAACTTCTAATATCAAAAAATTTGAAATAGAAAGTATTAAAATTATTTTTATCTAAAGAATTCTTTTAAATCAATGAAACAAACATAAACATTTTGATATAAGAAAAAGACTAGAAGAAATACAGAAGAAATACAAATTGGAAATTAACAAATAAAGGAGTGTTATTTAAATAGCAATCAAATTTATGCAAATTAAAATGAGATACTATTTTTTACCTACAAAAAAAGTCCCTATATTACTCAATACTGGTGAGGGTGTATTGTTACAGATATTCTCATCTAATGCTGGTAGGAATGTATATTGGCAAAATTTCTGGAAAACAATTTGACAATGTATATCATGACTTCAAAAAATGTATACCTGCTATATTATTACTTATAATAATAAAATTGAAAAATTAAATGTATAACAATATTAAACCAATAAAGGTAAACATATTTTAGACAATTATGCAGTTAGTAGAAATCCTATTTTGAAGATATATTTAGTTGTCATGAGGAAGCTATTCAATATTAATGTTCAGTGGAAAAAACAGCCTACAAATTTTATAAAATATAATTTCAATTTATTTATTCATTTATTTAAATATTTTATTTATTTATTTTTAGGGAGAGGGGAAAGGAAGGAGAAAGGAAGAGAAACTTCAATGTGCGGTTGCCTCTCACATGGTCCCCACTGGGGACCTGGCCAGCAGCCAAGGCAAGTGCCCTGACTGGGAACTGAACCAGCGACCCTTTGGTTCACAGTTCGGTGCTCAGTCCACTGAATCACACAAGCTAGAGCTAATTCCAATTTAATTAAACAAACAAAATGTATGCGTACTCTAAAAACAAAATTGGAAATGAATTAATGAAATTTTAATAGCGATTATCTCTGAGTGATAAAATAATGGAAGATTTATATTTTCTTCTTTATTGTATTTTTTAAAATTTCCAACTTTTCTTCAAGAGGCATGCATTAATTTTGCAAAGAGAAAACATCTTTATAAATATCAGAAAGAACAAAGAGTTGCCTCTAATAAATGACTTATTCAAAATTTAAAATAAATATAGGGTTCTTTAGTTCTGTCCACTTAAAGATCTGGAAGCCCAAACAAAAGGCGAAGAAATCAGGTTATAGGTTCCAGGTAGATGAAGCAATTGTTCTGCAGCAGCATTTACCAAAGTGTGTTCCATGGACTTTAGTGCTGTTAATATCATTACTGGTCATTTAATATTAGGAAGGATGATGGAAAGAATAGTTCCCTGGCTCCTAGTTTGGTAACAAAAGTAAAATAGTTCTCTACTTTTCTTAAACCTTTGTTAAGCTAAGTGTCTATAATGCTGTTATTTTGAGCTGTAATATATGCTTTAGATTCTGAACTACAGGCTTCAGAATAAATATTCTGTTTGTAAATTCAGGAGCTATGTTTTAGCTTAAATAGAAGCCCATTACCATAGTGCCTATGGGGAGGGTGGATTTTTTAGTAGGGGCTTATAATCTGTTGAACTCTAATTTGACCCAGTTCTAGCGTTCTGTGCTGTCAGCATGAAAGAGTCGATTTTAATCTGTAAATATTTTTTCTCCCCAGGCTTCTGCTTGCATCATCAGTGTCCTCTACAATCAGGTTCTCCACAGAAACTTTGTAAGCCACTCGTTAACTATATCATAATAAGTGTTTTAAAAAGGAAATATGTCTGGGAGGGTGTGAGTTTGTTGGAAGTATTAAACCTGTCACCTTTGAACCCATCCAACAGTTATTTGAGGTACAGAATTCTTTACACTCAGTTCAGAGCATCTCAAACCCTATTGTTGTTTGATGCAGTTCTCTTGGGTAAGCAGGCCTGTGTTTTAAATTTTGTTTTAAGGATGTAGAAACAAGGCTAGTGAGCACAAGAAAAGCACGAGTGGAAAGGTCTGTCTGAACATCTCTACTTGACTGAGTTGGAGGACCTGGAACAAACCCAAACATGTTGTCCCTCCCATTGTACGCTGGGAGGAAAGATAGCAGAATTTGCATAATGACAGTCTCAAGGGATCTGAAACTGTTCTTACTGTTTGGGCTGAATAAATGTTTAGAAGGAAGCCTGCTGTCCATCTTAAGAAGGAAGAATGCCAGGGCACCAGGACTAGTCTGGGGGAGCCTGGGAGTTGAACATCAGAGGCAATGGCCTCTGTCGGTTGGTGGAAGGTGCTGCTGTGGGGCTATGGGGTGGTACTCAGGACTGCTGGTAAACAAGTAGCCTGACAAAAGCAGTGCCAATCAACCCCATGAGGTGGAACTAGTGTGCCAAGTCAGCAGTGAGTCCCACCTATCGAGAGCTGTGGGGACCCAGCTGTCCATTTTCCACTTCCCAGACCTCTGGTGGTCAAAGGCATGAATTTGCAAAAAGGCCAACTGGAGTATTTGCTACCCTAAGAGTTGATAAAAGCTGCTTTATTAGAACTTGCTAGTTTAGGCACAGGGAGAGTCCACCTTGACAAACAACCCACAGAGGTATGCTTCCTAGAACCTACTCTTGGGCACACCCGCACCCACCCCAGATACAAACGTCAGCACAAACCACAGAGGCATTTGTCAGGAACCCCTACCTTCCTCTCACTGTCAGACCTCTTTCATCACCTCACCTAGAGATGACGGTCACATTCATGTTGTTTCCCCATTCCATCCCACTTCAGGGCTCAGGAGGTGAGACATTTGCATAGTGTTTCAGAATAATTATTTACCAACAGTATTTTTCCTCCCCAGTCTCACCCACTTAAATGCACTGCAGAAAAGACTCTTTTGTGCATTGCTCTACTCTCAAGTTTTATAAAAAGAGCTTCAAACCTAAGGAATTGCCGGTGAGTAGAAAACTATTCATACCAGCCTATCTTGACATCTGACTTGACCTGGGTTGCTGTGCAATGATCCTTGCAAGGGGGAAAATTGTGTAGAAATCCTGTACCTGGAGGCCCAGCCTTTGAGTCTGTTTAATAACTGTGCAATTATCCTTTGTTGAGGAAGCATGATAGGATCAGTGGATTTCCGCATAGGTGCTGCCATGCTTCCTGGCTCTTAGGCTTGACCTAAGCAATAGTCGTCTCCAGTCTTCCAAACCTTCTTCCTGCATGTTCTGATGCTGCCAGGTCAACATTTCCCCTCTTGGCTCAATTCTGTAGACCCATGCAGAACTCAGGTGTGTGGGAGAAATGCCCAAGAGACTCTGCTCACTAGACAGAAATATCTCATGCATGTTCCTCATCTCAGTACTTTGTAGATCCTTTCTATTTTGCTGTATGTTAACCTTTTCTAGACCTGAATGATTGAGATACAGAAATTGGAACAATATTTTGCATGCTTTATGAAGAGGTGGTGTGGAGTAGGGGTTCCCAGCCACATGCCCTGGTGACCCTCCCACAACCTTAATTTCCTCACCTGTAGCATGGGGCCAACATACCTCCCAGGAGTGTATTGGCACAGGTTGTGATGTGTAGTAATCACTTGTCAAGGTGGCTATTATTGTGTCTTTTATAGAATAGAAGCCTCTATTAAACATACTTTAATATGAGTTACATAAAAGGCATTATTAGTGATATGTACATCTGAAGAGATTTGTGGATCAAATGGCAGTAGTTCCTGTATATATGAGAGTGAGCTCAAGAATTTGTTATTTGATTTCAGGAAGAAATGTTTTGTCTTGCTTTGTCAAACTGAAATCCTTGTGATATGAAAGGAAAGACATGTATATGCAGTCATTTAAACATGATTAAAGAATAAGAACAATGGCATGCTGATAGTCTTATTGTGTGTTTTTACATTAAGAACAAAGCTAAGGTGCTTTGAAATATACACTTACTACCTTTGTTAAATGAGCAAAAGTCAATATTGGAATAGAACATATAAGATCAAAGCCTAGAATGAGGAGAATATTTCTTAGATATATTTTGTTGAATTCCTGATTTTCATTACAGTGAATCCACAATCAGAAAAGGGGAGCATTTGATATTTGAAAATGTCAAAAGGGCTATTCAAGCCATTACTGATGATCTGTTCTAGGAGATCTTTTAAAAAGGATTTAAAGCCCTGGCTGGTGTGGCCCAGTGGCTTGAGCACCAGCCTATGAACCAAAGGGTCACTGGTTTGATTCCCAGTCAGGGCACATGCCTGGGTTATGGGATAGGTCCCCAGTAGGGGGTGTGTGAGAGGCAACCACACAGTGATATTTCTCTCCCTCTCTTTCTCCCTCCCTTCCTCTATCTCTAAAAATAAATAAAACCTTCAAAAAAAACTTATAAAAAGGATTTAAAAAGTGTGCACCAGTTGAGTGATTATGTAACAATTATGACCAAGATCCTTTTTAGTTCTAAAATATGTCTATATTCCTCTGAGTTAATAACTAGGACAAATTTAAGTATAACTTCCTAATAGTTTATTCCAGAAATATGAATCTTTATTACTTTTCAGTGCAAACCACTTCTTAACAAAAGAATTGTTCTAAAATTGGCAAACTTTGTGGTGGGCAGGGCAAAAATATTGGTATTATGTGGATAAATTTGAATGTGAGAATAACCCTGTGTTCATGGGCCAAATAGGACAAATGATACAACTTTTGGCTGGTCCTCAGTTCAGTTCTCAATCCACTGAGCCACACCAGCCAGGGCGAGAAATGACATAACTATGACAAATAGTTGTGCTGACATGTTCCGACAGAAAATCATCCTGGTTGATTTGGGTAAAAAAAAAAAAACTTGACTGAAAACAGCTACACTTTCTCCAATGTGAAATGGGATGCAAAGTGAAAGTGGGGCAATCATCCAGCCTCTGCCTATGGAAAGGTAGGAATAAAGACCATTAATAACCCTAGTAGAAACATATGAGCATGGCACAGAGGAAAGCCACTTTCCCTGTAATAAGATTTGATAATCACTAAGCCATGCTCTTTTTCCCTAGTCTGTCCCTGCCTGATACATGGTGTCATTCTTTCCTTACACCAGCCTCAGCAGCTCCCTGGAGCCAGAAAAGCTTCACTCTTTTCTCTAATATCCTCCCTCCTGTAGGCTTCACTTTGCCACCTATCTTTTCCACCTCCCTTCTTCCATCCCATCTGCCTTCAGAAAGCTTCCCTCCACTCAAATTCCCAACTCATTGCCAGTTCTGCTCTTCTCTGAGTATGTCAGGTGGAAGACAGGAAGGAAGTTCATCTGTAGTGCATGACAAAGGAGAGATGTCTGATCCACAACGTGGTCGATGACAATTTTAAAGTATGCCAAGTTGCCATTTAAAAGGGGCTTCCTCTTTTCTTCACCTTTTGGCTCATTAAAAACTTTAGATTTCTATTGATTGCTACTAGTTTGGACTTCAACTCCTTGAATCTGAAGATATATAAAAAAATTATCTGTTCACATCTCTTTGAGTGTGGCCCCTTGCCTTTTCTCTCCTGAAACACCTGTTAGTATGGTGGATTTTCTGCTGGTTTCTGTGTCTCTGACTCCTGGGAACAAGGCTGATCTTTTCATTTATCTCAGATGCAACTTTCAATTCTACCAAATCTCTCTTTAGTTGTGTATATTGTTATTTTATTATTTTGTGGAACTTCCAATTAAAATACTATGTATTTTTTATTTCTGGATTTATTTCTATTATTTATTGCTAGCTTTCACATGCCCCCTTTATTTTTAAATAGGAGTTTGCTCTTGTTTAGAAATTTGATTCATTGTTTTGTATTTTTACAGGGTTCAGCATACTTTTCCATTCTCTTTCATATGGTCATGTTTTCATCTCAAATACTTATAGCTTGAATTTTGCCACTCATTCTGTTTGAGGACTTTTGATCACTGTGTTTTGTCAGTTTGATACAAGCTTGAATTTATTAGGGCTTACTTCATTCATGAGAATCTCCTGTGGCTTCATTGTGAAAGTCCTTACAGACCCTTTTTGCAGCCAATTTTTTTATGATATTGTGGCTTGGGGATGCTAGTGTTAGGCAGGATAGATAGTAAGCCAAGGCGGGGGGGGGGAGGGGAAGGAGATATGTCTCACCCATTAACTAAGTAGCCCTGAGCCTGGTCCAATTAGATTGCCAGGTGTTCCAGAAATCACAAGAAAATCCACGATAGCACAGGAGGAGGGGAGCCTTTGAAATTCTGTATAAATTGTTTCTTCTATTGGGAAAGAAAGCCTTTGTAACTGTATATTAATCCCAAGGACTAAAGAGGGAAGGAGGAGAGGGAGCCTAGAAGCTGAAGCTGGCTTCAAGCATAATACCCCCCAAATCCTAATAGTTAGGATAATCAGGCTAGCTGTCACAGGTGGGCACATGTAACCAAGTTCTTGGTGATTATGGACCGAGAACTGAAATGAACACACAGGGAGTTCATAGCAGAGAGGGAGAAAGCAATTAAGTGATAGTACACTTCACAGAGCATGGGAGTAGGCCAACTCTGAGCAGAGATTAAACTCAGAGGCTGGAGGGATTCTATTCTTATAGGGCGAATATTTTCTGGCTAGTTTTGATGAGGTCTTATGGCACATGTACAAGTAATTATATTACTTTAAAGCTACTATGCATGTGGTCTCCCATGATTTTCTGTGATTGGCCACCAGGAAAGGGGGTCCCACAATACTAATTTATTATAATGCTATTATAATGAAGCTGGGGTCATGTGGCATCTTCTGCACAGGTGCATTAATGATTCACCACCATTCAGTGCTTTTCCAGAAAGCAGGAATGACTGGTCTCAGAACAAGGTCTTTGTCTTCCTGAGTATCTCCTGCCTCAACTTCCCCCTGAGAGACATGGTTCTCAAAAATGTTTTGGGGGTTGTTGAAGGGTGCAGATCATTCTTCTGTAATTTCTTCTGGCTGAGATGGGGCAGTAGTCTCTGCCTATCAAGAAACATGAAACTCACTATTCTATCTAGAGGTTGAAGAGGAACTCCTGAGGCCATCACAAATGCTATTCATTGGGCAGCTTCAACATCTCTTTCAGGGATTGGTTGGAAACTCTGGAGCATCACCAATCTGATGTGGAACTGCTTAAGTCTGGAAGATACAAATTTAACAAGTAAATGAAACAAATAAGGTCCTAAAAGTAATAAGAGCAGCAATGTTATTAAGGGACCTGAAAGGGGTAGTAGCCATTTTAAGCTAGGGAGCCAGGAGGTTAGGGTATCCCTAATTCCTTGGCTCTGTTGATTATATTTATGTAGCCACTCTGCCTGTTCATAAATTTTCCTTATGTTAGTTTCAACCATTCCAGGTGCAGCAGGTTTTACCGATAGCAGTGCATACCCCACCCTGTTCTGTTAGAAGATAGTCAAGGGTGAGGTGATTATCCATTACTACATTTGCCAGGGAATCTACTGATCTTTATAGTCCAGCTATTGGATCAATATTGATGGTATTTTGTCTTCTATAATCTTAGTGAGTTCCCTTAGGGTAGCCTCATGGTAGACAAAGCCTTCCCAGGGGGCTGCAGCAGCTATATTGGCAGCAGCTCCAGTCACTACTAGACCAAAAGCTTATTGTTGTTGTTGTTATTGTTGTTGTTGTTTTCTGCTAAGAGATAGACTTCCAGGACCCTGGGTTATGTTTATAACAGTGAGGTCTTGAGGTGCTAAGGTCCCTAAGCTCTAGGGACCTTAAGCTCACCCCCATGTTTAGCGTTGCTGAGATGTGTATAAGCAATAGCTTCCTGAAGTTCTGAATGATCTGCTAGCCAGTTACTGGGAGTCCCACATAACCAGACGAGGCCCCAGGGGTGCTGCGATGACTGTGGCATTGGTGGAGTTATATTTGTTAAGGAGGGTGTATGGCAAGGGGGAAAGGCAGTCCCTAAGGGGTCCCAAATTATCTCCCTGATCCTCCTCTCCTGCAGGAGGTGGTAGAAATTTTGCTGATACCCCTTGAAGGGGTTGGTTCAATTTCCAACTTATTCCAAAATATTGTTGGTATCTGCATTATGACTTTTGTCAAAGCAACAATGTGTACTGTTAAGAATGCAGTTAGAATCATAATTTAGGTAGCATGCTATTTGTGACCAATTTGAAGGCTTGAAAATTTCTCCCTCAGAAAGATTCTCTAGAAAGCTGGAACTTGAAAGAAAGGCCAGGGCTTCAAATGGGTTAATGGTCCTGGTATGAGTATTATTATAACATGGGGTGGATCCTATAGTACTGTTGAGTTTAAGAGAGATGTTGGAGTAATTAAATGACTCTAATTCTAGCGGGCCATATGGAAGCACAAAGGAGGGTTCCGCTCCCATCAGTGAACCATTTGTCATCAGGGTTTTCTAAGAGTGGGTCTAGCAAGTCAGTCCTGCTGGAGTAAGATTAATAATCTCTGAGCAGGAATGGGTCAAATCTGGGGGTGATTCTGTAGGCATTAAGGAGGATTTAAGGTATTACAAGTCTTACAAGTCTAGGTATTACAAGGTATTACAAATCTGGGGGTGATTCTGTAGGCATTAAGCTGGATTTAAGGTATTACAAGTCTTTACAGTTACTTCTGTATTGTCCAAAAGAAGGGCCTGGTATTTGGTCATTTCATTTCCTGTAAGCCAGAGGTGCCTTTTCATTTCTAATACTCATTATACCTCATGTGGAGTTAAAACCTCTAACTTCTGTCTGAGAGTTAACTTAGCAGCTTCCTTGGTTAGCACAGCTGTGGCTGCAACTGCTTTTAGACATGGAGGCTATCCAGTTGCTATAGTGTCCAGTGTTTTAGAGAAATATGCAACTAGTTGACATTCATTCCCTAGTTGTTGGACCAAGACCCCTAACGCTATTCCATGCTTCTCCACAATGTATAGAGAGAAAGGCTTGTTTAACTTAGAGATGCCTAAGGCCAGGTGCTCAACTAGGGCTTGCTTGGTTTTATTAAAAGTCTGATCACATTCCTTTTCCCATATAATGGGTTCTGTGTCTGGCCCCTTAGTAGCTTCATACAGAGTTTTGGCAATTAGGCCAAAGTTGGGCTCCAAATCCTATAGAATCCTGCCATTCCCAAAGAAGAGTGAAGCTGCTGTTTAATAGCAGGTGGAGTTAACTCAGTAATGGCTTTTAATGAAGCAGGGGTCACATAGCCTCTTCTCTGCAGGTGCATTAATGATTCACCATGAGTCAGTGCTTTTCCAGAAAGCTGAAAAAACTGGTCTTAGAACAAGGCCTCTGCCCTGTGTCAATGTCCTTTATCTTAGCTGTGGGGCACCTCCAGAGTTTCCTCCTTCCTGACTATTTCCTGCCTCAGCTGGGTGCCCACTTGCAGCTTCATGCTCAAGTGTATTTGATAAATAAACTTACTGTCTCATTTTCACTATACTTGTTGTCTCTTGCTTGAACACTCTTGTGAGCAAGGTGCCCACAAGAGCAAAGGAGGTGGAATCCCCTAACTTTGGTTTCTGCAGTAACACTAGGGTAATATAAACTCAAACTCCACCTTGATGAAGAGAAGTCCTGGAGTTCTGAATTTCTGGGGGAACTTTTACTTAGTGCCACTGGGTGAGGTTTTCCTAACTCACCGGTTTGTGTGCAGAGGGATTTGGGAACTACGTATTACATTTGTGCTTGTTCTCCGTCCCAATTACCCTCCTTGTAAGGATTCAAAGTCTTGTTTCTGATTAAGGGGATTGGGACCACACTTGTCTCAGAGCATCACTCAAACACTCATGGTGCCAGTGTTCGGTTCTCTCTAGTTTATGGCACTTGGCAATTACCCTTTGCCTCCCTGCCCTACACTTCCTTCTGTTTAAAGATCAGCCTTGCATTAGAAAAAGTTGTTCTATTTTAGCAATCAAGAATTTCAGGCAATTTAAACCTATTGCCAGAAAGAGAAACAATCACTGATAGAATTGGGTAAGTTGTCAGTAGGCATGGTTGTTTCTGCTAATTAATGGTGATTGGACTAATAGGCTGCTCTGCTGGTGATAATGACTGTGTCTGTGTCACACTATGCCGTATACACTGACATATCTAAACCCATGCTTTCAGGAGTGTGAGGTTGCCCCCTGCTCAACTGTTCCATACCCACAGTTCAGAACACAAGCTTCCACATTCTTTTTAAAATATATTTTATTGATTATGCTATTATAGTTGTCCCATTCCCCCCCTTCACTCCCCTCCTCCCTGCACACCCTCTCCCACCCACATTCCTCCACTTCAGTTCATGTCCATGGGTCATACTTATAAGTTCTTTGGCTTCTACATTTCCCATACTATTCTTACCCTCCCCCTGTCTATTTTCTACCTTCTATCTATGCTACTTATTCTCTGTAACTTTTCCCCCTCTCTCCCTCTCCCATTGCCCTGTTGATAACCCTCCACATGATCTCCATTTCTGTGGTTCTGTTCCTGTTCTAGTTGTTTGCTTAGTTTGTTTTTGTTTTTGTTTTAAGTGTGGTTGTTAATAATTAGAAGTTTGCTGTCATTTTACTGTACATATTTTTTATCTTATTTTTCTTAGGTAAATCCCTTTAACATTTCATATAATAAGGGCTTGGTGATGATGAACTCCTTTAACTTGATCTTAGCTGGGAAGCACTTTACCTGCCCTTCCATTCTAAATGAAAGCTTTGCTGGATAGAGCAATCTTGGATGTAGATCCTTGCCTTTCATGATTTGGAATAGTTCTTTCCAGCCCCTTCTTGCCTGTAAGGTCTCTTTTCAGAAATGAGCTGACAGTCTGATGGGAACTCCTTTGTAGATAATTGCCTCCTTTTCTCTTTCTGCTTCTAGGATTCTCTCCTTAATTTTAATCTTGGGTAACTTAATTATGATGTGCCTTCATGTGTTTCTCCTTGGGTCCCACTTCTTTGGGACTCTCTGAGCTTCCTGACTTCCTGGAAATTTATTTCCTTTGCCAGATTGGGGAAGTTTGCTTTATTATTTGTTCAGATAACTTTTCTACTTGTTGCTCTTCCTCTTCTCTTTCTGGTACCCCTGTAATTCAGATGTTGGAATGTTTAAAGATGTCCTGGAGGTTCCTAAGCCTCTTCTCATTTTTTTTTTTTTGAATTCTTGTTTCTTCATTCTGTTCTGGTTGCATGTTTTTTTCTTCCTTCTGGTCCACATCATTGATTTGAGTCCCGGTTTCCTTCCCATCACTATTAGTTCCCTGTACATTTTCCTTTATTTCACTTAGCATAGCCTTCATTTCTCCTTGTAATTTGTGACCAAATTCAGCCAGTTCTGTGATCATCCTGATTACCAGTGTTTTGAACTGTGCATCTGATAGGTTGGCTATCTCTTCATTGCTTAGCTGTATTTTTTCTGGAGCTTTGATCTGTTCTTTCATTTGGGCCATTTTTTTTTTTTTGTCTTGATGCCCCTGTTACATAGTAAGGGGCAGAACCTTAGGTGTTCACCATGGCAGGGCAACCCATGTCACTGTGTTGTGATGCTGTATATGGGGAAAGGGTCCAAGAGGGATCAGCTCTCTGCAGGATTTCAGTCACTTCCACCACTATCCACAAGCAAATTCGTCCCTTCTGGTGCTCATTCCGGTGTGGGTGGGTTTGTGTATGTTCTAGGACCCTGTGGGTCTCTCCAACAAACTCTCCTGTGAGGCTGGGAGTTTCTCCCACTGCTGCCTCAACTCCCACAGGTGTTTTCAATCCATGGTTTGAGGCTTTATTTCCCCACACTGGGACCCTGGGTTGTGTGGTCTGTCCCACTCCCCTGTTGTTTCTTTCGGTTTATCGGTGTGCAAATGTGGGTCTGCCTGCTCTACCAACTGCCACCTCGCTGAGTCCACTGCAGACTTGCTGCGAGTCCTCTCTGCCCTGGCTGCCTGACTCTGCTCCTCCTACCACTCTGGATGAACGTGTCTTCTTTAACCCCTTTGTTGTTGGACTTCTATGCAGTTCGATTTTCTGTCAGTTCTGATTGTTTTTTGTTTTTAAATTGTTGTTGTCCTTCTTTTGGTTGTGCAAGGAGTTGCAGTGTGTTTCTCTATGCCTCCATCTTGGCTGGAACACTTCCACATTCTTCACCGGTTAAAGGGACCTTGAGGATTCTCCCTGTTTATGCCTCATCTGTGACCTTCATTGGAAGAATAAAATATAGGCATGCTATCTCCCAGGAAAAACTGGCCTTTCTCCCTGGGAGACTAGTACCTTTGATCTTTAATTGTTCCTTCCAGGAGAACTGGCCCTTCTCCCAGAGGGACCAGTTGTTTAGTCAAGTCACACAAGGCCCTTAGAGTGTAGCCACTTTTGTCTAAAACATATTTAACCATAGACCCCATAGTGAGATTTTGGAATCTCACCCGAGGGAAGGACAGGATCTTCACTTGGAATTTTTCCCAGTTGGACCCCGAATGCTGTGTCTGGGATTCCCCAGCGTCTGTGTTGGGCTGTTGGTGATTTTCTTTCTGGTGACGTATGCTCTTGATTCTTGTTTTTCTCTTTGCTCTGACTTAAAGTGCTTAACTATTCACTGGTACGTTGGAGTTGCTCAAGAAACCAGGTGGACAGAGCGAGTCAAGGAGCAGGGTTTATTAGTGGGGAATTAGAAGGGAAAGTGAAGCCAACCAAGGGAGGTTAAGACTCGTTCTCTTGTTCTTAGGGCAGGGGTGTGTGTGTGTGTGTTTTGGGGTTTTGTTTTGTTTTTTTGAGCATTATAAACCTTTATTTCTTGCCTTTCTGACTTCACTTGACCCAAGGCAACATAAAAATGAAATACATAAAATACACAGAAATCACCACAGACCAGTTAATGTGCTTACATACAGAGGGACTAAACATTATCTAGTGACACTGGGGTTTCAGAAAGTGACAAAATTTAACACAAAACTGACACATGATTGTATTCATAAATGTGTATAAATACATTGGTCTCCCAAATGCAAAATGGTATCTCTGCCATATTCCTAGACAAAAATACCCTCAAATATACTATTTGATTAACTGAATTAAAACTATCAGTCTTATGTACTCTTTTCAAACACTGAATTTTTAAAATACTTAGAGAAATTAAAATATTACATTTCAACCTTAAAAATAATTAAAACATTAGATTTACCAATACCTCATAGATTGCAGTTTTAAGATTTAAAAAAGCAATAATGAACAGATGTTTTGTTTTACCAGCCTTTTATGAAAGACCTTTTAAACATACACATTTGGCCAATTCATTTTCAACCTTAAATCAAGTTCTCTGAATATTTATACTGCATATTTTGGTAGTTAAAAGAATAAATACTTGACTAAAGGTTATTAATTCATGTTGCTTCATGAATTCTGAGTTCTGTATTTTCTCTACTGTCAAATTTCAACACACCTCTTCTCATAAGCAAATGGCTGACTCCAATTTTTAAAGTTCATCCAGAAGGAATTCAAATCTGTGGTTTCATTAACTACATGTTTTAGGTGAGAACAGTTAAATCTCACTACACTTGTTTCATTTCTGGTAGTTTATAATTTGAGAAATTTCTATAGCCCACACACCCAACTGCTGTTCAGCAGATGTGAGTTTTTACTCATTTGAACATGGTTAGCTGCTTCAATGCACAGATTAGAACTTGCTCTGCATGTTTACATGTGAGGGCACACATCCTCCTTAATTCTCTAGGTCAGTTTGGCTCCTCCAAAAAGAGAAACAAGCCTTAGGTTAATATGCTACCTGACACTTTAGTTTCTTCTAAAATCAAAAGTCGGCCAATTTTCAAAGGAATGGAAAGAGAAAATACTTATTTAGAAGGACAAAAATTAAATGTGGCAAAAGCAGTGACTTTTATTCACAATTATATGTAACAAAATGATGAGAGAAACTAGTGCTGTCTTTGGAACAAAAGCAATGATTTATTGGTAATGGCAATGAATGGAATTTTGACAGTCTCTGGTGAGAACCAAGCAGTCATCCAGAAGCTGTGGGTCTGATTGCCATGTGGCCTTCCAGTGTCTTTTGTACCTTAGTGACTTTCTTTTTTTTGCTCACTACTCATCTGAAGTCATTCATATTTGTTGCCTGAACTGCAGTACCAATGAAAGTAAAATATGAAATTAAAAAAAATATTTTATTTATTTATATTTAGAGAGAGAGGAAGGGAGGGAGAAAGAAAGGGAGAGAAACATCAGTGTGTGGTTGTCTCTCACATGGCCCCTACTGGGGACCTGGCCTGCATGTGCCCCAACTCGGAATCGAACCAGCAACCCTTTGGTTCACAGCCCACATTCAATCCACTGAGCTACTCCAGCCAGGGCAAAATATGAAATTCTTGTGGTTTCTTCTTCTCCTTGATTTGACTGAACAAATATAGTTACACTGTTAATGCTCTGAAACTTAACATAATGAAGTGGAGTAATGCTATCTTCTTTAATATCATCCTCTGTTAGTTCCAGAGCTTGAATTTGTTCACTTCTTTCTGCTTCTTCCAAATCCATAGATTGGGGTAGATTGATAAAAAATTTTTATGTATTTAGGACTCTGACCATTATCGGGCCCTTGAAATTTCATTGAATACAGCTTAATAGGTTGATTGAATGCTACAGTAATAAGCAGCTGTTTATTGCAATCAGATTCCAGGAAGGTTGTGTCTTTTTGTAAACAGTTGTCAAATCTATGCTCATCACTTTCATTAAGACATTCACAGCCAGCTTTGTTAATAAAAGGCATTAAATCCACATAGTCTTTTGGAATATCTCTGTTGTCATTGCTTCTAAGGTCATTTTCTAAGTGCTGCTTGATTTTTTTCTTCTAATCCCATGGCATCTGTTCCTTGATATTGATCAATTCTTACTTTATTTCAAAAAAACAAAAATGAAGGTGTTGCTGATATATTGTTGGTGGAAGCTGTTCCCTGACACTGGTGTACATCTACTTTCAAGAAAACTGCCTGTGGATGCTTATTACCCATGGTACTGAATGCTGGGGCAACCCTTAAACATGGTCCACACCCTCACATGGTAAACTTGACCACAGTGAGTCTGGAGCCCACCACTTAGCTTCTGCTGGAAATCTGGGTCGCTCCCTACCAGCTTCACTCCTACCATTCTCAGAGAGCCCAGGAGGGAAGTCAAGATACCACTGGCTTCAAAAGTGAAGAAGATGACCCAGGAGAGGAAGGCAGGGGACTGGAAAGAAGAGATGACTACCTCAGAGCTTCTCCAGGGGCTCTCAGGGCAGAATCCTGCTAGGGAGCAGAGCAGTGAGTGAGCAGGTGGGGACAGGGGAGGGAAGAGGCAAGAGAAAGTAAGGCATCTCTTAGGGCAGGGTTTTTTAAGCACAAAAACCAGTGAAGGGTAACTGATTGGGGTGTCAGAGTCTGACTGGCTAGAGCTGGTTGCTGGGTGCCATTTCTGCTGACCAGTGTTCTTGATATATCTTGTCAAGTCTGAGGTTAAAGCTGCATCCTGTTATGCCTGATAGGCCCACCCTGGACCCTAATCTTAGTCAATCATCTGTTTGTCCTGGGTAGGGACGACAGGCAGTTTCCCAGGCCAGTAGTTTCCCACCTTGCAGTTTTCCCTCCTGGTGATTTTCCATTCCTCCTAGGCCTCCCTAGGTCTGTTATTCACCTTTGACTTGGGGTTTTTATTGTCTGTGAATCCCAACCTCCAAATTAAGTGGCCATGATCTCATATGTGCCCCTTAACGGTACAATTCTCCACACCTGGGTTTCAGTCCCAGCTCCGTCACCCATCTTGCTGTGAGATCATGGGCTGATTGTCTTCCAAACTTCAGTTTTCCCATATGTAAGACCAGGACAGTAACATCTGACTTACCTGAGCACAATAAGGATTACATGAGGTTCTGCACAGAAAATACTTAGAATCTAGTGCATGGATCATCGTAACTGCCACCAATAAATCGTAAGTGTTCTTGCCATTGTCCCCAAGAATAGCAATCAAACTATTTCCAAGCTTGCCAACACCTGTGTTTTGAGTCCACCTTTGTGACTCCTTTCTTTTTTGTCATCTGAGTCACTTAAGGTGAATGAGTGTGGGAGAACCAGGAGGACCCAGGGGTTTGGGTCTATATCCCACTCTGCTTCTTGCTGGCTGTGGTAGGTGACAGCTTCCCCAAAACTCATCTCCTTGGCTGTAAAATGAGGATATGAATACCTCACTTGTGGGCTGATGGTGCAGAATGAACGTGAAGATGCCCAGAGAGGCAGGTAATGGGCTCAGCCTCCCCCAAGTCTGGGTCTGTGTGGTCTGTTCCCTCAGGCACCTTATGTTCCCTGCAGTGTCTGCTCTGTGTACTCTGGGCTGAGTGGAGTGACTGAAACCAAGAGGAGAAATGTGACACCACTGACCACGGCAGGAAACAGTGACTCCCATCATGTGTGGCCACAGGATGTCACAGCTCAAGTGCTCATGTTTTAGCTGTAGGAGTTTTGCTCTGAGATGGGGACATTATCTCCACCTTTCTTATCTTTCCACAGAAGCCAGAATCTGCTTGCACCAGGGAGGAAACTCATCAGGTGAGCATTGCTGAAGCCCAGGTGGGTGGAGATGCCCAGAGGGAGGTTGAATCACTCCTGGCTGATAATATAAAAGGCCTGTTTCTGCCTGAGGAGCTGGCAAAGGGTGTGGACTTCTTAAAAGGCTGACTGGATTCTCTTCCTACTTTGCATAACAATCTTGAACTTGACAGTTCTACTTCCAAAGGAGGGGGAAATACTGGAGAGTCCTGAAGGATAACAGAAATCTTCCTTCTCCAGTGGCTCAAGACTTTCACCACAGCAGTGGATGAACCAGAACACTGGAATGTTCACAGAAAGCCAGGACAAGCCCACGTTGACACTGACTTGGAGCTCTAAAAATCATTTGTAGTATCAACTGGTGGTTCAGATTCCTCAGCTTGGCAGTGTCTGTGTCTATCAGCTGTTCTGTTTCTTCCTCTTCCTCATAACAATCATTGTGGCCCAGAGTGTGACAGGTGCTTTGTATTCCCACTCACCAACTTCTCAGCACTATCTATATTAACATGCCACTTTTACAGAATGGAAGTTGAGGTCAGAGAAATGAAGGTATTTGCCCAAGGAGGAGAAGACAGCAACATGTAGGAGTACCTACTTCCAAAGATGGCTTCATCCATTGTCCTACATGCCCACTCCACCTTCTTGTCCTGGGTCTTGCTCCTTGTCCTTCTGGAAAGCCTAATTGAGAGATCAGGGCTCCAGGCTCCCCTCCCCAATTCACAAACCAATAGCTCTGGGAAGTTCCTTCCTCCACTGGGGCTTGGCTTCTTCATCTATCAAATGGAGGGTGTAATTAGATGACCTCCAAAGCTTTCAGGATTCTTCCGATCAAGTTTTAGGAGAACACACATTTCTGCCAGATCATCTCTGGTATCTCTTCACCTCACAAAATCTTACCTGAAAGTCTGAAGATAGAATGCAGGGGACTAGTATTTATAAAGAGCTGACTTTGAACCAGAATTGTGTTTGGTGCCAAAGTTTCTGATTTTCATTAGGCCTGATACTAATCTACTTTGATTGTTTCCGGTATTTATAAACTCCTCGTTTTTTATTTGTCTTTTTTCTGTTACTCTATGTTCCTCTATGTTTACAATGTTTTCTTCCTGCCCTTCCCTGCCAGAGAACTAGAGCAAGAACCATTTACTTTGGAGAACACCCCACAAGATTTTCCTACTCTGTTGATTTTGGGTAAAAAGCTGGAGAGAAGAAGGCTAGGCAGGAAGGTTGGCTTAACAAGAATGAGCATGGATGATTTTCTCTAAAGGGCTGGACATGGTCTTTTGAGTTCTCATTAATCTGGACCATTTGGGGGACCTCCTGGGCCATGAAATCTTGATTCCTTTTGTGTTTGGGGGTAAAAAGATTGTTTCTGCTTATTTCTACAACTTCCCAAGAACCTTTTTTCTATATGGGAGTGTCTTGCTCAATTATCACTGTTCATTCAGGGTTAGAATTCATGAGTGACTAGGATCATGAAAGAACGCTTGGTAAAGAAGTATCTCAGAAGACTTTGCCCTTGGCCTGTAGATACTACAAAGTGCAATTGGGAACGAACAGTCTTGTAAAAAACCAGCCTTTAAGAAAATGATAAAACATCATTTGATGAAGCCAAACCCACCCACCCTGGACAATCCCATGGTGGTGGTTGGGACTTGGGAGGCTTCCCACTTCATATTTAATAGAAATATGTAGACTGAGAAGCTCCCAGGAAGACTGAAGCTGTAGCTCCTGTTAGCTAGACCTAAGAACATGTAAAACTCCTGGGCTTTGGTTAAATTCACATCAATTCAGCAGATTTATCTAAACCTTGCTATTCTCTTTGCTAATCCCCAAAGTTTCTGTGGCTTAGCACAAGTGAAGTTCATTTCTCCTGTGACACCCAATGGTGGAGGGCAAGAAATTGGCTGGAATGGGGGGATTTCCTCACATTTCTCCCGAAACCAAGGTGAGGGAGGCTCTGCCATGGCCTCACTCTGGGTGACTACCCAGCCGGGGGAAAGGGGAAGAGTAGGATGATCTCTTAGGAGGGCCCCATGTGCAGTTATGCCAGCTCACTCTGGGTGGCCCATAGTCACCTACATGGATCCAGCTACTGCAAGAGGACTGGGACACAAAGTTCCCAGCTGGGCAGTGCACATACATACTGTGTGTATGGCATCATGTTCCCAGGGGGCTGACAATGCAGGCAGTGAGAACAATCACTTCCCTTCCTACCTGCACCTCCTCACCACTCCCCAAGCGCCTTTCCCTCATCTCATCATTCCCTGCATCCTTTCTTACCTCCAAGACACACACACACACTGTCATTGCTTCAGGCCTAGCACTATTTTCCCACAATATAATTTTCATCAGTCACTGCCTTGCCTAGAACTTGAGTGGATTCCCTGATGATGCATCAAGGATGCACTGCTTTGACTTTTGCTTTAAATCCCTTGTAATATGGCCCCCACTTCCTTGTCCCAGACTATATGAAGACTTCAAACAGTTCTTGCCCTGATTGGAACTTCTTCTTGGCTATGGGTTGTCCTGCAGTTTTTACACATTTCCCTCTTCATTTTTTATGCCTGTTTTGGTGTTCGTTGTTAGGTTGTAAATTCCTTAAGCAGAAAGAACAAGTCTGATAGAGACCATGCCTGCTCCTCATTGCTCAGTGTTCTGCTATCCTCCACCTGGGATAGACCTAGGCAGTGTCCTTATCTGTACAACACTGCCATCTGCCAGTGGAGACAGTCACTATAGGCTTAGGGAAGATGTTTCCTGACCAAAAAATCAGGACCTGCTCATGAGAATTAATTTTTTCATTTTGCTATTGTTTTTTCTTTTAAGTTCCATTTTTAAATATATTTTATTGATTATGCTATTGAAGTTGTCCCAATTTTTTTTCTCCCCTTTATCTCCCTCTTCCCTGCACCACCACCCCCACCCTCCAGCCACCCCACACAGTTCATGTCCATGGTTGTACATATAAGCTGGTTTCTGGCTTCTCCATTTCCTATACTATTCTTAACATCCTTGCTGTCTATTTTCTCCCCCTTCCCCTCCCCACTGATAACCCTCCATGTGATCTCCATTACTGTGATTCTCTTCCTGTTCTGGTTGTTTGCTTAGTTTTTTGTTTTGTTTTTTAGGTTCAGTTGTTGATAGTTGTGTTCTCATTTTACTCTTCATAGTTTTTGATCTTTTATTTCTTAGATAAGTCCTTTTCACATTTCATATAATAAAGGCTGGGTGATAATGAACTCCTTTAACTTGACCTTATCTGGGAAGCACTTTATCTGCCCTTCCATTCTAAATGAAAGCTTTGCTGAATAGAGTAATCTTGGATGTAGGTCCTTGCCTTTCATGACTTGGAATACTTCTTTCCAGCCCCCTCTTACCTGCAAGGTTTCTTTTGAGAAAACAGTTGATAGCCTTATGGGAACTCCTTTGTAGGTAATTGTCTCCTTTTCTCTTGCTGCTTTTAAGATTCTCTCCTTCTCTTTACTCTTGACTAATGTAATTATGATGTGCCTTGGTGTGTTCTTCCTTGGATCCAGCTTCTTTTGGACTCTCTGAAGTTCCTGGACTTCCTGAAAGTCTACTTCCTTTGCCAGATTGGGGAAGTTCCCCTTCATTATTTTTTCAAATAAGTTTTCAGTTTCTTGCTCTTCCTCTTCTCCTTCTGGCATCCCTATGATTCAGATGTTGGAATGTTTAAAGATGTCCTGGAGGTTCCTAAGCCTCTCCTCATTTTTTTTTTGAATTCTTGTTTCTTCATTCTGTTCTGGTTGAATGTTTTTTTCCTTCCTTCTGGTCCACACCATTGATTTGAGTCCTGGTTTCCTTCCCATCACTATTGGTTCCCTGTACATTTTCCTTTATTTCACTTAGCATAGCCTTCATTCTTTCATCTAATTTGTGACCATATTCAACAAATTCTGTGATCATCCTGATTACCAGTGTTTTGAACTATGCATCTGATAGGTTGGCTGTCTCTTCTTTGCTTAGTTGTATTTTTTCTGGAGCTTTGATCTGTTCTTTCATTTGGGCCTTTTTTTTTTTTTGTCTTGGCACACCTGTTACATAGTAAGGGGGGGAGCCTTAGGTGTTCACCAGGGCAGGGCAACCCACGTCACTGTGTTGTGATGCTGTATGTGGGGCAGGGGTCTGAGAGTGAACAGTGCCCACTTGCTCTGCTCTCTGCCAGTTTTCAGTCACTTCCACCACTATCCACAAGCAAATTGGTCCCTTCTGGTGCTCATTTCTGGGTGGGAAGGTTTGTGTACATTGAAGGACCCTGTAGTTCTCTCCAATGAACTCTCCTGTGGGGCTGGAAATTTCTCCCACTGCTGCTTGAACACCTACAGGTATTTTCAGTCAGAGGCTTTGAAGCATTATTTCCATGCACTGGAACCCTGGGTTGCGCAGTCTGTCTCACTCCCCAGTTGTTCCTCCCAGTTTATCTGGCTGCAAATGTGGGACTGTGCAGCCCACAAGCCACTGCCTTGCCTGCTCTGTGTGCTGCCGCCTTGCCTGGCTCGGTCCTCCAGCTGCTACCTTGCTGGGAGTCCTCTCTGCCCAGCTGCCCATCTCTGCCACTCCCACTGATTTGGATGAATATTTCTTCTTTACATCTTTGGTTGTCAGACTTCCGTACCATTCAATTTTCTGTCAGTTCTGCTTGTTTTTTGTTTTTAAATTTGTTGTTCTCAGCCCTGGCTGGCGTAGCTCAGTGGATTGAGCACGGACTGGGAACCAAAGTGTCCCAGGTTCGATTCCCAGCCAGGGTACATTCCTGGGTTGCAGGCCATAACCCCCAGCAACCGCACATTGATGTTTCTCTCTCTCTCTCTGTCTATCTCCCTCCCTTCCCCTCTAAAAATAAACAAATAAAATCTTAAAAATAAATAAATAAATAAATTTGTTGTTCTCCTCCTTTTGGTTGTGCGAGGAGGCACAGTGACTATCTATGCCTCCATCTCGACCAGAAGTCTCCAGCCTAGAGTTTTGAGTCTTTAGTTTTCTGCACTGAAACCCTGGGTTTTGCAGTCTATCTTGCTACTTCATTGTTCCTCCCAGTTTCTCTGAACATGAAAGTGGGATTGCCTGTGCAGTCCACTGGTCTGCAGCCTTGCCTGCCTTGGTCTTCCAGCAGCCTTGACCTGTCGTTCTAAAACTGGAAAAGACATTGGAGTTTGGGCTGCCTGTTACTACCGAACCAGATAAGCAATGACTGCAATCAAATCTTTACGGGTGCTTTATTCAGATGGCCGGTGATCTGAGAAAATGGCAGGTTTATACACTAACAGACCATCTTAAATTCCATTTTAAAATGGCCCTTTTTATAAGGAGAAAAAAGTGTAGGTAAGGGGTTTGGAATTCAGGGAGAGGTTAATTGAATTTAAAAAACCCCACAACTTCAGCATTCTCACCCTGGGTGGTAGTCTTAAGTTGTGCCCAGGTGGTGGCCTTTACCTGTGTCCTGAGCAGTGGTCATCTCACCCTGGAGTACAATGGCTCAGATATCATCTTGAATTGCTTGCAGTCCTCCTGAGGAACAAAGGTAGAACTGCATATAGTCTCCTGGAGTCAGGGTGGGTCATACCTTCAGTTCCTGGAACAAAAGTTTTTACATGCATTGATTACTAAGCTTATTAGCTATTACTTAAACTAAAATTTTCCAACTCTTAAGTCCCCTATCAGTTCTTCCCTTCCTCCTTGGCTGCCCATCTCCACCCCTCCTACCATCTAGATGAATGTTTCTTTAACTCCTTGGTTGTTGGACTTCCATGCAAATGTTTTTCTGGCAGTTCTGGTTGTTCTTTTTTTTTTTTTTTTAACTGGTTGTTATTCTTCTTTTGGTTGTGCAAAGAAGTGAAGCATTTCTGCCCCATGCCTCCTCTACCTTGACCAGAACCCTGTTAGTGTCTTTTCTGATGCAATGCCAAGAGTTCATTTCAGCCAGAGCTGGGACTGATGTCTCTCCTTTGTTTCCCCAGAGTGCCTAGCAACTGATACAGACTCACTGGTTACTTATTTAAAATTAACAACAGCTGCTTCCCAAGTTTATTTAGTATCCATGCTTTAATTTCATATCCATCATGGACCATCCTTTATTTATTGTGCATTCACATATGTTATTTCCAACTTTCAGCAGCTCAGTGCCATCAGTATGATTGTAACCGAGCAGACAGGCCTGTTCACATGGCCCCTTGGTGTATGACCCAACAATTAATGCTGGAAGAAACAGGTTTTTATTTACAATATTCCAACTGTAGCAGGGCCAGGAGCACTTCACCCTGATCCCTTCTTTCCCACAAGACCCAGCACTTCCCTTGCTTCCCAAAAGGCCATAAGCCAAAAGCCCTAAAAGTTCTCCATATCCTTCCTTAAGCTGGCTGCGCAAACCACTGTCTAGTCCCTCTGGAAGGTACCAAAGTCACCATCCTCACGCAGCAGCTCTCCCCTTTAGAATCTGGGATACATTGTCATTAGTCTCCATGTCATAGTCCAGAAAAGCATGTACTGTGTTACACTGAATGATGATAAAGTCCAGGAAGAGCACAAGTCCCAAGTGTCCAGATTGGGTCCAGGTTTGCATAGCAGCAGGTCAGCATCTTGCAAGGCACTCAGTCCTTGGTGGCTTCAGAGTCAGCTACAGCAGGCAAAATCAAGGCAGCACGTCTGCTTTCTTACTAGCCCATGGCGGATCAACTCTTACAGCCAGCATGGCTCCTATCTTACTACCAGCAGCATGGCTCTCCTTTCATTGCTTCCTGCCCTTAGTTTTTAATCTTGACCTGGAGCCTCCTGTGCAACCTCATCTCCAACTCCTCTCACAATGAGCTACATTTGCCAGTTCTCCTGTACTGTTTACATTCTCTCAGCTGCCATCCCCAGTCAGGGCAAGAGTGACTCAGTGACCCAGGGGGAACTACCTCCCCTGGCTACAGTCAGAAGTCAGGATATACCCTTAAAGTCACACCCAGCTTGCCAAAAGGTGGTAGCACAGCTATTAAACTAGCTACCAAGTTGTCATTGTAGTGTAAAGTATCTTAATCCTATCATCCTCTCTCCCCCATCCCCCAACCAAGGGCTGTGAGGGTTTTCTCCCATTTCTCAGGCACCCCTCACCCTGTACCCTGTTACATGATCACCCCATTTTTCTAAAGAGAAAATGGGCTTCCCAGAAAAGAGGAGGTAAAAATTACAGCCAGTGAGTAGAAGAACCAGCTATCCTGACTTCAAATCCTATGCTTTTTCCTATTGCTGATTTTTGATAATAACCACTTATGTTTCAATACTGGAACCCTTGAAGTGGGGGCTAAGGGATTTGGAAAGATTTATTTGATAGACCCATGTTTTAATTCTGCACCAGAAACTGACTTCATTGAAGCCACCAACCTTATGATTCTGATTGGGGACTCAAATGTTGGAAAAATTTTAGTTTCAGGTAATAGCTAATAAACTTAGTAATCAATATATGTAAAAAGCTATTGGCCCTGGCTGGTGTGGCTCAGTGGATTGAGCAACAGTCTGTGAACCAAAGGGTTGCTGGTTCAATTCCCAGTCAGGGCACATACCTGGGTTGTAGTCCAAGTCAGGTCCTCAGTAGGGGGTGCATAAGAGGCAACCACACATTGATGTTTCTCTCTCTTTTTCCCTCCCCCCTCTGTCTAAAATAAATAAATAAATAAAATCTTTTTTAAAAAAGCTATTGTTTCAGGAACTGAAGGTGTGACCCACCTTCACTCCAGGAGACCATAAGCAGTTCTGCCTTTATGCCTCAGGATGACTGCAAGCAATCTAGATGGTATCTGAGCCATTGTACTCCAGGGTGAAACACCCACCACCCACCACACAAATGAGAAAATGCTGCAGGTTTTTATCTGATTGACTTTCCCTGAATTCCAATCCCCTTACCTACACTTTTCTTCTTATAAAAGGGGGTTTAAAATGGATTTTAAGATGATCTGTTAAGGTACAAACCCACTGTCTTCTCTGATGGATGGCCATCTGAATAAAGTGCCCATAAAAATTAAATCCCTGTCTCTTCTTATTGGGTCTGGTAGGTGACAGGCAGCATGAATGCCAGCTTTTTTGGTTTCAGTTCTTCCCCTGTTCCAACCCCTACTGTGCAAATCAAATCAGATACGCAGGAGAGTAGAGAAGAAAGGCTATTCCTCCCTACTTTCTGCAGGAGTAATTTTTTGCTAGAAACTTTTTTTCTTTTTCCTTTTCATTCATGGGAGAATGTGAATGCAGTCTCCCACTACCACAAATTATACAGTTGAGTTTCCATATTTGGGGAAACTGCAGGGGTCAACACATCCAGAATGCCATGGGTAAGCCTCGCCCTGAGAAAACAACCTTCATGATCATGGTATCTCCCCTGCCAGGTAAATAAATATCTCCTCCCTCCCTCCCCTCCCTCCCTCCCTCCCTCCCTCCCTCCCTCCCTCCCTTCCTTCCTTCTCTTCTTTCCTCCTCCCTTCCTTTTTTGAAATATGTTCCAAGGACAAGGAGAAACTAAACTTGAAATACATCTGTCTGAGAAACATTTCACTCAAGTTTCTTTCAGTGTTTTTGCCATCTTCTGGACAAGCGTGCACTGATATTTAAAACTCTAAACCAGCCTGGGAATTCAGATTGCAAACTCAGTGTGTCCTAGTTCTGCCTCAAGTCTGACAACAAAGTTCAGGATGACAGCAGAGGAGGGGTGCACTCAACAGCAGCAGGAAAGGCTCCCAGCCTATCAGCTTAGGCAGTTTTCTCTCCCTCCCATGTTGCAGTGGAGCGCAGGAAGTGGGTCTCTTTCCTCTGACTCCTGGGAGGGTCCACAACAGAAACTGCTATTATTTGCATAATGCTTTACAGTTTCTACAGTGCTTCTTACACTCAGCTAAGCATTTAATTTTTGCAGTTACCCATGAGGTGGGTGTGTTATATCACCCATTTTATATCTGTGGAGTCAGAAGTTCAGGTGACTCACCAGAGACCTCCCAGTAAGGAGCAAAACCCAGCTTCAAAGCAGCTCTTTGGATGCAGGTCCTGCCCTGCTCAGCATACCTCCATGTGTCCCAGCCTGCGCTAAACTGTGGTTCCCTGGATGTGCTCCCTTCCCAGACTCCAGGCTCTGGCACATGCTGTCCCTCTGCCTGGAAAATTCCATCTTCTTCCACCATCTCCAACTGCAGAATTCCAACTTAAAGGCTCAACTTCCACATCAACATGTTTACAAAAGTTTTCTTGATCCCCACTTGGACCCTCTCCCCTGGAATTCATGCGCTTAAAAAAAAGGATCAAGTCACTGCAACCTAATGAGCGTTCTAATCACCACATTCATGTCAGCGTATGGTCTGCAGAGTTTAGAAGAATGCCTTGTTTTGTACAGCACGTTCTCAATAAAGTGCTTATCCAATTGAATTCTTATTATAGACCAAATAAAGTCATAAAAGGTAACATTTGTTGGCACTTTCTGTGTGTCAAGTTCTGTTCTAAAAGCTGTGCCTGTCTCATATAGTCTTCATCTCCAGCCTGTGAGTTAGGTTCTATCACTGTCCACACCTCAGAGGTAAGAAAGTAAAACTTTAAGTAATGTATCTGGGGGTCACCTGCTGGTAAAAGATAGAGCTGGGGTTGAACCACTTTCTCCACTGTCTCTAAGGTAGGAACAAGTCCCTGGACCCTAAGATCTGTATGTTTATTTCCTCCCCCAATAAAGAAGGCTTGGTTCCAACATGAGGCTGAATTAAGTCAAAAACTGGCCTTTGCCTTACTAGGCTTTATTTTGGCCAGAGATAGGCAGCAACTCTGTGGAAAGCTGACACCCTTGACCTCAGCCCAGAGAGAGCCTGGAAATAGAGGCCAAATTCTCTTGAGCTCTCAGGTGTGGAAGAAAGGGAAGAGAGGGCTTGACCTGGCATTTGAAGTCATCTCTGGGTCCCTACCTACATTTTGTATTAGGGGCCAGACCACTCGTTTTCTATGATTTCAGAACATCCTCAAAATAAAAATGGTAAACCAACCAGCCTGCCACTTATAGAATACTAGCTTGCATGGAAAACTCAATGCATGCTATTTCTTTTCTTTTGAGATTTTATTTATTTATTTTTAGAGAGAGGGGAAGGAAGGGAGGGAGGGAGAGAAATATCAATGCATTCATGAGAGATACATCAACTGGTTGCCGCTCTCGCATGCCCCAAACTGGGGACCTGTGGTGGAGCTCCGCACACAGGACCCCCCCCCCCCACCCCGGCCTGGGCCACCATGGATGAGAATAAGTCTACCAAGATAGGATCTTCTTGGGGAGGAAAGGTGGTGATCTCTCAAAGGAGAAGGGTCAAGAGCCTTTTCCTCAATGGGCTTTTATTGGGTTCAATTTGCACATGAATACAAGTAAAGCTCATTAATCATTGTCAGGCAGTAAGGATCAAACAATAGATGTCATACAAAGAACTACAAGGGCTTATTCTGAGTCAGGGTCAGTTAGCTAAAGGGCTACTAAACTTTGGGAAACAAACTCATTTCCTGCTGTGACCCTTATCAGAAAATTGAGAGCATTCTTAGCAAAGCAGTTTTCACAGGATTTTATGTATTCTTTCTTAGGCCTGATCACCCTGGGGAACCTGCCCTTTCCAGCACAGGGCTGTACCACCCTCTGTCATTGTTTCAGGCTTAAGTCAGGCAGGGGAAGTAAGGCAGCCAAGAGATTAGGAGACTTCTCACAGACAGAATGAGGACTCAGGCTATGTCAAAGCCAAGGGGCAAGGGTCCATTACCCCTTTTTGCTATAGCCCCCAAGTCCTTCCCTGAGGACCCCAGTGACCATGCCTGTCTTAGGTCATCCCTCCCTTGAGGAATCTTACCTGTCATTGGCTAACTGGTCATGCACTGGGAGCCAGGCAGGGTGAAGTAAAGGGGGCAGAGGCAGCACCCCTGCCAGGGAGATAAGCTTTGTCTGCTTAGTGGCTTATGGTCCCAAGGTCTCTCACTCAGCCTTAGCCATGGGTGGTTACAGCTTCTGAAACCAGGCATGGCAGTTCCCAACAGGGACCTGGCCCAAAACCCAGGCATGTGCCCTGAACGGGAATCAAACCTGTGACCTTCCAGTTTGAAGTCTGGTGCTCAATCTACTAAGCCACACCAGCCAGGGCTCAATGCATACTATTTCTAACTCTAGAGTTCAAGCCTTGGGAATCTAGCAATGCAAGCCTCAGAAATTACCCTTCCCCCACTTTTTTCATTGAATTTATTGGGGTGACACTGGTTAACAAAATTATGTAGGTTTCAGGTGCACAATTCTGTAACACATCATCTATATACTCTATTGCATTGACCACCCCAAGTCAAGTCTCTGCCCATCACCATTAATCCCTCCAATACCCTTCTCCACCTCTCCACAAGGGAATCACCCTTGCTTTACTGGTGGAGAAACTGAAGTGCAGAGAATTTAAGTTGCTTGCTTTTTTGTCACTCACCTAGAAGGTGGCACAGCTAGCAGTGAGCCAAGGTCCATCTCAGGCTACAGCTCTGCCCTGTGGGAGAGGGAACCACAATTCTGGGACCTGCATGGAGTTGTCATTTTTCCCAGCCTTAACTGTGAGTGAAATGCAAAAATCTCATTAATATGTCCATTACCTAGGTTGGAGCATAAGCATCTTTCACAGCACAGGCCCTTCCAGTCTCTCTTTGTAGCAGGTCTTCTCCGTTTGTGAAGCTACATGCAGGGGCTGCCAGGGTTGCCCATCCCAAGAGTGGCTCTGCTTCAGCCCTCTGACCTTCCTGATGCTTTAGCAGTGCTTGGGGGACATGCTGGGAGGCAAAACTGTCCTGGACACATCAGTGCTGAGTTAATGTTGTCAAAAGCACTGAGAGGAAAGAATACAGTACAGGGTGGGATGGGGCAGGGCCATGTCACAGGCCCTGAGGAGTTTTGGGACTGTCCCTTCTCTGTGGGGATGGTACAGGGGTGGTAGGGGTGGAACAGGCTAGGAGCTCCTCCCAACGTGGAAATACTGAGGTGTTTTCCCCACATATGCTGCCCATGGAGGGGAAATAATGCCTTTTTTACAAAAGTGGTGGAGGCCTAAGGCTTCACCCAGAGGGGCAGGGTGGGTCACTGCAGAGCCAACCCCACACCTAGAGAGTAAGACACTCTAAGTAGGGTGTCTTATTGCCAACAAAAGCATAGCAGGAGGAAGTGTATGATGTTGAAAAAGTCCGCCTTTTAGTTGTATAAGTTATATTATGGGTTCAAGTTCATAAAAGTAACTTATTATAAAGCAGTCAGTGAGGATAAAGAGGCTTTTCTGACAGATAAAAAATATTTTAAATAGGAGGCAGTGGGTAGTGTTCAATGAGAAATTCATGCCAATGCCTCACTTTCTGTTTATGTTGGCACATTATTGAGAAAAATCCGTATTTATACAGACCAACTATTATGCCTTCCCAAAGTGTCGAGCTTTGTGTGTCAGGATATTTTATTTTATTTATATTTTATTGATTATGCTATTACAGTTGTTCTGATTTTACCCTCTTGCTCCCCTCCACCCATCACTCCCTACTCCCTCAGGCAATCCCTCCAACTTTGTTCATGTCAACAGGTCATGTGTGTAACTTCTTTGGCTACTCCCTGTCCTATACTGTATTTTACATCCACAGGGCTATTCTTTAAATACCTATTTGTACTACTTAATCCATTCACCTCTCTCCCTTTCTCCCACATCATCCTCACATCTCTTTATTTTTAATCTTTGGCATTTTAATTATGATCTGTCTTAGGATGGGCCTCTTCCCATCCATCGTGTTTGGGACTCTCTCTGCTTCCTGGACTTGCATGTTTGTTTCCTTCACCAAGTTAGGGAAGTTTTCTTTCACTAGTTTTTCAAATAGATTTTCAGTTTCTTGATCTTTCTCTCTTTCTAGCACACCTATGATGCAGATTTTGGACCACTTGAAGTTGTCCCAGAAGCTGCTTACACTATTCTTGTTTTTTAAATTTTTTTCTTCTTGTTCTTCTGATTTGCTATTTTCTGCTTCCTTATGTTCTAAATCACTGATTTGATTCTCAGCTTCATCCATTGTAGTTTTTCCCTGTAAATTGTTCTTTATTTCAATTAGTGAATCCTTTGTTTCTGACTGGATCTTTTTCATGTCATTAAGGTCCATACTGAGTTACTTGAGCATCATTTTTTTTTCACTATGACAAGTGATTTTTCCCCATTTTTCACTTTATTATTGTTGTTCAATAACACATGTCCCCATTTCTTCCCATTATTCTTTCCTGCCCTACCCACCCCCACCTTCCACATTCATCTTCTCCACTGTTGTCTTTGTCCATGAGTCCTTTATACATGTTCCTTGGCTTGACCCTTCCCCTTCTTTCGCTTATTATCCCCCTTCCTAGTCTTATCTGGTCACTGTCAGTTTGTTCTTTATTTCAATGTCTCTGGTTCTGTTTTGCTTGCTTGTTTGTTTTGTTGAACCCAGTAAATGGATCAGGTTCCACATATAGGTGAGATCATATGCTATCTCTTTCTTTCTTTCTGCTATGTAGAATTCTATTGTATAAATATAGCAGAGTTTTTTGATCCAATCATTTACTGATAGGCACTTAGGCTGTTTCCAGCACTTGGCTATTATAAATAATGCTGCTATGAACATAGGGGTGCATAGGTTCTTTTGAAGAGGTATTTCAGGATTCTTAGGGTATAATACCAATAGTGGAATGGCCAGGTCAATAGGGAGTTCCATTTATAGTTTTCTGGGGAAATTCCACTGTTTTCCACAGTGGCTACACCAGTCTGCATTCCCACCAACAGTGTTCTAGGGTTCCCTTTTCTCCACAACCTCACCAGCAATTGTTGTTTGCAATTTGTTTATAATGGCCATTCTGACAAGTGTGAAGTTGTATCTCATTATGGTTTTAATTTGCATCTCTCTCATGGCTAGTGATGCTGAGCATCCTTTTATATGTCTCTGGTCTGTCTGTATATCCTCCTTGGAGAAGTGTCTGTTCAGGTCCTTTGCCCATTTTTTAATTAGATTTTTTGTCTCCCTGGTGTGCTGGAGTCATGTGAGTTCTTTATATATTTTGCAGATCAAATCCTTGTTTGAGGTATCATTGGCAAATGTATTTTCCCATATGGTTGGTTCCCTTTTCATTTTGCTGATATTTTCTTTAGCTGTGCAGAAGCTTATTAATTTGATGTAGTTTCATCTGTTTATTATTTCCTTTATGCCCCTTGCTCTGGGAACATATGAGTGAAAATATTGCTGCATAGGATATCTGAAATTTTACTGCCAAAGTTCTCCTCTAGAACTTTTATGGTGTCATGACTTATATTTAAGTCTTTTATTCATCTTGAGTTTATTTTTGTGTATGGTGTAAGTTGGTAGTCGAGTTTCTTTTTCTTTCTTTCTTCTTCTTTTTTTTTTTTTTTTTGGCATGTAGCTGTCCAGATCTCACAACACCATTTGTTGAAGAGGCTGTTTTTACTCCATTTTATGTTTCTGTCCCCTTTGTTGAATATTAATTGACCATAGAGACCTGGGTTTATTTCTGGGCTCTTTATTGTCTTCCATTGGTCTGTGTCTGTTCTTATGCCAGTACTGTACTGTTTTGATTACAGTGACCTTGTAATATAGTTTGATACCAGGTATTGTCATCCCTCCTATCTTGTTCTTCTTTCTCAAAATGCTGTGGCTATATGGGGTCATTTATGGTTCCATATAAATTGTTGAAATGTTTGTTTTATATCTGTCAAATATGTTATTGGTACTTTAATAGGGATTGTGTTGAATCTATTAATTGCTTTGGGTAGTATGGACATTTTGATGATGTTAGTTCTTCTTATACATGAACATAGTATATGCTTCAATTTATTTGTGTCTTCCTTAATTTCTTTCCTCAGTGTTGTGTAGTTTTCTGTGTACAAGTCTTTTCCCTCTTTGGTTAAGTTTATTCCTAGGTACTTAATTTTTCTTGTTGCTATAGCAAGTGAGATTTTTTTTCCTGATGTCTGTTTCTGATGTCTCATTGGTCTGTGTCTGTTCTTATGCCGGTATACCAATCTAACAGAGAGTCTCTTAACAGAGAGTCTCTTAACAGAGAGTCTCTTAACAGAGTGTCTATTTTGTTTATCTTTTCAAAGAACCAGCTCCTGGACTATTTGATCTTTTGAATTGTTCTTTTAGTCTCTATGTCATTTAATTCTCCTTGGATCTTGATTATTTCTGTCCTTATACCAATTTGTTGGTATACAAAAATGCCTTTGATTACTGAATGTTGACTTTGTCTCCTGCTGTTTTCCCAAATTCATTTATTAGGTAGAATAGTTTTCTTGTGGAGTCTGTAGGGTTTTCTATGTACACTATCATGACATTTGCAAACAATGACTGTTTTACTTTCTCCTTTCCAGTTTGGATGTCTTTTATTTCTTTTTCTTGTCTGATTTCTGTGCCTAGAACTTCCAATACTATGTTGAATAGAAGTGGTGAAAGTGGTCACACTTGTCTTGTTCCTCATCTTAGTGGGTAAGCTTTTTAGTTTTGCCCATTGAGTATGATGTTGGTTGTAGGTTTCTCGTATAAGGCTTTTACTATGTTGAAAAATGTTACCTCTATTCCCACTTTGCTGAGTGTTTGTATCATAAATGGGTGCTGTACCTTATCAAATGCTTTTCCACATCTACTGATATGATCATGTGATTTTTGTCTTTCATTTTGTTTATGTGATGTATTATGTTTATTGATTTGTGAATATTGTACCATCCTTGCATCCCTCGGATGAATCCCACTTGATCATGGTATGTGACCCTTTTAATGTATTGTTGGATGTGGTTTGCCAATATTTTGTTGAGAATTTTAGCATCTATATTCATCAGAGATATTGGCCTGTAGTTTTTTTTCTTTGCAGTGTCTTTATCTGGTTTTGGGATTAGGATGATGCTGGATTCATAAAAAGAGTTTGGGAGTCGTTCCTCTTCTGGGATTTTTTTTTTTTTGAAACTTTTGTGAAGGATAGAGGTTAGCTCTTCCTTAAGTGTTTTGTAGAATTCTCCTGTGAAACCATCTGGCCCAGGGCTTTTGTGTGCCAGGAGCTTTTTGATTACTGCTCCAATTTCACCAGCTGTTATAGGTCTGTTTGGGCTTTCTGATTCTTCTTGATTCAGTTTTGGAAGATCATATGTTTCTAAAAATTTGTCCATTTCTCCCTCATTTTCAAATTTCTATAGTTGTTTCCAGTAATTTCTTAAAATCCTTTGCATTTCTGTGGTATCAGTTGTCATTTCTCCTCTTTCATTTCTGATTTTCTTTATTTGGGTCCTCTCCCTTTTTTTCTTGATATGTCTGGTTAACAGAGTGTCTATTTTGTTTATCTTTTCAAAGAACCAGCTCCTGGACTATTTGATCTTTTGAATTGTTCTTTTAGTTTCTATGTCATTTAATTCTCCTTGGATCTTGATTATTTCTGTCCTTCTACTTGCTCTGGGTTGTCTTTGTTGTTGTTCCTTGAGTTCTTGTAGGTGTAGGGTTAGGTTGTTTATTTGAAATGTTTCTATCTTTTTTAGGTAGGCCTGTATTTTTATGAACTTTCCTCTCAGGACTGCCTGCGCTGTGTCCCATAGGTTTTGGATTGTTGTGTGTTCATTTTCATTTGTTTACAGAAATGTTTTGATTTCTTTCTTGATCTCATTATTAACTCATTCATTGTTTAATAACATACTATTCAATCTCCATGAGTTTGTGTGTTTTTGAATTTTTTCCTTGAGGTTGGTTTCTAGTTTCAGGCCCTTGTGGTCTGAAAAGATGCTTGGTATGCTTTCAATTTTCTTTAATTTGTTGAGGCCTGTTTTGTGATCTATCATTGAAAATGTTGATGTGCATTTGAAAAGAATGTGTATTTTGCTTCTTTGGGATGACAGGCTCTATATATATATATCAGTTAACTGCATTTGATGTAGGGTATTATTCAATGCTGCGATATTCTTGTTGGTATTTTGTTTTGAAGATCTATATATTTTTGGCAGTGGGGTGTTAAAATCCCCTACTATAATTGTGTTACTGTCAATATATTTCTTGAAGTCCTCCAAGATTTTCCTTATATATTTTGGTGCTCCTATGTTGTGTGCATATATGTTTACAATATTTACTTCTTGATGGATTCTTTCCTTGAGTATTATGAAGTGTCCTTCAGTGTCTCTTTTTATGACCTTTGTTTTAAAGTCTGTTTTGTCTGATATAAATATTGCTATCCCACCTTTTTTCCCCTGTCCTTTTGCTTGGAATATTTTTTTCCAACCCTTCACTTTCAGTCTGTGTAGGTCTTTTGTTCTGAGGCAGGTCTTTGGTAGGCAGCATATGTGCAGGTCACATTTTCTTATCCATTCAGCTACCCAATGCCTTTTAATTAGAGCATTTAATCCATTCAGACTTAGGTTATTATTGATAGGTACTTATTTATTTTCCTCCTTTGTGTCTGTGTTCCTGTCTTTCTCACTGTTTTTCTTCATTTTCTTAAAGCAGTCCCTTTAGCATATCTTGCAAGCTGGTGGGTGGAGGTGTATTCTTTTAGCCTTCTTTTGTCTGGGAAAGTCCTTATTTCAAATTCTATTTTAATTGAGAGCTTTGCTAGATAGAGTAGTGTTGGTTGCTTTCATTGCTTGGAATATTTCCTGCCATTGCCTTCTGACTTGTAGTGTTTCTATTGAGAAGTCAGCTGCTAGCCTTGTCAGAGCTCCCTTGTTTGTTACTTCTTCTTTCTCCCTTGTACCTTTAAGATTCTCTCTTTGTTTTTGAATTTTGCCATTATATTTTAATTATGATGTGCCTTGGAATAGGCCTCTTAGTGTTCCTCTTGATTGGGACCCTCTCTGCTTCCTGGACTTGTATGACTTTTTCTCTCATTGAATTAAGTAAGTTTTCCATCATTACTTTTGCAAACAGGTTTTCTATCCCTTGCCTCTATTCTTCTCCTTCTGGCATCCCTATTATATGGATAATATTATGTTTCATGTTGTCTTGCAGTTCCCTTAACCCCTCTGCATTCTTTTTTTAGTTTTTTTCCCTTTTCTTGCTCTTTCTGGGAGTTTTTTTTCTACCTTGTCCTCCAGTCCTTGAGTATCCTATTAACCAGTGTTTTGAACTCTGCAGCTGACAGATTGTTTATCTGTATTTTGTTTAGCTCTTTTTCTGGAGTTATGATCTGTTCTTTCATTTCAGCCATGTTTCTTTGTGTCCTCATTTTAGCAGCCTTCCTGTGTTTGTTTCTATGTATTAGGTAGAGCTGCTTTGACTGTTTCTTGGTAGTGTGGCCTAATGTAGTAGGTATCCTGTAGGGTCCAGTGGCACAGCCTCCCCTATTACCCAAGCAGAGTACTCAAGGTGTGCTCTTTGTGTTGGGCTGAGTACACCCTCCTCTTGTAATTGAGCCTTGGTTGCTGTTGGCAGATCAATGGGTGAGATTTACCCAGGTCAGTCAGCTGCAAGGATTGGTTATTACAACTTACCTCCAACTTCTTCCCTCCATGAAGGATCAGCTGTTCAGGGACAGGGTGGTGGTGCTCTGATGTAGTCTGTTTCTATTCACTGGTGCACTGGCCCTAGGGTTTCCTGGGTGGTGCAGGAAAACATGATCCTCCACCTGTCTTTTGCCCAAGGCCACCCTGACTGAGTTATAAAACAATCTGAGATGGCTGCTACTTCTGTGGATCTTGGAGATTTCCAGGAGAAGCCAAGCTGTGAATCTAGGCTGCTAGTTCCTGGCCTGGGGTTCACTGAGGCCAGCTGCTACTTGTTTGAGAGGATTTAGGATGTTCTGAAGCATGAGCCAAGACCAGCCATTCATACAGTAAAGCACCTTGGTTGGGCAGGTAAACTGGGTGGAGCAGGGTCTCTAAGGATCTCCAAGGTGGGTCAAACAGTGTTAGCCAGGTTGGTGGAATCTGAGATATGACACCAGTCTGCTGGATCAGTGTGAATAGATGTGGTTTCTTTAATTCTGTACTTGTCAGACTTCCATTCAAATTGATTTCTGTTGGTTCTGAGTGATGATTGTCCTATATTTTAGTTGTAATTTCATTGTGGTTCTACAAGGAGGCAAGCCATCTGCCTATGCCACCATCTTGACCAGAAGTCCTGGGTTTGTTTTTTAACCTAAGTTTTTCTTGCTTTTCTGGACTCCATTTTAATGAGAGTTAATTCTTGCTCTCTGCTCCAGTCTACCAGAATTGATGGGACAGAGGTTTGAATCACCATGGTCTTTGCCATTTGTTCTGCAGTGTCAGGATACTTTAAAATTAGAGTGGACAGGAAACTTATTCCAGAGTCTACATTCAAACACACTAAACTAGCAGATGAGGTTAAAACTTTGGTGATTTCCAATTATTAGTATGTTGGCTGTTACATCTTTGAATGTATTTTTTTTTAATTTTCAGTTTTAGAAATAGTTAAGAAAGTATACTTAGGAAGTGAAGGTGAGTCCTTATAGTACTCTGACAGCTGCCCAGGGCAGACCCTCTATTTCTGCAGAGCATGCATTGGAACTGTTGGCCCAGGCAAGTAAAAACCACTTCCTATGGGACACTGGGCACCTACTGGGCTGCTCATTACAATCACATGTAGAATTCAGCACAGTCCCTAGTGAGCCTGTTCCTGAGAATAACTGTAGCATGGTAGTTAAGAACATGGGTTTTGTTGACATGCAGAATAAGAACCCTGTAACTTAGCAGTATTTCTCCACCCTCTGAACAGAAATGGCACCGCCTAACCAGTAAGATTTCTGTGGACATTAAAAGAGATCATATATTTAAAGCTGCTAGTCCAGGCATTTGCATTTAGAAAGCACCTGCTAGGGGGAAGTGAGAACAACCACTTGGGAAGCTGGCATGGGCTGAACACTGTGCAGGCTGTGTACCACATGCAGTCAAGGGGCTCTCCTGTACACAGCTCATACTCAGAAACAAATGGAATTCATGACCCTCAGACTATATTATTCTCCTGGTTAATGACCTTAAAATAAAATCCACTTTTCTTACAATGGTCTGTGACCTTGGACTCAAACTTTGAATCCTGATGTCCATCCTAGAGCTGGTTATATATACAGATACTTTGGCCCTCTATAATCACATGCTGTTTATTATGTGCTAAACCTACCTCCACTCTGAGTTCTTCAGGGGTCAATATTCTCCTGGTGCAGAAGCCCCACACTGTGAGAACCTAGGCCAGACACCCCACCCCCACATACCTTGTTTCCCTCTAAATGAAGGGTGGCATCCATATTTGCTAAATGCCTGGCTGCTTCAATGGTTGATTTAGGAACTTTGAGAGGTAGCCCTGAGCTCAGGTCTGGTTAGACAGGCCTCCTACTCCAGCTGGCTCCTTCAGGCTGATCCTTCAGACCACAGGCAGGATACCTCTTGGAGGCCATGGGAAGCAGTTTGAATACACAGAGGGCTGCCTGGAGGCTGGACAGGAGAGAAATAATATCACTGGTGCTTTTGTTTTTTGGTGCAGAGTGGGGAGTGACCTTCCTTCTGTCTTGGCCCAGGAACTTGCTGCTACTAAAAGGGACAATGGTCATTCACCTCTGTAGAGAATAGTGATGAACATTTCAGAGAAGGTTGTACCAGCCAGAAGGCCAAAAACCAGATGGTGGTCAGCAAACCAACTCATCTCACTTCAGGACCTAGTGAGGACCCCATCAGGGACTGTAGCCTCTGTGGCAGCTAGTCCCTCCTCAGTGGTCTCTGGTTATAGGATTTCATGGGTAGCAGAAACCTTGGAGACTTATAATCTCTCCTGCAGTGGCAGCTCCTGAAATGTAGGAGGCATGGCAGAGGTGGCCACACTGAGGGACCCAATAAGAAGCAGAGAGGGTCTGTTCCTTCACGGCCTGTGCAAGTATCTGCTCAGGACCCCTGGGTTTGCTGCCTGGAATCCAGCTCCATGGAGGGGCCTGGGCACTTGGACCAAGCTAAGATGTTGGAGTCCAGATGTGGCTTGATCTGGCTGCTTTGAGGGCCATCACAAGAGGTAAACATGGTTCTGTGACCTGGCCATGGGCCAAGCAGCTCTAGCTGGGGAAAGTAGGGGAGTTCCTGGAGCCAAGGTTTCCTGAGGCTTCAAGACACTGCCATCCCTACTTCCTCCCATAGTTTCCTCTTCCTAAACTGGCCTGCTCTGACTTTTTTGACCAATACCTTGTCTATTTTTTCCTCTTTCTACCTGCCTAACTAACCTGAGGTACTCTCCCTTCTCCCTGCCCCTTTCCAACCATGCATATTTCATATCCTGCAAGGCTTAGGCCCTATAGCCCTGGAGCTCCTTCTCCCTCACCTATGAGTGCCTTCCTCCATCCTATTTTGTCCACCAGGCTGGAACTCAGCTCTGTGCTGGTGTGTGTGTGTGTGTGTGTGTGTGTGTGTGTGTGTGTGTAGTTTCCCATAAACTGAGGCGGTCCCAATGTGACTGTGCGATCTCAAGGTCAGTGTCTGTATCCCTGATTGTCAGTTACATTCATGAAGCACTTCCAGGTCACCCAGTACCCTGTAGGTGAAGAACAGTGTGCTAAGCTCTGTGTGTGTGTATGACACATTCTGTCTTTAAGGACCTTACATTCTAGAAGGTAGACCAAAACATGGCACAACAAGAAATCAGGCAAATAGTAGACAAAACTCCATGAAAATTCAAGGAGAGAGATTGGAAAAGAGGTTGGAAAGAGCTTCCTGGAGCCAGTGGCCTCTGGGATAGGTCTCAAAGGGGGAAGAGAGTTTCAACTAGAGTGACAATTGGGGGTGAATTGTTAGCTGTTCTGGGAAAACAGAGTGTCTCCTCCAGTGTTGGAGGCCCTGAGTGTGGCCCCAAGATCATTGCCTGCCTCTCTATCATCCAAGAGGTCACTAGAAGGGAACATGGACTCCTGGGCTCCCCCATAAGGACTCGGCAATAACAGAGGGCAGGGGTATGGAAACTCCATGCTCACCTGCATATCAGTTTGAGTAGTCCCCACCACAAGCCCTTCTTACCCCCGAAGCTAAGTACCCCAGGCAAAATTTTGGAGGCCTATGGCCCAGACCATAGCACCCAGTGGCCAGCATCCTGTCAAGAGGATTGAGGAACAGACTCAATTATGGAAACACACATTGATTTTCTCAACTTGTGTAATTTTATTTTCACCTCAAAGGACCACAGACAGGAATCAGCATAAACCAAAGTCCAGGCTTTGAAAGAAGTCTGAGTGTGTCAGAGACCCAGATACACACTCCTGGCCCAGGTGACCCCTTAGACGCCCACTCCTTCCTACCAGGAGTGACCAGATTCACCTGGCCATGTTCTCCATGGGGAAGGCACACCTACAGGTAGCCACCACAGCATCCTGTGTGACTCAGGAACACATGGTGCCATCTGCCACCTGGAGGAGCAGGGACAACTCCCATTCTAGGTCTTCAATTCTCTGAGCCAAGTGGGCCCTTCTCACCTTCAGTATCAGAGCCTGGTCACTCCTCAGAGCCCAGGTTCTCAGATGCCTTCTGTCTGGGCCATCTGCCTCTGCTGGGTTGGGTTTGTCTTCCTGCCACACAAAAGGGAAGACAGTGGGAACCACCTGAGAAGAACACAAATGGAAAGAAGAGAGGTGACTCTGGAGAGTTCTGAACTCACTCTGCCCTGGACCTGCGATGTGACCCTGGCATAATTGTTGTCACTCTGACAGTCTCTAGGCAACAATACCTGTCTGAACACTGGGGAAGATGCCAACAAGTTACCTCCAGGAACTGACCTTATGAGTCTTTAATAAAGGCATTGTGTCCTCTAAGTTTATGTTGTCACATTAAGGTATAACAGCAACTAATTATATCATTGCCCAATCATCATGATTAATAATTTGGAGCAATTATTGAGTAATTAAATCTTGCCGCATTTTATGGACCCTCAGCTCATCCTGTTTTCCTTCCCTAATAATAGATATTTACATAATGTTTATTTAAGCATGAAGTTTTCCTGTTAGTTTATTGTCACCAAATCACTATCATCTGAGTTCCTTGGTCTTCCCACAGGGGAACTGCCATGAAGCTCAGGGAAGGAATGCTGGATATGCTGAGACTAGGGCACAGGGGAGGCTGGCATGTTAGCACCTATATTTGGATTTCACAGGGAGGACCAGCTTCAGTGATTCAGGGGTTCAAGGACCCTTTGGGGCTCAGGAGACACTGTTCCTGCAGCCCTGCTGGGAGAGGAATCTGTGTATTTCATACATCATTTGCACACAAGATAAATTTTCCTGTCATTTTTTTTGTAGGAACAGGTGTCTTTCCTGTCATTTTTGTATTGAGAGAGGTCAGTTTAACCAAGAAACACTGATTTTTCCAGACTTTTTAACATCAAGACTCAAGCACACTTGAGTTCTCATGGAATTCTCTGAATTCAGGGAGCAGCACAGCTCTCCTTGCCATCAGGTCTTCCTGGTCCCCACTCCCAGAGTAACTGTGACAGGTGGCCTGGTCATGAAGAGGGGACTCCTTGGTGACACAGAGCAACCCAGCACATGCCCACTCTGTGAAGTCTGGTGACAGGCAATGCCTGCCCATGCCCATCCACCATCTGGGCATTGCCCACCTCAGCAGGGTGGAAATGAGGTGAAATGAGGGGGGCCTGGTTGTAGACTCAAAGGTTAGGGGGGCCTAAAAATACTCAGGCCAAGAGAAATAGTACTTTAATGAGGTATTTAAAAAACTCAAACAGGCAAACTGAGGCCCATCAGTCAGCTGCCTGTTTTAGTAAAGAGAGTTTTATTGAGCTCAGTGAAGACATAACAGAATGATTACTTCTATCTCTTGACTTTGTCCCCTCCAACCTTCCTATGTCAATGTCTCCAGAGACCTGAGAGAGGATGGGGAGTGATCCAGATGGGAGATGTTTCCCATGGACAACTCCTTGTTCCAGAACAAGGCACGTCAGTCAGGCTGTATCTAGATGAGCTGTTTTATTGTTCCCTTTTCATGCCCTTCCTCAATCTTTCCAGGACATCAATTTGCTTAGACACCTGCAAGCCCAAGCTGATGACATGTGCTTCCCTGCTTCTAGACCCATTTGCCAAACCAAACAGGCAAAACCAGACTTCAGCTTGTGGGATTTCTGGTCAAAACAGATTGTTCTGGTCCCAACCCCTTTCTATGGAAGGGTCTGTGACCCCACAGGCCCCATACTGTGGACAGCTCAGGAACTGAGATGGTAGTCTGTGGGGCTTACCACAAATGTACTGCTCTTGCTTGGGGGTGGTTGGCCTGGATTGTCCTCTTCTCTTTGAAGCTCCAGGGCATGAGCAGTGAGCCAGAAGAACTCCTCATTCAGCTCATCCAAAGTGTCTTCTGCCTGCCATATCATTCTCTAGAAACAAAGGACATGTCTTCATTACTTTCACTTTTATTCTAATTTCGTTAAAAATCTATGGAGCTCCTGCTCTACCACAGGAAGTGGGATCAGTGCTGGACAAGAGCTGGTCAGGTCTGGTCTCAAAGAGCTCAGAGCCTAAAGACAAGTAATTCCAGACCCACAATCCTGCAGAGTGAAGGCTACTGTGGAGGCTGCAGGGGCAATAAGCAGGACACCAAACCTAGGCAGGTGCGGTTAGGGAGAACTTGCTGGAAGAGGAGACATCAAACCTGTATCTTGACGGATGAATAGTAATTAGCTAGGTGGACAATGTTAGAAAGGTTTGCTAGGCACAGGGAACAGCGTGTGCAAAAATACAGAAATATGAGAGAGTATTGGGAACATTTATCCAGCTATCAGTCCATTTACCCATAGATTTATCCATCCATCCATCCATTCACTCATAAGCAAAGAAAGATTTATTGAGCACCAAGCATGTGTCAAGACTTTGATCAGTTCTGGGACTCATTAGTAAACTTCCATGGGGTTTCCAGGCTATCAAGAATGGCAGACATGGGGAGGACTTCTGTCCAAGATGGAGGCATAGGTAGATATGCTTCACTTCCTTGCACTACCAAAAGAAGGAAAACAACCAATTTAAAAATAAAAAACAACCAGAACTGCCAGAAAATCAAAATGTATGGAAGTCTGACAACCAAGGGGTTAAAGAGGAAACATTCAACCAGACTAATAGGAGGGGCAGAGGTGGGCAGCCAGGGCAGAAAGAATGTGTGGCCAGGCAGCGGCTGGTGGACTGGGAGAGTGAGGCGGCAGCTGGCAGACTGGGTGTTTCTGAATTTGTGTGCAGATAAACTGGGAGGAACAAATGGAGAGTGAAACAGATCACACAACCCAGGGATCTAGCATGGAGAAATAAAGCCTCAAAACCTCTAGCTGTAAAAACCTGTGGGGGTTGCAGCATTGGGAGAAACTCCCAGTCTCACAGGAGAGTCAATTGGAGGGACCCACAGGGTCCTAGAACATACACAAACCCATCTGCAAATCAGCACCACAAAGCTGTAATTCGCTTGTGGGTAAAGGGGTAAGTGACTGAAAATAGGCAAATAAGTAGCATTGTTCCCTCTCTGACCCTTTCCCCATATGCAGCACACAACATAGCAAAATGGGTTGCCCCACTCTGGCAAATACCTATGACTCTGCCCCTTATAATGTAAAAGGTACACTGAGACAAAGGAAAATGCCCCCCCAAAAAGAACAGATCAAAACTCCAGAAAAAGAACTAAGCAACAAGGAGATTGCCAACCAATCAGATGCTGAGTCCAAAACACTGGTAATCAGGATGCTAACAGAATTGATTGACCTTGGTCACAAAATGAAAGAAGAAATGAAGGCTATACAAAGTAAAATAAAGAAAAATATACAGGGAACCAACAGTGAAGGGAAGTGATGGGACTCAAATCAATGATTTGGAACAAAAGGAAGACATAAACATTCAGCTGGAACAGAATGAAGAAACAAGAATTCAAAAAAGTGAGGAGAGGCTTAGGAACCTCTGGGACATCTTTAAACATTCCAACAACTGAATCATAGGGGTGCCAGAAGAAGAGGAAGAGCAAGAAATTGAAAACTTATTTGAAAAAAATAATGAAGGAAAACTCCCCCAATCTGGCAAAAGAAAGACTTCCACGAAGTCCAGGAACCTCAGAGGGTCCCAAAAAAATTAGACCCAAAGAGGAACACACCAAGACACATCATAATTAAATTACCCAAGATTAAAGATGATAGAATCTTAAAAGCAGCAAGAGGAAAGGAGACAGTTGCTTACAAAGGAGTTCCCATAAGACTGTCAGCTCATTTCTCAAAAGAGACCTTGCAGGCAAGAAGGGACTGGAAAGAAGTATTCCAAGTCATGAAAGGCAAGGACCTCCATCCAAGATGACTCTATCCAGCAAAGCTATCATTCAGAATGGAAGGGCAGATAAAGTGCTTCCCAGATAAGGTCAAGTTAAAGGAGTTCATTATCACCAAACCCTTATTATATGAAATGTTAAAGGGACTTATCAAAGCAAAAGAAGAAACTATGAAGAGTAAATGAGAACAAACTCACAACTATCAAAACTGAACCTAAAAAACAAAAACAAAAATGAACTAAGCAAACAACTAGAACAGGAAGAGAATTGAGATCACACAGAGGGTTATCAGCAGGAAGGGGGAGGTGGAAGAATGGGGAGAAAATGTGCATGGAATAAGAAGCATAATTGATAGGTACAAAACAGACAGGAGAAGGTTAAGAATAGTACAGAGAATGGAAAAGTCAAAGAACCTATATGTACAACCCACAGACATGAACTAAGATGGAGGAAATGCAGAGGGAGGAGGGGTCCAGGGAAGAGAGGGTTAAAGGACAGGAAAAAAATTGTACAACCATAATAGCATAATCAATAAAATATACTTTAAAAAAAGAATGACAGACATGGAACAAGGAAGTATGAGTGGCTTACCTGAGGGGAATGTCAGATTGCTATGGGAAGTAGTCAAAGCTCAGCTTGGTGATAACATGGAATTTGTTAGGAAAAGTGAAAGGAGATGATGCTGGTAAAACAGAGGTGGTGTAGGAGATGGGGAAAGCAGGTCATGAAGTGTCTTGTTTGATGGTCTTGGCTATTATGGCTGAGACTTTCTTATTAAGAAAATCCTCAGTTCTTTGAGAGTCAATATGCACATCTGAAAAACTGCTCTTCTCAGATTCTTTAGTAGATAGAGATGATCATGGCCAATTTGGGCCAATGAGATGTAAAAGAAAGTTGTTGAAACAGTGATTCTGGAAACTTCTTTGAAAAGAGAGTTGACTTAGTTGGCCTGTGCCCTTTTATCTTACCATATTTCTAGCAGCTGTCTTGTGACCAGAAGTGACCATGAAGATGAAAATTGTGTGTAAGGATTGTGAAGCAGAAGGATAGAAGTATCCTGGAAGTGCTAGAACTTCGTGGAAGCTGATGTATTTGCTTTTAAACATGTTGATTTAGGCTACCTATGGTATGTCCCATGAGTTCGTACACTGAATAAATGGTGAACTCAGTTGTCACAGAAAGCCTACCTTTTACTCCACACATGAAACACCATGTAAAATACAAGTACAAATGCAGAGTAACATTTGAATGGGGATTCTCCTGAGGCCAGAGATGAAGAGGTGAGTCAGGGGTAGGAAGAAGTTGTAGGCACGTGGAAAGCAGGTATTCCGCTTTAGAGGCTCAGGCTTTAACTCTCACCTTGGGTATACGTTGAAGCCACAAGGCAGTCTATGGTGGGGGAACTGTCCAGAGCTGCCTAAGTCAAGTCTGGACCCAGGAAATGGCTGTCCCGTCCCTTAACTAGAGTGAAAAACCTGCAACTGGCATCAACATGTGGCCCTGTCGCTGAACAGACATTTTGCTCAGGGCTGAGCTTGGAACAGAATTGATGTAGAAATTGGAACAATGAGGCTATGCAGCCATCACAGGAGGCCAGAACTTTCCACTTCAGATGGGGGATACCAAACCCACCATGTGTGAGCAGAGACCACAATTGCTCTATAGGGTGGCCTGCTCAGGCAGGAGAAAACCCCACTGGCCATAACTCAGACAAAAACATAAAACAGGGAAACCCAACAGCATGAGGGCCAGCAGACCAGATGAAAATACACCCAAGAGATTAGAGATTGCAGTGAGATCTGAGCCCAACTGTCATATAAGCATGTTTAAAGTGTGAAGATGCAAAAGAAGGACTAGAACACATAAGGCAAGACCAGGAACATTATGGAGGAAAAGAGAAATCTAAAAAAAAATGTCAAGAGAACAGCAATGGGATTGATGGATTGCAGATGTACTGAGCTGTGGTGAGTTTATAGAAACGTGTGAGGAAATTACCTGGGATAGAGCTTGGAGACACAAACAGATGGAAAACATAGAGAGAAGTGAAGAAATGTGGATGTAGAAATTTTAAGTCTTGTCTGACAGTATACAGTAATAGATGGTGCTTTTTTATACACACATTTCTACAGGTGCTTGTATCATGTGTGCATTTTGCTATCACACTGGCTTCTGGGACACTCTGCTGTACTGATGTCAGTTCCTGGAGTAAGGCACCGAGTTGGTCACATGTGGATGCCCTGCTCCCTCACTTGGCCCCTGTACTGTAAACCCTGGTAAAAAGGGACAGGGAGCTTAGGGCAAGATATTCTACCTCTGCTTCATGTATTTCTTGAGGAAGAGAGCGAGGAAATAAAATGGACTCACTTTAGTCAAGCTGCTAACTTACTAAAATCAAATGGGTTGAAGCATGAAGAAATGATTCTGTTCTCGTGTATCTAGCTTGAGAACACCAACTTTTGAATGAGTGTATTAATATCAAGACCACTGAGGCAGATGCCCTGAGGGTCCCATTCTCCCCTCTGTGCTTATGCCTTGCTGTTTTCTTGCAGGGCCCTCTGCTGTGTGTGTGTGTGTGTGTGTGTGTGTGTGTGTGTGTGTGTGTGTGTGTTGGGGGTGGGGAACTTTATCTCACCCATTGATACTGCACTCTACCATCTGACTTGCTTTGGCTATTAGGACAGGCAGACATCACCCTGTGCCAGTCCTGAGCTTTGTACTCAAGAGGCCTTTTGCAATTCTGCCACCACTATGAGAAAGGGATGTCCAGGTTAGCCCACTGGCCCTGACAGGACTGGGACAAAGTTACCTCTGACACAGTGTCCCAGGCAAGTCCAGACCAGAACTGGGGCACAAGTGAATCCCAGATACCCAGAACTGCCAGACAGCCAGGCTAGAGCAACTATGCCCCTAGAAGAGGAGCAATAAAAGCTTATTGTTCTCTGCTGTTTGTCCTGCAGTAAAGCTAACTGATACAACCAGTAATGATTTCTGTTTTTCTCTTGCTTCCACAAGCTGGTCTCACTCCTGCTTTTATGGCTCTCTCTATCTCTGTTATTCCCTTTGTGAGAAATTACATGTACTCACAGGTGAAATCTGGTTGTGTATGCAATTCTCCACACTCGTCTTTTACTTTAGTGACATTTCAAATTCTCCTCACCCTTTTTAGAAGCATTAATAAAATTCATTATAGGGCTCTCCTGTAATTCAGGTAACTCTTATACTCTTGGAATTTTAAGTCATCTCCATTTACTTTCATTCCATAAAAATTGCAAGGAATATGTTTCTTCATGTTTGCTTGTATTTAAAAATTATTTTCTCTAGATTTCTTTGTGTTGGAGATACTGAAGCAAATGAAATGAATACTTCAGAAGCTTTTGATGCAAAATTGCCAGATGGCTTTCCAGAAAGATTTTAACTTTTACCTTCAGTCAGGTGGATATGGAATTGTTAACTTCTTTAATCCTCACAATTACTTAGGGCTTTAGTTAAATGTTTTAAGTAGAATAAAAGGGCATTTAGTTTAATTAACATTTCTTTGCTTCTTTGGCTGTTTTTCATATAATTTTACCAGTCTGTATTTCCTTTCTCTTAAAGCTGTTTACACATTTTTCTAATAGAGCAAAAGTATCTGTTGGGGTAAATTTCTGACCCAGAAAATCCTGTTTTGTGTTATTACAGAATCATATCTGTTGATACTTTACTTTGGAGTTTTCTCCCATTGTTTTGGAGATTCTTTTAAACCTCCACAGGCTCTGCCCTGCCCTCCAAATATTGCACAGCATCCTCAGGGGCCACAGTGAGAACAGGTGGCCCAGGGCTTCTGCTGTGAAGAGGGCTTTGGCCTCAAACTGGCCCTTTCCTACCTGCAGCTCAGGAAAGCCTCCATGCACGTGCCCATGTCTGGAGCCTGAGCTCATGGCTCCTCCTTTGCTGTCATTCTGGGGGTACTTTCCAGGTCCCTGGTCCTGCTGGGGGCTGGGAATAAGAGGAAAGACCCTTTAGTAGAAAATCCCCAAACCCCATAAACAGAATGAAAAAGACATTGGCCATTTCTAACTCCTTTCTCGGGTACCTGAGATTGGAGAAGGATGAGATAGTCATGTAACTGGAACACTGACAAACTCTCAGATTCCCTGAAGCTAGATTAACCAGCCACATAGCTTCCCTACCACCCCAAATATGGCACATAGATTGTTTTGAGCTAAAAGCAATGAGAAGTTGATACAAGAACACCTCTCTGCTCTTCCCCTATTTGCCTGAAAGCAGGACATAATCACCTGAGGTGACACTAGATCCTTGTCAGCCCAGATACCAACAGAGAATTTACATAAAAACCTGGCTAAAACTAGCCCTCATCAACCATTGATTCCCCATAATTTGCCTTCTCACAATTTGCTATTGTAGAAACTCAGTCCTTTTCTTTCATCTTGTTACTTCTCCAAAAATGTATTCTTTTGTGAAGATGCTCTGTGACCCCCATTCTAATCACCCCTCTGAGAACCTCGTCCCAGAGACTCTAGGTTCTGACAGTTTTTCTCTTATGATCAGTCTTTGTCAATCACAGGGAGCTGCCACAGATAGGTGGAAGAAAAGGAATTTTTCCTTTCCTATATCAGGCTGGCTGTGTCCCTGCAGAAGGCTGCACCCATTAGGGCCTCTCCACATGGTGCTTCTCCAGTGCTCTCTGTCCTCCAGGTTAACCTTCATGGTTACACATCTTTATATGCTGTCTCTTATATACCCTCCTCAAATTTCAATCTAGAATGTCCCATTTGCTTCCTGTTGAGCCCCTAGGGAATACATTGCTGTACTGTTCAGATGCCCCTTGGGCAACTCAATTCTGGATCTCATTTCTGCACCTTGAATGAGAGGGCTGGATATCTTCTGGAGCATTGGGGTTCCTAGGACTGGCCTCAGTTCCTGAGCCTTAGCTCCATGTTTCCACTAATACTGTTCCCCTCTGACACTGAATACCCTTCCCAACACCTCGCTGGTTAGCACCCAACCCTTATTGTAAAGCCTTCCTCAAATTATACCACTTCACCAAAACTTTCCTGATCCTTAAAGCCTTATTCAAGCCTCAGAGCAGGGATGTCAAACTAATTTTCACCAGGGGCTACATCAGCCTCGTGGTTGCCTTCAAAGGGTCAAAATAATTTTAGTACTGTATAAATGTAACTACTCCTTAATTGTTGAGTTGAAATTACATTCGGCCCTTTGAAGGCAACTGTGAGGCTGATATGGCCCCCAGTGAAAATGAGTTTGACACCCCTGCTCTAGAGCTTTTATTATAATCATTGGTTCTTTTAGACTCCTCAGCCTGGCATCAAAGGCAGCAGTAAGGTAGCAGTAAGCATCCTCAGGTTGTAGCTCATGCTGCTGGCTAAAAAGTGTTTGCTAAAATTTACAATGTTCACGGCAGAGTCCAGGCCAGATCCAGATCTCTGGATTCCAAACCCACCATTCCCTGTGTTATCCTTCCTTCCATCTTGACCCTCCAGGCCCCAGGAATTTAGCAGGAGAGTTTAGATTCCCTTGCCTTTAGGAGACTTGGATTATTTGGATATACTTTCTCGGTATCTTAAGTAAGAAAACCAATAGGAGAGATGTTTCTGGATGGAAGGACTGCCCGAGACATCATTGTGTGGCCCCATAAGATCTAATTTTTAGATCTTATAAGTAATATACCTGTATCTTTTTAATTGATTGATTGATTCTGAGAGAGAGACAGAGAGACAAAAACATCAATCTATTGTTCCACTTATTTGTATATTCATTGGTTAATTCTTGTAAGTGCCATGCTTGGGGATCAAACCCACAACCTTGTTATATCAGGATGACACTCTAACCAACAGAGATACCCAGCCAGGGCTACACTTGTATCTTTTCAAAGTGTTCTGATGTTTATTGCTGAAGGCGTCTTGGAGTCTTAATAAGAACCACAAAAGCTGGTCCAGCCACAACATTGGTTATTGATGAGCTGAGACCAGCATGTAACACATGGACAGAAATGAAGTCAACATAAGCAAACAAGCCCACTTCAGCCTCAGGCTGACTTGGGGGAAGAAGAAATAGACCATGTGGCTACCCCCCTCCAGAAGAAAAAGTACATTCAAGGAGGGAGAATTAGAAGGTGGGTAGAAGTATAAAGTCTGGGGTCAGCCAGAGTAGTTGTGGCCTCATGCCAACAGCTGGGAACAACACCAGTATATGACAAGCATTCTGATGACTGACACAAATCAGTGAGCTCCTCAGCAAACCAGAGTGGCCATGACAGTTACTGCAGGCAGGAGCCCTAGAAACTTGAAGCTGGATTTGAGTGGGTTAAGGCTTTAAATCAGATTCTGGTTATGAGAAATAAGATTGGCAGTGCCAGGGAGCTAAGAGCCAACCCTAAGAACACAGCTGCTGTGTATAAACCCCAACACAATGTCAGTCCCCACCTTGCATTTTGGTGTTCCTCATCTGAAGTCAGGGGCAGCAGCTTCGGGTGCACATCATTCACCAGTTGAGGGTCTTGTTGACAGGTGGAGACAGGCTGTTCATTAATCTGACCAGAGGCCTTGGAAGAACAGATATTCCCTTAACTTTCCTTCAGTTCTGGGCCCAGGAAAGGACAGTGGTGGACCAGGACAGTGTTGCTAAATCAGCCTGGGCACATGCACTGATCTGAATTGGGAGCCCCTGTCTCTGTGTAGCCTGGTGCCTGATTGCCTGGTTCCCTGGAGGGCCCCAAGCATATGCCTAGTAGCAATTAAAACCCAATGTGGGTTGTGGTCTCCCTTTTAATGCTTCCAGGCCTCTAGAGGACACCTGCCATGGCCACAGATTCTGCCCTATTGCACAATAGGGGGATGCTGAACAGAGGCCCCTTATGTCTGCCTTCTCTTTGACATGCTGCTCTCAGGGCAGGACCCATGCCTGGTGCTTCCCTGAGCTTCATGTGAGGGCCCAGATCACAGGTGCACTGGGGAGGTTGTCTCCCCTAGCTCTTGGAGGTGATTGAGAGTGGAAACTGGGGGCTAACTTTTGAGCATAGGCTGTGCACCTGGGTTTGTGACCAGAGTGCAGAGCCACTTTCAGAGACTTGGGTGTATGTGAGTGTGTGTAATATGTGGCTATGTGATATATGTACATGTGTGTGTGAGTGTAAATGTGTGCAGGTATGGTTAAGAACCTGTGAGTACCTATACATGCACACAAGCATATATGAATGTGTGTATGTGGCCTGAGTATGTAATATATCATATGTGTGTGTCATGTACATGTGTGGGAGTGTGTGCATATGTGTGGCTGTAGGTACATGCACATGTGTCTGTGTGCCTAATGAATCCCCATGAATCCCTATGGCTCAAATGGAGCTGCTTTATACACGCAACAGAGGTGAGCACTGTTGCCTGGGGGCCTTTCACCTTGCTGCTGGCCCCAGCTGGTGGCTCGCATGCATGAGAAAGTGCAGATGCCAACGCCAAAATCACTCCATCAAGCTCCAGCTGAAAGCCCAGGGGAAAGACACTGGGAATGCAACCTGGGAAGGAAAACATGAAATGACCACTGATACATTCATGTCCTTTGACCACAGATGCCTGGCTCATATCCATTCACTGCTCCCCAGTTTTGAAGCTTGTGTGCCTGCTGCCCTTCATTCTATCTGTGCCTCCCACTCTAAAACCCACTTCCATGTCTCTCTTTCCTCTAGGCAGTAACTCCAGTGTAGACTTTGATTCCCATTTGTGGACCCTTCTGTACCTAAGAACTTTTGTATGGAGCCATTTAGACAAACAAAACAAAAGATATAAAGTAGGGAAACTCAACATCCTTAGGGTCCTGGTCACTCACATCCCACACATGACCAGCCTTAAAACATGGTGATGGATGTGCCAGGCAGAGAGCTGAGGTAGGACCTTGTTCTACCATGCATTAAATGAGGCTCCCCCTCCTCCTGGCAAACAGTATCCCTGCCTGGGCCCAGGACCATGAGTGATGAGGACTGATGTTACAGCATGGGGCATTAAGCACCAAGTGAGAAGGTAATCCTCAGATGCAAGACAGGTGTTCAGTAGAGTTAGAGTTAATATAATGCTGAGGCTATTGAGGGTCATTTTTGATTCCATATAAATTTTTGAAATATTTGTTCTAAATCTGAAGTATGTCATTGGTATTTTAATAGGGATTGCATTGAATCTATAGATTGCTTTGGGCAGTATGGACATTTTAATGATATTAATTCTTTAAATCCATGAACAGGGTCTATGCTTCCACTTATTTGTACCTTTCTTAATTTCTTTCTTCAGTGTCCTATAGTTTTCCAAGTATATGTCTTTAACCTCCTTGGTTAAGTTTATTCCTAGGGACTTTATTTTTCTTGTTGCTACAGTAAATGGGATTTTCCCCCTAGTTTCTCTTTATGATGTTTCGTTGTTGGTATACAAAAATGCCTTTGATTTCTGAATATTAACTTTGTATCTGCTGTTTTTGTCAAATTCATTTATTGGGTTGAGTAGTTCATTGGTACAAAGTAGAAGGGGTCACAATACCTGATATCAAACTATATTACAAGGTCACTGTAATCAAAACAGTCTGGTACTGGCATAAGAACAGACACATAGATCAAAGAACAAAATAGAGAGCCCAGAAGTAAAACTATGTCACTATGGTCAATTAATATTTGACAAATAGGGCAGGAGCAAAATAGAGTAAAAATAGCCTTTTCAACATACAGTATTGGGAGAACTGGATAGGTATATGCAAAAAAGTGAAACTAGATCACCAGCTTACATCATATGCCAGAAAAAAACACAAAATGGATAAAAAGGCTTAAACATAAGCCATGGCACCATAAAAGTCCTAAAGGAAAACACAGGCAGTAAAATCTCAGATACCCTATGCAGCAATATTTTCACCAATATGTCCCTTAGAGCAAGGATATAAAGGAAAGAATAAACAAATGGGACTACATCAAATTGAAAAGCCTTTGCATGGCTAAAGAAAACATCAGCAAAATGAAAAGGGAACCAACCGTATGGGAAAATATATTTGCCAATGGTACCTTGAACAAGGGTTTGATCTCCAAAATATATAAAGAACTCATACAACTAAACACCAGGAAGACAAACAATCCAGTTAAAAAATAGGCAAAGGACTTGAACAGACACTTCTCCAAGGAGGACATACAGATGGGCCAGAGACAATATGAAAGTATGCTCAACATCACTAGCCATCAGAGAGATGCAAATTAAAACCACAATGAGATATCACCACACACTGGTCAGAATGGCTATCACAGACAAATCAACAAACAACAAGTGCTGGCAAGGATGTGGAGAAAAGTGAACCCTAGTACATTGTTGGTGGGAATGCAGACTGGTGCAGCCACTGTGGAAAACAGTTCGGAATTTCCTCAGAAAACTAAAAATGGAATGCTTTGTGACATAGCAATTACAATGCTGGAGTTATACTCTGAGAATCCTGAAATATCAATTCAAAAGAACCTATGCACCCATGTTGATAACTGCATTGATTACAATAGCCAAGTGATGGAAACAGCCTAAGTGAGTGGATTAAAAATATGTAGTACAGGACTTCCAGCCAAGATGGAGGTGTAGGTAGATACACTGTGCCACCTTCCACAACCAAAATAAGAACAACAACAAATTTAAAAACAAAAAACAACCAGAACTGACAGAAAATCACACTGTATAGAAGTCCAACAACCAAGGAGTTAAAGAAGAAACAGTCATCCAGACCAGTAGGAGGGGCAGAGATGGGCAGCCTGGCACAGAGGACTTGAGGCAAGGCAGCAGCTGGCAGACTGGGTAGTCCCACATTTGCACGAGGATAAGCTGGGAGGAACAACTGGGGAGTGAAACAAACCAGTGAAATAAAGCTTCAAAACATCTGACTAAAAAAACCTGTGGGGGTTGCAGTGGCAGGAGAAACTCCCAGCCTCACAGGAGAGTTTACTGGAGAGACCCACAGGGTCCTAGGACAGACACAAAACCACCCACCCAGGAATCAGCACTAGAAGGGCCAAATATGCTTGTGGGTAGTGGTGGAAGTGACTTAAAGCTGGAAGAGAGCTGAACAAGTGCCATTGTTCCCTCTCTAACCCCTCCCTCACAGATAGTGCCACAACACAGCGAACTGGGTTGCCCTGCCCTGGCAAATACCTAAGGCTCCGCCCCTTTCTATGTAACAGGTGCACCAAGACAAAAAAAAATCCCAAATGAAAGAACAGATCAAAGCTCCAGAAAAAATACAACTAGGTGACAAAGAGATAGCCAACCACACAGTTCAAAACATTGGTAATCGGGATGCTCACAGAAATGGCTGAATATGGTTGCAAAATAGAGGAAGAAGTGAAGGCTATGAAAAGTGAAATGAAGGAAAATGTAAGGGAACCAAGAGTGATGGGAAGGAAACCAGGACTCAGATCAATGGTGTGGACCAGAAGGAAGAAGGAAATATTCAACCAGAACAGAATGAAGAAATAAGAATTCAAAAAAATGAGGAGAGGCTTAAGAACCTCCAGGACATCTTTAAATGTTCCAACATCTGAATTATAGGGGCACCAGAAAAAGAAGAGGAAGACCAAGAAATTGAAAACTTATCTGAACACATAATGAAGGGGAATTCTCCAATCTGGCAAAGGAAATAGACTTTCAGGAAGTCCAGGAAGCTCACAGAGTCCCAAAGAAGTAGGACCAAAGGAGGAACACACCAAGGCACATCATAATTACATTAGTCAAGATTAAAGAGAAGGAGAGAATCTTAAAAGCAGCAAGAGAAAAGGAGACAGTTACCTACAAAGGAGTTCCCATAAGACTGTCAGCTCATTTCTCAAAAGAGACCTTGCAGGCAAGAAGGGGCTGGGAAGAAGTATTTCAAGTCATGAAAGGCAAGGACCTCCATCCAAGATGACTCTATCCAGCAAAGCTATCATTTAGAATGGAAGGGCAGATAAAGTGCTTCCCAGATAAGGTCAAGTTAAAGGAGCTCATTATCACCAAACCCTTATTATATGAAATGTTAAAGGGGCTTATCAAAGAAAAAGAGGAAGATCAAAAATATGAGCAGTGAAATGACAAAAAAAAAAAAACCAACAACAAGTCACAACTATCAACTGAACGTAAAAAAACAAAAACAAAAACAAAAAAAAACCCCAAAATGAAGTAAGCAAACAAGCAGAACAGGAACAGAATCACAGAAATGGAGATCACATGGAGGGTTATCAGCAGGGAAGGAGAAGGGGGAGAATGGGAGAAGAGGTACAGGGAATAAGTGGCATAAATGATAGGTACAAAATAAGCAGGGGGAGGTTAAGAATAGTGTAGGAAATGTAGAAGCCAAAGAACTTATATGCACGACCCATTGACATGAACTAAGGTAAGGGTAGGGAGAATGCAGATGGGAGGGGGTGTGCAGGGTGGAAAGGAATAAAGGGCGAAAATGGGACAACTGTAATAGTATAATCAATAAAATATATTTTTAAAAAACTGTGGTACATTTACACAATGGAATACTACATAGCAGAAAGAAAGAAGGAAGTCACTCCTACCTTTAGCAACAGCATGGATGGAACTGGAGAGCATTATGCTAAGTGAAATAAGCCAGGTGGTGAAAGACAAGTACCATATGATCTCACCTATAGGAGGAACCTAATTAACAAAACAAACAAACAAGCAAGATAGAACCAGAGGCATCAAAACAAGGAAGAGACGAACAGTGACCAGAGGGGAGGTGGAAGGGGGATAAGAGAGGAAAGTAGGGGAAGGCTTTAATCAACAAACAGGTATAAATTACCCATAGACCTAGACAGTAGGGTGGGGATTGACTGTGGGAGTGGGGTGTTAGCAGGGCAGGAGAGGACAATGGGGGAGAGCGGGACAACTCTAATAGCACAATAAAAAAAGGGTTAATATAATAACTTTCCAGCTGCCTGCATGACCCCACCCCTGCACCTGCCTCACACCTGGAGGAAGCTGCCAGTGCTCCCTGGGAGAAGCTGTGGTATGGCCCCACGATTCTTCACACTGGCTTATGTCTGTCCTGGTGGAGGCTCTGGCCCCAGTCTCAGTGGTGCTGAGGCCCTGCAAAAGGTCCTGGAAGAGCCAGAGCTGTGTCACTCATTTAGTTACAAGTGTCCTTCTTGGTCCAGGCAGACTCCTGAAGGGGGTGTGGCTGTCCCCTGGGACAGTAGGGATGACAGTGGCTTGGTTGTCTCACCTTGAGCCCCCAGAGCTGCTGACTGGCTCCCCTGTAGAAGGCCAGGGCATCACTCCTGTGCTTGCTGAGCTGGGCCACCACATGCAGACTCTGGTCTTCAAGCTTGTCATAGAGCGTTCGGATGCTGAAGTCCCCCAAGGTCCCAGTAGGGAGCAGACCCCCTGCGAGAGAGGCTTTGGAGAGAGACTGTGGGATGAGCAGGGCCCTGGGCCGGGGTGTGAGCTCTGTGGGATGGAGGTGCTGCCTGCAGGAGTAGGCATGCTCAGGACACTCAGGGGTAGGGGTAGCATTGGAGAAGAAAGTGGGGTCAGGCTTGGTGGCACAGGGGGGGAGGTGGCAGTGTCTGCACAGAGATCCTCCTCTGTGGTGTGACGAGTGGGGTCCTGCAGCCTCTGACTGCTCCGTCCTAGGTCCTGGCCTCACTCTGCCTTGCTGAGGGGGGTCTCCCTGTCTTGATTGTCTGTCAGCCACCTGAGGTGTCTGTTTGCTGGGTCCTCCAGGCTGAGTCTGACCTCTATCCCTTCCTTTCACCTAAATTTGTCTCACTTTCCCCATGTTGCCATAACTGTCTTGTATTTCCAGTGGCAGCTCTCACCAGACTGTCCCCACTGCTTTATGGACTCCTGCCCCACCCCCGTGAGCTTCTCTGAGGGGTATTCCACAGTACTCCCCACTAGACTCATACACAGCAGGCATTCACTAGGTGCATGTTTGGCTGAGGCACCTTCTCCAGCCTTCAGGCTGGAGTGTGGCCCAGACTGGCACCAGGAGAGCAGGTAACTTCGAATCAGGTCTTACACCCCTTGAACTCCTTCTTCCTCAAACTCTGCTCTGCTGGTAGGACCTAGGAGGTAGGGAAGCCCATCCCCTGGGGAGCCGGGTCTTGAGGAAGAAGGAAGGAAGGGAGTAAGGCTTCCTGCTGGCCTGTGTTTAGCAGGGCATGCCCTGCTAGAACAAATGTGAGACTGAGTGGGTGTCCACGGCAACCTTCACACCACCCTTTTCTAGGCCAGGTAGGTGCATGTGGGGAGCCCCATTAGTGCTGGCAAAGTGATGAGGCTTGTTCTGAGCAACACCCAGGGTACCCGCCCATGCATAATCTGCTTTGCATTTCTGTCCTCTGTGGCCAGGGTGGGGTCTGTCTCCTGAGCTCCCAGCCAGTCAGGTGGGTGGAAGGGCAACTTTTCAGAAGAAGAAAAGGGACCTTGCACACCATCAGTATTCTCCCCTCCATCTGTGCTGTCACATGCCCCACAGTGAAGGGGCTCTTCACCTTGTCCTAAAGGACCAGTCCTCTAACAAAAAGAACCCTGTCCCAGCACCCCAGGGGAGGCCTACCTGGACCACCTCCTCTTGTGGGGACTCCCAGAAATGGGTCCCCAGCCCCTGGGTCTGAACAGAGGCTATTTGGGGGGATTAAAGTGCTGATATCCATCACTGATTCTTTGTAGCTCCTACCTGTCTCCTCACTGCACACGCTCAGCACAGTCTACCCTGCTGATCACCCACCAGAGTGACACGTAGTGGGAAGAGTGGACTTGTCTGAACTCAGTCAGTCTCTGTCTCCCAGGAAGGCCCTGCCCTCCCTGTTCAGAGCCTTCACCAGGAAAGCAATGACTGGCCTCTACACCCCATGCCAAGACAGAGCAAGGCCCACCCTGGACGGGGTGTGTGTGTGTGTGTGTGTGTGTGTGTGTGTGTGTGTGTGGTGTGAGAAGGCCTGTGTTCAGGTTCATACAGCTAGCAAGACTCCAGTGCTAGTTTGACCCCATGACCATGCTTATGACCACCTGAACTCTTCCAGGCCCTGGCCCATTCAGCTTACTTCTTGGGATCCCCACTGCTCTGCAGTTAAGAATATTTACTTGGCATATAGTAGGAACCTGATAAAATTAATTTTCTTCCTTAAAAAAACAACAGTAGAGGCTACTATTAAGCTGTGTAACCTTAGGCCAGTGAGAATTACTGAGTCCTTCTGTCCCTTCGTCTGACATTGCCCAAAGGGAGGCAGCCCAGCTGTTCCTCCCCAGCAAGTGAAGGGTCTCCCCACCACAAGGCCTCCTCTCCATGCCCCTCTGCACACACTTTCTGCTCACAGTGGGTGCCATGGGGGTGGGGAGGTTTGGGTTCCTGGTTCTCCAGGTGTGAAGAAGAACTAACAGGGCAGGCGAGTGATCCCACAAAAGAACCCTGTGGGCAGTCCTCATTTCTGTCCCATGGTAAATGAGGACATAGCCAGAACTTGGTAGCCCTTGGGTCCCTGAGAATTCCTGACCAGCACAGTAGGCTCAGAGAGCTCTTGCCTCAAACCCAGTGGCACCCTCTCTTCAGCCCTGACCACCTTGGGACCCTGGGCAAGTCACTCACATTCCCTGAGCCTCAGTTTCTTTGTCTATGAAATGGAGAAGTGCATACCAGGAAACACCCAACTGTAGGTGTCATTGGAAGAACCACATGGACAACATGAGTATCCCACAAACTGTCAGTACTATAGAAATACAGTATGTTGCCCAGAACATGTATCTGGGTAGGAAGGGGGTACAGAGAAAGTGAACAGAGAAGAGATGTACTTCACCCAAGTGTGGTACCTGTGCCCTGGGTAATGGCTCTATCCTGGGAATCAGCTCCTTCAGAGCCCTGAGGACACTGGCCTTCATGGAATGGAGGGCTGGAAAGAAGCAACAGCCTCAGTGCATAGGTAGCATAGGGCTAGTGTGGCCCCGAGTGCCAGCAACAAGCCCAGATCAGCTCAGGAAGACACCCTTTCCCTTATTCACAGGGCCACACTGGGCTCATGGCTGGGGCAGGGAGAGAGGTGTGAGAGGCAGAAGGGGACTCACCTATCCCTGAGGCATGCACACGCAGTGGGCACATGGGGCTCTCTGAGGACCCTCCATTGAGGTCTCTGAGCCCTCAAGGGGAAGGTCTGGGCCAATGAGGGTCTCAGCATCAGGCCCAGGCCCATCAGCAGTGCAGTTGCCAAGCCAACAGCCAGCAGCACCCCTGCAAGATGAGGGGAGAGGAATGGGAGCCACATGGTGTCCTCTCAGAACTTTGCCAGGCTGCAGGGCCCTGGAGAGTCCTGCATTTGCATTTGCCTCCATGTTCCTGGTCTCTGTGTTCTGCTGCCTCAGAAACAACTCTTATTCCTGGCCTGGGGCTTTACAATGTCAGGGGTCCAACTGGGGGGTCCTACTCAAGCCAGCACCCCTCATATGTGGGCCCTTCTAGGACACTGCTGCTTGGCTTCCCCCCCCCCACCCCCACCCCACTTATCCTAGCACCAGGCCTGCTCCATGTGTTTTGCTGGCAGCCCCAGGACCAGATGGCTTTGTACTTCAGCCATTAGAGGGCTGCCTTTTTGTGGTCTACCAGGAAGTGGCTAAAATGGTCCCTGTGTCTGGGGCTCAGCCAGGAAAGCTCAATTCAGAAGATGAGAAGAAAAGAAGACAGAAAGATAAATTAGACAGATTTCCAGTCAAGGTGGTGGCATAAGAAACATGCCTCACCTCCTTGCACAATCATATCAAATTACAACTACATTATAGAACAACAATCACTGAGAATTGTTGGAAATCGAGTTCAATAGAAGTCCGACAACTATGGAATTAAAGAAACCACATCCATCCACTCTGATTGGATGGATAGAGACATGGAATTGGCTTGTGCCACATCCATGTGTTGTGAATAAAAATTTGGAAGGGATATCTTGGGAGTGAGGAGTCCCAGCCCCACACCAGGCTGCTCAGTCCAGGGTTCCAGTGCCAGGAAGATCAGTCCCCATAACTCCTGCCTGCAAGATCCAGCAGGGACTGAGTCAGTGGAAGAAACTTCTAGAATCCCAAGCAGTTCCTGTTAAAGAACACACACATGGACTTACTCAGGCTCATTTCCTCTGAGCTCCACACCATGGTAGCAGTGGCATACAGAGAGGAAGTGAAGTGTCTAGCATCGAGGTGAGAGCTGAGGGACAGCTTTCTCCCAGATAGAAAAGTAGGCAGAAGCCAATGTTCCTTTTCTGATCCCGCCCCCAACAAACGCACAGAGCTGGGAGGTAGATGCCATATCTGAGACTCTGTGAACCTAACACTGTTTGCCCCACCCTGAAAATCCCCTGACACTCCACCCCACCCAATTTATAGGTGCACCAAAGCTGTTAACAGAGACTATTCCAAATGAATGGCTGTTCTTCACAACTTCCTGAATCCTCTCAAACAGGTTGTTGCCTCCATGCCTCTTGCTAAGTGGCCACAGGTGTAGCTCCAGCAGCAGCCAGCCTAGATTCACAGCTTGGCTTCACCTGGGAATCTCCATGCCCAGCACAAGTAGCAGCTTTCTCAGATTGCTTTACAGCTCAGAAAGAGTGGCCCCAGGCAAAACACAGGTGGGGGCTGACCTTGGCCTGCACAACCTGGGATATTCCAGACCTGCCCACCCAGTGGACAGCAACAGACCACTTCAGAGCACCACCACCCTGCCTCTGCACGGCTGATCCTCCATGGAAGGTAGTGGTTGATGGTCAGTGGGCACAGCCAGTGCTTGTAGCTGACTGGCCTGAGTAAATCCCTTCCACTGATCTGCCAAAAGCAACCAAGGCTCAACTACAAGAGGAGAGTGTACTCAGCCCACATGAAGGGTGCACCTCAACTACCTAGCTTGGGTGATAGGGGAGGCTGTGCCACTGGACCCTACAGAACACCTACTACACTAGGCCACACTACCAAGACAGAAAATCACAGCAGCTCTACCTAACAATAGAAACACAGGGAGGCTGCCAAAATGAGGATACAAAGAAACATGGCCTAAATGAAAAACAAATAAAAACTTCAGAAAAAGAACTAAACAAAAGGGAGATAAGATAAGCAATCTGTCAGATGCAGAGTTCAAAACACTGGTTATAAGGATGCTCAGGGAACATAGTGAGGATTTTACCAGCATAAAAAAGACCCAGTCAGAAATGAAGGAGCCACTAATAGAAATAAGGAACAATTCACAGGGAAACAAAAGTAGAATAGATGAAGCAAAGAATCATATCAATCATTTGGAACACAAGGAAGCAAAAAGCAAGCAATCAGAATAAGAAATAAAAAGAATCCAAGAAAATGAGGATACTGTAAGCAGCCTTTGGGATAACTTCAGGAGGTCCAATATTCACATCATCAGCGTGCCAGAGAAAGAGAAGAGTAAGAAATTGGAGAGCTATTTGAAAAAATGATGAAAGAAAACTTCCATAATTTAGTGAAGGAAATAGCCATTCAAGTCCAGAGAGCACAGAGAGTCCCAAACCAGATGGATTCAAGAGGCCGACTCCAAGACACATCTTAATTAAAATGCCGAAGGTAAAGATAAAAAGAAAATCTTAAAAGCAGCAAGAGAAAAGCAGTTAGTTACCTACAGGGGAGTTTCTACAAGACTATTAGCTGATTTCTCAAAAGAAACTTTGCAGGCTAGAAGGGATTGGCAAGAAATGTTCAAAGTCATGGAAAGTAGGGACCTACGCCCAGTTTGCTCTACCCAGCAAAGCTGTCATTTAGAATCGAAAGGCAGATAAAGAGCTTCCCAGACAAGAAAAAAGTAAAGGAGTTCACCATCACCAAAACATTATTATATGAAATGTTAAAAGGTCTTATTTAAGAAAAAGAAGAAGATCTAAAGCATGAACAATAAAATGGTAATACATTCATCTCTATCAACAATCAAATCTGAAAAACAAGCTAAGCAAACAAGAGCAGAGACAGAATCATGGGTACAGAGAGCATACTGACAGTTGCCAGATGGGAGAATGTTGTGGGGGAATGGGTGAAGGGTTGAGAGGATTAAGAAGTACAAATAGGTAGTTACAGAATAGCCATGGGAATGTAAAGCACAGTATAGGAAATGGAGTAGCCAAAGAACTTATACACAAGACCCATGGACATGAACAATTGGGTGGGGATTGCCTGAGGGAGTGGAGGGTGCTAAGTTTGGGGGCAAAGGGGGAAAAAATTGGGACAACTGTAATAGCATAATCAAAAGATATAATTTAAAAAAAAGATAGGGAAACCACAGATTAGGTGAGGATAGGCATCTCTGTGACCCTGTGATTCCACTCAGGGCCCTGTTCACCATGAAGTGATCCCATGCACTGGAGCAGGCACTCTGTTCACAAGGGCAGGTCCCAGGACTGAGGGAAGGGAGGCTGAGGAACATGACCCTGGAAATGAAGTCCAATTTTCTTTGCCTGGTAATGAGGTCGCAGTTGAAGGACAAGCCCATCCTTGTACACATCTGTCATCTCTGGGGCAGTGCCAGAGTCACAGACAAGGCTGGACACACATGTGGTCCATCTGGATCCTGGCCTCTCTGGTTTGGGTCATTACCTGTGATTGCTGTCCAGTTGGGGCCTAGGTTTGGCATCCTGTGCCTGATGATGCCATGCCTGGCAAGCTGGTATGGGGAGGAGGGCTGCATGGGGGCTTGGCCTGGGCCACAGGCCACCCCGTTCTTCTTCACCAGCACTACAGCCATACTCTCAGGCAGACCGTTGTCTTGAAATACATATGTGCCTGGATCTAGGAACTGGTGAGCAAACCTGGGGGTGAAGGCCAAAATATGGGGAGAGGTGGCTGCTCATAGTAGGCTAAATCTGGCTGACTTCTTCCCATGGTCTTGGGAAGCTGCCTGTAACCCTCCCTCTCCCACCTATGCATGCTCACAGTCTACAGATTCCCATCCTCCCATGTCTCCTCTTGCCCCTTGAGGAAGACACCGTTACCTACACTGAGGACCCAGCCAGCCCCACCATGCCCCCAGGTAGCCCCATGTGGTCACCTAGAAAAGTTGAGATGAGTCTCTTGTACCAGGTGACTGAGTCTCCTGAAGGCCCCAGAGTCCCAGTGGGGGTTGCTGTTGAACAGGTGTTGCTTCTGGTACACAGGGTAGTGACTGGCTGAGCGATCTGGGGAATGAGCTGGGGTTGGGCTGGGTCCTATAGGCTCCCCAGGCCCCAGCCATGGGTGGCCCACATGCAGGGAGCTTAGTGTTGTTCCCTCAGTTTCCATGAAATGTTTCCAATGAAGTGACTTTCCATCCTTTCATGTGTGTAATGAGGCATTGGTAACCTTGGTGCCAGGACAAGATCTGTCTTCCTTCAGCCTACAGAGTAAGCACACCACCACACGATGGCTTGCAGCAGGGCCCCCAGGCCCCAAAACCACTTGTGGGTAAAGAAGGACAGGTGCCCTGGCACCTTCAGAAGTGGGACCTGTTTAACTCTGTGCCCCTGGGAGGCAGCACAGTGCAAGCATACAGTAGGCACTCGATACATGCTGTCCATGGCTGAGAGTGCACAGTGTACTAGAGGGTAGTCAGAGTTGCTAGTAGAAACACAGGTGGACATGGCCTGCCCATTCCCTGTTCACAGGTGTCAGCTCCTTGCTCCAGGCTACACCGAGGTGGGGCTCCAATCCCACCTTCATACCATGTGAAGGGGGGACACTTCGGACTCACTTCACAGGGAGGGTCAAGGTTGCCCCAGGTCCTGTGATTTACAGAAGAGCTTGGCCTGGAGCTCAGGGCACAGAGGTCTCATTGGGAGTTCATTGTCCAAGATTGGTTTCCTCCTCTGATGCTCATGGACATGGCACTCCGTGGGAGGAAGTTAGGTTTTTACATAACGGGTAAGACCAGACTCTTTACTGACTTCTGCCTGGGCCCAGTGGTCATTCTGTTCAAACATGGTCAAAGGCATCAACTGTGCTACACTCCCCAGGCCCCCACCCCCAACACCAGGACTGCAGCTGAAATTCCCCAACCAGACACAGAAGCTCTGAGCCATGACAAAGACACCTCCATCTTTGAGCTTTTCTTCTGTTGTTTTGTACGAGGCATTCTCTGTACTCATATGTTGTGGTTATAAGACAATGAGCGAAATAGCCTTTGTATTTGTTCTGTATCCATACTTCTCTGCCCCATAGTTTGTCTCCTCAAAATCCAGTTTTTTCCCCAAAAATCTACACACCCAAAAAAAAAGAAAATCCAGTGTGGGTTCTGTCGTGCATTGAACACTGCAGATCTGTCCCTGTCTCAGCCAAGCCCAGTGCCTGGCCACTGGTGGCAGCCAGTGGGTGGGATGTTGGGGTGCCCTTCCATACACATCAGCACCCTGAGGGAGTGCCAGGTGAGAGAATGGGAGGGAGTCAGGTCCACTGAGGGCCTGGACCATCGCTTGATGTGTAGGGTGTGGACCTGAGCCAGTCAGGGGCAAGGCCCTTTACTGTCAGTGAAGGCCATCTTGAGGAGAGGACTCAGGCTTATCCTGTGAAGTCTCTGGGTTTGGAGTCATAGGGAAGGAGACAGTCCTTATAAATCAAGGTGTCCCAGAGGGAGGGGTCTGCTGGGAGGCTGAGGGGTCTGGCCCTGTGAGGGCTCCTGGCCCTGGCAGGACAACTGCCTGGCACAGAGCAGGCCTGCAGGAGGACTGGAGTCCAGGTCAGAGTTCATCTCAGTGGGTTCCCACCTCCATCAGGCACAGAGGTCTGACACCCCTGTGGACTGCAGGGAGAGGTCATGGAATGTTAGAGTTGGAGCACATACTCTGGAATGTGAAATTGAGGCCCAAAGGAAGTGACCCATAAGGCAGAGAGCACAGACTTGGGACTGTACGCAACCTCACTGGACAGCCAGGCAAGGGAGGGATGAGAGCCCAGACAGGAAGGAGGGCCCAATGGACAGACTCACTGTGGGGAAAAATAAGAAGCTGGAAAAGAATCACATCCCCCTCTACCAGGCAGATCACCGGGTTTGGAATCTGGGGATGAACACTGGAGTCCTGGGAGATAGGGTGCTCTGGGCCTGCAGTCCCATGACGTCTTTGCAGCTGGGGCCTGGACACAGGTGGTCCTAGAGAGTTTGAGGAAGGAGAGCTGGAGGACCTGGGCCTATCTGGGGGCACTACACCCACATATTCACCCCATCCTGTCTTCCTTCCCTTTTAGGAGCAGTGCCAGCCCTTCCTCAGCCCTTGTCCTTAGGACTGCCTTCCCACATGGCCCTCCTGAGACTTGCCAGGTGCTCATCTCCTGAGGCAGAGCTAGAGGTTCCCCCAAAGCACCCCATCCCAAGCCCTTCCAGGAAGAGGCAGCCATGCCCCTCACCCATCTCACCCTCTCTGGGAAAGCCGGGGCTGCATTCAGTCTGACTGCTGGGAGCTTCCCTTACCGAGGAAGGAGCCAAGCGTGTCCTCTCCTGAGATGAGAAAGCCGACGATGCCATGGGGACCACACTGGACCAGATGGACCCGGGCACTCCCATGGAAGAACTGGTCTGGGCCCAGAGTGCTTGCTACTTCCTGAGAACACACAGCACAACGTTATGTGCTCAGGAAGGGGAGGAGGGGCAGTGAGCCTGCACTGAGACTCAGTGAGGATGATCCCTCAGCATAGCCCTGGTCAGTCTCCCTCTGGACATATTTCCTTCCTCACTAAATCCTGTTCAGGTGGCTTCCTGCAGCCTGGGCTCCTCCTCATCTTCAGAAAACACCCCTTACTCAGCTCAGGCCCCTCAACTGGGTCATCATTTGCCCCTCTTTTCTCTCAAATTGCAAACATCCTACTTAACAGAACAATTTAGCAACATCCCCTGTCACCTTCAATCTGCTGTGCAGTCCCCACCCTTTCAGTAGCAAGCAGACACAGCCACCCAGAGCCTTCTGGCAGACAGACATACAGGGTGAGCTGACAAACAGGCCCTGGTCCCCTGCCCCTTCCACCTCAACAAAACTTCAAGGCCCTGCAGAGAGCCACAGCCAACACCAAGGCACCCAGAGGTGGCCCTGTCCTGTGGCCAAAGGTCTGGGCTGGGACTATAGCGGCTCATCATTTCTGTGACCGTGGTGAGTGGTTTCTTACCCCTGGGCCTCAGCCCCACTTCTGTAAAGTAAAGCTGGTGTTTTCTAAGGTCACTTGTGGATCAAACTGGATGGTTAACATTGGCATAAGAAATGCCTTCCATCTTCCTTCCTGCCCTTCCTCCAGCCCGCAAAATGGAAATCCACACAGATAGCAGCATGCTAGGCAAAGACAACCAGTTATCACATGGACCTTCCCTTCCAGTGCTTGGTTTCTTTAGACTTGGTGCCCGGGGGCTCTATCTCCCCCATCCTCAGCAAGCAGAGGCTGCCCTCCCAGCCAGCCCTTCTGGGAGCTGGGCTCACCCTCTGGGTGCTGTCCCCTGCTTCACCCTTCATGCTGAGGATTAGCTCTCTGTGGGGGCCCCAGGCCAAGGAGAGCTGGGGGGCCCTGGCCAGACACTGGGCATCACAGAGCTCTTCTGCTGAGACATACTCCCGGCACTGGCAGCTGTGGAAGAAGAGAGGGGGGAGAGCTGTTGTCTCCCTGATGCTCCTCAGCCAGCCTAGATGCCCACCTCTCAGACAAGGACCAAGATGTCCGATCTTTCTACGTAGCGAGTGCATGTGTAGTGCAGAACCATCAATGACTTGTTAACATGTTCTTTCTTGCTCCTGCTTCTGTGCCAGCAGGCACATCCCAGAATGGAAGCTCTACCTGGGATAGAGCCTGGCCCTGCTTGAGTATTTTTGCTCTGGGCATCCTGCTGGGGTAAGAGGGAGGACAGAGAGCTGTTCCGTCTGGAACAGTCCTGTTTATTCAGCAGACTTCCTAGCACAGCAGTTCTCTCTCCTCTCCCCCTCCCCTGCTTGCTCAGGCGACTCCATCCAGGCCACAGATCAGCTGCAGCAATAGAACTCAGGACAAAATCAGGGGTCCCATGGGCTTGGCATCAAGTCAGGGTCTGCTTCTGGCAGCTGGCTCAGGGCCCTGGGTGTGGGCCTCACTGTTCCTTGATGCAGCACCTCCTCAGCCCTGGCTGCTGCCCACCCCCTACCTTCCTCCCAACCCCGACTGGTGTGCCTTCGCTCCCCTCTTGGGAATGCTGCCATGGACAGCTTCTGGAAGGACCTTGCACTCAGCTTGGGCTCCCCTCAGGGTGGGGTCCCACCAACATCCTCTAGATGGGCCTCTAGGGATGGTCAGGACCTGTCTGGGGATGGTGATTTCATTCTGTTCTCAGCAGTGTTCTGTCACTCACATGCCCAGTTCTGCGCTGAGCTCCCCGCCCACCAGATGACAAAAGGAGGAGCAGTTGTGCTGCTGGGGGGACACACACTTGCCAGTTGCAGCCAGGCGAATGTCCCCAGGTGAGCAGCGCTCAGCGACCTGCAAGACATGTCAAAGAGTATGGAGTGGGGACTCTCAGCTTCAGAGAACATTCCAGAGACACAGGCAGGGCTTCTGGGGAACCTGGCTCCTCTGAGAAGCCACCTAGTTAATGTGCTAAGGCTAGGGTTAGGTGTTATTATACACAAGTAATAGAAGGCAAGTCTGCTGCCTTGGGGAGATAATTGGGAGGTCTAGCTCTGGGGAGACTAGACCCAGATCCACACACAACAGCGAAGATCACTTCCTAGGAAGTGAGCAAGTATCAGCTGGAGTGAAGTGGGGGGTTAGTCAGGGAAGGTTTCCCGGAGGAGGTGATGGTGAGACTGGTTTTGAAGATTGTAAGGGCAGGACATTGGAGAAGTCAGAAAGACCAGAGTGTGTCAGGGCTTTCTGTCCCATATGACTGGCTGGATGAGATGGCTCCCTCTAAAGACATTGCTATATTTTAAAAAGAAATCATATGCAGAGCCTTCAGAGCTGACCATGGAGGGGACTTGGATCTTGTTGCCACCAGGGCTGTGTGCCCAGGGACAGATGCTGTGCTCTAGCTCTTGGTTTTACAGTGCTCCAGGGATATCATCTGCCCATTGATGTTCACTCAGTGGCCCCCAGAGCCACCCTGACTGCTGTAAGCTTCCACAAAATGCTCCTTGATTCAAACAGACTTGCACACAGCAGGGAATGGGGAATGACCTAATCACTCCACCTTCCTGCACAATACGGACACTGGCTCTGTAAGGAAGAGTATGTGTCCTGTCAGGATGTGACTCTCAGCCCAAAGGACCAAACATTAACCAAATAGCCCATGAAAAGTGCCTGGCAAGCAGAGGACTCTGCACATGCTGCCTGTTCTCACTCCACTCAGGCCTTTCCCCCATGGCTGCAGAGTGGCTGGTACCTGGGGCTGACAATCCTCGTTGCTGTTGTTCTCGTCACTCTCCAGGCCTCTCTTATTGTAGGATTTATGTCCTGCCTGGCAGATGCAGGACCCATCCGACTTCTGAAAGACCCTGTTGAGGCCCCGACATGTACACTGGGAGGCACCTAAGCACAGAGAGTTCCTGTCACCTGTTACAGGCCCCTGACAGTGGACCAGAGAAAACAGTCAACTTTCCATCCCTGTCCACAGGGGTTTATGATCCAGACACCTACCTTTACCAAACACTGGACTTACAGACTTTGTGGGGGTTGAATAAGATCTTCTAAATCAGTGATTCTAAACTCTGACTTTGCATTAGATTCACCTGGGAAGCTTTTAAAGAACATTCATGTCCCGGTCTCTGGGCATCTACCTTTTAAAAAGTCCCTTGCAGGTTTTAAGGTGTAGCCTGGGCTAAGAACTATGATGTAGATGAACAAGTTGATGCCTTGTGTGGAAGGCATGATTCTTGTCCAAAATCACACAAAGTCACATGGGGCAAGTCCTAAAGGATGGGCATAGGCCTCTGTCTGCAGGAGACAAGAGGAGAGAGCTCTGGAGAGACTGAGACTTCTTGGGAAGCTTGAAGGATGAACTGGACTGGAGGGGGAAGAGCTGGGAGAACAGGGGTCCTCAGCAAAGAAGGTAGTGGGTAGGAAAGCTCAGGTTTTATTTGGAAGACCAAAGAGTCCAGGTAAGTGTTCTCTGGAAAAAGGAGCTCGGAGAGAGGTGCGATTAGGCCCTCATAGTGGACTAGGGTCCACTGCAATCCAGCCTGTTTGCCAATATCGGCATTTATGACTGTTTATGGAAACTGAAAACCTCATGTGAAGTTTAGCCCTTGTCAGTTTGTTGTAAGTAACTGCTCATATCCAGTGAGTCATGACCAGTGGACCTGCAGCAGTATTAATAGAATGAATTGATTAAAATTCTACTTTTTTTTCCCCCTGACAGGGTCATATTTTTTTCCTAAAAGAATTTAAGGGCCATTAATAAAAGAGATAATTATTTCTACTAAAGTGATAGAAAATATTCTCCCACCAGTCAGGTTCTAGATGATCAAGCCCTCTTTAACATTTTGATTTTAGAATATTCTTTGGCTCATCTGAACCAGCTCCTTGCTAAGACCCTAGGTACAACAACAATCTAGGAGTTTTCCTTGACTCCTTGTTGTCCAGAGCACTGGGCTTCCATCTTGGTTTTGTGGAGCCCTGTGGTGCCATAGAGGTCTTTGGGGGACTTCCTGGGTATAGGAGTGACTAAGTGGGTGCAGGTATGAGGCCTCACCCTTGGTTCAATATGAAACACTTTGATTTTATCAATACATGTTTTATATTAATTCCTTAAATGAGAACTCTTTTGGAAAAGAGTTCTGTTGCTAAAGAATACTTTGAACAAAAGTCTGGCCTGGAGTTGATGACTATGGAATTAAATATCCTCACCCGAGGAGTTTTTTCATTGCTTTTACAGAAAGAGAGAGACAGAGAGAGGGGGAGAGAGAGAGAGAAAGAAACAGAAACAACGATGTGAGAGACAAACATGGATAGGTTGCCTCCTCTACGCACCCAGAGCGGAAAACAAACCCTCAACCTTTTGGTATACAGGGCGACACTAACCAACTGAGCCATACCAGCCAGTACCGCAGATTTATGTTAAAAGTATCATTTAAAAAATCTTTCCCCCACCATCTCAACCCAACAAGATTTTACTCATCCTCATTCCTATTGAAATACAAGCTTTTCCATAAATTTCCTTGATCCTACCATGCAAAAGCAACTTCTTTCAATTTTGAATGATCTGAACTTCCTTCCTTGTAGCACTTGACACTTCTGCTGACTTATTATATATTTTCTCTTTCTTCCCATTAAATCTATCTTAGTATATTCCAAAGTGCCTTTGTGCAGCAATAATTGGAGTTAGTGTTTATGAGATCACCTTTAAAATAAATTAACTAAACAATTATCCACCTCATCCCAAAAGGGAAAAAGGAAGTTTACAAAAGTGTATATACTGCCCTGGCTGGTGTCTCAGTGGGTTGAGCATCGTCCCAAAAACCGAGAGGTCATCAGTTTGATTCCTGACCAGGGCACATGCCTGGGTTGTGGGCCAGGTCTCCAACTGGGGGTGTGTGAGAGGCAACCAATTGATGTTTCTCTTCCTTCCTTTCTCTCTCTCTTTAAAAATGAGTAAATAAGTAATTTTTTAAAAGTGTATATACTTACAAGAACATTTTCTACCTTCGGCAATGGCAGAGTAGTTTATTTCAGGCCAATTTTCTGATAATTTAAAACTAGAAAATCCAGGAAAAAATCAAGAAAACATCTGTTTGGGAGAATAAAGAACTTAACTGAGGATTTGGAAAAAAATCTGGAAAGGAAGGAAGTCCAGAGGAGTGAGCCCTACATATGGGGCTTCAGGATGTATCATACGGACACAGAAGCAAAAATGGGACCCACCAAGAAGGAGGGTCTTTGGGAAACTGCACAGGCTTCCCATGGGACCACTGAAGGGCTACGCCCCAGTAAGTACTGACTGCAAAAAAAAAAAACCCAACTCTGTCAAAATCTGATTTTCTGAACCCCTGATGAACTGAGCTGATTTGTTTCGACTGTAACTTCCTTCCAGAGTGAAAGTAACTCCTCTACAGAGGAAGGAAACAGCTTCCGGAATTTCAAATGTTCTCTAAAATTTTCATTCACCGTGCCTGGCATTTAGTAACAAAAATAACCAGATGTACAAAACATTCCCATAAGAATTGTTAAAAAATCAAGAGAAAAATTCAGGCAATAGATACAGGCCCTCAAGAGATCCAAATGTTCACTTTACATTGTGATTATTTTGGCCCTGACTGATGTGGTTCAGTTGGTTGGGCATCACCCCGCAAAGTGACAGGTTGCTGATTCAATTCCCAGTTAAGGCATATGCCTAGGTTGCAGGTTTGGTCCCTGGGTGGGGTGTGATGAGAGGCAACCAATTGATGTTTCTTTCTCACATTGATGTTTCTCTCCCTCTCCCCCTCTTCTCATCTCTCTAAAACTAAACTAAACTAAACTAAACTAAACTAAAACAAACTAAACTAAACTAAAATAAATTGTGATTATTTTGTTGGATAAATCAAATGACAAGGTGTAGAATTTCAACAGAGAACAACTATAAAACACTAATAGAGGGAAGGAAGATAGCAGAGGAGTAAATGGAAGTCACACTGACCTCCTCCCAGGACCAATCTGGAATTACAACTCAATTGTGGAGAAACCACCCAGAACAAACAACTGACCAATAGCCAGAGAGAAGCCATATAACTTTGGACATGCAAGACCAGTTTTGCCACAACCTGTCTGGTAAGGAGTGCAGTAGAGATTCAAGAGGGCTGCCTGGGTGCCCATAGATGGCAGCGCTGGTGGGATAATTAAGTAGCTAGTTGGATCCCTAGGAGAAGATTGGGGTCTAAACCCTAAGCTAGGATTCCCAGCATAGAACACCAGAGCCCAAAAAGTACACAGATAACAACCAAAGGTGAAAAGCGGCAGGATTACTCTCTGCCAGAGACAGAGGGTTGGAGATGCAAGGGCCATTTAAAGGGCCAATGCACAAATTTTCAGATGCTGTCACTTACTGGAGCCTCAGGCGAAGGCACGGGCAGAGTGGGCTGGAGACAACTGAGAAGAGACTGGGGATGGAAGCCTTGGAGGGAGAACTGAGAGAGTAGCCACAGGGATCCGGATGCTGAGTCTTGCCCCAGACCAAGCAGCCTTCATGCTCAGACAGACCACTCCCCTCTGAGGGGCATCAGCCTGAGGTGAAACAATAGCCCGAACCCCATGAGAGTCTCTGCCCTAGTCCTTTGGTGCTTAATGAAGAGTCTGACTGCTGAATCCTAGTGATCAGATGAACAACCAAAGGAGGTAGCCAGAGACAATAGATTACTGGAAAAGGTGAGGCAGAGTGGACTAGAGAGACTTGAGGAGAGGCTGGGAATGGAGGCTTTTGGGAGAGAACTGAGAAAGTAGCTGCAGGATCTGGTGCTGAGCCAACCCCCATACACAACAACCATCCTGCTCAGGCAGACCACTCCCCTCTGAGCAGCAGCAGCTGCAGGGGAAACAATAGTCCCCACCCCAGGAGGGATTCAGCCCTACCCTACAGTGCTCAAACCTGACTGCTGAGTGCAGAGCGACCATATTAACAATTGAAGGAGACAGCCAGTGACAGAAGATTACTGGAAGTATGGAACAGGAGGCCTAAGGTCAGACAGGGTTAACATTTGATATCACCAGAGGCAGATCCAGAAAGAAAAAAAAAAACAGTAGTAAATATAAGAGGCTACTGAGACAAAATCCACCGTGGTCTTCTTCATGGTTTGTGATGTTTTCTTTCCTGCACAGCTTTATAACATTCATTTCTTATCCAGCGACTTTGTATATGCCACTAGATTTTATATTATAGTGTTTTTCCATTCACGTATTTTGCTCCTCCCTTCTCTTAGCCCATTTTACCTTCTTCTTTCCTCACATTGTTTTCATGTCAAATTTGGTTTTCTCTTTAGCTACAATGCATTTCCATTCCAGACTCTTACTATTTCTCCCCTGTCCAGACATGAAAAATGAATTCTCTCATCAAGGGTCATTTCACATCCTTCTGCTCAGCTCTTAAAATACCCTCGTTCTCTGTATACCTTTAATAAACTTTGCTAGTTGGTTATGGGTAGGGTAGTTGTTGTTGCATTGTTTTCTAAGGTTATCTCTAGAGCTTCACTAATTTTGTATTTTCAGTAACAAACTTTACTGGACCCCTCTCCTACTCTTTTTTTTTTTTGACTCAAATTTTAATTCTTCTGTCTTAGCCTTTTTTTCCTTTTTCTCTTTTGTCTTTCTTCTATTTCCCTTTCATCCTGCCCTTTTATTTTTCTTTATTCTCCCTTTTTTTTTTCTTTACATCCCAAATTTTAACTTTTCCCTCACTTAGTCTGGATTTTGTTCCTCACTCTTAGTATTCCCTCTCCCTCTATCATTACAAAATCACTTCCCATTCCTCTAAACACCACTGGACTTTTCTTTGTTTCTTTTTTCCTTCTCATTCTCATACTAACTATATTAATTTTAGCTCATTTGTTGTTGATAGTACTCCGATGGATCTTTCTCTCTAATTTGGTTCCTATATTTCTATTAATTATTTAATATTTTCCTTCCTTTTTTTTCTCTCTCACTTTATTTTGTTTTATGCTGGTTTGATTTCTGTTTACACCTAATATTGTACACTTCCCTTCTCACACTCTTCATTACCTTTCTTTATTCATGGGGTAAATTTTACCTTCTCTCCTTCCATTGCTCCAACTCCCAACTCTTATTAGTGCCCCTTGCTCTACCCTCTCAAAATCATTTCTCTTTCAGTAGGTAATCTCATATCCATTCTCCTTTCTTGTAATAGTCTTAATCTTGTTACACCCTTATTAATACTGGTCCACTTGCTATTGACAGTGGGATTGTAGAGGGAAGTTATATTTTTGGGTGGGGGTCTGTTTCTTGGGCTCTGTGGTTTCATTCAGGCAGTGCCTGAAAAACAGCACACAAGACACGGTGGGTGGCGTGACCCTCAGTAAATCAGCAGCAGGAAAGGTCCCATGAAAGAATGACCCAACAACAATCAAAGCCCCTTTACATCCAGAAAACTAGCATAAAAGTCATAAAGGACATCCCAAGAACATCAAGTTCAGGTGATCAAGGAGACTGATCAGCACCACTGAATCTCACAGGCCTCCTACCATAGAAGTTCACATCACAAAGTCAGAAAGTCAAAACAGATCAATTTAAGGAACAGAAGCAAACAAGAAGAGTCCCACAAAAAATGGGAAGACAAAGAAACAACCCCCAATAAAAGAGAAAGGAGGAATCCTCAGAAAGAATGCTAAATGAAATAGAAGCACATCAACTATCAGATATTGAATTCAAAACAATGATTATAAGGAAGCTCAATGAACTCAGTGCAAATTACAAAAACCTACAGGGAAATTATGAGGAACTTACTGCAAACTATATCAGCATAAAAGAGGACATAGAAACAATCAACAAGGGCCAAGAAGAAATGAAGAATACAATTTCTGAATTAAAGAACACAGTAGAAGGAATCAAAAGCAGGCTTGATGAAGCAGAGGATTGAATCAGTGAGTGAGAAGACAAGGTAGAAAAAAACTCCTTAAAAAGGCAAGAAAAGGCCCTGGACGGTATAGCTCAGTGGACTGAGCACAGGCCTGTGAAGCAAAGGGTCCTGGGGTCAATTCCCAGTCAGGGCACATGCCCGGCTTGAGGGCCAGGTCCCCAGTAGGGGGCCTGTGAAAGGCAACCACACATTGATATTTCTCTCCTTCTCTTACTCCTTCCCTTCCCATCTTTCTAAAAATAAATAAAAATACTTTTTAAAAAAAGCATGAAAAGAAAAAAAGACTAAAAAAGGAAGAAGAGGTATTAAGGGAAATGCAGGACAACATGAAATGGGATGATATCTGTATAATAAGGAGGGCAGAAGGAGAAGAAGATCAAGGGATAGAAACACTGTCTGAAAAAGTAATGATGGAAGACTTCCCAAATTGGATGAGAGAAAAATCCACACAAGTCCAGGAAGCAGAGAGGGTCCCAATCAAGAGGAACCCATAGAGGTCCACTACAAGACGCATCATAATTAAAATGGCAAAATTTGAAGACAAAGAATCTTAAAGGCAGGAAGAGAAAAACAGGAAGTAACGTACAAGGGAGTGCCAATAAGGCTAGCAGCTGACTTCTGAATGGAAATGCTCCAAGCCAGAAGAGAATGGCAAGAAATATTCCAAGTAATGAAAACCAGGGGCCTGCAACCAAGACTACTTTACCCAGCAAGGCTCTCAATTAAAATAAAAAGCCAAATAAGGAGCTTCCCAGACAAAAGAATGCTAAAAGAACACACTTCCATCAAACCAACTCTGCAAGAGATGCTAAAGGGACTACTTCAATAAAAGGAAGGAAAAAAGTGAGAGAGGAATACAGGTATGAAAAAATGGCACAAATAAGTATCTATTAATAATAACCTTAAACATAAATGGATTAAATGCTCCAATCAAAAGACATAGAATAGATGAATGGATAAGAAGGCATGACCTACACATATGCTGCCTACAAAAGAACTACCTCAGAACAAGACATACACAGACTGAGACTGAAGGGCTGGAAACTAATATTCTAACAAATGGACGGGGAAAAAAGCTGGGGTAGCAGTACCCATATCAGACAAAATAGACTTCAAAAATAGGGCCATAAAAAGATCCCCAGAAGGTCACTTCATAATACTGAAGGGAAGAATCCATCAAAAAGTAAATATTGTAAACATATATGCGCACAACATAGGAGCACCAAAATATATAAGGAAAATCTTGGAGGACTTCAAGAAATATATTGACAGCAACACAATTATAGTAGGGGATTTTAACACCACACTGTCAAAAATATATAGATCTTCAAAACAAAATATCAACAAGAATATTGCAGCATTGAACAACGCCCTAGATCAAATGGACTTAACTAATACATATAGAACCTGTCATCCCAAAGAAGCAAAATACACATTCTTTTTAAATGCATATGGAACGTTTTCAAAGATAGACCACATGGTAGATCACAAAACAGGCCTCAACAAATTAAAGAAAATTGAAATCATACTAAGCATCTTTTCAGACCACAAGGGCCTGAAACTACAAACCAACCTCAAGGAAAAAACTCAAAAACACACAAACTCATGGAAATTGAATAACACACTATTAAACAATGAATGCATTAATAATGAGATCAAGGAAGAAGTCAAAACTTCTGGAAAAAAATAAAATGAACTTACAACAATCCAAAACTTATGGGATACAACGAAGGCAGCCTGAGAGGAAAGTTCATAGCAATACAGGCCTACCTATAAAAGATAAAAACATTTCAAATAAACAACCTAGCCCTACACATACAAGAACTTGAGGAACAACAACAAAGGCAGCCCAGAGCAAGTAGAAGGAGGGAAATAACCAAGATCAGAGCAGAATTAAATGACATAGAGACTAAAAGCACAATTCTAAGGATCAATGAATCCAGGAGCTGGTTCTTTTCAAAGATAAACAAAATCAACAAGCCTTTAAGCAGACTCATCAGGAAAAAAAGAGAGGACCCAAATCAACACAATCAGAAATGAAAGAGAGGAGATTACAACTGGCACCACAGAAATACAAAGGATTGTAAGAAATTACTATGAAGAACTATATGCCAAGAAATTTGAAAACCATGGTGAAATGGACAAATTTCTAGAAAAATATGATCTTCCAAAACTGAATGAAGAAGAAGCAGAAAGCCTTAACAAACCCATAAGATCTGACAAAATCAAAGCAGTAATCAAAAAACTCCTGGCACACAAAGCCCTGGAATGGATAGTTTCACAGAAAAATTTTGCAAAACATTTAAGGAAGAGCTAACTCCTATCTTTCTCAGACTATTTAAAAAAATCCAAGAAGACAGGAGACCCCCCAAACTCACCTTATGAAGCTAGCATCATCCTAATCCCCAAATCAGATAAAGACACAACAAGGAATGAAAACTACAGATCTATATTGCTGAAGAACAGAGACACTAAAATCCTCAACAAAATATTGTCAAACCGTACCCAGCAATCATTAAAAAGATCATACACCATGATCAAATGGGAATTCATCCCAGGGATGCAAGGATGGTACCATATTTGCAAATCAATAAATTTAATACATCACATAAACAAAAGGAAACACAAAAATCACATGATCATATCAATAGATACAGAAAAAGCATTTGATAAGGTGCAGCATCCATTTATGATAAAAACATTCAGCAAAGTGGGAAAGAGGGAACATTCCTCAACATAATAAAGGCCATATATGACAGACCTACAGACAACATAATTCTCAATGGTCAAAAACTAAAAGCTTTCCCACTAAGTTCAGGAACAAGACAGGGATGTCCGCTTTCACCACTTCTATTACACATAGTATTGGAAGTCCTAGCCATAGCAAACAGATAAGAAAAAGAAATAAAAGGCATCCAAATCAGAAAGGAGGAAGTTAAACTGTCATTGTTTGCAGATGATATGATAGTGTACATAGAAAATCCTATAGACTCCACCAAAAAACTACTCTACCTAATAAGTGAATTTGGCAAAACAGCAGGATACAAAGTCAATATTCAGAAATCAAAGGCATTTTTGTACACCAACGATGAAATATCAGAAATAGAAATCAGGAAAAAAAATCCCATTTGATGTATCAATAGGAAAAAAAAAGTACCTAGGAATAAACCTAACCAAGGAGATAAAATACCTGTAATCAGAAAACTACACAACACTGAAGAAAGAAATTAAGAAAGACACAAATGGAAGCATATACCATGTTCATCAATTGGAACAATTAACATCATCAAAATGTCCATACTACCCAAAGCCATTTATAGATTCAACGCAACCCATATTAAAGTACCAATGACATATTTGACAGATACAGCAGAAACATCTAGATAATTTACATAGAACCATAAATGACCGAAAATAGTGGCAGCGATTTTGAGAAAGGAGAATGAAGTAGGTGGAATCTCCATACTTGACATTAAACTATATTATAAGGCCATGGTAATCAAAACAGTCTGGTACTGGCATAAGAACAGACACATAGATCAATAGGACAGAATAGAGAGCCCAGAAATAAACTCAAGTCTCTGTGGTCAATCAATATTTGACAAAGGGGGCAGAAGCATAAAATGGAGTAAAAATAGCCTCTTCAACAAATGCTGCTGGGAGATCTGGACAGGTACATGCAAAAAAATGAAACTTGATGACCAACTTATACCATACACAAAAATAAATCAAGATGGATAAAATACTTAAATATAAATCGTGATACCATAAAAGTACTAGAGGAAAAGATAGGAGGGAAACTCTCACACATTCCATGCAGCAATATTTTCACTGATATGTCTCCTAGAGCAAGGGACATAAAGGAAAGAATAAAGAAATGGGACTTCATCAAATTAAAAAGTTTCTGCATAGCTAAAGAAAACGTTAGCAAACCAAAGAGGAAACCAACCATATGGGAAAATATATGTGCCAATGATATCTCAGACAAGGGTTTGGTCTCCAAAATATATAAAGAACTCATATGACTCCACACCAGGAAAACAAACAACTCAATTAAAAAATGGGCAAAGGACCTGAACAGACACTTCTCCAAGGAGGACATACAGAGGGCCCAGAGACACATGAAAGAATGCTCAGCATCACTAGCTATCAGAGAGATGCAAATTAAAACCACAATGAGTACCACTTCACACCAGTCAGAATGGCCATCATAAACAAATCAACAAACAATAATTGCTGGTGGGGTTGTAGAGAAAAGGGAACCCTACTGCACTCTTGGTGGGAATACAAACTTGTGTAGCCTCTGTGGAAAACTATGGAATTTCCTCAAGAAACTAAAAATGGGACTGCCTTTTGACCCAGCATTTCCACTTCTGGGATTTTACCCTATGAATCCTGAAACACCAATCCAAAAGAACCTATGCACCCCAATGTTCATAGCAGCACAGTTTACAATAACCAAGTGCTGGAAGCAGCCTAGGTGCCCATCAGTAAATGAGCAGATCTATAAACTGTGGTACATTTACACAATGGAATACTATGCATCAGAAAGAAAGGAGGAGCTCCTACCCTTCACACAACATGGCTGGAACTGAAGAGCATTATACTAAATGAAGTAAGCCAGGTGGTAAAAGACAAATACCATATGTTCTCACCTATAAGTGGAACCTGATTAACAGAATGAACAAGCAAGCAAAATATAACCAGAGACATTAAAGTTTACAACAAACTGACAGTAACTAGAGGGGAAGAGAGAGGGAAATAATGTGGGAAAGAAGGGAAAGGCTCGTAAATGAACATGTATAACGGACCCATGCACAAAGCCAAAGGGGGGTAGGATTGAGGGTGGGAGGTGGAAGTGGGTAAGGCAGGGGAAAGTGGTGGTGGGGAAATGTAGACAACTGTATAAAACATCAAGAAAAAGATTAAATTAGAAAAAGAAGAAAGCTTTAATTTTATCATTGGCAACAAATACTGTTAGTTGTTTTTCTTGAAGTGACAGATTCAGTTTCTTTTCTAGAAAATGTCTGTCAAATTCCCAAATCCAAATGAAGAACCGTAATTTATCTATTGTTCTTTAAAGTAAAAATGACGTTAAAGTAAAAAAAAGACCAATAGAAATTCTAAAACTAAAAGATTCAATGGCAAAAAAATTGAATGTCAATAGATACATTTAATAGTGGATTATATGAAGCTGAAGAGAAAATTAATAAAGTGGAGTACAGGTATGGAAAAACCATACAGATTGAAACTGAGAAAGAGAAAATAAAAGATAAAAATGTAGGAAATAGTCCAAGAGACATGTGCATGGTAAAAAGAAATCAATAAATAATGTGTGATTGGAGATCCAAAAAGTAAATGAGAAACAGAATAGGGTACAACTAATATTTTAGAAATATAATAGCTGAGAATTTCACAAAATTGGTAAAATATCAAACCACTGATTCAAGAAGTGCTAAAGAAACTCAAATAGGATAAATTCAAAGAAAAAGTACATTAGGAAATGTTAGTTACCTTCCTGGAAACCAAAGACAAAGAGGAACTCTTAAAAGCACCAGAGAAACAGGACATTTACCACCAAAGAGCAAACATAAGACTCCCAAGAGAAATAATGGAAGCCCAGAGTCAGGGGAGGTATATCTTTGAAATACTGAAAGAAAATAACTGTCAAGCTAAAATTCTCTGCTTAGCTAAAATTTGCTTCAAGAATAGAACTTTAGTCCTGGGTGGTGTGGCTCAGTGGATTGAGTGCCAGCCTGTGAACCAAAGGGTTGCCAGTTCGATTCCCAGTCAGGGCACATGCCTGGGCTACAGGCCAGATCCCAGTTGGGAGCGTGTGAGAGGCAACCACAGATTGATGTTTCTCTCCCTCTCTTTCTCCCTCCCTTCCCCTCTCTCTAGAAAATAAATTAATTAATAAAAAAAAGAATACAGCTTTAAAAAGACATTTTTAGGCAAACAAAACACTAGAAAATGAAATTTGAAAAGCTTCCTAGCTTTTACAACAATATCAAAATACATCAAATACCTACTAATAAAGCTAATGAGATATATACAAAGGTTCTACCCAGAAAATAAAATAAAAATCATTACTTATAAAAAAAAAAGAAGCCCTAAAAAAAAGGAAACTTAAGCCATGGTCAAGGATTAGAGGACTCAACATGATAATGATGTCATTTCTCTCCAAAAGGATCTGTTGTTTCTATGTGATCCAGTAAAAAAATCCAGCAGTTGTGTTTGTGGATGTGATCTGACTATACAGAAACTCAGGGGCTACAAATAGCTAAGACACTCTTGAAAAGAAGAACAAAGTTGGAAGACATAGACTACTATATTAAAATGTATTATTGTATGGGAAAATATATTTGCTAATGGTACCTCAGACAAGGATTTGATCTCCAAAATATATAAAGAACTCACATGACTCCACACCAGGAAGACAAACAACTCAATTTAAAAATGGGCAAAGGACCTAAACAGACACTTCTCCAGGAAGGACATACTGAGGGCCCAGAGACACATGAAAGGATGATCAGCATCACTAACCATCAGGGATGCAAATTAAAACCACAATGAGATACCATGTCACATTGGTCAGAATAACCATCATAACCAAATCAACAAACAAGTGCTGGCAAGATTCTGGAGAAAAGGGAACCCTACTGCACTCTTGGTGGGATTGCAGATTGGTGCAGCCACTGTGGAAAACAGCATGGCATTTCCTCAAGAAACTAAAAATAGAACTGCCTTTTGACCCAGAAATTCCACTGCTGGAATTATATTCTAAGAACCCTGAGACACCAATCCAAAATAACCTCTGCACCCCAATGTTCATAGCAGCACAATTTACAATAGCCAAGCGCTGGAAGCAATCTAAGTGCCCATCAGTAAATGAGTGGATCAACAATCTGTGGTACATTTACACAATGGAATACTATGCAGCAGAAAGAAAGAAGGAGCTCCAACCCTTTGCAACAGCTTGCATGGAACTGGAGAGCATTATGCTAGTGAAATAAGCCAGGTGGTGAAAGACAAATACCACATGCTCTCATCTATAAGTGGAACCTAGTCAACAAAACAAACAAGCAAGCAAAATATAACCACAAACAGTGAAATTAAGAATTGACAGTGATAAGAGGGGTGGGAGGAGGGGATAATGGTGGGGGAAAGGGGAAAGGGCTGTCAAGGAATATGCATAAAGGAGTCATGGACAAAACCAGAGCAGAGTAGGATCGAGGGTGGGAGATGGAGATGGCTGGGTTGGCGGGGAGTAGAGGGGGGAAAATGGAGACAACTATACTTGAATAACAAAGAAAGAGAAAGGAAGAAAGGAAGAAAGGAAGGAAGGAAGGAAGGAAGGAAGGAAGGAAGGAAGGAAGAAAGAAAGAAAGAAAAGAAAGAAAGAAAGAAAGAAAGAAAGAAAGAAAGAAAGAAAGAAAGAAAGAAAGAAGAAAGAGAGAGAGAGGGAGGGAGGGAGGGAGGGAGGGAGGGAGGGAGGAAGCAAGGAAGGAAGGAAGGAAGGAAGGAATCTAAAAGTATGTAAATAAATAAAATAAAATGTATTATAGCACTAAAGTGATTAGGGCAGGATGACATTTTTACGAGTACAGGACAAAAGACCAGTGCAACAGGACAGAGATTCCCAAACATACCTGCATGTATATGGGATGCCCAATAAATGACAAACATGAGTGATCTTTCAATAAAAGTGCCAAACACATGCACTGGGACAGTGGGGCCACAGGATGCCCCTTCTGTCACTTGTAAACAACTACTCTCAACAGTGAGGTTGTTCTCCAAAACCTCATACCACTGACCCTCAAAGCTGCAGGGCCCAGAAGAGATGATTATTGGAACCTTGTGTCTGGACACAAGGGCACTCACCCAGTTGGAGAAGGTGGGCATGGGTGACACTCACCAGGGAGAGAGAAAGCAGAGCTCCCACAGGGAAGGCAGCCAGTCTGGCCAGGCCCAGCGCTGAAGGTGCCAGCAGGGCACGGCAGGCACTCTCCAGCCACCTTTGCCTGGCTGCTGTTTCTGAAGGTTCCTGCAGGGCAGGGCCTGGGGCTGTGAGTCCCTGAAGGACAGTAGTGCCCCATGGGGCATGGCTGGCTGTGGTACCTCTCGGTCCCTGCAGGGAAATGGAGGGGAGTTCTGAGCCATGGTCTCTGACAGAAACAGCAGAGTCCCCAGGGTAAGAATGAACATGCTGGGGTCAGGGGATGAGGTGTGGGGAGAACAGCAAAACAAATACAGAGGAGAGTCTAGATTGTAGGGAGGACAGTAGAGGCCCTGTACCTTATTGTCTCTACCCCACCCCACCCTGCCCCTCAGAGCACACTTCCATCTCAGCGGACATGGGCAACATAGCACTGCTGACCACCGGGCAGCAGTTGATCTGGGCTACTGGCTCCAAATACTGACTTGCATGGTATATGTGCAGCCTATAATTCACAGGTCTTCAACTCTCACCCCCAGACAGATGTGACGCCTACCGGCTGTGCACCCTCCTTCTCCACTATTGTCCTTACATTCTGAGTCTTTTTCTATCAGGGGGCTGGCTGGCTAGTCTAGCAAAATAAGACTACAGGAACAACCCTTCCTTAGCATGCTGCCTATTCCCTGCTCTGCAGGTGAGTCCCACCCCCGCCTGCTAACTCCACCCTCCTCACCAGGCTCTACCCAATCCTGACTCAAAACCCACGCCCCCAAACTTACCCTGCTGGCAGCTAAATCCAGCGGGGCAGGGCTGGCAGGGCAGGGCGTCCAGGGCCTGGCTGTGGTAGGTGCCCGCATCACAGAGTCGGCAGCAAGTGTCCTCAGAGACTCTGAGGCCACTTTGGTTCAGGGCCTCAGAGCCCGCAGGGCATGCATGAGGATGGGTGCTGCCCGGAGGACAGTAGTAGGGAAACACACAGCTGCACAGAGACACAGCCCCCAGATCCCTTTAATGTTGATGGGGTCTGCATGTATCTCATTTCACTAGTAGGGGCCCCCAATATTCCCAGGCTTGGGCCTTAAGATGGTGTGGGGGCAAATCTTTATTATTATAATAAAATACCCCACAAGGGGGCCTTGGGGTTGTCTTGCATCTGATGGGGCCTAGACAGGTCAGGGTGCCTTCCTAAAGGAGGCTGAGCCATGCCCAGGTGGCCAGGCCATCAAGCAGGGTTTAGTCCTGTGCTCCCTGCCCACCTCACCTGAGCAAAGAGATATGTAAACGGTAACTGATTGTTGGGGGGTGGGGGACACAGGTGGGAGTGCCAGACATAGGCTGGGAGTCAACAGATAAAGTCCATGACACTAAGTAGTTAACAATGAATAAACAGAGTGCAAGTGCTCTCAAATATTGTATGGGCCACATGCGTACTAAATATGTATTTGTCGTTTACTTGATATTCAAATGTAACTGGGTTTCCTGTATTTTTATTTGCTAAATTTGGCCACCCCACACAGGATCATCCTAGAGACTGCTAAAGGGCCTTTCAGGGCAGTTTGCTTCCTTGTCCCCTTCCCTGGATGGAGGCAGGAGCTGGGAAGTCAAAGCAAGATGCACCCCGTACTGGTTTCTGGCCCTGAATCCCTTGGGATGCTGAGTGGTTGACTCCTGTCTGGAGAGCCCCGAAGCTGAGTCACTGAGACAAGGGAGTACTCTGACTCACCCAGGTAGGGTTGGGTACTCACAGCTGCCCTGGGCCAGTGTAGGTGGAGGAGCCAGCAGGGCAGGCATAACCCCCAGGGCAGAGTGGGGGGACCCCAGTCTGGGGCCCGCAGTAGGAGCCAGCCCTGCATGTAACCTCAGCCACAGTACCTGAGGGAGATGGAGCAGAGCAAGGTATCTTAATCTTGGGGAGATCCAGGGGGGGCACAGACCCAACCAAAGACGGGGTGAGCCTTGGGAGGTTCTGTGATGTGCTTTGGGCTAAGCTTCAGGGGTGAGGGCATGGGGACAGGATAGGAGCAGGGGCTGAGAGGGAAAGGGCTGGCAAGCTTACCTGCAGGGCACTCAGATCCAGCTCTGCACGGGATTGCAAACACATTTGCATGGCCTCTCAGCTCAGGCATTGGGCAGTAGTAGCCAGGGGGACAGAGCTCACAGTCTTCCCATGATGCTGCCCCCGGCTCTGTTCGAAAAGTGCCCGGTGGGCAAAGAAAGGCACCCTGACCACCTGGACACCAGTGGCCTGGAGGACACAGGTGGCCTTCCAAGGAAGACAGTCCTAGGGCAAAATCATCAGGCAAAGAAGAGATGTTGCATGGTCCTCTGCCCTTCTAAGCTCTCAGCATTTGGCCTGGAGACAGTGTCTCACCTGGGTTTGGGCAGTGGTACCCAGCAGGGCAGGGGCGGCACTCTGCTCGACTCTGGCCTCCTTCTGCTGCCAAGTAGGTGTGCTCTGGGCAGGCCTGGGGGGCTCCTGCATGGGTCTCCCTCCCTCCAGGGCAGTAGTGGCCAGCAGGGCAGGGGTAGGTGGCTGGGTCCCCTGGAGAGCAATGGCTGTGCTCCCTTTCCACCCTCCTCCTTTTGCTCAAAGAGCCTCCCAGCGCCTTTGTCAGGAGGACCAGAGCACTGCAGGCTGCAGCACAGGTGTCTCACCAGCTTGGCACCAGCGTCCAGCAGGGCAAGGCTCGCAGTCCTCTTGCTGCTTGGCCCTGGGGGTGGCCGCCACAGTGTGAGGTGGGCACAGGGTGGGCTTTCCACTGCCCTCTGGGCAGTAAAAACCTGAAGCACATGTGTTCATATTGGACCCTGTAGAAGAAAGGCAAGCTCCCCCACCATGGGTAACACATGTCCAGGGGGCCTGGGGGATGCTACTGGCTCCAGACTTGGGAGGTCTGGATGTCAGTCCTGGCCCCACCTGCTTTCATGTTTGTCAAATCAGCAACCATCTAACTACATTAGATGCATATTCATATTACATACATATGACATACATAATCATAAACACATGCATATACATATTAGATGTCCAGCAGTGGGTGTTTAGGACCTGTTTAGCTGGGGTGGGTCCTATGATGACAGCTGGGCAGCCTTGCTCTCTTCCTCTTTCACACTCCAAGGGCAAGAAATAGGTTGTTACCTGCTGGGCACGGCCTGGCGCACAGCTGTCCCCGGGGACATAGGGTCTTGGAGTCCCTGGGACATTGTATCGGCAGTCCAGCAGTCCCAGGTAGGCAGAAATAGCCAGCAGGACATTTCCCCCATACCTGTCCACCTCTAACAGCCGGGAAGAGGAGACAGGAATGAGAAGACCAGGATGGAGGGCTGATCTGAGCCTGGGCTCCAGATGGTCTTGCTGTGACCCAAAGTGTGAAGCACCTTGGATTTGTGCCCTGGGAGAACGCAGCAATATACCCACATAAACAAAAGAACAAGATGAGACACTTTACCCCACGGTAAAGCGAGGATGAGTCCCAAAGTGCCCCATCTGTATGCCCCTTTGCAAAAGGTAGATTCCTGGACTCTTTCCCCCGAGTTTGCAGAGCTCAGTGGATAAAGGGCGGGACTTGGAGCTGCCAACAGCAGGACGTGTCCCTTGTGGGGACTGCTGCCCTCACTGTGGGAATAAGGGGAGGGGGGATCAGCTTTCCCTCTGCTTCCCACAATGCCCCAGGGGATGTCTGGGGTCTGCTGGGCCTGGGCTCTGAGGGCCACCAGTCTAATCTCCAGCTCTGCAGCAGGAGACAGCAAGCTATATCTAAGGGTGAACTTCCTGAGACAGGGAGATGAACCTCTCAGAGAGTCTGAGGAACCCTCTGCTGTCACTTTTTAAACAAAATAATCTGCTTTGGAGCAGGCTCACCTCTGCAGGAAATGTGAACTGGGTCTTCTCTTGATGACCCTGTTCCCAGTCTTGGGAGATTGTAGTCTCATTGCCTTCAGCAAGTGTTGGGAGTTCTCCCTGGACCAATGTCTCCAGTGTGCTTTCCTTTGTCTGGCTACTCTGGGGACTTGAACTCTGAGCCTGCCCCTACAGTCTTAAGAACGGCTGGAAGCTGGGGAGTCCCTGAATCACAAGTACAGCATGCTCCCAGTGACTTCTGCTCCCTGGAGAATGTCCCCACTGCATAGATGTGAAAGCCAGGCACAAACACACCAAGTGGGTGAAGAGCACTCACATGGACATTGGGTGCCCCCAGGCCTGCCCTCTGATGGTGCTATTTAAAGATACCATGTGCTCTCTCTCCAGAGTGACCCATTACAAAAGCTGTACTAGTGTAGAAAATTCAGAAAAAGTAGAAGGAAGAATGGTCCATCTTTTCCTTTGAGTGTATGTGCACAACACTGTCATCACCTAGAGGCACAGAGAATTTTTGCTTTTAAGGACTTCCCCATGTTTTCAGGCTGAGTCTGAATAGAAATCTTTTCATTTCCTGCTGATCATCCCTCAGTTTGTTAAAATCCAGGTCTTCGGTAACTGTCCTGGCTCTGTTCATCTCATTGTTGGGCTCCTCCCTCCCTGCTCAGGCTTGTGTAGCAGGGAGTAGAAAGTGAGCACCCTCCCCTCTTGTCCTAAAGCCAGTTCCTCATCCTCAGGACAGTGCCTCAGACCACCTCAGGCTGTTGGGCTTCTTTCCCCCAGAGCTGAGTGACTCTGGGTTGTTACTAACCTGCAGTAGTGGCCAGGGGGACACACAGAGCAGTCACCCTTTTCCCGGAGGCCCACTGTGTCCTGGGGAGTGAAGGTTCCTGGGGGACATGGCAGAGGGGACCACACTCCTATAGAAGAAGAGCAGCTGGTGAAGATGGACAGCTGAGGGCTGGGGTCATACCAGTGCTGCTCCCACCAGAACCAACTAATCCACAACAGGTGTTCTGTCCCTGATGCCCTTTGTGGTATGAATTTTTTGTGTGTTTTTCTGAAAGACAATGGAGTGATAAAAGACGATGGAGTTGCGGACTCAGTTTGTCTCCCCAGGATCATCATCCTTTTACAAAAGAGTTAAATCCCTAGTGGAGGATTTTCAGAGAGCAGTGAAGCTATGTTGGAAGAGAGGTCATTTATGTAGCCCATAGGCTCAGTGAGGTGCCTGCACTGCCTGCTCTCGGGTGAGCTGAACACATGTGGGGTGCACACTGAGTGTATCTCACTGGAGAGCCTCCCTGTGGCCCTGCCTGGTTGGGTGGGATGTGCCTGTGCATCCTCCTCCAATCCCTGCTCCCCTTCCCATGCACAGCCCACAATCTCCCATGGGCCTCAGCGTTTCCTGGTGCATGTGGGCTGTGCTGATAAGTGCCAGGTGTATACCAGTGTGTATATATACCTTCAGTGAGAAGTGAGGGAAGAAATCCCATGACAGGGAAAAAGGTTTAAAGGGAGTAGCTGGATCTACTGGGAAAAATATATATATATATATATATATGACCAGGATTAAGAGGCTGAAAGATGTGAATTTAGTGAGAGGAGGTTGAAAGTGAGAGTCAGCACCTCAGTAAGGAAGGGCTTGGGAGCCCAGGCTAACAGCACTTCCCAAAGAGGGGCCATGGGACCAGTACAACACATAAGTAACCACAGGGGCAGCAGGCCATGTTCTTTGAACTTGGGATGTCCTGAATATTCTGGGGTAAAGGGGGCACATATATCTTTCACATCACGGTCCTGGGGAGAACCATCACCTGTGGATCAAACACATACAACTCCTAAAACATGACACAGTCTATGAACACCTATTTGTGGACGCCTATTTGTCTGCTGGGCTGCCTGGGGACACATATGTATGTGTGTGTGAATTTCTGTGTGCATTTGTGTATGCCTGTGTATAACATGTGCATCTGTCTGTGTGTGTGCACATATGAATTTATGTGAGTGTGGGCTCATGACCGGTGTTTTCAGGGTGACTGGGGACTCAGATTCATGGACAACAAATTCATGGTCATAGTGACACTGCTACCTACTCTGATGGGTTCTGCCTCCCCAGCACTCTGACCTCACCACTGAGTCCTTCTCCATGCCGTGGTCAAGGAGTCACTCCCAGATTGTCAACCCAGATTGGCACAGGTGATGATACCTATACACCATCACCTCCAGTGCAGGTGTTCACACTGGGCCCCAGGCTGAGCGTAGGGAAGATCAGGGCATTGAGCACAATTCAGAGAAGATGAAGAGAAGGGAAATGGGGTGGAGCAGGTTGAGCCTAGAGTTGGGGGGACAGGCGAGGGGAGCTTGCAGGCTGTGAGTGTGTTCTACATTGTTGGTGTTCCCAGTGCCAGCACAGTGCTCTGCATGCAGTAGGCACTTTATGGAGTTTGAGTGAAAGGAAGGAAGAGGGGGGTGTTGAGGAGAAAGAACAGAGCTCCTGGGCATACCAGCTGGGCAGTAGGCATGTGCTGGGCAGAGCCTGGGCACTCTGGAGCCAGGATTCGGGCAGTGAAAGCCAGGTGGACATGAGAGGCAGGTGTCTGAGCCCAGGGAGGGCTGGTACTCTCCTTGGTGGCATGGAGCAGGCCAAGCAGCCCCTGGCTGGCAGAAGTGACCCTGGGAATTGAACACAAAATGGCACCTCTGAGGGCCAGACTGAGTGTGGCTTAGGTGCTCAGGGACTTAGGAGGGTTGGTGTGTTGTCCTGCCTTCTGGCCAGTTGGTCCATGGTGACTGGAGTGCAGGAGGCCAAGAGGCTGTGGGTAGGTGGGGTTGTTGGGGAAAGAGTCTGGACCAAGAGATGCAGGTGTTGAGGTTTCTCTTGTGGTCCCTAGTTGGAGGGCCTTGGGGACTGGGCTCCCTCTCGCATCTCCCAGAAAGGTACCTCAGGGCAGGGGAGAGCCATAGGGCCGGAAGCCTTGGGGTCCACAGGGCATTCGGAGCCCACCACACAGGAGCCATTGGGAGAGCTGAGGCCCATGCTGGGGCAGAAGGAGCCGGCTGGGCAGGGCTCACAGCTCCCTTGGGAGATGCCACCTGGATAAGGAGGCAGAAGGGCACAGGCTCTTTGTCCCCACACTGGATTTCAGCACCAAGGATGTGGACCTTTTTATCATCTGACTTACTGTTGTACCCCAGTGCCAGAATAAAGCCTGAATAGAGGGCTTTATTCTCAAAAGAAGCAGCCACTGGTTTGGGACTCCCTCAGGGTGTCTCTGCCTTGGCATCTGTGGGCAGAGCCCTGCACTGGGCACAGCTTATGGGCCCCAAAGTCCACCCCAGTGGGAGCCCCAGAAGCCCTGACCAACAGAGGCTCCTGCTGTGCTGTCTGTGTCTATTCCCACAGGCTGGGGTCAGATTTGGAAAAAGGGTCCCACAACTGGGAGTGGGGGAGACACAGGGCAGAGCCTCACCTGGGCTGCTCCTCATCGTCCCCAGGGGACAAGGCACAGGGTGCAGAGTCCCTTTTGGACAATAGTGGCCGAGGGGGCAGGGTCCGTTGATGGGGAAGGCAGAGTTTCTCCCAGGAGTGGGGCTGGCTGATCCCCCCTCACAGTAGTACCCAGCTGAGCAGAGCCCTTGGATATAGAAGAACATGGACTTTTAGGGAAGCTACCTGCACCACTGGAAGCCCCTATTTTGCCATCTTCTGCTCCCTGCCTGCTGTCCTCCAACCCCAGAGAGTCATGGAAATTAAAGTAGGAGGAAGGAAAAAGTCAGAGAAACAATGAATTTCTGAGCATCTGGCGTTCTTGGTCAGGGCTGGCTGCTCCCCATGGTATCTAGGGTGATGGCCAAACCAGGAGAGCAGCTTGGGGCCCTTCCTGGGTGCCAGGTGCTGTTCTCAGTCTGCCCTCTCCATACCAACTGTGGAGGTGGGTACTATCATCACCCCATCACACAAGGGAAGACTGAGGCCTCAGAGGACATGAGACTTGTCCAGGTCACACTTGTGAGGCTGAGGCTTCTTAGGAGAGGGAGGGAAGGAGGGAGGAGCAGGGTTCCAGGAATGGAGTGGCAGGAGGACAGACCATGACTGTGCTGTGGCCTGTGAGGACAGCCCTAGGAAAGCTGAGTAAGGGGCCAGGACACAGCTCTGCTGGGCACTGGTACCTACCCTTGGGCTGCCCATTGCCCTCCCCAGGGCAATACCTCCCTGTAGGGCAGGGCTGGCAGGCCCTGGGGTGGAGAGCACCTTCCTGTGGGTTCAGGGTTCCTGCTGGGCAGGGAAATGCAGAAGATGTCCCTGCTGGGCAGTAGTGACCTGTGGGGAAAGCCGGAATGGGTGAGCACTGAGCATCTGGCTACGCACCTGCTTCCTGTGCCCTACAACCTCCATCATTTATGGCACAGATGTCATGGTAGCCCTGAGAGGCACAGAGGGCACAGCTGGAAGGTGAGGCAGGGACTGAGGGAGGAGGCAGGAGGACACAGAGTCAAGTCCAGTGGAGAGGGGGCTCTGAGGGAGGTCTGCTAGGGCAGCTGAGGTGTGCCTGTGTGCACGTGTGTGTGCACATGTGCATGTACCAGGTGTCAACACTGAGGTTGCAGGGTCATTACTTAGTGAGAGGTAAGTGACAACTGTGCTCTGGCTCTGTAGGGCTAAGAGAGAAAGAGAGTTGGCCCCCTAGGGTAGGGTTCTCACAGGTCCTTTGGTCTCACTTTATAGACAGGTTGTGGCTGCCCAGGGACACCAACCCCTTAGGGTAGGGGCAGGGGATGACTGGGATGTCCTACCTCTCAGGCTTGTGTCTTCCCTCCATGACACATGTACACCCCCTGGACACCCACTAGGAATTTGAGGTGAGAAGAATGTATAGACACAGGCTGGTCTTGTGAGGGAGGGCACTGACACTGTCCCTGTGGAAGGTGGCGACCTGGACAACTTCCCCCTTATTCTCCCTCTGCAGCATGATCAATCCCATTTTATAGGCAGGTCACTGGCCTCACTGACAGCATGGAGTTCCAGGATGGAGCCCAGCCCAGGGAATGGAGAGCCTTGTCTACACTGAGCCCTGAGGTGCACTATCCATTGTGATAATGCCCAATATTCCAGTGCTTCCAAGAGCAGGAGCAGAGGCTGGCCTTCCTTACCTTTGGGGCAGGTGGTGGGTTCCATGGTGGCAAGCTTTGGGCAGTAGGTGCCTTCTGGACAAGGCAGGCAGGTGTCAGCCCCAAACAATGGGCTGAAGGTGCCAGGCTCACAGGGCAGCTCACTGTGTGCCCCTGGAGGACAGCGGAAACCAGGGGGACATCTGTATCCATGGGTACCATCAGAGGGTGAGGGGATGGTGCTGCCTCCCAGGCAGATGTACCTGAGGACATGGGAAGCTGTGGCTGAACACCCACATGATCATGAGTCCTGGCTGGGCAGAAGGCAAGAAATGGGGTAATCTTGGAGCCCGGTCATCAGGGTGTACTAAGGGTGAGGCCAGTGTGACCACAGCCACAGGCCAATACTAAGATGAAAGGCTTTCAACTCTCAACCTACTTTTGGCCCCTTCAATAGGAAACTAAGCAGTAGGGGCTCAAGAAGACAGTCTGGGGAAGGGAAACTTTTTCCAGAAGAAGCATGACCGCCTCACACCACCTCTGTCCTCAAGGGCATCTTCTCTGTCCTCAAAAAACTGCCCAGGAGCAGATGGGGCAGTTTTTTTTTTCTTTACACAGGACCTGGCTGAGCTTACTGGTATCTGTGGCCAGTCTTCAGCCCTTTTAACAAAAAGGGAAAATGCATCTGGCAGGAGTTCAGGATGCCTGTTGGTAGAGGATGTTGACCAATGGGATATAGATCAAGGTATGGCAGGGGCCATGGAGGGTGTAGAGGCTGCCCTGGGGCCAAGCAGAACCACAGGCTGGCTGTTACACCCAGAACTCCTTGGACTTGGAAGGTCAGTATTGGAAGGGCCTATGAGGGTGTGTTCAGTTCAGCCCTGTATCTAAGGGATGGCACACAGTGGGACCCACATGACTGGGGCATATAGTTACCCTGGCCTGGGCTTCCCAGGGGCCTGGGAGAGATCCTAAAAGTTTAGGATTAGTCTGTGACTTGAGGGCCCTGGCAGACCTGATCTATGGGCCCTCCTCCATTCTCAGGCCATTGCAGGTCCCCTCACCCTGCATCGCAGAGCCCTGCCTCCAGGGTGTGGGACAGCCCAGGGCTGTTGCAGTAGTGCCCTGGGGGGCACGGCTGGCACTGGTCCTCGCTGGCCAGGCCTGGGGCTGAGGAGTAAAACCCAGGACGGCAGGGCACTGGGGAACCCGTTCCCCTGGGGCAGAAGAAGCCAGGCGGGCAGATGTCATTCCCAGGAAGTCCTGGGGCCTCAACCTGTGTAGCCAGAAAGAAGAAACAAAGGGCTTCAAATTAGGGCCTCCATTTGCAAACAAACACTCAGGCAGGAACCTGGTAGGGAACATATAGCATTGATGTGAAATGAGGCTACATTGCAAATAACAACAAAACATGTAAAGCTCTGTCCACATGTGTTTTTAACTGTGCCAACTAAGGTTTTCGAGATATCTCTTCCTAAATCATAGCATTGACACAGTGCCCTCGCTCCCCTCCTTTCCTCATCTCCCAGCTTGGTCTCTTCTTTGTGGTATCCATGTGGATTTCCAGAGAAAGGGGCAGTCTCTATTCTGAAAGGGAAGTCAGGATGAGAAGGCAAGGGCTATGTGTTCCCAAGGTCACACATCAAGTCAGTAACAAAACAAGAGTAAGAGCCAATCAACTAATACACAGATGCCTATTCCCCTTCATCTGTCCAATGCCTGCCTGTGATGGACACCTGTCCATCCACCCAGCTGACTCCCCACCACCCTGCCTTACAGTATAATGAGGTTGATTTCTTACCATGTGGCCTCAAGAAAATCAATTAGCCCATGTGGCCCTCAGTGTCTTCTTGCCTACAATGGGGCTGCTATGAGGATGCTGAGTCAGCATGCCTAGAGGACAGTCTGAGTAAAGTCTCTTGTGTGTGTTACCTGCTGTGACTGCCTCCAGTCCTTAAACCCAAGATTTCATCTACTGAAAGGCAAATGATTTCAAAGGAAAAATCATTGCCATTATGATTGCCAGATGCCATGGATTATAAGGTACTACTGATTTTAGAGATATTAAATGTGAAACAGATACACATCATAGCATCATTGAAATAAGCTATCACTGGGCCCCGTACCAGGCTCTGGGAACACGACGGTGGGAGAGTCCTGCTCTTAGGTCACTTCAGCCTTGGTTGGAGAGCCTATCAGCCCACCAAGACTCCATCCACCTTTGTGGTCCCATAACACGTCAGCATTGCGGGATAGACTGTGGTACCCAGCATCACCTACCTTCTGCTTAATGGGGGTAGGAGACACAGCTCCCCCTGCACAGTAGTGGGTGGCATAGCAGAACCCTGACGGCCGGGACAGCCCTTCCAATGAGCAGAACATCCCTAAAGAAGCAGATCCAAGGGGTATGTGATAGGAGACCACTTCACCTCCCTCCATCTCTAGCACCAGCCCTGCCTCCCTTGGACTGTGCCCCCACCCCCAGGCTCTCAGACTGGCCCAGGGTGCTGATGTGATGTCAGAGTCAGGGAGTGAGGGGCAAAGTAATTTGGGGAGACATGGAGCTGCCTTGACCAGGGTAGTGCTGTCTCTCCAGCAACACCTGGTCCCTGAAGAGAACACAGAATTGGTCTTGTCCTGGGCCCTAGACATGCATGTGGTGGCACTGGGCACAGGCATGAAGAGGTTGCTGGGCCCTGATCCCTATGTGGACCTGACTTTCCTTTCATTGACCAGATGTTGGACTTGTTCCCTCACAGACATATTTACTTTTCCTCATTCTCCCCTTAGCCTTCAGCCCAGGCTCCCTGAGGTCCCATAATCCAGAGTCCACAAACCTGCTGGGCACAGCTCACAGTCCAGCAGGGCAACAGCTCCCTGTCTGGGCCCAAATGTCCCCCGGGGGCATGGGTGGGCCATGGCTGAATGGGAACCAAGGGGGCAGAAGTATCCCCGGAGGCACAGGCTGGGGCCATTGGCTGTGGCACCTAGGGGACAAAGGCAGGGTCAGCCTGAGCTGGCAATTGGAGCCCTACCTGAGTATCCAGGCTCTGAACCTGCCCTGGGTCAGCCCTCAGTCAAGGTGCTTTATTCTTCATCTAATTTCTGGGTACATTGTCTGGAAGAGGCTGTTCAGTAGATGACCATCTGCCATGGCAGTGGAAAGTATGATGCCCAGGAAACCTCTGTAGCCCCTGAAATCTCCAGCCTTGAGGGGTGCTGGCTATTGAGCATAAAGCTCCCTTCTCTAAGATGTGGCACTTGCCTACTCTGGCCACACAAGGGCCAATGCCCCTGAGTTTACTCAGTGGCCTGCAGGCACCTTTGCTCAGGCTTCTCCGCTGGGACAGTAGAGATGGCCAAGACATCACATCTGTAGCATGTGCCTTGGGGAAACTGAGTTGGGCCACAGCCAACTACATCCCAGGGCTCTAGATCTAAGCCTGTCCTGTCCTGCTCCTTGAGCCAGCATGCTGAGCACTGGTGTCCTAATAAGTCATCATGCAGCCCCTTCCTGGCGGAGTCCTGATGTGCCCTCCCTCTGCTCCATTCAGTAGTCAAGGGCTACACGTGCATCATGACAGTGATGACGATAACCATGCTTCTGGCTTAAGAATTCCTGAGATACATTCTGAAGCCAAATCTAAATGAACACATATGGGGACATCAAGGGTCTTGTGTTATCCTGAGCCATCTCCCTGTGCCATCTCAGGGTGGTTCTTTTCCTCTCTCTCCAAGAAGATGGCATTGCTTCTGCAGGGGACCCAGTACCCCAGAGGGGCCTTGTGCTCAGCCCCAGTGAGCCCACCTGTGCCTGAGGCTGCGCAGTAGAATCCAGCAGGGCAGGGCTCACAGAACCCCTTGGCCTCCTGAGGCTGGAATGTTCCGCTCTCACAGGCCCTTGGCTGAGAAGACCCTTCAGGACAGTAGAAACCACGGGGACATTGGAAAGATGAGGGAGTGGCTGAGGTCTGGCCAGGAGGACAGTAATAACCTGCTGCACACGGTCCATCTGGGAAGCGCTTCCCAGCCCCTGTGCAGAGGGATGGAGACAGTGGGTCTGGCTTCAAATGAAAAGGAAAGAAGAAAAGGGACATGGAAGTGTCTAATGCTGTTGTCCAGGCTTAGAGGCACAGGGTGACATTAACTCAGGACACAGGGCTCTGGAGCCAGACTGTGTGCCCCCTTTCAGACTCTGCAGCTCTGCAGACACAGTTGCATCTATGTCTGTGCAACTGTGCAACTGTGTAGGAGGCCTCTCTGAAGGCACATCCCATGGATTATGCAGAACCAAAGTGAGACAGTATTGGCTTAGGAATCTAGAAATACAGGCTGTGCCATGGTAGTTGAGGTGTGTGGGCTCTGCTACCCCAGCCAGTGCCTCACACCCCAGCCTTATTTGGGTGTGATATACCATGCTCTGTGGGGGTCCCTGGAGACCTGGGGGCCACTGGGGGAATTCACATCTCCCTTCTTCGTTTTCCCAGCATCACCTATTGTCCACTCGCTGCCCAGCTACATCTTGATCTAGGTGATTTCCATAAATATGGACTAGACAACTAAAGCTGGCAAAGATGCATATCACACTCTCTCCTCTTCCTCTCTCCACATGTTCATGGCCATGTTCACCTTCTCATCCTTGGGCTATTTCCTGGCAGGGTCTCCCTGCAGTCCTGCCCTGGCAATTCTAGATGAAGCCCCTGCTTCCTGAGCAAGTCTGGGTACCTTTGAAGCCTGCAGCAAGCATGTCAAGAACTATCTACCTTGCCCCCTTTCTAAGCCAGCAAAGCCCCCCCATCTCCTGGAAATCAGTGTGTACTTGGCTGGGGCCTTCGTGTTCTATTTATTTCAATCCACTTTCCTACTGTGAACATGTGGGGTTGGGGCCAGTTCACCTTTTCTAACCCCCACATCCCTGTGCCCAGGCCTCAAGCAGTGTCCCCATGCTCAGGCCTCAAGCAGATCTGCAGGTCATGCATGATGCGAGGGGACCTAGGATGTCCACTCACAGGACAAATGGATCAGTTAAAGTCTTTGCCAAATCCCAGAAAAAGGACTGTTGTCACCTGAATCTGAGCAGAACTGGCCTGCGGGGCAGGGCCTGCAATCCTCAGGGCTGTGTGCACCAGGCCTCTCTCGGAAGGTACCCCTGGGACATGGGTGCTGCGTGGGGGTCCAGGTGCCCAAAGGACAGTAGTAGCCAGGAGGACAGTCCACTGGCCAAATCAGCCTGGCTCCTGGCCCCTGGATCCCAAAGGGACAGAACCTGTGGACACAGCCAATGGGTAATCAGGAAGGAAGGAATTGCTGCCCCTACATCCCCAAGCTTTCTAGAAAATGATGCTCCACCAGATGAAGGAAGCTCCAGCTGCAGGATTTGGGCAGAAGCAAAACCCTTACAGGACCATGTGAGGTCAGAGGAAATGGATGCCAAGGTGGAGAGCAGCCTCCTGTTTCACCAAATCTTATGCACGAGTGCCCATGGCCCCCAAGACCTCTGCATCAGCATGCCAGTGTTCATTACACTGGGCTCCGCAGGGCTGTGGGGGCTGCAGTGCTGCAGAGGCGCAGCCTGGACTCAGCTGACAGCTGAGGTGCATTCCATCCCCCATCTCTACTGCCAGGCATCACTCACTCCCTGCCGTGCCTGTGGTCCCTGCAACATGTCTGGGCCCCTCTGGCTTCAGTGGTGGAGGGCGGGGCAGGAAAAGTCAGATGTCACCCACATAAAGAAGGTGCTCAACCCCAGCAACAGCTCCTCACTTTCCAGCTGGGCATGTCTTGCAGACAGTCTGTCCAGGTTCATCCTGATACTTCCCCGGGGAACAGAGCCAGGGCTCCAGGCTGCCCTGGGGGCAGAAGTGCCCAGTGGGGCAGAGAGTACCTGGAAAAGCCAAGGGACACAGTTATTTGCTCCCAGGGGACTCCCCATTTCTTTTCAGCTAGGACTCAGGATGACCACTTCTTTCTTTCTCCAGGTAAGTGGGACTGAGCAATGGGCTGTGTGATTCATGGTGCCTATGATGGGTACCACTCCTAGGCCATCCTGTTCTCAGTTTATAGTTGAGAACTGAGGTCCCAAAAGACAGAATTGTGCTGGCTTTGCTCAAGGGAGCTCAAATGCATCTTGTCCTTGGAGTCTGACTTTCTGCTGCTCCTTCCCTGGGCCTAGGGTCTTACTGGAGGGGTGGACGCCCTTCCTGACCCCTCGCTGGAGAGCCTTATGTGGCCTAGAGTACATTTATTCCTTTTCCCAAAGACCGGATTATCCATCTTTGTCCAGCTTGTCAAATGCTTCTTTTTCTTCCCTTATTCTCACTTGTCCTGAGCATCTCTATCTCCCTTTCTGAGCTCTGGGCACCCAAGGAGCCCACCTTGCTAGCACTTTAGCCCCTCCCACAGCTGGTCCACGTCCTGAGGGACCCTGTTACTGCCATAGGGTGACAGGGGCCTGAGTGCAGAGGAAGGGCCAAAAGACATGTCTCCCTCCAGGCCAGCCCACTTGAGGTCCCACAGCACCCAGGGGGGGAGGAGGGTTTACCCTTACCTGGACTGCGCCCCGAGACAGAGGCCAAGGGGCAGAACCAGCCTCCTTCACATGCAGCCTCCGGAGAGCTCAGGCCAGCCCGGGAGCAGAACCAGCCGGCTGGACAGGGCTGGCAGTTGTCCAGTGATATGGCCCCAGGGAAGGGCAGGAAAGAACCTGCAGGTCCACACACTGTGGCCACCGCCAAGAGGCCTCCCAGATGGAGACCCACGGTGGCCCATCTTGGGTGGTAGAGCTTCGCACACCAGTGACTGCAAGACTCCCTAGCCTCTTAGGCCACGCTGTCACCTGGTGTGCTGGAGCCTGGACTCAGCTGACAGCTGAGGTGCATTTCATCCACCATTTCTACTGCCACCATCACTCACTTCCTGCTATGCCTCTGCCATCTGCCCCCACCCCCTACAAATTTTCAACCCTCAGACTCACACTATGTGGGTTTGGGATGGATATTAGAGGTGTCTTCTGTCCTTCCTAGGTATCCCAAGTCCAGGCTTCCACTTCCTCCCCTTTCAAGAGCCCAGAGTGGACCCTGCATTGCTGATGCTCACCTGCTGGTGACTCACCTGGGGGGCATGGAGTGGGCCTGGGGCTGCCCTGGGGACAAAAGTGGCCTGGAGGGCAGAGGTCTCCTGTGATCCCATCTGTGGGATTTGGGACAGATGATCCCCGAGTGCAGTGGAACCCTGCACCACAGGGCCCAGACACTGCTGCCAGCCCAGGCAGGAGACAGTAGAAGCCTGTAGAGGAGAGGAAATGACAGGGTCCCCTGGGCTTGGGGGGTGGGGGATGGAGGAATGGCCACACCCCTACCCCCTCAGCAAATATGGGCTGATCTGATGGGCCCCGTGGGCTGTGGCCAAAGCATCCACTTCTGAGCCAGGCCAGAGTCCAGCCCTCTCTGGTCAGGGAGGATGGGGCATAATATGGCTGGGTCAAGGGTGTGTCCCTGCTCCATTACCTGGCTCACAGGGGATGCAGTCTGACTGCTGGACACCCCCTCTCTGTGGCTTGTAGGTGCCCCTGGGGCAGGGAAACTGAGAAGCAAAGGAGGTGGAGACTGGGCAGTAGTGGCCGGCAGGACACTCGTTCCCCACCACGGAGGAGGTGTTTGCCAGGCAGAAGAAGCTGCAGAGAGGAAATGTGGGGACAAAAGAACTCAGAGGAGTGGGGAGGAGATAGGTGCTAGGCTCATTCTCCATCTCTGGCCTCATCATTAGCCCAGGCTGAGGGTACAGCTCTGCTGCAGCTCAAGCACCAGCAGGGGGCTGTGTAGGGGAGGCTAAATGGCTTAAATTATAGCAAAAGAGAACCTAAGTTTGAAACTGGGAGTGACTTAACAACATCCAACACAGAGATTGAGGGGCATAAAGGACAGTTGGGGGAAGTTATGGAAGTTCTGTGCCTTCTCAAAATCAAAGAAGACTCAGGTTAAACGGAGTCTTAATGAGCATCTGGTTATTTCCTCTAATAGCAGGAAAGCAAACACATGCCCAGCTGGACACATTGTCCCAAAGGCCTCTCAGCACTCACCCCTCAGGACAAGGCTCGCAGTGGCCCTGGGCAGCCAGGCCATTGTGGGTGCCTGCTGGGCAGGGCCTGGGGGTAACAGTGCCTGGAGGGCAAAAGTGTCCTGAAAGGGAAGGAGACCAGACAGGTCAGGGCCACATGAAGCCCTACTCCCTGGCACTCTGAGTGGCCCCATGCTCAATCCAGTTCCTATAGAGTCCAGGGCACTGCAGGAAACCTCCTGGTGGCCCTTGTCCCCTGTTCAGGTGGCAGCTTTGGAACTTGCTCAGGTCCACATCTTCCAGCTCTCCTCAGGTCAGCCCCCAGGAGTACCTGCAGGGCATGGGCCACCAGTCTGGTCTCCCAGTGAGCTGTTTGGGATGAGGGCCCTGCCGAGGCAGAAGAAGCCTGGGCTGCAGAGTCCAGAAGGGCTGGTGAGGCCAGGGGAGTCACAGTAGTGGCCTGGTGGGCACGGGGAGCAAGCAGCCTGCAAGAGACCCCCAATTAAGGTGCTGGCCCCTAGCTCCCATTAGGACAGGGACATAGGGGCCACACCGGGTAAATTAAAAGGACCGCAAATCAGAGAGAGTCTCATTCTAGCTCTCATCCCTCCATCCACAACACGTCTGAAGGCTTCACTATGTCCTGCTTACTCATTCTCCAGGGAGTGGGGGACATGCCTGCTAAGCCAATGGGCTCCTGGTCACCCGGATTTGACCCTCCAAACACTAACATGTGCTGTTCTGCCTGTTTTTTTTTTTCTCTTTGCTTGCATGTCCTTTTGTAGTTTAACTGGTAGTACCACGGTGTGCCTTTATCCTGATCTGCCTCCAGGCAAGGGTGCAGAGGAACAGGCACCCCAGGCTGGGTTTCCTGTGGTCCTCAACAAGCCAGGAGTTGGGGGGATGGTACTCTCCCAGCTAGCAGGCCACTGATAACTGCAGGGCAACCCATCGTTTGGAGGGGCTTGTGGACAGAACCAGATACTAACGCTACTTTTGGAACCTGGCAATTTCAATAAGATTTTTTGCATCCCATGGTGGCCCTCTATAAATTATAAATGAATATATATATATATATATATATATATATATATATATATATATAATATGATAAAGTAATGGCTCGTTACTCCTCTTCTCAGAGCCCTCCTTTGGCCTCAGTTTCACTCAGGTAGTAGCACCTGGCACTGCTTAGCTGGACCCTGGCTCTGCCCTACACTCCCTTAGCAACTCCCCACAACCTCCAAAATGCAGCCACTACAAGGGGGTTTGCTACCCCTTCCAAGGTTCTAAAATCAGCATGTACTAGTTATGCCCATGTCCAATACACACGTACTGGAAGTCTGCTATGTGCCAGGCACCACTCTGACTTCAGAGAGATGAGCAAAAAGACAAACTCCCTAGCTTTATGTGTTAGTGGGGAATACAGAAAATAAGTAAGGCCAAGAAGTAAAGCACTTTTTAAAGTTTAATATGCATTAAAGAGGACCAGGGAAGGCCTCCCTTAGAAAGTAACTTCTGAGTCAAGACCTGAAGGAAAGAAGGCAGCTGGCCAGGTGGCTCTGTTCTCTAATCTCCATGACAACCTTTGGCCTTGGGGGCTAGATCCAAACAGGGTCTCCCCTACACCCAGCCTTTTCCCTGGGCTGGGTCTACTTACCTCTGAGCCAAGCTTGACACGAGTGCTGAAGGTGCCAGGTGGGCAGGGCTGGGGCATGGTCGAGCCCCTGGGGCAGTAGTGGCCTTGAGGACATGGGCCAGCTGCCTCTGGAACCAAGAGACACATTAGCTCTGCTACTGGGAAGCCCAGAGTGAGAATGGATGGTTGAACAATCCCCCCCTGTGTCCCTGGTACAAGCTCTGGGCACAGAGAAATTGGGCAGCTAGCTCCTGGAGCATACTTGTGAGGCTCCTCTTGTAGTCACACCCTCTTTACCTACTCTCCACTACAGCCTATGCTGCTGTCACAGATGGGAAAAGGTCAGGGGGAGCTTCTCCTGTCATGGACACTTGGGAGAAGTGTCCAAGGAAGGTTGGGCCCCTTGGAGGGCTCAATCCCTGGGTCCAGGAGCAGGAGCCTGATGGGTGATCCCCACTTCAGCTGTTGCCTCAGAGGCCTGCACAACCTCCCTGTGCTGCATCATATTCTAACATTCTGCCTGGTTTCTAGAGTGTCCATTCGTGGCTTCTCTTCTGACCTCCATTCTCCTACGTGGGCTCTGCTTCAAGTGGCCTGCCACCAGGGCTGTGTGGTCACTGGGAAGGGAGCTGGCCAGCTCTGGGCTATCACTGAGCAGACATGACTGTTGGAGCGGGCAGTGGGGAGCTGCACATCAGTGTTTCCACCAGCACCCAGGTCTCCCCGAAGCTGGTGTGACCCCAGGGGCCCAAGGCCAGCTGCAGAGTGACAGAAAGCTGAACCATGGTCAGTGGGCCTGGGTGTCTAGCTTATCTATTGACTATCTTCCCTTAGCAAATAGAACATCTTCTGGAGCCTCAGGTTCCTTTTAGGCCAGAGACAGGGTTTGAACTGGATCGTGGGATTTTGTCCTTTGGTCTAAGGATTTCAAAGGGGACTTGACCCTCAGAAGATGAAAACCCCTAGAATGATCCCTGAGAGCTAATGAGTGTCTAGTATGGCAAGGCCACTGCCATTATCTCTCAGCTGTCCACACCAAACAATGCACCACAGCAAGCACCTCAGTGCATTTGGTCCCAGCCCTCTGTAGCATCTCTCAGCCTTGTGGGATACCTGTGGCACCTCCTTTCCCTCTGGCTTCCTCCCAATTGCCCCAGAGTCTAGATGCAGACTAAGGAATAGGGTATGTCCCTGGCCCAGGATGGGAGGGCAAGGGAGACTGAGCATGGAGCCTGAGGAGACTCACGGCAGAAGGTTCCTGGGGGGCAGAGGGCCCCGGTCAGCTCGTCCTCTGGAGTTGGGGTTGCTGCTCCTCCTGCACAGAAATAACCAGCCTGACAGGACCCGGTAGGTGTGGAGAGGCCTGGTGGGGAGAGTGGAGCTAGGTTGGGGCTGAGTTGGGGTTGGGTAGGCTCATTATGAGGAAGGGTTGGTCCTTTGGGCAGGTGGAGTCACATAGTGTAAGGCTTCTGAGGATGCTAGGCCTGAGGTGGGCTGGGGCTCTCCTCTGCCCAACCCTGTGACAGATGAGAGGACCCCTCCCATTGCAGAGGAGCTCTGAGGGCAAGTCAGTAGGTGGCAGAGCTAAAAGCTGAGTATAAGTGTAGCTCACTCAGGCTGGGCTCTTGACCTTACTATACTCTGCAATCAGAAAGGGGGCTGAGGGCATCGCAGGAGCAGGAAGAGTCTAGTTTGTGTCTGGATCACCAGTTATCAGTAGTTTCTGGCCACATAGGTGCTCAGGAAGTGTGGTTAATTAAACATGAGAGCAATGAGAGAGGATGTGCTAGGAGTCACTGAGCCCCTCCCTCCTCAGAGAGGCCTTCCCTGCTCCTCCTGTGATTTTTTTTGGTGACTCACCTGTGCTTCCACGCAACTGTGACAGCAACAGTGACTATTTATATAGCACAGCTCTGCCAGTGAGTGAAGAAGCACACCACCTGAGGCAGGTGCAGACATGAACTTTCACTTCACAGAGGGCTACAAGCCTGCAGTCATAACACTGATGAGGGAAGGCTGGGCTCACACCATTCTCTTACTGAGGTGCATAGAAGGAAGGCTGGAGAGGGCTTGAGGTCCTTACCAGATGTGGCACAGAAAGAGCCTGGAGGGCAGGGTATAGGCTCTGAGCTGCCCTTGGGGCAAAAGGATCCAGCTGGGCACTTCCCTCCTGTGGCAGTAGCAGGACACAGGCAGTTATCGCTGGTGTAGTTGTCTAGGTCAAAGGGGCGTGGGGTCCATGCTGCCAACATGCAGAACCAGCCTGGGGTGGAGACAGTCCAGGTCACCCCAAGTCCAGGGGCAGCATTGGGTGGGAGTATCTTAGGGAAACGCACCTGCATCACAGAGTCCAGAGGCCTGGGTCAGATTCTCCTGCCTGCAGTAGTGCCCTGGAGGGCAGGGCAGGCAGCCATCCAAGCTCTGGGTCAGTGGGTCTGGGTTGTAGTAGCCCCGAGGGCAGGGGAACTGGGTGGCATACTTGGTTCCTGAGAAGCAAAGTCCAAAGATGGGAACCCATCTGCTGGAGTCTAGCTGGGCCAAGGGCTGGGGCAGGACAGCCCAGGCAGCTGCTCTAGCACCCTCTGGCAGGGCGTGTCCTTCAAACTCCTGGCCTCCACCACAAGAGCTAACACTTCGCCAATTGCTTACACCAGACTTCCCAGTCTGAGTGGCCCTTGCCCTGGAGTCCACAAAGCCACAGAAGAGGCAAAACTCACCTTCCCAGTGGTCAACTTTACTGAAAGGCAGCAGGCCCCAAGTTTGTAATGTACTGGCAATTTAAAATCTATTTTTTAGCCAATGTGGATATGTTGGGGAATTGAAAGTGAAATTCTCATGAGCTTTGAAGATAAAACAAGAGTTATATGAAATGTGGTGCCCATGGCAGGCTGCTTTTGGCTCAGTCCATGTGAAAGTCCCTCCCTGGACCTTTGGAATGGGCGGTGGGTGAGTCTCGGAAGCATAAGATACCATGTGCTCCCCAGTTGCCACAGCAGTTTATAGAGTAGCCAGTACCTCAGTAGGTCAGCTGAGCCTGAAGTATCTATTCCACCCTCCACTGCCAGCCTCGCCCCTGGGAGCTGCAGCCCAGGCACTCACCTCTGGGGCAGTAGAAACCAGAGGGGCACGGGTGTCCACTGTAGGTGGTGATAGCCTCAGGGCAGTAATAGCCAGCAGGGCAGGGGAAGCAGGACGCTTGACTAGTCAGGTTGTTGTAGGAGCCGGCAGGGCAAGGCTGGGGGAGGCTGGTGCCCCTGGGGCAGAAGTGGCCTTGGGGACAGGGTCCCCCCTCCTCCAAGTGGCCTGAAAAGAGGAAAGTAGCTGAATGAGGGATGCAGGTCCAGTCATAGCAGAGCATGCTGGAACCTGGAACAACTTGTGTGGGGTTGCCAGGACCAATTGTGAACTTGGGTTTAAGTCACAGATTCAAAGGTTTTTTAAAGAAATAATGCCAATAACTAGCATTTATATAGCACCTTCTAGATCAAAAAGCATGTGTTTTACACATGTGTTATTTTATTCAAGCCTCAAAAATAATGACCCGGTGTTACTGGGAATGATGTCCTACCCAGCATCTGTCTGTGTTCTGTCCAACTCAAAGCCTGGTTATCTGACATCCCCCCATTGTTTGTTCAAGGGTATGCTCTTTGTTTGCTTATTTTTAAATAAAATTGACTTAGACATGTTGCTTTCATATGTCATTATACTGAACTAGGACAACTTATTCTGCTTTTGATGGTTCGATCTTACTGCATAAGCACCCCCTATCCCCTCTTTCTTGCCAGGCCTGCACTGGGGACGTGGCTCCCCATCCAACTGCCCAGAACTTAGCCTTCCATTTGGGAGTTGGACTGTTGCCTCAGATGTCTTCTGAACAAATGGAAGTGCTTAAGAAGAGGGCTTTTAAGGACCTTGACTGAAGCTGCAGCTGAGCGTTGTGTGCTCCTAGAACAAGACCAGGGGTCACTAGAGGGAACCAGGACCCTTACACCCCTCTGAATGTTGCTGGAGGTGCTGAGGATCTTCCCTGTCATTTTGGCCTTGCACCCATAAGATGCTGTCTTCAGTCTCCATGGAAAACAAGGGCCACATTCTGCTCCCAGGGCACCATTTATGTACCCACTGGCTGGTCTCCAGAAACCCCTGGTCCTCCCTGCCCACTTTCCTGCAAATCTATAACATCCCTGTATTTAGGCCAGTGGGGATATGATTCAGGAGGTCAGGTGGGACTGAGATGGGTTTGGAGCTGCAGCTGTGAGAAGAGCCAATGGCCAGAGCACAGGAAGGTAGTGAGCCACAGTGAGAAATGCTGCATGAGGATGACAGGCCAGTGTGTTCAGGAACAGCAGTCAGGCCATTAAACACTCTGGCCAAGGATCATCTCCAGGCCCTCCTTGCTCACACACTCTCCCTCTGTCCTCAAAGTGCCCCCCACCTGGTAACCTCCCATAATCAGAACGTCCATCTACCTCTGGCATCTGGCCAGTTCAGGACCCACTCCTGTCCTGAGGCCCCTTACCTGTTGGGGTCGAGGAGGTGACTCCTACCAGACAGAAGTAGCCGGGAGAGCAGGGCCCAGAGGGGGCAGTGAGGCCAGACGCACCACAGAAATGGCCAGAGGGGCAGGCCAGGCACTCAGAAGCCATGGAGAGAAACATCCTACAGAGGCGGAGAGAAATCTGGGTCAGTGGAACCAGGAGGTTCTTAGGGTGGAGGGACCATGTCCTGGCAAGGGACATGATTTCTGGGACTGCTTTTGCATTTCTCCTATTCTAGGTTTTCTGGGGTTCCTCCTGTTTACAAGGGGTCCAAGGTATGGCAGACAGGCACCTGGTCATAATCCTTTTTATCTTAATCCTCATTTCAAACTCAGGCTGTCCAGGTCATAGATGCCTGGGCCTGGCAGCTGCAGTCAGAACATCCAACAGCTCCACAGCTGTCCCCTTGCTCTGGGGTGTCTTCTCTTAGGGGTTGGAAGGTTCCTAAAGGTGGGAAGATGGGGCTGTACTCTCAAACGGGGCACAGGCAGGCACATGGGATTCTTGATGACTTTGATTCCTTGGGCTCCCAGCAGCCCACATGGGCTCCCTTTTCGGGCCAGCTCCCTCCTCCCTCTATGGTCAGAGGGATTGTACCCTGACAGGCAGTGTGGAAGTCCTACTTTCTAGGGCTTATGTTCCTTCGTGGCAGAGGGATGTTGTTGGTAAGATGGTCAGTGTGGGAAGGAGGACCAGGAAGAAGACAGCTTCAGCTCACCCCATGGGCCTGGGGGCAGTTGCACTCACCGATTTGAGAAGGTGCCCACAGGGCAGGGGAGGGGCATCCCTGTGCCCACTGGACAGAAGTGGCCTGAAGGGCAGGGGCCTCCTGCTGTAGCACATATCTTCCCATCAGAGTGGGCGACCTCAGCTCCTGCCCAGAGTCAGGAATGGGTGAGATCACAGAGCAGCCCCTCCCCGGTGCAAAGACAGCAGCCCCCACCTTGCTTACCCTCTATAGTAGGACATCTCCTGGGATAAAAGCTTGAAAACTTGAGTATCAGTACCCTCAACTGCCAAGGCAGCTCTCAAGCCTAGGGTCTCACCCAACCCTGACCTCCAGGGAACGTGGGTGGGGTCCCAGAGGTGGGGTTAGGGTCCTGAGGTGTGTCCCCTTCTGTATTGATTAGGTTATCTTGGAAGGACCCTGCTTAGGACCCTATGGACAGGAAAAAGTGTGGGAATGCCAGCCTCTGGCTTATCCTGGAGAATGGTGGGCACAAGACAGGATAGGAGAGCCAGGGGCTCAAGGCCCATCCCAGGAAGGACTTGATGTTTGTCTTGAAAACTTGTTCCCATCTTGGTCAAGTTTGTTTTCTACTTGCTGACATCTCCCTGGAATTAGGTGGGACACTGAGAATAAATAACTCTGAGGAGAAAAGACCTCGTATTGTTATGGGAGGAGAAAAAATAAGTGGTTCATGATAATTTTTGTGACTTTCCCCAAAGCCGGTGGATTTGTTTGGGGAAGTGTGCATGTGTGCCCACCTGCTTACACATGTGAGTGTAGGAAACATGTGAGCACTATCTGACTGCGTGTCATACTTCCTCCCCAAACAGGGCACCAGGGTGGAGGAAGCAGGCAGAGCAACACAGTTTCAAACATCTGTGATCCTGTAGTTTGCATGGAGGTCATCCCCATAACTCCAAGAACAACTGATATGACAAGGGGGAGGATGAAAAGTCGCTTCACGGCATGAGGCCTCCTGGGATGAGGAAGGGCTTGGGTTGAGGGATAGTTCTGAGAGCCTCTGAGCCACAGACCTCCTCCCTACTGTGCCCCGGACCTGCCTCGGGGCACAGGTGCCACTTGGCATTCTTGTAGCATAGCCCTTCAGCTCCACGCATGGCTCAGTGCCAGCCCTGGCTACAGAGGTCCCAAAGGCAGAAGCTTGGGAGATACAAGGCCTAGGTAGGTCTTGGTAGGGTCACTCAGGCATCTGGACCCTAACCTGTCTTTGGAATAGTGATTTCCCCCAGTTAGGAAAACATGCTAGGAAGTCTTGTTCCTCCAGCCCAGAGCTTCTATAGTTCATGATATCATGGCTTCTCTTGCTTAACTCTGCATTTAATAGCTCACACTCCAGAAGGTCCCCTGATGCTGGCATGGTAATGCCAGCACAGATAAGGGGTTAGGGGTGGGCTTACCATGCCCCTACCCTTCGTGGAGGGGGCCATACTCAGCAGAAAGCCCAGAGTCACAGAGCATGTATCTTCAATCATGCGGATCCACAAGCCGCAGAACCTAGTATGGCCACTTCTCAGCCTCATCAACTTCTCTTAGGGTAGGTGTTGATTTACTGCCCTTCCATGCTCTGTCTTACTTAGTTTTTCCTAAATATCACCTATTACTATACTCTTAGTGTTCCTATTGGGCACCTGGGGAAACAGAGTGGTTTCCCCTAGTAAGGAGGACAGTAGTGAACAGGGGGGCAGGTCCTCTCCCAGTGGCTCTCTTAGCCTAAAAAACAAATGGACTTTGGCCACCCCTTGGCTTGCCCACCCCATGCTGTGATTATTTCCATGGCAATTTCACTCTGCTTTGTGTATCAGCCCAAGTACCTGAGCCATTGCTGTGCTGCCTGTCTGGCAGGGCCATGGCCACCACTGAGCCTTCAGGGCAGGCATGGCCATCAGCACTGACACCTCCCCACAGCCCTCTGAGCGGTCTCGGAGTTCGTGCTCCTCCTAGGCAGTAAAATCCTGGAGGCAGAGAAAGCACTCAGGCTGCTGCCCACCTCCTTGCCTCTTTCCATGAGGGTCCCACTGCACCAATAATGGCTTTGAAGGGCAGGTTCCATAGGTGTCCCAGAGAAACTAATAATTTAGTCTTCTTTAAACCTCACCCAAACTTTACTCCTCCCCACAACCCCATGGATATCCAGGACCCTCCCATTCTGGAGGCCGTGGGGGGTGGTCAGGGAGTTGCCCAACCACAGCCAAAACAAGTGCTCTCTCTTGAGGAGATGGGCCTTTCAGGGCTGGGCAAGCAGAGTCTCTTCCTCAGCCTTTGGGATACTATGACCCTTCTTTGTTCCCTGCCCTCTTCTCCTTCTCCCTCCCCCTTCACCCAGGGGCTAGAATAATCCAAATGTCTGGTGTGTGTCCCCTACCACATTTAGAGTCACTAACAGTAGCCTCCCCCCTGTTTCAGCCAAGCCCAGTCACATTAAGCTAGACACACCTCCCTTGGCTCTCTCTAGTGCCTCTGCTTTAAAGCTGAGGAGGCCAAAGCCAGAGCTCAGGTGGCAGATGGGGGAGACTTGGGAGCCCTTACCTGGTGCACACAGGCCCCTGGGGGCAGCTTGGCCCACTGTGGCACAGAAAAACCCAGGTGGGCAGGGCAGGCACCAGCTCTTGTCCGGTGCCCCTCTCTCTGCATTCCAAGTGCCAGCCGGGCAGGGCCTCTGCCTAGGGTCCTTGGTACCAGCTGGGCAAAAATGGCCAGCAGGGCAGAGGTCACCAAAGGGAAGCCCCTCCTGGAGAAAGAGGGGTCTGTCAAGGCTTACAAGTCTAGAGCAAGGGATTCTCTTCACCGGTTCCCTCCCAGCACTCCCTGATCCCCTCTCTGAGGAAGCCTGCCTGGCTCAGCCTGGACACTTCTGCTCACTTAAATGCACTGATCTGCAGTTCACCTCCCTTTGGGAACAGCTCGGGGAATTTAACTTTCAGAAAAATAAAACAAATTTTAATGTGAAGTAGCTAAAGCAATCCCAACGCTCTGCCTATTTGCCAGAAGTACTGATATACAGCTTTAATTGTGATAAGATACATCTGCTGTCTGTCTGTCTATCTATCTATCTTTTTATCTATCCATCCATAATCTATCATCCATCCATATATCATCTATCTATCCATCCATCCACCTATAAATATGTACATATCCATCTATAAATATATACATATTTACACCCACCATAATCTATGTACCTATCATCTATCTTCTGTCTTATCTCTCTGTTATCTCTCAATAATCTATGTATCAGTGCAGTATACGCATATCTACTTGTCATTATTAACAATTACCTAGTATCCCACTGGGTCAACATGACTTATTTTCTGCCTAGATATTTTTCTATTACTGGGCCTTTGTGCTGTTTTGTGTTTGTTTTGTTTTTGTTCTACTATTAAAATTTGTGGTGTTTTGAACATCTTTACATAAGTGACTTTTTTCTAAAGTTGGAATTATTGGGTCAAAGAGCTTGAACTACCTAAGGCTCCTTCTATAGGCAGCATGATGAGAATGGACTCTGACCCTCGCAGTGCCTTCTCCGGGCTTTGGCAGTTGTGTTTACCCTTGATGACAATTAGATGCATAGTGTAACAAAAATGACTTTGCTTCATGTGTCCTTAATTGTCATCCCAGCTGCACCATTTCCTAACTGATAAATTGCATTTAGTCCCTTTCCAGTGGAAGCTGGAAAGTGACATTAGACACTCTGGCCCTTTCTTTACTTGTTCATGCTTTTATTGGTGATGTTTAAGGTTGAGGTTCTACTAGCTCTGTCTCTTCGGTATAGCTCAGACCATCTTTGCTGGGAGTTCTCTGTCACCCCACTAGGCAGTAGTTCCACAGAGCAGACTCTGGGCCTTAGCGCTGCTATGTTCCCCTGACCTGGCCCAGGCCCCTGTGCTCAGGCCAGCCTTGCCTCTGGGAGGCTCGGTGGGACCTACACTCACTGGGGAGGAGGTGTTAGAACCAGGCCCACAGTGATATCCAGCACGGCACAGTCCCTGGGGCTTGGGCAGGCCTTCTCTGCCACAGAAGGTCCCAGGGCGGCACAACTGGCAGTCCTCCACACGGGCAGCCCCTGGGACCTCTCGGAAAGTTCCCTGGACAGAAAGAAGCACATTGTCAAGGTCAAAGTCCTAGAGGCCAGAGTGGAGACTTGCCAGGAGGGGAACAGAGCAGGGTCCCTCTACCCTCACCCTAAACAGATAGGCTGGGGAGGAGATAGATGACTTGCTCAAGAGCTGAGACTCCAAGAAGTATGAGTGGGTTTACTTGATAGGCCAAAAGCATTTGACTATAGAACATCCATCCTATAAGGAATGTTAGTACTAGAACTCGTTCATAGCAGATTCTGACAGTAGGTAGGGAGAGAACATTGAGGGCACTAGGTCACACAAAGAGGTGTGTATATCTTGGGGAGAGGAAGCCATGGCTGGGCAATGGGGGAGTGTGGAGATTGTGGCTTCTGGAGGTTGAAGAAAAAAAGGCTGCACTCCAGCCCTGCCCCAACCTGGAGCTCTCCCTGAGCCTAGGTTCCATGGCCCCCTGACCCTTCTTTTCCTTTCCCCTGTTTCCATCCCACCTCTGCAAGCCTGGGTTACTTTGTCCCTTGTGGCTTTCTGGTCTAGCACCACTATTGGAAACCAGCTGCAGGGAAGTGAGTAGTTCAGTCCTCATCTGAATGGGGTGGGAGGTGCAGGGCTGGGGTGTGGCCATGTCCTCATGAAGAGATCTCATCCATCCCAACCACCAACAAGGGACTGATACCCAGAGCTTTCCTATGCAAAAGTGGAAGATGCCAAAAGTTACAAGAGAGCTTCTCACCACAGGACAGGGGATGGACAACACACCCCGGGCTGGGCAGTAGTGCCCAGGGGGACATGCTGTGGGACCAGCCAGCTTTGTCTGGTTGCAGAGATTTCTTCCGGGGCACTCCTGGCACCAGAGATGGCTGGGACCCTGGAAAGGGAGTTGGTGGTAAGTTTGGTGTCTTTCCATACCCCTAACATTTGGGTGGGCCTAGTGCACAGCAAGCACTCATGAAATGTGTTGAATTGAATTGAGAAAGTTGCTGGCCAGGCCCAGGCTCTGTGTGTACCCCTCTTCCTCCTTAGAAAGGGCCAAGCACACGAGGGGCTCAGACAGGGCTTAGGCCAGTACAACTGAGGTGTTCTCTAGGCCTCTGGCTTGGTCCACAGATTGTCAAAGCCTGGAGGAAGGGGCTCTCTACCCCCTGACTTTAGGGTCCTTCCACTTCTGGGTCCTCTGAGGAATAAAGTCTGCTCTGAGAACACTTACTGAGTAGCTGTCAGAGGCACATGGCTGTAGAATGGTAGTACCCAGTTCAGGGCAGTGGTGACCAGCAGGGCACAGCACACAATTCACACCCAGTCTTGCACCTGGATTCTGGCGGGAGGTTCCCCTCAAAAAGAAGCAGAGAGATCTGAGGATGTGGGTACCCACAGCCTTCCAGGGGAGGAGCTGTGACAGCCACATGGAACCACTATTGCTCCCAGCTTCCTCACAGGGTTCAAGGGCCAGTCTCAGCCAGGAAGCAAGCCCCTGGGGCAGGTGGAGGATGCAGCTAGTGTGGCCAATTGTGGGCTACGTGGGCCAGTGCATCAAGGGAGATTTCAAAAGCAGACATCCTCCAACTCACACTCTTGGTCCCCCCAGGAAAGGCCTCCCTTGAGCTGTCGCCACTCATTTTTCACTGTTTATTTGTTTTCTTCCATATCCTCAGCAATGGTGATTCCCAGCCACATTTCCCCTCTGTATTTAGCTGTAAGTGGAATAATCTAGCTGCCGTTGAACTTCCTGTGCAGATCCTGACTTTCCTAGCTAAGCAGAGAACACAGGGCTCCCACAACTAGGGCCCTAAGGGTACTGCTATACCCCATGTCTACATCTTACAGTCAGCCTGTTAGCCTTTGGATAAGTACCTAGTTAGCAAAGTCATTCTTCCCACAGAGTTCAGAACTGAACTGCCCAACAAAAGCTGGTATTAGGGTGTGGTGTTGCCTCCTTTCCCTCTAAGCTCCAGGCTAGGCATGGCACAGTGGCAGCACCATCTGGACAGAGTGGCCTATGAGGGGAAGCCTCCTGATGGGTCTTGCCAGGGTGTGGGCTTCATCTTGGAAAGCCTTGAAGGCTGAGAGAGGGTGAGTTGGAAGTCCAGCACCAGGGCTCCCAATAAGGGGGTCTGAACCAACCAGCTAGGTAGCTGGACTCCACCTAGGGCCATGGGGAAGCATGTATGGGGTGGGGAGGGAGGGCAGGGGCAGGGAGAGAAGGTCAGGGCACCAAAAGTTTTGCTCTCTGGTTCTCCAAAACAAGCTGTTTCCTCTGCTTGGAGGGTTCTTTCTACTCTCTATGCCTGACTGAGAAAATCCTGGTACTTTCTGGGTCTATTTCTCATATCTATTCAGAGAATATGTTTTCTGACTACAATGGAGTTAAAATAGAAATCAGTAATACAGCTAGAAAAGCCCCTAAATTTTTGGAAATTAAACAACAGACTTCTAAACAAACCATGGTCAAACAACATCAAAAAGGAAATTACAAAACCTTTCAACTTGAACAATACTAAAATAATACTAAACTTTCAACTTGAACAACACTAAAAACTTGACATCATAAAATTAGTATGATATAACTAAAGAATGCATAGATTCAAATTTATAGGCTTAAATGCTTATAAATATTAAATGCTGATCAATATTAGTAAGTAAAAAAGGTATAAAATTTATTATCTGTTTCCACCTTAGGAAGCTAGAAAAAGAAGATAAAATTAAAATCAAACTAAGTAAAAAAAAGTTTATAATACTATCAGGAATCAATGATATAAAAAATAGACATGGAAGATCAGAGGCACAAGATCCAATATGACAGAGGAGTAAGTGGAAGCTATACAAACTTCCTCCCAGGACCAAACTGAAATTACAACTAACCTGTAAAGAAATCATTCTGAATAACCAACTGAACACTGCGGGAAGCCTTATAACTAAGGACAGACGGAAGAAACCACTTCATGATGAGGCTAGTAGGGAGTGTGGAGGAAGCACAAGAGGACTGGCTGGGCTCCTACAGGGTGGCAGCTGAAGTTACAGAGGGATATTTCAGCAGCTGAGGGGTCCCCCTGGGAAGTGTGGGGTCTAACCCCCAAGTTGGGCTCCCCAGCCTACAGCACCAGAGCTGGGAAAGGAACCCAGAAAACATCCAGCTGTGAAAAGCAGCAGGGTTTTTGCCTATGAAGAAAAGATGGCTGAAGACACAGAGAAGCTCTTAAAGGGCCAATGCACAAAATTCTGTTTGCAGCCACTTAACCTGGACTCTGGAAGAGGGAGAGCAGAAAGGACTAGAGACATGTGAGGAGAGACATGTGAGGCTGGTGGCTCTGGGGAAAGAACTGAAGGAACAGCTCCCAGGATCCCTGTGCTGAATCATTCCCCATACTGCAGGAGCCATCTCTCTCAGGCAGAGCACTCCTCTCTGAAAGGCAACAGCCTTAGGGGAAGCAATAGCCTCCCATGCAGGAATTACTCTGCCCTACCCTATAGAGCTTAAGCCAAGCTGCTGAATGCAGCTGGAAGTTATCTCTTACAGAGATAACTGCTTTCAAAAGCAGACATCCTCCAACCTACACTCCTGGTTCCCCCAGGAAAGGCCTCCCTTGAGCTGTCACCACTCATTTTTCACTGTTCATTTGTTTTCCTACATGTCCTCAGCAATGGTGATTGAGACTTAGTTGATCCTCCCCTGGGTCCAGTTCTGGTAAAAGCCAGCCTTGGTGTGCAGTCTGTTTTTTTCTGCACACAAACAGGCCCAGCAGAGGGAGGTACAAGCTGTGGATCACTGATGGCTCCAAATAGGTTGCCCAGGGCTAGTCACAGGGGACATCTGACATGGACACCAGAGTCTTTGTGGATCTACCTAATACATAGAAATAAGCACAAAGAGGCAGCCAAAATGGGAAGACAAAGAAACATGTCCCCAAATTAAAGAACAAGAGAATTCTCTAGGAGAAGAACTAGATGAAAAAGAAGCAAGCAATCTATCAGATAGAGTTTAAAATAAAGATTATAAAGATACTCAATAGCATGAAGAAAGGCATATAAACAATAAAAAAGGACCTATGGGAAATAAAGAATGTAATATGTGCACTGTAAATAATACACTGGAAGGATTAAACAGTAGGTGAGATGAAGCAGAGGATTGAATTGGTGATTTGGAAGACAAGCTAGGAAAAAAAATCCAAGCAGAGCAGCAAAAAGAAAAAAAATTTAAAAGAATGAGGTGAGCTTAAGAAATCTTTGGGACAACATGAAGTGTAACAACATCTGCATCATGGGAATACCAGGAGGAGAAAAGAGTGAGCAAGGAGTCAATAACCTACCTGAAGAAATAATGACAGAAAATTTCCCTAGTCTGGTGAAAGAAAAAGACACACAAGTGCAGGAAGTGCAAACAGTCCCAAACAAGATGTACCCAAAGAGGCCTATACTGAGACACATCTTAAAATGGCAAGGCTTAAAGACAAGGAAAGAATCCTAAAATCTGCAAGAGAAAAGCAGGTAGTTACCTACAAGGCAGCTCCAATTAGACTCTCATCTGACTTATGAACAGAAACATTTCAGGCTAGAAGAAATTGGCATGAAATATTCAAGTTGGTGGAAAGCAAGGACCTACAACTAAGGATTTTACCCGGCAAGGCTATCATTTAAAATTGAAGGAGAAATAGTTTTCCAGTCAAGAAAACGCTAAAGGAGTGTGTTAATACCAAACCAGGACTGCAACAAATGTTAAAAGGCTTACTTTAAGAAGAAGAAGAAAAAACAGAAACAGAGGAAAATAGTTCAAAAATAAAATGGCTATAAATACTTATCTATTAATAGTCACCTTAAATGTAAATGGATTAAATGCTCCAACCAAAAGATATAGGGTAGCTGAATGAGTAAGAAATGAGGCCCATATACATGCTGTCTCCAAGGGACCCACCTCAAATAGAAAGATACACCTAAAAGTGAAGGGATGGAAAAAGATATTTCATGCAAATGGAAAGGGAAAAAAAGCTGAGTAGTAACATTTATATCTGACAAAATAGACTTGAAAACCAAAGCTATAGTAAGAAACAAAGAAGGACACTACATACAGATAAAGGGGACAATCCAACAAGAGGATATAACCTTAGTAAACATTTATGCACCCAAAACAGGTGCACCTAAATATGTAAAGCAAATCTGGATGGACATAAAAGGAAGAAGTAAAACTGTCTTTATTTGCAAATGACATGATATTGTACCTAGCAAACCCCCAAAGTTCCATCAAGATACTATTCAAACTGATAAGCAAATTCAACTAAGTAGCAGGATACAAAATTAATATCCAGAAATCAGTTGCATATTTATATGCCAATAACAAATGAATAGAAAGGGAAATTAAGAAAACAATCCCATTCACAATTGCTTCAAAAAGAATAAAATACCTAGTAATAAATCTAACAAAGATGTAAAAGACCTATACTCAGAAAATTATACAACACTGAAGAAAGAAATTGAGGAAGATAAAAATAAGTGGAAGCATATATCATGATCATGAATAGGAAGAATTAACATCATTAAAATGTCCATATTACCCAAAGCAATCTACAAATTCAATGTAATTCCTATCAAGATACCAAAAATGTATTTCACAGTACCAGAACAAATATTCCAAAAATTTATATGGAACCACAAAAGACCCTGAAGCAATAGCAATCTTGAGAAAGAAGACTAAGTTGGAGGAGTCATGCTACCTAACATCAAACTATAATATAAGGTTATAGTAATCAAAACAGTATGGTACTGGCATAAAAACAGACACATAGATCAATGGAACAGAATAAAGAGTCCAGGAATAAACCCACACCTTCATAGTTAATTAATATTTGACAGAGGAAGCAAGCACATACAATGCATTAAAGACATTATTCAATAAATGGTGTTGGGAAGATTGGACATATATGTGCAGAAAAATGAAACTAGACCACTTTCTTACACCACACACAAGAATACATTAAAAATAGATTAAAGAGCCCTGGTTGGTGTAGCTCAGTGGATTGAGTGCAGGCCTGTGAAGCAAAGGGTCACAGGTTCAATTCCCAGTCAGGGCACATGCCCGGGTTGTGAGCCATGTCTCCAGTGGAGGGCATGCAAGAGGCAACCACACACTGATGTTTCTCTCCTTCTCTCCTTTCCTTCCCCTTTCTCTAAAAAAAATAAAAATTAAAAAATAAAAATAGATTAAAGACTTAAATATTAGACCCAAAGCCATAAAAATCCTAGAAGAAAACATAAGCAGTAAAATCTCAGACATTGCTTGTGGGAATATCTTATCTGATATATTCACCCAGGTAAGGGAAATAAAAGAAAAAATAAACAATGGGACTACATCAAACTAAAAAGTTTCTACACAGAAAAGGAAACCAGGAGACCGTCAACAAAATAAAAAGACAACCTGTGAAATGGGAAACCATATTCACCAATACATCTGATAAAAGGTTAATAACCAAAGTTTATTTTAAAAAAAACTTACAAAACTCAACACAAAAACAAACAATCTAATTTAAAAATGGGCAAAGGACCTGAATAGATACTTCTCCAGAGAGAACATACAGATGGCTAATAGACATATAAAAAGACACTGAATGTCACAAATCATGAGAGAAATGCAAATTAAAACCATAGTGAGATATCACCTCACACCTGTCAGAATGGCCATCATCAATAAATCAACAAACAACAAGTGCTGATGAAGATGTGGAGAAAAGGGAATCCTTTTGTACTGTTGGTGGCAATGCAGACTGGTACAACCACTCTGGAAAGCAATATGGAGATACCTCAAAAAGTTAAAACTGGATCTGCCTTTTGACCCAGCAATCCCACTTCTGGGAATATATCTGAAGAAACCCAACACACCAATTTGAAATAACATAAGCACCCCCATGTTCATTGCAGTGTTATTTACAATCATCAAGATATGGAAGCAACCCAAATGTCCATGACAGGGTAAAACAACTATGTGACATTTACATAATAGAATACTACTTGGCCATAAAAAAGAAGAAAGTTTTACCCTTTGCAACAGCATGGATGGACCTGGAGAACATTATGCTAAGTGAAATGAGCCAGTCAGAGAAAAACAAATACTATATGATTTCCCTTATATATGGAAACTAACAACCAAAATGAACTAACGAGGAAAACAGAGACAGACTCATAGAGAGCAGGATGACAGCTAAGGGGTAGGAGATTGCAGGAGGTGGAGGGATCAAGCAAAATGGCAAAAACAAACAAACAAACAAAAAAAACTCATGCACTTGGACAACAGTGTGGTGATTGCAGGGAGAAGGTGGGTAAAATGGATTAAATGATAATGGAAAAAATACAATAAAAAATTTTAAATCAATAAACTCAAAAGCTAGCTCTAACTAGATTGATCAAGAAAAGAAGAGAGAACACAAAATACCAACATCAAGAATGAAAGAGATGTCACTATAGATGAGACACTGAAAGAATGGTAAGGGAATAGCACAAACAACTCTATGACATAAATTTTACAACTTAAATGAAATGGACAAATTTCTTGAAAGATATAAATTACCAAACTCTCACAAGGAGAAAGGAAAAGCATAAATAGCCTAAGTTTATTAGGGAAATTGAATTTGTAATGAAAGACCTTCCCACATAGAACACTATAGGTGCTAAGGCTTCACTGAGTTCTACACAACACTTAAGAAATAACTCATACCAAATAAACTTTCACCAAGTAGAGGAGCAGGGAGTATTTTGCAACTCATTTTATGAGACCAGTATTACTTTTATATCAAAACCAGACAAAGACACCAGAAAGCAACACTAATATCTCTCATGAACATGGATGCAAAAAGTCTTAAAAATATTAGCAAATCAAATTTAATGATATGCAGAAAGGAGAAAATATCACAACATTGTGCATTTTATCTCAGGAATGCAAGGTTGGTGGAACATTAAAAATAATGATACTTATCATCCTATCAGAACAAAGGAGAAAAACCATATGCTCATCTCAATCAATGCAGGAAAACAGGACAAAATTAAATACCCATCCATGATAACAACTCTCATAAAACTAGAAATAAAAGTGAACTTCTTCAACCTGATTAAAGGCATCTGTAAAAACCTAGAGCTAACATCATACATAAAGACTAAATGCTTTCCCCTAAGAATTAGAACAAAGGAAGAATGTCCAATACTATTCAAAACAGTATTCGAGTTCATAGTGTACTTAGGCAAGAAAAGTAATAAAGTTGTGTGGGTTGCAAAGATAAGAGCTATAAAGTCTTTATTCACAGATAAGATGATTGTGTGAAGAGAAAATCCTAAGAAATCTATACACATGCAAAAAGCCACTATAACAAACAAATGAAGCAGGTAAGAGTAAAGGATACAAAGTTAATAGAAAAAGTCAATACCGACTAGGGTCTTGAAGAGATCTTTGTACACCTATGTTCAGAGCAGCATTATTCACAATAGACAAGAGGTGAATGCAACCCAAGTGTCCACTGTTGGGTGAATGCATAAACAAAATGTGGTCTGAGCATATAATGGAATATTATTCAGTTTTAGAAAGGAAGGAAATTCTGACATATGTTATAGTATGGATGGACCTTGAGGACATCATACTAAGTGAAATCAGCTAGTCACAAAAGGATAAGAACTGTATGATTCCACTTTTGTGAGGTACTAAGGGTAATCAAATTCACAGAGATAGAAAGTAGAATGGTGGCTTCCAGGGGATAAGGGTACAAGAAATGGGGAGGTGTTTTTTTAATGCACATAAAGCTTCAGCTTTGCAAGATGAAAAGAGCTATGGAGATGAATGGTGGTGATGGTTAACAACATTATGAATACATTTAATACCACTGAACTGTACACTTAAAAATTATTCAAATGGTAAATTTTATGTTATGTGTATTTTACCACAACAAAAACAAATTAAAAAAAAATCAATACTAGATACAGCCCTGACCGGTGTGGCTCAGTTGGTTTGAGCATTAGCCTGTAGCTAAAAAGTTCTGGGCTTGATTCCCAGTCAGAGCACATACCTAGACTGCGGGTTTGATCCCCAATCTGGACATATGTGGGAGGCAACCAATCGATACTTCTCTTGCATCTATGTTTTTCTCTCTACCTTCCTCCCCCTTTATGTCTTTCTAAAAAAGCAATGAAAAAATGTCTTCAGGTAATGATAAAAAAATCAATACTAGACACAAACAATTAGAAATTGAAATAAAAATATAATTCCACTTACAGTAGCATTTGAAAACATGAACTACTTGGGGATAAATTTAACAAAATAAGTCCAGGTCTTGTACATTAAGTTTTACAGTTCTTAGTAAGAACTACAAGGAGCAGGATGGGTACTTGAACCATCTTCTAGCACTTATACTCTTCACTGCTAGGCATATTCCCCTCCTTTTGCAATGTCTCACTCATTTTATTCTCCCTACCATCCAGTGGGTGTGTGTTTGGGACCAGGAGTAGGTAGACTTCACTCCTCAGAGCCACCTGAGTTTCTGGGTGTGTGCAGGTGAATCCAAGCACCATGGATCCAAACACCCTCTTCAACCACCATGTGCCTGTCCTTCTCAATGTCATTAGGGTCCCCAACTCACTCTTACCTACCTGTGGGGCAGGGCTGGCAGCCAAGGCTTCTGTCTGTGGAGTAGCCTAAAGGGCAGAAGACACGGCCTATGCACTGCAAGCTTGGATCCTATCTGGGTAGGTACCACTGAAGGAGAACAGGAAAAGACCAGGTGAGACGTGCAGGTAGATTGTGCCTAACATCTATCTGTACCTGGACACTGCTGAGAGTTGGGAATCTCAGCTCCGGTGCTTAGTTACTTAGCAAAGTGTGTAGATGTCCTAACCTCTGTCTCTCTGATTTCATCTGTAAAAGAAAATTTCTGGCAACATTGCCTCCAAGTGTCATGGTGAGAAGGAAATAATCTTTGTGATCCAGAGAGCTTTGTGATTTAGAGAGGTTTCTCCCCTCTCTTCTGCTAAATCTTGGTGGCACCGTAAGCTATAGCTGTGGCTAGAGTACAACTCTAAAGGATGGTAGGGTCCTGGGAAACAGAACCCTGCCTGACCCAGTCCTGTCTACCCAGTACAGCACACAGTAGGTTCCTGGCGACATGTAGTGGTGCTGTGGTTGTTTGCTCCACAGCTCCATGGCCTTATTTTATTGATTATGCTATTACAGTTGTCTCATTTTTATCCTCCTCTTTATTCCCCTCTGCCCTGCAACCCTGCTCCCACCAGATCCTCTCCCTGCCTTAGCTCATGTCCATGGGTCATACATGTAAGTTCTTTGGCTTCTCCATTTCCTATACTATTCTTAACCTCTCTCTGTCTATTTTGTACCTATTAATTGTGCTATGTATTCCCTGTACCTTCCCCCACCCCCATTTTCCTCCTCCCCCTCCCTGCTGATAACCCTCCATGTGATGTCCATTTCTGTGATTCTGTTCTTGTTCTAGTTGTTTGCTTACTTTTTGTTTTCGGTTTTTCTTAGGTTCATTTGTTGATAGTTGTGAGTTTGTTGTCATTTTACTGTTCATATTTTTGACCTTCTTCTTTTTCTTAGATAAGTCCCTTTAACATTTCCTATACTAAGAGCTTGGTGATGATGATCTCCTTTAACTTGATCTTATCTGGGAAGCACTTTATCTGCTCTTCCAGTCTAAATGATAGCTTTGCTGAATAGAGTAATATTGGCTGTAGGTCCTTGCCTTTCATGACTTGGAATACTTCTTCCCAGCCTCCTCTTTTCTGCAAGGTTTCTTTTGAGAAATCAGCTGATAGCCTTATGGGAACTCCTTTGTAGGTTACTATTTCCTTGTCTCTTGCTGCTTTTAAGATTCTCTCCTTATCTTTAATCTTGGGTAATGTAATTATGACATGCCTTGGTGTGTGCTTTTTTGGGTCCAACTTCTTTGGGACTCTGTGAGCTTGCTGGACTTCCTGAAAGTCTGTTTGCTTTGTCAGATTGGGGAAGTTTTCCTACATTTTTTAAAAGATTTTATTTATTTTATTTTAGACAGAAGGGAAGTGAGAAAGGGGGAGAGAAACATCAATGTGTGGTTGCCTCTCGTGCGCCCCCTACTGGGGACCTGGCCCACAACCCAGGCATGTGCCCTGACTGGAAATCTAACTGGTGACCCTGTGGCCAGCACTCAATTCACTGAGCCAGACCAGCCAGGACTATTTTTTTAAATAAGTTTTCAATTTCTTGCTCTTTCTCTTCTCCTTTTGGGACCCCTGTGATTCAGATGTTGGAATGTTTAAAGTTGTCCAGGAGGTTCCTAGGCCTCTCCTAATTTTTCTGAATTCTTATTTCTTCATTCTGTTCTAGTTGAATGTTTACTTCTTCCTTTTGCTCCAAATCATTAATTTGAGTCTCAGTTTCCTTCCCTTCATTGTTGGTTCCCTGTATATTTCTCTTTATTTTACTTTGCATAGCCTTCACTTCTTCCTCTATTTTGTGACCATACTCAACCATGTCTGTGAGCACCGTGATTGCCAGTATTTTGAACCCTGCATCTGATAGGTTGGCTATCTCTTCATTATTTAGTTCTATTTTTGAAGATTTGATCTGCTCTTTCATTTGGGCCATGTTTTTTTTGTCTTGATGAACCTGTTACATTATAAGAGGCAGAGCCTTATGTATGTGCCAGGGTGGTGCAACCCACATCACTGTTGTGGCACTGTATGTGGGGGAGGGGTCTGAGAAAGAACAATGGTGCTTGCTGTGTTCTCCTCCAGCTTTCAATCACTGCCCCTGCTTCCCGTAAGTAAATTGGGCCCTTCTGGTCCTGATTACTGGATGTGTGGGCTTGTGTCTGTTCTAGGACCCCATGGGTCTCTCCAATAAACTCTCCTGTGAGGCTGGGAGTTTCTTTTGCTGCCATAATTCCCATGGGTTTTTACAGCCAAAAGTTTTGCAGCTTTGTTTCCCCATGCTGGAACCGTGGGTTGCACAATCTGTCTCACTCCCCAGTTATTCCTCCTGGTTTATTCACATGTAAATGTGGGACTGCCCAGTCCTCCAGCTGCCACCTTGCCACACAACCTCTCTGCCCCAGCTACCCATCTCCACCCCTCCTACTGGTCTGAATGAATGTTTCTTCTTTAACTCCTTGGTTGTCAGACTTCCATACAATTCGATTTTCTGGCAGTTCTGGTTGTTTTTTGTTTTTAAATTTGTTGTTGTCCTACTTTTGGTTGTGCAAGAAGGAAAATACCTATGCCTCCATCTTGGCCAGGAGTTCATCTGTGGCTTCTATCTTAACTGCTTGTCAAGTGGGGACAGTGGCTCAGAACCTCCCAACATATCAGGTGCATCATTTCATATAATCACCATAGCAGCCCAGAGGTGGGTTACACTTGTTTCCAGGCTTAACCAGCTATGCAAGTCCCTGGGTGCTGGGTCAGAAGTTGGTAGAGGAATTTTGTTTTCACTTATGTCAGCAAGGATGAGGCTTGTTCCTAACCCTGAGAGATTTAGCCTCCTCTGAAGATTTCCTAATAAACTTCATAACACCTCCACACAAGAATGGTGGAGAAAAGGTGTGGTTCCCTGTGGTCACCTGGAAGTCTTTGCTTTCTGTGAGTCCTGGGAGCATCTTGCAGGGCCCAGTGGGGCCTAGCTGCAGAGCTGTCCTGATACCCAGGTGGCTGCAAATGCCAAAGGAAGCTGAGCAATTGAGGGCAGGCCCTAGGTGCCAGGGAGGCTGCCCAGTCAGGGGACAGCTGAGCCTAAATGGCAGCAAAGATAGCTCAGAGGCCCTTCACACTTGTCCTGGGGAGCCCTCAGACTACGCCCAACATTGCCCTTCCAGGCCTTGCCCCTTCTCTTCCCAGGGTGCAAGGGTGTCTTCTACTTACTAAAAACCTGTGGGGCACTGCGAGCAGTTTCCAGCCACACAGTGCTGGCCTGGCAAGCAGGTAATATGACACAGAACGGAGCAGTGGGCCCCACTTCAGGGAGAGAGGGTGGTTGTCTCTACAGAGCACAAAAAAGAGGAGGGTGGGGTGGGCATGAAAATGTTCCCCTGTGGTCTCTAGAGAGGCTTCCTGAGCTGGGCCTTCTTGTGCAATGATGTCACTTCAGCAAAAGCCTACAGTTACTGACAAACTCATGACAAACTGTGATTACAAATGGGTCTTCACTGAAAACTGTGGGTGCAGCAGCTGGTGCTGAGGATGATGGGATTTCTGGACACAGCCAACATAAGACATGGAAGTATAAAAAGCATGAAAATTCTGTAACAGGGGCTGCAGGTTATTGCGAGTCCCACCCCAACCCCACTGACCACAGAAATCTGATCCTGTGAAGAAGCCTCATGACTCTGTGGTCACTCTCACCTCCTAGAATTTCAAGGTACTCAGAGTGCCCTGCCATCAGCATCATAGAACAGCAGGGCTGACATTTCATCTGGTTAGCCCTCTCATTTTACATGTGGAGAAAGAAGCTGGGACTCAAGGAGGTTGCGAGACTGACCATGATGAGGCCTGGGGAAAACTGGTGTAGGCTGGGGCATGCATGGCAGGCTTGGGTCTATGCCCCACTTGCAGTTCCAGAGGTTCCTCTCTTTGTGCTTGCATCCACATCCCATACCCCCAAAAAACCCTGCCGGGCTGAAGACCCAAGGAAGGACTGTGAGAGTGTTACCTCAAAACTGCTCAGCAAATCCTGATGGGGACTCCAAGAGGCTCCAGTGGGGAAGCCACTGGTCTTGGGGACAAACAGACCTGGTTCAGAATCCAGCTCTTCCACCCACTACCAGTTAGCAATATCTCTCCACCACAGTTTTATCTTGTTCTATTGGGACACAAGACCTGCCTCAAAGAATTTTGGGCAATAAATAAAAAAGATTTGATGTATGTGACATATATTAAATAAATAAGTATATATTTTTAAATGTTATATATAAGAATTACATTTTAAATAAATATATAAAAGATGTAGGAATATATATACCTTTTACCTGATACAACCAACTATAAGTACTGGTTTTACATGAGGCTCAGAGAGGCAGACAATTCACCAAGAAAACTAATAGCCACTAGAGCCTGCAGAACCACTGGGCTGCATGTGAATCCAGGGACACAGAAAAAATGCAAAGTAAAAGGACGAGGGGACCAGAGAGGGAGTGTGAGTCCTGGGAACCTGGGCAGGGGAAGGCTCTGTGCAAAAGGTGGCCTCACTTGGGTGGTGGAGAGAATGGGGGCCTGAAGACAAGGGAAGCACAAAAAAAAACACAAGAGGGAGGCCAGTGGTGCCCACTCCCTCCTACCCTTCCTTCAGGGTACTGCCCCAAAAGCGATGAAGGCCATTGACTGGGTTCATACCAGGACCCAATACTGATGACATGCTCTCGGCCAAATGATTGAACCTCTCTGAGCCCTAGTGGTCTTATATGAAAAGCAAGTGTTACTTGTATGTGTGCAGGGTTGATGAGAGATCTAATAAGTAGAGGCCATGGGTCCCAGCACACAGCATGCACCCCAATGTCATGGCCACTATTTCACCAATCTTGCTGTTGACTCACCTGCAATGAGGGCAGCCAGAAGAGGGGTGATGGTCACCAAGTGCCCAGGCTGCAGCATGCTGCAGCAGTGAACAGGAACAGCTGGGCCAGAGAATGTGCTGAATACTTGTCCTGTCCAGGCTGGAGCTTGTAACCCATGCTGCTGTAACCAGACCCTAAGCAGCTGCTTGGACCACCCCCACCAACGTCCCCTGGGAAACAGAGACTCCCTGAAAGCATCAGGTGAAGACAGGTGGGACATGCCCTTTGTACAGCTCTCCTGCCCTCTCCTTCCAGGTGGCAGCGAGAAGAGCCAGATTTCCAGGCTCTAAGGCCTTCATCAGACTCACCAGATCTGTGATACTGGAATGTATTCTTCTTCTGTCTCAGTTTCCATCCGTAAAATGGGGGTGACAAGGAATGCAGTAGGGCTAAGGAAACTCAAGGCACCCTCAGAGCAGTGCCTGTATTTGTTGAGCATTCATTGTTCCCTGGCAGTATACAAGGGGCAGATAAGTGTAAATGCTGACTCATGTTCCCAGGGCTTCTATTAAAGGCCATGGGATACCCTGACTGGTGTGGCTTAGTCAGTTGGGTGCTGTCCTACAAACCAAAACATTGCAGTTTAATTCCTGGTCAAGGCACATGCTTGGGTTGTGGGTTTGACCCCTGCTTAGGGAGTGTATGATGAGAGGCAACTGATCGATGTTACTCTCTCACATCAATGTTTCTCCCCCTCTCTTTCTCCCTCCCTTCCCCTCTCTCTAAAAATAAATGAATAAAATGTTTTTTAAAATAAATAAATCTAAAGGAGGGGAATGTGGGTGGGAGGGGGTGCACAGGACAGAGGGGAATAAAGGGGGAATGGGTCAACTGTAATAGAATAATCAATAAAATATATTAAAAAATAAAGATAAATAAAGGCTATGGGACTAGCCCACAGGAAGCTATCACAAACACAATTAATATAAACCAGTTAGCATCATGTGGCCCCACTGTGAGCCAGGTTTCATTCACTTTTCTCAGGGGCCCTGCCAGTAAGTGGAATCTATATGGCTACGGCAGGAACAGTGACTTGCTGGAGGCAGCCCACTCCAGAAACATGTGCTGCACAGTGACTTCCTTCTAAGGAGTGCAGTATGGAAAGGGAGAAAAGAGTAATTTTACAGTGGAGAAACCTGACAGCCAACAGTTTAGCGGGTGATCAAGTTCAGTATAAACGATGATAAATTATGTTGGTAATATGTACTCTTGCAGTGATGATATGAAAATGACTTTATCCCTGTGGTTTTCCTCTCAAAAACCCATAACACCAGTCTATTCATGAGAAAAGCATCTGATAAATTCTAATAGGATGGCATTCTACAAGATACCTAACCAATTTTCCTCAAAACTGTCAAGGTCATCAAAAACAAGTAGAGTCTGAGAAACTATAACAGCCAAGAAGAGCCTAAGGAGAAATGATGACTACCTGTAATTTGGGATCCTGGACCAAAAATGACATTAGACAAAAACTAAGGAAATTTAGGGACTGTAGTCCTTATTAACAATTAATATTTGTTCATTAATTGTAACATATCATAACATAAGAGGTTTGTAATAGGAGAAACTCTGTAGTGTATGTGTGTCAGTGGGTTACATGGGAATTCTCTGTACTATCTACTCAATTTTTCTGTGAATCTAAGACTGTCTTAAAAAGTCTGAAAATAGATAAACGGACAGCAATGTATTGTAATGTCTTGAACCAGAAAAATACACAAATTTATACTGATAGTAAAGAAACAAATAAGGAAGAGTCTTTTTTTTAATATTTCACTTATTTATTTTTAGAGAGAGGGGAAGGGAGGGAGAGATGGAGAGAAACATCAATATGTGGTTGTGTCCCACGTGCCCCTTGCTGGGGACCTGGCCTGCAACCCAGGCATGTGCCCTGACTGGGAATCGAACCAGCAACCCTTTGGTTCACAGCCTACACTCAATCCAGGGCCACACCAGCCAGGGCTAGGAAGTGTCTTTTATTTATAGCAGCATCAGGACTAATAAATGTGAAGGGCTTGAATGAGTTAGGAAAAAAATCAACATTTTGTAACCAACCTGATAAATATCAGTTGCAGCAAGAATCATCTATGGAGGCTGAAGGATCAAGATAAATGCTTGGTCTCAAAGTAACCCCTCACAGGGTGCTCATTAGTTCCAAGAGGGAACATATATAGTCAAGAAAGTGAATAACACCTTGATCAGGTGATAAAGATTAATATCACCTTATAGTGGACAGATATCTTGTGCCTCCAGATGTAATATCCTGAGAAGAACACATTTCATTTACGTGGTTGTTTTGAGGGAAGATGCATAACTTGAAGCTAATTAGGAGGAAACACATGCCAATGTGGGAATTTGTATTTGAGGAAAATTTTTTGGAAGAGAATGCATTGCTTTGCTGAGCTCTCTTAGTCACAGGGCTGTTAAATAATCAAATGCAAACATGCAGTACTGTGATTTTAACTATTACATTTATAAATTAAAATGCTATGTCAACAAAGATTTATTTAACTATGAAGAGATTAGCAGTTTCCCTGGCAAGGACAAGAAAGAATGTGGAGGAGGAAATGGGTCTAGGCAGTGAGGACCTTAAGCTGAGCATTGCCCATTGTTCTGTTCGTGCTTTTTTTCCTTTAAAAAAATTATGTATTTTTATTGATTGACTTTGGAGAAGGGTGGGGGGACAGAGAGAGAGATTGTTGCTCCTCTTATTTGTGCATTCATTGGTTGATTCTTGTATATGCCCTGACTAGGGATGAGACAGGACAGTAAGAAACTAGGAAAATTCCTTGGCAAGTGGAACAGGGAAACTAAGACAGTTAAACAATAATGGCCAGATGCAAAAGGTCAGCACCCTAAAGATAACATCTAGGCCTCACTTGTATTTCAACTCCAGGCCCAGAAAAGGAACAAAACCAGATGGGTAATGCTAGGATCAGCTTCAATGACTAACATTCCCTCTCCTGGCACTGACCAATCAGTAGAGACCACAACCCTGAAAGGCCACACTGGAAAACTGATGATTATTCTGCTGAAACCTTCCCTTGAAACCTCCCCTAAGATTCCCACCTGCAGGAGAGGTAAAAGCCTCAAGACAAAGGACCCAGGGGATGTACTCTCCCTCTGGAAGCAGCCAGCCCATTCTCTTTCTTTCTCTTCCCCTACTTCTTTCCACACAGGCATGTGTCTCCTAAAGTCTAAGGCAATGGGCAATGTGCAGCTGGCAGTATGTCCCAGGCTAATCCCCTGAACCTGTCTCCAAAGACCCCTATTCTCCAACTTTCCAGTGAGCTAAGGCAGCCCAGCCTAAGTCTCTTGTTGCTTCTTCTATGCTAAGCTCTTCCTTGTTTTAACAGTCCTCAGCTTTTTAAATAAATGTATCCTCATCGTCACCTGGAATGTGTTGAAATCTTTCCTACATGAAGTCAAGAACCCACACACTACAGACCGGCCCTAGGCAGACCCTCTCAGGGCTAGGCCAGGCTAGGCCTGGCCTTCGGTTCGGTAACACTAGAACCTGCAACCTTGCTTATCTGAGTGATGTTCTGACTAAATAAGCTACCCTCTGCCAGGGCCATATTTATTTCTAATTTAATCAGCAACTTACCCAGCCTTTACTTTTACTAGGCGCTGTTCTAAGCGGCTTTTACATACTGACTTTTTAATGGAAAAGTTGACAATAAAATAAAACAAAATAAAGATTAGGGAAAAAGCTCAGTAATTAGTCTTTATCTCCTAAAACAAAACACAGATATGACACGATTTTCTCATAAGTATTTTTATCTGTTAAGGTTCTGCTTGCAGCGATCCTACGGTGGAAGTACACGACCCTAAAATTATTGAGGTTTTTTTTTTCTGGTTTGCTTGTTTTGTAAAAATGTGGGCAGCCTTACTTTGAAATTACCACACGTTTAGTTCCATTTGAAAAACCTGATTCTTTGTTAAAAAGCCTTAAAACCTTAAAAGCACTGAAAGCCGCTTATTTACGTTTTGGGGACGCAGGCACTCACATTCTCATTTCCTTTAGGGGTGAACCCCACAGCAGGACATTTTTTTTTTCTCGCCGATATTGGAGTTTCTAAACAACTTCCTCCCTCCACTTTCAGGAACCAGCTCAGGATTAAGTTTGTTGTCAAATCTGCGCGCCTATGACGCAGTGGATTCTGGGAGACCAGTCGCCGTCCGCAGGGACAGGCAGACGGGTGTGACGCCAGACTTTAATTCCCACAATGCCCAGAGAGAGAGTCTGCGATTTTTTCCGGGTTACCAAGGAATGGCCGCCATCTTGTGCGCTGAGGTGTGGCTTGTCGCTGGGGTCCTTAGGGCTTTCAATCTCTCCAGGTCTCTGTTTTTGGGTCGTGTTTCCTTGTTTCAGCGTCTCAGGGGACCGTGTCTTTCCAGAAGACAGTTTTATTGAGAAGTGAAGGTCATTGCAGAGCTGCGGATAAGGTGAGTATACACCTCAATTCAAGTGTGTGTGCGTCGGGAGGAGTGGTGGCGACGTTTTCGATTTTTTCCTTCTTCCGTCTGCGATGTGTACACTTGCCAGCACTTGGTCGGACCGTTCTGATACCTATACAGAATTCTTGGCAGAACCCCAACCTGTTTCCATTGAGACAGAGGAAGTGATGACGCACTTTTGCCCTGGCCGCCCAGTCAGGAGGCCGTGGGTTGCCGGTTGTGCACAGACCGCGCTCGGTTACTACAACCCCCTTGTCTTTTTGGGACTTTTCTGACGTTTCGATTGCGAAAACGAGAAGCCGAGAGGTGGCCGAGTTGAAGCTGTTTCCTGGAATTCGGCATTCTTTGCAGTTGTGTCTTCCTTGAGCCACTGACCTATCGATACCGTTCTCTTTTGGCCTTTTTACCTTTGCCTTTTTCTTCGTGTTGGAGCAGCACCAGAGAGCGGACAGAACGAACGTGACTGACCGAAGCAAGTTTTCGGATTGTATTCTTGAGCATCCCTTGAAATACGAAGGAAGAAGAGTTTAATCTTTAAGATTTTCCAACCATCTGGAAAAGAGGAGCGCTTTGATATGGGGGAGTTGCCAGAAGTTCTTCCCTAAACAAATGACGTATTTGCGTCATTCTAGTGCAGCTGAAGTACTTTTCTTTCTTTTAAATGAGTGCAGCACACCCGTTTGGAAACCACTTTTACACTACTAGCAGGAATGGAGCCCACAAAGACTGGCATTTCCGTTAACCTGGCGTTTGATAGCTCCGGAGATGTGCTTGTCTGAGGTTGGCAGCCGGATTCATTAACTTCTAAGTACATAGTGGTTTTAAATAGAAGATGTTTATGAAGCAATTTATTGCAGCCAGTTTGGATTTGTGTCAGTTTGGTTTGCAGATTATTCTCCTTAGTACACAGTTGTGTATCTATAGCATCAAAATATATATTATTGATTCAGCTTCCCAAACTTAGTAAGTTTTTTAAGTTCTCTAAATTTAAAAATGCATCAGTTAGGTTAAAGGTGAGGTGTGTCTTTAAAAAGAAAACATTTACTCAGTGAAACCCCTCTCAAGTTGTTAGAACAAAAAATAAGTGGCTATAAAATTACAGTTTTGTAATCTTTGTGTTTTGGGAAAATGTTACCATTTACCTGTCACAAGTTTAAATGTCTTTCTATTTTCTTGTTCCTGAGAAACTTTTGTTTAGACTTTTAAAAATATTGGCTATTAAATGTGTGATTTATGTGCTCCTTAGATGCCTTATGATGAAATTGAAGCTAAATCTTTGGGACATGGGGAAGACCTAACAAGTGAACCATGCTACAAGAAACCGAAGTCAACTGAAGAGTCTTTTATTTTCCTCCGTCATGGTATTTCTAATTTTCACAGAGTACAAGAGAAAACTGGAAATGATTGGGTCCCTGTGACCATTATTGATGTCAGAGGACGTGGTTCTTCTCAGGAAGACAAAACCAGAACTACAAATTTGCTGAAACCAGTGCATGATAAGATGCTTAGTAATAGACCAGCTGTTACTGAGTCCGTTAATTCACAGGTTTTACAGGCTACAAGTTCTCCATTGGTATCCACAGATGATGGGATATATAGCACAAGTAAAGCATTTATAGGACCCATTTACAAACCCCCTGAGAAAAAGAAATGTAATAAAAAGAGGAAGCAAGTAGACAATATTAAGGGTATAAATGGCGAAGGAGGACAAGATGAGAAACAAAAATTTAACTGGAAAAAATCAGAGATTGATAATGAATTATTCCAGTTTTACAAAGAAATTGAAGAACTTGAAAATGAAAAAGATGATTTAGAAGGCAGTTGTAAGGAACCCAAACTCTCTGAGGAACAGTTTATTTCATATGATCAGGGACATAATAATGATCTGATGAAATATGCAGAAGAAAAGAAAAGAGATCTTAGTGCTCTTCAGTTGCATTGTGGTTATCAACAGGACATGAGGAATGAGCCAGGCAGATATCCTTGTCATGGACAAGTGATACCTACATTTTGTGATGTGTCCTTTACTTCCTTCAGGCATGAATGGCAATCAGTGCATTCTTTTATAATACCCAGGGGTCCTCCTTTTCCTAGTTCTAACTGTCATTTAAATATTCAAAGATTCAGTGCTCCACCAAGTCCATCATCAAATATTTTCCATGCCCAAGATGGCTCTCAGACTCAAAAAGGAGGTTATGTGAATAACTGTCATGGTAATTGGAATTGTTTGACTTTTGATCAGAGCAATGAATATACTGACTTTAGTGAAAATATCGGTAGTGATCTTCCCTTTGGAAATGGCTACACTGTACAAGATGCATATGTGAGTGGTGGTTGCTGTGAACCTAGTAAAGGATGCTGGAAAGATCCTATAGATAAGCATAATAGCCCAGATAGGTTTATGAACCAGCAGTTTCAAGAGGAGAAGTTAGGTAAATTGCAGAAGTTACTTATTCTTTTAAGAGGCTTGCCTGGTTCTGGAAAAACAACATTATCTCGGTAAGTAAAGGATACCAAGTGAATACTTGGTAATTCATTACTTTAAAATCACAAGTGATAGTAGTAATCAATGATAACTGCTTTCCTGTTTCTAGTAGAAAATGTTTGTTGTTTGAGAGTAGCAGCTAATGTTTTCTGATAGAGGAAGGGCAAATTTGGCATCTATATTAGGAATTTGCTTAGGCCTTTAAATAGGTACATTGTATAATTATGACAATGGTGATAGCAAATACTGTTTGAGAACTGCCCTTGCCTTCAGTTTTTAAGTTGAAAGTTTAAGAAGAGTTGGGCTTTGACTTAGTTATTTCACTTTATGACAATGGACACATTTTGTTGTCTAATGATTAATACTTGAGAAGCAAATAAGATAACCTAAGGAAAAGAATTTTGAGCGTATTTTAAGCACTTTACCCTGTTTATACCATTGACTGGCAGAGAGAATCCTTTTTTGGCTTCTTTAAGGAGTTTGAGGTGAGCAATATACAGGGGTGGGTGAAGTTAGGTTTACATTTCATATGTAAAATAATACAGTAAATAATAACTCAAGAATAATTTGTGTAACTGTAAACCTAGTTTTGCCCACTCTCGTATGTATTAAAAAGGAGTTAGAACTGGTGATGTTTTATCTAAGACAAAATACATCAAATTCGTGTTTTTTTTACATTTTTAAAAAAGAATATCATGTACTTAAGTACATTTGTACAGTTGTGAAAAATAGCACAAAGAAGGACAATACAAATTCTTTGCTGTTTATGCAGGATGATTGGATAAGGAGAGAAGGAAAATTTATGTGTTATCTTTGGGTAAGAATAAAAAATTCCAAGGAACCATTTCATAAATATTTTATATTTACTTGTAAGACAGTGTAAACAATCTAAACAAAGGTTTCTTTAAAAGCGAGAAATGAGACAAAGATTATATTTATGATACAGACATTTCAAGTAGAATGTAAGCTGTGATCATTGTACATTAAGTTTAGGTCTTTGCATTTTGATTCCTCTCACTTTAGTGAAGATTTTGTAAAGATGAAATTTCAGCTCTTTAAAGGATAGAAATTAAGAGTGAAGTCACAAACCTGGGTAACCTTCTAGATTTAGAATATAATATCAGAAAAGTATTAGTTGAAATTTGGAAATTTGTCCAAGGGATCTTGCTAGGGACAGCTGACTAAATTTTAGAATAAACAAAGGAAAAAAGATTAGGTTTGGGACAACATATTAGAGTATGTTGAAACTGAAGGTGAATAAAGTGATAATTCAATATAATTTCAGGGAGATAGCTGTAGTGTGAGACGATGGAAGTGATAATATGTAATATATATATTTCTTTGAGGGATTAGGTGTATGTTATAAGAATAGAAGCTACAGTAGCAATTACCATTTGTATCACAATTTACAAGAGTATTTTCACATATAAAATCTTGTGATATGGGTTGTATTCTTTTCATTTTATAGAAGCTGAAGAGAATAAATTCAGTTTATTCTCTTTATAATAAGAGAATAATAAGTTTAAGGGACTTGGGAGAATTTCCTAAAACTGGTAAAAAGAACAAACTAGGGATATAAATAAGTGTGTTTCTTCCCTGTTCCTTCACTTTAGTATCTAATGCTTGAGTAGCCGTGTGTGTGACTACTGACTTGGAGGAGCTTGGTTAAAGAAGCAGGAGTATCACTGTAGGTCAACAATGTTTGAATGAAATAGGTTTCTTTGGGATTGGATATAAAGCCACATACTCTCTGGTAAGGAATGTCTTCACATAGGAGTTAGCTTTCAAAATGAGCTTTGAAGAAAGGAGCAAAGATTTGGTAGATCAGAGTTGAGCTGATGTGCGGTACAAATTAAAAGATAGTATTGTTTCGTATTGGTAATAAGGGGGTTAGATAAAATTCAAATTCCTTGGGGTAGTATTCAAGCCACCTTCTTCTTTTAGTCTTTACCCATCTGTCTGCATTTGGACTGGTACCTGCCTTCCACTGCAGGAAACATAGTACTTGTCCATTCTTTGTTCTCAGGACTTTGCTTATTCAGAGATTCTCTTAAATGCCTCCACTTTTCAAGGTTTTGGCTTATATCAATCCTCAGTAACCCTTCAGTAACCCTTCTGAACTCACTATTTGCCTTTATTCTTCTTTGCCTTTAGCATAAGCTGCACAATTCCTTACCTTTCTATTTGTTGAAAATTGACCTAAGACACTTGGTTGAAGTGGCTGAGACTTAGTTATTCATTTACAGCTTGGCTAATACACTTTAATAAAATCAGTCTCAGGTTAAATTCTAACACAAGTACAGACTTTAAACATATATGAGTAAGCTAGTGCAAAATAGTACATATAACCTTTGTAGGTATGATAAAATGTAAACTGACAGCACTTTGATGAAAGGTTCATTTGAGGGAATTTCAACAATATTCTAGAGGTAGAATTTTGTCACCATTATAATTGGCAATAGCCAAACAGAATCCTATGACTCAGTGGATAGACACAGCCATTTAAGGATCAGGCATTGAGAATCATTCCCAGGAGTGTGGGCTATAGATTTTGTTAGCTTCTTATACTCTGTTCATGCAAGGAGGAGGGTTGATTCTAAAATATTTTTGTTACTCTACTTTTTAATTTTTAATACTCTATTTACATTTTTAATACTCTACTTATTTCACCAGTGAGAGAGAGTGTATTCTTATAAACAAGCCACTAATTTCATTATTAGCAAAATGTCTGGAGTGATCAGAGATAAAAGGATAGGTGAAGCACTTGTCAAAGAGGAGGGAAGATGCTACATTGCTGAAGATGAAAGACAGGACAGTGATCCAAGACATTTAAGGTGGCCTTTAGAAACTGGAAAGGGCAGGGAAACAGATTCTCCTTTAGGGCCTCCAGGAGGAATGCCAGCCTGCCACACTCTTATTTTAGCCCAGTGAAATTGATTTTGGTTGTCTGACCTTCAGAACTGTAAGATAATCTGTATTGTTTTAAGGCACTAAGTATGTGGTGATTTGTTACAGCAGTGTAGGAAACTAGTACAATTTATCATAGTTTAAAGAGAGATGAGAAGAGATTTTTCCCTCCATCTTTTGGGGGAGATCTTGGTTTAAACTCCAGAGAAAAGATTTACCTTTCCTTATGTAGGTCTCTATTCTTCAGAGTGTGCAGAATAAAGTGCCCACTTAAAGGGGTTTGGGGCTAGAGGTAAGCAAGGCCACTCAGTACATAAGGAGGTAAAGGGTTCATGAAGTGTCAGATTTCTCTGGGAAAATCACTTCTATTTTTAAATGTACATGGTTGTATTTACGGACATAATGTACAGTTCTTAGAAATTTTAGAAATCATGAAAATTAGCTATCATAGTAGGCCATTTTGGGGAATAGGGTTCCCAAAACAGGATTTAAGGAACAGGATTTTCCTTAAGTGAAAAAGTATAAGCACATAGTACATTAGTTACCTTGTGGTTGTGTAACAAATTACCCTAAAAGTGAGTTGTTAAAGCAACAAACACTGCCCCATAGTTTCTGAAAAGACAGGAATCTGGGTGCCTCTGGCTAAAGGTTTCTTTTTTATTATTATTATTTTATTTTATTTATTATTTTTTTAAAATTTTAATTGTTGTTCAAGTACAGTTTTCTGCCTTTTTTACTAAAGATGTTGTCTAGGGCTGTGTTCTGGTCTGAAGGCTTGTCTTGGGGGAGGATCTGCTTGGAAGTTCTCGCCTGAGGTTATTGACAAGACTCAGCTGTGAACTTTTGAACTGAGGGGCTCAGTTCCTTGCTGGCAGCAGGCTGGAGACTTCCTTAGTTCTTCGTTACTTGGACCTCTTTCCATTCATAGTTTGATGAGAGAAAGAGAGCTAGCCCTGAGCCCAAGACAGACAGCTATTTTTTAAAGTAACCTAATCTCAGAAGCAACATTTCATTATCTCTTCCATATTCTGTTAGAAGCTCTAGTCACTGACTGGAACCCACACCCAAGGAGGGCATTATACACGGGTGTTAGTACCAGGAATCAGGGATCATTGTGGACCAAATGATTTTGGCTCTCCCACCACTGTTTGTTTAACTCTGGTGACCTGATTTCTGAATTATTTTCTTTTCTGATTTGTTTAATATCAAATTACCAAGGTGGTTGTGAGAATTAAATGAGATCATAAATACTTACAAAATGCTCGGCACATAGTAGATTCTCAAAAAGATAGCAGTTTTGAAAATATGCAAACCAAGTGGCCATTGGGCCCACATCTGATTTTTTTTATTAGATACTTGATTTTTCAGAGTTCTAAATTTTGACATTCTGAGAATCTATTTTAGTATCTGACTTGTAAGAATTCTGATAGGGCCCTGGCTGTGTGGCTCAATTGGTTGGCACATTGTTCCCATGCACCAAAAGGGTTGCAGTTTCTGTTCCCAGTCAGGGTTTGATCGCTGGTCAGGGCAAGCACAGGAGGCAACAGATTGATGCGTGTCTGTCTGTCTGTCTGTCTGTCTGTCTTTCTTTCCTTCCTTCCCCCTTTCCTCTTCCTCTCTCCCTCCTTCTCCCCCCCCCCCTTCCTTCCTCTCTCTCGAAAATCAATAAACATAGCCTCTGGAGAGGGTAAAGAAAAAAAATTCTGGTAGAATTTATAAGAATGTTAAAAAAAGACTAACATTCTTAAAATATTTTTTGTTCAAATGGTTAATATGACATCAGATATATTCAGATTGATACAGGCATTTTAAATATAAATCCCCCCAAATAAACCTTCACAGTTTGAGATAACTCAGAGAATTTTCAAAGGATGCATAAGCAGTCTATGCTGTCTGGGAAGAAAAAGTCTCTCTAAGCTAAAATTATTTGTTATGATTTATAGATTTAAGATGATCTTTATAAAGATTTATTCATGTTTCATGTTGACTTGGTCTAATGATGTAAATTAATTTACTGTCTACCCCCCCCCTTTTAATTTGGGAGAGGTTAAAACATTTCTTGAACACAAAAGCCACTTTACTCTTGTAGTATGTATGGTATTATTAATATCTGAAAAGTCATCTGCTAATCAAGTAATAGAAAAGAAATGAATCTGGGAAAGATGGTATCAGTCTCCTGGCACTGTTAAATATGATTAGGTATTGTATGGTTTCTCAAAACCTTTTTAGAAGATTGAGTTTTGGTTTAGAATGCTAATATTGTAGCACTTTATATTCTAGGCTATCTGTATATGCAAATAAGATGCCAAATACATTAGATGGAAATATTTGGGGAAAATTATGGCTGCTTAAAAAAAACATACAAAACCAACTTCCCAAACAAATTTAAACCATTTACTTTCATCTGGTTTGTTTGAAGTAATTTGAACTAATTCTGAGTGAAAATATTTAAAATTTTTTATTTCAGTGTATGCAATTGTTTTTATTATAAATATGTACGATTTTATTATACACTGAGAAAAGGAGAGAGATATGTTTATCATAATAGTTGAAATCCTTTTGTTACTTTTTATTAGGAAGTACATATTCTTGAAACATCTCAAGATAATATTCTTTTACTTTTAATCCCTTCTACCACCTTCTGCTCCCCTCCACCTCTCAGAAAATTATAGAACTATATCCAGTTGCCTAGTGATTGAGGGAGAGGATAGAAATAACAAAATACTTTTGTTATTGTTGGATGCAAATCATTCTTTTACCTTTGTTTTCCCTTTCTCAGCATACTCAGTCTTTTTCACGAGTCACTAGTTATGGGACTTCTCTGACACTAGAATGCTTATTCATCTCACTGCTTAGACATTTAAGATTATCATATTTTGAGAACAAATATTGATTGCCATTGACTTTTTCCAAGAGTGTGTTCTTTATTTAGTGTTGTTATTTCATTTAGTAATTTAATTTCTCAAAAATCGAAAGTTTGAGTATACTGTGGAGGATCACAGGTTGATTCACACACAACCTTAAGCCTCAAGCTATTTCAGACTCCTACTTGCTGGTTTTATGTTTGTGCTCCATGGAAGTGGGTCTGTCTTGGATTAAATACAGTCTTCCCACAGATGAATTGCTTGCTTAGTCTTACTTGCCTTTTAGGTTACCTATTACACTAAATTTAGGCAATTTTAGACACCTGATATACATTCACCTAAGTTAAAACATGGACAAGTGCTTGACATAATTTTGTGATTGGTTGAAAGACTGTTTTTAAAGTTTTAATATGTGTCGCTTTAAAAAAGTTTTTGATACTGGCTATGCAACTATGTAGATTTAAGTGTGAATTGAATTTGAGATCTGAAAGCTTAAAAATTTTAAGAGTCAGCTCCTCAGCTATTCTATTTGCAGTATACTTACAGGTATGTACCCAAAATTCATAATAAACTTTCCTGCATGGCTTATTTCTGACGGCTATAGATTTCATAAATGGCACTTTATGGTTTTTTTTATTAACAGAATTCTGCTTGGTCAGAGTCGTGATGGCATTGTGTTCAGCACTGATGACTATTTTCACCATCAAGATGGGTACAGGTATAATGTTAATCAGCTTGGTGATGCCCATGACTGGAACCAGAACAGAGGTTTGTTTTGGGCCAGGTCTCCCGGTATAGAATATTTGAGTAGGAGTCAGAGGACCTGGGTTTTATTCTCAACTTGACTTTTATCAGCTGAACGACTTTCATAAACTGTTTGAACAGCTTTGAGACCCAATTTTTTCACCTATTAGAAACAGTAATACTTGCAAGGTGGTTGTGAGAATCAGAGAATTTAGATAGAATATTTTGTAGTGTACTAATACAAACTGGTAAAGTAGAGGCCTGGGATATTTTGGTAGGCTTTATATCTCTTGGATACATTCAGAGAACTCTGATGCTATAGTTATGTATTCCCAAAAGTTTTTTTTTTTTTTAAAGTAATGCTAATGTTTTCTAAGACTCAATATATGCTTTGTGTATATTAAAAGTTTTCTTTATTGATACTACTATATAAAAACTCAATTGAATACATTTTTTAGAGGCACATAGGTCACTTTCTTTGCACCTTGGAATAGTGGTTCTTATTCTTGCCTGCACGTTTGAATAACTTAGGGACCTTTTTTGAAAACCCATGTCTGAATCAGCCTCAGAGATTCTGATTTAGTTGGTCTAGAGTGCATCTAAACATTGGTATTTTTTTTAAAGTTATCCAGATATTCACATGTGCAATCAGATTGAAAACTTGATCTAGAACTATAAGTAAATGCACGTAGTATAAGTGAATTTCTTTTTTAATAGATGAAGAATGCACTATGATTCAACGAATTGATTTATTAAAGAAAAAATTTAAACCTAGAGATGAGAGATTACAATGAATCCCATATACCCATCACTTAGAATTGTCAGTTACCAAGAGTTTGTTGTATTGGCTTTATTCTTTTTCTTTTCACTCTCCCTTTTTTATAATTACTGAAGTATTTTAAAACAATTCTAGACATTATACTATAGGCATTTCAAATTAACCACATTCTTACTTAGTATGTTCTTCAACTACAGTGCCATCATCACACCTAAAAAAAAAATTCCTTGACATCATGTAATACTGTCTCTAATTGAATGTCCCCAATCATTTTAACTGTTTGTTTAGTTATTTTGTTTGAATCAGGATCCAAACAAGGTCCTTACAGTACATTTAGTTTTATGTTTCTTTTAATTATTAATCTGTTGCACTTTCCCCTCTTTCACCTTCATATCATTAACTTGCTGAAGAAACTTAGTTGTTTTTCCTGTAGAATATTCCATATCCTGTAGTTCTCTATTTCCTTCCTTGTATCAACATAAGAAATGTCCAAACCTGTTAAGAATTTTTATGGGTTTATTTAAGCCAAACTGACTACAATTACTGGAAAGTAAAATCTTAACGAATTCGGAAAATGCTCCGGAAAATGGCAGATTTACCACTTATTTTACATCAGAATCAAATGGGAAGATGTAAGAGGGTTACATGAAATTCATTGGTAATAGACTAGGGAGGTAGGAGAAAGCAAAGGAAGAAGAAGAGATATTTGAGATTAGATAATATAAATTCCATAGATACTTTTTTTACATTGGTGGGATAGATAGTTAACAATATTTATAGCAGGTAAAGATGGAATGCAGCGGAACAAGATAACTATGTCTTGTCCTCTGATGGGATGTTGTGCCTGAGGGATCAGGGGAAAAGGGGTTACTCTGATTCCAAAGGCATGTTATTGTAGGTGGAAAAAGCAATAGTTAAGCTCAGTTAAGGTAAAGATTGACCTTGTCAAGGAAGATACTGACCTAGGATTTGACTGCCCACCATGACTCCCTTTTTGTTAGGAGGTTTTAATTTCAGACCATCCTATGTGGTTACTTTGGGTCTCTGAGTTTGTAAGGCCTCCATGAAGGCCTTCCCTGAACTTGTCAGGTTTAGTATGTGGCCCCCTTTTGTCCACATTTGTGGTAACCATTTAACTCTTTCTCCTGTATTTACTTAAATGGAAGTTACCAGTAACTTTAGATTGTAGTATTCATTAGGTTCTATTTTTTGCAAGGGTTAAGGAGAGTCTGGTTATCCCATTTTTAATGATGCTGAGAATGATCAGTCACTTCTGTACTAAGAACATCCTCTCATCTAGAACTAACAACTAGCATCACCCTAAAGTACAGTATGTACAGGAAAAACAGGATAAATGCTTTTCTTTTTAATTGTCATTTTTCAGAATAAGAAATTTCAGGGAGGATATTTTTGAGTAAAAATTTCACTCTATTATAATAGTCCATGGTTTCACAGGCAAGTTTAAACATCAGATAAGTTTGACTATAATACTACTTCCTAGTATTGGTTCTATGACATTCTAGGATTTCTCCAAATATATTAGAGAAGGAAGCATAAAAATCTCAAAAATATTAATTTTTTTGATTTTTAAAAAATGCCATAGGACATTATTGCCAAAATAATGTTGGTATTGCAGTTCCAAAAAAATGTTTCGTGTAATGGGCCTAATGTTAGTGGAATAAGAATATATGATAAGTGGAATGAATAAAGGTACTGGGCAGGGTTAGTATACCTTTGGTGGACTGGGAAATTTGTTTATGTGGGACAGTTTTTCTCTTTGGAGAACTGGTCCAGAATTTTCATTAAAAGGTTCATGCCATCTAAATTATACTGCAAAACAATGGTTTCTAGATAAACTACTGGTTTTATTAGTATTAAAAATACCAGCTTTTTAAAAAAGTAATATTTACCTTTTTTGGGTAATGATAACTAGTAATTATCAGACATTTTGAAATTAAAGCATGACTTTATTTAGGGTAGAATTGCTCTTTTCAACAAATATTTACTGTATACTTTAAATGCTGGCCACCATTCTGGGAATATCTGTCTGCCTCATTTTTTATTAGAAGAATCTACTGTATTTTGCCATGTATAATACGCACTTTTTTGCCCAAACTTCTGATGGGAAAATAAGGATGTGCTTTATATACATGGGTAGTACTAATTCCATATATCTCTAAATGTTTTTAATTCTTTTATTTATTCTTATGTGTTAAAAGTGTAACTCTAGAAAGCAGTAACAGTATCTGTATGCAAAATAATACCCTGGAATATAATAATCGGCTTTGTAATACCAAATTTCTTGTACCTTGTATCTATTCTTGTGTTTTGTAATTAATTTGTTAGATAAAATTTCTTGTACCATAATGTGTTAAAAAATAAATGCTAGAATTCCTTTATAATACAAAAACATATCTAAATATAAATAAATAAGTAAATAATTGGATTAAAAAATTAAAATGAAAGGTTTTTCTTCCCCTGAAAGTTTAGGCCAAAAAATGTGGGTGTGTATTGTACACAGCAAAATACAGTAAATTCATTTTAGAATACTTTAAAGTGAAAATGTCTCCAAGGTGTCATTATTCTCCTTAGAACAGGGTGGTTAATTTGTTTAAGAAAATGACACTCATTGTTCGAGTATTTAACCATTGTTTCCTTAAGAGCTCTATTCTCCTCCAGTGCTCTGGAATGTGGTATTTAATGATGATGATTCAGGAAAGAGGATGATGTCCCCATTATTTGGTTGATAATCTTCTTTTGGAACATCACTGCTAGGAGGCGTAGGCCTGTCAGACATTAGGAGAATTACTTGACTATGTTTTTTTTTTTTTTTAAATGAAAGACTTTATCATTTTATGATTGGGGATAGAGCAGTGGGAAATGGATAGCATCTTGGTGACCTGTTTATGACCCAAATTCTAAATTTCTTTTGGTATTTAGAGACATCCTCCGAATATGCACTCAACCATAGTCATTACTCCTTAGCTAACTAACCTTTATAACTCTCTTTGCCCTGGACCTCTAAATAAATGTTTTCATTATGTAGAAGTTACTGGTTTGAATCCTAAATCCCAAGAAAACTTCTATATCATTGCATTTTACCTCAGCATTTTCAATTTTATTTTGGTTCTTAATTATATTTCTGTCTGTTTACACTTAAGGTGTACACACTCCTGTCATCACAGTGGCTCATTGTGGCAGTGATTCTCATGGAGGAAGATATGGTATAGAGATAGGGGGATAGGGTTTTTAAAAGTTCCATTCTACCTCAGCTCCCAGTTTAAGAGACATAGTCCTAAGAAATAATGAGCTTTGATGGGTAAAGTAATCTTGGTTGTAGATTCTTGCTTTTCTATTTAAAAGTTTTTATTATTGCCCTGGCTGGTGTAGCTCAGTGGATTGAGTGTGGGCTGCGAACCAAAGAGTTGTAGGTTCGATTCCCAGTCAGGCTACATGCCTGGGTTGTGCAGGCCATGACCCCCAGCAACCACATTGATGTTTCTCTCTCTCTCTCTCTCTCTCTCTCTCTTTCTCTTTCTCCCTCCATTCCCTCTCTAAAATAAATAAATAAAATCTTTTTAAAAAAGTTTTTATTACAGTAGTTCCAGTTTTTCACCCTTTGGCCCCCTTTCCATCTAGTAGCCTCCACTCCCTCAGGCAGTCCCCCTACCTTTGTCCATGCCTATGGGTCATGTGTATAAGTTCTTTGGCTACTCCATTTCCTATACTGTACTTTACATCCACATGGCTATTCTGTAACTACCTATTTGTACTTTTTAGTCCCCTCACCCCTTTACCCATTCCACTAAATCCTTGTCCCATCCAGCAACCATCAGAACACTCTCCAAATCCATGATTCTATCTCTGTTCTTGTTTGCTTAGTTTGTTTTTTAGATTCAGTTGTTGGTAGATACATATTTATTGCCATTTTATGGTTCATACTTTTGATCATCTTTTTCTTAAATAAGTCCCATTAACATTTCATAAAATAATGGTTTGGTGATGATGAACTCCCTTAGTTTTTTTCTTATCTGGGAAGTGCTTTATCTGTCCTTCAATTCTAAATGATAGCTTTGCTGGGTATAGCGATCTTGGCTGTAGATTCCCACTTTTTATGAGTTCGAATATTTCTTGCCGATCCCTTGTAACCTGCAAAGTTTCTTTTGAGAAATCAGCTGACAGTCTTATGGGAACTCCCCTGTAGGCAATTAACTGCTTTTCTCTTGCTGTTTTTAATAATCCTCTCATTACTTTTAACCTTTGGCATTTTAATTACAGTGTGTCTTGGAGTAGACCTCTTTGCATCCATCTTGCTTGGGACTCTCTGTGCTTCCTGGACTTGTATGTCTTTTTCCTTCCAAGTTAGGGAAGTTTTCTTTCATTATTTTTCAAATTTCTAATTTCTTGCTCTTTCTTTTCTCCTTCTGGTACCCCTATGATGTGAATGTTGGACAACTTAAAGTTGTTCCAGAGTCTGCTTACACTTTTCTTGTTGTTTTTTAACTTTTCTTATTCTGATTGGTTATTTTTTTTTCTTATATTCCAAATCATTGATTTGATTCTTGGCTTCATCTACTCTACTGTTGATTCCTTATAGATTGTTCTTTATTTCAGTTAGTGTATTTTTCATTTCTGACTGGATCTTTTTTATGCTGTTGAGGTCCTCACTGAGCATCCATATAACCAGTGTTTTGAACTTTGCATCTGATAGATTGCTTATTCCACTTTGTTGATTTTTTTTTTTTTTTTGGAGTTTTGACTGTTCTTTCATTTTGGACCATGTTTCTTTGTCTCCTCATTTTGGCAGCCTCCCTGTGTTTTTTTTCTATGTATTAGGGAGAGTTATTACTACCTGTCTTAGTAGCCTGGCCTAATGTAATAGGTGTCCTTGTAGGATCCAGTGGGAGAACCTCCCCATCACCCAAGCAGTATACTTGAGATATACCCTCCATGTTAGCTGAATTATATCCACCTCTTGTAGTTGAGGCTTGATTGCTGTTGGCAGATCAGTGGGAGGAATTTACCCAGGCCAGACAGCTGCAAGGACCATTGACCACTGACATCCGCCCTGTGGAGGATCAGCTATACAGGGGCAGGGTGGTGGTCTCCCTATGTGATTTGTAGCTAGGTACACAGGTTCTGGGGTTTTCTGGGTGTTGCAGGCCAAGGTCAGCCCCCAGCTATGTTCTGCCTTGGGCCACCCTGCAAGAGCCACAGAGTAGTCTGCAAATGCCTGCTGCTTGGGCTGGGCTTGGAGGTCCCCAGGTGAAGTCAAGCTTTCAACCTAGGCTGGCCATTGCTAGTGCCAGGCCTGGGACCCCTTGGCAAAAAGTATGTGGGCTGGGGGCTTGCTGAGGCTGGCTGTCGCTTGTTTGAGAGAATTTAGGAAATTGTGAAGCATGAGCCAAGACTAGCCATTCATTGTGGGAAAGCCACTGTTAACAGCTTAAGTGGGTCTGTAAGTTGGGTGGGGCAGAGCCTCAGGGAATCACCAGAGCGGGATAAACAGTGTTATCCACCTTGATGGAGTCTCAGATATGGCACCCGCCTGCTGGCTCTGTGGCTTTGTGTAGGTAGGGCTCAAAAAGGAAAAATGGCTACTGCCTGCCTTTCTGCCTGGGAGAAAGCTGTCCCCCTAGCTCTCACCACAATGACAGACATTTCATTTCCTCCCTGTATGCCACTGGTGCTTTTCAAGCAGCTACACCAGTGCTAGAGTTCAGGGGTAGTGAGTCTGATTAATTCCACATGGGTTCTTTAAGTGGCTCTGTTTGGGTAACTAGAAGTTTCTTCTGCTGATTCAATCCCTGCTGGTTTTTACAGACAGAAGTTATGGTGACTTACCTTCCTGGCACTGGAATCCTGGGCTGGGGTCCTGGTGTATGGTGGGATCCCTTGTCCCCGAGATACACCTCCCGAATTTTTATCTACCACACATGTGTGTATAACCAACCTGTTTAGCATCTCTGTGTCTGCCCCTCCGACCTGTTGGATAGATGTGTTTTCTTTAATTCTGTAGTTGCAGACTTCCATTCAACTTGATTTCTGATGGTTCTGAGTAATGGTTGTTCTGTAATTTAGTTGTAATTTTGATGTGGCTGTATGAGGAGGCAAGCCATGTTTACTTATGCTTCCATCTTGACCAAAGTCCTGGTTCTTGCTTTTCATTGCTATGAATATTTTCTTGCCACTCCCTCAGGCCTGTAAGTTTCTGTTGAGAAATTAGCTGACAGTCTCTGGGAGCTCTCTTGTAGGTAATTAACTGCTTTTCTCTTGCTGCTTTTAAGATTCTTTGTCTTTAACTTTTTGCATTTTAATTTTGATGTGTCTTGGTGTGGGGTCTTTGAGATCATCTTACTTGGAAGTCAGTGCATCTTGCATTTGAATCTAAAACCAAAATAAACAATGAGAGCGAAATAGACTTATAGATATAGTGAACATTGTGAATGGTTGCCAGATGGGAGGGATTTGGGGGATGGGTGAAGAAGAGGAAGGGATTAAAAGTACAGATTGGCTATTAACAAGATAGACACAGGGTTGTAAAGTTCGGCATAGGGGATATAGTCAATAATATTGTCAACTATCTGGTATCACATAGGTATGAGATTTATTGGGATGATCATTTAGTAAGTTTTATAACATCTGAACACTGGGCTGTACACCTGAAACTAATAAAATATTGTATGTCAACTGTAATTGAAAAATAAACTTAACCACATAGTTGAACTGTGGTATTTTGCTAGTTAGTATATAAAGTTTTGTCAGTAAATAATGATAAATCCATAGCACTTTTTTTTAACATAAGTCTTATTTCAAAAGCATTATTTGTGCCCTGACAGGTAGCTCAGTTGATAATAGCGTCATCCTGATGCAGTGAACGCATTATTTGTAATTGTAAAGTATTGGAAAATACAGATAAGCATAAAATGGCATGTATTCTCACCACCAACAGATAACTGCTGTTTTTTAAAAGATTTTATTTATTTATATTTAGAGAGAGGGGAAGGGAGGGAGAAAGAGATGAAGAGAAACAGTGATGTGAGAGAGAAATATCAATTGGTTGTCTCTCGTACATTCCCTGAAAGTACAGAACCTATGACCTTTCACTTTGTGGGACAACGCCCAACCAGAGCGATGACCACTTGATTTTTCAGTAACTCTTCTCAGGTCTTTGTATTTTGACCAAAATGTTAGATCATATTATATGTTGTCTTGCAACCTACCATTTTCAGTTAATAAAGTTCCAGCTTTCCTTGTCAATAAATGTTGACCTCATTTCATATTCAGACCATATTCAAATATAACTTATTCTTGTATTTCCTATAAATGAAAGTTAACTCCAGGCTAAACTCTTCATTAGTTGTAAGCACAACAAAATTTTTTCCCAAAATGTACTTTACAGTTAGTCAAAGCCAGCACCTGGTCTGGAGAATACACGTGGTGTGTGGTTATGTCTTCTTATTCCCTTTTAATCTTGTGGAGTCCTTTTATTCCCCATGTCATTGACTCAAGAGATTGCATAGCTTTGGTTTTCTATACAGAGATGTAAAAATTTCTTACAGTGAAAGTTTAAATTTTGTTTTTTAAATTCATTTTTTTATTTCAGCTAAACAAGCTATCAATCAGGGGAGATCTCCAGTTATAATAGACAACACTAATACACAAGCTTGGGAAATGAAGCCATATGTGGAAATGGTAAATATGAGATATGGGAGAGTTTTTATATTTTTGTCAATTTTTTAATATTCTGGAATTTTGGTTACTTTGATCTTTATCATTAAAACATTGTCTTTGTTTTCTAAAGAGGTATGTTTGTTTACTTAGTTTTTAAAATATGGGAATGATGTTTATCATGTTCATCTTGCCTGGACTTGAGGATAGTAATTGGAAGTTAACAACCAGTTAAGTGGTCTTAAAAGTTTTGTAAACCATATTATTTTAAAAGTAAAATTTTTCTTGGTGGACCAAATTTAGAAGTATTGTCTAAGTGCAATTTATATCTGCCTTCTTTTTAAAGAAGTATTCTGTGGGTTTGTGTTTTTTTCCTTTTGTTTGTGTAGGCCATAGGAAAAGGATACAGAGTGGAGTTTCATGAACCTAACACTTGGTGGAAATTTGATCCTGAAGAATTAGAAAAGTAAGGCACTCAAATTTATTTTGAATCTTTTTTTTCTCTTCTTTACATAGTCAATGTCTTTATTAGCTTTGCTTATTTATCATGTCTTTGATACTTGATACTTTGATACTTTGATTATGGACTATGTCTTTCTGTTAAGAGGAACATTGCCTTTAATTCAGTGGATTTTTTTTTAGAGGCTCCTTGCTTGTTAAATTTTACTAAATATTCTTGTTAATTGTGTTTGAGGGACAATTAGGGCTTTTCCACCTTGTTTTTTAGCTAGGCTTCTTCTCTGCCTAACCCTTCCAAAGTCATTACCCTCCCATTTTATCTTCCATCACCTTTTTATGTGGTGCTTTCATCTTGCTCCTTCTTTTCCTAAGAATCACTGTGTTGAAATTCCATTTTGGGGTTTCTGTTGTTGTTGTTGTTGTTGTTGTTGTTGTTGTAGTTGTTGTTGTTAGACAGGTAATATAATGCATGTACCTAATCATAACACTCCTTAGCAGAGTTTGGGCAGATTGTCATCATCTAACATCTTACTATTTCTGCATCAAATCTTGACTAACTAGTCTTAAGTAGGTAAGAAAGCCTACATAATCTGTTTTCAGTTCAAGTAGATCATGTTACCAGATGAGCACAGGTCTGGTTCGATTTTGCTGCCATATGAGTGAACAGAAAACAGTTTCAGAGCATTTTAGGTTTCAGAATTTGTGGTGAGGGATTGTGGACTTGTGTTACTTTCAACCCGGCTCTCCTGTTTGTGTTTACCTTTTTCCTTCCTCCTCACGGCACTGGATTTTTGACTGTCTTTTTTCCCTTCACTTCCACTCCCCTTGCCCCCTTTTGGTAACAACTTTGAGATATAATTCACATACTTTACAGGTTACCCATTAAAAGTATATAGTTCAGTGTTTTTCGAGGTCTATCCCCAAAAAGTCCAGCCATTGTTAATATAATGAGAACAGTTTGCAAAACTTTGATGTAACCTGGCAGCCAAGGAGAGTGGACTGGAATGTGTGTGTATGTGAACAATGACAACTTCACTATAGTCAGTGGGGGTGGTAGACGCCATTGAGTGAGCATGTGTACTATATGGCCTCCATATTCAAAATGACTGAGTAGAGCAACAAATTTGCATCACATTTTGCATTAAGCTTGAATGTTCCTCTGTAGAAACCATGCAGGTGATTGAAAAGGCCACTGCTACAGGCAGCTGGTGATGGGCAGCTTCATCATGGCATTGCGCCTACTAGTGTATCACATCCTGCTGAGTTTTTTGTTGAAACATCAAATCACCCAGGTGCCTCAGCTGCCCTACAGCCCAGATTTGGCATCCTGTAACTTCTGGCTTCTCCCAAAACTAAAATCATCTTTGGAAAGGAAGAGATTTCAGTCAATGAGATTCAGGAAAATACATCAGGGCAGCTGATGGCGATTCCAACAAAAGATTTTGCAGAGAGATTTCCCTGGGAGAACTGCGTGAGGACCCAAGGTGCCTGCTTTGTTTTTTGTATCTTCTTCAATAACTATTTTTCATAGCACATGGCTGGATACTTTCTGGACAGATCTCATAGAGTTGTGCAACCGTCACTTCCCTTTTTAAAAAAATCATTTTTAGCCCTGGCTGGCATAGCTCAGTGGATTGAGTGCGGGCTGTGAACCAAAGTGTTGCAGGTTCGATTCCCAGCCAGGGTACATGCCTGGGTTGCAGGCCATAACCCCCAGCAACTGCACATTGATGTCTCTCTCTCTCTCTCTCTCTCTCTCTCTCTCTCTCTCTATCTCCCTCCCTTCCCTCTCTAAAAATAAATAAATAAAATCTTTTTAAAAAAACAAACCATTTTTATTTCTCCCACCTCAGTTTGCCCTCTTCCAGCTTAAAGTGTTATTCTGTATGGTGTCTGTCTTATTTCTTTCTCCTTTGCCTTTTATTCCTTTGGTTACCTTACTTTTCCTTTCTAATTAATATGCTGTGTGTTCATATATAACTAAGTAAACTGATAGACTTACTAATATCTGGTGTTATTTATCTGCTCTGTGTATATTGCACTTCAGGTAGTAGAGGCAGAAGTTTAAACGCTAGAGATATTTGGTTAATATGCACAATGAATTGATGAAATATAGTTAGACTTTGTTTACATTTGAGGGACTGTTGACTTCACAAACTATAGTTAACTGATGTTTAGTATAATTTGATTTTTTTTTTTTGTATAGAATTGATTGAAATATCAAATTTGGCATCTTGTGGATTTAGTCATATCTTGCCAATTTTCAGCCTGAGATTTCTTTTTTGGTCTTTTATCTTCTTTCTTTTTGCTTTCTCTCCTCAACTTCAATGTAAGCATCAATAGTTTTGAAAAGTAAACATTTATTTTGTGTCCTTTTTCTGGGAAAAATGAATTAATCTAGAACATTAAATGTACAGTATTTTGTGTGTGTTTTTGCCATATCCAAGTCAAGTTATGGAAAGCCATGAATTTTAAAAAGTTCTTTGAGGGTCAAGAATAATTTTTAAACCACTTTTGGTTTTCATAATTAAACTCATAGAAAAGTACATAAAATATAAACATATGGCTTAACAAATTGCTTATAAGGCAAATATTCATTTAACCATTACCCATGTCATTGGAGCTTTATCAACAGCTCAGAAGTTCCTCCAGTTTCTTTTCCCAGTAATAATTCTTTGGTAATTACTTTCTTGCTTTTATTTAAAGCTTTTGTTTTTTCCTAAAACATCTTTTGCCATAACACCGCAGTTTGATTTTGTTTTTTTCCCCCCAAGCTTTATGTAAATAGAGCCATGTCCATTTTATTTCACTTAACATAATGTTTGTGAGATGTGTCCAAATTGTTGTATCTAATAATTTGCACTGATTAATAAATTTTAAAAATGCAACAGGACATGTCCTAAAATAACTTTTTAAAAAGTAAACATACTTTTAAAAAGTAATAAATATTTGATAATTGATTTTTGTAAGTCCTACAAGTCTGCTCAATTCTATAATTCTCAAAACAGTCTGTCATTGTCTTGGATTTTGTTATTTAAAAAGGGGGTTAGCTCAGTGGTTCAATGAATCATTAGTTGGCTCTGTGTGATGAAGGTATAAACAGTTACATTTTGCTCTGATTTACAGTATCTTTAAACCTTTTTAAAGTGCTGTTAAAAATTTTGAGAGAGCCAGTATAAATTTTTTTGTTATAAAATGTGGGTAAATGAGATGTGTTTTCTAGTATTTGTTTGTTTGTTTGTTAGTTTATTTTTATTTTAATCATTGTTCAAGTACAGTTTTCTCCCTTTTACTCCCATTCCAGCCCACCCACCCAGCCCTCCCCACTTCCTTCCCATTACCTCCCTCCCCCTAGCTTTTGTCCATGTGTCCTTGAAATTTGTTCCTGTAAATCCTTCCCATTTTCCCCTGAAATTCCCTCTTCTCTCCCCTCTGGTCACTGTCAGTCTGTCCTCTATTTCAGTGTCTTTGGTTATATTTTGCTTATTTCTTTGTTTTGTTGTTTAGGTTCCTGTTAAAGCTGAGACGATATGATAATTTGTCTTTCACTGCCTGGCTTGTTTCGCTTAGCATAATGCTTTCCAGCTCCATCCATGCTGTTGCAAAGGGTAGGAACTCCTTCTTCCTTTCTGCTGCATAGAATTCCATTGTGTAAATGTACCATAGTTTTTTGATCCATTTATTTACTGATGGGCATCTAGGTTGCTTCCAGCACCTGGCTATTGTAAATTGTGCTGCTATGAACATCGGGGTGCAAAGGTTCTTTCGTATTGGTGTTTTAGTGTTCTTAGGATTTAGTCCCAGCAGTGGAATTGCAGGGTCAAAAGGCAGATCCATTTTTAGTTTTCTGAGGAAGTTCCATACTGCTTTCCATAGTGGTTGTACCAGTCTTCAGTCCCACCAACAGTGCACTAGGGCCCCCTTTTCTCCACAACCTCTCCAACACTTGTTGTTTGTTGCTTTGTTTATGATGGCCATTCTGCCTGGTGTGAAGTGGTATCTCATTGTGGTGTTAATTTGCATCTCTCTGATAGCTAGTGATATTGAACATTGTTTCGTGTGTCTTTGGATCTTCTGTATGTCCTCCTTGGAGAAGTGTCTGTTCAAGTCCTTTGCCCATTTTTAATTGGGTTGCTTGTCTTAGAGTGGAGTCATGTAAGTTCTTTATATATATTGGAGATTAAACCCTTGTCTGAGATATCATTGGCAAATATGTTTTCCCATACAGTTGGTTCTCTTTTTATTTTGATACTGTTTTCTTTACCTGTGCAAAAGCTTTTTATTTTGATGAGATCCCATTTGTTTATTCTTTCCTTTATGTCCCTTGCTCTAGGAGACATGTCAGTAAAAAAGTTTCTGCATGAAATATCTGAGATTTTCTTACCTATGTTCTCTTCTAGGACTTTAATGGTGTCATGGTTTATATTTAAGTCTTTTATCCTCCTTGAATTTATTTTTGTATAAGGTGTAAGTTGGTCCTCGATTTTCATTTTTTTGCATGTAGCTGTCCAGTTCTCCCAGCACCAATTGTTGATGAGGGTATTTTTATTTCATTTTATGTTGCTGCTTCCTTTGTCAAATATTAATTGACCGTAGAGACTTGGGTTTATTTCTGGGCTCTCTGTTCTGTTCCATTGGTCCGTGTGCCTGTTTTTATGCCAGTACCAGACTGTTTTGATTACAGTGGCCTTGTAGTATAGTTTAGTGTCAGGTAGTGTGATCCCTCCTACTTTACTCTTCTTTCTCAAAATTGCAGCAACTATTTGGTGTCGTTTATGGTTCCATATAAATTTTTGAAGTGTTTGTTCTATGTCCGTGAAATAAGCATTGGTATTTTAATAGGTATTGCATTGAATGTGTAAATTGCTTTTGGTAGTATGGACATCTTGATTATATTAATTTTTCCGATCCATGAACACGGTATATGTTTCCATTTGTTTGTGTCTTCCTTGATTTCTTTCCTCAGTGTTATGTAGTTTTCTGCATACAGGTCTTTTACCTTTTTGGTTAGGTTTATTCCTAGGTATTTTATTTTTCTTTTTGCTATTTCAAATGGGATTTTTTTTCTTGATTTCTGCTTCTGCTGTTTCATTGTTGGTGTACAGAAATGCCTTTGATTTCTGGATATTGACTTTGTATCCCACTGTCTTGCCAAATTCATTTATTAGGTCAAGCAGTTTTTTGGTGGAGTCTATAGGATTTTCTATGTACACTATCATGTCGTCTGTAAACAGTGACAGTTTTGTTTCCTCCTTTCCAATTTGGATGCCTTTTATTTCTTTTTCTTGTCTGATCGCTGTGGCTAAAACTTCCACTACTATATTGAATAGAAGTGGTGAAAGTGGATATCCTTGTCTTGTTCCTGATCTTGGTGGAAAAGATTTTAATTTTTGCCCATTGAGTATGATGTTGGCTGTAGGTCTCTCATATATGGCCTTCATTATGTTGAGGAATGCTCCTTCTATTCCCACTTTGCTGAGTGTTTTTATCATAAGTGGGTGCTGTACCTTATCAAATGCTTTTTCTGCATCAATTGATATGATCATGTGGTTTTTGTCTTTGCTTTTGTTTATGTGATGTATTACATTTACTGATTTGTACGAATATTGTACCATCCTTGCATCCCTGGAATGAATCCCACTTGGTCATGGCGTATGATCTTTTTAATGTATTGTTGGATGTGGTTTGCCAGTATTTTGTTGAGGATTTTAGCGTCAATGTTCATCAGTGATATTGGCCAGAAGTTTTCTTTCTTTGTTGTGTCTTTATCTGGTTTTGGAATTGGGATGAAGTTGTTCTCATAAAAAGAGTTTGGGAGTCTTCCATCTTTTTGGAGTTTTTGGAATAGTCTGTGAAGGATAGGGGTTAGCTCTTCCTTAAATGCTTTGTAGAATTCTCCTGTGAAACCATCTAGTCCAGGGCTTTTGTGTGTTGGGAGTTTTTTGATTACTGCTTCAATTTCTTTTGCTGTTATTGGTCTGTTCAGGCTTTGTGCTTCTTTTCCATTGAGTTTTGGAAGATTATATTTTTCTAGAAATTTGTCCATTTCATCTAGGTTTTCAAATTTCTTAGCATACAGTTCTTCATAGTAATTTCTTACAATCCTTTGTATTTCTGTGGTACCTGTTGTAATCTCTCCTCTTTCAATTCTGATTGTGTTTATTTGGGTTTTCTCTCTTTTTTTCTTGATGAGTCTGCTTAAAGGCTTGTCGATTTTATCTTATTTATTATTAAATTTTTTAAAGATTTTATTTGCAAAATATCATTTATAGTCTGCACTCTATTACACTAAAACAACTTGCTCTCTAAACCTATAAATTCTTTAAAGAATTAAAATCCTTTTCTTTTTTGTTAGGAGGAATAAACACGGTGTGTCTCGAAAGAAGATTGCTCAGATGTTGGACCATTATGAATATCAAATGTCCATCTCTATTGTAATGAATTCAGTGGAACCGGTGCACAAAAGCACACAAAGACTTCACCCTTCAGAGGAGAGACAGAGGTGGGGAAGTTCTCTAGGCTTGCACAATCAAGTCTGTGTCACATACAATCATTAAGGTGACTATTTTCAGCTAACACATTTGTTGCTTGCCTTTGAAAAATATTAGTGAGCCTTTCTTGATATTTAAGTAGTTTTAAATTAAAAAAAGATTGCATTGCTTCACAGAGGATGTTCCCAGCAGTTGTTTAAAGTATAAATAAAAATTACATAAAATTGTATTTTAAATGTTTTTATAATCTTGTAATACCTTTGGTTACTATAAAGACAGACATCTGAGTGGGTAAGAACCAGAATGTTTTCCACAATTGAATTTTAAACTAATTTTATCTATTTTGTAGAGAATGTTGAATAGTTTTATAGTTTATACTTAAAACTAAATTTTCATAAAACTTTAGTACTTTTCCTTAAGTACTTTAAATATACAAGAAATACTGATTTGTTACAGGCACCATAGTTGATTCACCTGTTTATGATGTAGGTGAAATTATGTTTCTGCAAATTCATCTGTGTGGCAGAAATATTTCTAAGCTATAATTAATATATCAGTTAGTTGAAACACAGTTCTTCATCAAATGCCATATAGTAGGTGTATGAGTTGGATGAGGAGTTTTCTCCATAATATACATATTTATAATAGAATATATATGGATTTATCACCCTTCTGAAGCCATCCCTTTCTTCACAACTCTCTGATTCTGGAATAGACAAATAGAGAAATCACTGTATAATTAGGAAAAGCTCCCCAGGCTAGTCTGATATATCAGTTTTCTCTATTTAGCACATATGATTCTAATAAAAATTGTATTGGACAGTTCCCCAGCATTAATTATAAGAGGATTAGTCCTGTAGGGTATTTAATTTCTACTGGTTTTAATTCTTCTGTAGAGCCAACCATATATTTCACTGGATATGTTTCTTTGTTAGATAAAACTGAGACTTAAATTCATTTCAGAGGTCTTATAATTCATCCTAATCTTTGTTTCATTTGCTCTTTTTTAACACATTTCGTACCGCTCATGAGTTTTCTCATGTTTTATGCGCCATCTGTTAAGGACCACTCACGAGTTTTCTCGTGTTTCTTGCGCTACCTGTTAAGGACCGCTCACGAATTTTCTAGTGTTTCATGTGCCTCAGTCCACAAGCGAAAATGAAGTATAAACAGTTTCTGCTATCAGAAGAGTCTCACAAACAATAGGAAGACAAAGAAACAATTCCCAAATGAAAGGAAAGGAGGAAGCCTCAGAAAGAATGCTAAATGAAATAGAGGCAACTCAACTATCAGATACTGAGTTCAAAGCGATGATTGTCAGGAAGCTCAATGAGCTCACATTGAGCTACCAGAAACTACAGGGAAGCTACAATGAGCTCACTGCAAAAGATATCAACATGAAAAAGGAAATAGAAACTATCAACAAGGGCCAAGATGAAATGAAGAACAGTCTGTTCTATTGGTGGTGAGAGACTGGATAACGGATGACAATAGTGAAGGCTCTCTGGAACCAGAGACAGATCTGTCCAGCCCTTCCCCTGGGGGTGCAAGGAGAGCACCTCATAAAGATCCATCCAAAAGGTTGTCAGGTGATATGAAGCAGCATGAACCTACGTGTATTCCAGTGAGTGGGAAGAAAAAATTTCCTACGAGAGCCTACAGAGTTTGTGCCACCTGTGGAAAAAGGAGTGAATCTAGATACTTATGTAAATTTTGTTTGGCCCCTCTTCATAGAGGAAAATGTTTTATGCAGTACCATATGTTAAAAAAGTACTAGGAACTTTAATTGTTTAATTAGTTGTTTAATTGTTTTTGTAAAAAAATGTTATAATTATTGAAAAACAACACCTAAAGTGCATTATGATCTGTAGTTATGATGATTTAAATAACATGCAGTTTGCCCAAAAATGTGTGGTCCCTGGTGTATGTCTTAGATTTCTATGCGGTACGCAATGTGTTAAGGAAGAAAACCCCCAGCTAATTAGATGCTGTTTTAAAATATAATCATTATGATCTTTCATGTTTTACATGCTAATATTTCATAGCCTTCACAGCAATTATTGTTGTTTTATATGGTATTCAAGTATGAATGCGGTAACTGAGAATTCAGTTAATAGGGTTGAAGGGTTTTTTTTGTTGTGTTGTTTTTAAGATTTTATTTATTTATTTTTAGAGAGAGGGGAAAGGAGGGAGATGGATCCATCAGTTGCCTCTTGCACTCACCCCAACCAGGACAGTGGGCAACCTGGACATCTGCCCTGATTGGGAATTGAACCAGTGACCTTTTGCTTTGCCAAACGATACCCAACTAACCAAGCCACAACAGTCAGGGCAGAGCTGAAGTTTTTTAATGTGTGTTTTTGTTTTAACATCTGCAACCCATAATAAGTAAAGCTTCTTAGTTTAGAATCATAACAAACTATTGCTTAGTTTTGTTACAGTGACCTTTTAGAATATTTGGAGGCAGCAGAAGGAGGAGATTGAGTTTAGTGGTTTTTAGAGTTTTATGGGTCACAATTTGTAAATCGTTGTTTTTTCCATTAAAGTTATTAGCTATAATTGTGTACATATAGGTAAAGGAGTGATTTAATTAAGGAATTAATATTTTGTGATGGTTTTCTTTCTCCTTACCTATTAAATAAAATTATCATCCCATTTTTTATTTTTAAAATTATAGTGCTAATAAACCAGTTAGTCTCTGTATGTATGTCAGATTTTCTCATTAAAAGTATTCTTAGGGTAGTAAGAAGGCATATTAAATTTGTTGGCGTAGATTTTGAAAGAGGAGTAATTAGCGATTATCTTCTTTTTGATTCCTTACACCTTGCAAAGCAAATTAATTAATTCAATTCATTTAATTCAAATTGCCAAACGTATTAAGTCTAAAACATTTCCCCTGTTAGCATGATTTGTAAATTTTATGCCAAACCTTTAAAAATTTATAATCGAGATTTTTGCAGTTAAATTCAGAGATTTTGTAATGGAATGGTTATAATGTATACTGTCTATTGACTATACCAAATGGTATAATTGTTGTAATTGGGTACATGTGTGTTAATTTTGAATATATTTCCTATGGAAATTCATAATGCGTTGTCACTGTAATACTGTGCACAGAATCAAGGGAAAAAGTAGCACAAATAACTCTTTGGAAAGAGATCTGCAAGAGTAAATAGTTATTCTCAAAGCTAAGGCTGTGTCTCTTGGAAAGTTCACTTTTTGATACATTTAAAAATCTGTCCTAGTCATTTACATTAGAAATCATCTCTTTTTCCTTTTCTTCTTACAGATTTAGTTTTTTGAATAACCCTGTCCCATTCCAGGTGTGATGATTACAGTAATTACATATATAAAACACTTCCCAATATAGAAACCAGTAAGTTCAATAAGCTGTCTTAAATTTAAATATGAGTAAAATAGATTATTTTTATTTTGCATGGACCCAGCCATAGTCTCCCCTAAATTAGAACTATATACAAACATTATACCTACTTGATGAGTAACTAAAGACTTCATCTAGGAGTGCTGTCCAGTTCACATTTCCATGTTGCACTTCTTGTAAATTAATGGGAAGATTGAGAGCCTTTGATGAGCCATTGGGCTTTTGCTCTCAATTTTATTATTAATTAAGGGGAAGAAATAAGAATAATTTATTTGCTTGTGATTAAAATGTGTTCAAGTTTAGTAGAGTTAATCAAAAAATACTATTTGGATTATTTTCTTGTTTTGCAGTTTTAACTGGTTTCTCAAATAGGGCATATAAAACTAAAGTTTTACTATGCTTGGGGTTGGTTCATCTACAACTAGTGCTTATAATTGTAAAATTTTGTTTCTGTCTCTTCAGTTGTAATTCTGAACTCATCAGGTTTTTTAGTATAACAAAATGAGAGAAAATTTGATTTGGGAAGGGATTGTGGATTATTCCCTTAATTCTTCTTCCTTCTTTCTTTTTTTATCTTAATAATATTAGAAATTGTGTTTTTTTCATAGTCTTTTTTTGTACACATTTTGTTTTTATATTCTCTGCTCAGCCAACCTTGTAACACTTTTAATGAAGTTGATGGATGGTAAGTGACTGACAGAATGGAGGTAATTTTTTTCCTCCTATGTTCCACTGAATTTATTGTTTCTTATGAACCTTATTTAACCATGTTAAACTTATAGACCACAGCTTTGTGGGTAGTTTCCTGACCCCGTTGTTTAGATAGAACTTTGATATGAAAGTACTCGGAAAGATTTATAAAATTCTATCAATGTTCATTTGTTAGGAACCCCCTAAACATGGTGTAGTATTTGGATATATGGATTTAAGAAGAAGATTCTTTTATAGCACTTAAGCATCATGAAGACAGACTAGTTAAGTTGTTTGAAATACACTATCATGAGAATCACTATTTTACCATGATTCTCCAATCTGCCCTTTTTCTTTCTTTCTTTTTTTTTTAAATTTTTATTTAGTTTTAGAGAAAGGGGAAGGGAAGGAGAAAGAGAGAAATACCTATGTGTGGTTGCCTCTCACATGCCCACTACTGGGGATCTGGCCCGCAACCCAGGCACTTGCCCTGACTGGGAATTGAACCAGCAACTCTTCGGTTCGCAGCCTACACTCAATCCACTGAGCTACATCAGCCAGGACAATCTGGCCTTCTTAAAGAACTGAATGATTTTGAAGGAAAGCTGATAGCAATTTTGAGTTCAACTTCTGCAGGTGGGTCTTCATATTCTGCAGTGTTGTTACAATAATCAATAGGAAGTTAATGGTAGCAAGTCTTAATTTAATAATATTCATTTAGGTAGCTGCCATTTATTTATTTAATGTAATTGTTACAGTCTGATTTTCATAACAATCTATAAGTGTTTTATAAAGAGGAAACAACTTACAGAGATTAAGTAACCTATCCAATGTAATTTCTTTAGGGAGAGATGAAACTGAGATTCAGATCTCCCACATATATTCCTCATTATATCCCATTTTATCTTTTAAACTACAGTTTTTAGTTTTCTAAGGTAGGAAAGAAATTTCAATGAAGAATGCATCTTTACCTTTGATTTACAGAGTTAAAAGGTATGTTAGTTTATCAATAAAGTTGTGTACAAGAAATTGTAAGTGGCCATTTATTTAGAATATATTTTTTGAAGTCAAGATTAAAAGGGGTTTATACAATTTAGTGTCTAAATGTTTTCTAAAAGAATATTGATATAATTGATAATCATTTCAACATCTTTTGAATTTTTATATATCCTTGTGCTTTAATGTGTAAAATCAATATTCATAAATGTATTGCACATTTAATATTTTCTGATAATAAATAGCATTAAAATGTGTAGTAGTCAATAAATGGATTGTCAAATTACATAAGCTGTTTTGCTGATTAATTTTGAGGCAGTATTTCCTAAAGTAAATCAACTCTATTTGTAAGTGGTCTTTTTAAATGTCCACTTAAGTGTAATAGTAGTAGAAGTCATAGAAATAATGTCAGTTTTCTCATTTTCTGAAGAATTGAGAGCTTTTTCCCTTTGTTTATGTTGTTAATTTTCCAAAATTAAAAAACAATAAGTTTTAATTTGTTATAAATATAATTTGTTATAAAGTTTAATTTGTTATATAAATAATACATTGAATTAATTAGGTTTTACAGGGAAAACCCTTTATAGATGGAGAATTTTTACTGTTGAGTATTTGCCTCATTTTGTTTGGTTAATTTTAAAAATTGAAGAATTGGATCTTGTCTGTTTTTTTATTATTTCTTAAGAGTAGTTTTTGGTTTTTTTCTTTGTTTCTAAACGTGAATTCAGATGGAATTTTGTTAGAATAGGCAAGACTTCATGAAAGAAGAAATAGCATTGGTTTCATGATGGTAGTTATCAGTTCAGGAAACTAGAAAGGAGTGTATTATTGGATTGAGTTTATTGGAATATATTGCAATGTAACACTGGGAAGATGTGGTTAAAACATTTAATTTCCATTATAAATAAATTGAAGTATTTACAGGAAATGTAATGGGAGGACTAGGCAAGACATTTTGAATTAATTAAAAAGTGAAGGAAAATTTAATTCTGGGAAATGATGGGAAAAAATCTATTAAGACTAGAAGGTGGTCAGAAGTGGCATTTCTCTTTCCCTGTCCTCCTTTCGTGGTTTAAAGACCTGTAGATCAGGAACAACTATAAAGGACACATGGACAAAACCAAGGGTGGGGGTGGGAATCAAGGGAGGGAGGTGGGGATGGCTGGGGTTCTGCGGGGAATGTGGGGTGGTAAATGCAGACAACTATAATTCAACAACAATAAAATAATTAAAATAAATAAAGACCTGTAGAACCATGGTATTGTGTTAAGGAAGATTATCTTTCACCCTGAGTGTATAGAAGAAGGATCTTCCTTGGACATTGCTGTTTTTGGAGGTTTGTGCTTTAATGAGTCAATATTTACTTATTGTTGAAATAGCCAACAACCTTTTGATATTGGGGACACATTAATTTAAGTAGAACAACTTTATAAGTCAGTTTGTAATTCAGGAAACATGGAGATGGAATGTGAATTAGTTTTATTTGATGCTTGCTAGCGGGGAGAGTGTTCAGACCAGCAGAAAGGAAGGTTCATCATTTATTTAACTGGTGGGTATCTCTAACACCACCAGAGGTTTTGTTTCATATTTTGAACCTCACCAGTAGTCTTTAGATTTGTGATTTATGATCAAGAAATTAAATCCTAAAATACAGGATAAGGAAAGCAACCTTGAGGCTTACAAGTATCTATTTCATTTAGGGTAATTTAAAGATCCTTTTTTTTTTTAACACTGCTGAAGAATTCTCAGACAATCTGAGAAAAATACTTACTTTAAATACTTTAGGTATTTATCAGAATCTTAAAGTGGTCCAACAAAAAGATTGTCATTTTTCAGAACCTTTTTTCAGTGAACTGTGTTTCCAAGGGTAACTTTTAAAAAAAATACCAAGTGCTTAACTATCTGATTTCACTTATATGTGGAATCTAATGAAAAGATTAACGAAATAGACATATGTAACAGAGAACAGACTCACAGCTGTCAAAGGAGGGGGACTGAGGGGCTGGGTGGAAAAGGTGAAGGAATAAATAATGGAAGAAAAAACGCTCAGACACAGACAAAAAGTATGGTGATTACCAGAGGGAAAAGGGAGTTGGGGAAGGTAAAAGAGGATAAAGGGGAAATAAATGGTGACTTAACTTTGGTGAGCACACAATATAATATACAGATGGTGTATTATAGAATTGTACACTTGAAACTTCCATATTTTTTATTAACTATTGTCACCCTAATAAATTCAATATTTGTTTAAATCAAATGTTTAAATTTCTATTGTGAAACATTTATCTTTATTCAGCAGTGAAGAATAGCTGGTATTGATGCACAGCTTCACTTAGTTTTACTATTTGAAAAATAGCATTATTTACCTTCTTTATGCTAAATCTCATTTTAACTTTAGTTTGTTGTCATACTTGGGATAGTTTTCAAGATGTTTGTAGCATGGTTTCATTGGAAAGGACACATTATTGTAATATTTGGGCAGTCTGTTCTACCCTTAGTAGTACCCATCCTTCTATTTCAGTAGAGAGTGTAGCCCTCCTCCCATCTAAGGTAATGCCTTCACCTGTACTCTGGATTTCATCTCTTACCTTCTCAGGAATCTTTATGTTGTTAATTGTTTCTTCTCTCTGTAACTTCAGTCTTGCCTTTTGTTGTTTTTGTTTCTTTGTCCAGTCCCTTCCCCTTTGTTAAATAGGTAGGTAGCATATATAACCAGAACCTTGGTCAAAAAATAGAACATTACCAGCACCTTAGAAACCCTTAGTGGCTCCTCCATGCCTGAGTGATCATTGTAAAATGAAAATAGGATCATATATAAAACCTTCAGTAGCTTCCCATTGCTGTTAGGATAAGACTAAAAACCATAATCTGGTATTTAAGATTCTGGTTGATGGTAGCGCCTACATTACTATTCAACCTTCCATTACTCTTATTTTCTGTATGTCATCACTACTGGCACTACTCATTTCTTGAATGTGTTATTCTGTTTTGCTGGAAAATGCAGTGTGCACATACTGCATACTCATACTGCATACCCTTCCATACTCATCCTTCAGATTTGAGCTCTTAAAGAAAGCTTTTTTGGACAAAGCTGGTTTGGTGAGGTCCAAATTAAATGTTATATTCTCTCATGTTCTTTTTCTTTATTAATTTGTATGAGGAAACGCATAAACCTTGTTTTATTGTGGTTCATTTCATTACTCTTTGCAGATACTGTGGGGTCTTTTGTTGTTTGTTTTTTACAAATTGAAGATTTGTAGCAAGTCTGTCCATGCTGTTTTTCTAACACATTTGCTCACTTGGTGTCTGTGTCACATTTTGGTAAACTTTGCAGTATTTCAACCTTTTTCATCATTATTATTTTGTTACGATCTGTTATCAGTGATTTTCAATATTGTTTTGGGGAACAAATCACACCCATAGACCACAAATAATGGATAAATGTGTGTGTTCCAACTACTCCAACAACCGGCCATTCCCGTCTTCCTCTCTTTAGGCTTCTCTGTACCCCTCTGACCAACAACAGTACTGAAATTAGGCCAATTGATAATCTTATAATGGCCTCTAAGTATTGAAGTGAAAGGAAGAGTTGCATATCTCTTGCTTTAAATCACAAGCTAGAAATGGTTTATGATAATGGCATATTGGAGAGCTGAAAATGGCAAGAGAGTTGAAAAGCTAGGCCTTTTGCACCAAACAGCCATACTGTGATTGCAAAGGAAAATTTTTTGAAGAAAATTAGAAGTGCTACTCCAGTGAACACAAGAATGATAAGAAAGCAAAACAGCCTTATTGCTGATACGGAAAAAGTTTCAGTGGTGTGGATAGAAGCCAGCCACAACATTCTCTTCAACCAAAGTCTAATTCAGACAAAATCTTCCATTCTGTGAACTCTGAGAGAAGTGAGGAAGCTACAGAAGAAAAGTTTGAAGCTACCAGAGATTGGTTTATGAGGTTTCGGGAAAGAAGCCATCTCCATAACAGAAAAGTTCAAAGTGAAGCAGCAAGTGCTGATATAGAAGCTGCAGCAAGTTATCTTTGAAGATGTAGCAAAAATAATCAATGAAGGTGGTTATAGTCAACAACAGATTTTCTACGTAGAAGAACCTCATATTGGGAGAAGATGTCATCTGGGACTTGTGTAGCTAGAGAGGTGAAGTCAATGTCTCGCTTCAAAGTGTCGAAGTACAGGCTGACTCCTGTTAAGGGCTAATGCAGCTGGTGACTTTAAGTTGAAGCCAGTGCTTATTTAACATTCTGACAACTGTAGGGCCCTTGAGAATTATGCAAAATCTGCTCAGTCTGTGCTCTAGAAACAAAGCCTGGATGACAGCACATTGTTTACAGTACTGTTTACTGAATACTTAAAACAGAGTGTTGAGACCTCAGGATAAAAACAAAATATCCCTTTCAAAATATTACTGCTCATTGACAGTGCACCCCATCACTCAAAAGCTTTGATGGAGATGCACAATAAAATTAGTGTTGTTTTCATGCCTGTTAATAATATTCATTCTACAGCCCCTGGATGTAATTATGACTTTCAAGTCTTACTATTTAAGAAATAACATTTTTTTAGGCTATCACTGCCATAGATAGGGATTTTCTGGATGGATCTGGGCAAATTTGAAAACCTGGAAAGGATTCACCAATCTAGAGGCTATTAAGAACATTCCTGATTCATGGGAAAGATGTCAAAAGATCAACATTTATAGGAATTTGGAAGAAGTTGATTCCAACCCTCATGGATGACTTTGAGAGTGGTCAGTACTTCAGTTGAAGAAGTAACTGCACATATGGTGGAAGTAATAAGGGAACTAGAATAAGTGATGCCTGAAGATGTGACTGAATTGCTGCATTCTCATGCTAAAATTTTTAATGGATGAGGAATTGTTTATCATGGATAAACAAAGAGAATGGTTTTTTGCAATGAAAGCTACTCCTGTTCAAGATGCTATGAAGCTTGTTGAAATGACAACAAAGGGTTTATAATATTGCATCAACTTAGTTGATAAAGCAGCAGCAGGATTTTAGATGACTGACTTCAGTTTTGAAAGTTTTATTAAACAGCATCTCACACTACGGAAAAATCATTCATGAAAGGAAAGAGTCCGTCGACGCAGCCAACTTTATTGTCTTATTTTAAGAAATTGCCACAGCCACCTCAGCCTGATCAGTCAGCAGTCATCAACATTTAGGCAAGACCCTCCACTAGCAAAAAGATTGTGACTCATTGACAGTCAGATGATAATTAGCATTTTTAAAAAACAAAATATTTTTTTAAATTAAGGTATGTACATTGTTTTTTTAGATATACTATTGCACACTTCATAGACTACAATATAATGTAAAGAACTTTCATATGTACTGGGAAATCAAAACTTTTACTTGCTTTATTGTAGTCATCTTCACAGCCTTTCCACTTTATGACACCAGAACTGAACCCACAATACCTCTGAGATATACCTGTATATATTTTCCCATAGTTTTAAAACTTCATGAGTCAGAGGTTGTACCTGTTTTGCTCACCATTACATAATTACTAACTAGTGCAATAGCTGGGAGAGTGATACTCAATATTCACACAATAAATGAATATAGTAGTTATCACTTGTAGTGGACTGAATTGTTCCCTCAAAATTTGTGTTGTTCTAAGCCCAGGTTTCTAAACTGGCTATTTTTGGATATAGGGCCTTTAAAGAGATGATTATGATAAAGTGAAGTCATATACTTAGACCCTTATCCACTATGGTTGGCGTCCTTATAACAAGAAGAGATAGACACACATGATGAGAAGATCTTGTAGACACTGGAGGAAGACAGTCATCTACAAACCAAGAGAGAGGCCTTAAAAGAAACCAACCCTGCTGACACCATGATCTTGGACTTCTAACACCCAAAATTGTGAGAAAATAAATTTCTGTTTAAGCTACCCTATATGTGGTACTTTGTAGCTTCAGCCAACAGATTTTGTTACTTGTGATTCTTCTTTAACTAATACCATATAGACATAGCTTTGGAACTGTGTATGGTAGAGGTTGGAAGTGTTTTTGAGATAGGTGTTAGAAAAACCCAGGTTGCCTTGAGAGGTTGTGGTAGAAATTAATATTAAAGGAGACTCCAGTGAGGGCTCTGAAAGAGAGCTGTTGAGAAGGCTTCTGTCATCTTAGAAATACACGTATGATCATGAACAGAATGTTGGTGGAAATACAAATGCTAAAGGTTCTGGTGAAGTACCAAGCAGAAATGAGTAAGAAGTTACGGAAACTGAAGGAAAGCATATTTTGTTACAAAGCAGCAGAGAACTTGGCTAAATTGTATTCCAGTGTTTTGTAGAAATAACACTTATATAAGTGATAGACTTGAGCAAATGTAGCTGAGATTTTTAAGCACAGAGTGTTAAAGGTATGGCCTGGTATCTCCTTGCTGCTCATAGTAAGATGCAATAAGAGAGAGATAAATTGAAGATGGAATTTCTCAGTAAAAAGGAAATAAGACTTGAAGATTTAGAAAATTATCAACCTATGCATATTGTGAAAAATTAGAAAGTCTGGCGGTGCAGGGAGGAGGGGGAGATGGGGGAGAAAAAACTGGGACAACTGTAATAGCAAAAAGTGTTCTAGAGACAACATCAACTTTGTTGTTAGACAGTTTTCTGAAAAATAGATTACAAGTATGTGACTTATGTATTCATTAAGCCATCTCAGCAGGAATAAAGAAGGGATTATGACAGCAGAAACACTGCCAGCTTGGACTGAGGAAAGAGATAAGACACAAAATAAAGGGAGTCAAGATATTTGGGATTCTGTAAGACAAGCCAGGAGAGCTATCTGGCTGTGAACATGTGTTGTTTCTTCAAAAAAAGAACCACAAAACCAGAAGTACCACAAACTGGGTGCAAAGGAGATGGGGCTACTACCTCAGGAGGCCTGGAGGACAGAACATAAAGCCAAAGAAGATTCCTCTTCAACCTCAAGATCTAATAGAACTTACCTTGTTAGGTTTTGGACTTGCTTGGGACTCCTCACTCCTTTCTTCTTTTTCATTTCTCCCTTTTGGAATGGGAATCTCTCTTTTATGCCTCTTGCAGCATTGTATTTTTGGAAGCAAATAACTTGTCTAGGTTCACTGCTGGAGAGAGATTTTGCCTCATGATGAATCATATCTCAAGTTCATCCTACATGATTTAAGCGACATTTCAGTGAGATTTTCGGACTTAGAAGTAATGCTGGAGGGCTTTGGGGACTGTTGGGGTTGGGTGAATATATTTTGTGTATGAGAAGGACATGAATTGTGTGCGAGCCAGAAGGCAGAGTTTTATGGGATGAATTATGTCCTGACAAAATTCATGTTACCTCAGAGTGCAACTGTATTTGGAGATTTTACCTTCAAAGATATTTTAAGGTAAAATAAGTTCATATGGATAGCCTTTCATATGACTAGTGTCATTAGAAGAAGAAGAGATCAGGATATAGGCACAGACAAAGGAAAGACCATGTGAAGAACGCTGGAGGAAGAAGGCCAACTTCCAGCCAAGAAGAGAGGCCTTAGTAGAAACCAACCTTACTGATACCTTGATCTCAGACTTCTAACTTCCAGAATTGTGAGACAATAAATGTCTCTTGGTTAAGTCTGGTGCTTTGTCACTCTAGGAGACTAATCCACAGCTATTAGATTAGTTGAGAGGCGTTTGTAGGATAGGACCTTAACTCTTCCATGGTTTCTTGTGTCAATGAGAGTATTTGGGTCAGTGGTTCTTAATTTTTAGTTTAATTCAAACTTTCTGAAAATGGAATTGTTTCATTGAGACATGTATAGTGTGTTGCATGGGACTGGAGATGGCCACAGTACAATGCAGTTCTGTAGTCTCAGAATGTTCTATGGATTGAACCTCAGATTGTGAAAGGCAGAAACCTCCAATTTTAGGAGAGCATAGAATTTGAAGATAAGTTGCAGTTCTGACTGCAACCCAGGTAAGTCACTTAATTTTCTAAAACTTTTAATCATAATTAAATGAGGATAATATTTTATATAACTGGGTTATTGAGTTGATTAAATGAGATGAATATGTTGGAGTTTTAGTTGAAATAGCTCTTGCGTTAGCCTTGAAATTCTGTGCTGTTGTTTGCCTCTTGATGATTTCACCTCTTTTCTCTTGATATACACTAGGGTGGGCAGGAAGCAACAAATTAGTTGATTTTTTTTGTTAGTTACAAATGCTGTGAGAGATCTAGAAGAATAAAGTGATTTTTTTTTTGTTATTTGTAAAAGATATTCACATTCCTCAACATAAGCAACAAGAGTTAAGCAGTGGAACAGGGCAAAATAATTGATGATGCCTGTGCCCTTTTATCATGAATAATATGGCACCATTTCTTCACTTATGTTGTAATGACTGTTGTTATAATCCAATCAATTTGATATTGTCACCTTTACTGACAGATTTGGTGTGATTAGTTTCACAGAGCAGTAAATTGGCCAGATCACATGAACCCATTTCTTTAACAGAAAAAAATTTTTTTGTTGTTTTTTAATGTTAGGCATAATGAAAATAGCCATCTTTCTCCCCTTTTGGTTTTCATGGAGACATTTTCCCCCTTGTTTTTTGTACTTGGTATTCTGTGTAGTGTTTATGTGACAGTGTCATAACAGCTTCCCTGTGGTTTTATAAAACTCTTAGTTAATTGCCGCAGTCCGGCCACAGCTGGGTCCAGGGGTTCCTGAAAGGTGGGTAAGGTGTTGGCGAAGGGAGACAGACGACAACACACCTCAGAGGACAGTGATGCTCTGTTCCATTTATTGCAAGTACAAGCAGGTTTTTATACTTTCATTTTTGGTAGTGATTAACATTTGTGATTAGGTGAAGCAGAAAAAAATCAATACAAAGGTAATCAGGAAAAATACGAAAATTCCCATAGATTCAATTATATTAAACAGAGATTGTTTTGACCAGGAGAGCCATAAATCAGACAATTAGAAATAGCTGTACGTACAGAGTTTGAATGTCTTATTATTTATTAAAGTTCTCAGAATTTGTCATCTGACTCCCTGGTAACTGTTTTTACCTGCTTAGTTTTTAATAGCTAACCAGCTTTTCTTATTTCTTTGCCTGTCTAATTCTGCTTGATATATATTCCTATTCAAGGTAAAGGCAGGGCTGTTACTCCAACAACTTTTAGACATTCAGGGGCTATTTCATTAGAGGGGATTTTATTCTCTGGTCAAGAAATTATTTCATACAACTTCATTGGAATTATGTGAATCAATAAACCTGAAATACAGATGTCTGACAATCCCACTACCTTTTGATCACCAAAACAAACATGTAAGGAGAGATAAACAGGAAATCCAGCTACAGTAAACCTTTTTTGTTCCTTAATTAATAAACACCAGGGAGGTCTGCTTCGAGCTAGCCTTTCCATGAAATTTAGACTATTATAAGGCATTTGGACTTCATCCTTATTGACCATTCTAATGCCACCCTCATTATATGCTCCTGTATAAGGCAATGGGGGATCTGGAACCCTCTGGAGACTATTAGCTCGTTTTGGGGGATCCCATAATTTGCCAATAACCCAATATGCCACCCAGGGGTATCTCTGGGCTGTGGATAGGGGTCTATATAGTTTTTTCTTGTTTTCTTGAAAGACACTTTGTATCTGTGGGTAAGGAACAGGCGTGGGAAAGTCCGCCAATAATTCAACCTATTGTAACTGATTCATGAATTCTTTTATGGGAGCAATCGGGGATAATTTCTTACTCAGGTTTATAAACACCTTGTTCAAAACAATTTGGGCATGATTCAATAGTCTAGGGAGAACTAGTTGTCCCTTCAGAATTTCCCTCAAAATCAATCATTGACTCTCTTTGAGCCTCTTTCTTCTCATGGCCTGTTCTTATGGGAATCAGGGTACAAAGTAAGACCATGATCAGTATTAGCAAGGAAATTATTAAGAGCATTCCCCAGGAAAATTACTGCCCCCCCCCCCTTTGTATGCCACACTCTCTTCCAGGAAGATGGATTCCTTGAATTCCCTCTTTCCATGTTCGGACCTTGTCAAAAAACATGGTTGGAAGAGGAAGGCAGTTAATTGCAGCTTGGGCTCCTATGAAATGAGATTTAAAAAGGAAACATCAATTTGAGTGGAAATTGGCTTTCTATTTTTTAAATATAACTAGGAACATGACAGTTTATCATAAGATTGAGTAGACAACAGGAAAGTGAGTATATGTTAGGGGGTAGAAGGGGCAGTTTGTAATTTTTAAAATATTTTTAAATTTATAATTACAGTATATACAGTATTAGTTTCAAATGTACAACTCAGTGATTAGACATTTATATAACTTGTATAGTGATTACTCAGTCTAGTACCCAGCTGACACCATACAAAAGGTTAGGGTTATTGACTATATTCCCTAAACTGTACTGTACATCCCCATGCCTATTCTATAACAACTAATTTGTACTTCTTAATCCTTTCTCCTTTTCCACCCATCTACCAACCCCCTTCATCTGCAACCATCAAAATGTTCTCTGTATCTGTGATTCTTGTTTCTTCTGCTGTGTTTTTTAATTTTCATATATAAGTAATCATATGTCATTTGTTTTTCTCTGACTGACTTAATTTCACTTAGCACAATACTCTGTAGGTCTATCCATGTTGTTACAAATGGCAAGATTTCATTCTTTTTATAAATATACACTTTGTTTTAGTGTTCAAGTACACTTGTCTGCATTTTCCCCCCAACACTCAACTCACACCCCAGCCATCCCCACCTCCCTCCCCTGATCCCATCCCCCCTTTGGTTTTGTCCATGTGTCCATTATAGTTGTTCCTGAAAACCTTTCCCCCCCATTATCCCATCTCACCTCCTCTCTGGTTACTGTCTGTCCTTAATTTCACTGTCTTTGGTTACATTTTGCTTGCTTATTTGTTTTATTGATTAGTTTCCACTTAAAGGTGAGATCATATGGTATTTGTCTTTCACTGCCTGGCTTATTTCACTTACCGTAATGCTTTCCAGTTCCAAATATGCTATCACAAAGGGTAGGAGCTTCTTCCTTTCTTTCTGCTGCATGGAATTCCATTGTGTAAATGTATTATAGTGTGTTGATCCATTCATTTACTGATGGGCACTTAGATGCTTCCAGCACTTGGCTATTGCAAATTGTGCTGCTATGAACATTGGGGTGCACAGGTTCTTTTGGATTGCTGTTTCAGGGTTCTTAATATATAACCCCAGCAGTGGAATTGCTGGGTCAAAAGGCAGATCCATTTTTAGTTTTTTGAGGAAATTCCATACTGTTTTCTACAGTGGCTGCACCAGTCTGCATTTCCACCAACAGTGCACTAGGGTTCCCTTTTCTCCGCATCCTCTCCAACACTTGTTTGTTGATTTGTTTATGATGGCCATTCTAACTGGTGTGAAGTGGTATCTCATTATGGTTTTAATTTGCATCTCTCTGATGGCTAGTGATGCTGAGCATCCTTTCATATGTCTCTGAGCCCTCTGTATGTCCTCCTTGGAGAAGTGTCTGTTCAAGTCCTTTGCCTATTTTTTAATTGGATTGTTTGTCTTCCTGGAGTGGACTCATGTGAGTTCTTCATATATTTTGGAGATCAAAACCTTGTCTGAGGTATCATTGGCAAATGTGTTTTCCCACACGGTTCTTTTCATTTTAATGCTGTTTTCTTTAGCCGTGCAGAGCTTTTTATTTTGATGAGGTCCCATTTGTTTATTATTTCTTTTATGTCCCTTGCTCTAGGGGACATATGAGTGAAAATATTGCTGTGTGGAATATCTGAGATTTTCCTGCCCAAGTTTTCTTCTGGGACGTTTATGGTGTCATGACTTATATTTAAGTCTTATCCACCTTTACTTATTTTTGTGTTTGGTATAATTTGGTGATCAGGTTTCATTTTTTTGCATGTGGCTGTCCAGCTCTCCCAACAGAATTTGTCAAAGAGGCTAATTTTACTCTATTTTATGCTCCTGCCCCCTTTGTCGAATATTAATTGACCATAGAGACTTGAGTTTATTTCTAGGCCCTCTGTTCTGTTCTGTTGGTCTGTGTGTCTGTTCTTACACCAGTACCAGGCTCTTTTGATTACAGTGGCCTTGTAATGCAGTTTGATTTCAGGTATTATGATCCCTCCTACGTTGTTCTTATTTCTCACAATTGCTGCAACTATTTGGGGTTGTTAATGGTTCCATATAAATTTTTGAAATGTTTGTTCTTTATCTGCTTGCGAAGTGCATCATTGGTATTTTAATAGGCATTGCATTGAATCTATCAATTGTTTTAAGTAGTATGGACATTTTGATGATGTTAATTGTTCCAGTCCATGAATACGGTACATGCTTCAATTTGTTTGTGTCTTCCTTAATTTCTTTCTTCAGTGTTATGTATATTTCTAAGTACAGGTCTTTTACCTCCTTGGTTAGGTTTATGCTTAGATACTTCATTTTTCTTATTGCTATATCAAATGGGATTTTTTTCCCAATTTCTGTTTCTGACATTTCATTGTTGGTGTCCAGAAATGCCTTTGATTTCTGAATATTGACATTGTATCCCACTGTTTTGCCAAATTAACTTAATAGGTTGAATGCCTTTTTGGTGGAGTCTACAGGATTTTCTGTGTACACTTTATCATGTCATCTGCAAACAATGACAAAGTTTTGCTTCCTCCTTTGCAATTTGGGTGCCTTTTATTTCTTCTTCTTATCTGATTGCAATGGCTAGAACTTCCAATACAGTGTTGAATAGAAGTGGTGAAAAAGGATATCCTTGTCTTGTTCCTCATCTTAGTGGGAAAGCTTTAAGTTTTTGCCCATTGAATATGATGTTGGCTGTAGGTCTCTCTCATATGGCCTTTATTATGTTGAAGAATTCTCACTCTATTCTTAGTTTGTTGAGTGTTTTTAGTATAAATGGGTACTGCACCTTATCAAATACTTTTTCCACCCTATTGATATGATCATGTGATTTTTGTCTTTCATTTTGTTTATGTGATGTGTTACATTGATTGATTTGCGAATATTATACCATCCGTGCATCCCTGGGATGAATCCCACTTGGTCATGGTATATGACCTTTTTAATTAATTCCTGGATGCAGTTTGCCAGTATTTTGTTGAGGATTTTAGTGTCTGTGTTCATCAGCAATACTGGCTTGTAGTTTTCTTTCTTTATTGTGTCATTATCTGGTTTTTAGATTAGGATGATGTTGGTTTCATAAAGTGAGTTTGGGAGTCTTCCGTCTTGAATTTTTTGGAATAGTCTCTGAAGGATAGGAGTTAGCTCTTCCTTATATGTTTTGTAAAATTCTCCTGTGAAACTGTCCAGTCCAGGGTTTTTATGTGCTGGGAGTTTTTTGATTACTGCTTCGATTTCATCAGCTGTTATTGGTCTGTTGGGGCTTTCTGCTGCTTCTTCATTGAGTTTTGGAAGATTATGTTTTTCTAGAAATTTGTTCATTTCACCATGGTTTTCAAATTTCTTGGCATATAGTTCTTCATAGTAATTTCTTACATTCCTTTGTATTTCTGTGATATCTGTTGTAATCTCTCCTCTTTCATTTCTGATTGTGTTTCTTTGGGTCCTCTCTCTTTTTTTTCTTGGTGAGTCTGCTTAAAGGCTTGTTGATTTTGTTTCCTGGATTCATTGATCCTTAGAATTGTGCTTTTAGTCTCTATGTCATTTAATTCTGCTCTGATCTTGGTTATTTCCTTCCTTCTACTTGCTCTGGGCTATCATTGTTGTTGTTCCTCCAGTTCTTATAGGCCTAGGGTTAGGTTATTTGTTTGAAATGTTTCTGTCTTTTTTAGGTAGGCCTGTACTGCTATGATCTTACCTCTCAGGACTGCCTTTGCAGTGTCCCATAAGTTGTGGATTGTTGTGAGTTCATTTTCATTTGTTTCCAGAAATTTTTTTATTTCTTCCTTGATCTCATTATTAGCCCAGATCTCATTATTAGCCCATTCATTGTTTAATAGCATGCTCCTCAATCTCCATGAGTTTGAGTGTTTTTGAGTTTTTTTCTTGAGGTTGATTTCTAGTTTCAAGCCCTTGTGGTTTGAGAAAATGCTTGATATGATTTCAGTTTCTTGAATTTGTTGAGGCTTGTTTTGTGTCCTATCATGTGGTCTTTCTTTGAAAATAGTCCATGTGCATTTGAAAAGAAATGAAAGTGTATATATATATATTGCTAAGTCTATTTGATCTAGGATGTTGTTCAATGCCACAATATCTTTGTTGATATTTTGTTTGGATGATATGTACAATTTTAACAGTGGGGTATTAAAATCCTTTGCTAAAGCTGTATATTTGTCAGTATCTTTCTTGAAGTCCTCCAAGATTTTCCTTATATATTTGGGTGCTCCTATTATGAGTGCATATATAATTACAATGTTTATGTTGTCTTCGGATTCTTCCCTTGAATATTGTGAAATGACCTCTTGGGTCTCCTTTTATGACCTTTTTTTTGAAGTCTGTTTTTGTCTAATGAGTATTGCTACCCTGGCTTTTTTGTTCTGTCCATTTGCCTGAAATATTTTTTTTCAGCCCTTCACTTTCAGTGTGTGTAGGTCTTTTGTTCTGATATGGGTCTCTTGTAGGCAGCATATGTGTGGGTCATGCTTCCTTAGCCATTCAGCTACCCTCTGTCTTTTCCTTGGAGCATTTGAGCTATTTACATTCAAGGTTATTATTGATAGGTACTTATTCATTGCCTTTTTATTTCCTTCATACCTGTGTTCTTTTCTCTCACACTATTTTTCTTTCTCTTCTTAAAACATTCCCTTTAGCATATTTTGCAATCATTGTTCGGAGGAGGTATATTCTTTTAGCCTTCTTTTCTCTGGGAAGCTCCTTATATGGCCTTGTATTTTAATTGAGAGCCTTGGTGGATAGAATAGTCTCAGTTGCAGGCCTTTAGTTTTTGTTTCTTGGAGTATTTCTTGCCATTTCCTTCTGGCTTGTAATATTTCTGTTGGGAAGTCTGCTGCTAACGTTACTGGGGCTCCCTTGTATGTTACTTCCTGTTTCTCCCTTGCTGCCTTTAAGATTCTCTCTTTGCCTTGGAATTTTGCCATTTTAACTATGATGTGTCTTGCAGGGCCTCTTTGGGTTCCTTTTGATTGGGTCTCTCTGTTTTTCCTGGATTTGTGTGACTTTTTCTCTCATCAGATTAGGAAAGTTTTCCATCATTACTTTGTCAAACAGGGTTTTCTATCCCTTGCTCTTCTTCTCTTTCTGGTATTTCTATTATACGGATATTATTATGTTTCATATTGTCTTGCATTTCTCTTAATCCCTCTTCATTCTTTCTGAGCGTCTTTTCCTTTTCTTGTTCTTCCTGGGAGTTTTTTCCTACCTTGTCCTCCAGCTCACTGATTTGATCCTCTGCTTCATCTAGCCTGCTTTTGATTCCTTCTACTGTGTTCTTCAATTCAGAAATTGTATTCTTCATTTCCTCTTGTCTGTTGTTGATAGTTGATACAGTTTGCAGTGAGTTCATCATAGTTTCCCCTGTAGTTTTTGGTAATTCTCTGTGAGCTTATTAAGCTTTCTTATAACCATTGCTTCAAACTCAATATCTGATAGTTGACTTGCCTGTATTTCATTTAGCATTCTTTCTGAGGCTTCTTTCTTTCATTTGGGGATTGTTTCTTTGTCTTCATGTTGTTTGTGTGACAATCCTTGTTTTCTTTGGCTTCTTAAATTGATCTGTTTTGACTTTCTGACTTTGTGGTGTGAACTTCTTTGGTAGGACACCTGTGAGATTCAGTGGTGCAGTCTCCTTTATCTCCTGAACTTGATGCTCTTAGGATGTCATTTATATTGGCTCCGTGGATGTATTTGGGTTTCAATTAATGTTGGGTCTTTCTTGGGTGGGTTCTTCCCTCCAACTAGTTGACTGAGAATCACTCTGACCCCCGCATCTTGTATACTGTTCTGCAGGTGTGGACAGGTTGTGTCGAAGTGGGTTCTTCTGTCTGCCTGAGGTTGTGAGGCTCTCTCTAGCTATTGTTCAGTTGTTTGTTCTGGATAATTTCTCCACTGTTTAGTTTGTAATTTCAGATTGGTCCTGGGTGGAGGTTAGTGTGTCCTACTCTCACTCCTCCACCATCTTCCTTTATTATCTGTTGGTAGTTCCTTTGTTGGTGGATTCTCTCTTCCAGCAGGTATATTGGTGTTCACAGCTCCCAACTACTCTTTTATGTGATCAGTTGAAGGGGGAAGGCAAAATGGATTAAGCAGCAGGAGTGTACTCCATGGGATTTAAAGTACCAACACGTAGAGGAGAGATAGGAGATCCTTTGGTTAAGTTTAGTGTTAACCGTAATATTTCATCCAACTAGCCACTTTTAGAAAGTGTGGAAAAGAGATAAGACTCATGTTAGAGGAGGGAAGGATTGTGAGTTGAATCCAGAGGACAGAATTTGTGGTAGGTCAGATTATGAGATAAAATTAGAGTAAAGGATAGAAAGTAGGCATATTGTGCGACAGAATAGAGGTAACCACAATAGTAATAAAGCTCCAGAAGATAGTGAAATGGGCTAACCTCTGGGAGGGGTGCTGTGTAGTATTTACAATGATATGGAACAACAATATTTATAGTAACACTGGAGCAACAAGCATATGGCATGAATTGTTTGATCTGAATAACAAGAATAGAAAGTACACGATCTAGAGTAGTGTGCTATTGGAACACAAGAGAAGTGAAAGAAGGAAAATTGAAATACAGTATGAAAGAGAGAACAAGGAAAACCAGTCAAACAATGCAATTAAACAAACAAAATGAAAACTAAAGAAATAATAGAAGGAAATTAAAAAACACTAATAAAAGAAGTAAAGATAAAAATAATATAATACAAATAAGTAATAACGTACAAGTTCTCTGGAATAGCAAAGTGAAATTTGTCTCTGTTTCCCAGTTGTTCGGATTAGCCTTATGTTCCTTCTTTGGGTCTCTCTCTGGACCTTTCACACTGCAGGTCTTATTTTTTTACTTGTGAAAAAAGAATTAATAAAAAAATAAAAATAGTCTCCTGCTAACTTTAAACCTGCCAAGCAAGTTCTGCTGGTCTTCCTGGATGCCGCAGGCTGAGGGGACCTGGACTTCGCTTTTCTCCCTTTCTATGTTTTTGTGAGGATGTGGGCCAGGTCTGGGCCACAATTTTCACAGTTGCCCAGCCTCCAGCCCAGGTTCTCCATTTGCTGCTGTGCCCCCACTGCCCCTCTGCACCAGGCCGGCACCTTCAATCCACCAGTTGTGCTATCCTTGAGGTGCACTAATAGGAGCAACCCACATACCACATTCTCCCTCTTTGCTGTCCTAGGTGCTAGACATTCAGGGTAGTTCAGCTTTCCCACTGAGTTAAGTCTTTTCTGGGGACTGCCAACTCACTGAGCTCTGCTGCTTTCTTCTGCAGGGGGTGCCTCCTCCTTCATATTAGTGTGCCAGTGGAGCCACAATAGGGCAGGGATGCGGCCTCTGCCACTGGTGGGGGTAATCTGGATGAGGCTGTGGCAACTGGGGGTGCAGTGACCGCTGCAGGAAAGTTGCCTAAACAGCATCCAAGAGCCTTTGTTGAGTAAAATCCTCCTGTACAAGCCTTCCACTCTTAAGGGCCTGGCCTTGCACACAGCCCAACTTTCCAACCAGACCAGAGACTATCCAGGTCAAGGTCCATCATGTCCCAACTCTTCTCCCTTCTCAGGCATCACCTGGCTCCCCAAATTCTGTGGTAATTACCCAGCCAGCACCCACAGTCTCAGTGGATGAACATCACCCCTGTGTGTCTCCCACTTCATCTTTATCCCCCCCAGTGACTTCAAGCATCCAGGTCCAGTTGGGTACCATTCTATCTCCCCGTTTTGACAGGGGAAGGAGTTGTTGATTTGCCTCTTGTCCAAGGATCCTATGGCAGGCTCTGTCAGATGACAGGCTGGGGACTATAGCAACCCTGGTCCTTGCATTGGTCCCAGGGACCTTACTATCCCAGTGCAGCCTCCTTATCATCTGTTTTTTTCAATGTCCTCGATAATTTTGGCCTCAACTGTCATATATGCTGGGATTCTGTTGGCTGTTCACTTTGTTTCTCAGATCAGCTAGGTGTTCCACCTGTGTGCAGGGGAAAGTGGGCTCTGCTCTCACCTACCCTGTGCCATCTTCCTATTAAATATACACCACTTTTTTATTCATTCATCTGTTGATGGAAACTTAGATTGTTTCTATATCTTGGCTATTGTAAATAATGCTGTAAGATAATATGAATGATACCTCTTTTCAATTAAGTGTTTCAGAATTCTTTACATAAATACTCAGAAGTGAAATTGCTAGGTCTTTGCCTCTTTTTATAACCTTTGTTTTAAAGTCCATTTTGTCTAGTATAAATACTACCTCAGCTTTATTTTTTTATTTCCATTTTCATTAAATATCTTCTATCCCTTTACTTTCAGTCTGTGTGTATCTTCCAATCTGAAGTCCCTTGCAGGTAGCATGTGTAAGGGTTTTTGTTTTATTTTCCATTTAGCCACCATATGTCCTTTTATTGGAGCATTTAATACATTTGCATTTAAAGTAATTGCTGATAGATATGTATTGATTTCCATTTTGTTAATACTTTTATCTTTTTTCTTCTTAGAGAAAGTCCTTTAACATGTCTTATAAAAGCAGTTTGGTGGTGATGAACTTTAGCTTTACCTTGTTTGAGAAGCTCTTTATCTGTCCTTCAATTCTAAGTGATAGCTTTGTTGGGTAGAGTAATCTCGGTTGTTGGTACTTTCTTTTTATCACTTTGAATATTTCATGCCAGTAATTCTGGCCTGCAAAATTTCTGTTGAGAAATCAGCGGACAGTCTTACGGGAGCTGCTTTATAGGTTACAAACTGCTTGTCTCTTGCTGATTTTAAGATTCTCTCTGATGTTAGCCTTTGGCATTTTAAGTATGATATATCTTGGCATGGGCCTCTTTGGGTTCATCTTTTTTGGGACTCTCTCTGCTTCCTGGACTTCTACATCTATTTCCTTCACCAAATTAGGGGAGTTTCTGTCATTTTTAATTTTTATTTTTTTTTTATTTTTTATCCTCATCTGAGGACCTGCTTATTGGTTTTAGAGAGAGGGGATGGAAGAGAGAGAGGGAGAGAAACACCGACACAAGAGAGAAACATTGGTTGCCTCTTGTACGTGCTTCAGCTGGAGATGGAAACTGCTTGTGCCTTTACTGAGAATCAAACCCACAACGTTTTGGTGTATGGGATAATGCTGCAACCAACCAAGCCACACTGGCCAGAGCCCATCATTTTTTCACATAGGTTTTCAATTCCTTGCTCTATTTTCCTTCTAGGACCCCTGCAATTGGTATTCTTGAAGTTGTCCCAGAGGCTTCTTACAGTAGCCTCATAATTCTGGATTATTTTTTCTTTGTGCTGTTCTGATTGGATGTTTTCTGCTTCCTTATATTCCAAATTGCTGGTTTGATCCTCTGCTTTATCTACTTTACTATTGATTCCCTGTAAAGTGTTCATTTTAAATATTGTATCCTTTATTTCTGACTGGTTCTTTTTCATGTTTCTATCTTCATTTATATATTTCCTATCTTTTTGTTGAAGGTGTCACTAAGTATCTACTCTTCACCTACATTCATTATTTTCAACTCTGAATATGATAGGTGCTTGTCTCCATTTTGTTTAGTTCTTTTGCTGGAGTTTTGTTCTGTTTTTCCATTTGGGACATGTTTTTCTCCTCATTTTTTAAGAAGGTTTTTAAAAATACTTTTTATTGATTATGCTATTATAGTTGTCTAATTCTCCCCGCTTTATTCCCCTCCACCCTGCACACCCCCTCTCACCCACATCCCCCCCCCTTTAGTTCATGTCTATGGGTCATACATATAAGTTCTTTAGCTTCTATATTTCCTATACTATTCTTAATCTCCCCCTGTTTTCTACCTACCATTTATGCTACTTATTCTCTGTACCTTTGCCTCCCCTCTCCCCCTCCCACTGATAACCCTCCATGTGATCTCCATTTCTGTGATTCTGTTTCTGTTCTAGTTGTTTCTTTAGTTTGTTTTAGTTTTAGTTTTGTTTGTTTCTTTTTTTTAGGTTCAGTTGTTTATAACTGTGAGTTTGTTGTCGTTTTACTGTTCATATTTTTTATCTTCTTTTTCTTAGATAAGTCCCATTAACATTTCATATAATAAGGGCTGGGTGATGATGAACTCCTTTAACTTGACCTTATCTGGGAAGCACTTTATCTGCCCTTCCATTTTAAATGATAACTTTGCTGGATAGAGTAATCTTGCGTGTAGGTCCTTGCCTTTCATGACTTGGAATACTTCTTTCCAGCCTCTTCTTGCCTGCAAGGTTTCTTTTGAGAAATCAGCTGATAGTCTAATGGGAACTCTTATAGGTAACTGTCTCCTTTTCTCTTGCTGCTTTTAAGATTCTCTCCTTCTTTTTAATCTTGGGTAATATAATTATGAATTGCCTTTGTGTGTGCTTCCTTGGGTCCAACTTTGGGACTCTCTGAGCTTCCTGGACTGACAGATTGGGGAAGTTCTCCTTCATTGTTTTTTCAAATAAGTTTTCAGTTTCTTTCTCTTCTCCTTCTGCCACCCCTATGATTTAGATGATGGAACGTTTAAAGATGTCCTGGAGGTTCTTAAGCCTCTCTTTTTTTAAATTCTTGTTTCTCCATTCTGCCCTGGTTGAATGTTTCTTCCTTCTGCTGCAAACCATTGGTTTGAGTCCCAGTTTCCTTCCAGTCACTGTTGGTTCCCTGTATATTTTTCTTTATTTTACTTTTCAAAGCCTTCACCTTTTCCTCTCTTTTGTGACCATATTCAACTAATTCTGTGAGCATCCTGATTACCAGTGTTTTGAATTATGCATCTGATAGGTTGGCTGTCTCTTCATTGCTTAGTTGTATTTTTTCTGGAGCTTTGTTCTGTTTTTTTATTTGGGCCATTTTTGGGGGGGGGGGGTCTCAGCACACCTGTTACATACTAAGGGGCAGAGCCTTAGGTATTTTCCAGGGTGGGGCAACCCACACCACTGCTTTGCAACTCTTTATATGGGGGAGGGGTCCAAGAGGGAATGGTACTGCTTCCTCTGCTGTCTGCTAATTTTTAGTCACTTCCCTTGCTACCCTCAAGAAGATTGGGCCCTTCTGATGTTGATTCCTGGGTGGGTGGATTTGTGTATGTTCTAGGACCCTGTGGTTCTCTCCAGTAAACTTTCCTGTGAGGCTGGGAGTTTCTCCTGCTGCCACAACTCCCACAGGTTTTTTCAGTCAGAGGCTTTGAGGCTTTATTTCCCTGCACTAGAACGCTGGGTTGCACAATCTGTTGTGCAATCTGTCTTGCTCCCCAGTTGTTCCAGTTTATCTGCACACAAATGTGGGATCTTCCTGTCCACCAGCTGCTGCCTTGTGGCGAGTCCTCTCCACCTGGATGCCTGTCTCCACCCTCCTACTGGTCTGGATGAATGTTTCTTCTTTAACGCCTTGATTTTTGGACTTCTGTATAGTTCAATTTTCTGTTAGTTTGGTTGTTTTTTGTTTTTAAATTTGTTGTTGTCCTTTTGGTTGTGTAGGGAGGCACAGTGTATCTACCTACATCTTGGCTAGAAATCTTTCTCCTCATTTTGACTGCCCCTCTGTTTGTTTCTATGTATTGGATAGGCTGCTGCGTCTCCCTGTGATGGTAGGGTGGCCTTATGTAGTATGTGTCCTGTGGGGCCCAGTGGCAATCTTTTCGGTCACTGGAGCTTGGTGCTCAGGAGTGATTGTGTGTGTGCTATGTGTACCCTTCTGTTGTAATTCAGCCTCAACTGCTGTTGCCACATCAATGGTAGAGATTTACTCCCAGACCAATCAGCTGTGAGGACCAGCTGTGACTGCAGTGGAGGATATACTATGTAGGGAACAACTCCATGGAATCTCTCCTTGAGTGTTACTTGTAGCAGTGGTTGGGTGATGTTTCAGCATGACCTGAAGCTGCCCACTAGGTATGCCGGCTCTAGGGCCTCCCAGGAAGTACAGGCCAAGGTCAGTCACCAATAGTGCTCTGCCTAGGGCCACCAAGCATGAGCTAAAAACTGATCTTCAGATGATTCCACATATGCATGGCTTGGATGTACTCAGGACAAGTTATGAACCAAGGCCAGCTCCCACTGTGCCAGGTCAGGGTCCTCTTAACAAGATGTACAAGACATGCCAAGGCCAGATACTGCTTGTTTGGGTTTTGTGAAACTTTGAGACATCTTATTAATGTCTACATCATGAGCCAAGACAGGCCATTTGGAAAAGCCACTGGAAACAGCTTGGGCCAGTTGGGTGAAATGTAGTCTCAGGGAATCACCAGGGTGTGGCAAACAGTATGAACCACGATGATGGAGACTGAGATATGGCACCTGCCTATCAGCTCTGTGGCTGGAGAGCTCAGAAAAGGAAAAATGGCCTCTGCCAACACTTTTGGGAGAAAAGTGCCCCTCCAGCCCTTGCTGGACAATTCAGTTCCTTCCTATATGTCCTTGGCACCTTTCAAATTGCCTCAGTGCTAAGGTTCAGAGCAATTGAGTCTGAATAAGTCCAGGCACAGGCCCTTTAAGAGGATCACATGGGACTCCAGAAGATCTCTGTCTCACTCAGCTATAATCCTCACTGGTTTTCACAGCCAGAAGTAATGGGGACTTCTCTTCCCAGCACTGGGACCCTCGACTGGGGGGCCTGATATGGGGCTGGGACCCCATGTTCCTTAGGAAGGAACTCCACAGCTGACTTACCCTCCTGATTTTTGACTGCCGCATGTGGATATGGGGCCAGCCTATCCCAAGTCTCCACCTTTTCTACCAGTCTTAATGTGGCTGCTTCTGTATCTTCTTGGTTATAGGACTTCAGTTTAGTTAGACTTCAGGTAATTCTCACTGATAGTTCAGTACTTGTAATTTTGATGTGGTTGTGGGAGGACATGAGTACCACATTTACTTACTTAGCCATCTTGACTGGAAACTAATATTTTAAGATGCAATTACTGGTACCTCATTTGTTTATTTTTTAAATGATAATATACTAAATTTTAATAAGGTACCATTTTTCTTGACTTAGATTATTTTCTACTCTTACAGTGAAGTAGAGGAAATTATTATATTTAGAAACCATTCACTTATCAGAAAATGAGGTCAACTGCAGGCAGAGTAGATAGTGTTCAATGGAGAAAGTAAATCAGAAGAAAAGGCGAGTCCATTTTTAATTAGTTAAATAACTTACCTTTGAGATTTTCTAAGCAAGATGTTGACAAATTGCTATGCTGTGGAACAGATGTGAAGTGTTCAGGTAATGTGTGTTTGGTTGTATGAATTCCCTCCTCATAGAATCTGGGTTAGAACTGCTGAAGGCACAGAGCCCATAGTATGTCTCCAAGACTGAAGTTCAGGTGAACATCTTGCCCAAGGTGGTAAAAAGAGCCATAATGGATCTTAACTGAAAGTCTCAGAAAACATTAAAGATTTTGCTAAGGAAGTATACGTTCAGTCAACAAATATGAAACAAAGGCACGGTGACGTAGGAGATGAGTCAAGTCCTGGCCAATGTGGCTCGGTTGGTTTGAGTGTTGTCCCATAAACTGAAAGGTCATGGGTTCAATTCCCAATCAGGGCACAGCCTACATTGCAGGCTCAGTCTCTGAATGGAGCATGTACAAGAGGCAGCCAATTGATGTTTCCCATATCAGTCTCTCCCTCCCTCCCCTCCCCTCTCTCTAAAATCTAAAATCTATAAGCATGGAGTACTTACAGTCAAGATGGAGGCAAGAGTAAACACGGCTTGCCTCCTCACACAACCACATTAAAATTACAACTCAGCTAGAACAACCATCTCTCACAACTGTCAAAAATCAAGTTGAATGGAAGTCTGACAACCTCAGAATTAAAGAAAACACATCCACCCATGCTGGTAGTAGGGGTGGAAATGTGGACAGGCAGAATGAGCTGGTCCCAAACCAACATGTGGTAGATAAAAATTCAGGAGGGATATTATGGGAACAAGTGGTCCCAGCCCCACATCAGGCCCCCTACCCCTGGGTTTCAGTGCCAGGGAAGTAAGTCCCCGTAACTTCTGGGTGTAAAACCAGTGGGGATTGAGTCAGTGGAAGAAATTTTCGGATTCCCAAGCAGTCCCCTTAAAGAAACCACACACATATTTACTCAGACTCACTCACTCTGAGCTCCAGCACCAAGGTAGTAGCATGAAAGGCACCACTGGCATAAGGAAAGAAATAAAACGTCTGGCATCATGATGAGATCTTGGGGACATCTTTCTCTCAGGCAGAACAGCAAACTGAGGCCATTGTTCCTTTTCTGAGCCTTCCCCCACAGAACCACAGCTGGCAGGCAAGTGCCATATCTGAGACGCCATCAACCTGGCTAACACTGTCTGCCATGCCCAGGTGGTTCCTAGAGGCTCCACCTCACACAACTTACCCAGGCTGTTAACAGTGGCTTTTCCATATGAATGGCTTATCTTAGCTCATACTTCAGATATTCCTAATCCTCTCAAGCAACAGCCAGCTTCAGTAAGTCCTCAGCCCACGTACCTCTTGGTGAGTGGCCCCAGGCCTGGCACTAGCGGCAGCCAGTCTACGTTCATACCCTGGCTTTGCCTGGGAACCTCCAAGCCCCACACAAGAAGCAGCCACTTGCATATTGCTTTGTATTTCGTGTTGGATTGCTTCTGGCAGAACACAAGTGGTGGCTGACATTGGCCTGCACCACCTGAGAAACTCCAGGAGCTTGCATACACAGTGGACAGCTATGGGCCACCTTGCAGCACCTCCACCCTGCCCCTGCACAGCTGATCCTCTACGGAGGGCAAAGGTCAGTGGTTAGCAGTCAAAGCCAGTCCTTGCAGATGAATGGCCTGGATAAGTCCCTCCCATTGACCTACCAACAACAATCAAGAGGAGTGTATACTCAGCCCATACAAACCCTTGAGTACCAGATTGGGTGATAGGGGAGGCTGTGCCACTGGCCCCAACAGGACACCTACTATATCAGACCACACTACTAAGGAAGTCCTAGTAGGGGTACCCAATACATAGAAACAAACACAGGGAGGCTGCCAAAATGAGACAAAGAGACATGGTACAGATGAAAGAACAGATCAAAACTCCAGAAAAAAGCAAACTGGATAAGCAAACTATTAGATGCCAAGTTCAAAACACTGGTTATAAGGATGCCAAAGGAACTTAGTGAGGACCTCAGCAGCATAAAAAATTTCAGTCAGAAATGAAAGGTACACTAAAGAACATTTTACAGGGAATCAACAATAGAATGGACCAAGCCAAGAATCAAATCAATGATTTGGAGCATAAAGGAGAAAACGAAATGTCTAACCAAAATGAAAAGAAAAAATCTAAAAAACTGAGGATAGTGGGTGCAACCTCTTGGAAAACTTCAACCATTCCAACACTGGCACAATATCATGGCCAGAAAGAGAAGGGAAAACACAAGAAATTGGAAATCTTTTTGAAAAATAATGAAAGAAAAGTTCCCTAATTTGGTGAAGGAAATAGACATGCAAGTCCAGGAAGCGCAGAGAGTCCCAAACCAGATGGATTCAAAGAGGCCAACTCCAAGACACATCTTAATTAAAATGCCAAAGGTAAAGATAAAGAGAAAAATCTTAAAAGCAGCAAGAGAAAAGCAGTTAGTTACCTACAGGGGAGTTTCTACAAGACTATTAGCTGATTTCTCAAAAGAAACTTTGCAGGCTAGAAGGGATTGGCAAGAAATGTTCAAAGTCATGGAAAGTAGGGACCTACGCCCAGTTTGCTCTACCCAGCAAAGCTGTCATTTAGAATCGAAAGGCAGATAAAGAGCTTCCCAGACAAGAAAAAAGTAAAGGAGTTCACCATCACCAAAACATTATTATATGAAATGTTAAAAGGTCTTATTTAAGAAAAAAGAAGAAGATCTAAAGCATGAACAATAAAATGGTAATACATTCATCTCTATCAACAATCAAATCTGAAAAACAAGCTAAGCAAACAAGAGCAGAGACAGAATCATGGGTACAGAGAGCATACTGACAGTTGCCAGATGGGGAGAATGTTGTGGGGGGAATGGGTGAAGGGTTGAGAGGATTAAGAAGTACAAATAGGTAGTTACAGAATAGCCATGGGAATGTAAAGCACAGTATAGGAAATGGAGTAGCCAAAGAACTTATACACAAGACCCATGGACATGAACAATTGGGTGGGGATTGCCTGAGGGAGTGGAGGGTGCTAAGTTTGGGGGCAAAGGGGAAAAATTGGGACAACTGTAATAGCATAATCAAAAGATGTAATTTAAAAAAAGATAGGGAAACCACAGATTAGGTGAGGATAGGCATCTCTGTGACCCTGTGATTCCACTCAGGGCCCTGTTCACCATGAAGTGATCCCATGCACTGGAGCAGGCACTCTGTTCACAAGGGCAGGTCCCAGGACTGAGGGAAGGGAGGCTGAGGAACATGACCCTGGAAATGAAGTCCAATTTTCTTTGCCTGGTAATGAGGTCGCAGTTGAAGGACAAGCCCATCCTTGTACACATCTGTCATCTCTGGGGCAGTGCCAGAGTCACAGACAAGGCTGGACACACATGTGGTCCATCTGGATCCTGGCCTCTCTGGTTTGGGTCATTACCTGTGATTGCTGTCCAGTTGGGGCCTAGGTTTGGCATCCTGTGCCTGATGATGCCATGCCTGGCAAGCTGGTATGGGGGAGGAGGGCTGCATGGGGGCTTGGCCTGGGCCACAGGCCACCCCGTTCTTCTTCACCAGCACTACAGCCATACTCTCAGGCAGACCGTTGTCTTGAAATACATATGTGCCTGGATCTAGGAACTGGTGAGCAAACCTGGGGGTGAAGGCCAAAATATGGGGAGAGGTGGCTGCTCATAGTAGGCTAAATCTGGCTGACTTCTTCCCATGGTCTTGGGAAGCTGCCTGTAACCCTCCCTCTCCCACCTATGCATGCTCACAGTCTACAGATTCCCATCCTCCCATGTCTCCTCTTGCCCCTTGAGGAAGACACCGTTACCTACACTGAGGACCCAGCCAGCCCCACCATGCCCCCAGGTAGCCCCATGTGGTCACCTAGAAAAGTTGAGATGAGTCTCTTGTACCAGGTGACTGAGTCTCCTGAAGGCCCCCAGAGTCCCAGTGGGGGGTTGCTGTTGAACAGGTGTTGCTTCTGGTACACAGGGTAGTGACTGGCTGAGCGATCTGGGGAATGAGCTGGGGGTTGGGCTGGGTCCTATAGGCTCCCCAGGCCCCAGCCATGGGTGGCCCACATGCAGGGAGCTTAGTGTTGTTCCCTCAGTTTCCATGAAATGTTTCCAATGAAGTGACTTTCCATCCTTTCATGTGTGTAATGAGGCATTGGTAACCTTGGTGCCAGGACAAGATCTGTCTTCCTTCAGCCTACAGAGTAAGCACACCACCACACGATGGCTTGCAGCAGGGCCCCCAGGCCCCAACACCACTTGTGGGTAAAGAAGGACAGGTGCCCTGGCACCTTCAGAAGTGGGACCTGTTTAACTCTGTGCCCCTGGGAGGCAGCACAGTGCAAGCATACAGTAGGCACTCGATACATGCTGTCCATGGCTGAGAGTGCACAGTGTACTAGAGGGTAGTCAGAGTTGCTAGTAGAAACACAGGTGGACATGGCCTGCCCATTCCCTGTTCACAGGTGTCAGCTCCTTGCTCCAGGCTACACCGAGGTGGGGCTCCAATCCCACCTTCATACCATGTGAAGGGGGACACTTCGGACTCACTTCACAGGGAGGGTCAAGGTTGCCCCAGGTCCTGTGATTTACAGAAGAGCTTGGCCTGGAGCTCAGGGCACAGAGGTCTCATTGGGAGTTCATTGTCCAAGATTGGTTTCCTCCTCTGATGCTCATGGACATGGCACTCCGTGGGAGGAAGTTAGGTTTTTACATAACGGGTAAGACCAGACTCTTTACTGACTTCTGCCTGGGCCCAGTGGTCATTCTGTTCAAACATGGTCAAAGGCATCAACTGTGCTACACTCCCCAGGCCCCACCCCAACACCAGGACTGCAGCTGAAATTCCCCAACCAGACACAGAAGCTCTGAGCCATGACAAAGACACCTCCATCTTTGAGCTTTTCTTCTGTTGTTTTGTACGAGGCATTCTCTGTACTCATATGTTGTGGTTATAAGACAATGAGCGAAATAGCCTTTGTATTTGTTCTGTATCCATACTTCTCTGCCCCATAGTTTGTCTCCTCAAAATCCAGTTTTTTCCCCAAAAATCTACACACCAAAAAAAAAGAAAATCCAGTGTGGGTTCTGTCGTGCATTGAACACTGCAGATCTGTCCCTGTCTCAGCCAAGCCCAGTGCCTGGCCACTGGTGGCAGCCAGTGGGTGGGATGTTGGGGTGCCCTTCCATACACATCAGCACCCTGAGGGAGTGCCAGGTGAGAGAATGGGAGGGAGTCAGGTCCACTGAGGGCCTGGACCATCGCTTGATGTGTAGGGTGTGGACCTGAGCCAGTCAGGGGCAAGGCCCTTTACTGTCAGTGAAGGCCATCTTGAGGAGAGGACTCAGGCTTATCCTGTGAAGTCTCTGGGTTTGGAGTCATAGGGAAGGAGACAGTCCTTATAAATCAAGGTGTCCCAGAGGGAGGGGGTCTGCTGGGAGGCTGAGGGGGTCTGGCCCTGTGAGGGCTCCTGGCCCTGGCAGGACAACTGCCTGGCACAGAGCAGGCCTGCAGGAGGACTGGAGTCCAGGTCAGAGTTCATCTCAGTGGGTTCCCACCTCCATCAGGCACAGAGGTCTGACACCCCTGTGGACTGCAGGGAGAGGTCATGGAATGTTAGAGTTGGAGCACATACTCTGGAATGTGAAATTGAGGCCCAAAGGAAGTGACCCATAAGGCAGAGAGCACAGACTTGGGACTGTACGCAACCTCACTGGACAGCCAGGCAAGGGAGGGATGAGAGCCCAGACAGGAAGGAGGGCCCAATGGACAGACTCACTGTGGGGGAAAAATAAGAAGCTGGAAAAGAATCACATCCCCCCTCTACCAGGCAGATCACCGGGTTTGGAATCTGGGGATGAACACTGGAGTCCTGGGAGATAGGGTGCTCTGGGCCTGCAGTCCCATGACGTCTTTGCAGCTGGGGCCTGGACACAGGTGGTCCTAGAGAGTTTGAGGAAGGAGAGCTGGAGGACCTGGGCCTATCTGGGGGCACTACACCCACATATTCACCCCCATCCTGTCTTCCTTCCCTTTTAGGAGCAGTGCCAGCCCTTCCTCAGCCCTTGTCCTTAGGACTGCCTTCCCACATGGCCCTCCTGAGACTTGCCAGGTGCTCATCTCCTGAGGCAGAGCTAGAGGTTCCCCCAAAGCACCCCCATCCCAAGCCCTTCCAGGAAGAGGCAGCCATGCCCCTCACCCATCTCACCCTCTCTGGGAAAGCCGGGGCTGCATTCAGTCTGACTGCTGGGAGCTTCCCTTACCGAGGAAGGAGCCAAGCGTGTCCTCTCCTGAGATGAGAAAGCCGACGATGCCATGGGGACCACACTGGACCAGATGGACCCGGGCACTCCCATGGAAGAACTGGTCTGGGCCCAGAGTGCTTGCTACTTCCTGAGAACACACAGCACAACGTTATGTGCTCAGGAAGGGGAGGAGGGGCAGTGAGCCTGCACTGAGACTCAGTGAGGATGATCCCTCAGCATAGCCCTGGTCAGTCTCCCTCTGGACATATTTCCTTCCTCACTAAATCCTGTTCAGGTGGCTTCCTGCAGCCTGGGCTCCTCCTCATCTTCAGAAAACACCCCTTACTCAGCTCAGGCCCCTCAACTGGGTCATCATTTGCCCCTCTTTTCTCTCAAATTGCAAACATCCTACTTAACAGAACAATTTAGCAACATCCCCTGTCACCTTCAATCTGCTGTGCAGTCCCCCACCCTTTCAGTAGCAAGCAGACACAGCCACCCAGAGCCTTCTGGCAGACAGACATACAGGGTGAGCTGACAAACAGGCCCTGGTCCCCTGCCCCTTCCACCTCAACAAAACTTCAAGGCCCTGCAGAGAGCCACAGCCAACACCAAGGCACCCAGAGGTGGCCCTGTCCTGTGGCCAAAGGTCTGGGCTGGGACTATAGCGGCTCATCATTTCTGTGACCGTGGTGAGTGGTTTCTTACCCCTGGGCCTCAGCCCCACTTCTGTAAAGTAAAGCTGGTGTTTTCTAAGGTCACTTGTGGATCAAACTGGATGGTTAACATTGGCATAAGAAATGCCTTCCATCTTCCTTCCTGCCCTTCCTCCAGCCCGCAAAATGGAAATCCACACAGATAGCAGCATGCTAGGCAAAGACAACCAGTTATCACATGGACCTTCCCTTCCAGTGCTTGGTTTCTTTAGACTTGGTGCCCGGGGCTCTATCTCCCCCATCCTCAGCAAGCAGAGGCTGCCCTCCCAGCCAGCCCTTCTGGGAGCTGGGCTCACCCTCTGGGTGCTGTCCCCTGCTTCACCCTTCATGCTGAGGATTAGCTCTCTGTGGGGGGCCCCAGGCCAAGGAGAGCTGGGGGGGCCCTGGCCAGACACTGGGCATCACAGAGCTCTTCTGCTGAGACATACTCCCGGCACTGGCAGCTGTGGAAGAAGAGGGGGGAGAGCTGTTGTCTCCCTGATGCTCCTCAGCCAGCCTAGATGCCCACCTCTCAGACAAGGACCAAGATGTCCGATCTTTCTACGTAGCGAGTGCATGTGTAGTGCAGAACCATCAATGACTTGTTAACATGTTCTTTCTTGCTCCTGCTTCTGTGCCAGCAGGCACATCCCAGAATGGAAGCTCTACCTGGGATAGAGCCTGGCCCTGCTTGAGTATTTTTTGCTCTGGGCATCCTGCTGGGGTAAGAGGGAGGACAGAGAGCTGTTCCGTCTGGAACAGTCCTGTTTATTCAGCAGACTTCCTAGCACAGCAGTTCTCTCTCCTCTCCCCCTCCCCTGCTTGCTCAGGCGACTCCATCCAGGCCACAGATCAGCTGCAGCAATAGAACTCAGGACAAAATCAGGGGTCCCATGGGCTTGGCATCAAGTCAGGGTCTGCTTCTGGCAGCTGGCTTAGGGCCCTGGGTGTGGGCCTCACTGTTCCTTGATGCAGCACCTCCTCAGCCCTGGCTGCTGCCCACCCCACCCCCCACCCCCAGCTGGTATACCTTGGTTCAAACCATTATTTTATGAAATGTTAGAGATACTTATTTAAGAAAAAAAAAGATCTAAAGTATTAACCATAAAGTGGCGATAAGTACCTATCTACCAATAATTGAATCTAAATAACATACTAAGCAAAGAAGAAGAACAGAGATAGAATCATGGATATGGACAGTGTTTTAATGGTTGCAAGATGGAAGGGGAGTTTCGCGTAATGGGTAAAAAGATGAGGGCATTAAGAAGTACAAGCCCTGGCTGGTGTGGCTCAGTGGATTGAGTGCCAGCCTGCAAACCAAAGGCTCATCAGTTCAATTTCCAGATCATGGCACATGCCTTGGTTGCAGGCCAGGTCCCTAGCGGTGGATGTGTGAGAGGCAACCACACATTGATGTTTCTTTCCCTCTTCCTCCCCTCCCCTCTGTCTAAAAGTAACATCTTTATTTAAAAAAGGAAGTACAAATAGGTAGTTACAGAACAGTCCTGAGGATGTAAAATACAGGATAGAGAATATAGTGGCCAAAAAACTTACACCTATGACCTATGGACAGAACAAAGGTGTGGGGATTGCCTACGGAGTTCAGGGGTACTGGGTAGAGGGGGCAAATGAGGAAAATTGGGACAACTGTAATAGCATAATCACTAAAATATAATTAAATAAAAAATCCAACTGCACAGCCCAAAAAAAATCAATAAGCCTGACCTTCATTGAGGATATTAAAAAAAAAACAGCCAGGAACTGAGTAATGTTGGGTGCATACAGGGATAATTCCAGGCAATTGTCAGAGTGGTGTTGAAATGCTTCATGCTTGCTTTACTGGGTTTTAGCTGTAACATTTCTCCGTGTGTGTGGAGGGGTGGGAGGTAGACTGATTTTAAGGTAGACATTGAACTAGAAGCTTCTTGTCTGCCTTCCTTACCTTGAGCAAAGGTTTTATATTGTTTGTCCTTGAAAGATGTGGAGTAGAGGTTGGTCATGGTTGGGGTGGGAGATAGGGAATAAGCTTGGGAAAATATCTGCCATTTACTGTGTCTTTATCTCAGGCTTACAGGGCTTGGCCAATTTATAGAATGGAGGACTAACATTTTCACAGGCCAAGTATGGTGTGAAATTCCTGATGGGTATACATTCTGATTGAGTTTGAATAGGCTCAGGTGGAAACTTTCCAGCATTTGGCAGTCATAAGAACATGGAAAGTATGGATAACAACCAAGATTCTGCCTAGTCCACATGAGAATGCTTTTTGTTGTCCCAGGCGCATCTGGAAAATCTTGACTTTTGGGACAATCTATGAAGATATGTAGTAGAAGTGCTTGGAGCAGAAGGGACATCCTGGTGGAAGCTTGTAGGTACTAGGGGTGGAATGGTATTTCCTGATTGGAAGACTATGGTTGAGTGATGTGAACCAGCAGAGAGAAGAGGTAGTAAAATGTTTTCCATTGATTACTGGGTTAGTTAGTGGTCAGTAAGTAAAACATGGAGGATGAGGTTCAGTGAGGGCTTGCTGGAGGAGTTGATCCTTAAGCCTTGCCTGAAAATGGGATTTAGCAAGGGAGAGTATGAGAACAGGGTCTGTAGGCTCAAAGGCTCAGAGGCAGAAGACAGTAATGCATTCACTCACACATGTATTTATTCACTCAACAGTATTTCTTGAGTACCTACTGTATACCATTGTTCCAGGTGATAGAGATACAGCAGTGCACGAATTAGAAAAAGCCTCTACCCTCCCATAGTCCGTGTATGGAAGCAGACCCTAAACCTATAAAACAAGGATCAAGGAGGTCAGTTGACAAGTGCTGTGGAGAAAGTTGAAGCAGTGTAAATGAGGCAGGACAATAGGGCTTGGGGACTGGGTGCTGCTGTACCTGGAGTGATCTGTAAAGACCTACGTGATAAGGTAACATTTGAGCAGAGACTTGAAGAGAGTGAGAGAGTGAATTAACAAAGAACAGTGATTAAAGATCATTCCAGACAGAGTCCTGCAAGTGGGGGGCCTGATGAGGTAGTCCTGTGCTTGGTATGGGGAAGGAATAGCAGGAGGTCAGCTTGTCTGGAGCCAAATGGGCAAAGAGCAAAGTAGGAGAGAGAGCCAAAGAGGATAAAGGAATTGGATAATACGGGTCTTAGAAATTATTGAAGGAACATAGGCCTTTATTCTTCTTGAGATGGTAAGCTACTGGCAAGTTCTGAGCAAAGGATGATGTGATCTAACTTGTGTTTTAAATTGCGCCAGTCAATTCTGGCTGCTGTCTTAAGAATCAGTTTAGAGAGGCACAAGTGAAAGCAGGAGCTAGTTAGATGTTTCTTGCAATAATCCAAGTGAGAGATGATTGTGACTTCAACCAGGGGATGAAAGTGGAGGTGATGAGAAGTGGCTGAAGCCAGGGCTGACAGGATTTGCTGATCTGTGGGTATGAGAGGGAAAGACGAAGTTGCTAACATATAATGTATTGTAGGAGGAGCATATTTGGAAAGAAAAAAGGGTGTTTAGTTTTGGACATGTTAAGTGTGAGATGCCTTCTAAATATCCAAATGGAGATGTTGAATATGTAGTGAGTTTAGAGTTCAGGGGAAATGTCTGGGTAGGAAATACATGTTCAGGTAAGCGGGGGAAAGCAGGCTTTTCATTGCTGTTGAAACAAAATTTCATATATAGTGGAGATAGCTTCAGGCATCAGTGCTTCTCAACCTCTGCTGTACTAGGACACAGAAAACAAAATGTGTAGAATTAACTGGATTAGATGGACTAGGCTACTCATCTAAGAAGAAACAATAGGCCCAAAATGAAGTCACTATCCTAAGCCCCACCAAGACCCAATATCTAACCTGATTGCAGTTTTAGCCCTTTCCAGGAGTGGAATTTTAAACCGATGAGTCTGGAATTTCCTGGTCAGTACTAGGTAATCTGCCTCATGAATCCCCTACTTTCCCCTAAGGGAAGGTGATCTTGCCTGAAATAATCCATAATCCACTCTTTTAATTTCCTAGTCCCACCCACTTTAGCTTTATGGGAACCTTCCATTTTGTAAAATTCATCAAAATGCCCTTCTAGCTGCTAGATGCCATGGAGCCTGATTCATGAAACACTTAGTAAAACCAATTAGATATTCAAAGGTACTTGGTTGAATTTTGTTCTGTAGCATGGTCCCATGGCTCAGGAACTCCACCTGTCCCAGGCTCCATTCAGTGGTCTTACCTGTCACCCATTTGAGCCATTGCCAAGCACACCGGTTGGGAAATTGCTCTAAAGGAGAAGTCAAGTCCAGATCAAGGAGCCTGAATACACAATGTTGATGAACTATGACTTTTTCTTGCAGATACGGGAGATCACCAAAGAGTTATCAGAAATGAATCATAGTCATATTTGTTTTTGATAGGCACTTTTCAAATTGTTTCTGATGAAAGAAAAGTTTTTAAAAATTTTCATTCCATCACAGTCTGATGCTTTGGTAAAGTATAAAAAAGTGAATTACTGGAAAATATTTTAAAAGTCAAATATTTTATCATTAAATTCATTATAAAATTATTCTGCCAGATTACTGTAAAAATTTTTAAAAACTTACCCTCGGTTATTTTACTTCCCTTGTTGTGGGCCAGCAGCAAACTGTGGGACTGCCAGCAACATAGATAACACTTTGAGTAGCACTGTTTGGAATGGGGCATATTGATAGCAAGGATAGTGATAGAAATATCTTTGGCCATCTTTCCAGTTAGTTGGAGGGCCACCAAACATTTTGTCATATTTGTTGAGTACCTAGAGTGGCCTGAGGTAGAGCCACTCCATCAGTGGTTTGATGGAGTCATAAAGTGTGTTGTGGGCTTACTGTACTGATAAGGACACCTGACCATTCTGATAGCATATCCTCCATCTCCTCCAGCATTCTGTTCTTTGAGAGCCACTCCAAGGTGGCTCTGATGTTGGTCAAGTGTAGCTTATGTTTAACTGTCTCTTGGTTGATCAAATTTGATTATTTGAGTTTCAGTGGTGACCAGCATGTTACAAAGGACTTGAGGTGGAACATCTCTCATGATGGAATGACCTTTGCTTTTGCCTGGTTTTCTAGATCATGTAACAGGGTTTATTTTAGTTGTCCAATGCATAGGCTATAAGAAACAAAAAAATTTTGAGGAAGGGGGCCTGTCTGAAATGATTAGCCCTCTAAATGTTAGTGCATAAGGCCACCTTTGTCCTGGTAGAACCAGTGTTCCTTGTTTCCCTGTCTTTGTTTTTATTTTCCTACTAAAAGCACCAGCATTTATCAAGGGAAGATGGGGTTCTCATGAACTCATGTCATGTCCCTCTCTCTGTATTCTGGAGGAACTGAACTGCACCCATCTATCAGGGATGTGATGTACCCAAGTATGTTATTTGATCAAGCTTCCCTTTTTCTTGATTAGAAAAAGCCTTGTTTGTCTGAGTAGCAAGAGTCCACTTCTATTTGTATGGACTTATTACCACATTCCTACCTAACCCTACCTACACTGCTGTGGGCTAACCTGTCAAGCCTTGGACAAAAGTAGTGAGACGACACTATGAGAGCCAATATTCTTAAGATAGCTGAAAAATTCAAGAGTTCATATACACTCTGAGTGAAGGGTCATTGCAAGATGGCTCTTGGATATGAAATATTAATTTGGAATTTGAGGGCATATCAGCTAATGACCCACTTTTTGGCACAATCAACAATTATCTTCTCCACCAGGGCTGAGTCTCAGATATGCCAGGAGGCTGGTCAAAAACCAGAGGTAGCTTTGGTTGCATGTGCCTTTTTGCATCTCTCTTTCTGTCTGTCTAGGTCAAAATCCTGGGGAAGCTGCAGATTCCACAAATGGCCACATGCAGGCAACTCTGGTGGAATCATTGGTGAGTAGTCAAAGCCTTTGGTCAAGGGCTAAATGGGCACCAGACATTACCTGCTGGGGTGCCAGTGATACTACCACTGGCATTTCATCTCTCATCTGTGTTCGGGCCAACTGCCAGAGAGGACATGAAGGAACAGGAGCTGGCAGGCTGAATGCTGTGGTGGCAAGTGCCAGTTATTCCTTGTCGAGATTCACTTGTGTTTCCCAGGGCCAGTGGGGAAAAGCAGAAAAATCACAGACTAGCCTGGGGTGGGGGTCACCCCTGAAGGGAGCCAATGGTGATGTCCAGGAGGCATGATGTTTGGGGCATTGACTGCGTGGCCACTGACCAGTCAGAATTGAGGCTGTTACTGTGCTAGAGAGGAAACTGATGGACCCTTTGGGGTACCAGTTATAGATCCATTAGTTCATGATCTTCAGAATCCATTAGTGTAGATCCTGAAGAAGGGATTGGGCTGTGAAATAGGAGGGAGCTCAGGGTGCCAAGTAGTACAGAAGAATTTAAGTATTTTGACAAAGTGAGTGGCTAAGAAAGTATACTGAGTGATTATTTTAGCCCTTTGACTTGTGAGAGTCATGGACTTCTGAGTATCCATGGCAGTTTTTACATGTATAGGAAATGGCAGTTTTTATATGCTTAGGAAATTGTGGAGTTTCTCCAGTTTTCTCTGAATTCTTTTCAGGGATAGGTAGAGTCACAAAAAGACTATGATATGAGTGTGCCTGGTAGTAGGTGATAGCACCTCCCTCACCTTTGCTATTGGCTGGAACTGATTGGAGGTTAGAAGTTATATCCCTCCCCCTCTTTCCTGGGTACAGGGAGTAGTGTGGCTTCTGACTTATACATGTCAAATTAACAGTACATGTGTCTGTGTGTCTGCTGGTTTTAAGGACAGATCTGAAAACTTGAGCAAGTGCACTTTGTTGAGGTTCTGGTCAGACAGGTTAGAGTTAGGGTTTAGATCTTGGAAACTACAATAAGGGCAGGATGCTTTGCTCAGGGAAGCCAGGAGAGGGGAAATGCAGACAGGGCGTTCAAGCCAAATCTTTGGAGAACATGGGAAACCAATTTTATTCTTTGATTTCAAAGACCCAGAGCTTGGGAGTCCAAAAGGGAATGCAAGAAAGATCACAGAGGGGAAGGTCCAAAACTACCCTAGAAATAATACAAAGAATCTCTGGTGTTCTTCTCAACCAGTTGGTACTTGGAGGAATTGGGTCTGTATAAGTGTAGTGATGATAGTAACAGATCATCTGTATGGAGTTGAAATTTATATAGGAAATTAATAGAAATTATGTAAAAAATGAGACAAATACTGCATCTGGAACCTTAAGGCATGCCCATAGGAAACAAATTGACAGTATGATTGGTAATTTTTCTGATGATAGAATTGAAGGGAGAAGAGAATTCTGTGGAGATTTCCAGCAGTAAGAAATGAGCAGGTGAACTTTGAGTACATTGAACAGAAAATTGGCTGATCATGCGTGAGATGATTTAAAATATACTGCTTTCTATCCTGGCTGGTGTGCCTCTGTGGATTGGGTACCATCCTGCATACCAAAGGGTCATGGGTTCAATTTCCGATACATGCCTGGATTGCAGGCTGGGTACTCGGTTGGGGGCACGCAGAAGGCAACTGATCAATGTGTGAACATTGGTGTTTCTCTCCATCTCTTGTTCCCCCTTTCCTTTTCTCTAAAAAAAAATAAATAAAATATTTAAAAGAATATTGCTTTCTGAGTATAACAAAAGTAAAACAAAGATAGCATAGTGGAATAGAATACTGCAACCAGAGTCAAAAATTAGTCACTGTTGACCAGAGGGGAGAGGGGAGGGAATTTCAGGGGAAAAGGGGAAGAGTTTACAGAAACAAATATGAAGGACGCATGGACAAAAACTAGGGGGGATGGAAATAGGAGAGAGGTGTGAGGGATGGGTGGGTGGGCTGGGATGGGACAGAAAACTGTACTTGAACAACAATTAAAATAAAACTTTTAAAAATTAGTCATTGTTCTCATTAGGTCAGTTTTGTGAACATTTTCAAGCTACTGTCCCAGTTTATGACTCAAATATTACATATAAAGAATATTTTTGTTACTATGAATTTTAATAAGATGCTCTTTATGATATACTCTGGATTCTGCAAAAAAAATTAATGTATTACTGGTTTCTATTTGGCAGAAAAAATTTGACATGTTAAATATTGGAGTGCTAGGACTAAAAGGGATTTATAGGACATCTAGCTCAAATCTCACATTTGTACAATAAATGAGGAAACTGATTGGTGGAAGAACTAGGACTAGTAGCCAGGAATCAGAGCTCATTTCTCCCTATACCAAAGATCTTCCCAATATGTGTTTATGGTAAATAGTATTAGCTTGTAGTATTTTTTAAAAAGACTTTTTATTGTTCAGTTAGAATTGTATCCATTTTCCCCCATTACTCTCCCCTGCCCCACCCCCCCCACCTCCCACATTCAATCCTTCCCCACCCCTTGTCTTTGTCCATAAGTCCTTTATACATGTTCCTTGACCCTTCCCCTTCTTTCCCCTGCTATCCCTCTCCCCCAACTCCTCTGGTTACTGTCAGTTTGTTCTTTTTTTCATGCCTTTGGTTCTATTTTGCTCACTTGTTTGTTTTATTGATTGGGTTCCACTTACAGGTGACATCCTAGGTATTTGTCTTTCATCACCTGGCTTATTTCACTTAGCACAATACACTCCAGTTCCATCTGTGCTGTTGCGAAGGGTAGGAGTCTCTTCTTTCTTTCTGCTGTGTAGTATTCCATTGTGTAAATGAACCACTGTTTTTTGATCCACTCATTTACAGATGGGCACTTAAGCTGTTTCCAGCATTTGGCTAGTACCTTTGATATAATTGTATTGTTCACAGATATAGAACAAACATTTCAAAAATTTATATGGAAACATAAATGACCCCGAATAGCCATAGCAATTTTGAGAAAGAAGAGCAAAATAGGAGGGATCACAGTACCTGATATCAAGCTGTATTACAAGACCATTGTAATCAAAACAGTCTGGTACTGGCATAAGAACAGACACATAGATCAATGGAACAGAATAGAGAGCTCAGAAATAAACCCAAGTTTCTATGGACAATTAATATTCAACAAAGGGGGCAAGAGTAAAAATAACCTCTTCACCAAATGGTGTTGGGAGATATGGACAGTTACATGCAAAAAAAAAAAAAAAGAAACTTGACCACCAACTTATACCATACACGAAAAAATTCAAGATAAATAAAAGACTTAAATAAAAATCCTAGAGGAGAACATAGGCAGGAAAAATTCAGATATTCCACACAGCAATATTTTCACTGATATGTCCCCTAGAGCAAGAGACATAAAGGAAAGAATAAACAAATGGGACTTCATCAAATTACAAAGCTTGTGCACAGCTAAAGAAAACATCAGCAAAATAAAAAGGGAACCAACTGTATGGGAAAATATATTTGCCAATGATACCTCGAACAAGGGTTTGATCTCCAAAATATATGAAGAACTTACATGACTCCATACCAGGAAGACAAACAATTCAATATAAAAATGGCAAAGGACCTGAACAGACACTTCTCCAAGGAGGACATACAGAGGGCCTAGAGATACGTGAAAGGATACTCAGCATCACTAGCCATCAGAGAGAGGCAAATTAAAACCATAATGAGATACCACTTCACACAGGTCAGAATGGCCATCATAAACAAATCAACAAACAAGTGCTAGTGAGGTTGTGGAGAAAAGGGAACCCTAGTGCACTGTTGGTAGGAATGAAGACTGGTGAAGCTACTGTGGGAAACAGTATGAAATTTCCTCAAAAAACTAAAAATGGATCTGCCTTTTGACCCAGCAATTCCACTGCTGGGATTATACCCTAAGAATCCTTAAACACCAATTCAAAAGAACCTATGCACCCCAATGTTCATAGCAGCTTGTAGTGTTTTAATAGTTCATCAATAAGTCTTGGCAGTTGCCAGGTTGGCTATCCAGAGAAATTCATGGATAATCTAAAGCAGTTATATGAAAGTTGATTTCCTTATTAATTTATATATTAAAAGCAGCATAAAGCATGATTGAAAATAGCCTCAATTTTAGTCACTTATTTGACTACATTTAACATTTTAATAAGAAACCTCAACAAGAGACCCAACTCAGCAACCCTCAGCATTCAGAGTTCTTCAGATAATCACACAGAAACAACAAGTTATGTGATCCTTTGTAAACTCTTTTGTTGAGTGATGGTGGGAATATTGGCTGATGAAAGAAGCCTAAGGATGACCAAGGTCATGTACCAATTTAAAATATGAATGTACTGTACTTGTGCAACTTAAATTTAACACAGTTCTACATGTACAACACAATGATGCATGGAATAGAGAAGTGAAAACTGAATCAAAGAAGCTACGCTGTAGGCTATCTGAGAGACAGAAAACATGTTGTGATCTCTCTCTCTCTCTCTCTCTCTCTCTCTCAATCCTTACTAAAGGGCACATTTCCACTGATTTTAGAGAGAGAGGAAAGGAGAAGGAGAAACATCAATGTGAGAGAGAAACATTGATTGGTTTTCTCCTGTATGTGTTCCAACCAAAGATCAAACCTGCAACCTAGTGCCTGGACCAGGAGTGGAACCTGCAATCTTTTGGTGTACAGGATGATGCTCCAACCAACTGAGCCACACAGCTGAAGCTGAACCATCTCTTTTTAAAAAATAAGCAGAGGTCTACGAAAGAATAGCCTTGTCTGACCTTTATGTCCATAGACTTGGACCTACCACAGATTCAATTTTTTTAGTGTTTCACTGGTGAGGTCCAGGAATGCAGCCAGCCCATCAGGAAGGGAACACAGTCTGTATCACAAGTGCACTGCATATGCTAGGGTCCTCTTCAGACATGGTCAATGTGCTGTGTAGCTCTCACAGGTGGCAAGAAGACAGACCTCCCCATCCAGTGTGGAGATGATTGGTAGTGCTTTTGTTGCATTGGCTGTCTGGATGCATAAACCCGAATGTAAACTATACATGTAAATAATTCAAGCATGACCTAAAAAATTCACACATAAGGAAGTAAACCAAAAGTAACAGTTCTTTTTATTCTCAGTCCCCTTCACACTCTACTTACTAGACAGGATTAAGTTTGGTGTGCATCCTGCAGTCCCCTTTTGAGTCTATGTGGAAAAAAACTCATATCTACATATACACATTCCAGATTCTGTGCTAGGTGCTCTTTTGCTCTAGACATAAATACAGGAACAGTTCACTTAGTATTCAATTTCTTTACAAATTTTGTTTGGAATATGACTAGCATCTCAAAAGTAAGAGTGTTCTGATTCACTCAAGTAGATGCCACATGCTCTGTACCTTTCAAAGACTGTCCGAAGCAATTAAATTTTTGTACAAGATTATGATAAAGCTATGATAGTGATTTTTCTTCCACAAATATTTTCGCAGTAGCAGGTGATGGTAAAGTTGGGGCAGTCTATAAAAGAGGAGAAATTGATCTGACAGCCTGAAAACATTTGAGGATATGAAAACACTATAAAATGCAGATAGAAGAACTCAGGAAGCTCAACTATATTGGGGCTGTTTGAAAGAGAGCCAGTAAGTAACTCCAATACATTTCAAGTCATTTAAGGTACAACTACAGCTTAGTACAGTAATGGTATCTTATTTACAGTGACAACACATGGAAGGCAGAAATTGACATACACATTTGATAAAAAAACATCTAGAAATACCCACAGCTTTCCAGTGAATGAAATTATTGATGCTGTTCAGTGGCCAAGTTGTATATGATATTTCTTTGTTAGAAAATAAGGGTTACAAAATATATACATTTTGACATTTTCTATTTGTCTAGATGATATACTTAAAAATAAATCCCCAACTTTAAGTGTATGAAATTTTAAGTTAGTGCTTATGAGGCCATGGAGTTTTAGAAATATTTATTCTTATAGTATCAGTACATTTTTCTTAATTTTATGTTTGAAAATATATTTAGAAATGTAGTTACTATATCTATTTTAAAACAACAGCTCTGACTTTTCATAGGTCAAACATGTTAAGAACTTGAAAGGTTATAGCAAATTAGGGCTGTTTATTTATTTTTTTTATTGTTGTTCAAGTACAGTTGTCTCCATTTTCACCTCACCACACCCCTCAGCCCCCCATCCCCACCTCCCACCCTCGAATCTACCCCACTTTGGCTTTGTCCATGTGTCCTTTATATGTGTTCCTTCATGGCCCTTCCCCTATTAACTCCCATTATACCGGCTCCTCTTTGGTTACTGTCAATTTGTTCTTTATTTCAAAGATCAAATGTGGTATCTATCTGTTCTTACCAGTTTAAAATCAGGGCTACTTAATAAGCACCTGCTACTTACAGGATTTCCCAAGCAGGCCTAAGTGTAAGTTTATGATTTGAAAGGGCATTAATATCCTTTTCAAGCATAATATATTAATGAATTTTTATTTTAATCATACTAATTTCTGATAAGAAAACAGGTGTTGAGCCTAAAGATACTTGTAGAATACATGTAGGAAAAATTATTTTTAAAAATTTATTTGGTATTTTGGGATGTTTTAAGCACCACCTTTTGAAAGTGCTAAATCCTAAAGCAGTAGGTTGGGAACAGACTTTGCAATCAGAGAAACTTGACTTTAAGTCTAATACCACATATTTATTAATTATATGGACTGGCAAGTTTCTGAGCCTCAATTTTTCCATCTATTACATGGAGAAGATAATAATAGTCCTTTCTTCATAGGTTATTTATATGTAGGGTTAAATGAAATTTATTTTTATATGTATATACAACACAAACAAATATCTGGCCCATAACAAATATGTAGGAAATATGAGCCATAATTGCTGTTGTATATTTTAGGTTTTATTTCACATTAATATGTTGTGAGCATTTTTACAAGCTTAATCTTTATTTTTCTGAATTATATTTCCTGCTATATCCATTTATATTTGTTATCTGAATATTTTATCTTTTCCTCTTAAATTTTAATTGAAGTGTCTTACATGAACTTTAGTTGTAAGTATAATAACTACTTATTGCATGTAATAAAAAGTTTGTTTAAACACATTTTTTTCATTGAAAATGGGGTACATAATTCAGCAGGGAGGACATAATTCAGACATTTTTTGAGGTCCAATTTCTTCACATACTTACTTTTCCTTGTTGTCCATCCTTTTTTATTATAATCATCCTAGTGCATATGGAATGGTATATATCTCATTATCTTTTTGGCTTCCATTTCCTTGATAGCTAATAATGTTGAGCATCTTTTCATTTTCTTATTGGCCATTTGTATGTCTCCTTTGGAGAAAGGTCATTTCTGATCCTTTGCCAATTTTAAAATTCAGTTTGTCTTTTTCTTACAGCTTGTCTGTCTCTATCCAAGGGTGATATGTTCTAAGACCCAATAGTACTAAAACCCTAGTTTTTTTGTACACATACGTGTACTTTATGGTTTCTCTGTGGTATGTGCAAATTGCCAGCATCACTACTCTTGCACTTTGGGGCCATTGTAAAGTAAGATAAGGGTTTCTTAAACACAAGCAATGTGATGTGTTGACAGTTGATCTGATAATCAAAGTAGCTACTTAGCGACTAACAGGTGGGTAACGTATGGATATGTTGGACAAAGGGGTGGATATATTGGACAAAGGGGTGATTCATGTCTTGAGCAGGATGGAATAGGACAGCATGAGATTTTATAATGCTACTCAGAATGGTGTGCAATTTAAAACTTATGAATTGTTTGCTTCTGGAATTTTCCATTTAATATTTTTGGACTGAAGTTGACTGTGGGAAACTGAAACTGCAGAAAATGAAACCACAGATAAAGGGGGACAACAGTGTTGAGTTTTAAGAGTATATATTCTGGGTACAAATTTCTCATGAGATATATAATTTGCATATACTTTCTCCCATTCTGTGGGTTGTCTTTTTACTTTCTTGATGATATCCTTTGAAGCCCAAAAGATTTAAATTTTGATGAAATCCAACTTACCTCATTTTTATATGGTTTCTTGTGCTTTGGTATCATCTGAAAAACCACTGCCTAATTGGAGTGATCAAGATTTACACTTACATTTTCTAATAGGAGTTTTATGGTTTCAGTTCTTATATTTAGGTCTTTAATCTGTTCTGAATTGAATTTTGTATATAGTGTAAAGTGGGATCCAATCTAACCCTTTTGCATGTGGATGCCCAGTTGTTCATCATTGTTGAAAAGACTGTTTTCCTCCCATTGAATTGATTGTGAAAAATCAATGGGCCATTAACATAAGGGCTTACTTATGAACCCTGAATTCTATTTCATTGATCTCTGTGCTTATCCTTATGCCAGCACCACACAGTCTTGATTACTATAACTTTATGGCAGGTTTTAAGTTAGAAAGTATGAGTCCTCCAATTTTGGTGTTTTGTTTTTTTTTTAATTCTTATGACCATTCTGGGTCCCTTGAATTTCTGTATGATTTTTAGCATCAGTTTGCCAATTTCTGCACAATAGTCAGGTGGGCTTTTGATAGGAATTATATTGAATCTGTAGATTGATTTGGGGAGTATTGCTGCCATTAAGAAAAATGTATCATTATTTTTTTCATCCTCATCTGAGGACATTTTTTCATTGCTTTTAGAGAGAGAGGAAGAGAGAGAGAAAAACATCAACATGAGAGAGAACCATTGAATGATTGCCTCCCGTCTGTGCCTCAACTCAGGATTGAACCTGCAACCTAGGCAAGTGCTCTGACAAGGAATTGAACCCACAACCATTTGGTTACAGGATGACTCTCCAACCAACTGAGCCACACCGGTCATGGCAAAAATCTGTATCTTTTGACCTATGAACATGGGATGTCTTTCTATTTATTTCAGTCTTCTTAAATTTCTTTCCAGGATGTTTTGTAGTATTCAGAGAACAAGTTTTGTGCTGATTTATTCAATTTATTCCTGAGTATTTTTTATGATATTGTAAGTGGAAATCTGTTAATTTTCAGATTCTTCATTGCTAATAATAGAAATATAATTGATTTTTACATATTGATCTCATACCCTAAAACTTTGGTGATTTTGTTTATTATTTCATTATGGATTAGCACATTTAATGTTTTTTTATTACATCCCTCAGGATTTTCTATTTACTTAAGACCATGTGATCTGCAAATAAAGATAGTTTTACTTCTTTCTTTCCAATCTGAATGCTTTTTATTTCTTTTCTTTGACTAATTCCTCTGGCTAGAACCTCCAGGTTGAATAGGATGGTGAGATCATACATCCTTGTCTTTTTTTCTGATTTTATAGGGAAACATTTAGTCACCATTAAGTATGATCTTAGCTATGGGATTTTTAAAATAGATGTCCTGTTGGGAACCGCCCTGCCTGGTATAAGAAGCTGTAACCCCCACCAAGGCTAAGTAAGGCTGAGGGAGTGATCTTGGACCATAAGTCACCAAGGAGACAAAAGCTTATCTCCCTGGCAGGAGCGCTGCTTCTGCTCCTTTTACTTCACCCTGCCTGGCCCCCAATGCTTGGTTGGTTAGTCAGTAACGGATAAGATTCCCCAAGGGGGGAATGACTTAAGACAGGCACGATCTGGGGGCTATAGCAAAAGGGGGTGATGGGCCCCCGCCCCTTGGCTTTAATAAAACCTGAGTCCTCATTGTCTTTGAGAAAATCTCCTGATCTCTTGGCTGCCTTACTTCCCTTGCTCCACCTAAGCCTGAAACAATGAGAGGGTGGTGCAGCCCTGTGCTGGAAAGGGTGGGTTCCCCGGGTGATCAGGCTTATGAAAGAATATGTAAAATCCTGTGAAACCTGCTTTGTTTAGAATGCTCTCAATGAAATGATAAGGGTCCAAACAAGAAGTAAGTTTGTTCCTCAAAGTTTTATAGCTCTTTAGCTATCTGACCCTGACTCAAGATAGGCCCTTAGACTTCTTTGTTATCTATTGTTCGATCCTTACTTCCTGGCAATGTTAATGAGCTTTACCTGAATTCCTGTGAAAACGAACCCAATAAAAGCCTGCTCAGGCGGGAGAATGGGGCACTCTCCCCTAAGAGGGTGGCTAAGAGGCTCTTCACTCGAGAGAGTGGCGGTTTCATACCTATTTCCACACAGGACTCAGTTGTCCATGTGTATGTTTTTTCTCATGTTTCGATGAGCATCTGCAGCCGTGATGAATACTGCTGGCCCGGTATCCGTTACAATGTCCCATATCAAGTTTAGGATGTTTCCTTTGTTCATAGTTTGTTAAGTGTTTCTGTCATGGAAGAATGTAGGACCTTTGGAATGCTTTGTCTGTGTCTGTTGAGATAATCATGTAGTATTTGAACTTCATTCTACTGATATGGTGTATTACACTAATTGATTTTTAGATGTTAAGCCAACCTTGCATTTCTGGGATACATCCCATTTGGTCATGGTATATAAGCCTGTTTACATATCCCTGGATTCAGTTTGCTAGTATTTTTGTTTTGCTTTAGATTTTTGCAGCTATATCCATAAGTTACTGGCCTATAGTTGTCTTGGGATGTCTTGTTTGGTTGGAGTATCAAAGTAGTGCTAGCTTCATAGAATGAATTGGGATATGTTCCTTCTTCTATTTCTTTGGAAGAGTTTGTGAAAAATTGGTATTTATTCTTCAAATAACTGATAGAATTAGTTACTAAAGCCATCTGGGATTAGGCTTTTCTTTGTGGAAAGTTCTGAACATCTTTTAAAATCTGGTTTGTTTGCCCTTCTAACTGTTGTTCATTTACTTCAGGAACTCTTTTACATTCCCTCTTATGTGGATTAGAAAAAAAGCTTAACCTTATTTGACAAATATAGTACTTACACTGTACCACTTTTTAAAACAAACAAGCAAAACAAAAAATAAAAATAAATGAAAAAGGAAGACAAGAACAAAGGGAGCAAAGAAAGCAAACCATAGATCTTCAAGGAAATGTATTTGTGTTTGGCCTGTGAATAAAATAATATCATTTTATAGCATTGTATCAAGTGGCCATTTTGCTTTAAAGTAAAAAACTTACAACCATCTAGAAAACAATAATTTAGTAAGCTGAAAATTTCCTGCTTTTATAATTGTTATATAATATTTCTTTCTTTTTTTAATTTAAATTATTTTATTGTTGTTCAATTACAGTTGTCTGTATTTTCTCCTCACCCCTCTCTCCCACCCCCTCCAAATGCATCTCCCTCCCTTGCATTTACCCTTCCCCTTGGTTTTGTCTATGTGTTCTTTATAGTAGTTCCTGAAAACCCTTCTCCCCACTGTCCCCTCCCCTCTTGCCTCTGGCTATTGTTAGATTGTTCTTAATTTCAATGACTCTGGTTGTATTTTGTTAGCTTTTTTCTTTTGTTGATTATGTTCCAGTTAAAGGTGAGATCATATGATATTTGTCCTTTACTTCCTGGCTTATTTCACTTAGGATAATGCTCTCCAATTCCATCCATACTGTCTCAAAGGGTAGGAGCTACTTCTTTCTCTTTGCTGCATAGAATTCCATTGTGTAAATGTACCATAGTTTTGTGATCCACTCATTTACTGATGGGCACTTAGGTTGCTTCCAGCACTTGGCTTGTAAATTGTGCTGCTATGAACATTGGGGTGCATAGGTTCTTTTGGATTGGTGTTTCAGGTCTATTAGGGTATAATCCCAGCAGTGGAATTGCTGGATCAAAAGGAAGTTCCATTTTCAGTTTTCTGAGGAAGTTCCATACTGTTTTCCACAGTGGCTGCACCAGTCTGCAATCCCACCAACAGGGCACTAGGGTTCCCTTTTCTCTGCATCCTCTCCAGCACTTGTTTGTTGATTTGTTTATGATGGCCATTCTAACTGGTGTGAAGTGGTATCTCACTGTGGTTTTAATTTGCATCTCTCTGATGGCTAGTGATGCTGAGCATCTTTTCATATGTCTCTGGGCCCTCTGTCTGTCTTCCTTAGAGAAGTGTCTGTTCAAGTCTTTTGCCCATTTTTTAATTGGGTTTTTTGTCTTCTTGGACTGGAGTTGTGTGAGTTCTTTATATATTTTGGAGATCAAGCCCTTGTCCGAGGTGTCATTGGCAAATATGTTTTCCCACATGGTTGTTTCTCTTTTCACTTTAATGCTGTTTTCTTTGGCCATGCAGAAGCTTTTTAATTTGATGAAGTCCCATTTGTTTATTCTTTCCTGTATGCCCTGCTTTAGGGGACATGTCCATGAAGATGTTGCTGTGTGAATATAGCATGGAAAGGCATGAAATTTTCCTGCCAATGTTTTCCTCTAGGACTTTTATGATGTTACAACTTACATTTACATTTTTTATCCACCTTGAATTTATTTTTCTGTATGGTATAAGTTGGTGATCAAGCTTCATTTTTTTGCATGTAGCTGTCCAGCTCTCCCAACACCCATTAAAGTACCCATGACATAATTCACAGATATAGAACAAACATTTCAGAAATTTATATGGAACCATAAATGACCCCAAATAGCTGCAGCAATTTTGAGAAAGAAGAACAAAGCAGGAGGGATGACAATACCTGATTTCAAAGTGTATTACAAGCCCACTGTAATCAAAACAGCCTGGTACTGGCATAAAAACAGGCACATAGACCAATGGAACAGAACAGAGAGCCCAGGAATAAACACAAGTCTTTACAGTCAGTTAATATTTGACAAAGGAGGAAGAAGCAAAATATGGAGCAAAAATAGCCTCTTCAACATATAATTGTTACATACTGTTTCCTATGGTTTTAATGCTTAGGCTGCTCTATATTGCAATAATTTTGTTATGAGTTTATATAAGTAGAAATGACACAACATATTCTAATAGTATTTCATATACTTAAGAATAAGGTAATATTATCCCTGGCTATTGTGGCTCAGTGGATTGAGTACCAGCCTGTGAACCAAAGGGTTGCCTGTTCAATTCCCAGTTAGGGTACATGCCTGGTTTTCAGGCCATGTCTGCAGATGGAAGCACATGGGAGGCAACCACACATTGGTATTTCTCTCCCTCTCCCTTCTCCATTCTCTGAAAATAAATAAAAATTTTTTTAGAATATTTTAAAAAGTTAATATCAGAATTTCTAGGTAATTTTTAGTAATTATTATCCTAGATCATAATTGTCAAAAATAACATTTTAAAGAAGAAAATTACTAAGGATGAAAAAGCTTTAGATAAATGTTTTCATGTGAGGTATACATGAAGTTAAATGCAATGTGTAGCACTTCAAACTGATTTTACTTAGGCTAAATACAATTCCTGACAGTATCAATTTCATCTTGTAAATGTGTGAATGGTGAGGGATGATAAGAAGAAAACCTATCAGATAAACTTACTGGATTATTCTTTTTAGAAATTAAGTTTTAAAAAGTAATTATGTAATACCATGACCAATTCCTCCTCTACCCCTAAACAGGTAAGTATAAATAAAGGCTTCCTGGCATGTTCCTGTCTTTCACCAGGTTGTCAGTGTGGATACCAGGAGATGTCCAAAATGTATGAGGGGCAACCTACAAAAATTAATTTTATTTTAATGCTAAATGAAATAGAGGCAACTTAACTATCAGATATTGAGTTCCAAGCAATGGTGACCAGGAAGCTCAATGAGCTCACAATGAATTACCAGAAACTAAAAGGAAATGAAGGAAATAAATAAAATGAACTCACAGCAGACTATATCAACATGAAAAAGAAAACAGAAACTATTGACAAGGGCCAAGAGGAAATGAAGAATACAATTTCTGAACTGAAGAAAACAGTAGAAGGAATCAAAAGCAGTATCGATGAGGCAGAAGATGAGATCAGCGAGCTAGAGGACAAAGTAGAAAAAAACACCCAGAATGAGCCAGAAAAGGAAAAGAGGCCCAGAACGAATGAAGAGGGATTAAGAGAAACACAAGACAATATGAAACATAATAATATCTGTATAGGAGGGATACCAGAAAGAGAAGAAGAAGAGCAAGGGATAGAAAACCTATTTGAAAACGAAATGATGGAAAACTTTCCTAATATGATGAGAGAAAAAGCCACACAAATCCAGGAAACAGAGAGTCTCAATCAAGAGGAATCCAAAGAGGCCCACTTCAAGACACATCATAATTAAAATGGCAAAATTCCAAGACAAAGAGAGAATCTTAAAGGCAGCGAGGGAGAAACAGGAAGTTACATACAAGGGAGCCCTGATAAGGTTAGCAGCTGACTTTTCAATGGAAATGCTCCAAGTCAGAAGAGAATGGCAAGAAATATTCCAAGTAATGAGAACCAGAGGCCTGCAACCAAGGCTACTTTACCCAGCAAGGCTCTCAACCAAGATAGAAGGCCAAATAAGAAGCTTCCTAGACAAAAGAAGTCTAAAAGAATACACCTCCAACAAACCAGCTCTGCAAGAGATGCTAAAGGGACTGCTTTAAGGAAAGGAAGGAAAAGAGACAGTGAGAGAGGAACACAGGTATGAAAATGGCAATGAATATGTACCTATCAATAATAACCTTAAATGTAAATTGATTAAATGCGCCAATCAAAAGACATAGAATAGTTGAATGGATAAGAAAGCATGACCCACGCATATGCTGCCTACAAGAGACCCACCTGAGGACAAAAGACCTACACAGACTGAAAGTGAAGAGCTGGAAACAAATTTTCCAAGCAAACAGACAGGAAAGAAAACTCAGGGTAGCAATACTCATATCAGACAAAATAGACTTCCAAAAAAGGGAGTCTAAACAGAGACCCAGAAGGTCACTACATAATACTCAAGGGAAGAATCCACCAAGAAGACATAAACATTGTAAATATATATGCATGCAACATAGGAGCACCCAAATACATACAGAAAATCTTAGAGGACTTTCAAGAAAGATATTGACAGCAACACAATTAGAGTAGGGGATTTTAACACCCCACTGTCAAAAATGGACACATCCTCCAAACAAAATATCAACAAAGATATTGTGGCATTGAACAATGCCCTAGATGCAATGAACTTAACTGATATGTATATACAGAGCCCTTCATCCCAAAGAAGCTAAATACACACTCTTTTCAAATGCACATGGAACATTTTCAGATAGACCACATGCTAGGACACAAAACAAGCCTCAACAAATTCAAGAAAATTGAAATAATACCAAGCATTTTCTTGGATAACAAGGGACTGAAATTAGAAACCAACCTCAAGGGAAAAACTCAAAAACATTCAAACTCATAGAGATTGAATAGCATGCTACTAAACAATGAATGGGTCAAGAATGAAACTAGGGAAGAAATAAAAAAGTTTCTGGAAACAAACAAACAAAAAATGAACTCACAACAACCCAAAACTTATGGTACATAGCAAAGGCAGTCCTGAGAGGTGTTATCATAGCAATACAGGCCTACCTAAAAAAGATAAAAACATTTCAAATAAACAACCCAACCCTACATCTACAGGAACTTGAGGAACAACAACAAAGACAACCCAGAGCAAGTAGAAGGAAGGAAATAACCAAGATCAGAGCAGAATTAAATGACACAGAGACTAAAAGCACAATTCTAAGGATCAATGAATCCACGAGCTGGTTTTTTGAAAAGATGAACAAAATCAACAAGCCTTCAAGCAGGCTCATCAAGAAAAAAAGAGAGAGGACCCAAAGAAACACAATCAGAAATGAAAGAGGAGAGATTGCAACTGACACCACAGAAATACAAAGGATCATAAGAAATTACTATGAAGAACTATATGCCAGGAAATTTGAAAACCTAGGTGAAATGGACAAATTTCCAGAAGAATATAATCTTCCAAAACTCAGTGAAGAAGATTCAGAAAGCCTGAACAGACCAATAACAGCAGATGAAATTGAAGCAGTAATAAAAAAACTCCCGACACACAAAAGCCCGGGACCAGATGGTTTCACAGGAGAATTCTACAAAGCACTTAAGGAAGAGCTAACCCCTATCCTTCATAGACTATTCCAAAAAGTCCAAAATGATGGAAGATTCCCAAACTCTTTTTATGAAACCAGCATCATCCTAATCTGAAAACCAGATAAGGACACACCAAATAAAGAAAGCTTCAAGCTAATATCACTGATGAACAAAAATGCTAAAATCCTCAACAAAATATTGGCAAACCACATTCAACAATACATTAAAAAGATCATACACCATGACCAAGTGGGACTCATTCCAGGGATCCAAGGATGGTTCAATATTTGCAAATCAGTAAGTGTAATACATCACATAAAGAAAAGCAAAGACAAAAACCACATGATCATATCAATAGATGCAGAAAAAGCATTTGATAAAGTACAGCACCCACTTATGATAAAAACACTCAGCAAAGTGGGAATAGAGGGAGCATCCCTCAAGATAATAAAGGCCATATGTGAGAGACCTACAGCCAACATCATACTCAATGGGCAAAAACTAAAATCTTTTCCACTAAGATCAGGAAAAGGACAAAGTTGTCCACTTTCACCACTTTTATTCAATATAGTATTGGAAGTTTTAGCCACGGAGATCAGACAAGAAAAGGAAATCAAAGGCATCCAAATTGGAAAGGAGTAAATAGAACTGTCACTGTTTGCAGATGACATGATAGTGTACATAGAAAATCCTATAGACTCCACCAAAAAACTGCTCGACTTAATTAAATGAATTTGGCAAAACAGCAGGACTCAAAGTCAATATCCAGAAATCAAAGACATTTTTGTATACCAACAATGAAACAGCAGAAGCAAAAATCAAGGAAAATATCCCATTCGATATAGCAACAAGAAAAATAAAGTACCTAGGAATAAACCTAACCAAGGAAGTAAAAGACCTGTATGCAAAAAACTACACAACACTGAAGAAAGAAATTAAGGAAGACATGAACAAATGGAAACATATACCATGTTCATGGAGTGGAAGAATTAACATCATTAAAATGTCTATACTACCCAAAGCAATTTACAGATTCAATACAATACCTATTAAAGTACCAATGGCATATTTCACAGACATAGAACAAATACTTCAAAAAATTTATATGGAACCGTAAATGACCCTGAATAGCTGCTGCAATTTTGAGAAAGAAGAGCAAAGTAGGAGGGATCACAATACCTAATACCAAACTGTATTACAAGGCCATTGTAATCAAAACAGCCTGGTGCTGGCATAAAAACAGGCATATGGACCAATGGAACAGAACAGAGATCCCAGAAATAAACCCAAGTCTCTATGGTCAATTAATATTCGACAAAGGGGACAGCAACATAAAATGGAGTAAAAATAGCCTCTTCAACAATGGTGTTGGGAGAACTGTATACCTATGTGCAAAAAAATGAACCTTGAGCACCAACTTACACCATACACAAAAATAAATTCAAGGTGGATAAAAGGTTTAGATATAAGTTGTGACACTATTAAAGTCCTAGAGGAGAACATAGGCAGGAAAATCTCAAATATTTCAAACAGCAACATTTTGAGTGATATGTCCCCTAGAGCAAGGGACATAAAGGAAAGAATAAACAAATGGGATCTCATCAAAATAAAAAACTTCTGCACAGCTAAAGAAAACAGTATTAAAATAAAAAGAGAACCAACTGTATGGGAAAACATATTTACCAATGATACCTCAGACAAGGGTATCTCCAAAATCTGTAGAGAACTTACATGATTCCACTCTAAGAAGACAAGCAACCCAGTTTAAAAATGGGCAAAGGACTTGAGCAGACACTTTTCCAAGGTGGACATGCAGAAGATCCAGAGACACATGAAAAGATGCTCAGTATCACTAGTTATCAGAGAGATGCAAATTAAAACCATAAAGAGATGCACTTCACACCAGTGAGAATGGCCATCATAAACAAATCAACAAACAACAAGTGTTGAAGAGGTTGTGGAGAAAAGGGATCACTAGTGCACCGTTGGTGGGATTGCAGACTTGTACAGCCACTATGGACAACAGATTGGAATTTTCTCAGAAAACTAAAAATGGAACTGCCTTTTTGACCCAGCACTTCCTCTGCTAGGATTATATCCTAAGAACCCTGAAACACCAATTCAAAAGAATCTATGCCCCCCAATGTTCATAGCAGCACAATTTACAATAGTCAAGTATTGGAAGCAACCTGGGTGCCCATCAGTAAATGAATGGATCAAAAAGCTATGATACATTTACACAATGGAATTCTATGCAGCAGAAAGAAAGAAGGAGCTGCTACTCTTTGTGACAGGATGGATGGAACTGGAAAGCATTATGCTAAGTGAAGTAAGCCACGAGGTGAAAGACAAATACTATATGATCTCATTTTTAACAGGAATCTAAACAACAAAACAAATGAACAAGAAAAATGTAACCAAAGACACTGAAACAGAGAACTGGCTGACAGTGATCAGAGGGGAGAGGGGAGGGAATTTCAGGGGAAAAGGGGAAGGATTTACAGGAACAAGTATAAATGACACATGGGCAAAAAGTAGGGATGGTGGTGGAAATGGGAGGGAGGTGGGGAGGGCTGCAGGGGTGGGCTGGGAAGGGAGTAAAAGACAGAAATCTGTACTTGAACAACAATTAAAATAAAGAGAACAAAAATACAAACAAAAAATTAATTTCATTTTTATCTCTAGTCTTTTTTTAAAAAAAATAGTTCATTTTTAGAGAGAGAGGAAGGGAGGGAGGGAAACATCAGTGTGTGGTTGTCTCTCACACCCCCACTGGGGACCTGGCCCACAACCCAGGCATGTGCCCTGATTGGGAATTGTACCAGCAACCCTTTCGTTCACAGCCCAAGCTCAATGCACTGAGCGACATCAGCTAGGGCTATCACTCACTAGTGTTGCTAAGCAATTGCCAAGAAACATAGCTTTAATAAAATTTTAATACGAGTATAGATTATTGAGGCTAAAATAAGCTGAAAAGAAATAGCCTAGTCATCAAATGCCATCTGATTTTTTTCTTTCAAAAACAGGATGGCATTTCTTTCACCCTACAAAGTAGAATGTGAATTTATTTTTCTAATAGACTTAATGAATTTGCTTTGCTCATTACCTTCTCCCACAGGACTTGTCTTCCAGTGCACACAGTTGTGAAAATGCTTGTCATGAAATTCATCCTCTGGCCTTCTGTAAGAAGAGTGTTGGTTCCCCAACTTGAAACTTGATTTTGCTAATAAATATTAGTGCTGGGCTGTAAATGAGCTAATTAATCTAAGATAATGGCAAGCGCATCAGACATCAATGTTTAAATCTATCACTTTAGTGAAATAATTAGAAGAAAATTCATAAAAGTTGAATGAGTTATTGAAGGTTGTATATACTGATATAAACATGAAGGTGTGAATAAGTGTTTGGATAAAAAACAAACTAGCAGTATATGGAACCAAATGAAATTTTAGGCCTGTTTACTCTGAGGGACACAAGCAATAAAGTTGTGAAGGCTTAAATTATATTTGTTTTCATGGGCACATACACAAATACATCTATACATTTAAGCTTTGAGCTGTGGAATACTGTGAAGTGTATTACACAAAACAATGTTGGGTTGTACTTGGGTCTAGCTACCAAGGCTGGAATCAGACACTGAGATGTAAAGTTCCAGAAACTGAGCTAGATTGAGTGAGGTATTTACAAAAGATTTGAATAATAGTCAAGAGGAAATCAAAAGAAAAACAGGAATATTGGCCCTGAGTTTAAGTTTGAGGTATGAATTAAAACCTCGGTATGATTTGATGTGATATGAGCTGGAAACAGGCACAACACTTTTTTGGTAATGGACCACTTTCCCTGTAAAAATTAGACACATACATATTAATACTTCATTCCAATTTTAGGGAATTTATGGACAACCAGACATTTTTGTGAAGTCTTGGATACCTGAAAATGAATATTGGCATAGGCAGAGTACAAAATGGATCAGAGAAAGTGATTTGGATTAGAGTGTGAATGAGTCTGAGACCTCTTCATCAGATGAGAAAAGGGTGATGGCTTCAAGCAATGGGCTTCAAATTAGTCCACAAAAGGCCCTGGCTGGTGTGGCTCAGTGGATTGAGTGCCAGCCTATGAACCAAAGGGTTGTTACGTCAGTTCCCAGTCAGAGCACATGCCTGGGCTGTGGGCCAGGTACCCGGTTGGGGGAATGCAGGAGACAACCAGTCAATGTGTCTCTCACACATCAATGTTTCTCTCCCTCTCTTTCTCCCTTCCTTCCCCTCTCTTTAAAAATAAATAATTAAATTAATTAAAAAATTAGTCCACCAAAGACTTAAAGTTTTATTTGTCAATCATACCACTAAAGCTGGGGAAAAAGTTTAGTTGCTGCTACAGGCAGGTAATGGGAGTCTGGGTAAGTGAAGATTTGGCCATGCTCTTCATTCAGAACAGGTTTCTCTACTTTTACCTATTTGTATATTTGTATTCTATTTAAAATAGTAATTAGTAGATGGGTTATACTCCTTGTAAAGGTATCTCTTCAAGACCCTGCATTCAATTATTTTGGGTGTATGTCCAATAGTAGACCATATGTTAATTCAATTTTTTGAGGAAGCACCATATTGTTTTTCATAGGGGTTGTCCCATTTTACTTTCCCACCAACAGTGTATAAGGGTTTCAATATCTTTACATTCTTCCTAAAGCTTATTTTCTGGTTTTTTTTTAAATAAGAACCATTCTAACAGATAAAAGTTGGTATCTCACTATAGTTTTGATTTGTATTTCTCTAATGATTAGTGGTATTGATCATATTTTCATGTATTTATTGGCCATATATCTTCTAGGTAGAAATATCTATTCAAGTCCTTTGCTCATTTTTGAATCAGGTTGTTTGTTTTTATGAAGTGTAATTTGCCTATTTTTGTTGTTATTGTCATTGCCTGTACCTTTGGTGTCATATCCAATAAATCATGGCCAAATCCTATGTTGTGAAGCTTTTGCTCTGTGTTTTTTTTTCTGAGAGTTTTATAGTTTTAGATCTTATATTTAGGTCTTTGATTCATTTTTGCATCAGTTTTTGCATACAGTGCTCTGTACAGGTCCAAGTTTATTCTTTTGCATGTGGATATCCAGTTTTCTCAGTACTCTTTGTTAAAAAGACTGTTGTTTCTCCATGAATAGTCTTGACACACTTATCAAAATTATTTGACCATATAGGTGAGGGTTTATTTCCAGGCTGTCTATTCCATTCCGTTGGTTTCTATGTCTGTCTTTACACCAGTACCACACTGTTTTGATTACTTTAGCTTTGTAGTAAGCTTTGAAATATGGAGTGTGAATCTTGCTGCATATTTTTTTTCTAAAATTGTTTTGGCTATTAAGGGCACCTTAAGATTCTTTATGAGCCCTGGCTGGCGTAGCTCAGTGGATTGAGCGCGGGCTGGGAACCAAAGTGTCCCAGGTTCGATTCCAAGCCAGGGTACATTCCTGGGTTGCAGGCCATAACCCCCAGCAACCGCACATTGATGTTTCTCTCTCTCTCTCTCTCTCTCTCTCTCTTCCCCCCCTTCCCTCCCTAAAAATAAATAAATAAAATCTTAAAAAAAATCTACCTTAAAAAAAAAAAAGAAATAAAATACTTAAAAAAAAAGATTCTTTATGAATTTTGGCATAGGTTTATTTTTTATTTCTGCAAAAAAAGTCATTAAGGTGTGGAGAGGGACTGCAGTAAATCTACAGATTTCTTTGGGTAGTACTGATATCAACAATATTTCCTTTCAATCCATAAACACAAGATGTGCTTATATTTATTTATGTCAGCTTTAATTTTTTTCCGCTCTGTCTTCTGATGTTCATAGTACAAGTCTGTTACTCCCTTGGGTAAGTTAATTTCTAAGTATTTTACTCCTTTGATTCTATTGTAAATTTAATTGTTTTTGTAATTTTCTTTTTAGATTGTTTATTGTTAGTGTATAGAAATGCAACTGAGTTTTGTGTAGCAGTATCCTGCTACTTTGATGAATTCATTTATTAACTCTAATGATTTTTTGTGAGTCTTTAGTATTTCTATATATAAGATCAGATAATCTCCAAACAGATAATTGTAATAGTCCCTTTCCATTGAATGTCTCGTATTTTTTTTCTTGCTTAATTGCTCAGGCTAGCACTTTCAGTACTGTGTTGAATAGAGGTGGTAAAAGTGAGTATCATTGTCTTGTTCCTGATCTTAGAGAAAGAGCTTTCAGTGTTTCAACATTAAGTATGACATTTGCTGTGGATTTTTCATATATGGTTTTAATTATGTGGAGGTAGTTTCTTTCTGTTCCTTGTTTTTTGAGGGTTTTTTTAAAATTATGAAAATGTTAAATTTTGTGGAATGCTTTTTCTGCATCAATTGAAATGATCATGTGAATTTTTTCCTTCATTCTGTTAACATGACATACTACATTGATCAACTTTTATGCATTCAACCCTCCTTGCACTCCAGGAATAAATCCCACTTGGTCATAGTGTATAATATTTTTAATATGCTACTGAGTTTTATTGAGGATTTTTGCTTCATGTTTATAAAAGATATTGGTCTGTGTTTTTTTGTGTGTCTGTTTAGCTTTGGTGTCATGATAATGCTGACTTATAGATGAGTTACAAAGTGTTCCTTCCTCTTCAATTGTTTTTGGAAAACTTGGTGAAGGAATGGCTTTAGTTCTTCAAATTATGAATAAAATTTATCAGTGAAGCCATCAGATCCAGAGCTTTTCTTTGTCAAGAATTTTTTGTTGGGAAGGAGATTTTGAGGAGAGGGGATTAAGAAGTACAATAGGTAGTTACAAAATAGCCATGGGGTCTTAAAGTACATTATAGGAGATAGAGTAGCCAAAGAACTTATGCGCATGACCCATGAACTCGGACAATGGTGTCAGGATTGCCTGAGGGACTGGGGGGTGCTGGGTGGAGGGGGGCAAAAGGGGAAAAGTCAGGACAACTGTAATAACATAATCAATAAAATATAATAAAAAGGGGGGTTTTTGAATACTGATTCAATCTTCTTACTAGTTCACAGGTCTATTAAGATTTCTGTTTCTTGGTGGTTAAGTCTTGGTAGGTTTTTGTGTTTCTCAAAATTTTCCATTTCATCTAGGTTATTCAATATGTTGGTATATAATTTTTCATAGCACTTTCTAAAATCTTTTTATTTTTATATAATTGATAGTAAGTTTCCCATTTTCATTTCTCATTTCAGTAAATTGTGTCTCCTTTTTTCCTTAGTTTATTTAGCCAAGTGTCGGTCAATTTTGTTCATCTTTTCAAAGAACTTTTGATTTCATTAACTTTCTCTGTTGTTTTTCTATTTTCCATTTCATTTATCTCTGCTCTTGTTTTTATTATTTCCTTTGTCCTGTTAGGTTTGAGTTTAGTTTTATATCTTTTCTTGTTCCTTAAATTGTAAAGTTAAGTAGTTGATTTGGAATGTTTCTGGTTTTATGAAAATGTCCCTTTCATGCTGCTTTTACCATGTCCCATATGTTTTGGTATATTTTGCTTTTGTTTTCACTAAAGTATTTTCTAATTTCTCCTCTGATTTCTTCTTTGATCCACTGGTTGTTTGCGCATGTGTTGTTTAATTTTTACAGACTTATGAATTTTCCATTTGTACTTCTTTTACTGGTTTCTAACTTTATCCTAGAGTGGTGGGTAAAGATGCTTTGTATGATATCTATATTTAAAATATTGATTTAATTTGTGGCTTAAGATATGATCTATCCTGGAAAATGTCTTTTGTGATGTTCTAGTTTAAACCAATCTTGCAAATCCCAAGATAAACACAACTACAACATAATGTTTCATCTAGTTTAATCATTACTGGAGGTAGTTTGCTAATTTTTAAAGGATTTTTGTATGTATAAAGTATACTTCATGACTATCAAGATGAAAAGAGTTTGAGGTATTCTCTCTTTTTCTCTTCTCCAGAAAAGTTTACATAATATTTACAATTAGCATCTCCTTGAGTATTTGGTAGAACTTTTCTGAAAATTCACCTGGAGTTGGAGTTTTTGTGGTGGGAAAAAAACTCAACTTTTATTATTTCTTTCATAAGACTACTCAGGCTTTCTAGTTCTTTTTTTAGTCAGTTTTAATAAGTTGTATTTTCTAGCTATTTATACATTTCATTTACATTTTTAATTTTATTGGTATAAAGTTTTTCATAGAATCATCCTATTATTTATTTTTTACTTTTTAAATTGAGATGTAATTAACATAGCATTATATTAATTTCAGATATACAAAATAATAATTTGATATCTGTATATATTACAAAATGATCACCACAATAAATGTAGTTAATATATATCACTATATATATAGTTATAATTTTTTTCTTGTGATGAGAAATTTTAAGATTTATTCTCTTGGCAACTTTCAAAAATACAGTACAGAATTAACTATAGTCTCCATGCTGTACATCTCCTTGACTTACTCATTTTATAATGGAAAGTTTGTACCTTTGACCACCTTAATTCATATTGCCCACTCCAACAACCAATCTGTTCTCTGTATCTGTGAGCTTGTTTGTTTTGATTTTACATATGAGTGAAATCACATGATAAATTGTGTTTCTCTGACTTATTTCACTTAGTGTAATATCCTCAAGATTCAACCATTTTGTCACAAATAGCCAGATTCCCCACTTTTTATGGCTGAATAATATTTTACTGTATATGCACCACATTTTTAAAATGTATTTATCTATGATGGACTCTTAGGCTGCTCCCATATCTTGACTATTATAAACAATGCTGCAACTGCTTTATCTTTTAAAATCTTACCTGGGTCTTCATTTGTGTCTCCTTTTTCATCTCTATTACTTGTCCAATAATGACTCAAAACCTTTCCTGTGTAACAGGTGATGACTGCTCTGGCACAAAGGCAGAAAACCATGGAAAATGGACTTACCATGATATTCGACATCTAAGACCAATTTGCTAAAACCCCAGGCTCATTTATGCAGAAGAGAGAAGTGGTAGATGAAAGTCTTCTGAAGGAAACAATTCTAAACTGTCAGTATGTGTCCAGAACTTCAGGTAAAGCTTTAGGAAAGGAACAAGGAGGAAATACAACTAAAAACAATTGGGCTTCCCCCCAACACCTCAAATAACTTATCTGATGAAGAATTATAGCTCAGCTCTGATAGATAACCCTACTCTGGTAGTTGGCCTGAGGGACCTCATAAGTTTCTTGGAAAGAGATCAAAGAAAGATAGATGGCAAAAGCTGGCTGGTCCTGACAGTATGGGGCAATTGATTAAATTGGTCTCCACTTCTAAGGGAGCATGGGGACCAGGAAGCAGTCCAGAAACATCGATAGAGGAGAAGCTATTGATAGAAAATGAAGGTTTGTCACTTCCAGCTGAGAACATAGATTCAATCATAGAAACAGAAACAGGTCTCTTTGTAAGCTGCTTATTTAAATTGGATATATCCCAATGAGTGCCTTACACTAAAGAAAGAATAGGAAGAGGAGGCAGAAAAGAATTTTTAATTTGGCGCCAAACTTGAACTTACTGAGACAGAGTCATATCATTGTAAGAGAAAGGAAGAAATGTGACTTGTTAACAGAAAGCCATGTACTAAAAATTATTTTGGAAGAAGAAAAAGATAGAATTTCAGAAATAAATAATTAAGATGACAATAAGCAAAACCATATGCATTCAGTCATTATCTATCCTGATTTCACTCTGATATAACCAAAGATTTTCCTCTAAATGTTGGTGAGACAATTTGGCTCTCATTCCTGCCATTTAAGAGACTAAGGCACTCTGTATAGCGTTTTATAAAAACCCTGTTCCTTCTCATATGCTACAATCTACAGCCAGCTTTTGAAAGATATCTTGTACAGGGAAGATACCATTTTTGACTTTCAATTTCAGACCAGAGTAGATAATAAGCTAAATAACAACAGGGTTTATGTCTCCACAAGTTTTAAGTAACCCACCCAATACTTTGTAGTCTGTTAGGATCACTTGTGATTTTCACTTTTAAAATGAAAGATTTGGTGAAAAGCTGAAGCCATGGGAAGAACCTAAGCTATTACAGTTCTTACAAACTGAGGGAAATCAATAATCAACAAACACTGACCTTTGATTTACTTGAGCTACTATGATCCCAAGGGTTTACCCTTCAACTAGTAAAGCTTTGTGGGTTTCCTGGAGCTCCAGTAGGTAAATTGTGCTTATTTGCTACAAATAAAAAGTCCACTATAACATATATGAATAATTTTCCAGGTGTTTCTACTTGGTGTTTGTAATTTCATGCAATTAATCAATCATGTGATGCTTTTCAGTAGTGGAAGAGGAGGACTCATAGCAAATGGTGTTTGATCTTCAGAATCGTGTGCCTTGTCCCTACCTCTGTGACCAATAGTCTTTTTTTTTTTAGATTTTATTTTTAGACAGAGAGGAAGGGAGGGAGAAAGAAGAAGAGAATCAATGTGTGGTTGCCTCTCACGCCTTGCACTGTGGACCGGCCTGCAACCCAGGCATGTGCCCTGACTGGGAATTGAACCAGCAACCCTTTGGTTCACAGGCCAGCACTCAATCCACTGAGCTACACCAGCTAAGGCAGCCAATAGTCTTAAATGTATTTGAACAGGTAGAATACTTGGACCCTCAATTTAAATAGATACTTGGAAGAGTGAAGGAAGAGTTGGGCAAATAGTGATTATGTAACAAATAGAGATAGACTGCTTTTTTTTTTTTTTAACTCTTTCTACATTCTACATTTCCCTTGTTTGGCATATGGCCCTTTCCTTTCTCAGTCAGAAGACAGCATGTAGAATAGTAAAGAAGGGTATAGTAAAGATTAAATGATGAAAAAGAATCACCTGTAATAGCTGAATTTTATTTTATTTTATTTTATTTTTATCCTAACCTGAAGACCTTTTTTTTCATTGCTTTTAGAGAGAGAGGAAGGATGAGAGGGGTGTTTGTTTGTTTTAGAGAGGAGGGAAGAGAGGGAGAGAAACATCAATGTGAGAGAAAAATATCAATTAGTTGTCTTTTGTACCCACTCCAACTAGGGACTGAACCTGCAACCTGGGTATGTGCCCTGACTGGTGATCAAACCGTTGACCTGTTGTTTTGCTGGATGACACTCCCACCAACTGAGCCACACCAGCCAGGGCGAATTTAATTTTTGAAGACTGAAAAGGGTATTGAAAAGAAGATTAGAAAGGAGTCTGACTGGTAACTTGAAAGGGTCCTTCAGGTTAAGATTATTCTTGGAAATGAAAAATCCACCTGTGAATAAAAAAAGTGGAAATGAGCCCTGGCTGGCGTAGCTCAGTGGATTGAGCGCGGGCTGGGAACCAAAGTGTTCCAGGTTCGATTCCCAGCTAGGGTACATTCCTGGGTTGCAGGCCATAACCCCCAGCAACCGCACATTGATGTTTCTCTCTCTCTCTCTCTCTCTCTCTCTCTCTCTCTCTCTCTCCCCCCTCCCTTCCCTCCCTAAAAATAAATTAATTAATTAAAAAAAAATAAAAGGACCTAATTACAGCTCATCTGGTTTTCTTAAAAAAAAAGTGGAAATGTAATTTTTTACTATTCTAAGTAAATTTCCTCCTAAATAATAAGCCTGTCCCCTAGAGCAAGGGTCGTAAAGGAAAGAATAAACAAATGGGATCTCATGAAAATAAAAAGCTTCTATTTAAGATGCTAAATTTCTTAAAGAAGAAATGGAGCACAGATGCCAGCGTTTCCTTACCTGTGAGTCAATCGCATGCATTAATGATTTCACGCAGCTGCACGTGTGCCCTTCCTTGAGGACAGAAGTTGTAAAAGGTAAGAGGTCACAACTCCAAGTCCTACAGTTTCTCTGTATCTTCCTGGCATTCTTTCTCTTCTGCTCCCACCAGGGTGCCTGGGCCCTGTGCCCTTATCAGCTTGTCTTCCAGAGTTTATTACTTTGCTCCTAAACTGCTGTTCTGGACAAAGGTAGTCCTTGCAGCTCAGACCCAAGATTGGCTAAGTCTCAGGGCCAGCGGGTCTCCTTTATCAGCCTGCCCTTGGAGTTCTGTTACCATGTTTATCGTTTTTGTAAACTTTGTGAATAATCACATCTCAACTGTTTGCTACAACTTTCTGTCCTCCTAGACCAAAGAAACATGCCAGTTTAGAAAATTATAATGCATTTGTTGTTTTGGGGAATTTAATAAGATAATTGAAGTCATTTTAGGTTAGGGATCGTATTCCAAGGTCCATATTCTGAAGCGGTATGCAAAATTTTTTGTGTCATTTTGTGCTATTTTTCTGGGAGAAAGCCTATAGATTTTATCAGCTTCTCAGGAGGGCATATGACCCAAAAAGATTAACAATCACTACTTAGATCGGTATCACAAAACACAAAGACTCTAACCTTCTCTTCCCTTGAATGTAAATACCATCATAATTAACATAATCATCAAGCATCCATTAATTAAGTTTTGGAAAGCTTTTTAGAGGAAATAGACCTCATTCATTAAGTAGGTTAACTTCTAAATGGGGAGACAAAACTAATACAAAACAAAATTATTGCACATAGAAAATATGAATGACAACCTTATAAATATTTTATGAGGTTAACAGCACTAAAGAGATTGTGGAAGAAATATGGGGTTATGGTTTTGTCTAGAATAGCTTATTTGTGGACGTTAATATAAGTAGTGTTTAACAAATGTGGCTTAAAAGAAAAATGGAAAAAAGTTCACATTTAGAAATGGAATGTTCTTTAAAAAGGAGAAGAGAAAACTAAGTGGAAGCTACACAGTGGTTCGTGGGGCTAGGTGGGACAAGCTAAGCGCTGGTCTCTCTGTAGCCAATGGCCTTGAAATAAGGCAGGGAATTCAAACAAGTGTTAGGAGCTCTGCAGGCACAGTGGGATTATATAGTAGAGACATGTTCAGGCCTGAAGAAAGCAAACTAACTACCCATGTTGCTAGAGATATGTGAGTACAGAAAAATATTTTGTGTGCTTTGTGTGGCTGAAATGCATACGTCAATGTTCGGACTTGTTTATGAGCATCTTAATTGTTTGTCAGGATTCCCCCCCCCCCCCCCCCACACACACACACTCTTACGTGGAAGGAGCGATTAGCAAGACTATATTTGCTATAGTTGCAATGTTTTATACTTGTCACAGGAAAGGACAACTACCTAAATCTTATGCTCTGTGACAGTACCAGTTTATTTATATGAAAAATAAACTGGATGGCCAAAAAGTTTGTTCAGTTTTAAAGCAAAAACATAAGGCACAGTTTTCATTTTCACCAATAACTTTTTGAATAACATATTCACCTCTGCCACCTCTCAGGCAACTTCATAATTCCATCGTCTCCAATTTTTTTCTCTTTTTGAGCAAAGAACTGTTCCAGGTGCCTTTTGCAGACTTCCAGGGAACTGAAATTTTTTCCATTAACAGAATTTTGTAAAGATCAAAATAAATGGAAATCCACATTTTTCAATGTCTGATGAATAATGTGGGTGAATCAGAACTTCCCAGCCAAACTGTGACAGTTTTTGCCTGGTTGTCAAAGTAGCATGTGGTCTTGTGTTATCCTGATGAAAGATTATGAGTTTTCTGCTGACTAATTCTAGACACTTTTTGTCAAGTGTTTCTTTCAGCTAGCCTAATTGGGAGCAGTGCTTTTGGAATTAATTGTTTGGTTTTTCTGGGAGTAGCTTATAAAAGAGGACTCCCTTCCAATCCATATACACAGCATCACCTTCTTTGGATGAAGACTGCTCTTTGGTATGGTTGGTGGTGGTTCACTTCACTTGCCCCACAATCTCTTCCATTCCACATTATTGTAAAGTATCCACTTTTTATCACCTGTCATAACTTGTTGTAAAAACGGAATGTTTTCATTATGTTTAAGTAGAGAATCACATGCGGAAATAGGGTCAAGGTTTTTTATCACTTAACTTATGTGGAACCCAAACATCAAAGCTATTAACATAACCAAGCTGTCATAAATGATTTTCAACACTTAATTTGGATAGTTTGATTATGTCAGCTCTGTCCAATGTGGTATAACATTGATTTTCTCAATTAATGTCTTGATTTGATTGTTATCAGCTCCAACCTGTCTACCCTACTGTGGAGCATCATCCAGAGAGAAATCTCCAGCATGAAACTCCTCAAACCACTTTTGACACATTTGATCAGTCACAGTACCTTCTCCATACACTGCACAAATGTTTTTGTGTGTTTCAGTTGCTTTTTTACCTTTCTTGAAATAATAAAGCATAATGTGCTAAAAAGTGCATATTTTCTTCCATCTTTTATACTAAAATGGCTACACAAAAATTCACCAATTTTGATAAGTTTTTTAATGTACACTGATATGATAGTATCACAATGCAATCCAACAAAATTGTTTTGAGTGAAGTTAAAGACAACCAAGCACTACTAGAGCCAGCTTATGGAAAAAAACTGAATGAACTTTTTGGCCAATGCATTGTTGGTTATTGTTATATATTTATAGTTATATTTAATAAGAACATGAACTATCATACACAGTGTCTTACATAAATATTCACATAAGCATTTCCACTGAGTCTGGATAGTGTTTACGAATAGAAGAGAAAGGTCTGAGACAAGCTAACATCTGCTGTAGCAAAAAACAAAAAGAAAAAAAGAAAATCTTCAAAACCTGGCTTGTACCATTGTGATGATCTAGATATCATGTTTGCACACCTACACACTTAGGGTAAAAATCTGTGTGACAGTACAGGTAACATCCCCCTCCCTTTTTTTCTACAGAATCTTTGTTGCCTGATGATTCTGTGGTTCACCTCAACTGGAAGATGCTGAATATGAACTATTTACAATAGAAGACATCAGTAAAGGTACATTTTTATGGCTTTTAAAGAAGAACTTCTCTAATTGAAAAAAAAACAATTTCAGAAAACCTCTTTATCAAACGTAACATAAAGAGCCCTATCTCTTACATTAAATTAGACAAAGAATATGTGTGGATGGGCAGATAGTATATGCATGTTTCTTTCAATTTAGTCTCAAAGAGAAAGTTGCAAGCTGGTATAAGGACCCACTGGGTGACCAAGGTGCCCATTTAGGAGAGGCATTGTCTCTCATCCAGCCTGCAGTCTTATCCTGATGTGATAGAGGTACAACCACAAATTGGGTTCCTGTTCACTTGATTTGGAAGCACCTCATTATCGGTGCTCTGTTGGTCATAGTGAGAGACATAACTTTTCTGTCAGGCTGTTAATTTTCCAAGTGGCTGGAAGATGACAGGCTGGGAAGGGTAGAAAAGTCATGGAGACTCTGGAAAAGCCAGGCCTCTATGTAACAGAATGGAGAGAGGGTGGCTGGAGTTCTATTTACAGTAATTGATGGTGATTTAAATGTACTCAGTGGCAATGCTGTTTATGTTTTCAAATAAATAGTAAAATTAAGGTTTAGTGAAACATAGAAACAGCCCTAGAGTATATAGTTCATGATAGTAGGTATTTCTTAACTATTAACATTAATACTGCTTTCAGAAAGTAGCTTCGTTTTATATGCCCAGTTAGTAAAACCAAATATATTTTTTCTAAACTCCTTGTTTGTCCTCATTCCCCATGGCAACCTCTTGCCACCTAAACACCTACATACACACACATCCAATACTTCAAATGTTTAAATCGACACTTGTGGTTACTCTGTTTCTTTTGTCATTTTGGGAGTATCTCTACATGAGTTAAATGACAGTGCAAATTTAACCCTAATGCCAAATGTTAATCATTTATATGTTTTTAAATTATAATTTCTAGAAAAGACAAGAAGAGGACCAGCTAATAAATGAGAATTCCTTGAACTGTAAATACCATTTATCCCAGAGACCTCGATATGATCAGAGAGAAGTGAATGTTGACATTATTTGGTTGTAATAACTTATTCATACCACTATTAGAAAATAAATATAAAACATGTAGTCCGTTACCATAGCAACCCAGTGCTCTATTGCACATGTGATGTATTTATTTCCTTTAATGTAGGTCTTGTTGTGGAATACAACAAAGCTGAGATTGTTGCTACCAAATTTATTTTTCAACTTCATTGATTAGAACATTTTATAGCATTCTGTCAACACACAATCTATGAGAGGTTCACCACTGCTCTGACTGACATGTGACAGAGGACTGACAGTTAGGGATGTGGGTTGTATTTAAATATTAAAGAGTATCTAGGAAAAGAGGTAATACATGTAGACAAACTTATGTTATATTTAACTTGACCTCAAATTGACATGAAAATAAACATACTGCATTATTTAACTTTTCTTCCAATGCATAATTTATGAAATAAACACAGCTGCTGTGATTTCAGTGTGTATGTGTCTGCATTTGATAAGAATTGAATGCGATGCATTTTACCATATGTTTTTTCTCTTCATTTTAACTCATTTCTAAGAGTTGTCTGTGTTTCCCTTTCTAAACTATAAATACGCATATACCCAGTAAAAATATTTCCTTTGTTTTAAACCCAGTTCTGCTCAAAGAAAAAGGAGATGGAGTTAAGATTTGAGGGAAGTGTTTAGAGATTTGGAGGGACCACTAGAAAACGGGGGATAAATGTCATACAGGAAGAGGTTAGAGGCTCTGAGGGACTGCAGTGACAGGAGGTACAGAAATGCGTTCACAGAGTGCAACAAATGTTTATCAGGTTGCCTCAATTCAGACACTGTTCTACTTAAGGAGGATCTGGCAGTGAACACATCCCAGCCCTCATGGGGTTCATGTTATAACCCAAGTTAGGAAGGGAGTGCTTCCTTTTGGCCCCAGTGTGACACCAGTACAGTACCAAGCATTTAACTGTCTGCCAAATGTGGGTGTTTTGTGTCAAGGACACTTTCTGGACCATACTTGTGATTTTGTGTGTGTATTTTCAATATTCATGCTAAACTTTTCTCTGTAAACCTGGTTTTTTCTTCACAGAGCTCACATCCCATATTATTAATCTTGCTTTGTTGGGGAAATTTATGGGTGCTGTGCTATGTACAGATTTTTTATGGTTATAATGAAAATGGGCAGGCCTCCATGTTTTGTGTTTGGTATAATATACTGATCAGTGGGTCTCAAGAGGCAAATAGAAATTTAGAAAGAGGGATATAGCAGGAGAACATGGTTGGCTCTGGGAGCCACATTCCTGCTTATTCAAAATCCTCACTCCTTGAAGGATGGGTCAGAGAGTACTGGAAAGAGGCTGGCTTTCAATCTTGAAGGTACTGATGACTATGACCTTAAATTACCCTCTTGGAGCCTCAGTTTCTTCACCTATAAAAAAGTAGGCTTATAATACCAACCTGTCATTGGGATATTAAGTGAGGACTAAATGAAATAACTTGTGCAAAGTACTTAGCATCGTGCCTGAGAAATAATAGGGTCTTTGGTGAGAGTTAATTCCCTTCTCCTAAATACCTCCTTGATCCTTGAATTCAGGCATTGTTTTTGAAATGCCCTTGGCAAAATAGAAGTTGTGTTTTCTTGGAGAGCAAATTTATTGACTCAGTAAACTTGTTAATGCTTTTGTATGATTAGTATATTGATCATTGACTTTATAATATAAATAGCTGATCCTCAGGGGATAGAATGTAGAACAGGTTTTGATTTAGAGACAGGAAGCTGGGCAACATCAAGGGGACAGGGTCTGAGTGAGGCAGGACCAAACGGTATGGGAATTGTGGGGACAGCTGAAGTCCTAGCTACCAGCAGAGTGGCATCAATAGGGAAACAGCCTGGGAAACTGACAGCAAACTCTGTCACCATTTTGCTTGGGCTTGTGTTTGTTTGCTGCTGAAGATCCTAATCAGGAAAGAGTGCTCAGTGCCAGCCTAGAGGATGATGTCCAGCAACATACTCACTGGATGGCAAAACGGATAATCTGTCCAACCATTCTCGATGAATTTTCTCAATAATAAAGTATTCAACAAAAGGGGTGACAACTAGAACATTTTGTAATCTAATTTTGAAGGTGTTTGCCACAATCAGATTTGTTTTATAAAAGAATTAAGGCACAGAAAACTTGAGTATCTTACAATATTTTAAAAATGGCATCAGGAAAGAAGGGTAGACCCTATATGTAAGTATGGGCCTGTGATTCCATTTCAAGATATCTGAAATGCAAAAAGCTCTGAAAACCAAAAGTTGATTTTGTTTTATTTTGTTTCTTAAATGTTTGTCATTAAAATTTGAGTTGTAGCAAAACTTGACCGACAGGTTGATTATACTAATTTATCCCACTTAGTGTTGTTACCCAACAGCAAGTAAGGTCCTGCTACCCACCACCACACTCTCGGCAAAATTCTGGAGGTAGAAGATTGGTGAAAAAGGAAAGGAGTTTTTATTCAAAAGCTACACAATTTTGGAGTAACAGCTTTCCACATGCATTAGTCACTTAAGCCTATCAACTAAGGCTGAAATCTTTTTAATTCTTGAGTTACAGCTTTAACTATTTAAGTCTATCAACTAAGGTTAAAATCTTTAACTCTTGAGTTCCTCTATCATTCCTCCTGTTAGTTTTTAATTATCTTACTTCTATAAGGTTAGTTTATAAACTAAATAACAACAGAAGATATAAAAGCTACACAATTTTGGAAGAATGGCAGGCTTCTGCCTCAGAGCCTAGAACCCTGCCACCCTCTGTCAGGCCACACCAGTCCTAGGCTGTGCCCAGAGTTCCTTCACCCATTTAAAAAACTGTCCTTTGGGGAACACAGGCAGCTACAGCACAATCATCCAGGCATGCTTAAGGAAGAGAAAGAGAGCTAATCTCTGCTTCCTTCTGTATAAATCTTTCAGTACATAATTCCATGTGCACTTGGAGGTGTTCAGCTTCTCAGCCAATCCCATCCTAAACTGTTTACAATCATTGCCTTGGTCAACCTCTTTCTACCTCTTTCAACCTCTTCCCTAATCCTCCCCAGTCATCTGATCAGATCTCTGTATCAGTATGACTATGCATAGATTTCACTGCCGAAATATTAATGTTTAATTACTGGGGGCAGCCCCAAAGCTCAGTCAGAGTTTAAAACTATACAAATAAACAATGCGCTTTTTGAATTCTGAAACACGTCTGACCTCAAGGACTTTGGTTAAGGATTGTGGGACTTGCACTAGATATCGTGTTCTTTTTGAAAATTATGTTTTAGTTTACTTTGTACTCAACAAACTTCAAATATGAGAATTCATACCTGATAAATATGTCAGTTTTCAGACAGGGAGCCTCACCCATCGTATTCCCCATCTCTATTCCTCCCCAACCCGTCTTATCTTCTCCAGGAAGTAAACCTATAGGCTTCCCTGAAGGGCAGCTGACCTGATTTTGTGCTTGTTTGTTTGTTTGTTTGTATCTTTAGAGAGAGGGGAAGGGATGGAGAATGAGAAGGAGAGAAACATCAATGTGTAGTTGCCTCTTGTGAGCCCTCCACTGGGGACCTGGTCCACAACCCAGGCATGTGCCCTGACTGGGAATTGAGCTGTAATCTTTTGGTTTGCAAGCCTATGCTCAGTCCACTGAGCTACACCAGCTAAGGCCTAAAATATGCTTTACAAATTTGAATATACAAAGGTAGGACAATGTTTTAAAGATTTTAGACAGAGGGAAAGGGAGGGAGAAAGAGAGAAGGAAACATTAATGTGTGGTTGCCTCTCACACGCCCCTCACTGGGACTGGGGACTTGGCCTACAACTCAGGCACGTGCCCTGATTTGGGAAGAGAACCTGTGATCTCTTGGTTTGCAGGCTGGTACTCAATCCACTGAGCCACACCAGCCAGGGCACATGTTTGTTTCTTTCTTTGATTTTATTTATTTATTTTTAGAGAGAGAGGAAGGAAAGGAGGAAGAGAGGGAGAGGAACATCAATGTGTGGTTGTCTCTCACTCACCCCATACGGGGGACCGGGCCCAGAACCCAGGCATGTGTCCCGACTGGGAATCAAACTGGTGACCCTTTGTTTCGCAGTCCAGTGCTCAATCCACTGAGCCACACCAGCCAGGGTACATGTTTCTTTCTTTTCTTTCTTTAATTTTTAATTTAATTGTTCAAGTACAGTGTTCTGCCTTTTACCCCCATGCCAGCCGACCCCTCCAGCCCTCCCCACCCCCTCCCGTTTCCACCCCACCCCTTGTTATTGTCCATGTGTCCTTTATACTTGTTCCTGCAAACCCTTCCCCTTTTCCCCTGAAATTCCCAGCCCTCTCCCCTCTAGTCACTGTCAGCCTGTCTAATTACTGAAATTGAGAACATGTTTGTTTCTTAAACAGACTTTCAACCTGACCTTCCTGTTTAGAGTCTCACTTCCAGATCCAAATCTTCCAGTTCCTGAAATTTTAGAGGTTATGCAGGGTAAAGTGTGCTGCTTATTGGATTTCTGTAATTTAGGGTATTTTTTCCAAATTAACACTTGGCATTTGCTCTCTAATTTTCAAAATTTTATTCTTGCGATATTCTCTTTTCTTATAGTATGTGCTTAGAGATCATAACAAAACATCCTCCCCCACACACAAAAAAACCCTTTACATTTTTGTAGGGTTTCAATGAGGGGAGTGGAAGTTAAATATTTGTGTTCTATATGCCATCTTTATTGGAAATTGAGTGCTTTTCTTAAAATAGCTCAATGTTTTCCTTATGTTCATTTTGTATCATTTTAGTTTCTCTTTCTACTGGATGGTAGGTCTGTTCTAGATGGAAACCAGGATCTTTGGTGTTTGGTTCACTCCCCAAGGATCCTGCTCTCTCTGCAGGCTCCTAGAGCATCTGTGGCACTGGACTTGCTTTTGGCTTAGGATGGGATGGTTTCAGGGAAGAGCTGACTAGGATTAGGGCCAAAGCATAGACAGCTGCAGAGGGGACTCTACATCTGGCAAATTATTGCTATTTAGGGGTGTTTGCAGCAACATTTATGGATTTGTGGTGAACACATTAGAACCCACATCAGTGTGGCCATAACCTGGGGTCATGTTATAAATGTTTAACAAGTGAGAATGGCATGGGTAGTGACCAGTTTTATGCTGCACCAATGCACACTAGCTGACTGCTCACCCAGGCTTGGGTTCCAGGTGCCCCCACCTTTCTCCAGCCCCTGGCTTGCTTACCTTGCCGTGATTTCTAGAATGAAGTTTTAGAAAAATGGGTTGGAGCTACTCTTCTGCATTCCGAGGCTTCCTCCTTGAAGTTTATACTCTTCAAGTGTCCCTGTGCACAGTGGCATATTATAAGTGCTGTGGAAATAGAAGACATGACCCTCCCTGTGAAGGAATTGTGTGATAAGAAGAGTAAGGGATGGGGTGTAGGAGTCAAAGGTGGTAGATGGGTCCTACTTCCGACCAGCCAGACTGTGCAGTCTGTGGTGGAAGGTGCAAGCTGGAGGTGCCCGAGCAGTCAGGGGTCCCCATCGAAGGAGTTATACAGGCCAAGATGACTTCTCTTTGTTCTTTCAGTTCAAATCACATATATAGGTAACAAGATGCATATGTATGTGTATAAGACTAATTTATATTTTTGAGTAAAAAAATATCAGAAAAGTTTTTGGCAGGGTAAGAAAGGACACAGGATCGGAGAGAATTCCTATATATCTGAAATGGTTCTGCTAGGTTACAGGATCTCAGATTCAACGGCTGTGGAAGCTCATCTTAGTTTCATCTGGACATCCCTGGGGGAGGAGCTGGGACTGGTTATAACCAAGCATTCCAAACCCGGTGTTATTTGGGGCTGTATGTTTGCGGATGACATTCTGGGTTTCTACTAGCTCTCCTTGCATACCTCCTTATTTTTCCAATTCTTGGTAAACAGTAACAATTAGAGAAACATTCTACTGTTTCCTCATTTGCTAAAAATGGCTTACATGATTATTTTCTTTCTGTGCATCGTGGTAATGGTTTCTAGAGCAGCAAAATGAGATTGTTAAGGTCATCCTGTATTGGAGAAATGGGCCCGAACTCTAGAGATGAGAAGTTGGTCAGAGAAACTGAGGGCACCAGGAGTGTTATCATAGGGATGCTCTGACTCAGGGGGGCACACTTGTCTGGAGGCTCCCATGTAGCTGGGGCCAGCAAGGATCTGAACACAGTCAATAGCAGGCTGGCTCTCAGATCTGTCCTGGACGGTCTCTTTGTGTTACTCCTTAACTGGCATTATCATTGTCTCTGTTATCTTAAAATAATCCCAAACTCAAGATTACTGAGAAAGCAGTTTAGGTCTACATACAGTTAGTTAGCACCTTCTGAATATCAAGCACTCTGTTAGTTCTAACAGTCTAATGGGAGGAAACAGATACACAAACAGATAACTTTTAACAATCTGATTTTAAGGAACAGATAGAGGGAGAGGAACAGATAGATGGAACAGATTGAGGAACAGCTTGCTGACTAGTTAAATATAAGAGTTGAAAGGAAAAATATTCGGGCTTACTTCCTGGTACAGCCAATCATTTTCTCTTCCTTGAAACTCTCCCTCTTTGGGTCCCCACATACCTCTCTGTCTTGAGTTCTGTCTGCTTTGCTGATCTTCATCAGTAGATCTACTTCAAAGGCACAGTCCTTAAATTTCAGTGATCTTAGAGCTCCTTCTTTAGCTGTCTGCTCCATTCTTTCTCCTTCTCATAGGGCCAGGATTCCCAAAGCTCTGTCTCCAGTGCAGAGCTCTCTTCTTGTTACCGGAAAGAGGACCTGGCTCTTAGCGTATCTGCCTAGGGCTGGCCTATAGTGTGTAGGTTCTTGATCATGCAGGAAAGATTTCAAAACACAAATCCAGGTGATTCAAGAGTACATTTTTTAAAGCTGGGGGCAGTGAAACAAGGAAGTGTCATAGGTGGGCACAGGTAACCAGGTTCTTGGTGATCGGGACAAAGAATTGAACTGAACACACAGAGTTTATAGCAGAGAACATGGGAGCAGGCCAACTCCAAGCAGAGATTGACCTCATGGGCTGGAGGGACTCTATTCTTATAGGGAGGATCCTTTCTGACTCATTTAGGTGGGCTTTTATTGTGCATGTACAAGTAGTTGTATTATTTTAAAGCTACTATGCATGTAGTCTCCCATGATTTTCCTTGATTGACCACTGGAGAAGGGGTTGCACAATGTTACCAAATGGACACCCCCTTCTCCTGGGGTCACACTGTACTAGGTTCACCCTGTCTGCCACCAGAGAATTATAGCTGTCCATGTCAGAGATTGGTGAAAAGGAAAGGAATTATTCAAAAGTTATACAGACTTAAGACTAATGACTTAATGTCTTCATCAAAATTCCAAAGTCCCTTAAAACATCCACAAACACACACAGTCCTTTCTTCCCCCCTTTGCCTGGTCTGGGGTACTGTATCTCAGGAAAAGAAATATTAGTCTGTGGCTCAGGTAGCCCCCAGTTCTTCCCAGTAATCTGCGCTCAGCTGGCAGGCCTCTCTCAGTTCCCAGCACCATCAGCTGTGTCGCCGGGATCTCCAGTTCTTAATCCAAGACCACATGGCACCTTCTCATGGCCCACCAGCAAGAGTCCTTTCACCCCTTGCCTGCCTGCAGCATCTTTCCTGCATTCTTCTGAACTGCTAAGAGAGAGCTCTGCATCGCTGCTATGTCGTGTTTTTTGGCTTCCTGCACTGCATGGCAAAGGGAGACCCAAAGCCACATGGTTCCTCTCTGCCAGAGCTGTGTGGTTTTTCTTGTCATGGCTGCTGCGCCTGGATTTAAATACCACCGCCAATCTTCCTATGCAGCCCCATTTCTGACTCCTCCCACAATCAGCTACACTCGATTTTTCCAGCTTTTCTAGGCTGCAGAAGTAAGTCTGGGCAGGTGTGGCCCTGTGTTGTGGAGCCAATCATCTCCAAGCTCTTATGCAGACTCTGTAACCAGGGGAAGTTGCCTCCCAGTTACATCCTAACTGGAAGTCACTCCCATCCCCCTGGCTCAAAGCATGGCCACAGCTATTTAACATATCCATGAAACCAGTTAAAGCTCATAGATATATTAAATGACCATGCCAGAGGTTAGCTGTAAAGCTGTTGCTATGCAAAACAGCTCTCAATGGCCCTGCTTCATGTGTCCCATCCCCCAGTTCAGATTTGTGGGGGTGAGGACATCCCATATTTTTAATATTTCCTGGACACCCTGAGTTCTGGACCCCATTATAAATCCCTCTTTTGGAGGCCCCTTGCCTACACCCTCTTACAGAAGGGCTTAGGATATAAGAATATGAAACTGGAAGAGCCAATGTTCATGCTGCCTGCCACCTACCAGACCTAATAAGCAAAGACCGGGATTGAATCTTTATGGGCACTTTATTCAGATGGCCGGTGATCTGAGAAGATGGCAGGTTTGTACCCTAACAAACCATTTAAATTCCATTTTAAACCAACCCTTTTTATAAGAAAAGTGTTATAGTAAAAGTATAGGTAAGGGGAGTGGAACTCAGGGGAAAAGTTAATCAGATAAAAAGCTGCAGCATTCTTTCATTATGGCTCAGATGCCGGATTGCTTGCTCACAGTCCTCCTGAGGCACAAGGTGCAACTGCTTATGGTCTCCTGGAGCTGGAGTCATACCTTCAGCTCCTGAAACAATAGCTTTGTACATACATTAATTACCATGCTTATTAGGTATTACCTGAAACTAAAATTTTTTCCACATTTGAGTCCCCCATGAAAACAACAGGAGAGCCTAGGTGGGGCTGCTTTGGCTGTCCAGAAATGTTAAAGGAAAGAAATGAGCCTTGGTGGGGCTGCCTTAGCTCACTGGGAAGTCAGAGAAAAGGTGGCCTTGGAGACAGGTTAGGGGGGTTAGCCCAGGATGAGCTGCTGCTGCCCATTGCTCCCCTGGTTGCAAGTCTTGTTGGGTACCTTCGAGTTTAGGAGATGCATGCGTGTCGGGGAAGGAGGAAGGAAAAGGAAGAGGTGTATGTGTGTTCCCAGGAGGGAGAGCAAGCACATGCTGAGAGCTTCATTTTGGGGGTTTTTAAAGGCTGGGTTTAGGAGAGGACCTTAATATAATATTTATCAGCTTTATATTGGTGAGCCAAAAGGAGACTTATTCCCTCAACTTTATCTGTCCTTGGGTGTGGTTGGCAAATGCCACTAACTGGATTTCTGCTATCTATCTCCCTGAATAGCGTGATTTAAACTATTTTCCATCTGGTTTTGGAGGAGAACCATTTACTCTTAAGTGTCTTTGGTTTAGGGAAGATAGGATTTAGCAGATGGCTGCAAACTATCTGTTTCAGTTCCCTTATTTCACTTGTCCTAGTTTACTAGCTTATCTCATTGTGAGCAACACAGTTACCAGCATCTACCAGGTTGCTCTACCTGCCCCAGGCACTGTAGAGTGAGTAAACCCTCTAGCCCCCAGTGCTGTGTGCCTTTCAGCTGTCCAAGATGTGTGGGACTCCCTCCAGAGAGGAAATAGAAGTGCAAGTCTCATAGAAATATGCCAGCATGTATGCAGTTTAAATTTCTATAGTAGCCATATTAAAAAAGCAAAAAGAAACAAGTGAGATTAATTTTTATTTATTTTTAGACAGAGGGGAAGTGTTGGGAACCGCCCTGACTGGTATCAGAGGCTGAAACCCCCGCCTAGCTAAGGCTAAGGGAACGCCCTTGGAATTGTAAGCCAGTAAGGAGACAAAAGCTTATCTTCCTGGCAGGAATGCTGCTTCTGCTGCTTTATTCATAACTGAACCCCAAAAAGCTTGGTCGGTTAGCCAAAGACGGGTAAGATTCCTCACGGGGGGAACGACCTAAGCCAGGCACGATCACTTTTGGGAGGCCCCCCAAAAGAAGGACTTGGGGGGCTGCAGCAAAAAGGGGGTGATGGACCCTCACTCTTCGGCTTTGACAAAGTCTGAGTTCTCAGCGTCTGGAAGAAAATCTCCTTATCTCTCGGTTGCCTTAGTTCCCTTGCTCCACCTAAGCCTGAAACAATGACAGGGTGGTGCAGCTCGGTACTGAGAAGTGCAGATTCCCCAGGGTGATCAGGCCTAAGAAAGAATATGTAAATTACTGTGAAACCTTCTTTGTTTGGAATGCTCTCAGTTGAATGAGAAGGGTCTTAGGAGGAAGTTATTTTGTTCCTCAGTCTTACAGCTCTTTGACCCCCAACTCAATAGACCGGCAGAGTTCTTTGTTTTCTATAGTTCCTTACTTCCCCTAATGAGTACTGTACTTTACCTGAATTATTATGCAAAATGAGCCTAATAAAAGCAGGTATGGACAGTAAAGCAGCGCGCTCCCCACTAGGGGGGGTGGGCATTTCATCCCTACTTCCCCACAGAAACTAGTCTGTCTCTGTGCATGTGTGTTTTTTCTCGCGTGTTTATCGTCGAGCCATCCACAGCGTTCCATGGTCACTGCTGGCCGGTGACCCACGCGCAACAGGGAAGAGAGGAAGAGAGGGAGAGAAACAGCAATATGTGGTTACCTCTCACATGCCCCCTTCTGGGGACCTGACCTGAAACCCAGGCATGTGCCCTGAGAATCAAACTGATGACCCTTTGTTTCACAGGCTGGTGCTCAATCCACTGAGACACACCAGCCAAGGCAAATCTTTAAAAATATATTAACCCAGTATAGCCAGTTATCATTTTAACATGTGATCACTATAAAAATTATTCTCTTTTTTGCATACTGAAATTTCAAAATTTAGTGTGTATTTTAATCTCATCTTGTGGTAGCCACATTTCAAGTGATCAATAGCCATGTGTGGCTGGTGTCTCCTGTACTATACAGTGAAAGTCTAGAATGAAAAATGTAGTATTTAAGACTGGGCAAAAGCACCCTTGTAAGAAGTATGGTAGAATACATACATTATAAACATCACTCTTTTTATAATTCATGTACAGGGTGAGGCAAAAGTAGATTTACAGTTTTTTTAATGGAAAATAATGCAATAATTAATAAATAATGAGAATAAACTCTGTTTTGTGTACTCATAACTGTAAACCTACTTTTACCCTGCCCTGTGTATTGTGTTCCTTATGGTTTTCCCCTAATATTTAGAGAAGCTTTTGAAATTCCAGTGTTTCTCAGCAGTGCTAAGAATCAAAGCATCCTTCCTCCAATGCTAGGAAGGGATTTTCAAGGGGAAGCATCTCCGTGCCCCAAAGAGAAAGCCCAAGGGGGAGAACTTCTTACCACGGAGCTCTCCTTACTTGGAGAGTCCCTTTCAAAGCTTATTTAGAAGACTCTGGATTTTGTTTTCGAAGAATATTGCTTTTCTTCACAATTTCTTTTCAAAAATTTCATACCTTAGCTTGCAGAGATAAAATGTTTGTACAATAATCTTGGATTTTTCCAGGATGGTGTTAATTTTTAATAGCGTCTCTTTTCAGTCTGTGCATCTTGAAATTTGGTTCGGAAGACAGGACCTCTCCATTGGTTTCGAGTGTGCAATACTGGGGAGTACTATGGTGACCAAGCGACTGGCGCTCAGCAGTTCCCAAACTAGCATTTAATTGTGGACACTTTTCCATAAATGGTTTCAGTAGACTGCTTCTTCCCTGGGGGCTGAAATGGGTCCCAGACAGGCCACGTCTCTCCCGGTGACAGCAGAACACGGCCCTGTGTAGTAGCGCTTCCTTCTCGGGAGACCTAGTTCATGTTACTGTGCACAGGTAAGTCTGAATGTTGAGGGGTGCTTTTTCTGAAAAAGAAATTTAAAGTTATGTAGGAGGCAGCAAGGCTTTCTAAGAATATTTTTGGCAGGCTGATAAAGAAGGATAAAAAAAAGAAAAGAAATGATACAGGCCTGGGAGAGTGGTGCGAGCCATTGGGACGCCGCCAGATACGGGCGTACGCAACTGAGGAACACAATGGCCTTTATTGTTACTATTCAAAAACGCTGTCTACGTCCTTCAATCGTCAACTAAAATTATCTCACTTTCAAAGTCCAGACCCCCGGACTGTGGGTCGGGGGAGGGCCTGGCTTCCAGGCGGCCAAACATTATCCCAGTGTCCTCGGCGGTCCTCCCCTGCGGAGCTGGGTACTGGGGATGGGGAGAGGTGCGTAGAGCCGGGGCGCGTGGCCCGCCTTTCCCGGCTGTCAGTCTCGGGGCCACTCCAGCTTCCAGGTGGGGACGCCCCCTCCCCCGCAGCGCAGCTCCGCGGGCGGGGAGGAGGGGCTGGGCTGCGATTGCCCGCCCCTCTATCTATCACATGGCCGGAGCGCCACAAAAACAACAGCTTTGGCCGTGGCTGGGACTTCAGGACAGGAAACCCGGGGCCCCTGCTACAGCCCCCACCCCATGGAGGAGAGTTTTCTCGAATCCTTTGGGAGGCTGAGCCTCCAACAGCCGCAGCCTCGGCCCCCGGCCCCGCCGCCCCCGCGTGGGACACCCCCGCGCCGACACAGCTTTAGGAAACACCTCTACCTTCTGCGAGGCCTCCCTGGCTCGGGGAAAACAACACTGGCCAGGTAATGCCCCCGGCCCGGCCTGCGCCCCCGGCCCCGGCCCGGCCCCGGCCCGGCCCGCCTGTGTGGAGCCCGGGCCGCGCCGTGGGTTCCGTGCCGCGCTCCCCGAGCACGGTCTTGGCGCTGCGCCCCCGCGCCAGCCCCAGGTGTCACAGCCCTTGCCCGCAGCTGCGCGGGCCCAGGGCCGCGGCCAAGGACCTGCGCCGCCCGGCTTGGGGGCGGGAGGCCCGCAGGGTTCGTGGCCAGGCAAACCCGGGGGCTACTGCAGAGAAAGCCGCGGGGGCCGCCCACCGGTGCGCAGGCACCGCCACCAGCGTCAACAGGCGTCTTCACTCTGGCGGAGAGACGTGGGGCAGGGCCGGTGGCGGAGGCTGGCGGCGCGCTGGGAACCTAGAGGGTTAGGCAGCTGCGTGGCTGGGGCAGCTGCGGAGGCGCTCAGGTGCGCAGGGAGGGGGTTGGCGCGGCCCGCAGACCCTGGTGACAGCGCCACGCGGTGGGCGCCCGAACGAGTTCACCCACGAATTGCGTAGGCGGCCGGAGTGCCAGGTCAGCTCCTACTACGGGGGCCTGCTGTCACTTTGCTAGGCCCACCAGGCCAGCCTCAATCCCATCACTGGATACCTTACACCTGAGGTTCCAGCATCTTTGTCCGGTTCCCTCCCTGCCTGTGCTAACGCTGCCGCCTGCCTCGTCTGCAGGCCACCTCCCTCTGCCCCACGATTCCACTAGCCCTTTAGGACTCAGATCTGTTACAGCATTGGCAGCCACTCCATACACCAGTAGATGCTTGCCTTCTAGGCTCTGGGGCCTCCTGTTTACACCTCTGTGACCACGTTGGTTTTTGCACAAGGTTCTGTTTATCCCAGTGTAAGTTTCTTGAAGGTAGGGGCCCTGGGGTACTCTACCAAGCACAGTGGTGTGGAGAATGCTTTCAATGGAAGAAGTGATCCCTTGTCCTCAGAGAGTTTTCCATTTCCTTAGAGCAGGGGTGTCAAACTCATTTTCACAGGATCCACATCAGCCTCCTGCTTGCCTTCAAAGGGGCAAATGTAGTTTTAGGACTGTATAAATGTAACTACTCTTAACAGTTAAGCGAGAGCTCGGCACTGCCACCAGGTAGAAACAAGGAGCCGGTGGGATAAAACAAGGTGGAGGGTCGTATGCGGCCTGCAGGCCTTGTGTTTGCCACCTGTGCCTTAGAGAGCTGAGGCAAAAGAAGAATCAGGGAGCTTACATTCAGGAGCTGATTTGAATGGGAGGAGAGTCTGGGTCTTTTGAGGGTCAGGAACTGTGACAGCCCTGGGGATGTTTTGCCAGTTTTATGTAGGATTTCCAGCTGATTTGTGGAGTAGAAGCCTTTAACAAAACAATATAGCTACATTTTCACAGATCAAAGGGATGGGTGACTTCCCAAAGACTGTTTGTACCCTTTCCTAAGAAACCTATTTTAGTAAGTTTCTCTCTGTCTGGGTGGGGAGGTTGAGGGTGCAGAGTGGGGGAGCCCAGCAGAAGGAGGTTATTTTGTGTGTAAGTCATGGGGTGACATCTATTAATGACAGAGTAACTTCTGCATTCAAATCCTGTTTAGTTTTACTTCGGCTTTGCTGATCTGTGGCCTATCACACACTGAGTGTCAAAGAAGGAAATGAATGTCTTTGTCCACATTGTTTTTATAGCTGCTCAAAAGGAAAGTCATACCATGAGTGGAGGTACATAGACTTGACCATCCGAAATGGTGAGATTTGGACCTCACCTTCCTTATCTATAAAGTGAGTGACTTGGCCTCAGTTGGACTTGAAGTTCTCTGCTGGCTCTAACATTCTACACTTTTAGGATTTTAATTCCTGGGTAATGTTTAGCTAAGCAGAAGACACTGGATGAGGGATCACTGGCCTGGGAGTCTGCAGATTGTGCCTTTAGATCCTGTTTGTCACGAAATAGCTGGTGACTTTGGGCAATCACTTAGCTTCTCTAGGACTTATTTTCCTTATATGGGAATACTTAGAAATGATTAGGTTAGATGACTTATTGAAGATCCTTCTGGCTGTTAATTGTCTTAATTCTAGTTGTCAGAGATCGTTTGTTAATAATTGCTAGGTGAAGATCTCTGACCTTGGAGTCCACTTATGGCTCCAAATTCAAGCTTTGCCACTGTGATCTTCACTCAACTCCCCTGCACTTCCATTTACTTCCTGTTAAGTGGGAATATGTGCTCTGCCTACTTCAGAGGGTTGTAAGGATTAAATATGTGAGAGAACTTGTTAAACTTTAAATTTTATGTATTTATTTTTAGAGAGAGGGGAAGGGAGGGAGAGAAACATTGATGTGAGAGAGACATCTATTGGTTACCTCTTGCATGCCCCCCAACTAGGGACCAAACTCGCAACTTGGGCAGGTGTCCTGACCAGTAATCAAACCAGGCAACCTTCCACTTTGTGTGATGACACTCAACCCTCTGAGCCACACCCTCAGGGCAATTTGTTAAACTTTAAAGTGCTATATAAATTTTAAGAGGTATTAGTTACTGCTTAAGATGTTGGCCAGCTGAGGTAAATCTTCAAGGTGTTACTGGGGAGGAGACTGGCTCTGAGTTGTCCTGTTAGGCTGGGTGTTGGCGGTTCTGGGAGCCGAGGGACCTCGGCACAGCTTTTGGCAGGTTGTGATTTATACAGAAATCTGGGAAACAAGCAAGGAAATAGGCCACAGTTCAGTAAGAAGGGATGCATGCATGAGGGTGAAGTGGGGTGGTAGATGTCACAGGCTGCAGCCCTCAGGGATCTGCCTTTCCCACTTTTAAGGGCGTCAATGGGGGAGAGAAGGAGAATGCCAAATTGTTTTAAAAAATGCACATGTACATAATCTGAATTACTAATTTTAGTAGAGTAGACTTTTCTTAAGAAAAAATACACATGTAGAAAATGGTAAAACTGTGAGGCTATCTCACGTATGGTTGGATTCTGGGAAATTCATATTTTTTATATTGGGAAATTCATATTTTCTATATTCTATGTATGTTCTATATTTTCCAGATTTTCTATAATGAACATGTATTTATTGAATCAGAAAAATAAAAATGCAGGTCCATCTTTTTTTCTGTTTAACTTTTAACTTTCATTTAATTAAAGAAATAATAAAAATGCTTTTGAAATTAGGATATGTCTTGTCTTCCAAATCAATGTTGGATTTCTATTCTTTTCACCTATTTGTTTTCATAGTTTGAAGGGGCTGCAATATGGAAACCATCTATTTAAATTATTTGGTGACATTAAAAACAATATTTTGTAGTTAAAAAAAATTTTAAATACCTCACAGCAATAAAAAAAAAAAGCATGCCTCCCAAATCTGTTCTATCACCTCTATTTCATTTTAAAAACATTGTAAAAATGGGTTCTTATCATTGACCTGTAAGTCCTACTTCCAGGACAACCTGAAGGTAACAATTGGACAAGTACACGAAGACAGAAGAATGTTCATCACAGACCTTTTTTATATAATAGAAAAAAATGAGCCAATGTAAACATACAAAGATAGGAGACTGGCTTATAAGTCAGGCAGTCATTAATGGGAACATGGATGTGTATGTTCCCTTTCATGTGGCATACAAATATTACACCCCATTAAGTTAAAAAACCTGTGACAAAGCTATCTATCATGTATATATACACATACACATGTATACACACAAATCCCATTTTTTGTTCAAAGAAAGTGGTGTACATATCCTCATAGACAAATGTGTGGGAAGATAGACATCTTTTGATAGTTGTGGACTTTAAATAGTGGGATTATGGACTTTCCCTCTTTATTTCTCATGTTTCTACAACAAATATGTATCACTTGTTAACTTTTTGAAGGTGAAAATAACTTTTTACACTTGAAAACAGTTTTGTTCAATAACCTGGTGTGATAGACCCAGGTTGTTGACAAAGCACTTATTAAATAACAAAATAAATGTCATTTGCTATATAAAAAGTCTTTCGTAGGTTCATTTTCAGTTGGACATATACTAGGAAACTGTTGTTTTAAATCATCACCCAGGGACAAGCTTAGAGAGGAAGGGAGGGAGAGAAACATTGATCGGCTGCCTCTCATAAGTAGGGATCCAACCCACAACCTAGGCATGTGCCCTGACCGGGAATCAAACCCTCTTTACCTTCGGGTTTACAGGACAATGCTCCAACCAACTGAGCTACACTGGCCAAGGCAGGAAACTTTTTTAATCCATGAGGAGATTGATTTTAATACTTATTGTTATTAATTTTATGTTAATTATTCAATATTTTATTGATTTTTATTAGCATATGAATTAGCCTAGGTCACTTGATTCTTCAGCATCTCAGGTTCTTTTCCATTAAAATGAAGTTACTTTTCCATTAGTAAGTTTATTGTAAGGATTGAGACTACTATGGTAAACAGATTCCACAACCTTGTGTAGAAAACACTGTGGAATATGTGGGCTTTCTAAATACCAACCATTGGTTATTTTTTACTGATCAGTAATAATAATATTCACTAAGTGCTTGTACAACTATTAGTATTTGTTTAGTAAGGTATAGATCAAGTAAGATTGAGAGAAGGAACCCATACAAGACTAGGGAATAGAAAACAATGATCAGTACACAGCTATGGGTTGATGACATTTAATGGGAAGACCATCTTATATTGTGTTGGTGTTCAAGGCCAGGGCTGTCACTGAAGATGATTAGAAAGACAGAATAATTAGGAAGAGTAGTTTCCTCCCTGTAGAGGAGGTTCTGGAGGTGGCCCTGAAGATGGGGAGACTGGTGAAACAGAGGAGAAGGATTAGCACTGGACTAAGGAACTGAGAGGGAGCTGGGTGTCTCTCGGGCTGGTAAGGAGAGTGGTTGCATGGTGCAGATGGTTCAATGAGTGAATATATTGGTTAGGTCAACCCAGGGCCAGATCATGGAGAACATTAAAAGCTGGGCAAAGGAGTACAGAGTTGATAAAATGGGATTCCCATCTCAAGGCCCCTTCACGCAGCAGATGCAGTGCTCTCTGACTCCACAGCTGAACTGATGCCCCAGGATCTGCACCTCCCCAATCCTCCCACCTCAGTGAAAGCGTCTGTGGATGGTCTGTTTACTCCCGTGTTGCATGTATGTGTGCATGTGTGTGAAAAGTCTCCCTTTTGGGTTGTTTTAACTATTTTTAAGGGTACAATTCAGTGGCATTAATTACATGATGTTGTGCAACCATCAGCACTTATTTATTTAAGTTTTTTTGTCATCCCAAACACAAACTTTGTACCAATTAAGCAATAATTCCCTGCTCCCCGCTGCCTTCAGCCCCTGGTAACCTGTGATCTTCCTTCTGTCTCTACGTATCTGACTGCTGTAGCTGCCTCGTGTAAGTGGAATCACACAATATTTGTCCTTTTGTTTCTGGCTAAATTCACTTAGCTTTATGTTTCTAGTTTCTTCCATGTTACAGCATGTGTCAGAACCTCACTACTTTTTGTGGCTGAATAATATTGCATTGCATGGGTATACCATTCATTTGTCCTTTTGAAATGAAATAAATTGAAATGGCAGTAGTAGAGGGTATGCTTCCCTTTTCTTTTAATGGCCTTATTTGAAAAATTAAAAGTTTTCAACCTCATCTCAGTTCCTTAAAAGTTTTTTGAATCTTTACATATCAGTCAAAGCAAAGTCTGGGACCCACACTCCAGCAGTTTGCACCCTCTGTAACGCTGCAGTTCTTGGCACCATCACATGGTTTCCGACATGGCTCAGAGGACTTAGAGGATGCCTCCTGATGGCTATCTTTCCTCCTGGCGTGTACCTCTGGATAACATGGAATTTCCCATGAAGAGAAATACCTATTCATTTCTTGGCATTAGAGCTCTCCAAGGAAGTGAAAGGATGCTTTCCTGGTGTGGTGGAGTGACAAGACAGAGACATGGGCAATGGTATACTTTACAAAGCAGTAGTTAAATGTGAGAAGCGGTGAGAGAAGGAGATCAGCGAGGTCAGCTAAACAGAGTCATTAGACTCTGAAGGCTATGATGCTCAGCAATGCTCCCAGCCCCCAGGCCTGGCCTATGGTGGTTTTATGGATGAGGCCAGGGCTTTCAGAAATGAAGAGAAATGAAGACAAAGCCAAAATAGGACATGTGTGGTATGCCAAGCCTGTATATGTGAAAATAGAGTATCAGGCGTGTGACATCTTAAATTTTTAGTCACTTAAGTCTACTGGGAGAAACTACTGACTTATTTTTTTTCTAAATTTATCTTCTAAGCCCATTAAAAAAAGTTTTGTTTTTTTTTTGCGGGGGGAGGGAGAAAGAGAAGAAGAAAAACATCAATGTGTGGTTACCTTTTGCTCATCCGCTACTGGGGGACCTGGCCCACAACCCAGGCATGTAACCTGAGTGGGAATTGAACTGGAGACCCTTTGGTTCACAGGCCAGCGCTCAATACACTGAGCTACACCAGCCAGGGCTGACTTTTTATGTTTTTAATGATTTTCCTAAAGTGGGTCCTAAATCTCCCTCCCCACTGCTCAAAGTCCCTGCAATGCCTCTCTTTACAAGGTGGGAGAATGAGGACTGTCAGTGCCGCGTGTGTTTAACAGAAAGTAGGAACACAGCACAGTGTGTCTTTATCATCACTCATTGGAAAGGCTGTCCAGCTATACAGAAGACTCGCCAATACCACAGTCCTGGGGCCGTTGAACTGGAGCAATATAATATTGCAGGACTGGCTTGTTGATGAGAGAAGCAGTGGAAATAGAGGAAGAAATGAAAGGGGAAGAATGTTTCCATAGAAAAACCTCAGGGGATGTACATGATGTTCTCGTAGAGTCCATCTGGTCCACACCCAACACTATAAGCCCTGAAAGGTTAAGCATGTTGATCAAATCATGAGGACAAATTCTCCTGATTTCGAGTCCAGAGCCTTTTCTTCCTCAGCAAAGGAGAGGTGAATGTGAGTGATTGGTGAGAGTGGTGAGGTTATTTGGAGCTGTTCTGTAATGAAAACACACTCAAAGACCCTAGTAAGAGGGCTAAGTTTACCTGGATTTTAACTTCAGAGTAAGGAAGCCACATTTTATTACCTGTCACTATTGTGATGTTTCTTCTGATATAAAAGAAATTACCAGGGGATTAATTTTCATTAATGTCGTATCACTGGCAGCAATGGAAGGAGATGAGATTTAGATTTTTTAAAATTTATTTTTAGAGAGAGGGGAATGGAGAGAGAGAGAGGGAAAGACACATGGATGTGAGAAGGAAAAGTTGATCAGCTGCCTCTTACATGTGCCCTAACCAGGGACGGAACCTATAGCCCAGGTATGTGCCCCGACCAGGAATTGAACTGGCAACCTTTCACTTTGTGGGATAACATGCAACTGAGCCACATGGGTCAGAGCAAGATACAGACTTTAAAATAAGCATTTATGTAATATGATAAAGGAAAACTAGTCTAATGTCTAAAGGTTTCTTCATAAGAATCTCTATCACATCATATATATGGCTTGTTTTTTTAATCAAGGTAAGAGCCCAGAAGAGGGGAAGGGAAAATGGAGAAAGAAAAGACAGCCCACGTTTACTGAGTGTCAACTGTATGCCTGGCACTTTATATAGGCTGACTGACTGGATCTTTACAACAGCCCTAAGATAGTTATTTTTATTTTATAGATAAGGACCTTAAGATCAGAGAATCACACCTGTGGTTCCAACACTCGAGATTTTGTAAAACACACAGTGGCCGTACCTCACCAGGGATGTTCACGAACATACATACCTCTTTTCACATCCTCTTTTCACAGTTATTTGGGCGTCCTACTGAAGTAATATTGTACAACTAAGGTATGTCAATGCGCTCTCCCCACATTTTTTAAGGAAATTACAAAGACAAGGATCTGAGGGGCTTTCCCTGTCTCTGACGCAGTGCCTCCTACACTGTCCGGTGCTTTGACTTCCTCTTCTTCCTTGCATTAGTACCACCTGACATATACTTACTTGTTGATTATCTGTTTCTTTTACTAGAAAGCCTCATGAGATGTGTTATCTCATTCACCCAACAGTGGTACTAAAAAGGGATTTAAAAGTATCAAAGATGCAGCTCCCATTTAAGCAGCGGTCAAAAAGAGCCCACAGTGACAGTATTACTGCATGGCCACTGTTCTGTTGTCTATAGTTGACTTAAGACATTCTGGGAAACACAGCTACACACGGGTTAATACTGAGGTAGGTGTGCTTCTAATTCCTCTGTTTGAGCATGGTTGAAGTGACCAATAGAACATAAATGTGGGCAGTCTGTCTCATTGCTAGATTCTGTGGAAGGTTGTTGTTTACATACAAGACTCTAAAAGGAATTTCTGCTACACAGTGCTCACGAAGGCCATCTGGGAGTCTGGATTATATCTGATCAACAGGCCTACTGTAAAGGCATGAGGGGTTAGAGAAGAGCATGCAGTAGGACAGACTGGGAAACTGTTCGCTGGAGTTCCCTTAGCCACTGTGGCTTAGGAATCCATAGTGCTGGAGATAGTTGAGGTCCATCTCTGCAAGGGGTCAGCCTTGGCATGTTAGTTGGCAGCACCAAGAAGCTCAGGCCACACCAGGCCTTAGAGGAAACAGTCCCAAGTTATAAACAGGGGGGTTCTCTCCCCTGCTCCTCAGGCAGCTATTTTATACCTCTCAGTTTAAAGTCCTCGAGGGGAGTTCTAATAATATTCAGAGGAAGTGCTGGGGTCCAAGAAGCATCCTTTCTCACAGTCTCCTTTTGGGGTACATCCAAAGTTTGGTTAAAATTATCAATGCGTAAGAGTGATTAAATAGAAAATTTCTTCACACAGTTTGGGACCCTGTAAAAAGCATTTGCATCATTAAGGCAGCAGAGCCTAACATTCAAGAACCATTCATGGAACTATTCATACATTGACTAAATATTGAGTTTCTCTCACGTGCCTGACATTCTTCTAGATGCTCCAAATAGATCAGGGAACAAAAGACACATGAACTCATGAACACATATTCTGTCCAAGAAAAAAATTTCTGAAGGAAAGAAGAAAAGTTTAAACAGCATTTGCTCTGCTCTGTTCTCTCAAAATATGAACAACAGCAAAAAGGTTTCCATAGCTGGTCCAATTGAATTATATGTACCCTCAGGAAACATTCCACACATGCAGGAGGAGATAAATCACTGAACATCATGTTCACTGAAACTTGTTCATGATAGGCAAAACTGCAGACAAACTAAATGTCACCACAGAAAAGAATAAATAAATGTGGTTTGTTTATTTTATAGCACCCAAGCACAGTGGTTTAGTTCATAGCTCTGGGACCAGGAGCCTAGGTTTTAATCCAGCTCTGCCACTCACTGGTCTCTCCTCTCATCCCACTTTATTGATATAAATAACATATTACCTCGTTCAAGTTCATGGTGTTCGATGTGTTGATTTGATTCACTTGTGTATTGCAAAAATGTTTACCAACATAGCTTAATACCTCTATTATGTCACATAATTACCATTTGTTTTTTCATGGTGAGAGCATTTAATATCAACATTCTTAGCAACTTTCAAGTATATAATACTGTGTTAACTACACTCACCATGCTGCACATTAGATCTCCAGAACTTATTCGTCATATAACTGGAAATTGATATCCTTTGACCAATATCTCCCCATTTCCTCCACCCCCCTTCACCTGGTAACTACCACTCAACTCTGTGAGTTTGACTTTTTTAAATTCTACATATTAGGTCATACAGTATTTGATTTATTTCACTTAGCATAATGCTCTCAAGGTTCATCCATGTTGTTGCAGGTAGCAGGACTTCCCTCTTTCCCATGGCTGAATAATATTTCATCATATATATATATATGTACCACATCTTTATCAACTCATCTGTTTATGGACCCTTACCTTGTTTCCATATCTTAGCTATTGTGAATAATGCTGCAGTGAGCAACAGAGAGATGATAGCTCCACTAGACTCTGTTTTCATTTCTTTTGGGCAAATATCCAGGAGTGAAATTGCCAGACCATATGGTAGTTCAATTCTTAATGTTTTGCGAAAACTCCACCTTGTTTTCCATAGTGGCTACATCAATTTACATTCATTCACACCAACAGTTCACAAGGGTTCCTTTTTCTCCACATCCTGGCCAACAAACACTGAAGTATCTCTTGTCTTTTTGATGACAGCCATTTTAACAGGTGTTAAGTGATTGTTGTTTTTGATTTGCATTTCCCTGATGATGCTGAACTTTTTGTTGTTGTTCATGTACCTGCTGGCCATTTGTATGTCTTCTTTGGTAAAATGTCTATTCAGACCCTCTGTCCATTTTAAAATCAGATTTATCTATGCTATTGAGTTGTATGAGTTCTTGTTGTATATTAGCCCCCTATATATATATATATATATATGATTTGTAGGCAGTCTTTTCATTTTATTGGTTTCTTTTGCTGTGCAGAAGACTTAGTTTGATATAACCCCACTTGTTAATCTTTCCTTTTGTCGTGTATGTTTTTGGTGTCATATCAAAAAAAAATGTAGCCTAGACCAATGTCAAGGAGTTTTTCCCTATATTTTCTTATAGGAGTTTTATGGTTTCAGGACTTATGTTTATGTCTTTCATCTATTTTCAAGTTAATTTTTGTGAGTTGTATAAGATAGGGCTCTATTTTTATAGTGCATGTGGTTATCAGTTTTCCCAACACCATTTATTAAAGAGACTATCTTTTCTCTATTAAATATTCTTGTTTTGCTGGTCAAATATTAGTTGACTATATGTGAGGGTTTATTTCTGGGGCTTAGAGTTCTGTTCAATTGATCTATGTGTCTGTTTTTATGCTAGTACCATAGTATTTTGATTACTGTAGCCTTGCAGTATAGTCTGAAATCAGGAAGTATGATGCCTCCAGCTTTTGTTATTCTCAGATTGCTTTGTGTAGTTTGAGGTCTTTTGTAGGGTCATATAAATTTTAGGATTTTTTGGTACTATATATGTGAAAAATGCCTTGGAATTTTGATAGGGATTGCACTGAATTTGTAGATGACTTTGGGTAGTATGGACATCTTAGCAATACTAATTCTTCTGATTCATGAACATGAAATAGCTTTTCATTCGTGTGTGTCTCTGCAGTTTCCTTCATCATAGACTTCTTGTTTTCAGTGTACAGATCTTTCACCTCTTTGGTTACATTTATTCCTAAGTGTTTTTATTGTTTTTGATACTATTGTGAATAGAATTATTTTCCTTATTTCTTTTTCAGATGTTTTGTTGTTGGGGTGTAGAAATGCAACTGATATCTGTTCATTGATTTTGTGTCCACCACTGGTCTTAATTTCTCATTTGTGACCTTTGAGTTACTAGCAGTACTTATATTACAGGTATATTGGAGCATTATATGAGAAGCATAAAGCCAGAATAGTGCTTAGAACATAATAAGCACTTAATGAACATTAGCTATGTTTATTATTTTGCTGATAATGTAACATAGCACTTAAAAGCAATGGACTAAGTCCATAAGTCTACATGATTTAAAAATATAATTTTCCTTTATTTATTCATTCAAAAAATATTTACACACTCATAGATGGAGAACAAATGATAGCTGGTGGGGGGAGATTAGAGGGTGGAGGGATTGAGCAAAAATGAAAAAAGACTCATGGACATGGACAACAGTGTGGTGATTGCTTGGGGTAGGGGGATGTAACGGGACAAAATGGTAATGGAAAAGTTTAATAAAGATGATATATTCAAAAGAAAAAAGAAAAAGAAATATTTATTGAGTATCTACTGTATTCCAGTTAGTGTTCTAGGTACTTTGAAATCACCAGTGAACAAAAAAAGACAAAGATCTTGCCCTCAGGGACCTTATATGCCAGAGGTAGGGATGTAAAAATATAATGAAATTGTGTTATTTCAGGAATTGATAAGTGCTGTGGAAAAGGGAGAAGAGAAAAGAGAAGGACAGTAAGGGTGTTTGGGATTGCCAGAGTTAGGGTGGAGGTTGGTTGAATTTTAAGCCAACAAAACAAATATGAGAAAATGTAACCAATTATCAGTTCCTGGTGATGGGTATACAGCTGTTTGCTACAGTATTTCTTTCGCATTTCTATTATTTTTTCTCAAAATTCCTCTCTGATACAAGAGATAAAAAACAATGAGTCTGAAATGTAAAGGGAATTGGCCAAGAAGCAGAAAAATGTGAAAGGAGCTAAATGAGATACATTTTTTAAAAAGAATCTAATGTAAATATTGGAATTTTGAAATCCATTAGAGATAGAAATGAGCAAAATTACAACACAGAAAATTAAAGTCACATAGAAGACAAGGGTGAGAATAAATATAACCAAATAAAACCAGAAAAAAATATACCCAAAGCAACAATTGCAGATATAATAGGACATACTTCTGAGTAAAGTCCTAAACAAAAGTGTTAAGAAATAAATTAAATACCTAGACATATCCTGATAAGACTGTTGTAAAAGCTGTTAACTAACTACCCCTACTTCCTTAGTTCCTTTTTGTTAGGTGCGGCAATGTGCCAACTTTGAACCTGTTTCCCGGCCCCTTGCTTCTTCCTGCTGTATAGAATATGGATGAGAGCTGTACCTGCAGTGGCACCCTGTGCCCACTTGGAGATACAGGAGAAGGAATGGGAGCTGCCTGCTAAGAAACACACATTTAGTGTTTACATGGAGGAAGATTAAAGCAAAAAGAAAGATGGTGGACACCGAGGCCCATGCGATACCAGCTCTGGATTCTACTTCTGGATCCCTTTCTCTACATATATATATTTAAAAAGCCACTGTGATCTGAGTTTTCTGTTAAGTGCAATTGAGCCCACTTTTCACTGAAACAAATTTGAACTATAAACATCTATGGAAAGAATTGTAATCCAGTAATTCTCATTGAGACAAATTACTAATGGAAGACAACAGAGAGGAATTCTCAGACCCACGTGCTCACAAAGTACATAACACCCATGTGCCCTTTGTACAGACATCAGATGAAATTATGCCGAAGCACCATGCCAAAGCTTTGTAAACCTGGATGAGTTATTTACTGTCTTGAAGCCTTAGTTTGTTTACCTAATAACTAGAAAACATTTACTTTATAAAGTTGTTAATAAAGATTAAAGACAGTTAACATATGTCCAGTACTTTGGTTAGTACTTAGAACTAACTTTTGGGGAAAAAAAAGAAAATTTATTGGAAGAATCAACTTTACCCTGAGAAGGATCAAAACATCAAGAAGGAGATATATTTTTATTTGATATTGTTCAGATATATCTCTACAAGAAAATAGGAAAATAAAAGTTTAAGTTTTATAAAGGAATGATGTGCTGATATTCAGTATAATCAAGAAAATATTGGAAAAGAGGATAATGAAGAAGAACTTACACATGAAGCTTAGAGGAACAAAATATAAAAGTCAATGACAGGCCTAATTATTTGTTATTTAGTATAGAATAAAATTATTTTAAAACAATGGGGAGTTAATTAATTAATTATTCATTCAGTGGTTTGGGGATTACCAGGTTGCCATGTGGGAAAAAAATCAAGTTAAATCCTTAGCCAATGTCACATGCCAGAATAAAATTTTGAATGGATTGGGGAATACAATGTGTTAGAACACAGATGAATATTTACATAAACTTGGGAAGGGAGAAATTGTTGTAAATGTATTAAGAAGGGCAGAAAATAGAATACAAAAAAGAGATATATGTGACTAGAAAAATTTCCAAAAATTTAGACTCTTATGTTAGAGTTTTGTTATAAACAATTATAAAGTAATTGATGTACTCAAGAAATTTACATATTTACTAAGAAAGACATACATCTCCCAATAAGGAGGTTTTATTAACAATCAGACAAGGACACAGAAATGCAATTCACAAAAGAGTATCTTGAAATGACCAGCATACAGCCTTACTGATAATCAAAGAAGTTGGGGACATATTAAATACCTAACCATCAAGCACTGATTAAATAAATTATGGTATATCCATAGGGATACCTATGTCATAAACATTAAAAATAATGTCATAGAGTAATATTTCATGAAGTTGGAAATAATTACTATGGAAATAACATTGGTGAAAGTTGGTATACTCTGTTTGTTTTTATAAAACAAAACGTCACATGAAAAAGAATTATATCTACTTATCTCCCAGTCAATCAATCAATCAATCAATCAATTATCTCCTGGAGAGAAAAATCAAAATTTTAATTATTTTTAGATCAGGGAATATAGGAGCCTCTTTTCTGTGGTTTTCAGTTTCAAACTATTCTGTAGTGGATGTGTATTTCTTTGCTAATTAGAAAAGAAAAACAATATATATGTATATATGTACATGTGTGCGTGCACGCGCGCATATATATCTCCTCACCCAAAGACATGACATGACTTGATTTTAGAGAGAGCAGAAGGGAAGGGGGAAACATTGATGTAAGAGAGAAACATCAATCGGTTGCCTCTTATACATGCCCCAACTGGGGACCAAACCCACAACTTAGGCCTGTGCCCTGACCCGGAATTGAACCTGCAACCTTTCAGTTTATGGGACAGTGCTCCAACTAAGTGAGCCACACTGGCCAGGGCAGGAAAATCAGTATTTTTAATGTTTGTTTAGACAAAGACACAGGAGATAGCTTGAGGAGATACCCACTGGCCATATTTGGGACAACTTGAGCATCATAAAGAATAACTGGAAAGGATTATTAAAAGGGAAGGGAAAGTTCTTTATAAGACAATGCCACCTAGTAAATTACATAATGAGAAAATCAATATTCTGCACTCCCAATGCAATCAACTGCCAGACATTCATTAGCAATAAGGTAAAGATCATTAACGGAACGGTTGGGGTTTTACAGTTTGGCACCCCCCCCCATTACATAATATCACAAATGAAGAGAGGTGGCTGACACCACTTTCCAGCCAAGTGATCAAACTTAGCACACATTGTTGTTATGTGCAATCAGAACTACACAAATATCACCTCTGTACTTTCCTTCCAAAATGTTTAACCTGGATCTAATCATGAGGAAACAACCAGAGATACCCACAATGTGAGGCATGCTCAAGTCAACTGACCTGGACTCTTTAAAAAGCAGAACCAAAGAGGGCATGAGGATAGTGCAAGATTAAAAGATCCTGAAGAGATGTAAGAGCTAAGTGCAGTACTTGAACCTATGACCAATATTACTGGCACCACTGAGGAAATTTAAAAAGATATAAATTTTAAAATTTACTAACATCAGCTATTACAATTTAATGTTAATTTTTTAGATGTGAAAATGTTATTGTAGTTATGTAGGAGAATGGTCTTATTCATAGGAGACACCTGACAAAGAATTTAGGAACAAAATGTCATGATGTTCAAATGGTTCATCAAAAATACACATTTTTGATATGTATTTTGATGTGAGATACTTCTGGTCAAGATGGCAATGTAGGCAGACATGGCTCAACTCTTCACACAACCACATCAAAATTACAAGTAAAATATAGAACAACCATCACTCAGGAACACCAGAAATAGAGTTGAAAGGAAGTGTGACAACTATAGAATTAAAGAAACCACATCCATCCAGACTGTTAGTAGGGGTGCAGACATGGAATTGGCTGGCCCTACACCCATGTGAATAAAAATTTGAGAGGGATATCGTGGGAGCGAGAGTCCCAGGCCCACACCAGACCCCCCAGCTCAGGATTCCACTGCCAGGAAGATAAGTCCCCAGAACTTCTGGCTGCAAAAACCAGTGGGGATTGAGTAGAGAAGGCTGCTGGAGCCACAAGCATTTCCTCCTGGGGAACCCACACACTGACTCACCTACTCAAGACTTGCTCCTTTTGAGCTTCAGCACTGGAGTGGCAGCTTGAATGGCACCAGTGGTATACAGGGAGAGACTGAAGTGTCTGGCATTGGGGTGAGCAGAGGTCATTGTTCCTTTGCTGAACCCTCCCCCCACCTCCAGGACTGGAGTCTCATATTTGAGACTCCATCAACCTGGCTAACACTGTGTGACCCCCTTGGAGATCCACAGAGGCTCTACCCCACCCAAATTATCAGCCCACCCAAGCTGCTTTTTCATAAGAATGGTTGGTCTTGGCTCCTAAATCCTATCAAACAACAGCTGGCTTCAGTGAGCCCTAGTGGCAGCCAGATTAGACTCACAGTTTGGCTTCACTTGGGAATCTCCAAGCCCAGCACAAGTAGCAGCCATATTAGATTGCTTTACAGCTCAGGCAGGGTACCCCATGCAAAACACAAGTGGGGGCTGACCTTGGCCTGTACCACCCGGGAAACTGGGGAAGAACCCAGTGGACAGCTACAGACCACTTTGGAGCACCAACACCCTGCCCCTGCACAGCTGATTTTCTATGGAGGGTGGAGGTTGGTGGTCAGTGGTCACAGCCAGTCCTTGCAGCTGACTGGCCTGGGTAAATTCCTCCCATCCATCTGCCAAAAGCAACCAAGGCTAACTATAAGAGGAGGGTGTACTCAGCCCACACAAAGGGTGCACCTTGAGTACCCAGCTTGGGTTATAGGGGAGGCCGTGCCATTAAACACTACAGGACACCAACTACATTAGGCCACACTACCAAGTATGAAGCCAAAGCACCTCTACCTAATACATAGAAACACGGGGAGGCTGCCAAAATGAGGAGACAAAGAAACATGGAATGAAAGAACAGATCAAAACTCCAGAAAAAGAGCTAAATGAAATGCATATAAACAATTTATCAGATGCAGAGTTCAAAACATTGATTATAAGGATATTCAAGGAACTTAGTGAGGACCTCGGCAGCATAAAAAGACTCAGTCAGAAATGAAGGATACAGTAATAGAAATAAAGAACAATTCACAGGGAAGCAACAGTAAAATGGATGAAACTGAGAATCAAATCAGTCATTTGGAACATAAGGAAGCAAAAAACAACCAATTGGACCAAGAAGAAAAAAGAATTCCCCTAAATGAGGATAGTATGAACAGCCTCTGGGACAACTTTAAGAGGTCCAACATTCGCCTCTTAGGCACCAGAAGGAAAAGAGAAAGAGCAAGAAATTGGAAATCCATCTGAAAAAATAGTGAAAAGGAAACTTCCCTAATTTGGTGAAGGAAATAGACATGCAAGTCCAAGGAAGTGCAGAGTCCTGAATATGATGGATGAAAAGAGGCCCACTCCAAAACACATCTTTAATAATTAATTACCTTAAAGGCCAAAGGTTAAAGAGAGACTCTTGAAAGAGAAGTTAGTTCCCAGAAGGTTCCCAGATGGGAGGGGTATGGGGAAGAATGGGTGAAGAAGTGAGGGGATTAAGAAGTACAAATAGGTAGTTACAGAAGAGCCACGGGGATGTAAAATACAATACAGGAAATGGAGTAGCCGAAGAACTTAAACGCATGACCCATGGACATGAACAATGGTGGGGGGATTGCCTGAGGGAGTAGGAGACGCTGGGTGGAGGGAGGCACAGGGAGAAAAATCAGGACAACTGTAATAGCATAATCCATAGAATACAATTAAAAAATACATATGTGAGAACTAGAATAATCCAAAAATTTATATGGAACCACAAAAGACCCTCAATAGTCACAGCAATCTTTAAAAGAAGAACAAAGTCAGAGGAGTCATGCTACCTGATATCCAACTCTACTACAAGACCATAGTAGTCAAAACAGCATGGTACTGGCCTAAAAACAGAAGCATAGATCAATGGAACAGAATAGAGAGCCTAGTAATAAACCCATGCATATATGGTCCATTAATATTTGACAAAGGAGGCAAATATATACAATGAGGTAAAGACAGTCTATTCAACAAATGGTGCTGGAAAAATTAGACAGGTACATGCAAAAAAAAAAAAAAAGAAAAAGAAACTAGACCACCATCTTATACCATATACAAGAATAAACTCAAAATGGATTAAAGTCTTAAATGTAAGACTCACCACCTTAAAACTCCAAGAAAAAAACATAGGCAGTAAAATCACAGACCTATTTATTTTAGTAATATTTTTTTTTTGATATATCTCTTTGGGAAAGGGAAACAAAAGAAAAACAAATGGGACTACATTAAACTAAAAAGTTTTTGCACAGCAAAGGAAACCATCAACAAAATGAAGAGATAATTTGCTGAATGGGATAACATACTTGACAAGGGGTTAATTTCCAAAATATGTAAAGAACTTATATAACTCAATAACAAAACAACAACAACAAAAAACTCCCCAAACAATCCAATTTAAAAAATGGGCAAAGGACCCTAATAGACACTTCTCTAAAGAAAATATCCTGATGGCCAATAGACATATGAAAAGATGCTCAACATCACTAATTGTCAGAGAAATGCAAATTAAAACCACAGCGAGATATCACCTCATACCTGTTACAATGGCCATCATCAATAAATCAACAAACAAGTGTTGGCAAGGATATGGAGAAAAGGGAACTCTTTTGCACTGATGATGGGAATGCAGATTGGTATAGACAATGTGGAAAACAGTATGGAGGTTCCTCAAAAACTTAAGGATAGAACTGCTTTTTGACCCAGTGATTCCACTTTTGGGTTTATATCTGAAGAAACCCTAAGCACTAATTCAAAAGAATATATGCACCCCTATGTTCATTGCAGTGTTATTTACAACAGCCAAGGTATGGAAGCAACCCAAGTGCCCATCAATAAGGGAATGGATTTAAAAAAAAGCTGTGGTACATACATACAATAGAGTATTACTAGGCCATAAAAAGAATGAAATCTACCATTTGTGACAGCATGGGTGGATCTAGAGGATATAATGCTAAATGAAATGTTAGTTGGGAAAAAAACAAATACCATATGATTTCACTTATATGTGGAATCTAAAGAACAATATAAATGAACAAACAGAAGGAAACAGAAGGTTGCCACAGGGGAAGGGGCCTGGGGGAATGGGTGAAAAATGTGAACGGACAGAAATACAGATTGGTAGTTACAAAACATTCCCTATGATGTACTTTACATCTTTATGTAAAGTACAACATAGGGAATAGAGTCAATAATATTCTAATAACTATGCATGGTATCAGATGGGTACTGGAAATATCAGGAAATACCACTTTCTAAAGTACCCGATTGTCTAACCACTATGTTGTACATTTGAAATTAATACAAACTGTAAACTGTAATTGAAAATTAAAAAATATATATGAGAGGCAAAATGTTAACAACTGGTGACTATAGATGAAGTATTCATTGTATTCTTTCAATTTGTATCTATAGGTGAACGTTTTCTAAATATAAACCTTTGTGGAGGGGAAGTTTCCAACTTTGTGGGAATAATAGGAGAAAAGCATAAATGAGACTTGAGGGGTATGGCAAACAAATACATGTGTAGACCTTGTTTGGCTTTTGATTCAAACCAGCCCACCATAGGAATATGTTTATGAGGCAATCAGGAAAGTTTGAACACTGATAGGACATTTGGTGAAATGAAATACAAAGCTGGTGAGATTAGATTCGCCATCTGATAATTATAGAAGCTAGGCCGTGGGTACATGGGGAATGCTTGTATTATTCTGTCTACTTTTGCATGTCTCAAAATTTCCATAATGAAAAGTTAGGGAGTAAATTATATAGTTACATTGTATTTTGTGTATTTCCATGGTTTTCTATTATGGGATAAAAGAGTATACAGAAGAATGATTAAGCTGTGAATCAAGGGTGGTACCTGAGTTTATCCCTACAAACTCAGTGATTTTAATCGAATTTGGTTGGAAGCTTGGGAGGTGAAGGTTCTGTGGAAGTATTGTGATTGTCTTTCCTCTCCTCCCCTTTTGTTGTATCTTCATTCTTTCAATTTCCCCCATGCACGAGGCTTCTGACCACCATAAAGAAAAGCTAGAGCTGGGGTGTGTCCTTACCACTTCTAAAGCACATGGAATGGTATTTATTGCTTCTATTCAAGTCTGAGAATATCAAAATGGTCTGTTTAATTAGGTCTTTATTAGCCAGGAGAGCTTCTATTGTCCTGAACATTCAAGATGCTATGGGGGCTGCCAATGCTAATGGAACATTTGGGTGAGGATAGAACATGTTTTTGAAGAAATGATCATTCAGGAAGGTCACCCCACCCCCAATTCCATTGCTGTACAGGAGCTGCTTGTTAAGAGGACCATGTAGGCTCTAATCAGACATGCTTCAGGAAAGGGTCAGCAAGTGGTACAGCTCCATAGTGGTTCTAAGCAACTTAACTTTTAGTCTCAGGTAAAATTTTGCAATCAAGGAGGACAGTAGTTTCTTTGTTGTGATTTGTTTTTGTTTTCTAGAAGGTTACAAGATTCAAATACAATGTGAATTGGATACTCATGCCTTAGAGCTTTAAAAGGAAACATTAGAGTATTCACTACCAATAGATAATATAAGCCATAAAGAAAGAGGAAAACAAGAGTCACTAAGATTATGTATAGGTAAAGAAGTACTCAACTCTGAAAACGGTGAAAAATCAAAACAAAACCTGTGAGTGGCAGGCTTAGGAAAACAAATGAAACCAGATTTAGAAGGGCTATTAAATTTAGGACCAAAAAGAAAAATAAAGATCTTGGAACTGATATCCATACTTGCTTAAGTTAGTACCCAAAAGAAGGAAAATAAGTTACACACTATTATTTAACTTCTGAACATAGCTTACTGAGAAACTGTAAAGTGTTCACAAATATAAAATACACACATCTGATAATGCCTTCAGTGCTGTCCTCAGACTGTTTCTGTGATGTCTGTAATAATTGTGTGCATAAGAAATTCAAGTTTGGACTCATGATTTGGGCTTTTAAATTTTAGTACCTTTAACATCAAATAGAAGACGTTTATATGGAAACTGTGAATTTCTTTCATCAAATCCTCTTTGTACCTCTCTTTCATATCACTTCTGAAATATGTGGTAGACTTTTAATGGCCACCTTTCTTACAGCCTTTTCCACTCTGTCTCCAACCCTTTAATGGGGTCAACAGTGATTTGCTTTGACAAATACATGCAGTGGATGCCTGGCATCTTCCACTCCTGCCTTCTTTGAATGAGTGAAGAGGCCTGGATGAGCCTGGGTGAGGATGAGAGACCATGTGGATGACAGTTGGTGGGCAGCCAGCAACCCAGACAGCATGAGGCCTGTGCTGCACAAGTGGACTCAGGCAAGACCTCAGAACTACGCAGCTGAGCCTGACCAAAATGCTGACCCACAGAACAAGTTCATCCCCTTTCTACATAGACACATTCCAAGATCTGGGGATGACCATCATGTTCCACTTCTATCAACTGCTCTCAACACCCTCTACTCTGATGTGATCTTTGCTCATCTGATGTTTCTCTGGTTTTCAGGCCTCATGTTGACCTGGCCACTCCTCTCTGGACATTCCAGTTTGCTGACTTCCTCTATAATTTGTGTAGTACTCAAATTGAAGCATTTTAAATATGATTTGTACTTTTAACCACAGTGTCTTTGTTCTCGTTTTTCCCATCACTTGCTCATAACACATCCTGTAGTAGGGGCTTTCTCCTTAGTTCCTTCCCCGAAAGGCAACATTTTCATCATCCCTCGAAGTTTCCTCAACAGAGCTTCTCCATCAGAACTAGCTCCTGATGCTAGGTGCTCATAGGATGCATGTACCCAGCTCTTTCCACTGTGCATTAGGCCAGTGTGCAGGGTCTAGTTCCTTGGCTGGGCTATGAAGGTCTTGAAAATTTACTTTATTTTTGTACCTTAACACTGCATGGTATGCAGCACATGTCAAGTGCCCAATAAATGTTTGAGCTGGATACTTATCTAATATTATTTGGGTATTAAAATATATTATCTTCTAGTCCACTTTTCCCCCACAAGGCTATCAAGAGACAGTCACATTCCTGTTTCTTTTTTTTTTTTAATTTTATTTTAATCATTGATCCACATTCCTGTTTCAATCAAGATTTGGGATCATGTCTACTGAGTTTTCCTGTTTACCACCACAGCCCATCAAGAAAGAGAATATTTTTTTTCTGAAATTACTTTTTCAGCTATCAATGCTACCTTTTAAAAAAATGCTATCAAGTCCTCCAAAACTTTTGACAGAGACATTTGTTTAGTATGTCTGGAATATATTTATTCATTTTATTTTGGTCTTCCACCTTTCTTGTGTTCACTTGGAGTAAGTGCAAGATTGTGCACATCCCAATGTGTTTTGGTACTATGGCATGTAAAACAGTCGGTTTGGTAATGTGACCTCATTTGTTATTAATTAAATAGCAGTACTTGGCAGTTGTAAAGTGCCTTACCATTTGCACAGTGTTTTCCCATACCTTACCTCATCTGAGCCATGCTAGCAGCTCTGTTTAATCTGTTTTTCAGTTAAGGAAACAGAAGTTTGGAGAGATAGGTCACATGACCAGAAAGGAACTGAGGCAAGCAAGACCTGAGGGATGTAGGTGCTCATTCACCACCTGCAGCCCCAGTGCCTCACATTCATTCCATCTTTCCTGATCAGAGATGATTCTTCTTGATTGAGAACAAATGAGAGTTGAATAGCTTTGCTTTCTTTTTGCATTCCCTGCCTTTGTCATTCTTCTCTCTCATTCCTCCAACTTTTAAGTACTGGATCTTTTTATTCTGAGCAAGCTTTGAATTTGTCTTGACATTAGAATTAGGCTGGCAAATAGGGATAAGAATTAGGCTGGCTGTAGGGTTAAGGGAAAGAAACACACTCAGTGCGTCAGGGGGTTGCCCTAGGTGTTTTCCCTGTTATGAGACCATTGTCATCACCAAGCAAGATGGATGACACTCCCCTTGATTTTCACAGATAAGGAAGTGGGTAACTTGTTACCTAGCACAACAGCCATCTTTTCCCCCAAGAGTCCGAGTAAGCATTCCAAGTAGAAATATCTCTCTGAAGATATTTTGTGCAGAACTTGATATGCTTAAAAAATTCTTTTTGCTTTAAAAGGGGTGGAGGAGGAAGTACTCCATGGTAATTTTATTTTTCTGTGATATTTTAATATTTAGAGTGAGTGACAGAGGTTTCAGAAGACGTGGGGCATGTTGGATCTACCTCTTCCCTTCTCCCACTGTTTTCAGGTGGTCTCACTGTTAACATGTAAATATGTTATCTAGTAGGGGAAGTACACACACATCGCTTTTATCTCATTACATACCTGGACAAGAATTAGTTTCTGAGATGGCTCCTTAGAAAGAACAGAGCTCCAGCAGATGGGACCCAGAACAGGTTAAGGGTGAGTCTAAGGGTAAAGAAAGGGCACTGGGATGTCCCAGAGAAGTGGCAGCAGGGGCTGGGGCCTGTCACGAAAAGCTGTCATCACACCCTCACCTTCCAGTTTCCTTTAGAGTTGGTCCAGTTGCCATGGAAGTCAGTGGCAGTGACCAGCACTTCTCAGTTCCGAGAGCTGGGCAACTCACACAGTTGCCTCTCAGCCCACTCCTGCCTCCTAGTAAGGAGTGATGCCTTCTAGAGATATAAAGCATTTCTGTTTTTAAAAAATTTTGTTTATGTATTTAGAGAGGAAGGTAGGGAAAAAGAGGCAGGGAGAAACAGCAATGTGAGAGAGAAACATCAATTGGTTGCCTTTTGCACTCGCCCCAACTGGGGACCAGGTCCACCACCCAGGCATCTGCCCTGACAGGCAAAACACCCAGCAACCTTTTGCTTTGTGGGATGATGCCCAACCAACTGAGCCACTCTGGCCAGAGCAAAGCATTTCTCTTTGTAAATTGAATTTCAGCAACTCAAAACTCATGGTCTCTTACTTACAAACTACTAAATATCAGAGGCGGAAGGAGATGCTTTTCTATAATGCGCAATCATAAAATGATCTCTTCTTTCCTCACTTTCCAGACAACTGCAACATGACTTCCCCAGGGCCCTGATTTTCAGCACCGATGACTTCTTCTTCAGGGAAGATGGTGCCTATGAGTTCAATCCAGATTTCCTAGAGGAGGCTCATGAATGGAACCAGAAAAGAGGTGACAAATGTCTTTCCAAACTCCTGGGAAATCCTATTGTGTACCTAGATCATAGCTGCTGTAGAATGAATGTGTTTTATTGAAAGAGTTTAATCAAAAGTTCTGCCATTTTTCCCCCCAAACAGAACGTCAAACCTCCCTAGATTCCAGGAAAAAGAAAATGATCGATAATGGGTCCTGAAATAGGTGGCATTAACGTTGTGTGATGAGGACATGCTGTAATAAAAATGACAAGATATGGGTACGCTCACCCTTCCATCTGACTGTTGCGTTTTGTTCACTGTTGTATAACATTGTGTTGCAGCAAGAAAAGCAATGAGGAATGGCATATCCCCCATAATTATTGATAATACCAACCTCCACGCCTGGGAAATGAAGCCTTATGCAGTCATGGTAGGAAGAAGTATCATTCTGAATTTTCAGTTACAGAAATTGAAACTTTTGTTCTTTTCTCATTTCCTGATCTTCCACAATTTCATACTTATTAACAGTTCTCTCAGAGCAGGTAAAGAGGTGTTATTTTTGTGTTCCTCTGCTGTTCAGTGGCTCAAATTTGCTGACATGCTAATATCACCTCAGAGTACAAGTTTTAAATAGTAATTGGTCAGAATTTTTCATAGCTTTTCTGTCTCAGTTATTTTCTTAAGGGAAGGTCCACATGGAGCCCCCACTGAAACTTGCAGAACAGTTGTTGATGATATTAGAGGACAGCCATACTAGTATTGCTGCATGGGGGCTCCAGGGCAACAGAAGTTTTTAGTTTACAAACAGATGTAAGATTAACACTGTAACTAGTAAGACACTCGCACGCAAATATAACCACTCAGTTCTGTATTGTCAGGATAAAAAGAAACTAAGATGAATACAAAAAAGTGCACATTTCTCTTTAATTTTGAAATGTCTGATCTGTTTTCATACATGTTTCATCTCTTATGCTAGTGAATTTTCAATTCCTATTGGGTGTAGGAAAGAGGAAAGATCCAGACACAGTCAGGGTCAAGAAGAAGACAGCTGAGTATTCTGTTTTTGTCACATGAATGCCTCCCAAACATGGCAGTCTATTTCTTGGTCTCTTTTCACATTTTGGGCAAAATAGCTTACATATAGGTATGTTTTTCTCTAACTATATTCTCATCAGTTTCACTTTGGCTCAGAGGGTGGGACTTTGGTAAATGTAGGAGGAAATGAGTATCAACCTCGTGGTCACTTCAGTTCATGAATTAAAAGTCCACTCGAGAGAGAAATGAACAATGTGGGAGGGTGGGCATGAAGGGGCAAATTAATTAAGGCACAACTCAACTCCAAGACTTAGGGGGAAATGGAGTGACTTAGGAAAGTCATGTTTATTTTTATTTTCTGGGTATGTACAATTTTTTCAGCCACTCGCAGCTATTAATAAGACCCAGAAATTAGACATTTTCCATATATGATGCTTAAATCCTTCCCTAATTAGAAGTGTTCATTTAGAGAATGAAGAGGAAATATTTTTACTTGGCTCTTTTTATTGAACTTTTATTATTGAAAGTTCAGTTTGAGATAAACACATAATAGTCAACTTATGAATGCAATGGATATTTAGGGGATTATATGGAAACTGTAATAGTCTTCTAAATTCAGGGAGATGGGCACAGTGCACTGAGCCATTTTGTACTGTACAGTAGGGAGAGCTACTTTTGGAGAGAAGAGTATGTCAGGGATGGGAGAATCACTTTTATTTCATAGGCTCTGTTCCTATGGTACTGCCACGTCCTAAACCAAGGCATGAGGAATGAGACATTTGGTAGACATAAATCTATGGTAATCATATTAGGGACTTCACTGTTCATTCCTGTGGACAGGATGTTTCAATCTAGTTCAACTATTTTTAAAAATGTCCAAAATAAAGAACCTTTATAATTTTCCTATGCAGTATATAAAATGGACCAAACTTTATCATTGGGAACCATAATATAATCTGAGAGTGGCTAAGTATGTCTACGGACCAACCGTATTATTTATTAAGATAAAGTGAGGCACTGGCTTACTGGTTTAACAAAAGGAATTTTAGAAAAGGTTTGTAGTGAATATAATGCCAGTATAAACATTCCCATGAATACATACCATGTGTTCAATGTTTTATGTACTTTTGAAAAATCAGGCACTTGAAAATAACTATGAAGTTATATTCCGAGAGCCCGAGACTCGCTGGAAATTCAACGTGCAAGAGTTAGCCAGGTACTTCTTTGTTTTTCTAGCTCCTCATTGTGTGTCCTGCTGTTTTCAGGTATTTCAGACCGAACAAAAGAATCTTTTCAGGCTGGAAATGGACATGGTAGTTTTCAGGCCAGAAATGGTAATTCTTAGAAATTGATAACTTGGGAATTATGAATGTTAAGACTTTAGTTTTGGGTCAGTTTTCTGATATAATACTAAATAATATTGGCTTGGCCTAGGTTCTTTAAAAGACTACATTTAACATTTGGCTAAAATGCTTCTTCATTAATGAACATTTAAAAGCACTTTCTTCTGCATGGGATTGCACATGTCAGTGGTGTTTTTGCATTTTAGACTAAATATCTTTCGATGTTGAACAGTCTGTGGTTCATTTGTGATCCAGATGCTGCTTCTACTTTATAAAGCAATAAATGTTCAAATAATACTAACTTGCTGATTGAATGCAAGGGTTCTGATGTTAATTATCTGTTATTTGATAATGTCAATGATTTAAAGTAACCAGTGAGAACAGGATTTACTTTTTTAGGAATAAGGCTAGTTCATCTTATGGTTAAAAGGAGATAATAGCATTTCCAAAGTGGGTTTGCGAACCAGAACCACCTGAACTGGATGTGAAATCCTAGTTTGTGGACCCCTTTCTGTGGTTGAAATCTCCAGGAATTACAGTTTGACCTATGACCCCAGTTGATTCTCATGCCCATGAAATTTAAGATTGTTTAATGAGCATCCAGAAGTATCTAGGATTGACTGATGTGAATCAATTGTAAATATACTCGTATTCATGCTTAACAGGCAAATGTATAATAAAAAGATCTCCTGGTGTTGTTTATGTCTTGAAGCACAGAAATGAGATTTGCAGAAACAAAGCATTTCTGATGTGTTAGCTCTCTGCAAGCCTCAGGGTGGTTGGGAGTGTTCAGGGGAGCATGAAATAGGAGTGGAGTGTGAAAGAGGCCTGCATAACAAGATGTGTTTGTCACAGTTAATGCTGACAATAGAGTGCCTACCTATGTAATAATACAGGACACGTAAAATACAAGTAACTCATTTTGATATGTGGCCTTAACTAAATGTTTACATGTTTTTCCATGTAGAAGAAACATTCATGGAGTCCCAAGAGAAAAAATACACCGAATGAAAGAACGGTATGAGCACGATGTTACCTTTCACAGTGTGCTTCATGCGGAAAAACCAAGCAGAGTGAGCAGAAGCCAGGACAGGAGCAACGCATCGCCTCCCAACAGGGCAGGACACTGGAATCCTTACGCAGAGTTTCCAAACCGGAGGGCTCCCGGGGGCTCCACACATGAGAGCTCCTTTAACAGAAGGGGGGGCAGTCACCATGGGTATTAGAGGCCCATCTTACAGGCATTCCTAGTTTTCCTAAATCAGTTTTTACTTCGATTTTTGGTATTTAGTCTTTGTTCGGTTTTAGTCAGAGCTCTAATTCCAGTGTAAATAGTCAAACTTGTATGTTTTTATGTAGAAGTCACCACATTCATCTTCAAGAGGCATTTGTTAAAGTGATTCTCTATGCATGGTCTGATGCTGGGAGTTCCGCAGTTTCATTAAACCAACTCACTCTCCAGGGAAAGAACTACTTGGAAGCTGAACCCCGAGAACATACGCAAGAACATAATCCATTAATCACATAGCTTCATAAAATAAAGTGTTTATAGTGTATATAAGCTTCAGTACTACTTTCTCTGAAGTAATTTGTTTTTTTCAGTAATTCATCTCCATCAGGAAAGTTGGAAAGGTGGGAGGAGTGAGAGGCAGGAAAAGTTTTAGTGCCATTGATACTTTTTAAATCTGTTTATCCAAAAATGTGAGATGTGTGGCTGTAATGATGATATTGATTTTCCTTTAGAGTGAATATGCTAGAAAGTATACATCTAAGGGAATACTGTCCTTCAAAGCAGACACTTTGGGAAATTATTCCTTTATTCTAGTGACAAATCATTGTTAAAAATGTCTGTCAGTCTTCTTAATACAAGCTACTGAGGAAAACCAGTGTTGTTATTTAAAGTCACTATTTATAGTCTTGTGTTTTAACTACCACTTCATTGAACAGGATTAAACCTAAACAACTTTTGGCTGTTGTGCTAATAGTATAAATAAAAGAAGCCTCCTTTATGAAACATTGATTTTTAATCTGAATCATTAAGCAGTTAAAAAAATTTTCCTTATATATGTAATTAGTTGGCAGCCCCAGTGTTTGGAGTGAAAGGAATTAAGCATCCCAGGATATAGGTCAGAGATGGGTATGTGAAAGTCACGCTCACTATCAGATGAGCAGTCTTGGTGTTTTACATGGCATTGACAATGAAATTCAACCACAACTCTGGAATGTCCCTCTTCTACCAATATGCATTTGTGAATCCAAATTAAATCTCAACAGGTTGGAATCAGATTAATTTAGTGTGAGACTCTGACAGTTAAGACTATGTAGGATGTGTGTTTTACTTCCTGTTGGCCAACACCTTCTTGCTAACGTTCTGTGAAGTTATTATTTTAAGTGTCTTATATAATGGTGCTTTTTTGGTTATTAAAAATTATACACAGTGTTGCTTTATATGGATTTGTCATTGAATCTAAGCCTTTTTTGTTCAACAATATAAAAAATTTAATTACCTAAATCCCACAGAATACCATATTGAGAACCAATTTTTTATATCATAAATTTACCAATCTTCTTTAATAAATAGGCTATAAAAGAAAATTAACCTTATTTTTACTTGCTTACATAAATTATTTTATCTGTGTACTTTAGAAAGACTATTTTACCTTGACATTCCACTATCTGACTCTACTGAAAGCTACTCGACATCTTCATTACTACAAGCAATGCACCTGTAATTCTTCAGTAACATTTAAAAATTGGTATCTCCTTTGAATAACAAAGTTTGGCTGATGAAAATGAAAATTTAGTGAATTTGAATAAATCTAAGGTATTATTATAGTTCTGCTAAATTCTGGGTATCCAAACATGACACCTAATAGTCCTCTAAATCATCACGATAACCCACACAGTCCTGCTGTGCAGGCTAGGTGACCCTGAGGATCTAGTCGGTGTGGTGGCTACAGAATTCACTCAATCAGGACAACCTGACTCGTTTAGGATAGTGGAGGGGAGAAGAGTGTCAGAGAGCCCAAATTAGACTTATTTTCTTTTGATGCCAAAGAAGCCAAAATGGTCAGAATTCAAGCCCTCACAATTTATGTCTGGCTCTTTGCTTAAGACATCTAGGCCACTGGGGCTGAGTAACCACTATGGAGATGTGGACCTAGGTTACAGATCCAGAGCTTTTACAGAGTTCAGAAGAACAGATTCCTGGTCTATTCACCTTTCTTTCCTATATGAAGCCTAAAATACTTGGTATGGAAGCATAAAAATAATTAGCTAAATGCCATCAACTTTATATATACTGGCTAGAGGTGAGCTATTTTTTTTCTCCCAACTCCCTGACTTATATAGCTTTTCGAACCCTCGACACTGACATATATTATTTCATGTGTTGGTGTCTGCACCATGCACCGAACTGGCATGCTTTATACGCACACAGGCTGTCACTGAATGCTGAACAGATAACACAAATGCTTTTTCCATTTATTGCTTATGCAGTGTACACTGTTGACTTTGTAATCATTAAATTGTCACTTTGGGGGGATAATATCCACATGTCTTCCAGCTTCAGGCTTTGCTCACACAGCTCAGCCCTGTTACTGACAATGTGTGAAAAGGAGGTTGTGTGCTAAACCTCTCTCTCGTGGGCCAAATACATGGTGACGAGTAACAGGAGGGGGTAATAACAGTTATGTTTTTCCAGGATAAAAAAATTACAGTCTTAGAAGCTTTCTGTTCCTGAGACTTAAGTTTTATCCCCTGTTCTAGAATGTATCATCAGGAAAATTACTAATACCTGAAGACCAAATTGTTTTATAAACAAAAACTACTTTAGTAAGATGGGCAAAACAATTTGAAAAGACTAGTGGAACCAACTACTTGTTATATTGATGACTTTTGCAGGAGAGAAAATCATGGAGCACAGCTACAGAAAGAAACAAACTGCTTCATAAAAGGATTTATCCTTGGCTTTGAAAAGTCTTCATAATTAGATTTGAAAACATATTAACCACTCTGCTGTACATGTGAAACTAACAGAAAATAACACTGAATATAAACTGTAATTAAAAAATAAAAATTAAAAAGTATATATTAGATATAAGCTTAAGACACTGAAAGACCTGATTTAAGAGCTTCTCCATGCGATTAGCTCATAGAACTGCTTTTCTCTTGCAGGCAAGAATCAAGGCTGATTTGAAAGATTTTCTAAGCTGCAGTCTAGATTGTCACTTTGCTAAGACAAAATTGGCACTATGAAATATGCTTCTGATTTAAAGTATTTGTTTTTTAATTGAAATAATTTAATTTCAAAGATCACACTGGGATCATAAAAATGAATTACACTGAGGGTTCTATTTTTCTTGTAGTTATGCTCATTTCGAGATGAACAGCTGGCCAAAAGAAAAAAACAGGCATATCTTAGTCCAGTTTTTGATCATGCAGAACTATGGTAGAACCAACTCATGCAGTAAGGAAAAGTAGTTCATAGGGGGTTACCTCTAAACAAAACAAAACAAAATAAAACAAAACCAAACCCCAAAACTAAAATAGGAACTAAATTAAAAGGAATGTTGTGAGTCAAAATAACTGCACTAAGAAACCTAATTTCATTTAATTAAGGACACAATCTAAAAGAAAAGGGTATGTGTAGTTCATTTATAAAATACTTGCAGGGAGCAAATCCTGTCATACAGATTTAAAGGAGCCCCAGCTGGTACTGCTCAGTTGGCTGGCCATCATTCCACAAACTGAAATATCACCAGTTCAGTTTCCACTCAGGGCACATGCCTGAGCTGCGGTTCGGTCCCCAGTCATGGCATGTATGAGAGGCAGCCGATCGATGTGTCTCTCCCTCCTTCTCCCTCCCTTCCTCTTTCTCTAAATTGGAAAAAAAAAAAAAGATTTAAAGGAGACATTTTTCTTGATTAGTTAATAAATATAGTCAGTTTTAAGGTCTACAACTGAAAATAAAGAAGCAGGCAAAGAGCTTTTCTATGATATATCAGCACTCAGGTAGAACTGGAACCATTTCTTTTCTCATTCTGCAAATACAGGTATACAGTTTGAAACTGCAAGTGTGTTACAAACCAGAAAGGTTAAGAGTCAATAACTAATTTTTGTCCTTTTCGATTCTGGCGCCTTTGCAGTCTCTTAGCTCTATCTTGTATTGTACTTGTGTCCTGCACGGAGCCTTCCATTCCCCTGGTACCAACAAGGGAATTCTCCTGTTCTCTGACCATAGTGGTAAAATGGTGCCTTTTCAGTTTGAGATTGTCTCTTGAACAGGTGGGAGCAGTCCTAGTGGGCTCACCCACAAACACAAGTTGGTCTTCTCCTGCTGAACCAGACAAGAGGGTCTGGGTATTTATCAGTGCAAGTTCTTCATCGGATACTGAATCGACTTCCAAAAGAGAAGTGTCATTAAATTTTTTAAGTGGAGTTATCTGAGGAGAACTCAATTTTTTTTTCTTTATAGGTGTTTCATATTTGGTGCCACAACTCCGTGGTGGCTGAAAAGCCTTCTGTGCAGCTGGAGAAACAAATGTACAAATGGGACTAACAGGTGGAGGCAAAGGTAGTCTACTCAAGAAATCCAAGGCTTGTCTCTTTTTGCAGTTTTTTGGGTCGTCAACCGCCTTTTCCCCTTTATAAGACTTTGAAGTCATTTGGGCTGATACAGGTGTGGTAACAAACTTCCCTTTTGGCTTACAAAGTGATAAAGGACTTTGATAGTTCATCTCACTATTGGGAGAAGACATCTAATAAAAAATAAATGAAAAAGTGGCAAAATATAATTATGTGCTCATATATAAAACAAAATCAAATTAGCTTTTCAATAAAAATATTTCAAACACAAATATCACACACATTCTCACTTTCCTAGTGGTTAATAGGGCAGATGATTTCATGAAACATTCATATTATTATTCTTATTCCCCCAGAAGGAAATAGTTTAGCAGAAAAGGGTATAAAAATGACATGAAAAGATAAATGAAGACTAATCATAGTAAAAGATAAAAAAGGAAGGGATATAACTTCTGCTTTAATCTTTTCTCTTTTTTTAGTATTAACATATAAAACAAAGACAAGCATTTTAAAACCATTTTAAGATCACAGACCGTTTGGGTTCTAATACCTACTTTTCTGGCTTTGTGACTATGGGCAATTGCTTAACCTCTCTATGCCACAGTTCCCTCATCTATAAAATGGTAATCATAATTTTTATCTCGGAGGATTCTTGTGAAGGTAATGAGTTAATATACATACACTTACCAAGTGTTAGTTACTTAAGAATTAGTCATTAGCCAATATTATACTTTAGCTTGATTTGCATTTATTATAGTTTAAAGAGTTAAAATCAAACCAAGCTTAAAAACAACCTTAATTATACAGAATAGTCTTCCTAGCACAAAGATACAGGCAAAAAAAGTATTTTCTTTCACATGTACTTGAAATACTAAAAATGAAAGCATCTGTTTGTAAAATTTGCTCCCAGGAGTGTTACATTATGGTTTCAATAAACAAGATATAATTTCCAGATAAACTATATCTATAAAAGTCATATGATAATTAATTACATTCTAATTAAACTTAATTACATTATGTTCACTAAGTATATATCAGAATATATTGTTGCCTTCATATATTTAGTTACAAAATTCTTTTAATTTATATTAACTTACCAGAAACTTATTTCCTGTACCAAGGACTGTCTGAGCAGCATGTGGGTCTGAAGTACATTCTTTAGTTGGGGTGGACCATTTGGGATCATTTGCATTAAGTATATGCATAAGCTTGTTTTCTGAAGCATTGTAAAATCTATCATTATTCTAAGAAAATAAATTGGAAAAGCTGTTTTATAAAATGCAAACCTACACATTCATGTTTTTAGAAAGTGTTTAAAACCAGAACTAAAATATTCAGATCAGAACAAAAGAATGAGGCACCCCAAATTTGATAGCAACTATCAAACATGCTAATGTAAAAATGCAGAACCACCATCAGTGATTCAGGAGGGCTTAGTGTTGGAGGGGCAGAGAAAGAAAGAGTGTCTACATGCATCAGGGAAGGAGAGAGATTAGGAGTCATTCCCAGCCATCGAGTTTAATTAGCAAGGTATACTGTGATTCTGAATTTGAAGCGGGAAGACTAGGATTCAAGTTCCATCTCTATTTACTACAAATAGTTATAAATCATCCAGTATCTACAGAATAGTCCTTAAGAGTAAAATGAGAGACCGGCCTCATGTCTGTTCCAAGGATTAGCTGAAATAGATTTTAGTTAATACCATTATGTGACATATAAAGAGATTTAAGCAAAAATGCATATGATGTAAGGGAAATAATTTTATTTTCCTACTTAGGATTATGAAATTCAAAGCAAAGACAGGTATAAATTATATAAAATACTAGATATGGAGTTTAAAATGTAAATTTGGAATTTGCATATTATTAATTAATTACACTACCAGCTACTATGAACCACATATTATTCTTGTTATCCAATTTCCAGTTTGCCCACATGGTCTGTAGCTTGAACATCCTTCTCACCATTTCTGCTAACTCAGTTCCCCTCAAATCATTCTTTTTCCTGGTAGCTGTCACCCCTACCTCAAGTTTACCAGCAATTAATGTTCGCTAAAAACCTCACCTGATATCTTATCTCAACATCCAATTTTCATAAAAGCTGCCACTTCTTTGATATTTGACTCAAAATACCAAAAAGTGTGATAATGGTCAAACTAATTTTACCTCAATAGTATTTTTCATTTTGTGGAATGCCTCTTGAAAATGGTTCTCCTTTGGACTGGAAGAAAATGTGGAAAAATCTCCAGCAAATAAGGTAGGAATTTCCGATTTGGGTTCTGGCCGCCACTGGAGGTTGCTCGCAGCAATTAACATGTGAGGTTTAATGATATCTTCACTAAGATCTATCCAAAACTTGATTGCCAATAAGTTATGGCATTCATCTGACAAATAGACTAAAGGAGCAAGACCTAAAATGAGAACAAACAAAAAACCCCATTTGATACAAATTCAAAAAATACAAATGTACATGAAATACTCTAGCCAAGTTAATATTATATTGTTATTTAAAGAATAAAGTGAAATTCTAACTGTTCCTATAGGGAAATTTTAGGAACAGTTTCATGTTAAAATGAAATATCTGGTATTTGGAGAACCTATTTAAGGCCACCATTTATTTATTAAAGGAATATTGATCCTCTTGTTAAATTCTGTCACATCCTTTAATTGATATGGCATAAAGTTACAGGGTGTGTTTCTTGCATTCTCTTATTGAATGGAAAGTACTTTTTATTTTTCCCCCACAAGGCCTGTTGCCAAGTAGGTAGAGAGTCTAAGTGATGAGGGTCTGCCTCTTGTAGAAGTTACGCATCATGTAGCCATCCCCACTTTATATTGTTCTTCCCAGGTCCTGCCCTCTCAATGCATTTTCTGGAACACTTTACTACAATTTCTGCTTTGCTAGAAAATGACCCACCTATTTGATATAAATTATGTCGCCTTTCCTACTTTACAGCTGAGGAAAAAAAAAACCCATTTGATTATATGTGTTAAATAAATTTAAAAATGCAGGGAACCTCTAATATGCCCGTTTACTTTGGTATGCTAATTAATGATAAAAACAAATTAAAATAACTAAATTTAGAGAAAGCCCAGGAATGACCTGTTATTTACAGTGTTAGAATTTCAATGACAGTTGACAACACATTCTGTTCCTGAAGCCATGGGAAGCAGGCGTACTTGTACATTGCTGGTGGCAATACAAGTTTGCACAACCCTGAGGAGAAAAATTGGGTAATACCTAACAAAGCGACATATGTACTTACTGTTCACCCGGCAGTATCATTTCTAGTTCGCTACTCTGAAGATAGACTTCCAATGATAGTAAAATGCACATGAACAAGGCTGATGAAAGCACATGTATGAGGTTACTCACTGAAGTACAGTTTGTAATTATAAAGAACTAACAGCAACCTGTCTTAGCTCATGCCCAGGAGAGTGGTTGAGTAAGCCACGACACACCCTTATAATGGAGTATTATTCAGCTGACAACAGGATGGAGAAGAGCTACATCTCTGATTTCTGAACATACTGTTAGGTGAAAAAGAAAAGCACAAAAGAAAGACTGGAATCTATAAGCAAACATACATATATCTGTCTATTTGTACAAAACATACAGGGAGGATAAACCAGAACTACAGGGGTTGGGTATGGATGGGGGAAGAGGACTAACACTGGGTCAGCAAAGATGAGATGGGAGGGACACTTCTCTGACTGTCTTTCTGTATAGCTCTGACTCTGAGAAGGACAATGATATTCCATATATCCTTCATATATCCTCCAAACAAACAGAACCAACCAGCTATTAGGGAATCCAAGTTAGAACAAACATTTCCTAGCTTTAAAGGGTCTATGAGCAATCATGCTCCTGTAGTAGTAAGGAGCATATCTAGCAATCAGATATTGGTTCTAAACACCATTTTCTTAAAAAAAAAAAAAAAAAAAAAGTAAGGGAAGGGAAGGAAAAAAAGCATCTAGGGTTCCTTGGGGAAGTATTGCAAATCTTCCAATAAGTCATTTTGTTCAACATTGTTTCATTATAACATTGATAAGATGATATAGGAAATTAATCCTTGTTTGTATAAACTAGCCTGTGGAAAAACTAGTTTTGTTATATGTCATTTCACTTAAAGTTGCAGAACCTACCAAAATGTTAAGTGAGGACTCACTGTAGTTGATTTCCCAGACAGGGGCAGGGGACTTATGAGCCTGGAACTCTTGTGATGCCAAAAAAAGAAGGAAGTGCTCAAAAACACAGGAGTCAACCCGAAAAACGTCTAATGGACCAAGCTGAAACAATAGGAGTAATAAAATAATAAAGCTACTAAATTTTAACCCATAAAATAAATGTTTATAAGTCCATACTGATACAAATCAAATAAATAAATGCAGGGAGAAGGGGCAGCTCTTCCTCAGAGTACAATTCCAAGGAATGTAGAAGGAAAAAAGAAAACCATCATTAGGTAAGTATCACAGCAATAACTGTTGCAAACAAAATCAACTGATGGATACTAAATGAATGGGTGAAAGTTTGCAGTGAACTAGGTTATGAATAATCTCAAAGAATCTACTCCAAGATCTATATTGACTACAAAGGGAAAGTCAGTTATTTACAGGTTAGAAACCAAGAAGATACCACCTGAACCAAGTAACCAAGGTTGTTGCCATTACCAGCAATGAGAAATACCAACATCACTGACCACCCCTTCATACAATCAATGTACAGACAAGACAAAACATTATTTCTGTGTTAACTTTGCCAAAAACGCATAACTTAACCCAACCATTAGAAAACATCAGGCAAACACAAGTTGAGGAGAATGCAACAAAATACTTAACCAGTGCATTCAAGAGTGTTAAGATCATCAGGAACTATTAAAGACTAGAGAAGACTAAGGAGAAATATGAATAAATGAAAGTGGAATCTTGGCATAGAAAACAGAAAATAGCGTAACAAATTTCAAACTCAAATAAATATAAAATTTAGGCAATAATATTGAACCAATGTGTACTTCCTGATTCTAATAATTGTACTTTGGTTACGCAAAATGTTAACATTAGGGGAAGCTGGCTGAGGGATATTTGGAAACCATTATTTCTGCAACTTTTCTGAAGTTCTAAAATTAGTTCAAAATAAAGTTAAAAATTTTCAGTGCCAAAAAAATGGGAAGGGATGACTGGATAAGCCAGGCTAGGAATGAGGCTAGGAAAATCTAGGCACTAAACATTCAGTCCTACTTATTTACAATTTCTTGTTTCTGTTGCCCTGAGAATTATGTTTCCCTTATAAATAGTAGTAATGAAAACAACTGTCATTGTCAGATAATCATTTGTTTATCCTGTTGCAAATGACAGGTATCCCATTTATTTTTCAAATTTACCAACAGATTTAATGGATTTTAATCTTTTTATAAAGTATATTATACTGATTGTGTTATTACAGTTGTCCTATTTTTTTCTTCCCTTTATTCCCCTCTGCCCTGCAACCACCTCCTATGAGCATTCGCCCCCCACACCTCCCTTAGTTCATGTCCATGGGTTGTACATATAAGTTCTTTGGCTTCTCCATTTCCTATACTATTCTTAACCTCCCCCTGTCTATTTTGTATCTACTAATTATGCTTCTTATTCCTGTATATTTTCCCCCATTCTCACCCTTCCTCCTCCACACTGATAACCCTCCATGTGATCTCTACTTCTGTGATTCTGACCCTGTTCTAGTTGTTTGCTTAGTTTGTTTTTGATTTTTTTCAGGTTCAGTTATTGATAGCTATGAGTTTGTTGTCATTTTACTGTTCATATTTTTGATCATCTTCTTTTTCTTAGATAAGTCCCTTTAACATTTCATATAATAAGGGCTTGGTGATGATGAACTCCTTTAACTTGACCTTATCTTGGAATCACTTTATTTGCCCTTCCATTCTAAATGATAGCTTTGCCGGATAGAGTAATCTTGGATGTATGTCCTTGCCTTTCATGACTTGGAATACTTCTTTCCAGCCCCTACTTGCCTGCAAGGTTTCTTTTGAGAAATCAGCTGACAGTCTAATGGGCACTCCTTTGTAGATAACTGTCTCCTTTTCTCTTGCTTTTAAGATTCTCTCATCTTTAATCTTATATAATGCCATTACAATATGCCTTGGTATGTTCCTCCTTGGGTCCAACTTCTTTGGGACTCTCTGAGCTTCCTGGGCATCTATTTCCATTGCCAGACTGGGGAAGTTCTCCATTATTTTCTAAAATAAGTTTTCAGTTCCTTGCTCTTCCTCTTCTTCTTCTGGCACCCCTATGATTCAGATGTTGGAACCTTTAAAGTTGTCCTGGAGGTTCCTAAGCCTCTTCTCATTTTTTTGAATTCTTGTTTCTTCATTCTGTTCTGGTTGAATGTTTCTTTCTTCCTTCTGCTCTAAATCATTAATTGGAGTCCCAGTTTTCTTCCTGTCACTGTTGGTTCCCTGCATGTTTTGCTTTATTTCACTTTGCATAGCCTTCACTTTTTCTTCTACTTTGTGCCCATACTCAACCATTTCTGTGAGCATCCTGATTACCAGTGTTTTGAACTCTGCATCTGATAGGCTGACTATCTCTTTATTGCTTAATTGTATTTTTTCTGGAGCTTTGATCTGTTCTTTCATTTGGGGCATAATTTTTTGTCTCGGTGTATCTATTACGTAGTAAGGGATGGAGCCTTAAGATATATGCCAGGGTGGGGCAACCTAGTTGCTGAGTTGTGGCACTGCATGTGGGAAAGGGGTCCAAAAGGGAACAATGCCACTTGCTTGGCTCTCTGCCGACTTTCCATCACTTCCCCCGCTACCCACAAGCGAATCGGGCCCTTCTGGTTCTGATTCCCAGGTGGGTGATTTGTGTACATTCTAGGACCCTGTCTCTCCACTGAACTCCACTGTGAGGGTGGGAATTCCTCCCATCACTGCAATCCGCACAGGTTTTTTCAGTGAGAGGTTTTGAGGCTTTACATCCCTACGCCGGAACCCTGGTTACATAGTATGTCTCACTCCCTAGTTGTTCCTCTCGGTTTATCCTCATGCAAATGTGGGACCATCCAGTCCAAAAGCCGCTGCCTCTCCCACCCCAGGAGCATCCAGTTCTCCAGCCATCGCCTTGTTGCAAGTCCACTCCACTATGGCAGCCCGTCTCTGGCCCTCCTACCAGTCTAGATGAATTTCTTCTTTAACTCCTTGGTTGTTAGATTTCTATACAGTTTGATTTCCTGGCAGTTTTGGTTGTTTTTTTGTTTTTAAATTTGTTGTCCTTCTTTTGGTTGTGCAAGGAGGCACACTGTACCTACCCACGCCTCCATCTTGGGCAGTAGAAATCCTTTTTCTCTGGGCTTTTGCAGAGCTCACTCTCAGGATCCCTCCCACCTTGCTGGCCAATCCTGTCTCTCTAACTGGCTCCTTTCTATGTCCTCTGCTTTCAGGCATCGGAGTGCTGAGTCACTTCTCTACCTCCTTTCACACCCCATGACCTCAGCCAGTGTCAAGACTTAACACCACCTGGATGTTGATTTCCTAGTTTATACCTTCAGCCAAGACACACCCCCTGATCAGATTCCTGCATTCAACTGTCCAGTAGAACTCTTCACTTAGATTAAACACCTAAAACTTAACTGTCCAAATTGAGCTCCTACCCTTTCCCACAGAGCTGTTTTTCCTTGCAATCTTCCCATCTCAGAGAATGGCAACTCTTGTTTTTCCAGGTTATTAGACCAGTAACCTTGGTACTGACTCCTCTCTTCAACCCCATGCTATCCCCCTACCTTCCAAATACAACTAGACCTGACTACTTCTGACCACTCCCGTTTCTTTTGTCTGGTCCAAACTGTAATCACATTTTGCATAAATCTTCACTAGCCTGCAGCTGGTTCCCCTGTTTGTACCCTCATGCCCCCTCTAGTGTATTCTCAATAGAGCAGCCTAAGTGATCCCCTGAAAACCTGGTCAGGTGGTATCATTCCTCCCATTGCCCTCAGAACTCGAGTTGAGTTCCATACAAGGCCCACCATGTGGTCTAGTCCTTCAGTGCCTCTACCCTGGCTGTGATTACTTATTCCCTGGCCTCTGCCCATGCTTCAAGGCACCAGAGAGGATCCTGCTGTGTCATGATCGTTTCTTCTGCCTGGACCTCTCCTTCTCCAGATGTTCACATGCCTCCCTCTCTCTGTTTGTTCAAGTCTCACTCAAATCTCAACTCTGCAGTGAGGTCTTTCTTCCCCTCCCTATCTAAAGCTATATTTCTCTTGCCTGCCCCTGATACTACCTGTCATTCCCTATCTCATTTTTTTCCTTAGCAGTTACTAAGAAAAATATAAATGTACTTATTTATTTATAATCTCTCCCTCCCTCCTATAACATAAGCTCCATGAGGGCAGGGATTTTTGCCTGCTTCATTCATTGCTACTCACCCAGCATTTATAAAAGAATGTGTGGATGATGTGGGAAAAGTCACAAAGTCTGATTAAGATGAAATGAAATGCTATGAAAACAATGTAGCATATTAACATATTAGAGTCAAAGAAAACTCACAAAGCACTGAAACACAACTTACCAAAAAAAAAAAAAAAACTCATTAAAAAAAGGAGAAAAGAACACAACAAAGAGCACAACCCATAAGAAAACAAAACTTTTCCCATAAGAAAGGGGAAAAAAAAAAGACAGTTTCTAAATTCTTCAAAACGGATTTATGCTATTGAACTTAATAGAAACATGTACTTGAGAAAGTAAAAACTTGAACATGGGATAAGTAGCCCTGTAAGACACAGAGTGCGGGGCCAAAGAGGTAAATTGAGGACACCATATATGTTCACAATGGGTCAGATACATGTATTAGAAATATCAAGAAATAATACATATTACAGAAAATTAAATTATGAACATAAAGGCTAGATATAATAATGGTGAATGAAAATGAAAGAGAGAAAAATAAAAGCCATCAGAGAATAGGTAAAAACAAAACCAAAAATAATGCAACGTAAGACTAACTGGTATCCTTGAAATTGAAATCCCAACAAATGGACAGCAGACATGTTCAAAGAAATTACAGAATACCCATGAAATAAAGAAAGCACCAAGTCTGCAGATCAAAAGAGCATTCTGTGTCCCAGAAGAATTGTGTACAGAATGCTTTCACTAAGACACAGTTTAGTTAAGCTTTTGGAGTATAAGAGAAAATATTCTTTTCTTTAGATATCCAGACTGAAAAAGAAAATGACTAAATGGGGGGAAAATTATGCCAGTTCCAGACTGTTCAATTCCAAAAGAGTAATTTGCACAAAGTTCTGAGGGAAGGAAAGAAAGCATGATCTCACAATATTATGCCTAGGTAAGATACAGTCTCAGAATTAAGGTAATAGGTATGGCATGGAAAAATATGAGGAACTTGTGGAATATGGTGCATATGAGGCCTTCTCGAAAAGGAGATGGACACCAAATCTTAGCCAAAGAGTAGGAGAAGGGAGAAACATGACGGAGAAGTTGATAAGTAAGGAATCTCGCAAATATTTAAGACCCAACCCTATACCAGGAGCGGCTTTAGGAGCTGAGGATATGGCAGTATCAAAGTCTCTGTCCTTGTACAGCTAATATTCTGGAAGAGGGAGACAAAAAGATAAACATATTGTCAGGTGCTGCTGAGTGCTATGGAAAATTTAAAGGTAGGTTGGGAAGGGAAGAGAGTACTGCTCTTTTACAAATGGTGGTCAGGGAAAGGTCATTTATAAGGCTGCATTCCACCCATGACTTGAAAGAACGAAAGGAGCCAGCCATGTGGCTGTTAGGAAGAAGCTTCTGGGAGGAACAACATTGAGTATAAAGGCTCTGTGATGAAAGCTAGCTCAGTGGGCCCAAGAAGAGCAAGGAGACGTCAACACAGCTGAAGTAGAGTGAAGGACAAACTGCCAGGGGAGGAAACTGGAGTGCCAGGCACAAAATCATCAATAAATAGAAGTCTTTCTGCATAAAGTCAGACCTCAGCTGGTTTTGACACTTCCTAGTACTGAGGGAGACAAGATTTGGACTTTTTGATAGAATATATGGAAAGAGATAAGGAAAAAGGAATATGCAATGTCATATTTAAGGAATAAAATATAGATGTACTTGGCTGAGATGTTGAGAGTAGTGAAAACTGAAGCTGACACTACAAAGGTTATTTCTTTTCTTTTTCTTAAAAACATTTCTATTTACTTATTTTTAGAGAGTGGGGAAGGGAGGGAGAAAGAAAAACAGAGGAACATTTACATGTGAGAGATACTTCAATCAGTTGCCTCTCACATGCCCTCAACTGGGGACCTGGCCCACAACCAAGGCATGTACCCTGACTGGGAACTAAACCAGCAATCTTTCGGTTTGAAGGCTGGCATTCCATCCACTGAGCCACACCAACCATGGCTATTTCTTTGTTATTTAAAATTATTTATTCCTTAAAAATTAAAAATAGAACTACTGTATGACCCATCATTTCCATTTTTGGGTACATATCCAAAGGAAATAAAATCAGTATGTTTAAAGGATATCTGCCCTCCCATGTTCACTGCAGCATTATTCATAGCAGCCAAAACAGGGAATAACCTAAGTGTCTGTGAAGAGGGAAACAGTTAAAAAAAAAATGTGGTATATACAAGGGAATATTATTCACCCACAGAAAAGGAAATTCTACTATTTGCAACAACACAGATGGACCTTGAGGGCATTATGCCAAGTGAAATAAGTCAGAGAAAGACCAGTATTGTATGATCTCATTAACATGTGGAATCTCAAAAACAAAAACAAAAAAAAAAAAACAGAATCAGAAATAAAAACTCAGAGGAAAAGTCATCAGACTTCCTGCATAGGAGAGAAATCTGCCTCCCAGGCCTCTTTGCTATACAAACATTCTTTAAAAGATACTCTGAGACAATGGCTGCTACCGCATATGTAGAAACATCACAAGAATTGCTCTCCTAGATGAAGAACTGATAGGACAAATAGAAAACAGCCAGCAAGGTGGGAAGTTTTAATCCACCAATACTAATAATCACATTAAAGATGATTAGATAAAACCAGTTAAAAGATACAGATTGTCAGATTGGGTAAGGCAAGGCACAACCACACTGTCTACAAGAAACAAATTTTGAATAAGAAAACATCGATAAGTTAAAAATAAGGGAATGAAAAATAAATATACCATGCAAACTAACACCAATGATAAAAAAATATTGGAGTAGCTATATGTAAAAAAGTAGGCTTTAGAACAATGAATACATATCATTAGGGATAATGAGAGATACTGCAAAGGGGAAAATAACCCAAAAATCAAAGCTGGAGGCAGAGGCCTGAATGTGCAACTGCACAGGGAAATTATAATTATCTAATAGTAATCACTAAACCCTGTAGAAAATTTTCTAGCAATTTCTTTAAAATTAAGTAGTCGGGATGGGATGTAAGTCCTTTCCTTGTAATACTGTACAATTGATTTACATTAAGAATTGAGGTTAAAACAGGCCTATTTTCAAACCACTAGTTACCAAATTTGCTGATTTGTAGCTCCAATTAATCCTAAAACAAATTTTAAAAGACAATGTTTTTAAAAAGCTACAACTAAACACACTGTATATTACCTTTTTTTTTCACAACAGAAACTACCAATCCTATTAGGTCCACCTCAGAACAATGTGGCTGGAAGCCTGGATTCCATAACTGTTTGAAGGGAATGGGCTCCCTTGGCTGATAAACTTGGAACAGTACTTCATCAGAAGCCTACAAGAAAAAAAATTAGCATGTGTAGATTCTATAAACTCATATGCATTTATCAAAATTAAAAAATTACAATGAGAAGGACATACCGGTATTTGTTGAAACTGAGTGTTTTTGGTTGCTGTTAACTGTATTGTAGCTCTTCCAGATTTATTTTTAGATCTTGATGTTGCAAGATGATAGATTCTGTATCTCTTTCCCTCTGTTAGCAGGGAATATAAATCTGATGATGGGCGCCAGATACTTAAGATAACTATTCAGATAAACAGGAAAAAGACAATGGAAGAACTTATAATTATTAAAATTCCTGTCTAAAAATGAATACTTAAGACAATGACAAATCAGAATCAAGCATGAGAAGGACGCAATGTGCTGTTACTGGTCTGACAATGGAGAAGACCACATGAAAAGAATGCAGGAGGCTTCTAGAAGCACATGCTGCACAAGAAATAGGGATCTCAGTCTTACAACCACAGCAAATACATTCTGTCAGGAACTACATGAGCTTGGAAGAGGACCCTGTGCATAAGATAAAAACGCAGCCAGCTGACACCTGGATTTCGGCCTCACAAGGCACGAAGCAGAGAACCCAGCCAGTTCTTCCCAGACTTCTGAACTGGGAGATAACAAAACAAATTTTACCCCAGGGAAGGAAAAGCCACTGATCCAAGCAGGTGGATGGGAAGGGGAGGGAGGCAGCTAAAAGCCTTTCTCCATTGCTGATCCCAAATGGATTTGGTCTCTTCCCAATGGACCAACCAGGAGAACATTGTATTTAGAATTGCTAGTCCTTAGTTTTCATTAAGCACTAAAACTAGTGTCACATTAAATTTGGTAACTTGACTCCAGGAAGTCTCCTTCTTTGGTCCCAGGGTTAGCCTAAAAGAGGAATCTGGTCCAGATTCCAGCATCTGTGGAGACCTGGAAGACCCAGGCTCCTCTGAGGGCAAAGGTGAGACCCATGGTGCTCCCTTTGTCCTGGCAGACTCTGCTGCAACCCAGGGGCCACCTTAGGACGGGACCTGGTCGATGCAGGCTCCTTTTCTACTCGGTAGAAAAATTTGGTCACAAGTTCTAAAGGACTGCACAGCTAGTAAAAATGTTCATCTCCAAGTGCTAAGGAGTATGTATCTCTTTGATTTTGACATTTTGGAACTTTCAGCAATTACAAAGGACTGAAAACCATGGCTGTCTTTTGGGGGACACTTTGGAGGACAGGAAAACACAGGTGTGAGGCTGGAGAAAACAGCCAAGAAGAGACAGAGACAAGAAAGAGCCAAAAATGACAAAAAAGAAGGGCGATGGAAGGGAGAGGAGCTGGTTGACCATGCAGTGGTTTCAGTCGGTGGGTCTGGGGACCACAGCTCCTTTGAGAGCTCCTCACCCTTCACCAATCAACTCTAGAACCTGGAAACACTGGAAATCATAAAGTTGCCATCTCAGCATTTGTTTCTGCAAACTTTTATTTCCAGGTTCCCAGGGAGGGATGAAGTATGTTATGTTGGTTTCCAAGTGAGTGGAAGCCAAGTTTGGAGCCTTGTCAGCATCCTTGGAGATCACTGTCAGGTACAGAAACTCATAAAAGCTTTGGGTCATATGTAACTTTGTTAAAAATTTATACTAAATGAAATATAATTTTTTTCTACCTAAAAAATAAATAATACTGATAGCAACAAAGATCTAAAGATTCTATCATCATTTTGTGGGCACTGGTAGACTTTGCTCCTCTGATATGCACTAACTTTATACTTCATCTAGCATTTGCAATAATTTTATTAATATAATACTTTAACTTAAAATTGATAAAGACAAAAAATTTACATACTGACCTGAATCTTTTTCTTTTTTCTCATAGCTTATGACACGCAACTTCCACACGGTTGTAACATCCCTGGATAACATTTGCTCCCCTTTCTCAGCAGACTCTATAGCCTTCCGGAATTCCAACTGGATCTGTGCTTGCTTCCTGTCATTCAACATCTGTCTATGATTATTCAAGGCTCGTAACTGTTCTTCACTAAAATAAGCCTGTGATCATTTAACGTATGAAAGCGTTTAAGGTTGGAATAAAAAACAAACAAAACAAAACACCTCATCTATTGTAACTGAATCCCTTTAAATGGGGGTAAAACACAACAGAATTGAGTTTATTTTAAGGGTGTGACAATGCAAAAATTGAGATTAATATACTCAGCTTATCACATAACAAATATGTTCTGGTGTCTTAAACTGTTTACTAATCTTCGTGATCAACTTCCCTAGGGCCAAAACAATCCCTGCTTGTAAATGTACTCTAATAATCACATCCATCAACATCAATGACATTCTAAATGGCTAACATGTGAAAGTTCACTCTATTTGAGAAATGGATCTATGTGTGGGAAATCTGTTAATTCATTTAATCTGTATAATAACCCTATGAGGCAGGTATTGTTACTGTTTCCATGTTGCAGATGATGAAACTGAGGTGAGAGAGAATAAATAACTGCAGAGGCACATAGGTAGGGTTAGCTCAAGAACCCTCATTCTTAGCCCCCATAGTGTAATCTCATGAACTCTCTGGAAGAGCTGATACAATTTAAAACAGACATGTGCTAGCCCCAGCCCGGTTGCTCAGTCAGTTAGAGCATCATCCTTATATGCCAAGGTTGTAGCTTTGATCTCTGATCAGGGCAAATACGACAATCAACCAGTAAATGCGTAAATAAGTGGAACAACAAATCAGTTTCTCTTTCTTTCTTTCTAAAAATTAAAAACAACAACAGCAAAAAACCCAAAACCAAAAACCAGATACGTGCTATAAGCACTTCTTGTTGCCTCCATACTTCTCTCTCAATTACTTCATCAAACTGCTGTCTTTACTTCTTGGGAATCTCAACCAGTGTAACAAGAATAAATTAATGAATGAATAAAAAATAAAAACAAGTAAATCAGGACATGGAATCAGACAGATAACACACTAGAATGCTGTTGCCTTACAAATCTTAATCTCATGATCTACATGGGGCAGGGAGACTTCAACTCTGTAGTCTGAAAAAGGCTAAAAATGTAGACAGTGTTTAAGCAAGAATTAAAAAGAAATCTATGATTTCCAAAGGCCCACAACATTCAGCACTGTCACTGAAAACAAATCCTTTTGACAGAATGTTTCAGAAATTGATGGTTATTTTTCCCTCTAAGAATTATAGCGGTAACTTTACCTGAGTGAAATCTCAGTATCATATAAACTCAGAACCATGGAGATTGGCCCCTCTCAGACCTTCCTTTGATAGAAGGTAGACAGAAAGCCTAAGAGATAAATCACTTGTCCAGATATAAAGTGGTAGGACCAGGTCTAGAATTCAGTCCTGCAACTCTCATTCTGCTCATTACTTCCTCCTTATAATAAATTATATAAAAGGATACCAGACTAATAAATATTTCATTAAATTTTGTGAATGAAATTAAAACTATCTTCATGATGACTCAGAGAAAGCACAAGCTTCAACATATGTAATAATATAAGCTATAGAAGCAAATGATGTTTCAGGAAAGCAAAATAAAGCCTTAACTTGCAGACTTGTAACAAGTACACTCACAGGCTTTCAAACCAGACTCAAACAACTCAAATTTCACAGGCAGAATCTGAGTTGTATCATTTGGGAATATGAGGGAATTCTATTCAGAATAACACTGCTTAGTCTCCTACTGGAGAATTGTTTGTTTAGTTTTTGTAGTCTCATTTATTTTTAAAAACTTAAGGCTATATATAATATTTATTATCACCAAATTAATGAGAATTATCAATAAACAAACAACAGTTTTCCTAAAATTTCTCACCCACTCCCTATCTAGCAAACCAATCCTTGCATCAATTAGATACCTGGGTGTCTACAAATTTAGGAGGTAATTTACCTTAATATATGAAATGATGTTCTAACAACAGCAACTAACATTTATAAGAAACTTTATTAACAGTATTCTTTTACATATATTATGTAATTTGATCCTAAAACAACTTATTTTATGCCCATTTTTAAGCTATTTTATGTCCAATTTGCTTTGCTAGTAAATGGCAGAGGAATGATTCTAAAGCCTATGCTATTTCTAACACAGTTTAATTCTTCTGCACTTGTCTGTTTAAGTCTCTTTCAGGTAGAGATCATGAAACAGTCTCTGGATAGGATCTGAGAAAGAGCTGAGAACATGGAAACTAAGATACTGCTTTGAAGACACTTGTTTTATTTCAAAAGTAACCAAGTTTTGTCTGTATTTTAAACTACATTTAATATATAAAATTACTTAATGCTCCTATCTATCCTTTATTTGATACAGAATCATAACTATACCACCATGTCTAGCTCATCACTATGGATCCCAGAAATGCAAACACCCCTTTGAGAAGCAGCATTTCAACATACTGCTTTCCGTGACAGCCAGAGAATGCCCACAACATGCCCTCTTCTTTTCTCACCTCAAGGTAACTGGGGTCTGGCACAGTCCTTACTGCTTCATAGAGCTCTGCACCATCATGAAGAGCACATACTTGCTGTCTGGTTAGTGCACATGACGGTGTACATTGTTTTGTTACATTTTCTAGGGAAAACAGCATTACTAATTAGCTAATCCACAAAGTTAACAAGCCTGAAAACAAGACAACCAAGCAAAAAACATACAAATAAAGGAAGTTAAAAAATAAGCTTTCTAGGTAAATGTGAAGCTAGTGTATTCATGATTTAAAACATTGTCAAAGAGCCCTGGCTGGTGTGGCTCAGTGGACTGAGCAAGGGCCTGAGAACCAAAGGGTCACAGGTTTGATTCTCAGTCAGGGCACATGCCTGGGCTGTGGGCCAGTCCCCAGTATGGGACAAGTGACAGGCAACCACACACTTGACGTTTCTCTCCCTCTCTTTCTCCTTCCCTTCCTCTCTCTCTAAGGATAAATGAATAAAATCTTTTAAAAACATGTCAAAGAGTTTACCTGATTTATTTGTAAATTAAGTAAATCCACAATTCACTTAAATCATGAAAACAGCATGAACTAGTAATATGTTTAAACAAATCAAATTTTGAGAGTGTAATTTTTTCAGATTTATATAGAACATGAGGTTAAATAATAGAGAAAATCATGAAGAAAGGCAGAACATAGATTTCAGCAATAAAAAAGGTAAATAAAAAAGTAAATTACATGACCTGTAAGCAAAAACACTATGATCTGTACTATTAAAATTGATGCCATAGGGAAAACAAGTTCTAGCTCCAAGTAAAACAACATAAAACTGAACAACTGTAATAACAAAAACTGCAAAATTACATAATGAAGAAAAAGACACAGAAGAAAGAGAATGACAATGATTCAGGGGAAAATAATTTTTTGAGTGTTTTCTTTTTTTTTCTTTTTAATGTATTTGACATATAACACTGTAAATTTAAGGTGTACGACATGTTACTTTGATACACTTATATATGCAATATAATTTTTTGTTATATACTGCATTTATGTATGCAATATAATTGTTCTTTGTATGAATATTTATCACATTGCATAACTGAAGTACAATATAGTTCTTTATATTCAGTATACTGAGCATTAGATCTCTGGCTTATTTACTACTTGTTGCAAGTTTGTACTTAAATACCATCAGTATTACCCCTCACCTTATCCCCTGGTAACCACCATTATATTATTCTCTATTTTTTATGAGTTTGTCTTTTTTATACTTTACATGTAAGTGGTGTCATACAGAACTTATTTAGCAGAAAATAATTTGATGGTTCTTTCCCTCACTGCTATTCTTTCTCTAATACTGCAAAAGGTACTATAAATGCTTTAGTACTGAGGCTTAAGAGGGAGTTTACTAAAGACTTCTGAAAAGTGCTATGGATATGTCATGTATTATTGTCTAAGACAATTATAAGCATCTAAAAGCTCAGTGTGTTGAATAAAGATATAATAATTTGGGGTCAGTTCATTGATTATCTGTCTACTTATGTAATAATCTCTTTAAAAAGCCCAAGTGCCCATCAGTAGATGAATGGATAAAAACACGGTGGTATATTAACATAATGGAATACTATGAGAATGTAAAAAAGAAGGAACTCTTACCTTTTGCCACAGCATGGATGGACCTGGAGAGTAATATGCTAAGTGAAATAAGCCAGTCAGTGAAAGGCAAATACCATATGACCTCACTTATATGTGGAATCTAATGAACAAAATAAACTGATGAACAAAATAGAACTAGAGGCATGGACACATGGAACAGACTGACATCTCAGAGGGGAGGTGGGTAGTGAAGACTGGATAAGAGGTGAAGAGATTAGCCAAAGAATATACATGCATAGCTCACAGACCCAGAAAACAGTGTGGTGAAGGCCAGGGGAGGAGGGCAGGGGCTAAGTGGAGGAGGGCAAAGAGAGGGAAAGTGGGGAACATCTGTAATAGGGTCAACAATTTTTTAAGAAGAAAAATTAAAAAAAAAGAGAGAGAATATAAAATATTGATTCAGGACTTCTGGCCAAGATGGAGGCGTAGGGAGATTTTGCCTCCTTGTACAACCAAAAGAAGAACAGCAAATTTAAAAACCAAAAATAACCAGAACTGTCAGAAAATCAAACTGTATGGAAGTCTGACAACCAAGGAGTTAAAGAAGAAATTCATCCAGACTGGTAGGAGGGGCAAAGACAAGCAGCGGAGGTGGAGAGGATACACAGCAGAGTGGATGCTGGAGAACCAGGTGGGCAAGGCAGCAATTGTCAGACAGGGTAGTCCCACATTTGTGTGAAAATAAACTGGGAGGACAACTGGTGAGCAAGAAAGACTGTGCAACCCAGGGTTCCAACGTGGGTAAAGAAAGCCTCAAAACCTCTGACTATAAAAACCTGTGGGGGTTGCAGTGGTGGGAGAAACTCCCAGCCTCAGAGGAGTCCATTGGAGGGGCCCGTAAGATCCTAAAAAAAACACGAGCCCACCCACCCAGGAAATGGCACCAGAAGGGCTCAATTTGCTTGTAGGTGGTAGGGGAAATGACTGAAAGCTGACTGAGAGTTGAGCAAGGGCCATTGTTCCCTGTCGAACCCCTCTCCCACATATAGCACCATAACATAACAGCGGGTTGTCCCACCCTGGTGAATATGTAAGGTTCTGCCCCTTACCATCTAAAAGACACACCGAGACAAAAAAATCATGGCCTGAATGAAAGAACAGACCAAAGCTCTAAAAAGAGAACTAAGAGATAAAGAGATAGCTAACCTATCAAATGCAGAGTTCAAAACATTGGTAATCAGGATGCTCACAGAAATGGTTGAGTACAGTTGCAAAATAGAGGAAGAAGTAAAAGCAATGCAAAGTGAAATAAGGGAAAATGTACAGAGAACCAACAGTGACGGGAGGAAACTGGAACTCAAATCAATGCTCTGGAGAAGGAAGAAATAAACATTCAGTCAGAACAGAATGAAGGAACAAGAATTTTAAAAAATGAGGAGAGGCTTAGGAACCTCTGGGACACCTTTAAGCATTCGAACATCTGAATCATAGAGGTGCCAGAAGGGGAAGAAGAGTAAGAAATTGAAAACTATTTGAAAAAATAATGAAGGAGAAGTTCCCCAATCTGGCAAAGGAAATAGACTTGTAGGAAGTCCAGCAAACTCAGAGAGTCCCAAAGAAGTTGGACCCAAAAAGAAACACACCAAGGCAAATCATAATTACATTACCCAAGATTAAAGATGAGGAATCTTAAAAGCAGCAAGAGAAAAAGAAAGGGTTACCTACCAAGGAGTTCCCATAAGACTATCAGCTGATTTCTCAAAAGAAATCTTACAGTCAAGAAGGAGCTGGAAAACTATTCTAGTTCATGAAAGGCAAGGACCTACATGCAGGAATACTCTACCCAGCAAAGCTATCATTTAGAATGGGAGGGCAAATAAAATCTTTCCTAGATAAGGTAAAGTTAAAGGAGTTCATCATTACCAAGCCCTTATTACATGAAATGTTAAAGGGACTTATCTAAGAAATAGATGATCAAAAGTAGAACAGCAAAATGCAACTGATCCTAAAAAAACCCAAAAGCATAAACAAACTAAGCAAACAACTAGAACAGGAACAGAATCACAGAAATGGAAATCACATGGAGGGTTATTAGTGGGGAGGAGGAGGGAGAAGAATGGGGGGAAAAGGTACAGAGAATAAGAAGCATAAATGGTAGGTCCAAAATAGACAGGGGGAGGTTAAAAAAATGGGACAACTGTAATAGCACAGTCAATAAAATATATTAAAAAATAAATTAAAAATATTGATTCAGAATTAGAAGAAATCTATTACTTAAAGACAATTTACCTGATTACAAAATTTAAATTAGAACCCTCCAAAACCTCTAATAAAAAAAAAACTTGTTTTCATATAAATAAACTTGTAATGTACAACTCATTTTACCTTCATGCTCTTCAAATTCTGCTTGAATTTTAGTGAATAAGCCTTCCAGTTTCCTTTGTTGGGCTTCTACATATTTAGCTGCTTCCTTTTCTTCTTCTCTTTCATTGCGAAATATGTATAATCCAGATGATGTCTTCTCCATCCACTGTAATAATGCATCAAACAGAAATACACAGTAAGGAGCAATCATTCAAATTAACTGTCTCAAAAGAGAGAAATACAGAGTAAGTTTCAAGAATAAGTCATACCTGCATAGGGTATATTCTTTGAATAACTATATCAACACAACCAACATTTCCCCCATCACTGAAAAGTGATGACAAGGGCAGAGAAAAAGGTCTAGGGTCCGGAGAGAATCCAAGCTTGGCATACCAGCAAGCAGGCCGAGTACTGTTAGCAGAAATCTGAATAAATTAAGGAATACATCAATTTATAAGTTCAGTAAATATATTCAGTTCTATTTCAGACTTCATAAGGTTTTCATTCTTTTAGGACTTTAAAAATATTCACTTTAAAAAGTGTCATGAAGTAAGAAAGTGATTAAGTAGAAAAATCATACAAAAGTAAAAATACTTTCAAAATATAGTATCTTAAAAATTGTTCAAGAAACAGACTCAGATGAGAGAACAAATTGAAGGTCACCAGAGAAGAGGTGGGCTAGGGGCCTGGGTGAAAAAGGGGAAGGGATTAAGAGGTATAAAGTGGCAGTTACAAAATAGTCACAGAAGTGGGAAGTATAGGATAGGGAATATACTCAATAATATTGTAATAACTATATATGGTACCACATAGGTACTGGAAATATTGGGGAGACCACTTTGTGAAGTGTACAGCACAATGCTGTACACCTGACACTAATACAGTATTGAATGTCAACTATAATTTTAAAGTTGTTAAAAAAGTTTTTTTTTTTAAGAGACTGAACAGTGGAAAGAGGGAAACCTATTGTACAATGGCCAGGGAGTGAAGAGCACGGTTAAGGGAGGCTTTTTTTTTTCTTTTTAGGTTGAGAAAGACCTGTGGGTGTCTGAAAGCTGAGGATGATTGGTGCTGCCAACAGACAGTGGGCTCGTGGTGAAAACACTCTAAAAGTCATTGTTGTGATGGCTGTGTAACTCTGTGACCATGGAATTATCACTTTCATTGGGTGAATTGCATGGTTTGTGAATTGTCTCAATAAAGCTGTTGAAAAAAAAATTGTTCATACTGCTCTAAAGTCTTAATGTCATGTAAATATGACTATAGGCACACCTTATTTCATTGCAATATGCATTATTACACTTCACAGATATTGTATGTATTTTATAAACTGAAGGTTGGTGGCAACCCTGCATCAAATAAGTTTATCGGCACCATTTTTCCAGCAGCATTTGCTCACTTTGTGCCTTTGTCACATTTTGGTAATTTGCATAGTATTTTAAAGAAATTTTTTGCATTTTTATTATGGTATGGCGATCTATGATCAGTGATCTTTAAGAAATTATTTGTGAAAGGAAGAGTCCATCCATGCAGCAAATGTCACTGTTGTTTCATTTTAAGAAATTATCACAGCCACCCCAGCCTTCAGCAACAACCACCTGATCAATCAGCAGCCATCAGTGTCAAGGCAAGACCCTCCACCAGTAAAAAGACTTGTTGAAGCCTCAGATGATGGTCAGTGTTTTTAGGACATAAGGTATTTTTTAATTAAGGTATGCACGTTGTTGTTTTAGACATGACGCTATTGCAAACTGAATAGACTATAGCAGCAATTTTCAACCGCTGCCGCAGCCACAAGAGGCACAGTGGTGTGCCACAAGAATTTTTAAAACGTCCAATATCTGACTACATACAAAAAGGCACTGAATTCTTTTCTTTTAGACTGTCAAATCAAAAAAATGACAATAGCTAACATAGCAATAGCCATCTGATGTGAATGAATCAAAATTACACCAATTTTGCCCTGGCTGGTGTGGCTCAGTCAGTTGGAGTGTCATCCCAATAACTAAAAGGTTGAGGGTTTGATTCCTGGTCAGGGCACATGCCTGGGTTGTGGGTTTGATCCCCAGTCTTGGTGCATGCAGGAGGCAACAGATCAATGCTTTGCATTGATGTTTCTCTCCCTCTCTTCCCCTCTTCTTTCCCTTCTCTTTAAAAGCAATGAAAAAAATGTCCTCAGGTGAGGATCAAAATAAAAATTGTACTTTTTTTTTGGTTAGATTGACAAAAAGTATGTTTCTTGGTGTGCTACAGAATTTTAGTAATTAGTTTATGTGTACCATGAGATGAAAAAGGTTGAAAATCACTGGACTACAAGTAAACAACTTTTATATGCAATGGGGAACCAAAATATTCATGTGACTCGTGTTATTGAGATATTTGTTGTATCGTGGTGGTCTGGAACTGAACCCATATTAAAATCTTGGAAGTATGCCTGTATTAGAAAATTAATAAAACAGAATTCAATTTAAACATGATGGGTTAAAATATACTTATTTACCTGGGCTTCCTCAAAAAAACCTACAAGGACGAAGAACTAGAGGGGACAGTAGATGAGATAATTACCAAAATTTTGGAAATTAATCATTTGTTGGACAAGTGGTACATAATAAAGCAGCTCAAGAATAATTCCAGTTAATAAAAATAGCAAACATTCATAGAGCAGTTACTGTGGTGCCTGGTACAGTGTTAGTACTTGACATATATTAACATTTAATCTTCACAACAACTCTAAGACTTACTCCCTTTTTACAGGTGACAAAACTTAAGTATAAGAGAAATTACATAACCTACCCAAGGTTATTCAGCTAGCACACTTGCTGTTATGAAGCCAATATGAAACAAAATAATTTAAGAAAACTGAAGGCAACAGGTACCTCTGTAGGCAGGAGCTGAAAACAGGAGGAAGGTAATTAAAACCTCAGTTACCAAGCAACCTGGTGACTGTTTTTTCCTCCTCTGGACAAAAAAAGAACCCGGGAGAGTTTACTTTCTGAAGAGACTGAGCCACACATGTCCTGGACTCTGGACCACCAAGCAGATGTAGCTAGGGTGCAAGTGAGATGCTATATTGAAAACAGAAAAGCAACAAAAACCCATATGCTGCAAAGGAATCCCCCTTTAGTTTCTTTACTCTGTTCAGCTCTCAGAATAGTCACTGATGTTTGAGGGTCTCCTAATGAAAAAAAAAATCAAATCCCTGTTTTACCACCCGACAGGTTGACAAGCCCCACCTCACACAGAGCTTCTAATCAGCTCATTAGTGCCCCACTCTTGAAGAGGAAAGAACCACCAACAATTACCAGTCGAGGAAAGTATCCAACCTGAGATCCAAACAAGAAAAGAGGTTCTCATAGAAAACAAAACAAAATAAAACAAAACAAAACAAAACAAAACAAAACACATGGAGCATGAAAAACTAAAATAAATCAAAATATTAATCAATCACTTTAGAAAGATGAGAAAATGCTGTATACATGTAACAAGAAGCAGATGTCATAAAAAAGAAAAAAATTAAGAAATAATAATGGTCTCTTGAAAATTAAACATTATGCCAACAAGCACAGATTCACTTTAGGGATTAAAAGGGAAAATTAACCCTGGCTGGCGTAGCTCAGCGGATTGAGCACGGGCTGCAAACCAAAGTGTCGCAGGTTCAATTCCCAGCCAGGGTACATGCCTGGGTTGAAGGCCATAACCCCCAGCAACCGCAGATTGATCTCTCCCCCACCTCCCTCCCTTCCCTCTCTAAAAATAAATAAATAAAATCTTAAAAAAAAAAAAGGGGAAATTAAGAACTAGAAATTGGTGGGGAGAAGACAACAAAATGGAAGATAGGAGGAAAAAGACAAGAAAATTAGAGGACCAATCTAAGAGGCCTAGTGCCTAAATATTCAGAATTTTAAAAAATGAAAAGAGAAAGCTGGAAAGGAGGAAATGATCAAAGAACTACCTCAAGAAACTTTCCCAGAACTCAATGAAGGACACATGTTATAGACTAACTGCCACTGTGTAACCAGGACAATGATTAAAAAGTAAGGCCGACACCAAAGTACATTATTATGAAATTTCAGAATACTGGAGACAAATGATGTTGAAATGTCTTAAAAAAGATCCCATAGTGAAGGACTGGGAATAAGAATAGCATAAATGCAGTAGAAGCTGCAACTAGAAGCAACAAGTTAATAGAGGAAATGTCTTCAAAATTATTCTAAATAAATTATCTGAACCTCAAAGTCTACATTTGGCCAACCTTACAATATGATTAACCAGGCACACAATCCCTTTCGCAAGAAGCCTCTGGAGGTTGTGTGCCCTTAAAACTAAAGAATAAATCTAGAAAGGTATGAAATTCAGAAAATTCTACTGACACAGAAAGAGGTGAAAATACTGTCCAGGATGATACCTGTGTAGCTTATCTAGAAAACCACCACTTTAGGATAAAGCGGGAATATGGAGAGGTACAAGGATCTCCAAGAAAAAGAAATGGACCTGAAAAAGGTTATTTTAAAGCACTGAGATGAGTTTTATGTAACTCCTGTGTGCGAATGAGTTGGTGGTAAGGACTCAGAAAATTAAGGAGGGAAAAGAAAAGGCAACACAGTAACTCTAGGGAAAGCAGTAAGTTGTTAAAAAGGAAATATAATCATATATATATTATATGCTGAGTCGCAAAAAGTATTTTTCATAGTCATTATAACGTAAACATTGAATATACACTTCAGCCCTCTTTCACACCAGGGAGCTAATATAAGTCAATGTCTAACCTGAAGGAGAGAAGAAGACATAGCATATAAGCCAAGAAAGAGCCGTGGGATTTGCAGTGGTTGCCTTTGTGGGGCCTGAATAGGGAGGTCAAGGAGGGCTGCATCAGTGACTGCTTTTTGGGGGGTCATAAGTCTTATATAGTCACATGCAGCTTAATGATGGGTATACATTCTGAGAAGTATGTCTGAGGAAACTGCTGCTTACATTGAGATTAGAGTACATTTTTTAAAAACAGAATATCCTTAATAGGCATAAGTATATTTAAAATTTTAAATGTAAAACCTTTCTAAAATTTAACTGAACCAGTGACTGATTTTTATCAAGAGAGTGCATTAATTTAACATACCTTTAATCTAAGAGATTCTGGGGCTTCAAGAGGTGAACAGGCATCAGGAGAGCCTACCAGTTCTGCTCCATGAGTGATGATCTTCTGACCAACAGCCAATCTACCCTTCTGTACGAGAGCCGAGAGGGGAGGGTCCAGCTGGGCCTTCACAGCGTACCATCCGTCTGTCAGTTCCACAGTGGCTGTTTTGCTGGTATCCACATCAGCAGTTTTATTGCTAGAAGTTTTAGGTAAACTTGAACTTGGTAAAAGTATTTCAGAAACACAGAAAACAAGGGTTTTTGCAGCTGTGTCATCCCTTTCCATTATCTTTTTTATAGCTGATCTTTGACTTCTATCAATTTCCACATCATATCTAAAAAGAAAAATGCATTATTTTAGAAATTGTGAGTCTTCAATTTCAATCAAAAACAGTCATCTAATAATTGACGATAAAAATGTAGTACTTTTATTGAAGAAATACTGAAATAGAAGAGAATTTAAAATTTAGTAGCTAGCAGTATACTGTTTTATACTATTAAAATATCAATTAAATATTAAAACCCCCCAAATGTGAAAATGCTTTATTAGCAATTCGCAAATAGTAGATCAAATTAGAAATTCAATCCTTCTCATATGCCAAGAAGTGAAGGAGGGGGTGGGGGAAGAGGGAAGTAAAAGTGTACAAATGTGTGATTTCTCTTAGGTGGGCCCAGGGAGATGACAAGAGAACTACTCCATACAACTGAACACCAGTGTGCGATGGCAAGTTCACCACCCACTGGCCCGTGTACCTTTATGGCATGAAGTCACAGACTGCGTAGAAGTATGAATCACACTGCAGCGTATGAGCACATAATGCAATGCTTTAAACTCACCTGTATTTTAGCTGAAGAAGTACCCTTTCCGGGTTTAAGCATCTAGTAGCAAATTGCTTAGGAAAGGCAAATTCCATAGCTGCCAGTTTCCATACAATCCATCTATAGTGATTATAGACCCAATCTCTAGAAATAAGCTTCGGATCCACACCTGGGGTGTCACATAGAGCCCTGAAAAAAGTGCAATAATATAGTAAAAAACACATAAGATAATATTAAATTCAGTAACCATGACTATTCTTTGCAAAAACATATACTATGTGAGAACATTCAATAAAGTTCTGAGTTAATGTATAATCAATAAGCAACGTAACTAGAAAATGATTTGACATGTATGAAAATATAATACAAATCCACTTAACATATTAGTCAATACAATTATTCCAACTGGAAAATGAGATCCTTAATTTCAAATAATTGTATTTGGGATTACTTTTCATCTTAAAGAGACTGTTTAGAAATCATGTAAGAACTTCCTCTCTAGTCCTGGTGTTCCCCTCTCTACTCAAATCTCAAACTCTTCTTCCTTTCCCATTCTTACTCTTAGTACTAAGGAGGCAGAAATAATCAAAAGAGAATTTTCATAAGCTTCCACTCTCACATATAACAACCCACCAGCATCTGTATCCTTCACTTTGTCCTTTCCTGCCATTTGTACCCAAGCTCCCAACCTTTCATGCCTAGTCAAGGACACTGACCTAGAAATGCTCCTTTCTCCCTTGCATCATCAATTTCACTCCCCCTCTACTGGACGATTTCCAGCAGAAAAAATACTGTTTCTACCTTAAAACAAATAGACACAACAAAACTGACACCCTCTGATCCTACTTCCTTCTCCAGATACTGCCCTTTTTCTCTGCTTCTCTTTTAGGCAATGCCTGAAAAAACAACTACATTCTCTCTCTCTCCAACTCCTCTACCTCCACTGCCCTTTTTATTGCATTCTGATCAAGATTTTGCTCCACCAAATTACTGTATTATTTTATTAAGATTAGTGATGACCTCCATGTTGCTAAACCCAGCTGTCAATTCTCAGTTCCCATTTTACTTCATCTACTAGCAGCACTGACATAGCTCGTTATTCTCTACTCCCCAAAGTTCCATCTCCACTTGGCTTGCAACACCACACTCTTTGGCATTTATTTCTGACTTGTGGTTGCTCTTTCTACATCTCTTTTCCATGGCTTTAAATTACATCTATATCCTGACCATTCTCAAATTAATTTCTTTGGCCTATACTTTATCTATGAACTCCAACTGCCTACTCAACATCTCTCCCTGCATGTCTACTGATAACCTTAACTTCAAATGTCCCAAACTGAACTCTCAATTTCCCTTCCATCCTTGGTTTTCTCAATTTTATGTACATGGTAACTATCCTTCCAACTGCTGCCAAAATCTTTTGGAGCCATCTTTACTCTCCTCTTTATCTCACACTCCTTATCCAATCCTTGAGCATTTGCTTCAAGGATTGAAGCAAACCTTCAATCCTTTAAAGAATCCAACTGCTTTTTACTAATTCAATTGTACCTACTTGGTCCAAGCAAATATTTCTCACCCGGATTAGTGCAAAAGCTTCCTAAGTAGTCTCTCTGTCTCCACCCTTATTTTTCCCTACTTTCTGATCCTAACAAGTAGCCAGAGTCATTCTTTCAAAAATAAGCTAGATCACGTCACCTTCTGCTTTAAACATTCTAAGTGAAAATGATTACTCAGGTAAAAGCCAACGTTCTTACGAAGATCTATAAGGTCCTACCCTTCTATCTCATCTAGCATAGCTCCTGTTACCCAGTCTTCTCCAGCTACATTAACCTTCCTCCTATTGTATGCTGCCCCGTAGAATCTGGATGCTGTCCCCACACAGTCCTATGCTCATTCCCTTGACCTCCTTCAGGTCACTGATAAGAATGTCACAGACCCAGTGAAGCCTTCTGACACTTAATCTATTTAAAAAACTGTACCTCTCCTCACCTAACTCTCCCTAACCCTGCTTTCCAGCTTTATATTCACAGTATTTATTACATTCTAATATAGTATACATACTATTTACTTATTTTTTTAACCTTCACCAGAGGATATGTTTTTTCATCAATTTTAGAAAGATGAAAGAGAGAGAGAGAGAGAGAGAGAGAGAGAGAGAGAGAGAGAGAGAGAGAGAGAGAGAGGGAGAGGGAGAGAGATGAGAGAGAAACATTGAATGATTGCCTCCCATAAGCACCTGACTGGGGATGGAACTCACAACTTCAGTTTGTGCCCTGATGTGGGATGGAACACCAACCATTTTGGTGCACGGGATCTTGCTCCAACCAACTAAGCCCCTGGCCAGGGCCAATTTACTGTTTTGTTTTGTTTTTTAATTTTCCTTCCCCACTCTAGACTGCTCGACTGGAATGTTTGCCTTTTAGGGAAGATTATTTTGTTGTTCTTATTCCTAATAGGATAGTATCTGGCATATAGTAGGTACTAAGTAAATATTTACTGAATGATCCATAAACAACCTGAGTTTCAACACTCAAACATTATGAATCTTGCCCACCTGATATCAGGGTCATTACTCTTAACCTCTACACAATGCAGTTTACTTAACACAACAAAATACTACAACTGTGTACCATACTTCTCCAACTAGAATCCATAGTAGATATGTTATATGAGACAAGTGCAAGATGTAAATAACATTCTTCTTTTAAAATAACATAAAAGTAACAAACAAAACATAACATTCCAATAGCTTAAAATACATAACAAAAATTCAAGAAAAAATGTTTTATCACTCCCCAAAACTTTAAAATTTAGAAAGGTGTATAGCGATATTAAAAAATAAGAGCACTACAGAAAACCTTCCCATCTCTTGCCACTGGCATGAGGTAATACATCTCTGAGAGCAAAAGCTTTAAATTATGCTTATATAAACATTAGAATCATAGGAAGTTATATAGTTTCTAAATTGTTGATTTTGAGGGCAGTGGTGTTTACTAACTTTCGGCATTTACTGATATTTAGGTACTTACATTTAATTTTTAGTATTTCTATTTCATATTTATTGAAATATACAATGAGAGAGAATATGACATAACTGTATGTATGCGGGGGTCTATAATAAGGCTAATTCAAGTTTTTCTTATCAGTCTTTATTTTGTAAATGCATAAGAAAAGTGTCCCAATTTAAGAAAAGACAATTCATTAAATCCTAAGACAAAGTTTAATTTACTTTTTAAAGTATTTCAACATGCCCTGGCTGGTGTAGGTCAGTTGCATGGAATGTTGACCTGTAACTGAAGGGCTGGGGGTTTGATTCCCAGTCAGGGCATGTGCCTGGGCTGTGGGTTCAATCCCTGGTCTGGGTGTGTGTAGCAGGTGACCAATCAATGTTTCTCTCTCACAGTGATATTTCTGTTTCTCCTTTCCTCTCTTCCTTCTCCTTTCCTCTCTAAAAGCAATGATGGAATGTCCTTGGGTGATGATTAAAAAAAAAAAAAGATTTCAACAGAATGTAAATTGAACCATAATGCATTTAAAATGATTCAGTGTATCAAAATTTGATTCCTGGACAACTTTTTAAGCTCTAGATAGATTAGGAAAGAGAAAAAAGAGGAACTTTGTGAGGAAGAGGGATGATAAGAGTATGTAAAAGTTAACACAGATCTCTTTTTACATACAGTACCTATAAAATTCTTCTTTTCCAGCCTTCCCATCATTGGAGGGTATAAGCCATCCACCATCAGCCAACTGTGCTCCCTTTCCAGCCCCTGCACCTTCTTTACCAAAATAATCCTGAATGTGGAACTGAAAAGACTCTGCATTTTTGCTGTTAATTTTTATGCAATGTTTAGAGACGCCATACATATATAGCTGCACAAAAGAAATAATAGAAAAATCTGATAATGAATGAAAAACAAAATCAAATAAAACAATGTTTTATAGAATAAAAACAATGGTCTCTTTTGGTCTCTTTTTAAGAGACCAAAACTGAATTTACCCCAAAATTTTCATTTAAATATTAATCACTATTAAAACATTTAACTTATCTACTAGAAGCTAAAATGCTGATGTACTATAAATGACCCATGCATTAGAGAGTCTGTTGCACCTTTTTCATACCCCTGTGTATACTTCTCTGGATAGATCTGCCATTGGAAGCCATTGTGGGGATAAAAAAAAGAAACAATGTTTTACAAAAACTTTTAAGTCCAAAAATTTAGAAGAGAGAGAGCAGTAAAAAGTGTAAGTTTTTCAGGGAGTCTGACCTCAGGAGGTCATATTTCTACACTGCCTAACCTAGTTTCAAGGTACTTACTTTTATCCCAGAGGCCTGACCCCAGAGTATCTTTTCCTTTGTTCAGACTTTACTCTGGAGTCAAGACTCCTTGCTTTGGAACTGTGGCTCTTCTACTTGCTGATTATGTGACTTTGGGGCAGTTACTTAACCTTCTCTGTGCTCCCATTTATAAAACGATGAACAAAAAAATGGTGACTTTATTTTAGGTACTTGTGAAGGTTAAATGAGATATAAGCAGCAAGCACAGATCTTAGAAGAGTGCCTACCACATAAAAAATATTCAATATTATCTATTAATATTATCAATATTATTTTCACTTCTCTGGTGCCTAAAAATGATAACTAGATAGTACTGGCTTAATAAGAATCCTCTTTTTAAAATGTGACTAGCTCTTAGTGGGCTCAGGACTATGAATTATTCAAAATTTAAATTCAGTAAGATTACTTTCCTCTAACCCCTAACCAAGAGCACTCATAATAATAAAATACATTTTGAAAAGAGAAGAGAAATACTAATTCTGAAGCACAGATCACTTTGTAGGATTAAGGCACCATAGGAGAAGAAGGTGGTCCCTGTAGGTGGATTAGGAAACATGATGATTTCTTTCATCCTGATTCAATTGGTTCTTTCCTTCAACAATTTGGAGCCCTGGCTGGTGTGGCTCAGTGGACTGAATGCCAGACTGGGAAGCAAAGGGTCGCTGGCTCAATTTCCAGTCAGGGCACATGCCTGGGTTGTGGGCCAGTTTTCCAGAAAGGGGTATGTGAAAGGAAACCACACATTGGTGTTTCTCTCCCTGTCTTTCTCCTTCCCTTCCTCTCTGTCTAAAAATAAAAAAATAAAATCTTTTAAAAAATGAAAATAAACACAACAATCTGGAGACACTAGTTAATAAAATAAGATTATATGTTATTATAAAAGCTATTAGTGTGGTTGACAAAGCATACCTGTTTATGGGAACATGCAGAAGGAACTTGGCCTTCTACTGCTGCTTTCAGAGAGATTCTTGGCATAGAGGATGTTTTTATAAGATACAGACTTCCTGGCTGTGGAAAAATATGTTGCCCATGTTTCTTTTTAATCCGCATATTCTGTATGTCTCTGGCATTCTGAAGATTTGCAACTAAATCTATTAAGGAATAAGTAATTAGCAAAAGAAAATACTGATATAAAATTTTAAAGCACAATCCTTGCTTTATAAAATTATATGTATCACCTAGCTCTACTTTTAAATCTTCAGGAATTAAAAAAGTTTCAACTACTAAAGAATAGAAATAAGTCTATTATTTTCATTTCCTATTTGGAAGAAAATTAGTAGCCTGATAAAAAAATATATTCCAGTAATACTAGTCCTAGATTTTGTGTCCACAAGTAATTACCTTTGAAAGAGAATATTAGAATAATTTAAACCTAATCTCTGGGCTTGGAAAGCTAGCATTAAAGAAGTTTTGAAATTATTAATCATCACAAATGGAGGGAAATCCTCAAAGCATTATTTAATCTAAGGAGTATCTAACTGAAAGGCAAAAATATATCAACACAAATTTTCACACAATACCTAAATGTTTTTCTTCACACTTTGTGGAGATTATAGTTGCTACTTGATTGGAGTTATCTTTGTTAGACTGATGAACTTCATTGTCATTAATATTATTTTTACTACTACCAGAGCCATGTTCAACTATGTTTCTTTGTTTCTGTTTGTCTTCCTTTAAATTAGTATTGCTGCCAAGACACTGATCATCTCTGTGAGAATGTGATTTAGCTTTACAAGGTGGGACAAAGACTCTTGTCAGTTTGCCTGTAGTCATCGAGTGTCTTCTTTTTTTATTTCTTGTTGCAGAAACCTTACAAAATGGCTCCCCCAAAACTGATAAATTGCTTGAAGAGTTTTCAAAAGTCAGTTGTTCATAAAAATGAGATTTGGACAGAAGTTCCTGACCAGGTTCAGTAAAATTTGGAGTCTGTATTTCTTGCCTTTCCTTAGTTGTGCTACAATGGGAAGAAAACATTTGATTAGTTACCAATAAATGTATACACATACACACACAAGTTATGGGATATGCATTTTTGGGGGGAGACCCTCACTGCTATATGGTGATACTATTCTGGTAACTATTCTGCATTTGCCATCCATAACCATACCACACTTTCCAAGTCCATCACAACTTCTCACATACTGACACCAGCCTTTGACTTTACCACCTACTTCCCATAATGAAAGAGTCTGTCAAACAGGGATCCTTGTGTCTATCTCCTCACTCACCTCTTTTACCAGAGAAAGTTACCCATCTTCTTTTTATGGCTAATGTCCTCACGTGTACTTCTGACCCCAAGTAATATCTTGGTCTTTCAGGAGCCCCATTCTTTTAGTCATTATTCTACTTCCTTCCTTTCTCTTTCTACCATCTGCTGATACTTTTTCTTAGTGCCCCTTTCATTTAGCCAGAAAGCCTTGCCCACTCTTGAAACACTTTGTCCTCAGCTTTGTCTACCCCTCAAGATCATACTTACTGTTCCATACCCCTCATGCCTAACTTTCCTAAATAAGTAATCTAAACTAGCAATTTTCACTTCCTCAATTTCCATTCATTGAACTCTTACTTTCTCCTACTACTCTGTAGAAATTTTTCTCAATAAAGTTACTAATAACCTCCCAAATGCCAAAAAACAAATATTGCTTCATGTGTACATTCATTCTACTAGACCTTTGGCATTTGTGACAGTTGACTATTTTCTTCTTAAAATTCTCACCACTAATATCTACACCACCATTGCCCCTTCATTTCTCTTTCTTTCTCTCTTTCTCTCCCCCCCTTTCCTTCCTTCCTTCCTTCCTTCCTTCCTTCCTTCCTTCCTTCCTTCCTTCCCTCTCCCTCTCTTTCTCCCTCTCTCTCTCTCTTTCTTTTGGCTGTTTTTTTCTTTTTTACTCTTAAAAACATTCCTGTCTCCAAAGTTGGATTTCTTTCCTAGACACTTTCCTGGGCAAGGCCAGTCACACCCATTGCTTTAACATCTACCTAACAATAAAAACATTAACCTGTATCTCATGCCTGACTTTCCCCTAGTGTTATTCCTATACTTTGAACTGCATAAAGCACCAGACTGCCCTACCTTGCTCTTCTACATTCTTCTCAAACTCAACATGGCCAAAATTAAACTTATCATCTTCCTTAGCATACACATTCTTCCTAACTGGTATCTTTTGAAAACCCCATACTTCTTTTTACCCAAATTGAAACCGCTGGAACTTGAAGTTACCCTAGAACTAATTTAGTTATCCATTCATCTATCCTTCAAATATTTAATGAGGTCCTACTATGTGCCTACACTGTTCTGGCTGGGGGATAAAATGAGGAAATAAAATCACAGAGTTTATATTCTTGTGGAGGGAAATAGACAAATATGTCATATGGTAGTAAATGCTATGGAGATAAACCTTGTGGTAATTGGCACCTGAAAAAAAAAGTCTATACTCACACTTCTTTGATATATTGGTTAGTGTTAAGACTGGGGTAGAAATCATTTCCTCTCAGAATTTCAAAGGCATTGCTCTGCCTTATACATAGAATCTATAGTCTTCCAGTTTCCATTGTTAATGATGAGAGGATTTATATACCATATGACTCTTAAAACTTTGTTTGAAACCTGATTTGGTTTTTTGCCTTTTGAAAAAATTTAGGTTCCTCTCTGCACCTAATGTTCAAAAATTTCACAAGGATTTCCCTTAGTGTGGGTCATTTTATTTATGTGCTCATTCTGAGGACCCTTTTAACCAAGGAAACTCATGTCCTTTAGTAGTGATAAAATAAATTCTTTGAAAATTTCTCTCATTTCTCTTGTTCCTTCTTTCTCAAACTTCAAAATTTCAGACTTTTCTGATTATCTTTTCAGTACTTTCTTCATCTCTTTATCTTTTTGTTCTACTTTCTAGCAATGCTCATAACTTTGATCTTCTGTTACTTCTAATTTATTTGTGCTATCATATTTTTAATTTCTAAGAGCTCTTTAGTACATATTTTAAGGATGCAGTATGTTCTCTTTCCTGAGAATATTAGTAAGTTTTTAAAAAGTTTTCTTCTCCTTGCAGTCTACATCCTCTAAATTCTGTATCCCTCCCCCCACCCTTCTTCCCTCCCTCCCTCTTTCCTTTCCTTTGTGCTTTGGACACTATCTTTCATACAGGCTTTCTTCCAGGGACAGGTATTTCTTGATTAGCTCTTCTTATTTCAGAGTGAGGCACTGAAGAGCCAACTGAAAGCTGTGTGCTGGTGGGCTTGTCCATTGTTGACTTCCCTGTCTGGTGATACGGCTATGCTGTTGCAACTGTCAGTATTTTCACTTTGGTCTACTAAGCTGGTCATATTCCCCAGAAAAAAACCTTCTAGTCTTCTACCTAGAGGCTTGGCTGTCAGCAATGGAAGCCAAGTATGGGAAGGAGGTCAGCGAGTGTCACTATTTGATATAGAGATTTTTACTTAATCTCTGCGTTCAGTACCCTCCCACCATCCCATCCCCGATTCAGAATCCCTCCAATTCTTCTTCTCCAGAGAATAACCTTCTGGAAGAGGGATAACTGCCTATCTGCAATGGAGGAAGGGATATGGATGTTTCTTAAACAGATTTTCAATGAATCTTCCTATTTTCTACTTTACCTTTAGTACATGTTGCTGACAACCCGAGTCTCTTCCAAGTTCTTTATAAAAAATTAAATTGAGTAAGTAGCTTCTCTACTGGCTCTAATGTCAGACTTGGGCTTTCTAAATCTTTCAGCTGTTTTAGCTTCCAAAATTGTTTTGTTCCTTCTTATCATTGTCCTTGTGGATTTATACATTAAAAAAAAAAACTCAGTAATTTTAGTAGGACTTTAGAGGAGAGATAAAATATTTTCTATGTATCCTATTTTTGATAATGGATTTTGAGTAACTTTCTTGATCCCACTTAATCTCAGAACCCCAGTACCTCAGCCATAAAAAGCATAAAATCTGTTTAACTATAAAGTTATAACTCTAAACAAAAAATAAGCTGATATATGGACAGCACTATACAATATGAGCCAAGCACACAATGATTTAACCCTGATGCAGGCCTTCAAAATGAAAGTATTAACTACTGTATGCATGTTAGTGCCATTGTATTTATAAATATTTATGTAAAAAACCCATACATTTTCTACAATGTATTAGTAGAACTGAAAAAAATTTAAACATGTCTTACCAACAAGGTCCACAGGTAATTGGCTCTACAGAAATGTGATGCATAAACAATCTTCTATCTTTAATTGTGCCTAGAAAAAGTTATTTTACATTATATCTTAATAAAAATGCATTTCATGTTAGATATTAATGAAAGTCTAATGGGAGATTTTATTTCCTGTATCTACTTATTACATATTATTGTAAATATTTACACACAAAATTTGATATGATTATAAGCTTTAACATTTACAATGGATATAATAGATGCTCAGTAAATAACTACCAAAAGACATATTTGATTTATACATTGATGACTATATTCCAAATAACTCACAGTACAAACATATAAAAGAAAAAAGTATGAAGTTAGCTGATGTTAATCATAACTGAAAGGTGTTAGCTCATTGCCAATGCAAATATCAAATTTAAGAGTTAGTTTTATAAAGGATTAGAAGCTACACTTCAGATATTATTTATTCTCAGTGTGTAACTTGTACTTCTTATATCTCCTACTAGTCCATTGGGAGGGGACTAGTTGAAAAAACTAGAGCCACGTGATCCAAGTATTACACAATCATGAAAAGAACGAGGAAGAGCTCTACATTCTTATTAGAAATGATGTCCAGATATGTTCTAAAGTAAATAATACCAACAAAGAAGGTATAAAACATAGTATAACATCCTGATACCTTGTAAGAAAGAAAAATGAGTGTGTATATATATTAAAAATATTATATATATGTGTACTGTAAGACAATGGATCTCAAATGGTAATCCCTGGGGGAACCCATAACTCTATTATGGAACACAAGCTATGAAAGCTAATAATAATAATAACAATAACAATAATAATGGCAGTGGTAGTAGTATATGTCATGTCTTTCTTTTCTAAAATATATTTTATTGATTATGCTATTACAGCTATCCCTTTTTTTTCTCCCCTTTCTTCCCCTCCCCCTGCAGCTGCCCCACCAGCATTCCTCCCCCCTAATTCATATCCATGGGTCGTACATTTAAGTTTTTTGGCTTCTACATTTCCTATACTATTCTTAACCTCTCCCTGTCTATTGTGTACCTACCATTTGTGCTTCTTATTCCTGTATATTTTCCCCCATTCTCACCCTTCCCCCTCCACACTGATAATCCTCCAAGGGATATCCATTTCTGTGATTCTGTTCCTGTTCTAATTGTTTGCTTAGTTTGTTTTTGTTTATGATTTTTTTTTAGGTTCAGTTGTTGATAGTTATGAGTTTGTTGTCATTTTACTGTTCATATTTTTTACCTTCTTTTTCTTAGATAAGACCCTTTAACATTTCATATAATAAAGACTTGGTGATGATGAACTCCTTTAACTTGACCTTATCTGGGAAGCAATTTATCTGCCCTCCCATTCTAAATGACAGCTTTGCTGGATAGAGCAATCTTGGATGTATGTACCTGCCTTTCATGACTTTGAATACTTCTTTCCAGCCCTTTCTTGCCAGCTAAATCTCTTTTGAGAAATCAGCTGATAGTCTGATGGGAATTCCTTTATAGATAGCTGTCTCCTTTTCTTTTGCTGCTTTTAAGATTCTCTCCGTATCTTTAATCTTGGGTAATATAATAATGAATTGCCTTGGTGTGTGCTTCACTGGATGCAGCTTCTTTGGGACTGTCTGGCCTTCCTGGAAATCTGTTTCCTTTGCCAGATGGGGGGAGTTCTCCTTCATTATTTTTCCAATTAGTTTTCAATTTCTTGTCTTCTTCTTCTGCTTCTGGAACCCCTATGATTCAAATGTTGAAATGTTTACAGGTATCCCAGAGGTTCCTAAGCCTCTCCTCATGTTTTTGACTTCTTGTTTCTTCATTCTGCTCTGGATGAATGTTTATTTCTTCCTTATGCTCCAAATCATCGATTTGAGTACCAGTTTTCTTCCCTTCAGTGTTGGTTCCCTGTATATTTTTCTTTATTTCACTTTGCACAGCTTTCACTTTATCCTCTATTTTGCAACCATACTCAACCATTTCTGTGAGCACCCTGATTACTAGTGTTTTGAACTATGCATCTGATAGGTTGACTATCTCTTCATTGCTTAGTTCTGTTTCTGAACTTTGATCTGTTCTTTCATTTGGCCCATATTTTTTTCTGTCTCAGTGTGCCTATTATGTTGTAAGGGGCAGAGCTTTAGGTATTTGACAGGGCAGAGCAACCCACATCCTGGTTGTGGCACTGCATGTAGGGGAGGAGCTGGAGAGGGAAGAATGGCCCTTGTTCGGCTCTCGGCTGACTTTCAGTCACTTCCCCACTACCCACAAACAAACTGGCCTCTTCAGGTGCTGATTCTCAGGTAGATGGCTTTGTGTATGTTCTAGGACCCTGAAGGCACTGGCAACAAACTGTCTTGTGAGACTGGGAGTTTCTCCCACCACCACAACCCAAACAGGTTTTTACAGCCAGAGGTTTTGAGGCTTTCTTTTCCTATGCTGAACCCTGGGTTGCATGGTCTTTCTTGTTTCCCAGTTATTCCTCCCAGTTTATCTGCATGCAAATTTGAGACCACCCAGTCCTCCAGCCACTGCCTTACCGCATGTAATCTCTGCCCCAGCTGCCTATCTCCACCTCTCCTACCAGTCTGGATAAATGCTTCTTCTTTAACTCACTTGGTTTTGGACTTCCATACAATTCAATTTTCTGGCAGTTCTGGTCTTTTTAAATAATTTGTTGTCCTTCATTTGATTGTGCAAGGAGGCAAAGTGTGTCTACTGATGCCTTCATCTTGGCCTCATATATGTCTTTTTCATTTGACATTTGCACTATTGATGCATACGGTTGCAGATGTTGTACAATGATCAGCTCAAGGCCATGCATTTATGTTCACATAATTCTATTTTTACATAAAACAATAACCAAAAAAAAAAAAAGCCATTCAGACTTGGATATTCAGTGAGCTTGTCACCACAAGTAAAAGAAGTAGCATTATTTGTTGTCAGTTACATTTTGTTTAAATGTAAGCTTTTAAACAAAAACTAGAATTTGGAAAGCATTTATCTGGCTCTGTTAGCCTGACAACTTCCCAATACTTAAAACTTTTCACATTAGATCAATGGTGATAAAAAGTGATTGCTCAATATTGTATAAAAAATGTGGCAATATGTGGAAGAACTGCATAACTAAGTGGACTATTATTTTCAACATGACCAATGCACAATGTTACAAATAAGAATTTTTCAGTCTCAATTTTTAACATGGTAAATACAAGTAAATATAATTCACATGCACAAAGGTTCTTCAATACTCAATAATTTTTAACAGTATAAAAAGGATTCCAGCCAAAATGGAGGCATAAGTAGACACACTTTGCCTCCTCTCACAACCATAAAAACAATCACAACTAACCTCAAAACAAAAAACCAGAACTGCCACAAAATCAAACTGTATGGAAGTATAACAACTAAGATTTAAAGAAGAAACATTCATCCAGACAGGCAGGAGAGGTGGAGACAAGGAGCCACAGCAGTGTGGTGGCAGTGGCAAGGTGGCCGTGGTGGTGGCCAGTGGAACAGATGGTCTGAAACTCACATGTGGTGGATAAAAACTAGGAGGGACATCTGGGGAACTAGCAATCCCAGCCTAAGGCCAGATCATACAACTCAGGTTTCTAGTGCCTGGAGTAGTCTTAAAACTTCTGGCTGTAAAACCCAGTAGGAGGTGGGATTATGGAAGAAACTGCCAAGCTCTCAGGACATTCCCTTTAAAGGGCCCCCAAGGTCCTAAAACATTTGCAAACCCATCCGCTCTGGAAACTACCATCAGGGCAACAGCTACAGGAGCACCATTCACATACAGAAAGTGGATAAAATGACTAAAAAATAGGGTGAGTGCTGAGCAAGTGGCACTGTTCCCTCTCTAACCTCTTCCTTACATACAATGTCCTAACATACAAGTGGCGAAGAGGGTTGTCCTCCCCTGGCGAATACCTAAGGCTCTGTCCCTTACAATGTAACAGGTGAGCCAACACAGAGAGTCAAAGCAGCTCTACGTAATACACAGATTAAACACAGGGACGCTGCTAAGTTGAGGAGACAAAGAAATATGACTTAAATGAAAGAACAGATCAAAACTCCAGAAAAAGAACTAAGCAAAATGGAGACAGCTAGCCTGTCAGATGCAGAGTTCAAAACACTGTTGATAAGGACACTCAGAAAAACTGAGTATGGCAAACACATAAGGGAAGAAATGAAGGCTACATAAATTGAAATAAAGAAAAATCCAGAGTTCTGGCCAAGAGGGAGGCATAGGTAGAAACTCTTTGCTTCCTCACACAACCAAAAGGAGGATAACAACCAATCTAAAATCAGTAAACAACCAGAATCACCAGAGAAATTAAACTGCATGGAACTCTGACAACCAAGGAATTAAAGAAGAAATCAATCAGAACAACCAGACCGGTAAGGTGGTAGACCATGGACCACCAGGCCAGCCGGCTGAGAAAAACCATGACAAGGCTGTGGACCGGCCAGCACAGCTGGCTGGCTGCGGACTGCATGGGTGGGGCTGACTTAAGGGGAAAGTAGACTATAGTGGTTGCAATGGTGAGAGAAATTCCCTGTCTCACAGGAGAGTCCCTTGGAACGTACACTAGGGAGGAGTAGGCAAGTGGCATTGTTCTCTCTCTGGCCCCTCCCCTAGAGACAGCACCACAAAGCTGTAAGGAGGCTTGCCACGCCCAGCTGAATACCTAAGGCCCCGCCCCCTTACAATCTATCAGCTGTGCCAACACAAAGAAATATGGCCCAAATGAAAGAACAGAGCAAAACTTCAAAAATAGAACTAAGCAATGAGGACACAGGCAACCTATCTGATGGAGAATTTAAAGACCCATTAATCAAAATGTTCCCAGAACTGTTTGAGCTTGGTTGAAAAAATGAAAGAACAAACGAAATATACCCAAAATGAAATAAAGCAAAATATTCAGGGAACCAACAGTGACAGGAAGGAAACCAGGACTCAATGCAACGATTTGGAACAAAAGGAAAAAATAAACATCCAACAGGAATAGAATGAAGAAACAAGAAGTCAAAATAGTAAAGAGAGTCTTATAAACCTCTAGGACATGAAACATTCCAATATCCAAATAATAAGGGTGCCAGAAGGAGAAAACAACAGCAAGAAATTGAAAACTTATTTGAACAAATAATGAAGAAAAACTTCCCCAATCTGGCAAAGGAAATAGATTTCCAGGAGGTCCAGAAAGCTCAGAGAGTCCCAAAGAAGTTGGACCCAAAGAGGAACACACCAAGGCACATCATCATTAAGTTACCCAAGATTAAAGACAAAGAGGAAATCCTAAGAGAAACAAGAGGAAAGGAGACAGTTACCTACAAAGGAGTTCCTATAAGGTTATCAGCTGATTTCTCAAAAGAAACCTTGCAGGCAAGAAGGGGCTGGAAAGAAGTATTCTAAGTAATGAAAGGCAAGGGCCTACAGCCAAGATTGCTCTATCTAGCAAAGCTTTCATTTAGAATGGAAGGGCACATACAGTGCTTCCAAGATAAGGTCAAGTTAAAGGAGTTCATCATCACCAAGCCCTTATTATATGAAATGTTAAAGGGACTTATCTAAGAAAAAGAAGATAAAAAAATATAAACAGTAAAATGACAACAAACTCACAACTATCAACAAATGACCTAAAAGAAAAGAAAAACAATGAAAACAAAAACTAAGCAAACAACTAGAACAAGAACAGAATCAGATAAATGGATATCACATGGAGGGATTTCAGTGGGGCGTGGAAGGGAAGAATAGTGGGGGGAAGATACAGGGAAGAAAGAGCATAGTTAGGAGGCATAAAATAGATGGGGAAAGATAAAAAATGATATAGGAAACAGAGGATTCAAAGAACTTATATGTACAACCCATGGACATGAACTAAGGAGGGGAATGCTGGGGGGTTGGGGGGCAGGATGGAGGCAGGATAAAGGGCGAAAATTGGGAAAACTGTAATAGCATAATCAATAAAAAATAATTGAAAAATGTATAAATAATGAAGGCTAGAAACTTTAGCACTTTAGAGATTGTACCTAAGTGCACTGTGCCACTGTGACATTCCTTTTTATTAATCAAGCTATTACAATAATCATAAAAAAATCCATAGGGAACCAACAGTAAAGGAAAGGAAGCCAGGGTTCAATTCAATGATTTGGAACATAAGGAAGAAATAAACAGTCAACCAGTACAGAATGAAGAAATAAGAATTCAAAAAAAAAAAGAGGAGAGAATAAGACTCTGATACATTTACGAAAATGCCAACATCTGAATCATAGGGATGCCAAAAGGAAAAGACGAACAGCAGGAAACTGAATACTTATTTGAAGAAATAATGTAAGAAAAGTTCCCTAATCTGGCAAAGGAATTAAACATACAAGTCCAGGAACCACACAGACGCCCAAACGAGTTGGACCCAAAGAGGACCATACCAAGAGAAAGTATAATTAAAATGCCAAATGTTAAAGATAAGGAGAGAATCTTACAAGCAGCAAGAGAAAAGAAGAGAATTACTTACAAAGGAGTTCCCATAAGACTATCAGCTGATTTCTCAAAAGAAACCTTGCAGGCAAGAAGGAAATGGCAAGAAATATTCAAAGTGATGAAAAGCAAGGACCTATGACTAAGCTTACTCTATCCAGGAAAACCATCATTTTGAATAGAATGGCAAATAAAGTGCTTCCTAGACCAGGTAAAACTAAAGGAGTTCATCATCAACCAAGCCCTAATTATATGAAATGTTAAAGGGACTTATTTAAGAAAATAGAGGATCAAAACTATGAACAGTAAAATAACAACAAACTAACAACTATCAACAACTGAATCTAAAAAACATAAACAAAAACAAACTAAGCAAACAACTACAACAGGAACAGAATCACAGACATGGAGATCATATGGAAGGATATCAGAGGGGAGGGGGAACGAGGAGAATGGGGGAAATAGTACAGAGACTAAGAAACAGAATTGGGAAGAGACGCAAGATGGTGGAGGAGTAATGTAAGCCACAATAACCTCCTCCCAGGACCAATCAGGAATTACAGCTAAATTGTGGAGAAATACCCAGAACAAACAACTGAACAATAGTGAAACAGAAGCCTTAAACCTGAGATGGACAGAGGAACAATGTTCAGCACTAACTGACTGCACCTGCACAACAGCATAAAAGACATGGTGGGTGGAGTGACAATCAACCAGCTGGAGGGAAGGACCCACTGAAGAATGACCGAATAACAATAAAAATCCAATTATATTCAGCGAGCCAACATAAATGGCATAAAGGGCATTCCAAGACCATCAAATTCAGGAGATCAAGGATTCTGCACTATTGAATCTCACAGGTTGCCTACCACAGAAGTTCATACCACAAACTCAGGTAATCAAAACAGATCAATTTAAGTAGCAGGGGCAAACAAGAAGAGAATCACAAATAATGGGAAGACAAAGAATAAAACCCCAAATGAAAAGAAAGGAGGAATCCTCAGAAAGAGTGCTAAATGAAATAGAGGCAAGTCAACTATCAGATACTGAGTTCAAAACAACTGTTATAAGGAAGCTCCACGAGCTCAGTGCGAATTACCAAAAACTGTAAGTGAAGACACAAGGAACTCACGGCAAATTACACCTCTGAAAAAGGACACAGAAACTATCAACAAAAGCCAAGAGGAAATGAAAATGACAATTTCTGAATTGAAGACTACAGTAAAAGGAATCAAAAGCAGGCTTGATGAAGTAGAGGATCAATCAGCAAGCTGGAGGACAATGTAGAAAAATACTCCCAGAAAGCGCAAGAAAAGGAAAAGAGGCTCAGAAAGAATAAAGAGGGATTAAGGGAAATGCAGGACAACATGAAACATAATAATATCCATATAAAAGGGATACCAGAAGGAGAAGAAGAAGAGCAAGGAATAGAAAACCTGTTTGAAAAAGTAATGATGGAAAACTTCCCTAAATTGATGACAGAAAAAGTCACACAAATTCAGGAAACAGAGAGGGTCCCAATCAAGAGGAACCCAGAAAGGCCCTCTCCAGGACACATCATAATTAAATTGGCAAAAGACAAAAAAAGAACTTAAAGGCAGCAAGGGAGAAACAAGAAGTAACATTCGAGGGACCCTCCAATTAGGCTAGCAGCAGACTTCTCAATGGAAATGCTCCAAGCCAGAAGGGAATGGCAAGAAATATCCCAAGTAATGAGAACCAAAGGCCTGCAACCAAGACTACTCTACCCAGCAAGGCTCTCAATTAAAATGAAAGGCCAAATAAGGAGTTTCCCAGAAAAACAAGGATCAAACCAGTACTGCAAGATATGGTAAAGGGACTGCTTAATGAAGATGAAGAAAAAGAGTGAAAGACAGAAGAACACAGGTAAGAAGGGAGTAAAATGGCAGTAAATAAGTACCTAAATAATAACCTTAAAAGTAAATGGATTAAATACGCCAATTAAAAGACATAGGGTAGCTGAATGGATAAGAAATCATGACCCACACAAATGCTGCCTACGAGAGACCCGCCTCAGAAGAAAAGACTTACACACAGACTGAAAGTGAAGGGTTGGAAAAAACTACTCCAAGCAAATGCACAGGATAAAAAAGCCAGGGTCGCAATACTTGTATCAGATAATTAGACTTCAAAACAAAGGCCATAAAAAGAGACCCAGAAGGACACTTCATAATACTCAAGGGAAGAATCCATGAACAAGACATAACATTATAAATATATATGTACTCAACACAGGAGTACCCAAATATATATGGAAAATCTTGGAGAACTTCAAGAAAGATATAGACAGCAACACACATATACTAGGGGATTTTAACACCCCACTGTCAAGAATGGATACATCTGCCAAACAAAATGTCAACAAGAATATTGAGGCATTGAACAATGCCAATCAAAGCGACTTAACTGATATATATAGAACCTTTCATCCCAAAGAAGCAAAATACACATTCTTTTCAAATGTATATGGAATATTTTTAAAGATAGACCACATGATAGGACACAAAGCAAGCCTCAACAAATTCAAGATAATTGAAATCATATCAAGCATTTTTCTCTGACCACAAGGGCCTGAAACTAGAAAGCAACCTCAAGGAAAAAACTCAAAAACACTCAAACGTGTGGAGACTGAATAGCATGCTATTAAACAATGAATGGGTCAAGAATGAGATCAAGGAAGAAATCAAAAAGTTTCTGGAAAACAAATGAAAATGAACTCACAACAGTCTGAACCTTATCGGACACAACAAAGGCAGTCCTGGGAGGGAAGTTCATAGTGACACAGGCCTACCTAAAAAAGATAGAAACAACCTAATAAACAACCTAAACCTACATCTACAAGAACTGGAGGAACAACAACAAACAAAGCCCAGAACAAGCAGAAGGAAGGAAATAACCAAGATCAGAGCAGGATTAAATGACAGAGAGACTAAAAGAATAATTCTAAGGATCATTAAATCCAGGAGCTGGTTTTTTGAAAAGAAAAAACAAAACCAACAAGCTTTTAAGTAGACTCATCAAGAAAAAAAGAGAGTGGACCCAAATAAACACAATCAGAAATAAAAGAGGAGAGATTACAACTGATACCACAGAAATACAAAGGACTGTAAAAAAATTACTATGAAGAACTATATGCCAAGCCCTGGCTGGCGTAGCTCAGTGGATTGAGCGCGGGCTGTGAACTAAAATGTCGCAGGTTCTATTCCCAGTCAGGGTACATGCCTGGGTTGCAGGCCATGACCCCCAGCAACCGCACATTGATGTTTCTCTCTCTCTTTCTCTCTCTCCCTCTCTCTCTCTCTCTCCCTCTCTCTCTCTCTCTCCCTCCCTCCCTCCCTTCCCTCTCTAAAAATAAATAAATTCATTCTTAAAAAAACAAGAACTATATGCCAAGAAATTTGAAAACCTGGCTGAAATGGAAATTTCTAGAAAAATATAATCTCCCAAAGCTGAATGAAGAAGAAACATAAGCCTAAACAGACTGATAAGAGCTGGTTAATTTGAAGCAGTAATCAAAAATTCCTGGCACACAAAAGCCGTGGACTGGACAGTTTCACAGGAGAATTTTATAAAACATTTAAGGAAGAGCTAACAGACTCCACAGACTATTCCAAAAAAATCCAAGAAGAGGGAAGACTCCAAAACTTGCTTTATGAAGCCAGCATCATTCTAATCCCCAAACCAGATAAAGACACATCAAAGAAAAAAAAACTACAGGCCAATATTGCTGATGTACATAGATGCTAAAATCCTTAATAAAATATTAGCAAACTTCATCCAGCAATACATTAAAAAGATCATATATGATAACCAACTAGGATTCATGCCAGGGATGCAAGAATGGTACAATATTTGCAAATCAATAAATGTAATATGTCACATAAACAAAAGGAAACACAAAAATTGCATGATTGTATCAAAAGATGCAGAAAAAGCATTTGATAAGGTGCAGCTCCCATTTATAATAAAAACACTCAGCAAAGTGGGAGTATAGGGAGCATACCTTAACATAATGAAGGCCATACAGGAGAAACCTACAGCCAACATCATACTCAATGGGCAAAAACTAAAATCTTTTCCACTAAGATAAGACAAGGATGTCTGCTTTCACCACTTCTATTCAATATAGTATTGGAAGTTTTAGCTATAGTGATCAGACAAGAAAAGGAAATCAAAGGCATCCAAATTGGAAAGGAGGAAGCAAAACTGTCATTATTTGCATATGACATGATAGTGTACATAGAAAATCCTATAGACTCCACCAAAAAAGCACTCCATCTAATAAGCGAATTTGGCAAAACATCAGGATACAAAGTCAACATTCAGAAATCAAAGGCATTTTTGCACACCAACAATGAAATGTCAGGAACAGAAATCAGGAAAAAAATCCCATTTGATATAGTAACAAGAAAAATTAATTACCTAGGTACAAACCTAACCAAGGAAGTAAAAGACCTGTACTCAGAAAACTACACAACACTGAAGAAAGAAATTCTTCATACACAAATTGAAGCATGTACTGTATTCATGGATTGGAACAATTAACATCATCCAAATGTCCATACTATCCAAAGCAATTTATAGGTTCAATGCAATCCCTATTAGAATACCAGTGACATATTTGACAGATACAGAACAAACATTTCAATAATTTATATGGAATCATAAATGACCCCAAATAGCTGCAGCAATTTTGAGAAAGAAGAACAGAGTAGGAGGGATCACAATACCTGACATCAAACTATATTAAAATGCCACAGTAATCAAAACACTCTGGTGCTGGCATAAGAACAGACACATAGAACAATGGAACAGAATAGAGAGCCCAGAAATAAACCTCAGTCTCTACTGTCAATTAGTATTCGACAAAAGGGGCAGGAGCATAAAATGTAGTAAAAATAGCCTCTTCAACAAATGTTGTTGGGAGATCTGTATAGCTCACCAAAATGAAAAAAACATGCAAAAAAATGAAACTCAACCACCAACTTACACCATACACAAAAATAAACTGAAGATGGATAAAAGACTTACATATAAGTCCCAACACCATAAAGGTCCTAGAGAGGAATATAGAGAGAAAAATCTCAGATACTCCATGTAGCAATATTCGCTGATATGTCCCCTTGAGTAAGGGACATAAAGGAAAGAATAAACAAATGGATTTCAGCAAAATAAAAACCTTCTGCACAGCTAAAGAAAACATCAGCAAAATGAAAAGGGAACCAAGCGTATGGGAAAACATATTTGCCAATGATACCTCAGACAAGGGTTTGATCTCCAAAATACATAAAGAACTCTTGCGACTCCACTCCAAGAAGACAAACCCAATTTAAAAATGGGCAAAGGACCTGAACAGATCCTTCTCCAAAGAGGACTACGGAAAGCCCCCAGACATATGAAAGGATGCTCAGCATCACTAGCCATTAGAGAGATGCAAATTAAAACCACTCCACACTGGTCAGAATGGCCATCATAACCAAATCACCTAACAACACTGCTGGTGCGGTTGTGCAGAAAAGGGAACCCTAGTACACTGTTGGTGTGAATGCAGACTGGTGCAGCCACTGTGGAAAACTGTATGGAATTTCCTCAGAAAACTAAAAATGGAACTGGCTTTTGGCCTGGCAATTCCATTGCTGGGATTATACCCTAAGAATCCTGAAACACCAATTCAAAAGAACCTATGCACCTTAATGTTCATAGCAACACAATTTACAAAAGCCAAGTGCTGGAAGTAACCTAAGTGCTGATCAGTAAATGAGATCAAAATATGTGGTACATTTACACGATGGAATACTATGCAGCAGAAAGAAAAAAGGAGCTTCTACCATTTGCCACACCATGGATGGAACTGGAGAGCATTCTGCTAAGTGAAATAAGCCAGGTGGTGAAAGACAAATACAGTACGATCTGACCTAGAAGTGAAACCTAATAAAACAAACAAGTGAGCAAAATATAACCAGAGACACTGAAGTAAGGAACAAACTGATAGTAAAACAGAGGGGAGGGGGAAGGGATAACAGAAGAATGAAAGGAAAGGGTCATCAGGTAACAAGTATAAAGGAGCCATGGACAAAGCCAAATTTGGATAGGATTGAGGGTGGGAGATAGGGGTAGGAGGGGTGGGGGAGTATGGGGAGGATAGTCAAGAGAACAATGCTTAAACAATAAAGTAGAAAAAGAAAAATATTCACTGAAGCCAAAATACAAAAAATAGGCATTTTACATCATCGTTAAATGTATTTTCTGTTACATAAACTGCACAGTGATTCCCACAGAATAAACTAGCATAAAAATGAAAAAGAATAAAAAGTAAAAAGTTGTAAAAAAAAGAAAAAGAAAAAAGAAACATAATTGGTAGGTACAAAATAGATGAGGATGTTAAGAATAGCATAGGAAATGAAAAGCCAAAGAACTTAAATGCACATCCCGCAGACATGAACTAAGGAGGGTATGCTGGAGGAAAGCGGGGTACCCAGTGGAGGGGGGTAGAAGAAAAATTTGTAATAGCTTAATATACTCAAAGAAAAGATTATAAAAAGGTCTTTAGATCAAAAATTTTGAGAACCACCATTGCAGGGTAAGTAACTATGGTGCTGTTATTATTGCAGCACTAAAAAAAAACAAAACAGTAACATGTGCACAATGAAGATAGGCAGAACCCCAATCCTGGTGTTTTAAAAGCTATTAACCACTGAAAGGATCATTGGAGAAAGGGTGATTTCAAGGCTATAGCAGGGAATTACAAGGACATCCTAGGAAATCTTTTTATGATAACAAAAAGCATGGAAGTGCCCAAAGGTTGATCAAGACATGTTAAAAAAAATAAACATCCCCCTGGAAATACTTTAAAGAGATTTCCAGTTTTAAATTTGGGAATGATTTAAAATAAAAAAGAATTTTTCTTTTTGTGAAAATGTACATTATGCATATATAATACATTTTACTTTTAAGCTTTATACATGTATTATAAATAGAAATCTAAAAAATCAATTTTATGAAACAGAGGAAAAATTCATTTGTACCATAAGTAGTAATTATTACAGCAACTATTCCTTTAATCTGAAAAACTGGTAGTTAAATGGAAAAAAGTTAAGATTTTAACCTACCTTTTTAGGAAGAACTATAGTTCACCCCAAATTGTTAAGGAAAAGCTCTTCCTTGCTAAAGAATTCCAGCTACTAAATGTATAAGGAATTAACGTAATTTGAAAATCACTGTTTTCCAATATCCAATTAAATAATTGACTAAAGTAAATATCATCAATGAATGTTAAAATTGTGAACGAAAGACAGTTTGGTAAACTGGATATTCTCACAGGACCAAAAAGAATCATCCCATAAATTACTATATTTTGCTGTGTATACTGCATGCATCTTTTTGTCCAAATTTTTGAGGGAAAAGTAAGGATGTACATTATAAATGGGTAGTATTAATTCTATATCTACATGAAAATTTTTAATTCTTTTATTTATGCTTATCCATTAGAAGTGTAACTCTAGAAAGCAATAACAATATCCATATGCAAAATAATACCCTGGAATACAATAATAGGTTTTGTTTCTAAATATAAATGAATTAATTAATTATTAAAAAATTAAAACGAAGTATTTTTTCCCTTAAAGTTTGGGCCAAAATTATGGGTATATCATACACACAGGAATGCATTACACATGGCAAAATATAGTACTTGCTAAATTGCAAATGGGAAAATATACCTTTTTATGGTATAATCTGGTGGTTATCATTGTAACAAAGTGATGAAGTCATTTCACACAATGTGCCCCTGATATGATGCAAGGCATGTACACAGAACTTCTATGAGGCATTCTTGCCAAAAACACATAACCTAATCCTAATTAAGCCTTTGATCCAAATAGGGACTAGAAGAAAAAGTTAAATGATACTACAAGGAAACAAACAAATCCAGAATGTAGGACAGTCTATAAAACTGGCTTGATCAAGCCCTGACTGGTGTAGCTCAGTGGATTGAGTGCAGGCTGCGAACCAAAGTGTCGCAGGTTCGATTCCCAGTCAGGGTACATGCCTGGGTTGCAGGCCATGGTCCCCAGCAACCACACATTGATGTTTCTCTCTCTCTCTAGCTCCCTCCCTTCTTCCTTCTTTAAAAATAAATAAATAAAATCTTAAAAAAAAAAAACAAAACTGGCTTGATCATTTAAAGGTGCTACTGTCATAAAAATTAAACATGAAAAAGTAAGAAGACTACTGAGATTATATTATATCAGATATTAGGCAACTCTTTGGGATAATGGTTCTATGGTTATACTATTATGAAATGTCATGTCTAAAACTAACACTCAAATGTTTTAGCAAAAACATACATATATTATCCCCATAGATCTATTACTATTTATGTCCACATATATGTGATCAGATAAAACAAACATAGAAAAATAATAACACTGTTGAATATAGTGGCTATATGGGTATTCTCTCAACTTTTTTTTTGTATAAAAATGTTCATAATAAAAAATTTTAAGGAAAACAATCATTCACTTGCAAATTATGAATGAAGATCATGCTGAGAAAAAATCATGAAATAAAAGGAAGATGTGATGATCAAATAAATACTAAATATATACTGGCTTAAGATAAATCCCCAAAAGAGTTATGGTAACATTTTATACAATAACATCATTGTTAAAATTACATACTGTTTTTCCATTTACTTCCCATAGGACAATGGAAGGACAAGAGTTGCCTATATGCATGCTATCTAACACCATTCTTTCAATACCTAGAGAATAAAGTCACAACTTACACAGGCTTGAAAGACAATTTATCAAGTAATAATTCAGTATGGTAAAAACTATCCTAGATATTATTTATACTTCTAATAAAGAATAGTAATTATGGTTTTAGTTTCCAACTCCATTCAGAATTCTTGTGCAGACTAAAGTTTGACACCCATTAAATTAAAGAACAACAGAAATAATAGTTTTCTGGACATTCAAAACAGTCTGATTTTTAGCCCTGGCTGGCATAGCTCAGTGGATTGAGCGCAGGCTGCGAACTAAAGTGTCGCAGGTTCGATTCCCAGTCAGGGTACATGCCTGGGTTGCAGGCCATGGTCCTCAGCAACTACACATTGATGTTTCTCTCTCTCTCTCTCTCTCTCTCTCTCTCTCTCTGTCTTTATCCCTCCCTTCCCTCTTTAAAAAATAAAAATAAAATCTTAAAAAAAAAAAACAGTTTGATTTTAAGGTAACTGTCACATCTCTATCATTAAATTAGACATGAGTTAGAAAATTCCAAAGTGTCCTGCCTCTTGTGGGATTTATCCCATGTGTTTCAGAACTAACCCCCGACAATTTAATACATTTCTCCTTTACTATATCAGTTCTTCATTCTCAAACCAGAAGCCAAGTATATAGTGAACAGTTACATATGTATTATTTATTTTCAAGCAATTCATGTTAAGAACTTCAAATTTCAGCCTAAATGAGATAGGAAGCTACAGTGAGTTTTAAGTAGGATTTGACCTCTGTATTATAAGAGTGATTCTGGCTGCTTGTATGGCAACTAGCCTGGAAGGGGATATCTCCCCAAAACAGGGAGGTGGGTTAGAAGCTATGACAGTGGCTTGGGTAAAGGGTTAGAAATGAAAAGAAATGATCAGATTCTTGTTATATTTTGAAGGCAGGACCTATAGAACTTATTGACTGGTTGGGTGTGAAGTATGAAAAAACAAGGGTAAAAGATGACATCAAGGCTTTGATGTGATCAGCTGACAGAATGGCAGTGAGAAAGGAAAAATAACAGAAAGCAGGTCTGGGGCAGGAATGGAATCAGGAGTTCAGCACTGGTCATACCAACTGAGTTGCACATTAGCAATATCAGTAGAAAAGTGTCAAACTGGCAAATGAATAAATAAGTCTGGAGTTCCAGAACAAGCTAAAGGCTGCAGATATTATTTTGGCAGTCATTGAAGTATAGGCAGAGAAGGGATCTAAGGATAGAGTCCTGGGGTACACCTATGTTTAGAGTAAGGAAAGAATAGGGAAGAATCAACAAAGACAACTGAAAAGTGGCTACGTAAGAAGAGAACCAAGAGAGCAGTGGTCTCAGAAGTGACCAACCATGTTGAATATGGCTGAAATATGGAGTCAAATGAGAACACAAATGCCTGCTGGATTTGCCAACAGAGAGATCACCATGTGACTTAGGAGAGAGTGATTTTGGTGGCATAATGAATGCCAAGAGCTTGACCGAATTCCAGAACCCAAGCTTCAAATTTTTAGACTAAGTTCTTAAGACATTTTTATAGCTTTTTAATTTAGAAAGCCATTATTTTATAATAATTGCACATTTCCTAATTACGAAGAACCTCTGCATCATACCAGATATTATGAAGAAGCTTATATAAATAAAGCAAGACTTAAGCTTAACAAATCAAGCTATAAAGCCTTGCCCAATTATCTATATACTCAAAAGAGCTGAAAAAATAACTTCAAGAATAATATAGATAGTACTCACAGAGGGGGAAAATATGGATAAAAAGCATATCTTACCATCTGGAGTGCTTTTTGAAGCCTTTAATGATTTTTCTTGATTTTCTATTATCCTGTCAAATTCATTTAACAAGTTTCTTTTGATTGGGGGTTCTCCTAAAAAGAAATGTCCATACAGATTTTTAAAGAAAATAATAAACAAGCCTATAGTCCATTTTTTAAAACTAAAGTACTGACTCTTACAATATGTTCAGCAAACATACATAATAATAGTTTAAATAGCAACCATTTTCTTTTGAAGGAGAATATTCATTTTTTCAATATCAATTTAATTTCTATTATTTTTAACCATTTAAAATACCTCTATTTAATTGGGTCTAGGGATAAACAGACATTACCAGATAGCACTGATAAGCTACTTTTTAATAAACTCACACTGAATGTAACCCTAGTTTTACTGGAAATAAGGAAAAACAAAACTTCTTCAAATAAACTATTTTTTCATTAAACTCAAGATGGAATTTATTGTATAGGTCATTGAATTATAGTCAGTGAGTAGGAGAAAAGATTTCTTAAATTACCAAAAGTACAGTCAAATTTTAGTAGAAGTACTACTTCTTATTTAAAAATTCTACAAAGGATGAGAATAAAATTAAACCATGGTCCTAGTTACGCATTTCCATGTCATACTGATAATATGTGATAACAGATGTTTTGTTTTTTGATGCTTTATTAAAGGAAGTGAATTTGTAGTATTTAATAAGAAAACTGTCCATGCAAGGCTTTACTAAGTGTTCGATGACAATGTGATTTAATTAACAAGGACCTGCACTAGTCAGGTAACCAGAAGCTGATTTAGCTGTATAAACTTACATGTAAATGTATGACAGAGGTGGGGGTATTAAACAATGATGCTGCTGAGAACATTAATTAAAAGATATTTTTCTTCTAAGCAGAAGGCCAACTCACTTCATTATATACATGAACTAAATGAAATGGGTTCTTATAAAGAAAGCCATTATTTTCCATGAAAGAATTATTAATATCTTTAAGCATCTGCACTTCAGCATTTTGCACTAGACAAGAGCAATAGTTTAAGGTAAGTATCCTAAACTTACCACTCTGCCCATAACATAAACTTGGTATAGAAGGAGGCCTGAACACCTGATTAGGCAAAATCTGTATCCACCAGGATAATTTAGAGTAAAAAGGCACCAAGGGGAAGAATGAACTGACTGGCTTCAGTGTTGTTCTCTGTATTATGAAGGGACTGGAGAAGACTTGTGATACCTATTCTGAGTCTACAGTTTTTTTAAAAGGGGCAAGTTATTGAAGATTAGCCACTTAAACATTGGAGAGTTAGTTCTGGCATTTACTTTTAAGTGATCAAGAGATTCAATTATTTAATATTATTCCTAATCAGAGATACTAACAGAAAAAAAATCCAATCTAATTATCCTAGTAGATAAATGAAGTTGCTAATATATATTTAAAGGGAAGTTAAAATATAGTCCAAATGGCACTAAGACCAGAATACTGTCTGCTAAGGATAACTGATTTTAGAACACTCTCTAGATTTAAAAAAAGTTAAGCCAACACCTATAACTAGAAACCAATCTTTCCCTCCTACCCTGCAGTGTGCAACCTGCTTCAGTGTTGGCAGCTACAGGTAAGAGTCCAGGCAATGGTTCAAGGCCACAGCTTGCTCTGGGATGGGCACTATGAATGACCCAGGAGGATGGACCTCCAAACCAATCTTTTAAGTTAATAGTAGCCAAAGTCTGAATTTCTGCTATATATATTTACATACATAAAAACAGTTAGTAAGTTGTATTATGCAAGCTGTTATATAACAAGTTTCAATTCTAGAGAAATTAAAACTTTTAACAGTAATTTCTCAATTATAACTATATTAACAACCTCTAAAAATACATTGAGAATCTCAAATCATGACTTCTTGGTACACAGACTCAGAGATACCAAGAGTGAAATCACATTCCCCCAAACTACACATGAAAATCTGTAAAAATATGACTAGCATATAATACCCTAATTGCTATAAACTAGCATGCCAGAATTATTGAGAACTTAATTTTAAAAGTGCCTGGCAAACCTAAGGGAAAAAAAGCACCACTTACCAATCAAGGCAAATGCGTCTCCTTTTCTTTTTCCAGTTCTTGAATTTAACAAAGCTGTTTCCTTGTTTTGGCAGGTGAGAAGTAAGTGTTCAGGATGACTTAGCAGTTCAGAATCTGTCAGCTCACCATCTTCCATAAAAGCTTTGGCAATCTCCACTGCTTCTGTTTCAAAATAGTTTTCTGGATCTTTGGAATAGGTAGAACAAATTTCTCTACTTGTCATGGGAAGATTAGAGAAAGTTTCAGGTTTCCCAATTTCCATTTTTGTATTTTTAGGTAAAGCTTGTTCTTTTCCCAATATATAACTATGGTTCTCAACAAGCGATGCTTTGCTTTCTAAAACCAAGGGTTCTTTGTCCTGCTTAAAGTGAGAGAGACATGGAGAAGCTTCAAAACAGTGAGTATTTTCTGAAGAAAATACTCCAATGTTACAGTTATTTGATAACTTACTGCAGTCTTTTTCCATTTTGCAGTTTGCAATGTGTTCTGGGGTTTTCTTATCAATATAGGATAGAGGAAGTAGTTTTGACATATCTTGTCCAGATGTAGGTGGCTGCCAAAGACTACATTCAGTTCTGAGTGAATCAAAGTCCTCCAACATTCCCTTAACTTTGTTTAAGGCATTTTCAGAAACTGGAACATATTTTCCACTTGCTGTACTAAATCCAGAGAAAGCAGATGATAGTAAATTTGAGGGGGTATGTATCACAGTATCTTCTCTTGTGACCTTTTCTGCATGCTCTTCATTTGGTTCAAATGATACTTTGGGAAAAAGCTGCTCAGCACTCTCTTCTAGCTTTGCTAAGACTCGTCTGGTCTTCTGTAAGGCAGCATCTGAAACTTGAACACATTTCCCACTTGCTGTGCTAAAAATCCCATAAGCATTAGAGGAGACTGCATTAAATTTATATGTATCAGGAGCTTTCAAATTGATCTGACAAGGTAACATTTCAGAAACTGTCTCTGATTTAGACATACCTTGGCTGTACTTCAGAATTTGTTCACTCCTAGTGTCAGCAAAAATCTTACATGAATGTGTGCTATACTCTTCACTATCTAGAGAATTAGGAAAAATGAAACCCTCCAAATCACCCACCACCTCACAATAACCTGCCACAGGTTTTGTGTGGTCAGTGCCTGATTTACACTCAATATTTTTCATAATGACCTTAGTGCAGTTGTCTGCAAATCTCTCTTTGATTTTCATTCCATGTGAAACAGAGACCATTTGACCACTTTCTGTACTGAATGCAGGAGGCCCCAGCTCAAAATTTGAATCAGATATAGCCACTTCCATGGCTGTGTTTTTATTTTTGTATGGTGAAGAGTTAGTCACAAATTTCTGAACACAGATATCTTCATTTGCAGTTTGTAGATGTGTGTTTACTTTTCTTACAGTGGATATTACTTCAGAAAAACTAGTGTTTTTTCTGTCTTTGAAATTCTTTACTATTGGCTCAATACCAGAATTATCCATTTTATTTTTTGAGAGAGATTTTGATTTATTATATACCTCACTGGAATGGCAAAAATCAGAGTGGTCTGAATAGCTGTTGGATATACTTTTACTTAAATAAGTTGAATCTTGTTTTTCAGAGAGATGATTTTTGTCATTTTCAGTTATAATACTGTTTGAGTAATTTCCACATGAAGGATTTTCTACATAATCCTCAGGACAGTCTTTTAAACATATAACCTTAGCAGTATTTATTTTTTCTGGTTGATCATCCAATTTCCCTTCTCTAAGCAATGTTTTTGCTTCGAGTAGTGAAGCCTGACTCACAGAAGGTTTTCTACCATGTCCTGTGTAAAATGGTACAGTCAAATTTTCAATGGCTAAACAAGTGGACTGATTTGTGTAATAAGTCATAGGACTTGTTGCTGTTTCTTTTTCTATGTTTCCAATTTTCGCAGTGATACTATTTGATAATTTGAAATTTTCAGTTTGTTTGTGTAAATTATCACTTAAGAACCTGGGTAGCATGGCAAACTCATTAGAAACAATTTTCTCCTCCTTTAGGGAATTCTGCATTTCTTCATACTTTGGGGCAGTTATTTCAAAGGTCTCACATGCTAATTCAAGCCCTTCTTTACAATCCTCTCTGTCCTTTAGTATCTTTGCCCCTCGAAGGCTAAAATTAACGGTCTCACTGTTTTTATCTTGTTTTTCATCAAAAAGACTTCTCACTTTGTCCAGAGATTCCTTTGTAATTTTTATCTTTTTCCCACTAGCTGTATGAAAACCCAACATAGTAGGTTCTTTGATCTTTTTGGTTTCACATTCTAGTCCTGATTGGAGAGTCAGTAATTGATTTTCAATACAAACTGAATCACTTTCTTTCAATGTTTTGTCTTTAACCGTATCTGTTTCCTCATAACTTGAAATATCTATTTTGTTGACATTTATTCCAGAAAGTAATTCAGAATTCAAGGCATCTGAAAAGTTATTCAATCCTTCTTCTGCACATTTTTGATCAAAGAAATTTATAGCTTTATTTAATGAATCTTTGGACAATCTGATATTTTTCCCACTTGCAGTCTGAAAGGATGTATCAAAAACATCAAAATCTTTTATGTTTTGCCCCCTCTTTCTAGCTGTTAACTGTTCTTTATTTGACATATGAACATGAAATGTTTCTTCTGCTTTCACAACTTCCAAACAAGTTAAATCTGACACACCTTCTTTGACTTGAATGCTTCCCCCCTTCATAAACTGACCAGATGATTTCAGATGTGTGTTGTGCTCATCAATACATGGCAAGCCATTTTCTTCTTTATGAACACAAACTGTATCATTTTTACTTGAATTATTGCTTTTAGATTCTCCTAAGTTACAAGAATTTCTACTGGCACCAGTACATCTGCTTTCTTCACTTTCTGTGTATTTCTTCTGATCTTCGGTATTTTCAATGAAAATGCCTGCAGTCATCTCAGTATTATTTTGTTGTATTAGTTGGGTTTTATTATTTTTTTCATTAAAATGTTTACCATTGTTATAATTTTCTATCTTAAACAGTGAAACAACAGAATCGTTACACTGACTTGAAGAGAGACTTCTTGGATCTACTGCTGCATAAGTTTCTTCGCTAATATTCTCAATGCCACTGAACAGTCTCACAGCTTTTTGCAGTGCTTCACTAGAAACACTCAGTTTTGTGCCATGAGCAGAATAAAAGCCTCTAAATCCCACTTCATTTTTATCTGTTAAGTAAGCAGAAGCACTTTTGTTACAGTTGGTTTTCAAAGAGCAAGCAAACTTTTGTTTACCTTCAAACTTCCTGCTATCCACCTGACTGATGGATGGGGAATTAGTTGTGAGATGAAAATCAACATTTTTCCATTCCTCAGAAGTGGTATGCAAGACAGGCAGGTAGTTTTCAGGCATTTCAAGTGGATTATTCTGTACCATGTGGCTTGGTTTTCTGAACTGTGTAAATTCAAACTGACTTCCTGATTCTTCCAATATAGTAGAAAGTTCTGTAATTTCTGCCTTTTGGCTAGGTGTTAAGTTACGGTTTGAATTAAAATCTTGCTTCAAAGATAAAGTTGGAGGAATTGCATGACTATTTTCACTATCAGAAGCAAATGTACTACTCTGCACACAACCAGATATAGTATCAGTTGACTGTGAATCAAGTGCACAAGGTTTGCCTAGTTTTTTTTGATTATCTAATAATGAGGCATTTACAATTTCAGTGCAAGCTAAGCTAGTAGAAAAATGTTCTTCAATGTCTTTGAAGAACACTTTACTTTTCTTAATGTTGTGTTCAGAGGGTTTTATCTCTTTATTAGAAGCTGTTCTGAAGCCATTTCCAAAATTGTGATTTGAAATGGGATCTGAGAGTTCTGTCAATTTGTCCATGTGATCATCATTTTGGTTTGATTTCTTATCTATATCCAAGGGCATGTCTAACTTTGAATCTTTATTTAGAGTCATTTGTTGTGTTACATTCTTTCTGTTCTTGTCTGTAAGATCATGGACTATATTTGGTGAATCAAAATTTTTTATAATTGACACTTTGGCTGCTTGTTTGTCATCTGGGCCTATATCTACTACCATGGTAGAGTTCTTAAGAACAGGTTCTCTGACATAAGTGAGGCCTGCCTCTTGAAGTTCCTCAATATTTTCTAAAAGAGGAATACTCCATTCATTAGTTGTTTCAAAGACAATTTCTTTCTCATTGTCTTGGACATGTTCTTCAGAGTCTGAATTGACAGTTATTTTTGAAATTAAAGCAGTCTTTTCTTCTTTTTGGGTTACTTTGAGATTTGTACTTTGGTTGGATTGTACCTTCATAGAAGGTGAGGCTATTGTGTATTTTTCAGGTGATAACAGCTCAGCTTTTTTAGAAATTTCATTTAAAATGCATATTCCTTGATTCACTTCCATGGGAATATTTTTTATTAAATCAAAACCAGCTTCACAATTCTTATATTTTACTCTCTCTGACATTTTATATGATTCCTTTCCCCTAGAAATCACACCGGGGTTTGATGGAGGATCCCTGGAGTTAGGAGTTGAAATGCTGATATTATCAAGGTCATATAAAATGCTTTCCTGGGATTGAAAGTGAATACCACTACATTCTATTTCTGAATGTGGCACTGCAAGGTGACATACTGCAGGCAAGACCTCTTCTTTTATGTCTGAAACTCTTTGGTGTTTTGGATCTTCTTCACAATATTTTTCCTGAAAACATGACAGATAATCAGTTTCTGTGGTAATAAATGACTTCAGTTTTTCTTCATTAATTTTTGTTTCTTTATAATCAAGATCCTGAGATATTTTATTAGAAGAACTGTTTTCATTATTAGAACATTTTCTCAGAATTGTCCCAAAACAGCTGGTTAAAGATAAACTTGGTTCTTCAGAATCATCCTGTAAGCAGTTTTTTTTCACAGAATGCAATAAACCTACGCATAAAGAGACAAAGTGACAAAATACAATTAAAGTACCATCAATCACATTCACTAAATATTTTCTACAAAGTTAAAAAGGTAGTATCTAAAACAAAAATTACATGAAAAGCAAGAAACGTCAGGTTTAAAACAGAAAGAATTATAAAATACTCTCTATTTTGAAGTTACTACATTTTCCAACTAAAGATAAATAGGACCTAGCATTGTTTTATGATATGTATCAACTCAGTCAAAATTAGTGCATAGTTCCAAAAAGCAGGTAGCTTTCATATAAAATTCTAAGTAATTTTATTGGAAAATAAAATTGTAAGAAAACTCGTTAATATTGGTTTAACAGAAGATGGAGAAGCAAAGTAAAGGAAAGGAATTAGAAAAGTTACCGCTTCCTTCAGTTAATTCAGTCTTTCATTTTGAAAAAACACACAAAAAGTTAACTTTTTAAAATCAAGTTCTACTTATGATGGGCACAAAAGATGACATAATCTCAATTATAAAGGCAAGTGAGTTAAACTGCTCTGTTCAATTTTTTAAAAAGATTTTATTTATTTATTTTTAGAGAGGGGGGTGGAAGGGAGTAAGGAGAGGGAAAGAAACATCAGTGTGTGGTTGCCTCTCATGTGGCCCCCACTGGGGACCTGGTCCACAACCCAGGCATGTGCTAGGTTGTGACCCTTTGGATCACAGCCCACACTCAATCCACTGAGCTACACCAGCCAGGGCTGCTCTGTTCAATTTTAAAGGCTATCTGAATTTCCTATTAACAAGTCAAAATTATCAATCTCATTTTCTTTCATCAGTGACCACTACTACATGTTAGCTGTTTTATTGGTTTTAACTTTGATATATATAACATTGAATACTTTTTTTCCTGAAAATTAACCCAAATCTCAAACAGTTCCTCTGTACTCCAGTTCTACCAAACCTATTATTCACTAAGACATTTCAACCCACTCAAATCTTCTCACAGGAAACTAAATCATCATTCAACAGAGTTTAATGATTAAATTGTTGCTGGAAAAAAAAAACGAGTTTCACTGTACACACTCTGGATGTATAGAGATATGGCAATAACTCTCAGTAATCTAAATATTTAAGAAAATTGTGTATCAACAATAAAAATGACTGCTTTATTTTAGGAGTGGCTTACACTAAACTTAGCTAGAAATTAATAGCTTTTTTCCTATTCTTTCCTTGCTTTAGTGAATATATAGTAAATAGCACAACATATTTATAAAATTGTCTAATTTGATATAATAAACACTGGAAATTAAAGCAGGAATTACGCAGTCAATCTCTTGATGGTTATAAATCATATGCTCTGCCTCAAGAGTAATGATTATTCATATACCATACATACTGATCTAGCAAGTTTGATGAAATGGTTTTGAACATTGGTAATCAAAGGCCTAAACAATAACATATTGACATTGCCTGTTATTAAATACAGTTGACCCTTAAACAACATGGGTGTGAACTGAGCAGGTTCACTTACATGTGGTGTTTTTTCAATAAATATACAGTGGGTCTTCCCTATCTCCAGGTGTATCTGCAACAACCCATGGATGGAAAACAGTATTTTCCATCTGTGTTTGGGAATCCATGGATGCAGATGGCTGACAGTATGCACTGTTCTACACCATTTTATACAAGGGAATTCAGCATCTGAGGATTTTGGTATCCTGGAACTAGCCCCTTGTGGATACCAAAGAATGAATGAGTTTTGGGGAACTCAGAAGTTTGAAACTCAAATTTCCAATTGCATGGAGATTGGCACTCCAACCTTTGTTATTCAAGGGTCAAAAAATGAAAAGTTTCAGAAGGCAGTATGCTGGCAAAAAAAAGATTAAAGAAAGAGATTTACATATTCATTTAAGAGAACTTGTCACCATCCATATAACGGTATGTACTATTCACACACACACAGAGTGGTACCTGAATCAGCATTTGTAACTATAGATGGTGCTTCAAAAGTGTTTGCTTCAAATTGGGTAGAAAAGTTACTTAATCCTGATTCTTGATCTTTCTTCATTTTTAATCTTTGATAAGATGTTTCACTATTTATAGCATACATAAACTTTTTAGTTTTCTTTTTTAAAGTAGATATTAAACCCGTATTCTTCAAAGCTACTGATGTATGTTTGATAGTGACTGGCCAGCTTCCATTATCAATTGAGCTTGTACATAAAGAACTCTCTTTCTGGGAGAAAATAGTACATATTTCCAATCCACTTTCAGAAGCTTCAGGTTCTTCTTTAAAGTTTGGATCAGTCATGTTATTTGAGGAAAGTGAACTGGGTGTCTCTACAGGTGATGCTCTTAACCTGAACAGAGACTTTTTGATACCCTGATGAGGAGAAGCTATTAGGGAAGGTTCAGACACTATGTTTTTTGCCACAAGAGTGTACTCTTCATGTGGTTCAAGACACTGTCCTTCATCTCTCTTATTCACCGTTTCCTCCTTTAATGTCTTCTCAGCCTTTGGTCCACTTGAAATATGTAGCAAAGAATCTAAAGTAATAAAGTTGGTACATTCTTTCTCTGTGCCTATGAGGTCTTTTTCAGAATTATTTTGGTCACAAGAAGAAATATGCAGTAGAGGTATTTCCCCCATCTCGGCTCCATTTAGACCTGAGAAGGTTAGCTGAGACCATTTGAAAGCTGGAGACTGTACAGTGTCCTCAGAGATTCTGTCACTTCCACTCCCAAAGGGCTTCTGATTCATTATTTCTGTATCTAATGGATTATTTCCATTTGGTTCCATTTCAGCTAAAAATGAATGTTTACTTTCTTTTATTTGTTTTTTAGCTTCTTCACATTCACTGGTTTTTGTTTCATTGAAACTATTTTTCCTAGTCTTGCCAGTTTTCATTTTTTGTATATTTCTTTTTTTATATTTAGAAACACATAATGAGAAACTATCTTCTTCAGAAATATCTCCAACCTTTTCATGTACTTCACCTTCTAAGACATTTGGCACTGACTTTCCAAAATGGTCTTTGCAGCTACTTACTTTACCAAATGAATTTCCCAATCCTGTAAAATTTAAAACAGAGGCATATTAATAACATTTTATAATAAATCCGTATAATTTATATGATTCTCACAATCTTTCTCATAGAAATAGTATGTACTAAATAATACAAAATTGAACCTTTAAAGGGTTATCCTGACTACTGGCTATTTTTGGAGGGGCAGGAGGGACACCCACCCTTCTTCTGTTCTGATAAAGCAGATTCTACTGTACTCAAAGCCTTTTATTCATATTCGGATCCCCAATAACCTTTCTTTCCCAGCTTTACACAATCACAATTAACCCAATCTTGCTTTATGTACTTAATATTCTAACATTTATCAAACCAGATGGTCCAAATTAATTTTGTGGCTCTACAACAACTGAGAGTAAAACATGATTTTATATACATACCTACACACAATCACACTCATATATATCCAATCCTACATATTTATAAAGACATATACACACTAAGAAAAATGCAATATTCCAATGACATGGTTAGGCAGTTTTTGGCATTTCTGCAACTGTATTTACTCATTAATGACAAAATACAGTCTTCACATTTTGTTAATTATAAGTATTATTCTTCACCTGTTAAGTTTTGAATAATTGGTTTTGTTTTGTTTTTGTGTCACAACAATATCTTCAATAGTCTTGCTTTAGCATGATGCTTTAACATTTTCATATAAGTCAAGTTAGTTTCTACCCTTAATACCTTTAGTCATCCAGAAAGGAGAACCAATATGTTTTATCTTTAAGAGGAGCAATACTTCAATGATGTCAATTAAAAAGTCATTCAGATAAACATAAAGACTTACCATGACTTTTAGCTTCTCTTTGATTTTCAATTTCATTGTCTGGCCCGGAAGGAATAAACCTGTCATTTTTCTTCAGACTTCCATCATGGTCAGAAAAACACCTTTTCCAAATCTATAAAAGTTATATTTTAAAATTACTAATATAAAAATTCTCATTATCCATAAACATTCAACTTATTCTTAAACAGAGTAACAGGAGAATTTCTCATAGGAAGTCAAAGAAAATCACATACAGAAACAGGTTTAGAGGCTTTCTCAAAGGCTTAGATAAATCATAAAATAAGGAATGAAAAAGGCAAGATAAATAATTTTTCAAGGCATTCTAAAATTATAAGCAACTACAACAGCATAATCAATCTTTCCTATTTACTTACAGCAGTAGTATCATTAGGAAATACAGCTGTAGGTGCTTCTTCATCTCTGACTGTAAAAAAAAAAAATCAATTGACCTATATGTATTGTACATCATACACTACATCATACACTACATCATAGTGTACATCATACACTACAGTTAATGCAAAAACTTAGATTTTGGGGGGTCAGATATTAAAAGACATAAACACTATTGGATTAAATGACACATTTCAAAGAAAACTGACCCAAATATACTATTTAGAAAAGTCAATCAACACAGTAAATAAGCTATAGTCACTTCCTCAGTACTATTTGCAAAAGGGTAAGAAATTATGGTTTGATGATCTGACTCTAAGGTGATACTGTCCACTAAGACTTGGAGAATCAGATTAAGCTGTGGAGTCACAATTTGAAAGCTAATGCTTATAGATGTTAGCATTTATTTAGATGCTAACAGTCTAAAGGCATATCATATGTTAAACACTTTTTAATTTTCAACATGCTTTTACCTGTATTATTGCATCTGAGCAACAACAGAACAAATTTATTTTTTCAGCTAAAGAGGAATCAAAATGGAATGCATTTTTGCTAGAATAAAAAAAAATTTTGATTTGCAAATAAATTAATCTGACTCCTATAGAGTACTACCTAACATACTTCTGATTCATACCAGTTTGCTCTAAACAAAATACCATATTTTGCCACATATAATGCGCTTCTGTGTATAATGTGCATCCATGTTTTTGGCCCCAACTTTCAGGAATCTTTCATTTTACTTTTTTAATTAATTTTTTAATTTATTTATATTTAGAAACAAAACCGGGTGTTCCAGTCAAGATGGAAGTGTAGGTAGAAACACTTCATTTCCTCGCACTACCAAAAGGAGGGTAACAACCAATCTAAAAACAAGAAACAACCAGAAATGCCAGAAATGCCAGAAAATCAAACTGCATGGAACTCTGACAACCAAGGCATTAAACCAGACCGGGAGGAGGGAGATGAGAGAGACAGGGCAGATGGGTGGACAGAGAAAACCCACAGCAAGGCAAGGGACTGTGCAGGTGGGCTGGTTGAATAGGAAACTGAGACTCACACCTGACTGTGGCTTACGGTGGGGGTTGTCACAGTGGGAGAAATTCCCAGTCTCACACAAGTTCCATTGGAAAGTGTGGCAAGAGCCGAGCAAGCGAGCGGCACTGTTCCCTCTCTGACCACACCCACAGCACCACAACACAGCAAGGGGGGTTGCCCTGCCCTGGTGAATACCTAAGGCCCACCCCCTTACAACCTATTAGGTGTATCAAAACAAAGAAATATGGCCCAAATGAAAGAACACAGCAAAAATCCAGAAAAGAGCTAAGCGATAAGGAGATAGCCAACCTATCTGATGGAGAATTCAAAACACTGGTAATCAAAATGCTCACAGACCTGATTGAACTTGGTCACAAAATGAAACAAATGAAGGATACCCAAAGTGAAAAAAGCAAAATATTTAGGGAACCAACAATGACAGGAAGGAAACCAGGACTCAAATCAACAGTATGGATTGGAAGGGAGAAAGAAACATCCAACTGGAACAGAATGAAGAAACAAGAATTCAAAAATATGAAGAGAGACTTAGGAACCTCTGGAACAACTTTATACACTCCAATATCCAAATTATAGGGGTGCCAGAAGAAGAAGAACAGCAGCAAGAAATTGAAAACCTATTTGAACAAATAATAAAGGAAAATTTCCCCAATCTGGTGAAGGAAATAGACTTCCAGGAAGTCCAGGAAGCCCAGAGTCCCAAAGAAGTTGGACCCAAAGAGGAACACACCAAGGCACATCATCATCAAGGTATCCAAGATTAAGGATAAAGAGAAAATCTTAAAAGCAGCAAGAGAAAAGGTGAGAGTTACCTACGAAGAAGTTCCCATAAGATTGTCAGCTGATTTCTCAAAAGAAACATTACAGGCAAGAAGGGGCTGGAAGGAAGTATTTGAAGTCATGAAAGGCAAGGACCTACATCCAAGATTACTCTATCCAGCAAAGCTATCATTGAGAATGGAAGGGCAGATAAAGTGCTTCCCAGATAAGGTCAAGTTAAAGGAGTTCATCATCACCAAGCCCTTTCTGCATGAAATGTTAAAGGGACTTATCTAAGAAATTGAAGAAGATCAAAAACTATGAATAGTAAAATGACAATAAACTCACGACTATCAACAACTGAACCTAAAAAAAAAAAAAAGAAAAACAACAAAAACAAAAACTAAGCAAACAACTAGAACAGGAACAGAATCAGATAAATGGACATCACAAGGAATGTTTCAGTGGGATAGGTGAATGGGGAGACAGGTACAGGGAATAAGCGGCATAATTGGTAGGCATAAAATAGGGAAAAATTAAGAATGTTATAGGAAACAGAGAACTAAGGAGGTGGAACGCTAGAGGGTTGGGGGTACAGGGTGGTGGGGGATAAAGAGGGATAAATTGGGAAAACTGTAATAACATAATCAATAAAATATACTCTAAAAAAATTAAAAAAAAAAAAGAAACAAAACCTATTATCATAATCCAGGGTATTACTTTGCATACGGATATCATTATTGCTTTCCAGAGTTACACTTCTAATGTATGAGCATAAAGAATTAAAAGCATTTATATAGATATGAAATTAGCACTACCCATGTATAATACATATCCTTATTTTTCCCTCAAAAATTTGGGCAAAAAAGTGCATATTATACATGGTAAAATATGGTAATACTATTTTGAACTAATATGTTTATGAAAGACAGGATTACCTAATTTAACTACTTAACTACCTTTTCATATTTTCTTTTTAACACAAAGTATTAGAGATGATAATTTATCAACATCATTTACTTTCTTAGAAAAAAACATTTGATAGTATTACCTATGAGCACAGTAGAACTAAGGGTTGGTGGTGTGGCTAAAGAACTTGACCAAGACATATCAGGATCTACCTCAGCCCCTAGACTCTCAGAAATATGTTTCCGAGTCTGACCCTGGAAATAAAGAAAATAATTTATTACACAGGATGACACTAATGAATATTTTTAAAATATTTTTTATTCACTTATTTTTTTCATTTATCATTTACTGAATTCCTATGTGAGACCATAGGTATATAACTGTAAATCTCAGGGCAAAGGTATGATACTGTTATCAAATTCTCAATTAATATATAACAAAAATAAACAAGGCAGAATATTTACCTTCATAAGCTTTGGTGTATGAAATAAACTTCCACATACCACTGGGGATAAAACAAAAAAAAAATTACAAAGTTTTATTTTTGTAAAATTTAGAATATTTACAAAATAAAAAGCCTTGTTTTTAATCATACCTGACTTGTCTCTTTGTGGTGTTACATGTGTACATCGTAGAATACCAGAACTAAAACAAAACAAAGCAAATCCCTCAGATTATTCAGGAAATAACAGATATGGCAAATAACATTTACTAATGTTACTGGGAAAAAAAAGGACTCTCAATCATATCATTAGAATGATACCATTCTGTAATATTTTTATACTACTTTTTAAAAAGTAAATATTTCATGAAAAATTAACCACTAAATTATGTTTCACATGCCCATTGAAAATAATGTATAAAGCACACATAAAGTTCATCTGCTAGAAATTATATATACGTATATAATTTTTTTAAAGAGTTTATTTATTTATTTTTAGGGAGGGGGAAGGGAGAGAAACATCTGTCTGAGAGAGAAACATCCACTGGTTGTCTCACGCACATCCCCAACCAGGGACCTGGCCTGCAACCTAAACCACAACCCAGGCATGTATCCTGACCAGGAACCGAACCAGTGACCTTTTTGGTTTGCACGACAACATCCAACAAACTAAGCCACACCAGTCAGGGCAGGAATTATATATTTTGAATTTAAAAATTATGTAAAGTGAATCTACATAATATTCTCTCTCCAGTGATTCAAAATACATGAATAATTTATTTTAAACTGATATTTCAAAGGCATTTTTTTATCGTTAGTATTTCTGTTACTTAAAACTTCAAAGAATATACAGAAAAACCAGTCAATTCAACATTGTAAGAAAAACAAAGTAAATGTTTCTAACATAGAAATTAATGCAGTGAAGAACTCAGCCTAAAAGGAGATTATTTAAAAATACTGGGTTGGCCAAAACGTCCACTCAGTTGTTCAGTTTTTTTCCCATAAAATAAGTTGCATTCTTCATTTTCACCAATACTTCATTGGTTTGGATATTTTGAGTATGTCAGCTATCTCCCAATATTGGCTTCTAGTGGATAAAGGCCAGGGGTGCTGCTAAACATCTTCCAATACACAACAAAGAATTATATGGCTAAAATGTCAATAGTACCAGGAAACTTCGAATATCACTTGACACATTTGATCAGTCACAGTACCTTCTCCACATACTGCACAAATTTTTTACATTTCAGTTGTGTTTTTACCTTTCTTGAAATAATAAAGCATAATATGCCAAAAATGTGTATTTTCTTCTATCTCTGATACTGAAATGGATGAAAAAAATTCACCAATTTTGATAATTTTTTAAAATGCACACTAATATGTCAGCTGTCACAATATAATCTAATAATATTTTTTCAGATGAAGTTAAAGACAACTAAGCACTACTAGAGCCACTGTACAGAAAAAACTAAATGAATTTTTGGGCCAACCCGAAAGAAGATTCTCTTCCAGGCTTACATTCAAAATGTTAATGTGAAAATTAGATGCATTTCTATAAAACAAATATCATATGCAAGAAAATGTTTCATTTAAGTATTTATCATACCTTTCACTGAGACAAGAATTTAGAGGTGAGCTGATAACATCATTTGCTTGATCCATTTTAGCCTTCATCATGCAACAACTTTTATGCTTACTATCGGTAATATGCTTTCCTGAAAAGAATACAATAATTCAGTGAAGATATACATGCTCTGTATTGTGAATTTTCATTTCCTGAAGTGTTTAAAAACAAAAAAGTCTCATCTACACCAGGAAGGAGAATGTACAAGGAGTTTGGTCTGAAATGGCTACTCAATTTGCCAACTCCTTCCCAAAACAGATTCCTGCCTCCATTTCAATAACCATATTATAAGCATATAATACACATAAGGCATTTTAAATAATATAATCAAGATACAGCTTTATCCTCAAGGAGTTCAGAATATAGTAGTGGAAAATTTTTTGAAATGCGTACCAAGTAGAATGTGACTATGTCATATTATTAAGTCACACACAGTTCTATGGTATCATGAAGGATAAAAGTAAAGGAAAACACATTTACTGAAAACCCACCAGGGTACCTAATTTGACCATATTACTTTTCTGCTGAAAACCTCTCAAGATCTTGGTGTCAAGGTCAAGTTCAAACTCCATAATAAAACTCTGTGGTTGTAAGGCCTTCACAATCTGATGTCTTAATTTCTTTGATAACATTTTTTCATACTCTCTTCAGCTATTTCTAACCACTTGCATATACTGCAAGAATGGTTCTCTCAGTCTAGAGAGAACCACCATACAAATTGCTTCTTTCTCACTTTACTTCTCTTAACCTGGAATATCCCCTTTCAGGCTCCCATCTTGAAATCATGTCTTCCAGAAAACTTGAGTGATCCTTAATCTGAGACTAAGTGCACACTCCTCCTATGTTCCTGCATAGTTTATCACGCACTGTTCCTGCTTCCTGTCAGACTGTGAGCTTCCTGAGGAAGAGATTTTGTCTGACTTATCACTGTATCTTTAGCAACTACAATAATTCCTGATGTTATAGTCACTCCACGAACATTGGCTGAATAAATCAGCAAGGTTTAGAAAGGTGGGCTGTAGACAGCAACACATAATACTTCCATTCCTGTTGAACACATCTACTTTCTCAGACAATAACGCTAAGACAGGGTTTCCAAAGCTGTATGTGATTCTAGCAAATCCAACCTACAGTTTTTCAACATTCCTATTTTTTGTATCATCAATTGGGCACTCGAGGCACTTATTACTCTTAAAAACTGCTTTTAAAAATAGTTGCAATAGTTAACTGATCCTACAATCTCTAACCTAGAGAAGCTTTGGGGAAGATAAGCCAACAGTGTTAGTAAGTCAAGCAAAAACTAAACTGAAAACTATTTGTAGTAGCTTACACAAAACATTGTATTATATTCTTCTTTCTCAAGTGACAGGGAATAGACATAATCGCTAATAAGCCAAATGCACATATAAGTTAAAAAAACCCACTTCAACAAAATTTCCAACTTTCTTTTTTATCTTTTTTATTAACATTCAAATAGAGTTGTATCCATTTTCTTCTGTTATGAAACTTTTAAAGATGCTAAAAAGTAGCTAAACCTGTATTGTGAAATTTCACCTTTTCCTGTTCACTTTAAAAAGATTTTAAAAAAGGACTTAAAAAATAGACAATGAGATACCACCACACATCTATAAGGATGAAAATCAAAAACACAGACAACACCAAATGTTGGTGAGGATGTGGAGCAAGAGGAACTCTCATTTATAGCTGGTGGATATGTAAAGTGGTACAGCCACTTTGAAAGTTTGTAGTTTCTTACAAAACTAAATATAATTCTAATATAGAATCCAGCAAATTGTGCTCCTTGGCAAATACCCAAATGATGTGAAAACTTAGGTCCACACAAAAAACCTACACATGAATAATTATAGCAGTTTTATTCATAATTTCCAAAACCTGCAAGCAACCAAAATATAGAACATTTTTCAGTGATAAGGAGAAATGAGCTATCAGGCCATGAAGACACAGATAAATCTAGTAATGCTAAGTGAAAGAAGCCAACCTGAAAGGCTACATACATATTTTATGATTCCAACTATGTATATGACATTCTGAAAAAGGCAAAACCATACGGTAAAAAGATGAGTGCCTTGTGGGAGGTACAGGTGCCTTGTGGGAGGGTGGTAGTGGTAAACTAGAGTACAGGGGATTGTTAGGGCAGTGAAACTACTCTGAATGATACTGTAATGGTGTACACATGACATTATACACTTGTCAAAACCCACAGACCTGTCAAAGAAACCCTAATACATATAAACAAAGGACTTTAGTTAATAATAAAGTATCAATATTGGATCAGCAACAAAAAGAAACTCAACTGTAATAAAAATTTTTAAATGAACCAGACAAAAACAAGTACATACCAAAGTAAGTATTTCCCAAATAACTGGAGAATCTCACAAATAAGCTGAGTAATGGTAAGATAAACTTGTATTTTATGCAAAAGCATGGGCTGCTGAGAAAAACCTCCTTACGGAACTTCAGGGATAATTCTTTTTTAAAAATAATGCATTAGGTACTAGAACAAAGTAGTTTAAAAAACAGCTTAAGTCTTACATTTCAATACTGAATTTAAAGTAAACTTAGAAGCAAAATGTCTTGAGACCACAGTCAACTGAATTACTTACACACTATAACCTTAAAAACATCAGGTTCTCTGCATAGTCAAGTGGCTGTATTAACTCATTCCTACCCTTCCCTGATTAAGGATAAACCAATTCCAGCAGATTAAATTTAGAGGATAAACCACTGACTCTAGGTGTATCCTTTACTTTTTTAGAAGATTCAATATCAACTGGTTTTAGAGTTTTCCTTGACCATATTAAGACCTAAGGCTGCTCCCTTATTAACTCCACAACACAGTATTGTGTCCAAGCTCCTGTTGTAACAGGTACCACACCAGAATATTTATTTAAATACTTTCTCTCATACAAGACTGACTTCCTAGAGATCAAAGGCCACTTTGTAAGGACCTTGTAATCACATGAAGGAGTCTAAATTTTATTATGAGGGCAAAGAGAAGGTAATCCAAGGTTTGAAGCAGGGAAGTAGGAGCATGATTAAATTTGCTGATTTTTCTGCTTGACAATCTATCAAATAAATTCACTTTCTTTAGCTTTGCATTTAATACCTGCCTCTAATCTACTTTTTAGCCTTAGGTTATTATTGGTCCCTATCAGATTTGACACTCCAAATGATTTCAATTATTTGCTATTCTTCTAACAAACTACATATTCTTCATGGTTTTCCTCTGCCTAGAACACTGTCACACTGTCCCATTTTCTACCCTTCAAGATTTTTTTAAAAGAATTTATTTATTTATTTATTTTTAGAGAAGAGAGGGAGGGGGAGAGAGACAGACAGACAGACAGACACATCAATGTACAGTTGCTGGGGGTCATGGCCTACAACCCAGGCATGTACCCTGACTGGGAATCCACCCTTCAATATTCAATTCAAATGAATCATTTCCTATTTCTCCCAATATTATTTATGCTTTCTTCTCAATTCTCATTGTACTTTTTGTACTTTTCCTTTCCATGTACCACATTCAATCTTAGACTATAATTTAGCTGTGTACTTTAATTCTCCTTACTAGTAAATAATACTCCAAAGAAAGGGAGAGGATGTTACTTAAATCAAGCAAGCAAGAAATGACCAATATTTGATTGATTGGAAATATATGGCACATAGGCCAGGAAAACTGCTATCAAATCAGATTTGATAAAAATAATCTTCCCTGTCCTCTGTGACAACCTGCAGAAATACAATTTTGTATAATCCATATAAAGTCCTAGGGTATGTTTTTGTATAGGAAAGATAAAACTTAGCAAATCTCAGTAGGAAGGATGTCTTAATAAAAGGAGGTAGGAAAAGGAACATTTTTAAGTACCCGCATTATTTTATTTAATCCAAATTTATCAGATAGTATTTTTATCATCTCCATTTTTTTAGGTGGGGAAAGTGAAGCCAGAGAGGTTTATCTGACCAACATAGCCAGGTTAATGACAGAGTAGGGATTCTTAATACAGGTTAGCCTGAATTCCTGCTTCATATTCTTCCCTAGTCTACATCATATTACTTACCTAAATCTAATCTGTCCTTATCCAATTCTTTTAAAGGAGATTGGTACAGTGGCAGAGTTAGATATTGTTCTTTGAATATTACTGGTGTTGAAGCCAATTGATAAGGTTTTCTTTGTGGTGTTTTAAATAGGTTTGGTTCATAACTGATGACTTTAAATTCAGATTCTTCTGCAGTTTCAGAATTATAAGGTGGAGCTTCTGAAGAAAGTTCTTCAAACCAATTAATGCTTATTGGTCCTAAATCTGTAAGAAAAATAAAAACCTCATCTTGGTTTTAATTAGAGACACAAAAAATCATGAGCCAGTAAAGATCATTATAAATAAAAAGATGCTTGAGATTTGGACTGTGGAAGACTTTTCTTAAAGCACATTAATTAAACAGGATCATTCATCTGTTCTGTTATGAATCTGTAGTGAGGTATAAGAAGTTTACAAAAGTTACAAGGAGATAGCTCTTAACTATATTAGCTCTTCTAAAGTTTTATTTTTTAATCCTCACTCAAGGATATGTTTTTACTGCTTTTTAGAGCAGAAGGGGCAGTAAAACAGAAAGAGAGACTGGGAAACATCAATTAATAGCTTCCTCCTGTATGTACCCCTACTCTAGGGATTGAGCCCACAACCTAGACATGCGCCCTGACCAGGATTCAAACCCTCAACCTTTTGGTGTACAGGATGACACTCCAACCAACTCAGCCACCAGCCAAGGCTAAAGTTTTCTTTATCTTATATTCATTATTCAGAAACAAAAATCATAGTAGGAATGCATTCTACAGACACAGTTCAAATGTTTATAAACTATGTAAGTAGATGTGATGAATCTATAAGTAAAGAATGTTTAGACTCACAAATAAAAGGGAATAAAATGATTTGTTGTTAAAGACATATAACAAAACATCTACTCTGATTTATCCACTCTTAAAGTAGTGCTTCTAAAAGTGTGGACTGTGGAACAATTAGGGGGACCTTTTTAAAAGGTCCCTAAAGTCAAAACTATTTTCATAATAATACTAAGGCATCATTTGTGTTTTTCACAATGTTGACATTGCACCACTGGTTAAGTAAAACTGATGACATCTTTGTGTGAGTTAAGGCAGGGGCAGCAAACTGTACTAGTAATCATTGTATCTATTCTTCATCACCATGTACTTGTGAAGAAACAAAAACAGAAAGCCCAGTTTAATTTAAAAAGTCCATAATGAATGCCCTGGCTGGTGTGGCTCAGTTGGTTGAACACTGATCTGTGAACCGAAAGGTCACCATTTCGATTCCCGGCCAGGGTACATGCCTGGGTTGCAGATTTGGTCCTGTCAGCGTGCAAGAAGCAACCGATCAATGTTTCTCTCTCACATCGATATTTCTTTCTCCCACCCTTCCCTCTGGAATCAATAAAAGAAAAAATAAAAATAAAATGTCCTTAATGAAGTAAAAATTAGTAATATTAAAGCCCAATATTAATATTAAAAATACATCTTTTTAATATTCTGTGACAAAATGAAAAGTATGCATAAGCATTTCTGCATATTTGAGTCCAGCAGTTGTCTAGAAAAACATTCATGAGTTATGAGCTGAACTAGTACTTTTTTTCATAGAAAGCACCATTTTTACTACAAAGAATGACTAAGTCATACTTAGTTGGGTGGTTTGGGAGACATTTTTTTGAAAATGAATGAAGCAAGCTTGTTACTGAGGGAAAACAACAGCCAATGATACAACATGAGCTTTCAAATGAAAATCAGAATTTTGTTAAACTTTACTAGGCTCTGTCAGCTTGACATCCTCCCAATCTTAACAGACTTCTGATCACATCAGTGAACTAACAAATATGGTTTTTTAAAATATTGTTTACTGCAACGTGTCAATATAGGGAATATCTGTGTTATTCCGAACACAGGCACTTTCCTAATCAGTGCATAATGTTATAGTATAGATAAAAGATTCATTCAAAGTGCAAGAGAGAATGAGAGACTTTAATGTAACAAACGTACGAATAGTTCATGACATGGTTTCAGATTCCACATTGCAACTTTTAAGAAACTATCACTTAAGTTTTCGTGTAGTATGGAAGAAAAAGAACCACAACGAACTGAAGACTATTAAAATACTCCCTTCTTACCCAACTACATTGCTGTGTGAGGCTGGGTTTTCCACTACAGCAACATATTGCAACAGACTAGCCATCTTCGATTAAGCCAGACATTAAAGAGAATGGTAAAAATGTAAAATAATGTCCTTTTTTAAAATACAGGTTTTCATAAAAATGTTATTCATATTAATATGCATTGAGTTTATTTTTATTTGTGAATTATTAAATATTTTTAAAGTTTTTAATTTAATTTCTAATATAGAAACCTACATAAAGAAAAGCTCTTTGAGGACTTCTATCATTTTTAAGAGTATCAGGAGTACTGAGACCAAAAAAACTGACACCTGCTACAAAGTAAAATTGCCAATTATACTCATTTTTTGGAAGTTCTGTGCTGTAAAAACAATTCTTCCTACTGCTAATCAAGGGGCCAGTCTTTTTATCCACCAGGGGTTCTATATCATTTGGTAAATGCTCATTCTCTTAACTGGATTTATGATTTCACAGTGTAAACAAAAAAGTGAAGTATTGGATTCCTTCCAGCAAGCATGTATATTTACTTAATTTTCTAAAAACATCTGCCCGGTGTAACTCATCAATTTATATAAAATCTGTCAGTACCTGCTTGGTTGCACCGCATCTTAAAAATTCCAAAAAAAGTTGGCCTCTCTTTGCATCCAATGGGCATTTTAGTCTACAATATTACTCCGACGCTTGAAAACTGAGTCTGCAAAATAGAACAGAACACACTACATGAGGAGTGGCCATTAAGTGACAATGAGGTAGAGTCAGAAGAGGGTACAGTTGATTAAAGCAACACTGATTGATCTCCGCCCCCATGAACAGCCTCTCTGACATTAACTTTAATTACGTTAACGAGTCACGTGTGGCGAGAGTTCCCATTATCGGTAAAAACCAATTCAAATGAGGACGTCTTGGTCCCACAGGTACCAGCTGGGGTGAAGTCGGGCGGACATACTGTCGGAAGCGGGAAACCTTGTTCACGACACAAGATTCCAGAAAAGTAACTTTATCGTGTGCAAGGTTTCAGACCGGGACACCAGCGACAGCTAGGAGCTCACGCCCGAGCGGGTGGCGGAGTCCAAGAGTCCCAGGAGAGGAGCTAAGTGTCCACCGGGAGGCCCGGTCCATCGTCCGCATCTGCGTGAGACTGGCGGCAACCACTACGGGGCCGAGGCGGCCGCGCCTGCTTCCGCAACACTAACCACCTGCACAGACGCCGCTCTTTGGAACCCGTAAGATCTTCCAGCGGCGACCCTCCGCAGTCACGCACTAGGCGCCGCCGCTTCTCCGTGAGGGCTTTCGTATGCTCGCGCCAAAGCCGCAGTCCTACACGTCACGCGCTGAGGACCCGACGCAGCACGCTGTGAGCCGTAAGCGCGCAGCCCGGAAGTCAGGCTGGCTTCCCCGCCCAGCTTAGCTAGCGAGCACCAATGCCTGGTTGGATTGCAGAGAGGTCGTTTTGTAACTGTAAGGCAGCGTCTTCTCACGCAACCCTGAGAGGGCCGCCCCTTGTAACTTCGGCGACTCCCGCCCCTCCCCTGGTGTCGCGTTCGGGGGCCTCACGCGGCCTATTGTTTCTGGTAGACCTCTGTTCTGGCCTCGAAATTGCCAACCTTTGAAACCCAGTGTGGTCCTTGGTGGAAGATGACCCGTTTTCAGCCGCTGCTCCCTGTGGAGTGGACAGGCTGACGTGTGAAGCCAGGGGACTTAAATTCTAACCCTGTGATGTTCTAAGGTAGCAGATTTAAGACCTTTGAGCTCTCTCCCCTCCTGAGAAATGGGGAGCCCATCTAATCCTTCCTGCAGTGTTAGCTACTCCCCTCAGCAGGCTGCCCTAGTGTCCTTTACATTCTAACGGTACCGATCATTCTGTTTGTGCTTGTGGTCCCCTCCAAACTGCCCGGAAGGCAACTCTGTCCTCATCATGGACAGGGTCAGACACGCCTGGCACAGGCTTAATTCGGGTTAGCTCTTGGCTCAAAAGCCCTCCACTGGGTTCTGGGGGTGGAAGCTGCCCATGGGCCCTGCTGCGTCTGAAAGCTCTTGAGCAGTGAACAGCAAAGCAACCTTGGATTAGAAAAAAGATGGGCTCTACTATGTTCCTCAGGGGTCATTCAGTTTGATCACAACCCTCAGCTGCACCAGGAAGCCTGACCAATACATAGAGATACCAACGCTTATGGTCACCTGGGTCTGAGTAGCAAAGGAACACAGGCCTGAGATCCTGTGTAAGAGTAACTGCCGCTTACTGAACACGCGACTTAGTCCATTTTGTGCTTCACAAGCAATAACAAACTTAGTATTACAATCATCCCATAAATTGGTTAGTACTGTCAGATGGGGAATCCGAAAGTAACTTACGGTTACGGTGCCTGGTAATAAGGCATAGTTTTATTTCAAATGGGTTTGATCTCACATAATTTGATCTCACTATCCTGCTATTAAATCTGCATTTACCCTCTAAATCAGAAAGAACAATTTGCTTCCCCCGCCTTTTGGGGGGGGGGGGTCCTCACAAGAAGCGGACTGAACCTGTGGCATGTCGTAGAACCCCCTGAAAATATTTTCTCTCACCATGTACAACCCTCCTCCCCATAACTCTATGCTCCCTGTTCCTCTGGTCTATATTTTCGTTAGCCCTGCCATAATAATGTACTTTCTTCCTTACAGTCTTCTAGTATAAGGCTGCTCAAATAATTTTCTCCTTGTTTTCATTTTACTATATACTTTAAAACAGGATCTCTGAAATGGTACATTACTATGGGAATAAATAAAAAAGCTATTTATTTATTTATTAGCTATAAATAAATAAGTAGTCAAATATAGCAAGTGTGTGAATAAGTCAGAAATGGAAAAACAGCTTTGAAAAAGATTTGGGAGCAGTGAATTGACACAGGTAAGAGCAATTTGAATCAGGTGGCAATTAGGCCTCTGTAGGTAGGTACCTCTCCTCCCACCAGCCCCTTCAAATAGGGTGATAGGCAGCAGCCCCCTTCAGAATCTGAAATAAGTGGAAAAGATAGGGATGAACCTGAACCAACCTGAACCAACCTGAGCAGGAGAGAGAAGGGGCAGATGAAGTTGGAAGGCAGAGCAAGGACACAAACTGAACCAAGATGTTACACTAAGCCTGGCCAGAGGATGGAGCACTTTGTACTTTGTCTGTGTTCCCCAGGGCCTGTACCAGGGAGCACACTTGGTTTTAGGCCAGCCTGAACTCTCTGACCACCAACAGCCCTCCTGGAAGCAAAACGCTCGTGCCCCCACTTTCCTGGCCAGGACCAGCCTGGTGGTGCCCACGAATGTTTGGGCCTACTGCATGGAACCTTACAAGAAGCAGCTTAAGGCCATTCTCTCCCAGATGAATCCCAGTGTGAGCCTGCGGCTATGCAAGGCCAATACCAAGGAAGTGGGTGTGCAGGTGAGCCTGCGGGTAGACAGATCCCTGCAGTGCTCACTGGGCCCTCTAACCCTGCACAGCTGCTCTCCTTGGGGCCACAGAGTCCCCAAAGCACCACTGCCAGCTTGGGACCTCTATTCACCAGTGACAGGCCTCAGGGGTTTGGTCTGGCTGCAGGAGGATGGGAAGGACAAGGAGAGGCAGGAGCTTTTGGGTTCCGCTGAGGCCAGCCATCAGCAGCAGAAGTCACTACCAAGGCCAAGGTTGCAAGAGGACAAGCCGGAGGAACTCTGGCAGCAGGACAAGTTGGGGAAGGAAGATGACTTGAGTCCTAGGGAAACACAGAGTAAGCAGGCCCAGAGAGACACCCACCAGCTCAGGAAACCCAACATCCAGGTGAACTTCGTCTCCCCCTCCTCAGACTTCTGCTAGTGCCTTCCTCTCTGTCCTCTTCCATTTCTGGGACAATAAGAGCAAAATCTTCCCTTTCTTTCTCCTTTATTTGATGAGATGAAGTTATGAAAATGTGTATTTTACATGGCCTCCATGTTTTGTAACATTTTGGTGAAGGAGGCTGCCAGCTTTAAACATGCAGAAACCAGAAGTCTGCCAATCATTATTAATTGGGAATATGAGACAAAGAAGAGCTTCAAGTTGGTGAAAAATGTGATCAGAATTTTGTTCTAGGGAGACTGTGCTGGTGGCATTGTGGAAATAAAAAAAATGTGAAAGAGCAGGGAGAAGAATCCCAGATTAATTCTTCAGAGACAAGACACTAAATTATTGTAGTAACCTTGAGAATAGCTGTGAATGAGGATAAGGAGGCATTTTGTATTTCCTATACAAAGCCACAAGCAAAGAAGGATCTGGCCTTTTCCCCCCAAGATAATAAAAGGCTCTTCCCCTTTTATTTATAGTTTTTGGAATGAAAATACGGCTACTTTCATTGTAAAGATTGTAAGACCAGATGGGAGAGTGCTTATGTATGGTGCATTTCTGGAACTAGTAAAGTGAGTAAAAGTTAGTGGTGCATAAGTAGGCAAAAGTGTTATGTAGAGGAAGGATGTGTTTCCTAATGGAGCTGTCTCATTCATCTCTGCATCCTCCATGCCAGTCACATAATATGTACTCAGAAATGAATTGATCCCTGATTGGTGTAGCTCAGTGGGTTGAGCATCATCCCACAGACTAGAAGGTCGCTGGTTTGATTCCCAGTCAGTTTATATACCTGGATTGTGGGCCAGGTCCCTGATTGGGGGTGTGCGAGAGGCAATCAGTTGATGTTTCTCTCCTCTCTTGCTTCTAGAAATAAAGAAATAAAATCTCTTTTTAAAAAGATTTTATTTATTTATTTTTGAGAGGGAAGGGAGGGAGAAAGAGAGAGAGAGAGAAACATCAATGTGCGGTTGCTGCAGGTCATGGCCTGCAACCCACACATGTACCCTGACTGGGAATCGAACCTGCGACACTTAAATAAAATCTTTTTTTAAAAAAAGAAAATTAATTGAATTGAACTGGTCAGCTCACATGACCTCCGGACTGCTGACCCAAGTCTTGGTGTTCTGTTGGGTTTAATAGTTCAGTTGGACAAAATGCCAGATTATTTAGATGAACTCTTATTCTTGTGGACATTGGGACTTTCTATAACCATTTTTCAATTGGCTTATTTTGAACAGGTTTGGGCATTAGCTCCACTGTCAGTCCACAAGGTGGGGCAGCAGGAGGAAGAATTTACTGTAAAGGCTAGCCTGTGAGAGACTCCATTAGGCTAAGCAGGTCCCCCCCTACTTTGATTGATTGTCAGCATATTTACATTGGGAAAGATTTCACAGTCTATGTTTCCAGATGTTCCTGAACAGTCAGACTCTGGACATCATAGATTTCTGTTTCAGTACAAGAACAGTAGGCTGGCACTGAGCAGCTCCTCTCCTCTGGGTACATGCCCTTTTCATTTTGTAACAGTCTACACCTGGTCTATCTCATTAATTTCTACAAGCATTTGAGTTGGAGTCCCCTGTGCTATTCTGAAAGAGCTGGAGAGAGAGAGACATACCAAGACCTGAATGGAAACATGGCTTTTCACGCTGGCCACTCACTAGACCTGGAGGCGAATAGATCCTTTACCTAAACAAAAAATGACTTTAATTCTTTGGCTGGAAGAAAAACAGTGGATTTAATTTAAACACTACAAGATACTAGGATGCAAAGTAGAAGACACAGAACTCATCCTCAAGACGTTTACACTGATAGGAGTGACACAGACAGAATGTGCATTGGTGACAATGCAGAGGTACCTGTGGCATGGATGTGGTACAGAAATAACGCAGGAGGGAATGACTGACCTTGTCAGGGGAAGGCATTGTAATGTCCAAATAGGATTTGAAAGGATAAATAGGAATTCAAGTAAGGTAGGGAGGAAGTGTGCACAAGGAAATACACAAAGCCTAGAAACCACATGAATTGGTAGGTAACACAAGAAATTTGAAGTTTAGGTGGGGAAATACTGGGAAAAAAATAAGAAAGCAGGGGCTAATGGACCAGGGCAAAAGGAAAAGGTCAAGGGTTCAGCCACACAGTGAGTGAAATTCTGATAGCTACTTCCCATTGAAGACTTTTACTATGGTACTTTACGTATGTTATTGGGTAGTTGTCAGAATCATAGGTAAAAATAAGAGCAGGACATTGATTTTATAGGTAAGAAAAATGAGGTTCAAAGAGAAAGAAAAAGTGACTGAGCACTGGAGGAGCTGAAGACCTCAGGGTGGAGGTTGAGCAAAAACAAAGTACAACGGAAGGGAATGGATTACATAAATTAAAAGCTGGGAGCTTAGGGTACATGTAAACTTGGATTAAAAAAAAAAAACTTCTCTTTAGGTTTATTTCAAACAACTCTGTCGCAAATGCTACCAGAGTTTTAACCCTTATTGGGTGGAAGCAATCCAGTATCAGGTAAGGATACAGAATACTCCTTTGTGTCTATATTCTTTTCCTTTTTAACATGAAACTTTTGTGGCATAATTGAATTTGATAGGAATAGATGTTTGTGTAGGAGTGTTAGGATTTCTATGTGTTTGAATTTTTATAATATTGGAAGGGGGACATGTTGGGAACTTCCCTGCCTGGTTTCAGGAGCTGTAACGCCCCATGGCTAAGGCTGACTGAGAGACCTCCCCGACCAGAAGACACTAAAGAGACAAGCTTATCTCCCTGGCAGGGGCGCTGCCTGCTCCTTGCCTGGCCCCCATTGCTTGGTCAATTAGCCAATGGCAGGTAGATCCCTCAGCGGAGGATGGACTTAAGACAAGCACGATCACGTGGGAAGGCCCTCAGGGGAAGACTCAGGGGGCTGTGGAAAAGAGGGGGTGTTCGACCCCCACCCCCTGGCTTTGACAAAGCCTGAGTCCTCATTCTGCCTGCCAGACATCCAAATCTCCCAGCTGCCTTTGTCTCCTCTGGCTGACTCAAGCCTGTAACAGTGACCAGGGGTGGTGCAATCCACACTGGGGACAGTGAACTTCCCGGGATAATTAGGCCTGAAAAAAGGATATGTAAAATCCTGTGAAAACTGCTTTGCTGAGGATGCTCTTAATTAGATTATGAAGGCCCAGGCAAGAAATGAATTTAGCCCCTTAAGTTCTGTAGTTTTTTAGGTGATAAGACCCCACCTCAGTGTGATCCCTTTTTAGCTCTTTGAACTTATGTATTTCTTTGATCCTCAATGGTTAATAAGCTGTATCCATATTTCTACCCCCCAAAAAACCCTAGTAAAAGCCTGTTCAAGCAAGATGGCAAGGTGCACTCCCTCCTTTAGAGAGTGGCCATGCCATCCCTATTCCTCCACAGGACTCAGTAGTCCATGTGTATTTCTCTCATATCTCAACCATCTGCAGTGGCTGCGGATACTGCTGGCCAGTACCTGCATCAGGGACAAATTCTGGGTTTTTTTGGAGGGGAGAAAGATTTAGTCTTAAGTTGCCTTATGATGTACATTTATGTATGGGGTTGTGTGTTTTTCCTCAAACACCTATGTATAGTTTGGATGTAATGATTTAGTAGGTAACCTTTATTAAGCTTTTACTATGCCCCAAGCTTTGGGCTAGAACTTTACCTGCATTATCTGCTATTGAGTTATTGATTTGTTCTTGGCATTTGAAGACTACCTAGAAGAGGAGTACAGCACAGGACTCTGAGCATACCATCATTCAGAGCAGTGATCCTGTAACTTTAATGTCCCAGGAGTACCCTGGTGGTTCTGTTACCTGGAGATTCTGATCCAGTAGGTTTGGGGTCTGAGTCTGCAACTCTGACAAGCTCCCGGATAATCTTATGCTGCTGGTCCAGAGGGTCACAGTCTGAGCAGCAAGGTTAGAGGTTAGATAAAAAAGGTGATTAAGAGGGATAGGAAGAGGATGATGTCATGAGGAGGGAGTGGCCAACTGATTCAAATTCTGTGGTGAGTGGGTAGGATGAAGATAGATATGTCCATTGGATTTGGTGACATAAAGATAACTGGCAGTCTTGAAAAGAGAAGCTTCAGTGAATAGATAGTGATGGAAGCCCACCTTTTAATAGAGTCAAGTTAGTAGAGTCAAGACAGTGAACAGAGATAATACTTTCTAGAAGTTCTTTTGTTAAAAAACACATTGGTGATAGTGAGAAGGGCATTTGTGGGAAAGGGAAGTACTGAGTGAGTTCACATATTCATGGGAATAATTCAGCAGAGAGGAGCTGACAGAACAGCAGGGAGAGGACACTCAGGAATGAAGTCCTTGAAAAGGGAGAAAGGATGGGTCCAGAGAGAAGTGGAGTTATTTGGCCTGAATGGGAGCAGCTATATTCCCTTTATTTTAAAAGGATAGAGCACCTAAAGAATAGACTAGATAAAGACAGGTTTATAGATTTGGGGATGAATGAAGAGGAGATCATCTGATTTGTTTTATTTATTCAGTAGATTATGAAGCAAAGTCATCAGTTGAGGCAGATAGGAAGAGAAGGGGTTGAGAGGCTGAGGAGGGAGAGAAAGGTGTGAAATAATCATCTCAGGTACTAGGGATGTGAAATGATCAGGGAAGCTTAATTGTGTTTGCAATTGTAATAGCCTGATAGCACTGAGAGCTCCTTTTGAGGCTTGGTGCTGTTTGAGAGGTGCTTGATTGCGGCTGTTTTCCTATAGTGTCTCACTCAAGCAGTTGTGCACGTATGACAGGATAGATCTCAAGTATCTGAGTGAGACAGGAGTAAGATATTTGTGAAAGTCAGGAAGTGATTGGAATCCATGGAATTTATTTTGGGATTAAAGTATCTTTTATTTTTCTCTTTGAATCAAATTTATTGGTGTAACATTGGCTAATAACATTATTTAAATTTCAGGTGTACAACTTTATAATATAACATCTGTATACTCTATTAGGTGTTCATCCTACAAAGTTTAGTTTCCTTCTATCATCATATTTTGACCTCTTTTATCTTCTGTGTCCTCCTGCAACCCCTCTTCCCCACCATTTTGCTGTCTATATCTAAGAGTTTTTCTGTTTGCTTTGTTCGTTCTTTTGTTAGTTTTTGTTTTGTATGCCATGTATGAGTGAAATGATAAAATTCTTGTCCTGTAAAATCTGACTTATTTCACTTAGCATAATACTCTCAAGATCCATTCATGTAGTGACCTTTTTTTGTGTGTGAGCTGAGTAGTATTCCATGTATACGAGTATATGTACCACATCTTCTTTATCCAGTCATCTACTGAATGTAAGGGGACATGTATCCTTATAAATATTTTCAAATTTGGGGGGTAGATTCCCAGAAGATGGATTGCTGGATCATAAGGTAGCTCTATTCTTATTTTTCTGAGGAATCTCCATCCTCTTATCCATAATGGCTGCACCAATTTGCAATCCAACCAGCAGTGTGTGAAGGTTCCCTTTTATCCACATCCTCTTCAATATTTGTTGTTTCTTGTGTTTTTGATAATAGCCATTCTAACAGGTGTGAGGTGGTATCTTATTGTGGTTTTCATTTGCCTTTTCCTTATAACTAGTGATATGAGCATATTTTCATATTTTTCATATATTTTTTTGGCCATCTGTATCTCTTCTTTGGAAAAATGTCTATTCAGGCCCTCTGGATTTTTAAATTCGATTGTTTGTTTTGGCATTAAGTTTTGTATGAGTTTCTTATTACTTTGAATATTAACCCCTTATTGGATGTGTCATTGGTAAATATCTTCTCCCATTCAGCAGGTTGTCTTTGGGTTTGGTTGATGGTTTCTATTGCTGTGAAAGAACTCTGTAGTTTGATGAAGTCCTGTTTGTTCATTTTCTCTTTTGTTTTCCTTGTCCAAGGAGACATATCAAAAAAATAAATTACCAAGAGCAATGCCAGAGATTTTACTGCCTATGGTTTCTTTTTGGAATTTTATGGTTTCAGGTCTTACATTTAAGTCTTTAATTCATTTGAGTTTATTCCTGTATATGGGGTAGAAAGTGAGCCAGTTTCATTCTTTTCAATGTGTCTGTGCAGTTTTCCCAGCAGCATTTATTGAAGAAACTGTCCTTACCCCATTGTATGTTCTAGCTTCCTTTGTCATAGATTAATTGACCATATACATGGGTTTATTTCTGGGCTCTTTATTCCTTTCCATTGATCTATGTGTCTGTTTTTATGTCAGTACCATGCTGTTTTGATTACTGTAGCCTTTTAGTATAGTTTGAAGAAGTGGAATACCCCCAACTTTCTTTTCTTTCAAAATTGCTTTGACTATTTGGGAACTCTAGTGGTTCCATATAAAATTTCAGATTATTTGATATAGATCTGTGAAAAATGCCATTGGTATTTTGGCAGGGATTGCATTAAATCTATAGATTGATCTGAGCACTATAGACATTTTAACAATGTTAAATCTTCCTATCCATCAGCACTGTATATGCTTCCATTTATTTGTATGTTCTTCCATTTCTTTCTTCCATGTTGTATACTTTTTCAAAACAGGTCTTTTACCTCCTTGGTTAAATTCATTATTACTTTATTTTTTAATGAAACTGTAAATGGGATTTTTCTTAACTTCTTTTTTGTTGTTATTGGTGTATACAATTGCAAGTGATTTTTTAATTTTTTAAAATATATTTTATTGATCATGCTATTACAGTTGTCCCATTCTTTTCACTTCATTCCCCTCTACCCTGCACACCCCTCCCACCCACATTCCCCCCCTTTAGTGCATATCCATGGCTCATACATATAAGTTATTTAGCTTCTACATTTCCCATACTATTCTTACCCTCCTCCTGTCTATTTTCTACCTACCATCTAGGCTACTTATTCTCTGAACCTTTCCCCCCCTCTTCCTCCCACTCCCCTATTGCCAATCCTCCATGTGATCTCCATTTCTGTGGTTCTGTTGTTGTTCTAGTTGCTTGCTTAGTTTGTTTTTTTGTTTGTTTGTTTTAGGTGTGGTTGTTAATAATTGTAAGTTTGCTGTCATTTTACTGTACATGTTTATCTTCTTTTTCTTAGATAAGTCCCTTTAACATTTCATGTAGTAAGGGCTTGGTGTTAATGAACTCCTTTAACTTGACCTTATCTGAGAAGCACTTTACCTGCCCTTCCATTCTAATGAAAGCTTTGCTGGATAGAGCAATCTCGGCTGTAGGCCCTTGCCTTTCATGACTTTGAATACTTCTTTCCAGCCCCTTCTTGCCTGCAGGATCTCTTTTGAGAAATCAGCTGACAGTCTCATAGGAACTCCTTTGTAGGTAACTCTCTCCTTTTGTCTTGCTGCTTTTAAGATTCTCTCCTTATCTTTAATCTTGGGTAATGTAATTATGATGTGCCTTGGTGTGTTCCTCCTTGGGTCCAACTTCTTTGGGACTCTCTGAGCTTCCTGGACTTCCTGGAAGTCTATTTCCTTTGCCAAATTGAGGAAGTTCTCCTTTATTATTTGTTCAAATAAGTTTTCCACTTGTTGCTCTTCCTCTTCTCCTTCTGGTACCCCTATAATTTGGATGTTGGACCGTTTAAACATGTCCTGGAGGTTCCCAAGCCTCTCATCATTTTTTTTGAGTTCTTGTTTCTTCATTCTGCTCCTGTTGAATGTTCCTTTCTTCCTTCTGATACACACTGTTGATTTGAATCCTTGTTTCCTTCCCATCACTATTGGTTACCTGTACACTTTCCTTTATTTCACCTTGCATAACCTTCATTTTTTCATCTAATTTGTAACCATATTCAACCAATTCTGGGAGCATCCTGATTACCAGTGTTTTGAATTGTGTACCTGATAGGTTGGCTATCTCTTCATCACTTAGTTGTATTTTTTTGGAGCTTTGATCTGTTCTTTCATTTGGGCCATTTTTTTTGTCTTGATGCACCTGTTACTAGTGAGGGGTGGAGCCTTAGGTGTTACCCAGAGTAGGGCAACCCAGTGGCTGGGTTGTGAGGCTGTATGTGAGGGAGGGGTTGGAGAGGGAACAATGGCTCTTGTTCCACTCTCTGCCAGATTTCAGTCACTTCCCCCCTTGCCCCAAGCAAATTGGGCCCTTCTGGTGCTGATTCCCATGTGGGTGGGTTTGTGTACATTCTAGGACCCTGTGGGTCTCTTCAATGAACTCTCCTATGAGGCTGGGAGTTTCTCCCAGCACGTCAACTCCCACAGGTGTTTTCAATCAGTGTTTTGAGGCTTTATTTCCTCACACTGGAATCCTAGGTTGTGTGGTCTGTCTTGCTCCCCAGTTTTGCCTGGTTTATCTGTGCACGAATGTGGGACTGCCTGGTCTGTCAGCCACCTTGTGTGTCGTGCCACTCCACAATTTGCCACCTTGCTGGGTCTGCCAGCTGCCACCTTGCGTGCCCAGAGTTCACCAGCTGCTTCCTTGCTCACCCAGGTCCACCAGACACCACTTTGCCTCAATCCCTCTCCGCCCTGCCACCCAATTCCGCCCCTCCTACTGGTCTGGATGAATATGTCTACTTTAACCCCTTGGTTGCCAGACTTCCATACAGTTAAATTTTCTATTGGTACTGGTTGTTTTTTGTTTCTAAATTGTTGTTGTCCTTATATTGGTTGTGTGAGGAGGCACAGTGTATCTACCTATGCCTCCATCTTGGCCAGGAGTCAAGAATATACATTTTAAATAAGCTGACCAGGTGATCCTAATGCACAAGAAAGTTTAAGGACCATCATCTTTTAGGTTTTAGCAGAAAGCTGAACACCTGAGTAGTGCTTCTTAAGCTTAAATGGACAATGGAATCACTTGAAATATTTTATTTATTTATTTATTTGATTAACTTTACTAACCAAAAGAGTCCCATATATATTTTCTTTCTTTTTTTTGCATTTTTATTGTATTTTTTCAATTACCATTAGTCCATTTATACCCCTTTCCCCTCTGCAACCACAATACTGTTGTCTATGTCCATGAGTCCTTTTTCCTTTTAGCTTAACATGTCCACCTATACCCCGCCTTAGCTGTTATCCTATTCTCTATCTATGAGTCTGTCTCTATTTTACTTGTTAGTTAAGTTTGTTCATTAGATTCAACATATGAGTGAAATCATATGGCATTTGTTTTTCTCTGACTATCTTATTTCACTTAGCATAATGTTCTCCAGATCCATCTATACTTTTGCAAGAGTAAAATTTTCTTTCTTTCTTTCTTTCTTTCTTTCTTTCTTTCTTTCTTTCTTTCTTTCTTTCTTTCTTTCTTTCTTTCTTTCTTTCCTTCCTTCCTTCCTTCCTTCCTTCCTTCCTTCCTTCTTTCTCTCTCTCTCTTTCTCTCTCCCTCTTTCTTTCTTTCTTTCTCTCTTTCTTTCTTTCTTTCTTTCTTTCTTTCTTCTTCCTTTCTCTTCCTTTCCCTCCCTTCCTTCCCTCCTTCCCTCCCTCCCTCCCTCCCTCTCTCTCTCTCTTTTACAACTGAGTAATATTCCATTGTATAAATGTCCCATAGTTTTATCCACTCATCTACTGATGGATACTTCGGCTGCTTCCATATCTTGGCAATTGTAAATAAATGCTGTAATGAACATAGAGGTGCTTATGTTCTTTCAAATTAGTGTTTTGGGTTCCATTGGATATATTCCCAGAAGTAGGATCACTGGGTCAAATGACAAAATAATTTATAATATTTTGAAGTATCTCCATACTGCTGTCCACAATGGCTGCACCAATCTGCATTCCCACCAACAGTGCAAAGGGTTCTCTTATCTCTACATCTTTGCCAATACTTGTTTGTTGATTTATTGATGATAACCATTCTGACAGATGTGCAATGATATCTCATTGTGGTTTTTATTTGCATTTCTCTGATGATTAGTGATGTTGAGCATGTTTTCCTACATCCATTGGCCATCTCTATGTCCCCTTAGGAGAAGTGTCTATTTAGGTCCTTTGCCTATATTTTAATTGTGTTGTTTGTTTTCTTGGTGTTGAATTTTGTAAATTCATTATAAATTTTGGATAATAACCCCTTATCAGATGTATTGGCAAATGTGTTCTCCAATTCTGTGGGTTGTCTTTTTATTTTGTTGATGTTTTCCTTTGCTGTGCAAAACCTTTTAATTTCATGTAGTCCTATTAGTTTACTTTTTCTTTTGTTTCCCTTGCCTTAGGAAATATATTGGAAAAAATACACAAGCAATGTCCAAGATTTTGCTGCCTGTGTTTTCATCTATGATTTTTATGGTTTGGGGTCTAACATTTAAATCTTTACTCCATTTTGAAATTGTTCTTGTGTTTGGTGTAAGAAGTCGGTCTAGTTTCATTTTTCTGCATGTATCTGTCCCATTTTTCAAATACCATTTATTCAATAAATTATCTTTAGCCCATTGTATGTGCTTGCTTCCTCTATCAAATATTCATTGACTATAAAGGTGTGGGTTTATTTCTGGGCTTTCTATTCTGTTCCATTGATCTATGAGTCTGTTTTTATGCCAGTACCATGCTGTTTTGATTACTATAGCCTTATAGTATAGTTTTATACTTGGTAGCATGATTCCTCCAACTTTTTCTTTTTTCTCAAGATCACTGTTGCTATGTGGGGCCTTTGGTGGTTCTGTACAAATTTTTGAAATCTTTGCTCTAGTTGTATGAAATATGTCGTTGGACTCTTGATGGGACTTCATTTGAATCTATAGATTGCTGAAGACATTTTAATGATGCTAATTCTTCCTATCCATGAACATGGTATGTGCTTCCACTTATTTGTATCTTCTTCAATTTCTTCAGTGTCATATTTCCCAAGTGCAGGTCTTTTACATCCTTGGTTAGGTTTATTCCTAGGTATTTTATTCTTTTTGAAGCAATTGTTAATGGGATTGTTTTCTTAATTTCCCTTTCTATTATTTTGTTATTGGCATATAAAAGTATGATTGATTTCTGGATATTAATTTTGTATCCTCTACTTTGTTGACTTCATTTATCATTTCTAATAGTTTTTTACTGGAATCTTTGGGGTTCTCTATGTACAGTATCATGTTATCTGCAAATAAAGAAAGTTTTACTTCTTCCTTTCCAATCTTGGTGCTTTTTATTTCTTCTTGTCTGATTGGTGTGGCTAGGACTTCTAGCACTTTGTTGAATAAGACAATTGAAAGCAGACATCCTTGTCTTGTTTCTGATCTTAAGGGGAACACTTGTACTTTTTGCACATTTAGTATGATGCTGGTGGTGGGATTGTGATATATGGCCTTTATTATGTTTAGTTATGTTACCTCTATTCCCACCTTGATAAGAGTTTTTATCATAAATGGATGCTGGATTTTACCAGATGCTTTCTCTGCATCTATTGATATGATCATGTGGTTTTGACCCTTCATTTAGTTTATGTGGTGAATCACAATTATCAATTTGCAAATTTTGTGCCAACTTTGCATTCCTGGAATGAATCCCACTTGATCACAATGTACGATCTTTTTGATAAATTGCTGTATTCAGTTTGTTTATATTTTGTTGAGTACTTTAGCATCTATGTTCATCAGGGATATTGGCCAATAATTTTCTTTCTTTGTAGTGTATCTGGTTTTGGAATTAGGATAATACTGGCATCTTAAAATGAGCTTAGGAGCCCTCCTTCCTCTTGAAATTTTTGAAATATTTGAGAAGGAGAGGTGTCAATTCTTGGAATGTTTGGTAAAATTCACCTATGAAGCCATCTGGTCCAGGATTTTTTTTGGGGGGGGGTGCTATTTTTTTTATTACTGCTTCAATTTCACTAGGTGTAATCTGTCTATTCAGATTCTCTGATTATTCCTAATTTAGTTTTGGAAGGTTATATGTTTCTAGGAATGATCTATTTTGTCCAAGTTGTCCAATTTGTTGGAATATAGCTGTTCATAATATTTTTACAATCTTTTGTATTTCTTTGCTGTTAGTTGTTTGTTACTTCTTCTCTTTCATTTCTGATTTTATTTATTCGGGTTCTCTTTTTTTCTTGATGAGTCTGGTAAAGGATTGTCAATCTTGTTTATCTTTTCAAAGGACCAGCTCTTGGATACATAGATCTTCTTATCATTGTTTTAGACTTGGTTTCATTTATTCCTGCTCTGATATTTATTATTTCCTTCCTTTACTTACTTTGGGCCTTCTTTGTTATTCTTTTCAAGTTCATTTAAGGGTAATGTTTAATTGTTTATTTGAGCTTTTTCTTACATTTTTTTAAAGCAAGGCCTATAATGATATGAATTCCCCCCTTACGATTATTTTCCTTGTGCCCCACAGATTTTAGATTTTTGTATTCTCATTTTCTTTTTTTCATTTTCTTTTTATTTTTAAATTGATGTTCAAGTACAGTTTTCTGTCTTTTACTCCCATCCCAGCCCACCACCCCCAACTCTCCTCACCTCCCTCCCATTTCCACCCTGCCCCTAGTTTTGTCCATGTGTCTTTTATACTTGTTCCTGTAAACCCTTCCCCTTTTCCCCTGAAATTCCCTCCCCTCTGCCCTCTGGTCACTGTCAGCCTGTTCTCAATTTCAGTGTCTTTGGTTATATTTTCTTGTTTATTTGTTTTGTTGTTTAGGTTCCTTTAAAGGTGAGATCATATGGTATTTGTCTTCCACTGCATGGCTTATTTCGCTTAGCATAATGCTTTCCAGTTCCATGCATGCTGTTGCAAAGGGTAGCAGCTTTCTCTTTCTTTCTGCTGCATAGAATTCCATTGTGTAAATGTACCATAGTTTTTTGATCCATTCATTTAATGATGGGCACCTAGGCTGCTTCCAACACTTGACTATTGTAAATTGTGCTGCTATGAATATTGGGGTGCATAGGTTCTTTTGGATTTGTGTTTCAGGGTTCTTAGAATATAATCCTAGCAGTGGAATTTCTGGGTCAAAAGGCAGATCCATTTTTAGTTTTCTGAGAAAATTCCATACTGTTTTCCACAGTGATTGTACCAGTCTGCAATCCCACAAACAGTGCACTAGGGTCCCCTTTTTTCCACAACCTCTCCAACACTTGTTGTTTGTTTTGCTTATGATGGCCATTCTGACCTGTGTGAAGTGGTATCTCATTGTGGTTTTAATGTGCATCTCTCTGATAGCTAGCAATACTGAGCATCTTTTCATGTGTCTCTGGATCCTCTGTATGTCCTCCTTGGAGAAGTGTCTGTTCAAGTCCTTTGCCCATTTTTTAAATTGGGTTGCTTGTCTTCTTAGAGTGGAGTCGTGTAAGTTCTTGATATATTTTGGAGATTAAACCTTTGTCTGAGGTATCATTGGCAAATATGTTTTCCCATACAGTTTGTTCTCTTTTTATTTTAATACTTTTTTCTTTAGCCATACAGAAGCTTTTCATTTTGATGAGATCCCATTTGTTTATTCTTTCCTTTATGTCCCTTGCTCTAGGGGACATATCAGTAAAAATGTTGCTGTACGAAATATCTGAAATTTTCCTGCCTATGTTCTCCTCTAGGACTTTATGGTGTCACAACTTATATCTAAACCTTTTATCCACCTTGAATTTATTTTTGTGTATGGTGTAAGTTGGTGCTCAAGGTTCATTTTTTTGCATGTAGCTGTCCAGTTCTCCCAACACCATTTGTTGAAGAGGCTATTTTTACTCCACTTTATGTTGCTGCCCCCTTTGTCGAATATTAATTGACCATAGACACTTGGGTTTATTTCTGGGCTCTCTGTCCTGTTCCATTGGTCCATGTGCCTGTTTTTATGCCAGTACTAGGCTGTTTTGATTCCAGTGGCCTTGTAATAGAGTTTGGTATCAGGTGTTGTGATCCCTCCTACTTTGCTCTTCTTTCTCAAAATTGCAGCAGCTATTCAGAGTCATTTAAGGTTCCATGTACATTTTTGAAGTGTTTGTTGTATGTCTGTGAAGTATGCCATTGCTACTTCAATAAGTATTGCATTGAATCTGTAAATTGCTTTGGGTAGTATGAACATTTTGATTATGTTAATTCTTCTGATCCATGAACAGGGTATATGTTTTCATTTCTTTGTGTCTTCCTTGATTTCTTTCTTCCGTGTTGTATAGTTTTCTGCATGCAGGTCTTTTACCTCCTTGGTTAGGTTTATTCCTAGGTATTTTATTTTTCTTGTTGCTATATTAAATAGGATTTTTTCCTTGAGTTTTGCTTCTCCTGTTTCATTGTTGGTCTACAAAAATTCCTTTGATTTCTGGATATTGACTTTGTATCCCACTATTTTACCAAATTCATTCATTAGGTAGAGTAGTTTTTTGGTGGAGTCTCTAGGATTTTCTATGTACACTATCATGTCATCTGCAAACAATGACAGTTTTATTTCCTCCTTTCCAATTTGGATGCCTTTGATTTCCTTTTCTTGTCTGATCACTGTGGCTAAAACTTCCAATACTATATTGAATAAAAGTGGTGAAAGTGGACAACTTTGTCCTGTTCCTGATCTTAGTGGAAAAGATTTTAGTTTTTGCCCATTGAGTATGATGTTGGCTGTACGTCTCTCATATATGGCCTTCATTATGTTGAGGAATGCTCCCTCTATTCCCCCTTTGCTGAGTGTTTTTATCATAAGTGGGTGCTGTACCATATCAAATGCTTTTTCTGTATGTATTGATATGATCATGTGATTTTTGTCTTTGCTTTTCTTTATGTGATGTATTGCATTTACTAATTTACAAATATTGAACCATCCTTGCATCCCTGGGATGAATCCCACTTGGTCATGGTGTATGATCTTTTCAGTGTATTGTTGGGTGTGGTTTGCCAGTATTTTGTTGAGGATTTTAGCGTCAATGTTCATCAGTGATATTGGCCAGAAGTTTTCTTTCTTTGTTGTGTCTTTATCCAGTTTTGGTTAGAATGATGCTGGCTTCATAAAAAAAGTTTGGGAGTCTTCCATCATTTTGGATTTTTTGGAATAGTCTGTGAAGGATAGGGGTTAGCTCTTCCTTAAATGCTTTGTAGAATTTTGTGAAACAGTCTGGTCCAGGGCTTTTGTGTGTCAGGAGTTTTTGATTACTGCTTCAATTTCATCTGCTGTTATTGGTCTGTTGAGGCTTTCTGCTTCTTTTTCATTGAGTTTTGGAAGATTATATTTTTCTAGAAATTTGCCCATTTCACCTAGGTTTTCAAATTTCTTGGCATACAGTTCTTTGTAGTAATTTCTTACAATCCTTTGTATTTCTGTGGTGTCAATTGAAATCTCTTCTCTTTCATTTCTGATTGTGTTTCTTTGGGTCCTCTCTCTTTTTTTCTTGATGAGCTTGCTTGAAGGCTTGTTGATTTTCTTCATCTTTTTGAAGAACCAGCTCCTGAATTCATTGATCCTTAGAATTGTGCTTTTAGTCTCTATGTCATTTAATTCTGCTCTGATCTTGGCTATTTCCTTCCTTCTACTTGCTCTGGGCTTTCTTTGTTGTTGTTCCTCAAGTTCTTGTAGTCTTAGGGCTAGGTTGTTTATTTGAAATGTTTCTATCTTTCTGAGGTAATCCTGTATCTCTATGACCTGCCTGACTGCCTTTGCTGAGTCCCATAAGTTTTGGGTTGTTGTGAGTTCATTTTCATTTGTTTCCAGAAACTTTTTTATTTCTTCCTTAATTTCATTCTTGACCCATTCATTGTTTAATAGCATGCCATTCGATCTCAATGATTTTGAGTTTTTTAGGTTTTTTTCCTTAGGATTGGTTTCTAGTTTCAGTCCCTTGTGGTCAGAGAAAACGCTTGGTACAATTTCAGTTTTCTTCAATTTGTTGAGGCTTGTTTTGTGTCCTATCATGTGGTCTATCTTTGAAAATGTTCCATGTGCATTTGAAAAGAATGTGTATTTAGCTTCTTATGTATATATATATATATATATATATATATATATATATATATACACATAATCAGTTAAATTCATTTCATCTGTATATATATTTCATGTGTATATATATATATACACATAATCAGTTAAATTCATTTCATCTAGGACATTGTTCAATGCCACAACATCTTTGTTGATATTTTGTTTGGAAGACCTATCCATTTTTGACAGTGGGGTGTTAAAATCCCCTAGTATAATTGTGATGCTGTCGATATCTTTCTTGAAGTCCTCCAAGATTTTCTTTATGTACTTGGTTGCTCCTATGTTGGGTGCATATATCTTTGCACTGTTTATGTCTTCTTGGTGGATTCTTCCCTTGAGTATTATGAAGTGACCTTCTGGGTCTCTCTTTATGGCCCCTTTTTTTTGAAGTCTATTTTGTTTGACATGAGTATTACTACCCCAGCTTTTTTTTCCCTGTCCATTTGCTTGGAAAATTCATTTCCAGCTCTTCACTTCCAGTCTGTGTAGGTCTTTTGTCCTGAGGTGGGTCTCTTGTGGGCAGCATATGTGTGGGTTATGCTTTCTTATCCATTCAGCTATTGTATGTCTTTTAATTGGAGCATTTAATCAATTTACATTTAAGGTTATTATTAATAGATACTTATTATTCATTGCCATTTCCGTACCTGTGTTCCTCCCTCTCTCTCTCTCTCTCTCTCTCTCTCTCTCTCCCCCCATCTCTCCCTCTCCCTCTCCCTCTCTTTTTCTTCCTTTCCTTATAACAGTCCCTTTAGCATCTCTTGCAGAGCTGGTTTGTTGGAGGTATACTCTTTTAGAGTTCTTTTGTCTGGGAAGCTCCTTGTTTGGTCTTCTATCTTGGTTGAGAGCCTTGCTGGGTAAAGTAGCCTTGGTTGCAGGCCTCTGGTTCTCATTACTTGGAATATTTCTTGCTATTCTCTTATAACTTGGAGCGTTTCCATTGAGAAGTCAGCTGTTAACCCTATTAGGGCCCTCTTATATGTTACTTCCTGTTTCTCCCTTGCTGCTTTTAAGATTCTCTCTTTGTCTTGGTATTTTGCCATTTTAATTGTGATATGTCTTGAAGTGGGCCTTTTTGGGTTCCTCTTGATTGGGACTCTATGTTTCCTGGATTTGTGTGACTTTTTTCTCGTTAAATTAGGAAAGTTTTCCATCATTACTTTTTCAAATAGGTTTTCTATCCCTTGCTCCTCTTCTTCTTCTCCTTCTGGTATCCCTGCTATATGGATATTATTATGTTTCTTGCTTTTCTCTTAACCCTCTTCATTCTTTCTGAGCCTCTTTTCCTTTCTTGCTCTTTCTGGGTGTTTTTTTTTCTACTTTGTCCTCTAGCTCACTGATCCGATCTTCTGCTTCATCAATCCTGCTTTTTATTCCTTCTGTTGTGTTCTTCAGTTCAGAAATTGTATTCTTCATTTCCTCTTGGCCCTTGTTGATAGTTTCTATTCCCGTTTTCATGTTGATATAGTTTGCAGTGAGTTCATTGTAGTTTCCCTGTAGTTTCTGGTAATTCATTGTGAGCTCATTGAACTTCCCGATAACCATTGCTTTGAACTCAATATTTGATAGTTAAGTTGCCTCTATTTCATTTAGCATTCTTTCTGAGGCTTCTTTCTTTCCTTTCATTTGGGGCTTGTTTCTTTGTCTTCCCATTGTTTGTGAGACTCTTCTTGTTAGCCTCAGCTTCTTAAATTGATCTGTTCTGGCTCCCTGGGTTTATGGTGGGAACTTCTGTGGTAGAATACCAGTGACATTTAGTGGTGCAGTCTCCTTGATCTCCTGATGTCACTGGTCTTGGGGTATCATTTAAGTTAGCTCTGTGTTTTTCTTTGGGTTTTGATTGTTGTTGGGTCTTTCTTTAGTGGGTCCTTCCACCAGCTGGTTAACTGAGGGTCACTCTGTCTACCACCTCTTGCATTTTCTTGTGCTGGTGAGGACAGATTGTGTTAAAGCTGGTTTTTCTGTGTGTACAAGGTTTTGAGGAAATCTCTTGCTCTTGTTCAGTTGTTTGTACTGGGTAGTTTCTCCACTATTTAGTTGTATTTCCAAATAGGTCCTGGATTGAGGTTTGTGTGGTTTCCACTTCCTCCTTCACCTTCTTCCGTTGTTATCTGTTGGTGGTTCCTTTGTTGTTGGATTTCCTCTTCCATTGGGTATCCTGGTGTTCACATCTTCCATCTACTCTCTTTTGTGATCAGTTGGAGGGAGGAGGCAAAATGGTTTAAAACAGCAAGAGAGTATTCTATGATATTTACAGTAGCAGCCAGTAGAGAAGAGATAGGAGATCCTTTGCCTATGTATAGTGTTAACCGTGATCTTCCACCCAGCTAGCTGATTTTTAGAAAGGATGGAAAGAAAATAAGACTCTTGTTGGGGAAGGAAGGATTCTGAGTTGGATCTAGAAAGCAGTGAGGTTTTAAGAGGTCAGATTCTGAGATAAGGTGCAAGTAAAGGATAGTAAATTGGTGTAGTGTGTGAGAGAATAGAGGTAACCACTACAGTAATAGAGTTCAGGAAACCTGTGAAGTGGGCTAAGATCTGGGAGGGGTGTTGTGAAGTATTTACAATTGTATGGAACAGCTATTATTTATAATAATATTAGAGCAACAATCATATGACAGAATCTATGAGATCTGGATAACAAGAGTAGGGGGTATGGGACCTTGAGTGGTGTGCTAATTGAACACAAGTGAAGTGAAGGGCAGTAAATTAGCAATACACTGTGAAAGAGAGATCAGGGGAAACCTGTCAAATGATACAATATAACCAGCCAAGCAACGCACACTATACAGAAAGAAGAGGAATGCAAAAATACTATTAAAATAGAAAATGTAAGAATAATGAAAAAAATAATAATTATACAAATATGCAATAACTTGCAGGTTCTGTGTAATAGCAAAGTGAATTTTATCTCACTGTCTCAGCTGTTGTGATGCCCCTTATTTGGGTCCAACTCTGGTCTTTTTACAGTTTCAGGTGGTTTTTTTGTTTTGTTTTTTTTTTGGTCTCACTTGTACATATTAAAAAAAAAGTGGAAGAAAGAAGGAAGAAGAGATAAAATTGGAAAGAAAGGAAGAAGAAATAAAATAAGTAAGAAGGAAAGAGAGGAAAAAGGAATTGAAAGATAAAAAATAATAAAAAATAAAAAATCATTCAAAAAATAATAATAAAATAAAAAATCCTCTTGATTTCAAAGTGGCCAAACTGGTTTTTCTGGTCTTGCTGGCTGCAACAGGCTGAGGGGTGGTTGGTATGGCTTTTTTTCCTTCCCGATCTGCACTTAGTCAGCCTTCTGCGCACTCTCCCCAGAGCTAGCCTGGTGCCTCTTCCCAGCACCCGGGGTGTGGGATCCAGGCCTTCCTGAGTGCACCCCTTCCCCGGGTTTACCGCTGTGGGCTGGGGTGCAGGCACGCACGCACTCGGCCAGGCTGCCTGGGTTCCATGGGTTTGGGCACGCACCCTTCCCAGTGCTGTGAGGATGCACAGGGTCTTCCTCACAACCTTCCACGCAGCCTCAGGATCACTGCCCGGCTGGGTGGCAGGGAGGCTGGAGAGATTGCTTCAGGAGAATTCCCCAAACAGTGTCTCTCTTTAAACTTTTTCTTTTTGAGAAATTCCTCCTACTCAAGCCTTCCACTGCATAGTGGCCTGGCCTCTCCCACAGCCCAATTCTCCAGCCAGACCAGTGACTGTTGGGGTCAGGGCCCATCACTGCATGACTCTCAACTCCCCCCAACCAGCATCCATAGACTCCTTGGATGCTCACAGCCCCTGTGTGTTTGCCATAGAGTCCTTATTCCCCTCTCTGCAACTTCAAGCAACCAGGTCTCTCCCGATGCTGCTCAGACCTTTTTGGTCAGGGGAGAGAACAGTTGCCCCAGCTCTCTCCCAAGGACCCTGTGGCAGACCGAGAGCGCGCGGCCTGGGGCTGCAGCTGCCCTGGTCCTTACTCCTGTCCCTGGGACCTTATTGTCCTGAAGCACTCTCCTTACCATCTGGTTTTTCAGTATCTGCTACAATTTTTGGTCTCTTATTTTCATATATGCTGAGGCGCTGTTGCCTGTTTGCTCTTTTACTCCATAGATCTGCTAGGATTTTCTCCTGTGTGTAGGAGGAAGTGGAATCTGCTCCCTCCTACCCTGACACCATCTTCCCTTCTGTATTCTCATTTTCATTTGTTTCAAGATATCTTTTGATTTTTTCCTCTATCTCATTGTTGACCCATTCCTTGTTCAATAACATGTTATTTAGCTTCCATGTGTTTGTATGTTTTTCAATGTTTTTCTTGTGATTGACTTCTGATTTCATAGTATTGTGATTAGAGAAGATGCTTGATATGATTTCAATCTTCTTAAACTTATTGAGACTTGTTTTGTGTCCTACATGTGGTCTATCCTAGAAAATGTTCCATGTGTACTTAAAGTATGTGTATTCTGCTGTTTTGGGGTGAACTGCTGTGAAGATATCAATTAAATCCATTTGATGTAATGTGTCATTTAAGGCTACTGTCTCCTTGTTGATTTTCTGTTTGGAAGATCTATCCATTAAAGTCAAAGTGGTGTTAAAGTCCCCGACTATGACTGTATTTCTGTTAATTTCTTCCTTTATGTCCTTCAAGATTATTTTACATATTTAGGTGCTTCTATATTGGGTGTGAAAATGTTTACTTGGATTCTATCCTCTTGTTGGATTCTTCCCTTTATCATTATGTAGTGTCCTTCTGTGTCTGTTCCTATAGCATTGGTGTTAAAGTCTATTTTGTTGGATATAAGTATTACTACCCCAGCTTTTTTCCCCTTCCCATTTTCATGAAATGTCTTTTTCAATCCCTTTAGTTTTAGTCTGTGTGTGTATCTTTCAACCTGAGATGGGTCTCTTGGAGGCAGCATATACATTGGTCTTGTTTTCTTATTCAGATACCCTCTGCCTTTTGGCTGGAGCATTTTAAGCCATTTACATTTAAGGTGGTTTTTTAAAAATACTTTATCTATTTTTAGGCAGAGTGGAAGGGAGGGAGAAAGAGAGGGAGAGAAACATCAATGCTTGTGTGCCTCTGGCACACCCGCTACCAGGGAACCTGGCCTGCAACTCAGCCATGTGTCCTGACCGGGAATTGAACCAGTGACCCTTTGGTTTGCAGACCAGTGCTCAATCCACTGAGCCACAACAGCCGGGGCTAAGGTGATTTTTTGATAGATACATATTTAGTGCCATTTTACTGTTAGACTATTTTCCTCTGTATTTTTTCTTTCTCTTTCTTCTTCTTAAAGCAAGCCCTTAACATTTGTTGCAGTATTGATTTGGTGTTAACAAACTCCTTTAGCTTTTTCTTCTCTGGAAAGCTTCTTGGTTCACCTTAGATTTTAAATGATGGGTTTTCTGGGTAAAGTAGCATTGGTTGTAGGTCCTTGCTTTTCGTCACCTTGAGTATTTCATGCCACTCCCTTCTGGCCTGAAACGTTTTTATTGAGAAATCAGATGACAGTGTAATTGGTGCTTCCTTATGTGTAACTACCTGCTTTTCTCTTGAAGCTTTTAGGATTCTCTCCTTGTCTTTAAGCCTTGCCAATTTAATGATCACGTGTCTTGGTATAGGCCTCTTTGGATCCAACTTGTTTGAGACTCTCTGAGCTTCCAAGACCTATGTGTCTTTTTTCTTCACCAGCTTATGGAAGGTTTTGGTCATCATTTCTTCAAATAGGTTCTTGATCCCTCACTCACTCTCTTCTGGTATTCCCATGATGCAGATGTTGTTGTGCTTTATGTTGCCCCAAAGATTTCTTAAGCTCTTCTCATTTTTGCTACTCTGCTTGGGTGTTTTTTTTCTACCTTGGCTTCCAAATCACTGATTTGATCCTCTGCTTCATCTAACCTATTGTTTTTTTCCTTTTGGTGAAATTTTTCATTTCAAATATTATGTTCTTTATTTCTGACTGTTCCTTTTTTTCTGGTTTCTATGACATTTTTCATGCTGTTGAATGTCCTTAAAAGTTTTCAAAGTGCTTGACCTTACTTGAACCTCATAATAAACATCTAAGGAGAGAATAGCAGATGTATCTCCTGTTCCACAAAGGAAAGAACTGAGCTGTAGAGAGGTGAAACAGTGTGCAAATGCTTTCCATGGCTAGGAAATAGCCCACAAGTCCAAGTCTTTGGACTATAAATCTAGTACTTTTTGTGTACTAGAACTTAGTTGTCTCTAAATTTGAGAAACTCTTGGTAACATCTAAAAAGGAACACCATTAGTAATGTTAAGTCACCAGGTTGCTTGCAAATCTGGGACATAGGCCATCCCATCATTGTGACAGTTTCTGGAATGCTGGTGCTGTCATTTCCTACTTTTGGCAGGAGTATTTTTTATCTTCTATAATCTTCTGGGATATGTGTTATTTTACCTATTAAAATTGGGGAAACCAAGATAGGGAAAGGGTAGGTAACTTCAAAATGAAGAAATTCTTTGGTAGAAAACAGATTCTATTCTCAAAGAAAAGAAACAGGAGAATATATGGTACAATTAAGGCAAAATTTGCCTCTGGAGAGATTTCTTTTGCAGGGGTTGTTTCTATGTCTACTCCTCTGCCTTCCTGGTCCTCACATCCAGGGTGTTTTCTGCACTTTGTTTAGACGTGTGCTGTCCTGGGTGGACTGGTACATGTGTGTGCCAACACAGCCTCCTTCACAGCAGCTTGCACAGCCTTGGCACGTGGCTGCCCCTCTCAAGCCTCCATGCTCAGCCAGCTTCCTCAGTACTCAGTCCACAAAGGACTCCAGTCTCCTGGGAGCACTGTACTATCATCTAAAGACCTTAGGGCCAGTTACCTTTCCCCTGGCCACCTAGAATATGACTTTTCTGCCAGCTGAGTACACAGGTTTGTAACTGAGACCCCTTTAGATCCTTAAGGCCTGTCCAGCCCATTTTGCCATCATCCCTGTCACATTTGGCCAAATGCAAAGATCATCCATCTTCACTTGCATACTGCTTTACTTTCTACCTGCTCCTTAGCCCCAGGATACCCAAACCAGCCCCTCCCTGAGTGCTTTGTGACTCACTATAAGCATGGCCTTCCCAGCTACTGTATCTGTGAAACCCACTCTGCTGGGGCATAGCTCTCGGCTGTATCAAGATGGAGCAGTCACTCATTTTCTCACAACTGTGGGCCCCCAGGCCTGGAGCCAGTGTCAGTATTCTTCCCAGATCATTTGTCCAAAATTCACTCTTTCCCAAATCCTGATGCCATTTGAGGAGGCTCAGACTTGCTTCAGTCTAGATGATGATGAAACTACACACGCAAAAAAGGGCCTTTTAAGAGACATACACATAAATTCCTCCTTTTTTTGTTATAAAAAATCTCAAAGATAATAAATCAATCTTAAGGGAAATCATAGCACACATCCATATATGTTAGTAGGTTAGAAAACATCTTGTGCCAGCAGGGGCAGCCTCCCTGAAGGGCATCACCCACAATGAGACAGCATGGTGGTCTCTCCACTACACTGTATGGACCACATTTCAAGGAGTGTCTTTAGTTTTGGATATAATCCAATCAAGGTTATTTAAATGACATACCACTGGTTTAAAAGGTAGCTGGCCCATTTAAAAGGGTATTAAAAAACACAAAAGAGGAAAAATGGTGGAAGGGCCTAGGAATATTTTGCTAACAGGAAGGATTCAGTAGAGAATCAAATCCATTGGATGAATTTACTATATGTCAGACACTGGGACTAAGAACTTTACACACATTAGCTCATTTAGTCTTCACAGCAGCCCAGTGAGATTCATAGAGAAAGGAAGGCTCCAAAAGGTTAATTAGCCCATGGTCATACAGCTCATGAATGCCAGTAAGAGCCTACTCCGAAGCCTTTGCTCTTAACTGGCAGTGTATGTGTATTTTTTTTGTCAGAATGTTTAAGCCTGTTTTGTTTGTCCTGCAAAGGGTTGCCTATTGACATAAATTACCGAAGAATGGCTTTTACTTCAATCCATGGACTACACCCCAGTGAAGTTGTCAGAAAGTGGCTAGCTTCAGGATGTGGTAGTTCCCACGACTAGAAGTCCCACAGGGTAAGGTGGTGAAGGTACCTGAGGTGGGGAGGGTACTCCCCTGAAAGGGTGGCCAGTAATGCATCTGTGCAGAGGTGATGGAAGAGGGCCTTCTGGCAGGGAAAGATGAGTTTACATATAACTGAAGCCTGATATTAGTACATGAGTCAGAGCATTAAATAAAATCATCTTGATGACCTGGTTGATTTTGGAAATTTGTTGAAATGACATTCAAGCTATCTTATATCATGTGTAACAGGAAGAGGAATGGTGTGTTGTTGTGTCACCTGTGGGGGACGTCAGGTTCTCTGAAACTTGCTCCTTCCCAGCAGGCATAGAGTGAGACTGAGAGGGAAAAAGAGGAATGGGTGAGCCTTTAACCTCCTGACCCATCTTCTTAAAACAACTTTGTTCTTAAAAGAAGGACAGGTGGTACAGCAGATAGGGTCATGAGACCCCTAGCACTGCTGCTTGTGCTGTGGATTAAACAGGTCTTGTTCTTTGATTGCCTTTTTTGATTTGTTTTCTACTCTTTTCCTTCTTGGCTTCTTCTGCCTATGTTTTCTTCTAACCTACCTTCCCAATCCTCTCATTTAAATTTTACTTTTGCCTAATATTTTGTTTCTTCTTTCCCTCATGCAAGTAAGTCCTCCTCAGGGATTGTTGTCCATCCCCATCCCTACCCCACATCCTTGTTCCCCTTCTTTCTCTCTACACCCACCAACTGTGGGAATGAGCAATGACAGTTCAGGGCAAGTTTCCTAACTAATTCCCGCTGACAGGTCCCTGACATCAGTTGCAGTGATAACTATATTTTTCAGAACAATTAAGAGAAAGTCTGATTTCAAATCATAGGTCTGCCCCTCACTAGCTCTCCAGCATTGGGGAAGTTATATGTGCCCCAAATGGCACAAAACAGATAATCTACGTAGGATAGCTTTCATGAGAAATCTAGGGACCCAGTGTACGGGATACTCTACTGATGCAGACACCGGCCCACAGTGTCTGCATCATTATGGATGAAATGAGACATTCACATGGACTACCGAGTCCAGTGGAGGAAAAGGGACAGCATGGCTTTTCTCTCAAGGGGAGCAAAAGCCTTGGCCCTTGCCATGACAGCCTTTATTGGGTTTCTCAGCACATTGCATGATGGTCCTCATTTACTATGCACAAGTTTGCTTTAGGTGGTTACCTTTTACAGAAAACAAAGGAACCAATGATGCTAATCACATCACAGAAGATGGATATTTGCAAATGAAAAGGCAAAAGTGCTTGAACTGGTTACACTCATCCTTGAAAGGTTTTGCACAGATTTTAGGAAGTTACTTTGCAGTAAATGTCCTCAATTCAGGGTGAGGGAGTTTTTTAGCAAGAGCAAGACTCACAGCGGCCTAGGCATATTGCAGGCCTGATTCCCCACAGGAGAACTTATCCGTGGGTGTGGGTCCTGTGCATATCCGAGTAGGAGCTGGGTCCATGCCATGCAGAACGGTCTCCTACAGTCTAATACAGTGCCTGATACATAGTTGCTGCACAAAAAAATGATACTCATTACTATTACTTGGAAATGTTTATAACAATTTGTCTTTGCTGTGACATTTATATTGTATCGGTCACAAAAGTATCAGTCCTCAAGAGATTTGCAGGGGAGGGAACAACCCTCACTGCAGATGGCTTGAGAAGCACAGGTGTAGATATTGTTATTTCCCCTCCTTTGCAAAAGCCATTTCCTATGAATAGAGACATATAAATAGTGAATTCCTCAAATTAAAAGAGTCAACTGCAAAACAGCCTTGTGTTTTAGTTTGGGCAGAGAATAAACAAGAAAAAATGAAAAGACTTGTTTTTATTAAGTGAATCTGTGCCCTCATCTTCTTTTTGCTTCTCTGTAAGGTCCCTTTTGTCATCTGCAGGGCACTTGCTGTAGAATTTCTCTGTGCTCATCTGGCCCAAACTTCTCTGCATTCTCACTTGCTGAACCCAGACAAGGAACTCAATGTCCCCTCAGGAGACAAACTTGATTTCTTGCTTAATTTAAGATTCATTTTATTTGCTATACAGAGGCTGCATGCTTATAAGTGGTTAGCACCTACCAAGAGTATAGAAGTGGGTCCTTTTCTTAACAGATATCATTATCAACTGTCTTAAGAAAAAAATGGCATCACTTTTAAATGATTCCCATGTAACATCTTCAAGGCAGAGTGTGAAAATGGAAGATTATGAGTGGGTAGACCTCAGAAAACAGCATTCTCTTGACAATGGTATTTGCCAAGGAAAAGAAAGCACAAACCATTGGGTTCTTGAACACCACTCACTTTGTTTTTTCCTCTAAAAGAATGAGGTGTGTTTAATTCTTTTATTTCTATTAGAGAGCACTGACCAATCAGTATGAGATGTCACCGGGGTTGAATATTATTTAGGCAGTGTCCAGACCAGGTAGCACTGTTGTGTGGAAGTTTGAGGGATTTACTAGCTACCTTGGGGAATTTCTGATTCCTTAATCTGTCTAATACCTGATAAGTCCATTAGCCATGTCGTAGAGACTGGGCAAGGCCAAGGGTGCCAGGATGAGTTGGCCACTGCTCTCTTAAAACTTACATTCTAGTGAGACAATTGTTAAACAAGTAAACACACAAATATACATACACATCTGTATGGAAATTAATCTTAAGTAAACAGATACATATGAGTATGATAGTAGCCATTATCAGCTGTAAGACAACTCTATTTCAGAAATGTTAAAATGTGAAAGAACTATGTGCCTTAGAATTGGCATGTACATGAATTAACTTAGAAATTACTTAATTGTTAATCATGGTGAGTGCTTTAAAGGGGAAAAATCTCCATGGCGTTACAAGAAAAACTAATAGAAAGACCTCCTTTAGGTCAGGTGATGTTTAGGCTGAGGACTGAGAAGGTAAGGAGTGGGACAAGGCATTGGATGCTGTCTTGAATACTAGTCTAGGAGATGACTGTGGGAATGGCCAGGGAGAAACTGAGCTGGATTTTGAATGATTTGCATGATTGTTAGACAGGAAGGCCTAGACAAGGGACACCACAGTAGCAAAGACAAAGAGCAAAGGTAATGGGTGAAAATCTATCCCAAAATTCATGTGGAATCTCAAGGAATTCCAACAAAACAAACTTGAAAGGGAAGAAGAAAGCAGAGGACTCCTACTTACCTGATTTCAACACTTCTTATAAAGTTATAGTAATTAAAACAGTATGGTGCTGGCATAAGGACAGAGAGACCAACAGACTAGGATAAAGGGTTCAGAAATAATCCCTCACATGTATGGTCACATGACTTTTGACAAGGGAGCTAAGACCATTCATAGAGAATATAGTCTTTTGAACAAATGGAACTGGGAAAACTGGATATCCAAATGCAAAAAAATGAAGTTGGACCCCTACCTAATACCACATACAAAAATTAACTCAAAATACATCAAAGACCTAAACGTAAGATCTAACTCAATAAAACTCTTAGAAGAAAACAGGAAAAAATGTTCAAGACATTTAATTTGGCTAGAATTTCTTAGATATAACACAAAAGCTATAGGCAACAAAGGAAAAAATAGACAAATTACATTTCATAAAAATTAAAAACTTTTGTGCACCAAAGGGCACTATTAATAAAGTGAGGGACTTCCAGCCAAGATGGAGGCATAGGTAGACACACTGTGCCTCCTTGCACAAGCAAAAGAGGACAAAAACAAGTTTAAAGACACAAAAGTAACAACAACTGGAACTGGCAGAAAATTGAACTGTCTGAAAGTCCAAAAACCAACGAGTTAAAGAAGAAACATGCATCCAGACCAGTAGGAGGGGCAGAGATGGGCAGCCAGGCAGAGAGGACTCATAGCAAGGCAGCAGCTGGCAGACTAGGTAGACCCACATTTGTGTGCAGATAAACCAGGAGGAACAACTGGGGAGCAAAACAGACTGAGCAACCCAGGGTTCCAGTGAGGGAAAATAAAGCCTCAAGGCCTCTGACTGAAAACACCTGTGGGGGTTGAGGTGGCAGCAGGAGAAACTTCCAGCCTCACAGGAGAGTTTGTTGGAGAGACCCACAGGGTCCTGGAATGTACACAAACCCACCCACCCAGGAATCAGCACCAGAAGGGCCCAATTTGATTGTGGATTGCAGGGGAAGTGACTGAAAACTGGCAGAGGGTGAAGCAAGTAGCACTGTTGCTTCTTGGACCCCTCCCTCACATACAGCAAGACAACACAACAATGTGGGTTGCCCTACCCTGGTGAATACCTAAGGCTCTACCCCTTACTATGTAATAGGCATGCTGAGACCAAAAACTGGCCCAAATGATAGAACAGATCAAAGCTCCAAAAAAATACAACTAAGTGATGAAAAGGTAGCCAACCTATCAGATGCACAATCAAAACACTGGTAATCAGGATGCTCACAGAATTGGTTGAATATGGTCGCAAATTAGAGGAAAAAATGAAGGTTACGCTAAGTGAAATAAAGGAAAATGTACAAGAAACCAACAGTGGTGGAAAGGAAACCAGGACTCAAATCAACAGTGTGTATCAGAAGGAGGAAAGGAACATTCAACCAGAGCAGAATAAAGAAATAAAAATTTTAAAAAATGAGAAGAGGCTTAAGAACCTCCAGGACATCTTTAAACATTCCATAATCCTAATCATGGTGTCAGAAGGAGATGACAAAGAGCAAGAAATTGAAAACTTATTTGAAAAAATAATGAAGGAGAACTACCCCAATCTGGCAAAGGAAATAGACTTCCAGGAAGTCCAGGAAGCTCAGAGAGTCCCAAAGAAGTTGGACCCAAAAAGGAATACCAAGGCACATCATAATTACATTACCCAGGATTAAAGATAAGAAGAGAACCTTAAAAGCAGCAAGAGAAAAGAAGAGGGTGCCTACAAAGGAGTTCCTATGAGACTGTCAGCTGATTTTTCAACAGAAACCTTGCAGGCAAGAAGGGGCTGGAAAGAAGTATTCAAAGTCATGAAAGGCAAGGACCTACAGCCAATATTACTCTATCCAGCAAAGCTATCATTTAGAATGGAAGGGCAGATAAAGTGTTTCTCAGATAAGATCAAGTTAAAGGAGTGCATCATCACCAAGCCCTTATTATATGAAATGTTAAAGGGACTTATTTAAGAAAAAGAAAGTCAAAAATATGAACAGTAAAATGACAACAAACTCATGATTATTAACAACCAAACCTAAAACAAAACCAAAACCAAAAATGAACTAAGCAAACAACTGGAACAGGGTCAGAATCATAGAAATGGAGATCACATGGAGGGTTATCAGTGGGGGAGTGAGAAGGGGAGGGAGGAGAAAAAGATACAGAGAATAAGTAGCATAAATGATAGGTAGAAAATGGACAGGAGAAGGTTAAGAACAGTATAGGAAATGTAGAAGCCAAAGAACTTATATATATATGACCCATGGACATGAACTAAAGGTGGGGAATGTGGGTGGGAAGGGGTACGCAGGGCAGAGGGGAATAAAGGGGGGAAAATAGGACAACTGTAACAGCATAGTCAGTAAAATATATTTTAAAAAATGAAGTAAAAAGGCAACCTACAGAATGGGAGAAAATATTTGAAATTCATATATCTGATAATAGATTACTGTCCAGAATATATAGAGAACACCTAAAAACAACAACAACAAACCAATCCAGTTCAAACATAAGGAAGAATTTGAACAGACATTTTTCCAAAAAAGATATATAAATGGCTAATAAATGTTGAAGATTCTCAACATCACTAGTCATTAAGGAAATAAAAAAAAAAACAGAGAGCTACCACTGAAACTCTTTAGGGTGGCTACTCTAAAAACAAACAGAAAACAGTAAGTATTACAGAGGGTGTGGGATAAATTGAAATGCTGTATGCTATTGTTTGGCAAAATGGTACAGCCACTATGGAAAATAATATGGAGTTTCTTCAAAACATTAAATATAGAGTTGTTGTATGACTCCAAAATTTCACTTCTGTGTATCTACTCAAAAGAATTGAAAGCAGAGTTTCCAAGAGATATTTGTAGAGCCATATTTATAGCATTATACACAGTAGCTAAAATGTGAAAACCACCCAAATGTCACTGACAGATAAATGGTTAAGTAAAATGTGGTCTATACATATGGGAATCCGTCTGGAAAAAGTTCAGCCATTGCTAATATAACAAGAACAATCTGTGCCACATCAATGTAACCTGGCATCCAAGGAGAGTGAACTGGAATGTGCATGCAGATGATAACTTCACTGTATAAGTTAGTGGGGGTGATAGATGCCATCGAGTAAGCATGTGTATCGTGTGGCCATCACATTCAAAAGGACTGAACTAGTAGAGCAATGAACCTGAATCAAATTTTGCATTAAGATAACTATTCAGATGATTCAGAAGGCTTTTGGAGATGATGCATTGAGTGTAGTGCAAATAAAAATGTGGCACAAATGCTTCAAAGATGGTTAAGAATATGTTGAAAGTGATCAACACTCTGGAAGGCCTGCAACAAGCAGAGTACCTGAGAATGTAGAACGTGTATGAGCTACAGTCTACAAAGATCAAGATCAGTGACACAGTATGAGAACTAGAAGCTGATCTGGGGATCCCACTACTGTGTCCAAGATTTTGACACAGAATCTTGGCAAGAAATGTGTCATGGCAAAATTTGTTCTGTGGTTTCTGCTACCAGAGCAAAAGGAACATTGTGCTGCAATTGCTAATAACGATTCAAACCACTACCAATGAACCAGATTTCCTCAAGAAGGCGATAACCCAAGATGAATTATGGGTCTACTCATCTGGAAACAAAAGCCAAGTTATCCCAATGGAAATCACCTGGTTCTCCATGCCTGGAGAAGGTGTGGCAACGTCACAGCAAGATCAAGAGCATGTTAACTGTTTTTTTGATTGGGAAGATGTTGTCCATCACAAGTATGACCCTGCAGGCTAAACAATTAATAAGGAGTACTACCTCAATGTTCTTTATTGGTTGCGGGATGCAATATGATAAAAAATGGCCGCAGCTATGGGCAACTGGTAATTGGCAGCTTCATCACGACAACACCCCTGCTCATGCATCACATCTTTTGCAAAGTTTTTTTGTGAAACATCAAATCACCCAGGTGACTTAGCCCCACTGCAGCCCAGATTTGGCACCCTGCAACTTCTGGCTTTTTACAAAACTAAAACACCTTTGAAAGGGAAGAGATTTCAGACCATCAATGAAATTAAGAACAATACAGCAAGCAGCTGGTGGTGAATGGTAGAACTCTGTGAGGTCCCAAGTTGCCTACTTTGAAGGGAACTCAGGCATCATTGTCCTATGTACAATGTCTCTTGTATCTTGTATCTTCTTCAATAAGTCTCTTTTTTCATATTACATGACTGGATACTTTTCTGGACAGACCTTGTACATATTCAGCCTTAAACAGAAGGAAATGCATATATATATATGCTGCATCATGGGTGAACTTCAAGGACATTGTCTTAGTGAAATATGCCACTCACAAAGGACAGGAATTGTATGATTCCACTTAAATGAGGTTCTGAGAGTAATTAAACTCATAGTGACATTTCTTTTAATGTATAATGGTGGTTGCCAGAGGCTGGGGGAGAGGGAATTGGGAGTTAGTGCTTAATGAGGACAGTTTCAGTTTTGCAAGATGAAAAGAGGTCTGGGGATGGGCAGAGGCAATGATGGTACAACAATATGAATGTGTATAATACCACTGAACCAGGCATTTAAAAATGTAAATTTTATCTTAGGTATATTTTATAACAATTTTTAAAAAGATAATGGGATGTGTGCACAGGTCCAGGAAGAGACCATTTGGGCTTGCCTGGAGGATTTCACTAGGGAAGGAATAAAAAGTGAATTTGGCATTGTGGACTTAGACCAGATGTGCAAAGCCTTGGATAACAGAACAGACTGGCAGTCCCAGTTTGGACTGCAGGTGACACGCAAAGATGGGCACTTTTCCCTGGCAGGAGCAGATGAAGAGAGAACCCAGGTGAGCTAACCAGCACTGGAGATTGTGTGTGAGGTGTGTCTGAAGGCCAGTGAAGCCAGGGATTGAGGAGCTGGCCATGAGGTCTGAGTGGGAAAGGGTGAAGCTGGGAAGGGCGCAGGCAGGGAGACTGAGAGTCTCTGAGGTGGGTGAGGAGATCTAAGTGAGTGGCAGCGGTGAAGTCACGTGGACTGAGCTCTGGGCTCTGTGGGGACATCAGCATTTGAGGTCGGTGCCCAAGGAGGAATGCTGTCAGGAGAAACTGACATGGCCCAGAGTAGGCTGTTGCATTCCCAGGGGACCCTGTGTAAGTAATCATAAGGGATGGAGCAGGTCCCATGCTTTCTTTCAGGTGCTGACAACAGCCACAAACGTCACAAGTAGAATGTCTCCATGAGAGATTGAAGGATGGTCACTTGTCTCAACCCGAGAGATGGAAATGGTGACAGAGTGAAAGTACTGTCAGAGATGAGCCAGAGAAGGACACACACCACTGACCTGACAGTTTCCCTAGCACTTGGCTTGGACCGACCCTTACTGACCAGCCACCGGAGTGGGTTGTAGAGGTGGCTCTGGAGCCCTCTAAGTGGGTGACCATTAAAGGGCTGAGAAATCATGAGGGTCACCCCCAACTACTTCCCTAGCCTCTGGTGGCCACCATGACACCTTCTGTCTCTTTGAACTTGACTCTCCCAGATACTGTGTATCTGACTTAGGAAATGAAAGGAGTTTCCTGAAAAGCTCTGGGCTTGATTCTTTGTCTTAAAAGCTCAGCTTCTCACAGTGGCTTGGAAAACTGACCTATTCTTTGCTTTGAAGATTGAAAGAATGCAGTGTGTGTGTCCATGACTCTTTGGCCAGGAATCCCCTGAACAGAGCAAGTGCCAAACAGAGAGGAGCCTCTGGGCAGCAGCAGAGGGAGCACACTCTACTGTGACGTGACCCATGAGGTGGGCAGAGGTCATGAGACATCTACTTCCTGTGGCATTGGGGAGATCATCCAACCACACTGGATCCTCCTGAGGTGATGGTCAGGGTCAACTGGACAGGAAGACTCAGAGTCTTCCAGAAATGATGGGACATGAGCTTGGGTGAATAAAGACAATGAGGAAAACCAAGGGGGTCCTTCATGGCCACAGTGGGTGACAGAAGAGGGTGGCTATAGACTTCAGCCAGAGAGTGTTGGCCCTGGTTCTGGGCAAGGGTGTGGGAAGTAAGAGGATCATTGAGGGAAGTCTTGATGAGGGGGTATATGGTCCCCATGAAGGAAGGACCCATGGCCCATGAAGAGGGTCTGTCTGGCACCGAATTCCAGAAGGCACTCACATAGCACACTGGGAGAGTCACTCAGCTCGTGCTGTCACTCTCATCCAGCATGCCTCACTGTCCCACCTCTGCCTAGTGAGGTTCTATTTCTCCTCAGCCAGGCTGTGTCCAGGCTTTGTTGGAATGTCTTCACCCCAACTGCCTGAGGCAGAGTGAACCACTCCTGCCTTTGTTCTGTGGACACAGATCCAACAGGCACTGGGTTTTCACAAACTTGCACTTAATCATAGGTCTTTACTAGGGCTCTGTGGGGGCTTCCTCCCAAGTTCAGAACAAAATGAGAAGATACAGGATGGGCAGATGGAAATCATATGTTAGCTTTATAGAGGCAAGATAAAGTGGCTTTTGATGCCTCTTTCCAAAATTGATGGATTAGCTGCCTGCTCACTGCCTGCTGACCTCTACCGCAGGGGTGCAGCCTGACCAATCAATGGACCCCCCTGCCCAGAACAGGGCAGGCCAGAGCCACACTGGAGGGACCAGAGGGCACTCAGCCTCTCAAGCCAGTACCATCTCCCAAACTCATAGGTGAGTGAGATCTGTCCTCTCATGGAAAGGGGGGGGATGAAGGAGAGGACAGGAGGGGGAGCAATAAGGAGGAAAGGACAGAGGGAGGAAGGGAGGAGCAAGGAGCACCTTGAGGTCCCACTCAGGCAGGAGCACCCTGGTGGGAACATGAGCGCAGCAGCAAGGCCCACCTGGACTGTCTTCTGCTGTGTGAGAATTGCCGTCTCACTTTTTATCTGAATGTAAGCTTTCCCCAGCAGCACCCTTGCCTTCCTCACCTTGTTTTAGGCATTTCATGGAGAATTGGCACCTGTTACTGCCCAGGATGGGGTTGAGCAAGCAAACGGGAAGGAAGTAGGAATAATCCTTTCCAGAACTTAGGGTTGGAGATGCCTGCATCTCCCATTCTCTGGCTGCTAGGATGTGGGCCCGGGGTGCTCTGCTGCCTCCTGAGACCACAACCAAAATGTTGTTGATGAGAGGTTCGGGTTTCCAGAGAGTTCCTCACGGCCTCTAGCCTGGCCTCTTTCTGACCTGGATCTGCATGGCCTGGAGCCTGGTTGTCTTGTCCAGCCCTGCAGGTCAGGGCCTAGTGGCTGATCTCTGTCTGCAGGGATTGGAGCGTCTTATGCCTGCCATCTGCCCAGGGCCTGGGCACTGTCACCTTAGCTTCCCCAGTCACTCTCATGTCAAGTTCAAGGCAGCAACCTGTCATTCCTTTCTCAATGGGGACTGGTCTGCTTCTTCGCTGGTGGTCGAGGACGAGGACCCACTCCCCTTTTACCAGTCCATCCGGTCTTGGCTGTGTTGGGACTGACTCAATGAAGGAAAAACGCTTGCTGAGTCACTGCCACTTCCTCCAACACCCATTATCTCCATTAATTCAGGCCTCCCATCCATGTGGTGAATCACCAGCCTGAGATGGAAAGTGAGGGCGCACCCCAGATGCCAGGGGGATTTAAGAAGCACAGCTCGGTCTCCTTTTTGCAGAGCTCACAACACAGGGCCCCTCCCTGCCCTGGTAGAAGATCATCTTCCTTCTATTTGTCTTGGCATAAGCATTTCATATTCAAACACATGTCTTGACCCTGCAATGGGGAGGTTTTTGGAAAATACTTCCCTCTCAAACGAGCTCTCATTAAAGTCACTGGTCCTGCAACATTTTTAAAAACAGAGAGTGTACTTATGTGAATGCCAGTTATTGAAATACTAGGGAAGTTTAAAATAATTAACCTGTTACATGAAAGCTCTCTTGGGCATATATTCAAATCAAATTATGCATTTCAACCTCACAAAAGGCTGAGGTCTTTCAAACCCTGATGTGGCTACTTCTTAGCTGTATCACTTCAATGGAGCCTTCTGGGTCTTTTAAGCCTAGTTTGCTCATCTGTGACTTAGGGAAGATCACTCCTGTTTTAATAGTCTTGTAGAGATGACAGGATGTGCCTGGAGAAGGGACAATAGAATCTACTGAGGCCACCTCTGTGCCAGCTGCTCTGTAAAACACTGTCTCATACTGATATTTTTTAAAATTAGCCTGGATACTTACAAAGTTATACAATATTGGTTATTTTTATAAGTTGTATAATAATGAAAATAACTGTGGGGCAAGTCTGTTAATATCTCTGAATTTAGTTTCTTTATCTGTGAACCTGAAATAATTTCAGCAAACTCAAAGGGTTGTGTAAGACTTATATGAGCTCTCAGAGGTAAAGATGCCAGGTAGAAGTTGTAAAGAAGCTTTCAAAGAATAGATATGAGCATTCATATTAATGATATATTTTTAAATTGCGGCTTGATAATAACCTCTGTAGTTTTCCCAAGGGGCAATACCAGTCTGGGCAGTGGCATCATTAATGACATAGCTAATGACAGAAGATCTATGTATCCTTTTATCCATCCCAGGCTTTAAATACATCCTCTGGTTGGATCACACTATCAATTTTAAGAGGGCTCAGAGGCTGCCACCCCAAATTTCTGGAGGCAGAGCTCTGCTTCTCTGAAAATAGGTCTGAGTGGATTTTTATGTTTTTGTTTTTAAGAAAAACATGCTTTGGGATCTTTTATCTTGAGAATCCTGATTCTCATGAAAGAAACTAAAGTAGACACTGTTTTAGTATTCATTCCACAGTGAATAGTTTGTGCCATGTGAGGTCAGCTCAGGAAATTCTGAATCTTCTCGGCAAACCTGAGAGCTGGCAGCAGGGGAGGTGTCCTACCCAGGGAAAGAAGGGGATTTGAAGGAGGAGGGGAGGAGAGGGAACCGCAGAGAAGGAAGGAGCCACAGCACTCGGGAAAGGGAGCCCTGGGAGAGCGGCTCCTGTGGGAACTGTGTCCCTGTCCCTATGTCCCTGCTACTCAAAAGAAAAGCTAGCTTCCTCTGGACACTCTCGGGCCTCACTCAGCCGAGAAGTGCTTCCATATACATACAGCGACCGACTGCCAGCTGTCACCATCTTCCTGCCTTCAAATGGGTCTTGTGTGCCAGGAAAATCTGGCCTTCGTCCTGGCCCCAGAGTCCCTGTCCACAGCTGGGGCTTGTCAGTTGGGTGATCCGAGGTTACGCTAAGTGGGTTTAGGGTAAGGTACAGGGGATATCATGGTTTGGGGCTACACAGAGAACTGTGTCCTTTTTTTCCCTTTTTCCTATCTGATAAGGGCTACAGAAAACACTCTAAATATTGTTGAGATTAGAAAAGATCACTGCTAGTGTACCACCAGATTCAAGGCAAAGTGATTTTCTAATACTTCTTCCCTAGACTTGACCAGACTTGAACGTGACTCTTTCTCACAGGGCAGGGAAAGACAGCTGAGTGCTCAGACCTGCCTGATTAGTTTACTGTTTATGGCCAATATATATAGGCCCAGGGATTTATTTTGGTGCATTATAGCTGTAATAAAAGAGGATGGAGACATGAACAGTTGTTTGATGTATGCTTGAGTCCAGAATATTTTTAACATGTTTGTGATCAGTCAGCATCTTCCATGTTGAGAAAAGAGATCTTTTTCTTTTTTCCCTTTAAAAATTATGGTAAAATATATGTAACATTAAGTTTATCATGTTAACTAATTTTAAATGTACATTTCCAAGTACATTCACATTATTGTATCCATCTCCAGAACTTGTTGTTTTCCCAAACTGAAACTGTAGCCATTGAACGCTAATTCTCCATCCCCTGCCCCTCCCAATCCCCAGCACCCACCATCTACTTTCTGTCTCTATGAATCTGACTGCTCTGGGTGCCTTATATAAGTGGAATCCTACAGTATCAGTCCTTTTGTGACTGGCTTATTTCACGGAGTAAAATGTCCTCAAGTCTCATCTATGTTGTAACACATGACATGATTTCCTTACCTTTCTAAGGCTGAATATTCCATTGTACATAGAGACCACATTTTGTTTATCCCTTCATCCATCAATGGACATTTGGGTTGTTTCCACCTTTAGCCGTCGTGACTAAAAAGTAGGGAAAATGGGAAAAGTCATGATTTCTTGAGTTATCATGATTTAAAATTGCCCTAAACCTATATTTTTGGTTTGGAAAAGTAGGTATCACAATAAATAAGGAGCCTGAAAATTTTGAATGGAATATATTGGGTGATTCCCGCCCACCCTTAACAACAGAAGCAAACCCAAATAACACTGACTCTTTAAAGAGTTGATTTGTTAATAATGAGATGATGATTTAAAATGCTTTTTAAATTAAGTAATCCCCCTACTGGTGAGTAATGACTAAGAAATCATCGTACCGTGGTATTTACAGGCCTAGGTGGTGAGATTCCAAAATCCAGGTAACAGACTACTTAAACCCGAGGAAAAACCTACCTAAGAGTTTTGTGACAAGCCACTCACTATAGCCATGGGATTGTAGGAGTTTGCTAATATTGCTCATATACCACTTTGAGAGGAAGTAGTGTAGGTTTACGTGTGTTTTTGTTTTTCATTTTCATGGTTACCCAGTAAGTCAATAATGGCTAGATGGCTACAAATTGGAAATACAAACTCCAGAGCAATGGAAACAGTGAGGATTTACCGGGGTGGGGTGGGGGGGTGTCTGTGCTGGTGCAGGAGGTCCTAAGGAGGTTGATGCTGGCTGGTCCCTGCCATCCTGAGGGGGCCCCAGGGGCCTGGGAGGAGGCAGTGCCCTGCAATGACCCTTCATAACAGCAGGTGGCAGCAGCCAGCAACTTCCCCATCTTTGTGGGTTCTAGTCTGGACTCTGGGCTTCTGATGAAAACTTGTGAACTAGTTGCAGTTAAGTACATTTAACCTCAAAACTCCAACTCATACCATGTTGGCAAATGCATGGGTGCTCCAAGGCAATCCTTGTTGACATTCCATCGTCAGCATTTTTATTGGCTTCAGTGACTTTATGAGATGCAGGCTATTTCGACTGACAGGAGACATAAAGTTGGAAGGAATTGCTAATGGACTGAATACGGGGCATAGAAAGATCTGGGTGGGCCAGGGGGATGAGCACAAATCAGCAATGAAATCCAACAGGGAAGTGTAAAGCCCTGAATTAGGTTGGAAAATGTCATGGGACGTGCAGGACAAAGAAAAAAAGTCTGGTTTAATGGAGAGACAGGCTGCTCACTGACGAGGAGATGGTTACATGTACGTCTGTTAAAAAGAGCAAGTCAGAGCTATCCATACTGACCAGAAAGATCTCCAGGGCATATTACTAAATGGGAAACACCACAGAAAAACATCTGAGGATGCAAACCATCATGGTTCTGTGTGAGTGTGCACGTGTGTGTGTGTGTGTGTGTGTGTGTGTGTGTGTAAGTACCTGTGATGGCACAGAAAAGACTGGAAGGATACACACCGGGACGTTCATGCTAACACTTCAGAGTTGAGGAATGGGACTCCCACTGTTAACTTTATATGCTTCTGTATTTACTTTTCAGTGCAAATGTGTTTATATATCAATTCTATTATTACATACTCACATTGGTGGTCCTTTTAATTGAAAATGAGGAAAGGTGATGAGGCTAACAGGAAGCTAACTCAAGCTCAGACCACATTAATACTAATGCTGTGTCAGAAGTAGGATCTTTTCCCAGCTCTTTAAGGTTCTCAGTGGAAAATAGAAGTACTCAGGTCCCTCAGAAAGCAGAACAGGTGCTGGACATTGCAACACAGCTATCATGATTCCATCTGTACTGCCTGCCCCTCTTTGGCTTCATCCCTCTTGCTGTCTCCTTGATTCTGATGTCTGACCCTTCTCTCTCACTGGACAACTTTCCCTAAATCACTGTCCTGCTTCTCTGTTTCCTTCAGGTCCCTTGACAGAGAGGCCCTACTTGAGCACCCAATACTAAATAGCAATTTTCATTGCCCCTGGCAAGTCCTAGTCCCCTTCCACTGGTTTGTTTTTCTCAATTGCACATCTGTGGCATATATAACCTACAGGGATGCATGTATAGTCTACCTCCTTAAACATGAAGACAGAGGTTTTGCCTTGTCACAGTCCTAATAGTGGTGCCTAATAGTGGCTGGCACTCAATAGACATTGGCTGAGTAAATAAGTAATTAGAGCTGTACAGGAATGGAGTGAATGGCATCTCATGATTAGGGGTGACCTCCTTAGCTCCATCAGCAGTGAGAAGATGGGGACTCCCTATGGTGCTGCCTACAAGCAGCAGGAACAAAATACACTAGGGGAATTCTAGAAGTCCAGTCTACATCCTTTGTGTGATGGGAACATCTGCAATTGGCCTTTGAGCATGACATTCTCTGCCCAAGCTCACCTCCCTGGTCCATGCTATAAGAGTAGTCTTATTTAGAGGGTTGCAAGAAAAGCATTTGATGCATGAATGGAAGGTATCTGGAGATCCGAACTAGGTGAACCAAAGCTTTCTGTAGTACACTGTTGGTTTTTCTGTAATTGCAGGGTGGACATAGCTGTCATCACCGGAGATTTTTGTGCTGTTACATGGGTACTCAGCCATTCTCTCTCCCATCTATGTAGCTAGTCTCTGTTCCCTTGTATTGTACTTATTTCAGGCTTGGTATACATGTGCATTTTTTCAAGCTTCCAGTTTACCAAGTTTTGCTTGAGTTCCTATCTAAAACGCCATCCATCATCTTTTCAGCTTGGGATCTATCAGATGGAAAATAGATGACAATCATTTCTTACTTAGCAATTTCCTGGGTAGAGGGTTTTTGCATAAAATATCTTATCTGATTGCATTAACCTTGGGATGTATTAAGGAAATTGAAGTGTGGAGAAATGAAGGAGCTGCTGTTTACCCACCACAGACCCCTTTGCATGTTGCCTGCTGCTCTGCAGTTGACTGTTAGGTCAGTGATAGCAATTACTGGCAACTTAGGTCCAGGTTGCCCTGGAGAATTCATTTGTCCTCCTGAGTAGCCCCTGATCGACTCATAACAATTGCGATCCACATTTTGACAGTAGCACATGTACAGAAGAGTTGAGACCACGATTCCTGGTTTATTAATACACCTTGTACAAGACAGAAGTAGCAGTGGGGCCTTACCCATGTCCTAAACTCGCATTACCCAGCCAGTGCTGGAGGCATGGAGGGCTAGTCTGCATGGGGTTCTGGGCTTGACACAGCTAACCTGGCACAGTCATTCAGGAGAATCTTTAAAAACAATCAAGAGAGCCTTTTCATTTTAAATTAATGATTTGAAATATATATTCAGGATTACCATTTTCAGAGTTTAAGCTCTAATTTTTAGGCCTGTGACCAGATCTCTCTTTACATCCTTAAAAGTGGTCAGAAGCCATCTGTAATTATTTGACTCAGTCCTTTAGAGCTTGAGAGTCATAATCTTCATGGCTTGTAAGAGTGAACATACCTACTTACAAACCATGTGCTGCTTTTAACAGGCCGTGTGCAGAGCATGTTGAAAGGCAGGAACTAGTTCTTACCATTCTTCTATCACCTGGATGAAAGTTGGCTGGTTTGGGTCCTTTTACATTCATTTTAAAAGTGTGTCATTTTCCATAAAAGTGTTCATAATTATTGATGTATAAAATGTCTTGAAGGCCTTGTACCCAGGACAGGGCTGGTGCTGCTGTCTCAGGGACAGCGCCTGTGGGACACCCACATGGGAACAGCTGACCCATCAGATTTATTTCCCATGGAAGTGGGCACCAAGGAATAAAAAGCAGTTTCTAAGACCTGCTTTGATTACATACAAATAAACAGAAAGACAATCCTGAAGACAATCCTACAGAAAAGATACCTTGTAGGATTTTTCTTATGCCTTAGCCAACCTTCACCATGAAGAACACTTTAATCTGTCAACTTCCATGAGTCTAGGAGCCAAATTGGTCATATGAACCCAGCCCAACATCTTCCAAGCTACAAACCCCACTTGCACATCACACTGTGTGTGTGTTTGTCAAAAACCTGTTGGGGTCAGCATGGGGTTCAGCACAAAATTATTTTTCCTCTCTCCCTGGTAACAGAAGCTTGTCTGTAACTGGGCAGAAGAATCAAGGATGGTGAACAGATACCCTGGGAACTTATCTCTTTGGTGTTATGATGCTTAAAATATTAAACTCCTTATATAAAATTGGCTATAGATGACATTAAAATGTGATCTTCTATTAAAAACTGTAATACATTTTAAGTAACTATTACATGACTTTATATTTTAATATTTTAAATGACGTTTGAGACATTACAAAATTATTTGTTACAAGTATGCAATTAAAGCTATTATTTACTATTACAAAATGTTTTTTTTACAATGCTATTCTGAGCAAAAGAAAAGTGTTTACCCTTATTGAAGAATGCTGAGTGCCACTTTTTGAAAACCATGTCAAACATCATAATGATATTAAGGTTCAATGGTCCTGTGGAACTACTTAATATTTATCTAAACCAGTGTCTATTTTTTTTAAAAGCCTATTCTATTTTCACTTAAAAAAATTAGAAGGTGAAGAGAAAAGCAAACTTTTGAAGCACATAAAACTCATTTTTTAATCACTAGAATTTAGAGTTCAGTCTTTCCATCTGTTCTTTAAAAATAGTAACTTCACCCATTTTGTTTCATACTGTGGCAACAAAACAGTCCCGAGCAACTTCTTCAAATTCGTGTTCTACCCTTTACCAGTTGTGGAAAAGGCAAACATTGACAAGGAGACAGGGGATCTTGAGCCAGCCTGTAGTTGGTGGCAGTTGGTGATACATTATCTATATTTCTCCTGCAAAATTACACCTAAAGTTGTGAAATGAGGCCATTGGCTGTCAAGCCATCACTAAGAATGTCTAGTTTGTTTCACATGAGAGATCATAATGCTTTTGTGGACTACATACCCCAGTTAATATAGTAGCCCTGCAAATTATTCATAACCGAGAGCCCTCATTTTAAATTCAATGATAGTACCTAATTATATACCATCTACATATCACTATCTGAGCCTTTGAAATAGTAGGAATATACAATGGTTTTCAGAATGTCCTGTAGATCAAAAGAACATATTTTCCAGTGTTCATTTAAAAAAAAGTATGACTGAGTTTGAAGTATTAGGTAACCTTGTCCATGGTTACTAGAATTTCCAAAGTGAATAAAGGAACCAAGATTCTCTATGTTTACCTCTAATTCAGGGGAAAATGGCAAAAGGAACCCTAAGAGGAACAACCAACCCTTCTCAGAGTCTTCTTTAGGACCCGGTGTTTCTCTCCTTTCCTCAAAGAAACAGAAACAAATGCCGATATCCTTTCTTCAAAATGTGAAATTACTTTGCACCAATAACCCTACCAGCACAGGGTTTTATTGGAACTAATTTGGATAAAAATCAATTTTGGCATAGGATCAAGCATTTGTTTTTTAGCTTTAGAAGAGAAGAGTGCCATCAAAAGCATTTAGAGTTTCACCTGAGAGCTACAGGAGTTTCAAATGGTTGCGTTTAAGATAAAAATCTTGACCCTGGGGAAATAATGGTGACTTGGCCTTGACAACTAAGCACAGGTTGCCTCATCCTTTTCCTCCTGTCTTTTACCTAATAGCTGGGTAATGTGTTAAACTGGTTTTTTTGACTTTCCAGAACAATATCTGATTAGCAAATAACACAATTCAGTGACATTTAACAGTATGCAAATTCCAGACACTGCGATCATGAACACTGTGAAGACAGTCTTTTCTGTGGGCCTGGAAACAAAGCAGTCCACTGTATTGGGACAAGGCCAGGCATTACATTTCACCAAACGCTGCATGGAGAACCCATCATACATGACGTAGAAGACATACATGAAGACAGCTTCAAAGACAACCCGGAAGAAGATGCTGCTGGTATAGGTCCACCACAAAGAGCCTTCAATTCGGACTTTCTGGCTTTTGATCTCTTCGATGTCTTTAAATTCATTCTTTATCTCTCCCTTAATGAACTTCCTTTTCTTCTCGTGTCTGTGATAGGCCACATGCATGGCCACCAAGAGAGCTGGTGTGGACACGAAGATCAGCTGAAGGGCCCAGAGCCGGATGTGAGAGATAGGGAAGTAGTGGTCATAGCACACGTTTTTGCACCCAGGCTGCAGAGTGTTGCAGGTAAAGTCAGCCTGCTCATCTCCCCACACTTCCTTTGCAGCTACTACCAGGATCATGATGCGAAAAATGAAGAGGACGGTGAGCCAGATTTTTCCAATACTGGTGGAGTGTTTATTGACACCCCCAAGAATAGTATGCAAAGTGCTCCAATCCATTCTCTCTGGGTGGTTCGCACTGGAAAAGACAAAATGAACACAGTAGAAGAGTGACTCATCAGGACAGAATCTGAGAAACTTCTCTGGGTCTTAGGTAAGTAAGCACCCTTAAATCTCTTCCTGAACAAATACCAACTCTTATGAAGCCTCACCCAAAAGGTGAAAACCAAACCAACTTAGTTTGTCACAAGAGTAAAAGGATAGTTCCCAAGCCACTTGAACTTATGTTTTCCCCAATAAAGAATGGCTTATTCCCTTGAGTAATTCACCCAGTCTTTTTTTTAAAATCCTCACCCAAGGATATGTTATTGATTTGAGAGAGAGAGAGAGAGAAGAAACAACATCAATACGAGGAAGAAACATCAATGAGTTGCCTCCTCCTATGTGTGCCCTGACCTGGGATCGAACCTGCAACCTTTTGGTGTATAGGAGAAAGCTCCAACCAACTAAGCTACCCAGCTAGGGCCCAAATCTTTAGCTCATAATAAAAATTGGAGGGGGGGGGGAGCAGTGCCACAAACAAAAGCGCTCCTAACTTAAAGGCATAATTAGTGCTGATTGACCCCCCTGCAGACACTCCCTGGCGCCTGGACAAGTGGCATTCAGTCATTACAGCTACACTTGCTTTTTAGCCATTCTGACTGAGACTAGCCTGGCCACCTTGCTGTGAGGTCCAGCAGGCCATGCCTCCCTGCAGAACTATTTTTCTGAAACTATTTCATTGAACTATTTCATGGACTTGAGATGTAGCTGTGAAATGTTACCAACATTAAAGTTGACATTTGAGGCACTGCATGTTAAAATTTCACAAAGGGCCTCCCTCCCTTTTTCTACACTAAAAGGAGCAAGTTGGAAACTTTCTGTCTGTAGAGAAAAGCCACTATACTCACAGATTTTTGTGAATGTTTTGTGTATGGACTGGCAGTCCTCACCATCATGCTGAACTGATGGCTATCTCTTCTGATACAGTGTTGCAGCTGCACATTTTTATTGTGGGCTATGGTTTTAATTTACAAATGTTTCTGAGGAGGCACATTATGAAAAAATGACAGAAAATTTAACTCAGTGATTCCCAGTGACGCCCCAGAATGTGATATCACTGTGTTGAATACTGAAGCTCAGGATTAAAGCTCACTGGGGTTAAGGTACAACTCTCTGTGAATCAATCTGCCATGAGCCAGGAGCCTTCTCTTCATCCCAGGATATGAACTGTCTCCAATTATTCATAGTTATGTCCCATCTGTCTCAATCAGCTCCTCTTCTAGACAAGATTCCACTTCCCCACAATCCCAATAAGCAGTCTGTTTTCCATCTCCTTTATGCTGGCAGTGAACCCATCTTCTTTTACTTAAAAGCACAATGCTCCCTCATTTTGAGCAAATTGGGTCCTGTTTCCTCCCCCCACCCCCATGGACTTCCTAAGCAGACTCATCACTGAGCATCATTTCAGGTGAGGACACCAAGGTCTGGCTGATGCCATTCAATGTCACCATGGCCAGTCATGACACAAAAGTTGTGTAAACTTGAAATGTACTTCAGAAACATTTAGCTTTACTTAGCTTGAAAAAGACAAGCATCACTGGAAAAAAACAGTGGTTCAGCCCTGACCTTTTAAACAAAGACTGTCTGGAGGTCCTCCCAGGGGCATCCTGCTGACAGTTCCACAGTCTAGTCCTGCCTGAGAGCAGAACCAAAATTCATGGTCTAACCACATTATTTTATGGAATTACAGTTCAGTTCTTCATGGGCACTAATTGAGAACGGGACACTTATGGAAATAAGCTGCCCATGGTACGTGTGGCTAAAAATTGGGGGATAGTCAGGAGAGTTTATGCCTTTGTCCTCTTCCAAAGTACCAAACATGGACCCCGCACTCTTTTATAAACCAATCCAACCACCATCAGCCAAGAAAACTACAGTGAGTCCCATATCGTTGTGGCTGCAACTACATGTTTGTAGATCCTTTCAGGAAAAGGAGCAAATTAAAATTTAACCCACAAGTGGGACAGGGTAACAGGTCAAGATTGACTAACACAGCAGGATGAAACCAGTGGGGAGCTGCTGTCCCGCCCTGGCCCACACCAGCCTGCCATTGTGTGGAGCTCTGGCAGAGGCAAGCTCTGTTCTTCAGGGAAGGCATAGGTTTCAGAAAAGGCAAAAGCAATTCTTACTCTTAACTTCTCAATCCCTCCTTTTTCCCTGGCAGACCTTGGCCAACTGCCTCCACAGAGCACTAGAGGCCTCTCATGGGTGTCTAATTGTGACAATTAGTACCTGAGTTTTTAAAGGACTCAAAGGTCAAGCAGGGAAATGGCTGTCGCCTTATGTTTGAGACAGAGTCCCCAGTAAATGGTCATATGTGTCCAACTGTCAGAATGCTGGGGGGCCACACACTGATCAGGCTCACGTCCCCTCCCCTCCAGGAGCAGAAAGGCTGATGCAACCACCCTAGTGAGCTCTTCTCAGTCGTGTTCGACCTCCTAGCTGGAAAACCACCTGGAAACGACAGGCTCTCGGATTGTTGAGGAAAAAGAAGCGAGGTTTAGGCTGCGGTGCCCTGCTCCCAGGGTGGGTAGTCCTGGCTCTAAAAGGTTACCTCCTCCAGGAAGGACTCCTGCTTAACAAATGGAACCCAGCTTTCTTTCCAATCAGAGCCTTCAGCCAATTAAACCCTCCTGGTGGTGACAGATTAGACTTCAGCAGACGAAGGTTATCGATGATCATCAATCCCGATGTGGGCTGCCTGTCCCAGGCCCCCTCCTCCCCGGAACGTGGGTCCCTATCGGTCACCGTGCTGGTGTCACCACGTCCCCTCCTTGCAAAAAGTTGGTAACTTGGCTTCTCCCTGGACACCTGACTGTCACCCGAGGTCCGCTGTCGCTTCTGCCCAGGACAGGGGCCGTGCAGGGGCCTCCGTGTGCGCGGGATCCACTCTCGGGACCCCGTCCGGATGCCCACAGCCCGGGCCGTGCCAGGTCCCCTCCCCCTCTAAGGTCTCAATCCGCCCGTACCCAGGGACTTTGCCCCGCTGGGTCCCACGGTGCCTGGACGTCACAGGCCCCCAATCTGCGCCGGGTCCTCCTCTCCCCTTTCCCTCGATCCCGCAGCCCCTGCGGTCCCCAGTCCCCTCTCCGTGTCCCCTCCCTCCGCCGGGTGCCACAGCTCGCGGTGGTGTCCCGAGACGACGCGGGGAGTGGGGCACCAGCCTCCCGGCCGTGACCTGGGACACGCCGGCGGGCGGGCTCACCTGCGGCGGAAGGAGGGCTCTGGTGGCTGCGGGAGCGCTAGCGGGGTGGGGGGGTCCCCGGCGGGTCCTGGGTGGTCCTGGCCTGGCCGCCTCCGCGCTCCTCCGCGCAGGGAGCACCGGGGAACGGAGCGCGGGCACCTGTACTCTGCGGCACCTGAGACTCCAGCGGCGCCTTTTAACCGCGCCGCACACCCCGCCTCCTCCCGCGCTCGCTCCTCCGAGAGTCCCGGAGGGGGCGGCTCCTCGCGGCCCTGGCCCCCAGCGCTGGGGCCGGACAGGCCGGCAGGTCGCCCGCCCGGATTCCCGCCCCGCCCCCGCCCCCGCCCCCGCCCCCGCCCCCACCCCGCGCCTCCTGAGGCCCCGAGATCCCAGGACCCCCAGTGTCCCAGGCTGCCCTCCCCGCTCCCTGTCGCTCCCTGTCCCAGAGCCTCCTCCAAGGCCCGCACCCCCGGTTTGGGCGGGCGGGGTCAAAGGATAGTTGCTGCCGTTACTGTTGTTTCTTCAGGATTTCTTTCAGTACCACTATTACTGTATTTGAGGCTCGGCTTTAATTAAAATAAAATAAAATAAAATAAAATTACTAGAGCATCAGGAATTCCCTACGATGTGAAGATTTAAGTTCACGCCACAGAGGATCTGTGCCGGTCCCTGCGAAGTTGGCGGGGCGGGGGTGAGGGCGGGGGTGGGGGGCTGGGGGGGTCCCTCCTGGGAATCTGGAGACAAAGGGGGCAAGGAGGTGGCGTCACCAGAGCTGGCCACCTTTCCGTTTCTTTCTCCCCAAAACCTCACAGGCGAGCTAAACGGCCACCTCTTTGAATTCCCCATTTGTTTCGCTCACTTTCAACAATACATCCAGGTTGGGGGCTGGAGGCAGGCAAGTTGGGGGCGAGCCTGGCTTTTGCCCAAGGGCACTGGACTAGCATTTCTGCCCTCCATGCTCTGCCCGCTTTGTCCTTTCACAGTTGAGAAGTCGCAAGTAGGCAGCTCAGTCTGCGGTTGGGGAGGCCCAGGTTATTAGGAAAGGAAAGAAAGAGAACGAATGAAGCCTATGACCCTCCTGCCCCTGCACACGCCCCACTAAAGGGGCTCAATGCCTCAGGGCTTCTGGTTGGGTATTTTAACCTCTTGAGACACAGGTGACAGAGAGTGGGTATTCACAAAGCAAGAGGATGGAGAACTGTAGTTGCAAGAGCAGGCCTCACTGGGGAGGTCATGAGGGGCTTCGGTGGTGGCCTGTGCCTGCCTGGAGGCAGCTTGCTCTTATGCTGACCTTCACTTGGGTCCCCTTCTGTGTTAACCAAAGATGACGATTCATCCTGACAGGGCAGATCTGGCCCATCGTTGCTCCCATGAGGGTGGGGGTTTTGACTTTTCCTTGTAAAACTGGCACCCATCACCAAGGGCCAACTTGAGCTGGTCTTGTACTGGCACATGGGAGCCTAGTCCCACAGTCACCACCCCACCTTCCAGTGCTAAGTCTTAAGTCTTTACAGGTGTGTCTATTCCTGAAGAAACAAAGCCCCACAGCTGCCCAGCCCTGCTCTGCCCATCTGAGAGATACGTTGATTCTCCTGGTTAGAAAGGACAAGGCTAAGCCAGGTGGGGTGAAGGCACTCTGGCCTGGGCGCACCTCCGGATGCTGTGAGAGATGGCGTGGGTTGGCTGCCCAGCCCTCCCTTTAGTCATTCGAGACATGGCTATTCAGGAGTCTGCTACAGTCCTGGTGGGTTGGAGTGAAGGGAGTGTCTAGAGCCCTTATGGGAAGTTAGCTGGTGAAGATGTTTTGCAGATTGTAAGTTGACTCACTTTTTCCATTGACAAATCTCACCTCAGGTTTTAGTGTCTTTACCATGATTGCAGGGTGCTGTTCAGCTGCCTTTTCCTCCTTTCCCCTGACTTATTCTCCTGATTTGCATAATTAGTGCAGTGTTGTTGGCTAATTGTGTGTCCTAGCCACTCTGTATTTTAGATATATAGCTCTACAATTCAGCACCTGGTTCTACTCTGTTGTATGTGTTTCTGTTGTTTTCCTGTGCTGGTGTTTTCTTCTTAAACAGATTTGGATTCTTCTAGGGCAGGATATATATATATTTGTATGTGTGTATATCCTCAAGAGTAGAGGAGAAGGAAAGGTAAGATAGAAAAAAGGGTCTCAAGCTTGGAAATTTGAAGTTAACTACAAAGAAGCTTAGACTCACACACAATTACAAGGATGACAGCATCTATGTCTATATCTTTATATCTAAATATATGCTGCAATACACACACACACACACACACACACACACACACACACACCTCCTCACCCGAGGAAATGTTCATTGGTCTTAGAGAGAAAGGGAGAGAAAGAGACAGAGAAACATCAGTGTGAGAAAAACATCAATTGGCTGCCTCCTGTAACTGCCTACCTGGGGGATCAAATCTAAGTCTGTGCCCTGATTGGGAATTGAACCCACAACATTTTGATGTATGGGACAATGCTCCAAACAACTGAACCACCCAACCAGGGCACAAATTAATATTTTTATAAATCTTGTATGATTGTGAAGAGCACAATCATATTGCTGCACTATTTTGGTTGAAAGCATTACTTTATTAAGTGTCAGCTTTGAGCAAAAGCCTGAATTGTGTTGCTCTGTTTTCACCCTTCTTCATCTTTTAATGTATCAGCCCCTGCCCCACGCTCCTTCCAGTGGCCCCAGCACCACCACATAGAGGTGCCGGGGCTGCCAGCTGCCTGATGGGTGCACCTCGGTCTCATTAACTGGTTAGGTACTGAACAACTTACAGTTATTGACTTGGCTTTATGTGAAAAAAACAACTCTGGTGTTTCCAGGGTAGGTAGTGGATGAAGCTGACAGAGGACTGTCAGTTCCTGAACACTTATCAAGTGACTATTGATAATTAACTGACAAGGATCTATTACAGCCACACCTTGCCACTTCAGAGTGTCAAAGGTACATATAACTAATATTTTCATGTTCATGTATAGTAGCAAGTAGGTAAACCAAGGTGTTTATAAGTGAGCTGAACTTTCAGGCAGATATTTCAAGTGATGCAGTTGTCAGTTTACAAGGTGAAATGCTAATGGTTAAAGCTATTTGGTATTTTAATTTGACAATTGTTTTATAAATAAACCTGAAAGAAAGAAGCTGCCACAGTTCAAGAAGTTAGTGGGAGACAAATCCCATGTGTTAACATATTTTAATGAAGGGCTGCTTACCAGCTGCCTAATAAGGCAGGCTTTTGCATTTCCCCAGGAAGGGTGCTCTGCATGTACATAAAAAATGTCTGACTCACACATCTTATGTAGATGAGAGCAGAAAATGTCTCAAGACAAGAAGAGACTCGTGAGAGAATGGGAGGCCCTGTTCTAACACTTGGCAGTTTTAAAGCAAGTTAGCTCCTTTGAATCTCTCTTAGCTGTTAGTTATTAACATTAGCTATTGGTCTATATCCACCTTGTTCACTTTGCTGTTGAACTATTACATATTAATAATTGATAAAAAAATTAGCTCTCCTCAAAATAGCAGTGGGACACTGAAGATGAAATGAATCCCTGCCATCTCTGAGTAATTAAATACAACTTACACATGATTAAAAAGAAGTGTGATCCTTTTTAATATTTGTGATAACATATTACAAGAAAACAGCATTTCACTTTTACTTCTCTCTGCACCATTAACCCATATCCTCACTTATGGTTCTGAAAACTGTTAGTGTCAAATCACTTGGGGGGGAGGTAAAAAACAATTGTTATGTTCATAGAGTAAAAAAAGCAGTCTTCAACAATTTAATTGTTCCTTCACTTTCAAAGTAAAGACATCTCATAAAAATTCCACCTTTTGAGTTGCTATTAAAATTGTTGCAAGCCTTTCCATTTTCTGCATTCTAGTCTTGTATCACACATAAAATATTTTTGGGCAGTTTGGGTGGCTAGGCACATCTCAGTTGCAAGCCAAGGGTAAATTAATGCTGTGTCCTTGGCTTTACGGGATGAATATGCTCTTTTACGAATACTTAAGCAGACTCTGAAAAAAAACCACATTTTCTCCAAATGTGTTTGTGTCAAAAGCACATTTCGTCCAGAAATGAATACAAAGCTGTAACTCCCTAGGCAAACAGGTAGGGAACTTTCACTTTCATTGAATATAAAAATTAAATTCCATAAGCTATAGTGGTTTGCCAAAATGGAAACTCTGTATCTTTCTCTAATAGCAAAATAGATTTCAATATTTTAGTTTGTGTTCCAAACTAAAGAGCTTTTGGAATAAGTTATAGAAAAACTAGACACCCATATTACGAGTTGCTTTAGTAAAAAAAAATATGAACATAGGTTTGACAAGAGACTCTAGATCAATGATTCCCTGGTCAGAGGATTTGATAGACCACAGTAGCTTTTCATGATGTGCTAGTCTAGAATGTCCTGAATTTAAATTTGTCACTCTCTGGACACCGCAGATTACAAATCAGTTTTGCTCCTGGGGCTCCAGTCAGATGGATGTTCTCTGACTTGGATGTGAAGTCTTTGGTCTTAGAATTTAGAACTGGGTTTGTGTGTTAGCTATTCATCTAAACTTCTTAAACTGTTTCACAGCTGTTTCTACTTTGGGGGGTGGGAAACACACATTGGTGTGGAGAATTCTCTGATTTAATTTTATCCTTAAAAAAAATCTCTGCCAGGATGTTTTAAAAGGCACTTGCAATACCCAGAGGTTACAGTAGATGGCACTGGGCAGATTTGTTTTTGTAAAATACACATCCTGGAAGGAGAATGGAATAAAATTGGATTATCTTTTCTTACTAGCGTTGCTTGTCCCAACCTCATTAGTAGGCTAGGACATAAACTTCTATCCATTTTTCCAAAAATTATATGAAACAGAATAAAACAGAATATGTCAGAAAACATTGCTCCTAGTAAGGGTTAGGTAGTGCTATATGAAATGTTTGTTTTGTGTGTATGTTTCCATTCTCACTTGTGCACTGAACCCATGTAAAATGTACTTTTTTTCTTTAGATCTCCCTCACAAAAGGTGCCTTTCTTCCTCAGAAAGCCATTGTTGTATTTCATTCCCAGGGCAACAGACATATCACAGTGGCCTCAGGTGAAATGGTGCTATTACTGAAAGGACAGACATCCAGGCACTAAGAACAGTTTGTTGCTCTACTCTGCCTTTTTTGTATTCACAGCCCAGTGATCTCAGAAACTCCAAGCTGGTGTTTGGAGTTTATCAGTAGTTGGGCTGCTTAAGAACTTTAGTTCATGCCAGAGAAGGCCCTCCTTTTATTAGACTTCCATTTCCCACTGCTCCTCTCTGATCTGAGGATGTTGGGTTCATGGGGTGCACAAGAAGCAATAGCAACATTTGATTAGGTCTTAATAAAAATTATTTGTCTAATATATATACATATAAAATGCTTTGATGTCTAGTATGCTAAAGAGTCATAGATAACCATTTTTTAAAAATCCTCACCTGAGGATATATTTATTGATTTTAGAGAGAGAGGAAGGGAGAGGGACATTGACGTGAGAGAGAAACAATTGGTTGCCTCCCATACATATCCCAACCAGGAATTGAATCCACAGCCTAGGTATGTGCCCTGATGGGGACTCGAACCCATGACCTTTTGGTGTATGGGATAATGCTTCAACCAACTGGGCCACCCAGCCAGGACTTAGTGGATTATGCATTTAAAGAACCAGATGAAGACTTTTATAATAAAAGGTATGGATTAGACTATTGTGCTTTGGGAAAGAGGAGGCAGTAAACATAATGCCCTTTATTGTTTCTTTATTGTCTTTGAAATAAATAAGTGATGAATTTGGACTATTCTCTTTTGTGATGGGGCGGGGGGGGGGGGGGCTCCTGTACACATGGTGCACCATTAGTGGGGATGGTCTTTGTCAATCTGGAGGATCATTTTATCATCTTCTCATCATCTGATGGGAAACGTTTCATTTTTTTCTTATTGGCTACCTGACATTACATACTAGATTATTAGGTCAATAGGCTTTGGAAAGACACAGTCCTTACAATTTACCAAAGGAAAAAAATAGACTGTTGTAAAGTAACATATTTGGATGACTAATTTAGGTTGTGCAACTGATACATAAAAACACATAAATATAAATGAAGGCATCTCTAGTTATAACCCAATGCAAAAGTCACTGTGTTAATTACTATCTGCCACTACTTGATATCTTGAAATACACCACATACTTGGTGTTTATTTTATTCTATAACTCTATGGAAAAAGTATTTTTCATTCCATTCTATACATGTGGAAACTGAGTCTTAAGAATCAAGAAATTAAAAAAAAATGAGGTAACTGTTTTTGCTAATTTCTTTTGTGTCTTTTAAGAATTTCCTTGTACATATGAATGTGATATGACTTGAATCTATATGACTATAGATGACTTTTCTTTCCTCTCCTACTGAAATAGTAAAGCATTTTACACATTGTCCTACACTTTGCTTTTTCCACTTAATATATCTGGGAAACTGTTCATACAAGTAAATAAGGAACATCCTCATTCTTTCACATAGTTTATAGTATTTCTTTATATAATTATATAATTCAATTAAAATTCCTTATTGATAGCCATAACAGCACTATGGCTTCTGTTTCCACTTAGGAATAGAATGCAAAATACAATTATTTTTAAGGTAACAATAACAAAAACCCTGCTAAAAAGGAAAGTCATACTTTTCTATGGCAATTATCAAAGAACAGCAGACAGAGTAAACTTCAATGAACTGAATTGTAGGAAGCAATGGTGATCAGAGAGTCACAGCTGCTTCCACATCTGGAGAAGTGCCTGGGAAGGTGGAGAAGCAGGCTTCTTATAAATAAAGAGATTTATAGAGTTGAGGATGAATCAGGCAAGATCTTAATAACAGTGTGGGTTGCCAAATATATTGGAATTTTAAAATGCTTCAAATACAAAAATAAATTGTTTGGCTCAACAATCATTACCACCCTGCCCCCCAGTTTTACTGCAAAAGTGGCAGTGTAGGCAAGGCTGAAAAACAGAGAACTGCACTATTTCATAGTGCTTGAATTTTGGAGTGGTGCTGGAATTGAAGGCAAGGTGAGCCAAAAACTACTTGATAGCTTTGTCTCGACCTCCTCTTAGATCAAGCGCTGACAAGATAAAAAAGACCAGCCACTCTACTTGGGGGTATAGGAAACTGAGGATGGGCTGAAAGGCAAAATGGAATTTCCTTGTTTCTCTTGGACAGCAGAGGTATACTCAGTTTACTAACACTACTGATCAGTCTCAGGTCAAGTTGATTCTTTTGATGAAATCTGAATGATCAAGTCCTCATTATAGTCGTGTTTCAGACAAAAAGACTTGTACCCACTGGAAAAAACAAAAACAGACTAAACAGTCCTGGTGATTCTCTCATATGCAATGTCTAGCACTGAGTAAAAATTTAGAAGACATGTGAGGAAACAGGAGAATGAGACCCACAATCAGGAGGAAATAATCAATAGAAGCAGACTCACAGGCAGGTTGAAAGGTTAAAAGGTGGAAAAAAATACATATTGTTAAAGCCCAAATCATAAGGAAGCTAGAATGACTAGACTATAACATACAAAGTATGATTCCAAACAAGAAGATTACCAGAATTCAAGAGACATTTCTTTTTTTTTTTTAAGATTTTTATTTATTTTTTAGAGAGAGGGGAAGGGAGGGAGAATTAGAGGGAGAGAAACAGCAATGTATGGTTGTCTCTCACTTGCCCCATACTGGGGACCTGGCCTGCAATCCAGGCATGTGCCCTGGCTAGGAATTGAACTGGTGACCCTTTGGTCTGCAGGCTGGCACTCAATTCACTGAACCATATCAGCCAGGGCTCAAGAGATGTTTCCAGCAGCAAAAGAATTATGTCATGAAGAAGATATGGGTCCAAATATTTGTAAATATTTGTAAGCAAATAATCTGTGGGTAAAAGAAAAAATTGTAAGAGACACTTAAAATGAATGGAAAGAAAAACAGAAATATCAAAATTTGCAAGATGCACCTGAAGTAGTGCTAAAAAGTAAATTTTTGCTTTAAGTGTATATACTAGAAAAAGAAGAAAGGTTTAAAATTGATTATCTATACTTTTACCATAGGAAGCTTGAAAAATTGAAACTCAATATATGTATAGGAAGGAAATAATAAAGATAAAAAATCAATGACCTAGAAACCAAATAATAGAGAAAATTAAATAAGGTCAAAGCTTAGTTCTTTGAAAATATTAATTAAATCTATATATTCCTATCATCATCATTTTGGGCAGCTATAAAAAATACTATAGACTGAGTGGTTTAAACAATAGACATTTATTTTCTCACAGTTCCAGAGGATGGAGGTTTATGACCAGGGTCCAGGATCATGGTTTGGTCCTGGTAAGGACTCTCGTCCTGACTCACAGATGGCCACCTTCTTGCTGTGTCCCCAGATGGCAGAAAGAAAAAACAAGCTCTCTGTTGTCTCTTCCTTTAAGGGCACTAATCCCATTATGAGGGCCCCACTACTATGACTTCATCTAAACCTGATTACTTCTCAGAGGCCCAATCTCCAAATATCAGCACATTGGGAGTTAGGGCTTCAATATATGAATTAGGAGGGGGGCACAATTCAGTCCATAAAATTCTGAGCAAGATTAATTTTTTAAAAAGAGGTAAAAACATTGTAATCGTCTGGAACAAAAGAGGTAAAATTAAGGAGAGGAAGAGAAATATGTGGGGGGAAGTTTCCTGAACTCTGGGTTATTATTAACTCTTTCTCTAGATGTTTTGTAAAACCTTCTAAAAAGTGAAAAAACAATGGTAGTTTTGAGGTTCTGGTCACATGGAAATATTAAGACAGAGTAATATAGAAAACAAAAAAAAAAAGAGAGAGAGAAGTATGTACTTGATAACCATTTCTCCAGTGCTTACAAAAGACTTTTTAAGAATATATATATTTTTTCCCTGGCTCGTGTGGTTCAGCTGGTTGGAGTGTCATCTCCTAACTGAGTAGTTGTGGGTTTGACTCCTGGTTTGAGTGTGTATGGGAGGTGGCCAATCGATTTTTCTCTCTCACATCCATGTTTCTGTCTCTTCCATGTTCTCTTCCTTTCTCTTTCTGTAAAAGCAATTAAAAAAGAGAACATTTTTTTTTTAATTTAAAGAGACTTAAGACACTGAGTTAAAGGATTTGTCCAGGTGACTTCGACATCTGGCAACACATCAGTAGGGCCCATTCTAGAAATTTCCCTCTCTTACTTCCAACATAATACTTCTCAAAAAAGTTTTACCTTCAACTATTGTGCATGTTTGCACTTTCAATTTTTAATTATATGACTTTTGAGCATCATTTTTATCTAGTGGCTATGTTACTAACATAATAAGCCACAGCTTTTGTTCATGTCGAACCATGCAGGACACTTTGTTTCCTTTCTTCCCACCTTCCTTCCACCATGCCTAGGCCCTGGGGTGTAGTGTCTAAGGCAGAAAATGAGGCAGGATTTTGGAAAATGCTGTCAAGAAGACCTGAGACTTCGTGTCTATGCTCTTCCATTTCCCCATCACTCTGAGGCAGTGTGACAGGGCAGAGGGTCAGTGACACCAAAATTTGAGGCTTTTGCTCTTTTCGTTGAAGTCTGTTTTCCCTTCTGAAAGATGAGGGTCAGCACACCCACCAAGTACAATATCCAGCCCAGCACCTGGCTTACGCTGGACACTTGAGAAACTAGGATCTTCAATTCGCTTTGCATAAAGGTAGATGCAAAAGTTGGAAGAAGAAAAACATGGAGCCAGAAATCTACCTACTTCCATCCTCAGAGGAAAGGTGGGATCCAGGCAGCTCCCTTCACTGAAATAATTACACGCTGCCCTGACCTTGCCTTGTATCTGCACCTGTGGCTCTCTTGGTCCAGGAGGTATAGCCACTCTGACACAGAGCAAATGGGGACACTGGGTCCTCACCTTGTGATGGGCTTTGTTCCTGACCTTTTGTCTGTATCAGAGAAGATAAGGGAGAACATTTTGAAAGAAAGGAGAAAGAAGATAGCCACAGAAAAACAAAGCAAAGGAGCTGGCAGAAAAAGGAGTGAGGCCTGTAGCACCAAAGGAAGCAGAGATTGATAAGCTAAGTAGGATAAAGACAGAAAGCAGACCTGGAAAGGAATTTATCAAAAGTCTTTAATGTGGTTTTATTTATTATGGGAGTGATGGGTGACTGTGGTGTGTTAAGAGAACCGCTTATCTGAAGCCTGACCATGGAGGTGGCCCTTCATGGGCATCAGAAGTGAAGGGCTGGACAGACCAGGGCCACCACAGGGAAGGGGGTGTGACTGACTGAACCTGCCCCTTCCCCATATAGGACAATTTGCTGAAAGGATACACTCATGTTTTGAGTCCATAAGGCTGACAAGAGGTGAATCAACATAGTGTTTACACAACCATCTTTGTCATCCTGTTGCTGAATGTGACACACTTTTACAGATACATTTCCAGAGTGGAAATATTTCAGAGATACAGCTATTTTCAAGGATCCTGCTTGAAATGACAAACATCTGTTTCTGAAGACCAGTGTGAGGCCAGTGGGAGAAAATTTCTAGGTTCCCCCCACCCCTAGGCTGACTGAGTTAGACCCTCTGGTGTAGGCCCTAGGACAAGCAGGCTGAATGGCTTCACCAGTTGGTTCTTGGGCACACTGAGATTTGCAAAGTTTGCCTTGTACCATGGGACCATGGAACAAGGCTGACTGTGTAAAAACCAACTCAGAAGTCTGTTAAAAATACAGATTCCTGGGCTGTGAGACCAGAGAGGCTGAATCAGCAGGTTTGGGAAACCAAGATTTGTAGTCTATATTAATTTAGTCCTTACAGTTTCATACCTGGCCTTAGCACTATCTTAACAGGCGTGTTTCAGAGGAGACTTAACATGTTGACCCTATTAATGTTAACTTCAGCTGATAGGCATCCACCTTGGCTGGGATTACAACTGTGGTGGACAGGGAGTAGGCACAATATGACAGAATTTCAAGTTCTAAGCATCTGGTAAGCAGGCTGGAGTATCTCTTTGGTCTTAGTGCTGAACCCAGAGTTGGGCATCCCCTTTTGGGAATGGAATCTAGACCTTTCATTGGTCTTTTTTAGGGCTGAAGTTTAAGCAGAAACAATCAATTTTCTTTGAGTATGCCTTCCATTTTCTAAACATTGATAATCAGTCAGGAGAGACTATCTCAAGTTATATTAACATAGTTTGAATTTGTATTCTATTCAAACCATGTTAATACAACCTAAGTTAATAAGAGATTAGTAAGGGTAACAACATACAAAGAAGTAATTACTTATAGCTTAGTGAGAACTACAATTTAAAATACCACATTAGCCCTGGCTGGTGTGGCTCAGTGGAATGAGCGCTGGCCTGCGAACCAAGGAGCTGCCGGTTCAATTCCCAGTCAGGGCACATGCCTGGGTTGCAGACCAGGTCCCCACTGCAGGGTTTATGAGAGAAAGCTACACACTGATGTTTCTCTCCTTCTCTTTCTCCCTCCTTTCCCTCTCTCTAAAAATAAATAAATAAAATCTTAAAAAAAATAAAATAAAATACCACATTAATCCTGAGTCCATAAATATAAAGTTTATGTTCGCAGAAAACCTAGAAATATATTATTTTAGTGTCTATCTAATAAATCATACCCAGAAATGACTTAGATGAATAAGCACCTTAATGTTTCTGAGGTTCATTAATGATGGAATCTCTGAGGTCTATAGTATTATTATTTTTAAAAATATATATTATGATTATGCTCTTACAGTTGTCCCATTTTTTCTCCCCTTTATTCCTCTCTGCCCTGCACCCCACTTTTACCAGCATTCCCCCACCCCTGCCACTTACTTCATGTCTTTGGTTCATAAAAATAAGTTCCTTGGCGTCTACATTTCCTATACTATTCTTAACTGCCCCCTGTCCATTTTGTGTCTACCACTTATGCTTCTTATTCCCTGTACCTTATTCCCCACTCTCCCCTGTCCTCCTCTCCACTGATAACCCTTCATGTGATCTCCATTTCTGTGATTCTGACCCTGTTCTAGTTGTTTGCTTAGTTTTTGTTTTAGGTTCAGTTGTTGATAGTTGTGACTTTGCTGTTATTTTACTGTTCATATTTTTGATCATCTTCTTTTTCTTAGATAAGTCTCTTTAACATTTCATATAATAAGGGCTTGGTGATGATGAACTCCTTTAACTTGACCTTATCTGGGAAGCACTTTATCTGCCCTTCCATTCTAAATGATAGCTTTGCTGGATAGAGCAATCTTGGATGTAGGTCCTTGCCTCTCATGACTTTGAATACTTCTTCCCAGCCTCTTCTTGCCTGCAAGGTTTCTTTTGAGAAATCAGTTATAGTCTTATGGGAACTCCTTGGTAGGTAACTCTCTCCTTTTCCCTTGCTGCTTTTAAGATTCTGTCCTTTAATCTTGGGTAATGTAATTATGATGTGCCTTGGTGTTGCTTCCTGGGGTCAAACTTTTCTGGGACTCTGAGCTTCCTGGATTTCCTGGAAGTCTAATTCCTTTACCAGATTGGGGGAGTTCTCCTTAATTATTTTTTCAAATAAGTTTTCAATTTCTTGCTCTTCCTCTTCTCCTTCTGGCACCCTTATGATTCAGATGTTGGAAAATTTAAAGTTTTCCCAGAGGTTCCTAAGCCTGTCCTCATTTTTTTTTTTTTTTTTGCATTCTTGTTTCTTCATTCTCTTCTGGTTGAATGTTTATTTCTGGTCCAAATCATTGATCTGAGCTCCAGTTTCCTTCCCTTCACTGTTGTTTCCCTGTACATTTTGCTTTATTTCACTTTGCATAGCCTTCACTTTTTCTTCCATTTTGTGACCATACTCAACCATTTCTGTGAGCATCTAGGTTACCAGTGTTTTGAACCCTGCATCTGATAGGTGGGCTATCTCTTTATTGCTCAGTTCTATGTTTGGAATTTTGATCTGTTCTTTCATTTGGGCCATATTTTTTGTCTCAGTGCACCTGTTACATTGTAAGTGGTGGAGCCTTTGGTATTCACCAGGGTGGGGCAACCCACTTGGCTGTGTTGTGGTGCTATATGCAGAGAAGGGGTCCAGGAGGGAATAATGATGAGTACTTGGCTCTCAGTAGACTTTCAGCCACTTCCCCCACTACCCACAAGCAAATTTGGCCCTCTGGTGCTATTTCTGGGTGGGTGGGCTTGTGTACATTTTAGAATCCTGTGGGCTCCTCCAGTGGACTATCCTGTTTGCCTGGGAGTTTCTCCTGCTGCTGCAACCCCCACAGCTATTTACAGCCAGAGGTTTTGAGGCTTTCTTTTTTAGTGCTAGAACCCTGGTTTGTGCAGTCTGTCATGCTCCCCAGTTGTTCCTCCCAGTTTATCTGCATGCAAATGTGGGATCACCTGGTCTTCCAGCCTCCACCTTGCTGCACATCCTCTCCACCTTGGCTGCCAGTCTCCACCCCTCCTGCTGGTCTGGATGAATATTTCTTCTTTAACTCCTTGGTTGTCAGACTCCCATACAGTTCAATTTTCTGGCAGCTCTGGTTATTTTTTGTCTTTAAATCTGCTGTTGTCATTCTTTTTGTTGTGCCAGGAGGCAAAGTTTATCTATCTACACCTCCATCTTGGCCAGCTGTAGTATTATCTTTAAAAAGATTCTTGGCCATAATTTCACAATTAATTTAATTCCCCATCTTGGTGAGTTTTTCTCACTGAACTCTGATATCTGAATGATTTCAAGGCACTCTGTTGCTTCAATTTTTTCCCTCTTAAAATGACTTGAAAAGGCCTTGGCTGGCCATGCTGGGTTATTCCCTCAGCATTCACCTAAGTACTCTAGCGGATGAGGAAACCATAGCAACAGCAGTGCTGGCAATTAGGGAAGTTACTCACAGGGCTTCATAAAGCTACCATCAGGTTCCCCTCAAGATGGGAAGCTAATGAGCCTTATTCCTGTCCCAATGGCTACGCAACAAAGTGAAAGGAAAAGGATTAGTATTCAAGACTCAGATTAATTCAACATATGTTTATTGGTGCTCTCTATGTAAAGAGACATGTTTAGGAGGTAAAGTGAAAGGGGCTGGCTCTCCTCTGTTCAGGAACCCCCACCATAATGCAGAGGCAGATGATCAATCAAGCATAAATGCCCACAGAGTGACCTTGGGAAGGAAAGGAGGAGGGGGAGGTTCTGCCTAAGGTGAAGCAAAGAGAGTCTTGGAAATGAAGACTTTGAACTGGTCTAGAAAGACAGGCTGGGGGAGGGGCAGGCAGAGGGGACATTGCAGGCAGGAGATAGCCTAAGGTGGGGATAAGTGAACAGCCCTTAGAACAGTGAGAAATTTGGGAATGCATGCTAATGTCGGAGGACTTGATGTTATACTATCAGTTTATGTAAAATACAAAGGATGAAAGAACATATTAAATAATATAATAAATATGCAATCAGCAAAATCTACGCTGTGAGAAACTCTGGGAGACAAATGACCCAGATTCTGAGAAAAATTAAGTTGTAAAAAAATTAAAAGCCCTGGCTGGCATAGCTCAGTGGATTTAGCTCGGGCTGTGAACCAAAGTGTCACAGGTTCAATTCCCAGTTAGGGTTGCAGGCCATGACCCCCCAGCAACCACACATTGATGTTTCTCTCTCTCTCTCTCTCTATCTCCCTCCCTTCCCTCTCTAAAAATAAATAAATAAAATCTTTAAAACTAAAAAAAATCTAATTAAAAAAATTAAAAAGAAGTGGAGGGAAACAAATAGATTAAAATGATTTAAGAGACACATCAACTGATTATAATATATGGATTTCACTGACTTCAAACTACTATTTAAATTTTTTTTAATTTTGCAAATGGGAAGGAAGATGCTAGATGTACTTTTCCCTATACTTCTGGCTAGGTGCAACTAAAACCCTGGAAATTATATAAAATATATATACACAAAAACAAATATAAGAAGACTGAAAGGTGGAGAAAACAAGGCAGGCCAGGTAGCCTGTTCTTTTTGCCTCATAAATCCCAAACTGAAGAAGGCAACAATCCAAAACACCAATGGGTGCAGACAAAAAAAAAAAAACACAACAACCCAATGACCCAAGAAAAGGCTTCTGTCTCCAACCAAATGACCAGGAAAAGGGAAGCCTAGCAACTCAGAAAAGTGTTAGATTATAACTGCTCTACATCAGCTAAATATCATAGAAAAAACTATGCCTCACTTGACAACAGCAAAGGCCAAAAAGGGAACCTAGACTTCTACCTGTGAGCCCTGAGGCAAAAAAGAAGAAACAAAAAATACACCTACTAAGAAAGGCCCTGGTTTTAGCCAACTGGGCTCAAATTAAAAAAGCAGAAGCTTAGCAGCCATTTCCTGCATAGGGACCTCTTGCACTAAAATTCCTGCTTGCACAGTGTCTCTGCCATCCGAGCCAGCTTCTATAAGGGTTTCCTGGAATCTTTTTCAACCAATAGGATTGAGGCTTCCCCACTCCATCCAATCAAAGTAGCTCTATTCTAACCAATCAGGACAGTGTCTTTTGGACCAATCAGACTATAAGGGTTTGTCATCCTTATTTCCATGAGTATGGACCAATTAGGAACCAGGGATGGGGACTTCTGTTCCTGTAAGCCAGCTTCCCTCTGACTTGGAGAACTACACATCCCCTCTTCATGGAAGAGCTGAAACACCAAAGATGTCTCCAGAGCAGGGTGGAGCAGACCAGAGTAGAGCAAAGCATGGAGCAGAGCTGTCTAGCCTGAGAGGGGCCTGGTCCCAGAGCTGTCCTATAGCTGTACTGTTTTCACAGCCATGCTATAGCACAAATGAACTGTTTTACCCTGAATAAAGTTTCCTTCTTCACCGCACCCCAAATTGGGGATTTCCATTGGCACTGAATTGGAACTAATAGCCATTGGTCAACCTACCTCAATGAGGTTTTCATGAGGTGGTGTCAGAGAAGGCCAAGGGAAAGCTGGGGCATTCATCCCACTGGATGGTGACAAGGTCCCTGCACCCTGTGTTTTCAGTGGAGGCCATTTTGGGAGCATGCACCCCACCTCCACCTGGCACCTTTCCCTCTCCCCTGAGTTGGTGTCAGTGGAGTCCTGGTAGAAAGACAGGCCTTTTAGCATTGCCCACTAGTAATGAGCCTCCTTCCACCCACTAAAGTATCAGTGGGGACAGTGAAGTGTCATTGGGAGCTGAAACTCCCACCCCTGCCCAGCAGTCACAAGGAATTATCCTGATCTCAGATGTCAACAGGGGCCAAGTGAAAAACCTGGACTTTTACCTTCCCCTGACAGTAATGAGGTGGTGCCCACCCTTTTCCCCTCTGGAATGGTGTCATAGGAAGCCAGCTAAAACACACAATTTACATGAAATTCAGTGACTCATAACATACTACCCAAAATATCCAGAATCCAATCAGAAATCCCTTGTCATACAAAGGAGATTTCAAACTGAATGGAAAACTAAAATCAATAGATAATAAACCCAAGATAACAGAAATGTTAGAATAATCTGACAAAGATTTCTTTAAATTCATGAGAAAAATACCTCAATGAGCAATTACAAACCTATTTGAAACAAATGAAAAAATAGAATCTGAGCAAGAAATAGAAGATATAAAGAAGAACCAAATGAAAATCTTGAAACTAAAAAATATAATAAAAAAACTCAGTAGGTGGGCTCAACAGCAGATGGGTGAAAGAGGAAATAATTTGTAGGCTGAAACAACAAAAACACTTAATCTGAACAAGACAGAGAATATAGAATGAAAAAAAATGAACAGAGCCCCAGGGACCTCTATTTCTACAACAAAAGCCCAAATATCCCTGTCATTAGAGTCCCATAAGGGGAAGAGAACAAGGGCAGGACTAAAAAAGGTGCTCAAGTAAATAATGGCTGGAAACTTTCCAAATTTAGCCAGAGATATAAACCTATAGTTTGAAGAAATTAAGCCCAAACAGGATAAGCCCTAAAAAATCATCCTAAGACACATCATAATTTTACTTTTGAAAACTAAAGTAAATAAAAAAAGAATGAAAGCAGCTAGAAGAAAATAGAAAAAAAACCCTCCTCTTTAGAGAAAACAATTCAAAATTATAGAGAATTTCTTGTCAGAAATCATGGATGCTAGAGAAGTAACATGATATTTTTTAAGTAAATGTAAAATTCTATTCCAAAAATAGTGTCCTTCATGAATGAAGAAGAAATCAAAGCATTTCCAAATGAAAGACTACTTAGAAAATTTGTTGCCAAGAGACCTCTCATTAAAAAAATGGGTAAAAGAAGTTCTTTATACAGAAAAGAAATGATTAGAAAAGGGATTTTAGAAGGGAAGGGAGGGAGGGAGGGAGAAGGGGAGGGGGGAGGGAGGAAGGGAGGGAGGAAGGAAGGAAGGGAGGGAGGGAGGGAGGGAGGGAGGGAGGAAGGAAGGAAGGAAGGAAGGAAGGAAGGAAGGAAGGAAATGGTAAGTGAAAATATGGGTAAATACAGGCTTTTCTTCTCTTCTTGAATTTTCTAACTTATGTTTGACAATTGAAACATAATACTGTCTGATGCATTTCTAAATGTATGTATCAATAGAAGAAATGTTTAAGACAATTCTAAATAGAGGATGGTAAAGACATGGAAAAGGAGGTAAAGTTTCTATAGTTCACCCAAATTGGTAAAATGATAATATTAGCAGACTATGATAAGTTGTGTATATATAAAGTAATATCTGGAGCAAACACTGGAAAAGTTCAGAAAGATACACACAAAAACACTAAATAAATAAAAATGGTACTCTAAAAAACATTTAAGCAAACAAAAGCAGGAAAGCAGGAAAAATAAAAACAGATAAAAAAACAGATATGAACAGAAAACAAAAAATAAAATGGTAAATCAAGCCTTAAACTATGAACAGTTACATTATAAATGATATAAACACATCAACTAAAAAAATGATTGGCACAATGGATTTACAAACATGACCCGATGATATACTGTCTATAAGAAATTCACCTCAAATGTAATAACATAGACAGGTTGTAAGTAAACGGATAAAAAAAGGATGTATCATGAAAGCATTAATCAAAGGGAAGCAGTAATGGCTATATTGATACCAGATAAAGTAGACTTTGGAGCAAAGAAAATCACCAGACAGAGAAGGACATCATGTCCTTCTCATAAAAAGAAGTCATAGCAATTCAAAATGTGTATGCACTAAATAACAGAACTGAAAAATATGTGATGCAAACACTGATAAAACTGAAAGGAGACATAGACATATCCACAATTATAGTTGGATCCTTTAACACTTCTTGCTCAACAAGGGATTAAACTAGAAGATAATCAGCAATGATATAGACAAAGTCAGCAACCCTGTCAACCAACAGGATCTAATTGACATTTATAGAATATTTCATCTGACAACAACAGAATATATATTCTTTCCAAGTGCCCATTGAACATATACCAAGATAGACCATATTTTAGTTTATTTCAAAATGTACTCAGGGTTTGTTTTAATCAGGTAGGGTAAGATATGCAGACATAGATATGACTGTCATGAAGGAATAAGTCTTTAGTCACAGTCCTCTTACCAGGGTGTCCAACTTGTGGTGCACAGGCCGCATGCAGCCCACGATGGTTGTGAATGCAGCCCAAAACAAAGTCATAAATTTACTTAAAACATTATGAGATTTTCTTGTGATTACAATTTGCAGTGTATTTAATGTGTGGCCCAAGACAACTCTTCTTCTTCCAGTGTGGCACAGACATGCCAAAAGGTTGGATACTCCTGCTTAGAAAGAAATACAAGATGCCAGGCAGGGCCACACAGGGAAACACCAGGGTCAGTCAAGAGGCAGAAGGAGTAAGAGGAAAATGTGGGCAAAAGTCTTTATTGCTTTATTGTGGTTCCTGGGAAAGGTAAGGCAAGATAAGTTAAACAGGCTTAGCACTGGCTAGCTTGAAACAGTTCAGCAAGTTGTTTGGTACCTGGTGCTGAGGTGGTTAGGGCAGGTGGATAGTGGCCAAGAATGTGATAGCCAATGAGAGCCTGATAAATAAGTGGTTGGGTTGTGGACTTTGGATGGTTGTTGTGCACATGAAAGGTGCAATCACAGGTCAGTCTGTTTGCTGTCTCCAGGAATTGGCCACAGGACAGGCAGTCCACCTAGGTTTAATGCAGATGTCAACACAGTGAAATAAAAAGATATGCTTGATACATGGGCCACAAGAACATCTCAACACATTTAAAATATTAAAATAGTAAAGAGTGTGCTCTCTGATCACAATGGAATCACAGTAGACATCAATAACAGAAAAATAACAGGAAAGTCTCCAAACACTTGGGAACTAAGACATACATCTAAATAAACTGTTGGATTGAATGAAAGTGAAAAATTCATCATATCAAAATTTGTTGGACACAGCTACAGGAGTGCTGACATGGAGATGTATGGCACTGAATTTATACATTGGAAAAGAGGAAAAGATGCAAATTAATAATCTAAGCCCCCATTTCAAGAATTTAGAAAAGAAGTGCAAAAGAAACCCAAAGAAAACAGAAGGAAGAACATAATAATGGTAAGGACAGAAATTAATTAAGTTGAAAACAGAAAAGGAATAGAGGAAATTGATGAAATGAGCTGGTTTGCTGAAGTGATCAATAAAATTTACGAAGCTCTAGGAAGACGAATAAAGGCAAAAAAGGGAGAAGACACAAATTATCAGTGTTAGGAATCAAACAGGGGCTATCGCTACAGGCCCTGCAGGCATCCAAATGATAATAAGGAAATACTACCAACAATTCTATACTTATAAAGTTTGCAATTTAGGTGAAATGGATCACTTCCTCAAGAAATATAAGCTACCATAACCCACCCAATATGAAATACAAGGCAGGACCTAAAAAAACCTGGAATTTTCTTCTGGAGTGTGGGCCCCTGGTAGTACATAAAGGCTTCCCTGGCTAGGTGAGTGCTCTAGGAACCCATCTGTATCTGTGTACCAGCTGGCATTGTTGTGAGAGGCTACATTCAGCTTCAGTGAATTTTTTTTTTGAGGACTCTTTCAACGTGTTTGCCCATTTCATGATGGGTGACTTACAAGTGCACCTGCCCACACGACGCTGAGTGTTCAGCAGTTTTTGATAAAAATGACATGACCCCATGCCCTACCCTCCCTGTTCACCCCATCTCACCCTGAATGACTGTTTTTTGTTTCCCCAATGAAAAAAGTCCTCAAAGGGAAATATTTTGCTGATGTGGAAGAGATGAAACAAAAAATGGCAAAGGCAATAAAAGGCATAAAAAATGATGTGTTCAGGGCATATGTGGACACACTGTTCTTCCACACACAACCAAGATTAGAACAACAACAATTTAGAGGCAGAATTACACCCAGAACTGATAGAGAATTTATCTGAATGGAAGTCGGACAGCCAAGAAGTTGAAGTAGACCCGTTCATCCAGACCGGTAGGAGGGGCGGAGAGGAACAGCCAGGAGTGGGTCACAGCGAGGAGAGCAGAGAGAGTTGGGCACATAAGGCAACTGGGGGTGCGTAAGGCATCTGGGGCACGCAAGATCGCAGCGGGTGGACCCTGAGTACGCAAGCGGCAGCTGGCAGACCCAGTGAGGCAGCGATTGTGGAGCAGGGCAGAGCACGCAACCCAGGATCCCAGAGAAGGGACTGAGGTCCCACAGAGAACGGAGCTACTGCCATTGTTCCCTCCTTCCCCCACCCCCGCCCCCACATACAATGTAACAATCTAGCGACTGGGGTGTCCAGCCCTGGTGAACACCTAAGGCTCTGCCCCTCACCATAACAGGAGCAACCAGACCAAAAAAGAGAGAGAGAGAGAGAGAGAGAGAGAGAGAGAGAGAGAGACATGTCTCAAACAGAAGAACAGATCAATGCCCCAGGACTCATCATTTTAAGCGACCAAGAGATAGCCAGTCTATCAGATGCACAGTTCAAAACACTGGTGATCAGGAAGGTCACAGAATTGGTTGATTTTGGGTGCAAATTAGATGAAAAAATGCAGGTTACCATAAAAGAAATGAAGGAAAATGCACAGAGAACCAATAGTGATGGGAAGGAAACTGGGACTCAAAACAATAGAGTGGACCAGAAGGAAGAAAAAAACAACCAAACAGGAAAGAATGGAGAAATAAGAATTCAAAAAAATGAGAAGCTTAGAAACCTCCAGGACATCTTTAAACATTCCAACATCTGAATTATAGGGGTACCAGAAGGAGAAGAGGAAAAGCATCAGATTGAACACGTATTTGAACAAATAATAAAAGAGAACTTCCCAATTCAGGCAAAGGAAATAGACTTCCAGGAAATCCAGGAAGCTCAGAGAGTCCCAAAGAAGCTGGACCCAAGAAGAAACACACCAAGGCACATCATAATTACATTAGCCAAGGTAAAAATGAAGGAGAGAATCCTAGAAGCAGCAAGAGATAAGGGGACAGTAACCTATAAAGGAGTTCCCATCACACTGTCAGCTGATTTCTCAAAAGAGACCTTACAGGCAAGAAGGGGCTGGAAAGAAGTATTCAAAGTCATGAAAGGCAAGGACCTATATCTCAGATTACTCTATCCAGCAAAGCGTTCATTTAGAATGGAAGGGCAGATAAAGTGCTTTTCAGATAAGGTCAAGTTAAAGGAGTTCATCATCACCAAGCCCTTATTTTATGAAATGTTAAAGGGACTTATCTAAGAAAAGAAGATAAAGAACAAACATGTATAGTAAAAGGACAGCAAACTCACAATTATTAACAACCACACCTAAAGCAAAACCAAAAGAAACTAAGCAAACAACTAGAACAGGAACAGAACCACAGAAATGGAGATCACATGGAGGATTAGCAACAGGGGAGTGGGAGGAGGAGAAAGGGGGAAAAGGTGCAGAGAATAAGTAGCATAGATTGTAGGTTGAAAAAAATAGGGAGGGATAAGAATAGTATGGGAAATGTAGAAGCTAAAGAACTTATAAGTATGACACATGGACATGACTAAAAGGGGGATGTGGGTGGGAGAGGGTGTACAGGGTGGAGGAGAGTGAAGGGGGAAATGGGACAACTGTAATAGCATAATCAATAAAATATTTTTAAAAAGTGATGTATTCAAAAACTGTTTTGAACAGTGGAAAAAAAGTCTCAGTATGTGTATTGCATCAAATAGAGAGTACTTGAAAGGTGACTGAATTTTATAAACATGTAAGAACGAATGCACAATTTTTTAATAAATAAATTCCATTTTGGGGGGGTTCCACCTCATAGACAATTTGAATAGCCCTATTATGTATATTGAATATGTAAAAAAGAAATTCTTGCCCTGGCTGGTGTGGCTCAGTGGATTGAGTGCTGGCCTGCAAACCAAAGGGTTGCTGGTTCAATTCCCATCAGGGCACATGCCTGGGTTGTGAGCCAGGCCCCCAGTGGAGAAGCACATGAGAGGCAACCACACATTGATATTTCTCTCCCTCTCTTTCTCTCTCCCTTCCCTTGTCTCTGAAAAATAAGTAAATAAATGCCCTGGCTGGCATGACTCAGTGGATTGAGAGCTCAGCGGGCTGTGAACCAAAGTGTAGCAGGTTTGATTCCCAGTCAGGGTACATGCCTGGGTTGCAGGCCATGACCCCCAGCAACCGCACACTGATGTTTCTCTCTCTCTCTATCTCCCTTCCTTCCCTCTCTAAAAATAAATAAATAAAATCTTAAAAAAACAAGTAAATAAAATCTTTAAAAAATGTTTAAAAAAAATAAAAATAAAAAATTCTCAAGAAGCATGTAGGTCCAGGTAGTTTCACTGGGGAATTCTATCAAATGTTTAAGGAAGGATTACCATCTATTCCACATGATCTGTTCTAGAAAATACAAAATAACACACTCATAGATACAAACAACAGGGTAGTGGTTACCAGAGTGGAAGGTGGATGGGGGTGAATGAAGAAGAGGGTAAAGGGGGTAAAAATATGTGGTGGCAGAAGACTAGACTTTGGGTGGTGAGTGCACGATAAAGTATAGAGATGCCCTATTATAAGGCTATACACCTGGAATTTATAATGTTATTGACCAGTGTTACCCCAATAGATTTAATTAAAAACAGAAGAAAATAGGTGGTGAGAACACTTCCCGATTCATTTTGTGATGCTGGTGTTATCCTGATACCCAAACCAGACTAAGATAATACAAAAAAGGAGAACTACAGACCAATACCCCCTGTGAACACAGATGTAAAAATTCTTAATAACATATTAACAAGTGGAATTTAGTAATATATAAAAAGAAATATATGCTGTGACCAAGTTTATTGCAGGAATGCAAGCTGGTTCCATATTTGAAAACCAGTCAGTGTAATCCACCATATCAATGGGCTAAAGGAGAGAAGTCACACAATCATATGAATTAATACAAAAAAATTTTCCATAAATTTAACACCCATGTATAACAAAACTCTTAGAAAAACAGGAATAGAGGAGAACTACCTCAACTTGATAAAGAGCATCTACAAAAAACAAATGTTTAGCATTACACTTAATGATGAAAGATTTGAATGCTTTCCCCTTAAGACAGGAAACAAGATCAAGATTTCTGCTTTTACCATTTTTATTCAACACAGTTTAGTGCTAGAAGTTACAGCTAGTGCAATATGGCAAGAAAGGAGATAAAAGATACAAAGATCAAAAAGGAAGAACTAAAACTATTTCTGTTTGCAGATGATATAATTGTTGTGCAGAAAATCCCAAGGAATCTACAAAAAATCTAGAACTAATAAGTGAGTTCAACAAGATCACAGGACACAAGCAAATAAACAAAGAAAATAACATTTATATTTCTATGCTAGCAATAAATATGTGGACACTATTTTATTGAATTAAAATACAATATTATTTATAATCACTCAGGGAAAAGGAAATACTTAGAAGTAAATCTAACAAAACTTTTATGACTTGTACACTGATAACTACACAGTGCTATTGAAAGAAATAGATGAAGGTATGCATAAATAGATATACTGTGTGTATAGATAGGAAGATTTGATGTCATAAAGGTGTCAATGCTCCCCAAATTGATATACATTTAATGCCACTCCTATAAAAAAACCCATCAAGATATTTTGTAGACATAGGCAAGATTATTCTAAATTTATATGGAGAGGCAAAGGAACTAGAATAGCTAAACAAATTTTAAAAAAGAATAAAGCGGGAAGAATCACTCCAGTAGATCTCAAGACTTACATAATACATCAGTCAAGGCTGTTTGGTATTGGTGGAAGAATAGACACACAGAACAATAGAATGGAGCAGAAATGGCCCATTCTGGGTTCTAGAATAGAACCCAGAAATGGCCACACACAAATGTGCCCAATTGATTTTTGACAAAGGTGAAAAAACAATTCAGTGGAGAAAAGACCATTTTAATCAAACAGTGCTGGACATCGAGGTCAAATAAATAAATAAACCTCAAAAGTCCCAGGCCTTTTACAAAAGTTAATACAAAATAGACTGCAGACTTAAGTGTAAAGTGTAAAAGCATACAGCTTTTAGGGAAAAACAGGAGATAATTTTCAGGACCCAGGGCTAGGCAAAGAGTTCTTACTTAGACTTGATACCAAAACCACAATTCATAAAAGAAAAAAATGATAAATTGAACTTCATTAAAATGAAAAACTATTGCTCTGCAAAGGACCCTGTTAAGAAGATGAAAGGAAAAGCCACAGGGTGGAAAAAATAGTAACAAACCACACACTCTGTCTAAGGACTAGTATCTAGAATATATAAATAACTCTTAAAACCCAACAGTAGAAAAACAATCTAATTAGAAAACTGGCAAAAAAAACATGAAGAGGATATAGAAATGGCAAATAAGCATATGAAAACCTAATGATGTTCAACTTAATTAGCCATTAGGGAAATGCAAATTAAAAATATCTAGCAGAATGGCTAAAATAAAAGATAGTGCTCATACCCATTGCTGGTAAGGATGAAGAAAAACTGGGTTCTTCAGATCTGGGGGTGGGACTATGTGGGGACCCAAAAAAACAGAATTTATTTATTAAAAAAACTGTGTATTTGTTCTTACATGTTTAAACTTCAGTCACCCTCCAAGTACTCTCTATTTGATGCAATACACACATTGAGACTTTTTTCCCACTGCTCAAAACAGTTTTTGAACACATCACTTTTGATGCCTTTTATTGCTTCTGCCATTTTTTGTTTCATCTCTTCCACATCAGCAAAATATTTCCCTTTGAGGACTTTTTTCATTTGGGGAAACAACAAATAGTCATTCAAGATGAGATGGGGTGAATAGGGAGGGTGGGGCATGGGGTCATGTCATTTTTGGTCAAAAACGGCTGAACACTCAGCATGATGTTGGCAGGTGCACTTGTAAGTCACCCATCATGAAATGGGCAAACACATTGAAAGAGTCTTCAAAAAAAAATTCACTGAAGCTGAATGTAGCCTCTTACAACAATGCCAGCTGGTACACAGATACAGATGGGTTCCTAGAGCACTCACCTTGCTGGGGAAGCCTCTACTACAAAGGGCAGGCCCTCCAGAAGATAATTTTGGGGTTGTTTTGGATCCCCCCTCGTATGATGGTGCAGCTACTCTGGAAAACAACATGAAAGTTTCTTAAAAAATGAAATGTGCCCAGCAATTGGATTTCTGAAAATTTATCACAGAGAAACAAAGACTTGTGCCCACAGAGAAACCTGTATATCAATGAGCATATTTTTTTGTGGAAGCCCCAAACTGGAAACAATTTCATGTTCTTTAATGGGTGAAAGGTTAAACAAATTGTGTCACATCCATACCATGGAATATTACTCAGTAATAAAAAGAAATGACCCTTGGTGCATGCAATGACCTGTATGAACCTCTAGAGAATTATGTTAAGAGGAAAATATCCAATCCATAAAATGATAGAAGTGATGAACAGATCAGTTGTTGCCAGGAGTTGAGGAGGTATGTGGTGGGTAAGGATGGGTTAGGAGGGGATGGTTAGGAGGGGATGGTTAGGAGGGAAAGGGCAACATGAAGGGTTCTTATGGTGATGGCATGTTCAGTATCTTGACTGTACCAGTGTCAATATCCTGGTTGAGATCTTGTACTATCATTTTACAAGATGTTACCATTAGGAGAAACTGCAAACAGCACATGGGACCTCTGTGTTGTTTCTTACAGCAGTATGTGTATCTATAATTATCTCAAAATAACAAGTTTAATTCAAGTTAGTCTATACCCCTAGAAAACCCAAATTGAAATATTTACAGATGTAATGCCTGGAATTTGCTTTTAGATAATCCAGACTGGGGAATGGGAAGGTGAGGTGAGAAAGTGAAAAGGTGTAAATAGATGCTTGTTGGGGCTAGATAACAGGTGTGTGGGATTTCTTAACATTGCATATTACATGTGTTCTCAAGCACAGAGCTATGGGCATCAGTGCAATGGTGTAGTTAAGCCACTGACTTTGAGACGATTGGAACTGGTTTGAATCTTGTCTCTGCCACTTATTAGTTACAGAATCTTGGGCAAGTTACCTAACCTCTCTGAGCCTCAATGTTCTCATCTGCAAAGTGGGGGTAATATCTCATAAGGGACAATGTCCAGTGAGGAAAGGAAAGATCTTCAGCACAAGGGACTGGGAGAGGGAGAGAAGCCAGTGTGGGAGCCCGAGGTGGAGGTGCAGGGGGAGATCCAAGTTAAGTTGGGCAGTGTCTCAGAATCTAGATAAAGATCTCAAGGAATTTTAAAATGATGACAACTGAGAAGAAGCCATTAGGTTTGTGCTCAGAGCATCATTGTACCAATAATGGCTTGGTTTTAGGGGGAGTGTGGTGAGAGGCAGGTGGGAGAGAGTACTGGCAGCACATGTGGCCATACTCTCAGATCTTGAAGGGATGGTGCAGAGGCAGCTCCAGAGGGAAGGTGCATTTAGGGATGTTAGAGAGCAAAAAGGAGGGACTAGTGGGGCCATCATGAGGGGACCAGGAGCCCCAAGAGCATGGTGGAAAGGAAGTCCCTTTTCTGCTTAGATTAGGGGTGCTATCAACGCTATTTTATCTGCCCTGATATTTTCCTCATTCCTGTTCACAGGCTTCATCTGATAACCATTCAAACAACCATTTAAAAAGAAAGAACATGGTAAGATAATCAGAAATTACCAGTGCTGACTAGATTTTTTAGTGTGATAGAATCATGAGACAGTCAAGTCATTATGTATATTCATTATTCATTAGGTGTCCCTATGCATAGTGTATGCTAATTATGTCAGTTGCATGGGTGTGTCTATTATTATTACTCCAGAGTGACCAGTCTGGGACTGATTCACCGACACTCATACTAAGGGCATCTGTGTTCAACCTGGAAATTCCTAGGGAGGAAGTTTTCTCCATCTATGGGAGTGAAGCTGTGGGTATTTTTCTCAACCACCATGGACTGAAGGACTTAGATAATGAGTCCTTTGAGGCAAGCTTTGTTAGAGAGCTGCTGAACACCTGAAAGCTTCCCCAACGTCCTTCTATCCAGGTTGCACTGACCCAGAGGATATCCTCCACGTGCTAAAGCAGCAAACCCCTCTCTGAGTAGAGGACTGAGTGGGTTGCTGAACTTGGTCTCTGCTCATTTTATGTGAGAAGGCAAGAGCCTCCAATGAACTGAGGAGCAACTCTACCCACAGAACCGCAGCTACCCAGGTGATAATAGCCCACTCACTTGTCATACCACTGGGAAAGACAGCATAGTGGCCCAAATGAGACAGAAATCCAGAATGCACAGGAAGGCTTAAGCAGTGGGGCTCATCTTTATTGAGGGTAGCTCACAACTCTGGTAAATGGGCTGGTTTTAAAAAGCTTCCCATTTCCATACAGCTCTGTCTACATTCAGAAAGCCATGAAACATATTGTACAATGAACACTTTCCACCCGAAAAGCATCATGAGAGTTCATAAACTTGTCAATAGAGAATGCAAAAACACTATTTACAACAAGATACAGTAAGTTCAAAATTTAGATTCTGATGATATAATTCTAAAACTAACATTGTATGTTTTTCCAGGTAAGGTCATTATAAAAATATATAAATTTAAAGTCAGAACTAAAACATTCAATCCTATAAAAATATCTTTTACTAATAAAAGTTTCAATTTCTAGATAAACATTCTTTTTCAAAACAGTGACAGTCTTAAATTCTCAAGAAATACCCACTATGTCAGATGGTTCATTTAAAAGACATGTGAAAGGAACTTCAAGGCTCACTTGTCAGCCTGTCTTAGTTTTCAGAGATGGACCACATATGTGATCATGCTGTATATTAGTGGCACGGTTATTCTATAAGACATTAACTCCAGGATCTATCTATTATGAAAGACATTTTATAAAGACAAAGTCTCTAGCTTAGAGAGAGGGTCCTTAGGAGCAGACACCAATTTTGTTAGGATCTGGCTACATTGCACTTTGACATGTCTAACTGGGAAAACCAGTAGTTATATTTTGACCACTATCTGAAATCAGCTCATTCATTTCATTTTGCTTACTCTCCTTTAGGGCATGATTGGGGTGGTTTCTTTGTGTCTGGGCTCTTTTTGATCTGAAACACACTTTCAGCAGCAGGTAGCACAACTCCGCCACATTGAGTAGCATGCAAATCACTGAAGCAGAGATCATAAAAATGGTGAACACAGTTTTCTCTGTAGGTCTAGAGATAAAGCAGTCCACAAGGTTGGGACAAGGATCAATCCCACACTTCAACACCCAGGGCAGGTGGTACCCATTGTACAGGAAGTAAAACACATACATAAAGGAGGCTTCAAAGATGATTCGAAAAAAGATGCTGCTGGTGTAGGTCCACCACAGGGCTCCCTCGATCCGAACCTTCTGCTTTTTAATGTCTTCCAAGTCTTTGAATTCATTTCTCTTCTCTCCTCGTCTGAATTTGCGGGCAGCCTCATGTCGGTAGTAGGCAACGTGCATTGCTACAAGTAGGGCAGGGGTGGAGACAAAGATGAGTTGCAGGGCCCACAGTCGGATGTGGGACACTGGGAAAAAGTGGTCGTAGCACACATTTTTGCACCCTGGTTGCAGAGTGTTGCAGACAAAGTCTTCCTGCTCATCTCCCCAGACTTCCTGAGCAGCCACCACGAGGATCATGACACGAAAGATGAAGATGACGGTGATCCACACCTTCCCAATGCTGGTGGAGTGTTTGTTCACACCCCCGATGAAAGTGTGCAGGGTACCCCAATCCATTGTGTTGCTTTATTCCTAAACAGACAAAGATTAGCAAAGGAAAATTAATGGAAGTTTTCTTTGAATCTTATACAACAGTAATTATTTTAAAAACTGAAGCAAATTTTGCTTACTGCTGGTAGGAGACTTTCTGGTAAGGAGTGCCCAACCTAAAGAATTCAAAGGTTTTTGACCAGAGATAACATTTGGGGGGATTTAAGATCATCTTCATTCAACTGAATTCAGATTTTATAATAGATCGCTGTGTGACATGAATGCAGGAATTCAGGTGATTCAAATTCTTTCCCAGTTCCTGTTGAATCACTGTGTGAATGCATATCACATTAGTTTCTCTTTGCCCAGAGATCACAGAGGGTCCACAGAAGGTTTTAGTGATTAAATGACTTATCCAAGAAAAAAAAATCATTGGAATGAAATAATCTGGTTTACCTGGCAGACTAAGAAGGAAAAGTAAGAAACCAAATACTTACTGGTTTACTTTACAAAAGATATTTATATCTATTTCTAGCTTAAGTAACATTATTTGCTGTCATCATGGGCTCTTAGGAAACCTAATACCATACCTATGGAAAGATCCTCTTCCAAAAGAGAATCATAGCTTTCACTTGTTCTCCCTCATAACCAGGCAATGATGGCCTTCCCTTCCAGCAGATACCAACACACAGGAATTGCAATGAAAGACCCACACTACTGCAGCATGGAGCCTCACTCTCTCTCAGCTCCCTGATTTAACATCCTGCAAGAAAAGAACTTCTTAATGTCCACAGAAACTTTTGCTATAATTCAAACAGATACCTTCTACATTGCCACACAAGACTAAAAAGCTGGTCAGCCATCTCCTTCCAAAAAAAAAAAAAAAAAGATGAATAATGAACAGTGATATTCTTCTGAAAGTGAAAGGCCTTCTCTCCTCAGAAGAATCAGCCCATACAATATGTCATACTCTTTTAGGGGAGGAGGGAGTCAACAAAGTCCTTTTGTCAACCCATCCTAGACTGCCTTGAACACACGTGGAGCACACTGTGGCCAGCTGCTTCCTAGGCTGACCCCCTCACCCACCATGGGTTTGCTAACAGTCACCATCAGACATAGTGTGTCTTAGTGTCAAAATAATGTTTCAGATGACTCTCATGTCATCAGTAAGTTAGCTGTCTTTCCACAGTTCATTTAATAACTCTACCCTAACATTTTACTTAAGGAGTATTTGTATCCCTTAGAAGGAACATCCTTACAAGCAGGATATTCATGCCATACAACAAGGATTCCTAAATGAAACTCAAGGTTAGGCAAGAAGAGTGATTAGCACACCTGCTCCCTGGGGGCCCATTTCTGAAGTGTTGCATCTGTGCATGTCACATTGAGAAAGACACTGGCAGGCTGATGACCCGCCAGAGTGTGGCCAGGTAGCAAAGCTTGGAAGGACTCTTGTAGGAGGGTATACTGAGCGCTCTGGAGCAGTTCAGCCGGAGGACAGTCTGGAGGCACATGGCAGCGGGGGGATTGTTGGATGAAGAATTGAATCCAGAGAGCCAGGCTTTTTTTTTCTTTTTCAATTACAGTTGACATTCAGTATTATTTTATATTAGTTTCAGGTGTATAGGATAGTGGTTAGACATTTATATAATTTAAAAAGTGATTCCCCTGATAGGTCTAGTATCCAACTGGCACCATATATAGTTATTACAAATTATTGACTATATTCTCTTCTCTGTTCTATACTTTATATCCCCATGACTTGTTTATTTTATAACTGGAACTTTGTTGCCTCTTAATCTCCTTCATCTATTTTGACTGCCCCTCAACCTCTCTCCACTCTGGAAACCACCAGGCTGATCTCTGTATCTGTGAATCCACTTCTGTATTGTTTGTTCATTTGTTTTGTTCTTTATATTCCACATATAAGTAAAATCATATGATACTTGTCTTCCTCTGTCTGCCTTATTTGAATTACCATAAATATCTTCTAGATCCATTTATGTTGTTGCAAATGGTAAGATTTCATTTTTATGGCTGAGTAATATTCCATTATAAATATATACCTCAACTTCTTTGTTCATTCATCTGTCAATAGACATTTAGGTTGCTTCCATATCTTGGCTTTTATAAATTAAAACTAGAATTACCTTATGACCCAGCAATTCCACTTCAAAGTATTTATCTGAAGAAATCCAATTCAAAAAGATATATGCACCCCTATGTTCACTGCAGCATTATTTGCAATAGCTAAGATATGGGGGAGGCTTTGCTTCTTAAAAAAAGAAAAACAAAAACAAAAAGCTGAGGAAAATGAAATGATTACACGATGAAATAGGTACAACTCTTAGACATGAATTCTTTGAAGCTGTTGTTTCTCGTCCTGAAAACACTGGCTCAGAGGCTGTGTAACCATTGTCAGGGGTAACACAGTGGGCTCACTGAGGAGGCGTGATCTCAGGCTCTACAGTTAAGCCCTGCCTTCACACATCACTTATTTCATGGCCTAAGAGGTCAATGTTCATGGCCTCATGGTCAATGTTCACATTAAACTTTGATTTAAAAGATTCATTTTAGACAATATGGATTGTACAATTAATGTTTAGTTTCCTATGAAAGTCATTATAATACATTTTTCTACTCTGGAAGCCTTTCAAGATTTGTGGAGGTAGAATCATGTATCATGATGTTTCAACATATTTTACAGTGGCAGTTCCCCCTAGGAGGCCAATCCTGTTTATATGTAAAATGAGATATTCTCTAATTAACCAGTAAACATTTCCCCCTAAGAGTTTGGTTACTAAAGTGCCTAATGAGCAAGTCTTCAATCTATCAAAGAAAAGTCATATTTTCTCAAAATCTCCAAAGTGCACAGAATTTAAACTCCCCACAAGTTTTTTTTTACTTTTTTTTTTTTTAAAAAAGACTATTTCTCTCTGAGTTCTCTATCACCTGTCTGAACAATAGCACACCTGGTGTCACCTGTTACCTTTCCTACTAGGAAGCAAACCAATCAAGCTGCCTGAATGAGGCTGAAGCCAAGGGTTGAGGTCAGCAGGTCACAATTCCCTCACAAGAATATGGTCCTACTTTCTAGAAGCAGGATCCTTGACTTCTGCTCTTTGGGGCTTCTCCTTCTTAAAAAACAGGAACAACAGGGACAGTAGTAGTTTTATTTCTTTTTAACTTCTCTGGGTCCTTAAATCATACACTCTGAAGATGTTCTCCCAAAGTAGCAAAGATGAACAGAAAATAATCTATTCTAAGCCCTGGCTGGCGTAGCTCAGTGGATTGAGCGTGGGCTGGGAACCAAAGTGTCCCAGGTTCGATTCCCAGCCAGGGTACATTCCTGGGTTGCAGGCCATAACCCCCAGCAACCGCACATTGATGTTTCTCTCTCTCTCTCTCTCTCTCTCTCTCTCTCTCTCATCCCTCCCTTCCCTCTCTAAAAAATAATAAAATAAATAAAATCTTTTAAAAAAAAAGAAAATAATCTATTCTATAGCACTTAGTGAGTTTGAAATCAGCAATTTATCTGCACCTTTAAAGGAAGGAAAAGAAATGAAATGCCCAGATCACTATGAAAATGAGTGATCAAGACAATCGATTGGGCGAGAACAAATCACCTGACTAGAGGTATCTTTCTGTAGGATCTACCAAGGCCCTATTACCTATCATGGTAGAAATGACTGGAAAAGGAAGAGCTGTTTTCCAGAGTCGCATCACTCTCCTGCTTTCAGTGAATGTGTGCTAGTGTTTCTTACAGCGAAGCCTTCCCTTTCCATTCTTTTCTTCAGTCTCCATCATTGCTGAGTGCTTCCCAAGAAGCCAGGAATCTGTCCTGCATGTCACTCTCCAAGTGAATGCTAAGAGCAGGAGGAGAGCTGCTCACAGTGTTAGGAGGAGGGTCTGAGAGATGGCCCTGACACAATGCTGCAGTCACAGGCAAGCCCTGCTGCCCTCTGGACACTCTGCCTGCTCCCAACAGGCTGTCAGAGAGCAGAAGATTCTGCAAGTTTAAAAGGAGGCCCTGACTGCACTTGGCCCTCCTGACCTGGCCCTGGGTGGGCAAGGCCACCCTGCTAGGGGAGCAGGGGTACCCCGCTGGCCCTCAGCCTCCCCCTGGGGTGAGCCTTCATAAACAGTGTGGTTATAGGATATTCGAAGGCTGAATACTCTTTGAGAACCACTTTCCAAACTACACCCACTGGGGGACCCTTGTCATTGGTATCAATGAACAAATACGTCTTCTCTTTTAGGCTTTAGATAGGCAGGGCAGCCACTAGGAGCAGCTTTTCCAGAAAAAAAAAAAAAGAAAATATTAACCCTCCCCCTGTAAATCAGAGAGGTTTAACTGACTCCTTTCTGGCTCTCTTTTAAGGAAAGAATAGATACACTTAGCTTCTATAGTTGTCAACGTATGAGAATGTAGTCCCGTTCAAATGTACTAAGGTACACTGTATTCGGATTTGCAGTACATCTAACTATCCACAGTGCATTCTTGGTACCAAAGCTCCAGTCCCAAATATTTACCTCTAAAAACAAGTCAACCATTGACCTTATTTCTGATGATACACACAGTATTATGAAGATAGACTGTTCCTCTCTTTCACAATTCAAAGAATTTAAGTCTATCAACGTTCTGCTTCAGTAATGAAATGTCTTGATTGTTTTAAAATTTCTTATTTAAGAGCTTAATCATAACTAGTTTGCTTGATAGTGGCATTTTAGTTACACTGATGACAGAACCAAAACTGAAGCCCTGAACACCAGTGTCACCCCAGCACATACCAGGATAACCCTTTCAAAGTCAGTCGGCAAATATTTGATAGACTGAAAACAGAGCACACTCTTCACAATTTGCATGTTCGCTTGGAGAGTTGATAAGTTTGAATTGACAAAAGCAGTGATGACACACCTGAGCCTCACTCCCCAGCCTCCTGGCCTATCTGCCAGAGGAGAACCAGGGCACGGTTCCCTCTCCTCGGCACAAGTTTTCTCCTTCTACACCATGTGATTGCCTAGAAGCCAATGTGACACCGTAATGACATGAATATAAACCATTGTGCAGCTTCTGGATGTAGGTGAGAATGTTACCTGTTGAGGGAAAAATAGTGGATGTGGCCATTTTCCCTTAACTCCTCCCATGTGTCTACTGCATGACCTTGGTGGGTAGTTTTTCTTCATCCCCAGAACTGTTATGAGGAAAGTCTGCATACTGCCAGTTTCCTTATGCCCCGTAGTTCAAATCCACAATAAAATAAAAATAAAATCTTTAGTATAGTTTTTTTCCCTACCAAAATAATAATGGCACTACTACTCAAACCTCAAGCTCATTTCCAGAGCATTAAAGAAAAAAAGAAGTAAAGGGAGTTTGAGAAACTGGGTATGTTCCCTTACTTCCAAATCAGTCTTAAAAAACAAAACAATAACAACAACCAAAAAAAAAAAACCCTCAAATTCTCTCCTTAGTCTAGAAGAATCTCTATCTTTTGTCTCTAGAAATCTCAGGTCATCCAAGGGACAAGCTGATAGATGGTTTTTAAGTTAATGACTCAAAACTTCATCAACTGTCCTTTCAAAGTAATGGCCAGTGACAAAATGGATTTAGGGTTTATGTATTTCTTCAAAATTATTCAATAAAAATAAAAATGTTTTTCTGTTTTTGGAGTCTAACTACAAAATAAACAGTTCATATAATTACATGTATTTCTTAATCCATTTAAGAACTCAAAGAGTTAAAAAGAATTTCTATTAATTGGTCTCTGTTTTTCAAACACTTAGATTTATCCAGAGTAAAATGACCCTGGGAATAAAAACAGAAAAGGCCACCTGGGGACTCACTCATTCTAATCGATCAAACAAATAAAACAGAAACCTTCCCATATGATAATGTCACTGTGGGAGGGATCATGCCTCATGGACCAAGAAGCTTGGGTAGAACATTGCCTCCCCCTCCCCCATACAAACCACTCATGGCTCATGGACTAATTTGACAGTGTCAGAGCTACATGGTGAGATTTGCAAGTTAGAATTTTCCTGTGACCCTGCTGAAATTGTTTAGTCAAACCTTCTAAAGTTCTGTTCTGCCCTAATGCTCTTACAATTCAGCAGAGGAAAAAGTTAAAAAAAAAAAAAAAGACAGAGAGAGAGAGAGAGAGAGAGAGAGAGAGAGAGAGAGAGAGAGAGAGAGAACAAGACACTATTACCCAGAGCTGATTTTGTTTTATAATAAAACCACCAGTGAGACAGCTGGGTTGATGAGGGTCTTCTGGGTTTTAGACAACCCACCCAGTTATGTCACAGGCTGGAGTGTTGATATTCTGGCTCCATAACCCCCTCTCCCATCCTTGGCAAAGTTCAAATAACACCCCCAAAGTCTCAGCCAGATCCAGATCCAAATCCAAACAACAGACAAAGCTCTCCACAGGGGCAGTTCTGAACAGCATCCTGCATTCTAAGGAAGCTGCCCTGTGGCAGGACATTTTGTGTTAGATTGTGTTAGAATGGAGGCAAGAAAACACTTGTATGGCATCAAGGCCACTGAAAGAAGAGAACAACGGTGCATGGTTAAATTCAAGCAAGCACTAAATTCACAGCAAGGTTCCACTCAGGGGACAAGGAGGTTGCTGCCCCCGTGTCCCTGCAGTGGCTACTGGTCCCCAGCCCCTCCAGGTCTAAAGCTTCTTTCAGGCCACACTCACCTCAGACTCAGTCCTGCTCTCCAAGAAGGGAGACCAGCCCAGTCAAAAAAGCACGCGATGGCGGGACTGACTGTTCTCCCAACAGGAAGTACCTTCTGGTGCTTCCACCTTTTAACTGAGATGTGTCACCAATAACAATTACTGTTGTCCAGTAATTGTCCCATAATTGTATTATTGTCATCTGCGTTTCACAAGTTCCTCAGGTGCACATCACACAGCCATACGGGTCAGTTCTACGTGGACTTATGGACTGGCCAGGCGTCTCCTGGTTTTCTGTTCCCCAGATCTGAGCGGGACTTTGTCAGAAGACAAGCCCAAACGCTGCAAAGGAATTGGGGAAAGGGGCACCGGTAGCCATCCAGCCACGCAGTTTGATGCATTCATAAACCTGTTGTGCAGGTCAAAGGGGACCATCTGCGGTATAAGACAAACCAAACCAGTCTGTCCTGGTTCCTCCAGTGCTCAGGGGACCCGGGAGGATGCGGATCCTGGATGATAAGGTCGCGCGCTGACACCCACTCGGTGGCTATAGGGCCCGCAAGGAGCGGTCGCCGCCAGCCGGGCGACTGGGAGAGGAGGGCAACAGGCTGGCGACCCTCCTCTGGGCTTCTCCCGGGATGGGCACTCCTTCGCAATCACCCCGCACCCAGTCCTGCTTACCTTCTCGCAGCGGTGTGGGTCTGGGCGCGGGTCCCGGTGCTGAGTTCCGGGCGTAGCTGCGCCCTCGCTGCGGCGGGTCGGGCGGACTGGCCGGTGTCTGCAACCTGCAGTCGGCCGGCCCCCCACCTGCGGCGCTTTTTAACCGCGCCCCACCCCGCCTCTGTCCCGACGCTCCTCAGAGCTCTGAGAGGCGAGCGCCTTGGCCAGCAAGGGCCCGCCCCAGGGCGCGGGGCGCAGGACAGGCCGCCCTCGGTGGGGGTGGGGAAGGAAGGGATGGGAGTGAGGTGTGCAGGGTTGGGGGTGCAAGACAGGCCTTCCTGTGGGTCGTGGGAACGCTGGACGGTTTGGGGGGTGCACGGGGCCCAGGATAAGACCCTCCGTTTGAGGAGCCAAGTGCACGGGGAGGGCAGGGCAGGGCAGGGCAGGACTCTCGCCCCCCCCCCGCGTCGGGGCACAGGGGGTGTAGGGTAGGTCCTCCCTAGAAGGCGCGGGGCACATCGGGCCGGCCTGGTCCCTGGCGTGAGGTGGCCCGTGTCTCCTGCTGAATGGCTCCTCACTCAGAACCCGGGTGCCTGGGAGAGAGGGCCTAGGTGAGTGGGCCCGCCCCCTATGGAGAGGCTTCCAACCCAGGACCCTTTGGGATCAGGGTTAAGGGCTGGCTGTGTTTGCCAGGACACATTGTCCTTGTTTTCTGGACACTGCCAACCTCTTGTAGATCGCGGGTATTCTTAAAAGGCCCTCTCCAGAAGAGCAGCCTGGAGGCACAGTGACTGGTGTTTTCTATTAATGAATAACCACTTAGAGGAGTTAAAGGGTTGTTTTTATGAGTTACCTCCATACTTTGAAGCCTCCCCTAGGGGAAGCAGAGTGGGCCTCCCTCAGGTCCCCCAACCACTACCAGAAGACCCTTGCCCTGCCCCTTCATAGACAGGGCTCTGGTGACCAGAGTGGGCATAGGGGCTTGGTGCAGGGGCCCTTGGTGCAGGGGTGGAAAAGTGGGAAGCTATTTAGGGACCTGGCTTTACAGGTTCAGACCCATCCTTCTCTCACAAAATTGGTTGGTAATTAAAGGTGCCCTCTCCTAAACCATATGCTACTTGTTAGGCCATATTATTTCATGCGACAGGATTAGTGGTGGTTCTTAAGATGTCTTGTTAGGGTTGTGAAAGAAGGCCCGAGACTTCATGAAAATCCACCGTATGAAACATTTTATTAGAGGAGAACAGGTTCTCGGCAAATTGCTTGAGTCAGGTCAGTTCAGAGCACTTTGGGGTGGCACTTGGAATGGCCTTTCAGGTAGGGGTAGAGAGATACAAAAACCTGTTTTAGGCTTTTTCATTAGACAGACCTACTGCCTTAATGTGGCCTGTGCCTTAACTGTTCAGCCAGCCTCAGGTTTGGCTGGTCCTCTTTGGGCCCCCTGCCCCATGTGGCATCTTTCCTGTCTTCTTCCCATCACTTTGCCCCCCAAACACTCCAGCCAGGCACATCTGTTTGCATAGCAAAATAAGACCTTTTAAAAAGCAGACTATATTCTTCTCTGGGGATTTTAAACAGTTGAAATCTTTCTTTGCATTCCCACAGCACCAGGTGAAGTGCTTTGCACATAGGAGGTGCTGCTCTGTGAGTAATTGCATATTGATTGCAAAACCGAGCCAGCATAGCAGAAAATCCTGCAAACAACTTTGCTTCTGATGCAGGACTGTCCATGGCTTCATGCCTACAACTGGTGCTATGCAACACTGTCTTGAGCAGTGACATTCAGGACCAATGGACCTTGTTGCAGGACCCATCCAGAAAAGAGCTTTGAATCAAAGTAGCTGTATTTGCTTGGGTATCCAAAAAGGGAATCTTCTCAACACTGCAAAAACATCTCTTTTCCTGTTCAGGTTATCAATACTAGTCCCATGCTTCTGGCTTCTTATTTTAATCACATGTTTCTCAACATTTAGTCCCAATACTCATTGTTCACTTCTCATCAGATGATCCTGTTGCAGCAGAAATTAGATATGGACTATATGAAACTTACTGACATGTTGAGATCATGTAAAAACTGAAAAGCTAATTAAACGTTTTATGCTAATGAAATTCAAAGGCATCTAGACTGTTAACTGCATTGTTGACTTTGAGTGCCAGACATGAAAAAACTTTCCAGAGATGATTACTGTCCACTTACTGTTACATAATTCCCAAAACAAGACTTTTGTAGTCTTGGTTCTGATTGGTGACCTAGAATTCTTTTGATTGATATCTTCCCTCTGCATCTGAAGGATGATTCCTGAGTCCATACATTCAATCAGCACAAAATGTGTGAAGGGTGGATTTCCCATTGCCATACCAAGAAGTTTGAAGGGATGATGGTAAGATTCCCTTCTGGAAATCTATAAATTCTCAGTGCCTTTACATAAGGAATGAAGGAGACTCCACCTCTTCCCCCATTGGCATGGACACACACTCACAGAGTGTGACTCACAGTCCAAGATGGAAACACAGCACAGGGACTCTTCCTTGTAACTGACATAGTCCTGGACATATGGAAAGAAAGAGAACTGTGTGCTCCCTTTAAACAAAGATGAACAAATGTCTATTCATTCAACAACAGCAACAAAAAGCCTGTACTGAACAGGCCTGTAGGCTGGGCATGTGAAGCAGAGTGTTCCTGTCTTAAGTTTTCTAGTTGGATTTTCAAATCTGTGTGCAAAGGTCATATGAGATGCTTTGAAAAGCTAACACAACACTACACAAGTTGGTGGGAATCAAGTTTTGTGGGTCTTGCTTGGGGGAGCCCAGAAACTCATTTTTATCAAGTACCCTAAGCTTTGCTGATATGGGTGGTCTGAGAACCAAACTTAGAAACATGTTAGTTATGGATGTTCTTTACTTTTTAACATTTTTAAAGTAAAAATACATATAACCTAAACTTACATATTTAACCAAAGGTGTTCGGTACATTCACAATATTGTGTAGCCATCACCACTGTTTAGTTCTAGAACATTTTCAGCACCCCAAAAGGAAGCGTGGTATCCATTAAGCAGTTACTCTCCATTTCCCAGCCCCTGGTTAACTACTGATCTGCTTTCTGCCTCTATGGATATTTCTATAAAAGGCATCATACATATGTGGCCTTTTGTGTCTGGCTTCTTTCCTTTATCATAATGTTTTCAAAGTTCATCATCCAATGTGTAGTCAATACTTTGTTCCTTTTAATGGATGTATAAAATGGCACGTGTTTATACCACATCTTGCTTATCCATTCATCTGTCGGTGGACACTTTTGTAGTCATGGTTGTGATTGGTGGAGTGAAACTCATTTGACGGATGAATTCTGAGGCATGTGGCAGCTGGGATTAATGTGCTATGTCCACATGACGGAGGAGACCAGCTGGCCTGTCTGGAATGGGGGGCTTGCTTAGGGGAGGAGATGGGCAGAGTGGTCAGGCAGGGCCAGAGTGGAGCCGCTGTCAGTTAGGAAGAGGAATTTAGACTGGCTGAGAAATAAGGAGAGGGAGCACAACACCACTAGGTGACTGGATCTGGCAATTTTAATTAATCCATTGGCAGTTAGTGTGATGGGACTGCCTAATAGCCATTGTCATTTTGGGTGCTGTCAGTAGAAGTTCCATGTCTCATGAAGGTGCATGCTTTTTCTCTGCTGTCAAAGTTGCCAGCTCCTGTGTAGGATGAGCTGACAGCTCTGGAGCCACTTCCCCCTGACTTTTCTAACTTCTAACTTCCTGAGTATTAATTTACTATCTAAGCAGGAAACACAAACAGCAAACAGAACAGTGAGTTTATATCAGAGGAGGAGTCTGCTAGAGGCTGAATGACCCGCAGGTGCTGTCTGGATAGGGGTTGGATTATGTGGTTTTCCTTTCTCAGGAAACACCAATGACATAGTTACCACTGGGGAAGGGAAAAGCTGAGTCAGACATTTGGTTGGTTTTGAGCCTGAATGACATAGAAAAGAATCACAGAAGAGAAGAGGGAGAGAGAAATGGGAGATTTCAAGGAATTACCTCATAATTGCTCATTTTCTCTTTCTTTTTGCTGTGGCTGACCAATCGAATTTCTGCAGGGTCAGCCATCAGGCTGGAGACCCAGGAAGAATTTATGTTGCAGCTCGAGTCCTAAGGTCATCTGCCAAGCAGAATTCTGCGCCACCCTTTTGGGAGACATCAGTCTTTTCTCTGAAGTCTTCAACTGATGGGTGAGGCCCACCCAAATTATGGAAGGTAGTCTGCTTTACTCAAAGTCTACGATTTTAATTGGGAGTCACATCTAAAACATACCTTCACAGCAACAACTAGACTCATGTTTGGCCAAACATCTGAGTACCAGCCCAGCCAAGTGGGCACATAAAATTAACCATGACTGGTGGGTTCATTCTACTTCCTAGCTGATGATTCCTACCATGTGCAAAGCTTTGGGGACCACCAGGGTGGACAAGGTCACTTTTCCTTCAAGGGGCTTTCAGTGGAGCTGAGGAGCCAGTCAGTCGACAGCAAGTGCAGTGCCCATGAGGGCTGTGAAAGCGCAGCCTGAGCAAAAAGCACCACAGATTGGCCAAGGACATGAGAACACAACAAGGGTTTCTGAATAAAGAAGAGACTTACTAAGATCCTAATTTTGTGTGTAATATGCAAGTATAAATGAACTGCCACAAAATGTTAACAATTACCTGTTATCAGTTTTAAGTGATTTACAAGCAATTTTAATTCCCTCTAATGAATATGTGATACATTTATTGTAAGAAAAATGAAGATGAAAGAATGAACTAGAAGAAGCTAAGGATATTTGAAGTTAATGACTTTTCTTCCTCTTTTTTAAAAAGAAAATAGCAAAGACCATTTGGAGGCATTGGTCTGTGAGTGCACATTCTGGAAAAGAGGTCACCCCCTGACAAGGAGTCAGATTAACTAAAATGCCTCTTTTTAGAGCAATGGATTGTATCTTGTTTTGTTGTTTACTTTTTTCTTGACCTGTCTCCAAATCCTAAATCTCATGATATGACAGTTTCAGCATAAGGATATTACCAATAAAAGTTTTTTGAGTTGAGGGCATAGAGGTAGGAGTTAAAGAATTTAGCATTGCATATTAGAATGCATTGTGAATAAACTGACATGAATTGTGATAGTAAATTAAAAACAGACAACATATTTTAAGTGTGCTCTCAACTCTCCCTATTAGTTTCCAGGTGCATGTTTCGGATCAGTTACTTCTACCTTCTCTTTCACAAGGTCGGGGTCCTTCCCTGTGAAAGACTTGAGATTCCTTTTACAGTTTGCAGGGTGTTTCTTCCATACAGTTTCAGTTCATTTGGGGGCAGCAGTACCTGGCTCTGGGGTCCCTAACTCAACTTGTGCCAAGTCTGATTTTTGTGTATTATTTCAGAGATGGCTGTCTAAGTGCTGGGTTAGATAAGAGAAAATGATGGGGAAAAAAGGCTCCACCTGGGGACAGAGAGGGAGGGAGAAGCTGGGTGACTAGAAACTTCCTGCTTCCTCAAACACTTCCTTAAAAGCTTCCAGCTCCAGAATGCCTTCTCTCTCTCTGCTTCTTGGCCAGATCCAGCCTTACTCCAAAATTGAGATGGTAATAATTATAATAATAGTAACAATAATATTCTTTTTTTAATCAAGGTATAATTGGCATATAACATATTAGTGTCAGGTGCACAACATAACAATTTGATATCTGCATATATTTTGAAATGATCACCACCAGTCTAGATAACATTTATCATCACACAGTTACAAGTTTTTTCTTGTGATGAGAACTTTCAAGACTTACTTTCTTAGTAACTTTCAAATATGCAGTACAATATTATTAACTATAGTCAACTTGCTGCCCATTACATTGAATAACTGTTTTATAACTGGAAGTTTATACCTTTCAACCCATTTCCCCCATTTCCCCCACCCCCCATAATAATGATGTTCTTATTATTTATGAATGAATATCATGAGCCAGGTGTTATCTCTACCTTCCAACAGTTCCACAAGAACAGGGAAAACTGTCTTCATATTATAGGGAGACAACTGTGACTTAAAAGGCCTCCCAGCTGGTCAGTGCCAGGTAAAATTCAGACTGAATTTCATTCAGTTCCCTCCTGGCTACCGTCTTGAATGCTGCCTCCAGGAAGCCGACACCTCACACCCCCTCTGCTCTTCCCATGCTGCTGTGGCCTAACCTTCCAGTGGTCACCAGTGTTCAGCATGCTCTCTGCCATCCCTACTGTGTTATCTTTAACAGTAACCATGGCCCTGGATTCTACTTGTTGACCAGTCCCTAGCAGGTTAAGTTACCACCTTCAAGATGCAAAGATGAAATGTGATGACACATGAAAGTCCTAACAGGACCCAGCGCCTTGGCCAGTGCCCATGCAAATCCCTTTCTCCCTTTCCTTCTCTTTCTCCTCTATTTTTTCTCTTCCTCCTTTCTCTTCAATTTCCTCCTGGATAAAGTGGGGATGTTTAAGCCTTTGACAGAATTGCTGGGATCTGAAATGAGACTATGTGTCCAAAAGGCCCAGCACTGTGCCCGGCATGGAATAAGGTCTCAGTGCTGTCCTACTCCATTCCAATATGACATTTCTCACTCACTCAACAAAAAACGTCGCAGGTGACAATCCATGTTTTTGTCACCTCCCCATCCCTAGTCCTGTCCTCTTTTGTTTTGCCAGGCTGTAATTTGATGATGCCACCACAATGTGTGTTTGGGTAGACAGTGTCCAATCTCAGTGGGTGGGGCTCTTTGAGGTTTGGTGGCACCTTTGTTTCTGGCTCCTTGTTGCGTCAGCCAGTGCTGGGCCCCTAGAGCTGTCTTTCTGGCTGCTCTTGCTGCCTGCCTGCTCTCTGTGTGCTCAGGCTGAAGCATGAAGATATTGCCAGGAGACTTGACAGACGTCCCAAGGATCACATGAGGGGTCAGCTGAGGAGAAGCTGGGAAACCTTTGGGAATATTCGGGAGTCTAGGTCTGAACAAAATCTCTGCCAGTTTAAAGATTTAGGTGGTTTAATATTAAGGGGAACATATCTTGTCACAGTTAATCCTGCCCAACTTATCCTGTTCTTTTTATTCATTACTTCTACTACTTAGGATAGGATAAAGTAATTCCATCTGAGAAGTGAACTGAGAAAAAGATGGAGCAGTTTTTAGGGGCAGCTCTGTGGGGAGGTTAGGTATTAAGTTTGCCTGTTCTTATTTGGTTGGGTCTTTATTTTGTCACTTTATTTACTATGAAGTATTTTAATGTAAATATGTAGAAAGCTTCATCAGTTTAGCCTAATTCTTCCTTCCCCTTTCCATCCATTCTGAATTAGTCAAAAAGTTTCTAAAGTATTTAGAAAGAGATACAGCCATTGCTTTCAACACTCTATTGCCAAGCAAGACTAACCAAATACGTATTGCCTGGTACAAGTTCTTAGGAAATTGACACAAATATATCTGTAGCAATTGTTCTTAGACAAATAGATGCTTCTGAAAGATTGTAAGAGTTTGTTCTGTAGTTGATACTTCCTCAAATAGGTTTACACTGTTATATTTTGCTCAGCAACCTTTTTTCTTTGTAAGTAGTGAAAAAGTACAATTTTAATCTATTTGGAATATCTGTCAATTAAAGTATTTCAAATTTGTGTGAGAACAAATGAGGTTTTAACCCATAGTCTTGTCTTCCTATTGGTAAAAGGTGGCATTGTTTTGCATTCTGCTATATTCTATATGTTCTTCCATTTAAGCCAAATATCAAGAGGTAACTATTTCTGTGCATGGATTTGGGCAGCATGGAACTACCTGGGCAACCTGGACTCTTAGTTCCTCCTGTTTCTCTTATGTCCAGCCAGCAGCTCATTTCTTTCCTCCCAGATCCAGTGACTGATAATGCAGATCCATGTGCTGATGCACCCTCTTTTTATTTCTGGTACAGCTGGGAAGAGTTAGATAAAAGGAAACTGGAAAATATTTAATATCGAATAACTAGTTTTCCATAGTCCATGAGGTTGGTTGGTTGGTTTTATGAAAGTTGATGACCTCAAAGTAGGGTTTATTCTCTTCCTCCATAAAGATTCCCCCTTCTCCTGTTTTTTCCTTCCCTACTAACCCCACATACAGTAGAGATGGAAGGTCTCATCTAGGCAAGTCTCGTAGGGGTCCAGAGGAGGCTGGACATTTAAGTGTGCAAGGCAGGTTGGGGACAGTACCTGGCCCAGTAGCACTTCACAAATGTTCACTGAATGTATGAAATTCAATGTGTACATGAAAGGACAAATGGCATCCTAAAAGCCTTCTGGGAACTTCTGGTTTCTGGTCCAATGTGTAGAGAACTTGGGAGTCATCACTCTTGTTGGCAATAAGAAAAAAATTGAATAAACTGAAAATCAACAACTCTTCTTAGATCTTCCAGAGGACTGAGGTCACAGGGAAGCCACTGTTCTGTTCTGAAAGTGGACAGAGAACTACAGACCAAGCTACTTCCAGGAGACAATGGGCAGAGAAAGAATTCCATGTGTTTGGTGGGTTTCTCTACTTTCCTTGGTATTTGGTCCTCCTATGGCCAAGGGAGCTGGACACATGAGGAGAGAGTGATGCTGCCGTTGCCTGAACAGACTGCTTCAGGTTCCCTGATGGCTATGGCTATGGATTTTAGAACTTAGGTAAATCACACCCATAGAGGTGCTGAGAAATTTGTCAATATTTACTGTGAGACAATGGGAAAAAGAAGACAGGACTGACCAGGCTGTATCTTGACAAGTCTGCTTTAATATAAAATAGAAATATTGTTACAGGGCTGGAAGCTGTAATTTTTTTGAGGTGTTGGCTTCTAGTGAACTCTAAGTTAATATGTTAGATTGCCAACCAGTTCATAAGCAGGGTGTGCAGGCTCAGACTACAGTTCCTATTGTGGCCAGTGGAACTGTGAAGTTTGATGGAAATAGCACTTCTTCAATCAGAACTTCCCACTGACTGCTCAGGCTACTCCTAACAACACTGTGTGGAAGATTGCAAGTGATTGCTTCTGTTTTCAAGATTGTGCTAGTAGCTGAAGGGGACGGAAGTCCGTTCTCCTTTTGGTCATTAGTTTCAGCAACAAGTTATGTGAATTGATTCATTTCACTGTGGAAGCATGATAAATTAGTATGTGCTGTAACTAAACACACACATGTATTATACATATGTGTGTGTATAAAATTCCTGGCAGCACCTTCTCTAGCAACTGCCTGTTTGAGTTATTGCCTTTAAGAGCCTTAATGCTAGTGTTTTGCATGCATGGCTTACAAACATTTCACTAATGATGTTCTTATAGTACTATAAACACATGAACTCTGTATTAACATACTGTGAGCCCAGCCTATTGCAAAAATGCAGTCCTTTTATAATATTGTCTACAGGATATCAGCACAACATAACTGGGATGAAGTGGAGTATTGTTTTCTTATTAGGTTAATTCTGTAGTAGAACACATACCTATTTTCAGTAAACACTGGTAATACAGTTTTGATATAAGGCTTTTTCAAATCAGATCAATGAAAGTATTAATAATTTTGGTTGCATAACAGCTCTGACATACTAGAATCACGTGTAGTGATATTCAGTGGTCTTTTTTCATGTCATGTAATGTTATCTATGTTGATATGTCCTTATGAATTTATCTAGTATAGAGGTATAACATGTTCTTACTTGATACCTGAGTATTGCATATACTCAGTGACTTAAAAGCAAAACTTCTTAAAAAGATTTTTCTTGGCAGCTCTAGGTTTATAACTTTAGGTAATGAATAGTAGTGGGACTAATAGCTTTAATGGGAGAATTGGGAATAAGAACTAAAGAGATCCAAGGTTGGCCAAAAGTTAGGAGAAATGGCTAAACAGTAAGTTTTTGTGTTTGTTTTCTACCTCCTAAAAATGTGGCCTACTTTTAGGGTTTAAGTCCTTAAGTATCATTGCCAAATAGTCATGAGTGTCACTTTTGTTCTAAAAATTATTTTTAAAGGTTTTTCCAATTCATCTCACACTTAACACAAATATATGTTTCAATTTATTCAAGAACTTATGAGGATAAAATGTCAGCAATAAACCTGCTCCTATAGCAGGGTCTGACAGGAAGGCGGGAAACAAAGCCATTGCTCTCTCTTTGGTATATCCTTAACTTCTAAGTCTTCCGCAGGAACCTCAGGCTAAAAGTCTCCTGTGGATGGATACCAGCCAGCAGTATCCATCTCGGCTGCGGATGTTCATCAACACACAAGAAAAATATACACAGAGACAACCAGGTCCTGTGGGGGAATGGGAACAGCAGGGCCACTCCTCATGTGGGGAGCGCCTTGGCCACCCTCTCTCCTGGAGGGCACCATGGCCACTCCTCACGTGGGGAGCACGTCGCTTGGCTACCCTCCCTGGGGGGGGAGAGTGCACCATTCCCCCTCGGGGGAGGCTTTTTATTGGTTTCGTTTGAATAAGAATTCAGGTAAAAGCTCATTACTCATTGCTAGGAAGTAAGGATCAAACAATAGATAACAAGGAAGTCTGAGGGCCTATTTTGAGTCAGGGTCAAAGAGCTGTAAAACTTTAAAGAACAAACTTACTTCTTCCTTGGATCCTTATTATTCAACTGAGAGCATTCTAAACAAAGCAGGTTTCACAGGATTTTACATATTCTTTCTTAGTCTTGATCACCTGGGAAACCCGCCCTCTTCAGCACAGAGCTGCACCACCCTGTCATTGTTTCAGACTTAGGTGGAGCAAGGGAACTAAGGCAACCAAGAGATAAGGAGGTTTTCTCCCAGACATTGAGGACTCAGGCTATGTCAAAGCCAAGGAGCGAGGGTCCATCACTCCCTTTTGCTGTAGCCCCCAAAGTCCTTTCTTGGGGGCCTCTCACGTGATCGTGCCTGTCTTAGATTGTTTCCCCCTTGGGGAATCTTACCCATCATTGGCTAACTGACCAAGCTTTGGGGTTCAGTTATGAATGAAGCAACAGAAGCAGCGCTCCTGCCAGGGAGATAAGCTTTTGTCTCCTTGGTGGCTTATAGTCCAAGGCCACTCCCTCAGCCTTAGCCTTGGTGGGGGTTACAGCTTCTGATACCAGGCAGGGCAGTTCCCAACAGTCTCCTATGTATTATCCACCCCCAAAGTAAATGGTTTCTTCCGGTGTTTTACACTGTGACCTGCATTATCCTTTTTTCCTAACTACATTTAAAATTATTTGATTTTATGATCTGTTCTTTCATATGGCATTGTGAGCAACTATCTTTGTTTTAAAACATGTTCCAGTTATACGGCTAACTCTTTGTTTTTTTTTTAATAAGAAAATAAAGAGTAGTGGATCTTCATTAGCCCATAAACTTCATTTTATGTCTCAACATTTAATGTCTAAGCCCTGGCTGGCGTAGCTCAGTGGATTGAGCATGGGCTGCGAACCAAAGTGTCTCAGGTTCGATTCCCAGTCAGGGTACATGCCTGGGTTGCAGGCCATGACCCTCAGCAACCGCACATTGATGTTTCTCTCTCTCTCTCTCTCTCCCTCCCTTCCCTCTCTAAAAATAAATAAATAAAATCTTTAAAAAAAACATTTAACGTCTAAAGAAAAAGAAGTATAGCTTTGTTTTTTGGTTAAACTTTAAATGTTTGTTTTGCATACTTGAATTTATTGTTTCCATGTTTTTAAGCTAGATGTGCCAGCTTTGTTTCTACACTGCAACTCAAAGTTAACATTTCTTATCACTCTATTTGAAAACCAGTAATTCAGAGAGGACTTTTGGCCAAGATGGAGGAATAGATAAACACACTTTCCATCCTCCCACAACCAAAAGGACAACAAATTTAAAAACAAAGAATAACTAGAATTGCCAGGAAATTGAACTGTATGGAAGTCTGACAACTAAGGAGTTAAAAAAAAAAACAACAACACATTTATACAGTCTGGTAGGAGGGGCAGAGATAGGCAGCTAGGGCAGAGAGGATGTGTGTGGCAAGGCAGTGGCTAGTGGACTAGGTGGTCCCACATTTGTGTGTGGGTAAACCAGAAGGAACAACTCAGGAGTGAGACAGACTGAACAACCCAGGGTTCCAGTGCAGGGAAATAAAGCCTCAAGAACCTCTGACTGAAAAAGCCTGTGGGGATTGAGGCAGCGGGAGAAACTCCCAGCCTCACAGGAGAGACCCACAGGGTCCTACAAGGTACACAAACTCACCCATCCAGGAATCAGCACCAGAAGGGCCCAATATGCTTGTGGGTAACAGAGAAAGTGACTGAAAGCCTGCCAAGAGTGGAGCGCTCACCATTATTCCCTCCTGGACCCCTCTCCCACATACAGCTCCACAACACAGCTATGTGGGTTGCCCCACCCTGGCAAATATCTAAGTCTCCACCCCTTACTACGTAATAGGCACACTGAGACAAATTATATATATATATATCCCAAATGAAAGAACAGATCAAAGCTTCAAAAATGGAACTAAGCAATGAAGATATAGTCAACCTATCAAATACAGAGTTCAAAACACTGGTAATCAGATGCTCACAGAAATGGTTTTGTATGATCACAAATTAGAGGCAAAAGTGAAGGCTATGCAAAGTGAAATAAAGAAAATGTACAGGGAACCAACAGTGATGAAAAGGAAACTGGGACTCAAATCAACGATTTGGAGCAGGAGGGAAAAATAAACATTCAACCAGAACAGAATGAAGAAACCAGAATTCCAAAAAATGAGGAAAACTTTAAACATTCCAACATCTGAATCATGGGGGTGCCAGAAGGAGATGACAAAGAGCAAGAAATTGAAAACTTATTTGAAAAATAATGGAGAACTTCCCTAATCTGGCAAAGGAAGTAGGCTTTTAGGAAGTCCAGGAAGCTCAGAGAATCCCAAAGAAATTGGACCCAGGAAAGCACACACCAAGATAAATCATAATTAAGTTATCCATGATTAAAGATAAGGAGTGAATCTTAAAAGAAGCAAGAGAAAAGGAGACAGTTACCTCCAAAGGAGTTCCCATAAGACTAGTAGATGATTTCCCAAAAGAAATCTTACAGGCAAAAAGGGGGTGGAAAAAAGTATGCCAAGTCATGAAAGGCAAGGACATACATCCAAGATTACTCTATCCAGCAAAGCTATAATTTAGACTGGAAGGGCAAATAACGTGCTTCCCAGATAAGGTCAAGTTAAAGGAGTTCATCATCACCGAGTCCTTATTATATGAAATGCCAAAGGGGCTTATCTAAGAAAAAGAAGATTAAAAATATGAACAGTAAAATGACAACAAACTCACAACTATCAACAACTGAACCTAAGAACAAAAACAAAGTGTGCAAACAACTACAACAGGAACAGAACCAGAGAAATGGAGATCACATGGAGGGTTATCAGCCAGGAGGGGGAGGGAGGAGAATGGGGGGGAAAGCAGGGGCAATAAGAAACATAAATGATAGGTACAAAATAGACAGGGGAGGTTAAGAACAGCATAGAAAAATCAGAAGCCAAAGAACTTATATGTACAACCCATGCACATGAACTAACATGGGGGAATGTTGGTGGCGGGGGGAGGGGGGACTGGAGTGCAATGTGGAGGGGAATAAAGGGGAGCAAAAGAGTGGGACAACTGTAATAGCATAATCAATAAAATATATTTTTTAAAAAGAAAACCAGTAATTTATTTACTCTTTCCTCAAACAAAATATTACATTTCTGATATATTGACAAAATAGAATTAAATTGAAGAAGAGGGTGGAATTGAAATTTAGACCACTCCTTATAGTACTAATCAAAACGTATACTTCATTCAAAGTGAACTTATTGTGATTTTGGATTGGCTTTAAAAATCACAGCCTTAGCAGCAATAATCAGAATGGACAAACACTGCCCTTTTCCTTGTGGAGAGCAGTCTCAAGTAAAACCTGCATATAACTAGCAATAAGTAAATTGAGCAGTTGTATACTATTTATGAACTGCATGTTTTAACACTTGTGTATAAACTGCTTTTTCCAAATTCCATATAACTTTTAAATGGCTGAAACTACTGTTGTATAGATTAGTCTGTATTTTTGACATATTTATCTAACTTCAAAAAAATAAAATTTGTCTTGACAAGTTTTCTCAAAAACAGATTTAGACAGAGAGGCAGATACAGAGAGTCACAACTCACCAAGAGCAGAAGCTGCTACTGGAACAAGGACTGTTCCTGTTACCTAACCTATCATGTCCAGTTTTCAACAAAAAATTACAAGACATCCTATAAAGGCACAAAACACAATTTGAGATACAAAGTAATTATCACAACCAGGTTCAAATGTGGCAGAAATTTTAGAACTAACGGTCTGAGAACTTAAATAACTGATTAATATGCTAAGGGCTCTCACAGAAAAAGTGGACATCATGCAAGAGCAGATGGCTACTGTAAGCATACAGCTGGATACCTTAGGAAAGAACTAAAGGGTATTTCTAGAGATGGAAAACACTGTACCAAACAGAGAATGAATGACTTTGGTGGGCTCATCAGTGGACTGGGTGTGGCACAGAAAGGAACCAGTGAGCTTGAACATATGTCAACAGAAACTTCCCAAACTAAACAACAAAGAGGAAAAATGGGAAAAAAAATTAAAGAACAGAATGTGCAAGAATGTAGAACAATCACAAAAATTCTACCATATGTGTGACAGGTGTACTAGAAGGAAAAGAAAAAGAGAAAGGAATAAAAGAAATATTTGAAGCAATAAGGACTGAGAATTTCTCCAAGTTAATGAACACTAAACCACAGATGCAGAAAACCTAGAGAACAGAAAGAAGGATAAATACTGAAAACTGCACACTTACTTAGGCATATTATATTCAAGCAGTTGAAATTCAAAAACAAAGTGAGAATCTTTATTGAAACCAGAGAAAGAATGTTCACCTTGCTTGTAGAGGAACAAAAATGGGAACCATGTCAGACATCTTTTCAGAAATTGTGCAAGCAAGAAGAGAGTGGAGTAAAATATTTAAAGCATTGAATGAAAAAAACTATCAACTGGAATTCTGTATCAGGTGAAATTATTCTTCAAAAGTGAAGAAAAAATACAAATACTATATGATTCCATTTATATGAGGTGTCTAGAGTAGTCAAATTCATAGGGACAGATAGTAGAGGGTGGTTGTCCTGGAGAGGAGGAATGGAAAACTATTGTTTAATGAGGGCAGAATTTCTGGATGTGGGTGATAGTGATTGGTGAACAAAATATGAATGCACTTAATGAATGTCACTGAAAAGTAGATTAAGAATGGTTGAAATTATAAATTTTATGCTATGTATATTTTTTATTTTACACTAAAAATAAAGAGTTTTTAAATGGAGAAAAAAAGAACAAAAAATGAAAGAGAAAGCAAGATTTTCTCAAACAAAAATTGATGGAATTTGTCACCAATAGACTTGCCTTGCAAGAAATGGTAAAAAGGAATTCTTTCCAGAGAAGGAAAATGATATAGGTTAGAAATTTGGTTCCAAATAAAGAAAGGAAAAGCGTTAGAGAAGGCAACCACTAAAAAAAAATTAAAATAAAAAAATAAGTATAGTTGAGGAGAAAAAATGGAATCACATACAATGCTCAAGTAAAACCAAGTAAGACAGAAAAGGAGGGGAAGATCAAAAATCTTTTTTTTTTAAAGATTTTATTTATTTATTTTTAGAGAGGGAAGGGAGGGAGATAGAGAGAGAGAGAGAGAGGAACATCAATGTGCAGTTGCTGGGGGTTATGGCCTGCAACCCAGGCATGTACCCTGGCTGGGAATTGAACCTGGGACACTTTGGTTCCCAGCCCACGCTCAATCCACTGAGCTATGCCAGCCAGGGCTAATAAATAAAATCTTTAAAAAAAAGTCAGTCTTTACCTTAACTGAGGCTGTCTATTCCCTTCCCTTCCCTTCCCTTTCTTTCTTTCTTTCTTTCTTTCTTTCTTTCTTTCTTTCTTTCTTTCTTTCTTTCTTTCTTCTTTCATTCTTTCTTTCTTTTAGTATCTATGATAACATACCTAATAACATACTTTTGCAATATCGAAGTAATTTCCTTTTCCCAACCTCCACCTCTCAAAGCACAACCACCAAAGCAGAGACCACAAATCCCCTCATTGTTATTATTATCACATTACTTGTTAACTGTTAACTACCCTATATCCAACTATGTAGAAGAAGTGTGTGTGTATTCCTTTTCGTTTTTAATCCAGTCCCAGAGACTTACCCCATTTTGCTTTCTCCCACCCATCACCAGTGAATTTCATGTAACCCCTTTGTACCTCATCCTTTGATTGTAATAAAATAAGGCACAACCCTGCCATTCTCTGGAGCATTATCTCACCTGTTGAGATTGTGCTTCCCAGCAATTGTTGTCAGTTTGGGTCAAACAAACGCATAAAAATTCTTACAGGTTTGGATGGTTCTTATGTTGACAATACCTACCAAAAGACAGAGACTATCAGAGTTATCTCAAAAAACAGATTGTCTACAAGAAACCCACATTAAATATAAAGAGACAGATACTTACTTTTAATTTTTAAAGTAAAGAGGAAAAAATATACCATGCTAATACTAGTCAGAAGGAAGTTGAAATAGCTCTGTTGGTTTCAGACAAAGTGGACTCCCTAGATCTAAATGTAAAATCCAAACTTTAAAACTTTTAGAAGATGTTATATGAGATAATCTAGAGGTAACCTTAGGCTAGTGATGACTTTTTAGATACAATGCTAGAAGCACAATTCAGGAAAGAAAATATTGATTAATTGGGCTACATTAAAATTAAACACTTCTGCACTATGGGAGATGCTGGTAAGAGAATAGAAAGCTAAGCCACAGATTGTGATAAAATATTTGCAAAACACATATCTAATGTAAGATTTGTACTCAAAATATACAAGACCTCTTTAAACTCAACAATAAGAAAACAAACAACTCAATTTAAAAAAACGAGCAAAAGATCTGAACAAGACTCCTCACCAAATAAGATATAGAGGTAGCCAATAAGCATATAAAAAGGTGTTTCACACCATATGTCCTTAGGAAAATGAAAATTAAAATAATAATGAGAGACCACTATATACGTGTTAAAATAAATGGCTAAAGTCCAAAACCATGAAAAGACCAAATGCTGGCAGAGATGTGAAGCAAGAGGAATTCTCATTCATTGCTGGTGGGAATCCCAAATGGTGCAGCCATCGGTTTGGTGGTTTCTTTCTTTCTTTTCTTTATTCTTTAATCCTCACCGAAGAATATATTTATTAATTTTAGAGAGAGGAAGTTGGGGGGGAGAGAGAGAGAGAGATCCATCAATGTGAGAGAGAAACATTGATTAGTTGCCTCCTCCCGACTGGGGACTGAATCTACCACCTAGGTATATGCCCTGACTGAGGATCAAATCCACATCTTTTTCCAGCACTGGCTATACTCCAACCAACTGAGTTACCTAGTTACGCCAGTTTGGTGGTTTCTTATAAGGGTAGGTTTCTTACAGTCTTAACATACAATCCAGCTATTGCCTTCCTTAGTATAATATTTACTCAAAGGTGAAGTTTGGGCCTAGATGGAAGTGTAGGTAGAAATGCTTCACTTCCTCACACAACCAAAAGAAAGATACCAACTAATCTAAAAACAATAAACAACCAGAAGAGCCAGAAAATCAAACTGCATGGAATTCCTACAACCAAGGAGCTAAAGAAACATTCTCTCAGACTTGTAGGAGGGGCAGAGACAGGCAGAGAGGTTGTGTGGCCAGGCAGCAGACAGGTGAAGTGGGGCTGGCTGAACAGGAAACTAAAGACTCAAAAAGTAGCTGGAAACTACTGCAGGAGTTGCCACAGAGAGAGAAACTCCCAGTCTCACACAAGAGAGTTCATTGGAAAGTGGGGCTGGAACAGAGTGATCCAGCTGCATTGTTCCCTCTCTGACCCCCCCTCCACAAACAGCACCCCATCACAGCAAAGAGAGTTGCCCCACCCTGTTGAATACCTAAGGCTCTGCCCCCAAACAACATAACAGGTGCACTGAGACAAAGAAATATGGCCCAAATGAAAGAACAGAGCAAAACTCCAGAAAAGAAGCTAAGTGATGAGGAGATAGACAACCTATCTGATGCAGAATTCAAAACATTGGTGATCAGGATGCTCACAGAAATGACTGAGCTTGGTCGCAAAATGAAGAGATAAATGGAGGCTACTAAAAGTGAAATAAAACAAAATATACAGGGAACCAACAGTGAAGGAAAGGAAACTGGGACTCAAATCAATGATTTGAAACAAAAGGAAGAAATAAACATCCAACTGGAACAGAATGAAGAAACAAGAATTAAAAAAAAATGAGGAGAGGATTTGAAACCTCTGGGACAACTTTAAACATTCCAACATCCAAATCATTGGAGTGCTAAAAGGAGAAGAATAAGAGCAAGAAGTCAAAAACTTATTTGAACAAATAATGAAGGAAAATTTCCCCAATCTGGTGAAAAAAATAGACTTCCAGGAAGCCCAGAGAGTCCCAAAGAAATTGTATCCAAGGAGGAGCACACCAAGGCACATCATAATTAAATTAACCAAGATTAAAAATGAAGAGAGAATCTTAAAAGCAGCAAGAGAAAATGAGAGGGTTACCTACCAAGGAGTTCCCATAAGACTGTCAGCTGAGTTCTTGAAAGAAACCTTACAGGCAAGAATGGGCTAGAAAGAAGTACTCAAAGTCAAAAAAGGCAAGGACCTACATTCAAGATTACTTTCTATCCAGCAAAGCTATCATTTAGAATGGAAGGGTAGATAAAGTGCTTCCTAGATAAAGTAAAGTTAAAGGAGTTCATCATTACCAAGCCCTTACTATACGAAATGTTAAAGGGACTTATCTAAGAAATAGCAGAAGATCAAAAACTATGAACAGTAAAATGACAAGAAACTCACAACTATCAAAAACTGAGCCTAAAAAGAAACAAAAATAAAACTAAGCAAACAACTAGAACAGGAACAGAACCAGAGACATGGAGATCACTTGAAGGATTTTCAGTGCAGAGCAGGAGGGGAAAAGTGGAGGGAAAGGTACAGACAATAAAAAGAATAATTGGTAGGCATAAAATAGACATTGAGAGGTTAAGAATGGTATAGAAGACAGAGACGTCAAAGAACTTACATGTACAACACATAGCCATGAACTAAAGGAGGAGAATGCTGCAGGGTTGGGGGGTGAAGGGCGGAGGGGTGACAAAGGGGAAAAATTGGGAAAACTGTAATTGCATAATCAATAAAATATACTTAAAAAAGATTTACTCAAAGGTGTTGAAAACCTGCACATGAATGTTTATAGTGGCTTTAATCATAATTACCAAAATCTGGAAGCAACCAAGATATCCTTTAGTAGGTGATGGATACATACATTGTAGCACATTCAGATAACAGAATATTACTCAGTGATAAAAGGAAATGAGCTCTCAGGCCATGAAAAGACATGCAGGGAGCTCACATGCATATCACTAAGTGAAAAAAGCCAATTTGAAAGCCTGCTTACCATCTCATTTCAACTCCAGGACATTGTGGAAAAGGCAAAACTATGGAGACAGTAAAACCATCAGTGGTTGCCAGGAGTTTGAGGGGAAGAAAGAGGAAATGGGCAGAGCATGGGGGATTTTTAGGGCAGTGAAACCACTATTTGACACTGTAATGGTGGATACCTGCCACTGTACATTTGTCAAACTCATAGAATGTACAACTCCAAAAGTGAACCCTAATGTAACTCATGAAATTTGGGGGATGATGATGTGTCAATGTAGGTTCATTGATTTTAGCAAATGTTTCACACTAATGTAAAATGTTAATAACAAGAGCAACTGAGTGTGTAGCAGAGAGGTGGTACAGGAGAACTCTCTATACTTTCTGCTCATTTTTGCTGCAAACCTAAAACTGCTCTAAATAATGAAGTCTATTAATTGAAAAAATAGAAGCTCCAACTCTTTAGCTCAAAGTCTTGCATTAATTAACACAAAAGTATTCTGTAGTTAATAGCATTTACTTACAAACAAAATTAAAATGTTTAAACAGTTTGTTCTCTTAATAAATGTGTTCTTTATTACATTGCTTCCTATAGTAACCTTTTCCCACTCATTTAACAAATACTTGAACATTTACTATGTGCCAGGCCTAACGCAGTACTGGGTCCTTGTTGAATAAATGAATGAGTGAGTATGTGAATGAGTGAGTGACACTAGCCCTGCTTGATGTTCAGTGCCCTCATTCTTTTTTTTTTTTAACTTTTATTTATTTATTTATTTTAGACAGAAGGGAAAGGAAGCAGAAAGAGAGGGAAAGAAACATCAATGTGTGGTTGCTTCTCACGTGGCCACCACTAGGGACCTGGCCTGCCACTTAGGCATGTGCCCTGACTGGAAATCGAACTGGCAACCCTTTGGTTCACAGCCCATGCTCAATCCACTGAGCTACACTAGCCAGGGCCCTCATTCTTTGCTCTACCTCCTCTCAGCTCTGTCTTTGCATTGAAGGCAGTTTTGCTGTCCACAAACAGGGATTTTCTTTGGCGTTTCTGATGTTGTAGCTAGTTAGAGGGTTTGGGAGCATCAGATTTTTATAGCAAATCAACAGAGAATAGGAAGCAGGCAGACTTTGAGATAGTGCATTTTAGAACTTCTCCGTCACCTGTCATACTCCACATTTGCAGGTCTGGGTTTCTCAAAGCATTGCTTTCTGAGGAGCAAGGACCATTTGGGCAGAGTTATTTGTCTACTAAACAGTCACAACGTCATTCAAGAGAAAAGCTGAAAGCTAAGTCAGGTGATTTGCAGAATCAGACCTGACTTCAGCCTTTGGTTCAGTAAGCTAGACTTGCCAAGTTCCAACGGTGAGACTTTGACCCGAAGTCTAATCTAGTATGTGTTCTTAGGCTCCTGTGTCAAAGCCCCATAGTTAAACTCATCCAGGTAGATGAATTCTCAATCTTAACTGATGAAATGGGATTACATTCTATTTTTTCTTAAGTCTTTAACAAAAACTTTGCACAGCTATGAGGATCAACCACATCATCTTACTTCAGCTACTGGAAGGGTCAATATTTGTCTAAGTCTTAATGCTGATGACTTAGAATGCGCCCTTAACCTGTTTCTGTCCCAGCTGGTTTCAGAAAAAGAGTTTAACATAAATCATTATATAACTAACATCCTTGTATTTGGGTGGCAGCAAATTGTAATATCCTTTCTTACAAGATCATTACAGACTGGGAAGCCATCACTGACTGTATTGAAGGGTGAATAATACCCCATGACGAACGGGTAATGAAAAGTTTGATTCTATTTGTTTCTTTTGTGCCCATTTTCCAATACAGCTAGGAAATAGGAAGGTGGTGCAGGGAGACTTTAAAATTATAGTATTACTTATAATGATACATTTTATTATATAGCAAGGAAAGGAGAGACGGGAGAAAGGAAAAGCACAGAGATGAGTAAAGATCATAAGTTGTTTGAGAATTTCTCCACATCCACCCTTCCCTTTGAGTTTTTTGTCACTCTCCCTGACACTGGCTCAAAACCTCATCATCCTTTGCTGCCTTCCCTTCTCCAGGCAGGCACCACACCGATTCTCCTGATTTCTCTCATATCTCTACTCTCTATCTTTTCGATGACTTTATTCAGATTCTTGTCACCTCTTCACTGGATGAATCTTTCATTCATTTCATTCACTCAGCAAACATTGGTTGAGTATCTGCCAGCATGCAAGGGCCCAGAAACACAAGTGTGAGTGACAGATCTGAGCCCTCTGTCATGAGACCTGCCATGGGAGCTGACAAGAAGGGCGACATGGAACACCTGTCCTGAGTATTATGAAAAGGGAAGTCTGGTGTTCTGAAAGTGGGTGAAGGCAAGTGACCCAGGTTGTGGGTTCAAGCACTGCATCCAGGGGCTGTGACATATGAGTTGAGACCTGAAGAGGAAAGTTTGGGGTGGTGGAGAGAATTTTCTAAACAGGCCTTGCCATGCCCCTCCACTCCTGACACCCAGAGTGCTTCTGCCTTGGACAGACAGCTCCACACCTCTTGGCATCTTATTCAGACCACACACTCACTTTCTACCTTTACCTCCCACACACTGTGTTTGCAGATTCTGTTCCCATCACACACTGTTCCATAGGGTGTTTTGCAGTTTTTGTACCCAGGTCTTTGTGCATGTGATTTATTTCACTAGGATTTTGCTTTCTCCATCTTGAAAATTTATTCTTGTTCTTCAGGGCCCAGCTTAGAGGTTACTTTGATTAATTCTATAATTTTTTCCCTGACCGTTCTATGTGTTACTCACAGAGACTGTTGTGCTATGTTATATTGATAGTTTATTTGCATGTTCTTAGGGTAAAAGATGGTTGAGGATAGAAAACTCATTATTACTTTTTCCAGTACCCAGCACCCAGTACCCAGTACCCAGCACCAGGTACCCAATACCCAGTACACAGCAGGTTTTCAGCGACTTTTTGTTAAATTGAATAAACACTCACTTAGGTAACCCAGTTAATGATTTTAAAAAAGATTCTTCTTTTATTAGGAAATTGTCTCTGCAAAATTGCAACCTTGTGGGTATAATATTGCTGTAAATTTTTTTATATGTAATTAAAAATTAATAGCCTACAATAGCTAGGACCTAAGTCCATGTAATTTAGTATGGTGTAAGAAGTGACCCTGAAATGTTTCCTAAACTTATGCCAGGTGAACAAGGTCAAGCCCTGCAGAGGTGCTGCAAGCATAATTAAGACAATGTAGTTGAAAAGGGAGCCCACACAAGCTTTATGTACTGGTGCTTAGTAGTTAAAAATGACACTAAGGCAAAAAGTCCATTTTCCTGAACCCAAGTCTCACTGTAATTGTGATGGATAGTGAGCTCAATCCTCCCTGCTGGAGAACCATGTGGGCTGTTGGTTTTGAGAACTGTCTCAAAACTGTTGGTTTTGAGAAAAGCCCCTCTGTCACACGATTCAGCAATGCAAAGAGGAGGCGGCCAACATTGTCTTTATGCTGTTAATTGTTCTGTGCTCTACGGTTTATGAAGTGCTTTCATGCACATTATCTTATTTAGAAACAGCTCTCTGAAGTAGGTGAGGTAGATGTTTTCATTTTAAAGGCAAAGAAGCTATGGGCTCAGAAAGTTTCATTCATTTCTTCATTTAACAAATATTTATTGGATGTGGTTGGGCCAACACATGAAGTAAGGCACTTGCCTGGGCATGTATGCATATTCAGATCCAGCCTTCTGACTCCTCACCCATGCCATGCTCTTTCCACCACCCCACATGAATGAAATAAACATCAATGGAAATAGAATGTCGGAGTGGGCAAGAATAACTCAATTCTGTAAATTTTAGCTGTTAACATATCTGGGGTTCATTTCATACCTCACTTCTCCACTTAGACTCAAAGTTGAGCTTCAAATAAAGAGGCCTCTTCTCTCTGCCTTTCAGTATCCTTTGAAGTTTCCAGCACACATGGAATCTTCGGCATGATCCCATGAAATATTTCTGAGTTGAATTTTTTTCTATGCCAAGGCCCAGCCACCTAATTGAGCGACTTGAGGGCTTACTTGCTTGGAAGTCTTTGGCTTTTGTTTACTGGACAATTGCTTTTTTTTTTTTTTTTTTTTAATGAGTGGGCCATTGGATTAATAGCCAAAACTTGTATGTGAGATCCTGTGTGATATATAAACTGGATAATTTAACCCTTTGATACAAGACATTTCCTCACACAACACCCACTGAAGTGTCTTCATGGAGCTAAATAAACAGAGACTCTCACAGCATCTGCCTGCTCTGAGTGCACAGAGTAGGAGCCTGAGCATGTGGCCTGGGCAATGGCAGTCTCTCCCTTGGTGGGAGTCCACAGTTCTGCCCACCCACCCCCAGGAGCTAGTCTCTCTGCCCTGGACGATGGGTCAGGAGGCAGGAGGCAGAGATAAGCCTCATTGGCAGGTGAGGGAGTTACCCTGACTTAGGGGTCTCCTTCCCCTTAAGAGACATTGACATAGCTTCCAGGATCCCCATGGGGGTATGCTTCATAGCCAAGGGTATAACTTCCTGTCAGGCGGTTGCATGCTCCTGGTCCTGATGCAGTTATCAGTCAGATTGTCTCTACCACATAATGTTGGCTAATGACATATAGTTATTCTGTTCTGTCTATCTGTTTCCAGAACACAGCCCAGAAGTTAACCACAGATCACATTCTTATACAGAAGGGAAAGATTTTGTTAACCTTTTGCCCACATCCCCATCAAGACCTAGATATTAATATTTCCCTTTTTTCAGATCTTAGGAATATCATAAGAACATATAAACATATTTGAAAAGTTTGAAAGAAAATTTAGATTAATGCTATGATTTTGCCATCATATTCTTGATTAAGTTAAACTTAGGACATATTGCCCACATCCTTGACATCCAGAGGTAAACCCTATTTTCTTCAGTGTGAGGTAAATGGTGGTGCTTGGTGATACCAACAGAGCTGTCCATTATTCTTGTGCTGTTGTGTGTGTATCTGTCTTGCAAGAGCACACAGGGAGCTCTGCAGAGTCAGCAACAATGCAGATGGATGACAGGTTTGATGATGGTGTGCTGTGTCATGCAGGCACACCCAGTCACACAGCCCTGACCTGGAACCATCCTGGGAGAAGTACTGCTCACCTGTTCTCACTCAAGTCTACCACCCAGGCAGGATCATAAGCCCTGGTGGGTTCACCCCATTCAGTCACATCTCTTAGCAATGTCTGAATGTAACTCAGGTCACTATCGGGATCTATGGGAAAGTTGGAGTCCTGGTTATTGGGCATAAATGAACACTATAAGTTATTGTTGGGAATAAAGGGGTGGGACAGAAGAGAAAGCCTATGATTATAACAATGCAGAGAATGAAAAATGTTGAAAGGGAGATATAGATAAAAGACTATACAGGGTTTTTAGTGCTGAGTGTATGAAGAACAGGTGATTTTCAAACAGGCTTAGTGAGAGGTAAATCAAGAAGCAACAAGAAGTGAGGACTGCTTTGAGGTGACCCAATCATTGGGAAGTTTTGTGGTCATGGAGATAGTGTGAACAGGACCCCCCCCCCCAAAGGGTCAGGAGGCTGATGAGGTGCCTTCCTCACAATACAATGGTTTTATCAAAGGAGTTTCTTCTTTAGCTTTGATGACCTACTGGGAGCAGACAAGTTGTGGCTGTGAGCTCTTTATAACCTACTGCATTTGTTTACTTGGCGCTGTACCTCATAATGTAACTGTGATTCATGTCTTTAAACTCTTTGAGATGGGAGCAGCCAGTTGTACTAGAGTAGCTTCTTGTGTAACTATAAATTATAACATTTGGAGATAAAGATGCCACAAGTACCAGTTGTGCAGGGAGACACCAGACATAGTGCTTGGGTATATATTAAACATTACACACTATTTTCACCCCAGAGACGATCATGTTTTCATGGGGAAGCCAGGGAGATCCAATCAATAGCTGTATCAGCAAGGTTATTAGGTGGATGGTGATCACCTTGTGCAGTGGGAGGATGTGGAGTACATAGTGAGTTACAGCTTCCTAAAGGAGGTGAAATGTAAAATAAAGCAAAACTGGAACTTGACCAATCACAGGTGAGGAAGGTGTGCACAAGGAATGTAGGAAAGAACAGGCATATTGAATTTATGTCTGACTGCCACTATGACATACACCAGTTCTATGGGTTTAACCCTGTTTTCCAGTTTTTCACAAAGTCAGGTTGTCTTTGGCACATTTCTTTTGGTCCAGCTTACCGATAATATTATTCCACATCATTCTCACAGCCAGGAGTTGCCTGGAAGGACAGAAGGCCACCTACCCATCTTTTATTCCTGTCCTTCACAACTGTCCCAGAAGAACTGGGTAAACTTCTGGAGTGGTCCCCTCAACCCTGGTCCTTCCTGGCATAACTTTTTTCTCTGTTTCACTGACAGCGATTTATACAGATGTGATGGCATGTGGTTACTAGTGACTGTTGGAAATATTGCATACACTCCTACAGCTGAAGTCACACATTCTAAGGACTTCCAGACCAATTTCCCTTGCATATTCATTCATTGCTTTTGCATCTGTGTGCAAATCATGCACTATCAAGTGTATCTTCTAAATATGATTTTAGGCTTCACAAAAATCCTTGAAATGGAAGTTTTGATCTTCATTCCATAGACAGTCCAGGGTGCCCGAAGTACCCCTGGTGAGTGGTGTGCCTGAGAGGCACAGTTGTGCATGGCTCATAGGTAGGACTCAGACTGCAGTCATCATGCAAAGAGTTCCTCATCAGAATCCGAAGTCTGCCAAATTCTGGGCTCATGAGCTCCATAGCAGTGCGTACAAGATTTGCTTCTATGTGCTCATCCACATTTTTCTAGGGAAAGTGTGTGTAGCATTAATGAGATTCTCTAAGACATCCATGGTCTCAGAGATGAGCAGTATGTAATCATGCTCACCACCACAGCTCATATCTGTGTCTTTCCAATTGTTGGCTCCTGGAGAATACCAACTCTTTCAGGTTTAAATTTCTGGTTTTTCTGATGTCTCTGAATGTAGTGTCAGGTTCCATTTGTCACATGACTAACTTTGCCCAGACAATTGATGTCTATGATGTTGGTTATAAAATGTTCCTGATTATGGTCCTTTTTTCCCCTCTGTTGTCTGTGATACAGTGTGGACCCAGATACTGATGAAGGAAGCACAATGTTTGAAAATAAAGATTGTAACCATAAAAGGCTACACTTGCTGGAGCATTTTTTATACTTGATTATAGTAGCTTCTCTGTTTGGAAAGCTGGCACTTTATTATACTTCTTACAATGTGCTGTGCACAGTAAGAACACAGCCTACCTCTGGGCTCTGTCCCTTTGAGGTGCCCCTCATTCTCAGCTGTCCTTGGGTGCTCACAGAACACCAGCTCTGTCTTGTCCCTGTCAGGACACTGAGAGCTTGACAATTACCCTGATGTTCCACAGCACAAAGTATGATTGCCTTACTGTCCCATCAGGAGAACTATGCCCTGGCAGATGGTGTCTGAGAGCTAATTACTTGAGACTCGTGGGAATAGCAAGGTAGGTGGCCAGCTGTGGGAGAGAGATAGGTGCAGAGAAAGTCTGAGGATGACAGAGCCAAGGAGTTAACCCTTTCTCAGCCATCTTGTAACACTGGAGGGTGTGATGGCAGCCTGGGCACAAGGGGTCACCTGGGTTCTTGCGGTTAACACAGGCTTAGTTCAGATCCCCAGGGCCATTTGCTCTCCTCTTCTGTGATATGTTGAGTGACAATCCCAATGGATAATATGAATTGAAGAGGGAGAAACAGAAAAATATCTGAGTTTGCATTTATAACAAGTCAAATGTCTGTAGAACTTGGGAGGAGGATAGGGAAGTGAGTTAAGCTAGCAGATCTAAGTAATCCCAGATGCCCATGGTAGGTTATCAGTTATCAGCGCCCTTTCCTTCCCTCTTTCCATCTCTATGAAAAGTCTCATTTGTTAGTTAACATAAACCCAAAGGAGGCCTGACTGGTGTGGCTCAGTGGGTTGGACATTCCACAAACCTAAAGGTCACTGGTTCTATTCCCAGGAGGTCAAGGGCACATGCCGGGGGTTGAGGGCTGATAAAATTTTCTCTACCTCTTTTTCTCCTTTCCTTACCCTCTCTCTAAAAATAAATAAAATGTGTTTTAAAGAGAGATAAACCCCAAAGAATACTGAGGCACTTGAGAGGTGATTGTCTGCTTCAGAGCTGCTCAAGTAGAAATTACAGTCAATGATGGAAACTGTTTTACAACTTTTCTCTCAGAGTTATTGTTTACATTGTCTGTTGCTGTGTAACAAACTACTCCAAAAACTGAGTGATTTAACAAATCAATGGTCCTCCTGGCCTAGTGACTCAGTTGGTTGGAGTGTCATCCTGTACACTGAAAGTTTGAGGGCTCAATTCCCAGTCAGGGCACATACCTAGGTTGTGGGTTTGATTCCCATTTGGGACATTTATAGAATCGATGTTTCTCTCACAGATCAATGTTTCTCCCTGCCTCTCTTCTCTCACACTAAAATCAATAAACTTATTCTTGTGAGAATTTTAAAAAAAGATACCAGTGATTTATTATTTCTCATGACTCTGTGGGTTGGTAGGGCTCAGTGGAGTGGCATTTGCCCATCCCATGTGGGGTCTCCTATACAGCTTCCTTCTGCTGGGTGCTGGGCTGGGGCTGGTATGTCCAGGATGACCACCTTTCCTTCATCACTGTCTCTGAACTTGGCAGAACTTGGCAGTGTAGCCTGAGTGTCTTACACATCAGCTGATCCCCAGGTGAGTCCCAACGCTGCCTGAAAATCAGCTCTGCCACATTCTGTTGGTCCCAGTGAGTCACAAGGGGAATCCATGGCCATGCAGCAGGGGTAGTAGAGTTTCCATCTTCAGTATATCAGTTGCCTACCTTAGAGCACGTGCTTTGACATTGAGAGCTTATTAAACACAGATACATAATTATCTTACATATTACATGGGGCAATTATACCCTCACTCCTGGGAGGACCACAGCTCCAAGAAGGAAAGGGACTTGGTCAGTGAAAGGAGGAGCTGGTCTTGTCCCTTGACACCTGAGCTCTGTGTCCTGCACGTGCCCTGAGACAAAGCTTCACCCAGAGGGAGGGGGTCTGAATTTTGGAACTCAGCATCAAGGTTGATAAAAAGGGAGGTGCTGACCTGGGTAAGTACGGTCTGGTCCAGTATGAAAGCAGCCACGTGACCTTCTTGCCTGGCTCATAAATGACTTCTGAGTGTAACAAATGTAGCCCAAGGGGTGCAAGTCTCTGGTGAGTGTGACGAGCTGGAGGCCTGTGTGGTGGCTTTCTGGGGTTGTAGAGCTGGCAAGCCAGGCTTGTCTGCCTCTAAATTTCCAGGTCTGTGTTGCACTGGTAAATTGCTGCCACTGGTTGGTTTGTAGTTATTTTGCTTTTCAAACTAAACCTCAGGAAAATTCTGGAAAAAAAGAAAGCTCTGAAATAAAAACCTTTTATCATTTTCATTTTTCTCTCTAAACAAGTGTCTCCAGTGTCTATTCATTTGCTCGTGCTCCAGGTGCCCAGCTTCCCTGATCACCCCTGTCACTGCCACAGTGGACACAGATGTTTCCTTAGGTGACCCAGTTATTAATAACGTCCGTTCCTACTTCCATCACAAGACTGCAGTGTTGTTTCCAGCGTTTGTTGTGCTCAGTGTTTTCCTCCTTATTTCACGCACATGGTTTTATTGTCTCCTTGTGACAGTGATTCTCTCATGGGGCTGATTTTAGCCTCTCACTGTCTTAAGATCAGTTATTTTAAAACATTTTCTCACAATATTCTGTGTATTTTTTACAGCACAGAAGTTGTTATATGATTAGACAGCTTCTCATGTGTGACCTAGTGTGAAAAAATTTTAATAAGTACACAGACCAGTCATTCACTGGGTTATATCAGTGACAAGATATACACAGTCCTATGGAACTTAGTATTTTGTAATCTGAAGTAATGAAGAGCCATTGCCTGAAATCTTGTGGTTTCTCAGAGTTTTCCGACAATAGTGAAAGTGTGGTTAATAGCTACTATTTGCTTTGCTTTAAGTAGGAGTTAGGAGGCGCAACAAGGAATGTCACAATGTTAGACAATCAGATGCAATCAACTGCTGGGAATGCCAGGGGTGGGGTAACAGAGGGCCAGCAGGGTTGAGAGTCAATGACAGTGTTTCAGTGGACTTTATCATGACTCCACTTCAATCTAGAAAGTCTCTGTTCTAATTTCATGCAAATCAATGGCAGGGTGATGGACAAGAGGTGATTGGACAGGGAGGGGGCAATCAGCACCAAGAAGGCAATGAAGTCTTTGCCACATCTTGGGACACCATGAGAGCTCCCACCATGGGAGCTACTAGCCAATTTACTGGACACTCTTCCCTTCTGAGGGTCTTGATTGATCATTCCAGCAGACAGCCATCTCTCCCAACTTCTGTAGAACTTTCCATTACTCCTAAGGCACATGTCCCAACCTGCCCATTCTGTAGTTAGTTTTGTACCTTATCTATCCTAAATTTGATTATAAATTTCTTAGGCACAAGAATTCTTCCTTCTACCCATCTCTCTACTCACTGCCTGGAACTATGTCCAACTGTCATCTGGGTTTCAGTTGATCCAGGATAGCATTGATCCTTGGGAAATGTATTAAAAATTGTGTTGTATAACCAAATTTACCCATAGTGCATTCTTTTCGTGACATTCATAATAACCACATGCTCTTGTATGTGGCTCGAAGTCTGAAGTCTTTTTCAATTCCGTATGAGTTTAGAATGGGATTCTTATATGTAAATAAGGAAGATGAATGTTGCAATAATAGAGACGCTGATTATCACAATTTTACTAAGAGAACTTAACTAAAAACCTTCTTGATTTCTCCAAAGTCATGTGTTTTATAAAAGTATGTGAAAGGGAAAAACTGACAAATGGCTGGGATCCATTCAGATAACTTACCCAAGTATTTCAGGTTACAAACCTTTTCTGTCTCTTAAGTTTTCCTAAATTCTTCTCTATCATTAAAACACCATTTAGAGTTAAATTTTTTTTCAAAGATTTTATTTATTTATTATTAGAGAGGGAAGGGAGGGAGAAAGAGAGAGGGACAGAGAAACATCAATGTTCGGTTGCTGGGGGCCATGGCCTGCAATCCAGGCATGTGCCCTGACTGGGAATCGAACCTGCGATGCTTTGGTTCACAGCCCACACTCAATCCACTGAGCTATGCCAGCCAGGGCTAGAGCTAACTTTTTAAGCCTTCAGAGGCCTTGAGTTTCAGACCATTATTAAGTATCCAGGGTCCAGGAGACTGCCATAAGCAGTAATGGTACTTCCGCAGGATTGTCACAGGTTCTACTGGACAGATCTTGTCCCATTTAAGATCAAATACTTGCTGTTTATACTGGTAAAACTACATTCCATAATTTAAATTTGTAAAATAGGGGATTTAATTGCATTTCACACAGTTTAACTGAATGCTAGTGAAAATATTAACTATTTAAAATTGTTTTTACCAAAATGATAGATAGTTTAAACATTCAAGAAGAACAAAGGCTTTTAAAGGAAATATTTATTTTATTTTATTTTATTTTAATTGTTGTTACAGTACAATTTTCTATCTTTTACCCCCATTCCAACCCACCCACCCAGCCCTCTCCTCCTCCCTCCCATTTCCACCCGCCTGTAGTTTTTATCCATGTGTCCTTTATACTTATCCTGTAAACCCTTCCCTTTTCCCCCTGAATTTCCCCTGAAATTCCCTCTCCTCTCGCCTCTGAACTCTGTCAGTCTGTTCTCTATTTCAGTGTCTTTGGTTATTAAAGGAAATATTTCAACTCTCTGTCCAACCCCTCTGCTTTTCCCCCATCCTTTGCCCCCAGAGGCGAACAATGGCTTTAATTTCGTAGAGCTTTTTAATAATTGCCCCTATATTTCTAAACAACGTGCTTATTATGCCCTTTATTGATTTATGGATTGTAGACCTATCAACATTTTCATTAGGGTATTTGAAAAGTTTAGTTTTTATCTAACCCCCACTACTCCCACCCAACATACACATCCCTTCCCTTCACCTTCATAATGTAATAATGGCTCCTATTTTGGTTAAATAAATATTGGTTATTTATGTTATTTTAACTATGTACATAATTACTTCCTAACTAAGTTGTGTTTTGCATTGATGTTTTTTCTGTCCCATCTTTTCCCCACCTATGGAGTAAACAATGACTGCGTTTTCCATTTGCTTAGTTTTGTATGTCTCTATTATTCAATACTGTTCCTACTTTTCCAAAAAATCTGTTACATACCCAGGAATAATTTTTTCAGATTCCCAGACCTAGTTCTGAACACTATCTGTTCCATTTGTTTCTTGGCATCTCCCTCCTTCCTACTGCTCTAGTCTGGACAGGGTCCTGGAGGATGGCTGCCAGCTGTCACCCCTGGGCATACTTTGCCTCACCCCTGATCAGAGCTTCTGCATTCAGGATTCCATGTCTTCTTCTTTCTTGGTTTATGCCCTTGTTTTGCTGATGTATATCTTCTAGTAGGTTCCTAAGAAAGGGAACATAGGAGGTAGGTAAATTTTTGTGTCCTCTGTGAAAAAGATCTTTTTATTACCCCAAAGTTGGTCTTCTCCTTTCCTTTTCATTTTATTTATTCTTATGAGTTTATACCTTTTTTCTTCACAGTCATTTAATTGACATTTATGATAGAAATGCAGATAAATAAAGACATTTAGTTTCAATTAACCAGAAGTTGCAATGTGTGGGTGTATATTTGTGTTTTATGAACTCACTGTCTCAGTCCCAGTTTTTATCCAGTAATTGTGCAACATGTGCAGAGTAAGCCCATCTCTGTGCTTGACCCACTTCAAGACATGTGCTCACGTCTTGAACATCGACATACAGTGCAGTTCTGAGAAATGATGAAATGAGAATCAGAGAAGTTGAGAAACTTTGCCAAGGCCACACAGTTCATGATGGGAAGAACTGAGATTTGAACCCAAGCATGACTCAAAGACTGTTCTCTTTCCACCCTACAATGCAATAAGCAAACCCCAAGAGATTCCATGACTGGTGTGACTCAGCTGGTTGTGTATCCTCCCACAGAACAAAATGTCACTGGTTCAATTCCTAGTCAAGGCACATGCCTGGATTTTGGTCCAGGTCCCTTGTTGGGGATGTGCAAGGGGCAACCGATTGATGTTTCTCTTGCACTTCAATGTTTCTCTCCTTTTTGTTCTCCCTCCCTTCCTCTAGCTCTAAAACAAACAAACAAACAAACAAACAAACAAACAAACAAACAATCTTATTACTCCTCCCCCCAAGAGACAGGGCACATATCCCCATGTGCTAGAATAAACAATGGCTTCCTGGTGACTGGGAAGGGCTTCAAGGAAGAGACACAGAAAGATAAGTGGCAAGTGTAATTTCAGGTTGAGTGAGTCACAGGAGCAGGCAGAAGGTGCTGGCAATGCTGAGAAGCAGCAGGTGCCAGGAAGCATCTCTGCAAGAGATGGGCTATAAGATGAAAGAAGAAAGTGTTAGAATCCAGGCTTGGGAGTGGGCACCTCCACCCTGTTACATACCTGACCTTAGGCAAGTTAGTTCCCTAAGAAAGGGCTTCATTTGTAAGATGGGAATGACAACAGCTTCTTTAGAACACTTGATAAATATAAAATATTCTTATTAGCCTGGAAAGGCCCATGTGCTTATAAAAGACTTGGATAGCCAATCTGAGGAATTCATCCTATTTTTACAGGGAAAGGAGAAATAGAAAATACGTCTTAGATGGGAGTGGTGGTCCAGTTGGGTAAACCAGTCTGCTGACTGAGGTCTAACTCTGTGGTGTGGGTGGCAGCTGGCAGTGGCTCTGTAGTGTCTCCAGGGCAGCTGACAAGCATGGTGGTATCGAGCACTGTCCACGGAACAGTGTTTGTTCTCAGGGGGAGAGCAGTGGAAAATTTTGAGCTGCAGTTACAAACCATGTGCACAGAAACTGAAGATACCCGTTTAAAAGAAAAATCACAGTGCTTTTTGAACTCAATGACAGCATGGGCCATTATCTGCTTTTCTCTCTTGCCAGCTCTAGAGTTTTCCTGGGATGTTATCAGGGCAAGTGTCAGAACAATGCTCACTCTGTTTTGTTTTTAACCTGAATTACAAATTACCCGCTAGCTGATGTAGGCCAGGCAAGGAAGCTTCTCCTGAATGCTGAACTTTTACAAAAATGTGGAGGCTTGGTGGTGTGTTAGTCTTTTTTATTCCTCTTCTTTTTCCTAATGAAGGTACTTTTTGTGTTCAGTTTTTGAGGACTACTGAAGATTGTTTGAGAACTTGACTGCTGTGCAGAGTAGTACTGACATTTTCTGCTGCCAACTGTTATTTGTTATTCTTTTTAAAAAAAATCAAACAAGCAAAAACGATGCCTCTAAACCCAAAATAAAGCACAGAAACCCACAATTTTCCTTTAGTTCTTCCTGAGAAGCAAGACACTTTTAGTCACCACTAAATTCTATTAAAACTGCATTTAAAAATATATTAAGATAGGCTTTATTTGATTTTTTTTTGCTGGGTGTGCTATGTTTCTCTTCCTGAAAGAGAAATTCAAATTAAAACAAAGTTTTTGGGGGCCATGTTTTATCCAGTTTATTTTTCAGGTGTCTGGCAGGGTATGTCTGACATGCTGTGTCCCCAGCACACTCACTGTATATACTTCACCTACTCACCTCTTCACTTCGAGAATACTTTGCCCTTGACCTCTTGTCCTGCTTACTGGTGACATATGATCTATCACCTCTTTTCCACCACACAGTAGGCTCTTTGAGGACAGGGTTGTTCAATCTCCAGTTTTGTAGCCTATGCTGAGCAAAACTGACGCCTGGCAGGAGACTGGAGTCTCTTTAAACATGAACAGAGTATCTGTGCTACAGGGTGTCCAGTGACAATTGGTAGGAACGTGTAGCAGTATTGACAGCAGCTCTGGGAAGAGGAGTCAAGAAGTGACCTGCCCAGGGGCGCAGGGACTCTGGGCCTGGCCCCATTACCCCGGGATCATCTGTTGCCCAACAGAGAGATGGCAGCTGTCTAGGTGTGTGAGAGTCCTGCTTAACTCTCTCTCATTCATCTGCCATTTCCTGAAGGGCAGGGTCTGCTCTTAATCATCCCTACTTCTAGGATGTGATCAGTGAATGATGGAGAGAAGGAAGGAGGCAGGGAGGGCATAAGGTGTCTGGGTGTTTGCTATGGGGGCTTGTTCTGGGGGTTTCCAGATCTGAGCTCCCACTGGCCCTCAGTGTGTCTGTCCTTGGGAAGGAGTCACAGGGGGACACCCACACTAATATGGCCTGAAAACCCAGTTCCAGTCTCAGGGGCTATTTCAAAGTGGAAGACGGCAAAGACGTTTTTTTCTTTACTTTGTTGAAAAACAAGTTACTCCTTTTTTCAACTTTTATATACCAGGGCTAAAAAATAGTATAAAACAACATTTAAAAATCTATTTCAATGCATTCTATTGTTTCTTGAAAGAGGGTCATAAAGGGCACAAGGACTCATGTGATTCGCTCATGAACACATCATGAGCTCTTTTAAAAGAAGGCTTTATTTAAGAAGAAATTATTAAGAAATGATGGCTCTAGTACAAATTATTATATTTAAATTTTTCATACAAATTTCATAGTTTGTCTCATCTCCACTGTGTCCATATGGTAACAAAAAGTCAGAGGAGCCTGTGTTTCAGAATGACTGTAGGCGGGACAGGAAAACAGCCCCCCCCCACCCCCCCCACCCCCGAGCCAAAGTATCTACTCACCAATGTCATCCTCGCAGCAGCCACAGGGGCCAGCGTTTGTGTGATGTATGCTGGGAATTGCCCAGGAAAGTTTAACTTGTGTGTTTGAAGCTCCAACACTCCAACTACCATCCTGGCTTCTCTGCAGGTTTGAGAAACATGACCTCACCTTGATCATTGAACTCAGATGAAAATCTTCCAAAGATATTGGCCTGACTTTGAGGCATCAGGGACTGTGGAAGAAGATGCCTTACAGGGGCACTTTGACATGAACTCATTTAACAGGTACCAGTGGCACAACTACCAGTTCCTATAATGTACATTCATATAGACTAATAAGTTGATAGCACTCTACATAAGTTAATTATTATAAATGTGAATGAGTGGAAAGTCAAGTATAAAGAGAAGATATAAAATAACTGTAGTGCAAAGCGAATTGTATTACTCGCCATAACTGAATGAAGAGGGTTAAGTTTTTCAATCACTTTTGAAAATTGTATTTAATGTAAGTTATTAATTTATCCACAGAACACAGAAGAATAACCAGGTTCAGTCACTGAGAAACACTTGGTTCATTTAACACGGGAGGGGGCTCAAGCTGTCAAGTCAAGCCTGACTAGTCCTTCAATTTTGAGAAGTCTGTGTCCAGGAAAGCTATATTCTCTGAAGGGCTCAGGGACATGAGCAGCAAGTGGGAGCCCCAGCAGATGGTGGAGAGGCCCTTCCCCAAATCCCCAGAGATGTTACTGTGTGAAGAAAGCTATGTTTGCAGAAGAGGGATTACAGCATCTTTCAATCTGCATTCTTTTTTTTTTTAAAGATTTTATTTATTTATTTCTTAGAGAGGGAAGGGAGGGAGAAAGAGAGAGAGAGAGAAACATCAATGTGCAGTTGCTGGGGGTCATGGCCTGCAACCCAGGCATGTACCCTGACTGGGAATCGAACCTGCAACACTTCAATCTGCATTCTTGAATCTAGTCTCTCAATCTGTGTCTCCTCACTGGCTTAGGGACAAATGGAACGTCAAAATAAGCAATGTGTGCAGAGGGAAAAAGACAGTGGAAGAATTTAACACATTGTCTGACATGGGTGGTATGAATGGTGTCAGAAGCCACTGAATACCGGTGCATTCATGAGGAAGGCACTGACTTCTCATTGTGACTCTAGTGCCCTGACTTAGAATCCTTGGACTATTCATACAATATTTGCTCCGGCCTAAACCAGACCGAAAAAATAATGTGATATGCCTTATTTTTAGGCAGCTAAAGACAGAGACTCTTCTGGATGGCTGCACTGAAAATCACAGTGAGGGCTCCCTTCCCTAAAGTGCTAGTGGGAACTGTCTGGGCTTGTTGGCAAATTCCCTCTGTAGCTGGGACAGAAGCTTCCAGGGAACAGCCATAGTCAGTGGGTTCTATTCTCCTGCAAATTTTGGGAAGCAATGGTGTGACTTTACAGCAGAATTGGCTTGGTGTCTGTGCCCACGACTGCAGGCACAACATCACCTTCTTCTTCACTGATATAACTCTGATTTTAGCCTTGATCATTGACTCCTTGAATTAAAAATGACTTTTCCCAGGCTTCCTTGCTGCTGGGTGTGATGACTAGCTTCTGGACAAAAAAATGAAATGAATGTTTTGGGCAGGGCTTCCTGGAAGGCTCTCTAAAGAAGGCTGATTCAGCTGGCAGGTATACCTTTTTGATTTTTCCTTTTTCCTTTGTGCTGCTGCTTGAAATACGGACGTGATGGTTGGTGCACAACAGCCATTTTAGATCATAAGGTAACCTTGATGCTAAAAATCATATACTAAGAGGACAGGATAGAAAAATAGATGAAGCCTGGGCCACTGATGACTGCACAGCCACAAAAGAATTGGGGATTGCCTTCCTCTGGACTTCTTTTTAGTGAAAAACATAAACTTTTTATTTTGTGTGTGTGGGGGAGGGGGTCCTCTCTTAAATGCAGATGACACTAATTTAATTAATTAAGGCTTTGTGACCAGTTTATCTTATCAGACCTCTACTTTTAATATTCAGTTGTGTGACCACATCCCTTGCCCCTCCTCACTCTATTGCCTTTGTTTGCTTACCCCTCCCTTTTCTTTCCACATTCAGGTCCTGTGAGACTCCATCTCAGCAGCTCTCACTGACCAGCGCCAGCCATTCCCTTCACCCTCACCCTACTTGCTGCATCTCCACTGCTGTACTTCAGCCCTAGACTGACTCAGGCTCTTGCTTTTCTCATCTTCACACAGGCTATTGTGAACTGTCAGAAAAAAAGAAAAACATTCCTACTATCCTGTAGTCTAATGCTCTCCATGGCCCTTTCCATATGCCTCGTCAGCTCCCTCTTCTGTCCTCTCTGAACCTTCATAACCCTTCTCTAGCCAGAGACCACATGCCTCCCTTACTGGGAAGCTGCCCAGCTTCCTCTTTCCCTCAGCACCAGCTCCACAACCTGACCATCAGCTCCCTGGCTGGTGAAACAGGTGTGTTCCTGATGTCTGGTGGAGAATGACCACCCTGCTCTCTAGTTGGCCCTCTCTCCTCCAATAGCCCTAATAGCCTTTCGCTCCAACTTTTATCTCCTCTGACGAGAATCCCCAGAAGCCCATAGCCATCTCTCCAAACTACACAGCCTCTTTCTCCCAGTGTTGCTTTACTTGAGAGAGTATTTTGCATGTGTATTCTTTTTCTTGTTTTTCATTTTCTTTCTAACCCATTGCAGCCTGACTTCAACCCCTCAATTCTATGGAAACTGCTCTTGCTAAGGCAACACATTTCTTCCTGGATATGAAATCCAGTGGGATACTTGCTGCCTTTTATTTTTTTACTTTCTCTGGCATTTGATGTGGGTTGGTAATTTGCTTTTTGAAGGCATTTCTTTCATGATTTATATGATAACACCTTTCTGATATCACTCCCTCTTGGCAGAGCACATCCCCTCCTCTACATGGCTGCCTCCTACTGACCCAGACAGAGCACCGCCTCCTCAGGGGTGCCTGCCTTGACTGGCCTGTGAGCTGGGGTCCCCCTGCTGAGGGCAAGCCTGAGCTTGCTCCCACAGCCCCACAGCAACAGAGCCACCTGTACGCTCTCACTCCAGCTCGTTCTTCCGTTCATCCAATTGTCCACTGTGTATCTGGCTATGAGCTGTTATTGCAGTGACTTATTGGCCTGGGCAATCATTTTCTTCTCTTTATTGATTAAAAAAGTTACTCAGACAACAGTTAAATACAATTAAGTACAAGTTCAAATAATAGAGGAATGTGTAAATCATAAGTGATAGTCCCGGGCAACACCGTCTCCAATCCCACCTCCCTCCCTGAAGTAATCTCTGTTGGCCGTGACTCTCCTCCCAGGCTTTTCTGTGCACTCACATTCATGTTGACAAATGAGATCGTTTCAAGGTATATTAGGGTCACAACCTGTGTGCCACACCACAATGGGCCATGGTTTTCTCATTGGAGGACTGAGGTAACTAAGCCCTAAGGTGTTTATTTCTTGTCTCCCCAGGTAAATGGATGCCCAGGTGTTTGGTGGGCCATTCTTTTCAATCATCCCACAAAGAGAATTATACTGTGTTTTCTAATTAAGAGCCTCTAGGAATAGTGTTCACAGTTTCACCTTATGCTACCAGTTTACTGAATATGTTTATTCTCATATATTTTTGTTTAGTGCCCTTGAATTCTCTCTCCAGACAATCATGTAATGCCCAAGTAATAAGACAAAAATAGAACTATAGCACATTTTTTTAATTAAAAAAAAGGCAGACTGCCACATGCAGTCCCTCAGGTGGATGTATCTAGGGATGATGAAGCTTTGCTGCCCTACATTCTCCTGCAAACGGATCTTGTGAGTGTGTGTGGAGGACCTAGCTCGGCGGCATCTACTCTTGTGCTCTTTACTGAGAACAGTACTCCTATATCTATGGGGTAAATTTGCCCTCTTCATTGAGTGCAGCTTCAGGGCATGCGTGTGGAGCAGGTGGAAGGAGTAACACCAGAGCAACTGAATCCACTCTGGCCATCAATGGGTGACAGATAGCCCTCATATCCAGAAGTGTGTATATATATATAATTTTGTTGTTCAAGTACAGTTGTCTTCATTTTCACCCCACCATGCCCCCTGTCCCACCCATCCCTACCTCCCATCCTTGAACCCACCCCCTTTGGCTTTGTCCATGTGTCCTTTATACATGTTCTTTGATGGTCCTAAATATTTTTAAATTTTAAAAAATCTCAGAGAAATTCTAAAACTCTGAAAAACAGAAAAGGGAATTAATATAAAAGGCAATTATTTTTATTTTTATTGCTATTTTTAAGGGAAATAAGCTACCATTACATGTAATAGTGTATCTTTGTTTTACAATATGCCCATCAAGATAGGTTTTGATGTAATAATAGTTATTTAATGTTACTATTCTTTCTTTTCTTCATTAATAAAATAAGTTATGTTTATACCTTCCCAGTGTCATATCAGCTTGCCATTTCTAGAACAAGTAAAATTTTTAATGTGTTCATATATTATCTATTGATATTTGATTTTAGACTTTATTTTTTAAGGAAATTGACCTGTTTGGAGCACTTACAAATCTGAAGATCAAACTATATTTGTCTTGTGAAAGAAAGTTAACACTATACATTTTTTATAACAGGGAATTTCTGTTCTTTTAAAAACTCAGAAAACTCTTGTGCACTGTTGACAAGAATGTAGAAATGGTACAGGTACTATGGAGAACAGTTCTTCAAGACATTAAAAATAGAACAACCACATGACCCTGCAATTCTACTTCTGGGTGTTTATTCAAAAGAATTTGAAGGAGAATTTCTGAGAGATATTTGCACATCCATGTTTACAATAAAGAGGAGGTAGAAGCATCCCAAGTTTCTACTGACAGATAAAGGGGAAATCAAAATACAGTAGAATATTATCTGGTCTTAAAAAGTAATGATTTTCTGCCCTGCCTGGCTTTCTTTTTGAATCCACTAAATTTCACTAACTGGGAAATTCATAGTAACAGAAAGTAGAATGGTAGTTGCCAGGGGCTGGGGGGAGGGGGGGAATGGGTTGGTGTTTAATGAATATAGAGTTTCAATTTTGCCAGATGAAAAAGTTCTGCAGATTTGTTGCACAAGCCACTCAATCAGTGGATTGAGTGCGGGCTTCGAACCAAAGTGTCGCAGGTTTGATTCCCAGTCGGGGCACATGCCTGGGTTGCAGGCCATGACCCCTAGCAACCGCACATTGATGTCTCTCTCTCTCTCTCTCTCTCTCTCTCTCTCTCTCTCTCTCTCTGTCTCCCTCCCTTCCCTCTCTAAAAAATAAATAAATAAATAAAATCTTTAAAAAAAACTGTAAAAAAAAAAGTAATGATTTTCTGACAGATGATACAACATGGATGAACCTGGAGGACATTTTACTAAGTAAAATGAGCCAGTCAAAAAAGACAAACACTTTCTTTTTGAATCCACTAAATTTCACTAACTGGGAAATTCATAGTAACAGAAAGTAGAATGGTAGTTGCCAGGGGCTGGGGGGAGGCGGGGAATGGGTTGGTGTTTAATGAATATAGAGTTTCAATTTTGCCAGATGAAAAAGTTCTGCAGATTTGTTGCACAATAATGTGAATATACATAACCCTACTGTACCATATAGTACTTTAAAATGATTAAAATGGTGAAATTTATGTGTTTTATAACCATAAATTATAAAAAACATCTTCAGTGAAAAATTCTTCAGTGATATTAAGAGATTAAGTACCCTGTGGTCTTAACCACAGGTCCTTGTGGGTCAAATTTACTATCTTCATATGTTAGTTAATTTAACATGGAATGTCAGGACTAGAAGGTTAGTACACTTACAGGAACACAGGCACACATGGACACATACTGTGTGCAAAAAGGGAAGGAGGAAGGGAGGGAGAGGAGAAGGGAGGCACCAGGTTTTAGTCTTTGGCATGTGAACCCCTTTATTTTAGACAAGAAGTCTAAGTGACAAGTTCCTGCCAACGTTGTGGCACAAGCTTGTGGCAAATTTGAGACTCCCACCCTCTTGTCCTTGCTCAGGAGATCTGCAAGAGCTACGGAGCTGAGAGTGTAATGTGAACTCTGCAGTTACAACTTTACCTCTGTGTCACCCCAGGTCTTTGCTAGTTTTGTAATGAATTTTGTTGAGCTTGGTCTAGTTATGTTAACTTTTGTGCATTCAGTTTCTGTAAAGTGGGGATAATAGTTTCTAACTCCACAAGGTGGTTTTGAAGATTAAATGAAATAATACTCCAAATGCAGTATCTGAATCTGAGTAAGCATTTCATAAATGCCAATCACTAGTATCACTATTATTATTATATTAAATACGTCATTTCAACATCCAAGTGCATAAGGCAATATAAAATGCCTTGTATATAAGTAAAGCAATTTAATCCTTACAACAAAAGGGTTGATTCCCTTTTTTTACACTATGAGGAAATTGAGGTTAATAACTTACCCAGGGAATACAGCTAGCAAGTAGATAGCTCTCTACCACACAATGGTGAGATCATGAACTTTGTTTCTTTGTTGCCTCCCTTTGCCATCTTCTTCTTTTCATAGGAAACACACCCTTGGATGTGCACTGTCCTTGAGTCTGTCCATGTCGTCATTCTACTGTATTTCTTCCTACTCTTTTTTCTGTGCATATCAGAAGTTACTCTGTGTTATAGTTCTTTATTCTTGTCTTTTAACATTGTAAGGTGAGCATACTTTTATACTGTAAAATGTTTTTCAAAATATAATTTTTAGTGGATGAATGGTATTTGATTTTATGACTATAACCCAATTTGTTTAGCCATTCCTCTAGTTTTAGGCAAACTGAATGTTTTTAATATGTCATTATTATAAGTAAATACAGTGATTTTCCAGAGACGGACATATTATACATATCTCTCACCAGTTCTCAGATCAAAAGCAGACTTGCCAGGTCAATACAGGGCGTCTGCCTTAGAACTGCTCTTTCCTGACTTAAAAGAGAAACACCCTCGAATCTGCTCAAAGTGACCCTTCCCAGAGGTGAGGTCTGGGTGCTCTTCTTGTACCTTCTTCACCTGCACCCACCCTTCATCTCTGTGGCTTGTCAGAGCCTGTCTCTGTCTCTACAATTTAAAAACTAACAATAAACTACTTGGCAATTCCTTGGATATTCTCCTGTGGGCAACATTTTGTCTTCTTTAAAAATCTTTGCTATAATGGTTTTCCTTGGCAGAATATTTTTGAATTATCAATCTGGCTTCCTTATTTTGGCCTTTTAAACTTCCTCTTGCTTCCCATTCCTGGTTGTTCTTGCTTCATCCTCAGTTGCATTTCTTTTCAGATGTTTTGGGGCAGCTGTGACTTTTCTACATTCCTGACTGCGTTCTACTGCAATTCGTTTTTCAGACATGCTTCTTTGGGTTATTACAATACCAGAATGATATTACTACTTTGACTCTTTTATTCTCATTGAAAGTGTTAAATTTTTTAAGTTTGGCCATTTTAGTTTAAAATTTTAGTTTTGGAAAATATTTCTGTGAAAGAAATAAGTACATTATATTAAAAATTAATCCTTTACACAAATTAACTGAAAAGTAAAGTTGCTCTATAATCTTAGTCCCCAAAAGATAACAATGCAGAATTGGTGTATACTCCTCCAGAAATTTACTCTAGACATGCAAATCCATTATTTTGTTTCTTTTTGAAAAAAAACAAAACACTGGGCTGCATAATGCATACTACACTTACTCTAACTGGCTAGCTTAGTGTCATTGTCCATGCTACTGAATGTGGACACCCATCATTCTTTTTATAGGTGCATAGTTTGCCACTCTATGCACATATCCTACATTTTTGGAAATAATTCCACATTAATAAACATTTGTTTCTAATTTTTTTCATTACAAACAATGTTTCAGTAACTATTCAAACACACACACACATCCTTTTGCAGTTTTGCCAGAATTCCTATTTCCAAAAGATAAATGTTTACAACTTGATTAATATTTCAAATTGTTCTTCTGAATGATAGCACTAATTTTTTGCCTCAGAATCTGATCATTATCTGCTCTTTTCCTCAAGCTTTCCCTTCATCTGATTATTAGCTCTTTTAATCTAGATTAATGTGATAAATGAAAAACAATATGTTGTTTTAATTTGTGCTTTTTTGAATTCTGGTAAGATAGATCTTTTTCCAAATGTTAATTGACCATTTGTATTGTCCACTATATATTCATTCTGGATAAGGGTTCTTTGTACAGTATTGATGTGACAAATATCTTCTCTTACTCTGTGGCTTGCTTTTTCACTCTCTTAATGGTGTTTTTTGATGAACCGAAGTCTTAATTTAGATTTTAACTAACTTGCTTAAATTAAGTAATTTAAGAAGGAAATAATCATTAAAATAATCCAATTTATTATTTTTTTTCTTTATGGCTCATACTGTTGGTGTTCTTTTACCTTTCACACTTAAAACTACAGTTAAAACAGGATGATGTTGCTTATGGTGTGAAGGGTAAAAATTCATTTTTTCCATATAAATAGCCAATTGATTACCATTTATTAAAAAAAAAAGTCCTTTCCTCACAGCTTTGTTTCTTTGCAGTGCTGCCTTGGTCATAAGCCAGAATTCATATGGACTGCCCTCTTTTTGGCTATCTTCTGTTCTGTTGTGCACCTGATCCACCCTGTGCCAGTACCACAACTGGCAGAGCAAGTCCTCCCAGGTTATTCTTATTCAAGAGTATCTTGGTTATTCTTGATCCCTTGCACTTCCATATAAATTTTAGAATCAGCTTTTCAATTTCCCTAAAAATTGAAATATTTGGGATTGCATTGTGTTACTTTGAGGACAATTGACGTTGTTATATTGACCCTTTCTATTAAGAACCTGGTGTGTCCCTCCATTTATTTAGGACTTTTCTTCACTTCCTCTCAATGATGTTTGGCAGTGTCCTGAACAGTATTTGTAAAAAGGTCTTGAACAGCTTTTGTTAGATCCAGTCCCAGGAACAGTCCAGTCATATTTTTAGGCAGATTTGCCCACTTGCTGATGTGGTGTTTTCATGGTGGTTTGTGGTCATGTGGACAATGGCAAAAAATTTGTCACTCCCATTGCCAGCTGAGGTCAAATCAGGTAACATGCTGCTTGTTTGCTTTAACTCTGTAAGCAAGTGTCCTTTTCAAAGTCTATTTAGTGCCACATTTCTCACATTTTGCATTTTTTGTGGGGGGAGGGGGCAGTGCTCTCTAGTGTTTCTAAATACAAAGCTATAATGTAGAGAAAATCCATGTGTTAGATGAGCTCTGTTCAGGAATGAGTTATAGAACTGTTGGCTGGGAGTTCAATGTTAATAAAACTACAATATGCATATTAATTAGGTGTCTTTAAACAGTAAAATAGATAAAACAGGTTATGTACTGATTCACTGATGAAAATGTGACCAGAGACTCAAAAGAACCTAATGCTTTATTCCCCCAGGAGCAATGAATCAGCAGTCACAAACTCAATGTTTGTAGTGACTTTATAGAACAAAACTCCTGTAAAAACAGAGAATCAACAGATATTTTATACTATTTTAAATGTTATCTTTTGAAATTTTCAATTTAAAATATTTTTTTACTTGCATTAAGAAATCAATTAATTTTGTCCTGGCTGGTGTAGCTCAGTGGACTGAGTGCTGGCCTGTGAACCAAAAGGTCACCAGTTCGATTCTCAGTCAAGGCACATGCCTGGGTTGCAGGCCAGATCCCCAGTAGGGGCTGTGTGAGAGGCAGCCAACTGATGTTTCTCTCACACATTGATGTTTCTCTTCCTCTCTTCTTCCCTTCCCCACTCTCTAAAAATAAATAAATAAAACCTTTTAAAAAATCTATTAATTTTTTATAACTGTACTATGTTTTATTAAAAATATTCAGCTAAGAGACTGCATTTGAAAGTCACTGATAGCTAACAGTTCTAAAAAATGTAAAGTATTTAGTTATTCCTTTAAAAATATATACTTTGTAATATTATTTTTCAAAATGATATGTTTGGAAAGATAAAATTTTATCAGTCTATTTTTAAATGAAAGTCAAGCTTTCTAATATATCATTATCCTGAGACCAATTAAAAAGGAATGCCAACACTAACATGGTAATATTTTGTAAACTAATGATATAATGAATAGTTTAGAAAACTGACACGTAACTATAGCAAAAAAATAAAAACCCATAAAAAACACTAATGAATATTAGGGTGGTCAGTGACATGGGCTGTGAAAGAATTCACAAAGGGAAGAAAGTGTAGAGAATAAAGTTTTTATTCACTTTTCAAGAAAGGAGAGGAGCATGGTGTGGACAAATATACCAGCATTGACGGGTGGGGCTTTGAGCTTTTACTGGATTATAATTGGATTATCCTATTTTTCCTCCAAAACTGAGTCAACTGTCATTTTTCTGGAAAGTGTCCCTTGGCTTTTGCTCACTACCATCAGGCTAATTTAGATGTTGTTTCTCTGAGCTATCAAAACATCCAGTGCAAACTTCAAGCTATTTTAATCTCCATTACACACTAGGCTTCTTGGGGGCAAAGATTATGCATTATTCAAATTTGTCTTCCAAATGCCTGTCATATACATACATGTGCATATATAATTAGTAATTAGTTATTTAATATTGAATGAATAGATACATAATTAAGAGAAATGCTAAAGAGGATTACACTGAAGCTCCTAACCTTGGGTGACTGGGTGCTGGAGTTAGGGAAAAAATAAAAGCAATGGCCCATAATAACTTCAAAACAAGAATTTAAGAAAGTTTCCTAGAAAAAAAATCACAGATAGAAAGGTTTACCCAGATTCCACTATTTATTACATATTCTAACTACACACCCATATTCAGGTAGTTTAGTACAAATATTTTAATAAATACTCTCATAGTTAATGGTCGGTTATGATAGTAATCAATAGTCATTGGGTGAAGAGAGGATGAATTTCCCAGGTCAATGGTTTCAAATTATCTCCCATCTTGATGATTCTAAAGAAATACCTCCAAAGTCAGTAGGACATGGTAATGAACTCCAGATCACTGACTTCAGTTGTTATCAAAGTCCTGCTTTTGTTTCAGTTTGAAAAATTTTATAGCTTAAAAAATTAAAGTTGGAGCACCATTGCTTTAGATCAAGTAGTCAACACAGCCCATGTCTGTCTGTGATGTGTCACCTTCTTCAAAATGTGTTTCCCCTAGGGTATTCTTTAATCAGATCATTTTTTTTGGCATTTGATGCTGTCTATGGTTAGAATCCACTCCTGTCCTGCTTTCTTTAATTTTTGCCATGTTCTGTAAACTACCATTAGTTTTGATGGTTGTCTGGAGGTCTGTCATGGGAATATGGTCTTCAACCAACTTTTTTTTTACTGTGAAATTCCAATAATTCCCACTTTATTACATATAATTAGATCTTTAAAATTGTGGCCATTCCCTAAAGACACCAATCAATATTATGACAAACTCATGAGAGAACTCATCTCCTTCTTAAGAACTTCTTTTCTTTAAGCTAAAAATTTCCCATATACTTAACCCAATCACTCTCCGTAAACATTTTGGTGATTCAGCCAACTCTTAAAACACCTTCACTAACCAACAGGCACTGAAGCACCTCCGTTCAGAGTTCTTTGCAGTGAAAGTCTTTCTCAATGAATAATGTGTCAGCAGTTAATAGTCCTTTCATTTATACTGTTCATTTTTGCTTATTTATAGTGTTCATAGTATAGCATGAAATTATGAGACTTGTAAAAAACAGAAACACTACCACTTGGATTCCAGTCAGGTTTAACTTATTATAATTTATTTATTTTTATTTTTTAAGATCTATCTATCTATCTATCTATCTATTTATTTAGAGGGGAAGGGAGGGAGAAAGAGAGGAAGAGAAACATCAATGTGTGATTGCCTCTCATGTGCCTCTGACTGGGAACCTGGTATGCACCCTAGGCATGTGCCCTGACAGGGAATTGAACCAACGACCCTTTGCCTTGCAGGCCAGCACTCATTCCACTAAGCCACAACAGCCAGGGCTAACTCATTGTAATTTAAATGCAACTATGATCAACTCATAGTGTCTTTAATCCATAGTGTCTAATTCTGAGTGGTAAGGAAGGCAGGTATTTAACCTTTAAGGAAAGTGAAAAAGACGGGAAGAATTGGGAGGGGTAAAGAATCAGGAACTCCTAACAAAGAGGAAGAGTAGGTTCAGTGGGTGTAGCATGTGGGAGAGGTAGAAGTCAAGTAAGTTCTGGTCAGGAGAGGCTAACAGGAAGATTCCAGAGGTGGAACAGGTCTAAGGGATGACAAGATCAAAGATGTGACAGTGCTGGTGGGTGGCTGGTGGGTGAGGTGATAGTCAGTGGAGCTGAAGAGATGTAAGCTTGTGAGGCAACTACCAATAACAGAAATGAAAGATGGAAAGTCATTATAGATCCTATAGGCACAACTTGTCAAGATCTGTGGGATCCTGTGAAAGCAGTGCTTAGAGAAAAATGTATAGCTTTGAATGCATATGTTATAAAAGAAGACAGGTATAAAATCAATTACCTAAGCTTCCTCCTCAGGAAACTAGAGGAAGAAGAGCAATTAAATCCAAAGTAGACAGAAGAAAAGAAATAACAATTAGGGCAGAAATCAATGAAATTGAAAACAAGAAATCAGAAAACAAAATCAACAAAACCAAGAGTTGGTACTTTGAAAAGATCAATAAATCAATTAGCCTATAGCCAGGCTAATTAAGAAAAAAAGAGCAGACACAAAAATTACTAATAATTAAAGTGAAATAATAATTACATACAAAAGTGAAGACATCACTAAAAATCCGAAGTCATCAAAAGGATAATCAAGGAATACTATGAACAATCCTATGTCCATAAATTTGATAACCTACATGAAATGGACCAATTCTTTAAAAGACACAACCTGCCAGAACTCACACAAGGTTGAATTTTTAACAAAATTGAATCAATATTTAACGAAACACCAGGAGGCCCAGGAGAGCTCACTGATAAATTCTACCAGACATTTAAGACAGAAATTATACAAATTCCCTACCATCTCTTCCCAAAGACAGAAGCACAGGGTATACTTCCTAACTCACTCTATGAGGCCATCATTACCTTAATAACAAAACCAAACAGACACTAAAAGAAAAAAAAACTATGGGGCAATATCTCTCGTGAATATAAATGCAAACATCTTCAACAAATATTAGTAAATCAAATCCAACAATATATAAAAAGGTAATACACCACAACCAAGTTAGATTCATCCTAGGTATTTAAGATTGGTTCAAAATTTGAAATCAGTTGATGTTATTTCATCACATCAATAGGCTAAAAAGAAAAATCACATGATCATATCAATAGATGCAAAAACAGCATTTGCCAAAATCCCATACCCATTCATGATTAAAAGCCATCAGAAAATTAAAAATAGAGGAGAACTTCCTCAATTAAAAAAGAACAACTACAAAAAACTCATCCTAATATCATCCTTACTAATGAGAACCTGGAAGCTTTCCCACTAACATCAGGAACAAGGCAAAAGTGATGTCTCTCACCACTGCTTTTCACCATCATATGAAAGCCCTAACTAATGCAATAAGACAAGAAAAATAAATAAGGGATGAGCAGACGGGGAAGGGAGAAATAAAACTGTCTTTGTTTGCAAATGACATGATTATCCATGTAGAAAATCCAAATGGGCAAAAAATTCCTAGAAGTAATAATAGCAAGATTGCACGATACAAAGTTAAATTTTGCAGGTTACAAAAGAACCTCTTTCTTATATGCCAGCAATGAACAAGTGGAATTTAAAATGAAAAAATAGCCCTGGGTGGTATAGCTTGGTGGATTCAGTGCCAGACTGCAAACCAAAGGGTCACCCCGGTTTGATTCCCAGTTGGGCACATGCCAGGGTTGCAGACCAGGTCCCCACTGGAGGGCACTTGAGAGGCAACCATACACTGATGTTTCTCTCCCTCTCTTCTCCCTCCCTTCCCCTCTCTAAAAATGAATAAATAAAATCTTTTAAAAAATAAAGTGAAAAAATTATATATTAGCTCTCAAAAATGATATACTTAGGTAATCTAACAAAATCTATATGAGAAAAACTACAAAGTACTGATGAAAGAAATCAAAGAAGACATAAATGAGGAATAAATGAGGAGAGTTTCCATGTTTATAGAAAAAAAACTCAATATTGTCAAGATGTCAGCTCCGCTTAACTCGATCAATGCAATCCCAGTCAAAATCACAGCAAGTTAGTCTGTGGACACCAACAAACATATCCTAAAGTTTATATAGAGAGACAAAAGACCTAAATAGTCAACACAGTGTTCAAGGGAAAGAACAAAGTCAGAGGACTGATGCTATGTCATCCCAAGACTTACTATAAAGTTATAGTAATCAAGACAGTGTGATATTTGCAAAATAATAGACAAATAGATCAGTGGACAGAATAGAGGCCAGAAATAGACCAACATAAATATAGTCAATTGATCTTTGACAAAGGAGCAAAGGGAACACCATGTAGAAATGACAGTCATTGCAACAAACAGTATTGGAACAACTGGGCATCCACATGCAAAATAATAAATCTAGACACCGACCTTACAGCCTTCACAACAATTAACTCAAAATGGACCATAAACCTAAATGTATAATGAGAAACTATAAAACTCCTAGCAGATGACATAGGAGACAATCTAGATGACCTAGGATTTGGTGACTTCTTTTTAGATACAACACCAAAGGGACAATCCATTAAAGAAATAACTAATAAGCTGGATTTTATTAAAATAAAAAGTTCTCTTTTGTGAAAGACATTGTCAGAATAAAAACAGAGGCCAGACTGGGAGAAAATATTTGCAAATAAAGGAAGGCTCTCCAAATTATATAAAAACTCTTAAAATTTAATAATAAGAGAAGGCAATTCAAGACAACAATGTAGAAAAATCCAGAACTCACCTTCTCCCATGATACAACAAATGCATAACTACATATGGAAAAATTCCTTGCGAAGAACCTGAGAACTAGCTGAACAGCTGCTCCACAATAAAGCACTAAAGGGCCTGTTAAGATGGGTGGGTGAAACGGAGACATGATCTTGCCAAAAGCCTCACCCCTGGCACAGCAACCCATCATTGGGAGGAGCCTGAAAAACAAAGGAAAAAGTATATAAACAGAGCTTCTTCCTAAGGAGCAGGGGGTTTGTACCCCACACCAGCCAAAGACCTTACCAGATACCTCATGCAAGAAGATAGAGATGCAAATAAGCACATGAAAGATGCCGTTCTTCATAAGTCATCAGGGAAATGCAAATCAAAACAGTGAGATACCGCTACATACTATCAGAATGGCCAAAATTCGGAACACTGACAACACTAAGTGCTGGAGAGGATGTGGGGCAACAGGAACTCCCACTCATTACAGGTGGAAAGGCAAAATGGTGCAGCCACTTTCGAAGACAGTTTCATGGTTTCTTACAAAACCAAACATAGCCTTACCATAGGATACAGCAGTTTTGCTCCTTGGAATTTACCCAAAGGAGGTAAAAATTTATGTCCACACAAAAACCTGGATACAGATGTTTATAGCACCTTTATTCATAATTGTCAAAACTTGGAAGCAACTGATATATCCTTCTGTAAGTGAATGGTAGATAAATTGTGGCACATCCAGACAATGAAATATTATTCAGCAGCAAAAAGAAATAAGCTATGAAGCCAATCTGAAAACGCTATTTACTGTATGATTCCAACCATACCACATCCAGGAAAAGACAAATGTATGGAAACAGTATAAAAGATCAGTGGTTGTCAGGGGTTGGGGCAGGGAGAGATGAATAGGTGCAACACACAGGGTTTTAGGGCAGTGAAATTGCTCTGTGTGGTCCTATAATAGTGGATGCAGGTTCATCAGACATTTGTCCAAACCCAGAGAATGTACAGAACCAAGAGTGCACCCTAATGTAAATTATGGACTTTGGATGATACTGATGTGATGGGTCAATGTAGGTTCATCAGTTGTAACCAATTCATCACTCTGGTGATAGACACTGATAACTGAGGAGGGCTATCATTTATAGAGGCAGGAGGTATATATGAGGAATCTCTGTATCTGCTTAATTTTGCTTTGAACCTAAAACTGCTCTAAAAAATGAAGTATATTGAAAACTTTTTAAAGCTCCAGAATAAGAAGGCCAGCACCAGCCAAGCACCCCAGGTCAGGCAAAACTCCCTGCTGAGGGCAGGTCTCCAAAGGTGAGGTCTCTGTGCCGTGCCCACGTCCACCCTGTGGGGAAACTGTTGTGGGGCCTGTGTGGATGGACTCCATTCATCTGAAGTGATGCAGAAATCTAGGAAGTCAGATGACTTTCCAAAGATGGCTCAGATGGAAATGGAAAAATTAAGCAAGAAGAGGGCCCCTCTCCTGTTAGTTGCCTGGTGAGGGCAGCCTCATGATTTCCAAACAACATCTAGCCCAGTAATAGGTTTGAAATAAATTTTGGGGGTCACAACCAGAATTTTCTACATAACTAGAATAAAATAGAGCTGAAATAGAATGCATGGTATGGTTTTATATACTTATTGTTCTAGATGCTTTTGTGTGCATGTGTCATGGGTCACAACATAAATTATTTCTTACTGTAGATCACAGTCAGAAAGGGTTGAAAAACAATGCAGGACAAGGTGATGCTGGCATGAGGTGATTGGAAGATTGTTAGGCTCAGAAGTCAGGTTTGCTTCTCTTTAGGATACTAGTTTTATGCAGTTGCATATTTCTTCTGCTTTGCTTTTGTCTGTCGCAATCACTGTTTAAATCTGCCCCACAAGTCAGGAGCATGTAGGCCAAGGTCTGAGCAGTGCTTCTGTGCTCATTACACATGTTAATTAGAGGAGTGAATTAGGGTGTTGAAAGGTGGACAGCTTGTAGTACCTGCTAAACAGCATACCTTCACACCGTCCACGAGAGGTAGAAAGTCCTAAATGGCCATCATCACCCCAACATTAGTTGCCACCCACACCTCCCTCACCCATCCCGGAGGCTGCTGATGACTTCAGAATGAAGTCACTTGGATGCTAGAAGAAATAGAAGGATTCTGTTCTCACCTGTTGAAGGCCTGTTTGTGGCCTCATTACTATACTGAACAGGGGCAGGTCTTGATTACAAGGTGAGGTGGTCTAAACCCCAGGTTTTGTGTTTGTCTCCATCCAGTTGTCTGTATGACCCCTGCAAGGCAGATCATTCAATGAGATTTGTTTTCTGAGATTACCACATATGGATGGTGGCCATTTTCTCTTATACACGGTGAAAATCCCCAAGATTGAGTTTAGGATATGATATAAAAGATGTTCCCCAGAGTAAGTACACCACATTATTACAACATGATCCATCTGCTTATATTCACTTGAATTTCCCCAGTGTGAATTAAAACAATTAATGTGATTCAAAAATTTCTTTTATTACCAAATGCCAGAAGTCACCTAAAACTGATTTCTCTTCTGAGTTCTCCTGCTAAGAATACATCTTCTTAAGCAGTATCACCTTTATAAGTTTTAGTGGACACTCCAGCGGGGGCAGAGAAAGAGGAGAAAAGAAAAACACTATTTAATCCTTGAATATTAAGGATTAAACCCGAAAATGAAAGCTACCAACAAGGTAGGAAGTGGAATGTAGGTACAAATAGTAGGAAAGACAATGCAAGAGAAAGATAAAGTAAAAGATATTTTCTTCATTTAAATTATCGTTTAAAACATCATAAAAAGAAGTCTCCCCTTATCATGGGGCTCCATAAGGCTGGCTCGGCATTCAGTAGAGTAAAGGCTGAGAAGCGGATTTGGGACAAGAAAGAAACACCCTTCATGTTCTGATGTGGGAACTCCATCCCCAAAGCAGAAAGTTGATAAAAAATGTAAACAGTTCTTTCAAGATTTCTGATTCATTGAAAAGTTTGTAAAATTTGTTAGTGATTTTAGAGCAAAATTTCAGTGATTTTCTTTTGTGCAGTGGCTAGCCGTGGTAATTTACTGAGTTGTTAACTAACGTGTGAAAATTTAAAATGCACTAAAAGACATTATCAGGAAAGTGAAAATACAGCTTTCTGGATGGGAGACACTTTTGGAAATCATCTATCTAATAATGGCTTAATAAACAGAACCTATAAAGAACTCCTACAACTCAACCAAAAAATACAAACAAACCAATTAAAAAATTGGCAAAGGACTTGAATGGATATTTCTCCAAAGAAGACATACAAATGCTCTCAGCATATGAAAACACGCTCAGCATCACCAGGCATTAGGGAAATGCAAATCACAGCCACAAAGAGATACCACTTCATACTCATTAAAACAGTTGTGTTGCTGAGGAGGTAGAGAAATTGAAGCCCCTCCGCAGTGCTGGTGGGAATGTAAAATGCTGCAGCTGCTGTGAAAAACAGTGGCAGCTCCTCAAAAAGTTAAACACAGAATTACCACAGAATCCAGCAATTCCACTCCTAGGGATACACACCTAAAAGGACTGAAAACAGGGACTTGAGTATTTAACACATACTTGTACATGAATGTTTCTGGCACACTATCCACTATAACCAACACATGGAAGCAACCCGAGTGTCGATTTACAGGTGAATCAGTGAACAAGCTGTGGTAACAATGGAGTATTGTTCAACCCTAATAAAGAATGGTGCTCAAACAAACACTACAACAGAAATGGGCGTTAAAAAATATGCCAAGTGAAATAATCCAGACAAAAAAAGACAAATATTGTGTGAGTTCACTTATGAGTTACCTAAAATAGGCAAATTCACAGAGACAGAAAGTAGAATGGTGGTTGGCAGGGGCTGTGGGAAAGGTGAGAACAGAGAGGTAGGGTGTATTATGGTCATTGAGTTTCTGTTTGGGGTGATGAAAATGTTTTAGAAATAGAAAATAGGATGGTTGTACAACATTATGAATGTACTTAATGCAACTCATTGAATTGTAAATGTAAAACTAGTTAAAATAGCAAATTTTATGTTAAATATATATATATACACACCATGGTTTTAATGGTTAATAACAAAATATTCCAAAAACCGCTGAATTGTATACTTTATATGGGCGAATTGTTTGGTATGCAAATTATATCTCAAAAAAGCTGCTTTTAGAAAAAAAATGAGAAAGCAGACATTGCGCAAAATAATGGCGGGCTCTTGCTGAGTCTTGTAATGTGGGGCCTGTTCCACCAGAAGAGTGTCTGAGGCTGGGGCATGTTGGCCCTGTTGTGCAAAGCAGGCCTGACGTGTGTCCCTGGGGACTTTCTCATTTCTAGAGTTGTATTTACTCTCACAGATACTGCTGAATTCAGCAGAGTTTTCTACATTCATTTGTATTTTGCTTGGTATTCACTTTCTTACAAAAATGGACCATCCAGACTAAGAAAACAAAAGGGCCAATTACTACTTTTCATTTCACCCCAAAGCAAAACAAAATTACTTTCCAATTTTAAAAAAAATAGAAAGCAGTGTAGGTCCTGTATTACCTCCTCTTCCATAAAACAAGTGTTTCCCTGGCTGGCGTAGCTCATTGGATTGAGTGTGGGCTGTGAACCAAAGGGTTGCAGGTTGGACTCCCAGTCAGGGCACAGGCCTAGGTTGCAGGCCAGGTCCCCAGTAGGGGGCATATGAGAGGCAACCCCATGTTGATGTTTCTCTCCCTCTCTGTCTCCCTCCCTTCCCTTCTTTCTAAAAATAAAAATAAAAATAAAAATAAATAAAATCTTTTTAAAAAAGTGTTTAAGATGCCCCCCAAAAGTTGCTTTTCACAACTTTCTCCAAGGGCAAGAGATTTTACCTTCAAGGTGTTGGTGTCAAAGTCAATGCCACTCTCAGTTGGGTTTGGGGACATATCCAGGCACTGGTCCCAAGACTTTTCCCTCTTACCAGAATGAGGTTTCCATAACATCTGCAGCAGAATTTTCTAGGGTGCTTGTATTCTGGGGGTGACATCAGAAGTCTGCAATTCTAATCAGTGCCCCTCTGATTTTAGGCAGAGATGAGAACCACTAATGTGAATGCTTTTGCTTTTCATCTACTCTGAGATGGTGCAGGCTTGACTACAGAAGTGACATGATGGGCACAATATCACCAGTCCCCACTGGCTGCAGTGTCTTTCCGGTCCCAGCTGTCTTGCTTCTGCTCCATGACTTTTGGTTGCTGATCTGCTCTAATTGTACCAACTTGAGGGGGCCAAAGTCCTGCTGTGTTCTTGCTCTGACCTTGGGCACCAAACATCTCTGGCATCAGCTTATACCAGGGGACCAGGGGTGTCAAACTCATTTTCACAGGGGCCACATCAGCCTCGAGGTTGCCTTCAAAGGGCTGAATGTAATTTTAGGACTGTATAAATGTAACCACTCCTTAATTAGGGGCAAGGAGCTTGGCACTGCCACTGGCTGGAAACAAGGTGTCTGGCCAGATAAAACCTGGTGGAAGGCTGGACTCGGCCCACGGGGCCTTGTGTTTGCCACCTGTGGCTTAGACCATACTCTGTCTCCTGCCAGACCTCTCTTACTGACAGGACAGCTAACTTGACTGAGAAAGTCAGGAGGATTTTAAACAAGATGGTTTACTCTTCCTTAATACCCAGGCCTGAGATGTTCTCACATTCTTTTAACAGCACAACTAAGGGTCTAGTTCAGTTTCCTCCTCCTGAAATGAGTTCTCTAGACCCCACATCAGGACCGTGCAGCGGGGTGTGAGACCCAAGGAACACTAACCACCTCTGAGCTTCCTTCCTTCCTTCCTCCCTTCCTCCCTTCCTCCCTCCCTCCCTCCCTCCCTCTTCCCTCCCTTCTTTTCTTTTTCTTTTTATTGTTGTGCTATCACAGTTGTCCCAATTCCCTCCCCACCCCCACCCCATTGCTCTCCCTGACCGCCCCCCTCCCCCCCCCCCGCCCCCCGCCCCCGAGCTTTCTTAGTGAGACAAAGCTGAGGGAGTGTCCTGTGTCTTATTCATCCTCCCACCTTGCTCCAGAGCTACTCTTTAAGGAGAGACTTTTCCTCCTGCACACCACACCTTTACCAGGTTGTGGTATTCTCTTCCCGGAATGATATTTCTCCATCATTTTTTTAAAAGGAGGGTTAATTATAAGTGTGTGGTGGAAAGGAGCACCTTGCTAGAAATAAGTGCTGCCTGAGTCGGATGCTTTTCTTACTATTGGGTATGAAACCTCCTCCAGCCCCTTTTAAATATAATTACACTGTAGTAGAAATGCCTGATTCATTCCATTTTTTATTTTAAAACAAAAATGCTAAAAACAAAGAAACAAAAACCCACCACTACCTCAGAGCATTCTATTAAACAATGCCATTATTTCTTTTATTCTCCATATTTTATAATGAAGATTTTGTAAATGTTCATTTAGTAATAGTGAAGATTATCACCACAAGTCTTCCTTTCTCAATACATCTTAGAACGGCTTAGAAAAGGACAGCTTCCTGAGCAGAAACACTAAACACTTAGGCCTCATTTTACACAAATGACCACAAATACTGAAAACCATGAAAGCATTGGATCAACATTCCCAATAACACACTGGAGACTCTGTAGAGCTGTGCAATGACGTGAGTTCCAATACACCCAGGTCAGATAGCCCACAAGAGAAATACAGAAAAAGTGAGCATGGGTATATTCTCACCCAATCCAGTATCTCATCAATATTTATTTTATCCATATTATTTCATCAATAGTCAGTTTAAAAATATTTATGAGGCAAAAATGGATGGTTATCTTTTTACTATCTACTTTTTAACATATTTAGAGCCGGCAGGGGTGGACAACTCACCATGTGCTGGGGGAGTTGGCAGCCCCTTCCTCTAGCCCATTGGGGGTGGCGCGATGGCCCCACAGAGACATCTATAAGCACACGTGTGGGAGCATTTGCACTGGGGGCAGGTCCAGTCATGGAACAGACTCCTGAAGGGCATGGGCATGGCAGTGGCGGTTCCTGCTGCCACCTTGCCACAGCTAACATGACAGCCTGCTCCTCAGAGCCAGCCAGGAACAGAGACTGCTAACCAATGTGGTATGCATTTTTCGTTTTTTTCTTCTGGTCTTTTCCTGGGCAATGTGCTGCAGGAATCTATTTGCAGGACATGAACCTACAAAATTTCTAAAGAGGTTGTTGCTTACAAGTCAAAGGATTTTAATGGAAGAACATTTCATTGACATTTATATTTGTAACTAATTGCCTTGTGTGTGTGTGTATATGTGTGTGTGTGTTTGTTGTGCCTCTTACAGGAAAACAGCGAAGGACAATGTGGCAGACAGGTGAAGGCAACTGCAGCAAATACATCAGTCTGTGCGCAGCTCAGAAAAGCTGCTCTGCGACAACATCCGGTCCTAATCCTGCACTCAGAAAACCTGTCAAGAGATCACTCGACATTTCCAAGGTCTTGATTGCTGCCTAGAGAACAAGCTACCCCTGTATGTCAGTTGGAGAAGCCCAGGGGCAGTGTGTCCCACAGAGAGCAGGGCGCTCACTCCCACAGCTACCACTTTCTACCACATTGGGACACAACCAGGTTCTAGCTGGGTGGCCTTATGTGAGTTACTTCATTTCTCTGAGCCTTGGGTTTCTCACCTTTAATTGGTGGTAATTATAACTGCCCTGCCCACCTCTGGGTGTTGTGAAAGAGTTTTTCAAAGGGTAAGTCACAATACCAGTGGGAGCTTTTATTATTATTACTCATCTTAATAATGACATTGCCAGGCAGGCAAGGCACAGAGTTACTTTATGAAAGAGGAGAGAGCCTCAGGGATCTTAAACCTGGTGTCACAAGCTGTCTCGGGGAGAAGCACAACTAGAACTCAGATGTCCTGTTACTTGGTCCAGTGCTGCTCTCCTTATAATATAACCAGGCAAAAAAAATACACCTGACCCTCAACTGGCATTTTGTTTCTGTTTGATAATTTAAATGTAACAGCTGAATGTAACGATTAGATCTTTTTCTCTCCTTAACATGGATATAAGGTTTGGAGCAATGTGCTCAATTTCCTCCCATAGTAGCTTTCCCATTGAAACTATATATAGCCTTGTTCTCTAAAGAAACTCTTTTTAAAGATTATATTTATTTATTTTAGAGAGAGGGGGAGGGAGAGAGAGGAGGAGGAGTGAAACATCAATCAGTTGCCTCTCTTACACCCTTAACCAGGGACATGGCCCATACCCCAGGTGTGTGCGCTGATCAGAAATTGAACTGGTGACCTTTCAGTTTTGTAGGATGACACTCAACCCACAGAGCCATACTGGTCAGGGCTCTATGGAGATTCTTATAGCACATAAGAAACAGGAAACCTAGGATGACCGGCAGTGGGGTGCAGCCACTAATTATATTAACTTTGTAAACTTCCTTTTGAGAAATATTTCTAAAGATCCTGGGATAAGCTAGGTCATAAATTATCTATCTATCTATCTGAATTTTGATCCAGCCCATGCTGAGTGAAAAAACGCCTATGGTTTATGAAATTCATCTCTAGCTGGACCAACAGGGATGAGTCATTTATCTGGGCGTAATGCTTGATATGTAGTAAGTTCTCTACAACTAGTTGTTGAATAAATTAGATACTCAGTACAGCTGGGTCTCATTAGCCTAAAAAGGATGTGGATGTGGAACTGGAAGTCAGAGGCCTAGATCCATTCCTGGCTCTGCCACTTAGTAGCAGTGAGGTCCTGGTTATGTGCATCTGGGTTTCCTTCTTCTGTAAGTGGTAAGGGCTAGACGAGATCAGGATGGCAAAGAGGTTTTCATTCCAATGCCATTTGCAGTTCATGGGTGGAAACTGGTGGAAGTGCTGGTTAAGGATTCTAAGGCTCTGGTCAGGCTGAGGGAGGCGTGGCCAGCTGGGAACTGCGTTCATCTTGGGATTGAACGCAGGGGGAGGCAGGAGCACAGACATCCACCATCACTGGACTGAGTCATCACCTTGTAGTTTTATGAATCTACAACAAACAAGGGTGCCCGGATATGGCAGAAACTGTATTTTAGAATGAACTCAGATAGCTCTTTGTCATTTCTGCATTTAATGTTAAAAGTTTCTTTTCCTAAGGTTCTGAGATGCAAGAAATAAAGAATTAAAGAACTACATTGGGACACAACCAGGTTCATGGTTAAGAAAGTTCTCTGCAAGTTCTCCGCACATCTTTAAAAGGGAAGGCAGTTCACACTCAAAGCAGTATTGTCTCTCCCGATTTATGGAGAGGGGATTTGAGGCATAAAAGGTAGAATTATCTCCCTTCGGTCATCTGTAGATCATGTCACTCACTCATGCTTTCCTTCCTAGTGAAAGCGAGCTCTAGCTAACCCAGGACACAAGCCCTCCTCAGCACCTCACCACATTCATTCTCGTCATTCTTCATGGACCCCTCATCCTGGCTTCAGGGATGGGCTTGCTGTTGCCTCATGAAAGAAAGGCCATGCTTCTCCCTCTCACTCTTGAGACTCTCACCCCTTTGACATTTGTTTCTGCTCAGGGGCTTAGGGGAATCAAACCCACAGCTTCCTGTCTCTACTCTCTGTTCCTTTATGCCACAACTTAGAGCAGGGGTCCCCCAACCTCCAGTCTGAGGACTGGACCAATAGTGTTCTGGGCCTGTTAGGAACCAGGCCTCCCAGCAGCAGGTGAGCTTGAATGTAATGCACTTGACTCATCCTGAAACCATCTACCCCTCCCCCAGGTCCGTGGAAAAAGTCTCTTCCATGAAACCATTCCTTGGTCCCCAAAAGGTTGGGGGCCACTGACTAAGTGGACCATCTGCTAAGGATGTTGGTAAATACTCATTAGCTGCACTCAATATCAAGCCGATGCTATGGTCCTGGGAGGGATTTGTCCCTTGGAGCAGAACCACACTTCGGAATGTGCAGACTCAAAGATAACATTGCTGGAAGCCCCAACATCACACAGCAGGAATAACACAGGCCTGGAGTGGGAGCTGGATTTCAATCTCAGTTTTACTATTTATTAGCTATATGAGTTGGTCCCCTGAGTAAATGGGAAAAATAAGGACAGTTGTGAAAGAAAGGACAGAATTATATGAAGTACCTTTTACAATGCCCATGCAGCACGGTGAGCCAAAAAGTGCTTATTTCTTCTTCCATTAAAAAAAAGAAAATGACATCACAAAATAATAACTTTTAAATGTCACCCACCAAAATGTCCCAAAGTTACAAACACTTGGAGCATTCATGATTGTGTGTGTGTTGTTCTTGTTTAGTAGGTCAATCTATAGGTATCTTAGACAGAAGATTCCAGAGCTTGGACCTGGCCAAGAAACTAGGTGGAAGGGCAGAGGGAAAGCTGGCAAAGAGGAAATCATTTTAAATAAATTACCCTAAATGTAAACCAGTATGCTAAACAGGAAGTGACTCATGTAGGCCAGGAGTGTTGCAAGAAACTACTTCGATTGTTTAACCACTCCATTGAGTTGTCATCAGAGGAAACAAGGGCATTTTAAAAGTAACCAGGAGCAGGAAGACAGGATGAGCCCTGAGGTGTGGCAGCCCTTTGAGCAGCAAAGTGATCGTTCTGAAGAGTCAGGCTACTTTTCTGGTGTAAACCTGTCTGTCTTGCCAGAGGGACCAGGGCCATCTGTCCTGAGAGATACATCCACAAGAGTGTGAGGGGTGAGTGTAGGACCTCAAACCCCCATCTAAGCTCCCAGTCATTCTGGGTCTGGGGGTAAGGCCGAGCTGTATGAGAATGGATGGAAAGAAGCTGCTGCCCTGGCTCCCAGCCACTTCATCTCTTGATGCTGTTTCCTCATCTGTAAAAGGGGCGCTTAGACTGGGTGGACAAGAGGACCCTCCTGCATGGAGGTTTTGTGGGTTTCCACTAACCCCACCTGCCGAGTGACCAAGTTACTAGCTGCAGTGTTTTAGCCTCTTAGCTCCTTTTGAACACAAAGCACCTGGGGCTCAGAATCCTTAAGTCATGATTCTATGTGCTTTACACTGAGAGGGTTCTCAGTAAAAGCTGACCTTGTAACAGAAAGACATGCAGCCCGATAGGCAAACAGACACAATTATCTTTGTTTAGAAAAGCTATAATGAGCAACATACCTGCCAAGGTACTGTGGGCAGGTGCTTCCACAGCTCAGTGGTGGGGATTAGCTGAGTAGTAGAGAGGTGCATCCTGGAAACGTCCTGGGCGTTCTCTGGAAAGCAATGTGATATGTGCATCCAGAGCCATCACAGCCTCCTACCCTTGACTCAGTGATTCCACCTTCTGAATCTATCACAGGCAACAACAGGACTTTTGACAAAGATTCAGCAGAAAGAGCTCAACACAGTCACACTGTTTTCCGGTGTATGTCAGTGTGCCAACAGGTGTGTGTCCATCACTGCTGATCTGTGACCTGTGTGTACTACTTAAGGGCTCTGCGCAGAGGCAGGACAATGGAGAGGCTAAGGTTTCACTTACTCTCTGAGCAAGAACCTGGGGCATCTCTATGTGGGGCATTGGCAGGGGAGAGGGTACTGCAGGCGGCACAACTTGGTCTCTGCTCTCACAGAGCTTCACGGTTAAGGGGAGAGAGTCATGACTTGGGCACTCTCATGCCTGTGATATGCACTGTGATGGGTGGCAGGACACAGGGGTCTAAGCTAGACCAGGGAACAGGGACAGGTCGGATGTGCCCAGGCAGTGGGGATAGGAGAGGCAACAACCTATTATACAAGTGCAACAGTGGGGAGAGAGCAGAAAGGACAGCTGGTGGCTCCGTGAGGTTAGTCCAATGATTGCTTAGGTGTCTAAGGACACCTTCCACTACCTCTACACTGCCACTAACCCAACAAGTATAGACACAAGTCTCTTTGTCAAATGATATGTCCCATGTCTAAGAATGCTCTTGCAGAGATCCAGACAAGTCCTTGGAGGTAGCAGCCTAGAAGAGAAGAAAATAGTGTTGACTAAGCTGAGTTCTAGGCACATGAAGCAGACCCGAAAGTGCCATGTCCTGGGCCAGACCAGCATCGGGGACACTGTGACTGGGGACCAGGAGCCCTGGACAATCCAGGGGGTCATATGGGGTAGGGGAGTCCTGGCAGAGAGGAATGGACCCCTCCCTAAAACCTGTGCTTGCCTCCTGTGTTTTCTCTACTCCTGGTTCCTTTTTTTTCCCTCAATGTACTAACAGTTACATAACACAAATCTTACCATTGTAAGTGTGCAGTTCAATGGCACTAAGCACATTCAAATAATCGTGCAACCATCATCACCCTCCATCTCCAGAACTTTTTCACCAGCTTCTTTTGAAAAGATCTTCCTGTCTTTTTCTTTCTCTTTGCTAGGCACTCAACAATTGTAATAAAATTTGTTTAAAATTGAATTGTTGAATGTACTGAACAAAATTATTTGCAATCCTTCATTTCAAAGTCTGTCAAAAATCCCACCAGTGGATTCATTGTTAGTTACTTTTCATTTGCAACTGGTCCTTGATTGACAGTTTTTCTCACCTGGGACAAGGACCAGCCTGATGCTAAATGTAAATATAGCCACTGGAGGGTGGACATGTAGCAACTAGACCCTCTGTGCTCAAAAAAGACACTCAGATAACACACCTCCTGTGTAGACAAGGACTTCCTTGACAGGACACAGATTCCCCGGCATATTAAATGGGCAGATGGTGGGCCTTACCCAGAAGACACATTTCACTCCCTCTTGCACACCCATGTCCACTGGCTGTGAAAGACCACTGGGCTTATGGATGAACACACAGATGGACTCGGTGTATGCACTGAGAACTGTCTTCCAAATGACAAGTCAGTTATTACAACACCATTAACTGTCTAATCCAGAGATTTTCAAACTTTTTCATCTCATGGCACACATAAGCTAATTACTAAAATTCTGTGACACACCAAAAATACATTATATTTTTTTGCCAGTTTGACAAAACAATAGGTACAATTTTGATTGATTCATACCAGACGGCTATTGTATTGTCTGTTGCTATTTTTTTTTGTAAATTCTCACCTGAGGGTATATTTATTGATGAGAGAAAGACAGAGGGGGAGAGAGAGACAGAGAGACAGAGAGAGAGAGAGAGAGAGAGAGAGAGAGAGAGAGAAACATCAGTGCATCAGTGTGAGAGAGAAACATCCATTCGTTTCCTCTCATACATGCCCCAACCAGGAATTAAATCCACAATCTAGATATGTGCCCTGACTGGGAATTGAACCTGCAAACTTATGGTACACGGGACAATGCTGCAACCAAGTGAGCCATCTTGCCAGGGCTGTTGTCATTTTTTTATTTTACAGTCTAAGGGAAAAAAGGTCAGTGCCCCTGACTAAATAGTTAGGTACCGCGTGTTTTAAAAATTCTTGTGGCATAGCAGTTGAAAATCACTGGTCTAAGTTATTGCAATAACTGAATTACCATAAATCCCAAATTTTGTTTCTAAATTTCCTGCTCTGGTCTCTTGATCTAGCTACTCCGACGTGACCACTATATGTTTTACTATTATAGTTTTATAATATGACTGAAATATTATTCTTCACTTAAAACTTTGGCTTGGATATTCTTATGTTTACTTATACAGGTGGCATTTCAATTAGCCCTGGCTGGTGTGGCTCAGTGGATCAGGTGCCAGCCTGAGAATCAGAAGGTCATCGGTTCGATTTCTGGTCTAGGGCACATACCTGGGTTGTGGGCCAGGTCCCCAGTAGGAGGAGTGTGAGAAGCAACCACACATTGGTGCTTCTCTCTGTCTCGTTTTCCCTCCCTAAAAAAATAAATAAACAAAATCTTTTAAAAGTTTATAGGTTAATTTGGGATGTTTATATTTTACAAAATTAAACTTTTTCATTTAGGAACATGGAATATGGCTCTCTACTTAGTCTTCTTAAAGTTAACCAAGATAGACATGACATTTACAATATAGTAAGAAGATTAACAATTAAAAAATAATTTTAATAAAATGTGATAAGTGTCCATAGGGGAAGTGTTAAAATGTCCACAGGACTTTGCAAATCAAATCACCAAGTCACCGCATAATCACAAATCCATCATTAAGTACGCTCACTCACACCCACACATACATACACTCACCCATGTCACGCAGTGCCCACCGGTGCACTTGCCTATCCTAGTTCCTCAGTTTGGAATGCTGCCCTCACCCCCAATCCTCTTGTTTGCCCAGCTGTTGTCTATACAGTGATTTCTTGTCCTACTGGGTTATTACTTTGGTGCTTCTCTCATTTCCCAGCACCCAGGTCAGGATGCCCTGTTGAGGTCTATCTCTGTCCATTGTGTTTCCACCGAGGCACATACTTTGGACCCCAGCCACGCTTCCATGTGTTCTCACCCCACTATTGTGGAGGAGTCCTCCGAGAGGTGCCCAGTGCTTAGCCCAGTCCAGAGGCTTTCATAAGTGCTTACTGTCCTGGGCTAGAGGCTGTAGACAAATCTTGCAAGGAGGCTACCACATGCAGTGCTTTCTTTTTGTCTCCCCCACCTTCTCTACCAGTGAAAGCTCCATGAAACTCAGGTTTGCAGGTCAGCAAACACTTCATTTCCCCTGGCCAGTGTTATCCTTGGCAGAGCATGGACGAGTCAGTAGTCCTGGGTAGAGAAATAGAATAAATGTAAGTGGGGGCCAGGTGACAGGGGGTTTCTAGAGAAAGTGTGTATTTTAACACAACCTAGGCCCAGACACCCATACTCTACTCTCTTCCAGAAATGCTTCCTTTGAACTTCATCAAGTCTGCTAATAACAAGAAGAGCATAGAATAGGCTGGCCCTGCCTTTCTCTCGGCAGGTGCACAGCAAGGTCCCTTTATCTCTGATGGGCAGGCCCAGGCTTCAGGGAGAGAGACGCTGCTGTGGGCCCATCCAAATATTAGCTGTGGATACTTTCCTACTTTGAAAACATGAGACACTGTGCACTCAAAGCCTTGCCTTCCAGAGAACACAATTGCATCTGTTTTTCTTCTTCCAATGGAGTGAGGCTTAACACTGGCCATAACTTTATCTTCACATTGCCCAGGGTTTGCCAAGTCAGGGCTTTTGCCTGCTGTTCTTCAGGCAACGAGTGCTGTCCAGTGATCTTCTCTGCCTGGGCCCCAACAGCAGGAGATAAACCAGAGACACAGGAGAATGTCCTGAAGATCCATAGGAACCCCTGCAAACCCCTGATAAACTTCATTAAATCTGTTGGGAAAACTGGTCTTAAACTAATGTTAAACGAACCAGTGTTACCTCCTGCACCTGGTCCTGAGATGGTTCCAAGATCCAGCTATAATCTGTAACCAAGATCAATATTTTTCATGCCACTATCTGATCATACAAGGAAGGTCAGTTTACCAACTAGGAAGATGTTGCACAATGGGGCAACATTGAGTCATGGCTTTGTAAAGAACCAGACCCAGTGGGAGCTAGACTGTGGCCTGTCAGGTTTGACTGTCATTTTTCAAGGGTAGGTTTTAAAGCCAAATTGACAAGCATTTTGGGAAAAGTTAGGCTCCCATTCAATTGGTGTATAGTCTTAATTGAGTGTTATGCCATTTGATTGGCATTGCTGTGGCATGAGGTCGCAGGGAGCAGCATGCATAGTCAGTGCCTGTCAGCACCAGCCCTGAACCAGGTTTTAACCAGGGCGAGTCTGGGTGCTTTTACCTACTGGAACAGTGAGTTGAGAAATTGCATTTTGAATCATAAAAACCTCTATAATCAACCCAAATTACCATCAACTGATGAATGCACAAATAAAATATGGCTTCTCCATATAATACAATATTACTTGGCCATAAAAAGAAATGAAGTTCTGATCCATGCTACAACATGAATGACCATTGGAAATATGATACTTAGTGACAAAAGTCAGGCCTCAAAGGTCACATAGTGTGTGCTTTCCTTTGTATGAAATGTCTAGAACAGGCAAATGCACAGACATAGAGCAGACCAATGGAGCCAGGGGTGTGGACAGGGAGAATGAGAGTGGCTGTTAATGGCTTTGGGGCCTCTATATGGAGGGATAAAAATGTCCTAAAATATATTATGGTGACAGTTGCCCAAATCTGTGACTATACTAAGAACCATTGAATATTAGACTCTAAATGGGTGAATTGTATGGTATGTGAACTATATTTCATTAGTTCGGTATGTTTTTTAATTTTAAAAACTTGTACAGTTTATAAAAATAAAATAAAAACTTATACAGTTTTTATTCTCTATATGGACCCACTTAAAACCCTCTTTAATGTAATTAAGTGATATCTTTTTATAATTTAAATTTTATATTTTTTTTCTTTCAGAGAGAGGGGAAGAGAGGGAGAAAGAGAGGAAAACATCAATCAGTTACCTTTCGTTTTCCTCTTCCAGAGACCAAATCCAGAACTTAGGCATGTGTGCTCTGACTGAAAATTGAACCCTCGACCTTTCGTTTTGCAGGATGACCTCAGCCAACTGAGTTACACCAGCCAGGATTCAAGTGACATCTTTTTAAATAAAGTTTTTGGTTTTAGTTTGCAAATGATCTTACCATTATGTCTCAGGACTTACTCTTGGTCAGAAGTGGGGTGTTGGATATGGTCAAAGATGTGGGGTCCCAGAAAGTCACATCATTGTGTACCTTTCCCCAGAAGTCAAAGGGCATGAGAAAGAACAGCCAATGGTCTGCACTCTCAGCAGAAGGAAGCCCTGGCCTTGGTTCCTGCAGAGCCAGCCCATACCATCCGGCTGCACCAGTGAGGAGCTGACATCTGGGCTGTACCCAGTGCAGCACCCATGGCTTACACTCCTCAGGAATACCAGTGTACTCAACACAGCAACTCTTGTTTGAGACTTGGGATTCTGGTGGAAGCAAAGAATATTTTAATGTCATGCTGAGAGTCACTGAGGGTTACTAACATGACCCCCTTTACAAGTGACCATTTCCTACCTGGCCTTCCCTCACACTTCCACGACCTCCAACACAACCCTTATTCTCAGTCATTGACTAGATTCCCTGTCACCTCACCTCCAATCAGTTGATCCTCTGATGTCTGCCATTACTTTCATTCTTCCTGTCATAGCCAGTGACATGTCCTGTCTCTAGGCAGAGAATCCATCCTTCCAACATCCTCATGGACCTTTCATTTGCAGTAAACATACCCCCCTCTCTCTTCTGCATTGATTCTGTCTCCTCAGGGCCATTCCTAATATGCTCCAGTATATAGTCCCTCCTTTATCTTTAAACTCCCCTTGATTCCAGTCCTTTATCTCCTCTACCTCATCTCTCTGTCTCCTTCACAGATAGTCTCAAAAGAACTGCTTGTAATCACTGCTCCCACTTCTCCTCTCCCACTCTTGACATATCCAGTCGTAATTTCTCTATCCTTATTTTATTTGGCCTTTTGGTATTACTCGGTATTGTTCACTGCTCTCTCTTTCTTGTCACACTCTTTCCTCTTTGTTTCTGCGACATCACACCCTCCTGGTTTTCATTTTTCCCTACTTACCACTCTTTTTGGCCTCTGCTTTCTTTCCTTTCTGGATCTGACTTATAAATGCTAGAATGTCCCTGGGTTTGACCTGAGCCCTCCCTAGGACTTCATTATATATACTCTCATTGTTGGCAGGTAAGTAAACTTTCTCCATAATCTAGGGGCTTATGTTTTAATATTCATATGGAGACAGGCTAAGAGGCAGTGGGCCCAAATAAGACATGATGTTAAAATTATATGTGGTCAAACCTGAGAATATTCAAAGGACTATATCCTCAGTGAAAAGGTTGACTAGAAAAATATACAAAGGAAAATGACGAAAAAGCTTTCTTGGTCTGGGAGTCTGAAAGACCTCAAAATAAGTGTGTTTTAAATGATGAAGGATAGAAATAACTGAAAGTGAAACAAATAAGCAAGTTTCCTTTGTCAACAAAAAGGACAGATTTTTAAAAGACTCAAATAGAACTTCTAGAAATTAAAACCATTGTCACTAAAATGAAAACCTTTCGAATGAGTTAAATAATGAATTAGGTACAGATGAAGAGATAATTACTGAAATGGAAGATAAACCAAACGAAATTACTCAGACAGTATTGTGTCATGGCTACAGAGTTTCTGTTTCAGAAGATAGAGAAGTTCTGGAGCTAGATAGAGGTGATGGTTGCACAACAATGTGAATGAACTTAATGCCACTGAACTGTACACTTTAAAATTGTTAAAATGGCTAATTTAAGTTTGTATATTTTACCACAATTTAAAAGTCACCAAAAAATTTAAAGGTAATCATTAAAAGAATAAAATAAATGATTTTCAAACCAGTAAAAGGAAATAAAAAGGGAATAAAATAGGTTCTAAAAAATAAAAAAGAGAGAAAAAAGGAGCAAAGAAGAGACACAGTAAGAAGAGATAAGAAGGCACAAATAAATCCAAATATATCAGCAATGGCAATAAATCTAAACAGACCAAACTCACCAGTGAAACACAGAGATTCTAAGTCTATGCACTTCCTCTATGTATTCTGATTACTTTCATATTTATGTATCTAGCCAACACTGTGTAATAGACTTCTATATTTAGGTTACTACTTCACATTGCCTTTTAAAAGAATATTAAGCATCTCAAATGTAACAGGGACAAAACAAAAGTCTTAATTTCTTCCCCAAATATGTTCCCTAATTTTGCCCCTCAGTTCTACTCCTCTGAGTAAATACCTTCTCCATCCATTCTGTTGCTCAAGCCAAAAACCCAAGTCATCCTTGGTTCTTCTCATTTTTTCATCATTCCTCCTCATCCAAGCCATCAGTCAGCCTTGTCATGTCACCTCTCAAACCCTGGGCAATCTGTTTCTCTCCACCTCCGTTGCTGTAGTCTGAGTCCAAGCCCTCCATAATTTCTCTAACCGATTCCTCTGCCTACCTCCTGATGTTTCCCTTGCCTGTCTACAAACCATTTTCTTTAGGGAAGACCAAGTTTTTTTTTAAGTTATTAAATACTTGCATTATCAATATTATATACATTATATTTTATTTGTGAAGCTTAGTAAAATTACACTTGTGATCCTACTACGTAACAGAAGTATTAGCAGAATGTTCTTGCAAAAATTAAACCTGAATGTTACCCCTTACCTAAAATCTCTAACAGCTTCTCACTGCACCTAGGACGCAATCTTAACTCCTTAATTCCCAAACTCCTTTCAGACTCCTTTCTTCTTTCCTGACCACGTTCCAGTCACACTGACCTTCTTTCTGCTCCTAGAATATGCCCCAGGGCCTTTGCACTCCCTGCTCCTTATCTTGGGAGGGTTGGCTTTTTGTATCATTCAGATCTCAGTTCAAATATAACTCTTCCCAAGAGGCCTGCTCTGACCACCTTATTATCTAAACAGCATTTTTAGTTGATACCCTGATTCTTGTTTTATTTTCTTCAGAGCACTTACCACTATCCAAAAGTATCTAATTTATTTTGTTTTTTTCTCCCTCCCTTGTATAAGCTCTAGAGACCTTGCTCATCTTGTTATTTCCAGGTTCATCCCCAGTGCCTAAGGCACAGTAGATGCTCAACAAACATTTGTTGAGTAAATATGCAAACAAACACACCTGAAATAAGTTATAATTTATGAGTTGTGGTTAACAGTCCTTTGTTAGATTTTTCTTTAAGCTCTTTGTTGTTGAGCCCACATTATTCTCATGAATATTTCATCACAGTGATTAACCCTAGAAACTTTGAGAGCCTTACAGACAGCATATTATTCCAGCTCTCCCAAATCTAGCATGGCTTGGAGCAAATTCAGGCCTGTAACTGAAGTCTAAAGTCTCGTTCTGGAGGGAGATCAGCCAGGGCCATATGCTCTCTAGTAAGTGGCTTCTGGGAAGCTGGTCTAGTCCTGAGCATTTCTCCTGATTTCTCTAATAGATTTAGCCATATTGTAAAATTTTAGATTATTCTGTGTGCATTCTTGTGACTATTAATAAGCCACGCTTGGATAAACCTTTGTACTCCCACACTTGCACAAACCAAAGGTGGTTTTAGATTATGAAAGTTTCTCACATTACCTGTCACTTTAATAATCATCTCCAGTGGCCTCTCCCATAATTCACTTCTGTACTGAACACCAACCAAATACACACTGGGCTTCGTATTGGGAATGACACCATACTGATTCTCACACTTTCTGTGCATAATGCTGACATGTGAGGTCTGGTTAAAAATGCAGATTTCTGAGATCCAACCCCAGTTCGGCAAGTTTTAGGTAGGGGCAGGATTTGCGCTTTTAAATTCACACTACCTCCACTGCCAATTTCTCTTGGACAAACACCCAAAGGGAATTTGCTGATATCTGTGCGTGTGCGGGAACACAGCTGAACCTAGTGTCCTGTGTGAAAGCCCTCACCACCCAGCACCACCCCTGCAGAGAGGCAGGCTTCGCCTGAACAGTGCACATCGGGGCTCCCTTGGCAGCATCCTTGTTTACACAAAGGATCCACTCTACCTAACTTTTTGTTTATAAAAATATTAAGTGGCTACATCTTGTCAGAGGGTTTTTTTTTTAAATTAATAGACTCTGTTAGAGCAGTTTCAGGTTTACTGAAAAATTGAGCAGAAAATGCAGAGAACCGTCTATGCCACTCCCCTCCTGCATGTTTTCCCTTGATACTTGCATTAGGGCAGTGACTTTGTTATCATTGATCAGCCAATATTGACAGCTTATTATTCACTGAAGTCCCTAGTTTAAATTAGGGTTCCTCTTGGCGGTGTATATTCTGTGGGTTTTGACAAATGTATAATGACACATACCCACTATTACATGGACATTTGGGTGTTTCTACTTTTATCTATTATGAATAATGCTGTGATGAATGTTTGTTTACAAGTTTTTGTATGTTTTCTCTTCTTTTAGGTGTATGAAGGAGTAGAATTGCAGGTCAACTTTTTAAATGAGTGGAGCACTGCTGTGGATATGTCACCCTCCTGTCACATGCGTGATTACAGCCCTGTGGTCTGGAAGTGTGCCCCTATCTCTTCCACACTCTGAATGGAGCAACCAGCTGTGCACTGACCAGGGACATAGAGACAGTGAGACAAAGCCTCTTCCCTCTTCAACTCCCATTCCATGTTCCCCCTGGTTCATCCCCCATCCTTGCCTCAGTTCAAACCCATAGTGTCCCAGGCATCTTCTAACTAGTCATCTGCCCACCATTTTGCCTTCCTTAAGTCCATCCAGACATCAGGGTGACCTAACTATAAAGCCAGCTAATGTGGCCCTGTCACCTTTCTTCCTTTAAACCCATCATGGAGTGGGTCAACTCTAGGGTAAAGCCCACTGAGGCTCACACAGGCCAGCGATGATGTGATGCTCACCTGCCTCTCCAGCTGCATCTGGGGCCTGGCACCCCAAGCTTGAGCCCCACCTACACGGTGCTGCCTACACATCTTACAAGTCCTTGCTGTTCCAAGCTCAGCGGAGTCCTTCCCGTCTAATCACCCATAGCTTGTCTAGTGCCCACTACGGGCCAGATGCTGGGATTCCACAGTCAACAGCACATCCTCCCTTCACTTCCTTTCTTCCTGAGATCATCCTCCTTCCAGTGGCTCCTATTTACACATACAGTCTCACTCCCTTTCTGGAACCTTCCATGAACCCTCAATTCATTTGCTCCCTCTCATAAGGCTGTTGCAGGAGAACAGGAGATGGAGTTGGGGTCAAACCCCACTTGGTCTTATTAACTGAGACTTCAGCAAGTGACATAACTTTTGAGTGACAGTTGCCACTCAGCTGCAGATGCATGGGGTGCTGGATACAGAGGTGATGCTGGGCCAGGTGTGGCACAGTGCTGCAGCATCTCAGGATGCTTTTGCAAGCTAACCCTCACATTTACCATTACTTGAACACAAAACATGCTAATTTTTCTGGTGGAATTATCACACTGTATTACTGTTTGTTTACATGTTCCTTCTTCCCTACTAATCTAAGAGATTCTGGAGGGCAGTAACTGTTCAGTATGATTAACTCTGGAATCCCTCATTCTGGCACATTACTTGAAAGTAATTCATGGGTTTACCTTGCATGGGTTATTTTAATTACCCCTAAGAGGCAGATATGGGAATTACACTACACTGGGCAGCACAATGGTCTCCTGGTAGCAAGTAAGATGATCCCAATGCACAGAGAAGGAATTTGAGTGACTGGCAGGTGGGCCACACCCCGACGCCTGTGGTGGTGACCTTCAGCACCTGCTGTCATAAAGAGGTATGTTTTCACAATGGTCTCCTCTCCTCTAGTGAGTCCTCAGACCTCCTCTCTACACTGACCAGAGTGCACTCAGGCCTGCTTGTCCCCTCTGATGACAGGTGCAGGGCTTCTTCACAGCCAGCTGACCTCTTCATCAGGCTGGTAATCAAGAGGAGGGAGCCTGGGTCCTGGTCCAGCTTCTGACTTCATACTGGTGTCTTTTGCAAAGCCTCTGCTATCAGGCGGAGTCCTCAAGTTGTACTGCACAATAGAATCACCCTGAGGTCTTAAAAATTACTGGTGCTCCCACTCTGGAGGCTGTCAGGGGTTTTGGAACTCCCCAGGGTTTTGTTGTTGTTGTTGTTTTGTTTTGTTTAGCAATGCTTAGCCAGATTGGGAACCTGGGAGCTAAGCTCACAGAGCAAAGAGCATCTGTAGAAGTTGCCTTCCTTTGGACGTGTGGGTCACAGACAGCACCAGCCACTGTGGCCTCCCAGGAAAGGCGTGGAGGGCACCTGTCATAATACCCAGAGCAGAAGGGTGGCAGTCACTGCACAAACCCTTAAACAGAGAGATTACTGTTTGGTGGTGAGATTAGATTTTTCCATTATCAAATGTTACTGTTTGAAAAGCAAGCAAACAAATAAAATGGGGAAAAGGTGAGATTTTAAAAAGTAAGATGAAATTTGCCTCCAGCTTCCTCCCATTGTTCCTGTTTCTACCTGAGCTGGCAGCTCACTTTTCTTCTACTAATGCTCCTATTTTGTGGGACACCAGAAGGAAGAGGTGGTCCCTGACTCAGGGGAGCTTCTAGCCTAAGAGTAGAGACAGACTCCCAGCAACAATCAATTGATTCTACACTGTCTGGGAGGTGGGAACACTATGGCACTAAGGCACTATGGAGCAGAGGGTGAAGGAAGTTAATCTTTGTGAGACCCACTGCTCCCACATCAGTGAGGCCATGCGCCAGGAGCTGTGTGTGTGTGCTGAGCCACAGAGAGGAAGAATGCCAGATGTCCCCCCACCCCACCCCTCCAGCCCTGTGTTCAGAAGCCAATTGTCCCCCATAGTCCCAGACAAATCAGTCTGTGCTTTGATAATGAAACTGTGGGAGAGCTTTATTTCTTCGGTGATTAATTTAGATGCAGAAGATAGAGTTAATTATCAGACGGAGAGAAGCTTCCCCATTTTCCTACACGATTGCCTTCTGAGAAGTGTATCATTGTGTTGGCCCAAACCAGCCATGAGACACTAGAGTGGGAGGGTTATTTCTCTGGTTCTACACAAGTTCCTGGTTACACAGCTGAGAGGCTGTCTGGGCAGCTGCAGTTCTGGCCAACCATTGTGAGGTCCCAGGTCCATCATGAACTCAGAAGCAATCATGACGAAACCGCTTCTCTTTCCCAAGGGATCAGTGTGTTCTGTGTCTCACCTTGTGTGTGTCCTCCATTGTTGAAGACACTCACTGCCACTCCGAAAGGGTAAGGTAAGATCTCAGCTGCAGAGAGCAAATCCACTGCAGCCTCGTTTCAGCAAGAAGAGATTTACTCTAGGATATGCAACAGTTTACAGTATTAGGTAAGGGTTGAGGAAACAGAGTCAAGGCTCAGAGATGACTCCTAAGGCCACAGCTCAGAACCAGACCCCCAAACAGGCAGCTGCCTCTGCTCAAATCTGGAAGTTCCAGCCCCAAACTCTGGACAGATCACATCATCGGGACTTGCAGCTGCTATGGGTGCCTGAGGGCCCAGCTGTCCACTTCCTCCCAGCCACTGGCTGGTCCCGAGCTGTGCTAAGAAAGCAGCCCAACCCTGGGCCTGCTGTAGCAGAGAGGGCCCCACAGCCGCCTGGCTGGACTTTTGAGGGTGTCAGATCAACTGAACACAAATCCCAAACTGTAACAAGGCTGGAAATAAGGGTCTCACATTCAGTTTCCACTACAGAGGATGATGACAGAATGAATGCCCAATACCAGGCTGCATCTCAACACTGGCCCCTGTGAACTGGGATAGACAAAGATACTGAGACCTGGCCCCAGACTTTGGTACCCAAGAAATACTGTGTTGCCATGACTCCTTCTCCAGTCCTTGGTCTGGCAGGTGGCCTTTTCTCCTTCTGTCACACAATCTGTAAAACGGGACATCTGTATCCTGCTGCTGTCATGTATCAACCTGATTCCCTCCCGCTTCTCTGTCATTTTGTCCCATCCAGCCTCAAAGTACAGCAGAAGTCTTCAGTGAAGACTCTGACAACTCTGTGCTCCTGAGGTCTCTGTCCCCAGGTGCTATGCTCTCTGGTCTCCTTCATACCTCTCAGAGTGTATGTCCTGTCAGTGGTGAGGCCCTGGTGACCCTTCATTCACTGCCTGTGTGACTACCCTGGATCTCCAGTTAGAGTGAGGACTCCTGTGGATGGAACTTATATTCCTAACAACTGAGCACTGAAAACAGGAAAGTCACTTGACTCCTATCCTCAGCAAGCCTGTACCTACATCATACATGGGGAGACTCCTGCAGCCTGGCTCCTCTGTGCATGGGGTTGGACCCAACATGGAAAGAACTTATGTACAGGAAAGACACTGTGGTCTCTACTGTGACAGCCACTGATTGGACCTGCTCTTAGTCCTAATCACCCTGCAAAGGAACCTGAGAATATGAACAAGAACTTGTGCCTTGAATCACTTCTCAGGTTCCAAGGCCCTATGGAAACAGGACAGTTTGCCTGTCTCGGTGAACAGCTGAAGTGGAACACAAAGACAGGAAGCAGAGATGAGATACCTGATGTGTGGCCTGGGCTTCTTCACTGAAGAAATTAATAACACTTGGTACAAATACAAACCCTTCTGCAAAACAAACCAAGTTGGGTAAGAGAGCCCACCCTCAAGACTTGGAAGCCAAGTTCTCTTTTCCTTCCTCTCCAGGGAGGTCCCAACTGCAGCCACAAAAGATGGAAATGTTCCTGATGCTCATAAAAGCAAAGGGCCTGATGGGCTTTAGTCCTTTCATTTTATGTTCCAGCCATGTAGATGGTTCAGCCATGTAAGAGGGTGAATTGTGGGTTCAGATAGGAGAGCAGAGAAGATATTCTCCTCCCCCACTGAGAAAAGAAAAGGAAGGCAAATTGGTTTTGGGTGAGTTCTGTGCACGTATCTCAAACATAAACCCCAATTAACTCAACAACCCTTAAATCTGCTCTGCATTTTCAACAGAAAATGTTTTCCCCAGAAGCAATGATGTGGGGTTGCTTAGGGAAGGACAACTGAAACATGCAGGATAAAAATTAACAGAGACACTGAAAGTGTATCTAACATAATGGCTGAAGTTTGAGATCACCTGTTCCTCAGTCTGGATTCTCAGTGCAATTTCCATAAGCCCTTTCTCCACCCTTCTCCTCACTGATTTGTATTTACTAGACCAAAGTGTGATTCATCATGAATTTGAACTAGAACATGCCCCGGCTTGTGTGGCTCAGTGGATTGAGTGCCAGCCTGTGAACCAAAGGGTTGCCAGTTTGGTTCCCAATCAGGGCGCATGTTTAGGTTGTGGGCCAGGTTCCCAGTGAGGGGCATGTGAGAGGCAACCACACATTGAACTAGAACAGCCAACTTTTAAAAATCTGTTTCTATTTCTTGTTCATTCCTGCCTTTTCTAGGCAAATTCTCCATTGTGGTAAATATCAATGTTATTTCCATGCCCCATATGTGATTAATTGCAGCCAAATCCTATGAAAGGCCATATTAGTGGCTTTAAATATTAAAATCTAAAGGGGAGGCAGAGACCAGAAAGTGGCTGTCAATAATTTTTGGATGGCCATTCTAAGAAATTACTCTGACTCAGGAGATGACACTTTTTAAAAGAAGTGATAAGGGAGTCTTGATGACCCATTCACTCAGTTCTGGGGTTTGGGGTATAAGAGTGATCCTTGAGTACATATAGAGTTTGATGGTTTTAAATAGGTGTTTCATACCAAAAACACAGGCCTGTGGATGCTGATGGAACTTTAGGACACAGAGTGCCCAATTCAGGGTTCAAATTGAGTCCTCGGCTACCCTGTGGCAGTTGCAGCTCTCTCCACTGGCTGAAGGACTTGGTATGAAAGGAGAAAGTGGACAGTATTCCATTGGAATGCATTTTCATTTTTCATCAAGGTCATGTCCTTCTTTGCCTTCCCAGCTGAAGCCTCACCCCGACAGGGAGTTCATACTCATTTTAATGTGGGTGCTTTCACAGCAGTTAGAGATAAGACAGAAGCCTTAAAGCAAGGATGATACAAATCTTCAGCTGCCTTAGCATGAAAGGAGTTAATTCCCTGACCAACACATGAGATAGAAAAACCAGACATTGACTTGTATTACAGAATTGTGTGTGTTGAAACTTTTGCTTGATTTACACTGTATTTTCTATTTAAAACAGTGTCTTCAAATAGAAAATATCTATGCAGGGTTTCAGCCAAGATGGAGGCAAAGCCAAAAATGCTTCCCTTCCTTACACAACCAAAAGAATGGTAACAATTAATTGAAAAACAAAGAACACCAAGACCTGTCAAAAAATCATTTGCATAGACATCCAACAATGAAGGAATTAAAAAAAAACATTCATTGAGACTGGTGATACACAGATAAACCTAGAGGAATTATGGAGAAGCAAAACAGACCGAGAAACCAAGGGTTTCAGCATGGGAAAATAAAGACTCAAAAGCCCTGGCTATAACAAAATGGTGGGGGTTGTGGTAGCAGGAGAAACTCCCAGCCTCACAGGAGAGATCACTGGAGAGGCCCACAGTGTCCTGGAATATACACAAACACACCCATATGTGAATCAGAACCTGAAAGGGCAAAATCTGTTTGTGGGATGCAGGAGAAGTGTTGAAAAGTGGGAGAACAGTAGCATTGTTCCCTCTCTGTCCCCTCCCTGAAAGAGAGCACCACAACACAGCAAAGAGGTTGCCCTGCCCTGGCAAATACCTAAGGCTCCATCCCTTACCATGCACTAGGTGCACTGACACAAAGAAATATAGCCCAAATGAAAGAACAGATCAAAACTCCAGAAAAAGAGCTAAGTGACAAGGAGACAGACAACCTGTCTAATGCAAACTTCAAAACACTGATAATCAGGATACTCACAGAAATGATTGGGCTCAGTCAAAAAATGAAGGAAGAAATGAAGGCTACACAAAGTGAAATAAAACAAAATATACAGGGAACTAACAGTGAAGGGAAGGAAACCAGGACTCAAATCAATGATTTGGAACAAAAGGAAGACATAAGCATCCAACCCAAACAGAGTGAAAAAACAAGAATGCAAAAAAATGAGGAGAGGCTTAGGAACCTCTGGTACAACTTTAAGTGCTATAATATCTGAATCAGGGGTGCCAGAAGGAGAATAAGAGCAAGATATTGAAACCTTACTTGAACAAATAATGAAGGAAAACTTCCCCAGTCTGGCAAAGGAAATAGACTTGCAGGAAGTCCAGGAAGCTCAGCAAGTCCCAAAGAAATTGGACCCAAGGAGGAACAGGTCAAGACACATCATAATTAAGTTACCCAAGATTAAAGATAAAGAGAGAATCTTAAAAGCAGCAAGAGAAAAAGGAGACAGTTAGACCTACAAAGGAGTTCCCATAAGGCTATCAGCTGATTTCTCAAAAGAAATCTTACAGGCAAGAAGGGACTGGAAAGAAGTACTCCAGGTCATGAAAGGCAAGGACCTACATCCAAGATTACTCTCTATCCAGTAAAGCTATCATTTAGAATGGAAGGGCAGATGAAGTGCTCCCCAGATAAGGTCACGTTAAAGGAGTTCATCATCACCAACCCCTTATTATATGAAATGTTAAAGGCACTTACCAAAGAAAATGAAGATGATCACAACTATGAACAGCAGAATGACAACACAATCACAACTATCAACAACTGACCCTAAAAAACAACAACAACAACAACAACCAAGCAAACTACTAGAACAGGAACAAAACCATAGAAATGGAGATCGTGTGGAGGGTTTTCAGTGGGGTGGGGGAGGGGAGAGCGGGGGGAAAGGTGCAGGGAATGAGAAGCATAATTGATAGGCATAAAATTGACAGAGGGTGGTTAGATAAGAATAGTAAGAAGTAATAGTGATCTTATAGTCTCCACCAAAAACCTACTTGACCTAATAAATGAATTTGGCAAAAGAGTGGGATACAAAGTCAATATTCAGAAATCAAATGTATTTTTGTACACCACCAATGAAATATCAGAAACAGAAATCAGGGGGAAAATACCCATTTGATATAGCAACAAGAAAAATAAAGTACTTAGGAATAACCCTAACCAATGAGGTAAAAGACCTGTATACTCAGAAAACTACACAACACTGAAGAAAGGAATTAAGGAAGACACAAACAAATGGAGGCATGTACCATGTTTATGGATTGGAAGAATTAACATCATCAAAATGTCCATACTAGCCAAAGCAATTTATAGATTGCAATCCCTATAAAATACCAATGACATATTTCACAGATATAGAACAAACATCTCAAAAATTTATATGGAACCATAAATGACCCTGAGTAGCTGCAGCAATTTTGAGAAAGAAGAGCAAAATAGGAGGGATTACAATACATGATATCAAACTTTATTACAAGACCACTGTAATCAAAACAGCCTGGTACTGGCATAAGAACAGATACATAGAAGAGTGGAATAGAACAGAGAGCCCAGAAATAAACCAAAGTCTCTATGGCCAATTAATATTTGACAAAGGGAACAGCAACATAGAATGGAGTAAAAATAGCCTCTTCAACAAATGGCGTTGGGAGAACTGGACAGCTACATGTAAAAAATGAAACTTGACCACCAAGTTACACCATACACAAAAATAAATTCAAGGTGGATAAAAGATTTAAATATAAGTTGTGACACTATAAAAGTCCTAGAGGAAAAAAAACATCAACAGGAAAATCTTAGACATTCCACACCGCAACATCTTCATGGATATGTCCCCTAAAGCAGGGGACATAAAGGACAGAATAAACAAATGGGACCTCATCAAATTAAAAAGCTTCTGCATGACTGAAGAAAACAGCATTAAAATCAAAAGAGAACCAACCATATGGGAAAACATATTTGCCAATGATACCTCAGACAAGGGTTTAATCTCCAAAATAAATAAAGAACTCACATGACTCCACACCAGGAACACAAATGACTCAGTTAAAACATGGGCAAAGGACCTGAACAGACACTTCTCCAAGAAGGACATACAGAGGGCCCAGAGACATATGAAAGGATGCTCAGCATCGCTAGCCATCAGAGAGATGCAAATTAAAGCCACAATGAGATACCACCCCACACCATTCAGAATGGCCATCATAAACAAAGCAACAAACAACTGTTGGAGAGCTTGTGGAGAAAAGGGGACCCCGGTGCATTGTTGGTGGGACTACAGACTGGTACAACCACTATGGAAAAACAGTATGGAACTTCCTCAGAAAACTAAAAATGAATCTACATTTGACCCAGGAATTCCACTGCTGGGACTATATCCTAAGAATCCTGAAACACCAATTCAAAAGAACCTTTGCACCCCAAGGTTCATAGCAGCACAATTTACAATAGCTAAGTGCTGGAAGCAACCTAGATGCCCATCAGTAAATGAATGGATCAAAAAACTATGGTACATTTATACAATGGAATTCTATGCAGCAGAAAGAAAGAAGGAGCTCCTACCCTTTGCAACAGCATGGATGGACCTGGAAAGCATTATGCTAAGTGAAATAAGCCAGGCAGTGAAAGACAAATACCATATGATATCACCTTTAACAGGAACCTAATCAACAAAACAAAGAAACAAGCAAAATATAGTCAAAGACACTGAAATAGAAGACTGACTGACAGTGACCAGAGGGGAGAGAAGAGGGAATTTCAGGAGAGAATGGGAAGGGTTTACAGGAACAAATATAAAAGACACATGGACAAAAACTAGGGAGGTGTGGAAATGGGAGGCAGGTGGGGAGGGATGGGTGGGTGGGCTGGAATGGGAGTAAAAGGCAGAAAACTGTACTTGAACAATGATTAAAATAAAAACAAACAAACAAACACATAAATAAGAGAAAAAGTATATTTTATTGATTATGCTATTACAATTGTCCCATTTTTTGCTTCCCTTTATCTTCTTCCTCTCTGTACCACCCACCCCACTCTCCAGTATTTCCCCCAACCCCGCTTAGTTCATGTTGATGGGTTGGACATGAAGTTCTTAGCTTCTTCATTTTCTATAGTATCCTTAACCTCCACCTGTTATTTTGTGCCTGCCTATTATGCTTATTTGATTTGTTATGGTTTTATTTGATATTATTTTATTTTATTTTATTTTATTTTATTTCTTTACTTTACTGGAATTAAAAGCAAAGGTCTGCAACCAAGACTACTCTACCGAGCAAGGCTCTCAATTAAAATATTAGGTGAAATAAGGAGCTTCCTGGACAAAAGAAGGCTAAAAGAATATACCTCCTCCTAACCAGCACTGCAAGATATGCTAAAGGGACTGCTTTAAGAAAAAGAGAAAAACAGTGAGACAGAGGAACACAGGTACAAAGGGAGTAAAAGGAACAGGGAATAAGTACCTATTATGCTTCTCATTCCCTGCACCTTTCCCCCCCCCCGCTCTCCCCTCCCCCACCCCACTGAAAACCCTCCACACGATCTCCATTTCTATGGTTTTGTTCCTGTTCTAGTAGTTTGCTTGGTTGTTGTTGTTGTTGTTGTTTTTAGGGTCAGTTGTTGATAGTTGTGATTGTGTTGTCATTCTGCTGTTCATAGTTGTGATCATCTTCATTTTCTTTGGTAAGTGCCTTTAACATTTCATATAATAAGGGGTTGGTGATGATGAACTCCTTTAACGTGACCTTATCTGGGGAGCATTTCATCTGCCCTTCCATTCTAAATGATAGCTTTACTGGATAGAGAGTAATCTTGGATGTAGGTCCTTGCCTTTCATGACCTGGAGTACTTCTTTCCAGTCCCTTCTTGCCTGTAAGATTTCTTTTGAGAAATCAGCTGATAGCCTTATGGGAACTCCTTTGTAGGTCTAACTGTCTCCTTTTCTCTTGCTGCTTTTAAGATTCTCTCTTTATCTTTAATCTTGGGTAACTTAATTATGATGTGTCTTGACCTGTTCCTCCTTGGGTCCAATTTCTTTGGGACTTGCTGAGCTTCCTGGACTTCCTGCAAGTCTATTTCCTTTGCCAGACTGGGGAAGTTTTCCTTCATTATTTGTTCAAGTAAGGTTTCAATATCTTGCTCTTATTCTCCTTCTGGCACCCCTGATTCAGATATTATAGCACTTAAAGTTGTACCAGAGGTTCCTAAGCCTCTCCTCATTTTTTTTTGCATTCTTGTTTTTTCACTCTGTTTGGGTTGGATGCTTATGTCTTCCTTTTGTTCCAAATCATTGATTTGAGTCCTGGTTTCCTTCCCTTCACTGTTAGTTCCCTGTATATTTTGTTTTATTTCACTTTGTGTAGCCTTCATTTCTTCCTTCATTTTTTGACTGAGCCCAATCATTTCTGTGAGTATCCTGATTATCAGTGTTTTGAAGTTTGCATTAGACAGGTTGTCTATCTCCTTGTCACTTAGCTCTTTTTCTGGAGTTTTGATCTGTTCTTTCATTTGGGCTATATTTCTTTGTGTCAGTGCACCTAGTGCATGGTAAGGGATGGAGCCTTAGGTATTTGCCAGGGCAGGGCAACCTCTTTGCTGTGTTGTGGTGCTCTCTTTCAGGGAGGGGACAGAGAGGGAACAATGCAGCTGGCTTGCTCCACTCTAGCCTCCTTTCCAATGAACTCTCCTGTGAGACTGGGAGTTTCTCCTACCATGGCAAACCCTGCAGTATTTTACCATTAGTTTTGAGTCTTTAGTTTCCTGATCAGTGAGCCCTGCTTCACCTCCAAAGTCCACCACTCCATATGTGTCTTCTCTGCTCAGCTGCCAGTCTCCCATCTTCACCTCTCCTACAAGTCTGGGTGAATGTTTCTTGATTCCTTGGCTGTGGGAGTTCCATTCAATTTTATTTCCTGGCACTTCAGTTGTTTATTGTTTTTGAGTTGGCATTGTCTCTAATTTGGTTGTGTGAGGAAGGAAAGCATTTCTACCTATGCCTCCATCTTACTGGAACTTCCCCAATCCACGAGTTTTTTGATGATTACTTCATTTTCACTAGTTGTTATCAATTTGTTCAGGCTTTCTGCTTCTTCCAATTTTGGAAGATTATATTTTTTCCAGAAATTTGTTCATTTCACCCAGGTTATCACATTTTTTGCCATATAGTTTTTCATAGTACTTTCTTACAATTCTTCATGTTTCTGTGGTATCAGTTGCAATTTTTCCTCTTCCATTTCTGATTTTACTTATTTGGAACTCTTCCTTTTTTTCTTGATGAAACTGGTTAAAGGCTTGTTGATTGTGTTTATCTTTTCAAAGAATCAGCTCCTGGATTTATTGATCCTTTGAATTGTTCTTTTAGTCTCTATGTCATTTAATTCTGCTCTGATCTTGATCATTTCCTTCCTTCTACTCTCTTTGGGTTTTGTTTGTTGTCGTTTCTCCAGTTTTTGTAGATATAAGGTTAGGTTCTTTATTTGAAATTTTTCTATCTTTTTTAGGTAGGCCTGTATTGCTATGAACTTCCCTCTCAAGACTGTTTTTGCTGCATCCCATTGGGTTTGAACTGCTGTATGTTCATTTTCATTTGTTTCCAGAAACTTTTTTATTTCTTTCTTGATCTCATTCTTAACCCATTTATTGTTTAATAGCATGCTGTTTAATCTCTATGAGTTTGAGTGTTTTTGAGTTTATTCCTTGAGTTTTGAATTTGGTTTCTAGTTTCAAGATGTTGTGGTCTGACAAAATGCTTGATATGTTTTCAATTTTATTGAATTTTTTGAGGTTTGTTTTGTGTCCTATCATGTGGACTATCTTTGAAAATATTCCATTTGAGAAGAATGTATATTTTGCTTCTTCAGAGTAAAAGGTTCTATATATATGAGTTAAGTCCATTTGATCTAATGCATCATTCAGTTTCACAATATCTTTGTTGATATTTTGTTTGGAAGATCTATCCATTGTTGACAGTGTAGTGTTAAAATCCCCTACTATAATTGTGTTGTTGTCTATATCTTTCATGAGGTCCTCCAAGATTTTCCTTATGTATTTGGGTGCTTCTATGTTGGATGCATATATGTGTACAGTATTTATGTCTTCCTGATGGATTCTTCTCTTGAGTATTGTAAAGTGTCCTTCTGTGTCTCTTTTTATGACCTTTGTTTTGAAGTCTATTTTGTCTGATACAAGTACTCTTAGTCCAGCTTTATTTCCTGTCTGTTTGCTTGGAATATTTTTTTTTCCAACCCTTCACTTTCAGTCTGTGTAGGTCTTTTGTCCTGAGGTGGGTCTCTTGTGGGCCATATGTGTGGATCATGCTTTCTTATCCATTCAGCTATTGTATGTCTTTTGATTGGAACATTTAATCCATTTACATTTAAGGTTATTATTGATAGGTACTTATTCATTGCCATTTTTGTATCTCTGTTCCCTTCTCTCTCTCCCTCCCTCTCTCTCTCTCTCTTCTTCTTCTTCTTCTTCTTCGTCTTCGTCTCCTTCGTCTTCTTCGTCTTTTTCTTCCCTTTCCTTAGAGCAGTCCCTTTAGCATCTCTTGGAGAGCTGGTTTGGTGGAGGTGTATTCTTTTAGACTTCTTTAGTCTGGGAAGCTCCTTGTTTGGCCTTCTATCTTGATTGAGAGCTTTGCTGGGTAAAGTAGCCTTGGTTGCAGGCCTCTGGTTCTCATTACTTGGAATATTTCTTGCCATTCTCTTCTGGCTTGGAGTGTTTCCATTGAGAATGCTAGCTGCTAGCCTTATTGGGGCTGCCTTGTATGTTACTTCCTGTTTCTCCCTTGCTGCCTTTAAGATTCTCTCTTTGTCTTGAAATTTTGACATTTTAATTATGATGTGTCTTGAAGTGGGCCTCTTTGGGTTCCTCTTGACTGGGACTCTCTGTGTTTCCTGGATTTGTGTGACTTTTTCTCTCATCAAATTAGGGAAGTTTTCCATCATTACTTTTTCAAATAGGTTTTCTATCCCTTGCTCTTTTCCTTCTCCTTCTGGTATCTCTATTATACAGATATTATTATGTTTCATATTGTCTTGCATTTCTCTGAATCCCTCTTCATTCTTTCTGAGCCTCTTTTCCTTTTCTTGCTCTTTCTGGGTGTTTTTTTCTACTTTGTCCTCCAATTTGCTGATCCAATCTTCTGCTTCATCAATCCTGCTTTTCATTCCTTCTACTGTGTTCTTCAGTTCAAAAACTGTATTCTTCATTTCCTCTTGGCCCTTGTTGATAGTTTCTATTTCCTTTTTCATGTTGATATAGTTTGCAGTGAGTTTGTTGTAGCTTCCCTGTAGTTTCTGGTAGCTCATTGTGAGCTCATTGAGCTTTCTGATAATCATTGTTTTGAACTCCATGTCTGATAGTTGACTTGCCTCTATTTCATTTAGTACTCTTTCTGAGGATTCTTCTTTTCCTTTCATTTGGGAGTTGTTTCTTTATCTTCTCATTATTTGTGGGACTCTTCTTGTTTGCTTCTGCTTCTTAAATTTATCTGTTTTGACTCTCTGACTTTGTGGTGTGAACTTCTATGGTAGGAGACCTGTGAGATTCATAGGTGCAGTCTCCTTGGTCTCCTGAACTTGATTCTTTTGGGATGCTCCTTATACCATTTATGATTCTTCTCTGGATGTCATTGGGTTTTGATTGTTGTTGAGTCATTCTTTGGAGGACCCTTCCCTCCAGTGGTTGAATGAGGGTTACTCCATCCACCATGTCTTATATGCTGTTGTGGAGGTGCTGCCAGAACAAAACCATAAAGGTCAGGAAACAAACCCACATCTGCAAAAATACGTCCCTCTCCATCCTGCAACTTCACTATCAACAGCAAATGAACCAGTATTAATAAGGGTGTAAAGCACCCTGGCTGGTGTAGCTCAGTGGATTGAGTGCAGGCCTAAAAACCAAAGGGTCATCAGTTCAATTCCTAGTCGGGGCACAGGCATGTGTTGTGGGCCAGGTCCCCAGTACGGGGTGTGTGGGAGGCAAGCACACATTGATGTTTCCATCTCTTTCTCCTTTATTTCTCCTCTCTCTAAAAATAAATAAATAAAATCTTTTTAAAAATAAGGGTGCAAAGATATTAAGACTACTATAAGAAAGGAGGGAAATAAGCTATGTTATAAAATCTAGTTACTTAATATGCATAAACTTGCTGGACAAGAAATAAATGTTAAAAAGCTATGCCGGAAAGAAAATATCATAAATCATGGAGAAGACCACAGTGAATTTTGTCTCTATAGCCTCTAGTATTTACCACTGCTTTTTCTTTCTGGATTCACTTCTGGTGATATCACATGTTTACCTTACCTGGCTGAGTCAGCCAGTTTGAGTCTTCCAGGGATCTACTGTCTATGGCTGTCTCCTTCCATTGTTAATCTAGTCACTCTGCACTGAGCAGTCAGGGTTAAGCACTGTGGGACAGGGCAGAATCCCTCCTTGTGTCACGGCCATTGTTTCCTCTCAGGCTGCTGCCACTCAGAGGGGAGTGGTCTGCCTTAGCAGGACAGATGCTGAGGTATGGGGGATGACTCAGCACCAGGATCCCAGTAGCTACTTTTTCTGTTCTCTTCCCAAAGCCTCTATGTCCCCAGTCTCTCTTCAAGCATCTCTAGTCCACCCTGCCCCACCTTTGCCAGGAATCCTCTGTCTCTGGCTGGCTCCTTTGGCTGTTAATCTAGACACTCTGTACTTAGCAGTCAGGTTTAAGCAGCACTGGGCCAGGGCAGAGTCTCTCCTGGGGTTGAGGCTATTATTTTCTCTCAGGCTGCTGCTGCTCAGGGGAGTGGTCTGCCTGAGCACAATGGCTGCTGCTATATGGGGGATGACCCAGCACCAGAGTTGCAGTGGCGACTCCCTCAGTTCTCTCCCCAAAGCTTCCATTCCCAGTCTCTCCTCAGGAGTCTCTAGCCCACTCTGCCCCCATCTTTGCTGGAGCCCAGGGTAAGTGGCTGCAAATGAAAATTTGTATGTTGGCCCTTTAAATGGCTCTTTGCATTTCTAGCCATCTGTCTGTGGCAGAGAGCAGCCCTGTTGCTTTTTACTGCTAGTTGTTATCTGTGTACTTCTTGGGCTCTGGTACTCTAGGCTGGTGGTCCCAGCTTAGGGTTTAGACCCCACTCTTCTCAGGTGGGTCCAACTGGCCACTCAATTATCCCTCTGGCACTGCTGCCTGTGGGTTCCCAGCCAGCCTTCTCGAGTTTCCACTGTACTCCTTACCAGTCAGTTTTTGCTGAGGCTAATTCTTCTGTCCGTCCCGAGGTTATAAGGCTTCTTTCTCACTACTGTTCAATTGTTTGTTCCAGGTGATTTCTGCACAATTTAGTTGTAATTCCAGATTAGTCCTTGGAGGAGGTTAGTGTGACTTCCATTCACTCCTCTGCCATCTTACTAATTCACAAACAATTTTTTAAAAGAAAGAATTAAGAATATCAAACAATTATCTTGATTATGTCTCAGTGAGATCAGAAAAAAAGCACACCCTGCTGTCTGTTCACCTGTCTTTCTCTACCCTTTTACCATTAGTAGTCAATTCAGAAAGGGTGTAATATTTTTAAATTTCATTTTATTATATCACCAAGCCTCATAAATCATCCCAAAGATAAATATGGCTAGAAATTATGAAAAGGTGAGTTGGCAAAGAAATTCTTAGGTGGCTTAAGAGATAACTGGCTGTGGCAGTGACAGCCTCAGCTGCAGAAAGACCTGCTTGCCTCCAGTTCAGACATGTTTGTGTACTGTGGACAAGAACATCCCCATTCTATTTTCTCTTTTCTCTCTCTCTTTTAAAAAGATTACTTATTTATTTTTAGAAATAGGGGAAGGGAGGGAGAAAGAAAGGGAGAGAAACACTGATGTGTGATAGAAACATTGATCAGTTGCCTCTTGCACATGCCCCACCTGGGGACCAGGCCCGCAACCTGGGGGTGTGTGCCCTGACCAGGGATCAAACAGGCAGCCTTTTTGTTTGCAGAACAATGCCCAATCAACTGAGCCACACAGACCAGGGCTCATTTTTTTTTTCTTTTTAACCCTCACCCAAGGATATGTGTATTGATTTTATTTTATATTTTACAATATTTACTACTTTATTATTCTCATACTATTTAATAAGTATGAAATGATGTGTGAAGTGAAAACCTTCAAGTACAGCATACAATGGCAAGAAATACATAATAGGACATTCACCATTCCCATAACATCAGAGAAGGTTTTATCCTACATGGACTGGTTTCTTCATTACCAACACAGTCGTATTAAAAAAAAAAGGTCTTAATGTAAGAATGAAAACTACCTTTATTTTATCAGATTCTTAAAAGGTTCATAAGACAAGCAGGCAGACAGGAAAGAGGAACAAAAGCTACAAAATTTGGAATAAAAAATGTATTTTATATGCAATAAGTCAAAGAAATTACCACAAAGAAGCAAAATAGGTCCAAGGAAGTATTAAAAAGTTAAATTGCAAGCAATCCTTGACTGATATAAGGCAAAAGGGACAATCTTGGATATAATGATATTTAGAAAGATACAAAAAGCTATGCACTGTTAGAAAATAATGACAGGGATGTATCCAGAAAATACCGAAAATAAATGGGTAGGTTCATTTTGAGAAGGAATAAAAAGAGTCTCAGAAGGAAACCTGAAAGCCAGCCAGTTTATTGATTTTAGAGAGAGAGGAAGGGAGAGAAAAACAGTGACATGAGAGAGAAATATGAATTGGTTGCCTCCATGTGTGCCCTGACTGGAAAGGGAACCCACAACCGAGGTATGTGCCTAGACCAGGAATAGGATCTACAACCTTTTGTTGCACAGGATGATGCTTTAACCAACTGAGCCACTTAGCCAGGGCCCTCTACCATTTTCTTCCAGCCACCACCATCCTACCAGGAAGACCACCAAGCAAATGGACCATGCACATTCCAATGAACAAGTGTGAGGATCAATGAATGTAATGTCATTGACAAGAAAGAAATAATAAAAATCAAATTTCCAAGTCCTGATGGCCAACTTGAAATAAAAACAACCCCATTATTTATTTCCCAGTGAAAAATTTACCTTCAGCTATGCAATCATATACTTATTGGAGGTCTTTGATAATATGTACCAAGATTTATAAAGTCCCTGTCTATTGACTACCTAAATTCTTTTGTCATAATTTATTCTAAATAAACAATTGGAGATTTACTGTACTTAGCTTTATGTACAAAATGTTCTATGCAGAGTAATTTATAATGGTAAAATATTGATACCATTCTAACTATTGTACAATAGCAAAAACTCAAATAAATTATGGTAATATGATGGAATATTATTCATTTGAAACTAAAGTTTTCAATCTTCCCCTCTAACCTTGTCCTCCCAAGTGTACCATGGTAAGAAGCACAGTGCTTACATTGTAGGTCTGAAGGCAGACTGCTTACATTCAAATCCTAGTTCTGATATATTCTTGTGTGACCATGGAACAACTTAATGATCTAAGCCTCAGTTTTCTTGTAAGTAAAGAATAAGGCTACCACAGAATACATAGAAATAACTAGTGAAAAGTGCTGAAAGGGCTCAATAAATATTTCAGATGTTAACTTGGTACACACTTTTGTAATGTTGATTATCACAGAAGTCACCTAGGGACTTTTAGAAAGCAGTGAAGCTTGGGTTCCACACCCAGAAGTTCTAATGTAATTGGTCTGGGATGTGGACTCAATGTCCAGGTTTTTTAAAGCTCAGGTGGGTTCTGATTCTAGTCTCAGGAAAATAGTTTATATTAGACTAAACATCCTGCTAATAATAACTGTAAACTCTGGTCAGAACATAAACACCAACAGTATGAAGGCACCAAGAGCCCACCACAAGAGGCAGAACCCTCTTCCCAGAAATGAGATGCTCACCTGACCAGCTTTTCCTTGAGGAGACACTCCAGCTGCCTAAAAACAAAAACAAAGCAAAATAGGTGGTCTTGTAGAAAGTGGCTACAAAAAAAAAAGAGCCAGAAATTGAAGAGAAACATCCCCAAACACAGGATGAGTTGAGGGAGGTCCAGAATATGAGTGTCAAATTCCCCTGAGATCCTCAATAACTCATAAACTGAGCATGTGCATGAGGAGATGCCCAGGAGCCCATTAGAAAGCACCAACTTGGGGGTCAAAGAGCTGCACCTCAGCAGGTACTGAGTTCAAGTCCCACTTAGTTAGACAGGGCTCAGCCAAATCCTGAAAATCTAGACAGACCACATCTTAAGAGTAAGAACCATACCCCAAGACTAAAGGCTATGTCCCAGGACAATGACAAAGCCAAAAATCAAGCTTTCACAGGAGCAAAGTGATCCACCAGTAACTTCAATGCCTTCCAGAACAAAACTCAACACATTTCAGAGAAAGACAGTGTAATTCAGTCTCTAAAATATACCATTCACAATTCTCAAAGCAATAAATTTTTAAAAGACACTAAACAATGAAAAAAATGTGGCCCATAATTAAGATAATGAAGTAGCTAATTTACCTATTTAATTTAACAGATGAGCAATTTAAAACAGCTATCATAAATATGTTTAAGGATTTACAAAAAGATGGAAAGAGGGACAAAGAGGTAGGGAATCTCAGCAGAGAAACAGAACCTTTAAAAAGAAAATAAATGGAAATTCTAGAATTAAAAAGTACAGTGCTGAAATTAAAATGATATCAGATAGCCTTCATTAAAGACTTTACATAGCTGAAAAAAGTATCATGAACTTGAAAACATGTCACTAGAAATTATCCACTTTCTGGGGCACAGAGACAAAAAGACTCCTGTGGAAGGATATCAAATGTCTAAGACTCATGCAGTTGGAGCCCAGTAGGAAAGGACAGAGAAATGGAGCAAAAACATTATTTAATGAGGAGATAGACATTTTATTTCCAAAATTAATATAAGACAACCCACAAACACAAAAAGCTCAGCAAACTCCAAGGATAATGAATACAAAAGAACATAACAGTCAAATTCTTGAAAAATAAAAGCAAAGAGAAAATCCTTGGATAAAACACTAACCAGAAAAAAGATACATATTACATTCAGGGGAATGACAAAAATAATGGTGGCTAATATTGCAACAGAAGTAAGAGAAGTAAGTTGTCATAAGACAACTGAAAAACATCTTCAAAGTGCTGGGAGGAATCTGCAGCCTAGAAATCTTTGCAGAGCAAAAATCTCTTCTGAAAATGTAGGTGAGCTAATGACATTACCAGAAAAACAAAAACCAAGAAAATTAGTGGTTAAGAAATCCTATTATATGCATAGCTAAAGCAGGTCTGCTGGCTGAAAACAGAGATCCAGATGTAAACCTGAATCTGAAGAATGAAAATCACCACAAATGGTAAATCTATGGGTACATATAAAAGGCTATTTTTCTTAAGTTCCTTAAAAGTATATTGTCCATAAATTCAGAAATATTAAAAAATTATTTATTGTATGATTTATATGTAAGTAGAAGTAAAATGTATGACAATATAACATAAAGGTTTAGGGATATAAATAAAATTATAATGTTAAGAGATTCTTGCATTGGATGTAAATATTAATGTTGGACTGTGATAAATTGATAATATATAGTACCATCTCTAGAGTAACCACTAAAATACGTTAAACAAAGATCTTTACCTTTAAAGTCTATTAAGGAGATAAAATACAGGGTACAGCGCAAATAATGCCCCCTTTTTATTACAAAATCATAGGCATGTAATTTTGTAACATAATAATATCACACTCAAGCAGAACTTACAAAATTTTAGGTGAAATATTCAAATGAAAACCATAAATTATTATATCCATATTACCTGACCAACCACACTCAAGCAGGCATCACTTCTGCTGGATCTTGTGGAATACTAAAAATTATTTTTTGAGTAAATCAAAGGAAGGCAGGTTGTTCCCAGCACTTGGCTATTGTAAAATATAACCAGAGACACTGAAATTAAAAACAAACTGATAGTAACCAGAGGGGAGGTGGGAGGGGATAATGGGGGATGGGAGGGAAAGGGAGAAGGGTTGTCAAGGAACATGTATAAAGGAGACATGGACAAAACCAAAGGGGGTAGGATCAAGAGTGGAGGTGGGGGTGGCTAGGGTGGGCAGGAGTGGTGGGAGGAAAATGGAGACAACTACATTTGAACAATAAAAAACATATAAAAAGAAAGAAGGCAGGAAAGGAAGAACAAACAGGTAGAGCTAGAACAAATAGAGGACAAACAGAGAAAGGTAGACTGAACTTCAACCTTATCACTCATATTAAATGGAAATGATCTGAATGTCCACATGTAGCCACAACAAAATCACAATGAAGTCACTTTTCCACCTCATCATGCTGGCATGCACAGTGAAAAAACTGGACAAATCATGTAACAAGCCCTGCCTGCTAGATAACTATTAAAGCAGTCTTTTGCAGAGAGGCCTTTATTTTAGTTCATCTGGTAACTTTATCTCAAGCCCATAATTTAAATCATCTCCTTAGATAACTCAGCCTCTGCTTGGATGACTCAGGTAAGAGAATCTTCTTTTGGGTTTCTGTCCAGGTATGTCATGTAGAGTATGGAGTGGCAGCTGACAAACTTGTGTCCTTGTGGGGCAGGGATCCAGCAGTATACTGTCCAGGAGTGTGGCTGGCCTGGTCCCATTCTCATGTGTTCTGTGACTCTCTTGTTAGTGTTTAAGATTAATAAAAATTATAGCATATTGTTTATCTCCTGGTCTTGTGGTCTCCCTACCAACAAGGGCCTCTTTTCAAGCATTTCTGCTGCCATCCTCCTCTGAGTTTCCATTAGAGATGCAAGAAGAGTCTTGTCATATCTATCTGGTTGAATAACTGAATGAATGACTGAGTAAGCAAGCGAAAGAATATGCTCAAATATAATGATAATCTACAAAAAGAACATAAAACTAAAAATTGTACATAGACCATTATTTCAGTTTCTAAAAGAAAAGTACAGTCTGATCCAAGATGGCAGAGGGGTAAGCGAAACTACACTAACCTCCTCCAGGACCGATCTGGAATTACACTAAATTTTGGAGAAATCATCTTGAAAAACCAATTGAACACTAGCTTTCAAGAGCCTTACAACCATGGACAGACAGAAGAAAACAGGATGGATATTTCAGCAGCTGGGGGGCTTCCCCCTGAGAAGTGTGAGGTCTAAACCCCAAGCAGAGCTCCCCAGCCTGCAGCCAGAGCTGGAAAGCAACCCAGATAACATCTAGCCATGAAAAGGAGCAGGGCCTCTGTCAGCCAGCGAGAGACAGCTAGAGATGTGGAGAGCCTTTTAAAGGGCCAAAGCTCAAAATTTTCCTTGCAGCCACTTACCCTGGGTGCTGACAAAGTCAGGGCAGAGTGAACTGGAGATACTTGAGGAGGGTCTGGGATTGGTGGCTGTAGGAAGAGAACTGAGGAAATAGCTACCAGGATCCTGGTGAGGAGTCATCCTCCATAGTGTAGGAGCCATCTCTTTCAGGCAGAGCACTCCTCTAGGAATGGCATCAGTCTGAGAGAAAGCAATAGCCACACCTGCAGGAATTACTCTGCCCCACCCTGTGGTGCTTAAGCCTGACTGCTCATTACAGATCGATTAGATTAACAACTAATTGGTTAATGGCTGATTAGTTTAACATCTTAACATCTAGGTGGAAAATACAAAGAAGGAGCCAAAAAGGAAAGACAAAGAAATAGACTCCAAATGAAATAACAAGAAAAATTTCCAAAAGAACTAGATGAAATAGAAGTAAGCAATTTATCAGATAGGGGGTTTAGAGTAATGATTGTAAGGACATTCAACAGCCTAAAAAAAAGACATTAAAACCATTAAAAAGAACCAGTCAGAAATAAAGAATGCAATATCTTAAATAAACAATACACTGGAAGGAATAAACAGTAGGTGAGATGAAGTAGGGACTGAATCAGTGTTTTGGAAGACAAGGTAAAAAAAATAATCAGGCAGAGCAGCAAAAAGAAAAAAGAATTTTAAACCATGAGAAGAACTTAGGAAACATCTTGGACTACAAGAAGTATAGCAACATATGCATCATAGGAGTACAAGAAGAAGAGAGTGAGTGAGGGACTGAGAACCTGTTTGAAGCAATAATAACCTAAAAGTTTGCTAATCTGGTGAAGGAAAAAGTCTCACACAAGTTCAGGAAGCTGAGAGAGTCTCAAACAAGTTGGATGCAAAAAGGCCTACACTAAAACACATCATAATTAAAATGACAAAGCTTAAAGATAAGGAGAGAATCCTAAAAGCTGCAAGAGAAAAGCAGGTAGTTGCCTACAATGGAGCACCAATTATATTGTCATCTGATTACTCATCAGAAACATTTCAGGCCAGAAGGGAGTGGCATGAAATATTCAAGGTGATGAAAAGCAAGGACCTACAACCAAAGCTACTTTATCCAGCAAGGCTATCATTTAGAGTCCAAGGAGAATTAAGGAGCTTCCCAGACAAGAAAAAGCTAAATGAGTTTGTTAACATCAAACCAATACTGCAACAAATGTTAAAGGGCTTGCTTTAAGAAGAAGACAGAGAAAAAGAGAAAGAAAAAAAAACCAGAATAAAACAGTCTAACAATAAAATGGAACTACGTACTTATCTATCAATAATCACCCTAAATGTAAATGGCTTAAATGCTCCAGCCAAAAGACAGAGGGTAGCTGAATGGATAAGAAAACAAGACCTATATATTTACTGCCTCCAAGAGACCCATCTCAGATTGAAAGATACACACAGACTAAAAGTAAAGGGTTGAAAAAAGATATTTCAAGAAAATGGAAAAGAAAAAAAACCTGGGGTAGCAGTATTTATATCTGACAAAATACACTTGAAAACCAAGGTTATAGTAAGAGATAAAGAAGGACACTACATAATGACAAAGGGAACAATCCAACAAGAAGATATAATCCTAATAAACATTTATACATCCAACATAGGAGCACCTAAATATGTAAAGCAAATCTTGATGAACATAAGAGGGGAGACTGAACAGAAATATAGTCATTTTAACACCTCATTGACTTCAACGGATATATCTTTCAGGTAGGAAATCAACAAGGAGACAGCAGCCTTAAATGACACACTAGATCAAATGGATTTAATTGATATCTTCACAGCATTTCACCCCAAAGTAGCAGAACATATATACTTTTTGAGTACACATGGAACATTTTCTATAGACCACATGCTAGGACACAAAACAAGTCTCAATAAATTTAAGATTGAAATCATATCAAACATCTTTTATAACCACAATGCTATGAAACTATAAATCAATTATAAGAAGAACACTGAAAAACACACAAAGATATGGAAGGTAAATAACATGTTATTAAATAAGGAGTGGGTCAACAATGAGATCAAGGGAGAAATCAAAAGATACCTTGAAATGAATGAAAATGAGGACACAACAATCCAAAACCTGTGGACACTGGGAAAGCAATCCTACAAGGGAAATTCACAGTATTACAGGCCTATCTCAAAAAAAAAAACAAACACACACACACACAAGAAAAAGCTCAAATAAACAATTTAACTTCACATTTAAAGGGACATGAAAAGAAACAACAAACAGCCCAATGTGAGTAGAAGGAAGGAAATAAAGATCAGAGTAGAATTAAATAAAATAGAGTCTAAAAAAATGATGCAAAAGATCAATGAATCCAAGGGCTTGTTCTTTCAAAAGATAAGACTGACAAACCTTTAACCAGATTCAGTAGGAAAAAAAGGGACAGAGCCCAAATAAATAAAATCAGAAATGAACGAGGAGAAATAACAACTGACACCAAAGAAATACAAAGGATTATAAGATAATATTATAAAAAATTATTATGAACAGCTATTGGACAACCTGGGCAAAATAAATAAATTCCTAGAAACATACAATCTTCCAAAACTAAATAAAAAAGAGACAGAGAATCTGAATAGTTAGATTACACCTGATGAAATTGAAGTAGTAATCAAAAAACTCCCAACAAACAAAAGCCCTGGACCAGATGGCTTCACAGGTGATTTTTACCAAACATTTTGAGAAGAACTAACATTGCTCCTTCTCAAAGTATTTCATAAAATTCAGGAAGAGGGAAGGCTCCCAAACTAATTTTATGAGGCCAGCATTATCCTAATTCTAAAACCAGATAAAGACACTACAAAGGAAGAAAATGATTGGCCAATATAACTGATGAACACAGATGCTAAAATCCTCAACAAAATACTAGTAAACTGAATACAGCAATGCATCAAAAAGATCACACATCATGATCAAGTGTGATTTATTCTGGGAATGCAATGATGGTACAACTTTTGCAAGTCAATAAATGTGATATCCAACATAAACAAAATGAAGGATAAAAGTCACATGATTTTATCAATGGATGCAGAAAAAGCTATTGATAAAATCCAGCACCCATTAATTATAAAAACTCTCAGCAAAGTGGTAACAGAGGGAACATACATAAACATAATAAAGGCCATATATGATAAACCCACTGCCAGCATCATACTTTATGGTCAAAAACTACAAGTGTTCCCCTTAAGATCAGGAACAAGACAAGGATCTCTGCTTTCAATTCTCTTATTCAACATAATACTAAAAGTCCTTGCCACAGCAATCAGACAAGAAGAAGACATAAAAGGCATCCAAATTAGAAAGAAAGAAGTAAAACTGTCTTTATTTGAAGGTGACATGAAACTGTACATAGGGAACCCCCAAAATTCCACCAAGAAACTACTAGAACTGATAAACAAATTCAGCAAAGTAGCAGAATACAAAATTAATATCCAGAAATCAGTTGTATTTTTATATGTCAATTATGAACTAACAGAAAGGGAAATTAAGAAAACAGTCCCATTCACAATTGCTTCAAAAAGAATAATATACCTAAGAATAAACATAACCAAAGATGTAAAAGACCTGTACTTGGAAAATTATAAGATACTGAAGAAAGAAATTTAAGAAGATACAAATAAGTAGAATCAGATACCATGATCATGGATAGGAAGAATTAACACTAAAATGTCCATACTACCCATAGCAATCTATAGATTCAATGTTATTCCTATCAAGATTCCAATGATGTATTTCACAGAACTAGAAAAAATATTTCAAAAATTTATGTGGAACCACCAAAGGCCACACATAGCCACAGCAATCCTGAAAAAGAAGAAAGTTGGAGGAATCATGCTACTTAATGTCAAACTATACTATAAGGCCATGGTAATCAAATAGCATGGTACTAGCATAAAAACAGACATCTAGATCAATGGAACCAAATACAGAGCCCAAAAATAAACTCACACCTTTATAGTCAATTAATATTTGACAGAGGTAGCAAGCATATACAATGTATTAAAGATAGTTTATTCAATAAATGGTGTTGGGAAAGTTGGACAGATGCATTCAGAAATATGAAACCAGCCCACCTTCTTACACCACACACAAGAATAAATTCAAAATATATCAAAGACTTAAATGTTAGCTCCAAAACCATAAAAAATCTTAGAAAAAAACCATAGGCAGCAAAATCTCAAATACTACTCATAGAAATTTTTTATTGGACAGATCTCCCCAGGCAAGGGAAACAAAAGAAAAAAAAAATAAACAAATGGGACTTCGTCAAACTAAAAAGTTTTTACACAGCAAAGGAAATCATCAACAAAATAAAAAGACAACCCACAGAATAGAACATATTCACTGATACATTTAATAAGGGGTTAACATCTAAAATTTATAAAGTATACAAAACTCAACACCAAGGAACAAACAACCCAATTAAAAAATGGGCAAAGGACCTAAATAGACACTTCTCCAAGGAAGATATATAAATGGCCAATAAACATATGAAAAGATGCTCAACATCACTAATCATCAGAGAAATGAAAATAAAAGCCACAATGAGATACCATCTCACACTGGTCAGAGTGGCTATCATCAATAAATCATAAAACAATAAATGCTGGTGAGGATGTAGAGAAAGGAAAACAATAAATGCTGGTGAGGATGTGGAGAAAGCGGAACCCTTTTGCACTGTTGGTGGGAATGCAGACTGGTGCAATCACTATGGAAAGCAGTATGGAGATAGCTCCAAAAATTAAAAAAGGATCTGCCTTTTTACCCAGCAATCCCACTTCTGGGAATATCCAAAGTAACCCAAAACACTAATTTGAAAGAATATAAGCACCCCTATGTTCATTGTAGGATTATTTTCAATCGCCAAGATATGCAAGCAGTACAAGTGTCCATCAATAGATGAGTGGATAAAACAATTATGGGACATTTACACAATGGAATTTGACTTGGTCATAAAAAAGAAGAAAATTTTATACTTTGCAGTGGTATGGATGGACCTGGAGAACATTATGCTGTTAAATAAGTCAGTCAGAGAAGGAAACATATCATATGATTTCACTCATATGTGAATCTAACGAACTAACTGAACTAATAAACAAAACAGATAGACTCATAGATAAAGAACAGATGACAGCTAGTGTGAGCAAGGAAAGTTAGGGGGTGAAGGGATTGAGCAAAAGGAAAAAGGATTCAGAAATGGACAACAGTGTGGAGTTTGTTGGGGGGCAGGGCATGTAAGGGGACTAAATGGTAATGGAAAAATATATGATAAAGATCTTTTAAAAAGTGCATATATATTTGTGTATAATACACACACATTCACACAAAGACACACACACATAAAGGCCAGTAAGAAACATACCATATAAACACTGGTTATTTGGGGTAGTGAAACTTTGTGATTTTTTTTTCATTTATGCTGTCCTTTATACTTTTCATACTTTCCTGTACAAAAAAAAAAAGTTTCTCCTTCATAGGCATGGTGCTATGCATTTCTCCCTGGAAGACTAAGCTTTGGAGAGTGAATGATCCCATCAAGCTCAGTTCCTATCATACTTTCATTTGGTTGAGTGCCAATTATATGTAAGTGAACCCCAGCATCCTTTAGGAAGTTTGTGTAGTGACGGGGCACAGGATACCACGTGTAGGTGTAATTAATTTCCTTTGTGATTTTGCTCACCAAGACACACTGTTCATTCTATAGTCACAATGATGCCCCAGTAGGAGGGGCAGAGGCGCAGAATGGGTGGTCCCACAATCTTGTGTGGTGGTTTAAAATTGGGAGGGATATCTTGATGTAGAGTTCCCCCTGAGGAGTGAGGGGCCCCAGCCCCACACCAGGTCCCCCAACCCAGCATTTCAGTGCCAGGAAGAAAGTCCCCATGACTTCTGGCTGTGAAAACCAGTGGGGAGTGTGGCTGAGTGAGACAGAGGACTACTGGAGTCACAGATGATGCCCTCATAGGGCCCGTGCACACACTTACTCAGACTCACTCACTCTGAGCCATAACACTGCAGCAGCAGCTTCAAAGGCACCAGAGACATATGGGGAGAAACTGAATTGTCTGGCATCAGTGAAAGAGCTGGAGGGGCATCTTTCTCCCAGACAGAAAGTCAGACAAAGGCCACTGTTCCTTTTTTGAGCTTTTCCCCACAGAGCCAGTAGGCAGGTATCATATCTGAGTCTCCATTAACCTAACACTGTTCTTCCCATCTAGGTGATTCACTGAAGTCCCACCTCACCCTACTTGCGGGCCCAACCTAAGCTGTTTCCACTGCCTTTTCCATACAGAGAGCCTGTCTTGGTTGATGCTTTGAGCTTTCTTAAAATCTCTCAAACAAGCAACATCTGGCCCGTTTCTCTCTCTAAGTGGCCCCAGGCCTGCCACTAGTGACAGCTGGCCTTAGTTCACAGCTTAGCTTCTCCTGGGTACCTCCAAGCCCATCACTGGTAGCAGCCACCTGCAGATATCCTTGTAGCTCATGCTGGGTGAACCTGGGCAGGGCACAGATGGTGACTGGCCTTGGCCTGCACCTTCCAGGAGGCCCCAGAGCCAGCACACCTACTGAACAACTTTAAACTATGTTGAAGCACCACCCAAACTCCTCCACAAGGGACACACTCAAGGGGAAAACTCAGGAAGCACCAAAGCCCTGATGAAGTAAGTCCTATTCTGTGCTTTGGCGCCCCCCACAGTCGATTCAGCATGGTAATTGGAGGTTGGTGGTCAGAGGTCACAGCTAGTCCATGCAGCCAACTGGTCTTGAAGAGTAAATCTCTCCTTTTGAGGTGCCAATAGCAATCAAAGCTCAACTACAACAGCAGGATGTGTACAGCCCATACAGAGTGGGGGGATGCTGTACCTTGAGTGCCCAGTTAGGGTGATCAGGGTGGCTGTGCCATTGGGCCCTACAGAACACCTACTCAAATAACGCCTCTGTAGCAAGCCTGGGAGAATGTAGCAGCTCTACCTAATACATGGAAACAAATAGGGAGGCAGCCAAAATGAGGAGACAAAGAAACAAACAAAAGAACAGAACAAAACTCCAGAAAAAGCACTAAATAAAATGGAGACAAGCAATCTACTAGATGCAGAGTTCAAAACACTGGTGATAAGGATGCTCAATGAACTTAGGAAAAGAGTAAATGAACTTAGAACTTCAACAAAGAGATAGGAAACATTAAAAATGGAGATAGAGAATGGGATGGGGAAGATGGTGGCAAGGTAGGTGGGAGCGGAGCCCAGTTCTTCCTGTGCTGAGCTGGAACACCTAGCTGATCTTCTGAGGAACAGAGTGAACCAGAGAAATCCCAGCTTATATGAAATTTGGAGGCAAAAAATTGCAGAGGACATCAAAAAAATAAATCGTGAGGTGATTGTGCTGGGACAGGAAGGTCCTTGGGATATGCACAGAGACCAAGGCTGCTGCGGCCCCCCAGTCCAGCGTCCTGCCTCAGGGTACAGGGAGGAGAGTTAGATCACCAGCTCCCTCCCCTACCAGAGCAGGGAGGGCAGCCCTGCAACAGGAGGGACATGGATGCTGGAAGTTGCTATGGGGAATACAGATGAAGAGGGAGACACACACAGGCAGTACAAATCTGTTGGGACTGTGGATGCTGGCACCAGAGAAACTGAGGAGCCAGGAAACACCTGGAGAAGGGAGGAGTTGGGCCGTGTCGGACCCTGACTCTGATAGTCTCCGGACAGGCTGGGAAGTTGGGCTGTGTGAAAAGCTGGGCGATTATTAAGAACAGTGGGCAGCTGCTTTGTGAGGAACTCTCAGTAGTGGCTGGCACATCTCAAGGGAGATTTCACCTGTGTGCCCAGAGGCTGACAGTATAGCTGAGCAGAACCACATGCGCCAGGCCTGTCTTGAGCTCCATGCCTGAGATTGACTCACGCTGGGCGCCCAAAGATTTAGTAGCTGAATTAAACCTGACAACTCACAGAGGACCTGGAATGGCAGAGGATGGGAAATTGTGACCTGGTCCCCATCCTCTTAAAACCGTAAGAAGGGAGAGAAGCGAAGCCCAGCCCCTTCTTCCTGTGGCATCTAGGAAGACCAGTGGAACTCACTGAACAAGTTTAAAGTCAGCAGGCGGCTTATTTTTTTTTTCTTTTTGGAATGACCCTTTTTTTCCTTTTTTTTTCTTCCCCCAAGTGAGACAAGAAGACGTGGAGTTACAAAGGGTCCAGAGACAGATCAAAAGGGGGAGCACAAGGCTAACCTCTGAGAAAGTAAGAAACTGAGACAAATGTCACTTTGCTATCCCATAGAGCTGGCATTTTATTGTTTATGTGTATTATTATTATCTTTTCATTATTTTTACCATTTTTATTTTATTGGTATTTTTTTATTTCTCTTCCTTAGGTTTTGTTTTTCTCATTTTATTTCTCTGTTTAATTGCATGGTTTGTCTGGTTTTCCTTATTCTCTCTTTATTGTATTTTAATTTTTCTCTTTCACCTCACCCATGTTCCAATAACACACAACTCTTGATCAGGTACTTTCTATTCTGGTTATCCAAATCATATATTTCTTGTCATATTATTGTTATTCCAGTATTATTGTAAATAATTGTTGTTCCACACAATTGTACATACTACACAGCAACCCTCCCTGATCTTAGCACACTTCACTTCAGTCCTGAGCATTATTATTAGTGTGGCTAACTCTATTGCCTCTCACACTATGCCTACTTTCTATCCTTTACTCTCACTATATCTCATCATCTAACCTTGCACAAGTGCTCTGTTTTCTGGATTCAGTTCACAATCATCCTCCCTTCTAACAAGAGTCTTACCTCTCTTCCACCTTTTATAAAAAGTGGCTAGATGGGTGAAAGACCACAGTTAAATGCTATACTTATCCAAAGAATCTCCTATCTCTTCTCTACTTGCTGATACTTTAAATCCCACAAAATAGTCTCCCTTTGTCTTAATCCATTTTGCTTACCTGCTGCCACTGATCACATACAAGAATAGGTGGAAGCTGCAAACATCAGTATACCTGCTAGAGGAGAGAAACCACCAACAAAGGAACCACCAAAAGGTAAACACCCAAGTACAACAAGAGAGCCCACACAAACAGAAGAAAGGGCAAACCTAGAGTGTCCAGACAAAGAGAGCAAAATGACCAACCACTGAACCCCAAGGATTTCCTACCATAGAAGTACACCCTACAAAGCAAAACATCAGGAAGTGCAATAAAAACAACAAAAAAAGGGCCACCTAAAATGAGGAGACAAAAAAGAACATGCAATCAAAAGGAATGGAAGACTCCCCACTAAAAGAGATCAACAAAATGGAGGTTACTAAACTACCAGATATGGAATTCAAAATAATGGTTATAAAGATGCTCAAGGAACTCACAGACAATTACAAGGAACTGAGTGAGAACTACATCAGCATGAAATAGTAAATAGAAACTATAAACGAAAACCAGGAAGAAATGAACAATAAAATGTTAGAAATAAAAAACACATTGCAAGGAATTACAAGCAGGCTGGATGAAGCAGAGGATCAAATCAGAGAGCTGAAGAACAAGGTAGAGAAAAAAACACCCAGAAGAAGCAAGAAAAGTAAGAGAGACTCAGAAAGAATGAAGAGGGATTAAGAGAAATGCAAGACAATATGAAACATAATAATATCCGTATAATAGGGATACCAGAAGGTGAAGAAGAAGAGCAAGGGATAGAAAACCTATTTGAAAAAGTCATGATGGAAAACTTCCCTAATTTGATGAGAGAAAAAGTCACACAAATCCAGGAAACACAGAGAGTCCCAGTCAAGAGGAACCCAAAGAGGCCCACTTCAAGACACACCATAATTAAAATGTCAAAATTTCAAGACAAAGAGAGAATCTTAAAGGCAGCAAGGGAGAAACAGGAAGTAACATACAAGGCAGCCCCAATAAGGCTAGCAGCTAGCATTCTCAATGGAAACACTCCAAGCCAGAAGAGAATGGCAAGAAATATTCCAAGTAATGAGAACCAGAGGCCTGCAACCAAGGCTACTTTACCCAGCAAAGCTCTCAATCAAGATAGAAGGCCAAACAAGGAGCTTCCCAGACTAAAGAAGTCTAAAAGAATACACCTCCACCAAACCAGCTCTGTAAGAGATGCTAAAGGGTCTGCTTTAAGAAAAGGAAGGAAAAGAATGAGAGAGAGGGGAACACAGGTATGAAAAAATGGCAATGAATAAGTACCTATCAATAATAACCTTAAATGTAAATGGTTTAAATGTTCCAGTCAAAAGACATAGAACAGCTGAATGGATAAGAAAGCATGGTCTGCACAAACACTGCCTACAAGAGACCCACCTCAGGACAAAAGACCTACACATACTAAAAGTGAAGGGCTGGAAACAAATTTTCCAAGCAAATAAATGGACAGGAAAAAAAAAGCCAGAGTAGCAATACTCATATCAGACAAAACATATTTCAAAAAAAGGACCATAAAAAGAGACCCAGAAGGACACTTCATAATACTCAAGGGAAGAATCCATCAAGAAGACATAAACATTGTAACTATATATGCACCCAACACAGGGGAACCCAAATACATAAAGAAAATCTTGGAGGACTTCAAGAAAGGTATTGACAGTAACACAATTATAGTAGGGGATTTCAACACCCAATTGTCAAAAATAGATAGATCTTCCAAAGAAAATATCAACAAAGATATTGAGGCATTGAACAATGTCCTAGATCAAATGAACTTAACTGATATATATAGAGAGCCTTTCATCCCAAAGAAGATAAATACACATTCTTTTCAAAGGCACATGGAACATTTTCAAAGACAAACCACATGATAGGACACAAAACATGCCTCAACAAATTCAAGAAAATTGAAATCATATCAAGAATTTTCTCTGACCACAAGGGGCTGAAACTAGAAACCAACCTCAATGAAAAAACTAAAAAACACTCAAACTCATGGAGATTGAATAGCATGCTACTAAACAATGCATGGGTCAAAAATGAGGTTAAGGAAGAAATCAAAAAATTTCTGGAAACAAATGAAAATGAACTCACAACAACCCAAAACTTATGGGACACAGCAAAGGCAGTCCTGAGAGGGAAGTTCATAGTGATACAGGCCTACCTAAAAAAATACAAACATTTCAAATAAACAACCTAACCCTACTCCTACAACAACTCGAAGAATATCAACAAAGAGAGCCCAGAGCAAGTAGAAGGAAGGAAATAACCAAGATCAGAGCAGAATTAATCATAGAGACTAAAAGCACAATTCTAAGGATCAATGAATCCACGAGCTGGTTCTTTGAAAAGATGAACAAAATCAACAAGCCTTTAAGCAGGCTTCTCGAGAAAAAAAGAGAGAGGATCCAAATAAACACAATCAAAAATGAAAGAGGAGAGATTACAACAGATACCACAGAAATACAAAGGATTGTAAAAAATTACTACAAGGAATTATATGACAAGAAATTTGAAAAACTAGGTGAAATGGACAAATTTCTGGAAAAATATAATCTTTGAGAGTTCCAGCCAAGATGGAGGCATAAGTAGAGACCCTTTGCTTCCTTGCACAACCAAAAGGAGGACAACAACCAATTTGAAATCAATAAACAACCAAAAGTGCCAGAAAATCATATTGCATGGAACTCCAACAACCAAGGAATTAAAGAAAAAATCAACCAGAACAACCAGACCAGAACAACAAGTAAGATGGTGGAAAGGCTGGCCGACTCAGAAAAACTGCAGTGATGTGCAGACATTGGAGGCGGGGCCAGCTGCCCAACTCAGCAGGCTGCTCAGGAGGGCCTGACTTAAGGAGACTCAGAGGTGGCTGTGGGGTACCACTGGGGCTGCCATGGTAGGAGAAGTTCCCAGTCTCACAGGGAGTCCAAGGGTCCATTGAAAAGTGCACTAGAGATGATCAGGCAAGCCACACCGTTCCCCCTCTGGCCCCTCCCCCACAGGCAGTACCACTGTGCAGCAAAGAGGGTTGCCCTGCCCAAGTGAATACCTAAGGCCCCATCCCCTTACAACCTATCAGCTGCACCAAGACAAAGAAATATGGCCCAAATGAAACAACACAGCAAAACCTCAGAAAGAGAGCTAAGCAAGGAGGAGATCACCAACCTATCTGATGGAGAATTTAAAACCCTGGTAATCAGAATGCTCACAGATCTGATTGAGCTTGGTCGAAAAATGAAAAAACAAATGAAAGATACCCAAAGTGAAATAAAGCAGAATGTTCAGGGAGCCAACAGTGATGGTAAGTAAACCAGGACTCAAAGCAAAAATTTGGAATAAAAGGAAAAAATAAACATTCATCCAGATCAAAATGAAGAAACTATAATTCAAAAAAGTGAAAAGACTCTTACAAACAACCTGAAACATTCCAATATCTCAATTATAGGGGTGCCAGAAGGAGAACAACAACAGCAAGAAATTGAAAATTTATTTGAACAAACAATGAAGAAAAATTTCCCCAATCTGGCAAAGGAAATAGACTTCAGGAAGTCCAGGAAGCTCAAAAAGTCCCAAGGAAGTTGGACTCAAACAGGAACACACCAAGACACATCATCATTAAGTCACCCAAGATAAAATATAAAGAGAAAATCCTAAAGGAAGCAAGAGGAAAGGAGAAAGTTACCTCCAAAGAGTTCCCATAGACTATTAGCTGATTTCTCAGAAGAAATCTTGCAGGCAAGAAGGGACTAGAAAGAAGTATTCGAAGTCATGAAAGGCAAGAACGTACATCCAAGATTACTCTATCCAGCAAAGCTTTCATTTAGAATGAAAGGGAAGATAAAATGCTCCCCAGATAAAGTCAAGTTAAAGGAGTTCATCATCACCAAGCCCTTATTATATGAAATGTTAAAGGGACTTATCTAAGAAAAAGAAGATTAAAAATATGAACAGTAAAATGACAACAAACTCACAACTATCAACAAATGAACCTAAAAGTAAAATAATGGAAACAAAAACTAAGCAAACAACCAGAACATGAACAGAATCATTGAAATGGACATCACATGGAGGGATTTCAGTGGGGAGGGTGAGGGAGTAATAGGGGGAAAAGGTGCAGGGAAGAAGAAGCATGGTTAGTGTGCATAAGGTAGACAGGGAGAGAGAAAAATGGTATGGGAAACAGAGAACTCAAAGAACTTATATGTACAACCCATGGACATGGACTAAGGGTGGGGATGCTGGAGGGTTGGGGGGCAGGGCAGAGTGGGGATAGAGGGGGAGAAATTGGCAAAACTGTAATAGCATAATCAATAAAAATATTAAAAAAGAAAAACATAATCTTCCAAAACTCAATGAAGAAACAGAAAGCCTGAACAGATCAATAACAGCAGACAAGATTGAAGCAGTAATCAGAAAACTACTGCCACACAAAAGCCCTGGACTGAACAGTTTCACAGGAGAATTATACAAAGCATTTAAGGAAGAGCTAACCCCTATCCTTCAGAGAGTATTCCAAAAAATCCAAGATAGACTCCCAAACTCTTTTTATGAAACCAGCATCATCCTAATCCAAAAAGAAAAAAACAGATAAAGACACAACAAAGAAAGAAAACTTCAGGCCAATATCACTGGTGAACACAGACACTAACATCCTCAACAAAATAGTGGAAAACTGCATCCAACAATACATTAAAAAGATCATACACCATGACCAAGTGGGATTCATGCCAGGGATGCAGGGATGGTACAATATTTGCAAATCAATAAATGTAATACATCACATAAAAAAAGGCAAAGACAAAAATCACATGATCATCAATAGATGTGGAAAAAGCATTTGATAAGCTACAGCACCCATTTATGAGAAAAGCACTTAGCAAAGTGGGAATAGAGGCAGCATTCCTCACCATAGTATATAGGCCATATATGAGAGATCTACAGCCAACATCATACTCAATGGGCAAAAACTAAAATCTTTTCCACTAAGATCAGGAACAAGACAAGGTTGTCCGTTTTCACCACTTCAGTTCACCATAGTATTGAAAGTTTTAGCCACAGCAATCAGACAAGAAAAGAAAATGAAAGCCATCCAAATTGGAAAGGAGGAAACAAAACTGTCATTGTTTGTAGATGACATGATAGTGTACATAGAAAATCTTATAGACTCCACCAAAAAACTGCTCAACCTAATAAATGAATTTGGCAAAATAGTGGGATACAAAGTTAATATCCAGAAATCAAAGGCATTTTTGTACACCAACAATGAAACAGCAGAAGCAGAAATCAGGGGGGAAATCCCATTTGATACAGTAACAAGAAAAATAAAATACCTAGGATAAACCTAACCAAGGAGGTAAAAGACCTGTATGCAGAAAACTACACAACACTGAAGAAAGAAATCAAGGAAGACACAAAGGGAAACATATACCATGTTCATGGATGGGGAGAATTAACATAATCAAAATGTCCATACTACCCAAAGCAATTTACAGATTCAATGCAATACTTATTAAAGTAGCAATGGCATATTTCACAGACATAGAACAAACATCTCAAAAATTTATAAGGAACCATAAATGACCCAAATAGCTGCTGCAACTTTGAGAAAGAAGAGCAAAGTAGGAGGGATCACAATACCTGATACCAAACTATGTTACAAAGCCACTGTAATCAAAACAGCTTGGTACTAGCATAAAAACAGGCACATAGACTAATGAAATAGAACAAAGAGCCCAGAAATAAACCGTAGGGTCAATTAATATTCGACAAAGGGGGAAGAAGAGTAAAATGGAGTAATAACAGCCTCTTCAACAAATGATGTTGAGAGAGCTGGACAGCTAAATGCCAAAAAATGAAACTTGAGCACCAACTTAGACCATACACAGAAATAAATTCAAGATGGATAAAAGATTTAAATATAAGCTATGATGCCATTAAAGTCCTAGAGGACAACATAAGCAGGAAATTCTCAGATATTTCATATAGCAACATTTTCACTGATATGTCCCCTAGAGCAAGGGGCATAAAGGAAAGAATAAACAAAAGGAATTTCATCAAAATAAAAAGTTTCTGCATGGCTAAAGAAAACAGTATTAAAATAAAAAGAGAACCAACCATATGGAAAAACATATTTGCCAATGATACCTCAGACAAGGGTTTAAACTCCAAAATATATCAAGAACTCACACGACTCCACTCTAAGACAAGCAACCCAATTAAAAGATGGGCAAAGGACTTGAACAGACACTTCTCCAAGGAAGACATACAGAGGATCCAGAGACACATGAAAAGATGCTCAGTATTGCTAGCTATCAGAGAGATGCAAATTAAAACCACAGTGAGATACCACTTCACACCAGTCAGAATGGCCATCATAAACAAAGCAACAAACAACTGTTGGAGAGGTTGTGGAGAGAAGGGGACCCTAGTGCACTGTTGGTGGGATTGCAGACTGGTGCAACCACTATGGAAAACAGTATGGAATTTTCTCAGAAAACTAAAAATGGATCTGCCTTTTGACCTGGCAATTCCACTGCTAGGATTATATCCTAAGAACCCTCAAACACCAATCCAAAAGAACCTATGGCCCACAATGTTCATTGCAGCACAATTTACAATAGCCAAGTGTTGGAAGCAACCCAAGTGCCCATCAGTAAATGAATGGATCAAAAAACTATGATACATTTACACAATGGAATTCTATGCAGCAGAGAGAAAGAAGAAGCTCCTCCCCTTTAGGACAGCATGGATGTAACTGGAGAGCATTATGCTAAGTGAAATAAGCCAGGTGGTGAAAGACAAATACCAGATGATCTCACCTTTAACTGGAATCTAATGAACAAAATGAACAAATAAGCAAAATCTAACCAAAGACATTGAAATTGAGAATAGGCTGACAGTGACCAGAGGGGAGAGGGGAGGAGATATTGGGGAAAAGGGTGAAGGGTTTGCAAGAACAAGTATAAAGTACACATGGACAATAATAAGGGGGGTGGAAATAGGGGAGGGAGTTGGGAAGGGTTGGGGTGGCAGGAAGGGGTGGGGGGAAAAGGCAGAAAACTGTACCTGAACAACAATAAAAAATGTTTTTTAAAAAAAAAGAAAGAAGAAAAATCTAAAAAAGAAAACAAAAATACATGTTTTTCTTCAACAAAAAAAAATGGAGATAGAAAGCATAAAAGAGAACCGGTCAGAAATGAAGACTACAATAACTGAAATGAAGAATACACTACAGGGCATCAACAGTACAGTAGATGAAACAGAGGATCAAATCAGAGATTTGCAAAATATGGAAGCAGAAAACACCTACTCAGAATAGCAAAAAAAAAAAAATGAGGCTAATGTATGGAACTTCTGGGACAAAATTCAAGTGTACCAACACTCATGTCTTGGGAGTGGGGGCAGAAGAAGAGGGAAAGCAAGAAATTGAGAACCTATTTGAAAAAATAATGATAGAAAACTTCCCCAAACTGGTGTAAAAAATAGACATAGAAGTCCAGGAAGTACAGAGAGTCCCAAACAAGAAGAACCTAAGGAGGCCCACACCAAGACACATCATAATTAAAATGCCAAAGTTTAAAGACAAAGAGAGAATCTTAAAAACAACAAGAAAAAAAGTAATTACTTATTTACAAGAGAGCTTTCATAAGATGGTCAGCTGATTTCTCAACAGAAACTTTGCAGGCCAGAAGGGTTTGACATGAAATTTTCACAGTAATGAAAAACAAGGACCTACAACCAACATTACTTGACACAGCAAACCTATCACTTAGAACTGAAGAACAAATAAAGAGCTTCCCAGACAAGAAAAAGCTAAAGGAGTTCATTACCACCAAACCAGTATTCAAGAAATGTTAAGGGGTCTTCTTTAAAAGGAAGGAAAAAATTTGAATAATAAAATGCAATAAATATATTTCTATCAACAATTATTTTAAATGCGATTGGATTAAATGCTCCAATCAAAAGACATAAGGTGGCTGAATGGATAACAAAACAAGACCCTTACATATGCTGTCTATAACAGACTCACTTCAGATCAAAGTATACAGATTGAAAGTAAAGGAATGGAAAAAGATATTTCATGAAAATGGAAACAAACAAGTAAACAAAAAAGTTGGGGTAGCAACACTTATCCTGGACAAAATAGACTTTAACACAAAGGCTATATAACAAGAGACAAAGAAGGACATAACAATTCCACTTTGGGTATTTATCTGAAGAAACCTAAAACAGTAAATCTCAAAGATATGCATCCCTATATTCACTGCAGCATTATTTATAGTAGCCAAGATATGGAAACAACCTGTGTCCACCAACAGATGAGTGGATGAAGAAGTGATACATATAATCAATGGAATATGACTAAGCCATTGAAAAATAAAATCTTGCCATCTGCAACAATATGGATGTGTTTAGGGGGTATCATGTTCAGTAAAATAAGTCAGACAGAGGAAGACAAATGCCATATAATCTCACTTATATGTGGAATCTAAAAAAACAAAATAAACAAACAAGCAGAACAGAAACAAACTCATAGACATAGAGAATATTTTGATAGTTGCCAGATGAGAGGGGCTTGGGGGATGGGTGAAAAAGGGAGAGGGATTAAGAATTACAAATTAGTAGTTACAGAATGGCCACTGGGATGTAAAGTGCAGCATAGAAAATATAGTCAATAATATTGTAATAACTGTGTTTGTATGGTGTCAGGTGGGTACTAGACTTATGGGGGAGACCACTTCGTAAGTTATATAAATGTCTAATCACAGGGTTGTACACCTAAAACTAATATAATATTGTACATCATCTGTAATTGAAAAGTAAAAAAGAAATTGAAGTAAAAAAAGATAAAGTGGTTCTATTGATCTACTTCTAAAACTGTTGAAGAATTAGGGGATGTGATACAGACACATGAACAGAATGTTATATATTATATATAACCATTTATATTGTATTATGTATAGAGAATATATAATATATAACTATATAATACATAGTTTTATAGAGAGAATTTATATATAGAATATTATATAATTATATAGTTTTACTCAAAATATATTTTGTATTTGTTAAATTATATTTTTTATCATAGAGTACTTATTATATAGAGCTTTATATCTACTTTTATATAGATTACGGAGAGAGAGAATATGTGTATCATGAGATCTTCAACTACTGGTGAAATTTAATTAAATGTCATCATCTGTCTGAAAGAGTTAAGCATCTTTCCAAAGTGCTCAGCTAGGAGTAGTTTGCTCAGCTGTAGATAATGTTTGGGTGGACTAAGCCAATTTCGAAAGTATTTCTTGGATTAAGCACAGTAATAACAAGGGCCCTAATCCTTGGAAGAATGCCTAGCTCAGGGGGCTTGTATCTTTCTACATCATGTCAGATTCAGTTTTCCCAGTTCCCAGTATTACAGAATTGCTTCGTTTCAAAGGTTAATCTATGCAAGATTTTCTTATGAAAGTTGGGCTTTCTCACTTCACCAAGACCATTTTCTTAGCATGGCACATGCACACTGGTTTCCAGATCCTAGACTCATAAAGAAATGCACTGTTTCCTTCTGAGGACATATTGTCAGAGTGGCAGGTCTCGAATCCTGTGAATCAGATCCAGTTGGATAAGGCTTTCATGGCAAGTTTAACAAGATGTGGCTCAAGGTTTCAAAGGTGCTCCATGTCCTGGCATCCCACATCTGTGGGGAATTCCCTTTTCTTCTCAATAGAAAGTCGCAAATCCCATTTTTATTGAAACATAGTTGATCTTCCAATTGCATTTCAGAAATCACAAAATCACAGTAAAGGGATCATACAAGAAATACTGTGCAGGACTGGATTACACTCAGCAGGATGTGGGAGGAGTTAAATGACAGAACCAAGGCAGAGGCTCCAGGATAAAGGCTTAACTCAACATGAGAAAGAACCTCCTAAATCAAGGTGACCTGCACATCAAATAGGCGACTTGGATGGTGGTAAGAACTTGTGTCTACAGCGATTTGAGAGAGATCAGATGGGTGTTTGGGCTAGAGTGATTACTGGCTGCTCACCAAATATACCTGAGGTTCTTGTTTAAAATACAAATTCCTGGGTCCTGCCCCAGAGATTCTAATTTAGTTGGTCTAAGAGATGGGGAAACTATCTTATTTTTCATTTTTTTCATCCCCACTAAGGACATTTTTCATTGCTTTAGAGAGGAGGGAGAGAAAAAGAAACATCAATGTGACTGAGAAACATAGACCGATTGCCTTTCGTATGCACCTGACTTGGGATCCAACCCACAGTCTATGCTTGTTCCCTGACCAGGAATTGAACCCACAACATTTCAGTGTATGGAATGATGCTCTAACTGGCCAAGGCCAGGAAACTTGTATTTTTAACAAGTGCCCTGGTGGATTCAATTCACTCTAGATGGTAGTTTTAGAATATTTGGTTTGTACTTTTCTTCTAGGTTTGGAGGTTACTGAAGGTTGGACTGCATGGTTGGTAACAAGTGCAGCGGCAGGATGAACATGTCCGAAAGGTGTGGGTGTCATCTGGGAGCTTGGCTCAGCAATCCTGAGACCAGGAAATGGGTGTATTGGTGAAGGTTTAACCACCAACACCACCAAAGCAAAACAAAACAAAAAAACACCTGAGTTTTCAGCTTTGCCAAAGTTTGGATGCATGCAACACATTGTAGCGTATATCACAGCCAATCAGTTCATCAATTTGCCATCAGTGAACACAGAGCTGCCCACAACTGGCTCACATAGGCCAGGATGAGCCAGCTCCAGCCTACTGCTGAGCCAGCATAGCTGCCCAGTGGTCAGTGGGAGAGTCCTGGGACCCATCATTCGTTTTGGAAAAGGTATTGAGAAGAGAGCTAAGAGCAGTGTGTTCAGGACTACTCCACTTGGAGCACCCCAGGTCCCAGGGTGAGCTTGTGGTCCATCTGTGTGTTCTAGTGTAATGGGTGTGGATTACCAACATACAAGAACACATTTATAACTGAGATAAAGGTGAGGCTGTGGACAGGAAGGTGAACACAGAGATTTTTCTTTAAGTATGGAAGAGAGATCTAAGAAGTCTGACAGGAAGAAAACAATGAAGAGGCAGAGAGTATGAAACCAGGTCTTAAAAGTGGAGTGGGTAAAGACAGGGGCAAAGCTGAACAAGGGTGTCCAGATGGCCTAATACACCAGAAAGAGGCCCACACAGAAAAACCAGAGACACAGGATTGAGGACATGTCCAAGTGTTGATAAGTACTGAAGTTAGGGCAGAATGAGGGCACATGTAGCTCATCACATTATGTCCACGTTTGTGTCTATTTGAAAGTTTCCATAAGAAAAAGTGTTATTAATCCCATAGACATACTCTTAAAACCTTTTTTTTGTGAAATACAACCTACATACAGAAAATTTCATTAAACATAAATGCACATCTAGTATAATAAATAACTGGAAGGCAAACACACCTATGGAGTCACCACCCAAGTGAAGAAGCAGAACATTGATGGCACCAGAAGCACTTACCCCACTTTTTTCAATGACTTACAGAAGTTACTTCTATAATTCTGAACATAGGTCCTTTGTCAGTTGCTTGAGTTGCAAACATCTTTTCCCATTATGGGTTTGTCTTCTCACTTGCTTTTGGTGTCCTTTGGTGAACAGAATTTCAGAATGTCAATGTAATTAAGCTTTGAATCTTTGTAATTTTTTGTTATTGTTAATGTTTTTGGTGTCTTGTTTAAGAAATACTTCTATTCTCAAGATATGAATATAAGAATATTCTATATTAACTTCCAAATGTTTTATATTTTTACTTTTGCATTTATTTGTATTACTCTCCTTTAGCCAGTTTTGTGTACGGTAGGAGTAGGGGTCTAATGCCAATTTGTCATGTGGCAGCCCATTGTCTCACTTCCCTGTTATTCTTCATGCCGAAGATCAGGTGTGTGTCTGCTTGAATCTGCTTCTGGGACCTTACGCTATTGCAGTAAGCTATCTTTATGTGAGAACTATATTATCTTAATTAATAAAGTTTTATAATAAATATCAGTATCTGGTAATGCAAATCCTGCCTCATTGTTTTATATGAGAGTGACTTGGCTTTTCTTGCTCTTTGCAAATACAATTTGAAAGAACTTGTGAAGTTAGTTACATGTGCACACACCATGCACACACCATCCTGACACAAACATTGGGAGAACATCAAATCTGTAAGACCAATCTGGGAAAAATGACATTATTACAATATTGAGTTTTCTATACATAAACATGGTATATGTTTCCATGTGCCACTGAAGTCTTCTTTAATATCTGTCAATAATGTTCTACAATTTAGCAACAGAGGTCTTTCACACCTTTTGCTTGCCTTTTACTAAAAACTTCACTTTTAAAATTTATTTTTTAACTTTTTTATTTTTGTGTATTTGAAAAACTTTTTGAGTTTGAGACAAACTGATGAAAGCAAAATCTCAAGTGCTCAGGAGAATGACAGTTTTGTAGTTTCTTTTATACATTTTTAAAATTATTTATTTTTATTGTTTATGCTGTTACAGTTGTTTCCACTTTTTCTCTCCTTCCCTACCTCCACCCAGTCCATTCTCTACCCTCCCCAAGCCAATCCCCATATTGTTCTTTACGTCCATGGGTTGCACATAAATGTTCTTTGGTTAACCCTTTCACCATCTTTCATACGATTGCCCCACTTCCTAGTAGCTGTCAGTCTCTTTTATGTGTCTAAGCTTCTGTTACTATTTTGTTTGTTAGTTTATTGTGTTCAGTAGATTCTATGAATAAGTGAGATCATGTGGTATTTTTCTTTCACTGACTGGTTTAATTCACTTAGCATCATTTTCTCCAGGTTCATCAATGCTGTTGCAAAATGTAAGAGTTTCTCCTCTTATACTGCTGTGTAAGTATTCCATTGTGTAAATGTCCCACAGCTTTTTCTCTACAGCTAAGGAAACCATCAGCAAGATGAATAGGGATCCCACTGTATGGGAGAACATTTTTGCCAATGATACATCTGACAAGGGTTTAATCTCCAAAACATATAAAGAACTAATACAACTCAATACCAGGAAGACAGACAACTCAATAGACAGTTCTCCAAAGAGGACATACAGAGGGCCTGTAGACAGGAAAAAAGGTTCAACATCACAAATCATCAGAGAACTGCAAATTAAAACCTCAATGAAATACCACCTTACACCTATCAGAATAACTACCATCAATAAATCAACAAACAACGAGTGCTGGTGAGGTTGTGAAGAAAAGGGAACTGTAGTGCACTCTTGGAGGAATGCAGTCTGGTGCAGCCAGTGTGGAAAACAATATGAAATATTCTCTAAAAATTTAAAAATGGAACTCCCTTTTGACCCAGCAATTCCACTTCTGGGAATATACCCCAAGGATCCTGGGACGCCAATACAAAAAATATGCACACCTATGTTTATAGCAGCACTATTTACAATAGCAAAGATTTGGAAACAGCCTAAGTGCCCATGAGTACATGGGTGTATAAAAGAGAAACTTCACATTTTTGATGCTATGGCAAATAATACATCTCCTGCTCAATTTTCTATTTGTGGCTGTTTATGTAAGTACAATAGCTTATTTATTTTTATATCAGCGAACTTGCTAAACTTTCATATAGGAATTCTGAAAATTCTTTAGATTTCCTATTTATACAGTAATATCATCTGTGAGTAATGGCAGCTTCACTCCCTTTCTAGTTCTTATATCTTTTATTTCTTCTTCCTGACTATAATTGTGAGAGTTCCAGGAGAATATCAAGTAGACATGGTATACTTGTCTCATTGTCAATCTCAAAAGAAATGCTTTCAACACATCACTGGCTAGTATGATTTTCTCTAGGTTTTTGTATATCTCCTTGTGGAAATTCCTGTGTACTTGTTTGCTAAGAGAATTTTATCAAACACATTTTCTGCAGCAATAGATAATCGTCTCCCCCTTTTACCTGCAAATGAGGTAAATAACATGCCAGAATACTGAGTTTCCAGTGTTACACCAACCTTGCATCTGTGGCACTGAGTCAGCTTGACAAGGGTGCCTTACCCTGTTCATGCAGCGCTGGCTTGGTTGGCCAATATTCTTGAATTGAGACTGGCAGAAATTCTAATTTTCTCTCACTGTCTGTGTCAGGTTTTGGTATCAAGGTTATTTATTCTTTAAATTTTTTCCAGAATAGTATATATAAGATTAAAGTTAGTTCTTTCATGAATATTGATTATTGTTCCCAGAAAAGCCAGCTAGGCTGATGTTTGCCTTGTGGGAAGGTTTCCATGATTGAGTCAATTTTTTCATGGTTATACTAGAACCATTTGCATTTTTTCCTTTTTTCTTCTAGAGTGAATTTCATAAGTTATATTTTTAGGAAACTGTCTCTTTTTCCAAATTTTCCATTTAGTTGACATAAGTTGTTTAAATGTCCTATAACCTTCTGAATGACTGCAGACTCTGTAGTGGGGGCTTTTTTGTGGGGCTGCTGGAGGAACCTCACATCACTGCTTAGATCTATTTTCGCATTAGGGCTTTTTTGCTGGATGGTTGTTTCATAGTTCCATTCTCAAATTAGTAGGTTGAATACATAGAGACAAATCTACCCTCTTCAGCTATTTGGTTACCCTCAGGCATATATATACATGAAAAGCAGGTGAAATGTTTGAGTCTTGACCATGATGCTCATAATCACAGTGCTCTGTTGCTTCTCAAAGAGCCAACACCACTGGGGATTGTGTAATATTTATTTACAATCCCTGTCATTGTGCTTTTGTGTCCTCTTGCAGCATGACATATCCCTCCCTTCAGAAGGTAAAATAAATATGCTCTGCCTGTCATCTCAGAGGTGAACTGTTGGGCCATGTCCTTTGGCAGCATTCACAGGGCATGTGATAAGGCTAGAGCTGGGCCTCTAGAGCTGAGGTCAGGCACTCTACGTCATCTATCCGGTGCTCCCCACAGTGAGCCTTGGAGATCCACCTCCCACAGGCCAGAAGGTCTTTTTTGTCATAAAGATCAGGGCAGCAGTTTAGCCCTAACTGATGTGGCTCAGTTGGTTAGGCATTGTCCTGCAGAGCAAAAGGTCACTGGTCCAATTCTCAGTCTGGTCACATGCCTGGGTTGTAGCTTTGTTTCCCTATGAGGGTGTATATGAGAGGCAACCAATCAATGTTTCTCTCTCACATTGATGTTTCTTTCCCTCTTTTCTCCCCTTTCTCCACCCTCTCTAAAAAAAGAGATAAGATCAAGGAAGCAATTTAAACCTTTAGCCTCTCCAAATGCAAACAGGTCTGACCTGCAACCTGGATGCAAAGGTGTTACGGGCGTTTCACCCTCCTATGCACAAGCCAGCATCCAAACCACAACTCTATCTGCACAGGAGCATCCAGTCCCTCCCTGCTCCCTGCATCCCTGGCCTGGCCTGGCCTGGCCTGGCCTGTATCACTGCAGCCTCTAACCTGCACGCCCGGTCATGCTGCCTCCCTCAGTCCTCCAGGGGCCAGGCCCACCTACCACAGCTTCTGCATGTCCTGTGAGCTAAGAATAGGCTTTATATTTAAATGGCTGAGGGAAAGATCAAAAAGCAAAAAAGAAAAGAAAAAGAAAAAAGCAAAAGAACATTTTGTGCTACATGAAAATTCCGTGAGACTTCTGATCTGAATGGAGGAGTAGGTAAATGCTGTGTTTGCCTCCTCCCACGACCATATCAAAATTATAACTACAATATAGAACAACCATCATTGAGAACCATCTGAACTGTAGCTGAATGGAACTCCTAAAACTAAGAATATCAAGAAAAAGCCACATTAAGACTAGTAGGAGGAGCAGAGACACCAAATGGGGTTGTCCCATGCCACGTATATTGTTTGAGGCCATTTTGTTTCTTTTTAAAAGGAAAAGCAATTAGATCATACCATTCCCAAGCCTTCCCACTGGATTAAATGAAATCCTGGCCTAACTTTAGGAAGTCCATGTGCCTAGCCCCCCTCCGTCTCCCTCCACACTGCCTCTTCACAGCTGCTGCCAATGCTGAGCCCTCTCTTTTTGGCATGGGCTACTTCCTAGAGTGAATAGGCTGTCTCCATGTCACTCAGGTCTCAGAAAGGCTTTCCTAACTACCCACATGAGCCAAACATTGGGCACATGCTGTCCCATCACTTGATTTCACTCTCTAATCAGCACTTACCACTTTCTGGATGTTCCTGTTTATCTGTTCTTTTTCACAACCACCTCACATAGAACACAGGCTCTGTGGAGGCAGCGGCCTGGCCTTGTTCTGTATTGCATCCCAGGACCAGGCAGCAGACCCTCAACCTATTGAGGAGGAGGTGATGGCAAGGGGTTCTAAGAATTTATCCGTTCATTCTAGGTTATCCAATTTATTGGCATACAATTTGTTCATAGTAGTTTCTTATGGTCCTTTGCATTTCAATGACATCTGTGTGGGGTTTTGTTGGTGTTCTGTTTTTTTTTTAGAAGCATCTTTATTACAAAGGTTCTTAAACACTTCTCTACAAGCATTGCAGAATGGGTATAACTTCAATTCACTGATATAACATCAGTTTTATTATCTCCTCTTTCATTTCTGATTTTGTTTTCTCCCTTTTTTCTTTAATCTAGCTAAAGGTTTGTCAATTTACTTAACCTTTTCAAAAACCAACTCTAAGTCTTGTTTTTTCTATTACTTTTTCATTCTCTATTTCATTTATTTTTGCTCTAATCTATTTCCTTATTTCTGCTAACTTGAACTTAGTTTCTTTTTTGATTTCTTCCAGGCATAATGTTAGATTGTTTGATCTCTTTCTTCCTTTGTTTTTAAAGATTTTATTTTTAGAGAGTAGAGAGGGAGAGGGAGAAAGTGAGAGAGAGAGAGAAACACCGATGTGAGAAACTGGGAACCAAATCCACAACCCAGGCATGTGCCCTGATAGGGAATTGAACTTGTGACACTTTGCCTTATGGGATAACACCCAACCAACTGAGCCACACTGGTCAGGGCATCTTTCTTCCATTTAAATAGAGGCATTTATTGCTATCAACTTGATTCTTAATACTGCTTTTACTGCATCCTATAAGCTTTACAGATGATATGATCTTTTAAAAATATATTTGATTGATTATGCTATTACAGTTGCCCCCTTCCCCCCCTTTAGTTCATGTTCATGGGTCATGTATGTAAGCTCTTTGACTTCTACATCTCCTATACTATTCTTAATCTCCCCCTATCTTCTACCTACCATTTATGCTTATTTTCTGTACCTTTTCCCCCTCTCTCCTCACCCACTTCCCTGCTGATAACCCTCCATGTGATCTCCATTTCTGTGATTCTGTTCCTGTTCTAGTTGTTTGCTTAGTTTTTGTTTGTGTGTTTAAGTTCAGTTGTTAATAACTGTGAGTTTGTTGTCATTTTACTGTTCATAATTTTAATCTTCTTTTTCTTAGATAAGTCCCTTTAACATTTCATATAATAAGGGCTTGGTGATGATGAACTCTTTTAACTTGACCTTATCTGGGAAGCACTTGATCTGCCCTTCCATTCTAAATAATAGTTTTGCTGGATAGAGCAATCTTGGATGTAGGTCCTTGCCTTTCATGACTTGGAATACTTCTTTCCAGCCCCTTCTTGACTGCATGGTTTCTTTTGAGAAACCAGCTAATAGTCTTATGGCAACTTCTTTGTAGGTAACTGTCTCCTTTCCTCTTGCTGCTTTTAAGATTCTCTCCTTCTCTTTAATCTTGGGTAATGTAATTATGATGTGCCCTGATGTGTTCCTCCTTGAGTCGTACTTCTTTGGGACTTACTGAGCTTCCTGGACTTCCTGGAAGTCCGTTTCCTTTGCTAGATTGGGGAAATTTTCCTTCATTATTTGTTCAAATAAGTTTTCAATTTCTTGCTCTTCCTCTTCTCCTTCTGGCGCTCATATGAGTTTGATGTTGGAACGTTTAAAGATGTCCTGGAGGTTCCTAAGCCTCTCCTCATTTTTTTTTAATTGTTTCTTCATTCTGTTCTCATTGAATGTTTCTTTCTTCCTTCTGGTTCACACTGTTGATTTGAGTCCTAGTGTCCTTCCCATCACTGTTGGTTCCCTGTACATTTTCCTTTATTTCACCTAGCATAGCGTTCATTTTTTCATCTAATTTGTGACCATATTCAACCATTCTGTGAGCATCCCAATTACCAGTGTTTTGAACTGTGCATCTGATAGGTTGGCTATCTCTTCCTTGCTTAGTTGTATTTTTTTCTGCAGTTTTGATCTGTTCCTTCATTTGAGCCATTTTTTTTTTGTCTCAGTGCTCCTGTCACATAGTAAGGGGAGGAGCCTTAGGTGTTCACCAGGGCCGGGAAACCCACCACTGCATTGTGATGCTGTATTTGGGGGAGGGGTCTGAGGGGGAACAGTGCCTCTTGCTCAGCTCTCTGCCAGTTTTCAGTCACTTCCCTTGCTACCCACAATCAAATTGGGCCCTTCTTGTGCTGATTCCTGGGTGGATGGGTTTGTGTACATTCTAGGACCCTGTGGGTCTCTCCAACAAACTCTCCTGTGAGGCTGGGAGTTTCTCCTAGTGCTTCAACCCCTACAGGTGTTTTCAATCAGAGGTTTGAGGCTTTATTTCCCTGTACTGGAATCCCGGGTTGCGCAATGTCTCGCTCCCAAGTTGTTCCTTCTGGTTTATCTGCATGCAAATGTGGGACTGCCCAATCTGCAATCTGACACCTCGCCAGAGTCCTCTCTGTCTAGCTACCAGTTTCCACCCCTTTTGTCAGTTTGGATGAATGTTTCTTCTTTAACTCCTTGGTTGTCGGACTTCCATACAGTTCTATTTTCTGTCAGTTCTGGTTGTTTTTTGTTTTTAAATTTGTTGTTGTCCTTTTGGTTGTGCAAGGAGGCAGTGTGTCTACCTACACCTCCATCTTGGCTGGAAGTCGCCAGAAGACATGATCTTATATATAGAAAATCCTAAAGATTTTATTTAAAAAATATTAAAACTAATAAATACATTCAGTAAATTTGCAGGATATAAAATCAACATTCAAAAATCAGTTGTGTTTTCATACACTAACAAACTATCTGAAAAGGAAATTAAGATAACAATCTTGTTGACAGTAGCATAAAAATAATATACTTCGGAATAAACTTTTTAAAATTTATTTTATTGATTATGCTATTACAGTTGTCCCATTTTCCCCCTTCACTCCCCTCCACCCTACACACCCTCTCCCACCCACATTCCCCCCCCTTTAGTTCATGTCCATGTGTCATAAGTTCTTTAGCTTCTACATTTCCCATACTATTCTTGCCCTCCCCTGTCTATTTTCTACATACCGTCTATGCTACTTATTCTCTGTACCTTTTCCCCCCTCTCCTCCTCCCACTCCCCTGTTGCTAACCCTCCATGTGATTTCCATTTCTGTGGTTCTGTTCCTGTTCTAGTTGTTTGCTTAGTTTTGCTTTTGTTTTCAGTGTGGTTGTTAATAACTGTGAGTTTGATGTCTTTTTACTGTTCATATTTTTATCTTCTTTTTCTTAAATAAGTCCCTTTAACATTTCATGTAATAAGGGCTTGGCGATGATGAACTTTAACTTGGCCTTATCTGAGAAGCACTTGATTGCCCTTCCATTCTAAATGAAAGCTTTGCTGGATAGAGCAATCTGGGATGTAGGTCCTTGCCTTTCATGACTTGGAATACTTCTTTCCAGCCCCTTCTTGCCTGCAGGATCTCTTTTGAGAAATCAGCTGACAGTCTGATGGGAACTCCTTTGTAGGTGACTGTCCCTTTATCTCTTGCTGCTTCTAGAAATTCCCTCCTTCATTTTAATCTTGGGTAATGTAATTATGATGTGCCTTGGTGTGTTCCTCCTTGGGTCCAACTTCTTTGGGACTCTCTGAGCTTCCTGGACTTCCTGGAAGTCTGTTTCCTTTGCCAGATTGGGGAAGTTCTCCTTTATTATTTGTTCAAATAACTTTTCCACTTGTTCTTCCTCTTCTCCTTCTGGTACCCTTATAATTCGGATGTTGGAACATTTAAGATGTGCTTGCGGTTCCTAGGCTCTCCTCATTTTTTTGAATTCTTGTTTCTTCATTCTTTTCAGATTGTATGTTTTTTTCTTCCTTCTGATCCTCTCCATTGATTTGAAACCCAGTTTTCTTTACATCCCTATTGGTTCCCTGTGCATTTTTCTTCATTTCACTTAGTGTAGCCTTCATTTTTCATCTAATTTGTGACCAAAATCAACCAATTCTGTGAGCATTCAGATCACCAGTGCTTTGAACTGTGCATCTGATAGGTTGGCTATCTCTTGGTCGCTTAAAAGTATTGGCTGTGGGGCTTTGATTTGTTCTGTTTGAGCCTTTTTTTTTTTTTGTCTTGTTGTGCCTGTTACATAGTGAGGGGCAGAGCCTTAGGTGTTCACCAGGGTGGGACAACCCAGTCACTGGGTTGTGATGCTGTGTGTGGGGGTGAGGTCACAGAGGGAACAATGGCGCTTGCTCTGCCCTCTCTCAGACTTCAGTCCCCTCTGCCACTTCCCACAAGCAGATTGGGCCTTTCTGGTGCTGGCTCCTGGGCGGGTGGGCTTGTGTATGTTCTAGGACCCTGTGGGTCTCCCCAACGAACTCTTCTGTGAGGCTGGGAGATCCTCCTGGCACCTCAGCCCCTACAGGTGTTTTCAGTTGGTGCTCATAGGCTTTATTTCCCAGTGCTGGGTCCCTGGGTTCCACGGTCTGTGTCGCTGCCCGTTTTCCCCTGGTTTGTCTGCGCGCAAATGTGTAACTATGGACAGCCAGCTGCCTTCCGCACCTCACTGGGTCTGCTGGTTGCCTCCCGAATCCGGGGTCTGCCACGGGGTCCACCACGGGGTCCACCGGCTGGCCCTGTGTGCCCACATCTGCCAGCCATTGCTTTTTCCTGCCTCGACCCTGCGACCCCTCTCTGTCAGCCTCCAACTCCATCCCTCTTACTAGTCTGGATGAATGGTTGTCAGACTTCCGTATAGTTCATTTCTGTCTGTTCTGGTTGTTTTTTTGTTTGTTTGTTTCCAAACTTTTGTTGTCCTTAATTTTGGTTGTGTGAGGAGGCACAGTGTGTCCACCTATGCCTCCATCTTGGCCAGAAGTCCTTAGGAATAAACTTAATCAAGGAAGTGAAAGACCTCAACACTTAAAACTATAAAACATTGATGAAAGAAATAAAGACACAAATGAAAGTAAAGACAGCCTATGTTGGTTGATTGGAGGACTTACTGTTGTTAAAATGTCCATTCTACCCAAAGTGTCATACAAAGTTAATGCAATCCCTATCAAAATCTCAAAGGAATTTTTTTTTTTGCCGAAACAGCAAAACAATCCTAAAATCGATATGGAACCGCAAAGAACCCAACCTGAATGATCAAAATAATCTTGAGGAGGAACAAAGCTGGAGGCACCATACTTCCTGATTTCAAAACTTATTATAAAGCTACAGTATTTAAAATAGCATGTAGACATATAGACCAATGGAATAAAGTACCCAGAAATTTGAGCAACAAACAAAGTACCCAGAAAAAGATCAACAGGTACATGAAAAGATGTTCAACTTAACTCATCATCAGAGAAATACAAATCAAAACCAGTAACTATCACCTCACACCTGTCAGAATGGCTGTTTTTTTTTAAGGGTTAAGTGTTGACAAAGATGTGGAGAAATTGAAACTTTTGTACACTGTTGGTGAAGTCATAAAGTGGTGCAGCCACTATAAAAAACAGTACAAAGATTCATCAAAAAATTAAAAGTCGATTCACCACATAAGCTAGCAATGCCACTTCTGGTTATTTATCTAAAAGAATTGAAATCAGTATCTCTAAGAGATATTTGCACTCCTACATTCACTGTAGCATTATTCTTAACAGCCAAGATGTGAAAACATCCCAAATGTCCATTGACAGACAGATGAGTGGATTAAAAAATGTGATATATACATACAACTGAACATTATTCATCTTTAGACAGAAGGAAATTCTGCTAATATGCTACAGTGTGGATGAACCCTGAGGACATTATGGTAAGTGAAACAAGAAAGTCACAAAAAGACAAATACATCATAATTCCACTTATATAGTCAAAATCATAGAAGCAGAGAGAATGGTGGTTGCCAGGGCTGCAGGAGAGAGAAAGGGGAGTTTCTGTTCAATGTGTCCAAAGTTTCAATTATGCAAAATGAATCTGTTCTAGAGATCTACTATACAACACTATGTCTATCGTTAACAATAGTGTATTGTGCATTTAATATTTTAAGAAGGTAAATCTTATGTTATTAAGTATTCATTACTACAATTTAAAAAATGCTCTCTCCCTAGCTGGGTGGCTCAGTTGGTTGGAACATCATCCTGTGGAACAAAAGGTTGAGAGTTCAATCCCCGGTCAGGGCATGTACAGGGGAGGGGGAGCAACTGATACATGTTTCTCTTTCACATTGATGTTTCCCTTCCTCTCCCTTCTTCTCTCTCTAAAATCAATTTTAAAAAACCCTGTCATATACTTGGGTAAGGATTGAAAAACAAATTTAAAAAAATAAAATAAATTTTTAAAAAGCTCTCTGTCCTCTCTCTCTGTGCAAAGAAAAAGCCTGTCTTCAGACTGACCTTCACAGCCAGAGCTTGCCCTCCACCTCATCCCTACTGCTCTTCACTCCCATCCCTGGGCCTTTGCACTTTTGTTCCTCTTCCCTGAAGCATTCCTCTCTAGATCTTTCCATGGTGTCATCCCTCACTTTCTTTTAAGGTCTCTGCTTAACTGTCATCTTCTCATTAGGCCTTCCTTGATTGCTTCCCAGAAACTGTACGCAACCCCCTTACACACACTACCTGAACTCCCTATTGCTTTCCTCTGCTTTATTTTTAGCCACATAACAGGTCACCTTCTGATATTTCCTACACTTTGCCTATTGATTGGTTTATGTTTTGCTATCTCCCACTAGAATTACAGATGAAGCTCCATTCAGGCAGTGGGGTTTTTTTTGCCTGTTTATTAGTGTATCTCCAACACTTTGGACAGTGCCCAGCACACAGTAGATGCTCCATAAATGTTTGATGAATAGATCAATTGAAAATGAACAAAACAGGCATTCTGGTTTTCAATTCAGTCTTGCAAGTTTGATTAGCATGGGAAAAGCACCTTGTATTTCATCAGCTACACATGCACCTACAAACCAAGCAAGGTCCAGACATGAATAACAGGGACCCCACTGCGAGCCCCGCTTTTGGCATCTTTCTGTGCCTTCTGCAGAAACAGCAGGCAATCTGTTCTTTTGAAGCTGGCACCACCTCCAGTCCTGCAGGAGCACTAAGCAACTGAATCAAGCAGAAGGGGAAACCATGGGTCCTGTATACATGGAAGTGGACGAGGGCTTTGGGGATAAAGACATTTGGAAGCAGAGATCAACCTGAGGGAAACTGTGTGTGTGTTACATCAGGGACAAAGACAGCTTTGAAGTTCTGAGAAAAGGACTCAGAAATCAGTTAGCACAATATCCAACTAGTCTGGTCCTTCTCACGGCCCCAGCAACGTCACATAGCCCCTCAAAGAATGGAATGAGAAGACACTTCACCTCTGGGGAATTCTTCCCCAAACCTAATTCCAGTGTAACTAACCATGAGAAAACACCAGACAATCTCACACTGGTGACATTTTACAGGCTACCTGGCTGGGACTCCTACAACAATCAGTGTCATGAAAAGCAAAGCAAGACTGAGAAGCTGTCCCAGACCAGAGAGGAGGAGACTTGGCTATGAAATGCAGTGTAGTGGAATCCTGGGACAGAAAGAGGACATTAATTAGAAAACTGGTACACGAACTTACATGGTAGCCAAACTCATCTAAGCAAGGAGGCCCCAGGAATGAAAAACTGAAGGGCAGAAAGGCCTCCTGCAAGCTGAAGCCATGCTTTTGTCTTGCAATTTATCTCAAAGGTTGCTTGAGGTCTTTGGGAAGTCATGCCTACACACCTAGCCCTTCCTTTAGCTGGACCCATTCCTTGCTCTATCGAGCAATTTCTGTAACTGTCTTTCATGCTGCTGGGCCCGGGGCCACAAATACGCTCTATGCTGTTCTTGCTGGGCAGGTCCAATTTTTCAGCCCTTAGACTGTCTCTCTGGCATTCTCTCAGGCCATCACTTTCAGTGACTCTGCCTTATTACACATTGTGATGGCTGCAAGCAAAACCGAGAAGCACTTCTGCTGTCTCTCAGGGCAGACGTGATACCCACACAACAGCACTGCACAGCAAAGGTGGGGAAACAGAACTTACACATAAATAAATGTGATCCAAACCTTCTGCACTGTTTTCCCGCCCACACTGCCACAGGGACCTCAGGATGTGCCGGCCTTGCTCTCCTACTGATCTGAGCATCAGGCCAGACAACCTCACCTGGCCACTCCTTCTGGGACCCTAGTGGATAATCAGTGCTGAGAAACCAACAGGTCATGTCTGTGTGACACCTGCCAACACCCTGTGTCCCCCAGCTAGGTCATCTGCATATCGGTGACTCCAAAGCTGGGTCCAGGGACAGTGGGCAGCCTTTGCACGCTTCTAAGGGAAGGAATCAGGCAGACACTGAGCACAGTGCAGAGGTTCTGAGGAGACAACAGGGAGTATGTTGAAGGAAAATAAGCAGGAGCCAGAAGCTATGGGGAAAACCAAGGGCTTGACTGTGATTCAGAGAAGCAGCCCACCAAGAGGTCACAGAGGGAGAGACTGAGTCATTAGAGTTTAAGGAGAAGCTACAACTTAATCAGATGAAGAACGATCTTTTCAGGGCTGACAGCCTCCTTCATGTTTTGCTACATTATTTTTTCCAGGAAGTTTAATATCTGGGACATTCAAATTTCTTGGCCCTCCTCCTAATTAATGTCCTTATCCTATAACATGGCATAATATCTGCACAGTTGCTGGAGTTGACACTCTGAGGCTTTGACGTCACCTTTCTCAGCTCACCTGATGACTCGCCCTACATCTGGGATGCTTTCTGCACTCACTTATCAGCCCCCAGGTGGACCACAACTGGCTCCGCCTCCCGCTCAGTCCCTCCATTGCCAGAAGGAACTTTCTGAAATCCTGATGACTGGATCACTCATGACCTAGACCATTTAGGCTCTCTGTTGCTCTGTGCGAGGTCTGACCATTGATGTGGCCCCCAAGGCTGTCCGCTGTCTGGCTCTGTCCTGCTCCAGCCTCCCCTCTTTCAGGCTGCAGCCACCCCCCCTTCCAGGATGCCCAGCACTCTTCCCTGATCTGCCCCCTCAGCCAGGAAGACTCAAGACCCAACTCAAAGGTTGCCTGCTATGAGGCCTTCCAGGAAACACCCAGGGGCAGGCAGTCATGATCTCCTGTGTATATGGCCCTGTGGAGCACTGTCCTATTTTATTCTAACATTTTGTTGTTTTACAATAAACTGCTGAAAGGCAGGGACCCCATGTGAGATGCCAGGTGCATCACAGCTGCTCAGTGGATGTTGTTTCATAAATGAATGTGTGTGGGGGGAGGGTGAAAAAGGGGAAGGGATTAAGAAGTACAAGTTGCCAGTTATAAAAACAGTCACAGAGATGTAAAGTACAGCACAGGGAATAGTCGAGGACATTGTAGTAACTATGTATGGTGTCATGTGGGTACCAGATTTATGAGGGGATCACTTCATAAGTTATATAAATCTCTAACCATTATGATGTACACCTGAAACTAATAATATTGTATGTCAACAGTAACTGAAAAATAAATAATTTTTAAACTAATAAAATAAAAGTAAACAAATAAGTACATGTGATAGGGGAGTGATGTGCACACTTAGCTGCAAGTACACCTCTACGTGGTTTGCAGTTGGGGACACTGGTTCCAGCACCACCACAGCCTTAGCTCTGAGGAAAGCATCTCCTACTGGGTGAAGCTAAGAAGCTGCTCACTCGAAATAGAAAGGCTGGAGCACCAGTTGGGCTGGGAGCCATCAGGGGCATCTAGTGACCAAAGCTATTGTGACGTGCTGATCCTATGGGGTGGGGGGTCTTTTGTACTATTTCCCAGAGTATTTGGAGAGCTAGTGCTAGGAACACACTTCCATGTCAAAAAAGATGATGGGGCATTGGGTGAAGTTAAACAGGTATCTTGCTCTGGCCGGGTGGCTCAGTTGGTTGGAGCATCATCCCAGACACCAATAGGTTGTAGGTTTGATCCCAGGTCGGGGTACATACAGGAGGCAACCAATAGATGTTTCTCTCACATTGATGTCTCTCTCTCTCTCTCAAATCAATAAAAGCATATCTTTGAGTGAGGATTTTAAAATAAAAGGTATCTATACTCAGAACTTGGAGCCCCTAAATTCCAATAGGTATGATGAGTGCCCAAGGGCAGGTGGTCATGGAGTTTCCCAAACACAGCTGACTCCAGAGTCACAGGGCACAGTGGGACATGCTGTGGGAAACACTGCCCCAAATGGGAGGGTTTTTACTGAACAAAAGACAAAGGACCCAGAATGAAGTATTTGCTTCTTAGTCATTCATTAAGTCACTCTAAAACACGTCAATCATCAGGATCAAAACTATCTTTCTCAGAAAGATCAGAAGAAAAAGAGTGTCTATATGGAATCAAAAACTTTTATTCAGAATAAGCATTGGCAAAATAAAGGTAGGTAATTGTCTCAAAAATGCAGGGCCACAGAGTAATCAGAAGGAGATTAGAAACAATTTTAAAAATATTTTGCTACAGATTAAAATTATTTGAAACAACAATCATTAGCTATAAAATGTAGAATACATAATCACACTTAAAAATAAAAAGTGATACTCTTGAGAGGATTTGCTTGCCCAGGTGGCAGGAAATCAAAAGCCCTGAGAACTCAAATGCTGCTTTGACACCCACATCCAAGGCACAATCAGAAGTGACTAGACTAGTGCTAACCAGAGACCATGAGGACTTGCACGTTAAGGCACCTCTGTGGTCAACACTGTTTTAAGCAATATGACTAAGTCCTTATGATCCCATCAGTTAGGACTTCCACTGAGGGGAGAGACAGCATTCTAAAATACTTCACTGGGACGGCATCTGACTCTTCAGGTTGGCAAGTCTCATGAGGCACTTCTCCCTCCACTGCCTCCTGGCAGCCAAGTGCTCAGGGTCAGCTGGGACTTTCACACACATGGCCTGGGTCCAGGGAAAAGAAAAGACAAAAAGAAAAAAATAAACAAATGGGACTATATCAAACTAAAACATTTCGGATAGCAAAGAAAAGCATCAACAAAACAAAGACAACCTACCAAATGGAGAACATATACACCAGTGATACATATGATAGGAGGTTAATATCCAAAATTTATAAAGAACTCATAAAATTTAACACCAAAAAACCCCAAACAACCCAATTGAAAAAAGGGCAGAGGACCTGAATAGACACTTCTCCAAACAGGACACACAGATGGCCAATAGTCATATGAAAAGATGCCCAATATCACCAATCATCAGAGAAATGAAAATTAAAATGACAATGATATATCACCTTACCCTGTCAGAATGCCTATCATCAATAAACCAACAAACAAGTGCTGGTGAGCATGTGGAGAAAGGGGAACCCTTGTGCACTGTTGGTGGGAATGTAAATTGGTGCAGCCACTGTGGAAAGCAGTGTGAGGTTTCTCAAAAAATTAAAAATGGAACTACATATGACCCAGCAATTCCATTTCTGGATATATAGCTAGAAAAATTCAAAACATGAATTCAAAAAGATATCCTTATATTCACTGCAGTATTATTTACAATAAAAGCAATCCAAGTGCCCATCAACAGACAAATGGATAAAGAAGAGAAGGTACATATATACAATAGAATATTTCTCAGCCATAAAAAATAGAATGAAACCTTAGCATTTGTGACAATATGGATGGATCTAGAGGGTATTATGCTACAAAATAAGTCAAAGAGAGAAAGATAAATACTATATGATTTCATTTACATGTGGAATCTGAAAAACAAAATAAACAAAATAGAAAAAAACTCATAGAGACTAAAACTGATGGTTGCCAGATAGGAAAGAGATTTAGGGGGATAGGTGAAAAAGATTAAGGGATGAGAAGTAAAAATTGGCAGTTACAAAATAGTCATGGGAATGTAAAGTACAGCATGGGATATAGTCAATGAGAGTGTAAAACTATGTATGGTGCTGGGCGAGCACCAGACTTCTCAGGGGAAACACTTTGTAAATCATATAGTTGTTAAACCACTATGCTGTACACCTGAAAATAATATAAAATAAGATTGAATATAAACTGCAAGTAAAAACTTTTAAAAATAAGAAAGAACAAAGCAGCATGAAGAGGAGGCAATTTAGCAGAAGTATAACTGTTGCTCCTATTTGTGCAAACTGAATTTGCTTTCAAAGACAAAAGGAAAGGAGTAAACCCTCAGTGAATAAGAGCTTTCTGAATCCAGAGACTCCAGCTCCTTAGAGACAGGTCACAGCGAGCTCCTAGTTCACTGGTCACACTGCTCTTAAGGTCTCTGAGGACCATGGCAGAACTGTGGACAGCAAAGTTAGGGATGAGGGGCCACTGAAAGCAAAGGCAAAGATTCTAGATGCACATAAAATGTCCCTACAACACAGAGCTTCCGCTCAGCCCACACAACTTTCTGTAGTCAGACCATATACCTGATGAACCTTTTCAACTGTGGCCCCAGAAAACTCTGGAATGGGTCCGAAAGTCTTGAGGACACGTTTCATGCTTTCGCCGTATCTGTCACAGTAGCTTAACATACCTGAAACCATATGAACACAACAATCCACAAAATTAGCCAGAACATTAGAGAACTCCCAACTAAGACATTCTTTTCTTCCTGTAAGTGAAGAAAAGGAGGAGCTAGGCAGTGAACAGTATTAGCTGGTGCTGGGGACTGAGGGCCCTCACCATGAGTCAGTCACTTGTCAAGTTTTCTCTCAGATCTCAGAATCCTGAAAGCCCTTGGGGCCTGCTGTTCTACCTTCCTCAGTGTACCCCACAGGACTCCACTCAGCCTAGTTCCTGCATTATCCCATTAAGTCCTATGTTCACCAAGAAAGTTACCTTTAACAATGCATCTACAAGGTTACTTGTATAAATGGCTTGAATGTATTCTCTAAGAACCACAAATGTCACAGTTCACAAATCTTTTCCCATTTTACTCTGTTCCCTTGACTTCTATTTACCACTTGGTTGGGTGCCTACAAAGCAGCAGACACTTTTTAAAATATATATTTTATTTATTTATTTTTAGAAAGAGGGGAAAGGAGAGAGAAAGTGAGGGAGAGAAACATCAATGTGAGAAAGATATTGACTGGTTGCCTTTCACATACCCCCAACCAGGGACCTAGCCTACAATCCAGGTATGTGCCCTGACTGGGAATTGAACCGGCAATCCTTCAGTTCCCAGGCTGGCACTCAGCCCACTGAGCCGCCACACCAGCCAGGGCAGTGGTATATTCTTTAACGTAGGCTCAGAGTGTGGCCAGTGGAAGACAGCCCTGTCACTCAAGCTCAAGCTGCCTCTGAGCCTACTCTACAATGCTCTCCAACTGCTTCTGCAGCTTCCTGGCCCTGAGGAACCCAACCATATTCTCAAATGCTGAGATACAGTCCTAGGATTTTGATGGAGAAACCCATGAAAAAGATGCTCACTCGCACAGGACAGAGGAGGAAGAAGCACAGTAACTTAGAAGCAGCTGTGGGTTGTGTGTGGCTGAAGCTGAGCCCTTCAGTTAGAGTAAGACATGCACAGAGACTAAAGTAGTCTAGTGCTCTCACCTCCCAGCACATGGAGCAGGCCTGCTGGGACAGTCTGCGCTTGGTGTTGCTCCCCTCCCTGCCTGGGAGGCAGCAGAGCTGGGCCAGTGCAGGCATGTGTGGGGAACAAGTCCCATCAGAAGCTGACCCTGGGTACACATAGAAAAGGCATCTCTAAGTCCTGAGCCTACTGGGGACACGGCTGAGCCACTCACTATGCCACCTTTGGCCTAGTTCCAACATCTTTCACAACCAGAAAGGTTGGTCAGTCTAAAAGGCTGAAAGGTAACATAGGAACAAATGAACAGCGGAATTTGCAAAGATCCCCGAGCTTGGCTCTCATCCACCCCAGAAAAACTGTGTTAAATTAATGTTAAATAAAAATCATCACCACAAGATATTCTTAAAAAAAAAAAAAAGATAAACTTCTTTGGGATTTAGTTTTGGTGGACCCACACTGTTGTGAAAGACTGAATTCACTGAATTTCAGTTTTATTTTCCTTCTCTTTTACTGTGCTAAAATTATATCAAAATTACTCTTAGAAGAGAAATTGTTTTGAAGGGTAAAAAAATCAAACGTAGCAACTTTATGACATTAGCACCTATAATTAAGTGGTGAACACTCTTGTTTTAAAATAAGGGGTTTCATTTCATTTAACACAAGTATAACCTGACAATTCAGGATTCCAGAACACAGAAAACAACCTTTACATTTATTTCCTTTGGAAATTAAACATTTTTTCACTTCATCTATGTGTTTGTCTATTCAAATTATAAATGTGGTAAAATCTAGACATACATAGTTATTTCTTTTGGGGGGCAAAGATCACAAGACTAAACAAGTTGTAAAGGTGTTCAATGAGAAGAAAACAAGAAGACAGGCTAGAGCTGTGTATGTGCAGAGAGACAGAGGCCTACTGGGACCCTCCCGGAGCCACTGCTGTCTCCTTGTCCCCGCTGAGCAGCAAGAAGCCATGGGTGCAATTCAAGGGTTGTGTTTCACGTCTGGATCACTTCACATTTTCTGAACAAGTGTTCACCTTTCAGTGTCCCTGTAAAGATCTGAATCACCCAGGGGCTTTCGAGAACTCTTTTCCCCTGCCTTTTATAAAATTTGTGACTTTAAAAGGGTACTTATTTCTTTAAGATAGAGTAAAACACAGTAAAACTCTTTGTAATTCATAATTTTCCCCCAACTTTTCCAGGAAGCCAATGAAAACTTCAGTGTTACAAATATAAAAACCCTCTCCACAAATACACTTAGGCTCATGGTAGGGGGTGGGGGTGCAGCCTCGCTGAGCTCATGGTGATGGCAAGAAGCCACACAGCCAGCACATGGGTGGAAAACCCAACACCGCAGGACGGCTCTCCCACTAGTTTAAAAGTACAAGTTCATGGTGACTTGGTGTCACAATTATTTACAATGTTCCAGCAAATTCATTACCACACTGGTATTTGCAATATCTCTCCTTCCATTGGAGCAGTATGAGGAGGATTGAGTGGGGATCTTCTCAAATAGCAATTTCAGTGGAAATGAAAAGAGAAAGCCACTTCTATCCTTTTATCCAACAGCCTGTCCCTTCTCCATATCACTATGGAGCGAACCTCCCCTATGTTTTCCTTTTCATGCTTTCATGCCCTTTATTCTGTTCAACAATGTACAGTACTTTCAACAACTCTCAGGGAGTTTAGCTTTTTTAGAAGACTTTGAGCCTAATTTCTTAAGAGATGCTTATATGGAATAAGGAAAAACGGGAGAAAGAACTGATTATCACAAGACTGGATTTAGCTTCTCTTGCTGCTTTCTGACTTGTTATTCTTTGGCTGTGTGCCCTGAAGGTGAGACAGTGCCTTGAGCCTTCAGCACAACCCAAGGTGATGGAGTGGCGGAGAGCTGTCCCATCTGTCTGCATGTACAGAGCAGGCACCTGTCTGTGAGGCCAATGTCACCGTGGAGGCAGCAGCTGGGACATGACCTGGGTGTTGTTTCTTGGAGAGCCCTAATTGCTACCACACCAGAGGAGTCTGGTTTTCACATAGCCTACAAACCCACCCTCATGTGAATTCACCTGCTTTTAAGAGACAGAACTTATTAGGAAAGATCAAAAAGGCCCAAAGCACAGGGACATGACCTAATGTGGGTGCTACTTTTAAAAAGCAGCCAAAAGACAAAGGAAGCATGCTGGCCTCCTGTTTCTTAGTTGCTATTTTATGAGATTAAAAACAAACCATCAAATATTTTTACCTCTCTTAGATAAACTGTAGCTTTTAAGACTAATAACTAGCCTTAACTTGAGATGCTGGCTTTATGAAAATAACTTCAGAAAAAAGAAAACTCTCCCAACTCCAATCTTGATATATCCTGGGTGACACTGTCAGGAGTCATACCCATTTCCAATGGTCCCCAGCCTGATCTTATAACTATTTAACTCTGGTCCATGGAATGCTCTGAAGTTGAAAACTACATCCGTCTACCATTATCATATTAAGTCAATTAGGTTTTCTTATCAAATCTCCTTTGTGTGAAAAATTGTTATGGGCCACAATGTTTGATTCCTGAGTTTCTGGTTTCATCGGCTTCAGTTTCTACTTGTTTGAGAGTCAAAGCAATTCTCAGGCCTCTCCCTATCTATTGCTTCTGATACCTGAATTATCTTATTTTCCTCAAGAACAAAAAAACATGGTGATTTTCCAGCAATGTCCTCACATATCTCAAATGCTTCAGTACGTTCATCATTTTTAAGGTTCTGGCTGAAAAACATTTAAAAATTATCTGAGACTTTATTTCAATGATATTTCAAAACTCTGGTTTTACTTCTGCCCTGGCTGGTATAGATGGCTCAGTGGATTAAGTGCTGGCCCATGAACAGAGTGGTCACTGGTTTGATTCCCAGTCAGGGCACATGCCTGGGTTGCGGGCCGGGCCCCTGACTGCAGGTGTGTAAGAGGCAACCAACTGATGTTTCTCTCCCTGTCTTTCTCCTCTCTCTGAAAATAGATAAAGAAAATCTTTTTTAAAAAAGACAAATTCTGGTTTCACTTTAATGAATTCTGTCTTTACATTATCCTCCTACATTCAACTGTTATCCGACCACAAAAGTAACATGCGGGTGCCAGGTGAGAATCCCCTCTCCCTTTAGCTGGGTGTTAAGGAAGAATCAAGTCACCTACTAAAACACATTTGCGTGACACGTGACTAGCCCACTCAAAGCTCCAGGTGTGCACCTGCTGTGTGAAAGAATATAGCTGGTAAAGCTGTCTGGAATTAACACTGTTGGAAATTGTATTTCATTCATTACTGTAGTGAAAACTGATTGAAGTATTACCAAAATCTTGTGAAATGATAAAATCTAAGATAGACTCCCAGAGGTCATCTACTCCAACTTCTGACCTCACTGCAAGATTCCTATCAATATCCAAACATCCTACTCACAGCATGACCTGTCCTTCCAATCAGTTCCATTTACTAGAAAGTTCTCCCTGACATGTGCTGACCTGTCTGCCTGCCACTCCCAGTTTTTCACTCTGGTTCAACCCCCACAAAAGTCATGACAGACAGACATGCACACACACACACACACACACACACTGTTCTGGTCACTTCTGGATCAGCTTCAGTTTCTCAATATTTTTGTTAAATAGTATACCTTGGAGCCGAATACAATATTCCTTTTCTCTTTCTGCATATGTCTTACAAGTTAAAAATTATGAAAAACAACATACAATAATTACAGAAATTTATGACAACACAGAAAAGTAAAAAGGTAATAAAAGTTGCTTAGAATTTCAATACCAAGAGATAGCCATTATAATACTATTTGAGACATTTCCCTAGATTTTTATCCAGGGCTTTTTTGATGCATTGTTTTAATTTGGTGTAGGTTTTATTGCTTGTTTTTCAAATGATCTCTTCTTTTTAAATGGCTTAAAATCTGGTGGACAGTTTCATTCTTGGAAGCTTCTCACCTGTCTCAAGTGACTCTACTTTTAGAGTCACCAGATCATGAGCTCATACCTACCTCCTGCTTGCCCTTTGAAGTGGCTTCCAGGGTAACCAATGGCCCAACTTGGCCACTGACCGAGGCCACCCAGAAAGAAGCCTACAGCTCAGCCAGTTACACTTGCAAGCTGCCTATATTTAGGCAGAAGATAAATCCAGCAGAGGTTCATGTGGTTACTTCCCTACTTTTCTCTTCTTTTGCTTCGAAATAATTTCATTATCTTTCTCAGGAAAATTCTACTTTATCTTCTCTCAGGCTGGATGATAGGCAGCAAAGTCTCCACAACACTGCCCACCTCTCCTTCTGGTCCTTCCCTGAGTGCTGTCCCACATGGGGCCCAGGACACAGCCATTGTCCTGCCTCGATCGTGAATGACCAGGGCTGGCCACAATCCCCTGTACATGATACCGTTTCTTTTCAGTTGTAAGAAAAAACAACCTTTGATTATTTATGAAATGCATACAAACTCTACACAGCACAAAATTCCCATCTGAGCCCCTACCTTCTGCATTGAGATGCATGGTTTCCAGGGGTCCCATAAACGCATAGCGCAGGCCGAGGCCGTGAGACATGACGAGGTCCAGGTCACTCGGAGACACCGTTCCTTCCTAAATGGTGGAGAGGGAGCAGCACATGGATGAGTCCTCTGGAAAGACCGCTTTCCTATGGTCACTTCTATGGTAACTGGGACAGGACCCAAAAACACTTTCCAGGCACTATAATAGTGTTTTCATCAAGTTTTACATGATGAAACTATAATATATGAATGAATCCTGAAAAGAGACTATTTTGTGAAATGTCAAATGCCAATTCACCTTTTCCATAGCTGTAATCCACTTCCTATACTGGGCCCAGTTCCACTGTCTTCCCTTCTCACAACCCATGCCTCACTTGCAATTCTGGAAAAGGGGGGTAGGATGAAGGGAAAGGGAAGAAATACATGGGACACTGGAGGAAAAAAGAGCAAGAAGGCTTTTCTATTCATCTGCTAACATCTGGGGCTGTAAGACTGGAGCCATCAAAAGAACTGCAAAGTTGCTCTCCAGGCTGTGCTGCCTGCATGCCCGGCCTTGTTTAGCTTTTAATGAGTTTGTAAAGAATGATATTCTTTGATGAAATGCAGCTTAGAACTGGGTGTTTGTTGGCAAATGGGAGGCCCTAGAACCTTCTGCAAATGCAAATTACAAAGCAAGAGGCACAGTTGTTAGGCTTTTAGCCTGCATGTCAAATTGGCCATTTGTGTGAACTGGTCTGCTCCTCACAACCTTCTGGAAGGAGCAGCAATGCATTAGACATATTTGCATCACTGGGTCCTTCACTGAAAACTCAGTCTCCTCTGAGGGTTATTTTCACCATGACCTTTCAGCTGTAAGGAAGACAGACATGGGGGACACTGCCCTGTTTTCCCGAGTTGTCACTGGTCAGACAGGTGTGATGACTGTGAGCTCTCCAGCACCCACCTCCTGGGTGGTCCCTTACACACAGAGTGCTGTGGGTGCAGACACAGCTCCCGCCCTGAGGCCAGGCCAAACTGCTTCTACAAGAGACCACGCACTGTGCTGCCACTCTGACACCTCTTCCACTGGCAACCTGGGTGGCTTTGCTCCCAGGGGGAGAGGGTGAAGAGCTCAGCTGTGGAAATCTCAGTTCTGCCCCTACCCCAGGGCACACCCACACACTGTCCACCCAGCTCCCTAGAACAGGCTCAGACACATGGTCTACCCTACATGGCCTGTTATTCTGGGTTACAGAGCAAATCCTTCCCCCTTCCCTGAAGGGCTACCTTGTTGGAGACAGTGTCTGGGATGGGGATGAGATGTCGTCACAGGTTTACCATGGTTTTGAGGCCCTCCAGACAGCCCTGGGGGTTCTGGGCTAGGCCCTCTATGCTCAGGAACTCCTCCCCTGGGCCAAGTGACTTCTGAAGTTCCAGACTTCAAAGTCACCCAAGAGGCAGAAAGGGGATTTGTACCCCCAACCTCCAAACTCCATGGCCTGCAGCCCAGCAGCTGAGGGAGAAACACCAGCTGTCTCAGGTCTATGCAGGTGTCTGGACCTCCCAAGAGGCAAGGGGGAGAAGCAGAAGGGCGTCTGGACCGAAGAACCAAAAAGACAGAACCACCTGCAAAGGGCAGTGTGGTTTAGGTGTAAGGGGAAACTTGTTTGAGGGAACCATTCTCCATCTAATCTGATGTGTGAGAGAAAGATGTGCACAAACCGTGAACACATGGTTCAGAGAATGAAGACACGGCCTGCAGTCACCACCATGTCCACCATTCCTGTTCACATCATTCCCAAAGACAAACATTTGACTTTTGTAATAGCCATTTCTTTTAAGATTTGCCATCTATGTTTACATTCCTAAAAAACAGGGCGTGCTTTTTACCTATTTTCATCTTCTTTGAAGTAGAATCACACTGCATTCTTTTGTGACTTGCTTCTTTCACACAAACTCATGCTTTCAGACTCTGCGCATGTGCACAGCTGTAGTCTGTCAGTCCTCACTGGTACATGAACACCAGAGCTGAATCGCCTGTCCTGCTGTCCATGTACCTCTGGGTTTTTTCCTAGCTTGCGAGTGCTGTAAAAAGGGCTGCTGAGAGGGGTTCGTATCCAAGCATAACTGCTGTCCCCCGGTACACACATCACTGGCTGTGGGGAATAATGCCGAGCTGCTTCCTGAAGCAGCTGCGCATATGTCCTGCCTCCTCTAGTGGTGCATGGGTGGTCCCATCACTCTGCATCCCTGTCAGCACTTGGTGGCCTCATGCTTGCAAACTTTTGCCAATCTGGTTGGCTACCGTGGTACCTTACTAGGTTTCCTATTAGTTCTAAATCATCCAACCATGAGTTTATCTGGACTGCTCATGGCAGCAAATTAATTTATTGTGCCCTGGCTGGTGTGGCTCAGTGGATTGAGTGCCAGCCTGCAAACCAAAGGGTCACCAGCATGATTCCCAGTTAGGACACATGCTGGGGTTGCGGCCAGGTCAGGTCCCCAGTAGGGGGTGCACAAGAGGCAACCACACACTGATGTTTCTCTCCCTCTCTCCTTCCCTTCCCCTGTCTAAAATAAATAAATAAAATCTAAAAAAGTAATGTATTATTTATTTGAATGCTGACAAGTTTCACCTTCCTTCACTTCTGATAGCAAAGCTGTAAGGAGGGAGGGGCAACAAAGGAAGGAAATAATACACAGAAGCTCACAGTGATGTTCTAAGCCCTGGGGGCAGGAGGGGTGGCTTTGACTCCCTCTCCAGGCTTCCCACAGGCATCTGCCGTGGCACCTGGCCCCCATGGGCTCCAGAATGCTGGGAAAAGCAGTCAGGCGGGGGGCCTGCAGATTCTCCCTTACCCTGGCTTCCAGGCCTACATTCCACAGCCTGAAGTTCACAATGGCATTCGAACTGTGAGGGATGTACCTAGGAAAGCTGTCTCACACTTGCGCGGTGCTGTTTGCCTTGGCTCTTTTATAACTGTGCTTGGTGCTTTTAGGGTTGACTTCAAAAGGATTTCAAAATACCCAGAAAGGGAGCCACCCAAGGGCGGTTAGTTTTTGATTTGTAAGTATCATGTGAGCTAACAGTGGCCCCAACCACAGAAAGCCTTAGAGGGACTCTCCACGCTACATCATCACGCAGGGGAAAAGCCTCGCCTCCTCTCAAACAATTCCCAAATGTTTTCCGTCCCCTCCTGGCTTGTCTGTGGAAGGGCTCTCTACTTTTACCAGTTACTATTCATTAGCTCAACAAGTTAGAAAATGGAAAACATTTTACTGTCTTCTCTTCCTAATTCATTCTTCCTGCTGCATTTGCATTATTGAAGTAGATTTCTCTAAGCTTGAGTTTTTACCCAGAAACTAAATCCAGAGAAAAGAAACAGAAGTGATTCAGCTAAGATGCTCACTGACGCAGTTTATCCTCACTGCACTCCATACTGAATAAAAGGGCCATGGGTGGAAGGTTTTAAAGTTCAAGTTGCTTAATTTTGCTGTTGAGCTTCATTCCTCTGAGTGGGACCAGAGTTTCCCATCCCAAAACACACCTTTTGGAATATTGATTATTTTAAGCTGATTAGTTTTAAGAAACCAAAGATTCAGAAAGAAACTTTGATCCTCCCCACCTTTAACTTCCAAAAGAAATTCAGATAGGAAAACCTGCTTCAGGAAGAGACCCTTAGCATAGCGACCTTAGCATAAGAGAAGTCAGTGGCAGACAGGGAGGATCCAAGCAAAAGCCTGTTTGTTGGACTTCTCTCCTGTGCCCCATGGTTTCTGGGTGGCTCAGCAAGAATTTGTTGACCACACGTTTGCTCCTTTTCATCTAACCTGTGGATTGCCTGCCTCCCCTGTGAAGTCCCAGACCCCTGCTTCCCTCTCCTTGGTCCGGAATAGCACAGAAGCTGCACTGCCCCATGTGTCCTCAGGTCCCACATTCTTGTGGAATCCACAAATGCACATGCATAATAAATCTGGTCATTTTCTCATGTTAATTTGATCATTACTAGGGCAGCTGGAAGGTCTCAGAAAGCTGGGAGGAAAATTACTTTTCCATTCCCACACCACCCAGAGACTTAATGACATCTGGGGCCTAAGTGTTAATATTATCAGGATTAATTACAATACATAATCACAATGGTACAAAAGGCAGAAACAAGTGCTTGAGTTGAGCTCATGGATCTGATCGATGATTCCTCAGAAGCAATACACTTCACACTGTTTGAAGGTTAAAACCCTACCCCACTCCAGGGTATCTGTGGTTCAATCAACATTTGTCAGTATAGCTGTCAGTAGTTCCTCCATTCCATGGTAAAATTTTCACGTCATACATACAAAGAAAAGCCCCATGTGGTTCAAACATTCCTCAAACTCATACAGAGTGGCTAATGCTAATGTCACTGTTGATTCAAAACCTGGCTGCAACACATCTTAAAAAATCACCATGCAAGGAGAGCCCAGCCCAAGTAGTAAGGAATCCCCTTTACTGAAAAAACTCTAGCTTCTACTTCCTTTAGTTATAATCTAATTTACTGAGCTGGAAAGCATTATGCTAAGTGAAATAAGCCAGGCAGTGAAAGACAAATACCATATGATCTCACCTTTAACAGGAACCTAATCAACAAAACAAAGAAACAAGCAAAATATAACCAAAGACAGTGAAATAGAGGACAGGCTGACAGTGACCAGAGGGGAGAGAAGAGGGAATTTCAGGGGAGAATGGGAAGGGTTTACAGGAACCAATTTAAAGGACACATGGAGAAAAACTAGGGGGAGGGTGGTAATGGGAGGGAAGTGGGGAGGGTTGGGTGGGTGGGCTGGGATGGGAGTAAAAGGGAGAAAACTGTACTTGATTAACAATGATTTAAAAAAAAAATCTAACTTACCACAATCAACACAAACTCATGACCAAGACACACGCATTGTACCTGGCACACTTCGGGGGTGGGGAATTGGGGGGGTGTGGGGAATGGCACAAAACTGTTGCACATGAGTAAGGAGCAAATTCAAGATGCTTAATAAAGTGCTCAATTATTAATTGAGTACTTTATTTATTAACAAATTATTGTTGATTTATTTGATTATTATTGCATTGTTATTTGGAAATAAATTGTTTATTAATAAATTAATAATTTATTAATTATTAATGAAGCACTGTGATAACAACTTTAAGCTTAATTCAAGGCCTGAGGGTGTATCAGTCAGGGTCCTAACAGAGAGAACCAGTAGGTTATATATACGGAACAAGATTTATTACAAGGAATTGGCTTTTGCAATTGCAGGCACTGGCAAGTCTGAAATCTGGAGCAGGTGCTGATGGTGGAAACCTCAGTTTCTCCTCTTGAGGTCTTTCAACAGATGGGATGAAGCTTGTCCAGGTCACTGTGAACAATCTCTTTTAATAAAGTAAACAAATTGTAAAAGCTCTCTAGCCTAGCCAAGTTGATTGTCACAAGGGACAGAGTAGAAGTTCAAACATGGTCCTCACCTTCAGGTATCTTGGAACTAGCACTTGGTTTGTGGGATGGGAGAGGAGGAGAGAAGACACATTTAATGATTACCAATAGGCAAAAGGTTGATAGATTTAGTGGTTCTTGATCTTTCAGATAGACACTGAGAAAAGGAGAGGCAGGGCAGTCTTGCAGAGTTTAAGGGTGCAGTATTTGATGAATGAATCTCTTGTATTTCTTCCATTGATTATAAACTACACAGAATTATTTTTCCTTCTCTCTAATCATCCCATTCTCATATTAAATTTTCTTATTCAATTCCTATATTTTTGGTGTGCCCTCATTTTCACTTACTGTTCTCATGTATCTTCATACCATCTTTTCTTGTCCAGTTTTTTTAGTTAGCCTCCAGCTTTTGATCTATTTTGTTTCACTCTACTTTTCACCGCACTTCCACCAGGAACACAGACTTGGGCCCCAGGAACAGGGACTAGGTCATGTACAAGTTTTCCTATTCCTTCCGACCAGAGCTGCTGGGAATCAATCTATGGTCTTAATTGAGAAATGGGGGCAAGAAAAGCTGTATCTCAGGTAAATGCTGGGTAATGAGATGTTACATATAAAGGTGTGAAGCAGGCAGTGGACTTGTTCAGTGTCAATGCGGTCGGAGGCCAAGAAGAAAGGGGCTACAGACAACTGTACTTGACCAGCAATAAAAATAATAATAATAAAAGAAAGGGACTACATAGGGAATAAAAGGAAGAGGGCTCAGCTTAGTCTCTGGTTAGCGCAAGGACAGAACAAACAAACTGGGTGAGCTCCTCATCTCCAAAGATATTTCAAAGATGGGCTAGATGAGAATAATCACTGGTGTAATAATGACTCAAGTACGAGTGAGGGATACTGCACTCTTTTTTGGAAACACCTAGCCCTGGGGTCAGAGATAAAATGGTTACAGATCTTGAAGTTAAATTGAGAATATCATGATGATTCACAGCTCTTCTCATGAGAAGCTAACTAGAACGTGAGTCCACTCCCCCAATTTACTTCGACTTATGAGGTCTTTCTATGCTCCTCACAAGCATTAGTTCTCCCACAGTTAATCTGAATCTGGCTGCAATCAAGAGTGAAAAGACACAATCAGACCCACCCACCCACACTACCTTCCAGGTGAGGCAAATACAAGACTTTAATAAGCAGTAAAGAAAAGACAGCTAAATGCTGCCCACTGTTGCTCAAGGGCTGTGGCTGGGCTGTACAGCTGCTCAGCCTCATGCCAATGCCTACAAGCTTTCTTGGGTGTGGGGCACAAACATTCCTGCAGAACGACTCAGGCAAACTTTGCTAAGTCATAGAAGAGCTGATTGAACACCACATTTAACTGATGCAACAGGACACTGAGTCAGAGTCAGGAAGCACCCACTGTGCAGAGCCTGGGGAGGTGCTCAGGGGAGGAGATGGAGTGCAAGATGGACATGCCACCAGGCTGTGGGACACCATGCCACACATTCCACTGATGGCCAGAGGTGTGGGTTAAACCCTCTGCAGACATTTTGACTACACCTATCAAATCATAGAAGCACAACAGGGAAAGTCAGTGCCAGAAATAATTCCATGAGAAGACTCTACAAGGAGAGACAGTGTATGCAAAGGGGCTTATGAAATATTATCAAGGCAGAAGACTTGAAGCTATCTTAAAACCAGGTTAAATTTTTAAAAGATCAACTGAATGAAATATCATGAAGCCATTAAAAAAAAAGAATACCTGAGGAAAGTATTCTTAATAGAAACTAGACAGGAACACAGAAAAATAAAAGCCATTTAACTTAGGATAGGGGAAACACAGGTGGTATTTTTCTCTTTGAATATTCTTTAAAATAAATCTCTTACATAGAAACAAATCAAAAAATTAAAGAGAAAAAGAGGAAAGACTTTGTTCTAATGCCAGGGATGTTCCAGAGCTCATTAGGTCCTAGGGGTCAACACTTGGGTGTGTTTTTTCGTGCTGTGCTGTGCTTGTACAATGCTTTCAGGGAGAAAAACAGTATTATAGAGCCTGAAAGAATGGAAAAGGTCTTGAACTTAAAAACAAACACAGCAAAATAATCTATCTTTTTGTGCAAATGTGAAGAACTGCTCTACCGTTCAGCACAGGCAAGGATCCTTTCATTGGCAGGTCTTCTGGGAATAAAATATTTTACAAAGACATTTGAACTAAAGAATATAAGCCTGACTCCAAAATCAGAGGCACGGCACATCCCCTCTCTGTGCCCAGGTCCAGGTCCCAGGCCATGGAAGCAAAGAGGACCAGGCAACAAGGCTGCACAGTGTGAACTGTCACCTGCAGCTGCCCTTCTGGGCCTTTTCTCTTGAGAACCCCCCAACTTCCTTTAATCTTCGATTCCAGAGGCCCATTACCTCCTCCTGCCTGATAACTTTCCAACTCACAGTGGAGGAGCTGAAATCCACCATTTATATTCACTGATGAATTATCTGTTGATGGTCATTACTAGTCAGGTGTCAGCATAATGGCCTTTCATTTACTTTTCTTTTAGAGTTACAATACTAATGTAGAAGCTCTTACTTCAAACTCTACTGAAGTGATCCCAGGCAGACCAAGCAGGTTTTCTTTTAATTAAGTATGTGGTTGATTGTTTTCATTATGCTTGTCTGGTAATGGGGCTGGAAGTGTCTCTAAAATAATAAGTCTGTTTTCAATAGGGCTTTGTTGCTAACCAATTTGGCTAATGAGAAAGTTACCTTACATAAAGTAATACATACAATTATAAAAATGGTCTACTTCTTAAAAACACCAGCTTCTAAGAGTAGTTCTAATTGACTGATGACTCCCAGCCAGCAAACCACATTTCCAGACAGAAGAGAATTCGCTGCTGCAGCGCTCGCATCTTCACTGATGGCTCTAGAGAAAAGTCACACACTGTGTATACCTTCTTCAGTCACCAGCCTTCTTGGGAGAGTCCTGCACTCCCCAAGACCCACATCCTATGCATGGTCTCATATCCTGAGCCCCATCTAGATTGGGTCTTCCCAACCACATGGCTGACTCCATATTGCCTATGAATGGCCTCTACTTAACTGACCCTCATCCAGTGGTCAGAGCTGTGCCATGGGTGTGGATTCTGATACAGTTCTGGGACTTCTTAAAATGCCAAGACCCTTTTTGTCCATTCAGTGCTTCCCTGTAGATGAAAAGCACCACCCTGTCTTTGAACAAAAGACCATGGATAGAAAGCTCTCCCAATTTGAAGCCAATCAGGAAGCAGGTCTGAATCTATGTGGAGGCTAGTCCTGGCAATGGAGGTGACACATCTGCTCCAAAGGCCCTGAAGTGCCCACAGGAGCCCTGACTGAGCTGGAACACAAACATGAGTGGAGCTAAGGAAAATGACAGTCATGACAGGTGGACTTTGGTAAACTGCATGGCCTGAGAAAGCTAGAGAAGTGAGAGCCAAGAGAACTCCTTAGCGTCCTCAGCTGATGAACTTGCTGACATAGACAAGACAAGCCCCAGGCTCTGAAAGGCAAGAAACACAGAGGCCAAGTGAGCACAAGGGCAACGGGCCCAGGGGTGCCAGTGAGGCAGAATAGTAAGCATGTTCTACTTGCTGGAGGGCGGGAGACGGTTCCCTCAGCCTCATGCTTACCACTGTTTGGGTGTATTTACATAATGCCAGGAGAGTAAATACATAATGCAGAAATGGAGAGTAAATACATAATGCAGAAATGGCAGAAAAACATCTGGGAAAAAGTTTGGCTGGGTGAATTTTCGACCTGGAGAGAAAAGGAAAAGAAAGGCATAGTAACCCAGGGCAAATGGTGAGGGGGAGTGGGAAGACTCTGTGTCCACAGTACCTGAACCTGGACAGAAGAACACAAAAGAAGGAATCACACACACACAAAAAAACCAACAAAAACAAAATGACTAAAAGATAAAGAACAAAAAAGAAACAAATAGAAGAAAAGAAATAGAAAGAGACAAAATATAAAAAAGAAGGAACCACAGACTATGGATGGGACAGGCAAGAGCGCAACAGAACCCAAGTTGAGACTCAGGGTGGGACCTATTATGGACAAGAAGAGAGAGAAAGCTAACTGCCTTCCTTCAGGGCCCTCTGTGAGGCAGGGAGAGCTGCTTGAGTGGATCCTAAAGGGGGGCCCCAGCCAGCACTGCAGCAGGGAAACAGAGGTGACTCACTCCTATGACATGAGTTTCAGGGCAGGGTAAGGTAAGGTGCTCAGAGATTCCCACAGCTCAGTGGGCAAGGCTGCTGCAGGCTAGTTCTCTCAACCACAGGAGATTCACTCAAACACTTTATACATGATTTCTTTAATAAAATTAAAATTTAAGCTCTTAAGTTTAAATTTTAAAATCCATAATATTCAGAAACTCCTATAGCTGGAAGTGTGGTGTAGAGGGCCTTGCTTCTCTCTTGGCTCCTTTAACTCCCCTTCACATCCTGGCCCACTGTTCTACATGCCTCTTTTTGCCAAGTTAGATAGATGTTGCCACTGTCTATACCATAACATTTCACACAAGCCTCAGCTTTTTCTTGCTGGACAGGTGCCAGGGTAGCCATAGCCTAAAGCAGTGCATAATGTCTCCAACACTCCCTCCAAAGAAAAACTTCAACACAGCCCTACATTCCAGCTACCTGGAAGCAACTGACTGCCTGCAATGTGCTCTCTCTTGATGAGACTCTGAAGCCACAGGATAACTGCTGCCTCCTTAGTCCCCAAATCTGTGAAATAAGTGACTGAGCTGCTCTAATGTCTTCTTTTCATCCTCATTGCCCCATTTTGTACTGTTTTTCTTCCAAGAGTAGAAGTCTGAGTAGTGGGCAGATAATGTCATAAAGCACCCACTCAGGGTGATATTTAAGGAAAAATGCCATCAGAGGAATGATAGGGCCTCCCAAGACTGTCAGGAAAAGACAGGCCATGGAGGCAGCATGCTATTGGAGATGTGAGAAGGAAACATTCTGGAGATTAATGAGAACTGGAGAACTGGACCCAGGTTGATACTGGTTTATGAAAGGAGAGAAGACCAAAGACTGCCTACCTCTTCGTGGCCTCAGCACATGTAAGGGAAATGTAAGAGGTCGTGATAGCAGTAAATTCACAATTTTAGGTCATCTTTCTGTCCCTGAAATACGTTCGCCTCAGCAGGTGGTCCCCTTTGTGTCACCTCTCCACCATAAAGAAGCTCGTCGTGCACTGCAACTTAAAGGTAACAATTCCTCATGGGCAGATTGCTTGTTTCCCTAGCCAACAAGGGCCCCTGACCCCCAGCCCTGCCCCAGGAGGATGCAAGGCCTCTTGAATAAAAGGACATTGCCTGTTTTGCCTCTTACCCTGAAGGAAACTGCTTCTATTCACATAGGCTCATGACGAATAAAAGGAAACCTGACCATAACTCATATTCCTGTCCCAGAATCAAAAGGTTAGATGAGGGTAGCAGGTAGTGAGTGTGTGGCCAACATGACAAGACAACACTGTCTGGGGCTTGGGAAGGCCAGTTCTAGTTTGGACCAGCAATTCACATCCTCTGGGCAGTGACAGCCTGGCATTCGTTTGTTCAGGTGTATTTGTTTTATTCAAGAGTGAATTAAAAACATTTTTAAAATCGATGTTCACATCTTTTGGGGATAACTAGAGGTATTCAGTGTCATAAAACCAGGACTGAAAATCATTCCTCTAAGGTGACCACATGAAAGCCTTCCCACTAAGCAAAAAGAAGCTGGTTAGAGCTGCAGGTTTGTCTAATGTAAGCCTGAATCAGAGGTACAGAATCAGAAACAATATACAGACACAGAAAAACATGGAAGGAGAAAAGACAAATAAAAGATAGTAGAATATATGGATCTCACTGAAATTAAGATTAAGACTCCAGCAGCCAAAAGTTAAAATTAGTATTTAATGTTCCATTAAGGAAGAAAAATGCTGCTAATAAAACTAAGATGTTGAAATGTAAAAAAAAAAAAGTTTATCTTAGAACAGATGCAATATAATATATCGAGACTTTGAGGCCAGGGTCTCCCTGGGCAGTGAGCCAGGGCTTCTTTTGACTTTAATGTGCACATGATCCCCCTATAAGCCCCTTTCTGTGCAGACTACAATTCTGCATGTCCAGGGTGGGAAGCTGCATTTCCAACCAACTCCCAGGCCAATGCTGCCATCTATAAGCCTTGGACCTCACAGGAGTAGCAAGGAGGCGAGCATTTCAGCTCAGTTCCACTCATGAGTGACAACAAGGACTCCGAAAACTGTATGATATGCCAAGCATGTTCTCAGCCCTTTACATACATTAACCCCATCCAAATCTTCATCATATTCTAGGTCTCCTGTCACCTCCATTTATAAATGAAGACACAGAAGCAAAGAGGTGCACACATTTGAATCCCTGCCTGTCTGTGGAATATGGATCAGACCACCAAACTTCTCAGGCTAATGTCTTCATTTGTAAAGGCAAAAATAGCATGGTTTTAAGATTGGATAATTGGAAAATATCTGAAAATTCTGAGAAAGTAAAGTACTCTGTAAACTCTGAAACAATGCACAGGCTGAAGTCACTGATGAATAAAGGATTCCAGGTGGTCCCTGGTGTCAAGTCCTGATTCCTGTGTCACTTTCATGAAGTACACTAAACGGAAATCCCAACTGCATGAACCACCAACAGCCTAACTGTTAGTATCTCTGTGTGATCTCTGGGGTCCACTATTAACTGGGAAAATTCCTCATAACACTCGGCATTCACATCTGGAAATAAAGCTCGAAGACAAAGTTCTGGAATCTCAAAGAGTTCCTCTGGATCCCACAGACCATCCCTCCCTGATGAGAATCCAATAATTGAGTTTCTGCAGTTCAGGGCTCAGGGAGCAGAGATCCAGACAAGCAATCCCATTGCTCAGAAGGATGAGTAAGATCTGAGCTCATCACTCTCCACATACTGTCACCAGCAAGCATGTCCACCAGGCTGAGAACCTGCTCATGGCCCCATGACTAGAGCCTGCTCACCTCCACTTACCTGTCCTCCATGGAGCAAGGATTTATGGGAAGTAAAACTCAGCTATTGTCTGGGTGTTGAGTTCAACATTACAACCCAGCCTCCCTGACTGTGCTCATTAGCTTAAGAACATCAGCATAAAGTCACATTCCTGGCCAACGGGATCCTGTCACCCAGTGACCCAATCTTGGGCTGCTGAACTGTAGCCAGACTTGTCCATCTGGCATTTCCAAACCTACAAGGGCAGCTCCATCCTGACTCTAAAGCCAAACTGGAAAGGAAAAAAAACAGAGTGGGTGTCTGTGAGACAACAACAGAACCACCCTCCACATTCCCTCAGATTCCTAGGTACCACCTTGCTCGTGGACAGTCCCTGCCCTTGCAGAGCTGTGTGGGGACTGACACGTTCACAGGCGATGACAGGACAGTGTGTCACGGTCTAGGATGTAGTAAAAACAAGGTGTTTCATATTCCCAGCACTTTCGCTTTCTGACCTAGAATGGAAACCTATGGCTTGGCTCCCCTCTGAAGCCCCACAGGCCAGCACAGGAGCCTCTCTGCCCTATCTTTCTTAAAATTTCTCTTTCATGCTTGACGACACATATTAAAGTATACCATCACATTAGTAAGTGAACTTCAAAATAGGAAAACCACTGAGCAAGACAGTGAAACAAAAAGTTACCTCTTCAAACAAAACTGATAAATGGACAAAGATAAAGAGAGAGCAGACACTACCACCCACTTCAGGAATGAAAACAGGGCCGTCACTACAGACCCTGCAGGCACGGAAAGGGTAATGAGAAAGTTCCACCAACAACTTTATGCTCATAAATTCAACAACTCAGAAGAAATGGACCAATTTCTCAAAAACCACAAACCACCAAAACTCAACCAAGATGAAACAGACAACCTGAGTGGTTCTAGAACCATTAAAGAAGTAAAATTTGTAATTAAAAAGAACTCTCCAGGCCCGAGTGGTTTCATAGAGAATTCTGCCAAGCAAAGAAGAATTAACAGAAGAGGACAGAAAACTTCCCAACTCATACATTCTCACCTTAATATCTATGCAGTACTGCCTTGATACCAAAATAAAGCAAAGATAGTAAAAAAAAAAAAAAAGAAAGAAAGAAAACTACAGACCAGTGTCTCTTCCAAACTTAGATGCAAAAAATTCCCAACATAAGCAAACTGAATCCATTAGTGTCTAGAATGAATGACACACCTTGACCAGGCGGGATTTATTCCAGCCATGCAAGGCTGTTCGACATGAGAATGTCTGTCAAAGTATGCTCCACATGAACAGAGTTAGCAAGTGGCAAAGCAGCTTCCTCTGTTCCTCTGACACCCATATCAGAATACCGCCAGTGCTGAGTGGGGAGGCAGGCCATCATTTTGGCCAGGCCCCTGCCTGTCCCACTCTAGCTCATAACCCGGTGGGGCCCCTGGAAATCTACTGTTGGATTGGATTCGTGCAGAACTGTTTACACAGCCATTAGGGAACAGTATTCCTTAATCCACTGCTGACCCAGCACCTGAAAAGTCAGGGCAGAAGCACACAGGCTCTTGCCCAAGCAAGACCCCTTAAAGCTCTGCAATCAAGTCACCCTGTACCTTTCTTACCCAGTCTGGATAGCATACCGGCCCTGGCTGAGGTCAAAGGGAAAGGTTCTGTCAAATTTCAATGTGTTTTGTGAATCCAAAAAGTAATGAACCACAGGCACCCATGAGTCCCTGAGTAGGGCGACTCCTGCTCATCTCAACTCACTCTCCTCACACACCCAGGCTGAGCCTTAGGGGCATCCGCCCACACACAAAACCCATCCCAGGAAGAGCATGTCATAGAAAGAGAAACTCTGCAAGGTCTTCAGATCTTTTTAACTTAAAATACATAAAAGCCTTCAATTTTACTTGTAAGATTTCCCTGCTTCTTTTTATAATAAAGCTGCCCTTAAATATTTTGAGATTAACTCAGAACACCCTAAATCTAATTAACTGGCTCTGAAATTGTGAGTTTAAGGGGTGTCTTCTAAGCCTACCCCTGGCTGGCCCACTTCACACATACAGGTGTGCTCAGGCAAAAGGCATCTCTGAGGAGGCATTCTCACCTTTCTTGACTCTCAATACCTGAAGTGGAAACAGACCTCCAAGAAGTAAAGGCTTTGTTTCAAGAAATTCATGCAATAAAGTCAAGAATTAAACCAGCCCCGCTAAGAAGCAGAAATATTGATCTACTCTTCCCAGAAGGAATGAGGCAGGGGTGGTATCTCTACTGGGGTGCAGGACCCAGAAGTGGCCATATGCTCAACAGGAGGTATCCTACACTAGTGAAGACCCATGGCTTCTCTGCCCTGGGAAGCAACTACTTCAGTAACAGGTGCGTATTCAGTGTGCTAGTGGCCCTCCATGTCTGTGAGGCCAAAAATGGCAGCCCCTAAGCCGTGACAGTAAAAGCAGGTGCAATACTGACAGCCCCACTCTCCTTCCATTTTCCCACCTCTTGAGCTCTAGCCCCTACAGCAGAGACACTTCACTGTCAGTGTAAGTCTTCTCAACAGAGCACAGGGATGCCCCACAGCTCTTCCATTCCACCCTCATCCGAACCTGGACAGAGGGACCTCGGGTTTCTACATCTGCCTTCATGTTCATGGTCTGCAGATCAACTTTATTTTTTAATTTACTTACTTTTTTTAATCCTCACCTGAAGAAATGTTTCCATTGATTTTTTTTATAGAGAGGGAAAGGGAGAAAGAGAAACATCAACGTGAGAGAAAAACATTGATTAGTTGCCTCCTGTACGCACCCTGACTGGGCATCAAAACCACAACCTAGGCATGTGCCCTGACTGGGAATCGAACTAGCAACCTTTCGGTGCATGGAACGGTGCTCCCCAACTGAGTGATGCGGCCAGGGCTCAACTTTATTTTCTTAAATGAATTATCTTCTAGACTTCCACCAAAGGCAATTTTTTGAGTTCTATTTGTGTGCTTTGTTAATCTCATTTCTGTGGCCTCTTCTCATTTTGCCACATTCACACTGAATGTGTGAAAAAATTGCCTTAAAACCACTCAGCACATGGTTCCTATAGGGACTCCAGGCATGTGAACCCCACAGCAGCCAGTGTGGTGACACATGTGGGATCCCCTTTCTCAGAAGGTGTATCATTCCTGAAAACCAACAGACCGCACTCTGTCTGCCACAAGTGCCTGCAGACAGCACAGTCAAAAGAAAGCTGGGCATAATGAGGCAATAAGAAGACCTGAGAAAGCAGCCAAATTCCATGACCACTCCACCTTCCCACCTCTTGAACCAGTGAAGGGGACAGCAGAACCCTCTGTGTTTCTTCCCACCTTGGGACTTCCAGACTGCAGCCAGTTTCACTTTGAGGTCAGAATAGAATCCTTCCTGTGTGACTCCCACCCCAGTTCCCTTTACCAGACTCTAAGTTTTCCCTTGAGGTGGCTCACATTTTTCAGACCGGAGAAAGCAAGATTTAACTCAGGCTTTTCTTTCTGTCTTCAGAGCACTAAGATACATTACAAATAAAAGTAAAAATTACCTTAAAACCCCCCACAATGTTTTACCGTAATACTGACTTTTTCTTATGTCTATTATATTGTTCCCACACTCTAGACAAGTGAAAATATTTTAAATAGATCTCCAAGGAGGTACTTTCAGTTCAGTATTTCTTTCAAATACCCTACTACCAATTGATGTTTAAGATATTCTACAGTTGCTAAGAAATTAAAACTGCAAACTTAATGGTATAAACCCAAGCACTATCTTGCAGATATAAAAGCGTTAAGTGGATTTAAATGGTGAGGACACAGAGTTGCAGCTGTCATGTGGCAAATGCACTGGGCAATGAGGTCAGATGAACTTCATGGGGCTGAGACAGAGTGCCAAACAGGGAGGCAGAATCCCACTGCGCCTGCACCAGGGAGCTGTGGAAGTGGTGTCCTTGTCCCTGTCACAGGCTGGGACCCACAGGTCTGCACAGAAGTCAGACAGGAGCAGTGGGTCCACTGCAGGTGGCAGTGCTGTCACCCTCTGAGCCCAAACCCAGCCCTGCACCATGTCCCCATACAAATGTGGCGGGGAGTGTGAACCGCAAGTGCACTTCTTAAGTCACATGCAGAATCCTCCAATTAGAGAATGAGGTTAAATATTTAGATACAAATAATATCTGTTTCCATGTAAGACAAGCCTGTTACTAATAAGTATAAGGGTTATAATTATTTCTTCCCCAAGCTCTTGAAATAAATTAGGTTTCTTTTAGCAGATACACTCTGTACTTTACTCAAAATACATTTTTTTCCTCCTGAAAAACTGTAACACTGGAGGTATGGGGTCTGAGTCCATGGGAAATGCAGTGTGCCTCCCAGAGACAATTAGTGGCAGCGACACATAGGAGCGGAAAAATCCATCATCAGATGACTCCGTGTAACAGAGCATCTTTAAACAATGAATACTGCACTGGTGGTTTATTTTCGTTGCCTTTTTCACTATACCTGAGAGAACAGCTGGCCATCAGTTTCCAGAAATGGCAAGAAGTCCTGAGTGTTGACTCCCGACAGCCATGGCACCCAGGAAGTTGTTTCCACTCTGCTTCCACTCTCAGCTGGAAACCACCTCCACTTCTGCCCCGTGCTCACCCCCACTTCCACCTCTACTCACGCTGGCCAGGCCTCTGCCCTCCATTCAGACTACCCCCACTTGGGCCCGCTGCTCACCCCCACTTCCACCCTCTACTTATCCCTGCTCTGCCATCCCTCAGAGTGTCCCTGCAACTGTCCTTACTGGCCAGCACAGCCTGCGCACCTGCACCAGCCTCCAGGCCTCACTGATGACCGCATATTGCAGGCGATTCAGGACAAAGCCGTCGACCTCCTTCAGGACCCTGACCGGGGACTGTCCAATCTTCTGCATCAGGGCGTAGGTCCTGTCCACTGTAGCAGGGGCTGTCTCTGGATGAGGGACCAGCTCCACCAGTGGGACATAATACGGAGGATTCACCTTATGAGACACAGAAGGAGAGACGGTCAACAGAGCTCCAAAGTTTGGGCATCATTCTGCAGACCTAGCTCACCTATATCATATGGTCAACTAGGCAGATTCCTTTCTGGGAAGGCCCCTTGGATTCAACAAACTTGAGAAACACAGTAGTTCACAATGGAGAGAGAAAAAAGAGGAACTCCAGCACCGGGCTACATGGTTTTGTTTAAAGAATCATGACCTCATAGGAGTTGAAATTTGGAGATTCAGATCACCATCCTATCCACTGCAGCCATTACCAAACCCCTGACTTATAGGGGCTTTCAATGCTGTTAGCTGTGTAGAATTCACATCAACCCCAGCCACCCCTGCTGAGCCATGTCTTTCCAGGACAGTCACTGCAGGTCCTGCAACTCTATTGTATCCTTCAGAAACAACTGACAGCATCTTCCAAAAACTTGGCATTTCCTTAACTTTCCCATGTTGAGTCTTAAACATCATCCTCCCCAGTTGGACCTTACCTATAGACTGCACAGTCCCAGAACCCATCCACGGCATTGACCTGGGTTCGAGGTCCAGGACAGGAGGGCCTGTCCTGGTGAGCAGGCCATGACAGAAATGCATGTCTAGCCCAGCACTGAAACATTTGGCTTTGGTTTCCTTCCTTCCTTCCTTCCTCCCTCCCTCCCTCCCTCCCTCCCTCCCTTCCTCCTTCCTTTTATTTAAGTATACTGTATTGATTATGCTATTACAGTTGTCCCATTTTTTCTCCCCTTTATTCCCCTCTGCTTGTACCCTCCTCCCTCCCACATCCCCCCACCCCCTGCCTTAGTTCATGTCCATGGATCATACATATAAATTCTTTGGTTTCTCCATTTCCTATACTACTTTTAACACCCGTCTATTTTGTACCTACCATGTATGCTTCTTATTCCCTCTACCCTTTCCCCCATTTACCCCCTCCCCCGCCCCCTCCCCACTGAAAACCCTCCCTGTGATCTCCATTTCTGTGATTCTGTTCCTGTTCTAGTTGTTTGCTTAGTGTTTTGTTTGTGTGTGTGTGTGTGTGTGTGTGTGTGTGTGTGTGTGTTTTAGGTTCAGTTGTGAGTGCTGTCATTTTACTGTTCATAGTTTTGGTCATTTTTTTTCTTAGATAAGTCCCTCTAACATTCATATAATAAGGGCTTGGTGATGATGAACTCCTTTAACTAGACCTTGTCTGGGAAGCACTTTATCTGCCCTTCCATTCTAAATGATAGCTTTGCTGGGTAGAGTAATCTTGGATGTAGGTCTTTGCATTTCATGACTTAGAATACTTCTTGCTAGCCCCTTCTTGCCTGTAAGATTTCTTTTGAGAAATCCACTGATAGTCTTATGGGAACTCCTTTGTAGGTAACTGTCTCCTTTCCTCTTGCTGCTTTTAAGATTCTCTCCTGATCTTTAATCTTGGGTAATGTAATTATGATGTGCCTTGGTGTGTGCTTCCTTGGGCTCAACTTCTTTCGGACTCCCTGAGCTTCCTGGACTTCCTAGAAGTCTGTTTCCTTTGCCAGATTGGGGAAGTTCTCCTTTATTATTTGTTCAAATAAGTTTTCAATTTCTTGCTGTTGTTCTACTTCTGGCACCCCTATGATTAGGATGCTGCAATGTTTAAAGTTGTCCCAGAGGTTCCTAAGCCTCTCCTCATTTTTTAAAAATTCTTGTTTCTTCATTCTGTTCTGGTTGAATGTTTACCTTTTCCTTCTGCTCCAAATCGTTGATTTGAGTCCTGGTTTCCTTCCCTTCATTGTTGGTTCCCTGTATATTTTCCTGTATTTCACTTTTTATGGCCTTCACTTTTGCCTCTATTTTGTGACCATACTCAACCATTTCTGTTAGCATCCTGATTACCAGTGTTTTGAACTCTGCATCAGACAGGTTGTCTATCTCCTTGTCACTTAGTTCTTTTTCTGGAGTTTTGGTCTCTTCTTTCATTTGGGCTATATTGCTTTGTTTCAGCACACCAGTCTGGATGAATGTTTCTTCTTTAACTCCTTGGTTGTCAGACTTCCATTTAGTTCAACTTTTTTGGCAGTTCCAGTTGTTTTTTGTTTTTAAATTTGTTGTTGTCCTTCTTTTGGTTGTGCAAGGAAGCAAAGCATATCTACCTAGGCCTTCGTCTTGGCTGGAAGTCTGGCTTTGGTTTTCTTGGTTGACTTTGAATATTACCAAAGAATTATCAGATGTCTACACACAGTATCACTTAATACAACCTGACTAGCCTCATGCACTGCAGCAAACTGTTTCCCAAGTGCTGCTTGTCAGTTTTTTTCCCTCTACACATGGGTGAAAATTAGTAGAACCTCACATTACCCAATAACTACAAGAAGCTTCCATTTTAAAATGACACAACAGAAAAGGAAAAGAAAATATATTTCTCCTAGAACACTGTCTAGAAGAGGTGGGTGGTCCACACACAGCTATACTTCAAAGGCTCCTGTTCTTGGCCTATCCTGGTCACACTCCCTTAGCTCTCTTAGAAAGTGAGAGACCCTGGCTGGGTAGCTCAGTTGTTAAGAGTGTTGTCCCAATACACAAGGTTGTGGGTTGATCCCCAGTCAGAGTACATACAAGAATCAACTGATGAATGCATAACTAAGTGGACCAACAAATCGATGTCTTTCTTTCTCTCTCTCTCTCAAATCAATCAATAAATAAAAAGACAGTGAGAGAGGATGGCACCTGTTTTCAAATAAATTAAATCAATGCCTCACTTGAGTCATTTGTCTCCTGTCTTAATCATTGAATTCTTACAAAAGACATTTCACCTCTGGCCTTTTTAAAGATTAGAATTATAAGAACTGAAAACATGTCTGTGTCAGATGAACTTTATGTCACTGTACAGCAGGGATTTTGGGGTCAGAATCTCTTCAGTGCTGTAAGCTTCATGTAGCAAAACACAGATGGAGACAAACAGGTAAAACACATTTTTACGTAATCTTTCTAGTTCCCTCCTTGCAGGCTCTATGCCTGCCCATGCTCTCTCTGAGTCATGGTGCTCCAGGTTGCACTCTTGGCCTCCTAGGAGGACTTGTCAGGACATCAGTGCCACCACCAAGATGCTGGGACCTCACACAGAGCATCTCTCCCACTCTAGGCCCACATTTACAATTGTGCACTGGACTCTTTCCCTTGGACATCTCACAACCTGTCATAAATTAAACTCACACCTCTCCACCCAACACATGTTCCTCTTCTTAGTTTCCTGTCTTAATAAGAACACCCAACTTATTACCATGAGAAGCATCCTTGGTCCTTGCCTCTCCCTCACCTTACCCACTTCCAATCAGTAACAAAAGTCTTCTCAATTATATTTACATCCTCAAAAAATCATTCCCTCTGCTATATTTTTGGCTCAGGCCATCACTTCCAACTTGAGTTTTGGCACTCTCCTCTCCTCACTGGCCTCCCTATAGGCTCACCCTCCCTTACCCTGGCAAGGTGACCCTTTGTAAGGTGGAGCTATCAAATCCATAGGCATAGAAAGGCAAATGGTGGTTGCCAAGGGCTTTGGGAGGAAAATTGGGAGTGGTTTAATGGTGACAGAGTTTCAGTTTTCTAAGATGAAATGAGTTCTCAAGATGGATGGTGGTGATGGTTGCACAGCAGAGTGAATGTACTTAATGACACTGAACTGAACACTTAAAATGGTTCAGATGGTAAATGTTATGTTATGTGTATTTTATCACAATGAAATTTTTTTGTAATTAAAAGGACGACCCTGATCATACTGCCTCCAGCACAGAGTCCTGCAGCAATTCCCCAGCACCCACTATAAAAGCCACAGCTACATGGTTTGGCCCTTTGCTGTGTCCCCAGGCTCAAGCTGATAGGATGCTGGGAAAGGACCTCCAGAGGCCTAAGGTCATTCTTGCCACAGCACCTTACCCTGTGACAGGAAATTAATCCTTATTTCAGGCTCAGAGAAGGATCCTGACAATTATGACAGGTGCCCCTTAAATTTAATGTAGTACAGATAAGAGAAAGAAAAAAGAGAAAAAACCAATATAAGTGATTCCACTAAAAAGGAAAGAATGGCTGCTTTCTGAAATGTTCTTCCCTTTCTGGTGGGGATGCAGGACAGGCTTTCTGCTGTCAGTCTACAAGGAAGATAGAGAAATAGGCCCCCAAGAAATGAGGAAAACAGTCCCAACTGGGTCACTCAGTGGGTTGAAACATCATCTCGTACACCAAAATGTTGTGGGTTTGGTCCCCAGTCAGGGTGAGTACAGCAGAAAGCCAATCAATGTTTCTCTCTGCCTTCCTCTCTCTCAGTAGACATATCTTTAGGTGAACATTTTAAAAATTTTAAAAACAGAAGAAGAAGAAATGGGGAAAACAAAGGATAAAAGAAGGTGATGTCTTTAAAGGTTAACCACAATGGTCCCTGGGCTGAGCCCTGTTGGAGGCACAAGAGGGGACTGTCTGAGAGCTCAGGTTGAGCTGGGCGGCACAAGGGCCCTTCTCCATTCATCTCATGAAAAGCCTTGCCAGAATCTGGAACCAAGCCGGAGGCATGTGATCGGGCGATAGCACAGCCCAGACACAGAGGGCTGTTTATTCTCTCCGCAGCCAATTAAAGAAGCTAACCTCACAGAAGAAAGGCAGGCTGACCCTTCTCCAGAAGATCCACTCACACCCCCACGGTGGGGGTACTACCGTCTAGGTGAATTCCTCCTCCTCTTACAACACGGGAGCAAAAACAAAAGGGTTCTTGCTTATAGGTAGTTCAGAGGAATTCGTCTCTTAGTACTTTGATAATTTACATACTGAAGTCCTTTCATCAGTGACAACCACCTACCGTCTGAATTTGCCCTATACAAAGCGAAAAAAAAAGGCAGCCCACATGGCCAGGAAGCTGGAAATCTGGAACAGGCAGTGTTGTGCAGTGTGTGGGACACATAGACACGTGCACCCTCCACACGCGGCAACTCCAGAGCGGAGTGTTCCAGTGATCACCACATGAGGACAAACAGGCTCAGGGTGAGAAGGGAAACTGCGGCAGAGAAGGCATATGCATGGCAGGGACTGCAGGGTGGGGGCACCCTGGGCACCTGTGCAGGCCAGCCTTATTAAGTCCCAGCAGCGGTCCAGCTCTATCTAGCCTGGTACTGAGGTCAGAGCTATGCCTTTGGAAGCTGCTCCCACTCAGGGCCAAAATCCCCGTGGGCCAACATGTGTCCTTCCAAGGCAGCAGCAGGGCAGCACTGAGAGCACTGGGTGCACTCACGAGGCCCCATAAGCCCCATGGGACCATCACATCCCCCGCTGGAATAAGGAAGGAAAACAGGAAAACCTTTATAAAGTATGGCTGAAACCCTCAGTGCAAATATGAGCTGTTTGTGTGGAATCTGATATAGATTCTAAGCACTAAGAGACTGTACCATACTTGACTTCAGACAGTCACTAGCAAATATTGCCCCACTGCCAAATGGCCATCCCCAAACCCTCTACACTTCTGCAGGGAGACAGGAAGATAGGGAAAGGAAGCATAAAAACATCAGATAGCAAGAATGTTGGGACCTGGAGAATGGCTGTATTATCATCCCTCTGTACTTGTTACTTTTCCCCCTGTAAATATAATTTTCAACTACTTCAGAGCCGAGAGAGCACAACCCCCCACCAGTGCTGAGATGCCCACCAGAAAGGCACCCACGAGAACATGTGTGATGTGGAAACTCGCTGGCAGGTGGCCCTTCTGCAGAAGGGTGGAGGCAGCAGTCTTTCAGGGAATGAAAAAACTTCCTCTTCCTTTATCCGGGTTCCCCCTTCCGTGCAGAGGTGTGACAGAGCAGGGAGCTGAGGGTAGTGGCCTGTAAGCTGACACTCTGAGCCACTTCTGTCTGGCCAGCAAAGCTGAACAGAAAACCCTGTAGCTCCTCAAAGGTCACCAATGGTTCTGGGTTCTGTAGGTACTGCCAGGCTAGCTAAGACTGAAATGCCCAAGATGCTTTTTGCCCTTTCCAGAGGTCAGTGGAACGATCAAAAGGTGGGTGACACCAGCACAGAAGAAAAAAGGGATAAAATTCTGAAGAAGGTCAACCTGGGTAATTTGATTTGCTTTAGTGATGTCAGTTTCAGTTTAAAATAATTTATAAAAGTAATGAGAGATTAGTTTTTACAATGAGATCTGGACTGAGTTTGATTATGCTGTTTGTCTTTGATTAAATAAGTAAAACCAAGCAATATTGGAATGGTATGAAGGAGAGAAATGCCATTCGTATTCAACAGCTACTGACTGAGAGACACTGGTCAGAGGTGACATGCTGCTGGGAAAGAAGAAAGTAAGTAAGGCACGAGCTCACCCACTGGTAGTTTAAAATTGAACAGGTGTGCTAAAGTGTCTTTTAAATTATTTTTTATTTAAGTGTAGTTGGTATCCAATTTCATATTGGTTATATTAGTTTCATGTGTACAATATAGTGATTCAATATTTTAATACCTTACAATGTTATCACCCCACTAATTCTGGTAGCTATCTGTCACCATGTAAACTGATTACAATATTATGACTATTTTCCCCCTCATCTTGTTCACCCACCCCCCACTCTCCCCCTCTGATAACCACTGCTTTGGTCTCTGTTTCTTTGAGTCTGTTTTTTTGTTTTTTCATTTGTTTTGAAATCATATGGTATTTGCCTTTCTCTGTCAGACATATTTCACTTAGCATAATACCCTCTAGGTCTATCCATGCTGTCGCAAATGATCTCAGTTTTTACAGTCGAGTAATTTTCCATTGTATATGTGTAACCATATCTTCTTCATACACTCGTCTATTGATGGGCACTTAGGTTGTTTCTATATCTTGGCTGTTGTAAATAATGTTACAATGAACACAGGGGTGCGCATATCTTTTCAAATTAGCAGTTTGGATTTCTTTGGGTAAATACCTAAAAGTGGGATTGCTGGATCATTATGTTAGATCTATTTTTAATTTTTTGAGATAGCTCCATACTGCTTTCCACAGTGGCTGCACCAGTCTGCATTCCCATCAGCAGTGCACTAGGGTTCCCCTTTCTCCACATCCTCGCCAGCACTTGTTTGTTGCTTTATTGATGACAGTCATTCTGACAGGTATGGGATGCTATCTCATTGTGGTTTTGATTTGCATCTCTCTGATGACTGGTCAAAGGATTGAGGAGGTATTTTCTGAACAATTTGATTTAGTTGTTTTTCTAAACTGCCTCAGAAGTAATAACACTGGTTAAACGTTATAAGCTTTCAAGCAAGAGCCTTGAACTTCAATGAAGCACTTGAGTAACAATGTAGTAGGTGGTTTCTGGTTTCTAAGGGTTTTTATGGACATATAATTGTCCCAGAAGCTAAGACTGGACATGCTTTGTGGGACATGGTCTTTAGGTCCTGTTGGTGCTAATTCACATGTATTTAATAGTAAGTGAATGTAACTGGTTTTATTTTATGTTCTATGGGTCTAAGTCTCCTTATGTCATAATCACTCTTCACACTTTGCATTATACTTCTGTAAAAGGACATTCTGAACCACACAGTCCTATAAGTGGTGGTCCAAACTGTCCCTTCTTGCAACATACAAAATCTAGCCTGCATCTGTGACTCACTCTTTTCATTTACCCCCTTGAGCCAACCCAGGACCTCCTGACTCTAAACTACCCTTGCTCAAAAAGAACTTCCCTGCTCTCAATTCCATGGTTCACAGCCTCTCCTGGGGTCAATCATTCAAGGAATGCTGTCCCAGGCTCTGTGAAGTGGCTACCCCCCTCTGAGCCACCTTCAGGCTACCCTCCAAAGGCAATGTCTGCACCATATCACCACACAGCTCTATACCTGAGCCAGTCCCAGTTCCTCAGAGTAACTCTGTTTCTCTACAACCCAACTCTTCCCATTTTTCCGTCTGGCTTCCCAGGTACATATGCTCTTCCAGTCCAACTGGTGCCCCTCACAATTCATCACACTCTGTACTTGTTCTTGGCCTAGGGTCTTTCTTACACTCTTTCCCAGACTCAAACATTCTTCTCTCTCATAGGCCCAACCAGACAATATATGGTCTGCCCAGCCTCAGACCCAGCCTCTTGGTGTAGTTTCTCCCAAGCTTTAACCTCCAATGGCCTGCAGGTGCCAAACTGCCATACTTCCTGTACTGTCATACTTCTGATGACTTGAGCTGAGCTAGCTTTTCTGTTCTAACAAATCATCTGGGTTCTCCAAGGTTATACTGAGGTTACAGTTGGGACTCAAACATCCATCAAGTGATCCATGACTCCCCTCTCTGATTGCTCACACTAACACATTAATCTCAAGATGTATTGAGTGCTTGCATGGCAACTTAAACTCATTACCCAATACGCCTCATAATGCAGGCCTAGTTAATAAGCTTGTCCAGGTAATTACAACAATAGCTTGGGACCAACAAGGAGGGCTTCCTGCTGAACCAAAATCTGAGAAGTGAGACTCAGAATCTGTGTTTTAGTAAAACTCATCTTACACAGTAAACCACACAGTACAAGTGACAGGTCTATAAAATCCTACTCAGTGTATACATTATTGTAACATGGACTTTTTCTTTAGTAGGGGAATTATTAGTTCAGTATTTCTGCTCCTTGGCTGAACAGTAAAGTATTTGAGGGCAAAAGTCTGTAAGGATTGCTCGTTCTGCCCCACTATGCATTAGATATGCAGATATAATACAAAATATTTTTGGATAAAGTTCTTTTTAAAAGTGCTGATATTGTACAACTCCCTATACTAAAAACCATTAAATTGTACAATTTGAATTCTGTGGTATATGAATTGTATCTCAACAAAATAGTTAAAAAATACTAGTGGATTAAACAAAATGTATTGTTCCCCTAAAACAGAATGAGATGTGCTCAATCTCCAGGTTTGACATACTCACAGGATGAGCCACGAGGCACTGCTTCACGTGCACCAGCCCTGCAAACAGCTTGGAAGGCAAGAGGCATGAGGTAGAGCTGCTGAGGATCACGTCGTCACCAATGATTCCATCTAACTGAGCAAAAATCTTCTTCTTCAGTTCCAGGTCTTCTGGAACACATTCCTGACAAGGACATACACAGATCACTACTCATGACCACTGCACTCAGGCCCCGAGCAACACATCTCAAGTTCTAGTCATTCCACAACTGAACCAATTAGAAATGCCACAAGCAACTTTTAAGAAAAAACAAAAAGCTGCCCCCCAAAATGGTAAATTTTCATAACTCTGGAAACTGGGTGATGCCTATAAGGGAGTTGTATTGTCTAGTTCTGTGACCTAGCAATTCTATATCTCGGTATTTATCCAAATAAATACCAAACATTAATTTAAAAAGATAGATGCACCCAATGTTTGTTGCAGCATTATTTATGATAGCCAAGATATGGAAGCATCCTGGGTATCCATCAATAAATGATAAAGAAGATGTGGTACATACATACTGTGGAATATCATGCAATAATAAAAAAGAATGAAATCTTGCCATTTGTGACAACATGGATGGACACAGAGGTTATTAAGTGGAAGCAATCAGACAGAAAGACAAATACCATGATTTCACTTATATGCAGAATCTAATCATGAAAAAAATTAAATAAGCAAAACAAAAACAGACTCATAGATACAGAGGATAGATTGAGAGTTGCCTGATGGCAGGGCTGCTGGGTGAATGGATGAAAAATGTCAGGGGATTAAGAAGTATAAATTGATAGTTACAAAACAGTCATGAAGACATAAAGTACAGCATAGGGAATACGGTCAATAATATTGTAGTAACTATGTATGGTATCAGGTAAAGCTAAGAGTATTGAGGGGACCACTTCACAAGTCATATAAATACATAATCACTATGTTGTACACCTGAAACTTATATAATATGGTATGTCAACTGTAATTGAAAAGCAAATTAAAAAAAATAAAAATTCTCATGATAAAAAAGTCCTTCAACTACATGCGGAAGGAAAGTCTACAAACAGAACACACTCAGCACCTCAGGCAAAGTGCTGTGAACATCAGTGGTATCATCAGCACATTTTCCACTATCTGTCATCTTCATAAGATGAACAAATGTGTTACATCCATAATTCCCCAAATGCTACTTGAGCACCTATAACTCATTGGAAATCCTTTGGAAAAAATCTTTAACTAAAGAACTAAAATTACTTGAATAAGGGTTGGGAAAGAGGATAGAGACACAAACTTGGATTAAATGTTGCAGATAACAACCATGGTGAAATTCTCATCATGTGCAAAGCTGGGGTGGGAGTGAGATGACATTGTCAAACAGCCAGTGCCAGCCCCCAATAAGGCATGTTCCTGGGATCGGGATGCCTGCGGTGGAGCCCTTCCTCAGAAGCAAGCAGCACAGAAGAAGGGTGTTCACTGTTTCAATCCTCCAAGTACTAGAGGCATCTTTCTCTGCCTGCCACCAATAGCTCTGGGAAATGACACCAGGGGCCACTCCATACAAAGTGGTCCCCACTCACGTGGGGGGAGCAGGCCCAACAGGGGGACATGACTATTCCCAACACTTCCTGGTGAATTTAAGATCATGGTTCTCAGTATGGTTCATGACAATCAGCACCAGAATCAACAGTGTTTGTTAAAATGCATATTCTCAGCACCTGTTTCCCATACCCCCCACGAGACCTACTGAATCAGAGTCTCTGGGGGTGGGGCCCAGGCATGTGCATTTTTATCAAACATTCTACAATTTTTGTTCCTTAACAAAGTTTGAGAGACAGTATTCTGAGGTGTGGGTCCAAAGTGCGATGTGCTACCAAATATATCCTCAGGACTCTGTCCTCTCTCCTCCTGCGTGCAGGGACTAATCAAGTATGCCCTGGTTAGTGTGTTAGCACTGTGGTAGTAGAAACAGCATAAACACTAGCAGATAACCAGAAGTGCGCAAGAGTAGAAGTGAAATACTGAAGTACCACTAGGAATTGTATCAAAACCTCCCTTAAGCTCCAGCTGGTGTAGCTCAGTGGATTAAGCATGGGCCTGTGAACCAACAGGTCACCAGTTCAATTCCCAGTAGGCGCATATGCCTGGGTTGTAGGCCAGGTCCCCCAGGGGCTTGCAAGAGGCAACCACACACTGACGATTCTCTCCCTTTCTTTCTCTTTCCCTTCCCCTCTGTCTAAAAATAAATAAATAAAATCTTCAAAAAAATTGATTTTTAAAAAAACCTCCCTCAAAAATAAAGAAAATATTTTTAGGTCTGATTTAATAATATGTAAGAGTTAATAATAATATCTAATGTTTTTAAAATCAGCTGTGTAAATATTATGACATGAATTCCATTTCTATATCATCTACCAGATTTTAAAATTTAACTCAAAGGGTAGGGCATCAATATTGTGTTTGTTTATACTTTTAAAAATATAATCAAAGCATGTGAAATTTTATTAAGAACAAAAGGTCATAACAGCACCACATCTGAAAGACAGGGAAAATGTAGTCATTTAAGAACTGTAAAGCACATTGTGTTACATCCTCTTATCAAAAAGGAAAAAAGGCTACAGTAGCTGGCTGGTTGTATTGAGTAATTCCTGGATCAGTTAAGTGTGCAAGCTGGTTAAGTTTAAATGGAGCCTTGTAGTAAAGCCAGAGACTACGAATGATGCAGATACTGTGTAAGCTAATAAAAGGGCCCTTTGTAAATGGCTTTATTGTGAGCCCATCATGCAGCTTCTCCCTTGAAACTCTATGCCTTTCTTCAGATTGTTTGATTATCAAAGAGGCAAGAAAACTTGAACCAGAAGAAACTTAAACCTGCTTCAGTGAGTTATGTAAGGCGTTTTTTTAAGAGCACATTGGCTTAAAGTTTTGTTGTTGTATTTAATAGTAACCCAATTGTGGTGAATTTGCTGAGCTAGGGTTATGATGCCTCCCTCATCCATGTCAAGTTCATTTCCACTCTTCATTTGGGAGCTGATCCCCCTTTGTCTGAGAACAGGAGTCTGACACACTGGTAATCAGGACCAACATCACTTTCAGTGAATAAAGCTAAGAGAGGCTACAGGCATTCTCTCTGTCCTGAGGGGGTGAGGAGGAAAGGCAGGGAGAATATCAAACACGGTGGCTGACAGCCTAGCAGCACAGCAGCCTTGCTCTGTATAAACCACAGCAACTCCATCAGTGAGAAAACCCCACCCAACCCACATGCATTCTTGACTTAACAGTGTCTTTCAGGGTCCTTTCTAGAGAAACCACCAAATGCGAAGTATTAGCTCTGTAACTTTGGAAGGCAATTAGCTAGACTTTGCTTAATTAAATTCTGACAGCACTTTCAAAGCAATGACTATTATTTGTTTGTGTTTTGTTTGTTTTGAGGTGGGAGGGAGATGATATGCTCATGCAAAACTCCTCTGGTGGCATGCTCCAATTTTGACAACACAAAACCAAACTTTGGGGGTGATGAAAAGATGGTGTACCTTCCCAAATATCACATCAATTGCAGCTCACCCATGCCAGGCAGCATCAGATGATTAAAAGGTGGGGCTGAGTTTAAACACTCTTTTTTCCCTTCCCATATTGAAAAGAAGAAATTGAATGATGGTATTATAGGTACTTATTTATATTTTAAAAAGTAAATCATTTATAAATGTCCTTTTTTATTATCAGTAAAGCTTACCTGTGACAGCACTCAGCTCATTAGGGCTGTTTCAGGAAAGCAGCAGGGAGGACCACAGTCAGCCAGCCCTGGATCACTCCCAGAAAGGAAGTGCTGGGTAAGAACTCATGTCTGAGCTTTACCCACTTGCTGTGCAACAACATACATTTTCCAAAATAAATATTTTCATGGGGAAAATGAAATTGTATTGATTTTCTAAAAATCAATTCAGGCATTTTAGATATGCATCCTGTTGCTAGAAAATCTACATTCACTGCCTGGAAGCAATCTTCAGTGTGCTTTCCAGAAAGAAAGAAAAACTAAATTAGAAGACTTTAGTACTGAAGGTATTTTACATGCAAAGAAGTCTATTAGCTGATTGCAGGGAGAAGACATGGCAAGAAAATAAAACATGAGCTCAAATCCTGTTGCAGTCATGGCAAAGGGCAAGTCTTTCTCAAGTTGAAGATGGAAGTGTTCCACATGATAAAGTCTGTCTGTTAGCACTAATTAAACCTCTGGCTTCAATCTGTCTAATCATCACCAGCAGTCTCTCATTACTATTTCTTCCAAGAGCACAATCTTAAAAGTCTATCAGATTAATAGACTGTTATGACTATACTTCTTAAGAGGCAAACACGCTAACTACAAAAACAAAGGCAAAATTGCTCTAGAAGGAAAAGTATGTGTTAAGGAAAAATAAAGTGAAACAGCATAAGGTTTTAATATCACGGACGATAAACTGCACTATTCCCTGACCAGAGGCCATTTATTTCCTTAAAAATCAAAATAAAGTTTTTAAAATTGTATATTATAATCCTAAACAGAGTTCTATAACAATATAGAACAAATTGTACCCAATCAAGCGAAAACTTGCCAAGGTAAAAGTCAGTGTGGACCAAATTTGGGACACTACTTCTCAGGGCTCAGGTGTTAGTTAAGGTTAGCAGAATCACTGTGGTCTGCATTAAAAAGCAGCCCTTCTTCCTCAGGTGATATGCTCTTTCTACTTTCTGGAACAAAACACTTGCACTAAAAAATATTCACTGTGGGAGCGGGGATGGGGGATCAGGGAAGAATGAGGGGGGAAAGGTGGGACAACTGAAATTGAACGATAAAAAAAATTTAAAAAGGTTCTTAACCATTAACTACATATATATATATATCTTGTTATATATGTATGTATATACATATATATATATATATATACATGCACTTATGTATGTATTTTAACTAAGAATAGAGGTTTTCAACATTAACTGGCTTACAAAGTTCAGGTATGAATTTTATAACTTTTTAGAGGAAATATGCTATTTTATTATTTTAAAAATAAAAATAATTATCTTTTAAATACATTTGTTTTATTTTGCTTTGACAATCAGATTTTGCGTTTGCCTCTTCCTGACTCCTTCTCATCCACTCAGTCTCTCTTCCTTCTCTGCATCACTGAGGAGAACCACAATCTTTTGTAATTCTGTCTATAGTACAAGCACTCATTCCATTTTATGTTACATTTGTGATGCAGACCCTGGCTTGTGGGGTCCATGTCATTATGGATGAAAATGAGACATTCACACAGACTACTGAGTCCAGTGGAGGAAAGGGGCAGCATGGCTTTTCTCTCAAGGGGAGCAAAAGCCTCAGCCCTTGTTCCAATGAGCTTTTATTGTCTTACTGGGCACATTATAAGAAGGTCCTCATTTACTATGCACAGATTCACTTTAGGTGGTTACCTTTTACAGAAAACAAAGGAGCCAATGCTGCTAATCACATCACAGAAGAGGGATATGTGCAAATGAAAAGGCAATTCTCCCGTGGTCCAGGGTCCTGTGCATCTCATCTCCCAGTGGGAGGTGGGCCCACACCATGCAGAGAGGCCTCCCACAAATTTGTATTCTCTTTAAAAACAGAATTGAGTTGTTTTTCTGTAATGGTCCTTATGTGATCTTTTCTGCATCAATGGTTGCTTAATACAAACATTTGTGTTAAATAACTTAGCCCTCAGTTTCTAATGTAACTTTGGCCACTGGTAGTACAAGATGAGTATACATTAATGGGGTCATACATAAATTATTGGGAGTGTTATGTTTGCCCTTTCTTATTCTACTAAACTTTCAGGAAACTACCAAGCAGTGTGCTCCCTGCCAGACACTGTATAAAGAGGCATGTTCAGAATTTAGTCTGTCATGCCTAAATTCTTAAATGAGTCTTCCCCACCCCACAAGCATGCAGTTTCCTAGAAGTATCAAAGTGAAGGTAATGGGGCAGGAGATAGTCAGGAAGGAAATTACAGAGACCCCGCAGGGCTAAGATAAAAGACATCCATACATAACAAAGACCCCCTAAGACTGGCTGTTCCTGTTTTCTGGAATAACTCTGAATCATGGTGGCTCAAAGAATGCACCTGCGCACTACCCCCAATTCATTATAATAACATTATAATGAATTAACATTGTGGGACTTCCTTCCAGTAGCCAATCAAGAAAATCATGGGAGACCACACATGCACAGTAGCTTTGAAATGCAACTACTTGTACATGCACAATAGAAGCCCACCAAAAGACTAGCCAGGAAGATTCTGCCCTATAAGAATAGAATCCCTCCAGCCCACAGGATCAATCTCTGCTCAGAGTTGGCCCACTCCCATGTTCTGTGGAGTATACTATCGCTTAATAAATCTTCCCTCTTTCTTTATGCTATAAACTCTGTGTGTTTGGTTTAATTCTTTGTCCTCGATCACTAAGAACCTGGTTACCTGTGCCTACCTATGACAGTAAGGTGTGGTGAGGTTACTATTCTGATGACCAAGATTACCAGGCCATGTAAAACTTGTGAAAAAATGCTCAGAAATGTCTCTGTTTAATAGCACTTCTAACATGTTACCTTCTACTCAGGAAAAAAAAAATGAGTAGGTAAATTTAGAAAGATAGTTAATATAAATGTATATATTTATTTGTTTGTTTATTTATTGGTTTGTCTTGTGTTTCTTTACTGAAAAGTGACTTTTGGCCTACAACAGAATTCAGCTAAAAATAGCATCTCATTAGATTTCCCCAACAGGTACCACAACAACTGTTTTTTAAAAAAAGTAAATGTATATACCACTGAAAACAAAGGTGGTTAAACAAATTCATGTCTAATTTTTTTAAGTTAAAAAATGTAGTGTGGACTGTGGAATATGGGGGTTACCTAGGTGGGAGAAATTCCCAGTCTGACGTAGAGTCAGGAGGGTTGCCCTGCCTGGATGAATATCTAAGGCTCCGCCCTCTTACAACGTATCAGCTGCACCAAGACAAAGAAATATGGCCCAAATGAAAGAACACAGCAAAACCTCAGAAAGAGAGCTAAACGATGAGGAGATAGGCAACCTATCTGATGGAGAATTTAAAGCCCTGGTAATCAAAATGCTCACAGAACTGACTGAGCTTGATGAATAAATGAAAGAACAAATGAAAGATACCCAACATGAAATAAAGCAAAATATTCAGGGAGCCAACAGTGACAGGAAGGAAACCAGGACCCAAAGCAATGAGTTGGAACAAAAGGAAGAAATAAACATCCATCCAGAAGAAAAGGAAGAAACAAGAAATCAAAAAAATGAAGAGAGACTTAGGAACCTCTGGGATGACTTGCAATGTTCCAATACCTGAAGTATAGGGGTGCCAGAAGGAGAATAACAATAGCAAGAAATTGAAAACTTATTTGAACAAATAATGAAGGATAACTTCCCCAATCTGGTGAAGGAAATAGACTTCCAGGAAGTCCAGGAAGCCCAGAGAGTCCCAAAGAAGTTGGACCCAAAGAGGAACACACCGAGGTACATCATCATTAAGTTACCCAAGACTAAAGATAAGGAGAGAATCTTAAAGCAGCAAGAGAAAAGGAGACAGTTACCTACAAAGGAGTTCCCATAAGGCTATCTGCTGATTTCTCAAAAGAAACCTTGTAGGCAAGAAGGGACTGGAAAGAAGTATTTGAAGTCATCAAAGGCAAGGAACTACATCCAAGATTACTCTCTCCAGCAAAGTTTTCGTTTAAAAGGGAAGGGCAGATAAAGTGCTTCCCAGATAAGGTCAAGTTAAAGGAGTTCATCATCACCAAGCCCTTATTATATGAAATGTTAGAGAGACTCATCTAAGAAAAGATAAAAAATATGAACAGTAAAATTACAACAAACTCACAACTATCAACAAATGAACCTAGACTTCCAGCCAACGTGGAGGCACAGGCAGACACACCGTACCTCCACGCACAACCAAGATTGGAACAACAACAATTTAGAGGCAGAATAACACCCAGACTGACAGAAAATTTATCTGAATGGAAGTCAGACAGCCAAGAAGTTGAAATAGACCTGTTCATCCAGACAGGTAGGAGGGGCGGAGATGGGGAGCCAGGTGCTGGTTGCAGCATGGAGAGCAAATAGAGTTGGGTGCATAAGGCAACCGGGGGTGCGCAAGGCATCCGGGGCGTGCAAGATCACAGCGGGTGGACCCTGAGTACGCAAGCGGCAGCTGACAGACCCAGTGAGGTGGTGATTGTGGAGCAGGGCAGAGCGCACAACCCAGGATCCCAGAGAAGGGACTGAGGTCTCATGGAGAACAGAGCTACCACCTTTGTTCCCTGCCCACCCTGCCCCCACATACAACGTCACAATCTAGTGATTGGGGTGCCCAGTCCTGGTGAACAGCTAAGGTTCCGCCCCTCACCTTAACAGGAGCGACCAGACTAAGAAAAAAACAGAGAGATGGCTGAAACAGAAGAACAAATCAGTGCCCCAGAACTCATCCTTTTAAGCAACTGAGAGATAGCAAACCTATCAGATGCATAGTTCAAAACACTAGTGATCAGGAAGCTCAGAGAATTGGTTGATTTGGGGTGCAAATTACATGAAAAAATGCAGGTCACCATAAAAGAAATGAAGGAAAATGCACAGGGAACCAATAGTGATGGGAAGGAAACTGGGTCTCAGAACAATAGAGTGGACCAGAAGGAAGAAAGAAACAACCAAACAGGAAAGAATGGAGAAATAAGAATTCAAAAAAACGAGGAGAAGCTTGGGAACCTCCAGGACATCTTTAAACGTTCCAACATCTGAACTATAGGTGTACCAGAAGGGGAAGAGGAAAAGCGACAGATTGAAAATGTATTTGAACAAATAATAAAGGAGAACTTCCCCATTCTGACAAAGGAAATAGGAAGGAGGTCCTGGAAGTCCAGGAAGCTCAGAGAGTCCCAAAGAAGTTGGGCCCAAGGAGGAACACACCAAGGCACATCACAATTACATTAGCCAAGGTAAAAATGAAGGAGAGAATCCTAGAAGCAGCAAGAGATAAGGGGACAGTCACCTACAAAGGAGTTCCCATCAGACTGTCAGCTGAGTTCTCAAGAGACCTTATAGGCAAGAAGGGGATGGAAAGAAGTATTCCAAGTCATGAAAGGCAAGGACCTATATCCCAGATTACTCTATCCAGCAAAGCTTTCATTTAGAATGGAAGGGCAGATCAAGTGCTTCTCAGATAAGGTCAAGTTAAAGGAGTTCATCATCACCAAGCCCTTATTTTATACAATGTTAAAGAGACTTATCTAAGAAAAGAAGATTAAAAAAACATGTATAGTAAAAGGACAGCAAACTCATAATTATTAACAACCACACCTAAAGCAAAACCAAAAGAAACTAAGCAAACAACTAGAACAGGAACAGAACCACAGAAATGGAGATCACATGGAGGGTTAGCAACAGGGGAGTGGGAGGAGGAGAGAGGGGGAAAAGGTGCAGAGAATAAGTAGCATAGATTGTAGGTTGGAAATAGATAGGAGGAGGGTAAGAATAGCATGAGAAATGTAGAAGCTAAAGAACTTATAAGTATGACACATGGACATAAACTAAAAGGGGGGATGTGGGTGGGAGAGGGTGTACAGGGTGGAGGGGAGTGAAGTGGGGAAGTGGGACAACTGTAATAGCATAAGCAATAAAATATATTTAAAAAATAAAAAAAAACAAATGAACCTAAAAAATAAAAACAATGAAAACAAAAACTAAGCAAACAAGTAGAACAGAAACAGAATCAGAAATGGATGTCACATGGAGGATTTTCAGTGGGGAGTGGGAAGGGAGGAATAGGGAGGAAAAGGTACAGGGAAGAAGAAGCATAATTGGTAGGCATAAAATAGATGGGGAGAGGTAAAAAATGGTATAGGAAACAAAGAACTCAAAGAACTTATATGTACCACCCATGGACATTAACTAAGGTGGGGGAATGCTGGAGGGTTGGGGGGGGTGCAAGGGGGAAAGTTGGGAAAACTGTAATAATCAGTAAAATATACTTTAAAATGATATTAAAAATATAAATAAACATAAGCCCCCTAATATATAGCTTGTACACTAATAAAAATTTTTCTGATTAAATTGATAGAAACTTCCCTCCTCAAATACTGGATAATTCCATAGAAAACAAATCATCCATTTAAACGAATAGCTGAGCTCTCAGTTAAGTAAGAAAAGTAAGTCATTCGGTGAAATAAACAAAAAGGCTCAGAGCAGTGCAGCAGTAGAGTGATGCTGTGACATTTCAGTAGTCTGGAAAGAGGGTTCGAATACCCTCAGAATGAGATGTAACCATGAGCTGGAGGATGTAGAAAGTTGGAATCAAGACCCTTATGACAAGACTGAGACCCTCAAAAGGCTATATTTTCAATGAACTCTTGGACTAGTTTAAACAATAAAATAGTCCATCTGCTGAGGACAGGGAAGCTTATCTTGATCAGGGCTCCTATGGGGAAGGACTTAGAGTGGAATGAAAGGTAAACTAATTTGAGAATTCATCTTCATAAGCATGAAATTCATCCAAGTTTGGGGTTTAAAATTACATTAAACGATACAGTCTGGACACTCCCAGGCTGAAAAAGTAACATAAAAATTGCTCCCAGAATAGCAACAAGCCTGGCAGATGAAAACTCGAAAAAAAAAATTGGAAGAATACTTGCTGAAAGTGACCTCACCTTTCTTTGGATTCAAAAATAAAGAGCCCCACTGAAGAAAATACACAATCCTAAATTATGAAGCATATGAAACCATCCAGACAAAACAAAGACCAGGATCAGATAACAAACACCAAACCTTCAAAAAAGTGAAAAAAGTAGTGTATAGTAGAATAAGTATGTTTAAATTAATTAAAAGGAAAAGAAAGGAGAATTGACTTGGGGTGGGAAACAGACAATATAGTGTACAGATGATGTATTATGGAATTGTGCAACCAAAACCTGTATAATTTTGTAAACCAGGGTCACCCCCCAATAAACTCAGCGAAAAGGGAAAAAATAAAACAATCTCAAAAAATAAAGTTAAACCAAAAAATATATAAAACAAAGTATAAGAAAGGAATCAAACCCAGAAACACCAAGTTGATTTTTAAAAGCATTAACTAAAATGTTTAGAAATTGGAATGAAAAATAAAATTACTAAACACATTGAGTGATAGTATAAACACAGCTGAAGAGAGAATTAATGAACTAGAAGACAGAGATAAGGAAATTATCCAGAATATAGAAAAACAAAATCTATTAAAACAAAAATTGACAGATTATCAAGGAGAATCAGACAAATCCAGCACTGCATAACATTTTAACATCTCTCTCAGTTTTGATTTAAAAAATCAGTACAGGGAAGAAATAAACAACACACTTAAGAAGCTTGATCTACTGGACAAATATAGAAGAGTCTTGCATCCAAAAACTGAGAAACACACATCATTTTCGAGCACAAATGGAATACTTATAAAAGGTCCATATGTAATAAATTATAATGCAGGTTTCAACAATTACAAAGGACTCATATCACATAAGTCATTTCCTTTACTACAGTGTAATTAAGCCAAAAGTAACAAATAGAAAGTTACCTTGTAGTCTAAGAAAATTGAAAATTAACTTCTAAATAGTTCATGAGACAAAATGAAACCCTTATGGGAATTAAAATATACTTAGAACAGAAGAGTGATGACATGTTGCATATCAAAATTTGTGGGGTGCAATTTAAACAGTTCTTGAACAGAGATTTATTTTTCAATTTTTAAGAAACACAGACTTAAATAACCAACACACTTGGCTTAAGAAGCCAAGCATCCAATTTAAGAAATCAAAAATAGAAAAGAATCTAAAGAAAATAAAAAGGTGATTATAAAGATAACAGAAGGCAATAAAATAAAATAAAATATAGGTCAAGTACAGAGAATCAGTATCAAAACTAGTTCTTTAAAAAGACTTACAACATTGGCTAACCTCTGGAGAAGTGTCTTCTACCTAGTCACTAAGAAATGGAGCACCTCAAAGCTCAGTCCCAGGCACTCTTCTCCTTTGGCCCTACACAAGCATACCTTGCAGACAAGGTGGGTTCAGTTCTAGACCACCACAATAAAGTAAATATTGCAATAAAGCAAGTCACACAAATTTTTTGGTATCCCAGTATATTTAAAAATTACGTCTATACTATACTGTAGTCTATTAACTATGCAATAGCATTATGTCTAAAAAACAATGTACATACCTTAATTAAAAAATACTTTATTGCTAAAAAAATGTAAACCATCATCTGAGCCTTTAGCAAGTCATAATCTTTTTGCTGGTGGAGGTTCTTACTTTCAATTTGCAGGGGGAAAAAGCAATATCTGTGAAGCACAATAAAATGAGGTATGCCTATATTGTCTCCCTATGAAATTCCTACTAAGCCCACAGCTTAAATCACTGATCTATATACTCAATTCATATTTATTTCTCCTCAGACCATCTTCATGTATTTTTTCACAGGAACCTCAAATTTATCTAATCTGGTTCTCTCTTCTAGTGCCAGCTGATATGTAAATTTGCCAGTATAAAAAGAAAAACCTAAATATTCTATTAACCTAATGTTCTATGGGAAAATAGCATCATAACTAAAGTCCCCTGCACACAAAGTCAGTATGTTTACCCTAGTAAGTCTCATTATTTCACAAAATATTTCTAAAATACAAAATGTGTAAGATAAAACATTTATAATCAACAATGTTAGTTTTTAACAGTCTAACACTAAGTAACTAAAAGCCAATGAACAATTTTAGCATATAAATAGAAACTACAAAAAGAATCAAATGAAAATTCAACAACTGGAATTTTAAAGATGGGCTTAAAAGCAGATAAGATTTAGCTAAAGAAATTAACATTTGGAAGATACATCATGATAAAATATTCAGGCAAAGAAATAGAAAATACAGAATAGAGCATAGGAAAAACACATAGAAATGTTGAAAAGTTCTGACATACAAGGAAGTGCAGTCCCAGAAAGGAGCAAAGTTGGGGGAGGGGGGAGGAGGAGAGAGGGAGAGGAACAATATACAAAGAGATAATCAATTTCCAAAATTGACTAAATAATTATTGTAAAGTAATTACAATAATATGGACATCCAAAAAATGAGATACTGCAGTCATTAAAGCAACCAAGCCTATTTTTAAATATTTAATGAAGTAGGAAAGTACATAAGACATGTTAAGTGAATAAAAAATAACAGTCCTCATTATAACTTTATAATAAATGTTCATTACAATATTGGAAGAAAATACACAATAGTAATAGAAACAATTTTTGAGCAATAAACACACTAATAATTTCCTTTATTTATTTATTTATTTTTAATTTTTATTGTTGTTCCAGTACAGTTTTCTGTCTTTTACTTCCATCCCTGCCCACCCCCCCAGTTCTCACCACCTCCCTTCCATTTCCACCCCAACGCCTAGTTTTTGTCCATGTGTCCTTTATACTTGTTCCTGTAAACCCTTCCCCCTTTCCCCCCTCTGGTCACTGTCAGCCTGTTCTCTAATTTCAGTGTCTTTGGTTATATTTTGCTTGTTTGTTTTGTTGTTTAGGTTCCTGTTAAAGGTGAGATCACCTGGTATTTGTCTTTCACCACCTGGCTTATTTCACTTACCATAATGCTCTCCAGTTCCATCCATGCTGTCACAAAGGGTAGGAGCTCCTTCTTTCTTTCTGTTGCATAGAATTTCATTGTGTAAATATACCATAGTTTTTTGATCCATTCATTTGCCAATGGGCACCTAGGTTGCTTGGTTATTATAATAACACTTGGCTATTGTAAATTGTGCTGCTATGAACATTGCAGGACATAGGTTCTTTTGAACAGGTGTTTCAGAGTTCATAGGATATAATCCTAGCAGTGGAATTGCCAGGTCAAAAGGCAGATCCATTTTTAGTTTTCTGAGAAAATTCCATACTGTTTTCCATAGTGGTTGTACCAGTCTGCAATCCCACCAGCAGTGCACTAGGGTCCCCTTATCTCCACAACATCTCCAGCACTTGTTTGTTGTTTTGTTTATGATGGCCATTCTGACTGGTGTGAAGTAGTATCTCATTGTGGTTTTAATTTGCATCTCTCTGATAGCTAGCAATGTTGAGCATCTTTTCATGTGTCTCTGGATCCTCTGTATGTCCTCCTTGGAGAAGTGTCTGTTCAAGTCCTTTGACCATTTTTTAGTTGGGTTGCTTGTCTTCTTACAGTGGAGTCGTGTAAGTTCTTGATATATTTTGGAGTTTAAACCCTTGTCTGAGGTATCATTGACAAATGTTTTCCCATATGGTTGGTTCTCTTCTTATTTTATTACTGTTTTCTTTAGCTGTGAAGAAGCTTTTTATTTTGATGAGATCCCATTTGTTTATTCTTTCCCTTATGTCCCTTGCTCTAGGGGACATATCAATAAAAATGTCGCTGCTTCAAATATCTGAGATTTTCTTGCCTATGTTCTCCTCTAAGACTTTAATGGTGTCACGACTTATATTTAAATCTTTTATCCACCTTGAATTTATTTCTGTATATGGTGTAAGTTGGTACTCGAGTTTCATTTTTTTTGCACGTAGCTGTCCAGTTCTCCTAACACCATTTCTTGAAGAGGCTATTTTTACTCCATTGTATGTTGCTGCCCCCTTTGTCGAATATTGACCACAGAGACTTGGGTTTATTTCTGGGCTCTCTGTCCTGTTCCATTGGTCCATGTGCCTGTTTTTATGCCAGTACCAGGCTGTTTTGATTACAGTGGCCTTGTAACATAGTTTGGTACCAGGTATTGTGATCCCTTCTACTTTGCTCTTCTTTCTCAAAATTGCAGCAGCTATTCAGGGTCATTTATGGTTCCATATAAATTTTTGAAGTGTTTGTTCTATGTCTGTAAAATATGCCATTGATACTTTAATAAATATTTCATTGAATCTGTAAATTGCTTTGGGTAGTATGGACATTTTGATTCTGTTAATTGTTCTGATCCATACCTAGGAATAAACCTAACCAAGGAGGTAAAAGACCTAATGCAGAGAACTAATTTTCTTAATTTTAAAAAATTTTCTAATTTTTTATAATTACCATGAGTTACTTGTACAATCAGAAGAATGTTGATTATTGAAAGCAGGATATGATTCTATATTACAGTAAGATTAAAATTATGTCAAAATATGTACCTAAAATGAAAACATGTACATAAAAATACTACCAATACTATAATCTTAGAGTGATGGGATTAAAACTGATTTTTTTTCTATTTTTCAAGTTTTTTTACATTAATGTTAAGGTGGAGCAATGTTTAAGGACAGTGTCATAACTATAAAGAAGCTAAGATTTTGCCCCATTAGCAAGCTATTATATAGATGGTCTCAGAAGACACAAGGGTCTTGGGTCGGAGACAAAGAACTGTATTACTCACAGGATATCAGACAGCCTGAGCTTCATGTTCGCACTAGTTCCCCTTATCTGGAAATCCCATGGGGATGGTGTGAAGAAACTCAGGTAGATCCTGGGTTTGTGTCCCAACTGAGGAACTCTGAGATTAGGGAACACAAATCCATTACAAGTGGCTACACGCAAACCTACCTGAACTATGACTTAGAGGGTGACAGCAAACAAAGTTGCCCTTTGCTCCAGAAGGGACACACTCTATCTTCCAAGGCTATTAGTTATACAAACACCCCTGAAAAGGTAGTACATAAGAAAAGGGCAGTGAGTGCCTCTGCCCACAAGACCCATGGAGCACTGTCTCCCAGCAGCCAGGTCCCCATATAACTGAGAAAAAGTGTTCTCCGGTCTCCTTTTCCCATGTGCACGCAAAGAAAAAAAGATAATGGGTCTCACAATACATGATAGAGTGTTGGCCTCCGAATAAATTTAAGGATAAAGTATAACAAACTCCATACGATCTCACCTATACATGGAACCTAATCAACAAAAAAAAAAAAACAAGCAAGCAAAATATAACCAGAGACAGCGAAAGTAAGAACAAACTGACAGTAACAAGAGGATAGATGGGAGGGGAGAAAGGGGGAAAAGATGGAAGGGTTGTCAGGAACATGTATAAAGGATGCATGGACAAGGCCAAAGGAGGGCAGGACCAAGGATGGGAAGTAGGGATGGTTGGGATGGGGAGAGTGGTGGTGGAGAAATGGAGACAACTGTACTTGGACAACAATAAAAAATAAGAAAAAATAATGTTTCCTAATTGTTAATCAAATTAATAAATGTGCATATTACAAACATTAAATGGTATTAAAAATTATAAAAATAGCCTTGTTTTAACTGAGCACATTTTAACTCCCAGCCCTGCTTCTTTGAAGCAATCACCCATGCATACTTTTTCTTTTGGAATTTATCCCATTTTCTAAATGTATGTTTTAGAAACATCTCATAATTTATTGATTTTGAACATTAGCAATTAACCTACTATGATAATAAATAAAGATTTAATTCTTTAGTGAAAAAAAAGAATAAAGTAAAACTCAACACCAGTCCTAAACTTCCAGTCTAAGAAAGGAAAAGTTTCCTTCCCACTGAAGATTTTGAAGGGTTTCTCTAGCTAGCCACTAACTATCCCAAAATTAAAGGCTCTAATCAATACAAGACTTATCTTGGTAGAACAGTTAATGAGAACACACAACCTATCAATAGTTATGTGCTCAGTGAGAACCTTTAGATGAACAAAATTGCAAATCTTCCAATTAAAAAAAAATCTGAAACCATGAGTCACAGCTTTAACTTGAAAAGAGATGAGTCTAGTTTAAGAACTGAGAGCCTAGGCATGAGGATGATTTGTGGGCAGCTTTTGTCACCCTATTATTGGTCATCAGTTGATTTACTGGTCTGGTTAGTTTTACTCACTGGGGATACTACTTCCCGCAACAAAGAAGATCCCCTCTTCACTCAAACGCTGAAAGGACAGTAAGGAGTACCAATCAGAGGGGGGATTTCCCCCTAATTTTACCCACTTTCCTATACCATTTTACTAGGAATTTTAAAAAGGAAAGATTTACTGAAAACCACTTGGTGTAGGAAGTAGTGAAGTAGCAGCCATTCTCATCTGTATATAGTATCAAGAAACATAGCCTATAGTTTTGTGTGTCTCACAGTATTAACTTAAGTAATATTTTTGGCTAATTAAAGACCTCTAAGAAGCCAGCTCAAAGGCAGAGCCAGCTAGCCTGGTTAAAAATGTCTATACACCTATCCATTGTTCAATCCAACAAGTGTGTCAGGAAAATTCCTTGGTACTCCTGTGAGAAGCTCGTTAAATACTGCTTACTAAGTACTAAAAAGAAACAAGTCCTTCCTTTGTGACAGAATAATTTTATAATCTAATTTAAATTTTTTAGCAATCATCTCTTTTAAGTGTACATTTTTACCAAAAGATTTAACCAGCAACTGAAATTTTCTGCTACATATTTCAACAGTTTCTGGTGCTATAAACAGATAGATAGGATTCTGCCCAGTGCAGGACAGCTGACAGACAATCCTGCAAGACCCACTAATTTTCCAATCCCCTAAGACTACTATCAGTAGACATAAAGTTCTCAAAGGTCAAACATCCACAGGAAAAATCTAAGGAAAATAACTGGAAATAATTGTGGTTCAACATCTAATTCTTTCATTATGTGATACAAATACATTCTAATTTACTGAAGTGAATGGAGACAACAGCACAAAAAACTGCCATTACAGAAAACCCGTGGTAGTTGGGGGAAGAGAATTGGGGAAGGAGCAGGAATAGATATACCTCCCCCAGAAGAGCCAGGGGTACTGAGAAGGCCACATTCTCAAGCCACAGTGCAGCAGTCCCTGCCTAAGGGTAGTCTTTCTATTATTTTATTTTTTAACTTTTTTTTATTGTTGTTCAAGTATAGTTGTCTCCATTTCCCCCCACTACTCCCCCTCACCCCAGCCATCCCCACTTCCCACCCTTAATCCTACCCTTCTTTGTTTTTTTCCTCATGTCCTTTATACATGTTCCTGACAACCCTTCCCCTTCTCCCCCCTTTATCAGAACCACAAGGAAAGGCCTGCCACTTCTCCCATCACCAGGCTCATACATATTAAGTTAACAAGTAACAGGAAAATAAATACTTCTGGGAGAGAGTCAGAAAGAAAATATGGGAAGAGGTGTTCTCCAAGGGCAGGGCAAAGGGAAGACAAAAAGCTGAGGGTGGAGCAGATACGAAAGGAAAAACATCCTATGGCCACCAATCCTCATCTTAAATACAAGGCATTGCCACAAGAATTTGAAACCTGCCCTATACCAAGACTACCCACAACAATTCACAAACCTTAAATCTCACCTAACTTCAAACTAGATTAAGTCAAATCCCTACATTAAAGGCCTAGCATCAGGAAAGGCATACCAAATCCCAGTGTAAAAACTGTTTACCTCTGCATCTACTGTCCTACTCAACACACCTGGCTTTCAAAAACAAGACATTGAGAGGAATCCACAAAAAGCACACACCCAAGAGACCAATCAGTCATCAGAACCAGACTCAGGAGTGACCCAAGTGACGGCATGATTTGACAATGAATTTAACATAACTATGATTAATGTCAAAAACTCTAATGAAAAAGTGGACAACATGCAAAATCACATGAGTAATTTCAGCAGAGAAACGGAAAGCATAAGAAAGTATTAAAGAGAACACTAAAATGAAAAACAAAATAACAGAGATGAAGAATGCCTCTGACTGGCTCATCAGTAATCTCAAAACAGCTGAGGAAAGAATCAGCGATCCTAAACATTACTCAATGGGAATCATCCTGAATAAAGAAACAAAAGGCAAAAAAATCAAGAAGAACATACGGAGCATCCATGACCTGTAGGAAAACTATCAGATGGCTTAACACATGCCATTGGAACCCCAGAAGGAGAGGAAACATAAAATGGGGCAGAAGAAAAATTAAGGAAATAATGGCTGAGAATATTCCAAAACTAATGAAAGTCAACCAAAAAGCTCAGAAAACATGATCTCCTTCCCTCCAAATCCACACACATTGATGTCTATTTTATTCAAAATGCTGGAATTGCTGAAGACAGGGTAATATTACAGCCAACCAAGAGAAAAATGTCACATTATATAAACAGGAACAAAGGTAAGAATTACAGAAGACTTTCTGGGAGAGATGATGCAAGATGGAAGATAATGGAGTTAACTGGGAAAAAAAGTGCTGTAAGAAAAAATTTTTTAATCCTTACCCAAGAATATGTTTCTTGATTTTGGAGTATGAGGAAGGGAAGGAGAGAGGGGGTGGGGAGAGAGAGAGAGAGAAACAAAGACCCATGTGAGAGAGAAACATCAATCAGATGCCTCCCATATGCACCCAGACCAGAGACCAAACCACAACCTAGGTATTAGCCCTGACCAGGCATCAAAAACCTGCAATATTTTGGTATGCGGGGATAACACTCTAACCAACTGAGACACCTGGACTCTGAAATAAATTTTAAAGAAAAGTCTGTGGACAGAAGGAAAACAAAATACCAGAGAGAATATTGGATCTACACAGAAAAATGAAGAATACTGGAAATGGAGTAAGTGAAGATATAATGTTCCTTTGTTTTCAATTACTCAAAAATATAACTGCATATTGTAAGCAAAAATTATACCAATTCACCATAATGGATTACATGAATCGATTTTCAAATGTTGAACAAGCCTTGCATATATGAGATAAATCCCATTTGGTCATGGTGTATTATACTTTTTATACCTCTTTGGATTTGGTTGCTAATACTATGTTGAGGATTTTTGCATCTTTGTTGATGAGAGAAATTAGTCTATAGTTTTCTTGTAATGTCTTTGTCTGGTTTTGGTATTAGAGTAATACTGGCTGCATAGAATGAGTTTGAAGTATTCCTTCTGCTTCTCTCCTCTCAGACTGTAGAGAATTGGTATAATTTCTTCCCTGAATGGTTGGTAGAATTCACCAATAAACTCATCTGGCCCCAGTGATTTCTTTTAAAGAAGGTTATTAATTATCAATTCAAGTTCTTCAATAAATATAGGCTTAGTCACATTATCTATTTCTTCTTGTGTGAGTTTTGGCATATTTTGTCTTCTAAGGAATTGGTCCCTTTCATCTAAGTTATCAAGTTTGTGGGCACAGAATTGTTCATAGTACTCCATTATTTTTTTAATGTCCATAGGATCTGTAGTGGAGTCTTTCTTTCACTTCTAACATAGTGATTTGTGTCCTTTCTTTTTTCTTTAGTCTGCTAGAGGCTAATCAACTTTACTGACCCTTTCAAAGAACAAACTTTTGGTTTCATTGATTTTCTCTATGGATTTCCTGTTTTCAATTTCACTGACTTGTGCTCTAATTCTTTTCTTCTGCTTACTTTGGATTTAACTTGCTCTTCTTTTTCCAGTTTACTAAAGTAGACACTTATATTGTTGATTTCACATATTTTTTCTTTTCTAACATGTGCATTCCTCTAAGCACTGCCTTCACTGCATCCCACAAGTTTCAATAAGTTGTGTCTCCCATTTTCATTTAATTTAAAATACTTTTAAATTTCGCTTGAGATTTCTTCTTGGATCCATGTGTTGTTTGAAAGTGTGTTGTTTATTCTCCACATATGTGGGGATTTCCCAGTTAGCTTTTTGTTATTGATTTCTAGTTTAATTTCATTGTTGTCTGAAAGCAGACAATGCATAATTTCTATTGTTTTAATTTTGTAAAAGTGTGCTATTTATGTGATCTACCCTGATAAATGTTGTATATGAGCTTGAGAAAACGTGTATTCTGCTGTTGTTGGATAAAGAAGTCTACAAGTGTCAATTATATTCAGTTTTTTGATGGTGTTGTAAAAATTCAGTTATGTCCTTACTGATTTTCTGGCTGCTGGATGTGTCCATTTCTGATAGGGGTGTGTTGAAGCTCCAACTATGACAGTAGATTCATCTATTTCTCCTTGCAGTCCTACCAATTTGTGTCCCATATAGTTTGACTCTCTAATGTTAGGTACATACATATTAAGAACTGCTATGTCTTCTCGGAAAATTGACCCCTTTATCATTATGTAATGCCCTTCTTTATCCCTGATAACTTTCAAAGCAAGCTTTGAAAACTGCTCTGTCTGAAATTAATACAGCTCCCCTATTTTCCTTTGATTAGTGTTAGCATGGTATATTTTTCTACCTCCATTTATTTTTCATCTATATGTATCTTTATACTTAAAGTGAATTTCTTATAGACAATATACAGTTGCACCTTGCTTTTGATCCACTATGGCAATCTCTGTTTTCTAATGGATGCATTTATATCATTAACATTTAAAGTAAAAGGGTAATGTAAAAATATACAACACAGATTAAATTAAAAAACAAAGTGATTATCGATATACTAATAATTTGGATTAATACCTGCCATATTAATTACCACTGTCTATTTGTTGCCCTTGTTCCTATTTTTGTCTTCCCCTCTTTTTCTGCCTTTTGTGATTTTAACTGAGCATTTTATATGACTTTCTCTCCTTTCTTAGCATATCTTTTATATTTTCTAAACTTTTTTTGTAGTTGCCCTAGAACTTGAAATATAAATTTACAACTAATTGAAGTCCACCTTCAAATAACAGAATACCAATTTACAGGTAGTAAGAGTACCTACATAACAAAATATCCTAATTCCTTCTTCTTGTCCCTTGCATCACTATAACCATTCATTTCACTTACTTATAAGCATACATATCTAATGTATATGATTTATATATACATAAGGATATATAATCAAGTACATTGTTGCTATTATGATTTTGAACTGTCATCTTTTATAAATCAATTAAGAATAAAAAATAAAGTTTTTATTTACCTTCACTTATTCCTTTTTCTTCTTTTACGTTCTTTCTTTATGTAGATCTGAGTTTCTGATTTATATTATTTTCCATCTCTCTAAAGAATATCTTTTAACATTTCTTATAAGGTAGGTCTACTGGCAACAAATTCCCTCAGTTTTTGTCTGAAAAAGTCTTTTATTCTCCTTTATTTTTTTTTATTCCTTACCTGAGAATATGCTTATTGATTTTTAGAGAGAGGGGGAGGGAAGGAGTGGGAAAGGGAGAGAAATATAGATGTGAGAGAGAAACATTGATTGGTTGCCTCCTGTATGCACCCCAACCAGGGACTGAACCTAGGCACGTGCCCTGACTGTGAATCAAACCCATGACCTTTTGGTTTATGGGATAATGTCCTGAGCCACAGTGGCCAGGGCTCTCCTTCATTCTTTGATGGATACTTTTGCAGGGTATAGAATTTTAGGGGTTTTTTTTTAAACATATTTCACTCCACTCTCTTCTTGCCTCCATCATTTCTGAGGAGAATTCAGAGGTAATTCTTATTTTTGCTATGCTATAGGTAAGTTTTTTTCCACTCTGGCTTCTTTCAGAATTGTATCTCTGACTTTCTGTAAGTGATATGCCAAAGTGTAGGGTTGGTTTTGGATATGGGGAATCTAGGAGTAAGCAGTAACAAAGAAGGTAGATCTCAGGCTGCTGGCTTGAGTGAAGCAGCAAATGGTGGTGTCAGTGGAAATCTCTCAAGGATCATGACACAGATGACAATCTTTTGAGTAAGTGGATTTTAAAACACCTTTTCAGCACTCATACAATTAAAAACAGTGGCCAAATCTGTTGTATGAAAACAGAGCAACAAAATAAACTATGACAGGTTTGAGCACTGTCCAAAAGAGGTTCTGAAATCCAGCCAGGCCTGTTATTGAAGAGAGGGGTATTTTCATTGACTTGCCAACATGAATATTTTTTTGGCAGCTTCCATTACTGGGTGCCATTACATACTAATGTAAGCCATTTTGCAGCCTATGTTTAAAATAACTAAGTAGTTGTTTCATTCTTGGTCATATTTTCAAGGAGAGACCACAAAGCTTCACCCACTTGGCCTTGTGTAGGCCTGTAAGCCAGGGCTCTTGTTTCAAGGCAAGGCCAAGTGGAGCCTCAAGTTTGGCAGTTCACCTAATTCTGATCAGCTATGGAGAGGAGCCTCTGAGTTTCTTTCTTCCTATAGCAATAGGCCAGCAATGTTGTTTTTTCTAATACTTATAGGAAACGTGCATTCACACAGCCTTCATAATCAGAAATACAGCCACAGTCAGTTACATTGACCTTAAATGTGAAAAAGCATAAGTATTCATTGCAAGAAAATAAATTTTGTAACTATGTGTGGTGATGGACGTTGAGGAGGTTTTCAGTGGTGATCCTTTCACAATATATACAAATATCAAATCATTATGTTGTACACCTGACAATAACATAATGTTTATAATGTTGTATGCCAATTACACCTCCACTAAAAAAACTGTCATTTACTCTTTTACTATAACTGAGGCTCTAAGAAGCAGTAACATGACTACATGCTAGGTGAGTCAATTCTTGTTTTCCCTCTCTTAAAATACAAAAATACCTCAAAGAAAAAAAAAGCATAGGTAAAATTGCTGTTATAAGAAACTCTAAGTCATTAATATACTAACATTTATCAAGCATTTCAAACAATATCTGATACATGCTGAGCATTTTATATATCTTTTTATTTAATTCTGAGAACAATCATATATATTCATTTGTGCAAGTTTTGTAAATAACTTGCTAAAGCTCATGTAACTAGGAAGAAACAGGAGTGAAACAGGAACCCACATCTATTCATCTCCTAAGCCCAGGTCTTGAATGCTATATGCCCCATTAATGAAGCCACCACTGTACTGTGGTGACCTGTGTACCTAAAATCTACCAGAGAATCCCACATGTGAGGCCTTTTAAAAAACAAGCATATTTTTACTACTACAAAAGTAGATGTGTTCATTGTTGAAAATTCAGAAAACATGGCCAAAGAAAAAGACAAACCTCATTCAGACTTCACCTCCAAGAGAGAATCATTACTGACATTTGTGTTTTTCTCCCAGTGTCTTCCCTGGCAAATCACATCACTGTACAAACCATTTTACAATCTGCTGCTTGGAGATCTCACTCCAAAATGAAGTTTAGTTAAGACACATTGTGCTTGATTTTGTGCAAGGAGGAAACTTAAGAAGTCTCCTCCTTCATGTATGTCACTCGGGGAAGGTGACTATTACGAAGATCCCAACAGTATATGAGGTCTGTCCAGATAAAGTCCAGTCATTGTTAGACTAACGAGAAAGGTTTGCACGACATCAATGTAACCTGGCAGCCAAGGACTATGGACTGGAATGTGTATGCGTGAACAATGATGACTTCACTATACTAGTCAGTGGGAACAGTAGACACTGTTGAGTGAGCATGTGTACTGTGTGGCCATTGCATTCAAAATGACTGAGCAAGTAGAGCAACAAATCTGCATCCAATTTTGCATTAAGCTTGAACATTCCTCCATGGAAACTATTCAGATGATTCAGAAGGTTGCAGCTATGGGCAACTGGTGATTAGCAGCTTCATCATGACAACACACCTGCTCATGCATCGTGGCTTATACAGAGTTTTTTGGTGAAACATCAAATCACCCAGGTGACTCAGCACCCCTATAGCCCAGATTTGGCACACTACAACCTCAGGCTTTTCCCAAAACTAAAATCCTTTTTGAAAAGGAAGAGATTTCAGACTGTTGATGAGATTCAGGAAAATATGACAGAGCAGCTGATAGCAATTGGGAGAACTGTGTGAGGTCCCAAGGTGATGACTTTGAAGGCAACTAAAGTGTCATTGTCCTATGTACACTGTTTCTTGTATCTTCCTCAATAATTATCTCTACTTTTCATAGTGCATGGCTGGATACTTTATGGACAAACTCGTATGTCTTAGGCACTGGAATTTGACTGTTCTCTTTCTGAGCTATGTGTTATATTTACTTCAAACTCCCATTTACTTCCAAAGTGAAGTGGAGGCTTCTCAAAGGTAAAAGCCACCTGCATACTTGCCAAATTGAGAGCCTTTCCCAATTGTCCTTGAAAAAGAACAGGTGACAAACCGAGAGGATGTACTCCCTCTCCATGTCCCAGATCATTAGCTCAGACAGGAGAGTTTCCAGAGTGACTTGCTTACACTCTTCCTAATATGAAAGTTATGACCCAGAAATGGAAACTTGGCTTTTCACTGAAAGGTTCACCAATACTCAATAGCTATACTCTATCTAACTAAAGGGAAAAAGCATTTTTGAATCTCTGAGCACCTTCTCATATCTGCAAGGACTCTGCACACAGACTGTCCAAGATGCAGACTTCTCACACTGACGGGAAACATGCAGCCAACTGGTTCAGGTTTCTAACTGCTGGCAATAGGAAATGACAAAGAGAACAGATGAGAACATTTGTTTTTGTGTCATGTGCAAACTTAGGCCAAGAATTAAAAAATCTAACCAAAATAGACTAAAAAAGCATGTTACTGAAGTCAGTACTGTAACTATTGGGGAGATGGGTTAATAGAAAAAAAAACAAGTTCAGCTTCTACGAAATCACCCATCAATAAGAAAAGGACTAAGAGCCTAATAGAAAATTGGCAGAAGACATGAACAGGCAATTAACAGCAGAGGAAACCCAGCTGACCAATAACATGTTAAAAGTTGCTTAATTTTAGTGTTAACTTTGGAAATGCAAAGGAGAACCATGACCTATCATTTCACACTCAACCAACTGGCAAAAACTAAACAATGTGATTATCTAAAATGATGAAGACAATGAAGAAATCAAGACAATATGTTTGGAAAATGTGCCAAATGACATAACCACATTGGACATTATGAAAATATGATATACAATATATGACAATACCTAGAAGAGCTGAAAGTCCACAAATCCTACCAACCAGATATAATACCTTTGAGAACATATGCAAAGAACTCTCACATGTTCCCCAGGCAGCTGCATAGAGCCCTACGTGGTACCATCACATCTAAATTAAAACAATCAGCCCTGGATGGCATAGCTCAGTGGATTGAGCGCAGGCTGCAAACCAAAGCATTGCAGGTTCGATTCCCAGTTAGGGCACATGCCTGGGTTGCAGGCCGGGTCCCCAGTGGAGCCACATGAGAGGCAACCACACATTGATGTTTCTCTCTCTCTCTTTCTCCCTCCCTTCCCTCTCTAAAAATAAGTAAATAAAATCTTTAAAAAAATAAAAAAACAACAACAATCTGTGTGCCCATTAAACGGAGATGATAACAATTGTGGCATATTCATATGAGCTGAAATTAAAATGAAGAAGATTAAAATAATCAAAAAGAAGTTAATGTGTCAAGAAGAATAGATTTCAAAAAGCATAAGACTGAGTGAAAAAAGCAAGTTATAAAAATACACTTCTGTATGTATTATGCAAATTATATGTAACACTTAATGCAACTTTAAAGTACACAAAGTTTGTTTATTAATTGTCAGAAATGGGTGCTAATAGTACAAAAGTTTATAAAGAAAGAATACCCATAAAATTTGTGGTCATGGCTGCCATTAAGGAAGGAAGAAGTGGGAGAAATGCTATCAGGGAGGGGTTTACAGGGAACTTCAATTATATTTACAGAGTTTTGTTTCAAAGAAATAAGGAAAAGATTAGTGAGCAAAGAACAAGATGGTGAGCATTGTTAGTACAAAGTGGTAGAAGAATGGAAGTTACATTATTCTCTATATTTTCCTGTTTTTAACTTTTTTCATAATTGATTAATAAGACACCAGGGCAGAGTGTTTGTAAATGAGTACCAATATAACTTCAAGAACACAGTTTCCCTATCATACCAATATTTCACAGCAGAGAAAGAAAAATAGAAAACTTCTCAACATGGTCTACAAAGCAATCTAACTGACACAAAGCCTGCCAAGGATGTCACCAGTAAGCTTGTTCATACTATAAAAACAGAGGCCTCTCACTTCTCAATCTACTTCTGGAGAACTATTCCAATAGTGCAGAATGGGATTTTTTCATAAGTTTTTCTGTGCCTAAATACAGCACAGACACATCACATACACATGTGTGTGCTGTTACTCCATCCTTAAAAACAGTAATAGGACAGGTAGACAGACATGAAGACAGAGAAGGAGATGCACTTTCTAGGTCAGCACAGATGGTACCACTTTCTTAAAAGTTGCATTAACATGCCATTACATAAATAACACATGGTTTTCTACTCCCCTTTGTAAAGAAAATTTATTTACTTATTTTTTAGAGACAGAGGAAGAGAGCGAGAAAGAGCAGTAGGCAAACACCAGTGTGAGACAGAAATAATTCTACGTGAAAGGCATCAGTTGATTGTCTCCTGTACATGCACCAATTGGGGACAGAACCCATAAGCCAAGCATGTGCCCTGACCAGGAATCAAGTGGGAGACCTTTTGCTTTGTGGGACAATGCCCAGCCAACTGAGCCACACTAGTCAGGTTCTACTCTCCTTCTGAAAGACATTGAAATTATTTTTAGTTTTCTATTATCACAAACAATGCTGTGATGGCCAGCCTTGAATGTTTACTTCTGTGCAAAGGGAGACTATTTCTACAGGACAGACTCCTAAAGATAAGACTATAACACGTGCCCATTTAAAACAAATGGGGTGGTGTATCCTTTTGTGCCCCCAAAAAGGATATGCTGAAGTCCTTACCTCTGGCACCAATGAATGTGACCTTATTTAGAAATAGGGTCTTTGCAGATATAACCAAGTTAAGATGAGGTAATACTAAATAACTATGGACCCTAAATCCAAAAGCTGGTGTTCTTACAATAGAAAGGAAAGGGAGATTTGGACAGAGACACAGAGGAGGCACAGAGGGAAGAAGGGCATTTGATGAAGGCAGAGTGAAGTGATGCAGTCACCAGGTGGTGACCACCACCAGAAGCTAGAAGAGGTAGCGTGGCCTTGCTGAAACCATGTCAGACTTCTAGCCTCCAAAACTGTAAAAGAATAAATCTGTTGTTTTAAGTCACCAAGTTTGTCATGGCAGCTCTAGGAAATTACTACTAATCCCTCAAATCCACCCAGATTGGATAAGCACATGCCTACCATACTGCCTTACTAATCTTTGATTTTTCCAATTTGATGGGGAAAAGAGACTTAGTTTCTCACATTTTACTTTGCCTTTTTTGTTTTTTTGTATATGAATCAGCAATTCATAATATTTGACCATTTTAACACAGAATTCTATCCTTCTTGATTCACCTTTTTAAAACTTTTTTTGCTACTATGGATGTTCTCGCAATCTGCCACGTGCTTTCTAATTTTGTTAATTTCTTGGACTCACAGGAGTGTTTAAATCTAAAGTTCATTTGTCACTTTGGCTTTAGATTTCACATCTGGCTTAGGAAAGCCTTTACAACTGTCAAGAATATAAAAACGTTCCTTTGGGACAAAATGTCCCCCACACAGCTGCCTTCATGGTAGCCCTGAAAGAAAACCTCCTCCAGGACAATTTGATCATATTCTCTGACCAGGAATTCCCTTGATAGGGATCCCATAATCAATTTAAAAACTGTAAAATATTCATCTCACATTCTATTTGCCCTTACTTTTAGAAAATATACACCAACAACACAATAGTTCAAGCAGAGGAGCGGAAGCATATCTAGAAGTGACCTAAAGTCCAGAAAAACAGTTTTAGAGCAGGAAAGAGCTTAGGACTAAATAAAAAACTAAACTTGGAGTCACAGCAACCCATAGCTACTCCCCACCTGCACTGACTGGTTACACAGTGCTGAGCAAGTCACTTAAACTCCATGTTCCTCTGAATATCGGCAAAACAAGCACAGGGTTATTCAAGCAATGAACCAAAACACAGTCATGTCAAAAGTTTTCTAGGGTTGGGCATAGATAAAAAGTCCCCAAGACTCCCTAAGGAGTAATGTGGAAGTTAGGCTTAGTTTGCTCCCTTATGATAGGAAAAGTCCTAACCAAACAAGAAAGCATGACTGCTGGGTCTGTGAGAACTGTCCCTGCCGATAGCAATGAAATGGCCCTCTTTTTGACGGGCACCACTCAGCAGCCTTCTAGATGCCCCAATGTGCACATGGGGGTGGGGATGGTCTGAATTCTTAAACAAGACCTAAAAAGCATAAGATATTAAGGGGGAGGATGGTAAGTTTAATTGCAATGAAATTTTTAAAAATGTTAAGTTCATTAAAAGACACCCTAAACAAAGTAAGACAGGCTGCAAACTGTGATTATATATTAAAACAAATAATTTGGTTCCTCAAATTTTAAAATAATTGCTGGAAATCAATAAAGAAAAGGATTTTGTTTAAATGGAAAAAGTGTACAACAGGCACTTCACACAAAAATGAGGAAGAGGAGGAAGAGAAGCAGCAGGGGAAAGAGAATAAGCTCGAATATCCAATCTCTCAAATAATCAGGGAAGTGGAAATTAAAACACTGCACACAGATCAGACTGGCAAAGAGTTAAATATCTCTCAGATATTACTGATGAGAAAATAAATTAGTGTACAGTCATGCTCTGCATAACGATATTTCCATCAACAACAGACTGCATGTAAGACAGTGATTCCATAAGATTATAATGAAGCTGCAACATTCCTATCATCTAAAGCAGTGGTTTTTACCCTTTTTCATCTCATGGCACATATAAACTAGTAACTAAAATTCTGTAGCACACAAAAAAATATATTTTTGACCAATCTGACAAAAAAATAAGTATAATTTTGATTCACTCACACCAAACGGCTCTCGTTGTGTTGGCTGTTGTCAGTTTTTTATTTGACAATTTAAGGGAAAAGGGGTCAGTGTTCCTGACTAAACAGTCAGTATTGCATGTTTCAAAATTCTTAAAGCACACTGGTTAAAAAGTTATAGCTATTGTAACATCGTAGTGTAACGCATTACTCACATGTCTGTGGTGATGCTGACGTAAAAGACCTACTGTACTGCCTGACATGTAAAAGTACTATATACCGTATTTTGCTGTAACTTTTCTAGGTTTAAATATGCATACACAAATACTTACCATTGTGTTATGACTGCCTATAGTATTCAGTATAGTAACATGCTATATAGGCTTAGAGCCCAAGATCAATAGGCTGTACCATACAGCCTAGGTGTGTAGTAGGCTGTACCTCACGGGTTTCTGTAAGTGCAGTCTGTGATGTTTGAACAAAGATGCAATCACCTAGCCATGCGTTCTTAGAACATATTTTCATCATTAAGCAGTACATGACGGTACATTGGTAAAGTATGTGTATACACTTGATGTTGTATGTGTATACACTTGATGTTGCGCTTGCTACACAAGACAGAAGATGTGTACTTAATTACAGAACATAACCACACACATGACTATAAGAAGAAAGGTACAAGAATATTCAATGTAGCCTTGTTTTTTTTTTATCCTCACCCAAGTATATTCTTTTCATTGTCTTTTGAATAGGGAGAAAGGGAGAGAGGAAGGGAGAAAGGGAGAAAGAGAAACATCAAACAGACACCTCCTGCACATGCCTGAACCAGGGACAGTATGCACCCAGTGTGGGGATCAAACCTGCAACCAAGGCATGTGCCCTGACCTGGAATGGAACCTGCAACCTTTTGTTATGAGTGGATGCTCCAACCAACTGAGCCACACCGGCCAATGTGGCATTCTTTATAAATTCAACATTGTTTACAATGTTTCCACATCCACCAGCAGGGGAATTAATACACAAGTTGTGGAATATTTATATTAACCATGGCAATGAAAATAAATGATGATAATTACATGTATCAAAACAGGTCAACCTTGAAAACATAAATGTAAAAAAGCAAGAGAATTATTACAGTATGATAACATTTAAAGTCCAAAACTGCACACAGTGCAATACTACAAGTGTACAGCCAACATGTGCCTATAGTAAAAGACATGCTTAGAGAATATAACTGACAAATTTCATACCCTGATACCTTGTAGGCAAAGGACAGCTACATAAGGGGAGCTGTATTTGTATTTATTTCCTTAAACTGTGTGGGTATACTTGGGTCTGGATATCTTTTCGTATGACTGCAATACTTTTTTAAAAATGCTAAAAGGTCCACATTAAAAATACCTGGAAAGATAAAAACCCAATACCTTAAAAAATAAAATACTTTTTTATTCTGAATTTTCCTATAGGGAAATATGTAGCATTTGCATTTAAAAAGCAGTTAAAGATGTCTAGAATTTTCTAGTTTTGTAATCAGTGAACACTCAGGTTCAGATAACCCCTCCAAACACCCTTGTGCTGCAGGTGTGCCTTCAACAATCTCCAGAATAAACCAATGGCCACCGGGAAGTGTCCCTCCACCGGCCATCAACTGGACAAGTGAGAAGCTGGCTCATCAGGCTTCTTTTTTAGAGACACAAATACTATACTCTCCCTTTACCTCCTTTTCCAGTCTGTAGTGCTCTGAGTCAGACAACTCTATCATGGGTTTCTAGAAGCATTAATATGAAATAAGAAAATGAGAGAGTACTTATTATAAGCTTTGCTTTCATGGATGGCATCCTTTCTGTAATTCCACTCATGTCAGAGCTTTCTTAAGAAGTACTTGGCGTCTGTCAGACACACACTACCTTACTTTCTAAAGCTGTTTCGGGTCTCATGCCTAAAATAACTTCTGGGAATCTTAAAATGTATATGCACTTCCCTCAGGAGGTGTGCAGTACATGAAGGTATCCAGGGAAAAAGAAGTTTAAATTTGGGAGCTTTCTTTTCAGTTCCTTAATTCTTATCATTTAAATTTGGGCCCAGCAGTCCACTGTAAATACAAATGTACTCAAGAGGTTCTGTACATGAATCTGAAGACAAACAAGTAGTTTCCCATACCTAACCTACAGTAAGAGTGTAGAGCTATCAGGAAGCCTATCCAAAGTTCAAGCTGGGATCAGCAAGAAGTTACCATATTTACCAGTCAGGAGGCTTTCAGCTATAAGTAATTGAAAATAATTCCATATGCCCTAAACACTAAAGAAACAGATGGGCTCACATCACAGAAAGTCCAACAGAGGAACACAGGGTTCAATTAACACATGGCTGAGCCATTTCCTTCTCTAGAAAACCTTTCAGCTATATATTCCTTCTTGTATGGGGTTCAGCCTCAGGCTGGTGGCCAGGTGGCTGTGCTAATCTTTGTCCTCATGGCCAAGCATGACATTATTTAACTTCTTCCTGTGGCTTTCTTAGGACAAAGTGCCACAACCCCAGGACACTTCTCAGTCTCAGCTGAGCTGCTTGCTTGGGCTGGCAGCATCATCAGCAAGAGCACTGTGCTGTCCTCAGTTGGGCCTGATGTCTGACTGCCTCGCTGGCAAGGCAGTGGGATTCCCTGGTTGATTAAATGGTTAAGGCCACTCCTACATCTGACACCATTCCTTTATGCCAAATGTTTTCTCATAAAAGAGGTGGAATGGGTTTGGAGGAGACAGTCACAATACATATTACTCATCACAGAAGTTCAAGACTGACTTAGATCTTTTACACCGAGTGATCCTCAAGAAGGCTGTCAACAGTGTGACCTCTGGAATTTGGGTATAAAATTAAGACCATCTTGCCTTGGGCAGTGTGGCTCAGTTGGTTAGAACATCATCCTGTAACCAAAAGGTTGTGGATTCAATTCTGGTTAGGGCACATACCTAGGTTGCAGGTTCGATCCTTAGTACAGACGCAGCCGGGAGGCAACCAATTGATGTTTCCCTCTCTCCCTTCCTCTCTCTCTAAAAGCAATAAAAAATGTCCTTGGTTGAGAATTTTAAAAATAAAATAAAATAAAAGCTAAACCTAAATTTATCTTTCCTATATAACAGGGTTTCTCCTCTCTCAAATATCTTTTTTTTTTAAATTACTTTATTGTTGTTCAATTACAGTTGTCTGCATTTTCCCCCCACCACTCCCTGCCCCAAGCCAAACCCACCTCCCTCCCTGGATTCCACCCTCCCCCTTGGTTTTGTCCATGTGTCCTTCATAATAGTTCCTGAAAACCCTTCCCCGCATTGCCCACCTCCCCCTCCCCTCTGGTTATTGTTAGATTGTTCGTTTTTTAAGTATTTTTATTGATTATGCTATTACAGTTTTCCAAAATTTTCCCCTTTATTCCCCCTCCACCCTGCCCCACCAACCCTCCAGCATTCCCCTCCTTAGTTCATGCCCATGGGTGGTACATATAAGTTCTATGAGTCCTCGCTTTTCTAAACCATTTTTTATCTCTCCCCTTCTATTTTATGCCTACTAATTATGCTGCTTCTTCCCTGTACCTTTTCGTCCCTATTCCTCCCTTCCCCTCTCCCCACTGAAATCCCTCTGTGTGATGTCCATTTCTCTGATTCTGCTCCTGTTCTGGTTGTTTGCTTAGTTTTTGTTTCCGTTATTTTTCTTTTAGGTTCATTTGTTGATAGTTGTGAATTTGTTGTCATTTTACTGTTCATATTTTTAATCTTCTTTTTCTTAGGTAAGTCCCTTTAACATTTCATGTAGTAGGGTTTGGTGATGATGAACTCCTTCAACTTGACCTTATCTGGGAAGCACTTTATCTGCCCTTCCATTTTAAATGAAAACTTTGCTGGATAGAGTAATCTTGGATGTAGTTCCTTGCCTTTCATGACTTCAAATACTTCCTTCCAGTCCATTCTTGCCTGCAGGGTTTTTTTGAGAAATCAGCTGATAGCCTTATGGGAACTCCTTCATAGGTAACTCTCTCCTTTCCCCTTGCATCTTTTAGGATTTTCTCTGTCTTTAATCTTGGGTAACTTAATGATGATGTGCCTTGGTGTGTTCCTCTTTGGGTCCAACTTCTTTGGGACTCTCTGGGCTTCCTGGACTTCCTGGAAGTCCATTTCCTTGGCCAGATTGGAGTTCTCCTTCATTATTTGTTCAAGTAAGTTTTCAATTTCTTGCTGTTGTTCTCCTTCTGGCGCCCCTATACTTCAGGTATTGGAACATTGCCAGTTTTCCCAGAGAATCCTCAGCCTCTCTTAATTTTTTTTAATTCTTGTTTCTTCCTTTTCTTCTGGATGGATGTTTATTTCTTCCTTTTGTTCCAAATCATTGCTTTGAGTCCTGGTTTCCTTCCTGTCACTGTTGGCTCCCTGAATATTTTGCTTTATTTCACTTTGGGTATCCTTCCTTTGGTTTTTCATTTGTTGACCAAGCTCAATCAATTCTGTGAGCATTTTGATTACTAGGGCTTTAAATTCTCCATCAGATAGGTTGCCTATCTCCTCATTGTTTAGCTCTCTTTCTGAGGTTTTGCTGTGTTGTTTCATTTGGGCCATATTTCTTTGTCTTGGCCTAGCAGATAGGTTGTAAGGGGGCAGGGCCTTAGGTATTCACCCAGGTAGGGTAACCCTCTTTGCTGCACTGCCTGTGTAGGAGGGGCCAGAGAGGGAATAATACAGCTTGCCTGCTTGTCTCTAGCACACTTTCCGACAGACTCTGTGTCAGACTGGAAGTATCTCCCACGGCAGCAACCCCAGCCTTAGCCCACTGTCGGCTCTTAGTCTCAGTTTTCCCCTTAAGTCAGTCCTCCGGAGCAGCTCTGCCCAGCTGGCAGTCAGCCTTGCCCCCCAGCCACCTTGCTGTGGTTTTTCTGAGTTGGCCTGTGCAGTCCACCTTACCAGTCTGGTTGTTCTGGTTTATTTTTACTCTAATTCCTTGATTGTTGGAGTTTCATGCAGTTTGATTTTCTGGTGATTTTGGTTGTTAATTGATTTTAGATTGGTTGTTATCCTCCTCTTGGTTGTGTGAGGAAGTGAAGGGTTTCTACCTACGACTCCATCTTGGCCAGACTGTAAGATTATTCTTAATTTCAACATCTCTGGTTATATTTTGTTTGCATTTTTCTTTTGTTGATTATGTTCCAGTTAAAGGTGAGATCATGCAGTATTTGTCCCTCACCGCCTGGCTTATTTCACTTAGCATAATGCTCTCCAGTTCCATCCATCCTAACTAAAAGGGTAGGAGCTCCTTCTTTCTTTCTGCTGCATAGAGTTCCATTGTGTAAATGTACCATAGTTTTTTATCCACTCATTTAATGATAGGCACTTAGGTTGCTTCCAGCACTTGACTATTGTAAATCGTGCTGCTATCAACATTGGTGTGCATAGGTTCTTTTGGATTAGTGTTTCAGGGCTCTTAGAGTATAATCCCAATATAATTTCTAGGTCAAAAGGCAGTTCCATTTTTAGTTTTCTGAGGAAATGCCATACTGTTTTCCACAGTGGCTGCACCAGTCTGCATTCCCACCAACAGTGTATTAGGGTTCCCTTTTTTCTGCATCCTCTCCCACACTTGTTTGCTGATTCTCTCTCAAATACCTTGAGAACATTCAGCATTCCCACTAGGCAGCCCATGTCTCCAATGTCACAAAAGCAGTAAATGACAAACAACTTCAGGAGAAACATTAGGACCCCTTCTGGCCCTTGGAAAACCCAACTACATCTACCATAGCCAGGCTCAGCCCTAGCAGCAAGTTGAGCTGCACCACTCTGTTCCAAATGAGCAGCAGTGTCCCCGCCAGCACATGAGCACCACTGTGAGTGGTGACCAAGCCAAGGCTGGGGACAGTAAGGATCACAGAGCCTGGGCTGGGATGCACCTGCCTCCTGGGTGCTCAGCATAAGGAGAGTGACACCAATAGGCCTCTGGGGATTTTCTCTTTCTCCAGTTGGTTTCTGACACCAGAAACCAACTCATTGTTCTCATAACAGTAGACGAGAAAAGAATAGCTACATTCAACCCCAAACTTCATTTCTTCCAGAGTCTCAAGACAACAAACATGAGACCATTACCCTTTGGAAAGTCAACAAGATCTAAAGCCATTTTTTTAAAAATAAAGAGTACATAGCTTCTAGCCCAACAGTCTCACTTTAAGGAAAATATTCCAAACAAAACTGCCCTCAATACTGAGGCTGTTTCAGATATCAAAAGGCATCCTTGTGTTAGAATATCAAACCATGTACCGCAATGCTGGAATGGTGATGTATTTGCTTAAATACACATGGAACACATATGAAGTAACTGTTCGCTTCAGTGACAGCTGTGCACTAAAACAAACAGAATATATGCAAAAGAAGACAAAGGAAATCCTAAATTGAAGTAGTGCTTCTTTAAGAAGTGAAGTTTATAGTTAGTCCTTCCCAACCCCCATAACGATGACAATCACAGCTAACATTTTAAGCACTTTACCTGCATTAGCCATTTCTTCCTCACTAGAGCTTATCAGTTGTTTCTATCATTATTTCTATTTTATATATGAGAAAACTCCTATTTCTAAAACTTCCTGTAAAATTGTTGGTCATTAGTGGGGGCAAGGAGTAGCTAGTTAGCATCAAATCTCCTACCACTGCATTCTCCTCTAAAAAGGGTGCTCTGACTGGCTGGGCACAGGGCAGGGTCCTACAAGGCAGGGTCCTGGGTCCAGTGGGTAGCCCTCATGAGGATAGGAAGCTGAGCTCTGCCTTGAGGGCTGGGCTCTATGCAGTTCCTAGAGTTAGCACTGGCTGTGGGTCTTGGGGTGCCTGGGAGAAAGGACACATCTGAAGACATCTGGGACTTTGATTGGGTTGGACAGAGGGTGGAGGGGAGGGCAGAGGGAAGTGGGCAAGGCATGGAAGCCAGCTGTGCTGTCAGCATCTGGGAAGTGGACCTCTCTTTGGACTCAATTCTGTGCTTCTTCTTGCCAGCACAATTTCAGGATTTGGGGAGCCAAGGTCCAGGCCTGGAGAAAACAAAGCCCTTGAGTAAGGTGGGAGTGGGGAAGCACAATATAAAACTTTACATAAAATTCTATAAGGATCAGAAGACAATAGGAAAGACAAAAATAAGTAATTTGTGAGGGTAGCAGAACTCAAGAGAACTCATTTTTCACTTCTCATTTTTATCACTGTTTACATAATAAAACAAAGATTCTCACTTATTCCAACATCTCAGGAAAGTACAAAAAAAATATCAAGTTAATTGGATGTAAAGAACAGAATAATTCCTTATATCCAATTCCTCTTGGCAGCACCGAAAATGGCACCAGATGTTAAGACTGATGGAGTCAGACTGTCAGATGGACCTTGGTTTAGCAACCTCAATACTTGAGTTCTGGCTAAGAAGGAATTCAGAGCCAAGACTCAACTGTAACAGAAAGTTTATTTAGAAAGTCTCAGAGGTAGTAGATGAGGGCTTTAACCCTGCAGAGGTTGCAGTCAAAAAGATTACAGCATTGGTTGTGTGTATCTGAGAGATACATTCATTACGAGTATGTGCTGAAATTAGGGGCAAAAATTAAAAACACTGCAAATTTGCATTTATTATATTCATATAATAAAATACATGATATTTTATTTTCAGTTACAATCTGGAAATTACTAAACAAAGAAATAAAAAGCATAAAGAATAAAAATGTTTCTTTCAAATAAAGGAAATGTGGATATTGCTAAAAAATACAACAAAAAATGTCTTTAACATTAATTAATCAAAATCCTCATAAGCTGGCTTTGCAAAATATTTGTAACAGCCATTGCAAACAATATTGCTAAGCTCAAAGCGTAAATACTTTCACAACACTTGGAAAAATATTTTGACAAGTAACTTGTTATGAATGCATAGCACCTAACACATCCTTTTCTTTTTCTGCTTGTTGAGGGAACCATATATTTTTCCAGCCATTTTCAATGGTAAATGGGGGGAAAAAACACAACAATAACTTCAGAGTTCAAGGTATCTCTCAGATACAATTTACTATCAAATATCACACACCCTTACGAAACATGTGTTATAACCACGCTGAAGCTTAAATGTTATGTCTTAATGTTAGTCATGTACAAGCACACAGCTAGTCATGACTTTGAATGCACCGGATATATGTAACAATATTTAAGAAAAGTTTGTTTGTGTCTTTCATATCAGCTGCAACTGAGTTCAGAAACAAGTTAGAGGCAAAAGAAAGGCCCTTGGAGCTTAGGAGAAAGAGGTAAGGAAAACCCGTCGTGGGGGATGGCAGTAGAGGAGGGGAAGAGTGCAAGTGTACTGTGAGGAAGAGTTCATGCTGGGTCCTGTCCTAAGGGCTCCTAAGGATGGAAATTTTAGGGGAGGTCTCAGAGGGAGAATCTGAATAAAATATTCATCACCTTTCCAGGTGTGTCCTTTCAGGGGTCATCAGTCAAGGCAGCTGGTCTGGAGGTTAGCTGAGGGGTTGTGGGGTTAGGGTCGTTTGCCTGGTTTTGCTGCTTTTCTGGGCCTGGAGCTGAAACACAGCTAAGGTCTAGATGTTATCTCCAGTGAGGAAAGGACAGGGAAGGTTGCGAACCACATGATCAGTGATATGAAAGGTCAGGATTGGGCCCAAACCACAGGACTAGCGACTAGGGGAGAAAAGAGTACCTTGGGGGCAAGGTCCTTTTTTTCCCAGTTGTGCCCCTTGCCAGGCACCCAAGGCTTTCCACCCTGGTGACCTTCTGTTCCTGACCCATCCTTTGCTCTTTGCTCTCCTCCTGCATGTCTAACTGCCTATGACATTCCCATGATGCTATTAGTAAAAGATATCAGCTTCTACTTGTTAATCTCTAAAGAAGGGGATTCCCTAAGAGTTAGGGAGACAGCAGGCATTTAATAAAAATATCAGGTACAAGTACAGAACATGGATACATGGCCCTAAATTGTACAAAGAACAGCAGTTAGACCTTGACTACAGCTACTGAAAACTGCTTCACTGAAGGGCACACAACAGTGGGAGTTCTAAGGTGGTGACAAAGTATTTTCCACATTTTCTTACACTCTCAGCCATAATAGCAGCTTTTAAGTCCTCACTAGCCACCTCAGAGCACACCTCAAGTCCCACACTGGTCTTGACACCAAGTGGCCTCACAGGGCAACCTGCACTGACTGCCCCTCATGGGTTGCTCAACATACAGGAAGTAATCTTTCCCCTAATTTCTGAATTAGGAAGAGAGGGCACTGTTCCCCAAATGACAAACTGATAAAGCTAAATACATGAGAGGTTTTGTGTTACAATCAAAACAGTTACCAAAAGCTAGCCCCGTCCACATTTGACAATATGCAAAATCCCTGCATGGAATCATGGAATTCCAACCCATGTAAATGACTGTCATTAGTACTATTACATCCCCCCCCAAAAAAACCTAACTTCTGAGGTTCAGCTACAAAGGTGTAAGGAAAGAATAAGGGAGAAACTTGGGAAGAAATAAGTGCTCCTGGCCCCCTTGCTGCTCAGTGGTACCCACGGAAACACAGAAACTCCCCTCCCCCTTCTTAAGTCCCTCACAGCCAACACCCCAGCACCAAAAGATTTTCTGGCAAAATCCCTTCCCCCTTATCCAGCAGTTTCCTGCCTAGGCTTGCCCTGATCTCCTTTACTCTCAGTAAAGGGAAGGGGTAGCTTGGCAACCTTGATCTTTGGGGTTTTCTTACTCAGCTCCTGAAGGATCAGGGCCACATTTCCTCAGGGCCAAGTTAGCTCAGAACTCCTATTCTGTCTTTTCCAGCTTCTCACAGCCTGGACCCTATGCAATGAGCCAGGTATTAAGCCTTCTCCTTCAGCCCAAAGCTCACCATCCCACAATAAAGGAGGCCCACAATAAAGGAGGCAGGAAGCAACTAAGTCCTCTCATTGCACCTACTTCCAAGATAGCAAAGTGGAAAGTTCTGTCTAGCTGACAGGATGGCTTGTGCTGGGCTAAGGGAATGGGGAATGGCAGAGACCCAGACAAGCAGAAGGCAGAGGCCCAGAGGAATGGTCCAAGGTGCCAGGACAAGGCTCTCCCCATGCCAGGCCCCCCATGTCCCTCCTTCCCCTGGAAGGGTTGTAAAGCATGAAGGTTATAAATGACCTGAATCAAGTGCTACCTGTACTACTTACTACCTGTAAGTCTTGACTAAGGTCATTAACTTCTTATCTGTAAACACATCATGCCCTCAGTCATCATCAAATATTAATACCAAATTCACACCATGTGCCAGGCACTGTTTAGATACTGGGGACACAGCAGTGAACAAAACCACCAAAATTACCAGTGAGATAGGGAGGTTACAACAATGGGGGAAGAGGTAAGGGTGAGGAGGACAAGGTAAGAATAAATAAGAGATACTCGTAGTCATCTCTCAGGGTCTTTTTGGATATGAACAGGGCCATTATGGATAAAGCACATGGCACAGGATCTAGTAAATGGTAAGCGATCTGCACACAGCACTTACCATTAGCAGTGGGTCAACAGCCAAGAGGAATAAGAGCCATGCTGGCCTTGGGGGTCACTAGGTGTTCTAGGGCTTGCTCATACAATGCATAAAGTCAGGGGAAAAACTCAGCACCCTTGGAGAGGAAAAGTTTCACCCACCACCTACCCACTTATGTGGTACAACAGGTAGGTAGTTTTTCATTTAGACTTGTAAACAAAGCAAGAAAATCTAAAAAGCCCCAGGACAAGTCCATGTAAGGTATGAACAAACAGCAGGAAGAGACCCTGTTAAGGGAAGGCTTGTGTAAACTTTCTGAATAAGTGTTAAAGGTATAAGGCAAACAATCAGTGTCCAGGAAGGCCACACTACTGCACTCCCAGTGGAGTCCCCTGTCCCATGCACAAAGGCTCTGCAAATGCTAAAGCAGGCAAGCAGAGGGCATGCACATCCTCCCTCCCACCCTCACTCATAACACACATCATTAGTCAGAGGAAATAGGCACTAGCTATTCCTCAGCCAAAACAACAGGAACAGCCACTCAAGGGTCCGAGATGCATTCCTACACACAATGGGCAACACGATGCTGGCTAATGGCCAGGGCTTCTGAGTGACAGGAAGCTCTCCCCAGGCAACAGGGACTGACACAGCACAACCCAACTCCTAAAAGGTGAAAGTCACCAGCTTGAAAGAAACTTTTTGATTTTTCCCCCCCAGTTATCCAAACAGATATACTGGGCAACAACTCTCTGAATATTGACTTTCAAATTAAAATAAACATAACCACAGAGGTTCAGAGTCAGCAGATACAGATCCCAGGGTGTCTGTGCCACTGGACAAGCGGTAAAAAGGCCAAGAGCTTCAGGACAAACAATCATAGGATGCTTTCCACAGCACTTGTTCCTGAATGTTGGAGTTCCTGGACTTTTACCCACATGGAGTTTTGCCCCAGGAGTTCCTTATTTTTATTAATATTAAGTTTCCTGACAGAGTCCCTCATATGCCTTACAAAAGGAGGCCTCCATGATGTCTTCTTCATCATACGTGATATTAATGTTCTTGATCAATAATGAACGCCCACCACCAAAGAAAAAAATGAAAACAGTTTGGGGAAAGTAACTGGAAGCTAGTATTTCATTGCTGAAGTATTTACTATTTTCCAAGCATTAGATATGCATGGCATGCCTACTTTCAAATGGGTTTATCAAGTTTTTAACTGAATGATAACATCAAAAAATTATTTACTTAGTTGGTATTTAATATCCCATTTAGTGGATTTTATACAATAAAAATGTTTATATCAGACACTTGCTTATTTTGACTTTTGGGCATTAATTTAAAAGCCTATCACTTGTAAAGCAAAGGAATAATTAAGTTTATATCTATGAAGAGATAGGTTTAGAGAGAGATAGGTTTCTATTTCTATCTATATTACATATAAATGGTATTATGCCAATTCTCCAGTTTTTATTATAATATCATCCCATCTTTCTTTTTTTAAAATATATTTTATTGATTATGCTATTACAGTTGCCCCATTTTTTTCTCCCGTCCCTCCAACAAACCAGCATTCCCCCTTTCCCTTAGTTCACGTCGACGGGTTGTACGTATAAGTTTTTTGGCTTCTCCTTTCCCTATACTATTTCCTAATCTTAACCACCTCTTGTATATTTTACACCTACCCTTTATGCTTCTTATTCCCTGTACCTTTCCCCCTATTCTTTCCCCACTCCCTCCCTGCTGATAACCCTCCATTTCTGTGATCTCCATTTCTGTGATTCTGTTCCTGTTCTAGTTCTTTGCTTAGTTTGTTTTTGTTTTTTCTTTTTAGGTTCAGTTGTTGATAGCTGTGAATTTGTTGTCATTTTACTGTTCATATTTTTGATCATCTTCTTTTTCCTAGATAAGGCTCTTTAACATTTCATATAATAAGGGCTTGGTGATGATGAACTCCTTTAACTTGACCTTATCTGGGAAGCACTTGTTCTGCCCTTCAATTCTAAATGATAGCTTTGCTGGATAGAGTCATCGTGGATGTAGGTCCTTGCCTTTCATGTCTTCAAATACGTCTTTCCTGCCCCTTTTTGCCTATAAGGTTTCTTTTGAGAAATCAGCTGATAGTCTTATGGGTACTCCTAATATAGGTACCACTTTGTAGGTAACTGTCTCATTTTCTCTTGCTGCTTTTAAGATTCTCTCCTTATCTTTAATCTTGGGTAATGTAATTTTGATGTGCCTTGGTGTGTGGTTCCTTGGGTACAACTTCTTTGGGACTCTCTGAGCTTCCTGGATTTCCTGGAAGTCTGCTTCCTTTGCCAGACTGGGGAATTCTTCCTTCATTATTTTTGCAAATAAGGTTTCAATGTCTTGCTCTTCCTCTTCTACTTCTGTACCCCTATGATTCAGATGTTGGAACATTTAAAGTTGTCCCAGAGGTTCCTAAGCCTCTCCTCATTGTTTTGAATTCTTCTTTCTTCATTCTGTCCTCATTGAATGTTTATTTTTTCTTTCTGCTCCAAATCATTGATTTGAGTCCTGGTTTCCTTCCCTTCATTGTTGGTTCCCTGTTTATTTTTCTTTATTTCACTTTGCATAGCCTTAGCTTTTTCCTCTATTTTGTGACCATACTCAACCATTTGTGTGAGCCTCCTGATTACCAGTGTTTTAAACTCTGTATCTGATAGGTTGGCTACCTCTTCATTGTTTAGTTGTATTGTTTCTTGAGCTTTGATCTTTTCTTTCATTAGGGTCATTTTTTTTTTTTTTGCCTCAGCACACCTGTTATGTTGTAAGGGGCAGATCCTTAAGTATTTGCCAGGGCAGGGCAACCCACATCACTCTGCTGTTATGCTATATGTGGGGAAAGGGTTCGAGAGGGAACAATGCCACTTGCTTGGCTCTTGGCTGGCTTTCAGTCACTTCCCCTGCTATCCACAAGCAAATTGGGTGATTCTGATGCTGATTCCGGGGTGGGTGGGTTTGTGTATGCTCTAGAACCCTGTGGGTCTTTCCAACGAACTCTCCTGTGAAGCTTGAAGTTTCTCTTGCTGCTGCAACCCCCACAGAATTTTAGTCAGAGGCTTTGAGGCTTTATTTCCCTGCACTGGAACCCTGGATTGTTCCCCCTTTGTTTTTCCCAGTTTATCTGAACACAAATGTAGGACTGCCTGGTCCACCAGCTGCTGCTTTGCCTCAAGTCCTTTCCACCCCACCTGTCCATCTCCGCCCCTCCTACCATTCTGGATACATGTTTCTTCTTTAAGTGCTTGGTTGTTGGACTTCCATATAGTTCAATTTTCTGGCAGTTCTGGTTATTTTTATTTTTAAATTTGTTATTGTCTTTTTTGTTGTGTGAGGAGGCATGGTGTGTCTACCTACGCCTCCATCTTGGCTGGAAGTCATCCCATCTTTTCAAAGAGCTGTGCAAGTATCCTTCTAAACAGAGATTTGAGCTTCTTTTTTTTTTTTATTAAGTTTAGGGGGAAGGTGAAGTAGGTCCCTCAGTCAGTTCAACAGTAATTTAGAAACCAAATTAAGAGTGTCACTGTTGGGACAATGACATGTTTATTGTACAAATTTGGTTAATGAGTGTTTTCATTTGTCAATTTAATAAACATTTTAAAGATCTATATACCGAATACTAGCAGGCTTAGAATCAAACTGTCTTCACAGGTTGCCCTTAAAGGGGTAAGGGGGATTTACAATGTCCCTTACTAATACATCACCAAAGCCAGAAAGGGGCCAATACTTAGTAATTCCAATTTTAATGAACCTGCCTTTATAAAGGTAACTCAAAATATATAGGGATACTCAACTAGTTTCTTTTATAATAGCAAAGTACTGGAAGTAGTCATAAGATAACTGTTTTCTAAATTACATTGGATTTTCATTGATTCTACTCCGCTGGCTCAGGAACCTCTGAAGAGAAAAGAGCATGGAAGATGGATGTGGACAAATGGATTCATTTAGAACTTCAGAATATGGTGCCTTCTGATATCTACATCTGGTTCTTTTGTTATAAAACTTGTAGAGTGACATCATCAAGATAACAGAATAGGAAGCCCTAAACCTCATTTCCCCCAGAGACAAAAATGTAATAATAATATATGGTTCAAAAGCCTTTATGGCAACTGTGGAAACCAGTGAGGAAGTCTCAGGAACCCCAGGTAAGCACAAAGCCAAGAACAAGTGCCCTGAAATAGGTAAGAAAAGCTATTGCATTTCACCTGCACTAGCCCTTCCCCTAAGCCAATACACCTCAATCAATCCAGAGAAAACACTGAACTCATGGCTTCTCCCTTGGGAGGGAAAGAGACAAGTCGAATGTACATCCACCATTCAGCTTTTGGGAGGACTGCCTGAAAAAACTGGTTACTATGTCACCTGACTCAGCACTAAAGGGGAAATGGCATACTTTAGATGCCTGCGGGCCACAGAGAACAAAAGGGAGCTCAGCAGCTTACTCTGGTGCCAGAGAAGCTGCAGTACCACAAACACCAGATGAACAAGAGATGACAAGCTCCTGAAAAAGAAACCGACAAACCAAACTGTGAAATTACATGCACAAACACAGAGAAGACACATCCCCAGAAAAGTATTAAAGGGCCCACCACAGAATTGCTAGCCAGGATAATTACACAAAGTCTTTCCCTGTCTGAAGCCAGTCCATAAGGACTGGGAGAGGAAGCTGGTATTTTTTAACACACAAATCACAGTAAAAAAAAATAGCAAGGCACATAAAGAAGCAAGGAAACACAATCCAATTAAAGAAACAATTAATTTCCAGAAACTGGCCCTTAAAGAAATTAAGATCTATGAACTACCTCACAAAGAATTCAAAATAATCATCTTAAGAAGCTCAATGTGCTGTAAAGAACACAGAGAGACAACTGAACAAAATCAAGGAAAACAATGCATGAACAAAATGAGAATATCAACAAAGAGACAGAAACAAATTCAGGAGCTAATGAATATAATAGCTGAACTGAAAGTTTCACTACAGAAGATCAACAAACTTGACCAAGCAGAAGAAAGAATCAACTCAAAGACATGCCATTTGAAATTATTAGGTCAGTGGAATAAAAAGCAAAAACAACAAAGAAAAGTAAAGAAAGCTAAGGGAATTATCAGACACCATTACATAAGTCAATACATGTAATGAGGCAGAAAGCTTATGTGAAGAAGTAATGGCCAGGAACTTCATAAATCTGAGGAAGAAAATGTATATCCAAATTGAAGAAGCTTAAAAAACTGTAACTAGAATGAACCCAAAGAGGCCTCTACACAGTATAATCAAACCATCAAAAATCAAAAACACAGAAAGAATCTTTGAAGCAGCAAGAGGAAAGTACTGGTCATGTTCAAAGGAACTTCCATATGATTATGAGCAGATTTCTCAGCATACAGGCTAAAAAAGGCAGAGGGATGATATATTCAAAGTGCTAAAAGAAAAAGCTGCCAACTCATGATACTGTGTCTGGCAAAACTATCCTATGAAAATGAAGAAATACAGAACTTTCCAGATAAACAAAAGCTGAGGGACTTCATCACTGCTAGATCTGCCTTACAAGAACTGCTAAATGGAATCCTTCAAGTTGAAATGCTAGACAGCAATATGAATGCATACAAAATATATACCTCTGTTCTGGCTGAATGGCTCAGGTGGATGGAGCATCATCCTGTGCACCAAAAGGTTGCAGGTTCATTCCCGTTGGGGTGTGTATGGGAGGCAACCAATCAATGCTTTTCTCTCCCATCAATGTTTCTCTCTCACCCTTCCTCTGTCTCTCAAATCAATAAACATATCCTCAAGTGAGTGAAAAAAAAAATATATATATATATAACATATACATAAAACATATGAAGTATGTCCGGAAATAGCCCAGCCATTGTTAACATAATGAGGATGGTTTGCATGACATCATTGTAACCTGGCAGCCAAGGACAGTGGACTGGAAGTCACATGCATGAACAATGATGACTGCACTGTACTAGTCAGTGGAAATGTAAATGCTGTGGAGTGAGCATGTGTGCTGTGTGGCAGTCGCATTTAAAATGACTGAGCAAGTAAAGCATTCAATTTTGCATTAAGGTTGAATATTCCTCCACAGAAACTATTCAGAAGGCTGCAGCATTGGGTAACTGGTGATTGGCAGCTTCATCCTGACAACATGCCCACTCATGTGCACATCTTGTGCAGAGTTTTTGGCAAAATGTCAAATCAACCAGATGAATAAGCCCCCCTGCAGCCCAGATTTGGTTCCCTGTGACTTGTGGCTTTTCTCAAAACTAAAATCACTTTCCTTTTGAAAGGGAAGAGATTTCACACTATCTATGTGATTCAGGAAAATACAACAGGACAGCTGATGGCAATTGGGAGAACTGTGTGAGGTCCCAAGGTGCCTACTTTGAAGGGGACTGAGGTGTCATTGTCCTACGTACAGTGTTTCTTGTATCTTCTTCAATAAATGTCTTTATTTTTCATAGTACATGGCTGGATATCTTCTGGATAGATGATACACACACACACACACACACACACACACACATATATATATATGGTAAGGGTAAATATACAAATTCAGAAACCTGTAATATTGTAATTGGGAGTGTCTATATCATTTTTTATTCTGGTGTACAATTTAAGAGATGAAAGTATAAAAAATAATTGTAACTGTAAAACTATGCTCAATGTAAACAAAATACAAAAATATGTAATTTTGGACACTGATGAGATAAAGGGTGGGTGGGTGTAAAGGAGTAGAGCTGTTTTATGCAACTGAAGTAAGTTTGCAGTTCAAAAACAGATTGCTATATATTATGTAGTTGCAGGGTGAACATTAAAAAATACCTATAAAGAATATGCATATAAAAAATAAGAAAAAAAGCAAGTCACTACAAAAAAAATAAACAAAACACAAATGAGGACAGCAAGAGAGAAGAGAAACGAGTAACTATAAGACATAGTGAAAACAACAAATTGGCATACAGCTAGGGAAATAGAAATGTTTTGCATTTAATGCTTATATTAGAAAATATAGGTCTCAAACCAATTATCTAAGGTTATATCTTAAGAAACTAAAAAGAGAAGTATAAATTAAATCCAGTGTAAGCAGAAAGAAAGAAATAAGGCTAAGAGTGGATATCAGTAAAATATAAAATAAAGGTAACTAGAGAAAAATCCATAAAACCAAAAGGTGATTCTTTGAAAATATTAGTAAAATTCATAAACCACTAGCCAAACTAATTAAAGAAAAGAGGAAAAAATATAAATTATCAATATTAGGGATAAAGAAGGCTTATTAATAAAAATCTCAGATAATAAAAGGACAATAAAAGAATGTTATAAGTAACTTTATTTTCATAAATTCAAAAGTTACTATGACATGAGCCTGCCTTGTGACAAACGACATGGACAAATTCCTTGAGAAACACAAACTTCCAAAGTTCACTCAAGTAGAAATACATAACCCTAATAGTCCCATACCTACCAAGGATACTGAATTCACTGTTTAAAAACTTTCAACTAGGGAAACTGAGGCCTAGAAAGCTTCACTGATTAATTCTATAAAACATTGATAAAAAACCATAATATCACTCATATATAAACTCTTCTAGAATATATAAGTAGTAGGAACATTTCCTACCATATTTTACGAAGCCATTATTACCCTAATATGAAAACCAGATGAAGAAATGACAAGAAAATAAAACTTCAGACAAATAGCCTTCATAAACATAAATATGAAAACCTTCAACAAATATCAGAAATTTAAATCCAGAAAAAATATAAAAAATATAATATATCATGACCAAGTGAGGTTTATTATGGGCATGCAAGGTTGGTTCAACATTCTAAAATAAACTAATAAAATTCATAACAGATTAAAGAAAAACCATTAGGACCATCTAAACAGATACAGAAAAACCATTTGACAAAACTCAAAATTCAATATCCATTCAGGCTACCAACTCTCAACAAACTAAGAAATAAAGGGAACTTCCTCATCCCAATAAAAGATATTAAGCTCTCTATAGATAGTGTAGACAGACATGCTTCACTTCCTCACACAATCACAACAAGATTACAACTAAATCTCAAAACAAATAACACCCAGAACTGTCATAAAATCAAACTGTATGGAAGTCCAACAACCAAGGATTTAAAGAAGACGCATTCATCCAGACAGGTGCCTTTCACAGGGAGTCAAACCAGCTCTACCTAACACACAGAAACAAACACAGGGAGGCTGCCAAATTGAGGAGACAAAGAAATATGGCCCAAATGAAAGAATAATACAAAATCACCCCCCCCCCCCGCAAAACTAAATGAAATGGAGATAGCAAACCCATCAGATGCAGAGTTCAAAACATTGGTGATCAGGATGCTCAAAGGACTCATTGAGTATAGCAAAAACATAAAAGAAGAAACGGAAGTTACACCAAGTGGAATAAAAGTACAATCTACTGGGAACCAACAGTAAAGGGAAGGAAGTCAGGATTCAAATCAACAATTTGGAACATAAAGAAGAAATAAACATTCAACCAGAACAGAAAGAAGAAACAAGAATTCAAAAAAACAAGATAGTATGAAAAGACTCTGGGACATCTCCAAACGTGCCAACATCGAATCACAGGGGTACCAGAAGGAGAAGAAGAAGAGCAAGACATTGAAACCTTATTTGCAAAAATAATGAAAGAAAACTTCCCCAATCTGGCAAAGGAAATAGACTTCCAGGAAGTCCAGCAAGCTAAGAGAAGCCCAAAGAAGGAAGCACAAAGGAAGCACACACCAAGGCACATCATAATTATATTACCCAAGATTAAAGATTAGGAGAGAATCTTAAAAGCAGCAAAAGAAAAAGGAGAGAGTCAGCTACAAAGGTATAAACATAAGACTATTGGCTGATTTCTCAAAAGAAACTTTGCAGGTACGAAGGGACTGGCAACAAGTATTCAAAGTGATGAAAAGCAAGAACCTACAACCTATATTATGCTATCTAGCAAAATTACCATTTAGAATGGAAGGATAGATAAAGTGTTTCCCAGATAAGGTAAAACGAAAGGAGTTCATTACCACCACCAAGCCATTATTACATGAAATGGTAAAGGAACTTATTTAAGCAAAAGAAGGTCAAAATTATGAACATTAAAAAGGCAGCAAACTCACAACTATCAACAACTGAATCAAAAACAAACAAACAAACAAACAAACAAAGCAAAGCAAAGATCCAGAACAGGAACAGAATCATAGGTACAGAGATCATTTACGGGGTTATCAGTTGGGAAGGGAAAGGGGTAGAATGGGGGAATAGGTGCAAGGATTAAAAAGCATAATTGATAGGTACAAAATAGGGGGATGATAAGAATAGTATATGAAATGAAGAAGCCAAAGAACTTTTATGCACAACCCATGGACATGAACTAAGGGTTGCTGGATGGAAGGAGGGTACCAGGAAGAGGGGGGCAAAGAGAAAAAAACTGGGACAACTGTAATAACATAATCCATAAAATATACTTTAAAAAGATATTTAAAAATCTAACATCATAATTAGTGATGAAAGACTGAATGTCTTCCCCCGATAATCAGAAACAAGACAAAGATGTCCACTTTTACCATTTCTATTCCACATCCTCCTAGAGGGTCTAGCCAGGACAGTAGGTCAAGAAAAAGAAATAAAACCCATTAGAAAGGAAAACACAAAACTATATTTATAAATAAACTGTCTACACAAAAAATCCTGAAGAATCTACAAAAGAACTAATAGAACTAATGGATGAGTTTAGCAAGGTCACAGGACACAAAATCAATATACAAAAATTACATTGATACATACTAGCAAATGAATAGTTGGAAGTTGAAAAATTTTGCAAGTACCATGTGCACCAAAATCATGAAATATTCATGTGCACATCTAACAAAACATTTGTTCTAAACAAATCTTATATGTAAAAGACCTATATGCTGAAAACTACAAATACACAAGATTTTTTTTAAAGACTAAGTAAGTGAAGAGATACCCTGTGTTTATAAATTGGAAAATTCAATTTTGTCAAGATGTCAATTCTCCTCTAAACTGATCTATACATTTATAGAATCCTGTAATCTCAGGATTATTTTTTAAAATTGACAAGCTAATTCTAAAATGTAAAGCAAATTGACTAAGACTAGCCAGAATAATTTGAAAAAGAAGAACAAATTTGGAGAATTCACACTGACAAGTGTCACACACCCATAAATGAGTGGAATAGAAAAGAGATTCCAGAAATATTCCCTTACATATATAATCAATTGTTTTTCTACCAAAGTTCAAAGGCAACTCCATGGAAAAAGAGTAGTCTTTTCCAAAAAATGACATAAAAACAATTGACGGAACTTTTTCCCTGTAATAAAAGCAACACAAAATAGATCACAGACATACATGTAAAATATAAAATACTAAAGCCCTTAGAAGAAAATACAGAAGAAAAATCTTTGTGACCTTGATTTAGACAAAGATCCCAAAGATAGAACAAGGAAAGCAAAATCCATTAAAAAAATTTAGAATTGTAATCCATCAAAATTAAAAATTGCTGCTTTTTAAAAGTTACTATAAAGAAAACAAAAATATTGGGAGAAAATGTTTGCAAAATCCATATCTGATAAAAAAACTTTTGGCCAAAATACATACATAAGAAAATTTCAAAATTCAAAAATAAGAAACAAAATGTAAAAATAAGCAAAAGGTTTGAAAAGAAAATACACCAAAGAAGATTATATGAATGTCAAATAAACATAGGAAAATATACTCAATATCATTAGTGAAATGCAAGTGAAAACCACAATAAGATGCTACTAAATATATATGAGAATGAGGGAAGAATCCACTCTAATAATACCAGGATGCACAGCAACTGACATTCTCATACACTGCAAATGAGAATGCAAATGGCAGAGCCACTTCGGAAAACTGTGCTCTATTTTCTTGCAAAGACAAACGTATACTTACCATATGCCTAGCAATTCCACTCCTAGGTATTTACCCAAAAGAAATAAAAATAAATGTTCATTTAAAAAATGTGTACACATGGGAGGGGCAGACTTAAGGGGAAACTGAAACTAAGAGCTGACAGTGGGCTACAGCAGGAGTGCTACAGTGGGAGACACGCCCAGTCTCACAGTTCCTTGAAAAGTGCACTAAAGACCAGCAGGCAAGCCACACTCTTCCCTCTCTGGCCCCTCCTACACAGGCAGCACAGCAAGGTGGGCTGCCCTGCCTGGGTGAATACCTAAGGCCCTGCCCCCTTACAACCTATCTGCTGGGCCAAGACAAAGAAATATGGCCCAAATGAAACAACACAGCAAAACCTCAGAAAGAGAGCTAAACAATGAGGAGATAGGCAACCTATCTGATGGAGAATTTAAAGCCCTGGTAATCAAAGTGCTCACAGAATTGAGTGAGTTTGGTCAACAAATGAAAAACCAAAGGAAGGATACCCAAAGTGAAATAAAGCAAAATATTCAGGGAGCCAACAGTGACAGGAAGGAAACCAGGACTCAAAGCAATGATTTGGAACAAAAGGAAGAAATAAACATCCATCCAGAAGAAAAGGAAGAAACAAGAATTAAAAAAAATTAAGAGAGGCTGAGGATTCTCTGGGAAAACTGGCAATGTTCCAATACCTGAAGTATAGGGGCGCCAGAAGGAGAACAACAGCAAGAAATTGAAAACTTATTTGAACAAATAATGAAGGAAAACTTCTCCAATCTGGCCAAGGAAATGGACTTCCAGGAAGTCCAGGAAGCCCAGAGAGTCCCAAAGAAGTTGGACCCAAAGAGGAACACACCAAGGCACATCATCATTAAGTTACCCAAGATTAAAGACAGAGAAAATCCTAAAAGAAGCAAGGGGAAAGGAGAGAGTTACCTATGAAGGAGTTCCCATAAGGCTATCAGCTGATTTCTCAAAAAAACCCTGCAGGCAAGAATGGACTGGAAGGAAGTATTTGAAGTCATGAAAGGCAAGGAACTACATCCAAGATTACTCTATCCAGCAAAGTTTTCATTTAAAATGGAAGGGCAGATAAAGTGCTTCCCAGATAAGGTCAAGTTGAAGGAGTTCATCATCACCAAACTCTACTACATGAAATGTTAAAGGGACTTACCTAAGAAAAAGAAGATTAAAAATATGAACAGTAAAATGACAACAAATTCACAACTATCAACAAATGAACCTAAAAGAAAAATAACGGAAACAAAAACTAAGCAAACAACCAGAACAGGAGCAGAATCAGAGAAATGGACATCACACAGAGGGATTTCAGTGGGGAGAGGGAAGGGAGGAATAGGGACGAAAAGGTACAGGGAAGAAGCAGCATAATTAGTAGGCATAAAATAGAAGGGGAGAGATAAAAAATGGTTTAGAAAAGCGAGGACTCATAGAACTTATATGTACCACCCATGGGCATGAACTAAGGAGGGGAATGCTGGAGGGTTGGTGGGGCAGGGTGGAGGGGGAATAAAGGGGAAAATTTTGGAAAACTGTAATAGTATAATCAATAAAAAATACTTTTAAAAAACATGTACACAAATATTTATACTAGCTTTAGTCAAAATTGCTAAAAATTGGGAATAACCCAAATGTCTTTCAACTAGTTAATGGATAGACAAACTGTGGAATACTATTCACTCATCAATAAAAAGAAACAAATTACTGATAACCACAACAACATATATGAACCTAAAATTCATTTTACTCTGTGAAAGGAGCCAAATTCAAAAACTGTATATAGTATGATTCCATTTTGCATACCGTATTGTGCCATGTATAATGTGCACTTTTTTGCCCAAATTTTTTAGGGAAAAATAAGGATGCACATTATATATGGGTATAAGGATTACACACCATGGACATAATGTGCACAAAAACATGGGTGCACATTATACACAGCAAAATACAGTAACATTATGAAAAAGGAAAAGCTATGGGGACAAAAAACACTGGGGATAGCCAGGGCCTGGGGAAGCGAGAAAGGACATTAACTGCAAAGGGGACTGAGGGCACAAGAGGAGGCCAGGGGAGGTGGAATGGGTGTGGTGTAAAGCCTGAAAGCAATGGTGGTTCCGGGATTGTATGCATTTGTAAAAATGTACAACCAAACACTAAAATGGGTGAATTTTATTATATGTAAACTATACCTCAGCAAATCTGATTTATATGTTTAAAAAACACATGGAACAACAAAAATGAAATTCAAGTTTTAATGAGCACTTCTGTATATTCTCAGGGCTGGCATCCCACACACCCTTTGCTATCTGAACATCCCTCACCCCCACCTGCACCCCCATTCTACCAAAAAAGGATTACTCGGAGCCTCACTGAACCAAGACAAAAGTCTACTAAACTCTCATCCTTTAAACAAATGTGTGAATTTTTAAGTGATGTTAGTATTTCTGAACGCTGCTTCTTGTAATTATCGACAAAGTCTGAAAGTCCTTATCAAAGTGACTAGCATTTTCTAAATTTTAAAGGTAAAGTATAGATGTAAATGCTGATCATATCATTGGATAATATAATTTGTACGTCTAGATTTCAGCTGTTGTCCTGATTTTGTGTAACAAAATACCACTTAAACTCCATAATTCTATAAAACATTCCCATGGCTCCTACCAGCTATTGCAGTCTCAAGTCTTAAATTCCAAAGATTAGATAAAGCCTCTGTACCAAAGCTAATGAGGGTTAATGCTCTTTAAGCGTCAATGCTTTAGACAGGCGTTTTAGAATAAACTTATTTTTCCAGAGTAGTAGCTTTTCTTGCCTGGCAAGATTTGATCTCAACATTGCACTAAGTTCTAGCAATTCAGGTTTCATTCTTGCACACTCCCACATTTCAGCAGAGTACTAGGAAACTCTAACCAATGCTCCTGCCCACTGGGGTTTGGGTAGAAGACAAATGCATCATGGAAGCTGACTCTCACATTTCTGGGACCTTCACCCTCGGGGATGCAGTAATATCTACAATTGGACTGTTTGTCATTGAAAAGCAGTGGCAGCAATGTGGTTTTGTTCGCTTGTTAACTCACAAGATCTGCCTCCTGCTTTTGAACAGTTCCCTAAAGTAATGATAATTTATTTTTGTAAGAAAAATGTCTCCAAATAGCCAAGATTCATTTGTCTACAGAGAATTTTTCCTTTTATAAATCATAAAAAGGAGTTCTAAGAGTTGATAACAGGTTACAACCAGCAAGGAGTCTCTGGACATTAAGATGAGGAACCCTTACAAGGCTTGGTGAGGAGTAGATGCCTGACAGGTGACCGTGGTCTTTCGGCCCTTCAATTTTAATGTCATTCTTAAGTTAAACATCACATGATAAACATAACAATTGTTTTCAGTCCAAAAATTACACTACTTCTGTCTGACAGAGTAATGGGCAAATCACGCTATAAGAAATATTCTAAGTTTTAAATAAAAACCTTGATATAAAATTTTACTCAAATAGTATAATGTCAAGTGTGTCAGAGAAAGAGAGGAAATAAACAGGAGAAATGGAAAAAGTATAAACACAAAAATATTCAAACATTTTTGGAATAATGGACCTAAGCAGTATATTCCTAAACTTTACTTTTCTTTTATATGTGTATATATATACATACATATATGTATACATACATACATGCGTATACATATAGCTATGTGTGTGTGTGGCATAGGCTTTCTTTAAAATATATTTTTAACATTCTTGAATTATTAGATACCTAATATAATTTAACAAACACATGGTATAACATTAGGCTGGTTCTGATTTGGAGGGATTTATATGCTTGTTTGGTAACAAGGTGAAAGTAATATGCATTACTAGCAAAATTTGGGAAATCAAATTTGCTGCATGTCACATATAAAGAAATGTATAAACATGCTCAAGAAAATCAGTCAAGGCAACAAAAATGCAATTTCGATTTTTTTTTCTTACCCATTTTCCTTTCCTTCCTTCTAGAGGATTCTAGTCAGGATAGAGAATAAAACCCGAACTCCTCATTTCTTTAACAGGACATTTAAACAATGCTGTTGTGTGTCAGGCACTTCATATGTATTAACTCGTCTCCTCTCCAGAGCCCTCCAGGTTAGCACTTAGCATTCCCGACTTGGCTCCACTAAACCACCAGCTTTCCCCACCTCTCCAACAGTCACTCTACTCACCTTCTGGGAACCACACTCACAGGCACCTCTTCTAGAAGAGACACCATCCCCATCTCTGCCCTCACCCCAGTCCCCAAAATCCACTTGTCAAAGGCCCAGATAAGCTCCAATCCACTGTCATTAACCCTTTCCATCCTCCTGGTCCCAGCTGTCCCTCCCCATTATGCTTCGTGGTAGTAGAAGTACAAACCATTTCTTTGTTTCTTTTACAAAGATAAAAATATAATTTCAGTTTTTTAAAACCATTTGTGAAGAACATAATCTCTTATGGGAATTAAACATCATATTTCTCTAGCCTTCTCTGCCCACACTGCCTGACTCAGAGCATAAGAGAAGCTGCTCAACAGGTAACTGTCATATGTGAGTAAATACACCCATTTGATCTATAAAGGAAAGACTGGCCTTACTTCTGTGTGTAGTAGATATCAGAGTCTTCAGATATCTACCACACACAGAACAGCATATGTTATCCCGTATCATTTGTTTATTGCCAAAATTGTCCACAAATGGCTACATGATAATTTACTTTATAAATTTATTAAGCATTTTCTATGTGCCAAGTTCTGTTACACGCATTATAAGTTAGAATATTCCCCCAAAATTATTCCATAAAAGAAGGACTAGCTTTATATTCAAGATATTTTAAAGTGACATTGTAGAAGGGTCTCCATTTTATGAAAAATAATAGACTGTTTGGGGAAGAAGCATTAGCCGGAACTTATTCAATTATGCTAATGTAGAGACCATCTGACAGAATCTGTTTTTTAAAATGAGTCCAGGGAAAAAGAAATTTAACTTCAGCATATTAATGATTCCTGGGGCATGACTTGACAATTGCTAGGGCTGCAAAACTTGTAAGTAAATTTTACAAAGACACTTAAAAAAAAGTAACAGCAAGTTGTTACATTGTGGAACCACAAACCACATGCGTACCACTGCAGACAGAAAAAACACTTACAGGTCTGAGAATTCATAGTTGAAACTGAAGATAAAATTTCCGGTGCCATTATCACATACGGATTTCTTACAACTCTGAGCAGCAAACATCTTAGAGGAAAGCAAAAATGTTCTCTGGAAAACTCGGCTTAGAAAAGACTCAGAAAGTCAACTCTAATGGGTACCAAAACTGGAATTGGAGTGTTTGTCCTACTAAGAGTTTGAACAAAAGTGTTTGCAGGAAATGTGAAATTAGAAGTATTACCATAATAGGTCATATGTTCATATTTCAGATCCCATTTTATAGGTTAATTATAATATTTCATTTCCAGCATGTAAATATTACATATTAAAAGGGCCCCAAAAAGCATTGCTTTCATCTTCCCATTAGAAAAACGGAGGCTTGCCTTACATTAGGGTCCCCTTAGACATGAGCGCAGATGGTTCTTTCACAGCCACCCAGTCCATAGGGTAGGATGCCATTTTCACAGGTGAGGAAGTAGGCCCAGATACTAAGAAACTGACCAGTACGAAGTTGCAAAACTGCTCAATACAAAGTCTCCTGACTTAAAGTCTGTGCTCTCAACCACCTCCATCACACAATGAGAAATTTTAGAGTCAGAGTTGAGAGCCTAGATTTCCTGTATTTGACCTGAATCTCAGGTCAGCAGCTGACAATAAAACACGTGTGCTCAATCTTTTGGGTTTGTTCCCAAATTCTTAGTTATGCTATACACCTAAAACCAATACACCTAAAATAATATTGAATATAAACTGTAACTATATTTTTTTAATTTTTAAAAAGAATATAAACTCTCAGAAAATAAAAGTGTTAGGTGTCCAGAAAATCTATTTTTGCTCAAAATCCTAACACCTCTGGAAGGTAACACTGTCCCAGTAGCTTAAAGAGAACCCACAAAGGATAATGATTCCTGTCACATAAATCATAATTCTGACATTCGAGGTACAAGAGGTCCATGCTTTTAACTGCTTTTTATCTTCCCCTGTTCTTCCAACGAGGTAGGAAAACTGTCTCTCCCAGCTCTTACCAAGCAAGCGAAGGTCCTTAACTCACCTGAATGTGCATGGCGCCCTCTACTGCTTCTTGAATATTCGAGCAACCACTGATGAGTGACAACTGCTGTTCTGCGCTCAGAGAGCCTTTCAGAGAACCTGACTGCTTCAGCAATTTCATGTCTTTTCTATAAAGGAAAGAGTGATCACTGTGAGTTTTCAAAAACAAACTTTAAAACAAAAAAAGGTCAATTTCTCTCATCAGTAGGGAAATTGCAATAAAAACCACAGGGATGACTACTACAAAAAGAACAGAAAATAAACCAGGTGTTCGTGAGGATGTGAAGAAACTGGAATCCTGTGCACTGTTAGTAGGAATGTAAAACTTGTGGTGAACAGTTTGGTGGTTACTCCAAAATGAAAGAAGTCCACACTGGCCAGGTAGCTCAGTTGGTTAGAGAGTCGTCCCATGCACCAAGGTTGTGGGTTTAATTCCCGTTCAGGGCACATACAAGAATCAACTAGTCAGTGCATAAGTAAGTGAAACAACAAATCTCCCCCCCCACCGCCAAAAAAGTCAATAAACAAACATTTATTTAAAAAGGGAGGAAATCCTGCTACATGCTATAATAAGGATGAACCTTGAGGACATTGTGCTAAGAGAAATAAGCCCGTCACAAAAGGACAAATAGCATATGATTCCAATTATATGAGGTCCCAGGACTAGCCATATTCATAGAGACACAAAGTAGAAGGGTGGTTGCCAGGGCTATTTAATTGGACAAGTTTCAATTTGGCAAGATATAAAGGGTTACAGAGATGGATAGTTGTACAAGAATGTGAATGTATTTAATAACACTGAACTGTACACTTAAAAGTTTAAACGTTATTATGAAAGTAACTTTTGTGTATTTTACAATTAAAAATATTTAGAATTTCTTTTCAAATAGGATGAAACAAGAGAGGTGAAATTAGAAAGCAGGAGTTTTTCATCCTAATCTTCAGTCAGTCCCTGAAGATGAGAGTTGAAGAAGGGAACCAGCTTCCTGGTGTGTGTGTGACCTGTGCAGTCACACACGGCTCATGGTCAGAAGGCCCCAAGCTGGGTGCAATGCTCTACTGTTTCAATCCTAAAATTCTTATAAGTGTTGAGCCAAAGGCCCCTCATTTGCATTTGCACTTGCCTCACAAATTATTAGTCAGTCCTGCTGAAAATTCATGACAGATTAAATAAACAAGGCAAAGTGCATACACACATACACACGCTCACACAGTTGCCTAAGAAACAACATTCACACTTTGCAAAAACTTCTGTAGATTTTTTTACCAGTAAGTCAAATAATTTTAAAGACTTTATTTATTTTTAGAGAGAGGAAAAGAGAGAGAAAGGGAGGGAGAGAAACATCAATGTGTGGTTGCCTCTTGCACGCCCCCGACTGGGAATCTGGCCTGCAACTCAGGCATGTGCCCTGACTGGGAATCAAACTGGTGACCCTTTGGTTCACAGACCCGTTCTCAATTCACGGAGCTACACCAGCCAGGGCATGAGCCAAATAATTTTTACATGATTTCATGTCATAGTTTTTATCTTGAAGCTGTCAAAGTCCTTCAGCTCAAGAACACATCATTTCATCTCCTGAATTATTAATGCTTGGTCTCTCATGAGTGTTGCTATTTTTTGGTTGTGGCTTCTGAGCCAGTTCATCAAGAAGCTTATATTAGTTGTATAGAGTATTGTATGGTTAGTGACAGATTCAAAATGTAAGATTTATAAGTTTGAGGGGGTGAAGGGGATCTACTATATGGTGATGGAAGATGGTTTGACTTTGGGTGGTAGGCACAAAATGCAATATACAGTTCTTATATCATAGAAATATACACCCAAAATCTATATGATCCTATTAACCAATGTCACCCCAATAAATTTAATTTTAAAAAGATTTATAAGTTTAATCGCTAAAATAAAGAAATAACTGATTTGAGTGCCAGCAAATAAATATTTTATACACCACCAAGGGAAATGCAGCAAAAAGGGTCACAAGAAAAGTTTAGCCCACTAAGATAAAAAAGGAAAAAGGCAAAGGTTTCTGAGTCCGAGGGTTTCTGGGACCACGCATCAGTAATGTTCAGCAAGTCTCCTGGAACGCAGCCACATTCTTGATCCAAATTAGCACAGTGAGGAGAGCTCCATATAATTCAAAGATCATTTTTCAATTTCACAACTTTGATCTATTGTTCGAAAATTTTTGCAATTATACAACCCTATAAGTATACTAAAAACCATTTAATTGCACACTTTAAACAAGTTGATTGCATGGCATATAAATGATACCTCAATAAAGCTGTTGCATTTGTTTCCCATTGCTCCTATAATGAATTATCACAAACTTACTGGTGTACGCAACATACACTTACCATCTTACAGTCTGGAGGACAGAAATCTCAGGTAGACCAACATCAAAGTGTTGGTGGGACTTCGTTCCTCTGGGAGGCTCTGGAGGCAGATCTGCTCCTTGCCTTTTCTAGATCCTAGAAGCCACCAGCTTTGTGTGGTTTCGTGGCCCTCTTCCACCTTCACTTCGACCTCCGACTCTATCATCAGACCTTCTTCTTTGAGTCCCTTCTTCATTCTTTCCCCTATAAGGACCCTTGTGACCACACTGGGTCACCCAGGTCATCTCCCCATTTTCATGATCTTAACCTTATCATATCTGCAATAACTCCAGGATTAGGACCTAGACATCTCTGGGGAACCATTACTCTGTCTACCACACCTGTTTTTTTAAAGTGTAGGACAAATAGAATGTAGAACGTATATAAACTTCCTGTACAATTACTGTCCAAAATTATGCTTAGGGGACCTGCCTATTCTGATTGGCTCTGTGCTAGGCAGGTTTTACTCCACCATGTTCTGAATTCCATTGGCTATTGAGAAGTCTATTGTCAATCTGTCATTCCTTTGTAGGCAATCTGTCTTTTTCTCTCTCTGGCTGCTTTTCAGACTTTCCAAGTGTTTCCTGGTATTTTATAGTTTCACTATGACTCATCTAGAGACAGATACCCTTTGTATTTATACTGCTTGGGACACGTGGTTCTTCCAAAGTGAGGATCCATGTCTGTAGCTGACATGAATTCTCAATCATTATATTTTCATAAACTGCCTCTTTCCCAAGTCTCTCTAAATCTTTCAGACCTTTAATGAACTCCTTCTTCACATTTTCTTTTGCTTGAACTTCCAAATTCCATGCTAAATACTGTATTTTGCCATATATAATGTGCACCCACGTTTTTGTGCACGTTCTACATGGGATTATTTGGTTCATAGTATGTGATCATTATACCCATGTATAATGCACATCCTTATTTTTCCCTCAAAAATTTGGGCAAAAAAGTGCACATTATACACAGTAAAACAGGGAAGTATCTTCAGATCCAACTTTAGGTTAGTTCATTCCGCTCATAATACCTGGTCTCTCACATGTTTTGTGATTTTCAGTTGTGAGCTGGGCTCTATCTGTGGAAATTCTTTGAGTCATGAGCTTCAGATACATTTTTCTAGAGAAAATATGCATTTTGCTTCCAGCAGGCAATTGGAGACACTAATTACCAAGGGACCAATCTGAATTTCTTGGCTTGGAGTTTTTAAGACCACACAGGTAGTGGTTTATGGTTATAAACTATCAGAAAAACTCTTTCTACCCTCCACCCAGAGTCAGGTCAGGATAGATGAGCCTCTACCTATGGGTGAGTTATTTTCTTCTAGTTCTTCATTTCACCAGCAATGTAGCCCTTTGAATACCAATTTCATTTGGGACCTCCAATTTGATCCTCCATCACCTACGGACTAAGGTTTGCTGTTAGAACCAAAGGTCTAGATTAGCAAGATAGGCAAATGCTCTTTGAGTAGTTGTAGTTTTCACACATCCTTTGGGATTCCTGGTCTCAGATTGGTCTCTTAGAATTTGTTACTTTTTTACCTGTTCAGCTAGTACTATAAAGAAACAACAAACTATGTACATCTACTCCTTAGTTTTAAGTATTTCAAGTTAAAAGGATTTTTAGGATACTTGCTTTGCCGTATTGCCGGAGACTAAACTCTAGACTATTTCTTTAAAGTCTAATATTCCTAGATACTTATTATATCTTATATTTTATGAGATAAGGCAAATTATTTATTGTCTTCATTTTTGTCATGATGATGTTATTCAAAGTGAATATGAGCTCTATGATTCAAATAAATTTATAATACAATTACTAAGTGATTCTATTATGCTTCTTGTTCTCACATACAGAAAAAAAATTCCCGATGCTATGGTTATTACTGCAAAGGCCTACCCTTTTGTTTCCCAGTTTCAGCCATTTGGAAAAAAGATATATAAATAATAGCTGAATCCAATAAACCTAGCCTTTAAAACAAGTACACATAATTCAATGAATGCATCAAAACACAAAGACTGTTTCTCTTTTTTTCTTCAGTCTAACTTGTTCATTTTGGTGACACAGAAAGCAAGGCCTACAGCCAAGATGGAGGCACAGGTAGATACACTTTGCCTCCTCACACAACCAAAAGAAGGACGCCAACAAATTCAAAAACAAAAAATAACCAGAACTGCCAGAAAATCAAACTGTATGGAAGCCTGACAACCAAGGAGTTAAAAAAGAAAGATTCATCCAGATCAGTATGAGGGGCTGAGATTGGCAGCCGGAGTAGAGAGGATTTGGACTTGCAGCAAGGCAGCAGCTGGAGGACTAGGTGGTCCCACATTTGCATGTGAGTAAATTGGGAGGAACAACTGGGGAGTGAGACAGACCACGAGGCTCAGGGTTGCAGCATGGGGAAATAAAACCTCAAAACCTCTAACTGAAAATACCTGTGGGGGTTGCAGCAGCAGAAGAAATTTCCAGTCTCACAGTAGAGTTCATTGAAGAGACTCACAGGGTTCTAGAACATTCCACCTGGGAATCAGCACCAGAAGGGCCCAATTTGTTTGTGGGTAGTGGGAAAAGTGATGGAAAGCTGGCCAAGAGCTGAGCAAGTGGCATTGTTCCCTCTTGGACCCCTCCCCTACATACGGTCTCACAACGTAGCTACATGGGTTGTCCTGCCCTGGCAAATACCTAAGGTTCTGCCTCTTAAAACATAACAGGTGCACAAAAACAAAAAAATATAGCCCAAGTGAAAGACCAGATTAAAACTCCAAAAATAGAAGTAAGCAATGAAGAGATGCAGAGTTCAACAAACTAGAAATCAGTATGCTCACTGAAATGGTTGAGTATGGTCGCAAAATAGAGGAAAAAGTGAAGGCTATAAAAAGTGAAATAAAGGAAAATAAAGGGAACCAAAAGTGAAGGAAAAGAAACCAGAACTCAAATCAATGGTTTGGACTAGAAAGAAGAAATAAACATTCAACCAGAACAGAAGGAAGAAACAAGAATTCAAAAAAATTGGGAGAGGCTTACGAACCTCCAGGACAACTTTAAACTTTCCAACATCTGAATTACTGGGGTGCCAGAAGGAGAAGAGGAAGAGCAGAAATTGAAAACTTACTTGAAAAAATAATGAAGAAAAATTCCCCCAATCTGGCAAAGGAAATAGAGTCCCAGGAAGTCCAGGAAGCCCAGAGAGTCCCAAACAAGTTGGACCCAAGGAAGCACACACCAAGACACATCAGAATTACATTAATGAATATTAAAGATAGGAAGAGAACCTTAAAAGCAGCAAGAAAAAAGGAGAGAGTTGCCTACAAAGGAGTTCCCATAAGACTATTAGCTGATTTTCCAAAGAAATCTTACAGGGAAAAAGGGGCTGGAAAGAAGTATTTGAAGTCATGAAAAAGAAGGCCCTACATCCAAGATGACTCTATCCAGCAAAGCTATCATTCAGAATGGAAGGGCAGATAAGTTCTTCCTAGATAAGGTCAAGTTAAAGGCTGTTTCACAGCCTAGATAAGGTCAAGTTAAAGTCAAGTTTCTCCCTAGATAAGTTCCTCATCACCAAGCCCTTATTACCCATATTTTTCAGAACATAAGACACACCTAGGTTTTAGAGAAAAATAATTTTGAAGCAAAAAATGTGGTAAAATATTTAATAACATAAATAACATAATATTCACCAATGTAAATGTAAACAGAACTCAACAGCAGCATTAACAACCATTATTCCTCCCAAATTAGGGGGTGGGTCTTATAGTCTGAAAATACAGTGTAAGAAATGTCAAAGGGACTTACCTAAGAAAAAGAAGATGGTCAAAAATATGAACAGAAAAATGACAACAAACTCACAACTGTCAACAACTGAACCTAAATAAAAACAAAAACAAACTAAGCAAACAACTAGAACAGGAACAGAATCACAGAAATGGAGATCACATGGAGGGTTATCAGCAGGGAAGTGGCCGGGGGAGGATGGAGGAAAAGGTAGAAGGAATAAGAAGCATAAATGATAGGTACAAAATATATAGGGGGAGGTTAAGAATAGTATGGGAAATGCCCTGGCTGGCGTAGCTCAGTGGATTGAGCACAGGCTGTGAACCAAAGTGTCGCAGGTTCGATTCCCAGTCAGGGTACATGCCTGGGTTGCAGGCCATGACCCCCAGCAACTGCACATTGATGTTTCTCTCTCTCTTGTTCTCCCTCCCTTGCCTCTCTGAGAATAAATAAAATCTTAAAAAAAAATAGTATGGGAAATAGAGAGGCCAAAGAACTTATATATATGACCTATGGACATGCTGGGGGTGGGCAGTGCAGTGTAGAGGGGAATAAAGGGGAGAAAAAATGGGGCAACTGTAATAGTATAATTAATAAAATATATTTAAAAGAAAAAAGAAAGCAAGGTCTGAACTGGTTCCAGACTTGCCCATGGATATCAGGCTATGGGAAGCAAGATAGGATGGAAGCCATCTTCAGACTCTTTTGCTTAAACGCACTAATTGGAATCGCTTCATCTTCCTGACTATTCCTCTGACTGTTCCTGTGAAACCATGATGGCTCTCTCATTTAAAAAGGAAAATCCTGTCTGGTGGAATTTATTTATGAGACTACTTGGCACAGTTTATTGCCTTAAAATCTGAAGATTCAAGGTACTCAATACACTGAAGAGAACAGAAAAAGAGGAACTATGTGCACCACCCCCCTCACGAATGCTGCTCACACCTGAGTCCCTGCCTGCTGAGTTTGAACTCAGACTGCAAGGACCGTGTGTTCCCTTCTGGGAGCCCAGGTGGACCTAGCAAACCTGCCATCTCCTTTCATGATTTCATTACCAACCAGCTGGATCCTATGTGAGCCAATACTGTGACCTCAAACGGACTGAGATGGGCAGCTGAACCAAAGACTACTCCTGTTCATAGGCGGACCTGCAGCCTGGCTCCAGAGAGCAGCCCAGTGCAGCCTGTGCCAATGGCACATGGCCAACCCCTCATCTCATTCCTCTTGGATGGTTTGAAATAAGGACCAAGAAAGTGGACTGGTGAGGGGCAGACCAAGCAACAGATGGACAGCCAGTGGCAAGTCACCACAATGGCACACCTTAGAAAGGCAGGTCCTGCTATGAAAAAAGTCCCCCGCCCCCTAGAATTGCTGCAAGTTACCAGAGCCGCTGTCTGACCATCAGAGGCTCAGATATCTCCCAATGTCCCATTTCTGTGATAGTGATGGCTTCCTGTATTTCTTACTCCCTCACAATCTCACAATTGATCCTCATCAACAGATGTAATCTGAGTACTTCAGTCATGACAACCTGAATGGGCCTAGCATCTACTTTGCTTGGAGATTCAATGAGCCTGTGGGCTGAAGGAAATGACAGCACATCTAAATTGCTCAGTTTCGAACTACATGAGTTATATACATTAGGCCTGCAGCAACAACTACGCCTAGGAATCAATGGCAGTGGTAACGTTGCCCATAAATGTAACCAGAATACAAGTGTTCATATCTCTGTCAAACTGTTTCACAGCCATCAAACACAAAAAATCACTTCAACTCAATTGAAAAACAAACAAATTTAACAGAGTACCTTGTTTCTTTTCTAGGACTATTTTCTTTTCAAAATTTATGTTCAGAAATTAAAAAAAGAGAGAGAAAATAATAAACATCCCCATATGTCTACCAACAAGAATGAACAACAACTAAACCTGACATATTCGCATCTAGTCATTTGCTAAATTTAAAATAAAAAAAAGTAAAGTTCCTTTAGCCTTCAACCTCACAAAACTGTTTTCTGCTGAACTCAGAGATTTCAATGCCAAAGCCCAATAACATTATGACTAATCACTTTTCCCTGAGAAGCTCATGTGCTCAAAGACACCTTTTTAAAACTTCAGCAGGCCAAAGCAAACTCTTGGACTTTCTTCCAAAGGTCCTGAGTTGGATGAGCCCAAATCAATGGGAGTACAAGGGAGCCTCTTGTTCCTTCGATGGCCTACTGTTTTAGACCTTCCCTGAAACATCCCTATGCAGCAGGGAGGAAGGAGGCCATCTGGGGACAGAAAGCCAGCACTGAAACAGCCACAACCAACCGCCTTGTGCAAATTAGACTCAAATAAAGAATCTACCTCAGAGATTTGGGCTCAAGGCCCTTTTGCCCCTGGGCAGGACACAGGCAGAGAGGAAAGTTGCAGTAAACTTTAACCCAAGAGGCGGCTATACACCAGAACCTGTAAGCAGTATCCTGAGGGGAACCCAGATTAAAAGCTGGGAGGAGCTTTCAGACACACTTAAACCCCTCATGTTCCCTTCAAGTTCCACAAAGTCACCTGCCAAAATCAAACCTAGCCATCTGGCAATGTTTTATCCCAGTTAGACTAGTTATAATATTTTTCACAGAGTATTTTGGAAGAACTTCTGCCTCAAGCTTTGTAGAAGACATAAGTAAAAACCTAGGAAAATAATATGACTCTCAACTGGCTTTTCAGCAGACTCACATATACCACAGTGTTCAGTCCTACACTATTAACAGTAAAGAACCTTCTAGTTCAAAGTGCACTGGTAAGTGGCTGTTATATACCAGTGCTACCTCTAGAGGTCAGTCTAGGACAAGGACTCAAACATAGTGCTTACATCCTTCAGCAAAGTTCAACTTTCACTTAAAATTAAAGAAAAGGAAATCTTAGTGATTAATGTTGGGTAGGATATGGGTGATTTTTTATATTTCTATTTTTGAAGTTTTATTTTAAAAGAGCATTATTCATTAAGTTAAAAGAATAAAACCAATGGAGAAAGTGGAACCTTTGTACACTATTGTTAGAATTATAAAATGGTACAGCTGCTGTGGAAAATGGTATGGTACTTCCTCAAAAAACTAGAAATGGAATTACCATATCATCCATAAATCCAACTTAGTGGGTATATATCTTAAAAAAGTGAAAGCAGGACCTTGAAGAGATATTTGTGCACCCATGTTCATAGGGCCATTGCTCAGAGTAAGTAGCCCAGCAACCTGAACACCCATCAATAGATGCATGGACAAACAAAACGTGGTACAAACACACAATGGAACATTATCCAGCCTTGAAAGGAAATTCTGACATATGCTACAACATGAATGAGCCTTAACGACATTATGCTGTATGAAATAAGCCAGTCCCATGAAAAGACAAATACTGTGATGCCACTTCTATGAGGTCCCTAAAGGAGTCCAATTCATAGAGAGAGAGGGTAGAATGGAGGTGCCTGGGGACGGGAAGTGAGGAGTTGCTGTGTAATGGGTGTGGAATTTTAGTTAGGGAAGATGAAAAGTTCTGGAGATGATGGTGGTGAGGGGTGCACAGCAATGTGCATGTACTTAATGCCACTGAACTGTACACTTAAAAATGATAAGGAAGGTAAATTTTATGTCATGTATTTTTTTTACTGCCATTAAATTTTTTTTCTTTTTTTATTATTAATTTTTTAATCATTGTTCATATACAGTTTTCTCCTTTTTACTCCCAATCCAGCCCCCCCTCCCACCCTCCCCACTTCCCTCCCATTACCACCCTCCCCTTAGTCTATGACCATGTGTCCTTTAAGTTTGTTCCTGTGAACCCTTCCCACTCTCCCCTTAAATTCCCTCTTCTCTCCCCTCCGGTCACCATCAGCCTGTCCTCTATTTCAGTGTCTTTGGTTACATTTTGCTTCTTTCTTTGTTTTGTTGTTTAGGTTCCTGTTAAAGGTGAGATCATGTGGTATTTGTCTTTCACTGCCTGGCTTGTTTCACTTAGCATAATGTTTTCCAGCTCCATCCAAGCTGTTGCAAAGGGTAGGAGCTCCTTCTTTCTTTCTGCTGCATAGAATTCCATTGTGTAAATGTACCATAGTTTTTTGATCCATTCATTTACTGATGGGCATCTTGGTTGCTTCCAGCATCTAGCTATTGTAAATTGTGCTGCTATGAACATTGGGATGCATTGGTTCTTTTGAATTGGTGTTTTAGTATTCTTAGGATAGAGTCCCAGCAGTGGAATTGCAGGGTCAAAAGGCAGATCCATTTTTAGTTTTCTGAGGAAGTTCCATACTGCTTTCCATAGTGGTTGTACCAGACTGCAGTCCCACCAACAGTGCACTAGGGTCCCCTTTTCTCCACAACCTCTCCAACACTTGTTGTTTGTTGCTTTGTTTATGATGGCCATTCTGTCTGGTGTGAAGTGGTATCTCATTGTGGTTTTAATTTGCATCTCTCTGATAGCTAGCGATATTGAACATCGTTTCATGTGTCTGGATTTTCTGTATGTCCTCCTCGGAGAAGTGTCTGTTCAAGTCCTTTGCCCACTTTTTAATTGGATTCCTTGTCTTCTTAGAGTGCAGTTGTGTAAGTTCTCTATATATTTGGGAGATTAAACCCTTGTCTGAGGTGACATTGGCAAATCTGTTTTCCCAGTTGGTTCTCTTTTAATTTTGATACTGTTTTCTTTAGCTGTCCAGAAGCTTTTAATTTTGATGAGGTCCCATTTGTTTATCCTTTCCTTTATGTCCCTTGCTCTAGGGGACACGTCAGTAAAAAAGTTTCTTCATGAAATATCTGAGATTTTCCTACCTACGTTCCCCTCTAGGACTTTAATGGTGTCATGTTTTATATTTAAGTCTTTTATCCACCTTGAACTTATTTTTGTATATGGTGTAAGTTGGTGCTCAAGTTTCATTTTTTTGCACGTAGCTGTCCAGTTCTCCCAACACCATTTGTTGAAGAGGCTATTTTTATTCCATTTTATGTTGCTGCCTCCTTTGTCAAATATTAATTGACCATAGAGACTTGGGCTTATTTCTGGGCTCTCTGTTCTGTTCCATTGGTCTATGTGCCTGTTTTTTATGCCAGTACCAGGCTGTTTTGATTACAGTAGCCTTGTAATATAGTTTAGTGTCGGGTATTGTGATCCCTCCTACTTTACTCTTCTTTCTCAATATTGCAGCAGCTATTCGGGGTCGTTTATAATTCCATATAAATTTTTGAAGTGTTTGTTCTATGTCTGTGAAATATGCCATTGGTACTTTAATAGGAATTGCATTGAATGTGTAAATTGCTTTGGGTAGTATGGACATTTTGATGATATTAATTCTTCCAATCCATGAACATGGTATATGTTTCCATTTGTTTGTGTCTTCCTTGATTTCTTTCTTCAGTGTCGTGTAGTTTTCTAAAAACAGGTCTTTTACCTCTTTGGTTAGGTTTATTCCTAGATATTTTATTTTTCTTTTGGCTATTTCAAATGGGATTGTTTCCTTGATCTCTGCTTCTGCTGTTTCATTGTTGGTGTACAGAAATGCCTTTGATTTCTGGATATTGACTTTGTATCCTGCTGTTTTGCCAAATTCATTTATTAGGTCAAGCAGTTTTTTGGTAGAGTCAATAGGATTTTCTATGTATACTATCATGTCATCTGCAAAGAGTGACAGTTTTGTTTCCTCCTTTCCGATTTGAATGCCTTTTATTTCTTTTTTCTTGTCTGATTGCTGTGGCTAAAACTTCCAGTACTATATTGAATAGAAGTGGTGAAAGTGGACAGCCTTGTCTTGTTCCTGATCTTAATGGAAAAGGTTTTAATTTTTGCCCATTGAGAATGATGTTGGCTGAAGGTCTCTCATATATGGCCTTTATTATGTTGAGGAATGCTCCCTCTATTCCCAGTTTGCCGAGTGTTTTTATCATGAATGGGTGCTGTACCTTATCAAATGCTTTTTGTGCATCAATTGATATGATCATGTGGTTTTTGTCTTTGCTTTTGTTTATGTGATGTATTACATTTACTGACTTGCGAATATTGAACCATCCTTGCATCCCTGAAATGAATCCCACTTGGTCATGGTGTATAATCTTTTTAATGCATTGTTGGATGCGGTTTGCCAGTATTTTGTTGGAGATTTTAGCGTCAATGTTCATCAGTGATATTGGCCTGAAGTTTTCTTTCTTTGTTGTGTCTTTATTTGGTTTTGGAATTAGGATGATGTTGGCTTCATAAAAAGAGTTTGGGAGACTCCCATCTTTTCGGATTTTTTGGAATAGTCTGTGAAGGATAGGGGTTAGCTCTTCCTTAAATGCTTTGTAGAATTCTCCTGTGAAACCATCTGGTCCCGGGCTTTTGTGTGTTGGGAGTTTTTTGATTACTGCTTCAATTTCTTTTGTTGTTATTGGTCTGTTCAGACTTTCTGCTTCTTTTTCATTGAGTTTTGGAAGATTATATTTTTTCTAGAAAGTTGTCCATTTCATCTAGGTTTTCAAATTTTTTGGCATACAGCTGTTTGTAGTAATTTCTTACAATCCTTTGTATTTCTGTGGTATCTGTTGTAATCTCTCCTCTTTCATTTCTGATTGTGTTTATTTGGGTCTTCTCTCTTTTTTTCTTGATGAGTCTGCTTAAAGGCTTGTCTATTTTGTTTATCTTTTCAAAGAACCAGCTCTTGGATTCATTGATCCTTAGAATTGTGCTTTTAGTCTCTATGTCATTTAATTCTGCTCTGATCTTGGTTATTTCCTTCCTTCTGCTTGCTCTGGGCTGCCTTTGTTGTTGTTCCTCGAGTTCTTGTAGACGTAGGGTTAGGTTGTTTGTTTGGAATGTTTCTAACCTTTTTAGGTGGACCTGTATAGCTATGAACTTCCCTCTCAGGACTGCCTTGGCTGTGTCCCATAAGTTTTGGGTTGTTGTGAGTTCGTTTTCATTTGTTTCCAGAAACCTTTTGATTTCTTCCCTAATATCATTCTTGACCCATTCATTGTTTAATAGCATGCTATTTAATCTCCATGATTTTGAGTGTTTTTGGTTTTTTTTCCTTTGGGTTGGTTTCTAGCTTCAGTCCCTTGTGGTCTGAGAAAATGCTTAGTATGATTTCAATTTTCTTGAAATTCTTGAGGCTTGTTTTGTGTCCTATCATGTGGTCTATCTTTGAGAATGTTCCGTGTACATTTGAAAAGAATGTATATTTAGCTTCTTTTGGATGGAGGGCTCGGTATATATCAGTAAAGTCCATTTCATCAAGGGTATTGTTCAATGCCACAATATCTTTGTTGATATTTTGTTGAGAAGATCTGTCCATTTTTGATAGTGGGGTGTTAAAATCTCCCACTATAATTGTGTTGCTGTCCATATCTTTCTTGAAGTCCTCTAAGATTTTCTTTATGTATTTCGGGTGCTCCTATGTTGGGTGCATATATATTTACAATATTTATGTCTTCTTGATGGATTCTTCCCTTGAGTATTATGAAGTGACCTTCTGGGTCTCTCTTTATGGACCTTTTTTGGAAGTCTATTTTGTCTGATATGAGTATTGCTACCCCAGCTTTTTTTTTCCTGTCCATTTGCTTGGAAGATTTGTTTCCAGCCCTTCACTTTCAGCCTGTGTAGGTCTTTTATCCTGAGGTGGGTCTCTTGTAGACAGCAGATATGTGGGTCATTTTTTCTTATCCAATCAACTATTCTATGTCTTTTGATTGGAGCATTTAATCCATTTACGTTTAAGGTTATTATTGATAGGTACTTATTCATTGTCTTTTATGTACATGTGTTCCCCCCTCTCTCTCTCTCTCTCTCTCTCTCTCTCTCTCTCTCTCTTCTCTCCTCCTTAAAGCAGTCCTTTTAGAATCTCTTGCAGAGCTGGTTTGGTCGAGGTGTATTCTTTTAGACTTCTTTTGTCTGGGAAGCTTCTTATTTGGCCTTCTATCTTGATCGAGAGCCTTGCTGGATATAGTTGCCTTGGTTGCAGACCTCTGGTTCTCATTACCTGGAGTATTTCTTGCCATTCTCTTCTGGCTTGAAGTGTTTCCATTGAGAAGTCAGCTGTTAGCCTTATTGGGGCTCCCTTGTATGTTACTTCCTTCTTCTCCCTTGCTGCCTTTAAGATTCTCTCTTTGTCTTGAAATTTTGTCATTTTAATTATGATGTGCCTTGGGGTGGGTCTCTTTGGGTTCCTCTTGATTGGGACTCTCTGTGTTTCCTGGATTTGTGCGACTTTTTCTCTCATCAAATTAGGGAAGTTCTCCTTCATTACTTGTTCAACTAGGTTTTCAATCCCTTGCTCTTCTTCTTCACCTTCTGGTATCCCTATTATACGGATATTATTACGTTTCATATTGTCTTGCATTTCTCTTAATCCCTCCTCATTCTTTCTGAGCCTCTTTTCCTTTTCTTGCTCTTTCTGGATGCTGTTTTCTACTTTGTCCTCCAGCTCACTAATCCGATCTTCTGCTTCATCGATCCTGCTTTTCATTCCTTCTACTGTGTTCTTCAGTTCAGAAATTGTATTCTTCATTTCCTCTTGACCTTTGTTGAGAGTTTCTATTTCCTTTTTCATGTTTATATAGTTTGCAGTGAGATTGATGTAGTTTCCCTCTAATTTCTGAAAGCTCATTGTGAGTTCATTGAACTTCCTGGTAATCATTGTTTTGAACTCACTATCTGATAGTTGAGTTGCCTCTATTTCATTTAGCATTTTTCCTGAGGCTTCCTCGTTTCCCTTCAGTTGGGGGGTTGTTTCTTTGTTTTCTCATTGTTCGTGGGTTTCTTCTTTGTTCTTCTTGTTTGTTAATTTGAACTGTTCTGATTCCCTGTAATTATGGTGTGAACTTCTGTGGTAGAATCTTTGTGTGTTTCAGTGGTGCAATCTCCTTCGTGTATCCTGGTGTTCACAGCTTCCCCCTACTTGTAATTAGGTAACATTCTTAATCTTTCTGAGCCTGTTTCCTATATTTTTATACTTCAGTCACCTTCAAAGCACTCTCCATTGGATGCAATACACCTTTCAAGATATTTTTTCCACTGCACAAAACAGTTTTCGAACTCGTCGATTTTGATGCCTTTTATTGCTTCTGCCAGTTTTTGTTTCACTTCTTCCACATCAGCAGAATGTTTCCCTTTGAGGACTTTTTTCATCCTTCTCGGGATCCAGTCAGCTCACGTCCCTGGAGCCCACAGCAGTCCGGCGGCAGAGCCTCCACCGGGGTGTGCACGGTCACCACGGCCCCCACCCCACCTGCCGGCTGCAGCAGCTGCTCCGCCATTAAAAAATTTTAAGATAAAGGTAATATTTTTCTTTACTAAAGGAGTGCTTATTTTAACTGGCATTAAATGTTGTTTAAACTTGAATCTTCTAGAAGGTAAAAGAGGGCAGAAGTCAAGTAAGGACAAAACTCATATGAACTACTATTCAGAAATAAATTGATTTATGGACCAGCTTATAGATTTTGTAAAAAATCTTTTTAGCTAGAGTTGTTCCAATTGATTTATGCAACAATCTAGGCCTTGGAATTGCAATTACAAGTTGTTCCAATTATTGTTTGTTATGGTGGATAACAAACAATATTTATCTCTGCTCCCTCCAGAAACCTGGAAATACAACCAAGAATAAAGGGATCATCCTAACTAGACTTATTTTGGTGATCATTTCACAATATATGCAAATATGAAATTACATTGTATATTGGAAAATAATGTGCTATATATCTATTATACCTCCATAAAAACTTTTAAAGTAAAAATATAGGGCCACAGGTGACAGATCTCAATATACACAATGAACAACAAAAAGATCAACATTTTGGAAGATGGGAAATAATGCAAGAGAGGTAAGGTGAATGACTGGTGGAGTGGACAAAGCTGATATTTATGTAAGGGAAAAAGAAAACACCAGTGAAAAAGAAGTCAAAATGTCTCCCAAAGGATATGGCAAAGGTCAGGGTCTGCAGACACCAGGGGTGACACAGCACAAATGAGGAGCCTGGAGCCCATGAGTCCCTCCCCTCTCCACTCCTGCAGAAACTCAACTAGAACACACCAGACATGAGAGGGCAGGTCTGACATGCTGCACAAACAGGGAGTTGAAATCAGATACATACACTGAATGGTGAGAACCCCCCACAAATATACACACCCTCTTCAGACACTTTCCTTAGATAAGCAGTAAGGATGCTGAGTGGAAAGTAGCAGGTCCTCTTTGGGAGACACTGTGTGACAAGGAGAAGAGATGCACAGGTACTGCTACCGGAGAGCTCATTGAGAAAGTTGGACCCCTGCCAATTACTCTGAAAACATGCCCAGGGGCTGTTAGTCAAATCCACAGACACAAATCTCAGACCTTGTTAGTACACAATCTTTCTTAGGTACAATATACCTCTTTCTTAGGCACAATATACCACTACCTATCACTAGGCAGCTTCTAACATTAAAGGTACAGGACAAAACAAAACAAAATTCAGTATAGAACTATGAGGAAACCATAGCAATACAAGGAATGAAAGAGTTTTAAAAAACAACTATAATATCCTCAGAAAGCCTGGAGAAGATATTACATCCAGTACTCAGTAATAGCATAGAGTAAGGAAAAACATATAGAGAAAGAAACTGCAAATGAAATACATGGTAGTTCAAATGGAAACTTTAATGAAAGGGGTCAATCTGTGGAAATCTCTGAGGAAGAAGAACAAAAAGACAGAGATGACCAAGAGAAGACAGAAAATCAAAGGTCTAACACCTGACTATAGTGGGAGTTCTTGAAAGAGTTATGCTTGGGAAGAAAAATAAGTAACTGAAATGAAGCTATCATTTGAACTCTCCTGATGACAGCCAAGTGACAGCATGATCTGTGAACAAACAGATAAGCCAGGTTGAATGACCCAGCTGTACCCTTGGTCCAGGAGAGAACAGAAAAAAAAGGGGTGAGCAGTCAGGGAGGAACTTAATCAAAGAAATAATACAAAAATATGCATATATCCCAAACAGAAGGATATGTTTCAGATCAAGTATGAATTCTACATGTAGGGAGATATGGGACAGGAGACTGTAGGTCTGGCTTATGAACTTGGTAGTAATAGTTGTCTTTATTATGTATTTCTTTAATAAGAATGTGTTTAGGTATAACAATCTAGGCCTTTGGCTATTTTAGAGACATTAATGTGCTATCTGTGATTTTGTGACCTCCTTTCTTCCAGTCCCTGGTAAAGTTGTGCTCTACACCCTTAGTTACTTCTCCCTTTAGCAGAAACCAATTAGGAAAAACTGGTTTCATCCCGGTGGGGTGACTGTGTGTTACCTGCCTGGACATTGATGCTGCTGCTGTTCCCAGCCCCCTGACCTGGCTCTGTCGATGAGACAGAGGTCCAACCAGAATCATCTGAGTGCCCAGGGCACCAACCACACAGGATTCAGTTCATGCTCCACAAAATCCCAATGAAGTGCCCGAAGTGTAAAGGTTCAGGAACAACGTCCAACATTGCAGCTAACCTCCTGCTGTGAAATATCATGTGAACACTTCTCTCATTCATTCATCTCATTTTTATCATTTTTAATGTTTTTGAAGTGAGGGGAAAGGAGAGAAGAACACCAAAATTTTATGAAAAAGAGAGCCCCAAATTTTGTGAGACAGCAGTGTTTTCAAAATTGGGACTGTCTCCAGTTTCCCAAGGGTTATGCATGTGGTTATGAGCCCCGCCCCTCTGACATCTGAATCTGAAAATTTCAGTGAAGTAGAGGTTGGGCAAAAGTAGGTTTATAGTTGTTCATACGGAAACTACAATAATTAATAAATAATACAAGAACAAAGTGTGTTTCACATACAACTGTAAACCTACTTTTTCCCACCCTGTATATACATTTAAATATACCATAGAAAGAAAGAATATCCCCCACCCCCCGTTTGTCCCCCAGGGTAGGTGAGGCTCTGACTGCCTGGACCCACAGCCCCCACTGCCCAGACAAGTCCCCATCCCCACTTTCTCCCCTCTTCTCTCTGGAGCTCTCAGAAGTTATCTTCCCTTCAGGCTGCGGGGCACCACTGAGATTTGGGGGATAGGGAGATACTCAGGGGGCAGAGGGCCTGATTAGGCCCCCCATCTATCAACTTCAGCAACATCTTCACTGGAGAATCAGGCAGTAGTCCAGTTAATAAAAATGTACTTTGATTTCCTATTGTCATTGTTGGAAACCTCCCAGGGAGATAATCCACACCCTTCAAACCAGGTAAGTTTCACAGACTACCTTCACTGTTCACATGTATTTGTCTATATACAAGCACACAGGATCATGATATAAGCATGTACCCTCAAAATGTTCGACATTCACTCTTCATTTCACCATATGAAGATAGTCAAAGCATTCTGATGTCCCCCTCATTTTTTAAGAGTACAATTAGCATATATAACTTTCATAAATCAGATAAAGCAAAGCTACTTCCGTTGGGGAAGAAAAATAAATAAGTGAATTGAAGCCATCCTTTGAAAACTGGCCTCGTGACAGCAGGACCTGTGGGCACACAGATGAGTCCGGCTGAATGACCCAGCTGCACCCTCACCCATGGGGGTGAATGTTTAACAAGAGGACTTCTGGTCACTTCTGAACTTTTCAGTCCAATTAGGTTAGTTGACCTGCTTCCCTGCACCCTACATCTAGAAGCATTTCAAATAACCCATTAAAAGCTGTTTCCTGCCTCAGAACAGTGTATGGTTATCATTCAGGTGAGTTTTGTTTATTGTCCTTCAATAAAACTGAAAAAGCCATTTCCATGAATGTCTTATATATTCTTCTTATATTTAAACCTAGGCTGAATACATTTTTTAGGTAATTGTAGCAAATTTTTAATTGTTTATAACCATATATGGTCATTTTTTTTCCCATCTGACATGTATTTTTCCCAGCCTTGGAACTTTACCAACAAAGTCTATGTTCAAATTTCACCCTTTTAAAATTGCATCTAATAGTAAAATATTCACTGTCAACTTGGCTAGAACTGCTGAACTTCTGGAATCTCCTATTACTCATTACATCACGGATCTATGTGCCGAGGGAAGGGGGGGAGATAGTAAATATTTTAGGTGCTGCAGTTTGTATGGTCTCTATTGCAACTACTCATAGAGTGAAAGCAGCCACAGGCAATATATAAACAGTGGGTGTGGCTGCATTCCAATAACACTCTAGCTGTGTTATGACAAAGATTGGAACTGACAGTTCTGCCTCACTTTCTCCAGAAGTTGAATTTCAGCAGTAGTAGGACAGCTGTAGCAAGAAAGAACCAGGACATCCCAGGCCCTAGAGTCAGTAGATGTAGCAACCTAACCATAGGAACCTGACCAAGGCCAGTGTGTCAGTTCTCTACCATTTATTGTCACAATCTTGGCTGGGCTCATCTGGGCTCACTCACATGGCTACAGTCAGATGATTGGCTGGATGGGGACTACTGTTCTAAGGTGTCTTCATCTGCTGGTGTCAGCTAGTGCTGCCTAACAGCTAGGCCACCTGTCTCTAGCTGGCTAGGCTGAGCTGACTGACAGGATGGAGGATGGAGGACAGGTTCTGACAGCAATGTACCACCTACCCGTGCAAGTCCCTGACCAAAGCCAGAGTCAGAGAGTGGGAACAGCAAAGTCACATGGCGAAGGGGGTTGTGGACAGGGACAACAGCAATGTGTAGCCATTTTGTGATCTATTATCCTCAGTTATTCTAGCCAAATGTATGTAGAAAAACTAAAAGCCAATTTCAAACCAGAACAGATCAGTCCAAGGGAATCCAGATCAAAGCTGAGGTTGAAATGTTTCAGCAAGTGTGCAGAGATCAGGGCAGCAAGTTAAAAACAAGCCCCAAGGCCCAGTTACGAGGAACACCAAGTTCAGAGACAAGTAGTTCAGTTACTGAGGAGACAGAGTCCAGGGCATCCACCTCATTTCAAAGGTCACATCTGGTGGTTTATTAAATCCATACCTATTTCAAAAGCAGACTCATTTTCAGGTGCAATGAGCACCACAATGCCCATATTCCCTGGTAGAGAGGTGGCAGTAAAGACACTAAGAAGAGTAGGTTTACTGAAAGAGGACAATTTCTGATTGGGACCCAGGCAAACAAGGCAGCTTGTTCTCTGTCCCACAGTGGGCTGGCCACTGAGATATCAGCATGGCCCACACCAGGAAGTCCTGGTCCTTCGAAGGCAACACTGGCTCCGACTCTGCATGGCAATGAGACTGGAACCAAATCATATAAATTTAAACATTCCTATCTATGGGTCCATGTGGCAAACTTGCTTATTTGATTTTTTTCTTCTTAAAATACATTCATCCTCTCCAATTCTTACTTGAGACCTAGTATGTGCCTGGCACTAGGCGTATGATGCAGAACGAAAACCAAGTGAAGCATATTACCAATGAGGTTTTCCAAGGTCAAGCTACTTTTCTATTCTGAGATTTAAATGTATTGTGTTTTTTAAAAATTTTATTTATTTATTTTTAGAGAGAGAAAAAGAACGAGAAGGGGAGGGAGAGAAACATCAATATGTGGTTGCTTCTTGCACGCCCCCTACTGGGGACCTGGCCTACCACCCAGGCATATGCCCCTACTGGGAATCAAACTGGTGACCCTTTGGTTCGCAGGCCCGTGCTCAATTCACTGAGCTACACCAGCCAGGGCTAAATGTATTAGGTTTTAAGCAGGAAAAGACTGGTCTTGATGACAGCTTTTTAATTTTTTTTAATTCACTAAGATCTCTGGTCATGATATGTCTGAGTTGTGATAATAATTTTTTAAATCTTCTGTTTTAATATTTTTTTTAAAAAATCAACCTCGTCCAGTTTAAGTTCATTTTACAAGGTCAGAATCAAGATGTACCATTTCTACTCATTTAAGATTAATGTTTAATAGTTCTCTCACACACAGAATTTTCATGCATAGGTAATGCATTTCAACATTTTATTTCCTACTAGAGAATGTTCAGGAGAATCTGAATATGGCAAGTGAACCAAACTGCAAGAGTGAAATGAACCATAGGAAAAAGACTGAAACACATGCCCAGAAAAACTGCCTCTTGAGACTCTAGAAAAGTTTCTGCTGACTCAGCTAAAACAATTACTGAGCTGCTATCCATGATGTTCCAGGCTCTGGAGACAAGAAATGTGCACATCGCTATTACTGTGCCCACATGGCTCTCACAGAGATCATATACCATCCGAATAACAATGGTACTGGAGTCCTCATGAAGCTCATAGCCCAGTAGAATAGATGAAGACCACCAAACAGAGTGTCATAAAGGGACACCCAGTGGGCACAAATGATTCTGACCCATCAAGTTAATTCAACCCAGTTAGGAAGCTACATTATTTATATTTCTTAACAGAAGGTTCTCCTTACACCCTATGCAGAATATATGGTCAGGAACATTTTAATCTTGTGTTCCTGACCACGCAAGGAGTACAGCCAGCACACAGTGCCGTTGCTGACCTGAGTGGGCATCACTGTTAACCTGCAGGCTGACTCTGTTTACTGGCTGAAAGAAGTAGCAATAACTCTTTCCTGGCTAAAAATATTTTGAAACTCAGAACTCACCTTACTGACTAAAATAATTACAAAAATAAAGTTTGCACTCAATTCTCTTAACCTGTTCTCTCTCTGTATAGGAAAGGTACATTTGAAAACCTTTGATTTAAGAAGGGAAAACAGTAGCTTTCCTCAGGTCACAAGACCAAAAATTTAGTACTCCCGGGGAAGGCAACAGGACACCCTTCGACCTGATTTTCCAGCAGCTCTCTGCACACAATAGCTCAAGAAGAAAGAGGTATTGGTCACAAGATACCCTGAGATTCCCTACTTCCAGCCAAAGAGGTACAACCAGTTCCACCTATTTACATTAACTCAGCTTAAATGTGAGTTGTAAAGATTCAGTCACTGCTATTGAGGAAAGAGCTATGTGTACACTTCTTAAGTCTTAGATACATAAGAATACAATACATTTCCCTTTTTTACAGTAAGGCACCTAAAAGTAATAAATTATTTTTGGAATTTTTAGTTCAAAAGTCTTAGAAACTGATATCTAATCTAATTGGGCACCAATAACATTAAGAAATATTAGCTTTTCATCAAGCAAAGTAGTACAATAACAAGAAAACCTTTCTCTGGCCTTAAAAAAAAGAAAAATGAAAAAAAAAACTTCCCACAATTTCCCCATGTACTCCCTGATGCCTGAAAGAACTTTAAAAGTGGCCAAAACCTTCAATGATACACCTAAAAAAGAAGGCCTAAAATACAAATATTCCATGATATAGAACAAAGAACTTTTTAATTAGGTAACACAGAGTTTTCTCTTGGTTACAACTGAGTTGGAATTGGCTTTATGAAATAAAAGATGAAATGATAATGGAGTTGAAAAGTATGGAGCAAAAGTCAGTAAGGTATATATAGCCCACTGGCCAAACCTGCACCACCTCCTGTTATATGGCTTGTGACATAGAGTTTTTATATGTTGAAATGGTTTTTTAAAAAATATCAAAAGAATAATAATACTTTGTGATATGTGAAAATGATATGAATTCCAAAGTCCAGTATTAATCCATTAAGTTCTATTTGAACATAACCATGTCCACTTGTCTACATATTGTCAACATCAGCTTTTGCTTTACAAGGAGTTACTACAGAAACCATTTAACTTGAAAGGCCTAAACTATTTATTGTCTGGCCTTTATATGAAAAGAGTATCAACCCCAGGTTTGGAGCCCAGGCTGAGGTGATTTACAGCATGGCTTAATCAGAGGTTCAGGGGTTTACTCTTTCCCAGGCTGTTCTCTCCTCCAACACCAGGCCAGCTATGGAGCTAATATCTCTCAGTTCCAAACCCACCTACCATAGACACTAGCACCAGAAAACCAATTTAAAGTTCAGGCCTCCTGAAAAGTCAGTATCACCACCTGGGTACAAAGGTCTGTCCAGAAAGGATCCACCCATGCAAAATACAGACATTTACTGAAGAAGATACAAGAAACATTGTACATAGGACAATGACAATTCAGTCCTCTTCTAAGTAGGCACCTTGGGAATCTCACACAGTTCTACCAATAGCCATCAGGTGCACTGTTGTATTTTCCTGAATCTCATCAACTTTCAACAGATCTGAAATTTCTCCCTTTCCAAAGGTGATTTTAGTTTTGGAAAAAGCTAGAAGTCACAGGGCACCAAAACTGGGCTGTAGTGGGGCTGAGTCACATGGCTGATTTGATGTTTTGCCAAAAAACTCTGCACAAGATGTTTAGTATCAGCACTGTCATGATGAAACTGCCAACCACCAGCTGCCCCTAGCTGCAGCCTTCTGAATCATCCAAATAACTTCCATGGAGGAATGTTCAAGCTTAATGCAAAATTGGATGCAGATTTGTTGCTCTACTTGCTCAGTCATTTTAAATACAATGTCCACACAGTACACATGCTCACTCAATGGCATCTCCCACTGACCAGTACAGTGAAGTCATCATTGCTCACATATGTGCATTCCAGTCCACTCTCCTTGGCTGCCACGTTATATCAATGTTGCACAAACTGTTCTTGTTATATTAACAATGGCTGCACTTTTTCTGGACATATCTTGTATGAGGCCAGTGTTACCACAACTACCATTTCCAAAATGGGGTTTGCTGTGCTCTCTCCTACACAAACCACTTAATGTGAGAATAAAAAAAAACTTTAACTAAGCAGGTGGAATTTTACTTATTTAGTAATGCTATAAATTCCTTAAAGTTCTATAGAACTATATTTCCCTTAATGCTTTCTTTTTAAATATATTTTATTGATTATGCTATTACAATTGTCCCATTTTCCCCCCTTCACTCTCCTCCACCCTATACACCCCCTCCCACCCACTTTCCCCACCTTTAGTTCATGTCCATGTGTCATACATGTAAGTTCTTTGGCTTCTATATTTCCCATACTATTCTTGCCCTCCCCCTGTCTATTTTCTACCTACTATCTATGCTACTTATTCTCTGTACCTTTTCCCCCTCTCTCCTCCTCCCACTCCTCTGTTGCTAACACTCCACGTGGTCTCCATTTCTGTGGTTCTGTTCCTGTTCTAGTTGTTTGCTTAGTTTGTTTTTCTTTTTGTTTTAGGTGTGGTTGTTAATAATTGTGAGTTCGCTGTCATTTCACTATACATGTTTTTTATCTTCTTTTTCTTAGATAAGTCCCTTTAACATTTAATAAGGGCTTGGTGATGATGAACTCCTTTAACTTGACCTTATCTGAGAAGCACTTGATCTGCCCTTCCATTCTAAATGAAAGCTTTGCTGGATAGAGCAATCTTGGATGTAGGTCCTTGCCTTTCATGACTTGGAATACTTCTTTCCAGCCCATTCTTGCCTGCAAGGTCTCTTTTGAGAACTCAGCTGACAGTCTGATGGGAACTCCTTTGTAGGTAACTGCCTCCTTATCTTTTGCTGTTTCTAGGATTCTCTCCTTCATTTTAGTCTTGAGTAATGTAATTATGATGTCCCTTGGCGTGTTCCTCCCTGGGTCCAACTTCTTTGGGACTCTCTGAGCTTCCTGGACTTCCTGGAAGTCTATTTCCTTTGCCAAATTGAGGAAGTTCTCCTTTATTATTTGTTCAAATAACTTTTCCACTTGTTATTCTTCCTCTTTTCCTTCTGGTACCCTTATAATTTGGATGTTGGAACGTTTAAAGATGTGCTGGAGGTTCCTAAGCCTCTCCTCATTTTTTTGAATTCTTATTTCTTCATTCTTTTCTGTTTGGTTGTTTCTTTCTTCCTTCTGGTCCACTCCATTGATTTGAGTCCCAGTTTCCTTCCCATCCCCATTGGATCCCTGTAAATTTTCCTTTATTTCACTTAGCATAGCCTTCATTTTTTCATCTAATTTGCCATCAAATCATCTAATTTGCCACTGGTAAATTAGATGCTACATGTTTCGAACTGTGCATCTGATAGGTTGGCTATCTCTTCATTACTTAGTTGTATTTTTTCTGGAGCTTTGGTCTGTTCTTCTGTTTGGGCCATTTTTTTTTGTCTTGTCACGCCCGTTACATAGTGAGGGGCAGAGCCATAGGTGTTCACCAGCTGGCTTCCTTGTCTTCCTTATCCTGCCCCCTCAGTCCCATACTGGCTTCTCCTGGGAGCACATCCTTAACCAACCACTGGCCCAGGAACCTTCAACTCAGGACCTGACCCTAAAGATTCTGATCTACGACAACCTCAGGTATTGGAACATAGTATAAAACAATGTATATTAAATGCTCAAAAATCCAAAAAGTGGAACCACAAAGAATGAGCAAACAATGAGAAACTATTAAAAATAAACAGGTGTATTTGGAAATAAGTAAAAAGAACTTCTAAAATGAAAATTTAATTGTTGAAATAAACTCATTGGATGGTTTAAATAGCAGATTAGACACATCTAAAACTAGAGCTAGTGAACTGAAAGAAAGATCTGTATCCAGAATATACTGAGAGAGGGAGAAAGAAAATACAAAAGAGAGGTTAAAAGATATGAACAAGTTGGTTCAATATGCATATAATCATAATCTCAGAAGAAAAAATGGCCCACCAACCTCACTCCTCAGTATGCACCCTGTAGATATTCTTGCACTTATTCACTGAGGGACATACGCCCCAAACTGGAAACAGCTCTAATGTTCATCAAAAGGATAAAAGATAAATAAATTATAGCAAAGTCACACAGTATAGTAATGAAAACAGATGTACTATAGCTACAAGCAACAACATAGATGAATCTCAAAAAAATTTTATAAAGCATGAAAATGAGAAAAACTAAACCATATATTATTTGGGAATACATATATGTTATAAAACTATTTTTTAAGCAAGGTAATGGTAAATACAAAGTAAAGGATATTTGTGGCTTCTCATGGGAAGGCAGGGGAATCAAACCCACGAGGTGCACACAGGGTATTGATAATGTTCTAGATCTCAAGTTAGGTAGTAGGTTTATAAATGTTCATTTTACTGTATTCTTCATAAACTAGCATAAGTGATCTGATTGCATATATCATGAAATTATATTTAAAGTAGTATTTCGAGGATCTCTATAAAGCAAATAGTGGAATGCTAAAGAGCTCAGACCTACCCTTAACATGCAGATAGATCGAATAACTTACTGATGGGCACTTAGGCTGTTTCCAGCACTTAGCTATTGTATATTGTGCTGCTATGAACATAGGGATGCATAGGTTCTTTTGAATTGGTGATTCGGCACCCTTAAGGTATATTCCCAGCAGCAAAATCATTGGGTCAGAAGGCAGTTCCTTTTTTAGCTTTTGAGGAAATTCCATACAGTTTTCCACAGCGGCTGCACCAGTCTACATTCCCACCAGCAGTGCACTAGGGTTCCCTTTTCTCCACATTCTCACCAATGCTGGCATGTTGATTTATTAATGATTGCCATTCTGACAGATGTGAGGTGATATCTCATTGTGGTTTTAATTTGCATCTCTCATGGCTAGTGATACTGAGCATCCTTTCATATGCCTATGGGCCCTCTGTATGTCCTCCTGGGAGAAGTAACTATTCAGGTCCTCTGCCCGTACTTTAATCAGATTGTTGTCTTCCTGGTGTTGAGTTGTATAAGCTTTTTATGCACTTTAGACATCAAACCCTCGTCCAATGTATCATTGGCAAATGTGTTTTCCCATACAGTTGGTTCCCTTTTCATTTTGATGATAGTTTCTTACACATGCAAAAACTTTTTAGTTTGGTGTAGTCTCATTTGTTTACCCATTTGTTTATTTTTTCATTTATTTCCCTTGCCCTAGGACCCATGGTCCTGGACAACAGTGTGGGAATTGACTGCAGGAGGAGGGCAAAGGGGGGAAAATTGGAATAACTGTAATACAATAACAATAAAAAATTATTTAAAAAGAAACCATGAAGATAGACCAGAGCTAAAATCTTGTATCTTACTGAGTCTGTGAGCAGGTTACTGACCATTCATAGACCTCACGTTTCTCATAAAATAATGGCAATAACATCTGCCTCATAGGGTTTACTATGAGAATTAACATAGTAAAGTTACTAGACCATAAGCTCCATTGTGGATAGAACTGTATCTGTCCTATTCCTCTGTGTATCCTTAGTGAATAGCACATGCCTGGAATCTTTATGTAAGTGTTTATGTCAATTTGTCTTCCTTAACAGTACAGAATAAAGCATTGGTGCAGGGAGGGGTAGCTTTATAGTGGTTGTTTCTTTTTTTTTCTTTTTCTTTTGGCTTTGGTTTATTTTGTTTGCTTTTTAAATAGATATTTTATCCTAATATCGGCTACATGTCACTATATGTATGAAGCAACTTGACTTCTCTGGGTTTCAGGTTCTTAATCTGTTATACAACAGAATTGGAATCGGGTATATAATTTCTTGATGCCTATAACCTGACATCATACCCTATATATTAGTGTTTTCATAAAGTAAATGATAAAGCATATTTCTGTTACACAAAAATGCAAATTCAAGTTACACATTCATGGATAGCCTCCAAAGAAAGATAATAACCACTTGAACAAAACACGTGAGATGGTCAAATTGTGTTGTGACTGCCACCTTAGGTAAGTGGGAATATAGGCATCTTGCTTTCCAGCACATTGCATTAGCTTGGTTCTTCTATCTCTGACCTCCCCATTCTCATCCTTTCCCGGTTAGCTCCTATTCTTCTTCAGTACCCTGTAGTTACATCTAAAACTCACCCTGAAACATCTGGTAAGCTCATCTACTCTCACACCTTTATCTGTACAGGTATCACAGTTAATCTGGGTCCTGCCATGATTAGATCAATAGGTCAAAATAAATCTCAGGAACTCTGTTCCCAAGAGGTATTGCTCATGCAGTTGTGATTCTCACATGCTGAAAGCCAGCTCACCTCCCCAGAGAGAAGGCAAGACACCCAGACCTGCAGCCCTGTGGAACACAGCAAAAAAGATTTATATTCACTTCCCCCACTCCCATTATACATCTTTACAACCCCAAGGACCCTTTCCTCACAACTTGAGCCCCTTCTTAGTTTGTGTCTCAACTACTGTAGGCCTGGCCTCTACCAGCTCAATGGCAGTGTAATAGCTGTGAAGTGAAAGAGTGAAGTCACAGATGTTGATGGCCTTGAGTATGACAAATAAGACCCACTGAGAGCAACAGAGTCAGTGCTTCTCCCAGAGGTGCCAGCCACTCACCTGATGTTTTCCAGGGCGTCTGTTATCTGCTGTTGCTCAATATCATACAGTTTCACCCTGAAGCCTCCACTGGCAAACAACATAGCCCAGCTTCGCCCAATGAGGCCACTAAAGGGAGACAAAATCAAGGGAGGTTTCCAGTTAACTTAGTAATTGAGCAGTTTTTCATTCTTAACCCAGAATAAACTTTTTAAAATTATACAGCATCCTATTCTTAAAGTATTTAATGTCTTAAAATTATACATTTTGATAGCTGTATTGATTTTCAATGTTATCTGTTTCACTAGGAGTTCTTGAATCCTTGACTCGAGTCCAGCATTAATATTACACATGGAGCACCACCAGACAGGTAGTTAACACACACTCACACTGAAATAGAAAGCTACAGTAGGGAGGTGGCAGGGTGTCATGTATGTGACAGGCCCCTACGGGAACCTCCATCTGACCACTGTCTTAGGCAAGTCACTTACCCTGAAGACCAGATAATAGTTCCCCTGTCTCTTCAAAGAAATAATTAGTGGCTATCACCACTGGCTCTAGAGTATGTTATTAGGTACCAGGCAACATTAAACATTTATGCGTCTCACCTCTGTTAATTTTTACAACAATCCTACAAGGTCAGTGCTATTATTATTCCATTTTATACAAAGGGAAACTGAGGCACACGTGGGTTAAGATGATACAGGCCTTAAGTGCTGGAGCTGAGATAAATGCCAGCAGTCTGACTCTTAAGTCCTTACCACTACATTCTGCCCACTGTTTCAGATATATTGGAAATAAAGGGATAGATGAATGTGTTAAATGACATTACAGGGTTATATTTAGCAAATTCCAGAATGTGTGAAATTTATAAAAAATGACCCATGTTCTTCAACAAATAAACTGCCAGGCCCCAAACCATTTCTCTGAGTTATGTTTCCAAAGCAATGTTGAGGGAAGGAAATACATCCCTCAAGGACAAATGGCAAGCTTGCTTACCTCCTACTATAAAAACAGTAGCTTCCTTGAGTTCAAGGTCCCTCCCCTGAAACATACTCACTGAATCCACAGGTGTTTACCTGGCTCCTCACTTTGCCCCCATGGGACTTGGGGAGAAGGGGGACCAATGTAAGTATAATGTTCATGCTGCCTGCTGTGCTGTGATTAATGAAGTCCTTTGTCTCTGACCCTGGAATTTCACATCCTCTGCCAGCATTCAGGGAAACGTAACCAGCTAAGTTATAGCCTGCAGGTGGCCTGAATGTATAGTAAAATGCAAACTTGACTCAGTTGTAGTGTTACTTCACTGTAGTAATTATATGAGACACTTTGGGGAAGGGAGGCTATAATAGTAGTGACAGGGTGGGCTCCAAACAGCATTCTCCCACTCCATCTCCCCCCACTTCCTCCTCCTCCTCATTTAGCTAAGGTTCTGAGCATAGGAAGAGCCTCACACCAGAGACTGTTGCAGTCCCCACAGCTTCTGTCATAGCTTTTGGGCCCAAGTGATTGAAAGAAAGAGCTTGAAAAATCCTGCTAATGCCACAGGAGTGCTATCTGAGCTTCAAAGCACTCACATGATGCTTACTTAAGCTAAGCCTTTAATGTGTATAAGGGGTCATTAAGAGGGGCTACCATCTTCTTATAAGGTTTCTTATGTGAAGCCATTTAGTGAGAAAACAGAATAAAAACAACTGAAATAACCTCTACTGAGCTTCTAGAGAGGGGAACAGGATTACACAGTAGATTTTACTCCATATTCTTCTACAATATTGAAATCTTTTGAAATTAAATTTTACATATCATATGCTTATAAATTTTTATGAAATCCTCTATGTTCTGAGCCTATACTGTCCAATATGGCAAACTCCAGCCACATGCAGCCATTTAATTAATTAAAGTTAAATAAATTTTAAAACTCAGTGTAACATCTCAAGTACTCAACAGCCACATGTGATAGTGGCTGCCATCTTGGACAGCAAGAGTATATAGAAAGCATTTCCATCTCTACAGAAGGTTCTACTGGACTGAGTCATCCAGAACACATGAAGAAAAAAAGAAACCCAGAGTTTTGAAAGAGACAGCCCTACATGAAAACATCTTTCTCTTCTTCAAACACGCGCGCGCGCACACACACACACACACACACACACACACACTCCAGAGCTGCAAGGTGGTTAGTTAGAAGGCCAGTTAATATTCATACCAGTTGTTCCAACTGACCAGCCATTGACTTTAAACATTTTTCCTTCTGTTGCCCTTATTGGAATTTTTGAAACACATGGTGACTTATTTAACTGTAAAAGAAACCCTTAACGCAGCCTAAGTCTTGAATGAAGAATACTTTCATAGTGGGGTTTATAGCAGTGTGTTTACTCTGTATAATCATCAAGTTTTATACATAGGATTTCTGCACTTTGCTGTATGTAGGACATGAGCCATAAATATATTTCCCCAAAAAGGAATTATTTTTATTGCCATACTTCTACAAAAGGACTCATCCATACATGTAAAAAGCCTTTGCCCACATGCTGGTCAGGCTCCTCTCCTCCCTGACGCCCTGAGGAACGACAGCTCCACTTGGCCTCTCAAGCACCCTTAGCATCAGACCCTCAATCTGTCTACTGGGACCCCTGGCATCCTGTGTCCACCACACAATGAAACTGAGAGAATTGGTGCAAAGGAAAAGGGAGCTGCAAATGCCAGGCAAGGGGAACAGGAAGGGCTGCAGGCCAAACAAAGGCAGAAGGGTGAGGTGCTTAAATTGGTCTCTTTATAAAAGCCCCAAGTGCTATAACAGCTTTTAAAAAAAAGAATTTCCATAAAGGAAAACATAACAAACTCATCTCATTCGGTAAACCTCCTCCTACAACTTGACTGGCTTTTTCAAAATAAGTGTAAACACCTCTCGAATGGGTCTGCTCTGCAGTGGGAGCCACAAAAGAGGGGGAGAAGGCAGCATTCTGAAGATCTGATTTCTCAATTAAAAAAGGTTACATCATTCCTTAAATCCACATGTTCAGGACAGTAGCCACCAGCCAAATGGGGCTGTTAAGCACTTGAAAAGTGGCTAATGAAAAAATTCATGAACAGAAACCTCATTTAAAATGAAGGTGAGAGGCCAAGCGCGCACTCGCATGCCTGAGATGATGGTGGAGCCCAACAGGAAGAACTCTTCTTCACAGACCTTCCAACTTCCTCTTCTCCTCTATAAGAGTGTTCTTGTCCTTTTTTTCTGAGGACTTACCTGTTCTTTGCCAGAAGAGCACAGGTCCTGAATTGCAAGTCTTTGTTGTTCTGAATAAACCTATTTGACTGGACAAACATCTGGCCATTTGTTTAAGGTCAGCACCAGTCTGAAGTGAGGTGCACTACAGGTATAAAATACACCCTGGATTATGAAGACAATACCAAAAAAAGAGTAAACTATTTCATTATTAATATTTTATATAAATTACATGTTGAAATAACACTTTGGAAATATTATGCTAATTAAACATATTATTAAATTAATTTGAATACCTGGATTTCTGGCCAAGATAGAGGCATAGGTAGACACACTGTGCCCCCTCACACAACCAAAAGAAGGACAACAACAATTTAGAAACAAAAAACAACCAGAACTAACAGAAAATCGAACTGTATGGAAGTCTGACAACCAAGAAGTTAAAGAAGAAACATTCATCCAGACCAGTAGGAGGGATGGAGACGGGCAGCTGGGTGGAGAGGACCTGTAGCAAGGTGGCAGCAGGCGGAGCAGGTGGTCCCACATCTACATACAGATAAACAGGGAGGAACAACTGGGGAACGAGACAGGCTGCGCAACCAAAGGTTCCAGTGCAGGGAAATAAAGCCTCAAAACCTCTGACTGAAAAAACCTGTAGGGGTTTCAGTGGCAGGAGAAACTCCCAGCCTCACAAAAGAGTTCACTGGAGAGACCCACAGGGTCCTAGAACATACTCACAACCATTCCCCAGGGAATCAGCACTAGAAGGGCCCAATTTGCTTGTGGGTAACTACGAAAGTGACTGAAAGCAGTCAAAGAGCTGAACAAGAGGCACTGTTACCGCTCAAACCTCCCCCACAGACAGTGCCACATTCCAGCGAAGTGGGTTGCCCTGCTCTGGGCAATACCTAATGCTCCATCCCTTACTACCTAACAGGTGCACCAAGACCAAAAAAAAATGGCCCAAATGAAAAGACAGATCAAAGCTCCAGAAAAACTACAACTACTTGATGAAGAGACAGCCAACCTATCAGATGCACAGTTCAAAACACTGGTAATCAGGATGCTCACAAAACTGGTTGAGTATGGTCACAAAATAGAGGAAAAAAGTGAAGGCTATAAAAAGTGAAATAAAGGAAAATATACAGGGAACTAAAAGTGAAGGGAAAGAAACCAGAACTCAAATCAACGGTTTGGACTAGAAAGAAGAAATAAACATTCAACCAGAACAGAAGGAAGAAACAAGAATTCAAAAAAAATGAGGAAAGGCTTACAAATTTCCAGGACAACTTTAAGCTTTCCAACATCTGAATCATAGGGGTGCCAGAAGGAGAAGGAGAAGAGCAAGAAATTGAGAACTTACTTGAAAAAATAATGAAGGAGAACTTCCCTAATCTGGTAAAGGAAACAGACTTCTAGGAAGTCCAGGAAGCTCAGAGAGTCCCAAACAAGTTGGACCCAAGGAGGAACACACCAAAGCACATAATAATTACATTACCCAAGATTAAAGATAGGAAGAGAATCTTAAAAGCAGCAAGAGAAAAGAAGAGAGTTACCTACAAAGGAATTCCTGTAAGACTATCAGCTGATTTTCAAAAGAAATCTTGCAGGCAAGAAGGGGCTGGAAAAAGTATTCCAAGTCATGAAAAGGAAGGACCTACATCAAAGATTACTCTATCCAGCAAAGCTATCATTTAGAATGGAAGGGCACATAAAGTGCTTCTCAGATAAAGTCAAGTTAAAGGAGTTAATCATCACCATGCCCTTATTATATGAAATGTTAAAGGGACTTATCTAAGAAAAATAAGATAAAAAATATGAAAAGTAGAAATTACAACAATCTCCAACTATCAACCAAACCTAAAAAAACAACAACAACAACAACTAAGCAAACAACTAGAACAAGAACAGAAATGGAGATCACATGGAGAGTTATCAATGGGGAAGGGGAGGGGAGGAATGGGGGAAAAGGTACAGGGAATAAGTAGCATAAATGGTAGGTAGAAAATAGACAGTGGGAGGTTAAGAATAGTTTACGAAATGCAGAAACCAAAGAATTTATATGTACGACCCATGGACATGAACTAAGCAGGGGGAGGGGGGAGATGTGGGTGGGAGAAAATGGGACAACTGTAATAGCATAATCAATAAAATATGTCTTTTTTTAAGATTTTATTTATTTATTTTTAGAGAGGGAAGGGAGGGAGAAAGAGAGAGAGAGAAACATCAATGTGCGGTTGCTGGGGGCTGTGGCCTGCAACCCAGGCATGTGCCCTGACTGGGAATCGAACCTGCGATGCTTTGGTTCGCAGCCTGTGCTTAATCCACTGAGCTACACCACCAGGGCAATAAAATATATCTTTAAAAAATAAATTAATTTCATCTTTTCTTTACTTTTTAAGTTAACTAAGATAAAATTTTGTTATGTATGTGACTTGCATTGTGGCTCACATTATTTTTCTAAAAGGCAGTGGTCATGTAAGTGATTATCTACTATCATAATTCACTCATTTCTTTCAGTAGTTAGTTTGTCAGGAAACATAGTCCCATTCCCAGCTATTCTATATGTTAGAATCATCCAGAAGTTAGTCACATCTCCAAGAGGGCTGTCATATACAAATGCAGTGGGGAGAGGAGGATATTCACACTAAAACACTAGTTTCCAATCTTTCCATCAAAGACGTTTGTGCAATACTCCAAGCCACAATGGTCTTCATGTTTGAACAGTGTTTGCCAAATAAACTAACTGATCTTAACTTTGTTTATGGCAAAAAAAAGTCAACATAAGACAAATGTCCAAGAAGAAATAATTTTTATAACATATAAATATAAAAAATTCCTATAAACTCAGAAGTAAATGATGAATGCAACAAAAATGAGAGGAGAAAAGCCTTTTAAAAAGTATATGAATAGGTAATAACTAAGTTGAAAACAGATTTTACTGTTACTCTAATAATAGCAAATAAGACATATATCGGAATGGCAGAGATTAAAAAGACTGACAACACTTCACATTGCTGACATTGTGGAGAAATGCACATACACAAACTATTGGGGGATGTAAACTGATGTAAAGTGTCTGGAGGCAATCTAACACCCTATATTAAAAGTGTAAGTGTTTACAATATTTGACCCAGACATTTTACTTCTGGAATTTATTTTTGGTTCATATGGGCAATGCACAAAGATATTTATTCATAGTAGAATTTATATAAGCAAAAAATTAAAGCTAGCCATCTAATATGCAGAATTGATTAAGTAAGTGGTACACAGAGAAAGCAAATATAACAAATTTTTCAATTTGTTGAATACAAGTGGGTGTGTAGATATTCTTTTTCCTGTACTTACAAGTTTCCTGTGTGTTTGAGAATTTTTATTAAAAAAATGTTGGGGAGAAATTAGTTACAGCCCATATAACAAGCATTAAAGACAAAGTAGTATTTATTTTTAAACTGTATTGCCCACATTCCCCTATAGGACCAACCAAGAGCAGAATGCCAACTCCTGGGATCCCTTTACCCCATCACACACAGAGTCACTAATGACTGAATGTGAAGTGAACAAATGACCTGAAGCAACCCACTGGCTTACCAGCATTCAATGATATCTGTAGCCTAGCTCACATAGAGAAACTGAGCCAATCAGATTTCTTCTCCTGACAATTGGGCCCAAAATATAGAAACTGTAAATCAGTAACATGAACTAAAGTTGAAAGATTATGATGTTGGGGTTGCAGGAATATGCAAGATAAAGAAGTGAGGGGGGGAGAAATGTAAGCATTATAGGAAAGGGGGAATGTACAAAGCTGACTATGCTTTGTAGAGAGAGGTACAAAGATTGCACAAACTACACAGACACAGAAGGAAAGTTCACGGCCTTGGTTTCTGTTGGGCTTTCTTGTCCTCAGTATTAATTTACATCAGACCCAAATGCCATTAGCTTTCTGTCATTAGATCATGTGACATCTTATTAACTTGTTCTAAAACCCTAGATACGTGGGGACCACATAATGGGCCCTTGACATTCTGGCAATTCTAATATGCTTTAAAGCTCCTAAATTTATAAAAATTTATTGTTACACGGCAGCAAAGCAGCAGGATAGAAAAGTTAAGCAATAAAATTTGTTCAATTCTATTTTTATCATTAATGGCATTTAGCTTTGAATAAATTCACCCTAGATAATTTTTAAAGTATCTTTCCATTCTACAGCCAAGTATTCACTTGGCAAAAGTTGAAGAAAACTGTTTCTACATACACTCCTGATCTACGTAGGCTGTGGGATATTTGCTAATAAGAGCTATTAAAAGTTTCCTAGGAAGAACACATTTAGTGTTTCAGCTGATTCAAGGAACTGGAACACCCTACAACTTTCTCTGTGTGTGTGTATATATATATGGATATATATTGTGTGTACATGCAAACACACACAGACACATTTCTATAAACCCAGAAGTAAAAGATGAATGCAACAAACATGAGATGGGAAAAGCCTTTAAAAAGTATATAAACTTAAAAAAGTATATGAATGGAAAAGTATATCCATTTTCATGCAAAAATTAGCAAGAATTTGAAAAAATTCATGCCTCAGAAATCTTACAAAAAATGTATATAGTCACCTCGAAGTAAAATTTTGGAATAGGAGAAAAATGGAGACTAGTTCAAGAATGCAATACTTGACAAAAAACAACATCTTGGCAAGCCCTTCACACTGTACTTCAGTTTTTTAAAAAGGCAATCTGTTATAAACATTCAAACATCTGTCTACTGGGACCAGGTATGGTTGATACCCAACCAGTAATGATACAGTTTATACTCTTAAGGGGAAGGTCCCAGAAATAGAACATTTCCTGGAGGAGATGGCCCCTCAGTTCAGCCCTGAAGGAGTGTGCCCAGGGAAAAGGAAGACCAGGAATATGCCAAAGTTGGTCTTATCCCCAACAGAGATTCCAATTTTAAACCAAGCCCAAGGCCTAAAATTTGGGAAACACAATGCCATACCAGTTGTTGACTTTAAACAAATAGCCATATATTTCTCCAGCAAAATGGGTTTATGAACAACAAAGAGTTGCAATTCTGGACATGCAATCTAATGGCAAAGCACATGCAAGTCCAGAAGACAAAGGAGAGGAATATTCTCTTGTAGAGGAAAGGGAGAGTTCAGAAGCACTGTTGTAAGCAGAGTCCACTGGTGGAAACTGGGAGTGAAGTGTGGTGGCTTTTCATTGGCTGAGTGGTTGCTCACTAGAAGATCCTCCTTCCTACTGTTGCAGTAAGAGTAGAAAAACTTTCTGTTGGAGATGAAAAATATGCCTTTAACTGTTTGGGGTAATTGACATTGAGTGATAGGGCATGAGAGCTCCCTCTACAGGCCCTCCTGACTCCAATTTACATGATGTTTCTGTTTAATAAACTTCACAGTTACTGAGAAACACAGTGTTATATACAGGAATAAGTTCCTCTGTAAATGTGTAAAGCCAACAGAAATGAATGCCTGAGGACACCACCCAAATGCAAATCTGTCTTCAGGATAGCCGTTTCTACTCCCATTTTTTAAAGCTATCATTACCAGATTTTCCCTCTCTTTAGGTTCTCACAGTTCTAGACCTGTCTTAATTCTTTAAGTCACATTCTTATTCTCTCAAGCCCACCATTCTGAATGCACTTGCTTTGGGGTTCACTAAAAAGCTAAGCGGCCCTTAGGAAGAGTGGCCTTTGTGAAAAGATCAATGAATAATTAAATAGACTATATTTCTAGCAAGGACTTTTAGGAAGGAGTCTAGTATTGATGGAAAAATAATGTCCCAACAGTTTTCTGGTACTAAAATACTATGCATTTTTCAGTCTGTTGAAATCCAAGAATGAAACTCAACCAGGTCTTAGAGAATTTAAATGAGTGTTTTTTTGAAATTACCTAAGGAACCAGCGGAGAAAAAGAAAGGAGGAGGAAGAGAAGAAAGGAAGCAGAAAGGACAAAGGGCAGGAAAGAACTGCTACCCCAGAAGCAGAGATGGGTGTCTGCTGAGGTGCAGAGGGTGTGGGTATAGATGGAACTTTCTATCCTGTGCTAAGTCCTGTGGTCATTATAGTTTGCCATCTCCTGTCTAATTCCTTATCACTCTCCCTCAAGGAATCAGAAGTAAACTGACTTGCCAATCCCAGCTCAGAGAAGAAACTGTGCTCCTTTCCCTTTGATTAGGTGCCACGAGAACACCACTCCAAGGCATGGTGGGAAACGTACAACATCCAGCCCCAGACATCAAAACTTCAAGGCAAGAGGAGTCACGATACCTAGTACAATGGGTGTGTGTGGCAGGGGGGATATATATATTCATATACATTCATATTCATTCATATATATGATGTATATATATTCATATTCCTTCACTAGGCAGCCACACCCACCACGTGCTTGGAAAGGACAAGGGCACAATTAATACCACTTGCTCTGTGATCAAAAGAAAACAGACAGCCCTGGCTGATGTAGCTCTGTGGATGAGCGTTGAGTGCCGGCCTGTGAACCAAAGCTCACCGGTTCAATTTCCAGTCTGGCACATGCCTGGGTTGCAGGCCCTGTCCCCAGTAGAGGGTGACCGAGAGGCAACCACACACTGATGTTTCACTCCCCCTTTTCCCCCCTCTTCTAAAGAGAAGGGAAGGGGTGGGGAGGGGAGGGGAGGGGAGGGGAGGGGAGGGGAGGGGAGGAAGAAAGCAGACAGAAGGCATCCTGACTCCCATCCTGACTCCTTCCTTCAAAGGACTGTAAAACTGATGGGGAAATGGGGGGTCGTCAAATAGGCCAACATCTTAGAGGCATAATGGGACCAAGCCCACCCCCAAAAAGGTGCTTCTATCTATCAATAGCAGGCACCAATATGTGGATAGAGTCCTATGACAACTCACCAATGATAAGGTACACATTAATGCCTTTTTCATTTAAAAAAAAAAAAAGCAGGAAATATAAAATAAAGGGTGGAGGCACCAACCAGAACAGTTTGGATGGAATTTAGACTGTTAAACTGACGCACCTTAGCAAACTGGGCTCCAGCGTTCCCCTCTGGAAAGGGCGCGTTCCCCTCAAGAATTAGGCACACAGGGGGTTTTCGACAAGCACCTATTCCAGATCCCGCGACTCCGTGGGGATCAGAACGCGCTCCCATCAGACACCCCCGCTGGGTTCGTCCTATCTCGGTCCCTTAATGCCTGTGAACTTGGACATTTAAATTGTTTAATCTTGGTTTTCTCTTGCATAAATGGAAATGGTTAACAACACAGTTCTGCAGACAGACTTTATGTTGCCCACACTGAATGACTGGCACGTTTACTTGGGCTCGCTGACGGCATCACCCGGCGAGTTCCCTAAACCGCATTTGCTTGCGGCCTGCGCTGTTTTCCGAACCACCCGCTGCGTCAGCGCGGAGAGAACCTAGACTGTTCTCCACCGCGCTCCTCCCGCGGACCTCGCGGGAGCTGTTTACCTGCCAACGATGAGCACGGGGCCGGCCGCCGAGGTAGCCATGCTAGCACTGAGCGGGCCGGGAGGTACTGCGCGGACTAGCAGCAAGCTCTGGCTTCTGACCTGCTCTGCTGCGGGTTCAGCGCGACGGGCCATTACCCTCGCCCATTGGCTGTCTTTGTCGTCAAGCTGCACAGATCGGCTCCGGATTGGCTGGAGAAAGGAAAGGCAGACTCGGGTCCCCTTCCCCCTGAAGGGCGTGGTCACTGACCGAGCCCCCGCCCCCACTTCACCCTCAAGTCCAACCTAGAGCTCACCAGGTGTGCAGGGGTGGGGGCGAATCTGGCCCGGCGAGACCCGCTGGAGGAAATGCCAGTAGGAAGCGGGAGGGCCAGAGACACTTGGAGCGGAGTCCAGTAATATATTGTTTTTCAGTTTTTCACCGTGCATCCTAAAATCAGTGTGTATGGGGGGCACTTCCAGGCTGCCAGTTGGCTTTACCCCCAAAGGACCCCAAGAAAAGTATTACCAGGATTTCCCTTTCAAAGGTAAAGGTAGCTCTTCAGTACACCCTAGTTTAGGCTTTAAACTAAGGGCGGTTACTGCTGAGTTTCCACTAACTATACCTTTACGCAGGTACCTGTCGCCTTCCCCGCGGATGGAACGTTAGAACAGCAGAAAGGCAAGCTCCAGGATGGTAAGCCTGTGAAACAGAAGCCTAGTTTGCTTTCACAAGGGTGAGTTAAGGGGTGTGAACGGTGGGCGCTATCTGAACTGTACTTCCTCCTTCAAAGGAACTGTTGCCCAGCATGATGCCTGGACATTTTGGGAGCCAGCAACCAAGAAGAAAGGGAATCACATCACATGACAGACAGCAGTTTACGTCCACACAGCACACAGTGTGGGGGAAGTGCCACCGTCATCCCGTTAAAGATGATTAGTACTCAAGTGGAAAACATATCCACACCAGCACTCATGACAAATGGAGCTTTTCCTTTTCAGAAACATGGAAAGAGGGATGTCAGAGGGAAGACAAAGCTTTGAAAAACAGTTTCACAAATTATCAATACACTTTGAAAAGGTGCTCAATTCAAGAGAAATTATAAGTCCACAACTAATATGCCATTCTTCACCCATCAGATTGGCCAAAATCACAAAAATTGATGATATTCCCATATTGGCAACCACGGCTCTTTCCTGGATATTTGAAGGCAGGCTTAAACTGCCACAGACTCTCTGGGGGAAAAATATTACATCACGGTGCTGTGGGAGCTGTTGTCATGAACCCTGAGCATCCCTGCACGTTCCTGCAGAGTGTAGGAGATGCCTAGGTTTATCAATCTACTAATACTAAGCAGTTTCTGAAGCTATTCATGCAGGCAGCCAAAGAGGTCAAGGTACCCAAAGAGTGATTACCCTATAACTGCTCACTCCTGTGGTGAAAGGGGACTGAACTTGTTTGCTGCTCACTACAATGTCAGCTCTTTGCTTTAAAAAGTGCTGGTCCTTGGCCCATTGCAAATGCCAGGTCCATCTGGCCCTCCATGTAACCCCGAGGGTACTAGGAGCTCCAAAAATTGGTGTAGATACATATTCTGACACTCTGGCTATTGCTACTGTTGTGAGTAATAAGGTCGTTTATCTCTAACCCAGGAGTCACATGTCTTCGGTCAACTTCCACAAAACTGTGACACATTAACTTACTAGTTTGCAATAAGGTGAAAAATCTCAGAACCCCTCTCCCTCCCCTGACAGTGCTTGAAATGTCAAAATTTTAAATGTATGTACCCTTTTGGCTTTATGATTTCAGCCCTACAGAATTATTCACAAGTGGACACCAAGACAGACTAAGTCATTTATTTCAGCATAGTTTTTAATAGAAAAATATTGAAACATGATGAATATTTATCAACAGAAAACAGTTTTGAGGGTTATAGTACAGAGGACTTATGCATGTGGCCAAGGTGCTTTTCAAAAGACACCGTTAAGAAAAATAAAAATACCAACCACACACTGGGAGAAACTATCGATAAAACACATACATAGTTAAAAGCTTGTGTTCAGGACATACAGAGAAACCTTGTAACTCAAAGAGAGAAACAACCAGTTAAAAAGTGAGCAAAAAATTTGAAGAGAGAGTTCACCAAAGAAAATATATTAACAGTCAATAAGCAATGAAAATATGATAAACATAATTAGTCATCAGAAAATGTGAACTAAAGCCACAATGTGATGCCACTACATGCCCAGTAGAATTAAAATGAAAAACACCTTGTGTTGGTAAGGATGTAGAACAATGGAATTCTTGTATATTGCTGGTAGGAATGCAAAGTAGAAGAATCACTTGGGAAAATAATTTGGCAGTTTCTTCTGAAGTGAAACATATACTTAACATATGATTCAGCAACTCCACTTCTAGGTATTACACAAGGGAAATAAAAACAGTGTCTACACAAAGATGTGTATAGAAAGATTCTTAGCAGTTTTAGTCATAATAGTCAAAAACCAGAAACGACTCAAATGGGAAATAGAATAACAAATTTTGATATATTCATACAATGCAATACTACTCAGCAATAAGAAAAAACAAATTGGTGATGCCTGGGACAACATGAGTGACTCCCAATAACATTATGAGTTATGTTGAGCAAAAAAAACCAAACACAAAAGAGCATATGTATCATTTAATTTGTATGCAACTCCAGAATTCTAAAGTGGATCTCTGGGTATGGGGGTGCAGGAGACTGCTTCAGGAGGGGCACAGGAGAAATTTGAGGTAATAGAAGTATTCTGTATCTTGATTATGGTGGTAGTTACACAGGTGCATAGATTATCAAAAGTCACTGAAACATACACTTCAATAAATATATGTAAGTTCTATCTCAGTAAGTCAATTTTTTAAGGTAAGATTTTGGATGATTTATATATCCTTCAAAAATAAAAGTTTGGTTCACCACCCCACCCTCCAGCTAGGGGGGAAAAAAACACAAAAAACCTTGATTAACTGAAATGCTGGATGAGGATGAGCTTGCAACCAGTATTTGGAAAAAGGAGTAATCAATAATATGTTCTTCTGACCAGTAACAGAAATGAAGATTAGCAGCCAAGTGGTTTTTTTCCCTTATCTGTATGTGTATGTGTGTGTTTGTACGTTATCTCATTGCTTTTCTTCTCTCCTCCTTTTCCCTTATTATTTTCTGTAAAGATGGTTGGTAGTGCTTAAGTTTATAATTTGGTCTGCAGGTTCATGAATATTTAGGTGAGACATAGCCTGAACAGACACAGATGCCCCAGGAAGGACACAACAACTGTTAGCCCTTGCTCCATCTCCCCTTTGGGGGACAGTGAGAGCTTCTATGTGGGATAAGCATTGCATCTTCTTAAGATAAACCATCGTCCTTACTATTGTGGCATAGAAGTTCAACCATGTGTACAAGGGTGTGTGTAAAAGGGCCTGTGATGGTTATTACTAGATGGGTGTCTCTCTGCTCCAACTCACCCTTCTATACTCTGGTGTGCAATGCCGAAGCAGGCTTCTTGTTAAATCCCACCAACACAAGGTGCTAGAGAAACACAGGAAGGCAGAGGGGCAGGGAATGTTAGCTTGCTAATCCTGTCAGTGCCACCCTAGCCATCATACTAGTACCCTCCTTTGGTTCCATGTTCAGCTCTGTTGGCCCTGCCAGATACCGCCTCTCACATAACAGCCAGCACACCCAGCTCCCCCCAGGCTCCTTCTCTGAGGCTCTAGGCCTAACAACACCAAATCTCCCTACCTTCCCCAAGTCCTGGGGGTAGTGGCACCTCCTAATGTTACCATGTCATGTCAGTGACCTCTCTTTGCTTTTCAGTCTTCCTATTGAACAAATTTTCCGTGTTAAATTCCCTGTTGCACTACTGAATGCGATTTCTGTTATCTGGACTGGACTTGGCAAGAAAAGTTGCAGGCAGAAGTTGACAGAGCTGTGCCCTTAAGGAATTCACCTGCTGCTGAGCTTTGGTGCCTACATGGCAAACCTGAGGAAGGGAGGACTTGAGGAGAGGGATGAACCTTTGAGTTAGTGTAGAGGATGCAAGACTCCATGAAGACTAAATAATCAAGCATTGCTTTAGGTCCCTGTTGGCATTTAGAAAGTCATAAACACTTTAATGTTGGTTGAATCTGGACCACAGATTTGAAAGGTTTTTTTTTTTTACTTGTAGACTTTTCTTTTTCATTGTGAATCTCGATACTTCTGGAGACAGATCCATGGCCCTATTATCAACATTGTCAGGCTAGTCGCTGACAGGAGTGGCCAGTAAGGAGCTCTGCCACCCTCCAGGGTCAGCCATCAGGAGGGCCATCAGGATAGAACCCATAAAATGTGAATCCTTCCTATTTGCATAATCACATTTGCACCCAGTGTTCCAGGAGCCTTAGCAAGCTTGAATTACCACAATAATCATTTCCATTTTTCTACTATGAAGTTATTTTATTTCATTATCTCATTTAATTCTCAGTTTTTTAATTATTGTTTTCCAACCTATGGGTGAGAAATCAGGAGGCTCAAAGAGGTAAGTTCAGCAACTTACATTGATTTAACCTCATTCATTAAATATTTGCTGAGCACTTACTCTGTGCCAGCCACTATTCTGGATCAGCACTGTCTAGCAGAACTTTCTGTGATGGTACAAGATCTGTATCTGCACCATCCAGTACAGTAGCCACTAGTTACATGTAGCTATTGACACTTGAAATACAGCTAATGTGGCTGAAGGAACCAACTTTCATTGTATGCATCTTAGTTAACTCTATCTTATATTACGTAGCTACATGTAGCTAGTGGTTATGGTATGAGAAAGCTCAGTTCTAGACATTGGGGATCAAAGTGGTGAACAAGTCAGATAAAGACCTCTAGTCTCATGGAATTTACATTCTAGTGAAAGACACAGAAAATAAACAAATAAACAAAAATGACATAATACATAAGGAAATGAAAATCAGGTCACGATGAGTGCTATGCTGGAAACTGAGCAGGTTAAGGAGATTGAGGATAATGGTGGGAGGAGATGTTTTTTGAAACCAATGGTCAGGAAAGGCTTCTCATAGAAGAACAGGTTTTGAATGTTTAAAAAAACTAGACAGAGCTATAAAAAAAATCCCCTCCAAATCCTATGCTTCCTTCACTACAAATTATTAAAAATTTCCTCTTCTTTTACATAACCAGGCCCTCCTTGAAGCTATGACTAGCTCACCCTGTGATTGGTGACCACTCTTTTCTCTGAGCTACTGAACTTACTGTGAGGACTATCTTTACTTATAGGACTTAGAATATGTGATAACTCTTTTTTTTTTACTTCATATAAATCAGACACTTTCCATCTACAGAAAATTGTCATATTTTACTGATTTTTTAGAGCAAGCTATTTTACTACTATCTTCTGAAAAATGTTTTTATTATTGTTATAAGTACTGCATCTATAATGTCTATTATGTGAATAATACTTCCTTAGATGTGTTCCTTTTGTACACTGCACAATCCATACAACTATATGTTACAGAGGCTGTGATGAGTATAATATTGTCTAGGGAAATTCATGTCCTTGAATATAATTCTGTTCAGATAGATGGTATCTCCTTGTCTGAAACTTAGGATTTCATAACCATTGTAATTACTATGACTTCTTCCTGAATGATTTCTAAATTCACTTAGAGAACATTACTTATGACCTTTCTCTGTCTAGGCTTAGGATTCTCAGGGTGATAAAAGAATAAGCAATAGAATGGGTGATGGATAAAAAAAACAAGATAGGATAAACATAGATACTAAAATCCTCAACAAAATATTAGCAAACCAGATCCAGCAATATGTTAAAAAGATCATACACTATGATCAAGTGGTATTTATTCTGGGGATGCAAGGATGGTACTATTTTCATAAATCAACAAACATGATACATTGTAGAAACAAAAGGAAAAATTAAAAAACACATTATCATATCAACAGATGCAGAAACAGTATTTGATAAAATCCAGTACATATTTATGATAAAAACTCTCCCCAAAGTAGGATTAAATGGAAAATATCTCAACATAATAAAGGCCATATATGACAAACCTGCAGCCAACAACATACTCAATGGGCAAAAACTAAAAGTGTTTCCCTGCCAGGACCCAAGATGGCGGAGGAGTAAGTGGAAGCTACACTAACCTTCTCCCAGAACCAGACTGGATTTACAACTAACTTACAGAAAAATCATCCTGAATAACCAACAGAACACTAGCTGGAGAGAAGCCTTATAACCACGGACAGACAGAAGAAACCACATCACCACAAACTGACTGGTAAGGAGAGCTGAGGAGGCAAAGGTGGCTAGCTGGGCTCTCAATAGCAGCAGCTGAAGTTCTGGAGGGATATTTCAGGCTGTGGGGAATTCCCCCTGAGAAGTGTGGGGTCTAAATGCAACCTGAGTCCCCCAGCCTACAGTACCACAACCTGGAACGGAACTCAGATAAATCCAGCTGTGAAAAGCAGCAGGGGTTTTTGTATACCAGGGAGAGATGGCTGGAGATGCAGAGAGCTCGTAAAGGGTCAATGCATGCACAAAATTCCTTACCCTGGGTTCTGGCAGAGGGAAAGCAGAGCTGGCTAGAGACATGTGAGGAGCATTTGGAGCTGGTGGCTCTGAGGAGAGAACTGAAGGACCAGCTGCCAGGATCCTTGTGTTGAGTCATTCCCCATACAGCAGAGGCCATCTTTCTCAGGCAGAGCACTCCTTTCCAGGTAGCATCAGCCTGAAGGAAGCAATAACCTCATCTACAGGAATCACCCTTGCCTCACTCTGTGGTGCTTAAGACCTGATGCAGAGGAGAAGAGCTGGAAGACTTTCAATCTTTAAGCCTAACAGAAAGTCTACAGGCAAGGTGGATCTCTGGGACCTCTGAGACTTTAGCTGACCACAGGCTTGGTACTGGTAAAAGACTGCCTTTGTGTGCAGCCTGGTTCTTTCTGCACACACACACACACACACACACACACACACACACACACAAGCCCTGTAGAGGGAGGCACAAGCTCTGGGTCTCCGACAGCTCCAAATAGGTTGCCCAGGACCAGTCACAGGGAGCATCTGACATAGGTCTGCACCAGAGTCTTTGCAGATCTACATAATACATAGAAACAAATACAAAGAAGCAGCCAAAATGGGAAGACAAAGAAACAGACCCCAAATGAAAGAACAAAAGAATTCTCCAAAAGAAGAACTAAATGAAATGGAGGCAAGAAACTTATCAGATAGAGAGTTTAGAGTAATGATTATAAGGATAATCAACAGCATGAAAAAAAGACATTGAAACCATGAAAAAGAACCAGACAGAAATAAAGAATGCAATATCTGAAATAAATAATGCCAGAAGGAATAAATAGTAGATTAGATTAAGCAGAAAAGTGAATCAGTGATTTGGAAAACAAGGTAGAAAAAATCATCCAAGCAGAGCAGGAAAAAGAAAAAAGAATTTTAATAAATGAGGAAAACTTAAGAAACTTATGGGGCAACATGAAGTATAGCAACATCTGTATCACAGGAATACCAGAAAGATGAGCAAGCAAGGGACTGAGAACCTATTTGAAGAAATAATGACTGAAAACTTCCCTAATCTGGTCAAGAAAAAAGATACACAAGTCCAGGAAGTTCAGAGTCCAAAACATGTTGGATCCAAAGAGGACTACACCAAGATGCATCATAATTAAAATAAGAAGCCTTGAAAACAAAGAAGAATGCTAAAAGATGTCAGAGAAAAAGCAGGTAGTTACACACAAGGAAGCACCAATTAGACTGTCATCAGGTTTCTCAACAGAAACATTTCAGGCCAGAAGGGAGTGATGTGAAATATTCAAGGTCATGAAAAGCCAGAAACTATGACCAAGTCTACTTTACAGGCTATCATTTAAAACTGAAAGAGAAATAAAGAGCTTCTCAGACAAGAAAAAGACAAAGGAGTTTGTTAACACCAAACCAGTACTGCAACAAATGTTAAAAGGCTTACTTCAAGAAAAGAAAATAAAGAAAAAGAAAAAGAAAAACACAGGAAAATAGTATAAAAATAAAATGGCACTAAATATGTATCTATCAATAATCACCTGAAATGTAAATGGCTTAAATTCTCCAACTAGAATACATAGGATAGTTGAATGGATAAGAAAATAAGACCATTACATATGCTGCCTCCAACAGACCCACCTCGGATCAAAAGATAAACACAGACTAAAAGTAAAGGGATGGAAAAAGATATTTCATGAAAATGGAAAGGAAAAAAAGCTTGAGTAGTCATACTTATATCTCACAAAATGGACTTTAAAACCAAGACTATAGTAAAAGAAAAAAAAAAGGACACTACATAATGATAAAGGGGACAATTCAACAAGAGGATATAACCCTATAACCCTAGTAAACATTTATGCACCGAACATAGGAGCACCTAGTATGTAAAGCAAATCTTGATGAACATAAAGGGAAAAATTGACAGACATACAGTCATAGTTGGGGATTTTAACATCCCATTGACTTCAATGGATAGATCTTCCACACAGAAAATCAACAAGGAGACAGGGACCTTAAACAACACACTAGATCAAATGGGTTTAATTGGTATCTTCAGAGCATTTCACCCCAACACACCAGAATATACTTTTCAAGTACACATGGAACATTTTCTAGGATAGACCAGATACTAGGACACAAAATAAATCTCAATAAAATTAGGAAGATTTAAATCATATTAAGCATCTTCTCTGACCACAATGCTATAAAACTAGAAATCAATCACAAGAACAACACTGAAAACCTCACAAAATGTGGAAGCTAAATAACATGTTATTAAACAATAAATGGGTCAAAATAAGATCAAGGAAGAAATCAAAAGATACCTTGAAACAAATAAAAATGAGAACACAACAATCGAAATCTGTGGGACAAAGGGAAAGTAACCCTAAAAGGGAAATTCACAGCACTACAGGCCCATCTCAAAAAAAAAAAAGAAAAAAAGGAAAAAACTCAAATAAAAAAATCGAATTTTATACTTAAAAACACTTGAAAAAGAACAATGAACAAGTCCAAGGTGAGTAGAAGGAAGGAAATAATAAAGATCAGAGAAGAAATAAATGAAATAGAGTCTAAAAAATAATACAAGAAATACAAGAGATCAATGAGTCTAAGAGATGATTCTTTGAAAAGATAAAATTGATAAATCTTAAACCAGGCTCATCAAGAAAAAAAGAGAAAGGGCCCAAATAAATAAAATCAGAAATGAAAGAGGAGAAATAATAACTGACACCAAAGAAATACAAAAGATTATAAGATAATATTATGAACAATTATATGCTAACAAACTGGACAACCTGGATGAAATAGATAAATTCCTAGAAACATACAATCTTCCTAAACTAAATCAGAAAAAAAACCCAGAGAATCTGAATAGACAGATTACACCTAATGAAATTGAAGCAGTAATCCAAAAACTCCCAACAAACAAAAGCCCTGGACCAGATGGCTTCACAGGTGATTTTTACCAAACATTCTGAGGAGAACTAACACCTCTGCTTCTCAAACTATTTTATAAAATTCAAGAGGAGGGAAGGCTCCCAAACCCATTTTAAGATGCCAGTATTTTCCTAATTCTAAAACCAGATAAAGACACTACAAAGAAAAAATTTATAGGCAAATATCATTGATGAACATAGATGCTAAAATCCTCAACAAAGTACTAGCAAACCAATTACAGCAGTGCTTCAAAAAGATCACACACCATGATCAAGTGTGATTTATTCTGGGAATGCAATGATGTTACAACATTTGCAAGTCAATAAATGTGATTCATGACATAAACAAATTAAAGAATAAAAACCACATGATTTTATCAATGGATGCAGAAAAAGCTATTGATAAAATCAAGCACCATTAATGATGCTTGATAAAAACTCTCAGCAAAGTGGGAATAGAGGGAACATACCTAAACATAATAAAGGCCATATATGATAAACCCACTGCCAACATCATACTCATTGGGCAAAACCTACAAACGTTCCTCTTAGATTGGGAACAAGACAGGGATGCCTGCTTTCACTTCTCTTATTCAACAGAGTGCTGAAGATCCTAGCCACAGTAATCAGACAAGAAGAAATAAAAGGTATCCAAATTAGAAAGAAAGAAGTAAAACTGTCTTTATTTGCAGGTGACATGATACTGTACATAGGGAACCCCCAAAATTCCACCAAGAAACTACTAGAACTGATAAATGAATTCAGCAAAGCAGCAGGATACAAAATTAATATCCAGAAATCAGTTGCATTTTTTATATGCCAATAATGAACTAACAGAAGAGGAAATTAAGAAAACAATCTCAGTTGCTTCAAAAAGAATAAAATACCTAGGAATAAACCTAATCAAAGGTGTAAAAGACCTGTACTCAGAAAATTATAAGACACTGAAGAAATAAACTGAGAAGAAACAAATAAGTGGAAGCACACATTGTGTTCATGGGTAGGAAGAATTAACATCATTAAAATGTTCATACTACCCATGAACTACCCTGTTCATTGAAGATTCAATGCAGTTCTTATTGAGATTCAAATGGTGTTTTTCTCAGAACTAAAACTAATATTTCAAAAATGTTTATGCTACCACCAAAGGCTCCACATAGCAACAGTGACCCTGATAAAGAAGAACAAAGCTAAAGGAATAACACTACCTAACATCAAACTATATTGTAAGGCCACAGTAATCAAAACAGCATGGTACTGGCATAAAAACAGACACATAGATCAATGAAACAGAATTGAGAGCCCTGATACAAACCCATACATTTATAGTCAATTAATATTCAACAGAGGAAGCAAACACAAACAATGGGCTAAAGATAGTTATTCAATTAATTGTGTTTATTCAATAAATTGGACAGATATGTGCAGAAAATGAAACTAAATCACCTTACACCACACACAAGAATAAATTCAAAATGGATTAAAGACTTAAATGTTAGACCTGAAACCATAAAAATCATAGAAGAAAACATAGGCAGCAAAATCTCAGATGTTGCTCATAGAAAAATTTTTTTTCAGATATATCTCCCCAGGCAAGAGAAACAAAGGAAAAAAAATGGGACTACCTTAAACTACAAAGTATTTGCACAGCCATGGAAAATATCAACAAAATAAAAAGACAACCCGCATATTGGGAGAACATATTCACCAATACATCTGATAAGGAGTTAACATTTAAAATTTATAATGAACTTATACAACTCAACATCAAAAAAATAGCCAACCCAATTTAAAAATGGACAAAGAACTTAAATAGACACTTTTCCAAAGAGTCATACATATGGTCAATAGACATATGAAAAGATGCTCAATGTCACTAAACATCAGAGAAATGCAAAGTAAAACCACAATGAGATATCTCACACCTGTCAAAATGGCTATAATCAGTAAATCAATAAACAAGTGCTGGAGAAGATGTGGAGAAAGGGGAACACTTTTGCACTGTTTGTGGGAATGCAGATTAGTGCAGCCACTGTGAAAAGCAATATGGACATACCTCAAAAAATGAAAAATGGATCTGCCTTTTGACCCCACGATACCACCACTGGGAATATATCCAATGGAACCCAAAACACTAATTTAAAAGAATATAAGCACCCCTATGTTCATTGCAGCATCATTACAATCGCCAATATATGGAAACAGCTCAAGTGTCCATCAGTAGACAAATAGATAAAACAGCTATGGGACATTTACACAATGGAATACTACTCAGTCATAAAAAAAGAAGAAAAATTTTACCCTTTTTGACAGTATGGATGGACCTAGAGAACATGCTAAATTAAATTAATTTATGCTAAATTAAACTAAATTCAGTCAGGGAATGACAAATAGCATGTAATTTTACTCATATGTGGAATCTAATGAACAAACTGAACTAATAAGCAAAATAGAGACAGAGTCATAGATAGAGAGCAGGATGACAGCTAGTGGGAGGGAAGTTAGAAGGTGGAGGATTGAGCAAAAAGAAAAAGCTAAGAGAGAAGGTGAGAGGCTAAATCAACAGGCATGTAGTCTTACATCAGCAAACAGGACAATGAAGTGACCCTTGATTTTCTTTACTGGGGTTTTTGAGAAAGTATTCAGATGGCACTTTCAAAGTCATTACTGGGTAGAGACACATGTGTGATGGAAAAAAAGGAAGAATCTTATGTCTTTTGGCATAATTAAACATTTCTATATACTAACCACCACAAAAAGAGAAAGGCTTTTATCTTCCCAAACCACTCCCACTTTTCCCAATCAGAAACCAAATGAAAGGGAAGATTACCAATATTTCAGTGAAGTGGCTTCAGGTTCTTCATAAGCAAAATTTTGAAGCACATTAATATAACATTAATTCAACCCCCAACATTGTGTATTGTATTATCATAGATATTCAGAAAAGTTTACCTCACACACCTTTTAAAAATACTGTGAGGTCACCAATGGTTCTTTGCCCATGCTTTGGTACTTACAAACAAATGCAGTTTATTCAAAGTTGTTTTTAAACAGTGCTGTCAGATTATTTTCATACTCTCTCCACCCTCCCAACCCTGTCCAATAGAACTTTTCATGGTAATGGAAATGTTCTATATGTGTCTTCTCCATCACAGGAGTCACCGGTCATGTGTAGCTATTGAGCACTTGGAAAGTGTCTAATGAGACTGAGGAATTGGATTTTTTATTTGAATTAATTTAAATTTCACTTCAAATAGTTACCTGTAGCTAATGGTTACCACTTTAGATAGTGCAGCTTGTGCATGTTCTTCCTTCTGCCAGGAAAGCCATATTTCTGGCTTATCCATTTTTGACACTCTACGAATGAATGAATGAATGAATGAATGAATACATTACAGTTAGACACTATGTGTAGCTGACACAGATGAATAAAAATATTTAATGCTGACAATATAATGAACTTAATTTCTCTGTGTTATCATACAGCTTTGTACAATACTCTAAGAGTTTTGGGTATTTGAGCGTTCTGAGTTTTTTGTGACTATGGATGATGCATGATCAGGTGTTTACTTTGGATTGAAGAAGAGTTACTGGGTTTTTTTCCAAACCACATTCCAGTCTTCACTGATCCTACTTTCAAGTTCAAATGCTAAATTCATATCTGTTATTATGAAGCTGATTTAATTGCATTTTAGGCAAGTAGAAAAAAATGACATGTTCTAGTAGTGAATGAGGCTTTTTACGAGCAAGCTCTTCTGAAAGCAGGAAAAGAAGCGATGGAAGTTTACTTTGCACATACATTGCACAAATTACCATTTCAGAGTCAGCTTGCATCAGCATGAAAGGTGTGGCTGGAAGAGCAGCGCTGTGTGTGAGGCTCATGAAAGGGCCAAAGTGTGCTGGTTCTCCAAGAAACCCTTTCACATGGTCCCTGGTTTGCTCTAAGCACCAGGGCAGCATTTACAATGGACCACAAGCTGCCTTTTTGCCAGTTTCCAGCCGTAAAAGGTATTTGAACATTTATTAGTGTTTTTCCACTTTTTTTGTTCCCTCTTCCTCACTCCCCAGTTTTAATCAGCCATCCCCTTCCACACTGAATACAAGTTTATCACCTTAAATCTGGAGCACTCTGCTGGTTTTTAAAGTGAGAGATGTGCAGAAAGGGCAATCTTACTTTGGAACCTCAACTAACATGTATATTAGTACTCTGGAAATTCCCTCCAAGCTCCAGAACTTTGAGATTCTGCTTTTCTGACACAGACCCAGTTCCCAGCATCTCATCCCAGACCTGGATCAAGATCCTTGCTTGAGTACCTAATATTTGCTCAGTACCTAATGTTTGTTCCCAGGGTCTTATTCTCCTTAACAGAAGATAATACAGTTAGAATGACAGGTGAGGACCACATGTGGACAGCTTTGGATGCAGATTGTATAAATGCCTGCAAATTCATGGCAAAACTGATGAGAATAGAAATTGAAGTTTTGCTTATACCTAGAAAGCGGTAAACTTAATACAATTCTCAGGAATCCCTCTGAAATCCTCGGTTTACTAAGGCATGTTTTTTACTGAACAACTATTATTTGGGATGGAAAATTCAAAAGAAAATTAAAGAGTTATGATAAACGTGGATAATTCTAGACATACAAATCAACTGAATTATCAGGCTCTTATTGGTTGTATATATTACGAATCTTTGGTACCAATAAAATTAGGAGATGATTGTGGCATTTAAAATTTTTAAAAAATCTTTAGCTGAGGATATGTTTATTGATTTTTAGAGCAAGTGGGAGGAAAAAGAAAAAAAGAGAAGCATCTCTGTGAGACACACACACACACACACACACACACACACACACACATCTATCAGTCACCTCCAGGACACACCACAACTGGAGATTGAACCTGCCAGCTTTTGCTGCATGGGACAATGCTCCAAACAACTGAGCCACCAGGTGAGGGCTGATTATGGCATTTAGAACTAGATTTAAAGTGTCAAGAATGAACCAGGACAAAAAAAAAAAGATTCAAAAGAAAAAGCGAAGGGAAAAGCAACTGAATGTTTTGTACTGACTGTGTGACTACCACACTTGGGTGATTTTGTAGCCGATATCATTAATTTTATTTTTAAGCATACCATCCTATTGAGTTATGTTAAGGCCAAGAGCTTGCCTTTTTCACTCTTTAAAAGTCATGATAATGCTTAGTCATTATGTAGCTTGACCTCCTTGGCAAACAATAAGCTATAAAATTAATGATGGACTTTAGTGGGTATTTCCTAGTTATATATTAGAATTCCTTACGCTGCACTTTATTTCTTTCATATGCTACCACATGAAATAAACAAAGGGGCATGCAATAGTGTGGGCACGACCTGAAATACCTCATGCCTCCTAGTATATTTACATATTCATTTCAACTTGTTAATGACTGTGTTTTTTGTGTTGTGAATGGAGGTAGGACGCTTTCATTAGGGTAATTTACAGTCCAATGTCCATTTATTTTAGCACAGATTGTAATTACTGGCAGTCTCAAGTTAATTTGTAACTTGAAAGTAAGGAATCTAATCAGCCTGACCACAAAGTGTGAGAATTGAGCTAAACCGTGAGCACACTGTCTATCCACAATTTATGGTCTAAAGATTCTCCCCAGAGGACATGAAAGTGTTTTCTCTGGACTTAATTTGAGCCCGTTTGGAAAAAGAGTGTTTTTCACATTCAGGAATCTGAATGTCACTCAACTGGCTCTGAAGGGAAAGAGTCCACTATATTTAATGTTGAATATGCAAAATTGAGTCCAATCATTCTTTTCATTGCACATTTCAAAACAAAGAGAGCCATCGATAAAACACTCAGGGAGGAGCATGGGTTGCTGCCATGTCACACTAACAGTAACAGAAAAAGAGTGTCTGAAACTTCAGTGATCCCATTTTCACGACATTAAGTGACAATTATCCTCCTAATAAGTGTAAAAAGGATTGTAAGTTTCACTGGGTATGTCATTAGCCCCAAGAAAGAGACGATCTCAGTTATTTCAAAGACAAGAAAATATTTCTTTTCTCTCTGCATTTTCAGTTTCATTTGCTTCTAACTTTTAGGGTAAAAAATGGCCTTGATAATTCTAAATATTGATAATTTTAAATATTTAACAGGCAATCACAGCATTTCATGGTATTTTTCTGGGCAGAATAGGTGACAGGTTTTCATAGTGCCTAATAAATTGCTTATTATATAAACCAAGTTTTGCTATGCTAGGGTGGGAATCCATGTAGACTACTTGGGTAAACTTGTATGAATACATACTAACTATATAATTGCATTACATGCTATAAGAATTCTCAGGACCTAATACAAACCAGGTGTTATGAACGGAATCATATCCCCCAAAATTCATGATTTGAAGCCCTAACCCCCAGGACCTCAGAATGTGACTATTTGGAGATGGGGCTTTTATAGAGGAGATTAAGTTAAAGTGAGGCCCTTAGGGTGGGCCTTAATCCAATCTAATGTGTGACCTTATAAAAAGAGAAGATTAGGATACACAAAGAGACACCAGGGTGTCCTTGTATATGGAGGGACTAATATGTGAAGAGGCAACAAGTGAGGGGCCATCTACAAGTCAAGGAGAGAGGCCTCAGAGGAAACCAACACTGCCAACACCTTGATCTCAGATTTCCAACCTCTATAACTGAGAGAATATAAATTTCTGTTGTTGAAGCCACCTAGTCTATAGTATTTTGTTATGGTAGCCCTCGTAAACTAATGCACCAGGAATTAGGGAACCAGGGAAAGCCTTCTTCAGAAAGGGGTGGCCAAACTAAAAAAATGGAAGGAAAGACCATTTCAGGAAGACAGATCAGCATGAGTGAAGGTTGAGGGTGAGCAAGGTCAGGGTGCCTTCCCAAAATTTGAAAGAAATGTGGCTGGGGCATAATGGGCTGGTGAGCAGGGCAAAGGAAAGGAGGGGTCACAGACACTTGTCATTTTTGGCTGCCCAACAGCTGAACATCCTTTGCACTTTAGGAGGATCCTTCAAAAGGTGGCAGGAAGTTTAGGGGAGCAGACACACTCTCTTTGAGCTTTCTGAAAGCTAGAGCAGGGCAATTGACCAGCTTGTCCTCACCTCTGAGACTCTGACTCAGGAGGGAAAGGAATGAAGGTCAGGATGCCTATGATGGAACCCAGAGCCTACAGGTAAAATAGAAAATGCCAGAGGCAACAGAGTGCAGCTGTGTGACAAATGTCCGATGGCGACATGGCAGGTGTCAAGAGGTTGGCAGGCATCAAGGTATCAAGATGGAAGATGCCTATAGCAGCAGATTAAGTAGGGTGACCAATTTGTCCTGGCTAGCTCAGGATTTTCCTGACTGTGCAAGTGAAAATACTAATGCCTTGAGTCTTGAGCAGACAGGGAAGGTGAGTCTTCATTAAGTTAGGCATATTGTCCCTGTAGCACCATTTTGGCTGTGCCTTACCTTCCTGACCTTCTGTTGTTTTTCCCAAGCCTTGTTCCCTCAGTCTTTATGACAATTCTCAGTTACCTTATAGCTTTAAAAAAAATTATCCTTTTTGGCGTAAGTTGGCAAGAATTGGCTTTTCTTGGCAGAAACAAAGAATGCTAAGTACTGAGACTGTAAAGGGCCACATTACTCCATCAGCCACATTATGGAGTTTCAGAATTTAGTTTGTCCAGAGGTCAGGGCAGAGTAGGGGAAGAGAGCACCACAAGGTTCTAAGCAGAGAATAATGTGATCAGATTTTCACTTAAGGATAATCACTTGGCTACAGCATGGAGAATAGGTGGAATGAGAGCAAGATGGAAGACGGAGGAATAGAGAGGGAGGAAGTGGTAGGGAAAGTTAGGATGTTATGGTAACCAGATAGGCAAGAAAAGATGGTTGCCTAAACCCTCCAGGTGCTAGGGGGACTGAGGGAAGTGGCAGTCTTGGTTGAATTACTGGTGAACAAGAGATAATCAAGACCTTCAAGAACACTGACTCTGTCCCCTGATATAGAAAAGCAGACTGAACATGCCCACCCTCCAGTATTGAGTCAATGTCCACAGGGTGGATGCTCACTTGCTCCTGGCTACCAGCCCCTGCAGATGCTCTGCAGCTGCCCTCAACAGCTGACCATGGATAGAGGGAATATTGCATCTCTTGCCAGAGCCAGTGAGCCCTTCTTCCAGGCTATAACAGAATCCTGTTAGAACTATGAGCCCAAATTCTCCCAAAGGCTGTCACATCTACATCCATGCCATCTCACATCCTTGTTTTCCTCAGTCATCACCCAGAGCACAAGCCACTCCGGTCAATAGCCATGCTCTGGTCCCACCCTTCCCAAAGTCCCCTGGCTTCCAAAGGCTCAGCTCTAGGCTCCCTTTTTTGTGTGTGTCTCTACATCCTGCTCCCCTGTAGCAAGCTCACTAACCCCCAAACTTCTAGATAATCAATTTTAGGAGCCAATAAATTCCAAATGTCTGTCTGCAGATGGTGTCACTTCTCAGCTTTACATCTTTCTATGCAATTGCCTACTCAGCACCTCTATTTGCTTATTTTTATGGGTGTCTGAAACCCAACATGTTTAAAAGTAAATGTATTTCCTCTTCCAAACCTGCTTCTCCTCTGTATTCTTCATGTTAGTAAATTGCACCAGCTTTTGTCAAACTGACGGTTCATGCTTCTTCCTTGCTTCCCATTCATTACCACTTCTATATGTGATCAATTACAGGCCCTGACCATTTGTTCAATAAATGATTATTGAGAGCCAACTAGTTTCAGGCACTTCTCTAGGCACTGGGGGCAGAGTCTAGAATGAAAACAACAAAAATCTCTGTTGCCTGTGGAGCTCATACATTAATGATACCAGCAATGTGGTCCTAACATATTTTTCTGGTGATATAGGGTGTGGTCAATAAACAGCAGTTACATTACAATATTTAAAATGAAGATGATTGATCCCTTCCTGGAAGGAACATACCTTGGGATATGAGCATCATCCCCATACCCCAAGGTTGTGGGTTCGATCCCCAGTCAGCATACATACAATAATCAATCAATGAATGTATAGATGGGTGGGACAACAGACTGATGTTTCTCTCTCTCTCCCAAATCAATCAATCAATTAAAAAAAAAAACCAGCAACCAGGCTTAAAGGAACTTGTTTTCAATAAAAAAAAAAATTTTTGAGGGAGGGAGCTAGAAATGTATAACCTGGAGACCTAAAGAGATAATGAAAATTGTCTCTATGTATTGAAGTGCAATGATGTGAAGGACACTGACATGGACACCGGCCCGCAGTGTCCAAGGTGTGATGGATGAGACGAAATAAATTCAAACAGATTACCTAGTCCTATGGAGGAAAAGGGACAGTGCGACTTCTCTCTGAAGGAGAAAGCAAGCCTCGGAGTGCCTCTGCCACCCTTTCAAGAGGAGAGTGCCCAGGCCCTGGCCTTAAGAGATTTTTACAGGATTCAATTTGTATAGGAATACAGAGTGTATACCTAAAGCTCATTAGTCATTATCAGGCAGTAAGGATCAAACAATAGATAACATACAAAGAACTCTGAGAGCCTATTTTGAGTCAGGGTCAGATAGTCAAATGGCCATAAACCTTTGGAAAACAAACTCACTTCCTGCTTGGACCCTTATCATTTAATTGAGAGCATTCTAAACAAAACAGGTTTCACAGGATTTTACTTATTCTTCCTTAGGCCTGATCACCCTAGGGAACCCACCCTTTCCAGCACAGGGCTGCACCCACCACCGACATTGTTTTAGGCTTAAGGCATTGTTTCAGACCTAAGTCAGGCACAGGAAGTAAGGCAGCCAAGAGATTAGGAGTCTTCTTGCAGACAGAATGAGGACTCAGCCTACGTCAAAGCCAAGGGGTGAGGGTCCATCACCCCTTTTCTGTTGCCCCCAAGTCCTTCCCTGGGGTCTCCCATGATCATGCCTGTCTTAGTTTGTCCCTCCCTTGAGGAATCTTACCCTTCATTGGCTAACTGATCAAGCATTGGGGGCCAGGCACCAGGCAGGGTGAAGTAAAAGAGACAGAGGCAGCGCCCCTGCCAGGGAGATGAGCTTTGTCTCCTTAGTGGCTTATGATGCAAAGGTCACTCACTCAGCCTTTGCCATGGGGGTGGTGGTTACAGCTCCTGAAACCAGGCAGGACAGTTCCCAACAGGACACTATAGTGTTTACTAATTAATTCAACACATATGTAGTAAAAATCTGCATTGAGGTATGCACCGTAGATATATACTATAAAGAACTGTGTGTGATTTTACTGGATTTCCAAGCTAACACAGTTTCATGAACAATGGTAGAAAGTACTGGGTCAGAGACAAAGGACTTTATCATTTACAGCACAGAACAGTCAGCAGAAGGAACATCATATTCCCTTCAGTTACCCTTGTTTCCCAAGTCCCATTAGCCTGCTGCACATGAAAGGGGTTTGTTTCACAGCTGTGGAACCATAAACTTAGAAAATCTCAATCTTTTATGATGTATAGCAAGCCAAAGTACCCAGCCTTGGCCCTAGAGGGAGACAATGTTTAACATACTGGACAGCCACAAACCTGCCTTCTTTTTTGGAAGGAGACAACTATCTCAATCTTCCAAAGCATGTCCCTATACAAACATCCTTGAAAAATAGCTGTATTAACCAGTGTTCTCCATACACAACCAAAAGGATATATGTATATATATAGTTACTATGTGTGTGTATACACATATACATATGTGTGTATGTGTATATATACATATATCAAGAGAGAGAAAGAGTGAGTTTTGAGGGCTACCAAGTCCAAAATTGAAAAATCAACAGGGCAGACTGGAGAGCCAGGGAAAAGTTAATGGTGCCATTCAAGTCTGGAAGCAGCATTCCCTTCTCCTTGGGGAACATCAGTCTTTTCTCTGAAGTCCTTCAACTGATTGGATGAGGCCCACCCACAGTATGGAGGATAATCTGCTTTACTCACAGTCTACTGTTATAACTGCTAATCACATTAAAAAAATTTTTACAGCATCATCCAAACTGGTGTTTGACAGAAAGCTAGGTACCATGAATTAGTCCAGTTGACATTAAATTAACCATCACAATAGATCAGAACAAAAACAAAAGAGATTCATAGAGTTGTCTCCCAACATGTACTTAATGTTAAACTCATTAATTACTGGTGTCTTTAGACTCCTGCCCTCCTCCCTCCATTTATCTTAAAATTTAAAACCAACTTTATTAAACAATTATGATTCAATTCCTCATTAATTTTGCATTTCTTAAGCCTTACTCTGAAGCCAGTTCTAGATGTTTCAGACACAAAGTGTCAGTCCTGCCCTCTAAGGCACTCACCAGACAAGAGTAGTGAAGAGCTCTGATGAAGCTGTGCACAGGTTGCTGTGGGAAGAGGTGATGCGGACAGGACGGCGGGGTGGCGAAGAGGAGCTGAAGCCTCCCAGACAAATGTCTCTGGAGAGTAATTTTAGAGGGGGGCCAAAAGGTGCCGATGATCACACAGAAAACAGCTGACATAGATCATCCACTGACATTTTTTCAGTCTCTTGTTTTCTGGCTGATTTCTAAAAGGGTTTTTAAGAGAGTTTGACTTCCTTTGCTTCCCACCCCAGGGTGTTCAACCTGTGGCCAGGGGCCACTTGCAGCCCAGTATGGCTATGAATGCAGCCCAACACAAAATCATAAATTTACTTAAAACCTTTTATTTTGCTCATCAGTTTTCGTTAGTGTTTGTGTATATAATGTATGGCCCAAGACAACTTTTCTTTTTCCAGTGTGGCCCAGAGACGCCAAAAGGTTGGACACCCCTTGGAAAAACTCCCTCCTCGGAGCGTGCCGCCTAGCCACCTCCCTCCTCCCGAGTCCCAGCCTCTCTGCCCCGCCCCCTACTCGTTTTGTCTCCTAGGCGCGCAGAGGACTGTGGGAGTGGCTTCCTTGGATCCGCGCATAGCAACTGCCTGGAACGGGGCTCAGCGCACGCAGGCAGGGCCTTAGATTCTCCACAACGCCAGTTGCCCAGCTCCACTGCTGTGGCCCTGCTGCCTTCACCAAAAGGTAGGAGAAGGGCCTCCGGCAGGGGTGCCTTGGGTGCCGGCGCGGATTCCCCGCCTCCTCCGCACCCAGGGACTGGGGGGGTTTGCTTTTTGGGGCCTCGAGCCGCCGGTGGCTGCCGAGAGGCGCCACCCTCCTTGGCCTCCGCTGACTGCGTCCTCCAAGGCCCGCCTGTTAGCCCCATACCGCGGTACCCACTGCCATCAAGCAAGTGTGCCCGCCTGTCCCAAGTCACAGACACGCCTGAACCAGGGTCAGCAACAGATTAGAGCTTCTCACACCAGACGAGATGAACACTCCCTTTAATGTGTGTTGGGTAAAGTTTGTGAAAAGTGGTCCCAAGAAAGGTGGAATTCGTGAGGTGTGCGAGGACACAGCAGCCTCCCAAGTCTCCCAAAGGTGAAAACAGCAAAGACTGGAAGTGCCGTTTTCCCAAGATGCCGTCTAGGCCTAAAACCCCACTTTCTCGTCTATCTGATGGATTTCCTGGCAGTGAGCTTTAGGAGGAACGACAGTGGGCATCTTGAAGGGAGACTGTCCAGCACAGTCAGCAGAGTATCAAAAACAAGTACCCTTCACATTTCGAATAAAGGTTGTGCTGGCATTTTGTTTCCATTGAGGGAGCCTCTTCCCCAGATAATTTCAACTCTTGAGGTTTGTGATGTGCATAAACTGCAATATTTTGGAGAATCCTGCAAACCTGAGTTGTTACCTTTGTTCTGCTGCAGTACCTGTTAGCCATGGGTACTTGATTTTACCGTTCCCGCCCTGACTTTCCACATATTTCACATTTGTATGTTGACCATATATAAACTGTTTTCAATCTGACTTTAACCCAGCAGAAAGGATGGAGCTCTGGTTCTAAAAGTTGCTGTTTTTATGACATACGTGTAAGCCAAACCGACTTAAACGGGCCTCATAATCAGGCAGCTCTTGTTCAGCGCAGTAGTCTTCAAAGTGTAGTCCAGCAGTGTCTGCAGCATTGGGAACTCATTAGAAATGCACATTCTCAGGGACTGAGGGGAGGGTGATGACTTCCACCCAGCACTTACTGAATCAGAAACTCGGGGAGTGGGGACGGTTAGCAATTTGTATTTGAACAAACCATTACATTTCTGAGGCACCCTGAAGCTGAAGATCGCCCATATTGTTGTATATGTAATCCCGATGTATTATTTTTTTTACTGCTAAATAGTTTTTCACTGCATAAATTTACCACATTTTGCTTGCTCATTGTATTGATGGGCACTTGGTCTGTTTTTAATTTGGGGCTTATTATCAATAAAGCTCCTGTGAGCATCATACAGATGTCTTTGTAGACATATTTTCATTTGTCTTGGATAAATACTTTGGGATGAAATTGCTGGGTTGTAAGAGATACAAGGTCTGTCTGTCTAGAAAGTACCCAGCGATGTAATATGAAAAATAGAGACATTTATTGAAGAATATACAAGATACAAGAAACATCATACATAGGACAGTGGTGCCTCAGTCCCCTTTGAAGTAGGCACCTTGATACTTCACACAGTTCTCCCAATCGCCGTGGTCTGAAATCTCTTCCCTTTCAGAGGTGATTTTAGTTTTGGAAAAAGCCAGAAGTCTCAGGGCACCAAATCTGGGCTTCAGGGGGACCGAGTCACTTGGGTGATTTGATGTTTTGCCAAAAAACTCTGCATGAAATGTAATGCATGAGTAGGTGCGCTGTTGTGATGAAGCTGCCAATCACCAGTTGCCCATAGCTGTGGCCTTCTGAATCATCTGAATGGTTTTAATGGAGGAATGTTCAAGCTTAATGCAAAATTGGATGCAGGTTTGTTGCTCTACTTGCTCAATCATTTTGAATGGAACAGCCACACAGTACACATGCTCACTCAATGGTGTCTACCGCCCTCACTGATTAGTACAGTAAAGTTGTTATTGTTCACGCATGCTCATTCCAGTCCACTCTTGTTGGCTGCCAGGTTACAATTGATGTTGTGCACACCCTTCTCTTTGTATTAACAATGGCTAGACTTTTTCTGGACAGACCTGTATATGTTAATTTTATGAAACCACCAGACTTTTTAAAAAAATTGTACCATTTTATACTCCCACCCACAATGGATATTCCAGTTACTCCATATCCTTGCTGACCCTTTGTGTTGTTGGTCTTTTTAATTTAGCTGTTTTGGTAGGTGTGCAGTGGTTTCTGCCTGATGCTGTCATTGACTTTTGCATACCTTTTTCTGAACATGATCTGGACGATGAATTATATACCCCTCTAGTGCTTGTCACTGTCCTTTGTAGGAGTAGGTTTGGAATGAATGTGAAATGAGAGCAACAAATAAATGTTTTGACACCTAGTTTTGAGAATTTGATGTGAGAAAAGTTTTAAGCCATAAAAATGTGTAGACGTAAATTTGACCACAAAGGTTATTAAATAGCTACATGTTATTCAATTAAGAAATATTCCTTATCCAAAGAGCATATTTACACTGCTGATTTTTTCTAGGTACAAATGATGCAGAATGTACACCTGGCCCCAGAGACAGATGAAGACGACCTTTATTCTGGTTATAATGACTACAATCCAACCTATGATACTGAGGTAAAAAAAAACACTACTTGTTTTTATGTTGGTCTTTGTTAAGCCACTGGTTCATGAAAAATTTGGATTTGAGAGTTCTTCCTTATTATGCTTTAAATTAAGTAAGCTGATTAAAAGCTTACAGAAAATTGCTATTACTGAAGACTCCACTAACTTCCATCAGTAATAATAATAGCAGCAGAAGGGAAAATCATGAGAAAGGTTATGGAAACAAATTAGTATCAGTCATATACTGTGCTCTTCAGCATTAGCTGTCTGAATGTGTGAGTTTAAAAGACTTAAATCACTTGAAGTACCTAAAATAGGTTTTTTTAAAGCCCTAAATTTGAAATGTGTAGCAGAGTTAGTTTAATTCTATTAATTAAATTATATAAGTATTTTATAGAAAAAATAGAAAATAGAAATAGGTATAAAGAAAAATTAAAATCATAGAAACTCTCACCACGCAGAGATAACCATTAATTTACTGTGCTTCACTCTCCACACATCTTCCTATGCAAATATGTGTATATCTCTTTATAGTTTGGGATAAAGTAGTATCATACTCAGTACTGTTTTGTAACCTGTTTTTTCTCTTTTATTAATGTTTTCTTATGTCAGCAAATCTATACATCTATTTATTTTTAATATTTTATTAATTATGCTATTACAGTTGTACCAATTTTTCTCCCGTTTATCCCCTCTCCATGCTGCACTCCCTCCACTCTCCGGCATTCCCGCCCCCTTTTAGTTCATGTCCATGGGTTGTACATGTAAGTTCTTTGGCTTTCTATTTTCTATTCTTAACTCACTCCTGTCTTTTTTGTGCCTACTAATTATGCTTCATATTCCTTGTACTTCCCCCCCCATTCTCCTCCTCCCCACCGATAACCCTCCATGTGATCTCCATTTCTGTGATTCTATTCCTGTTCTAGTTGTTCGCTTACCTTTTGTTTTTGTTTTTAGGTTCAGTTGTTGATAGTTGTGAGTTTGTTGTCATCTTACTGTTCATAGTTTTTGATTTTCTTCTATTTCTTAGATAAGTCCCTTTAACATTTTATATACTATGGGCTTGGTAATGATGAACTCCTTTAATTTTACCTTATCTGGGAAGCACTGTATCTGCCCTCCCATTATGCAGAATAATCTTGGATGTAGGTCCTTGGCTTTCATGACTTCAAATTCTTCTTTCCAGTCCCTTCTTGCCTGCAAGGTTTACTTTTGAGAAATCAGCTGATAACCTTATGGAAACTCCTTTGTAGGTAACTGTCTCCTTTTCTCTTGCTGCTTTTAAGATTCTCGCCTTCTACCCTGGCTGGTGTAGCTCAGTGGATTGAGCGTGGGCCTGCGAACCAAAGCATCACTGGTTCAATTCCCAGTCAGGGCACATGCGTGGGTTGCGGGCCAGGTCCCCACTAGGGGGGCATGAGAGGCAACCACCCATTGATGTTTCGTTCCCTCTCTTTCTCCTTCCTTTCCCCTCTCTCTAAAAATAAATAAGTAAAATCTTAAAAAAAAATTCTCTCCTCTTTAATCTTGGGTAATGTGATTATGATGTGCCTTGGTATGTGCTTCTGTGGGTCCCATTTCTTTGGGACTCTCTGAGCTTCCTCGACTTCCTGGAAATCTATTTCCTCCACCAGATTGGGGAAGTTCTCCTTCATTCTTGTTAAAATAAGTTTTCAATTTTGCTCTTCCTCTTCTCATGGCACCCCTATGATTCAGATGATGGAATGTTTAAAATTGCCCCAGAGGTTCCTGAGCCTCTTCCCATTTTTTTGAATTCTGCTTTCTTCATTCTGTCCCAGTTGAATATTTATTCTTCCTTTTGTTTCAGATCGTTGATTTGAGTCCTGATTTCCTTCTCTTCCTTTTTGGATCCCTATATATTTTCTTTTATTTCACTTTAGGTAGCCTTGATTTGTTCCTTCATTCTGCGAGCATCTTGATTACATGTGTTTTGAACTCTGCATCAGACAGGTTGTCTATCTCCTCATTGCTTAGTTCTTTTTCTGCAGTTTTGATCTGTTCTTTCATTTGGGCCATATCTCTTTGTCTTGGTGCACCTGTTACGTTGTAAGGGGAAGAGCCTTAGGTATTCGCCAGGGCAGGGCAACCCTCTTTGCTGCTTTGTGGTGCTGTCTGTGGGGCAGGGGCCAGAGAGGGAACAATGCTCTGAGCTAGCTCTGTTGTAGCCCTGCTTTCTGTCTCTTCCCTCACTTCCCACAAGTGGATTGTGCCTTTTCAGGTGCTGATTCCCAGGTGGGTGGATTTGTGTACGTTCTAGGATCCCGTGGTCCTCTCCAACAAACTCTCCTGTGAGTTTGGGAGTTTCTCCCAACTTCACAACCCCCACAAGAGGTTTTGAGTCTTTAGTTTCTGGTCAGCCAGCACCCCCACCTGGTCTCAAAGTCCACTGCCTTGCCAGGGGTCCTCTCCCCTGGCCTTCTGTCTCCACCCCTCCTACCAGTCTGGTTGAATGTTTCTTTAACTCCTTGGTTGTCAGAGTTCCATGCAGGTTGATTTTTCTGGCAGTTCTGATTGTTTTTGTTTTTAAATTGGTTGTGATCTTTCTTTTGGCTGTGGGTGGAAGTCAAGCATTTCTACCTACACATCCATCTTCACTGGAACTCACATCTATTTAATATTTAGTGGTTACTTATTTAAAAGATGAAATTGTTACTAAAACAAATATTTTTTAAAACAAATATATTAAATTTGTTTTTATAATCGTGAGAGTTATTGTTTTCAAATTATAAACAAAGAAAAACAAAAAACCTCTATAAACTCATCTTGAATTAGTGTGTGAAACTGGTAAGGATGAAGCATGTAGGAGCTACTTTATGTGCTAGTATATAAGAATTAAATATTACCATTTAGAGGACTCTAATTCAGAAAATTTCATTGTATTGGACTAGAGTTTTTCATATAGCTCATAGTAATTTTCAAATTATTTTTTCCTCAGAGAAAAATGGTGGTCTTTGAATTTGAGACCTAGAAAGAAAACAAAGGAAAATAGAAACCTTTCACTTACTCTGTATGAAACAAAAATGTAGGAGAGACTGATCATTGTAGAAAATTTGAAAAATACAGAAGATTGGAGAAAAAATAAAATGACAGAAAGATCCTGTCACCCAAAGATCACCTGTATTAGACATATCACCTAATGCTTTCTTGTATTCTCTTGTCTTTTACTATGCAGGTGTTACCCTCCCAGCATCCAAACACACACATGTGCACACACGCACAGAGGATTATGTAGACTCCTTTTTTAAAAATTTCATGAAAACATAGGCATTTCCCTACATTAGTATAAATTATGAAAACCACTGATATATCCCCCTTTTTTCCCATTTACCATTATTTCATGAGAAATGAATATTCGGAGTATTGGAAACAAAAATATATCATACAGTAAAATAAAAATATTTGCTTTACCTGTGGTTTTATTTTATCTTAATTGGAATAATAACTGAATTACTTGAAACAGTTATTAAGATGTTTCATAGATTATGCAAGTTATTAATCAAATCATGAAAATGTTATGTTAGTTGGTATTTGTAATTGGAAAATTTGTTGACAGTTTTTAGGTTGTCAGAATTCATTGAGCAGATTAATCAAATTTTGCTAATAGTTTAGGAATACTAGTAGAATTTCTTTTCCAGAAGATGTGAGGTGCTACAATTAATTATTCTGAAGGTTGCCTTTGGTTTTATACTTCATGTGAAAGTTGTCTAATTTCTATAGCTCACTGAGAATTGTGTAGCTGATGTGGAAGGTTATAAAGATTATTTGCAGTAAAAATTTAAAAAGATGCTTGTACATAAAATGTTTAAAGTGTCTGGTTATGTAACCTTTTACTTAATTGTCTGCAGGATTTTAAAAAGTTAGTTGATATAGACTCTATTTTTTGGGCCAGGGAGGGCCTCAATTAGGGCTGATTTGAGGGCCTCAAAGCCTCAGTTTAAGCCTTGGCTTTATTCTAAAGGCTCAGAATCAGGTCCTTTGATTGCCTTATAAGGGCACTTAGCTATCAGCCCAAATGCAGGGATCTAGATTTGGCAGAAACCCGCCATTCCTAAAAAGGTTCCTAGTTGTTTGTCCAGGGACTATAAGATTTAAAATAGCTTTTTTTCATTCTAGAGAAAGAGAGCAAGATTCCCTGAGTTAGGTGGTAAACTAAGTATTTGACCATTGAGGGGAAAAGCTGGGCATTATTGGGAGACACTCAGTATCCCTTTCCCCCAGGAAATTAAGGATTAAGACAGTGTTGTAGTCAGAGTCCTATCTGGTGGGGCTACAGATCCAAACGTCATCAGCATTGAATTCTGGCCCCATGTAGTAGCTCCAGTTACCAGACACTTTCCAAGCACTTCTCCAAAAATATAAGGACTATCCTGGAACCCTTGAGGAGCAATGATCCCATTATATTGGGCCATTACATGGACATCAAGATTCATGCATTCAAAAGCAAAGAGACTGACTATGTGGCTGAAGTGGGATGCAAAACTATGCATCCTTGAGGTTTAGCCTGATGGGGAACTTGGGATAAGAGAGTATATGGTTTGGGTACAATGGGATAAATGGGAATCACAGTCTCATTCATACCTTGTAAGTCCTGAACCATATACTACTCACCACTTGGGTTTGTTTGTTTGTTTTACAGGCAGTATAGGAGTGTTATAAGGGGATTGACAAGGAACTATGAGTCCATGCTGAAGGAACTTGTCAATGAAGGGTCTTAATCCCCTATGGGCCTCTGGTCTCAGAGGGTACTGCTGTTTACAGGGATATTGGTCAATTTTTTTTAGTTTAATTTGTACAGGGATGCCTGGTGGCTCTCCCAGGTAGACCCTTACTATTGGCTTAACAGCAGACTGTATGTGGGCTGGGATGGAGTCTGACTGAGGGTGGACTGAGTCTTAGTTGGAGGCCGAGAAAATTTGGAGTTGCTATCCCTCTGGGTTAAACTGAGAAATTGGATATTAGTACCTAAAGCCATCATTAAATCCCTTCTCATTAAGGGAAAAGGACATTCTGGCATTACCAGGAATTGTTGAGAAACTAAACAATGTTGAAGGCGGCAGCTGAGAGGCAGAGTAAAATACTTTTCTTTTAGGCTGCCCACAGCCCCATAATAGTACAAGCCTTGCATGTTAAGGGTTCCAATGTTCCACTAAAACTGAGTAGGTAGCTCCCATGTCAATTAAAAAATTAACTTTTTTACCTGCTATATCAAAAGTCACCCAGGATTCTTCTGTAGTCATGAGATGTCTTTCAGGAGGAGTCACCAAGAACCCTGGGCCCCTTCAGTCTTCCTCAGATAAGGCCATTATGTGTTCAGGAGTCCCCTTTCCCTTTGGAGCTAGGGACAATCCTTTTTCCAATGGCCTGGCCAGTCACAAAGAAGTTAAAGCCCATGGGTTCTTTCCTGGGGAGGGACACCAAGGTCCTGGCTTTTAGGGACATTGTCTGTTATAATGACCTGGCTCACTGCACTTACAGCAGGCCACCTTGGAAACTCAGGGGGTGCCCTATTTGGGCACCTCAGGTGATGTTGAGGCTGCAAGGGCCATCAACAGCATCTTAGGTGATGTTGAGGCTGCAAAGGCCAGCAATAGCATCTGCTACCAATTGAGCCTGCCACTTGGCCTGTCTGGTCTCACACTGGGCCTTTTCATCTCTTTCTGTCTGGCCATGGTTATTGTAAACCATGAAGGCAGTTTCCAGTAACTGAGCCATTGGAGACTGAGGGTCAAATTGAAGTTTTTGTGCTTTCACTGATGTCCATGGCAGACTGACTAAAATCATTGGCTGGGTAAGGCTTGTCCCTCAAAGGTGGAGGAGTTAATGTTGGTATAATTTCTAAAGGCCTCAATCAGTCTGCCCTGAAATAGAGCAGGATTTTCTTCCTTTTCTTGAGTTACCTCTTTCACCTTTTCATAATTTATAGGCTTGACAACACAATTTTTTCATGCCACTTAAAAGACAGTGTATCGTACAGTCTCTTCTAGCAAGGTCTGCCTGTCCTATCTGGTAGTTCCAGGCTGGATTTTGGGCTGGGACTGCAGTTGTCCCCACTGAGTGTCTGTCCAGTTGGGCTGCCGCCATTCCATTGGCATGTCCCTGGGATGCTAACCAGATCCTGTTTCTCCTCAGGAGTACAGCAGGTAGACAGGACAGTATGAATGTCCTTCTAGGAGAATATGAGTATCCCTCCACATCAGGTCAAAAGACATTGTCAGAACTTGAAATTCATCTACAAACTAACTCTGGTCTTCAGAGAACCGGCCCATCTTTATTTTACATTGGGTGAGGTTGGTCATGCTAAATGGGACATGAACCCTAATGAATCCCACATCTCCATTTGCAACTTCTCTGAGAGGATGTAACTTCGTGAGGCCTGGATGACAAGAGTTCCACTCCTGGTATGTCCTGTAGGGCTGGGCTTCCGTTAGTTGTGGTACATAAGGAGGAGGCATAGTAGGGGGTACTTATTGGCAGGGTGGAAAGTGGCATAGAGGGTGTCCCAAGGGAACCTTGGGAAGAGGAGGGGCCTGTCCCTGACCTTCATGTTCCTTTGCATTATCTCATGGGCATGATGGGAGTGCCGACAGAAAAGGGTCATTTAGGATGTCTGTATTCACTAGGGGAGAACTAGAAAAGGGGGAATGGGCATTGCAGATCTTACATGAGCCTTTTCCCTGGGTCTTGGTATGGGGCCATGAAGGCTTGTATGTAAGGGGTTTTCCTGGCATTTGTGAAGAGATCTAATTGAGGAATAAAATTGTAATTTAAGGTCCCATTTTCAGGCCGTTTTTCATTTCTCTAATTTATGTCTGGACCATACTGTATTGCAGAAGAAAATGAGTTGGTTTTTGTTTGTTTGATTGTTTGTTTGTTTGTTTTAAACCATCTAATTTGAAGTCCATCTGGTTGACTAGAATGCAGCCTAGCAGTGATTTCTGGGAAATGGACAAGGAGTTTCCCATAATTCCTAGAGAAAGAAAAGGGGTGTGCTAGTGCAGATTAGGCGCCCCAACCTGTCCTCCCACTATGGGGTGGACTGAGTGTAAGGTTTTCTTAGACCCTGATGAGGAAATAAACAGCCAATTAGCCAGGGAAACAGGCAGATGAGCTTTATTTTGGAAGTTTGTGCTCCCAGGCGACGTTTTCCCCGCCCGGAGAAGGGGCTAAGAAAAGACCCCTCAGGAGAAGGGAAAGGCTGGGAGTTTTATTTGGCTTGACTTTGCGTGCGGGAGCCAAGGATTGGTTCTTGAACAAAGAAGCAACTTAGCATTGGTGGCTCCAGGTCTGATGTCAGTCACCTCTTCTGGGTCAGAGTTCAGTTGCCATATTACTTGTAGTCCAAACGGTGGCCATATTTGTAGTCCAAAATGCTAATTGTAACTAGATTCCCACTTGTCCTACCCTGCCCATCCTGACACTGAGAATCCACCTACTCATTTAGGGTGAGCTAAGAAGGTCTGAACCTAAGGGTACAGGGTATCCTCTGCACTTATAAGTCTGTCCAGCCTGTCAGGGGTATTCAAGGGGTGGCAGTGTGGTCCCTACTATCATTGGCCCATGCCCTCCACCTGGTGGGGATTTGTTTACTTGTCCAGGCTTAGGGCGGCTTTCAGGGAAAAAGGAAGCCCTCAGGGGGAGCTGGTCTGTGACATCCCAGCTGCTGCCCCTTCTTTTTGGCCCAATAAAGGCCAGGGCCAATTAAGGCCTGGATGCCATGGTGTCAGCTTCATGAGAAAGCATTGTTCCAGTTAAAAGACCGATGCTGGTGATTAGAGCAGTGGTCAGCAAGAAAGGAGAAAACACCCTGGGAAGTCAGGGCATTTAGAGGTTAGTCCAGGGGAGGCTACAATGGTCATATGACCATAGAATAGTGTGCAAGAGGTCCAATTTGCATTTGGATCAAGTATAACTGAGGTGCATGGGGAAAGAGGGTGCAGACATCTATAGAGTAGCAGGAAATGAGATGACTGAAAACTAAGACAAATGTCTAGATAGCAGTAAAAGCGGTGTAAGCATTGTTAATCCCAGGTCTGGTTTATAAGATCACAAATGTGATGTTTTATGGCTGTATTCAGTTGGGAAGCTAAATAATGGGTCATATTATGGATGTCTGGTTCCCAGAAAAAGAGAAAAATCAAAGAAAAAGGAGTGTTTATGAAAGGTAGAGGTGAAATTAGGCAAATCTTATGAGCAACTGAGGGCAGAAAACTTACTCCTCTGGGGTGTGGGTCTGAGGCTGTCGGTTATGTAGGAGGGGGGACTTAAGAATGAGTGAGAAAGAGAGAAAGAGAGACTTAGTCAGGAGTGAAGGAAAGAAACAAAGAAGGGAGGGTTCCTAGAGACAGGGTTAGGAGGTGAGCTGAGAACAAGCTGCAGCAGCTCACTGTTCTCCTTGTTGCAAGTCTCACAAGGCAATGTGAAAGGTAGAGACATCCTCGCTGACTTACCAAGTCGATGCTGGAGGACACTATGGAGGCCAAGGGAGACCTCAGCCCAACAGCAGGGTCCAGGTCCTTGTCACTGCACAAGAAAGAATTTGAGGGTGAGACAGAAAGATTCAGCAAAGCACAGTAAATTTACTAAGGCAAAAGTACACATTTGAGAAAGGAGTGCTGGTGAACTCTGACAATGAGGCACTCCATTAAGGTATGGGTAGAAGGTTTTTATTAAACATAGTGTAACTGGAAAAGACACCGGCGTTTGGGCTGCCTGTCACTACCAAATCCAATAAGCAATGACAGTGATTGAATCTTTTATAGGCACTTTATTCAGATGGCCGACGATCCAAGAAGATGGTGGGTTCATACCCTAACAAACCATCTTGCCCTTTCTTTCCCAGCCAGATCTTTTATAAGGGGGTTGGGGGAGGGCAAATAAGGTGTCAGCGAAAGCCTTTGAAATTCAACAGTTGCCTCCAAGGGGGAAGGGTAGTCGCTTGCTTCTTCCTGGTACAGACCTCTCCAGATGAGGTAATCGCCAGCCAGTGACCCAGGAGGTCAACTGCTGAATCCCAGGCACCAGGATGGGCCTTACCTGTAGTTACTGAAACAAAAACTTAACATACACATTACTTGCTAGATTTATGACTATTTACCTTAAGCTAAATTTTCCCAAGTCTTAAACCCCTATCAATAGGAAAAGGGGGGGTTAGGGTGTTCTGGTTCTTTTTTTTATTATTGATTTTTAGAGAGAGAGAGAAAAAAAACATTGATTTGTTGTTCCACTCAGTTATGCCTTTATTGGTTGATTCCTGTATGTGCCCTGACTGGAAGCTGAACCCCTCAATGTTGGTGTATTGGGACAATGCTCTAACTGACTGAGCTAACCTGCCAGGGCCGGTCATCAGCTTCTGATACTGGTAGGGTGACTGCAGATGTGACTTGTCCTCGTCCTTCCTCTCCGGGTAGTGATTTCTTTTTTGGTTCTCCCAGAACTGTCATAGTGATGTGAGGTCAGAGTAGTCTGAAAACCACATGTAAATTTATTATATTACAATGACCCTGTTGGTCACTTGTTTGTCAGTATAGCTGCTGACTGGGTGAGACCATTTTTTGTTTGTCTTCACCACAGGAAATTGGGAGGGGAAAGGAGGGGAACAGGTTGTCTATAAGAGTTGCAATGTTCTAGCCAGGATGGAAAACGGGAAGGGTAGAGAGACCTTGAGGTGTTTCTTCGCTGTTCTAACTTTCCTGTCTCAAATGTAGTCTTTCTCTCTCAAAATATATTGTTACACTATACTCACCCTTCTTGTGATGACGTGAAATGATAAAATGCCTTCATGATGATATGAAGAGAGATGAATTAGACATTATTTAATAAGTAAAATAAGTGTTACTCGAACACAAGCACTTAAATGCCACAGCAGTCAGTCTGATAACAAATCTGATAACTTAGCTCTTAAACGACTCCGGCAGGAGAGTATACAGGGTAGACAAAGGGATGATTTATGTGTTTGGATCACAGTTGACCTCGGGTAACTGAAACAGTAGAAAGCAAAACCTCAGAAAAGGGGAGACTACTGTCAATTGAAGTAAATCAAAGGCTCATATGAGAATTGCTTGTAGCTATGTATGAAGTCTTAGAACCAGAATGTGTGTTGGTGAAGGAGTAGGAAGTAAAGGCTGGTTGGAAGATTGTTAGTTGGTAAGACTTAGTCCTTTTGAGAATCTAAAAATGGCATTTTGTCCAGGAAACCCAGGGACATTTGTATTTTGCCCTTGACAGATATTCCTTTTCTCAAATTTGCTGAAGGATAATTATGAGTACAGGTCAGGAATCAACAAGCTATTCACTTTGGCATATGAAAATGGGAAAAGAGAATGGGAGTAAAAGGCAGAAAACTGTACTTGAACAATGATTAAAATAAAAAAAAGAAAGAAAATGGAAAAAGAGGAAGTGTTTGCCCCATTGCTTATAGAAAATATTTCCTTTTCTGTCCCAAGTCTTTCTCAGGTAGGGTAAACCTAAGTCATGGTCCCATATATGGAAGAAGAGGAGAGGAAGAGAGAAAGAAAGATATATGGTTCTCTGTACCTACTACTCAAGCTACTTGAAGGTAGAAAAAAAAAAAAAGGCCATATCCTTGTGTACTTGATCTTTAACTAGGCATGGTGATGCCAACCATTTAAACAGTGGCCAATAAAGTGCTTTAGGAGCCTTAATATTTTGGACAGTGTGGAGTAGGGAGATTTGAAGACAGGAGTCTGTGAGCCCCTAGCTGGATATCAACAGTTGGGGGAGGATGAATTAGAGAAGATCATGAATACCAAGCAAAGAAGTTTCAACATTTAAAAAAAAAAATTCTCCCTTCATGTTGAATGTTAAGTTTCCTTTTCATTTTAGGAATTGGAAAATGACACTGCTTTTCAGCAAGCTGTGAGAACCAGTCATGGCAGAAGACCTCCAGTAAGTAAATTAATTTTTATTGTGGTAAAAAACACATAACATAAAATTTACCATCTTAACCATTTTTATTTATTTTTATTTTTTTACTGTTGTTCTATTACTGTTGTCCCAATTTCCTCCATTGCCTCCCCTGCCCTGCCCATCCCCCCTCCCACAAGCAATCCCCACCCTGTTGTCCACGTCCATGAGTCATTTACTCCTATTCCCTGACTAGACCCTCCCCTTTCTTTCCCTGCTCCCCCCTTCTCTCTGGTTGCTGTCAGTCTGTTCCTTGTTTCCATACCTCTGGTTCTATTTGCTTGCTTGTTTGTTTGTTTGTTTGTTTTGTTTATTAGGTTCTTCTTATAGGTGAGATCAAATGGTATTTGTCTTTCACTGCCTGGCTTATTTCACTTAACATAATTTTCTCCAATTCCATCCCTGCTCTTGCATAAGGTAGGAGTTTGTTCTTTCTGCTGCGTAGTATTTCGTTGTGTAAATGTACCACAGGGGTTCACCCATTCTTCTAGTGATAGGCACTTGCACTATTTCCAGATCTCGGCTAGTGTAGATAATGCTGCAATGAACGTATGGGTGCATATATTCTTTCAAATTATTGTTTTGAGATTCTTAAGATATATTCCCAGAAGTGGGATTACTCTGTCAAAAGGCAGTTCTATTTTTAATTTCTCGAGGAAATTCCATATAGTTTTTCACAGAGGTTGCACCAGTCTGCATTCCTACCAACAGTGCACTAGGGTTCCCTTTTCTCCACATCCTCGCCAGCACTTGTTGTTTGTTGAATGATTAATGTTAGCCTATCTGGCAGGTGTGAGGTGATATCTAACTGTGGTTTGAATTTGCATTCTCTAAAAACTAGTGATGTTGAACATTTTTTCTTTTTTTTATTTTTTAAGATTTTATTTATTTATTTTTAGACAGGGAAGGGAGGGAGAAAAAGAGAGAGAGAGAAACATCAGTGTGCGGTTGCTGGGGGCCATGGCCTGCAACCCAGGCATGTGCCCTGACTGGAAATCGAACCTGTGACACTTTGGTTCACAGCCCGCGCTCAATCTACTGAGCTACACCAGCCAGGGTGAACATTTTTTCATATGTCTCTGGGCCATTTGTATGTTTTCTTTGAAGAAGTGCCTGTTCAGGTCCTTTGCCCATTTTTTAATTGGATTGTTTGTCTTCCTGGTGTTGAGTTGTAGTTTTTTATGTATTTTGGAAATTAACCCCTTATCAGATGTATCATTGGCAAATATGTTTTCTTATAGAGTGGGTTCCCTTTTAATTTTGTTGATGGTTTCTTTTGCTGTGCAAAAGCTTTTTACTTTGATGTAGTCCCATTTGATTATATTTTCTTTTGTTTCCCTTCCCTTAGGAGATACACCAGAAAAAAAAATCTTTTCTAGGAGAAATGTCTGAGATGTTATAGCCTGTTTTCTTCTAGGATTTTTAAGGTTTTGTAACTTATGTTTAAATCTTTTACCCGTTTTGAGTTTATTCTTGTCTGTGGTGTAAGTTGGTGGTCTAGTTTAATATTTTTGCGTGTGTCTATTCAATTTTCCAAAAATCATTTATTGAAGAGACTTCTTTTACTCCATTGTATACTCTTGCCTCCTTTGACCATAAAGGTGTGCACATATTTCTGGGCTCTCCATTTTGTTCCATTGATATATATGCCTGCTCTTATGCCAGTACTAGACTGTGTTGATTACAGTGGCCTTGTAGTACAGTTTGATATCAGATATGTGATCCTTTCTACTTTGTTCTTTTTTCTCAAGATTGCTATGGCTGCTTGGGGTCTTTTTGGTTCCATATACATTTTTGGAATATCCATTCTAGATCTGTGAAATATGCCATTGGTATTTTAATAGAAATTGCATTGAATCTACAAATTGTTTTGGGTAGTATGGACATTTTAATGATGTTAATTCTTCCAATCCATGAACATGGTAATTGCCTCCATTTATTTGTATCTTTTAAAATTTCTTTTCTCAATGTCCTATAATTTTTGAAGTACAGGTCTTTTACCTCCTTGTTTAAATTTATCCGAGGTAACTTATTTATTGTTGTTGCAATAGTAAATAGGATTTTTACCTATCTTCTCTTTCTAATAGTTCATTATTAGTTTATAAAAACACCACTGATTTCTGAATATTAATATTGTATCCTGTTATTTTGCCAAATTCACTTATTAGATTAGTAGTTTTTGGAGGAGTCTTTATATTTTTCTATGTATAATATATCATATTGCAAATAATGATAGTTTTATGTCCTTATTTCCAATTTAGATGGCTTTTATTTTTCTGTGGCTAGGACTTCCAGTACTATGTTGAATAAGAGTGGTGAAAGCTGACATTCCTATCTTGTTCCTGATCTTAAGGGAAAAGCTTGTATTTTTTGCCCATTGAGTATCATGTTGACTGTAGGTTTGTCATACATGGCCTTTATTATTTTGAGGTATGTTCCTTTTATTCCCACTTTTTGGAGAGTTTTTATCATAAATGGGTGCTGGATTTATTCAAATGCTTTTTCGGCATCTATGTATGTGATCATGTGATTTTTTTATCCTTCACTTTGTTTATGTAATGCATTACATTTATTGATTTGCAAATATTGTACCAATCTTGCATCCTCAGAATAAATCCTACTTGGTCATGGTGTATGATCTTTTTTACTGTATTGCTGGATCTGGTTTGCTGATATTTTCCTTAGAATTTTAGCATCTATGTTCATCAGAAATATTAGCCTATATTTTCTTTCTTTGTAGTGTCTTCATCTGGTTTTAGAATTAGGATAGTGCTGTCTTGTTAAAAAAAGCTGGGTGGTTTTTCCTCCTCTTGAATTATTTGGGATAATTAGAGAAGGAGAGGTGTTAGTTTTTCTTTGAACGATTGGTAAAATACACCTGTGAAGCCATCTGGCCCAGGAGTTTTTTTGGGGAGGTTTTTGATTACTACTTCAATTTTACTACTTGTAATCTATTAGAATCTCTGATTCTGTTCTTCTTGATTCAGTTTTGGAAGATTGTATATTTCTAGTAAATTATCCACTTTGTCTAGGTGTGCAGTTTGTTGGCATATACTTGTTCATAGTATTTTCTTATAATCCTTTGTATTTCTGTGATATCAATTGTTATTTCTCTTTTATACCTGGTTTTATTTATTTGAGTCTTCTCTTATTTAAAAAATTTCGTTATTGTTGTTCCAGTACATTTGTCTCCATTTTCACCCTACCATGCCTCCCCTACCCCACCCATCCCCTCCTGGAACCCTTGAACCCACCCCCTTTGGCGTTGTCTATGTGTCCTTCATACATGTTCCTTGATGCGCCACCCCCCCCCCCGGCATCCCATTATACCTTATTATTACTCTCCCTCCTCCTCTCTGATTACTATCAGCTTGTTTTTTTATTTCAATGTCTCTGGTTGTATTTTGTTCACTTGTTTGTTTTGTTGATTAGATTCTACTTATAGGTGAGATCATATGGTATTTCTCTTTCACCACCTGACTTATTTCACTTAGCATAATGCTCTCTAGATCTATCCATGCTGTCGTGAAGGGTAGGAGCTCCTTTCTTTCTGCTGTGTAGTATTCCATTGTGTAAGTGTAACATAGGTTCTTGATCCACTCACTTACTGATGGGCACTTAGGTTGCTTCCAGCACTTGGCTATTGTGAATTGTGCTGCTGTCAACATTGGGGTGCATAGGTTCTTTTGAATTGATGTTTCAGGATTCTTAGGTTATAATCCCAAACAGTGGCATTGCAGAGTCAAAAGGCAGTTCCATTTTTAGTTTTCTGAGCAGGTTCCATACTGTTTTCCACAGGGCTTCACCAGTCTTCATTCCAACCAACTGCTCTAGGGTTCCCTTTTCTCCACAACCTCTCTAACACTTGTTTATCTGTTTCTGATGGCTATTCTGACTGGTGTGAGGTGGTATCTCATTGTGGTTTTAATTTGCATATCTCTGATATCTAGTGATGCTGAGCATCTTTTCATGTGTCTCTGGGCCCTCTGTATGTCCTTCTTGGAGAAGTGTCTGTTTAAGTCTTTTGCCCATTTTTTAATTGGGTTTTTTGTTTTCCTGGAGTGGAATCATGTGAGTTCTGTATATATTTGGAGATCAAACCCTTGTCCGAAGTATCATTGGCAAATATGTCTTCCCATATAGTTAGTTCTCTTTTGATTTTAATGCTCTTTTCATTAGATATCCAGAAGCTTTTTATTTTGGTGAAATTCCATTTGTTTATTCTTTCTTTTATGTCTCTTGCTCTAGGGGACATATCAGTGAAAATACTGGTGCCTGGAATATCTGATATTTTGCTGCCTATGTTCTCCTCTGGGACTTTTATGGTGTCACACTTTATATTTAAGTCTTTTATCCACCTTGAATTTATTTTTGTGCATGGTGTAAGTTGGTGATCGAGTTTCATTTTTTTTTTGCATGTAGCTGACCAGATCTTTGAACACCATTTGTTGAAGAGGCTATTTTTACTCCATTTTATTCTTCTTCCCCTTTGTCAAATATTAATTGACCATAAAGACTTGGGTTTATTTCTGGGCTCTCTATTCTGTTCCATTGGTCTGTGTGTCTGTTCTTATGCCAGTACCAGACTCTTATGATTATAGTGGCCTTGTAATATAGTTTCATATCAGGTAGTGTGATCCTTCCTACTGTTTTTCTTCCTGAAAATTGCTGCAGCTATTTGGGGTCATGTACAGTTCCATATAAATTTTTGAAATATTTGTTCTGTATCTGTGTCATTGACACCAAATATATCATTGGTAATTTAATAGGGATTGCGTTGAATCTATAAATTGCTTTGGGTAGGTACTATGGACATTCTGATGATGTTGATTCTTCCAACCCATGAACATGGTATATGCTTCCACTTATTTGTGTCTGCCTTAATTTCTTTCTTCAGTGTTGTGTAGTTTTCTGAGTACAGGTCTTTCACCTCCTTGGTAAGGTTTATTCCTAGGTACTTTATTTTTCCTGTTTCTGTAGAAAATGGGATTTTTTTTTTCTTGATTTCTGATTCTGATCTTTTGTCGGTGGTGTATAAAAATGCCTTTGATTCTGAATATTGACTTTAAACCCTGTTTTGCCAAATTCCCTTATTAGGTCGAGTAGTTTTGGGGTGAAGTCTAAGGTTTTCCATCTACACTATCATATCATCTGCAAACTATGACAGTTTTAACTTCCTCCTTTCCAATTTAGATGTGTTTATTTCTCTTTTTTGTCTGATCACTGTGGCTAGGACTTCCAATACTATATTGAATAGAAGTTGTGAAAGTGGACATCCTTGTCTTGTTTGTGATTTAGTGGGAAAACTTTTAGTTTTTGCCTGTCCAGTATGATGCTGGCTGCAAGTTTTTCATCTATGGCTTTTATCATGTTGAGGATGTTCCTTCTACTCCCACTTTTCTGAGTGCTTTTATCATATATGGGTGCTGTACCTTATCAAATGCTTTTTCTGCATCTATTAACATGATGATGTGATTTTAGTGTTTCCTTTTGTTTGTGTGATGTATTACATTTATCGATTTGTGAATGTTGTATCATCCATGTATCCCTGGGATGAATGCTATTTGATCATGATGTATGATCTTTTTAATGTATTGCTGGATGTGGTTTGCCAATATTCTGTTGAAGATTTTGGCCTCTATGTTCATCAGCGATATTGGCCAATAGTTTTCTTTCTTTGTTATGTCTTTATCTGGTTTTGGAATTGGGGTGATGCTGGCTTCATAAAAAGACTTTGGAAGCATGCACTCTTCTTGGATTTTTTGGAATAGCCTGGGAAGGATAGAAGTTAGCTCTTCCTTACATATTTTGTAAAATTCTCCTGTGAAACCTCTTGGTCCAGGGATTTTGTGTGGTGGGAATTCTTTGATTACTGTTTCATTCTCATCAGGCTTTCTGCTTCTTCTTCATTCAGTTTTTGGGAGTTTATATTTTTCTAGAATTTCATCCATTTCACCCTGGTTTTCAAATTTCTTGGCATATAGTTCTTCATAGTAATTTCTTACATTCCTTTGTACTTCTGTGGTGTCAGTTGTAATCTCTCACCTCTCATATCTGACTCTGTTTATTTGGGTCCTCTCTCTTTTTTCCTTGATGAGTCTGCTTAAAGGCTTGTTGATTTTGTTTTTTCTTTTCAAAGAACCAGCTCCTGGATTTATTGATCCTTTGGATTGTTGTTTTAGTCTCTATGTCATTTAATTCTGCTCTGATCTTGGTTATTTCTTTCCTTCTACTCGCTTTGAGCTTTGTTTGTTGTTGTTTCTCCAGTTCTTGAAGTTGTAGGGTTAGGTCGTTTATTTTAAATGTTTCTATCTTTTTTAGGTAGGCTGTATTGCTATGAACTTCTCTCTCTGGACTACCTTTGCTGTGTCCCATAAGTTTTAGACTGTTGTGAGTTCATTTTCATTTGTTTCTAGAAACTTTTTGATTTCTTCCTTGATCCCATTCTTGACCCATCCATTGTTTAATGGCATGCTATTCAATCTCCATGAGTTTGAGTGTTTTAGGGTTTTTCCTTGAGGTTGTTTTCTAGTTTCAGTCCCTTGTGGTCAGAGAAAATGCTTGATATGATTTCAACTTTCTTGAATTTGTTGAGGCCGATTTTATGTCCTATCATGAGGTCTGTCTTTGAAAATGTTCCATGTGTGTTTGAAAAGAATGTGTATTTAGCTTCTTTGGGATGAAAGGCTCTATATATATCAGTTAAGTCCATTTGATCTAGGACATTGTTCAACGCCACAATATCTTCGTTGATATTTTGTTTGGAAGATCTATCCATTTTTGACAGTGGGGTGTTAAAATCCCCTACTATAAGTGTGTTGCTGTCTGTCTTTCTTGAAGTCCTCCAAGATCTTCCTTGTATATTTGGATGTTCCTATGTTGGGTGCATATGTGTTTACAGTGTTTATGTCTTCTTAGTAGATTCTTACCTTGAGTGTTATCAAGTGTCCTTCTGGGTCTCTTTTTATGGCTTTTGTTTTGAAGTCCATTTTGTCCAATATAAATATTGCTACTCCTTTTTTTTTCCCTGTCCATTTGCTTGGAACACTTTTTTTTCCAATCCTTCATTTTCAGTCTGTGTAGGTCTCTTTTTCTTAGGTGGGTCTCTTGTGGGCAGCATATGTGTGGGTCATGTTTTCTTATCCATTCAGCTACCCTATGTCTTTTGACTGGAGCATTTAATCCATTTCATTAAGGTTATTATTGACAGGTATGTATTCATTTTCCCCCCTTTTTACCTGTGTTCCTCTCTCTCACACACTCTTTTTCTTCCTCTTCTTATAGCAGTCCCTTTAGCATATCTCTTGTAGTGTTGGTTTGGTGGAGGTATATTCTTTGAGCCTTCAGTTGTCTGGGAAACTCCTTATTTTGCCCTCCATTTTAATTGAGAGCCTTGCTGGATAGAATAGTCTTGGTTGCAGCCCTTTGCTTTTCATTCCTTGGAACATTTTTTTGCCATTCCCTTCTGGCTCTGGTGTTTTTGTTGAGAAATCTGCTGCTAGCCTTATCAGAGCCCCTTTGTGTGTTACTTCCTGTTTCTCCCTTGCTGCTTTTAAGATTCTCTTTTTGTCTTTAAAACTTGGCATTTTGATTATGATGTGTCTTGGAATAGGCCTCTTTGGGTTCATCTTGATTGGGTCCCTCTGTTCTTGAGCTTGAGTGGTTTTTTTACCTCTCCAAGTTTGGAAAGTTTTCTATCATTATTTTTTCAGTCTGGGTTTCTAGCCCTTGTTCCTTTTCTTCTCTTTTTTGTATTCCTATGATTCAAATGTTGTTGCATTTCATGTTATTTTGGAGTTCCTATAAGCTGTTTTCATAGTTTTTGAGTCTTTTTTCATGCAGCTGCTCTACCTTGGTGTTTCCTTCCACCTTGTCTTCCAGCTCACTAATTTGGTCCTCTGCTTCATCCAGCCTGCTTGTAATTCCTTCTAGTGTGTTTTCTATTTCAGAAATTGTATTCTTCATTTCTTACTGGTTTTTGTTTATAGTTTGTATTTTCTTTTTCATGCTGATGTAGTTCTCACTCAGTTCCTTGTAATTGTCTGTGAGTTCCTTGAGCATCTTTATAACCATTATTTTGAATTCTATATCTGATAGTTTGCTTACCTCCATTTCATTTAGCTCTTTTGGTGGGAAACTTCCATTCCTTTTGATTGAAGGTTCTTTTTTGGTTTCTCCATTTTAGGTGACTCTTTTTGTTTGTTCTGAGCTTCTTGATTTTGCTAGCTGTCTGTGTAGGGTGAACTTCTATGGTAGGAGTTCTGTGGGATTCAGTGGTGTGGTCTCTTTGCTCTCTTTGTCTTAATGTTCTAGGGTTGCCCTTTCTTCTGTTTATATGGGCGCTCTTGTTGTACTTGGGTTTTTCCTTGTCTGTGGTTCCTTTGTTTGTGGGTTCTCTCTTCCAGCAGGTATATTGGTATTCACAGCTCCCAACTACTCTTTTATGTGGTCAGTGGCAGGGGGAATGCAAATGGATTAATACAGTGGGATAGTATTCTATGGAATTTAAAGTTCCAACAAGTAGAGAAGAGATAGGAGATTTTTTGGATAAATAGAGTGTTAACTGTGATATTTCACCCAGCTAGCCACCAAAAGGTGAAAGAGAGATAAAACTTTTGTTAGAGGGGAGAAGGACTGTAAGCTGAATCCAGAAAACAGAGCACTTGTGCATGATTAGATGGTGAGATATAGTGAGAGTAAAGGATAGAAAGTAGGCGTAGTGTGCAAGAGAATAGAGTTAACCACAACAGTAATAAAGCTCAGGAAGACAGTGAAATGGGCTAAGACTAGGGAGGGGTGCTGTATATATTATTTACAATTGTATGGAACACAATTATTTACAATAATACTGGAAGACCAATAATAGAACAAGAAATATATGATCTGAATAACAGGAATAGAAAGTATATGACCAAGTGTAGTGTGTTATTAGAACATGAGCGATGCGACATAAGGAAAATTAAAATACAATGTGAAAGAGAGAACAAGGAAAACCAAACTATTCCGTTAAACAAACAAAATGAAGAAAACTAAACAGAAAGTAGAGACATAAAAAATGCTAATGAAATAAAAGAAGTAAAAATAATGAAAACATAATAATACAAATAAACAGTAAAATGCAAGTTATATAGGATAACAATGTGAAATTTGTCTGAGTTTCTCTGCTACTGGGATGATCCTTGTGCTCCCTCTCTCGATCATTCTCTGGGCCTTTTGCAATTCCAGGTCTTATTTTGTCACTTGGGGAAAAAAAAGGAGGGGAAAGTTAAAAAAAAAACCCTCCTGCTGACTTTAAACCTGCCAAGCAAGTTCTACTGGTCTTCCTGGACTTTGCTTTTCTCCCTTCCTGTAGTTGTGTAAGTATGGGGGCCAGGTCTGGGCTTCAATATTCAGTTGGGCCTCCAGTTGCCTAGCCTCCAGCCCAGGTCCTGCATATGCTGCTGGGCCCCCACTGTCCATCTGGGCCAGGCTCACACCCTTAATCCACCAGTTGTGCTTCTTGTGAGGTGCACTAATTAGGGGCAACTCACATACCACTCTCTTTGCTGATGTGGGTGCTGGGCACTCTCAAAGTCTCTTCAGGGCAGTTCAGCTCCCACACTAAATTAAGTCTCTGTGGGCACTGCTAATTTCCTGAGCCCTACTGCCCTCTTCTGAACAGTCCGTATAGCGCACCTCCTTCTTCCTCTTCACTAGCAAGCCACTGTGTGAGAGTTCCTTAAACAGTGGCTGAGAGCCTTTTTTTGAGTAATATCCTCTTGTTTAGGCCTGCCATTCTTAACAAGCAACTGACTTTTCACACAGCCCAACTTTCTCACCAGTCTCACCGAAGACTATCCAGGTCAGGGTCCCACATGGCCCATCTCTTCTCTCTTCTCCAGGTGTCGCCCAGCTCCCTAGTTTCTCTGGTGATGATCTAGCCAGCATCCACAGTCCCAGCAGGTGAACACTTCCTGCTTCCTCTCCTGCGTCTCCTGCTTCCTCTTTATTCCCCCCAGCAGCTTCAAGCATCCAGGTCTCTCCTGGTCCTGCTGCTGTCTTCCCTACTTTGGTAGAGGAGGGAGCTGCTGATCCAGTTCTCTTCTAAGGATCCTGCACCAGCTGTCCATGGCAGCAAGAGCCGGTTCTAGGGCGCAGCAGCCTTGGTCCCCACGCGGGTCCCAGGGACCTTACTGTCCTGACACATTCTCCTTACCACCTGTTTTTCAATGTCCTCTACAGTTTTAGCCTCCAAACTTCATATAAGCTGGAATTCTGTTGGCTGTTCTCTCCAAAGTTCATATAAGCTGGGATTCTGTTGGCTGTTCTCTCTGTTGCTCAGGAGATCGGTTAGGTGTTCCAGCTGGGCTCAGGGAGAATCTGCTCCAGCAGTGGGCTCTGCTCCCACCTACCTTGCCACCATGTGTTTAGGTGTCTTTTTTTTTTCCTTCATGAGCGTTGTTAAAGGTTCATCAATCTTGTTTATCTTTTCAAAGAATCAGTTTTAGTTTCATTGGTCTTTTGTGTTGTTTTATTCCCCATGTCATTTATTTTCACATTGATCTTTACTATTTCCTTCCTTCTGCTTAACTCCAGAGTTTGTTTTTGATTCATTTTCTAGTTCTTTGTGGTGTCTGGTTAGATTGTTTATGTGAGATTTTTCTTGCTTTTCGAGGTAGGCCTGTAATAATACTATGAACTTCCCTCTCAGGACTGCTTTTGCTATATGTCATAGATTTGGGGTTGTCGTTTGTTCACTTTCATTTGCTTCCAGGTAACTTTTTATTTCTTCCTTGATCTCATTATTATCCATTCATTATTTAATAACATGCTATTTAGCTTCCATGTGTTTGAATGTTTTCTAATTTTTTTTCTGGTTGCTGTTGATTTCTAGTTTCATATGATTATTTGTGGCCAGAGAAGATGCTTGATATGATTTCAGTCTTCTTGAATTTGATAAGTCTTATTTTGTGCCCTAACATGTGGTCCATCTTTGAGAATGTTCCATGTGTACTTAAGAAGAATGTATATTATCCTGCTTTGGATAAAATGTTCAGTAAATATCAATAAAATCCTTCAGATCCAGTGCGTCATTTAAAGTTGCTGTTACCTTGTTGATCTTTTGCTTGGAAGATCTATTCATTGGTGACAGTGGGGTGTTAAAATCCCCTACTATGGCTGTATTGTCAATCTATTCCTTAATGTCCACCAATTTTCTTTATATATTTAGGTGCTTCTGTGTTAGATGCATATAGGGGTTGTACTCTTGTTGGATTCCCCCCCTAAGTATTATGTAGTGACCTTCTTTGTCTCTTTGCCTTTGTTTTGAAGTCTATTTTGTCAGATATAAGTATTTCTACCCCAGTCTTTTGTTCATTTCTATTTGCATGGAATATTTTTCCATCCCTTGAATTCAGTGTACATCTTTTTTTCTGAGGTGGCTTTATTATAGATAGCATATATATGGGTGATGTTTTCTTATCCAGTCAGCTACCCTATGTATTTTGATGGAGTATTTAATCCATTTACATTTATGGTTATTATTGATAAGTAGTTATTTATTGCCATTTTATTCTTTATATCTACGTTCCACTCTCTCTATTTCTTTTTCTTCTTAAATCAGGCCCTTTAACATTTCTTGTAGTACTGGTTTGGTTGTAATGGTTGCAGGTCCTTGCTTTTCATCGCTTCAAATATTTCATGCCAATCCCTCCAGGCCTGAAGTGTTTCTGTTAAGAAATCTACTGACAGCCTTATGAGACAGCTCCATTGCAGGTAGCTAATTGTCTCTCTCTTGCTGCTTTAAAGATCTCTCATTGTGTTTAATCTTTGCTGTTTTAATTATGATGTATCTTGGTGTGGGTCTCATTAGTTTTGTCTTCATTTAGACTCTCTGTGCTTCTTGAACTTGGGTGACTTTTTCCTTCACCAGTTTAGGGAAGTTTTCAGCCATTGTTTCTTTAAACAGTTTCTCAATCCCCTGCTCTCTCTCTACTCCTGGTACCCCTATGATGCAGATGTGGTTATGTTTGATGTTGTCCCAGAGGTCCTTTAGACTTTTCTCACTTTTAAAAATTATCTTTTGATGTTTTGCTTGGTGCTTACTGTTTACTGTTGTCCTCTAAATCACTGATTGGATCCTCTATTTCATCTAACCTACTTTTGATTCCCTCTAGTGTATTCTTCATTTCTGACTCATTCTTTTTAAGTTTATGTATCCTTTTTAATGCTTACTATCTCTTTAAGTCCTCACTGAGATCATCCATTCTTTCCCTGTGGCCCTTGAGTATCCTTATAACCATTGTTTTAAACTCTGCATTTGGCATTTTTGTTGCTTCCGTATCATTTCATTTTCTCTCTAGCGGGGTTTTCTTGTTCTTTCATTTGGGGTGTATTTCTTTGTCTCCCCATTTTGTCTCTATGTATTAGGTAGATCTGCTGTGACTCATAAACTTGTCATGATGACTTTATGATAAAGGTGTCTTGTTGGAGTCAGTGGCACAGCCTTCTAGATCACCTAGAGCTCCACACTCCAGGAATGCTTCTTGTGGGTTATGTGCACCTTGATGTTGTAGATGAGTCTTGAATGCTGTTGGCCCTTTTGTGGGTGGAGTTATCCCTTTAGGCTGGCTGACCATAAAGGTAAACCTTGATCACCATGTATGAGATGCTATGTAGGGACTGTCCCCCTAGGTTGGGTTGTTCCCAGAAGGGTCTGGTTCCTGCCAGAATTCCCTTTTGGATATGCTGCTTGTGTGGCTAGTTGGGTTGAGCTCTGGTGTGGTCTGAAGCCCACCACTGGTTGTGTTGGTTCTGGGTCCATGTGGGCATGGTTTAAGTACAGGTCAATGTCAGATTTGTGTAATCAGCTTTGGAGCTACTACACTGTTTACTGCTTGTGGCTGTGTCTATTGGACCTGGGTGTGCATGGGAGGGGCCAATTTGTATATAAGGGTCAGTTTCTTCCAGCTTAGAGCTGGGGGCAGATCTGTAAAAAGACTGAGGCTCCCTGACTTCTGTCTCCACCTGTCAGCTACTCCACCTCCTTTTGGGGTTAGCTGGTCTTCCTCTAGGGCCTTTCAAAGAAGACTAAAGTGGACCCAGGCTGGGTGTGAACCACAGTCCCTTCCACAGGTTGGGAGCTTGTTAGGACATGGCAACCGGGGATGGGAGAGTAGGGCTAGTGTGTCCCCTGCCTGGGGATAATGCAGTCAGGCACTCAGTGAGGAGGAAGTGGCCGGTACTCCAGAGCCAAAGCACTCAGTCTCTGCCAGAGTTTCCAACTCTGGTTCCCCCAGATGGGCTTGTGGCAGGTTCAGAATGGGTGCAGCCAATCATCTCCTCTGCAGGAGCAAGCTCAGCCAGCCAGGGCTCAGGGGAACAGATCAAAAGAGTCTCTGCCATTGGAGTAATGCTGGGGCAGCCTGCAGGACTGGGCTAAGCACTTTGTCCCAGTCCCAGACAATAACCTTGGAGGAAATCACTTTTTTAATGCCTCCACATTGAGCTGCTCTTCCTTCTCCCTACAAAACTGAGCCCAGCGGGGTAGGGTATTCAGAATTTGGGAGGGTTGATCCAGTCTCCCTTTGGGGGTGGTACCCACAACCCTATAGAAAAGGGGCAGGCACTTCTTTCTCTTTCCAGAGTAGTGCAGGCTTCAGCTCACTGAGGAGATATGAATGACCCTCCTCATTGCAATGTAGCCACCAGTCCCTGCCCATCTGGTTCCTGGACAAAATCTTCTCTGTAAGATGTGGTCTCAAAGTACCAGCTTTACATGGCACTCTGGTCCCCCGTTCAGGGGAACCCAGCAGGATGTGCCAACCAAGCGATTCATCAGGTTGGGGGAGGGGCACCATCTGTGCAATTGAAGTGGGTGACATGATCCCTCTTTCCAAAGCCAAACAGTTTAGTCACTGTCTGGGTCTCTGCTAAGAGCCTCCCCAGAATAAGAGGGCCCCAAAAGTCACTGCTGGTGCAGCTAGCAGACCTGTCTGCAGGACCTGAGTATGGCAGAGTGGGCTCACCAGCAGTCAGAGACCAGGAAATGCACTCCCCAGGCTGGTGCTGTAATAATAGGAGTGTTTGACCCTGAAAAGGTGGCATCTGGGTCTCCCAGGCAGACTGAATGCTATGCTGGACTCCTCTTCCTGTCTCTGTTGCTCTGGGTTGGGGATCCCTGCATGGGCTTGAGACCTCACCCTCCTAGAGAGGCAGTGGGAGTTTTGCAGTCCCAGTATCCCTCTGGTAACTGCTAAACCTGGTGCAGGGGCTAGCTTTTTCACGTTTCTGCCCTTCTTACTAGTCTCTGTGGGGCTTCTTTTGTAAGTCTTTGGTTTTACTATTTCAGTTCAGCTGGCTTTCAGTTTATTATTCAGGTTGATTGCTCCAGAATTTAGCTGTAAATCTGGCCTAGGGGCAGGAGTGGGTTAGTGTAGCACTCTGCAGCCATCTTGGAATCCTCTCAACTGTCTGTATATTTCGATAATGTTGCTGTGAACATGGCTATGTGCATATCATTTCTAGATCCTGTTTTCAATCATTTGGACAAATACTCAGAAGTAGAATTGCTGGATCATATGGTAATTCTGTTTTTAAGTTTTTTAGTAATCTTCTTACTGTTTTCCATAGTGGATGCATCATTTTACAACCCTAGTAACAGTGCACAAATGTTCCACTTTCTCCACATCCTTGCCAACACATGTTATTTTCTATTTTTTTTTAGAGTAGCAATTTTAATAGGTATGAGGTAATTCTCATTGTAGTTTTGATTTGCATTTCTCTGATGATTAGTGATGTTCAGTATCTTTTCATATGCTTTTTGGCCATTTGTATATTATCTTTGAAGAAATGTCTATTTAATTTCCTTGCCCATTTTTTATAGGTTATTTGATTGTGTGTGTGTGTGTTCTAGGAGTTCTTTATATATTCTAGATATTAATCCTTTATCAGATGTATGATTTGCAAATACATTATTTCATTCTGAAGGTTGCCTTTTCAGTGTGTTGATTATGTCCTTTGATGCACAAAATTTTAAAAGTTTGAAGTAGTTCCATTTGTCTATTTTTGCTTTTGTTACCTGTACTTTTGGTGTCATATCCAAGAAAGTCTGACATCATTAAACTCTCCCCTTGTTTTCTTCTAGGAGTTTTATAGTTTTAGGTCTTATGTTTAGTTCTTTTATCCATTTTGATTAACTTCTGTGTATGGTGCAAGATAAAGGTCTAACTTCTTTCTTTTGCATGTGGATATCCAGTTTTACCACCATTATTTGTTGAAAAAACTGACTTGCCCCATTGTGTGGCCTTGGCACTCTTGTTGAAGATCATTTGACCATATATATGAGGGTTTTTTCTGGGCTTTTTACTCTGATTCATTGATCTATTCTTCTGTCTTATGCCAGTACCACACTGTTTTTATTACTGTAGCTTTCTAATCTGTTTTGAAATGAGGAAATATGAGTTCCCCAACTTTGTTCACCTTTTAAAAAATAATTTTGGCTATTCAGGGTCCCTTCAGGTTCCAAATGAATTTTAGAATGAATTTTTCTATTTCTTCTAAAGAAAGCATTGGGATTTTGGTAGGTATTGGATTGAATCTGTGGATTGTTTTTGGTGGTGTAGATATCTTAACAATATTATTAAGTTTTTCCATCCATGAACATGGATGTCTTTTTATGTATTTGAATTTTCTTTAATTTCTTTCAGCAATGTTTTATAGTTATATTTTATATCAAATAATTGTTTAGGCTTTTGAGAACATAAATATTATTTATTTAATATGTTTAAGTCACTCATTGTTTAAAAGATATTTGTCTTTCTAATTTTTAAGGTTACATAAACAGTGATTCTTCAAAACATTGGTGCTTAATTTATAAATTACTACTCCTCCCTAGGATTAATGGCACTCGATTAATTAATTTATATTCCACCAGTACATTAATTGATAGTATGATTTTTTTCAGTATTACTAAAATTTTTGCATATGTCATTCAAAGCATAGACATCTGATTTGTAACATGCATGGAATCTTCCAAGCTTCATTTGTAGTTCAAAATGAACAAGGTTGGTACTAAGTGAAATAGTGAAGTGTAGAAAGTTCTTTGAGAAAGAGTATAAATTGTTATGGGGCCATAAATAAAGATTATCTGACACTGGGACAATCAGAATAGGCTGCTTAGGATAAATTTACATTTGAATGTTAAAAGATATGTACAGTTAAGACTGACCTTAGATGTGGGAGGAGAGGTATGACAGGTAAGGGTGTGAGGTGAATAAAGGAAGAGACAGGGTAGGATCTGCTCTGTCTGAAGAGGTCTGACTAATGCTAAAAATATGATTTAGTTATTTGTAACTAGTTAAGAAGAATAATAGTTTATGTATATACTATTATTCTTTATATAGAGAAAGAATATATATAAAGAATATAAGCCTTTCCTTCCATTTGTTCTCAGAAAAAGTATTGAGACCCTATCCTTTCCAGCTTTTTCTAAGACCTGTTATCTGTCAATTAGGTCAAGTTTTTAAATGTTCTTTTAAAATTGATTTGAGAGAGAGAGGGAGAAGAAGTGGGAGGGGAGAGAGAGAGAGGGAGAGAGACGTTGATTCATTGTTCTACTTATTTATGCATTCATTGGTCGCTTGTTGTATGTGCCCTGACAAGGGATCAAACTGGCAACCTTGGCATATGAGGAGGATGCTCTAACCAACTAAGCTACCAGGTCAGGGCTTTAATGTTTGTTGTTGTTGTTTCTAGAGAGAGGGGAAGGGCATGGAGAGGGAGAGGGAGAATGAGAGGCAGAGAGAGAGAGAGAGAGAGAGAGAGAGAGGGAAAGAGATAGAGAGAAAGAGAGAGAGAGAGAGAGAGAGAGAGAGAGAGAGAGAGAGAGAGAGGAAAGAGCCTGCATTCCTGCATTCTCTATGCTCCCTGACAAGGGCATGTACCCAAACCAGGGATTGAACTTACAACCTGGGCATGAGCCCTGACTGGGAATCAAACCAGGGCAAACAGACATTGTATAGCCTTACATTATCTCTAAAATTTTGTGTTTACCATGTCTAGCATTCAATCAAAACCAACCAGACATATAGGAGGCAAGACTGCCTAACCAAAAGCCAAGAAAAACAAAAGAATGAAAAGAAATCCAGTAAGTGATACATATGAGGTCTGTCTGGAAAAACTCCAGCCACTGTTAATATAAGGAGAATGGGTTGCTTGACATCACTGTAACTTGGCAGCCAAGAAGAATGGACTGGAATGTGCATGTGTGAATAATGACGACTTCACTGTACTCATCAGTGGGGGTGGTAGATGCTATTGAGTGAGCATGTGTACTGTGTGGCCATCACATTAAAAATGACTGAGTGGGTAGAGCAATAGATCTGCATCAGATTTTGCATTAAGCTTGAATATTCCACTGTGGAAACTATTCGAATGATTCAGAAGGCCACAGCTATGGGCAACTGGTGATTGGCAGCTCCATCATGACAATGTGTTAGCTCATGTATCACGTCTTGTGCAGAGTTTTTTGGTAAAACATCAAATCACCCAGATAACTCAGCCCCCTGTAGACCAGATTTGGCAACCTGTGACTTCTGGCTTTTCCCACAACTAAAATCACCTTTGAAAGGGAAGAGATTTCAGACTGTCAATGAGATTCAGGAAGATATAGTGGGGCAGCTGATGGTGATTGACAGAACTGTATGAGGTCCCAAGGTGCCTACTTTGAAGGGAATGGGGACATCATTGTCCTGTGTACAATTTTTCTTGTATCTTGTATCTTCTTCAATAAATGTCTCTATTTTTTAATAGTATATGGCTGGATACTTTCTGGACAGATCTCAGTACGTCTGTGCTGTCCAGCATGGTAACCATTAGTGACATGTGACTATTTATACTTAAATTATTTAAAATTTAGTAAAATTTAAAAATTCAGATTCTTGTTACAACCAGCCACATTTCAAATGCTCAGCAGCCACATGTGGCTAGTGGCTGACTCATCAGACAAGGCAGGTACAGACTTCCCATCAGTGCAGGACAGTTCTACTGGATGACAGTTCTACTGGATAACAGTCTTAGGTGATCTCATCTTTCACTAGAGAGAATTCACTCTTACTTTTTTCCCCGGGGACACTAGGAATCCTGGTTCGCCTTAATCCAATTGAGTTTAAGATGATCCTAAATTGGACATCAGTCTTTATGAGGGATGATATACTTCTAATTTAACTTTTCAGTCTTAGCCTTTTGAGATCACAGTCTAAAGCTCAGATTATTACAAGGGCAGCCACCTTGGTAGGCCCTCAGCTCTCCTCAGGCCTGTGAGTCTACAAAAAGCTACATACAGCTTCTTAGCTTTGCCTTTGGAATAAGCAGATGCCTGTAGGAGAAAAGCAGACCGCAATGCAGGCTCACCTCTCAAGCCTTCCCCTTTCCTTATCTGAAAAACTTGCAATTCTTTACTTCCTCAGTGGTTCTCTAAATGTATTCAGACTGATATTTTACAAAATTATTTTTGTCCCCAGGTTATTAATTCTTAGTGGAAACGTTATTTAAAACAGTAGTCCATCATAACCAGAAGCAGAGCTTCTGTATTGATGTTTTCATCAAATGTTTCAAACAAATATGCCTAACAGCTGAAATCTTTAAGTCAGTTTCACCTACATGGTCCTGTTTGATTCCAACTACAATTTTGTGATCAGCATACCTTGTATCCTTATTTCAAAGGTGAGAAACTTTAGATTCAAAGAGATTAAATAAACTCAGCTAATAGAGAGAGAGCTGACATTTGAACCCATATTCTCTAACTCCAAATCCTGTCTATTGTTAGACCTAGTGGCTGGCAGTAATAAGTATTTGTGGTAAATGATGGAAGCAACCACGAAAACTGATCTGTCCTATAGGCACCTCTGGTCATCCTAAAGCCCTTTTCTCCTGTGAAATGAATCCAGAATAAGTCTCCTTCCCAATACCTAAAATTCCTGGACTCCTTAATAGGTAGGATAATTTAAAAGGAAATTATTCTAAGTATTATATAAACACTTCTCTATTGATGAGTTTATATTTCCCATCTCTTTTCCAGTTTTCTATTATATAGCCTAATCTGACTTCTATTAACTATGTTTTTTTTCCTCCCCAAGATAACTGCTAAAATACCAAGCACAGCAGTTACTAGACCTGTAGCTACTGGATATGGGGTAGGTTTTCTTAAGCTGAAAATATTAAGATGCTTTTTCTTATATATAAGTTCATTTTAGGCAGTTCTTAATAATTTTGGCTATCTTTCAGTCCATGCCCCAGATATATTTTTTGTTTTGAATAGTTACAAACATTATAAAAGTCTTATTTGACTAATAGCTTTGAATATTCTGGTCATTTTGATTGTAAATATATCAGAAAACATTTTACTACCTTTTTCTATTTGTAAACCTTGTGTGTGTTTATTGACTTCCTTTCATTTTTTTATATAATATAACCAAGTCCCATGTGTATTCCATTCATACATTTTATGTGAAGTTACATGTTATATAAATGTAAATATGTTGGTAATTTTTTTAAACTTACTAATCAAATCATTAAAAAGTAAAATTTGGGGGTATAAGGGGGCTAAATGGTAATAAAAATATAATAAAATTATTAAACTAAGTAAAATAAAAAGTAAAATTTAAGAAAAATTTCAAAGGCATATATTTGAGTGTTACTCTTATTTGCGATATTTGGAGGAAAGATGCTATATAAAAATCTATAAAGAAAAATCTTTTAAATGTTGCCCAAATTTGGATATTTTAGTTTATATGAAATAGTAAAGGAACTGGAGAAACATGAGAGAATGAGATGGGATTGTCTTTATGTTAACACTTCATAGAGGTCAGAAAAACAGTTTCAGAATCTAGAGGTCCAGGGCACTTACCTTCGTGCTGTCCCTTTATATGAATAAAGTAGCCTTTATACATAATATAGTATGACTATGTGTCATGTGAAACATGCCTTTATTAATCAGCCCACATATGTATTACTTACAAATTTGATTTTTGGTGCTGTTTTAGAATAGAAAAGCAAATATTTTCTGTTAAGGGCTTAGGCTTTCCAAGCCAGACAGTCTCTGCTGCTACTTGACATTTGTGGTGCTAGAGCAGCCACAGATGGGTGTGTCTGTGCTCCAGGGAAACTATTTACAAGGCTGAGGGTTGTAGTTTGCTGATGTCTACTTTAGAGTTTTACCGTTTGATTCTGTGTCCTCAGGTGATACATGGAAAAAAATGTGTTTAGGTTCATCTGCCAATAGAATGAAGAAAATAAAACTTTCTAAATAAAATTAAGTATAGATTTTTTTGAAATTATTTTAACTTATTTTTCTGTTTACTAGTCCAAAACATCCCTGGCATCATCTATGGGAGGAAGACCCGTGACAGGGGTTATCCAGGTATTTCTGTCATGTGGTCGTTCATTTGGGGCTTCTCTGGTGATTTAAAATATTATTAGCAAAGTTTTCTTTTCTTTATTATATTATTTTAAAATGCTAAAGAAGGTGTTACTGATGTAATGACCCTGATTATTTAAAGTGTGGGCTACAGGTTGGACTGTTTGAAATCTTTAGAGGCCAAATCTCTGGACGTCCTGAGATTTCAGATGAGATCCCACTGGAGAGTGGATGTGGACTGATGGTTTGCTGGTGTGGTACTCTCTGGGACCCATTTTTCCTATGCTGTCATTTACAACCATGTCTGATTTTTTTCATGGTCATAGAAGATACCAATCAAAAGTAGGGGAATAAGCAGCTAATTGGCTATATAAAGTGCTATGTAAAAATCCATGAGTTTTTTTCAAATGGAGTAAGCACAGTTAGAGCAAGAAATTATACATTTGTAGGGGGAAGCAAAGAGACAGGATTGACATAGAGAAGCAGATGCACAGAATAAGCAGATAGTGATTAAAATCAGTATTAAAATTAGGGTTATGTTTAGGTATGTGTCATTTGTAGAATTGTAAATACTTTTAAATGATTCTTATTCTTTTAAGGATGGAGTTACTAGACCTATGACAGCAGTGAGAGCAGCAGGTTTTACCAAAGCAGCTCTGAGAGGTTTGTAATAATGTCTCTACTAATTTTTTTCAGATCTTTTCATATTTCTTACTATTTTTGTATGTGTAAGTATTATTACCACTTAAAATCTAATGTGGTATTGATTATGAGGTGTGCCATTATTTTAGTTACCGTAAGAAAGAAAAGGGCTGATAAAAATACTCTGCATCTCAATCGGGGTGGTGGTCACACTGGCATATAATTTCTCCAATTGTACCAAATTGTACATGAAAAATATGTGTTTTATTTTACATAAGTTAGAGTTTGATTTTTGAAAAGTAAAGGTAAAAATAGTATTTAAATATAAAATGTAAATAATAATTAAAAAATAAAATTATTATGACAAAATTAATGTATATTTACCAGTAAGATCAATTAAAAAGCCAATGCCAGATTATTGCTCACATGATTGATAATTTAGAGTTCATAATAGGAATAGATTACTGTGGAGGAGGAGTAAATACTGAGAGCATCTCATTTTTGTTTTTATATGTTAACACACAAGTTTTGTTTAAATAGTTTTCTGTATGTTAAAAATCTCACCAATTTCTTGATATTCAAAAAGTTTATATAGGCATGATAAATGTCCTGAATATTCAATAAATTGGTAATCTGAGCCACTTAATAAATAAGTAACTAGTACAAGGTTTCTTATTTTCTTCAATTATGCTGAGTTGCAAATTAAATATGAGTTCTTGAATTATGTCCCAGGCTCTGCATTTGACCCCCTTGGTCAGTCAAGAGGCCCTGCTCCTCCTTTGGAAGCCAAAAATGAAGATAGGTATGTAATTCCTTATGCTGTTGTTTTATTGTTGTTACATATTTTTTTATTTTCCAAATACATAATTCATAAGTATCTTAAAAGTTTGTGTCAGCACAATAGTAATTACAACAAGATCCCTAGTTCCTGGAATCAGCAAAAGAAACAAGCCTAAGAAAAATAGCCATGTGTGTCCTGTGTAGTTTTATTATAATATTATTTAACTTGAAGATATATCTAATTTTTATGGAGCCTAATATTAATGTTCTTGAAGGCCAAATAAGGTGGTAAATGTAATAAGATATGCTTATTTTAAAAGGATATTTCAAAGAAAAGAATTACAAGAACGTATAAGAAGTTAGTTTGTCATATCAATATTGAGAAACTTAATTTTTATTGAATTAACTTAGTGTTGTGTTAGTGGTTAGAAAGTAGCCAAAAAGCTATGGTACAAATTCAGCTGTATGTATTTAATGGTACCTAGGTACCATCGATGTGTACATTTTACAAATAGTTTTAGAAGCAAACACTTGCTGAGTACTCACTGTATGCGAGGTACTATGCCAGTACTCTATGTAAATATAAAGCACAAAAATCTTGATTTGGTAGCACTAATTAAATGGTAGGACTGAGATTTGAACCCAGAATAGTAGAATAGCTTAAGAATAGTATAGGAAATGAAGAAGCCAAAGAACTTATATGTATGATCCATGGACCTGAACTAAGGAGATGGGAATACTGGTGGGTGCAGTGTGGAGGAGCATAAAGGGGAGGGGAAAATGGGACAACTGTAATAGTATAATGGATAAAATATACTTAAAAATAAACAAGAGTCCAAGTTACAAGCAAAAACAACAAAATTTATATTGATATTTTAGGTTTTATAATAATAGTCAGCAACATTTCTTAGAGTGTTTCAGACAACCAAAAAATAGAATTCCGTATTTCATTGTAACCTTTATGAAACCACCATCCATTATGCTCATTGTTCAGTTAGAATTTTGTGGATAGATCTCTGTATCCCACTTGATGAAATTTGTATCCCACCTGATGAAATTTGTAGGCAGGTTCCACTGAAGAATATGATCCTATAGGCAAGGCTATGCTGTTAAATTCATTCCTATATTCTTTTTAAAGATCTCATTTCTGGAGGATCAAAATACAATGTATTTTGATATACATGTAAAATATTATCTAGGCACTTTTGTGCATTTGGAGTATTGTGTTATTTGCTGGAAGCAAATGGCAGCAAAAAGAAATTGATGTCATTTTTGAAAGGTGACTGATTTGAGGTGCTATGTTTGCTACTAATAGAGTCAGGGGGTTTTGAATTGCTCACCTTGTTAGAAACCTTCTCTTCAGTACCTATCTGGTAGTAAATAATAATAATTATGTTATCTCTTTTATGGAGGGCTTCAGTTTTCCTAACCACCAGATAAAGTCCCCATTTGCCACTCATCTAAAAGAAGGGTCTGCTTTCTCTTGGGGATGATAATACAACAGCATAGCTCCCAGACTTACCTTACTGCATTTAAATCCTGGCTCTAACTTTCTGTGTGATCTAAGGTACAGCACTTACCTTCTAAACCTGTTTCCCTGTTAGTAAGAAAAATAGTGATAGTATTTGTAGCAAATGTGATTATGAGAATTAAATGCCGTAATTGGGGTAAAGTATGTTGCTCAGTATAAAATTATACTTACACTCAGTAAATGATAACTGTTTTTACTGTTTTTCTGAATAATTATATAATGCAACTATTAAAAACAATGGTACATTTGCTATTTAATGCCATTTATACATTTGTCTCATCTATGACCTGTTCTTCACTTTTAAAAGCACTTAAAATGAAAATGTTAAAACTAAATTAAATCTTAGTATCAATATATATTATTGATGGTTGAATAATTACCTGCTTTCTTCTTTAATAGTCCAGAAGAAAAGATTAGACAATTAGAGAAGAAAGTAAATGAGTTGGTAGAAGAAAGCTGTATTGCCAACAGTTGTGGAGACTTAAAACTGGTAAGTTCATACACTAACAGGAGTCAGGATGATGAAGTATGTATATGTGTTTATCTGGTTTTATTTATGCACATGTGAAAGCATATATATAAATATTTTTATTTTGCTATTGAATGGCCTTCAAGTTTTCACTGAAAATTATTTTGAGAACCTGCAATTGTCACTCTCCTTCATAAGCTCTGATGTCAAAAAAGTTGGATGATTTTATAATTTTCATATTGGTCACTTCAGTAAGGGAAAAAAATTCTAATGTGTTTGTTGGTTAAATACATTTGTATTTGTAAATATATTTGTATTTGCAGCCTGGTAGACTATTGGATTAAACCCAACCTGCATCCACACACAGTACAAAGGGCTCTTTTCTTATTTAAGCCTCACTACCCTAAAGTAGTTTTTCTTTTTTTTTTAATACTTTTTCTTGCTTTGTGTTTATCTTTTTTTTTAAGATTTTATTTATTTATTTTTTAGAGAGGGAAGGGAGGGAGAAAGAGAGAGAGAGAAACATCAATGTGCGGTTGCTGGGGGTTATGGCCTGCAACCCAGGCATGTACCCTGACTGGGAATCAAACCTGTGACACTTTGGTTCACAGCCTGCACTCAATCCACTGAGCTATGCCAGCCAGAGCAGTAGTTTTTCTTAAGTAGACTGCAAAATCATTGTTTTCTTGCTGGGAATCCTACTCTGCTTTTTAAAAATTATTAAACATATTCTTTTAATCTGCTTTTGTTCACATTACTTTGTCATACTATATAATTTCTGTGACTTTCATTATCTGATTAGTGAACACCATTAGGAAGAATTGTTTGGTGTGAAAAAGCTACTTTTGGGGATCTGCACATGTACTGATACGCCAAGGATTTGGAGAAAGCAGCCCAGGAGTTCCAGCTATGATGGAAACATAGGTAGAAACACTTCACTTTCTCGTACAACCAAAAGAAAGACAACAACAAATTTAAAAACAAAAAACAACTAGAACTGCCAGATACTCAAACTTCATGGAAGTCCAACAACCAAGGAGTTAAAAAAAATCATCCAGACTGATAGGAGGGGCAGAGACAGGCAGCAGAGGTGTAGAGGACACACAGCCAAGGAGGTGGCTAGTGGACCAGTTGGTCCCATATTTGTGGGACAATAAGCTCAGAAGAACCATTGGGAAGCAAGACAGACTGCAGAACCCAGGGTTTCAGCATGGGAAACTAAAGACTCAAAACCTCTGAATGTAAAAATCTGTAGGAGTTGTGGCAATGGGAGAAACTCTCAGGATCATAGGAGAATCCATGGGAGAGGACCACAGGGTCCTAAAATGTACACAAATCCATACATCTGCAAATCAGCATCTGAAAGGCCACAATCTGCTTTTGGGAAGTGAGGGAAGTGATGGAAATTAGGGCTAGAGCAGAGCCAGCAAGTAGCATTATTCCCTCTCTGTCCCCTCCCCCATAGACAGCACCACAAAGCAGCAAAGAGGGTAGCCCGGCCCTGGTGAATACCTAAGGCTCTTCCCCTTATAACATAACAGGTGCACCAAGACAAAGAGATATGACCCAAATGAAAGAACAGATCAAAACTCCAGAAAAAGAACTAAGTCATGAGGAGATAGCCAACCTGTCTGATGCAGAGTTCAAAACACTGGTAATCAAGATGCTCACAGAAATGATTGAGCTTGGTTGTAAAATGAAGGAAGAAATGAAGGCTGTACAGAGTGAAATAAAAGAAAATATACAGGGAACCAAAAGGGAAGGGAAGGAAACTGGGGCTCAAACCAAGGATTTGAAACAAAATGAAGAAACAAACATCCAGCTGGAACAGGATGAAGAAACAAGAATTCAAAAACAGGAGAGGCTGAGAAAGCTCTGGGACAACTTCAAACGCTCCAACATCTGAATCATAGGGATACCAGAGGGAGAAGAGGAAGGGCAAGAAATTGAAAACTTATCTGAACAAATAATGAAGGGAAACTTCCCCAATCTGGCAAAGGAAACAGACTTCCAGGAAGTCCAGAAAGCCCAGAGAGTCCCAAAGAAATTGGACCCAAGCAAGAACACACCAAGACCATCATAATTAAGTTACCCAGGATTAAAAATAAGGAGAGAATTAAAAACAGCAAGAGAAAAGGAGACAGTTACCTACAAAGGAGTTCCCATAAGGCTATCAGCTGATTTCTTAAAAGAAACCTTACAGGAAAGAAGGGACTGAAAAGAAGTATTCCAAGTCATGAAAGGCAAGGACCTACATCCAAGATTACTCTATCCGGCAAAGCTATCATTTAGAATGGAAGGGCAGATAAGTGCTTCCCAGATAAGGTCAAGTTAAAGGAGTTCATCATCAAGCCCTTATTATGTGAAACGTTAAAGGAACTTTTCTAAGAAATACAAAAAGAAAAATATGAACAGTAAAACGACAATGAACTCACAACTATCAACAACTGAACCAGAAAACAAAAACAAAAACTAAGCAAACAACTAGAACAGGAACAGAATCACAGAAATGGAGATCCCATGGAGGATTATCAGTGGGGAGGGGAAGTGGGGGGGGAAGGTACAGGGAATAAGAAGCATAATAGGAAGGCACAAAATAGACAGGAGGAGGTTAAGAATAGTATAGGAAATGGAGAAGCCAAAGAACTTATATGTATGACCCATGGACATGAACTAAGGGTGGGGGGAATGCTGGAGGGTGGTAGGGTGCAGGGAGGAGGGAGATAAAGAGGATAACAAAATTGGGATAATTGTAGTAGTGTAATCAATAAAAAAAAGGAAAGGAAAAAAAGAAAAGCTACTTTTGTTGCTCGTAAATAAGACTGGTGCTTTTTTAAATCTAGTTCTAAAAAAAAAAAAGAAAAAACCTCCTGTTGAATTAATCTGTCTGTACTTAGTCCCTCAATAGAAATAGAAAGTTCCTGGCATTCTGAATAGAATGTGAGAGCCAAACTAAGCATCTGCTATAACACTGAGTAGGAGTTATCCCGTGACTTGTCTAGATTTTGGGCATCCCAGAAACAAAACAAATCCATCTAAATTCTTATCTCATAAGATGGAATTAAAATATCCAAAGATTCAGGAGTTGGGAAAAAAATAAAAATCAAAGACTGTTAAACCTAAAAGTAGTGCAAGGAGTGGTGATGAAGAGACAGGACTTGGGGCAAAATTTCTGTACATTTTGTCTCTCCAAGAATAAGCACATATTTCTATGATGGGGAGCTCCACTTTAAACAAACGGTCTGGGTTTGTTTTCAGGGGGAGTGTGTGGTTAGGGTACTGCTGGCCCCGGGCATCTAGGATTGGATACTGCATTCAGCTCAGCTACATGCAGGTGTTTCCCAAATGCACAGATGCTCATAACAAATGCTCAGAGTGTAAACTTTATTTTAGGCGTTAGAAAAGGCAAAAGATGCAGGAAGAAAAGAGAGAGTGTTGGTGAGACAACGTGAGCAGGTGACATCTCCAGAAAACATCAATCTGGATTTAACGTACTCAGTAAGTATGAATTACCTGTTGTGTAAAATTATTTTGGCTAGGATTTGCAGATTCCAGAAGTCTTTTACCTTTTTTATTTCACGTTTCCTTTTATTTTTAAAAACTTAATGAACCTCCGATTCCTAGAATTAGATTAATAATAATCTTTCTTTGAACAGGAATTCATGAGACACTCTCATCTTTAGTCTGTGCAAAGGTCTTTTATTTAGTTTGTTGTTTTTAATAAGTTAGTAAGTACTCACAAACCCACCAGCCAGTGAATGACTCTCTTTCTTGAAGACTGGCAATATTTATGCTCTCTTCAATATGATTACTTTAATGAGATTCTTATGTGGACTTTTGGCCTGTGCTTTTTAAGAACTTCAAATGAGGCAAATAAGAATGATCTATGAGGGTAGCTAAATAAACAAACAGACAAATAAAAACAAATAAATAAATAGCTAATTTCCAGCAAAATTTCTTTAATTCTGAAAAGACAGTTCCTTGGTGTTGATAGTGTTGTGTAAAAGGGTGTATTTCCAGAGGAAAAGTCTTCATATGCCAAACACATGGAAAAAAGGACATTTGAAACTGAATAAGAATTTTTTGATGTTTACTATTTGAGCTAATATTTTTAATTCCATTATCAATATTAATGATCATATTTTTACCTCTAAAATAATTTGCTATAACTTAATAACTTAAATTATTTTTGACATAGTTTTTTTTGTTTTATTGTATTTTTTTCATTACCATTTATCCCCCCATACCCTCTTCCACCTGCACCCAGCCCCTTCCCCTCTGCCATCACCATATTGTTGTCCATGTCCATAAGTTTTTTTCTTTTTTGCTCAATCATTCCATTTAAACTATAATTTTACAGATAGAGAGGTACTATTCAAATAAAGGTTTAAGATATTTCTACTTAAATGTAATTTATACTTAGAAAAAGAATTTGATTCACTATCTTTTTTATTCCTTCTATCACCAGAAACATTAATAAGACACACTTGTTCTTTGTAGGTCTTGCTGAGGTCAATGGATGACAAATACTACCTAAATTAGAAAGAATATGTAGAAAATAAAGGTAACATTCAGAGGTCAGCCTTACCTATCTGAATGTTCTGGTTCATTTGGAATGCAAGATTTTCTCTGTCTACTTCATTTTCTAATTGGTTGGGTGTCTTGATATAAGTAGCTTTGTTATAGGACTTTAATCTCTAGAAAGATTAATGGCAAAAGGGGCCTAAAATGGTCATTGTGTGTCTGCAATATTTTTCCCCTTAGGTTCTTTTCAACTTGGCCAGTCAGTATTCAGCTAATGAAATGTATGCGGAAGCACTAAACACATATCAAGTTATTGTAAAAAATAAGATGTTTACCAATGCAGGTAGGTGTTTATAGTCAGTTTGTCTAATAAGTATAGTTATTTTGTTGTGTTCATTTATGTTTCCTCACTTTATAATTTCTTACACTGAAATGATCTATGCCCTAAAATAAATTTATGTTTATATAGAGGTGCCATGTTTAAAGATACTATTTATATGGAAATCCACACAAATGCAAATGAGGAAATACAGTTGGTATGAGGTATTGGGTTGGCCAAAAAGTATGTTATGTTCTTTCCATAAAATGAAAGACACATTTTTCATTTTTACCAATAACTTTATTGATCTGGCTGTTTTGAATATGTCAGCTATTTCCCGCTATTGGCTTCTAGTGGATAGAGGCCAGGGGTACTGCTAAAACATCTTCCAATGCATAAGACAGCCCTGAAGCAAAGGATTATTTGGCCAAAATGTCAACAGCATCAAGAAACTTTGCAAACCACTTTTGAAACGTTCAATCAATCACAGAACCTTCTTCATACACTCCAAAACAAATCTTTTTTTTTGCATTTCAGTTGCATTTTTACCTTAAAATAATAAAGCATAATATGCTTTATGTTGCACGTGTTCTTCCATCTTCAATATTAAAATGTCTGTGCAAAAATTTACCAATTTTTATAAGTTTTGTTTAAATGCATGCTGACATAACAGCTGCCACAATACAATTTAACAAAATTGTTTTGAATGAAGTTAAAGACAACTAAGCACTACTGGAGCCATCATATGGAAAAAACATAACAGACTTTTTGGCCAACCCAGAATATTACCTAGCAGTAAACAAAAATGTGTTCTGTCTTCACAAGTAGAATGAGCCATGGCAACTCCATCGAGCATGTTTCCTCTTGTATAATTCATCCCCAAGAGGTTACAGTTTATATCTAGCATGCATATTATTGTGTAATTTTTGGTAACAGTAGTAAAGTTTATTAATATCATATTAAAATGTGTATGGCATTTTTTAGCCTAATTTTAAAATCCCATGTTTTCTTAGAATAACACAACTTCAATTTTCGAATATAAATCAGGTATTTTTAAGCTAGATTTTTAGGAATCCATCTGTCTTTAGTTCCATTTCCACATAGAATTTGTGTGTGGATACATGAAAATAGTATGACTGTGTTAAAGAGAGAATCTTAGGTAGTTTCTGAACCTTTATAACTTGAGAAAAGTATCAAAGAATATGAATTAAGGTTATATAAAATATAGACAAAATGAAAAACATAGACTATTTTACATTCATTCATTTTTTTAAATTAGGAAGATTGAAAGTGAATATGGGAAATATTTATTTAAAGCAAAGAAATTATTCCAAAGCCATTAAATTCTACCGGATGGCATTAGATCAAATTCCAAGTGTTCATAAAGAAATGAGGTGAGTTTATATGATAACTTTATAAAATTTGTGTTGTATCTCAGAAACAAGATGACCCTTCTGATCTATTGTCAGTGAGTTGAATGTTTTGAGGTTTTGGTACATGAGAGGTGTTAGATTCGTGTCATGTCTGTACTTGCACACATTTGTATAATGACAAATTAAAGGCATAATGTATGATCAGTTGAAATAAAACTAAGCTACTTGGCCTGCATAAAGGATAACTACCAAATACAGCTAACTGCCAGCACAAAAATCAAAATTTTGTCCTTTCCGACTCACCATACTCTAGAATCCAAGGCTAGAAATTCAGACCCTTAGACATTTGTGCTATAGATTGAGAGTGAAATCGTGGGGGAGGAAGGGGTTGCTTCTGAATCTTAGAAGAGGAGGTTGGAGGGGGAAACTGGGACACTTTCTAGTCCTACAGTATTTCAAGAGCAGACCCAGTAAATTACCTTATGGATTGGTAATAATCTTAGGAACATAGGTTTCCAGGATATTGTCATAATTTCCTCCAGGCCCAGTATACTCCCTCTGTGAAAGTTAATTTATTTGTAAATGCCATCTTCCATGATCATTTATTTTTTAATTATGCATGATATCTTATTATCATCAGTAAATATCTGACTTATAAAACAGTGCCCTTGAGTACTTTTAACCTGGGTGAAACCAAGAATTTGAGCATTTTAGAAAAAGGTAGTAATATTAGACAGCCCATGTTAAGTGCTTAATTATCAAGAATCAAGAGGTGCTGTAGTAATTAAGTTGAGGGAATAATCATTGAGAACAAGAATGGTCAGGAAAGGCATTATGAAGGAGGTGTACTGGAGAATGGTCACTTAAGTGGAGAGAAGGGGAAGCATTTCAAAAGGAACAGAATGAGAAGAGTCAGAGAGGTCAGTGGTTATGATCTGGTCAGAGAACTGAATGAATGAATGCAGTTGAAACAGGAATTATATTGATAGGTAGTTAGGTAAGATGGTATCACAACCTAGAATGTCTGTAATTAAAAGATGGACAATAACAAGTATTGAAGAGATGTAGAGAAATCAGAAACTGGAAACTTCATGTATTGGTGATGTGAAATGGTACATCTACTTTGAAAAATAATTAGGCAATATCTTAAAAAATTAAATACAGATTTATTGTATGACCAGTGGTACTGTATGTACCACTCTCAGGTACATAATCCAGAAAGTGAAAACATATTGTCACAGGGATCATATGCGAATATTCATAGCAGCATCATTCATAATCACCAAAAGTGGAAACAATCAATGTCTATCAAGTAGGCTGTGGATGAATAAAATGTAGTGTGTTCATACAATAGAATACAATTTGGCAATATAAAAGGAATGAAATGCTGACCTGTGATACAATATCAGGAACATTCAAAAGATTATTCTGGTGATTGAGGGACACCAACACAAAATATCACATTTGTATGAGTCCATTTATATATAACATCTAGAAAAGGCAAATCCAGAAACACAGAAAGGAGGTTAGTGTTGCTAGGGCTGGAGGCAAGAATGGGAGTGACTGTTGATGGGCACTGGTTGTTGTTGTTGCTGTTGTTGCTGCTGCTGCTATTGTTGCTGTCTTAGGATGATGGAAATTACTAATGAAACCATGGTTGTTGTTCCACAACTGTGTGAATATAGCAGTAATCATTTAGTTAGATTCTGAAAACAAGGAAAGTTTATGATATATGAATTTAGCCTCAGCAAAGCTTTAACAAAACAAAACAAAAAAATCAAGTGGGAAAGAAAAGATGAAAACTATCTGTAGAATGTCTTGACTACTGTACTGAGGAGTTCAGACTTAAAGCTGATCCCTCGTTATTTCTCTTTAGGATTAAAATTATGCAGAACATTGGAGTTACATTTATTAAAACAGGCCAGTACTCTGATGCCATTAATTCATTTGAGCACATAATGAGCATGGCACCAAACCTGAAGGCCGGCTTCAACCTCATTCTTAGTTACTTTGCTGTTGGAGATCGAGAGAAAATGAAGAAAGCTTTTCAAAAACTGATTGCTGTCCCATTAGAAATTGATGAAGATGATAAATACATTTCACCAAGTGTGAGTATGAGAAAGACTGTGGTAGCTAGCCCTTAGTTATCCTTGCTTTTCTGTTTCCAGAAATGAAAAAGTTGAGTGCATGACTTCTTAGGTTTCCCCTAGCCCTAAAGTGTTTCAATTAAATAAGTTTAATTAATGTGTTTTATCATTTTCATTTTTTATTTAAATTAGCTTGAGAATGGGAATCCACTGAAGTAGGACGAGAATGTATGATTAAAGCAGATTAACTGTACAGTTTTAGTCAGAAAAACAAAGGAGAATAATAGGAAAAACAAGATTGCAGGCCATTCTTAATATGAAGATATATTAAAGGGTAATATAAAGTGAAAGATCCAGGATGGGGGAGGAGTGAGTGGAAGTCACACTAACCTCCTCCCAGGACCAATCTGGAATTACAACAAAATTACGGAGAAATCATCTGGGACAAACAACTGAACAATAGTGAGAGTGAAGCCTTATAACCATAGACAGACAGAAGAAAAAGCTTCAGCACAACATGACTGGTAAGGAGCGTAGTGGAGATGTGAGAGGCCCAGCTTGGCACCCACAGGTGGCAGCTAAAGTGACAGAGGGATATTTAAGCGGCTGGTTGGGTCCCCCTGAGAAGTGAGGGGTCTAAACCCTAAGCTGGGATCCTCAGCCTACAGCACCAGAGTCCAAAAAGTACACAGGTAACATCCAGCTGCAAAAAGTGGCTGGGTTGCTCTCTGCTGGAGATGGATGGCTGGAGATACAAAGAGCCGTATAAAAGGCCATTGCATAAGTCTTCATTTGCAGCCACTTACCCTGGACTCTGGCAAAGGATGGGGTCAGAGTGGACTAGAGATGCTTGAGGAGAGACTGCAGACAGAGGCTTTGGGGAGAGAACTGAGAGAGTAGCCTCTGGGATCCTGGTGCTGAGTCATCCCACATGCTGCAGTAGCCTTCGTGCTCAGGCAGACCACTCTTTCAAGTGGCAGCGGCATGTGGGGAAGCAGTAACCCCACCCCCAGGAGGGACTCTGCCCTGCCTTGTGGTGCTGAAGCCTGGCTGCTGAGTGCAGAGTGACTAGATTAACAACTCAAGGAGTCAGCCACAGACAGTAGATCCCTAGTAGTCTTGAACAGGTTGCCTAAGGCGAGACAGGGTTACCATCTGACATCACCAGAGGCAGAGCCAGAAAGAAAAAGTGGTGGTAGATACTAGATGCTACTGAGATGAAATCTACCATTGTCTTCTCCATGGTTTGCGATATTTTCTTTCCTGCATAGCTTTTTGATATTCATTTCTTGTCCTTCAAGTTTGTGCATATTAAGTCACTAGATTTTATATTATAACTTATTTCAGTTCACATATTTTACTCCTCCCTTCTCTTACCCCATTTTACCTTCTTCATTCCTCTATTATTTTCGTTTTAAATTTTGGTTTCTCTTTTGCTACACCCTGTTTCCATTCCATACTCCTACTATTTCTACCTTGTCCAGCCTCCCAAAACCAATTTCCTTGTCAATCATCATCTCACATTCTTTTTCCTGCTCTTAATATACCCATGTTCTCTCTCCACCTTTAGCAATTATTGCTTTTTGGTTGTGGATAGGGTTGTTGGTGTTGTATTTTTTCAATTTTATTTCCAGATCTTCACTATTTTTGTATTTTAAATTTCAAATTTTACCGTTCCCCTTTCCTACATTTTTGTCTCAAATTTTAATTTTCCCTTCCTTAGCCTCTTTTTCTTCTTTTTTTTCTATTTCATCCTGCCTTTTTTCTTTTACTTTTTCTTTTTCTTCTCTCTCAAATATTGATTTTTTTTCTGTCTTAGCCTGGTTTCCTCACTCTTAGCATTCTCTCTCCTATTATCTCAAAATCACTTCCCTTTCCTCTAGATATCTCTTAAGCTTTTCTTTCTTTTCCCCCTCTTATTCCTATCCCATCTATATTAATTTTAGCTTATTTCTTGTTCATAGTGCTGTGGCAAATCTTTCTCTCCAATTTGGTTCCTATTTTTTATTATTTATTTACTTTTTTCCTTTTTCTTTCTGTTTATTTTATTTTTTAAAGTATATGTTATTGTTTATGCTATTACAGTTCTCTCATTTTTTGCTCCCATTTATTCCCCTCCACCCTGCACCCTCTCTCCCTCCAGCATTTGTCCTCGCCCACCCTTAGTTCATGTCCATGAGATGTATATATAAGTTCTTTGGCTTTTTTCCATTTCCTATACCATTCTTACCCTTCCATGTCTATTTCGTACCTACCATCTATGCTTTTTATTCCCTGTACCTTTTCCCCATCCCCGCCCCCCCCACCCCGACCTTGGTCTCCATTTCTGTGATTCTGTTCCTATTTTATTTGTTTGCTTGGTTTATTTTTGTTTCCTTTATTTTATGTTCAGTTATTGATAGTTGTGAGTTTCTTGTCATTTTCTTGTTCATAGTTGTGATCTTCTTTTTCTTAGATAAGTCCCTGTAACATTTCACATAAGGGCTTAGTGAAAATGAACTTGTTTCACTTGACCTTATCTGAGAAGCACTTTATCTGCTCTTCCATTCTAAATGAAAGCTTTGCTGGATAGAGTAATCTTGGATGTAGGTCCTTGCCTTTCATGACTTGGAATACTTCTTGCCAGCCCTTTCTTGCCTGTAAGGTTTCTTTTGAAAAATCAGCTGAAAGTATAATGGGAAATCCTTTGTAGGTAACTGTCTCCCTTTCTCTTGTTGCTTTTAGGATTCACTCCTTATCTTTAATCTTAGGTAATGTAATTATGATGTGCTTTGGTGTGTGCTTCCTTGGTTCCAACTTCTTCTGTTTAAACCTAATACAGTATGCTTCCCTTCTCTTACTCCATCCTGCCTTCTTCATTCCCTTTTTTATTTATGATTTAAATTTTATATCCCCTCTTCACATTGCTCAGATTCCCAACTCTTATTAGTGCTCCTCCCTCTACCCCCTCAAGATCATTTTTCTTTCAGTATTTCATCTCATATATGCTCTCCTTCCTTATAATAGTCTTAATCTCTCACACCCTTATTAATACTGTTTCATTTGCTGTTGATAGCGGGATTGCGGTAGGAGTTATTTTTGTGGGTATGGGTTTGTTTCCTGGGCTTTGTGGTTTTGTTCTGGCAGCACCTGTACAGCAGCATATAAGACACGGTGGGTGGAGTGACCCTCAGTCAACCAGCTGGAGGGAAGGACGCACCAAATAGTGACCCAACAACAATCAAAATCCAGCTACACCCAGAGAGCCAACATAAATGGGATAAACGGCATCCCAAGAGCATCAAGTTCAGAAGATCAAGGATACTGCACCACTGAATCACACAGGTCTCATACCATAGAAGTTCACACCACAGAGACAGGGAGTCAAAGCAGATCCATTTAAGAAGCAGAAGCAAACAAGAAGAGTCTGTCTTAAAATGGGGAGACAAAGAAACAACCCCCAATCAAAAGGAAGGGAAGATTCCCCCAAAAGAGTGCTAAATGAAATAGAGGCAAGTATTAACTATCAGATATTGAGTCAAAACAATGGTTATAAGGAAGCTCAATGAGCTCAGTGAGAATTACAAAAAGCTCCAGGGAAGTTACAAGGAACTTAGTGTGAACATCATGAAAAAGGACATAGAAACAATTAACAAGCGCCGACAGGAAATGAAGAATACATTTTCTGAATTGAAGAACACAGTAGAAGTAATCAAAAGCAGGCTAGATGAAGCAGAGGACTGAATCAGCGAGCTAGAGGACAAGGTAGAAAAAACTCCCAGAAAGAGCAAGAAAGGGAAAAAAAACTCAGGAAGAATGAAGGGTTAAGGGAACTGCAGGAAAACATGAAACATAATAATATCTATGTAATAGGAATACCAGAAGGAGAAGAGGAGCAAGGATAGAAAACCTGGTTGAAAAAGTAATGATGGAAAATTTCCCTAATTTGATGAGAGAAAAAGTGACACAAGTCTGGGAAGCACAGAGGGTCCCAATCAAGAAGAACCCAAAGAGGCTCACTCCAAGACACATCATAATTAAAATGGCAAAATCCAAAGACAAAGGGAGAAAGGCAACAAGAAAGCAAGGGAAGCAGCAAGGGAGAAATAAGAAGTAACATACAAGGGAGCTTTGATAAGGCTAGCAGCTGACTTCTTAACAGAAATGCTACAAGCCAGAAGGGAATGGCAAGAAATAATCTAATTAATGAAAAACAAAGGCCTACAACCATGACTACTCTACCCAGCAAAGCTATCCTTTAAAATGGAATGTGAAATAAGGAGTTTCCCAGACAAAAGAAGGCTAAAAGAATACCCCTCCACCAAACCAGCATGGCAAGATATGCTAAGAGACTGCTTTAAGAAGATAAAAGGGGAGAAAGAGGAGCACAGGTACAAAGGGTAAAAATGGCAATGAATAAGTACCTATAAAATGACAACCTTAAATGTAAATGGATTAAGTGCTCCAATCAAAAGACATAGGGTAGCTGAATGGATAAGAAAACGTGAGCTACACATGTGCCACCTACAAGAGACCCACCTCACCACAAAAGACCTACACAGACTGAAAGCGAAGGTCTGGAAAAAAAAATATTACAAGCAAATGGACAGGAAAAAAAGCCATGGTACCAATACTTATATCAGACAAAGTAGACTTCAAAACAAAGTCCATAAAAAGAGACCCAGAAGGATACTTCATAATACTCAAGGGAAGACATAAACATTGTGAACATATACACCCAACATAGGAGCACTGAAATATATGAGGAAAATCTTGCAGGACTTCATGAAAGAAACAGATAGCAACACACTTATAGTAGGGGATTTTAACACCCCACTGTCAACAATAGATAGATCTTCTGAAGAAAATGTCAACAAGGATAGTGTGACACTCTACAACACACTAGATCAAATGTACTTAACTGTTATATACAGAACCTTTCATCCCAAAGAAGCAAAATACGCATTCTTTAAGAGGGGACTGGGGAGGGAGATAAAGGGGGAAAGAAAGGGAAGGGTCAATTCAAAGAACATATATAAAGGACCCATGAGGGAGAAGCACTGACTGGGATATAGGGGCATAGATAGGGCAGTGGAGAGTAATGGAGAGAAAATGGGGACAACTGTAATTGAACAGCAATAAGAAAAGAAAAGAATAATATAAAGCCGTTTTTTTTATTGTTCCTGTAGTCATTATTGAGCAGAGGGAACTAAAATCACGTGTACTAAATACATCAAAAATGAAAAGGAGCCATCCTTCATGCTTATTTCTAGGATGCAACATAATACAAAAGTCATATTTTCAAAGACCTGAGGAAATATTATGTAATGTTTAGTAAAAAATACTGATATACATTCATACATGAATGTAACCTGGAAGGAAGTATACCGAAATATAAGTAGTAGTTTCTGGAATGAGATTCATTTTCTTAATGCTTTTAAAGTATTTTTCATATTTTTACACATAACTCATTGGTTTACCACTTTTATTTTACATTAAGTTGAACCATGTAAAACTGCCTGTATTTAAAAATCAAAATAGTATCATAATGTCAGTTTCGTAAGTTGAACTTAATAGATTTTATTAACAGATTTTAAGGGCATTGCAGCTTTGTTCTTGGCTCCTTCACTCAGTTCTTACTCTCTTATACCTCAGTTCCATTAGATACAAAATAAGGCTAATTGTAGTAACCCACCTTACATGGTTGTGAGGATTAAATTAGGTAATGCATATGAAATACTTAAAGCAGTACATGGAGTATAGTAAGTGCTGGGGAAACCTTAACTATGATATATTAATTACTTTCATTTTGAGAAAAAGTATTGTATGTTGTGAAAAAATCATCAATGCTTTTAATAGGGAGTGAAGATATGGCTTAAGCTAAGTAAGCTTAATGATGATGAAACATCATCATGATGAATTCATCATGATGAATCATTTAATGATGATCATTAAGTCATTTGTATTTGAGTTTAGAATTGATAATCTTTTAACTGAACAAAATGGAGGTTTGACTGCCTGGCAGAACAAAAGCCAAAGTCATGAAGCAGGTGCTAGTGCAAAAGTAAAGAGGTTTTATTCAGGTGCCAAACAACATGGGAGAATGATGGACTACTGCCTCAAAGATGATGTCTTTTCTTCTAGTTCAAACCCACCATTTTTATAGGGATAGGGAGAGAAGCACTTTTTTTCTCTATTCAATAATCTTGCTAGCCTTTGGCGTGCTCAGGGGACCTATTCATTCAACTTTCAAGCTTTCAGTGCACTTGGACCCTGTCCATTCATATTTTTAGCTTTTGTCACAGTAAAGCCTTATCCATTCAAATGTCTAGCTTTTGGCATGCTTATTTCCTATCAACTTATATTTCTATCTTTTGGCACTTGGGCCCTATCCATTCATATTTCTAGCTTTTGTTTGCACTCAGTATAACAGCCTCCTCCTGCCGCCATCTTGACCAATGCGGGAGACTCTCTAGTGCTTCAGCTGACTGTCTACACTCTACAGTTAACAGCATCACACAGTTTCTGTGTACTTGGCCATATTCTGTCCAGCCTGAACTTTTTAGCAGCTGCTCAGCATCTGTGTTAGTTCAGCAGCAAAATATACATTTTTCTCAAGTGTACATGGAACATTCTGTTCTCAAAGATAGACCACATGTTAGGACACAAAACAAGTCTTAATAAATTCAAGAAAATTAAAATCATATCAAGCATCTTCTCTGACCACAATAGTATCAAACTAGAAATCAACAAAGATTAAAAAATTGAAAAACTGAAAAACTCAAATACATGCAGACTAAATAACATGTTACTAAACAATCATTGGTTAATAGGGAGATCAAGGAGGAATCAAAAGTTACCTGGAAACAAATTACAATGAATACAAAATAACCCAAAATCTATGGGACACAGCAAAGGTAGTCCTGAGAGGGAACTTAATAAATTACAGGCCTCCCTCAAAAAGCAAGAAAAATCTCACATAAACAATCTAAACAAACACCTAAAAGAAATACAAAAAGAACAAAAGAACAAAACCCAGAGTTAAGTAGAAGAAAGGAAAGAATAAAGATCAGAGCAGAAATAAATAAGAGAGACAAAAAAATTACAAAAGATCAATGAAACTGAGAGCTGGTTCTTTGAAAAGAAAAACAAGTTAAATGAATGTTTAATCTTACTCATCAAGAAAAAAAGAGAGGACCCAAATAAACAATACCAGAAATGAAAGAGGAAAAGTTAAACGCTGACACCAGAGAACTACAAAGGATTGTAAGAAAACGCTATTAACAACTATATGCCAAAAATTGGGCAACCTGAGTGAAATGGATAAATTATTAGAAACATAGGATCTTCCAAAACTGAATTAGGAAGAATCAGAAAACCTAACTAGACCAATTATAACTAATGAAATAGAAGTAGTAATAATAATAAAAAAAACAAAAACTCCCAGCAAACAAAAGTTTTGGGCCCAGTGGCTTCACAGGGGAATTTTACCAAACATTCAAAGAAAAATTAACACCTATCCTTCACAAACTATTCTAAAAAATTTAAGAGGAGGGAAGGCTTCCAGGCTATTTGTACAAGGCCAGCATTACTATAAAGCTAAAACCAAATAAGGACACTACAAAGAAAATTATAGGCCAATATCCCTGATAAACATAGATGCTAAACTCCTGAGCAAAGTATTAGCAAACTGGATCTGGAAATACACCATGATCAAGTAGAATTCTGGTGATGCAAGGTTGGTACAATATGCATGAATCAATAAGTATAATATATCACATAAACAAAATGAAGGATAAAAATCACATGATTATATCAATAGATGCTGATGAAACATTTGACAAAATACATCACCCAATTATGATAAAAACTTCCAGCAAAGTGGCAATAAAGGGAGCATAGCTCAACATAATAAAGGCCATATATAACAAACCTACAGCCAACATTATATTCAACAGGCAAAAAATACAAGTGTTTCCCCTAAGATCAGGAACAAGACAGGGATGTCAGCTTTCACCAATCTTATTCAACATAGTACTGGAAGTCCTAGCCACAGCAATTAGATAAGAAGAAAAATAAAAGCCATCCAAATTGGAAAGGAGAAAGTAAAACTCATTATTTGCAGATGACATCATAGTATACACAGAAAAACCTAAAGACTCTACCAGAAAACTACTAGATCTAATAAATGAATTTGGCATAGTAGCAGGATTCAAAATTAATATTCAGAAGTCATTGGCATTTTTATTTACCAATAACGAATTATTAGAAAGAGAAATTGAGAAAACAATCCTATTTACTATTGCAACAACAATAAAATATACAGTACCTAGGAATAAATTTTAGCCAAGGAGGTAAAAGACCTGTACTTGAAAGATTATAGGATACTGAAGGAAGATATTGAGGATACAAACAAGTGGAAGCAATTACCATGTTAATGGATTGGAAGAATTAACATTAAAATGTCCATACTACCCAAAGCAATCTATAGATTTAGTGCAATTCCTATTGAAATATCAATGGCATATTCCACAGATGTAGAACAAATACTCCAAAAATGTATATGGAACAACAACAACAAAAAAAATCCCAAATAGCTTCAGCGATCTTGAAAAAAGAACAAAATTGGAGGGTTCACAATACCTGATATAAGACTATAATACAGGCTATTGTAATCAAAACAACCTAAACAGACATATAGCTCTCTCTGCCACTTCTACTGCAAGGATGAAGACCATTCTCAGCAATCAGACTGTCCAAATCCCTGAAAATGTTGACATCATTCTGAAAGGGTGCACAGTTATTGAGAAGGGCCCCAGAGGCACCCTGCAGAAGGACTTCAGCCACATCAATGTAGAACTCAATCTTCTTGGAAAAAGAAGGCTTCAGGTTGACAAATAGTAAGGAAATAGAAAGGAACTGGCCACCATTTGCATCATCTGCAGTCATGTACAGAACATGATCAAAGGCATTACCCTGGGCTTCTGCTACAAGATAAGGTCTATGTACACTCACTTCCCCATCAATGTTGTTATTCAGGAGAATGGTTCTCTTCTTGAAATCAGAAATTTCTTGGGCAAAAAATACATCCGCAGAGTTCAAATGAGGTCAGGCGTTGCTTGTTCAGTATCTCAGACCCAGAAAGATGAGTTGATTCTGGAAGGAAATGACATTGAATTTGTATCAAATTTAGCTGCTTTAATTCAGCAAGCCACAACAATTTAAAAAAAGAATATCAGAGAATTTTCTAAAGGTATCCGTGTTTCTGAAAAAACAGTTCAGCAGGATGATGAATAAGATCTAAGTTGTCCAGCTATAGAAACAGCAAGGTACTGAATGATTCCTCACACTTACTTGCAGGATTTCTTACATTTATTTGTGTAATTTAAAGATGCAATAAAAGCTGTGTATTAAAAAAAAAAGAACAGACATATAGATCAATAGAACAGAAGAGAGCTCATAAATAAACACCTTTATGGTCAATTATTACTTAACAAAGGAGGCAAGAGCATACAATGGAGTAAACACAGTTTTTTCAATAAATGATGTTGGGAAAATTAGACAGATATGCAAAAAAAAGTGAAAGTAGACCACCAACTTACACCATACACAAGAATAAACTCAAAATGGGTAAAAGACTTAAATGTAAGTCATGAAACCATAAAAATCATAGAAGAAAACATAGGCAGTGTATAGGCTGATATATTTCCACAGGCAAGAAAACCATAAACAAATGGGAGTACATCAAATTAAAAAGCTTTTGCACAGCAAAAGAAACCATTCACAAAGTGAAAAGGCAACCCATTGCATGGGAGAACATATTTGCTAATGATAAGGGGTTAGTTTCCGAAATGTATAAAGAACTTAATACAATTCAACACCAGGATAAAAAATGGGCAAAGGACCTAAATACATACTTCTCAAAAGAGTACATACAGATGGCCAACAGACCTATAAAAAATGCTTAACATCACAATGATCAGAGAGATACAAATTAAAATCGCAATTAGATATCACCTCACACTTGTCAGAATGGCTACCATCAATAAATCAACAAACAAATGCTAGGCAGGATGTGAAGAAAAGGAAACCTCGTATATTGTTGGTGGGAATGCAGATTGGTGCAGTTACAGTGGAAAACAGTGTGGAGTTTTCTCAAAAAATTAAAAATAGATCTGCCTTATAACCTAGAAATCCCACATGGGAATATATTCTAAGAAACCCATAAATAGCAATTCAAAAGAATATATGCACTCCTGTGTACATTGCAGGATTATTTACAATAGCCAAGATCTGGAAACAGCCCAAGTGCCCATGAGTAGGTGAGTGGATAAAAAAGTTCTGGTACAGTTACTCAATGGAATACTAGTTGGCCGTAAAAAATGGAAATCTTTTCTTTTGTGACAGCATGAATCAAACCGAAGATTGTTATGCTAAGTGAGATAAGCCAGTCAGAGAAAGACAAATAGCATATGATCTTGCTTATACGTGGAATCTAATGAACAAAGTAAATTGACAAACAAAATATAAACAGAGGCATGGTTACAGCAAACAGACTGACAGCTGTCAGAGGGGAAGAGGATGGGGAACTGGATGAAGGAAGGTAAAGGGATTAAGCAATAAAACACATATGTATGTATATATAACACAAAGACATAAGACAGTATAGTGGTGATATCTAGGAATAAAGGGGGAGGGGGTAGGTGGAGGTGGGCAAAGGGTTGGAGGAAGTGGAACAGAAAGAGGCTTTGCTTGGATCAGTGGGTGTGTGATGCAGTGTGCCAATGATGTTTTATTGATTTGTACACTTGAATCCTATATAGTTTTGTGAACCAGCGTCACCCCAATAAATTCAATAAAACATTTTTTTAAAAATCTATGCTACTTCACTGGAGAATGTGACAGATAATCAGAAATAAGAAAAAATGTTCTACTTAAGGGAAAATGGTGTAGGAAGGTTAATTTATGGTTCATTTTCTACAATTAGTTAATGGTGAGGTTGATTAGAAATCTAAGTTCTTAGTGTTTACTTCTGAATTAGTGATTTTTTTCCCAATTTCATGTTTCCAGGATGATCCACATACTAATTTAGTGATTGAAGCTATAAAAAATGATCACCTAAGGCAAATGGAACGTGAAAGGTAATCTTTGGGGCACTTAATAATTAAAACTAGCTAAAGTAGGTTAAATTTGTATAAAAAAGTTGAATGGGCATCTGATTATTTTATTCAAAACATGTCATATGCACTATGTTTCTTGAATAGTCCTGTTGTTTCATCATTGCTGTACTTTACTGGGTTCTTTTTTCTTTTTCACAATAATCTCAGTGCTTATGTTGACTCCAGTTACTCTTACACATTTACTATTTCTTTGTACCTTACTTTATCTCTGCATTTGGTGCAGTATTGGAATTTTGTTTGAATTATCTTTCTTTTTAATTATATCTTTATGCATTTTTGTCTAGCCTCCCAATTAAACTTCAATTCTCGAAGACAAAATTCTTTCTATTTATTTTATTTCTTCCTTTCTCCAGTAAGATACCTAGTCTCTGCCAAGTGTGTTTTGGAACTTTTACTATTTATTAAGTTTGCAACAGGTATATTAGTAGTATATCACATGATATACAGGGCCCTTAGTTTCTTTCAAGTTATGGGAAAATACACATAACTTAAAATTTACCATCTTAACCATGGTGCTTAATTCTTCATAGTTTGGTAGTATTAAGTGCATTCATAATGATTTGTAACAAGAACTTCTTCATCTTCCCAAAGTGAAACTCTGTATTCATTTAAAACAACTCTCAAGCATCCCCTCCCCAGTCCCTGGCAGTCACCTTTCTATTTTGGATCTCCGAATTTGTCTGTTCTAGTAACCTCATATAGGTGGAATCCCATTATTTGTCCTTTTGTGACTGTCACTGTCATTTAGCATAATGTCCTCCACCATGTTTTATTGTGTGTCAGAATTTCCTTCTTTTTTAGCTTTGAATGATACTTCATTATATGTAGGGAGGGCCCTTAACTTTTGGGAAGTAGTTTAACATTAAAAATAAAACAGAGGCCCTGGCCAAGTAGCTTAGTTGATTAGAGCATCATCCCAATACGCCTAGGTTGCAGGTTCAATCTCCAGTCAGGCACATAGAAGAAGCAACTGATGAATGCATAAATAAGTAGAACAACAAATTGATCTCAATCTCTCTCTCTCTCTCTCCCTTCCTCTCTAAAAATCAATCAATCAAACAATAAAATGGAGACTTCTTCTAGGAACATAGAGTAGATGCACTTTCCCCTGTTCTTTCCACTAAGTCCAAATAAAAACCCTAGAAATTATATATAAAAAATATATAAGGAGAAAGGTGGAGAGAAAAGGGAAAATCAAGTGACCTTGGGACCTGCAGAAGAACGTGGCAGTGAGTTTCCCTCATGTTTCTCCAACTTTAGCTGAAGAAGCTGGAAAGAAGAACATGTTCATGGGTACATTTAACAAACAAAAAGCCTGCTTTCTTTAACTAACAGACAAGGAAAGGGGTAGGCCAGCATGACAGAAAACTTTAAGACAAATACCACAGAAAGAAATACTGGCCCCACCCTTACTCATGCCAGCAAACACCAAGTGAGAGAGAGCCAGACCTCCACCCTCATAAGACTATAAGAAGACACCCAGTACCCCAAAAGGCCAAATACGAAGCCACGACTTTAATCTCCAAAGGCCCTTCATGAGTCTTGCCACTCTGTGGTTTCAGCAGGCAGCACATAGGGAGCCTGGAGTTCCCCCCACCCCAAGTAATAAGGAGGCACTCCTCCCCATCTCACCTGGGGTGGTGTCAGGGGAGATCGTGGAGAATTAGGAATTTCATTATCAGCAGTGACAAGGCAACCCCACTGTGGTGCCAGTAGCGACCATGGTAGAAGCAGGAACTCACCCCACCCAGCAGAAATAATGACCATCTCTTACCTTGGGTGTCAAAGAGTACATGTGGGAAAACTGGACTTCTTTTAAATGGCAATAGTGTGGTGGTGTCTCTTCCACTGCCAGAGCAATGTCAAAAGAGTCAGCCAAAACAAAAGACAAATAAAATTCAGTCTCATAATGCAAAATGTTTACGTTTTGATAAAAAATCACTCATGGTACAAAGATCTTAAATTGAATGAAAAAAGGCAATCGTTAAATGCCTACATTGAGATAACAGAGATGTTAGAATTATCTTTAAAGCAAACGTGTTTTCTAAAAAACGTCAAGCCTGACTGGTGTGGCTCAGTGGATTGAATGCCAGCCTGCAAAACAAAGAGTTCGATTCCCAGTCAGGACACATGCCTGGGTTGCCGGCCAGATCCCCATTGGGGGGGGGGGCACATGAGAGACAACCACACATTGCTGTTTCTCTCCCTCACTTCTCCTTCCCTTCTCTGTCTAAAAATAAATAAATAAAATCTTAAAAAAAATTTTAAAGCTTCAAGAAGCAATTATGAACATACTTAAAATACGTTAAAAATAGAAACCCTTAGAAAAGCAATAGTTTCAACAAAGAAATAGAAGTGATAAAGAAGAGCCAAATGGAAATTTTAGTACTAAAAATTACAAAAACAAATAGAAAACTCAGTGGATGGACTCAACAGGAGAATGAAGGGGAGAAAGGAACGTTTCGGTGAACTAGGAGATAGAAGTTGGAAATTACCCAATCTGAACAACAGAGGGAAAATAGACCAAAAAAAAAAAAAAAAAGAACAGAGTCTCAGGGACTTCTGGGACTTTAACATAAGATCTAATATTTGTGTCATCTGTGTCTGGGAAGGATAGGAAAAAGAGATTGGGCTAAAGAAATAATGTCTGGTAACTCCCCAAACTTAGCAAGAAAAAATATTTACAATATAAGAAACTGAGTGAATTCCAAAGAGGATAAACCCAAGGAAATCATGTCAAGATATATCATGATTAAACTTCTGAAAATTAAAGACCATGTCTGGAAATGAGGCTTAGAATAACAACATGTAAGGGAAAAGTGATTAGAATGACAGTGGAAGTCTTAAATCAGTAACCTAAACTCCCAGCTTAAGAACCTAGAAAAAGAAGGAAAAAAATCAACAGAAAGGAAGCAGAAGGAAAGAAGTAATAAAGAACAGAAATCATTCACATTGGTGATAGAAACAATAATAACATCAATGAAATACTTCTAACACACCTGACAAAAAAAGAGAAGACACAAATTACCAATATCAGGAACAAAACAGGGGCTCTCACTACTGACCCTGTAGACATCAAAAGGATAAGAAGGGGATACTAAAAACATCCCTGTATACATAAATTTTACAACTTACACTAAATAGAACACTGTGTTGAAAACAAAATCTACCACAACTCACCTTATATGAAATAGAGCATTTAGGGCTCCTCAAATGTTCTACATGTTAGGGAAATTGAATTTATAATTTAAATCTCCCAAGAAAGAAAGCTCCAGGCACAAAATGTTTCACTAGAAAATTCAAGCAAATGTTTAAAGAAGAATTCACATCATTTCTATACAGTCTCTTCCAGAAAAAAATAATTTATTTTATAAAGCCAATGTTGCCCTGATATAAAAATAAAACTGTACCCAAAAGGAGGTCAGAGGAAAACTACAGACCAATATCTTATGAATAGAGATGCAAAATCTTTAAGAAATACTAGTGAACCAAAGTACCATCAAAATATAAAGATTATATACCATAACCAAGTGGAATTTATTCTACGAATGCAAGACTGGTTTACCATCTAAAAATCAGTTAATGCAATACAGGATATTAATAGAATGAAGGACAAAAACAGCATGATCATGTCAGTATAAACAAAAAGATTTTGGACAAAATTCAAAATGTTTTCATGATAAACAAACAAAAATGTCCTTAAAAGCTACAAGTAGAAAGGAAGTGCCCCAATCTGTGACAAACAGACACAGTTTGACATCACACTTAATGGTGAAAGACTGAATACTTTCTGCCTCAGATTAGGATCAAGAGAAGGGTACCTACTCTCACCCAGTCTATTCAACATGTGCTGAATATTCTAGCTATGGAAATTAGGCAAGAAAAAGGAGTGAGATACATCCAGATTGGAAAGGAAGAAATGAAACTACCTCTGTTTACAGATCACATGATCTTGAATACAGAATATCCAACATAAAATTTTAGAATCTGCTAAAAAAATGATTATCACTAATAAGTGAGTTCAGCAAGGTTGCAGAGTAAAATATCAATACACAAAAGTCAATATTATACTATAGAAATATACCACACCAATCAACTATAGGAAAATGAAAGTAACAATTATATTTACAATAGCATAAAATAGGAATAAATGTAACTAATGAAATGTAAAACTTATGTTCTAAAAACTATAACACATTTTTTTAAAAGTTTTGCATAAAAGGAATGACATCACATGTTAATGGATAGGCACATAATATTACTAAGATGGCAGTGCTCCCCAAATTACTTTATAGATTCAATGTAATCACTATCAATCCCATCAGTATTTTTAAAAAAGATTTTATTTATTTACTTTTATAGAGAAGGGAAGGGAGGGAAAAAGAGAGGGATAGAAACATCAATGTGTGGTTGCCTCTCACACACCCCCTACTGGGGACCTGGTCTGCAACCCAGGCATGTGCCCCAAACTAGGAATTGACCTCTGACCCTTTGGTTTGAAGACCAGCAGCACTCAATCCACTGAGCCACGCCAGCCAGGCCACTAGTATTTTTAAAGAAAGAGATAAGTTGATTCTAGAATTTACATGGAAATATAAGGGGATTCAGAATAGCCAAAACAACGTTGTGAAAGAAGACAAAGTTGGAAGGCTCAAACTATAAAATTTAACTAAATCTACAGCAATCAAGACAGTGTGGTAGTACTTAATCTAATAGCATAAAGACATACAAATCATTGGAATGGAATTGAGAACTCAGAAATAAAGTCTTACACTTATAGTCAATAAAGGTACCAATACAATTCCATGGAGGAAAAGATTGCTTTTTCAACAAATCATGCTGGGACAATAGATATCCTCTTGCAAAAGAATGAAGCTGGATCTCTCTCACACCAAACACAAAAATTACTTCAGAATGGATTGTGGACTTATATGTAAGGGCTAGATCTATAAAATTCTTAGGGAAAAAACATAGAAGTAAATATTATTGACCTTGTGTTAGGCAATGGCTTCTTAGATTTGACACCAAAAGCATATGAAAAGGAAAAAATAGGTGAATTGGACTTCATCAAACTTAAAAAAACTTTTGTTCTTCAAAGGATATCCTTAAAAAAGTAAAAAAAAAAACAAAACAAAAAACGCACAGAATGAGAGACAGTGTTTGCAAGCCATGTATCTAAGAAGGGACTTATTTCTACAATATACAAAGAACTCTTCCAGTTCAATATTTAAAAGCCCAAAACCCAATAAAAATGTACAAAGGATCTGAATAGACATTTCTTCAGAGTAGATATGCAAATGCCTAATAAGCACAATACAAGATGCTTAACTTCTGTGCCCACTAGGGACATGCAGCTCAACCCCATGAGATACCACTTCACACCCACTAGTATGACTGTAATAAAAAGGCAGATGTAATAATAAGTACTGGTGAGGATGTAGAGAAGGTGAAATCTTATGTATTGATTTGGGAATGTAAAATGGTACAGCTACTTTGGAAAACAGTATGGAAATTCCTCAGAAGATTAAACCAGTAATTTCTCTCCTAGGTGTATTCTCAAAGGAAATTAGAGCATATGTCCACACAATAATTATACATGAATGTTTATGGCAGCATTATTCATAACAAATAAAAAATGGAAACAGCCCAAGTGTTCACAACCGATGGATACATGATATATGGTCTATCTATATAATAGAATACTATTTAGCCACAAAAAAGAATGAAATACTGATATGTGCTACAATACACATAAACTATGAAACATTATGATAAATACCAATAAAAGAAGCCAGTCACAAAAAAACAATATTCTATGATTCTACTTATATGAATAAAAGGCATAGATGAGGCAAATCTATATGCTTTTTCTTTTTTTTTAAGATTTTATTTATTTATTTATTTTTAGAGAGGGAAGGGAGGGAGAAAGAGAGAGAGAGAGAGAGAAACATCAATGTGCGGTTGCTGGGGGTCATGGCCTGCAACCCAGGCATGTACCCTGACTGGGAATCAACCCTGCGACACTTTGGTTCGCAGCCTGCACTCAATCCACTGAGCTACGCCAGCCAGGGCTTATATGCTTTTCCTTTAATGGCCATTTCCTTTCATGTCACAGGCAGTGCAGGTTATGTAATGTCAGCTGCCGAGCCTTTTTTCTCTCCAGTGCCTCTTTCTTCCTTTAGTTTGCCAACATGTATCATAAGCTAGAAGTGAACTGTTGACTCAGAAGGCAGTCATGGCTTCCACTTCCTAGTCATGATATTCAACCTGACTTAGAAATTTCTAGTACAGCTGTCCACCATTCGTAGGCTTCATTGTACATTAGCTTTGATAGATAACATTCACACTTAAATTTTTAAAAATTATCACCCAACATATTTCCTCATTGCTTTTAGAGAGGGAGGGAGAAGGAAGTGGGGCAGGGAAGAAGGGAAGAGAGAGACTTTGAAATACCGATGTGAGAAACGGATTGGTTACCTTACTGTATGTACCCAGACTGTATGTAGACCTTACTGTATGAGCGCACAGCCTGGGTATGTGCTCAGACCAATAATGAACCCACGACTTTTCAGTCTATGGAACAATGCTCCAACCAACTGAATCACACTGAGCAGGTCAACACTTAAATTTTTTTTAAAATGTAAAAAAAAATGTAATTATAATGTTTCTTTATAATTTTTGTTTGTTTGACGTAGAAAAGCCATGGCAGAAAAATACATCATGACAGCTGCAAAACTCATTGCTCCTGTAATTGAAACATCTTTTGCTGTAGGATATGATTGGTAAGAGAAATTCACTATAACTGGATGGGTATGGTATTTTCTTTTCATATTGTATACTTCTATTGGTTTAAAATTTTATCTAACATGATTTGCAGATTTTTCTCTTATTTTGTTGGTTATCTTGTCACTTTGTTGATAATCTCCTTTGCTGTGCAGAAGCTTTTTAGTTTGATATAGTCCCACTTGTTTAGTTTTTGTTTGGTTCCTTGTAGCTATCATATCCAAAAAGTCATTGTCAAAACCAATGCCAAGGAGCTTTTACCCTTTTTTTCTCCTGGAAGGTTGATGGTTTTCATTTCTGATTTTATTTACTTGAGTCTAATTTTTTTTTTTACCCAGTTAATCTACCTAAAAATTTGTCTATCTTTACAAAAAACTAGCTTATTTTCATTGATCTTTTTATATGTTTTTCTACTTTCTGTTTCATTTATCTTCTCTGGTCTTTGTGGTTATTTTTCTTTGTTATTTCTTTCTGCTAACTTTGAGCTTACTTTTTTGTTTTGTTTTGTTTTGTTTTTTGTTTTAGTTCCTTAAGGTGTAATGTTAGGTTGGTTTCCTTAATGATTAATGTAGGCATTTATTGCTATCAACTTCCCTTTGGAACTGCCTTTGCTGCATCCCATAAGTTTTGGTATGTTTTGTTTTCATTTTATTGTTTTAGGAGTTTAAAAATTTTTTTGATGTCCTCTTTGACCCATTCATTATTCAGGGATGTGATTTGGATGGGGGTTTTGATTCCATCTTCATTGTGTATCAGGCCTTAGGTGATCGACACCAGTCAGCATTGCAAGCCACTCGCCTGCCATTCTTCTCTGTGTGAGCCATCTCTAGACTAAGTTTAGCCCTGGGATGTGATTTTTAATTTCCATATATTTGTGAACTTTTTAGTTTCCCTTTTGTTATTGATTCATATTTCCATACCATTTGCTAAAGTCTACCCATTTATACCCCGCCATTTGCTAAGGTTTGTTTTGTGGCAACACATGATCTATCCTGGAGAATGTTTCATGTTCACGTGAGAATAATGTGTATTCTACTGCTGTTGGATGAAATATTTTGTATATGTCTGTTAGGTCACTTTGATCTAAGATATAGTTCAACTCCAGTGTTTCTTTGTTGATTTTCTGTTTGGATAATTGATCCATTATTGAAAGTGGTGTATAAATTCCCTATAATATATTATTGTATGGTGGTCTATTTCTCCCTGTAGATCTGTATTTGCTTATTATATTTTGGTGCTATGATAGTAAAAACATATATATATTTATGATTGTTATGTCTTCTTGATGAATAGACCTTTTTGCTGTTAAATAATAACCTTCTTTATATTTTGCTAACGTTTTTGACTTAAAGTCTATTTTGTCTGATGTAAATATAGTTACTTTGTGATTTTCTCTTATACATGGAACAACTTTTTCCATCCCTTCACTTTGAAGCTATGTGTGTTCTTAAAGCTGAAGTGAGTCTCTTTTAGGTATGATATAGTTAGGACTTTTTAAAAATCCATTCAGATACTCTATGTTTTTTGATTGGATAATTTAATCCATTTACATTTAAAGTAATTTTTGATAGGTAATAATATTGATAGGTTGCCCTTGCAGGTGTGGCTCAATGGATTGAGTGCTGGCCTCCGAACCAAAGTCTCACAGATTCAATTCCCAGTCAGGGCACAGGCCTGGGTTGTGGGCCAGATAACCTAGTAGGGGGTGTGCGAGAGGCAACCACACATTGATGTTTCTCTCCTGTTTCTCCTTCCCTTCCCTTCTCTCTAAAATTAAATAAATAGAATATTTAAAAATATATTGATAGGTTAATTAGTAATTATTTATAGGTACTAATGTTATCTTATTGTATTCTGGCTCTTTTGTAGTTGCCTTATTCCTTCTGCCTTTCTTTTTTGCTGTCTTTGTGAATTGATGATTTTATGTAGTGGTATGGTTTCATTCCCTTCCCTCTTTTGTGTATCTACTGTAGGTTTTTGCTTACGTAAAACATCTTTCAGAAACAGTCTATTTTTAGCTAATGGCAACTTAACTTCAATTGTATATAAAAAGTCTACCCATTTACACCCCCCCATAATTTTGTTTTTGATGTTACAATTTACCTCTTTTTATATTATGTATTCATTAACAAATTATTATAATTATACTTATTTTTAATACTTTTATCTTATAACTTTTATACTAGACTTAAGTGATTAATACACCACTGTATCACAATAATAAAATACTCTGAATTTTATTATATAGTTACCTTTTCCAGTATTTTTTATATTTTCTTATGTTTGCATGTTACTAGTTATCATCTCTTGATTTATTCTGAAGAACTCCTTTCAGCATTCCTTGTAATGATAAGTTTAGTGATGATGAGTTCCCTTCTGCTTTTGTTCATTTGGTTGTAAGTCTCTCTCATTTCTGAAAGGCAACTTTGACACAATTTTTTTCACCACTTTGAATATATCATCCCACTCTCCTGACCAGCAAGATTTCTGTTAAAAAATCTACTGATAGCCTCATGGGGGGGGTTCTTATATGCAAGGAATTCTTCTTGCTGATTTTAAAATTCTCTATTTGTGTGTGAGTTTTGCTACTTTTATTATAATGTGTCTTGGAGAAGATTGTTTTGATTTGAGATTTTTGGAGTTACCTGTTAGCTTAATGGTCTTATATATCCAAGTCTCTTCTCAGATTAAGGAAGTTCCTAGCCATTATTTCTTTTCTTTTTTTTCATTTAAGATAGGAAATACTTTATTCAAACCCATCAGAGAAATGAACTGGTTGGGTCTGTAACAAAGCATCATGTTTTAAAGCACAGGCCAGTAATTATATATGACTATACACTGCTACATACAAATTAACTGATCAGACCACAACTTTTCAATGTTTAAAACAGAATAAGCTCCCCTGTAAAAACAGCACTGTTGTGACATTTTAACTTTAGTATCCCTCTCCTTCTTCCTCACCCTCTCCTTCAACAGAATCCATACCAACCTCCTCATAATTCTTCTCCTTGGTAACATGTCCTTATGGACCTCAGAAAACTCTCCTTCCTCCCTGCCCTCACCCACGTACCAGTGGATAAAGGCACGCTTGGCATACATCAAGTCAAACTTGTGGTCCAGGCGAGCCCAGGCCTCAGCAATAGCTGTGGTGTTGCTCAGCATGCACACAGCTCGCTGTACTTTGGCCAGGTCTCCACCAGGCACCACAGTGGGAGGCTGGTAATTAATGCCAACTTTGAAGCCAGTGGGACACCAGTCCACAAACTGGATGCTGCGCTTGGTCTTGATGGCGGCAATTGCAGCATTGACATCTTTGGGAACCGTGTCACCACGGTACAACAGGCAGCAAGCCATGTATTTACCATGGTGAGGGTCACATTTCATCATCTAGTTTGCTGGCTCAAAGCACACATTGGTGATCTCTGCTACAGCAGCTGTTCATGGTGGGCTTTCTCAGCAGAGATGACAGAGGCGTATGTGGCCAGAGGGAAATGGATGCAGGGATAGGGCACCAGGTTGGTCTAGAATTCAGTCAGATCAACATTCAGGGCTCCATCAAACCTCAGGGAAGCCATGATGGAGGCTGATATCTGGCTGATAAGGCAGTTAAGATTAGTGTAGGTTGGGTGCTCGATATCGAGGTTTCTACAATAGACGTCATAGATAGCTTCATTGTCAACCATGAAGGCACAATCAGAGTGCTCCAGGGTGGTGTGGGTGGTGAGGATGGAGTCGTCAGGCTCCACTACATCTGTGGAAACCTGGGGGCTAGGTAAATGGAGAACTCCAGCTTGGACTTTTTGCCATAATCAACAGAGAGACACTCCATCAGCAGAGAGGTGAACCCGGAACCAGTTCCCCCACCAAAGCTGTGGAAAACCAAGGAGCCCTGAAGACCTGTGCACTGGTCAGCCAGTTTCTAAATTCGGTCCAGGACAAGGTCAATGATCTCTTTGCCAATGGTATAGTGTCCATGGACATAGTTATTGGCAGTATTGTTTTTGCCTGTGATCAGGTGCTCAGGGTGGAAGAGCTGGCAGTAGGTACCAATGCGAACTTCAACAATGACTGTGGGTTCCAGATCTACAAACACTGCCCTGAGCACATGCTTGCCAGTGCCTGTCTCACTGAAGAAGGTGTTAATCTCCCCCTACAATGGTCTTGTCACTTGGTATCTGGCCATAGGGCTGGATGCCATGTTCCAGGCAATAGAGCTCCCAGCAGGTATTGCCAATCTGGACACCAGCCTGCCCAATGTGAATGGAGATGCACTCATGCATGGTTGCTGCTTTGCAGCTGCCCCATTATTTCTTTAAATACGCTTTCTGCCCCTTCTTCTTCTCTTTTCTTTCTGTGACTCAAATACTACATAGATGTTTTTATGGTATCCCATAATTTTATAGACTTTTTTACTCTTATTCATTCTCTTATTTTATTCCTCTGACTGAAGATTTCAAATAACCTGTATTCCAGTTCACTAATTCTTTCTCTGCTTATTTGAGTCTCTTGTTGAAGCTTTTTATGAGTTCTTCAGATCATTCATTATATTCTTCAACTCTAGGATTTCTGTTTCTTTTTATCCTCATCTGAGGATATGTTTTATTGGTTTTAGAGAGAGAAGAAGGGGAGAGAGAAAAAAGAAAAACATCAATGTGAGAGAGAAACATCCATCAGTTGCCTCCCATATGTGCCCCAACCAGGGATTAAACCCACAACCTAGGTATGGTGTCCTGACTGGGGATTGAACCCACAACATTTTTGGTAGATGATACTTCAACCAGCTAAGCCACCCAGCCAGACCTTTGTTTTTTAATGGTTTCTAGGTCTTTGTTAAACTTCTCTATTTATTTATTCCTTCATTATGTTCTTTTTTAAATATATTTTATTCATTATGCTATTACAGTTGTCCCATTTCCCCCTTCACTTCCCTCCCGCCGCCCACCCACATTCCCCCCCTTTAGTTCATGTCAATGTGTCATAAGTTCTTTAGCTTCTACATTTCCCATACTATTCTTGCCCACCCCCTGCTATTTTCTACCTACCATCTATGTTATTTATTCTCTGTACCTTTTCCACCTCTCTCCTCCCACTTCCCTGTTGCTAACCCTCCATGTGATCTCCATTTCTGTGGTTCCGCTCCTGTTCTATTTGTTTGCTTAGGTTGCTTTTATTTTAGGTATGGTTGTTACTAGCTGTGAGTTTGATGTCTTTTTTTACTGTTCATATTTTTTATCTTATTTTTCTTAGATAAGTCCCTTTAACATTTCATATAATAAGGACTTGGTGATGATGAACTCCTTTAACTTGACCTTATCTGAGAAGCACTTGATCTGCCCTTCCATTCTAAATGAAAGCTTTGCTGGATAGAGCAATCTTGGATGTAGGTCCTTGCCTTTCATGACTTGGAATACTTCTTTCCAGCCCCTTCTTGCCTGCAAGGTCTCTTTTGAGAAATCAGCTGACATTCTGATGGGAACTCCTTTGTAGGTAACTTTCCCCTTATCTCTTGCTGCTTCTAGAATTCTCTCCTTCATTTTAATCTTGGCTAATGTAATTATGATGTGCCTTGGTGTGTTCCTCCTTGGGTCCAACCTCTTTGGGACTCTCTGAGCTTCCTGGACTTCCTGGAAGTCTATTTCCCTTGCCATATGGGGGAAGTTCTCTTTTATTATTTGTTCAAATAACTTTTCCACTTGTGTTTCCTCTTCCCCTTCTGGTACCCCTATAATTTGGATGTTGGAACGTTTAAAGATGTCCTGGAGGTCCCTAGGCCTCTCCTCATTTTTTTGAATTCTTGTTTCTTCATTCTTTTCTGTTTGGTTGTTCCTTTCCTCTTTCTGGTCCCTTCCGTTGATTTGAAACCTAGTTTTCTTTCCATCCCTTTTGGTTCCCTGTGCATTTTCCTTCATTTCTCTTATTGTAGTCTGCATTTGTTCATCTAATTTATGACCATAGTCCACCAATTCTGTGAGTATCCTGATCACCAGTGCTTTGAACTGTGCATCTGATAGGTTGGCTATTTCTCGGTCGCTTAAAAAAACTGGCTCTGGGGCTTTTAACTCTGTTTGAGCCATCTTTTAAATTTAATTTTATTTTTTTCCTTTGGTCTGATCGCACCTGTTACGTATGAGGGGCAGAACCTTAGGTGTTCACCAGGGCAGGGCACCTAAGTCACTGAGTTAGTGACATTGTATTTTAGGGCGGAGTCCAAGAGGGAACAATGGCGCCCGCTCCACTCTCTCTAGGACTTGAGTCCCCTTTGCCGCTTCCCACAAGCAAATTGAGCCCCTCTGGTGCTGGCTCCCAGGCGAGTGGGTTTGCGTACTTTCTCAGACTCTGTGGGTTTCTCCAAGGAGCCTCCTGTGAGGCTGAGAGAATCTCCCGGCCTCAACTCCCACAGGTGTTTTTAGTCGGTGCCTTTAGGCTTTGTTTCCTGGCGCTGGGTCCCTGGGTTGCGCAGTCTGTGTCGCTGCCTATTTTCGCTTAGTTTGCACGCGAATGTGTGGCTGTGGACAGCCAGCCAGCTACCTTGCGCACCTCACTGGGTCTGCTCCTTGCTTCCCACGCCCAGGGTCTGCCACCAGTTCATCAACTGCCCCTGCGCTTCTGGGGTCCACCAACTGCTGTCTGGGCCCTGCGCACCTGTGTCTGCCAGCCACCGATTTTTCCTGGTACCCCTCGACCCCTCTCCATAGGCCTCCAACTCCGCCCCTCCTTACCGGTCTGGATGTATGGTATTCAGACTTCCATTCGGTTCATTTCTCTCTGTTCTGGTTGTTTTTTGTTTGTAAATTCTTGTTGTCCTTAGTTTTGGTTGCGCGAGGAGGTACAGTGCGACCACCTATGCCTCCATCTTCCATTCATTATGTTCTTAATTTCATTCAGTTTTCTATTTGTCTTCTTGTAGTCCACCAGATTTCTTTAAGAGAATTATTTTGAATTCTTAGTCAGGAAATCATAGGTTCCCATTTTTGAGGGGCGCTCATTGGAATGTCATTAGTTTCTTTTGGTGGCAATATATTTCATTGATTATTTATGATGCTGTGTCCTTGTGTTGGTGTCTACACATTTGAAAAACTGGGTACCTCTTCCAGTCTTTGAAGATTGGCTCTGTTGGGCAAAGTCTGTCAACAATCAGCCTATCCAGAGATTCTGGGTGCACCATTTGGTAGTGTTTGGGGGCAAGCTTGCTGCTGGAGTACTTGGCTGGACAGGTCTATTGCCTGAGTTGTCGGGTTGGCAGGCCTAGTGTTTGGGTATATAGTGACCAGCCTGGTGCCTTCATCTGTGGGAGTGGACCTGGAGCCTGGGCCCATTGGACAGGCTTTTGCTTGAATCTGTGCTGATGGGGGGGCTGGGACCTCAGTCTGTGCGGGCAGACCTGGATTCTAGATCTTTAAAGGCAAATCAGGCACTAGGGGATCCCTGGGATGGGTTCAGCATCTAGATACATAGAGGCTGGTCTGGTACTAGGGCAGGTCAGGAGCATACCTGGAGTCTAGGGCCATACAGGTCAGCCTGGTCCCGGAGCAAGCCTGGAGTCTGGGGCTTCAGAGGATGGCCTGGAAGTTAGGTCTGCAGAGGTGGTTATGGCACTTGGGTGCACCAGGTGACTGCCTACATTCACGGGGCTGGGCTGGTGCTAGAGTGGGCCTGCATCTGGGGTGACACAGTCAAATGTCTAGGAGGTACATGGAACTTTTTGAAAGTAAAATGTTAGTAAGGGTAAAAGTGGAGAGAGAGGAGGACATTCTAAGTAGAGAGAAGAGTACTCTCAAAGATGCAAAAGCTGGCAGCTCTTCGTCCTCATAATAGTTAAGCCCTAGGGTTCCGAGGTATCCTCTTCATCCAAAATGGTGAGAACTATGTACAATCCTTAAGAAAACTGAGGGAAACTGACTCAGTTTTCTGTAGGGCTGCATTCCTTTGCAGAAACCCATTTGAGAAAGGCAGGAGAGCATGATGCATTTATCTTTGAGGCCCTTGGTTTGTTAGTAGCACCATGGTGGATGAATCCATGTCTTAAATAGTTTCTGCTTTTTTGGCCTTCCACATTTGCACACACGCTATCCCCCCTTCCTGGATGCCCTTTCCGGATGCCCTTTCCATCATTTTTGTCAAGTCAGTCCTTACTTGTTCTTCAAACTGAGTTCAGGTATTTCTGGGATTCCTTTCTCCAGTCTGGTTTCGAGTCCCCACCTCTGTATTCTTTTATTCTTTACAACAGTTCTCACACAGAATGTAACTCATTGGCCTGCTTCCCTCATAAGGACCTAATCCATATCTTATATATCCTTATATCCCTGTACCAAAAATTATGAACATAATGTCTGATGTACAGTACACAGTTAAATGTTTGCAGAATGCATACCTGAATCAGTGGTTTCCAAATTATTTTCCTGAAGCTCTTGAAGTTTTATTAGCCATATCTACAGGTTAATTTCAGACAGAGGGTCATTGACAGGGGCACTGAGCGGGAAGGGCTTCAAGTCCTCTCTCCCACTTCTAGTACAGTGTCTCTTTTATAAATCAAGGTTAAAGAAAAAAGATTCTGCTTGAAGAAAGCTATCTTCTGCTTTAATCGTTTCAAACTATTGGTCTAGGACAGTGGTTTTGAAACATTTCTTAACTGGACACTCAGTAAAAAATATTTTTCCATTGTTTACTGAAATTTACAGTTTTATGAAATAATCCGGGTCCTTCTTATGTATAATGCCCATTGATAGTTTTTCTATTCTGTCTTTTTTAAAATAAGGCCCATGAGTCCTGACTGGTATGGCTCAATGTGTTGAGTGTCATCCTGAAAACAAAAGGTTGCCAGTTCAATTCCTGGTCAGGGCCTAGGTTGTGGGCTAGGTCCCCAGTTGGGACCATGCGAGAGGCAGCTAATCAGTGTTTCTCTCAAACATCAATGGTTCTCTCCCTTTCTTTCTCCCTCCCTTCCCCTCTCTCTAAAAATAATTTTTTTAAATCTTAAAAAATAAAATAAAATAAGGGACCCCCAGTCAAGATGGCAGTGTAGGCAGGCGGGGCTTACGTCTTTGCACAACCACATCAAAATTACAACTAAAATATAGAAAAAACATCACTCAGGAACAACCAAATCATACTGAATGGAAGTCTGACAACCACGGAATTAAAGAAACCACATCCATCCAGGCTGGTAGGAGGGGCCCAGATGCAGAATGGGCTGGTCCCACACCCATGTAGATAAAAATCCAGGAGGGATATCTTGGGAGGGAGGAGCCCCAAGAAGCACACATCTTCCAGGCCCAGGATTCCAGTGCCAGGAAGATAAGTCCCCACATCTGGCTGCAAAACGCAGCAGGGATTGAGTTGGGTAAAGAAACTTCTGGATCCCTAGGCAGTTCCTCGTAAAGAACCCACACATGGACTCACCAACTGAGACTCACTCTCTCTGAGCTCCAGCACCAAGGTACCAGCTTGAAAGGCACCAGTGGTATACAGTGAGAAACTGAAGTGTCTGGCATCAAGGCAAGCAGAGCCCATTGTCCCTTTAACAAACCCTCCCCCTACAGAGCCAGTAAGCTGGTGCCGTATCTGAGACTCCAACAACCTGTCTAACACTGTTTGACCCACCTTGGAGATCCCCCAAGGCTCTACCCCACCCAACTTACTGGTCCACCCAAGCTGCTTTTCCATAAGAATCGCTGGTCTTGGCTCCTAAGTCCTATCAGACAAGCAACAGATGACTTCAGTGAGCCCTAGCCACAGCCAGATTAGACTCACAGTTTGGCTTCACCTGGGAATCTCCAAGCCCAGCACAAGTAGCAGCCATCTCAGATTGCTATACAGCTCAGGCAGGGTGCCCCAGGCAAAACACAGGTGGGGGCTAACCTTGGCCGGTACCACCTAGGAAACTCTAGGGCCAGCGCACCCAGTGGACAGCTACAGACCACATCAGAGCACCATCACCCTGCCCCTGCACAGCTGATCCTCCATGGAGGGTAGAGTTTGGTGGTCAGTGATCACAGCCAGTCCTTGCAGCTGACTGGCCTAGGAAAATCCCTCCTATTGTTCTGTCAACAATAATCAAGTCTCAACTACAAGAAGAGGGTGTACTTAGCCTGCACAAAGGGCACACCTGAAGTACCTAGCTTGGGTGATAGGGGACGCTGTGCCACTGGACCTACAGGACACCTACTACATTAGGCCACACTACCAAGACACGGAATCAAAGCAGCTTTACCTAATACTTAGAAACAAACACAGGGAGGCTGCCAAAATAAGGAGACAAACATGGCCCAAATGAAAGAATAGATCAACACTCTAGAAGGAGCTCAGTGACATGGAGATAAACAATATCAGATGCAGAGTTCAAACCATTGGTTATAAGGGTGCTCACAGAACTTAGGACCTCAGCAGCATAAAAAAGATCCAATCTGAAATGAAGGATACACTAAGTGAAATAAAGAATAATTTACAGGGAAGCAACAGCAGAATGGATGAAGCCAATAATCAAATCAATGATTTAGAACATAAAGAAACAAAAAACAACCATGCAGAACAACAAGAAAGAAAAAGAACCCCCCAAAATGAGGATAGTATAAGCAGCCAGGGAAAACTTCAAAAGGTCCAACATTCACATCATAGGGGTGCCAGAAGAATAGAAAGAGCTAGAAATTGGAAATCTATTTGAAAAAAATAGTGAAAGAAAACTTCTCTAATTTGGTGAAGAAAATGGAGATGCAAGTCTGGAAAGTACAGAGAGTCCTAATTTTGATGGATGCAAAGAGGCCCACTCCAAGACACATCATAATTAAAAGGCCAAAGTTTAAAGGTAGAGACTCTTAAAGGCAGCAAAAGAAAAGAAGTTAGTCATCAGATGGTTGCCAAATGGGAGTGGGGAGGGGGAGAATGGTAAAGAGGTAAAGGGATGAAGAAGTACAATTGGTACTTACAAAATAGCCATGGGGATGGAAAGTACAGTATAAGAAATGGAGTAGCCAAAGAATTTATAGGCATGACCTATGGACATGAACAATGGTGGGGGGATTTCCTGAGAGAGTGGGGAGTGCTGGGTGGAGGGGGACAAAAGGGAAAAAATCAGGACAACTATATTATAATCAATAAAATATATATAAATAAGTAAAAGATAAGGTTCATGATTCTTATTTTAAATTAATTATGTTAATTAATTGAGTTAATCCTAAATTGGTTTCAACTGACCTCAATTTTAAAAACATAGGTCTTAGGACAATGGGTTTTGGTATCAATAAAAATTAGGTTCAGATTTCTGGCCAAGAGGGAGGTACAGGTAAATAAACTTTGCCTCCTCTCACAGCCAAAAGGACAGCAATAATAAATTTAAAAACAAAAAACCAGAACTACCAGAAAACTGTATGGAAGTCCAACAACCAAGGAGTTAAGGAAGAAACATTCATTCATACTGTTTGGAGGGGTGGAGAGGAAGCATGACAGGGTGCTGGCTGGAGGACACGGTGGGTGAGGGAGCAGCTGGTGGTCCCACATTTGCATGCAGATAAACCAGGAGGAACAACTGGGGAGCAAGAAAGACTGTGGAACCCAGGTTTCTAGCTCAGGGAAATAACGTCTCAAAACTTCCAGCTATAAAAACCTGTGGGGGTTGTAGCGGTGGGAGAAACTCCCAGCCTCACAGGAGAGTTTGTTGGAGAGAACCACAAGGTTTAGAACATACACAAATCCACCCACCCAGGAATCAGCACCAGAAGGGCCCAATTTGCTTGTGGATAGCAGGGGAGGTGACTGAAAGCTGGTTGAGAGCTGAGCAAGTGGTATTGTTTGCTCTCTGACCCCTCCCCCACATATATCAACATAACACAGGGACACGGGTTTCCCTGCCCTGGTGAATAGCTAAGGCTTTCCCCCTTGGAACAGAACAGGTGCTCCAAGACAAAGAAATATAGCCCAAATGAAAGAGCAGATCAAAGCTCCAAAAACAGAACTAAGCAATGAAGAGATAGCCAACCTATCAGTTAGTTGCAGAGTTCAAAACACTGGCGATCAGGATGTTCACAGAAATGGTTGAGTATGGTCGCAAAATGGAGGAAAAAGTGAAGGCTGTGCAAAGTGAAATAAAGGAAAATGTACTGGGAGCCAACAGTGACGGGAAGGGAACCAGGACTCAAATCAATGGTTTGGAGCAGAGGGAAGACATAAACAGTCAACCAGAACAGAATGAAGTAATAAGAATTTGAAAAAACAAGGAGAGGCTTAGGAATCTCCAGGACAACTTTAGACATTCCAGCATCGGAATCATAGGGGTGCCAGAAGGAGAAGAGGAAGAGCAAAAAATTGAAAACTTATTTGAACAAATAATGAAGGAAAACTTCCCCAATCTGGCAAAGGAAACAGACTTCCAGGAAGTCCAGGAAGCTCAGAGAGTCCCAAAGAAGTTGGACCCAAGGAAACACACACCAAGGCATATCACAATTACATTACCCAATACTAAAGAGAAGGAGAGAATCTTAAAAGCAGTAAGAGAAAAGATGAGGATTACCTTCCAAGGAGTTCACATAAGATTATCCACTGATTTCTGAAAAGAAACCTTGCAGCCAAGAAGATGCTGGCAAGAAGTATTCCGAGTCAAGAAAGGCAAGGCCCTACATCCAAGATTCCTCTATCCACTAAAGCTATCATTTAGAATGGAAGGGCAGATAAAGTGCTTCCCAGATAAGGTCAAATTAAAGGAGTTCATCACCAAGCCCTTATTATGTGAAATCTTAAACAGACTTATCTAAGAAAAAGAAAATAAAAAATACAAACAATTAAATGACAACCAACTCACAACTATCAACAACTGAACCTAAAAAAGAAAACAAAAATAAGCTAAGAAAATAACTAGAACAGGAACAGAATCACAGAAATAGAGATCACATGGAGGGTTATCAGTGGGGAGGGGGAGGAGGGAGAAGAGGGGAAAAGGTACAGGGAATAAGCATAAATGGTAGGTACAAAATAGACAGGAGGAGGTTAAGAATAGTATGGGAAATGGGGAAGCCAAAGAACTTGTATGTCCATGTATGTCCATGTATGACCCATGGACATGAAGTAAGGTTGGGGAATGATGGTGGGAGAGGAAAGGGTACAGGGTAGAGGGGAATAAAGGGGAGAAAAATGCAACAAGTGTAATAGCATAATCAATAAAATATATATTTAAAAATCAGGTTCAAATTTTTACTTGACAATTTTCTACATTAGGCCTTAGGTCCATTTCCCTTTCTGTAGAGACAGTGCCTGTCTTTCAGGGGGTTTGTGAGCATTAAATGTGATAGTGACTTTAAAGGAATTAGCACAGTACCTGATACAGATAAAAATAGATGTTCTGTGTACTTTGGGAGAGGGATCTACTATAGACTGTTCAAGTTTGCACAAAAAATTAAATATATTCTACAATTTCTATTGACTGTTTCTTACCATCAGAGTATTTAAGATAAAATAATATAGAAACAATTTTACCTGTTAGAAATTGAAATTGTTTTAGTACATCCAAAAATCAGAATGTAGGTGTCATTCAAATTTCATTTAAAATACAATACCATAAGTAATTAGAAGTGACAGCAGGCTAATGAAAAATTGAATGGGGAAAGCAGTTGAGAACTGAAGAATTCAGTAACTTAATGCCTTTTTTGGAAGAAATCAGTTACTTAGCCTTACAGAACATTAGGGGCACTATAAATTTTTTTCCAATAGTCACAACAAAACAAATATACTAAAACTAATCCTTTTTCCACTTTACATTGTAGGTGTGTGGAAGTTGTGAAAGCTTCTCAATACATAGAGCTAGCAAATGACCTGGAAATAAACAAAGCAATTACATACTTGAGACAGAAGGACTTTAACCAAGTAAGTTTTAAAGATTAGATGAAATTTCATATGTTAATTGATGAAAGCAATAATATTTGGAAACTCCTTTCTGGAGTAATGTTACCTCTGAATATTCTGAAGTTGAGTGATTTCTGTATGAACCTAATTTCTGTTAGTATGGTATTACTTTGAATTTTGACCTGTTTGTCCTGTTTCTTAAAATGTAAATGCTTTACATGTAAAATGTGTTTGGTTGCTAAGTTACTACATCAAATTCTAGTCCAGAGATCAACTCTCTCCTGGAAGTGTTCAAGCTGTAGCCTAAAGCTCTAAGGCTTTTCCAGAATCAAGTATTGTGTGTAGGAGAAGGAAGGCCAGTAGCTGGAAGAGCAGCCTGAGCCTTCCATCTACTCTTTGCACCTTGGCAACTTTCCTCTTCTCTGTTTTATGTAGTTGGTTTACTCACTGACATTGCATCAGCATAAAAAAGCCCTTTGATAACACAGTTTCAGAACCCTCCAGGACCTCTCACTGCTACCACTGCTTTCTTACTATCTTAGGTAGAGGTGGAACAGGTGAGAGACATAGTTGTGACAAAACCAGAATAGCCCTGGCTCAAGGTGTCTCATTTGGTTTGAGCATCATCCCATACACCAAAAGGTTCTGGGTTTGATCCCCAGTCAGGACACATACCTATGTTGTGGGTTTGATCCCAGGTCAGACACAGGGAGGTTTTGTTTTTATAAGTACTGTTATAGGTCACAAAACAGAAAAAAAAAACCATGTTTGCCAATTTTCTCAATATTTTTTAAATGGTCTTTTTAGAAAGATTTAACAATGTATTGTCATAGGTCATGATTTTAATAAGAATTAGTTTTGCCTGTTTTTTTAAAAATCCCATTTATTTTTAGAGAGGGGGGAAGGGTGGGAGAAAGAGAGGGAGAGAAACATCTCTGCGTGGTTGCCTCTCCAGTACCCCCTACTGGGGACCTGGCTCGAAACCCAGGCATGTGCCCTGACTGGGAATCAAATCTGCGAGCCTCTGGTTTGGAGGCCAGCATTCAATCCACTGAGGCACACCAGCCAGGGCAGTTCACCTATGTTTTAAGAATGTAATTTCTGCTTTCTTTTCAACATGGTTGTCACATGCCAGGGAGCAGCTTTCTTTCCCTCTCACATGGCTTCAGAGTTTAATGGCTGTGTGTTAATTCCTTTTCACATGCCTTATGTTTTAAATTAGCACATATGTTTGCAATGCAATCCAAAAGTAAAGATGAAAACATCTCAATTCTTATTCAAAGTGAAATGCAGCTTATAAACTTACATAAATAGTGGTTTTTACATGAATAGTATAGAGTTTGAGTAAAGGGTCAATGAGATGACTTCCATGGGTAAATGTTTGCATTTTTTTCCCAGAATTTATGTTGTGAAGTTATAAACTTCTGGCCTAGAAACTCCCAACAGTTTTAAAGTAATCAAAAACCATATAAAAGAATAATTATATATTCATATTATAACTAAGGTTTCTGGAATCTAGTGTGATACTTTAAGGTTTGATGCTTGAATAGCATCCAGGTTAAACTTTGTCAAGTATTTTTAGTACCAATAGCTGGTGGTCATTGTAAAAGCTCAAATAAGGATCTTTGCATGGACATAGTGCTCTCCAGGAGCAGGAGGCACCACAAGGCCAAGCTTCTTCTACTCAGTAAATGCATTTGAAAGCCAGGAAGGGAGGGAGGGAGAGAGGATCCATCATCTTTCTCTACTTTTTCCCCCTTGGTATTTTTCAGTAATTTCTAGGTTGATAATTCATTCATTTTTCATGCAAAGTGTCTGACCATTCCAACTGTCCTGTTTGGTTATGATTATCTCAGACCTCCAGGTGATTGAAAGTGTACTTTGATATGTCATGGCTTGAAAATGTCTTGGGTTGGCCAGAAAGTTTGTTTTCCATAAGATGGCTCTAGTAGCACTTTGTTGTCTTTAACTTCATCCAAAACAATTTAGTTTTATTGTATTGTGATAGCCAACATATCAGCGTGCATTTTTAAAAAAAATTATCAAAATTGATGAATTTTTGTGTAGCCATTTTAATATTGAAGATGAAAGAAAATATATAACATCATTGGCATATTATGTTTTATTATTTCCAGGCAGGTAAAAGTGCAACTGAAATGCAAAAAAAGATTTGTGCAGTGTATGGAGAGGTGCTGTGACTGATCAAATGTGTCAAAAGTGGTTTGCAAAGTTTCATGCTGGAGGTTTCTCAAGGGACAATGCTCCCAGTTGGGTAGACCAGTTGAAGTTGATAGCAATCAAATCAAAACATTAATTGAGAATAATCAACAGTATACCACATGAAAGATAGCCAGCATACTCAAAATATCCATTTCAAACAATCAAAGTTATACCACATGGGAGATAGCTAATACACTAAAAATGTCCAAGTCAATAAAACTATTAGTGAAAATGAAAAAAATGTGTCTTTTTATTACAGAAAAAAAATACAGACTTTTTGGCCAACACAATAGTTATATTTAGATCTACTTCAGATGATTTTTGTACTACTCCTAGAATTATTTTCTGTCATTAGTTTTGGAAATTTCTCAGCCACTGGTCTTTCTTCCCTTTCAGGAATTCCAGTTATGCTTATATGAGATTTTCCTGTGTTTATCTGTGTCTCTTTTGTTCTTTTCTAAGAGTATTTTTGGGCATTTTAGTTTGCTGTGCTTATTTTATTTAGTTGGAACATTTCCTGGGATCTTGTTTAACCATCAAATCCTGGTTGCCTCAGTAGCTCTCCAGTGTCTTAAAAAAATATTTTTAGCCTCTGACAGGTGTGGCTCAGTGGGTTGGGCATTGTCCCACAAACCAAGAGGTTCACCATTCAATTCTCAGTCAGGACATATGCCTTTGTTGCAGGCCAGGACCGTAGTTGGGGGTGTGCAAGAGGCAACCAATCGATGTTTCTCTTGTGCATCAGATTCTCCCTCTCTCCCTCCCTTCCCCTCTCTCTAAAAATAATAAATAGAATCTTTAAAATATATATTTTTTAGTATTTTATCTAACTTTTCTAATTGTTCTCTGTGGGAGAATGGTATTTTATGGGCTATTTTTAATAGCCAGAAGCAGAAATTCTAGAATTATTTTGCAAAGAGAAAATTGGATCATGTTTTTTAGGTAAAGCCTCCACTTCATTATGCAAGATAGACTAAAACTGTGTCACAAGAATCACAGGCTCAATGTTTACTGCTCTCTTCAGCTATATATAATCTGCTGTTAAACTCATCTATTTTTTTCTTAATTTTAGTTATGGTGTTTTTAGTGGTATTTTATTTGCTGGAGGTTTCTTGTCATCTGTTTTCTTAAATGTATTAATATACAGTCTTTTGTTCATCCCTGGTCATACATTTCAGATACTAATCTTTTCCCAGGTGTAGCCTGAACACTGTCATATTACAATGGTAGTAACTTTCAGGTATTTCATTTCTAGGCTGTAGAGACCTTAAAAATGTTTGAAAAAAAGGACAGTAGAGTGAAAAGTGCAGCTGCAACCAACCTTTCATTCCTGTATTATTTGGTAAGTTTTATGTTTTTACCACTAAGAGTTGATAATGTGGTATTTTCATGTTGCTACATTTCTGCCTATGGAACTGACCTAAGGAGAGGCTCTGGAGAGGACATGCAGAATGTCAGTGAAACAAGGTATTTGGAGAGCTAGGTCATGACAGTTCTGGACCAGGGGTTGAGTGTATGGGCATGAGTGAGAACACCATCTTAGGAGGAGAAGGAAGGGTAAAAAGTGGTGGTGGGAAGCATCACATCGTGGAATTGTAGAGCATAGACCTGGGGGATGAACTGGAGGTACATTTTACTTACATGCTAATAATAACAAAAGTGACATCTTAGGTTATACGACTTATGTAAAGTCAAGCAGAAGTTGAACATCTGTGGATGACAATCATGGGGAATACCAAAAGGCTAAAAGCTCCCAAAAGGGAACATTTTTAATTTAGAGCAAAGGCGGCAGGTGAGTCAAGTAGGAAGGAATGAAGGTTGGTTAAAAGTAGAAAGCATCAAATTAATGTATGATACTAAGTGCTATAGAAATTCAGAGGAGGCAAATAGCATTTTAGTTTAGGGCTTTTGGGGAAGATTGTAGAGATAATCAAAGGTCAGAATATAGCTAAAAGATCCAGCACCCACTTATGATAACATTTAGAAAAGTGGGAGTAGAGGGAGCATACCTCAACATAATAAAGGCCATATATAACAAACCTATAGCCAACATCATACCCAGTGGGCAAAAAGGAAAGCTTTCCCCTTAAGATCAGAAAAAGATAAGGGTGCCCTCTTATTCAACATAGTACTAGAAATTCTAGCTGCAGCCATCAGACAAGCAAAAAAAAAAAATAAAAGGCATCCAAATTGGAAAGGAGGAAGCAAAAACTGTCATTATTCGCAGATGACATGATACTATACATAGAAAACCCCATAGGTTCCACCAAAAAACTATTTGACCTAATAAGTGAATTTGGCAAAATAGTGGGATACAAAGTCAATATTCAGAAATCTATGGCATTTTTGTACATCAACAATGAAATATCAGAAACAGAAACTAGGAAAAAAATCCCATTTGCTGTAGCAACAAGAAAAATAAAGTTCCTAGGAATAAACTTAACCAAGAAGGTAAAAGACCTATACTCAAAACTATAGAACACTGAACAGAGAAATTAAGGAATATACAAATAAATGGAAACATATACCAATTCATGGATTGGAAGAATTAACATCATTAAAATGTCCATAATACCCAAAGCAATGTATAGATTCAACATAATTCCTATTAAAATATCAATGGCATGTTTCACAGATCTATAATAAATATTTCAAAAGTTTATATGGAACCAAAAAGATGCTGAATAGCCTCAGCAAGAGGCTAGAAATCTTGAGAAACAAGAACAAAATAGAAGGGATCACAATACCCAATATCAAACTATACTACAAGTCCACTGTAACCAAAACAGTCTGGTATAGGCATAAGAACAGACACATAGATCAATGGAACAGAACAGAGAGCCCAGAAATAAACCCATATGTCTGTGGTCAATTAATATTCAACAGAGTGGGCAGAAGCATAAAATGGAGAAGCATAAAAAAACAGCCTCTTCAACAAATGGTATTATTGGGAGATCTGGACAGGTACATGCAAAAAAATGAAACTCAACCACCAACTTGCACCATACACAACAATAAACTCAAGATGGGTAAAAGGCTTAAATATAAGTCATGATACCATAAAAGTCCAAGAGGAAAACATAGGCAGGAAAATTTCAGATATCCCATGTAGTGATATTTTTGCTGGGACATCTCTTAGGGCAAGGGAAATAAATGAAAAAATAAACAAATGGGACTACATCAAACTAAAAAACCTCTACATGACTAAAGAAACCATCATCAAAATGAAAAAGGAACTGACCATAAGAGATAACATGTTTGCCAGTGATACATTGGACAAGGGTTTGATCTCCAAATATATAAAGAACTAATAAAACTCAACACCAGAAGGACAAACAATCCAATTCAAAAATGGGCAAAGAACCTGAACACACACTTCTCCAAGGAGGACATACAAAGGGCCCAGAGACATATGAAAAGATGCTCAACATCACTAACCATCAGAGAAATGCAAATTAAAACCACAATAAGATATCACCCCACGCCTGTCAGAATGGCCATTATTAATAAATCAGCGAACAAGTGATGGTGACGATATGTAGAGAAGGGAACCCTAGTGCACTGTTGGTAGGAATGAAGACTGGTACAGCCACTGTGGAAAACAGTAGGGAACTTCCTCAAAAATCTAAAGATGGAACTACCTTCTGACCCAGCAATTCCACTGCTGGAATTATATCCTAAGAATCCTGAATCACCCCTGTGTTCATAGCAGTGCTAATTACAATAGCCAAGTGCTGGAGACAGTCTAAGTGCCCATCAGCAAATGAATGGATCAAAAAACTGGTACATTTATGCCATGGAATACTATGCAGAGGAAAAAAGAAAGCATTCTTACCTTTTACGACAGCATAGATGGAACTGGAGAGCATTATGCTAAGTGAAATAAGCCAGTCAATGGAAGAAAAATACCATATGATCTCACCTACAAGAGTAATCTAATGAACAAAATAAACTAGAACCACAGGCACAGAAACATGGAACAGAATGAAAGTGACCAGAGGAGGAGGGGAGGGGGATAATAGTGGAAAGAAGGGGAAGAGACTAGACAAAGAACATGTATGAATGACCCACAGACATGGACAACAGTATGGGAATTGACTGGAAGCAGGGGGTGGGATGGGCAGGGAGATCAAAGTGGGAAAAATTGGGACAACTGTATTAGAATAACAATCAAAAGAAAAAAAGAATAGCTGAAAGAGAAGGAGTCAATTGTTGGGAAGCTAAGGGGATAAACAATCACAGAAGTAAGACAGCTGGGAGGGAAAAAAGTACATAGGATCATTGTATTTGGTTCTACTACCCTTTCAGTCCCTTTTAGAGCTTCTCATTCACACATTGAGAATTACTGCTATGTGCAACCACTGTTATAGCAGGAGAGTGTTACGTCTCTCGTGTGTTAAGATAAAAAGAGATAAAACCCCTGGTGTGAAGAACCCCAGTGTTTTATTCTGCTGACGGGAGCGTGGTGCCAGCGATATGTCCAGAGGGGTGTGTGAACTGGGAAGAAAGATGCCAAGATTGTTCTTAAATATATTTTTTAAATTTTTGCCGTGATGGTGATATAATTCAGATGTCTGAGAGGCATGTGGAACTGATCTCAGACAGAGATAAAAATGATGATTTTGTGAATAATAAGGTTTCATAATTGATGCTATGGATGGAATTTTGTCCCCCCAAAATCATGTGTTGAAGCCCTAAGCCATCTCAGTCCTGCTTCAAAATGCTTCTCTAGCAGGAGAGCCTAGACTTCCTACATGGAAAAGGGTCCATGTAAGGAGGCCCCCGGGCACAGGTGTTTATCAGGCTCCTGTGTGCATTGTTGCGCGTGGGTCACCGGCTAGCAGTGACCACGGCACACTGTGGATGGCTCGACAATACGCGAGAAAAAAACACACATGCACAGAGACAAACCAGTTTCTGTGGGGAAGTAGGGACAGAATGGCCACCCCCCCTAGTGGGGAGCGCGCTGATTTACCGTCCATACCTGCTTTTATTAGGCTCATTTTGCATAATAACTCAGGTAACGTACAATACTCATTAGGGGAAGTAAGGAATATATAAAACAAAGAACTCTGCCGGTCTATTGAGTTGGGGGGTCAAAGAGCTGTAAGGCTGAGGAACAAACTAGCTTCCTCCTAAGACCCTCCTCATTCAACTGAGAGCGTTCTTAAACAAAGAAGGTTTCACAGTAATTTACATGTTCTTTCTTAGGCCTGATCACCCCGGGAAATCCGCACTTCCCAGTACCGAGTTGTACTTCCCCGTCATTGTTTCAGGCTTAGGTGGAGCTCGGGAACTAAGGCCACCGAGAGATAAGGAGATTTTCTTCTGGACGCTGAGAACTCAGACTTTGTCAAAGCCGAGGAGTGAGGGTCCATCACCCCCCTTTTGCTGCAGCCCCCCCAAGTCCTTCTTTTTGGGGGGGCCTCCCAAAAGTGATCGTGCCTGGCTTGGGTTGTTTCCCCCGTGGGGAATCTTACCCGTCTTTGGCTAACCGACCAAGCTTTTTGGGGGTTCAGTTATGAACAAAGCAGCAGAAACAGCATTCCTGCCAGGAAGATAAGCTTTTGTCTCCTTGCCGGCTCACGGTTCCAAGGGCGTTCCCTTAGCCTAGCCTAGGCAGGGGTTTCAGTTTTCTGATACCAGTCAGGGCGGTTCCCAACAGTGCATTGAACTTATTATCTTATTGGGCAAAACAAACATGGGAGAGAACATACAAGGCCATGAAGACTGGGTGGTGTGATCCATTGGGGCTATTGTTTTGACAGTCTATCACTGGGTGCATTCAAGCCCCAGTTATTTACATACTTTCCATATGCAGAATGTACATCCCTCTTCCAAGGCTATCATAGTCTCATCATCAGGGTCAAAAGCCAACCTCCATGGAAGGCTTAGATAAAGGTGGGACCTTCTCAGGCACAGGTCCTCTTGATCTAATGGTCTGGGAACAAAAACCATGTCATGTGCCCCATACTCTTAATATCCCATCGTGAGATAAGAATAGGAAAACTGTAATAGACACTCCCATTCAAAAGGGGTGGGATGGAGGTACTGCTCCTTAGCAGTTCTGAAACCCAGCTAAGCGTTCATGGTCAGTGACCCCAAGTGTGGGCAAAGGGGAGTGTTCCTTGATGAGGAACCAGCTCTGGTCCCTGGTGGGTGATCCCCAATCCTTTGGTCTCTCTAGCTGTTGGCTCTAACCTCTGAGACCACCTTTCTTTTACAGAAAAAAAACAAAAACAAAAACTATGTTGGCAGATGATTAACTTTCTTAACCTGCTTTTTGCCCAGAAAAATTGGGGGCACAGAGGCTTTTGATCATTTTGGACTGTGTCTGTCCATTTAATCCAAGCTGCCAACACTTTTGTTAGTACAACTCCCTTAAAAACTTGGCAAATTTTCTATAAATCTTATTGGGGTATTTTTTATGTCCCCAAAGCCATATCCATAATTCTTTTAAAGGCAGACCCTTTTTTGTTTAGATGTATGAGGCTACAGTGGAACACAGCCCTAAAGATACAACTGCGAGAGAGGGTTGGCTCTGCAAGGCAACTTCTTAAAATCTGAGATGTTTCCAAAGGTAATACAGCCACACCCTTGATTTGATTTCTGTCCTGCAGCCATTTCTTACTTTGAGGATCTTTCATCACCAAGAGGGATTAAAGGCATGAAATATATTAAATGCCACTGAACTGTACATTTTTAAAGCAATCGCTAGGAGTGTTACTGGGGAAGGGATACAGGAATTAGGTCATCCACAGTGGTGGAAGAGCTGTGGGGGTGAAAGTGAAGAAGGGGTGTTCAGGGATCTGAGCAGTGGTCACATGTCAGTGAATGAGTGGCCAAGCACGTCCAGAAGCCACCCGAAGGGGGACTTCATGGAGCAGCTGCATCCTCTGAGTTCACTGCCAAGCCTCAGCATGGATCTAGGTCGCTGTGGTCAGCAGGGACAGTGCAGTCAGGAAGAAGAATCAAGTGTGGAGTGGAAGTGAATGAAGACAAGCTGGAACCCCAGCATTTCTGCATCAGGCCTGCATCTGATGAGAAGAAAAAGACCTGCAGAGAGGAAGCCTATTGCTTCATATCCTAGAAGTTCTCTTCAGCTAACTTCAGACAAGTGCCAGACAGGGGAAGGGGTTCTGGGAACTGTGACCCCTGGCTTAGCCAAGCCAACATGGCACCAGTGACCACACCACCTAAGAACTGAGAGGTCCATGTGGCTCACATGCATAATGACAGAGTCCTGATGGGGCACTTGGCAGTGAGATTGAGTGAAGATGATTGATTGCTAGAAACACAAGAACTGGTAGGTGATGCACCCAGTTTGGTCTGGGCAGACAGACAGGGATGCTTTCACAGCTACTTCAGGGCTTGATGTTCAGGAAGCAGGGTTTGCAGTAAATAATGACATGAAATTTGGGCATGTGAAATGAAACCACCTACATATAAACAATGATGTTATTCAAACCATGAGACTGTGGGAACATCTCAAGGGTCATAAGACCCTTGAGTAGTTGAAAGTTCTTGATGAATACAAATCTTTTATAGAATAAGCCTATTAAGACCAGGATATGGCCCTGGCTGGTGTGGCTCAGTGGATTGAGTGCCAGCCTGTGAACTAACGGGTCACCAGTTAAATTCCCAGTCAGGGCACATGCCTAGGTTGCAGGCCAGGTCCCCAGTGGGGATTGAGCATGAGAGGCAACCACAGACTGATGCTTCTCTCCCTCCCTGTCTCCCTTCCCCTCTGTCTACAAATAAATAAAGTCTTTTTAAAAAAAGACCAAGATATGTAAAATATTTGTTTTTGTTTTTCATGTCTATAATCTCAGAATGGTTAGAAAAAAAACTCGATGAACTTCAAATAATTTGTATATGTTTTGTACTTTAGGAAAATGAATTTGCACAAGCCAGCAGCTATGCAGATTTAGCGGTGAGCTCTGATAGATATAATCCATCTGCTCTTACTAACAAAGGGAATACAGTGTTTGCAAATGGTGATTATGAGAAGGCAGCTGAATTCTATAAAGAGGCTCTGAGAAATGATTCTTCTTGTACTGAAGCACTTTATAACATTGGTAAGACAGGCAAAATTATTTTTTGTTAGTGTTTTGGTTTTGGTTGTGTGGGTTTGTTTTTTGTTTGTTTATTTGTTTGTTTATTTGTTTTGCTTTGTAATTATTTCTCTCTCCCTCATTTAATCTGCTCTAACTCATTAGAACAAGGAATTGACTTCCTTGTAACAAAGAGTTGAAAAGAAGACTCCTGGATTATAGGTTATTTTTGGTGGAATTAATGATTCAGAAGCTGTGCACTTATAAAATTTTCATAGATGTTGCCACACTGCCCTCTAAAATACTTCTAATTTCTATTTCCACCATGGTGTATGAGACTGACTGGTTTCCCCAAGTTCTGCTAATATTGTATATTATAATTCAACTTTTGCCAAACTGATAGGCAGCAAAAAAAACTCATTTTGTTTTTAATTATGAACAATCCCAAACATGTAAAAATATACAGAAAAAGCAAATGCCCATGTACCTACTACTGATGTTTATTTATCAGTAATACATTTTAAAATTTTTCCATTTTTACTTCAGATTGTTTTTAATAAACAAAATGTCATAGGACCTGAAGGCTCACCCCCTCATTCCCTTCCCTGCCTGTCCAAGGTCACCTGAAATGAGTACATTCCCCTGTTCATGAGTTTGTAGTGCTGTGTACACTCCTCAATCCAATACTGTGTCTGACCTTGGGTTACCTATGAAGTTTGTTTTCCAGTTTTCTTCTCCCTGCATTTTGGCTTCTGTGTGTGTTTTATCCTCTCACGTCATGACCTTTCCTCTGATGTTTGAGTATTCTGGCTTTGTCCTTATATTCAGAAGTGTGCAGCTGAAGCCAAATGGGGGCTCCAATTCATGAAGGAGGCCAACTGCCTGGCACCTGCCACAGGGCCATCTGTCTGAGCTGTCCAGGTGGGGACTGCCTTTTGGGAAGGTGGACTTCCCTTCCCAGGAGAGCTAGGCTGAGAGGAGAGGAGGCAGAGGAATTTGCAATTTTACAGAGTTAAGGAGAGCCTCCCTGAGGTGACGGTTATAGTCATATTGGAGGGAAGAGTATCTGGGGAAGTGCATTACTGACAGGGAAGTGCAGAGCAAAGGTATCCATGCAGGAGGTAGCATGCCTAGGTAAGTTGTTATCCTCTTTATACATTTTATTTTTTTAAATATATTTCATTGATTATGCTATTACAGTTGTCCCATTACCCCCCTTCATTCCCCTCCACCCTGCATACCCTCTCCCACCTACATTCCCCCACTTTAGTTCATGTCCATGTGTCACAAGTTTTTTAGCTTCAACATTTCCCATACTATTCTTGCCCTCCCCTTGTCTATTTTCTACCTACCATCTATGCTACTTATTCTCTGTATCTTTTCCCCCTCTCTCCTCCTCCCACTCCCCTGTTACTAACCATCCATGTGGTCTCCATTTCTGTGGTTCTGTTCCTGTTCTAGTTGTTTGCTTAGTTTGTTTTTGTTTTAGGTATGGTTGTTACTAGCTGTGAGTTTGCTATCATTTTACCTTACCCGTTTTTTATCTTCTTTTTCTTACATAAATCCCTTTAATATTTCACATAATAAGGGCTTGGTGATGATGAACTCCTTTAACTTGAACTTATCTGAGAAGCACTTGATCTGCCCTTCCATTCTAAATGAAAGCTTTGCTGGATAGGGCAATCTTGGATGTAGGTCCTTGCTTTTCATGACTTGGAATACTTCTTTCCAGCCTCTTCTTGCCTGCAAGGTCTCTTTTGAGAGAGCAGCTGACAGTCTGATGGGAACTCCTTTGTAGGTAACTTTCCCCTTATCTCTTGCTGCTTCTAGGATTCTCTCCTTCATTTTAATCTTGGCTAATGTAATTATGATGTGCCTTGGTGTGTTCCTCCTTGGGTCCAACTTCTTTGGGACTCTGAGCTTCCTGGACTTCCTGGAAGTCTATCTCCTTTGCCAGGTTGGGGAAGTTCTCCTTTGTTATATGTTCAAATAAGTTTTCCACTTGTTGTTCCTCCTCTTCCCCTTCTTCTAGCCCTATATAATTTGGATGTTGGAACGTTTAAAGATGTGCTGGAGGTTCTCAAGCCTCTCCTCATTTTTCTGAATTCTTGTTTCTTCATTCTTTTCTGATTGGATGTTTCTTTCTTCCTTCTGGTCCACTCCATTGATTTGAGTCCCAGTTTCCTTCCCACCCCTATTGGTTCCCTGTACATTTTCCTTCATTTCATTTAGTGTGGCCTCATTTTTTCATCTAATTTGCAACCAAATTCAACCAATTCTGTGAGCATCCTGATCACCTGTGCTTTGAACTATGCATCTGATAGGTTGGCTATCTCTTCATCGCTTAGTTGTATTTGCTGTGGAGCTTTGATTTGTTCTTCTGTTTGGGCCATTCTTTTTTTCTTTTTGGTCTTGTTGGGCCTGTTACGTATGAGGGGCGGAGTCTTAGGTGTTCACCAGGGCAGGGCAACCCAGTTGCTGGTTTGTGACACTGTATGTGGGGGCGAGGTCCAAAAGGGAACAGTGGCGCTTGCTCCACTCTCTGTCAGACTCCAGTCCCTTCCTCTGCTTCCCCCAAGCAAACTGGGCCTTTCTGGTGCTGATTCTCGTGTGGGTGGGCTTGTGCACCTTGTAGGACCCTGTGGGTCTCTCCAACAAACTCTCCTGTGAAACTGGGCATCTCTTCCTGCACTTCAACCCCCACAGGTGTTTTCAATCAGTGCCCCAAGACTATTTCCTGGCTCTGGGACCTTGGGTTGAGCAGTCTGTCTCGCTCCCCAGTTTTGCCTGGTTTGTCTGCACATGAATGTGGGACCACCAGGTCAGCCAGCCACCTTGTGCACAGTGCCTCACTTCACAATTGCTGCCCTGTAGCCACCCTGTGCCCAGGGTCTTCCAGCTGCTGCCTGCATGCTCAGGGTCCTCCCACTGCCATTTTGCGAGTCCGAGGTGCCTTGAGTGCCCAGTGCCACCACTCTTTGTGCTGTGACCACTCTCTGCCTGGCCTTTCAACTCTGCCTCTCCTACCGGTCTGGATGAATACGTCTATTTTAACTCCTTGGTCGTTGGACTTCCATCCAGTTCAATTTTCTGTCAGTTCTGGTTGTTATTTTGTTTCTGAATTGTTGTTGTCCTTATTTTGGTTGTGTGAGGAGGCACAGTGTGTCCACCTACACCTCCATCTTGGCCGGAAATCCCTCTTTATACATTTTAAATATTCGTCCTAGTCCTTGACTTTAAAATTTCCTGTGTCAAATGAAATTTTTCTTTCATACAAATTTTGCTTATTGAAAATTTGTGGCTTCCCTTGTTTATTGCTTTACAAAGCCCTTCTGTTTTCCCAAGATTTATCCATATTTTTTCATAGTTTTATAGTTTTGTTTTTTCTGTTTAATTTTAAACTAAATTTTCAAATTATTCAAAATAGGAATAAATTCAAAATGGGAATAGTCAGTTGTCCTGTACCATTTATGACTATTCCCTTAGTCTTCATTAATTTTAAATGTTCATTAACTCAATTCTGTAACTGAGTCAATTTCTGCAGTTTATTCTGTTCTGTTAATCTTTTAGTCTATTTGTCTTCCCTACCACACTCCGCAGTCACTAAAGCTTATATTTATAGCATATTTTGTTGTCTGCCAAATATTGGTGGAACATACCTGCCCCAACTTGTTCTTTTTTTTTTAAAAAATGTGTTTGTCTTTATTTTCTATTCTGGATGAATATTTACATGTATTTAAATGTTCATTCTGTTACTTTGAGAAAATTTCTCACACCATTTCTTTTTTTCTTCCCTCCTTTTTAAGGCCTTACCTATAAGAAGCTAAACCGGCTTGACGAGGCTTTGGACTGTTTCCTGAAGCTTCATGCAATCCTGAGAAACAGTGCCCAAGTTCTGTACCAGATAGCCAATGTGTATCTTATGTGAAAAACTTAGGAATCATTCATTATTAATTCATTTAATTGGTGTTGAGGACCAATTATGAAGTAAGCTTAATCAATGAAGTAATTGATCAGGGTAATATTTTAAAACCTAATAGATTAATATGTGATGAAAATACTATTAGAGTGGTCTGTTTTAAAAGATCATTTGCATAAGAGGAATTATTTTTAAATATATTTTATTAATTATGTCTCCATCCCTCCTACCAGTCTGGATGAATGTTTCTTCTTTAACTCCTTGGTTGTTGGACTTCCATACAGTTCAATTTTCTGGAAGTTCTGGTTATTTTTTGTTTTAAAATTTGTTGTTGTCCTTCTTTTCGTTGTGCGAGGAGGCAAAGTGTATCCACCTGTGCCTCCATCTTGGCCAGAAGTCCACATTGGACAAACTTTGGACAATGCTTTGGAAGTTGATCTTAGTGGGTGATAATGAGGCAAGGAAAAGCCAAGTGTACATATGGAACAAGAATCCCTTACATGCTGCTCCATTTTTCATTCTCATCCCTAAGGAAATCCAGAGTAAATAATATTAAAAAGCATATCACCAGTGACTAAGGAATATTTTATTGTATAATGTTATGTTTAGGTTTACTCATTGATCAATGAATTCAGAAAAACTATGTTATCCTTAACTGAAATTATCCAAGATATGAATTAATGGAAGATCCCAATCAAGCTATTGAATGGTTAATGCAGCTGATCAGTGTTGTTCCAACTGATTCTAGAGCTCTGTCTAAACTAGGAGAATTATATGATAGTGAAGGAGATAAATCCCAAGCATTTCAATACTACTATGAGGTAGGCAGATACTCTTAACTTTACTTTTACTTTCTAGCTTTTATGAATTATTTAAATTGTAGCTGGCTTTTTAATTTATAAAATTTAGAAACATTATATTTAAATGAATAATGATTTTAAATAAGAGCATTTGTGGAATATGAAGCTAGCTTTTGGTTAATTTTAATAAAAAGTGAAATAAATATTCATTTTTCTCTTGAAGCATGATTTTCATCTCTTTTTAACTCTATCACACATTTAATTTGACTCAGATTATGAATCAGTACATCAAAAAAATGTCAAACCTTGTTTTTTAAATCTTACGTAGTTTCAAAATCTTTTAAAGTGAAATGAAGCTTATACTTCCTTATTAAAAAATTTCACACAGGATAAATTAACTCATTCAATAGGTAAAATGCTCAGGAAGTAAGTTATCTGTTGCCATTGAAATTGTATTGTCATGTTCTGTGTTTTCTGTAGTCATACAGGTATTTCCCCTCTAATATTGAAGTCATTGAGTGGCTTGGAGCCTATTATATTGACACTCAGTTTTGTGAAAAAGCCATTCAATACTTTGAAAGAGCTGCTCTTATACAGTAAGTAACCATTATAATTTTATGTTTAATTAAATGTCTTCTAGTGTGATTTGATTTTATATATAGAACTAGATAATGATAGGCACATTAAGTACATGAACAAATATTGGTGAACATTCACTTGTGATTTCCATTTTCTTGTATTATATTTCATTTTACTTAGTCTTTGTTGCGATAAATCTGTTCACTTTTTTAATATATTTTATTGATTATGCTTTTACAGTTATCCTATTCCCCCCCCTTCACTCCCCTCCACCCTGCACACCCCCTCCCACCTACATTCCCCCACTTTAGTTCATGTCCATGAGTCATACTTGTAAGTTCTTTGGCTTCTACATTTCCCATACTGTTCTTGCCCTCCCCTTGTCTATTTTCTACCTACCATCTATGCTACTTATTCTCCATACCTTTTCCCCCTCTTTCCTCCTCCCACTCCCCTGTTGCTAACCCTCCATGTGATCTCCATTTCTGTGGTTCCGCTCCTGTTCTATTTGTTTGCTTAGGTTGCTTTTCTTTTTGTTTTAGGTGTGGTTGTAATAATTGTGAGTTTGCTATCATTTTACCGTACATGTTTTTATCTTCTTTTTCTTAGATAAGTCCCTTTAACATTTCACATAATAAGGGCTTGGTGATGATGAACTCCTTTAACTTGACCTTATCTGAGAAGCACTTGATCTGCCCTTCCATTCTAAATGAAAGCTTTGCTGGATAGAGCAATCTTGGATGTAGGTCCTTGCTTTTCATGACTTGGAATACTTCTTTCCAGCCTCTTCTTGCCTGCAAGGTCTCTTTTGAGAAATCAGCTGACAGTCTGATGGGAACTCCTTTGTAGGTTACTGTCCCCTTATCTCTTGCTGCTTCTAGGGTTCTCTCCTTCATTCTTATCTTGGCTAATGTAATTATGATGTGCCTTGTTGTGTTCCTCCTTGGGTCCAACTTCTTTGGGACTCTCTGAGCTTCCTGGACTTCCTGGAAGTCTATCTCCTTTGCCAGACTGGGGAAGTTCTCCTTTGTTATATGTTCAAATAAGTTTTCCACTTGTTGTTCTTACTCTTCCCCTTCTGGTACCCTTATAATTCAGATGTTGGAACATTTAAAGATGTGCTGGAGGTTCCTAAGCCTCTCCTCATTTTTCTGAATTCTTGTTTCTTCATTCTTTTCTGATTGGATGTTTCTTTCTTCCTTCTGGTTCACTCCATTGATTTGAGTCCCGGTTTCCTTCCCATCACTACTGATTCCCTGTACATTTTCCTTTATTTCACTTAGTGTAGCCTTCATTTTTTTCATCTAATTTGCAATCAAATTCAACCAATTCTGTGAGCATCCTGATTACCAGTGCTTTGAATTGTGCATCTGATAGGTTCCCTATCACTTCATCGCTTAGTTATATATTTTCTGGAGCTTTGATCTGTTCTTTCATTTGGGCTATTTTTCTTTGTCTTGACACACCTGTTAATAGTGAGGGGTGGAGCCTTAGGTGTTCCCCACTGGGCAGGTCAACCCAGTTGCTGGGTTGTGACACTGTATGTGGGGCAGCGGTCAGAGAGGAAACAATGGCGCTTGCTCCACTCTCTGCTGGATTTCAGTCACTTCCCCAATGTCCCCCAACATATTGAGCCCTTCTGGTGCTGATTCCCATGTGGGTGGGTTTGTGTATGTTCTAGAGCCCTGTGGGCCTTTCCAACAAACTCTCCTGTGAGGCTGGGAGTTTCTCCTAGCACCTCAATCCCCATAGGTGTTTTCAGTTGGTGTTTTGAGACTTGATTTCCCCTCACTGGGAGCCTGGGTTGTACAGTCTGCCTCACTCCCCAATTTTGCCTGGTTTATCTGCATGTGAATTTGGGACCACCTGGTTGCCAGCCTCCTTATGTTCTGCGCCCCTCCACAATCTACTGCCTCGCTGGGTCCACCAGCCACCACTTTGACATGACCTCTCTCTGGCCGGCCACCCTGCTCTACCCCTCCTACCAGTCTGGATGAATGTGTCTACCTTTACTCCTTGGTTGTTAGACTTCCATCCAGTTCAATTTTCTGTCAGTTCTGGTTGTTTTTTGTTTCTAAATTGTTGTTGTCCTTATTTTGGTTGTCCGTGAAGGCACAGTGTGTCTACCTACACCTCCGTCTTGGCCAGAAGTCTAAATCTGTTCATTTTTATGTGAAGGTTTTTTAAACACCTACTTTAAGGTAGTTTTCTTTATGTATTTTCTTATTTACACCTCAACAAAGAAGCATTATTTCTTTACCAATCATAAAAATGACTGTCTTAGAATACTCACAGGGATGTAAAGTATAGCATAGGGAATATTGTCAATATTGTGTTAGCTATGTATGGTGCCAGGTGGGTACTGGAAACATCAGGGGGAACACTTTCTAAAGTATATGATTGTCTAACCACTATGTTGTACACCTGAAATTAATACAAAATGATAGTGAATGTAAACTATAATTGAAAATAAAATTAAAAAAAATAAAAAACAATAAAAGTAAAATTTTAAATTGTATTTTCAAAAAGAAAAAAGAAAATGACTATCTCAGTCCTAAGACAAAGTTTCATTTCTGAAAACTTTTAATTTATAATTTATGTACATTGTGTATTAAAATTAAACTTTTAAAAATGTCTACTTTGTATTTGGCCAAATTTAATTTTAACTTTAAATATAACATTGAGTCATTTGAATGATAATGGAATGCTTAATAACTTGAGTGATTTCTGTGTAGAATTTGCATTGGGCGATTAATTTTTATGACATTGGCTTCACATAAACGTTTTGAGAATTATAAAACTAACAAGCACAGGGAGATGGTTTTTAGTTTAATTATATGCCCAAGATTAGGCTGCGGATATAATGTATGGTAACCTTTTTATTACATTTAATCCTAATTGTAACCCTAGCTGTTAACTCCTGTAAGAACCCTCCTCCTTTGAGCTCCATCTACCATTGTTCCCAAATGACTTCTACTTTTGAATGTTACATGTTGGCCTCATCTAGTTCATGTCCTTTCTTTCTATCCTCTCAGTAGTTTAGCCTCACAAGTGTCGATCTCCCTGACTTCATTAATCTTTACCTTCTCTCAAGGTTAGCCATCTAGATCTTACCTGATTATCACCAAACACATTTTTACCAATCAAATCTTCCACTGTAACATCCAGCTGCCTGAACATGAGCTCCCCTCTTACCCACGTCTACTCTCTAGTGTGCCTCTGCTGGGTGAGACCGAGGCTGCCAGTCTCTTGGCTCTCCTTCCTCTTGCAGTCCATCCTGGCCTTAGTTCTGAGCCTGTCCTTCCTAGCCTGCTTCATTGATCACATCTGTGCTGTTTCTTGCCAGCATACTTTGGTTACTTTGCTGCCATATTTGTCCCCCAAAATGTCATGGGTTGATCCCAACCTTCCATTCTTGCCCGCAGCCTGGGAAGCTCTATTGGACATAGATTCTGTGTCCAGGTGAGCTGATGCCACACGTTTGTGCTATGTGTGCACTGCATGCTACCTCAACTTTTCTGTTTTGTACTTCAGTTTCCCTGAAAGTGGAAGCCTTTCCCAGCAATGCCCCTAACAGTTCCTTCTCCCTGCTTACCTATTAATTTGCTTGCACTTGCAACTGGATTTGCCTCCTTCTAAGTAAGAGAGACATCCTATAGGGATTGATTCCCTCTCCTGTTCCTGAGCATTTATTTTCTGTGCCATACATAAGAATTTCCCTTTTATGGACAGGTGCTGGTTTCTGTTTGCCTTTGAGAGAAAGTTTGGAAATAGATGATGGTGAAAGCTGCCCAACAGCAGACTATAATCAATGCCACTGGATTATATACCTAAACATGGTTAAAATGACAATTTTTGTTATATCTATTTTAATCATAACTTTTTTAAATTATTAAGGTTTTGAACTACACACTTTAAATGGGTGAATTATGTATTACATGAGTTATACCTTAAAGCTGTTACAAAAGTTACATGCTACGTTATCCCGTTCATAGGAAGTTCAGAAAAAGACTGAGTCAACAGTGTTCAAGTCAAGATTGTAGTTACCTTCACAGGTGAAGGAGGGCATGGTGGAAAGGAGCATAAAGGAGGTGTCTGGGGACTTGGCAGTGTCCTATTTCTTAACCTGCAGAGCAATTACATGTATATTCACTTTATGGCAAATTACAGAGTGTACAGCTATGTGTTGTGTACTTTTCCATGTGTTATACTTCACAATAAAAAATTTTAAAGTTAAAAAAGACAACACAAGTCAAAAGAGGCAGTATTGCCCCACCCCAGTGCAGGCATTTGGAAATGTGGGAGAAGGGGTATTTTATGGTCATGATGATGGGGATGCACCATAGGGATTAGATGGGCCCAGGAATTGGGCCCAGGATAGTGAGCACTCAGCAATGTATAGAGGGCTTGCATAGTGAACAGGTCACCCCAAATGCCAACAGCATCTTTCACCAAACACTGCACTAGCAAAGAACATGTTAATTGTGTGGCTTTATCACAGAAAGTCCTTTCTTTGGAGCCATTCAGTGCCTTCAGGATAGTGTCGTCCTGACTGCTGCCTTCCTGATAGCCAGAAGGGGCCAGGGCTGTGAGCCTCACTGTTCCAGCAGTGACTCTTCACTTCATCCTCCAGTTTTTATTTCTCACCTCAAATCAGCCTGAGCTCCAGCCACAGCATCCGTGAGCAGCTCCTAGGGCATGGGGGCCAGCAGCTGCCGAGTTACATTGCTAGTCTTTCTTCCTATTGTAGTTCCATGCCTTGCCTTCTCTCCTCAGCCCTTCTGATTCCAGTTCTCCAGCATTTCTGGAGATTTTTAGGGAAGATCTGCTGCTTCTCTTCATATGCCCTTTGCATACATGTAACAGAAACACAGATTCAGCTGTCTCCTGAAACTAAAGCCAGATTCGTGAAACAAGGGCTGGTGCATAAGGGAAGAGGTTTATTCAGGTCCATGACATGGGAGAACAGGGGACTCCCATCTCAGAGAACATACTCCTTCCTGCTTAAGCCCAGTAGGGAGGGGGGATTTTTCTACACAATTATCTTGCTAGCTTTTAGCACACTCGGGCTGTGTCCATTCATCTTTCTAGCTTTGACACATTCAGTGTTAGAACCTTCCCCTGCCACCATGTTGGCCAGTAAGGAGGACTTTTCAGTGCTCCCTATCTGCAGTGTTTAGGTCAGTGAGAGGGGTACTGAGGACCCCAATCAGGAAGCTTGGAGATGCTACAGCCCTCAGTTCACCTCCTGATGCTAGACCTAGTGCCCACACATCTGGGAGAGCTGGTTGGAGTCCTTGGAGTCCCTGGATCTTGGTGCACCTGCATCCTCTGTGCAGCCCCCATGCATCCTGCTCCTGCAAAGTTGCTAGCCAGGCCCGTGCTCACCTGCTCACCAGCTGCCCACACTCTGGCTGACTGTCTACAGTAACATTTCTCCTCTTCAAAACTCTAGGCCCTTATAATCTTATAAAGGTAAATGGATTGAAATCTCATCTTCTGTAGTTTCTTCCTGCTATAAGGACTGTAGTCTTACCTATCCTTGGGTCCAGAGATTCTTACTATCTTCTAAAGGAAGAAGGGAGTCAAGGATGGAGGGAATCCTTTACTCAAGGGAGAAGGATTGCTGTCTTGGGAAGGCAGCATACATGGTGTCTAGAAGATGAAACTGCTGACCAAGCAAATCTGGTAGACTGCTAGACTGCTTCATATTTTAGGAGGCAGTGTTGCAGATGGGCTTTCAAAAAAATGAGACCTATTGTGTAGATAAGCAATCAAGTATTTAGTGAGGGGTATGCCTAGTAGTACAGTGGGGACTGTAGTGAAATCAGAAACTGGAGAGACTAAAGGATTCCCATGATCTAATCCTGAGTGGGGTGGGGCTTTAGGTGGCATACCCAACAGTGGGATAGGTTTGCTGAGGAAGTCCCTGTCTGGGAAATGTGGCTGAAGGTGTTAGCAGTCCATGCATGGGCATAAAGTATAGCAATTGTCAGAAAATAATAGTAGAATAAAAAATAACATTGACACTTAGCTTTGGGAGCCGCTGTCCCTTTCTGAATAAGGAATTTTAAATCTCCTTCAGGAGTGTGGTGCAGCTTTCCCTTGCACTATCTATAGCAGCAGCAAGATCTGAATCCTCCTCAGGTGGTTCCCATTTTATCCTTGTGTGGTGGATCCAAGGCTTGATTCCTGTGAACTTCAGGGAAGACTGTGTTGTCAGCAGGATGTCTTTGGGACTGATCCACTGCTTGGCTAACTGCTGTTCAGGACCTCAAATCTTCCAGATCTTTAGGAAAACTTGGTTTCCCAGCTGGAATGGGTGTAAGGTCTTGTCAGACAGGTATAGAGCTGCAGTGAGCCAGCTTGTGCAAAGTTGTTACTGTTTGCCCTAAATGTTGTACATATTTTTTTATTCCTGTTCTAAATCTAAAGGGGGTATTCCTAAAACAGAAACTTGGAAAGGTCTCTCATAAACTATTTCAAAAAGGCTTAATTTAAGCATGCTTTGGGGCACTACCCTAATCCAGAGCAAGGCAGTAGAAAGTACCTGGCATATTTTTATGTTTTTTCCTGGCATATTTCAGCCAGTGTCTTTATTGTGTTGTTCATTTCCTCAGCACCCCCCCCCCATAGATGATTAATAGATGATTAGGGCCTCCAAGATGCATGTAGTTTCCATTGAATCTGTTATGCCTATCCTATCTTCTGGGAGATTTCTGAAGTGAATGATAGTCTGTTGTCGTTTTGAATGCTGTAAGAAAGTCCAAACCTAGGGATTATTTCTCTGAGTAGAAGTTTTGCTACCTCAGTTGTCTTCTCAGTTAGTGGGGTATACCTGTACCTATTTAGAAAAAGTGTCCACAAAATCTAATAAAAAATTAAAGTTTCATTTGGTTTTAGGCATCTATATAAAGTCAGCTTGCCAGTCCTCAAATGGCATATCTTTGAGAGATGGGCCCTTTCCTTTCATGAATGTGTAATCTGAAAGGTTTCTGTAAATTGGACATACCTACTATAGGGGCTGAAACTAGGTTTTCTTTCAAGGTGTCAAATGCTCCCTGACAGTCTCTCATCCATTCAAGAAGTTCAGAGTCTAGTCTTTTCAAAGAATTATATAATGGTTTTGCTGTCCTGGCAAAGTATGGACTCCAAATTCCGCAAAACCCTATACTCCCTAAGAATCCATGAAGCTGCCTCCAGTTCTCTGGGATTTTTGTTGTAGTGATGGCTTGTTTTCAATCAGCCATCAAGATTCTAGTGCCCTTTTCCAGTTGGAATTCCAGGTAGGCTTCTTCCTGTTTGCAAACTTAGGCATTGCGAGGATATACTTTATATCCTCTTTTGGCCATCTTTGTAAGCATTGCTAACTATTAGTAAGTCATCTACATATTGTAGAACTCCCAATTTCAATCCCTTAAATATTTTGCTAACATTTCCCCAGATGTGGTCGGGGAATTCTTAAATCCTTGCGGCAACATAGTCTAACAGTATTGGGGTGTGGCTTTAGTTTTAGGGTCCTGTCATTCAAAGGCAAATAATAGCTGAGCCTGTTCACCTATTGGGATGCAGAAAAAAAGCATCCTTCAAGTCTAGGACTGAAAACCATTTGCTATCCCCATCTCTGTGGTCAACAAAGTATAAGGGTTGGGCACTAGTGTGAATGTCCTGGACAACATCATTTATGCCCTAAGGTCCTGTACAAATTGATATTCATCAGAGTGAGCCTTTTTGACTGGCAAAATGGTGTTATAGGGAGACTGGCATGTCCGGATTAATCCTGATTTTAAGAATTTCTGCAATGCTGGTCGAATTTCCTCTAAAGCTTCCTTCTTGAAGGGGTATTATTTCTTCTTTGGGATCTGAACCCCTTCTTTTAGGTTAATTTTTATGGATTTGGATGTTAACCTCCCTACCTGGGGTTCCATTAGCCCAAAAGACTCGATCAACCTGCTTGTAGATCTCAGGTGGGAAGAGTTCATGAACTCCAAGAGGTTCACCTCCAAGCATGTTCCAGCATGACTCCTAAACAAAATTGCTGTTTCTCAGAGGAAAAAGGTTATTTGTGCGTGCAATTTACAAAGTAAATCTCAGCACAACAATGGAATGGAGCAGTCTGGCATGTAGAGAAAATTATGTGTAAGTTTTCGACCCCTAGTCTGGCACTCTAGAGGTTGAAGGAATGCTTGTTTTTGCAATTGTCCAGTCATTCCATTAACCAACAATACAGCCAAACTTTTCTTTTTTGATTTTTATTATATTTCATTGTTTATGCTATTACAGTTGTCCCAGTTTTTTCCACTTTAGTCCCCCTCTACCCAGTTCTTCCTCCCACTCCCTCAGGCAATCTCCACACCATTGTCCATGTCCGTGGGTCATGCACATACGTTCTTGGGCTACTCCATTCCCTATACTGTACTTTATATCCCCATGAGCATTCTGTAACTACCAATTTGTAATACTTAATCCCTTTACCTTTTTTGCCCATCCTCCTAACCCTCTTCCATCTGACAACCATCAAAATGTTCTCAGTATCTATAATTCTGTTTCTATTCTGCTTTTTTATGTTTTTTAGAATCAATTGTTGATAGATATGTATTTATTGCCATTTTATTGTTCATAGTTTGGATCTTCTTAAAGAAGAGCCTTTAACATTTCATATAATACTGGTTTTGTGGTGATGAACTTTAGCTTTTCTTGTCTAGGAAGCTGTTTATCCCTTGATTCTAAATGACAGCTTCGCTTGGCTGTAGGTCCTTGCTTTTCATCACTTTGAACATTTCTTGCCAATCCCTTTGAAAAATCATGAATTTTTCATGGTTAGTTTTGTATTTAGCACTGAAAATGTAGTTCTTGTATCTACGAGGAAGTCATTTGGCTTTTTCCCCAACTGTCAATTTACCTGGGGCTCCTGTGGAGAAATAGTAATGGGTCAGTAGGAGCCACTGTGTTATGTGGCTCTGTGGGGGAAGGACTCAGAAGATAAGCAATGGCCTCTGCCAGAAATTCTGTCTTGGAGAAAGCTGTACCTCACCTTTCTTCCTGATGCTAGACACTTCATTTCTTAACTACATGCCACTGGTGCCTTTCAAGCTGCTGCCCCAGTGCTGCAGCTCAGCAGGAGTAAGTCTTAATAAGTTTGTTTGTGGGCCCTTTAAGAAGAACTGCCTGGGAATTCAGCAGTTTCTTCAACTGATTCAATCTCCACTCCTTTTTACAGCCAGAAGGCAAGGGGACTTATCCTCCTGCTACGGGAACCATGGGCCAAGGGGCCTGGTGTTGGGCTAGAACCCCTCACTCTAGAGGTATCCCTACTGAATTTTATCTGCCACATGTGGGTGTGAGACCAGCCCATTGCATGACTGTGCATCTCTGCTCCTCCTACCAGTCTGGAAGGATGTGGTTTCTTCTTTAAATATGTGGTTGCAGGACCTCCATTCAACTTGATTTCTGCCACTTCTCAGTGATGGCTGTTCTGTAGTTTAGTTGTAATTTTTTAATGTATATTTTATTGATTATGCTATTACAGTTGTCCTAATTTTTCCCCCTTTGCCTCCCTCCGCCTGGTACCCCCCTTCCCTCCAACAACCTGTCCCCCTTATTTTGTGTACATGGGTCATGAATGTAAGTTCTTTGGCTTCTCCATTTCCTATACTGTTCTTAACATCCCGCTGTCTATTTTGTACTTACCATGGTACAAAATATACTTCTTAATCTCTGCGACTTTCCCCCTATTTTCCTCCTTCCCCTCCCCATTGATAATCCTCCAAATGGTATCCTTGTCTATGATTCTCTACCTGTTCTAGTTGTTTGCTTAGTTTGTTTTGTCTTTTTAGATTCAGTTGATAGTTGTGAGTTTGTTGTCATTTTAATGTTCAGAGTTTTGATATTTTTCTTTTTCTTAAATAAGTCCCTTTAATGCTTAATTTAATAATGGCTTGGTGATGATGAATCTCTTTAGCTTTACCTTGTCTGGGAAGCACTTTATCCGCCCTTCCATTCTAAATGATAGCTTTTCTGGATAGAGTGATCTTGGTTGTAGGTCCTTGTTTTTCATCACTTTAAGTACTTTTTGCCACTCTCTTCTTGCCTGTAAAGTTTCTTTTGAGAAATCAGCTGATAGTCTTATGGGAACTCCTTTGTAGGTAAGTCTCTGCTTTTCTCTTTTTGCTTTTAAGATTCTCTCTTTAACTGTTGGCATTTTGATTATGATGTGTCTGGGTGTCGTCCTCTTTGGGTCCAATTTGTTTGGAACTCTCTGTTCCTCCTGGACATGTCTGTCTATTTCCTTTGCCAAATTAGGAAAGTTTTCTTTCATTATTTTTTCAAATAAGTTTTCAATATCTTGCTCTTCCCTTTTTCCTTCTGGCATCCCTATGATTTGGATGTTAGCCCTTTTGGAGATGTCCCAGAGTCTTCTTATACTCTCCTCATTTTTCTGAATTTTTCTTTCTTCATTTTGTTCTGGTTGACTGTTTATTTCTTCCTTACTTTCCAAATCTTTGATTTGAATTCCAACTTCCTTCACTTCAGTCTTGGTTCCCTGTGGATTTTTATTTATTTCACTTAATGTAGCCTTCATCTCTTCCCTTATGTTTTTGCCATACTCATGATTTTTCTGAGCATTCTTATCACCAGTGTTTTGAACTGTGTATCGAATAAGTTTTTTTTAACATATTTCATTGATTATGCTATTACAGTTGTCCCATTTCCCCCCTTCTCTCTCCTCTACCCTGTACCCCCTCCCACCCACGTTTCCCCCCTTTAGTTCATGTCCATGTGTCATACTTATGAGTTCTTTAGTTTCTACATTTCCTGTACTATTCTTGCCCTCCCCCTATCTATTTTCAACCTACATTCTATGCTACTTATTCTCTATACCTTTTCCCCTCTCTCCTCCTCCCACCCCCCTGCTGCTAGCCCTCCATGTGCCCTCTGTTTCTGTGGTTCTGTTCCTGTTCTAATTGTTTACTTAGTTTCTTTTGGTTTTGCTTTAGGTGTGGTTATTAATATTTGTGAGTTTGCTGTCCTTTTACTATACATGTCTTTTCTTTATCTTCTTTTCTTAGATAAGTCCCTTTAGCATTTCATAAAATAAGGGCTTGGTGATGATGAACTCCTTTAACTTGACCTTATCTGAAAAGCACTTTATCTGCCCTTCCATTCTAAATGAGAGCTTTGCTGGATAGAGCAATCTGGGATGTAGGTCCTTGTCTTTCATGACTTGGAATATTTCTTTCCATCCCCTTCTTGCCTGTAAGGTCTCTTTGGAGAAATAAGCTGACAGTCTGATGGGAACTCCTTTGTAGGTGACTGTCCCCTTATCTCTTGCTGCTCCTAGGATTCTCTCCTTCGTTTTTACCTTGGCTAATGTAATTATGATGTGCCTTGGTGTGTTTCTTCTTGGGTCCAACTTCTTTGGGGCTCTCTGAGCTTCTTGGATTTCTTGGAAGACTGTTCCCTTTGCCAGATTGGGGAAGTTCTCTTTTATTATTTGTTCAAATATGTGCTCAATTTGTTGCTTTTCCCCTTCCAATTCTGGTACCCCTATAATTCGGATATTGGAACATTTAAAGGTGTCCTGGATGCTCTTAAGCTTTTCCTCGATTTTTTGAATTCTTATTTCATCATGCTTTCCTGCTTGGTTGATTCTATCTTCCTTCTGGTCCACTGTATTGTTTTGAGACTCAGATTCCTTCCTTTCACTATTGGCTCTCCTCCGAGTATCTTCCTGCATCTCTTTTATGGTAACCTGCATCCTTTCATCTAAATTGCGCCCAAAATCAACCAATTCCGTGAGCTTTCTGATCACCAGTGTTTTGAACTGTGCATCTGATAGATTGGCTATTTCTTGGTCGCTCAAAAGGATGAGTCCTGGGAGACTGATCTGCTCTGTTGGAAACATGTCTGTCCCTGTCTCTCCTTTTTTTTTTTCGGTCTGGTCGCTCTTGTTACGGTGGGGGGCGGAGCCTTAGGTGTTCACTGGGGCTGGGCACCCCAGTGAACACCTAAGATTGTGACGTTATATGTGGGGGCGGGGGCAGGACCGGGGATGGGAGGGAACAGTGGCCGCAGTTCCGTTCTCCTGGGCCCAGACCCTTCTTTGGGATCCTGGGCTGCGAGTTCTGCCCTGGTCCACAATCGCTGCCCCACTGGGTCCGCCTGTCCTAGCTTGCGTACTCAGGGATCACTGCTGCATTCTTGCGCCCCAGATGGCTGTCGCGCCGATTTCGCACCAAACTTTCCCTGACCTCCGCGCGACGCTGACCCGCGCCAGCCCCGCACCCGCCCGGCTCGTCTTCTCCTACCAGTCCGGATGAACGGGTCTACTTCAACTTCTTGGCTGTCTGACTTCCATTCAGATAAATCCTCTATCGGTTCTGGGTGTTATTCTGTCTGTAAATTATTGTTGTAAATTATTGTTGTTCTAATCTTGGTTGTGCGAGGAGGTACGGTGCGTCCACCTATTCCTCCATCTTGCCGGAAGTCTGAACTATGTATCTAATGAGTTGACTATCTCTGTTTTGCTTAGTTCTTTTTCTGGGGTTTTGTTCTGTTCTTTCATTTGGGCCATATTTCTTTGTCTGACTAACTTGGGAGCCCTCCCCTGTTATTTCTGTGTATTAGATAGAGCTGCTTTGACTCCCTGTCTTAGCACAGGAGTTAAGTTGTAAGGGGCAGAGCCTTAGGTGTTCATCAGGGTGGGGAACCACTTTACCACTTTGTGGTGCTGTGTGAGAGGACAGGTCAGAGAGGTGACTATGTAGCTGCCTGTCTTCTGGAGGCTTGCTGGGTACATGCAAGCCTCCAGAAGACAGTCATTTCTAGTCATTTCACCCACTTCCTGTATACAACTGGTGCCCTTCTAGCTGCTGCCATGGTGATGATTCCCAGAGCATGTGGGTTTATGTACATTCTAGGACCATGTGGGCCCTTTAAATGGACTTTCTGAGAAATTGGCAGTTTCTTCTGCCAACCCAAATCCCCTCCTGGTTTTTTCAGCGGTAAGTTGTAAGGCTTTATCTTCCCAGTGCTGGAACCCTGGGCTGCGCAGTGTGACCTGGAGCTGGGATCACTTGCTCCCAAGGTATTCTTCCAATTTTTATCCACCACGCATGAATGTAGGACTGCCTATTCCACCACCACTGCTACCTCTCTGCATTGTACTATGTCCACTCCACCATGACTCCCTGTCTCCTCCCCTGCTACCCATCTGGATGAATGGGGCTTCTTTAAATCCTTGATTGTCAGACTTCTGGCCAAGATTGAGGTTACACTTTCCCTCTTCACACGACCAAAATAAAGACAACATTCATTCAGACCAGTAGGAGGGGCTGAGATGGGCAGCCAGGGCTACTATTTCATTCTTAAAGAAATAAACAAGCCCTGACTGGTGTAGCTCAGTGGATTGAGCACAGGCTGCGAACCAGTGTCACAGGTTTGATTCCCAGTAAGGGTACATGCCTGGTTTGCAGGCCATGACCCCCAGCAACTGCACATTGATGTTTCTCTCTCTCTCTCTTTCTCTCTTCCTTTCCTCTCTGGAAATAAAAATAAATAAAATAGAAAGAAAGGGAGGGAGGGACGGGAAAGGAAAGGAAGGAAGGGAGAAAGAAAGGAAGGAACAGACCAGGCAAGCATTAAGAACTATATCTAAGGTCACTTCTCCAACAGTATTTACCAGTATAGCATCCCATATTAACCCTTTGTTTCACATTTCCACAAAACAATGAGATGCAGTTTGAAAATTGCTATCAGGAAGAACTACCTCTGTATTTGGAATAAGTAAGCACCTAAAAGAGATTCATGACTCAGTTTTAAAATGACAGAGTAAAAACCTTTTATGTTACAATGTCTCTTATGGAAATTAATCCTGAAAAACAGGAGAAAGGCAGTTTTAAAAGCTCCATCTCAAATGAAACTCAAATGGTATAAAACCACATACAGATGATGGGCAATGGACGAAGGAGATAGAAACTGCCTTCAGCAGGGCAGAGAAAGCTAAAACTGAAGGGTGTGTTACCATCAACAGTTAGCCTGAGCGTGGGAAGCTGGCAGCAGGGTGAAGTAGACAGCCCAGCTGGCTACTTAGGAGAGGCAAGCTGGGCAGGGGCTGCTCAGAGGACAAAAGCATACTGGAATCCAGGGCTGCCTGTCCAACCTGCTGCCCTGGATGTGCCAGCGCTGTGTCCAGTGTCAGGAGGCAGGATGGGGGCTGAGGCATCTCCAGGCTTCCTGAAGGCAGTTTACATAGCCCACCCCCACCCCACTGACCCTGATGCCGAAGACAGTGGGGGAGGGTGGGGAGTCTCTACCATTAGCCAAAATGGCACAGGGGAGGTTCTCACAAGATGAATGGATAAGGCCTGAACACGCCAAAAGTTAGAAAGATGAATGGACAGATCTGGAATGCACCAAAAGCTGGCAAGATAAATAGATAGGAAAAAAACCCTTCTCTCTATCCCTATAAGAACCTTGGGCCTGAGTAAGAATTGGGGATGGTCTATGAGACAGGAGTCCTCTATTCTGCCAGGTCAGCAGCACCTGAATAAATGTCTTCTTTTGTACCAGCATGTATGTCACGAGTTTGGCTTTTGTTATGGCAGGCAGTAGAACCTGAATTTTGGTTACAGTTTTTGGTGACTCCACTGGGACAGCGTGGACCTGGGTAAGTCCCAGAGGGCACATCTGCAGTCCCAGCTGCCTGTGGCAGGCTGACCCTGAGGGTGGGACTGTGGGGACTTCCCGGCAGCTGCTGAGAACTATCCTTGGGGATTTTCCCTGCACTCCTGATGAAAGGAAACAAGTATTTGGGAGGTAGGTAGACTCCTAGACTGGGTAAGTGTGCACTGGGAGTCCTCTGTCCCTGCTAGTAGGGCTTTGTGCTACTTGGGTCTGGTTAGGACCATTTGCAGTATCAGTTGGTAGGTTGTCCTAAACTATCCCTGCCATTTGGGCTTCATGCCACTAGGGTCTGGCCAGGACTGTTTGTGGTTGATGTGGACCCCGGCTTGTGGGGTCCACGTCATTATGGATGAAATAAGACATTCACACAGACTACCGAGTCTAGTGGAGGAAAAGGGGCAGCATGGCTTTTCTCTCAAGGGAAGCAAAAGCCTCCGCCCTTGCTCCAGTGAGCTTTTATTGTCTTACTGGGCACATTACAAGAAGGTCCTCATTAACTATACACAGGCTTGCTTTAGGTGGTTACCTTTTACATAAAACAAAGGAGCCAATGCTGCTAATCACATCACAGAAGAGGCATATTTGCAAATGAAAAGGCAAAAGTGGTTGGACCAGTTACACTCATCCTTGGAAGGTTTAGCATGGATTTTAGGAAGTTGCTTTGCAGTAAATGTCCTCAATTCAGGGTGAGGGAGTTTTAGCAAAAAGCAAGACTCATAGTATCCTACGTACATTGGAGGCCTGATTCCTCACAGGAGAACCTATCAGTGGGTGTGGGGTCCTGTGTATCTCCCAGTGGAAGCTGGGCCAACGCCACACAGAACAGTCTACTACATGTGGTGTCAGTTGGCAGAAGGTAAGAGGCTAGGACTTGCTTGTGAGCACTTGTTTAGAATAGTGAAATTTATGGGTCCAAGTTTGGTTTATATGTTCCCACTTTGTCTGGGGTCTTTCTGTGGTTATGGGTTTGAGTTTGTACTTTCATGCCAGTAGGAGTTGTTCTGTTTTGACTCTTGAAGGGAGCCCACTTGGGGGCCTAATTGTAGCAGATTGTTCCACATACGTCTGTCATCCAATGACTAAGAAGGAATTGGTTTTCTGTTGTAACACTGCTCAGCCTATGTATAAAGTTTGAGTGAAAATGGCTCCTGAATGGTTCCTAAATTTACTACACCATCATACAGTTGGAACTTTTTTGCCAACAGTCAGGAAAATTGGACAAAATCATTTATGTCCAGGTATTAACGTCTTTACACAGTAAGGATTTGGCAAAGAAAGGGAACAACCCAGTGATGCAGAGAAGGAAATTGGCTTCAAAACCCCTTCCTGATAGTTAGACACAGGAAGAAAAGAAAAAGGAGGAGGTGACTCTGTTTAATACCCTGAACCTGGGGGACCCAGGATTAGGAGCCGGAATATTTCCCCTACCACCAACCCTGCTGCCAGACATACCTAAAATAGGGCCCAGAGAGGGGACAGCCCTACCCTTGTATGATGAAGGATGGTATTTCACTTGAAGAACTAGCAGGCCACCCAATTTGGCCAGGGAGCATCACTATCTGGAGCAAGACAATTGCCTTTGAGGCAATACACTATAGGTGGAATAAACCAGAAGGCCAGCCCATTGGCCACTACTGGGACCACACTCCATTTTCCATTTGAAATTTACTGAATTGGAAGAATTGCAACCCCTCATGTAGGGAGGATTCTCAGAAAATGGCAGATCTTATCACCTCCATTTTTGCCACTGACCATCCAAACTGGACAGACAAACAGGCTCTTTTTAATATCCTGCTAACAGCAGATAAAAGGCAGCTAATTATAAACAAGGCTAATTGAAGAGGCTCATCACCTCCATCAAGATAATCCCAACAGGACCCCCAACCCAACTGGGGCAATTCCCTTGCCAGAGGCAAACTGGGACCCAAATGGCAGGGACCTAGCCTTCCTAGAGCATTACAAAATGTGCATATTGAAAGGCTTAAAAGGGTTGCCTAAACAAAAGAGTCTGAATATTATACAGGCCATTCACATTCAGCAGAAACCAAATTAAGAACCTTCTGAATTTTTAGAAAGGATCTATCCGGCCTATTGAAAGCACACTGATACTCACCACTGATGCTGACCTACAGGCATCAGAAAATATCTGGATGCCTGAACCATATCTGAAACTTCATCAACATGGCTCAAATCAACTATTGTTCCACCCTGGTGATTCCCTGAGACTCTGCCCTACCCAACTTACAGGTCTAACCAAGTGGTTAAGAGTGGCTTTGTTATATAAATGTCTTGTCTTGGCTCATGCTTCTGACTTCCTAAATCCTCTCAAACAAGCTGCAGGCCCCCATACTTTGGCAGGCCCCCGTACTTTGCTAAATGGCCCCAGGCCCTACACCAACAGCAGCTGGCCTTGGTTCACAACGAGGCCTTCCTACAGCATCTCCAAGATCAACACAAGAAGCAGCCCACTACAGATAACATTATAGCTTATGCCAAGTGGCCCCAGACAGAACACAAGGCACCAGGGCTCTTCTGAAGTAAGCCCTACTCTGTGGAGCTCCCCTGCACAACTGACCCTCCACAGAGGGCAGAGGTTGATGGTCAATGGTCACAGCCAGTCCTTGCATCTGACAGGCCTGGACAAATCCCTCCCATTGACCTGCCAACAGTAATCAAGCCTCAATTACAAGAGGAGTGTGACTCAGCAAACACAGAGAGTGTACCTCAAGTACCCAGCTTGGGTGATAGGGGAGACTTTGCCACTGGACCCCACAGGACACCTACTACATTAGGCCATGGACCCAAGACAGAATCATAGCAGCTCTACCTAATACATAGAAATAAACACATTGAGGCTGCCAAAGTGAGGAGACAAAGAAACAGCCCAAGTGAAAGAACAGAACTCCAGAAAAGGAACTAAACAAAATGGAGATAAGCAATCTTTCAGATGCAGAGTTCAAAACACTGGTTATAATGAAGCTCGAGGTACTTAGTGAGGACCTCAACAGCATAAAAAAGATCCAGTCAGAAATTAAAAATACACTAAGTACAATAAAAAAATTTATAAGGATTAACAGTAGAATGGATGAAGCTGAGGATCAAATCAATGATTTGGAACATAAGGAACCAAAAAACAACCAACCAGAACATCAAGAAGAAAAAGCAATAAAAAAAATGAGAATAGCATAAGGAGCCTCTGGGACAACTTAAAATGTGCTAATATTGAAATCATAGGGTGCCAGAAGAAGAAAAGAAAGAACAAGAAATTGGAAATCTGTTTGAAAAGTAATGAAAGAAAACTTCCCAAACTTCATGAAGGAAGTAGACATACAAGTCCAGAAAGGACAGAGAATCCCAGACAAGATGGACACAAATCCGACACTTCATAATCAGAACACCAAATTTAAAGATAGAGAATCTTTTAAAAATGTTTTACTTCCTTTTTTTATTGTTGATCAACAACAGTTGTCTCTGTTACCACCACCATTCCTCCCCCAAGCCAACCATCCCCACCTCCCACCCTCGATTCTAACCCCCTTTGGCTTTGTTCATGTGTCCTTTATAGATTTTCCTGACAGCCTTTCCTCCTTTTCCCGCCATTATCCTCTCCCACCTCCCCTCTGGTTACTGTCAGTTTGTTCTTAATTTCAATGTCTCTGGTTATATTTTGCTTGCATGTTTGTTTTGGTGATGAGGTTCCACTTACAGGTGAGATCATATGGTATTTTTTTTTGACCACCTAGCTTATTTCACTTAGCATAATGTCCTCCAGTTCCATCCATGCTGTTGCAAAGGGCAGAAGCTCTTTCTTTCTTTCTTTCTGCTGTGTAGTCTATTGTGTAAATGTAGCACAGTTTTTTGATCCACTCATTTGCTGATGGGCACTTAGGTTGCTTCCAGCACTTGGCTGTTGTAAATTCTGCTGCTATGAACATTGGGGTGCATAGGTTCTTTTGGATTGGTGTTTCAAGGTTCTTAGAGTATAATCCCAGCAGTGGAATTGCTGGCTCAAAGGGCAGTTCCATCTTTAGGCTTCTTAGGAAATTCCATAGTGTTTTCCAGTGTCTGCACCAATCTGCATTCCCACCAACAGTGTATAGGGTTCCCTTTCTCCACAACCTCTCCAGCACTTGTTGTTTGTTGATTTGTTTCTGATGGCCCTTCTGACCGGTGTGAAATGGTATCTCACTGTGGTTTTAGTTTGCATCTCTCTGATGGGTAGTAATGTTGAACATCCTTTCATATGGCTCTGGACCCTCCATATATCTTCCTTGGAGAAGTGTGTGTTCAGGTTCTTTGACCATTTTTCAATTGGGTTGTTCATCTTCCTGGAGTGATGTCATGTCAGTTCTTTATATATTTTGGAGATCAAACCCTTTTCTGAGGTATCATTTATTTGCAAATATATTTTCCCATATGGTTGGTTCCATTTTGCTGATGTTTTCTTTAGCCATGGAGAAGCTTTTTATTTTGATGTCCCATTTCTTTCTTTCCTTTATATTCCTTGCTCTAGGGGACATATCAGTGAAAATATTGCTGTGTTGAATATCTGAGATTTACCTCCCTATATTTCCTCTAGGGCTTTCATGGTGTCATGACTTTATTTAAGTCTTTTATCCATCTTGAGTTTATTTCTGTATATGATTAAGTTGGTGATTGAGTTTCATTTTTCTTTTGCATATAGCTGTCCAAATTTCCCAACACCTTTTGTTGAAGAGGCTATCTTTACTCCATTTTATGCTTCTGCCCCCTATGTCAGATATTGACCATAGACACATGGGTTTATTTCTGGGCTCTCTATTCTGTTCCATTGGTCTATGTGTCTGTTCTTATGCCAGTACCAGGCTGTTTTGATTACAGTGGCATTGTGATACAGTTTGATATAAGATATTGTGATCCCTCCTACTTTGTTCTTTCTCAAAATTGCTGCAGCTCTTTGGGGTCATTTATGGTTCCATATAAATTTTTGAAATGTTTTATATCTTGAAATATGTCATTGGTATTTTACAGGGACTTCATTGAATCTATAAATTGCTTTGGGTAGTATGGACATTTTGATGATGTTAATTCTTCCAATCCATGAGCATGGTACATGCTTCCATTTGTTTGTGTCTTCCTTAATTTCTTTCTTCAGTGTTGTGTAGTTTTCTGAGCATAGGTCTTTTACCTCCTTAGTTAGGGTTATTCTTAGGTAGTTTATTTTTCTTGTTGCTATATCAAATGGGATTTTTTTCTAATTTCTGTTTCTGATATTTCATTGTTAGTATACAAAAATGCCATGGAATTCTGAATATTGACTTTGTATCCCGCTATTTTGCCTAGTTCACATATTAGGTCAAGTAGTTTTTTGGTGGAGTCTAGGATTTTCTATCTACACTATCATGTCATATGCAAACAATGACAGTTTTGCTTTCTCCTTTCCAATCTGGATGCCTTTTATTTCTTTTTCTTGTCTGATCACTGTGGCTAGGACTTCCAATACTATGTTGAATAGAAGTGCTGAAAGTGGACATCCTTGTCTTCTTCCTGATCTTAGTGGGAAAACTTTTAGATTTGCCCATTTGGTATGATATCGGCTTCTCATATATGGCCTTTATTATGTTGAGGTATGCTCCCTGTATTCCCACTTTGCTGAATGTTTTTATCATAAATGGGTGCTGTACCTTATGACATGCTTTTCCCTCATCCATTGATATGGTTGTATGATTTTTGCCTTTCCTTCTGTTTGTATGCTGTATTATGTTTATTGATTTGTGAATATAGTACCATCCTTGCATCCCTGAGATGAATCCCACTTGTTCATGGTGTATGATCTTTTTAATGTATTGCTGGATACAGTTTGCCAGTATTTTGTTCAGGATTTTGGTGTTTATGTTCATTAGCAATATTGGCCTGTAGTTTTCTTTCTTTCTTGTATCTTTGTCTGGTTTTGGGTTAGAATAATGCTGGCTTCATAAAAAGGGTTTGGGAGTCTTCTGTCTTGGATTTTTTGGAATAGTCTGTGAAGGATAGGAGTTAGCTCTTCCTTAAATGTTTTGTAAAACTCTCCTGTGGAAGCATTCATTCCAGGCCTTTTGTGTTCCAGGAGGTTTTTGATTACTGCCTTGATTTCATTAGCTGTTATTGGTCTCTTCAGGCTTTCTGCTTCTTCTTCATTCGGTTTTGGAAGATTATATTTTTCTAGAAATGTCCATTTCACCTAGGTTTTCAATTTCTTGGCGCATAGTTCTTTGTAGTAATTTCTTACACTCCTTTGTATCTCTGTATTGTCAGTTGTGATCTCTCCTCTTTCATTTCTGATTGTGTTTATTTCGGTTCCCTCTCTTTTTTTTCTTGATGAATCTCCTTAAAGTCTTCTCAATTTTGTCTTTTCCAAGAACCAGGTGCTGGGTATATTGATCTTTAGAATTATGCTTTTATTCTGTATTTCATTCAGTTCTGCTTTGATCTTTGTTATTTCCTTCCTTCTACTGGCTCTGGACTTTCTTTGTTGTTGTTCCAGTTCTTGTAGGTGTAAGGTTAGGTTGTTTATTTGAAATTTTTCTGTCTTTTTTAGGTAAACCTTTATCACTCTGTACTTCCTCCTCAGGACTGCCTTCGCTGTGTCCCATAAGTTTCAAACTGTTGTGAGTCCATTTTCATTTGTTTCTAGAAATTTTTTGATTTCTTCCTTGATCTCATTCTTGACCCATTCATTGTGTAATAGCATGCTGTTCAATCTCCATGAGTTTGTGTGTTTTGGGGTTTTTTCCTTGAGGTTGGTTTCTAGGTTCAGTTCCTTGTGGTCAGAGAAAAATGCTTGATATGATTTCAATTTTCTTGAATTTGTTAAGGCTTGTTTTGTGTCCTATCATGTGGTCTATCTTTGGAAATGTTCCATGTGCATTTGAAAAGAATGTGTTCTTTTCAAAGAATATATTGCTTCTTTGGGATGAAAGGCTCTGTATATATCAGTAAAGTCCATTTGATCTAGGATATTGTTCAATGCCGTTATATCTTTCTTGATATTTTGTTTAAAAGATCTATCCACTTTTGACAGCGAAATGTTAAAATCCTCTCGTATAACTGTGTTGCTGTTGACATCTTTCTTGAAGTCCTCCAAGGTTTTCCTTATGTATTTGCATGCTTCTATGTTGGGTGCAAATATGTTTACAATGTTTATGTCTTCTTGATGGATTCTTCCCTTGAGTATTATGAAGTGACCTTCTAGGTCTCTTTTTATGGCCCTTGTTTTGAAGTCTACTTTGTCTGATACGAATATTGCTACTCCAGCTTTTTTTTTCCTGTCCGTTTGCTTGGAATATTTGTTCCCAGCCCTTCACTTTCAGTCTGTATAGGCCTTTTGTTTCGAGGTGGGTCTCTTGTAGGCAGCATATGTGTGGGTCATGCTTTCTTATCCATTCAGCTATTCTGTGTCTTCTGATGGAGCATTTAATCCATTTATTCTTATGGTTATTATTGACAGTTATTTATTCATTGCCATTTTACTTCCTTTGTACCTGTGTTCCGCCCTCTCTCACTCTTTTTCTTCCTTTTCTTTAAGCAGTCGCTTTAGCATATTTTGCAGTGCTGGTTTGATGGAAGTGTTTTCTTTCAGCCTTCTGTTGTCTGAGAAACTCCTTATTTCACCTTCCATTTTAATTGAGAGTCTTACTGGGTAGAGTGGTCTTGGTTGCAGGCCTTTGTTTTTCATTAGTTGGAATATTTCTTGCCATTCTGTTCTGGCTTGGAGTGTTTCCATTGAGAAGTCAGCTGCTAGCCTTATTGGGGCTCCCTTGTATGTTACATCCTGTTTCTCCATTGCTGCCTTTAAGATTCTTTCTTTGTCTTGGAATTTTGCCATTTTAATTATGGTGTATTGTGGAGTGTGCGTCTTTGGGTTCCTCTTGATTGGGACCCTCTGTGTTTCCTGGATTTTGTGTGAGTTTTTCTCTCATCAAATAAGGGAAGTTTTCTATCATGACTTTTTCAAACAGGTTTTCTATCCCTTGCTCCTCTTGTTCTCCTTCTGGTGTCCCTATTATAGGGATAATATTATGTTTCATATTGTCCTACAGTTCCCTTAATCCCTCTTCATTCTTTTTAAGTCTTTTTTTCTTTTCTTGCTCTTTCTGGGAGTTTTTTTCTATTTTGTCATTCAGCTTGCTGATTCCATCCTCTGCTTCACCTAGCCTGCTTTTGATACCTTCTGCCGTGTTCTTCAGTTCAGAAATTGTATTCTTCATGTCCTCTTGGCTCTTGTTGGTAGTTTCTATTTTCTTTTTCATACTGATATTGTTTGCAGTAAGTTCACTCATAGTTTTCCTGTAGTTTTTGGTAATTCTCAGTGAGCTCATTGGTTATTCCTTATAACCATTGCTTTGAACTCAGTGTCTAATAGTTGACTTGTCTCTGTTTCATTTATCATTCTTTCTAAGGATTCCTCCTTTTCTTTCATTTCGGGTTTGTTTCTTTGTCTTATTGTTTGTGAGACTCTTCTTATTAGCCTCTGCTTCTTAAATTGATCTGTTCTGACTCCCTGCATTTGTGGCATGAGCTTCTATGGTAGGAGACCTGTGAGATTCAGTAATGCAGTCTCATCGATCTCCTGAAGTTGATGCTTTTGGGATGCCGTTTTTGTTGGCTCTCTGGATGTAACAAGGTTTTGATTATTTTGTTGGGTCATTCTTTCATGGGTCCTTCCCTCCAGCTAGTTGACTGAAGTTCACTCCTCCCACCATGTCTTATATGCTGTTTTTTAGGTGCTGCCAGAACAAAACCACAAAGCCCAGGGAAAAAACCTACATCTGCATAAATATCTCCCCCTATCACTGCAATCCCACTATCAACAGCAAATGAAGTAGTATTAATGAGTGTAAATAGATTAAAACTATTATAAGGAAGGAGGGAAATAAACTGTAATATAAATTTTAATGACTTAATGTGCAGAAACTTACTGGACAGGAAATGAATGTTAAAAAGCTATATAGGAAAGAAAATATTGCTAATCATGGAGAAGAACACAGTGGTTTTAGTCTCAGTAGCTTTTAGTATTTACCACTGTTTCTTTCTTTCTGGATCAACCTCTGTTGATGTCTGACCTTAGGCAGCCTCTTCTGAGACTGCCAGAGATCTGCTGTCTATTGTTGTCACCTTCAGTTCTTTGTCCAGTCGCTCTGCACTCAGCAGTCAGGCTTAAACCCCAAAGGGCAGGGCAGAGTCTCTCCTCAGGTTGGGGCTATTGTTTCCTCTCCTGCTGCTGCCACTCAGAGGGGAGTAGTCTGAGTGAGCACAATGGCTGCTGCTATATGGGGGATGATTCAGCACTTGGTTCCTGGCGGTTACTCTCTCTGCTCTCTCCCCAAAGCTTCCATCCCCAGTCTCTCCTCAGGTGCCTCTAGCCCGCTCTGCCCCTGCCTTTACCAGAGGCCAGGGTAAGTGGCAGCAAATGAAAATTTGTGTGTTGGCCCTTTAAACAGCTTTTTGCATCTCCAGCCTTCTGTCTCTAGCAGAGTGCAACCCTGCCACTTTCATCACCGGTTGTTATCTGTGTACTTTTGGGGCTCTGCTGCTCTAGACTGGGGATCCCAGCTTAGGGTTTAGACCCCATTCTTCTCAGGGGGATCCAACCAGCTGCTTAATTATCCCTGTGGTGCTGCAGCCTGTGGGAACCCAGCCAGCCCTCTTGAGGTCCACCATACCCCTTACTAGTCAGTTAGTGCTGAAGCTCATTCTTCTGTCTGTTCCAGGTTATAAAACTTCTCTCTCACTAATGATCAGTTTTTTGTTCTGGGTGATTTCTTTACAATTTAGTTGTGATTCCAGGTTGGTACTGGGAGGTTAGCTGGCTTCCATTTACTCCTCTGCCCTCTTGCCAACCAAGATAAAGAGAGAATCTTAGGAGCATCAAGAGAAAAGCAGTTAGTTACTTACAAGGGAGTAACTTCATTTGCTGTTCCCATTATACTATCAACTGATTTTCCAAAAGAAACTTAGCAGGCAAGAAGGGACTGGCAAGAAATATTCAAAGGGATGAAAAGCAAGGACCTACAACCAAGGTCACTCTATCCAGAGAAGCTATCATTTAGAAGTGAAGGGCAGATAAAGACCTTCCCAACAAGAAAAATCTAAATGAGTTCACCATCACCATACCTTACATGAAATGTTAAAGGGACTTACTTAAGAAAAAGATCCAAACTGTGAACAATAAAATGACAATAAATACTTATCTATCAACAATTGAATCTAAAAAACAAAGTAAGCAACTAGCAGAAGAGAAACAGAATCACAGATACTTAGAACATTTTGATAACTGCCAGATGGCAGGCGATATAGAGGGAATAGGTGAAAATGTGAAGAGATTAAAAAGCACAAATTGATAGTTACAGAATTGTATTGGGGATGGTAAGTACAGTATAGGAAATGGAAAAGCCAAAGAACTTATGTGAATGACCCATAGACATGAACAAAGGTGTAGGGATTGCCTGAGGGAGAAAGGGTGCAGGGTGAAGGTGGGCAAAGGGGGTAAAATTGCAACAAATGTGGTAATATAATCAATAAAATATAATTTAACCCTGGCTGGTGTGGCTCAGTGGATTGAGTGCCAGCCTGAGAACCAAAGGGTTGCAGGTTCAAATCCCAATCAGGTCACATGCCTGGGTTGCAGGCCACGTCCCCAGCTGGGGGCACACGAGAGGCAACCACACACTGATGTTTCTCTCCCTTTCTTTCTCCCTCCCTTCCCCTCTCAGTAAAAATAAATAAGAAATCTTTAAAATATTATTTTTAAAATGTGATACATCACATAAACAAAATGAAAAGTAAAATCATATGATCATATTGATAGATGCAGAGAAAGCACTTAATAAAATTCAGTACACATTTACAATAAAAAAAGAAACTCTCCACAAAATGAGAATAGAGGGATCATATCTCAATGTAATAAAGGTCATATATGGAACATCTACAGCCAATATCATACTCAATAGGCAAATTAAAAGTGATTCCCTTAAGATCAGGAATAAGATTGAGATGTCCACCTTCAGCACAGTTATTATGTGGAAGTCCTAGCCATAGCAATCAGACAAGAAAAAGAAATAAAAGGCATTGAATTGGTGAGGAGGAAGTAAAACTGTCGTTTTTTACAGGTCACATGATATAGTACATAGAAAATCCTAAAGACTCCACCAAAAACTATTAGATCTAATAAATGAATTTCACTATGTAGCAAGATACAAAATTAATATCCAGAAACTGGTGGTACCCTGACTGGTGTGGCTCTGTAGGTTGGGTATCTTCCCATAAACCAAAAATTGCTGGTTTGATTCCTGATCAGAGTACATGCCTTGATAGTAGACCACGTCCCCAGTTGGTAGCATGTGAAAGACAACCAGCCAGTTAATGTTTCTCTCATACACCAGTATTTCTCTCCCTCTCTTTCTCCTTCCCTTCCCATTGACCTAAAAATAAATAAATGAAATCCTTTAAAAAAATTGAGATAAAGAGAAATCATGAACTATCAGAAAGAGAAACTTAAGAACACAATCCCATTTACTATCGTAACAAGTAGAAATATGATAACCTAGGAATAAACTTAACCAAGGAAGTTAAAGACCTGTACTCTTTTATATTTCTAAAAGCAGTCTTTAGAAATCCTGGTTATGGTCATTTATTTTACAAAATCACTTTTAAGTGGAAAAAGGGATGAATGGAATTCTTTTTTATTCTCTTTGTAGTTAAAGCCTAATTATTCAAGTATAAGGTCAAAATTGCCTCTTAGGTGCTACATTTGGAGCCTAAGCCTAAATTCATAAGCCTAAGTATGAGATTATGGCAAAAGTAATAATAATGTTTAAAACAGAATGCAGTGGTGCCCTGGCCGGGTGGCTCTGTTGATTGGAGTATTGTCCCATACACCAAAGGGTTACAGTTTTGATCCCCGGTTAGGGGGCATACCCTAGGTGGCTGGTTCCATTCTCAGTCAGGGCTGTTATGGGAAGAAACCAATTGATGTTTCTCTCTCACATTGATGTTTCTCTCTCTCTCCCTCCCCTCTCCCTCTCTTTCTCTCTATCCTTCTCTCTCTCCCCACCCCCTTCTCTAAAATCAAGAAACATATCCTCTCTGAGAATTAAAAAAAATAGAATACAGTGATCTTTAACCAAACAGGTTAATGGTTCTCATAAAAATTTCTAAATAATGGTGTGAACTAGATTGAAGGACTCTTTTTTTAATCCTTACTAGAGGACATGTTTATTGATTTTGAGAGAGAGAAAGGGAGAAAGAGAGAGGAAGACATCCATCAGTTGCCTCCCATATGTGTCCTGACCAAGGATTGAACCTGCAACCTATGTATGTGCCCTGACTGGGAATCAAATCTGTGACCTTTTATACAGGTCAACACTCCAACTAACTGAGCCACCCAGCCATGGCAGGTTGAAGAACTCATATTTAAATATAAATATAACAGATAATAATGAAGGAAACTATATACGCTATCTTTAATAATAAAAATCTAATGAAAGGTCAAAAAGTAGTTGAAAGATAGTATAGATCGTAGCTTTATAAATCTGTTAGACCACCTCAGATTATTTTTGTTTCCACTCTAATTTTATATCATTTATTTCTTTTATAGGCCCACACAGGTGAAATGGCAGCTGATGGTAGCTAGTTGCTTCAGAAGAAGTGGTAAAAATGCTTTTATTTTATTCATTTTTAATATGTTTTACTTCTTCTGTCCTTTAGGTAACTTTGCATAAAATGTGTTCCAATTGCTTTTTTTATTAGAACATTAACTTTTGATAACTACATATATGTGAAGCATTATGTGAAAAATATAACTACTTTAGACAGAAAAAAGTTATGCCTAGTCATATATTCCAACCCCACTGTTAAAAACGGATTTATTATCTCTGAAGATGAATATGTAATCATTTTCACAAGTTGGCCGCAGGAAAATAGGCATTCTGTACACATCAATTTATATTCCATTTTCTGTCACCTAATTCTAAATGTCTTGTGTGTGGGCAAGTTAATGAGACTCCCTCCACCTCGAAAGCTGAGGCAAGCCCAGGAATGGAGCACTAGGGCTCTGTTTTTATATCAGGTATCATTAGGTATTCCATTTGTGCTTCCACAAACTGCTTTGTCATGCCCCATGATGCTGACCCCTGTCCTGAAGGATAGTGATGTTAATAGTTTTCAATGAACTGAATGATATAAAAATATCAGAGACTAAGCAGGATCCCACTTATAAAGCATACAAATGACCCAGGAAAAAAACTCTTCAATCCCAGGGAAGCATTTGTTGTCAGTGTTAACAGGGTGCTCTCGCCCAGTGCCATAGCTTCTTTCTGGATGGGCCTCTATGAGCTCCTTCATAATAGCATCAAAATATATACTCAGTGTTGTCTTCAAGGCATTGAGAGGGTTGATCTTGTGTGTGACTGTGTGTCTTGTTGGACAACCTACAGCATAATTACACTGTATACACTTCACTGATCTCTGCTCAGTTCTGATTGCCTTTCTTTGTTTCCATGTCAGTCACATGTAGAATGTTCGTATATGGGGTATTCTGAATAATTTAAAGGCAAACCTTTTTGAGTTATTGAAGGGCAGGTTAGAAAAACTAACATTTATTGAGAACTCGCTATGAGTTAGGTGCTTCCTCTCTGTTTGATTTAATTCTCACAGAAACTCTTTAAGGTTTTTACAACCATCCCTCTAGAAGGCCCAGAGAGATTCATAGCTCATTTACTGAGATTTTAGCTAAGACCTTTGACCCAAAATTTATCTTTTCTTTGCTGCTGCATGAAGTTCAATTATTTTATTGCAAAACAAATTGTTTTCTATAAAGATTTTAATGTTTCAAAATGAAAACTACAAAGTTATTTTTTATCTTTTCTAAGTGAATGACATTGAAGCATGCAAATTATTTCAAATTTGTCAGTTGTTCATTTGAAATAATCTTTAATTTTTAGGAAATCATATGGATCTTAATTTTTTACCACTAACATTGTAACTAAGAAGTGGAACTAAGTTTTAACCATAATCCATTTCTTTATGCTCAGACCCTTTTCAATTTTATTTTAGCTGTACAGTTTCTTCCAGAAGTTATGTTAAAAACGGTTACACATGGCCCTGGCTGGTGTGGCTCAGTGGATTGAATGTGGGCTGCAAACCAAAGGGTCGCCAGTTCGATTCCCAGTCAAGGCACATGCCTGGGTTGCAGGTCAGGTTCCCAGTAGAGGTTGTGCAAGAGGCAATCACACAATGATGTTTCTCTCCCTCTCTTCCTCCTTTCCTTCTCCTCTCTGTAGATAAATAAATAAAATCTTAAAAAAAAAACTGTTGCACATGCTTACGGCAAACATAAAAAGTCTTCCTGCTAAACCAATTAAGTGGTGCCAGTATATTGGATTAAAACTAATATTTTGCTGAATCCTTTTAATATCTATAAATCTGCGAATGTGTTTCTTTTTTTATTTGTAGGTAACTACCAAAAAGCATTAGATACTTATAAAGATATTCACAGAAAATTTCCAGAAAATGTTGAATGTAAGTGAGATTACATTTTGTAACTTTGAAAGTACAGATTCTTACACTTTATGTCCTATTTTACATTTGCTACAGTAATTGCATGCATAGATACCAGCCTGTACTCGTGGTTCATATATTTAAATAGGAGTTTACAGGATCAGAGAATTTGACTATATAAGTACACATGTTTACAGAATTTAATTGTTGATGTATTTACATATGCCACTGAATTCTCTTCAGTAGTAAACAAATTTATCTTCCCCATCTTGATATACAGTGACTTTGATGAAACTTAAAGTAGCAATGAGAAATATGACAGCAATAACAAATTAGGGTCAAGAAAAACACAGAATAACTATATTCACCTGCTGTATATCCCCACTAAACTGTATATTTGGCCCTCAATAGCCTTGCAGCTAAAGACAATCTGTTGTATAATCATTACTGTTTATGAGGAAATAAAAAGCAAATCCTTGGGAAGAAGAAAAGTTTTTTCAACTTTTAATTCATTCATGTTGAGACACTGAAAGAGACAGTAGATAAAGTCTTTGAAAGACATAGCACCTACTCACTTTAAAACATCCCTATAGCAAATAACATATTAGAAATACTGTTTTTAATTGTCTTACAATGATAATGAGCATGAAACAGCACATTACAATTCAATAAAAACTGAAGTTCTTACTTAAGTTTTTCAAGTTGCCCTGTGGTCCAGCCCGACCCTGGGATTAGAAGTGCTGCCCAGTCCTTAATTAATGGTTCCTCACTTTGGCTTTTATAAAAGCTCAGCAGTAGATAGCTGTCCTATTTCTATGTCCTTGCTGATAGCTTAGGAGCAAGCGGTTTCTAGTGCTCTAGAGCAGATTCATTCACCTGCAGCAGTGGTTTCCAGAAGCCAGTTGTTTCCAGAATACAGGCTTCTTGGGGGGATTCCCTCTCACACCTTCAAAAAGTACAGATTTATAGCCCTATCTACAGAGATTCTCAGTTAGGTTCTCAGAGGACCCAAATACCTAATTTTTCCTATTTCTTGATTTAAAGCTTTTTAAATGCTTAAAATGCTTTTTAAATGCTTAATCTCAGCCATATCAGGAAACTGGTGTGTCAGAGATTAAATGACAGATAGCAGTGATATTTTTTGTGGAATTGATGAACTCAGACGTCAACTGGGCAAAAGTCAGTACCACTGACATCGGAACTGGGCCATTCTGGGTCCTGTGGATTACAGAATGTTTTAGCAGCACGCCTGGCCTCTGCCCACTGGATGACAGTAGCTTTCCTCCCAACCTCCACACCATTGTTATGAAAAACAGAAATGTCCCCAGACATTGCCAGGTATCCCCTGAGGTCAGGATTGCTGCCTGTTCAGAGCCACTGTAGTAACCAGAGTGCCTCGAAACTGGACCAGTAAAGGGACTGTCTCCAAGCAATGCCAAATTTCTTTCTTTATAGAGTAAGATTCACTGTAAAAATTAAATGAATGTTTACCTGTCACCATGGGGAATGTCCAAGATGATTTTGACATGGATAATTTTCAAACAAATATCATCAACAGTCTACCTTAACTATAGTCTTAGGAAACCATTTGCACCCATGGAATGCCTTGTTTTGAGGAAAGTAGTTTTCTGGTGAACCCAAAAGGATAATTCAGTCTTAAAATATATTCTTCATTTATCAAAAATTGACCTGCTTTGTGGAGTTACAGATGACATACTAAATTTCAAAGGACATCTACCAAAAGCAATAATTTTTATTTTATATTAAATGGTCCTAGTGTTACAGAACAACGAGGGGGGCCTAAGAAGAGATATATTATTACCCGAAAGGAACCCCCCAGGTTCGTTATGTCCACCGCCAGAGGAAAGACATCTCTCAATACCAGAGATTCACAAAAAGGAAAGGAAATGTTTATTTAATGCTGTACAGACTTAAAGTAGTGACCTAATGTCTTCATCAAAATCCCAAAGTCCCTTAAAACACCCACAAACACACATAGTCCTTCCTTCCCCCCTTTGCCCAGTCTGGGGTACCATATCTCAGGAAAAGAAATAGAAGTCTGTGGCTCAGGCAGCCCCTGGTTCTTCTCAGTAATCCGTCTTGGCTGGTAGGCCTCCCTCAGTTCCCGGCACCATCAGCTGTGTCGCTGGGATCTCTGCTAAAGCTGAGTGGTGGTTCCCCCTTCTAAAGCTGCGGGGGTCCCCACCCTGGCAAAGCCAAGTGGTCCTCTCTGCACAATGGCTGAGGGAGTCTCCACTCTGCCAAAGCTGCGTGGTTCTCCCCCCTCAAATGCTGCCGTGTCTGGGTTTAAATCCCCAGGCCAATCTTCCTCTGCAGCCCCATTTCCGACTCCTCCTACAATCAGTTACACCTGCCAGCACTCATCTCCTTCCAGCTTTACTGGGCTACCATCGTGAGTCTGGGCAGGTGTAGCCCCATGTCATGGAGCCAGTCTTCTCCAAACTCTCACACAGGCGCTGTAACTCGGGGGACCTGCCCCCCAGTTACATCTTGGCAGGGAAGTTACTTCCATTCCCCTGGCTCAGAGTGTGGCCACAGCTATTTAACATATCTATGCAACCAGTTAAAGGTTATAAGATATGTTAAATGGCCATACCAGAGGTTAGCTGCAAAGCTGTTGCTATGCAAAACAGTTCTCAATGACCCTGCTCTATATGTCCCTTTCCCCAACCCACACCTTGGGGGTAGGAGTGAGGACATCCTAATATTTCCTAAACACCTTGAGTTCCGGACTCCATTTCAAATCCCTGTTTGGGGCCCCCCTCTTGGCTGCACACTGTTACACTAGCCCACTCTTTCTGATGATTGATAGATAAGAATAGTTGTATATTATTCATAGAAAATATAAATTACCTTATTATGAATTAGTAATGTGTACATAGGCAATTATATGCTAATGGATAGCATTTTTAATTACTTTAGTACTGCTACTTTACAAAACACTAATGGTCATGAATAGGTCATTTATTTACAAATTCTTATGGAGTGACTACTGTGTTGGCATAGCACTGAGCACAAAAAAGAAAACAGGTGAACAGCCTTGCTCTCATTGAGCTTCCTAGTGGGCAGACAAAGACAACACACTCATAGAATATTTCAGTAGTCAGAAGTACCACAGAGGAAAAGCAGACCGGGAGGCAGAGCATAATATGGGAAGGGCTCTGATACAGGTCGTGTGGACAGGATGGTGAAGGGAATCCCTTTAAACCCCTTTCAGGGAAGTCTGTCCTTCCAGGCTAGGAGAATACAGTGTATGTGCTTTTTTTAAAAAAATTATTAAATTTACTGGAGTGACATTGTTTAGTAAAATTATTATAGGTTTCAAGCGTACTGTTCTATAATACATTTTTCAAAAGAGAAACATTGTGAACATCATCCCCATGTCCCAAAAGACTGAGGTTAATGATTCGTTGTACTTTCAACACTGTGCACAAAAGCTTTTCTAAATATAATTTTCACAATTTAGGTCTGCGTTTCTTGGTTCGTCTCTGCACAGATATTGGATTAAAAGAAGTTCAAGAATATGCAACTAAACTTAAGAGATTGGAAAAAAAGAAAGAAATACGGGAACAGGTATCTCATATGGGCCAAAAACTACTGTTCATTAATTTTTGAAATGTCAGCCTTCTGTAGCTCAGCTGAGTGATGTTGGGGCTTCTGTCAGTAAAATGAAGTTGAAATTTTTTTCCTGCTCTGGCATAAAACTAAAATGTTAGTTTTAGGATAAAGTTCTATCAAAAGTGAGTTCCCAACAGGAAAAAGTACAGTAGACTCAATAACATCTTTAGTGGATCATACTAATAGACAAGTAATTGTAATTTTGCACAATACAAGGTAATTTATTTATTAAGTAATTTATTATAGACTTAATTTTCAGACAATTAATAGATTAGTTTTAGACTTACTTTCGATTTGAGAGTCCTGTTACCCATGGAAACTAGGAGGCAGTTACTTGTATGCAATATAGTACTTTTGCACTCTATAGTGTAGGTGGCTTTGAGAATAATGTTAACATACATGGAACCATTTAAAACATATTTCTATGTTCCATGCAGTATATGGAATAACAATGTTCTTCTTTAAAAGAATAATTTCTCTTAAGTTTGAACCTAGAATATTTAAAAGTTTAAAATGATATTTGAGCATCTGCCTTTCATAGAAAATATATTCTTTTTTGCCTTAAACTTCTTCAAGAACGTAATTATCTTTGATAACTAAATCTAAATTCCATATTTGCTTTCAAAGTGTGGTTATCTTGTTTTCTCTTTGAAGATGTGATCTGATTGTTTTATACTCTTTTTAAAGTATTACTTATAAAAGAATTATGAGCTCAGTATAGATTTTTACCTTAAAATCCTTAACATATCAAGTTGATATTAAAATGCCACACTAGGATCTATCATTAAAACTTCCTATAAAGACCAATTTAACACGATGAACCAATTTGCTAATTAAATTATAGAACCTGTGTAAAAGCTCTATAAATTTAAACTGCTATAATGGAAGTTCAAATTATCAAAGTTGTTATCATAATCACTATTATATTTGTTTCATTAAGAAGGATCAAAAAGTAGGACATATTTCAAACCAAGAACATTCTTTGGTACTCACAATTAGTTATATAAAGTTAAGTAGTGAAGAACCATGAATTTTTGTGGAAGGAGTTACTCTTAAGACTTTATAAGTTTGGTTCTGGTCAAGGTGGCAATGTAGGTAAATGCGGTACTCACCTCTCCCACAACCACAACAAAATTAAAGCTAAACTACAGAACAACCATCATTAAGAACCACCTGAAATCTAGCTGAACAGAAGCCCTACAACTAAGGATATCAAGAAGCCTCATTGAGACTGGTAGGGGGGCAGAGATGCTGAATGGTATGGTTCCACACCCACGTGTGCTGGATAAAAATAGGGAGGGATATCTCAGCTGCAGAGGTCCCCCTTGAAGAGGAGGAGGTTCAAGCTCCACACCAGGCTTCCTAGCTATACCACCAGTGCCAGGAAGAAAAGTGCCCATACTTTTGGCTGTAAACACTGATAGGAATTGAGGCTGAGTGAGACAAGAGGGATTCTGGAGTCCCAGGCAGTTTCCCTTAAAGGGCCTGCATGGGCTTATTCAGACTCACTCCTCAGAGCTCAAGTTCTGGGGCAGCAGCTCAAAAGGCACAAGGAACATCTGGCAGGAGCTGAATTTTCTGGCATCAGGGCAAGAACTAGAAGGGCAGCTTTCTCTTAGACAGAAGTGCTGGTAGAGGCCATTGTTCCTTTTCTGAGCCCTCCCCAACAGAGCCAGCAGGTGGGTGACATATCAGTCTCCATCAACCTATCATTGTTTGCTGACCAATAACTCCTTGAGACCTAGCCCCACCCAACTTTTGGGCCCACCCAAGCTCTTTTTAGTGGTTTTTCCATACTAACAGCCTGTCTTGGCTCATGCTTCAGATGTTCCTAAAATCTCTCAAACAAGCAGCATTTGGCCTTAGCATGTCCAGTACCTCTCATTAAGTGGGCCCAAGGCCTGGCACTAGCAGCAGCCAACTTTGGCTCACAGCTTGGCCTCTCCTGGATACCTCAAAGCCCAGCACAAATAGAAGCCGTTTACAGTTTCCTTTGTAACTCATGCTGGTAGCCCCAGGCAGAACATAGGTGGAGGATGACCTTGGCCTGCATTTCCCAGGAGGCCCCAAGCCAATGAACCTGGTGGACAGCTTCAGATCATGTCAAAGCACCACCCAACCACTTCCACAAGCGACACACTCAGGGGCAGACTCAGTGAGCACCAGAGCCCTGCTAAAGTAAGTTCTGCTCCATGGGGTGGGTCCCTGCACAGCTGATCCTCAGTGGTGGTATGGCCAGTCCTCCCAGCCAATTGGCCTGGGGTAAATCCTTTGAGTTGATGTGCCAACAGCAATTGAGGCTAAACTACAACAAGGAGGTGCACATAGCCCACATGGGGGTGTACCTGAGCACGCAGCTCTGGTGACTTGGAAGGCTATACCACTGGACCCTACAGGACACATACTATGTAAGGCCACCCTACCAACACCTGGAAGCATAGCAGCTCTACCTAATACATAGAAACAAACACAGGCGGGGAGCCAAAATGAGGAGACAAAGAAACATGGCCCAAATGAAAGAACAGAACAAAACTCCAGAAAAAGAACTAAACAAAATGGAGATAAACAACCTACCAGATGCAGAGTTCAAAACACTGGTTATAAGGATGCTGAATGAACTTAGGGAAAGAGTAGATGAACTTAGTAAGATATTCAACAAAGAGATAGGAAATGTAAAAAAAGAACCAGTCAGAAATGAAGACAGTAATTGAAATGAAGAATACATTACAAGGAATCAATAGTAGAGTAGATGAAGCACAGGATCAAATCAGCAATTTGGAAGGTAATCAGAAAACCCCAGTCAGAACAACAAAAAGAAAAAAGAACCCCCCAAAATGATAATTTAAGGAGCCACTGGGACAACTTCAGGCATACCAACACTCACATCATGGGAGTGCCCGAAGGAGAAGAGAGACAGCAAGAAATGAGAACCTATTTGAAAAAATAATAACAGAAAACTTCCCTAACCTGGTGAAGAAAATACATACAAGTCCAGGAAGCACTGAGAGTCCCAAATGAGATAAACCCAAAGAGGCCCACACCAAGATACATCATAATTAAAATGCCAAAGGTCAAAGACAAAGAATCTTAAAAGCAGCAAGAGAAAAGAAGTTAGTTACCTAAAAGAGAGTCCCCTTAGTACTGTCAGCTGATTTCTGAACAGAAACTTGGCAGACCAGAAGGGATTAGCATGAAACAAGATTACTTTACACAGCAAAGCTATCATTTAGAATCCAAGGACAGATAAAGAACTTTCCAGACAAAACCTAAAGAAGTGCAGCACCACCAAAACAGTATTACAAGAAATGTTAAAGGGTTTTCTTTAAGAAGAAGAAGGAAAAAAAGATTTAAAAATATGAAAAATAAAATTATTCAATAAATACATATATAATTACTTTAAATGCAAATGGATTAAATACTGAAATCAAAAGACATACATTGGTTGAACGGTTAAGAAAACAAGACTCCTATATGCTGTCTACAAGAGACTCACTTCAGATCAAAAGGCAGACCGAAAGTAAAAGGATAGAAAAAGATATTTCGTGAAGATGGGAATAAAAACTGGGGTAGCAATACTTACACCAGACAAAATAGACTTTAAAACAATGACTGTATAACCAACAAGAGACAAAGAAGGACCCAGCAATTCTACACTCTGGGTATTTATCCAAAGATACCAAAAACACTAAATCAAAATGAAATATACATCCATATGTTCATTGCAGCATTATTTACAATAGACAAGATATGGAAGCAACCTAAATGTCCATCAATAGTTGAATGGATAAAGAAGAAGTGGTGCATATATACAATGGAATATGGCTCAGCCATTAAAAAAATGAAATCTATGAAATCTTGCCTCCTGCAGCAACAAGGATGAACTTGGAATAGTGCTGAGTGAAATAAGTCAGACAGAGGAAGACAAATGCCATATGATTTCATTCATATGTGGAATCTAAAAACAAATGAAGCAGCAGAAAAGAAACATACTCATAGATAAAGAAAACATTTTGACATTTGCCAGATGGGATGGGGGTTAAAGGGATGGGTGAAAAAGGTGAAGGGATTAAGTACAAATTGGTACTGACAGGATAGTCATGGGGATATAAAGTACAGATAGGGAATATAGTGAATAATATTGTAATAATAGCATGGTGTCAGATGGGTACTAGGTTTATAGGGGTGATCACTTAGTAAGTTATATAAATGTCTAATCACTGGATTATACACCTGAAACTAGTATTGTACATCATCTGTAATTGAAAAATAAAAAATTATTTAAAGTGAAAAAAATGCCCTGGCTCAGTGTGGCTCAGTTGGTTGGAGCATCATCCCATCCACCAAAAGGCTGCGTGTTCTATTCCTGGTCAGGGCACCTGCCTATGTTGTGGGTTTGATCACCAGTCGGGGCATGTACAGAAGGCAACCAATTGATGTTTCTCTTTCTCTCCTTTTGTCTCTCTAAAATCAGTGAAAAAGATGTCCTTGGGTGAGGATAAAAAATTATGAAAAAAATAATGAATAAGACTTTTTAAGTTTAAGAACAATAGTTTAGCTATCCTGAACAGTGAACGTAAAGCTACTACACATTATGAATTGTGCGTAGTACAGTTATTACAACTTATAACCCTAAACAAAAAATTTGGTATGTGTGTTATCATCCCTGGTTTAAAAATTAAGTAGACTTCTTGCTCTGTGGAAAGTTCCTTGAAGCTGGTTCATGAGGGATGTGAACTCAAGCTTTCCAAGGAATTTCTGTGAAATGAACTTGAGGGATAAAGGCCAACAAGGTCTGTCCAGAAAAGTATCCAGCCATGTACTATGAAAAATAGAGACATTTATTGAAGAAGATACAAGAAACACTGTACGTAGGACAATGACACCTCAGTCCCCTTCAAAGTCGGCACCTTGGGACCTCACACCGTTCTCCTAATCACCATCAGCTGCCCCATTATATTTTCCTTATCATCATTATCATCAATGATCTGAAATCTCTTCCCTTTCAAAGCTGATTTTAGTTTTGAAAAACAAAACAAAACAAAAAGACAGAAGACACAGGGTGTCAAATCTGGGACCCTGCCAAATCTGTAAGAGGGCTGAGACACCTGGGTGATTTGATGTTTTGCCAAAAAACTCTGCATGAGACATGATGCATGAGCAGGCACATTGTTGTGATGAAGCTGTCAATCACCAGTTGCCCAGAGCTGCAGACTTCTGAATCATCCAAATAGTTTCTGTGGTGGAATGTTCAAGCTTAATGCAAAATCTGATGCAGATCTGTTGCTCTACTTGCTCAGTCATTTTGAATAAGAGAGCCACACAGTACACATGCTCACTCAACAGTGTCTACCACCCCCACTGACTAGTACAGTGAAGTCATCATTGTTCATGCATGCGCATTTCAGTACACTCTTCTTAGCTTTAGGGTTACATCAATGTCACGCAAACCATTCTCATCATGTTAACAATGGCTGGACTTTTTCTAGACAGACCTCATATTTATCCTTTACAGAGATTCAGAATTGCTTTCATGTAATTTCTTAGTTTATAGTTAATTTTTTTATTTACTGAGTTGTGTCTTAGTTGAGCCATTATAGATATCATCCTCTTTCTTTGGTCATCCTCTTTCTTTGGTCATTATAGATATCATCCTCTTTCTTTGACTGGACCTCACTTTTACTTTTGCTTCCTCTCCCCTGTTGACTTTTCCTCTCCCCTTTTCCTCTTTCTTTCATTGCTTTCTTGCTCTGTGTCGTTATACCTTTGTTTTTCATCTGACTGACTACTTTGGACTAATATTCAGATGGACTAATGAATTTAACTATTATAAGTAAATATATGAATGTGCTCAGAACTGCTTTTCCTTTCTAATTACTACTCAGCCAACTTGGTTCTCCTTACATCAAAATATTGATGTATTTATTGAACATCATCAACTTTCACCTATTTCTCTCGTAGACCTGGCCTCTAATTCTTATATTGTACTCACTAAAAGTAATTCCCTAATGTTAATTAATAATATACTGTAGTGAACTTGTATATGAGTTACCATTGATGCATTTAGATTATCCAACTTTTACCTTACCTATTTACCCAAATTATTAATGACTCCCTGTGCTTGGGTGAAGCCTCTTTGGTAATTTTTTTTATCACTGCTCTCATTGTAATCTGTATTAAACCCAGTGGCATTTAGATATCTTCTTTTATTATGGCTTCTCCTTAATATCTTTCCTTCCAACCTTGTTATTCCGCAATCTTTAGGGTTGAAGTTCTGTCCTCACCCACAAAGCACTGTTTCAATTTCCTTACAATTGATTTCTCCATCATTCTTTAGTACTCCTTATTACATTTTACATCAAAGAAACATTTTCCTGGTGTTTTATCTTTTATGCTTTGCTTATAAATACAAAGTGAAGGGGGAAAATTAGTGGAAAAGAAAGTCCTTAGGAAGAAGAAGAGGCTTAAGGAGAAAGAATTCTCTTGTATCCGAGAGCCAGCTTCTCCACTAATTGCTGCATGCTGTTTCAGTTTGTCCTTTCAGGTTGTGAGCCCACAGGCAAGGCACTCTTTCCTGCCTCTTGGAACATAAAGAAGTACTCTTAGTTATGAAACAAGATAGAATAAATAAGCTCCTTTTCTAAATTTGAACTTAAAATTTCTTGTTACTTTTTCTGTTTCTCATTTAGAATCTGTCACAGTATAAAGACTTAACATTTTTCCTATGTAAGTAGAATCTATGCATAAAATCATTGTTAAATGCCTGAATAATATATCTTGCTTTTTAAAAACATTTCCACATTGTTAGACAGTCACATGTCTTTTTCATAGTTGGGAACTTTCTACGTCTAATTTGGAGGTGCTTCTTGCCGAAGCTCTATTGGCCTCTGTGATTAGATGTAGGAGAGCTCTTATGCGTTGCTGACTTGAGCCATTAGTGAAACAGCCACATAATGGAAATCAGGGATAGCGCAGGTAATCACCCAGCCTTTCTTTACCTGGAGCTGCTTAAAGAACCCAACCGATGCCCAGCCTCTATCTCTTTCTCTCCTCTGGAGGGCTGATAATGGGAGCAGTTTGGCAGCAGGAAGAAATAGCAGTAAATAGCCTGCTAACCTCTTGAATGATGTCAACCAACTTCATGATTCTGGTGACAGGTTTCCCTTTAATTTCACTTTACTACTACATCTGCTTAACTAGACATTAATAATGACAGCCAACATTTACAGGTTCCATAAATAAGTCCAGCACTATTCTAAGCAATTTACATGCATCAACTAATGTGATCGTCTAAATAACCTTTTGATGTTGGATATAGTGTGATTATTACTACTTTTTACAGGTGAGAAAACTGAGTCCCACAGTGGCTAAATAACTTTCTGCAGATCACCAACTATTAGGGACAGACCTGGGATTTAAATCCTGACTCCTAACACTGCCTCACACCTTAGGAAGAGGAGAGAAAGAGAGTGATGCAAGTCATCATTTTCAGTTGTATACAGCCCTTACTTATTATGCATCCAGCAAAGTTGGTGACTCATACCATGAACTAGATTAAAATGTACCTTGCCATCCACTCACCATAATGTGACTAGGAGTTAGGGTCTCAGAAGGGTGCTATTCAGGTGTGGTCTGTAGACCACTCGTGCTTCAGAGACACCCAGGCACGTGTTAGAATTACAAACTCTTGGGTCCCAGCCCAGACCTACACAAACCCTATCCCAGAATTGCAGTCCCTGGGCATGGATCCAAGAATCTGTGTCTGTGTTTTTTAAACAGTTCTCCAGGTAATTTTTATAATAACTAAAGTCTGAGAATCACTAGTGTACAGTTTATGTTCCCAAAGGGCCATAATGATCAAATACCAGCTCAGGACGTGGAATTGGATTTGGGGGTGGGGAGAGGAGTAGACATAACATGAATCAGGCCATGGGGTTTTTTAAATTATTTTAAACTGGAAAAGGATTTTTGTAGACCTAAGAAAGAAAGATAAATTGATTGAGGTTTATGTAGGTCAGGATAATGTATCTCTCTGAGCCCCTAATGCCTTTTTTATGTTAAAGTCAGAAATTTGTTTATATAGAGTAACTTTCCAGAGAACCTCATTGTCTTTCTGGAACTATTATGAAAAACTAGACCATTCTCCCTTTTGTCCCATTCCCAGCAAGAAGGGATCACATTCCCAGCAAGAAGAAATTATGCATGTGTGTGTTCATTAGTGCCATTGCAAAGCAACCCCAGGTGGGGTGAGGAGGCGGGGGTGGGAGGGGTGCACCTGTAGCAGGCATCACTCCCTGTCTGGACACCGGGCCCAGAGCACTGCTGTGTTTTAAGAGATGTTTGTATTTCTGTCAAACTTGACTCAAACTTGACTCTTTGTCTGGAAAAGAGCAAAATGGGAAGAATAGGAAGTAAAGACAGTACAAATACTTTAAGTATGAAAAAGAGAAAAGCGTTAGCTAAAATTCCAAAAAGGATTAGAGAATGAGAGGAGACTATTATGAGGCAAAAGAAAATGGATAAATAATTTACAGAATATAGAAAGTTTTCATTGCTAGTCCAAAAATAGAAGTATATTAGTAATTCATGCATTCCATTTTAAAAATCAGTTTTCTGAATTTTCAAAGAATTCAAATTTCTGAATTTTCTGAAGTATTCTCCCCAAAGAAAACAGCAAACATTTCAAGAAGTGCTTTCTTTTGTCCAAATTGGCAAAATATCATGTGATATTCAAAACTAATATAAAATATAGTTAGTATTTATCTTCAAGTCTCCAGTTATTACCAAAAAAACAAATGAAAATATGTATACAATCTGTTTGAGCAGAAACCCCTTTGGTTACATGGTTATATTTCATAAAAGAAAATGAGATTCAGTAATAAGATTTTATAAAGGCACTGCTTTAATATTGACTTACAAAAGAAATACAACATATTAAAAAGTCCACATGATGAAAACTACAAGAATATCTTGCACATTTTATGCATTATTGCATTTACAAAGTCTAACAAAAATGTGAAAGAAAATATGTATCATTGATAATCAAATTCATGCGATCTGAGCGTTGATTACATTTTCCCAGATTCATAATCACTTACTTTGTAAAAGGCCATTGATGTCAGTGTCTTCATGTATTGCCTTGTGTTAAGTCTTCCTTCCTCTCCTCGGAAAACATTAATCGCAATGTGCTATGCTCTGTGGAGTGAAGAAACAGTTGTGCGTAGTAAGAGTTGGCCCCATGCTCAAGGTGCTCGTTATATGGGAGCATAAGGTGAACACCAGTTCCTCTGCCAGGGCCATGTGGTATGCGAGGAAAACAAGAGCTGTGGAAATAGAAGCAGAGGGGTTCAGCTTGGGAGGAGGACGCAGAGATCATTCCTGGAAGAGCTGGTGTTTGAAGCAGGTATGGAGATCTTTAGGAAGAAATGTGCTTAGAGGTCTGAGTGCAGGAAGTTACAGCCATGGCCGTGCATTCTTTGGATTTGAAGTCGCAAAGTAATGTCTCAGTTCTGTTTTCTCTTGAATTTGAACTCAGAGCCAATCTTCTTAAGAATCCTTAACCAGGAAACAGTAATTGCTTCTCATTCTGTTGGACAAAAATCCAAGACTTATGGAGTAAAAGCCAAGTGTGGTGGACAAGACTCTGTATCTCTCTCCGGGCTTTACCATTGACCAGCTCTGTGACTCAGAAGGAACATTTATCCTTCCCAACCTTATTCTCATTAACTGTAGAATTGGGAGCGTGTCCTTGGTGCTTCTCAAACTGTCTGTGGTATAGTTAACTTTTTGTCCAGTCTCACTGACATCACTAGCAAAATGATCACACACTTGGATATTGGAATGTCAAATCGACATGCAAGCTTGTCAACTCTCATCAAGTTCTGTGCTCACCTCATTGAGAGCAGGTGACAGCTTGTGGGCTGGCAGGTTTTCTGCCTCCACTCTGAGTAGTACTGTCCCAGGTGACGGATAAGCAGACATCAATGTTTAAGGATCTGGTTTTATTCCAATTCCAGCAGAGTTGCAGAGGACATGCATACATATAGTCATGTGCTCATCTTTCTCAGTGGCAATGCCTGCTTTTTAATTTGTCCCACTGACTTGTTCGTATCCATACTTTGCTCCTCTTTGTACTTCTCTCATTTTTCTTTCAAAATGGAAATGGAATCATATCTTTTCAGAATAGGAAAGCCATCTTTTTTCATATTATTAAAGAAATAAGTGTTTTTGAAAAAATCAGGTAGGCTACTTTTTTAAGTCATATTTTAATTCAAATAACAATATATAAAGGAAGAAGTGAACATCACCCATCCTAGCACTTTGAGATCACTGCCAGCATTTTGGTATGTGTCTTCCTGGGCATTTTACAAATATATACAAACATAGATCAATACATATATTTTTAAAATAGGACTTTTTTTTAACAAAAATACTGGCTTTAACCCCACAATTTCCTCCTCAAAATAACATAAACAGCTTTCTGTGTCAATAAGCACTTTTTTCCTCTGTCACTTCCTGATCTGTGTTCCATTATGTGGCTGCTTCTCTCACATTTTAGCTTTGCTGTGGTAAGAATCATTTTGTCGATTTTTATTTCAATGCTTTCTCTTTTATCTGTCAGCAGGCCATGCGTCACACTAGTCCAAAGTGAGTACGATTTCCCATGAACTCTATTAACTGTTAAAACTCTGAGGAGATGGAATGAGTAATTCTCCTATTTGAAATCTTCACATAACATGTGATGAGAGCATCTATGACTATATTTAACAAACATTTACTGTGCCTGGTTTGTGCTACAGTAAATATACCTGACACCTGAGGTGGGTCATGTATCAGGTGTATCACTGTGAGACAGGGTCCTTCAGGAGTCTGTGGTCTAGTGGCCAGAGAGCCACAGAAGGCAGTCTGCCCTGTGTGCCCTGGGCACAGCACTAGCCACCAGCACATTGACTGTGGAGGGTGGGGCTTCAGCTTCAGTTGCCCATTTACCTTGGTCCTATAAATACATTTTTATTGTTAGAGCTATATTATTTTCATAGTTTTTGTTCTTTCTCCAGATTATAAACTTCAGGCCCTGCAAAATCTGGGATCTACTCCACTGCCATTTTTCTCTTCTCCCAGTTGAAGAGCTACAGTGTTATCTACTTGATCTTTTTTTTTTTTTCATATCCCAGGCCCCCACTACATTAGTCTAACTTTGCCTCTTTCCATTCATGCAGCTAAAAATCACCCTCACTGAGATCAATCACCCCCATGTTGATAAACATTTGGACACTTTGCAATTTTCTCCCTGCCTGACTTAGCAGCTGCTCTGTGACTCTCCCCTCTCCTGGTTTTCTTAGTCCCTCGGGGCTCCCAGGCCTGCTCTGAAATACTCCAGTGCCTCATGGGCTGGGTCCAGGCACTAACACCTTGTGGCCTTGTAGGGGTGCCACTGAAGAGTCTGTGTCCCCAAAGGGCTTGCCTGGCATCTGCTGAGGAAGAAGTTAAATGAGGACAGAAACTATTGTGATCAAGACTCGATAGTGTGGATGGTGTGAGAGAAGAAATGTGAACTGAGTCTTGATACTCTATAGTTCTTTGAGCTTAGAACCTTATCAAACTAATTTTTGGTTTTTTTTCAGATTTATTTCTTTATTTACTTATTTATGTTTAAATATATTTTATTGATTATGCTATTACAGTTGTCCCATTACCCCCCTTCATTCCCCTCCACCCTGCACACACTCTCCCACCCATATTCCCCTCCTTTAGTTCATGTCCATGTGTCATAAGTTCTTTAGCTTCTACATTTCCCATACTGTTCTTGCCCTCCCCCTGTCTATTTTCTACCTACCATCTATGCTACTTATTCTCCATACCTTTTCCCCCTCTTTCCTCCTCCCACTCCCCTGTTGCTAACCCTCCATGTGATCTCCATTTCTGTGGTTCTGTTCCTGTTCTAGTTGTTTGCTTAGTTTGTTTTTCTTTTTGTTTTTGTTTTAGGTATGGTTGTAATAATTGTGAGTTTGCTATCATTTTACCATACATGTTTTTATCTTCTTTTTCTTAGATAAGTCCCTTTAACATTTCATAAAATAAGGGCTTGGTGATGATGAACTCCTTTAACTTGACCTAATCTGAGAAGCACTTGATCTGCCCTTCCATGCTAAATGAAAGCTTTGCTGTATAGAGCAATCTGGGATGTAGGTTCTTGCCTTTCATGACTTAAAATACTTCTTTCCAGCCCCTTCTTGCCTGCAAGGTCTCTTTTGAGAAATCAGCTGACAGTCTGATGGGAACTCCTTTGTAGGTTACTGTCTCCTTATCTCTTGCTGCTTCTAGGATTCTCTCCTTCATTTTTACCTTGCCTAATGTAATTATGATGTGCCTTGTTGTGTTCCTCCTTGGGTCCAACTTTTTTGGAATTCTCTGAGCTTCCTGGATTCCTGGAAATCTATTTCCTTTGCCAGATGGGGGAAGTTCTCCTTTATTATTTGTTCAAATAACTTTTCCACTTGTTGCTCTTCCTCTTCCCCTCTGGTACCACTATAATTCAGATGTTGGAACATTTAAAGATGTCCTGGAGGTTCCTAAGCCTCTCCTTATTTTTTTTTTAATTCTTATTTCTTCATTCTTTTCTGGTTCTAAGTTTTTTTCTTATTTCTGGTCCACTCCATTGATGTGAGACCCAGCTTTCATTCCATCATTATTGGTTCCCTTTGCATTTTTTTTTCATTTCACATATTGTAGCCTTCATTTTTTTCATCTAATTTGTGACCAAAATCAACCAATTCTGTGAGCATCCTGATCACCAGTGCTTTGAACTGTGCATCTGATAGGTTGGCTATCTCTTGGTCACTTAAAAGTATTGGCTGTGGGGCTTTCAATTCTGTTTGAGCCTTCCTTTTTTTCCTTTGGTCTGGTTGCGCCTGTTACATATGAGGGGCGGAGCCTTAAGTGTTCACCAGGGCTGGGCACCCCAGTCGGTGGGTTGTGATGCTGTCTGTGGGGGCAGGGTCTGAGAGGGAACAGTGGCATTTGCTCTGCTCTCCATGGGAGCTCAGTCCCTTCTGCTGCTTCCCCGGAGCAAACTGGACCCCTCTGGTGCCAATTCCTGTGTGGGTGGGCTTGTGTACCTGGTGGGACTTTCCAACAGCGTCTTCTGTGAGGCTGGGAGTCTCTCCCTACGCCTAACCCCCACAGGTGTTTTCAATCAGTGCCCCAAGGCTCTGTTTCCCAGCGCTGGGATCCTGGGTTGCACGCAGTGCCGTGCTTCACAATCGCCACCTCGCTGGGTCTGTTGGTTGCCACTCCTCAGCCAGCGTCTGCCAGCTGCCACTTGCGAGCTCAGGGTCAGCCCGCTGCAGTCTTGTGTGCTTCGGATGCCTCACACACCCAGTCCCAATGCTCTCCGCGCCGGAACCCACGCCCGGCTACCTGACTCCATTCCTCCTACCTATTTTAACTTATTGGTTGTCCAACTTCCATACAGTTCAATTTTCTGTCAGTTCTGGTTGTTATTTTGTTTCTAAATTGTTGTCCCTATCTTGGTTGTGCGAGGAGGCACAGTGTGTCTACCTATGCCTCTATCTTGGCTGGAAGTTCCTCAAACTAATGTTTTTGACAAATGTTTGGTTATACATTTGAAATTGCTGTCTCTGTAACTTCCCCATGAGTTAATGGCTACTGCTGAAGTGGTTATTGGTACACAAGGTCCATTGTAGTGGAATTCATTGATTTTCAGTGGAAATAGATATTCATTCCATTGCAAGAGGATAAAAACCCACATTCTGTGCCCACTAGAGAGGGTAAAGGAAGATTGAAGCAAGACCTGAGCATGGGTGCGGGGTGCATGGGTGCTGGTGAGCACCTTGGGTGAGGCCCACTTAGGACACCAGGGCAGTCTCCTAGGGAGACGAGAGTGGAGCTAAGCCTCAGAGGGATGAGGGCAGTCAGATGGAGGGCCATTGCTGAAAGTGAGGCAGCCTTGTGGGGGCCATTTGAGGATCCTTGGCCAGAAGCGGGAGGTGCCTTGGAGGCCACCCTATGCTTAGGGACTTTTCTTCAGCATCCTGGGAGAGGAATAGAAAGTCATTGAAGAAACCAGGTTTTAGGTTCCTCTTCGCGAGTGAAGCAAAAAGACAAGAAGCCAGGCCAGGGACTGGGGAGTCCTGACATGGATGTATTCACAGGGGTGGGGTGAGCTGGAAGAAGAAGTGAGGACATGAAGAAAGTGATTAGGAAAAGATGGGTTAGAGCCAAAATGTTGGGCCCTTCTAGATAAGAGTGTCAATGTAAGAAACATTCAAACCTATGAGACCTTTTATGAGTTTATTTGAGCCAAATTGATAACAATTTCGGGAAGTAAAATCTCAACAGATTGAGAAAATGCTCCAGAAAATGGCACTTTTACCACTTATTTTATACATCAGTATGAAAGGACAAGACATAAGAGGGTTACATGAAAGCCATTGGTGATAGAATAGGGAGGTAGGAGAAGCAAGTCTCTAGGATTGGATAAAAAGTAAAACTAATTAAACACATTCTTTTTTACATAGGTGGATATAGGACAATTAACAGTTAACAATTAACAACAATGAGGGGATTTGTGGTCTCTGCTCTTGTGCAGTGGTTGTGGTCTGAGGGGGTCAGGAAAAAGGAAATGACTTTGATAATCCAAAGGTGTGTTATTGTAGCAAAAAGACAACAAACAGGCTTAGTTAAGGTAAAGACTGACTTTTGTCAGGGAAAAATACCATCCTGGGACTTGACTACCTGGGACCAACACGAACTGCCTTTAGTTAGAAAGTTTTAATTTCACACCATCCTATGTGGTTACTTTAGGTCTCTGAGTTTGTAAGTCCGCCGTGAAGGCCTCCCCTGGGCTTCCCCTGGGCTTCTTAGTGTGTGCCTGCCAACCCACCTTTTTGGGCCCACCACAGCAAGGAACAGAGCAAGGTACTCAAGTAAAGAAAGCAGTGGACACAGAAGGTGCTCCTTTCTACATTTGTTTGTCCCAAACTTAGGGTTACTTAAGTAGGACACAAAGTCTGTGTTCACACTTGATTAGAAGAAAAATGTCAAGCTATGTATACATTTGTCTTTATGAGCTTGATTATTTTGCATTGTCTTTTAGATATTTTGGAGATGCTTAATTGGACAGCTAAAAACCAAATTGTGAAATAAAATCTGATTGTAGATGTTTAAGTTTTTGTTTTGTTCATAATTTTTAGATTTCCTTTTTTTATAAAAGCAAGGGCACAGGTGAGGTTTCAAGAGAGGTTTCTTTCTTTTTTTTTAATGGGACAAAACTTCAGCATTTTTCCATATTTTAAAATCCTAAGTTTTAGGAGAATGTTTCATTTTATAGAAATAAGTCTTGAATTATTATTGAAGAGAATATTTTTCTTCTCAGCAGACCATAATATCAATAACCTCATCCATGAACTGGTAATTTATTAATACCTGGGGAGTTTTCAGTGTTGAGAGAATAAATAATTGTCCTTTGAAATAAATATAAAATTATATTTCTGTAATTAAAGATTTAAATAAGATATCAGCCTGTGTTAAAATTTTTTGACTCAAGGAGTCCCGGCCAAGATGAAGGCATAGGTAGAAACGCTTTGCTTCCCCGCACAACCAAAATAAGGATAACAACCAATTTTTTAAAAAAGAACACCCAGAACTGCCAGAAAATCATTTGCATGGAAGTCCAACAACCAAGGAGTTAAAGAAACATTCATCCAGAACATAGGAGGGGCAGAGACTGGCAGCTGGGGCAGAGAGGACATGCAGCCAAAGCTAGGCAGCAGGCCATGCAGGCAATCCCACATTCTCTCACAGACGAGCTGGGAGGAGCAACCAGGGAAGGAAGCAGGACAGACCGTGAAACCTAGGGTTTCAGTGCAGGGAAACTAAAGACTCAAAACCCCACACTGTAAAAAAATCTTTGGGGGTTATGGCAGCAGGAGAAACTCCTAGCCTCACAAGAGAGTTCGTTGGAGAGACCCACAGGGTTCTAGAATGTACACAAACCCACCCACCTACAATTCAGCACCTGAAAGGGCACAATCTGATTGGGGGGAACGAGGGAAATGGGATGAGAGTGGAGTAAATGGCATTGTTCCCTCTCTGACCCCTCCCTCACACACAGCGACACAACACAACAAAGAGGGTTGCCCTGCCTTGGCAAATACCTAAGGCTTCGCCCCTTACAACGTAACAGGTGCCTGGAGTCAAAGAAATATGGCCCAAATGAAAGAACAGACAAAACTCCAGAAACAGAACTAAGTGACGAGGAGATAGACAACCTGTCTGATGCAGAGTTAAAAACACTGGTAATCAAGGTGCTCACAGAATTGGTTGAGCTTTGGTCACAAAATGAAGGAAGAAGTGAAGGCTACACAAAATGAAATAAAGGAACATATACAGGGAACCAACAGTGAAAAGAAGGAAATGGATTCAAATCAATGATTTGGAGCAGAAGGAAAAAATAAACATTCAATGAGAACAGAATGAAGAAACAAGAATTCAAAAAAGGGAGGAGAGGCTTAGGAACCTTCAGGACAACTTTAAGCATCCCAACATCTGAATCATGGGATTGCTGGAAGGAGAAGAGGAAGGCAAGATATTGAAAACTTACTTGAAAAAAATAATGGAGGAAAATTTCCCCAATCTGGTGAAGGAAATAGACTTCCAGGAAATCCAGGAAGCCCAGAGAGTCCCAAAGAAGTTGGACCCAAGGAGGAGCACACCAAAAGGCACATCATAATTAAGTTACCCAAGATTAAAGATAAGGAGAGAATCTTAAAAACAGCAGAGAAAAGGAGACAGTTACCTACAAAGGAGTTTCCATTAGACTATCAGCTGATTTCTCAGAAGAAACCTTGCAGGAAAGAAGGAGCTGGAAAGAAGTATTCTAAGTCATGAAAGGCAAGGACCTATATCCAAGATTACTCTATCCAGCAAAGCTTTCATTTAGAATGGAAGGGCAGATAAAGTGCTTTCCAGATAAGGTCAAGTTAAAGGAGTTCATCATCACCAAGCCCTTATTATGTGAAATTTCAGAGGGTCTTATCTAAGAAAAAGAAGATGGATCAAAAGTATGAACAGTAAAATGACAACAGTCTCACAGTTATCAACAACTGAACCTAAAAAACAAAAATAAACTAAGCAAACAACTAAAACAAAAGCAGAATCACAGAAATGGAGATCACATGGAGGATTATCAGTGGGGAGGGGGTGGAGGAGAATGGGGGGAAAGGTACAGAAAATAAATAGTATAAATGGTAGGTATAAAATAGACAGGGGGAGGTTAAGAATAGTATAGGAAATGGAGAAGCCAAAGAACTTACGTGTATGACCCATGCGCATGAACTAAGGGGGAATGCTGGAAGGTGGAAGGGGCAGTGCAAGAGGAAGGGGATATAGGGGAGAAAAAATTGGGAAAACTGTAATCACATAATCAATAAAATATACTTTAAAATTTTTTATTCAATTGTACAGAAAATATGTATCAGAAGGTGTGTGTTTCTGTTCACTACACTGTATCTAAACAGTCTTGCAGTGTGACTAAGTTTTAGTGTTGAAACAAAAATTTTAACACTGAAGACAAACACATAACAATACAATGTAAAAGGAAACCTAAGGTATCGCAGCTTGGCAGTATTTCTTGTGTTTTAAGGGGGAGTTTGTGTCTAAGAAAGTATTCTGTTGAACAGATTAGGCATTTCTGAGATTTTAATAGTGCATTTATTGTAGAAGTTAAATTTTGAAAGCCTATTTGTCTTTTTTTCCCTGTAACAGTTTAGGTCCAATCATTGTAGAGTAGAACCAATACATGAAATAGCCTTTTTGTAGATTCTCTACCCTTCCACCCCACCCGCCTCTTAATGGCTCTGCTCAAACCTGAACTTCACATTAAGAGATTATATGGTTTTTAGGATGTTTGTATAAGCAGAGGTTACACTGCAGTTTGAAGTGTAAGCGCCATTTGAATGTATGACAAGGACTGGTCACTCAGAATGTTGGAAGGCAGGCTTTGAACCTCTGACTTACAAAACAATAGAGTTTTTATTTCTATAGAACCAACTCAGGTAATAATCAGTTTGATCCCAGCTTTCAGGAAATTGGAGAAGTAAGTCTCAAAGTCACGTAGTAATACTAATTAAAAAATCAGCATTTAGTTATATTCAACTTTGAAGGAATATCAGTTATTCTTTTAAACACATCTTCTTCTTGTTCCAGCGCATAAAGTCTGGCAGAGATGGCAGCGGAGGTTCCCGTAGCAAGAGAGAAAGTAGTGCTGGCAGTGGTGAGTGTTTTCTGTCATCTTGAAGTTCTGGATTAGTACATGGGCTTCTGCAAACATTTTCAAACAATCCAAAAGTGTCCTTTACCTGTTTGTTTGTGTGCTTGTTTGCTGTATGCACAGTAAAACCTCACTTATTCTAACTAATTTTGCAGGCAGGCAGTCTGATATGTAAATTGAGTATAAATATTAGCAATTTTAGTTCTTAACCATACTTGTTTCTGCTAATTACATAACAAATGAGTTCAAGCTGGATAAATTATTATAGATTTAATGAGGTTTTACTGTGTAAAATTTGTAAACTTACATTTTAAGGAAGTATCATGAGAAGTAAGATGGTCTTATAGAATACAGACAGTCCTGGGTCTTGAGCCTCACTTTCAGTGTAGAAAACAGTGCCCGTCTAGGACCTGAGGGACACGGTTCTCCTTCTGGTCTTGATCGTGACAACCATGTGCCTTTGGAGCAGTCCTAAATACTGGAGGATGTTGGCGATTTCTAAAGTTGTTTGCATCTCCAAAGTCCTTGACTTTGTAACCACCCATGACATCATCACCTAATAAGAAGGTTGGTTTGGCAAGTCTTCATTCCCTTTTTCCCATCAACAAAATCTACCTTCTTCCTCTACTTCAGGGGATAGTTGTAGTTAAATTTAGTAGAAATTTGGTAGTTTTAAGGAAACTATGAGAAAACTAAATGCCAAATGGAACAGATAAACACAGCTCCATTCTCTCACATCCGTACTTAGCAGGGTCGTGTATATGGGACCCAGCCTAGCTACATTCTGTCGTGCCTGTGATCTAGGAGTCAGGGCAAGCAAGATGGGAGTGACCCTTAGTTAGGCAGGCCTTTCATTAATCAACAACCTTTACTGGATGCGTCCTTGGTGCCCAACACTGTGTTTAGTGCCAAGGACACAGAGAAGAGTAAAATGGTGACCCCTATGCTCTAGAAAATTCAAATGTAGCTGGAAAGACACACAAGGTTCTGGTGCTGAGGGGGCTGCCACAACTGAGACAAGCATCTGTGTTTTTCAAGATTCAATGCTAACGACTACACCGGGGACAATGGCTGTTGATAGAAGTCAGAGATATGCTTCACCAAGTACGTTAGGCAGTTAGTCATTGGTGCCTCTAGTTCTAGCAAGACAGCCTGACCCTCCAAGGCTCAGTCCAGCATCTCCCCCGACCCTCCTAGTCCTGACTGAGTAACCCTTAGATCGCAGGAACTGTTACTCAAGAACCAGCCACCTCCTGTCTCATCAGACTACTGGTCATGCTGGACACCAGTGACCCCATACTGGCCCCCAGCCTTCAACTGTACCTCAGTTTTGCCACCACCTCACCCCTGCTCGTGCTTTACCATATGCCTTTGATTGTCTGGGGTTGGATGTAGCTGTACTCCAGGTCTGAGAAACGGGCCCCTGCAGTTGTCTGTAAGCCTGAGACGGCAATCTGGGCCCACAGCCCTTCTCCAAGCCTCAGGGGCAGGTGTGCTGTGGAATTTAGCATTTTTTTGGAGTTTAGAAAGGTAATACGGTGCATTAGCCATAGAGTGTGGAATTCCCAGGAGAGTACTTCATCATTGAATAAAATAATAATTTAGTGAAACAATGATATTTACATTTACAGTAAATAATGGCTAAAAATCACTTCAGGGCAAGTTAGGTTTGATGCCCAAGAAGTTTCCATACTGCCACCTAAACACATGGCTTTCAGATCTCTCTATTTGGAATTGTGGATGAGGGATCATGGACCTATATGTGCCCAGAATGCATTGACCATCCAAGAAGTCGGTGGACCAGCTAAAGAAGCCCTGGAAAGGTGCTGCTGCTGGTGCACCCTTCCTCTTAGGAAGCCGTTGTCCCTGATATGAGTTCTTTTGAAATTGAGTGTCCCACTAGAGAATAGTTGCTTTGAATAACCCCTAAGGAAGTATTCATTGTTTACTAAAATTCTGGGACCAGATTCATCCTCTAAGGATTCTACATTTCCTCTAAAAATTTTAAGTTCAGAGCCACCAACCAGTCCTTCCCTAAACAGCAACAGCCCTCCCTGGTACCTCATGAAATGTGTCCAGTGGTGACCCCGATATATTCATTTTGAAAATTTGCTTCAGGAACATCACGACCTCCTAATGGGATGCCAGGGCAGGCCCAGAACAGTTGAGTATGTTGAGGTTTAACCAGAGCCCCAAGAAGGTATCCCCAGGCTGACTCCAATGTCCTGCCTCTCAGATACACCAGAAAGGACAAGGTGCACCTCAGGGGCCACCAAGGTAACAGGTCCTCTGACATGAAGTGCTGTTCAGCCTTCCTAGGACACCCTTTCCCTAATACTTCTGGGACTGTGCTGCACCTCAGAGCAAAACAGTCTGGTTGGTGACGCCAAGGCTGACATGTAAGGAGAAGAGCTGCCTGATCTGACTCCATGTGCAGAGAGGCCTCTGTTAGGAAGTCATCTCCTGGTTCTGGGCTCCCTGCTGCTGCTTGCTCTTAGTAAGTTTTCTTCCCTTTGTTTAGTCCACTTCCATCCAGCACAAATAAGTCCTCTCTTACCCCAGGGCATTAGGGAGTAGAAACTGGTGTGGACAAATTTTTGCAATCCGGGTTTCATGTTCCCATGCTCTTGGCCCAAGTTGAAGGCACTAAATGGTTCCTTACCAGGTGACTTGCCTGCTTCCCTCACCCCCCATTTGCTTCTCTGTTCCTTATTTCTTCCCTTCATCCTGAAGCCCAAGGTGGAGGCCTTTTTGATGACAGGGATCATGTTTTCTGCCTCCTTTCTTCAGTTCTCAGCACAGGCCCAGGGTAAGGCTACCTCTGGCTTCAAAGTCCAAGTAAACCATGCTGTGGCCCCCACTTACTGCCTCCTCTCTTTCCCCTTGTGCCACCCAGCACCCCACAGCACACTGGATACACCCACACTCCACACCAGCACCAATCACTCTACAAGGCTGTCCCTTATCCACTTGTCATTCAGGAATTCCCAGGACAAATCTCTACATAAAGGGAGCCCCAATCTCACCCATCTCCCACCTCTAATCTATAAAACCTAGACATGTACAGTTCGAGCTTAACATGGAAATATTTGGCCCTTTGGCCTGGATAAGATGCACAGTTCAATTGGGAGAACTGTGTGAATCCAAATGATGCCAGCTATAAGCTAGTTTAAGTATAATAATGTAATTGCAATGCCTGCAACTTGATTTCTAGAGCATTGCCCAGGACAGAGGACCATGGGGAACTAAAATGCATCGTCATTATTTGTTTATATATTGTAAAATAGCTATTTCTGATATGCTCAAGGGCCCTTGGAAATTGTTCTGTTTTTGTGGATTAGGCTAGTCTCCTGGCAGCCTGATTTTTGCTGTTAATTTTCTCAGTAAACCTCAGCTTCTCCCCTCTTCAGTGGGAGCTTCTGAGTCAGTCAGTCAGTCTGTGATGGGCCAGGAATCTGCATTTCTGGCAAGGTCCCAGATGATGCTGCTGTCCCTGGGACCATGCTTTAATAACCACTGCTGTATCTTCAGTGAGATGATACAGAATTCAATGTGACAGAGTATCTCTAAATCACCAAATTTAAAATCACAGTGTTTGGTGGTCTGTTGATCCAACCTCAGCCTCTTGTCCTGGATCTGTCACAGCCAAGCTGGTGTGAGCATTACCCGCACAACCTACAGAGGGCTGCACTGGACTGGGTGTGCTCTGGTGCTGAATAAGTGTGGCTGTTATGATTATTATTTGATACAAATTGCACTGAAAGGTAGTACTGCCTGGTGTAGAATTTTGAATATCCATTCCAGGATTGTCAGCACATCAATTTGCTTTTAAATAGAATAAATGAAATGAAATGAATTTGTTTTAACTATTTGAAATAATGATGTATTTCCCTTTTAAATGCACAATTTGGGGTTAAGGTTTTAGCGGCTCAGTACCAAACATCACTCAGTTCAGAAGAAACGTTGAGTCAGCTCCTATAAGGAGAGCTGTGTCCCTGAAGTTTATAGTCTCAGTGGTGAGCATGTGCTCATCCCACACTGACAAATTGGACGAGAGCAGGGACTAAGCTCCTGCGTGTCATGTTAGCTGCACTCAAAGGCCAGGAGACCACAGACCACCTCAGCTTCTCACATGTTCCTATCCTCAGACACAGAGCCTTCCAAACGGCATCAGTCCTCTAGTATGATGCTGGCATTTGTGACTTGCTTTCAGTGCTGTGCTGTTAAGGCTACATTTCAAAATTGGTTTTTGTTTACTCCATGTGAAACTTAATGGTTTGCTGCATTTTCAGTTTAATTTTTATGTCTTGGCTGTGAACTTTTTCTACAAAAAAGTATCTCAGTTTTATACCAAAATAATTTTATAATGAAAATTATAGGATATTATGACTCAGTGAACAGAAATTCACTTTAAGTTCAACTTTTTGAAGAACGTTTTTTATAAAGTACATTGTAAACACATTTTTTATCTTAAAAAACAAGTTTTATTTTACGACTGTAGTCAAAGGTGGGCAAGTTCTTTGCCTAGAATACCTTTGCGTAGTTTTGCTGGGCCTCAGTGGTGTCACAGTGTCCACCACATATGAAGGGACAAAAGATCACTATCTAAGGAGGGGCGATAGAAAATCTAAGTGAATACAGCCAAATTCTGAGAATCAAATCAACAGAATGTAGGTAATCTGGGAGGAGAGAGTGAGTCTGTGCAAGATGAAAAAAAGCCTTCAAACACCGCTGGGGTTGGGGCCTCCTACTTCTCAAGAGTGTCACCCCTATCAGCTCCATCCCATGTAGGCACCCACTTCACTGCGGAAATCTCAGGAAAAACTGTACTGGACATCCTGGCTGCTCCACACTTCCAGGCTTGGCAGCACCACACTGAACTTTGTTAGTAAGGACTATTAGAAGACAGTTAGCAGTGTCACTGTTGCACCAACATATTCAGTGTCAGAGCCTGAAGCAATGTGTCTGTTAGTCCACACTGCTGCTCTGATCTAATGTGTTACCTGTCCTCTGGTACAGTGACTTGCTAAGCCAGGTGTCAGCACACTTCCTGTAGAGGCCCAGGTGGTAGGTGGATGAGACTCAAGGGCTATGTCCTCTCATCCACTGGGATTCGAGACCTCAGAGATAGCATGTAAGTGGACAGGCACAGCTGTGACCTCACCTTCATATTCAGACACTGAATTCCGAATGTTGTGTAAATGTCATGTGCCACAAAATATTATTCATCTTTACCTTTTTCCCCAGCCACTATAAATTATTGTTAACTCACTAAACATTCAAAAACAGGGATGGGCTAGGTTGAGCCCACAGACTGTACTTAGCTGATTCCTGTTCTACACCCAACTCTCCATGAACATTCTTGGTCATGACAGGTGGAGCTCAGAAATGTCCTTTTGACCAGAGCACCAGTCACAGCTATCTAACCCAAGTATACAGCTGTGTAGTGAGGCTCTCTATCATTGAACTCTTCTTCTTAACATGACCTCAGCTGTTTACAGTGGTGCCACCTCCAAATTGTCAGACACAGAATAACAGAATGATGAGGCATTGTGTCAACATAAGGTGCCCCTTCCCTCTAGCAATTAGCTTGCTGCCCTTATTTTGAGATCATTGCAGTTAGTCCCTCAGTTCTGGTATCATTCAGCATCCATGTACTCCCTTTTTCAAATTACCACATCTTATGTGACTTTGGGCAAACTACTTAATCTCTTTGTCACAGCTTCCTCCTCAGTCAAATGGGAATGAACATATGACCTACGTGGTAAGGTTGTTGAGAGGAGAAGCTGAGTTTACACATGGAAGTGCTAGCAAGGGTGATTCCTTTGACCACGAAGAACGCGGGCAGTACACAAACTCTAGTGCCTACCTCTGGGTAGGGTAGGCACTAGATGTGCGAGGGTCCATGTGCACATCTGCTTGATGTATGCTTCAGTTTGTTCTTGGTTTTTTTCCTAACATTGTGTCTCATGTTTGTCTGTGCATGAAGGCCAGTGTCAGCACGTGGACCATAGTCTTACTGTTTACAAAAGAGGGTTTTTAGCAAAAATACTAGAAATTATATCTACAAATGAGTGGTGATTTTTGAAGTTACCAATTTGGAAATTAGAGCATTTATTCCAGTGATGATATAGTTAATCAGAACATTCATGAAATACCTCTTTTGGAATTTCCATCATATGCAAATCACAAAAAGCACAGGAAATCCAGTCTAAAAATTTTACAGATATGTATACTATATATATTTAAATGTGATAAAATATGTAAATTATATGTATTACATCTATAAATTTCTACATGTGTTATATGCATAGTTTATGCATACAGTTGTTTCCCTTGTGCCTTCCTGTCTTCCTGCCTTCCTATCAACAAATAAGCATTTATCAAGTTCCTGACCATCATGGTTACTCAAGAAATACCTATCCCCTTCCAGCTTCTTCTCCCATATCCTTTTTATATGCCAAGTGCTGAGTTAAGCATTTAGGATGTGAAGTCTAGTAAAAATAAAATAAATTATCTACTTTGCTTCCATCTTCACTGGTCCCTCCACAGGCTCTCTCTGCCTCTCAGTGTTGCCTATTACAGTGACTGTCAGAGCTGACTTCTCCAGTTGTGATGGGTAGTAATACTATCAGAGAAACAAATGGAGGGAGTGAGCAGTGCAGTAAAACTGAGTCTTGCAGCTAGAATGAGATAAGCATGAGCTGACGTTCTCAGAGTACAGCGGGGCCCTGGCCATGGGCCCTGTGCGGTTATGTGCAGTGGTGTCACATGTGCTGCCAGGCCATGACTTCCTCAGGTGCGGGTCTGGGAAGGAACTTTGGATCCGTGTCCACTTAGCTCTCAAAAGGGAAGGGGCAAAGGAAGATCAGCCTCCTCATGACAAAGGGTAGGTCATTGGCAAGTTGTGCTATGAAGTATGTTCAACAGTTGATTCATGAGAAAGAGAGGGAGAGAAACGTCACTGCCTGGTTGTCTCTCACATGTTCCCTGCTGGGGACCTGGCCCACACCCCAGACATGTGCCCTGACTGGGAATCCAGCCGGCAACCCTTTTGTTCACAGGGGGGCACTCAATCCACTAAGTCACACCAACCAGGGCCCCCACAGTTATTTACACCTAGAGATTTTCAGGCTTTATTTCCCCATGCTAGAACCCTGGTTTGGGTGGTCTGTCTCACTTCCCAGTTGTTCCTCCTGGCTTATCCACACAAAAATGTGGGATCACCCTATCCTCCAGTTGCCACCTTGCCACATGTCCTCTTGGCCCAGGCTTCCCATCTCTGCCCCTCCTATCAGTCTAGATGAATGTTTCTTCTTTAACTCCTTATTTGTCAGACTTCCATACAGTTCAATTTTCTGGCAGTTCTGGTCTTTTTTTTTTTTTTTAATTTGTTGTCGTTCTTTTCATTGTGTAAGGAGGTGCAGTATGTCTACCTACACTTCCATCTTGGCTGGAACTTCGTAACTTTTTCTTATTTTCATTACTAGTATATTATGTACTCAGTTTGTTAAAATCATTGAATTTAAATCATAAAATCTTTGTCATATCTAATTCTGTTTAAGGAATTAACAAGAATGAAGTACATTGCTTTTCATTTTTAGTTCTTTTTCTGCTTTCAGTTTTTTTCTGCTTTTAGTTTATCTACAACTGTAAATAATTTTCATACTCTTTTTTCTTTCTACTGTGTAGCATTCCATTGTGTGAATGTACCACAGTTATTTGATCCACTCATTTACTGACAGTTCCTTAGGCTGTTTGTAGACCTGGGATATTATGAATAACACTGTTACGAACACTGGGGTACATAGGTTCTTTTGTATTGGTGTTTCAGGATTCTTAGGGTATAATCCCAGCAGTGGAATTACTGGATCAAAAGGAAGTTCTATTTTTAGGTTTTTTTTTAGGAAATTCCATACTGTTTTCCACAGTGGCTATACCAGTCTACATTCCCACCAACAGTGCACTAGGGTTCCCTTTTCTGCACAACCTCGCCAGCACTTGTTGTTTGTTGATTTGTTTATGATGGCCATTCTGACCGGTATGAGGCCACAACGTGGATGGAACTGGAGAGTATTATTCTAAATGAAATAAGTCAGATGGCAAAAGACAAATGCCGTGTGATCACCTATAACAGGGATCTAATGAACAAAATAAACAAACAAATAAAATAGAACCAGAGGCATAGAAACAAGGAACAGACTGACAGTGTGACCAGTGGGGTTAGGGGAGGGGGAGAAGGGGGAAAGAAGGGGAAACGTCTAGTGAAGGCACGTGTATGGATGACTCATGGACGTGAACGACAGGGTGGGCACTGACTGTGGGAGTGGAGAGTGGGCAGGACGGGGAGAGCAATGGGGAAAATTGGGACAAGTATAATAGAACAATAGTAAAATAAAAAATAATAATTTTCATGCTCTTAACCATATTCTTTCTCAGTAAGTAAAGACTGTTCCCTTGAAAACTGACTTAATTTTTATTGGAAGAGAACATATGGGGGAAGTTTTGTAGTTAACCTCTTAACTTAATTTGTTCCATGAATAGAGCCTATGTCATAAAACTATCTCACAAAAAAAAGAACACATGTTTAAAAACTGTAACATCCTAAAATGTTGTAAATAGGTCACCTTCTTAGTATGAGTTGCCTTGTAAAGATTTTAATCAAAGCAGGATGTCATCTGCCCTGTAGCAAAGGAGCTGTGAGAATTTTTCCAAGTCTCAAGATTACAAACTTGCTTTATAAGTTGAAGGCAAGAAGAGCGAGCATCTCTGCTGCTCTGGGGATGGGATGAGGGTCTAAAACAGGACTGTGAAAAGAGATTGTGAGTTTGATTTGTCTGAATGTTTGTCATTCAGACAGCTACATATCATGATGAGCTAAACTGCCAAGGTTGGAATAGCATATGGCAGGAATATATGAATAAGACCACAGTTCTTTATATATACTTTCCACGTCTCTATGAAAAGTGCCGCACTTTACATAGATCCTTTGCCAAAATAGACATTACTGTGTATGGGCAAGGACCATGCTGGCAGTCGGAAAACCTGGATTTTGGTGTTGCCTTGCCGCCAACTATGGACTCTTAAACAACTGACTTCAACTCCCTCAGCCAGTTTCTCATCTGTAAAACAAAGAGGTTAGACACCTTTTTAGTGACATTTTTGTGTATTTCTCCTGGCTGTGAAATTATTACAGACTTCTATTTCTGACAGTAAGAGGGACTGAATGTTTAGGGAAACTCCTCTACTTAGAGCACTCCTGAAAACTGGACTGAGTACTTTTTAAAAAGGGGAAGGAAAAAGAAATAAGAAAATGAAAAAAAAAAACTTTTTAAACTCATGGCTGAGTTTGCAAGAAAGAAGGGAATTATTTGGAAGCCAAAAATGAGTTGAAAACTTAAATTCAAACAAGTACAGAAGCTGGTGTTTGCCCTGGCAAATTTCTAGTGGCCTAGAGCCTGGACTCTGGCACTCATAGAGAAAAAGAAATAAAGCTTAGGGCTCCAAAAGATCAGATCAAAAACTCCCCTTCACAGAGCCAGGACCCTTAGACAACCATACCCTCCAAGGGTCAAATAGAAAAGGATTTACCACACAAAGGATGAGTTTCCACCTTGGTTCTGTTGAAATGTCATAAACATGGGAAGCTTCTTTGAAATTCCTAACCATAAGCCCTCATATGGTTTTGGAGCTAGAATACATTACCTGCGTGGCCTGGAAAAATCAAAGCTAAAAGTTTGGTATAGAATGGAATTGAATGGTGGTGTTCCCAGGGGCATAGAAGAAACAAATTTAATCCTCCCTGGAGGAATATACTTTAAATAAGTTTTAAACAATAGCTTCAGATAAAGTTCCAAAGATCAAGAACCTTCAACTTTAAGAAAACGCATGAGGAAATAAGCCTCTATGAATGAGCAACAGAAACTATAGAATCTAGTCTTCAGAGATGGCATATAATTATCAAATAAAGAATAGATTTTAAAAGTGAGAACACACATATCTCTTGTTACATGAACCCTAGAACTGAATAGATTCAGATACTTTTTTGAGGTAGTGTTGTTATCCTCTTCTATCTGAACTCTAACATTTGCTGTCCAAAATTTAGGAATCAGCCCTGGCTGGTGTGACTCAGTGAATGTGAACCAAAGGGTCGCCAGTTCGATTCCCAGTCAGGGCACACGCCTGGGTTTCAGGCCAGGTGACCAGTGGGGGGCGCGCAAGAGGCAACCACGCATTGATGTTTCTCTCTCTTTCTTTCTCTCTCCCTTCCCCTCCCTCTAAAAATAAATTAATAAAATCTTTTAAAAAGTAAAGTAAGCCCTGGCCATTGTGGCTCAGTGGCTGAGTGCCAGCCTGTGAATAAAGGGTCACCAATTTAATTCGTGATCTAGGGCACATGCCTGGGTTGTAGGCCAGGTCCCCGGTAGGGAGAGCATGAGAGGCAACCACACATTGATGTTTCTTTCCCTCTCACTCTCTCCCTTTCCTTCCATAAAAAATAAATAAATAAAATCTTTTTAAAAAATAAAGTAAAATTTAGGAATCTGGTAACACAGAATGCCCCATCATCCAAATTCTAACTATACAAATTCAGGAGTTGCTATCAGACAGTGAGAAATACTTTTATATTTTAAGTATAACAATGGGATAAAAGAATATAAAAATTAGTAAGCAGACCTGAAAAAACAAATTGAACCTCCAAACATGAACAATGTGATGGAAATAAAAAATGCAATAGATGGTTTAAAGAAGGGGTCAGAAACCTACAGCCTGCAGACCAAATCTGGCTTAATTGACTACCTGTTTTTGTCAATAAAGTTTTACTGGAGTATAGCCATACTCAATCATTTATAGTCAGACCATATGGTATGAAAAGTCTAAAGTCTTTACTATCTCGTCTTTACAGAAAAAGCTTCCTGGCCGGTGAAAAATATATTAGATCAGATGAAAAGACAGTTCATGACCTGGGAGATAGAGCTGAAGAAATTACCCAGAATGCAGGACAAAGCAACAGGAAATAGAAGGGTTTAAGAGACATGAAGGATATAGTAGAAGGTCTAACATACCTATAATAAAAGACTCTGTCAATTAGGGAAAGGAAATAATGAGTAAATGGCTGAGAATTTTTTAGAATTAATGAGATCCTCAAACTTACAAAGCTAAATCAAAAGTGGGATAAATAAAAAGAAAGAATAATTGTAGTACATCAGTCAAATTACAATATACAAAAATTGAAAAACTCTTGCTGACTTCTCAAAGTTGAAAATTGAAACCAGAAATAGTGGAATTAAACCATCATATTGCTGTCTCCAGTGGAGTCCCTTAACCTCATAAAGGTAATAAAATTTCCTAAAATACTACCAAAAATGAATACTGTTATAGAAAATGTAGACTTCCAGATAAAAAATAAAGAAAAAAAACTAGTTACTCAACATACCATATCCAAAGATGAATGCGTATAGTTTATCTTGTTTTTTATTTTATTATTTTTACATTATGGTTTATTTTATTGTTTTTGCTAATACTGCTGTCCCATATTTTCCCCCTTTGCTGCCCTCTACCCAGCTCCCCCCCACACACACCTTCAGGCCGTCCCCACACCACTGACCATGTCCATGGGTCATGCACATATGTTCTTTGGCTACTCTATTCCCTATGCTGTACTTTACATCCCCATGACCATTCTGTAACTACCAATTTGTACTTCTTAATTCCTTCACCGTTTTTGCCCATACATCCAACACCCTCCCATCTCTCAACAATCACAATGTTCTCTGTATCTATAACTCCATTTCTGTTCTACTTGTTTATTTTGTTTTGTTTTTTTTTAATCAATTGTTGATAGATGTGTTTATTGCCATTGCATTCTTTATATTTTTTATCATCTTCTTCTTAGAGAAGACCCTTTAACATTTCATATAATACTGGTTTGATGGTGATGAACTCCTTCAGTTTATTTTTGTCTGATAAGCTCTTTATGAGTCCTTTGATTCTAAATAACAACTTGGCTGGGTAGAGTAATCTCGGTTGTAGGTGTTTGTTTTTCATCCCTTTGAATATTTCTTGTCAATCCCTTTTAGCCTGCAAAGTTTCTTTTGAGAAATTAGTCGACAGTCTGATGGGAGCTCCTTTGTAGATAACTGTTTTTCTCTTGCTCCTTTTAAGATTCTCTCTTTGTCCTTAAACTTTGGTATTTTAATTAAGATGTGTCTTGGTGTGTTCCTCTTTGGGTCCAACTTGTTTGGAACTCTCTGTGCTTCCTGGACTTGTGTGTCCATTTTCTTCACCAAGTTAGAGAAGTTTTCTGACATTATTTTTCAAATAGATTTCTAATTTCTTGCTCTCTCTCTTCTCCTGGCACCCCCATGATGCAAATGTTGGTATACTTGAAGTTGTCCCAGAGGCTATTTTTACTATCCTAATTTTTTTGTATTCTCTCTTTGTTTTTTTTTAATATATATTATTGATTATGCTATTACAGTTGTCCCATTATTTTCTTCCCTTTGTTCCCCTCTGCCCTGCATCCCACCACCCACCATCATTCCCCCTCCCCCTTAGTTCATGTCCATGGATCGTACATATAAGTTCTTTGGCTTTTCCATTTCCCATACTATTTTTAAGCTCCCCTTGTCTATTTTGTACCTATCATTTATGCTTCTTATTCCCTGTACCTTTCCCCCCGTTCTCCCCACTACCCCTCCCCACTGATAACCCTCCATGTGATCTGCATTTCTGTGATTCTGTTCCTGTTCTAGTTGTTTGCTTAGTTCATCTTTGTTTTTTTTTAAGATTTTATTTATTTATTTTTAGAGAGGGAAGGCAGGGAGATAGAGAGAGAGAGAGAGGGAGAGAGAGAAACATCAATGTGCGGTTTCTGGGGGTTATGGCCTGCAACCCAGGCATGTACCCTGGCTGGGAATCGAACCTGTGACACTTTGGTTCAAAGCCCATGCTCAATCCACTGAGCTACGCCAGCCAGGTCATCTTTGTTTTTGTTTCTGTTCTTAGGTTCAGTTGATAGTTGTGAGTTTGTTGTCATTTTACTGTTCATATTTTTTATTTTCTTCTTTTTCTTAGATAAGTCCTTTTAACATTTCATATAATAAGGGCTTGGTGATGATGAACTCCTTTAACTTGACCTTATCTGGGAAGCACTTCATCTGCCCTTCCATTCTAAATGATAGCTTTGCTGGATAGAATATTCTTGGATGTAGGTACTTGCCTTTCATGACTTGGAGTACTTCTCCCCATCCCCTTCTTGCCTGCAAGGTTTCTTTTGAGAAATCATCTACTAGCCTTATGGGAACTCCTTTGTAGGTAACTGTCTCCTTTTCTCTTGCTTCTTTTAAGATTCTCTCCTTCTCTTTAACCTTGGCTATTATAATTATGATGTGCCTTGGTGTGTGTTTCCTTAGGTACAACTTCTTTGGGACTCTCTGAGCTCGCTGGACTTCCTGGAAGTCTGTTTCCTTTGACAGATTAGGGAAGTTCTCCTTCCTTATGTTTTCAAATAAGCTTTCTATTTCTCACTCTGCCTTTTTTTTCTTCTGGCACCCCTATTATTCGGATGTTGGAATGTCTAAAGTTGTCTGGAGCTTCCTAAGCCTCTCCTCATTGTGTTGAGTTCTCATTTCTTCATTCTGTTCTGGTTGAGTGTTCATTTTTTCCTTCTGCTCCAAACCATTGATTTGAGTCCTGGCTTTCCTTCCCATCACTGTTGGTTCCCTGTACATTTTCCTTTATTTCACTTTTCATACCCATCACTTTTCCCTCTATTTTGCAATCATATTCAACCATTTCTGTAAGCATCCTGATTACCAGTGTTTTGAACTCTGCACCTGATAAGTTGGCTGTCTCTTCATCACTTACTTGTGTTTTTTCTGTTCTTTCATCAACAGAGCTTTGATCTGTTCTTTCATTTGGGCCTTTTTGGTCTCAGTGCATCGGTTATGTAGTAAGGGGAGGAGTCTTAGGTATTCACCAGAGTGGACCAGGGTGGGGCAACGCAGGTCACTGTGTTCTGCTGCTGTCTGTGGGAGAGGAGTCAGAGAGGGAACAATAGCATTTGCTCAGCTCTTGGTGGCTTTCAATCACTTCCTCCATTGCCCCCATGCAAATTGGGCCCTTCTGATGCTGACTCCTGGGTGGGTGGTTTTGTGTACGTTCTAGAACTCAGTGGGTCTCTCCAATGGACTCTCCTGTGAGGCTGGGAGTTTCTCCTGCTCCCTGAATCCCCACAGGTTTTTTCAGTCAGAGGTTTTGAGGCTTTATTTCCCCACACTGGAACCCTGGGTTGTGTGGTCTGTCTTGTTCCCCAGTTGTTCCTCCCGGTTTATCCGCACACAAACATGGGGCCTGGTCCTCCAGTTCCTGCCTTGCCACACATCCTCTGCCTATCTCCACCCCTCCTACTGGTCTGGAAGAATGTTTCTTCTTTATCTCCTTGGTTGTCGGACTTCCAAACAATTTTGGAATTGTTCAGTTTTCTGGCAGTTCTGGTTATTTTTTGTTTTTAAATCTGTTGCTGTCCTTCTTTTAGTTGTGCAAGAAGGCACAGTGTATCTACTACATATGCCTCCATCTTGGCTGGTGGATTCTTTTTTTCTTTTTGCTGTTCTGACTGGCTCTTTTTTGCTTCCTTATGTTCCCAATCTTTGATTTGATTCTTGGCTTCATCCACTCTACTGTTGATTCCCTGTAAATTGTTCCTTATTTTAATTAGTATATCCTTTGCTTCTGGCTGGATTTTTTAATGCTATTGAGGCCTTCGCTAGATTTTTTGAGTATTCTTTTAACCAGCGTTTTGAACTCTGCATCTAATAGATTGCTTGTATCCATTTTATTTAGTTCATTTTCTGGAGTTTTGATCTGTTATTTCATTTGGGCCATGTTTCTTTGTCTCCTCATTTTGGTAGCATCCCTGAGTTTATTTCTATGTCCTAGGTAGAGCTGCTCTGTCTCACAGGTTGATAAAGTGACCTAATCTAGTAGGTGTCCTGTAGAGCCCAGTGGCACAGCCTCCCCTATTATCTAAGCTGGGTACTCAAGGTGTGTCCACTGTGTGGGCTTATATACCCTCCTGTTGTAGTTGAGCCTTGATTGCTGTTGGTACATCCAAAGTCAGCTACCGCCTGTGTTCTGTCTAGTCACACAGCATAATATACAGAATGATTTGCAGATGGCCACTACTTATGCTAGACTTTGAAGTGCCCAGGTGAGGGCAAGCTGTGAACCAAGGCTGGCTGCTGCTAGTGCTGGGCCTGGAGCAACTTAGGAAGAGGTACTGGGCTCCCTGAAGCTAGATGCTGCTTGCTTGAGAGAATTTAGGAAAATCTGAAGCATGAGCCAAGACAGGCCATTTGTATGGAAAACCCACTGGAAACAGCTTTACAGGCCCAAAAGCTGCATGAGGCATGGCCTCAGGGAATCACCAGGGTGGGGAAAACATTGTGAGCCAGGTTGATGGAGTCTCAGATAGGGTGGCTGACTGCTGGTTCTTTTGATAGATAAGAAAAGGAACTATGGCCTCTGCCAGCACTTACGTCTAGGGGAAAGCTACTTCTCAGCCTTCGCCCTAATACCAGATAATTCAGTTCCTTCCTGTAATGTCTCTGCTGCCTTTCATCCTGTTGACCCCATGCTGGAGCTCAGAGGGTGCGAGTTCAAATAAGTCTCTACATGGACCCTTTAAGAGGAACTGCCTGAGACTCCAGTAATTTCTGTCTTTCCCAGCCTCAATTCCTACTAGTTGCTACAACCAGAAGTTACAGGGACTTGTATTCCTGACACTGGAACCCTGAACTGGGGAGACTAGTGTTGATCTGGTACCCTTCACTTCTGAAATATCCCTCCTGATATTTATCTGCCAAACGTGAGTGTGGGACCAGCTTGCTCCATGTCTCCACCCCTCTACCAGACTTGATGTGGCTTCATCTTTAATTTCATAGTTGATTTCTTCTTCAATCCCATAGTTGTAGGACTTCCATTTAGCTAAATTTCTGACCATTCTGAATTATAGTTCTATAATTTAGTTGTAATTTTGATTGAATCTGTGTATTTTAAAAATAAACATCATATTATTGTAAAATGTTGTACCCTGCTTTTTAAAAAGATTTTATTTATTTATTTTTAGAGATGGGGAAGGAAGGGAGAAAGAGTGGGAGGGAAATTTCAAAGTGAGAGAGAAACATGAATTGGTTGCCTCTTGTACATGTCCTATCTGGGAATCAAACCCGCAACCCAGGTATGCACCCCAACCAGTAACTGAACTGGGGACTACTTGTTTTGCAGGATGATACCCAACTGAATTCACACCAACCAGGGCATACCCTGATTTCTTCATTCACCATAAATCATGTCTACTTGCCTGTCATCAAATGTTTTCATGATTTGCCTGGCTGGTATAGCTCAGTGGACTTAATGTGGGCCTGTGAATCAAAGGGTAGCTGGTTTGATTCCCAGTCAGGGCACATGCCTTGGTTGCAGACCAGGTCCCCAGTAGGGGACATGTGAGAGTCAACCACACATTAATGTTTCTCTCCCTCTCTTTCTCCTTCCTTTCCCCTCTCTCTAAAATAAAAATAAATAAAATCTTTAAAAATATATTTTTATGATTTTCTTAGAAAAAACTTTTAGGAGTGGAATTACTGAGTATAAAGGTATGGAAATTTTAAGAATTTTTTAAAATTGTAGTCAAAGAAAAATTTATAATTTTAATCATTTTGAAGTATACAGTATTAACTAAATGTATATTGCTATGCTGTATGTCTCTATAACCTTTCCATCATACAAAACAGAAATTCTAAACCCAGTGAACAATGACTGCCCTTTTTTCTCTCCCATCTCCCTACCCTTCTACTCTCAGTTTCTAATTTTGATGACTTTAGATAACTCATATCAGTGGAATTGTGCTGTATTTGTATTTTTGTGACTGGCTTGTTTTACTTAGCATAGTGTCCTTAAGGTTCATCCATGATGTAGCATGTGTCAAGAGTGTACAATATCCCATTTCATGTTTTTACCACGTTTTCTTTATCCATTCATATATTAATGGACATTGAGGTTGTTTCCACCTCTTGGCTGTTGTGAATAATGTTGCTATATATGAACATGGGTGTGCAAATATCTCTTCAAGATCTGTTTTTATTCTTTTAAATATATACCCAGAAGTGGGGTTATTAGATCATATGATAATTCTATTTTTAATATTTTGAGGAACCTTCATACCATTTCCCATAGCACTGCCTTCCTACCAATGGTACACAAGGGTTTCGTTTTCTCCACACACTTGTTATTTTCTGTTATTTGATACTGGCCATCTAATTGATATGAGGTGTTATCTCATTGTGGTTTCAATTTTTATTTCCCTGACAATTAGCAATGTTGGGCATCTTTTCATATGCTTATTGGTCATTAGAATATCTTCTTTGTATAAATGTCTATTCATATCCTTTGCACATTTTTAAATTATATTGTTTGTGTTTTTGTTCTTGAGTTGTGGAATTGATATAGTTTAGATATTAATCTCTTATTGAATATATGGTTTGCAAGTATTTTCTACTATTCCTAAATGTGTCTTCCCACTCAGATGATTTTTTTCTTTTGCTGAACAGAAGTTTTTAAAGTTTGATGTCTGTTGTTCATTTTGTTGCCTGTGCTTTTGGTATCATAGCTTTTCCTCTAGCTTTCTTCTAGGAGTTATATAGTTTCAGGTCTTACACTTAGATCTTTAATCTATTTTGAGTTAATTTTTGTATATCATTTAAGATAATCATCCAACTTTATTCTTTTGCATGTGGATATCCAGTTTTCCCAACAGTGTTTGTTGAAGAGACTGTCCTTTGTGTGGTCTTAACACTGTTGTTGAAAATTAGTTGACCACCTACATTATTTCTGGACTTTCTATTCTGTTGCATTGGTCTAACTATAAGCCTGTCTTTTTTATTAGTACCATACTGTTTGATTACTGTAGCTTTGCAATATGTTTTGTGATCTATAATTGTTAAAGCCTCCAACTTTGCTTTTCTTTTTTTTCAGTATTGGTTAGGCTATTCAGGGTCCTTTGGAATTCTATACAAGTTTTAGAATGTCCTTTAATTTCTGCCAAAAAATATTGCCATTGGGAATTTGATAGGGATTGCATAGAATATGAAGATTTCTTTGGGTAGTGCAGACATTTTAAAAGTAATTAATCTTCCAACCTGTGAACATTGGATGTCTCTTTTTTTTTTAGTCATTGTTCAAGTACAATTTTCTGCCTTTTATTCTCATTCCAGCCCACCCACCCATCCCTCCCCACCTGCCTCCCATTTCCACCCCGCCTTGGTTTTTGTCCATGTGTCCTTTATATTTGTTCCTGTAAACCCTTCCCATTCTCCCCTGAAATTCCCTCTTCTCTCCCCTCTGGTCACTGTCCGCCTGTCCTCTATTTCAGTGTCTTTGACTATATTTTGCTTGTTTCTTTGTTTTGTTGTTTAGGTTGCTATTAAAGATGAGATCATATGGTATTTGTCTTTCACTGCCTGGTGTATTTCACTTAGCATAATGCTCTCCAGTTCCATCCATGCTGTTGCAAAGGGTAGGAGCTCCTTTTTTCTTTCCGCTGCATAGAATTCCATTGTGTAAATGTACCATAGTTTTTTGATCCATTCATTTACTGATGGGCACCTAGGTTGCTTCCAGCACTTGGCTATTGTGAATTGTGCTGCTATGAACATTGGGGTGCAAAGGTTCTTTTGGGTTGATATTTCAGGATTCTTAGGATATAGTCCCAGCAGTGGAATTTCTGGGTCAAAAGGCAGTTCCAATTTTAGTTTTCTGAGGAAATTCCATACTGTTTTCCATAGTGGTTGTACCAGTATGCAGTCCCACCAACAGTACACCAGGGTCCCCTTTTCTCCACAACATCTCCAATACTTGTTGTTTGTTGCTTTGTTTATGGTGGCCATTCTGCCTGGTGTGAAGTGGTATCTCATTGTGGTTTTAATTTGCATCTCTCTGATAGCGATATTGAACATCTTTTCATGTGTTTCTGGATCCTCTGTATGTCCTCCTTGGAGAAGTGTCTGTTCAAGTTCTTTGTCCATTTTTTAATTGGGTTACTTGTCTTCTTAGAGTGGAGTCGTGTAAGTTCTTTATATATTTTGGAGATTAAACCCTTGTCTGAGGCATCATTGGCAAATATGTTTTCCCATATAGTTGGTTCTCTTTATTTTAATACTGTTTTCTTTAGCCGTGCAGAAGTGTTTTATTTTGATGAGATCCCATTTGTTTATTCTTTCCTTTATGTCCCTTGCTCTAAGGGACATATCAGTAAAAGTGTTTCTGCATAAAATATCTGAGATTTTCCTACCTACATTCTCCTCTAGGACTTTAATGGTATCATGGTTTATATTTAAGTCTTTTATCCACCTTGAATTTATTTTTGTGTATGGCGTAAGTTGGTGCTCGAGTTTCATTTTTTTGCACGAAGCTGTCCAGTTTTCCCAATACCATTTGTTGAAGAGGCTATTTTTACTCCATTTTATGTTGCTGCCCCCTTTGTCAAATATTAATTGACCATAAAGACTTGGGTTTATTTCTGGGCTCTCTGTTATGTTCCATTGGTCCATGTGCCTATTTTTATGCCAGCGCCAGGCTGTTTTGATTACAGTGGCCTTGTAATAGAGTTTGGCATCAGGTATTGTGATCCTTACTCTTCTTTCTTAAAAGAAGAGTAGCTTCTTGCAGCAGCTATTCGGGGTCATTTATGGTTCCATATAAATTTTTGAAGTGTTTGTTCTATGTCTGTGAAATATGCCATTGGTACTTTAATAGGTATTGCATTGAATGTGTAAATTGCTTTGGGTAGTATGGACATTTTGATGATGTTAATTCTTCCCATCCATGAACACGGTATATGTTTCCATTTGTTTGTGTCTTCCTTGATTTCTTTCCTCAGTGGATGTCTTTTTATAATTTGTGTCTTCCTTAATTTCTTTCAGCAGTGTTTTGTAGTTTTCAAGGGTACAAATCTTTTACCTCCTTTGTTGCTTACATATATTCTTACATATTTTATTCTTTTTGATGCTTTTGCAAATGGAATTGTTTTCTTAATTTCATTTTTAGATTGTTCATCGTTAGTGTATAGAAATGCAATTGATTTTTGTGTTGATTTTGATCCTACAACTTTGCTAAATTTTTTATTAGTTCTAACAGGTTTTTGGGGGCGAGGTAGCATCTTTAGTGTTTTCTTTGTATAATAACATAATGTCATTTATGAACATATGTAATTTAATTTTTTTCCTTCCTGTTTCAATGACTTTTTTTCCCCTTGCTTACTGCTCTGGCCAGAACTTCCAGTATTATGTTGAGTAAAAGTGTCAAAAGTGGTCATTGTTGCCTTGGTTCTGATCACAGAGGGGCAGCTTTCAATTTTTTTTACACAGTAATTTAAAACCCAATTGTGTTCACTGTGGGTTTTTTCATTATGCCTTTTATTATGTTGATGTCATTTCCTTCTATTCCAAGTATGTTTAGTGTTTTATCTTGAAAGAATATAAAATTTTGACAAATGCCTTTGTTGAATGCATAAAATAAATTATCATGTGGTTTTTGTTTTTCATTCTTTTAATGTGGTATATTTATTATGCTGATTGACTTTTGTATATTGGACCATCCTTGCATTCCAGGAATAAATCCCCCCAGGTCATAATGTGTTGTTGAATTTGTTTTGCTCCCATTTTGTTGAGGATTTTTGCATCAATGTTCATCAGGGAGATTGTTCTGTAGTTTTCTTAAGATATTTTTGTCATATTTTGGTGTCAGTGTAATGCTGGCCTCATAGAATGAGTTTGAAAGTGTTCTCTCTTCGTCATTTTTTTTGGAAAAGTTTGAGAAGGATTAATGTTATTTCTTCTTTAAATATTTGGTAAAATTCTCCAGCAAAGCCATCTGGTCCAGAGCTTTTCTTTGTTGGGAAGTATTTGTTTACTGATTTAATCTTACTAGTTAATCTTACTAATTATCAGTCTGTTCAGATTTTTTTATTTCTTCATGATTCAGAAATTTGTTTCTAGAAATTTATCCATTTCTTCTGTTTTCCAGTTTTTCACATAAAATTGTTCATAGTAGTCTCTTATCCATTTTATTTTTGTGGCATCAGTTGTAATGTCTCCTTTCACTTTTTTTTTTTTTGTCATTGGAGTCTTCTCTTTTTTTCTCAGTTTAGACCTAAGGGTCTGCCAATTTTGTTGATCGTTTCAAAAACCTAAGTCTTATTTTTGTGTTATTTTTCTATTCTATATTGTATTAATTTCTGCTCTAATATTTATTATTTCATTCCTTCTGCTAACTTGGTCTTTTAAATTTCTTGAGGTGTTTAGTTAGGCTGTTGATTTGAAATCTTCGTCTATTTTAAGATTTTATTTATTTTTTAGAGAGAAGGAAAGGAATAGAGAGATGGAGAGAAACACCCACATTCAAGAGAAGCATTGATTGGTTGCCTCTCACATTCCCCAGCTAGGGGCCTGGCGCACAACCCAGACATGTGCCCTGTCTGAGAATTGAACCTGCAACTTTTTGGTTTGCAGAACAATGCCTAACCCACTGAGCCACACCAGTCAGGGCAAGATCTTTCTTTTTTAATGTATGCATTGATAGCTATTACATTTCCCTCTTAGCACTGCTTTTGCCACATCTCATAAGTTTTGGTGTTTTGTATTTTTATTTTCTTTTATGTCAAGATATTTTATAATTTCTCTTACGATTTCTTCTTTTACCTCTTCTTCTTCTTTCTCTTCTTTTCTTCTTCTATTGGTTCTTTTAAGAGTTTGTTTAATTTCCACATAGTTGTGAATTTTCCAGTTCTTCTTTTGCAATTGGTTTTAGTTTCATTTCATTGTGATCTGAAAAGATACTTGATGTAGTTTCATTCTTCTTAAATTTGTTAAATATTGTTTTATGGCTAACATGCATTCTATCCTGGAGAATGTTCTGCATGCTCTTCAGAACATGCATTCTGCTGTTGTTGTATTAAGTGTTTTGTATATGTCTCTTAGCTCTACTAGGTCTGTAATGTCGTTCAGTTCCTCTATTTTCTGTTGATTTTCTGACTGGTTGATCTCTTTATTATTGAAAGGGGATATTGAAATATTCTACTACTATTATGTTACTATCTTTTTCTACCTCCAATTCTGTCAATGTTTGCTACATATATTTGGGTCTCTCTACTGTTAAGGTGTAGATACATTTGTAGTTGGCTTATCTTCCTGGTGCATCAGCCCTTTAATCATTACATAATGTCCTTGTGACAGTTTTTGACTTAAAGTATATCTTGTCTGAAAATAAATATGGCCAGTCCTACTGTTTGGATTGCCATTTACATGAAATATCTTGAGCCATCCTTTATACTTGCAGCCTATGTATGTCATTGTATCTAACATGAGTGTCTTATAGACAACGTTTAGCTGGATCTTTTTGTTGTTGTTTTTAACCATTCAGCTATGCTATGTCTTTTGATTGGGGAGTTTAGTCCATTTACATTTAAAATAATTACATCCAGGGAAGCACTTACCACTGTCATTTTGTTCATCTTTTTTTATGTCTTGTAGTTATTTTGCCCTTTTCTGATGCGGATCCTAGCCGGCAGGATCCATGTGTTGTGGCCGCTGTGAACAAATACACAAGGACTGCAGAAGTCCTGTGGAGAAAAGGGGATGGCATGGCTGCTCTCAGAGAGAGAGAGAGGGCCCAGGCCCCTGCCTGGACAGGCTTTTATTGCTTTTTCTGGGTACGTTACATTGGGGATGGTCCTCATTTACTATGCACAGGTTCAATGCAGGTGGTTACTTTTACAGATAACAAAGGAAAGAATGTTGTTAATTACTTCAAAGAGAAGGATGTTGCAGACCAAGGAGAAAAGTGGTTGAACTGGTTACACTCCATCCTTGGGAGGTTTAGCACAGACTTTAGGAAGTTACAGTAAGCACTTGCTGCCTCAATTCAGGGTGAGGGAGTTTTAGCAAAAGCAAGCCTCAAAGCGGCCTAGGTACAGGCCTAGGTACAATGCAGGCCTGATTCCCCATGGGAAAACCTCTCTGTGGGCGTGGGTCCTGTATGCCACTCGCTCCCCTCTGGTTTTCCATATGGGAGCTGAGCTACATTCCCACTCCACACAGAACGGCTCCCTAAACTTTTCCTCTTTTGCTGTCTTCATTTTGTTGATTTTGTGTGTGTGTGTGGTGACATGCTTTGATTCCTTTTCCATTTTTTTTTTGTACATCTTCTATGGATGTTTTTTGTGGTTACAATGGGAATTACATAAAACATCCAACAGCTATAACAGTCTATGTTAGGCTAATAACAACTTCAATCAAATACAAAACTGCTTCTTTTTATATCTTTCTTCCATCACTTTGTTACTGATATTGAAGATTACATCTTTTTACATTTTGTATTCATTAACATAGTTTTATAGTTATTCTGTTTTCATTGCTTATGTTCTATACCTGAATTAAAGTGATTTATGCACCACCATGACAGCCCTGCAGAATTCTGTGTTTGTCTGTATATTTACCTTTACCAGGGAGCTTTATATCATCATCTGCTTTTGTGTTGTTGCTTAGAGTCCTTTTGTTTCAACTTGAAGGACTCTTTTAACAGTTTAAGCAAGTGATAAACTCCCTCAGCTTTTATTTATCCAGGAAGATCTTTACTTCTCCTTCACTTTTGAAGGACAGTTTTGCCAGATATAGTGAGCAAAATTCTTGGTTGGCAGATTTTTTTTCAGCACTTTGAATATATCATTTCACTCCCATCTGGCCTATAACATTTCTGCTGAGAAATCTGCTGATAATCATTCCAGTTACCTTGCACATGATGAGCTACTTTTCTCTTGCTGGTTTTAAGATTCTGTCTTGTTCTATGGTGGTCTTCTGGGTCCTTCCTACTTGGAGTCCATTAAGCTTCTTGAACTTGGACATTCATTTTCTTCCCATATTTGGGAAGTTTTCATTCATGATTTCTTCAGATAATCTCTGTCTCATTCTCTCTTCATCTGGGGCTCTTATAATATGTATATTGATCTGCTTATAGCATTCCATAATTCTCCTAGGCTTTTTTCATTTTTTAAAGTTTATTGACTTTAAAGAGCCAGGAGGATGGGGAGAGAGAGAGAGAGAGAAACATTGATTAGTTGCCCCACATAGGTGCTCTGACCTGGGATTGAACCCACAACCTAGGTATATACCCTGACTGGGAATTGAACTCCTAACCTTTTTGATGTACAGGATGATGCCTAACCAACTGATTCACACAGCAAGGATAGGCATTTTTTAAATTCTTTGTTTCCTCTAACTTTCTAATTTCAAATGTCAAGTTTGTAGATTCTTTATTATGTTTGATTATGTCTGTTTTTTGTCCTTCTAATGATTTTTTTTCAACTCAGTTAGTGTGTTATTGTAATCCTCAACTCTAGAATTTCTATTTGGTTCTTTTTCACAGTTTCTATTTGTTGATAGCCTTGTTTTGTTCATGCTTCATTTTTGTAATTTTTTTATTGTCCATATTCTCTTGTAGAACATTGAGCTTATTTAAGACAATTATTTTGAATTCTTTGTCAGGTAATTCATAGATCTCCATTTCTTTAGTGTCACCTTCTGGAAATTTGTTACTTTGTTTCTTTGTATGTCTTGTTACATTCTGTTGTGTTCTCTTCGTTTGAAAAACCAGCCATTTCTCCCAGTCTTTTTGTACCGGCTTTCCACGGAGCAAGAACTTCACCCATCAGCCCTTCTAGAGATTATGAAAGTCTCTCAAAATTTATATGGGCTGTGTCTTCTCTCTGCTTCTGTGTTCAGCTTCCCAATTAGAGAGGTTTGATGGTTTCTTTGCAAGAATTTGAAATATTTTTTTCCTCTGGTGTACTGCAGGATCTTTGGCACTGCAACAAGCTGAACCTTCATTTGTTCTCTGCAGCTCCCAAAATATGCCAATTACCCATTAGTGCTCTGAGTCAGGTGACACAGAAACCAGATCCTCAGGCAGCCCCCACAGAGCTGGAATGTTGGATGTCCATTTCACTCCGATCTTTCCCTGCTGAGGAAAAGGCCATGAGCTGGATACATTCTCCTGATCACAAGTTGTGCTAGCTTTTGTCTGCAGTGGGGCTTTGATGCTTCAACAAGCCAATGAGCTCTCCTGTGTTCGCAGCACTTCTCCAGCATCCTGAATATGCTGGCTTCTCATGAGCACTCCAAGTCAGGCAAGACAGAAACAAGGTCTCTCAGGCAGTTTTCTGAAAAACCCAAATGTGGGTGTATATTCTATTCTTGTCTTTCCTTCCAAGGGAGAACTTGCAAGTTGGGCTTCCCAGTTGTGAGCTGTGTTGGCTTGTGGGTAGGGGCAGACACTCAGTTGAAATAAAATGGCTTTTCTTACCTGCTTAAAGGAAGTTGTTCTTGCCTCTGAGCTTCCTAACTGGTTTCTGGAACTATCATAAAGGCTTTTGGACCATGTATTGGTGTGAAGTCAGTGTCTTCATAAGAGAACAAGGTCTGGGGCTTCCTATTCTGCTATCTTGTTGCCTGGAAAATTTCAAGTCTTTTGATATATACAACCAAATTAATTTCAGAAAATGTGTTCACTTGTTATTCTTATATTTTTTCAATCTTGGCCATTTTAATAGGCTATGTTGAATTCTACATTTAGAATTATGTGAATTTTAAATTATGTAATGTCTGATACCTACAAAAGAATATAGCTTTATGGAGCATGTTAATAAAATTAATGAAGCCATGATAAAACATTATGACCTGAATGTTAGTTATGCCTACCCGTGTGCTCTTCCCATTCTGTCTCCTGCCTCTCTCACATGTAACTACTATGGGTTTTATATTTTATATATATTCAGGTTTACATTCTTCAGTTTCTTGCCTTTTCATATATGATTTTCTCCCGTATGCAAATAATATATTTAAGTTTGCTTGTGTTTCAGCTTTCTAAAAAGGTTTCCTTTCAGTACATAGTGTTCCAGATGCTTTTTTAACTTTAGATGTTTCTAAGATTAAGTAAGTTTAACCATTTTTATATGTTTATTATACTTTTGTAATGTTTCCTTTAGGAATTATTTCTTTGTATACATTGTCCATTTTATAGAGATATTCTTTTTTACTGATGTAGGTAATTTTCAAGATTTTCTAAATTCTCTGATTTTAAGATTTTTTCCCTTATAAAAGTATATCATTTGGAAGTTTTGTTGATTGATAATTCAGACTAATTGATCTCTCAATTCCACTTTCTGAACTTATTTGTTATTTACCTTCCCTGTAGGAAATAGTAATTATTGTTTGCTGCTATAGCTAAAAGGTTAGAATAACTTGTTTTATTATTTAGGCATAAAACCCACCCCAACTTACAATTGCTTATTGCACCATCTTTACCTGCCTATGTATGGCAGTGTTATTCCATGAAAGTTTATCACAAATGATGCAGTGAGAATATTCACAATATACCCTCAGGGGCTTTCATAATAGAAAATATTTAAAAATTATATTTATGACTTTTCAACTGGACAATGTTTTCTGACGTCAGTTTTCATTTCTAAAGGTTTGCCCTTTCTACAGGACTGGAATGCATTAGGCTGGGAATTGCACATTTGGATTTCAGCAGGGCTTTGGATGTCTGAGAGAGATGTTGGGGCTTTGTTATGCAAGAGGTATTCATATAGATAAAGTATATCTGTGTGAAAGTGAAGCAAAAGCAATGTCTAGAGCAATAATTTCCAAGCTTTCTGGACCTGAGCTCACTCAGACACTTTGAAAGACACCCATTGGCACTTGTAGAGAGAAAAAAATAATTGTATCAAAAATTACAGAACAACAAAATAACAAAAACTAAATAAAATATGTGGACACATTTAGTGCATTAAGCTAAGGCATTTTATTTCCAATAATATCAACAATGCAGGGCAATGGTTAAGTTTTTGATAAGAACCTAGAGAGGTCTTATAATTTTGGTTCGGTTTGCCAAACTTAAAATGTGGAGACTTTAAAGACCATCTTGTTTTGGTTCCTATCCCTTGACATTGTCAATGAGCTAAAATAGAAAGTGTGCTGAGACATGATCAGTGCTTATCTTTGACTACTCTCATTGTGAAAGTGAAGCTTTTACAACAAAAAAATAACATTTTGGGAATTTTAAAGAGAAGAAATAAAAACTATGGGACTGGAAGAGTGGATCTTTTAGAATACATGATAATAGAGATTTAGGACAAAAAAACGACTATCTCTTACTGATGTGAGTGCTCGTGCTCAGCCCTGTGTGAAAATCGTCAGTGATGTGAATGCATTACTTCCCCTGGCAGTCATTCTGGGTTCCAGCACCATCGTCCTTCTCAAGTCTGTCCTTACATGGAACCCGAACCAGTTGTGCTGCACAGGGCAACTCTAATGTTCTTCTAAATGAACATTCTTTTTCTAAATTTCTTTCCATCTTTTTTTCACAAGTGTTTGAATAAAGTAGATTGTGTATCTAGGTTCTCTCCTACCTGGGATGAGCTTGCACAGCCTCTGCTGCTGTATTTGTTTGATGTGGTTTTCGGGCCGCTCAGCAGCCTTGATATCACTTCCTATGTGTTCTTTCTCCCAGTGCCCTTTGTTCTTTGCTAGATTATACTTGTCAAAGTGGTCTCTAACTTCTCACTAGTGAATCAGTAAGACTGAAACCTACATAACTAAGCACACATTTGAAAGAATCTTACAGGATGTTTTTTCTGTATTATAGATTCCCAACAAGAGATTTCTTTTAAATTTCAGATCATGAGAATGACATCCCTCAGAAGTTGACTTCCAAATGAAAGAACCTGACTGTTTCTTGGCAAATAAGCATGCTTCATGATGGAGTGTTATGTTTTCTCAACATGTTAAACAAATGCATTTTTATTTTTGTTTTCAGATAGTGGCCAGAACTGTAGTACCAGTAGTAAAGGTGAACGGCTAAGTGCCAAACTCAGAGCTTTGCCTGGGACAAACGAGCCTTATGAAAGTAGCAGTCACAAAGAAATAGGCAAGTGCCCGTGCTCCCACCCAGCCCCACAGGTACACCAGGCCCGAAGACTGGTGAGATGGCAAAAATGTATAATTGGGCATTAAGAATTTCGTACATACGGACAAAATTTAAATGACTTGGAGAGCATTTCTGTTCACCCTTGAGTTGTTCAGTTTTTATTATTAAACTAACTGGTTTCACATTTGTTTTGTTTTTCATATCACTCTAATGTAAACATCTGTTTTGAACCTAGATGCCTCCTATGTGGACCCACTTGGCCCTCAAGCAGAAAGACCAAAGACTGCGGCCAAGAAAAGAATTGAAGAGGATGATTTTGCTGATGAAGAGTTAGGAGATGATTTACTTCCCGAATAATATGCACATTATATGTCATATATTGAAGGAAAGAAATTGCCTTGTGAGATAATACTAATGTTAAACCTCGGGTTAAATATACAAACTTTAATTTTGTACACTTTAAAGGCTTTATATAAATGTGTTCTGTTCTTTAAGTTGGGTGTAAGTCCTGTTTTGTTTCTAATGGAATTAAAATGTGTGAAACGAATCCTTTAGGCCCATGACTTCCTTACCCTTTTGAAAACATTGACCCCCAGTAACAAATGAATTTCATTGCACAACCAAGTATCCTCCATACACACACACGTGTGTGTGTGTTCACAAAAATTACCTTTATTACTATAGTGCATGCTATTTTCTATAATTTCACTTAAAAGTGTTATAATGAAAACTGCACTGATTTCATGGGTTGCAGCTTGAAAAATATTGTTTGTGCTAGGGACATATCCTTACTGAATCTTTATTCAAGCTACATTATTTTGAGTTTGGAATTTTTGCCTCATGGAGGATGATAATACTATTAAAACAATATGTGTGGAGGCAGTACAAAGTATAGTAAGAGAAAATGCCAAACTATGACCCGTTGCCCTTTCCTGTAGTGTCTGTGCCTTCAGCCCAGTGGCATGCACCCACATCACTGAGCAGTGGCCCAGGGTGTGGGGTAGAGGCCAGGCCTGCCTGCATTTCTCCTCAGCAGGGTGTCTGGCCCATCAACGCTATGTAGAGGAATCACAATGACGGCAGTCAGAAGAAGCGGCTCCTTGTGAAGCCCTTGCTAGAGAGGATGAGCAGTGATACAGCTGATAAGCAGTATCATGTGATGAGCAGTCTACAGCTGTGCCTGGTACTGGGGTGGCTAAGTGACCAGAGGGTGGAAGGGAGGGACTGAAGATGATAAATCAAGTTCCCATGACTGTGAGGATGGTGACATCTTCAGTGAAGAACACTGGAGAGCCTGGCTGGTGTGGCTCTGGATTGGGTGCCCACCTGCCAACCAAAGGGTCACCAGTTGGATTCCCAGTCAAGGCACATGCCTGGGTTGTGGGCCAGGTCCCTAGTGTAGGGGGTGTGTGAGAGGTAACCACACATTGATGTTTCTCTCCCTTTCTCCTTTCCTTCCCCTCTCTAAAAATAAATAAATAAAATCTTTTTAAAAAAAGAACACTAGAGAGGATTCTTTCTAAGGGAATGTGACAAGCTTGGTTTTGAGTATTCTGTTGCCTTTTTCTCGCTTGTATGTCTCATATTTGGATTTAATTAACATGCTGACATCACATGTTCATAAATATGTTTAAATGGGGGGAACTGACCACAAATTGGACAACTAAAACACTTCACACCTATTTAGAAGACACTTTGTCGACTGTTTAGACTCACAAAGATTTTACATTTTATCAAATACGTGAGCATTTTCAGTACTTTGCAATCTTTCCCAAATGAAAACTGTTAGTATTTTCTTTTCCACTTTAAAGGTAATGAAGGAAGAACAGAAAAGTTGCCATGTTAACAGACGGTGGCAGGCATTTTGTTGAATAATATACAGAATTAGTAGTCTGGTACCATATAACCTTACATGAAAGGATGTCAATAATGAGATATACTGAGTCTCTATGAAACATGTTCTCTCCCCTAAAGGACTCTTATCAAATAAAAAATAAACATTTGAGTGTTTGGTATGTTTATTTCCATTTCACCAGAAGAACAGTAAAAACATCTCATTAGAAAAAAATGTTTTATACCTCCAAAAAAAAATGTTTACCCAAGAGCTGGAAATCTCTTAAATTGGAATTTCAGTGGAATTTTTAGTAGTAAATAACATAATCTCTAAAACCCTTTATAGAATAATCAAGGCATATAGATGTGCTGCTTTTCTACACAGCATAACTGAAATGTAGTTTAGCCAGTGAATGACACCAAAGCTGCAAGCCATTCAGTGAGCCATAACTTAAGTATTTTCCACACGTTCGAAAACATGTTTAGCGGTCATCGATGTTTTTCAAAGCATCACTGCTGTAAAATGACCATATTCATGAGCCTGCCACCTAAAAAGCATAAACGGTTAATTTGTGGAATGAACAAATGAGCAAGTTTTCTTGTATTCTTGATGTATAACACGTACAATTTATTTCCTTTAATCTGTTCACAGGATAACAGGTTTGATATGATTGCTTGCACTTACAATTTAGTTATCATGAAGTAGAAATCCCTAACCTTGGGATAAACCACGTGATGCCCACTTACAGCCATAAAAATACAAATTGAGGGAAGATTTAGTACTTTGAATACAGAGTTGACAGAGAGCATAAGTATCATTTTCTGGGAGCTTAGGGGAAAGGAGGAACTGCTTCCGCTCGCCCTATTAAAGAAACTTTAAAATCTGTAATGTATTTCTTTGAACAGTGGAATCTAAGAGCAAGTCGTCCTACAGAAGAGTACCCTTGCAGGCTGTTGAGTCCCCTTTTCGCGGGTGGCCTGTTGCGTTCTTGGAGAGCTTTAGTCACTAGAAACGTCTCTTCACCCTGAGCCCGGTCCGTCCCCCTGACTTGGCGAAGTTGGCCCCTCGCATCCAGGCACAGTCTGGGCGGCGCCATCTCCGGCCGCGGCCCCTCCTCGAGCCCCGGCTCAGTCCCGCGGCCTGCGGTCCCCAGCGCACTGCTCGGTGTGACGGTCCCAACAGCTTCTCCAGGGACATGGGGTCGCTGGTGAGTACGCGCCACCGGCGGCGGGCTTCCGGCGCCCGGCTAGTGCCTGGGTCCCCTGCGCGCTGAAGGAGGAGCCGCCGGGACCCCTGCCCGGGTGGAGTCGGGATCCGGGCCGCGCGCGCGCGCGGGCGGAGGGAGAGAGGCGGCAGCGGCGGCGCGGGGACGGTGGGCTCACCGGCACTCGCAACCCGCGGCGCAGCAGCCTGGCCGGCACACGCACACGCGCACGCCGCACGCGGCCCCCCTGCGGGCTCTGGGCCGAGATCCGGGTGGGGCTCCGGGTGGGGCTCCGGATGGGGCGCGCGGGGCCAGGGGTGGGGGCGGAGCGGGGCGCGCGGGGCGCGGGGCAGGAACGCGGGGCGCGCGGGGGCCCGTGTGCTCGGCGCCCATCCTCCGGCGCGGACGCGCCTCTGATCGGCCTGTCCCTCAGGTCTGGACGCTGGCGGCCGGCGTGCTGCTGGCGCCGACTCTGGCGCTGGCGCTGTCGCCGGGCCGGGCGGGTGCCCCTAGGAGCAGCCGGCGGCCGGCGCGGGGCTGCGCTGACCGGCCGGAGGAGCTCCTAGAACAGCTGTACGGACGCCTGGCGGCCGGCGTGCTCGGCGCCTTCCAGCACACGCTGCAACCGGGCCCGCGCGAGCAGGCGCGCAACACCAGCTGCCCTGGGGGCCGGCCCGACTGGCGCTTCCGGCCGCCCACCCCGCTGCGCAGCGTGTCGCCCTGGGCCTACAGGTGAGCGGGAGACTGGGGTGCGGGCAGGAGGATGGGAGCGAGGGCAGAGGACTGGGGGGTCGTGTAGGTGGGACCGAGGGTGGGCGGGAGTTTGGGGGACTGACAACTGGACAGGTAGGATGGGGCGCTTACAGCGGGGAAAACTAAATGAAAAGGTGGCCCAGGGCAGGTGGTCCGACTGGGTTGGGAGCAGTTCATTGCCCCTAAAACTCATCACCTCCCTTGAAGGAAACCTACTGTCATGAACAGCTGTGTATCGTGTGATGTCTGGGTGGGACGGTACATAGCGCGATCCTTCCTTACATTATAACGGAGCAATGATGTCGCTAACCTATTGCCTAGTTACGTCATGGCGGTCATAACGTCACTAAGTAGCCTTAAAGACACATGGAAGGTCTTTCAGGGCATAACTGGGCTTCTCCGGACAAAAAGTGCGCCCTTTGCATTTTTCTATGACCAGTGCTGACCTCTCCAGGCCCACAGGTGCCTCCAAAGCAGGCTAAGGCCTGAGGGCAAACCCGCGGGAGAGTAACACACAGCAGTAGCAGTGGTTTGTCAAAACCTCCCGTTGAGCGTGCCCCCAGATACAACTGGATCTCAGTCCTGTAAGAAAATAAATTCTAATGTAAAAAAATAAAACCATAAAAACACGGTCAGTCATATTTATAATTAACACGTTTTTGGCTTTTGTGCTTGATGGTATTTAAGTAAAATGGGGAAACAGAATGAGCAGCAGGCGTTTTGGAAGGACACAGATTCTGTACTGGACCCACTGAGTTTCACATGCCGGGGAGTGCATATGTGTGACCAGCAGGCCGAAGGTGTGGTCTCACAGATCAGGGCTGGAGTGCAGATTGAGAGTTGTTAGCCCTACAGCAGTGAGTTAACCTAAGCAGCTGCCTTCCCTAGGAACTGACATCTCTGCCTCCCCAAGACCCATCCCAGAGCTGCAGGGAGAGAAGAGAGCTAAGGGAGGTTATGGACAGGAACAGCACACAGTGTTGGTGGGGGTGGGGGGTGTCCTGGTCTGAGCTGCCCTGGCTGCCAGGGAGTCTTTGTATCATCAGAGTTGTTTTTTCATATTATTTAGCAACACTGGTGAAATTCAGTCCACCCCTGTTTTTTTCAGAAAGTAAGTGGAAGCCAGAGGGCTTGCCCTCTGAAGTCTTCTAGGGACGGGCCTGGGCCAGGAATGCAGATTGTTGGATGCTAAAGGGTCCTGCCTTCTGTTCACTTCTTCCCACCTTGTCCAGGAGGGCCGTGGGAAGACAGGATCAGCTCCTCAGTGATGTTACTGTGGGCCGGTTTTGGTGGGATAGTAAGTATTCAAATCTAAAGACAGAGACAGCATGCTTAAGAAAGATGGGTAGGGAAATGGACTCCAAGTCAGAAGTTCTGAAAGGCACGGAAAAGACCACTCTAGGTGGATAAGACAGGCTTTAAAATAAAAATTTGGAATATAAGGTGGCTTTCCATGTCTTTACGGGAGAGATAGATACTCAATAAGTGGTGTTGGGACAGCTGAATCCCAGAAAAAAATACTGGAAAAAATATGATTAGATGTCCAGTCCTATATGTAAATAAATTTTAATGTAAAAAATAAAACCACTAAAGCAGATAAAAACAGTTATATTTATAATCTTGGAAGGTGAGGCTTACTTTGTGACCCCAATGTCATGAAAGACGAGATTCATCAATTTAGTTACATAATTATATACCATTTCTTCTTGGCAAAATTTAAAAAATAAATAAAGAAGAAGAAAAATATAAGGCCAACAGAAATACTTGCTGCCCATGTCACAAAGGACTCCTTCCCTAAGGAACTCCTCCAAACCAGTGAGAGGAAGACCTTGTGAAATGATAAGGAGAGGCCATGGACAGTCCCGGGAAGGAGGTCAAGTGATTCAAACACTTGAAACATTCGGAGATGCTGGACTTCAGGCGCAATGAGTGACATCAGGCTCTGTTTGGCGCCCACCAGGCTCTGTTGGCAAGGCTGTAGGAAAAGGCGCTCTCGTACAATAGGGGGGTGTGCATTGGTGCAGCATTTATGGAGGGCAGTCGGGTATTAACTATCAGATTTTAAATCCACACACTCTTCCATCCAGCAGTTCCACGTGGAATCCTCACTTGGCCATGTTACAGATGGTGTTCATTGTGGTAATAGCAAGGGATTAGAGCCATCTAAACCTCCACCAATAAGCAACCCATTTGATAAATGTTTCAAAAGCAGCTACAGAGAGGAAGGGGGCAGGTCTGAAAGTACCTCAGTGGACAAGTCCATCGTCAGCATAAGGGAAGCAGGTAAGGTGCAGGGTGTGGGCAGCACTCTGCCAGTGGTGGTTAAGAGAGAAGCAGTTACATAACACAGACACGTTAGGAGCTATTTTAAACTGTACACACACACACACACACACACACACATGCTTTGGGACATCTTTGGAATGTGCTTATCACCATGCCTGTCAGGAGGTAACGGGTGGGGAGACTTACAGGATATAAGAGTCACTCTTGTATCATCTGCATTTCCTGCCTTGTGCATGCATTCCTTATTTTAAAACATCTTAATTTTTAATTTGAGGCTAGAAAAGGAAGTTCAGCAATCATGAGGGCAGAGCAGATACTAAGGGAACAAAACCTCAGCAGGTAACTGGCCCTTGATTTACTGAGAGTGCAGGAGCAAGGAGCATGTTGATCTTAGGGGATGCAGGGCTAATGGCATGGCCCCTGCAGGCATCCTGACAGATTTCTCAGAGCCCCTGGGGACCCCACATCTGGGCTGACCACCACTGAGGAGCTCAGCCTGTGGAGCATAAGGAATTGGGCCAGAACAGTCCGTAAATGGGCTCTGGAATTCCATCAGAGCACCTATGCTGCTGACCAAGGTGTTATTAGAAAAGCACCATTCAACCTCTAGAACAGAAAAATATTTTCTCATTTACTTTCTGTCTTTATGTTTATTTCTCTTGAGCTATAAAAACAAAAATGCCAAAATAAAATCAATGTGATTGCTCAATATGTTTTTAAGGCAGATTGACATAGTCAGAAATACATTGTAAGAATAGTGAGTTTTATGAAAGTTTAAAGATACATGCCACTCACTTATGTTGAAACCCCAAAGATAAATACCTACCAGTACTCTAAATAGTTTTCATTGTTTATATTTTTAAATTCTGGGTAATAGTCCAAAAATAGCTTTCCTATAGGAGATGGTAGTGCACAGACATTTGTTTTCGGGCTTTGTTACTTTCATACGTAGCCCTTTCCTGCAGGGAATGGAGGACACCACACCCAGATTCATGTTGCAGCGAGCAGCTCCGTGGACAGCAATGACAGAAAAGGAATAAAAGGAAAGAAACAACCGGGAGTGAAGGAGAGAAAGGAGAGAAGGGAGAGCAGGGAACGGGAAGTTGAGTGACTGAAAAATAGAGGCAATGAGCCCTGGCTGGGTGGCTCAGTTGGTTGGAGCACCGTCCCATACACCAGAAAGTTGCAGGTTCTATTCCTGCTCAGGGCACATACGTAGGTTGCGGGTTCAGTACCCTGTTGAGGTGCTTATGGAAGGCAACCAACTGATTAATGTTTTTCTCTCTCCCTTCCTCTCTCTCTAAAAATTAATAATGAAGTATCCTCTGGTGAGGATTTTAAGAAAATAGAAGCAGCAGGACTCCAGGGAGTGTGCAGAGGCAGGGGACCACCCTCAGCTAGGTGGGTTCCTCCCCAAGCAACCAAGGAGTGTCATAGGAGGGGCCACTGAAGGACAATCAGGACAGCTCAGAAGCTGAGTGGCCCATCAGTAAACACCAGTAAAGATGTGTTCCTATGGAGAATCCAGCTTGGCACCCCTCTCTATTCCCAGAACTTTGGGAAGGTTACTTTGGGGAGCTCATATGGGTTAAGTGAGGTCACTGCCTGGACCAGGCCAGCAGTGCCCACTCACTGAGATGACCTTCATGGTCCTCTAAGTCCATCATCGGATATTTTTCAGTGCTGCATTCAAAAAAGGTTTTCATGAGGACAAGTTGAAATAAAAGGATATTTTTGCCTCCCCTCGTCTAACCCAAGCATCTAGTTTCCCTGAGGTATCCATAACTTGTTCCCTCTCCCACATGGGACAGCCGCACCTGCCCGTCTAACAGTGACTGAGCGGGGCAGGGTGCCCAGACCACAGACCCGATGCCTTTCTCCTGGAGCACACAAGTTTTTCTTCATCTCATCATTTTTAAATTGTAAAAGGACAATAATACAAATTAGAGAAAGTTGGAGAAGTTGGGAGTGCAGTGTTAGACAGAGTCATCCCCACCGTGGTGATGGCCTCTTTTAGTATTCCCATTTATCTTCCTGTCAATGCATCCTCCACCCTGTGCGCGCTTTCCCATTTGTGTCCAAGCCCTAAGAACAAAGGTTTTCAAGGTCAGGTCCTGTGTGGTCCACTCCCAGGACCTGGGAGTGGCTCTGCCCACTGGCTGTAACCCACAGTGGGCAGCACCAGACTGACTCACCCCTGGTGGACCATGGTTTCCGGGGAGGCCATCTGTGTGGTCTTTCTGGGGAGCCTTTCTCTTTCACAATGTTTCTCTTTAGCAAGTTCGCTTTTTCCTGGGTCCCTGCTTCCAACCTGTGGGCTATTCTAATGACGTATAAACAAACTGCCAAAACCATTGTGCCTTCAAGCAGTGTCCACATATGTAACAACAGCACAGGTTGCTGTATCCTCTCTGAGGCGGGACATTCTGTTATGAAAGAAAGTCAGAGTTGGGGACAGGGACAGAGCAGAGAGAGAGAAGTGGTGGCCATCTGCCTGGGAGGAAAAGGTTCAGTTATGGTCTGAACACAGCGCTTTGGGGGCTGTCCATAAAGATGTGTGATTGTAGATTCAAAGCAGCTTGTTTGAGAAATGTTGGGATTTTACCCCCAAAAATGTGTTTATGGATAAATGAGCTTTTATTGACCAAAATGCTGCACAGATTTTTTCCCCTGAGGGACTGGAAATGTGGCAGTATCTCCTGCCCCATCACTGTCACTGGACACTGTCACAGGATCAGGGTCTCTAATTCTGAAAACAGAGATGTTCCTTCTGCTTTGAGTTACTTTCTGTAAGTGCCTGGGTCTTACTTTTCCAGTCTTATGGTCTCGGGGAAGACGACAGTATTCCATCCCATCACTGCCTCTTTCAAAAGTCCTCACCTGAATAGAGTGTACTTAGTCCATGATGCAGCTTCCCTGTGGCGTCTGTCCCCCAGAAATGATGAGTGAAGACTGGGAAGAGGGGCAGGGAGCACATGGCCCTCTACACTGACAAGGGCAAAGGCAAAGCCATCTCCCAGAACTCTCCTGGAACTCTAGGCTCATCACCAAGTGTGACATGGATGGTTTGTTTCTGATCCAGGTGGGCCCCTTCTCTTTGCTCAGAGATGGACACATAGCAGATGGCTCCCCAGACATGGCATGGGCCTGGCTGCTGTCCCTTTGCAGAGACCGTCCCCACTGCAGTAGCATCTGCCGTGACAGGAACAACCCTGGGAGAGATCCTGGCTCTGTTCTCATTGCTCTTCTCTCTTCCCCTCGGTAAACCATTTTTCTGAGTTATCTTCCAAATGCTTTCCCAAGCCACAGTGCCTCTCTGGGTCCTGGGCCTCCTGGGGACAGACTTCACCTGGCACCTGCAGGTTCCCTGCTTCTAGCATCACTGCTGGCCAGGCAATCCCTCTGGGTGACTGCAGAGGGATTGTTGAGGGCCTGTGGCTGTTGGGAGACTCTGGACATGCACCTTTCCTGTTGGTGCTTCTGTTTCCTCTCAGTACAGGAAGAGTGTAGGCAGGTTGGGCCCTTCCCCCAGCACCCCCCCCCCACCCCCCCGCCCCAGAGCTGCTCACTTGGCAGAAACACCTGCCTCATGGCTCAGCCTCAGGGCTGACCTTGATGCCAAGTTCAGGCTCCCACCAAAGTCAACCTCAGTCCCCATCCAGGGTAGGGCTGACGCCTAGCTGTCCTTGGCCCACAGAGAGAGCCAGGTGGAGCCCACAGGGACCTGGCTGCAGGCCTCTGTGCCTGGTCACACTCACTGCACTCTGGGCAGATTTTTTCCATGTCCTCGTGCATGACAAATGTACAACTGATGTTTTCTCGTGGGGCCAGGACCGCATTTTCCATTGCTCCTGGCATTGTGTGCTGAGGTCTGTGACTCGGGCTCAGTGAGCGGAGGGGGCTGCTGGCATGTGGGTGCCACTGCCCAACACAGGGAGAGCATTCTGGCCATCGTGTCCCCAGTTACTCCCTGGCCAGTGAGCAGAGTCCCAATGCTAACCTGCTCTGGACCTCATCCTTCACCTTCTTCCCCTCCCCTCCTGGCTGCAGGCCCACTTCCAGGGGGACAGGGGAGACTGGAAGGTTAATGTGAACCCCTGCCCCAGTGCCTCTTCTCATGAACCTGGGGACCGAACAGCCACCAGGCCAAGTGCTGGAACAACGTGGGGCTGCAAACACCCAGGGCATGACTTTGAATCTCTGGGGTCGGGGATAGCGACCACTAGTTTGAAAGCCCACTTGTGTGCCTCAGTGAAGGACAACTGAGACCTCCACGCCGCCTCCTCGGCAATGCCCGGTGCTTGTTGGGTTGGCTGCGTATGCTGACTTCTCAGCATATGGGATCCGGGGCTGGCAGGATCAAATTCAGACACATTCAGAAATATGCAATCACCCCACTGTTTTCTGTGAGCCGCAGTTGGTGTGTATGGGGCTAAGGGCCTTGTAGAGAAACCACCCAGTGTTGTCTCTGCCTATGTGACTGTCAATGATTCCCAGCCTGTGAACGGTTGTTTGGGTGACTCCTTCACATAGGGACTCCTGACCTGGACAGCAGGGGTGAATGTGAGGATGTGTATCTGTCACCGAGCTGCACATGGCTCTGACACAGGGGCTCTGAGAACCACGTTTTGGAAATCGTGTCTGTGATTTCTCATTGCCTACATCCCAGGCAGAGACATGCATTTCTCAGAGGAATCTGAGCTGTTGGAAGGGAAGTGGCTGCTCCTGGGCTGTGCTGGGGCCCAGACGTCTCATTGCTGCCATTGCGTGATGGCTCAGTGTCTGCTGCGTGAGCCTCTTCCTACCTGCTTCACAATGGTCTTCACTTTTCTCATCCGTTTGTTCTGGTACACATGTTAGGATCAGCTTGTCAGGTTCTAAGATACATCTATCAGGATTTGGGTTAGAATTGCACTGACTTTCTAGATTAATTTGGGGAATTCTGCTAAATCTTGGAGACTCAGTGGATTGTACATGTCTTTTGATTGAAAAGTCAAACCATCAGCCCCGCCCTCAGGAAGCTGGGTGAGTAGCCTGGTCATTAAGTCATCCCCTTCACTTTGCAGAGAACCAGGCAGGGGCAGTGATTTGCCCAATGTCACTGCTCAATAACTAAATTGCACCAAAATTTTAGGTTCAGGACCACTTTTGACTCCATCTGTCCTTTTACGAAAGCCTGTTGGGCTGAACTCACTTGAGAACCACGAGTGCTGGGCAGCCTTGTTTCCACTTACACTGGTCAGTGCTTGTGCCTGCGAAGGCATTTCCCCTCTTTGTTCCTGGGTTTGGGTCTTGGATCACAAACTTAGCCTCTGCTGCTTTGAAATTCAAATCATGTTATGTTCTGGGAAATGGGAGGTTGAGCCACGTCTGTGAGTTTGTGGCTCTCTGTCCTGGGCCTTGGGGGCACACAGCAGCAGTCTCGCGGTCTGCCAGGTGCCCTCACTGCTCCTGAGTGGCAGTGCTCCCTGAACCAGTGCGAATTTTTTCCTACCATGTCAGGATCCCCTGGGACAGTGCTCTTTTTTTGTCTTTGCTGTCTCTCACATTCCTCCCCCAGCTCAGTTTCCATCACCTCCACTCGTCCCAGAAGGGCTGTCCTTTGTTCTTGGATGAAGCGGGCCAGCTGTCCCTCTAGCCAAGTGCCACATGTGACCCCAGGGATACTTCTGAGATCCCATCAGAGGGGAAACTTGATGTGTTTTGAGTGTGTGTCTATGCCAAGCTTCCAGGGTGCAGCACACAAAAAATGTGAAGACAAAAGAATTACTGCTCACAAGGAGGCAACAGCAAGCAGGCCCCTCCTTGGTTCTGGGCCATGTTTGGTCAGAGACAGGATCCCTGTTGGAGTGTCCTTCTGTTTCATTTTCATGGCAGTTCTCTTTATACAGAAGGCACTCTAGCTGAGAGTTTTCCCAGAATCTCAAGGCTGAAGTTTGGAGTTTGGTCTGTTCCCAGGCTGTCCTGAGGCTTCTAGAACCTTCTCTCCTGGCCTCTTCTCCACCCCCAACCCCTATCCTGTAGAATGTACCTATCTGTTTTCTCTGCAAACCGGTGGCATTGGTACTCACAGCAGTGGGTGTTGGGTGTGATGTGTGCATCATATCCCCCCTGGGGTGGCACACTTCTGTTTTAAGAAAACCTGCTGGTCATAAAACCACCATCTGAAAATGATCAGATCTTACACTTTCTTAATATGTCCTCACATTCCAGAAGGGCAGACAGGTATCTTTTTGTCACAATGTCTTAGACCAGATGTGTCACTGTAATGGTGAAAATTTCACTCTTGGGGGAATGACTGGTGGGAATAGTATGTATTTTTAGTTAGATGAGCCTTCTGACTGTGACAGCATCCAAACCACAGTGTTTCACCGATAAAACTAACAGATGACATAAGACTTGGTGGCTACACATTGAGGGCACAGAAAAAGAATCCCACTTGTTCAGGTTGGGGAATCTTTGCCCCATGAGGTCAAACTGATTTTACAGATGAGGAAACTGAGTCTGAAGAGACTGTGCCTCACCTTCCTACCCACCCACCCCCTCCATATTGTTTGTAATTGAGTCTCTACCACTGTCAGAATGACCGTGTCTGTACTGCTTACAGCCCTCCTGCAGCCCCCATAGTCTGCAAGGTAAAATCCAGACTTTGATCTTTAAGGCCCCATCCACCTCTCACATTTCTCACTAAATTGCCACCCAGCCACTGTGAGCACCACGTCACACATCACTCTAGCTACAGCGACCACTGTTAGGCCCCGCCCCCTGCCATGGGCTTCTGCTTTTCTGTCTCCTTTGCTGAGCCCTCCGTCACTCCTTCTTTGCCAAGGTGAGCCTTCCTTGGCCTCCAGCCTCACCTCAGATCTCCCTGGGCATAGCCTTTGGCCACCCCACCTGTGTTCAGAGCACTCTCTGTGCTTGGCGCTGGTGTGTCTTAAACACTGGGTCTGCATCCGTGAGGAGTCTGTGCCCTCATGCATTGCCCACCTCAGGGGGCTGCAGGTCTCCTAAGTTCATGACCACTGCTGCCCACCTTGTGGCAGATTCAGATGGTACTTTGTAACTAGCATTTAACATTGTGCGTGTAACTGTGTACACACTCGTGTTTGGTGTGTATGTCTACAAGATAAGTACTCTTGTTTAAACAAAACCACACAATACCATTATCACCCCTAAAAGTTAATACTTCTTTAACATCTTCAAATACTCAGTTGAGTTCAAATTTCCATGATTGTCTTTATTTTTTTGTTTTATTGTTTAATTCCTTTTGCAATAACTTCAAACTAATAAAAAAATGTGAATTTAGTACAAGGAATTCCCTGTACCATTTAACCAGATTGCCGAAAGGTCAGCATCATAACTCAGCACCATTATCCAGGTCAGGAAACAGGCACCAGCACAGCCCTGTCGCCTACTGTGTGGCCCTTTTGCGGAGTGTTGCTCTAAGGCCCCTATTCTGCCCCAGATCTGCCCGGGCTCACTCATTGCCTCTGGTGCTCAGAGCTCTCCAGGGGGCTTCAGTCTGCAACAATTCCTCAGGCCCGTGTCTTCCATGACTGTGCTGGCCAGGTGCCCTGTGGGGTGTTCCTCACTTTGGGTTTGGTATGGTGTTTAAGCAACCACATAATTTCTCATCCAAACAGAGACACTTGGGAGTAAAGGGGTCTCAGTTCATAACTGCACAGCAAGTGTGATGAAGCTAGTGGCACCCTGGTAGTTCTGTCACTCTGCTCAAGGCTCTCTCTTTTTTTTCTTTGTTATTGAGGTATAATTGACATGCAACATTATATTAGTTTCAGGCAAATAACAATGATTCGATATATGTATGTATTGCAAAGTGGTCACCACAGTAAGTCTGATTAGCCTCCATCACCACATACAGTTTTTTTCTTGTGCTGAAATTTACTCTATTAGAAACTTTCAAGTAGACAATACAGTATTGTTAACTGTAGTCACCATGTTCTACATTCCATCCTAGGACTTATTTATTTTATAACTTGAAGTTTGTACCTTTTCACCCCCTTCATCCATCTCACCCATCCCCATGCCCATCCCTCTGGCAACCAGCAACCTGTTCTCTGTATCTGTGAGCTTGGGTTTTTGTTTTCTTTTTACACTCCACATATGAGTGAAATCGTATGGTGTTTATCTTTCTCTGACTGACTTATTTCATTCAGCATAATACCTTGTGTCCATCCATGTTATTGCAAATGGTAAGATTCATTCTTTTTGTAGCTGAGTAATATTCCATTGTGTACATATATCACCCCTTCTTTATCCCATCATCAATTGATGGACACTTGGTTTGCTTCCACATCTTAGCTATTGTAAATAAGCTGCGGTGAACATAAGGGTACACATATCTTTTTAAATTACTCTTTTTGTTTCCTTTGAGTAAATACCCAAAAGTGGGATCGCTGGGTCATATGTTAGTTCTATTTTTAATTTTTTGATGTATCTTCATATTGCTTTTACAGTGGCCACACCAATCTGTATTCCCACCAAGAGTGCACAAGGGTTCCCCTTTCTCCACATTCTTGCCAGTGTTTGTTGTTTGTTGGTTTTTTGATGACAGCCATTGTCATAGGTGTGAGATGGTATCTCATTGTGGTTTTAATTTGCATCTCCCTGATTGCCAGTGATGTTGAGCATCTTCTCATGCACCTGCTGGTCATCTGTGTGTGTTCTCTGGAAACATATCTACTCAATTCCTCTGTCCATTTTTTAAATTTCATTGTTTGGTATTTTGCTATTAAATTGTATGAGTTGTTTATATATTTTGGAAGTTAACTGCTTACCGGATGTGTGATTCGAAAGTATCTTCTCCCATTCAATAGGCTGCCTTTTCATTTTGTTGATGGTTTCCCACAACTCTTTAAAAGAGGGCAGGTCCCCTTCCCTCTTTTTTCCCTTTGTAATGAAACATATGCTGAGTTTTCTACATTCTATATGTTGTTGGTCATACCCTCACAGTATTCTTTAGTGTGTTATCCATCCCTATATTAACAGTAAATCAGCTAAAGCAGATTCCAGTTGGGCTCTGGGCCAGCCTCTTCTCCAGCCTCTGCCCTTCTTGGCTCCAGGGAATGCACTGCTGCCCTGTTAGTCTCCACAGTTAGACTTCTTCTCCCTTAAAAGTTGGTTTTCCTGCCTTTTGCTTGGTATATCTCCCTCCACACACTGCCTTGAATGATTTTGTTTAACTACATTCTATATGCTAATAATTTGCAAATCTCTACTTCCATCAGCACCTCTCTTGGCTCCAGATCATTCTCCATCCCACTGCCTGAGGGACCCATTAAAATTCGATCTAATCAGGTCGCTTCCCTCTTTGACACTCTTCCCATCACCTTCAAGGTTAAAGCAAAGTTCTCTGCTCTGAATCAAGACCCTTGCTGGCCCAGCTCTATGTCTCCCAGCCTCATCTGTTGTCCTTCTGTGCTCTTGACTTTGGCCTCTGCCCTGCCTGCCTTTTTCCTTCTTCCTTTCCTTCCTTCCTTCCTTCCTTCCTTCCTTCCTTCCTTCCTTCCTTCCTTCCTTCCTTCCTCCCAACAGACCAGCCCAGGGACCACATTTGCTAGGAAGCCTCCCTGAGCTACTGTGCAGGGCCAACTGTGTAGGTATTTCTTTGTGCATTTATCCCCCAGATGAGGCCTTGGCTAGTAGATATGTTTCATTGACACCCCATTGCCCAAAACATCACAGCACTCAGGTGTTTTTGGAATAAATGTTGAAAGTGACTGGAGGTTTTAGGAATTCCCCTTCCTTGGAGAGTTCAGGTAGGGCCTTATGTTGACCTCCAGGCGTGAAGAATGGGACACCATCATCTACTCAACATCTCTCCTCTGAGAGGCCCAGAGTGTTATGAGAATATGGGCAAGGAGCACAAGACATTTGACTAAGGAAATTTGAAAACTCTTAAGATATTGACTTGAATTAGGCCTTAAATATGGTGGGTCTTCTCTGAGCTGATACTAGTTTTGGGAAGGGGAATCCTGAGCAGAGCTTAGTTGCAGCATATGCGGGCATGTCCCACTGCTCAGAGGGAAGGACGGTGAAGAGGGACAGGGATGGGACCATGAAGGACCACGCTGTGCAGGCCTCTGAAGGCAAAGCAGAAGACTTGGGACTTTTCCTGACAAGAACCCCAGCATGAGGGGCCCCAGGGAGCCTGTGTCTCAGCACCCCGTTGTGGGTAGGAATGAGGCATTGCAGAAGAGGTGGAAAGGTTGGAAAAGCCAGCTGGACAGCCTTGTCAGTCCTCACAAGGACAGAGGTCACTGTGCTATAAAAGCCTGGATGGCAGTGCCAAGGCAGCAGGAGTGATGACAAATGAAACATCTAATTTCAGCCGTCTGTGTGCATGTCAGGCTGCAAAGAGGTGGGCGCTTTCAATGCAAGGACCTGGGTGACAGAGACACTTGCATTTTGCAGACAGCCCCACTGTCCCCTCTTGATTGCACACGACAAATGCATTAGAATTCACGGTGGAGGCTGCCTCTCTCCTCCAGGTGCAACAGTGGGAGGGGAGTTACGGGAGGGGATCATGCCTGTGTGCTCACCACCCCCAGGGTTGCCTGTTCCTGAGGCCTCCTCGCTCCCCCATTACTACCCATATCCTTCTGGTTACCCCGAATGGCAGCCTTGGAGTCCCTGCTACCTAGTCCCCACACTCAAACAGGAATGTTCCTCTCAGCTTTAGAATGCTCCAGTGGCAGGTGGGGCATGGTCTGCTGGTTGGACTGTGACCCACCCTCTTAGAGCACCCTGCCAGCACCTGCATCCCTGAGTCCTCCCTTCTACATGCATCAGGTGTCACCTGACTCCGGGCTGTGGATGCCCACACAGCACCTCCCTTTAGGCAAAACCATCTTAGCTCTTTCCCACTCTGTAAATGGCACATAGTTAGTGTGGTGTAAATTTGTCACAGCATGAAGATATCACTTCACATTCTTCTGCCCAGCCATCCTCATCATCCATGTGTAAAGGTGTTCGACTCAAGCAAAAGTAGGCCTCACGTACCCTCCTTACCTGCCCAGAGCCATCCACCCCCTTCAGGCCACTCAGAGTGAACACTTGTCTTAGTGGCAGGGGCAGTCTCCTCCATGGAGAACATCCTTTAAGTCTGTCACTCCCTCCAGGCCACATCTCCCACTTCACTCCTCCTGCAACAGGTTCAGCTGTCCCTCCCCCAGCCCACCCCTCCCAGACCCTGCCGCCCTTGCCCACTCTTTCACTAGGTGGTCCCAGCATACCCTCCCTGAAGACCTTTCAACCTGACTGCTGTATTTTAGTCATTAGCAGTGAGGACTAGTCCACAGAACCAGTCACTTGAAGGACTTATACAAGCCACAGGGGTCAGGGTAGCCCTGCCAGGCCCTCCTCAGGTGCCTGCAGCACCACAGCCTCACTGCTGGCAGGAGCACTTGGTAAAAGGGGTGGACGAAAACCAGCACACACCCAAAGGTCTAGGCTTCAGAAACCTTTAAGCACATACCATTTTTTGGTTTATCCCAGACTCCCATTAGGCAGCAGCACTTTGGGAGCCTCCCGCTCTAGCACATGGCAGGCCTGCAGGTGGAGTGTGCTGCTTGAGAGGTTGGAGAAGTTGTAGCTGTGATTCTGAGAAAATTTAGGGTCCCTTGCACTCAGCTCCAGAGGAAAGAGAAACATTCATAAAATGAGTATATAAGTTTTAAATGGGTAGATTAGTGGAAACGAGAATTTAGAATCATGGTGATCCCATGAGAAAGGGGGATAATCTGTCTCTCTGCATTAATGTCTTCCTTGCTTTTTCCTGGCCTGGAGGCCATAGCCAGGCCTGGGGCTATTGTTCCCCAGGGAACCCAGACCCTTCACAGTGTGGCAGCAGCTGTTTGTAGCTGTTGACGCTCAGACCTTGGCATCTCACCTGAAAATAGGGAGGCCTGAGTGAGGATGAAGATGACCAAGTGTACACCTTTATGCAGTTCAAATGTCCCACACTGGCCAGGCCTGCCATGTGCTGCTTCACAGAATAGGGCATGTGGACCCTGACAGATGGACACAGGGCTCACCTTGCAGCCTTCTAGACAGGTATCTCAGAGCTTCTTTCATTCACCACTTTTTCAGCAGCCAGGTGACCCATGTCTGCATGGTCTGGTGCCCCGTGCAAATTCCAGCTAGCCCTGTGCGAATTGACCTGTCGTGGGGACAGTGCAGACAGGTCCCTGGAACAGGTAGTACCTTCTGAGGCTGCAGAGCCTCGGGCACAGGAATGGAGGCAGTTCTGATCGGGGTGGCCCCTCATAGCTGGAGTTGGGGTTCTGGCACAGAAAGGGTGTCTGATCACACTGCATTGGCTCTGTGGTCACCTGTGTGTGCATGTGAACAGTGTAGAGATGTTTCTCTAGGGGCATTAGTGCAGAGTCTGAAAATGGTTTAGGGAATGGCCAGCTGTGAAGTCTGCCTTTGCCTCTGTAGATCCAGATCTCGCATGGACACTACCAGAGGTCAAGTGTCTGGCCACCCTTCCTTGCTCCTGTGAGCAGTAACCTCAGTGCTACCTAGTACCCCTTAGGCTGCCCACTTTGTAGTGCCCCCCCACCCCCGGGCCTGCACTGACCCTACGTGAACTGGCTCTCCACGCACCGACCCCTAGGCACCACCAGAGCGTATGCCACCTTAGTTTGTACTGACCACCAGCGGGCTGCCTGAGCGCTCACTGAACCGAGGCGCTCTGACAGGCATGCACTGATCCCACCTCTCTCTGCAGGCTGTCCTACGACCCCACCCGCTACCCTCGGCTCCTACCGGAGGCCTACTGCTTGTGCCGCGGCTGCCTGACCGGGCCGCACGGGGAGGAGGACCTGAGCCTTCGCAGCGCGCCCGTGCTGCTGCCCACCGTGGTGCTGCGCCGCACCCCGGGCTGCGCTGGGGGCCGTTCAGTCTACACCGAGGAGTACGTGGCAGTGCCTGTGGGCTGCACCTGCGTTCCCGCGCCCGACCACGATGCGCCAGCCGATCCCGGGGGGTACCGCGACGGAAAAGAGCGGACCCGGCACCCAGGCCACCAAGAGCAGGACAGGAACCTGCGCAGGCCTGTCCGTCCGGGAGCAGGACAGTGACCCGGGCAGGCCAAGCTCGCTGATGTCCCAGCTTCTCGGCGCCGGCAGAGGGAACTGACGGGAGTTGGCCTAGAGTAGGGAAACTGGCCCTGGGACGGGGTACGTCAGGTGGTGGACGTGGCCAAGGCTGCAGACCCCGCCCCACTGCCCAGCCTCTCTCTGCAGGGGACACCAATGCTAGGACATGCAGGAGGCCACAGCCTCCACACGTAGGTAGGTGGTAGATGCTTTTTAAAACATTTTTATAAAAATATATACCCACTTGCTTTCTATAGGGGCAGAAACTATTTTTATATTAGCGATTTTGAACCATTATATATTATTTTTCACTTGACACTAGACGTTTTATAAACCTTATTTTCACTTCCTCTGCTAGGTTTAAGAAGCACAGTTGAACTCTTCAGATAAACTCTTTTTGGCAGGTGCCTGAGTCTCTGAAGCCAGCCTGTCCCCAGTTGCCAGCACAACCAGATGGACAGGGCTGAACCTGACATGCCCATCTGTCAGGTGCCAATCTCCAGGGGCTGCTGGAGGAATAAAAGGGAAGTGCGGTAGGTCCCTGTCACCCCACAGCCACCCCTGAAATCCCAGACTTGGGTTTACTCATGAGTGTGTCCATGGCTGCAGGTTAACTCAATTAACTTTTTTCATTTTTCAAAATCAGCGGGGCCAATGTGTGGGTAAGAGGTGGTGAGATAAGGCAACATGTGGAATGTGACATCTTTGCCAACTCTCAAAAAGAACTTAACTGTTGGCTGTTTTAAGGGCTTCTGGAGCTAGCCACATAGGAGGGGAAAGTGGGTCAAATGAGCAATATCCAGAATGTGGTATTGTGCCTCTTTGTCTACATACTGCAATGTGAGCCAAATCCTTACTCTTTTTTAAGCTGAAAGTCTGTCTCTGAACACAATTTGTAAAAGTGACAAGTTCTTTTTAAATCACTGTTGATTAAAACAGTGTTGGTGAAGGCATGTTGCTTGTGTATATTTCTCTGATGGGCTCAACTGAATTTGAGGAAACGATATGTTTTATCTTAATTTTATAGTGGAAGTTTATGATTTAAGATCAAGTATTCATATATAAAGTCAACTCCTCTGTTCTTCTGTGATCCCTCTCCCCCAGCAAGCCAAGTAGGCCCTCCCCTTTTTTTTTTTTTAACATGTTTCACTCCCAAACTGCAGCTGCCACAGAAATAAACAGCTCTGGTTGCCCAAGTCATCCTCAGCCTTCGCTTGATCTGGACACAAGGTTCATTGAGAGGGCTTTCAACTTTCACTACTTGTTCACAGTTGTGTGTGAAAACACACTGCTGAACAAAATCTGCATTTTCCAAGTGCCTGTAGATAGTTCTGTATAGTTTGGGAGATTTTTTAGGTAGCTCTAGTGATGGTGTATCTAGAGTACGTTGTCCAGAAACAGAAGGTTCAGAGCAACCTTTTGTTGCCAATTCAGATAAAAGAACAACAAAACATCCATAGATTAAAAAGAAAACTTGTCTTTCAAACTGGTGATTTGGATGGTCGTTTCAACCATCACCACTGTTGTGTATCATCTTTCACCCATGCTCAGACACGGTGAAACAAGAATGGGTAAGGAGAACAAACTATCTGCATTGTTAGTTTACTTAGTTTGGTCAAAGTTAGAACATTCCCAATGAAGGAACTGGCTTTCCATTTTACGATCTATATAAGCAGCCTTTCTTTGTTCTTTTTTTCTAAATGATACATTTATCTACCTATTTATTGAGCACTTGCCTTGCTCCAAGTGCTGAGCCCTTGGAGCTAGCTGTGCACCACACCATCTACACACTCAGCTGGAAGTGGAAACCAAGCTGGCTGTCAGCACACTGGTTGTGCTTGGGCCACTGCTCACCTTTCACACTGCCCAGGAATCAGAGCTACTTTGCTCACCAATGAAATGAGTTGGCGCCATCTACCTTACATGCATTGTGAGAGCTGAACACCATGGTGAAGCGCCTGGCAGTGTCTGCCTGCACACAACAGGTGCCCACACATGCTACCCCAGTGACTCACAAGCTACATTGTGGGCCCCCAGTTCTTCTTTCTTCATGTGCTGTTTATACCACTTCATAGTGGCGCAATTTTTTTGGGGGGGGGAGGGGGGTAAAACATTAAGTTTAAAATGAAATCTATCCCTAAGCAGCAGCATTTAGATAGAATACAGTCAAACCTTGGCTCTCAAATGCCTTGGTTCTCAAAAACAACTCCATTCTCTACCGAATTGCTCACAGGAAAAAAATGTCTCCATTGTCTAACAAAACTTCGGGTCTCAATTCTCTACCCTACAACCCTTTTATGTTGATTATATGATCAGTTATGTGCCTCTCAGGCAACAAAGGAGATTGTTTTTGAACAGATTGCTTCTCAAATAGTTTTTCAGAATTAAGCTCATGAACTGAGTTTCCACTGTATATTGAAATTAGAGGGCAGTGATCCAGTAGGGGGAGCTATTGCTTCAAGGAATGATGAGTTTATTGGACAGAATTTTGTTGTTAAAATTGGTTTTATTTTGGAGAGGGAGGGGTTGGTATTGTTTTATCAAATAGGAAAACTTAGTGCCTAGAGAATTATACCACCAAGATTCAAGGATATCTTTTCTCCTTGGTCCCAATAAAACTGTTAACACAGTTGCATCTGGTTGATGCAGGCAGGCAGGTGCCCTAAGTTCTAGCAGCATCAGATTGTAAATTTCATAAGCTTCTCCCTTCCACTCAAAAAGTGCCACCATATCTATGTTTCCTTCAAGTAATTCTATTTTGAGGGTTTCATGGCAATGGTCAGAATAGAGATAACTTACTGGTTGATGAAGACTTTTTTCAACCGACAGTATTTCTATTGTATGCTTGTAAAAATAGCATCACTTGGGAACAGCCTTCAAAAGACACTGGTACCTCCCCACATTTCTGCATTCAGGGGCCAATGACCCAAACTTCTGGCTGGACTGCATCTCTTCTATCAAGGCAAGTGAGGGAAAGGTGAGTTTTAAACTGGTTCCTTCTCTGACTGGAGAAGGAAAGGAACCAGTGTGGGATTCTCATTTACTTCACCATGCATTTCATTGTTCTTGCTGTCCACCCCCAAACCAAACACATAGAAACCTCCAAATTGCCAGAAAAACTGCAATTATAATCCCTTCGCTTTCTACTTAGATTATGGTTGTCTTGGCGCAAACCTTTGATTTGGACTTACAAAGTCCCGCTTTGGTTTTTGCACTTATGTGGTTAAGATACAAGTTTATTCCTGAGAATACCCTCTGTGCAGACAGACCTACCAGAGAGCATCACTCAGCCTTCCTCGCAGTCCCCAAGCTGGTGGCCACGTGCACTCTGCCGGCTGCAAGACAGACACAGGACACACCCAGGCCTACGTCAAGCTTTTCAGGTTGCGGGATACATCTATAGGTCATTCATGAAATCCAGAAGCTGATCAGAAATGAACATGGGCTTAGCCCTGGCTGTCGTAGCTCAGTGGATTGAGCGCGGGCTGGGAACCAAAGTGTCCCAGGTTCGATTCCCAGCCAGGGTACATTCCTGGGTTGCAGGCCATAACCCCCAGCAACCACACATTGATGTTTCTCTCTCTCTCTCTCTCTCCCCCACTCCCTCCCTTCCCTCTCTCTAAAAATAAATAAATAAAATCTTAAAAAAAAAAAAAAGAAATGAACATGGGTTTTTGGTGTTGCTTTTCAAATACAGCTGTCTCCATTTTTCCCCTCCTCTCCCCCGCCCCACCCTCAATCCTACCCCCCCCCTTTGGCTTTGTCCATGGGTCCTTCATACACATTCCTTGATGACCCTTCCCTTCTTTCCCCGCTATCCCCTTACCCTTTCTTGGACATGGGTTAAAATTGGAATCATGAAGCATCCAAAGCAAAAAGTACATTGGCTGCTTATTAAAATATGTAATTACATTTTAATCTGAGTTAAGCTTTGCCCCACCTCATGAATAAGGTTTCTTTCATCTTAAATGCTAGATTTATAAAAATTAAAATTGTTATTTCTAGGCTGTTACTCACCTACAATTCCTAAATTATACATTACATTTCTACACATTTGTTGTAGAATGTGTTACCCCCCCCCTTGGTAATTTTTAGCAAACTGCTTAAGGAAATAATATGGTAGGGGTTATTTTTTAAAAGAACAGGTACTGAATACTTCAAGTCCCAGGTACATTGATAAAAATACAAATGTCTCATAAAAATACTGAGTGATCTGTTAAGTAGATTTTAAATTATCCCAAAACGTGATAACTGCAGTTTGAGAAGCAAGCTTGGGCAGGCCCCCCTTCTCTGAGCACCAGCTCTCATGCAGCCGACTCTCCAGGGTACACTGTGCTTGGCTGCAGGAAAAGCCACCCCAGTCTCTGATTTTCAGCCTCCAAGGTTTACTCCTCACTCCCCCCATGCTCACTACAGGCCAGCTGCAGCTGGGCTCCACTTGGGAACCGGAACAGCCCACACTGCTTCTCTGTAATAGTGCTGGTCACGGTGTCAAGAGGGAAAATAAGGTTCTAATTGTGAAGTGACATGTCACTTCTTTCATGTATAGTTAGCCAAAGCAAGTCATGTAAGATGGGGAAGTATAACCTTTTCCCAGAGAAAAGTTATTTTTTAATTTTTATTTTGAACTTACTGTATATTCACAGAAAGTTGCAAAAATAGTAGAGGTCTTGTGTGTCCTTCACCCAGTCTGTCAATGACATCTTATGTAACAGCAGCCTCCCGACCAGCAATGGGCAGGGCACTACCAGAGACCTCGCTCAGTCTAGCAGTTGTGCATGCCCACAGTTTGTGTGTATGTTTAGCTCCATGATGTGGTCACATGTGTACACTTTTATCACCACTGCACAATCAAGATTCAGAACAAGCCCAGCACCATGAGACCCACTCCCATCCCACTGCATCCTAGCCTCTGCCAACCAGTGACCTGTTCTCCACTGCACAGCATTCCTACATGAATGGAAATACAATGGGACTTTTGGGGCTGGCTTCTTCACTCACCACAACACCCTTGAAACCCTTCCGAGTTGCAGGTATCAACAATTCATCCATTTGAATTGCTAAGGAGTATTCTGTGCTTTTTGAACAATAATTGAGTCCCCTCTGCCCACATCCTGTTTGCTTGTGTTTGGTATGCCGATAGCACCTGCATTTTCTCAGGTGACCTGCAGTATTAGCTGTGGCCCTAGGTAGGATGATGGGCTGAGCCAGATGGCGGTCACCTGGGCTGTCCCCATCCTCCCTCCAAGAACTGAGAGAAGAGGAAAGACCCAGGAGGCTCTAGGACACTCGTCGTTCCTAAGGAAACTCTTGTCTCCTTGAGGGGCTGGGGCAGAGGAGGGCCTCCTCACGAGTCCAGCAATCCTCCTGGAGAGCTGCAAGAATCATCATCAGTCCACACACAGAGTCAGAATGAGCCCATTTTTTAAGGGGATGTAATGCTCAAGGCAGAGGCCAAAGTTCTGTCCAATTTGGGTATTAGCCAAACCACTAAGCTGTTTGCACTTCTGTTTTTACCTATGTTAAATAAGGAGAATAGCTTAGATGGGTTCAAAGATTTCTTCCAACTGCAATTCCATATTCAAGTTAGAAAGAATCCTGAGATCCAAGATGCCCTGGGTAAGGAACTCCCGGTGGGGCACTATGTCTTCATTTGGGAGACCAGGGAAAGCCCAGTGTGGGGGAGGGGAGTAGGCCACAGCTTCACAACCTACTGAGAAAAAATAAGGAGGGGAATGTGACACACAGTCATTTCCTGCATTTACACATCATGGTCCAGCCCAGAATCATAATTTGTGTAACAGCGAAACTCATTGGCCACGTTCCGCGTGTGCTCTGGAGTAAACCTGCACATCTTCACTCCAAGAACTCTCATCGCCTCTTCTTCCATGACAGCACCTGAAGAGAACAGACCAGGTGAACCTGAAGATGAATATAAGCGTGCACCCTGTATTCTGGCCAGGCAAGAAAAGAACACTTAGAAAATGAGGCTAGAGGTCAGTTCTCCAGACTTTTTACTTCCTCCACCGTTTTTGCTAATGACTTACTTTCTTACTTAAGTATTCCTGTCTCTGCAAAGCTGAGACAGTTAAAGCTTTAGAAATAGATTATATCCTACTAAGTAACATAAGAAAAGCAAAAACAATTATTAAAAATTGGTGTTTTATTTGATCGAGAACCCCCTTTTCAGTAACATCCACTCTTGCAAACTAAACAGGGACACATCCATACCAGCCTTGGCTAACCAGCCTGTTTCTCCCTCAGCCTGTCCTACCCCCACAGCCTATCTTGCACAGCCCATTGCTGTGGACTTCATCCCAGATGCTGCTAAGCACCTGTCCCTGGATGCCCACATCAGCGAGTGCTGCACACACAGAAACCCAGGACTCACCCTGGATTCTACCCTTTCTCACTTTCCACATGCACAGCACAGAACATTCAGCTTCATCTCCCAATGTATCTTTCCCCCACCCTTGCCCTCCTGTTCTACCACCCAACCTTGTTCAGACTGCTTGTCTCAGTTGAACGCTGCATCCACTCACCCAATTAATTCCTGTTGATACAAAGTTAACATGATCTACCTTAAATCTATCCTCTTGGGACTGGATGCTTAAAAAGAAAAACCCAACTCTGACCGGCACTTGCATGTGGAAAGACCCTCTTGTCCCAGCACCTGGGCCCTTAAGGCCTCCTCTTGAGGTCACTGCTGCAGTGCTGCTCAGCCCAGAGAACCAGCAGATCTGCAGTATAGCCCCCTGACTCTGTTCCAGCCCACCATTCTGAGTCTTTCCTATACTTTTCACAATTAGGAACTCATTTCTTCATTTGTTGTGTTCACTTTTAACCTATCCCCTACAACTGAATATACACTCCATGAGGTCAGGCACCTGCCCGTCTGCTGGAACAAAGGGCTAGTCACAGCTAATTAATAAGTAAATATTATTTCTGTCAACAAGAGCCATGTCCTTGACTAAATACAACTCGACAACCAGAAGAGCTCCAATGCTCAGCCAGGGTGCTCGAGAGAGAAGCGTGGCTTAGAGGCTAGGTGCAGGAACAGGGGTCCACACCTCAGGGCCTGAACACCAGACTGCCCAGACTAGAGAAGTAGTTACCATTTTAGTTCTGGGTCAAATTTTAGCACATCCACCTTCAGAAAACACTGTATCTCAATCCCACCAGAAAGAACACTGTTCTGCTGTAGTAAAGCTGACCTGATACATAGTTTGTAACCTCAGGCAATGCACATTAACTCCACAGAGTCCACAACTCTCATCAAGTGTGACCCCATGCGATGTGTGGGAGGCACTCAGTCCTCACAGCCCTGAGAGACAGGCAACGTTGCCAGCCCCACTTTCACAGATGAGGAAATGGGGGCACAGAGAAGTTACATAAACATAACCTGCACGAAGTCACACAGTAAATGGTGGATTCAAGACCTGAATTCTAAGATCTCTGCCAACTCTTAACACCTGAGGCTTGAATATCACCTACCTGTACACAACAGAATCTTGTCCCGGGTCAGATACTTGACAGTTTCTGAGGTTTTCCTAAGACATTCCTCAGAAAGATAGGGGGGATCCACTATGACAATGTCAAAACTATGAGCAGCGATGTTTTCAGGGAAGTCCAGTGGATTATTGTAATCATAGAAGACAAACTCCTCTCCATAAATGGCAAATCTTCTGTCATACTCAAAGACGTACACAGCCAGGTCTTCTCTGTGCAGCTCTCTCAGTTTCTGATACACACTGGGGGTGCTCACACAGGCTATCCTGGAAAACAGTGAGCAAACGCACTGAGAGCTGCAGTGGACGGCTGTCCGCACCAGACAACACCGCCGCTGGACACGGAGGGCCGTGCTCAGACCTCCCTGAAGAAAGTAACCATGCGTCTAACATAACAGCAATAAATTCTCAGAGAAAAACATTAACTGCCTTACTTTTAAAGGAATCTGGTATTTAAAAACCTGCAACTCATAATTTTAAGGTATAAAAAAAGATAAATGTGCTTTCTATAGTAAAAACTGTAAGACATTAAGAATGTGTAAGGGCAAAATTAGCCCAAGCCTAAATTTACCTATATATTCATGGTTCCTTAACATTTATTTTAAATACTGTTAGTCTCAAAGTAAATATTTTGAAGTTACTTTGTAATATGCATAATCTTGAAAGAAAAACCCCAAATAACTGCTTCAGTAAATAACTCCAGTTTTCCAAAAACATACATTAAAATTAGGTCTCAGTGAAGAAAAGATACTTTGGATTTCATTGCATTTTTGTATGAGGAAATTATTACCAGCAGTCTGCAGTTTATGAATGGGTAGTGTTTCAATAGTTAACTTTTAAAACCAACTTCTAAAAAAGCTAGTAGTAACAAACACTAAACTATTGAGTTGATTGGGGTCCATCTGTAACAAAGGAATACTATACTATATGGCCATCACACCCCAAGACATTCCAGGAACATAAGGGGAAAAAAAGACGCTTTCATGAGTGTAAGAATGTCCATTCAGAGACACAAGGCAAGATCTGGAGACCACAGCTGCCTCATGGGAGAAATGGGGGCCTGGGAATAATGAGGAAGGAAACTGACTTTTTTTCCTCAATCCCCTATATAACTTTTAGATTTTTTGTCATGCATATATATCATTCAAAAAAGTATTTTGTGATTTAAATTATATTTTGTTTATGCTAATACAGTTGTCCCAATTTCTCCCCATTTGCTCTCCTTTACCCAGCCTCAACCCACTGCCTCTAGCAACCCCCTTACCACTGTTCTTGCCCATGGTTCATGCACTTATGTTCTTTGGCTACTCTGTTCCCCATGCTGTACTTTACATCCCCATAACCATTCTATGACTACCAATTTGTACTTCTTAATCCCTTCACCTTTTTTGCCCATCCCCTGGAGCCCCCTCCCATCTGGCAACCATCAAAATATCCTCTGAATCTATAATTCCATTTCTCTTTTTTTTTTTTAGAATAAACTGTTGATAGCTATGTATTTACTTTCACTTTATTGTTCATATTTTTTATCTTATTATTAAAGAAGACCTTTAACATTTCACATAATACTGGTTTGGCGATAACAAACTCTTAGCTTTTTCCTGTCTGGGAAGCTCTTTATCTGCCCTTCCATTCTAAATGATAGCTCTACTGGATAGAGTAATCTAGGTTGTAGGTCCGTTTTTCACCACTTTGAATATTTCTTGCCAATTCCTTCTAGCCTGCAAAGTTTCTTTTGAGAAATCAGATGACAGTCTTATGAGATCCCTGTAGCTACCTGCTTTTCTCTTGCTGCTCTTAAAATTCCCTTTGTCTTTAACCTTTGCCAGTTTAATTACGATGTGTCTTGGTGTGGGCCTCTATGGGTTCATCTTATTTGGGACTGTGCACTTCCTGGGCTTGTATGTCCATTTCCTTCACCATGTTAGGGAATTTTTTGTCATTATTTTTTCAAATAGGTTTCCAATTTCTTTCTCTCTTCTACATCTGGCACCCCTATGATGCAAATGCTACTATGCTTAAAGTTGTCCCAGAGGCCCCTTACCCTATCCTCATTTTTTTTAATTAAAATATTTTATTTATTTATTTTTAGACAGAGGGGAAGGGTGGGAGAAAAAGAGGGAGAGAAACATCAATGTGTGATTGCCTCTCACACACCCCCTACCACGGACCAGGCTCATAACCCAGGCATGTGCCCTAGACTGGGAATCGAACCAGTGACCCTTTGGTTTGCAGACCAGTGGTCAATCCACTGAGCTACACCAGCCAGGGCTATCCTCATTTTTCTTTAGATTCTTTTTTCTTCTTGTTCTAATTGGGTGTTTTATGCTTCTTTAAATTCTAAATCGCTGATTTGATTCTCAGGTTCATCCACTGTGTTGATTCCCTGTAAATTGTTGAATTCAGTTAGTATATCCTTCATTTATGACTGGTTCTTTTTTATGGTTTCCATTCCCTTTATTATGTCCTTGAAGTTCTCACTAAGTCCACTAAGTATCCTTATAATCGGTGTTTTGAACGCTGTACCTAGTCTCCATTTTGTTTAGTTTTTCCTGGAGTTTTGTTCTGTTCTTTCATTTGGGCCATGTTTTTTTTTTTGTTTGGTGTTTTTTTTTTTTTTTTGGTCTCCTCATTTTGGTGGCCTCCCTGTGTTTGTTTCTATGTATTAGGTAGAGCTGCTATGACTCCCTGGTTTGGAAGAGTGGCCTAATGTAGTAAGTGTCCTGTAGGGTCCAGTGGCACAGCCTCCCTTATCACACAAGCAGGGTACTTGAGGTGCACCTACTGTGTGTGCTGAGTACACCCTCCTCTTGTAGTTGAGGCTTGATTGCTGTCGGCAGGTCAATGGGAAAGATTTACCTACGCTGATCAGCTGCAAGGACTGGCTGTACCCACTGACTACCAACCTCTGACCACCATGGAGGATCAGCTGTGCAGAAGCCTACTCCACAGAACAGGACTTACTTCAGCAGAGCTCTGGTGCCTACTGAGTCTGCCCCTTGAGTGTTCTAGTTGTGGAGGTGGTCAGGTAGTGATGCTTTGACATGGTCTAAAGCTGTCCACTAGGCACGCAAGCTCTGGAGCATCCTGGGAAGTGCAGGCCAAGGTCAGCCATCACCTGTGTTCTGTCTTGGGCCATCAGCATGAGCTACAAAGCAATCTGCAGTTGGCCGCTACTTGTGCTGGGTTTGGAGGTGTCCAAGAGAGTCCAAGCTGTGAACGAACAACTGCTGCTAGTGCTGGCCTGGGCACAAAGATGCTGAGGTAAGATGCTGCTTCTTTGTATAAGAATTTAGGAAAATCTGAGTCTGCGTGCTGCGTCAGCACCCCCTGTGCCTTGCGCACCGCGGCCCTGGGGCCTAAGGGCCAGCACCATCCAGACGCTGCACAGCGACCCCAATCTGCTCTCGGTGCGTAAATTCACAGAGAAACATGAATGGATAACAACAGAAAATGGTATTGGAACAGTGGGAATCAGCAATTTTGCAGAGAAAGCTTTGGGAGATGTTGATTACTGTAGTCTACCTGAAATTGGGACAGAACTGAACAAACAAGATGAGTTTGGTGCTTTGGAAAGTGTGAAAGCTGCTAGTGAACTCTATTCTCCTCTAATAGAAGTAACTGAAATTAATGAAGCTCTTGAAGAAAATCCAGGACTTGTCAACAAATCTTGTTATGAAGATGGTTGGCTGATCAAGATGACATTGAGTAACTCTTCAGAACTAGATGAACTAATGAATGAAGAAGCATATGAGAAATACATAAAATCTATTGAGGAGTGAAAAATGGAACTCCCCCCTAAATAAAGTAGTATGAAACAACTTAAAAAAAAAAGAATTTAGGAAAATCTGAAGCATGAGCCAAGGCAAGCCACTGAAAAGGAAAAACCACTGGAAACAGCTTGGGTAGACCCAAAAGCTGGGTGGGATAGAAGCTCAGGGGTTTACCAGGGTGGGGCAAACAGTATGAGCCAGGCTGATGAAGTCTCAGGTATGGCGCCTGCCTGCCTGTTCCATTGAGGGCTCAGAAAGGGAACAATGGCCTCTGCCAGCACTTCTGTTGGGAGAAAACAGCTCCATCTCTCTTATCCTAACGCCAAACACTTTAGTTCTTCCCTATATGGCTCTGGTGCCTTTCAATCTGCTACTCCCATGCTGGAGCTCAGAGGGAGTGAGTTTGAATAAGTCTATGCATGGGCCCTTTAAGAGGAACTGCCTGGGTCTCTAGAAGTGGTCTTCCACAGCCTCAATCTTCACTCGTTTTTACAGCCAGAAGTTATGGGGACTTATCTTTCTGGCACTGGAACCCTGGGCTGGGGGGACTAGTGTGGGGCTGGGACCCCTTGCTCCCAAAATATCTCTCCCAATTTTTATCTGCCACATGTGGGTGTGGGACCAGCCCATTTGGCATCTCTGCTCCTCCTATCAGTACTGAGGTGCTTTCTTTAATTCTGTAGTTGTAGGACTTCATCAGCTCTATTTCTGGAGGTTCTGAATAATGGTTGTTCTGTAGTTTAGCTCAAATTTTGATATGGTTGTGTGAGGAGGCAATCCGAGTTTACCTGCACTGCCATCTTGAATGAAGTCCTCCAAAAAAGTACTTCTTTTAAAATTAATAATTAAACTAAGCTTTAAACCTATTAAGATGCATTTCTGAACACATGCAGGTTAGGCCTCCAGGCTTGCTAGATAAGCTGCTTGGCCCAAATACACTTGAAGTGCCTAACAGCCTGGTGATGTCACATATGCTTCCATGGGAAATATGCACATCCCAGTCAGTGGCAAGTGCAAGAAGAGCCCCAGCCCAGGCTTCTGTCAGCGTTCACTGGGCTGGTGGGGAGATGAGGGTGTAGAGCCACAATGTCTTCACTGTCCTGGGATGACAAGCAGCAAACAGATACACAATGAACTATCACCTGAGAAAGAGGTGAAATAAAGGCATCTTCAGACAAACTAATTCTGAGCTTGTTGCCAACAGAACATCTCTAAAATATTCTGAAGGATGTACGCAGGCATCAGGAAAGTGTATGTGAGATGCAAAAAGGAGGGAGTAGGCATGGTGAACCCAGCAGGACAGTGGAGTTGGTCATGGAGTGGTGGGGGTCAGAGAGTGGCTTACCCCCAAGTCACCTTTAGCGAGTAACAATCTCTTGGGCCTCAGCTTCTGTCTTTAGAATTAAGAATGTAACATTAGCTCCCTCACAAAGGTGTGAGAACTAATCAAGCTGACCCTCATAAAGTGCTGACACAGAAGATGGGGACAGGGCAGGCAGAGAGTATTCAACAGGTGCTCCAATTTTCACTTATCTTTAAGATTATGACATAGCTCCTGAAAATACTGAAGATATCTGTCAGAAAAAAATGAAAAGTTGCATCCAAAGCCCTTATATTAATGGGAAAAAAGGGAAAACATATGTAAAAACACAGTAAGAAAAACTTAATGAAAAACTAACACATAATTTAAAAAGTAAAAGAACAGACAAAAGCAAAACTTGGGACTTCCAGTTAAAGATGACGGGTAGGACACGTTCATGGATTTGTGGCCTCATGAAAGCCCACTCAATGCAACACAAGTAAAATTCCATTTTATTGTTGAAGCCTACACCTGCAAGAGAAAGGGAATGTGAGAAAACACAAAAGAAACACACTTAGGAAGCGGGAAAGCAGTGCAGAGTGGCATCTGACTTGGCAGGCCCAAGACACCAAATCCCAGTAGCCAGGAAAGCTAAGGAACAACCTGGTCTCCATCACTGCACCCCAAAGGCTCAGGATGCTGCAGATCAGGTAATTCAAAAAGTGGGCTGAAGGTCCATGTAAGAAGATAGTCCTTGCCAGGACTTCCCCATCCCCCCACCCCAGGTCCTCAGGTGCCCACCTTCCATGAAAGGAAGAAAACTGGAGGGATAGTCTCTGGATTGGGCGACAATGAGGGGGTGCCAGCACAACTAGTGGTGCAGTACAGTGTGGCAATGACAAAGATTAAGTTAAACCTACCAGATGCTGGGACCTATAGTCCTCTCAGTAGAATGCCCCTCAGGACAATGTCACAACACACATAACTTCAAGGGAAAAATTAGAAGACTCTTCCTATAGCTCTGACCAGCCCAGGAAGAAACCCAGAGAGAGTGTTACTGGGGGTTACCTAGGAAATAACTCAGCCAGATCATCCAACTGCAAAAACCAAGTAGATAAGGTCTGCCATGTGTTACAGCTTTCAAACCTTAATGTGAACAGGCAGTGAAGGTCAACAGACATTCAGGAAAAGCACCCAATATTAGAGGCCAAAATAAACAAGCAGAAAAGGCATGCTGGAGTAAACAGACTATGTGGAGAGAAGAAAGCTTTTAAAAATACCCCAGAATTAATATCCTCATAAGGATGAACAAGATATAGTAATAAAGAAATATTCAGTGACCCCAAAAGAGAGCTATACGTGTCTATGTATGTGATAGCAGAAATGGCAAACCCAGCAGAAAGTTTAGAAGCAAAGTTGAGTCATTTTCCCAGAAAGTATGGTAAAAAAGACAAGAGATGGGAAAAAAGACAGAAGGAAAAGAAGATAAGATCCAACACTCAAATACTAACAGGATTTCCAGAAAGAGGAACAGAAATAAGAAAAATCAAAGAAATAAGACAGTTTTTCCAAACTGGAGGAAATGAGAAAGAGAGGGCCCCTTCCCCCCCAGCAGAAGAGGGGAATGCTCTCCACTAGGATGCATCAAATACTAGGGATTAAGAGAAAATCCTAAATTTGTGATGAGCAAGGATAGGAGAAAACAGGTTTCCTAATGAGAACTCAGAACAGTGTGGAATTTCACAACAGTACCGAAGAATACTTGGAGGCAGTGAAACAATGTCCTCAAAATCCAAATTATATACACAAAAACTATTACAATTGAGAGTAGGGTACAATAAAGGTATTTTCAGACATGAAAGGCTTTAAAAATTTGCCTCCCACATATCTTTTCTGTGGAAGCTATTAAAGGATGGACCCAACCCAAATAAGGCTGCAAACTGGGAACTGGGGTAGAGGAAACTGGGAATCCAGAATAAAAGAGAGGAAAAAGGATCCTCAGCAGGATGGTAAAGAGAGACGCCAAGATAAAAGCTAGAAATCAACCAGTCAAGCTTGGAACAGGTAGTAAAGCTCTGGGATAACATTTTTTAAGGAGTTGAATTATTTCTGTGTTAATAGATAGGAGAATTACACAACCAGGTGAGAATCTGAAGGTTAATAAATGATATGGACATAGAAACACATAAAAAATAGGAGATATTTTCTTCAGGAAAAATGAAAAACTTTACAGTAAGGAAAAAGCAAAAGCCTCAGCTGTAAAGAACATTTATGTGTTTGTAACTATATAAACCCTGTTCTAGTCCAAATCAGGAAAAAACTACTAGATGTATGCACATCTGTGAAAATGGTACTCTGAATGAGATAAAATCTCACGTTCTGTCATGAGAAGTCAGGAAACAATGTCTCAGGTGACAAATCCAGAAAGACTAACAGAAGTATGTTATTTAAAAATATGGTTGTACCATTATTATATGAAATGTTAAAGGGACTTATTGAAGAAAAAGAAGATCAAAACTAAGAACAATAAAATGGCAAAAATACATATCTATCAACGACTGATTCTAAAAAACTAAGCAAACAAAAAGAGACAGAATCGTGGATGTAGAAAGCATTTTGATGGTTGCTAGATGGGAGGGTGTGAGGGGAAGAATGGGTGAAGAGGTGAGGGCATTAAGAAGTACAAATAGGTAATTACAGAACAGCCGTGGTGATGTTAAATGGAGTATAGGAAATGGAGTAGCCAAAGATCTTATACGTATGACCCATGGACATGAAGAACAGTGGGAAGATTACCTGGGGGAGTAGAGGGTACTGGGTAGAGGGAGCCAAAGAGGGAAAAGTTAGGAAAACTGTAACAGCATAATCAATAAAATGTAATTAAAAACAGAAAAATATGGTTGTAAATACCAAAGATTCTATTGGAAGGGAGCTGAAAAGGGGAGGAGGTGGGCAAGGGGTAAAAATTAGAAATGGATATTTTTTTCAACAAACCTTTAGGACCATTTGACTTTAAATTACATGTATGTAAAATTTTGGTAAAATAAAGAGCAAGTTAAAAAAAGAAAACCTACATTCTTAAAACCTCAAAAAGTTAAGTATTTTACCCCTGTAAAAAAGAAAGAAGCAGGTTAGAAAATTTTTAAAAAGGATGGGGGGGAGGTATAAGGGGATTCAATAGTAATAGAAAAATGTAATAAAGATTAAATTTAAAATAAAATAATTAAACAAATTTTTAAAAATGACAAAGATATCTTACAATGAATACAATTCTGAGTGTCCCTAAACTTGTTATTGCTGCGGTTCTTATTCTTTATATTCTATAAAGCACGAACTACAAATTTTGCTGATTATGATTCAGACTTGTTACAAAGCATCCCTCATCTAAGGAAGACATTTAAAATATTAATTTAGATTAAAACAAAAGAGAAGCTGAATTTGAATCTCACCTTCCACCTTCCCCAGCAGCTGCAATCGCTTCCTTAGCAAGCTTCAGAGCAGTTTCCTGACTGTACCAAAACTGGCTCAACTGCTGTAACAGAGGGATGAGTTGAAATCATTTTAGAATTAGTATAAATTTGGTTCCTTTAAACCTGTGCATATATTTAATTTTTTTTCCTTTTTTCTCTTTAAAACCAATTTTTGGGAAATTATTTTTATTTTTATTCTTTACACTATTACAGATGTCCCCATTTTCACCCACTTTGCCCATCTCCCCAGTGCCGTTGGCAGCCCCTTCCCACCAGCCATCACTGTTGTCTGTGTCTATGGGTTATGCATGCATGTTCTTTGGCTAATCCCTTTACCTTCTTTCATCCAGTCCCCTCTCCCGCCTCCCCGCTGATAGCTGTCAGTCTGTTCCATTAATAGAAGGCTGGGGGTCCAAGATGGCAGGGGAGTAAGTGGAAGTTATACTCATGTTCTCCCAGAACATTACTGGAATTAGTACTAAATTACAGAACAATCAATCTGAATTATAAACTGAAGACTAGCTAAAGAGAAGTCTTATAACCAAGGATTTATAGAATAGCCACATAAGACTGGTAAGAAGGGCAGAGATGCAAAAAGGGCTGGCCCCTACCACACATACCCAGTCCCAGCAAAGGTAGACACCAACTGTGGACTGCTTTGTAGCTCCTAACAGGTAGCCCAGGTCATAGGGAGCATCTGACTCTGACCTGCATTGGAGTTTCTCCCAAGAGGCCCCAGAACCAACACAATGAGGAGCTGACTTTAGATCACATCAGAGCACCACGCAATTAGCTCCACAACAGGCACACCCAAAAGGAGATCTCAGCAGGCACCAGACCCTCCTGGGGTGAATTCTACTTCATGACTTCAGCCCCTGCACAGCAGCTCGTAAAGTGGTTAGGGTCGATTTTCAGAATCAATCAGCCTGACGGTCAACACCACCCAGGGATGGACTAATGGCGGTCAAAACAACTGCTGCCCAGGCCTGGTGGTTCAGTTGGCTGTAGCATTGTCCTGTACCCAAAAGACTGCAGGTTCAGTCCCCGGTCAGGGTGTGTACAGGAGGCCATCAATCTACGTTTCTCTCTTACATTCATGTGTGGGTCTCTCTCTCCATTCCTTTCTCTCTAAAATAGTAAAACATATCCTCAGGTAAGAATTATTTTTATTGGGTGGGTGGGCTGGATTGGGAGTAAAATGGAGAAAACTGTACTTGAACAATGATTAAAATAAAATTTAAAAAAAAGAAAAAAAAAGAATTGTTTTTAATTTTTTTTTTTAAAAGACTCACGTAACCCAAAAAGGGACACTCCTAGAGTACCCAGCTCAGCTGCTCCTGGGTCCTACAGGACACATAGTACATAAGGCCACTCTACCAAGGCTGACTGACATAGCAGCTCTACATAGTACACAGAAACAAACACAGAGAGGCAGCCAAAATGGGGAGACAAATAAACATCCCCGAAATTAAAGAATAAGAGAAAATTCTAGAAAAAGAACTAAATCAAATGGAGGCAAGCAAACTACCAGATACACAGTTCAAAACAATGGTTGTAAGGATGCTCAAGGAACTTAAGATTGAATCAATGATTTGGAAGATAAGGTAGCAGAAAACAGAGCACCAAAAATAAAAAAAAAAATTTAAAAATGAGGATAGTTTAAGGAACAGCTAGGAAAACATCAAGTAAAACAACATCTGCATCATAGGATATCAGAAGAAGAGAGAGGACAAGGGATTCAGAACCTATTTGAAGAAATAATGACTGAAAACTTCCCTAACTTGGTGAAGGAGAAAGACAAATCCAGGAAGTTCAGAGTCCCAAACAAGATAAAACCAAAGAGGTCCACACCAAGACACATCATAATTAAAATGGCTAAGGTTATGGACAAAGACAAAATCTTTAAGCAGCAAGAACTTCCATAAGACAGCTGATTTCTTAATAGAAACACTTCAGGCCAGAAGGGATTAACAAGAAATATTCAAAGTGATGAAAAACAAAGACCTACAAGTAAGACTATGCTACCCATGAAGGGTATCATTCAACATTGAAGGAAACTAAAGGTTTCCAGATGGGAAAAAGCTAAATAAGTTCATCACCACCAATACAGTACTACAAAAAATGTTAAAAAGAAGAGAAAGGAAAAGGAGAGGGTGGGGAGGGAAAAGAGGAGGGGGAGGAAGGAGGAAGAAGAAAAAAGGAACATAAACTTGTATAATAAAATGACAATAAATACATTTCCTATCAATAATTACTTTAAATATAAATGGATTAAATGCTCCTACTGAAAGACACTGAGTAGCTGACTGGGTAAGAAAACAAGAGCCACATATATGGTGTCTATGAGAGATCCACTGCAGATCAAAAGACAAAGGGATGAAAAAATATTTCATGCAAATAGAAACAAAAAGCCTAGATACAATACTTACATAGACTTTAAAACAAAGGCGATAATAAGAGACAAAGAAGGACATTACATAATGATAGAGATCAATCCAACAAGAGGATATAACCCTTGTCAACACTTATGCACCCAACAACATAAGAGCACCTAAATTCATAAAGCAAATCTTGATGGACATAAAGGAAGAGACTGACAGAAATACAGTTATAGTAGGGGACTTTAACACCTCATTGACATCAATAGATAAATCTTCCAAACAAAAATCAACAAAGAAATAGTGGCCTTAAATGACAAACTAGATCAGATGGATTTAATTGATATGTTCAGAGCATTTCAGAGAGGCAGAGAAACATCAATGTGTGAGAGAAAATTCAATCAGCTGTCTTTTGCATGCTCCCAACTGGGGACCTGGCCTGCAACCCAGCCATGTGCCTGGACCAGGAATCAAACCAGTGACCTTTCAGTTTGCTGGCTGGCACTCAACTCACTGAGCCACGCCAGCCAGGGCTCAGTTGCATCTTTCAACACCAATAATGAACTATCACAAAGGGAAATTAAGAAAACAAACCAATTTATAATTGCATCAAAAAATAAAATACCTTGGAGTAAATTTAGCCAAGGAAGTAAAAGACCTATACTCAGAAAATCGTAAGACACTGAAGAAATTAAAGACACAAATCAATGGAAGTATATATACCATGCTCATGGATAGGAAGAATTAACATTATTAAAATGTCCATACTACCCAAAGCAATGTATAGATCCAACACAATTTCTATTAAAATACCAATGGCAATTTTCACAGTACTAGAACAAATAATCCAAAAATTTGTATGGAACCACAAAAGACCCCAGACAGTCACAGCAATCTTGAGAAAGAAGAACAAAGTTGGAGGAATCATACTACCTGATATCACACTATATTATAAGGCTACAGTAAATAGTCTTCCAGCCAAGATGGAGGTGTAGGTAGACACACTGTGCCTCCTCGCACAACCAAAATAAGGACAACAATTTAGAAACAAAATAACAACCAGAACTGACAGAAAATTGAACTGTATGGAAGTCCAACAAACAAAGAGTTAAACACATTCATCTAGCCAGTAGGAGGGGCGGAGTCAGGTCACTGGGCAGAGAGAGGTTTCAGCAAAAACAAAACAAAACAAAACAAAACAAAACAAAACAAAAAACAAGTGGTGGATTGCAGACCTCAGGCGTGCAAGCCAGCAGCAGGTGGACCCTGGGCATGCAGGCCAAGGCTGGCAGATCCCAGGGCGTGGAGTGGCAATAGGCAGACGCAGCAAGGCAGCGATTGTGGGGTGGGGTCCAGTGTGCAAGGCAGCTGGCAGACCGGGTGGTCCCACATTCCTGCACAGATAAACCAGGCAAAACTGGGGAGCAAGACAGACCTCGCAACCCAGGGTCCCAGCGCAAGGATGTAAAGCCTCAAAACCAATTAGAAACACCTGCGGGGGTTTGCGGTGCTGGGAGAGACTCCCAGCTTCACAGGAGAGTTCACTGGAAAGACCCACAGGGTCCTAGAATGTACACAAGCCCACCCACATGAGAATCAACACCAGAAAGGCCCAGTTTGCTTGGGGGAAGCAGAGGAAGGAACTAAAATCCGACAGAGAGCAGAGCAAGCACCATTGTTCTCTCTTGGACCCTGCCCCCATATACAGCCTCACAACCCAGCAACTGGCTTGCCCCGCCCTAGTGAACACCTAAGGCTCCGCCCCTCATACATAACAGGCACAACAAGACCAAAAAAAAAAAAGAAAAGAAAAGAAAAGGCCCAAACAGAAGAACAGATCAAAACTCCATGGCAAATACAGCTAAGCGATGCAGAGATAGCCAACTTATCAGATGCACAGTTCAAAGCACTGGTAATCAGGATGCTCACGGAACTGGTTGAATTTGGTCACAAATTAGATGAAAAAATGAAGGCTACACTAAGTGAAGTGAAGGAAAATGCACAGGGAACCAATAGTGATGGGAAGAAAACCAGGACGCCAATCAATGGAGTGAACCAGAAGAAAGAAAGAAACAACCAAACAGAAAAGAAAGAAGAAACAAGAATTCAAAAAAATGAGAGGCTTAGGAACCTCCAGGACATCTTTAAACATTCCAACATCTGAATTATAGGGGTACCAGAAGGGGAAGAGGAAGAGCAACAAGTGGAAAAGTTATTTGAACAGATAATAAAGGAGAACTTCCCCAATCTGGCAAAGGAAATAGACTTCCAGGAAGTCCAAGAAGCTCAGAGAGTCCCAAAGAAGTTGGACCCAAGAAGGAACAAAACCAAGGCACATCATAATTACATTAGCCAAGATAAAAATGAAGGAGAGAACCCTAGGAACAGCAGAAGATAAGGAGACAGTAACTTACAAAGGAGTTCCCATCAGACTGTCAGCTGGTTTCTCAAAAGACACCTTGCAGGCAAGAAGGGGCTGGAAAGAAGTATTCCAAGTCATGAAAGGCAAGGACCTACATCCAAGATTACTCTATCCAGCAAAGCTTTCATTTAGAATGCAAGGGCAGATCAAGTGCTTCTCAGATAAGGTCAAGTTAAAGGAGTTCATCATCACCAAGCCCTTATTATGTGAAATGTTAAAGAGACTTATCTAAGAAAAAGAAAAAAAATTAATAGGTGGTAGATAGAAAACAGGGGGAGGGCAAGAGTAGTATGGGAAATATAAAAGCTAAAGAACTTATGACACATGGACATGAACTAAAGGGGGGGGGAATATGGGTGGGAGGGGGTGTGCAGGGTGGAGGGGAGTAAAGGGGGAAAATGGGACAACTATAATAGCATAATCAATAAAATATATTTTTTGAAAAAGGCTACAGTAATCAAAACAGAGAGAACAAGGGAACAGAACAGAGAGCGCAAACATAAACCCACACTTATATGGTCAATAAATATATAATAAAGAAGGCAGGAACATACAGTGAGGTAAAGATAGTCTATCCAATAAATGGTGTTGAGAAAACTAGATAGATATATGCAAAAAAACCCTCTTATATCATATACAAAAATAAACTCAAAATGGATTAAAGACTTATATGTAAAGACTGAAAACCATAAGAGTCCTAGAAGAAAACATAGTCATGCCCTGACTGATGTGGCTCAGTAGGTTGGGCATCATCCCACAAACTGAAAGGTAGCCAGTTTGATTCCAGGTCATGGCACATGTCTGGGTTCCAGGCCAAGTTCCTGGTTGAGGGCAGGGAGGAGGCAACTGATAGATGCTTCTCTCACACATCCATGTTTCTCTCCCTCTTTCTCCCTCCCTTCTCTTCTATAAAAATAAAATCTTAAAAAACAAACACAGGCAGTAAAATCTCTGACATTTCTTTTAGCTATATATTTTCTTATATACCTTTCTTATATACAGAAAAAAATAAATAGAACTACATCAAACTAAAAAGTTTTTGCATAGCAAAGGAAACCATCAACAAAATGAAAGGCAACCTACTGAATGGGAAAAGATATTTGCCAATGATACATCCAATAACAGGTTAATATCCAAATTTATAAAAAACCCATACAACTCAACATAAAAAAAAAATCTGCTTACAAAGCGGGCAGAGGATGTGAATAGACACTTCTCCAAAAAAGGACATGCAGATGGCCAACAGACATATGAAAATATGCTCAATGTGACTAATCACCAGAGAAATGCAAATTAAAATGAGATACTACCTCACACCTGTCAGAATGGCTATCATCAATAAATAAAAAAAAAAAAGTCTTGATGAGGATGTGGAGAAAAGAAAAGGGAACCCTAGTGAAATGTTGGTGGGAATGTAGATTGATGTGACCACTGTGGAAAACAGTATGGAGGATCCTCAAAAAATTAAAAATGTAATTGCCTTATGATGCAGTGATTCTACTTCTGGGTATATATACAAAGAAACCCAAAACACTAATTCAAAACAATACGAGCATCCCTGTGTTCACTGCAGCATTATTTACAATAGCCAAACTATGGAAACTACCCACGTAGATAAAAATAGATTAAAAAGCTGTGATATATATATATATTGGAATACTCCTTGGACATAAAAAAGAATGAAATCTTACCATTTGGAACAGCCTGGTTGGACCTAGAATGTATTATGTTAAATGATATGTTAGACAAAGAAAGACAAATACCATATGATCACACTTATATGTGGAATCTACAGAGCAATATAATAATCAAAAATAAATTCAAAACAGACTGACAGATACAGAGAAGAGACTGATGGTTTCTGGAGGAAGGGAGGGTTGGGGAATTAAGTGAAAAAGATGAAGGAATTAAAATGTGTAAATTGGTAGTTACAAAATTGTAATGGAGATGTAAAGTATAGCATAGGGAATATAGTCAATACTATTCTAATAACTATGTATGGTGCAGGAGGTACTGGAAATACTGGGGCGGGGGGGCCACTATGTAAAGTATATGATTATCTAACCACCATTCTGCACACCTGTAACTAAGACAAAATAATACTGAATGTAAACTTGTAATTGAAAAAATAAAATTAAAAAAAAATAAATTAATGGAATGCCCTAATTACAAAATGGAGGCACTTTTACCACTGGCTGTTCACACCACAAAAGGAGAGAAGCAATCAATGCTTCTCCTGATGGAAAGACACACCCCACCCGTGTATGAGTTCTGCCCCCCAAAAATGACTAACCCTGAATCTGATTAAGCCACTAGATTCAACAATCAACTAACAGAATTACAAATAGAGAAGACTGAATGTGTTAAAGGACACCACAATGCCCAGTCTAGATGCCCAGTCCCTACCACTAGATGCCCAGTCCCTACCTCTTTTCTGTGGCCTCTTTACCTGAGGAATGTTCCTGAATTACTTGTTTTTCTCTCAGGGTAAAGTTGTTTTTCATCTTGCTACATTCTATGCATGCTGATTATTTCCTTTTAAATTTCTAGTGATTCTTCATGATCTACTAACATTTATAAAATATATTATTTTAATGGAAAAAGTGGATCCCTCTGCAATGCAGTACACCCATTTCTCCCCTGTACGGCAAGGCCAGGGGCCAGTGGTGTTACTGACATCTCATATATCCAAAACAGAGACAGAGTACTCCAAAAATTAAGCAGAAGGAAAAGAGAAAGAAGTAGCCTACTCAAGCATACCACAGCTCTTCATGTTTCTGATGTTTTATTATCTTAATAGAAGCACTAGCTAGAAGACAAACACAAAGAAGCAAACAGTGGGAAAGAGGCTTTGCATTAGTGAAACATTCCCAGTAATGGAAAGAAACATTTTCATCACAGTTAGTTTCAAACAGATGGTAAATAGGAAAATCTTATATTAAGAAACTCAAATTTGGCAAAATGTAAAAGCCTTGAAAAACAACAACAAGCATACAAAGCTTCATTCCAATTGCAAAGGGATAGAGAAAGACAAATCTATTATCTAGGGGAGTCATAGAAAATTCAAGCATCTTCTCTTTCTCAACTATGTCCTTCAAAAGATTTAAATTTCTATGTCCCAGCTTAGGTTAGGAGTTTCCCTCAACTCCTTTTTCTCTTCTACTTTCTATTTTTATTTGGACCATAAAGTACAATTAAAATACACACTATGCACCAGAAACCATTAGTATCATCTGAACTCCCTTTCATTAATGTTTTATTACATGTTTAAGTTCAGTCACATCATTTCCTGCCATGACCTTTGCCCTTGCCACAGGATTGTTGGTCTGTATAAAAACAGACAGTGTGTGCCTGTGTACAGGAAGGAGTCCCAACTTTGTGTTGGATATAATAACATGCCACTCCCCTGTCTGAAAAGTCCTGTCTACCAACCAATCACCAACCAGCCTAAGAGTTTAGCACCAGGAAAATCTGCATTTACATCATCTTAAACTATTTCTGGACTGCTTTCTGTACTAGTTCCCCAAGTATGTTATCAGCTCCCAAATGGCAGGGGACATACTTGGGTATCAGATGGGATGTAGACAAACACTGGATTAGATCCAGAGCAGGTTCCACACCAATATTCCCCAGTAGATATGGAATGCATTTACTCACCCAGTTCTCTTCTATCCTCCCAATGCTGTATTTGTCATCCCCACCTGGGTCACTGTGCTGCTTCTGCTCAGCATAAAATTCCTGGAGAGCTGCTAAGGCGTGGAAAGAAAGCTGGGGGACATCATCATCTTCCAAGTCACACATCTCACAAATTCACTATGACCTGAAGATAAGTAAAAGTGCTTCTTCCCATCAAATAACAAATAAAAAATGCTTATCTCACAGCAAAGTTCCAAACTAAAAGTGAGTTTTTTAAAAAAAGGGAAACATTTAAGAGATCAAACATCTACAGGGGTCTTCCATTCAAATGGAGTTTCCCTTTAAAGGTACATAGTTTTTACAAATGCAATTTTCAGATTTTTATGATACCTTGTAGAACAAATATTTTCCTAAGTATCTAAAGACACTTTGCTTCCTTCTGGTACCTCAATGGCCATATGCCAACAGTGTCCAGCAGATTCTCTGAATCAGAGATCTTTTTATACTTGAATATTACTGTTTAGGTGATCTAAGGCTCCTGGATGTTACTGACAGGATAAATAAAGGATTGATGTTTTTTTTTTTTTAAGAGGAGCACAGAAAAAGCTATGAAAACCAAGGGACAACAGAAGGGAAGAAGAAAAGTAAAACAAAGGGAGACAAGGAAGGTGTTTTTGTAGAAATGGATGGCCAGCACAATTACTTCTTCAGGTACCTCCCAGTCAGTGAAGACAACTATGTCTGCCCAAGACCTCTACCAACTGCTAGTTCCAGGACTCCTCAAACCACCCTCATGTGCAGTAATTTGCTAGAAAGCCTCACAGAACTCACTAAGGGCAATTATACTCACAGTTATTACAGGGAAAGGGTACAAATTAGAGCCAGCCAAGGAAGAGATGCAAAGTCCTGGAACATTCCAAACAGGAAGCTCCCATTGCCCTCAGGAGGCACCACCCTCCTGGCATCCATGTGTGAGTGTCGGGGTGTAGTCTATATTGAGGCTTCACGGCATCACCATGACTGACTAAAAAAGTACTGCTTGCCCCAGTGGAAATCAGTCCCCAGCTCCTGTCCCCAAGGCTGGTATGGCCTGAGGGCCCTTCATGAATAACAGACATTTCTATCACTTGGGAAAATGTTTACAGGTTACCTATCAAAGGCCAAACCTCTATTTGGGTGAGGTAAATTCCTTACTACACAGGAACCAAACCCATTTATAAATCAAAAGTTATTCTTCGCACAAAAACAGCACACTATTTGCTTTTTAAAACATTGTGTCTAAAGTTTACAGCAAGTGAAATGTTGAAAGTCAGCATTCAAGAGCTTTGTCACATTGCCCCCTCCTACTCTGAGGCATATGTGGGTGTATTTGATATGGTCTTGGCCTTAGGCCCCAGCCACCAAGGTCAACTAGAAAAGCAAGACTCTTTTTTTTTTAAAGATTTTTATTTATTTTTATTTTTAGGGAGGGAAGGGAGGGACATAGAGAGAGAAACATCAATGTGCGGTTGCTGGGGGTTATGGCCTGCAACCCAGGAATGTACCCTGACTGGGGATCAAACCTGGGACACTTTGGTTCCCAGCCCGCGCTCAATCCACTAAGCTACGCCAGCCAGGGCAAAAGCAAGACTCTTACTGGAGGAATTCCCCAGGCCTAGGAATAGTGTCCAAAAGATGCAGAGTAGCCATTTAAAATGAGAAATGCTACGAATGAGAATAACCAAGTCCACTTTATGAAGTTCAAAAACAGGCAGATAAAAGCAAGTGAATAAAAATCTCAAGATTAAAGATTAAAGTTCCTTCTGGGAGTGAGGAATGGGCTTGGAAAGAAATACGCATAAAAATTTCCCAAATGTTTATTGCATTCCAACAGAGACCTGTAGATTTGTTTCTGTAAGTAAAAAGTACCTGAAGTGGCTTCTAGTTTATGCCTCCTAAGAGTACTGAAGGACTGAAATGTGTCATTTTAGTTTACTGGATTAAAAAAAAAGAATAAATTTCCAGCAAAGCACAGTAGGAACTATTAGGCTGGAGCATTTCCAAGTAGAAATTCCACAGATTTCCACTTGTGTGCAAGCTGAGCTGAGAGAAATTGCAACAGCACAGAAAACTGATGGCAAACCACTAGGTTTCATTTTGATTGGGTATTTCAGGATTGAACATTGTTTTCATTCAGGTAAAGAACTGGACAACTATTAAAATCCAATGCCTCATGGCAGAGATGAGTGACAGACCTAGGTAGGCCTAGGCAGAGTGGAAAATCACCAGGTGGGAAACTACACCATGGGCAACAGCCTGCCGTCCCTACCCAGGACAAACAGATGCCTGGCTATGATTGGGTCTGGGGTCGGCCTACCAGGCATAACAGGATGCAGCTTTAACTTGAGCCTGACAAGATGTATCAAGAACAATGGTCAGCAGAAATGGCACCCAGCAACCAGCTCTAGCTAATCAGACTCTGACACCCCAACCAGTTACCCTTCATAGGTTTTCGCACTTGAAAACCCTACCCTAAGAAAAACCAAGTGAGTCTTAACCTCTCTTGGTTGGCTCCACTTTCTCCTGCAAGCCCCAACTTCCCTTGGTTGGCTCCACTTTCTCCTCTTACTCCCCACTGATAAGCCCTGCTCCTTGGCTCGCTGCATCCATCTGGTTTCTTGAGTGACTCCTACCTAACAATGAAGTGTACAAGCTGTTCCAGATTAGTTTTATGACCCTGCCTAGAAGATCTGAAAGACAAAGTGTGTGTGTGTGTCCATGTAAATTCCTACAGATACACACATATGTATGTCCTTGTTGTAAATAGGAATATTTGAATTTTTATTTATTAATACTAAGAAGCACTTTCCACAGCAACATCTCTGGAGAAGGGCTTTGAAATTGCAGCTTGAAATCTGTTATCAAGTCATTTAGAAAGAAAATGTGAAAACTGTAAAAAGAAACTAGTTGACTTTTAAGTGCAAAACAAAGAATTCTAAAGAGCAGTTTAAGTAAACTGTCTTTCATGGATGTAAAAATTAAATTTCAAGCTATATTTTAGCATGAATCTTATTTTAAAATTTTTCTTAAAAGTTTATTTTAAAGGTGATCAATTTGATAATTGTTCACTGAGGCACTACTTTGTACTAAGCACTGTCTTGGTAATAGTAATCACAGTCCCTCTCCTCTTGGAGCTCACATTTGAGGCAGACAGATCATAAACAGAAATAAAATGTATGCTGGACAATGAAATATAAGATCAATGGAGGGGTATTTGGAGTAAAGGCTGCAATATTAGCAATCATAGACCATTTCGTACATCACTGACATGCGTTAAGCGTATATCACTTGCCACATGGGGAAAAATTGATGATGTAAACACATCACTAAAGACTAAATTAAATGAACTTTGATGTGCTAATTTTTTGTCACTACTTTATTATCTTCAACGTTATGTAAATTTCCTAAGTGAGTTTGTGAACTTGCTGGGAAAGGGATTTCCAAGTTCAAAAGAGTTGGTAAGTGCTGTTATATTATTAAACTGACATTCAGTCTTATGTGGCACTCACAGAAAGTAAGATTTGCCCCCCAGGGGAATATCTGGCAAAGTCTGAAGACAGTTTTAGTCATCATAACTAAGAAGGTTACTGCTCACATCTAATCGGTACAGGCTAGAGAAGCTGGTCAACTCCCTGTAACTTATGGGGCAGCTCTCCACGACAAAGAACTACTTGACCCGAAATGTCAACAGCGCTTGGGTTGAGAAGCTGCGCTGTGCAGTGATATGTAAGCCCACTATTAGAAGAGCTGCATTTACTGCCATGGGTCAGAAAACAAAAGCATGTGTGTGTGGAGGGTGACAGTGCAGCCTCCACAGAGTGAGCAGACTCCTAATGGGCTGTGCTGTCACTTTGTTTCCTTAGATAGTACTTACCATGACATAATTAATGTAGTCTACAAAGGAATGCGTAAAATTCTTCAGTTTCCGTATGTAAACTTCTCATAACACAAGCCCTCCGCCCTCTACTGACTACCTCAAGTCGTACAGGCTCCCATTACCTCTGCAGGAGATTCTGGGAAGGTGGTGGTTGCGTTAACCAGAATCCACCCCCACCCCCCACAAGCAGGGCTGCCCACCGAGAAAACCCTCCTCCTACTCACAATCGGAAGCGCCTACGGGCCTCACTTCCTTCCCGTCTTCGTACAAGGACTTACCCCGTCACCTAAAGCTCTACTCATGCTGTTGTTTTAAACTATGAAATTAGGTGCACGTTGTGTCTCGCGTGATACGATCATACACATCCATTCCGGCCCTCTTCCCCCTATGCAACCACAGGCAGCCTCAGTGCCCCTACGGCCTCAACGTCATTGCTGCGCGACATCTCCAGGCCGCCAGAACCCTCCTGTGACCCTCTGATCTCTGACCCCCGCACCCCAGGGCCTCCAGCCCCAAACTCCCTCACATGGCACAGACTTCCACGGGTTGCCGGCCAAGCCCAGACATCACTGACTGCCCCACCTACCCGAAAGCACCGGGAAACAGGAAGCACAGCTAAGCCCCAGCCTTGCACGTCCACTCAACGCCACGTGTGGGGCAATCCCGGGGAACCGGGGCTGTGGGCGGGGTCTGCTGGGCAGCGCCTGCGCGTGCGCACACCCGAAGGCTACAGCGCGCACGTCCGTTCCGCTAGCAATGCGCAAGCAAACTTGCGGTGCTGTTTCCTCCCAGAACGGTGGTTAATTCAATTAAAATTTAAGATCCCACATTCACATGTGGTAGATAAAAATCAGGGGAGCATCTTGTGAGCATCCCAGTCCCAGGTCAGACACAGAAGCCCAGGGTTACAGTGCAGGGACAAATAAGGCCTCATAATTTCTGGTTGTTAACATAGTGGGAGCTGGGATGGTGGAAAAAACTGCTGGTTTCTCAGGAGAGCTGGGAACTACATAAACCCACCCACTCTAGGAACCATAACGAGGACAGCAGCTGAAGGGGAGCCAGTTGCATAAGGGAAGTGGGCGAAGTGACTGGAAAAAGGGCAAGTGATAGGCAAGTCCACAGAAGTCTGCCACCAGCAGCATGGTTCCCTCTCCAACCCTCCCCCCCCCCCCCCCCCCACGGAGCCACCAAGCTTCTAAGCAGGTTGCCTCACCCTGGCAACACCCAAGGCTCTGCCCCATAAAACTTTAACAGGTGAGCCAAGACAGGAAATCAAAGCTGCTCTACCTACTACATAGACATAGGGAGGCTGCCCTCCCTGTGCCAAAATGAGACAAAGAAATATGGCCCAAATGAAGGAACAGAACAGAAAACCCCAGGGAAAGAACTAAGTGATTCCAAGATAGCCAACCTATCAGACACAGAGTTCAAAACATAAGTGTGGTCAGAATGCTCAGAGATCTCAGTGAATAAGGCAAAAGCATAAGGGAAGAAATGAAAACCTATACTAAGAGAAATAAAGAAATATCCATACGAAACCAAGAGTGAAGGGTAGGAAGCCAGGATTCAAATCAACAATTTGGAACAAAAGAAATAAACATTCAACCAGAACAGAAATAAAAAACAAGAATTAAAAAAAAAAAATGGGGGGGGGGGCTGGGATGGGAGTAAAAAGCAGAAAACTGTACTTGAACAACTTTTTTTTAAAATGAGGAGAGTTTAATAAGACTCTAGGACATGTCCAAAAGGGCCAACATCTAAACCATAGGGATACGAGAAGAGGAAGAATAAGAAATTGAAAACTTACTTGAAAAAATAATGAAAGAGAACTACCCTAATTTGGCAAAGGAAATAGACATACAAGTCCAGGAACCACAGAGTTCCAAACAAGTTGGACCAAAAGAGGTCAACACCAAGACACATCATAGTTACAATGCCAAAGGTTAAAGATAAAGAGAGAATCTTAAAAACAGCAAGAGAAAGGCAGGGAGTTACCTACAAACGGGTTTCCAGAAGACTATCAGCTGATTTCTCAAAAGAAAATTTGCAGGCAAGAAGGGGCTGGAAAGAAGTATTCAAAGTGATGAAAAGCAAGGACCTACAACCAAGATCACTCTATTTAGCAAATCCATCATTTAGAATGTAAGAATAGATAGTTTCCCAGACAAGGTAAAGCTAAAGGAGGTATAACTGAACTTCCTGACTGACATCTTTGGTTTATCATCACCAAGCCCTTAATATGAAATGTTAAAGGGACATATTTAAGAAAAAAATCAAGATAATGGACATTAAAATGACAACAAGCACAATTATCAATAACACAAAAACTAAGTAAACAATTAGAACAGGAATGGAGATCATCTGGAGGGTTATGAGCTGAGAGGGGGACAGGGGAGGAAGGGGTAAAGGTACAGGGATTTAGAGTGTAATTGGGTAGGTACAAAATAGACAGAGGTTGGGGCTTAAGAATGGTACAGGCAATGGAGAAAACAACTTATATGCATGACCCATGGACATTAACTAAGGGGGGAGGGTGTTGCTGGAGGGGAGTACCAGGCAGAGAGGGGCAAAGGGGGAAAAACAGGGACAACTGTAATAGCATAATCAATAAACTATACTTTAAAAAAACCCTCTAGCAAAGTGCCTGGCACATAAAAAGCATTTGTTAAACCTGGCAATTACCAAATCATAAGTGATATATTTTCCAATCTGGAAGGCAATCCATCTATATTATGTTCCTGCCTTCCTCTCCTTCATTTTCTTTATCAATTTCATTACTGTGCTGTTTTACATATTCTGTACAATTGCCTTAGATCCTTTCTGGCATAAGTTGAGGATATAAATAAATGACTCAACTGCCAAATAGTAATAGTACACAACACAGGCTTACAACTTGAGGGGTACCATAATTTCCATTATGGATACTGTTTCCTGGCCTATAGCAACCCATGCATTACTTTTATTTTGATAGCTCTGAACTGATGACAAGCCTACTAAACCAAGTATTTCAAAACCAGGCATAACTTAGCAAAGAAGCAGGAAAGAAAATACATAAAACAAATTAAAATCAGTAACATGAACCAAGAACCAATTTTTATGATGGTACATTTTTCACAGAAGTATAAAAAACATAGGAGACTGCCTTGACCTATAATTTACAAGTCATGTTAAAACAAAATTTTGGTTTGAAACATATCTTTTTAAACTTTAGAAGTTGCAATTGCTTTCACAGCATGTGAGATGTAATACTTACCTTCAGGTAACATGTATTATGATGTTATTTTTACCATTAAAGTGACCATAGATGTCAGTCAGGAAGTTCAGTTATACCTCCACCAACAGTGCTGATTGGTCATACAGCCTGCTCACAGTAATACATGAAGAATAAAATTTTCCTGGTAAAAGATCTGCATTGTCATTTAGTGCTTTTACAAACCATAAACAACTTATCAAAGGCAATTTGATACTCTGAAAGGAAAATTATTTGCAAGTAAAACTGGACATAAGATGCTTTCAAATCTATTTTAGTTCAGGAATTATTCCTTTTGTGTTTTCAAAAGTGATTTTTGTTCATCTCATTTTTCAGAAACGGTGCATAAAAGAAACGAAGAGCCCTGGCCAGGTGGTTCTGCTGGTTGGAGTGTCAGCCAGTACACCAAAAGTTTGGGGATTCGATCCCTGGCCAGGCCACTCACCTAGGTACCAGTTCAGTTCCTGGTTGGGGTACAAGGGGGAGGCAACCAACAGATGTTTTTCTCTCTCCCCCTCTCTCTCTAAAATCAATAACCAACATGTCCTCAGGTGAGGATTAAAAAACAAAACAAAAAAGAAATGGAAATTACTTTGGAAAAGATCTTTATTTTTACTTGACTTTTACAGAGAGAAAGACATCAATGTGTTTGTTCCACTCATTGATGCATTCATTCATTGGCTACCTCCTCTATGTGCCCTGACCAAAAATGGAATCTGCAACCTCAAGGGACAATGTTTCATCCAGCTGAGCTACCTCACCAGGACTGGCAAGATCTCTTAAGATAAAGATGAAGTTAGATGCACTTTTCCTCTTATAAAAATAAGTACTAAAATTACAAGAATACAGATTCATCTGTTTTTCTTCCATTCTTGAAGTGTTTTATCACCAGATTACTCAAATTAATCTAAGCATGTTGCAAAGGGTGCTTCTGAATTCTAGTCCCACTGATGCTTTGAGAAGAAACTATTAAATAAAGTGAGGAAATCTGATTGAGATCTTCTAGGGCAGTGTAGTAAAGCCCTTAACTTCACACAGGAAAGACACTTGTTTCACTTCTACAATTTATAAAAAATTAGTGATACAAGAAACTCCCTTTGGAAATCACTGTTAGGGTTTTTTGTTGTTATAGGAATAAGATGAGTAAATTCAGTAGAAACTAAAAACCTTGACTTATATAGACCAGTTTTCTTGTATAAAGTAAATAACACAGTGAACTCTATCACAATACCATTATGGTGGCTGTGGCAGGGGCTATACGGTCACACTGTACTGATGTGAAGTTATCACAGTATTTTAAAATAACAACTATCAGGTATCAGGCTTTGTGTAAGGGCACACTTACCTAATGCAACAAAATGTGTTCCTATAATCTTTAAATATAATAGAATTTATTGAGCATCTACTGTATTTTATCCATCAGCATGTTTTAATTTTTTTTCTTTGAAAGAATAATTTACACAGAAAGTGTTCAGTAGGGTATTGATTTATGTACTAGAATTTAGATGGTATGCTGCCATTAGTGCTGCATGTATGGAATGTCCCAGCAAGATTTTCTCATAAATTTCACCAAATACGCCCTTTACTTCCACTTAGTTTTAAAAGAAAGTAAAACTGAACTACCATTTGTGATTACAAAGAATGCACATTGACCCAATCTTGTATCCCATGGTTACAAATCAAACAAAATTATTCATAATATACTCAACATACCAAGCTATCATTTGTAAACCAACCGTATTTTAGAAAGCATGATTATTTTAAAGATGTCTTTTAAGAAAATAATATCAGATTTCTGTATCTGGGACATTCAAAATCATCTATGGCTCTCTCAAATCACAGATGATTAATTAGCCTGTGTCCCAGGTCCTGCCCTTAATAATTAAAGAGGGAATATGAAAACTCAAAACAACTCTACTTAGTCCTCTTACACCTGAATGTTCTTTATCCACTCTTAGAGTAAAATCAAATTTCAATATAACCTAAGAAATACCATTATAAATCAATGAATATTCACAGCAAAATCAAGTTTAAAAGCAATATATTTAAAAATGTATTTTCTTTCTTTAAAAAAATTAACTTTTCATTGCACATTTATACAAGATTTAAGATTAGGCAAAGAGTGAAAACCGGCCTGTCATAGCAGAATGACTAATTTTCCACATTCCCTGAAAGGCCAAAAAGAATGACCCAAACCACTAAAATTCTTTACTACAAATATACTCCAAATTCAATGATTTAGTAACTCTGAATATGTTTCTAAGACTGTGAGCTGACATAAAAATAAATATACTAAATTTACAGAATATAAACAAAACTTTTTCTTTCTGAATCCTGGATATTCTATTAGGGCTGGGTGTTCTCCCAGAAGGTAATGTAAATCTTTATTTTATCTATACAGGTATGTCGTCATGTTTTTCTTATTTTTTTAATTGTAACTGTATAATGTCCCCAATGTCAATCATCCTGTGATGTTAAATGAACTGGTATCATTTCAGTTTCATAAAATAGTCTAACTAAATACCCATGAACAAATCACACACAGTCAAAACAAAAATGTAATAAAAATATTTAGTTAAAAGACACATAATAACTCCCATTTATGGATTTAAAAATACAAATAAAATTTTATCAATTTGATAGTCAGCTTTTAACTGGCTCAACACATAGCCTTGATTTCCTAAAATTGTATTGTAGCATCTTTTGAAAAATTAAATGCAACTTTATACCTTTGTTAGTAACATTAATAGAGGTAAATTAAGAGTATACTTGTCCCTGGGTCTCCCCCAAAAACTGAAGTCTTAGTGTAAGTTTAAAATTTTAATATTTATAAATTTTTAAAAATTTTACACGTGCTGAATGGTAGCAACATCAATATTTGCAATCTGTCATAATTTTATGTGATAGATGACACTACACCAGAAAGCCTAAACTCAGAACACACTTGAGATCAGATTTCTGTTAAGATGCATAGTGCAGGTGCAGTATTTAATTTCAGGCTAAGAAGGTAAGCTACTAGTACATACCTGGCAGCTCCTAATAGCTGAGGCCTAAGAATCTAGACTGAAAAGGAGAAAACCTCTCCACTGCTGGGAAAGCCTGGGAACAGACTAGTAGCAAACCCCAAGGGGTGAGGAGGACAAGGCCAGTGTGCATGTGAACCTAAAGATGCTCATGTGCAAGCCACTCCATCCATTACCATCACCATCTCAGAGTAGCTCAGTCTTCACAGACTTAAGACAGGGAGCTAGAGGCCATAAACAGATCATCCCACCTCTAGAGCAGAGTGGATGCCCATTATTAAGCTTGTACTTTTACCTGAACCAAATATATTCTTTGGCTAAATATGTCATGGGTTCCCATTATAACTGACCCAAAATACTTCACATCTTACATCTAAATTAAAATGTTTAAAGTTCAACTTCAACCATGGCATTTCATATCAATTTGAGCTCGGCAATATACCTAATTTGGACATTTTTTAATTTTAGAAAATCAATTTTTAAAGAATTCTAAAATGCAGTGTTTTCAGAACAGTTATTTACCAAGTCAGAGGATATACAATCACATTTTAAAATAATTTAAAACACTGTATACTCAAATCAGTTCTGTTGTTTTATAGAATTTATAGAAAGTTGTGTTAAGAACACATACCCAAATCAACTCCTTATTCTCTCGTTAAAAAAACACAAAAACCTAATAAGTATTGAGGTTCCTTCTGACCTAACAGTGAACATTTTATTCAGGAACCAGTAACGCTAATCATCCGTCAGACAGCTAACTTAGTAAGGTCTAATGATGACCACCTCTAATGACAGAGATGGCAAACAGAGACAAGTAAAATTGTTAACAAAGGGAGTATTTTAAGGGTTAAATTGGCATGGTCTCCTAGGGTGCTCAGACTTGAAATCAACAGTTCCCTTCAATCTTGAGGGGTTCATACATGTACTAACAGAAATAAGAAATATGGTAGCATTACAAACACAAACTAATATTTTTTGTAAAAGAGAAAGTAAATCACAGACCGCAAGGAGACTGCCACTGGAGGGCTGCACTATACAGATGCTGGGTTTTGAAATGAAAATTGTGAAAAAAAGTAGTAATCATCTCATCTGAACAGAATAATGTCATATAATTAGATATATGGCTTACAATGAAATGATTAAGTTTTTAAAATTAGTTTGAAAAAGATTTCAAAGTTGTTTTTTTTTACATAAAATGCCATACTTTATACCAGAAGAAAACTCAATACAGTAATTTGAACATGCTACTATCTTCCAACAAATTAAACAACAGCAAGAAAGAAAGACCCAGATAACTGTGAAAAGGACACTGCAAAGCAGTCACGTGCTCTAGCTGCCCAGGAAGCCACCCGTCCAGAGGAACCATGAAAAGCCCAATCCTGTGACAGAGCTACAAGGGCATAGCGGCAGATACTGTTACATCAATTCCAACTGTGAAAGTACAAAGTCCACAGAGATTGCGCCTCAGGAAACGAATGGGCCCAGGAAAATAAAATCAGACAAAGAATGAACCAAAAAGCTAGAAATTAGAGGTTAAAGGTTACTATGCATGAACATAAATTTCATATAGCACACAATTCTAAAATAATCAAATACTTGACAGTATCCCTTTAACATATATAAACAGGGAGGGGCACAAATAATGTTCTAGTTTTTAAAACTCTTTGGACAACTTAACAGTCAGTTTTAACAGTAAAAATCAATTTACAAAAATTAAGCAAGTGTTCTTAACCTCCACTGGGCCAAGAGCATTAAAACAAAACCCACAAAAATGAAAAGCCAACAGGCATTGCTAAAGACAAATCTGGACAAGAAATAAGAAAAAAGACCCAAACTAAACAAATACCCATCAGGAAAACACACACACACACACACACACACACACACACACACACCCCACCCCCCCTTGAAAGAGTCTAGCTGCTACAGTTAAGTGGTGTCCCCATTACTTAAAAAGCAGTGTTGCCCCTTTTTTCCCATTTGCCACTAACTACATTCTGGTGATATCGGAAGGCTTATTTGGTCCACTGCAAAGTGCATCTTGGTTTTATTAACAGTCATCTAATGATACTGTATTATGATCAACAGCATCTGGGCAAATTTAGCACATACATTTCCATCTAAGTAACAGTTATTAAATTCAGATGCCTTTTTATTTCCCAAGCATCCCTTTCCTACTTACCTTTGTTTTTAAAAACTTGACTACAGTTTTGTCACCGCCAGTGGACCTAGCCAGTCAGCTGTGTGTCCCAGTCACTCTGCAAAGGGACAATACTCATTACACACAGACACGTGTGGCTTACGACCACTGAGAAGGTGTGCAGAGCTGGGAGACATACCACACCAAGAACAATGCAAAATAGTGGTTACTGGTGCTATGACTTCCAGGTTTGTGAAAGGGAAAAAAGAAATCTAAAAATAAATGAATGGTTCAAAGTATTTTTAAAAACACAATGTAATGTATATTTCATGAAGAGTGAGTGACATTACTTTTTTTTTAGCTGTTTTAAGATTATTTTGTTCCCCCTCCACTGTTACTTGATGGTGTCAACTAACAGAAATGGTTCTCAAAGCCCTGGTTCCAGCTCTGCGTTGACAGGTGTATAAGGTAGCATGCCAAGCTGGGTGTAACTTAGATGCCCCTGTTTTGGTAACTTTAACTGCCAGCAGCAGTTATACAGTTTCAAACAGCATCACTGTGGAGGTGCACGTGCTACATGCAATCCAGACAGTAACACCACATTCCAGGGACAGTTTAGCACAGAGATATCAAGAGCACAGCAGGACACCCCTCCCCCGAAACAGTGTCACTGTGCCATGTGACTCTGACATGCCAACGGACCATGTGCCTGTGGTTTATAAATTAGCTTTCATTTCCATAATTTAAGGGAAGCATGACAATAGTAAAATCCTGATTAGAATCAACAAACTAGACGGTCAAAGTGGATTTTTGTATCTTCTAAATTTACATGGCTCTTGTGAAATGAGGATATATCCACTCCAACATAATTACTGCCCTTAATGCCCCAATGTCTAAAATCTGCAGTAGTCACTCCCATCCTTTAAAATACTTACTGCTTAAGCAAGCCATTCAGAATAGAATACTATAGCCATGGCTAAGAGGCTGGATAGAAACATACTTGAAGAGTTAGACTACATATGGAGGAGCCTCCATTTCCCTCACAAAGCAACATGAATACGCCACAACAAGGGCACCAAGTTTAGAGGAGCTTACACCCTACCCACTCCGAAGCCTCAGGACTGAATTTCAAACTAAAACAGATCTGCTTTCTTTTGTCCTTTCTTCTTAAAATTAAGGCAATGAAATGGCTACAGTTCCTAAAGTACTTTTTAGGAAACAAAAATATACTTGTATTTTCCTCGAGTCCAGGCATCAGAGTTTGACTAAAGACCTGTATTCCACAAAAACTGCCACACCAGGCAATGTTACGTACGAGGCCAGTGAGCACCTGCCAATGCCTTCCCTCCTTCCAAACTCAGAACTGAATCACTGAGAGGAAAAGCACCAAAGCGCAAAGCCTTTTCCAAGTTTTCAGCATCTCTTGCATTGATTCAAAACCTTTGGGGTAGCAGAGGGGAGAAGTTTATTAAAATGAAGAATCCCATGGCCTACAAACAGAAATTCTGACTCTGAGAGCCTGCAGTTGGGCCCAGCTCCTCAGCACTGCAGTTGGTTGATGGAAAACATTTGAGAAACATCACCAAGTATACAAGTATATAGCTACCCAATATTTCATGATGAAAATTCTAAACTTTGGCTAGCCACCTAACATTTGACAAAGAAGGAAAAGGCACTGAACATTTCATGGTGCCCATATCTATTTGCACATATATGAAATTTCATCTTGAAAAGGTTAAATCGCCATTCCAAACCTACAGAACACTTGTGACCGACTGTGGTCACCTAACAGCAAATGCTGACTGGAGGTGAGCTCTCCTGTCTCACTGCATTGGTTACATGTCAAACTGCCAATCTCTCCTAAACCCCAATGGCTAAGGAACTGAGGACAGGACAAGACTCAACTTTTAGCAATTCAGTGCACTTTGCAGAAAGGATCTAAATTAAGCATAGAATTTTGTTCTTTATTTTACACATAGGAGACCACCAACATTTGCCATAAACTCTTCTAAACTCTTTAGGAAGGCCATCTTCTGTTTCCGATCCAGCGTAGGAGGGGTGCTGCTTGCAGTGAGCTTGTTGAAGGCATCTGCTAATCTCTGGTAAATAATGGGGTCTTGTTGACTTGACAGTAATGTTTCAACCAATTCAGAGTACTCGGCCTATCAAAGAGAAAAAGTGTATGTAAGAACATGTCTTCCTCAAGCAGCACACAAGTGGGTCCTATCAGTTACTGGACGACAGGATTCTAAGAGGCAGAGTCTGCTAGCTCTTCTTCACAGTCAGCACATATTCTGGGTTCTGCCTCAACCTTCTCCATTGGTAACACACCTGTTGTAACAATGCTCCAAGGCAACCTCTGTTTATATTCCCATTTTGCAGATGGGAGTTCTTATATACAGTGAGATTACCTAGTATGTCCAAGAGCACAATGCCTTTGAGCAAGAATGCAGGCTGTTAGGCACCAATTTTGTTGTGTTGCCTCTTCTGTATTTTCAAAGCACAAAGTCAGCAACCTTTCAATAGTTTCTTAGAGGTTTTTATAGACAATGTGTCCACACAGCTCTGCAGACAGCAGGTCACACAAACACAGGTGGGAGATGGCAGAGTGGGAGAAAGGTTATTTCAGTCCTTTCTCAATGTGGAAGCAGAACACTGGAATGGCTGCGCATCTGTGGCTCAAACCAGCACTGTGCTCGGCAGCTCTGGGAGAAAGGACAGGAGGAGGTAACAATAACAAATACGTGTGTGTGTGTGTGTGTATGGCTTTTCTACTTTTAGTGCCCTCTATAACAAAGCCTTATACAAATGAGTGGTTGTGACATTAAACGAAATGAAACCAGGGCAGCTTTCCAAGATAAACTCTCAAAAAAGGGGGTCTGCCACTTTTTTAGTAGCTTCCTGCAACATCATGATGGACCAAATTGGTAAAACCACACATTAATGACATTTGGAAGAGTAGGGCACAGCACCCTAAGCCAGCCAGGCATGGAGCGAGAGTGGCTGCCTTTGGTGCCCCCTCTGAAGGACAGGCCTCTTCACAGGGGAAAAGAATGAACACGAACCATGTCCCTGTTAACATGAAATGCCTGTATCTCTGGGCCAGACCAGCAGGACATCATCCTCACCAATCCCAAACTCCTGCTCTCTGCCCTACAATGTGTGAAGTTTTGTTTAAAGATTTTATTTATTCAGTGGGGTTGGGAGTTATCTTGCAAAGCGTAAGGACACTGGTTTGATTCCTAGTCAGGGCACATGCTTAGGTTGCAGATTTGGTCCCCAGTCAGGGCTCGTTTGAGAGGCAACCAACTGATGTTCTCTCTCACATCAATGTTTCCCTCTCTTTCTCCATCCTTTCCCCCTCTCTAAAAATAAATAAATAAAATCTTTTAAAAAAAACATTAAAAATATTTTATTTATTTTTAGAGAGAGGGGAAGGGAGGAAGAGAAACATCAATGTGAGAGAGAAAGATCGATCAGTTGCCTGTCACATGCACCCCAACCATGGACCAAACCCCTAACCCAGGCATGCATCCTGACCAGGAATCAAACGAGTGACCTTTGGCTTTGTGGAACAATGTCCCACCAACTCAGCTCCACTGGTCAGGCCATGAAATGTTTTTAAAAACGTAATCAGAATGTAAGCTCTTATGTATGTAGGGATAAGAAACCCACCTTCCTACTAAGAACAGGATGTCAAATTACAAAGAAAGGCCCCTGACTACAATGGGCACCATCTCAGGAAATGAACTTCTGAGCACCTGCAACTCTGGGCACAAACAGTTTGGGAAACCTGCCAGAAGGGGGTCTTCAAAATAGTATGATGACCACCTTGAAATCCTACCTTTATAAAACAAGAAAAAATGAACCTCTCAACTCCAATCACAGCATATGCTATGGCCTCTACACTTCAAAAAAATGTCACAGTTTCTCTAACAAATCACTTGGTCAGGCTGGGACATGTGTGCAGGGGGCATGTGATGACCACATATGATTCTTTCTCATACACTCAATGGACACTTAAAACAGGGAAGGGAGACAGGTGAGCCAGCATAACTTTTCTTCTGTTACATTTACGCCACATCAGTAAGTGCTTCAATCTTTAAAGACTCAAACAAGAGGGCTCGGCTAAGATGGCGTCGGAGTAGGAAGGAGCAGATTCGGCTTTCCTCTGCTCAGGGGAGAAAATCCTGACCGATCTATGGAGTAGAGAGGCAAGCAACCAACATACTTCAGCATTTTTGAAAATAAAGGACTAAGGATTGTGGCAGAACCGAAAGAACAAAGAACGGACCCTAAGGGGAGTGCTGCAACAAGGTAGGGTCCCAGGACCAGTGTGTGGTCCCGGGGCTACAGCCCCAGGCCAGGGCCGCTGCTGGGTTTGCCATAGGGTCCTTGGGAGAGAGCCAGGTCAACTGCTCCCTCCCCAGCCAAACAAGGTCTGAGCAACTCTGGGAGGAATCCAGGTGCTGGCAAACACACGGGGGCTGTGAGTACCTTTGGAGGCGGTGGACACCGGAGGGGCTGAGTCGCGCACCGGACCCGGACCCCCACGGTCACCAGTCTGGCTGGAGCGTTTGGCGGTGGGAGAAGCCAGGCCACTGTGGGGAGCGGCAGGCTTGAACGGGAGGAATTTCTCAAGAGGAAGCAATGAATAGACACAGACACTGTTTGGGGAATTCTCCTACAGTGATCAGTGGCTCCAGCCTCCCTGCTACCCAGCCGAGGGCGCACCGACGCACGGGTGCACCTGCACACGGGCGCAGGGGCGCAGGGGCACACCGGTGCACGAGCTCACCTGCAGGGAGAGCATCCCCGCACCCCAGTCCACAGCAGTAACCCTGGGGAAAGACCTGATTCCTACACCCAGGGCGCAAGGCTGAGGAGCCAGTGCGAATTCCGCTGGCCAAGGAAGAAAAGCCAAACAAATCATCCTCAGCCTGCCTCAACCAGCAAGAGCAGAAAAACCGGTTTGGCCACTTTGAAATCAAGAGACTTTTTAATTTGATTCTATTTTTTTAAGAATTTTTAATTTTTTAATTTTTATTGTTTTTATTCTCTTTTGATTTCCTTTTTTCCTCTCTTACCTGATTTCTTGTTTTATTCCTTCCTCCTTCCTGTCCTCCAATTTTATCTCTTCTTCCTTCCTTCATCTGCCTTTTCTATTTTTTTACTTTTTTAAAATTTTTTTTCTAAATACCTACAAGTGAGACAAAATCCTGGATCTGTGAAAAGACCAAAGTTGAACCCAAAGAAGGGGGCATCACAACAGCTGGGACAGTGAGATAAATGTCACTCTGCTATTACAGAGAACCTGCAAGTTATTGCATATTTGTATTATTATTATTTTTTCCAGTATTCCTACATCTTTTTTTTAATAGTATTTTTTATATCCCTCTTCTTTTTGTATAGTCTGCTTTGCTAGGCTGGATATATTGTATGACCTGACAGCTTTCCCCTGATATCTCTTTCTATACTGTATTACTAATCTACTGTCCTTTAACTCACCTGTGTCCCATTAGCACACTACTCGATGTTCTGTACTTCCTATTCTTATTACCTAGATCTCATAGACTCTGTCATATGAATGTTGCCATAATATTATTGTAAATAACTGCTGTTCCATGCAATTGTAGTTACTTCACCGCCCCCCCCCCCCCAAGATCTTAGCCCATTTCAAAGTTTCCTGAACTCTATTACTGTAGTGGTTAACTCTATTCTCTCACACACTACACCTATTTACTATCCTTTACTCTCACCTTACCCCAGAATCTGACCTCCCACAACCTCCCTGCTTTATAGATCCAACTCACAATCCTTCCTTCCCCAACAAGAGTCTTATCTTCTTTCCATCCTTTCTAAAAATCAGCTAGCTGGGTGGAAGATCACGGTTAACACTATACATAGTCAAAGGATCTCCTATCTCTTCCCTGCTTGCTACTACTGTAAATATCATAGAATTCTCTGTTGCTGTCTTAAACCATTTTGCCTTCCCCCTCCAACTGATGACAAAAAAGAAAAGGTGGAGGAGGTGAACACCAGGATACCCACTGGAAGAGGAAATCCAACAACAGAGGAACCACTAACAGATAAAAACAGAAGAAGGTGAAGGAGGGAGTAGTAACCACACAAACCTCAATCCAGGACCTATCTGGAAATACAACTAAACAATAGAGACAGTACCCAATACAAACAACTGAACAAGATTTCTTTAAACCTTATACATACAGAACCAGTTTGAACACAACCTGCCCTCACCAGCACAACAAAATACAGGAGGTGGTGGACAGAGTGACCCTCATTTCACCAGCTGGTGGGAAGGAACCACCAAAGAAGGACTCAAAAACAACTAAAACCCAAGGCAAACACAACGCCAACTTAAACGACAGCCCAAGACCAGTGAGCTTGGGAGATCAAGGAAACAGCACCACTGAAACTCACTGCTATTCTACTAAAGAAGTTCACAACATAATCCCAGGGAGCCAGAACAGATCAATATAAGAAGCTGAGGCGAACAAGAAGAATCTCACAAACAATGGGAAGACACAGAAACAATCCCCAAATGAAAGAAAAGGAGGAAGCCTCAGAAAGAATGCTAAATGAAATAGAGGCAATTCAACTATCAGATATTGAGTTCAAAGCAATGGTTATCAGGAAGCTCAATGAGCTCACAATGAGCTACCAGAAACTACAGGGAAGCTACAATGAACTCACTGAAAACTACATCAGCATAAAAAAGGAAATAGAAACTCTCAACAAGGGCCAAGAGGAAATGAAGAATACAATTTCTGAACTGAAGAACACAGTAGAAGGAATGAAAAGCAGGATCGATGAAGCAGAAGATCGAATCAGCGAGCGAGAGGACAAGGTAGAAGAAAACACCCAGAAAGAGCAAGAAAAAGAGAAGAGGCTCAGAAAAAATGAAGAGGGATTAAGAGAAATGCAAGACAATATGAAACGTAATAATATCCGTATAATGGGGATACCAGAAGGAGAAGAAGAACAAGGGATAGAAAACCTATTTGAAAAAGTAATGATGGAAAACTTCCCTAATTTGATGAGAGAAAAAGTCACACAAATCCAGCAAACACAGAGAGGCCCAATCAAGAGAAACCCAAAGAGGCCCACCTCAAGACACATGATAATTAAAATGGCAAAATTTCAAGACAGAGAGAGAATCTTAAAGGCAGCATGGGAGAAACAGGAAGTAACATACAAGGGAGCCCCAATAAGGCTAACAGCCGACGTCTCAATGGAAACACTCCAAGCCAGAAGGGAATGTCAAGAAATAATCCAAGCAATAAGAACCAGAGGCCTTCCACCACGACTACTTTACTCAGCAAGGTTCTCAATCAAGATAGAAGGCCAAATAAAAAGCTTCCCAGACAAAAGAAGTCTAAAAGAATACACCTCCACTAAACCAGCTCTGCAAGAGATGCTAAAGGGACTGCTTTAAGGAAAGAAAGGAAAAGAGAGAGTGACAGAGGAACACATGTACATAAAAGGCAATGAATAAGTACCTAACAATAATAACCTTAAATGTAAATGGATTAAATGCTCCAATCAAAAGACATAGAATAGCTGATTGGATAAGAAAACATGACCCACATATATGCTGCCTACAAGAGACCCACCTCAGGATAAAAGATCTGCACAGGCTGAAAGTGAAGGGCTGGAAACAAATTTTCCAAGCAAATGGACAGGAAAAAAAAAAGCCGGGGTAGCAATACTCATATCTGACAAAATAGACTTCCAAAGAAGGACCATAAAGAGAGACCCAGAAGGTCATTTCATAATACTCAAGGGAAGAATTCACCAAGAAGACATAAATATTGTAAATATATATGCACCCAACATAGGAGAACCCAAATACATAAAAAAATCTTAGAGGACTTCAAGAAATATATTGACAGCAACACAATTATTGTGGGGGATTTTAACACCCCACTATCAAAAATGGACAGATCTTCCAAACAAAATATCAACAAAGATATTGTGGCATTGAACAATACCCTAGATGAAATGGGCTTTACTGATATTTACAGAACCCTCCACCCCAAGGAAGCTAAATACACATTTTTTTCAAATGTACATGGAACATTTTCAAAGATTGACCACATGATAGGACACAAATCAAGCCTCAACAATTTCAAAAAAAATTGAAATCATACCACGCATTTCCTCAGACCACAAGGGACTGAAACTAGAAACCAACCCCAAGGAAAAAAACCCAAAACACTCAAATTCATGGAGATTAAATAGCATGCTATTAAACAATGAATGGGTCAAGAATGATATTAGGGAAGAAATCAAAAGGTTTCTGGAAACAAATGAAAACGAACTCACAACAACCCAAAACTTATGGGACACAGCCAAAGCAGTCCTGAGAGGGAAGTTCATAGTGATACAGGCCCACCTAAAAAAGTTAGAAACATTTCAAACAAAAAACCTAACCCTACGTCTACAAGAACTTGAGAAACAACAACAAAGACAGCCCAGAGCAAGCAGAAGGAAGGAAATAACCAAGATCAGAGCAGAATTAAATGACATACAGACTAAAAGCACAATTCTAAAGATCAATGAATCCAAGAGTTGGTTCTTTGAAAAGATAAACAAAATCAAAAAGCCTTTAAGCAGACTCATCAAGAAAAAAAGAGAGAAGACCCAAATAAACACAATCAGAAATGAAAGAGGAGAGATTACAACACATACCACAGAAATACAAAGCATTGTAAGAAATTACTACAAAGAGCTGTATGCCAAAAAATTTGAAAACCTAGATGAAATGGACAACTTTCTAGAAAAATATAATCTTCCAAAACTCAATGAAAAAGAAGCAGAAAGTCTAAACAGACCAATAACAACAAAAGAAATTGAAGCAGTAATCAAAAAACTCCCAACACACAAAAGCCCGGGACCAGATGGTTTCACAGGAGTATTCTACAAAGCATTTAAGGAAGAGCTAACACCTATCCTTCACAGACTATTTCAAAAACTCCAAAAAGATGGAAGACTCCCAAACTCTTTGTATGAGGCCAACATCATCTTAATTCCAAAACCAGATAAAGACACAACAAAGAAAGAAAACTACAGGCCAATATCGCTGATGAACATTGACGCTAAAATCCTCAACAAGATACTGGCAAACCGCATCCAACAGTACATTAAGAAGATCATACACCATGACCAAGTGGGATTCATTCCAGGGATGCATGGATGGTACAATATTCACAAATCAATAAATGTAATACATCACATAAACAAAAGCAAAGACAAAAACCACATGGTCATATCAATAGATGCAGAAAAAGCATTTGATAAGGTACAGCACCCGGTTATGATAAAAACACTCAGTAAAGTGGGAATAGAGGGAGCATTCCTCAACATAATAAAGGCCATATATGAGAAACCTACAGCCAACATTATACTCAATGGGCAAAAATTAAAATCTTTTCCACTAAAGAACAGGAACAAGACAAGGATGTCCACTTTCACCACTTCTATTCAATATAGTACTGGAAGTTTTAGCCACAGCAATCAGAGAAGAAAAATAAATAAAAGGAATCCAAATCGGGAAGGAGGAAACAAAACTGTCACTGTTTGCAGACCATTAATTGATAGTGTACATAGAAAATCCTATAGACTCCACCAAAAAACTGCTTGACCTAATAAATGAATCTGGCTAAGCAGCGGGATACAAAGTCAATATCCAGAAATCAAAGGCATTTCTGTACACCAACAATGAAACAGCAGAAGCAGAAATCAAGAAAAAAATCCCATTTGAAATAGCAAAAAGAAAAATAAAATACCTACGAATAAACCTAACCAAAGAGGTAAAAGACCTATATTCAGAAAACTACATAACACTGAGGAGAGAAATCAAGGAAGACACAAACAAATAGAAACATTCACTGTGTTCATGGATTAGAAGAATTAATATCATCAGAATGTCCATACTACCAAAAGCAATTTACACATTCAATGCAATACCTATTAAAGTACCAATGTCATATTTCACAGACATAGAACAAACACTTCAACAATTTATATGGAACTATAAACGACCCCGAATAGCTGCTGCAATTTTGAGAAAGAAGAGTAAAGTAGGAGGGATCACAATACCTGACACTAAACTATACTACAAGGCCACTGTAATCAAAACTGCCTGGTACTGGCATAAAAACAGGCACATGGACCAATGGAACAGAACAGAGAGCCCAGAAATAAACCCAAGTCTCTACGGTCAATTAATATTTGACAAAGGAAGCAGCAACATAAAATGGAATAAAAATAGCCTCTTCAACAAATGGTGTTGGGAGAACTGGACAGCTACGTGAAAAAAAATGAAACTCAAGCACCAACTTACACCTTATACAAAAATAGATTCAAGGTGGATAAAAGACTTAAATATAAACCGTGACACCATTAAAGTCCTAGAAGAGAACGTAGGTAGGAAAATCTCAGATATGTCACACAGAAACTTTTTTACTGACTTGTCTCCTAGAGCAAGGAACATAAAGGAAAGAATAAACAAATGGGATCTCATCAAAATAAAAAGCTTTTGCACAGCTAAAGAAAACAGTATCAAAATAAAAAGAGAACCAACTGTATGGGAAAACATATTTGCCAATGATACCTCAGACAAGGGTTTAATCTCCAAAATATATAAAGAACTTACACGACCCCACTCTAAGAAGACAAGTAACCCAATTAAAAAATGGGCAAAGGACTTGAACAGACACTTCTCCGAGGAGGACATACAGAAAATCCAAAGACACATGAAACGATGCTCAATATTGCTAGCTATCAGAGAGATGCAGATTAAAACCACAATGAGATACCACTTCACACCAGTCAGAATGGCCATCATAAACAAAGCAACAAACAACAAGTGTTGGAGAGGTAGTGGAGAAAAGGGGATCCTAGTGCACTGTTGGTGGGACTGCAGACTGGTACAACCACTATGGAAAGCAGTATGGAACTTCCTCAGAAAACTAAAAATGGATCTGCCTTTTGACCCTGCAATTCCACTGCTGGGACTATATCCTAAGAACACTGAAACACCAATACAAAAGAACATTTGCACCCCGATGTTCATAGCAGCACAATTTACAATAGCTAGATGCTGGAAGCAACCAAGATGCCCATCAGTAAATGAATGGATCAAAAAACTATGGTACATATACACAATGGAATTCTATGCAGCAGAAAGAAAGGAGCTCCTACCCTTTGCAACAGCATGGATGGAGCTGGAAAGCATTATGCTAAGCGAAACAAGCCAGGCAGTGAAAGACAAATACCACATGATATCACCCTTAACAGGAACCTAAAGAACAAAACAAAGAAACAAGCAAAATATAACCAAAGACACTGAAATAAGGGACAGACTGATAGTGACCAGAGGGGAGAGAAGAGGGAATTTCAGGGGGGAATGGGTAGGGTTTACAGGAACAAATTTGGAGGACAAGTGGACAAAAACTAGGGGTGGGGGGTAATGGGGGGGAAGAGGGAAGGGTTGGGTGGGTGGGCTGGAATGGGAGTAAGTGGGAGAAAACTGTACTTGAACAATGATTAAAAAAAAAAAAGACTCAAGAAAGAAGGGAGGGGGGAAGGAAAGGGAAAGGAAAAGAAAGGAAAAGAGAAGAAAAGAGAAAAAGAGAAAAAGAACATTGCTTCTGTATTGTAGTATGGAATAAACACTGTTGTTTCCCATGCTCTCTAAAGGCAGCCTCTTCTGGGTCTCTGGTCTCACTCATCCAGTTTTCCTTATAAAAGTGAGTTCCTCAAGGACAGAAGCACGCCTCCATTATCCTCTCACATCTGACTCCTGGTTCCTAGCAGTTACTTAAGGACAAGCTTTAGGGCAAAGGATGGTTCCAGAAGGGAAAATAAATGCTTATTTACTGACCATCAGCTTGTCTGATAAACAAGAGAATAGTCAAGAGCTAGTGAGGCAGTGAAGAAATGGAGCCTGACCATAACAGAGCTGCAGCCCTGACACACAGACCCTCTAAAGTTTGTAGTATTCACACCCACTGTGGGTCTTAACCTTCTCCTTCTAAGAGGATGAGGGGCCCTGAGAGCAACGGCCATACCTGGTGCAGGCACACCAGCGTGTAGAACGCCTCACCGGCTGCTGTCGTCATCTCTGTGTTGTGCTTCTGCAGAACCAGCATATCGAAAACCAGCTGAAAGTGCACAAGGAAACTGCTAACTGAAGATACACAATGCAAAAATCACAGTCCTCCCCTTCCCTGTTCCACAAGAGAGAGAGGGGGTAACCTCATAACCTGTGGCCTAGGTACCTTACCTTCAGAAAGTGCCGTGTTGCTAGAAAGAGCGGTGAGTCTGTCTCCTGAGCTTTTGCGCACTGCTCAGCCAGTGGTGTCAGGGCCTCCAGGCACAGCTGGCAAACCTCCGAGCTCATTCTGATCATGAAGGTCAAAGAGAAAATGCAAGTGGACACACTTGACATAGTAAAGATAAAGAAATACCACTACTACCACGTGGAGTGTATCTCTAGAAATGAATGCAGGTAAGCAAGATATATATCCACGTGCACCATGTCTTTACTAAGTGACAAAAGACTCCCGAGGTTTTGAGATGATCCACAAGTGACTGGGATCTGGGAGTGGAGACTACCAGAGTGTTTCTGACTGGGAGGCACATACTGATCAAAGCCCTGCTACTCTCCACTATCAGGCAGCTAGGATCAGACACTCCACAACAGCTCGTGACACCACTAGTCAAGGCACTTAATGAAAGAGTGATTTGGGGCCCAGGGGCCAAATGCCTCTGGGATCTGTAAAAGAAGAAAAAGATGACACAGTCTAACAACAACAAAAACCCCACAGAATCAAGGCAGCTACAGAGACGGTGGCTTTAAGAAATAAAACTGGAATTAAAAAGCAAATTTTAAAAACTTTCTTCAGGTAAGGTCTTTCCCCCACGTGACAAGTGATAACGATGCTCATTTAAAGGATATGAAGTCATTCCCAGTTCTAGAGAGCACATCAGACTTTTAAAAAGGTCTTCAGGAAGTTGTGGTATTTTTTCAGGAAAAATCTCACAGATAAATGTGATTAATTTGTAGTATTGATTACAAAGGGTTGGAAACTGAAAAATAAAAATTAAATATTTAAATGCTTAATGTTATCTAGTTTTATTTTCATTAATGCAAAAAAGTAATGTAATAACAAGCAAGCTTCTAAGTATAATAATGTTTTAAAAACACATATAAGATATAGAAAACAAGAAGAACTAATTAAATGTAAAAATAAGTGACAATAAAGGGAATATTTTAGTAACTGATATGATAATACACAGTAGAAACAATTATTTTCTGAATAGTTAATAAAAGCTACAGCCAAAAAAAAAAAAAAAAGAAGAAGAAGCTACAGCCAATTCCAGATATTCTGTTTACCTTAAAAAAGTAGCCCTGGCTGGTGTGGCTCAGTGGATTTAGTGCTAGCCTGAAAACCAAAGGGTCGCCAGTTCAATTCCCAGGCAGGGCACAGGCTTGGATTGCAGGCCAGGTCCCCAGTAGGGGCATGTGAAAGGCAACCACACACTGATGTTTCTATCCCTCTCTTTCTCCCTCCCTTCCCCTCTCTCCAAAAATAAATAAATAAGATCTTTAAAAAAAAAAAAGTAAACAATGCAGTCCAATCTCAAAATAATTAAATGGCCTCTGAATAAAATCCCTCTGCAAATGTGTTGATGTGCACTCAAGCATATTAGGAAAACACAAGATGGTAACACCAAAGGCTAAGATTACAGGCACAATGGCCCCTTCACTCCCAAAATTCAGTGACTGCATGGGCAGCCCTGGTAGAGCAGGTGACTGACAACAGTTGAATACACAGCCAAATGTTTAATGCTTTGTTTGATTAAACAATAGTAATAAATAAATAATCCTAGAAGTATTCACCATACAGAGCTGATGACACTTCCCACCTACCGCTAGTACACAGACACCTGGCTCCTGGATCACTGGAATCCCTCCCACCAGACATCTGTCATGAGAGATGCGATGGGCTGGGGATCCACTGCCTTTTCACTTGGATGCTCAACTTTCCACCCCTCCCATGCCATGCGTGCATGTGTGCACAGGCGGACACAACCCCCTCCTCCTCTCCATCCATGTCCTTGTCCTCGCCCTCAGACTCCTATAATATCTCATGAGAAGACAGGTAAGAAGGGGCAGCCTCATCACTATCACACCTATAGCACTGAGTGGTGAAACCAAGGCACAACACAGTTAGAAGGTGCAAAATTAAAAACTGTATGAGTCTTGGTTTCTTACCATCCCATTTCTGCAGGGAGTAATGATTTGTAAACTCCTTCTCTTGTTCAATCCCTCAACCTGAGAATAAATAATGTTCAATAAGTATGAGAGGAATGTGTACACCTGAGCATCTAACTTACTTTAGCTGCTTAATGACAAATGATGAGAGAACCCAAACTGCTAACATTAAAATGCAGTTTCTAAAAGACCCACTTTTTCTGTCAGCAATCTATCTTGAATGCAGTATTATGGGGCAAGAGTAGTGAGGGCCTGTGTTCTAAGTTGTCGACCTCAGTGTGAATCACACTAAACGTAATAAAAACATTCGATTTTCATATGTACTTAAGAGACAAGCAGGTATTCACACCTTTAATAAAATAAAAGGCATGTTCTTGTCTAAAATATCTTTAAACTTCAAGCACACACATTTTAATGTCCACATTCACTTTCTTTAATTACCTTCAAGAGATCTTGTGACATCAAGGGAAGAATTAGGTTGACTCCATATAAAACCACATCTGCAGCTGACACAGACCTGCTTGCTGCTTGCCCCGGCTCATGTCCTCTAAACACTTCATCTACAAACAGAAACCACGCAGTCTTACAGTCATAACATCAACAAATCTGCAAAGCTGGGTACATTTTACCCTAGAGAAAGTAAAAACAGATTCGAACCCTAAGCCACAATAAATCTGTGAGTGGTTAATAGGACACCTGGTGACCTTGCCTGGGTCACCCTTCTGTACTTCACTTTTCAGGGTCTCGGAGCACTCAGTACATATGGCATTCTGTGTTTATACCACACACATCACTCTTCAGTGATAAAGAGAAACTAATGCTTAGTCAATGTTGTGAAAAGTAAATCTACTCCCGTGACAAGCTTGTCACAATAGGAGTTAAATAATTTCCACAGTAACATCTATTTTATCTCTTAGGTGTGTGGAATTTTTTTAAGCAGAAAAGAATAGGGGAAATAGCGAAATTAAAATGTCACATAAAAACAGAAAGTAATTTTTTAAAAACAGGTACCATGATCAAGGGTATTGCCCTTACTCCACAAAAAATGCCCATAAATTAATAGGAACCCTAAGACCTTAATAAAAAACTGAGTAAAGTCTAAAACCACCAATCCAATGAAAAACAGTTCAGTCTAATGATTAATCAAGCAATGCAAAAAAATGTAAGTTATAATTCCTGCTTCATTAAATTCAAGATGACTTTTAACCCTCACCTGAGGATATATTTATTGACTCTGGAGAGAGGGGAAGGGACAGCGAAAGAGAGAAACATCAATGTGTGGGAAAGAAACATCAATCAGTTGCTTCACATATGGTCTGTGACCAGGGATCCAACCCACAACACTTCGGTATATGGAATGACACGCCAACCAACTGAACCACTCAGCCAGGGAAAATTCAAGATGACTTTTAAATGATAACAATTGCATGCTGGTGAGGATACAGTGTGATATTTACCCTCAAAAGCTATATAGGAAAAACATTTTGAGCACTGTATATAATAAAGATGCATTCAGAAATCCAGACAGAGATTTGTTCACAGAAGTGATTACTGCATTGTTATTTGTAACAGCAAAATAGTAAATACTCCAGGGGTACAATATTAGTGAAACTGATTCAATTCCAAAATGTGGAAAACCATTCAGCCATCTGTCATAAAAAATTTTAATGACAAGAAAAAGGCCAGGAATACATTGATTTAAAAAGGCAGAAAATAAAATTGTATTTATAGTACAACTACAGAGAAAATTGTACAGAAGAACCAAAAGGGAAATTATGAAATGCAATTTATAGTTGACTCTGGATTATGTCATAGGATGGGTGATTTTTCTGTCTCTGTACCTGAAAATTTTTCTACTAGAGCATATTACTTTAGAACAAAGGGGAAAAGACAAAATGGGTCCCAAAAAAGCACACTTCTACTTAAAACTATCTTTCAGCCTAATTCTGAACTTCACTGGGGTCTCAGTTCTTCTATCTTCCAAAGCAAGGATGCAAATCTGGCTTCCATCACCAGGAACCTAGGGCCTGTCTGGGCGTGAGGCCATCCTGGCACTACCTGCAGGCTTCCCTAACAAGACAGCTCTTGGCCTGGAGGCCCGGTGGGTTCTGTTCTCCAGCAGTGAGCTCTGCTAAGGATTTGAGAATGGAGTACAGAGATGTACTGCCGGTTGTTCCTTTAAAATCCCACCTAGCATGTTAATTTCACTTCATAATATTTAAAATATTTTGATTTGCCCTGGCTGGTGTACCTCAGTGGATTGCATGCCAGCCTGCAAACCAAAAGGCTGCTGGTTCAATTCTCAGTCAGGGCACATGCCTGGGTTGTGGGTCAGGTCCCCAGTAGAGGGAACGCAAGAGGCAACTGATTGATGTTTCTCTCACATGTCAATGTTTTTCTCCCTCTCTTTCTCTCTCCTTTTACCACTCTAAAATAAAATCTTTTTTAAAAACAAAAATTTTGTTTTATGTCACCTATTATCTTTATTTTCGAAATGACTTAAAAATATCTTCCTTTTTACCATCAATTTAACGAATTAATGCTGTTTCTTTAATCATTTTTTCTATTTTAACTATCTTCATTTTTCTTTCATCTAAACTTCAACCCCATCTACCCTCATTTTATACTTTTAACCCTGAGCATTTTAATCTCAATTTTTTTCCTTACTGTTTCGTTATGATGTGGATCTTTTTGCTCTTTTATTTGGAAAGGCTCCCCTCACCTGTATAACTGCAGCATCTACCTCCCACTTGTTGTAGAGCAGCGGAAAGAAGTGCACCTGGCACAGCAAACCTAGAAGACTGTGGGGCTTCTCCCTCCAAATGTCCTTACAACTCTCCCTCCCTTTCAGTATCGGCTCTGGACTTTGAGCCAGATTCCTCAGGGTACAGGGCTCTGACCTGGTGCTTATGCCCCTGAAAAGCCTACAGAAGAGTTTCCAAGAGCCCACAAATCAACTGATACAGTGTGTAAAACTATGGGTTGGTATGACACCCACTTTTCAAGGGAAAGGTTCAGTAACTACACTTCAGCTTTTAAAGGTCCATGACCTAGAAAAGCTTGAGAATTCCTGGAGTAAGGACTGACATGAAGAAATCAGAAAACATGGGAACTTGTGTGAGAAGTGGGCCTGGCAGAGGGGCAGCTCCAGCCTTGGTGTGGGAAGGAAGCACAGAGTAGGTGTGGGGCAGGGCCTTCCAAACCATGTCACCTGGGGGCCCTAGTTAAACTGCAGAGTCAGCCTTCTAGACTGTGAAGTGGATGGTGCCTGGGATAGCACAGACATTGAAAAGAACTGCCATCCAATGAATAGGGAAACAGAGAAAGAACAAGTTCACGCACGGGGCGAAATGAGGAAAGGGGAAAGTCATAGCACATGGCTCAGGAAGGGAATCTTACAAGGAAGCAGCATCCACAACAACAAATACCTGCAGAACATGAGAAGAGATGCTCGACAGAATTTGTGTTTCTCTTAGAAAGCACAATCTCTTTTGTGTTAAGACAAGGTGGGTCGCACGATCAGAGGGAGGTGAGGGAACATCTACACATAATATAGGTGAATTTGCACCTGTATTAACTCAGCACCAGAAACCCCTGAGCTCGTCTGTAAACACTCTGAAGGGCGTTTCTCAGCACACCCAATGAACAGTTAGGAAAGGCACTGGAAGACTAACTGAGTTCCCCAAGGTCCTGCTGTCCTGGGGCCACTGGTTACTCTCCTCAGGGTGGCCTGTGAGCTCTACCCCAACAAGGATTCCAATGCCTCATCCTGAAGGCAATGGGCTTTCCTGCAGTGGCCACCACAGGCCACAGAGGAGGGACCAGTCAGTAGAGCCTAAGTGCAGTCTGGTTCTGGCATGTGAATCTAGTCCCGTGACATACTAGCTGCTCCACATCTGTGGACAAATGACATATAACTTCTTGTACCTATTTCCTCATCTATCAGAAAATGAGTGTAACAGTGGTATCTATTTCTCACTGCTGTGACAGGAATAGTGCTGGCATTTCACAGGGACCTAACAGATGGAAATTTTAACTATTCTTCTTACAAGAGGAAAGCCAAGCAGGAAGGGCTGGGGGTTCCACCCTCGCTTTACAGTGACCAGAGAGATGATGACACTTTCATCTACTTCGTAAATTGAACTTCCTTGTGGGATTTCACCAACGAAATAGTCTTTGCCATAATAAAAACAACAGTAACAACAAAGTTTATACCATACCTGTATCACTGAAGTCTATGAACTCTTTTGACAGAAGGTTGGTAAGGAGTTCCATAATGAGAAGCAGGTCCTGGTACTGCTCCTCCTCGGCTGTGACATCCACTCTCTGTCGCCCCAAATTATTCTTAGAATATACTTGCAACAGTGTAAGGCAGGCTTCGTACAAGTTCATTGCTTTAGACTGTAAGAAAGCATTCAGAAATTATGCTACTGGGACAAATATAAATATTAAATACACTTTAAAATATAATTTAATACATTTACTCTAAGTCCCAAAAGATCTCAAATACTCGTTTCAAACTATACCAAAACATTAACATACATGAAAAGTACATACTAATTAGTTATACTTAAACTAATAGTTTTCCAGCCATGAAATCTGACATCCAAATTTTTATTCACTTGATGAAAGAAATGATGAGATTTTTGGCAACAGAACTGCTTGGTTTCTGCTGTTCAACAACGTCACTGATTATTTGAAAACTTAAAATTGTATAACTTGCACAAACACCGAGAACCAAACAGCAGCCTCAAACATGAGAATGGCACTGGCATGCCCTCTCAGTAATTTACCTGTGACTATATTTACAATATTGGGTTGGCCAAAAAGTCCATTTAGTTTTTTCTGTAAAATAAAAAACAGTTTTCATTCTCACCAGTAACTTTATTGATTTGGACATTTTGAGTATGTCAGCTATCTCCTGCATGGTATAACGTTGATTGTTCTCAATTAATCTCTCAATTTGACTGCTATCAACTTCAACTGGTCCATCCAACTATAGAGCATTGTCCAGCAAGAAACCTCCAGTAACGAGACACTTCACAAACCACCTCTGACACATTCAATCAAGGCACAGCACCTTCTCCACACACTGCACAACTCTTTTTGTTTCAGTTGTGTTTTTATCTTTCTTGAAATAATATGCAGAAAATGTGTATTTTCTTCCATCTTCCATATCAAAATGGTTATATAAAAATTCACCAATTTTGATAAGTTTTTTTAAAAATGCATACTGATATGACAGCTGTCACAATACGATCTAACGAAATTGTTTTGAAATGAAGACAACTGAGTGTTACTAGAGCCATAATATAGAAAAAAATACTTAACAAACTTTTTGGTCAATCCAGTATTTAAAATACAACCTTATTTTTGAGCAGGTCCCTTTGATCTAAATGAAATCACCAATCAGGAACTCATATTAAATGATTTGGAAGAAGATTTAATCTAATCTAACAAATACAAATATGTATTTAAGATTTTTTAAAGCTTTCTAAATTATTTAATGGCACAAAAAATATACATCTTTTCTTATTAAACATATAAGAATTAAGTGTGCCTAAACACTCATCTAATTTTCTAAACAAAAGATATATGCCCTGGCTGGTGTGGCTGAGCGGACTGAGTGCCAGCCCAGACTGCAGAGCAAAGGGATGCATGCAGGTTCGATTCCCAGTCAGGGAACATGCCTGGGTTGCAGGCCAGGTTGCCAGTATGGGGCATGTGAGAAGCAACCACACATTGATGTTTCTCTTCCTCTCTTTCTCCCCCCTTTCCCTTTATCTAAAATAAAAAAATAACATCTTAAAAGAAAAGATACAAACTACTATTTAAAATTGTAAACCTTAGGGTCCTACCATGAAGAAACTGGTTAATATTCTCTACCATAATCCATTTGTTTTATCAAACAGTGCTCACTTAAATGAATTTAATAACATATTGGCCCAAAGAAATTACTGATTATTAACATGTTTTTAGGGTAAAAATTTGTATTCATTCAATATGCCTTCCTCTGAATTCTGAGTTCTTTTGAAAACTTTTTTTGAAAAATCTTTTTGGAGGCATAAAATTATTTCAGATATTAAATTTGAAGGAAAGTATCTACTATTTCATTAGTTTTAAGAAGTTTTAATCCAAAAAAGATGAACATTAGAAAGTGCTCACCTCTCCAAGATAGCATATCTGTTTATGTGCAACTTCAACAAAAACTTCTATTATGAGATTGACAGTCTCTGGGGTATTTTTGTAAACTTCCATCAATCCAATACAATTGGTAAGGAAGTCCATTAGGAAATTAAAAAGGATAGCGACGTTGTCAATCTGGGTGGCCTCGGCAATGCCACACAGAGCCTCGAGAGTGGCAGTGATTTCTTGTTTGACCTCCTCCTGCTGGCACAGCTGCTGAAAGTTTTCCTGATTTATCACCCTTAAGAATCGCTGTTGTAGTGGCTGAAGAACCTACAAAAACAAAACACAGATTTTTCTGAAAGGCTGATTTACATACCTTATTTATGTCTTCAACTTTATTTCCTAAACTAGAATAGGCACTTTCCAAAACATTTCTAACTGCCACTTTCCAAAACATTTCTAACTGGTGGAAGTAGAAAAAGCACAAAAAAAAACAAAGAATATCGGAACCACGCATTATATTCCCCATTTTGAGGGTCATCACAACTACTGCATGAAGCACACATCACCTCACACCTGTTAAAATGGCTATTATCAAAAAGACAAGAGGGAAATGCCGGCAAGTATGTAGAGAAAAGGGAACCTTCCTGCAATGTCCGTGGGATTGTAAACTGGTTAAACCACTATGGAAAATAGTATGGAGGTTTCTCACAAAATTAAAATTAGAATTACCATACGATACCACAATTCCACTTCTGGGAATATATTCAGAGGAAATGAAAACACTAATTTGAAAAGCAATTTGCACCCATGTTTCCACAGCAGCATTATATAAAATAGCCAAGACATGGGAACAGCCTAAGTGTCCACTGACGGATGATGGATAAAGTTGTGGTGTATATATATGATGGAATATTATTCAGCCATAAAACACAACAAAAAAAACAAGGAAATCCTCTATGGAGACAACATGGATGGACTTTGAAGGCATTATGCTACAGAAAATAATCAGACAGAGAAAGACAAATACTGTATGATCTCCCTTAGATGTGAAATCTATTTAAAAACAAAAAAAGCAAACCCTACCATACTCATAGAAAATGTTTTGTTGTTTCCAAAGGTGTGACTGGGGAGAGTGGAATTTGGAGAAAGGTAGTCAAAAGGTACAAACTCCCATTTACAAGAAAATAAGCACTGGGGATGTGATGTACAACATGGTAACTATAGTTAACACTGTATGACACATAGGAAAGAAAGTTAAGAGAGTAAATCCTAAGAGCTGTCATAAGAAAATATTTTTTTCTTTTTTTGCCTCTCCTTTTTATTGTGTCAAGATGAGATGATGGATGACAACTAAACTTATAGCAATAATTATTTCACATTATATGTTGAGTCAAACCATTATACAGTGATGTGGGTCAATTACATCTTATAAAACAAAAATTATAATTTATGGAAAAACGTAAGTGCATGCTATTATCATCACTTCCTTAATTTAGCTTTAAGAGAGAAAGAGAGAAGAAGGAGACCCTACAAATAACAGAACACAACTCCAATGCCATCCACAGAATTCAGCCACTATCCTCATCTCTTTCCTATAACACATTAAGCCTCCACAGTTGGGACTGGCAAACTGTTTTCTACAGAGCCGGAGCAAAAATAGGTTTACGACTGTAAGTACATGAAATGGAGCTGATTCTTGCATTATGATTTATTAATTATTGTGTTATTTTTCATACAAACACCTGTAAACCTACTTTTGCCCCACCCTTACAAAGGGCTCGGGGTAAATATTTCAGACTTGGCAGGACATGCCACTTCTGGCTCAACTACTCAGTTATGACTGCACTGTCATGCAGACATAGCCATAGATGACATGAAACAACTGAGATTGAATGTGTTTCAATAAAAACTTTGTAAGAACAGACAACAGGCTAGATTTGGTCTGTGGACTAGTTTGCCAACCTCTGCTCTACAGGGTCAAGCCCAACATGAGCTCTTGCCTGTTTTTCCCTTTCCAACTCTTCTCAGCATAGAAAAGAACTTCAGACACTCAGCCCTGCCCTGGGTGCAAAAGTGAACAGGCACATTCACGAAGATAATATCTTAGTTCTGTTTAAAGCTCTACGTATAATAACACAATTATTTCAACTATAAATACAAGGTAGGCCTGGTTTCTCTTTTGGTTCTGAAGTCACAACTGCCTAATGTCTGTCCCTTCTAGTCACAGGATTCTAGGCTGGCAACCTACATGCAATGGTAAGTCTTGGTTCCCCATTTATAGCTTATTATATGAGGCAATCCCCAGCAGTTGTTATGGATTGAATTATGTCCCCTCAAAACTGGTACGATGAAGTCTAATCCCCTAGAAACTCAAAACATGGCCTTATGTGAAAATAGGGTTATTTCAGATGTAATAGTTAAATTAAGATCAGATCATATGGGTAGATCCCCTAATCCAGTATAACATGTCCTCAGAAAGAGGAAATTTGGACAAAGGAATGCAAACATGAAGGAGATTGTCACATGAAGATAAAGACAAAGGTGGGAGTGGTGTGTCTAAAGCCACGCAACATCAAAGATTTCCGACAAAGTCCCAGATGTTAGGAGAGGCCAGACCAAATTCTCCCTCAGAGCCTCAGACAGAACCAACCCTTTGACACCTGATGTCAGACTCCCAGCTTCCAGACTGTGAGACAATAAATTTCTGTTGTTTAAACCAAGTCTGTGGTATTCTGTCACAGCAGCCCTAGCAAACATATATAGTAGTTAATTAACAGCTCCCTTTTCCAGACAAAAGACACTGATTTTTAATGAAGAATTAATATACCAGTTCAGGTTCTCATTGAGTTGGGGGAATAAAATACCTAAACTGCAGAATACATGATAATTAATATTCAATATCATCACAAGCAGATATGGGCAAATCCTTAAGATGTTAGTTATAAAATAGTAAGCTTCAACCTATACATTAGGAAGAAAAATAACAGAAAAGTGATAACTGATGCTTATGTCTCCACAGACTCTTTCATGGCAACACAAAGACAAAGCAACAAGTCTGACCAGCAGGTACAATCACAATCAGGGGCACTATTACCTCGGTCCAATACTGTTGTTTGGTTTCTGTGTCCATCTGTGCAAAACCTCCCAGGACAAGAGCCTTCATCAGCGTCCTCTGCACAGGACTAGACAGGAAATTCAGAGGGGGGCTTCGGCTTGCAAACTGCTTAGCTAAATTCCACCAGTTTTCACATTGGATTACCAGGTTTGCCCTATGGGCAGAAACAGCAAAAGAAAGATATACCACTTACACTGTATGTATACTAAGTAAACAAAATGGAAGGTAGCTAGATTTCATTAATTTTAAAGTAGAGTACACTAGGCAGAGACTTTGGAGTCCCACAAGCTTGCATTCAAATCCCATTTGGAATATGACAATGTAAAATTTTTTACTCTTTCTTATCAACTTCCTGATCTGTAAAATAGGAATAACAACAATAATAACAACCCCAAATCTCATGAATGAGGCTAATGTGCTTAAAGGAGATAATCTGTATGAAAAGCTTCAAACAGTACCTAGTAAATTGTAATCAATAAATATAGTAGCCAATGACAACAGTGGCAATAACTGTATTCCTATGCAGAAAGAGAAAAATGATGCATTTCCAGAATTTACTGTAGAAAGCACTAAAAATTTTACTTTGCAAAATTAAATTATTAAATTATCAATTTTTCTCATCTTTAAAATGAGATAATATTAATAGAATACCTGAAAAATGAAATGGGACTCTTCTATATTAAAGTTTTTTAAAACTTCAATTATAAACAAATTACATTAAACATGCATGCTACTCGTAAGACACTTCAATGACGAATCCTTGAACAGTCAATGCAACCATCACTGGTAACACAGGAAAGTCCTATTTGCACTTCTAACAATAACATGACATTTTGTTTTTTCTTTTAAAGATTTTTAAAAATTTTATTTTCAGAGAGAAGGGAAGAGAGGGAGAAAGAGAGAGAAAGAAACATCAATTGGTTGCCCCATCCAGGGACCAAACCTGCAACCCAGGCATGTACAGGGAATTCAGGTTACCTTCCACTTTGCAGGATGATGCCCAAGCAACTGAGCCACACCAGTCAGGGCCGTGATATTGTTTTTTAAACACATTGCTCCAAAAATGCAGGGTCTACCTGGACCTTAGGAATATGTAACTGTGTGCCACTTGCAAACTCTACACTAAAAAGCAAACTGAAGTTATACACACACACACAGCCTGACTCTTACCAGCAGCTTACCTTTCTCTTCTTTCCACCAAAGTGACGAGGAGCTGCACAGTGTCATTTGCAAGGTCCTGCTCACTACTCCACACTGAGAGATTACTGATGACTTTCTGTAAGAGGTAGCCAATAATCCACTGAGAACCCTCTGTATCTGCTCCAAATGCTGTACTGAATGGCAGACTTATCTTGAAGAGAAAACCAAGTTTTTTAGGTCAGAAAAAAAGATCAGCTAAAAAAAAAAATCCACAGAAAGTCAACTGAAATTAGCATCTAAAAATGAAGTACTGCTTACTTTACATTCAATTTTATAATTGAATTCATATCCATAAATAATAAAAAAGAGATCCTCAACACACCTACCATATTTTTGCTATGCATAATGCACACTTTTTTGCCCAAATTTTTGAGGGAAAAATAAGAACGTGCATTATACATGGGTACAATGATTAAATACCGTGGGTATAATAATCCCGTGTACAATGAGCACTAAAACACAGGTGTGCATTATACACGGTAAAATATGATAAACTTTTCAATTATTTTCCTAATAGCTATAATTGTTCTGTTATTAATACACTAACATGATATTTGCATCTAATACAAAGAACATAAATTAATCCATTCTCAAAGAGTAATTTATAACTTAATATTAGTTAACATATGCTGAATTAAATGATGTACCCTAAGAAAATTATTAAAATCACATGCCATTCATATAGTTCTCTTCCATGTGAAAATGTTCGGCTCTTAGTCACATTTTAATGTGAAAATAACCAAGAAAGTGTCCTCATTTCTACAAATGCTATTATTATAAATCCAAATGAAATTAAACAGTTGTACATTCTGACCTGATCATATAGCTTTTCATCCACCAGGAGGTAAGTCTTTGCCCAGCGTTTTAGAAACCAAACAATATCTTTGCCCATTTGAGGGCTTAGCAGATGGGTGAGATCTGCTCTTATTGCTCGAGACTCAACTTCTGAAACTCTGAGAACGGCAGATAGCAGCCTATGGGTACAAAAAAGAAGTCATTTATTCTTCTATCTATTTATTAGTCATTTTCTTCATAAAAGTCCCTTTCTGATTCCCAGCTCTCTGGATTTAGGCCAAGCTACACTTGAAATTTTCATCAATAAGGCTGTAGAAAAATGTCCCACTTTGTTGCTGCCCTTTTAGGAAGTAGTAAACAAGACAAAGAGCTGAGGGGATTGATGGCCAAAGACACCTTCTACTGAAGTTGTTACTGCATTACTATCTAAAGAGCTTTTTCAGATTCAAAATGGAGAAATTCATAAAATTAAAAGTTCACAGTAAATGCTAAATTCTTCAGCACACCACTACTACTTAACACTGCCATAGTTAGTACTGTTTGTTTTTATACATTGGTGATTCTGTGGGTCAGGTTCTGGTAATTCACTTATCTAGAATGTTGTGAATATTGAAACCTATCTTTAAATCTGATAGTCCTATTCATTTCTTAACAAACTTAAGTCTTAATGGTATTTTAAAATAAAACTCTTGCTAGAAAAATTGCCTACACGATGCCTACAATGTCCTTTCCTACACTACTTAATGGCTGTGTTATGTTAATAAGGCAAAGCATGCAGAAAAATAAAGCATTTGTTCCAGGTGGGTTAGGGGATCACACAAGCAGAAGTGATACACACACACACACACACACACTCGTGCGCGCGTGTGCGTGCGAAGTCTGTCCTGAAAAAGTCCAGCCATTGTTAATATAAAGAGACCAGTTTGCAGCAGCCAAGGAGAGTGGACTGGAATGAGCATGTGTGAACAATGACAACTTCACTGTACTAGTCAGTGTGGGGTGGTAGATGCTGTTGAGTGAGCATGTGTGCTATGTGGCCATTGCATTCAAAATAACTTGAGTAGAGCAAGAGATCTGCATGAAATTTTGCATTAAGCTTGAACATTCTTCCATAGGAACTATTCAGATGATTCAGAAGGCCGCAGCTATGGGCCACGGGTGATTGGCAGCTTCACCACGACAAAACACTTGCTCACACATCACATCTTGTGCAAAATTTTTTGGCAAAACATCAAATCACCCAGGTGACTCAGCTCCCTAAAACCTAGATTTGGTGCCCTGTGACTTCTGGCTTTTCCCAAAACTAAAATCACCTTTGAAAGGGAAGAGATTTCAGACCATCTATGAGATTCAGGAAAATACAACAGGGCAGCTGATAGTGATTGGGGGAACTGTGTGAGGTCCCAAGGTGCCTACTTTGAAGGGGACTGAGATGTCATTGTCCTATGTACAATGTTTCTTCCGTCTTTTTAAATAAATGTTTCTGTTTTTCATATTACATGGCTGGATACCTTCTAGACAGACCTTGTATATTTAACTTGACTTCAGCAAAAGGCAAAGCAGCAGGATTTGATGGAAAGAACCCATTATCACACCATTTTGTTACTATCAATGTCAACCAAGAAAGGCATTCTAATCACAGGAAGTCTGGCTTCTACTGTCCCTACTATTTTCAAGATGACTGAAACTGTCCGCCTATGATGAAATCGTAGACATTTCAGTTCTTTATCCAGCTGGATGTTCCCAAAATGCCAGACACTGCTGACACTCTGCCCTTTTGCAATGCCTTCTCTTGCACATCTCCCTTATTTCCCCCCTCAGCTCTTTCTTACTCTTCCCCAGGCTTTGACATCTTCTTCTACTCTGACTTCCTTCTTTAAACAGGTGGTTCCTAAGGTTCCTCTCCTTTTTCACTATATATATTCTCCATACCACTAGTGCTCAAACTTTTAACAAAATTATTTTAGGGTGCATGTGAAAATGATACCCTGATAACCTCACAACATATTTAAGTGGGCGTGTCAAATTCTCCCCATAAGAATAAATAGTTTTGGTAAGACAGAATTTGATGCTTTTTAAAATGTTCTTCTCTAAAACAAATCTCATTAAGATATCTAGAAACAAAATTTTAAAAAGCACAGACTTAAATGATATAATTTTTAGCCTAACAGAATCTGAAATAGTTACAGTGGCCATTTTAATTTATGCATTGGAGTTTAATTATCATTCTGTTGCCAATACTCACCACATCCATTTGAAAAAGTAAACAAGTTTCTATGAGTTAGAAATTTTACATTGTTTCTTTTTCTCCTTAAATTTCTGTTTTGGTTTCACCTCCCCCACCCCACCCCCACCCCAGACTCTTATCCTAATATAATAAATGTTATACTCATTTTATTTTTAACTTTTATGTATTATTATTTTTTTTAATCCTCACCAAAGGATATGTTTATTGATTTCTGAGAGAGAAGAGGAAAAAGAGGGAGGGAAGGAGAGGGGGAAGAGGAGAAGTGAGGGGGAGGGGGAAGAGAGAGAGAGAGATCGATGTGAGATAGAAACATCGATCGGTTGCCTCTTATATGCACCTCGACCGGGAAATTGAATCTGCAAGCTAGGTATGTATGTACCCTGTGTGAGGATCAAACCCGCCACCTCTTGGTGTGGGGGAGGATGCTACAACCAATTAAGCCACGGGCCAGGACTATACTCCTTTTATTAATTACACAATATACTTCTCTAAAACAAATGTCTAGATGCTAAAACACAATTTTTTTTTAATTTCCAATGACCTTAAGATTTTTAAAATGTCTTCTGGATTGAGTTACTACAATACTTACTAGTATACAATTGCACAAAATATAAACACATTTAAACAAACTAATAAACATAAATATATAACTTTATGCATCTCTGAATGAGATTAACGTAGCAGCGTTTTATTTTCCAAATCAGTTTATCTGTGACAAAACATTACTTATCATTAGAATGAGACAGAGTTGAGTATAATCTGGTCCCTATTTTTTATTTTAATAGATAAAAAATCTGAGAAAATACATTCTCATAAGTAAATGGAAGGCATTTTTAAAATAAGATTCCTCAATTATTTGAACTTCTTGCAGGTTATATGCCAAAAATCATACAGCTCTACCACCAAAAACTATTTTTAATAATATGATAGCTGACAACTCGATTAGATCACTCTTCAGTATTATTTAAGGCAAAGGACTAAAAACCTCCTGATCTGCAGAATTATTGGTGATCTATTACTCAGTCACTCAATTCCAATACCACATTATTTGGTATTACGCAGGTTTCTACACACCTGCCAACCATCACAGTAAGACTTTGAATGAGGAAGAGTTTTGCCTTTTTTTTGTAAAGTGGGAGCAAGGTCAAGAATAGAGCCACAGATAGATGAACCTGGGGTTCCCAGTAGCCTGTCCTCATTCCTCCCTCTCTCTTCACCACCCTCAACCAACCTCAAAGTCCCTGCGAGCTGCCCCTTGAAACACCTGTCATCCATCTGCCTTTCCCATCGTTTTTACCCCACTAACAGAAATGCTTCCTAACTTACCAGTCACCCATCCTCCAAACTGCAATCCTCTAACAAAAGAATGTGATCAGCTCACTTCCCTGTTTTGAAACCTTTTCAACACTTTTACTCCAACTTCATTAATCCTGTTCCACAGCCCACCCTATTTCTGCACCCTCAGCAGGCACCTCTCCCCTTGGATGCATGCCAGTCTTCTCTTCCTTCCTGGCCCTTGCTCGGTTACTATCAGTGCCTGGGATAGTCTTCCCCTTCCCCTGCACACTGCAAACTCCCATCCATTCCCTCAGTGTCAGTGTAAATGCCACCTCTTCTGAGGGGCCCTCCCCTTGATCTTCCCACGTCACTATCACACTTCTAATGCACCCTCAGACCCTGGCATAGTGGAGAGTTGGAAAAGTTGACAACAAAGTCACAATACTGTTTTAGTCGTTGCTCTCCCAAGACTGACACCCTGGTCCTACTTCAGTTTCTTCAGCATGCTATCTGAACATGTTTTACATTTCAGACAGCAACCAGTGTCCTGTAGAATACAGTCTTGGTGATATGGGAAATCTTGGATTACCTTTGCATTTTATAAACCAGAAGTCAGCACAGTGAGTCAAAGAGAGCTTTCTTCCATTTCTCACAACCTCTACTATGACTCTGCTCTGAATCAGCATCTTTCTCTGGATGAGAGCAACTAGTCTCTTCACTGGTCTCATTGCTCCCACCTCTGGCCCTGGTAGTCCACTCTCAATGCAGCACGGTCACCTGGTCTGCTCAAAACCCTACAGAAGCACCCACTCCATTCATGGCAGATACCATAAAAGCCCAAAGACTTTACTGATTCCCTTCTATTTCCCCTCTAACCCCATCAGCCACACAATTTCACCTTATGTGCTCCACCCGCCACGGCGGGCCCTGTTGGTCCTGGATGAGGGCCTGCAGTGGGGCTTCTGCATCCACTGTTCACTGTGGCAATGTTTTTCCTTAGCCTTCCCAGGCCCTAACCAACCTCAAGCTTTGGCTCACCAGACACCTTCTAAAGGAAGCCAACAGTGACTACAAGACTTAAAGTTATAAGCAGTTGTCCTGGCCAGTGGCTCAGTTGGTTGGAGCATCATCCCTCCAGTACAACAAAAGGTTGCAGGTTCAATCCCTGCTCAAGGCATGTACAAGAGGCAACCAATCAATGTTTCTCTCTCATATCAATGTTTCTCTCCCTTTCTTCCCTCTCCCCCCTTTCTAAAATCAATAAACATATATCCTCAGGCAAGGATATTAAAAAATAAAGTTACAAGCAGTCCCTGAGTCTGCACTCCTAATCCCCGCACCCTGCCCAGCCTCTTACCACAGCTTCCTATGGTCTCCTAACATAAACAAAATTAATTTATTCATTGTCTCTCCCCTACAGGGAGCTTCAAAAGGGGAGCAATTTGTCTGTTTTGCTCATTAATGTATCCCAAATGCCTAGAACAGTGCCAGATACATAGGAGGTACTCAATAACTTCTGTCAAATATTTTCTTCAAGAAATGTAAATTTATCTTTTAATCAAATAAGTACTATTTCTCCTGTATACCATTCCATTTCACATTAATTCTTTAGACTAAAAAAATAAAGCAAAAAAACTGGTGGTTTTCTTTGGTGGTTGTTTCAACTCTCTCCTTATTCCTCCATAGTCTGTGCTCTCAGGTACCAAAATGTTTTGCTCCCACAGCGGTGACTGGGACTGGCAAAAATAGAAAAAGCACTGAAAATACAAGGAAAGCATCCCTGATGATACTGCCCAGGCAAGAAATATGAGAGAGTATCACATGACAGCATACTGAAATGAACTGCCTTTGAATTAACATTCACCATGAATCAAACCAAAGCAAAAGCAATGATTTCCTGACACTTAATCATAGGCCCATAGTCATCCTAAAAGGAAGAGAGAAAACTCTTCCAATACAGCACTGATATTTTATTTCAAACGAGAGAATGCAATGATAAAAGATTAAGTTTCCAAACATTTCCTTGATAATAGCTTACAAGGTCAATATTTAAAAGTCATACTTTCTACTGCACAGACTCAAATGATACCCATGTATTTTGGCATTAAGATAAAAAAAATTAAGGGGCACAGCACCTTGTATGAGTTACTGATTTTGTAACTGACAAAACCAATGTTATTTCATCATTGATATCTCTGCCTGCCACCTAAATTTAAATATACTGAAATTTAAAATGCTGTTTTCAAATTCACTTTTAGGAGGACTTAGTTCAGGTTTACCCCTCCTCATTAAAAAGTAATGAAAAAGTTGCCATTGCTATTAGGAAGATTAAAATGAATTCTTTCAATTGAGGCACAAAGTCTTGTAACTTCATTGACAGGGCTTTCAAGATTCACATATTTGGTATAAATAGTTCTATTTTATGAGAATCAGTTTCCTTAAGAAAGACACTAAACTGTAATTTTATCTTTATGAATAGTAAGTACTTGCTAACATTCATCTGGTCTCTAAGAATGCCATGTTCCGTTTCTTGCATTTACGGTGCCTGTCCCCACCTTGGTACTGCTTTCTGACAGACAGGGTGTGGTCACTGTACGCTTGCTCTCCTAAGTGCTAGGGATGGCTATCAATCTCACCGAGTGGTGCTGCTTAAACATAGTGAGTACTTGCCGTCCTTGTTTATTTCAAGGCTTCTCCAAGTTTTATCTTCTTTCATGTATCAGATTTACAATGTGTCTATCACTCAAGTCATCTACCCATCAACTCAGAACTTAATAAAACAGTATAAATTACAAGAGCACAGCTATAGAGTTCATATTACCTAATCACAGAATCTGTTCTGTTGTACCCTGGGATGGAAGAAGCCTTTTCTCCTGGAGATCCCAAAATTTGAAGTGTTGTATTAATGTCAACTTCAGATGAATGCTTAATGGAATATTCCATTATTTCTGGAGGTATTAGCGGAGTCTCTCCCTGAGTATCATCAGCTAAGAGGTAGCCTTCAGTTTAAAAAAAATTAAAAAATGAACACTTAACAAATCTACATTTATCAAATTGTACTATAAATGTTTTGTTTTATTTGATTTATATATCATATAAGTTGATGTAAAAGTAAATTATAAATTTAATATGTTAATTTCAAGATTGATGAGAAGAAACTTTCTATTTCTTAGATAATTTACTCTCAGAAAACAGGAAAGAACAAAGGACAAATGTTTATTCAACAATTTTATCACTTATACTGACATGTAGGCTTTTTAATCTGCTACCTTTTAGTCATTTCAGTAATATATTCTGTAAAGTTAATAGGAATTTCACTATTATCTATATCAAAATTCAGTATTTGGGGATGCCTTTTCAAAAATTAAAATTTTTTTCCTGATTATTGAAAACACAGAAACACTAACAGTATGGTTACAGAAGAAGACTCTAAAAGTCGGACTGCCTAGATTTGCATTCTGGCTCCAAAAATTAATAGCAGTATAGCCATGAGCTAGTTCCTTATACTCTCCAAGTCTCAGCCTCTTCATTTATAAGAAGGGGATAATAATGACAATAATAATACCTAATAATAGTACCAATTCAATGGGCTACAATGAGCCCCACATAAAATATTCAGTATGCAATAGGCACTGAATACATGTTAGCCAATATTTTTTAAAAATGCATCCATAGCTGTAACATATAACAGCTGTCACCAAAATTCATCCAATACTACATATGGACTATTACTTTTAATATATGAAGCTTTTTAAGGCTTAAACTGCTCAGCTGGCAATTATGTTTTAAAAGGAAACAACCAACCAACCTGTAACTAAAATAAGCCAGTGAATATCTTCATATAGGTCATCAAGCATTTTGTTGTCAATGGTTCTTGAACCAGGTGAAGCAAGTAACTGCTGCTGATGTCGCTGTAACTGACTGTGAAGCCTTGTTACTCTTTCTTCTAATAAACTGAAAGAAGAAAAAAACAATAGTTTCATAAAGTTCAATAAGCAGAAACCTAGAATAATGTAATTTCCATGTGTGAAACAACATAAATTAAGATCTTAGCACAAAAACACATATATAAAAGAATTTATCCTCATACACAACTGTTCTTATAGCACTACAGGAACTGTGATTTATCGTTTATGAGAGAATTAAAACAGTGCTTTACAAACAATCAAGGTTTACAACTGGCATTTGAAAACTGCTTATTACAAGTTTTTACTGATAGGGGTCAAACCATGTCTCATTCCATGTTTCCATAACTTCTCTACCATCTATGCTGCAGTGCCTGGGCTCCAATGCACAAGCCAAGGAACGCAACCTTGAGCATGCTTCTGTCCGCTTGCTCCAGTGTGTGGGGTGCATGCAGGGTCGGGGAGCATGTGAAGTGCTTTCCAGGGAAGTGTGAGTACAGAGCATCTGCTCCGTGGATTCTGTGGACTGCGTACCTTGTCAGAAGGGGTATACAGTGCTCTGCAGCAACTCTTCCTAGCATTCCTACACTGGCTAGTTGATCTGAAAACTGGTCTCGATCATCTTCTTGAAGCTCACTTATCTCTTCTTCCTCACGAGAGGCCACACCATTGGCAGTCTGTTGTCAATGAGAGAAACGAGTGATGAGCTGCATGCCATCGCCTCACCAGCCACATGTCTCCGCTGCGCTGGGAGACAGCCTCTGTACCTCACACGGGGAGGGGACTAGACAGAGTGTGCCTTCAGTGTAGCTGTCCAGGGGCCCCTATCTAACTGTGCTGACAGCCCTGCAGTCACCCAAAGGGGAAGAGAAAGAAGGGAAGGACAGACCCACAGCACACATACATAAACACAGTTCTAACTGCCCACCCCCAAACCACCTCCCACACCAGACCATTTAACTTCTATCACTGAAAGCTCTGAAATCTTTAAGATCCATGGTCCTTGGATACGAGAAGTCATTCATACCACTTAACAACTAGAAGACACAGGTGAGTAACTAAAAACTGAAGACAAAGGAGGTAATTACCAGTCACATCCCACAAAACATGATGCAATTAGACAAGGGACCACTTCTGCTCTCCATCTAATGTTCTCAGCAAATCCTCTAAAGAGGCTTAGCCCAAATTTCTAGCATTACACAAGGTATAAGAGGATAAAACAGACAAAACAGAGCCTATGATGAAACACATTTTTAATCACAATCTGGCTTAAAACTTACCAAATTCCTTGTGCCATCTGGAGCAGCCAGGTGACACTGAATGTAAGAATTGAAGACTTGAACTGCATGCTGGGTAAAAAAGCCTTTATGGAAATGTTTGTCATCCTGGACCAAAGTCAGCCAGGACTCCAGCAACTTGTCATACGCTTCCATGTACACCATGTCATCTTTATCAAGCTAGAAGGAAAAAAGTTTCACAAAACAATGGCCAAAGAAATAAGGTGGGTATTACAACAAGAGTCACATAGCTATGCATTTAGTTTTATAAGTGTTTTCTTTAATAAAGGTTCCCAACTATTATTCAATTATATAGCTAAATTTGTTCTAAAACTAACCAGTCAGGTCAAGCATTGCAGTAAAGAATGCATAGCCTATCTATTAAACTTTCTAAAATCTTTCTAATAATCTAAACAATTCTTAGGCAAACAGGAATTAATGTTTATTTCTTAACAAGACTGGCTACCTCAATGCTTTATGGAACATGTATTTTTCACATAAAAATAATATTAACATTTTTCTGTAGCGAAGACCTGTTAGAATGAAAATATAAAATGTGTACTTACTACACACTTTTGAGTGAGTTTTAAAACACTGAAGAATGATGACTAACCTAACCTGCATACTCAAGAATATAGGGAAAACTTCACAGATGTTCCTTAACATTTTATAATTTTTTTTAATTAAAAGTAAGACAGCCTACAGAGGAGTTTGAGGAAAGTGCTGAGGCCTTCCTACTTAATTAGTAACCTGGACACATAATTTAACCTGTGTATAGATTTCTTCATCACAAATTCACTAGATCACCATTCAGTGAAACCCAGAATACTTAGTGTCATGCACTATGCTTAGCACAAACACATTCATGCTTTTGAGCTCAGTTCAATGGAAAATGAGAAACAAACAAAAAATTACAGAAAATACACTAATAGCCATAAGAGATAAACAGAGATTTCAGGGTTCGTTTTTAACATCTCTCATAGTTACAAATAAAGAAGCAGAGTCTCTGAACTATGTATATATTCACTCTTAAAAAGGTTTTGGCACAACCCACCACTTCCAACATTCTGTTCAGTGAAGGAAGGAACACTGGAAGCCTATAGACCTAATCTGTAACTTCTTTTTCTGGTTTCTACAGCAAACATACTGGCCTCACCTACAAATACAGAACTCTGGAACCTTCATTAAAGAGTACTTTCATCAACTTGTCAGTCACTCAAAAAGGGAAAGTACTAAAATATCTACACCAAGTATTCCAGATTCAGCAGGACCATGTGGACACTACCACCAGTTCATGACATCTAAGCACCAAGTACACTGCTTCCAGTGAATCATTTCCTTGTGCTTTTAGCTTTTGTTAACCCACTGCCTACAAGGAAAGTTATTTTCTGAGGCAGATAAACCTTACAAAAATTTATAATATTTTAAAGTAATTTTGTGAAAAATGTACATAAAAATGAAGGGAAAGTAAAAAGAACACCATTAGATAATTTTAATAAGAATTTGAACATAACAAACTCATTTCTTATTCCATTTGTTCCTGGCCTTGAAACTACATACAGTTTAAGCTCTCACTTGATGTCATAGGTAGGTTCTGAAACTTTAAGTGAGAACACGTATGACTAATCCACTTTTACCACAGACTGATTGATATGAAACAACGTTATTCAAGAACCAGATGGATGATGCAAATAGACAACATTCTTTGAAAGTCACTGGAACACAGTCACCTTGTAAATAGTCCATTCTTGCTATTTGTGGCATATATGTTCTTTAAAGTCGCCATGAACTCTGAATTAGTGCACTCAGGGTTATGTTCCTTCTGTTTTTCACCAGGCATAGATGAACAAACAGACCAACACACCACGTTGTTTTAAGTTTGTTTGTTTATAGACACTCATGGCAACAGCACTGCAACTTGTGTCTGAATGCAACCTGTCTAACATCTGCATTTGCTCTACATCATGGCTTCCTTGCTCTCTGGAACACCAGAGAGAACTCAGCACAACACTGGGGGTAGAATGTGTGGAGGGCTGGGAGGTCATGTCATTTTAAAAAGTGAAATCATCCAGTTAATGCATAGGAAGAACTTCAACATCTTGTGACAAAAATTTGAAATATCCCATTTCACAAAAAAATGCAGAAAATGTATCACTGGAGAGTGTAAAAGGGTTTGCAGTATGAGGGCTGAAACAGGAAGGCAGAGAACTGAAAACAAAACTGCCTTGTTTGACCTCAGCTGGGAATAAGCAAGCCAGGCAATTCTACTAACCGTCATTCTTTGCATGCGTCTAAGAATGATTGTGAAAGTGCCACCAGTTCTGATTTTGGAGTTACAAATAGATGTTAGCAACAGGGCTACCATATTTTTCTGACTACAAGATGTACTCCCTTCCCCCCACATTTGGGAGGAATAATGGTCGTTAATACTGCTGTTGAGTTCTATTTACATTTACATTCATGAAATATTATGTTATTTATGTTATTAAATATTTTACCACATTTTTTTGCTTCAAATTTTTTTTTTGCTATTTTCCTCCTCTAAAACCTAGGTGCATCTTATGGTCTGAAAAATACAGTAATTTGTAAATATGGAATCTGCAAAATATGAGGATCAACTGTACTTGTCTCTAGTAGGTTCTAACTAACTAATTAAGCTGGTTCTTTTTGCTCATCTATCATGAAAATGTATTGCCCTTTTGAAAACTTTGATTAATTGATGACTTTCTTAAAGAACAGCCAAGTGCTTGGTTCCATAAATGCAACAGCATATTCATTAAGATTTATAAATACTGTCTTGGCCAGTATGGCTCAATTGGTTGGAACACCATCCCATAAACCAAAGGGTTGTGGGTTCAATTCCCTGTCAGGGCACATAGTAGGGTGGGGTTTCAGTCCCCAGTTGGGGTGCATATGAGAGGCAACCAATCAATGTTTCTCACATCTCTCTTCCCGCCACCATTCCTTCCACTCTCTCTAAAATCAATGAGCATGTCCTTGAGTGAGGATTAAAAAAAACATTTATAAATACCAATGAAAAGGATTAATTCAACCAATTTGTCTTCATTTATACATCATTTATTTCCTTCCAACCACCTTTGTACTGCTTTCAACAATCCAATTACAAACGATATTAAGTAAAATTTTGTTACATGAATATCAAAAATGATCAACAGTGTTAATATCATTTAGCAAAATATGACAGTCCAAACCCTTCTGTCATAAAATATCGGTGAAGTCTCCCTGTGTAATGAGAATGCCTTATTTTTTTTTTCCTTTTTGGCTTTGGAAATACACTGTTCATGAATCATGAGAATCTCTGTAGGATATAGCTACAACTCAGTCCCAGATTTCACTTATACTATCAACTTCACCATCATTAAAGAGCCCGGAGTGCTGCTGTTTCTTTTACATTTATCTTCTGATTTGTTTTCTCATTGTGAAATGTGTTATTCTGGCATTTTCCTTCTCTTACTATTATGAACAGAAAATGAAAAATTCTGAACTCCTTATGTATCCAATGAAACTTAAATTAAAAAAAAAAAAGACTTAAAAGCTGGTATCTCTAGACTTCCTTTATAGCTTCTTGGAAAATGCAATTTGAAAACAGAAAAATAACAAATAGCAGGTATTTATTTTATTCATAGTGACTGAGTTCATTATTATATCATCCTTTAGATGATTCCATCACTCCTCCACTTCCTTATTATTTTAGACTTTTTTAACAGCTGGTAATTGATGAGTAATGGTGAAATACTTCCTGAGGTTATAAAACATCAAAATGTTTCAAGACACAGGAGAAATCAGATCACTAACATCAATAATGTATTTCAGACTTACAGAAGAGTATGACATATCCATAAGGCAACTGCAAGATGGCAAATGCTCTTTTTGTCCCGAGGTCTCCAAGAAAGAACAAAATCAGTGTTTAAAATAAAAACTAAAAGGAAACTAAAAGATCAAAAAAGAAACTAAAAACAAGTGACTGAGGGTTGAAGAATACTGTAAAAAATCGGTTCAAGCACCGTCTGTGGTCATGGGAATGAGGATTCTATTCAATGTCTCCTATTTGAAGCTTTGCAGGAAACTTTTTTTTATTTTTAATTTTTAATTAAATTAGGAAAAATTTCTGAGGAGAGGTGAGCTTCCTCTTTTTGTATCGGATCCTCTTAAGGAACTGTATCTCCCAGCCTACTTCAAATCTAAATAGTCAAATTTAGCCCTGGCCAGGTAGCTCTCGGTTGGTTACAGCAATCATCCCAATACGCCAAGGTTGCATTTTCGATCTCTGGTCAGGGCACATATAAGAGTCAGCCACTGAATGCATAAACGAGTGTGACAACAAATTGATGTTTCTCTCTCTCCTTCCCCTCCTTCCTCTTTCTAAAATCAATAATAAAAAATTTTTAAATGTTTTAAAAAATAAAAAGTCAAATTTATTATATACAGATAAGCTGATAGTTTATATATCAAGATTGCTCTTTTTCTCTAGAAAAAGAAAATCTCTTGATTTTCTTCTCTTGTTTAATCCCTAAAATGTTTCAACTACAATGCTCATTAGCGAATGTAGAGCTCCTTTCCCCTAGTTAGGGAGTAATTACATTTACATAGTCCTAAAATTACATTCATCCCTTTGAAGGTGACCACCAAGTTGCTGTGGCCCCCAGTGAAAGTGAGTTTGACACTCATGCTCTATGATATACTCACTCTGCTAAGATTGCCTGACTCATGAACAGTAGCTGTGAAGACTGGCCCTAAGTAGACAAGATACCAGCTGAAGGGTTAGTTGAAAAATGAAAGTGAGTTTAGAATATCTACTAACAGGAGTCACATGGTGATTTATCTGTAAGAATGTTTGCTGCATCATTACTTGAAACTGCAAATAAAGTTATTGAACCATTCTCCTAATCTTTTACATCAAAAAACATGATTTTGAACACCAATTCATGACATAAAACTACTCATAATAATATAAATAAAAGTAATAATTTTATTTTTATTTAACTCTAATTGGCATGCCTTAAAATCTGGAAAAAATACATCAAAATATTAACAAATTCCAGAAGGTGAAATTATAAGGATATGGTTTACTTCTAATTTTTTGCTTTTTCAAATTAATTTTTACAAATAATGAGTATTAAATGTCCATAGGGAGAAAAAGGTATTATATAATTTGATGTATGAATAAAAAGATAACAAGAAAGTGATAAGTGATGAGAGTTTGAGAATTTTAATTCAAATTCATATAAGTTTGAATTACTTTTACCAATGAACATAGAACATTTTTACATTAAAACTGTATTCTGAAATTATCTTAGTAACAAAATTGTAATTATAAATGTGAAAAAAAAATAAAAGTAAAATTTTAACCTACAAGAAACACATTCCTTATTGTTAAATTTGATATGTGGAGATAACCTGAATTCTCACAATTTTTAGTTAGTAAAATTCTCCCCCTCCCCAACCCAAATACCAGGCTCTGTAAATTTACAGGTGAGAGCTACTGAACTAGCCAGAAAACAAACAACCAAACAAAAAACCACAATCTTATACAAACTGATTTAGAGAAGAGAAAAAGAATGCCAGCTACAGAGTGATCTGTGAGGCTAGTATAACTGATACCAAACACATCAGCAGTTCATAAATGACTGAGATACATGGTGATCAAGTTCAATTCAGAAATGCAAGGGCAGTAACATTAGAAAAACCTATAAAAGCAATTTATCACATTACTAGATTAAGCAGAAACACATTTAGTAATATTCAATACTCATTCATGTTTTTAAAAAACCCATTAGCAATTCTGATAAAAGATAGCTCAAAAACATATAGCAAACGTTATTACCAATGATGAGCCCGAAAAGATGTCTTTAGTTACCCCTTGTATTCAACATTGTACAATAAGAAAAAGAACTACAGCCCTAGCTGGTGTGGCTCATTGTATTGAATACCAGCCTGTGAATCAAAGAGTCCTGATACGATTCCCAGTCTAGGACACATGCCTGGGTTGCAGGCCAAGTGCCCAGTAGGGGAAGCACGAGAAACAACCACACACTGTTGTTTCTCTCCCTCTTTTTCTCCCTTCCTTCCCCTCTCTAAAATAAATAAAATCTTTTTACAAAAAAAAAATAGAAATTATGAAGACCACAAAAAAGCAATATTGTTATTACTCAGAGATGATATAATTGTCCATATAAAACTAAAAAACTCTAAGGACAAATTATTAGAGCCAATAAGAATTTTGAAAGACTAGCATAAAAACATACACTGCATTTCCCTATGCCAGGAGCAATCTGAAAAACCAGGCTAAAAAAAGATACTACTTACAATAGCAACAAAAATAAAAGGTACTAAAGAAAAAATGTCCCTTATTAAAAGACAATAAATTAGACTTAAATTTGTATAGAAAAATACATTTATGGATAGTGGTGATAAAGTCGTGATGCCCATTTCTCACTAAAGGTTGCCTATAATCCCAACCACAACCCAACTTTACAACAGAAAATTTGTATGAAAGGACAAGCAGCCCTGGCTGGTGTGGCTCAGTGGACTGAGTGCCGGCCTGTGAACCAAAAAGTCACCAATTCGATTCTCAATCAGGGCACATGCCTGGGTTTGTGGACCAAGTCCCCAGTTGGGGGCATGCAAGAGGCAACCAATCGATATCTCTCTCTCACATCAATGTCTCTCCCTCTCTTTCTTGCTTCCTTCCCTCTCTCTAAATAAATAAATAAAATATTTTTTTTAAAAAAAGCAAATGCATCCAAGACCCTTCTAAAGAACTGGAAAGTGGACACAAGAAGGAGGGAAAGAACAACACTTGTCCTATCATACCCAGACATCTACTCAAAGTAAAATACAGGTAAGACAAACTGACCAATCAAGAAAAACCCATTTATATGCGAGGACTAGATACATGACAGCAAAATCCAGCAAATCATTCTCATTGAGAAAGAAGGTCTATTTAATACATGTTGCTGGAAGAAAAAAAAAGTAAAAAGAACCTAGTGAATTCTTATTCAGAAAAAGTATTTTGCAAACCATGTATCTGTTATGGAGTTAATATCCAAAGTATATAAAAAACTCATAAAACTAAACAGCAGGACTTCCAGCCAAGATGGAGGTGTACATAGGCACACTGTACCTCCTCGCACAACCAAAAGAAGGACAACAAATGTAAAAACATAAAACAACCAGAACTGCCAGAAAATCGAACTGTACAGAAGTCCAACAACCAAGGAGTTAAACATTCATCCAGACCAGTAGGAGAGGTGTAGAGGGGAAGCTGGGGCAAAGAAGGCCCACGGCAAAGCAGCAGCTGGCAGACTGGGTGAGGCAGTGGCAGGTGGACCACGGCGGTGCCACATTTGTATTCAGATAAACCGGGAGGAACAACTGGGGAACGAGACAGACCGCAAAACCCAGGGTAGCAGCGTGGGGAAATAAAGCCTCAAAACCCCTGATTGAAATATTCTGTGGGGGATGCAGCAGGAAAAACTCTCAGCCTCACAGAAGACTCTGTCAAAGAAACCCACAGGCTCCTAAAACATACACAAACCCACCCACCCAGGAATCAGCACCAGAGGGCCCAATTTACTTGTGTGTAGTGGTGGGAGTGACTGAAAGCCAGCAGAAAGCAAAGCAAGTGACACTGTTCCCTCTTTGACCCCTCCCCCACATACAGTGGTCACAATGTAGCAACTGGGTTACCCAGCCCTAGCAAATACCTAAAGCTCCATCCCTTGGAATGCAATAGGCCCTCTGAGACCCAAAAAAAAAAAAAAAAGGCCCAAATGAAAGAAAAGATCAAAGTTCAGAAAAAATACAACTAAGTGACGAAGAGATAGCAAACCTATCAAATGCACAGTTCAAAACACTGGTAATCAGGATGCTCATAGAAATGGTTGAGTATGGTCACAAAATAGAAGAAAAATTGAAGGCTATTAAAAGTTAAGTAAAGGAAAATGTTCAGGGAACCAACAGTGAAAGGAAGGAAACCAGGACTCAAATCAACGATTTGGAACAGAAGAAAAAAATAACATTCAATCAGAACAGAATGAAGAAACAAGAATTCAAAAAAGGAAGGAGAGGCTTAGGAACCTCCAGGACAACTTTAGACGTTCCAACATCCGAATAACAGGAGTGCCAGAAGGAGAAGAGGAAGAGCAAGAAATGGAAAGCTTATTTGAAAATATAATAAAGGAGAACTCCCTAATATAGCAAAGGAAGTAGACTTCCAGGATGTCCAGGAAGGCCAGAAAGTCCCAAAAAAATTGGACCCAAGGAAGCACACACCAAGGCACATCATAATTGCATTACCCAAGATTAAAGATAAGAAGAGAATCTTAAAAGCAGCAAGAAAAAAGGTGAGAGTTACCTACAAAGGAGTTCCCATCAGACTGTCAGCTGATTTCTCAAAAGAAACTTTACAGGAAGAAGGGGCTGGAAAGAAGTATCCCAAGTCATGAAAGGCAAGGACCTACATCCAAGATTACTCTACTCAGCAAAGCTATCGCTTAGAGTGGAAGGGCAGATAAAGTGCTTCCCAGATAAGGTCAAGTTAGAGGAGTTCATCATCACCAAGCCCTTATTATAGGAAATGTTAAAGGGACTTATCTATTAAAAAGATAAAAAATATGAACAGTAAAATGACAACAAACTCACAACTATCAACAATAAAACCCCCCCAAAAACAAGAACAAAAACAGACTAAGCAAACAACTAGAACAGGAACAGAACCAAAGAAATGGAGATCACATGAAGGGTTTTTAGCAGGGAGGGGAAGGAGGAAGAATGGGGGAAAAGGTATGGGGAATAAGAAGCATAAAAGGTAGGTACAAAATAGACAGGGGGAGATTAAGAATAGTATGGGAAATTTAGAAGCCAAAGAACATGTATGAACCACCCATGGACATGAACTAAGGCAGGGGGAGGCGGGGGAGGATACAGATGGGGAGGGGTGCAGGGCAGAGGAGAATAAAGATGGGGGAAATGAGATAACTGTAATAGCATAATCAATAAAATATAGTTAAAAAATTAGTTCCTACTAAAAAAACCTAAATGTCAAAAAAATTGAAAAATAAAATAACCAACAAATAGATTAAAAATGGGCAAAGGGCGTGAATAGACATTTTTTCAACGAAGACATACAGGTTGCCAACAGGTACATGAAAAGGAGCTTAACATCACTAATCATCAGGGAAATGAAAATCAAAACCACAATGAAATACCACCTCACACCTGTCAGAATGGCTATCATCAAAAAGACAAGAAATAACATGTGTTGGCAAGGACGTGGAGAAAAGGGAATCCTTGTGCACTTTTGGTGGGAATGTAAATTGAAGCAGCCACTGTGGAATCTAGTATGGAGATTCTTCATAAAATTAAAAAACAGGACTAACATTTAACCCAGGAGTTCCACTTCTAGAAATATATCCAAAGGACACAAAAACATTATCTCAAAAAGATATATGTACCTCCATGTATACGGCATTATTATTTACAATAGCCCAGATATGGAAACAACCTCAGTGTCCATCAATGGATTAATGGATAAAGAAATTGTTATATATAAACACACATACACAATGAAATATTATTCAGTCATAAAAATGAGGAAATCCTACCATTTTTATATCATGGATGGACCCTGAAGGCATTGTGCTAAAAGTGAAATAGGTCAGACAAAGAAAGGCAAACATCATATCTCATTTATATGTAGAATTAAAAAACAAAAAAACAAATCCACCAGACTCACAAAAATTAGACTTGTAGATTTGTGATTACCAGAAGTGGTGATGGAAGAAAAGGGTCAAAATGGTCCAACCTTGCAGTTATAAAATAAATAAGTACTGGGGATGTGATGTACAACTTGATGACTAGCTAACAATGCTGTGTGATATGCAAGTTCTTGAGAGTGGACCCTAAGAGTTCTCGTACCACAAGGAGATTTTTTCCCTTTATTTTATTGTATCTATATGAGATGACGGATGTTAGCTGAATGTATTGTGGTTATCATTGCACAATATGTGTAGGTCAAACCATCATTTTGTATACCTTAAACTTATACAATGATGTTCTCAATAAAACTGGGGGGGGGAGAACAGAAATTATAAACATAAATGAGTAAATGTTGCTGGAAAACACCTGTTAGCCATATGGAGAGAAGTGAAATTAAATCTTGATACCATATTCAAAGTGAAATTCTAAGGTGGTAAAGTCGTGAAAGGCAAACTTTTTAATTTTTTATTTAGTGATTTTAGAGAAAATATTGTTCTCTATTTGAACAACAAACATCTATTTGTTGTTCCATTTACTTACGCACTCATTGGTTGGCTCTTGCATGTGCCCTGACCAGAGATTGAACCCACAATGCTGGTGAATCGGGAATATGCTCTAACCAACCAAACTACCAGGACAGGGCATGAAAGGCAAACTTTTAAAGCATTTAGAAGAAAACACAGGAAGGATAAATATCTGAAACAAGGAGCTGATAATGCAAATCACAAAAGAAATGACAGTGAGTTCAACTACAATGAAAAATGCTCGCTCATCACAAGATACCACAAAGTCTAAATGCAATTCTGTCCGGGACTAGATCCTGGAACAGAAAAATAACACTGATGGGAAAGTGGTAAAGTCCAAATAAAGCATGCAGTTTCATTAATAAAAATGCAATGCTATTAATTTGTTAGGTTTGACATGTACCATGGTTAATGGTTATATAAGATGGTAATATTAGGGAAACTTGGCAAAAGGTATATAGAAAAAACTGTACTATCTTGGTAACTTCTCTGCAAATCTAAAATGATTTCAAGTTAAAGGGGAAAAAAAATACCATGAAGTGAGAAGAAGGGCCACAAGATGGGAAAACAGAGCTGTAACAGGATGTATAGAGAATTTGTGCAAATCTGTAAAAGACAACCTAATAGGAAAGGGGCAATGAACTCAACCAGTCTTTCATACAAATGATCATGGGCATTATACATTCACAGTATGAAAAGATGTTCAATGTCATTAGGACCTGGGGAAAGCAAACTAAGACCATGTTTTATACTTACAAGTTTGGCAAGAACTGTGATGGTGAAGACATAATAATGTTAGGGAAACCTGGTAAAAGGTACATGGAAACTATCAATGGGAGGGGCACACTAGTATCATCAACCATGGTACTTGTAACATTCTCCCACTGGGTCATGGGTTCACTCCTGGTCATTTTATTATATTTCAGAATAGCATATGTTTTTTGTCTGTATCAAACATGATACAATAGAATCATCTACAGTGGTTTTGAGGACTAAATAAGGAATATATAATGATCAAACACAGTGCTAAAAAGGCTAACACAATCCTCAATTTGTTATAATCAGGAGAAGGTGATTTTATTCCTAAATAGTTATTGAATGCTAAGAGCTAAGCATGGGAATACGAAGATCAAAGATCCTTTCTTCCCACAGAAACATCTGCAGCCTGTTTATATACTCCAGAAAGCATGTGTTTTACAGACATCAATTGTTAAGTCTTAACAGTTTCTCTTGCCAAAATAAACAAACTGGTACCACATCTTAAGAGGAACTTAGGGAGTAGCATCCTCTGACCTCCAGTGTATCAAGAAAGAAGCAGGGTATATTCCAAAAACTGCAGGGTATATTCCAGTGAACTATATTCACTGTTCTTTTACTACATATATCATGCATGCTATTACAGTTTATTCATATACAGAAAAATACAAATAAAATGTGAACACCTTTTTGTTAACAGAGTTCAACAGTCCCTCCTATAAAGCCCTCCCATTCATCAGATGGCGCTTTAAAATAAGAACTAAAAACTGCTAAAGAGCCTTCTGGCTCCTACTGAAGACCAAGTAACTCATCAGGCAAAGTGTGAGAAATGTGGTTAATGACAACCGGCAACTAGAGCTTTCAGCCTAATCACAGAAAGCTGAAACCTAACCGGGTGCTTTTGCACAAACCCTTGGCCCTGCTCCACAGCCACCCTGGCCAACACCCAGCAGCCAAGCCCAAGCACGTGCATAGTGATGACGGCGGCGTACCAGTGAGACACTATGTGCTCACACCTCAAGTATTGGCAGGCCTGCTGCCAGAAAGGCTTTGGAAAGGGGCTTAGAGCTTATGAAACTACTTGACCCCACTTTACTCCATTTGAGAATGAAGGGTGGGGAAGGTGATCAAAATATGATATCAGCACTTACATTTCAATGCCCATAATTATCTTGGAAGTGCACAGGAGTCTACAGCTCTTCAACCATATGAAAAAGGCTGTCTTTGTCTGGTGTGATATAAAAAGCCATTCACTGCACTTATGAAGATGCTGCCAAACAAAGCTTTAAAAAGAAAACTTTCAGTATGTAAATTGCTCCTTTTTTTGCCTTTAAATTAAATTTCAGAAATTGAACCTAACATTAGTGTTTGATTCCAACTACATAACATTCTGGAAAAGGCAAAAATATGGAGACAATAAAAATATCCATGGTTGCCAGGGGGTGTGGTAGGAGTATGAACAGGCAGACAGAGCACGAGGGATTTTCAGGGCAGTGAAACTACTCTGTGTGATACTATAATAGTGGGTACATGATAATTTACATTTGTCCAAACCCAGAGAATGTACAACACCAAGAGTGAACCCTAGTGTGAACTGTGGACTGTAAGTGATTTGGATGTGTCAATGCTGATTCATCGGCTGTAGTTAATATACCATCTGGTGGGGGATGCTGACAGTGGGAAGGCCACATGTTTGAGGGGTGGGAAGGATGTAAGGAACTCTTTGTTTTCACTCAATTTCACTGTGAATCTGAAACTGCTCTAAAAAAATATACTGTGTGTATATACCTAACATCAGACACTGCAGAAATGCACAGGTAAGTCTTGTATAGAAGACATATTTCACATACAGTAGTTCCAAGTTCAATTGTTATGCTGCAAATTCCAAAACTACTCCTAATTACAACAGTACTATAGTTACTATGAAATTTTTGGTGTAAGCCACCCCACATTAGATTTTTCTCTACATGTAACAGCAAATAACCAGCATGACAACTCCAAATCTTTTCCATGGAATTGGGAAGCGCTCTCTTCGATCATTAGCAGTGTCTTCAGATGTACATATAAATTACATGAGTTAGCTTTCAAAAGTATTGAGACACAGTCATAAGTAGTAAGACTAGTTTTCGCATGGAAAAATTTATTCTAAGGAATAACCACCTTGAAGAAGTTCCATGACCTTGTATTCCAACTTCCATCTGGAGGGTGCTGCTGCCGTATTACACAATCAGAGCTCATAGAGAATGGGAAAACGTACCATCAACACTGGCAGGAAATTTACTTATAGCCTTCTTTCGCAAAAATAATGAAAAAAAATCATTTGGCAGAAATAACTTATGCAACAATAAAAAAATACTTGTATAACAAAGGGTTAAAATCTCTAGGTAAACATTAAAGGAAGAATAGGCTCTATCAATATACTATTTCTTAATATGGATGGTTGGTATACAGTTGTTCATTTTATTATTCTTATAACTTTTATATACATATAAAATTTTTACTTAATATAAATGAAATCTTTCACAACCATTTGAAACTCTACAGGCACTAGCACAACCGCCATAGCCCAATGACAGGTCAAATAACACATGAACTGCACAGAGCAAAACATTCTCAGGACAGGACCATGCAGGCCCAGAGATTATAAGGGTGAGTACTGAGATCCTATCCTAGGACAGCAGTATCATTTAAGCCAAATATGGAAATAACAGCACAAAATAAAATTAATTCACTCTCTCATGATTTTTATTTAACTTCAGAGTACCTGTGCAGCTGACAGTATTCCTGGCTTCTGAAATCCCTCAGAAGAAACTGATTTAGTGGACAAACAGTGCAGCTGTTCAATGAATCCTATAGATAGATCACTTTAAAAAATCGACCCCACAAAAACACCATAAGTTTGAGTTATGATTGACAATAGAGCTTTTAAATGTTACACTGCTAAATTAACATATTGTCTTCCTTTTGGAAATGCATACCAACTTCCAAATTCTTAATGCTAAAGAATATATATGAATTAAACACCATGCCTGGCACGTGGTAGATCTTTACTATATATTTATGGAAGTGAATTAATCCAGTAAGGCTCCCCCTGAACTGACATCTCAGGAACTCCCCTGGCTCACTTGAGTAGAAAGCCAATCCTCTCTCTACTTCGCTGTAGCATTCATTTTGAACCACTGGCCATCTGGTTTATGTTTCTAATGCTAGTATTATAACAATACAAAGGATACCATATGGAACAACAGTTATGACAGTAAATAAGCTTTATTCTAAATCCACTACCCACTATCTCATGTGCCAGTAGTCTGTAAAATGTAAACAGTGGTTCTGTGCTAGGAATGGTGGAGCAGCCTGAAAAAAAAAAAATGAGAGCTGACAAGTCAGCATTGGTAAAATTATAATCCAACCAGAATTAAATGAAACATTGAAATTATTTTCTAAAAATTTATTTTAAGAAGAATCTATATTTAAGATGTAATAGGAACCAATTTTCTTCCAATATCATAGGAGAGCCAAAGTTACTGTTAATATTTTTTAAAAGTCCACTTTAAATGTGCAAGGTTTAAAAACACCCCTGCATCTCACTTACTTCCTCCGTCTTTCAGGCAGAGAGAGCCCATAAAGGCTGGCCGGTGTCTTGCTCTGCACAGTACCAATCATCAGAACTGCTGGGTGGGAGCACAATGTAGCTACCAAACAGTCCCTCCTCTCATGAGCTCAGTTCATTGTGCTGACATCACCATTCCAGAAAGTCAGCAACTGCTTGCCCTCTTATCACTGAAATGTCCCCCAGCTTTGCTTCCCACTGCTCAGTTTGTAATCTGGCCTCAATGTACTCCTTTTGACCATATCTCCTCTCCACAAAGTATTGGATTGGTCAAAAAGTCCGTATGGTTTTTTCTGTAAAACAGAAGACAGTTTTTCGTTTTCACCAATAACTTTACAGATTTGGATACCTTGAGTATGTCAGCTATCTCCTGCAAGGTATAATGCTGATTGTTCTCAAGTACCTTAATGTCCCGATTTAATCGTAATCAGCTTCAACTGATCTACCCAACAGTAGAGCATTGTCCAGCAAGAAATCTCCAGCATGAAACTTCACAAACCACTGTTGACATGTTTGATCAGTCACAGCACCCCCTCTATACACTGCACAAATATTTTTTGTGTTTGTTGCATTTTTACCTTTCTTGAAATAATAAAGCATAATACACAAAAAATGTTGCATATTTTTCTACCAATCTTAGTTTTTTTTAATGCATAGTGATATGACAGCTGTCACTACACAGTCTTACAAAATTGTTTCGAATGAAGTTAAAGACAACTAAGTGCTCAGAGAGCCATCATCCGAAAAAAAAAAAACAAAAACCAATTTTTGGACAACCCAATAACTGTCCAGGGAGCTCAAGAAATCAGTCCTAAATTAAGATTGCTGAAGTTTAAATGCACCCATTCACCCAGTAGGCATTATACTCTATAATGAACTCCTAACAACCTCATCAAGGATCTTTTTCTTTACTACCTTGTCCTGCTGGTCCTGATAATGAGCTACAAATGTACTGAAATTTAATGTAAAGTTCTTCCTTTATAAAGTTTATCTGCCACCACCTCCTTTAGTATCCACCGCACACACCCAAACACTCATATATTTCAGTGCTTAAGCAGCATGATGGCTGCTCAACGTGTTATGTAGCTTCTGTGTGGTGGACCTACAGGGGACTGAACTTAAAATTCTCTACTGACAAAAGAAATCAAGAAACCATAGTACTGGGTCTGAGTCACATGCGCTTCAAATTTCACTGAATCAATTCAAATGCATTTGTGGAATAAACATTTTACAAAATAGCACAATAATATGAGCTATTTTGTTAGGATTTTAATTGTTTAAAGTCAATAATTTCATCGCTACAAACATTCTCACCTCTTCAGTCCAGCAACAGACAGTAATTTGATATCCAAGGGACAATGAAAAAATCCTTGGCTTCGGGAAGACTCAAGTAATAGCAATAAATTTTAACAGCCAAGGACAACGTGGCTAAAAATCTGAGCAAAGAGTTTCAGGTCACTGCAAGGTGAGGATTAGTCACAAATAGTCTCTTCACACACAGGCCACTGAGCAAGGACATGCTTCATAAACACACACAAGCATCAAGAATTTTTCTTTCCACCAAGATGCTCTTTTTTTTCCTTGCTACAGAAACATAATCAAGATCTGAGACTTGAATTTCTAAAAGGGATACAATCTATGTGTGTTCCTAAATAAATGTAGTTTAAAAAAAAAAAACCACAATAAAACAAATGTATACGCTCAATGTTTTCCTACCAGAAAAAGAAACTCATTTGATATTAAACAGAAAACATTTCACAAAATTAAAATTATAAAGAAAATTAATGTTAAAATTATTAGTTTGCAAGAGTTAGTTTTACTTAGTAAGACAGTACAGATGACATACGCATTCAAATTTATCATTATTCTTCAACATTTTATTGTGCATACATACAGGCACCTTCATATAGTTAATCCACTTCATAAAACATCAGAAGTTATCGTTCTAACTACACCAAGAAGGACACATGCTCACAAATGTAAAGCAATTTGCCCAGGATTGATAATTGGCTCACAATGTACCACGTCTCTCCAAAGTTTATAATCTTTCTTTTCCACGCTGACTCCCAAAGCAGTTTTTCATATCCCTCAATTGTTCTATTTACACATTTTCCACTTTGGTTCAACAACTCAGTATCATGTGCTGGCACCACAATCACAGACTACTCAGGGCAACAAGGTGATTTGACCATGGTCTCAGAAGCTTCAGTCTGGGTAGCGGAAGGCTGAGATGACACTGAGGAGGACTCCTTCAGCCTTTGGGCAGCTCAACCTGAGGGGGTGCTCCCTGCCCCAGCCTGATTTCACCAATCTGGCCAACATAGCTACTGTGAGTCATGCAAGCTTTACACAAATCTCTTCCCGCTGCCTTTTTTAAGACGTAACAAATTATTGTTTAAAACCTTTTAAAATGTCATAAACAGGTCAGTTAAAAGAAACTGATTAATGAAAAGAAATGAAACCTATCAGGTCTGTCCTAACTACAGCACACCTCCTTGTAGAACAAGCATACTGCTCGGAAAGTGTGTCTATTTCTGTGTCAGACCTTGGCAGAAAAGCTGTTGCCAAGTTGTCTGTCTCCTGGTGAAAATAAATAAAAGCTAAACTCCGCAAACGAAGAATACTCTGTATCTTCCAGTAATTCTTCTATAAAATGTTTAGGAACATCCTTAACCCACAAACAGAAACCAAAAGGTAGCTGTATTTCTAAAAATCAGGTAAATGTGCTGTTTAATCTATCTGATTTAGAAAAAACACAAACCAAGAGGGGAACAAAGTACAACAAAACCATGTTAAAGAAAACCAGACTAACTCAGAATCTGTGAAAATCTGAACAGGGTCTGAATAAACTTTAAATATTAAAATTTCCCTGTATTTCCATGCTAAAACATAATTTTTCCCCGAGAAATTCAAATCTCACATATGATGCTGTTAAGTTTCAATTCCTCCTCCAATACCGACATTTTTTCCAACATACAAATATCTGCCGGACCAGTTGCTTCCCCCCCAAACCGCTAACACTCAACCAGATAAGCACAACCATTCCCCAGTTTCTTTGATCTCTGAGCTGCTAAGGGTTACAAATTCACACTGCCAGACTCACAACCAAGGGGCTCAGCTAAGATTAAGCATGAAATTCTAACAGATAGCTGTACTCTTTTAACCCCTAAGTCCTTGAAAAAGATCCACATTTTGATTCATAAAGAGAAAAACTAGTTTTATAATACATACTTTGTAGGAAAATAACCAATGATTTCTCATGATTAATGTGGTTATTCACAGTAACTATTACAAATGCAGCTGTGTTGTCAAGGAGTTTTTGTACATGTTTTCTAAATTAATATAAAAATTTGGAAAATATACATTTGAAAATTTTTACCAAAAACATCTTCAGTATGGTTATTGGCCTTAATTTTAATGTAAATTATATTTTACCAAGGAATACATACTACTAAACCATAGCAAAAAAAAAAAATTAAAGAGCACAGTCTAATCAAAAAAAGTATGTTTAAAATTATTTGAACCAAATAATATTTATGTAATTTCTGGGTAAGTCCAATAAGCACAGATAAGCACAACCAGATAAGCACAACCATTTTAAAAATTCTCAATTAATATATAAAGTTATACATAATCACGATCATACCACAAAGTTAACAGCACCATTTAAACTTAAAAGTTATCACTGTTAAAACAGGCCTTCAATATAATTCTTAATATAAACATTTCATTCCATTTCCTACATTAAGGTACTAAATTATCACAAAGTTAAAATCTTGAGACCAATAAATTTAATTTACCTAAGTGATTTTAATCCACAAAATTTTCAAAAGTCATGTTTCCAGACTGCCAAACAATTTGTACATATAAACAAACGTGCAATTTTAACAACAGCTACCACTGCCTGAGAATTGTCACTTGTCACGAGAAATGTCACAAAGGCACAGCACTTTCCTTGTGAACAACAGACGCCACATATTTCAGAATATCCACTTACCACTTCTTCCAGTGCAGCACTTCGCCCAAAAGAACAAGTGAGGTGTGTGAGGCAGTTCACGAAGGACGAGAAAAGTTCACTTGGAATGGCAGTTAAGACGTTTCGAGGGAACACAGTTATCAGGTTGCTGATAATGCTGGAGATCCCCACAGCTTCAGAATCTTCTATTTCAATTCTACAAACCAGGTAACAAGTGTTACTGGTGGTAAAAGGCAAGTTACAGTAACTCATTTCCTAACAGGCAAAAATTATCACCTATTCATTAATTATTAAAAGCATGTCCCTATATTAATTTCAAATTACTCATATAACTCAAAATATATAAAGGAGAAAATAAGCACTAGCTTCTTTCTTCTAAAGTAGCTGTTAGGCATAAATAAAAACCTAGAAGTTCCTTTTTTCAGTGACAAAGGGCAAGTATACCTACCCATTGATAGTACTCAGTAAACCCTCAATGAAGTGTGCTAGGTAGTCAACCTGTGCTCCTTCATCGGGGAAGACAGGTCCATGCAGAGAAGCTAACTGGGCGAGGCACTGCAGAGAATCTTGTGCCATATCCGAATCCTCTCTGATTTTTCGATGTACCTGTTAGAAAGAATTACTAATCCATAAAAATAAATTCTTCTTTTGTAAGGGTCACGTGTCTATCATGCCAAATGAGGTAAGAGAAAACTTCACAGTAGCTGGTTATTTCTAGAATATTAATTCCTGAATTAAACTAAATTTGAGAATGTTCCTCAGTCCACTTTACATTATAGGCCATGATTTTAAACATATTAATTAATTTTAACTGAAGGCTACCTACATTTTGAAAATTGAACTGTGTTCAGTATGCTATGACAAAGACAGAAACAGATGCCAGCCAGTGAGACGTACTGCTTCTTCTAAAAACAGCAACAACGACAGTCATCTGTATTATGCTAGCTATGCCTCGCTACAGCTCCTTGCTAAAGTTAGCAGGCAAGTTCAATTAGGAGTATACAGATGCTGCTTTAGTGGAAGTAAACAGTTGCACACAGAGAAAACTAATACACCGCTCAATCCCCAGACATCCATTCATTCAACTGATACAAAGCACTCTCTCAATAACTGAGATTGCCTAAAATTTGCTTCAATCTCATTTTATCCTACATCATTAATAAATGCTAAAATATTTTAAAATAAAAATGGTATTTAAATCTACTTTAAACTTCACCTAGGCTTTACTTCAGTGATGCAATACCGATGTGAAACACCTGGTACACAGTGTTCCTTATAAAGGAAGTACTCCCAAAATACTGCTCCCTAATTTTACATTGTTACTAATAATCTGATTTTAAAGATGCTTCCTTTCTGTGAGCTGACCTAATTAAAACAGCAAAGGAAAAAAGGAAAGAAATTGTGATAGTTATACAACATGTACTTGTGCAGGGGCCATGCTAATCTCTGTATCATTCCAATTTTAACATATGTGCTGTTGAAGCGAGCACTACTTGTGACCATTTCCTACCTTTCACAAGCATTTGAATCCTTTAGCCCTTCTTTTCCTACACAAATTTGTCTGCTTTCTCAATGTAACATAATTTTAAACATTTAATTCTCTATTTGTTCCAGGTTATGTTCACTTTAACTCTGTAAATCCTAATAATTACTTGTAGACAGACTGTTCCTGAAGCATTCACTGGTACAGTGCTGAGACACAATGAACAAACACTGAAAAAATCCTTATTCACCAGCTGATTCCATTAACCTTTAATCCCAGAACTTCAGGGGGACTAAGAAATTTAAAATACTAAAAAGTCACAAAATTAATTGATCTACTAACATGTTTAAAGTATGTTACCCTCTTCTGTCTACAACCACCACCCACAGATCAAATCTGGCCTCCAGCCCATTTTGTATGGCTGTGGTTTTTACATTTTTATGTGGCTGTGGGGGTGGGGGGAATCAAAGACTATTTCAAGACATGTAAAAACTATACAAATTCCACATTTTACAGCAGTTGATAAAGTCTTACTGGAACAATGCCTGCTTGTGGGGGGAGAAGGGAACTGTCTAAGCTTTTTCTGTATGACAATGACAGTGGCAGAGTACAGTTGCCCCCAACACCAGCACATCCTAATATTTTCAAGGGCCTTTTCAGAAGGAGTTTGCCAATCCCTGTCCAGAACAACATGAATAGTCTTCAAAATATAGTCTATACTTTAAGTTTTATATAGTAAGTTTAAAGTACAATACACAAATTCCTATATCCACATCTTCTAATTTATGAACTTTTTGAACACAATTCATTTGGAAGCTCCTTGTCTGAAAATTGTAACTAAATTTCTGTCACCATGCCCTTGCACCTAACAAACATTAAACATGATATCGATAGATACAGTGTATCAATGGATACAATGCATTCTGAGACAATAGTAGGTTTCTTCTCTGCCCAGAGAGCCAAATGTTGCTTGTTCTAGGTCTACAAGTGACAAATCACAAGAAAGAATACCTCTGATGAAAGAACATTTATTGTGCAATAACATACTGTCCTCAGAGCCTACCTATGCTACTCTCTGAAATATGAACCACATAAAACACACAATGAACCAATAATTCTTATATAATATAGTAGATTTATGCCCTTCTTCCAATGTCAGTATTAAACTGGGGGGGGGGGGCGGGGGATGGAGACAACTATACCTGAACAATTAAAAAAAAACTAAATTCATCACACAAATAGGGAAGAAGCAGAGAGATAAGGAAAAGCCAAGTCTAGTAGAACACCTAGAGAGGTGAATGGTGAGTCAGGATAAGGATGAAGACAAGGAGCAGAGAAAGCCAGTGAATGAGGTGATGACTTCTATGGAACACACTGACCCTGAGATGTCTGGAGGCCTTCCAAACCCAAACCTCCAGTAAGCACTGGGATTATAAGGCCCTGGACTCCGGAGCAGCCTGTGCTGAATATAGACCTAGGAGTCATCAGTGTAGAAGTGGTGCCTGAGGTCCTATGTGAGGAAGGGGCAGCCCAAGGAAAGTGTATGCAGTGAGCAAAGTTGAGAACTGACATAGGAACACTACTATTTATGCGAGGAGCAGAGAAAGAAGAAATCCTAAATGAGACCAGAAAGAATCTGACAAAAGAGATAGGAAGAATTAATAAGACGGTTTTTCTAATAGCTTACAGAGGAGAGAAAAATGGAGAAATCTGTGAACTTCGGAAGGGCAAATAACTACTTTAGGTTTAATACATTCCTAAAATCAGATAATCAATGTACTTCATCTTGATTCCATGCAACAGTATATTTATGTTTATCTACTCAATACAGAAATAGCAATATCTCATGGAAAACTGCTTTTAATTAGGTAATAAATTCATATAACTGAAAATCAACTTAACAAAAACTGAAATTTAAAAAAGATTAGTGGCTGTCATTTTTCTAACATAAAATTTAAATTGTTTATAAACTACTTAAATGAAAGTAAGAGGCCACAAACACAAAGTTGTTAAAATAACAAAGTGAAAAAGGGTTAACTTTGAAATTCAAAACTTATTTAAACGTGGTCTTTCACAGCTGACAGGAGCAGCTGTCTGGTTTGTGGAGACAGCTGTTCAGATTTGGGGCTGCCATTTCCAGGGCTGCCGGCAAGTTTTCCACCTTTGCACAAACTGCTGGAATGAGCAACACAAACAACTGAACTTGGATCCCTATCAAAACACTTTCTGCCAGATGAGGCAGACAACAGAATTTTTCAATTTAGCTATAATGACCTCTTTGATATTGACAGTGTTTTTATTCATTATTTCCGACTCAAAGAAAAAAGTAGAAGTAATGCTTACTCTGAACCTTTCCTCAGAAAACACCTTAATGTTTACATCCATGAAACACAGTTCTAACATTAGTAAATACTATTTTTAAAATCTGAAAAGGTAAGAAATTATAATTACTGTTTAGAATTAAGCAATATAGTCTTTTTTTAATTGATCTTTATTTGGACCTTTGCCCTAATCATTACATCATTACATCTAACTTATATGCTCACACTGTAACAGCACTCAGCCTCCAACACACACACACACACACACACACACACACACACACACACACACCTTTCCCCAGCTTCCGACTATTATATTGGAGTTGTGGGCAAACGTGGAACAGAATGCTTACTTCTTTACATTTAGCAAATAAGAAACAGCACTAGTTAAAGTTATAGTTCAAATAAAGTACATGCAATAACCCTAACTTCACCCATGTCTGATAATTCATACCTAAAAAGTACACTAATCTAGAACAGCAGTTCTCAAAATGTGGTCCAGGGATCCCTAAGGGTTCCTAGGACCCTGCCTGATTGTCTCGAAGAGCAAAACATTTTCCTACAATACTAAGACAGTATCTGTCTCTTCCATCCTTACTGTCACACATGTATACAAGTAGAGCTTCCCCAAGGCTATACATGGTATATAATACTACAACCAACTGAACACAGAGGCTGATGAGATCAGTTGCCTTATATTAAACCTGACATTAAAGAGATTTGCAAAAATGTACAATGCCACTCTTCTCACTAATTTTTTTGTTTTCGAAAAAAATAGCTATTTGTTAAAATGTTATGTCACGGTTTGGTATCATTATTTTTAAATGAGTTAATGATTTTGTGAAGTTCTTAGTTTGAATTTTTAATATGGCAAATGTTAATAGTTGTAACCCACGTAAACAAAAGCTCTTTAGAGTCCTCAATAATGTTTGAGAGTGTAAGGGGTCCTGAGACCAAAATGTTGGAGAACTTCACTAGGATATTAAGCCCTTCATAATTCTAGACACTTTCATAAATTAGCAAAAACATTTCTATGTAATTTCTGAGTGAGCAGATACATTAATTAGAAGGATTTACAGGACAAAAGCAATGTCTGCACTTTTACTTAAGAATAAGTACAGAAGCATGCACTCCTTTGGTGGCCCTTCCTGATGCCTTTGGTACTGAGAGGAAAGGTACAACTTACTGTAAAGAAAAGCTCCATGACTCTGCTATCCAGAAGGGTCTCCCGCCAGGACTCTGTTGGCTTTAACAAAACATTTTGTGAGGATTCAAACATGGCTATATAATGTCTGCCCAGTTATCTGGTGTCAAGGTCAACAACAATAACATTCTTACTTTGTCTAAAGTATAAATACACCCTAAATATAACAGGAGCCATCCAGAAAGAATGTAATGGAAACAGTTTAAGCCTCTTCACATATGCTACATAATTCATGCATGAAGCTTAGGAATAAAAGGCATTAAGTGCTGAAAAAAAGAATGCTATAGGAATGTAAGGTAACTGTCATTATGATATGGCACACTGTAGGAATACAGAAACTTTGATGATCAGAGATTTTAATGGTGGTGACAGAAGGATGAACATTCATGCAAAACAGATGCCAAAATATACACCAAACAAGAGAAATCAATTTCTGCATGTTTATCCTGTCATTCCCCGCCAATATCTTGTATTAGCTGAAACCACAAATACAAATATGAGTATGAGTCTCACACAGTCTACCTGGAAAAATAGCATTTCCTCAAAAGAAATGTATTCAAGAACAAACATACATCACATGGAAGAAGAAAAACCTCCCATAAGAGTAACCAAATATCAATTCCATACAAAGAAATGTTTAGTTCACATAAAAATCTATCGATGCTCATTTAAAAACCTAGCAGACTAAAAGTCAACTTCTATGGTGTTCAGGAGTTCCACATCAAACATACTTCCAGCATGTGCCATGACAAAGTAATTAACCCCTTGAGCTAAAGCCAACCCTCAAATATGCTTCTAAAAGAACACTGTCTTTAGCATACATGTAACTATAATATATTTCTAAGAGTTTACGAGCACAATTCACTCAATGACAGTGACACGGTAACCAAAGTCTTTCAGAACTGGGAAAGCTTGAGGGCCTAAGACAGTAAGTCTGCCCATCCCACAGCTCACTGAACGCTCAGCTGACGTACATCCACTAGGCTACACCCTATCAATTCATGAGAAACTGAAACAGGTTATTCAAAACCGCATCTTGCAAAACATAAATATTAAAACCCAAATCATTAACAGAAAAACAATAAAGGCAGTGATAATGCTTTGGAAACCATTTTTTAAATTTTACTACTTAAACCCCTTTTTAAATCTCTGATGTTATTCTGTGTCTGAAGAACGGGGGTGGGGAGCTGCTAGTTGTTTCAAAAGACAATCTGCTGGCTGGACTCTGAAAAATCACTCCACTCAACGGATAAATAAAAATGAGACTCAAACCAGGTCCATCTCAGTTCCAATTTCCTTCCTTCACCTGCCCCCTTGTGGAGGTAGAGGGAAAGTCCAAAGCCAAAAGAAAAACGGTAGGAACTCAATAAAGCAAGCCTGAATTTAAAAAGAGAAAAGAAATCAGCCCATGAATACTATTTTTTTTTCAGCGTGCTAATAGTTTCTAAGATGATCTCATGTTTTCACTAGATACCTAAGGTTGCTAACAATGTGACCTTCACTCACAATATAACACCCTGATTTAATACTAGGTCTGCCCTGGCTGGCACAGCTCAGTGGATTGAGCGCGGGCTGTGAACCAAAGCATTACAGGTTCAATTCCCAGTCAGGGAACATTCCTGGGTTGCAGGCCAGGTTCCCAGTGGGGGCCACATGAGAAGCAACCACACACTGATGTTACTGTCCCTCTCTTTCTCCCTCCCTTCTCCTCTCTAATAAATAAATAAATAAATAAATAAATAAATAAAATCTTTAAAAAAAAAAAAAAAAACATACTAGGTCTATATGTGGTTTTATTTTCCAGCTCCAAACCTGGAACGGGTTTTTTCTGGCATGAAGTTTGCCTTCCAATCAAGAAAGCTCATTTTTAAGGCACCTCATTCACAAAGAGTCATTCTTCGAAGAACCACCACCCATCCCTGTCACTCAGCCCAGTACTACCACCACCGATACCACATTCTCATAATAAAAATGCACATATTCTACTTTGTATAAGTTGCAACCATATAACTTAATTACATATAATATCTCTCTACTAAAAAAAATATGTAATTATCCCCATAAGCATTTTCATAAAAACAAACATAAAAACAACAAAAAAAACAAGAGAATAATAAATGTAACGAAAATTTTAAGAACAGTGCTATTCCAACAAGAAATGTATGTTTTATCCCCAGCTGGTGTGGCTAGAGCATGGTCCTATAAACTGAAAGGTGGTAGGCTCAACTCCCAGTCAGAACACATACCTAGTTTGCAATTTTGGTCCCCAGTTGGGGCTCATGCCAGAGGCAATCCATCAATGTTGATCTCTCACATCGATGTTTCTCTCCCCCTCTCTCCCTCCCTTCTCCCCTCTCAAAAGAACAAAAAACAAACAAACAAAAGCCAGTATGTTTTAGTTAGCAGACTGTGTCAGGAAACTGTTGAAGTTGCTGCCTCTGAACAGCAGGCCAAGAGGACTCTTCTGTGCTACCTGAAAAGAGTACTATGAATGTTCACATATTACTTTTCAATTTTTTAAACTAATTAGAAGTATATTACAATATGAATAGAATACTCAAATATATTTAAAATAATGTAAATAATTAGGATAATTCAAATTTTAATGTAGTATTATCAATTATTTCTTATGTGTATATGACCTCAAAATTCCATTCCTCCAGGTGATTCTCAATGTACAATATTAAAATAAAACAAAAAGCCCTGGCCAAGTGGCTCAATTGGTTCGGGCATCATCTAGTAAACCAAAAGGCTGAGGGTTCAATCCCTGGTCGGGGCACATATGGGAGGTAACCAATCAATGTTTCTCTCTCTCTCTCTCTCTCTCACACACATCAATAAACATATCCTTGGATGAGGGTTAAAAAACAAATAAAAATTTTTTAAAGTACCATGAAAATTCAGAAACCTAGGACTTTTTCTTTTGGTCAAGTGATCTTTAATTGAAACATTTTCCTGTGTAGTTCTTAACTAACCAGGCACTCCACTGCTCCACTGTTGATGGCATCCATGATGTCATGAAGGTGGCAGCCATCGACATGGCAGCCCACAGACTGGGTCGTCTGCAGGATCTCTTAAATGGTCCCAGAGAGTTCTCTAGCTAAGTATCAGTGCCATATCTGTCAGACAATTTTGACAATATCATCAAAAGTGATATTCCCATTGTGCTTAATGTTTTTTTGCTTCTTTCTGTCTTGTGGTGGTTCTCTGAGGGCTTTGATGATCACAGAAGAGACAGAAGGCACTACCTTAAACTGACCTGCCTGTTCTGAATGGTCAGTTTCACTGTAATCCTAGGCCCTTCCAATTACCGGTTGCTTTGGCGATGTCATCACAACCTTTTCTGGGGACAAACCCAGGGGGCTGATCTTGGGCGCCAGAGTAGACATGACAGCGACTTCCCACCAGCGCACCTCAGATATAAGACTTTGACCTCCTTGGGGGTCAAACCTTAGAGGCAGCTGGTATGGGATGAACCCCAATTCAGGAAGACTGGACAAAGTTGCACCTATGCCTCCTTTAAGCTGAAAGCCAAAAGCTAGGACTTCTATTCTTAACACAATATTTTCAAAAATGATATAAAGTTTGAATAAAGCAATAGTTTCTTTTAAAAACAACAGTTTTAAATAAAATAATAGTTTCTTTTTGAAAGCTTTCAAAAGTTGAAGTTTATAGTTCTACCTTCACATGTCATAATATCTGGACATTATATGGCTTCATCTTTTTTATCCAAATATGTCACCAACGAAAGAAAAGTCTAACAATAAAGTGATTGTTTAGTAATTAATCATTTATTATACCTATTATGTGCCTGTCATATTTTAGGATACTTGCAAGTTACAACATATTGACACAAGTTAAATAGTGATCATTTAAAAAATTTAGAGAGTTCTGGGCAAGATGGAGGAGTAGGCAGAAACGTTTTGCTTCCTTGCACAACCAAAATAAGGATAACAACCAACTTAAAAACAAAGAACACCCCAAACTGCCAGAAAATCATTTGCATGGAAATCCAACACCAAGGAGTTAAAAAAATATTCATCCAGACAGGCAGAGTGGAGCAGCCAGGGGGGAAGGACCTGTGGTGAGGTGAAGGTTGGAAGACCAGGCAGGCAAAGTGGTAGACCACGAGGGTGATCCCACATTGGTACACAGATAAGCTGGGAGGAACAACGGGGGAGCAAGACACTGTGAAACCCAGGATTTCAGTGTGGAGAAACTAAACACTCAAAACCCCTGGCTGTAAAAAATCTGTGGGGGTTGTAGCAGTGGAAGAAACTCCCAGCCTCACAGGAGAGTTAGTTGGAGAGACCCACAGGGTCCTAAAACATACACAAACCCACCCACCTGGGAATCAGCATCTGAAAGGGCACAATCTACTTGTGGGAAGCCAGGCAAGTGATGAGAAGTGAGGTAAGAGTAGAGCAAGTGGCACTGTTCCCTCACTGACCTTTCTCCCACATACAGCACCACAGCAGAGCAAAGAGGGTTGCTCCGCCCTGGTGAATACCTAACGTTCCACTCCTTACCATCCAGCAGGTACCTGGAGTCAAAAGAAATATGGCCCAAATGCAAGAACATATCAAAACTCCAGGAAAAAAACTAAGAGACGAGGAGATAGCCAACCTGTGTGATGCAGAGTTCAAAACACTGGTAATCAGGATGCTCACTGAAATGGTTAAGTATGGTCGCAAAATGAAGGAAGAAATGAAGGTTACACAAAGTGAAATAAAGCAAAACATACAGGGAACCAACAGTGAAAGGAAGGAAACCAGGACTCAAATCAACAGTTTGGAACAAAAGGAAGAAATAAACATTCAACCATAAGAAGAATGAAGAAACAAGAATGCAATAAACAAGGAATGGCTTAGGAACTTCTGGGACAACTTTAAACATTCCAACATCCAAATCATAGGGGTGCCAGAAGGAGAAGAAGAAGAGCAAGATATTGAAAACTTATTTGAACAAATAATAAAGGAAAACTTCCCCAATCTGGCAAAGGAAATAGACTTCTAGGAAGCCCAGGAAGTCCTGAGAGTCCCAAAGAAATTGGACGCAAGGATGAACACACCAAGGCACATCATAATTACATTAGCCAAGATTAAAGATAAGAAGAGAATCTTAAAAGCAGCAAGAAAAAAGGTGAGAGTTACCTACAAAGGAGTTCCCATCAGACTCCTGATGGGAATAAGCTGATTTCTCAAAAGAAATCTTACAGGAAAGAAGGGGCTAGAAAGAAGTATTCAAAGTCATGAAAGGCAAGGACCTACATCCAAGATTACGCTATCCAGCAAAGCTGTCATTTAGAAGGGCAGATAAAGTGCTTCCCAGATAAGGTCAAGTTAGAGAAGTTCATCATCATCATCAAGCCCTTATTATAGGAAATGTTAGAGAAACATAAAAGAAATGGAAATTCAAAAATTATGAACAGTAAAATGACAACAAACTCACAAGTATCAACAACTGAACCTAAAAAACAAAAGCAAAAACTAAGCAAACAACTAAAACGGGAACAGAATCACAGAAATGGAGATCACATGGAAGGTTATCAGTGGGGAGGGAGAGGGGAGAGTCGGGGAAAAGGTAAGGGGAATAAGAAGCATAAATAGTAGGTACAAAATAGACAGGGAGTGATTAAGAATCATATAGGAAATGGAGAAGCCAAAGAACATGTATGTACCACCCATGGATATGAACTAAGGGTGGGTGGGAATGCTGGAGGATTGGGGGGTACAGGGAGGAGGGGGATAAAGGGATGAAAAAAATTGGGACAACTGTAAGAGCAAAATCAATAACATATACTTAAAAAAAATTAAATCAGATTTTAAATCAAGAATTTTCTAGTAACCAGAGGGGAAGTGGGAGGGGATAATGGGGGGAAGGGTTTTCAGAAACATCTATAAAGGACACATGGACAAAACCAAGGGGGAGATGGAAGCAAGGGAGGGAGGTGGGTTTGGATGGGGTGGGAGGAAATGGTGGGGTGGGGGGAAATGCAGACAACTGTAATTGAACAACAATAAAATAATTAATTTAAAAAAAGAATTTTCTTAGACTATGGCTTTACACATTTTCCTAAAAAGAGCAATGAACTCAGGTAATTTATATACCAGAATTATTAATCTGTAACAAATAAAGTAAAATTCAACAAGTAAGACAGGTGTGCAAAGGTATTTTCAGTCTTTTAATAATCCTAGGCCTTTTTTAAATTTGTCTTCAACGTTTAATCTTACTTCAATGTTCCATGTTTTCACCAAATCTAAACCATGACGATCCTATTGAGCTCTAAAATTTCCCATTTAGTACAGCTTGTCACCTTCTGACAAGTCAAAGGCATGTAAAATGTGGCACTTGCCCTGCTCTACAGCTGGGACCAGAGACAAGCACACTCAGAAGACAGATATTAGTCACCCACTGGCTACTGACTCAGTGGATAAACCATATTTAGTCTCTGTCTCAAACAACACACCATATTACCAAAGTACATGCCTCTTAACATGAGGGGGAAATACATCTTTGGAAATATATGTGTTCTTACAATATGGAATGAGTTCTTCTTCATTTACTAACACCTTCAGTAAGGGTATCATTTGTGCTGGTGACTGACAGTAAAAAGACAATTAAATGAGTCATGCAATGCCTACAAACTGTCCTTGAGCACATATGGAGAGTCTAAAATTTTCCATTGCCTACTCTTAGTATGTACTTCACAATGCAGGCTTGTGGCCACAATGCACATTTTGCAAAAGTAATAAATAATTTCTCCATCCTCCCATATTTTTTATGCTACCTCATTAAAACAAAGCTTTATGCTACCTCATTAAAACAAAGCTTCTGAAGCTTTGTAAAAACAAAGCTTCAGAAGCAAGTGAAGCCCAGTTTTCTTCTTAACAAAACACAAATCCCATGAGCCCAGTCTTACAGATAGCACTTAATCCAAGTAACCAGAAGTCCTTTGAAATAAAGGAGAGCTGACCTCACCAGGATGTTTTCCTAAGCCTTACTTCCAAATAGTAATGCTGGCTTTACTAAAAATCCTAGTTTAGGGGAAGGCGTCTATATCCCACTACTATTTTATAATCCAGTTAGCCTTCCACAAGAGACTGAGTTAAAAAAGTTTTGTTATTTTTTTACCAAAACCAAATCAGATCCACAAAAATAGAATACCAATAAAAAGCAGTGTGACCAAACTAAAAATAGAAGTATCACTGAAGCCAACATACCAACCATACCTGCCAAACATTCTTATTACAAAATGATATTGTCATTTATGATTAGCACTGCCAAAACCCTTAAGCATTTATGGACGTCAGGTGAACCACTAGCTAAACAATATTAGCAGCATAAACAGAAATCTAAGAGCTAAGATAATACCTCTGAAACATCTCACCTCAATAATTAAACAACAGATATCACTGAGCATCTATTACTATGTGCTAGATATTATGCAAGGTGCTAACACTTCAGCAAACAAAGCATGACCTGTGGCTTTGTGAGCTCCCAAACCAGTGGGTTAACAGATACTACTCGTCAGCTAACAAATGAAAACTTAAACCTGAGAAGTGAGCCAAGTGGAAGTAAAGCATATGTAACAAACATATGAGAAGTCACAACACAAGAAAACTGACCTGGTCTAGGGTACACAACTGAAGCTCAATTAGGAAGGGACTAAGCAACGAAGAGGAGAAGGTGCCCAGGCAGAGACACTCCATGGGCAAAGGCACCAGGGTAGAAGAAAACAGGGTCTGGGGATGCAGTTCTAACTAGGAGAGTGAGCTTTGATACAGACAGAGATAAGACCACCCAGGATCTCAGAGCCTATTTTAAAATTAGGATGACGGGCAACAGGGGATTGGTCAAAAGATAGTGATAGTTTCTTTGCAAAGCAATGACCTAAAACACAGTAAAAAACTGTGTAGATTTCATTTCAGTCTTTTTTGAGAAAGTGAAATAGAGCACAATGGCTAAGGAATTAGCTCACTGGGCCAGGGTGATTTAAACAGCCACCAAATCCCAGGAGTTATATACTTTCATCTACACCCAAGCTTAAAGGGGAGGATACTTTCATAAATCACCTTATATACATATAAAACCTACATACAATAATTCTTTTAAAAAATAGTCTGCAGGCTGACCAAGTAGTTCAGTTGGCTGGAGTATCAACTCCGGCACCAAAGGGTTGTGGGTTTGATTCTTGGTCAGGGCACATACAGAGGAAACCAATCAATGACTTGATCGCTACCTCCCCCCCCCCACCTCTTTCTCTCTTGTCAATAAACATATCCTCAGGTCAAAATTTGTAAAAAGGAAAGTTTGCAGATGATATCATGTATACAGAAAAAGCTTTAAATCCAATAAAATAGTATTTGAGCTAATAAACAAGCTTAGCAAGATTACACAGTACAAGATCAACATTAAAAATTTCTTATTTCGACTTCCGGCCAAGATGGAGGCATAGGTAGACACACTGTGCCTCATCACACAACCAAAATAAGGTCAGCAACAATTTAGAGACAAGATAACAACCAGATCTGACAGAAAATTGATCTGAATGGAAATCGGACAACCAGGAAAATAGACGCATTCATCCAGACCTGTAGGAGGGGTGGAGTCGGGCAGCCAGGCGAAGGTTGCAGCGCGGAGACTGGAGAGTGTTGGGACCTGGCGCTTCCAAGCGGTTGGACCCTGAGCACACAATGGGCAGCTGGCAGACCCCAGCCGAGAGGTGGCAAACAGAAGACCCAGTGAGGCAGCAATTGTGAAGCAAGGCACTGTGCGCAACCCAGGATCACAGCACTGGGAAGCAGAGCCTTGGGGCACTGATTGAGGACACCTGTGGGGATTGAGGAGCAGAGAGGGACTCCCAGCCTGTCAAGAGAGGTTCTTGGAGGGTCCCACAGTGTGCACAAGCCCATCTACACAGGAACTGACACCAGAGGGGCCCAGTTTGCTCGAGGGAAGCAGGGGAAGGGACTGAGGTCCCATAGAGAGCAGAGCAAGCACCATTGTTCCCTCTCAGACCCCGCACCCACATACAATGTCACAACCCAGCGACTGGAGTACCCCGCCCTGACGAACAACTAAGGCTCCACCCCTCATACGTAACAGGCACAACCAGACCAAAGGAAAAAATAAAGTTAAATTAAAAAGATGGCTCAAACAGAATTAAAAGCCCCAGAGCCAGTTTTTTTTAAGCGACCAAGAGATAGCCAACCTATCAGATGCACAGTTCAAAGCGCTGGTGATCAGGATGGTCACAGAATTGGTTGATTTTGGTCACAAATTAGATGAAAAAATGCAGGCTACGATAAGAGAAATGAAGGAAAATGCACAGGGAACCAATAGTGATGGGAAGGAAACTGGGACTCCAATCAATGGTGTGGACCAGAAGGAAGAAAAAAACAACCAACCAGAAAAGAATGAAGAAATAAGATTTCAAAAAAATGAGGAGAGGCTTAAGAACCTCCAGGACAACTTTAGACATTCCAACAGGTGAATTATAGGGATACCAGAAAAGGAAGAGGAAAAGCAACCAGTGGAAAACTTATTTGAACAAATAATAAAGGAGAACTTTTACAATCTGCCAAAGGAAATAGACTTCTAGGAAGTCCAGGAAGCTCAGAGGGTCCCAAAAAAGTTGGACCCAAGAAGGAATACACCAAGGCACATCATAATTACATTAGCCAAGGTAAAAATGAAGGAGAGAATCCTAGAAGCAGCAAGAGACAAGGAGACAGTAACCTACAAAGGAGTTCCCATCAGACTGTCAGCTGATTTCTCAAAAGAGACCTTGCAAGCAAGAAGGGGATGGAAAGAAGTATTCCAAATCATGAAAAGCAAGGACCTACATCCAAGATTACTCTATCCAGCAAAGCTTTCATTTAGCATGGAAGAGCAGATAAAGTGCTTTTTAGATAAGGTCAAGTTAAAGGAGTTCATCATCACCAAGCCCTTATTTTATGCAATGTTAAAGGGACTTATCTAAGAAAAAGAAGATAAAAAACATGTATAGTAAAATGACGGTAAACCTACAATTATTAACAACCACACCTAAAACAAAAGCAAAAAGAAACTTAGTGAACAACTAGAACAGGAACAGAGCCATAGAAATGGAGATCGCATGGAGTGTTAGCAACAGGGGAGTAGAAGGAGGAGAGAAGGGGAAAAGGTACGGACAATAGGTAGCATAGATGGTAGGCAGAAAACAGACAGGGGTAGGGCAAGAATAGTATGGGAAATGTAGAAGCTAAAGAACTTATGACACATGGACATGAACTAAAGCGGGGGAATGTGGGTGGGAGGGGGTGTGTAGGGTGGAGGGGAATGAAGGGGGGAAATAGGACAACTGTAATAGCATAATTAATAAAATATATATATTTTTTTAATTTCTAAGCCATGATGGCTCTGTTGGTTGGAGCATCTCCTGATATACCGAAGTTGCAGGTTTGAGGTGTCCAGGTGAGGGCATCTACAGAAATCAATCAATGAGCGCATGGGTGAGTGGAGCAAATTGATGTTTCTCCCTCAGAAAAAAACTGTAAAAGAAATTAATCAATAAATAATAAAATAAAATAACTTAAAAACGTTTTATTTCTATACACTAGCAATGAATACTGCATTTTGCTATGCATTTTGTTCCCCATGTTTTTGTGCACATTATACACAGGATTATGCCCATTATTATACCCACAGTGCATAATTATACTCATGTATAATGTACATCTTTATTTTTCCCTCAAACATTTGGGCAAAAAAAATGTGCTATACATGGCAAAAAAAAGTCCTAAACTTCTGCCCTGAAAACAGTGTTGAAAAAAGTTAAAGATCTAAATGAATGGTAAGACTCTATGTTCATGGATCAAAAACTTAACATTGTCAACATCACAAGACTCCTGAACTGATCTATGCCTCAACACAATCACCTGTGCAGGTGGTTTTTTTTTGTTTTGTTTTTTTTTTTTTGCATAAATAGATTCTAAATTTCATATGGAAATGCAAAGAACACAGAAAAGAAAAAATAATCTTTAAAAAGAGCAAAGTTGAAGGACTCATGCTTCCTGATTTCAAAACTTACTACAAGGCTTCAGTAATCACGACAGTGTGGCACTGGCATAAATTCAGATCAATGAAACAGGATTCAGAAACAAGAAATATACTGGTGTATTTATACTCAGGTGATTTTACACAGGTTGAACCCTTACTTTATAGCATATACAAAAATTAAATGGGTGATAGAACTAATGTAAGGGCTAAAACTATAAAACTCTTAGAAAAAAATATAAGATTAAATTTTTGTGACCTTAAGGTCAAGAACAAAGTTGTAAAATTGATACAATCCAACTTAGTGTAAAGCCACAGTAATCAAGATGGTGTAGTACTGGTGAAAGAATAGACATAGATTCTGTGAAACAGAACAGAGAGCCCAGAAATAGACGCATATAAATGTAGTCAAAGGATCTTTGATAAAAAAGCAAAGGCAATATAGTGCAGAAATGACAATCTTTTCCATTTTATTTTAATCCTCACATGAGGATATGTTTATTGATTTTAGAAAGAGAGGGAATGACAAAAGGAGGGAGAGAAACATCGATATGAGAAAGAAACTTCGATTAGTTGTATTCTATACACACCCTGACCAGGGAATCAAACCCGCAACCTTTTTTTTGGTGTATGGACAATGCTCCAACCCACCCAGCCAGGGCAGAAATGACCGTCTTTTCAATAAATGGTGCTGAAACAACTGGACATCCACATGCAAAAAAAAAAAGGGTATCTAGACATAGACCTCATACCTTTCACAAATATAAACTCAAAACAGATCACGACCTAAACGTAAAATGCCAAAATTTATAATATTCCTAAAATATAGGAGAAAAACTAGGTGGCTAATGGTTTGGCAATGACTTTCAGATATAATACAAAAGGTATGATCCATGAAAAAAAGAAATGATTAGATGAAATTCATTAAAATTAAAAACTTGCTCTGTGGAAGACAAGGTCAAGAAAATGAGATGATATACTGAAGACTGGGAGAAAATATTTGCAGAATATATTTCTGACAAAAGACTTACCCAAAATATACAACGAACCCTTAAAATTCAACAATAAGAAAACAAACAGCCTGATTAAAAAAATGGGCCAAAGACCTTGACAGACACCTCACCAAAGAAGATATACAGATGCAAAAAAGCAATTAAAAAGATGGTCCTCGCCATATGTCATCAGGGAAATATAAATTCAAGTAAGACGCCACTACACACCTATTAAAATGTCCAAAATCCAGAACACTGACAGCACCAAGTACTGATGAGGAAGTAGAGCAACAGGAACTCTCATCCACTGCTGGTGGAAATATAAAATGATACAGTCACTTTAGAAATATTTGGCAATTTCCTACAAAACTAAAATACTCTTCTGTGATCCTTGGTATGTACTGACCTAAAGGAGTCGAAAACTTATGTTCACACAAAAACTACACATGGATGTTTCATCATAACTGCCAAAACTTGAATGCAATCAGGATGTCCTTCCATAGTTAAATGGATAACTATTATCCAGACAATGGAATATTATTCAATGATTTAAAAAAAAAAAAAAAAAGGAGCTATCAAGTCTTGAAGAGACATGGAGAAACTTTAAAAGCATGAAAGTGGAAAAAAAACAATTTGAAAGACTACATATCATCTGATTCTAACTAGGAAAAGATAAAACTATGGAAACAGATTAAAGGTCAGTAGTTGCCATGTGTTTGGGGGCAGGAAAAACTTAGCAGACACTTCCTTAACCAAGTCATCAATGTGGATACTCCCACAATGAGACAAGGTAACACAATGTGCCTCCTGACATAAAGTACTGTGAAGGAGACAATGTCATTACTGTGATATGGTCTTACAAAAAAAAGTGAGCAACCTGAGTCTAATCACAGGGAAACATCACACAGATCCAAATTAAGGGACTTTTTAAAATCCTCACCCAGGGACATACTTATTGACTTTAGAGAGAAGGGAAACGAGGGAGAAAGAGAAGAAGAGAAACACCAATCAGTTGCTTCTTTTGTGCATACTGATCTGGGGCCAAACCCGCAACCTACGTATGTGCCCTGACCAGGGTTCGAACTATGCCCCAACCAACTGAGCCACACTGGCCAGGGCGAGGGACATTCTTAAAGAATTGACTTACATTCTTCAAATATGTCAAATTCATGAAAGACAAAACTGAGGAATTGTTCCAGATCAAAGATGACTTAGGACAACTAAATACAATGTAATGAATATAGCTAAAAAGGTTATTACTGAGACAACTGACAACTTGAATAAGAACTGTAAATCCAATAATATTATATCAACATTTAACTTCTTGATTTTGAAAACTGTACTATAGTTTTTCAAGACATTCTATAAGAACCACAGATTTCAAAATTCTTAATCACAGGAAAACCCACAGGGAAGTATTCAGAGGTAAGGGGGTATAATACCTGTAACAGTTCTCAAATGGTTCAGGAAGAAGAATGTGTTTAAATATATACATAAAAGTATATGAGTACAAACGTGTGTGTGGGAGGGGAAGAAAAATAAATGGGACGAAATGTGAATATCAGTAAATCTTGGTAAAGAGCATATGACAATTCTTTGAACTACTTTTATAGTATTTCTGTATGTTTAAAATTACATCAAAATAAAAAGATACAAAAAAAGAAAGCCGATTACAAAAAAATATAAATTACAGATAAGGATTGATATTGATAATTTAATACAGCTTCATTTATCATGATACCGTTCTAAATGATCACATATATTTGATTAAAAAATATTCATTATTTTATAAGGCCTACCTACTATTAATCTGTCTATCCTAAAAGAAAAGTATTTTTTAAGCCATCAACATAATACAGGGTGGAGCAAAAGTGAGTTTACAGTGGTTTGTATGGAATATAATAATTAATAAATAGTAACACAAAAGTAAACTGTCTTACACAGTTTAAAAGATAAATTGAAAACCTACTTTTGCTTCACCCTGTATACATTAAGTTAAATTTGATCATTAGACCCTCTACAAGGTACAAAGCTAAATAGTTATTCGATTCTCCCCCCACTGATTGAATAAATCTCCAAGTAACTGCTAAAATTAGAAATTATACCAGATGGAGCCGGAATTTTTGAAACTAATTTTCTTAATTTACCCTGAAAATGTGACTTAGTTTAATTCCACTGCCACGTTCCTTCTCCTACACTTAAAGGAGCTAATTAACCCACTTAGGGAAGGACTCAGTCGCTCACCTGTGGCTCAACAATCTAGCAAACGGCTGCTATGCGATACCACGGTCATGTCAGAACTCACTGCAAGCCAGGAAGTGGAATATCCCAAGTCAAGATGCAGAGCTACTTACTTCTCTTCACACAAGGAGTTACTTCCTTTTTAGTTAACACTGTTCCTGTGGTTATAATTTTTAGATGACAGGTTTTCCAAAGCTTTATCTAAACACTTTGTAAAAATATCTTACCTTTAGAAAAACTGTATTCAAACTCCAGAACACTGTTTTCACTTACAAAATAGTCACACTTCAGTCAACTACCTTTTGCCCTTAAGCACAGAGTTTAAAATTGGCTACACTAAGCCCTGGCTGGTGTAGCTCAGTGTATTGAGAGCCGGCTGCAAACCAAAGCATCCCAGGTTCGATTCCCAGTCAGGGCACATGCCTGGGTTGCAGGCCACGGCCCCCAGCAACCCCACATTGATGTTTCTCTCTCTCTCTCTCTCTCTTTCTCCCTCCCTTCCCTCTCTAAAAATAAATCTTTAAAAATTTTTTTAAAAATAAAATAAAATTGGCTACAATGTGTGCGTTGTGACTTTTGTGGATTTTCCCTACATATATAATTAATATTTTGATAGCTCCACATGGCCTGTTACTTTATAAACCGGTCTCAAAGTTTTTCAACATCTTTTTACTAATAAACACTGAAGCAAAGATTATACAACATCCAAAAGGGAAATTTTTTTAAAGTGCACATAAGAATTCTTATGTGCTTCTTAACAACCAAAATAAGTAAGTAATGAAGCTATAAAAATTGATTGCTAGGAGAAAGGTGATTAGAGACAAAGGATAAATGGAAAAAGTGATAACCCTCCTGTAAGTTCTGCCCACAGAGCAGCAGTTCACTGTAACTGCCTTTGGGACAGGGCTGTTAAAGACATCTAGAACAGATGAAGTTAAACTTACTGTAATTTCCTATACCAAAGGGAATGTGTCAGATCAAGAAAAAAGAGCATATGCAGGTAGCTAGCATATGCATGAACTTCTTTATTTAAGGAGATTATTAGGAGCTCAACAAATAGTGGCTAACTCCTGAGTGTTAGAAATGTATTGTTTCATTTAATCCACTTGACAATCCACATCTCCATTTTACATTTGGAAAAACTGAGACTCAGAGAAGTTAAGTAATTTGCCTTTGATCAGCTGAAACTGAACCTAGATGCACACAGCACAGCCTTCAATCTCTATCAATGGGCAAAAGTGTTCTGGAAGAGCAAACTGTAAACTTTAAACTAAGGAGGTACTTTCCAAAATACAAACTTCCCCACTTCAGTAACTGATAAAAAAGCAGATATTTTTATTTGTAACCTAACCCACTTAAATTGCTTTTGTACTACTTATAAATAATTTGCTAGAGATAAAATTTTTTAAATTTTTATATTGGAAAAGATCTTCGAAGAATAAACATTACTACCTTATTACCTACACTTGTATAATATTGTCACCATAAAGATCAAGTTAGAGAACACCAAACTACCCTTAAGGAAAGTCATTCAAAAAATCCAAGGGGCAGCAGGGTGGGTGAAGGTGGAAGAGGGTACAGAGGGATAAATGATAATGAAAAAAATACAATAAAAAATGTAAAAAAAAAATTCCATGTCATTACATTGTACAAGCAGAAAACAACTCAGTTGCCTGATGGAAATATACTTCCTATCTTTCTCTTTTTTCTGCCTAAGAGTTATTGCTCTTCCTTTAGGGAGCAAGAGTCCCAACATCCAGCCAAGTTTTCCATTTAATCCCCTAAGTAGTCCACTGCACTGTGTATTATAAATTAAAGAATTGCACTTCTAAAAACACTTGTTTTCTGCCCTGGCTGGTGTGGTTCAGTGGACTGAGTGCCAGCCTGAGAATCAAAGTGTGGCCAATTCGATTCCCAGTCAGGGCACAGGCCTGGGTTGCAGGCCAGGTCTCCAGTGCAGGGGGTTGTTGGAGGCAACCACACATTGATATTTCTCTCCCTCTCTTTCTCCCTCCCTTCCCCTCTCTCTAAAATAAATAAATAAATAAAATCTTTAAAAAATAAAAAATAAAATAAAAACACTTGTTTTCTTTCAACATGTTTTACAAACCACAGAGACAGGTACTTTCAGATATAATTGGCATCTATTATAGGATAATATCCGTCGTTAAAGGATATGATTTGGAGGAAGAAAGTTCCAGCTCAAGACCTGATTGGCAAGCGCAAGGTAGCGCTGAAATACTGAGGACATCTGAGCACTGAGGTTTTCCCGCCTGCTGAACTCCTGCAGAACTTCCACCGTCAACATGAAGATCTGACGAAGGTCTTCTTCCTGCAGTGAATAAGTCACAAGTATTTTTATGTCAAAGACTTATTCAAAATGCATTCTCTTTTAGAACCATAAAAGAAAAAAAAACACAAAGCAAAAACCTTAATATTTTCAATGGAAAACACTATTTCTTTAGGAACATTTTCCATTTTCAGGCCTGCTCATAATTTTCACCCCAGTGAACTTTCAAATGACATCAGTTTGAACACATTTACTGTGACATGAGGGCTATTCTGTGGAGAGGAGAATCTGACAACTAGACAGAGCTGGAGGGGTCAGTTGATCTAGTGCAGGCCCCTCGGATTTAAGCCAGTGCCTTCATATAACATACTTCAGAGCCAAACAATACACACAAGACAAAGAGCCCACACCATCTGCAATAACATTTTAAATACACAGCCCTTGTGGGCATTCTGCCAGGCCTATTTTTAAGGCCAGCAAAATCCCACCAATTGAAGCACTGTTATCTAAACACTGTACGAACAAAATAAACTAAGAATCTTTATAGTACTATTTCCTATTTGTTCTGTCTTTAGACTATCATTAAACAAGTATCTTTAAATTGTCATTTATGTTCACCAAACCTATCACTTTATTATATCCTATAAAATCACAACACAAACCTTCAGGAGTAGGCTGTCACTCAACCAGATGAAATAAATGTCCACACTGCACTGGGAACAGACTGTATAAAAAGTGAACAATCTGATCATTAAAACATAAGAACAAATATACCAATACCTGAAAAACTCTTTTGCAGTTACCATGGAATTCCATACTCAGTCCGATGTTGCTAGTTTTACTTGAACTTGAGAATTCACTCAATAGGGCAGTCAGAATAGAACAGGCCAGAGTTTGCTATAATTATTGGATAAGAAATAATTAAGAGGCATTATTTTTCTAATGCTTTGTTCAAACATAATGAAACATTTTCTATGTTTAGATCTTCCGGTCAGAAATTCAGATGGAGAGAATAATGATCAGCTCTGCTTTCCTAATGGCCTAGTAATTGTTAGCAGTTCCTTCTTAATTCCAGTTACCCAAATCCATCTAAGACTTGAACTCAGGTCATACTCCTAACTCCATCATAGAGTGCAAGTGATATTTTAGTACAATCAATGTTTAATTCATTGTGTCATTTAATTCACACAACAATCCACACCCCATTTTACCTTTGAAAGAAGTGAGATTCAGAGACATAAAGAGTGAAGGATAGCTGAGATTGAGCCCAGGTCTGTCTATGCTCATTTGAGGGTAAAATGTACTTCCAAACAGATGAAAAATAAAAAGTTTATAGTCTCCAAAACATTAACCAGGTAGTACTCGAAAGTTCTTCAAATTGAAAATGAAGATTTCTCTTCTCAATGGCTCTATCCAGCAGGCACCTAATATCAATTCATTGTTTCTATTCACAAGACTATTTAGAGTCAAGGTGCTATGGATGAAGAGGATACAAATTATTTGGGCACATTTCCAGGAGTTAAAAAGAAATATGCTCACTACCTCTGAACAACCAAAGATTAAAGTCAAGATGATACTATTTATGCAAGCTTACACAACAGCTGAACAGTCATCCCACCCACCAACTGCCACATCTTTGTTCAGAAATGCTTCTGATGTCAGTACCTTAACCATAGAGATGCTTATCTTGGCAAATCTTAGCAAACATACATAAAACCAAATTCCCAAAGATTGCCATCAGTTGGTAATAGTAGAAGCTGAATGACAGTTACATGAGTGACCAATAAAATATACTATTTTGTATATTTTTGCATGTCTGAAATTTTCCTCTAGAACTACAAAAATTAAATTCTTATTTGCTTCAATCTCAACTTTGTAATTTTACCTCAAAATGTACATTTAATATAAAAATGTCCTCTCTTCCACAAATGGTCAAGAGAAGCATACAATTCAAGTTTAACTGCCTTTGCACGGCCCCAGGCACATGGAGGAAAAAACTGGTCTAAGGAACCAGGCACTGAGGAGCCTCTTATGAAGAAAACAGTTCATCACATTTCATTTTATAGTTTAAAGGGATCTTAGAAACTCATCAAGTACAATCCCTTCATTTTTTTAGTTAACAAAAATGTAATTAAAAATGAGTTTCTTTTAAAATGGTATATTAATGATTATAATGCCACCAATCAAAGCTTCACAGATACACTGAAATAACAATGGGATCAACTATGGACGTAGTTTTTAAATACAGCTGGGCTTTAGTGAGGAGAACAGGCATTAAATTCAAATTAATAAAATTCAAAGGGAAAAGTTAACTCATAAGGATCTAACAATGTATTACAACCTCCTGTTATTCTGAAAATAAGTTTTAGTATCCTACATTTTTCTGTCATTTAGCTTTAGCTTTTCTCCTGTCCTTTCTAAATATCTCACTGAATAGAATATTATAAACCCAGAGTATTCATTCTCACAAATAATTATCTATAATAGTTTTGCACAAATAATTTACAACTTGCCACAAAGTTTTTTGGTTACCAAATTATATTCACCACAAAGTGGCATGTTTGTTTTTTTAACTATGCTCACATTCAGATTTTCAGTAACACAACTCTACTGGCTGAAACCTGTACTGCCCTGACCAGATAGCTCAGTTGGTTAGAGCCTTGTCCCCATTAGTCAAAGTTGTGAGTTCAGTTCTGGTCAGGGCACATATAAGAAGCTACCAATGAATGCATAAGTGGAACAACAAATCGACGTTTGACTCTCTCACTCAAGTCAAGAAATTTGAAAAACAAAAAAATTTTTTAAAGAACCCTGAGCCCTGGTTGGTGTAGCTCAGTGGGTTGAGTGCTGGCCCATGAACCAGAGGGTCGCCAGTTCAATTCCCAGTCAGGGCAGATGCCTGGGTTATGGGCCGGGTCCCCAGTGGGTGAGATTGGCCGGGGCGGGGGGGGTGCAATCACACATTGATCTTTCTCTCCCTCTCCTTCTCCCTCCCTTCCCCTCTCTCTAAAAATAAATAAATAAAACATTTTAAATAAATAAATAAACAAACAAACGAGCCCTGACTAGTGTGGCTCAGTTGGTTGGAGCATCCTTCCATAAACCTAAAGGTCACGGGTTCAATTCCCAGTTAGGGCACATACCTAGGTTGCAGATTCGATCCCTGGTGGGGTCTCATATGAAAAGTAATCGATCCATGTTTTTCTCTCACCTTGAAGTTTCTCCCTCTCTCTACCCCTCTTCCCCTCTCTCTAAAATAAATAAGCATGTCATCATCAATAAGCAAGCATGTCCTCGAATGAGGGAAGGGAGGGAGGAAGATGCACTCACAACAAAGCTTTACTTTTGTGTGAAATAAACACTTCCTAAGATTACATGTATGTGTTGTAGTCAAGACGCAAAAAAATGGGTAAAGGAAAAGAGCAGAAGCAATGAAATGTAAGACCCTTTTTAAAGTTAAGACTGCTCAGAAAAAACTCAAGACTTTTCAAAGTGTCTCCTTTACCTACAAATTTTACCAAACATACAAAGAACCCTCAATGGAATGAGATTTCTTTTGAGGTGTAGCAATAAAGACATCCCTCCAAAATAGCAACCATTCACTCTAAGTACTAATTCACCCATGAAAGAAAGTATTTTTTTTAAGTTCTAGCTAAGATAGACGCGCAGGTAGAAACCCTTCACGTCCTCGCACAACAGAAAGGAGGACAACAACCAGTCTGAAATCAATAAACAACCAAAAGCGCCAGAAAATCAAACTGCATGAAATTCCAACAATCAAGGAATTAAAGAAAAAATCAACCCAAACAACCAGACCAGTAAGGCAGTGGATGGCCGGCCAACTCAGAAAAACCTCCAAGATGCATGGATATTGGGGATGGGGCTGGCTGCCCAGCTCAGCAGGCTGCGCAAGGGGCTGACTTAAGGAGACTCAGAGGTGGCTATGGGCTACAACTGGGGTTGCCATGGTAGGAGAAGCTCCCAGTCTCACAGGACAGTCTGTTGAAAAGTGCACTAGACCCTGGCTGGCGTAGCTCAGTGGATTGAGTGCAGGCTGCGAACCAAAGTGTCACAGATTCGATTCCCAGCCAGGGTACATGCCTGGGTTGCAGGCCATAACCCCCAGCAACCACACATTGATATCCCTCTCTCCCTCTCTCCCTCTCCCTCTCCCTCTCCCTCTCTCTCCCCCCCCTCCCCCACTTCCCTCTCTAAAAAAATAAATAAATAAAATCTTAAAAAAAAAAAAGTGCGCTAGAGATGAGCAGGCAAGCCACACCGTTCCCTTTCTGGCTCCTCCCCCCATAGGCAGCGCCACTGCAAAGCAAGGTGGGTTGCCCTGCCCAAGTGAATACCTAAGGCCCCATCCCCTTACAACCTATCAGCTACGCCAAGACAAAGAAATATGGTCCAAATGAAAGAAGAGAGTAGAGCCTCAGAAAGAGAGCTAAGCGAGGAGAAGATTGCCAATCTATCTGATGGAGAATTTAAAGCCCCGGTAATCACAATGCTCACAGATCTGATTGAGCTTTGTTGAAAAATGAAAGAACAAATGAAGGACACCCAAAGTGAAATAAAGCAGAATGTTCAGGGAACCAACAGTGATGGGAAGGAAACCAGGACTCAAAGCAACAATTTGGAACAAAAGGAAGAAATAAACATCCATTCAGATCAAAATGAAGAAACAAGAATTCGAAAAAGTAAAGAGACTCTTACAAACCTCTGGGACAATCTGAAACGTTCTGACATCCAAATTACAGGAGTGCCAGAAGGAGAAGAACAAGAGCAAGAAATTGAAAACTTATTTGAACAAATAATGAAGGAAACTTCCCCAATCTGGCAAAGGAAACAGACTTCCAGGAAGCTCAGGAGTTCAGAGAGTCCCAAGTTGGACCCAAAGAGTAACACACCAAGGCACATCATCAAGTTACCCAAGTTTAAAGACAACGAGAGGATCTTAAAAGCAAACAGAAAAGGAAAGTTACCTACAGAGGAGTTCCCATTAGACTATCAGCTGATTTCTCAAAAGAAACCTTGCAGGCAAGAAGGGGCTGCAAAGAAGTATCTGAAGCCATGAAAGGCAAGGACCTACATCCAAGATTATATCCAGCAAAGCTATCATTTAGAATGGAAGGGCAGATCAAGTGCTTTCCAGATAAGGTCAAGTTAAAGGCCTCCTCACTACCAAGCCCTTATTATATGAAATGTTACAGGGAATTATCTAAGAAAAAGAAGATAAAAAACATGTACAGTAAAATGACAGCAAACTCACAACTATCAACAAATGAACCTAGTAAGAAAAGAAAAACAATGGAAACAAAAACTAAGCAAACAACCAGAACAGGAACAGAAATCAGAGAAATATATATCACCTGGAAGGATTTCAGGGGGATGAGGGAAGGGGGGAATGGGGGAGAAAGGCACAGGGAAGAAGTATAGTAGGTAGGCATAGGGAGAGATAAAAAATGTATGGGAAACAGAGGACTCAAAGAACTTATATGTACAACCCATGGATGTGGACTAAGATGGCGGAATGCTGGAGGGTTGCGGGGACAGGGTGGAGCGGGGGATAGAAGGGGGAAAATTGGATAAACTCTAATAGCATAATCAATAAAAAATATTCTTTTAAAAAAGAAAGTACTTTTTTTTTATTCTCACCGGAGGACAAGCTCATCAATTTTAGAGGGAGAGAAACATCAATCGGCTGCCTCTCACACCTGCCCTGACCAGGGACAAAACCTGCAGCCCAGTTGTGTGCTACAACCAGGATCAGAATACTTGACCCTTTGGTCCACAGGACAGCGCTCCAACTGAGCTGCACAGGCCAGAGCAAGAAAGTACATTCTTAATCCATGATAATCAAAACAAAACACTGCCTTACTATAAACTTAGCTCTCTAAACATTTTGTTTTTAAATAACATTTTCTTTCTGCAAAAATAATGTATCTTCATCTATTAAAAGAAAATCGGGTAAGTACAGAAAAGCACAAAGGGAATAAAACTGCCCACACTCCTACCACCCAAAAGCTACTACTCTTAACATTTGTTCACAGCTTCCCAATATGTTAATGCACAGGTAACATTACATACACACCATTACCATGAACCCAGATGTCCTGTTTTGTATTCCCCTCTTTCCTCTTTATAATTATGAAATAAAACCATAAATTTTTAAAGCAACTGTGTTCTTTTCAAATTTACCACTCAAAGATTTAAGAAATACAAGAGAATAAATTGTGCAACATGGTTAGAGTTGTCACCAGAAATCAAATATTCTGGTTTCAATGTACCTCACATTACTAGCTTTCAAAGAACTAAGTAAGAGATTTTCATCATTAAATGATACCAAATAGTTTAATCACTCCTTAACTTGGAAGCCCTGTAAGGACTTGAGAGTAGTACCTTAAATATTAATCATACTATACCACTAATGCTCACAGGCACCAAGAGAACAGAAATTCCTGGAAAATAAAAAATGACTGAGTATTGATTGTGCATCAAAAGAGCAAAGCACCTCTGCACGTATCAACAGAGTATTCCCTCCTATTCATAAAGAAGTTAAACACATCACAATGCATATAAGACTCATTTCCCAATGTGTTCACTCATTTTCAGTATTTAATTATCAATTAAATTAAATCTCAATAAAATAAAGTTACTTTCACAGTAGGTACATTATAATGAAAATAGCTCATTACAGCAAACTAAAGCTATACTAAAATGTACAGCTTTATACATTTTACTGCAGCAAACAGCAAACTAAAATGTTATCCTAAAAATAGAAAAGGGGACAGCTCCTTCTCAGGAGGGAGGGAAGAAGGGAGGAAAAGGGAGAGAAAGGGGAAGCACCCAATCCACCTATGTGAGGTCACAAGTGTTTGTTTTTCTTATCCTGTAGAAGGTTCCCCTGTGCTTGCTTTAGACTTGTAAACCCTAAATGGTTATCCCAAGTGCATTACCTCTGAACCCCCCAGTGATCAGTACTGTCAAGCACTGTCTCTCTGTCCTGTCACAGTTAGGGCTAGCTAGTATTTCTGTACTGGATACAGTAAATCTGATACTCAAGTGAGTCAAAAACAAAAGCTTTTCTAAATAATTTAGAGTGGTAAATTTCAATGAAATCTGATCAAAGTTGACTGACTGATAAACAGGAGACTATGAGATTGTTTACTAAAGTTTACAGGGATTAGGCTAGTATAAATACCATTAGTACAAGTCTGAGACTTATCAATGATCAAAAAGAATTAAGTGAATATCTGTTCATTTTTCAAATGCAGCAAACATTTTCAATGGAACTTACTTCACGTAAATGTTCCCAAAAGACTTATTTCTACGGCACTTAACTATCTGATGCTATAATATAAATACATGGAATCTACTAACATGCACAGGCTTCACATGCCATGACCAAATGGCAACAGAGCCCAGGCTCTTTGATTTATACATCACACTCATTTTTTTTTGGTGGTCCTCGGTTGTTGCCACTCACTTGACTAGTACTAAGCAGATATTCTAAATTGATAATTCTCATTTCCAAGTTAGAAACCAAATCACACAATTTACTAAAACTACATCCCAAATAAATTCTAAATACTGCTGGACTCTCCAAAGTCCAATATAAGAACCCCACCAGGTGTCCAACCTTTTGGCATCTCTGGGCCACACTGGAAGATGAAGAGTTGTCTTAGACCACAGGTTCAATATACAAACAGTAAAGAAAGCTGATGAGCAAAAAAATAGGTTTCAAGTAAATTTAAGATTTTGTGTTGGGCTGCATTCAAGTCATCTTAGGCCACATTGTGGCCCGTGGCCACCGGTTGGACACTGCTGGAACTTTAGACAAAGAAGTCAGGAAATCTCGGTCATGACAGTCCAGGATTTACCACTTCAGGTAACTGAGGGCAACTCCATTCTGTCTTGGCCTCAATCTTCTCATCTACAAAAAGTGTCACTATCCTCTGCCCTGCCTAATTCATGTGATTGTCCTAAGGTCCAAATCAAATCACACAGGTAAAAATACCATGTAAAATGTAACAGTTTCCCATAAGGTAAAGAAGCAAAGGGACTTTTTAAAATGTTAGGTATTTCATTGTACTTTTTTCTCACATTTTTTTATTGCTATTCAAGTAGTTGTCTCCATTTTCGCTCCACCACTGCCCACAACCCCAGCCATCCCCACTTTCACCCTTGATCCTACCCCACTTTGCTTTGTCCATGTGTCCTTTATACATGTTCCTGACAACCCTTCCCCGTTTTCCCCCATTATCCTCTCCTACCTCCCCATTGGCTACTATCAGTTTGTTCTTAATTTCAATGCAAAAGTCTTTTTATCATCATAAAAAATAATCACCTAGCCCTGACCAGTGACCAGTGTGGCTCAGGTGGCTGGGCATCACCCAGTAAAGCAAAAGGTTGCCATTTGAATCCCCAGTCAGGGCACACACGCCTGGGTTGCAGGTTCAGTCACTGGTTGGAGATTCAACCCACAGACATTTCTCTCTCACATCAATGTTTCTCTCCCTCTTTTTCTCCCTCCCTTCTCCTCTCTCTAAAAAGGAATAAATAAAATAATTTTTAAAATCACTTATTTTGGCTTTTCTGGTCCTACTTCTTAATTATCTACATTCCACCAAATTAAAAACACAGCGTAAGTAATCAATTAATAGGGGAAAGCTGTAACTAAAGCATCATTAAAGAGTAGATGCTCAGTAAATGTTACCTGGATTAATGAGTCACCTTTATCTCTACACCTAACACTGTATAACACAAAAGTGAAAAATGAATATACGATGTACTCCCTATATTTCTAGCTGTTGATAAATTTCAAAAAAGAAAATTTAAATATGTAGAATAAGCAGAAGAAATTCAATGAGACCTCAAGGTTATAAAATAATCTAATCTGTTCTCTTTTAATGAAGTACTGAAAACCCACAAGTTAATTTACTAATAACTAAGTAATTGCTGTCTTCACATTGAAGTCTTCACATTAAAATCTTAACAGCAGCATTCTTATTTCTAGTAAAAGTCACTGATTTTGTGAAATCAGTAGAAAAAACACCCTAAGAGATAGCTTGCCTTACTCACCAGATTACTACTGTAATCACAAGCTACTCAAACACTAACACCAGCTGACAAAATAAAATACTCTTGTTCAGGGAGAGGACTATCTTTTATTAATAGCCTGGCTCTCACCCTGGTAGCTTTACTACCAAGAATAAACTATATGAAATGTTGCCGTACACACAGACTTCCAGCTGCTCCTCTAAGCAAACATCAATGAGACTTGTGATAAGAGAGATTAAGCTGGTATCACATCCAGGGCAGCACTGCTGTGGACAAGTGAGTTTCTTACCTACTTCCCTCCCACATGGCAAAGACAAAAAAAAGGAAACTTAAATGCTAAATTAAACATTAAAAGCAATTTAATGTATGACTACTTTCAAAGGAAATTAACATGAAATAGATTAAAAATTTGCTTGAATGTTAATTTCAAATAAAAAATTTAGCTGCTTTCCTTAGGAAGTCAAAGTCTCCATATCCATATCTCTCAAACTAATAGACAGTAGATCTGACCCTCGCAAACTACAATGTAGTAACCTCAGCAACCTTCATAGCCATGGAATACAGCTTGTCCACAGAGAAAGGCATGAAACTGTATTCGCATAATTACTCTAAGAATACAACACAATACATGGAAAACAGTACTGTTTAAACAATATAATCTCCTGCCCTGGCTGGTGGGATCAGTAGCTTGAGCTCCCACCTGTGAACCAAAAGGTCACCAGTTCAATTCCCAGTCATGGCACATGCCTGGATTGCTAGCAGGTCTCCAGTTGGGGGCACGTAAGAGGCAACCGACTGATGTTTCTCTCATACATTGATTATTCTGTCCCTTTCCCTCTCTCTAAAAATAAATAAAATCTTTAAATAATAATAAATAAATAATTTCCTTAGAAATATTTTATGAAATTTAATAATAAATAAATAATTTCCTTAGAAATATTTTATGAAATTATATACTCTTCCATAAAATGATCAGTAGAGAATCAAGACTATAAAAGATTTTTTAAATATTTAAGAAATATTTTAAAGTAGAGATAATATGTGGGTTTTCTACTTTTTTATAAACACAATTAGTTTTCACTCATGAATACTTTCTATTGATTTTCAATAGTTAAAATATTGTTTGACAGAAAAAGATCATTTAGCCCTGGACAGTATTGCTCAGCTGTTTAGAGCATCATCCCATAAACTGAAAGGTTGTGGGTTCAATTCCCATTCAGGGCACATACCTAGGTTGTGAGTTCATTCCCTAGTCACAGTGCATATGGGAGGCAATCAACCAATGTTTCTCTCCCATACCAAGGTTCTCTCCCTCTCTCTCCTTGTCCTCCCCTCCCTATAAAATCAACAAGTATGTCCTTGAGGGGAAATTTTAAAATATATAATTTAACAGCATTCGTGGCCTAAGATTATGTAAGTAAAGGGGTGAGATCACTAGGGAGATCCATACCTGCTGAATGCTTACTAAAAGCACTGGGTGCTCTCTCCTCTGCTGGGCAGCCCCTAAGTGTGTATCCACAATAAAAATCGGCATATCATACTGTACTGGCCCAAACTTACTCAGAACATGTACATTAGACTAGTACAAGGGGAGAGGCCACCAAAAAATATACTCTTAGAGATGGAAGAGAAAAAGCCAGACTACAGTTTTTGGCAACAAGGGTGTGGGGAAAGTTAGTTACTTAGCTCATGAGGTCACTCTTCTTTCACCCACAGAAAACCATCACCTATCTTTTTCTTCAAATCTCTCTTTTTGTCAATTATATTTTATTGATTATGCTATTGCAGATGTTCCATTTTCCCTTTATTACTCTCTGCCCTGCACACCCCCTCCCATCCACATTCTACTCCCCTTAGTTCATGTCCATGGGTCCTACATATTAAGTTCTTTGCCTTCTCCATTTCCTATATTATTCTTAACCTCCCCCTGTCTATTTTCTACCTACCATTCATGCTACTTATTCCCTATACCTTTCCCCTCATTCCCCACCTCCCCTTCCCCACTGATAAGCCTGCATGTGATCTCCATTTCTGTGATTCTGTTCCTGTTCTAATTGTTTGCTTAGTTTCTTTTTGTTTTTTAGGTTCAGTTGATAGTTGTGAGATTGTTGTCATTTTACTGTTCATATTTTTAACATCTTTTTCTTAGATAAGTCTCTTTACCATTTCATATAATAAGGGCTTGGTGATGATGAACTCCTTTCACTTGACCTTATCTGGGAAGCACTTGATCTGCCCTTCCATTCTAAAGGATGCCTTTGCTCGATAATCTTGGATGTAGGTAGGTCCTTGGATGTAGGTCATGACTTTGGATACTTTTTTCCAGCCCCTTCTTGCCTGTAAGATTTCTTTTGAGAAACCAGCTGATAGTCTAATGAGAACTCTTTTGTAGGTAACTCTCTCCCTTTCTCTTTGCTTTTAAGATTCTCTCCTTCTCTTTAATCTTGGTTAATGTAATTATGATGTGCCTTGGTGTGTGCTTCCTTGGGTCCAACTTCTTTGGGACTCTCTAAGCTTGCTGGACTTCCTGGAAGTCTATTTCCTTTGCCAGATTGAGGAGGTTCTCCTTCATTACATTTTCAAATAAGTTTTCCATTTCTTGCTTTTCTTCTTCTCCTTCTGGCACCCCTATGATTCTGATGTTAAGAGTATTTAAAGTTGTCCTGGAGGTTCTTAAGCCTCTCCTTATTTTTTTGAATTCTCGTTTCTTCATTCTGTTCCAGTTGAATGTTTATTTCTTCCTTCTACTCCAAACAGTTGATTTGAGTCCCGGTTTCCACCCCGTCACTGCTGGTTCCCTGTACATTTTCCTTTATTTCACTTTTCATAGCCTTCACTTTTTCTTCTATTTTGCAACCATACTCCACCAATTCTGTGAGTATTCTAATTACCAGTGTTTTGAACTGTGCATCTCATAGGTTTGCTATCTCTTCGTCACTTAGTTGTACTTTTTCTGGAGCTTTGATCTGTTGTTTCTTTTGGGCCATTTTTGTTTTGTCTCAGTATACCTGTTATGTAGTAAGGTGTGAATCCTTAGGTATTCACCAGGGCAGGACAAGCTACATGTCTGCCTTGTGGCGCTGTATGTGGATGAGGGGTCTGGAAGGGAACAATGCTGCTCACTCTGCTCTCTGCTGGCTTTCAGTCACTCCCACCGCTATCCACAAGCAAAGTGGGCCCTTCTGGTGCTGATTCCCAGGTGGGTGGTTTTGTGTACGTTCTAGAACCCTATGGGTCTCTCCAATGAACTCTCCTGTGAGGCTGGGAGTTTCTCCCACCACCCCAATCCTCACAGGTTTTTTCAGTCATAGGTTTTGAGGATTTATTTTCCTGGGGTAGAACCCTGGGTTTGCACAGTGTGTCTCACTCCCCAGTTGTTCCTCTCAGTATATCTACAGGCAAATGTGGGACCACCTGCCCCAGTCCTCTAGCAGCTGCCTTGCCACGAGTCCTCTCCTCCTGGCTGCCAGTCTCCATGCCTGCTACCAGTCTGGATGGATGTTTCTTCTTTAACTCCTTGGTTGTCACACTTCCATACAGTTTCTATTTTCTGGTTGTATTTTGTTTTTTAATATGATGTTGTCCTTCTTTTGGTTGTAAGAGGAGGCACAGTGTATCTGCCTATGCCTCCATCTTGGCTGGAAGTCTCAAATACCTCTTAAAATCACCTTTATAAAGAAATTTTCTACCCAACACTATATCCATATTCTGAATTTATCATTTTTCTTTCCTATCAAGACTTAAACCTCTCTTCCACTGCTATTCATGTCCCTGAGACTGAGAAAACCTTAAGTAAATTCTTGAACCACTCCCACAAATTCTCAAGGGTCTGAGGAAGAGAGAGGGAAACATTGTAACATTTTACTGGTCTGGAATCTCAGGTTTCTCAACCTGCTAGGCAAGGACAAGCTGAGTGGCCACACAGTGGGCACTGAACTTGCTGCATAAATGTAGTACTTTTTAAGTTTAATGTTTTCAGTGTAGTTGCCATAATAAATTTATCCGGCCAACCTGAAATCAAATAATACTTCCCACCTGCTGCTATAAAATGTTAACACCAGTAGAAGAAATTTTAAAAAGTTCTCTGTTTTGGATTTTTTGTGATGACATTAAATTTATCCACTATTCTCAAGTGAATAGGGCAAAATCTTCTGTAACAGTCACATCTGTTTCAATTATTCTCAGAATATCAGTTATTTCAGTGCCTCGAAAAGTCCAATTACCAGGCTGCACAGGGATGACTTTTTGAAGTGGGTCAAATTCCCCACCCAAAAGGAGGTGAGGAACTCAACTCCTGTGTCTGTGCTCATTCCTGAGAGAGGCAAGAGACTACTGACCCTTTGCCTTCAATGTCCAGGTGCCAAGAAGCTACCTTTCAGGGTGAGGACAGGGCACAGAAATTCTAGTAACTAGGGAGAAGGTATCAGTCATAAACACATGGATGTCAAGAGTTACTCGTTTCATTCCTAACATTTAAGTCCTGGTCAGCTGCAATGAGGTGAACTCCTTCACTGTACCTGTCACATGAAGCAACATGTCCTTACGTAGAATATAACACATAAAGATCAACCTCACCTGGAGTAGTAGACTAGAACATCTCAAAGTGGCAGCCTCAGTGTCAAACCTTCCCTACAAGCTCTGGCCAGTTGTCTCCATCCCTTGTTTTTCCCTCACCCATCATGACGGCCACCATATCATGGATGGCACACATGGCCACCAGTAACATAATCCAAGCAAATAACAAGATTATCACTATACCAGGAGTCCCCAGCCTCTGGGCCACAGACTGGTACCAGTCCAGGCTTGTTAGGAACCAAGCCACACTGTAGGAGGCAACCTTGAAAGTAATGTGCTTGAATCATCCCAAAACCATGCCCTAACCCTCCATCTATGGAAAAAATTGTCTTCCACAAAACTGGTCCCTGGTGCAAAAAAAGTTGGGGAGCAGTGCACTACACAAATAAGGCAGGCAACCCTGAGGCATCAGTGTGTCAAGAGCAAAGAAGACCATGTCCACAAAGAGAGAGAGAGTTTAAGAGTAATGATTAATATTGGTAAAAAGTAGCTCCCTAATCATTTTTACCTCAAAAATTTTAAACAGAACCTTATTTAGGGACTGTTTTCAGGAGAGCTTCTCAATACATAAAACAAACCAAATGACTCAGAAAACGTAGCAATTCAAAACTGCACATTTTGAAGTTGTTAGTTTTATAGAAACAGTTAAATTTTACAATACTAAGAGTAAGTGAAAAAGACATACAATTAGATCACTGGATGATCAATGTCTCTAGAACTATACTATCCAATATGGTTGCCACTAGCTACATGTAGCTATTTGAATGTAAATTAATCAAAATTAAATACAATTTAAAATTCAGTTTCTCAGTCATTTCAAATATTCACAAGCCAATGTGTGGCTATGATGTGACCACACATTAAGAGATAGCAGATGTAGAACACACACACATATTCCTGAAGAATATGCCACAAGTATGGCATAGAATACAATACTCACAAAATCAAAAATCAAATATAAGTAAATGCTCTGAACTGTGACTCTGGTAGCTCACTGGTACCCACAACTGTACAACTCAGCCAAGTGTACACTTTATTTTTTTTAAGATTGTATTTATTTATTTCTGGAGAAAGGAGAAGGGAGGAAGAGGAGGTGTAAAACATCAATGTGTGGTTGCCTCCTGCATGCCCCCTACTTGGGACCTGGCTTGCAACTCAGGCATGTTCCCCGACTGGGAATCAAACCAGCAACACTTTGGATTGCAGGCCCATGCTCAAACCACTGAGCTACATCAGCCAGGGCCCAACTGTACACTTTAAATGGATGCAGTAATGCACGTAAATTATTCCTCAATAAAGTTGATAAGGAAAAAAAGAATAGACACATGCCCCCTAATAAATTCCAAAGGAAAAAAAAAATATCAGAGTTGTACAGGAAGTTTCAAAGTTCTGAGTCGATGTTCCTTTAGTCAAGACCCTGGCAGGTCAGTCTGGGGGTCCCAGCCAGAGTGGTGGGCAGATGGCTAGAACAGAAGTGAGCGTACATTTGTGCATTGTAAGAGGTGGGGAGAGAAGAGATCCAAGACACTGTGAAAAGGAAGGGAAAGAGTGCAGCTCCCTAAAATGTACCTTGACCTCCTAACCGCAAGCCATCAATAAGATTAAAATCACACACTTGCTGAGGGACCACTGAAGGCGCAAAATAATTCCTAAAAAGCTGTAAGGTGAACAGCCTCACATAAATTTTTAAAAATACCCAAAATATTTAAAGATTTAATACCTGAAAATCCGAACAGCCAGGTAGTACCAATCCCAATTCTATGCTAGTTAAAAACCACGCAGCTGATAAAAGTTAATTGTTCTAGCCAAGAATCACAGCTGATCACTAACATCAATTCCAAGCCCTTCATTCTGAAGGCACAAAGGGTTCCCAAAAGACAGACAGGAGACTGAAAGGGGTACAAGTCAATTAGGCTCCCAAGAATGATTCAATCAAGAACAATCATTCTCAAATTTGTTCAGCTGACAGTCACATAATATGTATATATTGGTATATCAACATTAATAATTGTTATGTCACAGATAATTTCGTATTTTATTTAAACATTCCTACTATCACTACTAGTTGTCAAAGATTTATTAAAAGTGGAAGAAATGTGCCCTAGCTAGTATGGTTCAGTGGACTGAGTGCTGGCCTGTGAACCAAAAGGCCGCTGGTTTTATTGTCCAGGTACATGTCTTTGTTGTGGGCCAGGTCCCCGGTAGGCGGCTTATCAGAGGCAACTAATTGATGTTTCTCTAGCACGTCTATGTTTCTTTCCTTCTCTTTCTCCCTCTCTTCCCCTCTCTCTAAAAATAATTTGTTTTAAATGGAGGACATGTTCAATAGAAGGGAAATAGCTAGGCATAGTGTGATATATCAGCTTATAATATTTTACACATGTAAAATGATGATTATTAACTCTACAGCAACATGGAAACAGGATCAAATGAAAAAATGAACTATGCTACATCTACAATATGTACACATATGAAAAGGACTAGAGAAAACAGGAGCAAATAAGGACTGCTTTTTGTTACATGTAGACGCCCATTACTGTATCTGTAATGGTATCTATGTTATACAAAATATGAATTAAATATTTACAAATGCTAATAGTAGGCACACTTACCACAGTGGGATTGCCACTACTGATCAACTGGCTGACTTCATGGAAAATGCTCTTGCAGTCAATTGACTTATCAAGTGAACCTCGTTTTACAATTACCGCTACTGCTAAGAGAATCTGTTCCCGAACATACTTTTGGAGGCTGTAAAACATGAAGATCAAAGTGAAGACCATTACGTAAATCTAATACAAAAACACTACAAAATTTCTCAATATGCCTGAAATTCCTAATAACCCCACTTACATGTGAGTGGAGTACAGCCTGCCCGTTATGCACAGATGCCAAAGCCAGAGGACCTGGATGCAAATCCACACTCTATCTACTGGATATATGACCCTGGTGAGACAGTTAACACTCAGTCTCAGTTTTCTCATCTGTGGAATGGGAACAACTATAGCAGGGTTGTTACAAGAATTAAATGTTCTCAAAATTGTGCCCAGTGCACACAAAGCAATATGTAAGGGTTGGCTGCTTCAAGAAGTGTTTGATAGATATAAAGTCAGCCCACTAAGAGCCGGATTAAAATCCCACCAGTTCACAGAGAAATTCTGACCTAATATCCACCTCCAACCAGTAGTATAATCTTAAATCCATTTCCTTAAATGTGGAAAGGCAACATGCTAGCTATCTAAGACCCAACATTATGGAAATATGCAAATTCTAAAAAAATCTTTTTAAAACTCTCATCTCTAAGTTCTGTTCCTTGATGTGGAGGCATTCTACAAAGTTCATTACACCACAAGGGCATAAATAACTGACTTTTCACAACTGTTTCCTAAAGGTAAGGATCAGAAAACATAACCCTAAACTTTACAATCCAACCTCTAGAATGCATAAGAATACAACAACCATGTACCCTTGGAATAAAACACAAATTCCTTTTTGTTTTAATTTTTCAACTACAGCTGACATGCAATATTACTGACATTACTAATATTATATTAGTTTCAGGTGTAAAGCATAGTGGTTAAATAATTATATAATTTACAAAGTGCTCCCCAAATAATTCAAGTACTCACTTGGTACCACACAGTTATTGCAATATTACCAATTACATTCCCTAAGCTGTACTTTACATCCCCTATTTTGTAACTACCAATTTGTATTTCTTAATTTCTTCCCCCTTTTCATCAACCCCTAAACCCCGTCCCACCTGGCAACCCTCAGTTTGTTCTGTGTCTATGAGTTTGTTACTGTTTTGTATGTTTGCTTATTTTGCTCTTTAGATTCCACATATAAGTGAAATCATATGGTATTTGTTTTTTCCTGACTTGTTTCACTTAGCATAATGCACTCTAGTCCATTCATGCTCTTGCAAAAAAAAGTCCAAATTCTTTCACAATAGCTTATAAGCAGTGTGACCCGGCCTGACTTTCCTGGGACACTCCCAGATTACCTGCTCTTCAACATAATTAGTAATAGTGCTTTCTTTTACTCTGAAAAATGTCCCTAGTTTTGGACATAAATGATATAGTCACCCACACCTAACTAAGGTCCTTCTTGGCTGGGTACCTGCTCCTCTCTCTGACCTCACCCCTTCCACACACAGTCGAAACTGCAGATGTACTAAACTTCCTTTAGCTCCTGGCACAAGTCCTCCAGGCCTCTTAAATGCTTTGCCCTCTGGGCAGACCATGATGCCATTTGGTCCAGACAGCATCCCTGAACAGCAGCCCTACATCTGGGCTGGTCATCACTAAGGAAGACTATCTAACACCTCTCTGTTATACACAAAGCATCTGTTACCGTGGGTTTTAATGTCCTCTCCCAGAACGGCTGCCATGTTAGGCCTGCTACTATTGTCCCAAGGTGAACTACACTGCCTGCCACATAATAGGCACTTGTTAGAAACTTATGCAAATAAAGGAACACATGTCCCTGTGTCTAGACTGAAGTGGAAAACTGTTTCTTCAAAGCAAAGACCTGAAGCATTTATTAAGCAAATAAATAGACACATCCTATTATGGGCAAGAATATGAGTTGACCAAGGGGAATTTTGGTACTTTTGGGGGAACACAATAGTTTCAAATATGCTCACTGACTACTACTAGATAATGCACATAAAGCTGAATACTATTATTAGGAATATACATAAAGCTAGCTGTAAATATCTCTATTGACAAGAATTATAAATTACTAGGAAAACAGATAATAAGAGCTAACATTTACTGGGTACTTATGATGTACAAGACTTTTATATAAACTGTACAAAATTTAATACATTTAATCCTCATAACAATCTTTTGAGTAAAGTATAATTCACAATATTTAATAATCAAAAAATAAATATACAAAGAGGTGAAATAATTTGCCCAAGGTTACAGATGTAAAATTGGAGGAGTGGGACTCCTTTTCTCAATCATTATTCCATAACTGTCTCTTTTAAAAAGTGTACCTGTGTTTTACTGTATGCAAATTTTACCTTAATTAGGAGGAAAAATAGAAACGAAAAAACTCTGCACAAAACGGTAATGTTCTATATAACCTCCAGTATTCAACCTACACAGTATACCAAAAACTGTAACTTGACTCTAATCCACCCTGTAAGGGCATCCTACTAGACAAAAATGTATGTCAAAAAAAGGCAGATTATTCTAGATTAAAGAGACTATAGACACCTGACAAAAATATTATTTTATTATTCTGTTCAAAGCAGAGTAAAATAAACCATCCCTTCCCTTCCCCTATATGTACATCCACTCATCTATAGAATACATTATCCATTAAACCTGCAATGCTAACAAGCTAAACAAACCTTGGCTTTTTACTCTCATGCATCATCTTCTAGAATCTAGATGTGAAGTAGTCAGCACTTAAATGAGTGCTAAAGTCATGCCAATAATTATGATTAAATGTTACAAACTCAGACGCTGCTAGTGAACAGTCAGTAGGAAGGTGTAACAGTGTGCTCTAAATTCTTTTTAAAGCTTTTATGCATGTTTATCACCATTAGTCAACATTCCGATATTCCTCATTACTAGCATTTCTAATTATGTAACATTCTCTTCACTGAACTTGGAAATAACCATGTATGCAAAAAGTACCCAACTGTACAAACACATAGAGACTGTACCACCTCTTCTTAAAAGAAAGCTTAGCATTTAAGGAACTTAAAAAAAGTAGTAAATGAAACTCCCCCCAAAAGCGGTGTGGCTGATAATTGTCCTCACATTAAAAAAAATCATAAAGCAATAAATGTGCACAATGTTGTAAAATGTTTAAGCACTACAATATGTACAACATGAAAAGAAATTCACCTTCACCCTGTCCCTTAAACCTGAGCTCCTCTCCAAAGAAACTTTTAAAAATTTGGTCCTTTTTCCTCCTACAACTTTTTTATATAACATGCATTTCTATACTTATACTTGATTCCTTCCCTCACCTGTCTAGAGATACTCACCTGTTTTACAATACTTACCAAACACCAAAAAAAAAAAAAAAAAAGAATAAGTACAAAGCCTTTTGAACTGAGTCCAAAATGCAACACAAAACCTAACATCCAGCACAATCTTTTCAAAGAAACAAAACACAGTATCATAAGCTCAATTAAAAAGCATTATTTTCTTGGAGTGGTGAACACACAATATACAGATGATGTATTATAGAATTATACACCTGAAACGCATATAGTTTTATTAAGCAATGTCACCCCAACAGATTTAATTTTTAAAAAATCATTATTTCATTAAGAAAACAAGCTACAATCACATGTATGAGCTTTTAAACATGAGCCCTACATATTGCTTAACCATAAAATCTATCATTAAAAAAATAAAGAAAGCCAAAGGGAAAAGCTCCAGAACAATAAGCTTCACACGAGAATTTCTGCAGAACCTCCTCTGTGTACTTACTTGGGCCTCTGTAAGACATAGGTTAAAAGGAATGTTCGCAGGGACTCGATGCTGCCCTTTTCCAAGAGAATCCACTCTCGGACCACTGCCTCCATAATGGCCGTGGCAGCTTGAAAGAGGACATAGTCCACCTTGCTTGTTTCTGAGGACAGAATTAGACACTTTCTGTAAACAGCAGCTCATCTTCCCTAGAACATGTTGCATTTATTAATTTTAAAACAGAACTTTTCAGACAAGGAATAAGATGGTTACCTGTTCTTTTTTTTAATCCAGTGACCTTGCTCTAGCACCACAAAGAGGTTAGTTCCTCTCAGAAGACACCTCAGGCAGGTGGCAGCTAATCCCCGATCACAATTTTCACAAACTTTCCTCACCTCTCTTCAACTGTTACTTCCAAAGCATGAGGAACTAAAAAATAACACAGCTTTAAAAAAAATAAAATAAAAATATAAAGCAATCAGAAAACTTCCTAAGAGATTCTCACCCTCTGCAAAACAGGACTTAGTATCTGCAAAATACCTTAATAAAAGTCTTTGAACATTACTATTTGTGATGAGCCACACTGTTAAAATATTACAGCTTAAGTAATAAAGCTTTCAGCAGGATGACCCATCTCCAATAGTAAGTTCAGAAGTAAATACCATTATACTTATTCTTTCAAAATGTTAAAAAAAAAAATCACATTTACACAAGGTGAGAAGTTCTTGTGAATTTTCTGATTGCAATACTGATCAAACTGAGTAAAATCCCAAAGCTACACTTAGAAAGATCCAGCCTTAGCTAGCAAGCGATAGTATCTGAACTAAAAACAAATCTGAAGCAGACAAAATAGAAAATTAACATACCTAAAAAATCTTTTATATTAATTTTCTATTTTCTTTTATTCACCAATACAACTTCAGTCAGTTTCCAAACAGCATTATCAAAAGGGAGAAACAGTCAAAATAAAGTCAAGAAAAAGTGGAAAATTTTCTGAAGCTCTAAAAATAACCATTGTGTGAAATCCATGAGAAGTCTATGATTAGACTGCATGTTATGTGCCCAGGTCACTGGACACGAGTATCTGAAAGCCATGAGAGATTCAGTTGAGGCAGAGAACAGCACCTTCAAGAAATTACCAGAAGAGCATGAAGATATAGTCAGGTGCACCCTTTTCTCTCTTATTCAGGGTCCAGTCATTTAAAAATCTTACAAGTGATCTTGACACAATTAGCCATAAAAATGTGAGTGAAAAAGTATACCCTACATAAATTCCTATTATATTACACTACTACATAGGAACATAGGAATTTTGAAAATACCAAAACTAATAAGAGGAACCAATTTGGATTTTCTTTTTTAATGTTTAATTATTCCCTACTATCTTTATATGAATTCTAATTGTGATATTAAGACCCACAAAAATTTAGAAACCTTAAAATATAATAAATAAAGCAATAGATTCCAAAATGTAAACTTATAATGAAACGATGTATTTCAAGTTCCAGGAGAAAAACAAGTATTTTATTCAAAGAGGATTTGAAATAGAAACCAGCTAAATCTATTTAGATCCCTTAAGGAGAAATATAGTACCGCTTCATAAAGGTAACTCAAATAATCTCTTATTATAAATCTTTTTGAAACAAAAGGATGTTTTCTGCTTATCTTCATATTCCAGTAAAAACTTTAAGAATAAGAAAATTGAAATCCTGAACCATGGGTTTTATTTTAACAAGGAAGCAAAATCTTAAGAAGTCATATAGAATTTTAGAAATAGAACTCCAAAGGTCATCTAGCTCCATTCCTACATTTTACAGCATTTAACAGTTAAAGGAAATGAAGCACCAAGAGATGAAGAAGGAAATCCAAGGTCACATGGCTGGTGTGTTCCTTAAGCAATACTGATGTACCCGTAAAAGCACATGCTGACCAAGGTAAGAGTAAACAAGTACCTTCTGGTCTTCAAGAGCAATGGAACATGCTTTCTCCTAACTTTTGTGCGGGGGGGGCCGCAGGGGGGTGGACAACTACAAAATGTGAATGACATTCAAAGTTCTCAAAGTAACTTTTTTCCTGTTTGGTATTGAATGAAGATCTCTACATTATTACCCCCATAAGACGCTCTCTAAGAATAAAGGAACCTAGAAAAAAGAAAGCCAAATCCCAAATTTTAAAAAAGGAAATTTTCCTACCCTAGTCAATTACCCTTTCCCATGAAAACTGTTATTAGCCTTCACACACCATACTCACTCCTAACACAAATGTGTGAAAGTTGTTCATAGGAGCACTGGCCACTCACCAATAGGACCCAGAATACATGAGGCTTACTCCTCTCTACTGGAGAGATGCTGGAAATGGCCACATCTTCACAAGGAACTCCCATTCATCTAGAATTTCTAATGCTTTTAGAATGGCTTTCCACTGACAAGGGCTCTGTCTACATGACCAATTATTTTAGGACACTGTGATTTCCACCACTGTAACTTTTAGAATAATTATGTATCTTTTTTTTATCTTGTCAGCCATCTGAAACTAGACAGAGCCATGAAGATGAAAGTTCAAATGAAGTAGATGTAAGAGAGGGAACATACACACTACATTCTAATCAGAAAATATTTTCTTAAAAAAGAAAAACCTAGTAGTCAAGGCCAGATGTCAGTGACGACAGTTACCTCCCTGGCCTTAAAACACAGGCGATGTAAGCCTCCAAGTCTACTTAATGATAGGCACACATGCACAATAACCTACAATAAGTCTCCTGTTCCATTTTGTTTTATTTTGGCTACTTCTGAGATAACAAATGAAAGAAATCCATTTCTCCCTGAAAGAAGGACAAAAGAACACCACAAAGTTAGCTCAAGGAATGCTGAACCAGTCCCTCACTGTCTGCAAGTATAATAGTTCTTTAACAAGAGGAGAATGCAGGCTTTTTAAAGGTACATTTCATCCGACAAACCTAGAAAACTCCTAAGTGCCAAAGATGTCTGAGAGTGCTCTTCTGACGAAATGCACAAGCATGCAACATGCACATGTAAACACATGTGTGCACACACAGAAAAGAGCAAAAAAAATAAAACTAGAATGAAAACAAAAGGATAAGAAAATGAGGAAAAATGAGAAACGTAATGAAAGGTAAGTGAGAAGAGGAAAGGAAGAATTTTAAGAGGCTAGAAAAGGGAAGCATCAAGGAGAAAGTCTCCCCCTAATCAGACTGTATTACCCAGACATTCTACAAAAATGATATACAATCCCTACACAAGAATGTGAAAATTCTGAATTGCGACTGACTGCCACTTTCATGAGAAGTCTTCTTAGAGGAATTAACCCTTCTGTGCTGGTGGCAACTGAGGACGGAGTTAAAGATATTCTGTGAAGTTTAGATGTAACATTAATGTAACACAGGGCTTGGCAGTACATTAATGACTGTAATACATGTACTCGGGCTTTTATATAGTTTATGTCTCAAAACCCAAACTGATTTTAGAAGCACGACTGGAACTGGCAATACTCTTCTTTAGAAATTTTTATCAGAAAAACAAGTTTTCCAAAACAAGCTCAATCATAACAAAGCAACAATACTTCATAAATACACATACTCGAAAAAGAGTGGTATAAACAAATATGCTCTAATAAAATACTTATAACTTAGATCAACTACTTCCCACCAAGTACAGAATGACAACTGAATTACAACAGAAAGTAAGATGAACATGATGGAACCTAGCTAATGCAGTTACAGTACCTGCCATGAAAACCATTCTCAGATTAGTTCAGGTGCCAGTTTAACACAATGATTTTCTAAATCCATTAATGCTGAGCAATTTCCAGGCAGTAAGAATGAAGTAAGTCTCCCTTAAATTCTTAAGGCTGATGTTTAGTTTTGCTTCTTTTAATTTAATGCTGAGTTAAATATTCTCCACAGGTATAAAATATAAATTTTCTTAATGTCAGAAATAAATTCAACACTCAAAAAAAATTTCAATGAGATCTACCTCCTGAGTGGGAAAGAGCCACCTTCATTGCCACTGCTAGCTCCTTGCAAAGAAAAAATAGGGTTTTTTTTAAGCTTGTCATATTTTTAAAAAGTCATTTGAAATGAGGTAATGGGGTCATGACATTTGTCAACTGTCTACAAAGTGCTTTTCTATGTTGTTACTACATATGCACCTCACAACTCAAGACAGCTGAGTCTATGATGGAACATGACATCACCGTTCCCATTTCACAGGTAAGAACAGGCTCAGTGAGGGTAACTCCTCAAGATGACCACATGCTTCAGACACCACTGGAGCTGGGATCTCCCAGTGTCTGCACCAGAGCTTTTCCACCCCAATTAATCTAACAACTCTCATTTATAATCCCATATAAGTAAAGCATTTTCAACATGTAACTTTCATTGCAGGCCAATTTCAATCTGGAAACCAGGGTACAGGTGGCTAACAAGTCAAAGCACAAGATGAAAGGTCAGATATTTGAGTTCCTAATACTCCTAACCAATTCTGTGGTCATGAATAACTCAGCATTTCAGAGCCTTAAATATGTGACAAAAATTGGCTTCAATTGGCTTCAATTTTTAAGAAAGCACTAAGGTTATAAAATATCTAAGAGGCAAAAGATTATATGTATGTGTGTGTGTATAAAAGAAAATAACCATCTTTGGAAAGAGATCATTTCTATACATATATCAGAAATAAGGTACTCATAAAATTTTTTTCAAGAGTAAAAATCAATACTGCATTTTAGGATATGCAGTGATATACAGTGACAACCTACACAGAACTAATATTCACTAAGCAAGCTGAGTACAAACTACATGGTTAAAAAAATATTAAAGAAATTGTAGAAAGCTCAAAAAACAATTTACATTTTAAAACGCTGGGATAAGATATAGTCCATTTCCTATAAGAAATGATTATCACGATTGAAAAAATATTAGATCCCCCCCCCACCTCTTAACAGCCTCCACATTATGGTCAATAATAAAACAAATTATTGAACACTGTATCTAGGGGAGAAAAATCCAAAGTTAAAAAAGTTTTTCTGTCTGGCTATATGGGATATCTTTAAAGCCATTTCAGTAGAATGATTATTAATGAAAAATTATAACTGTATAAACTTGCTTATTTTAAATGGAATTTAAAATATCTAACATTCAAGACAGAAAAACTAGAAGTGATTATGCAAAAGTATTTTTAAAGTGAATACTTACCCAAAATATGCTTGCAAACTGCAAATGGTGATTTGGATTTCCTAAATGATAAGAATATGTGCTCTGCATGCTGGCGTTGCTCACTGTTGACCATGGAAGGCGGTGCCTTGACAGTTAAAGAGAAACAAAAAACAGAGCACACGTGTTCAATAAGAACACTTCGACATTGGCAATCCTTCTACTTACAACGAGAAAATGTGTTCACTTTTAGGGGGCAACAGAGACACAAATTCTTTTTTTCTTTTTAGGAACTATTAATATGAAACTTCATAACCAACATTTAAAATACAATTTCAGGAAAAAGGAAGAAATTCCTGGCAAGGTTTCAGTCAGAATCCTTTAAAGTTGCCTACATTTTAGAAAGATACTTATCTAACATGCTTTTGTATTTTTTTTAAATCATAGCTAACTTACTGCCTTTTACTCCAAAATATATCACTCCATCTAACTTGACGAAGTTCAAATAATTTCAAAATTCTTCAAAGCTGGTGCAACTGAATCCAAAGTCACCTTCCTTTCCTAGTCTGTCCCTGCCTTTCCTTTTATAAGTAGTTACACTTGCCTTCTGAATGACTCAACAAAACCTTTACATCTTCTCTTCCAAAATAAAAGTAACAAGCTGACTGTGATACTTAAGTTGAGACTATAGCAGCAAAGGTCACTTTATTTTTCTTTTAATTTTATTTATTTAATTTAAGAGAGAGGGGAAGGGAGAGAGAAGAGGAAGAGAAACATCCATGTACAAGAGATAGATACATCAATTAGTTGCCTCTCACAGGCCCCCAACTGGGGTCCTGGCCACCAACCCAGGCATGTGCCCTGACTGGGAATCAAACCAGCGACATTTTAGTTTGAAGGCCAGCACTCACTCCACTGAGCCACACCAGCCAGGGCCAAAGGTGTCACTTTAATTTTTTTTTTCTTTTTACACACAGGGCATGGCTTGAATTAGTGTTATTTTCCTTAACTTTAAATATGTATATGAATATGCCACCTTTGGAAGGAGATCTTTGGAATATTCTCTAAATACTTTCTACTTCTTGCAGGTCTCTTTTTCCTAGGTTATAACCACTAACTTAACTTAGTTCACAGTACTTTGCAGGGCCAGTGTACACTAGGGAAAGTTGGTACTGAGGGTTCCCAACAGCTTTCCAGTCTTTCTGTGTGTACCAGTTTCACATACAGTTGAAACCTCAGGATTCTCCCTCAGCCTTCTGTCTTCCTTGATGGTACTAGGAGAACCTCCTTACACTGTCCTGTCTCCAGGACCCTCTGCAAGAACTATTCTGCATGGCACATCTCAGTACCTCCTCAAAGGATGACTTTCTTTCATCAGAAACCAAGAATCCACCTACCCTGACCTCTCTGGATGTCTGTATCCAGAGTCATATCCGAGGAGAAAGCCTGAGTTTCTCTTCTCCTGTTAACCTCCTCCTCTTATGGCCTTCCCCACCCCCCTTATGTTGTACAAGCTTATGACAGTTTGTATGTGGTCAGCCCATAAGCAGAAAACCAGGAAAGAATTTCTGGACTTTAGCCCACCAATTTATCTGGTTCTGAATAACCTATTGAGAGCTAAAACTGACACCTGTTGCCCCATGCCTTCAGGGTGGTCCAACGGGGCAGAATGTGCTACCATCTAAATATCAGGGAACTGAGTAAAATGTGAGCAAGGTTCACGTCACTGGCTAGAGCTTTAAGGGTAGAGTGGAAGTTAACTATTATTTTTTTGGCCATGATCAAATCTATCCCTTCTTTTTTTTAAGTTAAATAATGGATCAAAGTTGACAATTCAAGCCTTGCCTTCAAAATGAAATTTTTAGCACTGTTTAGCAAAAACAATAAAAATCCAAGTTTTTTTAACCATCCAAAAACACAGAAATATTATCACATAATTCTACCTCAAGTTTTTAAAATTACCATTAAATCTGAAAAATTAGGAATTAGTAAAGTCTGGAATTTACAGAACTCCTATCTGAATAATAAATTAATTGGCCAGAAAAGCCAGGACATATCTTAACAAAACAGCTTCTAAAGTCTGCCCACGTTTTTAAATCCCATTTTTTTCTAACAATCTTTATTCTCAAGATAATATCCTCTGAACCAGACCAACCTAAGTATACAGTCCCATTATATGGTTTGGGTGTCTTTGACCCATTTAAAGAGGAGAAGAGACTGCTTATAAAGCCTACCAATTAAAATACTACAATTCTCAATTTGGGAGGTGATAGAGAGGGTAGATGGTAGGAAAATAAACCTTTGTTATTGTAACCAATATAAAGTAGGGAAATCATAATTTCAACTGTATTCAAAGAATCTGGAAGACAAAAAAACATTCTGCAACCAAGTACATTATAACCATATTCATTATAAACTGTATAAATTATGCAACATTAGTCATTATAATTTCAATTAAAATAGGAAGGAAAGAAGGAAGGGAGGGAGGGAGGGAGGGAAGGGAGGGGAAGACTAACTTCAATGCTTTGGCCTAAAGGAATTCTTATAATTAGTTAAAGCCAGCTCTCACTACTATTCTTAAGGATATATCACCCTCTACAGCTCTCTAGGTACAAATACAAACATTTCTAATAAAGCATCGTGTCAAATTCTTTAACACCTTTTTAAAAGGCCTTATTAATAACATATTGTGAACAGCTGACTGCTACATACATGTTTGTTTTTTCATTTGCAAATTCTTCATTGCCACCATGTTCCCCAATTCAACACACTGAGTTTGTGTTCTCACAAGGATTCTATCATGCATATTTGCTGACTATACCCTAAGTACTCAGTACATTACTAAGCACTACCTACCACACTACACTGCTGTGAATACAAATCAACTAGGGGTTACCCAGAGACTTTCTGAGTTACATATTCTTTTTTCTCATCACTTTTGAAAAGCAGCACTACACACATAATTCTACAAATCAATATGCTAGTTATTCTACAAACAAAAATAGTACCTAAAGCTAATTTGTCTTCAGAAACCCTGATATCTACACACTTAATAAAGCACAGGTTTGAATATAATTTTAATATAACAAAAAATGATGTTCCATTTATAAAATGTCAGACTTCTTAAACAGTGAAGTATAATCTAAAAGATAGATAGAAAGGATCTCACTAACCGTCACAACAACCCTATGAAGTAGATACTATTATTATCCCCATTTTACAGATGAGGAAACTTATACCAGCCGAAAACATGTATACTGACAGCTATTGATTCATTCACTAAAGACTTTAAGTTAGTGATAAGAATATACTGGATTTTCAGTTTCCTTAAACCTTTGGAACTTAACCATTGCTCTTATCTAAATTCATAACACAAAATGATACTTCGTTACTTTTTTAAAAGATTTTACTCATTTTTAGAGAGAGGGGAAAGGAGGGAAAGAGAGGGAGAAAAATATCAACATGTGCCCCAACTGAGTACCTGGCTGGCAACCCAGGCATGCACCCTCATTGGGAATCAACCTGTCGACGACCCTTTGGTTCACAGGCCAGCACTCAATCCACTGAGCCACACCAACCTAGATGATACTTTGTTACTTTTTAAATGAGTGGGTCTTCCATTTCCAATGGTACCAGTGACTAGATACCTTGAACAACTCTTCTGCTAAAATCAAATAAAAATCATGAAATATTTCCAAAAAATTTTAATGTATTGCTGAACTTACAAGAAATTAAGGAATCCTCAGAAGCTAAAAAGGAAGCAAAAGCAGGGATCCAACCATGAAAGCAAGCACACATGCATGCATTCACCCTAAAGATGCACCAACCCCAAATGACCTTGAGTTTGCATTGTGATAGCTGCCCAAGGTACAGAAAACTGGAGATAGAGCAGGACCCTCCTAAGGTGGGGCTATAACAGGACATCCCTCCACACAAAGCTGGGATCTTCAGTAGAAGAGTGAATGAACTATTTTTAAAAAGTGGTGAAATTATTACTCAAATATTATTTAATTACCCAATATTCGGTGACAAGAACCTTAACCAACTTGTTTTGCTAAAAGGGTATGTGACACATATTGTATACTCTTTTATGATGTCTAAAAAATTTTCCTTATACAGTTCATAAGTGGACAAGTGGTAAAGGTAGGTGTACAAATAAAGGTGATAAAAAAATTCCATTGTCTTGATGCCATATTTGGCATTCATAAATCTAAAATGAGAATTACTTGTAATTATAAAGCAAAGAATATGGCCAATTTCTCTTCATCACTATGGTACCATCAATGTTTTCTTTTCAAAAGTACTGTTTTTGATGACTCTAAACCAAGGGGGAAAAATCAGAATAAGAAAGAATCAACCCTGGCTGGTGTGACTCAATGGATTGAGCACTGTCCTGTGAACCAAAAGGTCGCCGGTTGGATTCCCAGTCAGGGCACATGCCCAGGTTGTGGGCCAGGTCACCAGTAGGGGGCATGTGAGAGGCAACCACACACTGATGTTTCTCTCCCTCTCTTTCTCCTTCCCTTCCACTCTCTAAAACTAAATAAATAAAATATTAAAAAAAAAGAAAGAGTTAATCATTATTCATTCTGACAGTGAAAGTGCAACCAGTAGAAGTAATGATGGGACCTATGAGGATTATATGAAATCTGGGATCAGTTTACAAACCATAAGAAGAATGCAAGAGACATGCAACCACACTGTAGACATGTGCTGCCCACTATGGTAGCCAGTCCCCATGTGTGGCATTTAAATTAAGTTAAATTAAAAATTTAGGAGACTGCCGGCCAAGATGGAAGTGTAGACAGACACATTTTGCCTCCTCATACAACCAAAAGAAAGATGACAACAAATTTAAAAACAAAAAACAACCAGAACTGACAGAAAATCTAACTGAATGGAAGTCCAACAACCAAGGAGTTAAAGAAGAAACATTCATCCAGACCGGTAGGAGGGGCAGAGACAGGCAGCAGGCAGAGAGGACTCACAGCAAGGAGGCAGCTGGAGGACCAGGGCGCAGGCAAGGGAGTGGCTGGTGGACCCAGCAAAGTGGCTGCTGGAGGATCTGGCGAGGCATTGGATCAAGAACCGGGTAGTCCCACATTCGAGCACAGATAAACCTGAAGGAACAAGTGAGCAGCAAGACAGACCATGCAACCTGGGGTTCCAGTGCAGGGAAATAAAGCCTCAAACCTCTGATTGAAAACACTTCTGGGTGTTGAGGTAGCAGTGAGAAAAATTCCCAGCCTCACAGGCGAGTTCGTTGGAGAGACCCACAGGGTCCTAGAATGTACACAAACCCACCTACCTGGGAATCAACACCAGAAGGGCCCACTTTGCTTGTGAGTAGGGGGAAGTGACTGAAAGCTGGCAGAGAGCAGAGCAAGCAGAATTGTTCCCTCAGGACCCCTTCCCCCCCGCACAGTGTCACAAGACAACAACGTAGGTTGCCCTGCCCTGGTGAACACTTAAGGCTCCTCCCCTTACTATGTAATAGGCATGCCAAGGGGGGAAAAAAAAGGCCAAAATGAAAGAACAGATCAAAGCTCCAGAAAAAATACAACTAAGCGACGAAGAGATAGCCAACCTATCAGATGGACAGTTCAAAACACTGGTAATCAGGATGCCCACAGAACTGGTTAAATATGGTTACAAATTAGATGAAAAAGTGAAGGCTATGCTAAGTGAAATAAAGGAAAATATACAGGAAACCAACAGTAAAGGGAAGGAAACTGGGACTCAAATCAACAATTTGGAGAAGGAAGAAATAAGCATTCAGCCAAAACAGAATGAAGAAACCAGAATCCAAAAACATGAGGAGAGGCTTAGGAACCTCCAGGACATCTTTAAACATTCCAACATCCAAATAATAGGGGCGCCAGAAGAAGACGAAGAGCAAGAAATTGAAAACTTATTTGAACAAATAATGAAGGAGAACTTCCCTAATCTGGTGAAGGAAACAGAATTCTAGGAAGCCCAGGAAGCTCAGAGAGTCCCAAAGAAGTTGGACCCAAGGAAGCACACACCAAGGCACATCATAATTACATTACCCAAGAGGAAATTAAAGAGGAAAGACTCTTAAAAGCAGCAAGAGAAAAGATGAGAGTTACCTACAAAGGAGTTCCCATAAGACTGCCAGCTGATTTCTCAAAAGAAACCTTACAGGCAAGAAAGGGCTGGAAAGGAATGTTCAAAGTCATGAAAGGCAAGGACCTATATCCAAGATCACTCTATGCAGCAAAGCTATCATTTAGAATGGAAGGGCAGATAAGTGCTTCCCAGATAAGGTCCAGTTAAAGGAGTTCATCATCACCAAGCCCTTATTATATGAAATGTTAAAGGGACTTATCTAAGAAGAAGAAGATCAAAAATATGAACAATAACATGACAACAAACTCACAGTTATTAACAACCACACCTAAAACAAAAACAAAAACTAAGCAAACAACTAGAACAGGAACAGAACCACAGAAATGGAGATCACATGGAAGGTTATCAACAGCGTAGTGGGAGGGGGAGAGGGGGGAAAAGGTACAGAGAATAAGTAGCATAAACAGTAGGTACACAATAGACAGGGGGAGGTTAAGAATAGTATAGGAAATGTAGAAGCCAAAGAACTTATATATATGACCCATGGACATGAACTAAAGGGGGAGAATGCAGGTGGGAGGTGGTGTGCAGCGCAGAGGGGAATAAAGGGGGGAAAATGGGACAACTGTAATAGCATAATCAATAAAATATATTTTTTAAAAATTTAGCTCCTCCACTGCATTAGCCACATTTCAAGTGCTCCACAGCCACACACGGCTAATGGCTACCATACAGGAGAGTGTAGACATAGAACATTTCCATCAACGCAGGAAGTCCTATCAGCACTGCTCCACAAGAAATTTTAACTAATATTTACAAAGTACTTACAAGAAGGCCCCTTTGATTTATGTGCTTTGATGCAATGTTATTTGATACATTAAAGTGCAAAATAACTGTTAACACTTACAGAGCACCCACTATGTGCCAGGCACTACATTAAACACTTTCCTTCCAATGTAAATGAAATCATTTAATATTTATATAAGCTCCCTGAGGTAAATACCATTATTATCCTCTTTTAGAGATAAAGAAACAGACACATAGACGTTAAATGACTCGCTAAATGTTACACAGCCTAGTTCCAGGAGGAACCGAGAAGAATCCAGATAGTCTGGCTCCAGACCCTCAATGTTACACTGCCTCTCAATTCCTAAATTTTAATAATTCCCATGAGTGCTTACTAATATAGCAGCAGGGCAACTTTTCTACTCTCAACTGATTAGGTCAATATCATACAACTACCGCTTTCTAATTTGTTCTCTAATTCCTGCCATAAAACCACAAAATAAAGACAGGTCAGTTTTCTAAAATTATTTTTATTCAAAAATTAGGGTCCCATAATTATACATTAAAACATTGATGTATTATGGATTAGAATAAAAATTTTTAAGATAAAAGTTGAGAAATTCTGAGCTCACGCAAGCTGTTCTGGTGTACTCCCCAGCTTACTACCCCAAACATATATTCATTCTCCTTTACCATAATAGTCACTTTGGCATTAAAAAAATGTTTTGAGAATATTAATATATCCTCTCCTATCTAGCTTTGTTCAGATCTCATCATCTTCAGAATCTCATCATCTTTAAAAACTTCAACAAACTCCTAACTGGTCTTAACTCACATCTTGTTTCCCTCTGATGAGATTTCGCACAGTTCCACAAGGCACGCTACTGGATGGATTCAAGGTAATCATTGTGGCAAGTGAGGCCCCAGGATAACCCACCCCTGCCTATTTCCTGAGGCTCACCTCACACTACTCCCTTCCTCATTTATTCATTAATTTCTTCATTCCGCAAATATTACTGAGGAACTACCATCTGCAAACAAGGTCCCTAAACTAATACATATTAGGGTCTAGCAAGGGATGCCACATCATTAATTAACAGCACCAAGTAAATGTAAGATTATGAATGTGGTAGGTGTCAATGAACCACACAGTTATCTAAGTACAGGACAGGTAAATTTCAGCTTTCAAGGAAGGGAGGGAAGGCTTTCCTGAGAAAGTAACTATGCAGAGACCTGGAGAATTGTGTGACACGAAGAAGAGCATTGTAGGCCAAGGAAACAGTACATGAAAGAAGGGCAAGACAAAGGACTGAAAGAGAGCTGTGTGGCTATTGCAGAGAAAAGGGGGTGGGTCAAGGATTCTAAGAAACTGGATAGATAAAAAACTTACCCAAAGTTTCACAAACAGCAGTCAGTAACAAAACTCAATTCAAACCTGGGTAATCTGCATCTGACCCCACCACAACACTGTGTGCCGCCCCTACTGCACTCTGTTCATATATGTCAGTCCACAAACCACTATCAGACACCCACTATGTGCCAAGCAATGTGTTAGATGGTTTAGAAACAACACTGTTTCAATTATAAGCAAAACCAAACTGAATCCCTGTCTGTATGGAGCTTACTCCTCTGTGAGGAGTCAATGACAGAATCACACAGACAACATAAAATTACAGGTGTAATAATGCATGTTACTAAAGCAAATGGCACTAAGAAAAATAATTTAAGCTAGTTCAGCATGAGCAGGCTTTTTGACAAATTAAACCACTGCACTGAGATCTGAGGAATTAAATGTTAACTACGCAAAACACAGCAGGGTGTCCCAAGTTAAAGGGGTACATGCATGTAAGGTTCTTGAAAGGGGAGATCAACTGTGATGGACTGGAATGTCACCTGTGCAGTTGCATAGGCCCCAGCTCTTAAAAGGGCCATCCTGAAATTCTAAATTACTTTTTACCATTAAACTTGTGACTTGTTACATGAAGCCCAAATGGACTGTGTGGGAGCTGTAAAGACAGGCTGTGACCAAGCACCAGCCTGCGCAGGCCTCCAGGCAATCTAGGGCACATAGGTCCCCAGGGTACCCGGGGTGGGGACTGGGCCCACAGTGGGAACCACTGCCCTGTCCATCCCCAGAGTCTGTCCCTGAGTATTAACTCTCCAGCCTAAGCACTGCAACAGGAACTCAGGTGGTAAACTTTGATAGTAAATTACAAAACAGTAAGTACACATGGACACTGCTATAGAGCATAGGGACTTACTAGAATTCTTCAAAAAGTTAGAATCTCTGGTTCTTAAAATTGCTGCAGCACAGATGGCAAACACAAGGCCTGAAGGGTCGAATCTGGCCCTCTACCTTGTTTTATCTAGCCAAGCACCTTGTTTCTACCTGGCAGTAGCACCAAACTCTCACTTAACTGGTAAGGAGTAGTTACACTTATACAGTCCTAAAATTACATTCAGCTCTTTGAAGGCAACCTCAAAGCTGATGTGGCCCCCAGTGAAAATGAGTCTGACACCCCTGTGCTACAGCAAAGCAAAAATTTACAGGCTTAAAAATAGAAATTAAATTTAAAGAGCACTGCAAAACTAAAAATGGACCCGCCTTTTGACCTGGCAATTCCACTGCTAGGATTATACCCTAAGAACCCTGAAACACCAACCCAAAAGAACCTATGCACCCCAGTGTTCACAGCAGCACAATTTACAATTGCCAAGTGCTGGAAGCAACCGAAGTGCCTGTCAGTAAATGAATGGATCAAAAAACTATGGTACATTTACACAATGGAATTCTACACAGCAGAAAGAAAGAAGGAGCTCCCATCCTGTGCAACAGCATCGATGAAACTGGAGAGCATTATGCTAAGTGAAATAAGCCAGGTGGTGAAAGACAAATACCAGATGATCTCACCTTTAACAGGAACCTAATCAACAAAACGAACAAGCAAGCAAAATATATCCAAAGACAATGAAATAGAGAACAGGCTGACAGTGATCAGAGGGGAGGGGATAATGGGGGAAAAGGATGAAGGGTTTACAGGAAAAATTATTAAAAAAAAAAAAAGAAAAAAATAAAGATCATTGTATTCCACAGAAAAGAATGTTATTTTAATATATAGCTCTGAACAAACCATTTACTATTAATAAGAAAGACAACCTTACTTTTTTCTTATAACTGAAGGTGCAATGCCAGGATGTAAACAGGCATTTCTAATGATTTACAAGCCATTAAGCTACTTCTGGTTTCTTGTGTTACCTACACAAGTAAGAACTGTCAGAGGAAACATTAAGATCTTCTACAAATTTACATCTAATATTAAACTCAGACTTATAAAATCTCATTATATGGTTAAATCTTTTTAGAAAACAAATGTTCAAGAATTAACAGATCTAAATGCACTAAAATTTTTATCTGTGAACAATCAGAAATTTTTCCCAATGTTGTCTCATTGGGATTTCCCAATGTTGTCCTATAAAATATGGCAGCTCTAGGAATAGTTGCAGCAGCACAAAGACTCTACTCAAAATAAAGTTATAAAAAATTATTCACAATCTTGCATTTGCCAAGAGCAACTGATATCACTTTCAATTATACTGACTGAAAATGAACTTGCTAAAAGTAAAATTTTCACAACCTAATATATTTGTAGAAAAGCAAGTAAAAAATACTTTATAACCAATCAAGATATCACAGCCCAGGCCAGTGTGACTCAGTTGATTGGAGTATCATCCTATACACTGAAAGGTTGCAGGTTCAACTCCCAGTCTGGACACACACCTGGGTTGTGGGTTCTGTCCCTGGTTATAGTGTATATGAGGCAATTGATCAATGTTTCTCTCTCACATCAATATATCTGTCTCTACTCCCAATCTTCCCCCCTCTCTAAAATCAATAAGCATGTCCTCGGGTGAGGGGGAAAAAAAGATATTGCAGAGGTGTTATTCGTTGTAATATATAAAGTTATAACAAAACATTACTTTTACCAATTTATAGATTTGTTATTACTCAGAAAGCACTATTACTCCTACTATGTTCTAATGGGTTTTTCTTTTTTAAAGAGAAAGCTTTATACTTTAAAACTTTTAATGGCAACTTTTCCTTTTTTAAAATTTATTTTTAGAGAGAGGGGAAGGGAGAAAGAGAGGGAAAGAAACATCAATGTGTGGTTGCCTCTCACAAGACACTGTACTGGAGACCTGGCCTGCAACCCAGGCATGTGCCCTGGCTGGGAATCAAACCAGCAACCTTGCAGTACATACTGTCACTCAATCCACTGAACCACACCAGCCAGGGGTTTCCTGCTGTTTGAACCAAGGACTCCACAAATTCTGTGGCCAACCCTGGCTAGAAAACAAATACAGTGAGAGGAACACCTTCAGGCTGGACTCAGGGAAGGTCAAAAACTCTGCTGAGCTGAGTCTACTGAGACAGCCATTAAAATGAGGGGATGGAATAAAGCATGGTCCAGTAAATCTGAACCTTTATAATTAAAACAGGAGTTTACAGTTCTAACAATTACCCCAAGATTGACTGTGCACACTCTAAACTTTGAAAGCCCCTACTCTAGAATATTCTTTTTTCGTCATTTTATAGTGGATCTGATTTTTCTCACAATTACAATAGATCTTGGCCTAAGAGTAAATCTATATCCCTTCTCCAGAATTAAGTTTATCATTTTCCTAATAGCTCCTTCTCAAAAGCTTTTTTTTTTACCCTTTATTTGCTAGCAAGGTTAAGCTTATAGCAGTGATGAAACAATCTGCAAAAAAATGGGATAACTGACATAAATGCAAAACTACATGCCCAGTCTTTACTCAGCCCAGGCAAAAGAGCTTTTAGTTTTCTTTAAGATTTTATTTATTTCTTTTTAGAGAGAGGGGAAGGGAGGTAGAAAGAGAGGGAGAGAAACATCAATGCAAGAGGAACATTAATTGGTTGCTTCTCACATGCACCCCATCAAATCCACAACCCAGGCATGTGGGCATCAAAGCAGGACCCTTAGCTCCGTGGGACAACGCCCAACCAAGTGAGCCTCACAAGTCAGGGCACTTTTAGTTTTCTTTGAGATAAAAACTACAGAACATTCAAAAAAGTCAACATATGTTTTATAAACACATGAAATATTCAATTTTATCAAAATATTATTTGCAATTCAATGATTTTTTTATATTGTAAAAAATTCAATCTATATTGAAACTTAGAAATTGAGGACACTTGACACATGTAACCCTATTCCCTATGTAGCTATTCTTTCAAGTGTAGTATATATCTTCCAATTCTGCTTCTATGCATATAAAAATATATAGATTTTTATTCAGAAAACAAAAATATTCTGTTCTGCACTTTTTTCCTCACTTATTTTGAGTATCCTTCCATGTCTATTCATATCTTTCCATTAAAAAAAAAACAAACACAAAATTACCACATATTAGATCCACATTCCTTGAGAGTTCCACAAACTTCCACTGTATAGAATACCACAGCTTATTCAAACAATTTCTCCCAACTAAACATTCACTTTGTTTCAGTTCTGTGCTACTGCAAGGTACAATATATACACGAGGTCAGAAGACATACAGATTTTTTTTATCCTCACCCAAGGACATTTTTTTCATTGCTTTAGAGAAAGAGGAAGAAACATCCATGTGCGAGAAACATTGATTGGTTTCCTCCTGGCTGCAACAGGATGGGATCATATGCACCCAGGGTGGGGTCAACCCTGCAACCTAGGTATGTGCCCTGATCAGGAATCAAACCCATAACCTTTCAGTTATGGGATGATGCTCCAACCAACAGAGCCACACAGACCAGGGCAACATATAAATTTTTAAGGCTTTGGTAATTCCTACCAAAAACTTGTAACTTTTGTATAACTTTGACTAGCATTCTCTGCTTCCCCACATTTATAGTTTGAAATAATCATTTTAATCATAGTTCTGGTTCTGAACTATCCTTTTCCAGCTTTCTATTCTCTTCCCATGACAGTGCTAAAATGTTTCAATTATTGCAGCTTTCGAATACATAGATTTCAACAACTGGTACATCATGCCAGTCCCTCAAATCTTTTATTTATCTCTGGAAAGATTAAAAGTATGCAAACATCTATCTATTCGACATATATAAGAGGTGGTGAGGTAGAATGGAAAGAAATCCAGCTTTAAACCCAGGAAAGTCTGAGTCGTAGACCTAATTTCAGTAAGTATGTAATCCAGGCCATGTAAACTCTCAACCTTATAAATCTGTTGCAAGGAGTACTAAGTGTGTAAAGCATCAAACAAAACAGCTGGCATGTAATATTCAGTTAATAAACAGCACTTATGACTATCACCCTGACAGGTGATAAAACTAGCTTTGCCAGGGAAGAGCAAAAGCACAGGCAAGAACAAATACTGATACTCGGAACAGTGATGAAGGACACTCATTTTCTCTTATCAATGAGAGAAATAAAGTTATGGTTTGGAAGTCACATACTCCTTCTGGAGTCTAATGAAAATGGGGCTCCTAGAGAAACTTTCTCAGTATGTAATGAAATTCTTTATGTCAGGAATCTTAAGAACCTTGTATTAAGAGGGAGACTAGGTAGTTTTTTCTGGACTTAACTGCAAGAATCTGAACACGTTATCTACTAAGTTTTGTGACAAAATGATTCACTTAACTTTGCTCAGAATGAAGCAATTAAATCCTGCTTTTTATTAGACTTCTCAATTTCATGAACTATCTTGGTTGTATGTGAAAACAAATCTTGGTAAATGAAACCACAAGCTGTGCTAGAATTAGTTCAAATATTTTTAAATGTGATGTTCAAACACATAACCTAAACACCGAACCAAAAGGAAAAAACGTCCAAAAGGATAACAAACTTGGCTGCAGTCAATTCTTAAAAAGGCTGAATCAATTAAAGGAATTAAATGAGCTTCAAAATTCCACGAAAAAAAAGCATGACTTCCTTGTCTACAAACAAGGAAGTCATCATCTAAAAAACAAAACTGACCCAGCAAATACACACACAGTTTAAGGAGTAAATGAATATAGTTTATCCTGACTTCCCCCAGCGAGGAATCCTTTAAACCCTTTATACTTCCCAAACTCCCTGGGTAAATAATCCACTCATTTAACTGTTTAATGTGTCGTGTCAGAATGAAGTGGACGCGGGAACCACTGGGAGTACCAAAGTTCGGCACCAAAAGCTTTGGTCCCAAAGAGTCCCCTCCCTCCCGCTGCCACCATTCCACGTGCCGGCGATGCGGTGGCCCCGAGGCGGCTGCAGGCCCAGAGACGCACTTGGGAACCGAGGCACCAAAGCTGCTAACAGCGCCAGGCCGGACCTCCCGCCCTCCCTCCAGTCCCGCTCCCCAGGACGTGCGCAGTGCGGTGGACCCCACGGCCTGAGAAACTCTCATCCGACAACCATACATCCCCGGGATAGACAGCCCCAGGACAAGGGTCGGACAGCAGGACAGCCGCATAAGACTCCTGTACCACGCCACGCCACCCTCATGGGCCCCCAGGCAGCCCGGCGGGACCAGGCAGGCGTGGAGGCTGGAGCTGGACGGCGCGCTCACCATCAGAACTTTGGCCGCGTTCTCCAGCTGAGCGATCACTTCTGGGGGCCCCAGCGTCGCCGCCATCATGGTCTCTCTTCAATGACGCGCCATCCAGTGCATTGTGGGAGCGGCGCAGCTGCTCACCAATCGGCACACGCCCCGCCCCTCCTCACCCCAGGTGGCGGGGGAGGACGGAATGGGGACCGGGGGTGGGTCGGGCTGCCTAGGCCACTTCAGGTTGGGGGCTGGAGGCGTGGACAGTGTCACAAATGGGATTGAGGAGCACCAGCGGTTAGCTAGGCAGGGATGGCGGAGCAAGCCTGCTGTTTGTCTCTGAGCTCGGGTGCCAGGCTGCACAAACCCGCAATTCTCTCTCAGTGACTCCCAGCCTCCAGCACCGGCACCAGCACTGCGCGGACGCCCGCCATCTCTTTCGTGTGCTAGTCCACGCTGAGTTCTGCGCCGCAGAGCCTCCTGAGATCTGGATCCCGGGGCGCTCCCCCAGAACGTGCCTCCTGCATCCAGGCTTCTTTGCCTCGGCCTGCGGCTCTGCACTCCCGGAGACCGTGCGTAAGGCGTAGTCCCGGGGCGTTTGCACCACAGGCCACTGATACGCTTGTGGGAAAACCCGTCCTTCTCAGTCCGTACCCGAGAAGCGGAAGCAGGCCGGGGTTGACCGCCTGCTCCTCTCACCAAGTGAGAGCTCGCAGCCTCCAGGCTTCCAGCTCTGTCGTGTTCACGGGATTCATCACGTTAATTCTGGGCCCGTGTGGAGAGGCCGTTGGAGTCGCTACAAAGGCACCTTGCAGTCTGCTTTACAACATTCAGGCACGTGGTTCTCAGAACTGCCGATCAGCTTCTCTGGCTGCTACAAATGGTTTTGGATGAGGGTGTATTTCGTTTGGAATACACATCCTTGTTCCTTAATGTCTATTTTTGCTGCTGCTCTTCTTCCTGGGACCACACAGTGAGAAAAGCGTGAAGATAGGGAATATATAAAATGAGGTCACTTTAACCAAGCTGCTAAAAAAATTTATTCGCATTAGGAAGGTTGAAGCATGAGGAAAGACTCCATTCTTGTTCTAACTAGCCTGGAAACTCAAACTTTTTCAACTTTTCAGTCTCGAAGGCTCGGCCCTCTGACTACCTGCCTGAAGGATTCACAAATCCAGACTACAGGACCAGACTGGACCTGATGTCCATCATCCAGGACACCTGACATTTGACTGATAACTGTCCTGGACCAATCCTAGGGCTAAAAATGCAGGACTGATAATTCTCAAGAATGCACTTTTTTCTCTAAGAACTCAAATTTTCTTCTTTGGAACACTTCTGTGGTTTTATCTAGGTTTGTGCCAGGTTTGCAAGCCCTGAGACCCTTGAAAAAAATCCTTATTTATTTATAACCAAAGCCTCCAGACCCCTTTTGAATTCTCTTGACAACAGGGTTCATTGCAGGGTTTTTAAGTTTCATCTGTTGGAATCTTTCTATAATCCTTCCTAGTTATTAGTAAGTCACACTATTGAGAGGGGTTTTTATGTCACTGCAATAAAACTGCATTATTAGCTCAATTGAAAATCAGGTTGTTTCATTTGGCATCTCTACAACTTGAGGTTGAAAAGTGAATTAAAATAAAAAAAGACTATTACCTATATCTTGGCGTATTTTACCCTTTTGCAGTGAAATGAAATTTACTTCATTTCTCAAGCAATAAAAAAATTTAAGAATTGTGGGAAATGAGCTCTGGCTGGTGTGGCTCAATAGATTGAGTGCCAGTCTGTGAACCAAAAGGTCGCCGGATTGATTCTCAGTTAGGGCACATGCCTGGGTTGTGGGTCAGGTCCCCAGTTGGGGGCGTGTGAAAGGCAACCGCACATTGATGTTTCTGTCCCTCTTTCTCCCTCCCTTCCCCTCTCTCTAAAACTAAATAGTTAAAAAATTGTTTGAAATGAAGTGGTTGAGATAATGACTTATAATAAATATTTGACTACAATGTCTCTAGCTGCCACAGAGCATAATTCTGGCAGGTCAGTGGTATATCTGCAGAAGTGTAGATAGAGGAATCATTTGTGACATTGAAGGTTTGAGGCTTATAATGCTTCATATTGGGCCTCTGCTCCAAAGCATTTGTTTTGTGCAATTATGTAAGAACTGCGCATCTAGACACACTTTAAGAGGAAGAAGGAAAACTATTTTAGAAAATGTGAGGGTGAGTGTGCTTCTTACAAATTAACTGAGTATTTTGAATTTAGAGGCTTTATAAAGTAGGTTACAGACATCTCACATAACTGGGAGCCATGAATGTTAGGGTAAACATTGAAGTTGTAGAATTTCAATTTTGGAAGACACTAGAATTTATCTACTAGTTTAATCTTCCACATGCCTGACTCTTCTCTAGGTAGGGGTAAGTTGTAGTATTGCAGCCATATGCCTTTCATTTCATAAAATGGAAGAAAGTTGTGCGAATTCCATTAATTTCTCATGAGGCATGAAAGAAATGTTTATGGTCTAGGAAAGAATAGTTGTCTGGTTGAAATGCTCCTGAAATCAAGAACATTTCACAAATACATCCCCTCTGCTTTTAGGTACTCCTTTAACATCTATGGTGTTGACAGGAGAAAAATTCTGAGATGTGTTAGATTACAGCCCATGATTGGAGAGTAGGGAGAGGAGAGTAATTAATGAGTTAATAGCTGTGGGCCAAATAGCATTAGATTGCTCACAGTCCTGAGGCTTTGAATCAACTTCAGTGACCATCAGAGGCCACCATCTCTCTCATATGCCTGTACCCAATCTAAAGAAAAAACATTTCTTACTAGAAGACTGCACTCCTATTATAGAACTGCCTGGGCTTCATCTTCCACCCACTCCATGCCCTCCCCCCTCCCACCCTTATCTGTAGCCAATGTAAATTTTTTTAAAACAACTTACATCTTTCTTCCCCAAAACAATGTATGAAAGTGCCAGGATAGCACACATGTTCATCTTCCCCAACTTGCCCTTCTGCTGGTGGTTTAGATTGTACAATCCAGGATCTGGTTTTCTGGCTAGCATATGGCTCAATAAACCCTTTCTTTAAGAAAAGTTTTTGGACTTTTGGTCAAGATGGTGGTGTAAGCAGCTATGGCTCACCTCTTCACACAACCACACCAAAATGACAACTAAAATATAGAACAACCATCACTCAGGACCAGCAGAAATCAAGTTGAATAGAAGTTTGACAACTATGGAATTAAAGAAACCACATCCATCCAGACTGGTAGAAGGGGTGTGGGTGCAGACGCAGAATGTGTGGTGAATAAAAATTTGGGAGGGATATCTCAGGAACAAGAAGTCCCAGACCCACACCAGTACCCCTAGCCCAGGATTTCAGAGTCAGGAAGATAAGTCCCCATAACTTCTGTCTGCAAAAACTGGGAGAGATTGAGTCAGTGGAAGAAACTTCTGGAGCCCCAAGCAGTTTCTCTTAAAGAAACCAAACACAGACTCACCTACTCAGACTCCCTCTGGGCTCTGGCACTGGAGTGGTGGCTTGAGGGGCACCAGTGGCATACAGGGGAGGCTGAGGTGTCAAGCATCAAAGTGAGCAGAAGCCATTATCCCTTTTCTAGGCCCTCCATCACTGTTTGACCAGCCTCAGAGATCCCCAGAGATTCCACCATACCCAACTGACTGGCCCACCTAAGCTACTTTTCATACGAATAGTCATGGCTCTTGCTTGACAATTTCCTAAATCCTTTCAAAGCAGCAACAGCCAGCCTCAGTGAACCTCGGGCCTCGAACTAGCAGCCTAGATTCACAGCTTGGCTTCGCCTGGAAATCTCCAAGCCTGGCACAAGTAGCAGCCGTCTCAGATTGCTTTATAACCCAGGCAGGGCCCTGGGAAAAACACAGGTGGGGGCTGACCTCGGCCTGCACCACCCGGGAAACCCCAGGGGCCAGCACACCCAGTGGACAGCTACAGACCATGTCAGAGCACCACAATTATGGCCCTGCACAGCTGATCCTCTATGGAGGGTGGGAGTTGGTGGCCAGTGGTCACAGCCAATCCTAACAGCTGACTGGCCTGGGAAAATCCCTCCAATTGTTCTGCCAACAGCAACCAAGGCTCAACTACAAGAGCAAGGTGTACTCAGCCCACACAAACAGTGCACCATGAGTACCTAGCTTTAGGGATGCTGTGCCACTGGACCCTACAGGACACCTACTACATTAGGCCACACTACCATGACACAGAGTCAAAGCAGCTCTACCTAATACATAAAAGCAAATACAGGGAGGCTGCCAAAACAAGCAGACAAATAAACATGACTCAAATGAAGGAACAGATTAAAACTCCAGAAAAAGAGCTAAATGAAATGGAGATAAGCAATCTAACAGATGCAGAGTTCAAAAAACTGGTTATAAGGATGCTTAGTGAGGACCTTAACAGCACAAAAAAAGATCCAGCCAAATACAAAGGATACACTGTTTTTAATTGAAATAAAGAGCAATTACAGGGAAAACAACAGTAGAGTGGGTGAAGCTAAGAATCAAATTAATGACTAGGAACATAAGGAAGCAAAAAACAATCAATCAGGATGACAAGAAGAAAAGAGACTCCAAAAAAAAAATGAGGATAGTGTAAACAGCCTGTGGGACAACTTCAAGGGGTCCAACATTTACTTCAGAAGGGTGCCAGAAGGGGAAGTGAAAGAGCAAGAAAATGGAAATCTGTTTGAAAAAAATAATGAAAGAAAACTTGCCTAATTTGTTGAAGGAAATGGACATGCAAGTCCAGGAAGCACAGAGAGTCCCAAACAAGATGGATGTGAAGAGGCTCACCCCAAGATACATGATAATTAAAATGCCAAAGTTCAAAGATAAAGAGATGGGAGAGTGGCTGTGAGAGAATGGGTGAGAGGTGATGGGATTAAGAAGTACAAACAGGTAGTTACAGAATAGCCATGGGAACGTAAAGTACAGAATAGAAAAAAAGAGCAGCCAAAGAACTTACATGCATGACCCGTGGGCATGAACAAGGGTGAGGGGATTGCTTGAGGAGTGGAGGGTACTGGGTAGAGGGGGGAAACAAGAAAAAAATCAGGACAACTATAATAACATAATCAATAAAATATAGTTTAAACAAAAGAAAAAAGTTTTCTACATGGACCTGGCCAGGTTGCTCAGTTGGTTGGAGCATTGTCCTGCACACCAAAGAGTTGGGGGTTTGATCCTTGGTTGGGGCGCATATGAGAGGCAACCAATTGATGTTTCCCTCACACATCAATGTTTCTCTCTCTTTCTCTCTTTCTTTCTCTCTCTCTCTCTCTCTCAAATCAATAAACATAGTTTTTCAGAATAGTTTTCATTTTTTCCCAATTTATCCCCTTTATCCCCCCTCTTCCCTGTACCCTCCAACCCTCCAGCCTCCGCCACCCCTGTTAGTTCATGTCCATGGGTTGTACATATAAGTTCTTTGACTTCTCTGTTTCCTATACTATTCTTAACCTCCCCCCCATCTATTTTATGACTACCAATTATGTTTCTTATTCCCTGTACCTTCCCCCCATTTTTCCCCTCCCCTCTCCACTGAAAACCCCCTATGTGATGTCCATTTCTGTGATTCTGTTCCTGTTGTAGTTGTTTTTGTTTTGTTTTGTTTTATAGGTTCAGTTGTAGATTGTTGCGAATTTGTTGTCATTTTATTCTTCATAGTTTTTTATCTTCTTTTATTTCTTAGATAAGTCCTTTTAACATTTCATATAATATGGGCTTGGTGATGATAACCTTCTTTAACTTGACATTATCTGGGAAGCATTTTATCTTCCCTTCTGTTCTAAATGAAAGCTTTGCTGGACAGAGTAATCTTGGATGCAGGTGATGTAGGTCCTTGCCTTTCATGACTCCAAGCACTCCTTTCCAGCCCTTTCCTGCCTGTAAGGTTTCTTCTGAGAAATCATCTGATAGTCTAATGGGAACTCCTTTGGGTAATGTAATTATGATGTGCCTTGGTGTGTGCTTCCTTGCATCCAACTTCTTTGGGACTCTCTGAGCTCCTGGGCTTCCTGGAAATCTGTTTCACTTGCCAGATTGGAGAAGTTCTCCTTCATTATGTTTTCAAATAAATTTTCCATTTCTTGCTCTTGTTCTTCTCCTTCCAGCACTCCTATCATTCAGATTTTGGAATGTTTATAGTTGTCCCAGAGGTTCCTAAGCCTCTCATTTTTTTGAGTTCTTATTTCTTCATTCTGTTCTGATTGACTGTTTATTTCTTCCTTTTGTTCCAAATCATTGATTTGAGTCCCTGTTTTCTTCCCTTCACTGTTAGTTCCCTGTATATTTTGCTTTATTTCACTTTAGGTAGCCTTCTTTGTTCCTTCATTTTGCGACCAAGCTCAATCAGTTCTGTGAACATCCTGATTACCAGTGTTTTGAACTCTGCATATAAGTTGGCTATCTCTTCACTGCTTAGTTGTATTTTTTTCTGGAGCTTTGATCTGTTCTTTCATTTGGCCCATTTTATTTTGTCTTTGACGCACCTGTTATGTAGCAAGGGGTGGAACCTTAGGTGTTCACCAGGGGAGGGCAACCCACGTCACTATCTTGTGGCATTGCATGTGGGGGAGGAGTCCGGGAGGGAACAATGATGCTTGCTCTGCTCTCTCCTGGCTTTCAGTCACTCCCACTGCCACCCACAAGCAATTTGAGCCCTCCTGGTGTTGATTCCCAGGGGGGTGGGTTTGTGTACATTCTAGGACCCTGTGGGTTTCTCCAACAAACTCTCCTGTGAGGCTGGGTGTTTCTACCTCCATTTCAACCCTCACAGCTTTTTTCAGTCAGAGGTTTGAGGCTTTAGTTCCCCGTGCTGGAACCCTGGTTGCACAGTTTGTCTCACTCCCCAGCTGTTCCTCCCGGTTTATCTGCACTCAAATGTGGGACTGCCTGCTCTGCCAGTTGTTGCCTTGCCAGCTGCAGTCCTCCAGCCACCACCTTGCCTCAAGTCCTCTCCCTGGCTGCCCGTCTCTGCCCCTCTTACTGGTCTGGATGAATATTGCTTCTTTAAGTCCTTGGTTGTCGGACTTCCATTCAGTTCAATTTTCTGGCAGTTCTGGCTGTTTTTTGTTTTTAAATTTATTGTTGTCCTTCTTTTGGTTGTGTGAGGAGGCACAGTGTGTCTACCTATGCTTCCATCTTGGCCAGAAGTCTTCAACCCTCATATTTTTTACTTAGTAGTCTATGGAAGAACAACTTAAGACCACACAGTGGTTGTCGTACCCATTCAATGGTCTGAGCAGTGGGAGCTGCCAAGCAGTTTCAGTGGGGACAGCTGAATGGGCATAAGTACAACTGCTCCCCTCCAGGCTAAGGAATAGAAAGTATCGACTCACTACAAAGGAAGTGATGTGTCCACCAGAGGGAGCCATCTTTGCCCGGAGGAGACAGAACACTTTTCGAGTGTGGGAGTGCTAAAGGTTTGGGTTCTGGTTTTAAAAAAATCACCTAAAGTTCTGTTGTGAAAGAAGAGAAAAGAAAGGGCTTTGCAGAGAGGGTTAAAAAATGTGGGGTACATAGAAAGAGAGGAGTAGCAAGTCAAGAATCACTGGGTTGGGTCACCCAAGGCCTGGGACCTAATTGAAGACATTAAACTCAGAAGAAGTCCTACTACCTTGATTGTGAGGGCAAAGGGTGAGACCACTGGGAAGGGTAATAGTCAAGAACCCGAGGGATTTTGGGCCTGCAACCCACTAGGGGCTGAATGCCCAGCTTTAACTTGAGCAAGAGACACTCAGAGGGCAGCCCAGGGTCTCAGCAGTTCCTCCCACAATGACTCAGAGAAGAACATGCCTGCCCTAGCATGCTCTTGGACTCCAAAGAAATATCTGGCCAGCTGTGGGGGACCTCCCACCCTTTCCCTTAAGCAGCCTAGAGGTCTGGAACTAAGACACCCTATCCTTATTTGTGTATGTCTTCTGGGTGGGAACAAAGAACAAGAATTTGGGAGTGATGGACATATGGCCACACACTCAAATACACAAGTTTATACCTGATTGATTACCATTCTGAGTAGACTGGGCTTATCTTCTTGTGTTAAAGAAGCTACTAGGAGAGTTATAATAATGTAGTAAAGTTAAAATTTCTCTTGGATGATTAACTGCTATACTAGTGGTCTACTACTTATCATGTCACATTCACAATAGTTTTTAATTATCTGCTGGGATCACTATCTCAATGTTCAGTCTCATTGCAGCATTGACAAACTTCATGAAAGATCACAACCATGCACTGAGAAATCTCAGACCTATATATCTCAGGTAGTGACATGCCAAGAACAATATGGCTATTAGCAAACCTGTAATATATTCTGCTTTATCAGTGGATGGTCAAAAAAAGTCTAGTGATAAGAATGTACCTTGAATCATATAGAATTTTCAATTTAAAAGTGACCTTGGAGATTCTAGAGCCCAACCTCCATCTTTTTCTTACAAGTATTATATAAAAGACCACACTTTCATAGTAGAAAATTTAGAAATAAACAGAAAACAATGGAGGGAAAAAATTCACCCACCATCACACCACCCAGATGAGGCAAAGTTTTTTAATTTTGCCATATTCTTCTCAGACATTTAAAATTTTGATACATTTTTTTTCTCCCTACATTCCACTGTTGAGATCATATTATACATACAGCTTGTATCCTCCACTTTTAACATTATATAGTGATCATTTAATTTGTCATTAAAAACTCTTAGAAAATAGGATTTCTAAAGATTCACAAAAGGTCAATATGACATAGAGTTAGACCATAAATTTTTTTAAAGATTTTATTTATTTTTATACAGAGGGGAAGAGTGGGAGAAAGAGAGGGAGAGAAACATCAATTGTGTGGTTGCCTCTCATGTGCCCCCTGCTGGGGATCTGGCTTGTAACCCAGGCACATGCCCTGACTGGGAATCGAATCAGAGACCCTTTGAGTTTGCAGTCTGGTGCTCAATACATGGAGCCACACCAGCCAGGGGTAGACAATAATGTTTTTAATTGTCTCATGCCATTGGGCATGTCATTTTTTTTTTTAAATATCACTGTAAATGTGTTGGAGTAAATAGTTCTGTGCTGGTTTTTGTCTTTATAAGCTCCACTTTCTTTGTTCTCTCTGCATCAGCTGAGTTGCTACCTGAATGTGTCTCCTGGGTTGCAACTTATTTGTTCAAATAAATGCTTTTTATTTTTATTACACTCTAGAGCTAATTTTGGTTGACAAGGGCACCAGAGACAGTTCAAGAAAAGACTTGGAGGTGCAACATGAGGTGTCTCACATAGGCAACAATATGAGCCAAACTGGAGATGTTTGGCCTTCAAAACAGAGGCTAATGAAGACTGACTCCACGTGGTCACCTGGAATGCTCCTGGGCCTTAAAGGTGCAGAGCCACCTATGAGGAGTGTTTCCGTCCTTTGGGGTTTTGACCACTCAAGATAACAACTTGCTTTAGTCCAGTGGGTCTCACAGTCTTTGAACTCAGGAGACTTTTACCCTCTTAAAAATTATTGAGGACCTGAAAGAACTTTGTGTGGGGGGAGGGTGTGAAAAGAGTTGTATCTGTCAACATTTACCATATTATAAATTAAAACTAAGACATTTAAAATGTTTATTAATTGAAAAAATAATAAAACCACCCTGGCTGGTGTGGTTCAGTGGATTGAGTGCTGGCCTGCGAACCTAAGGGTCACCAGTTGGATTCCCAGTCAGGACACATGCCTGGGTTGCAGGCCAAGTCACCAGTAGGGGGTGCACAAGAGACGACCACACATTGATGTTTCCCTCCCTCTCAACCTTTCTAGATGGATCCAGTCCAAGGCCCTTGGTTCCAAAAGGGGGCATGCCCAGAGCCAAGGGAAGGAGCTGGGAGGTGGGTGCAGAGAGCCACAGCAAAAGTGTCACTCTGGGCATGATGGTCTTTCACAGCTGTTCATTCTTAGGTTTCTTAAGTCATTCTTTCTTGCAGGAAAAAGAAAAAGAAAAAAAAAGATGAATCAAACAAGAACATGTCATGGTTTGGAAGCTCTGCCTGAACGCAAGGCTGCAGCTGTCACAGGAGATCAGTGAGTGGTCCAACAGTGTCTCCTGCTGTCTGCCAGCATCCTTCCAATCCTGTCTTTGCCTGACCAAGCCCATGGACACTGGGTTTTTCTCAGCAGAAGCTGCTCGCTGTGTCACATGACTGTAGTGCTTTGTTCTGTTTTTTTTTAACTTTGTATTTGGGTAGATAAAAGTAAAAAAAGTTTGAGTCTAAGCACAAGTGATCTAATAACATTGACTTTGTGTGTACTCCTAAAGCAGGTGCTGTTTATTTTGAACAGAGACTTGATGCTATGCTGAGATAAGGTTGAAGATTAAAGAGTTCCCAGGGCAAAAAGAAATGGCCTCAGGTTACAAGGCTAAGCTGTCTATAATATTTAGAGCATGCAAAATATAGGCCAGTGATGTTTCTGGGGAAAATGCGAAATCCCAGGAAGCTAGGACCAGGAGTATGACGTCAGGGCCACCTTCTTCCATGTTCCATGGCTCCGGCTGTGTGCTGCTGCACACCTAGGAATCTCTTTTCACCTGAGGGACACACCCACCAGAACCAGCCCTGGTTCCAAAGGCACAAGAAGAAACTTCTGTGTCTTTAGCGCTTGGTTTCTTGGGCACCGATTTATTAAGGGTTATTATTATGTATAACATTGTATTGAGCACCAGGTAAAGAGGATATATCATGCAGAAATCAAATGGTTGTCACCGACAGGCCCCACTCTGAAGGACATTGTAGATAAATATATGAATTTAACAAATAATATGAGTGCCTAGTATGTGTGATGCATGGGTAGTCAGTGGGGAAGTAAGACATCTTTAACAAAAATCACTACACATAAAAAATAGTTTGAAATGAATCCTAGATCAATAAAAGCTTAAGCTAAAAATCTTCTAGAAGAAAACAGAATGTGTTTATGATCATGAAGAAAAAAATTTCTTAAATATAACACAATGCATTAGTCATAAAAGAAAACATAAATTTGGGATTCATCAAAATTAAAACCTTCTGCTTTTTAAGATACTATTAAGAAAATGTGGTAAGTGTTCCCAAAACACACATCTAACAAAGAATTTACATCCATATTCCTCCTTCTAATGCAAAATCACGAGTTTTCTGTCTTAGCATATATAATTATTCGCTAACATGGAGAATGACAATTCTTTTTTTAAATATATTTTATTGATTATGCCATTACAGTTGTCCCATTTTCCCCCTTCACTCCCTTCCACCCTGCACACCCTCTCCCACCCACATTTTCCTTTAGTTCATGTCCATGTGTCATGAGTTCTTTAGCTTCTACATTTCCCATACTATTCTTGCCCTCCCCCTATTTTCTAAGTACCATTTATGCTACTTATTCTCTCTACCTTCCCCCCTGTCTCCTCCTCCCACTCCCCTGTTGTTAACCCTCCATGTGATCTCCATTTCTGTGGTTCTATTCCTGTTCTAGTTGTTTGCTTAGTTTGTTTTTGTTTTTGTTTTAGGTGTGGTTGTTACTAATTGTGAGTTTGCTGTCATTTTACTATACATGTTTTTTATCTTCTTCTTTTCTTAGATAAGTCCCTTTAACATTTCATAAAATAAGGGCTTGGTGATGATGAACTCCTTTAACTTGACCTTATCTGAGAAGCACTTTATATGCCCTTCCATTCTTAATGAAAGTTTTGCTGGATAGAGCAATCTTGGATGTAGGTCCTTGCCTTTCATGACTTGGAATACTTCCTTCCAGCCCCTTCTTGCCTGTAAGGTCTCTTTTGAAATCAGCTGACAGTCTGATGGGAACTCCTTTGTAGGTTACTGGCTCATCATTTTCTGCTTTAAGGGTTCTCTCCTTCATTTTTATCTTGACTAATGTAATTCTGATGTGCCTTGATGTGTGCTTCCTTGGGTCCAACTTCTTTGGGACTCTCTGAGCTTCCTGGACTTCCTGGAAGTCTATTTCCTTTGCCAAATGGGGGAAGTTCTCCTTTATTATCTGTTCAAATAACGTTCCCACTTGTTGCTCTTCCTCTTCCCCTTCTAGTAGCCCTATAATTTGGATGTTGGAACATTTAAAGATGTTCTGGAGGTTCCTAAGCCTCTCCCCTTTTTTTTGAATTCTTGTTTCTTCATTCTTTTCTGTTTGTTTCTTTCTTCCTTCTGGTCCACTCCATTGATTGGAGTCCCAGTTTCCTTCCCATCACTATTGGCTCCCTGTGCATTTTCCTTTATTTCACTTAGTGTAGCCTTCATTTTTTCATCTAATTTGTGACCAACTTCAACCAATTCTGTGAGCATCCTGATTACCAGTGCTTTGAACTGTGCATCTGATAGGCTGGCTATCTCTTCATCACTTAGTTGTATCTGTTGTGGAGCTTTGATCTGTTCTTTCATTTAGGCCATTTGTTGTTGTTGCTTTTTTCTTTTTGTCTTGACACACCTGTAATTGTGAGGGGAGGAGCCTTAGATGTTCACCCCAGTGGGTCAACCCAGTTGCTGGGTTGTAAGGCTGTATGTGGGGCAAGGGTCAGAGAGGGAACAATGGCTCTTGCTCCATTCTCTGTTGGATTTGTCCCTTCCTCTGCTTCCCCCAAGGAAACTGGGCCTTTCTGGTGTTGATTTCCATGTGGGTGGGCTTGTGTACATTCTAGGACCCTGTGAGTATCTCCAAGGAATTCTCCTGTGCGGCTGGGAGTCTCTCCCGGCACCTTAACCCCCACAGGTGTTTTCAATCGGTGTTTTGAGGCTCTATTTCCCAGTGCTGGAGCCCTGGGTTGTGCGGTCTATCTCGCTCCCCAGTTTTGCCTGGTTTATCTATACGCAAATGTGGGACTGCCCAGCCAGCTGCCTGGTTGGGTCTGCTCGCTGCCACCCCGTGCCGGGGCTCTGCCAGCCTCCGCCTGCACGCCTGGGGTCTGCTCGCTGCTGTCTTGCACGTCTGGGTCTGTCAACTGCTGCCTTGCATGCCCCAGGTCCGCCAGCCACCAATTTTTTTTGCTGTGACCCCTCTCCACCCATCCACCTGACTCTGCCCCTCCTACCCATCTGCATGAATGTGTCTATTTTAACTCTTTGGTTGTCGGACTTCCATACAGTTCAATTTTCTATCAGTACTGTTTTTTGTTTGTCTCTAAATTTTTGTTGTCCTTATATCTTGGTTGTGCGAGGAGGCACAGTGTGTCTACCTATGCTTCCATCTTGGCCAGAAGATGAGAATTTAATTCTTTTGAAACTCTCTGCCCCTGATACCCATACATGTTCTTCCTGTTTCCCCATCTTTCTAATATAGTATTTTCATGATTTTGGTGAAATATTTAGCTTTTCATTATTATAACTATGCCAGTGCTTTCTCTAAATGAGCCATATGGTAAACAATAATTCTTTGCTTTTCTGCACAACCTTTAGTTTTCCCTAGAATTAATTATTGGCTTGTGTTTTCTAATCAGCAATGTATGTTTTCCAGGTGCTTGTCCCAAATTCAATTCCAGACTCTACCAAGTACCCTGCTCTCCTTTCAACACAGGTGAAAGACTTCTTCCCTGAGAAGTCTCTCCAAGAGCCTTCTGACCCTAGATGCTCCAACATCAACCCAGTGATTCTCTTTCCTCTGCTCCTTTTTTGGGTCCATCTCTTGGATGCCATGTCTTCCCCCAGCTTGGTTTACTCTTTTCTTTTGGTGGAGGACATCCTGTGAAACTTTCCTAAGAGAATGTATGGAAGGAAACTATTCTTTATTCTTGAATATCTGAAATGCTGTTATCCTATTCTCACACTGATAACTTGTCTGGGTATAGAATTTTAAGTCACAATTATTTTTTACAAATTATGAAGGCCTTGTTCCATTATTCTCTAATATCTGTAAATGGTATTAAATTCAAAACCATTCTGATTCTTGACCCTTGGTGTATGAGCTGTTTTATCTCTGGAAGCTTATAGGATTTTCTTTGTTCCAAATATGTATTCTAAAATTTTGCGATGACATGCATTTGTATGGGTCTATTTTTATTCATTTTCTGGGCAGTTCAGGCCCTTTATATTTAGCAATATATCCTTTAGCTCTAGAAAATATTCCTGAATTACTGCATTGAGGATTCAACTCCAATTAAATTGTTTTTTCTCTTGCTTGAAACTCTTACGATTCAGATGTTAGACATGGACTCATCTTCTAATTTTATGTTTCTCTCTTACTTTTCATTTCTTAATCTTTGGCTTTTTTTTTTCCTTCTGGGAGAGTTCCTTGACTTTATTGCCCAAACTTTCTACTGAGTTTTTCATTCTTGCTATCATTGCTATTTTTTAAATTCCAAAGCATTCTCTTTTATTCTCAGGATTTTTATTTTCCCCATAGTATCCCATTCTCATTTCAAGGCTGGAAGATTTCTTATCATCCTGAAATTATTCATGGTAATTTGTATAGCTGCTTTCATTTAGGTTGCATTTTTATCTTTTTAAAGGTTATTTATTTATTTATTTATTTTTAGAGCGAAGGGAAGGAAGAAAGAGAGGGAGAGAAACATCGCTGTGCAAGAGATACATCAATTGGGTGCATCTCTCACACCCCCAGCTGGGGACCTGGCCTGCAACCCAGGCCTGTGCCCTGACAGGGAATTGAGCAGGGCACAAGGCATTGTGACCTTTGTATTCACAGGCTGGCACTCAATCCACTGAGCCACACCAGCCAGGGATAGGTTGCATTTCAAAAAAATTGATTTGAAAGACAGAGAAACATTGATTCGTTGTTCCACTTATTTATGCATTCATTGGTTGATTCTTGTTGTATGTGACCTGACCAGGGACTGAACCCTCAGTGTTGGCATATTGGGATGACATTCTAACCAAATGAGCTCCCCAGCCAGGGCCTAGGTTGCTTTTTGACTTTGTGTTGTCTGCGTTAGATTCTCTCCTCAGGTTCATTTAGTCTTCAAAGGATAACATCTGAGGGCTGGACAGTAAAATGCAGACTGCATCTGATTGTCTGAGGGAAGCTTCGATGTAAGGTAATCCACTAGGTTCCCTAGTTGGGGAACCTTGATATCCATATTTTCAAGTCTTTCCTCCTAGGGTGTTCAGAGGTCCTAGAGATGACCACCAATCTCCTGCCCTGAGCATGACAACCTTGTTGCCAGTATTCCAAGAGCTGACTAGGAAAAGAACTGAAAGATTCAGTATGCATACATTCACTTCATCCTGCTGTGGAGAGTCCCATAGTTCTGTCCAAAACCATGCCCCATAACCTCAGCAGCCCTCTAGTTTACCATCCTCAGGGAATAATCTTCTCATCTTTTTCAATCTGGAGTAAGGGCAGCCACTCATCGGGCCAGAGTTGAGAAGATGATCTGGATAACTTCTAGAACAGAGTTTCAACCTATCTTCTTTATTTTATCATGAAATATTACTCAAGACAGACCACATTCTGGGCCATAAAACACATTTTTATACATTTAAAATAATAAAAGTCATAGTTTTAGACCACAATGGAAATAAACTAGAAATAGATAACAGAAAGATCACTGGAAAATGCCAAAATACTTGGAGATTAAGCAACACACTCCTAAATAACATATAGGTCAAAGAAATTTCACAAGAAATTTTAAAATATTTTGAACTAAATGAAAATAAAAATACAACTAACATCAAAATTTGTAGGATGCAACAAAAGCAGTGCTTAGAGAGAAATTTATAATAATGACTATGTATATTAGAAAAGAAGAAAAATGTAAAACCAATAATCTAAACTTCCACCTTAGGAAATCAGCAAAAAAGAGCAGTTAAATATAAAGCTATCATAAGAAGACAATGATAAATATTAGATAGAACACAAATCAATGAAATTGAGGACAGGAAATCAGAATAGAAAATAAAAGCAAAAGCTGGTTCTTTGAAAAGATCAATGTAATAAATATACTTCTAGACACTAACTAGGGACAAAAAGAGGGAGAACACACATTGACAGCATCAGAAATAAAAGAGGAAACATTACTACCACATAGATATTAAAGGGACAATCAAGGATTATGAACAACTTTATGTCTACAAACTTGATATCTGAGATGTAACAGACCAATTCTTTGAGACACAATCTACACCCTAAATACACCCTAAGAAAAAGACATTCCAAATAGGCCTATATTATAAAATCAATACTATTTGACAATAGAAAGTAATGATACACTGACACATGCTACGACACAGATAAACCTTTAAAACATTGCTAACTGAAAGAAGTCAGTCACTAAAGGTCATTTATATGAAATGTGTACAATAGGCAATAGAACCCAGAGACACAGAAAGTAGGTTAATGGTTGCCTAAGGTGGGAAGTTGGGATGGGAATAAGAAATTGGAGTGATTACCAAAAGGAACAGGGTTTCTTTTGGGGTGATAAAAATGTTCCAAAATTGACTGTGGTGATGTTTGTGCAACTCTGTAAATATGCTAAAAACTGTTTAATTGAATGGGCAAATTTTATGGATTTATGTGAATTATATCTCAATAAAGCTTTTTTTAAAAAATGTGCAAAGTCTTAATGAAAGCCTCAACATGAAAGAGAAAGAACAAAGCAAAGAAAGAAACCAGCAAAACAACAAAAAGGAACCCACAGGACATACAGGCATTTGGGAAGCAGGAAAAAAAAACACAACAACTTGAAATATTAAGAGAAATAATAAATGTAAAAATTGACAACATAAAACAAGAACAAATCGTAATGCACCCCCCCAAAACATTTAATTTAAAATCTGTAAGATACAGTCAATGACATCTTCCAGAAAGTGAAATAAAAAAGACATGGATTTTAGGGTATAAACATAAGAAAATTAGAGGGTCATTTGAGGAGCTCCAACTTATAGGAATTAGAGAACAGAAAGAATAAAGTTCAAGGAAATAGTGCAAGAAAATTTCCCAGAACTGAAGGGCACTAGTGTCTAGGTTGAAGGCTCCTAGAGCATTCAGCCTATGATCAAGGAACACCATCATGAAGTGTACGACACTGGGCATATGAAGATGATCCTAAATACTTCTAGAGAGAGGAAGACAGATCAATCATACAGAACTGAGAATCAGAATGGCAATCACGCCAGAAGCAGGAAAACAAAGGACTCATGTCTTCAAAGTGCTGCATGACTTTTCATGCTAGAATTTTATGCCCACCCATATTTTTCAATTGAGTATAAAAGGGACATTTTCAGACACTTGGCAAAAATGAGATCCCACATAGCAAAGTGACAAAAGGAACTTCCAAGATGACAGCTGGTTGCCAGGCTTGGAGAACAGCTGGTCCAGACTGCAGGAGGAGGTGGACAAAGCATCTGTGCTTGGAAAGTAGTCTGGCATCTGACAGATCCACTGTAGCAGCTGGAGAGGAAGGAAGGAGGGAGGGGAGGGAGGAACCTGCAGTTTCAAAGAAAACAAAGCAAATTAAAAAATTAGGTAATTATTAAGTCCAAGAGGAAAGAATTTTCATACAAGAAACAATCGCAATATACTAAGACTCAAAGACTAACTAGCATAGTATTAATAATCTTTACATTGACAATTGATTTAACTAAAAATCTTGATAGAACTATAATGGGAAACAGATTGAGGAGAGGGATAAGAGAATTATCATAACATGCAGTTGATAAAACAAATTTAAAGTAAATAAGTCAAGAAATATCATTAAAAGCTATTAGTAACATAATAAACATAATATTGTATGTATACCTAAGACATAATATTGTATGTCAACTGTAATTGAAAAAAAAAACAATAAGCCTGTGGTCTTAAAGTTTTTTTGTTGTTGTTAGCAGAATGCTTTTTCCCAAAATTTATGTAGAAAAAAAGCACAGCTAGTCTGACAGAAGCAGAGGGCAGGACTCTCTTGCCCTAGCAGCCCCTGAAACACCTCCTCTTAGAAGTCACTAATTCTGGAGAATTTTAAAACTTACTGGTTCAGACTCTGACTCATATAACTAATGAGTCTGGAAGAAGTTATACAAAGTTAGTGTTACACTCGAGTCTATGCCCAGGACTCTTTCTCTTACATGGTCCTGCTTCGAAAATTTATAAACAAAGGGAGAGCGGTATCAATTAATGCCAATTCATGTTTAGAGATAAGAAAATGTGAATATCCTTGATTACATTGGTGTAGGAATTGGGGAAAATCAAAGGGAATGCAGGAGACTTAAGGCTTTCACAGATTTAGCAAAAGAAATAAACATATAGGTTCAAGAAGCTGAGTTAACTACAAACAGGGTAAATCCAGGGAAATCCAAGCTGAGACATGTCACAACTAACCTAAAAGGTAATCAAAGAAAAAACCTTGAAAGCAGCCAGAGAAAACCAACATCTTTTCTATAGGGAGTAATAATTAGAATGACAACAGATTCTCCTCAGAGATCATCAAGGCTAGAAGGAAGTGTCAACCCAGAATCCTGTACCCTAAACATGATTATACCCCAAATAGATGTGCCTAAAATACCTTTCAGGATAAAGGGAGAAATGAAGACACTTTTCAACAAAGGAAAACTAAGAATCTGTTGCCAGTTGACCTATCCTAAAAGAATGTCTAAAGGAAGTTTTGTAAAAGAGGAAAAGATAGAAGAAGACTTAGTCCACCAGGAAGCAAGAACTCAGTTTGAGACACTATTAGTAAATACAACAGCCTTCTTTCTCCTCTTGAGTTTTCTAAGGTATGTTTGATGGTTGAAACTAACGTATAGTAACACTATCTGATTTGAGTTTCAAAAGAACAATTGTCATCAGGCATTTCTCTCAAGAGGCCACATGTATTTAACCATAGTTTCCAATAACCATAGAATTTTTCTTTCTTTCCACAGTTAAATAATCACATTTTGTCCACTAAATTTAAGCTGTCACTTTGGGAAATGCAAAGTTCCCTTGCTAAAGGAAATGTTTGTTTTTTTTTAACCAATGGAAAAGGATAAAATGCTTGATAAAACGACTTATAAATACACACATAATGGCAACAATCTTCTTGACTATGCTGAATTTTGCCAGCTGAAATAAAATATTAGTTAAGTACTGGGGCTTTAAACTTGGTTTATAAGTCAAATTTGGAAGAAATAAACTGCATTTCAAAAACTTGCAACTAAAAAATGGTTCAGACCACAGGAGGTTCAGAGGAAGTATGCTATGCTGGCTAATGTTTTTCTCTTTGCAATTTGCACTTTGACTTATCAAGGGGACATGTAGCATGCAAGGTGGAGAAGGAAACTTGGAAGGAATGTAATATAATTTGCTCCCTCAACAAACTCCAATCATATCCAACAATGACTACAAACATATGAAGCCAGGCCTGACTGTGCCCTGCAACCCTCTGAATAGAGAATTCATGAATGCTAGAGTATTCACCTCCTATGGAATCTATCAAAACACTGAAGAGACTGTTCTCCATAATCTGTTGTCTGGCCACTAGACCAGTTAAATGACTCATGTTAGCTGGGCAGAAAGAGATAATGATGAATGAGAAGAGAATGGAAATCATTTGGGAGTCTCAACTGAGGAAGGTCTTAGGAACCAGCACCCAATTAATGCATAAAATTAGGATCATCATTTTTAAGAATATTCAAATAGATGTCAAGCATACACAAAAGATGCTCAACTTCTTTCAAAATAAGAGGAATGCCACGTAAAAGTACACTGAGGTTTGGTCTTGTTTTTTAAAATTTAGTTAATAGGCAAAGATAAAAAATGTTAGGATATTAGTACACTGTGTGGCTGGCAAGAGTCTACCTAAACTATCTGCACATTGCTATTGGGAATGTATATTGACCCAACATCTGTTGTCAGGTCTAAGATTGGATTTTATCCTACTTACAAGCTAATAAGTAAGTGAGCCTGTTTATTCTTTCATGGATCCTGGATTAAGACAGGAGACGCCTGGATCAGAGACAAAGGACTTTGCTACTCACAGCACATGAAGCAGTTTGAGCACCAGTGTGTTGGCACAATGAGCTATGAAGCAGTGGAAGGTGCTCATTGCAAACTTGAACCTGAGAAATGGTCCACATAAAGATAGGTCAAGGATGTGCTTTCTCGGCTACCTAGTGGGGTGTGGAGGAGATAACCTAGAGGGGTTCTTCCTCCATTGTGCAGGGCTACTTTGCAATAAAAACCACACATACACTTAACTTTTGACCCAGCAATTCCATCTCTAGGAATCTATTCTACATATTTCCTTGCACAAAATGATGGCTATAAGGAGTTACTTATTCCAACATGGTTCATAATAAAAAAGACCAGAAACAATTGAAATGTCCATTGATATAGGACTGGTCTAATTATAATAGACCCTCACAATAAAATATTACACAGTGATAATAAAGGGTGAAAAATTCATGTGCTGGTACAGATAAAATATGCATAATTCTCCCACTTGTGTAAAAGAGGCAAAAAAGTATACTTTCTTGTGCCAAGTATGCATAAAGTTTCACTTTTCTAAAGATACACAAAAAACTAATTTTAACTCTTATATGACACACTGATAAAAGCAAGAACTTAAAATTCCAATAAAACATGACACCAAGGGGTTTGTATTCAAAATTTTAATAATATTTTGTGCCAATAGAAGCTTTTCAAAGGCAATGATATATCAATAAATAATAGTTAAATTGAGTTCCTGAGAAAGAACCTACCACTTAAAAGTGTGTCAGAGCGCTGTAAATAACAACACAGCATTACTGTAAAGTTGCAGAAATACTGACAGTCATGGTACAAGCACAGCAGATGTTGGGATTTATCATTCATACAAAATGTAAACCAGTACACAAGAATTTTTTTTATAGTTTAGACATGATAAACTTATAAGTGTTACTGCCTAGATATATACTAAATAATGAATACATTATGCTAAAAATGTCAAGGAAAAATATGTGGAATAATATAATGAAAATATAATGCATTGGATTCTTAAAAAGCAAGAGAACTAAACTTTTCACTGAAATATAAATCATTTTAAATAGGACTCATACTAATTTGAAATAAGGAATATTTTATATGTTTATCTATGTAGTTATATATATATCTACACATCTAAGAAAATAGGTATGGCTTCATTTTTATTTGTATTCCAATGTCACTGAATAACCCTTGCTGTTTTACAAAGATGAGGAAAATGTACTTTTAAAAAACCAAGTTAAGGCTGACATTTCAAAGCACACCAAAACAAAGAAAAGTGAAAGAATGCCAAGATCACTAAATTTCAACATGGCGAGACTGCAGCTGTCTCAGCGGCTCGAGGAATGGTGGCAGGCAGACTTCACGGTGGGGTTGTCTGGTGGCAGCTATTGGACCCCACACGTCAGCTATGCCAAGAACAAGAGAGTGGATCGACTGGTGAGACCAAGTTCCATGATTAACTTCAAACTTTTTGGCATAGCTAAATTAATCCCTTTAGAAGCACACGAGTTTAGTATATGACAAATGCTTAATTTTAGCCCCCAAAGAATCCAACCATACCCAAGACACACACAGAAGTCACTTCTCAGTTTCATACTTGCATTTCTTTAACAAAACAGTAAGGGATACAATCACAGTGGTCATCCACCCATGTCATCACACACTGTCTATGTCTCATTTATAGATACTGTATAAAAACATCTTCACAGAACCTGCTGTGAATGGCAAGACACAGTCATTCATAACAGAAAGCCCAGCTCATGCAGCACTCTACACACCAGACATCAGAAGTCACACCATGGAGTCACCTTGCTCACGAACTGCCTATTATACTATAATATGCAAAAAGCAATAAAAAAAGCAGCTTCTAACATATCACAATTTTTAAATGTGGGAAAAAAATATAAAACAAAAACCACTGTGTGAATAAAATGGTATCAGTAACAACAAAACAGTGTTATTTTTATGTTATTGCACAGAGATTTCTTTTCACGTTCTTCAGTTTAATTTTCTTTTCCTAAATGTAAGTGCTGTAATAAAATACAAATGTATGTATAAAATAACAGCAGCACGATTTGTCAGAGTTAATCCCTATAGTTTAGTAATAAAAATGACTATAAACAAAATAAGTGCTCTTTCTAAACTGTACTAAATTTTAAAAAAATTCTTTCAATGCAGTGAAGGTCCTCAAAAGCTGATTCAAAGCCATGTTTACAACCATCCCCCTTATCAACCAGAATCTAGAAGTGAAGATATGCTAGACTGGAGTCCTTTTTTAAAAAGCATTTTTGTTTGTCTTGGGTTTTTTGGTGAAGACTAGAATTTCAAGTGAAGTAATCAATGAACTAACTGAAAATAAAGCTGCCCCGAACTTTCCATCAGGCCTTTTAAGGAACCAGCCACAAGTACCCAGGCCTGAGGAAGCTCGGTGTCAGTGTCAAGTCTGTCTACACGTACACTGGTTGGCAACCTTCAGTCTGATCCACCAGATTGGAATTTTCCAAATCCGAGTTCTCAGCCTGTGACATCTCTGCTCCTGAAGGCTTTGGGCATCTGAAGGGGTAGCCATTGTCATCAAAGAACCTTCGGAAGGTAAATTCATAAAATGCGTGTTCAGGGTGCTTGTTATTTGGGGAGGTGAGTGTGTCCCAGGCCTTGGTGCTGTCTTCACTAGCATCATGCCAAGGGTTTTCTTCATCTACTGGGTCAAAATTTGAGGTGTCCATGGGGTGGCTGATCTTGGGAACGTAGGGGGCCGGCTGCTTCCGAATGTCACTAGAGAAATCAATGGTGATGAAGAATGGGTGGGCCTTCAGGTCGTCAGCCCCGTTCCTCCCCAGCCGGTGGTCAGCAGCACAGCATAGTTTAGTGATGAGGTCCCGGGCCTCAGGGCTCAGCTTGACCTGGGCTGGAATGTGGAGCGTGTTCTCCCAGTTTATCACCTCAAGAGACAATAGAACCAAAGGTTTAGTTTCTCCCAACATCTCAAGGCCTATATGGGCAGTTCTGGGACAATACGTGATGACGTGACTTTTAAATAATTTTAGTCTCCTAACAGGAGAAAAGTCAGGATAGACTCAGAAGACGCAGTTGAGGATCTGAATAGCCATAGCAGGTCACTGTTCTAGTCTGAGGCCAGGATGCTGAAGCCGAATGCAGACCCAGAGAGACCAATTTTCTTCTATCAGAGAGACTGTTCAGCAAAAGAATTTTGTGCTTTTCACAAAAATGAAGAGACTGATCCTCTCTGAGTCATTTCTTTAGCTATGGCAATAGATTTTTGTTGAACCATCATGGTTCTCATTAAATACTTATTGTGGCTGGGAGATGGTCAGCTGGGGTTTTATAATTTAAAAAGGCAACCTCATAGAGAAGAATAAAGCTGACCTACCCTACAGCCTTGGCCTCCAATCCCTGATGCTCAACTGCACATACCAGCCATCTAAATGCATGCATCCATCCAATAAATACATTTGTCATAGAAATGTGTTTACAGTGAGAAGAAAAGCTAAGGGACTTTACTGCTCATACTTTGAATCAGGCCAACACAACTGGCTACTGTAAGGGGAACTGAGCATCAGGTGAAGCATGGAGGAAGGTAGGTGTGTGGATGGGAGGGTTGGTTTGAACCTGAGTAGTTTTAGTAGAGCTAAAGCTTATCGAATCCCTAGCAGAAAATGGGAAAATATTCATGATGTTGGATTTGGCAATGATTTCTTGGATATGATACCAAAAGCACAGACAACAAAAGAAAAACATATAAATTTGACTTAATCAAAATGTAAAACTTCTGTTCATCAAAGGACACTGTAAACAGAATGAAGAGGACTATATTTGTTCACAGAATGGAAGACTATATTTGCAAAACAGGTATCTGATAAGGAGTTAATATGCAAAATATATAAAGACTTCCTATAACTCAACAAAAGCAACCTGATTAAAAAAGGCCTTGAACAGACATTTCTCCAAAGACATACAAATGTCCAGTAAGTACACGAAAAGAGGTTCAACATACTAATCATTAGGGAAATGAAAATCAAAACCACAGTGAGGTATCATCTCACTAGGATGAAATGAAGCCACCATTTGGATGGCTACTATAAAAAAAAGAAAAAGAAGTGTTGGTGAGAATGTGGAGGAAATGGAACCCTCATGCACTGTTGGTAGAAATGTAAAAACAGTGGAGCCAGTGTGGAAAACAGTGTGAATAAGTTCAATAGAACTACCATGTGACTCAGCAATTCCACTTCTGGGTATATAGTCAAAAGAACTGAAAGCAAGACTCACACAAATTCTTGCACATGAATGTTCATATCAGCACTATTCACAATAACCAAATAAGGTAGAACCCAACCAAGTGTTCATTGCCGGATGATGGATAAATAAAATGTGGTCTATACATACAATGAAATATTATTCAGGCTTAAAAAGGAAGGAAATTCTTTCACATGCAACAACATGGATGACCCTTGAAGACATTCTTAGTGAAATAAACCAGTCATAAATGGGCAAGTACTATGTGATTCTACTCATTTAAGGCACCCAGAGCAGTCAAGGAGAAGAGAGGTTACAGAGGATGGGGGAGGGGGAACAAAGAGTTATTGTTAAACAGGTACAGTTCTATTTGGAAAAATAAAAATGTCTGGAAATAGACAGTGGTGGCAGTTGCACAACATTGTGAATGTATTTACTGCCACTAAATTGCACACTTACAAATGGTTAAAATGGTGAATTTTATTTACAATAGAAACTGTGTCATGATCATGCAGGCAAATTAGTGAGTGAGTGGTTTAGCTATTCAGTGAGGCTACAGGTAATACCAACTTCCAATTTTATTGTTACTGGTATGAAACTAAGCCTTAATTTAGGCTTCTTCTAATTAAGGGACTATTAATTTAGGGTCTACCATAAACTCCAGGGCATATGAAATCATCCTAGAATTGTTAGTAAACATGTGTCAGTGGGTAAGTGCACTGTTCTGAGAAGTGGCAAAGATTTCATCAGATTCTTAATTCAATTCTTCTTAAGTAATCAAACCATTTATGTCAGAGAGTAAATGGCCATCATTCTAAAACTATTTAATTACATCAAATGAATGTTAGAAATATGCACACTACCATAACCTCATACTGATAATTTGAAAACAGTAATGATAAAACATCCAAATAAACAAATTTATTTCTTTAGGGATAGTTTATAAACTTTTCTGTTGCTTTTGCACAGTGGCAGTAGAGACTAGATCTGACCGTGCCTTACTGCTTGCTTCTCTTTCTTCTTACCTGGAAATACCGAGATGGCAGGTGACCAATGGTTTAAGTAAAATTTCACACACATAATATTTTGCATTTTAAAACTCAGGTCTAACTCTAGGGCTTTACTTATTAAAACAAAAATGTTCACCCTGGCTGGTGTGGCTCAGTGGACTAAGGAATGGCCTGTGAATCTAAGGGTCACTGGTGTTCAATTCCCAATCAGGGCACATGCCTGGGTTGCAGGCCAGGTCCCCAGTAGGGGGCGCATAAGAGGCAACCACACATTGATGTTTCTCTCCCTCTTTCCCCCTCCCTTCCCTCTCTAAAAATAAATAAATAAAAATCTTTAAAAATAAAATAAAAAATTTTAAATCCCATTTTATACAGAGATTCCTACATCACTCAGAATAAAAGGTCAGAAAACCATGCGTTTGCAGCAAACTTATGCATTTCCCCCTTCATTACCTTCAGCTGGGTCTCTGTGGGAGTGGGGGCCAGAAAGGGTGGCTGCCCGACCAGCATCTCAAAGAGAATCACTCCAACACTCCACCAGTCACAGAGCTGAGTGTACCCTGAAAGACAAGGCTACATTCAAGTCCGGCATGGGCACGTACTCTACAGAGAAGAAGTGTATGAAAATATCAAGTATTACTTTGCTACATGGGGAAACATGGTGGAGCAATACACATTTTTTATATAAAAGAAAAACCTACACAAAACACATCTCCTGCATGTGTGGCTCAGAATAAAGGCTGGAAAGGGCATGTGCTAAGGTGGTAACAGTGTTTCTATGGGGAGGAGGTGTTACTTGTCTTTTTTCTTATTTTTAGTCACTGGTCTGTGATAAACACAGGATGCTTTTGTAATAAGAAAAAACATTAATATTAAAATATTACTGTTGTTACTAACAATACTAACCAGAATTTTAAATTCTTAAAGACCATACAGACACAAATTACAATAGTAATAACCACAAACAGAAAGTGTTAAGAGCTGTTAACAGGTGTGTCCAGTCACAAGGGCTTCCTAGCCAGGCTTTCCTGGGAGGGGCAGAGGTAGGTGAAGAACATGAAGGGAGGAGGAAAGGGAGCACTTTGGCAAAGGGAACAACTGTCACTGAAGACACAATCCCTGTGTGAGGTACTAACTAGCCAGATTCTTCTTCACAGTGCTCCTAAGACAGAGCTAAGGCAGGATGTCCTGCAGTTCAGTCAGAGTCAGCCCAAAGGAGGCTGCAGAGCAGGTGCATTTTTTTCTCTGATTCTCTCCCACTTTTCTTCCCCCAGAGCCTCATGTCCCATTCCAAACCATGTTCCTGTCTTGATGTCACCCAATCTGTGCTAAGTATGAACTGGTACCTTAGGTCCCAGCTGGCAGTATTCCCAGGCGAGTTTCTCCAGACTCTTTGGTCCCCTCCATCCCAGTCCTTCCTGCCCATCTAGCACTAAGGGCTGCAGAGTAACACCACCTCTGATTCCTGGACTGTATGCATGGTGGATGCTGAAGAAGGGTAGGATGGGAAGAGGAATGTTTTGTCCCACAGCCCAGCACCACTTCCTCCTACTTTGAGACTGCAACTGGGCAGCAAGGTTATTGTTATAGCGGTGGCTCTGAGTGGTTAATTAATTTACTTTGGATTACCACAGCTAACAAAGAAAACACAGACTCGAATCAAGTGTGGCTGGCTGCAAAGATTTGAAACAACACATGTGAAAAGACAGGCCACCAATCCTGGATTTATTACACACACTCAGGTCAACAAACCAGTGTCGCCATGGGCCATGCGACTTATTACTGGAAGATTCCATTGGTGTTCAGTCAGATATCATTCTTTTTTGTGTGTGTGTTTACTTTTTTTTAAATTTTATTTTAATCATTGTTCATATACAGTTTTCTCCTTTTTACTCCCAGTCCAGCCCTCCCTCCCAGATGTCATTCTGATGGAACAGAACATCTATCCAGGACCAATTTTACTGAGCACTTGTAGTTTTATGCACATTATTGTCCCCAAATCTGACCTTTAAGGTGCTACTAGAGTACAAGGGAGAACTGGAGGAAAAGAGTGTTTGCATTCTGTCATACTCAATAACCAGCTAGAGATGGTACAGCTCAACTCAGAATGTAAGCAAGAAGCTGTGGTGCATATATACAATGGACTATTACTTGGCCATAAAAAGAATGAAATCTTACCATTTGCAACAGCATGGATGGGCCTGGAAGGTACTATACTAAGTAAAACAAGTTAGTCAGAGAAAGACAAGTAACTTAGGATTTGACTTATAATGTGGAGTCTAAAGAACAATATAAACAAGGTAAAACAGAAACAGATACAGAAAACAGATTGATGGTTGCCAAAGTAGAGGGGAGGTTAGAAGACTAGGTGAAAAAATTGAAAGGATTAAGAAGTGCAAATTGGTAGTTACAAAACAGTCACGGGGTGTAAAGTACAGCATAAGAAACATAGTCAATAATATTGTAATAATTATGTATGGTGCCAGGTGGATATTGGAACTATTGGGGGTGGAGGGGTGGGGGGGGTGGATCACTATGTAAATTATGACTAACCACTCTGCTGTACACCTGAAACTAATACAAACTAATATTGAACTTAAAATGTAATTGAAAAGATAAAATAAAGTAAGTTTTTAAAAAGAGAGCTAGAGCCAGGAAATGTCTTAGGCAGACTGAATAGTGTCTCTGTGCCCCTCAGAGTTGTTTCTACCACATGACTGTCAAACCAGTTCTGGAGTGGTTCTCTTGGGTGCTAGATAGAAAGTCCACACCTCTAGCCCATCTCTCACTTCCCAGTCAAAAAAGGAGTGAGCAAAGACTGACTTAAAGGTATGTGTCTTCTGTCATCCTGGGAGCAAGGGTGATTCCAAAATGGAAGTGACACGTGCTTCCATGGGTACACAGTTACAGGGGAATATTTAGGGTCTTAGAAACCTGGGGCTGGAGAGATTCTCAGAGGTCCTCTGGCTCTACAGGTCAGGAGCCAGGATGGCCTATAGCTGGGCAGGAAAGTGGAATGGCCTAGGTGAGCACCAGAGACACCCACCTTTTCGGAGGAGCACTTCCGGCGCAATGTAATTTGGGGTCCCAACCAGGGAGTGTGCCAGACACCTCTGATGCTGCTTCTTGGCTCTCTGCTCCAGGGTCTTCAGCCTGTCTCCACAATGACAATTAGACACATCATCCCAGAGGTCGCCAGGCTCCATGCTGTCCTGTCTGATGTGGCTCCCTTTTTCACCCAGGAATAAGAGAATACAAAACAAATTAAGTTTTCACTTTTTGACAAACCTATAGCTTCAAACTGAAGAGTAATTCAATTCAGCTCTTTATGCACTAAGAGAAAGAACTCTACCCAGCTGCTCAGCAGGGCAGCCTGAGGTCCTGGGTGTGAGACTCCATTGAAGTAAACATTGCACCATGACAGAAACAACTGCGGTGCGGTGACAGCAGCTGTAGGTTGCACTGAGGCTTAGGTGACTGAGGGAATGTCACTTTGAGCCCTTCTCAGCCCAATCTCAACAAGGCGTGCTTTAAGATGAGCATGTAAAAGCATAAGAGGATTTTCAAAATGTGAATTTGAAAAATGACTTAAATGCCAGAAAATAGAACTAAATTAAATGACTTAGGATTAGTTTTAAGTTAAAAGAAAAAGCCTAGAAACCTGAAGTATGGTTTTAAAATAAATACTTCCTGCCCTGGCTGGCGTAGCTCAGTGGATTGAGTGCAGGCTGCGAACCAGGCATTGCAGGTTCGATTCCCAGTCAGGGCACATGCCTAGGTTGCAGGCCATGGCCCCCAGCAACCACACATTGATCTCTCTCTCTCTCTCTCTCTCTCTCTCTCTCTCTCTCTCTCTGTCCCCCCTTCTCTCTCCCTTCCCTCTCTAAAAATAAATACATAAAATTAAAAAAAATTAAAAAATAAAATAAAATAAATACTTCCTGGCTGGGATGCTCAGTTGGTTACAGCATCAACCGAATATGCCAAGGTTGTAGGTTTGATCACCAGTCAGGGCATACACTAGACTCAACCAATGAATGGGTAAACTAGTGGAACAGCAAATCAATCTCTTTTTCTCTCTAAAATCAATAAATTTTTTAAAATTTAAAAAAAGAAAAAAGAATCTAAGCCATAAATAACGGCCAGCTGTTTCTGATTTTTCCAAATAGCAGAACTACAGGAGTTGGAGTTAAACTATAATCATCCCTATACCCATACCTACACTTACAGATACCTAAAGATACTGCAAATAGTGCAGGCAGATCCAGGTCAGCTGTATTAAGACTCCGTAGGAAGTTGTGAGGCTCACTTTTTAAGGCTCATTTTAATAGGGCAGAGTGATGCTTCTTCACAAAGGTGCCATGACACCTATCATCCTAAAAATACCATAGTAAAAAAATCCACTCACACACATCATACTACTTTCTTAGGGAGAAAATGATGTCACTCCAAATTATAAAATAATGGAGTGACAGATAATTTCACAACGATTAGGAGCCACTAGGGTGGGAAACAATGGCATTTAGATCAGCAGTCCCCAGCCTTTTTGGTACCATGGACCAGTTTCATGGCAGAGGGGGAGGTGGAGAGGACAGGAGGCAGAGCTCAGAGCTTTGCTCGCTCCACTGTGGAAATGGGGAGGAGGGGACAGGAGGCAGAGCCCAGGTGAGCTTTGCTCATGGCTCAGTTCCTAACAGGCCATGGGGTTGGGCCCAGGGGTTGGGGACCCCCTGGTTTAGATGGCTAAGTTGTGTCCAGATGTGTAAAGCAGGTGTGGTGTACCTAAGACAGTACCTTTCTGGTAATACTTAGAGTTGTGAGTCCACCTGAATCCAGTGCAGAGGCCAAAATCTGTCAGTTTGATGTGACCATCAAGATCTATCAAAATGTTGTCTGGCTTGATGTCTCGGTGGATAAAGCCCATCTTGTGGACACTCTCGATGGCCAGAGTCAACTCTGCAATATAGAAGCGTGCCAGGTGCTCGGGGAAGACCTCCATCCGGATGAGCAGGCTCATCATGTCACCCCCAGGGATGTAGTCCATCACAAAGTACAAGCTGTCCTTGTCTTGGAATGAATAGTAGAGTTTGACCACCCACTCATTGTCTGCCTCAGCCAGGATGTCCCTCTCAGCCTTGACATGGGCCACCTGATTCCGGTTTAGGACGTCCTTCTTCCTTAGGGTCTTCATGGCGTACAGAGCATGAGTGTCGACCTTACACGCCAGGCATACTTCCCCAAAGGCACCTATCCCCAGGGTTTTGATTTTCACAAACATGGACTTGTCCATCTTGGCCCTCTTCAGCCTGTTGTAATTAGACTCCTTCTGATAGAGGATCTTCCTCATCTGCTCCTGCTCAGCCTCACAGAGTCCGGCCTGCACAGAAGAAAAATAAGAGTTACATCGGGGGAACCCCAAGAAGAAATGGCTGGTGGGAAATGCCCTAGAACTGAGAGGAGCCTGACTTGATCTACAGGAATGAGAAGATAGGAGAATGGGTCCAATACACTCCAAACAAACAAACAAAAAAATCGGTTTTATTCTTTATATCCATATATGACACAAATCCAGAATCCAAAGGGAAGACAAAATAGTCCTCTCTCTGAGTAACTTTAGGCTCTTAAAAACAAAAGGAAACATCTATTAACAAAAATCTGTGGAAAGGGGACCACAAAATTCCTGAAACTCTAAGAGCAATCTAATATTTTAATAGCTCAGGGGAAAATGAGAAAACAGAAAAGTCAATGAAAATGAGAGAGCAGAAAGTAAGAACACAAATTTTATTTTTAGAATTTGAAATTATTGGTTTGTGTGATTTAAATTTACTATAATTTAATTTAAATTTATTAATTACCTTCTCTAGCAGCTTCTTATCAAGTAAGTTTCCTTTAAAGCATTACTTTAATGAAGGAATAAATTATTAACAAAAGGATAAATGAATCTCATAATTTCAATTCACAAAACCTCAAACTTTGTTTCTACTTTTCCCAACGTGTTTTATTAGTGAAATTTAATGAATTTTGCCAATGAACAAAAACACATAAAAATCCATTTGCTAATTTTCTTGTTGGCACATGGCGTACAGCCATAGCTGATCCCTGCAGTCTGCAAAAGGAAGAAGGGAGGGCTGACACACCTGTGATTTCTCCAGGTCCTCTCTCCATAACCAGACCAGTGCTGGGGAGATGACTAGTTGGTACCAAAAGTGCATAAAACAGAGAGAAAAGGGATCCTACTGCTATTCCTATTAATGGCTTAGGAAGAGTGAAAGAAGAGATTACTCTGGCCATCTCCTGCTCCAGCTGCAGCCTGCGGTTGACCTTCTGCTGGTAGGTCTTGATGACATTTTCTACGTGCTGCTCCATGAAGAACTTGAACGCATAGGGCGAGTAGCTCTTGATTCGAGACTCTCTTTTTTCCTCGTCGCGGCTATGTTTGCGAACTGGGACAGGAGATGTCTGGATCAGTTTCTTATCCTTCCCAGCTCGATCTACCTTGGTGCCTTTGTGGCCCCTGTCAGGGGGCTCAGAGGGGTTTCCCCGCAGCCTCTGCTCCAGCCCTGCACACAGGCAGTCCACATCCACATCCACCTGCTCAGCTACACCCCGCAGCAGCAGGTGCTTGGGGTAAGGCGGGGGTGGGCACCTCACATCCACATCCCGTGGATAGGGGCTGGCACCCACCAAGGGTAGGGGGTGCTCATCAGTAGTGTCAGGTCCATCGGGTGCTGGGGTGGTTGCAGGCACCCAGGCCGGGTGGGAGGGCCCCACAGCTGTCTGTGGCTCAGGCCGGAGCACGCGCACACTCTTCACTGGGTGCAAGATGTGAGCTGCTGTCACTGCCGTGATGGTGTTGGGGGAAGCCATGGCCATGGGCTGCTGGTGGCTGTTGAAGGAGCTGCTTCTGTTGGGGACAGTGCCTTCGGGCCGGAATGCCACCTGCTTCTGCAGAGAGTTGCGCCGGGCCAGGGTGGGCACCGGCCACGGTTGGACAGGGGCACTGCCAGCTTCAAACAGGTCCACATTGAGGCTATTCCTGGAGGGGGCCAGGAGGCTCTGTGGGGGTACCATCGTGTGCACCTGGGGGGCCTGTTTGTGGTGTGGGTGCAGCACATATAAACCTGCTGTGGCCCCCACCGCTTGGAAGGTGTGGCCAGCCCCTGGCTGCCCAGCTGGGCCCTTGGCAGCCAGACTGGCATACCCCACAGCATCTGGTGGCACCTTGTTCTGGAAGGATGGGCTGCGCTGGACACTGTAGCTCAGGGGCTCCCCGGGCACCGGCAGGTGTGGCCTGTAGTGTGGGCCCTGCAGGGGGAGGCCTTGACCTCCAGGCCCAGCCACGGGGAAGTTTATCCCAGCAGCCTCCATACTTGCAGAGTAGCCCTTGGGCTGGTGCTGGGAGCCACCAGGTGCGCTGTGGGGATTGGTGCCAGCAAAGAGATAGTCCATGTACTGCCGGGGCACCTCCTCCAGCGCACCACTGCCCTCATAGGCCCCACTCATTGGATGATAGGGAGGAAAAGGATCTTCTGCTTCTTCAAAGCTTGGCCTTTGTGGCACTGAGGTGGGTGCCAAGCCCTTTCCTGCACAGGAAAGAAAGAACCAAAGTGGCATTAGAGGGGTCTGTCCAGAAGGTTCTGGCACTTTCAGGCTCTTCCAGAACTGAAGGTCCCTGGGCAAGGCTGAACTCTGTTGGGGCTCATCTGGGCTGCCTCTGAGTCAAAAGTTCTCCCCTTCCACAGAGAGCCGTCACGGGAGCCCCTGGCAAAGCCAGGACCCTCTACAGCCACCACATCAGGCAGGAGTCACACCCAAACATGGCTGTTTCCTGCACCACTGAACAAAAACCAAAGGATAATGTAGAAGAGAATCACACAGAACATCGCCCTGTGGTCCCCTGAAAGCTGTGCTCTGAGACAGGACCAAAATGGCTAAGCACCGTGACATGGATGGCCAACCAGCACTGTGTAATGAAACTCCTTCTGTCAAGAAAAAAACATGAGTTTGTGTCCTCTTAACGGCAGAGATTCATCTTTCAAAGCCTGTACAGTTCTCACTCAGCAATGAAGTTGGTTTATCTCAGGCCTTCCACAAAATAGGGGAAACTGTTTTGATAAGTATCATGAGTCCCTACCACACTTGGGGGAACTCAGGCCCCAGAAAACTTCGCATCTGTTCCATCCCAGAAGAGGACTCTCCACAGAGAGCCAGAGAAGCCGAGCACTTGCTCCTGGATCTAGGCCTCCCCAGTACCATCACCCTGAGCCACTGGGCAGCGGCTCTCAAGTGTGAGAAATGGTGTTTTAGAATCAATGAAATAAGCCTCCCTTTTGAAAGATACCTCCACAGGCCTAACAGAAAGTAAAAAGAACATTTTTATTCCCACTCTGCCTAATTTTAATATCCAGTGAATTTTGCAATCTTTCACAAGTTGCTCCCACCATAGGAAGTACCACAGGTTATTTCAGATGGGGGGTACCCAGGTAGGTTGCATGATCTACCACTGCTGCATTCCCTCCAGGGCCTGAATTTCAGAGCAGGGCAGGCTTGGCTCACCCATTACAGGCATGTAACAATGTGCCCAGAGGCAATTTGCTGACCACGGCCACAATGGATCTTACTTTATGTTTTTAAATCACAAACCATCTTTACTAGCAAGCTGCAGGCCTCAGCTCACCTGGGGAGGTTTGCTTGATGACACGCACAATCTGCTCCTTCCTCGGGTCCAGGTAGCTCATCTTGCTGATATAGTCCAGGGCAGCTTCAATGCTCCTGCTGCCTGTCTGCTTCAGTGCCCGGCCTGCCATCTCCTGCAGGAAGCACATGCGTCATCTTCAAGCCACCAGGGACTTCCATTCCTGCCCTGCTCCTGACTGTTGGTGACACTTGCCTCCCTGTGATGTTGGAGGTGCTGCAGATGAGTCTCAGAATGGGCACAGTTGGTTAGATGTCCTCAGGTGCCTGATGATAACAGTCTAACTTGTACTAAACCACAGAAGACTACTTAGCATGCATCAAGGACATACAGGAATTTTGATGGTGGACCTGAAAGAATCTTAAAATTGTTTCTCCTTAGAAAACTTTTGAGACTGGGTATAAACTTAAAACTATAACAGCATACTGTGAAGAATGGTGGGGTCAAGGAGCCTTGCTGTAACCCAGCTCACCCCCAGGCTGACTCTGGGACATGGGTATCTGTAATGCTGAGGTCCAGATCAGGTGATCTACCCCAAGGGGATGGGAGAGTTGCCAAAAAGTCATCTATAAAAAAACTTCCAAACACCTACTGTTTGCAATGCCCTGTGCTGCCTACAGCAGTTGGGGACTTGTGCTTAGGGCCCTGGTCCAGTGGGAGTAGGAAAGAACAGGATAAAGGAGACTGTGGACTCATGGGTGGCACAGGACAGGCCCCTTAGAATTCCCATGGGATACTACAAGACAGACACTGGTGGCTGCCACGAGATGCAGGTAGAATGGATGAGGGTCAGAGGAATCAGACTCATCCCGCCAAGGGAGTGGGCACCAGAGACGGCTCTTCAAGATAGACAATTTGGATAGATGGGGAGCCCAGTAGAGAAAATGGATTCTTGGCAGGCGGAACAGTCAGAGCAGGAGCTTACGGAAAAGATGGGTTGGAGGCTTGAGGAGGCAGCAAAAAGGGACCACTGTCTGGGTCAATTGGCCACAGAGTTCTGCCCCTATTTGAAAGCAGTTGCAGAAGTTTTCCAAAAGGGACATTGGTCAATGAGAAGATCAATCCAGGGCAGAGAGAAACTGTAAGGTAGGGGAGATCCAGCATGCAGGAGCAGATGGGAGACAGGAGGGACAGGACACTGAGGGCTGTGGCCCAGGTACCCTGTGGTCAGCTCTGCAGAGCTGTGAGCCATGAGAACAGAGGGAAGGGTGGTGACCACAGAGGACAGCCTACTGGATGCAGGGGTGCTGCTCTGAAGGTTGAAGGGTGGGGAAACAAGGAGGAAGAAACTGAAAATTTGGAAGACAGGAGGTGGTAACAAGAGATGAGAAGGGGTCTGAGGGCACAAGGGTGGGACATCACTCCTGTAACTCAGACTAGGAGAAGGGAGGGGTGAAAATATAGAGAGATTCCAGAATGATGAGAGGGAGTTCAGATTTTGCTGCAGAAAAGAGTGGCTGTGTTTGCAAATTGCCACTCAGGATAGAGACACTGCCCCAGATGTTCTCTCCTTCCTAACTATGCACTTCTTACGGCTAACTCGGCACCTACCAAGCCCACTGCCACTGCCCAGGGACAGGCATCATGCACCCATACCTTTGTCAGACTATTTCCTCCTTGAGGACTGGGAGAAGCTGGTGGGGCCTGAAATTCCCTGTCATTCATGGCTGCATCCACCCACCTACCACAGTGACTAGAACTTAAGTGCTTAATATTCATTTGATTATTAAAAGGCCATATTAAAATCAAATTTGTCCTTCCTGGGCATATCCTAGCTAAGCAGTAGAACAAAATATGTAAGTCATACTTGGCTGTAACCTGTGCCTCTGTTCTTAGTGGTGCAACACTGCAACACTGCAAGATGACAGGGGCCGAGAGGGGCCAAGAAAGACGTCCTGAGATCAAGGTCTAGAAGGGGTGACTCCAGGGAGGAGGAACATGAAATGACAGCTTACAAGACAGACTGGGAGATGGTATAAAGACAAAGCTGTGTTTTAAAAGCACTTTCTGATCGATGGAAAGTGCGTATGTTTGGAATATGGAAGAGTTGCTGAGAGTGAGCAGTGTTCAGAAAGTGGACACTTCAGTGCCTCCTTGACTGCATTGCAGGTGGCATGTTAGACAGCCTCCCTATCTTCCAGTTCTGGTGTATAATGAGGTCAAGTCTGTGAAGGAGTCTCCACAGCTTAGAGAAGGACCTGGCATGAGACTGCCTCTTATTAGGGTCACCCTGGAGCTTTTGGTGCTCATTTAATGTGTGCTATTAGAAGATGACCCTCAACACAGCCTTTTAATCAGCAGCCTTTTAATCTGCTTTGTGTGCGACATGGCCACCAGCCCATCTTTTTTCCAGTGAGCTGCCAGGCATGGTCATTGCTCCAGAACCTTCTACATGTTCAGGGATTGATAAAGGTAAGTGTGCACATATTTCAGTCTCTCCCTGTTTACTGGGCACCCCAGCTGCAAGACTTGTATGTTTATTCTGCTACAAATCTAGGAACTTAACAAAGAAAAATCAACACAAGGAGACCACAAAGAATGACTCGTGTTCACAGGGACATTTCAGGTCATAAAATCTCACCTCTTAAATGAGCCAGCTCATTTATCAGTTTAACAACTTGTAGTAACCAGAGTCAGAGGGTCTGCCTGTGTGTTACTGCCCTTCATTGAGCCAATAAGAACTATAGCTTCTGTAAAAACTGTTGGGAGACACAACTACACCATGCTGTCAAAGCCACAGGAACATGCAGCCCTGCCTCTCATGCCCTCCCCAGCTACCACAACTGCTTACAGCCCCAGTGAGCTGTCACTGAGCCACAAACCCATTTAACAGCACAGCCTGCTTCCTGTGGGTGGCTGAGGGACACTCAGACTCTGTGACTCCCATCATCAGACTCTGCACCAGCAGGTTGGAGTGTCACTTCGAGAGGTGACTTAAAACCTGCTTTCAGGAGACGCACAGAGTGAGGGGGTGCAGCCACTGCCTTGAGCTTCCTCACAGGGTATCCAAGTACTGGGCCTGCCACCTGGTGGGAGAAGGCCTCATCAAGGCCAGCTGCCCCTCCTGGCACAGGTCAAGGAGTGTGGTCGCAGCACCATCACATTTAATTTCTTTAATTGGGGCATCCAACAGTGCCTCAATTCTGACCCTCAGTGAGCCTCCTCCATAGTAACCTTGACCAGCTCTCCAGCTGTCACAGGCCCCAAAAGGCCCCGAAAGACCTGCCCCACTAGCCTGAAGCCTGCAGAGCAGGGAACCTGCCAGGCAGCAGAAGAAGACTGATGGGCAGCTTTGCTGTTTCCTGGCTCCTAAAGCACCCTTATGCAGTGTGGTCTGTCCCACCCGCTCTGTCCTAGTCTCAGGTAAAGGCTGTGGTCTATCTGGGTATGCACCTATCTGCCTTTGCTCTCCTACCTGCCATCCTCGAAGGGGCAGAGCTGTGGCACACCCTGTCATGCTCCTACAACTTATGTCTCATAAATAGGAGGACAGAAGTTGGATTCACACACTCCATACAGCTCAGCTGTTTTCTGGCATCAACACAGGACTGACAGCAATTTAAATTCAGAGAAAAGTTATGATGTACAAAGAAAAGAATTTCCTCTGGAGATCCTCTCCCACCTCCTTCCTGGTAGGAATGCATTTTCCAACTGTTAGCAAAGTTATATCTCCACACTGTAATTCAATTAAGAATTTTGGCCAAAAAATGAGAAATGAACAATTCTGGCCTTGTTGGGTCTATGTGGGCCTCCTGTGTGTCTGCCTGTCTGTCTCTTGATCTCTCTCACACACACCAGCAATTCAAGTTCCCACTTCAAGTGAAGGAAAAGAGTCTCCTGCAATGGCTCACCAAAGAGGCTAAGACCCAGCGGCCACCTGAACACTGCTGTTCTGGGGGTAACAGCTTCAGTAGCTTCTGAGGGCCTCAGACACCACACTCTAAAATAAACAGGCACATGCTCAGTTTATCAAGGAAAAGGTAGACAGCACAGCCAGTTTTTAAATTGGGTGGTATTCCTTTTCTTCACCTTAAAAATAAATCTTATCCAAAACTAGATTTTTCGAAGACAGAGAAGGAGCCTAAAGACCTAGCAAGCATGGGATTTTGGAGTCTTAAGATGGTGGCGAGGTAGGTGGGAGCTGAGTCCACTTCCCCCTGCACATGAGTGAAACACCCACCCAATCTACTGAGGAACAGAGGGAACAGCCAACAGTACCCCAGCATATATGAAGAAAGGAGACCAGAAATTGTAGAGGACATTGAAAAAACAGATGGTAAGGAGAGTGCTTCAGGACAATAAGGTCCCTGGGACCAGCGCGGGGACCAGAGTGGCTGCAGCCCCAGGCCCAGCAACCCTGGCCCAGTACCCACCAGGTCTGCCACAGGGCTCTTGGGAGAGAGCCAGGTCAACAGCTCCCACCCTGGCCAAACAAGGTTTGAGTAGCACTGGGAGAGACCTGGTTGCTTGAAGTCGCAGAAAGGGGAATATGGACCAAGTGGCAAACACACAGGGGCTGTGAGCACCCACGGAGTCTGTGGACGCTGGCTGGGGAGAATTGAGAGTTGGGCCATGATGGGCCCTGACCTAGACAGTCCCTGGTCCAGTTGGAGAACTGGGTTGTGTGAGAGGCCAGATGTCTGTTGGAGCAGCAGGCTTGAGCAGGAGGAATTTCTCAAAAAGAAAAAGTGAAAAAAGAGGCACTTGGTGGCTGATTGGGGAATTCTCCTACAGCAGCCACTCTGACCTCCTCCCCATTCAGCCATGAGGCCCTCCCGAGGTGGCATGGAAGACCCTGCGCACCATACTCCCCCGGCCCTGGGAAGAGTATGCACCCAAACCTGAGGGACCTGAGGTGGCCCAGCCCAGTGCGCACACCCGAAGCACCTGGAAGTGTGTGCACTGCGGAAGACCCTCGAGCCCACACCCATAGCACCGGGGAGAGTGTGAGTCCAAACCTGCGGGACCGGAGGCTGCTGGGGAACTGGGCTGGAGGCTGACGGAGTGCCAGTCAGGAAGGGAGAAAAGCCCAATCCCCCCTCAGCCTGCAGCCAGGAAGACCAGCAAAACTGGCAGTGCCAGTTTGAAGCCAACAGGAGGTGGGGTTTTTTCAAATTCCCACAAGTGATACAAAAAAACCAGGAACTGTGAAAAGGCCAGAGTTGGACCCAAGAGGGGGCATCCCAACAGTTGAGACAGTGAGACAAATTTCACTTTGCTACTACAGAGAACTTGTAAGTTATTGCATATTTGTATTATTATTTTTTCATTATTCTTACATCTTTTATTTTATTAATATTTTTGTATTTCTCTTCATTCTATTTAGTCTTCTTCACTTGGCTGCTTAAATTGCATTGTTTGGTTTCCCTTGGTTCTCTCTTTCATAGTGTATTGTTATTCTACTCTCTTTCACCTCACTTGTGTTCTATTAGCACAATACTCTAGGTCCTATACTTTCTATTCTGGTTATCCAGATCACATAGATTCTGTCATATGATTGTTGCTCCATTATTATTGTAAATAATAGCTGTTCCATACAATTGTAAATACTACACAACACCCCTCCCAGCTCTTAGCCCACTTCAGTTTCCTGAACTTTATTACTGTTGTGGTTAACTCTACTCTCTCACACACTAAAACTATTTTCTATCCTTTACTCTCACTTTACCTCATAATCTGACCTCGCTCAAGCTCACTGCTTTCTAGATCCAACTCACAATCCTTCCCCTCATGCCCAAAAGAGTCTTATCTTCTTTCTACCCTTTCTAAAAAGTGGCTGGTTGGGTAAAATATCATAGTTAACACTATACATATTCAAAGGATCTCCAATCTCTTCTCTACGGACTGGTACCGTAAATATCATAGAATATACTCTTGCTGCCTTAAACCATTTTGCCTTCCCCCTCCAAACGATCACAAAAAAAGAGTAGGTGGAAGCTGTGAACACCAGGATACCTGCTGGAAGAGGAAACCCACCAACAAATAACAACAGAAGAAGGTGAAGGAGGGAGTGAAAGCCATACTAACGCAACCCAGGACCTATGTGGAAATATAACTAAATAGTGGAGAAATTACCCAGAACAAACAACTGAACGAGAGCAGCAGAGAATCCTCAAAACCATGTACACATGGAAGAACCAGCTTCAACACAACCTGCCCACACCGTCACAACAGAATACAAGAAGTGGTGGACAGAGTGACCCTCAGTTAACCAGCTGGTGGGGAAGGATCCACCAAATAAAGAACCAACAATAATCAAAACCCCAAAACATACAGAGAGGCAACATAAACGACAGTCCAAGAGCAGCGAGCTCAGGAAATCAAGGAGACTGCATCATTGAATCTCACAGGTCTTCTACCATAAGGGTTCACACCATAAACCCAGGGAGTCAGAACAGATGAATTTAAGAAGCAGAGGCTAACAAGAAGAGTCTCACAAACAATGGGAAGACAAAGAAACAATCCCCAAATGAAAGGGAAAGAGGAAGCCTCAGAAAGAATGCTAAATGAAATAGATACAAGTCAACTATCAGATATTGAGTTCAAAGCAATGGTTATAAAGAAGCTCAATGAGCTCACACAGAATTACCAAAAACTACAGGAAAACTACAATGAACTCACTCTCTTGTTGCAAACTATAGCAACAAGAAAAAGGAAATAAAAACTATCAACAAGGGCCAAGAGAAAATGAAGAATACAATTTCTGAATTGAAGAACACAGTAGAAGAAGGAAACAAAAGCAGACTTGATGAAGCAGAAGATCAGATCAGCGAGCTGGAGGACAAGGTAGAAAAAAAACACGCAGAATGAGCGAGACAAGAAGAGGCTCAGAAAGAATGAAGACGGGTTAAGGGAAATGCAGGACAACGTGAAACATAATAATATCCAAATAATAGGGATACCAGAAAAAGAAGAGCAAGGGATAGAAAACCTGTTTAAAAAACTCATGATGGAAAACTTCCCTAATTTGATGACAGAAAAAGTCAAACAAATCCAGGAAACATAGACAGTCCCAATCAAGAGGAACCCAAAGAGGCCCACTTCAAGACACATCATAATTAAAATGTCAAAATTCCAAGATAAAGAGAGAATCTTAAAGGCAGCAAGGGAAAAACAGGAAGTATCATACAAGGGAGCCCCAATAAGACTAGCAGCTGACTTCTCAATGGAAATGCTCCAAGCCAGAAGGGAATGGCAAGAAATATTCCAACTAATGAAAACTAGAGGCCTGCAACCAAGACTACTCCATACAGCAAGACCCTCAATTAAAGTGGAAGGCCAAAAAAGGAGCTTCCCGGACAAAAGAAATATCAAAGAATATATCTCCTCCAAACCAGTTCTGTAGGAGATGCTACCCTCCCCCGAATACGGGGGTTGAGCAACTCCAGGGGAGAACGTATTGCTTGAAGGAACAGATTGGCCAGTTGGTCTGGGAAAAAATCACCCAGGGACTAGGAACACCCGCCCAGAGACCTGGGAGAAGTGAGGGCCTCCAGCCGACACAACCAGGGGCAGCCAGGAAATGCGCCTGCACCCCTAGCCCAGTGGGAGTGCCGATTGGTGGAAAACACAGAGCCAGGAAGGGCTCGGCTCTCGCCCCTTAGGGAAGCCTGACTCCCGCGCTGTGATCCCGGGAGGGACGCGGCGCTTAGTGCCGTTCCTACAGTAGTAACTCAAAAATTTCCAGCCAGCCTGACCAGGGGCGGCCGAGAAATGCGCTAACACCCCTAGCCCGGTAGGAGTGCAGATCAGTGGAAAACACAGAGTCTGGAAGGGCTCGGCTTGGGCCCCATCGGGAAGCCTGACTCGCGTGCTCTGTGAACCTGGAAGGGTCGTGGCGCGGTGCTTAGGGCAATCCTAGAGCCCGAATCTTCAAAGTTTGGTGGAGGGGCGCGCCCATTTACGATTCCCAGGGAGGGCGCAGTGAATCCCAAAATGTCGCGGGTGCCTACTGAGATTGTAGAGCTGGAACCCTGCAGTACCCCGGAGTCCTGAAGAATGTGGCAGTGAGCTCTGGAGAGCTAGTGTTCTCGGGAGCGCCCAGGGTACCTGACAGACAGGCTGAGATCTGGCTGGGAAGAGAGAGAAGCATTTCAAAGGTCCCTCAGCCAGCTGAAGCCAGCAAGATCAGAAAAACAGGTCTGGTCAGTTAGAAACCAACAAGCGTTTTTTTTTTTATTTTGTTTTGTTTTGTTTTGTTTGGTTTGGTTTGGTTTTTGTGGCTGTTGTTGGTTGATTGGTTTTATCTTGTGTTTTATGTGACATTTTCTTTTTCAATTCTTATTATTTTTATACCTCGCAATCCCTTATGTTTCTTTTCCATTCATCCTAATATTATTCTTTCCACTACAAATTTATCTCTCCTGCACTCCATCTTCTGCTTTTCTTTCCTTTTCTTTTTAATTTTGCAAGTTACTGTAAATTTGTATTATCTTTTTCTCACTTTTCCGACATTTTTTATTTTAATAATATTTTGGTATTCTTTTTCTTTCTGTATAGTCTTCTTTGCTTGGCTGGCTATACTGTCATTTGATAGGTTCCCCCTGGTAACTCAGTCACAATGTGTTGATAATTTACTATCCTTCATCTGTGTTCCATTAATACACCTCTCAAGGTTCTATATTCTTTATTCTTGTTATCTAGATCTCATTGATTCTGCCACAAGACTGTCACTTTACTATTATTGTTAATAAAACCTAGTCCATACAATTGTAAATACTACTCAATACCCTTACCTGATCTTAGCCCACTTTGCAATTTTCTGAACTATACTATTGTGGGGGTTGTCTCTATTCTTTTACACACTACTCCTATATATTAATCTTTAATCCAACCCTACCTTAGAATCTGACCTCCCACAACCTCACAGCTTTCTAGATCCAACTAACAATCCTCTCGTCCCCAATAAGAGTCTTACCCTCTTTCCATCCTTTCTAAAACGTGGATAGTGGGATGGAAGATCACGGTGAACACTATAAGGAGCCAAAGGATAACCCATCTCTTCTCTACTGGCTGCTAATGTAAATATCATAGTACATTGTCTTGCTGTCTTGAACCATTTTGCCTTACTCCTCCAACTGATCACAAAAAAAAGAGTAAGGGGAAGCTGTGAACACCAAGATACACAAAGGAGATTGCACAAATGAATCTCACAAATATTCTACCACAGAAGTTCACACCATAATTACAGGGAACCAGAACAGATCAATTTAAGAAACAAGAAGAAACCCATGAACAATGAGAACACAAAGAAACAACCCCCAATTGAAGGGAAATGAGGAAGCCTCAGGAAAAATGCTAAATGAAATAGAGGCAACACAATTATCAGACAGTGAGTTCAAAACAATGATTATCAGGAAGTTCAATGAACTCACAATGAGCTATCAGAAATTAGAGGAAAACTACATCAGTCTCACTGCAAACTATATAAACATGAAAAAGGAAATGGAAACTCTCAACAAGGGCCAAGAGGAAATGAATACAATTTCTGAACTGAAGAACACAGTAGAAGGAATGAAAAGCAGGATCCATGAAGCAGAAGATTGGATTAGCGAGCTGGAGGACAAAGTAGAAAACAACATCCAGAAAGAGCAAGAAAAGGAAAAGAGGTTCAGAAAGAATGAAGAGGGATTAAGACAAATGCAAGACAAAATGAAACGTAATAATATCCGTATAATAGGGATACCAGAAGGAGAAGAAGAAGAACAAGGGATCGAAAACCTAGTTGAAAAAGTAATGAAGGAGAACTTCCCTAATTTGATGACAGAAAAAGTCACAAAAATCCAGGAAACACAGAGAGGCCCAATCAAGAGGAACCCAAAGAGGCCCACCTCAAGACACATCATAATTAAAATGGCAAAATTTCAAGACAAAGAGAGAATCTTAAAGGCAGCAAGGGAGAAACAGGAAGTAACATACAAGGGAGCCCCAATAAGGCTAACAGCTGACTTCTCAATGGAAACACTTCAAGCCAGAAGAGAATGGCAAGAAATAATCCAGGTAATGAGAACCAGAGGTCTTCAACCAAAGCTACTATATCCAGCAAGGATCTCAATCAAGATAGAAGGCCAAATAAGAAGCTTCCCAGACAAAAGAAGTCTAAAAGAATACACCTCCACCAAACCAGGTCTGCAAGAGATTCTAACGGGACTGCTTTAAGGAAGGGAAGGAAAAGAGAGGGAGAGGAACACACATACATAAAAGACAATGAATAAGTACCTACCAATAATAACCTTATATGTAAATGGATTAAATACTCCAATCAAAACACACAGAATAGCTGAATGGATAAGAAAAAATGACCCACATATCTGCTGTCTACAAGAGACCCACCTCAGGATAAAAGAACTACACAGGCTGAAAGTGAAGGATTGCAAACAAATCTTCCAAGCAAATGGACAGGGAAAAAAAAGCCGGGGTAGCAATACTCATATCAGACAGAATGGACTTCCAAAAAAGGTCCATAAGGAGAGACCCAGAGGATCACTTCATAATACTCAAGGGAAGAATGCTCCAAGAAGGCATAAATATTGGAAATATATATGCACCCAACATAGGAGAACCCAAATACATAAAGAAAATCTTAGAGGACTTCAAGAAAGATATGGACAGCAACACAATTATAGTGGGAGATTTTAACACCCCACTATCAATAATGGACAGATCTTCCAAACAAAATATCAACAAAGATATTGTGGCATTGGACAGAACCCTTGAGGAAAAGGACTTTCCTGATATATACAGAGCCCTCCATCCAAAAGAAGCTAAATATACATTCTTTTCAAATGTACACGGAACATCTTCAAAGATAGACCACATGACAGGACATAAAACAAGCCTCAACAATTTCAAGAAAATTAAAATCATACCAAGCATTTCCTCAGACCACAAGGGACTGAAGCTAGAAACCAACCCCAAGGAAAAAAAACCCAAAACACTCAAAATCATGGAGATTAAATAGCATGCTATTAAACAATGAATGGGTCAAGAATATTAGGGAAGAAATCAAAAGGATTCTGGAAACAAATGAAAACGAACTCACAACAACCCAAAACTTATTGGACACAGAAAAGACAGTCCTGAGAGGGAAGTTCATAGCGATAGAGGCCGACCTAAAAAAGTTAGAAACATTCCACACAAACAACCTAACCCTATGTCTACAAGAACTTGAGGAACAACAACAAAGGCAGCCCAGAGCAAGCAGAAGGAAGGAAATAACCAAGATAAGAGCAGAATTAAATGACATACAGACCAAAAGCATAATTCTAAGGATCAATGAATCCAAGAGCTGGTTCTTTGAAAAGATAAACAAAATCGACAAGCCTTTAAGCAGGCTCATCAAGAACAAAAGAGAGAAGACCCAAATAAACACAATCAGAAATGAAAGAGGAGAGATTACAACAGGTACCACAGAAATACAAAGGATTGCAAGAAATTACTACAAAGAGCTGTATGCCAAGAAATTTGAAAACCTAGGTGAAATGGACAACTTTCTAGAAAAATATAATCTTCCAAAACTCAATGAAAAAGAAGCAGAAAGTCTAAACAGACCAATAACAACAAAAGAAATTGAAGCAGTAATCAAAAAACTCCCAACACACAAAAGCCTGGGACCAGATGGTTTCACAGGAGAATTCTACAAAGCATTTAAGGAAGAGCTAACACCTATCCTTCACAGACTATTCCAAAAAATCCGAAAAGATGGGAGTGTCCCAAACTCTTTTTATGAGGCCAACATCATCCTAATTCCAAAACCAGGTAAAGACACAACAAAGAAAGAAAACTTCAGGCCAATATCACTGATGAACATTGACGCTAAAATCCTCAACAAAATACTGGCAAACTGCATCCAACAATACATTAAAAAGATCATACACCATGACCAAGTGGGATTCATTCCACAGATGCAAGGATGGTTCAATATTCACAAATCAGTAAATGTAATTCATCACATAAACAAAAGTAAAGACAAAAACCACATGATTACATCAGTTGATGCAGAAAAAGCATTTGATAAGGTGCAGCACCCATGTATGATAAAAACACTTGGCAAAGTGGGAATAGAGGGAGCATTCCTCAACATAATAAAGGCCATATATGAGAGACCTTCAGCCAACATCATTCTCAATGGGCAAAAATTAAAACCTTTTCCATTAAGATCAGGAACAAGACAAGGCTGTCCACTTTCACCACTTCTATTCAATATAGTCCTGGAAGTTTTAGCCACAGCGATCAGACAAGAAAAAGAAATAAAAGGCATCCAAATCGGAAAGGGGAAAACAAAACTGTCACTGTTTGCAGATGACATGACAGTATACATAGAAATCCTATAGACTCTACCAAAAAACTGCTTGACCTAATAAATGAATTTGGCAAAACAGCGGGATACAAAGTCAATATCCAGAAATCAAAGGCATTTCTGTACACCAACAATGAAACAGCAGAAGCAGAGATTAAGGAAAAAATCCCATTTGAAATAGCAAAAAGAAAAATAAAACATCTACGAATAAACCTAACCAAAGAGGTAAAAGATCTGTATTCAGAAAACTATATAACACTCAGGAAAGAAATCAAGGAAGACACAAACAAATAGAAACATATACCGTGTTCATGGATTGGAAGAATTAAGATCATCAAAATGTCCATACTACCCAAAGCAATTTACACATTCAATGCAATTCCTATTAAAGTACCAATGACATATTTCACAGACATAGAACAAACACTTGAAAAATTTATATGGAATTATAAACGACCCAAAATAGCTGCTGCAATTTTGAGAAAGAAGAGTAAAGTAGGAGGGATCACAATACCTGACACTAAACTATACTACAAGGCCACTGTAATCAAAACAGCCTGGTACTGGCATAAAAACAGGCACATAGACCAATGGAACAGAACAGAGAGCCCAGAAATAAACCCAAGTCTCTATGGTCAATTAATATTTGACAAAGGAGGCAGCAACATAAAACGAAGTAAAAATAGCCTCTTCAACAAATGGTGTTGGGAGAACTGGACAGCCACGTGCAAAAAAATGAAACTTGAACACCAACTTACACCATATACAAAATTAAATTCAAGGTGGATAAAAGACTTAAATATAAAATGTGACACTATTAAAGTCCTAGAGGAGAACGTAGGTAGGAAAATCTCAGATATTTCATAATGAAACTTTTTACCGACTTGTCCCCTAGAGCAAGGGACATAAAGGAAAGAATAAACAAATGGGATCTCATCAAAATTAAAAGCTTCTGCACAGCTAAAGAAAACAGTATCAAAATTAAAAGAGAACCAACTGTATGGGAAAACATATTTGCCAATGATATCTCAGACAAGGGTTTAATCTCCAAAGTATATAAAGAACTTACACGACTGCACTCTAAGAAGACAAGGAATCCAATTAAAAAGTGGGCAAAGGACTTGAACAGACACTTCTCCAAGGAGGACGTACAGAAAATCCAAAGGCACATGAAACGATGTTCAATATCGCTAGCTATCAGAGAGATGCAAATTAAAACCACAATGAGATACCACTTCACACCAGTTAGAATGGCCATCATAAACAAAGCAACAAACAACAAGTGTTGGAGAGGTTGTGGAGAAAAGGGGTCCCTAGCGCACTGCTGGTGGGACTGCAGACTGGTACAACCACTATGGAAAGCAGTATGGAACTTCCTCAGAAAACTAAAAATGGACCTGCCTTTTGACCCTGTGATTCCACTGCTGGGACTCTATCCTAAGAACACTAAAACACCAATCCAAAAGAACCTGTGCATCCCAATGTTCATAGCAGCACAATTTACAATAGCTACATGCTGGAAGCAACCAAGATGCCCATCAGTAAATGAATGGATCAAAAAACTGTGGTACATTTACACAATGGAATTCTATACAGCAGAAAGAAAGAAGGAGCTCCTACCCTTTGCAACAGCGTGGATGGAGCTGGAAAGCATTATGCTAAGCGAAACAAGCCAGGAAGTGAAATACAAATACCATATGATCTTACCTTTAACAGGAAGCTAAACAACAAAACAAAGAAGCAAGCAAAATATAACCAAAGACACTGAAATAGAGGACAGGGTGACAGTGACCACAGGGGAGAGTAGAGGGAATTTCAGGGGACATTGGGAAGGGTTCACGGGAACAAACTTAAAGGACACATGGTCAAAAACTAGGGGGAGGGTGGTAATGGGAGGTAAGAAGGAGGGGTGGGAGGGGGGCTGGACTGGGAGTAAAAAGGAGAAAACTGTATTTGAACAATGATAAAAATAAAATTTAAAAAAAGAAAAAAAAAGAAAAACAGTGAAAGACAGAGGAACACAGGTATGAAAAATTGCCAATGAATAAGTACCTATCAATAATAACCTTAAACATAAATGGATTAAATGCCCTAATCAAAACACACAGAATAGCGGAATGGATAAGAAAACGTGACCCACAAACATGCCTACAGGAGATCCACCTCAGAACAAAAGACCTACATAGACTGAAAGTGAAGGGCCGGAAACAAACATTCCAAGCAAATGGACAGGAAAAAAAAAAGCCAGGGTAGCAATACTGATATCGGACAAAATAGACTTCAAAAAAAGAACCATCAAAAGAGACCCAGAAGGTCACTTCATAATACTCAAGGAAAGAATCCATCAAGAAGACATAAACATAGTAAATATATATGCACCCAACATAGGAGCACCAAAATACATAAAGAAAATCTTGGAGGACTTCAAGAAAGATATTGACAGCAACACAATTATAGTAGGAGATTTTAACACCCCACTATCAGATCAAAAAATGGACAGATCTTCCAAACAAAATATCAACAAAGATTTGTGGCATTTAAAAATGTCCTACAGGAAATGGACTTAACTGGATGGACTTAACTTAAATGGATATATAAAGAGCCCTTCATCTTAAAGAAGCAAAATACACATTCTTTTCAAACACACATGGAACATTTTCAAAGATAGACCACATGACAGGACACAAAACAAGCCTCAACAAATTCAAGAAAATCGAAATCATAGAAAGCCTTTTCTCTGACCACAAGGGACTGAAACTAGAAACCAACCTCAAGGAAAAAACCTCAAAACACTCAAACACATGAAGACTGAAGCATGCTATTAAACAATGAATGGGTCAAGAATGAGATTAGGGAAGAAATCAAACAGTTTCTGGAAACAAAAAAAAAATTAACTCACAACAACCCAAAACTTATGGGACACAGTGAAGGCAGTCCTGAGAGGGAAGTTCATAGTGATACAGGCCTACCTAAAGAACATAGAAACAGTTCAAATAAACAACCTAACCATATGCCTACAAGAACTTGAGGAACAACAACAAAAACAAACCAGAGCAAGTAGAAGAAGGAAATAACCAAGATCAGAGAAAAATTAAATGACATAGAGACTAAAAGTACAGTTCTAAGGATCAATGAATCCAGGAGCTGTTTTTTTTTTTTTAAGATAAACAAAATCGACAAGCCTTTAAGCAGGCTCATCAAGAAAAAAGGAGAGAGGACCCAAATAGTCACAATCAGAAATGAAAGAAGAGAGATTACAACCAATGCCACAGAAATACAAAGTACTGTAAGAAATTACCACGAAGAACTGTATGCCAAAAAATTTGAAAACCTAGGTGAAATGGACAAATTTCTAGAAAAACAAAATCTTCCAAAACTCAATGAAGAAGCAGAAAGCCTGAACAGACCAGTAACACCTGATGAAACTGAAACAGTAATTTAAAAGCTTCTGAACCGACACACAAAAGCCCTGGACCAGACAGTTTCACAGGAGAATTTTAGAAAGCATTTAAGAAGAACTAACCCCCATACTCCACACATTATTTCAAAAAAATCAAGAAGATGGAAGACTCCCAAACTCTTTTTATGAAGCCAACATCATCTTAATCCCAAAACCAGATAAAGACACAACAAAGAAAGAAAACTTCAGGCCAATACCACTGATGAACATAGATGCTAAAATCCTCAACAAAATACTGGCAAACTGCATCCAGCAATACATTAAAAAGATCGTACACCATGATCAAGTGGGATTCATCCCAGGGATGCAAGGATGGTACACTATTCTCAAATCAATAAACATAATACATCCCATAAACAAAAAGAAACACAAAAATCACATGATCATATCTATAGATGGGGAAAAAGCATTTGTAAGGTATAGCACCCATTTATGATAAGAACACTCAGCAAAGTAGGAATAGAGGGAACATTCCTCAACATAATAAAGGCCATATGTGAGAGACCTACAGCCTACATCATACTCAATGGGCAAAAACTTAAAGCATTCCCACTAACATCAGGAACAAGACAAGGATGCCCACTTTCACCACTTGTATTGAACATAGTACTGGGAGTTTTAGCCACAGCAATCAGACAAGAAAAGGAAATAAAAGGCATCCAAATTGGAAAGGAGGAAACAAAACTGTCACTGTTTGCAGATTAATTGATAGTGTACACAGAAAATGCTATAGACTCCATCAAAAAATGCTTCACCTAATAAGTGAATTTGGCAAAACAGCCGGATACAAAGTCAATACTCAGAAATCAAAGGCATTTTTGTACACCAACAATGAAACATCAGAAACAGAAATCAGGAAAAAAAACATTTGATATGAAAACAAGAAAAATAAAGTACTTAGGAATAAACCTAACCAAGGAAGTAGAAGACCTGTACTCAGAAAACTATACAACACTGAAGAAACAAATTAAGACACAAACAAATGAAATCATGTAGCATGTTCATGTTTTGGAAGAATTAACATCATCAAAATGGCCATACTACCCAAAGAAATTTATAGATTCAATGCAATCCCTATTAAAGTACCCATGACATATTTCACAGATAAAGAACATTTCAGAAATTTATATGGAACCATAAACAACTCTGAATAGCCGCAGCAATTTTGAGAAAGAAGAACAAAGCAGGAGGGATCACAATACCTGTATCAAACTGTATTAGCCACTGTAATCAAAGCAGCCCAGTACTGGCATAAAAACAGGCACAGAGACCAATGGAACAGAACAGAGACCCCAGAAATAAACACAAATCTCTATGGTCAATTAATACCTGACAAAGGGGGAAGAAGCATAAAATGGAGCAAAAATAGCCTCTTCAACAAATGGTGTTGGGAGAGCTGGACAGATACATGCAAAAAAATGAAACTCGATCACCAACTTACACCATACACAAAAATAAATTCAAGGGAGATAAAAGACTTAAATATACGTTGTGACACCATAAAAGTCCTAGAGGAAAACATCAGCAGGAAAATCTCAGACATTCCACACAGCGACATCTTCATGGATATTTCCCCTAAAGCAAGGGACATAAAGGAAAGAATAAACAAATGAGACCTCATCAAATTAAACAGCTTCTGCATGACCCCAAAAAACAGCATTAAAGTGAAGAGAGCCAACCATATGGGAAAACATATTTGCCAATGACACCTCGGACAAGGGCTTGATCTCCAAAATACATAAAGAACTCACATGATTCCACTCCAGAAAGACACACACAAAAAATTAAAAAACGGGCAAAAGAGATGAACAGACACTTCTCCAAGGGGACATACAGAGGGCCCGGAGACACATGAAAAGATGCTCAGCATCACTAGCCATCAGAGAGAGGCAAATTAAAACCACAATGAGATACCACTTCACACCAATCAGAATGGCCATCGGAAACAAATCAACAAACAAGTATTGGAGAGGATGTGGAGAAAAGGGAATCCTAGTGCACTGTTGGTGAGAATGCAGACTGGTGCAGCCACTGTGAAAAACAGTATGGCATTTCATCAGAAAACTAAAAATGGAACTGTCTTTTGACCCCGCAATTCCACTGATGGGAGTATACCCTAAGCACCCTGAAACACCAGTCCAAAAGAACCTATGCACCCCAATGTTCACAGCAGCACAATTTACAATAGCCAAGTGCTGGAAGCAACCTAAGTGCCCATCAGCAAATGAGTGGATCAAAAAACTATGGTACATTTACACAATGAAATTCTATGCAGCAGAGAGAAAGAAGGAGCTTATATCCTTTGAGACAGCATGGATGGAACTGGAGAGTGTTATGCTAAGTGAAATAAGTCAGGTGGTAAGGGACAAATATGATATGATCTCACCTTTAACTGGAATGTAGTGAACAAAAGAAAAAAGCAAACAAAATCTAACCAGAGACATTGAAACTAAGAACAATCTAACAATAGTCAGAGGGGATGGGGAGGAGACAGTGGACAGAAGGGTTTTCAGGAACTACTATAAAGGACACATGGACATAATCAGTGGGGAGAATGGAAGCAACGGAGGGAGGTGGGTTTGGAGGGGATTTGGGGAGGGGTGGGGAGAAAAAACAGACAATTGTAATTGAACAATAAAATAATTTAAATTAAAAGAAGAAGAACTAGAGAGCATGGGACATGCAAAGGTGCTTATATGCAAGTTAGAGTCCTGAGATGAGGACGTCTGGGAGAGGAATAAAACAAAGCCCATATGCTCTCATAGGATTTACTATTGCATTTCATTGCCTAGACAGAGTATTTCCAGTTCTTTTGGAAACAGGGACAGTGTCAGTGCACTCTATGCCAAGCGTCAAGCCTTAATCAGAAACATGGGCCTTGGGTGGAATGTGCGGAAACCCCTGGCCAGCTGGATGGACCTAGCCCCCATCACTCTCTGAATTCTATGTATTTCCCAAGGAGAATTGCAGAGGTCTACATGGGCTTCTTAAGGCTTCTCATTTTGTATGTGCTCAAACAATGGTGGAAAAATACAGTGAAGAAAAAAGAAATCAGCTTTGAATTGCAGGTATGTGTACATGAGAAAGAAATGTGTCACCACTTCAGTGATGTGCAGCTACAATGGCTGCCACACCTGCTGGTGCCTCAGGAAGGCCTGCTGAGTGAAGCCACAGCACTCACTCCTGAAAGTACTACACAGCAACTGGGCTGAGGTAGGGTAACCAGTCAGCACTTGTGTGGAAAATATTTAAGTAATTTATACGTAGGGAACTAAGAAGACATTTGGCCTTAAATTAAACAAACATGAAAATTTTTCAACTTTGCCAATAACCAAAGAAGCACTAGTGGTTCTGGCTGGTGTGGCTCAGCGGATTTAGTGTCAGCCTGTGAGTCAAAGGGTCGCCAGTTCTAGTCCCAGTCAGGGCACATGCTTGGTTTGCAGGCCAGGTCCCCAATGCGGGGGTGAGAGGCAACCACACATTGATGTTTCTCTTCCTTTCTCCCTCCCTTCCCCTCTCTCTAAATATAAGTAAATAAATACATAAATAATTTTAAAAAGCGCTAATGAAACAGCATTTTATAACTATTGTTAGCAACAAAAGAAAATAAATAATTTAAAGATAAACGGGCTGGTGAAACTATTCACAGTTGTATATTTTTAGTGCCAATATAAATCCTAGAACTCCTTCCAGGTTAATGTTAATAAGTATCAAAAGTTATTAAATATGTACCCTGATTTAATAATTTTACTTCTTGAAATTTATTCTCAGACTAATTTAAGATAACTGTATTTGAAAGACAACTTGTATAAAGCTGTCTTCAGAATTAGGCATAATAAATTAGCACCTCAAATAAAGGGGTGGGTTGGGAATGGGGTAGAGCTTAAACATCCAATGATAATCATAATAATTATAACGAATGTATTCCCTAGAATACATTCAATGCAGCCATAAAATTACTTTTATGGCCACAGTCCTTTTACTTGACAAACATTTCCTGAGCATCTACTACTGCCCTTGACACATAATCAGAACATGAGCCCTTCAATAGTGTAAACACAAAAAATGCTTATATAAAAAATGTTGAGCTACTTCCGGCCAAGATGGAGGCATAGGTGGACGCACCGTACCTCCACGCACAACCAAGATTAGAACAACAACAATATAGAGGCAGAATAACACCCAGAACTGACAGAAAACTTATCTGAATGGAAGTCGGACAGCCAAGAAGTTGAAATAGACCCATTCATCCAGGCCAGTAGGAGGGGTGGAGACGAGCAGCCGGGCCTGGGTCGAGGCTCGGAGAACAGGGAGAATTGGGCACATTAGGCAACTGGGAGCGTGTAAGGCATCTGGGGCATGCAAGATCGAAGTGGGTGGACCCTGAGTATGCAAGTGGTAGCTGGCAGACCCAGTGAGGCAGCAATTGTGGAGCAGGGCAGAGCATGCAACCAAGGATCCCAGGGAAGGAACTGAGGTCCCACGGAGAATGGAGCTACTGCCATTGTTCCCTCTCGATCCTGCCCTCACATACAACGTCACAATCTAGCGACTGGGGTGCCCAGCCCTGGTGAACACCTAAGGCTCCGCCCCTCACTGTAACAGGAGCAACCAGACCCGCCCCCCCCCAAAAAAAAAAGAAGAAAGAGAGATGGCTCAAACAGAAGAACAAATCAGTGCCCCAGAACTCATCCTTTTGAGCGACCAAGAGATAGCTAACCTATCAGATGCACAGTTCAAAACACTGGTGATCAGGAAGCTCACAGAATTGGTTGATTTTGGTCGCAAATTAGATGAATAAATGCAGGTTACCATAAAAGAAATGAAGGAAAATGCACAGGGAACCAATAGTGATGGGAAGGAAACTGGGACTCAAAACAATAGAGTGGACAAGAAGGAAGAAACAAACAGAAAAGAATGGAGAAATAAGAATTCAAAAAAAAAAAAACGAGGAGAAGCTTAGGAACCTCCAGGACATCTTTAAACATTCCAACATCTGAATTATAGGGGTACCAGAAGGGGAAGAGGTAGAGCAACAGATTGAAAATGTATTTGAACAAATAATAAAGGAGAACTTCCCCATTCTGGCAAAGGAAATAGATTTGCAGGAAATCCAGGAAGCTCAGAGAGTCCCAAAGAAGTTGGACCCAAGAAGAAACACACCAAGGCACATCATAATTACATTAGCCAAGGTAAAAATGAAGGAGAGAATCCTAGAAGCAGCAAGAGATAACGGGATAGTAACCTACAAAGGAGTTCCCATCAGACTGTCAGCTGATTTCAAAAGAGAGACCTTACAGGCAAGAAAGGGCTGGAAAGAAGTATTCCAAGTCATGAAAGACAAGGACCTATATCCCAGATTACTCTATCCAGCAAAGCTTTCATTTAGAATGGAAGGGCAGATAAAGTGCTTCTCAGATAAGGTCAAGTTAAAGAACTTCATCATCACCAAGCCCTTATTTTATGAAATGTTAAAGGAACTTATCTAAGAAAAGAAGATTAAAAAAATATGTATAGTAAAAGGACAGCAAACTCACAATTATGAACAACCACACCTAAAACAAAACCAAAAGAAACTAAGCAAACAACTAGAACAGGAACAGAACCACAGAAATGGAGATCACATGGAGAGTTAGCAACAGGGGAGTGGGAGGAGGAGAGAGGGGGAAAAGGTACAGACAATAAGTAGCATAGATTGTAGGTAGAAAATAGGGGGATGGTAAGAATAGTATGGGAAATGGAGAAGCCAAAGAACTTATAAGTATGACACATAGACATGACTAAAGAGGGGGGAGTGGGTGGGAGAGGGTTTACAGGGTGGAGGGAAGTGAAGGGGGAAATGGGACAATTGTAATAGCATAATCAATAAAATATATTAAAAAATAAAGCTTTTTCATCTGTAAAAAAAAGAAAATGTTATATCTCTTAGCATCATAACTATGTACAAATTAATTATTTATCTATGAACAAGTTTTGATTAAAACACAAGAAATAAAAACTGACTTAATTTTGTTTTATGTTGAAATATGCAACAATGTCTTTTGTAAAAAGGTATGATAATTAGAATACTGACATGTGTCAAGCTCCCATATTAATAAAATTGGCTATATTACCTTGTTACATAATTGTGGGCAGAGAACAAAAATTCTCCACATTATAGCTGAGTTCAAAATGCAGGACATGATTTCACGAGGCAATCCTAAATTTCTTGTCTACTCTAAAATTCCATGATTTTGAGAGATATTTGACAAAATCTTAGAGATTTTACGTTTGCCACTATTGGGATAGGTGAACACAGGTCTGAAAGATTCTATATCAAAACAATATACAAATTCCTTACTGGTTTACACACACACACACACACACACACACACACAGAGTTTCGGAGTTCAGGATCCTATGTTTCTATTCCTGTGTCCCTAATTGTGTCCAACAATGAATAACAACTCTGTTCCCACATGCAGATTCCATTGGGATGCAGCATTTGTCTCTCCTCCCCTGAGTCTTGGCTGGCCCAGGACTTGCTCCAATGGAATGTAAGCAGAAGCAACACTGTGCCCCTTCTGAGCCCAGCCTTCAGGAGGCCTGGCTGCTTCCACTGTCATTCTGGGATCCCTGAATTGCTGGAAAGAGGGGCCCAGAAAGCCTTGGATCTCCAGCACTTCTGACACATGAGCCATGCTGTCATGGACTTCCAAACCCAGTTGCACTCTGGTGGAATGAGCTACACAGAACCCAGCAGACATGGAGTAGAATCACCCAGTGGAGGCCAGATGATCATTAGTAAATCATTGTTATTTTTCAGCCACTAAAAATTCTAGAAGGGTGTGTTACACAATGACAGATAACTAATAACCAACTCTATTTCTCTTTCTGCTGTGTATGATCTGAAAAGTGAATCTACCTATTTATCTTAAACTTTGAATGGTTTGGTCTGCTAAACCTTTGCCCAAATAAATTGAATTTCTGTTAAGATTAGAAAGTTTTCTAAGTTAAATTTACAGATATGTGAGAGTATTAGTAGTAGTAAGATTTAACAAAATGCCAACAAAGAGTATTTCATCAGAAAATAGGGACATTATCCTAATAGTGATGGCTGGTGTGATTAATGAAGATTGAGAACCTAAAAAAACATGTTTTTATTCCAGTATATTCCAGTAGGTTATTCTAGTTTCTCTACTATGACCCTGGAAATAAAATATGTACTTTACATTTATTTATCATAATTTGCCTGTGTGTTCAGCATTAAGCACTGCTTTTTTTATGTGGTCTTACAACCTGGTAGGCCCTCACTTGAAATTTGGGTTGGGTTAATGTCTGACTACACAAATTATTATTGTATCTTTAAATGTTTTTGTTCTTAAACAAGGACTATACTTTTGGGTATGGTGACTATGATGACTTGGGTCCAATCTCTTTGAGAAATCATGAAAATCAATGGGGAAATAGAACATAACCTACAAAAATGCCTCAGGAAAGGATGGGAGAATCAATCTTTAACATGCTGTTCAGTGCTATGTCTTCTGAAGGAGAATACCTGAGTCGCAACCACATGTGTACAGGCACCAAGTTGCACATGTGTATAGTTAGCTTGCTGCTTGGGGTCAGGAAAGCAGCTCCCACGGCACCAGGAGACTGTCCAACCACATCCTGACCTGCAGAGATTGCACAAACGCTTCCCAAGGCAGAATTTATTTGCTCTACACCTTCCAGATTACCTCTTCCACCAGGACATTCTTTCTGTTTTTGAGGAGGACAACAGATAGCCTAAAATTTGGCTTGTATAATTCACCAAAAACTAAGCACACAAAAGCACAGGGAGTTACCATGAGCCTCACTTTCACAAGGTCTCTAAAACCATCTCCAGGAAACCCAGCGTATTGCTTCCAGAGAGACAAGCCCCCATGTTCCTTGTGCTCGGGGAAGCGAGAAGCTTTGGCAGACACAAGGAAGGAATGATGTTGGTCCCACAGAATATAGAATTCTGGGGAAAATTATGGTAAGCATCATCCAGAGGATTTGACATCACAAATGAGTAGAGGTCCATGTTTTATCAACACAAAAGAAAACCTAACACTGTTTTTAGAGAGATGCACTTTCAAAGAATGAGCTAAAGCAGGGGTTCCCAATCCAGGCCCAGGATGCTACTGGTCCATAGCCTCTTAGGAACATGCTGCACAGCAGGAGGTGAGTGACAGCCCAGTGAGCTAGGCTTTTCGCTTATATTACCACCTGAGATCCACTTCCTTTCCGCCTGTCTCCCTACTCCGTGAAAAAATTGTCTTCCAGGAAACTGGTCCCTGGTGTCAAAAAGGTTGGGGAATCACTAAGCTAAAGGACTCAAGGTAGAGGGTGGGGCTGGAGGTGGGACAGAATTCAGAAGGCAGTTCATCAAACTTCCTGGTAGACAGGAAAAAACTATAGACAAAGCAAACTTAGAACACAGCTGATTTTGACAGAGTATGGTCTAAACTGAAGAGGCACTAAGAAGCCTAAGACCAGCCTTTGTTGCTCCCAGCTAGTCAGGGCTGAGGCTAGTCTGGAATACACTGACCCCAGGCTTAAATGTGGCTTTCACTTTCTTTCAAGTAGGTTCAGAGGTCAGGACAGGTGCCCAGAAGGGGGGGCTTGTCAAGCTCCAGGTCTATCTGCAAACTCAGTTCTGAAAGTTCAATGCTGTCTCTGACAGGGATGGAGATAAGATACTAAATACAAAAGGCCACCTGCCCTTGTCTGTGGTGCCTAGAGGAGTGTTGCTCAGTGTCAGGAGTACAATAAAGAAAGAAATGGATTTGGAACTTTAATTCACACTCCTGCTGGGAATTTTACCTTCAGAGGAAAAAGGTTTTCAGAAAGAACAGCTTCTATCTCAGTCCATGATGCTTGAGAAGAAAAGTCACAGCAAGAAAGGTGACAGGCCAATGGTCTGAGAGCAAGGCAGGGAAATCTGTAATTGGTGAGCAGAAGAGCCATGACACCAGGTGTGCATGGTCGACGCCTGCTGTGTGCATCCTTGTCAAGGGTATGGATCAACTCTGTGAAGACTGTCTGCACCTGGATCATCAGCTGTGAAGAGACTGAATATAGGAAGGATGGGCCTTTGCTGTGACTGGGCAGAAGGGGTGGCCAAAAGGCAAACGCCAGTCATCAATGCTGAAACAGATGGGCAGCTGGAACAGGACTCTGGAAGAAAAGATTTGTCCTGCTGGGCTACAAGCTCAGCCTGGCTCCTGAAACAGTCAGCTGAATGGGGGAAGAATGGATGCCCTTCCTTCCAGGGCAATGTTGCTTAGAAACTCTGCTGTGAAGACTTCACCCCCGAAGCTACACAGAGTTGCCTCACCCTGAGAAGCTCTATCCTGGACCCCAAGCTTCAGCCTTTGTTTTTTTTGTTTGTTTGTTTGTTTTTAAGATTTAATTAATTTATTTTGAGAGAGAGAGGAAGGGAAAAACAAAGAGAGGGAGAGAAACATCAATATGTGAGAGATACATCAATCGATTGCCTCTTGCATGCCCCCAACCAGGGACCCAGCCCCAAACCCAGGCATCTGCCCTGACTCGGAATTGAACTGGCAACCTTTTGGTTCGCAGGCCGGCGCTCAATCCAGTGAGTCATACCAGCCAGGGCTCGCCTTTGCTTTTTAACTGAGGGGCTGTTTTGGTTTTCTGTGTTCTGTAGCCCTTCCTGCTGCCTGTCTCACTCTGTTGGGGACAGTGGACCCATCACATCAAGAGGAAGGGGTACTGAATGCAGATCACACAGAGCTCTCTCCCCTGTGAGTATTTTAAAATGATATCAAGTCAAAACAGGAAGGTCTAGAAAGCCACAGTTTCATCTAAGAAGACAGGAAGCTGCTACTTTTACCCTATACACTTTTAAGACATAATGTAATTGTTAAAAAATGTAATTTATTAAAACATATGATGTTTTACTCATGAAACATGTAAATGAAAACTGGCAGTTACTTACATTTTTATGTATTTTTCAGAAAAAGTGACACTGTAAGTTTGAAGCAGATACTTACTGGAGGTTAACTTTAATTCTCATCATCAAAAGCTCAGAATCTTGGTTAACAGTCTACATTTTTCAACAGTGCCTTAACATTCAATTGTTCTGTTTAAGACTTGGCTGTGAAGACCAGTCAGAATTTTCTTTTTAATTCCATGTTGCTCAGAGTGAAATCTCAGGACACACACTGCCAATTGTGATATAAATTTTCTTACATAAAAAAAAATCCAGTCTACATGTTTTATTTTAATATATTTACTATTAAATAGAATGCAGTATTTAAATTTTTGTTGTGCCCAATTGGGCAAGAATAGCTTTTACCAAGTTCAGATGATAAACTCACCTCTCTCTCGCTCCAATTTTTCCTAGGAAGGAGAAAGTTATCAATGTCATTTCTTAGGAGTGAGTCAGGCATGTGAAGACCCTCCACAGAACTCAGCAGGACCAGGAAGCTTTCCTGGGCAGGGGACGGGGTGCAGGCCAGTCCTTCAGAGGGGACAGAATGTGTGTGTGTGGGGGTGTGTGTGGGTGTGGGTGGGCGGGTGCGTGAGAGAGGTGGTGAGATGAAGAAAGACTGATCACAGATTGAGAAGTAAGGAGCCCCAAATCAATGTAATTCCCTACTTGGGGGAAAAGCTGACCTTACAAAGAAAACCAAGACCTAGTGGCTCCATTGCCAGCATTCTCCATACTTGTCACCAGCAACTCTCAGTGCCTCCAAGTGCTCCCAACCTAACCATCTCACAAAACTTCATGATTTGGGAAAAATTATCGTTATTAACGAGAACATATAATTAAATATGCAGTGAAGGAAACAACCCGAGATGTTAACACTACCATCATCTCTGTGTGGTAGAATCTGGTGTGAATTTAGATTCTTTACACTTTTCTCACATTTTCCAAATCTTCTGTAATGAGTCTGTATTATTTCTTTTTTAAAATATTTTATTTATTTATTTTTTAGAGAGGGAAGGGAGGGAGAAAGAGAGAGAGAGAGAGAAACATCAATGTGCGGTTGCTGGGGGCCATGGCCTGCAACCCAGGCATGTGCCCTGACTGGGAATCGAACCTGTGACACTTTGGTTCGCAGCCCGCGCTCAATCCACTGAGCTATGCCAGTCAGGGCCTGAGTCTGTATTATTTCTATATTCAGAAAATAAAATCTTAGCAAAAGAGCATCACACGTACACATAAACACTCCTCTCTGCTAATGCCTGAGTTCAAGGGCATCTTCTCTCACCCTGGCCTTTCTGGCCTTGATTGGAGCCCTCTCCCCCTGCGCCCACTTACAGAATTGCTCTTTGTGGCCTCTGTGGGCCCCCTGGCTTTAACCCACCGTGGGCCACATTGAATGGCTAGCCACTCTGAGATTCACATTGAATTTGTCATCTGGCTTAACATCCTAGGACCTTAGCTCACACTTAGCTTCCTATGCTGCAATGTCAGTCCACTCCTAGCACCTGCATGACAAATGCCTACACTCCTGTAGAGTCAGTCCCAGTCTTCTTTTCACCAGGAAGCCCCTCCTGATGCCCCACCCCCAACAATGGATTTCTCTGACTTCTTGTACCTGGCACATGCCGTTGTCAAGCTGATGTGACTGTGTTGTACTTACTGGTTTATATATTGTCTGTCCCAACTGGATGTGATAACACAAAGAAATACATCTATTATTATATCAGGCCCTGAGGAAACAGGTGTGAACAAAGCTGATGAGCACATACTTCAACAGGACTAAGAATAAACAAAAAGTAAATATGTAGGATGTTAAGATGGTGACAAGTACCATGGAGAAAAAGGTCAACTAAGGGTGCTGGGGTAACTGTGTTGTTATTTTGTAAAGGATGGTGAAAGCCTTTCTATTACAGGAACATATGAGCAGAGATCTGAAGGAAGTGAGGAGTGATCCCTGAAAGTTTCTGCAGGAAGTAGGCACAGAGACTGCAAAGGCCCTGAGCAGGTACAAGTGTGTTCAAGGACCAGCAGAAAATTCATGTGGCTGAACAGAGCAGGCAGGCAGGGGTGGTGGAATCCCTCACAGTAACCAAACGAGACAACACATTTCACATGAAAACTCAGCACAGAGGCACATAACTGAGCCACTGACTCAATATGAGTTACATGTCACACTCTTCTCCCTTACTCTACTTTGTGGTATGGAAATGACACTCATCATCCTTTAAGTTGATTTCAAGATTTAAATGGGTGACAAACCAGTGTGCAAACTCATAACACAGACCACGATGAGTCCTTTGTTTTTTACCAGGTAAGACAGAAAGCCACTAGATCTGTTTTAAAAGGATCACTCTGGGGCCCTGGCTGACATAGCTCAGTGGATTGAGCGCAGGCTGTGAACCAAAGTGTTGCAGGTTTGATTTCCAGTCAGGGTACATGCCTGGGTTGCAGGCCATGGCCCCCAGCAACTGCACATTGATGTTTCTCTCTCTCTCTCTTTCTCCCTCCCTTCCCTCTCTAAAAATAAATCAATAAAATCTTTAAACAAACAAACAAACAAACAAAAAAGGATCACTTTGGCCCTGGCTGCTGTGGCTCAGTGGATTGAGTGCTGGCCTGTGAACCAAGGGTTGCTGGTTCAATTCCCAGTCAAGGCACATGCCTGGGTCACAAGCCAGGTCCCCAGTGCAGTGTGTGCAAGAAGCAACCACACATTGATGTTTCTTTCCCCCTCTTTCTCTCTCCCTTCCCTTTTTTCGAAAAATAAAAATCTTTTAAAAGTATAAAAGGATCACTCTGACTGCTCTGTGGAGATACCGATGTCTTTCCTCTACAGTACACATCCACATGTGGGTGCACTCCAGGGGTTCCTACTGGGTTCTCAGGAGGGTCTTCTCAGCTTCAAAGGGACCTCCACTTCCCTTATTGGTTCCTCTGCTCCAGGTCAGAGCATCTGGGGTAGGGGGATGGAATCTGCTCAATAGGGCAGGGGGCAGCTTTCTGGGTATTGTTGATATAATCAGTTGACACTGAAACAGAAATAGAGCCAAGAACTGTGTCCAGGGTCTCTAGTTCTCATAACTCTAAAATGTAAGTAAACATGTTTTATAAAAATCAGGAGATAGCCTCAGAATGACTAATCATTTCCCAAATTCATAAAGCCAGCAGTAAAGTAAGAATCCAAAATACAAACAGTTAATAGAAGTCCAACATCATTAGTAGTCAGAGAAGTCTGTTTTTTAAAACAAGGGACCATTTCACTCATTAAATTGAAAAATATTTAAAATGTCTGATGCCACTACATGTTGGCAAGGATATACAGAGAAAAGGAGTGTAAAATGGTCTAAACATACAGGGAATACTTTGACAATATCTGGTCACATTCAAGGTGCTCAATCTCTACAACCCTGAAATTCCACTTCCATGTTTATATTCGAGAGAAACTCCCACAATCAAAAGAGAACACATGGAAGAATCTGGCTGCTCTTGTCTGTAAAGGGAACTGGATACAATCTACACATCCATCAACAGGATAATAAACAGGATAGTGGCAGTATAATGATACAATGCAATGCAATTCAGCAGTAAATTAGTTATAGCCTCACTTGTCAAAATTTAAAAATATAACGTTGAATGAAAAAAGCAAGTTAACAAAATCATGGTGTAGATTTTTTTAAAACTTATAAAACAATATTATAACCTGGTTGTAGTATGCTTCTATAGTAAAAGTATAAAATCTAAATGGAGATAAGAAAACTGACCTAGGCCAGTAGCTGCCTTTGGGGAGGGAGGGAGACTGAACAAGCTCAGCTCTGCATGTAACATAGCATTTCTGTTGAAAATCATTGAAACAAATGTGAAAAAATGTTCCATTATTCTCCCTATTTTTATAAATGTTGAAGTGTGACACCATCATCAATGAGCACCAAACACATTTAATACTAACACCAAGGCCTGAGTTCTGTTGGTCCCACCACCCATGCTCTTTTTTCACAATTTTGCCTCCTGTCCTGTAAGTTCTCTGAGCCAGAAATGAGCCATATTCATGTCTGTGTGCACTGTGCCAGGCAAATCTGAGCTGCCAAATCAGGCTCATGGGCAATGAACAAACAAGTTAGCACGTACCTGAAAGCACAGCCTCTTCATACTTCAGTTTACCTAGCACACTGAAGCTCTCAGAAGGCAGAAACAGCACATTTCATGTCTGATTCAGTCCTTTGGAGACCTCTTCCCTTTTACCTGCTCCTGTCTTTCACTTCCCCTCTAGAGCAACTATCCATAAATCACTCTTACAATTGGTTCAAATCCTATACTGCACAACTATTCTTAAACAGTACTTACCCTCTGGCCCTGCAGTCATGCCTAGCAATGAAATAGTTAATTAAATGTATACCAGGCCCTGGCATACCACAAATGTCAGCTGTGGGTGGTTGTTTAAAGGAAATAGGCCATCTGAGAGGATTATGGAATGGCCAGTGTGACAAGCAGCTGGGTGCTACACCAGACTTTTTACCTAAATCTTCTCCTGTTAACCCCACAATGACCCAATGAAACAAGCATTATCATCAGCCATGGTTCAAAGAGAGAAAAACTGAGACCAAAGCAGGTTAGCAATTTACCCAAAGTTCCAAAGACAACATGAATAGTGATTAGGAGAAGAGATTGACAGGTTTGTCTCTACTTGAACAAAGTACAGAGACCCTGTTCAAGTCAGTGACCTCATGATCTCAGTTGTAATATTTCCTTCATTCTATACATAGGAGTCACTCTTTGGTAGGGAATGTTCCTGTATGTAAAAGTCCCTACTCCAGCTCCCTCAGGCAGGCAATCCAGCCAGCTGCAGTGACAGGTGAAGCAGGGCTGCTCTGCAGGGTAAACCAATACTGCTTATCAGACCTCATGGCAACACATCAGTCCCAATGTCACCTGAACAGCTATGCCTACCGATATGCTAATTTCTCAGACTATGAGCAATGTGCTTGAGAGAAATGTATTATTAAACTTATAAAAGCAAGGATCAGTGTTTACAAATTCCAAATCCATGGGATGAGTCCAGGTTTCTGCAGATGAAATCTAAAGTAGACAGAAGAGGCAACAGTGGGCTTGTCTGAAAGGCTTACAAAGAAGACTGAAATGATATGAAGTCCAGATCTTTGTTTCAAGGCCCAGACAGAGTTCTCATTTACTGGAGCCCCTTTAATGTTAATATGAATGTTCTTTTCATTTACTTCCTGAAATATCCTTTATCTTGTCCTCCCATTAAATTCGTATAGTCATTTAAAAAACGAAATAAGGAGGTGGAGTTAAAAATGCTAAATAATTTAGAAAAAAGGATATAAGAAAATGTTCTACAAAATGTGACGTCTGTGACACTGGTCACCGCTCCATGGGTGGGCAGGATCCAGCAGCCTTCCTCCTTATGTGTTTCTTCACAGGCGAGAGACCACAAGGACAATCAGGTAGGCTCTAGGCAATCAGGCTGAGTGATCTGTCCCAAACATTGTGACACAGAGACCCACCAGCCAGAGAAAGTACTAATACAGTTAAGATGAACAAACCCGAAAGCTCCCCTCACAGCGCGTGGTTCTGGCTTAGTGGAGCACTGGAGTGCAGATAAGCGTGGCTTTCACCAAAGAATTGCAGTGAAGGGAGTATGTCTGAATGGAAAGAATGTGCATTATTGATGTTTACCTGAAAATCACTCCTGGGAAGGTCTTGTGATAACTTGTTCAGGTGGTGGAAATACTGAGATGGTGCGTAAAAGCAGCAGCCTCCCAGACAGCATGACCTCAGTCAGTCAGCGCTCAGTGCTTTACTGATTTCACTCAACTGAAAGACTCTTTCTGCAGTCAGCATTGTTGCCATCAGCCTTAAAGTTCAATTTGAGCAACAAAAATAAACATCATAGGGCCAAGGAAAGAAGGAACATGATACTTAAAAAGTTTGTTGAGTGGTTTAATTTTACAGATTCAACCAAATGCAACTCCTTTCTCAAAATTCACCAATAACACATAACATCCATTTTCCACTGGGCAATCTAAACTACTCCAAGAAGTCTGTTTTATGACAATTAAGTTAGCTTTGAAAAATGGTATATATTTTTTAGAATGTATTTGTTGGCTGGTTGTAAACTCCAAGAGGGTCCATGACTCATCTCTTGTGCCCATTATTATACTCCTGGGGTCTCGCACTGTGCCTGGCACATAGTAGGCACTTAATATGTGCTCAATCAATGACACTAATAATTCCTGTGATTCAAATTTATGTTGTTCCAGGTAAAACCGTACATCTCTCTTAGCCCACTAATATTCAGATGATAACTGAGAGCTTACAGTTGACCCTTGAACACATGGCAGTCAGGGGTGCTGACCCTGCCATGCAGTCAAAAGACTACATACAACTTTTGACTCCCCAAAACTTAACTACTAATAACTTATGGTTGACTAGAAGCCTTACTGATAACAGTGATTAACATATATTTTGTAAGCTATATGTATTATAGACTGTATTCTTACAATAAGGTAAGCCAGAGAAAAGAAAGTGTTATTAAGAAAATCATTAAGAGGGACTTCTGGCCAAGACGGAGGTGTAGGTAGACACAGTGTGCCTCCTCGCACAACCAAAAGCACAACAACAAATTTAAGAGCAAAAACCAATTGACAGAAAATCAAACTGTATGGAAGTCTGATAACCAAGGAGTTAAAGAAGAAACATTCATCTAGACCAGCAGGAGGGACGGAGATAGGCAGCCAGGCAAAAAGGACTCATGGTAAGGTGATGGCTGGTAGACCTGGCAAGGTGGTGGATTGCAGACTGGGCAGTCCATACTTGCATGCAGATGAACTGGGAGGAAGAACTGGGGAGCGAGACAGATCATGCAATCCAGGGTTTCAGCATGGGAAATAAATCTTCAAACCTCTGATTGAAAACACCTGTGGGGGTTGAGGCAGCAGTGGGAGAAACTCCCAGCCTCACAGGAGAGTTTGTTGGCGAGACCCACAGGGTCCTAGAATGTACACAAACCCACCCACCTGGGAATCAGCACCAGAAGGTCCCAATTTGATTGTGGGTAGTGGGGGAAGTGACTGAAAACCAGTAGAGAGTGGAGCAAGTGCCATTGTTCCCCCTTGTACCCCTCCCCCACGTGGGTTGCCCCACCCCGGTGAACACCTAAAGCTTCGTCCATTACTACATAACAGGCATGCCACACACAAAAAATGGCCCAAATGAAAGAACAGATCAAAGCTCCAGAAAAAATACAAGCGACAAAGAGCTAGCCAACCAATCAGATGCACAGTTAATCAAGATGCACTGGTAATCAGGATGCTCACAGAATTGGTTGAATACAGTCACAAATTACAGTAAAAAATAAAGGCTATGTAAAGTGAAATAAAGGAAAATGTACAAGAAACCAACAGTGAAGGGAAGGAAACCAGAACTCAAATCAATGGTGTGGACCAGAAGGAAAAAAGAAACATTCAACCAGAGCAGAATGAAGAAACAAGAATTCAAAAAAATGAGGAGAGGCTTAGGAACCTCCAGGACAACTTTAAACACTCTAACATCAGAATCATAGGGGTGCCAGAAGGAGAAGAGGAAGAAAAGCAAGAAATTGAAAACTTATTTGAATAAATATTGAAGGAGAACTTCCCCAATCTGGTGAAGGAAATAGACATCCAGGAAGTCCAGGAGGCTCAGAGAATCCTAAAAAGTTGGACCCAAGGAGGAACACACCAAGACACATCATAATTACATTAACCAAGATTAAAGAGAAGGAGAGAATCTTAAAAGCAGCAAGCAAGAGAAAAGGAGACAGTTACCTACAAAGGAGTTCCCATCAGACTGTCAGCTGATTTCTCAAAAGAAATCTTGCAGGCAAGAAGGGGCTGGAAAGAAGTATTCCAAGTTATGAAAAGCAAGGACCTACATCCAAGATTACTCTATCCAGCAAAGCTATCATTTAGAATGGAAGGTCATATAAAGTGCTTCCCAGATAAGGTCCAGTTAAAGGAATTCATCATCATCCAGCCCTTATTATATGAAATGTTAAAGGGACTTATCTAAGAAAAAGGTAAAAAATATGAACAGTAAAATGACAACAAACTCACAGTTATTAAGAACCACACCTAAAACAAAAACAAAAAACAAACTAAGCAAACAACTAGAACAGGAACAGAATCACAGAAATGGAGATCACATAGTTATTAGCAGGGGAGTGGCAGGGGACAGAGGGGAAAAAGGTTCAGAGAAAAAGTAGCATAAATAGTAAGTAGAAAATAGACAGGGGGATGTTAAGAATAGTATAGAAAATGGAGAAGCCAAAGAATTTATATGTAAGACCCACAGACACGAACTAAAGAGGGAAATGTGGGTGGGAAGGGGTGTGCAGGGTGAGGGGAATTAAGGGGGAAAATAGGACAACTGTAGTAGAATAATCAATAAAATATATTTAAAAAAGAAAAAATCATTAAGAAAGAGAAAATTCACTCTCAGTATTTATTGAAGAAAAGCTGTGTATAAGTGGACCATGTAGTTTACACCTTAGTGTTATTCAAAGCTCAGATGTCCTGCACCTTGGCAAAGATGGTTCATAATACATTCTTTACTTTGCTTCCATCATCAAATCCCTCACTCTGAGGAGCCTGGCTGCTGGCAGTAAGTCCAGGCTGGCTGAAGAGATAACAACACAGGCAGCTAGAAGACTGATCAAGGCCAGAAGAAGCTGCTTCTCATGTTGGGTGGAGCTTGTCATTCCTGCTAGGATCTGGCTCTGGAAGAGGCCCCCTGTTTCAGAGCCAGGGAGGAAAGGACTCTGGCAGGGGTTAGATGTCTCATGCACTTAATGCAGTTTCTGAAATATGTTGAAAGTAACACCCGTATATCCTTAAGACCATCTAACATAATTAAGAGTCCATATAGGAATCCATACTATACACATTAACTCACCTAAAACCAAATAAAACTTGCTCATAAAATTCTGTAATGAGAAGACAAGCAAAATAGCTATGGATTCACTAATGCCCAACTTTAAAAACTTTCCTAGATATGTGTTAAAATAGAACTCGGCAATTGTGAAGTTAATTAATTTTCTACATCCAGCAGTTCTGCAAAAGCTCCATTTCCCTTTCTGTACCATTTCATTCCTTTAAAAATTGGGGTGGGTGGGGGAGAGTTTTCTTCCCATTTCATCCTCATTCTACACCCTGGAAACATCATCACACTGCTGCAAATGAAACATCATCACACTGCCACAAATACCAAGACAATGAATGCAGCCTCGTAAGTGGCCTTGAGTAAAAGTCAGGTGTTTCTCTATACCTACAGCAGGTGACAATTCTGTTAATTTCAGTGAAAAATCAGCCAGAAAACCTCTCATTTATAGAACTCCATGGAATATCTGAAGTAACTTGGTAGCCAGGACAGAGTCTGTACCTGCCCATTTCACTTTCAGTTAAATCCAGTTCCCTAAAATGAGGGAAGTCAGGACAAAGGACCACACCATGCACAACCCTCAGCCATGAGTTTGTTCTCAGATGTAAGACCGACTAGGCACTAAATTACTTATGAGAAAAAGCTTGTCCTATAGAGGAAATATGGCAAAACTAGAAACGATTTCATCTTTGTTTCAAATGCTCCTCTACCAGGTTCCTAAGGAATATGAAGTCTAACATTAGTTCCAGGAGGCAACACACCATCAGCAAAGCTGTCACAAAGTGCCTGGTATTCTAAATAAAACAGTGAACCTGTCTCATGTTCCCTCCATGAAGGTAAAGCCAGCCTTCTACCCAGAGCTGTGTTTTATTGTTTTATTTTATTATGACTCACAATTTCATAAAAGCAACATTTACCCTTATTTACATAGGATGTGATTCTTTGCATTGCTATTCACAACCCACAACATTGATTATTTGACCCATTCAAGGATCTCACTCTGCAGTCTAGAAAAAATACTTTGCTAAAATACTTAGGAGTTGTCAGAAATTAATACCTTTCTCTAAAGGTAATTCATTTCTTCACACTATTAATGTGAGATTCTGAAAAATGCCACCCGTTTGATTAGGTACCACAATCTTCTTTAGAGCCTCTAAATTTAGTGCTACCAAGTAGAAGCAGGAGATTGTAAGTTGACCTAGTTTCTCTCTTCTGGATCCTTTTCACATGGATCACCAACTAGTGAGTTAACAGATATGTAACTTGCTGTCAAAGCGGTCTCTAAAACGTAAGACAATCCCCCTCAGGCACATGTAAAATACAGGGTCCAGAACAAAAATAATGCCCCTTTTCTATTACAAAATCTTTTACTACAAGACCACAAGCATGTAATTCTGTAACAGAACAGTATCACACTCAAGCACACCACATGACATTTTAGAGGAAATGTTCAAATGAAAACTATAAATTATGGCACCCATAACATTCATTACCCTACCAACCAAACTCAAGCAGGCGTTACTTCTGCCGGACCCTGTATGTAGATTTTGATGGGAAAGTAAACATTGGTTTTAAAAATACAGTTTAAGGAAATAAATAAAGGCAAGTTTCTTCCTGACTTGACATGGATCCTACTCACAGCATTCAAGTGTAGGCTAAGGAGCTAGGTCTGCAATGACAACACAGGAATTTATAACTGATATAATGAGGCAAAAAACCTTCCCAAAGGGCAGACAAAATTACTGTGTGAGAGCAAGGGAACAGGAGAAGGGATGCTCTAGCAGGGTTATGTGGGCTTTGACAAAGGAAGAGGAGGACCAAGAACTGGCAAACCACACTTGTGGTAAACCACACCTGCTCTTCCTGGCAGAGCAGGGCCGGGAAGACTACTCTGACATTTATCACTCAGGTGCCCAAGAATGATAAGTTATTTCAAATCAACTCTCTCAGAAAAGTACAAAGTCCCCCTTTCTGGCTAGTTCTCCTTCTGCAGCCCCCTCTTATTAACTACATAGGAACCAGACCTCCAGGTGTGACCCTAAATCAGCCTCAGTCTATCTGTATGGTGTGAGGGACCTTCTGCAATCACTGTCACATCTTCTCTGAGAAGCAAATTCAGATTTAACAGCCACTCCTGCCTCTTCATAAGCTGTAATCACTCATGACAGTGCCTGGGATATAGTTGGCATCCAGGGAATGTCAGCCATTATAATGACAGCATATCATACATTTAGAAAAATGAAATCATGTTGTATTTTTGCTTGAATATGTGTTAAATATTTTTAATTTCTCAAAACAAAACTAAGCTTATGTTTTACTTTTTTATTTTTTTTAACATTTTTTAATTGTTGTTCAAGTACAGTTTTCTGCCTCCCCCCACCCCAACCCTCCCCTGTTTTTTCTTATCTGTGGCACATTTTCTAGAAAAAGGAACATATATTCCCTTGCCGATGTCTTCCTGGTCTGCTAAAGTGATGGATGGAGGTGGGTGTATATCCTTTCCCTTCCACACAGAAGTACCTTAAATCAACCAGTTCACAAGTAATGTACCTGAAAGTACAGCACAAAGTCCCACAGTCACACAGGTGAGCCTGGCAGGATTTTCATCAAAGGAGGAAGGCACATCTGACATAAGCAAGTCTGCTCCTCAGTGCACCAATCAGATGACGCTTGGGAAGTGGCCACTGTGTCTCCAAGCTGCCACTCCAGGACTCTCAGGGAAGGAAAGCCCAGTGCTCAATGCATTGCCTCTAGCCCCAGGCAACATACTCAGGAAGCACCCCAGAGAAGGTATATGAGAAAGCCAATCTCCATAAATAAAACAGCATTTCCAATTCCCAAGACCTTGCTTCTACTTGGAACAGAATGTCAAGCAGGAAAAATCACCATGAAGTGCTTGCAAACCCGGTTTGATGTCACCGATGTTACCCTGCATGAAGCAGGCACGGCTGACTCACACTGCCCAGCCTAGTGGCAATGCCTGCTGCTGGTTAGTACCGAACCTCCAGGCACAAGAAGCATCTGCACCAGGCCAGGGGACAGGAGCTAACCCTTGTCCTTTCACACAGTGCCTTTCCTACAGACATGCCATCCCTGTGTTCCTGTCACCAACATGAACACCACCAGCTGTCACACCAGTATTGACAATACACTGGCCCACAATGTGGAAGTCACTTAATCTTTCTCTTCTCTCCACATCTTTAAGCCACGTCAGTGGTAGATGTCCTTGACTCCTCACACACTAAAGGGCAGGCACTTGTTGGTCTGGTGTCTGGGATTTATCAAAAGAGCATCTGGGAGGAAGGGATGGACAAAGCAGGACATGGGTCTTGGTTAAAGCTGGGCAATGAGTATTAAAGACCTCATTATTTCATTCTCTCTACTTCTGAACATGCTAAAAGTTTCCTTAATTGAAAGTGATGTTAGAGGTATTTCTGATATGCACATAAAGGTTCCAGAGGAAACAAAACCCTTTTCAAGACCTGACACTCCTGTGCTTTAACACCACTCACATGTTCAGTTTTCTTCCTGTCTTCAGTAAAAGCTTCCCATGCTGTCCTAAGACCCCTGCCACTTGGGCCCCCTGCTGTCATCCTCTGACAACTCCAGAGCGCCTCCCACAGAACCACAGAAGCCACTGTCACAAAGCAGCCAATGAAAACTCCTCAACCTTCCCAGTGCTACAAACCACTGTGACAAGAAATAAAACCTGCACTAGGACTCGCTCCATACCGTCACCCTCAAATCACAGGTGCTGATTTCATTTGTGATATTAAGTGACCAGGGTAGTGGACCCAGGGTGAAAGAGGACAGAAATGAGAAGACTAGTCCAGGGGGTCCTCAAACTTGCTGAACAGGTTTCTAAATACCAATGGCCAGAACTCACCCTAGAGCAATTAAATCTGAACCTGTGGGGCTGGCACCCAGGGCTGTTCACGCAAGTCATGTGTACATATGGGAGTGTGTGTATATGTGCACATGACTGTATGCATGAGTGTGCATGTTTATATGTAAATGTGTGTTTGTGTGTATTTGTATGTAAATGTAAGTGTGTGTACTGTATGTTAGTGTAAGTCAATGTGTACGTTTGTGTGTGTCTTTGCTTGCTTGTGTATTTCCAGAGCTCACACAAGTCTAACATTGTGGTCAGGGCTGAGCATGTTGCCCAGGTTGTGCACTTGGCTTGATGTTCTAGACTTCCTCAGCACAACTCCACTATCTATAGAGCCAAACCCCCTGGCATGTCATCTTCAGACCACACTGTCAGAAAGCTCTTCCCTGTATTATGCATAGGACCTTGGTCCCATCTGCCCTAATTCGAAATATACAGAGTAAACTTGTCCCCTTTCCAAATGTTTGAAGAGAAGTGAGCTACACTGAAGTCATAGTCAAGCTTTCTATTTCATTGTCAAGGAGCTTTTAGGAATCCTATGTTTACGATCTGAGTCAGAGAAGTTAAAAACTAAAGCAAGTAGGGGACAGAGATGAAGAACATTATAAAAACACACACAAAGTCAATGTAGATATGAAAGTGAGGGTTTATTTATGTGTTTGATGTAAACAGTTACTGATCCTGATAGAGAATGAAAAATCGTCATTATGCTCACAAAGGGATTTTCCAGATACCAGATACTCTGTGGGGGTGGGGGAGAACAAGCCACAATGCCCTTCTTTAAAAGCACCTTTTCTGGCACACAGCTATTATCCTGATTGTATATAAATAAAGACCAAAAATTCTCCTTTTACTCTTTAGCAGGATGCTTTGCCAGTGGCTGGTGTTTTATATTCCCCTCACCTAAGCACTTTGATCTTGTTCTTTAGCAAGGGTTTTGTGCTCCTAACCACTTAGAAGAAGGAGAAGGAAGTTTCTGGAAGGGATGACCATTAGGGTATTCCTCCAGCTAGCACTGTGGTCCCCAAGACAGTGTCCCCAGCACAGGCCCTCCGTCTCACTGCTGTCTTGGGTAAGCAGTTGCTCTGGGCTTGAGGTTGAGTCCACTGGGTCACAGTTCTGTGGAAGCACCGACAGAGGGCCTGCAAGTCACCCAAACCGGGAACCAGCTTCCACAGGAGAGGTGAGTGATGGCTTCTCCTTTTCAAGGAAAGGGGAAAGCCCAAATTTTAATATGAAAGCTCTTGGTCTTTAAGGTTGGAAACAAAAATGTGGGGTAGATAGAATAAAGCACAGCTTAGAGAGAAACAGATCCTTAGGCTTCCAGTCTGTGGCTCTCAATCCACACATATTGCCTGCAGCCTGAAACTGTACTCATTCAAAACCCTCTGCTCAGCACATCCAATGACACTAGGTAGTAGCGGAATATTCTTAATGAGTCTGCTGAAATAGAGGATCAGCAATGAAATGAGATCTTAAAATTCCAAAAGGATGGAAGAAAGGTCCAGTTAATGACACATTTTCTTAGCTAGTGGCTAAAAAATTATCAGGGGACTTTGGGAAAAACAAAAGCAGACATTGTGGCATTCTGTGGAGAAGGGCCCCACAGTGAGTTCCTAGACCTTCACAAAGAAAAGTAAAATATTTAACTATGAAAACAAAACATCAGTCTGAAAAATGACATGAATGGGTTTAAACACAAGAGGAGAAAAGAAGTGGAATGTGGAGAAGGAGCAAGTCATAAAATGATAAACCTTTATAAAGCCTTTAGCAACAATCAGCAGGTGAGACTTCAAGACAGTGTGATTCTAGTTTTTTTGTTCTCTTATAAAATACATACATACAAAAAGACTGAAGGTGTACACATCAAATATTGATGTTAACAATTTAATCTTTCCAGCAGTTGTCTTTTGGAGGCAAGATTCTCAGCTGCTTGTTTTCTTCACCTCCAGTACTTAATGTTTCCTACAGTGAGTATAAACTACCATTTAAAATAATGATACTAAGTAATAATAAAATTATAAGTTACCCCTTCTAAATTGGTTGAAGTTTTAGTGAGGATGACTTTAGCGCCAGCGGTCTGGTCAACAACCTCCAAAGCAGTTATTTTCACCAGTGAGCCACAAGAATTTTTAAAACATGCATTACCTATTTAGTCAGGGACACTGACCTCTTTTCCCTTTGGTTGTCAAATTAAAAAATGGTAACAGCCAACACAACAACCATCTGGTGTGAATGAATCAAAATGATACCTATTTTTTTTGTCAGATCAGGAAAAAATGTATTTTTTGGTGTACTGTAGAATTTTAGTAATTAGTTTACGTGTGCCATGAGATTAAAACAAGGTTGAAAATCGGTGCTGTAAAGGAACACAATGTGGGGGAGGGGACAGGGGGGACTTCCCTGCAAGCATTGAAGTCACAGGTGCTCTCTCACCTTTTGTTACCCCTGACGGGCACAGCACTATCCCCTAGAAACATAACATGAGCCACGAAGTAATTTCCAATGTTCTTGTGGCAACATCAAAGAAAAAAAATATAAAAGTAAAATTAATACTACCATACATTAGCCTAATATATCTCTTCAACATATACCCATATGTTGTTTCACATTTTTTTTTTGCATGAAGTCTTCCAAGTCAGGTGTGTATCATTGACTCAACTGGCATCTCAACTCAAGATGATCCCCATTTCCAGGGCTCCACATTCACAGTGACTCAGGCTAAGACTGAGCAGTGCAGGGCTAGAGACATGGGCCATGTACCCTGAGCCGCTGACATATATGCAGATACCAGTAGACTAGGGCTTCCCACATAACCTTCTGTCTGAATTTATTATCAATTACATCAATCTTCAACTGTCTGGTTTTCATTAGCTCTGGACTTGAAATTATTGACCCAGACGGGTTCAAGACTTGATGTTGTTCACATCACCATCCAAAATGGTATTAAAGGTACATTAGTCCATAGATGACTCATAAATAGCGGGGTGTCCCATGTCCCACACAGAAGAAGAAGCAATGTCCCCTCAAGAACCCTCTCACAATGCTCCATGCTAGAAAAATAGAGCTGTGGACATATGGACTGATGGCCACTCAGCCCTGTAGGTCTGCTTGGTTTCCCATCAGTCTTCCCTTTCTGGTCCTGTCCTTAGGTTTCTTAAGTACAGTTTGCTTTCAGCTTTGATTCTGCCTAACATTTTGGAAGAGACTATCTTTGCTCCCAAACCCTCCAAGAACTGGCCTGCTCACCTTAAGACATACAAACCACTGCCCATGAGATCAATGTCTCTAGCACTTCCATCTGATGATGGAATTCCTCTAGGTTGTAGGAAGGAAGAAAGAGAAACAATCTATTTGCATTCATTTTAATCAGGGAGCTCAAGAGGTGCAACAGATGGATACACCAGTACAACCACCATCACAATGAAGATACAAGTATTTTCATCACTCCTGAAATTTCTTTAGTGCCCTTTGTAGTGCTCCCTGCTCTCACCCCCACCCTTGCCAACAACTAACTGATCTGCCTTCTGTCACTATAAATTAGTTTACACTTTCTAAAATGTTATATAAATCAGCTGTGAACACACAAATCTTTTTGCAGACTATGTTTTGTTTTCTCTTTGATAAGTACAAATGAAAGGAATGACTGAGATGTATAGTTGGTATACATTTAATTTAAAAAACTTACATTTCTACCAGAAATATAAGAAGATTTTAGTTGCTACACTTTCTTACCAACCTTGGTATTATCAAGCTTTAAAATTTTACCCTTTCTAATGAGTATGGAGTGCTATCTCATTATGGTTTTAATCTGCATTTCCCTGATGACTAGTACTGTTATTTTTTTATGCTTGTAGCCTTTTGTGTTTTTTTAAGAGAAAGAGGGAAGGATGGTAGAAAGACAGGGAAAGAAACATTGATGTAACAGAAACATGGACTGATCAGCTGTCTCCCATATGCACTCTGACCAGGAGCAGAACCTGCAACCTAGGAAGTGTTCTAACCTGAAATCAAAATAACCTTTGCTTTGCAGGATGACGCCCAACCAACTGATCCACAGGGGTGAAGGCTTAGCCATTCTCTTATACTCTTTTGTGAAGTGTCTGATCAAACCTTCTGCCTTTTTTTAAGTGTTTGCCATTTTAGTATTAGTGAATTAAGGATCTCTCTATATATTCCAGAAACAAGTTTGCTGTCCAATGTAAGTACTGAGGATATTTATTCTTATTCCATGGACTGACTTTTTGTTGTTTTAATGTCTTCTGAAGAGCAAAGATTTTTAATTTTGGAAGTCAAATTTATCAATTTTACTTTTATGGTCCATGCTTTTTATGTTGGATCTAAGAAATCTTTGCCTTTGTCAAAACTGCAAAGATTCTCTCCTATGCTTTATTCTAAAAGTTTTTACAGTTTTGTGTTTAGTTCTCTAATCCATTTTGACTTAATTATTTTGAATAGTGTCTGTTGATTTCTGTCCATTAGGATATCCAGTTATCCCAGAACCATTTGATGAAAAAACAAAAACCCTAACTTTCCAAACTGAATTTCCTTCATACCCTTGATGAAAATCAATTGACTACATAATTGTGATCCTATGCTGGACTCTATTCTATTCCACTAATCTTTGGATCTATCCTTATGTCAATACTACACTATCCTGACTATTGTAGCTCTAGAGTCTACTCAATTATAGTCTAAAGTTTTGACTAGTATAAGTCTTGAAACTAGGTAATTCAAAAATTCCATCTATGTTCTTTTTAAAATTGCTCTTGTTCTGGCCCTGGCTGGTGTGGCTCAGTGGATTCAGTGCTGGCCTGCAAACCAAAGGGTTGCCAGTTTGATTCCAAGTCAGGGCACATGCCTGTGTTGGGGGCCACATCCCGAGTAGGGGACTCATAAGAGGCAATCTCACATTGATGTTTTACTCCCTTTCTCCCTCCCTTCTTCTCTAAAAATAAAATCGTAAAAAAATCATTTTTGCTATTCTAGGTCCTTTGCAGTACTACATGAATTTAGAATCAGCTTGTCAATTTCTTCCTTTTTTTTTTTTTCTTAAGAGCCTGCTGTAGGTTTACTAGGATTGTGCTGAATCTATAGATAAGTTTGGGGAAAACTGTCATCTTAACACTATTAAGTCTTCCAATCCATGAACATGGTATATCTCTCCATTTATTTACATCTTCTTTAATTCATTCAGTAATGCTTTGCAGTTTTAAGTATGTGGGTCTTGTACATATTTGTTAAATTTATCACTAAGTAGTTTATATTTCTAAGTGCTATTATATATGAAGTCACATTTTTAATTTCAATTTCTAAGCATTCATTGTTGGTATACAGAAAAACTATTGATTTTTACAATAATAATCTTATATCCTGTGACCATGCTAAATTGTTGAATAGGAAATCACTAGTTCTGGTAGCTTTCTAATAGATTCCTTAGGATTTTCTACAAAAAAAATCATGTCAAACACAAATAAAGTTTTACTTCTTTTTCAATCTGTGTACTTTCATTTCTTTTCCTCTCCTTAATGCAACTGGCCAGGGTTTCCACAGAAGATGAAAGCGGACATCCATGATTTATGTCTTAGAGGTATCAATTTGTCACCACTAATGTGATGTTAGCTGTAGATTTTACAGTTGCCCTTTAGCAAATTGAGGAAGTTCTCTTTTTTGCCTCATTTGATGAGAGTTTTTGTTAAGAATGGCTGTTGAATTTTGTAACATTTTTTTGGTATCTGGTGATATGACTTTACTCTTCATTCATTGAGATGGTAAGTTATGTTGATTAATGCTAAACCAATATTAATGTCTGGGATAAATCCACTTGGTCTTGATATATTATCTTTTTACTAAATACCATTTGCTAGTATTTTGATTAAGATGTTTGTAGTTATAGAGCATTTATAAAAGATATTGAAATAATGGTCTATAGTTTACTCACAGTGGCTTTGTCAAGTCTTGATATTACAGTAAATATTGGTCCCATAAAATTAGTTGGGAACTATTCCTTCCTGCTTTATTTTCTGTAAGAGCTAGCTAGGATTATTATTTCTTTATTAACTGTTTAACAGAACACACCAGTGAAACATCTGAACCTGTAGTTTTCTTTGTAGGAAGAATTTTAAATATGGATTTTTCTTTTTTGTTTTTTTTAAGTATATTTTATTCACTATGCTATTACAGTTGTCCCAATATTTCCACCTTTGCCCATTCCACCCTTTACACCCCTTTCACTGAAGCAGCACCCCCCGCCACTTAGTTCATGTTCATGAGTCAGACATGTTAGTTCTTTGCCTTCTCCATTTCCTATACTATTCTTATCCCTCTGTCTACTTTGTTCCTACCAATTATGCTTCTTAATCCCTGCACCTTTCCCCTCATTCTTCCCATTGCCCCTCCCAGCTGATAACCCTCCAAATGATTTCCACATCTATGGTTCTGTTGCTGTTCTAGTTGTTTGCTTAGGGTTTTTTTTTAGATTCAGTTGTTAATAGTTGTGAATTTATTGTCTTTTTAATGTTCATACTTTTAATCATCTTCTTTTCATAAATAAGACCCTTTAATATGTCACTAATAATGGCTTTGTGATGATGAACTCCTTTAGCTTTACCTTGTCTGGGGAGCACTTTATCTGCCTTTCCATTCTAATTGATAGCTTTGCTGGATAAAGTAACATTGAATTGTAGGTCCTTGCTTTTCAAGACTTAAATGCTTCTTGTCAGTTCCTTCTTGCCTGCAAGATTTCTTTTGAGAAATCAGCTGACAGTCTTATGGGAGCTCCTTTGTAGGTAACTCTCTGCTTTTGTCTTGCTGCTTTTAAGATTCTCTCCTTACTTTAACCTTTGGCATTTTAATTATGATGTGTCTGGGTGTGGTCCTCTTTGGGTCCAACTTGTTTGGGACTCTCTGCACTTCCTGGACTTGTATGTCCATTTTCTTTGCCAAATTAGGGAAGTTTTCTTTCGTTAAGTTTTCAATTTCTTAATTTTTTTTAAAGATTTTTATTTACTTATTTTTAGAGATAAGGGAAGGAGAGAGAAGAGGGAGAGAAACATCACTGTGTGATTGCCTCCTGCATGCCCTCCACCAGGGACCTGGCCTGCAACCCAGGCACATGCCCTAGACTGGGAATTGAACCAGCAACCCTTTGGTACGGAATCAAACCAATGACCCTTGGGTTTGCAGGTTGGAGCTCAATCCACTGAGCCACACCAGCCAGGGCTAAGTTTTCAATTTCTTGCCTCTCCTCTTATCTTTCTGGCATCCCTATAATTTGGATGTTTGGCATGTTTGGAAATGTCTCAAAGGTCCCTAAGCTTCTCCTCATTTTTTTTTTTTTTTTGGAATTCTTGTTTCTTCTTTCTGCTCTCGTTGAATGTTTATTTCTTCCTTATGTTCCAAATCATTGATTCGAATCCCAGCTTCCTTCTCTTCACTGTTGGTTCCCTATAGATTTTTCTTTATTTCACCTAGTGTGAATAAAGAAATAATTCACTTAGTGTGAACTTTCCTTTCTTTCTTTATGTTTTTGCTGTACTCAATGAGTTCTGAGCATCCTGATCACCAGTGTTTTGAATTCTGCATCTGATAGGTTGGCTATCTCTGTTTCACTTAGTTCTTTTTCTGGGGTTTTGTTCTGTTCTTCCATTTAGGCCATATTTCTTTGTCTCCTCAGTTTGGCATCCTCCCTGTGTTTGTTTCTGTGTATTACATAGAGCTGCTTTTACTCCATCTTAATAGCATGGCCTATGTAGAAAAAGCACCTGTAAATTGTGTGGGCAGAGCCTTAGGTAATTGTGAGGGTGGGGCAACATGCTTCATCACTTTGTGGCTCGGCGGGAGGGTGGGGGGCAAGGGCAGGCAGTGAGGACTCAAAGAAGTAACAATGCCACTGCCTGGCTTTTGGAAGTTTGCCCGGCACTTGCTCTGTTTCCCGTGACTTCACCCACTTCCTGTATGCAACCTGCACCCTTCCAGCTGCTGCCCTGGTGGTGAAACCCAGAGTAGGTGGGTTTGCATACGTTCTAAGTCTATGCGGGCCCTTTAAGTGGCAAAATTCTGGCAGTTTCTTCCACCACCCTAACCCCTACTAGTTTTTACAGCCATAGGTAGCAGTGATTTATCTTCCCAGTGCTAGAACCCTGGGCTGTGCAGTCTGGCCTGGGGCTGGGATCGCTTGCTTCCAAGGTGTCCCTCTTGATTTTTATCCACCATATGTGAATGTGAGACCATCTGTTCTGCTGCCACCTTTCCTCTCCACATGACCTCTCTACCCATCTCCACAAATCCACACCTCCTGCCCATCCAGATGAATATGGCTTCTTTAAATCATTGGTTGTCAGACTTCCATACAGCTCAATTTTCTGATGGTTCTTGGTGTTATTTATTTTGAGACCTGGTTGTAATTATTTGTATGGTTGTATGAGGAGGCGAAGCATGTCTACCTACACCTCCATCTTGACTGGAAGTCTTATGAATAAGAAATTCATAAGACCAATAGATATTGGTCTACTAGGATTTTCCTATTTCTTCTTATGTCAATTTTGGTACTTTTCCTCTTAAGAAGTTAGTCTATCCATTTCATTTAAGTCACATTTATTGGATAACATATTTGTTTGTATTCCCTTATAATCTTTGTAATGTCTGTAGGATCCGTAGTGGTCTCCCTTCATTCATTCCTGAAACTGGCCATTTGTTTCCTCTGTGCTTTTTAAACTTCTTATTTACCTATTCATTTATTTACTGTTTAGGGTAAGTTTAGCTAGAAGTTTATCAATCTTATTTTTTCAAAGAACCAGCTTTTGGCTTCACTGATTTTTCTCTAGTGTTTGTTCTCTTTGTTTCCTTTCTTTGACTTACATTGGGTTTAATTTACTGTTCTTTTTTTCTAGCCTCAAAAATTGATTTTAGACTTTTCTTTTCTAAAATAAACATTTAAAACTATAAATTTACCACTTTGGCCAGGTGGCTCAGTTGATTGGTGCATTGTCCCATATACCAAAAAGGTTGTGTGTTTGATTCCCTGTTGGGGTATGTATAGGAGGTAACCAATCAATGTTTCTCTCTCACATCAATGTTTCTCTCTCTTCCCTCCAGGTACCGTTTTAGCAAAATCTCACAAATTTTGATATATGGTATTTTCATTAAGTGATCAAATATTTTATCATTTACTCTGTGATTTCTTTTTTGAGTCATGAATTAATGTCCATATATTTGGGGCTTTTAAAAGTTTAACTTTTCCCTAATTTAATTTCACTATGATCAGAGAATACAGTCTATAAGATTTCAATCTTTGAAAAACTACTGAGACTTCTATTTTAACAGCTGGTCTATCTTTGTGAACATCCATGTACAATAGAAAGGAATGTTTTTGCTGCAGTTACTGAGGGTGGTGTTTTACAGATGTCAATTAAGTTAAAATGGTTCACAATGTTGTTCAAAGTTCCTAGAACCTTACTGATATTTTTGTCTCCTTGTTCCATCCATTACTGAGAGAGGTGGGTTAAAATCTGTGTGTGTGACTCATGAATTTGCCCATTTCTCCTTTTAGCTTGTAGTCTGAAGATCTGTTTTTAAGCATATACTCAACTACATCTTCTTGCTGTACTGACCCTTTTATTGTTAATTAAGCCTTTTTGTCTCAAGTATACTTGTCTCAATGGAATCTCTGATATCAATATTACCACTGCATCTATTTATATTTACTATTTGTATGGTGTATCTTTTTCCAGACTTTTACTTTCAGTCTATTTGTGTCCTTGTATTTAAGAAGTGTGTCTTCATGCAAAAGGATGAAACTAGACTGCTATTTGACCCCATATACAAATTAACTTAAAGACCCAAATATAAGACCTGAAACAATAAATAACATAGAAAAAAAACAGATACTAAACTTATGGACTTTGGTCTCATAATTTTATGAATTTGACCCCAAAGGCAAGGGGAGAGCAAAAATAAATGAATGGGACTATATGAAATTAAAAAGCTTCTCACGCCCTGGCTGGCATAGCTCAATGGATTGAGCTCAGGCTGCGAACCAAAGCATCGCAGGTTCGATTCCCAGTCAGGGCAAATGCCTGGGTTGCAGGCCACGGCCCCCAGCAACCGCACATTGATGTTTTTCTCTCTCTCTCTTTCTCCCTCCTTTCTCTCTCTAAAAATAAATACATAAAATATTTTTTAAAAAAGCTTCTCACAACAAAAGAAACCATTATCAATAACAACAACAACAACACAACAGAATGGGAGAAGATATTTACAAACAACACTTCTGATATGGAGTTGATATCCAAAATATATAAACAACTCACATGGCTCAACAACAAGAAAGCAAACAATCCAATTAAACATTGGCAGAGAACCTGAACAGACACTTTTCCCAAGAAAACACACAAATGACCAACAGATATATGAAAAGATGCTTAACTTCTGTAACAATAAGGGAAATGTAAATCAAAACCACAAGAAAGTACTACCTCACCCTTATCAAAATGGTTTTATCAACAAGACAAGTACTAAGTATTAGAGAGGCTGTAGAGAAAAGGGATCCCTAGCTCACTGCTGGTGTAAATGTAAATTGGTACAGCCACTATGGAAAACAGTATGGAAGTTCCTCAGAAAACTGAGCATAGAGCTAACATATGACTAAACAACCTTTTTCTGCATATCTATCCAAAATTTTTGAAAACATGTATTTATAAAGATATATGTACCCCTATGTTCACTGCATTATTCATAGTGACCAAGACCTGGAAACAACCAAAGTGTCCTTCCATAGAGAACTGGATAAAGACATGCTGCATATATACAACACAATACAGTAGTACAGCCATAAGAAAGGATGAAATACTGCCATTTGCAACATCACAGATGGATCTTAAGAGTATCATGCTAAGCAAAATAAGTCATAGAGAAAAGGACAAGAATCATATGATTTCACTCATATGTGATATATAAAACAGAAAGCAACAAATGAAAGAACAAAAAACTCGCAGACACAAACAGCAGTATGGTGGTTACCACCGAGGAAGGTGGGTGGAGGAAGGTATAGGAGGGTAAAGGGGTCAAATATCTGGTGACAGAAGGAGATTAGACTTTGGGTAGTGAGCCCAGAGTGCAATACGTAGAAGATGAGTTATATTTGGTATTGTACACTTGAAACTCATACAATTTTATTAACCAATGCCACTCCAATTAATTTGATTAAAAATAAAATTAAATTAAGAGAATTTTTAAGTGTGTCTTGTATACAAGATATCGTTGGATCTTGATTTTTTATTCAGCATGGCATCTCTCCTTTTGATTGGAGTGCTTAATCTTTTTACAGTGAGTGTAATTATTAATATGGTTTTATTTAGATCTGTCTTTCCTATTTATCTCATATGGTTTTTGTTCCTTTAGCCCTCCTTCCCTGCCTCCTTTTATGTTAATCCAAAAAAAAATTTTTTTTAGCCCTCACCTGAGGTTATATTTTTATTGTTTTTAGAGAGAGAGAAATGGGGAGAGAGAGAAACATTGATTGGTTGCCTTCCATATGTGCCCCAACCAGGGACCGAACCTGCAACCTGGATATGTGCCCTGGACTGGGAATTGAACCCCCAATCTTTTGGGTGTATGGGACAAAGCTCCAACCAAAGGAGCCACCTGGCCAGGACATGTTAATCAATTTTGGGGGGGGGGCATTCCATTTCAACTCCTCAGTTGGCTCTCTAGCTCTATCTCTTCAAATTATATTTTAGTGAATGCTCTAAAGAATGCAAGCAACATACACCTTTAACTTAACACAATCCACTTAAATGTTAATTTCTAATTATGCCCAAAAAATATTGGAACCTTGCAATAATATAATTGCATTTAACCCCTACCATAGTGTTCTGTCTTACATCTTTATGTGTGGTAAGCCCCTTAATACAGTGTTATTTTTGCTTTAAATACTGCTATATCTCTTAAAAATTGATAAAGAATGGATTAAATTAATCTTTATTTTATTGTTATCTACCATTCCTAGTGCTCTTCATTCCTGCTTGTTAAACCTTTAGCATTCCTTTTAATGCAGGTTCCCTTGTGACACATTTTCTCAGATTTTCGTTTCTCTGAAAATATCTTCACTTTCATTTCTGAAGGACATTTTGCTAGACATAGACTTCTCAGTGGACAGATTTCCCCCTTTCTGCACTTCAAACATATCTTTCCAATGCATTCAACTTTTATACTTTCTGATGAGAAGCCAGCTATTAAATCTTATGTACACTACTCTGTGTGGAACACATTCCCTGAGTCTGTACCTAAAAATTTTTCAGCAATTTGGGAACATGTCATTCCATTATTGCTTCAAATATTTTTCTGCCTCTTTCTACTGCTCCTCTCCTTGTGGACTCTAATTTCACATACATTAAACCACCTGATATCAACCTGAGATCTCTGAGATTCTATTTCTTTCTCTTCAATCTTTTCTGGTTTGGGTTGGGTAATGTCTACTGATCTATACTTAAGTTCACTGATTCTTTCTATTTCCATACTTAATCTTATGTTGAACCTCTTCAGTCAATGTTTAAATTTTAGTGTGCTTTAAAAAAATGTTTATGGAATTTATTGGGGTGACATTGGTTAATAAAATTATATAGGTCAAGTGTACATTTCTATGATACATCATCTGTATATTATATTGTATGTTCACCATCCAAAGTCTCTTTCTGTCACCATTCATCCCCCTTTACCCTCTTCTACCTCCCCCCAGTCAGTATACTTTGAAGCTTAGGATTTCTGTTTTTGTGGTTTCCATTCCTCTGCTGAGATTTTCTGTCTGTGAATTCATTAATACTATATTTTCTCTGAATTCTTCTGACACATCTTTCTTTCATTTTTCATAAAATTACCTTTTAATAGGTTTTTAAAATTGTGGGGTTTTTTAAAAAGCACATAAAATTTACCATCTTAACCATTTAAAAACATATTTTTAATCTTTATACTAAAGCAACCAGAAGTGCCACCAGAAGTTGGTTTCTACTGACTGACATATTACCTGAGTCAGGGTCTCACTGGCCTTTTTCTCTGCATGTTAAAAACTGGACACTGTGAATAATACCTCGCAGCAACACTGCATCCTGCTGGGTTCTGAGGTTAGTGATTTTGTTATCACAGACAGTAGCTTGACCGAATTCGAACTAGAGCACATAGAAACTAACATCTCTATCTGTTCTATGGCTTCCCAATTTTTTAACCCGGCACCCTTGTGGTGGTCTCTTCTATACCCACGAAACTGCTCATGAGCAAAGGCTCATCAGCATCAGGGAGAGCTAAGGCTTAGCTTTGCTCTGACTTTCTTGCTTCTAGGGATTCCTCCCCTTTTCACCACTAATTTTCAGCTGCTCTGTCCTCTGAAACTTGAAGCCCATAAGGATTTTTCTTTATGCCACCTACGCTGCACATGGTTGAGAAATGCACTTGGTTTAAAAATGCAGGAAGCTCACAAGTCTGGCCCCAAACAGCTCTTCTTTAAGGATATACTTCTTTCTGGTTTTTGTATCCTTTCTGACAGAGCCCCCTGGGTTTTCCCCATACATATACAATTTAACTGCTGCAAGGGATTTGGGAGAGTTTGCACTCAGAATTTGAGCTTCATGCCTTCTGTATTTTTTTCACTACCTAAATTACCTCTTTACATTCCCAGCTATCTGACCTCTGGTCAGTAAGGCTGAAGTTTTTCTCTATACCATTTCCTGCAGCAATGGAAATTAGACAAGACCCTTGGGCTAGAAAGCCACAAGTTCCCAAGTTTTACCATTTCCCATTGGTTTTTGCAGATTAAATCTCTCCTGTGGTGTCTGTTTTCAGACAGTTTCCATTGTCTTTAAATATTTAACTTTCAAAATCTAGTTTTTATAATGGTTATAGAAGGAAGGTTTTGCCACCCCCAACTCCTTTACCATTAGTGGAAACACCTACCACAATGTGTTTAACTGGTAAATGAGAGAGAATCCAGAATCAACCAAGCATTAAAAGGAAGTCTCAGGTACCTAGTAAAGTTTTCAGTAAATATGTGCTGAAAACATGACGTGGGTTCACTTCTAGTTCACTGGTCATTTACTACTGTGTGATCTACTATTCAATGTTACTCAACCTCAAAGTAAAACTGACTTACATAAAACAATGACAACAAATTTCCTGGAGTAAAAAATTTGACCTAAAAAAAGTAGTACAGATGTCTCCCAAAATTTATGACTAAACATGTTCACTGTAGCATTATTTATAGTACTAAAAAAATGAAAACAATCTCACTGTCTAAAAAGGGAGAATTGTTGAATTCTGGCAGGTAATAGACACCACTATATGGCATATCATTTTAGAAGAATGCTTTTATTAATATATACAAATGCTCTGTATATTAATTTGAGGGGAAAGAATTCAGGAAACAAGAAACAGCCAGATCTGGATTTGATTGCTAGTTCCACTTCTTAGTACCTACACTATTTACCTTGCATAAGTTAACCTATGATCTGGTTTGTTCATCTGTAAAATACTGACAATGGTAGAGTCTTCTTCATGGGCTTCTTGGGAGGATTAAGTGATATCCATATAGCAATCACTCAAAAAACATTCATTTCACTTACACAGTAAGTAGCTATAAAATGTTAAATAAGTAGTCATGAAATTACGTTTAAATGATATATGTTAGTTTTTTAATGTAGTAACAGTATGCGGATTATGTTTTTACTTTTGTCTTTTGTATTTTTAAACCTTTTTTTGTCTTGTCTTTTAGAGATCTATTAAAGTATATATAAGTGATAAATAATATGACTGATACCTAGTATTTGTTTTTAAAATATCCTGGATATTATACTTGAATTAAATGTTTATTTTAAAAACTACTTCAGAGACAGGTGAAACAAGGAAGAATAGTGACCACTGTTGAAGGTAATTGATGGATATGTGGGGTCTTTCACAATGCTGTTTTACTTATAAAACTTTTTCCAAACTAAAAGCTAACAAAAATAAAAAAGAAATTATACACACACACAAATAATTATACATGGCCAAGTAACAGTGATTACCTCAAAATAGTGGGTTGATGCATGAGGAAAAAACACACAATAAGGTAAATATAGTCTATTCAATAAGTAGTGTGAGGAAAATTGGACAGATACCTAGAAAAAAAACTAGACCACTTTTTCACATCATATACAAGAATAAACTCAAAATGGATTAGAGACTTAAATGTTGGACTCAAAACTATAAAAATCCTAGAGAAAAACACAGGCAGGGAAATCTCAGACACTTTTCATAGTAATGTTTTTTCTGATATATCACCTCAGGGAAGGGAAACAAAAGAAAAAAAACAAATGAGACTATATCAAACTAGAAAGTTTTTGCACAGCAAAGGAAACCATCAACAAAATGAAAAGACAACTCACTGAATGGGAGAACATATTCACCAATGATACATCTGATAAGGAGTTAATATCCAAAACTTACAAAACTCAACACCAAAAACCCCCAAATAATCCAATTAAGAAATAGGCAAAGGACCTGAATAGACACTTCTCCAAAGACAACATACACATGGCCCATAGACATATGAAAGGATGTTCATTATTAATCATTAGAGAAATACAAATTAAAATCACAATGAGATACCACCTCACACATGTCAGAATGGCTATCATCAATAAATCAACAAACAGCAAGTGCTGGCTAGGATGTGGAGAAAAGGGAACCCTTGTGCTCTGCTGGTGGGAATGCAGACTGGTGCAGCCACTGTGGAAAACAGTATAGAGATACCTCAAAAAATTGAAAATGGATCTGCCTTTTGACCCAGTGATCCCATTTCTGGGAATATATCCGAAGGAACCCAAAACACTAAATCAAAAGAACATAAGCACCACTATGTTCATTGCAGTGTTATTTACAACTGTCAAGATAGGGAAGCAGCCCAAGTGTCCATCAGTAGATGAGTGGATGAAAGTATGGGACATTTATACAATGAAATACTACTCGACTATAAAAAAGAAGGAAATCTTGTCTTTTGCAACAGCAATGGATGGACCCGGTAAGTATTATGCTGAGTGAAATCAGCTAGTCAGAGAAAAACAAATATCTTATGATTTCACTTATATGTGGAATCCAATGCCCAAAATAACAAAGTGGAGACAGACTCATAGATACAGAGAGCAGACTGACAGGTGTCAGAGGGGTGGGGGTTGGGAGTTGGGTGAGAAGGGTAAAGGGATTAAGCAAAGAAGAAAAAGACCCATAGACAGAGACAACAGTATGGTGATTGCCAGAGGGAAGGGGATTGGGGGGAGGTAAAAGAAGGTAAAGGGGGTGTAAATGGTGATGGAAGGAGACTTGACTTCTGGTGGTAAACACAATACAATATACAGATGTAGAATTGTATACCTGAAACCTATGTAATTTTACTAATCAATGTCACCTCAATAAATTCAATTTAAAAAGAGAACAAGTTTCTAAAAACTACATTATTTTTATAAATACAAGGACAGTTATTTCTCTTTCTCTTTCAAGCCTCATGGACCAGACTGAGCTGCTTCAGCTTCAGCACTGGCCCCCCCACCCCCCACACTTACTGTACAGTCTTGAACTGACCACATCACCTTTCTGGGTCTCAATAATTCACCTGTGAAAAGAGCTGGGTGGGCTAGGTAATCCCTAAGGCCCTGTGTAGACCTACCATGGTTGCCTGGATGGTACTGATAAAAACAGGAGTTGATAAAAGGGAGAATTCAGCTTGCTCTGGAATGAACAGCTGGAGGAGGTCACAGAATGAATCACAGAAGAGTGGGCCTTGAACAGGTGGAATGTGGTTGGACTGGGGGGAGTGCATTCCAGGTGGGGTAAACAGCATGAGTGAAGCCAGTGTAGAAGAAAGTTACAGAGCTAGATAGCAGTTGGTGTGTAGAGAGGTAGGCACAGCTGGAGCCAGCAAGCTGGACTAGTCTTGAAAGAAACAATGAAGTCTGATAAGTAAGTTGAGGTCAGATGGTAGGAGAAGAGCAATTGTTACCAAGAGGGTAACTGATAGCTTTGTTTTAGGAAAAGTTCAGGAAGAAATACTGGATCAGGAAGACTACTTAAAAGAACTCAAGTGTACAGGATGTTAGCATTGAAAAGACACATTGAAAACTACTTAGGAGAAAAAATAGCAGTTATTGGGGAAGGCACTCATTAACATAATGACTAAAATAGAGACCACAGTCAAAGACAAGCCTAAGAGACAAGTCTCAGCCTTTTTTAGGAACTACTCTCAGCCTTTCTTGAGAGAGAGAGAGAGAGAGAGAGAGAGAGAGAGAGAGAGAGAGAGAGAGAATAAGAGGAAAGGGAGAGACAAGAGAGCATACACCTTCACACTGCAGGACAGACTTGTGAACCTACAGTAAAATCCTAAGAAAAGGGCAAAGACTCTGTTGCCTTGAATCCCCTTTCTCTGGGAGAATCTCAGAAACTTTGGCCCAAATGGAAGGGATGTAAATATGGAGTATTGCAAACAAGCATATCAAGATTTACTAACAGATTAATGATTTCCCCCTATAACCCATCCCCTGGCAGCCATCTAGAGCCAAGTCTTTCAGCAGTACCTTACCTGTGACTCCAGACTGGCCACCATTTCCTCAATTAATAAACACTTACTTTCTTGGTACAAAAAAAAAAAATTTACTAATAGATCCCCAGCTATAGGTAGGAACCTCTTGTGCTAACATTTCCAGCCAAAAATACCAGAAAAACAGTGGGACTGTCAAAACAGTAGTTGAATGAAGCTATTAGGCAAGGACGAATAAAGAAGAGGTGAAAGAGATACATGCACTAGCCTGAAGCTTCCTCAGAGTAACTGGAAGTTGACAGCTCCAGTATGTCCAGCCACATGCTTGTGCCTCCGTTAGCTTTACAAGGCTCTCTGCTGAATAAAAGCTTCTGTAAACCACATGAAGTTGCTTTCAATTTACACTCCATGTTTACTCGTTGGCTGGGGAGATTTTGTCACTGTTAATCATTTATTTTTGTACAAAGAAACCTTTATTTCTGCCACATGATTAATAATTCTTCTAAAATGAAATGTCATAACCAGGCAAATATGTCAAAACCACAAGGGCACACACATCACATGGTTTACAGGAAATCTCCTCCATGTGGTTACTGGGAGGTAGAGGACCTGCAGCCCAGAGACTGCTGAGAGATGACAAATCTCACCATGAAGAATCTGAAATCCAGCTCTCCAGCCACTCACAATTTTCCAGATGGATGACACACAGCACCATCCTTTGCATGCCTACCATATGCCAGGCATTTAACAAACATTTTTTTTCTTGTCTGTGGTACCACCCATGAGACAGAAGTAATTATTGTTCCGGGTGCATAGAAGGTGAAGAATCTGGTGACACAGCAGTGCAACACCTGGTTATATTCTGGTTTCCTAACCAAGATCTATCTTCCCTTTATTCCTTACTAGCAGAGCTCTGTTTCATTAGGGCAGCCATATGCCCAACTACACATTTCCAAAGCTACTTTAACCTCTGTGACCCAGTGACTACCATGTGGTCAGTGAGGTGTAGGGAAAGTTTCTTAAGGGAGAGCCAAAGCTAGGGCATAGGGAAGCCTGTTGTTGTTGCCCCCACCTGCTTCTGACATGCAATGCTGACTATAGAGGTGACACTCGGTACACATGAAGATGGTACCCTCTTTATTAGGATTGCAGAACAGAAAAAGAGGAGGAACCTGGGTCCTCAGTGACACCATAGAACCACCATGCTAGCCACACTGTGCCAGCTTTGAGCCTTCATTTTCATTCCGCATATAGGTATGGGGACCTGTGACCAGCAGCTTAATTCAATTCCAAATCATATTTAAAGGAAGCTCAGTCAGAATCTAATACAGAGTCTGTCTGATCTAAAACCTGGAAGCATCTGATGAGCGCTCACTTTTATCCATGGCTATGTTAGAGCCGGGAGTATCAGCGTGGGGATGGAAATGTGGTACAAAGGGAAGAGAAATTTCCTGTAGTTTCCCATAACTACAGAAAAGATATCAAGAATATTTATAAAAATTCAAATTGTCACAGAGAAATTAGTATTACATAAAATAACAAATTAGAAAAATATAATTTTGAAAAACAACTCCCTTCCAAATAATATATTTCAAATTATAATAAAATAATATAAATATAAATCCAAGATGGGTAAAACCTAACATAAAAATTACATGGCAAATGCATTTTGCTTCAAACTTGGAAACTATGAACTTTTGGTAATTAAATTTTAATAACAAAATAAAGAGAAGCTGGGTAGTGACTATAGCAATGGATGTGGCTTTTTGTTAAGTTTGAAATTCATAATTACCCTATTAAAAATAGTTCTAAAAGACATTATTGTTAAACAAAATTTAAATTGAATTTCCTTATTTGGTTTTCACTTCTTGTGACATCCAAATGGAATGGCAATGACAGAACCAGTGTATGTAAGAAGTCCCACACAGCATGTATGCAAATAACACAACTTAGAGCCCTGTTCCCAGGACTCAATCTACCCAACATAGAGCGAGGTCTACCCTGGCTACACATAGTCACCACTCTGGACCATTAAGAAGGGCTCATACCCGGGACCCATTCCTCACCAAATGAATTCAATCTCTGGGGTGAGAGCTTGGTCAACAGTGTTTTTTCAACACTCCCCAGGTCCTTCCACAGTGCCATTAAAACACCTGCCGGTGCAGCACCAGGTAGGGAGTAAAGAGCAATGCTACAGAAAAGCCCTGGCCTGTGTGGCTCAGGTAGTTGGGGCATCATCCCATAACCAAAAGGTTGCGGGTTCCACTACCAGGTGGGGCACATGCCTAGCTTGTGGGTTTGATCCCTGGTTGATCCCCAGTCTGGCACAGAGGGCAACCAATCGATGCTTCTCTGTCACATCAATGTTTCTCTCTCTCTCTTCCTCTCTCAAAGCAATTTTTAAAAATGTCCTCAGGGAGTGGTTCAGACGGGGAACAGTAGTGGTGGGAAAACAAGACAACTGTATGCGAACATTAATTTCTAAAAAATCACTTTAAATTTAAAAAAATGTCCTCAGGTGAGGATTTTAAAAAATAACAAAACATTGCTACAGAATTGATGATAATGACCATTCCTCACCTCTGAGGATGGCAAAACCCACCATATGGGTCTTGCAGTATCCAGGTAGGGTGCTGCTCAGTATTACATAACAGTTGGCAAGTAAACAACATTTGTGATCGCCCAAAAATTTACACATATGACACAGAGAAAACACTGATATTTGTACTACATGCTAGGATAAAGGGAGAAAGGTTGCCTGAAATGGAGGCCAGAACCCAGGTTTCTAGGGCATCAGGAACCAACTCTTCCACAAACCTGTTGCTTGTTATTCCTAAACACCTTCCAGGAAGCTCTGCTCTGCACACAAAACACTTCCCTACAGGAAACCAAGCTGGATGTCCAGCAGGTGCTTCTCCTGGGATTCTCATGGCATGTCCTCCTCCATGGGGAACAGGCCTTGCTATTGGTTTGCCAACTCCCTGCTCCTACCTGCAGTTCCACCAGGACGGCAGATTCCTGGGTCAGTCTAGAACTTGTACCAAGGAGAAAAGATGTGTTCCTCTAAAGATGTATTTTGGTCTTAATGTTCTAGACTTTGCATCCCATTTTAACAGGAAAACAGCCAATCTCAGACACTTAGTAAGAGGCCCCCTCGCAGTATAACATTTTTCTGCTACTTAAAACTAAAGAACTGTTACCGCTTTCTTTATTATCACATAGCTATTGCCACAATTAAGAATACAGAACAGCCCTGGCTGGGTAGTTCAGTTGGTTGGAGAAGTTATCCTGATATACCAAGGTTTCAGATTCAATCCCTGGCCAAGACACAAGGAGAAACCCATGAGTGCATGAATGGGTGTAACAACAAATCAATGTTTTTTCCTCTCTTTCTCTAACCCTTCCTCTCTTTCTCTCTAAAAACAAAACAAAACAAAGCAAAACAAAAAAAACCCAGAACCATCAACAAAATGGTAAGACAACCTACTAAATAGAAGACGATATATGCAAATTGTGCATCTGATAAGGGGTTAATATCCCCAAAATATAAAGACCTTAACTCAATAACAACAACAACAACAAAACCCAATTTAAATAATAGGCAGAGGATCTGAATAGACATTTTTCCAAAGAAGACATACAGATGGCCAATAAGATACCACCTCATACCTGTTAGAATAACCATTATCAAAAAGCCAATAAACAAGTGCTGGCAAAGATGCAAAGAGAAGGGAACCCTCATGCACCATTGTTGGTGAGAATGTAAATTGCTGCAGCCACTATGATAAACAGTGTAAAGATTCCTCCAATTTTTTTTTAATTAGCTTATGAACCAATCATTCTACTTCTGGGTATTTATCTGAAAAAAATGAACATACTAACTCAAAAAGATATCTGCACCCCCATATTCACTATAGCATTATTTATAATAGCCAAGATATAGAATTAACCCAAGTGTTCCAAGATGAATGGATAAAGATATGATATATATAAACATACAGATATTGAATACATACACAGACACATACACAATGGAATACTGTTCAGCCATAAAAAAGAATGAAATCTTACCATTGTGACAACATGATGGATCTTGTGGACACTATGCTAAGTGAATTATAAGTCAGACAGAGAAAGACAAATATTATATGATCTTTAAAAAAAAAAATCTTAACAACAGCCCTGGCTGGCGTAGCTTAGTGGATTGAGCACGGGCTGTGAACCAAAGCATCGCAGGTTCAATTCCCAGTCAGGGCACATGCCTGGGTTGTGGGCCACGTGAGAGGCAACCACACATTGATGTTTCTCTCTCTCTCTCTCTCTTTCTCCTTCCCTTCCCCTCTCTAGAAATGAATAAACAAAATCTTAAAAAATAATAATACTAAAATCTTAAAAACAAAAACACCCTAAGTTCATAGATACAGAGAACAGGTTGTTGATTGCTTGAGGCAGGGTAAAGAGGGGTGGAAGAAATGAGTGAAGGAGGTCAAAAGATACAAACTTCTAGTTATAAAATGAGTAAGTCATGGGGATGTAATAAACAGCATAGTGACTATAGTTAATAATACTTATTGTATATTTGAAACTTGCTAAGTAAGATCTTAAAAGTTCTCATCACAAGCAAAAAATGTGTAACTATGTGTGGCGATGGATGTCAACCAAACTTACTGTGGTGATTATTTCACAATATATACAAATATCAAATCATTATATTTTACAATTGACACTACTACAATGCTATATGTTAATATTATCTTTAAGAAAAGAATACAGAACTATTAAATTGACAAAAATTTGGTTTTTGTTTTTTTTTTAATAGTAGTAATAGTAGTCATTATTGTCCAGGTTGTAAATATTATAAGTGCAACTTAATAATCTTTAAAAGAAACTTGGAGATACAAGTAAAAACTACAAAAATACTCTAATCATTTGCCCTAGTAATTCCATGTCTGAAATTTATTCTAAGGAAGTCAGTGATACCCATAAACAGTTACACAGAAGGATGTTCATCACCAGTGTTAATTAAACAGTGAGGCCATGAGACGGAGGTGGTTCTAATGCCTCAGTAGCCCATGTAAGCAAACCCAGGCCGAAGCCTGTAAGTGCCCAAGGTTACAACATAAAAACCTAAGGACAACCAATCACAAATAGCCAACTCACCTTTCCCCATTGAGGCAATCCCTAAACTAGAGCCAATCAAATGGTTTCCTTGCTTTGCTTCTGCCTCTTCCCTATAAAAGTCTCTTCCAAAGGAACACCCCATCTCACAGGAGAGTCCATAGGAGGGGCCCATGGGGTCCTGAAATGTACACAAACCCACCACCCAGAAATCAGCACCAGAAGGACACAATGCACTTGTGGGTGGGGGGAAGTGACTGAAAATGGGTCGAGAGCCAAGCAAGCAGCATTGTTCCCTCTCGGACCCCTCCTCCACATACAGTGACACAACTAAGCGACAGGTCCTGGCAAATTCCTAAGGCTCTGCCCCCTACAACAGGTGGGCCAAGACAAAGAAATATGGCCCAAATAAATGAACAGATCAAAACTCCAGAAAAAGAACTAAGTGATGAAGAGGTAGCCAACCTATCAGATACAGAGTTCAAAACACTGGAAATCAGGATGCTCACAGAAATGATTGAGTATGGCCACAAAATAAAGGAAGAAGTGAAGGCTATACAAAGTGAAATAAAGAAAAATATACAGGGAGCCAACAGTAAAGAGAAGGAAACTGGGACTCAAATCAATGATTTGAATATAAGGAAGAAAAGAAAATGGGACAACTGTAATAGCATACTCAATAAAATATACTTAAAGTAAGTATTTCCCCAGCTCCTGCGGGCAAAGTGTTCCTAATCACTTTCAGTTCAGTGCTTCCTTTTTCAAATCAATTTTTGCTCAAACTCAGTTTTCCTTTTAATACTAGCTATTTACAATAAATTATAGAACATCTATTTGAATGTGGAATACAATGCAGATGTTAAGAATGAAAGTATTTATTATAAAATGTTTATCCCTTCACTTATGCATCAGATATTTTTGAGAATTTGCACAGTTCTAGGTCCTAGAGAATGGTGACCAGAACAAAGTCACTGCCTCATGGGGCTTGAAATCTGTAAGGAGAGATGGACGTTGCAGAAAACACACAACTACTTAGTAACAAATTCTGATGAATGCTATGAAGGGAAATTACAATGCAATGAGAACGAAACAGAGGGATCTGTTTGAGATTCAGGGATCAGAAAGTCTGAGTCCCTGACTTAAGACAACCTTTGAGGGAGACTGGGCATTACCCACTCATGGGCCAGTGTAGGAAAGTCTGGGAAAAGGTAGTAAAGCTAGATGGGCCAGAGCACCAACTGCAGGAAAAGTAGTGTAACCAGAGGCCATAGGGTGGACCCTGCCTGCCCCAACAAAACTCCATGCCAAGTAGAGTGGGAAGGGTTTCCAGGAGGGAAATGACACAATCTTTTCCATTCTAGGATGATCACTTGGAGGGCTCTGTGCAGCAAACAGTCAGAGAGAAGGGCAAGGGGAATAGTTAGGAGGCACTTGCACCTCAGTGAGCAAAGGTGGAGGCTTGGCAGTGGGACGGAGGGAGGGGTAGATGGGTGCCTGAACCAACTGAGCTTGGCAGTATCTTAGATAATTAAATATACACATGTACATTTTGTAACAGAAGAATTGGGATCATACTGTATATATTGCTTTGTGATCAACTCTTTTCCACCTGTCACCATTGGCCCATCCCTTCTTACTTTTCTTAATTTTCTTTCATTAGAAAAAAAATGTGGCAATGTCCAGAGTGGTCATATCTGGGCTAACAAAATTATAGGCAATTTTTATTTTCTTTTTATGCTTTTCTATATTTTCCAAATTTATACAATAACACACATTACTTTAATAACCAGAGAGAGATGCCTGAGAGGTATATGACACAAAAGTATGATTTGTTTGTGTTTTGTCAAAGTATTTTTAAAACCCTACTTTAAAAAGGTAAACAGTTTATCTTTCGGCAGGGCCAAATTTAATTAGAAAGTTGAAAAAAAAAAGAAGGGGGAAAAGGCAAGGAACTGCTACACCCAAATCTATTGTAATACAATTTCCTGTGACATTACTGACATTCCTAAACTTAAGTGTTTCTTTTTTCCTTCTCCTCTTATTAATATTTCAGGGTAGTACTCAGTGTTCAGTAACACTGAAAAGTCATTCCCATCCAAGAGAAACAACTTTAACTTTTTCATTAGCAAAATGCCTATATTACAGTGAAGTAATCCTCAGGCAAGATCTTGTCTCTGAGATAAAGGAAGAGTGGTTTAGTGTTAGCCTTTCTCTCAGCATCTCTACAGCTTTCCTGATGGTGCACATTGTTACAGCTAAACAAAGTAAGTGATGCAAAGTCACACTTCTGTCCATGTCAACATCTGGCAAGTGAGCTAGGGCTACTGCGATTTTCATTCCATGGGCTCATCTCTGCAGAGCCCTCTCTCTATTAACCTCCGACTGAGTACATCCCACAGACACTTGGGCCCTGAAGTAGCTGCACACAGTAAAGGAGTGGGCTGGGCACTGCAACCTGCCAACAGAGGCCCAACACACCAGGCCCTTAGGAGTTAGAAATAAATCATTGCCTGGATAGGAGCAGCTCGTATGCAGCTGGAAGAATCAGGAAGACCCTGTAGTAAAAGGAATCTGAGTTGAATCATAACAGATGCCCATATCCAGACACAGGAAAGTGGAAAGCAGCATTACCAGCCAACAAAACAAGATGTCTAAAGTGCCCCACAAGAAGCCACTGGGAGAGTGCCTGAGAGCAGGCCAGACCATGGGGCACAGGAAAAATGTGAGAGGGTTCCTCAGGGAGGACCAGCTTAGTGGGCTGCAGGGGTAAGAGCCAGACAGGAAGAAGTCCTAGAGAATAACCTCCACGGGATAGGACACACATCAGCAAACACAGCACTGACAATGGTTGCAGTAGTCCACAGTGAAGAGAAAAACAGTATGCAGGGGTCATACTAAGAGAGCACTGCTGTCCCTCTGACATGTACATAACAAGCACATTTAACTGGCACCCATTGGGAACACAGGTCAATAACAGCAGGGCAGGGCAAAGCTCCAGCCACCTGTGTGACCCCTGAAGCCATCATTGCCCCTGAAATTCTGGGGGAGCCACTGGAGTCCATGTCAAACCACTGCTGTATGGTTTCAGTGGAGTTGTGTGTGGCCACTGCTTGGCCTGTGGGCTGCTCAAACACCAGGTGTATCCTGAGGGGGTGGCAGGGAGGAATATGAGGACTCCAGCAGGCCTCACCCCTTGGCAGGTCTCTCTCATTTGGCAAAAGGTCCTGGCTCGAGGATTAATGTATAGGATAGGTTGAGAAGCTTGACTTGCTGCACTTTTTAGCTTGAGAATGCAAAGAATTCATCCTCTTTTCCTAGTAACCAGATCACCCTGACTTACTCAGTGCTGTGACCATTGTTCTCAGGAAGCCTGCCTCTGAATGCACATCCTGACCACTGGCTTTTTTCTTCTGAATTTGACATAATAAATCTATTTGTTTGCTTACATTTCTTTCTAACCTTACTCATTAAAGATTTAAATCACTTAAAAACATATAATATTAAATCAGAATTAGGAAAATTACACTAACAGAAATGCAGGACCAGAGGAAAATAGCATGCCAGGTCATGGCCCTAAAGAGTCTGTAAAGCTGCCAGACTTGGCACCCGTCACACAGATCAGCGACAGAGGCTCAGGGAGACTGAGGGAGGTCGGCATGCAGGTTGTCCAAAGAGAAATAGGATATGGCAACTGCTCAAAGCATTTCCTAATACACACGTCTGAAGAAAATCTCTCACCTGTTTTCCTCCAGGGGACCCACACACACAGCTAAGGGTCTGGAAGCCACTGAATCAGTGGCTGGCTCCCCAAGTCCTACCTTCCCTGCATACCCTGTATTCTGAGTGCAGTGAGCACCCTCATACCTGTTAGCTCCCTGACACACACTGAGAACACAAGTCACATGCTTCTGAGAAGCAGAACTGTACGTATGTTAACATCACTGCAAGATCAAACAAGTGGTTTTTAAAACTTTATCAGAAAGAAAAAGAGGGAAAACCTAGTAATTTGAGCATTTGAAACCATAATGATGAACAGAAAAAGTGAAACTAAATGTTATTTAGAAAAAGCTAAATTTAAATTATTACTTATTTCAGAATAAGAGTATCCAATGACACAAAATATGACACTCATCTGTCACTTCTTTATATTTAAATAACAGTGCCTTCCTTAAGGAACATTATTCTATTGATGTCAGGTTTTTTCCCATAGAAATGTTCATGTCCTTAGTACTTTATGTGCAAAAGATTTATGAACATCAAATGATACATCATTTGTATCATTTGACATTTCATTAAATCATTACATAGAAAATATTTAAAGTCCTTTACTTTTCTAGAAATTTCTATTTTAAAATATTTTAATTAAAAATACACCTGTACCTGATAGTTACATGGGTATAATTTGCTGGGCAAAAGTCACCGAGCTATATGTTTAGGAATAATGTACTTTTCTAACATAATTTTATTGTAACGAAAAGTTTTTAAAAAATACTCATCTAAAAACATTAAAATATTTTCACTAAGTCTTAGTCCAAATAAAATGGAAAAATGTGTGTATGTGCACATGCAACGGACAGAACACTGCACATGAAAGTGTGCATCACACTAAAGCCACCTATAAAACCTCAGGAAAATACAGAATTTATTGCTATTCTGATGAATACAGGGTTTAAAACAATACTTAGACTCAAGCTACAAAAGAACAAAACTGAACCTCAATTAAAAAGCATTACAATAGGAAACAAAGTGGAAAAGCTCCAATAACAGGAATTCTCTGTATGTTATATTGGAATCTGAACAATTTGCTTTATTCAAGACACATACAGCTCTCAAGGTGCTGTTGGTATTTTTCTCTCACATTACCTGGGTTCACACAGTGAGCGACCTTCCAACTAAAATTCTCTGAAAGCAAAAGCACTCTATCAGACCAAAAAAGTCTGAGTTGGAGGGTAACCATAAAGGCAGAGCTATTTTAAGTTATAAAGTAACACTATACACCAAGCTGATTGGGAACTTTATTGGTGTTGTGATCCTCAATTTAACTGTATTTGTATTTTACTGTATTGGAAACGGAACCAGCTTCATTATATTTTGGACTATAATTATCACTAATGGATTTTACCATAATAAGATCCCACCTGTATTTTGGATCATTTGCTCCAGCTGTTTCTTTTTGTCAGAGATGAAACACAGCTGCAAAAAACAACAGCTCTGATCACTTCTTTTGTTGGCAAGTAATTTTTGGAAGTTTGAGCTTTGCCATTAGGCTACAGGTCTCAGGTTAGCATTTCCCCAGGACCACTCCCTACTTTCAAACCACCCAGCTGTGCTTATCAGGGCCAGTATTTGGCAGCATGTCTAACTTCATACATTCACAGTGAGAAAGGTCACACCTTCACTGTCAGTTTCTACTGCTGGAACATTCCACAGCACATCATTTATGATCCTGAGCTTCATAAAAACAACTCTCAACATGACAATGCTCACATACACAAGTTAGTCCCAGCATATTCCAAAGTGTTAAGAAAGCCTCCACAAGATATTGGTTAGTTCTATAAACATATCATTCAGAAAATGATAATTCTCCAGGTTAAGTTCTATGGTAATGAACTACAACAGCAGGGCTGAGATGACTTTGGGACATAAAACAGGGCACTGTTAGCCTTCTCCTATGACTCTGATGCCAGGAATGCAGAATTAGGTTATTTCTAGGAAACTAAGCGCTGAAGCCATCCTGATGTGCTTTGACCATGAAATCATAATAATTTTCCAAGGCAGCAAAAACACCTATTTCCATTTTCGTACAACTATGACTTTTAAGATGACAAATGTATAAAAAAGGACTGGCTTTCAGAAGTCATTTTATAAAGCAACTACATTTTTACCAATTACATTTTACTATTACATTTTTACCTTGACTTGACACAGGCTCCATTTTATTTTTATTTTTTTGCATTTTTCTTTTTTTAAGATTTTATTTATTTATTTTTTAGAGAGGGGGAAGGGAGGGAGAAAGAGAGGGAGAAAAACATCAATGTGTGGTTGTCTCTCATGCAACCCCCACTGGGGACCTGGCCTGCAACCCAGGCATGTGCCCTGACTGGGAATAGAACCAGCAACCCTTTGGTTTGCAGACCCATGCCCAAACCACTGAGCCGTAACTAGCTAGGGCTGTTTTTGTTTTTCAATTACAGTTTACTTTTGATATTATTTTATATTGGTTTTTGGTATACAGCATAGTGGTTACTATGCTGTATACCGAAAGTATACAATCATATACTTTACAAAGTGTCCCTACCCCCAATATTTCCAGGACTCACCTGGTATCATACATAGTTATTAAAAGTTACTGACTATATTCCTTATGCTTTACTTCCCATCCTTGTGACTATTTTGTAGTTACCAGTAAAAATATGGAATACTTCACCAGTTTGTATGTCATCCTTGCGCAGGGGACGTATTAATCTACTATGTTTCATTTCAATTTTAGAATATGTACTGCCAAGGTGAGAACTGCTTCTATTTTATATGGCTCTGACCCTCAACCTGGATTTTATTTGCTTTTATAAACTGCTACAGGATCATAAAGGTACAGCTCTAAGTTGTATATTTATGCATAAGTGCCACCTCTGTTAATGTGTCCTTATTCTTAAGCAAATGAGAAATCAGCCTGTGTTGCCACCATTTCCAAGATTTTTCTAGTCTTTCTGTTCCTTACTATTCGAAGTTAGATGTAACATAGTTATAGTACATCTCCCATAACAGCACATTGAATAATTTTTAAATATGAAAAAACAGTCAAGGAATTGCCAATTTGTGTTAATCAACCTTCCCTGTAACTAAGTAAAAATGCACAAACCAAAAATAAGATAGGGGAAACCAGTCTCTTCCCCATAACATCTTAGAATAAGCCCAACTAAATCCCACAGAAAGGGCTCTATGTGAGAGCCCTGCTCAAGAACAGACCAGGATATACACATGGCCCAATTCAGAAGCATTCAGAAACTTCTGGATCTTGCCTGAATAGGAAAAGTAGCTAAAAAGACCCTTTTAGAGAGAAAATGGAGGTTGGTTTAATGATCCATCTAAAGGGCCCTGGGTTTCTAACCTAGAGACCCTTCTCTGAGTAGTAATCCCAATCAAAGCACCTCCACGGGGACTCTTTCCTGCAATGGCCATGGGGGCCCTGGGAGCCCACCTGGTCACAGCCCGCGTTCACCAGCTCCTGCAGCATCTGTCGGTTCACTTCTGTAGCAGCTGGGGGCCCTGATTCATTGGCAAAGGGCAGCAAGGAGTACCGGATCTCCCTCAACGCTTTTTGGTAGGGGCCGAACTTTGGGGCAGCTCTTGACTGCTGCTGCCGGGCAACATCCTTGCCCCCCAGGACCTTGGTATCCAAGGAAGTGTCACTTGGTCCTACAGGTGGCCCCTGAGTGGAAGACTTGGGGGGCTGCTTCAGCCCCTCTCGAATCTCCTGCAGTCGCTGCCGGCTGTTTCCAGAGTAAGTTGTGGCAGGAAAAGTCTTTGGCCTCATTGTTAGTCCAGTTTCCTCTTACCATAAATACAATCTTCTTAAAGAGTTTTATTTGTAAAAACTGTGAGCAGATATCAGTTAGTTGTAAACATAGTTTCAAAATAATTTCCTTTTAAACATTTTCTTTCCTTTAATTTCTATAGAGAACCCAAAAGTTTCCAGAGCCTTCATTTTGATGAGAAACACCATCTGAAAAAGAAGATAGAAAGGCAATCAATGTTCATTTGTAGTTTTCACATAATGTTAATAATACTTATCAGAAACGGGCATTGATCTTGAAAATATTCCATCTGGAAAGATTAAGAAAGAACACATCATCTCTCAGAAATGACAAAAAACGGTTTCGACTCCAGTTAGAGTACATGACATTCAGGGTTGTCCCAAAATGTTTCCTGGACTATGTAATCTGCAGTAAAGCCAACCTCCACAAGCTGATACTAATAAATATTCAACTCAAGGCAAGAACAATAGTATTAACAATTGATGGCTCATTTAAGATACTTTATTATAATATAATTTCATTTGAAATCCACAGCTTGAGTATTGGGGTTTAACTTTCTTACATGGGGTCTTGGATTTCTGGCTTGTTCCTAATAAGCTATCAACTCCTGGTCTATACTGTTGTCCTTTATTCTGGGGCTTCACCAACCTCTCAACTTGAAGCTGTGGTCCCTCCCTCTCTTTGGAAATTTTCCTCTCCCAAATTTCCTGAAAGACACCACAAAACTTATCACACTGAAGGTGCCTTTATTACAATTCAAAGTAGTTCCAGCACAACATATCAGGAGACTTTCAAGGTAACTACTTCCTTGATTGTTTATAAATTTGTCAACTTATCAGCATTTTTATCTAAATACTAAAATAAAAATCTTTCATGTGGAAATTGATACCTACATGGAAGGAGACTGGTAAAGGCATGTAGGTGATTTCTTAGAGTGCTTTCTGACCACACTAAGAACAAATTAAAGTTGTAAGCACAGATCAGCAATGACTTCAGCATTTTCCAACAGCAACTATACCTACTATAGGCCTAAGTCACTGGATACTACTGTTCTTGCATTCAGAAAATAAAATCAAGACCAACCCCCGACACTGCCCTTAGCAGCCAGAGCAAAGTATCTAGCTCAGGTCACTTATCTGGGTGACCTAGGGCAAGTCATTTCACCTCCCAAACCCTTCCTCTGGGAACAGATGACAACACTTGATAACAAGAGGTGGCGAGCACTGATCGTCTCAGCAGTCCTTAGGATGCAGTTATTCTCACTTATGCAATTAGCTGCCACAACCCCAAAACTGGGGCCCACAGGTGGTGAAGGCAAAACCCTGCATGCCCTCCAGGCTCAAATGAACACTGATCCAGAAAAGAGCATTCTTTAAAAGGAAAGGATGAAGGGGGCTGGACTTTGTCTCAGTAAGGAATGTTATAACTATGAAATAAAACTGCTTCACAGACTTTCTCATGTGGGGAAAAAAAATCAGGATAGCTAGTATTTACCCATTATTTACTATGTGCCAGGCTTGTTCTAAGAGTTTTATGTGAATTAACATATATAGATCTATTTCATAATCATATACAACAGTAAACCCAGAGAGATGATGATGAAACCACTATTCCTTTCTCAAAAGTGGGAGGATGGAGGGTCATAACCATCTCCTTTCTTAATGTAGCTAAGAGAAAACTGACTACACTTAGAAAAAATACCAGACTAAATAATTTTTTCAACATGAAGCCTATATTTAGTGCACAAAATCTACTACATTCAAGTCACTGGAAAGACTGTTGTAAGGTTCTGCAGATAATGAACCACAGATCTGTAGCTGAGTTCCCTGGGATCTATGTTGATCATGGACCAAGCCTAGAGCTCTGCTTAATTGGTGTAAAATGGGGCACACTGCAACCACACTCATATTCAGTGACTTTCTGGTCTAAGCATCTGCTGTGAAATATCTCACTTTCTGAAATCCAAGTTCACATTCCACAAAGAGGCTCTGGGAGCTGCCAGCAGTATAGAGATTACTGAGTAATGGTATTTGAGTACTGAGGCTTCTCCTAGGGGAGTTCACATAAACCACTTGTATCCGATCTTGTTTTCTTCCCTTTCTTTGAAAACTAAAACAGAGAAGAGATAAATAATACTATCTCCACAATAAAACAATCAATGCAAAGGAGGGGACTGATACTAAGCAAGTGTATTCATACCCTCCCCCCTCACCACCATCCACTGACCTATCCCACCCACACCCTATTTACACTTACCAAATGCTTAAATCTCTGGAGCTGCTGGGATAAATAAGAACAAAATCCTGCCTTCAGCAAGTTTACAGTCAAGTAAGAGGTAAGGGTGTGGTGGGCAAACAAAGAGCTTCAAAGAAAAAGAAATGTCCACAAGGAGAAAAAAAATCATCTGACTGTTGGGAGAATAAAGGACAAAGTCACAAAATGCTTTGAAGCAGAGGTAACCAAATCTGAGGGTACTGAAGAATGGATATCCAGCCATAAGAACAGCACTGACAACTGAGCAAAGGAATGTAAAAGCTGCAGGCACCACCCACCCACCCACCACACTTAGATCTAGGGGCTGGAGGTTCTTCTGGAAGAGCACAGGGCTCAGTGCAGAAGACCGGGAACCACTGTCTGCAGTTCAGCTCAAGACTGATATGGCCAGAAGTACCCTTTTGGCAGCCTCGTCTGGTAGCCAGCAGGAAGGTGGCTAGAAGGGAAAAACACAGCACTACGGGTAGATGATGAAACCTGGGTAAGTATCAGCAACCTCACAGAGCAAAGGGGGTCAGATTCAGGAGCTAGTTAAACCATGGCCCACTGTCTGGGCTTAAAGACAGATGGGGAGCCACCAGCACATGGGACATTTACCCAGAGAGTGACGTGCCTACATAGCCATGAAATGGAACTGTTAGGTGAGAGAGGGAGAGCAGCAGTCAGTGATCATCAAGTGATACCAGCAGATTAAAGAGAAGCTAAGAAAGGGCAAGAGCCACAAGAAATGGCCCAAGTCAAATAAAAAAGAGCTATGAAGAAATCAGAGCCAGGACCTGGGACAACCCAGCTACCTGGCCTCACCAGCAGACACAAGGGAGTCAGGGACAGCAAAGGAAGGAGGCCCCAGCTGAATCTGAGGCTTAAACGTTCTCCCTGGAATTCACTCCAAAAAGGAGCTACTGAAAACAGGGACAGCAGTGAGGCTTTTGGAGGAGATGAGAGTAGTGTATTAAGTGTACAAAACATAAGATGGACAAGTGTTCACGAAGAGCACCCTCTAACAAAGAGATGGATCAAGGAGTCCATCAGTACAACCTGAGGCCCCCACAGCCACAGACTAATGCCTCCAGGAACCACCTTCACAACTTCTAACACCTAGGGTTAGTTTGACCAGTTTTTGAACTTTATATCCATGGACTTACATGTTCTGAACTCTGTGTCTGGCTGATTTTGTTCAATACTATGTTTGGTTATTTATACATGTGGTATGCGGCAATAGTTTGCTATTTTTCATTGCTGAGTAATATTCCATATCACAACTATACCATACTTAATCCATTCTGCCACAGAAGGACATTTGGGTTGTTCCTGGTCTGGGGCTACTGGAAACTGTGCTGCTGCCTTAAGGCTGATGCCCACATGGCTCCAGCCCCAGGGCTATGAGGAGTTGAGAAGTTAGTGATCAGCTCCAAAATCATATCAAATACTTTCTGTGTAGCTATAGGCAGAGCCCCTAATAGTTCATGTGATACCTTTGCAGGATTATAAAAAGGTACTCCTTCCTCAAGTAAACTGTTTTGCTACCATATTATTGTATACTATGAGCAGCTCTTGCCCTGAGGAGCCTTCCAGAGCCCTGTAGGCAGCAGACTGGCCCACTCTGAGACATAGCCTGACACCACATATCACATCCCATCACACACACACACACACACACACACACACACACACACACACCAGGTGAAGGAGAGTAGGAACTAGACCTCTGAGTCACAGGAGAAAAAGTAATGGCCTTAGTACAGTCACACAGGAAGAGTGTGATCACATGTGTTCTCTAAAACGTGTGTATGACACATGTGCCATTGACTCTACTGCTGTAGAGTCAGGTCTTTTGCAAGTGGACCAGAGTCTCCAAATGGGCTGACCATGCCCTCAGATAAGTATCTGTGTGATATGAAGCATGCCCTTTTACGTGCGAGGCCCTTGAGTAGTACACAATGTAAACACCCATACAAGGTGGCCCTGTTAACTAGGTCTTAGGGATACAGAAAATAATGACCAGCTTCTGACTTTAAAGAGCTCACAGTTCAAGATGGGAAAGTTAGACATATAAATCAATTATTTAAATATAGTATAATACAAATGACAATAAAATTTTGCCAAAAGTATTATGGGGTCTGATGTAGTAGATGGAGGGTAGAGAGAAGTAGGCAATTCAGTCATGCTTAAGGGGTGAAACCCACAGAAGCTGGTGGTGTTCACTCATTAGAGACAGGCTTGAAGGATGAAGTCCAAGTTTCTGGTTTAGAAACCAGAGCTGATGGTGGTGCCTTCTCTGACCTAGATGACCAGGGACTTTCAAGATAGCAACCAGACTGTGGATGAAGGAGGGCAGCTGTTGGGAGGTGAGGACAAGGCTGGGGGAGGCCAATTCAGAAGATGGCCATTTCGCTTTAAAAATGAAAAAGCAGCTGAGGGTTAGGAGCCTGGCTTCTGCCCAGCTCTAGCATTGCACCTCTCTGAGCTTCAGTTTCCTACTCACTGACAAGCCTTTCTCTGTCTAGTTGACAGGGCTGCTCTGAGGATCACAGGTGACAATGCAACTGAGATCAAGCTCATCTGTAATGCATAATACACTGGCCAATGATTGGAATTCCTAGTAAGTTCAGGACTCAGAATCAGACAAAAAGGCTTTTAATCGAGTCAGGAGATAAGACCAGGGCAAAATGCAAACAGGCTTAGTGGAAAAGGTACCAAAGTCAATGTAGAAACAGAGGTATTTCACGGTCACTCCAAGTGTCTCCTCTTTAAATAAGTAAACCATAACAATGCTTAAGACGTTAAAGATTTGCCCTAGCGGGTGTGGCTCAGTTAGTTGGAGCATCATACTGTAAATGAAAGGCCATGGGTTCAATTCCCAGTCAAGGCACTTGCCTGGGTTGCAGGTTCGGTTCCTCCAGGGGTGCACGTGCAAGAGGCAACTAATCAACATTTCTCTCACTTCCTTTCCCTCCTTCCCCTCTAAGGGTGACCTCTAGTGAGGATTAAAAAAAAAAGTTAAAGTATCTTTTTACTTGAAAGAGAGAAAAGCAGAGAGGAAAAGATGAAGTCATTAAACTTACTATTTAAAAAGTACCTGCAACCAGGCCCAAGATGCTCTGTCCCAAGTAAAATCTGAGCTTCAAGAAGCTGCTTGTCTCCCAAACAACCACAACCAGGTTCATGCTGGGTGATCCTGGCCAAGATAAAGTCATCAAACTCTCCCTTACCCCTGGAACTTGGCAAGACCGTTCTCTCAGCTCAGAACAAATTCCCCTGCCTGCTGGACTCACTTATACCCCTGGAATTCTAAAAATGCCTTCATCAAAATGGTCCTTCTGCCCCCCCCCCCCATCTCAGTGGCACTGTTAGCTCATAGCCCTCCCAGCATGAGCACAGTATGGGATGACTGGTGTGCCTGTATCCTCCTGAATCATTGGAACTGCAAGTTCTGTGAGGGCAGGAGCACCTACTCACTTCCTGTCACACAGGCCCACAGGCCCAGGAAGCATCTGCTGAATGAATACATGAAGTCACCTACCCCTGAGAGTCTGTTGCCTCAATCCTGAACTGATGATAAACCCTGCAACCAAGGCAATCTAAAGAAGGGATGCAGGAGAGCACCCAGCACATGTTTGGGTACACTGAAGGCAGTCAGGAAGTAGCATTCTCTCTCTGAAATTTCAGATGCAGTCCAAACAAAATGTTTGTAAGTGAAGCTTACATGTAACTAGTATAGTCTGATAACTATGATCACAACATGGGTGGACCTTGAGGTTCTTACGCTCAGTAAAATAAGCCAAACATGAAAGGACACATACTCTATGACTGCACTTACTTCAGATACCCAGAGAAGTCAAACTCACAGAGACAAAGTGAAAAAGGAATCACCAGGGGCTGGGGTAACAGGGAATTACTGCTTAATGGGTAAAGGGCTTCTGTTTGGGATGAAAAAAAGTTTTGGGTATAGAGCGTGGCAATGTTGCAAAAACAATGTGAATGTACTTCAAGCCAGTGAACAGCACATTTATGAATGGTTAAAATATTATGAATATTTTACCTTGATTAAAAAAATGAAAAAAAGTCCTGGCTGTTGTAGCTCAGTGGATTGAGCGCGGGCTGCGAACCAAAGCATCGCAGGTTCGATTCCCAGTCAGAGCACATGCCTGGGTTGCAGGCCACGATCCCCAGCAACCGCATATTGATGTTTCTCTCTCTTTCTCCCTCCCTTCCCTCTCTAAAAATAAATAAATAAAATCTTTAAAAAAATGAAAAGAAATTGCCCAACTATTCACATTTAGATAACCAGTGTTTGAGCAATGGTTTCCTCTAGAAAATTAGCTACCGAATGAAAAGAGTAGACCTTGGGACTGGGTACAGAGTCCCCTGGCAGAGTGAAGCCTACCTGTGTAGCATCACACACACCCTCTCAAACACAGTGTCACCTTCACACCAGGACGCTGAGATACACAATGGGGACAAGCTTCCACAGGGCTCCACTCTTGCAGCCCACATGTCCCACAGGCATTCCAGTTAGAAAGCCAACCAGCACAGGCGACACATTTCTGTGCTGTTTGTGTTTATGCCTAAACTAAGAAATATCAAGTGCATGCTCCCCTAAATAGAATCCAGATCAGATGTCCTGGTATCTTTTTTCTCCCTGCCCTAACACTTTATAATAAAAATTTTCAAACATACAGAAAAGTTGGAAGAATTACTCAGTGACACCCCTTAAACCTACCACTGGGGAGCTCCTTGTGTGGAGGGAAGAAGAGGACACCATGCCCTCTTCTTATTTTCTTTCCATCTCCCTCGAGTCTTATAGGAATTCCGAAGGTATTATCCCTGCCCTTTTAAGTGAATATGTGAAATAGCACATAGGTGTATTTTACATATACTACTGTACTCTTGTACTGTACATATGTAGTCTTGCCCCAATCATTTGGAAAGGATGAAACTTTCCTTGATCTCATAAAGAATGAGAGTATTTTCTCAGCTTGAGACCATGTTTTTAGCCTTTAGTTTTAAGACAGTGGTTTTCATGACCCAATTACGAATTTGTGAAAGATTTTTCATGAGAATACTCATCAGTCAAACTGAGACTGCAGCTGGAAATGAGCCATTCTGACACACCACTGTGTCAGTTTATAAGAGATAAAATGGATATTTTCTCTCATCACAAATTTTATAAATATGACCATAAGGCCTCATTGATGTGAAGTTTACAAAATGGGGGTATCAAGCAAAATAAATCTAACTTTGGACACTTCTTTGACATCACCAACTCATTTAAATACACTTTAAAAGAAATTACAAGTCACTGGAATTTTAAAACTGTAACACAACTCACAGAACAAAAATACCTCATTTTCAAATCTGGAGCTGAGACAAGTACTAAATCCTACTCTTAGTATAGGTGGCTCACGTAAAAAAAAAAAAATGTGAGAGCAATATGTTAAGCATCCCTTAATTTGGCCCTACTCAACCCAATCCCAATCTCAATAACAAATGTTCAAGAATTTTTATTCTCATTTCCCCTAGTGCTTCACAAATCTATGCTGGCTGCCAACATACATCAAACACCAACCAAGGAACCAATCAGACCTCTGTCTAAGGACCTACACTAATGAATCCATTGGCATTTTTAAAAACAGAATGTCTTGGACTTAAAATTCCAGGTATTCTTTAAATCATGTCCTTACTATAATTACCTAGCAAAGATTAAACTAAATCAGGTAGAGAGGCCAGGACTCCATCCCAATGCTGGAGTGTCAGAGTCATAAACCACCAGGCTAACATACCTCCAATGATTGTCCAGGTCCTGAAACCACACAAGGACTAACTCTCATAATGAGGATTTCTGAGGAAATCAGCTGACTACATTTCTCTAAGAATCCAGGAAAACTGCCCTGGCTGGTGTAGCTCAGTGGATTGAGCGCGGGCTGCGAACCAAAGTGCGGTAGGTTCGATTCCCAGCCAGGGTACATGCCTGGGTTGCAGGCCATAACCCCCAGCAACTGCACATTGATGTTTCTCTCTCTCTATCTCCCCTCCCTTCCCTCTCTAAAAATAAATAAATAAATAAAATCTTAAAAAAAAAAAATACTTGAACTGCATTTTAAAAAAAAGAATGACATTTTTAAAAAAAAGAATCCAGGAAAACTCTCCAAATAACAGTGTCATTGCAGTGGGCTTAGAAGTGCCATTCATACATGTGTCAAATACTCTGCTGGATATTATGAGGTCTCACACAGATAGAACAGGTTTCACCTCTAAATAAAGCTGATAGTCTAGGGTAAAAGCAAATCACCACATCTTCTTTTAGCTTTGTATGTGATGTCCATATGATGAAGAGATAGCCAGCCTATCAGATGCACAGTTCAAAACACTGGTAATCAGAATGGTCACAGAATTGGTTGAATTTGGTCGCAAATTGAATGACAAAATGAAAGCTATGCTAAGTGAAATAAAGGAAAATGTACAGGGAAGCAACAGTAACTGGAAGGAAACTGGGACTCAAATCAATGGAGTGGACAAGAAGGAAGAAATAAACATCCAACCAGAACATAATGAAGAAACAAGAATTCAAAAAAATGAGGAGAGGCTTAGGAACCTCCAGGACATCTTTAAACATTCCAACATCTGAATTATAGGGGTACCAGCAGGGGAAGAGGAAGAGCAACAAGTGGAAAAGTTATTTGAACAAATAATAAAGGAGAACTTCCCCAATCTGGTGAAGGAAATAGACTTCCAGGAAGTCCAGGAAACTCAGAAAGTCCCAAAGAAGTCGGACCCAAGGAAGCACACACCAAGGCACACCATATCACATTACCCAAGATTAAAGTGAAGTAGAGAATCCTAGAAGCAGCAAGAGATAAGGAGCCAGTGACCTACAAAGGAGTTCCCATCAGATTGTCAGCTGATTTCTCAAAGAGACCTTGCAGGCAAGAAGGGGCTGGAAAGAAGTATTCCAAGTCATGAAAGGCAAGGACCTACATCCAAGAGTGCTCTATCCAGCAAAGCTTTCATTTAGAATGGAAGGGCAGATCAAGTTCAAGTTAAAGGAGTTTATCATCACCAAGCCCTTATTATATGAAATGTTAAAGGGACTTATCTAAGAAAAAGAATATAAAAAACATGTACAGTAAAATGATGGGAAACTCACAATTATTTTTTTAAGATTTTATTTATTTATTTTTAGAGAGGGAAGGGAGGAAGATAGAGAGAGAGGGAGAGAAACATCAGTGTGCGGTTGCTGGGCGTCATGGCCTGCAACCCAGGCATGTAGCCTGACTGGGAATCGAACCTGCGACACTTTGGTTCGCAGCCTGCGCTCAATCCACTGAGCTATGCCAGCCAGGGTGGAAACTCACAATTATTAACAACCACACCTAAAATAAAAGCAAAAACTAAGCAAACAACTAGAATAGGAACAGAATCACAAAAATGGAGATCACATGGAGAGTTAGCTACAGGGGCGTGGGAGGAGGGGAGAGCGGGGAAAGGTAATAAGAATAAGTAGCATAGATGGTAGGTAGAAAATAGACAGGGGGAGGATAAGAATAGTATGGGAAATGTAGAAGCTAAAGACCTTATAATTATGACAGAGAAACATGAACTAAAGGGGGGAATCTGGGTGAGAGGGGTGTGCAGGGTGGAGGGCAGTGGAGGTGGGGATGGGACAACTGTAATAGCATAATCAATAAAATATATATTTTTAAAAGACTTAAAAAAAAAGAAGACATAAACATTGTAAATATATATGCACCCAATATAGAAGCATCCAAATACCTAAAGAAAATCTTGGAGGACTTCAAGAAAGATACTGATAGCAACACAATTATAGTGGGGGAATTTAACACCCCACTATCAAAAATGGATAGATCTTCCAGACAAAATATCAACAAAGATATTGTGGCATTGAACAATGTCCTAGATGAAATGGACTTAACTGATATATATATATAGCCTTCCTTCCCAAAGAGGCAAAAATACACATTCTTTTCAAATGCACATGGAACATTTTCAAAGGTAGACTACATGATAAGACACAAAACAAGCCTCAACAAATTCAAGAACATTGAAATCATAGAAAGCATTTTCTCTGACCACAAGGGACTGAAACTAGAAAACAACCTCAAGGACAAAACTCAAAAACACTCAAACTCATGGAGATTGAATAACAATGAATGGGTCAAGAATAAGATTAAGGAAGAAATCAAAAAGTTTCTGGAAACAAATGAAAAATTAACTCACAACAATCCAAAACTTATTGGACACAGAAAAGGCAGTCCTGAGAGGGAAGTTCATAGTGATACAGGCCTACCTAAAAAAGACAGAAACACTTCAAATAAACACCCTAACCCTACATCTACAAGAACTGGAGGAACAACAACAAAGACAGCCCAGGGCAAGTAGAAGGAAGGAAATAATCAAGATAAGAACAGAATTAAATGACATGGAGACTAAAAGCACAATTCCAAGGATCAATAAATCCAGGAATTGGTTCTTTGAAAAGATAAACAAAATCGACAAGCCTTTAAGCAGACTCATCAAGAAAATAAGAGAGAGTATCCAAATAAACACAATCAGAAATGAAAGAGGAGAGATTACAACAAATACCACAGAAATACAAAAGATTATAAGAAATTACTACAAAAAACTATGCGCCAAGAAATTTGAAAACCTAGGTGAAATGAACAAATTTCTAGAAAAATATAATCTTTCAAAACTGAAGAAGTAGAAAGCCTGAACAGACCAATAACAGCTGAGGAAATTGAAGCAGTAATCAAAAAACTCCCAACATACAAAAGCCCTGGACCAGACAGTTTCACAGGAAAATTTTACAAAGCATTTAAGGAAGAGCTAATCCTTATCCTTCACAGATTATTCCAAAAAAATCCAAGAAGATGGAAGACTTCTAAACTCTTTTTATGAAGCCAATATCATCTTAATCCCAAAACCAGATAAAGACACAACAAAGAAAGAAAACTTTAGGGCAATATCACTGGTGAACACAGACGCTAAGATCCTCAACAAGATACTGGCAAACCACACCCAGCAATACATTAAAAAGATCATACACCATAGACTAAGTGGGATTCATCCTAGGGATGCAAGGATGGGACACTATTCTCAAATCAATAAACATAATACATCCCATAAACAAAAAGAAACACAAAAATCACATGATCATATTAATAGATGCAGAAAAAGTATTTAATAAGGTACGGCACCAATTTATGATTAAAACACTCAGCAAAGTGGGAATACAGGGAGCATTCCTCAACATAATATAGGCCATATACGAGAGACCTACAGTCAACATCATACTCAATGGGCAAAAACTTAGAGCATTCCCACTAAGATCAGGAATAAGACAAGGGTGCCTGCTTTCACCACTCCTATTCAACACAGTATTGGAAGTCCTAGCCATAGCAATCAGATAAGAAAAAGAAATAAAAGGCATGCAAATTGGAAAGGAGGAAACAAAAGTGTCATTGTTTGCAGATGACATGATAGTGTATATAGAAAATCCTATAGACTCCACCAAGAAATGTTGACCTAATAAGTGAATTTGACAAAACAGCTGAATACAAAGTCAATACTCAGAAATCAAAGGCATTTTTGTACACCAACAATGAAATAATCAGAAACATAAATCAGGAAGAAAAAAACCCATTTGACATAGGAACAAGAAAAATGAAGTACCAAGAAATAAACCTAACCAAGAATATAAAAGACCTCTACTCAGAAAACTACACAACACCGAAGAAAAAAATTAAGGAAGACATAAACAAATGGAGGCATGTACCATGCACATGGATTGGAAGAATTAACATCATCAAAATGGCCATACTACCCAAAGAAATTTATAGATTCAATGCAATCCCTATTAAAGTACCCATGACATATCTTACAGATAAATTAAAAAAACGTTTCAGAAATTTATATAGAACCATAAACAATCCCGAAGAGCCACAGCAATTTTGAGAAAGAAGAACAAAGCAGGAGGGATCATAATATCTGTATCAAACTGTATTAGCCACTGTAATCAAAACAGCCCAGTACTGGAATAAAAACAGGCACAGAGACCAATGGAACAGAACAGAGAGCCCAGAAATAAACACAAGTCTCTATGGTCAATTAATACTTGACAAAGGGGGAAGAAGCATAAAATGGAGTAAGAGCAGACTCTTCAAAAAACGGTGTTGGGAAGTCTGGACAGATACATGCAAAAAAAAATGAAACTGCATCACCAACTTACATCACACACAAAAATAAATTCAAGGTAGATAAAAGACTTAAATATACGTCGTGACACCATAAAAGTCCTAGAGGAAAACATCAGCAGGAAAATCTCAGACATTCCACACAGCGACATCTTCATGGATATTTCCCCTAAAGCAAGGGACATAAAGGAAAGAATAAACAAATGAGACCTCATCAAATTAAACAGCTTCTGCATGACCCCAAAAAACAGCATTAAAATTGAAAAGAGAGCCAACCATATGGGAAAACATATTTGCCAATGACACCTCGGACAAGGGCTTGATCTCCAAAATACATAAGGAACTCACATGACTCCACTCCAGAAAGACACACACACACACACAAAATTAAAAAACGGGCAAAAGAGTTGAACAGACACTTCTCCAAGGGGACATACAGAGGGCCCAGAGACACATGAAAAGATGCTCAGCATCACTAGCCATCAGAGAGAGGCAAATTAAAACCACAATGAGATACCACTTCACACCAATCAGAATGGCCATCAGAAACAAATCAACCAACAAGTATTGGAGAGGATGTAGAGAAAAGGGAATCCTAGTGCACTGTTGGTGAGAATGCAGACTGGTGCAGCCACTATGGAAAACAGTATGGCATTTCCTCAGAAAACTAAAAATGGAACTGTCTTTTGACCCTGCAATTCCACTGATGGGAGTATACCCTAAGAACCCTGAAACAGCAATTCAAAAGAACTTATGCACCCCAATGTTCACAGCAGCACAATTTACAACAGCCAAGTGCTGGAAGCAACCTAAGTGCCCATCAGTAAATGAGTGGACCACAAAACTATGGTACATTTACACAGTGGAATACTACGCAACAGAAAGAAAGAAGGAGCTCCTATCCTTTGAGACAGCATGGATGGAAATGGAGAGCATTATGCTAAGTGAAATAAGCCAGGCAGTGAGGGACAAATACCATATGATCTCACCTTTAACTGGAACATAATTAACAAAAAAAAAAGCAAGCAAAATCTAACCAGAGACATTGAAAGTAAGAACAATCTGACAGTAACCGAGGGGGAGGTGGGGGTAATGAGGAGAAGGGTTTTCAGGAACTACCGTAAAGGACACCTGGACATAACCAATGGGGAGGGTGGAAGCAAGAGAGGGAGGTGGGTTTGGCTGGAGTCGGGGGAGTGGTGGGGGGGGGCAGGAAATGCAGACAACTGTAATTGACCAACAAATAATTAAAAAAAAAAAACCTGGAGTGAACTCATGGGGTATAATGGAGTTAATCAGTAATAGAACATGCTGGTCCTTAGCATTCCTGCTCAAGAAAACTGCCTGGAGGCAGTGAGCCTAGGCTCCAAAGGGAGGCCCACTCCATTCAAAAGCCAACTTTAATTCTTAAGAAGATCCTTACCATCCTAACTTAGAGGCTTTAGGATCTGCTTATGCCACAATGTTGTACCCATTAGTTAACAATAAGTACAAATCACTGATACAAAATATAAGATTTTTCATTTGTCCTCCAGAAAAATTCTTATGAATGTGAAATATTGGCACACAAACAAAAAGTATGCAATTAATGAAAATTTTTAAATCCTCACCTAAGGCTATGTTTACTGATTTTAGAGGGAAGAACATTAATGTGAGAGAGAAACATGGATTGGTTGCCTTCCATATGCTCCTGACCAGGGATCGAACCTGCAACCTTTTTGGTGTATGGGACAATGTTCTAACTAACTGAGCCACGGAGGCATGCAATTAACTTAAAATTACCTGTCACAATTAAGTTGATATAGTCTAGATGGTGAGCAACATAAAGTTTTCATATAGTAAATGGCGAAGAGTAAGCAATGTCAAATTTCCATCCTAATTTTAGCCTAACCATTATTTCCAACATTTTCTTTTAATAATACTTTCTAAACCAAACTATAAATCAGATAACATCAGCCTTCAAAGTACTAAGAGAACAGCTGACTAATAGTGAAACTAGTGGCCCAAGCTGGCTACCTTCAAACGCCGGGAGCCACACACAGGTGCTCTTCTTAATAAAGTCCCGCTTCACAGGGCTGCACCCACCCAGCATGGGATAGTAACCCCCCAAATCTGTGCAATTTGTAGGCCCAGTTCTGTTGAAAGAAATTACTAAGCAATAGGCTTTTTGAAAAGGAAAGAAATTCAGAGAATTTTTCGAGCTGGAAGTTAGTCACCGTAGGGATTATCAAACTCAACCCTTCATTCTGATTAGGATATTTTGCTCCTTGTTACAAATTATTTACAAAGTAAGACAAAGTAAATTATCTTCTGTATTTCAAGCCCACAATTTTTAAAAAGTCAGTAAGGAATAATTTTTAGAAATTTCGCATTATTATAGCAACAAAATTAAAAGAGCTTTTCAAGAAAAGACTGCGCTGGTCTGGATTTTCCAACACAAGGCAGAACACCACCTCCCCCCTCCCGCCCCCTCCACCCCCCCAAAGCTTCCCAAAACCCTTCCTGTGTGTTTACAGCCAATTTATCAGCTTCAACACTTCCCCCACCTACACACACACAGACACACACAGACACACACAGTGGGATTTAGGAGCCCAGGGCTGGCAATTTACAATACAGCATTTAAAATAACAAATTTACAATAGCTTATTGTAAAAACATTCCCCTCCCACCAAAGGAAAGTCCCTCCCACCAACCCTGTGATTTGCTAAAAAATGTGTACAGCTCCAATTTATACTTGAATCAAACTACAGGGTCCAGCCCAAATAACACCCCTTTTTTATTACATAATCTTTTACCTCACAATTGCCAGCATGTAATTCTATAACAGAACAACATCACACTCAAGCATGCCATATGACATTTTAGGTGAAATGTTCAAATTAAAACTGTGAGTTATTACACCCATATTTATTACCCTACCAACCACACTGAAGCAGGTGTCACTTCTGCAGGAGCCTGCATTTCAAACTGGACAGAGGCTAGAAGAGTCCTTTCCAGTTCTAAAATGCCATGATTCTAGTAATTCACTGTAGTAATTCTGCATGACATCTTCTGCTCAGATACCACTTTACATTGCTTGACATTTGGAGATTTATTTATATTCAGCATCTTTAATTTGAAAGGTATGCTGATTTATTCATTCAACAGTAAGTACCCCATATTACCTGGATAATGAGACCAATTGTATGAAGCTAACATAGTGTCTTGTTAATTATGATTTACAACAGACTTTGTTAAACAATCTTTGCATTCTTATTTCGGAAGATTTTTCTGTTTCTAACTTAGTATAACAGTTGCTACAGAAAAAAAGATGAAAGATAAAAACGACTTAGTATCTTGATTTGGCACTCAGAAACAGTGATACATCACACAGGGACTAAAAAGATTTCACAAAACTTCCTAATAACCAGCCACCAGTTACTTCTCCATTATTAAAGAAGCTCCTCGACTACTAAGTAGAAATTTCAAGAGAATAGCTGTATGAAGATCACACATATTTTGTGACTTTCATTCAAGACTACATTCAAGTTTCTTGGTAAAAGGTGCACCAACTCTCCTTTAAAAATGTACATATTGGCTGACTGCTTTGGGAAGAGCGCCTCTGGGCGCTTGGGTTTTACCTGCCAAATGGACCTGTGGTTTACAAGTGAGAGTTAAACCACTTTAACTCTCACTTATGAGAGTTAAACCTGTGACACTCTCACTTATGTCCCATATGTGGGTGAAAACACCAAAGTTCTCGTTTAAAACTTGGTCAACATAAGGAGATCCACAAACAACGTGTCCTTCCACGGTTGTCCCAGCAAGAGAGGACTTGTCACTGGAGGGTCTCGGAGCGCAAGGCCGGGAGCCGAAGACCCAGGACCCTACTCGTAGCAGGCAGGTGTGTCCACCATCCCTGACACTGAGACATGGGACCAGCACAACAGTAGGGTCTGTGCGCGCAAGCACGTCGCCGATAGGTACGCCATTCTTACTGTTCCAGACGAGGCACGAGGGGAAGGACAGGGGATACTGGGAGCACAGCAGAGCTCGCCCTCCCCAATTCTGCGAGTTAAGTCGTGTACGGTAGCGTCAGAGACCAGCCCCGAGCCCGTGGCGCCCGCCAGAGACCCGGAATCCGGGTTGCGGCCTTGAGAACTGAAAACTGGGGGCGCCGGAGCAGCCCCGACCGAGGGGACGTGAGACAGCGCGGCCCGAAGGGGGAGGGGACGGGCGACGTCGCTGCCCTTGGATGAGGGGGAGGGACGAGCGACAGTGCTGCCAGAGGAGGAGACGCGTCCGGACTTCGGTGGAGGCGGGACGCTCGCGTTTGCTTTCCTTCGCAGGCCAGCCCCGCGCAACAAAGCGGCGCCTCCCGCCCCAACTTCCCCGCAGCCGACTAGGGCCCGCGACGTTAGCTAACAGGACGCTGCCGCGGCGGATTCGGGCGAGGCCCTGGCTCACAGAACTTTCCGGCCCCGACCCGCCCGCCTCACCTCGGCTCGGTCTACCGCCGTGGGGGCGCCCTCGTCCGTGGCTCTGAGCCCTGGCGCGCCAGGGGACCCGGCGCCGGTGGTGGCAGCGGCTGGTGACCCCGCGGGGACTCGGGCGTCCCGGGCGGCGGCGCGGACAGCAGTAGCTCCATCTTCTCGGGTGCTCGCGCCGCCGCTCCGACGCGCCGACCCAAGTGGGACATTCGCTACATTGTTAGCATTCCACGGTCGTCACGTGACCACGCGTCACGCTCGGCCCGCCCCGCCCACGCTTCCTGGTCCCGCCGCCACCTGCGGCCTGGCACTGTCCCCGCCCCCCCAGCCCAGCCCGAGCAGCACGCTCGTTGCGAGTTGCTCGCTGTACCTAAGGCCGCTCTCCTCTGGAGAGTCTTAACCCAACCCCGAGGCAAACAGGAAGTTAACAGGCGTGGGGGAGCCACCAAGTTGGTGTCAGCCACCGAAAGTGAGCGCAGAGGGTGCAGACAGCTTCCAGGTCAGGAGATCAAGTCACAGAGAAGGACGTCAGATAAACGCCCAAATTCTATCTTTTAACTTAATCGCGCCCGGTACCTTGCGCGTTTTGTGCACAGAAAGTGTTGTATGATGTATACAAAGATGTAGTGATGTTAACCAGCAAGTGACATCTCAGCTGCCCTGCCGGGCTGACTTTACACTAGAGGCGACGGAGTTGGTACCAGGACGTGTGCAGGGACGGGGAGCACAAATACTAACACAGGACACCAAATCCTCAACCTAACATTACACTGTGGCCCTGATTCTGAGGGCTACTATCATTTTAAAAGCCAACTCAATTTCCTTTTCATTAATTCTCGGGAAGTGTTTAGATGTTAATCTTGGAAGAGAAAAAAAAAAAAACCCACTGATGACGACTCAAACAACCTCTCCAGTGCCTGGCAGTATAAATCCATCAAGTCCTCCTTTCTCCCTAAAGCCCACCTAGATTATCAGCTCTGCCTCAGCCCTTGCTTTTCTAGGGCACCTCTTGGCACTTCCCTTCTGTTTCCTCTCTTCTTTGAGCTTGGATTATTACATCATTATAGTGCAGTATAGATTTGAATTTCATATTTCAGTCTGATCTTGTACTATACCCAAGCATCCTGCATGGTGTTGGGAGTAAAACAAGCTGCCTTGCACCCACCTGTGTACCTACCCCTCACACACTAAGTGCTTTCTCCACTCCACTCTACTCTCCCTCCCCACTCCCAGCCACAGGACCTGCTGCCACTCTTCCCTTGTGTGTGTTTACAGGTCCTGCCCTGTTCTGTCATCAAAGATGTAAACATAACTTTTTTAATTGTCAAATGAAGTATTGTAAATAAAAAGAATTTAATGGACTTTAAAATGTATATGTAAAACACCTAATAAAATATTGTAATGGCAGTGAGCATTATAGCACTGTTTGCAATTGTAAAAAATAAAACAGGATGAACCTAAATGTCCAACAGTAGGCAATAGTAGGAAAGTAAAAGGTAGATATTCAAATGAAACACATAAAATAGGTCGATATTTTTCAAAGGGTAAATGATTGTAGATAAAATTCAAAATCACCTGGCTAGTGTGGCTCAGTGAATAGAGTGCCAGCCTGTGAACCAAAGGATCACTGGTTCGATTCCCAGTCAGGGTACATGCCTGGGCTGCAGGCCAGGTCCCCAGTTGGGGGTGTATGAGAGGCTACCATATGTTGGTGTTTCTCTCCCTCTCTTTCTCCCTCCCTTCCCCTCTCTTTAGAAATAAATAAATAAAATCTTTAAAAATAAAATAAAATGTACAACTAAATGTTGTTTTGGTTGTTACTGCACAGTTGCTTTTCAGACCATGTATTTTCCTTTATCAACTAGATCTGAAAAGAGAAACTGAGTGTTATCTTCAGTTGTTTGATAAGTGGGTTTTGATAAGGAAAGTCATGATGAGGTTATGTGGCGATTTCACTGTAGAAGTGGAAGGAGGCCAGGGGCAGACAGGCCGCCAAAGTCCAAAGAGGAAAGACAAGTCTTAAATATCAGGAAGCAGTCATGAAGATTGTATTTGAAAGCCAGTAACCCCAGGCAAGAAGAGTTTCTGTGTTTGGGGCTGGAACTCGAAAAATACCCCAGAGGTAATACCCTCCCGAAAGATGAGGTGAGAGGAAGAACTACAGTTTGAGGTACAGATATTTGGAAGGGGAAAGGGCAGAAACAAGTCATGGAGAAGCCTGGTATTTAAGGCATACAATGGGAATGTTAGAGAAATAGGCCCATGAGTAAACAGAAGTAGGGGAGATCAAATGGCATAGCTCTGGGATTGTGTATTGTCCCATTAATAATTGGGAGAAGTGAGGAGCTAGAAAGTACTTGAGAGATATCACAGAGTGAGAGAAAATTAAACTGAGCTCAAGTAGGGACAAGATATGAGGGCTAGTGGGAGTGGTGAGCAATAACCAGATAATGTCACAAACCAATGGAAAATTTGGATTGTAATTAATACTGTAAGGAAAAACACAACTTCTTGTGAGAGTTTATATTAGAAGCCACGTGACCTGGTCTAAGAAATCAGGAAGCACTTTAGCTGAGATTCAAAAGAGGAGAAGAAATTAACAAGATGAAGAGGGAATATTCCAGTAGCGAGGAGCACAGTTACAAATGCCTTTAGGGACAGGAACCAGATGTAGCATTTCAGACACTAAAAGAGATTGAGGAGTTTTGAATGTAGAAGAGGATGAGAAACAGCAGAATAGGAGAAAGAAAGCTTGCTGATTAGGTATTTTAGACTTTCTGCTCAGAACAATGGGAAGTCAAAAAAGGGTCACAAATGGAGGAATAACATGATCTAATGTGTCTCCAAAAAGATCACTTAGGCTGCTATGTGCAGAATGAGTGGGAGCTGAGAGGAAGGAGGGAAGACGGTGACCAGAACATTGTACTGGTTGAGAGAAATGGTACAGTTTGAGCAGGATGGTAGCAGCAGACATGGGAAAATAGCAATGGTAAAACTTTCTGATCTCAGTGATACACTGGCTACATGAATCAAGGGACAAGGGCATGACTCCTGGACCTTTAGTCTACAATGGGTGTGTAAGGGTGCTGACAAGTTTACAATGAGTGCATGAGAGTACTCTCTAGTCTATAACAGGTGTATGAGGGTGCTTTCTCTGAACTGAGATGACAAATTTGTTTTTGAAGTTGCCCTTTGAGATGAAATAGAGTGAATGAATGGAAATGCTATGAAGACCATTGTAGGCAGTAATTTGTAGCTCAGGAGAAATGTGATCAGGAGATGTACTTTGAGTTGTCTACATGTCCTCCATGTGGTCACTGAGGTGGAAGGCATGGAGGAATTTGCCTAGATGACAGTACACAGGGAGTAAGGGAGTGGACTTCAATGCTGAGGAAATGCATTTAACGGTGAAGTAGAAGGTGTGCCTGCACAGGAGCCAGAGAACCTTCCAGAGAGCTAGAGGGAAATGTGGTTACATAGAAACAAAGAGAAGAGTGCTTCAAGGAGGGAAGGATCAACAAAGATATAGGGTGCTAAAAAGTCAAGCCAAATGATAGCTGGAAATTGTCAGTTGGATTTAAAGACATGACAGTCACTGGAACCTTAGCAAAGAGCTCTGCTGGTAGACTGGTGAGAGTAGAAGCTAAATGGGAGAGAGTCGTGATGAGTAAGGTAGTAAATAACAAGACTCAGACATATAATTGGAAAGGGGAGGAAATGATAAAGTCATAGCTAGAGAAGAATGAGGGCTCAAAGGAACTTATTTTTAATGGGATAGTTCTAATGCTATTGTAACAAATTACCACAAAATTTGTGATTTAAGAACACATACATCTATTACTTTATCATCCATAGGCCAGAAGATACCCTCTACAGCACAGGGAAGAGTTGATCTTGAAGAGGAGATCACAGCATCGCCATTCCCTTTCATTTTTAGAGTAATACAATGGCCTAAAGGGCCCCCACTTTCATTTTCCCTTTTTCCCCACCCTTTCTACACAACTCTAAGTCAGACTAGTTTTCCTAAATACAGTCTGTGCAAAATCTTCAGGAGTTCCCCAGTGCCTCTGAGTAAAGCTGAGACTCTCTGATGGACGACACACCTCCATGATAAAGTGGGGAAAAGTATTTCTGGCATTCTCTTCTTTATATAGGTGTATATATCCTAGACTTTAGGCGAACAAGACGGCCATTTCCTGCATTAGATTTGTCCCCACATCCTGCTCATACCTCTCCACACATGGATGTATTCTCCCCAACTCGACTCCTGATTGAAATCCTACCCATTTGTAGTAGTCAGAAAAATGCCCCCAAAGAGGTCCACACCTTAGTGCCTGGAACCTGTGAATATGCACCTTAAATGGCAAAAGGTACATTGCAATTGTGATTAAGGTTACAGACATTGAGATGGGGAGATTATTTTGTATTATTCAATGTAATCAAAAGGGTCCTTAAAAGTGGAAGAAGAAGGCAGAAGAAAAAGTTAGAGAGATGACAATGTAAGAAGGACTTTACCTTCTGCCGACTTTGAAAATGGACGAAGGGGCTACATTCCAAGAAATGCAGTGGCCTCTTGAAGGTTTGAAAAGCCCTCAACTTATAACCAGCAAGAAAACAGGGATCATCCTACAACCACAAAATACTGAATTCCTTTACCGACCCAAATGGAAAGGAAACAGAGTCTCCCCTAGAGTCTCTGGAAAGGAATGCATCCTTGGTTTTAGCCCAGTGAGATCTGTATTGGACTTCTGGCCTCCAGAACTATAACTTAATAAATGTATGTTGCTTCAAGCCACTAGCTTTGTGGAATTTGTTAGGGCAGCAATAGGAGACTACTATACCCTCTTTCATGGCCTGGTTCTAATTCAACATCTCCTTGATGATTTCAGAAACAACTACTTTCCTTTGCACTCCCAGCAGCACAGCTTGCATGAGAAGTGGTCTGGTATTATGGTGACCTGTAGACTTGTCCTCATTCTCCTATTAGACCTTAGCTCCTAGGATTTAGGTGGGGATAGAAGCTGCTACAGTATCTAGCCCCTTGCCTAACACATGGAAGTCACTCAACGGTGATTTTTTTTACATAATAAGTGAACAAATGGAAATCCCCATAAAGGTGGCAGAAACAAAACACCCAAAGTAAGTGTGTCCTTTCTGTTTTCCCTCAGGTTAGATATTATTGTCTTAACTTTGAAATTAGAAGTCATTCCTTCTCTGTCATCAGTGGCTCCAAAATAAATTAAATATTATTATTTGCAGGAAATACTATTCTTGTCACATAGTTAATTTTAATTAGTTAGATTTTTGTGCCTTTCCTCAGAACAAGACCTTGATACTTTAAGGGATTAATAATAAATGATTAATTTATTTATAAATGGCTGCTGACAACCAAGGTATTATTTTTCTTAATGCTGCTGATAATAAGTTACATTTACAACCAATGGGGCTTCACTTGCTTTACATTTACAACAAATGGGGTCTTCACTCGCAGGACTGAGTCTGCATTTGAATGCTTCTTTTCAGGGTGGAATTCTGATAAAGAAAAAAAATAGAATGGTGACTATAAGTTGTACTTAGACTTAGAAAGTGGGGAAAATGATTTCTACCTGATCAAGAGGCATGCCCATCTATACTGAATGAATATCATGATGATAATAACAAGAGGGACAGTACAATTATACACTAATGAAACCCAGAAAAATGAAGCTATACTGTTCATATACCAATGTGAAAGCATACGGCAAGATTCAAATTCTAGACATCATTACTCCGTTGATGACAGATGCATGAATTTCACAGATCCCAGAACTAGACATTTAAGAAGTCAACTCACAAGAAAAATATATTTTAAGCAGTTGAAACTACACTAAAAACCACACTCAGAGCTGAACTAATGAATTAATTTTATATTGAGTGGTTAGAATGATGGATTTTGTTTTTCCAAGGCTCTTGCTGGTTCCTAATCTTCCATGATCCCCTCCCAGTATACCTTACAGCTAGCTAAGAATATGAGCTGAAGATCTTTCTGACAAATGTACAAACTACTCAAATATTAAATGTAGTTAGCTACAGAAATCTACAGAAAATTTAGGTAAAATCTGGTGAGGAAGGGAAGAAGTGTCAGGAAATTAGAGGGGGAAGCCTAGAAGTGCAATTGGAGCATTAGCTTATAGAAGGAACACTTGGAAGACAGAAAAAGATATGAGTGGGAGTTGAGCTCCCAGTGGGAAATAATAAATGAGCATTGGTTTCTGTTAAAGGCAAGATCATATGGTATTTGTCTTTCACTGCCTGGCTTATTTCACTTAGCATAATGCTTTCCAGCTCCATCCATGCTGTTGCATAGGGTAGGAGCTCCTTCTTTCTTTCTGCTGCATAGAATTCCATTGTGTAAGTGTACCATAGCTTTTTGATCCATTCATTTACTGATGGGCACCTAGGTTGCTTCTAGCATTTGGCTATGCTGACAGTGACCAGAGGGAAGAGGGGAGGGAATTTCAGGGGAAAAGGGGAAGGGTTTGCAGGAACAAGTATAAAGGACACATGGACAAAAACAAGGGGGGATGGAAATGGGAGGGAGGTGGGGAGGACTTGGGGAGTGGGCTGGGCTGGGAGTAAAAAGCAGAAAATATATTTGAACAATTAAAATAAAATAAAATAAAATAAAAATGAGCATTGGTGCTCCTACAACAGAGCTATCAGATTGTGGTGCCCACCCTGTCAGTGTAGAAGTATTCTTGGCAAATTTCTCAATTTTCTTGCCCAGAATAATTTTGAATTACTAAATATATTAAAAATAGTATAGGCTCCCAAGCCCAGGTCCTTTTTATTAGCAGGCCCTACAAGGAGGTCGAAACAAGAGGAGAGTCTTTAAAAATACTCTTTGTAGTCCTGGCCTAATCCTCATGAAGGTAATGCTGTGTCGCCATGTATGAGTCCAGGGCTGGTCCCAGGTGTGGTTGCTGTTCCCAGAAAACCATGTCTGAGCCCATTCTGAGTGCATTTCTTCTGTTAACTGATAACCACTGTATAATTAAATTTCAAGCAGATGGAAAGCCTTTAAGATTCAAGGGACTGAATCTCTTTAAGTAGAATTTCAGGAATTATAAATATTCTTCATTCATCTATTCACCACATGTGTATTGAATCTCAGGCACTGGGATTATACTGGTGAGCAAATTGAGACAGAATCTGTCATCATAGAATTTACAGCCTGGAGGACAAGGCGTTGTCAATCAAATACTCATTAAAACAATTGTGTAATTAGAAACAGTATGAAGTGTCATATAATCTAATTCCTTAACCTACTTGGCATGAGAAGCAGTCAGGGCTGGCCTTCTGGAGGGAATGATCTGTGAGAGCTGACAGGCAGTGGAAGTGAACCAGGAAGCAGTGAGACAAGGTGGCAGCAGCCATCCAGTCCTTCGACTGGAGAATTTCTGTACGGGGTAGGAGGAACTGGGTCTGCACTTACCTACAAATGCTATGTGAAGGTTTTAGCCTGTTTGCTCTTGCTGGATGGACCCCCATTTTTTTAACCAAACAATTCCCCTTTGGTGGCACTGCTAGGAGTGACCCAAGGGGCATAATTGGATTAGAGGAGGGGTAGAAACCTGTCCCCTAACTGCTTTGCAGATCTAGAAGCCCTGTTTTAACCTGACTGTGTTTCATTGAAGTGGTGAAGGAGGGGTTGGTGACTTAAGTCCCTCTCTTGTCCCCTTCCAGCCTCACCTTGAGACAGGGGACTGACAGGGCACCTCCCATCAGGCCTGCAGCTCACAAAAACAGTGTAATTTAATTTCTTTTAAAATCAGAAGAAAAAAGTGAATGTAATAACAATGGATATATAATAATAAGTCCAGCCTGGATTATATTTGCCTTCATACACAGTCATATTTTTTCAATTAGCAATAATTGAGGCTCAGCTAAACCTCACTGGTTATGAAACTGCCACTGCTCAAAGACACAGTCATAAATATTTTACATGCAGCCTAAGCAGTGCTTGTGGCAGGAGGTCTTGAGGGGGGAGTTAGTGGGACTTTATTGACCTAAGCTTAATGGGAAATCACTCAGATGGCCTAAGCCAAAGAGGGACCTGACTTTAAAAAGACCACTCTGGCCATTGTGTGGAAAGTGGATGGTGGGACTGGTGGGGAATGGACAGAAGCAGAAGTGATATAAGCCATCAAGTGATTAGGGCCTCACTGAGGTAAGAGAAGAGATGATGAAGCTTTGTCAGGCCAGGGTGGTGTTTGCTAGGACTGCCTAGCAAAGTACCACAAACAGAAATTTATTGTCTCACAGATCTGGAGGGTAGAAATCTGACATCAAGTTCAGCAGGGTTGGCTCTCTCTGAAGGATGTAAGGGAGACTATGTTCTAGGCTTCTTTCCTCGCCTCAGGTGGCCTCAGATGTTCCTTGGCCTGTTGGTAGCCATCCTCTCCAAGTGTCTTCACACCATCTTCCTCTGTCCTTGTCTGTGCTCACACTTCAGCCATAAGGAAACATAACTGTATTGGGTTAGGGCCCACCCTAATGACCTAATTTCAACTTGATTCCCTCTACAGAGATCCCATCTCCAAGTCAAGCCACACTCTAAGGTGCTGGGCATTAATACTTCAACATACAAACACAACTCAACCCATAGCAAGGGGTCAGCAAACTGTGGCTCATGAGTCATATCTAGCCTACCACCTGTTTTTATATAGTTCGTGAGCTAAAATGATCTTTCTATTTTTAAATGGTTGGGGAAAAAATCAGAAAAAGATTAGTATTTTATGACTCATGACAGTCACATGCATCTATATGTCAGTGTCTGTGAATAAAGCTTTATTGGAACCCAGTTGGCCTCCTTCACTGACTCAGTGTCTAGGGTTCCTTTTGCCCCACCTAAGAGCTCAGTGGGTTAGAACAGACCACATGGCCTGCAAAGCTAAATGCTTTCTCGCTTTTTATAGGAAAATTTTGTCAACACTCACTCTTGAACCACAGCAGAGCAGAACATTGGGTTAGATAGGGGCTGGCAAAGAGGGAGATGCCAGTGACTACTGCTTTTGGCAACTCTCCCATCCCAATATTATAAAGCCAAGGATGTGCAAATGCCTCTGAACACCAACTGGGTGAGTAAGATGAACCTGTATTTGGAGCTGTGTAAGAAGAAAAAATCACCAGGGCCTGGGGAGGAAATCATGACTTGCCTAAAAGTTTTCAGAGTCCGTTTTTGTGAAAACACTTTGCTGGTGAAACAGCACAAACCTGGAAACCAAATTCAGGCTGACTGGCTGGTTCACAAATCCCACTGACTTAGAAGGCTGGTGCGTGGAGGCTGGTCAGGATTAAAGGGAGAAATATGAAGCCCCTGTTAGTGAAATCCCTGTTGCCTGTACACCTGGTTCCAACAACACCAGGTGCCTCACCAGTTTTCACTCCAGAAGGCCCTCAGCACTTACCTAGGAGCTTCCTTTCCCCATCCTCTCTGAGCCTGTTTGCTCCCAGGCCCACTTCTGCCTCCATCCTAGGACTGAGCCTTACTGCACCCTGCCTGTGTGAGCCTAGGAAGGGAGGACTAAGCAGCCTCTTTTTGAAGAGCTCTCTCCATAGGGAGACAGCATGGAAGCTGGCTTGTACCCAGGCGAAGTGCGGGCAGTTGCAGGTGTGTGAGGGAGGCCTGAGATCAGGACCACAGCTGGTCTCTGAACGAAGGCTCCAACAATAGGCTGAAGCCTGCAAATGAAAGTGGGCTACTTCCCAAAAACCTCCCTGAAACTGCCTGCCAGCTAGTGCCTCCCACCGGCCTGAGACAGACTCTGTTGGCCCCGACTTCCACACAGCTTTCCTGCCCATGGTTTCCCATTGGCCAGAATCTGCCCCCAGGCTTGAGTTTTGTCTCCCAGAGGCTCTTCTGAGGTTCCAGGGAGAGGGACATATAAGTAAATATGGGAAGAAAGGAGAAGCCTTATCTCACTGCTGTCAACAGTGTTATGACAGGGATTATTTTAATCCTAGTTCCATCCTCAGCACCTAGAACAGGGATGGACACATAGAAAGTGATCACAAGCTGTGAAAGAATGATTGAAATGGATTGCTTTCTAAAGTTATGATTTCAGGTGCCCAGGAATGCTGTAGGTGTATTGTGTTTCTATGTATTTTCCATAAGGTTTTGATCCTTAGTACTTTTTACCACTGATTACTCTAAAAGCTTCCATCACTCTGATCTTAAAACAGCTCCCCATCTTGCCACCACCTACAAGAAGACTTCCCTGATCCTGGGCAGCCAGCATATGACCTCTGGTTGCAAAGCCAGCCCGGTGTACTAGAAAGACCCAGCCTTTGGAGCTAACATATCTGGGTAGTTGTAAGATTGTGACCAAGTTTCTTAAAACTTTTCAGAATCCTGGGTTTCCTCATTTACAAAGCAGGGATTAATATGTCTGGTAGTATCATGAGGATCAAATTAGACCAGGTATATGAAATTTCTGGCATATGGCAGGTGTTCGTTGAATAAATAAATGTTTTATCTAAGGAGACATTTTGAAGAGCAGAGCTTATGAAATACCAAAACAGTGAACTGAACATCCTAGAAGGGAGGATAAAGTCAGTCATTTTCCTGTGAGTTCTCCATATAATGAATCAAATTATTAAAAATAAATTTGGGGAGAGAAATACATTTCTACAGAAAATAACAGCTGTGTATTCTTAGAAATCATGAACAGAAATCTAAAAAAGGCATTTATGATTATTCCTAAGTGAGGCATAGCTGTGACTAGTGTCCTGTAAATATTGAATTTTTAAAAATAAAATTATTTAGCTATATTAAATTGTACATGCTGAAAACACTAACAGAATTTGGGGACTTTGAATGGAATTTCCCAGACCTTGGAGAAAAAATGCCATAGTTGAATATCATAACTGCCAGCTGTGGATTAACGCAGAGCCACTTTAGGCGGGCAACTCTGGGGATAGCCTGTTTGGTTTAAACACAGGTCTATGGGCTTGGAAACATGGTTTTAGAATAGTACCTCAAGTCCTGGACAAGTAGCTCACTTGGTTAGAGTGTTTTCCAGATATACCAAGGTTGTGGATCCCTGGTCAGGGCACATAACAAGAATCAACTAATGAATGCGTAACTAAATGATACAACAAATCGATGTGGGTTTTTTTTGTAAGTATACTTTATTGGTTATGTTATTACAGTTTTAGCAATTTTTTCCTTTATCCCCCCTGCCCTACACCCCTCCAACCCTCCAGTATTCCCCCCACTTAGTGCATATCCATGGTTTGTACATATAACTTCTTTGACTTCTCTATTTCCTGTACCATTCTTAACCTCTCCCCATCTATTTTATGCCTACCAATTATGCTTCTTATTCCCTGTAACTTCCCCCCCCCATTCTTCCCCTCCCCTTCCCCACTGAAAACCCTCCATGTGATGTCCATTTCTCTGATTCTATTCCTGTTCTAGCTGTTTGCTTCGTTTTTATTTTTGTTTTTTAGGTTCAGTTGTTGATAGTTATGAATTTGTTGTCATTTTATTGTTCATAGTTTTTGATTATCTTCTATTTCTTAGATAAGTCCCTTTAACATTTCATATAATAATGGCTGGGTGATGATTAATTCCTTTAACTTGCCTTTATCTGGGAAGCACTTTATATGTCCTTCCAATCTAAATGATAGCTTTGCTGGATAGAGAGTAATCCTGGATGTAGGTCCTTGCCTTTCATGACTTTGAACACTTCTTTCCAGCCCCTTCTTGCCTACAAGGTTTCTTTTGAGAAATCAACTGACAGTCTAATGGGCACTCCTTTGTAGGTAACTCTCTCCTTTCCTCTTGCTGCTTTTAAGATTCTCTCCTTATCTTTAATTTTGGGTAACTTAATTATGATGTGCCTTGGTGTGTTACTCCTTGTGTCTAATTTCTTTGGGACTCTCTGGACTTCCTGGAAGTCTATTTCCTTCACCAGATTGGGGAAATTCTCCTTCATTATTTGTTCAAATAAGTTTTCAACTTCTTGCTCCTCCTCTTCTCCTTCTGGCACCCCTATGATTCTGATGTTAGAGTGTTTAAAGTTGTCCCGGAGGTTCCTAAGCCTCTCCTCATTTTTTTGAATTCTTGTTTCATCATCCTGTTCTGGTTGACTGTTTATTTCTTCCTTCTGGTCCAAACCGTTGATTTGAGTCCTGGTTTCCTTCCCTTCACTGTTGGTTCCCTGTATACTTTGCTTTATTTCATTTTGGGTAGCCTTCATTTTGCCACTGAGCTCAGTCTGTTCTGTGAACATCCTGATTAGCAGTGCTTTGAACTCTGCATCAGATAGGTTGTCTGTCTCCTCATGGCTTAGCCCTTTTTCTGGAGTTTTGATCTGTTCTTTTATTTGGGCCATATTTCTTTGTCTCAGTGCACTTGTTATGTTATAAGGGGGCGGGACCTTAGGTATTCACCCCAGTGAGGCAAGCTCCTGCTGCATTGCAGCACTGTCTGTGGGGGAGGGGTCAGAGGGGAAACAAATGCTGCTAGCTTGCTCTGCCCTAGCCCCACTTTCCAACAAACTCACTTATGTGAGACTGGGAGACTGGAAGTTTCTCCCACTGGGGAAATGCCCCCAGTAGTTTACAGCTAGCTTTGAGTCTTTATTTTCCCATTCAGCCAGCCCTGCCTCACCCTTGCAGTCCACGGCCTTGCCACAAGTCCTCTCTGCTCAGCTGCCCGTCTCCAACTGGTCTGGGTGAATGTTTCATTAATTTCTTGGTTTCAGAGTTGCATGCAGTTTGCTTTTCTGGCATTTCTGATTATTTATTGTTTTTAGATTTGTTGTTATCCTTTTTTTGGTTGTGCGAGGAAGTGAAGCATTTCTAGCTATGCCTCCATCTTGGTTGGAACTCTCCAATGTTTCTCTTTCCCCTCACTCTCTCTCCTTCCTCTCTCTCTAAGATTAATAAATAAAACTATAATTTCACCCACAAAATCTATAAGGCAAAGTTATAATTTTATTGTATTCTAAAAAACTATATAACTGTGTGTTTTTATTGAAGTGCTAAGTCATTTTCATATGAAAAAACAGAAAATTGGTTTGTGTGACTATGCACAGTTAATTGACATTTGGTTTGAAGATAATTTATTTTTAAACTGGTGGTACTTGACAGTGACAAAAGGTGTAGACCAGTGGAATAGGAATTTTAAAACTTGTGTTCCACCATTTATGCTTGCCTTTACAGCCTTTCTTTAGTGTAAGTGGTCTAGCTAAGTGGTAGGTAAATTAATGAAATTTAGCATTCTCAAGCAGCCAAAATATACACTGCCAATATATGAAAGACCATGTACTAAGTCACAGAATTTTGTGAAGGTGATAGGGCATCCTTCTTAAAGGTTCTCAAACACAGACCTACGATTGGCAAAGCACCAGGGTGGTGGAAACTTGGACAGGACCCTGGGCTAGGGTGACAGAAGCTCTGTTTATTTGTGATTCACAGACTGGAGCAGAAACACTTCAATGGTGTTGTCTGTGCAGACAATCCAGGGAATTTGTTTTACAAAGTACTTTACTCGACTTCACACCAGGAAGACAAAAAATCCAATTGAAAAATGGGCAAAGGACCTGAACAGACTTCTTCAAGGAGGATATACAGAGGGCCCAGAGACATATGAAAGGATGCTCAGCATCACTAGCCATCACAGAGATGCAAATTAAAACCATAATCAGATATTACCTCACACTGGTCGGAATGGCCATCATAAACAAATCAACAAACAACAAGTGCTGGCAAGGTTGTGGAGAAATGGGAACCCTAGTATACTGTTGGTGGGAATGCAGACTGGTGCAGCCACTGTGGGAAACAGTATGGAATTTCCTCAAAAAACTAAAAATGGATCTGCCTTTTGACCTGGCAATTCCACTGCTCAGATTATACCCTGAGAATCCTAAAACACCAGTTCAAAAGAACTTATGCACCCCAATGTTCATATCAGTGTTATTTACAATAGCCAAGTGCTGGAAACAGCCTAAGTGCCCATCAGTATTAAAACTGTGGTATATTTACACAATGGAATACTATGCAGCAGAAAGAAGAAACTCTTCAGGACAGCATGGATGGAACTGGAGAATATTATGGCAAGTGAAATAAGCCAGGTGGTGAAAGACAAATACCATATGATTTCACCAGTAAGTGGAACCTAATCAACAAAACAGACAAATGAGCAAAATAGAACCAGAGAAATGGAAATAAAGAACAAACCGGCAGTGACCAGAGGGGAGGGGGGAGGGGGATAATGGGGGAAGAAGGGGAAGAGTCAAGTCAAGGAACACATGAAAAGGACCCTGGACAAGGACAATGCTAGGGAGGATTGAATGTGGGAGGTGGGGGGTGGGCAAGGCCAGGGAAGGGAATGGGGGAAAAATGGGAACAACTGTAATTGAACAACAATAAAAATAAAAATTTTAAATAAATAAATTTAATTAAAAAGTACATTCCTTACTCATTTATCCCACAGATTCTGAGTCTTAAAGTCTATGATGGTTCTAGGCACAATCATTTTGGTTCTATTATGGAAATTTTAAGATTTTATTTATTTATTTATTTATTTATTTATTTATTTATTTATTTATTTTTTAGAGAGAGGAGAAGGAAGGGAGAAAGAGAAAGAGAAAGAGAGAAACATCGATGTGTGATAGAAATATCAAGCAGTTGATTCTCACACACCCCCAACCAGAGACCTTGCAGGCATGTGCCCTTGACCAGGAAACAAACTGACAACCTTTTGGTTTGCAGGCTGGCATTCAATCCACTGAGCCACACAAGCCAGGGCCTATTATGGAAATTTTAAAATATTTACAAAAGTAAAGAGATTAGTATAATGAATACCCATGTACCCATCACTCAGCTTCTGCTCATGGCCTATGTTGTTTTGTCTACACCCCTTGCTCTCCATGTCCATGTTATTATGAAACAAATCCCAGACATCATTCTTTTCTGTAAATATTTTTGTATTGAACTCCAAAAGATAAAGACATTTTTAAAAAATGCCCTGGCTGGATGGCTCAGCTGATTGGAGCGTTGCCCCATATACTAACAAGTTGTGGCTTCAATCCCCAATCAGGGCACATACCTAGGTTGTGGGTTCGATTCCTGGTCAGGGTGAGTACAGAAGGCAACCAATCAATATGTCTCTTACATTGGTGTTTCTCTCTTTCTTTCTCCCTTCCTCTCTGACTAAAATCAATAATAAAATATCCTCAGGTGAGGATTAAAAAAAATAATGGGGGAAAGTAGGGGGAACCTGTATAAAGGACCCATGAACAAGGACAATGGGGGGGGGACAAATTGGATGGGGCAGAGGAGAGCAACAGGGGGGAACATGGGGACAAACTGTAACCAAACAATAATTTTTAAAAACAGATAAAAAAAATAAGTGCATTAGCTTAGAAAGGAAGAAGTAGAATCTCTATTTGTGGATGACATGACTTTATATGTAGAAGACTTTAAAAAATATATACACACACAAAACTATTAGGTCTAATAAATTTGTTAGCAAAGTAAAAGGATACAGGGCAATATACAAAAATCAATTGTATTTAAAAAAATTTTTAATTATATTTTATTGATTAGGCTATTGCAGTTGTCCTGATTTTTCCCCCTTTGCCCCTGTCCACCTAGCCCCACAACTCCCTCAGGCAATGATCTCACCATTGTCCATGTCCATGGGTCATGTGTATAAGTTCTTTGGCTACTTCATTTCCTATACTATACTTTACAGCCCCATGGCTATTCTATAACTACCTATTTGTACTTCTTAATCCCCTCACCTCTTATCCCCTCCCCCCTTTTCATCTGGCAACCAACTTCTTTTCTCTTGCTAATTTTAGGAGTCTCTCTTTATCTTTAACCTTTGGCCTTTTAATTATGATGTGTCTTGGAGTGGGCCTCTTGGCATCCATCATAATTAGGACTCTCTGCTTCCTGGACTTGCACATCTATTTCCTTCACCAAATTAGGGGAGATTTCTTTCATTATTTTTTCAGACAGATTTCCACTTTCTTGTTCTTTTTCTTCTCCTTTGGGCACCCCTATGATGCAAATGTTGGACCTCTTGAAGTTGCCCCAGAGGCTGTTTATACTACCCTCACTTTTTGGGATTCTTTTTTCCTCTCATTGTTCTGAGTGGTTGTTTTTTGCTTCCTTATGTTTCAAATCATTGATTTGGTTCTTGACTTCATCCACTCTACTATTGTTTTTCTGTAAATTGTTCTTTATTTCAATTAGTGCATCCTTCATTTATTACTGAGTCTCTTTTATGCTGCTGAGGTCCTCACTAAGTTCCTCGAGCATCCTTATAATGAGTGTTTTGAATTCTGTATCTGATAGATTGCTTATCTCCATTTCATTTAGCTCATTTTCTGGATTTTTGATCTGTTCTTTCATTTGGGCCATGTTTCTTTGTCTCCTCATTTTGGCAGCCTCCCTGTGTTTGTTTCTATGTATTAAGTAGAGCTGCTATGACTCCCTGTCTTGGTAGTTTGGCCTAATGTAGTAGGTGTCCTGTAGGGTCCGTGGCACAACCTCCCCTATCACCCAAGCTGAATACTCAAGGTATGCTGTTTGTGTGGGCTGAGTAAACCCTCCTGTTGTAGTTTGAGCCTTGGTTGCTGTTGGCAGATCAATGGGAGGGATTTACTCAGGCCAATGAGCTGCAAAGACTGGCTATGACCACAGACCACCAACCTCCACCCTCCATGGAGGATCAGTTGTGCAGGGGCAGGGTGGTGGTGTTCCACTGTGGTCTGTAGCTGTCCACTGTGTAGACTGTTCCTTGGGTTTCCTGGCTGGTGCAGGCCAAGGTCAGTTACCACCTGTGTTTTGCCTGGGATACACTGCCTGAGATTTAAAGCAATCTCAGATGGCTACTACTTATGCTGCGATTAGAGATGCCCAGGTGAAGACAAACTGTGACTCTAATCTGGCTGCTGCAAGGACTCACTGAGGCCAGCTGTTGCTTGTTTGACAGGATTTAGGAGCTACAATCACCCATTCTTATGGAAAAACAGCTTGGATGGACACATTAGTTGGGTAGAGTGGAGTCTCTGGGGATCTTTGAGGTGTGTCAGTATTAGCTAGGTTGATGGAATCTCAGATGTGGCACCAGTCTACCAGTTCTGTGGGGGGAGGGCCTAGAAAAAGGACAGTGGCTTCTGCTCAGCTTGATGCCAGACACCTCAGCCTTTCTCTGCATGCCACTGGTGCACCTCAAGCTGCCACTGAATTGCTAGAGCCCAGAGGGAGTCTGAGTAGGTGAGTCCGTGTGTGGGTTCTTTAAGAGCAACTGCTTGGGGCTCCAGCAGTTTCTCCCACCAACTCAGTCTCTGCTGGTTGCAGCCAGAAGTTGTGGGGACTTATCTTCCTACCAATGGAACCCTGGGCTGGGGGGCCGGGTGTGGGGCCTTGCTCCCAAGATACCCCTCCTGAATTTTTATCCATCACACGTAGATGTGGGATCAGCCTGTTCCATGTCTGCACCCCTCCTACCAGTCTGGATGGATGTGATTTCTTTAATTCCATAGTTGTCAGACTTCCATTTAGATCAATTCCTGACTTTCCTGAGTGATAGTTGTTCTATATTTTAGTTGTAATTTTGATGTGGTTGTGCAATGATGTGGTTCATTTTGATGTGGTTCAGCCTCTTCATAAGAAGGGAAGACAGTACCTTGGTTTTCCTGAAAGATGATGACCTCCCCCATCAGACCATTCCTGAGTAGAGGAACCTCACAGTTCTTAAACTCCAGTATCGTGATCATTACTGATTCTTACTTAGTACATTCATTACAAAAAGCATTGTAGCCACTCAACTTTTTTCTATGAAAATAGCTAAAATGATTCAAGTGCAGTTAAACTGTATTATACAGTTTTATTAAAATACAGTTATATATGTTATTTTGAAAATCTGCTGCTATAGTAATATAGTATGTTGCTTTATTTGTGTATTAAGATCTAATGGCAGCCCTGTCAGTTTCCTCAGTCGGTTGGAACATTGTCCCATGCATCTAAAGTTTGCTGGTTTCATCCCGGCAGGGCACATACCTGGGTTGTGGGTTCGATTCCAGGTATAGGGAGGCAACCAATGGGTGTTTCTCTTTCACATTGATGTTTTTCTCTCTCCCTCCCTCTCTCTTTCTCTCCCTATCTCCTCTGCCCCATCTGGCCCCTCTCTCTCTAAAATCAATACATATAATTCAGGTGAGGATTTTTTAAAAAGATCTAATGGCAGACCTAACAACTTCCATAGTTTTAAAGTAGGGGCACCCATAAATCATGTTTCAAAATTAACTACAACAATCGTAGAGCGATATAAAAATATCTGTGATTTCTCTTGGAGACAGTGTCATAGGGATTGCTGCCTATGTTTAAAATGAAAGGAAATGTTAATTTCAGTTATAAGTTAAGAAAAGTGAAGAGGTAACTTTCCCCACCCAAGTTCACAAGCCCCTTGAGGTCTATCCACAGATTTGTGTGGGGATCTCTGATCCTCAAGTGATGCACCCTGGACTAGTATTCCCTACTGTCAAGGGCAGCCTGGTCAGAGGCTTAGTATAGAATTCAATACATCACATCTTTAACTTTCCTTCTCCATGGAATATATTTTCTGGAGTAGTCAGTAAATGTCTTTCAGCCAGTACATATTTTCAAATTTGGGGAAAAAGAAATCTAGCTAACAAAAGAAGGTTGTAAGGAGGCCTAACCAGAAATCAGAAAAGGTCTAAAAGCTATGCATTTCTTCACTACAATGAGTAATGAAGGGGAATTTCAAAGTCCTGGTTGTAAACAGCTGGGCTTCTGGCGAGGTGACCTCACAAATCTTCCTAAACAAGTTGGGTTCCTAATCCTCTACCCTCTGCTGTATAAGAGACCTGAGTTAATTTGATCATGCACAGCTCTTCAGTTGACTCTGTCAGGTCATGGTAGCTGCCACAGAATTTGGAACTGGTTAGGTTTAGCTACCTTCCCATGTCCCACCACTGGGTTTATAATGAAAGCAAGCCTTGCCCTGGCTGGTGTGGCTAAGTGGATTGAGCACTGTCCTGCAAACTAAAGGTTCACTGGTTCAATTTCCAGTCAGGCACATGCCTAGGTTGCAGGCTGGCCCCCCAGTGAGGGGTGCACGAGAGACAACCACACATGGATGTTTCTCTCCCTCTCTTTCTTGTTCCCTTCCCCTCTCTCTAAAAATAAATAAATAAAATCTTTTTTTTAAGTACAAAATATTTTTTTAAGAAAGGAAGCCTCAAACTGAATTCAAACACACATGAGCATTTATTAGACGTTTATTAGCAGAGCAAGCACAAAACAGTTCGTACAACCTATTCTGGAAGCTCAGAGAAGTTCCACCTCTCTGCCCAGACACCACAGATGCAACATTCCTGAGATGCCAAGGACTGAAAGGGCAGAGAGGCCATCAAACTTCAGGCCCAACCTTAAGGTCACAGGCTAGAGTTCTCCAAATTCTTAAAACTTGGTCTTGCAAGGGTGAAAAATGCCTAAATTATTTTAACCAATCCATACTTGAGTACCTTTAGTTTTACCAACAGGAGCCCATTTTGGGAATTTGTCATGTTAAATAACAAGACCCCATTTTTACCCATTTTCACCAGCCAGTATGATTAGAAAAGCCTAGGTTGCTGATAGAGACAGAAATAGCAGAAGGGCCAGCAATAACCATCCTGATACAATGCTTGCTGACCACTCCTAGACTCTCCACTGCAACATTTTGTTATGAAAATGTTCAAACATACAGAAAACTTCAGAGAATTTTACAATGAACACTCATATATCACCATCTCTATCAATGACTCCAAATATCTGTGCGCATCAGAATCTCCTCCAGGGCTTGTTTAAACACACATGGATGGGCTTCACTCTCCTAATTTCTGATTCCAGGTGTCTGGCCTGAAAATCTGCATTTCTAACAAGTTTCTAGGTGGTGCTGACTCTGCTGGTTTCTGCACATCACTTTAAAACCACAGATCAACTTCTGGCCAAGATGGAGGTGTAGGTAGACACACTGTATCTCCTCACACAACCAAAAAAAGGACAACAACAAATTTAAAAACAAAAATAACCAGAACTGACAGAAAATCGAACTGTATGGAACCCAACAACCAAGGAGTTAAAGAAACAACATTCATCCAGACTGGTAGAAAGAGGGTTGGGGATGAGCAGCCAGGTGGAGAAGACTTGCAGCAAGGCAGTGGCTGGAGGAGCAGGTGAGGCAGTGGCCTGTGGACTGCGTAGTCCCATATTCGCATGCAGATAAACCAGGAGGAACAACTAGGGAGCGAGATAGACCCTACAACCCAGGGTCCCAGCACTGGGAAATGAAACCTCAAAGCCTCTGACTGAAAACACCTGTGAGGGTTGAGACAGCAGTGGGAGAAACTCCCAGCCTCACAGGAGAGTTCACTGAAGAGACCTATAGGGTCTTAGAATGTACACAAATCCACCCACATGGGAATCAGCACCAGAAGGGCCCAATTTGATTGTGGGTAGCAGGGGAAGTGACTGAAAACCAGCAGAGAGTAGAGCAAGCAGCACTGTTCCCTCTTGGACACCTCCTCCACATACAGCATTACAACACAGTGACATGGGTTGCCTCACCCTGGTGAACACTGAAGGCTCTGCCCATTACTATGTAACAGGCCACAGAGGCAAAATAGGAAAAAAAAAATGGCCAATGAAAGAACAGATCAAAGCTCCAGAAAAAAATACAACTAAGTGATGAAGAGATAGCCAACTTATCAGATGCACATTTTGAAACACTGGTAATTAGGATACTCACAGAATTGGCTGAGTATGGTCACAAATTAGATGAAAAAATGAGGGTTATGCTAACTGAAATAAAGGAAAATGTACAGGAAACCAACAGTAAAGGGAAGGAAACCAGGACTTGAATCAATGGTTTGGACCAGAAGGAAGAAATAAACAGTCAACCAGAACAGAATGAAGAAACCAGAACTCAAAAAAATGAGGAAAGGCTTAAGAACCTCCAGGACATCTTTAAACATTCCAACATCTAAATCATAGGGGTGCCAGAAGGAGAAGAGGAAGAGCAAGAAATTGAAAACTTATTTGAAAACATAATGAAGGGGAACTTCCCCAATTTGGCAAAGGATATAGACTTTCAGGAAGTCCAGGAAGCTCAAAGAGTCCCAAAGAAGTTGGACCCAAGGAAGAACACACCAAGGCACATCTTAATTACATAAACCAAGATTAAGGATAAGGAGAGAATCCTAGAAGCAGTAACAGAAAAGGAGACAGTTACCTATAAAGGAGTGTCCATTAGACTGTCAGCTGATTTCTCAAAAGAAACCTTGCAGGTAAGAAGGGGCTGGAAAGAAGTATTCCAAGCATGAAAGGCAAGGACCTACATCCAAGATTGCTCTATCCAGCAAAGCTCTCATTTAGAATGGAAGGGCAGATAAAGTGCTTCCCAGAGAAGGTCAAGTTAAAGGAGTTCATCATCACCCAGCCCTTATTATATGAAATATTAAAGGGATTTATGTAAGAAAAAAGAAGATAAAAAACTATGAACTGTAAAATGACAACAAACTCACAACTATCAACAACTGAAACTTAGAAAAAAACAAAAACAGACTAAGCAAACAACTAGAACAGGAACAGAATCACAGAAATGGAGATCATATGGAGGGTTATCAGCAAGGGAATGGGAGGGAAAGAGAGGAGGAAAAGGTAGAGAGAATAAGTAGCATAAATGGTAGGTAGAAAATAGACAGGGGGAGGGCAAGAATAGTATAGGAAATGGAGAAGCCAAAGAACTTATATGTACAACCCATGGACATGAACTAAAGGGGGGGGGTGTGGGTGGGAGGGTCTGTGCAGGGCAGAGGGGAACAAAGGGGGGAAAATGGGACAACTGTAATAGTATAACCAATAAAATATATATTTTTTAAAAAAGAGATAAAAAGTAAAACCACAGACCTCGGTTCTACCATTAATATTTTCCTACATTCATTTTATCACATACCCATCCATCCATATATCCATTCATCCACTTATGTGGCTAGTGGCTACTGTGTTGAACATCATAGGTATAGAAGTAACCATTAACTAGGACCCTGTGGCTGAGAAGGGAAAGGGTCGAGCTGTTGATGTTGATGTTGATGAGAGCAGGTTTTGGTGTGCAAAGAGTTTCACAAACATCATCTCATATGGCCCTATATCAACACTATGAATAATTACTTTCACTATCATAATTTTTAAATGAGAAAAGGAAGTCTCTTTGAAGTAATATGACTTGCCCAGCAATACTCAGTGAGTATATGACAGTGCCTGGTCTTTCTCCCCTAAAATGACTTATTCCCACAGGACCTCCCAGGAAGCAGAAACCCTGCAATCTCAGTCTCACTGAGAACCATGAAAGCAAGAAGGGTTACTTCCTTACTCATTCCTAACAATGAATCCCCAGGGGAGAAGGTTAAAATGGTAAAAGGGCTGTAACTCTCATAAAAACTCCTGGGATAGGATTATTTAAAATGCAGGTAAATGTCCAGGAACTCACTTGGTTAGAACATCATCCTCATACACCAAGGTTGTAGGTTCAATCCTTGGTCAGGGCACACACAAGAATCAACCAATAAATGCATAAATAAGTGGAACAAAAATTGGTGTCGATCTGTCTGTCTGTCTGTCTCTCTCCCTCCCTCTCTCTCTTCTTCTCTTACTCTAAAAATTAATACATTAAAAAAATAAGATACCTGGCCCCCAAATCCTGACATTCTTATTCGGGACAATTGAGGTTGGAACTCAAGTATTTTTATCAAGAGTCCCAGGATACTGATATAGGTGATCCTATGGCCTAGGAGTTTCCATAGATGGCCTAGAAGAATGTGTAGGACCTTGAAATAAGAGTCCCACTTAGAAACTGAAATTAATGTGAAAGTTGTCTGACCTCAGGCAATCATAGAGCAAAATGGAATACTGAAAAAATACGAATCATTATGACATAGAAGACAATGTTATGTTAGGATGTTTGTTATATATTGTGTGAAAAAGGAGGTTACTAGATTTGTATATTTTTCTGTAGTATGTTATAGTTGTTGAAAAGTTTTTAGAAAGGAGATTACCAAACAAATGTTACAGTGTTATTCCATATCTATCTATCTATCTATCTATCTATATCTGTATATAGATAGATAGATATATACACAGATATTTACATTAAAGTGAATAAAAAACACCCAAATAGTGACAGTGGTAATCAGTGCCAGATGGGGTAATAGATCATTTAAAATTTTTCTCCTCTCACTCTGATGTTTTCTCTCATTTTTCTCTTTTTTTAAAGATTTTATTTATTTTATTTTCAGAGAGGGGAAGGGAAGGAGAAAGAGAAGGAGAGAAGCATCAGTGTGTTGTTGCCTCTTGCATGCCCCCTTCTGGGGACCTGGCATGCAACCCAGGCATGTGCCCTGACTGGCAATTGAACTGGCAACCCTTTGATTTGCATGCTGGCACTCAGCCCCCTGAGCCACACCAGCCAGGTCTTTTTCTTGAATTTTCTACAATTATTAAGTGCTAGTTTAATAAGAAATAAGAACACAATTAAAGAAATACTTATAAAGAAAGGGCTTAAAAAATAAGCCCAACTAGTAATTATTCTATACATGAGGTCTTAGGAAAATATGACATTTGGTATTTTTTTAAAAATTCATGTTTTCTCATTTGAGGTATAAATGAATACCATTTGCACTCAGTACACAAGCATAATCACTGTAAAAGGGAAAGTTGTATTTGTCATGTCCTCTTCTAGGCTGGATGCTCCTTTAAGGATTCTCTGTTTGTTGGGCACTGACTAGATGCCAGGCACTTTGCATCTTGATGCCATAACTTGTGAGAGAGGCTCTGAGGCTTCAGGGATCAGAGGTGAGGGAGTAAGTGGCTATCTCTAGTTTATCTGACATCAAAACCCAAGGGTGCCTAGAGCATCCTGTGGCTCTAAGCAGATTTAAAACCTGCTTAGGGGGGTGACTAACATGTGGATCTGTGCCAGACCCCAGTTTTCTCTGCTTAAGATAGACAATGTTAATGTTCAGGTATGGGCAATTTCAAGGAAGACATCTAAATGTGTGTATGTGTGTGTGTGTGTGTGTGTGTGTGTGTGTCCCTGCAGAACCAGCTCTAAATGGTTCTATTCTGTTTGACAAGGTACTGAGTTGTTTTTCAGAGACAACAGACCAAAGTTACAAGTCATGCAGCAGAAGCATGCTCATTGGAAAGAATTTTGACCTTGAGCTGTACCTGGAACCAAAGCCTCACCCCACCCCCTACAGACCCAAAGAACCAAACATGACCAGAACTTGAACACCAGAGTTCTTTCAGAAGCCAAGGATCTGTTGTCCAGAAAGATCTGCTGCTACTGCCACTTTACCACCAGCACTTCTGCCCACGTGTTTCCCTAACCCCTTACAAACCCTTGGCCTGGACCAGAGGGCAAAATGGGTTTGAGGCCCATTAGTTCTTCCCATCTTATGGGTCAGCACCTTCTCAATCATAAACCCTTCCTTACTCCAAACTCTGACACTTTTACGTGTTGGCTTTTCAAAGCATTGGGAACATGAACCAGAGTTCAGTAACATATACAGTATATTTTCTAGAAAGTGAAAGAATCTTTTAAAGGTGTAAGAAAAAAGTGTGTTTCAGGGCAGTCCTGGGGCTCTGGCTAGTACCTGATACACACACCTTTAGGTGAGCAAGACTTCTCTTGCTAAGCATTTCTCCTGAAGCCTGGCCTGGGGAGCCCTGATGCCTGGGGAGAGCCTGCATCAGGGCTAGATGAGAGACCAACTCTGGCCATCTGGCAAGCTGCTGAGCCTGTTACAGAACAGAACAAGGGGAGCCTGAGACAATATACTATTATTGAAAGAAGGCCCCGGGTCCGTTATGGCCGCCGCCCTAGGAAAGACGTCTCTCAATGCCAGAGATTCGTGAAAAGGAAAGGAAATGTTTATTTAATGCTATACAAACTTAAAGTAGTGACCTAATGTCTTTATCAAAAATCCCAAAGTCCCTTAAAACACCCACAAACAGACACAGTCCTTCCTTCCTTCCCCCCTTTGCCCAGTCCAGAGTACCGTATCTCAGGGAAGGAAAACGAAGTCCATGGCTCAGACAGTCCTCTGGTTCTTAGTTAGTCCTCCTTCTCGACTGGGAGACCTCCCTGGGTTCCCGGCACCCTCGGCTGAGTCGCCGGGATCTCTGCTAAAACCAGGTGGTGGTTCCCCCTTCTAAAGCTGCGGGGGTCCCCACTCTGTCCAGGCCTTGTAGTTCTCCCTCTCAGGGCTGCGGGAAGGGGAGAGTCCCCACTCTGCCAAAGCCGCGTGGTTCTCTCTCCTAAAGCAGCACGGTTCTCTCTGGGATGCAGGAGTCTCCACTCCGCTAAAGACACATAGTTCTCGCTCCTCAAGCAGCACGGTTCTCTTCTCTCAGGGCTGTGCATGGCTCTCCTTCTCAGGGCTGTGCATGGTTCTCTTCTCAGGGCTGCGCGTGGTTCTCTTTCCCAATGGCCACCAAGTCTGGGTTTTAAATCCCTGCGGCCAATCTTCCTCTGCAGCCTCATTTCCGGCTCCTCCCACACTTGGCTTCACTTGCCAGAATTCATATCCTTCCAGCTTTACTGGGCTGCCATCTTGAGTCTGGGCAGGCGTGGCCCCATGTCCTGGAGCCAATCTTCTCCGAGCTCCCACGCAGGCGCTGTAGCTTGGGGGATCTGTCCCCAGTCACATCTTGGTGGGGGAAGTTACTTCCATTCCCCTGGCTCAGAGATGATCACAGCTATTTAACATATCTAAGCGACCAGCCAAAAGCTATAGATATGTTAAATGACCACGCCAGAGGGTAGCTGCAAGGCTGTTGCTATGCAAAACAGCTCTCAGTGGCCCTGCTCCATTTGTCCCTTCCCTCAACCCACACCCTGGGTGGGGGGGTTGGAGACATCTTAAATCTCCTGGACACCTTAAGTTCTGGACCCCATTTCAAATGTCCATTTGGGGTCCCCCCTCTTGGCTGCACCCTGTAACAAGCCCAGCTTGCCTGGTAAAGCGTTTGCAAGGGTTCTAAAAGGAGCTGTGTCCTGGACACACTGCCAGGCCCTGCTCTCTGCACTGTGCCCCAGGGAGGAGCGCAGCGAGCCTCCAATCCTAAAAAATAGTGGCATGTACTTAGTAAGGCTTTTGTGAGCCTTCCACGAAATAATCCATGTAATATGCTGATATGACACCTGGCTTCAAGAAAACTCACTGTTGTGGGAATGGTGCTGCTGCTGTAGAAAAATTGACTGTTATCAGTGAATAAATAAATAAAATTTAGATGTTTGGACAAAGGACTCTGCCAGGATAGGGAGGGGAAAGTATGTGAGCAGGTAGCCCACATCTCCCAGTTGGTTCCCTGAAATATCCCACTTACATCTCCTCTGAGTCTCTCCCAGAAAACCTCGCTTATTCTGCCAATCTCACCAGCAGGCTCTGGCACCCACCCTAAGTTTAGCTTTTCTCCCCTTTTATTTTAATTTGTGTCCCATTCCCACCCTCACACACACCTCCTGGGAAGGATTTGCCTGTAGATCAGGATCAAAGATTATGGGCAGAGGGCTTGGATGACTACAGGCAGCATTAAGGTCTGTCTGGCAGGCAGTGTGGACAAGTAGGATGTGTGCATGCCAACAGTGCTGGGCACACAGGATGAGGCACTCCCACTCTCCTGCCACAGGGGGAGACCTGGCAGAGCCCACAGTGCATCTCACAAAAACCAAGTCCCAGAATTAGCACAGCACAAGCAAGCATAAAAAAACACAAGAGATGTGATGTGAAAGAGAACAGGCCAAAATTCTAGCTTTTCTGATAAAAACCCCACATAAACTATTCCTTCTACTCTTCATGGGGGATGGGGGTACACTTAATTTAACAACAGGATACAAAAGTAAATTTTAAAGAAGAAAAAAGACACCCCAGAACTAATAATGAGGCTGAGAACACTTCCAAAAGAAGCCCCTCCTCCTGAGGCAGGAGGTAGTCAGGAAGGAAGCTCCCGAGGCCCCGCAGGGCTGAGGCAGAAAACACCTATACATGACAAAGACCCCCTAAGACGGGTTGTTCCTGTTTTCTGGGACAACTCTGAATCATAGAATGCGCCTGCGCGCTACCCCTGATTCATTATAATATCATTATAATGAAATAACATTGTGGGACTCCCTTCTCCAGTAGCCAATCAAGAAAGTCATGGGAAACCACACATGCGCAGTAGCTTTGAAATCCAACTCCTTGTACCTGCGCAGGAAAAAGCCCGCCAAAGACTAGCAGGGGGCTTCTGCCTCTATAAGAATAGAATCCCCCCAGCCCACGTGCCCTTTTTTTTTCCTCTGCTCAGAGCTGGCTCACTCCTGTGTCCTGTGGTGTGTACTATCACTTAATAAACCTCCCCTCTTTCTTTATGCTATAAACTTTGTGTGTTCGGTTCAATTCTTTGTCCTCGATCACTAAGAACCTGGTTACCTGTGCACACCTGTGCACACCTGTGACACTCCTGCAGTGCTGGGAGGCAGTGGCTGAGGTAGATTCTGTATGTGGGACACCAAGGCATCAGCACAAGAGAGGAGGTTTAAAATTCCACATGTTTCTGACATTGTATTTCAGAAATTCATAATTTTTTCTTTGTTTAAGGAAATACTTTTGTTATGGGTTACTTGTCTCCCCAAAAAGATCTGTTGGAAACCTAACCCCCAGGACCTCAGAATATGACTAAATAAGAAAACAGGGTTGTTGGGAACTGCCCTGCCTGGTTTCAGAGGCTGTAATCCCCCATGGCTAAGGCTGTGTAAAGGACCTTGGGACCCTAAGCCATTTAGGAGACAAAGCTTATCTTCCTTGTAGGGGTACCGCCTCTGCCTTCTTTCTCTTCACCCTGCTTGGCCCTGGGCAGATGACTGGTTAGCCAGTGAGGGGTAAGGTTCCTCAAAAGAGGAACAACCTAAGACAGGCATGGTCATGAAGGGGCCCTCAGGGTTGGACTTGGGGGGCTATAGAAATAGGGGGTGATGGACGCTCACCCCTTGGCTTTGACATAGCCTGAGTCCTCATTCTGTCTGCAAGAAGTCTCCTAATCTCTTGGCTGCCTTACTTCCCCTCTCTGACTTAAGCCTGAAACAATGCTAGAGATGGGTGCGGCCCTGCACTGGAAAGGGCAGGTTCCCTAGGGTGATCAGGCCTAAGAAAGAATGCAGATCCTATGAAACCTGCTTTGCTAATACCCTCAATTTAAATGATAAGGATCCAAGCATGAAATGAGTTTGTTCCCCAAAGTTTTATGGTCCTTTGACTATCTGACCCTGACTCAGAATAAGCCTTCAGAGTTCTTTGAATGTTATCTATTGTTTAATCATTTTTGCCAGACAATGATTAATGAGCTTTACCTATACACCCTGTATTCCTGTGCAAATTGAACCCAATAAAAGCTTGTCAAGGCAAGGGTCGAGGCACTCTCCCCTTGAGAGAGTGGCTCTGCCATCCCTTTTTCTCCACAGGACTTCAGTGGTCCATGTGAATTTGTCTCGTCTCATCCGTAACTCGGTGGACACTGTGCTCCGACGTCTCATCATGAGGTCTTTACAGAGTGGGTGCAGTTACAATGAAGTCACTAGGGTGGGCCCTAATTCAAGATGGCTAACGCTCCTTATAAAAGGGGAAATTTGGACACAGACACGCATGCATGGAGAATGTTGTGTGAATATGAAGACAGAGATTGGGGTGATGTTGCTACAAGCTAAGAAACATCAAAGATTGCTGAAAACCACCAGACACTTGGGGAGAGGCTGGAACAGATTCTCCTCATAGCCTCAGAAGGAATCAACCCTGTGGACACCTTCATCAGATTTCCAGCCTTCAGGACCATGAGAAGAGAAATTTCTGCTGTTTACTCAGTCTGTGATGGTGCTACTTTGTTACTGCAGCTTTAGGAAACTAATACAAACTTAGTTTAATTTTCTTGTTGTAATGGTATTATATGTCCATTGTAAGGCATGTCAGAAAATGTAAAAAAGTAAAGGGAGAAAAATTAATGTTACCAGTGAGCCTGTGACCAGAGATTTTTCCCCCCATCTTCTTACATTTACTCATTCAGGACATCATCACTGATACAGCAGGTGCTGTGCTGAACCCAGGGGAAGGGCGAGGAGCAGACAGCAAAGACTTGGCCCTTCTTAATAGGCAAGCAGTAAAAACTCAGGAAGAGGTAACAACTGGGAAGACAATGGAGCAGGTGAGGGAACAAGTGTCTGGATAAGGTTAGTAGGGTTTAGGGAAGTTGGGAAGGGTTTCTCTGAGGAGGTAATACTTGAAGGAAGAAACTTGAAGGAAAGGAGAGGATGAGCCATGTGAACATTTGTGAGAAAAACATCTGCCTGTTGTGTTCAAGGAACAGCAAGAGGCTGTTGCCCCAGGAATAACAGAGGAAAAGTGAGAGAGGTAGGTGAGGTCACATATTATTCTGTATGTGATGGGACATAATTAGAGGGTGAGAAAGGGATTGAGGGGTCCAAGCTGCCAAGGTTCCCTCTGGCTGCTAGTGGATAACAAGGCTGGAGGGGCCAAGGGAGGCTCCAAGATGTGCCAGAAAGCTCCTGTGGCAATCCAGGTCAGATGCCCACAGTGCTCACAAACACACAGAGTGTGACACGTTTAGTGGAGGGGAGGTGACACCCTTAATACCTTAATGTTTCTAAACAGTCTTCCAGAAGTGTATATTTTTAAATGTCTTTTTTAAAAATAAAAATGGGTTTCTACTATATGTACAATTATGTTACATGGTTTCCTGATTAAAGGATTCATGAACTAGGGAGAACTTCATCTAGTAACTAGAAAGGTACTCCTAGGAATTGTACAAAATGGAAGGTTTTCATAGGTAGAAAGAGTGGGACTAAGAAGTTAAGAGTGGATTATTTCAGGCAAGATCACCTTTTCATAGTAGAGGGCAAGGGTCTTTATCAGGCAGACCTCACTAGTACTGACCAGGGAATTCCAAACTGGCTTAAAATTCCACTCCTGGGAGGGGCCGAAACTGCATTACATTAGGCAGGGAGTCTTGTTTTGGTGATTTGGCTGAACACATGACCTCATTTTGGTTGGTTGTTTCTTTCTTTCTTTCTTTCTTTTTTTTTAAAATAACAGCTTGAACTTAGAAATATGTCATAAATGTTTCCCCATGTCAAGCAATGTAGATCTACAAAATTATTTATATTTTTGTACTGTATTCCATTCCATTTTATGAATGTTCCACAACATTTTAAACTAGTGTCATGCATAAATCCTTTCCAGTTTTTAGAGTTTATAAATAACCCTGTAGTGGCTGTTGTTATAGATATATCTTATCTATTTGTCCAATTATTCACTTTATGAGGTAGGGTTGTTGAATCAAGAGAATGTATAGTTTTTTTAAAAGTCTGCAACATACTGCCTAATTACTTCTCAGAAAGGTCATCTGGATTCACCTTCCTGATAGCTTTCTATGCTTGTGCCCACTTCCCCATACCTGTGCCAGCATGAGGTCCAGAAGTCCATCTATATATACTAGTCTTATTTTCTGTGGTACAGGTCAATGATTTTTATTTTATTTTTTAAACAATTATTTACTTTTAAAGAATATTTGCTTTTTTATTGTTTAAAGATTTTATTTATTTATTTTTAGAGAGTGAAGGGAGGGAAATAGAGAGAGAGAGAGAAACATCAATGTGCGGTTGCTGGGGGTTATGGCCTACAACCCAGGCATGTACCCTGGCTAGGAATCGAACCTGTGACACTTTGGGAATATTTGTTTTTTAAATATTTTAACTAAAATAAATGTTTATAAATACATTTATTTTTAAAGATATTTATTTTAAAAATATTTACTTATTTTTTAGGGAGAGGGAAAGGGAGGGAGAAAGAGAGAGAGAAAAACATCAATCAATTGGGGACCAACTCCACAACCCAGGCATATGCTCTTGTTACAGAACACAACAAGGGGGGCCTGGGACAATATACTATTATTGAAAGAAGGCCCCGGGTCCGTTTTGTCCGCCGCCCTAGGAAAGAAAGACGTCTCTCAATGCCAGAGATTCGTGAAAAGGGAAGGAAATGTTTATTCAATGCTATACAGACTTCAAGTAGTGACCTAATGTCTTCATCAAAAATCCTAAAGTCCCTTAAAAACACCCACAAACATGCAGTCCTTCCTTCCTTTCCCCTTTGCCCAGTCCAGAGTACCGTATCTCAGGAAAGGAAAACGGAGTCCATGGCTCAGACAGTCCTCTGGTTCTTCCCAGTTAATACTCCATCTCGACTGGGAGACCTCCCTGGGTTCCTGGCACCCTCGGCTTAGTTGCCGGGATCTCTGCTAAAACCAGGTGGTGGTTCCCCCTTCTAAAGCTGCGGGGGTCCCCACTCTGTCCAGGCCTTGTGGTTCTCCCTCTCAGGGCTGCGGGAAGGAGAGAGTCCCCACTCTGCCAAAGCCGCGTGGTTCTCTCTTTTTCAATGGCCGCCAAGTCTGGGTTTTAAATCCCTGCGGCCAATCTTCCTCTGCAGCCTCATTTCCGGCTCCTCCCACACTTGGCTTCACTTGCCAGAATTCATATCCTTCCAGCTTTACTGGGCTGCCATCTTGAGTCTGGGCAGGCGTGGCCTCACGTCCTGGAGCCAATCTTCTCTGAGCTCCCACGCAGGCGCTGTAGCTTGGGGGATCTGTCCCCAGTCACATCTTGGTGGGGAAGTTACTTCCATGCCCCTGGCTCAGAGATGATCACAGCTATTTAACATATCTATGCAACCAGCCAAAGGCTATAGATATGCTAAACGACCTCGCCAGAGCCTAGCCCCAAGGCTGTTGCTATGCAAAACAGCTCTCAATGGCCCTGCTCCATTTGTCCCTTCCCCCAACCCACACCCTGGGGCGGGGGTTGGAGACATCTTAAAATCTGGACACCTTAAGTTCTGGACCCCATTTCAAATGTCCATTTGGGGTCCCCCCTCTTGGCTGCACCCTGTAACACTCTGACAGAGAAATGAACCAGCCATCTTCACTTTGTAGGAAGATGCCCAACCAACTGAGCCACACCAGTCAGAGCCAAGTCAATGTATTTTATAAAGGGGGTTTGGGAACATTTGGGAAAGAGACTCCCAGGCAGGTTAAGGAAGAGAAATGAACATGGGCACTGGTGTAGTCACTCCCAGGTTGAAGGACTGACAGTGATAGTCGATTGTTTTGTTGAAGTTCACAAAGTGCCTTTACACACTGAAGCTGGCGTCATTATCCTTATTATTACTATTGTTGTTCCTGCTATTTTTAAAAGATTTTATTTATTTATTTTAAGGAGAAGGCAAGGGAGGGAGAAAGAGAGGAAGAGAAATATTGATGTGAAAGAGAAACATTGATTGGTTGTCTCTCACATGAGCCCTGACTGAAATCAAACTGGCAGCCTTTCTCTTTGCCACACTGGTCAGGATTTTTCCTGCTATTTTTATCCTCAAAACACAAATGGGAAAAAAATTAAAGTAACACAGAGAATCAAAGTTTACCAATTATCTAAAATAAAATACTCAGCAGGTGACGAAGTAAGGACTTAACCTATATTCTGACTCCTGTTCTAGTGCTTTTTCCAATTAAACTGCCTTTTTTTTTGGTCATTTTATTTGTTTGTTTATTTTGTGCATTGACTCTTAGCTTGTTAGGAAGAGTAACTGGAACTCAGTGCCTAGTCCCGTTGCCTGAGCCTGCTAACCTACAACCATATGTGAGTTCATCTCCATCCATGTCATCCAGCTTGATGGCCAAATGACAAGTGACAAGACCATTGGTAGAGGAGATGACTCCTTCAACACTTTCTTCAGTGAGACAGCCTCTGGCAAGCACGTGGAGGAACTGGTTCTGGGTCCATCTCTCTTGTGATGGAATGTCTCTCTGTCAGTGATGGCAAAAAGTCCAAGCTGGAGTTCTCCATTTACCCAGCACCCCAGGTTTCCACAGCTGTAGTGGAGCCCTACAACTCCATCCTCACCACCCACACCACCCAGGAGTACTCTGATTGTGCCTTCATGGTTGACAATGAGGCCATCTACAACATTTCTCGAAGAAACCTCGATACTGACAGTCCAACCTACACTACCCTTCACTGCCTAATAAGCCAGATTGTGTCCTTTATCACTGCTTCCCTCAGGTTTGATGGAGCCCTGAATATTGATCTAATTGAATTCCAGACCAACCTGGTGCCCTATCCCTGCATCCACTTCCCTCTGGCCACATATTCCATTTTCATCTCTGCTGAGAAAGCCCACCATCTGCTTTCTGTAGCAGAGATCAGCCAACCAGATGGTGAAATGTGACTCTTGCCATGGTAACTAGATACATCATGGCTTGCTGCCTGTTGTACCATTGTGACATGGTTCCCAAGGATGCTGCCATTGCCACCATTAAGACTAAGTGTAGTATCTAAGTGTAGTACTAAGTGTAGTAATCATGGCTTCAAAGTTGTCATGAATTACCAGCCTTCCACTGCGGTACCTGGTGGAGAACTGGCCAAAGTACAGCAAGTGATGTATGTACTGAGCAACACCACAGCTATTGCTGAGGCCTGGGCTCACCTGGCCTTGTATATGCCAAGCATACCTTTGTCTACTGGTACATGGATGATGGCATGGAGGAAAGAGAGTTTTCAGAAGCCCCTGAGGACATGGCTGCCCTTGAGAAAGATTATGAGGAAGTTGGTGTGGATTCTCTTCTAAGAGAGGATGAGGAAGAAGGAGAGGAATACTAGTTACCATTCCTTTCAGCCCTGCAACATGTCATACTCAGAACTTCAGGTTCAACAGCTTCTTTCTGGTTAGATTTTCTTTGCTTTTACCTGTGATCATGTCTGTCTTTTTTATGTATACCTATTAGATTTTCCCCTCATGTTTCAAAGTAAGACATTGTGAAGGAAAAAAACTAATTAAGAAACATACCAACCAGGAGCTCTTTAGGTCCTGATGTTTTAAAAAATGAAAGTTTTATGAGATAATTAAAAATCTGAATGCTGCCCATTTAATATTAAGAATGTAACGTTTTTTAAATGTAGGTGTAATAATGGTATTGTCATTATATTTTTTAAAAAATCTTGTTTTAGGAATACTGAAAAATGTATGGATGGAATGATATTATTTTTGGAATTTGCTTCAAACCATCTGGGATGGAAGAGTAGGTGGGGCATAAACAGAACAAGACCTGCTCCTAGTTGAGCACTATTGAAGCTGGATGGGATCCTGGGGGAGTCATAGCACTATTCTGTCTACTTTTGCATATATTCAAAAATTCCCATGATAAAAACTTTCTAAAAATAAGTATTTAAATATTAAGTAGGTAAAAGAACACTGATCATTTATTCAACATAGTTTAAGATGTTTTTTAAAAAATTAGAACAACTGAGTCCTGGACAGGTGACTAAGATGGTTGAAACGTCAACTTCTGCACCAAGGAGTTGCAGGTTTGATTCCCAGTCAGGGCATGTATGGGAAGCAAGCAATCAAAGTTTCTGTCTCACATCGATGTTTCTCTCTCTCTCTCCCTTCCTCGCTCCCTAAAAAAAACAAAACATATCCTCGGGTGCAGATTTAAAAAATTAGAGCCCGTCAACTTCCGGCAAGATGGAGGCATAGGTGGACACATCGTACCTCCACGCACAACCAAGATTAGAACAACAACAATTTAGAGCTAGAATAACACCCAGAACTGATAGAGAATTTAACTGAATGGAAGTCGGACAGCCAAGAAGTTGAAGTAGACCCGTTCATCCAGACTGGTAGGAGGAGCGGAGCCAGGCCGGCGTGGGTTGGCAGCGGTTCTTGGTGATTGGGGAGAACTCAGCGTGAACTCGGCGCGAACTCAGCGCATAAGCCATCGGGGTGCGCAAGATCGCAGCGGTGGACCCTGAGTGCGCAAGCAGCAGCTGGCGGACCCAGTGAAGCAGCGATTGTGGACCAGGGCAGAGTGCACAAACCAGGATCCCAGAGAAGGAACTGTGATTCCAAGAGAACGGAACTACCGCCATTGTTCCCTCCCGCCCCTGCACCTGCCCCCACATACAATGTCACAATCTAGTGACTGGGGTGCCCAGCCCAGGTAAACACCTAAGGCTCCACCCCTCACCATAACAAGAGTGACCAGACAGGGGGGAAAAAAAGGAGAGACAGAGACATGTCTCCAACAGAAGAACAGATCAGTCCCCCAGGACTCATCCTTTTGAGCGACCAAGAAATAGCCAATCTATCAGATGCACAGTTCAAAACACTGGTTATCAGGAAGCTCACAGAATTGGTTGATTTTGGGTGCAAATTAGATGAAAAAATGCAGGTTACCATAAAAGAGATGAAGGAAGATGCACGGAGAGCCAATAGTGATGGGAAGGAAACTGGGTCTCAAAACAATAGAGTGGACCAGAAGGAAGCAAAAAACAACCAAGCAGGAAAACATGATGAAATAAGAATTCAAAAAAATGAGGAGAAGCTTGGGAGCCTCCAGAACATCTTTAAACATTCCAACATCCGAATTATAGGGGTACCAGAAGGATAAGAGGAAGAGCAACAAGTGGAAGAGTTATTTGAACAAATAATAAAGGAGAACTTCCCTAATATGGCAAAGGAAATAGACTTCAAAAAAATCCAGGAAGCACAGAGAATCCCAAAGAAGTTGGACCCAAGAAGAAACACACCAAGGCACATCATAATTACATTAGCCAAGGTAAAAATGAAAGAGAAAATCCTAGAAGCAGCAAGAGATAAGGGGACAGTAATCTACAAAGGAGTTCCCATTAGACTGTCAGCTGATTTCTCAAAAGAGACCTTACAGGCAAGAAGGGGCTGGAAAGAAATATTCCAAGTCATGAAAGACAAGGACCTACATCCCAGATTGCTCTATCCAGCAAAGCTCTCATTTAGAATGGAAGGGCAGATAAAGTGCTTCACAGAGAAGGTCAAGTTAAAGGAGTTCATCATCACCAAGCCCTTATTTTATGAAATGCTAAAGGGACTTATCTAAGAAAAGAAGATAAAGAAAAAACATGTATAGTAAAAGGACAGCAAACTCACAATTATGAACAACCACACCTAAAGCAAATCCAAAAGAAACTAAGCAAACAACTAGAACAGGAACAGAACCACAGAAATGGAGATCACATGGAGGGTTAGCAACAGGGGAGTGGGAGGAGGAGAGAGGGGGGAAAAGGTACAGAGAATAAGTAGCATAGAATGTAGATTGGAAATAGATAGGGGGAGGGTAAGAATAGTATGGGTAATGTAGAAGCTAAGGAACTCATAAGTATGACACATGGACATGAACTAAAGGGGGGATATGGGTGGGAGAGGGTGTACAGGGTGGAGGGGAGTGAAGGGGGGAATGGGACAACTGTAATAGCATAATCAATAAAATATATTTAAAAATTAAAATTAAAATTAAAATTAAAATTAAAATTAAAAAAAAATTAGAGCCCTGGTTGGTGTAGCTCATTAGATTGAGTGTGGGCTGTAAACCAAAGGGGTCGCCAGTTGGATTCCCAGTCAGGGCACATGCCTGGGTTGTGGGCCAGGTCCCCAGTGGAGGCCATGTGAGAGGCAACCACACATTGATGTTTCTCTCTCTCTCTTTCTCCCTCCCTCCCTTCCCCTCTCTCTAGAAGTAAATAAATAAGATCTTTAAAAAAAAATAGAGGCAACTGAAATGCAAGTAAACTAATATTTTTGGTACACTCTGGAATATACCCCTGCTACAAATTTGTTTTATATGAAAAATGTAACTTTTAGTTCAGTTAAAACATTACAAAGTTATTTACATGTCCATTATTTAAAATGTAATAATACATAAGAGAGTAAAGTATACTCTCCTTCTCTCTCAATTCCTCCTTCTTGTGTATTTTTCATAGGCATTTTCTGGTCTCATATAAATGTTTAGATATTACTGCTTGCAACTTAACAATGTATGGACACTTTTCCACATCAGTTAAAGTTATCTTATTCTTTTTAACAACTGTACACAATTTCATTCATGGATATAACATTTTAAACTAGTTCCTAATAATGGATACTTAGGTGATCTTTGACTTTTGCTACTTTTAAAAATGTTGTAAAACATATTTATAGGATACATTCCTAGAAATGGAATACTGTGATACAACCCCATGTTATTGTAAAGATGTGTATGTGTGTTCTGTGTGTATGTATGTGGATAGTATTTTGACAAATGAGTATAAACTCATTCTTTCTAGTTCCTTTTTACCTCACATCCTTTCCACCATAAAATCTGGACCCTGAGACGTGCTTACCACCCTCCAGAGGGCTACAACACAGAGTAAGAAATGAGTCATAAAAAATAGAATCTTGATTCTCATGACAGAGACAGAAGCTTTGAGAGGAAATACATTTTTTTAAAGATTTTATTTATTTTTAGACAGAGGGGAATGGAGGGAGAAAGAGAGGCAGAGAAATATCAATGTGTGGTCGCCTCTCGCACACCCCACCACTGGGGATTTGGCCCACAACCCAGGCATGTGCCTTGACTGGGAATCGAACCAGCAACCCTTTGGTTCGCAGGCCAGCTCTCAATCCACTGAGCCACACCAGCTAGGGCAGGAAATACTTTTTGAGTTACCAAAACCTAGACTGAATACCAAACTGTCAAATTTTATACCATAAACAATTGATTCAAGAAAATTTCATGATGATGAAGAGCATCATTATGATGCTCTAAGAGCACATTGTTCTACCCAAGAGGAGATTTAAAGTCACTGGGAAGGATGAAGAATTTCAAGGAGCCCTGGCTGATGTGGCTCAGTGGATTGAGTGATGGACTATGAAGCAAAGGGTTGCCAGTTCTATTCCCAGTTAGGGCACATGCCTGGGTTGTGGGCCAGGTCCCAGTAGGGGACGTATGAGAGGCAACCATACATTGATGTTTGTCTCCCTTCCTTTCTCCCTCCTTTCCCCTCTCTCTAAAAATAAATTAAATCTTTAAAAATAAACAAGAACTTCAGGGTAGAATGAGAGCCATGGAATTGTAAACTGATGGTATCTCTGAAAACTAACCTGGCTCGGCCTGGAAAAAACTGAGGAATCAAATAGCTCAAGGATACAAAAGGACCTCTGAAGAGCCCTGAGCCCTGCAAGGCAAGAGTTGTATGGCAGGCTGTCTGGGTAAGTCTCCTGGGAAGGTGGCATAAGCACAACCTCATGCAGTCCTGAGTGATGGAAGTGGTGGAGAGAAGGGGGCCAGAAAGACTCAGAAAACACTGAAATTTTCCCATAATATTCAGCCATAATATCAAAAAATAAGAATTCTTACAACTCAATAGCAAAAAAAGTCAAACAATCAAACTAAAACATGGATAAGATCTGAAAAGACAATTTTCCAAAGAAGATATACAGATGGCCAACAGGTATGTGAAAAAATGCTGAACATCATTAGTGGTGAGGGAAATGCAAATCACACCCTTTATGCCTATATGAGACAATACCTCACACCAATCAGAATGGCTATTATCCAAAAGACATGAAATGACAAGTGTTGAGGAGGTTGTGGAGAAAAGTTCAGCCTTGTGGACTGTTGGTTAAAATTTGCACTGGCACAGCCACTAAGGAAAATAGTATGAAAGATCCTCATAAAATTAAGAATAGATCTATCATATGACCTAGTAATCCTTCTTCTGGGTATTTATATAACAGAAAGAAAAAAAAAATGACTTCTGGCCAAGATGGAGGCATAGGTAGAACACTGTGCCTCCTCGCACAACCAAAATAAGGACAACAATTTAGAAACAAAATAACAACCAGGACTGACAGAAAACTGAACTGTATGGAAGTATGACAACCAAGGAGTTAAAATAGACACATTCATCCAGACTGGTAGAAAGGACAGAGTTGGGCGACTGGGTGGAAAAAGGTTGTGGAACCAAAAGCGGTGGCACTGGGCATGCAAGGCACCCCAGGCGCACAAGATGGCAATGAGTGGACCCTGGGCACGCAGGTGGCAGCTGGCAGACCCCAGGCATGGGGTGGCAATGGTGAAACCCAGCGAGTTGGCAACTGTGAAGTGAGGCACTGTGCACAAGGCGGCTGGCTAACCAGGAGGTCCCACATTTGCATGCAGATAATCCAGGTGAAACTGGGGGAGCGAGACAGACCTTGCAACCCAGGGTCCCAGCGCTGGGAAATAAAGCCTCAAACACTGATTGAAAACACCTGTGGGGATTGAGGCTCAAGGAGAGACTCCTAGACTCACAGGACAGTTCGTTGGAGAGACCCACAGGGTCCTAGAACATACACAAGCCCACCCACATGGGAATCAGCACCAGAAAGGCCCAGTCCGCTTGGGGGAAGTGGCAGAAGGGACTAAAATCCAAGAGAGAGTGGAGCAAGCACCATTGTTCCCTCTTGGACCCCACCCCCACATATAGCATCACAACCAAGCAACTGGGTTGACCCACCCTGGTGAACACCTAAGGCTCCGCCACTCACTATGTAACAGGTGTGTCAAGACAAAAAAAAGAAAAATGGCCTAAATGGAAGAACAGATCAAAGCTCCGGAACAAATACAACTTAAGCCATGAAGAGATAGCCAACCTATCAGATGCACCGTTCACAGCACTGGTGATCAGGATGTTCACAGAATTGGTTGAACTTGGTCACAAATTAGATGGAAAAATGAAGGCTAAGCTAAGTGAAATTAAGGAAAATGCACAGGGAACCAATAGTGATGGGAAGAAAACTGGGACTCCAATCAATGGAGTGCACCAGAAGGAAGAAAGAAACAACAAACAGAAAAGAATGGAGAAATAAGAGTTCGAAAAAAATGAGGAGAGGCTTAGGAACCTCAAGGACATCTTTAAACATTCCAACATCCAAATTATCGGGGTATCAGAATGAGAAGAGGAAGAGCAACAAGTGGAAAAGTTATTTGAATGAATAATAAAAGAGAACTTTCCCAATCTGGCAAAGGAAATAGACTTCCAGGAAGTCCAGGAAGCTCAGAGAGTCCCAAAGAAGTTGGATGCAAGGAAGAACACACCAAGGCACATCATAATTACACTAGGCAAGGTCAAAATGAAGGAGAGAATCCTAGAAGCAGCAAGAGATGAGACAATAACCTACAAAGGAGTTCCCATTAGACTGTCAGCTGATTTCTCAAAAGAGATTTTGCAGGCAAGAAGGGGCTGGAAAGAAGTATTCCAAGTCATGAAAGTCAAGGACCTACATCCAAGATTACTCTATCCAGCAAAATTTTCATTTAGAATGGAAGGGCAGATCAAGTGCTTCTCAGATAAGGTCAAGTTAAAGGAGTTCATCATCACCAAGCCCTTATTATATGAAATGTTAAAGGGACTTATCTAAGAAAAAGAACATAAAAAATATGTATAGTAGAAGGACAGCAAACTCACAATTATTAACAACCACACCTAAAATAAAAACAAACTAAGCAAACGACTACAACAGGAACAGAACCACAGAAATGGAGATCACATGGAGGGTTAGCAACAGGGGAATGGGAGGAGGAGAGAGGGGGAAAAGGTACAGAGAATAAGTAGCATAGATGGTAGGTAGAAAATAGACAGGGAGGAGGGCAAGAATAGTATGGGAAACGTAGAAGCTGAAGAACTTATGAAACATGGACATGAAGTAAATGGGGAAAATGTAGGTGGGAGACGGTGTTCAGGGTGGAGGGGAATGAAGGGGGAAAAATGGGACAACTGTAATAGCATAATCAATAAGATATATTTTTAAAAAGAAACAAAAACACTAATTTGAAAAGGTATCTGTGCCCTCATTTCACTGTAGCATTATTTACAATAGTGAGGCTATGGAAGCAACCTAAGTGTTCATCAATGGATGAATGGATAAAGAAAATGTAGTGTACAAATACATTAGAATATTATTCAGCCATTAAAAATGAATGGATTTTTTGTTTTGTTCATTAGGTTCCACTTAAAGGTGAGATCATATGGTATTTGTCTTTCACTGCCTAGTTTATTTCACTTGACATAATGCTCTTCAGATCCACCTATGCTGTTACAAAGGGTAGGAGCTCCTTCTTTCTTTCTGCTGCGTAGAATTCCATTGTGTCAATGTACCATACTTTTTTGATCCATTCACTTACTGATGGGCACTTAGGTTGCTTCCAGCACTTAGCTATTGTAAACTGGGCTGCTATGAAAAAAAAATGAATGAATTTTGTCCTTTTTTACAGCATGAATGGACCTTATAGGCATTATACTAAGTGAAATAAGCTGTAGAGAATGAAAACTATTATATGATCCTGCCCTGGTTGGTGTGGCTCAGTGGACTGAGTGATGGACTTTGAACTGAAAGGTCACCAGTTCGATTCCCAGTCAGGGCACATGTGTGGGTCACAACCAGGTCCCCCATTAGGGACCTGTGAGAGGCAACCTATCAATGTATCTCTCAGACATTAATGTTTCTCTCTCTCTCTTTTTCCTTCCCTTCCTCCTCTCTAAAAAAAGTAAATAAATAAAATCTTAGGAAAATAATATTGTATGATCCTTCTTTTTTGTATAATCCTTCTTATATGTGGAATCTAAAAAAGAAAAAAAAAATGCTACAAGCTCATACATACAGAGAACAGATTGGTGGTTGCCAGAGATGAGAAATGGAAGAAGGACAGCAAAGGATAATTAAAAATAATAATTATGCCCACAATTTAGTTAAGTATTAATGTTCAATTAATATGCATATATGCATATTTGAATACGCACACACACACACACACAAACACTTGCAGGTAAAAGATCCAATCATTCTACAAACAAACACATGCAAAAAAAAAAAAAAACAGCGTTGGTGAGAATCTGGGGAACTTGAAACCCTTGTGCATGATTAATGGGAATGCAAAATGGTACAGCCACTATGGAAAAGGGTGTGGTGCTTTGTCAAATCTCATTTTTGTATTATCTGGATTTAGACAGGGAATTCGTAGACTAAGGATCTGAAAAATGCCATGCTCAGCATTTTCTGTAACTGCCATGTCACTGAACTTCCTGTTTGGGGCACAATGCCCCTTCCACAGAACAGCTTTTTCCTACTGGATGAGCCTCATCATGCTTAAAGGTAGGGAATTCCAGGACTACTAGTCAAGATACAGGTGTAGGTAGACATGCTTCACCTCCTCGCACAACCACACAGATAATTACAACTAAATCTCAAAACTAATAACACCAGAACTGTCAGAAAATTGAACTGTGTGGGAGTCTGACAACCAAGATTTAAAGAAGCCACATTAATCCAGATGGTTAGGAGGGGCAGAGACACAGAGATGGCAGCTGCGGCGGATTGGGCACAGGCAGTCCCACATTCATGTGTGGTAGATAAAAATTGGGAGGGATACCTTCGGAGCAAGTGAACCCAGCCCTAGGTCAGACTGCATAACACAGGGTTCCAGTGCAGGGAAGATAAATCCCCATAACATCTGGCTGCAAAAATCAGTGGAGGTTGGGGTGGCAGAAGAAACTGCCAGATTTTCAGGAAACTGCCTTTAAAGGGCCCACATGGTCTTAAAATGTACACAAACCCACCCACTCTGAAATACAGCACTAAGGAAACAGATGGAAGGGTCAGCCACATACAGGGAGTAGGTGCAGTGACTGGAAATGGGGCAAGTGCTGGGAAAATCCCCAGAAGCCAGGCAGTGGCACAGTCCCCTCTCCAAGCCATCACCCCAAACAGAGCCACAAAGCAGTGAAGCAGGTTGCCTCACCCTGGAGATTACCTAAGTCTCCAACCCACTCAATTTACAGAGAGTCAAACCAGCTTTACCTAATACACAGAAACAAACACAGGAGGCTGAAAAATTGAGGAGACAAAGAAATATGGCACAAATGAAAGAACATAACAAGAGCCCAGAAAACGAATTAAACAAAATGGAGATAGCCAATCTGTTAGATGCAGAGTTCAAAACACTGGTGATCAGGATGCTCAAAGAATTGTGTATGGCAACAACATAAAGGAAGAAATTAAGGTTACACAAAGTGAATTAATGAAAAATTTATTTTCTTAACAAGGAACTGACAGTCAAGGGAGGAAATCCAGGATTTACATCAATGATTTGGAACATAAAGAAGAAAGAAACATTCAACCAGAACAGAAAGAAGAAACAAGAATTCAAAAAATGAGGATAGCATAAGAAGACTGTTTCTGTTCTGCTTGTTCATTTATTTTGATTTTTAGATTCCTCATATAAGTGAAATCATATGGTATTTGTCTTTCTCTGTTTGGCCTGTTTCATTCAGCACAGTTCCTTCTAGGTTCATGCATGTTTTTGCAGATGGCAAGACTTCATTCTGCTTTATGGCTGAGTCATATTCCATTGTATATATACACCACTTCTTCTTTATCCATTCATCTATTGATGGACACTTAGGTGGCTTCCATACCTTGGCTATTGTAAATAATGCTGAAATGAACATATGAGTGCATATGTCTTTTCAATTTAGTGTTTTAGGCTTCTTTGGATAAATACCAAGAGTAGAATGTCTGGGTCCTTCTTTGTCTCTTATTAAGTTTTTGTTCTAAAGTCTATTTTGTCTGGTATAAGTATTGCTACCCCACCTTTTTTCATTTCCATTTTCATGAAATATCTTTTTCCATCCCTTTACTTTCAGCCTGTGTTTTTTTAATCTGAAATGAGTCTCTTGTAGACAGCATATATAAGTATTTTGTTTTATTACCATTCAGCCACCATAGGTCTTTTGATTGGAGCATTTAATTCATTTGCATTTAAAGTAATTGTGGATGGATGTCTACATACTGTCATATTATTATTCATATTTTTATTCTCCTCTCCCTCTTACCCCCCTCCCCCTCTTCTTCTTCAAGACCCTTGCCCTGGCCAGGTAGCTCAGTTGGTAGAGCTTTGTCCTGATATACCAAGGTTGTGAATCCAATCCCCAGTCAGGGCACATGTGAGAATCAACCAATGAATGCATAAATAAGTGGAACAACAGATTGCTGTTTCTCTCTTTTTCCCTCTTTTCTGTCTATAAAATCAATTTTAAAAAAGATTCTCTGTGTTTAAGGTTTACCATTATAATTATGATGTGTCTTGGTGAAGTGTGCTCACCTGCCCGCAGTGAGCATGGAACGCTGCAGATGGCTCGTCAAAACATGAGAAAAAACATACACAGCGACAACTAGGTCCTGTGGGGAAATAGGAACAGAAGGGCCACTCTCTCTAGTGGAGAGAATGCCGTATCTATTCCCAAGCAGATTTTTATTGAGAATACAGGCTTAGTTTGTGGATTCACAGTCTGGCAGAAAAGATCAAAAGAAGTAGGTGACTTACAAAGGTGCAGACAGAACTCCTGCTGTGATTCTGGGCAGAAATTGGAGTTTTATCATATGAAAGGACTACAGGTTCCAAAGGTTTCCTGTCTGTGCCTGTCCTGTCTGTTATTAACTTAATAACATCCTCCAGCAAACAGATCTCACAGGATCTTGCATATTCTATGTCCCAGGCCTGATTACCCCGGGGGTCTGCCATTTCTGGTCTGGGCCGCCCCTGCAGGCCTGAGTTAATAGAGAAGGCAAAGGCAGCAAGGAGACTTGGATTTCTCACAAGGACTCAGGCTTTGACAAAGCTGAGGGGGCAGGGGTTGATGTTGATCACCCCTTCATTTCCATAGCCCCGTGAGTCTCTTCCCTTAGGGCATTGCCATGTGATCGAGTCTGTCTTAGATTCATTCTTTTTCTTAGAGAATTGTTACCTGTCTTTGACTGCCGATCATGCAAGGGAGCCAGGCATTAGAACAGGCGGCGTTCATGCCAGGTAAATAAGTTTTGTCTCCTTAGTGGCTTCTGGTCTGGAGCTCTTTCACTCAGCCTAAATCACAGGGGGTTACAGCTTCCTGAAACCAGGCAGGGTGGTCCCCAGCATCTTGGTATGGGCCTTTTTTGGTTGTGTTGTTTGGGACTCTCTGCACTTGCTGGGCTTGTATGCCTATTTTCATTACCAGGTTAGGGAAGTAGTCCATCATTATTTTTTTCATATAGGTTTTCAATTCCTTGTTCTTTGTCTTCTCCTTCTGGCACCCCAATAATGTGAGCATTGGTACACTTGAAGTAGTCCCAGAGGCTCCTTAAACTATCCTCATTTTGGATTCTATTTTTTAAAAGATTTTATTTCTTTTTAGAGAGAGGGGAAGGGAAAGAGAAAGAATGGGAGAGAAACATCAGTGTGTGGTTGCCCTTTGTGTGCTTCTTACTAAGGATCTGGCCTGCAACCCAGGCATGTGCCCTGAGGGGAATTGAACCTGTGACCCTTTGGCTTGCAGCCTGGTGCTCAATCCACTGAGCCATAATAGCCAGGCTGGATGTTTGTTTTTGTTTTGTTGTTGTTATTGTTGTTGTTGTTGTTTTGCTGTTCTGACTGGGTGTTTTCTACTTCCTTATCCTGCAAAGTGCTGATTGATTCTCTACTTCATCTACTTCATTGTTGATTCCCTGTAATGTATTCTTCATTTCAGTTAATGTATTCTTTATGACTGGCTCCTTTTTATGTTTTCTTTCTGTATTGTTGTGTTTTCTAACTTTTTGTTGAAGTTCTCTCTATATTCATCTACTCTTCCACTAAGGTCATTCAGCATACTTATCACTACTGTTTTGAACTCTGCATCTGGTAAGTTGCTTGTCTCCATTTTGTTTCATTCTTTTTCTGGAGTTTTGTTCTGTTCTTTCATTTGGGATGTTTGTCTCCTCATTTTGGCTGTTCCTGTGTTTGTTTCTATGTATTAGGTAGAGCTGCTATGTCTCCCATACTTGGTAGAATGGCCTTATGTAGCAGGTGTCCTGAAGGGCCCAGTGGTACAGCCTTCTGAATCACCAAAGCTGGACACTCAGGTGTACCTGTGTGGGCTGTGTGCACTCTCCCGTTAAGTTGAGCCTTGATTGCTGTTGACATGTCAATGGGTAGGATTTACCCCCAGGCCAACATGCTATGAGGACTGGCCATGATCACAGTGAAGAATCTGCTGTGCAGGGGCTGACCCCACAGAGCAGAACTTGCTTCTATAGGTTTCTGGTACCTGATAAGTCTGCCCCTTGAGTGCACCCTTTCTGGAGGTGGTTGGGTGACACTCCAGCATGGTCTGCACTGTCCACTGGGTGTCTTGGCTCTGGGGCCTCCCGGAAGGTTCAGGCCAAGGTCAGCTACCACCTGTGCCCTGCCCAGGGTCACCAACAGGAGCTACAATCTGAACTGCAGATGGTGCTATTTGTGCTGGGCTAGGAGGTACCCAGGAGAGGCTAAGCTTCAAACAAAGGCTGGTTGTCACTAGTGCCGGACCTTGGGCCACTTAGCAAGGAGTACAGGGCATGCTGTGGCCAGATGCTATTTTTTCAGGGTTTGTGAACTTTTGAGAGCTTTAGGAAAGTTCACAGCATGAGCCAAGAGAGCTGTTTGTATGAAAAACCTACTGGAAAGGGTTTGGATGGGCTGACAAGTTGGGTGGGGCTGTAGGGTCTTTGGAATCAGCAGGATGGGATGAACCCTGTTTACCAGGTTGATGGACACTCAGACATGGTGCCTGCCTGCCAATTCTGGTGGGGACAGGGCTCAGTAAAGAAACAATGGCCTCTGCCAGCATTCCTGTCTGGGAGAAAGCTGCCTCTCCAGTCTTCACACTGAAGCCAAACAATTCATTCCCTCCCTGCATGTCCCTGTATGGCACCTTTCAAGCTGCTGTGCCAGTGTTGGAGCTCAGAGGGAGTGAGTCCTAGTAAGTCTGTGTGCAGGCTCTTTAAGAGGAAAACCTGAATACTGGGAGCCCTTGGTCTCACTTAGCCACAATCCCCATCTGTTTCCACAGCCAGAAGTTATGGGGACTTATCTTTCCAGCACTGGAAATGTGGACTGGGGGTTCTGAAGTGGGGCTGGGACTATCGTTCATTAGAGGGGACTTCTAATGTGGTAAGTAGCTGACATACTCCTACCAATTTTTAACCACCACATGTGGGTGTGGAACTAGCCCATTCCCCGTCTCTGCCCCTCCTATCAGCCTTGAAGTGGCTTCTTCTTTATGTTGTTAGTTATAGGACTTCTGTTCAGCCACATTTCAGATGGTCTGCATGATGGTTTTTCTGTAGTGTAGTTATAATTTTGTTGTGGTTGTGGTAGTAGTACTTTAAAAGGGTTATTCCATCAATTTCTTCTTGTGTGTTTTGTTGAGTTACTTTTTTTTTAAGATTTCACTTATTTATTTTTACGGAGAGGGGATGGAGAGAAAGGGAGAGGAACATCAGTGCATGGTTGCCTCTCCCATGTTCCCTGCTGGGGATCTGGCCTGCAACCCAGGCATGTGCCCTGACTGGGAATTGAACTGGCAGCCCTTTGGTTTGCAGGCTGGCACTCAATCCACTGAGCCACACTAGCCAGGGTGAAATTTACTTTTTAAAACATTACTTTTACTTTCTAATTTCTAAGAGTAAACATGTAGTCAAGAAAATGTGGAAAATACAAAAAGATGTAAATAACAATTTTTTATTAACTTTCGACAGAGGAAACTGTGAATATATTTGAATATTTCATTCCAGCATATTCATGAGTGTATGTGTACATACTTTTTTAAATGAAACACTTCATGAATTTTCATATCATCCTTGTGCAGCTCCCATGCTAATCTTCTCTGTATCATTCTAGTTGCAGTATATGTGCTGCTAAAACAGGCAATGCATACATTTTTTAACATATAAATTATTTTATTATTGTAATTAGATCTTCGCAATTAAAGTTGTCTTTTCACCATCTGTGTTTTGTTAACATGAAATGAAATTGTAGTTATAAGGAAATCTGTTGCCTAGGGAACAATAATTGTACATTCAGTTTAACAGAAATAAGAGAATATTTGTCTTAAAATGGAAGATTGTTACCTAGCCTTTTGCCATGCAATTACGTTATAAAAAATTTCAATTTCAAAAGTGAAAATTATTTGTGCTATTTAAACTTTAAGGGTTAGAATGTTTAAATGCCATATCAGCTCCTTAAAAAGAAAAACAAAGTGATCCATAATATGTCTTCTCATGCAAGAGAGAATTTAGATGTACAATTAACATGAAAATCATATATCAGACTTCTGCAGTCAATTTTTCAACATACCTTATCCAGCTTTTATTCATAGTGCTAATATAGTTTTGAAGAGATGTGGTATTTTCTCTTTGTAGTCTCACTTTCCCACATTATGGAAGTACAGTTTCACACATACACATAACATGATGATAGACAATAAAATATAGTAAATTAGATTTTTAAATTTCAGTTCTAAGTTTCCTTGTCAATACCAGTAGATAAGTACGTAGGCAGTAATACTACTCAAAGAGATTCAGACAACAAAAAAATATATTTAATGGTTTTAGAGGTGGTTGAGGGGAGACACAAGCACTAATCAGCATTACTAGAATCAGTAAGGATGTTAAGCTGCCAACATCTAAATTGATAATTCAATCCTTGGCAGCAGTTTTGTTGTCTGGACAACAAACAAAAGTTGTCCAGACCACTAGTGCCTTAGGTTCTGGTAGAAAAATTCCTCTATTTTGAGGTTTCTTCCACTCGCTTCAAACTCACTCACAACCAAGCCTGTACTCCCTCCCAAAGTCCCAGGTCCAGGGTTCCCCACGAGCCTGGTTACTAGCCAGGCGTAGCTGCACGGGCGAGTCCCTCCTGGTCTCGGTGGTGGTGGTGGTGGGTGTTCAGACCCTAGGGACGTGACTGCTCCGCCCCAGCTCTGCTCGCCTCCTTATCTTGAGCAGCTCGACGTCCCCAGCCAACCGCAAGCTGAGGAGTCTTGGGAGCTCTGGGGACCACGGGTTTGGGTCCACACCCTTGCTGAAATTTGGCGCGGAGTTTCGGCACCAGCAAGATCTTTTGTGGCAGGGTCGGGGAAGAGAGCCGGTGCACGATCCTGGCTCTGCTCTGCGAGTTCTCGCTCCAGTCCCCCCTCGAAGGGGACCCGTGGCCACTGTCGTTGTGTGTGCATGTTTTGATAACATAATTGAATTCCTTTATTTATACTTTATCTTTTTTGAAATTTAATATTGCATTAGTATAGTTTACTCATTAAAATAGCTTAATAAACATTTCCCTCATTAGAAATGTTGAATTACAAAACATCTCTGTGGCCCTGGCTGGTGTGGTTCAGTGAACTGAGCACTGGCCAATGAATCAAAGGGTCGCCAGTTTGGTTCTGGGTCAGCTCCCCAGTGGGGATGAATACAAGAGGCAACCACACATTGATGTTTCTCTTTCTCCTTCCCTTCCCCTCTTTCTAAAAAATTTATTCTTAAAAATATAAAAATAATTTTTTAAAATTTTCTGTGTTTCTGTATACTTATTTGACTAATAGGTTAAATAGTATACATATGTCAGGAAGGTTATGTAAATTAAATGAGATAATGTAGCAGTGCCCAGTATGTGGACTGAAAAATAATAGGCATAAATTTCCCTCATCCCTGTGCACGTCTTTTGTAGTATGCTTTAGCTGCCATTCTGACCAAAATTGAAGCCCATTTCTTCACTTCCTTGATTCTTTCCACAGCTTGCTGACTTGTTTTGAGCAATCAAAAGTGGCAAAATGAAGTTATGTAGCAAATGAGCCAAGTTTTAAAGATGCCTTGCAGCTTCTGCTTTTGTTCTTTTAGAACTCTGAGACTGCAATTTGAAGAAGACTGGATTGGCCTGTTAAAAGACAAATGGCCTAGCCAAGAGCCAGCAACATCACTAGATAGGCAGGTGAAGTTATCTTAGACCATTTAATCCCAACCCCCAAAGTGAACTTAGAGGTAAGTATAGATACAGGACAAAAGCCTGTAGAGACCAGAACTGCCTAGTTGAGGCCAGCAAAAATAAAGAAATGTCTTAAGCTTCTGTTTTCTAGGTGTTTGTTGTGCAGCAATAAAAAATAACCAATACAGCAATCAATAAATATTAACTCATTACCATGTAAATTTGAAAAGAGAGAACATGACACTGAGATTGTTTTAAGCACTTGAATATTTTAAATTTATTATTGATTTTAATGAGAGAAAGGGAAAGAGAGAGAGAGAGAGCGAGAGAATCAATTTGTTGCTCCACTTATTTATGCATTCATCAGTTGCTTCTGGTACATGCCCTGATGGAAGTTAAAAACTGCAACCTTGACATATGGGGACTATGCTCTAACCACCTGACCAGGGCTTTTCCTAAACACTTTAAAATGTTAATCACTTAACATATATTTTAGTGTCAGGTATATATAAAGGAGGGCCTTTAATTTTGATGCCACAGTGGATATCAAAACCACAAAGTCCCAGTCCAGCCAAGATGGAAGCATAGGTAGAAATGCTTCACTTCCTCACACAACCAAAAGAAGGATAACAACCAATTTAAAAACAATGAACAACCAGAACTGCCAGAAAAATCAAACTGCATGGAACTCTGACAACAAAGGAGTTAAAGAAACATTCATCCAGACTGGTAGGAGGGGGAAGAGATAGGCAGCAGGGAAGGCAGAGAGGAACCTCACAGGCAAGGAGGGGCTGGCTACTGGGAAACTACAGATTCAAAACCTCTAGCGGTAAAATACTGTGGGGGCTGAGAAGGCGGGAGAAACTCCCAAACTCACAGGAGAGTTTGTTGGAAAGTTGGGCTAGAGCTGAGCGAGCAAGCAGCATTGTTCCCTCTCCATAGGCAGCACCACAACCCAGCCAAGAGGGTTGCTCTGCCCTGGTGAATACCTAAGTTTCTGCCCCCTTACAACTTAACAGGTGTGCAAGACAAAGGAATATGGCTCAAATGAAAGAACAGATCAAAACTCCAGAAAAAGGGCTAAGCAATGAGGAGACAGACAACCTATCAGATGGAGTTCAAAACACTGGTAATCAGGATGCTCACAGAAATGACTGAGCTTGGTTGCAAATAAAGGAAGAAAGGAAGGTTACCCAAAGTGAAATGAAGGAAAATATACAGGGAACCAACAATGAAAGGAGGGAAATCAGGACTCAGATCAACAATTTGTAACAAAAGGAAGAAATAAACATCCAACTGGAACAGAATGAAGAAACAAGAATTCAAAAAAAATGAGGAGAGGCTTTGGAACCTCTGGGATAATTTTAAGTGCTCCAACATCTGAATCATAGGGGCCCCAGAAGGAGAACAACAAGAGCAAAAAGTTGAAAACTTATTTGAACAAATAATAAAGGAAAACTTCCCCAATCTGGAGAAGGAAATATACTTCCAGGAAGTCCAGGAAACCCAGAGTCCCAAAGCAGGCCCCAAAAAATTGGACCCAAGGAGGAACACACTAAGGTACATCATAAGTAAGTTACCCAAGATTAAAGATAAGGAAACTTAAAAGCAACAAGAGAAAAGGAGACAGTTACCTACAAAGGAGTACCCATAAGACTGTCAGTTGATTTCTCAAAAGAAACCTTGGAGGCTAGAAAGGGCTGGAAAGAAGTATTCCAAGTCAAAGACAAGGATCTACATCCAGGAATACTCTATCCAGCAAAGCTGTCATTTAGAATGGAAGGTCATATAAAGTGCTTCCCAGATAAGGTCAAGTTAAAAGAGTTCAGCATCACCAAGATCTTATTATATGAAATGTTAAAGGGACCTATCTAAGAAACAGAAGAAGATCAAAAACTATGGACAATAAAATAACAACAAATTCATAATTATCAACAACTGAACCTAAAAAACAAAGACAAAAACTAAGCAAACAACTAGAACAGGGACAGAATCACAGAAATAAAGATCATATGGAGGGTTACAGTGGGGAGGGGGATGGAGAGAATTGGGGGGAAAAGGTACAGGGAATAATAAGCATAATTGGTAGGCACAAAATAGACAGGGGGAGGTTAAGAATAGTATAAGCAATAGAGAAGCCAAAGAACTTACATGTTCAACCTACAGACTTAAACTAAGGTGGAATGAAGGCAGGTGGGGGGTGCAGGGCTAAGGGGGGATAAAGGGGAGAAAAAAATTGGGACCATTGTAATAGCATAATCAATAAAATATACTTTAAAAAACTACAAAGTCATCTATTCACATTTCCTAATCCCAAAGAACTAATAAATTATTGAAGATTTTCCTTCATATGGAACCTTAGAATCAGGGCCAGAAGAGCCGCCCCAGGTCTTCCAAAAAAGTACTCTGTACAGGATTTCCAGTCAAGATGGTTGCATAGGGTAAACATGATCATCCTCCCACAACATCAAATTACAACTAAACTATAGAACAACTGTCAATCAGAACCATCAGAAATTGGGCTGAATTAAGTCCTATAACTATGAATTAAAGAAGAAACCACATCAAGACTGGTAGCAGGGGTGTAGGCACAGAATGGGCTGGTCTCACACCCAAGTGTGGCAGATAAAAATCAAGAGGGATATCTCAGGAGCAAAGGGTCCCAGCCCCACAGCCCAGGGTTCCAGTGTCAGGAAGAGAAGTCCCCCTAACTTCTGGCTATAAAACCTAGTGAGAATTGAGACTGTAGAAAACAGAAACTTCTGGACTCCCTGGCAGTTCCTCTTAAAGGGCTCACACACAGACTTACTCAAACTTACTCCTTCTGTGCTCCAGCATGGGGGCAGCAGGTTGAAAGGCACCAGAAAAATACGGGGAGGAACTGAATTGTCTGGCATCAGCACAAGAACTGGGGGGTAGCTTTCTCCCAGACAGAAGTGCTGGCAGAGGTCATTGTCCCTATTCTGCGCCCTTCCACCACAGAGCCACAGAGCCTGTAGGCAGGAACCATATCTGAGACTCCTTCAACCTGGCTTACATTGTTTGCCTCACCCTGGGGATTTCCTGAGGTCCGGCTCTGCCCAACTTTTGGGCCCAACCCAAGCTGTTTCCAGTGGCTTTTCCATACGAATGACTTGTCTTGGCCCATGCTTCAGATTTTCCTAAATTCTTTCAAATAGGCAGCATCTAGCTTCAGCAAGCACCATACATCTTGCTAAGTTAACCCAGGCCCAGCACTAGGAGCCGCTGGCCTTGGTTCACAGCTTGGCCTTGCCTGGGCATTTCCATGCCCAGCACAAGTTGCAACCATCTGCAGATCACTTTGTAGCTTATACTGTGTGACCCTGGGCAGAACACAGGTGGTGGCTGACCTAAGACATACCAAAAGCAATCAAGGCTCAACTAAAACAGGAGGGTGTATACAGTCCACATGGTGGGCACACCTTGAGTACCCAGCATTACCTGACATGGCAGGCTGTGCCACTGGACCCTGATATTAGGCAACTCCACCAAGTCTGGGAGACACAGTAGTTCTACCTAATACATAGAAACAAACACAAGGAGGTTGCCAAAATTAGGAAACAAAGAAACATGGCCCAAATGAAAGAACAGAACAAATCTCCAGGAAAAAAAAAAAGCTAAACAAAATGGAGATAAGTAAGCTACTAGATGTAGAGTTAAAAACATTGGTTATAAGGATACTCAAGGGACTTGGTGAGACCCTCAACAACATAAAGATCAAGTCAGAAAGAAGGATACACTACTTAAAGAAACAATTTATAGGGAATCAACAGTAGAGTGGATGAAGCTGAGAATCAAATCAGTGATTTGGAATATAAGGAAGGAAAAAACAACCAATTGAGAACAGCAAGAAGAAAAATAAAATAATACAAAAAAATGAGGATAGTGTAAGAAGCCTCTGGGACAACTTTAAGCATACCAACATTTGCATCATGAGGGAACCAGAAGGAAAAGAGGAAGAGCAAAGAATTAGAAATTTATTTGAAAAAATAATGACAGAAAACTTCCAAACTTGGTGAAGGATATAGACATACAAGTCCAAGATGTGCAGAGTTCCAAACAAGATGAACCTGAAGTGGCCCACACCAAGACACATCATAATTAAAATGCCAAAGGTTAAAGACAAAGAGAGAATCTTAAAAGCTGTAAGAGTAAGGCAGTTAGTTACGTACATGGGGAGTTCCCATAAGACTGCCAGCTGATTTCTCAAAAGAAACTTTGTGGGTAAGAAGGGACTGTCAAGAAGTATTCAATGTGATGAAAAGCAAGGACCTGCAATGTAGATTATTCTACCCAGTGAAGCTATCATTTAGAATTGAAGGGCAGTTAAAGAGCTTCCAGACAAGAAAAAGCTAAAGGAGTTCATCACCAGCAAACCAGTATTATATGAAATGTTAAATGGTCTTCTTTAAGAAGAAAAGGGAGATTAAAAATAACAATAAAATGGCAATAAACACATATCTATCAACAATTGAATCTAAGAAACAAAATAGACAAACAAACAGAATGGAAACAGAATCATAGACACAGAAACAGATACTAAGAATGTTTTGATGGTTGCCAGGTGGGAGGAATCAGGGGGATGGGCCAAAAGAGATGAAGGGATTAAGAAGTACAAGTTGGTAGTTACAGAATAGTTATGGGGATGTAAAATATGGCATAGGAAATATAGTAGCCAAAGAATATATATGCATGTTCTATGGACATGAACAACAGTGCAGGAATTGCCAAGGGAGTGTGTGTGTGTGGAGGGGGGGTGGGGTTGGGTGGAGGAGGGCAAAGGGGGGAAAATTGGGACAACTGTAATAGCATAATCAACAGAGCATAATTTTAAAAAAGTACTCCATAGAGATTTGATGGTTAAATACCTACCCAAATAATTCCCATAGCTGCTTTTTAAGAAACTGATAAAACATGCTGTCAGTATCTTGCAGTGACTGAAGGTTAGCACATCTTTATATAAATGTGCATTAGGAATTAAGAAAGATTTATAATTAAATAATTATGACAGCTATTTTATTTTTTTAAATAAAGTTTTCATGGGATTAGCAACCCATGGACAATTAACCTCTGAATTTGCCCCCCTTGCCTAAGGGCAAAATGATGTCGAATCTCCATGGCGATAATGATTAAGATGGCTCACAGTTGCTGAGTGCCTAGGTTGTGGCAGACACTAAGTCAACTACTTTAGATGCATTTATTTCTTTTTTTGTCTTTGTTGGATGCATTTATTTCTCATAAGATGCTATTTGGTATTTTATTATGATAATTTATGGATCAGGAATCTGTGACTCAGAGCAGTTAAATGATTCAAGATTAACCAGCTAGCAAATGACTAAGCTAAAGTTTAAATTTAAGGTCTACTTAACTCTACAGAGTAAACTTTTTTAACCACTAATTAATCCTTTTGGTTGACCTCTATAACGCACTTCTAGTGTTGTTGACACTCTGCAGACTCTTGAGGAAAAGGATGTGTTTAAAAAATATTTAATCTAATCATTCAAATGCTTAAAATAGGGGGTAAAGTGAGATATTTCAACTCTGTGACAAGCAAATGTAACCCCTCATTCTGTTCTACTGGCTTGAGATGGCTCTTGGAACAACCCGAGAAGTATAATACTCATATGTGTGAGTTGTAAAGAGAAAGAAGGATGCATATACTTATATACTATACTTTGTGTTCAGAGCAGGGCCTAGAACATCAGGTACGTGGATTGCTGGATGCTGAAAAGCTACCTTAAGTATTCTGAAATACAGCTGCAGTTTCACTGCCACAAAAATTTGGGAAATTCCATTTTGATAAGACCTTGTTATTTGAAAAGGTCCAAAATAAGAGCTTATATCTAAGCAACTAAACTTCCCAATAACACCAGTGAAAGGTTATTAGATTCTTCATTTGTACAGTTCCAAGATTTTCCCTTTAATTGATTAGAGTGCCGACATGTATCTGTATTTTTATATTATGGAGATTTTTTGTTTTGTTTATTTTTATTTTATATACTATGGAGGTTTTGAAAAGGATTTAATAATAGAATAATAGAACTGGGCAGGGCATTTAAACATCTTTTAAAAAAACAACTGAATATTGACTGTATTCAAGGTCCCATTCATTCCTAAGAGGTTAAACAATTTTTTTTAACATTGATCTGAGTCACACACACACACACACACACACACACACGAGTATCTAACACGTATAGCTAAAAGCAGAGAATAAAAACCCACTCCCCTCTACTGAGAAATACATTAGTAGTATTTGAGAAGCTCCCTGGATGCCCTTCATCAATTTTATCACCCCAGCTTACTCTCAAAGGTAACATCATCTTGAATTTTGTGTTAATCATCCTCTTGCTTCTTTTTATAGTTTTACCTGTTGTTTCTTCCCTAAACAGTATTTTTAGTTGTGGGGGAGTGTGTTTCTATGTTCGAACTCTGCATAAGTTGAATCCTATTGTATGTATTTTTCTGTCACTTGCTTCTTTTATTCTATCCTTAAAAAAAGCATATTGACTCATTCATTTACTTTCAAGTATGGTATTCCATTTTATAATTATACACTTGGTAGACATTCAGATCCTTTCTAGTTATTCAAACATTATTCAACATGTTGCCTGGCACTCATGTTTAACAGTTTCTCTGGGGTAAACAAATAGAAATGGAATAGTTGGGTCTTATCGTGTACACCCATCCAATCTTTCTTAGGTGACACCGATTTTTACAAAGTGGATGAAAGAAGCCTATAAAAATTCTCCATTCTTCATCTCCTTGCCAGCACTGGGTTGTCAGACTTTTGTATTTTGGCTAGTCTAGTAGAGTGAACTGTTAGCTCATGGGATTTAAATGTGCATTTCTATGATTATTCATGAAGTTGGGCATTTTTTCATATTTACATGTGATTTGTTTTGAGAGGCTTATATGCCTTTTGCTCATTTTTCTGTTGGATGGTTTGTCTTTTTCTTATCTATTTACAGGCATTCAGTTTTTCTTTGGGGGGCTTTTTTTTAAAAATAGAAACATATAGCATTCATACAGAAGAGAATGTAAAACATAAATGTACTGTTTAATGACCAATTTAAAATAAAAAACTATGTAGTCATCACCTAGTTACAAAAAACTGAATATTGCCAGCACTCTGGAAGTGCTTCCTTTGCCCCTCCCTGATCACAATCCCCTCTCCCCCCAAGTGGTAATTTTTTTCCTCAGAGGTAATTACCATTCTGACTTTGTCATAATCATTGCTTTTCTTTTTATTGTTTTATCACTTGGGGATGCATCCTGAACAATACAGTATTGCCTGCTTTTAAATGTTATTAAAACAGATCCCAATAGTATATATTCTTTTGTCTTTGGCTTTTTAGACCCACAATTATGCTTATGAAATTCATGTAACTATTGTTTGTTCATTGCTATTCATGTATTATGTTCTATTTTCCAATGATGTTTAATAGTTTGTGCTGTATCTATATCACAGTTCTTTGAACTTTTATAATGTTGATACACACTTGGTTATTCAAACTTTTTGTTCTTATAAACAATGCTGCTATGAACATTCTTGTAATGTCTCTGGATACAGCTGAGCAAGATTTTCTCTGGGGATGAATACCAGTGAAATTGTTAGATCTAAAGTGTATCTCCAAATTTACCAAATAATTCTAAACTACATTCCAAAGGGGCATACCAGTTGACATTCTCACCACCCCACTAGAGAGAGTTATTGAAATTTCTAACTCAACTGTCAGAATTTAATTTTTACTAAGCTATTGCGTGTAATTGCTTTAAAACCAATCAATGAACGCCAATCACTGTGATTTTAATGCATTTCCTGATTAGCAATGAACTTGAGCGCCATATGCATTTATTGGCCATTTGGATTTCTCTATTTTAAAAGCAAACATTCCATAGTTTTACCCACGTTTCTATTGGGATGTGTCTTTTGCTTTAGTTCTTAAATATCCTGGACACTACTGTTGTTAGTCATATGCATCCATTATGATATATTTTGAAGGTCAGGTTGGGTGTTCTTTTTAAAAAAGTTTTTTAATGTAATCAAATCTGTCAATCTCTCTGGTTAGTGCTTTTTGTTGTCATCTATCCCTACCATGAAGATGGTCTATTGTGTTATTTCCGAAACTCTTGGGTTTGTATTTCCCGCTCAGGTCTTTGATTCACCAGAAATTATGAGTGTGCTGGCGGGGAAAGAGTCCTTTCCCTCGGTACAGATGACGCATATCGTCCCCTCAGCTTTGAGTGCTTTCCTGGGCACGAACCCCCATGTCCCAGTAGCTAGGGCAGCTAAGCAACTGGGGTTCGAGTACTTTTCACAGCATGCTATCCATCCTCCACCAAAAAAGAAGAGCTCCATATTTTGCTAAGTTCAAGCATGTTTTTTACTTACGTGCTGCCCTTAAGAGTTCTGTGTTAAGGTTTTATCATTTCGAGCGAAAATGCCTTTGGGAGCTTCCTTAGCCAATACTGTAGACGTCCCGCGGGAGGGCGCCAAATGCCCCCTCCCACTGGACTACGCAACCCACAGGAGAGGACTGCGCAGGCTTGCGCACTGCACAACTAAGTGCGCCTGTGCGGAGAAACGCCCCGCCCCTTCCCCACCTCCAGTTCGCTTTAAAGCCGGATCGTGTCGCGAGACGCTCGTCTTCCAGTTCTGCTTGCTGAGTAAGTAGGAAGTTGGAGCTAACGTCTTGCGGGCCACCGGAGGAAGATGGCGGTGGAGTCGCGCGTCACCCAGGAGGAAATTAAGAAAGAACCAGAGAAGCCAATCGACCGGGAGAAGGTAAGTGGTTGGGACGAGGTGGCGAAAGGCTGGCAGAGCGCAGAGCGGAGTCGGCAGGAGGCACAAACCCCGCGCTGGCTGCCCTGCTTCACTTCGTGCTTTCTTCCCACCCTCAGACGTGCCCTCTGCTGCTCCGCGTCTTCACCACCAACAACGGTCGCCACCACCGCATGGATGAGTTCTCTCGCGGGAACGTGCCTTCTAGCGAGTTGCAGATCTACACCTGGTGAGCGGGCGCGTGCGGGCGGCGGAGGCCGGTTTCCGCGGAGAGGGTTTGGGAAGCCGCCGCCACTGGGCCTGCGGGCGCCGTCTCGCGCAGTGAGGGGGCTGGTGAGCGAAAGGATTGGCCTGTCTTGTAACGCTTCTGCGCTTAATGGTGAACCTTTTGCGTTGTAAACACTTGGCGGCTGCTCCGCACGAAAATGGTGTGTAAACCTTTAAAGCGCGGTAGACACCTTGAAGGGGCTCACTGTGGAGTAAATGGTGCTGGGATAACAGGGTCAGGTTGGGTAGCAGGGTCAGGTTGGGTAGCAGGGTCAGGGGAGCCATGCTGTCCAGGGATATCATCCTCAAGGAGCATTTTACGTGATGTTGAATCTTAGCTGCCCTGGCATCCTGAAAAAATCAACATAAACGGAATAATTGATTTGATGCCGAAGGGAAAAGCCCCTGACACATGTTCAGTGTAGAACTATCTACCGCCCAATGTTGATCCCTTATGTACCTTATCTACTTCCGAATCACATTCTTCAGACTGTCTGAATTCCTTGGTTTGGTGTCATAGTGGCCTTTTAAAAAAATCCTCCTTTGAGGATATGTTTATTGATTTTAGGGGTGGGGGGGCAGAGAAATCGATTTGAGAAACATCCCTTGATTGCCTCCGTGTTCGCGCCAACTGGGGATCAAACTTACAATCCAGGTATGTGCCCCAACCGGGAATAGAACCCGAGACATTTTGGTGCACGCGGGTGACTCTCCAACCGATTGAGGCACCCGGCCAGGGCCCGTAGTGGCTTTGTAGTGACAATAAAGGACGTATAATTATTTAAAATTGGTGTTATGCGAATATTTGCCATTTTAACTCTTTTTAAGGGTTCAATTTGGTGGCATTAAATATAGTCACATTGTGCATCAGTTACTTTTATCTGTTTCCCTAACTTTATTTCCTCCAACATGAATTCTGTAGCCATTAAGCAATACCTACCCATTCTTCCCTTCTCCTAGCCCCCAGTAGACACTAATGTACTTTGTGTATATGAATTTGCCTATTTTAGGCATTTCATATAAGCGGACATATGTAATATTTGTTGTTTTACGTCTGGCTTACTTCATATACCATAATGTTTTTTATATTCATCTGTGTTGTAGCATATAACCACTTCATTCCTCTTTATGGCTGATTTAATATTTTATTGTATGGATACACCACATTTTGTCTGTCTGTTTATTAATGGGCATTTGGGGGACTCTTTCTACCTTTTAGCCATTGTGAATGCTGCTGCTATTAGCATGGGAGTACAAGTCTCTGAGTCCTTGCTTACAGTTCTTTTGGGTATATATCCAGAAGTGGGGTTGCTGGATCATGTGGTCATTCTATGTTTAACTTTTTGAGGAACTGCCAAACTATTTCACACAGTAGCTTATGTTCCCCAATTTTACACTGTAAAACCAAGGTACTAGAACTCAGCTCTTTAAAAATTGGGGTCTTGTCTTTGTTAAATTTATGTAATAGTATTATTCCAGTTTAGTTTCATTCCAGAATAAAGTTCTGGGAAGTTTGATTTAACTTACAGGGAAGAACTGTTATTAATGGGTTGATGAAAACTTCTGTTTAGAGATTAAAGTGTATATTTTCTCCAACAAATAAGATTTCCAATTTACCAGGTGCTGTGCTTAGACCTTGAGGATGTAAATTAAAGAAGGTGTAGTAAGTAAACTCAATCTCCATATAGTTTAAAGTGTATGGAGAGTTCAGTCTAGCAAGTTTACAAGAGCACATGAGAACACTTAAGAATTCAGAGTGAAGATGACAGGGTGAGATTGTTTAACAGACCCTTGATTCCCAATCGAGAAAAAAGATTTCAAAAAAATTCTGTCCTAAGCTATCCTGTCCATAAAATGCAATCAAACGAGGAAAGACATCTTTATCTTATACCTGAAAATGGTGTCCAAGTAAGACAGATAGCCTTGATGGTTAGTGTGGGGGTAGCACAAAGCTCTGCCCCCATTTCCAGAGCAGTAATGAGGGAGATTAGTTAACAAAGCTTTGGAATTCTCAACTTGTAGAAGTGGACTGAAGAACTGTAAAGTAGGCAGCCCTAAGACAAGTCAAGGAAAAGGAGTGGAAGTCTAGAAGCAAAGCTTGCCAAAGTCCAAGTCCTTTTGTGGAGTTGGGGGAACAAGCCAGATGCCACAAGAGTGGTATCTCTCCTGTACTTGGGTGTTCTTCAAACAGGTTACTGAAAGAGAATTACATCACTGTATCAGGGTTCAACCAGGAAAACAGAACCAGTAGGAGCTATATATTATTAGGAGATTTATTGCAAATTGGCTTAAATTGTGCCTAGGTTCTTCAATTCCTAATCTGTGGAATAGGTTATCTGGGAGAGCCAGCTGGAACTCTCAAACAGGAGCTAAAAAGCTATAGTTGCTGCCTGATAAGGCCCTTCTAACTGATTGAATCAGGTATAATCAGATTATCTAGAATAATCTCTTTAAAATCCAACTGAGGATATGCTTTAATTCCATCTACAAAATATAGATGCTCCTTGACCTATCGTGATATTATGTCCCAATAAGCCCATTATAAGGTGGAAATATCATAAGTTGAAAATACATTTAACTTAATTACACTGTAAAGTATTGGTTGTTTACCCTTGTGGTCACAGCTTGTGAGTCTGGGACCATCCCTGCCTTACATAGCACAGGCATTCGTGTTTGAATAACTGAGCTTCAACTTTATCACATTGACATGTGAAAGTGATCCTCAAAGTCACCTAGCAAAGACTAAAGCCCCAAGGGGGCTCTTGTATTCTTCACCCCTGTATTCAAGCTTTTTATTTATGTACTTACTTATCCATCTATCTGTTTATTTATTTGAAAGAACAGTTTTGTTTTTTAAATCGTCACCTGAGGATATGTGGATATGTTTATTGATTTGAGAGAGAGGAAGGGGAGTAACAAAATCTCTGAAGTTTTACAGTTCATTTAATTTGACTTCATTTCTTTCTGTTAATTTCAAGTTAAACTTAATTTGCTCAAAAATATTTATAGTATCTCATGCGTTTTATTTGTGTTATTACCTCAGCGTGTATAATATGCTTGATAATATTAAATTCTTCTGTAGCATTGTGTATATGCTCTAGGAAGGCATAAAAAAAGATGCCTTCCTAGAATGATGCTAATCCACTATTTCTGGTTGGTGAGTTTGGGCTATAATTTATTGTATTCTTGCATGTGCCCCCCCCCCCCCCTTCTTCAATAATGAACATATAGCAAGTTGGAAAAGGCAGTCTTGTCCAGCTTTTTACCCTTTGCAGAGGCTGCAGAAAAGTAGCCTTGGGCCCAGAGTATTTCCTTGGATAGAAATGAAGAGCTTTCACAGCCTGACCTCTCACAGCCTGTGCTGGGCATTTCTCTTTGGGAGTTTCTTTTCCTTTTCTGGGCTTGATGTGTTCTTTGTTCTGGTTAAGTGTCATATAACACTAGATCAACCCTGCTGCTGTACGCAGGATCCTCCACCTGCAGCACAATACGGATGCATGCAGACCACCTCTGTTGCATCAGTTACAGATTGAGACCTGCTGGCAGTGGGGTACCCACATGCACTCACTATTGAAGTTAATCTTGCTTGTCTTTGTGTGCATAATGTATTGTCCATGTTTTTTTTTTTTTTGCCAACCTGGCACCTGCAAACCACGGTGTGGGGTGCTATCTTCGGATGCTGCTTCTGGTGGTAGATGTAATACTCTTTGCTGCCCTCCCAATAATGGGATTCCTCCCCAAAGATGGGAACAGGAGTTGCTTGCTTGACATACATACTATACAAAAACAAACTTCAGAAAACTGAGAGAAAGGATTTGAAGTCACCAGAGTTAACTAATGAGAGGTTGAAGTAAAACAGTAATGGTAGTCAAGGAGAAAAAAATAGATTTGATCTGTATTTAGGAGGTAGATACAACAGAATAGAGATGGGAGGAATTGAACAGTTCTTATGTTTATGACCTGGGCAACCAAGTAGGTAATGGTGGTTTTGATGGTAATATGAGAGGAAGGGCATGTTTTGTGGGGGGGGGGGGTGCTGTTTTGTTCTGTTATGGACATATGAGAAAGAGTCAGCCTCAGTAGAGAATGGAGATGCTGTCACCCTGGATATTTTGAGAGCCATGGTTTTACTTGAGTGTGATGTAGTATGGAGATTTGTAAATAGGGTGCAGTTAAAACCAAATGACCTCTTGGGCATATGACTCCCTGCTTGATGATATATTTTAGAGTTCTTATTCTTCATCAACGCCTGGTATTCTTGTGTCATTTTTTTGCACCTTATGGCAATGCTGTTTGAAGTTTCAGGTTGTTTATTTCATTTTCCCAGTTGTCATGAAAGAAAACTATTAAATTTTATACTGAATTGTTACTGTTTCCAAGATGCCTATATTTTAAAAGATTGTGCCATTTTAAATTCTGAGTTTCAAAAAAATATGTTCAGGACAAGAATATACATTGTGAAAGGAGCCTGTGCTTTGTTGTGAAGTTTTCATGTTTCATTTGCTTTTGGACTCTATCTGTTGTAAAACATGCCATAAGATTCCTTAGGAAAAAACACTGCGCATATTTATGAAAATTCTTTCCTTTCACATTTGTTCCAAGGTGCATTCCAATTCCAGAGATGCTAAATGTGGGAAAGTTTGTATCTTAGAAATAGTAAAACATAATCGTTTTAAATGTTTGGATTAATTTGGACTAGTTACCTTTAAAGGGGGTAAAGCACTAGGCCAGTAACGTATTACATAGTAGTAAAAGATAGCATATATAATAACTCTATTAGCACTGATAGTCAGGCTTTAATTCATCAAAATTTCAAACATTGAGGCTGGTAAGGGGAGTGTTTGGGGGGCAGATAGTATTATTAGAGGCTTTAAAACTAACATTTATAAAACTTTGTTTTTGACATCACAATTCAGACACATTTAATTAACTCTTTTTATGTTCATATCCTTGTTATATTGTTGCTGATTAATCAAACACAATGTCTTTTTTTTTTTTTTTTTTAATTCAGGATGGATGCCACCTTGAAAGAGCTGACTAGTTTAGTAAAAGAAGTCTACCCAGAAGCCAGGAAGAAGGGCACACACTTCAATTTTGCGATTGTTTTTACGGATATTAAAAGACCTGGCTATCGGTAGGTAACATTTTGTTTTTATTTTCTATAATGTCTTTTTGGTTTTGACATATTTTTAAAACTTTTTACTTTCAATTTATTTTAGAGAGAGAAACATTGATTTTGTTGTTTTCACCTATTTATGCATTTGTTAGTTGACTTCTGTATGTGCCTTGACCAGAGATTGAATCTGCATTGGTTTTGATGTTTTAAACTGATAGGGGTAACACCTTTAGTGAATCTCATGGTGGGGGGATATAGATTTGTACTATGTTAACATCTAGTTTATTCTGTAAGATAATGGAGCAGATCAAGTCCTGTGTTCGCTGTAGTATGTATGGAGCTGCATGATTTGTGCTATATTAACAGTCGGTTTTCTTCTGCAGAGTAAAGGAGATTGGCAGCACCATGTCTGGGAGAAAGGGGACTGATGATTCCATGACCCTGCAGTCGCAGAAATTTCAGATAGGAGATTATCTGGACATAGCAATCACCCCTCCGAATCGGGCACCACCTCCTTCAGGCCGTATGAGGCCATATTAAATTTTGTTGACTATTTCTTTACTTTTCACTCATTTATGTAAAATAAATTTATGCTTTCCTTCCCTTCATTATTGCCATTAAGCCTTTAAGCTCTGAACAAATTTTAATGCATTTATTTAGAAGTTAGGTTTGGCTGTGCTATGGTATGAATTTTAACAGATAGCCCACATTTCAAGTCCTATAAAATAAGAAGTGCTCTTAGCATTCTGTGTAAAACTGTTGTTAAATATACGTGTGCAATCAACCTGAGTGTGAAAGTTAATGGATGCATGGGAACTGGGTTTAAGTATTTGGGATTCATTTTGAGGAGTGGAGGTTGGTGTATTTAATGCCAAGTAGGCAGAACAAGAAAGCCATGAGATTATATTAATTAAACAGCATGAGTTTGTGGCGTAGACAGTGGTGTGGACTTAGAAAAAGGACCTACGTGACTGAGCATGGCAACAGAGGCATTTTGGAGTAGTTTGAGCTAAGGCAACTTGAAGAACCTATCAGTGATGGAAGAAATTGGCCTGCCTGAATCATAGAACAATCAAAATACAACTCTTCAAAAAGTTAGAGGAAAGGAAAACTGGTGCCATAGTGAAGGCTTTTTGTGTTTTAAAGATGGGAAGGACAGGAGGCAGTATAGATGAAACAAGGACTAGAACTTAAGGAAGGAAAGGTTTTCCTTGAAGAATATTTGAAAATGGCCGGAGGGATAGAAGAGGAATCAAGGCCAAGAGAGAAGAGCCTGGGATAAGGTCAAATTGAGTGAGGGTATTTACACATCCTTGTGTGACTACAGTTATACCCCCTTCTCTGTGGAGGATACTTTCCAAGACTCCTTAAAATAGTAGATAGTACTGAACCTGATGTACACTGTCTTCCTATTCATTTGTACTTGGGATAATGTTTAATTCATGAACTAGGGACAGTAAGAGATTAACAGCCATAACTAATAAATAGAATTATAACAACTGAGAGGGCTATAAACTGGCAGGTGGGTAGCATAAAGTGTGGATACCCTGGACAAAGGGCAGCCTTTTAAAATCTGGTTATTACATGGAATTAGTGTATCTATTGCAAAGTCAGTCAACAGGTGGCAGAGGCAAGCCAAGAACTAGATCTAGTGCCTCTTCTAGTTTACCCCAAATGCTGAATCTTGATTCGTTCACACTAGATAGATTTGAGTACTATGAGCCACACATTTAATTTCAACCTAACTTTTTGGAGAAGAGCCATGATTGCTTCCTGTTTGTGGGGAAGAAAATGATTTACTATGCAGATGAAGGCAGGAACTAAGACATTTGCAGGCCAGATTTTCAGTGTTATGAGCTTCTAACAATGAGGGCTTCCTTTTAATTCTTGGTTATTCTCTCACTAGCTTAAAATAATATGGGCTGTTTCCTTGGATCCAATAAGGAATTTTCCCTTCAAAGATTTCAATCTACTAAAAGTACAGTTAACACCTAGTGAAATTAATTGAATATAATGCCAAAATCCAGACTTGTGTTTAGTCCTTGTTTATCTCTGGCTTTGGTAAGCATATGGCTTTGAGGAACTGAACTGTTTCCTCAAATGTAATGTAGGAAATTAATGGTCACTGTGAGTGCAGCTTGCTTAGTGCTTTAGTGTTCGTGTATGTGTGTGCATATGAGAAGCAGGTGTGAGGGGAAGAGAAAGCTATTAAACTGCTAGGCAAGGTTTAAAATTCTCTAAACTTCAATTCTTTTTTTAAAGTATATTTTATTGATTATGCTGTTACAGTTGTCCCAATTTTTTTTCCCTTTGCCCCTCTCTTCCCGGTACCCTCTTCCCTACAGAAATCCCACCACCATCTCAGTTCATGTCTGTGGGTCAGGCAGGTAAGGTCTTTAGCTTCTCCCTTTCTTACATTATTATTAACAACCTCCTGTCTATTTCATTCCTACCAATTACGCTTCTTGATGCCTACGCCATTTCCCTCGTTCTCCCTCTTCCCCCTTCCAGCTGATAACCCTCCAGATGATCCCCATGCCTGTTATTGTTTCTGTTCTGGAGGTTTCCTTAGTTTTTATTTTTTAGATTCAGTTGTTGATAGTTGTTTGTTATTTTAAGGTTCATAATTTTGATCACTGTTTTCTTAAATAAGTCCCTTTAACATTTTATTTTAATAATGGCTTGGTGGTGATGAACTCCTTTAGCTTTACCTTGTCTGGGAAGCATTTTATCTTCCCTTCCCAATCTTAATGATAGCTTTGCTGAATATGTCCTTTGCTTGTATGTCCTTGCTTTTTATCACTTTGAATACTTCTTTCCAGCCCCTTCTAGCCTGCAAAGTTTCTTTTGAGAAATCAGCTGACAGTCTTATGGGGACTCCTTTGTAGGCAACTCTGCTTTTCTCCTACTGCTTGTAAGATTTTATCTTTAACCCTTAGCATCTTAGGATGTGTCTTGATGTGATCCTTTTTGGGTCCAACTTGATTGGGACTTGCTGTGCTTCCTGGACTCGCATATCTATTTCCTTTGCCAAATTAGGGTTTTTCTTTCATTATTTTTTCAAGTAGATTTTCAATTACTTGCTCTTTCTGTTCTCCTTTTGGCACTCTTATGATGCGAAAATTGGATCTCTTGAAGTTGTCCCAGAGGCTGCTTATACTACCCTCATTTTTTGGAACTTTTTATTCTTGTTCTGATTGGTGGTTTTTTGCTTCCTATGTTCCAAATCATTGATTTGATTCTTGGCTCCATCCACTCTACTCTTGTTTCCCTATAACTTGTTCATTTCAGTTAGTGAATCCTTAATTTCTGACTGGGTCTTTATGCTGTTGAGGTCCTCACTAAGTTCCTTAAGCATCCTTATAAGCAGTGTTTTGAACTCTGCATCTGATAGATTGCTTACCTTCATTTTGTTTAGCTCTTTTTCTGGAGTTTTGATCTGTTCTTTCATTTGGGCCATTTCTGTCTCATTTTGGTAGCCTTCCTGAGTTTTCCTCTGTATATTAGTAGGTGGAGCTGCTTTGACTCTGTCTTGGTAGTGTGGCCTAATGTAGTAGATGTCCTGTAAGGTCCAGTGGCACCACCTCTCCTATCACCCAAACTGGGTATTTGAAGTACACCTTTTGTGTGGGCTGAACACACCCTCTTATCGTAGAGCTTTGGTTGCTTTTGGCAGATCAGTGTGAGGGATTTACTCAGGTCAGTCAGCTGCAGGAATTGGCTTTGACCAGTTACTACCAACCTCTGCCATCCGTGGAGGGTCAGTTGTGCAGGGCCAGGGTGGTGGTGTTGGTGTTTCAAAATGGTCTGTAGTGGTCCACTGGGTGTGCTGGCCTTGGGGTTTCCTAGGTGGTGCAGGTCCAAGGTCAGCCCCCACCTGTTTCTCGCAGGGCACCCTGCCTGAGCTGTAAAGCAATCTGAGATGGCTGCTACTTAATCTGGGTTTGGAGATTCCCAGTCAAAGCCAAACTGTGAAACTAATCTGGTTGCTGCTAGTGTGGGGCCTGGAGCTCACTGAGGCCAGCTGTTGGGTTTTTACTAGGATTTAGGAAGTTGTGAAGCATGAGCCAAGACACAATTCATATGGAAAAGCAGCTTGGGTGTGCCTGTAAATTGGGTGGGGGAGTCTCTGGGGATCTCCAAGGCAGGTCAAAATGTTAGCCAGGTGGATGGAGTCTCAAATATGGCACTGGTGTGCATGTTCTGTGGCTGTTGGGGGAGGCCTCAGAAAAGGGGACAGTGATTTCTGCTCATCCCAATGCCAGACACTTCACCCTTTCCTAATATGCTGCTGGTGCCTTTTGAGTTGCCACCTTGGCACTAGAGCGCTGATGGAGTGCATCTGTGTAGGTGAGTCAGTGTGTGGTTTTTTAAAGAGGAATTGCTTGGGACTGTAGCAGCTTCTTTACTGATGCAATCCCCACTGGTTTTTGCAACCAGAAGTTGTGGGGACTTCCTAGTAGTGGAACCATGGTGTGGGACTCCTCACTCCTGAGATAACCCCTCCTGAATTTTTGAATGTATGGTACAAGAAATTCTACGTAACAATTAGAAAACACAACAGTAGATGCAAGATATTTCAGAAAATTTGGGCAAAAAAGTGCACATTAGACACAGGAAAATATGGTATGAGTGCTTCATTGTGTCAGATTCTGTGCTAAGGAACTTACACTGCATTATCTCATTTGTCTTCACTGAGCTACAATGACTAGTTTCCACCTGCAGATGAAATTAAGACCTGCTTTAAGTAACAGGCCAACAATAAACTAGTTGGAACTATATTTGCAAAGTGTTGTTTCATAGTTTCTCTGATCTCAATTCATTGCACAATATGAATTCCATATGTCCCACTGCAGTGATACTGCTTCTGTTGGGAAGTTATCCTCTGCATTGTGAATTGCTGCTGAGGCAGTCACCAGGAGTTGTGGACCTGTTTCAGTTTTTACACAAAGCAGAACATCTTTTTTTAAAAATTGATTTTTTTAAAAAATATTTTCTTGATTATGCTATTACAGTTGTCCCATTTTCCCCCTTCTGTCCCCTCCACCCTGTACCCCCTCTCCCACCCACATTCCCCCCCTTTAGTTCATGTCCATGTGTCATACTTAGGAGTTCTTTAGCTTCTACATTTCCTGTACTATTGCCCTCCCCCTATCTATCTTCAACCTACATTCTATGCTACTTATTCTCTATACCTTTTCCCCCCTCTCTCCTCCTCCCACCTGCCTGTTGCTAACCCTCCATGTGACCTCCATTTCTGTGGTTCTGTTCATGTTCTAGTTGTTTGCTTAGTTTCTTTTGGTTTTGCTTTAGGTGTGGTTGTTCGTAATTGTGAGTTTGCTGTCCTTTTACTATACATGTTTTTTCTTTATCTTCTTTTCTTAGATAAGTCCCTTTAGCATTTCATAAAATAAGGGCTTGGTGATGATGAACTCCTTTAACTTGACCTTCTCTGTGAAGCACTTTATCTGCCCTTCCATTCTAAATGAGAGCTTTGCTGGATAGAGCAATCTGGGATGTAGGTCCTTGTCTTTCATGACTTAGAATATTTCTTTCCAGCCCCTTCTTGCTTGTAAGGTCTCTTTTGAGAAATCAGCTGACAATCTGAAGAGAACTCCTTTGTAGGTTACTGTCCCCTTATCTCTTGCTGCTTCTAGGATTCTCTCCTTCGTTTTTACCTTGGCTAATGTAATTATGATGTGCCTGGGTGTGTTTCTTCTTGGGTCCAACTTCTTTGGGGCTCTCTGAGCTTCTTGGATTTCTTGGAAGACTATTTTCTTTGCCAGATTGGGGAAGTTCTCCTTTATTATTTGTTCAAATACGTGCTCAATTTGTTGTTTTTCCCCTTCCCCTTCTGGTACCCCTATAATTCGGATGTTGGAACGTTTAAAGATGTCCTGGATGCTCTTAAGCTTCTCCTCGTTTTTTTGAATTCTTATTTCATTGTGCTTTCCTGCTTGGTTGATTCTATCTTCCTTCTGGTCCACTGTATTGTTTTGAGACTCAGTTTCCTTCCATTCACTATTGGCTCTCCTCTGTGTATCTTCCTGCATCTCTTTTATGGTAACCTGCATCTTTTCATCTAATTTGCACCCAAAATCAACCAATTCTGTGAGCTTTCTGATCACCAGTGTTTTGAACTGTGCATCCGATAGATTGGCTATTTCTTGGTCACTCAAAAGGATGAGTCCTGGGGGACTGATCTGTTCTGTTGGAAACATGTCTCTCCCTGTCTCTCCTTTTGTTTTTTCTTCTTTTTTTCCCCTGGTCTGGTAGCTCTCGTTACAGTGGGGGGTGGAGCCTTAGGTGTTCACCGGGGCTGGGCACCCCAGTTGCTAGATTGTGACGTTATATGTGGGGCGGGGGCGGGAGCAAGGACAGGAGGGAACAATGGCGGTAGTTCCATTCTCCTGGGATCTCAGACCCTTCTCTGGGATCCTGGGCTGCGAGCTCTGCCCCGGTCCACAATCGCCACCTCACTGGGTCCGCCAGCCGCAGCTTGCGTACTCAGGGATCACTGCTGCGTTCTTGTGCCCAGGATGGCTGTTGCGCTGATTTCACGCCAAATTTTCCCCGACCTCCACGTGCCGCCAACGCGCGGCCGCCAGGCTCGTCTTCTACCAGTCTGGATGTAGGGGTCTACTTCAACTTCTTGGCTGTCCGACTTCCATTCAGATAAATCTTCTGTCAGTTCTGGGTGTTATTCTGTCTGTAAATTATTATTCTAATCTTGGTTGTGTGAGGAGGTACAGTGCGTCCACCTATTCCTCCATCTTGCCGGAAGTCTCCTAAAAATTGATTTTTAGAGAGAAACATCAATTGGTTGTTCCCCTTATTTATGCATTCATTGTTTGCTTCTTGTATGTGCCCTGATGGAATTGAACACACTTCTTTTAAAGAAATATGGTCATAGTTCCCAGTTTGAGCAGCCAAGTGAGGTCCATGTTCTTGTATTTTATTGCTTAGATACAGGTAGTTTTGCCAACAGGTGGAATTACTTGGAGTCTGCAATGGAACAAGCTTGAAAGAGGAATGTTTATTCTGTTAGAAAGGATTAGTCATGACCAGGCATCTATGAAGACAAAGTCACAGATTCCACCTGCCCATACACATTCTGGGCAGATAGCATACTTATAGGAGAGGGAGAAGTTCATATAGGGTCAAACTTGAGTTTAATTTTTACAGGAATGGAAAGACAATCTTCAGCAGAGAGGTAAGCTTTAAAGATGCTCACATTTGAAGCTTGATAAGCTGGAAGCATCATTAATTCTAAGTAACAGAAACTGTGATCACAGGAGGATCAGGGAAAGAGAAACTTTGGACAAATTAAATTTGAGGGGCTATCTTAGATACATTTTCTCCTTATCACCCTCTAACCGCTGCACCACTTCTCATGTAAAGGGATCTCAGTCCGTTTTCCTCACCCTATTCCCTCTTTAGTCCCCCAGTACACAATCAAAATCAGTGCCATCAATATTCATCTTGCCACCAAGTCCAATGGTCAACTCTGTCTCCTTACTTGGATTCTCAGCAATACTGACCTTGAAATCCTTTCTTCCTACTTACTGATTTCAGACTTGTTCGCTTGATTGTCTACCATGTTCAGTCCTAGGACACTGGACCCTCCCTCCAGTCCACCCATCCTGTGCATTTCTGTTCATGCAAGCTGTAGTAAATGGTGAAAAGGTTGATAGAAATTTAACAAAAATTACAACTACACAGTAATTCCTGGAACACAGAAAAAATCAGGTTTTAATGACAATTTTCTGACAAAATGAAGAGACTTTGAAGGCATAGTTATAGAAGAGGGTACTCAACTGCATCAAATTTCCCATAGCTAAGCCTGTGAAGCATCTTGTCATGTTACTTGTCAGTTGTTTTTTCTCAAATTCTAAAATGGTCTTCACAATATGCTAGGTTCTTATTTTCCCACTGGCTATAATCTGAGACACTTGCTGAAGTACTTGCATGAACTTAGATAAAACTACTATTCAGTTGTACTTATATTGGAAGGTGTGAAGCTATCAGATGGTTCTAGATGCAGTCTTTTGGTTCCTGTGGCCACAGCCGACAGTCTGGAGAAGGGCACTTGGCCCAGGAAGAGGAATCAGAGGTGGCCTCAGGGTCTGGGTAGCCACTGGAGAGGAACTTCGAGAGGCCAGCACCATGTGTGGAAAGAGCTGAGTTGACCTGATGAAATGGACACCAAGTAAAACATTTGGGAGTAAAAAGAAATATATCCTGACAGCAAGTGAGTTCCTGATTCCAATACCTGAGACCTGCTACAGTGCAGTTATCCTGGCCTGTAAATTCTTTTCCTAAATTAAGCTGTCATTTGTAAAACAATTGTGTTTTAAAAGAGAAATGTTGAAATGAAAGGTGTAAGAGACTCTGGGACAGTTATGGAGGGACGGGGGAAGGGCAGAATTAGGGTTAAGGGAGAAGCGGTGTCTAGCAGACAATAGTAACTAACCAGCTTAGAGAAGAGTGGAGATGACTTTATTTGAGCTGTGAACAACAGTTAAATTTGAAAAATTACCGGTCCTGCTTCCTAGTAGTATTACTTAATCCATTGTTAGATTAGATATGGTAAATCTGAAATCATTGAAATAATGTTATTTAAAAACTAGATTACTGAGCTGTATCTCAACAATACTGAGGTTAAACTAAATCAAAACTTAATACAAAATGTATTATGACATCAATGTCCATGCCCATTTTTGATATGGGTTGGTTTTTAAACTAGGAGACACGGGAATGTAAAAAACAAAGTAAGTCCAGCTTTGCTTTCATCTCATTCTCTTCAGTTTCTATGATAGATGGATGGATCCACTAGAATTCCTGCAAAAGGACACAAATAAAAAACATCAGGTATAATTAATAACCATCAACAAATGATACAACACTGTGGTTATACAGTTTTATACTTTCTATAAAGAAATTAGGGATAAATTCCCAATGATATTATCAATCAAACTAGCTACTGTGGGAGTCAGATTTAGAGATCACAAGTTTTACACATAGACACAGGCTGCTAACCCAAGCTGCCAAATGTCAGTTAAAAATTATCTTTACAACCATTCAAATGCTAATTTTCAGATGTTCTGCTCAAATGACAAGTACCATATTTTGCTGTATATAATGCACATCCACATTTTTAGGTATATTATACATGGGATTATTATACCCATGACATCGTAACCATTATAACCACGGATGATGCACACCCTTATTTTTCCCTGAAAATTTTGGGCAAAGAGTGCGCATTATACACGGCAAAATATATTTTCTTTAGAATGGTAAACATACTCACTTTCATTCGTTTTTTGTTGCCAACATCTCAGCTGTTTTGTCCTTCGCATCTAGTGAGGAATGCTTTGTTGGGAGGCATGGCCTTAACTGCTACTGGAGTAGTAGCTAGGTTTGTGTTGTATTTTGATAAAATCTAAAACCAAGCAAAGTAGTTTTTATTAAGTCATCTGAACAACATAAATTTGGAAGGTATTACAAAACATTCAAGAAACCCAAGGAAGTTTGAAGGTGTGGGTTGTTTGAAACAGTAAGAATCTATTATCAGCATAGCTCAAATGATGGCAATATTAGAAATTTAACTTGCTTGTGGAGGCTTGACAAAGCCTTCTAAAATGTACACTGGGGGTAATAGAAATAAGCAGCAGTGTGTGTGAACAAATTAAGCCTTTACAAAGATATTAGGGAAAACATACAGGATTGAGGCAAAATAAATGTTCAAAAGAAAGATCGCTAGTTACATAGATTACAAAAGTCTGAAATACCAGCTATGATTGACAAGGTTCCCCTCTTTTAACATGGAAATAAAAAAGGAAATGGAACTGTATATAATGCCTTATAGACAGAAGCTACTCCTTACTCAGTTTGTTACAACGCTCAGAAAAAAAAGAAAAGATAGAAAAAGGAGGGTAATAAACCCTCTACTAATATCTTAGGATGAGTCTGTTCTAACTGCATTTGGATATTTTGCTAAGTGGTTTTATCTCTGATAGCTTTCCATAAGCTAGGAACGTTGCTAGAATGGTTATTATAATTGTTCAACACTATAACTCTTAGGGGGGGAGGAGAAAGCTCAAAGAATCAGAATGGTGATTATTTAGATTTGTCAGTTGTTATAAGTCAGTAGTTGACTAGTAGTAAATGATGTTATACTAAAGAGTTGGAGATTCTAACATATTTAAATCAGTGTTTTTCAAACCGAGGTCTAAGACATCTGAAGTTCAAGAAACACTAATGTAAGTTACTCATAATACCCCCCCTCCCTCTGGAGAACTGTAAGATAAATGACATTCCTGATTTGGCCAGCAACACCTCCCATGGAAACAATGGTCAACATGGCCACCACAGCTGAACAACTATTAGAAAATATTTTAAGAATACATTTCTGAATATGAAGTTAAAGAGAATATGCCCTGGTAGCATACAAGTATGAGGATAGCACTAGGTTTTGCTCAGTTCAGAAGAATCTTAGCCAGATAGTATAAGAAAGGCCTAGCAGCACAGAATTTAGATATTTTCAATACCCAAACCAGTACATAGCCCAATGATAAGTCATAGTTTACACTAGAGATTATATAAATAACTTTGAAATAAATATATCATAAAAAAAACAGCCTGGAAAATAACCTGGAGAACATCTTCTGGAATTGCAGTTACTTTTGGAGGTGTGGGTGTTCTGAGCAGATTCTCATAAGAAGAAATCACAGGGGAAGAAGGAGCAGCACAATTCTCAAAGCACTTGTCTGAATTTAAAATTAACAATGTACAGTCTTTCATTTTCAAATCATCTGATGAACTATTTGTTTCTGATAATTGATAACCTGTGGATACCTAATGAATAAAAAAAATCATTAAATTATGGTAGTATAAAGTAAATAAAAATTACTGGTTCTGTTGAGGTTGCAAAATAGGCCATAAACAACTCCCTCTTCCCTGATTGAGTACTAAATAAAATCAAGAAAACAAAGAAATGGCATATGGAAAACAAAGTACTATCTCCATTACCAATAAAAGCTGACCTAGAGCCTAATATGAAAGATGAACTGAACCCTGTGTTCAGATGATTCACCCCCCTAACTGGGCCAGATGACAGTTACGGCACAAAGATGAAGAAAGCTTATCTCAGGGAAGCCTAGGATTTTATTTCTCTACAGCTAGTGTCCAACACAGGAGCCACAGCCACCTGAGGTGGTTTAAAATTATAAAAAATTTTAAAAAATTAGTTCCACAGATGCACTTGCCACACTTTACATGCTCAATAGCTAGCTGTGATTAGTAGCTACCCTACTGTGCACATGGAATATAGCACATCTCTATCACTAGAAAAAGTTCTGTCAGATGGCTTGGTCTACCACATGGGCTGTCTTAATTGTCCATATCAAAATTAAAAAGGGATGAGGTTTTTGATTACACTTTGTTCACTAAGGAAAATTTTGGGGGTAAAAGCATAAAATTGGCCCATAAATAACTGCATTTTGGTTTGTTGCTATTTATTCTTTTTCCTTAAAATATAATAGTCCCCCCTTATCCACAGGGAATATGTTCCAAGATCCTCAGTAGATGCATGGAACCCCAGATAGAACTGAATCCTGTATGTACTATGTTTTTCCCTATATAAACCTATAATAAAGTTTAATTTATAAATTAGGCACAGTAAGATAATAACTACTAATAAAATAGAGCAATTTTAACAATATACTGTAATAAAGGTTATGTGACTTGCACAAGCACTGTGATACCTTGACTGTTGATCTGATAACTGAGATAGCTACTAAGTGACTAAAACAGGAGGGTAGTATCTACCGTGTGGACATGCTAGAAAAAGGAATGATTCATATCCCAGATGAGATGGAGTGAGAGGGTGAGAGATTATATCACTTTACTCAAAGGAGCACAGTTGAAAACTTATGACCTGTTTATTTCTGGAATATCCCATTTAATATTTTCAGATGGTGGTTTACCACAGGTAAGTGAAACCACAGAAAACAAAACAGTGGATAATAGAGAACTATTGTATATGGGTGTGTATACGTACATATATGTCATTTTCCATATAATTAAATACTTCTTAAAAACTTACCTGTTTTTCAAAAACATGATAGGTAACTGGATTTTTACTGACATACTTTATTTATCTCACTTCCTCTCTAACATTTGACATTTAGACTTTTCTGTTTTGCTCTGAAAAATAACATACTTGTTATAGTAAGTATGTCACAGTGAGCCTTAGGAATAAATTCCAAGACATGGTTAAAAGGTATGAAAAAATTTAAAGCTCTTGGTAAGTGCTGCTAAATTACCTTCCATAAGTATACAGTAAATATACAATTAAAGTATGCATTATTCTAAGTTTTTAAACAGACTGAGTTCAGAAACAGTAGTGTATCTGAGTTATTAGGAACAATATTAGAGCTTTTAATTTTATGAAAATTTACCAAGGCTGCATTGCTCTCTGTAGAAGGAATTTTCAAACCTGGAGTAGAGAACGTAGGAGGCAAGGGAGACTTTGTATATTTGGTATCTAAAAGACAGACAAACAACTGCATGAAAATAAATATTTGAAACACAGATTTCAACTTCTAAGTTATAATTCCTGCCAATAAAATTTGTGTGTTTCATTTTAATTTTTGTTTTTTAAAGATTTTATTTATTTACTTTTAGAGAGTGGAAGTGAGGGAGAAAGAGAGGGAGAGATACAGCATAATCATAAAGCATTGTTCCCTCAGACCGCTCCCCCACATACAAGTGGCATTGTTCCCTATCGGACCCCTCCCCCACAAAGCATGGACATGGGTTGCCCCACCTTGGCGAATACCTAAGGCTCCACCCCTTACTATGTAGCAGGTGGGGAAACCAAAAGAAAAAAAAAGGGCTCAAATGAAAGAGCAGATCAAAGCTCCAAAAACAGAACTAAGTGATGAAAAGACAGCCAACCTATCAGATGCAGAGTTCAAAACACTGGTAATCAGGATGCTCACAGAATTGGCTGAATGTGCTCACAAAATAGAGGAAATGGTGAAGGCTATGAAAAGTGAAATAAAGGAAAATGTACAGGGAACCAACAGTGACAGGAAGGAAACCAGGACTCAAATTAATGGTTTGGAGCAGAAGGAAGAAATAAACATTCAACCAGAACAGAATGAAGAAACAAGAATTCAAAAAAGGGAGGAGAGGCTTAGGAACCTCAAGGACAACTTTAAGAGTTCCAACATCCAAATCATAGGGGCGCCAGCAGGAGAAGAGGTAGAGCAAGAAATGGAAAACTTATTTGAAAAAAATAATGGAGAACTTCCTTTATCTGGCAAAGGAAATAGACTTCCAGGCTGCTCTTCCAGTGGATAATAGAGAACTATTGTATATGGGTGTGTATACGTACATACACGTACGTACACAGGATGCCCAGGAAGCTCAGGGAGTCCCAAAGAAGTTGGACCTAAGAAAGCACACACCAAGGCACATCTTAGCTACATTAACCAAGATTAAAGAGGAGAGTATTAAAAGCAGCAAGAGAAAAGGAGAGTTACCTAAAAAGGAGTTTCCATTAGACTATCAGCTGCCTTCTCCAAAGAAACCTTGCAGGCAAGAAGGGCCTGGAAAGAAGTATTCCAAGTCATGAAAGTCAAGGACCTACATCCAAGATTACTCGATCCAGCAAAACTATCATTTAGAATGGAAGGGCATTATAAAGTGCTTCTCAGATAAGGTCAAGTTAAAGGAGTTCATCATCACCAACCCCTTATGATATGAAATGTTAAAGGGATTCATCTAAGAAAAAGATAAAAAACATGTATAGTAAAATGACAGCAAAGTCACAATTATTAACAATCACACCTAAAACAAAAATTAAAACAAACTAAGCAAACAATTAGAACAGGAACAGAACCACAGAAATGAAGATCACATGCAGGGTTATCAGCAGGGAGGGGAATGGGGAAAAGGGTACAGGGAATAAGAGGCATAATTGTTAGGTAAAAAAAAGACGGGGGGAGGTTAAGAATAATGTAGGAAATGTAGAAGCCAAAGAACTTATATGTATGACCTATGGACATGAACTAAGGGGGCAGGGAATGTGGGTGGAAGGGGAGGTGCAGTGCAGAGGGGAATAAAGGGGGGAAAATGGGACAACTGTAATAGCATAATCAATAAAATATATTTACAAAGTGGTGAATAAATATGTTTGTATGCTTTAACTTAAAATGTTCAAAAAAAAAAACCCCTGGTAAATGCTGAATATAACAAGATTATGAAAAGCAAGTCAGAAAATTATATAACTTTCTCGTATGATATCATGCTGAATGTGAATGGAATGGTTCTTAATGGAACTCGAGGTCACCAACTGAGAGGCTATTAGAATACCTATGGTGAGAGAACCATTTCTGTACAAAGATCATCTGCAAAGAGCATAGCTGAGAAGTAACTTGATTTTCACACTTACCATTTTTTTCCAATTGGTTGTTCATTACACTAGAAGTGGCACTATCATTGGACATTGGTTCCATTTTTATGGTTTCCTCGCTGGCATGATTAATAGGGAAATTACAGGGTTATAAAAAAGGTATTATTAAACCTCTTGGAAAATTTAATCTTATTTATTATAAATCATCAAGTCTGGACAAACGTTCAGTCTTATTTTATGGAACAGAAGGCCCATGGAACGTTTTTTTTTTAAACGTATAAACATGGCTCAAAAAAGGTTAAGAACCATTTTGTACTGACAGTTTTGACTTACAAGTAGATTAAGAAGCTCTGACATACAAGGAAAGCTTTAAGTTCAACTCATTATAAACTAGTCTGTTTATGGGCTATTTTGTTCCAGTTATAGATCCATTCTCTTAAGTTTTATACTGTTTTACTTACTCTGGCTTTATATATTTTAATGTCTAGTACACAGGTGGCAAACACAAGACTCGTGGGCCAAATCCAGTCCTCTACCTTGTTTCTACCTGGTGGCAATGCTGAGATCTTGCTTAACTGTTAAGGAGTAGTTGCATTTATACAGTTCTAAAATTATATTCGGCCCTTTGAAGGCAACTGTGAAGCAGATGTGGCCCCCAATGAAAATGAGTTTGACACTCCTGATCTAATAGATCAAGTTCTCTTATTACTCTTATTTTTCATTATTTTTTTAGCTATCCTTTTTATTCTTCCAAACAAATTTTAGGATCATTTTGTCAAATATCCCTCTTTCTCCTTAAAAAACATCTTATGGAGACTTTGTTGTAACTGCATGACACCTATAAATTAATTTGATATGATTAAACATAATAATATTCAGGCATTTGATTTAGGAATATAATATCTCTCTTCATCCTAATTTTCCCTGTATACAACTCAGACATGCTTTATGATTTGAATCACACAGGCCTTTCACCTACAAGTGGCATAGGTATTCTACTTTTTTTGTTGCAAATCTGAATGGATTTTTCCCACTATATTTTCCAACTAGTTATTAATAAAATATAGGAAAGCGTATTAAGTGGTTATTTTTCACTTATCTGAATTTCCCCAATTTCCCAGTACTATACTCTATACTAACTCTATTAGCTTAAAAAATAAAAAAACATAGCCCTTAGTTCATTTGCACTTATGTTTAAATAAGAACCAGTTCTTAGATTGATCAATTCTACCTTTCTAAAAATCTTACTAATAACTCTAAATCTCTTTAGCATGAAATTAATCACTGAATTTCAAATTCATATTAAAATACTTAAATTTAAGAGCACCACTACAGGCACCACAGAATCAACATGTACCAAATCTCCTGTCCCTCCAAGGTTCAGGTATTCCTTAGTTTTTTTCTAGTGCCATCCAGGCAACAAATCAGAAATCTGGGATTGACCCCTGATCCCCTTTTCTTCCCAAGTCTCCATACCAAAATAACACAAATTCTTACTAATTTTACCCTTGCTTCTCTATCTCACCAAATACCATTTTTTTCAGGCCTGTGTCACTCCTTCTGTAGTGTCTTACCTTAAAAAACAAACAAATCACAAAAACACAATAGCTCACACTTTACTGATAGAATTAGTGATTCAGGGAAGTTTGAAATAAGAAGTATCTGAAAACTCCATAGTCTGAAACATCCTATTTTTTCTAGGAAAAATCAATGAATAGAAAAGAAACAGAAAGTTAGATAAAATGTGCCTTTTAAGAAAGCCCCTTACCTTTTATTCTTCACATTTTTAAGTTCCATTGTGTAATCTTCATTCAAACACATAGTATATTCAGAGACACCAAAATGCTCTAATTTAGGAGTCAGACACGCAAAATCATCCATATTTAGTGCACATTTTGGAGTTTTTAGTATTTTAACTAATGATTGTTTGGAAGATGGAGTTAACATTTTTGGCTCTTCCTTTTGGTTGTTTACTGCCTGTGGAGGGTTCTGTGGAACTTGAGAAATCAGGTATCGCTCAAGTCCAAAATCTGAAAGTTGTGGACTACAAGGAATCTTCTCAGAAACAGAGCTGCTTGGAACAACACAACTGTTGTCCCTGTTGTTAGATACATCATCCTGCACATCAGACTTTTGAAGATTTTCATCCCTAATGGACTCTGGTTTAGAGTCAACAACTTCTTGCTCATCCTCTGGGAGAAAAGAAGGTCATATTCTGTTTAAACATTAAACCAGGAAATCTCAAGTACTAAAAGCACATAAAACAGTTTCATTTGAAATGTCCAAAATCAGCAAAAGTCCTGATTCTGTCCTTAGTCTCTAAAACTTTGTTTTATTTCTACCTTTAGTAAATTTCTGACATATACTTCTTGTCCACCCACATCCCATTTTGATGACATTAGAGAAAGGAAGTCAACTAAAGTGTTAAAAGATAAAAAATCAATACCCACAAATACGTCTGATTTCATTACTTCCCCAGTTAATGTAATTTAGCAATTGTTCTTAACACAATCTAGATTTAACATTAAGTATAAAAATATTATTTTAGATATTTAACTCATAGATGCCTATGAAGGAAATACTGTTATATACATAGATAAATTTTAATCCTGTCAGTCTAGAACACAAGTATCAAAAGCCTAGTGAGAAATAACAACATTAGAAAGATACGTATTTCCTCAACCTTTAATAGAGTTATATCTGGCTCTAAACCCTAATGCTTAACCACTACACTGAGCACTTCAGATTAAGTAATTGACTAACAACTCTACTTTTCCCCACAGTGCTGTGTAATTTCCTGGGTACATTACTGATGAATGAATTTGGTATGGAACTGAAGTTGCAGTTAGATGATCCAGAATAGCACCTTCAATGCCAAGTCCTTTTTTGTTTCTGTTTTCTCCATCTTTTAAAGAAAGGTCTACAGATGAAATAGGGTCTATGAGATACTGGTGGAGATCCCTGTCAGAGTCTTATGGGTCCAAAAGAAGAGAAATGGGGTAAATTTAGGCTGTACATTTATTTGACCAACTAAGATATCTAACAGACTGGAGGGAGTGAGGAGATACACACTTTATTTTGATCAGCAACTGGAAGTTAAGCAGGATAAGGTACTATTTCTGTGCATAAACCAAAACACATTTAAAAAAGTTATAATAAACTTTGATTTCATGGTTTTTGGCCCTTGTAAGAGGCTGCTGATTCACTGAATTCTGTCCTGACACTGTGCTTTCTGCTAATTCTGAAATGTTACAACTACCAAAAACCTCCTGTACTTATCACAAGGCTGTCATTGATGAGATTAATAAAATAAAATCATCACCACAATCACCCCCATTTCATAAGTGGGGGAAAGCAATTTAGAGAAACTGTCCAAATCACACAAGTATAGAGTATGTAGACGGTGGAGCCAGTGTTTGAATCCATGGCTCATGGCTCAGCTAACCAAAGTTAGCTGAATTGCTCACATACACTATGTGGACTGTTTACATAACTTCCATACACATCCTCAGTACATATCTGTTGAAATTGTTTTACTCATGTAAAAGATTACTCTCATAATAAAAATGATACTGAAGCTCATTGAAATTGGTCAACCAAAAGGTAAGGGAACAACATTAGCAATAGTTAACACCTGCTGATTAATATGCCAGGTACTGTTCTCAATAAATTTTATCTTACTTAATCCTAATACAACTTCAGAGGTAGAGACTATTACATCTCCACTTGACAAATGAAAAACTGAGGTACAAGCCTAAGTAGCTGGTCAAAGACAATGCATCTAGTAAAGTGGAATCAGAAATTTGAACTCAGGCAGTTTGGCTCTGAATTTAAAACCACTATGCCGTACTCCACTAGAATTTTAAAACTGACAATGATATTCTCAATTTATATAGGCAAAAATAATCTCATTCTACAGAAGAAGAACTTGAGAATAAGAAAAATAAAACATGCCTGAGGGTCACTCTCATTTACTAGCAGAGCCAACTAGAAACCAACTATACTGAAATAACATAGATACTTATATCTTGTACTGTTCTTGCATCTAGCATTGTTAGTTCTCGTCCAGCATTTTGGAAAGGACAGCAAGAACCATATACTGCACCATTGATCAGCACTGCATCCAGCACAGTGGTTGCTGAATAAATGATCAAATGATGGTGATATAATGGCAGAGCAAGAACTACAAACCACAACCAGGCGAAAAATAGTCTTATTGAATTGTGTCGCCCTTTCTCTTTGATACTAAAACAAATGCTCTATAATGCAAGTTATTCACACCTGAATTTTTCTTGGCACATTGATTATATCCATACTTCTGGAAAAACTCTCTTATTTTCATGATATCCGCTGAATTTTTCTCCATCAGTACTTTTGTTGCCTTAATGAAACCAATGCTTTCTTGTCTTTCCAAACTTGCTTTATCAAGAAGAATATTGACACTATCCTTTTAGGAAGAAAGAAGGGATATTAAAATTTCTCCAACTTTTGGCTAAGTTTATTCAGATTTTTAAAATTACCACATAAAAATGATAAATTAATATTGTAGCAGTGGTACCTTTAGAGTCCGAACTTCTGAATGAAGGTCATTTAGAATTCTCACTGCATAATCTTCAAAGTCTTCAATATGAATATTGAAAGGAAAAAGTTCAATAAGGAAAAGGAGAGAAAAATACAAAATATGATTTAGTATATTTTCTTAGAATGATAAAATCCTTGTAGATATTTATTATAATTAATATCCTGTTAATCATAAAGGCCTTAATATTAAGGCCTTTTTTAAAAAAGATTTTATTTATTTATTTTTAGAGAAAGAAGGGAGGGAGATAGAGAGAGAAAAACATCAATGTGCAGTTGCTGGGGGTCATGGCCTGCAACCCAGGCATGTACCCTGACTGGGAATCGAACCTGCGACACTTTGGTTAGCAGCCCGCGCTCAATCCACTGAGCTATGCCAGCCAGGGCCTAAGGCCTTTCTTTAAAATTTTTACTAATCTGTAACATACACACAGAGTAATACAGAAATCTCAAGTACATAGTTTGAGATTTCAAAGCAACCTTTCAAAGCAAACACTGACATAATCAGCAATCAGATCAGGAAGGGAAGGAGAAGAGGAGATGGCAATATGGTCCAACCAAGAGACTTTTTCACTGACAGGGAGCACTTTTTGATTCCTATTCTAAAAATCTTCGCCAGTGACAACACTTACACGTTCTTCTAGAAGTTTACGGCTCTCTTTCACATTTAGAGAAGATATCCACCTGGAATTGATTTTTGTGCAAGGATCAAGATCCATTCTTTTTTTCCATGTGTGTACAATTGACCTAGCACCATTTACTGAAAAGACATCTTTTACACACTGTACTGTTCTATCACCTTTCTTATTAATCAGATGGTCATATATACATAAGAGCAGGCCTAAAAAATAAATATATCTTATTTATTTATGTATTTAGAGGGGAAGGGAGAGAGAAAGAGAGGGAGAGAAACATCAATGTGTGGTTGCCTCTCTTGCACCCCCTACTGGGAACCTGGCCTACAACCCAGGCACGTGCCCTGAATGGGAATCGATCCAGCACCTCTGCACAAACTGCACAAAGAAGTTGGCCAGCTAACTGTTAAGTATGCAGAAGATCTAGAGAAATCCAAGCCAAGTTATACAGGATATTTCCCTGAAAACAAATAAAATCTTTGCCAACCTGGCACCATTTTCAGAAGTTTTGGGTGATAAAGAAAAGCTAGTTCTCAATTTGGAGGCACTAAAGCAAAGACAATTTCCACCAGTGACAGAAAAACTTTCTTTACCCCGTCTAGCTGCAGCCAAACAAATGCTGAAAATCTGACCAGATGTCTGAATGTATTGCTGAGGACTGATACAGAGCTCTGTGACCATGAATATCCACTACCTATGTAAAATACTGAGAATAACAAAGAATGGTATATCTTAATGATTTATTTGAAAGTATTGAGATATGACCTGAAAAACACTGAAACACACATGAAAACACTTCTGATTTTCTCTTAATCTGATTGGCTTCATGCCCACTGTCAGTGCTGGGCCAAGCACTGTAACTACCACAGATAGGTTATGAGATGGCCTGAGGGCCTGAGGTCAGAGAGAAAAGCTCTGCCAAGTTCCTGTGTAAATCACAGCAAGTATGAACACCTTCCTTATTATAGGTTCCTGTTTGTCTCATTGTGGTCCACAAATTAATGTTTATTTTCAGAAAGCTGCCTGAAATTTTGCTTTGTATTCTTCTAGGAAGAACTTGAATTCCTCATGAGGAACTCTACTTTCTGAGCTAAAGTTTTCTGCAGAACCATCTAGAAGATCTTTCAAAAGACCCTGCAGTGCACTTTCTTGTAAAAGAAAATTTTTTTTCTTGGCCTTTGAACATTTTGCTTCTATTATGAGGGTTTTGCATAGATTTCATACTTGAGTAGACAACTTTAATAATCCATATTTATACCTTCTCAGAGATAAGCATTTGGCAAACTTAAGCCATCAGTACTCTTCAATTAACCTTGTTGCTAGCAATATTATTTTGAAAAAGATACCAGTCCTTACATGGCAGAATAAAATAAGCAGCTCATTAAAAAAATAAATAAATTTGTCAGTTCCTTAAAAAGTTAGACATAGGCTTATCCGGCAGTTCACTTCCAAGTGTGTACCTACAGAATTGAAAACATATTCACACAAAAACTTTCATATAAAATGAATTACTAATACACACTGATATGGAGGACCCTTGCAACATTATGCTAAGTGAAATAAGTCAGCCACAAAAGACTATATATGATTCCATTTATATGAAATGTCTAGTATATAGGCATATCTATAAAGACAGAAGGTAGATTAGTGTTTGCATAAGGCTAGTGTGGTAGGTAGAGGTGGGACTACGAACCGCTAACTGTCACAGGGGTTTCTTTTGGGGGTGATAAAAATCTAAATATATTGTGGTGGTGGTTGTACAACTCTGAATACACTAAAAGCCACTGTATTGCATCCTTTAAATGGCCAGTTATGGTATGTGAATATTTTACATCTCAATAAAGATGTTTAAAAGTCAACCAATTAATGTCTCATCACTGAGATCATAAAAGGTAAAATTTTTTTGTGATCATTTTCTCTAATTTTCACAGTTTTGTATTTTCGGTAATACATATGGACCTGAATTTGAAAAATTAATCCAACTTTTTCTTGTAAAACCAAAAGAAAATACAGAATTCTTGTACATAGGTAATAATTTGGTAAGAAGGTAAACTTGCACAAGCTTTGCGGAAAGCAATTCAGCTACACATCAAGAATTCAAAATGCTAATAAAGTTTTCTATCTTATAGCATTATCTCAACTATGTAAGCAAAATCAAAGAAAAACAAAGAAACTCTAAAAATAAGAATGGTAGAAAAGCTACTAAAACATTGAGTGATGTCTTCTGATGGTGCAGTTACAGGACGTATCTCACTTTTCTGTATGTCAACATTTTGCCATGTACACATACAGGGTGGGGCAAAAGTAGGTTTACAGTTGTTTATATGGAAAAAACAATAATTAATAAATAATAATACAAAAATAATCTATGTTTCACGTACAACTGTAAACTTACTTTTACCCCACCCTGTACTGTTCTTACAGTCACAAGAATATTTTTAAATGGCTGGATAACCATTCATAAAATAATTGAAGTAAAAGGACTCTGTGTCTACAGGGTGCAATATTTTAAGGCACATTACGATGACATTTATGAAGCCTGAACTACTCTTGCAACTTTTAAAAATCAATACAAAGGTTAGTGATGAAGAATTTTGCTTTACCTAGAAAAGAAGAGCCGTACTGAGTCCTGATGTCTGTGTTGGCCACAAGGTTTGTTGGGAAAAATAGATGCTTACTGCAACTGTGGGCCATTTGGGTGAGAAAAGTCACTTACTATACATGTGGAGGACAGTGCTGAACAGCTGCACTAATTTTGTTCCTATTGTATGTTACTGATAAGCACAGATTCTGTGCAACTAGCAAGCATATGAAGTGTAAATCAGGTGCGCATGCTGAGCTCAACTTAGGTTTTACTCCCACTGCCCCCGTTTCTCACGGCTACACAGTACAGCGCTGTTTTCTTTCCCGAGGACGCTGAGTTCACGGCGCCCGTGGGGACAAATGAGGGAATTAGGGAGGGTAGCCCGGCGGCCCCTGGGCGCTGCATTTCCACCGCGGACCCCCTCCCACAGCGGAAAAAGAGCCTTCCCAATCAGAAACGGATGCCCGTTTCTACGGGCGTCCGTCCCACTCACCGCTGTCTTTCCCCTCCAACGCACGCTGCAGCCGCATCGTCTCGCGGTCCAAGGTGACCGCCACAGACCGCAGCTTAGTACACAAGCTCCGGATCGGGTCCATGGTGACCAAAACGCAACACAGAGCCCGCCACTCATTTGAATCTCCGGTTCCCGGAAGCGTTTTAAGTGCCGTGGTTGGCTGACGAGTCAACTCTCGCGGGAGCCGAGGTCTCACGCGAAGGAGGAGGGCGCCGCGAAAAGAGAAAGCACTTCCGGCGGTGCCCCAGCCTTCGTGTGAGGAGCCGGGGCTCCAGAGTCGCGGCTGTGGTGAGTTTGCTGTCCTTAGTGTGCACTCCGGATAGTGAGTGGGCTTCCACTTTTACGGGTACGCCGCTGTCCCGCGGCTGGGCCCGTAGCCAGTCCGTTCTCGGTCTCTGTTCGCAGCGGACGTCATGTTCCTGACCGCGCTGTTGCGCCGCAACCGCATTCCCGGCCGGCAGTGGATCGGGAAGCACCGGCGCCCGCGTTCCGTGTCCTTCAACGGGAAGCAGAACACAATCCGCCGCCTGGAGATGGAGGCAGAGAACCACTATTGGCTGAGCACACCCTTCCTTACTGCGGCACAGGAGTTCGGGCACGCTGCGGCCCGTAGAGCAGCTGCCTTCCAGGCCTTAAAGGCGGCTGGCGAGGCCAAGTTCCCGCAGCACAGGCTGCTGGTCGACCAGCTCAGCCACCTCAGTGTTACCAAGAAGTGGCCCTAACACGGAGTTGCTGCCCCTCATCGCGGGAACCGGAACAGCTAGAAAGATAGGACCTTTGGACTAGATCTATGAGCAGAAAACCGCGAGCAGAACACCTGGGCTTCAGGCTCCAGCTTCCTGTCTGTTGTGTACGTGTTTCTGTTTCTAAAAGTGCGTGTGACTCTTTCCCAGGGGTCATGGTGTTGTAAGATGTATTCTGGGTGACTGCTGTGATAAATATACAAAGTGTGGTTTGAGGCCTGTGTATGACACCGAATACTTGCATTTCATGCAAATGAAAACAAGCTTTGTCAGTCAAACATATTCCTAAAAATAGCATTTTCTTCTGGAACTTGCCAACAACAGTGGACATTTACATGAAGTGAAATGTGCTTATCAGAACTGCTACATGGAGCATTTTTTTAAAAACGTGATTGGGATAAAATTAACATACTACACAATATATCAGTTGTAGATACTTGATTTCAAATAACCCTTTTCTGAATAAAAATAGGGGCTTTACTGGTGTCACCAGAGAAAATAATCTATTGAGGCATGTTAGTAAGAAACTAGGATTCCCCTGGCTGGCATAGCTCAGTGGATTGAGCGCGGGCTGTGAACCGAAAGTGTGGCAGGTTCGATTCCCAGTCAGGGCACATGCCTGGGTTGCAGGCCATGACCCCCAGCAACCACACATTGATGTTCCTTCTCTCTCTGTCTCCCTCCCTTCCCTCTCTAAAAATAAATAAATAAAATATTTCAAAAAAAACACAAAAACTAGGATTCCCTGGCAAGTGGAATGATGAGGAAAACCGAGACAGAAAGTCCCCACAGCAAGTAACAGCGAACTGATAAATCACAACATTCAATCCTTCTTAAGCAAAGGTATCTAAGAGCAGGGGGTTTAAAATCGCTTTAGGGAATAGGTGAAAAAAAAAAACAACCCTACCACAATTAGAGCCAGATTGACCCAAGATAGACGTGAAACTAACCAGAATATGACCCCAAACTCCATTCAGTTTAATGATCCTGTTGAGGTCCTCCCCTGGGACATCCTCTGAAATTCCTGCCTATAGAAAATAGATAAAATCCTCAGGACTAGGGACACCACCTTGGCTCTTTGAGCACACTCCTCTTTCCTCTGGCATGTACTTTGCTTCTATATTAAACTCTAAGGCTCTGGGCAAGATCTGCACCCAGGGGAGCCATGGCAATGACAGCTGTACCAGGCATACCCCTGATCCTATCTCAAAGGGCCCTTCCTTTGCATCACTGTCCCAAGCCTTCATAAACTTACTTTCACCTGGCCTCTTGTGTTTTCCTGTATGTATCAAGAACCCCAAGGTCGCCTGATGTATGAAAGGTTCTGGACCCTGCCAGGCAGTGGCAGGTCCAGCCCCTAGGGGTGGAAGCCCTCCAGTAACACTATTGTCTGGGATAATTTTACCTGTGAAGAAACATTTAAGGAACTACAAAATTACGCTCCCAGTAATGACAGTGACTTAGACTTGAATTGCTGTATTACTCAGAAATCTAAGCTACTGTGTCTGTTTAATAGAAAAATTTTACTTGCCCTCTGTTTCCTGCACCCAACTCTGGAAACGTGAACGAAAGTACACACAGGTACACACATGAACTTTCAGACCTCTAGGTGGAATCAGACAGTACATGTTGATTTCTGCAATTTTCAGATATTTTATTGATTATGCATTACAGTTGTCCCATTTCCCCCCCTTTTATTCCCCTTCACCCTGCACACTGCCTCCCACCTGGTTTCCCCTGCTTTAGTTCATGTCCATGGGTCATACAGATAAGTTCTTTGGCTTCTACATTGCCTGTACTATTGTTAACCTCCCTGTCTATTTTCTACCTACCATTTATGCTGCTTATTTCCTGTACCTTTTCTCTCTCCAACATCCCACTCCCCAGCTGATAACCCTCCATGTGATCTCCATTTCTGTGATTCTGTTCCTGTTCTAGTTGTTCGCTTAGTTTTTGTATTTTTTTAGGTTTGGATGTTAATAGTTGTGAGTTTATTATCATTTTACTGTTCATGTTTTTTATTTTCTTAGATAAGTCCCTTTAATATTTCATATAATAAGGGCTTCATGATGATGAACTCCTTTAACTGGACCTTATCTGGGAAGCACTTTATCTGCCCTTCCATTGTCTGATAGCTTGGCTAGATAGATTAATCTTGGATGTAGGTCCTTGCCTTTCATGACTTTGAATACTTTTTTCCAGTCCCTTCTTTCCTGCAGGGTTTCTTTTGAGAAATCAGCTAACAGTCTTATGGGAACTCCTTGTAGGTAACTTTCCTCTTGCTGCTTTTAAGATTCTCTCCTTTAATCTTGGGTAATTTAATTATGATGTGCCTTGGTGTGTGCTTTCTTGGGTCCAACTTCTTTCGGACACTCGGGTCTTCCTGGAAGTCTATTTCCTTTGCCAGATTGCCTTCATTATGTTTTCAGATAAGTTTTCAATTTCTTGTTCTACTTTTTCTCCTGCTGGCACCCCTATGATTTGGAATGTTGGAACGTTTAAACTTGTCCTGGAGGTTCCTAAGCCTCTCCTCATTTTTAAAAAATTCTTGTTCCTTCATTCTGTTCTGGTTGAACGTTTATTCCTTCTGCTCCAAATCGTTGATTTGAGTCCCAGTTTCCTTCCCTTCACTGTTGGTTTCCTGTACATTTTCCTTTACTTCACGTAGCATAGCCTTCATTTTTTTCATCTAATTTGTGACCATATTTAACCAGTTCTGTGAGCATCCTGATTACCACTGTTTTGAACTGTGCATCTGATAGATTGGCTATCTTCATTGCTTAGTTGTATTTTTTCTGTAGCTTTGGTGTGTTCTTTCATTTGGATCGTTGTGTGTTGGGGTTTTTTTTTGTTTGTTTGTTTGTTTTTTTGGTCTCGGCATCCCTGTTACATAGCAAGGGGCAGAGCCTTAGGTATTCACTAGGGCGGGTCAATCCCCATCCTGTGCTGTGGCACTGTACATGGGGGAGAGGTCTGAGAGGGAACAATGCTGCTTGTTCAGCTCTCTGCCGTCTTTCAGTTACTCCCGCCGCTACCCACAAGCAAAGTGGGCCTTTCTGGTGCTGATTCCCGGGTGGGTGGTTTTGTGTATGATCTAGGACCCTGTGGGTCTCCAATGAACTCTCCTGTGAAGCTGGGGGTTTCTCCCACTGCTTCAGCGGTCACAGGTTTTTTCAGTCTGAGGTTTCGAGGCTTTATTTCCCTGGGCTGAAACCCTGGGTTGTGTGGTCTGTCTTGTTCCCCAGTTGTTCCCCCAGTTTGTCCACACGCAAACATGGGACTGCCTACCCCATCCTCCAGCTGCTGCCTTGCCAGGAGTCTTCTCTGCCTGGCTTCTTGTCTCCTCCCCTCTGACCAGTCGTGATGAATGTTTCTTCTTTAACTCCTCGGTTGTTGAACTTCCACACAGTTCAGTTTTCTATCAGTTGTGGTTGTTTTTTGTTTTTAAACTTGTTGTCCTTCTTTTGGTTGTGCAAGGAAGCAAAGTGTACTAGCCTATGCCTCGCCTCCATCTTAGCTGGAAGTGTTAATTTCTGCAATTTTTTCACTTACCCATAATGTCTTTAAGATCTTTGCCATGGAGTTACTTCAATTTTTATGAATGTAAAAATTCAAGATCTTTAGCCCTGGCTGGTGTGGCTCAGTGGATTGAGCACTGGCCTGTGAACCAAAGGGTCACTGGTTTGATTCCCAGTCAGGGCACATGCCTGGGCTAAGGGCCAGGTTCCTGGTGGGGTGTGTGCAAGAGGCAACCGCACATTGATGTTTGTCTCCCTCTCCCTCCCTTTCTGTCTAAATAAAATCTAAAAAAAACCCCCACAAAAACCAAAAACCTTTAAAAGGCTTCATTGTAATCTCAATACAGTAACAATTTAGCCAATTTCCAATTGACATTGTTTTCCCTTATTTACTGATTTTTTAAAAACTCTCAAATAACTAGCCTTACGTCCCTGGCTGGTGTGGCTCAGATTTGAGTGTCATTCCATCACAAGTTCCATTCCCTGTCAGGGCACAATACCCAGGTGGCAGGTTTGATCCCCAGTGGCATTGCAAAAGAGAAGGTAGTTCATAGATGTATTTCTCTCTCAATAAAAGCAATGAAAAAGTGTCCTTTGGTGAGGATGATAAAATATCTAGCCTTACATTTAGGAAACAATTTTTTTTCTTTCCATGTAGAGAAAAACCTAATTCTTCCCTTCTGTTTCTTTCCAGTGTGTCTCCTTTACTATTCACATGAAACACTTTACTTATGGTCACCAAATATGGAGGTTTCCCCAGCCTCCCTACCAAGTAATTCCTCTGCACCACCAGATGGATATCCTACAATTTAACTCAATTCTGATGCTATCCAGCTGGACATAGATCAGATCCCAAAGGTTGACTCAGTCCCACAAAACTGTCCCCCACCCCACTTCAGATGACTTGCAAGTAGTAGGTACCCAGGTTACCCACGAATCGAAGGTTTCCACAACCCCTTTCTCAGTTTTGATCATTTTGCTATGTAGCTCACAGAACTCGGGGAAACACGTCAGCAGTTTATTAAAGGATATGATAAAGGACACAGACGAATAGCCACATGAAGAGATGCATACATAGGGAGAAGTCTGGGAGGGTCCCAAACACAGGAACTAATGTCCCCATGGAGTTAGGGTGCCAGCCTGAAAGCTCTCCAGAAACCCTACAATTGGAATTTTTATGGAGGCTCCCTCACATTGCCAAGTAACTCCGTGTCCAGCCCCTCTCCCCTCTCTGAAAGATGAGGTGTAAAATCAAGCTTATTTTTCTAGTCTTTCTGATGACCAACCCCCATCGAAGAGCCCACCTAGTCACCTCTTTAGAACAAGAGATGCTTATAGTGCTCTTATTTAGGAAATTACAAGGGCTTCAGGAACTCTGCCAGGAACTGGGGGCAGAGACCAATATATATTTTTTCTTTACTTCACACCTTATATACATATCCCTATCTGAATTCTTAAAAAAAATTCTTTTTTGAGAGAGTGAGGGAGAGGAACATAGATCAATGTGCAAGAGATACATTTATAAATCGGTTGCCTGTTGTACTCCCCGAGCTGGGGACCTGGTGTGCATCCAGACATGTGCCCTGACCAGGAATTGAACCAGCAACCTTTTGGTTTGCAGGTCTGCACTCAATCCACTGAGCCACACCAGCCAGGGCTCTATATGAATTCTTAAGAGTGGGGTTGCCTGTAGAGAGATTGATTACACAGTGCAACTTTGACACGTATTGCCAAATTACCTTTTTATTTTTTTGCAGTTAAGCCATTTTACACTCCCACCAAAAATGCTTCGTTGCCCTCATCCTCAGCAACACTGGTGATTTGCTTATTACTGACTTCACTCGCATTTCCTTAATGAACCAGAGCATCTTTGCTCCATGCTGTTACTCATCAGCCCTATTTCTTTTGTGAATCTCATCTTGTCTTAAAACTTTTTCCTATTAGTGCTAGTTTTTCTCTCAAATTGTCATGTACTCAAATCTGTTTTTATGATAATCAGCAGTATACCTGCACAGGAATAACCTTCCTATCCTATTATAAAACACTTTACTCATCTTTTCTTGCTGTACCTTTCTGCTTTAATTGTCTGATAAAGTCCATGAGATATCGGGAATTTACTGCTGTGAGGCAAACCATAGAAGCATCATTACCTTTTTCCAAATGACTAGCACATTGGTCCAGCATTATGTCAAATAACTTCTCTTCCCCATGGATCTATGGATCATCTAAGACACCATTTTTCTTTTTTGCAATATATGCACATGGTATGAAAATGAAATAGCATAAAAGAACACACAGTGAACTGTAACCTATTGCTGACCTTTCATTTTCCTTTGGAGGCAACCCCATTAAATGTTGTCTCCTTTCAGATATTCTGCCTAAGAAACTAAACCATTTATGTTGTTTTTAGTCTGTTGTTGCTTCAGACAGAACTGCAACAAACATCCTTGTAACTATTGCTCATAATGCATCAGTAAATCTGTAGAACTTCTAAAAGTAGAACCTGATAGGTCAAAGAATATGGGCATTTGAAAACCTGATGTTGTCAAATTGCTCTCCAGAGATACTGCATCATAAATTTATACTTCCACTAAAATGTGTCAAAGACAGTTTAATATTTTTCAAGTTTGGGATAATTTTATTGCCTCTGGTGCCCATTTTCCTTTGAAAACTTAGCACAACAGCTAACAAGTCTAATGGACATTAAATTCACTGAAATTGTTTTCTAAATTTCAGTGTTCATTTTGTGGGTAGTCATTACAAAGAAAACCTCTTCAAGAATTTATAATCTAGTGAGTTGACTTGCAAGTATTTATAACCAATATGTGGCTAAATGAAATTAGTACTAGATAGAAGTATAGGATTCCAGGCAGCAGAGAAATGTAAACTTGGTTTGAAGGCTAGGGAGAGTGTGATGGAAGAATGCTACTGGAGTAGGAAAGCCTGGATAATTACATTACGAGGGGAATGGGCAAGGAGGATACATTTTTTTAAAGTATTTTTTTTTAATGATTATGCTATTAGTTTTTCCATCCTTACATCCAGGGTATCAAACCCCCACTACCCTGCTCTCCCCCCCAACTCTCCAGCATCCCCCACCTTAGCTCATGTCCATGGGTTGTACATATAAGTTCTTTGAGTCCTTTTCCTATACCATTTTTCTCTCCCCATATATTTTATGCCTAGTAATTATGCTGCTTCTTCCCTGTACCTTTCCCCCCTATTCTTCCTTTCCCTCTCCCCACTGAAATCCCTCCATGTGATGTCTATTTTTCTGATTCTGTTCCTGTTCTGGTTGTTTGCTTAGTTTTTGTTTTCATTGTTTTTCTTTTCTTTTAGGTTCATTTGGTGATAGTTGTGAATTTGTTGTCATTTTACTGTTCATATTTTTTATCCTTTTCTTAGATAAGTCCCTTTAATGTTTCATATAATAAGGGCTTAGTGATGATGAACTCCTTTAACTTGACCTTATCTGGGAAGGACTTTATCTGTCCTTCCATTCTAAATGAAAGCTTTGCTGGATAGAGTAATCTTGCATGTAGGTCCTTGCCTTTCATGACTTCAAATACTTCTTTGCAGCCCCTTCTTGCCTGCAAGGTTTCTTTTGAGAAATCATCTGATAGCCTAATGGTACTCCTTTGTAGGTAACTCTCTCCTTTTCTCTGACTTATTTTAGGATTCCCTCCTTATCTTTAATCTTGGGTAACTTGATGATGTGCCTTGGTGTGTTCCTCTTTGGGTCCAACTTTGAGACTTTCTGGGCTTCCTGAACTTGCCAGATTGGGGAAGTTTGCCTTCATTATGTTTTCAAGTAAGTTTTCAATTTCTTGCTGTTGTTGTTGTTCTTCTTCTAGCACCCCTATAATTCGGATATTGGAATGTTTCAAGGTGTCCCAGAGGTTCCTAAGTCTCTCTTCATTTTTTAGAATTCTTTTTTTTTTAAAAGATTTTATTTATTTATTTTTAGAGAGGGAAGGGAGGGAGATAGAGAGAGACAGAGAAACTTCAATGTGCGGCTGCTGGGGGTTATGGCCTGCAACCCAGGAATGTGCCCTGACTGGGAATCGAACTTGGGACACTTTGGTTCCCAGCCCGCGCTCAATCCACTGAGCTACACCAGCCAGGTCATTTTTCAGAATTCTTGTTTCTTCCTTTTCTTCTGGATGGATGTTTATTTCTTCCTTTGGTTCCAAATCACTGCTTTGAGTCCTGGTTTCCTTCCTGTCACTGTTGGTTCCCTGAATATTTTGCTTTATTTCACTTTGGGTATCCTTCATTTCTCTTTTCATTTTTCGACCAAGCTCAATCAGATCTGTGAGCATTTTGATTACCAGGGCTTTAAATTCTCCATCAGATAGGTTGGCGATCTCCTCTTTGCTTAGTTCTCTTTCTGAGGCTTTGCTCTGTTCTTTCATTTAGGCCATATTTCTTTGTCTTGGCGCAGCTGATATGTTGTGCGGGGGCGGGGCCTTAGATATTCACCTAGGCAGGGCGACCCTCTTTGCTGCGCTTTGCCACTGCCTGTGGGGGAGGGGCCAGACAGGGAACAGTGCAGCTTGCCTGCTGGTCTCTGGCACACTTTTCATCTAACTTTCTTGTGAGACTGGGAGTATCTTCCACGGTTGCAACCCCAGGTGTAGCCCACAGTCAGCTCTGAGTTTCAGTTTTCCCCTGAAATCAGCCTATTCTTGGTTGAAAACAGGGTGCCCTGAATTAAGGAGTAGAAGCAGCACTTCAGTCCTTTGCACAAGAAGGAAGGCACTGAAGGGTTGAAGACAATGACAAGGGCAGTGACTCCTTTGGTGAGCTTAACCATCCTTTGGTTAACCAAAAAGATGGTTAAGCTCACACATAAAAAACTGTTACACAGAAGAAACTAAATGTTCTCATTCCTTTAGGTACTATAATGAGTAAAACAAGTACGTGAGGCCAACATCACTCAACTTTCCCAGAGTAGTTCCAAAAAGCTAGCTTTATGAGAAAGGAGAAAAGTAAGGCCAAGATGATGTCATTAGTTTTCTTTAAAAAAAGAGTTAAAACTTGGTCATTTAGTAGTTAATCCTCTGCCCTACCCCAAACAGTGCTGAATTAGCATCCAGCATTCCCACTCCTCCCCCCCTCCCCCTTTGCAAAGGTTGCCTTGTCTCTACTGGCCTCAGAGGATTCCTGGGATTCAACTCCATCTCAGATCCTTCTTGTTTCATTCAACAGCCTGAACTATTTGTCCCTTTGGAGGGGAATTGTAACACAAATGCCACAAAGGAATTCTATTAATAAAATCTACTATTCACCACTTTGACAACCACAACTCAATGACTTCTAGTGTTTTCAAAGTGTTGGGAACTGCTCTGCCGGGTTTCAGAAACTGTTACCCCCGCATGGCTATGGCTGAGTAAAAAGACCTTGGGACCATAAGCCACTAAGGAGATAAAGCTTATCTCCCTGGCAGGGGTGCAGCCTCTGCCCCCTTTACCTCACCCTTCTTGGCCCCAGCAGTTCACTAGTTAGCCAATGACAGGTAAGCTTCCTCAAGGGAGGGGTGACCTAGGACAGGCATGTTGCAATGGGGCCATCAAGGAAGGACTTGGGGGACGATAGAAAAAGGGGGTGATGGACCCTCACCCCTAGGCTTTGACATAGCCTGAGTCCTCATTCTATCTGTAAAAAGTCTTCTAATCTCTTGGCTGCCCACATCCCCTATGTGACCTAAGCCTAAAACAATGCCAGAGGTGGGTGCAGCCCTGTTCTGGGAAGGGTGGTTCTCCAGGACAATCAGGCCTAAGAAAGAATGGATAAGATCCTGTGAAACCTCCTTTGCTAAGAATAACCTCAATTTAAACGATAAGAGTCCAAGCATAAAATGAGTTTGTTTCTCCAAAGCTTTATGGCCTTTTAGCTATCTGACCCTGAATCAGAATAAGTCCTCATAGTTCTTTGAATGGTATCTACTGTTTGATCATTACTGCCTGACTGATTGATGAGCTTTACTTGTATTCCTGTGCAAATTAAACCCAATAAAAGCCCATTGCAGAACAGGCTCAAGGCCCTTCTTCTTTGAGAGATTGATAACCTTTTCTCTCTAGGCAGATCATGTCTTGGTAGACTTATTCTCATCCATGGCAGACAGGGGAAGCTCTGTGGGCGGAGTCCCCCCACATCAAAGTGCTTATCATCCAAAATTGACTTCTGAATTGAAAATTACATTCAGGAAAAGCTAACATAACCTTTTTTAATAAAACTATCTATACCCTTGGCCTAGGTAAACTACAATAATGTGCATTCAAATACCTGTCTTAGATGTGATCACCCCTAATTATTATCCAAATCTCTGACACTATTTTACCAGATTTTTTACCAAAATAATAATTATTCCCTCACTTGGTAAATGCTACTTTATCACAACAATGAACTGTTCAAATACAGGACTTTGTTATTTATTAATAAAGTAAATTATGATTTATTTTAAAAAGTTTAAAATGTTCAACCTTTATGTTAATGTAGGTTAGGCCATCCAAAAGGCAAAGCAAAGAATTAACATTAAGTCATGGTTCAGGGTTATATTTATGGGGAACAAATACAAGGCTTACTGGACTTAATAAGTAAAGCTAACCAAAGGAAACTGTTATTTCAAATATGTTTATATAAAAACATTAAAGTTCACTTTAAAAGTGTCCATCTTTTCTTTTAAATGGACATAGACTTATCTGCAATCATGTACAAATATAATAACTTGACCACTAGCTTTCTCAAACTTTTAATAGAAATAATGGGTTGGCCAAAAAGTCCATGTGTTTTTTTCCATAAAATAAAAGACACATTTTTAATTTTCACCAGTAACTTTATTGATTTGGTTATTTTAAGTATGTCAGGTATTTCCCACGTGGTATAACGTTGACTGTCGTCAATTAATGTCTCGATTTGATCTCTGTCAACTTCAGCTGTTCTACCCAACTGTGAAGTATTATCCAACAAGAAATGTCCAGCATGAAACTTTGCAAACCACTTCTGACAGGTTCAATCAGTCACAGCACCTTTTCTATAAACTGCACATATCTTTTTTGGCATTTCAGTTATGTTTTTACCTTTCTTGAAATAATAAAGCATAGTATGCTGAAAATGTTGCACATTTTCCTCTATCTTCAATATTAAAATGGCTACACAAAAATTCACCAACTCTTTAAAAATGCCTGCTGACATAACAGCTGTCTTACTACAATCTAACAAAACTGTTTCAAATGAAGTTAAAGACAACTAAGCGCTACTAGAGCCATCTTATGGAAAAGAACAAACGAACTTTTTGGCCAACCCAATACAATTCTTGCTTCTTTATGCAAGCCAACAAAATAATACAAAGTGAACACGTTAGAAAAATATGGACCTTTCTGAATCTATATTGCATTTTAAATTTAAATTTGAAAATATAGTTCAGATTATATGAAACATGGGGATTTCAGGTTTACATATTACCTGTGTCTTACATATTAGATATGGTCTTTCTGTTAGCTGAAATGCAAAAATGATTAATTGCTTTGTAACAGATTAAAAGTACTTTCTATTGACAACAGTGGTAGTCCTAGAACAAAGTGGAAGCTCAACATATTTGTCACTGTCTGTTCAGTGCCCCAAATATGCAGATCCAAACACCAACCACTTAACATACATTTGCTGTAGTTTACTGAATGTCTGATAATCTTGAATTTAAACATTCCTGTAAACAAAGTCAAACTCTGCTTTCTAATAGAAATAAAATTCAAGTAAACATTGTGTATTTGATTTAATTAATCTTGTAGTCATATTAACTTATGATACATTGAATCATAACCACTAAATATGTAAAATGATTTTAAAATCATCCACATGTAAAGATGAAACTAAACTCTGTAAACATGTTCCTATTTCATAACTGCTTTACTGCAGCTGCTCTTTGGTTTGGCAAAGTGATAACTTACTGGTCAGATGCCTCAGGGACTGAGTATTAAAGTAAGTTTGTACCCAGGTAAAACCAAGTCTCTTGTCTACATTTTTTAAAATGGCAGTGGCAAGATCTTAAATTCAACTTAATTTTCCTTAAATATCACATTTGTTCAAATGTTTGGAAGGACAATAAAGCAGTATTAATCTGTTTTCACAGGGCTCCATTTTGACATTTCAACCCAAAGAGTGACAGCATTAATCAATACCAGATGAAATACCAAAAAGGCAGACATTCTCTGATACCATACTGCACCTGTAGGCCCCTGCTGAAGGGTCATTAATGTGTATGAATAAACTCAGCCAAATATTATTCAGAATGTGGCAAAATGTTGGCCATGAATTAAGCCAAAAATAAAGTAAAAAGTTTTAAATGAAAATGTCTGAAAAGGTATTTGCTATTAAAGACGATGTTAAATAACATAACTTAAAAGAACTGAGAAAGACTACAATATTACAAAAGTGCCTGAATACGTAAAAGGGGAAAATTGTTTCCTCACTTGTTAATCAGGTACATGCAAATCCTTTTATCTAAATGTAGAAATACTCATAAGAAGTGCCAGATACTTTCTGAAAGTAGTAAGTTTAAAACATTTAGTATTTCCTTATAATATGCAAACATCAAAATAAAGTGATGATTTTGGTTGGTAACTGATACCCCTTAGCTCTCATTATTTAAAACTTTTCTAGAATCAGTATTATTAAGACTTGAAATAAAGATGGAATAATTCATGTTACATTATAGGATCCCAGATTATATTTTTAAAGCTAGCACATCCAAAGGGGAAAAAGTTATATTCTTTTAAAATGTAATATTAGTATTAGTGGAATTAGACAAATCCTATAAATTGTAAACCTGAAATAGTTGACTATAAAATTTATGTGACATTAGGAAATTATAGAGCTATGCCTAGTATACTGTTTGACATACAGAAAGTGCTCCCAAAAGTATTTGTTGGATGAATAAAAAGTAAGGTTAGTTGCAAAATCAGAAATCTAAGATTGTGAGAGTTCACCCAGTCCAACTCATTGGTAACATCCCCTCCCCTAAATCCGATGTTACAGATAAGAAAACAATAACTCTAGATTATCTAAATTATAGATGCTGGCTAAGATTTATTTTTAGTGAGATCCAAGATGGCAGAGGAGTAAGTAGAAGATACACTAACCTCCTCCCAGTACCAAGCTGGAATTACAACTAAATTGTAAAACCACTTCACTGCAAAAAAGAATGGTAGGGGGTGTGGAGGAGGCACAAGAGGGCTGGCTGGACTCCCATAGGTGGTAACTGAAGTTCTGGAGAAATATTAAAGGGACAGGTGGCTTCTCACAGAGAAATGTGGGGTCTAAAATCCAAGCTGGGCTGCTAGCCTACAGCACCAGAACTGGAAAGGATCCCAGAAAATATCTACCTGTGAAAAGCAGCAGGGTTTCTTTTTGCCAGGGTGAGATAGCTGGAGATGCAGAGAGCCTATTAAAGGGTCAACACATAAAAAAATTGTTTGCAGTCATTTACACTGGGCTCTGGCAGACAGAGATAAGAGTTGACTAGAGACACTTGAAGAGATTCTGGGGTTGCTGGCTCTGGGGAGAGAAGTGAAGGAAGAGATGCCAGGATTCCTGTGCTGAGTCATTCCTCATACTGCAGGAGCCATCTTTCTCAAGTACAGCACTCCTCTCCAAATGGCAACAGCCTGAGGAGAAGCAATAGCCCCATCCACAAGAATTACTCTGCTCTACCCTGTAGAGCTTAATCCAGGCTGCTGATTACAGCTTGAGGCTATATCATTGATCAGTCTAACAACTAAAACAGAAAATACAAAGAAGCAACCAAAATGGAAAAGTAAAGAAGCAGATCCCAAATAAAAGAAAAGAGAATTCTCCAGAAGAAAAACTAGATGAAATGGAGGCAAGCAATTTATCAGATAATTTAGAGTAATGATTATTAGGATACACAACAGCATGAAAAAAGACATAGAAACCATAAAAAAAAAACAGAAATAAAAAAAGCAGTATCTGAAATAAATAATACACTGGAAGGAATAAACAGTAGGTTAGATGAAGCAGAGGATCAACTTAGTGATCTGGAAGACAAGGTAGAAAGAAAACACCCAGGCAGAGCAGCAAAATGAAAAAAGAATTTGAAAAAATGAGGAGAGCTTCTTAAGTTCTTAATGTTTCTTAAACATTTTGGATAGTATGAAGAACAACAACATCCACATCATGGGAATACTAGAAGGAAAAGAGAGGAAACAAGGGATCAAGAACCTATTTGAAGAAATCACAACTGAAAATTTCCCTAATCTTGTGAAGGAAAAAGAAACTCAAGTCCAGGAAGCTCAGAGAGTCCCCAAAAAGACCTACACCAAGACATATCTTCATTAAAATGACAAGGCTTAAAGACAACGAGAGAATCCTAAAAGCCACAAGAGAAAAACAGGTAGTTATATACAAGGGAGCACTAATTAGACTGTCATCTGATTTCTCAACAGAAACTTTTCAGGCCAGACAGAAGTGGTGTGAGATAGTCAAGGTGATGAAAAGCAAGGATGTACAACTAAGGCTACGTTACCCAGCAAGGGTATTATTTAAAACTGAAGGAGAAATAGGAGCTTCCCAGACAAGGAAAAGCTAAAGTAGCTTGTTAACACCAAACCAGTTCTGCAACAAATGTTAAAGGACTTGCCAGAAAGAAAAGAAAAAGGCAGAGGAGCAGTGGGGGAGAAGATGGGGAGAAGAGGAAGAAGGTGGAGGAGGGGGAGGAGGAGAAGGAAGAAAAAGAGGAAAAATCTAACAATAAAATGGCACTAAATATGAATCTATCAATAATCAATCACCTTAAATGTAAATGGTTTAAATGCTGGAACCAAAAGACATAGCATAACTGAATGGATAAGAAAACAAGACACATATATACAATCAAAGGGATAAAAAAACATACTTTGTGCAAATGGAAAGGAAAAAATGCTGGGTGAGTAGTAATTACATCAAAAAAGACTTTAAAACCAAGGCTATAGTAAGAGACAAGGATAATACATAAAGATAAAGGGAAAAATCCAACAAGAGAATATAACCCTAGTAAACACTTACACACCTAATATAGGAACACTTAATTGTGTGAAGCAAATCTTGATGAACATAAAGGGAGAGACTGACAGAAATACAGTCATAGTAGGGGATTTTAACACCACATTGACTTCAGTGGATAGGCATTCCGGACAGAAAATCTGCAGGAGCCATCTTTCTCAGGTAGAGTACTCCACTCCCAACAAGAACACAGCGGCCTTAAATGACACAGTGGATCAAATGAAGATTACTGATATCCTCAGAAAATTTCATCCCAAAGCAGCAGAATATACATACGTTTCAAGTGCACATGGGACATTTTCTAGGACAGACCACATGTTAGGACACAAAACAAGTCTTAGTAAATTTAGGAAGACTGAAATCAAATCAAGCATCTTCTCTGATCACAATGCTATGAAACAAGAAATCAATCACAAGAAGAACAATGAAAAACACACAAAGACATGAAAGCTAAATAATATGTTATTAAACAATGAATGGGTCAACAATGAGATCAAGGAAGAAATCAAAAGATACCCTGAAACAAATGAAAATGAGGACCCAACAATCTAAAATCTGTGGAACACTGGTAAAGCAATCCTAATGGAAATTCACAGCATTACAGGCCTATCTCAAAAAACAAGAAAAAAGCTCAAATAAACAATCTAACTTTACACTAAAAGAACTTGAAAAAGAATAGCAAACAAGCCCAATGTGAGTACAAGGAAGGAAATAATAAAAATCAGAACAGAAATAAACAAAATAGTGTCTTTAAAAAAAAAAAAAAAAACATACAAAGATCAATCAAGCCCAGGGCTGGTTCTTTGAAAAGATAAACAGGATTGACAAACATTTGACCAGATCATTAAGAAAAAAAGAGAAAGGACCCAAATAAATAAAATTAGAAATGAAAGAGGGGCAATAACAACTGACACCAAAGAAACACAAAGGATAATAAGAAAATATTATGAACAACTGTACGCCAAGAAGCTGGATAAACTGGATGAAATGGATTAATTCTTAGAAATATAAAAATCTTTCAAACTCTTCCAAAACTAAATCAGGAAGAATCAGAGAATCTGAAGAGATGTTTCACACCTACTGAAATTGAAGCAGTAATCAAAAAACTCTCAACAAACAAAAGCCCTGGACTAGATGGCTTCATAGGAGAATTTTACCAAATATTCCAAGAAGAACTAACCCCTCTCCTACTCAAATTATTTCTTGAAATTCAAGAGGAGTGAAGGATCCCAAACTCATTTTATGAGACCAGCATTATCCTAATTGCAAAATTAGATAAAGACAATACAAAGGAAGAGAATTACAGGCCAATATCCCTGAAGAACCCAGGGGCTAAAATTCTCAACAAAATAGTGGCAAACCAAATACAGCAATGCATCAAAAAGATCACACATCATGATCATGTGGGATGTATTCTGGGAATGCAAGGTTGGTAAAATATTTGCAAATCAATAAATGTGATTCACCACATAAACAAACGAAGGATAAAAACCACATGATCATATCAATAGATGCAGAAAAAGCGTTTGATAAAATCCAGCACCAATTTACGATAAAAACTCTCAACAAAGTGGGATTACAGGGAACATACACAAACATAATAAGGCCATATATGACAAACCCACTGCCAGCATTATACTCAATGGGCATAAACTACAAGTGTTCCCCTTAAGATCAAGACAGGAATGTCTGCTTTTACTGCTCTTATTTAACACGGTACTGAGAGTCCTAGCCATGGCAATCAGGCAAGAAGAAGAAATAAAAGACATCCAAACTGAAAAGGGAGAAGTAAAACTGGCATTATTTGCAAATGACATGATACTATATATAGAGAACACCAGAGATTCTGAGAAGCTACTAGAATAAATGAATTCAGCACAATACAAATTTAATATCTAGAAATCAGTTGCATTTTTATATGCCAATAATGAACTAACAAAGAAACTAAATAAAATATGAATATGTGGAGGCATATAATGTGTTCACGGATAGGAAGAATTAACATCATTAAAATGTCCTTACAATCCAAAGCAGTCTACAGATTCAACGAAATTCCTACCAAGATCCCAATGTTGTATTTCCAATGGCATATTTAAATTTAAATGGAGCAAATATTTCAAAAATTTATATGGAACCACAAAAGGCCCCGCATAGCAACAGCCATCCTGAGAAAGAACAAAGTTGGAGAAATCACGCTACCTAATATCAAACTGTAGTATAAGGCCATAGTAATCAAAACAGCATGGTACTGGCATAAAAACAAACACAAAGATCAATGTAATAGAAAATAGAGCTCAGAAATAAACCCACAACTTTACAGTCAATATTTGACAGAGGAAGCAAGTGCATACAATAGGCTAAGAAGTTTATTCAATAAATAGTGTTGGGGAAATTGCACAGATACATACAGAAAAATGAACCTAGACCACCTCCTTACACCATACACAATAATAAATTCAAAATGGGTCAAAGAGTTAAATGTTAGACCCAAAACCATAAAAATCATAGCAGAAAACAGGCAGCAAAAATCTGACACTGCTTGTAGGAATATTTTATCAGATATATCTCCCCAGGCAAGGGAAACAAAAGAAAATACAAAAACAAATGGGACTACATCAAACTAAAAAGTTTTTGCACAGCAAAGGAAATCTTCAACAAAATTAAAAGACAACCCACAGACAACCCATATTCCTGATACATCTGATAAGAGGTTAATATCCAAAATTTAAAGAACTTACAAAACTCAACACCAAGACAAAACAAAACAAAAAACAACTCATTTAAAAAGGGGCAAAGGACCTGAAGAGACACTTCTCCAAAGAGGACATATAGATGGCCAACAGACATGAACAGATGCTTGTCACTCATCATCAGAGAAATGCAAATTAAAACCACAATGAGATATCATCTCACACCTGTCAGAATGGCTATCATCAATAAATCAACAAGCGCTGGTGGGGATGCGGAGAAACGGGGGCCCTTTTGCACTGTTGGTGGGAATGCAGACTGGTGCAGCTGTTGTGGAAAGCAATATGGACATAACTCAAAAATCTAAAAATGGATCTGCCTTTGGACCCAGCAATCCCACTTTTGGGAATACATCCTAAGGAACCTAAAACACTAATTCGAAAGGACATAAACACCCATATGTTCATTGCAGAGTTATTTACAATCACCAAGATCTGAAAGCAGTCTAAGTGCCCATTAATAGATGGGTGGATAAAACAACTGTGGGACATTTACACAATGGAATAGGATGGACCTGGAGAACATTATGCTAACTGAAATAAGCCAGTCAGAGAAAGATAAATACCATTTGATTTCACTCATATGTGGAATCTAATGAACAAACTAAACTAACAAGGAAAATGGGGACAGACTCATAGACAGAGAGAGGATGACAGCCGGTAGGGGTGGGCTGGAGGTGAGACAGTGGAAGGATTGAGCAAAAAGGAAAAAGGACTCATGGACATGGAAAACAGTGTGGTGATTGCTGAGGGGAGAGAAGTATAAGGGTACTAAATGGTAATGGAAAAACTACAATAAAGATTTTAACAATTTAAAATAAAGAAAAAGAAAAGTAATGGGAAATTTTGTAGAGGACCTGATGCTGTAGCTGAGTCACCAGGTGGATGGGGAGGAGAAATCCAAACAGAAAACCCATTTTGCAAAGACACAGGCATGAAAGAGCATGTCAGATTTTTCTTACCCACTTTTCTTCCATCTTTAGGTCAAACTGCCATATCTAGCAAGTCATTTAATTTCTCAGGGTCTATAAAAAATGATGCAGTTGGATTTTGTAATTGAGAAAAGGTGCCCAAGGCTCTCTCATTCACTCCTTCTCTACCTTCAAAGCTTTAAGCAGACATCAACAGGCAGTCTCACAACATTTCTTACATGGCTAGCAAAGGAGTTCTTTAATCTTCACCCCTCTATAAAAATACATTTCAAAACTATCTCAGGGAAGCAATGTGGTAGGTATCTCAAGCAAAGCATGAAATTAGTGATCACTGATCTGAATTTGAAGTCAAACTTGGTCATTTACTCACTGTGTGACTTTGAGAAGACACTTAAAATCTTTATGACTCAGCTTTCATTTGTAAAATGGAGATTGTGGTATTTATCTTGCATGGTTCTTTGGAAGACTTAGAGACTTAGTGGTACTTGTTTTTAAACATGCAGCACAGTGCTGGATACTTACTAGGTTCTCAAATAATTCACAAAATTGCCAACACACACACAAGATTTATTTTTATCCATTCCTGGATGCAATCAATTATTTTGGTTTGTGTGTGTATATTTGACTGAACAGTATAAAGAAGGATTAACATTTAAAAGATACTGTATTTTTCTTTATAAGTAATACAACAATTCTTGCCACTTTGACTGGATTTTAAAAGGGAAAGAGGGCACATGTCTAGGCAGCAAGCGTTCAGGCTTAGTATTTTTGCATTTAAGAGTGGAATCTACCTATTGGAGAAAGGAAGTTTCAAATGACTACTCAAGTAAAATTTCTTTCCTGAGAGCAGTCTTATGCTAAAATTTCACTCTGTTGAAACTGCATTTTAAGTCACTGTTTATGCTGTTATAGGATTACTGTAAAAAGTTCCAAAGTAATTTTTCATTAACTAAACTGAAATTTGAAAATCAATTTAATAACATGTTGCATTCTACATACCTTAGGACTGAAGATATTTTTAACAGCTTACAACAGCCTGTCTTTCTCTTTACTTTTCTTCTAGCCACTTCTACCTATTCCTTCTTTGTCCAATATTTCTACAACATATGTACCTTTCTGTTGCATGCATGTATACTAATAAAAATTTAGCAGAAAGTAATTTTAAAACAGAAACAAAAATATTCCTTATACTGCCAAGTTTCCTTTGAGCTTTGAGCACATTATACAACATGGTTGTATTAATGCTTAGAACTAAGCCTTCAATGAATTATTCAAATGTGCCATGTTTTAAATCATTACATTTAGATATCTTAATCCTTCTGAGTGTTATTGTGCAGCCAATAATAAAAAACTTTTATTAAAAATGTTGAAAAGTATAAAATAGTAATTATAAATTATCAAACGCCCAATTTTTAAAAAGTTCTTTTCTTTTCCTTACATAGTATAAGCAACAGTGATTTGGGTATTATTATTCACTTTCAGCCACCAAACTGCCCTTAAATGTACTTCAGTTAAGACCAGTTTTTAGCTTGTGTTTCTGGAGTGACAATTCACATGGACACTGAAAAACAACTCTGATAGTGTAACTAAGGTATCAAAAAGTACATATGCCATGTTAACATGTGATCTAACATAACATCTCATAACAGGTGTTATTTGCAAAGTAAAATTAAGTCACTCTTGTAGCTGTAAGTCAATGTTGAAATTACTTAAGATTAAGGCATCTTCCTGCTCTGCCTTCAAGTAGCGCTTCTGTGGATCCAGCAATCTGTACAAACGTTTCTTTTGAAAAAATATATCTTCTGCTATACTTCAATTATTTCATCCCATTGATGATTTTCTTGCAAATAATACTGAAAATATCAGTCCATAATATATTTTCATAAACCTGTAAAACCAGAAAAAAGTGATTTATTGGTTAAAACTTGATTTTACATTTCTGAATATAAAATTTACTAAGTGGTTCTGTGGGCTAAGGTATAAACCTACTAACAAAATAGGAAAGAAATGCTTTAATGCTCTTATACTATAATAATAGTAAGGATTTTTATAAGCAGTAAATAGGGATATCTGTCTTCTTCCCCTGGAGCATCAGGAGAGCATTTTATAACAGCCAGACTCTCAGGGTTCTTTCTTACTGTTAAGTGGGACATGATCTGAGGAGACATCTTATCCACCTTCCAAAGATTGCTGTGGATTTTAGGAAAGACCCTCGGCAACAGTTCTAGGAACTTCAGCTGGGGATTTTCCACCACCACTGGCAGCAGCCACTATCCCTACAGTAAGAAGAAACAAAGCCAGGACTGAGGACCCCCATCTGAAGCCCACATGCTGTACCACAGCCCCAGTTGTCAGTGGCACTGACTAGGACGGTGACCACGACAAGCACTCTCCTGTTGCTCATCCTGAGAGCCCAGCCTGAGTGCCTGTGTTCTGATTTTGTCTGGGTCTCTGGCTCTGGCATAACTCTGGACAGGGAACTAGGTCCTTTGTACAGAATTGAATGCTTGTGACAAATGCCATGCAAGAAAGCAGAAGCTTCCCTGAGACTGAGGATGACAACCTTTTAAAAAACTCATGACAACAGGAACCACGGTAATGAATGCATATTGTCTGAAGCTGCTCGACTTGTGAGAATTCATTACAGGGCAACAGGTAACCAAAACAGTCTAAGTAGGTTTATCGAAAATTGAACATCTTCACAGGATGCCACTGAGCTCAGCTCCTGATTGAGTACAGACAGCTGTATCCTTGACTTTAGTGTCAGGAGACACTTCATTACCTCCCTGCAGTTCAACTTAAGGTTAGCCATTACCCTCATTGCTCAGACTACTGACTCAGACTGATACCCTCTCTACAGCTCCTGACCCTGGACATACAGTAAAGAATGACTCATCCATGTACTTGGTCTAATGTAAATTGCTCTTTTGTTGTTTCTTTTACAAAGTAAATAACATCAATGAACCTCTTAAGTCTTTTTTTTTTTTCAGCCTTTGTTAGTCACTTCTCTGGGCCAAATTTTTTCAATAGTGGGCAAATGTCACCTTTTTCCTTTAAACCAATTAATACGGGACTATTTACTAAAAAGGTTGTTTGTTTGTATACCAATCCTAAACAATTTTTACTAGTTTTTCCATTAATCTACCAATAAATATTTACTAAAATTGTGCTAGGGTGGGCATGGAAAATAAGATTTAGGCAGCTTTCTTCTGATTTCTCCTGAACTACATAATTCTGCTGATATAATTGAAAAAGTAAAAATTTGAATTACAAGTTGTTTTAAGATTATGAAAAATGTGCAAATAAACTGCATTTGTTCAAGGAAATTACCACTGTATTGTCTTACCTTCTTATTCAGTTAGATAGTTATGACCACATGGTACTCAATTTTCTATTGCCACTGTGACATGGTTCTTTGTCCCTGTAAGTGCAAAATTACAGATGACATGACCAAAAAAATGCATTAAGTTCCTGGTTAAATAGCAAAATTGATGATTAAAGTAAAAGCGACTCTTATGTACACACTAAATAGGCATATAGTGCCAACCATGTGTCATCTTGTGGAACCAGAAATAAGAAAAGCAGTGCTAAGAGCTAGAAGTCTGGTTTTCTTTTTATTTTGGTAAAAATGTCATTTGGCTTTAAAGAATTCACCAGAGCCCTGGCTGGTGTGGTTCAGTTGGTGGGAGCATTGTCCCATAAATCAAAAGGTTGCAGGCTCAATACCCTTGCAGGGTACATGCCTAGGTTGTGGGTTCACTGCCGGTTGGGGCATGTACGAGAGGCAACCAGTGTTTCTCTCTCACATCAATGTGTGTGTGTGTGTGTGTGTGTGTGTGTGTGTGTGTGTGTGTCCCTCCCCCTTCTTCCTTCCCTCCCTCCTTTCTTGCTCTAAAATCAATAAACATATCCTTGGTGAAGATTTAAAAAACTGAGTATTTCTCTTTATCCTATACAAGGAATCTAATGATTCCAGCTATACTAATTTTAGAGAATAATTTAAATGCTGTAAAATTTCAAAAAGACAAAAAAATATCAGAAAATGTGACAGCAACTTTTGAAATTTTAGGTTATTTCCTGTAGTACAAATTGACCTGAATGTCCAAATTATTTTTATACAGTTAAAGAAGACAATGCCAATGTTGGTATTATTATTAAGGACAACCATAGATATATTTTAGGCTATAACACTAGTAAATGGCCAGACTATATTATAGACCTAGGCCCGATCCAAAAGCCCACTTCTTTTTAAAATATTAATTTATTTATTGATTGATTTTTAGAGAGAAAGAGAGGGAGGGAGGAGGGAGGGAAAGGGGAAAGAGAGAGAGAGAAAGAGAGAGAGAGAGACTGATTTGTTGTTCCATTTAATTATGCATTAATTGGTTGCTTCTGGTATTGCCCTTACTGGGGATTGAACCCACAACCATGGCAAAACTAGGATGATGCTCTAACCAACTGAGCTATCCAGCCAGGGCCCAAAAGCCTACTTTTATCCTATCAACTGTTCTATAATGCATCCATAATTCATGAAATGATTGTGTCATCAAGAAAAGGTTAAAATACCATTGTCTGGTATGGCTCAGTGGCTTGAGCACTCGCCTGCGAAATGAAAAGTCACTGGTTTGATTCTCGGTCAGGGCATATGCCTGGGTTGTGGGCCAGGTCCTCAGCTGGGGGCATGCAAGAGGCAACCAATCAATGTTTCTCTAGTTCTCTCTCCCCGCCCCTCTCTAAAAATAAATAAAACCTTTTTTAAAAAAAAGGTTAAAATACACTGAAGTGCACTCTTTTTATAACAAGGCTGTGAGAGTATAATGCTTTTTGAAAAGGTTACTTTCTAATAAGCAAAAACTAGGACCCTAAAAAATAACCTTGTTTATGTAGTTTCAGTTGTACAACCTTGTGATTAAATATTTATATAACTTGCAATATGATCATCCTGATCCATCTGACATCACAGTTATTAGATTATTGACTATATTCCCCATACCCTACTTTATATTCCTGTGACTATTCTGTAACTACCAATCTGTACATCATAATCCCTTCACCTTTTTCACCCACCCTTTTCCTATCTGGCAACCATCAAAATATTCTGTTATCTATGAGTCTGTTTCTATTCTGCTTGTTTGTTTTTTGGATTCCACATATAAGTAAAATCATATGGCATTGATCTTTCTTTGACTTATTTCACTCAGCAATATTCCCTTTAGGTCCATTCATGTTGTTGTAAATGGCAATATTTCATTATTTTTTATGCCTCAGTCACATATATACATTCCATTGTATATATGCACTACTTCTTTATCCACTCATCTATTGATAGACCCTTAGGTACATCCATAGCTCATCCACAGTAAATAATGCTGCAATGAACATATGGATGTATATCTTTTTGATTTAGTGTTTTGGGTTTCTTCAGATAAATACCAGGACGTGAAGATGCTGGGTCTGTCTTTGATTCTTATTTTAAAGTCTATTTTGTCTGGTATTAAGTGTTGCTACCCCAACTTTGTTTTGTTCCCACATGTCATGAAATATCTTTCTCCATCCCTTTACTTTCAGTCTCTGTATATTTTTCAATCTGAAGTGAGTCTCTTGTAGATATAGCATGTATAAGGGTCTTGTTTTGTTATCCATTCAGTCATCATGTCTTTTGATGGCATTTCATCTGTTTGTACTTAGAGTAATTTGTGGCATGTACTTTGTGGCATTTCATCTGTTTGTACTTAGAGTAATTGTTGAAAGCTATGTATTTATTGCCATTTCATTATTCATTTATTTAATCTTTTTTTTCTTCTTAAATAAGACCCATTATCATTTCTTCTAATAATGGTTTAATGGTGGAAGTGGTTTCTTCTTGTCTGGGAAGCTCTTTATGCATCCTTTGATTCTAGATGATAGCTTTGTTGGATCAAGTAATCTTGGTTGTAGGTCCTTGGTTTTCATCGCTTTGAATATTTCATGCCAATCACTTCTGGCCTGGAAAGTTTCTGTTGAGAAGTCAGTTGACAGTCTTATGGAAGCGCCTTTGTAAGTAACTAACTGCTTTTTTTCTTGCTGCTTTTAAGATTCTGTCTTTAACCTTTGGCATTTTAATTATGATGTGTCTTGGTGTGGGTCTCTTTGGGACCCAGTGGGGACTCCCTGGACTTGTATGCCTTTTTTAAAAAAAGATTTTATTTTTAGAGAGGGAAAGGGAGGAAGAAAGAGAGGGAGAGACATCAATGTGTGGTTGCTTCTCGTATGCCCCCTAATGGGGACCTGGCCTGCAACATAGGCATGTGCCTTGACTGGGAATTGAACCAGCAACCCTTTGGTTCACAGGCCAGTGTTCAATCCACTGAGCCACAGCAGCCAAGGCAAGTATGCCTATTTTCCTTACCAAGTTAGGAAAACAGTCCATCATTATTTTTTCAAATAGGTTTCCAATTCCTTGCTCTTTTTCTTCCTGCACCCCTATGATACAAACATTGATATGTGTGAAATTGAACCAGAGGCTCCTAAACTATCCTCATTCTTTGAATTTTCTTTTTGCTGTTCTGATTGCCTCCTGCTTCCTTATCTTCAAAATTGCTGATTTGATCCTCTGTTTCATTAACTTTACTTTTGATTCCCTTAAACTATTCTTCATTTCAGTTATTGTATTCTTCATTTCTGACTGGCTCTTTATGTTTTCTGAATTTTTTCTGTTTCCTGCTTGTTGAAGTTTTCACTAAGTTCATATACTCTTCCCCTAAATTCATTGAGCATCTTTATAATCCTACATTCATGACTAGGTCCAAATCAATAAAGTTACTGGTAGAAATGAAAAATGTGTCCTTTATTTTATGGAAAAAACTAAATGAACGTTTTGGCTAACCCATTGGTTGAGCCTTGACTGATGTTGGCAAGCCACTGGGACAGACTGACCCCTGGGCTGATCAGCTGTGAGGATTGGCTTTGACTGCATTAGAGGAGCTGCTGTGCAGCAGCCAACCCCATGGAGCAAGACTCACTTCAGTGGGGCTTTGTTGCCTGCCAAGTCTAGCCTTGGAGTGTGTCTTCTATGGAGGAGACTGAGTTGTAATCCAGGATGGTGTGAAGCTGCCCACTGGGTGTGCTGGCTCTGGGACCTCCCAAGAGATGCAAAGTCACCTGCCACCTGTGCCCCACCCAGGGCCACCCAGCATGAGCTTCAGAGTGATCTGTAGTTTGTTGCTACCTGTGCTTACTTGGAATTATCCGGGAAAGGCCAAGCTGCAAACCAAGGCTGGCTGCCACTAGTGCCAGGTCTGGAGCCACTTAGCAAGAGGTATGGGGTAAGCAGAAGCTACTTATTTGAGACATTTTCAGAAGTACAAAACATAATCCAGGGTAGGCTATTTGTGTGGAAAGGGCTTGGGTGGGCTTGCAAATGGTGGGGGGTAATGGAGTATCTCAGAGAATCAGTAGGTAGGGCTAATAGAATTAGCCAGGTTGTTGAAACTCAGATATGGTACCTGCCTCGGGCTCTGTGTGTGGGAGGGCTCTAAAAAGGAAAAATGGCCTCTGCTAGCACTTCTGTCTGGTAGAAAGCTGCCTCTCCAGCCCTGACCCTAAAGCCAAACAATTCAGTTCTTCCCCAAATGTCCCTGGCACCTATCGAGTTGCTGGCCCACTCTTGGAGCTCGAAGGGAGTGAGTCAGAGTAAGTTCATGTGGGCCTTTGAAAGGAATGCCTGGGACTCCATAAACCCTGTCTCAGTCACAATCCAGCCAGGACTTATGGGGTCTTCTCTTCCTGGCAGTAGAACCCCAGGCCGGGAGTTCTGATGTGGGGCCAATACCTTCACTACTTAGTGGAGACCTCTACAGTTGAGATATCCCTCACAATTTTTAACCACTATCCATTGGTGTGGAACTAGCCTGTTCCATGTCTCCATCCCTTCTACCAGTCTTAATGTGGTGACTTCTTCATATCCTTATTTGCAGGACTTCTGTACAGCTAGATTTCAGACATTCTGAATGAGGGCTCTTCTGTATTTTAGTTTTAATTTTGATGTGGTTGTGGGAGGTTCGGAGTACCTCATGTTTACCTACACCACCATCTTGACCAGCACTCACCTTGTTTAAGTTTCATTCAGAATATTATGCCGAAAGAACTTTCTATGTGTGCAGTAAAGAAATATATAGCTGGGTAACAACAACAACAACAAAAAAATCCAACAGTGAACCAAACAAGACACAACAGTAGCCATTATACTTCCTCACTCAACTCTCTTCTCCATAAAAGCTACCAATAAACACTAACACCCCATATATATGACATTATTTAAAAGTTTCACATATTTTAGTATTTTTAATCGTCACCCGAGGACTTTTATTTTTCCATTGCTTTTTAAAGAGAGAGGAAGGGAGAGAGGGAAACATCAATGCAAGAGAGAGGCATTGACTGGTTGCCTTCCATACGTACCAGGAATGGGGATCACACGTGACTGGACCAGAAACTGTACAATCCCACACCTGCAACTGGGGCCAGAACTTGCAATCTAGGCATGTACCCTGACTGGGAATTTAACTCACATCCTTTGGTTACGGGACAGTGCTCCAACCAACAGAGACACACCAAGCAGAGCATACTGTAGCATTTTAAAATATCACATTAGTTTGAGTTTTACTTTAACCACATGAAACAATATTTTCAGATGACAAGTATTACCTGATCTGACAGTGCCTTCTTCAGAGCCATTCTCTGTCCATTGAGATTCACTGTCTAGCAGTCGGTTTTTTGATTCACTAAGTGGTTTGATAGGAAAAGGTTGATTTAAGCCAATACTGAAAAGAAGAGCAAATAATTTAGTAAACAGTTTAATGCTCCATTAAGAATATTTAATTAATAAGCTTCAAATTGGTACTCCTTCTCCTAAACATGTGAGGGCAACTTAAAATATCTCACCACTCTGAAAAAAACTCTATCTTAAAACAAAAATATGCCCCAATTCCCCATTAAATGGCTCTCCAGATCCAGGAATATGTGCTCCAACACTGCCAATGAAAACAATTAGGCAATGAAAAAAGCTTCAGAGGCCAGCCTGAAACATTTTTAACATGTGTTAATCAAGAGCCATAGGTAGCACAAGGGCAGGTGAGGATCTAATGTCTGTGGCCAGGACAAAAAAAATTACCTGTCATTTCCCAAGTTTTCTGCTTTCTACCTCAGCAGATTAGATCTAAGGGGAAAAAGTGATTAAGTGATTTAACACAGGCTTATTTTTCTAGTTAAGAGATCCAGGGAGGGAGGAAACAGAGGAATGAAAAGAGGAGGAAAAGGGAACTAATATTTATTGTGTACCTACTTTGGGCCAGACACTGTGCGAGGTGCTGTATACCCATTATCTCAACCTTTGCAAAAAAAACTTTGCAGGTAGATATACCTGGAAACTGAGGCTCTGGTAGTTTAAATGACTTGTTTAGACCCACAATAAATGTTGGAGCCCTAAGGTCTTAAAACCTTAGTCTAAGGTCTACATACTCCTGATGTTAATATGTTAGCTTGTACTTAATAATCCCTTCTCCCTCACAATTTCTGTAGTAAATAAGTTCCAACTTTATCACTTTGACAGAAGTATCTCTATCTTCTTTAAAACATCACTTAAAATGAACACTGAATGTGTGAATCAGTTTTCTTGTCATGCAAATAAGGAGAAAACATCCTCTAAGATGAATGAATGAGAGAAAATTTTATATTTGTATTTTTGAATCCTTAATACTATTTTCACACTACAGTTAAAATATGTTTATCAAAATACAATGGTGAGTAGAACAACCACTAATTTCTGTGAAAAAAATATAGCATATAAGCAAATTCAATCAAGCCTTGAAGGAAGGAATGTCTTAATTTCTAGGAAGATGTAGTATATTCAGAGCAGTGATGCTTCCTTGTTTGCCCACACATATCCAGTTTTATGTGATTGTTCTGGTTCATCTGGTAAGAGCAAGCATTCTCTTTCTTACTCAGAAAATTGTTATGGTTTGGATGATAAAAAGTATCATTATCCTAAGCATGTTAAGTATATATACCCAAGCAATGTATAACAACATAATTTATAAGTAGACACATTATACATTAAACCTCAGTTAAAAAAATTTAAATGGTATTTCTCTTTGCTAATTACTACTGTATTTATCTGTAATATATGTACGTATCACACACATATAAAGTTTATTTTATAATGAATACTGAAAAACTGAATGAAAAGAAGCACACCTTCTGGCATATTCATTTTGGTTTGTAACAGAAGCTTGTTCTGGATCCATTCCCACAAGGCGAGTTGGAAAACTGCAACCATCACCCAAACTGCGTAATAAAAAATATCAGTAATAATTTAATTTATATTATATTAAATTGAAGTTGTCAAATTTAACTCCCAATTTTCAGAGACATGGTATAAAGAAATTATCATAACTTGTCATTTCAGAGCAAATTTCCTAAGATTTCTAATGGAATGTGATTATTTTCCATGAGAAAACATTTTTCTTTTTTCTTTTTCATGGACATTTAGATTTATTGTGATGATCATTTCATAGTATATACATATATTGAAACATTACATTGCATTGTACACCTGAAACTAGTGTAATATTATACATCAATTATATCACAATAAAAACAAAACAAAATAAACATATTTCAGGATATTTAAATAACCAAAAAAAAGCATACTGTCAATCCTGAAAGTATCTTTGGATACATTAAATATATAATGTCCATGGAGATAGGAGCGAACAACTTGAGTTTTTAAAATATAACTTTGTAAATGCTCTTTGTATATTACAGATATTAATTCTTTACCTGTCATCCACATTACAAATAATTTTACCCAATCTATTTTGTCTACTTTGTATTGTTTTGGCATCCTTTTCCACATACAAAAGTAACTTTTTTTATATAGTAGGATATGTAGAATTTTATATTTATAGCTTTTTGGTTCTGCATTTTTATTAAAATAGTTTCCTCAGTTCCCAAGTTATACACATACTCTTAGAAAGTTTCCTCTAGAATTTTTAGTTTTTTCTCATGTCTCTGATTTAGTTTGCTTTATATATTAATGTTGTATGATCTAACTTTATTTTCTTCTGTGTGGGTAATTGGCTGTAGTTTTTAAAATTTTTTCATGTATTGATTTATTAAAAATTTAATCTTTATTGTATTTTTTCCAATACCATTTAGTCCCCTTACACCCCCTCCCCCAGCAATCACCACACTGTTGTCCATGCCATGAGTCCTTCTTCCTTTTAGCTCAATCCTTCCACCCCTTAACCTGCACCACCCCCACAACCAGCCGTCATCTGGCTCTCCATCTATGAGTCTGTCGCCATTGCCCTTGTTAGTTCAATTTGTTCATTAGATTCCAACATATGAGTGAAATCAAATGGTATTTATCTTCCTCTGACTGGCTTATTTCAGTTAGCATAATGTTCTCTAGGTCCATCCATGCTGTCGCAAAGGGTAAAATTTTCCTCTTCTTTACAGTCAACTACTATTCCACTGTGTAAATGCCCAATAGTTGTTTTATGCACTCATCTATTAATGGACACTTGGGTTGCTTCCATACCTTTGCGATTGTACATAATGCTTCAGTGAACACAGGGGTGCTTATGTTCTTTTGAATTAGTGTTTTAGGTTCCTTAGGATATATTCACAGAAGTGGGAATGCTGGGTCAAAAGGCAGATACATTTTTAATTTTTTGAGTTATGTCCATACTGCTTTCCACAGTGGCTACACCAGTCTGCATTCCCACCAACAGTGCAAAAGGGTTCCCCTTTCTCCATATCCTTGCTAGCACTTCGTTGTTTGTTGTTTGATTATAGCCATCCTGACAGGTGTGAGATGGTATCTCACTGTGGTTTTAATTTGCACTTCTCTGATGAGTGACATGGAGCATCTTTTCAGGTCTATAGGCCATCTGTACATCCTTTTTGGAGAAGTGTCTCTTCAGTCTTTTGCCATTTCTTAATTGGGTTGTTTTTTTGGTGTTGAATTTTGTAAGTACATTATAAATTTTTTTTATATTAACCCCTTATCAGATTTACTGGCCAATATGTTCTCCCATTCTGTAGGTTGTCTTTTAATTTTGTTCATGATTTCCTTTGCTGTGCAAAAACTTTAGTTTGATGTAGTCCCATTAGTTTTTTTTTTCTTTTGTTTCCCTTGCCTAGGGAGGTATATCTGATGAAATACTGCTACAAGCAACGTCCAAGATTTTGCTGCTTGTTTACTTCTGCAATTTTTGTGGTTTTGGGTCTAACATTTAAGTCTGATCCATTTTGAATTTATTCTTTAAATTTATTTATTCTTTATGTGTTTGTTTTTATGGCAGTACTATTCTGTTTTGATTATTATGAGTTTATAGTACAGTTTGATATTAGGTAGTGTGATTCCTCCAGCTTTGTTCTCCTTTCTCAGGATGGCCGTTGCTTTGCAGGGTGTTTTGTGGTTCCATATACATTTTTGAAATATTTGTTCTAGTTCTATGAAATGCATCACTGGGATCTTGATAGGAATTGCATTGAATTTATAGGTTGCTTTCGGTAACATGGATATTTTAATCATGTTAATTCTTCCTATCCATGAACATGTTATATGCTTCTATTTATTTTTATCTTACTCAATTTCTTTCTTCAGTGTCATATAATTTCCAAGTACAGGTCTTTTACATCCTTGGTTAGACTTAATTGTATGTATTTTATTCTTTTTGTATGAACTATGAATGGGATTGTTTTCTTAATTTCCCTTTCTGTTAGTTTGTTATTGAAAATCTTTTTCTTTTATTGCCCTGGCTGGGTGGGTCATTTGGTTGGAACATCATCCTGTACACCAAAAGGTTGCGGGTCCAATCATCGGTCAGGGCACCCACCTGGCTGAGTGTTCAATCCCAGTTTGGAACACAGTGGGGAGGTAACCAATCCACGAGGTAACCAATCGATTTTTCCCTCTCACATGAATGTTTCTCTCTGTCTTTCTCTCTCTCTTAAAATCAATAAACATATCCTTGGGTAAAGATTAAAAAAACCTAAATAACTTTTTTTTATAATTATGTATATTTAAAAACAGTATCTTTTATAATATTGTATGCCAACTATTCTTTAATACAAAAAATATCTTCCATGACTTAAGATTATGATGCCTGTGAATATTATGATACCTCAAACACAGTATTCAAATATTTGGGTAACTGACCTGATACAATTATTTAAGACATCATAAAAGCTCATGTTGGAATTCAAGATAGAAGCCCCACACATATTCATTCAACAACATTCATTAAACAAATATTTACTGAATGCCTATGATATTCCAGGTACTAATTTAAGTCCTAAGGGTCTAGCAATTAACAAAAGAGCAGGAAAGCTGTGTCTTCAAAACATTTACAATCCAAAAAGTAAAGCTATGTTTTTTTTTTCACATTTAAAAAAAAAATCTGGATTAACCAGGAAATCTGACCTCCAGTCTTAAACAGCTGGAAAATTGAACAGTATATTCAATACTGCTTTCAATACAGCACAGAACTGTGGTCTGTGATAGAAGAGAAATGACTAAGTGAGTTCCAGCCTCTGCCAGGCAAAGAAAGGACACACAGAGCAAGGTGGTCTCACTGAACTGAGGTAACAGAGGAATTTTGAGAATTTAAGGCAGCTTGAATCTATCAGACAGAGCTGAGGACGAGGGAGATATGCAGAAGCTGAAGCACAAAATTAAACCGTCTGCCACAATGAAATTGAACATTCTCTAAAAGGACACAAAATTTAAACACTCAGAATTCAAAATGTCTACCATCCAATACAAAATTACTAGCATGAAAAGTAGCAGGGAAATGTGATACACAATTAAGGAAAACAAAACAGTCAATAGAAAAATTAGACATAAGGACTTTGAAATAGTGACTGCAAATGTCTCTGAGTTAACAGGAAAAAGCAGATATAGAGAAAAGAGAACTATAAGAGAAAAAAGAACCAAACTGAACTTCTACAGCTGAAAAAAATAATACCTGAAATGAAAAATTAACTGGATTAGCTTAACAGTAGAGTAGACATTATAGAAGAAAAGACCAAGAATTTATAAACATAGCAGTAGAAACTATCCAAACTAAAGCAAAGAAAAAAGATGGGGAGGGAAAGAGAGGGCAAGACAGAATAGCAATGGCCTGTGAGTGACAATCAAGCAATTTAACATATGTACAGTTATCAACATCAGTATCTGAAAAGCTCGTGTGGGAAGGACATAAGAAGAGTAGAAGCAGGCAGCAAAAACAACTGAAGACATATGATGAAAATTATTCAAATCTAATGAAACCTATAGTCAGATTTAAGATTCCAGAAGAACAAACACAAAGAAAACCATAACAAGGAACATTATCATCAAACTGCCTAAAACCAGCTGAGAAAGATAAAATCTTCAGGGTAGCCAGAGGAAAATTTACAAACATTGTAATAAAGATAAGAGTGAGGCTCATTTCTTTCACAAACGGGAAGATAATGGAACTTCATCTTTAAAGGAAAGGAAAAAAAAACCCCATAATGTTGACATCTCCATGTAGAGAACAAAACCTTCAAAAAAAAAAAAGGTCTGTGTTAGATCCGGAGTCCAGAATGGAAAAACCTTGCAATGCAGAAGACAAGAGATATAGTACACAGAAGAGATTGGCTTTTGAAGATATAGCAATAGGATCTATCCAATGACACACAGGAAAAGGACAACAAAAAAAATGGACATTGCATCAATGATCTGTGGTTAGAACTTCTTTGAGTAGATACATGTTATTTGAGGAGAGGGGCATGAAAGAAGAAACAGTTGAAGAAATAATGGTTGAAATATTTTCCAAATCTTATGAAAGTTATAAAATCACAGATCGAGGAAGCTCAACCCTTACTGAGCACAAGAACACAAAGAAAATTATAACAAGGCACATCAAAATCAAATTTCATGAATCTACTTACAAACAAAATCTTCAGAGCAACCAGAGAAAAAAGACATATAAAAGATACAGTAAAAAAGATAACAGTTACCTCAAACTTCTCATCAGAAAAATATGTAAGCTAGAAGACAGTGAAGAAATATGTAGAATTCTACACCAAGGAAAAATATCTTTCAAAAATGAAGGCAAAATAACTCACTTTCACACAATAGGCAATGCAGTTAATTAAGAAACCCATAACACTCACAAATATGTCACTTGAATTTCAAATATTTTTTCCTCTTCTACAATGACTTTTGTATTAGGTAGCCTAGGACAGCTACAAATTTGGATAGAAAGTAAATTATGCAAGATCTTGAGCATACCGTATTTTTTGGACTACAAGATACACCCCCCAAATTTGGGAGGGGAAGGGGGGTGTGTCTTATAGTCCAAATGTAGTTTTACATTTACATTAGTGAAATATTATGTTATTTATGTTATTAAATATTTTACCATATTGCTTCAAATTTTTTTCCCTATTTTCCTCCTCTAAAACCCAGGTCCAAAAAATACAGGTATAGTCTTTAGATTTGAGTAAAAGTTACATTTTGTGTAGGGTCTTTGATTTAAGACAAAACAAAATATGTAATCTGTGATGGAATTTTGAAAGATATGGCTAATAAATTCCTTTAAAAATATTATTGATTATGCTATTACAGTTGTCTCATTTTTTTCCTCTCCTTTACCCCCTATGCCCCATACCAGCCCCCTCTCCAGCATTCTATCCCACTCCTTAATGTCCATGGGTTATATATATAAATTCTTTGGTTTCTCCATTTCCTATACTAGTCTTTATCTCCCCCTGTCTATTTTGTACCTATCAATTATTGCTTATTTCCTGTAAGTTTACCCACTTTCTCTCTCCTCCCTTTCCCCATTGACAACCCTCCATGTGATCTCTATTTCTGTGATTCTGTTCCTGTTCTGGTTTGTTTGCTTAGTTTTTTTTTTTTTTTAATGTTTGGTTGTTCATAGTTGTGAGTTTGCTGTCATTTTACTGTTCGTAGTTTTGATCTTTTTCTTTTTTTTTAGGCAAGTCCCTCTAACATTTCATATAATAAAGGCTTGGTGATGATCAACTCCTTTAACTTGACTTTATCTGGGAAGCACTTTATATGCCCTTCCATTGTCAATGATGGCTTTGATGAATAGAGTAAGCTTGGATGTAGGTTCTTGCTTTTCATGGCTTGGAATACTTCTTTCCAGTCCCTTCTTGCCTGCAAGATTTCTTTTGAGAAATCAGTTGACAGTCTTATGGGCACTCCTTTGTAGCACTGTCTCCTTTTCTCTGGGTGCTTTGAAGATTTTCTCTTCATCTTTAATCTTGGGTAATTTAATTATGATGTGTCTTGGTGTGTTCCTCTTTGGGTCCAACTTCTTTGGGACTCTCTGGCTTCCTGGAGGTCTATTTTCTTTGCCAGATTGGAGAAGTTCTCCTTCATTATATTTTCAAGTTATTGAAAATAACTTTTCAATTTCTTGCTCTACCTCTTCTCCTTCTGGCACCCTTATAATTTGGATGTTGGAATGTTCAGAGGTTCCTAAGCCTCTCAGTTTTTTTAATTCGTGTTTCTCCATTTTGTTCCAGTTGAATGTTTATTTCTTCCTTCTGTTTGATATTGTTGAGTCCCTGTTTCTTTCCCTTAACTGTTGGCTCCCTATGTATTTTTATTTCACTTTGTATAGCCTTCATTTCTTCCTTTATCTTGGGGCTATACTCAATCATTTGTGAGTATTCTTATTATCAGTGTTTTGAACTGTGCACCTGATAGATTGGCTATCTCCTTGCTGCTTAGTTCTTTTTCTGGAATTTTGATCTGTTCTTTCATTTGGGGCATATGTCTTTGTCTTGGCACACCTGTTACTTTGCAAGGGACAGAGCCTTAGGTATTTGCCAGGGTGGGGCAACCCACTTCACTTTGTTGTGGTGCTGTATGTGGGGATGGGGTCAGAGAAGGACCAGTACCGCTTGCTTGGCTCTTGCCCCACTTTCAGTCACTTCCCCTACCACCCTACTACCCACAAGTGAATTGTGCTCTTTCAGGTGTTTCCCTGGTGCCAATTCCCAGGTGGGAGGGCTTGTGTATGTTCTAGGATGCCATGGGCCCCTCCACCGAACTCTCCTGTGAGACTGGTAGTTTCTCCTGCTGCTGCAACCCCCACAGGTTTTTTGCATCCAGAGGTTTTGAAGCTTTCTTTCCCAGAGCTGGAACCCTGGGTTCGGCAGACTGTCTTGCTCCCCAGTTGTTCCTCCTGGTTTATCCGCATGAGAATGTTTGACTGCCCCATCAGTCAGCTGCCCCGTTGCTGTGTGTTCTCTCCACCCTGGCTTCCCGTCTCTGCTCCCTCCTACCAGTCTGGATGAACGTTTCTTCTTTAGCTCCTTGGTTCCTGGACTTCCATACAGTTCAGATTTCTGGCACTTCTGGTTGTTTTTTGTTTTTCAATTGGTTGTTACCCTTCTTTTGGTTGTGCAAGGGACCAAAGCATATCTACCTACACCTTCATCTTGGTTGGAAGCTCAATAAGTATTAAATTCTTATGATTCTCTACTTCAAACAATTTATTTTCATTTTGAAGGAAAAAGAGTGATTCTTATTTTTTATGAATCATCTTTTTTCAACTTTCCATTCAAATATATGCCCAAACTCTCCTTTACCCTCACCAATAAAAAAAAAAATTTAATATAATCAGGTATCCTCTGATTATGAAGACACTTAACTATAATATCCATAATTTCTGACACCTGCAATTTATAAATTACCTTGAAAATACTGGAAGTAGCCAGTATTTCTTTTCATCGCCAAAAACTTGTCTCCAATTTTTACTGTATCCAAGAGAGAAACCATTTCCATCAGGTCCATATGAAAATGTGGGTGCACGGAATGATTCTGTTATGTGTGTACATAAAAAAAAATAAGTTATTCTATTTAAAATTATATAAGAAATGAAAGTACCAACTTTCTTATTTTATATCTTTACTATGAAAAGTTGTAAATATAATTTAAAAATAAATAGTATATGTATAACAATTAAAAGATTAACTTCTGAAACTTACTGCAGAAAAAAAATCACCTGTAAATATTTCATCACCCTTATAAAATGAAAATGTCAAAATAAGTACTAATATTACTGAAAATTTACTAAAGTGTACCTAATATATCTTATTTTACTTTCTTAATATTCTTTTTTTTTAAGATTTTATTTATTTATTTTTAGAGAGGGAAAGGAGGGAGAAAGAGAGAGAGAAACATCAATATGTGGTTGCTGGGGGCCATGGCCAGCATCCCAGGAATGTGCCCTGACTGGGAATCGAACCTGCAATGCTTTGGCTTGCAGCCTGCGCTCAATCCACTGAGCTATGCCAGCCAGGTTTCTTAATATTCTTACTCTTCAACTTTACTCATTCATTATTTACACACTTCCTACTATGTGCCTGATGATCTGGTGTTATCAGGTGTTTGAGATCCAAAGATAAATTGGATGAAATTCTTACCAAAAACCAAAGTCTAACAAAATTACAATGTGATAGAAATATGTGTGTTTTGGGGGTGGTGGTAGAGTAAGATGAAACATGGAGGAGGTAATACTTGAGAATGATCCTGAATAAGTGAGAAAGCAGACCATTCTTTTTTCTTTAAAGATTTTATTTATTTATTTTTAGACAGAGGGGAAGGGAGAGAAACATCAATGTGTGGTTGCCTTTCCCATGCCCCCTACTGGGCATCTGGCCCACAACCCAGGCATGTGCCCTGAATGGGAATCAAACCAGCGACCCTTTAGTTTGCAGGCCTGAACTCAATCCACTGAGCCATACCACCCAGGGCTAAACACCATTCTTTTAAACTTGGTTGTAAAATTATGCAGAGTGAGGGTTAGGGAAAGACTTAAGTTTCACCAAAAAACAGTTTTATTTTTGCTTTGTTTTGACTTTAAAAATAGACCTCATTTCAGCATGTTTTATAAACTAAGGATAAGAAGCCATGGAGAGACTGATTGGGAAAGGCTGGTAACATAGAAAAGTAATGTAAAAATTGATGGAAGAAAATTCTAGAAGAAATGGGATGGGCTCTAGAAGAGTTCTAAAGATTAGCCTTGCTTAGATTTTAGAAAAGACTTCTTTAGAAGTTAGAGGAAGGGAAACAGTGATGCATCTCAAAGGAGAAATGTTTGTGTGAGGTTATAAAGTTAAGAAGGTTAGAATTTACTGTGACAACTTCTAATTCTTCTATGTAGGACTCAAAATGGGTAAGAAAATTAGAGAGAATGGTGAAAGTCTGGAATAACTTGTAGGTAACGAGTGACCAACCTGATCAGAAACATCACATTACTGCCACATAGAGGTGAGGGCTGATACTTTAATTAAATCTGTAGTTTTAACAATCTCAATGGGAGTGAGACTGTCTTTATCAGCTTTCTACAGCTCAGAGGCACATGTAGATAAAATGGACAGCTATAGTAATCGAGGTCATGGATTAGCAAATGCATTACAGCTGAAAGCTTAGGGGCCAGGTGTAACACAAGGGTGCCGTTAAGAACTGTTAAAGGCATTTATTCAATATTACAAGATCTTGAATGGAAAAGGGTGGGAAATGAAACCAGAAGGGAAAGAAAACACTTGGAAGAAAAGTGTTGGAAAACAGAGAATTCAGCAATCTAAAAAAAAAGGAATTAGAGTACAGGGGAAAAAAGGCTGAAAGGACAAAGACTATGCTCACAGAATGGAAACTGAAGTAGAAAATTTCAGGGACTCTGCAATTTCAAGCAATGAAAAGGTTCAGTGTTTAGTTATGGAAATGACTGGCCACTAGAATCAAAGGGACTACACTGCCTGTTTTAGATGACAGTAGTGTGACAACAGAAACTCTTAATATGAGGAAATTATCTCAAGGTATGTAGATGACAGTTATGAAGAAGGGTAGAGGTGATACCTCTAATGACAGAATAAGATACCTTCAAAGAACAGAAAGACAACAATTTGGAAGCAGCAGTGGACAACCAGCCAAAGCCCAGGGGTGTGGAAGGGAAGGCTTTAAGGGCAAGTGCTGTGCTAGGGTAATGCTTTGTCTTTTAAATACTTTTTTTTTTCCAGAGAGAGTAGAAAGGAGGGAGAAAGAGAGGGTGAGAAACATCGATATGAGAGAGAAAGATCGGTTGGCCACCTTCTGTATGTTCCCCAGAGGATCAAATGCGCAATATAGGCATGTGAATCGACCAGGAATCAAACTGGCGACCTTTTGATTTGAGGGATGATGCCCAACCAACTGGCCAGGCACGTATTTTCAAAGTGTGGGTTAAAATACCTTAATAGGCTGCAAAATTAATTCAGTGGTTTAACGTACACTGCACATAAGAGAGCTGAATAATATTGTGTGAAATTTTTGCTTATTTATATAACTTTACAAATATTTGTGCACGCATTAGGTTATTAAAAAATGATGCATTTCTTACTGTAGTCACTGGCAAAAAGTTTGGAAAACACTGTTTAAAAGGAACAATAAGTTTCCCAGGAAGCACTGGTCTCTCAAATACCCACCATGGATTGGGTGGGAACTATGGCCAATTAGTGTTCATGCCCCATTTAAAGGAGTCAGCTGCCACTTAGCTGTAACTAAATGATGCTGGGTGGAAAAAAGGGCCCACAATATCAGACTAATCAGTTAAGAAGAAATCTACTTTTCTACATAAAATCTCTAAGTTTTTAGCTGTAGTGAAAGATCTTAAAGGCTAGACTATGCACGTAGGCTGTACTTTTTCATCTCTGATTAAAGATAAGAAAATGGCAGGAGATTCTATGACGAGGATAACAAGTTGACAGATATAATAGAGTTTATTTACATGGAAAAGGGATGAAGACTGGATGGAACTGGAGAGCTCAACAGTGAAGAGTGAGCTGAGGTAGGAATAGCACAGAAATCCTTTATTCTGGAGACCCATCATCCCTTACGTGCCTCAGCTGGATGAGTTTAAAATGATCCAACAATAAAAGTATCTAAAAGCCTCCATAAAATGTCTTCATCTTTATTAAAATCTGTCCCCTTCTAATTCATCTGACAGACACATGGCTTTAGATAGCAGAGCAGGCTTTAACTTTCTTATAAAACATGGTATATTAGCTGATACCTGAATATTTCAATGATACCACAGTGGTGCTTCTTACTTGCCAACAACTCAGTTTGAGCAATGCCGCATCACCTTGTTTTTGAAATGTTTGTCCAATTATTTTAATACTTTATTGAATTCTTCCCCTATTCTTCCACTTTTAAAAATGAGGAAAATAAGACAACAAAGTGCGCCGTCACTGCCGCTCCCATAAATAGCATAGGGGAGAGATGCACTGACATAAAGCATGAGTAAGTCAGTGCTTTAATCGCTGATTTGCTGAGAAGTTCCGCAAAGGGACACGTGTCTGGGGACCCATGCACTGACCTCTTCAAGTACTACCAGCAGTGTGTTCAGAAAGCAATAAAAGGAAAAGACATTCCCATTGAAGGACCATAGTAGAGAAAAGCTTGAAAAGTCTTCTTGACCTTGACCTTGGAAATGGACTACTTACATAAGGAAATTAGTCACTCTAGACTTTGTCAATTAAAGCTGTGAAGATAGCCATCAATTTAATGAGGAGTTTGGGGTGGGGCATTTCCTCCTTCTAGATGTTTTCCTCTCACTTGTAAAAGATGATGAACCATTTCACTTTGGGGCGATTTCTCACTTGCTCTGGAATCTTGCAGGAACTCACTGTGCTAAAACTGAATGATTTGTTGGGATTATGGTTACCTTATTTCACCTGGGATCAGCTTTAAATATACCTTGTATGTACAGTAAACACTGATAAACTTGTCAGATGATCATGGTTGCCGACCTCTTGAGTTATGCTTCAAAGGACATTAGGCATACCATGCTAGAGTTATTGTTCATAGAAGCAACTGGTTAGGACCTCTTTTCTCTCAGGAAGCTAATGCTCTGAAAAGGGATCCTAGCACAACAGTTTCAATCAATACTTGGGAGCAGTTTTATTTTTATATAGTAACTTAACTCTTAAAGATTTTTGGTGGACAGGGTTAGCCAAGAGGAAGCTTTTAAACAGTTCCTTGCCTTTCAGGTTAAGACATGAAAGCCTCAAGAATGTTAAGAATGAGCACCATTTCAGAACTCATAGTGCAGTCAATCATTAAGATCCTTGGAGTATGCTATGGATGAAGATCCTAAATTGCAAAAATTTGCTGTTGCCAACTTTCAACCTTAGTCAATGAATTAATTAAGTCATGAAATGACTTAAGTAATTTTGCATGAAAATGCAAAAATATTGTATCTGGTTAAATAGGGGGAGAAAGGAGTTTGCTTTATTTGTCTTGTTTACCCACCCTGCTCTGTAATGAAATTATGCAGATGAAATAAATTATAGCATCAGTTCCTTAAAAAAAGCAAAATAAGACATAAATGTTGATATTAGTGATACAATTCATAAGTTTCACTGTTGACTGACATAAAGATGGAAAGGATTCCCCATGTCAAAACACTATTCCTGTCTCAATCATGAAACATTTGGGAAAAAAGTAAAGAACTAAATGATAAGCTGTAATTAAGAATTTAATTTTTTTTAGAAATCTGAGAATTACCTTATTAACACATAAATCTATTCATCTTTCATAGATTAATTTTTAAAGACACTGTATATACACAAGAAACAACTTCTATTAACATTTATAATATGGTTTGTTCTCTATATACAATGCACTACTGAAAAAAATACATAAAAGCCAATCTTACTTCCTTAACCTTCTTTAAAATAATGAACCTTTATATTTACATATACTGACTGTTCCTGTCCAGTCACAGTGAATTTTCACACACAATTATTTTATACTTCTTTATTATCTACTGTCCTTCTCTAGATTTCATATTCATGAGTGGTCATTTTAGTAAATAATTATGATTTATTTTGATCTCCTTACCTATTGTTGTTCTGTTTTTCCCAACTAACCAGCAGTGGTAGCTAAAAAGTGACAGGACACTGATGAAGAACATTGTTGACACAAAGAAAAGAAATAGTACATGGAATTTGGCACGTGTATCTGTGAGTTCATTCTGAGGAAAGAAAAAAGAAGTGTTAATTTTAGAGACAGTCAATCTCTAAAATGTACTATTTGGTTTTCCTAAAAATTATTGAATCTCCCCAAAACTTGCCAGATATGAAGAGTAATAAAATAAATTAAATAATATATCCAAAAAAACATTTTGAAAGCAGAAAACTGGCATCATCAAAGGAGTTTGCTTACATAAAATCAGAGCCATTTAAAAAAACTACTAAACTAAAAAATTTAGCAATACTTTCAGTAATAAAATAAAAATATGGACTCTACTCAACATTTTTCTTTTGTACTTTCTGCACACATGCAAGCCTTCCCCTCAACATCCAGGATATAGGAGGGTTTCCCCGTCAATGCTAAAGTATCTGCTTATTTTAATTATATATGCTGCTAATCAGAAATTAATTGTGACAGATTTATTTTTGTACTTTTCTAATCTCTTTTCTTGGAACACCACTGCAAATATGCCTATCCCCTGAGCTGCTTCAATTCCTACCTTTTTAATCGTTGCTCCATTCTTACAGAGCCTTTCCTTTTTGGTAATTAGCAATTTTGGTAAATGAATTTAACACAAGGTATGAATGAATGAAAACAGTTTCTCAGTTATCCATTTTTATGGCTAGGTTCACTTCAACAGAAGCAAAGTCTTATTTAACCTAGAACACATCAGTATCTATTAATAAGAGAAGGATGAAGGTTTTAAAGTGTTAGCTCTTATAATGAAATCACAGGAGCTGCTAGAACACAGTGGTCCTTAGAGATTTAAACACTGTTTACAGGCTAAAAGGAAGTTTTTTAGCATTACATAATTCTGCTATTTATCTTTTTCTCTTCTCTCCGAGTAACCATGATACCTTTTAAATACATCAAGTGATTCTCCTATCTCTTCATCTAGTGAAACAAATGAGTATTTTATATATATATATATAAACACACACATATATTCACTATAAACATCATAAAAGAGATGAAAAGAATGTCATGGCAGTAATGTATTTTACCTCTGGACAACTCTCTGTAGATATCCTGCGGCAAAGCTTGTACAAATAGAGACAATGTATTAAGAAACCATGTTTTATACAAAATTTTCCTGAACACTAGTCTTAGCAAACTTCTGCTTTGAAGGAACAGTAAGATGTTGCTCTCTAAAGGTCATCAACAACATTTTCTCAAAAAACAGAAAACAGACGAGAACATTTAGCTCTTCAAGCACATTTCAGGTACACTTTAAATACATACTTTTCCACTAAGTTTTTTAAAAATTATTTTATTGTTGTTCAATTACAGTTGTCTGTATTTTCTCCAACCCCCCCCCCGGCCCCACCACCTCTAAACCCACCTCCCTCCCTTGCTTCCCCCTTGGTTTTGTCCATGTGTCCTTCATAGTAGTTTCTGAAAACCCTTCTCCCCACTGTCCCCTCCCCTCTCCCCTCTGGCTGTTGTTAGATTGTCCTTAATTTCAATGAGTCTGGTTATAATTTGTTTACTTTTTTCTTTTGTTGATTATGTTCTAGTTAAAGGTGAGATCATATAGTATTTGTCCCTCACCACCTGGCTTATTTCACTTATGGAATTTCCTCAGAAAACTAAAAATGGAACTGGAATTCCACTGCTGGGATTTCCTCAGAAAACTAAAAGTGGAACAGCAATTCCACTGCTGGGATTATACCCTAAGAGCCCTGAAACACCAATCCAAAAGAATCTATGTTCATAGATTCTTTTTCTATGACCCCAGTGTTCATAGCACCCCAATGTTCACAGCAGCACAATTTACAATAGCCAAGTGCTGGAAGCAACCATCAGCAAATGAGTGGATCAAAAAACTATGGTACATTTACACAGTGGAATTCTACACAGCAGAAAGAAGGAGACTATACCCTTTGCGACAGCATGGATGGAACTGGAGAGCATTATCCACTCAGTTTTTAAAACAGAGGTCTGTATCTAGCATAGAATAAAATTAATTTTTTTAGCAAATAGTTTTGAAAAAAACTTCTGATTAGCCGTTTTTAAGAACCAGATGTGACAATTTCTTACCACTTTAATCACTATTGCAATATCCTTCTAAAAGGCTGTCACTTGCCCTTCTCTGTTCTAGTGTCAGCAGAGCAATCAGTGATCCTTTACAAGTCAGAACATATCACTGCTCTGTTCCCACTTCACCGAGTAGAAACTGTGGTCCTTACAACACTTTTCAAGGTTCTTTACTTTTTGGGCCCATCTCCAGGACTTCCCATTAGTCTCACTCTTGCTCACCCCCTTCAGCCACACTAGCCTCCCTCCTGCTTCTCAAACATGGCAGGGAAGCTCCTAATTTTGAGTCTTTTCCTCTGTTTCTTCTGTCTGAAATGTTATTCTCTCAGATACCCCCTAACTTCCAACAAGTTCTTGCTCAAATATTACCTCATTACTAAGGTCTACCCTGATCACCCTTTTCTTTTCTTTAGTTGAGATATAACTGACATATTAACAAAATATTAGTGTCAGGTATACAATATAATTTGATATTTATGTCAAATGTGAATGATCACCACCGTAAGTCTAGTTAACATACGTCACCTCACATAGTTACAACTCTTTTTCTTATAATGAGAACTTGTTACGATATACTCTCAGCTACTTTCAAATATCCTTATTAACTACAGTCACCATGGTATATGGTACATCCCTAGGACTTACTTTGACTGCCTTTGCCCACTTCACACACTCCTGACACCCTACCTCTAACAACCACCAATCTCTATATCGATGAGCTGGGCTTTTTTTATGTTTATATGTAAGTGAGATCACACACTATTTGTTTTTATCTGAATTATTTCACTTATAAAATTGCCTTCAAGGTCCATCTGTGTTGTCCCAAATAGCAGGATTTCCTTTCTTTTGACTAAATAATATTCTACTGTATGTTGATACTTTATTTATCTGTTGATGGACACTTAGGTTGTTTCCATGTCTTGACTATTGTCAATAATGCTGCTGTGAACATTGAGGTACAGATATCTCTGAGGTAATATTTTCATTTCCTTTCACTATATTTCTAGAAGTGGAATTGCCAGGTTCTATGGTAGTTCAATTTTAACTTTTTGAGGAAACTCCATATTTTTCCCATAGTGGATGCACCAGTTTATATTCCCACCAACAGTGCATGAGCATTCCTTTTTTCCACATCCTCACCAACACTCATTATTTGTCTTTTTGATAATAGTCATTCTAACAGGTGTGAGGTAATATCTCATTGTGGTTTTGATTTGCATTTCCCTACTGATTAGTGATGGTGAGCATTTTTTCATATACCTGCCGGGTACCTCCATGTCTTGTATCAAAAGATGTCTATTCAGGACTTCTGCCTATTTGCAAAAATCTAAATTTTTTTTGCCATTGAGTTATATGAGTCCTTTATATATTTTGGATCTTAATCTCTTACCAAATATATGGTTTGCAAATATTTTCTCTCATTCAATAAGGTGTCTTTTCATGTTGTTGATGGTTTCCTTTACTGTGTAGAAGTCTCTTATTTTGATATAGTCAAACTTGTTAATTTTTGCTTTTGTTGTCAAATCCAAAAAAATCACTGCTAAGAACTGTCAAAGACATTACTGCTTATGTTTTCTTCTAGGAGATTTATGGTTTCAGGTTTACACTGAAGTTTTTAATCCATTTAGAGCTGTGGTGTGTGTGTATGTGTGTGTGTAGTATAGGGTTTCAGTTTCATTCTTTTGGATGCGGTTGTCCAGTTTCCCCAGCACTATTTATTGACTGTCTTTACCCCATTGTATATTACTGCCTCCTCTGTCAAAGATTAATTGACCATACAAAGAAGAGTTTACTTCTGGGCTCTCTATTCTGTTCCACTGATCTATGTGTCTGTTTTTATGCCAGTATCCTGCTGTTTTGATTGCTACACCTTTATTTTTTAAAGATACTTATTTATTTTTAGAGAGAGGGCTAGGGAGAGAGAAAAACATCAGTAGGTTCCCTCTTGCACACCCCAACCTAGGACCTGACCTGTAACCCAGGCATGTGTCTTAACTGGGAATTGAACCTGAGACCTTTTAGTTTGTGTGACAACGTCCAACCCAGTGAGCCACACCAGTCAGGGCAATTGCTACAGCCTTGTAACATAGTTTGAAATCAGAAATCATAATGTCTCCAGCTTTCTTTTTTTTTTTTCTCGATTCCTTTGACTATTTGGACTCTTTTCTGGTTCCACACAGATTTTAGTACTGTTTATTTATGTGGAAAATGACATTAGAATTTTGATAGGAATTGAAGTCAATCTGCAGATTGCTTTTGGTAGTACGACTATTTTAACAATATGAATTCTTCCTATCTATAAGCACGAACTATCTTTCCATTTGTGTCCTCTTCAGATAGTCAATGTCTTACAGTTTTTTTTTTAAAAAAGATTTTAATTTAAAGGGGGAGAAACACTGATGTTAGAGAGAAACATTGATTTGTGGCTTGTTGCATGCACCTCAGCTGGAGACTGAGCCCCCAACACAAGCATGTGCCCTGACCAGGAATCAAACTGGCAACCTTTCACGTTGTGGGAGATGCCCAACCAACTAAAAGCCACAATGGTCAGGGCTCAGTGTCTTATAGTTTTCAATGTAACAGGTCTTTCACCTACTTGGTTAAATTTAGTCATGGGTATTTTATTCTTTGTGATGTAATTTTAAGTGGGATTGTTTTCTGAAGTACTCTTTCTGATAATTTATTAGTGCAGAGAATGCTGCTGATTTTTATATCCTGTAGCTTTAATGAATTTATGAGTTCTAAAATTTTTTGAGAGTCTTTATGGTTTCCTCTATATACTATCATGTCATCTACAAAAAGAGTTTTACTCTTCTCAATATCATATCTTTATTTCTTAACCATGCAAAATAGCTCTAGCTATGACTTTCAATATAATGTTGAGTAAAAAAGTGAGCATCTTTGTCTTGTTCCTAACCTTAGAGGAAAAGCTCTCAGCTTTTCAGAGTTGAATATGGTGTTAGCTGTACATTTGGCATATTGGAATATACAGCCTTTACTATGGTGTGGTACATTCCTTCTATACCCACTTTGTTGAGTTTTATCATGTTGAATTTTGTCAAATACTTTTCTGCATCTATTGAGATATGATTTTTAGCCTTCATTTTGTTAATGTGGTGTAACACATCGATCAATTTGCAGACAGCGAAGCATCCTCGCATAGCTGGAATGAACCCACTTGATCATGGTGTATGATTCTTATTAAAGCATTGCTGAAATCCATTTGCTTATATTCTGTTGAAGATTTTTATGTCTGTGTTCCTCAGGGATTTTAGCATGTAATTTTCTTTTCTTGTAGTAACTTCTCTGGTTTCTGTATCAGGGTAATGCTGGACTCATAAAGTGAGTTTGGACGTGTTCTTCCTTCTATTCATTGAAAAAGTTTAAGAAAGACTGGTATTAGCTCTTTAAATGTTTGGTAAAATTCATCAGTGAAGTTATCTAGTCTTGGACTTTTGTTGGGAGGCTTTTGATGACTGATTCAATCTCCTTAGTAATCAGTCAGTTCAGATTTTCTATTTCATCATGATTTAGTCTTGGAAGGTTGTATGTTTCTAGGAATGTATCTATCTCTTCTAGGCTGTCTAATTTTTGGCATATAGTTGTTCATTGTAGTTTCTTATAATCCTCTGTATTTCTGTGACATCAGGTGTAATGTCTCCTCTTTCACTTTTTATTGTATTCGAGTACTCTTTTTTCTTGATGAGTCTAGGTAAAAATTTGTCTATTTTGTTTCTCGTTATAAAAATCCAGCTCTTACCTTCACTGATCTTTCTGTTGTCTTTTTAAAGTCTATTTCATTTATCTCTGTTCTGATCTTCATTATTTCCTTCCTTTTGTCTTCTTTTTTGAGTTCTTTGAGGTGTAAAGTTGGGTTGAGATCTTACTTTTATTTATTGATTTGAAAGAGAAAGGAAGAGTAAGAGGGAGAGGAAGAGGGAGAAACATTAATTTGTTGTTCCATTTACTTATGCATTCATTGGTTAATTCTTGCATGTGCCTGAGTGGGGATTGAACCCTCAATCTCAGTATTGGGACAATGTTCTAACCAATTTAGCTATCTGGCAAAGGCTCTTTCTTATTTCTTGATAGGCATTTATTGCTATGAACTTCCTTCTGTGAACTGTTTTTGTTGCATTCCATGAGTTTTGGTGTGTTGTACCTGTATTTTCAATTGTCTCGAGGTATTTTTTTACATCTTCCTTTATCCACTGGTTTGGTTAGTACCATGTTATGTCTGCTTATTTGTGAATATCCCACTTTTGTTCTTGTAATTGACTTCTAGTTTCAAACCATTGTGGTTAGAAAAGATGTTTTGTAGCTCAATCTTCTTAAATTTAGTAAGACTTGTTTTGTGAACTAACAAAAGATCTACAGTGACCTCTCACCTATCATGGGAGTTACATTCCAGAGACCCCCGCGATAGGTGAAAATCCTCAAAGTAGTGGCATTATATTTATTTTATTATTTATATATATTTTAAGGCCTTATAAACCCTTCCCACACTCCTATAAACCTTTCCCACTCTCCTATTAACCTTTCCCACACTCTTATAAACATTTCATATGCTCTTAAGCAGTTTCTACACTCTTAAACCTACATAATTTTAACATATAAAATTCTATATGGGTACTCACCAGTGAAGTATATATAACTTTTTTTTTTTAAGATTTTATTTATTTATTTTTAGAGAGGGAAGGGAGGGAATGAGAGAGAGAGAGAGAGAGAGAGAAAGAAACATCAGTGTGTGGTTGCTGGGGGTCATGGCCTGCAACCCAGGCATATACCCTGGCTGGGAATCAAACCTGCGACACTGGTTCGCAGCCCGCGCTCAATCCACTGAGCTACGCCAGCCGGGGCTCAGGTATACTATAACTTGAATGATGAAGATCATGAATTATGTAGCTGTGCAGTACTGATGGCGATGAAGGTGATGACAATGAGATGAATGTACTACACAGCCAAGAAGAGCACTACAGCTCTTCTGAAGGCACCACTTCATCAGGTGCTTCATCAAGTGATGCAATATCTTCACCCTGGGCCGTAACTTCTATTTCCTCTGAAGGTGTAGGTGTAACTGATCTCTTCATCTGAGTGATGAATGTAGTTATGGGGAGTTGCTGGTGCTGCTTTTTATCCACAGAGGCAGCTTCTCCATGTAGAGAAATGCTCTTGAGTCCAAAGAATCTCTGAAATTTGTCAAACCAGCTCTTGCTGGCACTGAATGGGGTTGGTCCGGTGGGAGAAACACTCGATGGTCCCGCTTCTACGTCATTGTCCTTGTCTTCATCCTTGTCACTGTCATAAACATCCATGCTTTCTGCAAAACTATCATAAAGTTTCTTGCCTTTGTCTGATGGTGTTGGTATCCAGTGAGATATTCTTCCTGTAGTCATTTATCCACAGGGCCAATGTGGACTCCATTCTCACAATGGCCTTATTGTGGGAAGTGACCACCCTCTTTGCAGTCTTGTTAAAAGTCATTGTTGCTGTAGACCTAATATTCTTCTTGTCTTTCTTTATGTAGTGAACAATAGATTCGTTGATCCTGTAATGGCAGCCTATAGCCGCGTACCTTTTGCCTTCCTTTAACATGTCGAGAAGTTCCACCTTTTCTTTGATGGTAAGCATATTCCTCTGGTGCTTGGGTTCACTGCCAGAAGCCTTAAGAGGTGCAGAATGTTTGGGTGGCATTGTAGGGCTTGAAATAAATTCAAACTTTTACAAAAACTTCACAAAAACACAACACTGCCAAGCAACACTACACGCAGCAATCAGATATCGATGTGAAGTGGATAAGGAGAGATGCTGATCATATGGGTACAGTGCAGGAGAGCAAACAGGCTGATGCTACGGTCGCTGAGCCAATCAGCACCCAGGATACAGAACACAGTGCTGTGGTTGGTTGCCTTCCATTCCATCAGCCAACAGTGTGCTGTGTACACTCTCACGTTGGCAAACTTGTGCAAGTGGTAGTGGCGTACTGCATTTCCATTTTGTACAGTACAGTATTCATCCACTGATGAAATACATACTGTATTTTATTTTGATGTAATATTCTTTTAATACGTTTGAATTAACATTTTTTATATTTTAAATTTTAAGGCAAAAATAGTTAAAATAATAAATATTATATAACTACCTATATACCACAAAATCCTGCAATATAGTGAAAACTCTGCAATACAGAATTATATATATATATATATATATATATATATATATATATATTTAAACCTGTGATACAGTGAAGCCGCAATAAGTGAACCACAATATAGCAAGGGATGACTGTATTCTGAGATGAGAATGTTCCAAGTGTGCTTAAGAAGAATGTGTATTCTGTGACTTTTTGATGAAGTGTTCTATACACATCTGTTAAGTACATATAGACTAACACGTCATTTGAGGCAGATGTTTCTTTACTAACTTTGCTTTTGTTTGGATTATCTATCCACTGATGAAAGTTGGGTATTAAAGTCCCCAACTATTATTGTATTGTTGTCTATATCCCCCCTTTATGTCTGTTAATATTTACTTTATATATTTAGGTGCTCCTGCTTTGGGTACATAAATGTTCTTCTCTCAGATATCCATTAACTTCCTTCAAGTCTTCGCTCAAAACTTCTCACTGAGGTCTACCTGATCACTCTCTTTAAACGCTGCAACCTGCCCCTAACCTACCTACTCCCACACATTTGTCAAATTCCCTTACCTTAGTTTATTTTTTCCATAGCATTTACTTACTAATACATAATTTACTTATTTACAATGTTTATTATTTGACTTCCTCTTCTCAAAAGTAAATTCCAAAAATATGACTGTTTGTTTTGTCCACTAATATATCCCAACTGCCTAGAATACTGCCTGGAACATTATAGGTGCTAAGTAAATATTGTTGAATAAATAGAGAAAAGGGTAGAGTTAAGTTTACTAGTATTTCTTTAACATAATTAATCTAAAAAAGTTAAGAAACAACTCTTCTTTAATTAATAAATCATTGCGTGCAAACAGTGCTGAAGTTTCTGATAAAGAAATGTGAAATTCTAAAATTTGGACTTCATTCATCAGGCACCGAATCCTCTTCCTTTAAACAGGGCCACTGAATATGGTTAAGTTGGTTGTAAACTGAACAGAGATACCAGGTAGGGAAACAAGAGAGGCCAAAATTCATTAGGCTAAGACCACAAAGAAATGGGGTAGTCTTTCTAATATGCACAAAGGCAATGCCAGTACCCACTGGTTTTAAATAATCAAACTTTAAAAATTTAATAATGTTTTAAATAAACCCTTCCAAAATGTATTAGATATTTCCTGAAAAAAATAATTGTGTTTTGCCCTGGCTTTTGTGGCTCAGTTGGCTGGAGCATCGTCCTCTAGACTGAAAGGTTGCTGGTTTGATTCCTGGTTGGGGCACATACCCACGTTGTGGGTTCAGTCCCCAGTTGGAGCGTATACGAGAAGGTGATTGATCACTGTTTCTCTCTCACATCAATGAAAGAGTTTTTTTCTCTCTCTCTCTCGATTAAAAAAAAAAATCAGCCCTGGCTGGTGTGGCTCAGTGGATTGAGTGCCAGCCTGTGAACCGAAGGCTGACAGTTTGATTCCCAGTTAAGGCACATGCCTGAGTTGTGGGCCAGATGTCTAGTTGGGGGAATCTGATAGGGAAATGATCAATATATTTCTCACATATTGATGTCTCTCTACCTCTCTTTCTCCATCCTTTCTCCTCGCTCTAAAAATAAATTAATTAAAAAAAAATTTTAAATCAAAGGTTTAAATGTGAAATAAAAACAATTCCACCCTGGCTGGTGTAGCTCAGTGGACTGAGCACGGGCTGCGAACCAAAGTGTCGCAGGTTCAATTCCCAGTCAGGGTACATGTTTGGGTTGCGGACCATGACACACAGCAACCACACACTGATGTTTCTCTCTCTCTCTCTCCCTCCCTTCCCTCTCTAAAAAATAAATAAATAAAATCTTTAAAAAAAAATTCCAGAAGAAAAACATAGGAAAATATTTGCATAAATTTATAGCAAACAGATTAAAGCCAGAAATCATAATTTAAATGTACAGCTTTCAAATTTTAAAAAACCATAAACCAGAAGTTATAAAAGTACTGCTTTAAAATATAAAATTTTGATTTGATAAAAGTAAAACAGGATTATAAGATAAAACTTGGAAATATGGAAAAAACACTTCCAACTCATAACAGAAAGAAGATTAATGTCTGTAGAGACAGGAAAGAGATTAGAGATTATCTAGGCCTGGCAATATCACTTTGATTACTATAAAACTGCAGTAAGTCTCATCAACTCAAATAAAAGCAATTACTTCCCTAAAATTGGTATGTCTATTATTACAGTGTGGTTGAAAACAGTTTGGATCATTAAAAAGCAGCTCACAATAACCTGTTTAATATTCATTTATTTGCAAATACAGAGGGGAGGGGGGAGGAGACTGTGGGGAGAAGGGTTTTCAGGAACTACTATAAAGGACACATGGACAAAACCAAGGGGGAGGGTGGAAGCAAGGGAGGTTAGATGGGTTTGGAGGGGGTGAGGAGAAAATACAGATGACTGTAATTGAGCAACAATAAAATAATTTAAAAAATGTTGGTTAATCTTAAAAAAGTATTCATTTATTTGCAAATAAACACATATATATGAATGAAATATTAACTCTGATCTCTGATCCATTATAAATTCTAACTCATAAAATTAAAATAAAGTATATCTACTTGTAACAGATAATAAATTCTTTATGTATAGAGATCTTAAAAAGTCTTAAATACATGTTTTAAGATAGAAAAAGACTTACCATCCAAAATTTTATAAAGTACTGTAAAACTGTTGTAGCCACGAAAAGGCAATATAATAAGGAATACAATAAAAACAGCAGGAAGAATTTGTAATTAGAAAATCCCACACAGTTATTCACCCTAGAAGAATACAGAAGGTCACACTGTAAAAATAAAGACAAATCCATAAACTCACAAAAACAAAAACTAGAACGTTTGCCAGGGTTCAGGGAGGGGAAATGAGAAGTTGTTTAATGTGGACACAGTTTTGCAAGATGAAAAAGTTCTGAAGACTATTTGCACAATGTGAACATACTTAACACTACTGAACACTACAAATGGTTAAGGTGGTAAACTGTATGTTTTTCTTTATTACCACATCAATAATAATAAATAAGACATTTCAAAAACCTTAATTATTATTTGGAAATGGGTCATTTGGGAAGTAGGGAGTATGTCTTAATTGTGGGTATGTGTTTTTAATAAATCCTATAAGGAACCTGGAATTTTAATCTTAATTCTTAATATATAATTATTTGGGTAAATAACATCAGACACTATTTTTAAAGGAAAATATTTAATGTAAACATGTACATACATATATGTGTATATATCTATATATATATATCAGTCTTGTTGTATACAAATAACTAAATTGCCCTTGAAAATTTAGGAATGATGAGGTTTATAAATCACTCTAAATTCTCTCCTTCCTGCCTCCCCACCCCAATATGTGACTTCCTGTATTTTTATACATACCAAGGACAGTGATGATCCATCTTAAGAATACATCTAAAAAACAAATAAGCATAAGAAAATTCATGCAGAGTATTATCCTAATTCTAACTGCAGATAATTTTCCTCAATTTTTTCTTTTTACAAATACATCCTGGAAAAACCAACCCAGTAAACACTAGATTAGAGAAAATTTCTGATATTTCCACTAACATTTTCATAGGTAAGACATAACAATTTTTTTATACTGAGAATTCAGCAGAGCATAGATAGTTGCCTTGGACTGTATCAAGTGACATTTTAATATACAGATATGATACATAGAGCACTTGGTACGTTAGCTAGTCCAACTCACAAATCAGTTGAAGGAAATAAAGTGAAATACAGACAATCTTTATTTTAAACATATGCAAATCATAAAAATAAAACTTTAGAAGCAACTGTGTTAAAATATTAACTTTGACAGGTTTATAAATGGTTATTTTTCCCATATATTTTATAGAATTCTACACCATAGATAAGCACTACTATACTTTTATAATCAGAAAAAAAATCCCAAAATTTGCCTCCCCACCAGTATATGTAACCTATATATTTATAAAGTCAAACCACAGATCATCTCAAATAACATAACAAATGAGTGAACTAATACCCAGAAGGTTAAATAGCTTGTCTAGCTCAAGTTGAAGGATTAACTGGGATTCCCAAACAAGGGATCTTTCCTTCCACACACTACCTTCTTACAAGCACACAAGGAATAAAATCTTTCAAGTTTTTCTGGGAACAATGTTACAGGTGGAAATCGAAAAAACATTTTTGTGTGTGGTTTGTTAGGTTTTAATATCAACAACAATAATAAAAAACAAGAAAATTGTCATTTTGGTCTTTTTAATCTAGGAAAAAATATTCTTAAGGGGGTTATTACTTGTTCATCAATATTATGTTAAGCGTGAACATAAAAAATACATTTAAAGAAAATTCCACTGACTACTATAGGAACTATTATCAAAGACTACTCCAAAGCACATTCTAGCTTATGGAAATATTTATGTTAGCCCACGTGTGTAGCAAATAATGGGAGAGGATGAAGTGTTTTTTGCTAAGTATAAAGCATATAAAATGTTTCTTTCCTTTTTCTCCTGTCACCAATTTCCAATGCTGGGGGTAAAGGGAAGCAAATGAGGGTAACACTTACATGTCACATGCTGAGCAATGATGCGCACGGTCAGGTTTAATCAACTGACATCTTTCACAGTACCTGATGGCTACATTTAAGAATTAAAAGGAAGTTGTTGAGAATGTACAAGGTCAGTGAATTTGACTATAAAATTTTCTTTCATTTCTTTTATAAATAACTCTGGGAAAATTGACAAGTAGTTATTTTGTCATCAGGTTTGATACTAATTCTCCCACTGACTAGCTGGTGACCTTGGGGTAGCAATTCACTTTCTAAAAGCCTCACTTCCCTCTTCTGTAAGTGCAAAATATACCAAGTGTAATGAACTACTTTTCAGATTAAAATGAAACCTTCTAGAATATATCAGATTCTCAATTAAGCAGTAAGTATAATAAAATTATTATTTCTAATAAAATATAAAGTTAGACTCTATGATGGGAAAAGATAGTGAGGGAGAGAAAACCAGAGAGATTAAAAAGTGTACAAACAGCCATAATGGAGAACACCCAGGAACAGATTTACTCCACAGATATCTCCTGATGCCTGGTTAGTGAAACACTGTGTTAGAGACCTGGGGGAACTCTTGGCTGCCAGACGCTTAGATAAAGTTAATGAGGTGAGATGGACATTGTTAACTAAAAGGCAGTGACTTGTAGTCTACCAGGTAGAAATTTGAGATGTTCCAAGAAGACTTTCTAAATCACTTCTCGTTAAAAATGAATAGAAGCTTAACAGAGGTGCATAGTGAATTAAAACTTTAAACTGGATTTAGAGAGGAGAAAATAATCATTCCAGGCAGAGAAAAAGACAAAAAAGAAAAGTGGATAAGGACAATGCGTTAGTGGAGCTGACAGAGAGAAACAGTATGGGACAAAGCTAGAGATAACTGCTGGTTGAATCAAGACTGGAGGGGAGAAGGTTTATAAAGATACATTATGTTTCCTGAATAGATAATGGTATGTCCACATGGCTTGAAAAAGCACAAAGAAGAATTCAGTGAGAAGGTCCCACCCTGGTACTTGGGCCCCCAAATCCTCTCTGTGAAGGCAGCTCCATTACTTTCAATGATCTCTAGTCTATAAAGGGTCGATTTTCTGTAACATGTATTCTGTAGTTTTGTTATTTAAAGATGAATGTGTAGTGCTTCTATAATAAGAAAAAAGAAACAAAAAGCTCCAGCATTTGAGATTCTAAGCAGTTGAAATCCAGTATAAAATGCTTCCCCAGAGCAGGATTTGCCAGTAGTGAGAACATAAGGCACAAGTCCCAGACCTGGCCATTGGGGATGCTGGATACCTCACTACACCCTATGTCTTCAACTATGAAATGGGGACAAGTGCAGCACCCATTTCACCCAGAGTTGTTCTGAGGATTAAACAATCACCAATAAAGTGCTTAGAATGATTTCTAGTGTAGTGTTCAATACATAAAGGGTATTGTTCAGATTAGAGGACAGACATTAGCAATAATGAAAAGTAGTAAAGCTTTAAGGGTAAAAGTTTTACATCATGCCTCCTAACTCTTTGGGGCACATATACTGCAATTAAAATCAGATGCTCTTGCTATGAATAGGTTACTTGAAAAATGACCCAAAATTTTGTGTATAATCTCAGGGCTTCATAAATTCTCTGAACTCTTAGACCCTGGGTTAAAAATATCTAATCTGCAGAACTATAATTACTAACAATTATTGTAAACCAGACCTTTCATAATTAAATATAAAAAAGGATTATTTTAAATTAGATATCATTTACTGACAATTTATTACGTACAAAGATCCATACTAAGTGCTTATCTCATTTATGAATCTCATTTAATACTTCCACTAACCCAGAGAGGTAGATATTATTATCCTAATTTTAAAGTGAGGAAACTAGGGCTTAGAAAGTTTAAGTGACTTTCACTGTATTAGTAATGGAAAGTTGAGGTTTGATCTGAAATCCATGTTTTCATTTCATATAGCAATATACCAGTTATGCAGAAAGGACAGCAATAAGTGCATAAAAAAATTAAAAACTTGGTCAAATATACCCTCCAAAATCTTGTGCAAACTTTATACTTTTAAAAACTCACAATGTGTATATAACTATACAAAAAAGAAGTACTTTTATTTTCCCTTGGAATTGACAAGCATGGTGGGTTCTGAAGCCAGAGTTCTTCAATCTAAACCTGTTTTCTCCCATATATCTGTCTGACCTTGAAATAGTTATTGAGTACTTAAGCCCTTCAGCATTTCTGTTTCCTATTCTATAAAGTGTATACAACAGTATCACCCTCACAGGACTGTTGTGAAGTTTAAATGAGTTCATGCACATAAAGCACTTAGAACAGAATAATTGTTAGTTATTACTATTATCTAGCATTTGAATGAATTAATGAGTTATATAATACATAATTAAAACAACTTCCTGTATTTAAATGAACACTTTGTTGATTCATAGTTTCACCCCTATCATAAGACTACCCTTGAGAAAAGGAAGCTGCTACTGTACTCACATATCTCTCAATGGAGGCAGTGGGACAGTAGACATACCAACAACTTCGGGACCACAAAAACCTAAGTTCAAATTCTGGCTCTCTGATATTAGCTTTATAACTCTGAACAAGTTTTTTATCCCTTTGTGTCTTACTTCTCTCCTTTTCAAGTTAGCACATTCTTGATTTTTAAAAAGTTACTTGGTGAGGACACACAATATTAAAATTCAAACCCAAATTTCCAAATGATAGTTTACTAAGAATAATAACTGAAGCTTTTAGTCATAAAGATTAAGTTGGAAAAGAAAGAACATGCAAAGAAAAGAGACTCACATTAAGGAGAGCCTCTTAAAAAAATCTATCAATATATGTACACATCTATATCTACAATACCACAGAAGATACAAACACGGGGAAATCTTGTTCCTGCCCATGTTATTTGTGGAATTACAATATCCATTTAACAGTCAAATCACATAAATATATCTTGGCAGGAATGACCATATTATAAAAATTATTTGAGCAGGAAAGGTTAAGATTAATTTTTCTTACTCCTTGAGCCTGACGTGGTATAGATAGGTAAACCCCTGGCTGTTCTTCTCAAAATTTCTTGTTGTCGTTCTTGGCTGAATTCTTTTTCATAATGTTCCCTTTCAGAATTGGACAAGTAGAACTATAAAAGCAGAAATAATTATTAATTTTTTAATCCCATAATTATGAACTATTACATTCATAAAAACAAAGTTTATTCATAATAGAAAAAAAAGCCAAAATTTTCTTTACAAAGGCAAAACTTTTCTTTGAATTTCTTTAAGATAAGTACATTTTAATAAAATTTATACCTGACATATTAAAAATGTTTTCTATTTAATAATAACAACAAAGAACATGAACTAAATATTTTGCATCTTGTTTTTTTTTAAAGAGAAAAATTCCTCCATCAAAAAGGTAATGAAAATTTTGGTGTTTGAAAGTTAAGTGTCAAGATTTTTAATTTTTGAAAAAATGTCTATGGATTCATTTGCTTTGACTACAAGACTAAATCACAAACCTTGGGGTCCTACTCTTTTCTGGCCAAATGTCCCAATGAGTAAAAGTCATTCTTTTACTACTCTGTTTTAGCTTTTAAAAAGCTAGCCAAATAGGACTACTGTCTCCAGAATTATTAAGGACAGTCAAGGCAACAATAGGAGTCTCTTTTTCTCAAGCAAAGACTCCTTTATGGAGTTGTTTCTAGTTTTCATTTAAGTTTTTATTCCCATAATATAACTTGCATATAACTATATGCATCTCTTAAATAGCATTTTCCCTACAAAGGACTTCCGTTATTCTTCTTTTGATGTCATCCTAGTACCTTAAGGAACTCCAGTTTTATGATTCTATTCCATGTAACCAGGAGCTTTATGTTTCTATCAGTGTTTATTTCACAAAAGTTTTTTTATAACTAAAAATGGCTTGAGACTTGCTTTTGATTATGCTTTATATGTTAACAATACTATTCCTCAATTTTTATTTACCTATACAGTTTTGCTCAAAAACACCTAAGGAATAATGTCTGGAATTTTATCTTTTTATATTTACATATTTTGGTCTGCCTGTTAGCTCAAATACCAAAACTCCCCACACTTTAAAAAAAATTTTTTTTGATCTTCACCTGAGGACATGCCCATTGATTTTAAAGAGAGATGAAGTGAGGGAGAGAGCAAGAAACATCAATGTAAAACAGAAACATCGATTGGTTGCCTCTCATACATGCCTCAACTGGGAATCGAACCTGCTACCTAAGTATTTGCCATAACTAGGAATTGAATTCACAACTTCCAGTTTACAGGACAATGCTTCAGCTGAACCACATGGGGGGGTTAAATTCCATATATTCTTGATGCCTTATCATCAACAACAGTATTAGCTTATCAATGTAGCCTATTCTATTATAAATAAGGCATTAGTTTGGCATAGAAGAGCGAGCTGTGGTCGAGGAAACTGATCCCAATAGGCTCAGGTTACTGTCTGAGACTGCACAATTACTGGCAGAGCTGGTAATTAAATTCAAGTCTTTTGAGTTCGAGCTCTAGCATGTTTCCTCCAGTACTGCTGATGTAAAATACATGCTGTTGCTTTTCACAGACTATTGCTCTAACTAGACTGAAACACCACAAAATGGAAGTGTCTATTTAGGTTACTGGGTCTGGCTCCCTCAATCCAATCTTGATGGTACAAGCAATCCCAAATTACTTATAAAAAATAATAAGTTACATAGAGAGGACAGAAAGAAGTCAGAGACATTTCCCCTGATCATACACTTGAGACTTAAGGTCACTTTAACCTAGGTAGGCAGGAATCTTCAGACCACCTTTCCAAGATCTAGGCCCTCTTGAATTTTTCAGGTACAGAAATACTTACCTATTTTGCAAGATGGCCCATTATCTTAAAAGGAATTATAACTTGTTAAAAAGTTCTTCCCTGCAAGTCCATGTCTTTGAAACATTTATAAGTAGAGAATAAAAATCTTATAGTATGACTGAGAGAAAAGGACCTAGGTTTGGGACCACAAGGACACCAGGTGGCCAGAAAGAAATCCAGACTGTAAAATACCATCTTTTACTCCCTACTCAGAAATACAGAGGTACCTACTTTTATTTCCCTTCTAACTGCAGATGCAATAACTAGCATTCTCATGTGCAGCTGGCTGATGAAGTGTTGACTGCTATTCCACCTTCCTGGGATGGTGGTAACAAACAGTTCGATATTTTGGCCCTCACAGCCCAGGGGGCAAAGACGGATGTTAAGCAATCTGACAGAGGAGGAAGTAGATAGACTCTGAAACAGAAAATTCCACAAGCCCACCTTTTTCAAAAAGTTTGTCTTTTCATACAAGTCCACTCTGTCCCCAGCTTATAAAAGCAGCCAAGCAGAGCCCAGTTTAAAGGACCTTTCCTGCCCTGGCTGGTGTGGCTCAGTGGATTGAGTAGTGACTTATGAACCAAATAGTCGCCAGTTGGATTCCTAGTCAGGGTACATGCCTAGGTTGCTGGCCTGGTCCCCAGTTGGGGGCACATGAGAGGCAACCACACATTGATGTTTCTCTCCCTCTCTTTCTCCCTGCCTTCCCCTCTCTAAAAATAAATAAATAAAATCTTAAAAAGAAAAGAAAGAAAACCAGAAACCAGGAAGGAAGGGAGGGAGGGAGGGAGGGAAAGAAGAAAAGAAAAGAAAAGAAAAGAAAAGAAAAAAAGAAAAGAAAAGAAACTTACTGTCTCTCTTGTGCTCAAGCATAAACCTAATAAAATCTGGCCAGGGAGGCTTCTGGTCAAGATGGCAGAGTAGGTAATTGATGTACTCACCTCCTCCCACAAACACATCAAAACCATAACTAAAATACAAAACAACCGTCATTCAGAACCTCCTGAAACCTAGCTAAACAGAAGTCCTACAACTATGGATATGATGAAGAAGCCACTACAAAACTGGTAAAAAAGGTAAAGATGCAGAACAGACTGGTCACATGCCCATGTATGGCAGTTAAAGGTCACAAAGGATAGGTTGTCTGTGGAGGTCTCCCCTTGTAACTGGGCAACATGGGCTCCAGCCACTTGTTGTCTCCATGTATAAGCAGGGAACAAAGATTTGTTAGTAAAGAAATAGGTTTTTATTAACAGGGTTCCCAATTTGAGGGGGCCATTCCTGCTCTGAGCTCACCAAGCCAACCTTTCCCGTAAAGCACAGAAAACCAACCACCTTCAGGAAGATTAATGTCTAAATCCATGTCCAGAAGTTCCCCATTATTGCTTATCTGTAGCCCAAGGTTATTACTCAAATGGGTCTCCATCTCTACAGCTCTGGGCTCTCTCTCTCTCTCTGGAGCCAGGATGGCCATCACTGCATAGCAGCTTGATCTCTCTCAGGGTCTAGGGTGTGCTGCCAGAACACTCCAGACAGTCGTGCAGGGGAAGCTCCATCCACAAGGAATTTCCCAGCTTAGGCCTCTGTGAGCTAATCTCAGGGTGAGAAAGAGTAGAAGTAGCCCAGGACCCATATGCCATGCTGCAATGGGTTGTAGCATCCCAAGGGCTAGAGTCCAGTGAAGGACACATCCCAGCAAGGGACCATGCCTCCCGGAGCTGGCTTCCAAACACGCAAGGCATAAGCCCTGAGCACTCTCCAACCAGGGGTGTGAGGAAAGCAAGAGGGCCCAAGAAGACAAAAGGACAAGAGGCCCAGAGGCCAAGAGCCAAGCTTCTGCCCACCTTCTGTTTAAAAGGCCTCTCCCCAAATCCCATATACACTGAAAACCAGTGGGAATATCCAGCTTTTCAACCAATAAGGCCCAGTGTCAGCCATATTTGCCTTTTCCCCTCTTCCAGCTGACATGTTTATTAGCAAGGGGGCAAAGTCTTAAGCCATGCATACTCGGTACAAGCTTCCTTCTGCTGAGTCACGAGCTGCTTGTCTGCCTTGGAGAATCTCCCTCTGGAGCGTTAACTGCTTTTAATCTTCAATTCCACCTTGGGGTTTTTTCTCCCTGTCCCCTGCCTTCTCCAGCAACTTGTACTGACTACTTACTTTGTCACACCCTGAGGAGTGAGGTGTCCCAGCCCCACATTATGCATCTCCCCAGAATAGGGTTCCACTGCTGGGAAGAGCACTTCCCATAACTTCTGGCTGTATAAAACAAAGATTGTGGTTGAGTGAGGCTGAGGACTCCTGATGTCCCAGGTGTTCCTCTTAAAGGGCCTGTGCATAAACTTGCTGATGATCTCACTCGCTCTGAGGTCCAGCATTAAGGCAACACTCAAAAAGTTTCATATGGGGCCATGGGTGGTGTGGTTCAGTGGATTGAGTGCCAGCTTGCAAACCAAAGAGTTGCTAGTTCTATTCCCAGTCAGGGTACATGCCTGAGTTTCAGGCCAGGTCCCTAGTAGGGGGCATGTGAGAGGCAATCACACACTGATGTTTTTCTCCTTTTTTCTCCTTCCCTTCCCCTCTCTCTAAAAATAAATTAATAAAATCTTTTTAAAAAAGTTTCATATGGGTACACAGGAGGAGGAACTGAATTGTCTGACATCAGTATGAGGGCTAGAGGGGCAACTTTCTCCCAGAAGTGCTGACAGAAGCCACTGTTCTTTTGCTGAGCCCTCCCCACATAGAAGCAGCAGGTGGACACCATATCTGAGCCTCCATCAACCTAGCTCACACTGTTCTCCCCACCCTGCTGATTCCCAGAGACCCCGCCCCACTCAAATTGTGGGCCCACCTACGTCATTTCCTGTGGCTTTTTCACACACACAGCCTATCTTGGCTCATGCTTCAGATTTTCCTAATATCTCTCAAGCACGCAGCATCTAGTCCCTGTGTACTCCATACCTGTTGCTGTGACCCCGGGCCTGGCAGTAGCAGCAGCTGCCAATCCCAGCATAAGTAGCAGCCAATAGATAGCTTTGTAGGTCATATCCACTGGCCCTGAGCAGGACTTAGGCAGCTGAACTGGGCCTCCACCTCTCAAGATGATCCAGAGTTAGTGCACCTGCTGGACAGCTTTAGACCATGTCAAAGCACCATACAACCACCTCCACAAGCAACATATGCAAGGGTCTGACTCAGTGGGCACCAGAGCCCCCTGAAGAGAGTCCTGGTCCATGGGGTTGACTGCTACACAGCAGATCCTCAACAATCATCCACAGCCAGTCCTGGAAGCCAATTGGCCTGGAAATAAATCCTTCTCATTGACATGCCAACAGCAATCAAGGTTCAACTCCAAAAGGAGGGTGCATACAGCTCACATGAGCACCCAGCTCTGATAAACAGGAAAGCAGTGCCACTAAGCCACAGGTGGCAAACACAAGGCCCAAGGGCTGAATCCAGCCCTCCACCTTTTTTTATCCAGCCCAGCACCTTGTTTCTACCTGACAGCAGCACTGAGCTCCTGATTAACTGTTAAGGAGTAGTTATATTTATACAGTCCTAAAATTATATTTGGCCCTTTGAAGGCAACCATGAGGCTAATGTGGCCCCTGGTGAAAATGAGCTTGACACCCCTGCACTAGGCCCCAAAGGACACAACTATAATACATAAGGCCACCCTACTTAATACATAAGGCCACCCTACCTACCACCCCACCAGCAGCTGTACCTGATTCAAACACAAGGAGGAAACCAAAATGAGGAGACAAAGAAACATGGCCCAAAGAAAGAACACAATAAAACTCAAGAAAAAAGAACTAAACAAAATGGAGATGCAGAGCTCAAAACACTGGTCATAAGAATGCTCAATGAACTTAGTGAGAACTTCAACAGCATAAAATAGAACCAGTCAGAAATAACGGATACACTAAAATGAAGAATAATTTATAGGGATTCAACAGTAGAGTGTATGATGCCAAGAACAAATCATCCATATGGAACACAAGGAAGCAAAAAAACACTTTATCAGAACAGAAAAAGAAAAAAAATCCAAAAAAGTGAGGATAGTATAAGGAGCCTCTGGGAAAACTTCAAGGATAACCAAAAATTTTGCATTATTGTGGGTCATGGAAGGAGAAGAGAGAGGGCAAGGAATTAAAAACCTATTAGAAAATGCAATGACAGAAAAATTTCCCTAACTTGGTAAAGGAGACATATAGTCTAAGGAATCACAGAAAGTCCCAAACAAGATGAACACAAAGAGGTTGACACCAAGACACATCATAATTAAAAAGTCAAAGGTTAAAGACAGAGAGAATGAATCTTAAAAGCAGTGAGAGAAGGACAGTTAGTTACCTATAAGGGAGCTCTCATAAGACTCATTTCTCAACAGAAACTTTGCGGGCCAGAAGGGACTGGCAAGAAATACTCAAAGTGATGAAAAGCAAGGACCTCCAACCAAGATTTCTAGACCTAGCAAAGCTATCATTTGAAATCAAAGGACATTTAGAGAGCTTCCCAGAAAAGAAAAAGCTAAAGGAGTTAGTTCATTACCACCAAAGCAGTATTATAAGAAATGATAAAGGGTCTTCTTTAAGAAGAAGAAAAAAGGTTAAATATATAAATAACAAAATGGCAATAAACACATATCTTTCAACAATTACTTTAAATGCAAATGGATAAATGCTCCAATCAAAAGACATATGGTGGATGAATGGATAACAAGACGCCTATGCTGTCTAGAAGAGACTCACTTCGGATTGAAAGATACTCACAGACTGAAAGTAAAGGGATGGAAAAAAATATTTTGTGAAAATGGAAACAAAAAGAAATGTGTGGTAGCAATACTTATACCAGACAAAATAGACTTTAAAACAAAGGCTATAACAAGAGACAAAGAAGGACCCAGAAATTCCACTTCTGGGTATTTATCTAACAAAACCCAAATACTATATCAAAAAGGCATATACATCTATATACTCATTGCAGCATTATTTTGTAACCAAGATGTAGAAGCAACCTAAGTGTCCATTAATAGTTGACTGGATAAAAAAGAAGTGGTGCACGTATACAATGGAATATGACTCAGCCATAAAAAGAATGAAATCCTGCCATCTGTAACAACATGGATAGACCTAGAAGAAATTGTGCTGAGTGAAATAAGTCAGACAGAAGAAGACAAATATAAACTTGTATGTGGAATCTGAGAAACAAAATACACAAACAAGCAGAATAGAAACAGACTCACAGATACAGAGAACATTTTGATGGTTGCCAGTTGAAGGTGGGTTGGGGGTGATGGGCAAAAAATGGTGAAGGGATTAAGAAGTACAAATTGGTAGTTACAGAACAGTCATGGGGATGTAAAGTACAACATAGGGAATATGGTCAATAATATTTTAATAACTATGTATGGTGCCAGGTGGGTACTAGATTTATCAGGGTAATCATCTTATAAATATCTAATCACTAGGTTGTACACCTTAAACTAATATGATACGGTACTAAAAATTTAAAAAGTAATTAAAAAAAAAATCTGTGTGACCCTGGCTAAGTAACTCAGTTGGTTAGAGCATTGTCCTGATATGTCAAGGTTGCAGGTTCACCTCTAGTCAAGGCACATACAAGAAGCCACCAATGAATGTATTAATAAGTACAGTAACAAATTGATGTTTCTCTTGTTCTCTCTCTCTCTCCCCCCCTCCCTCTTCCCCTTCCTCTCTCCCTCTCTTGCCCTAAAAATCAATCAATAAAAAAATATTTCTGTCTGGAAATTTTCCTGGGGTTTCCTCTTGATTTCTATCTTGGGGAACCTAAGAACCCCAATGCCAGTAACATGACATTAAATACATATCTGGATAGGAGATGTTGTAACCAAATTTTGATTTCCTTGTAAAATCTGAACAAATTTTTATGGGCTGTCCTATTTGTAACCTGCCATAGTATTCCAGGCCTCAACATCATTATTTTTCCTTTAGAACTAAGGTCATAAATTATGAAAAGCTTAAATCAAATGAAAATTTAAAGAGATGCCAGAATTTTAAATGAAGCATGGAATAAAACAAAGTTTAAAATGAATTAGAATTTTGAAATTATTACTAGAATTCTGTTTTCCATTAAAAGCTACCAAACAGAATTCAAACTATAAAATGTCATTTTAAATTCAGTGTTCAGACAATTCGATTTAAATATATATTGCCTTGGCTGGGTAGTCAGTTGGTTAGAGTGTCGTTCCAATACGCCAAAGCTGCAGGTCTAATGCCTGGTCAGGACACACACGAGTCAACCAAGGAATGCATAAGTAAGTGGAACAACAAATCAATGGTTAGCCCTGGCTGCCGTAGCTCAGTGGATTGAGTGTGGGCTGCCAACCAAAGTGTCGCAAGTTCGATTCCCAGTCAGGGTACATGCCTGGGTTGTAGGCCATGACCTCCAGCAACCGCACATTGATGTTTCTCTCTCTCTCTCTCTTTCTCCCTCCCTTCCCTCTCTAAAAATAAATAAATAAAATCTTTAAAAAAGTCAATCTTTTAATCTTTTAATCTTCAAAAATTAAAAAAAAAAAACAAAACAAAAAAACAAATCAATGGTTTTCTCTCTTTCCCCTCTTTCTCTCTTTAGATTCAATTTTTAAATAAGTTCCTTAATTAAGCCATGGCTAGTGTGGCTCAGCAAATTTAGTGCTGGCCTGTGAGTCAAAGGGTCGCTGGTTCAATTCCCAGTCAGGGCACATGACTGGGTGGCAGGCCAGGTCCCCATTTGGGGGCATGTGAGAGGCAATCACACATTGATGTTTCTCTCCCTCTTTTCTCCCTCCCTGCCCTTCTCTCTAAAAATAAATAAATAAATAAATAAATAAATAAAATCTTTAAAACATTTTCTTAAATATATATTAAAAACCAATTAAGAGTTTGTACCGTCCCAGGTTCAGGGACCTAAAGACCAATAAAAATATAGACCTTGCCTTCAAAAGTATATTCATGCAGTCTAGTAGAAAGGTTAAGCCATGTAAACAAAGAACTGCAAATTACAAATCAGCAAACAAATACATTAACTTTACAAGGTAAGACAAAAGCTCCTTTGGAGGGTAGGTGTTTGTTAATGACAGTTACCTGAAAGAACTGGTATCTAAGCTGGGTTTTGAGAGATAACAGGAATCTTTCAGGAAGACAGAAAGGGAAAGAGAATCTTGCCAAAAAGAATATGGTATAGGAAGCACAAAGACACAAAAACAGTATGTTCAAAGCAATACTACATTACTTAAGTGCTGGATTTCAGGAAAAAGGAATGCAGATGAAGTTAGTTCATGAAGCGTCTTGTGTACCATGTAAATGAGCAGGTCATTCATCTTGTAGCTGATTGAGAACCTCTGAAGGGTTGCCAGAAAAATGATAGAAACATATTTTCTTTTTGGAAAGATGATACTTTGTGATGGAAGATGCCTACCAGCTTTTCATATGCTGTCTCCTCCTTACCATTCATTCATTCATTCATGTATTTAGCAATCTGTCCATTATACACTAGGTCTGATTTCAGGTAATGAGGACACAGCAATAAACAAAAAAGGTCTCACCCTGACTGGTGTGATTCAGTTGGTTGGGCATCGTCCTGCAGAGTGAAAGGCCTCTGGTTCAACTTCCAGTCAGGGTACCTACCTTGGTTGCGGGTTCAGTCCCCAGTTGGGGCAAGTGCAAGAGACAGCCAATTGGTGTTTCTTTCTCACATCAATGTTTCTCTCCCTCACTTTTTCCCTCCCTTCCCCTTTATTCAAAAATAAATAAGTAAAATCTCAAAAAAACAAAACAAAGCTCTCTGTTTAATTGTCACTTCTTCAGAGAAGACTTCTTTGATCACACTATCTAAAATAGATTTTTAAAATAATAGCTTCTACTGTTATGCTCTACCACATGAAGTTCTTTTTCTAAATTTATCACAATTTATGATTATGTAATTATTTGTAATTACAAGATTACATAATTAAATACAGATTTGTAATTACTTACAGAGTATCTCAGTGAGCACACTGTATGCTTAGAAAGAGAAACTTAAAATCCTGTTCTTGTTTGTCAAGGCAGCTTAGTTTAGCTAGCCCTTAATGACTTAATAATTCATTCATTCAGTAATTACTGAATACCAACTATGTGCTAAAAAGTGGGGAGAGGAATACAGTGGAGAACATTATAGAAATGATCCCTTCCCTCAAAAAGCTGAAAGTTTAATAGGGTGATACATACAAGTAAAACAGGCAATTTCAATACTCTATAATAGAGCCATGACAAGGAAGGTAAGCCATGCCCAGCAGGGTCCCCAGATGTAGAACTGGGCAGGCAGCTAAACTTGCAGAAATAGGGAAGCAGTGGCTACAAAGGCTTAAGCCCTAGGCAGAAGGCTAAATGGGTACAATGTGCCAAAAACCAACTACCACAAAAGACAATGACATTTAGATGGCATTTACTGTGTGCTAGGCATTCTTTAAAGCACTTTATATACAATATTAATTATGTATTATTATCAATTTATTAATCACATATATTATTAGTTGACTCAAGCCTTACAACAATCCCACAGATATGTACTATTGTCATCCTCATTTTACAGAGAAGAGGTCTGAGCTACAGACAGCTAAGCAAAGTCTCTGCCATCACACAGCTGCTCAGTGGTAGAGATAAGAGTTGAACCCGACAGTCTGGAGCTAGTCTGAGTTGTTAGCCTCTATACTATACTGCTTTTCAAAAGTATTATCAATTGCTTTTCCTATTCTATTTTTTATTTCCTGTAATGAGAACTAAACTCTCATGCATGCTATGTTTTCAATAGCCATCAAGACCATAATTGATTAAATAAAATCAGGTCCTTTTCAACTTAAAGCATTAAGATATGGATGGCATAACTCTAAGGGTTGATTATTATCAAATGCCTGAAGAATATATTTGAAGAAACACTAAGATTTATTGAAAGTTTATAAAACCCCTTAAAACAAAAGCAAAGAATAAGAAAAAATGGGCAAAAATGTTTCACATTATCTACTAATGATCAATGTATTTACAACTTATGATCCAGAGATTCTACCCCTAGCCATCTACCCAAAAGAACTATATATGTATGCACATAGGCATGTGTGCGTGTATTTGTCTGTGTACTAGTAGGTTCACAGCAGCCCTATTTGTAGTGACCTTAACCTGGAAGCTACCCAGGTGTCTGTGCCCACCAAATATCACACGAGGCACATTAACTATGTTACAGACCTCAACTAAATATAAGCAATGAGAATGAGTGATTCACAGCTGTATACAACATGGACAAATCTCACAAATAGGATGTTACTAAAAGAAGCCACACACACAAGCATGTGTCCTGTATGACTCCATTTATGTGAAGTATAAAACCAGGCAAACAAAACCAATCAGTGCTACTGGAGTGGCTTCCCATGAAGTGGGTGAGTGGAAGGGAGTATGAGGCTATGGGAAGCTGATAATGTTCTGCTCCTGACCTGGGTGGTAGATACTCAAGTATGTTCAATCTGTGAAAATTCATCAAGTGTACACTTAATGGTACACAGACTTTTCTGCATATATGTTCTTCTATAAAAAGTTAAATGGAAGTTGGTATTTTTAAATATCTAGTCTATAATTTTTAATGAATTTAATATTAACAGAAATAAGTACATTATCATCATCACTAATATCTGAGTGCTAACCATGTAGCAGGTACTATATTAAAAGTCTTACATCAGTGAATCTCACTTAATTCACAAATATCCTATAGAGACAGGCACCATTATTAACTTGATTTTCCGATGAGAAACTGAGGCTCAGAGTCATTACGCAATGTGTTACAGAGGAAAAACCAAACTCGGATGACCCTAACCCTAGGGAATATATTCTTAACCATCTAGCTATACTAAATTGTACGTAAAGGAGAATTCAGGTGATGTCAAGGCAAGAGAGAGACACTGGTCTTGAAACTTGCCCCACATGAGTGTTCAGTCACCTTATTTTCCAGGTGGAACCTTCAACTGGCCAAATTAAGGTGTAACAAGCAACAGCCTAGACAATTTGTTCTCATAATCAAATCACTCTCTTTAGTTATAGCATATTTGTTCAGGCCTGAGAAAATATAAATGTTAAAAGGTTTCTAAAACCAAACCCCATTTTCTTAACTCTATTCTGTCCCTTAAAATTTTTTACTCCAGTGATAATAAAGTATATCTTTAATTTAAGAAAATGTAACATGGCAGAGGAATATTAGTACAGCTAAACTTTAACAGATCATTAATCTTTATGCTATGTTCATGGGGCTCTATCTGAGAAAAGGCTGATGATCACATCTACAATGCAGAATTAACAAGCACTTTAATGAATGGAGACAGAACAAATGTAATCATGTAATAAAGTTTTAACAAAGATAACATAGGGAAAATAATTCCATAATTAATTATAACATTTGGCAATTTACCAACATTAAATTTACCTCTTTGGAGGGGGAAGCGTGAGAGGTGAAAATTGTCATCCAATAGGACCATACAAACATAACAAAGAACAGATGGAAAGCCACAAGGTAAACAACGGCCTTTCCTGGTAAATAAAAACAACATTTCATTGAATCCTGGTGAAAACAGGAAAAAGCACGACATTAAAACACAATATTTAGGGTCAAGAGGTTTAATCTAACAAAAAAAATTAAAACATACTAAAGACATCAAATACATTAGGTCCTTTACCTGCATGAGGTAAAGTTACAGGTATGAAGGAACGTTTTGTTTTTAAGGGTTATCATTCTAGTTTATAAGTAGTATAAGACTGGTCTGAGATGAGACTTGATTTTATTAAGCTGCTGAAGATTAAGTTGAAAACACCTCTTTAACTGATGGCATTTCAAAGCTTTTCCTAAGAGTTAGACTTTAAATGACTTGAAACAGATTCCATTACAATGAACACTAAATCCAATAAACTATGAAGTAAAAATAAATAAAAGAAGTTCCTATCACAGCAAATAATCAGTACATCAGAAAAACTCAATCCCTGGATTGTTCAGAAAAGGTATTAAAAATTTTATTGTCCTTTTCAACACAGGATAAAAAATTTTTAGCCACTTTGAATTTCTGCCATAACTGTTTCCCATGTGGATTAGGGTAACACTCCACCATCTTTATCTCCAAATATTAAACTCACTGAAATAACTTAAAGCTTTATGTTGGGTTCTGTAGTTTTTCTATTTGGAAGAAATGGGACTAGTTTCCACAAGAAGCAAAAACTATCTACCAGGTGCTTAATTTCTAAGTTTGAAACTTAATACCACAAACCCACTGAAAAACAAAGTGTAAGTTTTAAAAGTGTTTTAAAGTTCAGGTCAAATACACTATTTTTTCCACAAAAGCCTTCTCCATTACCTCTAGAATTCATTACACCCTCATACTCTACTCTCCAATTAATTTACTCAGACTTTAATTAAACCACTTCACTCGATACATTAAAGTTAGTTGCTTAATATTGATGAACTAATAAATGCAAAACACTTAGGACAGTGCCTGGCACATAATAAATCCTCAATAAATACTGGTTATTATTACTTTCCAGGCATCTTAATTCCTTTTCAAAAGGTGGTTCTTGTTTGTATTCTCTTTGTCAGCATTTCCCAAAATGAAAGACTAATAAAAGTTTTCATTGATCTACAGTGAAATGAAAAATACTAGCAATAACATGGTAAAGCTTTTATAGAGCTAACATGTTTTCAGTTCAAAGTACTGTTCTTCCTATGGTCTGAGGTTATTTTTCCTTATGTTTTTGGTTTTAAAAATGTTCTTTTTCAATTAAAAAGTGACAACTTCTTGGACCCCAGCATTTTCTATTGCAATTATCCTGGTCCAGGAGACAGGAAAGAAGCCTACAGGAAGCCAGGACTCAATGGCTCCTCACATCCTAAAGCTTATCAGTAAAAAATACTTCAAATTCTAGCTCCTAAAATCTCTTTCAAAGTAAACTTTTCATTACTTTCACTGCCAGTGCAATAGTTCATAAACTGTTGCTTATTTCACTTGGATTAATGCAAAAGTCAATTGGTCTCCCAAGTCCAGTCTCTCTCACTTCCAACCCATCTCAGTTGGCAGTATAAAATGTGTTGCTTATTCCCCCACCCCTTGGCAGTGAAATTCCGGGGAAGTTAACTCCATCTATGTAACTAGTGAATTCATTCTAAAACTCTGGGACTTCCTAGTAACCATATCTGACCATAGTTATTCAAATCATCACTTTTGCCACTGAAAGTCTAAGAGATGGCATATAATAAGACCTTATTTCTAACCCTTACAACAGTCTGGTAAGATATTCTTTCAGTTTACAAAGGTAAAAACTAAGTGTCAGGTATTTAATCTCTTGCCCAGTTTCATTTAGCTACTAAATGAGAAACCCAGATTTCAAACCCGTATCTGCTTGATAAAAATCCAAGGTTCTTTTCACTATGACATACTTAAAGTTGCATTTTCCTTCACTTCTTGAACCATCATCATAGTGTTAGCATAGGCAGCTAGTTAGGTATTAACCAAAGAGAAGCAAAACTGGCTAAGCCTGTCTAAGTCAGGAGGCTAATGCTTCACAGACACCCCACATGAGAGCCCTATCCTCCACCAAAGGGATGTTAATTTTGGAGCAGACAGGAAAGACCAGCTTTCCAGTCTCCCTGGGAGAACAATCCATCAGTTTGCAGGGACTGGGGAGGAGGAGAATAAACAGGGAAAATTCCTTTGCTGAGGTATGTGCAATAGGAGCAAAAATAGCGACCATAAAGGGGAAGAGAAAAACCTAGGAAATGGGTTGGATAGCAGGAGGTACCAGCAGAGGCCCGGGAAGATCCAGGAAAGAGATTGTGTAGTTTGAAAGAAAATTTACTCCTTCCCAAACTCACGGAAATATAATCAAAGCTTAACAAGGCCCAAGTCTCACATACACACTCTCTTTCTGCAGCAGCCTTGGGGACCAGATGGGAACAGAGACTATGCTGGACTACTGGAGTCTTGGATCCCGGGTTAATGGCACTGCAGCTCTGAGCCCTGACTTTCCTCCTGGACTCAGTGGGGACAAGTTTGGGACTGTGACCCCAGAGCCTGGACTTCTGAAGTAACACAGCACTGAGCCACCAGGTTGTGGAAGACACAGTATAGCACCCTCTTCAGGGGCATCTATGTCCTGTGTGCCCTTCCACTAAATCTTGCTACTACTACTGTTCAAATCCTCCTATGTGTGAGTCCCCAAAATTCATTTCCTGCAACTTAGCAAGAACCTATTTCCACACTGGTTTACCTCAGGCAACAACAGTGATCACAGCCTACTTTAAAGCCAACATTTGATGCCAAGATAAAGTCCTAACTACAACCTCCTTCTATTTTCAAATTTGCTTTCTTTTCACTTCCATTAAAATTGATTGTCATCCTCACTAAAAATACTGTTTTTTCAAATTGCATTTTGTATCATCTCAGCTCCCTCCACGTTGAATCCCATGGTCCACTCAGTAGATTCAATACCATTCTTTGTTCTTCCTTTGGAAAAGCATGCTGGAGCTCAGTCTCCTAATGTTACAACCAACTGTCATCTTCACCTAACTCACTGTACTTTATTTGTGCCTGGCCTGACATTCAGTCAAGTTTGTCAATCCTCATCTATACACTATTGTATAGCTTTGAAATAAATGGTAGCCTATAGTTACCGTAAACCTCTTGACCATTTAGTTACTTACAATTAAAGCTAGAATGTAAAACAATATAGCCTAAAAACATTTAACACAATTTTAGAATATTTCTGCTCTCCATAAGAACAAAAACAAAATGGCTTTTGCTTTAAGAACCCGTAACTCTCACTTACAAAACCTAGGTACATCTCTCAGCATAATGCCTGAAATATAGTAAGTACTTAATAGGACACAAGCCCCTTTTTCAGATCTTCTTTCCCAGAGCTAGCTGGACCCTATAAAGCATGACTGACCCTAACTGTTTTAGAGACTTTATCCTCAGAACTAGAAAATTACTAGAAGCCCCCTAAAGGTGCAGAAACTCTAGGAACTTATGAAACAGGATATACCAGACTACAACCATCTAAACAGGACCCTCTGCCTTCGAAACAAGTTGCAGCCCAACTGAAACCTCCTGCTCTACGACCACCCCATTACCTAATAAGTGCCCAAAGCCCTAACCTCCTGGGGCTGGTGCATTTCTCCACACCTAGCCCTTTCCCTTCCTTGGGAAAGTAAAAATAAAAACTTTGCTCTCTGTATCTTCACTTTGTGAGTTCTTTCACAGCCCATGTAAGTCAGGGGCCTGCTACATGCTGCCTGACACAGAACCTGCCTGACTAGAAATGCAAGCAGACCATGAGGAGCCTCTTGACAAAGAAAATTCCTGCCTAAGATTGATTAATAGCTACTCACTCATACCTTATTGTTTACCCATACCATAAAGGGAGAACACAACACCACAAAATATACCTTGTAAAGGTCAAAATTAATCTCAACCTCTTTCTACTTTCTATTTTCCCATACCAGCAATTTTCCACAGAAACTACAAACAGATATAAGCTCAACCTCCAGATACAGTTGAGGCCTCTCTTCCTTCTTTAGTGAGAAGAGTCCACTACTCTGTCTATGGAATGGGTTTTCTTGCTTGTTCCCTCTTCTCAATAAAACCAACCTGCTTTTCCACTTTAACCTCTTATCTGACTTGAATCTTAAATTCTTCTTGGCTTGGGTATGGAGTTCCCATGTGGGACTCCCCACTCTGGCATCAAAATTATGATGTAAAAAATAGAAAATACTGCTTTTAAACAAGCTTGAATTAATGTGATTGCCCATAACAAACTTCTGTGCACACATATGTGCTGGAAGAAATATATAAAGTAAGTTAACTAAGCAAATTAAATCAAAGCTGAAAGAAAAAAGGAACCTATAAATCAAAAAGCCTGATTCATAAATTACCTGTAACTGAATTAAAGACAAACCAAGCAAGCAAACAACTTCATCAAAAGACTCTTTGGAAGACATGGGGAAAACAGTCCCAAGAAATCAAGATACAAATTAAAAGTTCTGTTGTAAGAACTTCAGAAATTCTTTGCTTTCTGTATGTGCTCATTCAATATATGGGACACAGTTTTGATTTAAAGGAAGAAAAACAAATCTACCAAGATTGAGTCTGTTTATTCTGTTACTGAGAAATGAGATTCAAAGCCATCTTGAGATTTACATAGTTCATGCCTTTTCTGTATCTTAAATCATCAAATTTTATTCCTGAAATCTGTCTCACTATACCTAAAATTTTATTTTATCTCAGTGAACTCTGAGCAAATATTTTTCCCTCTAGTCACTGTCTTTGACTAGTCATGATAAAAACTTTTAATTCCCTTTCAAAATGAACCAGTAATACAATTTACAAATTTACAGTCTATTTAACTAAATGTCTGTGAGTACTAAAGTACAATTTTTAACAAATGTATAAACAATAGAAAATAAAATCCCTTCTTCCGCCCTAAATAGTTAATATCCTTGAACTATTATTATAGAGTTCTAAAGAACACACAAGGCAGAAATATGTACATCAACAAAGTTTGGGTACCAGATGCCTTACAAAATAACAACTATTTTAATTTATATAAATAATGCAAAGAAGAAAATATTGAATATATAGAAATGAACACAGTATGACATCTCATTTTAACTACCTAAACTTAAAAAATATATATTGTCTTTCTGAAAACAAAAACACATAGTCATCACTAAATAAAAAGAATGTGGGTTGTAATTATGATACCTTAAGTAGTCTACTTAAATTGAGACTAAAAGTACCTTACCATTTTCTCCATTTCCAGAAAGAGTAACTAGAACAGAAGAAAAAATAGTGAATTAATGTACTTTAAACATCTTGTACATAAATTTTATCACAGGTTGACTATTCATCTTAATATCATTTTCATAAAAATAAAGTTTAGTTATAAAATGTAAACACTAATGCAACTTCAGAATTACATACTCTAAAACATACTAAAAACACTAAATTGCTAAAACTCAGATTCTTCTTCATCATTGACACTGCAATTACATTAAACATTTCTTTCACAACTTTGTTCATTTTAGGTGTATCCATACGGTTATAGTTGTGCTGTTTCTTTAGCTGTTTCCTTGGTGCTACCTTGAACAGGACTCCTCTGTGACACTCATAGTTACTTAATTAGTCTATCATGTACCTCTATAGAGTTTTTCCTCAATTTCTTTGGCATAATATTTGCATCTCTTTGCTTTTACAATGAAGATCTTAGTTCCCAATTAATTTACTTAATTTGGCTTATCCTAAAATGTAAATAAAATAGTTTTAAAACTGCATACTAGTGTATTTCTTTGCAGCTTTTTCATTTCATTTGGTTTTGGCTTTAAACTACATCCCACTAAGGAGTACTATGTTCAAAAGTCACTTGAGGCCCAGGCCAGGTAGCTCAGTTGGTTACAGCATCATCCTGATGCACCAAGGTTGCTGGTTCGATGCCCAGTGAGGGCATATACAGGAAGCAACCAATGAGTGTATAAATGAGTAGAACAACAAATCGTTGCTTCTGTCTCTCTCTCTTCCTCTTCTCTCTCAGATTAGCAAATAAAAAAACAAACAAAAGAAAAAACAAAAGAAGAAAACAAGAAATAATTTAATAAACTAAGTTCATTTATCATGATTTCAGATTTTACAGTTTGCTTTTTTCTCTCTTTGTTTTAATTTTATTTTTTCAATATGCATAAAATGTCAATGGTTTAAAAGTCAAAGTAATATAAAAACGTACTCAGAAAGGCCTGGCTTTCATTCCTCATTCCAAGTAATCATTTTTATTAGTATTTGTTTTATCCTTCTTATATTTTCTTTTAGCAAAATAAGCATGTAAGTATATACATGGTGGGGCAAAAGTAGGTTTACAGGTGTTTGTATGGATGATAATACAATAATTAATAATACAAGAATAAACCCTGTTTCACATACTCACAATTGTAAAGCTACTTTTACCTGCCCTGTTATTTCCAATCTCTCCATTTATAAATCATTCCACACTTTGCTTTTTTTTTTTTTTTATCATTACATGTGAGTACATAGACACAACCATGGCTTGTTTGTACAGCACTGCACAAGCCTCCATTGTGTGGGGGTTCCATTAATACAATCAGGCCTCTATTGATAGACATCTGGGTAGTCTCCAGTTTACTGATGCCACAATGTGGCAATGAATAATGTTATGCATGTGTTATTTGTGAAAGTTTATTTTCAGTGTAGATGCCAATAGTGGGATTACTGGACAAAAGTAAATCTGCCCGCTTATCCCCCAAATCCTCATTATAGGGGTTGTACCATTTTACACTCCTACCAGCAATGTATGAAACTGCCTGTTTCTCTACAGTATACCCAATAAAGTGTTTTCAAATTTTGGTACTGTAGGGTAGTTTCACTTTGCATTTATCTTATAAATGAGAGTAAGCATCTGTTCATAAGTTTATAAGCCATTTTCTTTCTTTTTTTTTTTTTTACTGTGAACTATCTATTTACATCACCTATCCTTTTTTTTTTTCCCCATGGGGCTTTCCTTAATCTCTGGTTATAAGACCATCCACTCACATTTTGTTCTAGTACTTGAATGCTTTTATTTTTTACGTTCAGATTTGTTCCACTTTGAAATGATGGATTCCAGGGGCAGGAAAAGTATCAGATAAGCTTTAAAAATCCTGTTGCCAAAAAGTAAGGAAGAAATAAACGATGGGGACATGTCAGAAAGACAGAGAAACCAAATTGAAAGAGATCCTATTGGCCAAGTCTGGGAGAATCAGAACAACAACAACAATAATAAAAAAAGGTAAGATCATAACCCATAAAAGAAGAATCCATGAGACCATGCACATATAAATGAGTAAATGACCGTGACTGGTGTGGCTCAGTCTGTAGGGTATCATTCTGCAACGTTAAAGGTCACCAGTTGGATTCCCAGTCAGGGCACACGGCTGGGTTGCAGCTTCAGTCCTGGGTGGGGGTGTGTACAAGAGGTAACAGATCAATGTTCCACTCTCATGTCAATGTTTCTCTCTCCCTTCCCCTCTTTTTGTAAATAAATAAATAAGATTTTTAAATGAATAACTAAAAATGAGAAGGAGGGAAACCTCTTCCTTACAGTAGAATTCTTATGTAGAAGTAATCATGGAATTAGAAAAATCACCATCTGACAACCAGTACAATAACTGTTTCAAGCAAGAATCTGCAGAGATGCTAAACACTGTAAGTGCAAGAAATCAGGAATAGATTTCCCCACAAAGATATTGTTTGAGTTTCTCTGGAATCAGGTGCTGAAACAGAGTGTGAGGTACAAAATGTTTACTTAGGATCAACAAATAAAGAAAAATCTTTATTTCTACAGATGCCAAAAAGGCATTTGAAAAATCCAGTATCAATTCCTGATTTTTTAAAAAGATTTTATTTATTTTCAGAGAGAGGGAAAGGGAGGGAGAAAGAGAGGGAGAGAATCGTCAATGTGTGATTGTCTCTTGTGTGCACCAAGCTGGGGTCCTGGCGTGCAACCCAGGCATGTGAGCTGACTGGGAATCGAACCAGCAACCCTATGGTTCAGAGGCCCCCACTCAATCCACTGAGCCACACCAGCCAGGCCAATTCCTTATTTTTTTTTTAAAAAGTTAATAGTCCTGGCTCCCTCCCTTTGGCAATATACTCTGACACTACCAGCAGCTCATAGCAAAATAGGCACATGCAATATGATCTTCAAATACAGCTAATTAAAAAAAGAATGTATATTCTTTATATATATATATGCATGTGTGTGTATATACATATATATAAAACATGTATATATTTTATATATATATAAATATATATATAAAACTGTGTAAGAACATGCTCCTTCACTCACTAAAGTATGTATGGGGTGGGGGGAGAGAACAACACAACTCTAACCTGCCAAAAGAGGGGAAACAAGAGAAAATATGCTAGTGGCTACTTAAATTTTCTCCCCACTCCCAATAACATTTGAAAACCTACTCTGCTAAGAATTTACATTATTTTGTAAGACAGGTATTATCTAATTTTATAGCATGGGAACAAGTTCAGAGAGCTCATTCAACAAACACTAAAATATACAAAGAGGCCAGCATGGCAGCCATAGAACAAATTAAAGGAAGAATAGAAAAGAAATTATGGCAGAGAAGTAATGAGGGGAAGACAACATGGTAAAGACTTACAGTGTTCCACTGAACAAGGTTTTCAGAAGAGGAGTGATGAATCTGGTATTAATTTTAAAGGAATCATTCTAGCTGCTTCATAGAAAATAGGCAAGGTATAGTGTAAGGATGGTGTTGGAGCAAGAAGGGAGAGACAAGATATAAGGGTACTACAGTGTTACAGGTGACAATGCTGTATAACACACCACTCAAAACTCAGTGACTTTAAACAACCACCGTTTATTATTTCCTATTAATTGTGTGTCAGCAGTTCTGGCTAAAATCAGGTAACTGTTTTTTCTACTAGACGTAGTCAATTGGTAGCTTGACTGGGGCAGAAAAGTCTAAGATGGCCTCATTCATATTAGGGGCTTTGGCGCTTCGCTCACCTTGGCCAGACCTCTCTCTCTAGCTCAGGGGTGACCAACCTGTTGCCCTCTGGTCTCATGCAGCCCAGGATGGCTGTGAATGTGGCCCAACACAAAATCATAAATTTACTTAAAACATCATGAGATTTTTTTTGTGATCACGTGTTGCACTGTATTTAATGTGTCACCCAAAACAAGGCTTCTTTCAGGGTGGCCCAGAGACACCAAAAGGTTGGACACCTCTGCGTCTAGCCTAGACTTCCTTACATGGTGACCAGAACATTCCAAAAGAGCTAAAGTGAAGATGCATGCTGTCTTGAAGCCTAGGCTCCAAACCTCACATATCACTTCCACTACATTCTATTGATCAAAGCAAGTACAAGGCCAGCCCAGATTCACTGGGTGGGTAGACAGACACCAACTCTTCATAGGAGGAAGTACAAATTACTATGGGCATCTTTTCCAATCTAGTGCACAAGACAGAGACTATGGTGGCTGGAATGAATACAGTTGCAGCAGCAGTGGTGAGAAGCAGCCAGATTTCAGTACTTTTAATGACAGCATTTACTGATTAGTTAGATGTGGAATGATTTTTCAACCAACAAACTGGAATGATGAAATTCATTTACTGAGCTAGAGTAAAAGGAGCAGGTTCAGGAAAGAGAGAGAAAACAAAAATCTCAAGTTTTATTTTGGACCTGGTAAGTGAGATATCAACTAAATATCCAAGCAGAAATGTCAAGAAAGCAGGTATTAGACTATGAAAGTTAGCATGGGAATCGAAATATGGGCTGTAGGTGGGCTGAGTCACCTAGGTGATTCGATGTTTTGCCAAAACCTCTGCAGGAGATGTGCTGCATGAGTGGGCATGTTATTGTGGTGAAGCTGCCAGTCACCCATGGCCCATAGTTGCAGCCTTCTGAATCATCTGAATAGTTTCCACAAAGGAATGTTCAAGCTTAAAATTGAATGCAGATTCATTTTTCTTTCATTTTTCTTTCTGCTCAGTCATTTTGAATGTGTTGGCCACACAGTACACATGCTCACTAAATGGTGTCTATTGCCCCCACTGACTACTACAGTGAAATTATCATTGTTCATGCACAGGCATTCTGGGGCAGGAGGAGCAGAAAGAGGAGTACTAATCATAAAAAAGAATAATGAGGCTCTGGCTAGATAGCCTAGTTAGGGGTTCCATATCTAGTCAGAGTATATGCAAGAATCAACCAATAAATGCATAAAGTGGGACAAAATAAATCTCCAACAACCTAACCCTACATCTAAAAGAACCAGAAGAACAATGAAGCCCAGAACAGCAGAAGAAAGGAAATAATCAAAATCAGAGCAGAATTAAATGACAGAGAAAAACAACAACAACAACAACAACAACAAAAGCAATTCAAAGGAACAATGAATCCAGGAACTGGTTTATAGAAAAGATAAACAAAGCTGATAAACTGTTAACCAGATTCACCAAGAAGAAAAGAGAGAGGATCCAAATAAACAAAATCAGACATGAAAGAGAGGTAACAACTAATACCACAGAAATACAAAGGATAGTAAGAAATTACTATGAACATGCCAAAAAAAAAAAAAAATGGACAACTTGGGCAAAATGAGCAAATTTTTAGAAACATAAAATCTTCCAAAACTAAATCAGGAAGAAGCAGAAAACCTGAATAGACCATAACAATTAGTGAAATTGAAGCAGTTATCATAAAACTCCTGGCACACAAACACCCTGGACCAGATGGCTTCACAGGTAAATTTTACCAAACATTCAAAGAAGAACTAACACCTATCCTCAAACTATTCCAAAAAATTCAAGACTACCAAACTCTTTTCATAAGTCCAGTATCATCCTAATCCCAAAGCCAGGTGAAGACACAACAAAGAAAGAAAATCACAAGTCAATATCTCTGATGAACACAGATGTTAAAATCCTCAACAAAATACTAGCAAACTGGATCCAGCAATATATTACACAGATCATACACCATAATCAAGTAGGATTTATTCCAGGGATGCAAATTTGTTACAATATTAGAAAATTACATCACATTAAAAAAAGGCAAAAATCACACAATCATGTCAATAAATGCAGAAAGAGCATTTGATAAAATCCAATACCCATTTATGATAAAAACACTCAACATACTGGGAATAGAGGGAGCATACCTCAACATAATAAAGGCCATATATGAAAAACCTACTGCCTGCCGACCTCATACTCAATGGGCAAAAGCTAAAAGCATTTCCCTTAAGATCAGGAAGAAGACAAGGGTGTCACTTTCACTACTCTTATTTAATATAGTACTGGAAGTCCTAGCCACAGCAATCAGACAAGAAAAAGAAATAAAAGACATCTAAATTGAAAAGGAGGAAGTAAAACTATCATTATTTGCAGACGAAATGATAGTGTACATAGAAAACCTTATAGGCTCCACCAAAAAACTGCATGAACTTACTAGTGAATATGGCAAATTAGTGGGATACAAAGTCAATATCAGAAATCGATGGCACAATCAGAAAGCAAAACTAAGAAAAAAGTCTCATTTACAATGGCAACAACAACAAAAAAATAAAGTACCTAGGAATAAATTTAACTAAGCAGGTAAAAGACCTATACTTGGAAAACTACATAAAAATGAAAAAAATTGAGAAAGGTGCAAGTAAATGGAAGGATATTCCTTTCATGTATTGGAAGGCTTAACATCATTAAAATGTCCATACTAATCAAAGGAATCTATAGGTTCAACTCAATTCTTATTAAAATACCAATGGCATATTTCACAGACCTATAACAAATATTCCAAAAATTTATATGGAACCAAAAAGACACCCTGAAAAGCCTCAGCATCTTGAGAGAGAAGAATAAAGTTGGAGGGATCATAATACCTGATATCAAACTATATTCCAAGGCCACCATAATCAAAACAGTCTGGTATTGGCATAAGAACAGACACACAGATCAATGGAATGGAATAGAGAGCCCAGAAATAAACCTGTATCTCTATGATCAATTAATATTTGACAGAGGGGCCATGAGCATACAATGGAGTAAAAATAGCCTCTTCGATAAGTGGTGTTGAAAGAAATGGTCTGGTACATGCAAAAAAGTGAAACTAGACCATCACCTTACCGTATACACTAGAATAAACTCAAAATGGAAAAAGACTTAAATATGTTGTGATACTCTAAAAGACCTAGCAGAAAACACAGGCAGTAAAATTTCAGATATATCATGTAGCAGTATTTTTGCTGATATCTCTCTCAGGATAAAGAAATTACAAATGGGACTACAGAAAATTAAAAATCTTCCGTGTGGTTAAAGAAACCATCATCAAAATGAAAAGAGAAATGACTGTATGAGAGAACATATTTGCCAATGATACATTGGACAAGGGTTTCATCTCCAAAATATATAAAGAAGTCATATGATTCAACACCAGGAAGACAAACAATCCAATTTAATACTGGGCAAAGTACCTGAACAGACACTTCTCCAAGGAGGGCATACAGAGGGCCCAGAGACATATGAAAGGAAGCTCAGTATCACTAGCCATCAAAGAGATGTGAATTAAAATCACATTGAAGGACTTCTGGCCAAGATGGAGGTATAGGCAGACACAATGTGTCTTCTTGCACAACCAAAACAAGGACAACAACAAATTTAAAAACCAAAAAAGCAACCAGAACTCACAGAAAATCAAACTGTATGGAAGTCCGACAACCAAGGAGTTAAGAAACATTCATCCAGATTGGTAGGAGGGGTGGAGACTGGCAGCCAGGTAAAGAGGACTTGCAGCAAGGCTGTGGCTGGAGGACAGGGCCAGGCTGGCAGCGGCTAGAGGATGGGCGAAGCAGTCGCTTGCAGACTGGGCAGTCCCACATTTACATGCAGATAAACTGGAAGGGATAACTAGGGAGCAAGACAGACTGCACACAACCCAGGGTTCCAGTACTGGGAAATAAAGCCTCAAAGCCTCTGACTGAAAACACCTGTGGGGGTTGAGGTGGCAGCAGGAGAAACTCCCAGGAGAGTTTGTTGGAGAGACCCACAGGATCCTAGAATGTACACAAATCACCCACCTGGGAATCAGCACCACAAAGGCCCAATTTGATTGTGGGTAGCCAGGGAAATGACTGAAAACCAGCAGGGAGCAGAGCAAGCAGCACTTTCCCTCTTAGAGCCCTCCCCCCACATAGTGTCACAACACAGCGAAGTGGGTTGCCCCACCCTGGTGAACACCTAAGGCTCCGCCCCTTACTATGTAACAGGCGAGCCCAGAGGAAAAAAAAAATGACCCAAATGAAAGAACAGTTCAAAGCTCCAGAAAAAACACAACTAAGCAATGAAGAGACAGCCAACCTATCAGATACACAGTTCAAAACACTGGTTCTCAGGACGCTCCAGGAACTCACTGGGTACTTCAACAGCATAAAAAAGACCCAGACAGCAATGAAGGTTGCATGATGTGATACAAAGAAAAATCTATAAGGAACCAACAGTGATGGGAAGGAAACCAGGACTCAAATCAATGGTTTGGAGCAGAAGAAAGAAACATTCAACTAGAACAAAACGAAAAAACAAGAATTCAAAAAAATGAGGAGAGGCTTAGGAACCTTCATGACAACTTTAAACATTCCAACATCTGAATCATGGGGTGCCAGAAGGAGAAGAGGAAGAGCAAGAAATTGAAAACTTATTTGAACAAATAACAAAGGAGAACTTCCCCTATCTGACAAAGGAAATAGACTTCCAGGAAGTCCAGGAAGCTCAGAGGGTCCCAAAGAAGTTGGACCTAAAGAGGAATACACCAAGGCACATCATCATTATATTACCCAAGATTAAAGATAAGGAGAGAATCTTAAAAGCAAAAAGAGACAAGTAGACAGTTACCTACAAAGGAGTTCCCATCAGACTGTCAGCTGATTTCTCAAAAGAAACCTTACAGACAAGAAAGGGCTGGAAAGAAGTGTCTGAAGTCATGAAAATCAAGGACTTATACCCAAGATTACTCTATCCAGCAGAGCCATCATTTAGAATGGAAGGGCAGATAAAGGGTGCTTCCCAGATAGGGTCAAGTTAAAGGAGTTCATCATCACCAAGCCCTTATTATATGAAATGTTAAAGGGATTTACCTAAGAAAAAGTAGAAGAGCAAAAATATGAACAGTAAGGTAACAGCAAACTCACAGTTATTAACAACCACACCTAAAACTAAAACAAATGCAAACTATGCAAACAACCAGAACAGGAACAGAATCACAGAAATGGAGATCACATGGAGGTTTATCAACAGGAGATTGGGAGGGGGAGAGAGGGGGAAAAGGTAGAGAGAATAAGTAGCATAAATGGTAGGTAGAAAATAGACAAGGGGAGGTCAAGAATAGCATAGGAAATGTAGAAGCCAAAGGGGGGTCGTACCTTATATGTATGACCCATGGACATGAACTAAAGGTGGGGAATGTGGGTGGGAGGTGGTATGCAGGGTGGAGGGGAATAAAGGGGGGGGGGGAATGGGACAATTGTAATAGCATAATCAATAAAATATATTTTAAAAATATAATAAATAAATAAATAAAATCACAATGAGATTCCACCTCATACCAGTCAGAATGGCCATCATTAATAAATCAACAAAAAAGTGCTGGCAAAGATATGGAGAAAAGGGAACCCTAGAGCACTATTGGTAGGAATGCAGACTGGTGCAGCCACTGTGGAAAACAGAATGGAATTTCCTCAAAAAAACTAGAAATGGAACTGCCTATTGACCCAGTGATTTGACTGCTGGGAATATATCCTAAGAATCCCAAAACACCAATTCAAAACAACTTATACACCCCTATATTCATTGCAGCACTATTTACAATAGTCAAGTGCTAGAAGCAACTTAAGTACCCATCAGTAGGTGAATGGATTAAAAAACTGTGGTACATTTACACAATGGAGTATCATGCAGCAAAAGAATTCCTACCTTTTGTGACAGCATGAATGGAACTGGAGGCTATTATGCTAAGTGAAACAAGCCAAGCAATGAAAGAGAAATACTATATGATGTCATTATAAGAGGTATCTTATGAGCAAAATAATCCAACTAGCAAAATAGAACCAGAGACATGGAAACATGGAACAGACTGACAGGTGCTAGAGGGGAGAGGGAGTGGGGGGAATTGTGGAAAGGAGGGGAAGGAATTAGTCAAAGAACATGTATGAATGACCCACAGACTTGGACAATGGTGTGGGGATTGATGTGGGTGCAAGGGAGGGCAAAGGGGGAAAAATTGGGACAACTGTAATGAAATAAACAAGAATAATAAAAATAACTAAATAACAAGGAACAACAATTTGATGTTTCTCTCCCTTAAATCATAAAAAAAAAGGAATGGAGAGTACTGAAAATGGTAACTACATAGGTAAATACATAACATTTGTTTTCATATTATTTAAATCTTTTAAAAAGATAAACTGTTTAAACAAAATAATAGCAATATAGTGTGAGTTTTATAACATATAAAATGCATGACAACAATAGCATAAAGGCTAGGAGGGAAGAAATGAAGGAATGATTTTATAAGCTACTACATGTGAAGAGGTATATCACCTGAAGGTAAGTTATAAGTTAAAAATGTATACTCTAAATCCTAAAACAGCCCTCAGCAGTATGGCTCAGTTGGTTGGGTGCTGTCCTGCAACACAAAAAGTTGCTGTTCAATCAGCTCCCCATCAGGGCACATGCCTAGGTTGCGGGTTTGGTCACTGGTTGGAGTGTGATGTTTCTCTTTCACATCACTGTTTCTCTCTCTCTTTCTCCCTCCCTTCCCCTCTCTAAAAAAAACATAAATATTTAAACCCTAAATAAATCACTAAAATAACAATTATACCTAATAAGTCAACAAACAAAAATGATCATAAAAATAATTGAAAAAAATTTTACTTTATTGGTTTTAGAGAAAGAGAGAGAAGGAAGGAGGGAGGGAGGAAAATAAGGAGGAGAGACTCTGATTTGCTGTTCCACCCATCTATGTATTCAATGATTGATTTCTGTATGTGCTCCAACCAGAGATTGTACCTGCAACCCTGGCACACTGGGATGACACTACAAGCAACTGAGCTACCTGGCCAGGGCAATTAAAAAATTTTAAATCATTTGAAAGTTGATTAATTCAAAGAAGGCTGAAAAAAGAGGAAAAGGAAACAAAAAACACAGAGGATAGATTTAAATACAGCAAATGATAAGGCTTAAACTTGACTATATTAATAATCACATTGAGTGGAATGGGTCAAAACTCCCCAATTGAAAGACAGAGATTGTACAGCATGATGTCTATAGTTAATTCTGTACTGTATATTTGAAACTTGTTAAGAGAGTAAATCTTAAAAGTCCACCATCACAAGGAAAAAATTTTGTAACTATTTGTGGTGATGAATATTAACAAGATTTTGTTGATGATTTTTCAATGTAGATACATATGAATATTATGTTTTAGACCTAACACTAATATAATGTTACATGTTAATTTTTTTAAAAGGCAGAGATTTGCCTGGCTGGTGTGGCTCAGTGGGTTGACTGCTGGTCTGCAAACCAAAGGGTTGCTGGTTCAATTCCCTATCAGGGCACATGCCTGGGTTGCAAGCCAGATCCCCAGTTGGGGTGTGTGTCACACGCCGATATTTCTTTCCCTCTTTCTGCCTTATTTCCCCTCTCTCTAAAAAAAAATAAATAAATTTTTTTTTAAAAAGTTAAAATACATTAAAAATACAATAAAAAGGCAGAGGTTTTCAGAATGGATTTAAAAAACAAGATCTAACTGTATGGTGCTTATGAGAAATGCATTTTAGTTTTTTAGAGATTTTATTCATTTTTTAGAGAGAGGGGAAGGGAGGGAGAAAGAGAGGGAAAGAAACATGGATGTGCTACAGAAACATCAATCAGTTGCCTCTTGCACACCCCCAAACAAGGACTTAGCTAGCAACCCAGGCACAGGTCCTGATTGGGAATTTAACCAGTGATGTTTTGGTTTGTAGTAGAAGGCTCATACCGCTGAGCCACACCAGGGAGGGCCAAGTAATGCATTTTAAATATGAAAATATAAACAGGTTAGAGTAAAAGGACAGGGAAAGACATACCACACTAACACTACACTACACTACATTACACTACACTAACACTAACTGTGGTAACATACCACACTAACACTGCACTACACTATACACACTAACACTACACTAATACTAACTAAAAGAAAGAATAATGGATGTGTTAGTATTTGCCAAAGTAAATTTCAAAGTAAACAATATCACCAGGGACAAGAAAGTCACTTTATGATGATAAAGGGTCAATTCATCAAGAGGACAGTACAATTCTAAACATTCTATGTACCTAATTACAATACTACAAAAGACATGAAAAAAACCCCCGATAGAACTGGAAGGAGAAATAGACAGGTCGACACTTATAGTCCCACCTCTCTCAATAATTAATTGACAGAATAGAAAGTCAACAAGTACAGAGAAGACTTGAACAACATTACCAACTTTCCTTAATTGACATTTATGGAGCATTATGACATAATAGAATACTCTACCCAACAATAAACAGCAAAATATACTGCTGGAATAGAATACATTTTTCTCAAATGCACATAGAACATTTCTAAGACAGGCTACATTTTGGGCCATAAAACAAGACTGAATACATTTTAAAGAACTTAAGTCACAGAAGGTATGTTTTTTAACTACATGAAATTAAATTTGAAATCAGTAACAAAAAGATACTAGGAAAATCCCCAAATACTGAAACTCCAAACTACACAACATACCTCTAAACTAACCCATGGTTCAAAGATAAAAACAAAAGTGAAATATGAAAATAATTTGAATTGAATAAAAATACAACATATCAAAACTGATGGGGTGCAAATAAATCAGTGTTTAAGGATAAATCTATAGGACTAAACACCTAAGATTGGACTCAATAACTTTAGTTTTCACATTAAGAAACTAGAAAAAGGAGCAAATTAAACACAAAGTAAAAGAAAGAGAATAATATATATCAAATTACAAATTGATGAAACTGAAAACAGAAAAACAAAGAAAAATCAAATCAAAAGCTGGTTCTTTTGAAATCAATAAAACACATAGGAATCAACAATGTTGAGAATCAACAGTGTGCTCATTGTTGATATTTAAGCTATTTATCTTGTTACATTCTAAGAAATTACATTGTTACATTATCTTGTTACACTGAAGAAATTATTGAGACACAACGAAGTATTAGATATATAGACTCAGAGGTTACAGTTCTAATCTACCTATTTTTCTCTGAAAAATATAAAAGGCATATTGATCCCTAGACAAACCACATAGCTCTTCCAAACAAACAACAGTTTTCTTGGAAATAAAATAAAGGGACTGAATTAGAAAATCTCTTAAAATCTCTTTAAACATGCCAAATAAAAGGTATATGTATACTACTAACAGCTATAAATGACCTATACAAGATGCTCTGATAAAACCCTGGGAAACTAGGGAGAAGTTGGTCAATCTGCCCGTAACTAAATTCATGTGTTTAAATATCAGCCTTGGGGGAAATGAAAGGAGAATTTCAGTTCAATTTAAAATCAAAGGCCAATATTACTAATTAACTTAATTGTCACTTCTCCACTCATTACCCCTGTGAGAAAGCCATGTTAGATGTGTTACTACTTACTCAATTTTTGTCCTCAATCATACTCCTTCCAGTAATATGAATTCCTGACTAATAGGAGGTATGTCCAGAAAAAGTCCAACCACTGTTAATAAAATGAGAATGGATTGCGTGATACCAATGTAACTTGGCAATGATGTAACCTGGCAAGGAGAGTGGACTGGAATGCAGATGTGTGAACACTGACCACTTCACTGTACTAGTCAGTGGGGGCAGTAGACCCATTTAGTGAGCATGTGTACCATGTGGCCTTCGCATTCAAAATGACTGAGCTAGTAGAGCAACAAATCTGCACTCAATTTTGCTTTAAGCTTGAACATTCCCTGGTGGAAACTATTTGGATGAATCAGAAGGCCACAGCTATGGGTCAGGGGTGATTGGCAGCTTCACATCGACAACATGCCATTCATGCATCACATCTCCTGCAGAGGTTTTGGCAAAACATCAAATCACCCAGGTGACTCAGTCCCCCTACAGCCCAGATTTGGAGCCCTGCAACTTCTGGCTTTTCCCAAAACTAAAATCACCTTTGAAAGGGAAGAGATTTCAGACCATTGATGAGATTCAGTAAAGTACGATGGGGCTGCTGACAGTGATTGGGAGAATTGTGTAAGGTCAGAGGTGCTTACTTTGAAGGGGACTGGGGTATTATTGTCCTTTGTACAATGTTTCTCCCTATTTTTTGTATTACATGACTGGATACTTTCTGGATAGTGTGTGTATATGTGTGCATGAAACTACAAAATGAAGTTAGAGAAGCCGGAATGAAATGAGGGCCTCTCATAAACAATTTATTTGTTCAAATGTCCTACTGAGGACCAGGCATTTTTATCGTCTGATATTTAGAAAACTTCTGCTGCCACCTTTTAGGAGAATATTACCTGATGCAAATATACCATAACTAATATTGAAATCTGCCCTGAGTGTCTGGGTCTGGATAAACAACTAGTCTTGCATAGTTGTCAATTTTAAAAGCACGGACTCCAGAGCCATATCATTTGAGTTCTAATTCTGATTATGCCATTTACTAGTTATTGTACAAATTATTTAACTTTATGGAGATTATTATGAGTATTAAATAAATCAGCACATGTAAAGGTATTATTTATTATCTTCCTCTCCCATCTAGTTTGATAAAGAATATCAGAAGCTATGAAAATTTTATAAAAATTTTTGAAATAACGCATTAAGAAAACTTACACTTCTCTCAAATTTAAGCTCCTATTAAATTATATGTTGATGTATTTAAGTGGATCTATAATCATGAAAACATAAATATACATAAGTAGCTTAAAGAACAGTTTTAAAATGAGACCAAAGGAGCTTTTGTGTTCAACTATGTAATGCAGTGGCACCGCAGACCTCCCAAATTCTCCCTAAACTTGGATAATTTAGAAGTATTAAATGCAGGTTCTATGTAAGACCTTTCACCTTCAATATTTTAAAATACCCTCATGGCCCACTAAAAGTTGCATGCTGAATAGAAAGATGTGGGTCACATTCTAACAGCCACTCAATAATTGTGTGACCTAACCAAGGGTCCTATTTACTCAATCTCATTTCCTACATCTGTGGCATACTGAGGGGAGAACAATGAAATGCCTCCTCCACACAACACTTCTCAATTCATGTTTCTTTTCCTTCATGTTTGATGTCACCTGTTGATTAAATGTGTAATTGCAACATAAATACACATTTTTAGTGATCCTTCGGAAGCTTTACTTCAAAACCACTATGCAATTAAAATAGGGTGGGAATAATCTTCTGATGTAATTAAATAAGATTGGTACAACTTTTGTAATAAATGCCCACTTCAGAGTAATTAAGATAAAGCATCATCATAAGGTGGTGAGAATCCTATGATCACCATCACTTCCTGGAAGTAGCTTCAAGAAATACCCAACTCTAGACAATTTTAATTCATTCAAACATTTTTGGCAAATATTCTGGTATCCAAAAGAATGAGACTAAATAATATTCAACGGATTATTATTATTTGGAAATGTATTCCACAACTAATTTATTCTGGGCCTACTCGCAGGGAGCTTTTCTAGGAATTAAATATTCTATAATACAAAATAATTTTTTTAAAGGTAGGTATTTTCATTTAAAAACCTATCTCCAAACTTTCTGAGTCAAAGCATTCTCTTCCATGCGCAGAACTCGGTTTTTGCCACTTCCCTGAGAGATGTGCAAACCCGGACCCACAACAGGGAGTCCTGTTTGTGCCACCTTCAAGTGGAGTGCCTGGTACAGCTTTCCATTCCTACAATCCCTATCTATTTTATGGACTCTCTTTTGATAATGTGGACTCAGTCCGGACACAAAGACTAGGGATACCGAGGGACTGTGTCCATAAACGGCACTCACCACGTGGCCCCAAGTTCTCAGGAAGAACGGAGGCAAGCAGCTGACCAGAACCTAGAGGCCAACGTAAACCTGAAACACCTGCTCAAAGCCCATCAACTACTCCTTTAATCAATCAATCAATCAATCAATCACCAATCAATGTTTTGACAGGCCATTTCCTCCCCTCTTAAGAACAACCCAAGTAAACCGGTACCCTAAATCCTTTAAGTGTACTAGGCTGTTCCTCCCGTTTTTCAGGGGATCGGGTGAGAACTACTGAGGGAAACGACAGTAAGGAGGAGCGGACTAGAAATCTCCGGAAGAAAACAGCTGCTGAAAGGATCAATTGTCTCACTCATTCTTTGACCAAAAGCTGCACTGAGAACGAGTTACTGACTCTGGGAAGAAGGAACTTCCCTAGGGCCAGCCGCCGCCCAGCTGGCTTCGCTCCGCGGTCCCCACTCTACAGGCCTGAGTCTTCACCGTGAAAGGTACAAACCCTGGAACCGCCACACACTTCCGCAACCGCTCGCCCCGGGAAACCCCTTCGGGCTCCGCGGCGGGGCGCGCCCTCCTGGTACTCACACACACACAACTCCACCACGTACGCGTAGTAGGACCAGGCCACCACAAAGGCGATGAACAGCACCGGCACCCAGCCTACGCCGCGCTGGCAGCAGCGCCAGGACCGTCCCGGCGCCATGTTCCGGGGTGGCTGCAGCACCAAGGCCCAAGGAGTACAGAGCCTAAGGTATCTACGCCGCAAATCAGATGACGGCTGGTCCCGCGGAACCGCCCCCGAGGCCCCCAGCCGCAGCGCCAGGCCCCGCCCCCGCTCCAGGCCCCGCCCCCGCGCCAGCGGTCGCCTCACCTTGGGGCAGGGCTCCTTTGACCAAAACGGGAAGGCCGGCTCTTAGGGCGGGCCCTCGGCTCCCGACCGCCGGGGGCTGGGCTGCCGGAGCCTAACGTGGAGGCTACTCCGGGACTCGGGATTGGGGGGGGGCGGTGCCTGCCTCGTGTGCGCTGAGTTGGAAAGCACTTCCTGGATAGCAGAGCCGGATCAGGGACTGCTCTGTTAGCACAAACTGCTCTCTCGGGGCCCATTTTCAAGTAGGGTGAGGCTGTGCCCCAGCAACTGAAGGCAAGGGTTGTCCGGTATTGTAAGGCTCCTTTAGGGAGGCCAATGTGCACCTCTGATTAAAAACCCTGAACTTTGAAATCCCTTGCTCCGCGTTTCAGGCCTAACCCCTCCATTTTTCGAGGAATGGAACCAGTAGATGCCTGTGATTTAGCATGGAAGCTTGTAGAGTCGTCAATTTGATTTTAAACACAAACTGAAATCTGAATTGGAAAAAGGAGAGCAACAGCCCTTTCCCTGATCCCCAAGGTACTACTGAAATTTCGAGAATTTATTTACGACTACAGTATTCTTCTAAACAATACTTGTTAATCTTAATAGAACATAAAACCAGCACTATGAAGATGTAATACAAGTAATTCCAAACTGCATTTCCTGATACTTCATGTCTATTTTTCAGTAAGGTCTCCATGAAGCATATTTCCCCCTTTTATAGTGTGACGTGAAGGTTATAAAGGCAAATAATATTTCTAGCGCTAGAAATACTAAAAGGTGTGTAAATATTCTGTTCTCCCAGATTTTATACCTTGAAAGTCATGATGGTGTCAAAGCTGACAGTAGCTTCAAGGCATTAAAGTGAAAAAATTCAGCTTGTTTTCTAGAGATCCTGCTTAAAAGGATCAGGCTTTCAAATGGAATTTGAATTATTGACAGAAACACGATAACTTAAATCTGCCATCTCTAAAACTCAGCACAAATGTCACATCCTGCAGAAGTCCTTCTTGATCACATCGGTGGCAATGATTTCTTTCTTTTGTGCTGTTTTGCTTGCAACACATCTATTAGCTTCCTGGAGTACCACACACTGGGTGGCTTAACACAACAAAAATTTATTGTGACGGTGGCCTGCAGTGTAGCAGAGGAGAAGGTGATAAGGAAGCTATTTAAGACTTCAACTTTGGTGGACCTCTTTGCTCCGAAAACATACCAATAGTAGATGTAAATCTAAAAATAGAAAACCAACAGATAAACTCAGGCGCAAGGTTCCATTTGTTGGGGTACCCAGACCCCAACAAATGAGAAAGAAAAATGTATATACTGATCAACCCTCAGAATCGTGACTTCTAACAGAGGCTGGAGGACACACTGAAGCTCCTCGACCTGGAACCAAGCTTCCAGCTAGCCTGGTGACTAGATATATGGTGTCCCCTTAATGAAGCCAGGAACTTCAAAATGCCATTTTAAGTTCTACTTCTGAACTTAGAGCTGGGGTAAAATAAGGGCAACTAGAGACAGCTATGAAACTATTAGGCAGGGTTTATAGAAACCACATAGCAGTCAAGAAAATAGAGAAAACTTCTTCAGTCCAAAAGAAGATAGGAAATGAAAGGGAGGGGGGAAGCAACAAGAACAACAAAAAATTAGAAACAGAAACACACATGAGATGATGTAACCAAATGCAGTTCCAGCAGCCCATCTACTGGAAAGCCAATATTTGAGAGGGAGGTGTTCATGTAAAAGAAAGTGGTTTTATTCAGGTGTCGACAACCTGGAAGATGAGGGACTCTCATCTCAAAGCCCATCTCAACACCTCAGTACAGGCAGGAGTTTTTATGGGAGAGAGAGGGACACCGAAGAGAACAAAGAGATCAGGGGGAGAGGCATGCAGGCAGTATTCTTGCTGGTCCTGATATATATCTTTAATGTCAGCATCCTGGAGCAGATCAGTGCCAGCCAGATTCCTGCAGTTGGGAGATCTGCATCAACTGAAATGGTAAAGGCTGTTTCATGTACAAGCAGGAACTGGAACTGCTGGCACCTGCAATATGCTTACAAAGAAACTGTCAGTATGTGAGTTCTTTCCATCAGTTTGTTTCTAGATTTTATTCTAGTTCCATTTCATGGTAAATCAGAGTAGTATAAAGTTTTTATTCCCTGTTATAATTCTTCATTGTTAATTTTTCCTCCATATCTATGGAGCAATTGATGTACTCTGAATCTTCTGGGGAAATGAAAAACCTGAGTCTGTTGTAAAGCAAAATCTCATGAGTTAAAAGCAGATATATTTTTTAGAGGTGCCTGTTGAGCAGATATAATTTTTCTGGTGTGGGAAAAATAGGTCATAAGGAAGTTTAAAACAATAAAGACAAGCATTATAAAGAATACCCATGGACATAAACAAAGGTGGGGGATTGCCTGAGGGGAGTAGGAGTTGCTGAGGGGGCAAAGGAGTGAAAATTGGGATGACTGTGTAACAGCACAATCAATAAAATATTTTTTTTAAAAAGAATGGTTAGACCTAAATTAAAAGTTCCTCCTAATGTGGACCTGAGTCCTAGTAGTATCCATGAAAATAGACTTACAACCCAATGTCAAAGAGGGAACTGGATGGTCCAGTGTTTGTTGAAGCCAAGGTACCCTGTTGCCTGACTTTGGTAATGCTTGTTTCCACCTAAGTTGAGGTGTCAATGTAAGTACAAGAGGAGTTGATGGTTGTGCAAACTCCTTGTTCTGCTAGTATGTAGACTAAGGCAATTCAATTATCTAAGACAACTTTAGCTAGGAAGTCCAGAGACTTTTTAATATTAGCAAGTAAAGTGGCAGTTTTATTGGCTATGGTGATTAAACTCTTGGAGAGATTCCAACGTACATGTTGATGAGCAGCTATTCTCCACAGGGTAACAGAGTACATCTAAAGATATATTCATCATTGTCTGGGATTTCTCCAGGGAGATCTCAGGCCATGTGGTTGAACATTGATTGCTTGCCCTGGAGTTTTATCATCCCAGAGAGTTTAATTTATTTGCTTGTAGACCTCAGGAAAGAACAGTTCTCCTCTGGGTCCACCTAAACAGGTTAAAAGCATCTGGAGTTGGAGTGCATGTTCTGGTGGGACCTGCAGGTGGAGCTGCTGTCTTTCAGGAGAAAAGGTTACTTAGGGGCGGCACTTTACAGAGCAAGTCCCCATCACTCTGCTGGGTTGTTCAGGCAAATACAGGAAGCTGAGGAAGCTTTGTGAAACTTAAGAGCTCTGGGTTGGCATTCTAATGACTGGAGGGAGGCTTGTTGCTGCATTTGTCTTGTTACCCTTACAACTGAGGCTCTTGTGGGTTTTTGCTGTTGTTGTTGTTAGTCAATTTGGTGTTCAATGCAGAATATGTGGCTCCCATGTCTACTAAAAGTCAATCAACTTGTTCTGCATTGTATCTGGGGCTCTTGTGGGGAAATAATAATGGGTTGGGAGGTGTGTAGAGGAGCTTTGAACTTCCTCGTTTATTATCTGAGTCATCATTCCATTTCATCATCTGCCTGTGTGTCTTTTTATATTTCATTTATCTTTCCCATGCCTGTTACCAGGCACCTGAGCTTTCCACTTTGGTGACCTTCTGCACCTGGTCTATTCTTGTTCCAATCTTGTCTATGCATAAGTGAAAATATAACTTTGAAGACAATCGAACTAGAGTTTAATGTCCATAACTGTGTATTACAGACTCTATTGAAATAATGTCTCCTTCTATAATCACCCTCATTTTTATCAAAGAGCCTTTTATCGATTAAGAATAAGTTATTTATTGTATTAATTCCATTTCAATTGTGCTTCATTATTTGCATAAACACAACAGAAATAGCAATAGATCGTATACTCTCTCTTTTTTTTTAAATAATTTTATTTATTTATTTTTAGAGAGGGAAGGGAGGGAGATAGAGAAAGAGAGAGAGAGAAACATCAATGTGTGGTTGCTGGGGGTTATGGCCTGCAACCCAGGAATGTACCCTGGCTGGGAATCGAACCTGGGACACTTTGGTTCCCAGCCCGTGCTCAATCTACTGAGCTACGCCAGCCAGGGCTGTACTCTCTCTCTTTTAAAAAAGGTTTTATTTATTTATTTCACAGGGAGAGGAAAGGAGGGAGAAAAGCATCACTTGGTTGTCTCTCACACACCCTGAACTGGGGTCCTGGCCTGCAACCCAGGTATGTGCCCTGACTGGGAATTGAACCAGTGACTATTTGGTCCATAGTCGGGTACTCAAGCCACTGAGCCACAATAGCCAGGGTTCATATAGGCTCTCTTAAATGTGCTTTTCTGGAATCTTATAAAAAATTTCCATATAGAGCTTTAATTAGCCCCACAGGGCAAAGAAGCCAAGCCAGTCAGTTGCTATTAGGCTTTGTCTGCAATACCTATAACTTTGGATTAGTTCCTCTGTTGGGAACCATCCTGCCTGGTTTCAGAAGCTGTAACCCCACTGACAGGAGAAAAGGTCCCATGGCTAGGGAACCTTGGGACCATAAGCTACTAAGGAGACAAAACTTATCTTCCTGGCAGGGGAGCAGCCTCTGCCCCCTTTTACTTCACCCTGCTTGGCCCCTGGAGGATAGCTGGATAGTCAGTGACAGGTATGATTCCTCAAGGAAGGAACAACCTAAGATGGGCATAGTTGTGAAGGGCCATCAGAGAAGGATTTAGGGGATTATGGAGGAGGGACAAAAGACTGGCTTTATCATAGCCTGGGTCCTCATTCTATCTGTAAAAAGTCTCCTAATCTCTTGGCTGCTTTGCTTCCCTTACCTGATTCAGGCCTGAAACAATGCCGAAGGGGGCTGCAGCCCTGTGCCAGAACCACTGGTTCCCAGCGGGGGGTTGGAGGGGGTAGGCATCAGGCCTGAGAAAAAATGCATTAAATCCTGTGAAACCTGCTTTTCTAAGAATGTCCTCAACTTAAATGTTAAGGGTGCAAGCACAAAATAAGCTTGTTTCCCCAGGTTTTATGGTCAATTGGCAGCACCCTGTCTACCAGACCCTGACTCAAAAGGACCCTGGTTGATCTCAGAAATGTTATCTGTAAATCATACCTCCTTTCTTTGATATGCTTCCCTCTGCAAGCTAAACTCAATAAAAGCCCATTGAGAAAGAGGCTCAAGACATTTCTCCTCTGATAGACTGGTCAGTCTTTCCTCCCTAAGCAGATCATCTCTTGGTAGACTTATTTTCATCCATGGTGACCGGGAGAGCTCTGCTGGACAAAGCTCCTCCACATTCCTCAAATTCTTGAAGTCTCCAAAATGTCTTGAGGTCCTTCCTTGCCATCTCCCAGGAAAGCAACATTTGCTCCTTACCTGGAAAGACTGCCATGAACCCTATGAATAAGCAAGGGGCTTTTATCAGCTTCATAGTCAATCTTCATACCTTAAAGTTTTCTGATGACAACCAAAGTCTAAGCATGTCTCTTTCAGACATGATATTCCAGTCAAAGTCTTGGTTAATAAAACCACAATTGGAAACTGGCTTTATGTGTCTTATTATGAAGGAATCATATTCCTATTGGATTTATGCAAACAAACATTTGTCAGGGAAATAATATTATTTACTCATTAAGAGTTTTCAAATTCTGGAGGGATCAGACAGGGGGGAAAAATATAAGTGCCTCAATATTGCTTATGAAAGTATAATTTACCAACTTGTTTTAAGGAAAAAATGTTTCCTTATGTCTGAAAAACAAAAAGATTAAAATCAGCAATAGGTTTTCTTTTTTAAAAAGGATTTTTATTTATTTATTTTAGAGAATGAGGATGGGAGGGAGAAACATCAGTTGGTTATCTCTCATAGGTGCTTCAACCAGGGACTGAAGCCACAGCTCAGGCATATTCCCTGACCAGGGATTAAACCAGTAACCTTTTGCTTTGTGGAACAGTGCTCAACCAACTGAGACACATGGGTCAGTGCAAAAAATAAGCAATATTTTCAACAAAAAGTTACAAAACTGCAATAATCTTCAGTTCATTCTGTCCCAAAATCAATATGTCTTATGTTGATTATTTGCCAGTATTTCTATAATTCCAGTCATTCCACAGAGTTTCAGTAATCTTCATGCAGTTTAAAATATGACCTGAAAATTTATTCTCAGAAATACATAATTTAGAATAAGTCAGAATCCTTTCCATGGACCTTTTTGAAGATACAACATTATTTATAAATGCATCAAAATAAAACAAAGACTGTCTCTAAATGACAAAAATACTTAAAATGAAATGGCTATAGATCTGATTATAATGCAGTTGACAAAGGAATTTGTTTTTCTGTAATAAAATTTTAAGATAACTAGAATTACAAATTAAAGTTGATCAGAACTATATAGACTTGGAGATTTTTATATAATTTTTAGAATATCCATTTTAATAATAAAAATATGTTTATACAAATAGAAGACAGTTATTATTTCTTTATTTGACAAAGATTCCCAAGTTCTTTAAGCATATCAAATGGTCCTAATTAGTTCAGAATTTCTTCTTCATAAAGAAAAAGAAGAAATCCCTGTGGCATTCCAGGGACCCACGGGAATGACCCAAAGCAATTTTAGGTTAAGAAAAAGTCTCTTAAAATTTAAACCCTGGGAAGGTTGTCCAAACATATTTGACCAAAAGATTATATCTCATTATTAAACAATATTAAATTATTTATTTACCCAAGTGATGACAAAGGTATTAAACATAAATACAGGACAGCAACACTTTAGTTCTTATGAAAAATAATACAGATTTTTAAGTAATCAAGTACCTAATTAATACAATGTAACACATAGCTATTTAAAAAAAAAAATATATATATAGAACCTTTGCTGTCTAGGCAGATACAAGAAAAACTTTTTTCCTTTTAACAGTCTGAAGAAACCAAACAAATTCTGTATTAGCTTACTTTTGATATTTAGATTCATTTACCTAATTAAATTCATTATGCAGCTTAACTATATAATTTGTTCTCAAGATTTTTCTTTACAAACCTTCTTCAATTTGCATATACTCTCTGGAATGTACACAGTCTTTCTGTAATTTACACAGTCCCTTTTAGTTTGATTTTTAAGAAATTCATTCAGAAGTAACCAACTTTAGAACAAATTATTTACTTCTTTAACAAGTGTCTTCATATCTTATCTTATCAAACCATACAATTTCTTTCTAACCTAATCAGAATTTTTAATTCTTAGAAAGCTTAATTTGTAGTGACATCTAAAACAAGTAATTAGCATTATTTACATTGATACTTTTATGAATACATTTTATAACTTTTAGAAACAGGTTTTATCATTGGCAAACACATTCACATTTTCAGGAGACATACTTCAAATAAAGTACAGGATATATTTATTAACAGGTCCAAATTCATTTTCTAGCTCCTCTGCAATAAGAAGCCAAATTCAGATCAATTAGTATTCAGAAATGTCTGGACTTTCTAGCTAAAGTTGTCTTAGATCATCAAATTGCCCTAGTCTACACACTAGCAGAACAAGGAAGAGTTTGCATGACCATTAACTCCTCTTGTACTTACATTAATACCTCAGCTCAGGTGGAAACCAGCATCACCAAAATCAGGCAACAGGCTACCTGGCTTCAACAGACAATGGACCATCAGGCCTCTCTCTTTGAAGGAATTGGAGATTGGTTTGCAATTCTATTGTATAGATACCACAAGGACGCAGGTACCTATTAAGAGGAATTTTAACTTAGGTTTAACCACTCTTTTCTTTATAATGCTTGTCTTTATTGTTTTAAAACTCCTTATGACTTATTTTTCCCACATTGGAAAAATTGTGTCTGTTCAATAGGTGCTACTAAACAATATATCTGCTTTTCACTCATGAATTTTTACTTTACAATAGGCTAAATTTTTTTATCCCCCCCCCCCAGAAGATTCAGAGGATACAGTAGCTCCATAGATACGGAGAGAGAATTGATAGTAGGAAATTGAAACAGTGATTAAAGTAAACATAATATACTAATTAGGTGGTGATTATAGAATAGGCTATACTAACAACTCATAGGAGATTCATGTATTAAAAGTTTCTTTATAAGTATTTTATAGACATCAGTAGTTGCTACTCCTTCTTAATGAAGGAATGACCCTGACTACAAGAATTTGGTCAAGCATCAGCGTCTTATATCAGAACCAGCAGAAACGCTGCTTGCACATTTTATTTCTAGGTATCACCAGTTAAAACTGCAGATGGAACATGAAACTACATGATGGCATATGCAGGAGTTAGCACTGAAACTACTCAAGAGCAGAGCTGAGAAACTGCACATCCCCAGCAATTCCTTAATTCCCCTCTTCCCACAGTTTCCCTGTATAAACTAGACTAGGATGCCTGATATGCTAAGATGGGCATTGAGATGAGAGTCCCACATCTTCCAGGATGCTAGCACCTGAATAAAACCACTTTCCTTTACATCAGTACCTGCCTCTTGAGTTCCAGCTTTTGAAGTGGTGTGCAGCTAGACCTTTGATGGGTTAAAAGTACAGTAAATATATACAGAATAGTGCTCCAACTAGAGATTGAACCCGGAACCCAGGCATGTACCCTGACTGGGAATCAAACCTCTAACCCCCAGTTGTATGGGGACAATGCTCCAACCATCTGAGCCACACCGGCCAGGGCACTACATTTTTTTTTTTGTTTTTGACGAAGATGAATGGGGAAAAATTGGAAGCTAAATGTTAGCAGCAGCAGCTGCTGTTGTATTTTCCATAGTTCTTCAAAAACATGATACTTTTACAATCACTTTTAAGAAGAAGACAATGACTGGCATACAGTAACAGGTGACAATTAACATCATCATTAAAAGTGCCAAGACACCCCTGGTTGGTACGACTCAGTTGATTGAGTGCTAGCCTGCAAACCAAAGGGTCACCAGTTCAATTCCCAATCAGGGCACATGCCTGGGTTGCAAGGTCAGGTCCCAGTAGGAGGTGCACGAGAAGCAACCACAAATTGCTGTTTCTCTCCCTCTTTTTCTTTCCTTTCTCCTTTCTCTAAAAATAAATAAAATCTTTTTTTTTTTTAAGTGCTGAGACAAACCTCTGTCTTGGCTCTATGCTGCAGTGGGGAGGAATCTATTCCTCCTTCTTATTCAGAATCTCTATTCTGAATAAGTCAGAGTGTAGGGGGGGTAAGCTGAAACACACACAAAATAATCCCATAAAACCCTGCTTTTAATTTCTATTGATAAAAATAGTCTTTGAGAACTTCAGAGTGCTGTGTCTTAGTTTAGAAACACATGAGCCACGGGAAGTTGCAAGTCTCCATTCTTTAATGATGGGCTTAGAAGAGAGAGAAGGAGAGGGAGCAGGCATAGGGCGGGGTGAGGAAAAGAGGAGAGTGGTGAGCTGTTTGGAGAAGCAGAGGCATCACTAAGATTGGAGGTCCATGTCCTGCACTCCGGTAACGTGTCCTGTGAGTCCCCCTCACTAGCCTGCTGCCGGCTCTCCCCACACTGACAGTGCTTTCCTCCAACCATCCTACAAATCTGTTTCTTCTTTAGTCACTCCTCCAGTGAACATTTCCTGATGGCCCACTTTGTGCCAGGCACTGTTATAAACATGGGCAATAGAGACAAAATCCTGGTTCCAATACCTCCTTTGTTCTTTCTGGTATTTTGTTCAACTGTGCACCATGGTCAGAGTGAGCTTTTGGAAAATTAAATCTGCCTGACACACTTGAATGATGTGAATGCAGCCAGAGGGCTTCAAAGGCTCTGCAGCCCTATAGCCTTCCTACCCTCCGCCCCATCTCCTTAACTCTTTCTTCCTGGCTTACTCTAGGCTTGCTGCCCTTACTCATGTCCCTCCCAACCCCCAATGGCTTCTTTCTTCTTGAACCCCAGCACAGGCTTCCTTGCTCAGAGTGTCTTCTTGCCCCTGGTATTTCCGGAGGGGTGTGTGGGCCTTCAGACCTGGCTCATCTCTGCCTCAAGGGAGCCTTCTCTGAATCCCATGTGTCCTGGCTGCTAAGGAATTGGGTCCAAATCTTACAAGTCTGACCTTCCCTCCAGATTTGGGACTTGGGACAAAGTCCCCCAACATTCCCTATTGCTTAAACAGCACAAATGCTATATGCATGAGCAGAGATGGGTTCCAGTTTATGGTGGCTTTCCCCACTTTTCTTTTTAAATCTTTTATTTTGAAATAATTTTAAATTTGCAAAAGAGTCATTGAGAGTTACAGAGGATTCTTAGGAACCCTTCACCCAGCTTTCCCCTAATGTTAACATCTTACATAACTATGGTACAACACATTTATCAAAACTAAGAAATTAACATTGTGACATACTTTTAACTAAACTTCAGACTGATTTTTACCAGTTTTTCCAGTAATGTTCTTTTCCATTCCAGGATCTCACATGGTATTTACTTGACACATCTTTTTAGTCTCCCCCAATCTCTTGGCTATTACTCTGTCTTTTTTTTGCTCTGCACGGAAAAACAGTTTTGAAAAGGACTAGTCATGTATTTTGTAGAATGTCCCTTAATTTGCATTTGTCTAATATTTTCCTGTGAGTAGACCAAGGTATGGATTTGGGACAAGAAAACCACAGAGACTATGCCCCCCTTCTCATGTCCTGCCATGGTGGACATGATACAACATGCCTTCTTCCTGGTGATATATCAGCCTTGATCACTTGAGTAAGGGGTTGTCTCCACTGTGAAGTCACAATTTCTCTTTTCCCTATACTAGTCATTAGAAAATAGTAATTAAGTACAGCCACATACAAAGGGAGACAAATTAAATTGGAGAGAAGATTGTCAAGAAATTGTGGACATCTGTTCAAACAATTGTAGTAATTAGGAAGTAGTATCTAAGGAAAGGTGCTCTGAGGCCATGCAAATATCCCGTCTCTGTAAAGTTTCTCCCACTAAGTTTAACACTCATCATGGTCTTGGCTACTGCAAGGTCTCTTTCTTTTCTTTTGCTGTGCAATTGACTAATGAACTATTTCTTGACTAATGAAATACAGCCACAAAGAGAGTTTAGAGATTCAGCTGTCACAGCAGGGTAACAGAGATTCCTGATTCTGATTACAGTAAGAGTTTGGTGAGATTTGTGTTTGCACATCTGGATGTCTTCCCCGGAGTAAGCTTCCTGGCCGCTTGTCCATTGGTCAATGTAGGTCATCTGTTACTGACTGCATTTAGGCTGCAGGAAAAGTGTAAATGTGGCTGCTACCATGGAAACATTGATTGACATTGCTCTCTATTGCTGTGATCTCTCCCTGTGATCAGGATTGAAAACTAACAAGTTCCTGGCCAACAGAGGCAGAGTGTACATGCCATTCCAGACAGGAGAGGAGCAAATGTTAAACTCTTGAGTGTGAGTGTGTTTGTATGTTTGTGTGTGGGGGTGGGGGGTGGGGGAGAGGGTTCAGCATTTGGAACTACCCTGTAGTCATGCAGCTTGTCTAAAATCCCTGTATACTCAGGTACCTCTCCTATACATGATATTTAATTAAAGATAGTCACTTCCCCTAGACTGTAAGTTTTTTGAAGGACAGGCTAAATCTGCTTTGCTGACCATTGTGAGCCTAGCATATTGGAAGGCACATAGAAGGCACTAAATCATATTAATTGAATTGACAGATGACAAATAACCTAGAGTTAGGGATGTCCATGCTTTCCCACAGTTTCTCAAACTTTCCATAACTTCAGTCATGGAAGCAGTCTTGTGTATGGTGGTTATATTCTCTTGTATGTGGTGGTGAGGATAGTGTTACAGTTTACTTATATTATGAAATATTGAACTATGATATAAACACTATTAGGGATAAATTGACTTTGGGCATAGTGGAAAAAAGATAGGTTGTGGTATCAGTGATATATGGACTCAAATCTCAGCTTTATCACTTATCGGCTATGTAACATTGTGGAATACATCATCAAGCTCCTAGTTACTCAGTGACTTCTTCTGTATAACATAGCATTTGTTGTGAAGGTTAGCTGAAATTTTATACAGAATGTATGTATATACAGGTATGCATGTATAAATGTGTACATATGTACTTGTATATGTATATGCACCTATACATACATGTGTATGTGTATGTATATTCTAAGGTATATGTATAACTGTCTAGCTCTCATCTATCCATCTGTACTGTGTATCTACAGTTTCTGGCATATAATTATTGTATTAATCAGGGTCTGTTGGGAACTGCCCTGCCTGGTTTCAGAAGCTATAATCCCCCATGGCTAAGGCTGAGTAAAGGACCTTGGGACCATAAGCCATTTAGGAGACAAAGCTTATCTTCCTTGGAAGGGCACCACCTCTGACCCCTTTCTCTTCACCCTGCTTTGCCCCAGGTAGATGACTGGTTAGCCAATGAGGGGTAAGATTCCTCAAAAGAGGGACAACTTAAGACAGGCATGGTCACAAAGGGGCCCTCAGGGAAGGACTTGGGGGGTTTTAGAAAAAGGGGGTGATGGACGCTCACTCCTCGGCTTTAACATAGCCTGAGTCCTCATTCTGTCTGCAAGAAGTCTCCTAATCTCTTGGCTGCCTTACTTCCTCTGCCTGACTTAAGCCTGAAACAATGGTGGAGGTGGGTGCAGCCCTGTGCTAGAAAGGGTGGGTTCCCTAGGGGATCAGGCCTAAGAAAGAATGCATAAAATCCTATGAAACTTACTTTGCTAATACCCTCAATTTAAATGATAAGGGTCCAAGCAGGAAGTGAGTTTGTTCCTCAAAGTTTTATGTCCCTTTAACTATCTGATCCTGACTCAGAATAAGCCCTCAGAGTTCTTTGAATATTATCTATTGTTTAATTATTTTTGCTAGACAATGATTGATGAGCTTTACCTATACACCCTGTATTCCTGTGCAAATTGAACCCAATAAAAGCTTATCAAGGCAAGGGTCGAGGCACTCTCCCCTTGAGAGAGTGGCCATGCCATCCCTTTTCCTCCACAGGACTTGGTAGTCCATGTGAATTTGCCTCATTTCATCCATAATGCTGCAGGTCCCAGGACCCGGGATCCGCATCAAGTGTCCATATTTCAGCAAAGAAAATTTAATACAAGGAATTGGTTAAGCAGGTTTTAGAGAACTGAAAAATCAAGGGGACACAGATAATGAAGAGGAAGCACCTGCTGGAAGAGGTACCACCCGATCAGTGCCAGTGGCACAGGGAGAGGTTGGGAGTATCAGGATCTAGAAACTTGGAGGAAAGGCCTGGCTTGCTCAGGGAAGGCACCTGTCAGTTGGTGCTGGTTTTGCAGGAGGACACAGTGAGTTGGCACTGGCAGTGTCAAAACATTAACAACAACAACAACTAAAGTGGAGACTGGTACCAACTGCTGCTGGAGAGAGGCTGTGACTAGGGATGTTGACAGGACCTCATGCCCTCAGTCAAGGAAAAATGGGCAGGGGCCTGTCCTGGCATCACAAAGCACATATGTATGAAGGGAGTGGAAATGAGAAACAATAGTGTGGCAACTGTGGAAACTGACTTGATTTATTCAATATTTTAACAGCTAATTCCATTGTACAACCATAGCACAATGTAGTTATCCACTTTTATTATTTGAAATGATGCTGCAATGAGCATTCCTTTAATTTTCCTTGGATTGTAGTTGGGGAGACCTTGTATAATATTCTCCTAGCCATAAAGGAGTTATTAATTAATACTTTCTTCTTCCAACACTGAATGTCTAAATACTATATAAAATCAGGTATTTATACATATTATAGAAAAATATTTTCTCTTATTTTATCCTCTTGGAAGGAAGACTGTTAGAGAAAGAAGACAAGCACCTAGCAGAGTGCACAGAATAACAGAGTTTGTTTTCTTTTTTTCACAATTCTGAATATATTTATTGTGTTGTTTTTATTTTATTGTTGTTCAAGTACACTTGTCTGCAGTTCCCCCCCATATGCCCCCCACGAGCCAACCCTGCCTCCACTGATTTCACCCCCTTGGTTTTGTCCATGTGTCCTATATAGTTGTTGCTGAAAACCCTTCAACCCCCCCCCCCCCCAATATCTCTTCCTACCTCCCCTCTGGTCACTGTCAGATTGTTCTTAATTTCAATGTCTCTGGTTAGATTTTGCTTGTTTGTTTGTTTTGTTGTTAGGTTACACTTAAAGGTGAGATCATATGGTATTTGTCTTTCACTGCCTGGCTTATTTCACTTAGCATAATGTTCTCCAGATCCATCTATGCTGTTGAAAAGGGTAAGAGCTCCTTCTTACTTTCTGCTGTGTAGTATTCCATCATGTAGACGTACAATAGTTTTTTGATCCGTTCATTTACTGATGGGCACTTAGGTTGCTTCCAGCACTTGGCTATTGTGAATTGTGCTGCTATGCACATTGGGGTGCATAGGTTCTTTTGGGTTGGTGTTTCAGGGTTCGTAGGATATAATACCAGCAGTGGAATTGCCTGGTCAAAAGGTAGTTCCATTTTTAGTTTTCTGAGAAAATGCCATACTGTTTTCCACCGTGCTGCACCAGTCTGCATCTCCACCAACAGTGTACTGGGGTTCCCTTTTCTTCACATACTGTCCAACACTTGTTTGTTGATTTGTTTATGATGGCCATTCTGACTGGTGTGAAGTGATATTACTCTGTGGTTTTAATTTGCATCTCTCTGATGGCTAGCGATGCTGAGCATCTTTTCATATATCTCTGGGCCCTCTGTATGTCCTCCTTGGAGAAGTGTCTGTTCAGATCTTTTGCCCATTTTTTAATTGGGTTGTTTGTCTTTCTGAAGTGGACTCATGTGAGTTCTTTATATATTTTGAATATCAAACCCTTGTCCAGGGCATCATTGGCAAATATGTTTTCCCATACAGTTGGTTCTTTTTTTTTCATTTTAATGCTGTTTTCTCTAGCAATGCAGAAGCTTTTTATTTTGATGGGATCTCATTTGTTTATAATCTCTCCTTTAGGTCCCTTGCTCTAGTAAACATATTGGTGAAAATATTGCTGCGTGGAATATCTGAGATTTTCCTGCCTATGCTTTCCTCTAGGACTTTTATGGTATCACAATTTATATTTAAGTTTTTAATCCACCTTGAATTTATTTTTGTATATGGTGTAAGTTGATGATAGCATTTTATTCTTTTGCATATATCTCTCCAGATCTCCCAACACCATTTGTTGAAGAGGCTATTTTTACTCCATTTTATACTTCTGCCCCGTTTGTCGAATATTAATTGGCCATAGAGACTTGGGTTTATTTCTGGGCTCTCTATTCTGTTCCATTGGTCTATGTGTCTGTTCTTATGCCAGTAGCAGGCTGCTTTGATTACAGCAGCCTTGTAATACAGTTTGATATCAGCTATTGTGATCCCTCCTACTTTGTTCTTCTTTCTCAAAATTGCTTCAGCTATTTGGGGTTGTTTATGGTTCCATATAATTCTTGAAATGTTTGTTCTCTATCTGTAAAATATATCATTGGTACTTTATAGGGATTATGTTGATTGTATAAATTTCTTTGGGTACTATGGACATTTTGATTATGTTAATTCTTCCAATTCATGAACATGGCATGTGCTTCCATTTGTTTGTGTCTTCCTTAATTTCTTTCTTCAGTGTTGTGTAGTTTTCTGAGTACAGGTCTTTTACCTCCTTGGTTAGGTTTATTCCTAGGTACTTTATTTTTCTTGTTGCTATAGCAAATGGGATTTGCTTCCTGATTTGTGCTTCTGATATTTTATTGTTGGTGTACAAAAATGCCTTTGATTTTTGAATATTGACTTTGTATCCTGTTGTTTTGCCAAATTCACTTATTAGGTCAAGAAATTTTTTGGTGGAGTCTGTAGGATTTTTTATGTATGCTATCATGTCATCTGCAAACAATGACAGTTTAGCTTCCTCCTTTCCAATTTGGATGCATTTATTTCATTTTCTTGTCTGATTGCTGTGTCTAGGACTTCCAATATTATGTTAAATAAGAATGGTAAAAGCTGACCTCCTTGTCTTGTTCCTGATCTTAGTGGGAAAGCTTTTAGTTTATGCCCATTGAGTATGATGTTGGCTGTAGGTCTGTCATATATGGCCCTTATTAGGTTAGAGAATGCTCCCTCTATTCCCACTTTGCTGAGTGTTTTAATCATAAATGGGTGCTGTACCTTATCAAATATTTTTCCACATCTATTAATATGATCATGTGATTTTTATCTTTCCTTTTGTTTATGTGATGTATTATGTGTATTGATTTGTGAATATCGTACCATCCTTACATCCCTGGGATGAATCCCACTTGATTTTGATGTATGATCCTGTCGCTGGGTACAGTTTGCCAATGTTTTGTTGAACATTTTAGCACCTTTGTTCACTAGCGATATTGGACTGAAGTTTTCTTTCTTTGTTGTGTCTTTAACTGGTTTTGGTATCAGGGTGATGCTGGCTTCATAAAAAAAGAGTTTGGGAGTCTTCTGTCTTCTTGGATTTTTTGGAATAGTCTGTGAAGGATAGGTGTTAGCTCTTCCTTAAATGGTTTGTAAAATTCTTTTGTGAAACTGTCCCATCCAGGGCTTTTGTGTGTTAGGAGGGCTTTTTACTGCTTCAATTTCATCAGCTGTTATTGGTCTGTTCAGGCTTTCTGCTTTTGCTTCATTCAATTTTGGGAGATTATAGTTTTGTAGAAATTTGTCCATTTCACCTACATTTTCAAATTTCTTGGCATGTAGTTTTTCATAGTACTTACCATCCTTTGTATTTCTGTGGTGTCAGTTGTCATCTCTCCTTTTTCATTTCTGATTGTGTTTATTTGGGTCCTCTCTCTTTTTTTCTTGATGAATCTGTTTAAGGGCTTATTGATTTTGTTTATGTTTTCAAACAAACAGCTCCTGGATTGATTGTGCTTTTATTCTCTATATCATTCAGTTCTTCTCTGATCTTGGTTATTTCCTTCCTTCTACTTGCTCTTGGCTGTCTTTGTTTTTCCTCCAGTTCTTGTAGGTGTAGAGTTAGGTTGTTTATTTGAAATATTTCTATCTTTTTTAGGTAGGTCTGTATCACTATGAAGTACCCTCTCAAGACTGGCTTCACTGTGTCCCATAAATTTTGGATTGTTGTGAATTCATTTTCATTTGTTTCCAAAATCTTTTTTTATTTCTTCCTTGATCTCATTCTTGACCCATTCATTGTTCAATAGCATGCTATTCAATCTCCATGAGTTTAAGTGTTTTTGAGCTTTTTCCTTGAGGTTGGTTTCTAGTTTCAGTCCCTTGTGGTTAGAGAAAATGCTTGATATGATTTCAATTTTCTTGAATTTGTTGAGGCTTGTTTTGTGTCCTATCATATGGTCTATCTTTGAAAATATTCCATGTGCCTTTGAAAAGAATGCGTATTTTTTTCCTTTGGGATGAAAGGTTCTATATATCTATTAAGTCCATTTGATCTAGGACATTGTTCAGTGCCACAATATCGTAATTGATATTTTATTTGGAAGATCTATCCATTTTTGACAGTGGGGTGTTAAAATCCCCTACTATAATTGTGTTGCTATCAATATCTTTCTTGAAGTCCTCCAAAATTTTCCTTCTGTGTTTGGGTGCTCCTATGCTGGGTGCATATATATTTACAATGTTTATGTCTTCTTGATGGATTCTTCCTTGGAGTATTATGAAGTGACCTCTTTTTATGACCCTTGTTGTGAAATCTGTTTTGTCTGATACGAATATTGCTACCCTGGCTTTTTTCCCTGTCCATTAGTTTGGAATATTTTTTTCCAGTCCTTCACCTTCAGTCTGTGTAGGTCTTTTGTAATGAGGTGGGTCTCTTGTAAACAGCATATATGTGGGTCATGATTTCTTATCCATTCAGGTATTCCATGTCTTTTGATTGGAGCATTTAGTCCATTTATGTTTAAGGTTATTATTGATAGGTACTTACTTATTGCCATTTTACTTCCTTTGTACCTGTGTTCCTCTCTCTCTCACTATTTTTCTTCCTTTTCTTAAAGCAGACCTGTTACCATCTGTTGCGATCTGGTTAAGAGGAGGTATATTCTTTGAGTCTTCTGTTGTCTGGGAAACTCTTTATTTTACCTTCCATTTTAATTGAGAGCCTTGCTGTATAGAGTAGTTTTGGTTTGCAGGGCTTTGTTTTTCATTATTTGGAATGCTTCTAGCCATTCCCTTCTGGCTTGGAGTGTTTCCACTGACAAGTCAGGGGCGAGTGTTATTGGGGCTCCCTTGTATGTTATTTCCTCTTTCTCCTTTGCTGCCTTTAAGCTTCTCTCTTTGTCTTGGAATTTTGACATTTTAATTATGATATGTCTTGGAGTGGGCCTCTTTGGGTTCCTCTTAATTAGGACTCTTTGTGTTTCCTGGATTTGTGTGACTTTTTCTCTCAAGTTAGGAAAGTTTTCCATCATTACCTTTTCAAACAGAGTTTCCATCTGTTGCTCTTCTTCTCCTTCTGGTATCCCTACTATAAGGATATTACTATGTTTCATGTTGTCCCACAGTTCCCTTCATTCCTTCTGAGTCTCTTTTCCTTTTCTTGCTCTTTCTGGGTGTTTTTTTTTCTATCTTGTCATACAGCTCACTTATTCAATTCCCTGCTTCATCTAGCCTGGTTTTGATTCCTTCTACTGAATAATACAGGTTCTGATAAAGTGCGATTCTGATGCTGCTGAAGTAGGTTATTACCTGCCCCAATTACAATGTGTTGCTGGGAAAGTCCAAATACTCATTTCATTTCTCACTGAATGTAGTAATGAAATGCTCACAAATTGCACATTTTAATGGTAAATGTGGTAGTTCTCTGTATTCGCTTTCCTAGGAGCTGGTGAATAGCCCAGGGATGTCAGGCCAAAGTATACCACTTCAGTAAGGAAGTCAGTTTTTTTTCTTTGTTTTCTTTTGTTTTTAAAGACTTTATTTATTTAATTTTTTTAGAGAGGGAAGGGAAGGAGAAAGAGAGAGAGAGAGAGAAACATCAATGTGCAGTTGCTCGGGGTCATGGCCTGCAACACAGGCATGTACCCTGACTGGGAATCGAACCTGCGACACATTGGTTCGCAGCCCGTGCTCAATCCACTGAGCTATGCCAGCCAGGGCAGGAAGTCAGTTTTGAAGTGTTCTGTAAATTTCTGTATATTTGCTTGATTTTTCTGTTAAAGATCATGAGTGGTACTCAAGGAAGATAAAACATTTTAGAAAAACAAGATCGCCATCTTGTGGAGTATTTGAGCAGCATTTATTCTTTTATTTTAATACATGTGCTGTCATTTACACTGTAATTCTATGCAGCAGAAGGAAAGAAGGAGCTCCTAACCTTTGTGACAGCATATGGAACTGGAGAGCAATACACTAAGTGAAATAAGCCAGGTGGTGAAAGATGAATACCATATGATCTCACCTTTAACAGGAACCTAATCAACAAAACAAGCAAGCAAAATATAACCAAAGACATTGAAATTGAGAACAGGCTGATGGTGACCAGAGAGGAGAGAGGAGAGGATTATAGGGGAAAAGGAACATTTATAAAGTATGCATAGACAATAACAAGGGAGGGGGGTGGAAATAAGGGAGGGAGGTGGGGAGGGCTGGGTTGGTGGGGAGGGGTGGTGAGAAAAGTCAGAAAACTGTACTTGAACAACAATAAAAAATGTTAAAAAATAAAATAATAAAAATGTCATAAAAAAATACATGTGCTTCCAAAATGAGCACTAGTTCTTTTAATTTATATAAACTGTTGTGCTATTACCATTGAGTTGTAGGATTCTCTCAATTTTTCTCAATATGGGCTTTCTCACTGCATCTCATCTTTTTATTTCATTTATTCTATGGTATTGATGTGGTATTGGTTTCAATTTACATACGTGCTTTTGCGGACATGCAATCTCCATCAAATAAAACTTAATACATTGTCTGTCATGTGCTGCTTTTGTCTATTTGTCTCCTAATTTTCACAATTTGCATCAAACTCTGATTTTGCAGGTTGCCTGTACTTCCATGGAGAATACCAGGACATTTCTTTTAAAATCCACTTAACCACTATAATTTAGAGGAGAGGACATAGAATATGGAGTTGAACAAAGGTCAGGCATGCCTCCTTGTGAGCATGAAACTTCTCTCTCCAGTTGCCTGGATTTTGGCTAATCTGCTCAGCACGTGTACATTACACATTGGTTCTGCTCTTCTTCCATACAATGTTGGCGGAGAGCTTGAAACCTGGAGAGAGGTTTCACACCATTAGAAGGATTCAGGGTACTAGTATCCACAGTAGGTCTTTCTTCTGGTCTCCCTGATTATCATCACATGGGCAGAGGTGAGGAATGGCAGGAATATGGGACATCTTGGGGCTTAGAAAAGTAAGAACTAGCCCTCAAAGTGCTGGAAGCAGAGTGTCTAGCTGGCTGCTCTTGCAATAGAATAAAATGCTCAGTTACTTTGACTCCATCTTGTTCAAACATGCTTTGTTCCTATGGCCTTTTGGTTAATAGCATCTACTTAGTCTTGCATGCAGCATTAGAGGAATTCCTCTTGCACAGTTTTACAAAAACAGCCCCTTACCAGAAAATTGCCCCTTCTAAGGAAATAAGAAAAGTATGTGCTGTTTAACCTCTTGACCAGGCTCACATCAACAGACTAAAAACAAAGCCTCCTTGAACCCTTGATGGCACCCAGATATCTGTCATAGTTACCTCTTGCCCCTCCCATTTCCCCCTTCCCTTGATATAAGAGAAGCCTGAATTCTGTACTTTCTTAATATGGTTCTTTATGATGCTAGTTCCCCATCTTCTAGGTTTGTGGCCTTTCCAAATAAAGTTGCTTTTCTTGCCCCAACACCCTGTTACTTGATTTATTGGCTGTCATGGGGTGAGCAGTAGGAGCTTAATTCAGTTACACTTTCTGATTACCCAAATCCATCTCTTGGCTCCAAATAAAAGTCTAAACTGTGCTGTAGTAAAAGGAGGGAAAATAAAACATACAAGTCAAATCAAAGTCTTTTACATAGCTGTTAATTTATTGAATGCTCTCAAATGTATTGGTAAAAAAAAAAGTTCCATATATAGAATTCTTGGAGCAACTTGCTCAGCAGTATCCTTCTCTGAGTCAGGCAGCCAACTTCCTGAAAGTTCTCCTGAAACTTACTTGTGACTCTCTGGTGCTGAGTAAGAGTTTGCCCTGCACAACCCTGAACATCCCTAAACTGGTCTTAGCCTACAGCAGTTCAATATAGGGAGGATGAATCTGCTGTGTGTCTGTCCTGCACCTGCACATTCTTCTGGGAGAAGTAACCTTCCTCTTTTAGAAAAGGATCCTTTTCTGCCATATCCAACTATGCAGGGTCATGGAAACTGCCATGACCTGACCCTTCTGATCACACTTGATTGGACTGGGATAAAAAGTGATCCAGATGGCCAAACAATCAGCACCTTTCATAAGAGTTTTGATTTTTTTTTAATGTTTTCATTTCTCTTGAAGTATAACTAGGAGTATAACTAGGGGTATATAACTAGGAGTGGAATTGCTAGGTCATATGATAATTCCACATTTAACATTTTATGGGATCATCAAACTCCTCCAAAGCAGCTCTACTATTTTACATTCCCACCAGCAATGTAATGATGCTTCCGAGTTCTCCACATCCTCATCAACACTCACCCTTTTTAATTTTAGCCATCCTAGTAGGAGTGAAGTAGTGGTACCTTACTGTGATTTTATGTTTTTTAAAGTATATTTTATTGATTATGCTATTACAGTTGTTGCATTTTTTTCTCCCTTTTCTCCTCCTCTGTCCTGTACCCGCCTTCCCTCCAGCATTCCCATACCTTAATTCATGTCCATGGGCCATACTTATAAGTTCTTTGGCTTCTCCATTTTCTATACTATTCTTAACATCCCTCTGTCTATTTTCTACCTACCAATTATGCTTCTTATTCTCTGTACCTTTCCCCCCATTCGTACCCCTCCCCGAGCTTGCTGATAACCCTCCATGTGATCTCCATTTCTGTGATTCTGTTCCTGTTCTAGTTGTTTCCTTCGTTTTCATTTTTGGTTCAGTTATCGATAATTGTGAACTTGTCATTTTACTGCTAGTAGTTTTGATCTTCTATTTCTTAGATAAGTCCCTTTAACATTTCAGCTGATAGTCTTATGGGAATTCCTCTGTAGGTAACTCTTTTCTTTCTGTTGCTGCTTTTAAGATTCTTTCCTTAGCTTTAATATTGGGTAATTTAATTATGATATGTCTTGGTGTGTTTCTCTTTGGGTTCAACTTGTTTGGGACTCTCTGAGCTTCCCGGACTTGTGTTTCTATTTCCTTCATCAAATAGGGGATATTTTCTTTCATTATTTTTTTCAAGTTGCTCTTATTATTTGCTCTTCCTCTTCTCCTTCTGGCACCCCTATAATTTGGATGTTGGAATGTTTAAAGTTGTCCCAGAACTTCCTAAGCCTCTCCTCATTTTTCGGAATTCTTGTTTCTTCATTCTGTTCCAGCTGCATGTTTATTTCTTCCTTTTGTTCCAAATCATTGATTTGAGTCCCTGTTTCCTTCCCTTCATTGTTGGTTCTGTGTATATTTTTCTTTATTTCACTTTGTATAGTCTTCATTTCTTCCTTTATTTTGCGACCATACTCAATCATTTCTGTGAGCATCCTGATTACCAGTGTTTTGAGCTCTGCATTTGATAGGTAGGCTATCTCCTTGTTGCTTAGTTCTTTTTCTGGAGTTTTGACCTGGTGTTTTGTTTTTTTTTTTCCATTTTGGCCATATGTCTTTGTCTTGGTACACCTGTTACTTTGCAAGGGGCAGAGCCTTAGGTATTCACCAGGGTAACACTTCACTTTGTTGTGGTGCTGTATGTGGAGGAGGGGTCAGAGAGGGAACAATGCTGTTTGCTCGGCTCTCTGCTGGCTTACAGTCACTTTCCCCATTACCCACAAGTGACTGCGCTCTTCTGGTGTTGATTCCTAGGTGGGTGGGCTTGTGTACATTCTAGGATCTTATGGGCCCCTCCAATGAACTTTTCTGTGATACTGGCAATTTCTCCCGCTGCTGCAACCCCCACAGCTTTTTACAGCCAGAGATTTTGAAGCTTTCTTTCCCAGTGATGGAACCCTGGGTTTTGCTGTCTGTCTCCCTCATCAGTTATTCCTCCTAGTTTATCCACATGTGAATGGGACCACCTAGTCTGCCTGCTGCAACCATGCTGGGTGTCCTCACCACCCTCACTGCCTGTCTCCACCCATCCTACCAGTCTCAATGAATGTTTCTTCTTTAGCTTCTTGGTTTTGGAATTCATATAGTTAATTTTATGTCAGTTCTGGTTGTTTTTTGTTTTAAATTGGTTGTTATCCTTCTTTTTGTTGAGCAAGGAAGTTAAGCATATTTACCAATGCCTCCATCTTGGTCAGGAGTTTTGAACTTCAAAGAGAGCACAGTTAATCCTTTTTCGGTACATGTGCAAGTTTTTAAAAAATATATTTTATTGATTATGCTATTACAGTTGTCCCATTACCCCCCTTCATTCCCCTCCACCCTGCATACCCTCTCCCATCCACATTCTCCCCTTTAGTTCATGTCCATGTGTCATAAGTTCTTTAGCTTCTACATTTCCCATACTATTCTTGCCCTTCCCCTATTTTCTACCTACCATCTATGCTACTTCTTCTCTGTACCTTGCCCTCCTCCCTCCTCCTCCCACTCCCCTGTTGCTAACCCTCCATGTGATCTCCATTTCTGTGGTTCTGTTCCTGTTCTAGTTGTTTGCTTAGTTTCTTTTTTGTTTGTTTTTGTTTTAGGTGTGGTTGTTAATAATTGCGAGTTTGCTGTCATTTTACTATACATGATTTTTATGTTCTTTATCTTAGATAAGTTCCTTTAACATTTCATAAAATAAGGGCTTGGTGATGATGAACTCCTTTAACTTGACCTTATCTGAGAAGCACTTGATCTGCCCTTCCATTCTAAATGAAAGCTTTGCTGGATAGAGCAATCTTGGATGTAGGTTCTTGCCTTTCATGACTTGGAATACTTCTTTCTAGCCCCTTCTTGCCTGCAAGGTCTCTTTTGAGAAATCAGCTGACAGTCTGATGGGAACTCCTTTGTAGGTTACTGTCCCCTTATTTCTTGCTGCTTCTAGGATCCTCTCCTTCATTTTTATCTTGGCTAATGTAATTATGATGTGCTTTGGTGTGTTCCTTCTTGGGTCCAACTTCTTTGGGACTCTCTGAGCTTCCTGGATTTCCTGGAAGTCTATTTCCTTTGGCAGATTGTGGAAGTTTTCCTTTATTATTTGTTCAAATAAGTTTTCCATGTGTTGCTCTTCCTCTTCTCCTTCTGGTACCCCTATAATTCAGATGTTGGAACATTTAAAGATGTCCTGGAGGTTCCTCAGCCTCTCCTTATTTTTTTCTGAATTCTTATGGTTGTATATTTTGAATTCTTTTCTGGTTGTATGTTTTTTTCTTCCTTCTGGTCCACTCCATTGATGTGAGACCCAGCTTTCATTCCATCACTATTGGTTCTCTGTGCATTTTTCTTCATTTCACTCATTGTAGCCTTCACTTTTCCATCTGATTTGCAACCAAAATCAATCAATTTTGTGAGCATCCTGATCACCAGTGCTTGGAACTGTGCATCTGATAGGTTGGCTATCTCTCAGTTGCTTAAAAGTACTAGTTCTAAGGCTTTTATTTGTTCTTCTGTTTGAGCCATCTTTTTTTTCCTTTGGTCTGGTCAAGCCTGTTATGTATGAGGGGTGTAACCTTAGGTGTTCACCAGTGTGGGGCAACCCAGTCACTGGGTTGTGATGCTATATGTGGGGGGCGGGGTCCGAGAGGGAACAATGGCGCTTGCTCCACCCTCTGTCAGACCTCAGCCCCTTCTGCCACTTCCCCCAAGCAAAGTGGGCCTCTCTGGTGCTAATTCCCTTGTGGGTGGGCTTGTGTACCCCCTGGGACTTTCCAACGACCTCTCCCGTGAGGCTGGGAGTCTTTCCCTGTGCCTCAAACCCCACAGGTGTTTTCAATCAGTGCCCCAAGGCTCTATTTCCCAGTGCTGGGATCCTGGGTTGTGCCTTGCTACACAATTGCTGCTTTGCTGGGTCTGCTGGTTGCCACCCTTTGGCCGGGGTCTGTCAGCTGCCGCTTGCGCACCCAGGGCCCGCCCACTGCGGTCTAGCGCGTCCCGGATGCCTTACGCGCCTGGTCCCAATGCTCTCTGCTCTCTGCCCTGCAACCTGTGCCCCGCTGCCTGACTCCAACCCTCCTACTGGTCTGGATGAACATGTCTATTTTAACTCCTTGGTTGTCTGACTTCCATACAGTTCAATTTTCTGTCAGTTCTGGTTGTTATTCTGTTTCTAAATTGTTGTTGTCCCTATCTTGGTTGTGTGAGGAGGCAGAGTGTGTTTACCTATGCCTCCCTCTTGGCCAGAAGTTGCAAGATTTTAAGTACTTCTTTGGAGTTTTCCTAAGTCCCAAGTGCTACTCTGACCCTCCCAGGGTTTAAATATGTGACACACCTTTATGTTCTTCTAATAAATTCTTTTGTCTAAACTATTTGAGAATGGCTTTCTATTGCTTATGTCCAATAGTCCTAATGAATACATGTAGGAAAGTCCATGTGAAGGTCACAGTATGGTCAGGAAAGGTAGGCTGGGCCAGAGTATTCCTTCCCTGGAAACAGATGATATGGAACTAGACTATCAGAAGACTGCTTGCCCTAAATGGTGTGGCTTGGCAGGTGTGGCATTGTTTTGCAAAATGAAAGGTTGCCGGTTCTAGGGCACATGCCTGGGTTTCAGCAGGTCTGCTGTTGGGGGTGCAGTTGGTGGCACACGGGAGGCAACCAATTACTGTTTCTCTGACACATTGATTTTTGCTTCCTCTTTTTATCTCTTCCTCTCTAATAATAAATACATATTTTTAAAAAGGAAGAAGATTGCTTGGTGAGCAGAAAATCACAACAAAGGGAATTAACAACCATATGATTAGAATAGGGGTGTCAAACTCATTTTCAATGGGGTCCACATCAGCCTCGCAGTTGCCTTCAAAGGGTCGAATATAATTTCAACTCCTTTAAAGTTAAGGAGTAGTTATATTTATAAAATCCTAAAATTATATTGGTGGGAGAGCAGACTGGTGCAGCCACTGTGGAAAACAGTATGGCATTCCCTCAGAAAACTAAAAATGAAACTGCCTTTTAACCCAGCAATTCCACTGCTGGGATTATACCCTAAGAATCCTGAAACACCAATTCAAAAGAACTTATGTACCCTAATGGTCATAGCAGCACAATTTACAGTAGCCAAGTGTTGGAAGCGACCTAAGTACCCATCATAAATGAGTGGATCAAAAAACTGTGGTACATTTACACAATGGAATACTATGCAGCAGAAAGAAGGAGTTCCTACCCTTCCTGTCAGTATGGATGGATCTGGAGAGCATTATGCTAGGTGAAATAAGTCAGGCAGTGAAAGACAAATACCATATGATCTCACCTTTAAGTAGAACCTAATCAACAAAACAAGCAAGCAAAATCTAACCAGATACATTGAAATTAAGAACAATCTGACAGTAACCAGAGGGGAGGTGTGAGGGGTTAATGGGGAGTAGCAGGAATGTTTGTCAGGAAGATGTATAAAGTACACATCGACAAAACCAAAGTGGGGTAGGATCGAGGGTGGTAGGTGGGGACAGCTGGTGTGGGGAGGAGTTGTGGGGGGAAAATGGAGACAACCGTACTTTAACAACAATAAAGAGAAAAAAGTTCTCATCAGGAAAAAAATTGTAAACATGTGAGGTGATGGATTTTAAACTTAATGTAGTAATTTCACAATATATACTTATATTAAATTATCATGTTGTACACCTTAAAAAAAAAGAAAAATGCCTGGCTTTCATGGAAGGGAAATCCTAGTAAGATTCTCTCTTATATAATAACCCAATTAAAATATATATACTGTTGTGAACCTCGACAAAGAAGACATCTAAGATGGACTCCTGCTGACTAACTGGGCTTAAATTTCAAAGAACAGAGCCAGCAACTGTTTCTACACAGAGGCCTCTCATGTAAAATGCGCTTCAGGGAGAAGCCTGCACTGAACTACCCACCTCTGCACTCGACTGCCTGCCTGAGCTGTTACTGCCATCTGAGCAAACCCTTTTAAAGATCCTGGAATCATATTTTAGCCAATAGGATTGAGATGGAGCTGCAAAACTCCAACCAACTAGTTTGGCTCTATTTTGACCAATCGGGACCTGCCTTTAGATGAATCAAACTGTGAGGATTTGGAGTCATTTTTTGCATTATGATAGAACAATTGGGGACCAGGAGCAGGGACTTATGTCTATAAAAGCCAACTCCCCTCTGGCTTGGAAAACACTTTCTCTTTCCACTGGAGATTGAAAAATACGTCTCTCTGGCTGAGCTGAAACACCAAAGATGTCTCACTAGAGCAGAGTGGAGTGGACCAGCATAGGCCAGAGCAGGCTGACATAGAATGGAGCAGAACAGAGCAGAGTGCAGTAGCACAGGGCAGAGCTGAGCAGAGCTCTCTAGCCAGAAAGGGGCCTGGCCCCTGGGTTTCCTCACAGCTGTGCTATATCACAATTGAGCTGTTTTGCACTGAATAAAGTTTCCTTCTCTGAACTCTGAAATTGGAGATTCTACTTGGCATTAAAGTAGCACCAATGACCATTGGTTGACACTGTTATGTATACCAAATCTAATAGCCTCTTCTACATCTATTTTATTTTTACAGGGTTGGACACCCTCACTTTGAAACTTGATCCTGCTCTTGGATGTAAATATACCAAGAGATAGAATAAAAGTTGCGGTTCAGACCTTGCAACTAGTTTGTGAAATTAGTTGGTCAATGACATTTTTAGAAGTCTTTTTACAAAAATTGATATGAAGGCATATGTTCTTTTGAGCATTATAGATTTGTTTTTAATATTTAGCTTTATAGACCATTTAGAGTTCATTTTGTAATATGATGTAAGCTCAGTTATCTTTCTCTATAGTGCATCAATTTTACGAATATAACAAACATTCTATTCTTTTCATTGATTAAAAAAATTAAATTGACCTGGCTGGCATAGCTCAGTGGACTGAACTCGGGCTGCGAACCAAAGTGTCGCAGGTTCGATTCCCAGTCAGGGTACATGCCTGGGTTGCAGGCCATGACCCCCAGCAACTGCACATTGATGTTTCTCTCTCTCTCTCCCTCCCTTCCCTCTCTAAAAATAAAATGAATAAAATCTAAAAAAAAAACTTAAATTGACATTAGAGCAGGAAAGAAACATCAAATTGTTGTTCCACTTCTTTATGCATTCATTGGTTGATTTTTGTATGTGCCTTGACCTGGAATCAAACCTGCAACCTTGAAGTATCAGGACGATGCTCTAACCAACTGAACTACTGTGACAGGGCTATCATTTACGTTTTTCTTTTTCATTGTATTTTTTCCATTACAATTTATCTCCTTTATACTCTCTTCCACCTCCACCACACCCTGCAACCACCGATTTTTTTATGCCAGTTCAACTACAGACCAAATTCTCATATATAAAAGGATTTGTGGAATACATTCTATTTGTCTATTTGTTTCTGTGTTAATGCTATACTCTTAATTAACATACCATTGTAGTGCCTTATTTAATACAATAGTTTTTTAAAAATTTCTTAGTTATTTGTGAATTGTTGACCTTTAATATATATTTTTAGAATCAGTTTTTCAAATTCCACAGTAAAATCTTGCTAGAATTTTTACTGGCAATATTGAATAGTTTCTACATTTACATTAATTTGGAGACACAGAATGGCATTTTGTTCCACTTAGTTTGGTCTTCTTTAAAGTTTTTTAATAAAGCTTTAAAGGCTATATATATATATATATATATATATATATTTATATTTATATTTATATTTATATTTATATTTATATGCATACATACCATGTTAGGGGGTGGTAAAGTTCTATGAAGAATAACAAAATAGAGTAAGATGATGAGAGTGACTAGAGATCACAAGAGGATGGGATTGGTCTGTGATGGTCTCTTTAAGAAAGGTAACTGAGCAGAGAGCTGGATTACATGGAAGAATGAGTCCTATGGAAGACCCATGGTCACATCATTAAAGGTCAAGTGAATGGCAAGGGCAAACTTCTTGAGGTTGGGAAGTCAGATGCAGTTGCAGACCTCGAGACCATGTTAAGGCTTCATATTTGAAAGTTATGGGAAGCCTTTGAAAGTAAACTAAATTTTTAACTTTTGTAGTGGTTGCCCTAGAATTTGCAATGTACATTTACAACAATACTGGGATGAACATCTTTGTACATACCCTCATGTAGATTTGTGCTTATTTGGGGGCATATATTGCAGAGTGAGTTTCTGAGTCACAGGGTGAACGTGGACCTAATTTCACTAAAGACGGCCAGACTGTTTGCTAACCAGCAGTGCATGACAGATTCCATCTCTGTCTACTTGAACATTCAGTATCATCAAATTTCTACTTTTTGCCAGTTTGTTACACAAAGATTGGCATCATTTAAATTTGCATTTCTTTGGTTACTAGTGAGCAAATGTTTTCTTTAGCTACTTAGATCCATCTCCTCCTCACTCACTACCTCATTTTCCCTTGGTGAATTACAAATTCCCTGTTAACTGCTTAGTTTTCTGATTTTACTTGCTTTATTTTCATGTATATCCTAGATGGCACTGACTTTAGGAAGTATTTTAGAAATATATAGGGACTTTTTTTGATCTTCTAGTATAGGACCAAACATACACATACTGATTACATGCTACTTTATTATAACATATTTAATTTATAAGTTAATGCTTTAGGTTATTTTTAAAAATGTGTGTAAAGCTATGAATTTCATTTCAAAAGTAAAAATGACAATGTAAAATATTTCTTTAAAAATACTGTAGGTGGAGGGGAGAATATTGAATTTCACATGGTTGGCTTTTGACATTTCTAAAATACTTTTTTCTTAACCTATCACCCACTGGTTAACCTCACCTATATTATACATTTAAAATTTTTATTTATTTTTAAGTACATTTTTATTATGCTATTACAGTTGTCCCATTTTTTTCTCCCCTTTATTTCCCTCTGCTCTCAGCTGGCTTTTAGTCACTTCCTCCACTACCCACAAGCAAATTGGGCCCTTCTGATGCCGATTCCTGGGTGACTGGGTTTGTGTATGTTCTAGGGCTCTGTGGGTCTCTCCAATGAACCTTCCTGTGAGGCTGGGAATTTCTCTTGCTGCCTCATCCCCCATAGGTTTTTTTCAGTCAGAGGTTTTGAGGCTTTATTTCCCCTTGCTGGAACCCTGGGTTGCATGGTCTGTCTTGTTCCCCAGTTGTTCCTCCTGATTTATCTGCTCACAAATGTGGGACCACTCTGCCAGCAGCTGCCTCGCCTGCCCTGGTCCTCCAGCCACTGCCATGAGTCCTCTCTGCTCCTGCTGCCCATCTCCACCCCTCCTACCAGTCTGGATGAATGTTTCATCTTTAACTTCTTGGTTGTTGGACTTCCATGCAGTTTGATTTTCTGGCAGTTCTGGTTATTTTTTTGTTTTTAAATTTGTTGTTGTCCTTCTCTTGGTTGTTTGAGGAGGCACACTGTGTCTACCTATGCCTCCATCTTGGCGGGAAGTCTTACACACTTTTAAAAAATAGCTTCATTAAGATGTATTTCATACACCATATAGTTTGCCCATATAAAGGGTACAAAAATTGTTATAGATATACAAATACATATATTTATATAAATATATATAATATATACAAATATATATAAAAACATATTTAAACCCAATAAATCCCAAGAGATCCTGATCTTGTGATCACGATTCTTCCAATTACAATAGTTTTTAAGAATATGAACTAATTAGGCTGGCAAGGGATGAGAGTATTATTCACATTTAAAAACAATGTGGTTTTCAAATAACAAAATAAAATGAAACACACCTCAGTAATTTTTGCATTTTTGTAAATACTTTATTCTGTTTGTAGGCCAATTTTGAAATTTACATGTTATTTTAAAGACAACTAATATACTGCTCACTGAAATGAAATGTACAAGAAGTTTAGGTGATATAAGATACACATGAGAAAACCTTAAATGTTAACTTAATTTGCTCTTCTAGGAACATCAGGATTTATAGAATTGATACTGGCCTTTATATCAATTACTTGTTTCTATAAGTTATTATGGATCCTTCCAGAGAGCATATTGTGCTATTGTATCTAAGAAATTAGTTAGGTTTTTCACTGGATCATAGTACAAAGCATTACTTTATTCCTAGGCCTTCTCACAGGATCCAGGATCTGTTTTCATAAAAGTGCACTTTCTTTTTACTAAGTTTGTTCATGAAATCTTGTTAAGAAATTACTGAAGCAGAAAGTAATACAAGGCATCTTTGTATTACAAAGGAAATCAGTGAAGACTTAAGAAGATAAACATCTGGTAGTTTAAAAAAATCTCAAATTCTGACATTTGGAGCAATATTCCCACATGATGTTTTCCTAAAAAAGACCTTTTCCAGCTTTTTTCCAGACTTCTTTTACTCCTCTGATGCTTTCTTTTTTCACACATTTCCAGTATTCTTGAATACTTTGTTGTTGTGTTACCTGTTAACCAAAAGTAAAACTTAAGGGGCTATTTTATTGAAGGCTAAACATGATTTCATGTGTGCATTGTTACTGTTTATTTCCCACACTCCTCCAAAACATATTTGAGGTGGATTATGTTGTAAAGGTGATTACAACAGAACTGTACAATAAGGGTAAAAGATAAAAGTGAATGTGATGTAAGATAAAAGTGAATGTGATGTAAGAATATCCACAGGGTAACCAAGGAATGGATACGTGATTGGAGATTCCTTCCTCATAAGAATAGGAAGACTTTGGTTGATCTTCTTTTACATATTGGCTTTAAAATATAATTATTTGATAATTTTTCCTTTTATAATATATGTGGAATAAAAATAAGCCTAACAGTTTGATTTAACCTTAGATAAAATTAAAAAGAAACTACAAGTCACAATATATATGAAGGGAAACCTTAAGAATATAATTAATTTAAGTGCTGAGTTAGAAAGTATTGTGTGGTTATTATTTCTCTCAACTAATCAAGAAAGTGGAAGTTCGACAAAACTGCGACTCTGGTGAGCACAGAGGCACAGCATTGCTGGAAACCTGCCACACTGAAGCAGAGTCTACTTCAGGTTGTGTGTATGTCCGTTTCCTACTGTTGATTTTCAGGTCTTCTCTTTAACGCTTTCTGAGAAATGGTAGAGGCTCTAGGTATATTAAACTGTTAACTGCAAAGGCTGGTTTAATTTCCAGTAATATGATTATTAACTATGGGGTGTTGGATGACTACAAAGCTTGTAAGACATGTTTGTTAGTGGAAATCATATTTGTTCATTTTCTGTAAGTAATATTTGTAGCAGGACGTGAATGTGCTTCTCTAAGTTATAAATAGATTTATTTTTGTAAACTCACCGTATTTTCTCTCTCTCATCCTCCGTTCTAACTCAACTGCCTACTTACTACGTGGTCCTGTCCAGACCCAGGTTTCCAACCTGCACACTACCTTCCTGACAGGGCTTCTAGCAGATTCTCATCTAAAATAAATTTTGGGTTTGATCTGTCCCAGTTATAGGCCAATATATGAATTTGAGTGAATAATGGTAATAGCTAACACCAATTGCAAGTGTCTCAACCACTATACTATTTTACACTTAATTCTCATAATAATTCTTTCTGGTAGATCCTATTAGTTTCCTCATTGTATAGAAGAGAAATCTGAGACTCAGAAAAATTAAGTGGCTTTGTAAGATTTGGTAGTTAACAGGTGATAGAGCTGGGATTTCAAACTAGGTGTGTTTGCCCTGACTGGTGTGGCTTGGTTGGGCGACGTCCTGCAGAGCAAAAAGTCACTGGTTTGGTCCCCAGTTAAGGCACATACGAGAAACAACCATTAATGTTTCTCACACTGATTTTTCTCTCCCTCTCTTTCGCCATCCCTTCCCTTTCCTCTAAAAATAAAGAAATAACATCTTAAAAAAAGAAACTAGGTGTGCCTAACTGCAAAGCCCAAAGTAAATTCTATGCTATGATTTCTGAGTAATGGTTTCTGATTAGATTCGTATTAAAAAAATGCAAAGAAAAATGTTAGATCACATCTGCAGGGGTATCTCTTTATACATTATGAAAACTCTACTTAAGATGACACATTTCCTCCAATTCTAGGTTTAACACCATTTAATTACATGTAAACATGTTATTTAAAAACTCAAAGTCTGTTACCCATAAACCTCGATGCATCCTGTTTTTTAACACTCCAAGGAACTCTCCATGACTAAGACATTCATCGCCATCTAAATCAAAGATCTTGAAGACAGTGTCCAAAATGTTGTTTGAGAGCTCCTGTCCTGTAGCTACTTTCACAGCTCTCTTAAACTCTGCTAAAAAAGAAAACACAAACCAACTCACCCACCATGTGAAACAGTCTAAGTAAAATTAATCTAATTTTTCATAATTTGAGAATTAAAAATAAATCTAACTATTAACTATATGGGCAGTAAAACAGAAACAAAAACATATATAAAAATATATTCATATATAAATGTAGCTGACAAGTGGTACGAAAGTACTGTATTTGCCGTGCATAATGCGCTCCTATGAATAATGCAAACCCACATTTTTGTGCTCATTATTCATAGGCTCATTATACCCATGTATAATGTGTATCTTCATTATTCCCTCAAAAGTTTGGGCAAAAAAGTGCACATTACACATGGCAAAATATGGTTAACTGCAAGTGGCTATTTTAATTTAACCAATGTTTCAAACACAAGTATTTAAACATTTCCTTTTCCCTCTCAGGGAAAAGTAAGAAAGTAAAAGCAAGCAGAGTAATTGTGAGTAAATGTAAGTATTGTGCTGTAAATCTGGAATAACCTTGATTAATTAAGTAAAGGCCAGTCCACTGTTTTTACTGCTAACTGGCACCTTGGTTGGTATCTAGTTTAAGAGATAATAAAAATTAAATGATGCACTGAACTTACCTAGTTTGACAGGGCGATGAGCTAAATTAAACATCTGCATGGCAATAGCAAAGTCTTCCAAGTGGGTTGTAAAATAACAAAATGACTTGAACTCATCCAGACTAATACTCTAATAAAACAAAAGGGAGTTTTTATTACAATTTTGTAGTTACTTTAAATAATGTTATGAAATAAGTGTGAGTCCTCTTTTCTATCATAAAGCTTATGAATTACTACCTTTCCAAGTAAGTCTATTAAAAAGTTTGAGATGCAGAATAACAAAATTATAGATTTTAGAGATTAGAATGAACCCTAAGAGATAAATGTTTTTTGTTTTTTTTTATTACCAGGGCACTGGGTGTGATTGCAGACTGTATAGTGTGTGAACGGAGTTGTGCAATGCAAGACTTGGGATTGTCCTGTGTTATGGACTGATTCTGTCTTTTCAATATTCATGTGTTGAATAACCCCCAATGTGACTTGATTTTGAGAAGGGAGGTCTAATTCGATAGGGCTGCTGTCCTGATAAAAGACACCAGACTGCTCTCATTCTGTATGTGGGGAGGAGAGGCTTCAGTGGACACCAAACTTGCCAGCACCCTGATCTTTGACTCCCACTTGCCAAAATTGTGAGAAAATTAGTTTGTGGTTTAAGCCACCCAGTCTGTGGTATTAATGGCAGCTTGAGAATACTAATATATACTGTTAAGTGGCCTACCTCCTAGCTTTTCTTAATTTTATCAGTGGACATAGCACTGAGTTTTGGAGTTAGATGGACCTATGTTGAAATTCCTGTTGTGCCATGTATTATGGCATTATATATTTAATAGGGTAAAATGTCAGACACTTCATAGTTCTTGATTTTTTAAGACCCCATTATAAATTAGGGGGTCTTAAATCACGTTACATGTGATCCCAATGTTTCCCCCCATTTTGTTAATTTTTAATTTTGACTTTGATTATAATTTTGGGGAGGATGAGGGTAGTCCATACACTTTTAATTTTAGGTAGTAATTTCATAAATTTTTTTCTTTAAAGCTTCTGGGTTTGCTTAGAAAGACAGGTATACCCCGCTCTAAGATGACTGTTTCCAAGTTTTCTTCTATTCTTACTCAGTTTCCTTTTTCTCTTTAACATTTAATTCTTTGATCCATCTGGAATTTACTTTAAAGTAATGAGTGAAGTAGAGGCTTAACCTTTATTTTCTTTCTCAGATGGCCAGTGAATTGTACTAATGCCATTTAATAATTCTTCTTTACCCAACTAATTTGTAATAATAGCTTACATATACTAAATTTTGTATGTGTATTTGGGTCTATCTCTGGACTTTATATTCTAGTCAACTGATAATGTCTATCAAAATCATTGTAACTGATTTAATTACAAATAGTTGATGATATATTTTAGTATCTTTGCATTTTCTCTTAAAGACCACTTTTTTAGAGTAGTTTTAGGTTGACAGTAAAACTGAGGAAATCATACTTCCCTGCCTCCTCAGACTTTCTTTTCATATAAAACTTCATGGCATTTTTTTATTGAAACCCGTAGTATTCAGCAGTAGCTCATTCTCTTGTAATTCCTGCACAGAAGAAGGATCACACTTTGGTGCCTTGTTGAAGTTAGGTTGAGCCATGTGATCAGTCTAGGCAGTAACCAAGGGTGGTCATGTTTCCAGAACAAAACATTTAATTGCCAGAACATGATTCACTCCTTTCTTTTCCTACACCAACCTCTGAAAGTGGTGTTTTTTTCAGGTGATGGAGCTCCAAGATGGCAGAGCCTCAAAAAGTCTAGGTCTCTGAGCACCACATGGGTGGTCTCCTACCTGCCATTCAGGAGATGTGTCATGGTCAAGAAAGAAGCCATCCTTGTGTCAACCACAGTGATTTCAGGGTTGTTTGTAACTGCAGTAAACAGGCTGTTCTGATTGGTATGATTATCCCATTTACAGATTAATTTAAAGGAGAACTACTGTATTTATAATGCTATGACTTTCTATTCAATCACAGAGAATGTCTCTACAATCAGATAAATTTTATTTCATATCCATCAAAACTTTAGTGTGTTTCCACATATCTGTAGTTAATTTATAATTGTTATATACTTCTATTGCAATTATAGATGCGATCTTCATAATGTTTTATTATCTTTTTGCTCACTATACAAATAGCTTTAAAATTATATGAAAATACATGCCCATTTCAAAAAAAATTTTTTTGGAATAATGTAGTAAAAACAATACATAAAGTAAAAATCCCTTGAAAGCTCACTACTGTACATTAACTGTTTGGCAATGATCATTTCATGCATTTCACATACATAAACACACACATATGGTACTACACTTTCTGATCTGGAATTTTTATACAGGGCAGCTACTTCTGATACAGCACTAGCATTGTAACGGGCATTTAATTTAGTTTTTATTGTTTCTAATTTTTTTTCCATCTGATTCTCTTGGGTTCTCTAGGCATATAATCACATCATATGCAAAGATAACTGTCACCTCCTTTCACATTTTCATACTTTTTAATCTTGTTGATTTGCCCTAGCTAAGATTTCCAGAACAACAGGAAGTGATGGCATTGACAATGGACATTCCTGTCTTATCTTGACTTCACTGGAAATGCCAAACTCATGGCTGCTATACTTAGTTAACAGTTTATTAGTAAGAAAATAGTATATACAGAACTCGCACTTTTTTGTACTTATTTTTATACTTAAACAATAGAGAGCAGCTCAGTCTTGGTTAGTTTGGAAGTCACTTTATTTAATTATGTAAATATGCCTAACATATTAGTTCATGTTCATCATAAACATAACAAAAAGACATACCAACCTCTCCAGCTGACAACTTCTCTCTCACATTTTTCCAATAAATGTCTTTATTTTCAGTGTTAGTGAAAAAAAGGAGCCACTCTGCAAAGTCTTCTTTTCTCATGAAACTCAAACCTTTAGAGAATTGAAGGAACTCCATTTCTTGGACCTCCGTCTGTAGATTCTCCATAAACCTAAATGTTAAAGTATAGAGCTGACAGAAGTGGCCAGTGGCTTCCACCTGTCACATCATCAATGGAGCTGTGTGAGCACCTCTGTGAGCTGCACAAAGCATAAATGTCATGGCAAAGCCTGCAAGAACCGGAGTGTCCAGCAGCTGGGTAAGTCCAATACCTGCTTCAATCTGACTCCTTATACCTAGTTTGTGCAAATTCCACTTGGCAACCTACATTCTGACAAACTTAGACTTAACAAATTAGTAAAATATTGGTCTGATACAACCATAGAAAATGAAAATACACAGAAAACAGTATTTTTCCAATATAGATAAGTTGTCTATAATCAGAGAAACTTAAAATTCAGTTGGGATACTGTTTTTAGAACGTTAATTATAACTGATAGTTCCTCATATTTTTCAGATACCAAATTTGATCAATATAATTAACGGCTTTGCATCAAAAGCACAGATTTACCAGAAAGTATTTATAATCTTTTGGATAATAACATACGTCTATGTGATTTAAAAGTCCTTTAAAAAAAAAAACACAAAACAAATGGTCCATGACTCTGTTTCTGTTTTGTCAGTTTATTTTGTTCATTAGATTATACATATAAGTGAGATCATATGGTATATGTCTTTCTCTGACTTATTTCACTTAGCATAATAATCTCCAGTCCATCCATGTTGTCACAAAAGTTAAGATTTCTTTCCTTTTTACATCTATGTAGTGTTCCATTTTGTAAATGTACCACAGCTTTGTTATCCACTTATTGCATGGACACATGGAACATGCTGACAGCTCTCAGAAGGGAGGGGGTGGGGGGACTGGATGAAAGACGGTAAAGGGATTAGCCAAAGAAGTACATGCAGGACTCGCAGACGCAGATAACTGTGTGGTGATGGTTGGAGGGAAGCGGGGAGGGGCCTGGGTGGAGGCAGGTGGAGGGGGGATGGGGACATATGTAACACTGTCAACAATAAAAAAAAAAAAAGGAAACACATAGTACTTGGATCAAACTGTCATCAACAGTTTCCTGAGAAATGTACAAGCTGAAAGATTATCAGGTTAAAGATATACCTACTTTGAACAAGAACACAGAAATGCTGATTTACTTATAACCTAAATCATGTGAAAAGCATGACTGTCTCCATGAGTTTTAACACACTGCAGATTCCTTACTCACCTTTCCACATGGTCAATGATCTGTACTCTGTGTCATGTCACAATTTAGTGGGAATACACATGGGGTGAAAAGAGGTCCAGTCCAGTTCAGTGGGAGGAGAGCTGCCACTTGTCCCCCACACCTTAGAAGCATGAAGGGAGTTTAATTTTAGGCTTCTATCTGTGGTAGGTCAGAGTCTGAATGTATTCAGTACATATTTATCAGTGTTATGTGTCCGTTAGGGTTTAGAGTTTTATCTAAAACTTGAAGCATTTCAAATTTGGACTGAACAAAATCTAGTGACACACTTCATCCTTTGTTGTACTGTGTACTGTGGTGACATTCATTTTCTTCTTATTAGGATTGTTTAAAAAATGCTTTATTTGCAAATAAATGTATAATGAAACAGGAAAGTAGAAAATATGGTATAAGAACAGGAATAGACTTCTGACCCAGATGGAGGCGTAGGTAGATACACTTCGCCTCTGTGCACAACCAAAAGGACAACTACAAATTTAAAAACAAAAAAAATAACCAGAACTGCCAGAAAATCAAACTGTATGGAAGTCCGACAACCAAGGAGCTAAATAAGAAATATTCATCCAGACTGGTAAGAGGGGTGGCAACAGGCAGCCAGGGGCAGAGGGGACTCATGACAAGGCAGTGGCTGGAGGACCTGGGTGGGTGAGGCAGCAGCTGGCAGAGCAGGCGGTCCAACATTTGTGAGCAGATAAATCAGGGGGAACAACTGGGGAGTGGGACAGACCACACAACCCAGGGTTCCAGCAAGGGGAAATAAAGCCTCAAAACCTCTAACTGAAAAAAACCTGTGGGGGATGAGGTGGCAGGAGAAATGTCCAGCCTCACAGGTAAGTTCATTGGAGAGACCCAGAGGGTCCTAGAACATATACAAACCCACTCACCTGGGAATCAGTACCAGAAGTGCCCAATTTGCTTGTGGGTAGTGGAGGAAGTGACTGAAAGCCAGCTGAGAGCTGAGCAAATGGCATTATTCCCTCTTAGACCCTTCCCCAACATACAGCGCCACAAAGCAGTAACCAGGGTTGCCCTGCCCTGGTGAATTCCTAAAGCTCTACCCCTTACAAAGTAACCTGTGTCTCAAGACAAAAAAATATGTCCCGAAGTAAAGAACAGGTCAATGTTCCAGAAAAAATACAACTAGGCAACAAATAGACAGACAACCTATTGGATGAAGAATTCAAAGCACTGGTAATCAGGATGCTCACAGACATGGTTGAGTATGGTCACAAAATGGAGGAAAAAGTGAAGGCTATGAAAAGTGAAATACAGGAAAATGTATAGGGAATCAAAGTGAAGGGAAGGAAACCAGGACTCAAATCAACAGTTTGGAGCAGAAGGAAGAAATAAACATTCAATCAGAACAGAATGAAGAAACAAGAATTAAATAAACAAACAAACAAACAAAAACAAACAAACAAATGAGGAGAGGCTTCAGAACCTCTGGGACAACTTTAAATGTTCCAACACCTGAATCACAGGGGTGCCAGAAGAAGAGGAAGAGCAAGAAACTGAAAACTTATTTGAAAAAATAATGACGGAGAACTTCCCCAGTCTGGCAAAGGAAATAGACTTCCAGGAAGTCCAACAAGCTTAGAGAATCCCAAAGAAGTTGGACTCAAGGAAGCACACACCAAGGCACATCATCATTACATTAACCAAGATGAAAGAGGAGAAAATCTTAAAAGCAAAGAGAAAGGGAGTTACCTACAAAGGAGTTCCCATTAGTCTATCAGTTGATTTTTCAAAAGAAACCTTACAGGCAAGAAGGGGCTGGAAAGAAGTATTCCAAGTCATGAAAGGCAAGGACCTACATCCAAGATTGCTCTACCCAGCAAAGCTATCATTTATAGTAGAAGGGCAGATAAAGTACTTCCCAGATAAGGTCAAGTTAAAGGAGTCCATCATCACCAAGACCTTATTATGTGAAATGTTAAAGAGACTTACCTAAGAAAAAGAAGATCAAAACTATGAACAGTAAAATGACAACTAACTCACAACTATCAACAACAAAACCTTAGAAAACAAAATAAAAAATGAACTAAGGAAACAACTAGAACAGGAACAGATTCACAGAAATAGAGATCACATGGAGGGTTATCAGTGGGGAGTGGGAGGAGGGAGAATAGGGGAAAAGGTACCTGGAATAAGAAGCATAAATGGTAGGTACAAAATAGACAGGGGGTGGTCATACACCAAAGAACTTATATGTATGACCCATGGATATGAACTAAGGTTGGGGAATAATGGTGTGAGATGGGGTATAGGGCAGAGCAGAATAAAAGGGAGAAAAAAATGGGACAAGTATAATAGCATAATCAATAAAATATATTTATAAAAAAGGAACATGAATAACTGGTTCCTTCCCTTTTTCTTTAGGTTCTAAGGCTGAAATGTTATAAACATAATTGCTGTTAAACTATACAGTGTCTGGTTTAAGCTACTTTCATTTTAACTAATTATACTACTTTTGAAGAACATAAGTATATTATATGATAATCTATCTAAGTCTAATATATATTGTTATGACATGAAAATCTGGAATATGATACTGAACATAATATATGAATTGAATAATCTGTAATACATAAGGCCACCAGATGCACTCTGAATACATTTAAATAATTTATAAGTTAGTGGACTAACTGGAAGCCCTGGGAAACTTTGCCTCTCCTTGGATAGTGTTTTAGGCCCTGTGTACTAGAGCTGTGGGTGTGTACTGTGCATGTGTTGTCCACCTCTGCTTAGTGTGAGGCAGCTTGAGATGAGTTTGCTGGAATATTCACACCACTAATCTTAAGTGTTACCAGTCTAGGTGGTTCTCCCTAAGAGCTGAGCATAAGATGTACTTACCAGCACACTACTACCTTGGCATTTATGAAAAAACTTCATGAGTTTGGAACACCCTCTATTAATAAGTTGTATTTCAGAAGCTAAAATAATCCCAGTCCTAAAAAGTACACCGGTATCAAAACTTGAGACCATTTTTCTTTCCTTTGTAACTACTTCCCTAATATATCTGGTAAGTCATAGAATTATTTTCAGCTTTAAAAATTTATTGGAAAAAAAAAGAGGTCAAATGTACCATACCAGAAATAAACTCAGGGATTACTTCTGGTCATTATTTCTAAGGCTAACCATCATTAGAGTTTAAAAGAATGAAAAGCAGAACAACAAGAAAAGGCCCTAAATAAAGTAGGAGAGAAAAGGGAAAAGGAATCAGGAAAAACAAAACAGAGGCACTGTTACAGAGGGGTAAACATCATCAATAGCTGCCTATGTAGACTGAGCATCCCTGAACAATACATATCCTGATAAGAACCAAATTTTCACATTTAAGTTATGTTGATTTCATAACAATAAATAAACAACAAAATCCCAGGAGACAGAACTTAACTTATACTTTAGTTTTTATTTAAATGGCTAAGTGGTATTTCCATTGGGAAATCCCATGACTAGTTGTAAAAGTAAAACAACAACAAAACAAAAAACAAAGCTAAAAACAACTCCCAAATCACAAATTTATCCAAATGCTCCCTCATTAACTGCTAAATTTCTCTTGATGTGCTAGTATCTACTTAATGTGCCTGTCTCTGTGGTGCACCTACTCACCCACCAAGGACCTGTGGGAGTATATTAGAAACTTTATGACCTCTTACACCTTTTAAGACAAACATGGGTATAAATATCTCCTTTTCAGTTTCTGAAGTCTATGACCCTGGACCAAGTGCCCTTAACTTCATCAAGTCCAGTCATCAAAGGGAAGACTACCTGTGCCAAGTTTTCAGGATAGGTAAAACAATACATGTGAAACACTTAAACACTTGCCAGGCACATAGTAAGTAAGTACTTGACAGACAGTAGCTTGGTAAGGCACTGAGCATGTTTGCAACTATCTTTCTCTTTTCATTCTACTCAAGTCCAGACTCAGATTTTCACTGCTTTGGCTGCTCTCTTGTTCCTTGGGCTTTTTTTTTTTTAATGTAAATCATAATTTTCAGAGTCATATACTATATAGATTTTGTACTAGTGTTGTATAGTAGGATACTTGACTAGAGTGGTTTAGATAGTATTTTCAAGGTCATGTAGATGAAAACAGAATTTAGATGCAAGTGTGTCTAACCTCAAACATGATGATCTACTACTTTCCAAGCATGTCTAGTGTTTTTTAAAAATTTAAATTATATTTTATTTTTATGCTACTACAGTTGTCCCATATTTGCCTTCTTTGCCCTCCTCCACCCAGGCCCGTACTCCCTCAGGCAATCCCCACACCTCTCACTGTTCACGTCCATGGGTTATGCATATATGTTCTTTGACTAATCCCTTTACCTTCTTTCAACCAATCCCCATCTCCCCTCTCACCTTTGACAGATGCTAGTCTGTTCCATGTATCCATGCCTCTGTTTCTATTTTGCTTGTTAATTTATTTTGTTCAGTACATTCTACATATAAGTGAGATCATGTGGTATTTCTTTTTCTCTGACTGGCTTATTTTACTTATTTTTCTCTGACTGGTATTTCTTTTTCTCCAGGTCCATCCATGCTGTTGCAAAAGGTAAGAGTTCTATGGGACACAATGAAAGCAGTCCTGAGAGGGAAGTTCATAGCCCCTTGGGCTTTGATGGCCTTCTTTAAGTGTAACTTGAAAACTATACCATAGCTGCACACAGTGGTACCAACAAAAATTCACTGCCTATACCTTTACTGGGCCCTCAACCCTTCAAACAGCCTCTGCCAACATGGAAAGGTCTTTTTTAGTTTACACAGTGGCTATTTCAAGCCCTCCATATCCTCTACAAATCTATACCATTGACTTTGTTTGTCTTTGGTAGATGACCCTGCCCCAACTTCCTTGAGGAGTTAGAAATCATTATTTAGGAAATTCTCTCATTTTCTTGCTATCACTACAGAAATATGATAGCACTCAGAAAAAAAGGATGGCTAACTTATCTACTGGTCACTAAACTCCACCTTTATTCCCATGTTTCCTCTTCTGCAGGGAACTTTTTCTTCTGGTCATTCTGATTCATTCCTATATTGTTTCCTCTTTACATGATCATCTAACAGGTGGGGAAAAACTTTCATATACTTCCAATCTGTTAGTGCCTGCTTTCTCTTCTTTTTTTTTGTAGTCAACCTTCTTAGAAGACTATTTATTTCTTTCCTTACCCCCTGCAATCTAGTATCTACTCCCCTTGACAATATCTGAGCTACACTCATATTTTTTCCTCACATGCTTCTTGTGTTCTCCAGCTCAGTGAATAGGCCTCCTCCCATTCATTCATTGGTTCCTCTCAGAAACCAGCATTACCTGACTTCTGCCCCACTCACGCTCTCCTGTCTCCAACTACTATTAATTCTTTCCCTGAAATAACCTCTTAGATTCCTCCACTCGTTTCTATTCCCACTCCCACCACCTCAGTCTAATCACCACTCCCATTTCCTCTATCAGCCAGTCAGCTGTTAACTGACCTCCCTGCTTTCCTTTGATTTCCTTAGCTACCTATTCAATCTGACATCACTGCACTCTTGTGGTTCTCTGCCCTTCTCACCATGGATTAAAAAACCTTCACAATTTTGCCTGTTTACCTTTTTACCCTCTTTTCTTGCTAATTTTCCCATTGCCATGTTTTTTTCTTGTAACACATATTATTTTATCTATTTAGTAATCATTGAGTTCAGACAACATTGGGTTGATAATTCTTACCAATTTTGCAAATATGAATGCTTTTCTTGACTGGAAAATTGAGAAAACTAACTACCTATAGAGAGCAACAGTGTATCATTACATTGATTAAACTATTCTGAAGAATGACAGCAAACAAAATATTCCTGAGAATTTTTTTCTTAGATTAAATTCATTGTGTATTAGCAGCACCACAGAATAAGCTCATTTAGTACTGAATATTCTATAAATTATCAGTTAGTATATATCAAAATTTAGGGTGGAAAAGTAGATGGTGAGATGGTGTTTCTTCTCATGTCCTTTGATGGGGGATAATTTTTGCCAGGGCCAAAGATTAGATAAAAACATCAATATTTTGTAAAGTAAAATTTGACTTGCAGATTTAAATAAAATTATTGATTTATTGGAATGTAAAACAGACTAAAAATTTTTTTTTAAATCCTCACCTGATGATATGTTTATTGATCCCAGAGAGAGGAAGTGGGGGCAGGGAAGGGGGGGGAGGAGAGATAGAGAGAGAGAGAAACATTAATGTGTGAGAAAAATGTCAATCAACTGCCTCCTACATGTGCCCTGCCTGGGGATTGAACCTGCAACCTTTCGGTGTACGGGATGATATACTCCAACCACCCAAGCCACCCGATGAGGGCCAGACTTTTAAAATAATTGCTTTTTTCTAAGTGAAAAGTCTACACTTAACTAAGAAATGTTTTGCCCAAGCAATTTCTACATTCTTTTGTATGAACAAAGAATTTAAATTTAAGTTTCTACAATAATAAGGCATGACAAGAAATTTGGCATACTGTTTGTTAAGCTTGACATCAGTATCTTTTGCTCTGTATACTATTATTGTTCTGTAACTGCAGTTTTTTTGACAAATTTAATCCCATTGCTAGCATTATTTTCAGAAGGCTTCATAAAGACTAGGGATCCTGCATACAATTCATATACATTCTCAATATTTTAATTTTTTAATGTTTTATTGATTTCAAAGAGGAAGGGAGAGAGAAACATTGATTTGTTGTTCTACCCATTCACACATTCATTAGTTGATTCTTCTATGTGCCCTGACCAGGGACTGAATCCACAACCTTGGTGTATGGGGATGATGCTCTAAGCCAACTAAGATACCTGGCCAGGGCCTCAAAATTTTGTCTTAAATGATGATTAAAAACTACTGAATTTTCAAATTAAAAAACTGGTTAACAAAATAAAAAAAATTGGCCATCTGTGATAAAAAAAATAAAAGTTGTGTCCTGTTCTAACTTAAAACAAACTCCAAAACCCTTTTCTTTGAATTTTAAGTAGTCATTTCAAGGAGAAAAAGACACCGAGAAAGTTATACTTTAAATTTAGTTTTGATTAGTTTTCTTTGGGAAAGAGACTGTGGATACTCCATGTTGAAGAAGCTACCTGAGAGAGAGAGCTGAGGAAATGCAAACTGAAAGAAGCCTTCAGGAAGCTTCTGGCATCTGGGCAACAAGCTGTGAGAGGTCTTTGACAGATATCAAATTGACATGAGCTCAGTATGCATTCTGAGTGCTGACCACATGTTATGTTCTTTGTGTTTCAGATACACTCTCATCCAACTCTCAGGTACACCTCAGATTTTTAAAAAAAAAATTGTATATATTGTACAATTTTTAAAAAGATTTTATTAATTTATTTTTAGAGAGAGGGGAAGGGAGAGAGAAAGAGAGGGAGAGAAACATCAATGTGTGGTTGCCTCTCATATGCCCCGCACTGGGGACCTGGCCTGCAACCCAGGCATGTGCCCTGACTGGGAATCGAACCAGTGACCCTTTGGTTCAAAGGCTAGCACTCAGTCCACTGACCACACCAGCCAGGGCTATATTGTACAAATTTTAATAGCTTCAATTGTATATACAGTCAAATAAAAACTTGCATGAACAATTGGTAGAGCTGGTGTCAATAGGATCAGTGAACCAGACTCCTTTTTCTTGCTCAGGATGTAGACTTCTTAAGTGGCTTGGAATCTCCAGGAGTGAGGGTTTATTTATCTAAGCCAGTACTGTCCTTGGACACACTGTTATTAAACTATTAGGGTGATATACACATATTATGAAGAAACTGAGCCCCCAAAAGGTAAAGTATACTGCCTTAGGTCAGAGATCAAGTAAGGGTGCCAGGATCTGAACCCTGTCTTAGCCAGTCTGATGCTGGGAACGGGGTGGAAACTTAGGCCTTTGGCCCTTGTGACAGGATAAGTATGAAGGTTCACTGGCTAGGGGGTGGGACAGGATGGCAGAGTGAATGGGCTGTTATCTTCCTGTCTGCAAACCCTGTCAAGCTTTGATACCAGGTCAGCAAGCTGGGAAGCATGGCTGTGTGTTGGGCTGCTAGAAGCTTTCAAGCACTGGCTTGTGAGCAGACCAGCTACAGCTAATCACTTAGATTCCTGGAGCTAGAAACCCAACCAATCCCAACTGTGGCCTGGAATTTAGCAGAGGGCCTTCTACCTCATCATAGGTAGAAAGGAGGAGCCCAGAGGCTGACATGGGCAGGTTGTGCCCTTGTGCCCAGCACTGCAGTTGGAACTGAAGACTTCCAGGACCCATGTCAATCATCTGTAGTCTCTGAAGCCTCCACCAAGCCAGGTCTGGCCTACAGCAAGAGCTTGAAAATGTAGCAGTGAGTCTGAGGGCCAAGGAAGGAAGGTGCCCAATGGGTTTGTCGTGTGCTATTTTTCCCTAAACTTGGTTGGGCTATTTCTTCCACTAGGGGGACAGTCAACAACCTCTGGAATTTGAGTAGCCGAGCCCAAGTCCACCTCAGCTTCTTCATTTGGGGGAAAGAATAGTAATGTGAATCAAAGGGGAAAGAACAGATTAGAAAGGAAAATATTTGCATGAATTAGAGATTGTCTCTTTTCTGTTAGTAGGTTATTATAAAGTTGATCATCAGGATTTCTAGTTTTATAGTTTACTTTTACATTTACTCAATTCTATAAAGTAGGCAGAACAGGACAAGTATCACCATGTAAATTTTTAAAGACTAAAAGAAGGTACAGTTGACCCTTGAACAATGTTTGAGTCCATGCAGTTCAAACTTGCATTGTTTAAGGGTCAACCATACTCAGGTGTTTTCTTCAGTTCTTACCTATAAAATTTCCTGACATGAATATAAATACTTGCATTTACCTTCGAAATTCTCTATAATGAAGTTTTCTTTCTCCTCTTTTTCCAAAGAAACGTATCTGAAGGGTTGTGTTAATTTCAGGTTCTTTCACTTCTGGTTCCTATAAAAAATGTTACAGTAATTTCAAGTAATTATAACCAAGAACAAAAATAGATCCTGTAGCCCAGGACAATATCCACAAAAGACTCTTGTAACAACAACAAAGGTGGAAAAGAGAGAGGCAGTCATTCTGCCTATCAGTTTGCATAACAATATTCTATAATCATCTTTGCTTAAGCAGGAGAAAAAAAGGAGGGCTGCAATACTCAAAATACTTAAGGTGGACCTAAGCAGTAAACAAAATTTTAGAAATGTTCATACCTTTTGATCCAGCAACTGAATTTCTGAGAAGTTACCCCTCATATATATTCACATATATATATATAAATAAAATGATATAATCACAGAATTACTAACTGTAGCTTTATTTGTAATATTCAAACACTAGATATTTTTAAACATCTTTCAAAAGGGGAATAGTTACATAAATTGTTACACCCATACAACAAAGTACTATGGAGCCATTAAAAAAGAATAAGATACTAATATTAAGAAAAAACAGGAGTGTGGAACAATGTGTAGTATGTATGCTAGTGCTTGTATAAAAGTGGGAAAAGATATATAGATATATCTAGTTATTTATATATATGCTTGTATATGGATAAAATAGCTCTGGAAGATTACATAGGAAACTGACAAGCACACATCGCTCAGGGAAAAGTGCTAACTGGGAGGAAAATTCTACCCTATATACATACTCTTGTTAACATTTTGAAGTCTATACCATATGAATGGAGCACATTTACTTAAAATATTCAGAAAAAATAAGCTACTGATAATTTTCCCAATTGTTTGGGAATATTTATTTGAACAAACACAACTGAGAAACTAATATAGTATCATCTGTTTGGAAATGTTTACTTTGCACATACCTGACATTCTGTTTCATTAGTTATTGTCTTCAAGTCATCCTGTTTGCTTATGATTTTCTGCAGCTAAAAGATGGCAAACATGATTTAGATGTATGTCTACTGGATTTTTCAAAACAACCTAAAAAAAAGATGCTATGTTTTTGTTATAAAATATATAATAGATATTTTAAAAATATTAACTGAAATTCTTATACTGTAACTCCTAATGTTATGTTTTTTTCCCCAGGTCATGTAAGAATCAAAATAGATACGCAAGTAGTATTAACATTATTATTATTATTATTATTACAATCGATCACTTTTTTCTCATAAAGAAAGCCAGCTTACTTAATATAGGGCAAAAGTAGGTTTACAGTTGTGACAGATACATAATACAATAATTGATAAATAATAATACAAGAATAAACTCTGTGTTTTGCATAGTAACAACTGTAAACCCATCTTTGCCCCCCTCAGTATATACATATTCTAAGGGCATCATTCTATAGAAACTTCATGAGTACTCTCATTCTTCAAGAGAAATTTTATTCAGGCCCTGGCTGGCATAGCTCAGTGGATTGAGCGCGGGCTGCGAACCGAAGTGTCACAGGTGAGATTCCCAGTCAGGGTACATGCCTGGGTGGCAGGCCATGACCCCCAGCAACCACACATTGATGTTTCTCTCTCTCTCTTTCTCCCTCCCATCCCTCTCTAAAAATAAATACAATCTTTTTTAAAAAAAGAGATTTTATTCATAATTTTCTCTATCACTGAGACTTTATGGCCACATTTTCAAGTGAATAATTCTTAAAAAGCTACTTATATAAGTGTTGTTCCTTTTCCCTTTATGCATTTATAAAGCATTAAAGTAATTTAAAGACCTACATTTCTACCAATTATATATTAGTAATAGAAAATTGAGACTGAGTACATTAAAAAAACCTACCTTTTGGAGTCATCTGTACCAGTCCTCAGGTGGAAAGCAAATTAAAAGAAAGTTTTTAAAAAATTAAATGTAGAGAAAATCTCAAACTATAAATTTAAATCAATTAGGAAATAAAGCTTCACCCATTTTTTCTGGGTTATTTCTTTGTTAAAAATTTAAAAATTGCTGTAGCTAAATACCAAAATAATTACCTCAAACTTAGTTGCTTCTACTATGTTTATTTAGGAAATTATTTATTTCTCTAAATCCCTCAAACTTTTCAATATAACCCTTCTTACTTTAGGGAAAAAAGTTGAAAAGCTTTATATTTGTTTTATCTTTTATTTTTCAAGGTGACAATCAAATTATATAATGCCAAGTTTCTCCCTAATGGAAATCAAACATTTCTCCTTAATGGTGCTATATCTTTTTCATTCCTCATATTGGTAATATGGATCCTTTTTTTTTAAACTGAAGTACAATTGAGTTACAATATTGTTTGTATTAGTTTCAAGTGTATGACACTGTGACTTAATAGTTATACATATGACAAAGTGACCACTGTGATAAGTCTAAGTACCTTCTGTCACCATAGAAAGTTATTACAACATTGCTGACTACATTCTCTATGCTGTTTGTTACTTACTCATAACTTACTTATTTTGTAACAGGAAGTTTGTATTCCTTGATTCCCTTTATATATTTTGCCCATCTCCCTACTCTTGTCCTTCTGGTAACCACATTTGTTCTCTGCATCGATGAGTTGGCTCTGTTTTGTTTATCTGCTCATTTGTTTTATTATTTTAGATTCTATTTATAAGTGAAATCATACAATATTTGTCTTTCTCTGTCAGATTTATTTCATTTAGCAAAATACCCTTCAGGTCTATCCATGTTGTTGAAAATGGCAAGATTTCATTCTTTTTTATGGCTGAATATTTAAAAATAACCCACTGTGTGTGTATGTGTGTGTGTATATCTATCTATCTATCTATCTATCTATCTATATATATCTATATATCTTTTTAGGGCAAAAGATTTATATAATCTGAAGAGAAGCCAGAGTATACATATCTTTTTTTAAATTTTATTTTTTAATGTATTTTTAGAAAGAGGGGAAGGGAGGGAGAAACAGGGAGAGAGGCATTGATGTGCGAGAGAAACAACTGATTGGGTTGCCTCTCACACGTTCCCAACCAGGGACCTGGCCTGCAAACCCAGGCATATGCCGAGATGGAATCAAACCAGTGACCTTTTGGTTTGCAGGATGATGCTCAACCCACTAAGTCAGGACCCATATGTTTTTGAAACAATCATCTATTGATGGACACTTAGGTTGCTTCCATATTTTAACTACTGTAAATAATGCTGCAGTGGCGGGGAGAAAATACAATTACAACTGTAATTGAAAAATAAAATCATTAAAAAAATAATGCTGCAGTGAACACAGGGATGATGCATATGTCTTTTTTCAATTAGTGTTTTGGATTTCTTCAGATAAGTACCCAAAAGTTGTTGGGTTGTAACATGTTTTTTATTCTATTTTTAATTTTTGGAAGTACCTCCATACTGTTTTCCAAAATTGCTACACCAATTTACAATCCCATCAACAGTTCACAGGGGTTCAATTTATCATGTGTATAACAATTAAAGAAATAAAATTAATAGATGTTATCCATAAAATGATTATAAATTTTTATAGAAAATTCAAAACTCATTTTTCTTTTCTTTTAAGTTATATTTAACATAGTTATCATTTTTACATGGTCATTGTCAAATAGTTACAAATAAGTAAAACAAAGATAGCAAATAGGATGAGTCTACTGAAATAAGAATTTTTTAGGAGGCTTATTCTAACATGGTGTGGAATTTAGAACAAGGGCTGGCCCTGAATCTATCCAGTGGGTTTAGTGCCAGATAAAGCTTGTCATGTCAGAGTCTTTCCTAAAACATTTCAGTTTGGATTCAGGGAGTTGGTTATAGCAGGTTCTAGTGTACTATGAAGATTACAGTACTGTATAGTTAGTTCTGCAGTAACAGATAAATCTGAAAGATCATAAACACTTTGTGACCAGGTATGCATTCATGTCAAAAGGTCTTTCTGGTCTACTAAGACGCTTTCTAAAGTAGCTGTATATGATATGGATTCATGATAGCAACATACTAGGTACCCATTTTGTGACCAAAGTTCTGTTTTAAGTGTTGGGAATACAGTGGTTAAGGACAGACAATGGCCTTGCTTTCATTGCACTTATATTTTCTAATGGACTACAGATAACAAACAAGTGAACAAATTAGAAATTTTAGGTAGTATTAAGTGCTGTAACTACAATAAAAGAAAGCAAGAGTAACAGGGTTCAGGATTGCTGGGGAAAGGTTGCTGTTAAGATAGGCTTGTTCTGGCCCTGGGTGGTGTGGCTCAGTGGGTTGAGCATTGTCCCACAAATAGGAAGGAAATCACCTGTTTGAGTCCCGGTCAGGGCACAGGCCTGGGTTGTGGGCCAGGTGCCCAGCTGGAGGTGTGTGGGAAGCAACCAATTGGTTTCTCTTGCACATTCATGTTTCTCTTCCTTTCTTACTCCCTTCCCCTCTCTCTAAAAATAAAGAAATAAAATCTTAAAAAAAAAACCCCACCAGGCTTATTCTGGGTAGTTCTCTTTGTGGACATGCATTTGGGCTGAGATCTGAATGACTGAAAGCTACCAAATGGGAAAATATTTTAGGTAGAGAGGAAAGCTAAGTTTCTGGTAGAAACAGGGGTGCTCTGTTAGACAAACAGCAAGAAGGTAAACTGGTTAGACACAAATGGTAAAAGAAGCAGGAGGACACATTCACCAAATACAAATTCTGAATATCTAAAAAAGTACTGCCTATGTTTACATGGATCCATGTTTTCAATTTCAGGTTGAAAATGGAGAAAAGTATGTAGGGTTGATTCAACTTATTTTTGTTTGCAGATCATGAAGTTTAAATTCTGACAAAAAAACAGTACTTCAAAATCAAGAAGAAAAAATTCTACTGGAAGGCTGTTCTATTTATTTAATAATAGCTCCAGGAAGTGTATTCGAATGGCAGAATTTAACACTGCTGTATGAAAAGTACAGTCCTTACCACCAGTATGGAACAATGTGAAATAAAGGACTGCCAAGAAATCTGCACTGGTAGACAGACCTTTCATCAGTCTATTGTTTAAAGAAATTATACTAAAACCCTGGCACTTATGCCAAAGAAGCAGGTGTGCCATATATAAAAGTAAATATAAATCGGTCAACTGTTATAGACTCTGATCACTGCTGGTGTTGGTTATTATTATCTGGCAGGGAACAGCATATACAGATAGTTGCTAATTCACTTATTCTTGTGGTAAAGAAGTAAGCAATACACTTACCAACACAGTTTCTAGATCTGGATATGAATAAAACACAAATGTATCACAAAACACCAAAGCAACAAACTCAAGCAATTTAGGTTTTAGGACAGTTTCATAGGAATTTATTTTAATATATTTTATCATGACTTTTGTGTTTGCTGTTCAAATCACTTTGTTCTATGTTTTCAGTATTAAAGTAATTCTTATTGCTTTTCTAGCAATTATGGCAGGAAGAACAATGAATAAAATTTACTGGAGAAACATTCAGATAAGCCCCTACAACCCCCCACCCCACTGCCTTTTAAATATGTTTTTCTTTCTGATCTGAAAAAAACTGTTTGGTTCCTCCAATAAAATTTCAAATACAACATGCTACATACTTGGGTTTTCTAATATAAGACCATGAGTGTGAAATAATGATTTAAATAACTAATTCGAATATTGTTTTTTTCTCCTCTATGCTGCTATTTTAAATTGACAGGGTCCATGGGTTATCATTTTTAGGGTTGTTTCTAAGATCAGCACAGATACCTTTTGTTTTTTTTTTAAGATTTATTTATTTTAGAGAGGGGGAAGGAAGGGAGAAAGAGAGGGAGAGAAACATTAATGTGACAGAAACATCCATCAGTTGCCTCTCATATGTGTCCTGCTGGGGCACTGAACCTGCAACCTAGGCATGTGTCCTGATTGGGAATTGAACTGGTGACCCTTTGCTTTGCAGGACAATATCCAACCAATTGAACCACAAAGGGCAGCACAGAGAACCTCTTATAGGCTTAGATGGTTGACCTTTAGAACCTTAAACTTAAAAAAAAATCAGTGATGTATGCCAACATATTCTTTTTCTTGTTTTCTTGATTCATGGGGTTTGATCATCCAAGATTTTTTCAGACATTTAAGGAAAAAATTGTAGATTTCAGAATGCATTCCATAAATACAGCATTTTAAACTATTCTGTTAAAAAAAGTATCTGAGAAACTTTTAAAGTAGGTGTGCCTCACAGTTTCAGGAGCAGAGGCTATGGAAGGCAGGAGGAAGCTCTGTGTCCACCACAATAGGAGACCTCTTGCCTTTTTCAGTTTCACATTTGGTATGGTCTTTCTCTGCAGGCTGTCACTTGGCCCTGGGCTACCATCATACATTAGGACAGTGCACTACAACTCTGGTCCTGGAGAACAAGGCCCCTGTGATGTTACCAAGGCCCCTGTGATGTTACTGTGTCTGCTTCATGACACGACCTCCAACTTTCCGATTCCAGGGATGTGTGGATAGCAGGCTCTGATGCCCTGTGACTTCCAGAAAAAAAAGCAGGACATTTATCCAGGTTTGAGTGAGTGAACCAATTCTAGCAGCTAATTAACCCAAAGAGAATTCACAGCCTTTTCATACTTATTAACCTCTACTGGGGTTAGAGCCCTAGTCAACCTTAATAACAGCAACCTTAAATATCTCCTGTTCTTGTAGCTGAGGTGGACTAAGATGGAGCGTACTGGTACCTTGTGATTTATGACACTGGAATCTCAGGTTCTACTTATGCAGTCATGTTTCCTTCCTGAAACTAATCTAAGTAATTGCCTCCCTTAATCACCAAACACCTCAGAAGAATAATTCTTATCCACTGCCATTAATTTTGTACTTCCTGCTCACTCCTCTTCAGCCTTTTTGACTTGATCCCTACCACTCTTTTGAAATAGCTTCTGTAATGGCTCCCAATGACCCACAAAGCTTAAGGGGCTCTCTACTCAGTCTCTATCCTAATGACTGTTCTTTAAAAGGGTGACGTGAAACATCACCTCACTGTGCTCTTTTTCTGAGATTCCACTATCCACACCCTCTGGGCAGTCCTCTCCCTTCTTTGGTACTTGGCTTACTACTTTCCTTTCCCCAACTTCATCTTTGGGCTTCTCAGGCTCAGCTTGGCCTCTTAAATGAAACTATTTCAAGAAGCTGGTCTTATCCCTGGTCACTTGACATTCTCCCCTGTGAGGTCACATACCCTCATGCCTTAAATCACTTTATTTGATTAATGATCAGAATGCTCCCTGTTCCTGGCTACACTATTATTTTCTAGACAGCTTCTTGCTACATTTGTCATCCCTACAGGAATGGCCTATCAGTTTGTCAGGTCAGTGACTCCAAGGTTAGAGTTACGATCATTTTCAGCCCATTCCTTTGAATTCTCCTTCAAATGGGCAGGCTGATATTGAAGCAAGAGTAGGCTGCAGAAATGGGTTGATTTGGAAACAAATCAGGCCATCATCTTTAAACTGGGGACACCCCTACTTATTTTGTAGGTTGCTGTAAAGATTCAATAATGTAACCTATGTTGGATGTGCCAATCCTCAGTAGGAACTAGCCTTGTTAATTAGTACTGTCAACATTCCTAGTCAGGCTGACTTCTCTCCCTCACTTCCTTAAGCCCTTGGAAACTAGGTCTCAGGTGTAGCCTAAGGAGCCTCCTTGCCTCCAGCTTCTCCTCTTTATTTTTTTATTTTTATTTTTTTAACTGTTTGCCAAGTAGCTGGAAAGAATGATCACTTTAAGAAAAAAGTCCCAAATCAATGCACAACTTTTATTGCATCTTTAAAATTATACAAATACATGTAAGGAATATTGCAAGTAAATGTGAGGAATCATTTGGCATCTTGCTGCTTCTATAGCTGGACAACTTAGATCTTATTCATCAGCCTGCTGAACTGTTCCTTTTGCAGAAACACAGATACCATCCAAAAATTTTCTGATATCCTTTTATTAACTTGTGGCTTGCTGAATCAAAGCAGCTAAATTTGATTCAAGTTCAATGTCATTTCCTTCCAGAATCAACTCATCTTTCTGGGCCTGAGATACTGAACAAGCAACACCTGATCTCATCCGAACCCTGTGAATATATTTTTTGCCCAGGATATTTCTGATTTCAAAAAGGGAACCATTCTCCTGAATAACAATGTTGATGGGGAAGTGAGTGTACACAGACCTCATCTTGGAAGCCCAGTGTAACGCCTTTGATCATGTTCTGTACGTGACTGCAGATAATGCAAATGGTGGCCAGTTCCTTTCTATTTTCCCACCATTTGTCAACCCGGTGCCTCTTCTTTTTCTTTCCAAGGAGACTGAGTTCTCATTGATGTGGTTGAAGTCCCTCTGCAGAGTGGCTCCGGGGCCCTTTACAATAACTGTGTGCCCCTTCAGAAAGATGTTGACAGTATAACTGCTGAGAGTGGTCTTTATCCTTGAAGTAGAAGTAGTAAAGAGCCCAGCCTTTCCTCTTTAATTCACCTATCATACTGTGGCCAGAGATGGATTTTTGGAACAGTGAAGTGCAATTATCTCCATAACAACTGCCCATTAGACTGAAATAATTTGTTATTGTCCTTGTCGCCTACATAATTCATCACTTGTGGTTTCCAGTTTCATTTTCTTTAAAGTGCAGCAAAGTGTATGAAAAAGGTGAAATTAATTCATATCCCCAAATTATTACTTCATCATGTATGCCACATAAAAATTGAGGTATTTCACAGTCTTTTCTTTTTTCTTCAAAATCCTGTGTATATTTTAAACTTATAGGACATCTGAACTCAGATTTCACTGGAAATACTTGATCTCTATTTAGATTTCATAAAATTTACAATTATAAAAGTAAACTCACATAAGTTGTTTCAAACATACTTAATTTCCTGATACCTGGGTTTCCAGTCAAGATGGTAGAGTAGATAAACACAGCACTCACATCCTCTCACAACCACATAAAAGTTACAACTAAATTACAGAACCATCATTGGGAATGGCCTGAATCTAGCTAACAGAAGTCCTATAACTATGGATACACAGAAGAAGCCACTTTGAGACTGGTAGGAGTGGCAGAGAAGCAGAAAGGTCTGGTCTTTTAACTGCCCATGTGTGGCAGTTAAAAACTGGGAGGGTTATCTCAGCTGTGAAGGTACCCCTGAAGAGCGAGGGGTCCCAGCTCCCCACCCAGCCCCCACCCCAGGGTTCCAGTGCCATGAAGTCCCCATAACTTCTGGCTGTGAAAACCAGAAGTAATTATGGCTGAGTGAGATGGAGGGCTTCTGGAGTCCCAGGTGTTCCACTTGAAGGGCCCAACGGACTTAGACTCATTCTCTCTGAGCTCCAATGCTGGGGCAACAGTTTGAAAAGTACCAGGGACATATGGGAAGGAAATGAAGTGCCTGGTATCAGAGTAAGGACTGGAAGGGGAGCTTTCTCCCAGACAAAAGTTCTGGCAGAGACCACTGGTCCTTTTCTGAGCCCTCTCCCCACACAGCCAGCAAGTGGGCACCATATCTGAGTTTCCATCAACCTGCTAACATTGTTCACTGTCCTGGTAATTTCCTGAGACACTGTACCACCAAAATTGTGAGCCCACTCAAACCGTTTCCAGTGGCTTTTCCATTCAAACAGCTTATCCTGGATGATATTGCAGACTTCTCTAAAATCTCTCAAATGAGCAGCATCTGGCTTCAGCATGTCTTATACCTCTTGCTAAGTGGCCCCAGAACTGGCACTAGTGGCAGTTAGCAATGGTTCACAGCCTGGCCTCTCCCAGGCATTTCCAAGCCCAATACAAGTAGCAGCCATCTACAGAATGCTTTGTAGCTCATGCTGGGAGGCCCCAGGCAGGATACAGATAGTGGTTAACCTTGGCCTGAACTTCCTGGGAGGCCCCAGAGCTAGTGTACCTACTGGACAACTTTGGAACATGCAGAAGTACCACTTAACCATTTTCAAGAAGTACATATTCAAAGGAGGACTCAGTGGACACCAGAGCACTGGTGAAGTGAGTCTTGCTCTGTGGGCTGGTTTCTGTACAGCAGGTCCTCCATAATGGTTGCAGCCAGACCTAGTAGAGGATGGGCTAGGGGGTAAATCCCTCTCATTGATGTGGTAAACAAGGCTCAGCTACAACAGGAAGGTGAGCCCACATGGAGGCTCACCTGAGTGCCCAGCTATGGTGACACAGAAGGCTGTGCCCCACAGAACACTTACTATATAAGGCCACCCTACCAACACCAGGAGACATAGCAGCTTTACCTAGTACATAGAAACAAGCAAAGGGAGGCTGTCAAAATGAGGAGACAAGAAAAATGCCCCAAATGAAAACAGAAGAAAACTCCATAAAAAGAACTAAACAAAATGGAGAGAAGCAATCTACTGGATGCAAATGAATCTATTGAATGCAGAGTTCAATACACTGTTTATAAGGACACTCAGTGATCTCAAGAGGTAGAGCAGAGGAACTTAGAACTTCAACAAAGAGAAAACTCAAAAAAAAAATAGAGATAGAAAATATAAAAAAGAACTAGTCAGAAATGAAGAATATAATAACTAAAATAAAGAATACATTACAGGGAATCAACAATGGAGGAGATGAAATATAGGGTTAAGTCAGAGATTTGGAAGATAAGGAAGCAGAAAACACCCAATCAGAACAGCAAAAAGAAAAAAGAATGAAAAAAATGAGGCTAATATAAGGAGCCTCTGGTTCAATTTCAAACATACCAATGTTCTCATCATAGGGGTGTGGGAAGGAAAAGAAGAGCAAGGAATTGAAAACCTATTTGAAAAAATAATGATGGACTACTTCCCAAACCTGATGAAGAAAATAGGCACTCAAGTCCAGGAAGCACAGAGAGTCCCCCCAAAAACATGAACCCAAAGAGGCCCACACCAAGACATATCATAATTAAAATGCTAAAGGTTAATAACAAAGAGAGAATCTTAAAAGCAGCAAGAGAAAAGCAGTTAGTTACCTACAAGAGAGCTCCCATAGACTGTCAGCTCATTTCTCAAGAGAAACTTTGTAGGCCAGAAGTGACTGGCATGAAATATTCAAAGTGATGAAAAGCAAGGACCTATAACCAATATTACTTGACCCAGCAAGGATATCATTTAGAATCAAAGACAGAAAAGTTTCCCAGACAAGAAAAAGCTAAAGGAGTTCATCACCAACAAATCAGGATTATAAGCACTGTTAACAGTTTTTCTTTAAGAAGAAGAAAAGAAGATAAAAATATTAATAATAAAATGGCAATAAATACTTATCTACCCATTACTTTAATTGCAAATGAATTAAATGCTCCAATCAAAAGACATATGGTGGCTGAATGGATAACAGAACAAGACCCTTACATATGCTGTCTATAACAGACTCACTTCAGATCAAAAGACATACAGAATGAAAGTAAAGAAATGGAAAAAGATATTTTGTGAAAATGGAAACAAAAAGAAATGTGTGCTAGCAATACTTATACCAGACAAAACAGACTTTAAAATAAAAGCTATAACAAAAGACAAAGAAGGACCCAGTAATTCCACTTCTGGGTATTAATCTGAAGAAACTCAAAACACTAAATCAAAAAGATATATACATCTATGTGTTCACAACATTATTTACAATACACAAGTTATGGATGCACCTAAGTGTCCATCAATAGATGAAATGAAGAAGTAGCGAGTATATACAATGAAATATGACTCAGTTATTAAAAAAATGAAAATCTTGCCATCTGCAACAATATGGATGAACCTAGAGGGTATTATGCTGGGTGAAATAAGTCAGACAAAAAAAGAAAAATGCCATACTTCACCTATATGTGGAATCTAAAAAACAAAATGAATGAACAAGTGGAAGAGAAACACACTCATAGATACAGAGAACATTTTGAGGTTGCTAGATGGGAGGGGTGTTGGGTGAAAAAGGTGGAGGGATTAAAACTACAAATTGGTAATTACAGAAAGTCATGGGATGTAGAAGTACAGCATAGGGAATATGGTCAATGATATTGAAATAACTGTGTATTGTTGGATGGGTACTAGATTTATTGGGGTTATCAGTTTTTAAGTTATCAAAATATCTAATCACTGTGTTGTACACCTGAAACTAATATATTGTATGTTAACTGTAACTGAAAAATAAAAAATTATTTAAAAAATTTCCCAACACCTGAAGTCAATGTCAATTTCTAAATTTAAATTAATTAAAATAAAATTCTAGTTTCTTAATCACAGCTGTAATTCAAGAGCTCTATAGCCAGATATGGCTGTTGGCTACTTTACTGAACAGCAAAGGAGAGACTCTATCTTATACATAATTTTAACAAGATTTACTGTCTGTCTTCCCAGTACACTGGAGACTGGAAGAAAAAAATAGGTGACTAGAACTGACATACTTTTTTTCTATGAAACACTCTAGCAGATTAAAAAACTGACCCCTAACCAACGGTTTATATGCAGAGGTATTTTTAATATTGCCATCAACTTTCCTGGAATGAACTGAAATTTACTGGTTGGGTATCCTGGAGTTATGTCTTGGGGAAAATTCATTTAAACATATTTTCAGCCTCTCAAATATTAGCCTTAGCAAATTCCTGGAAAATATGCACCAAATTTATACCTACTGTGGCTTTTCCATTTTCCACTATTTTTCATCAAAATCTAAGTTTTTGTTTTTCTTATCCCTTTCTTTGGGAGGGGGTGTAATAATAATTTTTAAATTGCCTATGAAGCCCTTTCTACTGTATTATCATTAGCTGAAATCATAAAAATAAAACCCAGACCTCCAGCCAAGATAGAAGTGTAGGTAGACACACTGTACCTCCTCACACAACCAAAAGAAGGACAACAACATATTTAAAAGGAAAAAACAAGAATCAACAGAAAATTGAACTCTATGGAAGTCTGACAACCAAGGAGTTAAAGAAGAAACATTCATCCAGGCCTGTAGGAGGGGCGAAGATGGGCAGCTAGGTGGAGAGGGCTCCGGGCAAGGTGGCGGCTGACGGACCCGGTGAGGTGGCATATTGCATACCAGGCAGTTCCACATTTGCGTGCAGATAAACCCAGACGAACAACTGGGGGGTGACACAGACCATGCAACCTAGGGTTCCAGCAAGGGGAAATAAAGCCTCAAATCACTGACTGAAAACACCTGTGGGGGTTGAGGATGCAGCAGGAGAAATTCCCAGCCTCTCAGGAGAGTTCGTTGGAGAGACCCACAGGGTTCTACATAGTACACAAACCCACCCACCTGGGAATCAGCACCAGAAGGGCCCGATTTGACTGTGGGTAGTGAGGGAAGTGACTGAAAACCAGCAGAGAGTGGAGCAAGTGGCATTGTTCCCTCTCAAACCCCTCCCACATGAACTGTGTGACAACACCACGACATGGGTTGCCCCGCCCTAGTGAACACCTAAGGCTCTGCCCCTTACTATGTAACAGGTGTGCCCAGACAAAAAAAATGACCCAAATGAAAGAACAGATCAGAGCCTCAGGAAAAATACAAATAAGTGACAAAGAGATAGCCAACCTATCAGATGCATAGTTCAAAACACTGGTAATCAGGATGCTCACAGAATTGGTTGAATATGTTCACAAATTAGATGAAAAAATGAAGGCAATGCTAAATGAAATAAAGGAAAATGTACAGGGAACCAACAGGGACAGGAAGGAAACAGGACTCTAATCAACAGTGTGGACCAGAAGGAAGAAAGAAACATTCAACTAGAACAGAATGAAGAAACAAGAATTCAAAAAAAAAAAAAAAAAGAGAGGCTTAGTAATCTCTCAGACATCTTTAAACGTTCCAACATCTGAATCATAAGGATGCCAGAAGGAGAAGAGGAAGGGAAAGAAATTGAAAATTTATTTGAACAAATAACAAAGGAGAACTTCCCCTATCTGGCAAAGGAAATAGACTTCCAGGAAGTCCAGGAAGCTCAGAGGGTCCCAAAGAAGTTGGACTTAAAGAGGAACACACCAAGGCACATCATCATTATATTACCCAAGATTAAAGATAAGGAGAGAATCTTAAAAGCAAAAAGAGACAAGTAGATAGTTACCTACAAAGGAGTTCCCATCAGACTGTCAGCTGATTTCTCAAAAGAAACCTCAGACAAGAAGGGGCTGGAAAGAAGTGTCTGAAGTCATGAAAATCAAGGACTTATACCCAAGATTACTCTATCCAGCAGAGCCATCATTTAGAATGGAAGGGCAGATAAAGGGTGCTTCCCAGATAGCGTCAAGTTAAAGGAGTTCATCATCACCAAGCCTTTATTACATGAAATGTTAAAGGGATTTACCTAAGAAAAAGTAGAAGATCAAAAATATGAACAGTAAAGTGACAGCAAACTCACAGTTATTAACAACCACACCTAAAACTAAAACAAAAGCAAACGAAGCAAGCAACTAGAACAGGAACAGAATCACAGAAATGGAGATCACATGGAGGTTTATCAACAGGGGAGTGGGAGGGGGAGAGAGGGAGAAAAGGTACAGAGAATAAGTAGCATAAATGGTAGACAGAAGATAGGGGGAGGTTAAGAATAGTATAGGAGATGTAGAAGCCAAAGAACTTACATGTATGACCCATGAACATGAACTAAAGTGGGGGGGAATGTGGGGGGGAATGTGGGTGGGAAGGGGTATGCAGGGTGGAGGGGAATAAAGGGGGGGAAATGGGACAACTGTAATAGCATAATCAATAAACATATTTAAAAAAAATTAAAATTAAACCCTAAAAAATGTAGATGATTCAGCTAATTTCATTTTAAAGTCTTATGCTCTGTTCCTTAACTGTTTCTTCAAGGTTGTAATACAAAAAATTTAGTATTTTTAATGTATATAATTGATTTCTTGATATTTGACTTATAAGCAGTGGATATAGGTTTGAATTGTATGAAAATGTAAAATTATTACACAAATTTCTAGGTGTTGATAAACCAAAAATAACTAGAATCTACTTACCTTAAAAAATTCTTTTTTTTCAACCATCTCATCACCATCTGCATCCAGCATTTTAAAAGCAACATGAAAGCCAGTATGGGGTTCTATAATCAAGACAAAAATGAATATTTTGAAATGCAAATTAAGTGCATATTTAATAGATTTTCAAATTTGAAATCAGCCATCAGAACCTACATGACTAAGTGCCTAAACACAGAAAAAAATGATCTCTTATGTTAATGATTTTCAAAGGCTGACACATTTCCATGGATGTGCTATTCTGCTATTAAGTGTGCTGCCCTTCAAAGAAACTGTAATTTGAGAACTTTATTTTTTTTGGCTTTCTTATACTCTTATAAGACCATGGCTATTATCATATTGATTTCCCTTTCTCTTTATTTTCCTTTCTCAGAGTTTTTAAAAAACTTATTTTGAAATAATTTTAGACTTACAGAAATGTTGTAAAGATAGTATAGTGGGTTTCCATATATTCTTCATCCAACTTCCTCTAATACAGCTTCCTCTAATACTTCCCCTGCCAACATCTTAATAACCACAGTACCTTTTTCAAAGCTAAGAAATTAATACTGGTATGGCATTTTTAACTTAATTACAGACTTTATTTTGGTTTCAAGTTTTTTCACCAATGCTCTTTTTCCTATTCTAGGATCAAATATAAAAAACCATGTTGTATTTAGTTGTCTCCCTGTCTCTTCCAAGCTGTAGAAGTTTCTCTATTTCTCCTTGATTTTCATGACATTGACAATGTGAAGAGTACTGGTCAGGAATTCTGTAGATTGTCAATGAAAAGTTTTTAAATATAGAAACTAAGGTACCAATAATATTTACAATGATAGAGACATAAAATACTAAACCTCCAAAACACTGTTTCTTAAGAAATAGAGAATTCCACATGATAGTTGAGGGAAAAAAGTGGATACTTACTAGTGAGGATTGTAAGCAAGAAGAGATACTCAGTATATGAAATTAACCCTGGAAGACATAAAATAAAAACATTGGAAAATAAGGTTGAGATGGTTCAGAAGTAATCATATACATACAATAAATGGAAAATTCATCAAAAATACATTTTCTCAGAGATAGAAGATGGTGGTGAGGTAGGTGGGAGCAGAGCCCAGTTCTCCCTGTGCCCAGCTGGAACATCTAGCCGATCTTCTGAGGAACAGAGTGAACAGTTAATGGAACCCCAGCTTATATGAAGTTTGGAGGCCAAAAATTGTAGAGGACATTGAAAAACAGACTGTAAGGAGATTTAGTTGGGACAGTAAGGTCCCTGTTATCTGAGCAGGGACCTAAGCTGCTGTGGCCCTCAGCTGGGCACCTGCCATGGGATACTTGAAGAAGAGTTAGATCACCAGCTCCCTCCTTTAACAGATCAGGGAGGGCAGCCAGGCACCAGGAGGGACCTGGTTGCTTGAAGTCACTGAGGGAAATAGAGATGAGTGGGAGACACACAGAGGCGGTGTACACCCGCTGGGGCTGTAGACACCGGGTAGGTCATTGCCAGAGAAATTGGGGAGCTGGGCGACACCTAGAGAAGCAGAAGAGTTGGGCTATTTTGGACTCTGACCCAGATAGTCTCTAGTCTGGTTAGAAAGCTGGGCTGTGTGTAAAGCTGGGCACTTGTTAAGAAAGGCAGGCTTAAACTAGAGGCTTTTACTAAAAACAAATAAACAAACAAACAAATAAATAAACATAAAATAAAAAGGCTCATAGCTGGTGATTTGAGCTGTGTGTCAGCACTTGGCTTGGGCCATCACAGGACAGTGGAATCCGGCTGAGGGTCCTCAGGGACTTGGGCAGTTTGCCAGGCAGCTGATTTTTCCTGCTCACCCTACTGCTGATACTGGATGATCCCAGCACCACTTGCCTTACAGCTGATTTGACCCACTGGCCAGAGCTTGATTCGTGCTACTCGCCCAGAGACTGAGTGGCGCCACATGCCTGGAGCTGCTTGCCTGGCGGTGGGTTCTGGCCGTGGAGGGCTCATAAAGATCAAGGAGGCACACCCCATGGACCTTGGTGCAATTGGTGGATTAATGGTGCAAGCCTTGTGCAGATGGACTGTGGGGGCCGGCAGCTCATGGAAGACCTGGGTTGGAGGCTCGGCAACTGTGAATATTGCTGCCCAAACCTGGTCCCCATCCTAGCAAAATCATAGGAAGGGAGAGAAGCAAAGCCCACGCCCCTCTTCCTGTGGCATCCAGGAAGACCAGCAGAACTCGCTCAATGGGTTTAAAGTTAGCAGGAGGCTTATTATTTATTTTTTTAATCTTCCTCTCTTATTTTCTTCCCCCAAGCAAGACAATAAGATCTGGAGTTGTGAAAGGTCCAGAGACAGATCCAAAGGGGGAACACAAGGCTAACCCCACAAACTGAGAAACTGTGACATGTTTCATTTTGCTACTCCATAGAATCAGCATTTTCTTTATTTGTATTATTAGTATTTTTTCATTATTTCTACTTTTGCTCACAATCCTCCTTCCCTCTAACAAGAGCCCTTATCTCTCTTTTACCTTTATAAAAAGTGGCTAGTTGGGTGAAATATCACAGTTAATGCTATACTTATCTAAAGAATCTCCTATCTCTTCTCTACTTGCTGGTACTTTAAATCCCATAGAATACTCTCCTGCTGTCTTAATCCATTATACCTACCCCTTGCCACTGATCCCATAAAAGAATAAGTGGGAGCTGTGAATATCAGTATACCCGCTGGGGGAGAGAATGCACCAACAAAGGAACCACCAAAGAGTAAAAACCCAAGCACAACAAGAGAGTCCACACAAACAGAAGAAAGGGCAAACCTGGAGCATCCAGACAAGGAGATCAAAGAGACCACACCACTGAACCCCACAGAATTCCTACCACAGAAGTTCACTGTACAAAGAGAGCTAGCAAAGTGAAACATCAGGAAGGGCAGAAACAAACAAAAAGAGTCACCTAAAATGGGGAGACAAAAAAAGAACCTGCAATCAAAAGGAATGGAAGACTCCCAACTAAAAGAGCTAAATGAAATGGAGGTAAGCAAAATATCAGGTACAGAATTCAAAATAATGGTTATAAAGATGCTCAAGGAACACACAGACAACTATAAGGAAATGAGTGAGAACTACAACCGTATGAAGAAGGGAACAAAATTTCATTTCAAAAGAAGAAATGAAGAATACAATTTCTGAAATAAAAAAAACACTAGAAGGAATTACAAGCAGGCGGGATGAAGCCGAGGACTAAATTAGTGAGCTGAAAGACAAGGTGGAAAGAAACACCAGGTAGAGCAGCTGCATGAAAAAAGACTAAAAAATATGAAGATGGCTTAAGGGAACCCCAAGATAACATGAAATGCAAAAACATGCAGATCACAGGAGTACCAAAAGGAGAACAAAAGGAACAAAGGATAGAAACCCTGTTGGAAAAAATAATGACAGAAAACTTTTTGAACTGGGAGAGGGGAAAACCATGCAAGTTCAGGAAGTGCAGAGAGTCCCATCAAGTTGAACCCAAAGAGACCAACTCCAAGACATATCGTATTAAAATGCCAAGTATTAAAGACAAAGAGAGAATCTTAAAAGCAGAATGGGAGAAACAAGAAGTAACACACAAAGGGCCCTGATAAGGCTAGCAGCTGTTTTCTCAACAGAAACACTACAAGCCAGAAAACAACAGCAAGAAGTATTCCAAGTAATGAAAAACAAAGGCCTGCAACCAAGATTATTCTGTACAGCAAGGCTCTCAATTGAAATGGAAGGCAAAATAAGGGGCCTCCCAGACAAAAGAAGCCTCAAAGAATACTCCTCCAAACCAGCTCTGCAAGAGTTACTAAAGGGTCTGCTTTAAGAAAAGGAAGAAAAAGAGTGAGAGGCAGAGGAACACAGGTACAAAGGAAGTAAAATGGCAACAAATAAGTACCTATCAATAACCTTAAACATAAATGGATTAAATATTCCAATCAAAACACACAGAATAGCTGAATGGATAAGAAAACATGACCCACACATATGCTGCCTACAAGAGACCCATCTCAGAACAAAAGACCTACACAGACTGAAGGTGAAGGGCTGGAAAAAAATATTCCAGGCAAATGCACAGGAAAAAAAAGCCGGGGTAACAATACTTGTATCATGACAAAATAGACGTCAAAACAAGGGTCATAAAAAGAGAAGGTCACTTCATAATACTCAAGGGAAGAATCCATCAAAGAAGACATAAACATTGTAAATATATATGCACCCAACATAGGAGCAACCAAACACATTAGGAAAATCTTGGAGGACTTCAAGAAAGATATTGACAGCAACACAATTATAGTGAGGGATTTTAACATCTCACTGTCAAAAATGGATAGATCTTCCAAACAAAATATCAACAAAGATATTGCAGCACTGAACAATGTCCTAGATCAAATGGACTTAATAGATATATAGAACCTTTCATCCCAAAGGAAAAAAATACATTCTTTTCAAATGTACATGGAACATTTTCAAAGATAGACCATATGATAGGACACAAAACAAGCCTCAACAAATTCAAGAAAATTGAAATCATATCAAGAATTTTCTCTGACCACAAGGGATTAAAACTAGAAACCAACCTCAAGGAAAAAACTCAAAAACACTCAAACTCATGGAGATTGAATAGCATGCTATTAAACAATGAATGGGTCAAGAATGAGATCAAGGAAGAAATAAAAAAGTTTCTGGAGACAAAGAAAATGAACTCACAACAATCCAGAACTTATGGGATACAGCAAAGCCAGTCCTGAGAGGGAATTTCATAGCAATAGAGACCTACTTAAAAAAGATAGAAACATTTCAAATAAACGACCTAGCCCTATACCTATAAGAACTGGAGGAACAACAAAGACAGCCGAGAGTAAGTAGAAGGAAGGAAATAACCAAGATCAGAGCAGAATTAAACGACATAGGGACTAAAAGTAGAATCCTAATGATCAATAAATCCAGGAGCTGGTTCCTTGAAAAGATGAGAAAATCGACAAGCCTTAAAGCAGACTCATCAGGAAAAAAAGACCACACAAATAAACACAATCAGAAGTGAAAGAGGAGAGACTACAACTCATACCACAGAAATACAAAGGATTGTAAGAAATTACAACGAAGAACTATATGCCAATAAATTTGAAAACCTAGGTGAAGTGGACAAATTTCTAGAAAAACATAATCTTCCAAAATTGAATGAAGGAGAAGCAGAAAGCCTGGACAGACTAGTAACTACTGATGAAAATAAAGCAGTAATCAAAAAACTCCCGACACACAAAGGGTATGAACTAGATGGTTTCCCAGGACAATTCTACAAAGCATTTAAGGGAGAGCTAACCCCTTTTCTTCAGAGTATGCCAAAAAAATCCAAGAAGACTGAAGACTCCCAAACTCTTTTTATGAAGCCAGCATCATCCTGATCCCAAACCCAGATAAAGACACAACAAAGAAAGAAAACTTCAGGCCAATATTGCTGATGAACATAGATGCTAAGTACCTCAACAAAATGTTGGCAAACTGTACCCAGCAATACATTAAAAGGATCATACAGCAAAATCAAGTGTGATTCATCCCACGGATGTAAGGATGGTAAAATATTCGCAAATCAGTAAACATAATACATCACATAAACAAAAGACAAAAATCACATGATCATATTAATAGATGCGGAAAAAGTATTTGATAAGGTATGGCACCCACTTATGATTAAAACACTCAGCAAAGTGGGAACAGAGGGAGCATTCCTCAACATAATAAAGGCCATATAAGAGAGACCTACAGCCAACATTGTACTCAATGGGCAAAAACTAAAAGCTTTCCCACTAAGATCAGGAAGAAGACAAGGAGGTCTGCTTTCACTACTCCTATTCAACATAATATTGGAAGTCCTAGACACAGCAATCAGACAAGAAAATGAAATACATGCATCCAAATTGGAAAGGAGGAAGCAAAACTGTCATTTTTTGCAGACAACATAATATTGTACATAGAAAAATCCTGTAAATTCCACCAAAAACTGCTTGACCTAATAAGTGAATTTCGCAAAGCAACAAGATACAAAGTCAATATTCAGAAATCAAAGGCATTTGTGTACACCAACATTGAAATATCAGAAACAGATATCAGGAAAAATTTTATTTGACATAGCACAAGAAAAATAAAGTACCTGAATAAACTAAACCAAGGAGGTAAAAGGCCTGTATGCAGAAAACTACAAACACTAAAGAAAGAAATTAAGGAAGACACAAACAAATGGAAGCCTGTACCATATTCATGGATTGGAAGAATTAACATAATCAAAATGCCCATAGTACCCAAAGAAATGTATACATTCAACACAATCCCTATTAAAGTACCAATGATGTATTTCACAGATATAGAAAAAAACATTTCAAAAATTAAATGGAACCATAAATGACCCCAAATAGCTGAAGCAATTTTGAGAAAGAAGAACAAAGTAGGAAGGATCACAATAGCTGATATCAACTGTATTACAAGGCTGCTGTAATCAAAGCAGCCTGGTACTGGCATAAGAATAGACACAGAGACCAATGGAACAGAATAGAGAGCCCAGAAATAAACCCAAGTCTCTATGGCCAATCAATATTCGACAAAGAGGGCAGAAGCATAAAATGGAGTAAAAACAGCCTCTTCAACAAATGGTGTTGGGAGATCTGAACAGCTACAAGCCAAAAAATAGAACTTGATCACCAACTTACACCATATACGAAAGTAAATTCAAGGTGGATAAAAGAATTAAATATAAACCATGACACCATATAAGTCCTGAAGGAGAACATAGGCAGGAAAATCTCAGATATTCCATGCAGCAATATTTTCACCAATATGTCCTCTAGAGCAAGGGACCTAAAGGAAACAATAAATAAATGGGATCTCATCAAAATGAAAAGCTCCTGCATGGCTAAAGAAAACAGCATTAAAATGAAAAGAGAATCAACAGTATGGGAAAACATATTTGCCAATGATGCCCTGGACAAGGGTTTGATTTCCAAAATATATAAAGAACTCACACGAGTCCACTCCAGGAAGACAAAAAACCCAACAAAAAAATGTGCAAAAGAACTGAATAGACACTTCTCCAAGGAGGACATACAGAGGGCCCAGAGACATGAAAAGATGCTCAGCATTGCTAGCCATCAGAGAGATGCAAGTTAAAACCACAATGTGATACCACTTCACACATGTGAGAATGACAATCATAAAGAAAGCAACAAACAAGTGTTGGAGAGGATGTGAAGAAAAGGAAACTCTAGTGCACTCTTGGTGGGATTATAGACTGGTGCAGCCACTATAGAAAATAGTAAGGAATTTCCTCAGAAATCTAAAAATGGAACTGCCTTTTGACCAGGCAATTCCACTGCTGGTATTATATCCTAAGAACCCTGAAACACCTATTCATAAGAAGCTATGTACCCCAATGTGCATAGCAGCACAATTTACCAACAGTCAAGTGCTGGAAGCAACATTAGTGCCCATCAGTAAATGAATGGATTAAAACACTATTGTACATCTACATGATGGACTACTATGCAGCAGAAAGAAAGAAGGAGACCTACCCCTTTCAACAGCATGGATGGAACTGGAGAGCATTATGCTAAGTGAAATAAGCCAGGCAGTGAAAGACCAATACCATACGATGTCACCTTTAAGCGTAACCTAATCAACACAACAAACGAGCAAGCAAAATCTAACCAGAGACATTGAAATTAAGAACAATCTGACAGTAATCAGAGGGGAGATGGAAGGGGATAATGGGGTGAAAAGGGTGAAGGGTTTTCAGGAACAAGTATAAAGAACACATGGACAAAACCAAGGGGGGTAGAATCAGGGGAGGTAGGTGGGGATGGCTGGGGCAGGGGGCAGAGGTGGGGAGAAAAGGCAGAGAAGTATACTTGAATAATAAAATTTAAAAAAATGAAAAAAAAAAAAACCACAAAAACAAAACCCCACACCCCAGATTTTCACTTTAAGTTACATCTGTTTGGTACTGTGGAAACTTCTTTAATAGAGCTAAGTACAGTACTATCACTTAAAAAAAGGTACTAGGTTTTATCAGATTATTATTACTAGTAAAAAGGGGATAACGGATGCTGTTTAGGCAACAACTTGTATCCACTAGATGTTTTATATGCATGGCACTCTATGTAATTTCTGTTTAAATTTTACTACTCATAACATCTCAAGTAAAGCAAAATTACAAATTTAGTAGAATAACAGATTTGGACACACAAGGGTCAAACTGTATTATTTAAAGTGAAATAATTAAATCCCTGTCGCATACTGAGTTTTCTTTGGGCAAACACTCCTTCCCCACTCTCCAACAAGTGGTTTGGGTGGGATGGTCCATGATGTCTCCCTTTCGAATCATAGGTTTACTGGTGTAGGCAGTCATGGTGCTCTGCAGAGTTGGTGCTAGGATGGCACAGGGCTGACCATGCTAATTAACAGTTTGTGTTCGTCTTACTGCTGGGGCTTGTTCAGGGATGAGCTGTGACCTGCTCTAGGTCAAGCAGAGTGGGATTCCTACAGAGAAGACCGGGCCATACAATTCATCTTTCCCCCTGGGCTTTGATGATGTGAGAATGTTTCACTTAGGATGTGAGATCATGGACAGAGTCTGGGAACTGCTAGAGATCAGTGTTCAGAGTTTAAGAACCAAGACATTCTTTAACTGGCAGGTGTGAAGGAAGGACACTGGTGATGCCTGAGCCCTGAATTAAGCTGTGCATCACTGAAGCTAGCTGTTTGGTCACAGAATCAGCATCCTTTCCTGCTCAAGTAAATGGTGTCAGATGTTATGTGCTTGCCATGAAAAGAATTACTATACACAGAAAACATATCTTATAAATCACAGCTTCTTGATAAGCTAAAAAGAATTTCCCTCTGGATCATAAGCTACACAAAACACTTTATCATGGAAAACGTCAACTATATACAAACATAGCTAATAATGAGTAATTATATATATCAGATTCAGTTACCTGATTATATCAATGATCAATTCATGGAGGATCTTGTTTTACCTGTATGTCTTCACCCCCTTTTCCTCACCTCCTACTGGATTAATTTCGAACAAAGCCCACAGATGATATTATTTCATAGTGGGAAATTCAGGCTGTATCTTTTTTTTTTTTTAGATTTTATTATTATTTTTTTTTTTTAGAGAGGGAAGGGAGGGAGAAAGAGAGAGAGAGAAAAACATCAATGTGCGGTTGCTGGGGGTCACGGCCTGCAACCCAGGCATGTACCCTGACTGGGAATCAAACCTGCGACACTGATTCACAGCCCACATTCAATCCACTGAGCTACACCAGCCAGGGGAGGCTGTATCTTTAAAAAGACTACCCCCTTTTCACAAATATATCTACCACATCTAAAATATTAATAATTCCTTAATATCATCAAATTAAAAATCAATGTTACAAACATCTGTTTCAGAAAAAAAATTCTATTTTATTGATTACGCTATTACAGTTGTCCTGATTTTTCTCCCTTTGCCCCGCTCCACCCAGCACACCCCACTCCCTCGGACAATCACCCCACCATTATTCATGTCTATGGTTTATTCATGTAAGTTTTTTTGCTACTCTATTTCCTATACTGTACTTCCCATCCTCATGGCTATTCTGTAACCATCCATTTGTACTTCTTAATTCCCTCACTGCTTCATCCATTCTCCCCCATCTACCTCCTATCTGGCAACCTTCTGGTAACTTCTTTGCTCTTGCTTTTCAAAGGCTCTGTCTTTAATTTTGGCCTTTTAATAATGATGTGTCTTGGATTGGGCCTCTTTGCACCCATCATAATTGGGCCTCGGTGCTTCCTGGAATTGCATGTCTATTTCTTTTACCAAATTAGAGAATTGTGCTTTCACTATTTTTTTTCAGATAGATTTCCAATTTCTTGCTCTTTCTCTTCTCCTTCTGGCACCCCTATGAGGCAAATGTTGGACCTCTTAAAGTTTCCCCAGAGGCTGTTTATACTATCCTTACTTTTTTTTTTTTGGTATTCTTTTTTCTTCTTGTGTTTCTGCATGGTTATTTTTTGCTTCCTTATGTTCCAAATCATAGATTTGATTCTTTACTTCATCCACTTTACTGTTGTTTCCCTATAAATTGTTCTTTATTAAATTATTGTATCCTTTATTTCTCACTGGGTCTTTTTATGCTGGTGAGTCCTCACTAATTTCCTTGACCATCCTTACAAGCAGTGTTTCGAACTCTGCATCTGATAGATTGCTTATCTCCGTTACGTTCACCTCTTTCTGGAGTGTTAATCTATCTGTTCTTTCATTTGGGCCATCTTTGTCTTATTTTGGCAGCCTCCCTGTGTTTGTCTCTCTGTATTAAGGTAGAGCTGCTTTGACTGTGTCTTGGTAGTGTGGCCTAATGTAGTAGGTGTCCTATAGGGTCCAGTGACATAGCCTCCCCTATCACCCAAGCTGGGTACTTGAGATGTGCCCTGTGTATGGGCTGAGTACACCCTCCTGTTGTAGAGGACTTTTTGTAGCTGTTGGCAGACCATTGGGATGGATTTCCCCAGGCCAGTCAGCTGCAAGGACTGGTTGTGACCACTGACCACCAACCTCCACTCTCCATGGAGGATCAGCTCTGCAGGTGCAGGGCGGTAGTGTTCCCATGTAGTCTATAGCTGTCCACTGGGTGTGTTGGCCCTGGGGCTCCCCCAAGTAGTGCAGGCCAAGGTAGGCCCCCACCTGTGTTTTGCCAGGGGCACCTGGCTTGAGCTGTAAAACAATCTGAGATGGGTACTACTTCTGCTGGGCTTGGAGATTCCCAGGTGAAGCCAAACTGTGACTCTAATCTGGCTGCTGTAAGGGCTCAGTGAAGGCCATTGTTGCTTGTTTGATAGGATTTAGGAACCAAGACCAGCCATTGTTTTGGAAAAGCAGCTTGGGTGGGAGTGTAAGTTAGGTGGGTTAGAGCCTCTGTGGATCTCCAAGGTGGTTCACACAGTTAGCCAGGTTGATAGAGTCTCAGGTATGGCACCAGCCTACTGGCTCTCTTGGGGGAAGGCTCAGTCGAGGGGCAATGGCCTCTGCTTGCCCTGATGCGAGATACTTCAGTCTCTCCCTGTATACTACTGGTACCCTTCAAGTTGCCACCCTGGTGCTGGAGCTCAGAAGGAGCTAGTCCGAGTAGATGAGTCTGTGTGTGGGTTCCCTGAAAGGAACTGCTTAGGGCTCCAGCAGCCTCTTCCACTGACTCAGTCTCCATTGGCCTTCGTAGCTAGACATTGTGAGGACTTATCTTCCTAGCACTAGAATCCTGAGCTAGGTGGGAGACCTGGTGTGGATCTGGGACTCCTCACTCCCTAGATAGCCCTCCCGAACTTTTATCTAAGTGGGTGTAGGGCCAGTGCATTCTCCATCCACACCCCTTCTACCAGTCCAGATGGATGTGGTTTCTTCAATTACATTAATTGTCAGACGTCTATTCAACACAATTTCATAGTTGTCAGACCTTTCATTCAACTTGATTTCTGATGTTCCTGAGTGATGGTTGTTCTATATTTTAGTTGTAATTTTGATGTGGTTGTGCAAAGAGGCGAATCATGTCTGCCTATGCCGCCTTCTTGATCAGAAGCCCAGAGAAAATGTTTTTAAGTGTGCTCAAATCAGAATTCAAAGGAAGTTCTTGCATTGCATTTGGTTGACAGGTCTTGTCACTTTTTTGTGGTAAAATATACACAACATTTACCATTTTGGACTTTTTAAAAAAAGATTTTATTGATTTATTTTTAGAAAGAGGGTTAGGGAGAAAGATGAGAGAAACATCAATGTGTGGTTACCTCTTGCATACCACCTACTGGGGTGGCTTGCATACCATGCTGGCCTACAACCCAGGCATGTGCCCTGACTGGGAATGGAACCAACAACCTTTGGTTTGCAGGCCCATGCTCAATCCACGTGGCTACACCAGCCAGGTCTGTCATTTTTAAATGTATAGTCCAGGCATTAAGTAAGTTCACACTGTTTTGTAACCATTATCATCAGGATGTTTTCATCATCATAAACAGAAACCCCATAAACATGAATTCCCCATTCTTTTCTGCTCCCAACCCCTGTAACCTCTAATCCAGTGATTTCCAATCTTTTTCATGTCATGACACATATGAACTAATTACTAAAATTTTGTGACACACCAAAAAATATATTTTTTAACGACCTGACAAAAACATACATATAATTTTGATTCACTCACACTGGATGACTATTGGGTTGGCTGTTGTCATTTTTTTACCTGATAATGGAAGGGAAAAGAGGTCAGTGCCCCTGACTAAATAGTCAGGTATTGCATGTTTTAAAAATTCGAGGAGCACACCTGTGTGTTTGCTGCAGCATACCAGTTGAAAATTGCTGGTCTAGTCTACATTCTGTCTCTGTTTTAGGGACCACATATACATGGAATCATACAGTGTGTCCCTTCCTGACTGGCTTTATGCACTTAGCATAATGTCTCTAAGACTTTTCCATATTGTATCATTTATTGGAATTTTATTCCTTTTTAAGTTGGAATAATATTCCATTTTATGGATAGACCACAGTTCATTTATCTATCATCTGTTTCCACCTTTTAGCTACTGTGACTAATGCTGCTTATAATGGTGTAATAATATAACAGCTGTTTGAATCTCTTTTTTTTTAATCCTTACCCAAAGACATTCTTTCATTGCTTCTGGAGAGGAAGGAAGAGGTTGAGGAAGAGACACATCAATTAGTTGCATTCTCATATGTACCCTGACTGGAGATCAAACCCACAACCTGGGTGAGGGCCCTGATCAGGAATTGAACTTACAACCTTTTGGTTTATAAGATGACAATCCAACCAACTGAGACACACTGGCCAGAGCCTGAGTCTCTGCTTTTAATTTTTTTTGGGTATATATCCAAAGTGGAATTGCTGGATCAAATGGTAATATTATGTTTAATGTTTTGAGGAACATCCATACTATTTCCCACAGTGGCCATACCATTTTACATCCCTACTAGCAATGTGAAAGTATTACAATTTGTCTACATCCTTGCCAATAATTAATTTCTTTTTATCCCCCTGACAGTAATGGGTGTGAAGTGGCATCTCACTGTGGTTTTGATTTGCATTTCCCTAATAGTCATGCTGAGGATCTTTTCATGTGAGAATTAGCTATTTGTGTATCTTTGGAGAAATATCTATTCCAGCTTCCCCACTTCTAAATTAATTTTTATCGTTGAGTTGTAGTTCTTTACATATCCTTGATATTAGCCCCCTATATATAATCTGCAAATATTTTCTCCCATCCAGTGGGTTGCCTTTTCACTACTGATAGTGTACTCGATTCATGACTTTTTCATTCCTTATGTCTTAAATCTCTTTTGATATATAGGTTCTCCCTTCTCTTTTTTCCTCCTTTCAATTAATTTGTTGAAGAAACCTGGTTATTTGTCCTGTAAAGGTTATTATAGCCTAGAAAATTTTGATGATTGCATCTTCTTGGTGTCATTTTATGTTCCTCTAACTTCTACATTTTCTAATGTAGTACTTAGACTACATTAGATGTAGGTACTTAGATCCAGAGCTGTGCTCAGATGTGGGGATCGAACCCACAAACTAGGTATGTATCCTGACTGGGGATCGAACCTGCAACCTTTTGGTGTATGGGACAAGGCTCCAACCAACTGAGCCACCCAGCCAGGGCTACGACAAAAATTAATAGATGTTGCTGTGTATACCAGGAGGCTGAAATGCAAATGTTTATAGGGAATGCTACATATCACTGAGAGATATTGATAGTAAGAGTTACAGGACTTCAGAAAAATGTGAAATTATTTCCCAAATTTGGATGATCAGAGGCATAATTTTTACCCATCCTTTAGATGGGTGAAAATTTTAAGTAAGCAGGTATAAGTGGGAAAGCCATGTAAGATAAATAAAGATTAATATAAAAATTAAAAAGAGAGTCCTGGCCTCTGTGGCTCAGTTGCTTGGAGTTTTGTCCCATGGACTAAACGGTTGTGGCTTTGATTCTGGTTAGGGCACATGGCTGGGTTGCAAATTTGGCCCCTGGTCAGGCATGTACAGGAGGTGGACAATCGATATTTCTCTCTCATGTCAATGTTTCTCTGAAACTCTTTCAGAGCAATGAATAAAGTGTCCTTGCATGATAATTAAAATTAAAAAAGTTAAAAATTAAAAAGAGATTGTTGGAAGAACAATGGGAAGTAAAGCTAATGTGGTAGTACAGAAAGAAGTGATGGAGAAGTGATGGCAGAGGAGTAAGACCACACCCAAACGGCTCCCAATCCCGTAAGGCAGAGATGTGGGACCACAGTCATTCAGAGCAAGGCAGGTAAGGATTTTACATCCAGGCTTTCTGTGTTTTAGCTGTAACTAACTTCAGGTATATTTTAAATGTTCTTAATGACTTACTTTTTTTTTTTGCATCACCAACTTTTCTGTTGTTTTTATATTTTGGGGGCAGGAGTACTTCTCTTTCATAAAAAAGCCTATAGTAAGTCTTCAGATTTTTTTTCTTTAAAACATCCAGTGTTCATGTGAAGGCACTCCAATATTAATAGTTGAGGGAACAAAGTATTTCATCCCTTGACTATCACAAAAAAAGTCAATAGTTTTTTTCTAATTTTCAAAGGAATATGGCAATGTGAAGAAATGGCCAATGTGTTAGATTGAACTGGGCTTGGTGCCAAAAAAAGACCTCATGTTTCCTTTCTCTAGACATAAGTCCATGTCTTTTACACAGGGAAGCTGTTTATAAAAGAAAATTCTTATCCTTCTTTGAAATACTGATGTAAATAAAAAACTTGTGTGGGAGGAACTCCATCCCACAGAATTCCTCCCATCTACCTTGGATGAGAAATAAGTCGTCCTGTACACAATCTTGCTGTTCTGGTGGGAAAGGGGGTGGTGATTCCCTCTAGTGGAGAATTCCTTAAGCCCTTCTCCCAAATGGCTTTTATTAGTAATGGTACGTGTAGATATATACAGTATACATGCATAGCTCATCAATCAATGTCAAAAAGCTATAGTCACACAAAAACAGGTATTATCTATAGATAACAATCGAAGGAACACAGAAATTTGTCATAGGTCAGGGTCTGTTAATCATACTGACGCCAGATGGTCTTTGAGATGTGTTTTATGAGATAAGGAGTTTACTCCTTATGCCTTGAACTTAAAACATCCGGTTTATATCAACATAGCCATACAAAGCAAAGCAGAGCAAACTTCAAAGGATGCAATGTATTTATCAGGCCTGATTCCCACGGGAACCCTTGGTGTTAAGAGTTGGGTCACGTCTGCCACCTGTGTTACCTGGTTTACCAGGGAGACTTACTATAGCCCCTTTCAGAGCCTGGTCTCATGGGGCTGCATTCTCTGAAACCACATAGAGTGTTCCCCAACAAGCTTGAATAAACACAGTTGAGGCAGTATGAAAATAGCATCCTACACTCTCAAGATAGATCACAGACAAGATATTTGTACAAGAGCATTCTAGGCATCTGCCCTCTGAAAATACTTTCCAAAAAACCACGACACTTCAGAATATTTAGAGGAGAAATAATTTAATACATACTTGTTACATCTAATTATAAAACAAATGCTACTAAATGGCAATGTTTAAAAACTGCAGGTGAAATAGAGAAATATTTCAAATAATTATATTTAAAAATTTGTTAAAAAATCTTTAGGAGCCACCTGAAGAGATGATTAAATTCTCTTACTATGCTTCCCTGGAAATATTTAAAAACTGGAGTCATTGTAAAATATGACTTGCCACTGAATACAATTTCGAGAACCCCATTCCCTAAAGAGAAATTACCACATCTGTCATAAAAATATATTTATATCTTAAAACATGTCTTATAACTTATATTCAGTACATTTAAACAAAATATTTACTTATTTATTTAGAGAGAGGGGAAGGGAGGGAGAAAGAAAGGGAGAGAAACATCGATGTGAGAGAGCAACATTGATTGAATCCTTAGTTGTCTGCCTCTCACATGCACCCTCACCTGGGACTGAACCCAGAACCTAGGCATGTGCACTGTCCAGGTACTGAACATGCGACCTCTTGCTTTGTGGGACACCACCCAACCTATTGAGCCATACCAGTCAGGACTATATTTAGTATATTTTTAAGGGTGGTATTACACTGAGAATTCTGCTTGGGTTTAAAAAACACAAAATAATTATGACTTACAATTTCCTTTTTTATAATGCATGGTGGGTAAATTTTTTTTATTTCAAGAATATAATATACCTGGCTGACATAGCTCAGTGGATTGAGTGAGGGCTGTGAACCAAAGTGTCGCAGGTTCCATTCCCAGTCAGGGTACACACCTGGGTTGCAGGCCATGACCCCCAGCAACCACACATTGATGTTTCTCTCTCTCTCTCTCCCCATCCCTTCCCTCTCTAAAAAATAAATAAATAAAATCTTAAAAAAAAAAAGTATATAATATAGTACCATTAGCTAGTTATATGAGATCGTGGAAATGTTGATAATTCTTTTATGTGGATTCTGTGAGGCCTTCTTGTTATATTAGATAGTCTGTCTGCCTTATTCCTCTATCCTGGCCTTAATGAAAATTGATGCTTGAATAATTTATCTGTAATTGCTAAGAGTTTGACAAAATTATTTCTTATTTAATGAGTATTTTATTATGACTTAAAACATATATTAAATAACGTGGTGTTGTAACATTCTCTATGTATAGTCCCTACTGTATATTTTCTAACACACGGCTGCAAACCTCATACCATAATTTATTAATAATACTTTGGTTAATTAAAACACTTAAGAAGAAACTTAACAAATCACAATTACCTTTATCACCAAGGTCTCTAAAAAAGGTTGATCCACAATGAGTTCTTTGGATTGCTGCCAGTACATCCTCGATATCCTTCGAATATACACATATTAAAATATTTTAATTTAATTTATAAAAGTTCATTTTCTATCATAAGAAAAATTTAGAAAAAGAACCCCACACATTGCTTACCTTTTTTGTCAGCTTCTTGACTGAAGTTTTACCTAAAGTAAAGAAAAACATTACTTACTACCTATATTCCTTGGTCAAACTTGACTTCCATTAAGAAAGAAATCATTTAAAAGACACAACAAACAATCAAATACTTATTTAAAAAAAGTTTGGCAATTTTAGCTAAAATTTTTAAATGAAAATTATGAGCCAGAGAATTCTATATCTGAACAAAAAGACACTGCAGGCTCTTCCTAATACCTGTTTTCAATTTCATTCACCCCATCTCAGACACATGAAGTACAGTTTGCATACAATATCCTATTAATTTCAAGTGTGCCTCATAGTGATTTGACACTTATATACAAGTGATCACCACAATTAGTTATTTTCTGTCACCATACAAAGTTTTTATAATATTATTGACCACATTCCTTATGCTCTATTTTACATGACTTTTGCCTCCTAATCCCCTTCACTTATTTTGGTTGCCCCTTAACCTCCCCCCTCTGGAAACCACCAGTTTGTTTCCTGTATCTATGAATTTGTTTCTGTTTTGTTTTGTTTTAGATTATACATATAAGTGAAATCATACATTTGTCTTTGTCTTGTTTCACACAGCATAACATCTTTCAGGTCCATCCATTGACATGAAATCTTGTAAGTATCTTTACCTTAGTTGTCTGCATCATAAATTCTTGCCAAATACGGTTGTGTTTACATTAATTATTAAAAGTCTGTGTCTTTGTGCTTTACTGATTAAAAAATACAGCTTCATGTTTTAGAAAGCTATCTTTTTGAACCCTGAAAAGTTCTCTTAAGCTTAGAACTCTTGTTAGATTTAAAAGGCTAGCTAACATGACTGTGCACTCTAAGATGATGTCACTTTTAATACTTTTCTACTGGATTTAAATTCTTTCAGGTTTTAGCCATTTTCTCTACTGATTACATTACTTTCCTCTTACCCACTGTAATTCTAAAGCTATCACATTGTTTCTTTTGTTGGAACTTATTCTGATAGTGTCTGCCATTTTACACAGCTAGAACAATGCTGGAGAAGGTCTTGTTTTGTTTTTTATATAAGCCACGTGCATCACAGACTTCCAATTGCTCTCAAAACATCTGTGAAGTTCCTTCAGTACACTGAAATTCATGTGACAAGTTAAAAAAATGAATATTTTCATATTAAGCCTTTTTGTAGTTTGGATGCTTAATTAGGACTATAAACCTAGTGGGGATAAATTCTATTATTTGATGCTATAAACTGTCAAGATTTTATTTTTGTATTATTAATCATAATATTGTGAATATAATAACTTTTAAAAACATTTATGAACATGTTTGTAAACTTAGGTATTCCAGTTTGGGCTAACTTTTATTCCTTGATACATTATTCCACGTCACCAAATGACAAAGAACCCTAGACTATACTGTTAAGTACCATCCTATGAGATCGTCACATAGAAAAACCTTACCAATTATTTTACAAATCTAAGAGTCCATGTGAATGTGTATGTAGAATTGTAGTTAAATGATGTTGATACAAACCCCAGAAAACTGTGTAGTACATGTTTTTCTATCTTTGCATATTCTTCTAACTTAAAAAAAGGAACAATGATTCACATGCTTTATACCATTTTTCTTAAAGTTGTGTAACAAATTATTCATTACCATATGCACTTTCATTTTTAGACATTTAAGGTTAGTCTTATCAGTTTTTTTAAAGAAAAACTGGATCCTTGTTCCTAATGGAAGAAGTGTTCTAGGAAGTAAAACTGACACCTAGAAGGTGACATCTTGAGATGACAGTTTGGATGATTTCTGAGAAATGAGATAATTTCTAAGGGATCTTATATCTACTTCATAGCTAGATTCCTTTCTGGCCTTTTAGGAATCTTTGTGCTTAAAAAAAGCCCTTCTACTTGAAACTGAGGAAGGAAGGTAAATTTTGATTCCCTGTAGTTGGTAGCCTTGATGCCAAATGACTGAGCCAATACAATTCAATAATATGTGAATGAAATAAAACGTAAAGGTATGAGCTAATCAAATAACATAATACCAGAGTCACAGCTAAGAACTAATTTGTAAAACCGTACTGAGGCAGATACTCCGTATCTCTTGTACCTTGATGTAGCTCAGGGCTTAGCATTTAAATATTTGTTGAGTGAATACTTGATTAAAAATTAGAAAAGATTTCAGAATGTCTCCTTAGTGAGATCCCTGCCTTTACATGGCTAATAAATTTTTATCCCCATTTTACAAATAAAACAGACAGGGCCCAGGGCCCAGCAAAGGGCAAGAGGAATTAGGTCATGACACAAGCATTGCAGGGTTTTCTTTGTCACACAGATCTTCAAAAACAGGTGTTGGATTTCTTGAGTTCCATTAAAGCGGGAACCTGTGGACTAGTTTCAACACTTAAGAAAGCTTCACAGAACTGACTGCTAAGCATGTATGATCATAGCGTTTTTTTCTTTTTTCTTTTGATTATAACTTGGTACTTCTCTATATATTTGATTCTCAAAATAGAAAAACCATGTACTTAAAATAAGCTTCTCTTGTAAAAACACATTTTCAAAATAAAATCAATACTTGGAAAATGGATAAAGAAGTTATCTATGCTGATAAAAATGTGGGGGTATTGTCTTATATAAAATTCATTTTTAGATTAAAAAATAATAAGGCAGAGCTACCAGAAGTGAACACCTATTCTCTTGTACTTCCTCTCTCTTCTAAGTTAATAAACTTTACCCTGAGTAAGAAAAGGGGTTAGCAGGATTTTCCAGCAGGTAGTTGTCTCACCCAGGTGTGCTCAGTCTTATACCACTTGTTCTTGGGCTGTACCAGGAGAGAGGCCACAGCACCAAATCAGAGGCCCATGGTCACATCTGCTACATGAGGAGCAGTAACAACATAGGACATAGTAAACAGACCTAAATATTTTTGTTCACATTTTTCTATTTAGGGGTAAAACCCATTCGTAAGTAAGCTAGTTTTCCCTTCAGGTTTTCCCTTTTCTTTTCCTGTACTGTTTTGTTTTGTTTTTTTTTTTTCTCTTTTCTGTGGGGGAAAGTGGACTCTTTTCTCTCTCGCTCTCTCTCTTTTTTTTTTTTTGGCTATTTCTAGTTACACATGCATAGAAAGTTCAGTCTTATTATTTTCATAGCTATTTCATATATCACACACTCATACATGGAAATAACAAAAAGGGGAAAAACTTAGCAAAAACAGTACATTTACAGTTGAGGCTGTAAGGTTTCACTCTACAATATGAAAGCATGGTTTTCACACACTGAGGCTTTTCTTGGTAGGGTAAGTACAGATCTCCCAGCACCAGGGTAGAATTTTGGCTGAGATTTTTTTTATGTTCTTTTTTTAAAAAAATGTATTTTATTGATTATGCTATTACAGTTGTCCCATTTCCCCCTCTTTATTCCCCTCCACCCTGTACACCCTTTCCCACCCACATTCCCCCCCACTTTAGTTCATGTTCATGGGTCATACATGTAAGTTCTTCGGTTTCTACATCTCCTATACTATTCTTAACCTCCCCCTATCTTCTATCTACCATTTATGCTACTTATTCTCTGTACCTTTTCTCCCTCTCGCCCCCTCCCACTCCCCTGTTGATAAACCTCCATGTGATCTCCATTTCTGTGATTCTGTTCCTGTTCTAGTTGTTTGCTTCGTTTGCTTTTGTTTTAGTTTTAGGTGTGGTTGTTAATAACTGTGAGTTTGCTGTCACTTTACTGTTCATATTTTTGATCTTCTACTTTTTCTTAGGTAAACCCCTTTAACATTTCATGTAATAAGGGCTTGGTGATGATGAACTCCTTTAACTTGACCTTATCTGAGAAGCACTTGATCTGCCCTTCCATTCTAAATGATAGCTTTGCTGGATAGTGTAATCTTGGATGTAGGTCCTTGCCTTTCATGACTTGGAATACTTCTTTCCAGCCCCTTCTTGCCTGTAAGGTCTCTTTTGAGAAATTAGCTGAAAGTCTGATGGGGCATCCTTTGTAGGTAACTATCTCCTTTTCTCTTGCTGCTTCTAAGATTCTCGCTTTATTTTTCATCTTGTGTAATGTAATTATGTGCCTTGGTGTGTTCCTTTTGGGCCCAACTCCTTTGGGACTCTCTGAGATTCCTGGACTTCCTGGAAGTCTATTTCCTTTGCCAGATTGGGGAAGTTCTCTTTTATTATTTGTTCAACTAAGTTTTCAGTTTCTTGCTCTTCCTCTTGTCCTTCTGGTACCCTTATAATTCAGATGTTGGAATGTTTAAAGTTGTCCCAGAGGTTCCTAAACCTCTCATTTTTTTTGAATTCTTGTTTTTTCATTCTGTTCTGATCGAATATTTCTTTCTTCCTTCTGGTCCACTCCATTGATGTGAGACCCGGCTTTCATTCCATCACTATTGGCTCCCTGTGCATTTTCCTTCATTTCACTTAGCGTAGCCTTCATTTTTCCCATCTAATTTGTGACCAAATTCACCAATTCTGTGAGCACCCTGATTATCAGTGTTTTGAACTCTTCATCTGATAGGTTGGCTATCTCTGTCACTTAATTGTATTTTTTCTGGAGCTCTGAATCTGTTCTTTCATTTGGGCCATTTTATTTTGTCTTGGCGTGCCTGCTATATACAAGGGGTGGAGCCTTAGGTGTTCACCAGGGCGGGACAACCCACATTGCTGCTTTGTGATGCTGTATGTGGGGAAAGGGTCTGGGAGGGAACAGTGGTACTTGCTCCACTCTCTGCTGGATTTCAGTCACTTTCCCCGCTACCCACAAGCAAAGTGGGCCCTTCTGGTGCTGATTCCCGGGTGTGTTATGTTAGCTTGTGTACACTGTAGGACCCTGTGGGTCTCTCCAATGAGTTTCTCCCATTGCCACCTCAACCACCACAGGTGTTTTTAATCAGTGGTTTGAGGCTTTGTCTCCCTGCCCTGGCACTCCGGGTTGCAAGGTCTGTCTCGCTTCCCAGTTGTTCTTCTTGGTTTATCCAGACACGAATGTGGGACCACTTCCTCTGCCAGCAGCTGCTTCGCCTGCCCTGGTACTCTACCGCTGCTTTGCTGAGAGTCCTGTCCACCCAGCTGCCCGTCTCTGCCCCCTCCTATGGGTCTGGATGAATGTTTCTTCTTTAACTCTGTGGTTGTCGGACTTCCATCCAGTTCAATTTTCTGTCAGTTCTGGTTGTTTTTTCTTTTTAAATTGTTGTTGTCGTTCTTTTGGTTGTTTGAGGAGGAGCAGTGTGTCTACCTATGCCTCCATCATGGCTGGAAGTCCTTGGCTGAGGGCATTTTTAAAGGTCTCTATCTAAAGATTCTACCATGCGATTTTTTTTCTTTACTGTTTACAGAGACTTTGTAAGTAAAACCAGGAACAAGCATATTTTGTTATAGGCAAACAGCCATTTCAATATGTAAAATAAGCAAAACTGCATTAATACATATTAAGTATTATTATGGGTCAAATAAATATTTGCCTTTAGCCAAATTATTTGATAATCCTAACTATAAAACCATTATTTATGGTATCTAATTCTATTCCATTTTACTGGAGACAAGTGGACTTATGACACAAAAAAATTAGACAACAGAGACATTTCCATCATGCCGTAGCTTTTGCATAAAAATATAAAACTTGGCATCAATATTAGAATTAGTGTAAGACAAAGGTGATTACTCTAATACTTAGTTGAATTCAAAACTAAGCATTTTCTGCTTAGTTTTCACTATTATGAAAACCAAAGCAGAAAATGACACTGAACTAATATTACTAATAAAAGTGATAACCAGAGGAAAAAGGTACAAATATAATGGTGTTATTTTCTTCAACAAAGCATATGGCTTGGCTTGTTTACTTGTGCTGGAATATCTGAATATTAAGAAATATCTTGTTGGTACTTGTTCTAGAGGAAGACAAATGGTGATCCCCTAAAATGCCTGAAACTGGCTTCTTGTCAACTTTGCTTGAGACACATTTCAATTGTTTTTGAAAGGGAGACAAAAAAAAGAAATGTCTTTTTTTTTTCCAACATTAAGCACTGTGAAATAGTAAGAATGCTATAAACAATAAATTATTTAATTAGTTTGAAAACTGATATAAAGGAGTAAATACATCAGCAAAGAACTAAATAATGGGGAGAGGGGAAGATAAGGAAAAGCATCTCTAAATAAGAAATACTTAAGATCTGAAGAACTAAGAGTATCCCTCCCCATCCCCTGCAATTTCTCTTTCTGCAGTTTGTTATCTGCCATCCATCATGCCCTGAAATTATTAAGTAAAAAATTTCAGAGGTAAACAATTCCTACATTTCACATTGTATGTCGTTCAGAGCAGTGTGTTGAAATCTAACACTGTCCCACTCTGTCCTGTCGGGGACATGCAACATCCCTTTATCCAGTGTCTCCATGCTGTAGACTCTACCAGCTTGTTGGTCACACAGCAGCCATCTCTGTTATACTAACTGTCATGGGATTACAGGGCTTGTGTTCAAGTCCTTTGGTTTCCTTAACAAGGGCCCCAAAGCACAAGAGCAGTTTAAACTTCATCATGGGTTTATGCATGTATAGGAAAAAACAGTATATACAGGATTTGGTGCTATCTCCAGTTTCAGGCAACCACTGGGGATCTTGAAATGCATCCACATGTAGATAAGGGCAAGGCTCTAATATGAGCTCAGAGAAGTGGGGTTAATGGCATTCTGGGAATAGCATATACATCAATTCTGGGATGGGAAGAGAGGAGGCCCTGTCAGCCTCTTCTCTTGTGGTGAGAAGGAAGGAGAAGTTGAGCATCTGTGCAAGTTTTGGTGGCAGGAAGCTGAGTTAATTACTATCTAATGACTTGTATTTTCTGAGTTGATGATCAGGTAATTTGCTAGGGCATGTAGGTCAAAGTGGGAGGCTGGGGCTTGGAGACACTTAGTAGGCTGCATTGGAGGTTGCTAGTATAAAGAAATACAATGGATTTTTGCATAGAGATCCTTTATCCTGTGTGACCCTGACGACTCATTGTTAATTCTAGTAGTTTTATTATTTTTAGATGCTTTAGGGTTTTCTACATAGGTAATCATGGCTCTGAAAAGGACGGATCTTTTTAAATCTACAGGTTGATTTAGTTTTCTTGCTTTTTTCACTGGCTAGGATTTCCAGTACAATGTTGAAAGCAAGTGCTGAGAATGGACAGCCTTGCTAGTTCTTGATCTCAGAAGCAAAGTTTTCAATCTTCCACCATTGAGAATGAGATCAATAAGTGGCTTCATAGTCCTATGGCCTTTTAGGACCTAACTTCAAAAATGCCATAATGGATGCTGCATGAATTGAGGCAGCCACAAAGGTTGAAGGGGAGGGGACACAGACTTCACCTCTTGATGGTAAAGTCTAGAAGAGTTTATGGTATCAGAAACATTATTGCAGACATTTTTGGAAGTACAATCTGAGTCAGCACCTTAACCAATTTATCTTCTCAATGGAGCATTCTACCTTTTCACTTACGAAATTTTATCAGTTCTTCTCTACCCTTTATGAAATCCTGATTACTCCAGTCCTCATCCACAGCTCTGAAGACAGTTTATTATCCAGACTCATACTAGATTGTGAATTCCACGAATACAGTAACATTATCTCTTTTCATTCACCTATACCCTCAAGGCCTAACACAGTGCCTGTTACAGGAGGTGAATCCAACAAAAATTTTAATAAATGAATTATGAGTCATCATTTTGTTATATAGTAATTTGTTTGGATTGGTATTACTTATTTATTAATCTAGTCAATAAAATATTTGTGCCAGGCACTGTGCTAGGTAAGGAATAGTTTCAAAGAATAGGGACCTTGATGCTGTTATTGATTAGCAGAGGGACTAGAAGATAAGGTAGGCTTGGGGGTATGTGTGGGAGTGGGGGTGGGAGAGCAGAGCATCTGCCACACATACACATTTAGGTATTATATCTGGTATTTCTTAGTGGAGATGTCCAAAGACAGGTCTGGTATTCATGGGTCTGGTATTCAGGTGAGACGTCTAGTCTGGAGAAACACATATGGAAATCAGTGTTTAGGAAACAGCTAAATCACCAATTGAATAACATCATTAAGCAAGAAGGTAAAAATGAGGAGAGGAGACAGCTTGAAGAAGATAGAACCTTACAAAATAACTTTTTAAGATAGGCCTTATTTAGTCCCTACCAGGAGATTGAAGACTTTTTGAGGGTCCATATCTTACTAATTGCCTATGTCCTCCAGGATATTTGTTATAGTATGAAACACTTATTTAGCATTAAATATCAGACTGATCTGAGTTGCTTTATGTATCCAGGATTACAAATCCCCATTAAAACTGGGTCTCATAACCAGGAATTAGAGCTTGTCACTCTTGCAGCAGCCTTTGCTTCATAAACAAGTGATGGAATGAATCTTGGAAGAGAATTCTTCAACTGTGAACAAGTTTTTTAGGCTAATCTTTTGTTAAAATTTTTGACAGATAGCTCAGTTAGTCAGAGCATTGTCCCTATATGCCAAGGTTGCAGGTTCAATCCCTGGTCAGGGCATATATAAGAATCAACCAATGAATGCATAAATAAGTGGAACAACAAATTGATGTCTCTCTTCCCCCCCACACCCCTCTCCCTCTCTCTCTAAAATCAGCAAATAAAAATTTTTAAAACAGGTTTCTTTGTTTTTTATTGTTGTTCAAGTATAGTTGTCTCCATTTTCCCCCACACCTCCCCCCCCCCGCACCAGCTTCTACCCTCAATCCTACCCACTTTGGATTTGTCCATGGGTCCTAAAAAAGGTTTCTTTAAAAAAAATTATGAATGAAAATCATTTGGACTTCCGGCCAAGATGGAAGGGTAGATAGATACTCTGTGCCTCCTTGCACAACTGAGATAGGGAAAACAATAATTCAGAAACAGAATAACAACCAGAACTTACAGAAAACTGAACTGTATGGAAGTTGGACAACCAGGGAGTTAAAATAGACACATTCATCCAGACCAGTAGGATGGGTGGAGTTAGGCAGCTGGGTGGAGAGGGGTCACCACAAAAAGAGGGGTGAAACCAGGCGCGTAAGGCATCCCGGGCACACAAAACAGCAGTGGGCAGACCCTGGGGGCGCAGGTGGCAGCTGACAGACCCTGGGCGCAGGGTGGCAACTGGCAGACCCAGCAAGGTATCGATTGTTAAGCAAGGCACTGCACGCAACACAGGGTCCCAGCACCTGGACAGGGAGCCTCAAAACACCGATTGAAAACACCCATGGGGGCTGAGGCCCAGGGAGAGACTCCCAGGCTCCCAGGAGAGTTCACTGGAGAGACCCATAGGGTCCTAGAACATGCATAAGCCCACCCACTTGGGAATTAGCACCAGTAAGACCCAGTTTCTTTAGGGGAAGTGATGGAAGGGACTGAAGTCCAACAGAGAGCAGAGCAAGCACCATTGTTCCCTCTTGGGGCCCTCCCTCACATACAGCCTCACAATCCAGCAAGTGGGTTGCCCCACCCTGGTGAACAACCAAGGCTTTGCCCCCCATACATAACAGGCACGACAAGACCAAAAAAAAAAAATGGCCCAAATGGAAGAACAGATCAAAGCTCCACAGAAAATACAACTAAGTGATGAAGAGATAGCCAACCTATCAGATCCACAGTTCAAAGCACTGGTGATCAGGATGCTCACAGAATTGGTTGAATTTGGTCACAAATTAGATGAAAAAATGAAGGCTATGCTTAGGGAAATGAAGGAAAATGCACAGGGAACCAATAATGATGGGAAGAAAACTGGGACTCAAATCAATGGAGTGGACCAGAAGGAAGAAATAAACATTCAACCAGAACAGAATGAAGAAACAAGAATTCAAAAAAATGAGAAGAGGCTTAGGACCCTCCAGGACATCTTTAAATGTTCCAACATCTGAATTATAGGGGTACCAGAAGGGGAAGAGGAAGAGCAACAAGTGGAAAAGTTATTTGAACAAATAATAAAGGAGAACTTCCGCAGTCTGCCAAAGGAAATAGACTTCCAGGAAGTCCAGGAATCTCAGAGAGTCCCAAAGGAGTTGGGCCCCAAAAAGGAACACACCAAGGCACATCATAATTACATTAGCCAAGGTAAAAATGAAGGAGAGGATCCTAGAAGCAGCAAGAGATAAGGGGACAGTAACCTACAAAGGAGTTCCCATCAGACTGTCAGCTGATTTCTCAAAGAGACCTTGCAGGCAAGAAGGGGCTGGAAAGAAGTACTCAAAGTCATGAAAGGCAAGGACCTACATCCAAGATTACTCTATCCAGCAAAGCTTTCATTTAGAATGGAAGGGCAGATAAGGGGTGCTTCTCAGATAAGGTCAAGTTAAAGGAGTTCATCATCACCAAGCCCTTATTATGTGAAATGTTAAAGAGACTTACTTAAGAAAAAGAAGATGATCAAAAATAGGAACAGTAAAATGAGAACAAACTCACAACTATCAACAACTGAACCTTAGAATAAAACAAAAACAAAAGCAAACTAAGCAAACAACTAGAACAGGAACAGAATCAGAGAAATGGACATCACATGGAGGGGAGAGAATGGGGGAAAAGGTACAGGAAATAAGAAGCATAAATGGTAGGTATAAACCAAACAGGGGTAGGTTAAGAGTAGTATGGGAAATGGAGAAGCCAAAGAACTTATATGTATGACCTGTGGACATGAGCTAAGGTGAGGCAATGATGGTGGGATGTGGGGTACAGGGTGGAGGGAAATAAAGGGGAGAAAAAGTGGGACAAATGTAATAGCATAATCAATAAAATATATTAAAAGAAAATCAGAGCCATAAATCAGTGGAACAGAATAGAGAGCCCAGAAATAAGCCCATGTCTCTATGGCTGATTAGTGTTTGACAAAGGGGACAAAAACATAAATGGAGGCAAAATGCCTGTCCAACAAATGGTGTTGGGAGATCTAGACAGCTACATGCAAAAAAAATGAAACTCGACCACCAACTTACACCATACACAAAAATAAAGTCAAGATGGATAAAAGACTTAAATATAAGTCACGATAACATAAAAGTCCTAGAGGAGAACATAGGTTGGAAAAATCTCAGATATTCCAAGCAGCAATATTTTCACTGGTGTGTCCCCTAGAGCAAGAGAGATAAAGGAAAGAATAAAGAAATGAGACTTCATCAGAAGATTAAAAAGATTCTGCATGGCTAAAGAAAACATCAGCAAAATGGAAACGGAACCGACTGTATGGGAAAATATATTTGCAAATGATACCTCAGAAAACGGTTTGATCTCCAAAATATATAAAGAACTCACACGAGTCCACTCTGGGAAGACAAACAACCCAACTAAAAATTGGGCCAAAGACCTAACAGACACTTCTCCAACGAGGACATACAGAGGGCCCAGAGACACATGAAAAGATGCTCAGCATCACTAACCATCAGAGAGAGGCAAATGAAAACCACAATGAGATACCACCTCACACTAGTTAGAATGGCCATCATAAGCAAATCAACAAACAAGTGTTGGAACGGATGTGGAGAAAAGGGAACCCTAGTGCACTGTTGGTGGGACTGCAGACTGGTGCAACTACTATGGATTAACAGTATGGAATTTCCTCAGAAAACTAAAAATGGAACTGCCTTTTGACCAGACAATTCCACTGCTGGTATTATACCCTCAGAATTCTGAAACACCAAATCAAATGAACCTATGCACACCAGTGTGCAGAGCAGCACAATTTATAATAGCCAAATTTTTGAAGCAAGCTAAGTGACCAGCAGTAAATGAGTGGATCAAACAACTATGGTACATTTCCCAGCTGGTGTAGTTCAGTAGATTGAGTGTGGGCTGTGAACCAAAGGGTTTCCAATTCGATTCCCAGTCAGGGCACATGTCTGGGTTGCGGGCCTAGTCCCCATTACAGGGCGCATGGGAGGCAACCATACACTGATATTTCTCTCCTCCTCTACCCAGTTGTCTAAAAACGAATAAATAAAATCTTTAAAAAAACCCAGCTATGGTACATTTACACAATAGAATACTATATAGCAGAAAGAAGGAGCTCCTACCCTTTGTGATAGTATGGATGGATTTGGAGAGCATTATGAGTAGTGAAGCCAGGCGATGAAGACAAATACCATATGATCTCACCTACAGGTGGAACGTAATCAACAAAAGAAGCAAGCAAGCAAAATATAACCAGAAACACTGAAATAAAGAATGAAGTGACAGTAACCAAAGGGGAGGTGGGAGGGGATAATGGAGGGAAAGTGGGTTAGTGTCATCAAGGAACATGTATAAAGGACACATGGAGAAAGCCAAATAGGGGTAGGATCAAGGGTGGAAGGTGGGGATGTCTGTCGTGGGGGCAAGTGGTGGGGGGGAAATGTAGAGAAGTGTACTTGAACAACAATTTAAAAAAAAGAAGAAAATGTGGGGAAGGCTGGGGGAGGCAAGTGGTGATGGGAAAATGTAGACAACTATACTTGAACAATAGAAAAAAGAGAAAAGAAAAAAATACTAAAAAAAGAAGACAGAAAAAAATCCAAATAAATAAATAGATACAAACACAGTAGGGAATCAAATTTAGTAAGAAATAGAAAATATGAATAGACACGAATAAGTATGAGAATGAATCTGTAAATCAAAAACTTTCCAACAAAGAAAATTCCAGGACCAGGTGGACTTACTAGTAAATTTTACTCATTTTCCTCAAAGTCTTCCAAAAACTGAAGTGGAGGAGGAAACATGTCTCAACTCATACTAAGACACCAGCATTACCCTGACACCAAAACTAGACAAAGACATTAAAGGAGAAGAAAACCACAAGCTAATATTCCCTACCAATTTTGGTGTAAAAATCTCAACAAATTTCTAGTAAGCAGAAGTTGAAAGTCCAATAAAAGGATTATATATCATGACCAGATGGGATTCAGACCTGGAATGCAAGGGTGGGTAAGATGTGAAAATCAATCAATGCAATACAGCACATTACTAGAATGAAGGAAAAAACCCACATAGTCATCTCAATGGAGAAGGAAGCATATGACAAAATTCTATACCCTTTCATGATAAAAACAAACTCAGAATAGAAGAGACCTTCCTTTCCATTATTAAGGGTTGTATGTAAAAGAAGAACCTAACATCATGCTCAATGGTAAAGACTGAAAGCTTCTACTGTGAGATTAAGAACAAGAAAAGGGTGACTGTATCTGCTACTTCTGTTCAACAAGTGACCAGAAATTCTAGCTATAGCAATTAGGTGAGAAAAAGATATAAAATGCATCCATATAGAAAAGGAACAATTATTTCTATTTGTAAAAGATAAGATCTAATATGTAGATCTTAAGAAATTAAAAAAAAAACTGTTAGAATTAAAAAAATTAATTGAAGTTAAAGAATATGAAATCAACACACAAAAGATGTAAAAGGTTAAAAAATCTAAAAGGCATCTAAATAGAAAAGTAGAATTATTTCTTTCTTTAAAATCATCATCTAAGGATATGTTTATTGATTTGAGAGAGAGCAAGCAGAGGCAGAGATGCAGGGACAGAGAGAGAAACTGATGTGAAAGAAAACTAAATTGGTTGCCACAAGGGAACGTATGATCCCTGCCCAGGGATTGAACCCACAATCTTTTCTGGTATATGGGTTGACTCTCCAACCAAGTGAGCCACCCAGCCAGGGCATAAAAGTAAACTTATTTCCATTCATAGAAGACATAATTTTATAAGTAGAAAATCTTAAGAAATTCACAACCTTATAGTTAATAAATCAATCAAAGTTACAGGACACAGCATTGACATACAAAAACGAATTTTATTTCTATGCATCAGCGATGTGTGTTCTAAAGCTGCCTGTAAGGTCTAGTTCATTTACAGTGCTGCTTAAGTCTTTTATTTATTTTTTGGTCACCTACTTAGTTTTTCTATTTATTAAAGTGGAACTGAAGTCTCCCACTATAATTACAAAATTACTTATTTTCCCCTTCATTTCTATCAGTTTTTGCTTCTTGTATTTTAGGACTCTATTATGAGATGAATATAAATATGTATCTTGCTAATGAACAGATCTTTTTCTCATGACAAAATGTGTCTACTTATCTCTAGTAAATTTTTTTGTGTTTTAAAGTGCCAGTATAGCCACTTCAGTTTTCTTGTGGTTGCTGTTTGTACAATATATATTTTACCATCTTTTTATCTTCTATTTGTATCTTTGCATCTAAACTGTATCTCCTGTTAGTAGAGTGTAAGTTTGATCCTGTTTTTTTAATCTAGTGTGACATTTTCTGCCTTTTGACTAGATTGATTCATTCATATTTTTTAAAAATATATTTTATTGATTATGCTATTACAGTTGTCCAATTTCCCTTTATTCCTCTCCACCCTGTACACCTTCTCCCACCCACATTCCCCGCTTTAGTTCATGTCCATGTGTCATAAGTTCTTTAGCTTCTACATTTCCCATACTATTCTTGCCCTCCCCCTGTCTATTTTCTATCTACCATCTATGTTATTTATTTTCTGTTCCTTCTCCACCTCTCTCCTCCTTCCACTCCCCTATTGCTAACCCTCCATGTGATCTCCATTTCTGTGGTTCTGTTCCTGTTCTAGTTGATTGCTTAGTTTGTTTTTGTTTTAGGTGTGGTTGTTAATAATTGTGAGTTTGCTGACATTTTACTATACATGTTTTTCATCTTTTTCTTAGATAAGTCCCTTTAACATTTCATATAATAAGGGCTTGGTGATGATGAACTCCTTTAACTTGACCTTATCTGAGAAGCACCCCTTATCTGCCCTTCCATTCTAAATGAAAGCTTTGCTGGATAGAGTAATCTTGGATGTAGGTCCTTGCCTTTCATGACTTTGAGTACTTCTTTCCAGCCCCTTCTTGCCTGCAAGGTCTCTTTGAGAAATCAGCTGACAGTCTGATGGGAACTCCTTTGTAGGTTACTGTCCCCTTATCTCTTGCTGCTTCTAGGATCCTCTCCTTCATTTTTACCTTGGCTAATGTAATTATGATGTGCCTTGGTGTGTTCCTTTTTGGGCCCAACTCCTTTGGGACTCTCTGAGATTCCTGGACTTCCTGGAAGTCTATTTCCTTTGGCAGACTGCGGAAGTTCTCCTTTATTATTTGTTCAAATAACTTTTCCACTTGTTGCTCTTCCTCTTCCCCCTTCTGGTACCCCTATAATTCAGATGTTGGAACATTTAAAGATGTCCTGGAGGGTCCTAAGCCTCTTCTCATTTTTTTGAATTCTTGTTTCTTCATTCTGTTCTGGTTGAATGTTTATTTCTTCCTTCTGCCTCAAATTATTGATTTGAATCTTGGTTTCCTTCCCTTCACTGTTTATTCCCTGTAAAGTTTTCTTTATTTTACTTTTAATAGCCTTCACTCTTTCCTCTATTTTCTGACCATGCTCAACCATGTCTGGGAATATCGTGATTACCAGTGTTTTGAACTCTGCATCAGACAGGTGGCTCTCTCTTCATTGCTTAGTTCTTCTGGAGTTTTGATCTTATCTTTTCTCCTTCCCTCCTTCCTTCCTTCCTTCCTTCTCTCTTTTCCTTCCTTCCTCCCTCCCTCCCTCCCTTTCTCTCTCCCTCCCTTCCTCCCTCCCTCCTTCCCTCCCCCCTTTCTATTTTACTTATTTATTTTTAGAAAGGGGAAGGGAGAGAGAAAGAGAGGGTGAGTAACATTGATGTGTGGTTGCCCCTCGTGCTTCCTCTACTGGGAATATGGCTGGCAACCCAGGCAAGTGCCCCCACTGGGAATTGAATTAGTGACCCTCTGTTTAGCAGACCTGCGCTCAATCCACTGAGCTACACAAGCCAGGGCTGATCTGTTAATTTGGGCCATATTTCTTTGCCTTGGCGCATCTGTTATGTTGTAAGAGGTGGAGTCTTAGGTATTAGGGTGAGGTAACCAACTTCACTTTGTTGTGGTGCTGTATGTGGAGGAGAGGTCAGGAGGAAACAATGCTGCTTTCTCGTCTCTTTGCTGGCTGTCAGTCCCTGCCCCTGCTACCAACAAGCAAATTGGGCCCTTCTGGTGCTCATTTCTGGATGGGTGGGTTTGTGAACATTCTAGGACCCTGTGGGTCTCTCCATTGAACTCTCCTGTGAATTTGGCAGTTTCTCCTGCTGCCACAACCCCCACAGGTTTTTATAGTAAGAGTTTTTCAAGCTTTCTTTTCCCATGCTGGAACCCTGGGTTGCATGGTCTGTCTTGCTCCCCAGTTATCCCTCCCAGTTTATCTGCATGTGAATGTGGCACTGCCTGGTCTGCCATCTGCCATCTCACCTGCCTGGTCCTCTAGCTGCTGTCTTGGCACGCCTCCTCCCTGCCCGGCTGCCCATCTCTGTCTTTTCTACCAGTCTGGATCAGTGTTTCTTCTTTAACTCCTTGGCTGTCAGACTTCCATCCAGTTTGATTTTCTGGCAGTTATTGTTTTTTGTTTTTAAATTTGTTGTGGTCCTTCTTTTGGTTGTGTGAGGAGGCAAGTATATCTATCTACACCTCCATCTTGGCCAGACACCTCCATCTTGGCCAGAAGTCTTCTCTTTGAGCCATTGAAGTATGCTATTCCACTACCTTCTGTCCTCCATTGTTTCTGCTGAGTCAGCCATTTTGTTAAGTGGGTCCCTAGTAAGTGGCAAGTCATTTCTTTTCTTTTGGCTGCTGTCAAGATTTCTCCTTGTCTTTGATTTCAGTAGTTTTACTAGGATGTGTCTATTAGTAGATCTCTTTATGTTTGTCATACTTGGAAACTGGTGACCTTATTGATATATATATAAATCAGTGTTTGTTAACGAATTTTCGAAGTTTTCAGCTGTTATTTCTTTTAATGTTTTTTTTCCTGCTCTCTTCTCTCTCTCCTCTCCTAGTACTCCTATTAAGCATATGTTGGTATATCGTATTTAATGGTGTCCCACATTTTCTGAGACTTCATTTTTCTTCAGTCTTTTTCTTCTCTGTTCTTCAGATTGCATAATCTTTATCAATATGTCTTTACATTCACTGGCACTCTTTTCTGACATTTCTAATCTACTGTTGAGCTCCTTTAGTGAAATTTTCATTTCAGTTATTCTAGAATTTCTATTTGGTTCTTTTAAAATAATTTCTATCTTTTATTTGATATTATTTATTTGATATGACATTATCATTATAATTTATTTTACATCAATAATTATTTAGTTCTCTGAGGATATATATATAATGGTATTTAAAATTTTTTTTTCTGCTTAGTCTGAGTTCTGGATGTACTCACAGGCAGTTTCTGTTGACTGTTTTGTCTAGTGGAGCAATACTTTGCTGTTTCTTTTCATGTCTCATTGTTTTTGGAAACTGGACATTTGAGATAATATATAGTAGCAACTTTGGGAACTAGCTTCCCCCTTACCACAGGACTTTCTATTTGCTTGATCACTTGTTTAGTGTTTGGCTATAATCATTTCTTCTGATGTTTCTCAGGGAAGCAAAGCTTTGGAAACGCCCAATCATGGGGTTGAGACTAGATTGGTGTTCTCTTGGTCTCCTTCCTTGCCCACATCAAGGTGTTAAGCTCCATTAACTGCCAGTTGGCTGTTTGTTATTGTCAAGAATGCCCTGGGGCATAAATTGCTCTTGGGATCTGAGTACCTTGATTTAGCCCATTTCCCCTGTCCCATACATAGCTACTCATAGGGCAGTACTTATACCACACTTCAAAAAGTGTCAGGAAGCCAAGAAATTGTCATAGAACATTCCTGCAATATAAGACCCAGAGGATGGGGTTGTATCGACTCTCTGAAAAGTAAAAGAGACTAGTTTAGATAATAAAATGAAGAATTTCTGATATCATTTGAAGTAACAGAGAGTTGGAAGTTTATATTATTACAGCTTTTGGATTTTTCCTTCTTATTCTATTTATTTTTTCTTGTTTCTTTTTTTAACTGATGGCCTCATGACTCCATTATGTGAACCTCTTAATTGCTCGTTTCATTTTTTTTTTGCCCAATTTAAAACATTAATACCACCAAACACTAATATGCCAGATAAAATAATCATTCTATTAATAAATTATCTGGTGACATTAAAAACTTAACTATTTTTCCTTTTTCTCTTTAGAAAAACCCATATACAAAACAACTATTTCTTAGATAAATACATGTGTAAAAGTTTAACTGTACTTGTGTCACAATGATTGAAACATCTAAATAAGAAAATGCACGGCATGAGGAATGATAATTAAAATGAAGGAAACCTGTGTACCAATTATGAAAAACAGAGTTTTTTCAGCCCCAATATTTGTTTTTTTAAATTAAAAAGAAAAACTCACGTTCTATGTGCTCAAACATTATTGAAAAGAGGAAGTCTCGTGGTGTCATGTAATATTCTCCTTCATGTTCCAGTGAAGAAAACTGCATGAAGCGTTGTTTACGAAGAGATAATTTCTCCATCATCTTTCCACCGGGAGCATTTTCCTAACAGAAAAAACAACAGCAATGTATTATGCCCCAACTTAGCTCCTCTAGAATAATTTTGTAATTAATGAATAAATGTGTAAAATAATGTAAGAGAGTGAGAAGTGACAAGAAGAAATACAAAGTAGGATAACAGATCTTGTGGCATAATGGTAGCACATCTGACTCCAGACAAAGTAGGACAAGAAACTGAGACAGAGTAATGTTTTAGACAGGACAGTCAGGAAAGGCCTTTATAAAGAGGTGACATTAAGGAAACTAAATGAAGTACAGCTACCAAGCCATGGAGCTCTCAGGAGAAAGAGTATGCTAAGCAAGTGGTAAAGATGAGAATAAGCTTTGTGTGTTCAAGGAGCATTATGGCAGAAGCTAAGATCAGAGACAGGTGGGCAAAAGATCATGTAAAGCTGTGCTTTCATAAAGACAAAATATAGCATATCTAGTAAATAGTTCTGCTTTGAGAAATATATTTATATTATGGGTGAAAGTGCAAAAAGAACAAAAATGGATAAAATATTGCTATGTGTAGGAGTCTGCAGCCCAACCAAAAGGATCTAGATCTTAACCCAAATGCTGATAAAGACAATGTTGAAATACTTATTGCTAACCTTTCACTGAAAAGTTATTATTTGCAAGGCACTGTACTAATTAATCATTTTACATGGATTATTTAGTTATTACTCACAATAACTGAAGAATAGACACTACATTAGATATGAAAGCTCTAAAGTAAATGGCAGAATCAGGATAGATCTCTTAACTAGCATATATTCTCCTACTCATGGCTGGCATTGTGTCCCAAGCAGAATGGATGAAGATGACATACTAGTTAACACAGATACCAAGGTCAATATAGTAACCTTGACACAGAATGTGTCAGCTGTGAAATGCAAAACCACACTCTCATCTTAGATATGAGATCCATCCAGAAGGTATCTAGCCATGTAATATGAAAATTACAGATATTTATTGAAGAAGATACAGGAAACAAGAAACATTGTACATAAGACAATGATGCCTCAGTCTCCTTCAGAGTAGGTATCTTGGGACTTCACACAGTTCTCTCAATTGCTATCAGCTGTCTGGTCATATGTTCTTGAATCTCACCAATGATCTGAAATCTCTTCCCTTTCAAAGGTGATTTTAGTTTTGGAAAAAGCCAGAAGTCACAGGGTGCCAGATCTGAGCTGTAGGGAGTGCTGAGTCACCTGGGTAATTTGACGTTTCACCAAAAATCTCTGCACGAGATGCAATGCACAAACAGGCACACTGTAGTGATGAAGTTGCCAATCACCAGTTGCCCATAGCTGTGACGTTCTGAATCATCTGAATAGCTTCAGCAGAGGAATGTTCAAGCTTAATACAAAATTGGATGCAGATTCGTCCCTCTACTTGCTCAATCATTTTGAATGCAATGGCCACACAGTAAACATGCTCACTGAACAGCGTCTACTGTCCCCACTGACTAGTACAGTGAAGTCATCATTGTTCACGCATGGGAATTCCAGTCCACTCTCCTTGGCTGCCAGGTTACAATGATATCATGCAAACTGTTGTTATATTAATAATGGTTGGACTTTTTTCAGACAGACCTTGTAGCTTTCCTTAAGGTACTGCTCTGACTTGGGTAAAATCCTTCCTTGGACACACCACTCCCCTTTCACACTCACTATTGATGTGTTATTCACACAAATGATGCTCAGTGAGTGCACACTGGAACTGAAATGGAGAAAAATAAATTATAGTGGCTTAAACCTCTCTAGATTCAAAGCTCCTTTTTGGCTAATCTCAGTTCTCTCTCCTGATTTGACAGTGAGTTTCTTGAGCAGCTAGCTTTATAACTCTTTTGTGTTTTGTGCTGCGCCTACCAGAATACTGGATATACATGGGACACTCACTAATACTACAATGATCTGTACCCCTGTCTTCTCTAGAACTTGTCTATTTATGTCTTTCATTTTCTTTCCCCTTAAATTACTAACAAAAATTACTTGAGGGGTGTATTTTAATTACACGAGTCCATACCCATCCTAGTCATCAGAAAACTGAATTTTAGTAATAATTTCTGAACATTTTATACATGAGGAAGATATAGTATCACTTTTAAACAAAACAATACAAGTGACTATAGGAAAACAGTAATAAGATGAACATTAATTCATACCTGAATGTCCTAAGTACTTTGGCAATTAATTTGCAGAAAGTATAATATGGGACAGGGAAGGAGGGTGACTAAGAATCTTCTCAGAAAATGTCATAGCCCTGGCAAAGTCCTAGATATGAAGGACAGCACAGTACATTTGAAGGACTGAAAGAAGGTGAACATGGACAATATATTAGCTCAGAGAATATTTTTATTTACTATATAATTGTTAATATATAATTTATTGAGATTTGTTAATAAGTAAATAATCTACACAGAAATACAGTATATTTCCAAATGCTTTTATATTTCCTAATGTCTAAGTTTTTCATGACTGATTAAAAAATGCCTTTACCAACATTTTAATCCTTTTTGTATAAATAAATAAACTTTTCTTTTCAAAGTTTAACTAAAAGGGGTCCATTACTCATTTGTCATTCTCAACTGGTGTCATAACAAGTTGATTAACATGCATTTTGTGTGTTATATTATACACTGTAATCTTATAATAAAGTAAGCTAGAACATAAGGTTTGTATGTAAGTTTTTTCAAATTGTTGCAAATCTCCAAAAAGTTTTCCAATTTATTTATAGAAAAAAATTGCATATAAGTAGACTCATGCAGTTCAAACCTGTGTTATTCATGGGTCAACTATAGACATAGATTGGGCTTTTCATAAATACTATTACATGTCAAATAAAGTTAGACCATAAGATACAAATCTTTTATTCATTCCAATATGGTTAACATACTTATTTTTATTGTTTATATAATTATAGATGTCCCCAGTTGCACCCATTTGCCCACCTCCCTTCTGCCCTCAAACCCCTTCTCTTTGTCCATCACCACATGGTTGTCTGTGCTTACAGATTATGCATATATGTTCTTTGGCTAACCCTTTCACATTCTTTCATCCAGCCCCCACAGTCCCTTCCCCTCTGACAGCTGTTAGTCTGTTCTATGTATTTATGTCTGTTTCTATTTTGCTCCTCAGTTATTTTGTTCATTAAATTCCACATATAAGTGAGATCATATGCTATTTATCTTTCACTGACTGGCTTATTTCACATAGCATATAACCCTAGACGAGGTCCATCAATGCTGTTGCAAAAGGTAAGGTTTTCCCCCACCTTAAAAAAAAATAGTGCATTGTGTGAATGTATCACAACTTTTTAAATCATTGATTTACTGATGAATATTTTTGAGCTGTTTCCAGATCTTGGCTATTGAAAAAACTGCTATGAATGTGGGGTGCATATATTCTTTTGAATTGGCGTTTTGGGATTCTTAGGATATAGTCCCAAAAGTGGGAATACTGAGTCAAAAGGTATTTCCATTTTTAATTTTTTTGAGGAAACTATATGTTTTCCACAATGGCTGCACCACTATGCATTCCCACCTTCAATGTACTAGGATTCCCTTTTCTCCATATCCTCACCAGCACTTGATGTTTGTTGATTTATTGATGATAACAGCCATCTGAAAGGCCTGAGGTGGTATTTAATTGTGGTTTTAATTTGCATCTATCTGATGATGAGGGGCCTTGAGCATTTTTTACATGTGTATTGGCCATTTGTATGTCTTCTTTAAGAGTGTCTATTCAGGTCTTTTGCCCATTTTTTAAATTGGATAGTTTTTCTTCCTGTTGTTGGATATTAACCTCTTATCAGATATATCAATAGCAAATATATGTTCTCCCACACAGCTGGTTCTGTTTTCATATTGCTAATGGTTCATTTGCAGTGTTTTTGCATGTGCCTGTTTAATTTTCCCAACACCATTTATTGAAAAGACTGCATTTACTCTATTGTATGGTCTTTCTTCCTTTGTTAAATATTAATTGACCACAAAGGCATGGATTTATTTCTGGGATCTCTATTTTGTTCCATTGATCTATATGCCTGTTCTTATGCCAGTACCATGCTGTTTTGATTACAATGGCCTTGTAGTATAGTATGATATCAGATGTTGTGATATCTCAAACTTTGTTCTTTCTCAAGATTGCTGAAGCTATTTGGCATTGTTTTTGATTCCATATACCTTTTTGGAATACCTGTTTGAGATCTGTGAAATACGTTAGTAATAGGAGTTGCACTGAATCTATATATTGTTTTGGGTAGTATGGATATTTTAATGATGTTAATTCTTCCAATCAATGAACATGGCATATGCTTCCACTTATTTGTATCCTCCTCAATTTCTGTTTTCAATGCCCTATAGTTTTCTGAGACAGATCTTTTACCTCCTTGGTTAAATTTATTCCTAGGTACCTTACTTTTTTTGTTGTTCATAGTAAATGAAATTGTTTTCTTAGTTTCTGATAATTCATTATTGGTGTATGAAAATACCACCAATTTCTAAATATCAATTATATACCCTGCTACTTGCCAAATTCATTTATTAGATGTAGCTTTTTGGTGGAGTCTTTAGGGTTTTCCATGTACAATCCCATGTCATCTGGGAGTAATGATAATCTACTCCCTCCTTTCCAATTTGGATGCCTTTTATTTCTTCTTCTTGTCTGATTGCTGTGGCTAGGACTTCCCAGTCTATGTTGAAAAGAGTGGTAAAAATGGACACTGCTGTCTTATTTCTGTGCTTAAGAGAAATACTTTTAGTTTTTGCTCATTGACTATGATGTTGGCTATAGGTTTTTCATGGCCTTTATTATGTTGAGGTATGATCCTTCTAGTCCCATTTTGCTGATAGTTATTTTTTAAATCATAAATGGGTGCTGGATTTTATCAAATGCTTTTTCTGCATCTACTGATACGATAATTGACTTTTGTGTTTCATTTTGTTTATGTGATGTATCACATTTGTTGATTTGCAAATAATGTACCAACCTTGCATCCCTGGGATAAATCCCACTTGATCATGGTGTATGCTCCGTTTAATGTACTGCTGGACCTGGTTTGTTAATATTTTTTGAGGATTTTAGCATCTATGTTCAAGGATATTGGACTATATTGGATAATTTTCTTTCTCTGTAGTGTCTTTATCTGGTTTTGGAATTCAGATAATGCTGGCCTCATAAAATGAGTTTGGAAGTCTTCCCTCCTCTTCAGTTTTCTGAAACAGTTTGAGAAAGCTAGATGTTAGTTCTTTTAATGTTTGGTAAAATTTGACTATGACACCACCTAGTGCAGGACTTTTCTGTGCTGGGAGTTGTTTTATTTTTGTTGTTGTTTTTTTGCTTACTGCTTCAATTTCATTAATTGTAACCAATCTATTCAGGTTTTCTGATTCTTCCTGATTCAGTTTTTAGAAGAGTATATATTTGTAGAAATTTATCCATTTTTCCCAGGTTTTCAGTTTTATTTGGGTATATAGTTGTTCATAGTATTTTCTTACAATCCTTTGTCTTTTTGTGATGTCAGTTGCTTCTTTCATTTCTGATTTTATGTATTTGGGTCCTCTATTTTTCTTGATGAGTCTGGTTAAAGGTTCATCAATCGTGTTTATCTTTTCAAAGAACAAGCTCTTGGTTCTACTGATCTTTTGTGTTGTTCTTTTAGTCTCTGTATCACTTATTTCTGCTCTGATCTTGATTATTTCCTTCTTTCTACTTACTCTGGGTTTTATTTGTTGTTCTTTTTTCTACTCCTTTTAGGTTAGGTTGTTAATTTGAGATTTTTATTGCTTCTTAGGTAAGTCTGTAATGTTATAAACTTACCCCTGTGGGCTGCTTTCACTATGTCCCATCCATTTTGGGTTGCTGTGTATTAATTTTCACTTGTTTCCAGGTACTTTTTGATTTATTCCTTGATTTCATTGATAATTATGTCCTTTGATTGCAGTATTTACTCCATTTACATTTAAGGTTATTATTGAGAGGCACTTATTTATTGCCAGTTTTTTCTTTATACTATGTTACTCTTTTCTTTATTTTTAAAGCAATTTCTTTAACATTTCTTGCAGTACTGGGTTGGTGGTAATGGACTCTTTAGCCTTTGTCTGGGAAGATCTTTATTTGACCTTCAATTTTAAATGATAGCTTTGCTGGGTAGATAGTCTTGGTTACATGTCCCTGTTTTTCATCACTTTGAATACTTCATGCCAATCCTTTTTGGTCTTAAGTGTTTTCTGTTGACAAATCACTTGGCAGCCTTCTGAAAGCTCCCTTGCAGGTAATTAACTATCTCTTCCTTGCTGCCTCCAAGATTGTCTGTTTGTCTTTAACCTTTGCCATTTTAATTATAATGTGTCTTCATGTGGGTTTCTGGGCTCATATTGATTGGAACTCTCTTTGTTTCCTGAACTTGGGGGGTGACTTTTTCCTTCACCAGGTGAGGGAAATTTTCTGCCATTATTTCTTCAAACAGGTTCTCTTTCCATTGTTCACTCTCTTCTCCTTCTGATATCCCTATGATACAGATGTTGTTATGCTTAATGTAGTCCCAGAGGTACCTCAGACTTTTTTATTTCTTAAAATTCTTTTCTTTTTGTTGCTCTGCTTGCATGTTTTTATCTTGTCCTCAAGTTGCTGATTTGATCCTCTGCTTCATTTGACCTGCTGTTGATTCCTTCTAGTGTATTTTTCATTTCAGATATTGTGTTCTTTATTTCAGACTGATTCTTTTTTTATGGTTTCTATGTCCTTTTCAATGTTTACTATCTCTTTAAATTCTCACTCAGATCATCCATTCTTCCCTTAAGGTTCTTGAGCATCCTTGTTATTTTAAACTCTGCACCTGTTCTTTTGGTTGCTTCCATTTAATCAATTTTACTTAATTCTTTTTTTTGGGGGGGGGGAGCATTTTTCTTTGTCTCCCTATTTGCATATTAAGTAGATCTAGTACAACACCCAAAGTTGTTATGATGGTTTTATGATGTAGGTGTCTTGCTGGGTTCAGCTGCACAATCTTTCAGATCACTTGAGCTCCGTGCTCCAGGAATGTTTCCTGTAGGTTACGTGCACCCCCTGCTGTAGTCAAGGCTTGAATGCTGTTGGCCCTTTAATGGGAAGAGTTAACCCTTTAAGGTGGGTGACTATAAGGGTAAACCTTGATCACCATGTATGAGACACTGTACAGGGGCTGCCCACTGAGGTGGAGTTGTTCCTAGCAGGATGGGGCCAAAAGTTCCAGCCCTGTGAAGCTCCTCTGTGGGGCAGAACTCTACAAAACATGGCTGGCTGAGTGGCTCAACAGGTGGAGGGAGGGGTATCACTGTGTACTTGAGGTGGGGGAGACTGGTCCTCTTTCCTAAATTATATAGTTTAGTCACTGTCTGGGTCTGTGTTCAAAGCCACTCCAGAAAATAGAGAGCCTCTCAAAGTTATTGCTGAGTGCAACTAGCAGATCCCTCCATAAGACCCAAGTACAGTAGCATGGCCTCACCAGAAGTTGGGAGTCTGGACTCTGAACTGCCCAGGCTAGTGTGTAACAATAAAGAGTGCTCAATCCTTGGAGAGTTCGGTCTAAGTCTCCTAGGTGGCTTGAATTGTTACTGATTTTCACTGCCAGATGCTATCGGGCCCTACTTTCCATCTCTCTTGCTCTGGGTTGGGAATCCCTGCTTGGTGTTAAGACCCCACACTCCTAGGGTGAGGGAGTTCTACAGCCATATCTGTCCAGCTTCTCAGCCACCACAGTACCTGTGTGCATGGGCTATCCCTTTCCACCACTCTGCCATTCTTACCAGTCTCTATATAGCTGCTTCTGTAAGAGCTAGCCTTCCATTGATTTTTTTAGGTTGATTGCTTTGCAATTTAGCTGCAAATCTGGTTTGGGGCTAGGAACAAATCGGCGTACCTTCCACCTACTCTGCAGCCACCTTGGAATCTGTTAACATACACTTTTAAGAGAACCCACCTCTAGTGTATACTCTTAGTCATAATGAGGTATCAATTACAGGGAAAACATCTATACAAATAATAATTTGGTATGCTGACACATAGGTTGGAGGATTCGGTATATAAGGAGAAATATGACTATTATCTCCCAAGGCTAAATCAATTCCTTTGAAAAATAAAAAGTACCATTAAGGCAAACCATAATTTTAAGCCATTTATTAACATCATATATTTCACTATAAATGTTAGTGTTAATGTCTAAAACCCTTGTAAGTACCAACGACTGTTTCAAGGCAATGGAAAAGATATCAGTACTGGAGAAAGTTGGAATCTCCAGGTATTATAGGATCTGTTGCATAAACCGAATTTTCTTTTTTTCTTTTGCATTTTTGATTTTTAGTCTCAATCTATATCATAACCCATTTAAAAGAAATCTGGGAACTTCTTTTCTCAATGTTAACTCCTCTCCCCACCCAAAGGTATAAATGTACCTTCCTGAGACAGTTAACTCTTAATAAAATCATAGGGTCATAAGAAAACCCTAAACTGATGAGAAAGTAGTACAGAAAAGTTCTTCAAACCTTCTTACCACCTGACAAAACACAAAACCAAAAAGAAGCCCACATATCCATCCTGATGCTGGCTCCTAACCTACCACTTTGAACTCGTTCTAGAAGGACCTTCTGGATACTGGTAAGTTGGCTCAAACTAAGACAACACTATGATTGAAAACCAGTTTCTTCTGTCATATACTGGAATAAAAGGATGAAACTATGAACTATCTCACTGATCAGAACTCTATAAGGAGCATCTTTCACACTGTGGTCACCACACAACTGTCTAACAAATGGCAGTCCAGTGCACTGAGGAGGGGGTACCTTTTTCCTAATTTCCACAAAGGTCTCATATGTTTTGGTAATGCTGTCACTGATATCTCCCAATCTGCACATATAGTGCAAGGAGAGAAGAGTACAGAATGTTCACTGGAAGCTCCCATCACATGCTACATTCACTACAGGCCCAACACCAACCATTTTTCCCACCTGTGTCCTTTCAGAGGTAGGTGGTACCAGCATTGGCAAATTACAGCTTAGCTGGGCAGAGAAATATACTGTATTCATGATCATACTACCCTAAAACCTATCAACTAAGTAGGAGGGCATTTCCCCAAAATGGCAGGTACCCCAAAATGGGGGGAAAAGTGAAACCCAAAGGTCATCCCGTAGAATGGGATAAATCCGATATCACAGAACAGGCAGGTCTTCTGGAGTAGAACTGGGACATGGACACTTTCCCAACTGCAGAAGATTTTGGTGTAGCTCTTTCTCCAACCCCTCAAAACTAATACCATAAAGAGTGCTTAGATCAAGATGGAAAGGAGATAAAGATATATATTCACACTATTTTTGGTAAATAACACATCTGGCTAGAAAATCTGTTTAAAAACTAATGTTGAGTCTATGCCAATTCTGTAGGAATAATGAATGCAAGAGCAATAGGGAACAAGTAAAAATAAAAATCACATTATGAAAGACGACAGAAAAAATCTAAAGAGGCAATGGCCTTTATAATATTAGACAATAAAGATAAGGTACAAGAGGATGAAAATATGGACAGTGTTATAAGGAAAAAACATATAGAAGGCAGAAGAAAAGCATCAGAAAAACCAATTTGGAAAAAGAATGTCCATGCATATGACAGACATCAAGGAGTCAACACAGGAATAACTGACGTGCTTCAGGAAGAGAAAGAGCAAATCAACATCCATTTCAAAAATATAGTGGGAAAAACATTTACTGAAATGCACAAAAATTTGTGTTTGCTTACTCCATTTGCCACTGCCCTATGTTTGTGTGTACTCTAGGTTTTACTAATTCTAGAAAACCCCAGGAAAGATATCAATTTTAGTCTCTTTCAGAAAACCTAAATAAGGTTAGAATCATGATGCCCTTATTGCTGGATTCAACCTAAAAGCTGTTCTCTAAGGAGTTAATACAAAAAAATGACACAGGAAAGGATGAAATATGACTGATTTCTAAGACTATTCTCAGGACACGCGCCACCCTTCTACAGTATGTGGAGATGAAAGCAGTATAGGGGACAGGACATCTGAGCTACTCAACTGGAAAGGCTGAAGAGTAATTTTTTGTCCCTCCTCACCCCAATACCCAACTTGCTCACTGCAGTTTAAGAGAACTATTCATGTGGAAGTGGACTGAATAATAGTCCACCTTTACCTGAATGATGAGATTCCAAAAAGCTACTCTGTGGACCAACATACATTGTCACATATAAATAATGGATGGGCTGGCAGGAGAGAACAGCTGCCTGCAAACCAGCTCCTAAGGATAAAGGATAAGAATTCAGTGGTGGAGATCAAAGGCCTGCTTGGGGCCTGCTGGTAGCTTTATCCTGAATAACCAGACACACTGAATGGGAGGTCCTATAGATGGAAAGTGATGGGAGTGCACAAATTCCTATTACTACAACTATGTGCTTCTCAACCCTGCATCTACAGTTAAATACATGGGAAAGGAGGGGCAGGAGAACTGCTGGGATTGTGCTATACTGAGCATGTGACAATCATTCACATGGCTCTGCTTATATGTAAAATGCTCAGTGGATTTCCAGGATTACATGTAATGCAGTGGAATTTGTGACAAAGGAATTAAGAGCAATGAGTGATGTGAACTGGATAAAAGAGATCTTTGAAAGCTGATGACTTCTGTTAAAACATTTCACTAGTTTATTGCCATTACAGCAACAGGTGCTTCACCATTCTGTCTCTACTTTTTATCCATGAAATAACAAATTGGAAAAAGTTAGTTCACTGTTTTTTCTTGAACATTCTTTGTCTCTACAGTTCTCAGGAAGAAAGTGGAAAAAGAAAGGGCCTTTCTTACAATTCTTCCAATATGTCCTATATACATTGCATTAGACAAAAATGTGTAAAACCTTATTCATTTGGGGTCTTTATTTTGGAATTTGTAAAACTCTGGGTAAAATGTAATTGCTTTGCTGCCTTTGAACTTTCTGTGGTATAACTCAAAGAGTATCTTTTCTTCTTAAAGAAAACTTTACAACTGAAAATTTTCAGTCATTATACAGAACTTTTCCATTTTGTTCTGGGTCATGGAGATATGACTGTGCATGAAACAAAATACTGCCAGACTAAGTTAGAAATATTTACTGCATAAGCTATGTTCCTGATAAATTCTACAAAAAGACAGCATATTAGCCAAGGCCACAAGTAATTCCTGAGAATGTGGGAAACCCTGGGATATGCTCTCCAGCTTCTAAAGATGACGTCATCTAGTAATGACACCATCTGGACTGCTTTCCAGAGAGTAGAAGGAAAGTGGTATGGCTCCCCTTACATGGGCAGAAAGAAATGGTATCTGGTTATATATACTAATTCTTTTTTTAACTGAGAAATTTTTTAAGATGGTTCATCTTTTTTTAAAAAATTTTTTATTTATTTATTTTTAGAGAGGGAAGGGAGGGAGAAAGAGAGAGAGAAACATCAATGCGCAGTTGCTGGGGGCCGTGGCCTGCAACCCAGGCATGAGCCCTGACTGGGAACCGAACCTGCGATGTTTTGGTTCGCAGTCCACCCTCAATCCACTGAGCTACGCCAGCCAGGGCTTATATATAATAATTCTTAAAAAATACTCTTGTATTCTGTCTGAGGAAGGGTGGCCACTGTCAAAAGTGGATGAGTAAAGCAACAACATCTTCTCTAGTAACTGCTTTCTCTTTCCTGCTGAGGTCACTGGGCAGAACACTCATTGATCCTTCCAAAATTACCCTTTAGGGGTTACATCATAATTACATAACTTTTTGTTTATGCTATAAATAGAAAGTTTAAATTAAGTTTCAAGTGATTAAAAAGAGACTAGAGCCTTAACTTAAAATCTCAATACCAGCCCTGGCTGGCGTAGCTCAGTGGATTGAGCGCGGGCTGAGAACCAAAGTGTCCCAGGTTCGATTCCCAGCCAGGGTACATGCCTGGGTTGCAGGCCATAACACCCAGCAACCACACATTGATGTTTCTCTATCTATCTATCTATCTATCTATCTATCTATCTATCTATCTCCCTCCCTTCCCTCTCTAAAAATAAATAAATAAAATCTTTGAAAAAAAATCTCAATACCCTCTTAAAGTTTGATCAAAATCATTTTTTGCAATCATAACTAAATAATGTTTTTCTTAAGAAATGACTGAGTTACTTTATTTTTCTACATAGGAGAAGGTAAATACTACTTTGTGCACTCATTCTTACTGCTATTCAACATCAACCTATTGAATAAATATTACATGTCTACTATGACCAAGCACTGCATAGAGATAAAATGACAAATGGATAGATCCTCTCTTTCCAGTTGGGTAAACACAACAGAAGGTGGTCAGTGCTAGATAAAAGTATGAAAGGAGCACCCAGCATTCAGCAAACATGTGTCCCACTATAATAAATTTCAAAGTGATTTATTTTATTTTTAGAAAGATTTTATTTATTTTTAGATAGAGGAGAAAGGAAAGAGAGAGACAGGGAGAAACATCAATGTATGGTTGCCTCTTACACGCCCACTACTGGGGGCCTGGCCGGCAACCCAGGCATGTGCCCGACTGGGAATCAAACTGATGACCCTTTGGTTCCGCAGGCACTCAATCCACTGAGCTACGCCAACCAGGGCCAAACTAATTATTTTTAAATGTTATTTATCAGCTGTGACATTTTGACTTATTTTTTCAAGATGAATATATTTTTTAAGTTTATATTAATTAAATTTAACTAGAACCCTGGTAACAGGTCTGGCACAAGTTTGTCTATATTGTGGTCTCTCTTCTTCTGGCAATAACAGTAAGAGAAGTGCAGCCAAGCAGTAGCAAGGAAACTTTTGTGACCTGAAGCTATGATCTGATTTCAGGAACCTCAGCCATGCAAAACACATCTCCTTGGAACTGAGAACTTTTAGTAAGCCTGTGAAAGTGCTGCTGTCAGAGGCCACTGAGAGGGTTAACACTTAGGATATTGTATCTAACACTGTATGACAGTGTGGCACAAAGAAAAAATGGATTAAAGTACCCCTCTTTCCTTCTTCCCACCTCTTTCCTGGTGAACAGCTGCTGCCTGTAGCTGTATTTTATAGATGGGATTGCAGAAGGAAAGTGATTTCATCCACATAGTATTTTGCACAGCTCTTCAACCCCCGCCCAAGTTCCCACATTTTGTGGTCTACTTGGACTTTGTTATCCACAATCCTGAGCAAAAGACTGTCCTCTACATACACTTCCTCAGTTTACATGACACTCATAGTAAGGATGGATTTCCAAAGCTTGGGACTGAATACTGAGGGCAGTCTGTCTCTCTAGCACAAGTCCCTTTACACAAAATTTGGTGAAATAGAAGAATTATTATTTTTTGTTTTATTAAATTTATTACACTGACCGGTTAATAAAATTATATAGGATTCAAGTGTACAATTCTATGACACATTATCTGTATATCGCATTGTGCCCACCACTCAAAGTCAAATCTTATTGCACCACCATATATTTGACCCTCTTTACCCTTCACTACCCCCACCTCCAAGAAGTGTATTTTTTAAAAGGCAGTATGTTGCTTGCATACAAAGAGAAATGTTATCCAAGACAAAAATTAAACAACTTTAAAAAAATCCTCACCCAAGGATATGTTTTACTGATCTTGAAAAAAGAAGGGCCCTGGCTGGTGTGGCTCAGTGGATTGAGCGCCGGACTGTGAACAAAAGGATCACCAGTTCGATTCCCAGTCAGGGCACATGCCTGGGTTGTGGGCCAGGTCCCCAGTTGGGGGTGTGTGAAAGGCAACCACACAATGATGTTTCTCTCCCTCTCTTCCTCCCTTCTCCTCTCTCTAAAAATAAATAAATAAATTCTTAAAAAATAATGTCAGTCTTAGTTTTGTACATTATACACACGATGGCTTGCTTGTGTTCTTAGCTTCAGTATTCACCTGGCTACCTTTGATGAGCTTCAATAAACTTCTACTGTACACCTTTCCAGAAGACAGATTAAATAGCCATTTACTGCTTCTAATGGTAATGAAAACACTTCACCAGTCATGTTATACACTTGGTTGTTTCTTAACCCACTTTTTGTTTGTCTAATTTATTTGTTAAGGTTTCTAGTAATTACCTCCTTTAGTTTTTCCAAAGTACCCGTTTTGGATTTGATGTCCTCTCAGTGAGCACACACAGAACCCTGACAGAACTTTATTAAAGCCATAATGATTCTGAATTCCTCAAGACCAGAAAGTATCTTTTTTCTGTTTCCCCAGTGCCTACTACATGGTTAATATTGCTAAAATGGCTAAAAAAAAAAGAGGGTAAAGGCAATTAAAAAATGTGCAGGAATGAATGACTATGAATAGGAATCAATTCCACACTCAGTGTGATATTTACAAAATAACAATTTAAAAACAGATTTCAGTCTGTGAACCAATATGCAAATTCTTGTTTTTTTGTGATTATCTATTTTAAACCCTGTTAATAATTTATTAAAATACCTTTAGAGAGGTAGTTATGTATTCTGCCATGTTCAACAAAACTAAAGAAGTATGCACAAATAGAAATAAAGACCCTTTTATTATATTCCTCTTATTGTAGCCACAAATGCAATTAATTACTTTAGATGGAAAAATGCCTTCATAACAAGAGGAAAAAGGTAAAGACATTAACAGGTGGTGGCCATATTAACTGTTTCAAAGGATACTGGTTTATTTTTCACTAATCGTGGATATCACAGAATCTCACAAACTGGATCACACAGCTGCTTCATACTCTCCTGTAAATCTGAATGATCTAATGAATTTCAGGCCTCATACCATGTTTGGTTTAAGTTTTAATGGATTTTTTTTTTTTTGGCTGTAGCTTGGAGTTCACTGACATATCTTAGTATGGTATGTCTAGGATAAAATTTTGCTATTAAAATGTATTTGCAGGAAATGAGCAGGGGATGATCCAGACAGTTCACCAGTATTGATAAAATGGGTAGTTTCCTAACAAAGGCACTAAGATACATGTCATTTGTGCTTCTGTTGATGTTTATTAATTACATCACCAGTAAAAGAAGCAATACATAGCTTACACAATACAAATAGCAAAGTAATATACAGATATTATATATCTTGGCAAATTAATTTACTGTTCAAGCAAAGCTCTACTTTGTATCTGTTAAGTACAAACTCGAACAAATTATTTCGGATTGGCATGGATTTGTAAAAATCTTCCTTTCTGCATTTACCTTCTCTGTGGACATTATTTCATGATAAAACATTAAGCTCTCATTTAGTAATTTCTGAATATATTTTAACAGTAAAGATTTTTTTTAAAAAAGATTTTATTTATTTATTTTTAGAGAGGGAAGGGAGGGAGATAGAGAGACAGAGAGAAACATCAATGTGTGGTTGCTGGGGGTTATGGCCTGCAACCCAGGCATGTACCCTGGCTGGGCATCGAACCTGCGACACTTTGGTTAGCAGCCCGTGCTCAATCCACTGAGCTATGCCAGCCAGGGCTAACAGTAAAGATTTTTTTTAAAAGATTTTATTTATTTTTGGAGAGGGGAAGGAAGGGAGAAAGAGAGTGAGAGAAATATCAATGTGTGCTTGCCTCCTGTGTGCCAGTACCGGGGACCCAGCTGACAACCCAGCCATGTGCACTGACCAGGAATTGAACCAGTGACCCCCTTCTTCCCAGGCTGGCACTCAATCCACTGAGCCACATCAGGCAAGGCTTAACAGTAAAGGTTTAAACAAAGATTCTATCATAGACTTTGCTCTGTGAAGACTGAAAAACTGAACTTTCTTTTTCTTTTTTTTTTTTTACTTTAAGGTAGCACAAAACATAACTGAAGTAAGCAACTGCTAATAATTGAAAAGGAATTCCCACTTTACTACAACTGCCACAACTGCCACTACTGGAATTAATGGCCAGTTTTCTCCTTCATCTAGTCACTCTTCTGTCTTTTAAAACAGTTGGTATCAAATGAGGAATGACTTCCTACATCTTAACCTTCTAGTACAAGAAATTAGCAGTATAAAACGGCTGATGAATCTGATACTGTTAGCATAATTGTTAGCATGTACCTAGGCAACAGTGGGATCTGTACCAAATATGAAGTTCTTTGAGGGTGCACGTTAAAGAAAAATTTTTATCTCGACCCTTGAGAATTTTAGGATCTTATGTGAGAAACAAAACCAGTGAAAATGTAGTTTATAATAAGTTGAGTTGTTACAATGCTTACTTTAAGAAGGACAGGCATGCACAGTAGCCCTTGGGTACTCTTTCCCTTTTAAAATTTATTTGGTGATTAATATACTCCTGAACTCTTTATATAAAAGTCTATTCAAGAGAATATTCGTAGTTAAATCCTAGGAAGATATTGGGGGAAGGAAGTGACAAATATTTTCAAGCTAGAATAGAAAGAACTTGACATTCTGAAATGAATCGAGCAACTCAAATCTCCAAATTTGAATTGCCAGTGAAGTCCCAAAGAGTGACTGAATATTTAAAGACTTGGATGGATTTGGTTACTTTAGTTCTTAAATATTTTTGGCTACTGTTTTAACTTTAAAAAAACTTATATAATGTATTATTACCAGTATTAATAACATTCCTAAGAATTTATTGGCAGACTCCTTAGGCTCTGAAAACTTCAATAACCCAACTTACACACAGGTGAGAGGTAAAGAGAAGAAACTTGAAGATGCTCCCTTGGATGATGGACCTTTATGATTATAAAGAGAGGGATGTGGAAATAGAACAAAGGCACTTACAAAGGTTTAGCTAGGATGATCTAGTACCATAGGGCTAACAGAATGTACAGTGGGCGAGGAAAGGCAAGGGTCAGAACAGAAGTGAGGATGGTACATTATCTGATATGGGGATAATGACGTGATCAAAGCAGAAGATTTTAGATGTAGCATTTGAAACATTTCATAATGTGAAGGACAAATATTAAGAACCTAGAAGAGACAAGGGCTGTAGTCCAAGAATTTACTGCAGAGGCTCTTTTTGCAATTTGTACTTTTATCAGTACATCCTTTATTTTTCTATTTAGTGCTTTTAACCCTGAGTTTTATATACTTTTTATTTTTTAATTCTATTTTAATCATTGTTCAAGTAAATTTTTCTGTCCTTTACTCCCATTCCAGCCCATTCACCCATCCCTCCCCACCTCTCTCCCATTTCCACTCCTGCTAGTTTTTGTCCATGTGTCCTTTAAATTTGTTCCTGTAAACCCTTCCCATTCTCCCCTGAAATTTCCTCCCCTCTCCCCTCTGGTTATTGTCAGCCTGTCCTCTATTTCAGTGACTTTGGTTATGTTTTGCTTGTTTCTTTGTTTTGCTGTTTAGGTTCCTGTTAAAGGCGAGATCATATGGTATTTGTCTTTCACTGCCAGGCTTATTTCGCCTAGTATAATGCTTTCCAGCTCCACTGTTGGTGGGACTGCTGACTGGTACAACCACTATGGAAAACAGTAGGGAACTTCGTCAGAAAACTAAAAATGGATCTGCCTTTTGACCCAGCAATTCCACTGCTGGGACTATATCCTAAGAACCCTGAAACACCAATCCAAAAGAACCTATGCATCCCAATGTTCATAGCAGCACAAATTTACAATAGTCAAGTGTTGGAAGCAAGCTAGGTGTCCATCAGTAAATGAATGGATCCAAAAACTATGGTACATTTACACAATGGAATTCTATGCAGCAGAAAGAAAGGAGCTCCTACCCTTTGCAACAGCATGGACAGCAAAGGCTCTTAACCCTACACTACATGGTTGTACTTCCTGGTGTTTGTAACTCCCAGAAATTACACGAAAAGAAAATGTGTGAACACACATTGTTGGGAGAGAGTAGGTACTTTTTATCACATTCTCAAACAGATTCACAATCGATTCAAACATTAAGTGGCAAAGATGAACAAACAAAACTGAATGATAACATGGTAAAATGATTCGTAAAATAAAATGCTCCAATTTTGAGTACTACCCATATTAATATAGATAGTTAACTTTAAATAACTGAGATGAATATCAGATTCTTCAATCCATTTCCAACATATGGCCACAGAGGTCTAAAAATAGCCTCTCCAATGGGACAAAGTACAGAATGAGAAACTTATTAATTCCAGGTCCTTTAAAAATGTTTTATATTTTCTACCATCTAAAGCAGATTAATTAAAATAAAGAATACACAACAGCTGTCTAACCAGAATAAAGCAAAGTGCTAAAGGACATCTTTGCTGCACAAAAATTCCAAATAAAAACTTGGCCTTAATAAAATCCTATATGTCTATGTGCACAGTTCTGACTTTCGTATCACTGTATCTTTACACCGATGTGGCCCTAAAGCCACCGTAGATAGGCTGCTTTCCCCACACTAGGCCCTCCTCTATGTAAGGAAGCAACCGGCACAGTAAGCGTAATACTCACACAGCTCTTAATAGAGAAACTAAAGAGAAGAACCTACAGAGCAAGAATACGGGGGCTCTTAATTGGGAAATTATAACCAAATAAAACTGAGAAAGATTTTTGTCTTTAAACACTTAAGAGTGGGCACTGACTGGGTAACTCAGTTGGTAGAGCATCATCTCGACATGTCAAGGTTTCAGGTCTGATCTCCAGTCAGGGCACATACAAGAAACAACCAATGAATGCATGACAAAGTGCAACAACAAATCCATGTCTCTGACTTTCTTGCAAAAAATTGATGTCTCTCTCTTAAAAAAAATCAACTACCAAAGAACTGTATGCCAAGAAATTTGAAAACCTAGATGAAATGGACAAGTTTCTAGAAAAATATAATCTTCCAAAACTCAATGAAGAAGGAGCAGAAAGCCTGAACAGACCAATAACAGCAGAAAAAATTAAAGCAGTAATTGAAAAACTACCCAGACACAAAAGCCCTGGACCAAACGGTTTCACAATGGAATTTTACAAAGCATTTAAGGATGAGCTAACCCCTATCCTTAACACTTATTCCAAAAAATCCAAGAAGATGGAAGACTCCCAAACTCTTTATGAAGCCAGCATCATCCTAATCCCAAATCCAGATAAAGACATAAAAAAGAAAGAAAACTTCAGGCCAACATTGCTGATGAACATAGACGTTAAAATCCTTAACAAAATATTGGCAAACTGCAACCAGCAATATGTTAAAGAGATCATACATCATGGGATTAAACCCAGGGATGCCAGGATGGTACAATATTTGCAAATCAATAAACATAATACATCACATAAACAAAAGGAAAGACAAAAATCACAAGTTCATAGCAATAGATGTGGAAAAAGTATTTGATAAGGTACAGCACCCATTTATGATAAAAACAGTTAGTTAAGTGGGAATAGAGGGAGCATTTCTCAACATAATAAAGGCCATATATGGGAGACCTACAGCCAACATCACATTCAATGGGCAAAAACTAAAAGCTTACCCACTAAGATCAGGAACAACACAAGGATGTCCACTTTCATTACTCCTATTCAACATAGTATTGGAAGTCCTAGCCACAGCAATCAGAAAATAAAATAAAATAAAAGCCATCTAAATTGGAAAGGAGGAAACAAAACTGTTATTGTTTGCAGATGACATGATAGTGTACACAGAAAATCCTATAGACTCGGCCAAAAAACTACTGGACCTAATAAATGAATTTGGCAAAACAGTGGGATACAAAGTCAACATTCAAAAATACCTTCAAAGGCATTTTTGTACACCAACAATGAAATATCAGAAACAGAAATTAGAGGAAAATCCCATTTGATATAGCAAAAAGAAAAATAAAGAACCTAGGAATAAACCTAACCAAGGAGGTAACAGACCTGTACTCAGAAAACTATACAACACTGAAGAAAGAAATTAAGGAAGACAGAGAAGCATGTACTATGTTCATGGATTGGATGAATTAACATCATAAAAATGTCACCAACTTACACCATACACACAAAAAAATTCAAGGTGGATAAAAAAATTAAATATAGTCATGATACCATAAAAGTTCTAGAACAAAACATCGGCAGGAAAATCTCAGACATTCCATGCAGCAGTATCTTCACTGGTATGTCCCCTAAAGCAAGGGACATAAAGGAAAGAATAAACAAATGAGACCTCATCAAATTAAAAAGCTTCTGTATGGCTAAAGAAAACAGCATTAAAATGAAAAGAGAACCAACAGTATGGGAAAACATTTGCCAATGACACCCAAACAAGGGTTTCATCTCCAAAATATGTGAAGAACTGACATGACTCCACTCCAGGAAGACAAACAACCCAATAAAGAAATGGGCAAAGGACTTGAACAGACATTTCTCCAAGTAGAACATAGAGAGGGCCCAGAGATATATGAAAAGATGCTCAGCATCACTAGCCATCAGAGATGCAAATTAAAACCACAATGAGATACCACTCACACAAATCAGAATGACTATCATAAACAAATTATCAAACAAGTGTTGGAGAAGAATCTTTCTGGATAAAAGGGAACCCTAGTGCACTGGTGGTGGGAATGCAGACTGGTGCAACCACTATGGAAAACAGTATGGAATTTCCTCAGAAAACTAAAACTGGAACTGCTTTTTGACCAGGCAATTCCAATGCTGGGATTGTACCCTGAGAACCCTAAAACACCAATCCAAAAAAACCTATGTACCCCAATGTTCACAGCAGCACAATTTACAATAGTCAAGTGCTGGAAGCAACCTAAGTGCCCATCAGTAAATGAGTAGATCAAAAACCTATGGTATATTTACACAATGGAATACTATGCTGCAGGGAAAGAAGGAACTCCTACCCTTTGTGACAGCATGGATGGAATTGGAGAGCATTATGCTAAGTGAAATAAACCAGGTGGTGAGGGACAAATAGCATATGATCCCACCTTTAACTGGAACCTAGTCAACAAAACAATCAATCAAACAAAATCTAACTGGAGACATTCAAATTAAGAACAATCTGACTGTAACCAGAGAGGAGGTGTGAGAGGATGATGGGAGGAGGGGAGAAGGGTTTTCAGGAACAAGTATAAAGGACATATGGACAAAACTAAGTAGGGGTGGAAGCAAGGGAGGGAGGTGGGTTTGGCTGGGGTGGTGGGGTGGCAGGTAAATGCAGACAACTGTAATTGAACAACAATAAAGTTGAATACGTTTTAAAAAAAATAAGAAAGGGGAAGGGTTAACAGGAATGAGTATAAAGGACACATAGATAAAAACTAGGGGCAGGTAGAAATGGGAAGGAGGAGGTGAAGGCTGGGTGGGTGGGCTGGTATGGGAGTAAAAGATAGAAAATTGTACTGCAACAACAATGAAGATAAAAACAGCTTGATTTAAAAAAATTTAAAACATAATTTACTGTATAATACAAAAATAATAAATTATTTTGAGAATTGTAAAAAAAAAGAATAGTATAGGAAATGAAGTCAAAGAACTTATATGGAAAACACATGGACATGATCTAAGAGGGGGATTGCTGGAGGGAAGGGGGGTACTGTGCAAGGGGGCAAAGGGGAAAAATTGGGGCAACAGTAAGAGCATAATCAATAAAATATACTTAAAAAAGCAAACAAAAATCAATAAATTTAAAAAATTGTAGTGCACATTAATCTCTTGGCATTGACACTGCACACACAGAAAATATGGAAATCAACCCATTTGCAATTTCCTGTCAGTAAAATCTTCTAATTGTATATATCAGCAAATAAGAAAAATGACATTATATTCCCAAACAGATGTACTAAGTCAACCATGTTTTGCTTTGAATATCTAGAACAGTGCTCACTTCAGCAGCACATACGAGGAATACTGAATATCTACAACAATTTGAGGAAAAAGACTGTACTTTCCTATTTAAAGTTCATTTTTCCTAATTAAAAAAATGGTATGCATTTCTAAGGCATATACCAGCTAAGTGATGAGTAACTGTGATATGTAATAAGAAAGGTATAGTGTTTCTAGTACATAACACATAAACCATATCATACACAAGTGGATAAAGTTAAGATTTTATAAATCCATATTTGTTAATTAATAGTAATCACAAATTATATTCCACACACCACCCATTCATGGAAATTTCATGAGGTCAATGAAAATTTTCTATATAGACTGTGCTGTACTTAAATACAAGATTCATTAAATATTATTTCTATATTGAAATTATTTATAATGAAACATTTAACAATCTTATTAATGGAGAGTAGGTTATTAGGAGAATATATCTGCTATTTGTTTATCAAATATTTACCAGTTTTTAAACTATAACTTTTAAATTCATATATTGCTATTATTGGTGACTAAAGATCTATTCATGCTATGTTGTAATTCATAAAACTCCAAAATTCACAGGAACAAAAGCATCAATTTGTGTAAATTTTCTACTAGAACATATGTTTTATAGAACAAGAACAAATAGTAGTTTTTTACTGGATTTCAGCTAAACAAATATAACTGTAAAAGGAAAAACTAAAATATGCTTCTGCTTTTATATTACAATATGTTTTTATTTCTTTCTTGCCCTGCCCCCAGAAGGATATATACATGTTCTGTTCTTCTATTATCAAAGAAGGAAAGACAGCCTCTTATTCATGCAGTACAAATAGCTATGCCAAAAGCACAAATTACATCTAATTATAGGGTACAACTTTGTCATCTTTCTTTTCATAATCTAGCCATTTACACACTTTGATTTTTGACTTCCATTTAGGTTTATTAACATCAAAGCTTTGTCATCACTTACCTGTTTCCGAAGGCATTTTTACCTGAAGCAATAACATGTAAAAATGTCTTTGCATTCTTGCTTTACTGTTGCAAGAAAGCTTTAGTCTTTATTAAGTTTACAATGTTTCCTGCTTATTAAACTTGTGTTGTTCTAAAGTTTACTGACCTTGGCATACCAATTTTAAATGTACTGTAATGAAACCCAATGTAATGCAATGCACACAAATACACTCTAATCTAAGTACTACAACACACTCTAGTTTTACTCTCTGCTAATGTCTTCTTAGTATCCTTTTCTATCCTTTTCACAAAATAATTAGGACAAACATAGCCAGACAATAGGAAATAATAATCATGCCACTTTTATTGTATGAACTGTCTAGAGCTCCTACAATAAATCAAAACAGCTCCATCACATTAATTACATTATTTGAGTTTTTAGACTCTTCATTGATATGCAATAGAAAAAGAAAGTCCTACATCAAGTGAAACTTGTAAAATCACTTCCCAAGTTAATATACTTCTGTTTGTTTAAACACGATGGTTCCCATTCCTTGCTTTTATTGAAAATTTGTGATCATTTGTTTTAGTCAGGTTGTATTCATAAAATAGAAAATGAACCTGGATGGTGTGGCTCAGCTGGTTGGAGCATCATCCTGTAACGGAAACCCTGCAGGTTCAATCTCCAGTCCAAGTGTGTATGGGAAGCAGCCAGTCAATGTTCCTCTCAGATTTCCCTTCTCCTTTCTCCAAAGGCAATGAAAAAAAATGTACTTGGGTGAGGATAAAAAAAAAATACACACAAAAAATGAGTTCAAATGTGAACTCAAATATATATAAAAAAGCAAAACATCTTTGATGTTTTCTTAAAGTTTTAAAAAATTTAGTGCCATGATGCAATGTATTACTCACATTAAACTACTAATATCAAGGTTTCTTAAAAATAATTTGTCAGATAATACTTCTTAGCAACATTGGAAAAACCCACCAAAAGAAAGCCATTAGAACTGTTTGGCAGTTGGTCCCATATTTACCAGAATTGTTTCCAAGCTCTCATTCTTCACTGATGTTGTCATCCCCTCCTCCGACCTACTCTATGTTTTTCTCCAGTAGCAGTGTCATTAGATCCCTCTGAGATAGCCCATGTCCCGATTCCACCTGCTGCTTTTCCAGAGCAGTTTGCCATCAGGGTCTTTTGACTTTTAAAAAAAAAAAAAAAAGATGGAAGGAAAGTGTGGAATTAGGTCTAGAGCCTGCTTTTAGGATTAACCACCATCTTCTACTTTCACTCCAACAACGGAGGAAGAAAACTTGTCATCATCAAAGTTCAGCCTTTTTACCATGGTCTTGACTCCATTTAACTTTATTCATAAAGACTATAACCAAGAATTGCCCACCCCCAGATCTAACAAATTCTGCAGCTTTATCACATCATATCAGCATTCCAATGTCCTCTATTGTTGCACATTTTAAAACAATACCTATTGTTGGTTTCATGTCTCCTGTTCACTGTGTCTTTTTTTTAATACCCTTTTCGGTAACACTTTTAGAAAGGAATATCTCTATTTTCTTTGCTTCCTTCACAGTCTCTTCTCAACACACCCCAATTACGTTGCTGTCCTCAATATTTCACTGAAATGTCTCTTATCAAGTTCAACAACTTCCCTATTGCCACACCCAAACTCAATTTTGTTTTCATACATTCAGCCACAGACTTAAGTGGGTACTCCCTCCTCCCTGAGGGGTTTTCTCATGATTATGTGGTCATGATAAGCACACTTATCTTACTTTTGGGGAGGTATCCACATGTCCTTCTTTGAGATGATCAAAACTGCCATATAAAACTTCTTGCTAAATTTACTGTAACAATGCTATAGTATACTCTATGAAACGGAAGAAAATACTGTTTTATTTCCAAAATTAGTTATGCTTCTGAGCAACTTACTTTAGTCATGTGTCCCTTAAAGACAGGGGTAAATTCTGAGAAATGGTTATTAGGTGATTTTTGTGGTTGTGTGAACATCACAGAGATACTTACACAAGCCTAGATGATACAGGCCACTACACACCTGGGCTATATGGTATGCAGTACATGAGATCTGTTGACAGAAATGTTATGACATGGCACAGCTGTACTATGAAGTACATAATTGGCCTGCTCTCCTCTTTGAACTTTTAAAGTTCAAAGTTTAAAACCAAATTCATGACTTATCTCAAGTGTAATATAGGAATTCACAGCATACATTTTAATCTTTTTTAAAGTTTCATCTGGTATTTGCTATTTTCCTCATTAAAAATTATAACTTGCAGTAGCACTTTAAGCATATTTTATTATTATAGTTGTCCCATTTTTTCACCCCCTTCTCCCACTCCACCTGGTACCCCCATTCCCTCCAGCATTCTACCCCTTAGTTCATGTCTATGGGTTGTACATGTAAGTTCTTTGGCTTCTCCATTTCCTATACTATTCCTAACCACCTCCAGTCTATTTTGTACCTACCATTTCTGCTTTTTATTTCTTGTATCTTCCCCCCTTTTTCCGCCTCCTCCTTCCTGCTGATAACCCTCCATGTGATCTCCATTTCTGTGATTCTGTTCTAGTTGTTAGCTGTGGTTTTTGTTCATTTTCTTTTTTTAAATTTAATTGTTGTTCCAGTCCAGTTTCTGTCTTTTATTCCCATCCCAGCCCTCCTCACCTCCCTCCCATTTCCACTCCTCCTAGTTTTTGTCCATGTGTCCTTTATACTTGTTCCTGTAAACCCTTCCCGTTCTCCCCTGAAATTCTGTCCCCTTTCCCCTCTGGTTAGACTGTTCCCTATTTTAATGTCTTTGGTTATATTTTGCTTATTTGTTGTTTAGGTTCCTGTTAAAGGTCAGATCATATGCTATTAGTGTTTCACTGCCTGGCTTATTTCACTTAGCATAATGCTTTCCAGTTCCATCTATGCTGTTGCAAAGGGTAGGAGCTCCCTCTTTCTTTCTGCAGCATACAATTCCATTGTGTAAATGTACCATAGTTTTTGGATCCACTCATTTACTGATGGACACTTAGCTTGCTTCCAACACTTGACTATTGTAAATTGTGCTGCTATGAACATTGGGATGCATAGGTTCTTTTGGATTGGTGTTTCAGGGTTCTTAGGATATAGTCCCAGCAGTGGAACTGCTGGGTCAAAAGGCAGATCCATTTTTAGTCTTCTGAGAAAATTCCACACTATTTTCCATAGTGGTTGTAACAGTCTGCAATCTCATCAACAGTGCACTAGGGTTCCCTTTTCTCCACAACCTCTCCAACACTTGTTATTTGTTGCTTTGTTTATGATGGCCATTCTTAATGGTGTGAAGTGGTATGTCATTGTGGTTTTAATTTGCATCTCTCTGATAGCTAGCGATACTGAGCATCTTTTCACGTGTCTCTGGATCCTCTGTATGTCCTCCTTGGAGAAGTGTCTGTTCAAGTCCTTTGTCCATTTTTTAATTGGGTTGCTTGTCTTCTTAGAGTGGAGTCATGTAAGTTCTTGATATATTTTGGAGATTAAACCCTTGTCTGAGGTATCAATCGCGAATATGCTTTCCCATACAGTTGGTTCTCTTTTTATTTCAATACTGTTTTCTTTAGCTGTGCAGGAGCTTTTTATTTTGATGAGGTCCCATTTTTTTATTCTTTCCTTTATGTCCCTTGCTCTAGAGAACATATCAGTAAAAACATTGCTGCATGAAATATCTGAGATTTTCCTGCCTATGTTCTCCTCTAGGACTTTAATGGTGTCACAGCTTGTACTTAAATCTTTTATCCATCTTGATTTTTTTGCATGGTGTAAGTTGGTGCTCGAGTTTCATTTTTTCCACATAGCTGTCCAGTTCTTCCAACACCATTTGTTGAAGAGGCTAGTGGTACTTCATTTTATGTTGCTGCCCCCTTTGTCAAATATTAATTGACCGTAGAGACCTGGTTTTATTTCTGAGCTGTTTGTTCTGTTTTATTGGTTCGTGTGCCTGTTTTTATGCCAGTACCATGCTGTTTTGATTACAGCGGCCTTGTAATACAGTTTAGTATCAGGTATTGTGATCCCTCCTACTTTGTTCTTCTTTCTGAAAATTGCTGCAGCTATTCAGGGTCATTTATGGTTTCATATAAAGTTTTTAAGTGTTTCTTCTGTAACTGTGAAATATGCCATTGGTACTTTAATAGGTATTGCACTGAATCTGAAAATTGCTTTGGGTAGTATGGACATTTTCATGATGTTAATTCTTCCGAACCATGAACACAGTATATGTTCCCATTTGCTTGTATCTTCCTTGATTTCTTTCTGCAGTATTGTGTAGTTTTCTGAATACAGGTCTTTTACCTCCTTGGTTAGGTTTATTCCTAGGTTCTTTATTTTTCTTTTTGCTATATCGAATGAGATTTTTTTTTTTAAATTTTGCTTCTGCTGTTTTATTGTTGGTACACAAAAATGATTTCTTGATATTGACTTTGTATCACGCTGTTTTGCCAAATTCATTTATTACGTCCAGCAGTTTTTTGGCCGAGTCTATAGGATTTTCTATGTACAATATCATGTCATCTGCAAACAATGACAGTTTTGTTTCCTCCTTTCCAATTTGGATGCGTTTATTTCCTTTTCTTGTCTGATCACTGTGACTAGGACTTCCAATATCATGTTAAGTAAGAATAGTAAAAGCGGACATCCTTGTGTTGTTCTGGATCTTAGGGGGGAAGCTTCTGTTTTTGCCTATTCAGTATGCTGTTGGCTGTTTGTCTCTCATATATGGCCTTTATTATGTTCAGGAATGCTCCCTGTATTCCCACTTTGCGGAGTGTTTTTATCATATATGGTTGCTGTACCCTATCAAATGCTTTTTCTGCATCTATTGACATGATCATGTGATTTTTGTCTTTGCTTTTGTTTATGTGATGTATTACATTGACTGATTTGCAAATATTGTCCCATACTTGCATCCCTGGGATGAATCCCACCTGGTCATGGTGTACGATCTTTTTAATGTATTGTTGGATGTGGTTTGCCAATATTTTGTTGAGGATTTTAGTGTCTATATCCATCAGTGATATTGGCTTGAAGATTTCTTTCTTTGTTGTGTCTTTCGTTTTGGGGTTAGGATGATGCTGGCTGGCTTCATAAAAAAAATCTGAGAGTCTTCCATCATTTTGGATATTTTGGAATACTCTGTGAAGGATAGGGGTTAGCTCTCCCTTAAATGCTTTGTACAATTCTCCTGTGAAGCCATCTGGTCCACGGCTTTTGTGTGTCGGGAGTTTTTTGATTACTGCTTCAATTTCATCTGCTGTTATTGATCTGTTGAGGCTTTCTGCTTCTTCTTCATTGAGTTTTGGAAGATTATATTTTTCTAGAAATTTTGTCCATTTCACCTAGGTTTTCAAATTCCTTGGCATACAATTCTTTGTAGTAATTTCTTACAATCTTTTGTATTTTTGTGGTATTGGTTGTAATCTGTCCTCTTTCATTTCTGATTGTGTTTATATGGGTCCTCTCTCTTTTTTTCTTGATGAGCCTGCTTAAAGGCTTTTCGATTTTGTTTATCTTTTCAAAGAACAAGCTCCTGGATTCACTGATCCTCAGAACTGTGCTTTTAGTCTCTATGTCATTTAATTCTGCTCTGATCTTGGTTATATCCTTCCTTTTACTTGTTCTGGGCTGTCTTTGTTGTTGTTCTTCCAATTCTTGTAGGTGTAGGCTTAGGTTGTTTGTTTGAATTGTTTCTATCTTTTTTAGGTAGGCCTGTATCACTATGAACTTCCCTCTCAGGATTGCCTTCGCTGTGTCCCATAAGTTTTGGGTTGTTGTGAATTCATTTTTGTTTGTTTCCAGAAATTTTTTGATTTTTTCCTTAATTTCATTCTTGACCCATTCATTGTTTAATAGCATGCTATTCAGTCTCCATGATTTTGAGTGTTTTGGGCTTTTTCCTTTGGGGTTGGTTTCTAGCTTCAGTCCTTTGTGGTCAGAGAAAATGCTTGGTATGATTTCAATTTTCTTGAATTTTTTGAGACTTGTTTTGTGACCTATTATGTGGTCTATATTTGAAAATGTTCTGTGTGCATTTGAAAAGAATGTGTATTTAGCTTCTTTGGGATGAAGGGCTCTCTATATATCAGTTAAGTTTATTTCATCTAGGGCATTGTTCAATGCCACAATATCTTTGGTGGTATTTTGTTTGGAAGATCTGTCCATTTTTGACAGTGGGGTGTTGAAATCCCCTAGTATAATTGTGTTGCTGTCAATATCTTTCTTGAAGTCCTCTAAGATATTCTGTATGTATTTGGGTGCTCCTATGTTGGGTGCATATATGTTTACAATGTTTATGTCTTCTTAGTGGATTCTTCCCTTGAGTATTATGAGGTGACCATCTGGGTCTCTCTTTTATGGCCCTTTTTTTAAAGTCTATTTTGTCTGATATGAGTACTGCTACTCTGGCTTTCTTTTCCTGTCCATTTGGTTGTAAAATATGTTGCAGCCCTTTACTTTCAGTCTGTGTAGGTCTCTTGTCCTGAGGTGGGTCTCTTATAGGCAGTATATGTGTGGGTCATGCTTTCTTATCCATTCAGCTCTTCTATGTCTTTTGATTGGAGCATTTAATCTATTTACATTTAAGGTTGTTATTGATAGGTACTTATTCACTGCCATTTTTGCATCTGTGTTCCTCTCTCTTTTTCTTCCTTTCCTTAAAGCAGTCCCTTCAGCATCACTTGCAGAGCTGGTTTGGTGAAGGTGTATTCTTTTAGACTTCTTTTGTCTAGGAGGCTCCTTATTTGGCCTTCTATCTTGATTGAGATCCTTGTTGGGTAAAGTAGCCTCAGTTGCAGGCCTCTGGTTTTCATTAGTTGGAATATTTTTTGCCATTCTCTTCTGGCTTCGAGCATTTCCATTGAGAAGTTAGCTGCTAAGCTTATCGGGGCTCCCTTGTATGTTACTTCCTGTTTCTCCTTTGCTGCCTTTAAGATTCTTTGTCTTGCAATTTTGCCATTTTAATTATGATGTGTCTTGAAGTGAGCCTCTTTGGGTTCCTCTTGACTGGGACTGTGTTTTCTGGATTTGTGTGGCTTTTTCTCTCATCAGATTAGGAATGTTTTCCATGATTAGATTTTCAAATAGATTTTCTATCCCTTGCTCTTCTCCTTCTCCTTCTGGTACCCCTAGTATATGGATATTATTACATTTCATATTGTCTTTCATTTAGGATGTGAGGTTGATCTGGCTGCGACATCTGTCACACCACTGATCGTCAGGGTTTATTCGGCTGATCTGGCTGGCTAGGCGGGTGTTCCCTTCCTCCCTCACCGATCCATGTGCGTCCCTCCTGAAGTTGCGCGCTTGGTCAAAGAGCACGACCTTCCCAACTAGAGGAGTGGACCAGTCTTCGGTCAAGGGTATACGAGTAGCTGCGCTCCCCTGCCAGAACCTCCAAACAAGCTCTCATATTGTCTTTCATTTATGTTAACCCTGTTCATTCTTTCTGAGCCCCTTTTCCTGTTCTTGCTATTTCTGTTTTTTTTTTCTGCTTTATTCTCCAGTTCACTCTTCTGATCTTCTGCTTCATCAATCCTGCTTTTGATTCCTTCTACTGTGTTCTTCAGTTCAGAAATTGTATTCTTCATTTCCTCTTGGCACTTGTTGATAGTTTCTATTTCCTTTTTCATGTTGATATAGTTTGCAGTTAGTTCACTGCGGTTTCCCTGTAGTTTCTGGTAATTCACTGTGACCTCATTGAGCTTCCTGATAACCATTGTTTTGAACTCAATATCTGAGAGTTGACTTGCCTCTATTTCACTTAACATTCTTTCTGAGGCTTCCTCCTTTCCTTTCATTTGGGGATTGTTTGTTTGTCTTTCCATTGTTTGTGAGACTCTTCTTGTTAGCCTCAGTTTCTTAAATTGATCTGTTCTGGCTCCATGGGTTTATGGTGTGAACTTTTTTGGTAGAGTACCTGTGAGCTTCAGTGGTGCAGTCTCCTTGATCTCCCAAGCTCACTGGTCTTGGGCTGTCATTTAAGTTGGCTCTGTGTTTGTTTTTGGGATGATTGTTGTTGGGTCATTTTTTGGTGGGTCCTTCCCACCAGCTGGTTAAATGAGGGTCATTCTTTCCATCATGTCTTGTATTTTGCTGTGCTGGTTAGGGCAGGTTGTGTTGAAGTTCTTTTGTCTGTGTGTACAAGGTTTTGAGGATTCTCTCTTGTTCTTGTTCTGTTGTTTGTACTGGGTAGTTTCTGTACTATTTAGTTGTACTGTGTAGTTGAACTCTACAGTAATAGAGTTCAGGAAACTATGAAGTGGGCTAACATCTGGGAGGGGTGTTGTGTAGTATTTACAATTGTATGGAACAACCAGTATTTACAATAATATTAGAGCAACAATCATATGACAGAATGTATGTGATCTGGATAACAAGAATAGGGAGTATAGGACCTTGAGTCCTATAGGACCTTGTGTGCTCATGGGACAGAAGTGAAGTGAAGGACAGTAAATTAGCAATACACTATGAAAGAGAGAATAGGGGACAGGTGTCAAACAATTCAATACAACCAGCCAAGCAAAGAAGCGTAAACAGAAAGAAGAGGAATACTAAAATACTGTTAAAATATAAGATGTAGCCCTGGCTGGCATAGCTCAGTGGATTGAGCTCAGGTTGCGAACCAAAGTGTCACAGGTTCGATTCCCAGTCATGGCACATACCTGGGTTGCAGGCCACGGCCTCCAGTAACTGCACATTGATGTTTCTCTCTCTCTCTTTCTCCCTCCCTTCCCTCTCTGAAAATAAATAAATAAAATCTTAAAAAATATATAAGATGTAAGAATAATGAAGAAATAATAATACAAATATGCAATAAGTTGCAGGTTCTCTGTAATAGCAAAGTGAAATTTGTCTGTCTCAGCTGTTGGGATGCCCCCTCTTTGGGTCCAACTTTGGTGTTTTCACAGTTCCAGGTTTTTTGTCTGACTTGTGGGTATTTAAAAAAAAAGATGCAGAAAAAGGAAGGAAGAAGTGATAAAATTGGAAAGAAACGGGGAAGGAATAAAACAAGAAAGAAGGAGAGAGAGGAAAAAGGGATTGAGAGATTAAAAAAGTAAAAATTAAAACATAAAAAATGACTTAAAAAAATAAAGCATCTTGGTGGTTTCAAACTGGGCACACTGGTTTTTCTGGTCTTGCTGGCTGCAGCCAGCTGAGGGGTTTTTCTCCCTTCCCAATCAGCACTTAGTCAGCCTCCCCACTGGCTAGCCGGGCACTCTCCCCAGAGCTAGCCTGGCGCCTCTCCATGGGGCCCTGGGTGCGGCATCCAGGCCTTTCTCAGAGCACACTTTCTGCTGTGGGCTGGGGCCTCTTGCAGATTGTGGGCACATGTGCTTGGTTAGGCTGTCTCTGGCCCCACAGGTTGGGGTACATACCCTTCCCAGTGCTATGGGGGCATGCAGGACCTCCCGAGTCCCCTTGGAAGTGCTGCCCAGCTGGGTGGAGAGGCAGCCAGAGTGATTTCTGCAGGAGAATTCCCCAAATAGTGTTTCTTTTTCCCCTTTTCCTTTTGAGAAATTCCTCCTACTCAAGCCTGCTGCTCCATACAGCGGTCTGTCCTCTCCCACAGTCCAATTCTCCAGCTAGATGGGGGACTATCGGGGTCAGATCCCATCAGGGTGAGACTCTCAAGTCTCCCGAGCTGATGTCCACAGACTCTGTGGGTGCTCATAGTCCTTGTGTGTTTGCCACTTAGTCTTTATTCCCCTCTCTGCGACTTCAAGCAACCAGGTCACTCCCCATGCTGCTCAAATCTTGTTTGGTCGAGGAGGAAGCAGTTGACCCAGCTCTCTCCCAAGGGTCCTATGGCAGACATGGCAGGTGCTGGGTCTGGGACTGTAGCTGCCCTGGTCCCTGCACTGGTCCCCGGGACCTTATTGTCCTGAAGCAGTCTCCTTACCGTCTGGTTTCTCAATGTCTGCTACAATTTTGGTCTCCTATTTTTCATATATGCTGGAGTACTGTTGGCTGTTTACTGTGTCCCTCTGCAGATTAGCTAGGTTTTTCTCCTGTGTGTATGGGGAAGTGGAATCTGCTCCCTCCTACCTTGCCATCTTTCTCTCCCCTCTCATTTTCTTTTTTTTATATTCAATAGTTGATAGCTGTGAGTTTCTTGTCATTTTACCATTCATGGTTTTGAACTTCTTTTTCTTAGATAAGTTCTTTTAACATTTCTTATGATACAGCCTTGGTGATTATGATTTCTTCATCTGGGAAGCACTTCATCTGACCTTCCACTCTAAATGATAGCTTTGCTGGATAGAGTATTCTTGGATGTAGGTCCTTGCCTTTCATGACTTGGAATACCTCTTTCCAGCCTCTTCTTGCCTGCAAGGTTTCTTTTGAGAAATCAGCTAATAATCTTATGAGTAATCCTTTGTAGGTAACTGTCTCCTTTTCTCTTGCTGCTTTTAAGAGTCTCTCCTTCTCTTTAATCTTGAGTAATGTAATTATGATGTGCCTTGGTGTGTGCTTCCTTGGATCTAACTTCTTTGGGACTCTCTGAGCTCCTGGAGTTCCTAGAAGTGTATTTGCTTTGTTAGATTGGGGAACTTCTCCTTCATTATTTTTTTCAAGTAAGTTTTCAATGTGTTGCTGTTTTTCTTTTCTTTCTGGCACCCCTATGATTTAGTTGTTGGAATGTTTAAAGTTGTCCCAGAGTTTCCTAAGCCTCTCCTCATTTTTTTGAATTCTTGTTTCTTCATTTTGTTCCAGCTGAATGTTTATTTCTTCCTTTTGTTCCAAATTGTTGATTTGAGTCCTATTCCCTTCCCTTCACTGTTGGTTCCTTGTCTATTTTTATTTCCCTTTGTATAGCCTTTAGTTCTTCCTTTATGTCGCAGCCATACTCAGTAATTTCTGTGAGCAACCTCATTATCAGTGCTTTGAAGTCTGCATCTAACAGGTTGCCTATATCCTTGTCCCTTGGTTCTGTTTCTGGAGATCTGATCTGTTGTTTAATTTGGGCCATATGTCTGTCTCAGCACTCCTGTTTCATTGTAAGGGGTGGAGCCTTAGATATTTCCCAGTGCAGGGCAACACACTTTACTTTGTTGTGGTGCTGTATGTGGAAGAGGGGTCAGAGAAGGAACAATGCTGCTTGCTAGAGTCACTTTCAGTCACTTCTCCCACTACCCACAAGTAAATTGTGCCCTTTCAGGTGTGGCCCTGGTGCTGATTCCTGGGTAGGTGGGCTTGTGTGCATTCTAGGACCCCGTGGGCCCCCCCAATGGACTCTCCTGTGAGGCTGGCAGTTTCTTCTACCACTACAACCCCCACTGGTTTTTACAGATAGGTTTTTGAGGCCTTCTTTTCCCATGCTGGAACCCTGGGTTGCATGGTCTGTATCGCTCCCCAGATGTTCCTCTTGGTTTATCTCCATGCGAATATGGAGCTGCCTGGTCCACCAGCTGCTGACTCACCCACCCAGTCTGCCAGCTGCCACCTTGCTGCAAGTCCTCTCCATCCTGGCTGCTTGTCTCCACCCCTCCTATCAGTCTGGTTGAATGTTTCTTCAATTCCTTGGTTATTGGACTTCCATACAGTTTGATTTTCTGGCTGTTCTGGACTTTCATACAGTTCAATTTTCTGGCAGTTCTGTTTTTTTTGTGTGTGTGTTTAAATTGGTTATCTTTCTTTTGGCTTTTTGAGAAAGCAAAGCTTATTTTCTATGCCTCCATTTTGGCCAGAAACCTGCAGTAGCATTTTTCTAAGCCATTTAAAATCCTTTCAGTATCAAGGTCAGCAGAAATAAACACACTTAAATACAGTTAAAAAAAGTGACATTAAAGTCAGTGTGGGAGAAAGGATGTCTACTCTGGTCTCCCTAGAAACTGCTTTTCTAGGTATCCTCTTCTCTCTTTCCCTTATTTGTCTAACATTTCAGAGATTATTACTGACCATATCCTAGGTGAGTTACCTGTCATTTTGTTACCTATGTTGAAAACTCTCCTCTTAGATCAACTGATCAATCATTTGATCAATTGTTGGCTGCAGCCCCTCTCTTCCTCCTCCCTCTTTGCCAAGGGTGAGGGAAATGGGCACGTGTGTCTAAAACACAACTTTTGGGACACTGGTTGCATACAGGTACATGGAGCATCCACATAAACATGATGATCACAAATTGAAACTTTTTGAATAAAACCGGAGTCTATGAGTTCAGATATAAATGAATGAATAAATACATACATAGTAGAGAAGAGAAAGCCCCACAAAGCCTCAACGTACTGCCCTCCAAATACTTACTAATTAATGAGTATCAAACACAAATGAACTTTACAGTGGAGAGACCTGGCAGATACCATCTTATTAAATGATAAAAGTTAACATTGTCAGTAGAAATCTGCATCATGTGCCTTCTAACATCAAGCATTAAAGAGAATACAGCATAACTCTAGTGTTACTCCTAACAAAAATGCCTAAATCATGAGGAAACACCAGCCAAATCTAAATGAAGAGACATTGTGAAAAGTAACAAGCCACTACTCACGGACCAGTGAAAATGCTTTAGAACCGCAAATATGCATGAGAACATAAGATAGACTGAAGCTTAGAGGAAAGGCACACTAATTATAAATGGAATTTAGTCATTTTAAAAGTTCTTTTTAAGATTTTGTATGTTTTTTAAAGAGAGGGAGAGACATCGAATGGTTGCCTCTTGCACAGCCTTAACCAGGGACTTTGCCCACAACCCAAGCGTGTGCCCTGACCAGGTATTGAACCAGTGATTTATAAGCTGGTGCTCAATCCACTGAACCACACCAGCCACAGCTAAATTTAGTCATTTTAAACACAGCTTTGGCTGGGCTCTTTATCTATATTTGTAATACAGTAATACATGTAATTCTTTACGAATTAAATAACCTTGATATGGTGGCAGGTTTAAAAAGCACTCTAATTTCAAAGAAGTGATACTGAGATACCTGTAACACTATAATATAGTATGAAAATATCTAAGATTTCTATTAATGACAAAGTTGGTTAGTTAATACTACTGTAGCTTGTTGCCTACATTCATAATTGAAGAAAATGTTAAATATATGTCAATGAAAAAATGTACTCTTTTTCTGAGTTTATAGATCCCTGAATTCTATGCCTGAATTTTCTGGGACACATGAGGGTTAAGAACCCCTAAAATGGCTCCTTGTTGTTCTCAGATAAACATTTCTGTCATACGGCTTAAGTGGAACTTCATGGTCTGCCTGCCACCAGTCATCCTGTCTTGACCCTTGTTATTTTCTAGCTCACATTCGACTGAGTAAAACCCTTACCTGCAGACTTCTGCAATGCTATTGCTTGCAACATTCTTCCCATACTTTTTGCCTGGCAAACTCCCAATCATGTGACAAGTGTAAGTTCCCATCAGTGCTTCAGGAAACCAAGACTGTGTTGGATGTACTTCTACTGCTCCTATTGCACCCACACTTACTACCCTGTCACAGAATACTGTGTGAAAATTGCACCCCCTCATGAAACTGGAAGCACTGTAACTGTTTCTCGCCACTATTTGCATGCTGTGTGGCACAGAGTAGGTACTTCAATAATTGTGGAAGAATGGGAAAAAAAAAAGAAGGAAAATTCCTAATTGCTGTTTCTTGATTTTGAATTCTGCCATGAATTCCTGACTAACTCTCTAAATGCAAGCTATTTGTCACAATGGGAACCAGTTAATAGTGATTAATATCACTATTTTTGTTGGAAAAATCACTTAGTGTGATGATTGAAAATGAAGGACATTATCACTATTACTATAAATCCGCATGAGGAAAGTTTTATTACCTTGCAATACTAAGTAAAAAAACCTACATTTCTGCATAAAATAAAATTATACCAGGAGATTGTACACATCTATAGTGATTCTCGACTATGCACACGATTCCAGAATGGTGTTGGTGGTGGCGGTGGTGGCAGTGGTGGAGGGATTACAGAACCCTTCTCAAAAAGTGTTACCAAAATTGATGAAATAGAGGACGAGTTTTCAAACTATATGTCTCTCAATCTCTGTTGTACTCAGCTACTGCTGCTGAGAGGAATGTGTGGTCATCTTCAAAGTTCACTATGGTGGTCAAAGAATGAGAACCACTGTTTTAAATTTGTCCAACAGCAGATCTCAAGCAACACTGTGTCAATTGATCTGGTAAAAAGAACCCCTGATAAAAAAATGTTTTCTGTATTCCTTTAGGCAGGCTGAAGAAGGGGAGGGAGCCAGGGAAAATTCAAACTACCACAATGGCATGAAGTTTTTAATGCCATGTTAGGAATTGAAAACATAAACAGGTTGGAAGTGGGCCAAAAAAAAAAAAAAAAGCAATGAGACAAATGAACCAAAATCAGACTACAAATTGCTGAAGGGGTAAAACAAGGAAGTCTTGTTCTGAGGACAGGGGTGGATCCACTCTGACTAGAAAGTGTGTCTGAGTAGTGACAGGTCAGAGTGTAACTACAGAGGACTCTGAATGACTAAATTCTAGGCAGATCAAAGCGCTAATGGTTTCCTTTGGGAAAATTAACCTAAGCATCCTAAACAGGATGAATTAAAGGGTTGAGAATACAGGTAGAGAAACGAATGATGAATAATAAACTGCTTGACACATATTAACTAACAAATTCACCACTAGAAGATAGAGCCTGCCACATGTGATCAGAAATGGTGTAAGGATGCAGGAAAGTCATTGCACATTTTACTTCTGTGGCATCTTAATTTAATACAAGTAAAGAATACCATTTGTCAATAATTTTAATTCACAAGGCCTGCTTTCCTCTCTTTGGTTGTATCTGACCGTCCCTGGAGTTTTCATGAGAAAGATCTAATGTAAATCAAACGAACAGAAAAAGAATAAAATACTACGTTTAATTTTAAAAAGCCCACACAAAAACCTGTTTAAATTAAAAAGTCCATAAAATATTTAAAAAGTAGTTTTACGTAACCATTTCATATTAAACTAGGGAACTTAATCTTTACCGTTAATACAGGGAAGTTTTAGAAATGTCTTTTACTTAATACACACGGTCCAATGAAGCATTAAAGTTTATGATAGGGTACTATTTCTTTACCGTTGATCATAAAACCAGGAAATTATCGGCCGGTTAATTTTTATGGTTGACATTTTTACGATTAAATAAAAGTCATCTATTAGGACAACCTCCCCAAACTGGTCGTACAAGCTTAATATGTGGTTTGGTATGTCTGGGTGGGGCAACTGGTCAAAATGACCTGCGGCCCTGAGAACCCCTTCGTTCACAGGAAGGACCCAGCACCAAGCAAAAGGGACAAATTCAGTGCTGTACTAAGGCACGCCCACTGCTCTCACCAACGAATTTGTAACGCTAGCGACACTTCCCAGAGCTACCCGCACCTTACCCACCTCCCCAGGTCCCCAGCCCCACCGCTTGAGGAGCTCGGTGGCGCCCGTGAAAAGGGCCTCTCCCTACCTGCGCCAGGACAGTGAGTCTGCCCTGCGGTGCCGCCACATTCAAGCGACCGTGGTACAAAGCCACTCCCGCTCCTGCCAGCGCCACGCTGGCCACTGACGCCGCCACGGATCCAGAGGCCCGCACAGTTTGCAAGCCCGCAGTCACTCCACGCAGCAGCCTACTACCCCCAGCCGCTAGCCGAGAGACCCAGGCAGCCACTGCCGCTGCCGCCGCCGCCATCTTTGCGGAAGCGCCCTCGACTCATCACGCGAGAACCCCTTATCCGTGGGTCTCGCGCGGCTTCCGTACTGTCTCGAGGGCGTGATCCTTGCGAACGCCGGGGCAGGCTGGGGGGCCATCGGGTGGGGGTGGGTACGGAGGAACTGCTTTCGGCTGCCGAGGTTCGAAGGAAGTGGAAAAGGCCAGGACAGCCAGACAAGACTGCAGGCAAAGGCTAGACGGATCCCTGTGGTGGAGGAAGTGCCCTGGAGGATGTGTCCCCTGTCCGTAAGCGAGGTATCGCCTGTTGGTCACTGAGGGATCCGGGTTGCGGGCTCCGCCCCTCATGAGAAGCGGCAAAATTATTTGATAGTAATTGTGATCAGCTGTGCGGTTCGCCTCCGGTTCGCCTCCAACAGGCGCATTTTAACAGTGAACTCATCCCTGAAAGGTTTGGGACGCAGAGCCCAGTTTTCTGCCTATTCCCAAGTACATTTGCTCTCGATGCCTTAGCTTACCTGTATTAACGGTTTCTTAAATTGTCCTGTTATTCAGAAGTCTGCAGATACTTTCGCACAGGCCATTTAAAATACCGTGGATCAAGCTATCAGGCCTGTAGTGAGCACCCTTGATATAAAGAATTTTTCTACTTGACTCACTTAAGTAGCTAAGTTAGCTTGTTTAAATTCGATTTTTTAAATTGTGGTAAAATACACATAACATGGAATTTACCATCCTAACCAATTTCACGTCTAAGGTTCAGGGGTATTAAGTACTTTCACACTCATGTGCAACCATCACACCATCCATATCCAGAACTTTCTTCATCTTGCAAAAACCTAGTAAAGTTAAAAAAAAATTCAGTGTATGGTCACATTCTTTAAAAAATATTGCTGCTTTTCAATTACAGTTATATTCAATATTATCTTGTGTTAGTTTGAGGTGTGTAACATAGTTAGACAATCATATACTTTACAAAGTGGTCCCCCCTATATTTCAACTACCCACCATACATAGCCTGGCACCATACATAGTTAATGGAATATTGACGGTCTTGCCTATCCCCTGTTTTGTAACTGCCAATTTGTATTTCTTAATCCCTTCATCTCTCTCACCTAACTCCCCAATCCCCCTCCCACCTGGTGACCATCAGTTTGTTCTGTGTATCTACCTATTCTCATGTTCTTGATTGCTCTTTTGTGTGTGTGTTTTTTTTTTTTTGCCAAATTATATCCTATCCCAGCCAACTCATTTAGATGAAGTAAATTCTTAAAAACTCTCAGACAAAGCCACTCTCTTTATTTCATGCAATCACTATTTATTGAAGGTTGAATTTAGATTCTGTCCTGATAAGGTGTTTGGTGGTATCTGTTATACCATCTGGGGCCAAGTCAGATGCAGGAGCACCTCTACCCAATATCCCTGTCATCATCAGGGGCCCAGATATTTTCCCCAGTATGAGTTGGAACATTACCTCAGTCCTGGTTGTTCCATTGGTCATAAGAAACGATTTCACTGAGGCAGATAATGGCTTTATTTTGTTGCCTCTGACCCTCCACCCTTTGGTATTTACTTTTCAGTATCAGTCTACTTCAGAAACTTTGTTCAGCTTCTGAAGTGTCCCTGGCCATTAGAAACTTTATTAGAGCATGCAGAAACAGAGCCAAAGTCAAAGGTGCCAAGAGTCCTGACCTTGTCCTGGCTGGTGTGGCTCAGTGGATTGAGGGCCAGCCTGCAAACCAAAGGGTCACTGGTTGCATTCTCAGTCAGGGCCCATGCCTGGGTTGCAGGCTAGGTCACCAGTTGGGGCTGCATGAGAGGCAACCACACATCAATGTTTCCCTTTCTCCCCCACTTCCCCTCTGTGTGAAAATAAATAAATAAAATCTTAAAAAAAAAAGAGTCCTGATCTTGCTTACAGGCACTACCATCTTGAAGTTTTGCAAAACCAACTGAACACAAGGACCATACTAAATTTGATTTGACTGCTTGATTCCTCAGATCATTTTGTCATAATCCACCCTTAGTTCCTGCTCCTTTTGTCTTAGCCAGTTTGACTAAATCAGTCTGTAGTTGGAGTGTCCTCATGTTGTCCCCAGCTGCTGGAAACCACTTTCAGTGCCTTCCAATGGAGGAAGTACATCACACTCACTGTGCACAGATATGTGAACCAAATCACAGGGTTTGAATCCTGACTCTGCTGGAATCTGGGGCAAATTACTTAATTTCTGAGTCTCAGTTTTTTCCATTGTAAACAACTCTCATGGTTTGGGGTTGGGGGATTAAATGAGAATTCTATGGGAAATGATCTGGCACATGGTCGACTCACCATAGATGACATTTTACCCTCCTTGAGATCTGGCTCACTCTTGCCTTCTAATCACAAATAAGCTTGATTGGTGGTTGTTGATTCCAGATCACTAGCCCACCTAACCTGAGAATTTTTTGGTTGATCTTGTATACCTCTGGTCCATTTTTCACCTCTGCTGACTCTAGTACCTCTTGACCTATGCTTTATTTTTCTGGATTGTTGACATCTAGCTTGTTTCTGTGTCCTGCTATTTATAGGATTCCTAGGATACCTTTGGATGTCTTGGATGTCTTACCTTGTAGCTTATTCTTGATTTCCATAGACCACAGTTAAAATGGTATTGTTATTTATACAAATGCTGCTTGATTCACACAATTTCTATAGCCAGTTGATGAAACCCTGCATGTTAGTTAATCATGGCCCCAAGCCCCAAATAGGTGCATATTCCTATTAGAACATTTGGCATATTGAAAAACATTGTGTTTCTCACACAGTTTGGAATCCTGGCTGAGGCTATCTTGTTTTTCTGTTTTCTCAGAGTCCAGCACATACTAGATATTCAATGAAATGAATATATGAATAAGCAAGTGACTAAACAGATGGCACAAATGAAACTAGTGTGCCTATTTACATTCTGTGGGTACCGAACATACAAAAATATATTATTCCTTTTATATAATTTATTTTCCAAGACAAAAATCTCATTTTTTATTTTTTTATTGTTATTCTATTAGAGATGTCCTAATTTTTCCCCCTTTGCCCTTTCCTGTCCAGCCCACCTTGCTGCTCTCACAGTCAGTCCCCACACTATTGTCCATGTCCATGGATCATTCATACATGTTCTTTGATTAATCCCTTCCCCTTCTTTCCACCATTTTCCCCCTCCCACCTCCCCTCTGGTCACTGCCAGTCTATTCCATGCTTTCATGCCTCTGGTTCTGTTTTGCTCATTAGTTTATTTTGTTTATAAGTTCCTGTTATAGGTGAGATCATATGCTATTTGTCTTATACCATGGGCTTATTTCACTTAGCATAATGCTCTCCAGTTGTATCCATGCTGTTGCAAAAGGTAGGAATTCCTTCTTTCTTTTTTGCTGGGTACTATTCCATTGTGTAGATGTACCACACTTTTTTTTTTATCCACTCACTTACTGATAGGCACTTAGGCTGTTTGCAAATCTTGGCTATTGTAAATAGCACTGCTATGAACATGAGGGTGCATAAATTCTTTTGAATTGGGGTTTCAGGATTCTTTGTGTATATTCCTAAGAGTGGAATTGCTGGGTCAAAAGGCAGTTCCATTTTTAATTTTTTGAGAAAATGCCATACTGTTTTCCACAGTGGCTGCATCAGTCTGCATTCCCACCAACAGTGTACAAGGGTTCCCTTTTCTCTACAACCTCACCAGGACACGTATGTTCATTTGTTCATGATGGCCATTCTGACTGGTGTGAAATGGTATCTCATTGTGGTTTTAATTTGCCTCTCTCTGATGGTTAGTGTTGTTGAGCATCTTTTCATATATCTCTGGGCCCTCTGTATATCCTTCTTGTGGAAGTGTCTGTTCATGTCCTTTGTCCATTTTTAATGGGATTGTTTGTCTTCCTGATTTTGAATTGAGTTCTGTATATATTTTGGAGATCAACCACTTGTCCAATGTATCATTGGCAATTATGTTCTCCCATATGGTTGGTTCACTTTTCATTTTAATGATGGTTTCTTTAGCTGTGCAGAAGTGTTTTCATTTGATGTAGTCCTATTTATTTTTTCTTTTTTTCCCCTTGCCCTAGGAGATATATCAGCAAAAATATTTCTACATGAGATATCTGAAATTTTACTGCCCATGTTTTCCTCTAGGACTTTTATGGTGTCTTGACTTATATTTAAGTCTTTTATCCATTTTGAGTTTATTCTGGTGTATGCCGTATGTTGGTGGTCTTGTTTCTTTTTTTTTTGCATGTACCATTCCTGTTCTCCTAACACGATGTAACACAGAGGCTACTTTTACTCCATTGTATGCTCATGCACACTTTGTCAAATATTAATTGACCATAGAGACATGGATTTATTTTTGGGTTCTCTATTCTGTTCCATTGATTAATATGTCTGTTCTTATGCCAGTATCAGACTGTTTTGATTACAGTGGCCTTGTAATATAGTTTGACATCAGATTTTGTGATCCCTCCTGCTTTGTTCTTCTTTCTCAAAACTTCTGAGGCTCTTCGGGGTCTTTTTTGGTTCCATATAGATTTTCGAAATATTTGTTTTAAATCAGTGAAATATGCCATTAGTATTTTAATAGGAATTTTGTTGAATCTATAGATTGCTTTGGGTAGTATGGACATTTGGATGCTGTTAATTTTTCCAATCCATGAAAATGGTGTATGCTTCCCTTTATTTGTTTTTTTTTAAAGATTTTATTTATTTATTTTTAGAGAGGGAAGGGAGGGAGTAAGAGAGAGAGAGAAACATCAATGTGCAGTTGCTGGGGGTCATGGCCTGCAACCCAGGCATGTACCCTGACTGGGAATCGAACCTGCAGCACTTTGGTTCACAGGCCGTGCTCAATCCACTGAGCTATGCCAGCCAGGGCGCTTCCCTTTATTTGTATCTTCCTTAGTTTGTATAGTTTCACTGTTCTGTAGTTTTCTCTGTATGAGTCTTTTAACTCCTTGGTTAATTTTATTCCTGGGTACTATATTTTTCTTGTTGCTATAGTAAGTGGGATCCCCCCCCCCCCCCCACCCAGTTTCTCTTTCTGGCATTTCATTGTTCGTATACAAAAATACCTTCAATTTCTGAATATTGACTTTGTATCCTGCCATTTTGCCAAATTCCCTAATTACGTTGAGTAGCTTTTTGGTGCGCACTAGAGGGTTGTCTATGTACACTATCATGTCATCTGCATATGACAGTTTTACTACCTCTTTTTTAGTTTGATTGTCTTTTATTTCTTTTTCTTGTCTGATTGTTGTGACTAGAACTTCCAGTACTATGTTGAACAAAGGTGGTGAGAGTGGACAGCCTTGCTTGTTCCTGATCTTACCAGGAAAGCTTTTAGTTTTTGCCCATTGAGTATGATGTTGGCTGTAGTTTTCTTGTATGTGGCTTTTATTATATCAAGGTATGCACTGTCTATTCCCTCTTAACTGTTTTTATCATAAATGGATTTGGGATTTTATCAAATGTTTTTTCAGCATCTATAGATAATGATCATGTGATTTTTGTCTTTCATTTTGTTTATGGGGTGTATTTTGTTTTTTGATTTGCAACTATAGTACCATCCTATAGTACCATTCATCCCTGAGAAGAATTCTTCTTGTTATGGTGTATGATATTTTTAGTGTATTCCTGGATCTGGATTGCCAATATTTTGTTGATGATTTTAGCATCTATGGTCATCAGAGATTTTGGCTTGTAGTTTTTTTCCTTTGTTGTGTCTTTACCTGGTTTTGAAATTAGTATAATACTGACCTCATAAAAAGACTTTGGGAGTCTTCCATCACCTTGAATTTTTTGGAATATTTTGAGAAGAATGGAGGTTAGTTCTTCCCTAAATGTTTGATAGAATTTGCCTGTGAAACAGTCTGGTTAAGGGCTTTTGTGTGCCAAGGTTTTTTTAATTTCTGCTTCAATTTCAGTAGTTGTTATTGGTGTATGCAGGCCTTTTGCTTCTTGTTGATTCAATTTTGGAATATGTATTAAATTTGTAGATATTTGTCCATTTTGCCCAGGTTGTCCAGTTTCTTTGCATATAGTTGTTCTTAGTAATTTCTTACAATTCTTTGCATTTCTGTGGTATCAGGAGTAACTTCTCCTCTTTTGTTTCTGATTTTATTTATTTGGATACTCCTCTGTTTTTTTTTTTTTTTTTTTTGATGAATCTGGATAAAGGCTTGTCAATTTTATTTATCTTTTCAAAGAACCAGCTCCTGGATTCAGCGATCCTTTAAATTGTTCTTGTAGTCTCTATGTCATTTAGTTAAAAAAACTCCTTTTAAATTATTATCTTTTGTTGAAAAATTTAGACTTACTTGTAATTAGGTTTTGTGTGTTGTGTGTCCAAGTCCCTTGAACTCCATAAGATTTAATGTTTTCAGCAGTCTGGCCAAGATGGAGGCACAGGTAGAAACGCTTCGTTTCCTAGCACAACCAAAAGAAGGATAACAACCAATTTAAAAACAAAAAACAACCATAATTGCCAGGAATTCAGATTGTGTGGAGGTATGACAACCAAGGAGTTAAAGAAACATTCATCCAGATAGGTAGGAGAGGCGGAGATGGGCAGTGGTGCTGAGATGATGCATGGCAAAGTAGTGGCTGGTGGACCGCAGTCACACATTCGTATGCCATAAGCCACGAGAAACTATTGGGGAGCAAGATAGACCTCAGAACCCAGGGTTACACCGTGGGAAACTAAAGACTTAAAAACTTGTGGGCATAAAAATCTGTGGGGGTTGTGGTGGTGGGATAAACTCCCAGGCTCATAGGAGAGTCCGTGGGAGAGGACCATGGGGTTCTAGAACATACACAAACCCACCCACCTGTGAATCAGCACCTGAAAGGGCACAATCTGCTTGTGGAAAGCAAGGGAAGTTTTGGAAAGTGGGGCAAGAGCTGAGCAAGTGGCATTGTTCCCTCTCTTACCCCTCCCCCACATACAGTACCACAACACAGCAAAGAAGGTTGTCATGCTCTGGCAAATACCTAAGGCTCCACCCCTTACAATGTAACAGGTGTGCTGAGACTAAAAAATATGGCCTACATGGAAGAACAGATCAAAACCCCAGAAAAAGAACTAAGTGATAAGGAGATAGACAACCTATAAAATGCAGAGTTCAAAACATTGGTAATCAGAATGCTCACAGAAATGGTTGAACTCAGTTGCAAAATGAAGGAAGAAATGAAGGTTATGAAAAGTGAAATAAAGGAAAATATACAGGGAACCAACAGTGAAGGGAAGGAAACTGGTACTCAAATGAACTATTTGAAACAAAAGATAGAAAAAAAACTTCCAACCAGAATAGAATGAAGAAACAAGAATTCAAAAAAAAAAATGAGGAGAGGCTTAGGAACCTCTGGGACAGCTTTAAATATTCCAACATTTGAATCATAGGGGTTCCAGAAGGAGAAGAGGAACAGCAAGAAATTGAAAACTTATTTGAATGAATAATTAAGGAAAACTTCCCTAATCTGGTGAAGGAAATAGAATTCCAGGAAGCCCAGAAAGTCCCAAAGAAATTGGACCCAAGGAGGAAAACACCAAGACATATCATAATTAAGTTACCCAAGATTAAAGATAAGGACAGAATCTTAAAATTAAGAGAAAATGAGACAGTGACCTACAAAGGAGTTCCCATTAGACTATTAGCTGATTTCTTGAAAGAAACCTTTCAGGCAAGAAGAGGCTGGAAAGAAGTATCCAAAGTCATGAAAGGCAAGAACCTACATCCAAGAATACTCTATCCAGCAAAGCTATCATTTAAAATGAAAGGGCAGAGAAAGTGCTTCCTAGATAAGGTTAAGTTAAAGGAGTTCATCATCACCAAGCCCTTATTGAATGAAATGTTAAAGGGGCTTATCTAAGAAAAAGAAGATAAAAAACTATGAACAATGAGAAGACAACAAACTCACAACTATCAACAGCTGAACCTAAAAAACAAAAACTAAGTAAACAACTAGAACAGGAACAGAATCACAGAAATGAAGATCATTTGGAGGGTTATCAGTGGGGAGGGAGAGGGGGAGAATGGGGGGGAAGGTACAGGGAATAAGAAGCATAATAAGTGGGCACAAAATAGACAGAGGAAGGTTAAGAATAGTATAGGAAATGGAGAAGCAAAAGAAGCTTTTGCTTATATGTATGACCCATGGGCATGAACTAAGTTGGGGGGGGGCAGAATTCTGGAGAGTGGTGGAGTGCTGGGAGAATGGGGATAAAGGGGATAATGAAATTGGGACAACTGCAGTAGCATAATCAGTAAAATATGCTAAAGTAAAAAGTACATAGAAAAAAGAGATTTAATGTGTTCAATCTTTTCTTTTGCAGAATAAATACATTATTGTTATAGAACCAATCTCCTGTCAACTAACTATTCTAAATATGAAGTTCTCCCTGACAACTGCTGACATTTGTCTAAGTACATTTTCTGTATTGGTCTTTTTAGTCTCCAGCTTTGTTCAGTTCTTCATCACCAGCTGTAGAGAAAGCCCTTGGCTGGGATGTGTCTTCACCCATGTAGTTTAATAGCAGTCCCCAAGTAAGGAACTGCTTCTAAATTTGTAAGATCTATGCTGTTTTTTAATTTTTATTTTTTATTTTAAAAATATATTTTATTGATTATACTCTTACTGTTCCAATTATTCCCTCTTTGCCACCCTCCACCTGGTAACTCCTTTCCCTCCAGTAATCCCCCCCTTAGTTCATGTTCATGGGTTGTGCATGTAAGTTCTCTGGCTACTCCATTTCCTATACTGTTCTTAACATCTCCCTGTTTGGTACCTATCAATTTGTGCTTCTTAATTCCTGTACCTTTTCCACCATTCTCCTCCTTTCCTCTTGCAACTGATAACCCTCCAAATGATCTCCATATTTGTGATTGTGTTTCTTTTCTGCTTGTTTGCTTAGTTTGATTTTTAGATTCAGTTGATGATAGTTGTGAATTTATTGCCATTTTCATGTTTATAGTTTTGATATTGTTCTTTTTCTTAAATAAGTCCCTTTAACATTTCATATAATAGTGGCTTGGTGATGAAGAACTCCTTTAGTTTTACCTTTTCTGGGAAGCACTTTATCTGCCCTTCCATTTTAAATGATAGCTTTTCTGGATAGGGTAATCTAGGTTGTAGGTCCTTGCTTTTCATCACTTTAAATACTTCTTGCCCATCTCTTCTAGCCTGCTAAGTTCCTTTGGAGAAATCAGCTGACAGTCTTATGTGAATTCCTTTGAAGGTAATTCTGTCCTTTCCTCTTGCTGCTTTTAAGATTCTCTTTATCTTTAACCTTTGGCATTTTAATTTTGATGTGTCTTGATGTGGGCCTCTTTACATCCATGTTGTTTGGGACTCTGTGCTTCCTAGACTTGCATGTCTATTTCCTTTCCCAAATTGGGGAAGTATTCTTTCATTATTTTTTCAAAGAGATTTCCCATTTCTTGCTCTTTCTCTTCTCTTTCTGGCTCCCCTTTGATGGGAATGTTGGATGGAGTTGTACCAGAGGCTTGCTTACACTATGCTTGTTTGTTTATTTTTTTGGATTCGTTTTTCTTCTTATAGTTCTGATTGGTTGTCTTTTGTTTTCTTATGGTCCAAATCATTGATTTAATTCTTGGCTTTATCCTCTCTACTGTTGTTTCCCTGTAAATTGTTCTTTATCTCAGTTAGTATATACTTTTTTTCTGACTGGATCTTTTTTATGTTGCTGAGGACCTCACTGAGTTCTTTGATTATCCTTATAAGCAGTGTTTTGAACTCTGCATCTGATAGATTGCTTATCTCCATTTCGTTTAGCTCTGTTTCTGGAGTTTTGATTATTCCTTTCATTTAGGTCATGTTTCTTTGTCTTATTTTGGCAGCCTTCCTGTGTTTGTTTCAGGTAGAGCAGCTTTGAGTCTGTATCTTGGTATTGTGGCTTAGTGTAGCAGGTGTCCTGTAGGGTCCAGTGGCACATCCTTCCCTATCACCCAAGCTGGGTACTCGAGGTGCACCCTCTGTGTGGGCTGAGTACACACTCTTTTTGTGGTTGAACATTGGTTGTTGTTGGCAGGTCAATCAGAGGAATTTCCCCAGGCCAGTCAGCTACAAGGATTGTCTGTGGCCACTGACCATCAACCTCCACCCTCTGTGGAGGATTAGTGGTGTGGAGTTATGGTGGTGGTGACTCCATATGGAGTCAGGTACATGTGATATGTAGCTGTCCACTGGGTGCACAGGCTCTGGAGTTTCCTGAATGGTGCAGGCCAAGTTCAGTCCCCACCTGTGTTTTGCCTGGGGCTACCCTGCCTGAGCTATAAAGCAATCTGAGATGGCTGCTACTTAAGCTGGGCTTGTAGATTCCCAGGCAAAGCCAAGCTGTGAATCTAGGCTGGCTGCTGGTAGTGATGGGCCTGGGGCTACTTAGGAAGAGGTATGGGGGCTGATGGCTCTCCTAGTCTGTCTGTTGCTTGTTTTGGGGGACTTAGGAAGTTGTGACGCATGAGACAAGACCATCCATTCATATGGAAAAGCAGCTTGGGTATTTTTTAGTTTGGGTGGGGTGGAGTATCTGTGGATCTCCCGGGCAGGGCAAACACTGTTGGATGGATGGAGTTTCAGACATGGCACCAGCCTGCTGGCTCTGTGGCTCTGTGGTGGGAGGGTTCAGAAAAGGGACAATGGCCTCTTCTTAATCCCAGACACTTCATTTCCTTGCCTTATGCCACTGCTGTCCTGATACTGGAGCTCAAAGGAAGTGAGTCTGAGTAAGCCTGTGTGTGAGTTCTTTAAGAGGAACTTCTTGGGATTTCAGCAGTTTCTTCCACAGACTCAATCCCTGTTGGTTTTTGCAGCCAGAAGTTTGGGGAGTTATCTTCCTAGCACTGGAACCCAGGCCTGGGTCTGGGACTCCTTGCTCCTGAGATATCCACCACACATGGGTGTGAGATCAGCCTGTTTGTTATCTGCATCCCTCCTATCAGTCTGGATGAATGTGGTTTCTTTCTTTCTTTTTTTTTTTTTAAGATTTTATTTATTTATTTTCACAGAGGGAAGGGAGGGAGAAAGAGAGAGAGAGAGAAACATCAATGTACGGTTGCTGGGGGCCATGGCCTGCAACCCAGGCATGTACCCTGACTGGGAATCGAACCTGCGACACTTTGGTTCGCAGCCCGAGCTCAATCCACTGGGCTACGCCAGCCAGGGCTGGATGTGGTTTCTTTAATTTTGTAATTGCCAAACTTTCATTGAACTTGATATCTGATGGTCCTGAGTGATGGTTGTTCTATATTTTAGTTGTAATTTTGATGTGGTTGTGTGAGGAGTTGAGCCATGTTTGCCTATACTGCCATCTTGACTGGATATCTTGCAGTAACATTTAATAAATGTTTTGATTGATTAATAAAGATATTAGTATATGTGCTGATTTAAAAAGATTAGGTTTGAAATGCAATTAAATAAATGGAACATAAGTTAGGAAATGGGACCAACTATAGATTTATTTATGTTGTGCACACAGCTTTTGTTACACATGAGGTATATACTTCTCCGTATTTCCATTCGCATGATATCTGTATTGCAGTTTTTTGTAAGAAATACTTAATTTCTTACTCTAGTGTAGATATTGAGAAGCATAACAACTTATTTGGGCAGAAATACAGTGCTTACAAATTTCATAAAAAATATTTTGATGTAGTGAAAAAAGTAGTGAGATAATACAGAGGAATTATTTTATTAATGTAAGAATTGCTTAAACATATTTCCCTAGTGAAAATATCAAAGTTATTGTTGCTGCAGAGAAATCGATACTGAAACACTGCATTTTGATTTTTTGAATATGATAGCAATAATGAATTACCTATCATTTTGAGTGTAGATAAGAGCTGGCCAAACATAGCAGTTTCAGCTACAGAGAGGTGGGAAGGCAGTGAGACTAAGCTATATGAGAGGTCCATAGTGGAGACAGAAGGTGCTATGGACCATTTTCATGCTTCCCCAGACATCTGTGATGGTCCTGGGGACAGGCTTTGAGAAGTCTCTATGGCTGTGGGTCCTTATTAACTGGTAACTTCTCAAAGAGCATCTGCAGTTTCAGAAAGCTATACTGTGTTTGGAAGCATGGTTTTCATGGGTGAACTGCCAGAAACAAATATATGTGAAACATGTGACTATATATGTGTGTGAGTATAACATTTGCATATTTGTGAATAAACAAATATATGTTTGAATTTGTTTGTAGAAAGTATCTTTTTGTATGTGGCAATTGATGTGCTTAGAGGATATCAAAATCAGGAATAAAGTATCACTTGTCCATATATGAAAATTAAATTGTATAGTATAGGTCTGAAACATTCTTAGGGGAAAAAAGAAGGTAGTCTTTTGTTAAAATTTCACAGTGCTTCTCTCTTTGTGAAGCCTTATCAAAGTTCTAAACCCTTTTTCTAACATGTGTGAGCCTTCAAAAATGCTTTCCTCAGAGATCAAAATTTTAAACTTTAGGTTGGGTTAAATACATTGTGTAATTCTTCCTGCAGCTGTTCAAGCTATAATGCTGTAAAATGAGAATTGCTTTTAGGGTGTATTTTTCAACAGAGTGGTTTTGAAAATGAAACCAAATCTTCATGTTCCCCATGACATTGGAATTTAAAGTTATTTTTAGAGGCTCCACTGCAGTCACCGTGTGGAACATTAAAAAACATATTAAAATATAGTAAGCTAAGAGTTAAGACAATTTTCTTCCAACATCTTGTTCAGTAAATAAAAAAGAGGAATACAAATTACATCTTGCTGTTACCTTTTATGCTTTTTCATAGTTATGCTACAACCAAAAAATCATTTTCTTGTGTAAAATATTTCCACTCTTTCAATTATAGCCAGATTTGCTGCCACAGCAGGTAGGGCTTTTATTAACTTGAAAGTATGTTTGGTTTAACTAGGGGATGTGGGATCAAACCCTTCAAGGAAAAGCACATTTTCTCTGAAATGTGGTATCTAAATATAGCCTTGACTAAGTCCCTAGAACACTGAGGTACTGGAAAATGTTCAGGTGTCCCTACTGGCACAGATTTGCTTTTGATTTCACAAAGTAGGACTATAGGAAGTCACTGAAGCTGAGTTGAAAAAGGGCTTTCAATTCATAGTAAAGTCCACATGAGAAATAAGTGAACACTAGTGTGAGCAAGGGAAAAACTGTCCATTTTCCCTTTTGCCTGTGACTTAAAAGGCCTATGCCTCTGGGTACTGCTGGGAAGTAGATCACTTTGGTTTCCTCCTTCTATCCCACCCCTAGCAAATGGCATGTGTACCATTCCTGGAGGGCCTGGCTTGAGCTAACTGTCCACCAATCCTTGGTAAAGCATCTGTTAAAAGAAAGGCTCCTTTCAGGAGAGGGAGGAATCAGGCTCATACTACACCTTGAGGATGGAATAGTTTAGGTTCATTTACAGTGAAGGCTGTTAAATATCAGTTCCACAGTAATTCCAGAAGTCATTTTTTAAGGAAAACAAAGAATTTTACTAGGTAATTAAAACAATATTACAATATAAAAATTGACAGATCAAGAAATTAGAATACGAAGTCCAGGTATAGACTATGTTTTTTTGTCATGATTTATGAGAAATATGATATTTTAAATTAATAGGAATAACATGGACACTTTAATCAGTGATATTAAAAGCTACACCTGAAATGTGTCTTTATAGATTTAATTCTGTATATATTTACATGTATAAATGAATAGTAGACATGCTTAAAGAAAACATAGTTTTCTGTTTTTTGAGTGGTGGGTATTATTTGAGGGAGAATATAAAACACAATTCCTGAAGGAAAAAAATGACAATAAAATAGGCATGCATTAACAAAACACACCAAAAACTAAGTACAGACAACAAACTCCAAAATATTTATAATGCATAAACCATACTTAAGGAATGTATAAAAATTGAGTTTCTGTAGTAGCAGATGGAGTCATTGTTTTGATAGGGTCACTTTTCTTCTGTCATTTGTATGCTATATATATTTTTATTGAATTTATTGGGGTGACATTGGTTAACAAAACCATGCAGGTTTCAAGTATACAAATCAATGAAACATCATCTGAATGCCTGTGCACTCATAGCCCAAAGTAAAGTCTCTTTGGTCCCCATTTAACTCATTTTTGTTCACTTTCATCTCCCTAACTCCCTTGTCCTCTGGCTATCATCATACTGTTCTGTTCCCCATGTCTGTGTGTCATGTGTATGTGTGTGTGTATGTGTGTGTATGCACATATATATATTCTTATTTAATCCTTTTACCTTTTGTTCATCCATGCCCCCAACCATACCCCATGATAGCTGTCAGTCTGTTCTGTGTATCTATGTTTCTGTTTCTATTCTGTTTGTTAAGTTATTTTGTTCAGTAGATTCCATATATAAGTAAGATCATATGGTATTTGCCTTACTCTGGCTTATTTCACTTAGCATTATTACACTTTAGGTCTATTCATACTGTCGCAAATGGTAAAATTTTTGTTCTTTTTTACTGCAAAGTAGTAGTATTCTGTTGTGTAAATGTACTACAGTTCTTTCATCCATTCATCTTCTCAAGGGCACTTGGGCTGTTCTAGATCTTGGCTACTGTAAATAATGCTGCAGTGAACATAGGGGCACATATATTATTTCAAATTAATGTTTTGGGGTTCTTTACATATATTTCCAGAAATGAAATTGCTGGGTCAAAAAGTAGTTCCAATTTTAATTTTTTGAGGAAATGCCATACTGTTTTCCACAATGGCTGCACCAGTCTTCATTCCCACCAACAGTGCATGAATGTTTCCTTTTCTCTATATTCTCACCAGCACTTGTTTGTTGATATATTATTGATCATAGCCATTCTGACAGGTGTGAGGCGATATCTCACTGTGGTTTTAATTTGTGTCTCTCTGATGATTAGTGCCTTTGTTCATTTTTTCAAATGTGTATTGGCCATCTGTATGTCCTCTTTGGAGAAGTGTCTATTCAGGCCCTTTGTCATTTTTCTAATTGGGCTGTTTGTCTCGTTGGTGTTGAGTTGTATAAATTCTTTATATATTTTGGAAATTAACCTCCATTCAGATGTGTCATTGGTGAATATGTTCTCCCATTCAGTGAGTTGCCTTTTCATTTTGTTGATTTTTTTTTTTTGCTGTGCAAAATCTTTTTAGTTTGATGTTTTAGTTTATTTTTCCTTTCTTGCCCTTCCATGAAGAGAGATATTGGCAAAAATATTGCTATAAGAGATGTCTAAGAGTTTACTGCCTGTGTTTCTCTCTAGGATTTTTATAGTTCTTGACTGACATTTATGTCTTTTATCCATTTTGAGTTTATTCTTATGTGTTCTTGTGTATGGGGTAAATTAGTGGTCTAGTTTCATTTTTTGCATGTATCTATCCAGTTTTTCTAACACCATTTATTGAAGAGACTGTCTTTACTCCATTGTATGTTCTTGCCTCCTTTGTCAAATATTAATTGACAATAAAGAAGTGGGTTTATGTGAGGGCTCTCTGTTTTGTTTCATTGATCTATATGCCTGTTCTTATGCCAGTACCATGCTGTTTTGATTATTATGGCCATAGTATAGTTTGATATCATGTAGTGTGAATCCTCCAACTTTTTCTTCTTTTTCAAGATTGCTGTTGCTATTCAGTGCCATTTATGGTTCTATATAAATTTTTGGAATATTTGTTCTAGTTCTGTGATTTATGCCACTGGTATCTTGATAGGAATTGCATTGAATCTATAGATTGCTGGAGTAGTGTGGACATTTTGATGATGTTAATTCTTCCTGTCCATGAACAATGGCATATGCTTTCACTTATTTGTATCTTCTTCAGTTTCTTTCTTTAGGGTCTTATCCTTTTAAGGGTACAGCTCTTTTACATCCTTGGTTAAATTTAGGTGTTTTGTTCTTTTTGAAGCAATTATGAATGGGAATGTTTTCTTAGTTTCCATTTCTGATAGTTCATTATTCATGTGTAAAAATTCAACTGATTTCTGGATATTTATTTTGTATCCTAGTAGTTTACTGAAATAATTTATCAGTTTTAGGAGGGGTTTTTTGGTGGAATTTTTAAGGTTCTTTATATACAGTATCATGTCTTTGGCAAATAATGACAATTTTACATCTTTCTCTCCAATTTGGATTTCTTTTATTCTTGTCTGGTTGCTGTTGCTAAGACTTCCAGTACTATGTTGTATAAAAATGATGAAAGCAGAAATTCCTGTATTGTTCCCAATCTTAAGGGAAATGCTTGTGGGTTTTGCCTATTGAATATGATGCTGGCAGTAGGTTTGTAATATATGGACTTTATTATGTTGGGATATGTTTCCCTTATTCTCACTTTGCTGAGGGTTTTTACCATAAATAGGTGCCGGATTTTATTGAATGCTTTTTTTGTATCTATGGATATGATCACATGGACTTTGTTCTTCATTTTGTTTTCACATTTATTGATTGTGGATATTGTACCAAGCTTGTATCCCCAGAATAAATACCATTTAATGATGGTGTGTGATCATTTTAATGTGATCATAATTGCTGAATCTGGTTTTCTAATATTTTAATGAGGATTTTAGTATCTATGTTCATTGGGGATTTTGTCCTATAATTTTTTTCTTTGTAAATGTCTTTATCTGGTTTTGTAGTTAGGATAATTCTGGCCTCATAAAATGAGCTTGGAAGTCTGCTCTCCTCTTGTTTTTGTTTTTTGAATATTTTGAGAAGGATAAGGTATTAGTTCTTTTTGTTAGTATATTTTATTGATTATACTATTACAGTTGTCCCAATTTTTCCCCCTTTGCCCTCCTCTGTCTGGTACCCCCATTATTTCCAGTAATCCCCCCCAGCCTTAGTTCATGTCCAAGGTTTGTGCATGTAAGTTCTTTGGCTTCTCCATTTCCTATACTATTCTTAACATCCCTTTGTCTATTTTGTACCTACCAGTTAGTTATTCTTATTAATCCCTGCACCTTTTCTCCCCTTATGCACCCCTTCCCTCTCCTAGCTGATAACCCTCCAAACTGTTCTCCATGTCTATGATTCTGTTTGTGTCCTAGTTGTTTGGTTACTTTGTTTTTTTAATATGTGGATTTTGTTTGCTTAGTTATTTTAATTCTATTTTATTAATTATGCTATTATAGTTGCTATGATTTTCCCCCCTTGCCCCCCCACCCATTGCCCCTACTACCTCAAGCAGTGTCCCCACCATTGTTCATGTTCACAGCTCATATGTATAAGTTCATTGGCTACTCTACTTCCTATATTGTACATTACAACCCCAAGACTATTTGACAAGTACCTATTTCTACTTCTAACCCCATCAGCTCTTTACCCATTCTCCCCCTTCAACCTCCTATCTAGCAACCTTCTAGTAACTAACTTCTTTACTCTTGCTTTTGAGAGTCTTTCTTTTTCTTTGATCTTTGGCCCTTTAATAATGATGTGTCCCATAGTGGGCCTCTCTGCATGCATCATAATTTGTACTCTCTGTGCTTCCCGGACTTGGATGACTATCTCCTGCACCAAATTAGGGAAGTTTTCTTTCACCATTTTTTTCAGATACATTTCCAATGTCTTGCTTTTTCTCTTCTCCTTCTGGAACCTCTATGAGGTGAATGTTAGACCTGTTATAGTTGTCCCAGAGGCTGTCACTATCCTCATTTTTCTGGATTCTTTTTTCCTCCTGTTCTGCCTGGGTATTTCTGATTCCTTATGTTCCAAATGATTGATCTGATTCTTGGCTTCATCCATTGTACTGTTGTTTCTCTGTAAGTTGTTCTTTATTTAAATTAGTGTATCTGTCATTTCTTTTTTCAAATTAATTCATTTACTTTTTAGTTTTTATTATTTTTATTTTTTTATTGTTGTTCAAGCACAGTTTTCTACCTATTGCACCACTCCTCCCCTACCAACCCAGCCCTCCAGACCTCCTTCCCCTGTTTCCATCCCCCCTTGTTATTGTCCATGTGTCCTTTATGTTCCTGTAAACCCTTCACCCCTTTCCCCCATTATCCCCTCTCCTCACCTCTCACTGCCAGCCTGTTCTCAATTTCAATGTCTCTGGTTATATTTTGCTTGCTTGTTCATTTTGTTGATTAGGTTCCAGTTATAGGTAAGATCATATGGTATTTGTCTTTCACCATCTGGCTTATTTCACTTAGCATAATGCTCTCCAGTTCCATCCATGCTGTCTCAAAGGGTAGGAGCTCCTTCTTTCTTTCTGTTACATAGAATTCCATTGTGTAAATGTACCTTAGTTTTTTAATCTATTCATTTACTGATGGGCACTTAGGTTGCTTCCAGCATTTGGCTATTGTGAATTGTGCTGCCATGAACATTGGGGTGCATAAGTCCTTTTGGATTGGTGTTTCAGGGTTCTTAGGATATAATCCTAGCAGTGAAATTGCCAGGTCAAAAGTCAGTTCCATTTTTAGTTTTCTGAGGAAATTCCATACTGTTTTCCACAGTGGTTGCACCAGTCTGCAATCCCATCAACAGTGCACTAGGGTTCCCTTTTCTCCACAACCTCTGCAACAGTTGTTTGTTGCTTTGTTTATGATGGCCATTCTTAATGGTGTGAAGTGGTATCTCATTGTGGTTTTATTTTGCATCTCTCTAATGGCTAGCGATACTGAGCATCTTTTCACGTGTCTCTGGATCCTCTGTATGTCCTTGAAGAAGTGTCTGTTGAAGACCTTTGCCCATTTTTTAATTGGGTTGTTTGTCTTCCTGGAGTGGAGTCATGTGAGTTCTTTATATATTTTGGAGATCAAACCCTTGCTTGAGGTGTCATTGGCAAATATGTCCCATATCATTAGTTCTGTTTTAATTTTAATGCTGTTTTCCTTAGTCATGTAGAAGCTTTTTAATTTGATGAGGTCCCATTTGTTTATTCTTTCCTTTATGTCCCTTGCTCTAGGGGACATATTGGTGAAAGTATTGCTGTATGGAATATCTGAGATTTTACTGCCTATGTTCTCCTCTAGGACTTTCATGGTGTCATGACTTATATTTAAGTCTTTTATCTACTTGCAATTTATTTTTGTGTATGGTGTAAGTTGTTGATTGACTTGCCTTTTCTTGCATGTAGCTGTCTAGCTCTCCCAACACCAATTGTTGAAGAGGCTATTTTTACTCCATTTTATTCTGCTGCCCCCTTTGTCAAATATTTTTTAAATATATTTTATTGATTATGCTATTACAGTTGTCCCATTTCCCCCCCTTCACTCCCTTCTGCCCTGAACACCCCCTCCCACCCACATTCCCCACTTTAGTTCATGTCTGTGAGTTGTACATATAAGTTCTTTGGCTTCTACATTTCCTATACTATTCTTACCCTCTCCCTTCTTATTTTCTACCTACCATCTATGCTACCTATCTTCTGTACCAGAGTTGAGTTTATTTCTGGGCTCTCTATTCTGTTCCATTGTTCTGTGTTTCTGTTCTTATGCCAGTACCAGGCTGCTTTGATTACAGTGGCCTTGTAATACAGTTTGATATCAACTATTGTAATCTCTCCTACTTTGTTCTTCTTTCTGAAAATTGCTGCAGCTATTCAGGGCCACATAAATTTTTGAAGTGTTTATTCTATATCTGTGAAATATGCCATTGGTCCTTTAATAGGTATTGCATCGAATCTATAAATTGCTTTGGGTAGTATGGACATTTTGATGATGTTAGTTCTTCCGATCCGTGAACACAGTATGTGTTTCCATTTGTTTGTGTCTTCCTTAATTACTTTCTTCAGTGTTGTGTAGTTTTCTGAGTGCAGGTCTTTTACCTTCCTGGATAGGCTTATTTTATTTTTCTTATTGCTTTATCAAATGGGATTTTTCCTGATTTCTGTTTCTGATATTTCATTGTTGGTATATAAAAATGCCTTTGATTTCTGAATAGTGACTTTGTATCCTGCTGTTTTGGCAAATTTATTTATTAGATGGAGCAGTTTTTTGTGGAGTCTATAGGATTTTCTATGTACACTATCATGTCATCTGCAAACAATGACAGTTTTGTTTCCTCTCTTCCAATTTGGATGCCTTTTATTTCCTTTCCTTGTCTGATTGCTGTGGCTAGGACTTCAAATAATATTTTGAATAGAAGTGGTGAAAGTGAACAACCTTGTCTTGTTCCCGATCTTAGTGGAAAAGATTTTAGTTTTTGCACATTGAGTATGATGTTGGCTATCAGTCTCTCCTACATGGCCTTTATTATATTGAGAAATGCTCCCTCTATTTCCACTTTGCTGAGTGTTTTTATCATAAATGGGTGCTGTACCTTATCAAATGCTTTTACTGCATCTATTGATATGATCATGTGATTTTTGTCTTTGCTTTGTTTTAGTGATGTATTATGATTATTGATTTGCGAATATTGACCCATCCTTTCATCCCTGAGATGAATCCCACTTGCACATAGAGTATGATCTTTTTAATGTATTGCTGGATGCTCTTTGCCAATATTTTGTTGAGCATTTTAGCATCTATGTTCATCAGCAATATTGGCCTGAAGGTTTCTTTCTTTGTTGTGTCTTTATCTGGTTTTGGGATTAGTCTTTTTATTGTTTCTGCAAACTGATTCCTACTTATAAGCTTTATTTTTTTTAAACTTTATTGTTGTTCAATTACAGTTGTCTGCATTTTCTCTCCAGTCCTCTCCCTTACCCCAGGCTAACCCCCTTCCCTCCCTTTATTCTACCCTTCCCCTTGGTTTTGTTCCTGTGTCCTTTATAGTAGCTCCTGATAACCCTTCTCCCCACTGTCCCCTCCCCTCCCCTCTGGCTATTGTTAGATTGTTCTTAATTTCAATGACTCTGATTATATTTTGTTTGCTTTTTTCTTTGTTGATTATATTCCAGTTAAAGGTGAGATCATATGGTATTTGACCCTCACTGCCTGGCTTAGTTCACTTAGCATAGTGCTCTCCAGTTCCATCCATGCTGTCTCAAAGTGTATAAACTCATTTCTCTCTGCTGTATAGAATTCGATTGTGTAAATGTACCATAGTTTTTTGATCCATTCATTTACTGATGGGCACGCTGGTTGCTTCCAACACTTGGCTATTGTAAATTGTGCTGCTATGAACATTGGGGTGCATAGATTCCTTTGGATTGGTGTTTCAGGGCTCTTACGGTATAATCCCAGCAGTGAAATTGCCAGGTCAAAAGTCAGTTCCATTTTTAGTTTTCTGAGGAAATTCCATACTGTTTTCCACAGTGGTTGCACCAGTCTGCAATCCCATCAACAGTGCACTAGGGTTCCCTTTTCTCCACAACCTCTGCAACAGTTGTTTGTTGCTTTGTTTATGATGGCCATTCTTAATGGTGTGAAGTGGTATCTCATTGTGGTTTTATTTTGCATCTCTCTAATGGCTAGCAATACTGAGCATCTTTTCATATGTCTCTGGACCCGCTGTATGTCCTCCATGGAGAAGTGTCTGTTGAAGACCTTTGCCCACTTTTTAATTGGGTTGTTTGTCTTCCTGAAGTGGAGTTGTGTGAGTTCTTTATATATTTTGGACATGAAGCCCTTCTCTGAAGTATCATTGGCAAATATGTTTTCCCATATCATTGGTTCTGTTTTAATTTTAATGCTGTTTTCTTTAGCCTTGCAGAAGCCTTTTAATTTGATGAAGTACCATTTGTTTATTCTTTCTTTTATGTCCCTTGCTTTAGGGGACATATCTGTGAAGATGTTGCTGCATGTAATGTCTGAGATTTTCATGCCTATGTTTTCCTCTAGGACTTCTATGGTGTTACAACGTATATTTAAGTCTTTTATAAACTTTGAATTTATTTTTCTGTGTGGTGTAAGTTGTTGATAGAGTTTCATTTTTTTGCATGTAGTTGTCCACATCTCCCAACACCATTTGTTGAAGAGGCTATTTCTGCTCCATTTTGTGCTGCTGTTCCCTTTGTCGAATATTAATTGACTTTGGAGACTGGGTTTATTTCTGGGCTCTCTGTTCTTTTCCACTGATGCTGGCTTCATAAAAAGAGTATGGGAGTCTTCCGTCTTCTTGGATTTTTTTTGGAATAGTCTGTGAAGGATAGAGGTTAGCTCTCCCTTGAATGCCCTGTAGAAATCTCCTGTGAAACTCTGCGGTCCCGGGCTTTTGTGTGTCGGGAGTTTTTTGATTACTGCTTCAATTTCATCAGCTGTTATTGGTCTGTTCAGGGTTTCTGCTTCTTCTTCATTGAGGTTTTTTTTTTTTAAGATTTTCTTTAATCATTTTTAGACAGAGGGGAAGAGAAGGAGAAAGAGAGGGAGAGAAACATCAATGTGCCATTGCCTGTTTACCTCCCGGTACTGGGGATCTGGCCTGCAACCCAGGCATGTGCATTGACTGGGAATCAACCTGGTGACCCTTTAGTTCACAGGCCCCCACTCAATCCACTGAGCTACACCAGCTAGGGCTTCTTTATTGAGTTTTAAGATTTTATTTTTCTAGGAATTTGTTTATTTCACCTAGGTCTTCAAATTTCTTGTCATGGAGTTCTTTGTAGTAATTTCTTACAATCCTTTGTATTTCTGTGGAGACATTCAATTATAATGTCTCCTCTTTCATTTCTGATTGTGTTTATTTGGGTCCTCTCTCTTTTTTCTTGATAAGTCTGCTTAAAGGCTTGTCGAGTTTGTTTATTTTTTCATAGAACAAGCTCCTGGATTTATTGATCCTTAGAATGGTGCTTTTAGTTTCTATGTCATTTAATTCTGCTCTTGTCTTGGTTATTTGTTTCCTTCTACTTGCTCTGGGCTGTCTTTGTTGTTGTTCCTCGAGTTCTTGTAGATGTAGGGTTAGGTTGTTTGTTTGAAATGTTCCTATCTTTTTTAGGTGGGCCTGTATTGCTATGAACTTCCCTCTCAGGACTGCCTTTGCTGTGTCCCATAAGTTTTGGATTGTTGTGAGTTCATTTTCATTTGTTTACAGAAACTTTTTTATTTCTTCCTTGATCTCATTCTTGACCCATTCACTGTTTAACAGCAGGCTATTCATTCTCCATGAGTTTGAGTGTTTTTGTGTTTTTTTTTTCCTTGAGGTTGGTTTCTAGTTTCAGTCCCTTGTGGTTAGAGAAAATGCTTGATGTGATTTCAATTTTCTTGAATTTGTTGAGACTCGTTTTGTGACCTCTTATGTGGTCTATCTTTGAAAATGTTCCATGTGCATTTGAAAAGAATGTGTATTTAGCTTCTTTGGGATGAAGGGCTCTCTATATATCAGTTAAGTTCATTTAATCTAAGACATTGTTCAATGCCACAGTATCTTTGTTGATACTGTGTTTGGAAGATCTGTCCATTTTTGACAGTGGGGTGTTAAATCCTCCACTATAATTGTGTTGTTATCTGTATCTTTCTTGAGGTCCTCTAAGATATTCCTTATTCATTTGGTTGCTCCTATTTTGGATGCATATGTATTTACAATGTTTACGTCTTCTTGATGGATTCTTCCCTTGAGTATTATGAAGTGACCTTCATAATACTTCATGGGTTTCTTTTTATGGCTTTTTTGAAGAGGTAAATCAATATTAGTAATAGTTTTCTTTTTTTAAATTTTATTTTATTTTATTGATTATGCTATTACAGTTGTTTCATTTCCCCCCCTTTATTCCCCTCCACCATGCACACCCGCTCCCACCCATATTCCCCGCCTTTAGTTCATGTCCATGTGTCATAAGTTCTTTAGCTTCTACATTTCCCATACTATTCTTGCCCTCCCCCTGTCTATTTTCTACCTACCATCCATGCTACTTATTCTGTGTGCCTTTTCCCCCTCTCTCCTCCTCCAACTCCCCTGTTGATAACCGTCCATGTGATCTTCATTTCTGTGGTTCTGTTCCCGTTCTAGTTGTTTGCTTAGTTTGTTTTTGGTTTTGCTTTAGCTGTGGTTGTTAATAATTGTGAATTTGCTGTCATTTTACTAAACATGTTTTTTATCTTCTTTTTCTTAGATAAATCCCTTTAACATTTCATATAATAAGGGCTTGGTGATGATGTACTCTTTTAACTTGACCTTATCTGAGAAGCACTTGATCTGCCCTTCCATTCTAAATGAAAGCTTTGCCAGATAGAGGAATTTTGGATGTACGTCCTTGCCTGTCATGACTTGGAATACTTGTTTCCTGCCCCTTCTTGCCTGTAAGGTCTCTTTTGAGAAATCAGCTGACAGTCTGATGGGAACTCCTTTGTAGGTGACTGTTCCCTGATCTCTTGCTGCTTCTAGAATTCTCTCCTCATTTTAATCTTGGGTAATGTAATTATGATGTGCCTTGGTGTGTTCTTCCTTGGGCCCAACTTTTTTGGGACTCTCTGAGTGCCCTGGACTTCCTGGAAGTCTATTTCCTTTGTCAGATTGGAGAAGTTCTACTTTATTATTTGTTCAAATAACTTTTCCACTTGTTACTCTTCCTCTTTCCCTCTGGTACCCCTATAATTTGGATGTTTGTACCTTTAAAGATATCTTAGAGGTTCTTAAGCCTCTCCTCATTTTTTTGAATTGTTATTTCTTCATTCTTTTCTATTTGAGTGTTTCTTCCTTCTGGTCCACTCCATTGATTTGAGTCCCAGTTTTCTTCCCATCACTATTGGTTTCCTGTGCGTTTTCCTTCTTTTTACTTAGCGTAGCCTTCATTTTTTCATCAAATTTGTGACCCAAATCAACCAATTGTGTGAGCATGCTGATCACCAGTGCTTTGAACTGTGCATCTGATAGGTTAGCTATCTCTTCATCACTTAAAAGTATTTGCTCTGGTGCTTTGATCTGTTCTTCTGTTTGGTTCATTTTTTTTTTTTTTTGTCTTGTTGCACCTGTTACATAGTTAGGGGTAGAGCCTTAGGTGTTCACCAGGGTGGTTCAACCCAGTTGCTGGGTTGTGAGGCTGTCTGTGGGGGAGGGTTCCGAGAGAGAACAGTAGCGCTTTTTTGGGTCTTTCTTGGATTTCAGTCCCTTCTGTTGCTTCCCAGAAGCAAATTGGGCCCCTCTGGTGCTGATTCCCATGTGGGTGGGCTTGTGTACATTCTAGGACCCTGTGGGTCTCTCCAAGGAACTCTCCCATGAGGCTGAGAGTCTCTGCCTGTGCCTCAACCCCCACAATCCCCCTTGCTTTTCAGTTTCGGCTGTTTTGTCTGCATGCAAATGTGGGACCGCTTGGTCAGCCAGCCACCCCACATGCGTCACTGGGTCTGCCACCCGTCTGTGCACCCGGGTCTGTGAGCCACTGCTTTGTGCTCCAGGGTCCACAGGCCACCCTTTTTTTTTTTTTTTTTTTTGCTGCAACCCTTCTCCACCTGGGGCTGGACTCTGCCCGGCCACCCAACTCTGCCCCTCCTACCAGACTTGATGAATGTGTCTAACTACGTGGGTGTTGGACTTCCATACAGTTCAGTTTTCTATTCAGTTCTGGTTGTTTTTTTTGTTTGTTTGTTTCTAATTTTTGTTGTCCTTAATTTGGTTGTTCAAGGAGGTACAGTGTGTATACCTACGACTCTATCTTGGCCGGAAGTTATAGCCCTTTTCTTGAAGTCTATTTTTTCTGATATGAGTATTGCTACCCTAGTTTTTTGCCCCTTGTCCATTTGCTTGGATTATTTGTTTCCACCCCTTCACTTCCAGTCTGTGTAGGTCTTTTGTTGTGAGGTGGGTCTCTTGCAGGCACTGTATGTGTGGGTCATGATTTCTTATCCATTCAGCTATTCTATGTTTTTTGATTGGAGCATTTAATTAATTTACTTTTAAGGTTATTATTGATAGGTACTTATTCATTGCCATTTTACTTCCTTTGTAGCTGTGTTCCTGTCTCTCTCACACTTTTTTCCTTTTCTGAAAGCAGACCCTTTAGCATCCCTTACAGTGCTCATTTAGTGGACATACATTCTTTTAGCCTTCTTTTGTCTGGGAAACTCCTTATTTTGCCTTCCATTTTAATTGAGAGTCTTGCTGGGTAGAGTAGTCTTGGTTGCAGGCCTCTGGTTCTCATTACTTGGAATATTTCTTGCCAGTCTCTTCTACCTTGGAGTTTTTCTAGTAAGTCAGCTGCTAGTCTTAATGGGGCTCCCTTGTATGTTACTTCCTATTTCTCCTTTGCTGCCTTTAAGCTTCTATCTTTGTCTTGGAATTTTGTCATTTTAATTATGATGTGTCTTGAAGTGGGCCTCTTTGGGTTCTTCTTGATCTTCTTGATTGGGACTCTCTGTGTTTCCTGGATTTGTGTGGCTTTTTCTCTCATCAAATTAGGGAAGTTTTCCATCATGACTTTTTCAAAGAGGTTTTCTATCCCTTTCTCTTCTTCTTCTCCATCTGGTATCCCTATTATATGGATATTATTACATATCATGTTGTCCTGCAATTCCCTTATCACCTCCTGAGTCTTTTTTCCTTTAGTTGTTCTTTCTGGGTATTTTTTTCTACCTTGTTCTGCACCTTGCCAATTTGATCTTCTGCTTCATCTAGCCTTGTTTTGATTTCTTCTGCTGTGTTCCTCAATTCAGAAATTGTATTCTTCATTCCTCTTGGCCCTTGTTGATAGTTTCCACTTCCTTTTTCATGTTACGATATTGTTCAGTGAGTTCATTATACTATCCTTGTAGTTTTTTGTTAGCTCATTCTCAGTGAGTTCATTGAGCTTCCTTATAACCATTGCTTTTAACTCTGTATCTGATAGTTAAGTTGCCTATGTCATTTAGCATTGTTTCTGTGGCTTCCTCCTTTCCTTTCATTTGGGGCTTGTTTCTTTGTCTTCCCACTGTTTGTGAGACTCTTTTCATTAGCCTCTGCTTTTTAAAATTTTTCATTTTTATTGTTTTTATTTAAATTATTTTATTGTTGTTCAGTTACAGTTGTCTGCATTTTCTCCCCATTCCTCCCCACCACCCTCTACAAACTCACCTCCCTCTTTTTCTTCCACCATCTCCCTTGGTTTTGTCCATGTGTCCTTTATAGTAGTTTTTGAAAACCCTTCTCCCCACTGTTCCCTCCCCACTCCCCTCTGGCTATTGTTAGATTGTTCTTAATTTCAATGACTCTCGTTATATTTTGTTTGCTTTTTTCTTTTGTTGATTATATTCCAGTTATAGGTGAGATCATATGGTATTTGTCTTTCACCGCCTGGCTTATTTCACTTAGCATAATGCTCTCCAGTTCCATCCATGCTTTCTCAAAGGGCAGGAACTCCTTCTTTCTCTCTGCTGCATAGAATTCCATTGTGTAATGTACTATAGTTTTTTGATCCACTCATTTGCTGATGGGTACTTAGATTGCTTCCAGCACTTTAGTTTCTGCTTCTTTAATTGATCTGTTCTGATTCCTTTAGTTTGTGGTGTGAACTTCTATGGTAGGAAACCTGTGAGATTCAGTGGTGCAGTCTTCTTGATCTCCTGAACTTGCTGCTCTTGGCTGTTGTTTTTGTTGGCTTCCTGGATGTATTTGGGTTTTGTTTGTTGTTGGGTCTTTCTTTGGTGGGTACTTTTCTCTGGTTGGTTAACTGAGGTTTACTCTGCCTACAGCATCTTGTATGGTGTTGTGCAAGTACAGATAGGTTATGTCAAAACTGTTTTTTTGTCTGTCCTAGGTTATGAGGCTTCTCTCTTGCTATTGTTCAGTTATTTGTTCTGGATAATTTCTCCACTGTTTAGTTGCAATTCCAGATTGGTCCTGAGTGGAGGTTAGTGTGGCTTTCACTCATTCCTCCACCATCTTCCTTTATTATTTGTTTGTGGTTCCTTTTTTGGTGGGTTTTCTCTGTCAGCAGATATATTGCTGTTCACAGCTCCCACTTACTTTTTTATGTGATAATTTGGAGGGGGAAGGCAAAATGGATTAACACAGCAGGAGTGCATTCTATTGGATTTAAAGTACCACCTCGTAGATAAGAGATAGGAGATTCTTTGGATAAGTATAGTGTTAACAGTGATATTTCACCCAACTAGCCACTTTTTAGAAAGGGTAGGAAAGAGACAAGAGTCTTGTTATTGTTGGGGAAGGATTGTGGGTTGAATCCAGAAAACGGTGAACTTGAGGGAGGTCAAATTATGAGATGTAGTGAGATTTAAGGATTGAGAATAGGCATAGTATGTGAGAGAATAGAGTTCACCACAACGGTAATAAAGTTCCAGAAGACAGTGAAATTGGCTAACATCTGGGAGGGGTGCTGTGTAGTATTTACAAGTGTAAATGATAACAAATATTTATAATAATACTAGAACAACAGTCATATGACAGAAACTATATGATCTGAATAAAAAGAATAGGAAGTACATGACCTAGAGTAGTGTGCTATTGGAACACAAGTGAAGTGAAAGAAATAAAATTAAAATACCCTATGAAATAGAGAACAGCGAAAACCATTGTATATCTTTGAAGGACACAATTCAACTCACAACAGTCCCTTTAAATGTATATGTACATGCACATGGTGGTCATTGATTTTAGCCTTAATAAAAGTAGCAAGGAAACAGAACTACAGGGAGAGCTGAGGTTCAACAAGAGGAGAGATAACATTACTCTGACCCTTTGTCTTTCCATTTTCTCCAGGGAACAGGTGGGGTGAGCCCAGAGAAAGATCAAATACAGCCTTGGATCAGAGGGCAGAGTGATGAGTACATTCGACACCAAATGGGTTATAAATCATTTCTAGTACTCTTAAGTTCCTTATGCCTTTACTTCTCTCCTACCATTCTTAACTTTACTTGCCTCTTTTCTCTTTCCCTCAACTTTTTATTTTCTATTCAGTCTCTCTGTTATACACTTTCCTTGAGCCCAAAAGCAAAGCAGAAATTTATTATGGTATCAAAGAATTTCCAAAGGACACTTGCCTATTTCCTATTAGTTTTATGAAATTTTATCTTTTACAAACAAAACAACTTAAATTGAGCATTCTGACCACAAATCATAGGGTAGGGTTTGTAAATTTCTTCATGTTTGTTGTCAGCCAAGTTTTGATTGAACCAATATTCTCAAATCCTTCATCCTGCTTTGTTAAATTCCACAGCACAAGACAGCAGTATACAACATTTTAAACAATACATAGACATAAAAATAAATGAAGAAAACAGGGAGGACATCTTAACAGTTCCTAAAGAGCTTACTTATAGGTTAATCTACTCTAATTTTCTTGAGAACTTTTGTTTGTTCCTATTACAAATATTTATAAAGAACTCACTCTGAACAAAGGATTTTGCTGGAATTTCTGGATGATGCAGAAATAACTTGAACACAGTCCCTGATTTCACAAAGTTTCCAGTTTAGTGGGAGAGAGACTTATAACTTTGAAATAAAAATAATGGGATAAATGCTGGATGCAAGTCAGGTTCAAAGTGTTTGGGAAATATTTGGGGAAAAAGTGATTAATTATGACTGGGAGTGTTCTTAGATGAGGTAACAGTTTGTACTGCAGTTCAGAAATGGGGAGTATGTCAACTAGCAGATATTCTTTCAAGGACATCACCATCAGAATACTTGAGTAGTAGTGTTGAGACAGGGCACAGCAAGATATATTCTGGGAGAACACCAACCGTAGGGTGTGGTTAAAGGGAAGTGGAGTGGAAAATAAGGTTGAAAAGAAATGTAAAGATCCCAAAGTGAAGGACTTTTCTTTGAATTCTAGATTGAAGTATTTGGAGTATTTAATGGAGACTCAAAAGAGTTTTGCATTGGAATACTAGAGGTTTAGTTAGGAGGCTGTCGAAATTGGCCAGGACTTAGGAAATGAAAATCTAACTTAGGAAAGGGGCATAGGATGTGAAGACTTGATGAATTTGAGACACAGGCAGAAGTGGAATCAAAAGAAGATGGCAGCTGATAGGCTGCTGAAGATGAGGGAAAACCTGGAGGAACTAGAATCTTGGCAGTGCCATGAAAAAGGCAAAAGCAGTTGAAGAGGTTTCTCCAGGAAGAAGAGATGTAGTAAAGAGCAGAGTGAAAATTCTATTTTCATCTTGTGGTATTTTTGAAACACTAATATGGGGAGCCCAGCAGGTAGTGAAAATGCATGTTTGGAGTTTGATAGAGCAATCAGGGCTAGTGTTCTTGAACTCAGAGATGAACATTATTAAGTAAGGAATAGATTTTGTTTATTTTTGGGTTGAGCTTTTTAATATCATAAATCAGTATCTGGCTCCACCTGTCACTGCCTCCTTCCTGGCCCTCCTATCCTTATATTTCCTGCAAAGCTGCCTGCACCAGGGATCCCACCATCCCCTAGGAAAGATCAGCACCAGCCTGAGAGGGGAGGCAACAGCAACTAAGGGGGTAGGGGAAGGAAGAGACAGAAGCTAGTGTAGGTGTGTGTAGGTGAGAGAGAGAGTGTGTATGTATCTAGTTACACGTGTGAACACAGATAAAATGTTATGTTTTCAGTCCCTGGCTCAGAATAGGAGAGGAGATGGGGCAAGGAGAAGTACATGGCTTCTCCCTGGTGCCCCAGCATCATGCTGTCCCATGGGGCTATCCCTAGATTGAAAGTGGAGTTACACATCCAGTCTATGGGGACCCTGGGTCTATCTCCTTTGAAAGTGCTGGGGGGTGAGGTGGAAGATAAGAAGTAGAAGAACTTGACACCTGGCCATGACTCATGGTGGCCTCTGCTTGTGCTCTTGCCAGAGGGCATGAGAGCCCATAGCAGGGTGGCTTCATTTAGTCCCTGAAAGTCCCCATCTTTTCTCTTTCCCATGGGTCAGTCCATACACAGTCAATGGAGCTGTTCTGGCTGCTCTTGGAAACCACTGAAAGATGAGTGAGCTCCCCTGAGTTTCCATCCCATTATACTGGACTGTCCATATAGTGGCACAAGGACAGGGCCAGTGGGCACCAGGTGGCCAGCTGCATCTGCTGGGCTCATGTTCTGCTCTCAAGTGGTACAGGCCAGAAGCCATACTGAAACTGCTACTTGGAACACAGCTCCATTGAAACAGCCCAGAAATCTTGTAACCTCCCAGCAAACAGCCTTCTGGTCTGTGCCTAGGCTTGTTTGGGCAGAAAATGCAGCACAAAGACTCTGGGCCTTTCTCAGCAGAGGAGTGGCCTAATCAGGGGATCTTCCCTTTCAGCCTGTCCCTTGCTATTGTTGTAAAAATCCTTATGGTTTGAGCAGAAAGTGCACGGAGAAGTCTTCCCATTGAACCCTGAGAAGGGCAGTGACTTTCTTGAAGTTGCACAGTTTGTTATAACTGTAGGTAGGAGTGATCCAAGATAGTGGAAGAGTAAGTGGAAGCTATACTAACCTCCTCCCAGGACCAATCTGGAATTACAATGAAATCATAGAGAAATCATTCTGAATAACCAACTAAACATAAACTAGAGAGAAGCCTTGTAATGAAGGACAGGCAGAAGAAGCAGCTTCACCACAGCATGACTGGTAGTGAGTGCAGGAGGCACAAGAGGGCTGGCCAGGCTCCCATGGGGGACAGTTGAAGTTCAGGAGTGATAGTTCAGTGGATGGGGATAGGGGGTGCCCTGAGAAGCATGGGGTCTAAATGCTAAGCTAGGCTTCGCAGTCTATAGCACCTGAGACAGAAAAGAATGCAGTAAGCATCCAGCCATGAAAGCAGAAGGGTTTCGGTCTGCCAGGGAGAGAGGGCTAGAGATGTAAAGGGCTCTGGCCAATGTACAGAATTTCATCTGCAGCCACTTACCCTGGGCTCTGGAGGAGAGAGGGCAGAATGGACTGGGGGCACTTGAGCAGAGCCTGGGTTTGGTAGCTCTGAGGACAGAACTGAAGGAACAGATGCCAGGATAGTTATGCTGAGTCATTCCCCATACTGCAGAGGCCATTTTTCTCAGAGCACTCCTCTCCGAATGACATTAGCCTGAAGGGAAGCAATAACCTGACCTGCAGGAATTACTCTGCCCCACCCTGTGGAGCTAGAGATGGGCTGCTGATTACAACTAGATTAGTTTAACAAACCGATCAGCTTAACAACTGATTAGTTTAACAGACTAATGCAGAAAATACAAAGAAGCAGCCAAAATGGGAAGACAAAGAAACAGACCCCAAATAAGAGTATTCTCTAGAAGAAGAATTAGGTGAAACAGAGGCAAGCAATTTATCAGAGAGTTTAGAGTAATGATTATAAGGTACTCAATAGCATGAAAAAGGATGTAGAAACCATAAAAAAGGACCAGTCAGAAATAAAGAATGCAATATCTGAAGTAAATAATACACTAAAAGGAATAAACAGTAGGTTAGGTGAAGCAGGGGATCGAATGAATTTTGAAAAAATGAGAAGAGCTTAAGAAACATATTGGATAACAGTATAACAACATCTGCATTATGGGAATGCTGGAAAGAGAAGAGAGCAAACATGGGGTTGAGAACCTATTTGAAGAAATAATGACTGAAACTTCCCTAATCTGGTGAAGGAAAAGACCCACATTCCAGAAAGCTCAGAGAATCCCAAACAAGTTGGACCCAAAGACCCTACACTGAGACCCATCGTAATTAAAATGATAAGACTTAAAGACAAGGAGAGAATCCTAACAGATGCAAGAGAAAAGCACGTAGTTACCTACAATGGAGCAACAATGAGAGTTATCTGATTACTCATCAGAAACATTTCAGGCCAGAAGGGAGTGGAATGAGATATTCAAGGTGATGAAAAGTAAGGACCTACAACCAAGGCTACTTTACTCAGCAAGGCTGTCATATGAAATCAAAGGAGAAACAAGGAGCTTCCCAGACAAGAAAAAGCTAAAGGAGTTTGTTAACACCAAACCAGTTCTGCAACAAATGTTAAAGGGCTTGCTTTAAGAGGAAGAAGAAAAAGAGAAAGAAAAAAACCCCCAAAGAAACCAAAGAAAAAAATAAATAAATGATTCTATGTTAAACTAAAAAAGTTTTTGCACAGCAGAGAAAATCTGCAACAAAATAAAGACAACCAACAGAATGGGGAACATATTCACTGATACATCTGACAAGGGGTTAATATCCAAAATTGGGGGGCCAAGATGGCGTCAGAATAGGAAGGAGCAGATTCGGCTTCCCTCTGCTCAGGGGAGAAAATCCTGACTGATCTATGGAGTAGAGAAGCAAGCAATCGACATACTTCAGCATATGTGAAAATAGGCGACCAAGGATTGTGGTGGAACTGAAAAAAACAGACCCTAAGAAGAGTGCTGCAACAAGGTAGGGTCCCGGGGACCAGTGTGTGGTCCAGGGGCTGCAGCCCCAGGCCCAGGGCCCGCTGCTGGATTTGCCACAGAGTCCTTGGGAGAAAGCCAGGACAACTGCTCCCTCCCCAGCCAAACAAGGTCTGAGCGGCACTGGGAGGAATCCAGGTGCTAGCAAACACACAAGGGCTGTGAGCACCTTTGGAGGCTGTGACCGTTGGAGGGGCTGGGTCGTGCAGCAGGCCCTGACCCCCACAGTCACTGGTGTGGCTGGAGAGTTTGGCAACAGGAGAAGTCAGGCCACTGTGCAGAGCAGCAGGCTTGAACAGGAGGAATTTCTCAAGAGGAAGGAGTGAATAGACAGACACTGTTTGGGGAATTCTCCTAAAGTGATCAATCGCTCCAGCCTCCCTGCCACCCAGCTGTGGGCGCGCGTGCAGGGAGAACATCCCCGCACCCCAGTCCACAGCAGTAACCCTGGGGAAAGACCTGATTCCCACACCCAGGGCGCAAGTCTGAGGAGCCACGTTAGCTTCCCAGGCAGTGAGGAGTCAGTGCGAGCTCAGCTGACCCAGAAAGAAAAACCATACCAATCACTCCTCAGCCTGCCGCAGCCAGCAAGAGCAGAAAAACCGGTTTGGCCACTTTGAAATCAAGAGACTTTTTAATTTGATTCTATTTTTCTTAAGAATTTTTAATTTTTAAATTTTTATTGTTTTCTTTTTTGATTTCTTTTTCCTCTCTTTCCTGATTTCTTGTTTTATTCCTTCCTCCTCCCTTTCCTCCAATTTTATCTCCTTTTCCTTCCTTCGTCTGCCTTTTCTATTTTTACTTTTTAAAATTTTTTCTAAATACCTACAAGTGAGACAAAATCCTGGATCTGTAAAAAGACCAAAGTTGAACCCAAAGAAGGGGCATCACAACAGCTGGGACAGTGAGACAAATTTCACTCTGCTATTACAGAGAACCTGCAAGTTATTGCATATTTGTATTATTATTATTTTTCCAGTATTCTTACATCTTTTTTTTTTAATAGTATTTTTGTATCCCTCTTCTTTTTGTATAGTCTGCTTTGCTAGGCTGGATATATTGTATGACCGGAGAGCTTTCCCCTGATATCTCTTTCCATACTGTATTGCTAATCTACTGCCCTTTAACTTACCTGTGTCCCATTAGCACACTACTTGAGGTTCTGTACTCCCTATTCTTGTTACCTATATCTCATAGATTCTGTCAGATGGTTGTTGCCCTAATATTATTGTAAATAACTGCTGTTCTATGCAATTGTAATTACTTCACAACACCCCTCCCAGTTCTTAGCCCATTTCAAAGTTCCCTGAACTCTACTGTAGTGGTTAACTCTATTCTCTCACATACTACACCTATTTACTATCCTTTACTCTCACCTTACCTCAGAATCTGACCTCCCACAACCTCCCTGCTTTATAGATCCAACTCATAATCCTCCTTCCCCAACAAGAGTCTTATCTTCTTTCCATCCTTTCTAAAAATCAGCTAGCTGGGTGGAAGATTATGGTTAACACTATACATAGTCAAAGCATCTCCTATCTCTTCCCTACTTGCTGCTACTGAAAATATCATAGAATTCTCTGTTGCTGTCTTAAACCATTTTGCCTTCCCCCTCCAACTGATGACAAAAAAGAATAGGTGGAGGCGGTGAACACCAGGATACCCACGGGAAGAGGAAACCCAACAACAAAGGAACCAGTAACAGATAACAACAGAAGAAGGTGAAGGAGGGAGTGGTAACCACACAAACCTCAATCCAGGACCTATCTGGAAATATAACTAAACAGTAGAGACAGTACCCAATAAAAACAACTGAACAAGAGCAAGAGAGAATTCTTTAAACCTTATACACACGGAAAAACCAGCTTCAACACAACCTGCCCTCACCAGCACAACAAAATACAGGAGGTGGTGGACAGAGTGACCCTTATTTAATCAGCTGGTGGGAAGGAACCACCAAAGAAAGACTCAACAACAATCAAAACCCAAAGGCAAACACAAAGCCAACTTAAATGACAGCCCAAGACCAGTGAGCTTGGGAGATCAAGGAAACTGCACCACTGAAACTCACTGCATTCTACTAAAGAAGTTCACACCACAAACCCATGGAGCCAGAACAGATCAATTTAAGAAGCTGAGGCTAACAAGAAGAGTCTCGCAAACAATGGGAAGACAAAGAAACAATCCCCAAATGAAAGGAAAGGAGGAAGCCTCAGAAAGAATGCTAAATGAAATAGAGGCAACTCAGCTATCACATATTGAGTTCAAAGCAATGATCGTCAGAAAGCTCAATGAACTCACAATGAGCTACCAGAAACTACAGGGAAGCTACAATGAACTCATTGAAAACTACATCAACATGAAAAAGGAAATAGAAACTATCAACAAGTGCCAAGAGGAACTGAAGAACACAATTTCTGAACTGAAGAGCACAGTAGAAGGAGTGAAAAGCAGGATCGATGAAGCAGGAGATCGGATCAGCGAGCTAGAAGACAAAGTAGAAAAAAACACCCAGAAAGAGCAAGAAAAGGAAAAGAGGCTCAGAAAGAATGAGGAGGGATTAAGAGAAATGCAAGACAATATGAAACATAATAATATCCGTGTAATAGGGATACCAGAAGGAGAAGAAGAAGAGCAAGGGATAGAAAACCTATTTGAAAAAGTAATGATGGAAAACTTCCCTAATTTGATGAGAGAAAAAGTCACACAAATCCTGGAAACACAGAGAGGCCCAATCAAGAGGAACCCAAAGAGGCCCACCTCAAGACACATCATAATTAAAATGGCAAAATTTCAGGATAAAGAGAGAATCTTAAAGGCAGCAAGGGAGAAACAGGAAGTAACATCCAAGGGAGCCCCAATAAGGCTAACAGCTGACTTCTCAATGGAAACACTCCAGGGCAGAAGAGAATGGCAAGAAATATCCCAAGTAATGAGAACCAGAGGCCTGCAACCAAGGCTACTTTACCCAGCAAGGCTCTCAATCAAGATAGAAGGTCAAATAAGGAGCTTCTCAGACAAAAGAAGTCTAAAAAAATACACCTCCACTAAACCAGCTCTGCAAGAGATGCTAAAGGGACTGCTTTAAGGAAAGAAAGGAAAAGAGAGAGAGAGAGAGAGAGAAAGAGGAACACATGTACATAAAAGGCAATGAATAAGTACCTATCAATAATAACCTTAAACGTAAATGGATTAAATGCTCTAATCAAAAGACATAGAATAGCTGATTGGATAAGAAAACATGACCCACACATATGCTGCCTACAAGAGACCCACCTCAGGATAAAAGACCTGCACAGGCTGAAGGTGAAGGGCTGGAAACAAATTTTCCAAGCAAATGGACAGAAAAAAAAAGCCGGGGTAGCAATACTCATATCTGACAAAATAGACTTCCAAGAAAAGACCATAAAGATGACCCAGATGTCATTTCATAATACTCAAGGGAAGAGTCCACCAAGAAGACATAAATATTGTAAATATATTTTCACCCAAAATATATATTTTGAAAATCTTAGAGGAATTCAAGAAAGATATTGATAGCAACACAATTATTGTGGAGGATTTAACACCCCACTATAAAAAATGGACAGATCTTCCAAACAAAATATCAACAAAGATATTGTGGCATTGAACAATACCCAAATGAAATGGGCTTTACTGAAATATACAAAGCCCTTCATCCCAAAGAAGCTAAATACACATTCTTTTCAAATGTACATGGAACATTTTCAAAGATAGAGCACATGATAAGACACAAAACAAGCCTCAACAATTTCAAAAAAATTGAAATCATACCAAACGTTTTCTTGGATCACAAGGGACTGAAGCTAGAAACCAACCCCAAGGAAAAAAACCCAAAACACTCAAAATTATGGAGATTAAATAGCATGCTATTAAACAATGAATGGGTCAAGAATGATATTAGGGAAGAAATCAAATGTTTCTGGAAACAAATGAAAACGAACTCATAACAACCCAAGACTTACGGGACACAGCCAAGGCAGTCCTGAGAGGGAAGTTCATAGCGATACAGACCCACCTTAAAAAGTAAGAAACATTTCAAACAAACAACCTAACCCTACGTCTACAAGAACTCGAGGAACAACAACAAAGACAGCCCAGAGCAGGCAGAAGGAAGGAAATAACCAAGATCAGAGCAGAATTAAATGACATAGAGACTAAAAGCACAATTCTAAAGATCAATGAATCCAAGAGCTGCTTCTTTGAAAAGAGAAGCAAAATCGACAAGCCTTTAAGCAGATTCATCAAGAAAAAAAAGAAAGAAAACCCAAATAAGCACAATCAGAAATGAAAGAGGAGAGATTACAACAGATACCACAGAAATACAAAGCATTGTAAGAAATTACTAGGACGAACTGTATGCCAAGAAATTTGAAAACCTAGATGAAATGGACAAATTTCTAGAAAAATGTAATCTTCCAAAACTCAATAGAAAAGAAGCAGAAAGGCTGAACAAACCAGTAACAGCAAAAGAAATTGAAGCAGTAATAAAAAAAAACTCCTGACACACAAAGGCCCTTGACCAGATGGTTTCACAGGAGAATTCTACAAAGCATTTAAGGAAGAGCTAACCCCTATCCTTCACAGACTATTTCAAAAAATCCAAAAAGATGGAAGACTCCCAAACTCTTTTTATGAAGCCAGCATCATGCTAATTCCAAAACCAGATAAAGACACAACAAAGAAAGAAAACTTCAGGCCAATATCGCTGATGAACACTGATGCTAAAATTCTCAACAAAATATTGGCATACCGCATCCAACAGTATATTAAAAGGATCATACACCATACCAGGTGGGATTCATTCCAGGGATGCAAGGATGGTACAATATTCGGAAATCAGTAAATGTAATACATCACATAAACAAAAGCAAAGACAAAAATCACATGATCATATCAAGAGATGCAAAAAAAGCATTTGATAAGGTGCAGGACCCATTTATGATAAAAACACTCAGCAAAGTGGGAATAGAGGGAGCATTCCTCAACATAATAAAGGCCATATATGAGAGACCTACAGCCAACATCATACTCAATGGGCAAAAATTAAAATCTTTTCCACTAAGATCAGGAACAAGACAAGGCTGTCGACTTTCACCACTTCTATTCAGTATAGTACTGGAAGTTTTAGCCATAGTGATCAGACAAGAAAAGAAATAAAAGGCATCCAAATCAGAAAGGGGGAAACAAAACTGTCATTGTTTGCAGGTGACATGATAGTTGACATAGAAAATCCTATAGACTCCACCAAAAAACTGCTTGACCTAATAAATGAATTTGGCAAAACAGTGTGATACAAAGTCAATATCAAGAAATCAAAGGCATTTCTGTACACCAACAATGAAACAGCAGAAGCCGAAATCAAGAAAAAAAATCCCATTTGAAATAGCAAAAAGAAAAATAAAACACCTAGGAATAAACCTAACCAAAGAGGTAAAAGACCTGTGTTCAGAAAACTGCATAACACTGAGGAAAGAAATCAAGGAAGACACAAATGGAAACATATACCGTGTTCATGGATTGGAAGAATTAATATCATCAAAATGTCATACTACCCAAAGCAATTTACACATTCAATGCAATACCTATTAAAGTACCAATGGCTTATTTCACAGACATAGAACAAACACTTCAACAATTTATATGGAACCATAAACGACCCCGAAAAGCTGCTGCAATTTTAAGAAAGAGGAATAAAGTAGGAAGGATCATAATACCTGACACCAAACTATACTACAAGGCCACTGTAATCAAAACAGCCTGGTACTGGCATGAAAACAGGCACATGGACCAATGGAACCGAACAGAGAGCACAGAATTAAACCCAAGTCTCTTTGGTAAATTAATATTTGACAAAGGGGGCAGCAACATAAAATGGAATAAAAATAGCCTTTTCAAAAAATGGTTTTGGGAGAACTGGACAGCTATGTGCAAAAAAAGAAACTCGAACACCAACTTACACCTTATTCAAAAATAAATTCAAGGTGGATAAAAGACTTAAATATAAACCATGACACTATTAAAGTCTTAGAGGAGAATGAAGGTAGGAAAATCTCAGATAATTCACACAGAAACTTTTTTACTGACATGTCTCCTAGAGCAAGGGACATAAAGGAAAGAATAAACAAATGGGACCTCATCAAAATTAAAAGCTTTTGCACAGTTACCGAAAACAGTATTAAAATAAAAAGAGGAGCAACTGTATGGGAAAACATATTTGCCAATGATACCTCAGACAAGGGTTTAATCTCCAAAATATATAAAGAACTTACACGACTACACTCTAAGAAGACAAGGAACACAATGAAAAAATGTGCAAAGGACTTGAACATACACTTCTCCAAGAAGGACATACAGAGGATCTAGAGACACATGAAATGATGTTCAATATTGCTAGCTATCAGAGATGCAAATTAAAACCACAGTGAGATACCACTTCACACCAGTCAGAATGGCCTTCATAAACAAAGCAACAAACAACAAGTGTTGGAGAGGTTGTGGAGAAAAGAGGACCCTAGTGCACTGTTGGTGCGCCTGCAGACTGGTACAACCACTATGGAAAGCAGTATGGAACTTCCTCAGAAAACTAAAAATGGATCTGCCTTTTGACCCTGCAAGTCCACTGCTTGGACTATATCCTAAGAACACTAAAACACCAATGCAAAAGAACCTTTGCACCCCGATGTTCATAGCAGCACAATTTACAATAGCTAGATGCTGGAAGCAACCTAGATGCCCATCAGTAAATGAATGGATCAAAAAACTATGGTACATTTACACAATGGAATTCTATGCAGCAGAAAGAAAGAAGGAGCTCCTGTCCTTTGCAACAGCTTGGATGGAGCTGGAAAGCATTATGCTAAGCGAAACAAGCCAGGCAGTGAAAGACAAATACCATATGATCTCACCTTTAACACGAACCTAAACAACAAAACAAAGAAACAAGCAAAATATAACCAAAGACACTGAAATAGAGGACAGACTGACAGTGACCAGAGGGGAGAGGAGGGAATTTCAGGGGACAATGGGAAGGGTTTACAGGAACAAATTTAAAGGGCACATGGAGAAAAACTAGGGGGAGGGTGGTAATGGGAGGGAAGTGGGGAGGGTTGGGTGGGTGGGCTGGAATGGGAGTAAAAGGGAGAAAACTGTAGTTGAATAATGATTAAAATTAAAAAATAGAAAAAATATCCAACATTTATAATGTAGTTACAAAAATCAACACCAAAAATCGAAACAGCCCAAGTAAAAAATGGGCAAAGCACCTGAATAGATAGTTCTCCGAGGAGGACACACAATTGGTCAACAGACATATGGAAGGATGCTCAACATCACTAATCATCAGAGAAATGGAAATAAAATCACAATGTGATACCATTTCACACCTGTGAAAATGGGTGTCATCAATAAATCAACAAACCAGTGCTGGGAAGGATGTGGAGAAAGGAGAACCCTTTTGCACTGTTGTTGGAATGAAGATTGGAGCAGCCACTGTGGAAAGCAATATGGAGATACCTCAGAAAATTAAAAATGGATCTTCCTTTTCACCTAGTGAGCTCACTTATGGGAATATATCTGAAGTAGTCCAATACAGTATTTCAAAAGTACATGAGCACTCCTATGTTCATTGCGGTGTTATTTACAATCACCAATACATGGAAGCAGCTCCACTGTCCATCAGTAGTTGGGTGGATGAAACAACTCTGGGACTTTTACACAATGGAATACTACATGGCCCTAAAAATGAACACAATTTTACCCTTTGTGACAGTATAGATGGACCTGGATAACATTATGTCAAGTGAAATAATTCGGTTAGAGAAGGACAAATACCATGTGATTTTACTCATATGTGGAATCTTTTGAACAAACTGAACTAACAAGAAACATGGGTAGAGACTCATAGATGGAAAGCAGGATGACACCTAGTGAGAGTGGAAGTTAGGGAGTGGAAGGATTGAGCAAAAAGGAAAATGGACTTCTGGACACAGACCACAGTTTGGTGATTGCTGGAGGGAGGGGAGCATAAGGGGACTAAGTGGCAATGGAAAAAATACAATAAAGATTAAAAGACAAAAACAAAAACTTCAGTAGAACCATAGGCCTCCAGTCCCCAGTAGAGGCTTGTTTCCACCAGGCTGGGCTTTTAACATTAACAACTGTGTCAGTTGCCATTTAATGTAAATGCGTCACAATTCCTCAATCTCCTCAACTCCTGTGTCCTTTGATCCTCACCGTTCCTCAGTGACTTGCAGCATCTGTGGGAGCTCTTGTGCAGCTTTTATGGCTGGAAACAGCTCTGCTTCTATGATTCAGAGCTGTCATTTTTTACCACAGCCCTAACTCTCATGACCTCACCTCCTAGTCTCAAAGTCCCAGACTCCTTGGGTCTGACTCCTTATTCAGCCTAGACTACACAATTACCTCCCTTTGCCATCCTACCTGCTGGTCAGCTCCCAAACCAAGGTTGTTATTACCTGCCTCCCCCTTAACTAAGGAGTAGATTTTAGAGAGAAAGATGATCAACTCTTTCTGTACTATACATATACTGTATTATCCACACAAATTCATCATATTGGGGGAACTCTTAGAAACAAAAGCTCTAGCTAGCATTTTACTAAACAAAACTGTGTCTAAAGAGGAAAACATATAAAATAGACAACAATAATGGGATAATTAAAGACTTACGGATTCTGGGAGAAGGAAGCGTCTATCCCCCTCAGGGCCTAACTTAGTGTTGAATGCAAGAAGTCTTATTATCAAGGGACTTTACACTTTATAATGGGTCATTGAAATGTTGTAGAATATATATATATATACACAAAAAAAATTACCATAATCTTAATATCTGGATGCAGCAGTCAGAATAGAGAACTGTGAGGGCAGGCAATAAACTGGAAAATAATTTGCCTGTTATGCTTAAATTCTTCTAATCCAGCAATTTTCAACTGGTATGCTGTAGTGCACTGATGTGCTACAAGAATTTGTAAAACATGCAATACCTGATTGTTTAGTCGGGGTAACTGACCTCTTTGCCTTTAGATTGTCAAATTAAAAAAAGATAACAGCTACCCTGGCTGAATGACTCAGGTGGTTACAATGTCCTACCATGAACCAAAAGGTTGAGAATTTGATCCCCAGTTTGGGCATGTTGTGGGGTGTCCCAGTGTTTCTCTATTACATCAACTCTGTCTCTCTCTCTCTGTCTCTCTGTCTCTCTCTCAAATCAGTAAACATATCCTTGGGTGAGGATTAAAAAAAAAAAAAGACAACATCAACACAACAATAGCCATCCAGTGTGAGTGAATCAAAATTATACCCATTTTTTTGTGCATGTGTCAGATTGGCAAGAAATTTAGTACCTTTTTTGGTGTGCAGCCAAATTTTAATAATTAGTTTATGTGTGCCATGAGATGAAAAGGGTTGAAAATTGCTGTTCTAATCAAGTAGGAGGGATTTCTAGTTTTATTTGAAGATGTATTTCTTCACAATAGTAAGTGCCCAACAAAAGCAGAGGTTTTCTGAGGAGGCCTTAAACTTCCCACCCAAGAAGTGTTGAAGAAAATGATGATGGTAAGACTGCATGGGCTCTTGATATTCCCTGCAGGATGGAGTTAAAGACTGTCAGTCACTACATTATTAGAGGCTGGTTGTTGCCTCCTTGTTCCAAGGTCATTATTTTTGTTGATTCTTTTAGAATCCAAAGTTGAAAAGATCACAGGAGATTGTAAATAATTGTGTATTAGGAAAGATTACTGCCTTTCATCTTTCCTAATGATTCTTACTATCTAACATTTTCAATTCCTGAATGTGGGGAGTAAGAATGGGAACATGTTTTCATGGATGTTTTGTTTTGTTTGAATTTCTAAAGCAGATTTGAAGAGAAGCTTTATTTTTAAATTATATCTTTGAATAATCTACTTATTGATTTTTAGAGGGAGAAAGGAAGAGGGGAGAGAGAAACATTGATTTTGTTGTTCTTATTTATGCATTCATTGGTTGATTCTTGTGTATGCCCTGACTAGGGATCAAACCTGCAGCCTTGGTATATTGGGAGGATGCTCTAATCAACTGAACCACCTCGACAGAGCCTTAAATTATATCTTTAAAATCTTATTTGAAGACAACTCTTTGAGTTTAAATGAAAAAAATTATCAGTTTTTTTTCATGTTAGTATAGTTGAAGACTTGGTATCAGTACAAAATACCTTAAATTTTTGAATTGACTGTAACCCTGGCAATTTTGTACATAAGTGAATGCATGTCATTATTTAACTTTTAAAAATTTGAATCTTAATCTCTTTTTTGTGCTTAGAATATGTGTTTATGCTTACTACTATAAAATTAGTCCAATTAAACATGGCAAAATGAAAATAGTCTTGTAAATCTTAAATAAAAACACAGATGTAGTATAACTACTTAGTATCTTCTTCCACTACAGTAGTGTTTTGTAATAGATTAAAAATAAGATTGTAATTCTGTCCTTTGGTACTTTTAAAGCCCATGTTAATCCAATTTCTACTCCCATGAGCAAGTCATATGTTTTTACCAATAGGTGGCTCTAGCACAGAGGCATCTCATCTGTATTTAACCCAACAGATATTTTAATATGTGGGAGGGAAATATAAGATGTTCAAAACGCTTGAAGACCAGGAATTCAATTCTGATGAACATAGATATGTTGGCAGCCATGTGAGGTAAAAGTAGTTCTTGAGCAGAGAGACACTTTAAGACATAACATTGTTGCCTAAACATTGTTGGTCTCCTGTTGAGACCAACAATAAAAACCAGCACTTTTGGAGACTGTCTAACCAGAAAGTCTATCTAATTTCTCAAAATAAATTCAAAAGAATGTAGGAATCCAAGGATTGCATTTTTGTATCTCACTGGCAGGGTTAGAAAATGTAGAATAGTATGGGAAAGAAAAAGAGAATGAAATTTAGGAATAGGATGATATTGGATACCCTAGGTCAGGGATGTCAAACTCATTTTCAAATGGGGGCCACATTAGCCTTGAAGTTGCCTTGAGAGGGCTGAATATAATTTTAGGACTATATAAATGTAACTACTCCTTAACTAGGGGCAAGGAGCTCTACATTTGGCCCTTTGAACACAGCCATGAAGCTGATGTGGCCCGTAGTGAAAATGAGTTTGACACTCCTGCTCTAGGTATTCAAAACTTAAAAAAAAGGTAGTATGTACTCTTTGCCTCTTTCTTCATAAAAGCTATAAAACATAGGATGACCACATATATGTCTAAGAAAATGTCCTCTGGGAAGAAAAAACCTATGAAGATGAAGAATTGACTATAATTATCATAAGTATTTGTAGTTACTATATAGTTTTCCATTTGCAAAGATAGCACACACGAAACTTTACTTTTATTAAATTCCACTTAAGATGCATTACAATTTGGGTGTTTGTGAGCAGATTGGTGTCAACCATAGTCAAACAAAGGCTTCTCTTCATTTATTTTTAGAGATTTTCTTTATTTTTAGAGAGAATGGAAGGAATGGAGAGAGGGAGAGAAACATTGCTTGTGAGATATACGTTGATCAGTTGCCTCTTGCATCTCCCAACTGGAGACCCAGCCTGCAACCCATGCATGTGCCCTGATTGGGAGTCAAACTGGTGACCCTTCAGTTTGCAGGCCGGCACTCAGTACACTGAGCCACACTAGCTAGGTCATCTTCTCTTTAAATAAACTAAAATCTTTGTTAAAATAAGAGCGCAACAATTAATGAATTCATTCCATAACTCTGGGTCTCCTTTTTCTTACTGGTAAAATGTAAGAGCTGGTTTATTTTTAATATTTCTTTACTGTTCTATGATATTGCACATAAGGACAATATATAATTTAGACCAAGATTTAAAGAATAACACCTAAGGTACAACTAAGTATTTATTATTAATGCTTTAACATTAATCTTTAATTTTTTTCTTCTAGTTGTAAGTTGAAAATTTTATTTTGAGTTTTTCCTAATGTCATAATCTGCAGGCATGTGTTAGAAGTTTTGGTGTTTCTAGATTTCCATTGTTTTTGGAGTAAGAATGTACTGCTTTGAATTTATTCATAGTATTTGCATATCTACTGCAAAGTATGTCTGTATCTACCTCTTTTGCTTTTCTCCTGAAGTTATGAATATATTTAGAATTCTAGTTTGTATCAAACACTTAGGATTAGCAATTCTCTTTATCGTTAGATCAATTTTGTAACCTACCTTTGACACTCATCAATGATACAAACTACTTTGGAGGATGAAGCATTAAAAAAGAAAAAAACCCAACTATTGCCACCTATATAACATACGAGAGGGCACCTCCCAAAAGCTCAGGAATTTATTTATTAAAAATTGTTTATTCTTACATGTTTAAGGTACAGTCATCTTCAAAGTACTCTCCATTTGATGCAGGACACCTATGGAGACTTTTTTTTCACTGCTCAAAATGCTTTGAACTTGTTGATTTTGATGCCTTTTTAGTGCTTCTGTTTTTTGTTTCACCTCTTCCTTATGGACAAAATGTTTCCCTTTGAGGACTTACTTCACCTGGGGAAACAAAAGTTGGCTTGGGGCGAGATCAGGTGAATAGGGAGGTGGGGCATGGGGGGGGGGTCACGCAATTTTTAGTTAAAAACTGCTGAGCACTCACGTGGTGTGGGCACCTGTGCTGGTAATTCAACCATCATGGAATGGGCAAATGGGTTGAAAAGAGTTTTCAAAAAAAATTCACTGAAGGTGAACGCCACTTCTCACAACAATGCCAGCTAGTACACTAATACAGATGGGTTCCTAGAACACTTACGTAGCAGAGAAAGCCTGTGTTAAAAAAGGTGTGACCATCCAGAACATAATTCTGGTTTCTTGGGCCCCCCTCCTTATGGTGGTTTTGAGGACTATGTCATGTTTTATTTCTTTTGTAAAGTATTTTCTTACATTCCTAATTACCCAGATTGATTGTGTCTGGTACATTTGTATATGTATTTCTCCAAGTAAATTCTAAGGTATGTGAAGCCAAAATATTTTTTTGTGTATTTCACTGGTAAGTTTTTGCTTTATTTTCTCTTTTTCTACCTTGAATTCCTGTTAGTACATTCTAGACTGATTCTGATCCAGTGTAGAGTTCTACCAGGAATAATTCATTACCCCTTTTTTCCCCCAAAACATTGTGGCATTTTTATCATCGACTTTGCTATCACTACTGTAATTGCTTTCTACCAGAAGTATATTATAATTTTTACCTACTGATGGACCCCTCCTGGTCTTCTCATTATTACTTGGGTTTATATTTTGGTAGAGTCTTAGAAGGAAGAGAAGATAAATGTGTATGTGTAATCTGTCTTCTGTAACTAGATTTAAATGTATTTTTATGGTTATTTTGATTAGAACTTAAAGACATAACTTAGAGCAGTAGTTCTTAAAGTTTGATCCTTGGAACAGCAGCATCAGCATCACTTGGGGAACTGATGAGAAATGCAGAATCTTGGGTCCATCCTGGACCTACTGAATCAGAAACTTTAGGGATGATTCTGAACAATCCAGGTTTGAACAAGCTTTCTACAAGATTCAGGTGCAAGATGAAGTTTGACAGGCACTGATTTAGAATATCAGACACTTCTTAGTGCATCATTTCTTTGTTACCCTCTATGTTTATATATTGAATTAATTCTGGCTTTTATCATTGCTTCCTTTATACTTTTGTTTATCTTCTTTTTTTCTCTTTACTAACTTCTTAGGTTTACACTTAAATTTTAGTCTTTATTCTGTTCTAAAGAGAATAGTTTAAAAGTTCTGTTCTAGTTTAAAAGTTTCATGAATTACTGCTTTTGCTATGTCCCTGCAGATTTTAAAATATGGTGTTTGTGCCCTGGCTAGTGTGGCTCAGTGGATTGAGTGCCAGCCTGCAAACCAGAGGATCACTGGTTCGATTCCCAGTCAGGGCACATGCCTGGGTTGCAGGCCAGGTCCCCAGTAGGGGGCTTGCAAGAGGCAACCACACATTGATGTTTCTCTCCCTCTCTTTCTCCTTCCCTACCCCTCTGCCTAAAAAGAAATAAATAAAATCTTTAAAAAATACATGGTGTTTGTATTACTTATTTGTAAATATTTTAAAATTTCCACTATGACTTCTCCTTTGACCCATTTTCAGAACTTTTTCTTTAATTTTTAATATAGGGACTTTAATCTTTTGTTATTGCATTATCTAGAGTTTAGAGCCTGTAATTTGTCTGATATTTCAGTAAAATGTAGAGAATTGCTTTGTATTACTTTTTATAAATAATCCATTTGTGCTAGAGAAGAATGTAAATTTTTCAATTCTTTGATCCATTTTAGATATGTCCAATTAGTCAGGCTTGTTTGTTGTGTTGTTCTAATTCTTCAGAACCCACAGTTGTTACTGTTTTTTTAAAATTTTGTTTCCTTGACTTGTTTCAGAAAAAAATATGTATATATTTTTAGACATCATTTATCTTTTTATTCTCAGGCAATTCATTAATTGCCTGAGTTTTTTAGGATTGTGTTTTATTTATTTATTAATTTAATTTAAATTAATACTTTAATTATTGATTAATTTAAATTAATTAATTGATTATTGTTTAATTACAGTTGTCTGCATTTTCTCCCCACTCCTCCGCACCAACTCCCTCCAGACCCACCTTGTTCCCTTGTTTCCACCCTCCCCCTTGGTTTTGTCCTTGTGTCCTTTATAGTAATCCCTAAAAACCCTTCTCCCCACTGTCCCCTCCCCTCCCCTCTGGCTATTGTTAGATTGTTCTTAATTTCAATGACTCTGATTATATTATGTTTGCTTTTTTCTTTTGTTGATTATATTCCAGTTAAAGGTGAGATCATATGGTATTTGACCCTCACCGCCTGGCTTAGTTCACTTAGCATAGTGCTCTCCAGTTCCATCCATGCCATCTCGAAGTGTATAAGGTCCTTCTTTCTCTCTGCTGCATAGAATTCCATTGTGTAAATGTACCATAGTTTTTTTATCCACTGATTTGCTGATGGGCACTCTGGTTGCTTCCAGCACTTGGCTATTGTAAATTGTGCTGCTATGAACATTGGGGTGCATAGGTTCTTTCGGATTGTTGTTTCAGGGATCTTAGGGTATAATCACAGCAGCAGAATTGCTGAGTCAAAAGGCAGTTCCATTTTTAGTTTTCTGAGGAAATTCCATACTGTTTTCCGCAGTGGCTGCACCAGTTTGCATTTCCACCAACAGTGCAGTAGGGTTCCCTTTTCTCCACATCCTCTCCAACACTTCTTTGTTGACTTGTTTATGATGGCCATTCTGACCTGTGTGAGGTGCTATCTCATTGTGGTTTTAATTTGAATATCTCTGATGGCTAGTGATGCTGAGCATCTTTTCCTGTGTCTCTGGCCCTCTGTATATCCTCCTTGGAGAAGTGTCTGTTCAGGTCTTTTGCCCATTTTTTAATTGCCTTTTTTTTTTTTTTTTGTCTTCGTGGAGTGGAGTTGTGTGAGTTCTTTATATATTTTGGACATCAAGCCCTTCTCCAAAGTATCATTGGCAAATATGTTTTCCCATATGGTTGGTTCTCTTTTCATTTAATGCTGTTTTCTTTAGCCTTGCAGAAGCTTTTTAATTTGATAAGGTCCCATTTGTTTATTCTTCTCTTTATGTCCCTTGCTTTAGGGGACATATCTGTGAAGATGTTGCGGTGTGGAATGTCTCAGATTTTCCTGCCAATGTTTTCCTCTAGGACTTTTATGGTGTTAGGACTTATATTTGTCCACTTTGAATTATTTTTTTGTATGGTGTAAGTTGGTGATCAAATTTGATTTTTTGCATGTATCTGTCCAGATCTCCCAACACCATTTGTTGAAGAGGATATTTTTGCTCCATTTCATGCTTCTTCCCCCCTTTTTGAATATTAATTGACTGTAGAGACTTGGGTTTATTTCTGGGCCTTCTGTTCTGTTCCATTGGTGTATGTGCTTGTTTTTCTGCCAGTACCAGTCTGTCTTGATTACATTGGCCTTGTAATACAGATTGATATCAGATATTGTGATCCCTTCTGCTTTGTTTTTCTGTCTCAAAATTGCTGCAACTATTCAAGGTCATTTATATTTCCATATAAATTTTTGAAATGTTTATTCTTATATCTGTGAAATATATCATGGGTACTTTAATAGGGATTGCACTGAATGTATACATTGCTTTGGGTAGTATGGACATTTTGATGATGTTAATCCTTCCAATCGATGCCCATGGTACATGCTTCCATTTGTTTGTGTCTTCCTTAATTTCTTTCTTTCGTGTCATACAGTTTTCTGAGTACAGGTCATTTACCTCCTTCGTTAGGTTTATTCCTAGGTATATTATTTTTCTTGTTTTTTTTAAACATTTTTGAATTTTAATTGTTGTTCAAGTACAGTTTTCTGTCTTTTATCCCATCCCAGCCCACCCCCCACCCCCCAGTGCTCCCCACCTTCCTTTCATTTCAACCTCTCCTAGTTTTTGTCCATGTGCCCTTTATACTTGTTACTGTAAGCCCTTCCCCTTTTCCCCTGAAATTCCCTCCCTTCTCTCTGTGTTCATTGTCTGCCTGTTCTCTATTTCAGTGTCTTTGGTTATATTTTGCTTGTTCATTTGTTTTGTTGTTTAGGTTCCTGTTAAAGGTGAGATCATATGGTATTTGTCTTTCATTTCCTGGTTTATTTCACTCAGCATAATGCTTTCCAGTTCCATCCAAGCTGTTGCAAAGTGTAGGAGCTCCTTCTTTCTTTCTGGTGCATAGAATTCCATTGTGTAAATGTACCATAGTTTTTTGATGCACTCATTTACTGATGGACACCTAGCTTGCTTCCAACACTTGACTATTGTAAATTGTGCTGCTATGAACATTGGGGTACATAGGTTCTTTTGGATTGGTGTGTCCGGGTTCTTAGGATATAATCCTAGCAGTGGAATGGCTGGGTCAAGAGGCAGATCCATTTTCAGTTTTCTGAGAAAATTCCATACTGCTTTCCATAGTGGTTATACCAGTCCCCAATCTCACCAACAGTGCACTAGGGTCCCCTTTTCTCCACACTTCTCCAACATTTGTTTGTTGTTTTGTTTATGATGGCCATTCTTAATGGTGTGAAGTGGTATGTCATTGTGGTTTTAATTTGCATCTCTCTGATAGCTAGAGATACTGAGCATCTTTTCACATGTCTCTGGATCCTCTGTATGTCCTCCTTGAAGAAGTGTCTGTTGAAGACCTTTGCCCATTTTTTAATTGGGTTGCTTGTCTTAGAGTGGAGTCATGTAAATTCTTTATATATTTTGGACATTAAACCCTTTTCTGAGGTATCATTGGCAAATATGTTTTCCCATACAGTTGATTCTCTTTTTATTTTAATACTGTTTTCTTTAGCTGTGCAGAAGCTTTTTATTTCGATGAGATACCATTTGTTTATTCTTTCCTTAATGTACCTTGCTCTGGGGGACATATCAGTAAAAATGTTGCTGCATGAAATATCTGAGATTTCCCTGCCTATGTTCTCCTCTAGGACTTTAATGGTGTCATGGCTTATATTCAAATCTTTTATCCACCTTGAATTTATTTTTGAATAAGGTGTAAGTTGGTGCTCGAGTTTCATTTTTTTGCACGTAGTTGTCCAGTTCTCCCAAAACCATTTGTTGAAGAGGCTATTGTTACCCCATTTTATGTTGCTGCCCCCTGTGTCGAATATTAACTGACCGTAGAGACTTGGGTTTATTTCTGGGCTCTCTGTTATGTTCCATTGGTCCATGTGCCTGTTTTTATGCCAGTACCATGCTATTTTGATTACAGCGGCCTTGTAATACAGTTTGGTATCAGGTATTGTGATCCGTTCTACTTTGCTTTCCTTTCTCAAAGTTGCGTCAGCTATTCGGGATTGTTTATGGTTCCATATAAATTTTGAAGTGTTCTATGTCTGTGAAATATGCCATTGCTATTTTAATAGGTATTGCACTGAATCTTTAAATTGCTTTGGGCAGTATGGACATTTTCATGATGTTAATTCTTCCAAACCATGGACACAGTATGAGTTTCCATTTGTTTGTATCTTCCTTGATTTCTTTCTGCAGTGTTGTGTAGTTTTCTGAATATAGATCTTTTAACTCCTTGGTTAGGTTTATTCATAGGTTTTTTTTTTTTTTTTTGCTATATCGAATGAGATTTTTTTCTTGATTTCTGCTTCTGCTGTTTTATTGTTGGTATACAAAAATGTCTCTGATTTCTGGATATTGACTTGGTATCCCACTGTTTTGCCGAATTTATTTATTAAGTCGAGCAGTTTTTTGGTGGAGTCTGTAGGGTTTTCTGTGTACAATATCATGTCATCTGCAAACAATGACAGTTTTGTTTCCTCCTTTCCAATTTGGATGGCTTTTATTTCTTTTTCTTGTCTGATTGCTGTGACTACGACTTCCAATATCATGTTAAATAAGAATGGTAAAAGCTGACATCCTTGTGTTGTTCCTGATCTTCGGGGAAAAGCTTTTAGTTTTTGCTCATTCAGTACTGTGTTGGCTCTTTGTCTCTCATATATGGCCTTTATTATGTTGAGGAATGCTCCCTGTATTCCCACTTTGGTGAGTGTTTTCATCATAAATGTGTGCTGTATCTTATCAAATGCTTTTACTGCATCTATTGATACGATCATGTGATTTTTGTCTTTGCTTTTGTTTTAGTGATTTATTACGATTATTAATTTGTGAATATTGTCCCATCCTCGCATCCCTGGGATGAATCCCACTGGATCATGGTGTATGATCTTTTTAATGTATTGCTGGATACTCTTTGTCAATGTTTTGTTGAGGACTTTAGCGTCCATGTTCATCAGCGATATTGGCCTGAAGTTTTCTTTCTTTGTTGTGGCTTTATCTGGTTTTGGGATTAGGGTGATGTTGGCTTCATAAAAAGAGTTTGGGAGTCTTCCATCATTCTGGATTTTTTGGAACAGTCTGTGAAGGTTAGGGGTTAGCTCTTCCTTAAGTGCTTTGTAGAATTCTGTGAATCCATCTGGTCCAGGGCTTTTGTGTGTGTGTGACCGAAGTTTTCTGATTACTTCTTCAATTTCATCAGCTGTTATTGGTCTGTTCAGGCTTTCTGCTTTATCTTCATTGATTTTTGGAAGATTATATTTTTCTAGAAATTTGTCCATTTCACCTAGGTTTTCAAATGTCTTGGCATGCCATTTTTCATAGTAATTTGTTACAGTCCTTTGTATTTCTGTGGTGTCAGCTGTAATCTCTCCTCTTCCATTTCTGATTGTGTTTATTTGGGTCTTCTGTCTTTTTTTCTTGATGAGCCTACTTAAAGGCTTGTCGATGTTGTTTATCTTTAAAAAAACTGCTCCTGTATTCATTGATCTTTTTATTCTTTATGTCATTTAATTCTGCTCTGATCTTGGTTATTTCCTTCCTTCTACTTATTCTGGGCTGTCTTTTTTGTTGTTCCTCGAGTTCTTGTAGGTGTAGGGTTAAGTTGTTTGTTTGAAATGTTTGTATCTTTTTTAGGTAGGCCTGTATCACTATGAACTTCTCGCTCAGGACTGCCTTTGCTGTGTCCCATAAGTTTTGGGTTGTTGTGAATTCATTTTTGTTTGTTTCCAGAAACCTTTTGATTTCTTCCCTAATATCATTCTTGACCCATTCATTGTTTAATAGCATGCTATTCAGTCTCCATGATTTTGAATGTTTTGGGCTTTTTCCTTTGGGGTTGGTTTCTAGCTTCAGTCCTTTGTGGTCAGAGAAAATGCTTGGTATGATTTCAATTTTCTTGAATTTTTTGAGACTTGTTTTGTGACCTATCATGTGGTCTATCTTTGAAAATATTCTGTGTGTATTTGAAAAGAATGTGTATTTAGCTTCTTTGGGATGAAGGGCTGTTTATATATCAGTTAGGTTTATTTCAACTAGGGCATTGTTCAATGCTACAATGTCTTTGTTGATATTTTGTTTGGAAGATCTTTCCATTTTTGACAGTGGGGTGTTGAAACCCCCTAGTATAATTGTGTTGCTGTCAACATCTTTGTTGAAGTCCTCCAAGATTTTCTTTATGTATTTGGGTGCTCCTATGTTGGGTGCTTATTTGTTTACAATGTTTATGTCTTCTTGGTGGATTCTTCCCTTGAGTATTATGAAGTGACCATCTGGGTCTCTCTTTATGGCTCTTTCTTGAAGTGTGTTTTGTCTGATATGAGTACTGCTACTCTGCCTTTTTTTTCCTGTCCATTTGCTTGGAAAATTTGTTTCCCATCCTTCACTTTCAGTCTGTGTAGGTCTTTTGTCCTGAGGGGGGGTCTGTTATTGGCAGTATATGTGTGGGTCATGCTTCCTTATCCATTCAGCTCTTCTATGTCTTTTGATTGGAGCATTTAATCCATTTACACTTAAGGTTATTATTGATAGGTACTTATTCATTGCCATTTTTGTATCTGTGTTCCCCTCTCTCTCTTTCTCTCTTCCTTCCTTTCTTTAAAGGAGTCCCTTTAGCATCGCTTGCATAGCTGGTTTGGTGGAGGCGTATTCTTTTAGCCTTCTTTTGTCTGGGAAGCTCCTTATTTGGCCTTCTATCTTGATTGAGAGCCTTGCTGGGTAAAGTAGCCTCAGTTGCAGGCCTCTGGTTTTCATTAGTTGGAATATTTCTTGCCATTCTCTTCTGGCTTGGAGTGTTTCCATGGAGAATTCAGCTGCTAAGCTTATCGGGGCTCCCTCGTATGTTACTTCCTGTTTCTCTTTTGCTGCCTTTAATATTCTTTCTTTTTCTTGCAATTTTTCCATTTTAATTATGATGTGTTTTGAAGTGAGCCTCTTTGGGTTCCTCTTGACTGGGACTCTCTGTGTTTCCTGGATTTGTGTGGCTTTTCTCTCATCAAATTAGGGAAGTTTTCCATGATTACTTTTTCAAACAGGTTTTCTATCCCTTGCTCTTCTTCTCCTTCCAGTATTCCTATTATGCCAATATTATTATGTTTCATATTGTCTTGCAATTTTCTTAGTCCTTTTTCATTCTTTCTGAGCCTCTTTCCCTTTTCTTGCTCTTTCTGGGTGTTTTTTTCTACTTTGTCCTCTGCTCACTGATCCGATCTTCTGCTTCATCGAGACTGCTTTTGATTCCTTCTGCTCAGTTTTTCAGTTCAGAAATTGTATTTTTCATTTTCTCCTGGCCCTTGTTGATAGTTTCTATTTCCTTTTTCATGTTAATATAGTTTGCAGTGAGATCATTGTAGCTTCCCTGTAGTTTCTGGTAGGTCATTGTGAGTTCATTGAGCTTCATGACAATCATTGCTTTGAACTCAGTATGTGATAGTTGAGTTGCCTCTATTTTATTTAGCATTCTTTCTGAGGCTTCCTCCTTTCCCTTCATTTGGGGATTGTTTCTTTGTGTTCCCATTGTTTGTGGGACTCTTCCTGTTAGTTTCAGCTTCTTAAATTGATGTGTTTTGGCTCCCTGGATTTACGGTGTGAACTTCTGTGGTAGTATACCTGTGAGGTTCAGTGATGCATTCTGGTTGATCTCCGGAGCTTACTAGTCTTGGAGTTTTGTTTATGTTGGCTCTATGTTTTTCTTTGGGTTTTGATTGTTGTTGGGTCTTTCTTTGGTGGGTCCTTCCCACCAGCTGCTTAAGTGAGGATCACTCTGTCCACCACCTCTTGTATTTTGTTGTGCTGGTGAGTGCAGATTTTGTTGAAGCTGGTTCTTCCATGTGTACAAGGTTTTGAGGATTCTCTCTTGCTCCTGTTCAGTTGTTTGTACTGGGTAGTTTCTCCACTATTTAGTTGTATTTCCAGATAGGTTCAGGGTTGAGTTAGTATGGCTTCCACTCCCTCTGTCACCTTCTTCTGTTTTTATCTCTTGGTGGTTCCTTTGTTGTTTGGTTTCCTCTTCCAGTGGGTATCCTGGTGTTCAGCACTTCCACCTATTCTTTTTGTGATCAGTTGGAAGGTGAAAGCAAAATGGTTTAGGACAGCAAGAGAGTATTCTATGGTATTTACAGCAGCATCTGGTAGAGAAGAGATAGGAAATCCTTTGGCTATGTATAGTGTTAACCATGATCTTCCTTTCAACTAGTTGATTTTTAGAAAGGATGGAAAGAAGATAATACTCTTGTTGGGGAGGGAAGGATTAAGAGTTGGATCTAGAAAGCAGTGGGGTTGTGGGAGGTCAGATTCTGAGGTAAGTTGAGAGGAAAGGATAGTAAATAGGTATAGTGTGTGAGAGAATAGAGTTAACCACTACAGTAATAGAGTTCAGGAAACTGTGAAGTGGGCTAAGGTCTGGGAAGGGTGTTGTGAAGTATTTACAATTGTATGGAATAGCTCTTATTTACAATAACATTAGAGCAATAATCATATGGCAGAATCTATGAGATCTGGATAACAAGAATATGGAGTATAGGACCTGGAGTAGTGTGCTAATGGGACAGAAGTGAAGTAAAGGACAGTAAATTAGGAATGCACTATGAAAGAGAGAACAGGGGAACCCTGTCAAATGATACAATATAACCAGCCAAGCAAAGAAGACTATATAGAAAGAAGAGGGATGCAAAAATACTATTAAAATAAAAGTTGTAAGAATAATGAAAAAAATAATAATACAAATATGCAATTACTTGCAGGTTCTCTGTAATAGCAAAGTCAATTTTATCTCACTGTCTCAACTGTTGGGATACCCCCTCTTTGGGTCGAACTGTGGTCTTTTCCGTTCCAGGTTTTTTTGGTTTCACTGGTGGGTATTTAAAAAAAAAGGTAGAAGTATAGAGGAAGAAGACATAAAATTGAAAAGAGAGGAAGAAGGAATAAAACAAAGAAGAAGGAGAGAGAGGAAAAAGATATTGAAAGATAAAACAATAATAAAAATTAAAAAAAGAAAAGAGTACTTAAAAAAAAAACACACAACCCTGTTGTTTGTTTCAAACTGGCCAAACAGGTTTTTCTGGTGTTGCTGGCTGTAGCAGGCTGAGGGGCAATTGGTATGGCTTTTTTCCCTTTAGGATATGCACTCAGCCAGTCTTGTGCCCACTCTCACTAAAGCTAGCCTGATGCCTCTCCCTCCAGTCTTGGGTGTCCTATTCAGGTCTTCTTGAGAGCGCTCTTTGCCCTGGGGTTACCCGCGTGTTCTGGGGTGTGGCTGGCGCTTGCTTGGCCAGGCTGCCTATGTCCCGCAGTCCCGGGTGCTCACCCTTCCTAATAGTATGGGGGTGCACAGGGCCTTCTGTACAAACTTCCGCACCACCTTAGGATTGTGGGATCACTGCCCTGCTGGGTGGGGAGGAGGCCAAATAGCTGTTGCTGGAGTATTCCCCAAACAGTTTTTCTTTTTGAGAAACTCCTCCTACTCAAGCCTGCCACTTAGTACAGCCCAATTCTCCAGCCAGATCAGTGACTATTGGGCTCAGTGCCTGTCACTACGCGACTCTCAACTCTCCCAAGCTGGTGTCCACAGACTCTGTGGGTGATCATAGCCCCTATGTGTTTGCCCTTTTGTCCTTATTCTCTTCTCTGCGACTTCAAGCAACCAGATCTCTCCCCTTGCTGCTTAAACCTTGATTGGCCAGGGAGGGAGGGAGCAGTTGACCCCGCTCTCTCCCAAGAACTCTGTGGCAGGCCTGCTGCTCCTAAAGACTCTGCGGCAGACCCTGGGGACAAACTCTGGGCCTGGGGCTGCAGCTGCCCTGGTTTCCAAGCTGGTCCCTGGGACCCTATTGACCTGAAGCACTCCACTTCCCATCTAGTTTTTCAGTGTCTGCTACAATTTTTCATCTCTTATTTTCATATATGCTGGAGTACTGTTGGCTGTTTGCTCTGTTCCTCTGCAGATCAGCTAGGTTTTTCTCCCATGTCCAGGGGAAAGTGGAATCTGCTCCTTCCTACCCAGTTGCCATCTTCCCTTTCTCCTTTCTTGTTGTTATATTAAATGGGATTTCTTTTCCTTATTTCTGTTTTTGACATTTCATTGTTCATGTACAGAAGTGCCTTTGATTCCCGAGTATTGACTTTGTATCCAGCTGTTTTGCCAAATTCATTTATTAGGTCAAGTAGTTTTTTGGTGGAGCCTGTAGGATTTTCTATGTACACTATCTTGTCATCTGCAAACAGTGACTGTTTTGTTTCCTGCTTTCCAATTTGGATGCCTTTTATTTCTTTTTCTTGTCTGATTGCTGTGGCTAGGACTGCCAGTAGTATGTTGAATAGGAGTGGTCAAAGTGGGCCATCCTTGTCTTGTTCCTGATCTTAGTGGGAAAGCTGTACGTTTTTGTCTATTGAGTATGATGTTGGCTGTAGGTCTCTCATATATGGCCTTTATTATGTTGAGGAATGCTCCCTCTATTCCTACTTTGCTGAGTGTTTTTATCATAAATGGGTGCTGTACCTTATCACATGCTTTTTCCGCATCTATTGATATGATCATGTGGTTTTTGTCTTCGCTTTTGTTTATGTGGTGTATTATGTTTATTGATCAGAAAAATGTTTTTAAAAAATTCATTGTTACTTTTATTTCCACACCCACTTCCTTGAGACTTGTATAGTATGTCATTCCCCATCCATTTCCTTTTTGTACTTTATTTTATTTTTTTATTGTTGTTCAAGTACAATTGTTTCCATTCCCCCCACCTTACTCTCCCCCATCCCACCCACCTCTGCCTCCCACCTTCAATCCTACCCTTCTTTGGCTTTGCCATGGGTTCTTTATATGTGTTCCTTGATGACCCTTCCCCTTCTTTCTCCTGTCATCCCCCTCCTCCACTTTTCTTTTACATATGGAAAAATGTATTCCAGGAGATTAAGCAAAAGATAGCTGGAATAACTATATTCATTTCAGACAAAAGTAATTGTGTGACCACACACATTATTAAAGATATATTACCACATGATAATAAAAAGGTTTAGTGTAGCAACAAATTACTACAATTTCAAAAATAATGCGCCTGAAAATTAAAAAAAACAAATAGTGCTAGAACTTCAGGAGGAACGTCTTGAATTACTATCATAAGATGTGTGTGTGAAGATCTTGAATCACCATCGTAAAATGTGTATGTGTAGTTCAATATCTTTGTCCTGCAGTTCTGGCAATATTTGTTTTTAATTTTGAGGCATATAAGTTTTGAAGTTGTAGTGATTTGTTGCTGCACTAAACCTCTTTATTATGTGGTGAGATATCCTTAATAATGCTTGTGGTCAGACAGTTTCTTTTGTCTGAAATGAATATAGTTACTGCAGCTATCTTTTGCTTACTTAGTTTCCTGGAATACATTTTCCATATGTAAAAGTAAATTAAAATTTATGTAAAAAATTACCATGTCTATATGTTTGAGTTTTTGTGAATAGCACATGTCTGGATTTTGCCTGTCTTTTATCTGGCAAGCTTAGTCTGCTAACTTTTACTGTGATTATAGACATATTTCATTTTGTTTCACTAACCTTACTTGGTGCTTTCAAGTTGTCCAGATTTTCCTTTGTTGCCTTTTAAATACTGAATTTTTATTTTTTCTTTTAAAAATGTTGTTGTTCATGCTATTACAGGTGTCCCAATTTGATTTTTTTCAAAGAATTGCTTATTTAACTCACTTTCTCTGTTTACTAGTTGGAAATTATACATTTTATTTTTATATTTGAAATTTTACTAAGCATACTCGCTTCATCAACATTTAATGTTGATATATTAGCCTACTTTTGAGCAAGTCAGGTCTTTTGAAGACTTAGCACTGATTACCTTCTTCCAGTTATTACATGTTATTTTCATCCAACACTTTATCCTGGCCTTGTCTTTATAATTCAGCCATTGTTATCCATGCAAAAGACATGTATATAAGTAGATTTTCCTGCAATTCAAACAACTTATTTGTCCACCTTGCTTTCCCGCATCTCAGTTCCTTCTACTGAAATCGTTTCCCTTTTCCTGTGTACAGCTTTTAGAAGTGCCTCTACTATATTCTATTAACTGGTAAACACTCAGTTTTAAATTTCTCACAACACTTCTTTTTTTGAACTTTTTCTTGAAATATATTTTTCCTGGGTGTACCATTTTAGACTAATAATTATTTATTCTTAGCATATGTAAGATATTCTACCGCCTTACTGCTCATTGCTTCTGAGATGTCTGCTTACAATTGACTTGTAGTTTCTTGGTGCTCTGTCTTTTTGCACTTAAGATATTCTCTTTATCTGTGGTGAATGTTAATTTACTAAAATGTGTCTAGCATTGGATTTAAAAATTTTTTCTTAATACAATTTACTTTGAATGTCTGTGAATTGATGTCTTTTTTTTAGAACTGGAAAATCCTGTCATTTTTTTCAATTAGTGTCTCTATTCTGACAATTTTCTTTTCTCTATTAGGCTTTTACTTTCCATTCTTCCACATTTGTTATTTTTATGTGCAATTTACTTATTTTTTTATTATTGTTCAGTAACAGATTTCCTGCCTTCTTCCCCATTGCTCACCCCTACCCTGCCCCCCACCTCCAGAGTCAGTTGCCCCTATTGTCTGTGCCAGTGAGTCCTGTCTGTTCTGTTCCTTTGCTTGTCGCTTCTGCTTCTTTCCCATTATCGCTCTCCCCTCTCCCTTCTGGTCACTGTCAGTTTGTTCTTTATTTCCTAGTCTCTTGCTCCTTGGTTTGTTTGGTGGATTAGGTTCCGCGTACAGGTGACATCATGTGGTATTTGTCTTTCATGCCTGGCTTATTTCACTTAGCATAATACTCTCTGGTTCCTTTCATGCTGTTCAGGAAGGGTAGGGGATCCTTCTTCCTTTATGCTGCATAGTATTCCATTGCGTAAATATACCACAGTTTTTTGATCCATTCATTTACTGATGGGCACTTAGGATGTTTCCAGCACTTGGCTATTATAAATAATGCTACTTTGAACACTGGGGTGCATAGGTTCTTATGGATTGATGTTTTAGGATTCTGGGGCATAGTCACAGCACTAGGATCGCTGGATTGAAAGGCAGTTCCATCTTTAGTTTTTTGAGGAAATTCCCTACTGTTTTCCACAGTGGCTGCACCAGTCTGCATTCCTACCAACAGTGCCCTAGGGTTCCCTTTTCTCCACATCTTTGCCAGCATGTATTTTTTTTTTCCTTGATTTGTTTATGATGGCCATTCTAACTTGTGTGAAGTGGTATCTCATTGTGGTTTTAATTCACATCTCTGATGGCTAGTGATGCTGGGCATGCTTTCATATGCTCTGGGCCCTCTGTATGTCCTCCTTGGAGAAGTATCTGTTCAGATCCTTTGCCCGTTTTTTAATTGAATTGCCTGTCTTCCTGGTGTGGAGTAATGTGAACCTTTATATATATTGGAGATTAAACCCTTGTCCACGGTATAATTGGCAAATATATTCTCCCTTATGGTTGGTTCCCTTTTCATTTTTCTGATATTTTCTTTAGCCATACAGAAGTTCTTTAATTTGATGTAGTCCTATTTGTTTATTCTTTCCTCTATATCCCTTGGTCTACCGAATATATCGTTGAAAATATTGCTGTGTGGAATATCTGAGATTTTCCTCCTATGTTCTTCTCTAGGACTTTTATGGTGTTATGACTTATATTTAAGTCTTTTATTCATTTGAGTTTATTTTTGTGTATGGTGTAAGTTGGTGATCGTGTTTCTTTTCTTTTCTTTTTTTTTTTTGCATGTAGCTGTCCAGATCTCCCAACACCATTTGCTGAAGAGGCTATTCTTACTCCATTTTATGCTTCTGTCCCCTTTGTTGAATATTAATTGACTGTAGAGACTTGAGTTTATTTCTGGGCTCTCTATTCTGTTCTATTGGTCTATGTGTGTTTTTATGCCAGTTCCAGAATGTTTGGATTACTGTGGCCTTGTAATATAGTTTGGTATTAGGTATTGTGATCCCTTCTACTTTGTTCTTTCTCAAAATTGCTGCAGCTGTTCAGGGTCATTTATGTTTCCATATAAATTTTTGAAATGTTTTTCTATGTCTGTGAAATATGTTATTAGTATTTTCATAGGAATTGTGTTCAATCTGTAAATTGCTTTGGGTAGAATTAATATTTTAATGATATTAATTCTTCCATTCCATGAACATGGTATATGCTTCCATTTATTTATGTCTTGTTTAATTTCTTTCTTCAGTGTTATGTAGTTTTCTGAGCACAGGTCTTTTACCTCTTGGTTAAATTTATTCCTAGGAAGGTTACTTTTCTTGTTGCTATAGTAAATGGGATTTTTACCCCCTGATTTCTGTTTCTTATATTTCATTGTTGATGTACAAACATGACTTCATTTTCTGAATATTGACTTTGTACTCCTGGGTTGAGGATATTTTTGGTGGAGTCTGTAGGATTTTCTATGTATACTATCATGTCATCTGCAATCAGTGACAGTTTTACTTCCTCATTTCCAATTTGTTTACCTTTTATTTCCTTTTCTTGTTTGACTGCTGTGGCCAGAACTTCCAATACTAAGTTGAATAGAAATGGTGAGAGTGGACACCCTTGTTTTTTTTCTTATCTTAGTGGGAAAGTTTTTAGGTTTTGTCCTTTGAATGTGATGTTGGCTGTAGGCCTCTCATATATGGCCTTTATTATATGGACGTATGCTCCCTCTACTACCATTTTTTTCTGGTTGTTTTTTTATCATAAATGGGTGCTGTACTTTATCAAATGCTTTTACCATATCTATTTATATGATCATGTGATTTTTGTCTTTCGTTTTGTTTATGTGATGTATTATGTTTATTGATTTATGAATATTGCACCATCCTTGCATCCCTGGATTGAATCCCACTTGATCATGGTGTATTATCTTTTTAGTGTACTTCTGGAAGTGGTTTGCCACCATTTTGTTGAGGATTTTAGTGTCTATGTTCATCAGAGATATTGGCCTGTAGTTTTCTTTCATTTGTTCTTATCTGGTTGTGGGATTAGGATGATGCTGGTCTCATAAAAAGAGTTTGGGAGTCTTTTGTCTTCTTCGATTTTTTAGGAATAGCTTGAGAAGGAGAGGGGTTGTTAGCTCTTTGTTGAATGTTTTATAAAATTCACCGTGTTTTATAAATGTTTTATAAATTGTATAAAAACCAACCAGTCCAGGGCTTTTGTGTGCCAGGACTTTTTTGATTACTGCTTCAATTTCACTAGCTATTATCAGTCTGTTCAGGCTTAATGCTTCTTCTTGATTCAGTTTTGAAAGAATACATTTTTCTAGAAATTTTTCCAGTGCTCCAAGGTTTTCAAATTTATTGACATACAGTTGTCCGTAGTATTTTCTTACAATCCTTTGTATTTCTGTGGTATCAATTGTAGTCTCTTCTGTTTCACTTCTGATTTTGTTTATTTGAGCCCTGTCTCTTTTTCTTGATGAGTCTGGTTTAAGGCTTGTCGATTTTGTTTATTTTTTCAAAGAACCAGCTCCTGGATTTATTGATCCTTTGAATTGTTCTTTTAGTCTCTATGTCATTCAGTTCTGCTCTAATCTTGGTTATTGCCTTCCTTCTGCCTGCTTTATTTGTTGTTGTTCTTCCAGTTCTTGTATATTTAGGGTTAGGCTGTTTATTTAAAATGTTTCTGTCTTTTTTAGGTAGGCCTGAATCGCTATGAACTTCTCTCTGAGGACTGCCTTCCCTCTGTCCCATAGGTTTTGGTCTGTTGTGTGTTCATTTCCACTTGTTTCCAGAAACTTTTTGATTTCTTCCTTGATCTCATTATTAACCCATTCATTGTTTAATGGCATGCTTTTCAATCTACATGAATTTGAATGTTTTTGAGATTTTTCTTTGAGTTTGATTTCTAGTTTCAGATCCTTGTGGTTTGAGAAAATGCTTGGTATGATTTCAGTTTTCTTGTATTTAATGAGGCTTGTTTTGTGTCTTATCATGTGGTCTATCTTTAAAAATGTTCTATGTATATGTGAAAAGCATGTGTATTTTGATCTTTTGGGATGTAAGGTTCTATCTGTATTTCAGTTAGTCTGTTTTATGTAGGGTATTGTTCAGTGCCACAATATCCTTGTTGATATTTTGTTTGGATGATCTATGCATTGGTGACAGTGGTATGTTAAAATTCCCAACTATAATTGTGTTGCTATCTATATCTTTCTTGAAGTCCTGCAAGATTTTCCTTATTCATTTGGGTGCTCCTTTTTGGGTGAATATATATTTACAGTTGTTACATCTTGATGGATTTTTCTGTTAAATATTATGAAATGTCCTTCAGTGTCTCTTTTTATGGCCTTTGTTTTGAAATCTATTTTGTCTGATATCAGTATTGGTACCCCAGCTTTTTTTTCCTGTCCATTTGCTTGTAATACTTTTTCCAACCCCTCACTGTCAGTCTGTGTAGGCCTTTTGTTCTGAGGTGGGTCTCTTTTTTTTTTTTTTTAATTTTTTTTTTAAGATTTTATTTATTTATTTTTAGAGAGGGAAGGGAAGAAGAGGAAGGGAGAGAGAGAGAGAGAGAGAGAGAGAGAGAGAGAGAGAGAGAGAGAGAGAGAGATATCAATGTGCGGTTGCTGGGGTTTCTGGCCTGCAACCCAGGAATGTACCCTGGCTGGGAATCGAACCTGGGACACTTTGGTTCCCAGCCCGCACTCAATCCACTGAGCTATGCCAGCCAGGGCTGAGGTGGGTCTCTTGTAGGCAGCACATGTGTGTGTCATGCTTTCTTATCCATTCAGCTATTCTATGTCTTTTGATTGGAGCATTTAATCTATTTACATTTAAGGTTTTCATTGATAGATACTTTTTCATTTTTCCCTCTTTGTACCTGTGTTCCTCTTTCTCCCTCTTTTACTTCATCATCTTAAAGGAATCCCATTAGCATCACTTGCAGTGCTGGTTTGGTGGGGGTATTTTCTTTCAGCCTTCTTTTGTCTGGGAAGCTCCTTATTTGGCCTTCCATTTTAATTGAGAGCCTTGCTGGATAGAGTAGTGTCAGTTTCAGGCCTTTGCTTTTCATACTTGGAATATTTCTTGCCATTCCTTTCTGGCATAATGTTTCTGTTGAGAAAACAGCTGCTAGCCTTGTTGGGGCTCCCTTGTATGTTAGTTTCTGTTTCTCCCTTGCTGCCTTTAAGATTCTTCTCTCTTTGCCTTTAATATTTGGCATTTCAATTTTGATATGTCTTGGAGTAGGCCTCTTTGGGTTCAGTTTGATTGGGACCATCTGTGCTTCCTGAACTTGCATGGCTTTTCCCCTCTCCAAGTGAGAGAAGTTTTCTGTAATTATTTTTTCAAACAGAGTTTCTATCCCTTGTTCCTTTTCTTCTCCTTCTGGTTTTCCTATGATTCGAATGTTGTTGCATTTCATGTGGTCTTGAAGTTCCTTCCCTTAAGCTATCTTCATATTTTTTTAGTCTTTTTTCGTGCTGCTGCTCTCCTGGGTATTTCTTTCTACCTTGTCTTCCAGCTGACTAATTTGATCCTCGGCTTCATTCAGCCTGCTTGTAATTCCTTCTAGTGTATTTTTTTATTTCAGATATTCTTCATTTCTTCCTGGTTCTTGTTTATAGTTGGTTTCATTTTTCTTGCTTTGTAGTTCCCACTCAGTTCCTTGTGGTTGTCAGTGTGTTTCTCGAGCATCCTTATAACCATTTTTTTGAATCTATAGCTGATAGTTTGCTTGCCTCCATTTCATTTAGCTTTTTTACAGGAGAATCTTCCATTCCTTTTGATTATGAGTTTTCTCTTTGCCTCCCCATTTTAGGTGATTTTTTTTGTTTGTTTATTTCTGTGATTCCAGATGCTCTGCTTTGCCTGCTGTCTTTGTAGGGTGAACTCCGTGGTAGGAGTTCTATGGGATGCAGTGATGTGGTCTCTTTGATCTCCTTGTCTGAATACTCTAGGGTTGCCTTTTCTTCTGTTTGTGTGGGATCTCTTGTACTTGGACTTTACCTGTTGGTTGCACTTTTGTTGGTGGATTCTCCCCTCTGGCAGGTTTAGTGGCAGTCACAACTCCCACTTTTTCTTGTATGCTGTTGTACAGGTATTGGTTAACAGAGCAGTATTACCAGACAACCAGTCCAATGCCAGCAAAAAGAACCCCCCTACCACATGAGCAATCTCTATCGCAATCGAACTAAGATTCATAAAGGTGAAGAGGGATTGTGGATATTCTAAGACATGACAAAGGATTATGAGATGACCAAAAGAGGGGAAGATGTTGTGTGGTAAGAGGGAGGAGCATTGATAAGAATTGGGATAGAAACAGGTGAAGAAAGGGAGAGAGCAAAATTTACAACGTAAGTAAAACATGAAAGGGTGATGTGATCAATGGGGTAAGAAAAGGGAAGAGTATATACTATGGAGTTTGAAATATAATTGAAAAAGTACTGGACCAACAGGATCAAAATTGCAGAAAAGCCGCAGCAGTGTCAATAGCAATGACACCTAAATGTTTAATAAAAGTGGAATGGAAATAAGAATATTGTAGAAAAGCAAAAAGTGAATATGAGATGTTTATAGTAAAGAAAAATGATTTTGAAAGAATGGGAGAAACAAGCTAATAAGAGTAAAGAGTAAAGCCCAGGTTAAGAGAGCAGAAAAAAGAAATAAAAAAAAAAGAAAAGAAAGGGTGATAGAAAACAGTGAAATAAAATTCCTTACTCAACTGATCAGGGTCAGCAGGAAGGCAAAATGGAGTAAGACAGTGAGAGAGTGTTCTGTGGGACTTGAGAGTATAAATAAGTAGTGAACAGATAGGAGAGTCTTTGGAAAAGTACAGCAATAATCGTAATATTTTACTCAACTAGCCACTCTTTATGAAAGTTAAAAAGAAATAAGACTGTTATTAGAAAGGACAAAGAATGTGAGCTGATTTAAGAAAGAAGAGCCCTTATGTGAGGTTAGGTGGAGGAGAAATAGTGAGAGTAAGGTATATAAACTTGATATAGTGTGACAGAAAATAAAGTTAACCTCAACAGTAATAATGCTCAGGAAGATGGTGAAATGGATTAAGACCAGGGAGGGGTGCTGTGTGGGATTTGGAATAACATTAGCATGATAAGAAATAATATAATCTGGCCCTAGCTGGTGTGGCTCAGTGGATTGAGTACTGACTTGCAAACCAAGGGTTGCTAGTTTGATTCCCAGTCAGGGCACATGTCTGGGTTGTGGGCCAGGTGTCCTGTAGGGGGCATGTGAGAGGCAGCCACAAATTGATGTTTCTCTCCCTCTCTCCTCCCCTTTCCTCTCCAAAAATAAATAAATAAAATCTGTAAAAAAATGAAAAAAGAAATATATAATCTGAATAAAATGAATAAAAAGTGAAACATGAAGAGTAGTGAGTTATTTCGAATATGAGTGAAGCGAAAGAAGAAAAAGTGTAATATGAAAGGAAGAATAAAAAACAAAATGAACAATAAAAACAGAAACAAAACTAAATAAACAGAAAGAAGAAAGAGAAATAAAATCATGCAAGGTCTGACATAATAGCAAAGTGAAATTTGTCTCAGCTGTTGGTTTTCATCTTCTAGCTTCTTTCTGAATCGATCTCCAGTTTTCTCTTAGCCCTTAATCCACTGTCTGACACTTGAGAAAAAAGAAAAATAAAATAAAACAAAACAAAAACTCCCCTGCTCAGATGGTTTCGAGGGTCTTCCTGGATCATGAAGGCAGAGGGGGGCTGGGCTCCATTTTTTTCCTTTCCTGTAGTTTAGCAAGGATTGGGGCTTAGACTGGACTACAGTGATCACAAGTGCTGTTTCCAGCCAATGCCCTCAGAACACTGTGTACCCCATACTCTGCATATTTGTACCAGGCTGACACAGATAAGACACCTTTCTTTGCACCCCTTTGATCAGCCCCTGAGGTGCACTGAGTGGGAGCAAATCATGCCCTCGCTTCTCCCTCTTTGTTGGCTTTGCTGCTGTCCACTCGAGGTCTGTTCACTGAAGATTGCAGTTCCCCTTTTGAAAAATGGCTCTGAGCCACCGGGCCACTTTCCACATATTCTAGCCCTCTGGCAAGACCAGAGTATATCTGGGTCATGGCCAGTTGCGGCCCACTGCCTCTCCCAGCTCCAGCTCCAGGTGTCACTGGGATCCCCTAAATTTTCTGGCAATATCCTGGCTGGTGACTACCTCCCTAGCCTGCATACTCTCCAGATGTGTGTTGCTTGCTGCTTCTCCCCCGCCCTAGGCGACTTGATGCAACCAGGTCTCTCCAGACGCAGGTCTGGGACTTTTCTGCCCTGGGAGGGGAGGCAGCCACCAGGCTGCTATCACTGACCCTCCAATATACCTTTGACAGCCTCAGTCTCTGGCCCAGGAACCTTCCTATTAGCCTGTTAAACCTCCTTACCTTCCATTTTGATGCATCCTCTGCACACTTTGGCTTCTAAACTTCACATTGGCTGAGATTCTGTTGGCTGTCCACTCTTTTTTGGAGATAGGCTAAGTGTCCCAGTTGGGTGCATGAGCAGGTGGGCTCAGCTCCCAGGTACATAGCAACCATCTTCCTGCTACTGCTTCTGCTACTTTTATAAAAAATATATTTTGTTGATAATGCTATTACAGTTGTCCCATTTTTTTCTTTCCTTTATTCCCTTCTGCCCTGTACCCACCCTCCCACCGTCATTCCCCTCCCCCCTTAGTTCATGTCCATGGGTAGTACTTACAAGTTCTTTGGCTTCTTCATTTCCCATACTATTCTTAACCTCCCCTTGTCTATTTTGTATCTACCATTTATGTTACGTATTCTCCATGCCCCCCGATGGTAACCCTCCATGTGATCTCTATTTCTGTAAATGTGTTCCTGTTTTAGTTGTTTGCTTAGTTCATTTTAATTTTTGATCTTTTGGGTTCAGTTGTTGACAGTTGTGAGTTTGGTGTCATTTTACTGTCTATGTTTTTGATCTTCTTTTTCTTAGATAAGTCCCTTGAACATTTGATATAATAAGGGCTTGGTGATGATCTCCTTTAACTTGACCTTATCTGGGAAGCACTTTATCTGCCCTTCCATTCTAAATGATGGCTTTGCTGGATAGAGCAATCTGGGATGTAGGTCCTTGCCTTTTATGACTTTGAATACTTCTTTTCAGCCCCTTCTTGCCTTCAAGATTTCTTTTGAGAAATCAGTTCATAGTCTTATCAGAACTCCTTTGTAGGTAACTGTTTTCTTTTCTCTTACAGCTTTTAAGATTCTCTTCTTATCTTTAATCTTGAGAAATGTAATTATGATGTGCCTTGGTGTGTGCTTCCTTGGGTCCAACTTACTTGGGACTGACTGAGCTTCCTGGAAGTCTATTTCCTTTGCTAGATAGGGGAAGTTTTCCTTCATTATTTGTTAAAATAAGTTTTCAACTTCTTGCTCTTGTTTTTCTCCTTTAGGCACCCCTATGATTCCAATGTTAAAACATTTATAGTTGTCCCAGAGGTTCCTCTCTTCATATTTTGAATTCTTCTTCTTTCTCTTTTGGTTGAATGTTTATTTCTTCCTTTTGTTCCAAATCATTGATTTGAGTCCTGGTTTCTTTCCTGTCACTGTTGGTTCCCTGTACATTTTCCATCATTTCATTTTGCATAGCCTTCACTTCTTCTTCTATTTTGCAACCATACTCAACCATTTCTCTGAGCATCCTGATTACCAGTGTTTTGAACTCTGCACCTGATTGGTTGGCTATCTCTTCATTGCTTAGTTGTATTTTTTCTGGAGCATTGATCTGTTCTTTCATTTAGGCCATGTTTTTTTGTCTCTGTGCACCTGTTATATAGTAATGGACAGATCCTTTGGTATTTGCCTGGGTGGGGCAACCCATGTGGCTGATTTGTGGTGCTGTATGTGGAGAGGTGTCCTAGAGGGAACATTGCCACTTGCTCAACTCTTGGCTGGCTTTCAGGAACTTCTTGTGCTACCCACAAGCAAAATTGTGCCCTTCTGGTGCTGATTCCTGGGTGAGTGGGTTTTTGTATTTCTAGGACCCTGTGAGTCCCTCCAACGAACTCTCCTGTGAGGCTGGGAGTGTCTCTTGCTGCCTCAACCCCCACAGGTTTTTTTCAGTCCAAGGTTTTGAGGCTTTATTTCTCCATGCTGGAACCCTGGGTTGTGTAGTCTGTTCCGCTCCCCAGTTCTTCTTCCTGGTTTATTTGCATGTGGATGTGGGACCACTCCCTCTGCCAGCTGCTGCCTCACCTGCCCTGGTCCTCCAGGCACTGCCTTGCCATGAGTCCTCTCTGCCTATGGCTGTCTGTCTCCTCCCCTCTTACCAGTCTGGATGAATGTTTCTTCTTTAACTCCTTGGTTGTCAGACTTCCATACAATCTGATTTTCTGGCAGTTTTGGTTATTTTTTGTTTTTAAATTTTTTGTTGTCCTTCTCTTGGTTGTGTGAGGAGGCAAAGTTTATCTACTTACACCTCCATCTTGGCCAGAGATCTGCTACTGCTTCTTAAATTGATCTGTTTTGATTCCCTGTGTTTGTGGTGTGAACTTCTATGTAAGAGACCTGTGTGATTTAGTGGTGCAGTCTCCTTGGTCTCCTGAACTTGATGCTCTTGTGATGCCCTTTATGCTATTTAAGTTGGGTCTTTGGATGTAACTGGGGTTTGATTGTTATTGGGTCATTCTTTGGTTGTTCCTTCCCTCCAGGTGGTTGAGTGAGGGTCACTCTGTCCACCATGTCATGTATGCTGTTGTGCAGATACTGCCAGAACAAAACCATGAAGCCCAGGAAATAAACCCACACCTGCAACAATAACTCCTACCTGCAATCCCACTATCAACATCAAATGACCCAGTGTTAATAAGGGTATAAAAATATTAAAACTGTCATAAGGAAGGAGAGTGAGTATGATATGATGACCTACTGGAAGAAAAATGATTTTGAGAGGGTTAAGGGAGAAACACTAGTAAGAGTTGGGAGTTGGAGCAATGGAAAGTGAGAAAGTAAAATTTACATCATTAATAAAGAAGGGAATGAAGAAGGCAGAGTGGAGTAAGAGTAAGGAAGTGTATGGTATTAAGTTTAAACAGAAATTAATTTAAAGTGAGAGAGAGAAAGGAAAAGGCAAAAAAGTAAATAAATAATAAAAAATAGGAACCAAACTGGAGAGAAAGATCCACTACAGCACTATCAACAAGAAGCGAGCTAAAATTAATATGAGTAGAATGAGAGAAAGAGGGAAGGAGGAAAGAAAACTTAAGAAATGTCTGTATGAAAGGGAAGTGAGTTTGAGATGATAGAGGTAGAGGGAATACTAAAAGTAAGGAATGAAAACCAGGCTAAGACAGGGAAAAATTAAAATTTGAGACAAAATGTATGGGAGGGGAATGGTAAAATTTGAGATTTGAAATACAAAACTAGTGAAGATCTAGAGATAAAATTGAAAAAATGCAATAACTATCCTATCCACAACCAATGAGCAAAGATTGCTAATGGTGGTGAGAAAGCACAGATATTTTAACAGCAGGAAAAAGAATGTGAGATGACCGTTGACAGGAAAATTGTTTTTGAGAGGCTGGATGGTGGAGAAATAGTATGAATGTGGAATGGAAACAAATTGTAGCAAGAGAAAAAACAAAATTTGAAACAAAAATAGTAAGAGGAAATGAAGAGGGTAAAATAGGGTAAGACAAGGGAGGGGAAAATATGTGAATTGAAATATACTATAGTATAAAATCTAGTGACAATATACATAGGCTTGAAGTACAAGAAGTGAATGTTAAACGGCTATGCAGGAAAGAAAATATCACAAATCATGGAGAAGACATGGTAGATTTCATCTTGGTAGCATCTAGTATTATTCATGTTTTGTCTTTCTGGATCCTCCTCTGGTGATTTCAGATGGTGACCCTGTCTGACCTTAGGCAACATGTTCAAGACTTCCAGGCATCTACTGTCTGAGGCTGACACCTTCAGTTGTTAAATCTAGTCACTCTACACTCAGCAATCGGGCTTATGCACCACAGAGTGTGGTAGAATCCCACTTGGGGTCAGAGCTATTGTCTTCCCTCAGGCTGCTGCCACTGGAGGGGAGTGGTCTGCCTGAGCATGATGGCTGCTGCAGTAAGGGAGTAGACTCAGCACTGGGGTCCTGGCAGCTAGTTTCTTAGTTCTCTCCCCAAAACCTCCATCCCCAGTCTCTTCTCAAGCATCTTCAGTCCACTTTGCTGCTCCCTTTGCTGGAGCCCACGGTAAGTGGCTGCAAATGAAAATTTGTGCATTGGCCCTTTAAACAACTCTGCATCTCCAGCCATCTGTGTCTGGTAGAGACAATCCTGCCACTTTTCACCTCTGGATGTTATCTGTGTACTTTCTGGTCTCTGATGCTCTAGGCTGGGGATGCCAGCTTAGGGTTTAGATCCCACACTTCTCAGGGTGATCCAACCAGCTGCTTAAATATTCCTCCAGTGCTTCAGCTGCCACCTGTGGGTAGCCAGCCCTCTCATGTCTCCACTGCACTGCCTACCAGTCATATTGTGCTGAAGCTGATTCTTCTGCCGGTCTGTGGTTATAAGGTTTCTCTCTCATTATTGTTCAGTTGTTTGTTCCAGGTGATTTCTCCACTGTTCAGTTGTAATTCCAGATTGGTCCTGTGAGGAGGTTAGTGTAACTTCCACTCACCTCTCCACCATCTTGGATCCTCTCTGCAAAGTTTCCTTTGAAAAATCAGCTGACAACCTTATGGTACTTCCCCTATAGGTATCTAACTGCTGTTCTCTTGCTGCTTTTAAGATTTTCTCTTTATCTTTAACCTTTGGCATTTTAATTATGATGTGTCTTGGTGTGGGCCTCTTTACATCCATGTTGTTTGGGACTCTTTGTGCTTCCTGAACTTGCATGTCTATTTTCTTTCCCAAATTAGGGAGATGTACTTTTGTATTTTTTCAAATAGGTTTCCAATTTTTTGCTCTTTTCTCCTTCTGATACCCCTGTGATGTGAATGTTGGACCTGTTGAAGTTGTCCCAGAGGCTTGCTTATGCTATGCTTGTTTTTTTGGATAATTTTTTCTTCTTGTTCTTCTGATTGGTTGTTTTTTTGGTTTCTTATGTTCCAAATAATTGATTTTATTCTTGGCTTCATCCACCTTACTATTGATTTCCTGTAAATTTTTCTTTATTCCAATTAGTGTATCCTGCATTTCTGACTGGATCTTTTGTATGCTGTTGAGGTCTTCACTAAGTTCCTTGAGCATCCTTATAACCAATGTTTTGAACTCTGTATCTGATAGATTGCTTATCTCCATTTTGTGTAGCTCTTTCTCTGGAGTTTTGATCTGTTCTTTCATTTGGGCCATGTTTCTTTGTCTCCTCATTTTGGCAGCTTCCCTGTGTTTGTTTCTATTTATTAAGCACAGCTGCTTTGAGTCTGTGTCTTGGTAGAGGGGCCTAGTTTAGTAGGTGTCCTGTAGGGTCCAGTGGCACAGCTTACCCTATCAACAAGCTGAGTACTTGACGTGCGTCCTTCATGTGGGTTGGGTACACCCTCCACTTGTAGTTGAGCCTTGGTTGCTATTGGAAGGTCAATGGGAGGTATTTCCCCAGGCCGGTCAGCTGCAAGGAGTGGCTGTGACCACTAACCACCAACCTCTGCCCTCTGTGGAGGATCAGCTGTGCAGGGTCAGGATGGTGGTGTTCCAACGTGGTCTGTAGCTGTCTACTGGGTGCATTGGCCTTGGGAGATTTCTTGGGTGGTGCAGGACAAGGTCAGCCCCCACCTGTGTTTTGCCTGGGGCACCGTGCCTGAGCTATTAAGCATTCTGAGATGGCTGCTACTTTCACTGGGCTTGAAGGTTCCCAGGCAAAGGCAAGCTGTGAATCTAAGCTGGCTGTTGCTAGTCCTGGGCTTACTGAATCCAGCTATTGCTTGTCTGGTGATGCGGACTCCGGTCAGCTGTGTCTGCTGTGTTGTGGATGAGATGAAACAAATTCACACGGACTACCTGTGGAGAAAAAGGGATGGCTTAGCCACTCTCTGAGAGAGAGAGCACCTTTGCCACTGTCTCAAGGGGAGAGCACCTTGACCCTTGCCTTGACAAGCTTTTATTGGCTTTCTAATAGCATACATAAAAGAAGGTTTTCATTCATTATGTTCAGGTTTGCTTTAGGTGATTACTTTTTACAGATAACAAAGGAAAGGATGTTACTGATTACTTCCTACAGATTAACAAGGAAAAAATATTTCAGATGCAAGGGAACAATATGAGTAATTGGTCTGGTTACACTTCGTCCTTGGGAGAATTAGCAAAGACTTCAGGAAGTTACTTTCAAGATATGCAGTAAGCATTTGCTGCTTCAACTCAGGGTGAGTGAGTCTTAGCAAGAGCAAGCCTCAAAGCAGCCTAGGTATAATACAGGCCTGGTTTCCCACTGGAAAGCTGATCTGTGGGTTTGGCTTCCTGTGTGTTGGCATGCACCTATCGGCTTTCCAGTAGGGCTGGGCTACATTTGCCATTCCATGTGGATAGGTTCCCTATAGTCTGGCAAGATTTTGGAAGTTTTGAAGCATGAGCCAAGACCAACCATTCATATGGAAAGCAGTTTCAGTAGGCCTGTAAGTTGGGTGGGGCAGACTATCTGGGGATCTCTAAGGTGGCTCAAACCATTTTAGCCAAGTTGATGGAGTCTCAGGAATGGCAGCAGATTACTAGCTCTGTGGAGGTAGGGTTTAGAAATGGCTTCTGCTTGCCTCAGTGCCAGGCACTTCAGTTCCTCCCTGTATACCACTAGATCCTTTCAAGCTGCTACCCCATTGCTGGAGCTCAGAGGGAATGAGTCTGAGTACATAAGTCCATGTTTTATTTGTTTGATTTCTTTAAGAGGAACAGCTTGGGGCTCCAGCAGTGTCTTCCACTGACTCAATCCCCTCTGGTTTTTGCATCCAAAAGTTGTGGGGACTTAACCTTCTAGGCACTGGAACCCTGGGCTGGGGGGCCTGGGACTCCTCACTCCTGAGATACCCTCCTGAATTTTTATCCAACACATGTGGGTGGGAGGCCAGCCGCTTCTGTGTGCATGCCCCTCCTCCATGTCCTGATAGATGTGGTTTTTTCAATTCCATAGCTGCCAGACTTATGTTCAGCTCATTTTCTGATGGTTCTGAGTGAAGGTTGTTCTATATTTTAGTTGTTTTAATGTGGTTGTGTGAAGATTGAACCGTCTACCTGCCATGTTGACTGGAAGTCTCTACTTTTAAAATATTTATTTATTTATTTATAGTTACAGAGAGGGGAAGAGAGGGAGAAAGAAAGGGCAAGAAACATGGATGTGAGTGGGAAACATTGATTGGTTGCCTCTTGTACGTGGCCATCTGGGGACCGAACCTACAACCCAGGCATGTGCTCTGACCAGAAGTTGAACCAGTGACCTTTTTGCTTTGCAGGACAATGCCCAACCACTGAACCACACTGGTCAGGGCAGTTACTTTGTTCTCAGAAAGATGGTTCCACTGTCTCAGTGTGAGGTTTTTGCCTTTGTGATGTAAAGGGAAGAGAAGGTGTAGAGAATTATACATGAAACGTTTATTCCATTAACTCACAAGTGACACTTGTCATTCAGTTCATATTTATTGGGGAGTTACCTGACACCCAGCTGCAGAGGACCTGGGAAATGCAGTTTTCAACATGCCCAAGAAGGAAAGGAGAGCTGGACATTGGTAAGCCGTAGTAATGTCTACCACATTCTAATTCCTGAAAGACCAGCAATGCAAGAAAATGGTGTTGAATGCAGAGTGCATTTTTTTCCACAGTGAGAGGGCCTTTCAGATCATGTAGGTTGCAATTCTGCTGGACTGGAGGCTTCCAGGTTTTTCTTACGTTCACTAAGACTGGAGAGTCACTAACTGCCACAAATCCTATTTTGAGTGTTTAAAAACTCAATTTATGCCCTGGCCACCAAGTATCTCAATTGGTTAGAGTCTTGTCTCATGTGCCAATGTTGTAGGTTGGATCCCCAGTCAGGGCACATACAATAATCAACCAATTAATGCATAAGTAAGTAGAACAACAAATAGATGTTTCTCTCTCTCTCCCTCCCTCTCTCCCTCTCTGTCTCTCCCTCCCCTTTCCCTTCCTCTCCCTCCAAAATGAATTAAAAAACTAAAAATAAAACCTCAATTTACTAATTTTGATGAGGTATAAGGAATAAAATGTTTCCTAATTTTATTTACCTAAGAACAAATATTTTTATTCTTCAAATGCAATGAAATAGAATATAGTGGATATGAGCTTGAACAGAGGCAGCACAGAGTAGTGTGTATAAATAAAAAGGAAGATATTTGAAAAAATATAAGTCAAACAGGATTGAGAAAGGCAAGTGATTTTTGGAAAAATTTATAAGACATACCAGATTCTTTGAAGTACCTGATAAGTATCAAGAATGGTACTCAGTGAAATTATCAATTTTAGAAAGTTTAGGATGTATCACATTAGTAGAACTAGTTCTTTTTTGTTCTTATTAGAATTATTAATTTGTTACTTTTACTGATAGTTTTCTTTTTAACGTGGTGTTATAATATCTAAGTTTCTGTATGTATTTTTTTCTGGGCTCTGAAATGAGCAGAATTAAGGAGCATAGTGAAACAAAACATGTCAAGATTAACGATGTTAACTGGTATATTTTACTACAATCTTTAGGAAGATTTATTAGGATCTTTGTATCTGAGGCTAATGTGAGTTAGAGTTTTGAATAATTGCTTTGTATGCATCTGGACAAAGCAACTGAAAGAGGAAAGAAGTCTATTATGTCACAGTGCTATTAAGGAAACAGACACAGAGTTACTAGTGTTTAAATCTATTTTCAGTATTTTAAAATTATATGTTGTATGAAAATGCTCAGCTTGAAGAAACTTATTGAGTCTCTAGTGTCTTTGAGCAGATGCCAAGGGCTAATGGTTATAAAGAGCTTTATTAGTGTTAATAATAATAATTAGTGGTAAAGTTCATCTTGAAATGTGATGCTTCTAAAAATAATATTGAAGATGACAAAGTGTATATATTTTTCCCCTCAATAAAGTTTTAGATTGTAAAACTACATCGTAATTATTGTTTCCTATAAAACACATTTTATTTTAACTAGGATTATTTCCTGTAGTCAAGATGTTTAAAGAGAACACATATGAAATATGCACCAAACTCTTTCAGAACAGAGGTACTCACTAAATAGAGGGAAAGATATTATCATCCTGATATCTGTATAATGACAAGGGAAAAAGACCCATTTGTTCATTACAGCAGTAATATGAATGTTGGAATTTTCTAGAAGTTTATTTTTTTTTGATTGGCTCTTTGGCCTCAAAATTTTAAAATACTTTTTTAAATGATAAATTTTGGTATGGGATTTTGTAAATTTCTTAAGTATTGATTAACAAAAAGGAAAAGTTCCTGTCCTGGCTGGTGTGGTTTCAGTTGGTTGGAGCATTGTCTCATAAACTGAAAGGTTGCAGGTTCAGTCCCTGGTCTGGCTGCATGGGAGAGGCAACCAATTGTTGTTTCTCTCCCTTCCTTACCTTCTCTCTAAAATCACTAACCATGTCCTCAGGTGAGGATTAAAAAAACAAAACAAAACAAAACAACTTAATACACCTGTAATGCTTGGCCTTAAAAAAAAAGAAAGAAAAAGAAAGTTTTTTTCTTAGAACTTGAGTGTGGTGTAAGATAGCCAACATGAGTGATGCTATATGCCTGGCACTTGAGATAATGCTCAGTACTCATGAGCTCATTGAACATCCCCAGTTGCCAAGAGGTGAGTTGCTACACTTCATTGAAGAGGCCCAGAGATGTTAGGTGCGGTTAAGTTTCTTTTGGAAGAAACCTTTGAAATCATTTATTAACTCTCTAATTTTATGAAGGAAATAAAATGAACCCAGAGACTTAATTTTATGCTTGATCTAGCAAAATTTAATCCGGATCTACTGACTCCTAATGAAATACTTTCTTCTAAAGATTTTCCCCTTAAAAAAATGCTGTCTTGCTATTAGACTTTAAAAATTTGGCATTCTAAATACAGACCAGCAAAAACAAAGGCTGCCTGTTAAGTTGTTAATAATGAAAGTCTTTTTTACTTCTTATCAAGTAATCATGAAGTATATTTCCAACCTTTAACACTCTTTCTTTTTTCTTACCTGTTGTTAATGATTAATTCTTTTTTTTTAAAGATTTTATTTATTTATTTTTAGAGAGGGAAGGGAGGGAGAAAGAGAGAGAGAGAGAAACATCAATGTGGGGTTGCTGGGGGCTGTGGCCTGCAACCCAGGCATGTGCCCTGACTGGGAATCAAACCTGCGATGCTTTGGTTCGCAGCCCGCGCTCAGTCCACTGAGCTATGCCAGCTAGGAAATGATGAATTCTTATATGATGTCCATCCAGTTTCTTTAAGTGGAAGGCACCAGAAGACAAATCATCTTCTTTTCAATAAAAAATAGTGATATAAGAATAAATGAGAGGGAATTTCAGGGGAATTTCAGGGGAAAAGGGAAAGGGTTTACAGGAACAAGTATAAAGGACACATGGATAAAAACTAGGAGTGGGTGGAAATGGGAGGGGGAGGGGAGGGCCGGGTGGGTGGGTTGGGATGGGAGTAAAAGATAGAAAATTGTACTGCAACAACAATTAAAATAAAATTAAAAAAAGAATAAATGCTTTACAACATACATGAAAATGTTTTCAGAAATGTTTTACTTGTGGGCATCCTATTGGAAGGCAAGAGGGGCATCAGTTTCTTATTTAGTTTGTGGTCAATAACTGATAGCATGATAACAGTGTTTTAGAGGCTAGCCTACACCTCATACTTCTATGCTCTGCATCAGTCTACTTAGTAGTGGTGGTGTTTCTCCAGGCTGTATTTTAAGGAGCTTCTCAAAATTGATCATTGCACTGTCTACAGCACCCCAACCTGGTGGGCACAGCCCTGCCACAGCCCATAATAGCTACTTGCTCTAGCACTGGTCTAACTCCCCCATGACATCAACAGCAGTACTGGGACTTAAGGATGTCTATGGTAATGGCAACAGTGACAGCAGTGTACCATGGGAAGACCTTGGATCATGGAAGCACCACAAACATTACTAGTGTATGGATGACATTTCTGGTGGTTTTGGAATTGTAGGGTAGCAGGAAGACCAATAGCTGTGACAGCAGAGGGTCATGGTGACAGGAGGGAAACCAAGCTTATGTGGTGCATGTCCAGGGCCAATATTTCATTCAGTCATTCAGTCTGGATGTGTAAGTTTCATTTTCTAAAGTGGAAAATCCACTTCTGAGAGGTCCGGCTACTTGACTGAGGTTGTCTAGCTTATATGGGAAAACCTAGGGTTTGATGTGCCCGTGTGGCCCATTCTGGGCCTGTTGCACTTGGATTCTCACTGCTCTGCTTAGCCTTGCAGACTGCATTTCCCAGGCTCCTATGTCAGGGGCTTCCACATTAATTGGGCTAAAAGAAGATTCTGGTAGGGGTTGAGAGGGGAGGAAGAAACCAGGGCATTTCCCTTTCCCTCTCTGTTATGGCTCTGTTAGCCCCATGATGGGTCCACCTTCCAAAGCACACCTTCCTCTTTTAGTTCACAATGTTAATTGTCCCCAGATTACTTCACTCAGCAGCTCCATCACTTCTGAACACCTTTATTCCAAGGGTTATTTTTTTATTTTGAGGTTGTTATTTTTTTAATCATCTGATTTAAGTTCAAGAGCTGCTACTGTTACCTGACTTCTTTTTGCTAAAATTGTGTTAAAGCTTTATCCTAGGACTGTTTGAGCTTAAATGAGGCAGTGCAGGGGAAACCTTTATAGTAAGAAGATGCACATCATTGTGTGTTTCTGTCGCTGAAGTTGACAACCCACACAGGCCAAGGGCCCTGGACTTTGGCAAAGCCTTTCTGTCTACAAAGTCTTCTTCAAACACCACTGCTGCCTGCATCCCACCCACAGAGATTCTCATCTAGGTTGTCCTGGGGGTGGCCTGGGCAGGAATCTTGGTGGTTGTAATGAGCAGTTGGGAAAAGAATCAAACATTGCTTTCCATCAGTGGTTCTTTATGTGTGGTCCTTCGCCCAGCAGATTTGATATCAGCTGTGACCTTGTTAGAGATGCACATTGGATCCCACCCAGACGTGCTGAATCAGACTCTAGAGTGGGGCTCTGCAACCTAGCTTAACAAGCTCTCCAGGTGAGTCTGATGACTGCTCAGGTTGGGGTACAGTAGTGGGAGGTGAATGTGCTATACTCAGAGGTTTAGCTGCCCCTGGTCTTCCCTTACTTTCACCTGTGCTTACCTGTGTTCTCCTGGGTCCCAGTCACAGTTCTGGGTACTTCTGTCATCCTGTGCATGTACTGCTTACATGACCCTCTTGGTGGCTGTCTCTAGCAAGACAAATGCTGACATTGAAGTGGAATTTATTTGTGCAACATTTAGGTGTTAAACAGCCTATGTGTGCCGGGGACTGTGCAGGACTCCGAGTGCCCTAGTTAAAGGAGAAGGTTTCTGCCATTACAATACTTAAAGTCCAAAGAGAGACTACCAAGCAGTTGAATAATTAAAATCTGCCATCACAAATGCTGTGTAACAGCTCTTACCCTAGCAGGTTTTCCAACCATGACAATAGCACTATTATGTGCCTGAGCACAGCGATCATGAGATTTATCTATATCAGGTTTTCTTTTTCACATAATGAAAATAAAATGAATGCACAATGTCTGACAAGGTGAAGGACCTATTTCATTAGACGTATGGTAATCAGGCTACAATGGCTTCAGGCTTTGAAAAGGTAGGACCTGAAGTGAGTCCAGCAGGGAGGTACTGGTTATATATGCCCCAAGGGCATTCATGGGCTTGGGAATGCATGAGGGAGGAGGGATTTGCTAAAAAGAATTTGGGAGGCAAGAGCCCTGATCAAACAGCATATGTCTAGTAGGCCAAGCATTTACTTGAGCAATAGTTAGAAAGGTGTCCATCTTCAAGTGCTCTATGAATTGGAACGTACTGTTCTGGAGAATCAAGCCATTTGAAGTAGCAGTGCTCTCCACAAGAGGGCGCCTCCATTATTTGTTTTTATTTTTCATCTGGCAGGCAGATTTCTATTTCCATGTTGGCCTATAGTAAACAGAAGAATGACTTAGGTTCTATTGTTTGCCAAGACAATTTCATGTAATTTTGAAAGTTCTATTACATTCTAAGTAGTTCTAATTTTTCCCATTGGGACTTCAGGGTGATAAAGTGGGATGCCAGAAAAACAAGGGCTGTGCCTCTCCCTAACAGTATCGGTATGTTTGGGGGCTCTGTGCTATTGCGATGATCTGTGAAAACATTTCCTTCCTTACTGCCTATGGACAAGACCTGTCGGTAAAGTAATAGTCAGGAATAGTCTCCAAATAGGCCCCTGTATGTTTCTTTTTAAAAAACAAATTCTTACCTGAGGATGTGTATGTGTATGTTTTAATTGAAAGAGAGAGGAAGGGTGGGATTGAAGGGAGAGATAGATACACAGACAGACAGACAGACAGACATCAATCAGTTGCCTCCCATACAGGGCTCAACCTGCTACCTAGGTATGTGCCCTGACCAGGAACCGAACCTGCAGCCTTTTGGTGTATGGGTGATGCTCCAACCAATTCAGCCACTCAGCCAGGGCTGCCCCTGCATGTTTCAAAGAATACTCACAAAACAGAAAACAAGAGGTTGATCCATTTAAAATCATGAAACAAGTGAATGAGACATTTTCTTATTCACACAGTTACAGCCCATGAAGACATTGCCAGTAATAAGTTCAGATGCTACACTTTTAGGTCACACCCAGGAACAGGAAAGGGGCTGTCTGTCTCAGAGGTGATGAGGACATATGTAGACAAACACACAAACTCTATTAAGTTGCCAAAAGGTGGGTGGAAAAAACTGAACATTAAAAATCTGTGGCTTCTGAACTGAGTGTGAAATTGAAATATAGATAAAGAACTAAGCAGATAAGACAGGGAAGAAAGAGAAGTTAAATTTTAATGATGCTAGACAAAAGTATGCAAAAAGTAGGCCCTGTTGTCCAGGGGCTCTTGTGTGCCTGGTGGCCAAATCCAGTGCATCACAGGTGATGATGCCATTTTTAGAGCAGATTTATGCAATTTCTGCTTTCCTGGGAAATATTTCCCTCTCCTCTTAGCTTCCATGCCCCCAGCTTTTCACCCCTAAATAATATGACTCAGAAAAGGGGCTATTCAGGTCAGGCTTTGTGTTCTTATGGCTTTCTGCAAGATAGGAAAGGTGAAAACTTCTGAGACTATTGCTTTTACTCACTTTGCTCTGAGATTTTCTTTCCTTATAAGATGAAGAAGATCCAGGGTGAGGGGGAGATCTTCCTAAACCACTTTAGTTCAGTACTTTCTCTGAAAGTTTCAAATGTAGATAAAAATTCCCAGCCTTTCAATGAATGGTGGTGTTCTCCTGGCTGATTATGTTGACTGCCTGCCTGTGGGAAAGTTTATTTCTGTGGACATAATCAACAGAGACCATGAATGAGAGGACTGGTTGTGAAGCTTTGAGCGTTTCCAGCATGCTCTATGTTTTGTCATTATCTTTGGGTAATTGGAATTGAGAGGGTAGGACCTCTAATGAGCTGCTTCTCTCCCCTAATGGATGGGGGCCTGGAAATTAGTGCAGCCCCTGCTGTTCTAGTCCTTTCAGGAAGTTTGAGGCAACTGTCTAATGGTGGCCTTGCTAATGGCAACAATTACAGAATAGCCTTTTCAGTAAGACTCTGTGCATCAGTTAGAGACTAATCTCATTGAGCGACCACAGGCCTGTGACAACGTCCATTTAGGGACTTCACTGTTGTTGTCCAGAGTGGTTTTCATGTCTCCTGAGAAAGCCAAAATAGTCATGAGTGACACTAACCTCTTCCTCTCTGCAGAAACAAAGTTGGAAGAGCGAGTGAGGAAGGCAGGCCTGCTCTCAAAATGTCTTCAGCTAAGGTGATCCCTTTGTTATCTAAGGGACTTCATGTGACAAGTGCAAGGCAGTAAGGAGAAAACAGAGCCAGATGCCCTACCCCAGCTGTGCCTTTAGATTTACCTGTGATGTTTTAGAAAGAAAAATGAGGACAGAAGGCAGACATGTGTCTTGTGATGAGAATCTATAAAGACAGCTGGACTTTCTCTGGCTGTGAGTCATGCTATTTAACATCATGAACCAGGTTACTGTCACAGATGTTAACACCATGAGGATGATAGAGTGGGGGCTCCCAGAGCTGGCTGTGGTGGCCACAATACTTTAAGGTCGCATGGCTTGGCTTTACTGGATCTTTTAGGCTCATCAGTCTTGTCCACTCATGGCAGCATTGACTTGACCCCAAAAGGACGTGGACTTGAGGGTAGTGAGGAAGGAGATACTCAGGATTCCACTGGTACAGGGTCAGCTCCCTCGAGTGAGGTTCTTGTCGCCTTTGCATCCCAGGTGCCACAACTGCACCCTTTTCCCAGCCCCAGCCCTGAGAAGAAGCACTTCAGTTTTAGCCATGTGTTCTCTTCCTCTAAATGATTTGATTAATTTATCTTTACTGAATTCAATACATTAAAACATTTAGTAGAATATAGACCCACATACTACATATGTGTAGAAAGATATAGGTATTGGATGAGTTGCCTGATTGGTTGATTTATTTGTTTAAATTCTCACCGAAGGATACATTTATTGATTTTTTTAGAGAGAGAGGAAGGGGGTGGGAAGAAAGGGAGAGGGAGCGGGGGGTAGAGTGAGAGAGGGAGAAATATGATGAATGTGCCCTGACTGGGATTGAAACTGCAACCTTTTGGTATACAGGATGATGCTCCAACCAACTAAGCCACCTGGCCATGGCTGCACAATATTTTTCTATGTAAAAACTATATAAGAAGAAAATTAAAGATAATAATTTGTCTATTGGGTGGATTCAAAGCTAAACTGGGTCTTTTCGTCATCATAATTTTTCCTGAGCATAATTTATGGACTCACATCTAGACATTTTTGTTAGGGAAAAGAAAAATGAGAAGCTTTGAACTTATTTTAGTTTTTTTTTTGAATTTGTATATGTGTAATAGCTGCTGATGTGTCTTATTAGAAAAGTGAGGATGAGAGGAAATGACAAATACATTTAGTGTCTAAAGTTTTAAAAAGAGCTCTTGTCTTTTTTAGGGTTAAGCATGTGTTTCAAACATAGCATGCAGATACAAAAATGACTCGTATAGTTTCACTGGAAGATGATCCCTTGTTCAGTTGAAATGAGGGCCAGTGCTGAGATCAGTTCACAAGTGCCCAATTTGACCTACATTATTTGTGCATGAAAATAACTGCAGATGCAAGAAGGGAGGGGACCTTTTAAACATCTAGCCTCAGGTATGCTGGGGTAATCATGCCCTGTCAGGTTGGGTCCTGTAATGTTCCTTGTCTCCTTTGCTTGAGTCATTTCGAGAGGTGGCACAAAAAAAAATAGTACATGGAACAGTACTTTAAAATGAGTTTTCTAATGATTGATTTTATTCTTTTTATTGCAGAATTTAGAGAAGGTGAGTAGCTCAAAGCACCTATTTTGGGTTTGAAGTACAAGTTGTGGTTTCCCACTTGTTCAACATTATTTTTTATTGTTGTTCAAGTACAGTTGTCTCCATTTTCACCCTACTGTGCTCCCCACCCCACCCATCCCCACCTCCCACCCTCATACCTACCCCCTTTGGCTTTGTCCATGTGTCCTTTATACATGTTCCTTGATGGCCCTTCCCCTATTATCTCCTATTATCCCTTTCCCCATTCTTCTCTGCTTACTGTCTGTTTGTTCTTTATTTCAATGTCTCTGATTGTATTTTGCTTGTTCATTTGTTTTGTTGATTAGGTTCCACTTATAGGTGAGATCATGTGGTATTTCTCTTTCACTGCCTGGCTTATTTCATGTAGCATAATACTTTCCGCTTACTTGTTCAACATTTGTTATATTTTTAAGACATTTTGCATAAGAATTGATAAAGGGCTTTAATGTAACCATTCTCACATTCCCCCCAACAACTCATTTTTATTGTTATTCTCCAGTTAGAACAGGAGTCTGCCAAAGATGGTAGTGACTTCTAAATCAGAAGTAGATTTAGGCTATAAAGTCACTTTTGGGTGTGATCTTTGGGCTAAGAAGCAAATTCCTTACTTTGAAAACAAATAAATACTTTGCTATAGAGAAATTAAAAAATAACCCAACAGACCTAGTAAATATTCTTGTCCCATGTTGACTCAATCTGTACAGTGAGACTTGATCCATAACTCATTGGTGCTGGTGAGAGGTGATGGGGTCAGGTGCAGTCTTTAGGCCACAGAAAACATCCAACTCTGAACAGATTGGTGACCACCAGCCACCATCAGGCCATGGAAACAATGTACCAACTTCTGAGAAAAACAAACAGCCGGTAGTTTCTATATATGAAAAACAGAGTGCATACATTTTTAAATTTAGCATATTTTTGCTGCTCATAAATGTATAATAATAATAATATTTTTATTAGACACTGTGCATCTGTGAGTGAACTTGATGGTCTCTTTGAGCATCTTTCAAGGTCCAGTGGAGCCTTCAGACTTATTCAGCTTCCTCTGGTACTGTTTCCTCTTTTTCTTACATAATCTGAGGAACAACAGAAAACCTACCTGTACAAAGGGAAAGTGAAGGAGGTGACTCTTATCTGAGAGTCAATCTACCCCCACTTTTACCAGCCCAAGGTATTCTTTTAGAAATCACTAAATTTGAGCAGGAAATAATCAACTGCAAAGGAAAAGAAGAAAGGGTTAGCATTAGCCTTCTGTTCAAAAATTTGTTTCTGACCCAAGCATCAACATTCATTGACCTGTAATGCCAGATAGTATGCCTACTTATTAATAACAGCAAAGCCAGGACTGGCATTGAAAACATCAGCTTGGTTTTTAGAAACCAGAAGTGAAATATAGTTGAAGGTAAAATTAATGCTGTAACATCAAGGGTAATGTATATAAAATGCCTTGGGTGAGGACAATTTTAGAAAGTAGTTACAAGTATTTTATAGAACTCGAAAGCGTCTTCCTTTGTAGTCAAGCAGATGGCTGTACAGTGTCGTCACACATTCTGACAACCTGCACGGTTATGATTAGGAGAGGAGACTTTAATTTTTTGGCGTATAACCTACTTCATTTGATATACTCTGCCCTGACACATACAAAGACAAGTCAAGGACAGTCATCCAGTTTGTCAGCAAACCTCCACTGAGCACCTGAGGTGGACTACCTTCCCTCCTTGGTTCCCAGACACATTGATGAACAGTACAGACAGCTTCAAATTTGCCAAGCTCACTCTTGGGTGGTATTGGTAGCATATCCTACTGATAGAAAGTGCAGAGAAAATCCAAAAATACAGTGTCAGGCTGGAAGGTGAGGAAAATGAAAGTGAAATAAAGAAATTAGTGTGATTATTATGTTAAGTGAAATAAGCCAATTAGAGAGAGATAAATACCATATGATATCACTTATGCTCTGTGTGGAATCTAATGAACAAAAACTGACAAACAAAATAGAAACAGAGGCATGGATACATGGAACAGACTGACAGCTGTCAGAAGGGAGGCAGGATTGGGTGAAAGAAGGTGAAGGAATTAGCCAAAGAATATATATGTATAACCAAAGACAGACAAGTGTGGTGAAGGTCAGGGGAGGGGAGTGGGAGTTAGAAACAGAGGGGTTATCAGGGGGAGAAAATGGGGGAATCTGCAGTAGTGTCAAAAATAAAAATAAAGGAAAAAGGATGAACAATGTGAAAAAAATTGCAAATAATGCAAAAATGAATACATGCAAAAATAAGTGTGATTTAGCATGGGAAGACACAGTAGAAATTAGACCTATTGATAATATTAAATATATGAAGACTTGTTAATCTCGGAGAAGAGAGTGACCATCTCCATTAAGGAGAAGAAACCAAACCAACTGCTAGGAAAGAAATCTAAATTTGAAGATGAAGAACGAAACAACCACCTGTGGAAAGAACACCAGTGAACCTTCTGTGAAACTGGTCATGAACTTTTTAAAAAGAAATTTATTATTTTTAATCTACAGTTGATGTACAACATAGTTTTAGGTGTACAACCCTGTGATTAGACATTTATATTATCTACAGAGTGATCACCCTGATAAATCCAGCACCCATCTGACACCATGCATAGTCATTACAATATTATTGACTATATTCCCTACATTGTACTTTAAATCCCCATGACCATTCTGCAACCACCAAATTGTACTTCTGAGTCCCTTCACCTAATTCACTGATCCCCTACCCACTCTCCCATCTGACAACCATAAAAATGCTCCTTGTATCTATGAGTCTGCCTCTTTTCTGTTTGTCTATTTTGTTTTCTAGATCCTACATATAAGTGCTATTATGTGGTATTTGTCTTTCTCTGTTCTTGTTTCACCTAGTATAATGCCCTCTTAAGTCCATCCATGTTGCTACAGATGGCAAGATTTCATTCTTTTTTTATGGCTGAAACATATTCCATTGTATATATGCACCACTTCTTTATCTATTCATCTGCTGATGGCCACTAGGTTGTAGATTGCATCCCAATTTTGGCTATTGTAAATACTGTTGCAATAAACATATGGATGTATATATCTTTTTGATTTGGTGTGTTGGGTTTCTTTAGGTAAATACACAGAAGTGGAGTTGCTGGTCCTTCTTTGTCTCCTGTTATACCCTCTACTTTAAAGTCTGTTTTCTCTATTATATGTATTGCTACCCCAGCTTTTTTGTTTTGTGTTGTTTTCATTTTCTTGAAATATTTTTTCTATTACTTTGTGTGTGTCTTTTGATCTGAAGTGAGTCTCCTGTACACAACATAGGTAAAAGTCTTGTTTTGTTATCCATTCAGTCACCATATGTTTTTGATTGGAGCATTTAATTCATTTACATTTAAAGTAATTGTTTTTTTTAATGAGGGAATATATGTTTTTAATTTTATTGTTGTTCAAGTACACTTACCTGGATTTCCCGCCCCCGCAATAATCTCCCACACCCCAGCCATCCCTACCTCCCTCCCCTGATTCCAGCACCCTTAGTTTTGTCCATGTGTCCTTTATAGTTGTTCCTGAAAACCCTTCTTCCCTTTCCCCTCATTATCCCCTTCCACCTCCCCTCTGGTTACTGTCAGATTGTTCTTAATTTCAATGTCTCTGGTTAGATTTTGCTTGTTTGTATGTTGTGTTGATTAGGTTTCACTTAAAGTTAACATCATATAGTATTTGTTTTTCACTGTCTGGTTTATTTCACTTAGCATAATGCTCTCCAGTTCCATCCATGCTGTTGCAAATGGTAGGAGCTCCTTTCTTCTTTCTGCTGCCTAGTACTGCATTGTATAAATGTACCATTGTTTTTTTTTTTTTTTTTTATCCATTCTTTTACTGATGGGCACTTAGGTTGCTTCTAGCACTTGGCTATTGTAAATCGTGCTGCTAAAAACATTGGGGTGCATAGCTTCTTATGGATAGGTGTTTCAGGGTTCTTAGGATATAATCCCAGCAGTGGAATTGTGGAGTCAAAAGGCAGTTCCATATTTAGTTTTCTGAGGAAATGCATACTGTTTTCCACAGTGGCTGCACCAGTCTGCAATCCCACCAACAGTGAATTAGGGTTCCCTTTTCTCCATAACCACTCCAACACTTGTTGTTTGTTGCTTTGTTTATGAAGGCCATTGTTAATGGTATGAAGTGGTATCTCATTGTGATTTTAATTTGCATCCTTCTGATGGCTAGTGACGCTGAGCATCTTTTCATATATCTCTGAACCCTCTGTATATCCTCCTTGGAGAAGTGTCTGTTCAGGTCTTTTGCCCATTTTTTAACTGGGTTGTTCGTCTTCCTAGAGTGGAGTCATGTGAGTTCTTTATGTATTTTGGAGATCAAACCTTTGTCTGAGGTATCATTGGCAAATATGTTTTCCCATATTGTTGGTTCTCTTTTCACTTTCATGCTGTTTTTTTTAACCCTGCAAAAGCTTTTTATTTTGATGAGGTCCTATTTGTTTATTCTTTCCTTTCTTTCTGAAAATTGCTGCAGCTATTCAGGGTCATTTATGGTTTCATATAAATTTTTGAAATGTTTGTTCTGTATCTGTGAAATATGACATTGCTACTTTAATAGGTATTGCACTGAATCTGTAAATTGCTTTGGGTAGTATGGACATTTTGATGATGTTAATCCTTCTGATACATGAACATGGTACATGCTTCCATTTGTTTGGGTCTTCCCTAATTTCTTTCTTCAGTGTTGTGTACTTTCCTGAGTACAAGTCTTACATACGTGGTTAGGTTTATTCCTGGGAATTTTTTTTTTCTTGTTGCTATATCAAATGTTTTTTTTTCCTGATTTCCATTTCTGATGTTTCATTGTTGGTGTACAAGAATGCCTTTGATTTCTGAATATTAACTTTGTATCCTGCTGTTTTGCCAAATTCATTTATTAGGTCCAGAAGTTTTTTGGCCAAGTCTATAGGATTTTCTGTGTACACTATCATGTCATCTGCAAACAATGACAATTTTGTTCCTTTTCCAATTTGGATGCCTTTTATTTCGTTTTCTTGTCTGATTGCTGTGGCTAGGACTTCCAGTACTATGTTGAATAGAAGTGGTGAAAGTAGGCATCCTTGTCTTGTTTCTGATCTTAATTGGAAAGCTTTAAGTTTTTGTCCATTGATTATGATGTTGGCTGTAGGTCTCTCATATATGGCCTTTATTATGTTGAGGAATGTTCCCTGTATTCCCACTTTGCTGAGTGTTTTCATCATAAATGTGTGCTGTACCTTATCAGATGCTTTTACTGCATCTATTGATATGTCATGTGATTTTTGTCTTTGCTTTTGTTTTAGTGATGTATTACGATTATTGATTTGCGAATATTGTCCCATCCTTGCGTCCCTGGGATGAATCCCACTGGATCATGGTGTATGATCTTTTTAATGTATTGCTGGATACTCTTTGCCAATATTTTGTTGAGGATTTTAGCGTCTATGTTCATCAGCAATATTGGCCTGAAGTTTTCTTTTTTTCTTGTATCTTTATCTAGTTTTGGTAGTAGGATGATGCTGGCTTCTTAAAAAGACTTTGGGAGTCTTCCATCTTCTTGGATGTTTTGGAATAGTCTGTGAAGGATAGGGGTTATCTCTTCCTTAAATGCTTTGTAGAATTCTCCTGTGAAACTGTGTGGTCCGGGGCTTTTAGGGAGTTTTTTGATTACTTCTTCATTTTCATCAGCTGTTACTGATCTGTTCAGGATTTTCGCTCTTCTTTATTGAGTTTTGGAAGTTTATATTTTTCTAGGAATTTGTCCATGTCACCTAGGTTTTTAAATTTCTTGGCATATAGTTCTTTGTAGTAATTTCTTACAATCCTTTGTATTTCTGTGGTAACAGTTGTAATCTCTCCTCTTTCATTTCTGATTGTGTTTATTTGAGTCCTCTGTCTTTTTTTCTTGATGGTTCTTCTTTTAGGTTTGTCGATTTTGTTTATCTTTTCAAAGAACCAGTTGCTGGATTTATTGGTCCTTAGAATTGTGTTTTAGTCTCTGTGTCATTTAATTGTGCTCTGATCTTGGTTATTTCTTTCCTTCTACTTGATCTGAGCTGTCTTTGTTGTTTTTCTTGGAGTTCTTGTAGGTGTAGGTTAGGTTGTTTATTTGAAATGTTTCTATTTTGTTTAGGTAGGTCTGTATGGCCATGAAGTTCCCTCTTAGGACTGCCTTTGCTGTGTCCCATAAGTTTTGGATTGTTGTGAGTTCAATTTCATTTGTTTCCAGAAACTTTTTGATTTCTTTCTTGATCTCACTCTTGACCCATTCATTGTTTAACAGCATGCTATTCAATCTCCATGAGTTTGAATGTTTTTGAGTTTTTTCCCTTGAGGTTGGTTTCTAGTTTCAGTCCCTTGTGGTCAGAGAAAATGCTTGATATGATTTTAATTTTCTTGAATTTGTTGAGGCTTGTTTTGTGTCCTATCATGTGGTCTATCTTTGAACATGTTCCATGTGCATTTAAAAAGAATGTATATTTTGCTTCTTTGGGATGAAAGTCTCTATATACATCAGTTAATTTCATTTGATCTAGGACATTGTTCAGTGCCGCAATACCTTTATTGATATTTTGTTTGGATAATCTATCCATTTTTAATAGTGAGTGTTGAAATCTGGTAGTATAATTGTGTTGCTGTCAGTATCTTTTTCGAAGTCCTCCAAGATTTTCTTTATGTGTTTGGGTGCTCCTGTATTGGTTGCTTATATATTTACAATGTTTATGTCTTCTTGATGGATTCTTCCCTTCAGTATTATGAAGTGACCTTCTGGGTCTCTCTTTATGGTCATTTTTTTGAAGTCTAGTTTGTCTATATGAGTATTGTTATGCTAGCTTTTTTTCCCCTGTCCATTTGCGTGGAGAATTTGTTTACAGCCCTTCACTTTCAGTCTGTGTAAGTCCTTTGTCTTGAGGTGGGTCTCTTGTAGGCAGCATATGTGTGGGTCATGCTTTCTTATCCATTCAGCTATTGTATATCTTTTTATTGGAGTATGTAATCTGTTTACATTTAAGGTTATTATATTAGGTACTTATTCATTGCCATTATTTTGTACCCGTGTTCCTCTCTCTTTCACTCTTTTCCTTCCTTTTCTTAAAGGAGTCCCTTTAGCCTATCTTACTGTGCTGTTTTGTTGGAGGTGTATTCTTTCATCCTTCTTTTGTCTGGGAAACTCCTTATTTCAACTTTCATTTTAATAAGATCCTTGCCAAATAGAGTAGTGTTGGTTGCATGAGTTTGTTTTTCATTACTTGGAGTATTTTTTGCCATTCTCTTCTGGCTTGTAATGTTTCTGTTGAGAAAACAGCTGCTAGCGTTATCATGCTTCCTTTTGTGTTACTTCCTATTTCTCCCTTGGTGCCTTTAAAATTCTCTTTGTCTCAAAATTTTGTCATTTTAATTATGATGTGTTTTAGAGTGGGTGTCTTTGGGTTCATCTTGATTGGGACCCTCCGTGCTTCCTTAAATGTGATGTCTTTTCCTCTCTCCAGGTTAGGGAAGTTCTCTGTCATTATTTTTTCAAACAGGTTTTCTATCCCTTGTTCCTCTTATTCCCCTTCTGATATTCCTATGATTCAAATGCTGTTGTGTTTCATCTTGTCCTGAAGTGCTCTTGAGGTGTCCGCATACTTTTTAAGTCCTTTTTCATTCTCCTGTTGTACCTGGGTATTTCTTTCTACCTTGTCTTCCAGTTGACTAATTTGTTCCTCTGCTTATCCAGCCTGCTTATAATTCTGTCTAGTGTATATTTTATTTCAGATAAGGTATTCTTCATTTCCTTCTTTTTCTATTTTTAGTTTTTATTTCCTTTTTCATGCTGTTGTAGTTCCCACTTAGTTCCTTGTAGTTGTTAGTGAGTTCCTTGAGCTTCCTCATAACCATTAATTTGAATTCTGTATCTGGTAGTTTGCTTACCTCTATTTCATTTAACTCTTTTACTGGGGAATCTTACATTCCTTTTGATTGCAGGTTCTTTCCTTGTCTCCCCATTTTAGGTGACTCTTCTGTTTTGTTTTTCTATCTGTCTCAGAATGCTCTGCTTTGCCAGCTGTATTCATGGAATGGCCTTCTGTGGTAGGAGTTCTGTGGGACTCAGCCATGCAGCCTCTTGATCTCCTTGTCTGGATGCTCTAGGGTTGTCTTTTCTTCTGTGTGGGATCTCTTATTGTGCTTGGTCTTTACTTGTGGTGGCTTCTTTGTTGGTAGGTTCTCCCCTCCCAATGAACAAAGATTAATGAAGGCGAAGAGAGATCACAGGTATTATAAGATAGGACAAAGGGAATGTGAGAAGACTAAAAGAGGGGGGAATGTTATTGAGTGATAAGAGGGATGAGAATTGGTAAGAGTAGGGATAGGACTGAGGCAAAGAGAGGGAGAGAACAAAATTTAAAACAAATTTGTCAGTTTGTTCTTTATGTCAATGGTTATATTCAGTGGTTCAGTGGTTATATTTTGCTTGCTTGTTTGTTTTGTTTATTAGGTCCACTTACAGTAATCAGAGGGGAGGGGGTAGAGGGATAATAGGGGAAAATAGGGGAAGGTCCATCAAGGAACATGTATAAGGGACACATGGACAAAGCTAAGGGGGGTAGGCTCGAGGTTGGGAGGTGGGGAAGAGTGGAGTGGGGGGCCATGGTGGGATGAAAATGGAGACAACTATTTGAACAACAATTAAAAAATGTAAAAAAAAATTAAAGTGTAAGTAAAATATGAAAGGGTGATGGGAACAATTGGGTAAGAAAAGGAAAGAATATACTAGGAGCTTTGAAAGCAAATAGAAAAAGTACTGGACCAACAGGAGCAAAATTGCAGAAAAACCACAGCATGGTCGACAACAGTGACAACTGCATGAAGTTTAATGAAGGTGGAATGGGAATATGAATATTGTACAAAAGCGAAAAGTGAATATGAGATGTCTGTTGAAAAGAAAAACAATTTTGAGAGGCTGGGGGAATCAGACTATTAAAAGTAAGGAGTAAAGCATAGGTTTAGAGAGGGGGACAGTGAGTCAGCTGATCAGGGGTAGGGAGAAGGAAAAATGGAGCAAGACAGGGAGAGTATTCTATGGGATTTAAAGTATGAACAAACAGGAGTTCTGTTGGAGAAGTATAGCAATGACCATAGTATCTCACCCAGCTAGCTGCTGTTTATAAAAGGTGGACAAGAAATAAGACTCTTCTAAGAGCAGAAAAAGAATGTGAGCTGACTTAAGAAAGAATACTTATGTGAGGTTAGGCGGAGGAGAAATAGAGTAAGGGATAGGGACAGAGTAGTGTGAGAGAAAATGAAGTTTATCACAATAGTAAAAAGGCTCAGAAAGATGGTGAAATGGATTAAGACCAGGGAAGGGTGCTGTGTGGGATTTGGAATAACAATAATATGATAAAAATATATCATTTGGCCTTGGCTTGTGTGACTCAGTGGATTGAGCACCAGACTGTGAAACAAGGGGTTGCCAGTTACATTCCTGGTCAGGGCACATGTCTGGGTTGCAGGTCAGGTCCCCAGTAGGTGGTTCGTTGAGGCAACCACACATTGATGTTTCTCTCCCTCTTTTTCTCCCTCCCTTCCCCTCTGTCTAAAAATAAATAAGTAAAATAATTTGAATAAAACAAATATGAATAGACCAAGAGTAGTGAGTTATTTGGCATATGAGTGAAGTGAAAGAAGAATAATTAAAATGCAGTATGATAAGGAGAATAAAAACAAATGAAAAAACCTAAATAAACAACGAGAGAAATTTTAAAAAGCATGCAATTTCTGATGAAGAGTAACATGAAATTTGTCTTGGTTGTTAGTGTTTGCCTTTTGACTTCACTCTGGATCTGTTTCTGGTTTTGTCTCAGCTCTAGGTCTTACTATCTTACTCTTGGGGAAAAAAAAAACCCAACACAAAAAAATCCTGCTGATGGATGTTAAGCCTGCTAGGCTGTTTTTGCCAATCTTCCCTGCTCCTGCAGGCAGTGGGGGCTTGGGCTTGTTTTTCTTTTCCGGTGGTTTGGCAAGGAAGTGGGCTCATCTGGGTTACAATAATCACAAGTACCCAGCTTCCTGCCCACACCCTCAGAGCACTGTGGGGCCTACACTCGTCACTTTGCGCAGTTGCTCTGAGCTGGTACCAATAAACCACCTCATTTTGCACCCCTTTGATCAATCCATGAGTTGTACTGAGTGGGAGCAAATTGCACCCACAATCCTCTTTCCCTGATGGCCAGGAAGCTGCACATGTGAGGTCCCTGCCCAGTGTGACTCAGTTCCCCTTTTGAAAAAAATCTCTTTGGGCATTAATGTTACTCAGAGCCTCTGCCTGGCTTTCCACGTTTTCCAACTCTTTGGGAAGTCCAGAGTCTATCTCAGACATGGCCAGTCGAGGCCCACCTCTTCTTCCAGCTCCAGGTGCTGTCAGGATCCCCCCCACTCTTTGGCAGTGTCCTGGCCGGCAATTACCAACCCAACTTTGGGGAACTGCTAGCTGTGTGTGTGCCTGCATGCCTTCTCCCCACATCCCGGTGACTTTATACATTCAAGTCTTTCCTGCCAAGGGTCTGTGATTTGCCTACCCTGGGAGGGGAGGGAGGCTCTAGGCTGCTATACTGACCCAGCTGTCTTCCTGCGTTTTCCCTGTGGCAGCTGTGGTTTCTGGTGCCACATCTGGGAACTTGCCCCATCTGCCAATGGAACCTCCTTACTGCCCATTTTGAAGCGTCTTCTGTATAGTTAGGTTTCCAAACTTCATATCAGCTAAGAACTGTTGGCTGTTCTCTTTATCCTTCAGAAGATAAGCTAATTGTCCCACTTGGGTGCACGAGCAAGTGGGCTCAGCTCCCACCTACTTTGTCGCTGTCTTCTCTATATCTATTATTATCCTATTTTTGATATTTCTTCTTTTTAAAGAAGACTCTTTAAAATGTCTTGTAATACTGGTTTGGTGGTGATGAACTCCTTTAGTTTTTTCTTGTCTGGGAAGCTCTTTATCCATCCTTTGAATCTAAATGCTAGCTTTGCTGGGTCTAAAAGAATAATCTTGGCTGTACATCCTTACTTTTCATCACTTTGACTATTTTGTGCCAATCCCATCTGTCCTGCAGTGTTTCTGTTGAGAAATCAAGTGATAGGTTTATGAAAGTTCACTTGTAGGTAACTAACTGCTTGTCTCTTTCTGCTTTTAAGAGTCTCTCTGTCTTTAACCTTTGGCTTTTTAATTATGATGTGTCTTAGTGTGGCCTCTTTGGATTCATCGCGTTTGGGATTCTGTGCTTCCTGGACTTGTATGCCTATTTCCTCCACCAGCTTAGGGCAGTTTTCCATCATTTTCAAATAGGTTTTCTTTTTTATATAAATATGTTTTCTCAATTATGCTATTACAGTTGTCCCAATTTTCCCTCCCCTTTACTCTCTTCTGCCCTGTACCCCCCATCCCACCATCATTCCCTACCTTAGTTCATGCCTGTGTGTCATATGTATAAGTTTTTTGGCTTCTCCATTTTCCATGCTATTCTTAACTACCCCCTGTCTATTTTCTACCTACCATTTATGCTTCTTATTCCTGTACCTTTTCCCCCATTCTCCCCCCTCCTTCCCCCCACTAATAACCCTCCATGTGATCTCTATTTCTGTGAATCTGTTCCTGTTCTAGTTGTTTCCTTAGTTCATTTTTGTTTTTGTTTTTGATCTTTTAGGTTCGATTGTTGATAGTTGTGAGTTTGTTGTTATTTTCCTGTTAGTATTTTTGATCATCTTCTTTTTAGGTAAGTCCCTTGAATATTTCACATAATAAGGGCTTGGTGATGATGAACTCCTTTAACTTGACCTTATCTGGCAAGCACTTTATTTGCCCTTCCATTCTAAATGGAAGCTTTATCCAGCTTTGCTGGATAGAGTATTCTTGGTTGTAGGTCCTTGCCTTCATGGCTTTGAATACTTCTTTCCAGCCCCTTCTCACCTAAAAGGTTTCTTTTGAGAAATCAGCTCATAGTCTTATTGGAACTCCTTTGTAGGTAACTGTCTCCTTTTCTCTTGATACTTTTAAGATTCTCTTCTTATCTTTGAGTAATGTAATAATTATGATGTGCCTTGGTGTGTGCCTCCTTGGTCCAATTTCTTTGGGACTCTCTGAACTTCCTGGACTTCCTGGAAGTCTTTTCCTTTGCCAGATTAGGGATGTTCTTCTTCATTATGTTTTCAAATAAGTTTTCAATTTCTTACTCTACCTCTTCTCTTTCTGGCACTCCTAAGATTCGGAGGTTGGAACATTTAAAGTTGTCCTAGAGGTTCTGAAGCCTCTCCTCATTTTTTTGAATTCTTGTTTCTTCATTCTGTTCTGGTTGAATATTTATTTCTTCCTTCTGCTCCAAATCATTGATTTGAGTCCTGGTTTCCTTCCCTTCACTGTTGGTTTCCTGTACATTTTTCTTTATTTCACTTTGCTTAGCCTTCATTTTTTCCTCTATTTTTTGACGATACTCAACCATTTCTTGAGCATCCTGATTACTAGTGTTTTGAACTCTGCATCTGATAGGTTGGCTATTTCTTAGTTGCTTAGTTGTATTTTTTCTGGAATGTTGATCTGTTATTTCATTTGGACCATATTTTTTTTTGTCTTGGCATACCTGCTATGTAGTAATGGGTGGAGCCTTAGGTATTTGCCAGGGCAGGGCAACCCATGTGGCTGAGTTGTCATGCTGTATGTGGGGGATGGGTCTGAGAGGGAACAGTGCTGCTTACTCAGCTATCCTTTGGCTTTCAGTCACTTCTCCCACTACCCACAAGGAAATTGGGCCCTTCTGGTGCTGATTTCCAGGAGGATGGTTTTGTGCACATCCTGAGACACTGTGTCTCTCAGATGAACACTCCTTTGAGTCTGGGAGTGTCTCCTGCTGCCTCAACCCCCACAGATTTTTCCAGTCAGAGGTTTTGAGCCTTTATTTCCTGGACCTCTGGGTTGCATGGTCTGTCTCACTCCCCAGTTGTTCTTCCTGATTTATCTGCAGGCATATGTGGGACACCCCGGTATGCCAGCTGCTGCCTTGCTCACCCTGGTCCTCCAGTTGCCCCCTTGCCATGCATCCTCTCCACCCTGGCTGTCCATCTCTGCCTCTCCTACCAGTCTGGATGAATGTTGTTCTTTAACTCCTTGGTTGTTGGACTTCCATACAGTTTGATTTTGTGGCAGTTCTGTTTTTTGTTTGTTTGTTTTGTTTTTAAATTTGTTGCCCTTCTTTTGGTTGTACAAAGAGGCAGAGTGTGTCTACCTATGCCTCCACCTTGGCTGGAAGTTCTATTTTTTTCAAATAGGTTTTCAACTTCTTGTTCTCTCTCTTCTCCTTCCAGCACTCCCATGATGTGAGTGTTCAAGTTGTTCCAGAGGCTCCTTACACTAGTCTTGTCTTTTAAAATTCTCTTTTTCATTTTGCTTTTCTGATTGGGTGTTTTATGCCTCTTTATATTCCAAATTGCCAATTTGATCTCCTGCTTAATCTACTCTACTGTTGATTCCTTGTAATTTATTCTTCATTTCAGTTAGTTTGTCCTTCATTTCTGACTGGGTGTTTTTTTCATGGTTTCCTCATCCTTTTTTATGCTGTTGAAGTTCTCGCTAAGTTTTGAATTCTTTATCTGGTAGTTTGCTTGCCTTCATTATTACATTTACCATATTTTGCTGTGTACACTTTTTTTGCCCACATTTTTGAGGAAAAAAGAAGGATGCACACTATACATGGATATAATGATTCTTCTGGTATAATAGTGGGTATAATAATCCTGTATATAATGCACATGAAAAACTGTGGGCATGCATTATGCATGGGAGTGCATTATACTCAGCAAAACATGGTAATTCTTTTCCTGGAGATTTCTCCTGTTTTTTTCCTTTGACACCTGTTTCTTTGTTTTCTCATTTTCACTGCTTTTCTGTATTTGTTTCTATGTATTAGGTAGAGCTGCTGCATCTCCTGAATTTAGTAGAGTAGGATAATGTAAGTGTCCTGAAGGGTTCAATGGCACAGCCTCCCCAGTCACATGAGCTAGGTACTCCAGGTACACAACCCCCTCATGTGGGCTGCATGTACCATTCTGTTGTAGTTGAGGTTGATTGTTTTTGGCACCTTGTTGGGAGGGACTGACTCCCAGGCTGATTGACTCTAGGGACTGGCTACAACTACAGCAGAGGAGTTGCTGTGCTGGGGCTGACTCCACGGAACAGTCTTGCTTCATTGGGCTTTGGTGCCTACTGAGTCTGTCCCTGGAGTGTGTTGCTTGTGGAGGTGTTTGGGTTGTAATCTGGCCTGATCTGAAGCAGTTCACTTGATGCACTGGCTCTGGGGCCTCCTTGAAGGTGCGAGGGCAGCCACCATCTGTGCTCTGCCTGGGGCCACCCAGCATGAGTTACAGAGCAATTTGCAGATGGTTGCTGCTGGTGCTGGGCTTTAGAGGAGACTGGGAGAGGCCAAGCTATGAACCATGGCTGGCTACTGCTAGTGCCTGTCCTGGGGCCACTTAACAAGAGGTATGGGGCATGTAAAGACCAAATGCTGCTTGTTTGAGAGATTTTAGGAAAGTCTGAAGCATGAGCCAAGAATGGCTAGTTGTATGGAAAAGACACTGGAAATGACTTAGGCAGGGCCAGAAGTTGGGTGGGTCAGGGTCTTGTAATCACCAGGGCAGGGTGAACAATGATAGCTAGGTTGATGGAATCTCAGATATGAAGCCTTCCCATCTGCAGGCTCTGTGCAGGGAGGGCTCAGCAAAGGAACTATGACCTCTGCCAGCACTTCTATCTGGGAGAAAGCTGCCACTTCAGCCCTCATCCTGATGCTAGAGAGTTTAGTTCTTCCCCTTGTGTCCCTGGCACCTTTGGAATTGCTGCTCCAGAGTTGGAACTCAGGGCGAGTCAGTCTAAGTGAGTCCAGTCATGGGCCCTTTAAGAGAAATGCTTGGGACACCAAGAGCCCCCAGCTTCACAGAGCCACAATCCCCACAGGTTTTACAGCCAGAAGTTATGGGGACCTCACTTCCCTGCATTGGAATTCTGTGCTGTGGGTTCTGATGTGGGGCTGGGATCCTCACTCCTCAGAGGGAACCTCCACATTCAATATATCCTTCCCAATTTTAAATCACCACATGTGGGTGTGGGACCAGCCATTTCTGTTACTCAGCCCCTCCCATCTGTCTTGATGAGGCTTCTTTAGACCTCTAGTTCTAGGACTCCATTCAGCTAAATTTCAGGCATTCTGAATTGTGTTTATTAGAGGTTCTGAGTACTCCATTTACCTACACTACCATCTTGACCAGAAGAGTGGTCATAAAGTATCTTGAAGCTTTATTTACTTATCTTTAAAACTTGGAACAGCTATAAACATATTAACATAAACAAATAAGGAATCATCTTAGAGAAACACAGAATAGTGAACCATGCATAGGCCTGTACACTAGAGAACAAAGCTCACCCAGAGAGAACATGAGTGGTGTGACAGCTGTGTATGAGGGTGGCCCATCACTTCTCATCATTGTATGCGCACCTTCCCCACAGGCAGTGCATGTGTATGTAATATGTGTTTATTGTTTATTGCTTTTTTCAACATGTATAGTCAACATATCAACATATTATCCATAGGAGAAAGGGTTGGGAAGTTCAGAGTGATTTCATCTCTTGAAGGTTAGATACTAAGAGAGAAGAGGGTATAATTAGTAAAGGTCAACACAGATCAAGGTCAGGATTGGGTGAGACCGTCAGAACAGCCTTTGTTCTCCCTCTGCTCTTTGTTTGTATTACTTGATTGGCACTTGATACAGCATCATTTTAAGTCCTTTGAGGGCAAGGACCATGTTTTATGTACCATTGAATTCTAATATTTAGCACAGGGCTGTGCACTTAGTAGGAACTCAATCTCTGTTTATTGACTAGAATTGAATATTATAAACAGGCAAGGAAAGGCTCACAGGGAGAACTGTGATGTCACGAACTATGCTAAGGGGCCATCACTCTGGGAAGGTCTATCTCCATCTCCAGGGCACATCTTCACCTTCTCCCAGCAAACATTTCACGTTGTGCAAGGAGGACTGCTGACATCAACATGAATTGTATTGAGTTTGAAGGATGTTTATTGTGGCATTGTCTATAAGACAATCAGACATCCATCAGTAGGTGGAAATTGTTGTCTGATGATATTATGGAAAATGAAGTGGTCCTTAAAAAAGAACAGCGTAAGTCTGTGTGTTCCAGCAGAGGATGGGGTCAATGGTATAGCACTGCTTTTCAAAAAACAAACTGTATATCAATAAGTATAATTTGTTCCCATTTAAAGAAACAACCCTATACATATATGTGGGTACCTACAAAAGGTCTGAAAGGATGCACTAGTGAGTGCCTATGAGAGGATTTTTTTTCCTTCATACACTTCTGAGTTGTTTGAATGTCTTTCAGAAAGATTGTATTGCTTCTGTTATAACATATGTCTTATATATATGCATACATATGTAGAACAGGAGCCCACCTCCTGTGTGAGAAGTGTTCTTCTTTAATAGTTAAGAATAAATATATAAATATACATATTAAATATTTATTACTTATTAACTATTAATTTATTGATTTATCCTTGGGAGCTAAAGCAGAACAGTTCTCACAAGGGAGAAATGTCATTCTTCACAAGTGAGAAATTCCCAGAGGGCCTAGAGACATATGAAAAGATGCTCAGCATCACTAGCTATCAGAGAGATGCAAATTAAAACCACAATGAGATACCACTTCACACCAATCAGAATGTCCATCAGAAACAAATCAACAAACAAGTGTTGTAGAGGATGTGGAGAAAAGGAAACCTTAGTGCACTGTTGGTGGGAATGCAGACTGGTGCAGCCACTGTGGAAAACAGTATGGAATTTCCTCAGAAAACTAAAAATGGAACTGTCTTTTGACTCTACAATTCCACTGCTGGTATTATATCCTAAGAACCCTGAAACACCAATCCAAAAGAACCTATGCATCCCAGTGTTCATAGCAGCACAATTTATAATAGCCAAGTGCTGGAAGCAATCTAAGTGCCCATCAGTAAATGAGTGGATCAAACAACTGTGGTACATTTACACAATGGAATTCTACACAGCAGAGAGTAAGGAGCTCCTACCCTTTGTGACAGCATGGATGGAACTGGAGAGCATTATGCTAAGTGAAATAAGCCAGGCAGTGAGGGACAAATACCATATGATCTCACCTTTAACTGGAACATAATAAACAAAAGAAAAAAGAAAGCAAAATCTAACCAGAGACATTGAAACTAAGAACAGTATGATAGTAACCAGAGGGGAAGTGGTAGGGGATAATAGGGGGAAGTGTTTTTAGGAACTACTTTGAAGGATACATGGACAAAACCAAGGGGTGTGGTGGAAGCAAGGGTTGGAGGTGGGTTTGGCTAGGTTGGGGTGGAAGTGGTGGGGGGAAAATGCAGATAACTGTAATTGAACAACAATAAAATAATTAAAAAAAAATAAAAAAAAAAGAGATTCCCATTTTCTGTGACTGAAATTCCTATTTGTTTGGGCTCATATTTCTTTCAGTGAAGAGTATGGGGTAGTGTCCCCAAAGCATGTCTTTGAACTTGTGTCAAAAAGACTTTTTTCCTTATCATGAAAGTCCTTATCTCTGTAACCTAACTATCCTCTGGCATGGGGTCCTGGCCATGGGGACATCCATCAGGTGCTCACAGCTTGGAAATGAAATTGTTAGTCAGTTTAAAGACTACTCGCTGGACACTCAATCTGAACCACCATCTGGGAGTTTTACAAAAATGCACACAGGTGGGCTCCTCTTGAATCAGTTTACTCAGAATCTTTGAGGGTTAGTCCTGGCTCCTGGCATATCCAAATGGTCACCCAGGGTTGGGAACCACTGAGAAAAACTAGGCAAGGGAATGAAAGCCATCAGAAAAACCTCTACAGGCGAAGCAAGCCAAAGACAGCATGGCACTTCAGAGTCCCTCCAAGTGTGGATTCACTGATTGCCACCTAGAGTCACTTAGGGTATGCATTAAAAATATGGGTGTTTTGGTCTTGTCCCAGACACACTTGATCTTAGAGATATGTATTTTAAACAAGGATCCCAAGTGATTTTCAAGTAAAGTTTTGGGGCCCCTGGTGCATACCTGGCTGTGTAGTGTCTCCATTGGGAAACCAGTTATAGGAAGCTGTCCTTTCACATTGGGAAGGAGGGGCTGTTGATATATAATTGATAAATGATTGAATTATATTTAAGAAAAATTAATTCATCAACCTTCCCAATAGAGGGTATGCATTTCAGTAAATGCACACTGAAGAAAAAAATTCTGATTCAGTTGATTACTGTACTTATAATGCTGTAGCTTCAGAGTTTGTGTCTACATGGTATTTTTTATCTAAGGATCTTAATGTATTTTATAGGCATTCTTCTCATCATGTTTTTGACAGTTTGTAAACGTTACAGTCCTCACTTTTCAGTCCACAAGTAGCAGATTCGTAATTAAAAGTCACATTCTAGAAATAAGAACTGGTATTTCTGTAGACTTTGTTGCAGTTCACATACAACAAATGGTATGAGAAGAATATTTTTTCATTAATATCAGAGCTTTGAACTCTAATGGGAGGCATTCAAATCTTTAACTACCGTTAGCAGGTAAATATATTATACATATATGTAACTGGATTCTGAAAGGCTGATCCCAGACATGAAGTTAAAGTCAGTGCTCTAATTGTTTTTTGTGATTCTCTTCAGAAATTGCATTATTAAGACTTTTTTCTGCCACTAAACTTTATTTTAGAGGTGGAAAAGAGTAGTTGTAAAAACAGTGTTTTTGAAATTGTAGGGCTGTTTCTATTTTGAATCACAAGTTGCGTGTCCAGTTCTTTTTTGTGTGTTTTCTCTGGGCATGTCTAAATAAAGCAAGTGCAAAGTTTGAATAAAGCTCTAGATGGGCACTCTCACCAGAAGGGGAGGGAAATCCCAGGACTAAGTCTGAGATGGGTCCTGACAACTACATTTTTATGTCACTCCCCATGTAATCCTGAGGCATAGGCAGGCCTGAGACCTACTTCTGGGGTTTTCTTTGATGGTAACAATACCCTGTGTAATCTTGACTTTAATACTCAATAGGAAAAGTGAAATGTTATTTTGCCAAAGCAGGTTTGTACTTTTCCTATTTGTTTTGATGGTCAGCATCAAACCCCAGTCTGACATTTAAATGCTTATTATTTTTAAGTGTCTGACATCAAAGCTCTGTCAATAATTCTAGGTATATCTAAACCACCATCTTATTTTTCTTTATCACTCTTGGGGAGATTTGGATGAGATGACCGCAGTGTTCCTTTCCGGTTTTATGATTCCATCTTCTGGCTCTGATGAGTACCTGAGTACACTAGAAAACTAAATGTCTAGGCCTAGATGAGTTATAGCTGAAGATACTATAAGAATTCATTTGTATAATGGCAGAGCCTGTTCAATGGTATTTAAGAAACTTTTACATTACACTAATCTTCTGCCACACTAAAAAATAATGGTTTATGTATATCAGTGCATGGCTGAATTAGTCTTTTACGTGATTCCTTATTAATGAACATTTAAGTGATTTCCAATTTTTCTTCCTCTGGTGTCTTTTTTTGCCACTTCTATGTGTGGTCTCAATGTATGTGCCAGATATTTTGCCAAATGTTATAGATGTTTCTGTGAAGGTGGTTTTGGATGAGGTTAACATTTATATCGGTAGACTGAGTGAAGCACATAGCCCACCAGAATGAGGGTGGGCTCATCCAATCAGCTGAGGACCTGAAGAGAAAAAAAGGCCATCTCTGCACTGAGTTGGGGAGAATTTTCTGCCTGATGGCCTTCCAAATAGCATATTGCTCTTCCTGTTTCTACAGTAGCTTCCATCCTTTGGACTTGAACTGGGGTATCATTGCAGATTTTGGACTTAACCAGCCTCCATAATAAGATAAGCCTGTTCTCTATAATAAATCCCTTTATATATATCATATTAATACATATATACATATATACACATATACTTATATACATATACATATATACATACACACACGCATATGATATACAAGGTCTGTCTGGAAAAAGTCCAACCATTGTTAATATAATGAGAATGGTTTGTGTGATATCGATGTAACCTGGCAGCCAAGGAGAGTGGACTGGAATGCATATGTGTGAACAATGATGACTTTGCTGTTCTGGGCAGTAGGGGTGGTAAACACCATTGAGTGATCATATGTAGTGTGTGCTGTCACATTCAAAATGACTGAGCAGAGCAATGAATCTGTATCCAGTTTCATGTTAAATTGAACATTCCTCCATGGGAATTATTTGTATGATTCAGAAGGCCACAGCTAGGGGCAACTGGTGATTGGCAGCTTCATCATGACAACGTGCCTGCTCATCCATCATGTCTTATGCAGAGTTTTTTGAGTGAAACATTAAATCACCCAGGTGACTCAGCCCCACTACAGCCCAAATTTGGTACCCAGTGACTTCTGGCTTTTCCCAAAACTGAAATCACCTTTGAAAGGGAAGAGATTTCAGACAGTCAGTGAGATTCAGGAAATATGATGGGGCAATTGCCAGTTGGGTGAACTGTGTGAAGTCCCAAGGTGCCTACTTTGAGGAGGACTGAGGTATCATTGTCCTATGCACAATGTTTCTTGTATCTTAAACAAATGTCTCTATTTTTCATATTACATGGCTGGATACCATCTAGGCAGATGCTATATATACTAAATCTCTCTGTGTGTATATATATTTATTTTATATATTATATAATATATAATATGTACACTATACATTAAATATGTACTTAGTATGTACTATATATAGTACAATATATAGTATATATTATGTATACAGTATATATATATATATATATATATATATATATATATATATAGCTGATTTTCATCAATCAATTGATTAGAGGGGCAGTATTGGCCATCTGTAGAATGTCAGCTGGCCTTTCTAAAATGGAAAGATTGTTAGACTCCTGGAGGATTGGTCACCCAGCAGCACACCAGAGCACTTTGGTCCATGTTATTCTTGTTCAGCTAAGAACTAAAACCTTCAGTGTAGAAAATGTTCTGGTTGGAGATGGTAAGCCAGGAGAAATTTCAATTTATTGTCACTGAGATTAAGGACTTTCAGGTGTCTGAGCTGATCATCAATATCTGTGACTTCATCCCATGCTCACAGCAGGTTTTTTGACAATTTAAATTTCTAGTATTAGGACACACTTTAACAGTGTCTCCATTATCACCAGCACAATCCTCACCCAAGGATATGTTTATTGAATTTAGAGAGAGAAGAAGGGGGAGAGAGAAAGAGAGCACAACATCGATGTGAGATAGAAACATCAATGTGAGAGAGACATCAATAGGTCAGTTGCCTCTCGTAGCTCCCTTACTGGAGATCAAACCTGCAGTCTAGGTATGTGCTGCTACTAGGGATCAAACCCACAACCTTTTGGTGTATGGAACAATACCCTAACCAACTAAGCCGCCTGGCCAGGGCTGTCACCAGCACAATTTATGGCACAGTTCCTCAAAAAAAGTTCTTGGAACTTGTTCAGCTGATTTTGCGTTTTATAACAGACTCAAAACCAATAGTTTCCACTGGTTTATTCCCTATTTTAACAATTTGCTCTTTTCCGTCTTCCTCTGGTCTGTCTTCTAACACATAGAAGTTCTTAATTGCAATTAAGAAAGTCTACTCCAAAGTGTTCTTTGGACAAATAAAGAATCCTCCTGTTGTGTGCCTGCTGTGCTGGATTCTGTCATGCTTTCCCCTCTCTGGATTATCCCATTCTACTCCTCACCAATCTCAACTCACTCCTTCTGAGCTCCAGTGCTGGCACAGCAACTTGAAAGGCACCAGAGACATATGGGGAGGGACTGAGTTGTCTGGCATTGAGGTGAGAGCTGGGGGGACAGCTTTCTCCCAGACAGATGTGCTGGTAGAGACCATTGTTCCTTTACTGAGCCCTTTCCCCACTGTGCTGACATATCTGATTCTCCATCAACCTGCTCCACTGTTCACCCCCACCCAGGTGATTCCTTGAGACCTCCTAAAACTTTCTTTTTTTCTCATTGACACATATATTGGATTGTTAGCTGGAAGATGTAGGTTGTGTTACTTGAAATCAGATTCATTGGGAATGAGGATGCTACAGTTACAATTCAGAAAACTTCCTCTGACTTCACTTTTGAGATGGAATAGAATTTGAAAGGAGCAAATGATGTTTAGTGTAAATTCAGTTAAGGAACAAGTGAAAATTGAATAAATCACCTGAAATATATTATTTTTAAAAATTAATACCATAAATTACATCTTATGATAAATTAATAATACTGTTATAGACATACAGATGATTATATTTAAAGTTTTAACAGTTTATAATCAATAACACTCAAGTATTTAAAAAATGGTTATATTTTCTTCATTTTACTCTTCCAAACTCACTAAAAATTGTTATGTAATTTTAAAGAGTAATTTCAGCGAAGTGTGGAAACTAAAGGTTAAGAAAATTCAGCAAGCTTTTTTTCTTTATAGGCCTTGTTTTTAAGGATCTTTATTGGAGTTTGTGGCAGAATTCTCACTAATATGGTCTAGACTAGGGTCCTTAACCTTGGCACTATAGACATTTTGGGCTGGATAACTCTTTATTGTATGGTCCTGTCTTGTACACAGCACCCTGGCCTTTACCCTGCATATCTCAATAGCACCCCATTTCTGAATTGTGTCAACCAACAAGTAAATGTCTCTGGACATTGCCTACAGTCCCCTGGGAAGCAAAATTGCTCCAGTTGAGAATGAACTGGGGATTGGATATATATGGCATGAGTAATGTCAGCTATGTAAATAAGTAAGGGACCATAGCCTAAAAAAATTAAGTAAGAGATTGCCTAAAAAATGTAAAGTTCAGTAAAGGACAACTATCACAAAACATTTGGAGCCCAAAATGTGTGTTTCCACCTTTTGCCTGCTGACATTTGATGTTATGGTTAATAGGAAGTGGATTTTGCTTTTGGTTGTATTTTCCAATGCCTCTCTCTCTTGGTTTTGACCAGGATTAAAGCAGCAGCCTACCCAGAATAAGAATACTGTCCTAATTTAAAGCATTCACTAGCTTTTAAACCTCAGTAATAATGACTCTGTGTTTGAATTGATTATGGTTCATCTTGGTGTAACTTCCCAGTCCATCCAGTGTTGCGTTAAGCTGGGAAGGAAGATGGGGTGCAGCAAGGAGAGTAGTTCCTGAGGGTGCTGTTTTTGGTGGGGTCTGAAATGAGCTGACGCCCTGGTGGCTTTAAGTAAACTCGGAAGTAGGAGAAAATAAAGAAGGGAATGTTGAGTGACTGTGAAGGTCAGTTGGATGTGTCCACTTGTCTAGGCTACAGACTCCAGTTCTTCATTCAAATAGACAGGTAGGTGTTGCATTTCCTTAGGCTTTGCTCCCAGACCCCACCTCATGCAAATGTAGTTTTTGTATTTAAATTTTTTCTGCTTTTTCCTTTGTTATTATAGTCTTTGTAAGTATCATTTTCTCTTTATTTGCATGAAGAAAAAATGAACTATTTCCCCATTGAAAATAGCTCTACTGTTTAGGTAAAAGAGCTCTTTTTTAGGTACCAGGCATTTGACCTGGTCTATCTCCTTTTATCTTCAAAACAAGTATGTGGTAGGTTTATTATCATCCTTATTGTACAGGTGAGGAAATTAGTCTTAGAACTGCTAACAATCAAATCCAGACTAATGGCAGAGCCTCTGAGAAATTTCTTTTCTACTTTGTTGTATCCTCTTGTCTTGCTCATTTCACATTTCCTTTTCTTTGGTAGTTAAAGGGATTTGCGAATTGTGGGAGACCATTTCTTTTCATCTTGTTCTGTGGGAAAGAATATGTGAAAAGATCCAATAGATGGCTCCATATTGAATTGTGCAGTGTGTGTTTCTAAAACTCAGCAGAGTGAACCATGCCTTTTTTCTTTTCGGTACTGTTGCTTATGTTTTCAAATTTAGTTCGTATTTTATAGTTTTAAGGTTTAATGACCAGTTAGTGACCAGTAACTATTTCACTTGAAATCCACATAGTCAGTTACATAATTCAAAGGGACAGAAAAAGTGCTATGTGGTCATCCAACCCAACTTGGGAGGCTGGGAAGTAAAATAAATAAGCAAGTAGGAAGGTAGTAAGTAAAATCCAGTCATCATTAAGGAAATGGTCAAAGATTAAGACCAGGCACTGTCATTGGATCTCCTTATGGTTTTTCACATGAGAACTGATTCAGAATACAGCATTCTCTCCAAAGTTGGGTATACTTAAAAACACTAATAAATTTTTAGTCCTTTTACTGTATGTTCAACCAGAAGTAAACAACACCAAACCAAACAGCCCCAAATATTGTGAAAATAACACATACATAATCCAGTCACAGCATGGTGGAGGAGGAGGCACCTCCAATGTCGGTATTTTAAAACATGATTTTGCTTCTTTTACCCTCAAGTAGCTCCTGTATCTTGAAAATGAAATTGCCTCACCAACTGTAACTGTGCACAGCAATTTGTTTGGCTAGGCATGGCCATCATTTTCTACTTTTCTTTGAACTCATGCTATTTAATTATTCTTGATACTAACATTGTGTCTTCTGGGCCTGGCCAGTTCATGAATAAGATCTACTCTTCTCTCCCCTCTGATTTTCAAAAAATTAAATTAATGCTAGGGGAGAAGTTTTGGGTATAGGGACTTTCTGGATGTCCTTCAGAGGATACAACATAAGTTCTGCTGACTACCTTGCTTAAAGACCAGCTCAGCTGGACAGCAGTGACTGTCATAGTGAGAGGAGCTTTGTTGAATTGCTAATAGCTGTCTAGAGGAAGAGGCTTAAAGATGTTGCACAAACATGTTTTTGAAAGGCCAGCTTGGTAGAGCCATCCAGAGAGATGGTAAGAATAAACATATCCTCCCAGTTCATCATATTGAGAAGCCAATGTAGTTTTCTGGAAGTGAGTTTATATACCAGCATAATTTGTACAATTAATGTGCCAGGAGGTTCATATAGGACACAATTCTACTGTCATATATATTTAGAAAAATTTGGAATGTTAATTTTTTGTGTTTTCTCCCATTAGTGGAAAATGCTGTCTGAGGAACTTGTTTCATAAATGTTGCAAAGCCACCTTTATTAAGATCTGATATAGTGGTTCACTAATAATGTTAAATATCACCTTGAATTTGTCTACATTTATGTAGTCTTGTAAAGGAAGACTAACAAGTGCAAGTCAGTTGTTGAAGATGGTTGTTTAGCCTGGTGAATACACTACCATTTATTTTTATGCCCTTAAATTAGAGTGTAGACAAGCTAGGTCTCAGAAGAACTTGGAAAAGCCTTCCTGGCCTTTCACATGGACAGTCATACTGAGGTGGCAGGCTTTTAGAGAGTCACTGCTGAGTCAGGTGCCCTAGTTTACCTATGCCACAGTTTTAGTACCAGCTTTAATTAAGACTGTGGATGTGTAAGACCTTTGAAAAGTAGAAAACATTATGAAATGAAGGTAGAATCCTTGACATAGTAATTTTCTTAATTTCAAAAATAAAACATGAAACTACTACTTTGGATAGTATGTAGTTGGTTGAGGCAGGTTGATAGTCCTGCAACAACTGGGAAAAACTGGACAAATTACAAAAAATGATATTTTTAAAGGCACCATAGAGTTTGGAGGAAATAAGTTCTAGATGAACTAAAATTACAGACATGGGAAAGTTGTTCCAAGGTAAGCTGATAATTGACAGCTGTTTTTGGCATGAGGGGCCTTTGTTGATTCTGGACATGGGTTGAGGATTGGACTTAGCTCAGGCTGAGGATCTTTTAAAGGAAAAAGAAATCTGCAAAGCTCTAACCAACATAGGGCTAGTGTGACAAACTGGAAACTTGAAGGGCTTCAAACTCAGAGCTTTTTTTTTTCTTTCTCAAGATATATGCTAAATTCTTAGAATGCACAGGATCCTGGGGAGTGTGGCCAAAAGTTTATAAAGGGCAAATGAAACCTCCCATGGGCTTTTATGCTCTTAAGAAACAAGAACCCTCTAGAGGATGGGGCCTGCTTCAGGCACAAAGCTTTTGCCACATTTAAGGCCTTTGCAGGGTTTGCAGCTTTGTGTAGCCAGGAACCTGGAGAGCTAGTCTGAAAACCCCTGCAGGATAGAACTAGATTTTCTGCAGTCTTTCAGGGTTCAGGAAATTACATCAGCCAGGCCCTCCAACAGAAGCACGGGAAGGCCCCATCCAAGGAACAGGGGCCAACAAAAGGTCCATAGATTCTTGCTAAACCTGTGGCCCAGCCTCAACCAACTCCAATTCCTGCTGGATTTAGGTACTCAGCTCCTTACCCAGTCTGTCTAAGAGAAGAAAAGGGACACACTCTCTAGTGGAATCATCATTATTAGCCTCCACATTTTAAAAAAGGTTTTATTTATTTATTTTTAGAGAGAGAGAGGAAGGGAGGGAAAAAGAGAGGAAGAGAAACATCAATGTGTGGTTGTCTCTCACATGCCCCCCCCCCCCCCCCCCCCACCCCGGAACCTGGCCCCACAACCCAGACATGTGCCCTGATTGGGAATTGAACCAGTGACCCTTTGGTTCTCAGGCCAGCACTCAATCCACTGAGCCACCACTGTGCAGGGCTAGCTTCCACTTTTTACATACAAGATGTGACATGCTATCAACAATAAGACAAAAAAATAGCAGAAGCAGATCACATGATAAAACTATTGGAGTTAATAGATAAGAACATTAAAACGATGTTAAAGATTTTACACACACACACACACACACACACACACACATACACACACACGGAAACGTGGAAAATTTCACCAGGACCAGGAAGCTCCATATGAGTATTCATAGAAATTCTGTATTTGTTGTCATGGTATGGGAGTGATGGGTATGACTTAATAGAGTCAGCCTTGAATTAATCCAGTGAATACACACTGACCCTCCTCTGTCAGGATGTGAGCTGAGCTACGGATACAGTAGAAATTCTCGTGCCCTCAAAGGGTCCTCAGACTAGAGCAGCATAAGTTGATGGAAGCATAATGTGAACCTTGTGTAATTTTACATCTCCAGTAGCTATATTAAAAGAGTAAAAGAAAACAGATGGCTTCTGGTCAAGATGGCTGTGTAGGCAGACATGGCTCACCTCTTTGCACAACCACATCAAAATTATAACTAAAATATAGAACAACCATCACTCAGGAATGTCAGAAATTGAGTTGAATGGAAGCCTGACAAGTACGGAATTGAGGAAACCACATCCATCTAGACTGATAGGAGGAGCATGAACACAGAATAGGCTGGCCCCACACCCATGTGGCTAAAAATATGGGAGGGATATCTCAGGAGTGAGGAGTCCCACACCCAGCCCAGGATTCCAGTGCCAGGAAGATAAGTCCCTACAACTTTTGGCTGCAAAAACCAATGGGGATTGAGTCTGTGGAGGAGGCTGGTGGAGCCCAATGGAGTTCCTTTTAAACATCTTACACACGGACTCACCTACTCAGACTTGCTCCCTCTGAGCTCCAGTATCGGAGTGGCAGCTTGAAGGGTACCAGTGGTATACAGGGAGAGACTGAAGTGTCTGGCATCAGGGTGAGCAGAGGCCATTGCCCCTCTACTTAGCTCTCCCCCCATAGGGCCAATAGGCTGATGCCATATCTGAGACTCCATCAACTTGGCTAACACTGTGTGACCCACCTTGCAGATCCACAGAGGCTCTACCCTATCCAAATTATGGGCTCACCTAAGCTGCTTTTCCATAAGAATGGTTGGTCTTGGTTTCTAAATCCTATCAAATAAGCAACAGCTGGCTTCAGTGAGCCCTAGCAGCAGTTAGAGTCACCCAGTGGACGGCTACAGGCCACATTGGAGCACCACCCCACGGTCCCTGCACAGCTGATCCTTCACGGAGGGTGGAGTTTGGTGGTCAGTGGTCACAGCCAGTCCTTGCAGCTGACTGGACTGGGAGAATCCCATTGACCTGCCAACAATAATCAAGTCTCAATTATAAGAGGAGGGTGTACTCAGCCCACACAAAGGGCACACCTCAAGTACCTGGCTTGGGTGATAGGGGATGCTGTGCCACTGGACCCTACAGGACACCTACTAAATTAGGCCACACTACCAAAACATGGAATAAAAGCAGCTCTACCTAATACACAGAAACAAACACAGGGAGACTGCCAAAATGAGAAGACAAAGAAACATGGCCCAAATGAAAGAATAGATCAAAACTCCAGAAAAAGAGCTAACCAAAATGGAGAAAAGCAATCTGTCAGATGCAGAGCTTAAAACACTGCTTATAAAGATGCTCAAGGAGACTTCTGGCCAAGATGGAGTCATAGGTAGACACGCTCTGCCTTCTCCCACAATGAAATAAGGACAACAACAATTTAGAAATAAAATAACAACCAGAGCTGATAGAAAATTGAACTGTATGGAAGTCTGACAACCAAGGAGTTAAAATAGACACATTCATCCAGACCAGTAGGAAGGGCGGAGTTGGGTAGTCGGATGGTCGGGTGGAGAGGGGTCAAAGCACAAAAAGTGGTGGCACCAGGCGTGCAAAGGCACCCCAAGCGCATTAGACAGCAGTGGGTGGACCCTGGGCACACAGGCGGTGGCTGGCAGACCCACCAATGCGGCGATTGTGAGGTGAGGCACTGTGGCTGACCCAGTGGTCCCACACTGGTGCACAGATAAACCAGGTGAAACCTGGGACTGAGGCAAACCATGCAGCCCAGGGTCCCAGCGCCAGGAAATAAAGCCTCAAACTGATTGAAAACACCTATGGGGGTTTAGGCATAGGGAGAGACTCCCAGCCTCACAGGAGAGTTTGTTGGAGAGACCCATGAGGTCCTAGAATGTACACAAGCCCACCCACATGGGAATCAGCACCAGAAAGGCCTGATTTGCTAGGGGGAAGTGGCAGAAGGGACTGAAATCCTGCAGAGAGCAGAGCAGGTGCCATTGTTCCCTCTCGGACCCTGCCCCCACATACAGCTTCACGACACAGTGACAGGGTTGCCTCTCCCTGGTGAACACCTAAGGCTCCACCCCTCACTATGTAACAGGTGCAACCAGACAAAAAAAAAAATGGACCAAATGAAAGAAGAGATCAAAGCTCCAGAAAAAAATACAACTAAATGACAAAATAGATAGCCAACCTATCAGATGCACAGTTCAAAGCACAGGTGATCAGCATGCTCACAGAATTGGTTGATTTTGGTTGCAAATTAGATGAAAAAATGAAGGCTATACTAAGTAAAATAAAGGAAAATGCATAGGGAACCAACAGTGATGGGAAGAAACTGGGACTCCAATCAATGGAGTGAACCAGAAGGAAGAAACAATCAAACAATCAAACAGAAAAGAATGAAGAAATAAGAATTCAAAAAAATGAGGAGAGGCATAGGAACCTCCAGGACATCTTTAACTGTTCAAACATCCGAATTATAAGGGTACCAGAACGGGAAGAGGAAGAGCAAGTGGAAAAGTTATTTGAACAAATAATAAAGTAGAAGTCCCCCAATCTGGCAAAGGAAATAGACTTCCAGGTAGTCCAGGAAGCTCAGAGAGTCCCAAAGAAGTACTCAAGGAGGAATACACCAAGGCACATCATAATTACATTAGGCAAGGTAAAAATGAAGGAGAGAATCCTAGAAGCAGCAAGAGATCAGGGAACAGTCACCTACAAAGGAATTCCCATCAGACTGTCAGCTGATTTTTCAAAAAAGACTTTGCAGGCAAGAAGGGGCTCGAAAGAAGTATTCCAAGTCATGAAAGGCAAGGACCTACATCCAAGATTGCTCTATCCAGCAAAGCTTTCATTTAGGATGGAAGGGCAGATCAAGTGCTTCTCAGATAAGGTCAAGTTAAAGGAGTTCATCATCACCAAGCCCTTATTTTATGAAATGTTAAAGGGACTTATCTAAGAAGAAGAAGATAAAAAACATGTATAGTAAAATGACAGAAAATTCACAATTATTAACAACCACAGCTAAAGCAAAAACAAAAACTAAGCAATCAACTAGAACAGGAACAGAACCACAGAAGTGGAGATCACATGGAGGGTTATCAACAGGGGAGTGGGAGGAGGAGAGAGAGGGAAAAGGTACGGAGAATAAGTAGCATAGATGGTAGGAAGAAAATAGATAGGGGAAGGGCAAGAATAAAGAATAGTATGGGAAATGTAGAAGCTAAAAAACTTGTGACACATGGACATGAACTAAAGTGGGGGAATTTGGGTGGGTGGGTGGGAGAGGATGTGCAGGGTGGAGGGGAATGAAGGGGAAATGGGACAACTGTAATAGCACAATCAATAAAATATATTTAAAAATAAAATAATGCTCAAGGAACTTAGTGACTATAGCATAAAAAAAGACCCAGTCAGAAACAAGAATATATACTAATTGAAATAAAGAACAATTTACAGGGAAAAACGGTAGAATGGATGAAGCCAAGACTCAAATTAACAATTTGGAACATAAAGAAGTAAAAAGAAGAAAACGGAATCCAGAAAAATAATGATAGTATAAACAGCCTCTGGGACAACTTTTAAGAAACCCAACATTTGCCTCATAGGGGTGCCAGAAGGAGAAGAGGAAGAGAAAAAATTGGAAATCTCTCTGAAAAAAAGGCAAAAAGAAACTTCCCTAATTTGGGGAGGGAAATAGACATGGAAGTCCAGAAAGCACAGAGAGTCCCAATTATGATGGATGCAAAGAGGCCCATTGCAAGACACATCATTATTAAAAGGTCAAAGATTAAAGATAAAAAGGGACTCTTAAGAGCAAAGAAGTTAGTTACCAGAAGGTTGCCAGATGGAAGAGGAGTGAAAGGGTGAAGAGGTGAGGGATTAAGAAGTTAAGATATACAGTTACAGAATAGCCATGGAGATGTAAAGTACAGTATAGGAAATGGAGTAGCCAAAGAAGTTATACACATGACCCATTGACATGAACAATGGTTGGGGAGGCATTGCCTGAGGTAGTAGGGGGCACTGGGTGGAGGGGAACAAAGGGGGAAAAATCAGGACAATTGTAATATAATTAATAAAGTATAAAAATTTTCATCAGAGAATGGGAATCTGTTTAAAAAATCAAATGGACATTCTAGAACTGAAAAAACTATTATATGATATTAAGAGCTTAGTGAAGTGGTTTAACAGCAGAATGGACATAGTAAAAATTAGGATGAGTGAATTGGAAAAGAGGTTTATAGAAAATACTCAACTAAAGTACAAAGAGAAAAACTAATAGAAGACAAAACAAAACAAAAATATCTAACATACACATACCCGTAGTCCCAAAGAGAAAAGAAAATAGGAAAGAAGCAATATTCAAAAACCAAGAAGCTTCCAAAACTGGAGAAGATCAATTATAGATTTAAGAAGCTCTGTAATCACCTAGCAGAAGAATCACACAAAAATTATGCCTAGGGACAGCATATTGAAGCAGCTGAAAACTCAAAGACAAAAAGAAAAATCTTATAAGCATCCCAAAATGAAAGACACATTATCTGCAAAGTAGCAACAATGAGATTTACAGCTGGCTACTCCACTGAAATTACAGAAGCTATCAGAAAGAAAATAAAATGATGACGTTAGAGTGGTATGAATGAAATGACTGCCAATCAGGAATTCTCTACCCAGTGAAATATCTTAAAGGATGAAGGTGAAATAAACACATTCTCACCATTGAAATGGGCCATTTGTAGCCAATAGGCTTAACCAGAAGAAAAAACACAGAGTACTTTAGGAAGAAGGACAACATTGCCAGGTAAAAACTGGAAAATGCAGGATCAAATAATTCAAAGGGCAAATGGCAGATGATTTTACCTTCTTTTTAAATAATTTTCTCATTACCCTTTTTTCTTTTTCATTCCTTCTTCACCAGGTTTGATTTATAGCTTCTAGAATTAAGTCACACCTCTAATATTATTTTATCCTTAATATAATTATGCTTTTATACTTTTTCTATTCTTCCTATCTTATGATTTTAGGTAATTATTAAAAATGGTAACTTGGCAGTTATCCATTGAATCACTGAAAAAAAGCATAGGATAGGACTATATATAACAAATGAAACAGATAAGTGTTTCATTAAACTTAGCATTCTTGTTAGCGATTACAAAGAGAAAGTTGGAAAAAATTGAGAATATAAACAGATAGCTCAGTGGGAGACTGATTACAAATCAAACTTAATTTGGGGAGTGGTAGGGATGGAGAACCTGGGGAGAAAATAGTCTTGAGAAAGAAGAATGAGTCACAGTAAGTATGGGGAAAGGATTCTAATGAGCATTACTAAAATTCCACACAGTACTTTTATGATGTTTAAAATGCTGCTTAGAATTTATGTCTGGAAGTGAAGTAATTGCATTGCATATTCTGTGGATTCTTTTGAGGGAATCATCATCAGTCACCATTGTTGTTTATCACACTTGGAATAACACCCAATTCCTGCAAAATGTTGTTTGGGGGAGCGGAAAGGGCTATGGTTGTAAACTGGGGAGCCTCAGCTAATGGGTTGTTATTTAAAAAGCCTTGTGAATAGATGAAATCCTCCTGTTAGTGAGTATAGAGAAAAGATCTGAGGACTGAGCCTTTAGATGCTCCAAACAATGGATGTAATGGAAAGGAGGATGCAACAAAGGATACCAAGAAAAGGATATGTGTAGTAGAAGGGAAACAGAGAATGTCTACTCATGGAAGACACACACACACACACACACACACACACACACACACACACACACACACACACACACACACCCCCCCGTGTGTGAAAGCTAGGAGTGATTAAAAGACAAGTTCAGCTGGGAGGGCAGTAGAATAGGCTGAGAACTGATCCCTGGATTTATGTTATCAGACATTAGTTTCAGGAGAATATGGACAGTACCAATGAGAAGTAATTTGCTTTTTGTTTCTAATCATCCGTGGAAAATCCTGAGAGCATTCCATCAACCACATGGAAGAAGCAAATATCAAAGAGGCCCTTAGTAAAAAGGGGGAAGGAAGCTTTTTTTCCCTTTGTAGGTTGAATAGAAAAGTCCCTAAGGTAGCTACTTAACAGAAAAAACCCCAACCCTATTTTAACTTGTTAAATTTAACAGTGTAGTAAAGCAGCTGAGAACCCAGGGTTTGATGTTGGAAGATCTGTGTTAGAATACTGTTCCATCACTTTTCTGCTGTGTGACTTTGATCAAGTGTCTTAGCCTCTTTAAGCCTCATCTCCTCAACCTTAACAAGCAGAGGTAATAGTTCATAGCATAATAAAGTTTAAATTAAATGTATGTGAAGTTCTTTCTGTATAGTGAGTGTTTGAAAATACTGTCATTTTTATTTATATCACATGTATATTCTACAAGCAGGGAAGGAAATAGTCAAGAAAAGAAAAAGTTAAAATGGATTATGCTGAAGTGACATAAAGGAAAGTGAAGAAAAAGGAAATAAAGAAGAGGGAAAGTCACATTAGAAAGTTAGGTAGCTTTCCTGGCCATGAGGATGAACTTGGAGTGGGAAGCAGGGCATTTTGAACCAGCAACGTGATGTACCATTGCGACCATTGTAAGGGAAGGAAGTCCCAGGACTTCATCAGCCACACTTTATGAGAAATGGAGAGGTGGGAAGGTAAATGGACAGGGCAAAAGCTGAATATGGCTGAGGAAAGACAAGAGTTAACAGGGAAAGAGATGGAAAGGGGCACCAGCATGTTGAGCTTCCTTGGAGGCTGGATGGGTTTTTATTGCATTTTCAGTGATGTGTCAATTTGTGTACCTGGATTTGTGTGGTCCCCAATTCAAATGTTTTCTACAATTGCACTCAAGATCTTTGCATCATGCACTGACTGTACTTCCATTATTCAAAGAGAAATATGTAGTTATTTTAAATAAATCAAACTGTTTATGTTTTTGTAAACCAAATACTGTATTTATGTGGTTCAAAAAGGTAAGAAAGTGCATATAGTTAAAATTCTCCCTCCTGCCCCTTGTTTCTCAGCTGTACAATTTCATTCCCTGAAGGCAACCAAAGCTATTGTATTTGTTTCCTGTATACATTTCTGAAGATTTTACTTATATGTATAAATATAAAAGTTTACTTATTAGGACAAAAATGATGAAATAACACATATATTGTTCAGGATTGTATTTTTTCCTTAGTAGTAGTCTTTGGAGATTAGTTTATAGCAGTATACAGAAAGCTTCCCTATTTTTCCCCTTTAACGAGCTGCTTAAGATTCTATTTTATGGGGTTATTATAATTCATATAGCCAGTAATTCTTGATGGACACAAGGGCCATTTCCAATGTTTTGCTAGCCACAAAGAGTGCTACAATGAGGAATTTTCCATACACATTATTTTGCATGTGTGTTTCCAGAAGAGAAATTGCAGAGTCAAAGGATCTATGTATTTGTAATTTTAGCATATACTACCAGAGTGCCCTTCATAAATACTGTCACTTTTATCTCCACAGTAATGTATGAGTTCCTGAATTTCCCAAACTTGAACAGTGTTTTATATTATTTTTAAACATTTTTTAAATTTATAGGTAAAGAATGGTATATTAGCACAGTTTTATTTTTTATTTCTTTTATTATGAGTAGATTTGAGCATATTTACTAGTGTTTAAAACCATTTGCATATCCTTTTCTGTAAACTTTTTTAATTTAGTTAAGTCAGTTTCTAATTTTTTGAGGTGACACTGGTTCACAAAACCATACAGGTTTCAAGTGTACACGTCAATAATAAAACATCATCTGCACACTGCATTGTGTTCCCATTGTCCAGAGCAAAGTCTCTTTCCGTTCCAATCCCCCACCCCTTTGCCCACCTCCACCTGCCTCTGCCCACCCATTTCTCTGTGGCTGTCCGTGCGTGTCTATTAGTTATGCATATATGATCTTTGGCTAATCCCTTCACCTTCTTTCATCCAGTCCCCTCTGACTGCCCTTAGTCTGTTCAGTGTATCCATGCCTCTATTTCTGTTTTGTTCATCAGTTTATGTATGTATGTATCAGTTTTGTTCATAATTCCACTTATAAGTGAGATCAGTCAGTGTTTGTCGTTCTCTGATTCCATGTATAAGTGAGATCAGTTGGTATTTGTCTTTCTCTGACTGGTTTATTTTACTTAGCATAATACTTTCCAAATCCATCCATGCTATTGCAAAAGGTGAGATTTCCTTCTTTTTTATGGCTGGCTGTGGAGTATTTCATTTATAAACTATTTTATTCTATTGTTAATATTTTTGTCTTTCAACACTTTAAACATTTGATTCTACTCTTTTCTTGCTTTCATGGTTTCTGAAGAAAATTCTGATGTAATTCTGACCCTTCTTCCTCTAAAGGTAAGATTTTTTTCCTCCTTTCTAGCATTTTTCCAAGATTTTCACTTTGTCTTTGATTGTCTACACTGTAGACATGGAATATATGTTGAATATGATATACAGTGTAGGTTTTTAAATATTTATCTTAGTTAGTATTCTCTGGGCTTCCTAGATCTTTGGCCAGGAGTCTGTCATCAATTTTAGAAAATTCTCAACCACTATCATTTCAAATATTCTGTTGTTTTTACTTCTCTTTTTCTTCTGGTCATTCTTTTATTACTATCCCACAGTTCTTTGATATACTTTTCCATTTCTTTCTTTTCAAAAAATCTTTGCATTTCAGTTTGAGAAATTTCTATTGACATATGGTCAGGCTCACTGGTTCTTTCCTTGGTTGTGTCCAGTGCACTGATGACCTCATCAAAGGCATTCTCCATTGCTGTTACAGTGTTTCTGATTTCTGACTTTTTCTTTAGAGTCTTTCATTTTGTCTTAATCTTTCTGCTTCTTTACTCATCTGTTCTTGAATGTTGTCCACTTTTCTCATCATAGCCCTTACCTATTAATCACGGTTATTTCAAAATACTGGTGTGATAATTCCAAAATTTCTACCATATTTGAGACTGCTTCTGATGCTTGCTTTGTCTCTAGACTGTGTGTGTGTGTTCACCTTTAGTATGTCTTGTATTTTTTTATTGAAAGCTGGATATGGTGTTTTGGGTAAAGTTACTGAGATAAATAGGCCTTTTTCTGGCTAGAAGTTAGACTTTGTTTACTTTTTGCCGCTGTGGTGTCAGGGGCAAAATTTCTTCCCATGTCCTTATTTTTGTCTCTCCTATTGTCTTTGGGATTCCCTCAAGACTCCTTAAATAGTGCCTGAGTCTTCTGATTCTTTTAGCTTTAATCCCTGTTATTATAAAGGAGCCCTATGGATATGATGGTAAGGTGTGTAGGAAGGAGAAACATTTTATACTTCTATGACTACAGCTCAGTCTTTTAGTAAGCCTGCCTGAGATGGGTATTTCCCTTCCTCTGCAATGAAGGCCAGAGGGGACTGGAGTTGGATTTTTCCCTTCTTGCTGGTTGGTTAGGTGCTGGTGAAATTGAGGGGTGACTTTGATAAGGAGAACAGAGCACTTTGGGCATATTTCAAAAATGGTTGCATTTCCCCTACTCCTGAAGGAAGCAGGGGGAGATTTTTTCTAAATTCTCTCTAAATTTTTTTTCAATTACACTTTGCATTTACTGTTATTTTGTATTAGGTTCAGGTATACAGCATAGTGTCAGGTTTTCTCAGTGAGGACCTGGTAGGACTTCTGGAGGTAAATCTCAGGAAAGTATAGGGGCCTTTTCTGAATTTTTAAGTTTCAAGCTGTGTACATGGAGCCCCTGCCCCACAATTCATCAGTTATAGTTTAAAAGTGTTTGTACTGTTACTGGTTCGAGCTGTGGACTTCTACTCTAGTGAGCTATGATTCTCACTAGATTCTCTGAATCTATTTGTCTCTCTAGTTTTCAGGGCAACAGTTTATCCCATGACCTCAATTCTTTGATAGATCTAACAGTTGTTGACTTTCAATTTGTTAAACTTTTTTCTTGAATAGGAATGATGACTTCCAAGCTCTTTACATGTCAAACTGGACAGAAGTTGTATTTTTCTTTTTGGTTTGCAGGAGCTCTTTATATATTATGGAAGTTAGTTTTTTATCTTCATAAGAGATGCACATTTTAAAATTTTGTCATTTATCTTTTGAATTTGTGTTGTCCTCCTATGCAGTTAAATAAATGTTTGTGTATGTTTGAATTTATCATTATTCTCTTTTAGACATTTTAATTCTGTGATAATAGTTACAGGTATACCTCATTTTACTCTTTTGTGCTCTGTTGTGCTTCTCACATACTGTGTTTTTTACAAATTGAAGGTAAGACTACTCACCAGCAAAAAGATTACAACTCACTGGAGGCTCAGAGGGTCGTTAGCATTTTTTAGCAATAAAGTCTTTTTAATTAAGGTATGTACATTGTTTTCCCCCTATTTATTTATTTATTTTAATTGTTCAAGTACAGTTTTCTGCCTTTTACTCACATCCCAGCCCATCCCCCCAGCCCTTCCCACCTTCCTCCCATGTCCACCCCCCCTTCTTATTGTCCATGTATCCTTGTTTTTTTGCACATAATGCTATTGCACACTTAATAGACTATAGTGTAGTGCAAACCTAACTTTTATAGGCACTGGGAAAACAAAAAGTTTATGTGCCTTGCTTTATTGTGATACTTGCTTTATTTTGATAACTAGCTTTATTGTGGTAGCCTAGAACTGAACCTGAAGCATCTGCAAGGTAGGCCTGTAGTAGTAAGACTTTCACAAGTTAGATTATAAAGGAATCCTTCCATTGTCTCTTTTAGCTTGCTATGATTTTTTAATATTTAAATATTTTCTCCATTTATGATTTTTCTTTGAGTAAAGTATGAAGATTAGGTGCTATTTCCCCTCTTCCCTATTAATTTATTTCAAAATCATTTGCTTAATAGTTCATTTTTTCCCCCATTGATTGATTATCATGTATTAAATTCCAATATACATTTGGGTTTATTTCTGTAATTTTTATTCTGTGCTATTGCTTTATCTCTTTTTCATATGCTAATGTGAATAGTTCATGTGATAATACTACTCTGTTTTAATTCGTATAGCTTGGCAATTTTTAAAAATATTATATGGCCAATTCCTTATTTTTCTTGTCAATTTCAAACATTTGTCAGTTTTATTTTCTATATAAAATTTAGCACTTGTGTTTCTAATTAAAAAGCTTGTTGGTATTTTTATTGTGATCATGTTAAGTTTTTATCTTAATTTAGAAATGAGAGTATATTTATGAAAAATTGAGTTCTTTAAAATCTAAGAACATTGTATGCCCTTCTGTTTGTTCCAAGTTTTCTTTTGTGTACCCTGAGAGCTTTAAGTATATCTCTTCATATAGCTCTTGCACATTTTTGTTAAGTTTGTTCCTAGGAATCTTATCTTCCTTTTCTTCTTTCCTCAATTGTAACTGGGGTTTTCATACCTTCGTTATGTCTCTTAATTGGTTGTTTATATATGTATATAAGCCATTTATGTCTATATATTTATTTTATAGAAACATACTATTTATAAAAATTTTAAAGTATATATATGCCTATTATAATAGAGGGCAATGTTGCACAATGGGGGTCTGAGGTCTATGAACTTGGCTGCACCATAGGTTAGCCCTGTGGCAGTAGGCATGGTACTTAATTTTTATAAGCCAGTTTCCTCCTGTGTCAAATGGGATAATAATAGTACCTACCTCATAAGGTAGTTTTGAGGGTTAAAAAGATAAAGCACAAAGATGCTTCGTAGAGTTTCTGGAATGCAGTAGGCAGTGAGTCAGTGCTGGCTACAACAGTTCTGTGCTCTTACCATTGAAGCTTAAATCTAGTGCATGGGGGTCAGATGGGGAACAGATGTCAGCCTCCCAAATCACTCCACTCCAGCCATACTCCTGGCTTCCTAAACAACAGCCCTGGACTGAGGGCTGCAGAGTGAGTGAGGGGACTGGAAGAAAGAATGGAAACTAGAGACCCAGTTACACCCTGTCATAGGAAAGGAATAGAAAGATTCCATAATGATTTGCATTTGAGGTGTCCAGGAAATCAGAGGAAATCAGAGGAGGAGACACAGGAGGAACAAAGCAGTAAAAGTGAACAGAGCACTTTTTCAAATTGTTGCCTTAAATTGGAAGGGACTTGACAGATTACAGGCCATTTATATGTACTTGTATCATAAACCTATCTTGGCAGCAGCTCAGTTGGTGTATGAAAAGAGGGACTCAAAATCACAGGGAGTAAGAGAGTGTTGGGGAAGCCAGGTCCAGATCTATGACTGAGCTATGCTGGTGCTCATTCCTGTTCATGCCTCTCTCTACTTTCCTTGTCATTTTTTTCCCAAGTGGGGATAAGTATTGTGTCGGCCAAAAAGCTCATTTGTTTTTTTTCTGTAAGATGGCTCTAGTGGTGCTTAGTTGTCTTTGACTTCATTCAAAACAATTTTGTTAGATTGTATTGTGACAGCTGTCATATCAGTATGCATTTTAAAAAACTTACCAAAAAAGGTGAATTTTTGTGGAGCCATTTTAATATTGAAGATGGAAGAAAACATGCAACATTTTTGGCATATTATGCTTTCTTATTTCAAGAAAGGTAAAAACAACTGAAATGCAAAAAAAGATTTGTACAGTGTATGGAGCAGGGTAGACCAGTTGAAGTTGATAGTGATCAAATTGAGACATTAATTGAGAACAATGACTCAAAATATCCAAATCAGTAGTTATTGGTGAAAATGAAAAATGTGTCTTTTATTTTATGGAAAACCCAAATGAACTTTTTGGCCAACCCAGTACTAAATTCTCACCAGAAAAGACAGGACAAACTAGAAGAAGGGAAAACAAGAAGGATTAAAATGTTTTGAGAAAGGATAGCCTAAGAGAGCTTGGAGTTGCAATAAAGAACACTATTTGCAGAATGCACCATGTGCAGAAATCCCTGAGGAATTATGTTAGAAATAGTATAATAATAGCAACTATGTGTCTATTGTGTGCTGCCTGTTTTGTGTGCATTTTTTCTTTTATTCCTAATAACAATCTTCCAAGGTAAGTGTTATTATGCCAATCACACCACGTATCTCTAGAAAGCCAGGCCTCAGTCTTCTTGGAGCTTAACATCTATATGCTAATTGAACACTTGTAAAACACACCTACAGGCCTGGGCATAGAAGCTCCTCGTAGTGACAACTGGGAGGGAATTGTAAATGAGTCAGCAGTAGCTAGTGGGATGTGCTCCCAAGAAATGTGATGTGAGTGGTGAAAGAAGGGACCTCTATGACTGTTCATAGGAAAGCAGGGAAAGAAACGAGATGGTAAGTTAATGGGGCAAGGAAGCAGGGAAGTCTTCCTGCAGCTGGACTTAGGTATATGGGTGGAGTGTGGACTAAGTCAACTGCAGTGGAAAAGGGATGCCCATGGGAGGCTTCCTGTAAGTGAGAAAATGCTCCATCAGCTACTTCTCATTGCTGCATTGCTTTTTAAAGTGACAGTCACGAGGTGTTAGGATTCATAATCGGAAATGGTCTTTGCTCTTTGGCTGACAGTCTAAATTCAGATAGAAAGAATTTGGTGGGAGACAGCTGATGGAAATTGCCCTGGTCCTGCCTTCAGTGGAAATGTCCACGTGCTGCTCAGCTGTACGTGGATTTACCCAATGTATCAAGCATCTACCCCCTCCATCTCTGTTTGTCTCTCTGTCTTCATCAGGGTTCATTAAAAATAATAATAACTACCCAGGAGCATTGTACCCAAGTGATCCAGGCATAGCACTACTTAACCCATCGCTGTTGGCTGTCCCCCGAGATGAATGCAGGCTACTCAGGTGGTTTGTGAGAAGCTTGCTCCTCAGCTCCTTGTATCCGCCACCAAGCGGTTAACCTGAAAGCACAAAGTGGATGTGACTGCTGGAAATACCGCTGGGCACGATGCTGATGCTTCATGAACACGTGAGCAGGACGCACGGAGGCAGCGCCGGACACCCTATGACCCAGGAATGCGGCAAATGGGTGTAGGAATGGGAGAAAAGGAGGGTTACTTCGTCCTTGTCCTTGCTCCTCACCTGCCCGAGCACTTCGTCCACGCGGAGGCAGGATGAGGTCGCCCTAGGTCGCCCGAGAATCTGCAAATTCATCGCTGCTTTTCATCTCGACAACCTTAAATCCCGATGGGGGCAGCCCAACCTTTCCCTTTCATTCCGAGGCTGCTGCTAAGGCGGGTCGACTTCTTTGAAAAGGCTCCGATTCCTCTTCCCACCGCAGGGGTCCAGTCACGGCTCAGAATTCGATTCTAACCGCCCACCCCACAGTCTGGGACTGCTTGCAAGTCTCGCCAAGTTTCCCCATCTGACCTGAGTAGGGCCCTTTCTAGGACAATGTGAACAAAGAGCAGCAGGGAGAGGAACCCGCAGGCGGCTGCGAAGCAAATCTGTGTGTGTGTGTGTGTGTGTGTGTGTGTGTGTGTGTGTGTCCACCGTGGTGGACCCAGTGCAGAGCGTGCCTTGCCGGGCCCCGCAGGGCCTCTCACAGCTCCGAGCAGCGGGTTACTTTGTCCTGGCCTCGGCAGGGCAGGGACCGAAGACCGCAAGCTGAAACCCGAGCGTCTCTCCAGCTCTGGCGTCCATGTCTCCGGGGCGGAGCAGGGAGACCCCAAACACCCGGCTCTTGCAGGCTCCGGCAGTGGAGAGGATACTGGACTCCCCTCTCCTTGTCCCAGCTAGTCCCAAGTAGCCTGGTCTGACGGGGGACCACTGGAGCTTTCACCGCCCTGAATCCCCTTAGACACGCGCAGGTCTAACTCTGGGATAGAGGCGGGTCTCGGGCGCCCCCCACCCCTCCGCCTGTCCCGCAGCCTCCGGAACAGCGCAGGTGGGACTAGAACAGCGCAGGTGGGACTAGAATAGCACACACGAGATGCCCGGGGCAAAAGCTGGCCAAAACAGATATGGAGGCCGCACCTGGATGTGTGCATGTGCGTGTGCACGTCTGTGTGAGCGTGTGTGACAGAGGTTGCGGTCGCGTCCGCCCGTTTCACCTGAAGTACGGTTTCCCTGGCAGAGGAATGAAAGAGAAACTGCCATGTCTGTTCAGTGTCATTAAATCAGCACCCTTTCCTCCAACTCTCTAAGTTGTATTTTTCATGCAATATTAGAGTCCATGCATGCGAAACTATTTTCCCACTACAGTCTGAACCTTCATCACTGCGCCCAGCCAGATTTCGGGGTCCCAGCTCCAGTTCCACAGGAGAACTTGGAGTCTCAGGGCATGCATCCCTTGCTTCTCTCCGGGCGTCTTTGTAACGCGGGATTCCCCAGCGGTCCCGGGTGGTCGCTCCCGGTGGGCTGCGCTGGGCCTGCCGCAGCGCATGGTGGCAGGGCAGGCGCTAGGACCGCGGGGTGTGTGGCTGGCGGCACTACCTTAAACCCAGCTAAAGCTGATGCTGCGCCACTCAGCGAGCCTGCCGGGCTGCGCAAGGCTAGCGCTCCGCCAGTCACCAGGCTGGAGCCCGCGCGGCAACACCTGTTCACGGCTGCAGGACGCACACGATCTCCGAACGCTGCTCCCTTGCTCGCCTTCGGCAACCCACGCTGAACCAATGGACCTCCACCGAGCTGCCGTACGATTCTAGATCCCAGGTTTAGACGCCTAAAGTTTTCTTCTTTTTGCTTTATCATATTATTATTGATTTTTTGGAGGGGTGTGCAGGAGGGGAGAGTCTTCACCGCTTTCAACGTGAGATTTTTTTTTCCGCTGGAAGGATTCTTGCTGATGTCTGCAGAGTCGGTTAGAGTAAAAACGGCGCATGCCTTCCCCAGAGTCAGGACCCGTGGATTCTGACGTAGCCTGTGCATCTTAGAAATCCTATAATAATGCCTAGACATTGAAGTTGCTATGGTCATTTCAATCTGGAACCAAATGGAGAAACTACGGATTTTTTCTCTTTTGACGGCCGGCTGGGATGCAGACCTTCCTGCTTGCTAGGAGCCGGGATCTACCCGTAGAGATACATAGATGTGTTTATCAGTATGTCAGTGTGTGAGTATACAGCACTGGTTTCTTAGGTTATTAGTGGTTTGACCTTGAACCTGTGCCAGTGAAACGGCAGATTACTTTTATTTATGCATTTCATGGATTGAAGAAAACAACGCGTGCTCCCCCCCCCCTCGCCCCCCTTCCCCTGCAACCGCAGTAAGGGAGGGGAGTTGGATATACCTCGCCTAAGATCTCCCGGGTTGGCACCATCATTATTGTTTATCTGTGTGCTCCAGGCAGCCCAGCCTTCTGATGGCTCCCTTAGGTGAAGTTGGGAACTATTTCGGTGTGCAGGATGCAGTACCGTTTGGGAATGTGCCCGTGTTGCCGGTGGACAGCCCGGTCTTGCTAAGTGACCACCTGGGTCAGTCCGAAGCAGGGGGGCTTCCCCGGGGGCCTGCAGTCACGGACTTGGATCATTTAAAGGGGATTCTCAGGCGGAGGCAGCTCTACTGCAGGACTGGATTTCACTTGGAAATCTTCCCCAATGGTACCATCCAGGGAACCAGGAAAGACCACAGCCGTTTCGGTAGGTATACCATTAACACTATCGTGTCCGTGCCTTAACAGGTCGGGATTTTAACTATCGAGAAGGGGTTGGTCGGGCAGGGTGCAGGAAGGCTCTCTTCCTTTTTCTGCTCCTGTCTGGCCAGCTATAAAAAAAAAAAAGCCTCCGGAATTGCAGGTCTTTGCCGCTGGCTGGCACTGGTGCAAGTCTACATTGAAAGGCTTTCCACCGCCGCCCCCCCCCCCCCCGCCCCAAGGAAAGGCATGATTTATAAATATCACACAAGTCTCTTGTTCTTTTGCATCAGTTACTTGGGAAGATCGGGTTTAGGAAATTGTTGTTGTTTTGATGGACCAATTCCAGGCGTTTAAAGCTTTAATCATTAACTACTGAAAACTTAAAAATGCATTTACCTGAAAGCATGAGTTTTTATAATCTGGTGCCCCAATTAAGGTTTTTGCCCTTCCCCCTTTCCCTTAACAAGTATCCTGCTTGAATTGTAAATGAAACATATTGATCCCTGCCGTGAGGGTCTGCACCACTTGGGTGAGGTGCTTGCTGGTGCTTGCTGGTAGAGTTTTCAGTTGGGAGGACTGAAGTCACATATTAGACTTGGAAGGGCCGGAAGCTCATTGGGGGCGCTTGTCCTTACAGCCATCAATTACTGCAGTTTTTCATAGTGTGCAGCCTGTGTGGGGTTCCAGGGTAGCTCTCTAGTGTGTGTGCCTACGAAAAGCTGCGAGGTGATTCTAAAAAGCAAGCAGCACCTAGGATTTCACCCTCCCAGGAGGGTACTTGTGACTCAGCATGGAGGCTGCAGAGGAGAGGGCTGGTGACTGGCCCCTTTCATGCTTACACACACGTGCCCGCTGGGCCACCCTGAGCCCAACATCCAGCACAGTCCAGGTTGGAGATTCTGGGTTTTTACCTTTATTTACACACAAAAAAATAAATAAATAAACAAGAAATAAAAAGCACCAGTTTGGGCAACCAGACTGTTGGAAGGAGTTAACTTTTGAGTGGACCCACCTGACAACACTTAAAGTGGGTCGTAAAAAACAAAGTCCTGCGGTGATTTTCTCTCTCCAGCCTTCATGCCAGATGTTGACCACAATCTAAACTATCAGTTTTAGTTTTGGGGGGCTGTGGATCAGGCCAGAAGACGAGCAGGATTCAGGCCTGGGATGGGATGGCCCAGCTTTTTCTCCTTTTGCTCCTTCACCCCTCACCAGCCTCAGCCCCAAGCTGAACCTGCTAGTGCAAATATTTCTGGCTGTCTTAAAAATGAAAGGAAAAAAACAAAAAAGGTAACTCTTGGCTTTGCAATCATTCCTTTGAGCACCACCCCCGCCCCCAGTTGGACAGCTCTGGTGGTTGCACAGCGAAGACCAAACTTTGCAAGTGCTGCCCTGGGGCCACTCTAGGGGCTGCCACCGTGTTCCCCGTTCGTTCCAGGACAAGGACAGTAGGTGCTGTGTGGGGGACAGCTGGAGTGTCAGGGTCGCAGAGGCTGCCCTGAGTTGGGTTGCGCATGTGGGGGTGAGCTGCGGTGGAGGGGCAGGCACCTTTTTGCACCGTGAGGGGAAGTGGGTCCTCCAGCTCCCGGCAAGCAGGTGCCGGCTCCGGGTCCAGTCCTAGGCGCTTTCGGAGGTCGCCCACCCAGTTCCGTGTGGTCCTAAGGCACTCCATGTTCTGCACCCCTTCTGCCGGTGCTCCCTTGTGGTGCTAGGCGGTCTCCGGACTCTTGTCCGGGGGCCATGGGTGATGGCTTGTGTACTTAAGGCCGCAGTTTGGGAACCAGGTTTTTGGCCCAAGTTGAACCCCTTCCTTTCTTTGTGTGTGTGAGTGTCCGTGGGGCTGACAGCCGCGCCCCTTGGTTCCGTGATGTTTTTCGGTGTGGGAACCGCTGGAGGCGAGCACCTCGCTGAGGAAGACTTGGTGGTGGGGATTGAGGACAGGCTGGAGATCGAGCCTGACTTCCCCTGTCTCGGCCCAGATCCTTCTTTCTCTTTCAAAAGTGCACAGTCAGGGCTCATAGAGTCCCTAAGCTCCGCGGCACCGGGAGGTGGGTGGGGGCCCTTTCAGAGGAAGGGGTGGGCAGGGGGACAAAGGCTTGTAGAGGCGGCCGAACAGCGGTGAGCTATTGTTAACCCCTTCAAGGAGCCCAGCTTAACTGTGGTGGCCCGCAGCTGCTTTCCAGCTTTGGGGAGCCCAGGGCGCCAAGGGGCACACCGGGCAGGGCAGAGCCGGGTGCATTGTGTGAACTGGCTGAGCCCGGTCTTTGAAGGACCCTCAGAACCACTGTGCAGCAAGACTGTGCCCCGTGTAGAAAGATTATGGGATGTGCCAGTGGGGCTCCCCATGCCCCAAGTTTTTTATTATTATTTTATTGCAGCCACTTTTAGGGTAGGACATTTGCTGCACGTATTCAAACCATTCAAAATCCACGAACTGCCACTGGGAGAGGTGGATGCAAGAGAAGGTGAGGACCACAAGGGTGGGGAGGATCCAAGAAGTGCGTTCTGGGGTCTGCAGACAAGGACGGCTGGTACAGTGACTGAATAAAGACCTTAAAATGACAACAAAAAACTAGACCTTGTCACTTCCCCCAGCCCCACCCCCGCCCCATACTGGGTGTTGGAGAAAAGTGTCACCAAGGAAATGACATTTCTACTGTTTAGACTTGCCTGGTTGGCAGGGGGATTGTGTGTGGGAGAGCAGGGAGCACAGGCCCTCTGTCGGTCGGGGGTAGGGAGCTGAAGGGTCAGCAAGAGCTGGTGGGTGGGCCAAGGGCGCTCCTGCCGCTCAACTCAGTGGTGCTACTTTCTGTGGCTTGGATGAAGTTGAATGGGTGGCTGTGCACAGTGGGGGTAGGGAAGAATGATTTAAGTCTTTCATCTGGTTGCAGCGAGACTGGCCCCTGGGGTGACAGCAGTGTGGTGGTCACCGGCTGCTAACAGTGTGGCAAGGTCCCAATATTAGCAACCTCTGCAGTATGTTGTCTCCTGATCTTGCTGCGCAGCCACACCCAGAGGAGTCCAGTATCTTAGGACCCAGCACTGGTGGAGTGGGGAGGCTGCGGCAGCGCATTACACTTGGCATCTGGCACCCGCACCTCTGTGCTTCTTCTCCCAACTCTCCTCTAGGGACAATGTTCTTACCTTCAGTGTCTTCTCCTATTCTCTGAGAAAAGAGTAGCTGTGGAGCAGGGGTGGGCTAGTTTACACTTTGATACAGAAGGTGCATCTTCCACCTGGAGTGAACCGGCAGGAGGAAACACACTGGAAAATGACCTCCCCCCCACCTCAGGTGACTGAGGCTTCGGGTAAGCCTGATAGTGATACAGCAGCAGCAGTGCAGGGGACACAGTAGGGGGAGGGGATCTTACTTTCGTCCTAGCAGAAGCTACTGAGGTGACAACGTAGGTGGGACCTTGAGGGAGCCCTGTGTTTTCCTTTTGGGGGTGTTGGTGTGGAGTTGAGGAATTGGGGATTGTGTCTCTGGGGTACAGGCTGGAGGAGGCAGACGTTTCATTTCCTATCTTTTTTTCTCTTTAAAACACTTGATAGGCAGAAAAAAGTGAGCAGAAGAACATCAATTGAGACAGTGGTCATGTAGAAGAATAAAAAAGTGAGTGTTGGGCCTGATCCTCTATTTTACTTTCACAGGGGAGGAAGCCTGAGCTGTTTACCCTGGCCTTCCTTGATGGACAGATGGCCTGCTTTTCTGGCTGTACCTTGTGGCCTGGCATGCTGGCCCTGCAAGGACCCCAGATGAGCACCTGAACTGGGGCTGCACTTCAAAGGGTCCAGATGTCAGGTGGAAATTGTATGAGAGAGGAGAAACACGATAGCATGATTTTTTTTTTTAAAAAGAGGTTAAACCAATCTTATTTCCAGAGTTTTTTGCTCTTTAAAAAATTCTGTTCTGTGTGTCTGACTCTTCAGCATCTCACTAAGGTAAAGACTGCCTATTTAAGGATCTGTTTTCAGGATTGGTCCAGAGTCTTGAAAAATGGTGGGGTTATTACTATCATTCAGGTAGTCATTTCTTAAGTAACCCTGAGATTTGCTTAAGTTGCTGCTCACTGGATTTTCTGGGATGCAGGCCCTGAGATGACTGACTGGGTAGCTGTGGTATGGGGTCGCTGACTGAGCAGGAAACTCTCTGTAGTTGTGAGGAGGGGGTGGTACTCTGTTTTCAGAAGCCTAATGTTATGCCTCTCTCCAGTCTGCATACATTCTTGTCCTCTAAAGAATGCAGCTCTGTTAAGTGTTGGGGGATTTTAGGCCAGGGAGCTGTTTAACGTGGGCCAGAGTGGAGCAGCCTCTGCCCACCCTTCCACTTCCCAGGGCTGGCCTTGTTATGTCCTTGGAGATGAGGCCCAATAAAGGGGGTTCTTGGGAGCTGAGCCAGCTTTGGGTTAATTGCCCATTTGAACAGAGCTCTGGGGATCATCACTATTACCTGCTGAGTCTGGAGAAGGATAAGGGTCTGGTGTGTGTGTTTTTTTTTTTTTCCTGAAGTGGTCCCAGGAACTGACCTGGCCTCTTGTATACCAAGGATGACCTTGGACAGCCTAAGAATCTCTGGAGCTCAGTGAGCTCATCCTCACTGGGAATTGGTGGCTACTGTGAAAGGGAATTGCCAAATAACACTAGACATGGACCCTGTGTTTCCCAAGTACCTCCATCAATACACATTACTTGAGGATGTCTAGGTTGTGTCTGCCTAAGAGGAGAGACAGCCATGGTACACATGTAAGGGCCACAGTTTTAATTTTAGGCACAATCCCACCATTCCCTCCCTCCCTTCTTCTCTTCCTTACTCTTTCCTTCCTTTCCTCCACTCTTGTTGATCATTAAGAATTTAAATGTTTCCACACAAAAGCCTTCTCCTGGGCTTCCTTTGGGCTGCACACTCATATAAACAGATAAGAGGGGGGTAGGCCATACTCAAATAAGCACAGTTGGAAGCATATGCTTGGCTCTGGCTCAGGCCAAGAGACAGATGAGTTGACCTGGTTGAGGTTATAGAGCTCACTGGGGACAAGATGGTACTATGAATGGTAAGTATTCCAGCCCGGCCCAGGTCTGTGTGCGTGTTTGTGGTGAATTGCCAGGTTGCCAGGTCTTTCTGACTTGGGAGCATGGCCGTGACTGAAACATTTGGGTGTTACAGTTGGTTTCAGCTCACTGAGACAACCTCATGAGAAGCTGGACTATTCTTTTTTCTTTTTAAATAATCCTCACCTGAGTATATGCATTGAGGGGGGGGGCGGTGAAGGGAGACAGAGAGAGAGAGAGAGAGAGAGAGAAAGAGAGAGAGAGAGAAACATGTCAATCAGTTGCCTTCTGTATGCACCCTGACCTGGGATCAAACCCTCAACCTTATGGTGTACCTGACAATACTCCAATCAACTGAGCTGCCTGGCCAGGGCTGGACTGTACTTCTGCGGTCTTTACTTTTCAAGGAGCTTCAGAAATATGGATGGTATTTGAGGTGATGAAATCTTTTCCACCTGGGGTTACTAGATAAGTAGTTCCTTTGCAAATGTGAGCCCCTTGGAGGCTTGTACCAGGTACTTTTAGGAAACTTCTCTGTCTCTACTTCCCAAGACCATCTTTGGACACTGACTATTCCCTAATTGGCTCCCTCTCACTGCATTCACCACATTGCTATCATATTCATCTGTTTATTTGTCCTTTCTTCCACTAGATGGGGAGAGCTTTGAGGTTATAGGGCCTAGATTATATCTTATTCATCCTTATATACTCAACAAGTGGCCTGATGCTTGGCTTTCAATAGTCATTTACAATTTGTAGGTTGAATAAGTCACTGCAATGAATTATAGCTAACTTGATGTAGGAAAAGAAAGAAGATAGATATCTTAATACTTTTATTCCCAAAGTATATAATAATTTCAGAACTTACATTCTTTAACATAAGATCTGTGCTATGTGCACATAAATGATTTACGTAAATAGTCCACACATACAAGATATGTCTGCCTTCCCAATGTCTGCATGAGGAAGGAGCGGAGTCCCAGTGGCTTGCCTGTCCTCATTTCCTCTGCTGCTTCTAGTCCTGCCCATGGGATCTGTGGAGTCTGACCTAGGCAACATCTTCTAGTCAATAGTCATGGGATAACTATACACAAATGGTACATAAATCATGAATTTGTGAAGAAAAGCGGGGACCAATGATAAGATGTGTGCAATGAATGAGGAGATGGCATTTGGAGTCTGGTTGCTTGGTGTCAAGCTATTTAATACCCTTAAACCTCACTCTCCTCATTTGTAAACTGAAGATTAAAATATTGTAATGATTAGGATTGTTCTGAAGACTGAATGAGAGAAGGCATCTCATTCAGCATAGATTAAATTCTCAAGTGTTAGAGCTATTAGACTGTCAACCTTCTTGATGTTCTGCATACCATCCAGTCATGTGGATTTGTCAGGTTATATATGTCCTATTTCTTCTTGGGCCTGATGCTCACCATTGGCCAATATTTATTATTAGTTCTCAGAGCTGCATCTTGACTAGGGAAAGAAGAAAGGTCACCATATATCCACTTAGAAGATACAAGTATTTTTTTCTTATGATTAAACCTTTCCCTGAAGACATGGTTTATCTAATTGGTCAGACCTCCAAGGGGACAAAATATTTCCTGTCTCTCATTATATGATGACAGTTGGACATTAATGAATTCCTGACACTAATTTCAGGATAACTGTGACCTATATTGTGCTATGTTTTCTGGTAGCTAAGAAGAGATTCACATGTATGTGACTCCTAGTAGTAATTAAATGCCAAAATTGTAATTATTTTCAACCATAACAGTTAGAAATAGTACAGTGAAACAGACTTGGTTGCATGAATAAGGGTGAAATGACTCTCATGGGAATATTGCCTTGTTTGTCTTTCCATTAGCTTTGTGAGGTAGGAAAGACCATAAATAAACTTGCTTATTTTTGGTGTATCTTCCATTATAGAGTCACAGAGTATCAGATCCAAAATGTAATTTGTAATTTCTCTTTTTATTTTTTCATATAGTATTTCACATTCTGTAAAAATAAATAATGTTTCAGGTTCAGATAGGTATTCTCTGAATTATAAACACAAGATATTTGTTGCATTTTGTATGTATAAAACCATTAGGAATGCCCTTTTATAAGAAATATCTCTTGTCCTTCACATTACCTTGGAACTCTTTATTACATTTATATAGTTCATGTATTTTTTTTTAAGTTAAATTTCTTGGGGTGACATTGGTTAATAACTTTATATGGATTTCACGTGCACAATTCTGTAACACACCATCTGTATACTCCACTGTGTGCTCCCACCCAAAGTATAGTTCTCTTCTGTCACCATGTATATGTCATATCTTCTTGTCATTGTAGCACGGTCTATGTTTGTGAGAGTTGAAAAATTAACTGTTTAAAAAAATACATGTAAGTGCTTTTTTATTAGTCACATTATTCTTAGTTTTTTCTAAACTCTAAAATGTAAGTAAATTTTTTAATATTTGAAGATTTAAAAAATTCAGTATTTAGTATGCATTAATGTAAGGTCTTTACAAAGTCTAGCACTTTATAACACAATTGAGAAAATGGCTAAGCGGCAAGTAATATTAGCATTGTCCCAAATACCCGATTGGGTAATCATGTGAAGAAAACAACAGTATAGTTAGAAAAATTGAAGCTCCTGTTGTATGGCCATAAAATTCTGGATTTATGCCCAGCTTAGTGTTTTTATTCTTAGTGAGGTAAGTAACTAGAAAGAAGGAAGTAAACGAAGGTCATTATGTTCATTTGTTTTGGGAATATAGTATTCCATGACTATTTTAATCCAGGAGTGTTTGTGAAATCTGCATTTTTTCCAGAATATAGTTCTATCTTAATTGCTTAACGATTACTGCTAGGCTTAGATAACTACAGCAAAAAAAAATACTTTGTTTAAGCAGAAATATTTGGGATGTGTGTAGGCTATCTTAGTGTTCTGAATGGAGCTCAATATACAGTAGAGAGCTGGATAACTTTCTGTATAAACCAATCAAGTTAGCACCTCATCCTCAATTTGAGGGACATAAGACTATTCCCTGAATGGAATTTTTTTCTGATCTATGCCCATACACAAATGCTTAATTTCATATTTATCAACTGTAAGTAAAACTGGACACTCTTCTTATACCTTTCAGTTTCATTAGAATATGTATACTGGTTTATGTCATATCATTCTCATCATATCTATGTAAATACTAGCTTTTTATTTTTAAAATGTTATACATCATGTTGATAAGTATTATTGTATCATATTATTATAGAAGTTAGTTCTTTTAATCCTCACTCAAGGGTATGTTTATTGAGAGAGAGAGAGAGAGAGAGAGAGAGAGAGAGAGAGAGAGAGAGAGAGATGAAGAGGAGAGAAAGAAGGCGAGAGAGAGATTGGTTGCCTCCTTTTGCACCCTGACCAGGAACCTACAACCTTCTGGTGTACAGGATGATGTTGCAACCAACTGAGCAACACAGCCAGGGCTAGGCATTGGTTTTAAGAGAAGACACTTCCTTAAGGAGTGTGAGATTATCCCATTTGGGAGCTAGGCTTAGTCCTCTTTGAAACTTCTAGTAACACTGAGACTCTAAAATCCTCTGACTTGTCCTTCATCTTCTGCCCTTTGTCTTGTAGGCATTCTGGAATTTATCAGTATAGCTGTGGGCCTTGTCAGCATTCGAGGTGTGGACAGTGGACTCTACCTTGGCATGAATGAGAAGGGGGAGCTGTACGGATCGGTAAGTACTGTGAGAGACTTCAGAACTTCTATGTTTCATGCTGGCTTGAATGTACTTTCTCTAGGTTGTTACAGCCTAGATGAAACTGAGTCTGTTGGGAAGGAGAGTAGGAGCTTTTACTTTTTTGAGGCAAATCATTTCATTTTTATTGATAAATATCAGACCAAGATTTTCACTACAGCAAAGTTTCTAAGAAAGTGCTTTATTCATATGCCAGACCATTTTCATTATCAAGTACATAAAAAAATCTGTGTGTGAAAAATCTCATCTTCTTGTATTGAATGGGAGTTATTTTCAAAATGAGTTAAAATTATCTTCTCCCAAGCTTTGCTAATCATTGTTTAAAACTAAAAATAGAGCATGAAGGACTTTCTCTGAGCTACTTGAGATTTTCATTATGGAGACAGAAGGGAAATGGAAGTTATCGTCAGATTTTCTTGTATGGAGAATATAAATATAATTATTTGCAAATAGTGAGTTTCTTGTTTTTGTCTCTCACTTATCATCTACAATGATTGTGAGCTGCCAGTAGGAGGCAGTGAAGTATTTATGGTACCTAGCAGGTTCCAGGCACTGTTCTAGGTGCTCAGGGACATCAGTGGATAAGACAAAGTCCCTGCTTGTGCTTTAAGAAGAAAGACTGACTTCTTTGTGTCTTTTTAGTGGTGCTAGCACAGTTTATAAAGCACATTGCATGGCACACAGTGGATGTTTAAAACATTTTTGCTGAGCATATGAATATGAATAGTAGATTACTAATCATTATACATTAACTTGAGTTTTCAACGCAAAACTTGTAACGACATCAACCTTTAATTTTTCATTCCCATTATGATCACATGGGAATTTAATCCACATTCTCAGCCAAAGGAGAACTTGGATTAGAATCTACAAAAAGTTGGCAATTAAAAGAGGCTCAGGGTGGGAGAAATTCTGGAGATCTCTGTCAGTAGGACTGAAGGGCATATGCATATACGATCAGGAGAAATTTTGTATAAACAGCTCCTTTCCTATGTACATACCAGTAAGTGTGTGTGTGTGTGTGTGTGTGTGTGTGTGTGTGTGTGTACAGGACTTGGAAATAGTATCAAACTTTAACTCAAAAACTCCAGATGACAATAAATTATGGCTTGTTTAATTTGAATATAGAACACACCATTTTTAATGACTCAAGGATGGTTTTCCTGCCTTGGTGAAATTTGAATCAGGTTTGGTTGATTTTGTTAGAAAGATAAGTTATTTTAAAAAGCTCTTCCTTGAGAGAATAGATTATTTTAAAATATGTTTTTAAGTACAGGATTGAGATTAACTTTTTTGTTGTTGTTGTTGTTTTTAGTTTAATCATTGTTCAAGTACAGTTTTCTCTGTTTTACGCCCAAACCAGCCCACCCATAAACCCTCCCCACTTCCCTCCCATTGCCACCCTCCCCCTAGTTTTTCTCCATGTGTCCTTTAAATATGTTCCTGTAAACCCTTCCCATTCTCCCCTGAAATTCCCTCTTCTCTCCCCTCTGGTCACTGTCAGTCTATCCCCTATTTCATCCCCTTTGGTTATATTTTGCTTGTTTCTTTGTTTTGTTGTTTAGGTTCCTGTTAAAGGTGAGATCATATGGTATTTGTCTTTCACTGCCTGGCTTGTTTCGCTTAGCATAATGCTTTCCAGCTTCATCCAAGCTATTGCAAAGGATAGGAGCTCCTTCTTTCTTTCTGGTGCATAGAATTCCATTGTGTAAATGTACCATAGTTTTTGGATCCATTCATTTACTGATGTGCATCTAGGTTGCTTCCAGCACCTAGCTATTGTAAATTGTGCTGCTATGAACATTGGGGTACATAGGTTCTTTTGTATTGGTGTTTTAGTGTTCTTAGGATATAGTCCAAGCAGTGGAATTGCTGGGTGAAAAGGCAGATCCATTTTCAGTTTTCTGAGGAAGTTCCATACTGCTTTCCATAGTGGTTGTACCAGTCTGCAGTCCCACCAATAGTGCACTAGGGTCCCCTTTTCTCCACAATCTCTCCAACACTTGTTGTTTGTGGCTTTGTTTCTGATGGCCATTCTGACTGGTGTGAAGTGGTATCTCATTGTGGTTTTAATTTGCATGTCTCTGGTAGCTAGCAATATTGAACATCATTTCATGTGTCTCTGGATCCTCTGTATGTCCTTCTTGGAGAAGTGTCTGTTCAAGTCCTTTGCCCATTTTTTCATTGTGTTCCTTGTCTTCTTAGAGTGTAGTTGTGTAAGTTCTTTATATATTTTGGAGATTAAACCTTTGTCTGAGGTATCATTGGCAAATATGTTTTCCCATACATATGGTTCTCTTTTTATTTTGATACTGTTTTTTTTAGCTGTGCAGAAGCTTTTAATTTTGATGAGGTCCCATTTGTTTATTCTTTCCTTTATGTCCCTTGCTCTAGGGGACATGTCAGTAAAAAAGTTTCTGCATGGAATATCTGAGATTTTCCTACCTACGTTCTCTTCTAGGACTTTAATGGTGTCATGGTTTATATTTAAGTCTTTTATCCACCTTGAATTTATTTTTGCATAAGGTGTAAGTTGGTGCTTGAGTTTCATTTTTTTGCACGTAGCTGTCCACTTCTCCCAACACCATTTGTTGAAGAGGCTATTTTTACTCTATTTTATGTTGCTGCCCCCTTTGTCAAATATTAATTGATCATAGAGACTTTGGTTTATTTCTGGGCTCTCTGTTCTCTTCCATTGGTCCATGTGACAGTTTTTATGCCAGTACCAGGCTGTTTTGATTACAGTGGCCTTGTAATATAGTTTAGTGTCAGGTATTGTGATCCCTCCTACTTTACTCTTCTTTCTCAAATTTACAGCAACTATTCGGGGTCATTTATGATTCCATATACATTTTTGAAGTGTTTGTTCTATGTCTGTGAAATATGCCATTGGTACTTTAATAGGAATTGCATTGAATGTGTAAATTGCTTTGGGTAGTATGGACATTTTGATTGTATTAATTCTTTTTTTTTTTTTTAATTTTTATTTATTTATTTATTTTTAGAGAGGGAAGGGAGGGAGAAAGAGAAAGAGAGAGAAACATCAATGTGCGGTTGCTGAGGGCTGTGGCCTGCAACCCAGGCATGTGCCCTGACTGGGAATCGAACCTGTGATGCTTTGGTTCACAGCCTGAGCTCAATCCGCCAAGCTACGCCAGCCAGGAGTGATTATATTAATTTTTCCAATCCATGAACACGGTATATGTTTCCATTTGTTTGTGTCTCCCTTGATTTCTTTCCTGAGTGTTACATAGCTTTCTAAATACATGTCTTTTACCTCTTTGGTTAGGTTTATTCATAGGTGTTTTATTTTTTATTTTGCTATTTCAAATGGTATTTCTTTCTTGATTTCTGATTCTGCTGTTTCATTGTTGGTGTACAGAAATGCCTTTGATTTCTGGATATTGACTTTGTATCCCGCTGTTTTGCCAAATTCATTTATTAGGTCAAGCAGTTTTTTTGGTGGAGTTTATAGGATTTTGTATGTCAACTATCATGTCATCTGCAAACAGTGACAGTTTTGTTTCCTCCTTTCTGATTTGGATGCCTTTTATTTCTTTTTCTTGTCTGATTGCTGTGGCTAAAACTTCCACTACTATATTGAATAGAAGTGGTGAAAGTGGACAGCCTTGTCTTGTTCCTGATCTTAGTGGAAAAGATTTTAATTTTTGCCCATTGAGTATGATGTTGACTGTAGGTCTCTCATATATGGCCTTTATTATGTTGAGGAATGCTCCCTCTATTCCCGCTTTGCTAAGTGTTCTTATCATAAATGGGTGCTGTACCTTATCCAATGCTTTTTCTGCATCTATTGATATGATCATGTGGTTTTTGTCTTTGCTTTTGTTTCTGTGATGTATTACATTTACTGATTTGTGAATATTGTATCATCCTTGCATCCCTGGAATGAATCCTACTTGGTCATGGTGTATGATCTTTTTAATGTTTTGTTGGAGGCAGTTTGCTAGTATTTTGTTGACAATTTTAGCGTCAATGTTCATCAGCGATATTGGCCTGAGGTTTTCTTTCTTTGTTGTGTCTTTATCTGTTTTTGGGATTAGCATGATGCTGGCTTCATAAAAAGAGTTTGGGAGTCTTCCATCTTTTTGGATTTTTTTGAATAGTCTGTGAAGAATATGGGTTAGCTCTTCCTTAAATGCTTTGTAGAATTCTCCTGTGAAACCATCTCGTCCAGGGCTTTTGTGTGTTGGGAGTTTTTTGATTATTGCTTCAATTTCTTTGGCTGTTATTGGTTTGTTCAGGCTTTCTGCTTCTTTTTCATTGAGTTTTGGAAGATTATATTTTTCTAGAAATTTGTCCATTTCACCTAGGTTTTCAAATTTCTTGGCATACAGTTCTTTGTAGTAATTTCTTACAATCCTTTGTATTTCTGTGGTGTCAGTTGTAATCTCTCCTCTTTCATTTCTGATTGTGTTTATTTGGGTCTTCTCTCTTTTTTTCTTGATGAGTCTGCTGAAAGGCTTGTCGATTTTGTTTATCTTTTCAAATAACCAGCTCTTGGATTCCCTGATCCTTAGAATTGTGCTTTCAGTCTCTATGTCATTTAATTGTGCTCTGATCTTGGTTATTTCCTTCCTTCTGCTTGCTCTGGGCTGTCTTTGTTGTTGTTCCTGGAGTTCTTATAGATGTAGGGTTAGGTTGTTTGTTTGAAATGTTTCTAACTTTTTTAGGTGGGCCTGTGTCACTATGAACTTCCCTCTCAGGACTGCCTTGGCTGTGTCCCATATGTTTTTGGTTGTTGTGTGTTCCTTTTCATTTGTTTCCAGAAACCTTTTGATTTCTTCCCTAATATCATTCTTGACCCATTCATTGTTTAATAGCATGCTATTTAATCTCCATGATTTTGAGTGCTTTGAGGTTTTTTCCTTGGGGTTGGTTTCTAGCTTCAATCCCTTGTGATCCAAGAAAATGCTTGGTATGATTTCAGTTTTCTTGAATTTGTTGAGGCTTGTTTTGTGTCCTATCATGTGGTCAGTCTTTGAAAATGTTCCGTGTACATTTGAAAAGAATTTGTATTTTGCTTCTTCAGGATGGAGGGCTCTGTATATATCAATAAAGTCCATTTCATCTAGGGTATTGTTTAATGCCACAATATCTTTGTTGATATTATGTTTGGAAGATCTGTCAATTTTTGATAGTGGGGTGTTAAAATCCCCCACAATAATTGTGTTGCTCTCGATATCTTTCTTGAAATCCTCTAAGATTTTCTTTTTGTATTTGGGTGCTCCTATGTTGGGTGCATATATATTTACAATATTTATGTCTTCTTGGTGGATTCTTCCCTTGAATATTATGAAATGACCTTCTGTGTCTCTATGGACCTTTTTTTGAAGTCTGTTTTGTCTGATATGAGTATTGCTACCGCGGCTTTTTTTTCCCTGTCCATTTGCTTCAAAGATTTGTTTCCAGCCCTTCACTTTCAACCTGTGTAGGTCTTTTATCCTGAGGTGGGTCTCTTGTAGGCAGCATATGTGTGTGTCATGTTTTCTTATTCATTCAGCTATTGTATGTTTTTTGATTGGAGCATTTAATCCATTTACGTTTAAGGTTATTATTGATAGGTACTTATTCCTTGCCATTTTTGTATCTGTGCTCCTCTCTCTCTTTTCCTTCTCTTCCTTAAAGCAGTCCTTTCAGCATCTCTTGCAGAGCTGGTTTGGTGGAGGTGTATTCTTTTAGACTTTTTTTTTTGTCTGGGAAGCTCCTTATTTGGCCTTGTATCTTGATTGAGAGCCTTGCTGGGTAACGTAGCCTTGTTTGCAGGCCTCTGGTTCTCATTACTCAGTATACTTCTTGCCATTCTCTTCTGGCTTGGAGTGTTTCCATTGAGAAGTCAGCTGTTAGCCTTATTGGGACTCCCTTGTATGTTACTTCCTGTTTTTCCTTTGCTGCCTTTAATATTCTCTCTGTGTCTTGAAATTTTGCCATTTTAATTTTGATGTGTCTTGAGGTGGGCCTCTTTGGGTTCCTCTTGATTGGGGCTCTCTGTGTTTCCTGTATTTGTGTGATGTTTTTCCCTCATCAAATTAGGGAAGTTTTCCATCATTACTTTTTCAAATAGGTTTTCCATCCTTTGCTCTTCTTCTTCTCCTTCTGGTATCTCTACTATACGGATATTATTACATTTCATATTGTTTTGCATTTGTCTTAATCCCTCTTCATTCTTTCTGAGCCTCTTTTCCTTTTCTTGCTCTTTCTGGGTGTTCTTTTCTACTTTATCCACTAGCTCGCTAATCTGATGTTTTGCTTCATCAATCCTGCTTTTTGTTCCTTCTACTGTGTTCTTTAGGTCAGAAATGGCATTCTTCATTTCCTCTTGGCTTTTGTTGATAGTTTCTATTTCCTTTTTCATGTTGATATAGTTTGCAGTGAGATCGTTGTAGCTTCCCTCTAGTTTCTGGTAGCTAATTGTGAGTTCATTGAGCTTCCTGATAATCATTGTTTTGAACTAAATATCTGATAGTTGAGTTGCCTCTATTTCATTTAGCATTTTTTCTGAGGCTTCCTCCTTTCCCTTCATTTGGGGATTGTTTCTTTGTTTTCTCATTGTTCATGGGATTCTTCTTGTTAGCCTCAGCTTCTTAAATTGATCTGTTCTGGTTCCCTGTGATTATGATGTGAACTTCTGTGGTAGAATACCTGTGAGATTCTGTGGTGCAGTCTCCTTCATGTACCCTGGTGTTCACAACTTCCCCCTACTCTTTTTTGTGATCATTTGGAGGAGTAAGGCAAAATGGTTTAAGACAGTAAGACAGTATTCTATGTTATTTACATTAGTAGCCAGTAGAGAAGAGATGGGATATCCTTTGGCTACTTATAGTGTTAACCGTAATCCTCCACCCCACTAGCCACATTTTAGAAAGGATGGAAAGAAGGTAAGACTCTTATTGGGGACAAAAGGATTGTTAGTTGGATCTAGAAAGCTGTGAGGCTATGGGAGGTCAGGTTCTGATGTAGGGTTGGAATAAAGGTTAGTAAATAGGAGTAGTTTGTAAAAGAATGGAGGCAACCCCCACAATAATATAGTTCAGGAAATTGCCAAATGGGCTGCGATCAGGCAGGGGTGTTGAGTAGTATTTACAATTGTATGAACTAAGTCTTATTTACAGTAATATTAAAGCAATAATCACGTGGCAGAATCTATGAGATCTAGATAATAAGAATAAGTAGTAAAGAATCTTGAGAGGTGTACTAATGGAACACAAATGAAGGATAGTGAATTACCAACACACTGTGACTGAGATAACAGGGGGAACCTATCAAATGACAGTATAACCAGACAAGCAAAGAAGATTATACAGAAAGAAAAAGAATAGCAAAATACTATTAAAATAAAAAATGTCAGAAAAGTGAGAAAAAGATAATACAAATTTGCAGTAACTTGCAAGCTCAAAAAAAAAAGGCAGAAGATGGAATGCAGGAGAGATAAATTTGGAGTGGAAGGAATAATACTAGGATGAATGGAAGAGAAACATAAGGGATTGAGTGATATAAAAATAATAATTGAAAAATTAAAAGTCACTTAAAACACAAGATAAAATCAATCAACCAACAACAGCCAAAAAAGAAGAAGAAGAAGAAGAAGAAGAAGAAGAGGAAGAAGAGGAAGAAGAGGAAGAAGAAGAAGAAAAACCCCCAAAAACCTCTTGTTGGTTTCTAACTGGCCAGACCAGTTTTTCTGGTCTTGCTGGCTTCAGCAGGCTGAGGGGTGTTTGAAATGCTTATCATTCTTCCCAGTGAAAACTCAGAAAGTCTCTCAGGTACTGTTCCCAGGGCCAGCAGGGCGCTCTCCCCAGAGCCAATCTTACTTTCCCCTACAGGACCCTAGGCACTCCCGACCATTCTCTCCTGAGCTCACTGCTGTGGTCTCCTGGGCTCTGGGGCCTCCACAGAGCTCCTGCGTCTTTCTGGGTTCACAATGCAAGCTCCGGGGTCACAAGGAGACGCTCCCTTCCCCCAAATTTCACCACGGGCGCTCTGTTCTCGGAAAGCACCCGCATCTTTTTCGGATTTACAGTGCAAGCTCTGGGGATCGTAAAGGGGCACGCATTTCTACCAATTTTTCAATTTTGGGCTCTAGGAACCCTCTAAGTGCTGCGTCCCTTCCGGGTTTACAGCGGGAGAGTCAGTATTCCCAAGGGGGTGCCGCTTCCACAGTTCACCACCTCAAGCTCCAGAAACCCAAGAACACCTGCACCCTTTCCTTGTTCAGGGCTGTGAGGTCTGGGTTTTCCATCCATCCACACAGCCACCGGGCTGGGGGTGCGGGCGCACATCTAGGCCGCCCCTGGTCTTGGTGGCTGGAGGCACTCACTTCACCCAGGGCTATGGGTGGGTGCTCGTAGCCCCTGCGTCCCTGCGCGATTGTCTCCCAGTCCAACTCCCCTCTCTGTGCCTTCAAGCCACATGGTCTCCCCTGGTGTTGCTCAACCCTCATTGTCTGGGGAGGGAGTGGTGACTCCGCTCTCCTGGGTGCCCTGACGCAGACCCTGGGGCACGGGCCTGGGAGCTGCAACCCCCCTGGTCCCTGAGCTGATGATCCCTGGGTCCCTGTTGTCCTGAAGCAGTCTCCTTACTGTCTGATTTTTCAATGTCTGCTATAATTTTTGATGTCCTGTTTTCAAAAATGTTTTGGTAACCTAGGCCACTTGCTCTGTTCCTCCGCCTATCCTCGAGTTTCTCTCCCCTGCACAGAAGCAGAGAATCACACTCCCTCAAGCAAAGCCGCCATCTTTTCCCGAGTTTAACTTTTTAAATATAGTTCTTGGTTTTGATAAAGTTATTTCCTAAATTATTTTTGTGAACATTTTAATTGCAAACATACAAGACGTAAAGTGGCTTTTCAATTTTTAAATATAAAGTGATAATTCTCCTTTTGTCCCCACCTCCATTTTTTTCACCTTTAGGCATATAATATGGATTTAAGTCAGGCACAGTTGAACTCAGTAAAATGCTTTTTGTATGTGGGACATAATCTGACCTCCTCTGAGTGGCAGAGACTATTCATCATAATAATCTCCAAACTTTTGAAATTATATACCACCACCAAAAATGTTTTTTGAGTATGGATTTCAATGATGCATATTAAATCACTTTAAAATTATATATAGTTCATAGGTGTTAGCTTATAAACATATATTAAGGTAAATGTTTTTCAAGGATACAATAACTGAGTCAACACAAATGGAGACTGGACTATTTGTCCCCTGCTCTGGGGACCAACCACCTTGCACACTTCTCCAAGAACCTGCCCCTTAGAAAGATGACCTGTCTTTTAGATGAAATGGCTCTGTAACTGTGTGACCACATGACCGTATGACTGTGTGACAATTCCCGAGGTTTGCTGCTTGACAAGGAGCAAATGAAACTTTGTGTTCAGCGCAGGGGCATCACATTTGTTGTCTGGGCTCATCCTTGTCTCTCCTTCTAGATTCTTTAAGTGGCCACCTTACCCATCTATCCTTTTATCCTGCTGACCTCCTGCCTGTGTGGCTCCATCTGTAGCACAGGCTGGGGACAGAGTAAGGGCTCAGGCCCTCAGTGAATACCAGTGACAGAAGTATCTGAAAAGGTGGCCAGGGCCAGAAAGTTGGAGAATCCCATTATGACAGGTTTTCTGTGATTCTCATAAGCTTTGTTTAGAGTTTTTGGAGCCCACAGAGGTTGGGGCTAGTAGTTGACTTCTCACCTCCACTGCCTGACATCAATGTGGCCACACAGCCACAGGGCTAGCTGACAGTCCTATCACAGCAAAGGAGACAACCCAAGAAAAGGCAAAAAATGCTTGTCTCCCTTCTGTACTTGAGAAATGCATACCTTCTCACAAGTGTGCCCTGGTTTGGATGCTGCTTGGAGGAAAGTGTGAAAAGGAAGGCATATCCATGCTGTGTTTCTTTTCTGTAAAAATATCTTAAGTGGTTTGGTGTGTGCTGCCTTTCCCATCTCCAATTCATTCTCCACACCAAGGGAGAATTACCTCCACAACCCACAGATGAGTGTCCTCAGCTCAGACCCCTTTTCATGCTTGCCTTTGAAGTCCAGTGCCCACCTTCTTTTTTTTAATTTCTATTTTAAGTATATTTTATTGATTATGCTATTATAGTTGTCTCAATTTTTCCCCCTTGCCCTCTTCCACCTGGTAGCTCCCTTCTCTACAGCAGTGCTCCCCTTTAGTTCATGTCCACGGGTTGTACATGTAAGTTCTTTGGCTTCTCTATTTCTTACACTATTCTTAACAACCCCCTGACTATTTTATACCTACCAATTATGCTTTTTATCCTTGCACTTTTATTCCCATTCTCCCCCTTCCCCTCCCAGCTGATAACTCTCCAAATGCCCTGTTTTGGTTGTTTACTTTGTTTTTAGATTCAGTTGTGGATAGTTATAATTTTTGCTTTTTTAATGTTTATAGTTTTGATCTTCTTTTTTAAAAAAATAAGTCCTTTTAATGTTTCATGTAATAATGGCTTGGTGATGATAAACTCCTTTAGCTTTACTTTGTCTGGGATGCACTTTATCAGCCCCTCCATTGTAAATGATAGCTTTGTTGGATAGTGTAATCTAGGTTGTAGGTCCTTGCTTTTCACCATCTGGAATACTTCTTGCCTGGAAAGTTTCTTTTGAGAAATCTGCTGATAGTCTTAGGGGAACTCCTTTGTAGGTAACTCTCTGGTTTTCTCTTGCTGCTTTTAAGATTCTGTCTTTATCTTTAACCTTTGGCATTTTAATTATGATGTGTCTTGGTGTGGTCCTTTTTGGGTCTTATTTGTTTGGGACTCTCTGTGTTTCCTGGACTTGTATGTCTATTTCATTCACTAAATTAGGGAAGTTTTCTTTCACTGTTTTTCCAAATAAATGTTCAATTTCTTGCTCGTTTTCTTCTCCTTCTGGGAGTCCTATGATTTGGTGTTGGCACATTTGGAGATGTCCCAAAGGTTCCTAAGGATCTCGTCATGTTTTTGAATCCTTGTTTCTTCTTTCTGTTCTGGCTGAATGTTTATTTCTTCCTTATGCTCCAAATCGTTGATTTGAATTTTGGCTTCCCTCCCTTTACTGTTGTTTCCCTTTGGACTTTTCTTTATTTCACTTAGTGTAGCCTTCATTTCTTCCTTTATGTTTTTGCCACGCTTATTGAGTTGCCAGAGCATCCTGATCACCAGTGTTTTGAACTCTGTATCTGATAGGTAGGCTATCTCGGTTGTTTAGTTCTTTGTTTGGATTTGTTTTTTCTTTTCTTTCTTTTGGGCCATATTTCTTTGTCTTGTCAATTTGGCAGCCTCCCTGTATTTGTTCCTATGTATTAGGTAGAGCTGCTTTGACTCCCTGTAAAAGGCACCTGTAAATTGTGTAGGGTGGAGCCTTAGGTAAGTTCGAGGGTGGGGCGACCTGTTTCACCACTGTGTGTGGGGAGACAGCTCAGAGAAGGGACTGTGCTGCTGCCTGGCTTCTGGGGGTTTGCCAGGCATGTGCCCTATTTCCAGTCACTTCACCCACTCCCTGTATGTGACCGGCACCCTGTCAGCTGTTGCCCTAGTATTGAATCCCAGAGTGGGTGGGTTTGTGTGCGTTTTAAGACCGTGTGGGCCCTTTAAGGGAAATTTACTGAAAATCTGATAGTTTCATCTTCTGCTCCAACCCCTACTCATTTTTATAGCCAGAAATCATGGGGATTTATCATCCCATGGGGCTGTGTGGTCTGGCCTGGGGCTGGGATCACTTGCTCCCAAGGTATCCCTCCCAATTTTTATCCACCACACATGAATGTGGGACTGCCCCTGCCAGTTCTGCTGTCACCACTGCCTCTCTGTGCCACACTGTGTCTCCTCATCTTTCCACCCTGGCTTCCTATTTCTACCCCTCCTACCTGTGTGGATGAATGTGGCTTCTTTAAATCCTTGGTTGTACAACTTCCATATAGTTCAATTTTCTGGTAGTTCTGACTGTTACTTGTTTTGAGATTTAGTTGTAATTCTTTTTGTGGTTGCACAAGGAAGCGAAGCCTGTCTACCTATGCCTCTATCTTGACAACAGTGCCCTCATTCTTTGGTGATACCATCAATAATGTCGCAGACACTGTGCCAGTTCCATCCCTTGCCCTCTTTCCCTGTAGAATTTGAGTTGTGTACTTGCTATTCTGTCTAATTTGTACATATGATCAAGTTAGCCCTTTTCTCTAGTGTGCCTTTCTCTTCTCTACCTGATAAAGCAGCATTCTTTTTTTAAGATTCAATGAAAATATTGCTTCTTCTGCAAAACCTTCACCATACTGGGTTCCTAACTTGAACCCCTGTAATTCTATTTAGCAGTTCTGGTGTTTTCCTTTGGGCCCCTGTAGCACTGCCTATATTTTCATGGTCACTCATATAACAGTACTATGTACAGTGTAATTAGTTGTATTTCTGTAATTCCCTAATGCTGCTAACATAGCCATGGCCCTTGTACATGCTAGGTGCTCAATAAATGCTTATTGGATTGAAATGAATGAAACATTGTGATTTCTTTTTATGGTTCATTGAACACATGGGTGTGGACCTTGTTGTATGGTCAGTGTATCATAGGACCCAGATCTGTAGATCTTAAGGCTCTGCAAAGGATTGAGTTTTAATAACTAACAGCTCTGTAGATGGCTGTCATCCCCTTGGTGGTAGGAGGATGTTCTGGGCACCCCATAACATCCTCAGTGATGGTCTTTCTTCAGGCTCAGGAATCCTAGAGCAGAATGTTCTTCCTGATGGGCACAGTTCTTATACATGATCCCAACTCTTCTTCTTTCTTCCTGCCCTTGGTGTTGTCATTTTCCTTGCTGTACCCCGCTGCCTGCTGAAAGTCTCCCTGCCAGAGAGGTCTGATGAGGAGAGCTGAGAAGGGGGTTTTGGGAAGCTCTGAGTTAGGCACTTAGGAAAGCTGTTCTTGCAGTGGAATCTCAGTGGGCACCTAGTTCTAACGGAATTCCATTTCAGAAAGTGTGGGTTCTGTGAAGGTAAGGTTGAGGTCACTTTTGTTCCACATGGAACTGCCAGTTCCTAAGCCATGTCTTGCATGCTGTTGGCACTTAATAAATATTGAATGTGTGACTATATTGTCATTGGGATTCCAGATTACCTATTTCTCATTTTCTGTAAAAAAAAAAAAAAAAAGAACAGGCAGACTGTGGCTTACAAGCATGTACTTTATGAATAGGTATTTGAGACTACACGAGGGGATGTAGAGACCAGAGTAGTTCCTGATCATTTTGCATATAAGGCTTCCTTTTTGATAAAAAGTGTCAGGGAGTCCCACATGATAGCAATTGTACTTGTGTCTTTTGATTGAAAAAATATCTTATGGCAAAAACTCCTGTGAATTTATTAACATTTTTAAGTGAATTGGTTACAGAGCAGATCATATATACATTTGGAAAGAGCAGCATGCCTGTGAGGCATTATTTTTCTTGATCAAGTTTACTGTCTGTGCAGACCCCTGTTTTCCTGTCCTGAGCCTCGCTACACTCACGACATCTAGTGAATTTGTAAGTTTGACTGCAAGGGCTCCCTGCCTCCTAGTGCTCCCTGCTTCTGCTCCTTCCATTCTTTTGCACTCCTGAGTTCCTGGAACCACTTTCCCTCTTTTGTCCTTCACTTTACCTCTGCAGATGCCCCTTTTCTTAGAATACACTGTAGGTCCCACAGAGCCTGCTCTGCTCCTTACCATGGTCTGTTTTGTGGACCTTTAATTGTAAAGCTTCCTGTACCACTTAAGGGGACCCTCTCCCCAATTCCTCCTATTAACGCTGTTAGGAGCCTGATCCAGAATGAGGATGTACTCAGTAGTCACTCTTTCACTCATTCATGCTTTGATTCACACACCCATGTGCTTGCTCACTCACACATTCCTTCTTCACTTTGTTCTATTTCAGTCACTAGTCCATTCACTCACTCCTTCATTCACTTGCACACTCAGTTACACATTCTCTTCATTCCCTCACATACCTATTCACTCATCCACTAGTTTTCCATTCACTCACCCACACATTCAGTCAATATTCCATTCACCCTCATACTCACTCTTCCATTCACTCACTTGCACACTCATCCACTCACTCTTCCATTCACTCACTTGCATGCTCATGTTTACTTTCTTTCACAAAGTTCACAAGCATTGTTGATATCACCTCTTATGAACACATGCCACATAGTAGGTGCTGGACATAGAGATGATCCTCATTATTTGTAGATTGTATATTTGCCAGTTTCTTTACTTGCTAAAATTTGCTGGTAACCCTAAAATTACTCCTTGTGGCACTTTTGTGGTCTTTTTCAAACATGAGCAGAGAAGCAAAAAATGAGTTGCCTGGTGGGTACTCTCCTAGCTGAGGTCCATCAAGGCGACTTCTTGCCTTATTGTTCCAGCTCTCAACAGGTAGGCAGGTGTCCTTTTCAGGATCTAGTTAGCACCACATTTTTTATATTTTTGTGTTTTTGTTGGTGGTTTTGTGGTTTAAGATGCCCCCAAGCATTGTGCTGAGAGGGATGTGTGGTGTTCCTGAGAGCAAGGAGGCTGTGATGTGTCTTATGGAGCAAATACATGTGTTAGACTAGCTTTGTTCAGGTACATTGCAGTGCTATTGGCTGTGACTTTATTGTTAATGAATCAACAACATTAACTTAGACAGAAACACATGTAAACCAGAGTTATATATTGATTATTAGACAAAAATGTTATGGTGAGAGGCTGGCAGGAACCTAACACTGTGTTTTCCTCAGGAGCAGTGGTTTGGTATTCTCTAATTCAGTGTTCGTGGGTTCTCTGTTGAATGAAACTACCATGATAATGGGAATTGACCATGCCTACAAGTGCAAATTCTGCCTCAATCCTAGAACTGATTCAAGAAGAACTTGCAACTTTTTTGAGGAGTCATATATGCAAACCAAGTATTATAATTTGGTATGATAAATATTATAACAGGATTATTATATACAGAAAGGGACTTGGAGAGCTTGGAGGAGGGAGCTTAGTTTTAGGGGTGGAAGAAAATATCAGGATTATTCACAGAGGAGATGTAGAAAAATAGGTATTCTCAGGAGAGAAGGCAGCTTTGCTGCAAGGTTTGGAAACATAAGCTGCTAGATGTCTCCTGAATCTGTTTTCTTTACGTTCACCCTCCTACCATGGTCCTGTCTCTCCTTCTATATTTCCAAGCTGCTGCTGGAGGCTACCCTGCTGACAGTCGGAAGATCCTCCCTTGTCATTATCACTTGCCATCAGGAATGATGCTGCTAAATTGCTGTGTCCTGGCCTGGGAGGTACCCTTGAGCCTCACTGGAGCCAAGTGGGAGTAACTGCTCTGGGGGCAGCTTCTGCAGTGGCCTGGCCACCTCATCCCTACATCCCACAATGTCAGGGACCAACTTGTATTTGTGCAAAGACATCATCTTGTGTCAGTCAGTCTGTGTCCTCAGCAGCAAGCTCATAGGTGCTGAGAAAAACCATTTGTATTCATGACATGCCTGCTGTTGAGGGCTCCCCCAAGGACTACGGGTTACAGCATTAAGTGGGAGAGACAGGCACAGAGCTGTCTTCCTTCGCTCTCTCTATAAATGCTTCAAATCCTGACATAAGTTGATCCCCTCCTTTCTTAATCTCTTTTTTGTGCTGTTGTAATTCTTCATTGAAATCTCCAATGTGATTTGCCTTTCCTTTGTGATGAAGTGCTCAAAGCTCAATGCAGTATTCCAAGAACAGACTTGCCAAGGTCATGCCAAAGACACCTTTGTGCCTATGGGGGACCCTGTGTTTGCTTTGTTGTTGCATGGAGAGATTTTTGCCTTTTGAGCTGCCACATTGCACTCTACATTATCACATAATTACTGTTCACTTTCAGTTCTAGGTTTCTTTCTATTCTCTTGGCCCTGTCCTTTCCTTCCCTTTGCTTTTCTTCCTTCCCCTTCCCTCTCCTTTCTTTCCTCCCTCCATCCATTTCCCATATGAATTGCTGTGTTTCAGATCATTTTCTCCTGATTTGCATTGTTTTTTTCCTCTCTATCCTTCAAGTTGATTTTCAGTTTGCTCTGTTTTGATGCAGTAGTCAAGCCCATATTTGCATTCAGTAGCGGTTGAACATAGAGTTAAAGTTTGAGTGGTAGGAACACAAGGCTCAAAATCCTAGCCCTGTCACCCACTAGTTGTGCAAACTCAGGCAGCCTACTCAAATTTGCTAAGCTATGATGATGAGGCAGGGCTGATGAAGCCACATTGCAGCATTGCTGTGAGGATAGAGACTATGGTATCTATAAAGTGACTAGCGTGGCTCACTGTTGCTCTTCAGTACCTGCTCAGTACTGGCTTTTCCCTGGGTGTTCCTCCTGGGTGACCATGGCAGTGATAGGAAAGCTGTCCTGTGCACCCTTTGAGACTCCTTTCTGGGTGGGAGAGGCACAGAAATTATGTTTCTTGCCAGTTTCAATTCTGAGATAAAGCTTTATGACATAGTCTACAAAAAGAAAAATTTTTCTTCAGGTCAACATATGGCATCCCTCAAATTATATTTCAAAGTGTAACTATACAACCTTATTTATAAATATTCATTTCATTTATTTATTTTAGATTACATTTATTGGGGTGACATTGGTTAATAACATTGTATAAGTTCAGGTGTATAATTCTATAGTACATCTTCTGTATATTGCATTGTGTGACACTGTCCCAAATCTAGTCTCCTGTCACCATATATTTGACTCCTTTGCCCTTTATTATCTACCCCAACTCTCTTTCCCTCTGGTAACTACCATGCCAATGTTTGTGCCTGTGAGTTTGTTTGTTTGTTTATTTGTTGCTTTCTATTTAATATCCTACATATGAGTGAAATCATATGGTTCTTGCCCTTTTCAGTCTGACTTATTCACTTAGTGTGATATTCTCAAGATCCATCCATATTGTCACAAATGGCAATATGGTTTTCAAAGGATTACATCCTTTCTTATGGCTGAGTAATATTCCATTGTGTATATGTACCACATCTTCTTTATTCAGTCATCTATTCATGGACACTTAGATTGTCTCCATGTCTTGCCAGGATTAATTTTGTATACTTTATTCTCATATGCAGCCCAATATTATTTTATTAAGTTAAAGAAATATATTTTTGGGGATTTAATTTACTTTGTGATGCTGCTGCTGTTGATTATGATCATCATGATTATTGATTATTACTATTAATATTAAAATGTTAGTGAACTCACTAGACTGCCCCAGTACCTGAAATGTCCACCATCAGCATTGGTTTTTCAAGGTTAAGGCCATTTTTAAAAAGGCCTATGTCATCATATGAGTTTTGTGCCTTGGAGGAGGGAATTACTAGTCAATGCTGTTAGCCCTGATTAATGTTGGAAGTGGGCTATTATACTCTAGCAGAGAGAGGGGCCCTGAGAATATTAGATCCAGTCATTAGGTGCTACATAGAAGAAAGTAAGGATGGCCCTTATCACTTTCTAAGAGACCAGGTCATTTATATATCACACATTGGGGGTTGGGAGGAAGTGTTTGGTTCCAGACAATTCTGAGCTGACAGAAATACAGTTGGAATTAGGAGTTGGGGATCCACAGAGTAGGGAGGATGTTAGAGACAAACTTCATCTGTGATTTTATTAGGATTTCTCTGTGGGTGTTGGGGAGATGGAGGTGCAGAGAGGCCTTGAGAATTGGTGAGGGTGCTTAAAAAATTTAAGAGTTTTGGTGTCTTTGGAGTTGCATTTTATATGCCTTGTGTAGATTTCCAGATTTCCTTCCAGTTTGATAGCTCTGTGACATTGCTAACTTTTTGTTTTCTTACAGGATTTTGTGTTCCTTTCAAGTAAGTCCTTGTAGGGTAGCATGAGGTAGGGTTTGTTGTTAGGTACTCATTCATTAATGGGCCATGTTGGAAGAGGACAATGGCATGTCCCTAATGCAAAGAAGTGGTAGACAAGACACATCCCAGGAGGGGACAGCCCTAGTGGTCTCCCAGGGAGGAAAGAGAAGGGGTACCTTGTGCCAAAGTGGTATCTTCTTCCTTGTCCTCTTGTTCCCTGAAATAGCAACCTCATTCCTTTGGCTGCATTTTCAATTGGCTGCCTCGCCAGTGGGTGATTGATATAGCACATTTTATTTGGGCATTTTCCCTGTTTACCAATTCCACTGCAGTTTCTTTTTCCATTTCCTGTTCAATGTGTCCTAGAGTTATGGATGGCCCTTTTTTCCATTTTCTAAAACCAAATCACTAGAATCTTAGACTAAAAGAGACCATAGACATTTGTTGGTCCAAGACCCTCATTTTCCAGAGAAGGGAATTGTTAATCAGCCCACCCCAGTGACCAGGTTGTGTGTGTATATGTTTGTGGAAGGGTGGCACTCCTTTATGTAAGGAAATTCTGGTTGGGGCTTATATTGTCATTATATTGTTAATCTTTCATCAGTTTCTTTCATTGTATTTCTACAAATTGAGTTCTGAATTTAACCTTCTTTGTCTATCATAGAAAATCTTTGGTGCAGTTTTATTTTTTGATTCCACCCACTATAATATATCTGATAATTATCACGGAGACAAATTAGTTGGATTCAACTGTCTGTATAGGATTCTTTTTTGATTCCTTATTTTCTTAATTTCACTTCTCAGCCTCCTAGCTTTCCATGTTTCCTCCATTGTCTGTCAATCTGATTCTTCAAAGGCATTTTACTATCAGTTTTTATGTAATGAAATATTTAGTTTGAAATTTTCTCAGCTTTTGCATATCTTTGATGTGCATTTTAAGTGGTCAATGGATGACATACTACCCTTGTCAGGTAATTGGCTATGGTAAGAAATGTTACATATCATTTCTTTTTAATTTGGTGCTCTAAGACTCCAAAGCAAATTTTATATTTTTTCCTGTAGTGTTCTTTGTGAAAGAATTAAATGTGCATTGTCTGTACATTGATACAAGCAAAAATATTTCTTAAAGCAAATATCAAACTTCTCAGATTTGAATTCTATTATACCCTCAGCATGGTTTTCTTTTACCAATGGGACAGCATATCTGAAAATACATAGGAAGTTTATGAGCTAATATGACTTGTTAAACAAATGTTTATATCTGTAGATGGCCCCTTAGGAAGTCTCCTAAGTTGTCTAGCCTGTCCTGTGGCAGGTCTGTCCTTGGTGTCATTTTGATGGTGCTTCAAGTCTGGTGAGCTCACAGCATCAGAGATGTTTATGGGTGCCCTTGGATTCAGACTGTGCCCTAATCTTTAGTCCCTAAATACCTAAGTCAGCAGCTTCTGGAGGGAAGGTATTTTCTGTTTGTTTTTTATTGTTGTTGTTGTTTGGTTTGGTTTGATAGGAGAGGGTGGAGTCAATAGTATATGTTGATGAGATAAAATGAAAAATTTTCTGCTTACTTGTTTCTTGTTGTTTACATTGACCAGACATAACTTACTCAATTATTCCCACATTCTGGTGGCAATCCTGATGGCCAGGATCATGAATCTGAAAGCAGGCCCATCTGGAATAGTGGAGATTTTAAAGTGATTTTGAAAAGTGAGGCTTAAGGTGAGCTGTATTTAGTGCAGAAGGGGGTTAGATCTGAATTGGAGCTTCTAATAAAACAAGCAATAGTGCTGTGTGCCTATTCTCTCTGTGTTGCTTTCTGTCTGCTTGGGGACTTCTCCCAGGAGAGAAGAGTCAAAAGACCTGGCTTCTTATTAATGGCCCTTTAGTCATTATGTTTAACCACCGTGATCCCTGCAACAACTCCCATTAAGACATTATTGCTAGATTATCAATGAGGAAGACTACACAGGTACAGGAAATTGTGGTCCAGGGAGGTTTGAATATCATGACTAATAAGTGACAGGTATGGGAGCTAGTTATTGCATCAAGTCATTAACTTATAAAGTGTTTGGTAACTCTACAGTCCTGTTAGTTTCTGTACATCATTGACCTCAGATTTGTGCAAATAGTTGAAGCAACTGCTTGAGTTGGATAAGTGTGGTTAATGCTATACCATCTATATTTACATGTATATATAAACATGGAAACCACACTTTTAAATAGCAACATAATAAATTTTATTCATTTTCAAGGGGAATGAATAAGTCTGAAATTTTGAAAAATTCTGACTTCAGTTTTTAAATGGCTATAGATATGAATTGGGCATAGTAAAGCCTGTGTGGATTACACATTTTTCAATTGTGTAATATTTTAAATTATTTTCTGTATGTGTTTATGTCTTATAATATCTGTAAACAATCTCTGGGGTATACTGTAATTTTCACATTATTATTTCATACTTTGCTTTTAATAGGATTGTTAAAAATTTTGAAGTTTTCATTTCAGTTTTTCCTCAGTGCTCCAAGTTTGGTGATATAAAATGAAAAGAGGTTTCCATAGTTGCTAACATTCACCAGATTTTGTTCCAAAGTATGGGCTTTAGTGGACTTTTGAATTAAATCCACATTCTTTACCCAAGTCTAGCAATACAATCCATCAGTTCAAAGATAGGTATGCCATAAACAGCTGTAGTTAAATAATCTGAAAAAAATTAAAACATGGAAATACAATAAAACAAGAATTGATCACTTTATAGTGGAATACTCTATAAACTGTCTGCATTGGAAACATGTGGTGAGTTTTCAAACATCTGACTTCTATAATTCTAAAATATATAGTTTATTTGAAGGCAGAAACTTTTTTCTCCTTTACATATATTTATAAAAATACAAGTTAATTTATTTTTTGCTGCCCCAATTTGCAGTCATTTACTTCTTTTTAGCTTAGAAAAATCACTTTAGAGTACAAATGCATAACATAAATATATTCTCCTCAATTAAATATGTTATCACTAAGTACTGAAGTGTGAGCATAAAGAGATTAATTCTGTAAATTTTGCCACTTTATTGATCTGTGTAAAACAAAAATCACACATTAACATAATCCTTAATCAGAGGAAGAAATTATTTTAAATCACATACACGGTACAGAAGAGTAACAGGGTCTTTATTTTTTAATAATCATTAACATTTTTAAGGTATATAAGCTTATCTGAATGACATTTTACCAATTGCAATAATTACATGAGTTTAAAGGTACCAGTGGTTTTGCTAGGTAATGTCTGAACAATCTTATTTAACTTGTTAAGGGAAGTTACAACCCTCCCATGTATGAGACATGGGACTGAACTCTTAGTTATCACAGCAAATGCCAGCCTTAGATTATTCTGTTTTAAATGGAATATTTTCTGAGTTGCTGAGAAAGTTATATTATGTGTATATAAAAGATTCTAAAATAGCCTGCTAGGGTAATACTGCAGTGTTTACTGAGCAGCAAAAAGGCCTATTCAATTTCTTAGCTTTTTTTTTAACTAAAAAAAACCCGCAAAAACAAAACACAAAACATATAAAATGAGAATATTTTCTTAAATACAGAAAATAAATATGTTTCATGGTTAGACTGCGATATCCCTGCCACTGTAAAATTTTATTCATAATGTGTTTTCTTGTGATCTGTTCCCATTCCTCCTGCAAAAGGGTGTTTGTTTGTTTATTTTCTTACCGTTGTTCAACTACAGTTGTCCCCATTTTTCCCCCACCACACCCCTACTGCCCCACCCATCCCTGCCTCCCACCCTCAAACCTACCCCCTTTAGCTTTGTCCGTGTGTGCTTTATACCTGTTCCTGGACTATCCATCCCCTTCTTTCTCTCATTAACCACCTCCCCTGACCCCTCTGGTTACTGTCAGTTTGTACTTTAGTTCCATGTCTCTGGTTCTATTTTGCTTGCTTGTTTGTTTTGTTGGTTAGGTTCCACTTATAGATGAGATCATATGGCATTTGTTTTTCACTGCTTAGCTTCTTTCACTTAGGATAATGCTCTCCAGTTCTATCCATGCTGTTGCAAAGGGTAGGAGCTCCTTCTTTCTTTCTGCTGCATAGTATTCCATTGTGTAAATATACCATAGTTTTTTGATCCATTCATTTACTAATGGGCACTTAGGTTGCTTCCAGCACTTGGCTATTATAAATTGTGCTGCCATGAACATTGGGGTGCATAGGTTCTTTTGGATTGGTGTTTCAAGGCTCTTAGGGTATAATCTCAGTAGTGGAATTGCTGGGTCAAAAGTCATTTTCATTTTTAGTTTTCTGAGAAAATTCCATACTGTTTTCCACAGTGGTTGCTCTAGTCTGCAATCCCACCAACAGTGCACTAGGGTTCCCTTTTCTTCACAACTTCTCCAGCACTTGTTTGTTGCTTTGTTTCTGATGGCCATTCTGACTGGTGTGAAGTGGTATCTCATTGTGGTTTTAATTTGCATCTCTGTGATGGCTAGTGATGCTGAGCATGTTTTCATATGTCTCTGAGCCTTCTGTATGTCCACTAGGAGAATTGTCTGTTGAAGTCCTTTGCTCATTTTTTTTTAAAGTGTATACTTTTTAAAAAAAATTTTTAAAGATTTTATGTATTTATTTTTAGAGAGGGAAGAGAGGGAGATAGAGAGAGAGAGAGAGAAACATCAATGTGCGGTTGCTGGGGGTTATGGCCTGCAACCCAGGCATGTACCCTGGCTAGGAATCGAACCTGGGACACTATTTGCTCATTTTTTAATTGGATTGTTTGTCTTCCTAGAGTGGAGTCATGTGAGTTCTTTATATATTTTGGAGATCAAGCCCTTGTCTGAGGTATCATTGGCAAATGTTTTCTCATACAGTTGGTTCTCTTTTCATTTTAATGTTGTTTTCTTTAGCCTTGCAGAAGCTGTTTATTTTGATGAAGTCCCATTTGTTTATTCTTTCCTTTATGTCCCTTGCTCTAGGGGACATATCAGTGAAAATATTGCTGCAAGGAATATCTGAGATTTTCCTGCCTATGCTTTCCTCTGGGACTTTTATGGTGTCACAACTTATATTTAAATCTTTTATCTACCTTGAATTTATCTTTGTGTATGGTATAAGTTGGTGATCAAGTTTCATTTTTTTGCATATAGCTGTCCAGCTCTCCCAACACCCTTTTTTGAAGAGGCTATTTTTACTCCATTTAATGCCTCTTCTCCCTTTGTCGAATATTAATTGACCATAGAGACTTGGGTTTATTTCTGGACTCTCTGTTTTGTTCCATTGGTCTATGTGTATGTTCTTATGCCAGCACCACACTGTTTTGATTATAGTGACCTTGTAATATAGTTTGATGTCAGGTATTGTGACCTCTCTTACTTTGTTTTTCATTCTCAAAATCACTGAGGCTAGTTAGGGTTGTTTATAGTTTCATGCACATTTTTGAAATGTTTGTTCTGAATCTGTGAAATATGTCATTGGTATTTTAATTGGAATTATTTTGAATCTATAAATTGCCTTAGGTAGTATGGGCATTTTGGTGATTAATTCTTCCATTCTGTGAACACAGTATATGCTTTTATTTTTTTGTGTCTTCCTTATAGCATTGTATTGTTTTCTGAGTACAGGTCTTTATCTCCTTGGCTAAGTTTATTTCTATGTACTTAATTATTTTTTGTTGCTATAGGAAATGGGATTTTTTTTTCTAGTTTCTGTTTCTGATATTTCATTGATGTACAAACATGCATTTGATTTCTGAATATTGACTTTCCACATCGACAAACCCCAAATCCATATATTAGGTCAAGTAGTTTTTTGGTAGAGTATATAGAGTTTTCTATATACACTATCAAATCATCTGCAAACAATGACAGGTGTATATCTTTCATTCCAATTATGGATGCCTCTAATTTCTTTTTATTGTTGGACTGCTGTGGCTAGAACTTCTAGTACCATGTTGAACAGAAGTGGTGAAAGTGGACATCCTTGTTGCTCCTGACCTTAGTGGGAAAGCTTTTAGTTTTTGCCCATTGAGCATGATGTTGGTTTGAGATTTATTGTATGTGGCCTTTATTGTGTTGAGTAATGCTCCCTCTACACCCACTTTGCTGAGTGTTTTTATTATAAATGGATGCTGTACCTTATCAAATGCTTTTTCGCATCTTTTGATATGATCATGTGATTTTTGTCTTTCCTTTTGTTTATGTAATGTGTTATTTGCATTGATTTGTATTTTACCATCCTTGAATCCTTGGGTTGAATCCCCCTTGATCATGATGTATGATCTTTTTAATGTATCGTTGGATGCAGTTTGCCAATATTTTGTTGAGGATTTTAGCATTAATGCTCATCAGTGATATTGGCCTGTACTTTTCTTTCCTTGTTGTGTCTTTATCTGATTTTGGGATTAGGATGATGGTGGCCTAATAAAAAGTGTTTGGAAGTCTTCTCTCTTTTTGGATTTTTTGGAATAGTCTGTGAAGAATAGGGGTTAGCTTTTCTTTGAATGTTTTGTAAAATTTTCCTGTGAAACCATCTGGTGCAGGGCTTTTGTATATCAAGAGTTTTTTGATTACTGCTTCAATTTCACCAGCTCTCATTGGTCTGTTCAGACTTTCTGTTTCTTCTTGACTCAGTTTTGGAAGATTCTATTTTTGTAGAAATTTGTCCATTTCACCCAGGTTTTCAAATTTCTTGGCATATAGCTGTTCATAGTAATTACTTATAGTTCTCTGTATTTCTGTGTTATCAGTTATAATTTCTCCTGTTTGGCATTGGATCGTGTTTATTTGGGTCCTCTGTCTTTTTTTCTTGATGAGTCTGGTTAAAGGCTTGTTGATTATCTTTTCAAAGACCATTCCTGGATTTATTGATGGTATGAATGTTCTTTTAGTCTCTTTGTCATTTAATTCTTCTCTAATCTTGGTTATTTCCTTCCTTCTACTGGCTCTGGGCTTGTTTGTTGTTGTTCCTCCAGTTCTTGTATATTTAGGGTTAGGTTGTTTATTTAAAATGTTTCTATCTTTTTTTGGTAGGCGTGTATGGCTATGAAGTTCCCTCTCATGACTGCCTTTGCTGTGTTCCATAGGTTTTGTACTGTTATGTGTACATTTTCATTTGTTTCCAGAAAGTTTTTGACATCTTGTTTGATCTCATTGTTAACCTATTCATTGTTTAATAACATGTTATTCAGTCTCCATGCATTTGAGTGTTTTTGAGTTTTTTCTGGAGGTTGGTTTCTAGTTTCAGGCCATGTGGTCTGAGAAAATGCTTGATATGATTTTAATTTTCTTGAATTTGCTGAGGCTTGTTTTGTGTCTTATCATGGGGTCCATCTTTGAAATGTTCCATGTGCATTTGAAAAGAATTTGTATTTTGCTTCTTTGTGGTGAAAGATTTGTGTATATCAATTAAGTCCATGTGATTTACATTGTTCAGTACCGTAATATCCTTGATTCTTCATTTGGAAGATCTATCCATTGTTGACAGTGGGGTGTTTAACACATAATTTTTATTTCACCTGTTTTAATAGAGATTGAGCCTCATCTCCCAGCACAGAGGATACAGGGGTGTGTCTTCTCAGATGAATGTGCCTGTAGTTTACATGGAGAGGAGGCAAGGGCCCTTCCCTGCAGGGCAGAACTTCTCCTGGAATGTCCAAATGGGAGTGGTTTTGTGGAGAGGGGTATGGATTACTTTTCACTCCCTGCCTCTCATTGTCCACATACACCTGACATAAACAGTTTAGTTTTCCCATTATTTCTGTCCTTACCAGAAGTGTTGTTATTAATTTTTGTTTTCTGCTGTTTCCACCACTTAGCAAAAACTGTCCAATGAGATACTTTATTATAGACCTACTCAGTGTTTCCTGATGTGAAGGAACAACTGTGAGGATTGCAGGTCCTTGTGCTCTTTTTAGTGGGTTTTAAGCCTCAGTTAATTAAAGAAGTGAAGGTGAGAAGGTGGTCTTTGTTGGACTACTGATTTTGCTGGGGAGTCTGGACTACATCAGACTCTTTTCCTTTCTTCTCTCTTTCTCTCTCCTGACTTGTTCTGACTTACTCCTCAGCAGTTGAAGAGGATGGATTCTGCACAGCTGAGAGCTATGAACTCAGTGTCCTGAGTTATATTCTCAGGTGTGTGCATGTGCAAGGACGTCTGTATTTTTGGGATGTATAGTTTGCTCTCTGTCCTCTGGGTCTGAATGATAGATTTGGAAGCATGTCAAATGCCTTGATTTGTTCTGCTGTTATAACTGTTTGGGGATGTGTATTTGTTTTCTTAATATATAAGGTGCCAGGTGGACAAAAGCAAGGGGAAGATTTTAAAAAGCTATTTTTGTATGTATTTTTTCAAAGTGCCATCTAGGAAAGGATTGCTGTTATAGGTTTCAGTTGAGGGGTGAGAAGAGCATAGAAGTCCTTCAGTCTGTGCCCTCCTTTCTCCAGGTGAACAGCTCTAGCTTATACTCAGAGCGACATTTGTGATTCTGAGATGTCATGTGCATGTCATTTCTGGTCCCAATTCCTGCCCATAATAGGCAGGTACAGGAGCCCCAGATTGTGGGATGTAGGGAGAAATATACCACATTTATGAAAATATAGGAACTTTTTGCTTTAAGAAAGTGAGAATTAGTACAACTTTTCTCTTGTTAGCTGTGTGCCTGAGAATGTGGCTTTTTAAATTGGGGGTTCTTCTTCCATTGAAATTCAGGAAAGTAGGAGGGTTGGAATATTTGTTTTTACTTCAGTCATGACATTAGCATTATACCTTAAAATATCTTCATCAGAATTCATTTTAGGGCCTGTTAGAAATATGTATTTACAGACTTTCTGGATCAGAATTGTAAAGGATTGGGGATTGGAAATACATATTTTAAAAAGCATCTGAAGTGATTTTTAAGTACACTGAAGTTTGAAAACCATGCTTATAGAGGGACAAGCAAACACCCCTGTTCAAAGGTCCGAAGCCATCTGGCAGCACTGGTGATGTGGCTGGTGTTGGTCTATGTAGCAAAAACTTTATGTAAAATATAGAAAAGATGAAGTAGTTACCTGAGCCTTTGGCTTCTGCTGGGATGGTCATCACCCTAATTGCCATAATAAAAATGAAAACCATTATGCTAAGTGAAATAAGCCAGATGGTGAAAGACAAATACTATATGATCTTACCTATAAGTGGAACCTAATCAATAGAACAAACAAGCAAGCAAAATATAGCCAGAGACACTGAAATTAAGAACAATATGACAGTAACCAGAGGGGAGGTGGGAGGGGATAATGGGGCAGGTAAAGGGGGAAGTGTTTTCAGTAACATGTATAAAGGGCACGTGGACAAAACCAAAGAGGGGGTAGGATCAAGGGTGGGAAGTGGGTATGGCTGGGGTAAGGGGGAGTGATGGGAATAAAATGGAGACAACCATACTTGAACAATAATTTAAAAAAAAAGAAAAAAATGAGGAAAAACTCATCTTGTTAGTTGTCCTTTGCCTGTCTGACTCATTCTCATAATTGGTGGGTGGAAAAGTCTAACTAGAACACCCTTGGAATTGTCTGTGCTTTAGTTATTCTGAAAAAAAAAAGATTGCTTTAGATTTATACAGTTAAGCAGTTTTGCAATGTGTTAAAATGGTTATAGTGGGTTAAAATTATCATTTTCTTGCCAGAGTTATAGTATAGCAATTGAATATTGTTTTAAATACAGAAAGTATCTAATTTTACAAAAACACTTATTTACTTCTTTTTTTTAAACAGGAAAAACTAACCCAAGAATGTGTATTTAGAGAACAGTTTGAAGAAAACTGGTATAACACGTACTCTTCAAATCTCTATAAACATGTGGACACTGGAAGACGATACTATGTTGCTTTAAATAAAGACGGGACCCCAAGAGAAGGAACGAGGACTAAACGCCACCAGAAATTCACACATTTTTTACCAAGACCAGTGGACCCCGACAAAGTACCTGAGCTATATAAGGATATTCTCAGCCAAAGTTGACAAAGACCATATCTTCACTTGAGCCCTTAAAAAAGTAACCACTATAAAGGTTCTGTGCAGTGGGTTCTTATTGATTAGCTGTCATCACATCTGCTCCACTGTTGCCAAACTTTGTCGCATGCATAACGTAGGATGGAGGCTTGGATGGGGACATGCTGATTTTGTCTTGCACTTAGGGGCCTGTCCTCTGGGAGGCCTGCCTGTGCCCACCTGTTTTATTGGGAGAAGAGGAGAGAAGATGGGATGGGGGGAGGATGTGAGTTTGGGAGTAGATAAGCAGCAGGGAATGCAAAGACAGGAGCAAAGTAGAGGATGATGGCCTGATGCATGCTGGGGAATAGGCAGACTTTCACATGTCCGATCAGCTGTCCTTCAGCCAGTATCAGCACAGCTACCGCACTTGGACTCATCAGGATCTGCTTGTGGCCTGCACAAGGACACACTGCATTTTCACAGGCATGGAGGGTGCAGTCTTACTTAAGAGACGTTTTCAGTTAATTCTCACTGGTACCATCCCAGTGAATTTAAAGCAAAGACCTCTTAGTAAAAAAAAAAATTAAATTTATTTATAGAAATTCCAAAGGCAACATTTTATTTATTTTATATATTTATTTATTATATAGAGTTTATTTTTAATGAAATATGTACAGGCCAGATAGGCATTTTGGAAGCTTTAGGCTGTGTAAGCATTAAATGGGAAAGTCCGCTATAAACCTGTGGTGAATTCATGCAAGTGACTATAACTTTGCATGGATATGAGAAATTCTGATGACCCTTAATGTACTGAAGGCGACAATCTCTTTTGTGCCCATATTATTGTAACTTATGCACATCATTCATGACACTGAGTATTCACTCTTCAGACTGCTTGTTTCATAGCTTATCCCAGAGGATTAAAGATAAACTGGGTCTCAAACTTTTATTTTGTGTCTGTACTATTTACTCTTTCGTAAGTGACTGATGTCATTCTTGTCACAGTTGGAAAATATGAGGGTCAGTATATATTTGACTTGTCTAAATCTCTTGCAGAATATACCAAAGCTAATCAGTAGCCATGCTTTTATTTTAGCTGGTCTCCAGAACAACAGGATGAATATCAAACATTGTACTGATTGAGAATTCTCAAAAAGGAAAAAAAAAAAAGCTTACATAGCACTGTTTTTTTTAAAGGGACACCTGAACTGGATTAGTAGGATCATTCTTGTAAATTTTTTATTTGTAAATTTGGTTATCAAATATGAAATTATAAAAGCACCGGAGGGGTCATTGTAACATCTTTTATAGAAAATTGCTTTTGGTGTGAACTGTCATAATACATGGTAACAGACCCTTCAAGTAAAACTTGCAAATGAAACTAATAGGTCTTCATTAATAATGACAACATGGGGAAAGTATTATACTTGTTGACTGTGTTGTGTTTTTAAAAAGGTCTTCATAAGCACTCAGTTTTTTTAGAGGGGAGGTTACTGTATAGAATATCTTTTACAAGGCTTTTATAAGATTTTATGCTGAAAAGCATAAGAATACATATTTCTTTAGTAGCAATAATTTTGGAACTTGCCTTTGGGCAAGGGGAACTATTCCTTACTATATCTAAGGAGAAAAGAGCCAAATTCTTAAAGCAATATTTACAAAAAAGGAATTTTTAACAAATTCTCATCCACAGGGAACAGTGTCTAGTCAGTTATGTTGGGAAATTGAAAGTGACAGTTAAAAATATGTGTTGGGATTTATGTAGCTAATTTTAAAATGTAATATTCCAACTTTGTTTTGCGCTGATGCACATTCTCTATGGAAAATAAATGTCACTGGTGAGTTAAAGCTGTTTCAAAGTAGAAATCTGTAACTTACTGACGTGAGCACATGTGGCCCTTCTGAGGTCCAAGCTGGAGCCCACAAAGCCCTCCTGTTGATGGGCATTAAGGAAATGTGAAGTCTAACCTCTGGAATTAAGAAATATTTGGGGGGAAAGGACTGAAGCGATGTAAGATAGTTGATTTATGATAAAGGCCAGAATGTGCTCTTTGTTTATTTTCTTGTTTTGTAAAAACTTTCTAAAGAGAAACTGCATTTAATCCCAAAACGTAGTAGTCTTATTTATTACTGAACCCTTTGCTGCTGCTAAAATGTGCACATATTCAGGCTTTAGTTTTTCCAAAAGGCATTTAATATTTTTTAACTGAAAAACATTAAACATCTAGTCACAGGGAAGAATTAAGTTTCTAGGATGTCATGGGTACAATATTTAGCAGTGAAAAAATTGATTTTAGATGATAACCAAAAGTAATCTTAAAGTAGCATGAGGTGCTAATTAGCCCAAAAGAAAGAAAAAAATTTGTGAAAAAGACTAAGAGCTCCATGCATTCCTAGAAAATGCTACTTAATGTCTACATTTGGAGTTATTTTTGTTTTGGTACCTGTTTTTTTTTTTTTTGAATAAAAATGTTATATACTTTTGGCAATGGATACAATAAACTGTAATGGTCTGTAAATAAATAAATATTGACTTATGAAATTTATATAAATAAGTGTTCTGGGAGAATAGGTGGCTCAGGGTTTTCGTGGGTATTGTCCTGTTGGGCAGCAGCAGAGCGAGTTATTCCCAGCTCATGGTTTTGCATCTGATTTTGTCCTAAGAGACCCAGAGCCCTTTGGACATCAGCCCTGAGCTACTGTGGAATGGGTGGCCCCAGTTTTCATAAGCAGATGCAAAGACAATGTAACAACTATGTTATTGGTGCTTACATATGCACCTTGGTTAAAGACTTAACAGGCTTGACTGACCCACACTCCCAACTGTCTTGTGAATATTCCAGGCAATGTCGAAGGATGTGCCAGGTTGGGGAACCTGTTCACACCAGGTCCTGTTGTGTAGATAAATGAATGGATTCAGTTTATGGTGTTTTCATTCTGTTTCATCTCACAAACACTACAACCTTGCGTGATTTCCTTGATAATCTGTAATTGTATGTAAATACATACAAGATTATGTAATTTGTGTAAAAATATAATTACAGACTTTTGAAAACTTTTTTTTTTGGTCCATTTTGGAGCTTCAAGTTATGTGCCTACATGAAGTTACGGAATTTTAAAAACATGCTCTTGTTCTTACAACTGTTGTGTGTATATTGAGGGGGGTGGGAGGTAGAGGATCAAGGGGGAGGAACAAACACAATCAGATGCCTTTTCTTTCTGTGAGCCTGAGACAGAGAAGCAGGTAACCTTCTGGGATGGGCATTTATGGAGTTGTAGCAAGGAAAACAGTGTGTGTGTGCACATTTATGTAGATGGGTGAATGGACAAAGTCATACTGTTTGAGGTCAAATTCTGCTTGATGAATGATTTGACCTTGAAATGTGCTAAATTTAGATTCACTATTTCAGTCACTTGCACAAAAGAGCAATGCATTGGTGGGGCGGAGAGTACATCAGATGCATTCAGATGACGTGTTGGCCACCAAGCCCCTCTTGAGGGCATGTGTGTCATAAATGTTATATAACACCCATGTGTGTCCATAGACATTGCACATTTATTTAAATTGTTTTGTCACTTCATTTATTTTGAGTTCTGGTAAAGTTTCTGGGAACATATTATCTTGGCATTCTCATGGAATTTTAAAAAGTGTATTTCTTGAGCCCAAAACACCCCTAGACAATTTAGGACATATGTTGCCTAATTTAATTTAATTTAATTTAATTATTATTTTAATTCCCATCTCTTCATCCTTGCCCCTTTGGCAACTATCAGCTTGTTCTCTATGAGTCTGTTTCTGTTTTGTTTATTCATTTATTTGATTATTTTTTTTAGATTACACATAAATTAGATAATATGATATTTGTCTTTCTCTGACATTTCACTTAACATTGTACTCTCTAGGTCCATCCATGTGGCAAATGGCAAGATTTCATTCTTTTTATAACAGTCATATTCCATTGTGTATATAGACCACATTATCTTTATCCATCTATTGATGGACACTCAGGTTGCTTGCATATATTGGCTATTGTAAATAATGCTCTAGTGTAAATACCCAGGTGTGGAATTGCTGGGTCATAAGGTAGTGCTATTTTTCACTTTTTGAGGAATCTCTGCACTGTTTTCCACAGTGGCTATACCAATTTGCATCCCTACTAACAATGCATAAGAGTTCCCTTTTCTCCACATCTTTGCCAACACTGCTGATTTATTGACAGCCATTCTAACAGGTGTGAGGTAATGTCTCATTATGGTTTTTATTTGCATTTTCTTGAGGATTACTGATGTTGAGCATTTTTTCATATGTCTATTGGCCATCTGTATGGTTTGTTTATTTATTTTTTTGAAAAATGTCAGCTCAGTTACTCTGCCCATTTTTTGAACCTTTATTATATATATATTTTTACTACCATTCTGTCCTCTTAAACCCCCTTGCCCCCAGCAATCCCCAAGCCATTGTCCATGTTCATGAATCCTCTTTCCTTTTTGCTCAGTCCCTCCACCCCCCCAAATTCCCCTCCGCCCATTAGCTGTCATGTATTTTCCATCTCTGTGTCTGTCCCCCTTTTCCTTATTCAGTTTGTTTGTTAGATTCACATATGAGTGAAATCACATGGTATGTATCTTTCTCTGACTGGCTTATTTCACTTAGCAGAATGTTCTCCAGGTCCACCCATACAAAGGGTAAAATTTTCTTCTTTTTTACAGCAGAGTAGAATTCCATTGTGTAAATGCCCCGTAGTTATTTTACCCAGTCATCAACTGATCGACACTTGGGCTGCCTCCAAATCTTGGTGAGTGTAAATAACACTGCAATGAACATAGGGGTGCTTATGTTCTTTCAAATTAGTGTTTTGGGTTCTCTAAGATATATTTCCAGAAGTGGGCTTGCTGGGTCAAAAGGCAGATCCATTCTTAATTTTTTGAGGTATCTCCATACTGCTTTCCACAGGGGCTGTACCAGTTTGCGTTCCCACGAATAGCGCAAAGGGGTTCCCCTTTCTCCACATCCTCTTCAGCACTTGTTTTTTGATTTATTGACGATAGCCATTCTGACAGGTGTGAGATGGTATCACATTGTGGTTTTTATTTGCATTTCACTGATGGTTAGTGATGTTGAGGATCTCTTCTCATATGTCTATTGACCAGCTATATATACTCTGGAGAAGTGTTTATTCAGGTCCTTTGCCCGCTTTTTAATTGGGTTGTTTGTTTATTTGGTGTTGACTTTTGTAAGTACTTCATAAAATTTGGATAATAATCCCTTATCAGATGTATTGGAGAATATGTTCTCCCATTATGTGGGTTGTCTTTTTATTTTGTTGATGATTTCCTTCAATGTGTAAACCTTTTTAGTTTGATGAAGTCCCATTTGTTTCCCTTGCCTGGGGAGATATGTCTGGCAAAAAAATTTCTACAAGCAATGTCTGAGATTTTGCTGCTTATGTTTTCTTCTGGGATTTTTATGGTTTCGGGTCTAACATTTAAGTCTTTGATCCATTTTGAACTTGTTTTTGCGTGTGGTGTAAGAAGGTGGTCTAGTTTCATTTTCCTGCATTCATCTGTCCAGTTTTCCCAACACCATTTATTGAATACACCATCTTTAGCCCATTGTATGTGCTTGCTTCCTCTGTGGAATATTAATGGACTGTAAATGTGTGGGTTTATTTCTGGGTTCTCTATTGTGTTCGATTGATCTCTGTGTCTGTTTTTATGCTTTTTTGATTACTATGGCCTTGTAGTTATAGTTTGGTATTAGGTAGTGTGATCCTCCAACTTTGTTCTTTTTTTTTTTTTTTTTTTCAGGATTGCTGTTGCGATGCAGGGCCATTTGTATTTCCATATAAATTTTTTGAAATATTTCTTCTGGTTTTGTGAAATATGTCACTGGAATCTTGATAGGAATTGTGTTGAATCTATAGATTCCTTTGGGTAGTATGGACATTTTAATGATGCTAATTTGTCCTATCCATGAACACAGTATGTGCCTCCACTTATTTGTATGTTCTTCAATTTCTTTCTTCAGTGTCATAATTTTCCAAGTACAGGTACTTTACATCCTTGATTAGGTTTATTCCTAGTATTTTATTCTTTTTGAAGAAATTGTAGATGGTATTGTTTTCTTAATTTCCCTTTCTGGTTAGTTTGTTATTGGCATATAAAAATGCAACTGATTTCTGAATATTAATTTTGTATCCTGATACTTTGCTGAATTAATTAATCAGGTCTAGTAGTTTCTTTTTTTTTCTTTTTTTTATTATTTTTTTAATCATTGTTCAATTTTTTTTAAAGGTTCTTTTTTTTCTTTTTTTATTATTTTTTTAATCATTGTTCAATCTGTTCTAGTAGTTTCTTGATGGCATCTTTGGGGTTCTCTATGTATAGTGTTATGTCACCTGCAAATAAAGACAGTTTTACTTCTTCTTTTCCAATTTCGATGTCTTTTATTTCTTCTTTTTTGATTGCTTGTGGCTAGGACTTCCAATACTGTGTTGAATAAGAGAGGTGAAAGTGGACATCCCTGTTTTGTTTCCAGTCTTAAGAGGAACATTTGTTGTTTTGCCTATTGAGTTTAATGCTGGCAGTGGAGTTTTCATACATGGCACTTTACTACATTTAGGTATGTTCCCTCTATTTCCATTTTGCTGAGAGTTTTATCAAAAATGTGTGCTGGAGTTTATCAAAAGCTTTTTCTGCATCTATTGATATGATTATGTGGTTTTTATCCTTCATTTTGTTTATTTGGTGGATCACATTAATTGATTTGCAAATGTTGTACCATCATTGCCTGCCCAGAAAAAAATCCCACTTGATTATGATGTTTGATCTTTTTGATACATTGTTGTATTTGGTTTGCTAATATTTTGTTGAGGTTTTTAGCATCTATGTTCATCAGTGGCATTGGCCTTTTATTATTTTCTTTTTAGTATCTTTATCTGGTTTTGGAATTGGAATAATTGCTGGCCTTGTAAAATTAGTTTGGGAGGCTTCCCTTCTTTTGAATCTTATGAAATAGTTTGAGAAGTAGAGGTGTTTGTTCTTCTTGGAATGTTGGTAAAATTCACCTATGAAGTCATCCAGTCTGGGGTTTTTTTGTGAAGGAGTTTGTGTATTACTGCTTCAAGTTCATTTGGTAAAATCTGTCTATGGAGATTCTCTGATTCTTTCTGATTTAGTTTTGGAAGATTGTATGTTTCTAAGAATTTATCCATTTTGTCTAGGATGTTGGCATATAATCATCCATAATATTTTTTAAAAGATTTTATTTATTTATTTTTAGAGAGGGAAGGGAGGGAGAAAGAGGGAGAGAAACATCAATTGTGGTTGCTGGGGGTCATGGCCTGCGACCCAGGCATGTGCCCTGACTGGGAATTGAACCTGCAACACTTTGGTTTGCAGCCTGCACTCAATCCACTGAGCTATGCCAGCCAGGGCTATATTTTCTTAAAATCTTTTGTATTTCTTTGGTGTAAGTCATTATTTCTTCTCTTTAATTTCTGATTTTATTTATTTAGGCTCTTTCTCTTTTTATCTTGATGAGTCTGGTTAAAAGTTTGTCAATCTTGTTTATCTCTTCAAAGAACCAGCTCTTGGATTCATTGGTCTTTTGCATCCTTTTTCCAGACTAAATTTCATTTATTTCTGCTCTGATCTTAATTATTCCCTTCCTTATACTCACATTGGGCTTTGTTTTTTGTTCTTTTTCAAGTTCCTTTAAGTATGAAGCTAGATTGTTTATTTGAGCTTTTTCTTATTTTATTTGTTTATTTGTTTTTTGGAGACAGGCCTTAGTGAGATGAATTTCCCTCTTAGGATTGCTTTCCCAGTGTCCCACAAATTTTGGATTGTGTGTTCTCATTTTCATTTATTTCAAGGTATCTTTTGATTTCTTCTTTGATCTCCTTTTTGGCTCATTCATTGTTTAAGGACATGTTATTCAGCTTCCATGTCTTTGCATATCTTTCAGTGTTATTCTTTTGATTGATTTCTAGTTTTATAGCATTGTGGTAAGATAATGTGCTTGATATGATTTCAGTCTTCTTAAATTCATTGAGACTTGTTCTGTGTCCTAGCATGTGGTCTATCCTAGAATACATTCCATGTGCACTTGAAAAATATGTATATTCTGCTGCTTTGGGATGAAATGCTCTGAAGATGTCTATTAAATCCATTTGATGTAGTGTATTATTTAAGGCTGCTGTCTCCTTGTTGATTTTCTGTGTGGAAGATCTATCCATTGAAGTCAATGGGGTGTTCAAATCTTCAACTTTTATTGTATTTCTTTCAATTTATTCTTTTATGTCCATCAAGATTTGTTTCATATACTTAGGTGGTCCTATGTTGGTGTGTAAATGTATACTATGGTTATATACTCTAGTTGGATTGTCCCCTTTATCAGTATGTAGTGTCTTTCTTTGTCTCTTACTATAGCCTTGGTTTTAAAGTCTATCTTCTCAGATGTAAATATTGCTACCCCAGCTTTTTTTCTTTTCCATTTGCATGGAATATCTTTTTCAATCCCTTTACTTTTAGTCAGTGTGTTTCTTTTGATCTGAGATGGATCTTTTGGAAGAAGCATGTATATGGGTCTTGTTTTCTTATCCATTCAGCTACCTTTTGTGTTTTGATTGGAGCATTTAATCCATTTACATTTAAGGTGATTATTGATAGATAGATATGTAATGCCACTTTATTGTTAGACGGTTTTCCTCTTTTTTTTTTTTTTTGTCTTTCTCCTCCTCCTCCTTCTTAAAGCAAGCCCTTTAACATTTGTAGCAGTATTGGTTTGGTGTTAACAAACTCTTTTAACTTTTTCTTGTCTGGGAAGCTCCATATTTCTCCTTTGATTTTAAATAATAGCCACTTGCTGGGTATAGTAGCCTTGGTTGTAGGTCCTTGCTTTTCATCACCTTGAATATTTCACACCACTTCCTTCTGGCCTGAAATGTTTCTGATGAGTAGTCAGATAATAGTCTAATTGGTGCTCCCTTATAAGTAACTACTTGCTTTTCTCTTGCAGCTGTTAGGATTCTCTCCTTATCTTTGTCATTTTAATTATGGTGTGTCTTGGTGTAGGACTCTTTGGTCCAACTTGTTTGGGACTCTCTAAACTTCCTGAACTTGTGCAACTTTTTCCTTTACCAGATTAAGGGTGTTTTCAGTTATTATTTCTTCAGATAGGTTCTCAATCCCTTGTTCACTCTCTTCTCCTTCTGGCATCCCCATAATGCAGAGGTTATTACACTTCATGTTGTCCAAGATATTTCTTAAGTTCTCTTAATTTTTTAAAAATTCTTTTTTCTTTTTGCTGCTCTGCCTGATTGTTTCTTTCTACCCTGTCTCCCAAAACATTGATTTAGTCCTTTGCTTGATCTAACCTACTGTTTATTCTTTTCAATGTATTATTTATCTTAGGTATTGCATTCTTTGTTTCTGACTGATTCTTTTTCATAGTTTCTATGTCTTTTTTTTTGTGCTATTGAGTACCTTATATCATTAAACTATCTGATAAATGGTTTACTTATCATTTCATCTAGTTCTTCTGGAAAATTCTCTTGTTCTTTCATTTGGTGTCTATTTCTTTGCCTTCCCATTTTGGTTGTTTTGTGTTTTCTACCTTAGATGTTAAACTAATCAACCAACAAACCAAACACTTGTTAATCTAATCAATCTTTAATCAGCAGTCAGGCTTAAGCACCATGTGGTGGGGTAGAGTAATTCCTGTTGGAATTCCTGGTGGAGGTATTGCTTCCTCTCAAGCTGATGCCATTGAGAGGAGTGCTGTGCCTGAGAGAGTTGGCTTCTGCAGTATGGGGGATGACTCAGCACCAGTATCCGGGAGGCTGTTCCCTCAGTTCTTTCTCCAGAGTCACCAAGCCCAGAATCCCCTCAAGCATCTCTAGTCCAGTCTGTACTCCCTTTGTCACCATTCAGGATGAATGGCTGCAATGAAATTTTATTCTTTGGCCCTTAAATAGGCTCTCTGTCTGCAGCAGTCTCTCCTGGATGACAGAACCCCTGCTGCTTTTCACTGCTGGATGTTATCTGGGTTCCTTTCTGGCTCCCGTGGTGTGGGCTGGAGAGCTCAGCTTGGGGTTTAGACCCCACATTTCTTGGGGGAACACCCCAAACAAAAACATCCCTCGTGCACTTCAACTGCTGCCCATGGGAGCCCAGCCAGCCTTCTTATGTCTCCTCTGCACTCTCTGCCAGTCACATTGTACTGATGTATTTTCTTCTGTCTGTCCATGTTTGTAAGTCTTCTCTCTAGCTAGTGTTCAGCTGGTTATACAAAATGATCTCTCTACAATTTAGTGGTAATTCCAGATTGGTCCTGGGAGGAGGTTAGTATAACTTTCACTTACTCCACTGACATCTTGGATCTCCTGCCCATTTTTAAATTGGATTGTTTGGTTATTTTTGGTGTTAAGTTGTATGAATTCATTATATATTTTGGATATTGACTCCTTATCAGATGTATCACTTGCTAATATGTCTTTTGTGTCAAGCATTTCCATTTATATTAAAAAACATTTTAAAAGTTATTTTATTGTTCAGTTACAGTTGTCTGCATTTACCACCCACCACCCCCCCTCCAACCCAGCCAAACCTCCCTCCCTCCCTTGCTTCCATCCCCCATCTTGGTTCTGTCCATGCATCCTTCATAGTAATTCCTGAAAACTATATTATCCCCTCCCAATCCCCTCTGGTTACTGTCAATTTTTCTTAATTTCAGTGTCTCTGGTTAAATTTTGCTTGTTTTTTTCTTTTGTTGATTATGTTCCAGTTAAAGGTGAGGTCATATGGTATTTGTCCCTTATTGCCTGGCTTATTTCACTTAGCATAATGTTCTCTAGTTACATCCATGCTGTTGAAAAGTGTGGAAGCTTCATCTTTCTTTCTGCTATGTAGTATTCCATTGTGTAAATGTACCATAGTTTTTTTTGACCCATTTACTTACTGTTGGACACTTAGGATACTTCCAGCACTTGGCTATTGTAAATTGTGCTGCTATGAATGTTGGGGTGCATAGGTTCTTTTGTTTTGGTGTTTAAAAGTTCTTAGGGTATAATTCTAGCAGTGAAATTGCTGGGCCAAAAGGCAGTTCCATTTTTAGTTTTCTGAGGAAATTCCACACTGTTTTCCATAGTGGCTGCACCAGTCTGCATTCCCATCAACAGTGCACTAGAATTATTGATTAGTATGTACTCAATGCCATTTTAATTAGTCTCTGTAGTTCTCTTCTGTTTCTTCTTGCCTTGATCTCTTCCCTCATAGTTTGCTGTTTTCCTTTAGTTTTTTTTTTTTAGGTTCATTTTTTTCACTTTTATTTATTTGTTTTTAACATTTTTTATTGTTGTTCAAGTACAGTTTTCTGCTTTTTCCCCCTACCCCTCCCCACCACCCCATTCCTCCCCACTTCCTTCTCCTGTTTCCACCCCCATTGTTGTTGTCCATGTGTCCTTTAAAATTGTTCCTGTAAACCCTTCACCCTTTTTTCCCATTATTGCCTTCCCTCTCCCATCTGGTCACTGGCAACTTGTTCTCAATTTCAATGCCTTTGGTTATATTTTTCTTGCTTGTTCCTTTTGTTGATTAGGTTCCTGTTAAAGGTGAGATCATATGGTATTTGTCCCTTATGCCTAGCTTATTTCACATAGCATAATTCTCTCCATTTCCATCCATGCTGATGCAAAGGATAGGAGCTCCTTCTTTCTTTCTGCTGCATAGAATTCCATAGTGTAAAGTACCACAGTTTTTTGATCTATTCATTTACCGATGGGCACGTATCTTGCTTCCAGCACTTGGCTATTGTAAATTGTGCTGCCATGAACATTGGGGTGCATAAGTCCTTTTGGATTGGTGTTTCAGTGTTCTTAGGATATAATCCTAGCAGTGAAATTGCCAGGTCAAAAGTCAGTTCCATTTTTAGTTTTCTGAGGAAATTCCATATTGTTTTCCACAGTGGTTGCACCAGTCTGCATTCCCATAAACTGCACTAGGTTTCCTTTTCCTCCACAGCCTCTCCAACACTTGTTGTTCATTGCTTTGTTTATGATGGCCATTCTGACCGGTGTGAAATTGTATCTCATTGTGGTTTTAATTTGCATCTCTCTAATGGCTAGTGATACTGAGCATCTTTTCATGTCTCTGGACCCTCTGAATGTCCTCCTTGGAGAAGTGTCTGTTCAAGTTTTTTGCCCATTTCTTAATTGGTTTGCTTGTCTTCTTAGAGTGGACTCATGTGAGTTCTTTATATATTTTGGAGGTCAAACCCTTTTCTGAGGTATCATTGGAAAATATGTTTTCCCATACAGTTGATTCTCTTTTTATTTTAATACTGTTTTCTTTAGCCATGCAGAAGCCTTTTATTTTGATGAGATCCCATTTGTTTATTCTTTCCTTTATGTCCCTTGCTCTAGGGGACATAATTGGTTAAAATATTGCTGTGTGGAATATCTGGGGTTTTTCTGCCTATGTTCTCCTCTAGGACTTTAATGGTGTCATGACTTATATTTAATTCTTTTATCCACCTTGAATTTATTTTTGTGTATGGTATAAGTTGGTGATCAAGTTTCACTTTTTTGCATGTAGCTGTTCAGATCTCCCAACACCATTTGTTGAAGAGGCTATTTTTGATCCATTATATACTTCTTCCCCCTTTGTCAAATATTAATTGACCATAGAGACTTAGGCTTATTTCTGGGCTCTCTGTTCTTTTCTATTGATCTGTGTATCTGTTCTTATACCAGTACCAGACTGTTTTGATTACAGTGATCTTGTAATACAATTTAATATCAGGTATTGTGATCCTTCATACTCTGTTCTTCTTTGTCAAAATTGCTACAGTTTTTTGGGTTAGTTTATGTTTCCATATAAACTTTTGAATTTTTTTTCTATATCTTTGAAATATCTCATTGGTACTTTAATAGGGATTGCATTGAATGTATGAATTGCTTTGGGTAGTATGGACATTTTGATGATGTTAATTCTTCCAATCCATGAATACAGTATATGTTTCCATTTGTGTCTTCCTTAATTTCTTTCTTCACTGTTGTGTAGTTTTCTGAGTACAGGTTTTTTATCTCTGGTTAGGTTTATTCCTAGGTACTTTATTTTTCTTGTTGCTATATCATCAGAGTTTTTTCCTGATTTCTGTTTCTAATGTTTCACTGTTGATATACAAAAATGCCTTTGATTTCTCCATATTGACTTTGTATCCTGTTTTTTGTCAAATACATTTATTAGGTCGAGCAGTTTTTTGGTAGAGTATATAGGATTTTCTGTGTACACTATCATGTCATCTGCAAACAATGACAGTTTTGTTTCCTCTTTTCCAATTGCCTTTTATTTCCCTTTCCTGTCTGACTGCTGTGGCTAGGACTTCCAATACTATGTTGACTAGAAGTGGTGAAAGTCAACAACCTTGTCTTGTTTTTGATCTTAGTGGGAGAGGTTTTAGTTTTTGCCCATTAAATATGCCCATTGATTATGATGCCCATTGGGTATGATTTTGGCTGTATGTCTTTCATATATGGCCTTTATTATGTTGAAGAATGCTCACTCTATTCCCACTTTGCTGAGTGTTTTTTATCATAAATGGGTGCTGTACCTTATCAAGTGCTTTTTCTGCACCTATCAATACGATCATGTGATTTTTATCTTTGCTTTTATTTATGTGATGTATTACTTTTATTGATTTGCAAATATTGTCCCATCCTTGCATCCCTGGGATGAATCCTACTTGGTCATGGTGTATGATCTTTTTAATGTATTGCTTAATGCAGTTTTAATGCGGTTTGCCAGTACTTTGTTGAGGATTTCAGGGTCTATGATCATCAGTGATATTGGCCTGAGGTTTTCTTTCTTTGTTGTGTCTTTATCTGTTTTTGGGTTTAGGATGATGCTGGCTTCATGAAAAGAGTTTGGGAGTCTTCTGTCGTCTTGGATTTTTTTGAATAGTCTGTGAAAGATAGGGGTTAGCCCTTCCTTAAATGCTTTGTAGAATTCTCCTGTGAAATCACGCAGTCCAGGGCTTTTGTGTGTTGGTAGTTTTTTGATTACTTCTTCAATTTCATCAGCTGTTATTGGTCTGTTAAGGATTTCTGCTGCTTCTTCATTGAGTTTTGGAAGATTATATTTTTCTAGGAATTTGTCTATTTCACCTAGGTTTTCAAATATCTTACCATATAGTTCTTTGTAGTAATTTCTTACAGTCCTTTGTATGTCTGTGGTATTGGTTGTAATCTCGCTTTCATTTCTGATTCTGTTTATTTGGGTCCTCTGTCTTTTTTTTTCTTTTGATGAGTATGCTTAAAGGCTTGTTGATTTTGTTTATCTAGTCAAAGAACCAGTTGCTGGATTTATTGATCCTTAGAATTGTGCTTTTACTCTCTAGGTCATTTACTTGTGCTCTGATCTTGGTTATTTCCTTTCTTCTACTTGCTCTGGGCTGTCTTTGTTGTTGGTCCTTGGTTCGTGTAGGTGTAGGGTTAGGTTGTATATTTGAAATGTTTCTATTTTGTTTAGGTAGGCCTGTAGCATTATGAACTTCCCTCTCAGGACTACCTTTGCTGTGTCCCATAAGTTTTGGGTTGCTGTGAGTTAATTTTCATTTGTTTCCAGAAACTTTTTGATTTCCTTCTTGATCTCATTCTTGACCCATTCTTTGTTTCACAGCATGCAATTAAATCTCCATGAGTTTGAGTGTTTTTGAGTTTTTTCCTTGAGGTTGGTTTCTAGTTTCAGGACGTTGTGGTCTGAGAAGAAACTTTCTATGATTTCAATTTTCTTGAATTTGTTGAGGCTCGTTGTGTGTCCAGTATGTGGTCTATCTTTGAACATGTTTCATGTGCATTTGAAAAGAATATATATTTTGTTTTTTGGGGATGAAGGGCTCTATATATATCAGTTAAGTTCATTCCATCTAGGTCATTGTTCAATGCCACAATATCTTTGTTGATATTTTGTTTGGAAGATCTATCCATTTTTGACATTGGGGTGTTGAAATCCCCTACTATAATTTTGTTGCTGTCAATATCTTGAAGTTCTCCAAGGTTTTCTTTATGTATTTGGGTGTTCCTATGTGGGTGCATATATATTTATAATATTTATGTCTTCTTGATGGATTCTACCCTTCAGTATTATGAAGTGACTGTCTGGGTTTCTGTTTATGGTGCTTTTTGAAGTCTATTTTGTCTGATATGAGTATTGCTACTCCAGCTTTTTTTCCCCTGTTCGTTTGCTTAGAAAATTTATTTCCAGCCCTTCACTTTCAGTCTGTGTAGGTCTTTTGTTGTGAGGTGGGTCTCTTGTAGGCAGCATATGTGTGGTCATGCTTTCTTATGCATTCAGCTATTCTATATCAGTTGAGTGGAGCATTCAATCTTTATGATTAAGGTTATTATTGATAGGTGGTTACTCACTGCCATTTTTTTTGTACCTGTGTTCCTCTGTCTCTCACTCTTTTCCTTCCTTTTTTTAAGGCAGAACCTTTAGCAACTCTTGAATAGCTGGTTTGGAAGAGGTGTATTCTTTGAGGCTTCTTTTGTCTGGGAGGCCCCTTATTTGGCTTTTGAGTTTAATTGAGGGCCTTGGTGGATCAAGTATCCCTGGTTGTAGGCCTCTGGTTTTCATTACTTGGCAAATTTTTTGCCATTCCTTTCTGATTTCAAGCTTTTCCAATGAGAAATCAGCTGCTAGCCTTATTGGGGTTCCTTTGTATGTTACTTCTTGTCTCTCCCTTGCTGCTCTTAAGATTCTCTCTTTGTCTTGGAATTTTGCCATTTTAATTATGATGTGTCTTGAAGAGGAACCCCTCTTTGGGTTCCTCTTGATTGGGCCTCTTTGTGTTTCCTGGATTTGTGTGACTTTTTCTCTCATCAAATTAGGGAAATTTTCCATCATTACCTTTTCAAACAGGTTTTCTATCCCATGCTTTTCTTCTTCTCCTTCTGGTGTCCTTATTATGCAGATATTATTACATTTCACATTGTCTTGCAGCTCCCTTACTATCTGTTCATTCTTTCTGAGTCTCTATTCCTTTTCTTGCTCTTTCTGGGTATTTTTTTCTACCTTGTCCTCTAGCTCGTTGATTTGATCCTCTGCTTCATCAACCTGCTTGTAATTCCCTCTAGTTTGCTTTTTATTTCTGAGATTTTAGTGTTCATTTCTTCCTGGTTTTTGTTTATAGTTTCTATTTCCTTTTTTATGCTTATGTAGTTCTCACTCAATTCCTTGTAGTTGTTTGTGAGTTCCTTGAGCATCTTTATAACCATTATTTTGAATTCTATATCTGATAGTTTGGTTACCTCTATTTTGTTTAGCTCTTTTAGTGGGGAGTCTTCCACTAATCCTTTTGATTGCATGGTCTTTTTTGTCTCCCCATTTCAGTTGACTTTTTGTTTGTTTCTGCGCTTTCTGATGTTTTGCTTTGTTGGTTGTCTTTGTAGGGTGAACTTCTATGTTAGGAATTCTGTGAGGTTCAGTGGTGTGGTCTCTTTGACTTCCTTGTCTTGACCCTCTAGATTTGCCCTTTTCTGTTTGTTTGGGCTCTGTTGTTGTACTTGGGTTTTTACCTTTTGGTGCTTCCTTTGTGGGTGGCTTTCCTCCTTCAGCAGGTATAGTAATATTTCCAGCTCCCACCTATTCTTGTATGTGATCAGTGGCAGGGGTTAGGCAAAATAGATTAAGACAGCAGGAGAGTATTTTATGGGATTTAAAGTACCAACAAATAGAGAAAAGATAGGAGCATTAACTGTGATATTTCACCCAACTAGCCACATTTTATAAAACATGAAAGAGAGATAAGATTATTATTAGAGGGGAGGATGATTGTGAGCTGAATACAGAAAACAGAATGCTTGTGCAAGATTAGATGATGAGATATAGTGAAATTAAAGGATAGAAAGCAGGTGTGGTATGGGAGAGAGTAGAGTTAACCGCAACAACAATAATCCTTAGGATTGAAGTGAAGTGGGTTAATAAGATCAGGGATGGTTGCTGTGTAGTATGTACAATTGTATGGAACAATTATTTACAATAGTACTTGCTGCCATCCTGTTTCTCCTGTTTAGGTTCATTTCTGTTTGTTCTTTGTGTGCTTGTAGGTTTTTAGTGTGTGGTTGCCATGAGGTCTATGTTCAACAGTCTATTTTAATAGTAGTTTAAGTTCAAATATATTGTATAAGGACTACATTTTTTTTACTTCCCCTCGCTACTTTATGGCATTGATGCCATATTTTAGATCTTTTGTGTTGTGTATTAACTTCTTACTGTAATTTGCATTGAGTTTTTTCTTTTAACTTTTGTAGTATTTTTTTTACATGTCAGATTGCTGTATTTTTTCTTTTAATATTTGGTTCTACCTTTGAGGATTTTTTCTTTCTCACATTAAAAAAAAATTCTGTCATGGCCTTCCCTTTTCTAGTGAAAGAAGACCCTTTAACATTCCTTGTAAAGCTGGTTTAATGGTGGTTAAGTTCTTTAGTTATTGCTTGTCCCAGAAAATCTTTATTTCTCTTTCAATTCTGAATGATAACCTTGTTGGGTAAATTATTCTAGGTTGTAAGATCCTTTCATTGAGCACTTTAAAGATATTTTGCCATTCCTTCTAGCTTGTAAGGTTGCTGTTGAAATATCACCCAGTGGCCTGATAGGATTTCCTTTGTACAAAACTTATTTTTCTCTTTCTTTCTTCAAGATTGTCTCTTCATCTTTAACTTTGACCAGTTTAACTAAAGAACATGTCTTGCTATGGGTCTTTTTGGGTTCATTTTTTTAGAACTCCTTTTGCTTCCTGGACCTGGGGGTCTGTTTTCTTTCTCAGGTTAGGAAAGTTTTCAGCCATTATTTCCTTAAATAGAGTTTTTGTTCCTTTCTGTCTTTCTTCTTTTTCTGGGATCCATATAATGCAAACATCTGAGTGTTTGATATTATTTATCCTGGAGGTTTCTTAAATAATCATTTAGCTTTCTAATTTTTGAAATTATTTTTTTTTCTCTTCTGATTAATTTCCACTAGTCTGTCTTCTATGTCCCTGATCCATTGTTCTGTGTTACATAATCTGCTGTTGATTCCTTCTAATGTGTTTTTTACTTCAGGTGTATTCTTCAGGTCTGCTAGCTTTTTTCTTATACTTTCTAACTTAGTTTTTAAGTCCCCACCTGGGGTACATTTTTAGAATTGATTTTAGAGAGAGAGGAAGGGAGGGAGAGAGGAGAGAGGAGAGAGAGAGAGAGATGCGTGAGAGAGAAACATTCATCTATTGCCTCCTGTATACTCCCCAACCGGGAATCTAACCCACAACCTGGGTACATTCTCTGACCAGGGATCAAACTACAACCTTTTGGTGTATGGCTCCAACTAATTGATCCATCCAACTAGGGCTATTTTCTAACTCTATGTTGAAGTTTTCCCTTAGTTCCTCTATTCCACTCAAGCTTGGAGAACATCCTTATGACCATTTCTTTGCATTCTTTATGAGACAAACAACTTATATCCATTTAATTGGGGATTTTTTTTCTGGGACTTTTTTCTTCATTTGAAAGATATTCTTCTGTCTTTTAATTTAGTTTTGTTTTAAAAATTTGTTTGACTTTCTATGAATATTTTCATAGTTTATTTATATGAATTAGAAAAAATAGCTCTCTCTTCCAGTGTTGGAAAATTGGCCTATATAGAAGTCTCTGTATAGACTCTGTGTGCTGGGTGCTTCTGACAGGCAGGTATATAGGAGCCATGCAGTTGCTTAATGCATCTGGGGCACTGGTCAACCTAAGTGGGGCAGCTCTGGGTGGGGCAGCTCTGGGTGGGGAGGCCAGCTGTGTGTAGTAATGTTCTGTTGATCTTGCTTGCTCCTTTGTTTGGGTCAAAATGAGCCCAGATGATGTGTCCAGGAACACACTGCAACTACTTTGTAGGCTGGCCAGAGCATCTGCATAGAAGCCCTGTCCACCCCATGGAGGCGGAAGGGACATATACGATAGCAGAGGGATCCTGCAGGTCCTAGCCTCTCTATTTGATCTCTTCCTCTTGTTTGTTGCTCATTCAGTGTTCAGTGGTCTTGCAAAAGTAATGCTACCTATTGTACTTACATGCATATTTGACTATGCTCACAGAGAGGATGAAGTCAGTGTTCTCCTACTTGGACCTCCTGGTATTGTAAATTTTAAAATTGATATTTTTTTGTGAAAAGTGGAACAGAAAGTAAGTAATTATAAGGATAAACTGGACTACCTCTATCAGCAGATATCCCCAAAATCTTGGACTTGGGTTTGTAGAATGAACCCTGGCCACAGCAAGTTGGTTACAAAGGTGTGATCAGTGCCTTAGCATGTGATTTCTGCCTTTTACTTGCAGTGTGCCTTGGTGGCTGTTGCTCTTAGGTATTTAGAAGAATTTTTCCATTTTTATTGAGATATAAATGACATACATCACTGTATAAATTTAAGGTGTTCAGCATAATGGGGTCACTTACATATATTGTGAAATAATGATCACGGGAATTTTAGTTAACATCTGTCATCTACCAGAATTTTTTCTATATATAGCTTTTGGGAATTTTATTTATATTTACATTTATTTATTATTTAATTTATTGGGATGACATTGATGAATAAGATTACATAAGTTTCAAGTATACAATTCTATAGCACCTCAAGTCAAATCTTCTGTCACGGTCTAACAGAATTTTTGATGTAACATTTTTTTCACTCTTCTGGTCAAGGTGGTGGCAGATAAACACAGCTCGACTCCTTGCACAACCACATCAAAATTACAACTAAATTATAGAACAACCATCACTCAGATCCATCAGAAATTGAGTTGAATGGAGGTCTGACAACTATGGAATTAAAGAAACCACATCCATCCAGACTGGTTGGGGGGTGGAAATGCAGAAGGTCTGGTCCTGCATACATGTGTGGTGGATAAAAATTCAGGTGAGATATCTTGGGAGTGAGGAGTCCCAGACACACAACAGGCCCCAAGCCCTGGGATCTAGTGTCAGAAAGATAAGTCCCCACATCTTCTGGCTGCAAAAACCAGCAGGGATTGAGCCAATGGAAGAAACTTCTGGAGTCCCAAGCAGTTCCCCTTAAAGAACCTGTTGGGAACCACCCTGCCTGGTTTCAGAAGCTGTAACCCCCCATGGGCTAAGGCTGAATGAGAGACGTTGGGACCACAAGCCACTAAGGAAACAAAGCTTATCTTCCTGGTAGAGGTGCCGCCTCTGCCCCCTTTTACTTCACCCTGCTTGGCTCCGGGAAGACGACTGGTTAGCCAATGACAGGTAAGATTCCTCAAGTGAGGGTTGACCTAAGACAGGCACAGTCATGAAGCAGCCCTCAAGGAAGGACGCAGGGGGCTATAGGAAAAGGGGGTGATGGACCCTCACCCCTCAGCTTTGATATAGCCTGAGTCTTCATTCTATCTGCAAGGAGTCTCCTAATCTCTTGGCTGCCTTACTCCCCCTGCCTGAGTTAAGCCTGAAACAATGCCAGAGGGTGGTGCAGCCCTGGGCAGGAACAGGTGGTTCCCTGGGGCAATCAGACCTAAGAAAGAATACATAAAATCCTGTGAAACCTGCTTTGCTAAGAATGCCCTCAATTTTCTGATAAGGGTTCAAGCATGAAATTAGTTTGTTTCCCAAAGTTTTATAGCCCTTTAGCTAACTGACCCTGACTCAGAATAAGCCCTCATAGTTCTTTGTGTGTTATCTATTGTTTGATCTTTACTGTCTCACAATGACTGATGAGCTTTACCTGTGTTCCTGTGCAAATTGAAACCAATAAAAGCCCATTGGGGAACAGGCTCCTGGCCCTTCCCCTTTGAGAGATTGGCCACCTTTCCTCCCTAAGCAGATCATGTCTTGGTAGACTTATTCTCATCAGTGGTGGATGGGAGGACCCTGCAGGTGGAGCCCCCCAACAAAAACCCACACATGAACTTACTCAAACTCTGTCCCTCTGAGTTTAGCATTGGGGTAGAAGCTTGAAAGGCACCAGTGGCATAGAGAGGAACTGAAATGGCTGGCATCAAGGTGAGAGCTGGGAGACAGCTTTCTCTCAGACAGAAAGGCAGGCAGAGCCACAGAGCTTGCAGGTGGGTATCATATGTGAGACTCCATCAACCTGACTAACACTGTCCTGCCATGGAGACCCCCTAAGGCTCTGTCCCACCCAACTTACAGCTGTTAACAGTGGCTTTTCATTATGAATGGTAGGTCTTGGCTCATGCTTCACAATATCCTAAATCCTTCAAAACAAGCAATAGCTGGTCTTACTGATCCCTCATTCCTTGTGGCTCCAGGCATGTCACTAGTAGCAGCCAGCCTATATTTACAGCTTTGCTTCACCTGGGAATCTCCAAGCCCAGCACAAGTAGCAGCTATCACAGATTGCTATATAGCTCAGTCAGGATGGCCCTCCGCAAAACACAGGTGCCAGCTGAGGTTGGTTTACACCAGTTGGGAAACCCCAGGATCTGAGCACCCAGTGGACAGCTACAGGGCGTGTCATTGTGTTACAGGGTGCAGCCAAGAGGGGGGACCCCAAATGGGCATTTGAAATGGGGTCCAGAACTTAAGGTGTCCAGGAGATTTAAGATGTCTCCAACCCCCCCACCCAGGGTGTGGGTTGAGGGAAGGGACAAATGGAGCAAGGCCATTGAGAGCTGTTTTGCATAGCAACAGCCTTGCAGCTACCCTCTGGCATGGTCATTTAACATATCTATAGCCTTTGGCTGGTTGCTTAGATATGTTAAATAGCTGTGATCATCTCTGAGCCAGGGGAATGGAAGTAACTTCCCCACCAAGACGTAACTGGGGGCAGATCCCCCGAGCTACAGTGCCTGCGTGGGAACTCAGAGAAGATTGGCTCCAGAACATGGGCCACGCCTGCCCAGACTCATGATGGCAACCCAGTAAAGCTGGAAGGATAAGAGTTCTGGCATGTGAAGCCGAGTGTGGGAGGAGTTGGAAATGAGGCTGCAGAGGAAGATTGGCCGCGGGGATTTAAAACCCAGAGTGAGGACTCTCCCCTTCCCGCAGCCCTGAGAGAGAGAACCATGCGTCTTTAGCAGAGTGGAGACTCCCGCATCCCTGAGAAGAGAGAACCACGTGGCTTTGACGGAGTGGAGACTCCTGCATCCTAGAGAGAACCGTGCTGCTTTAGGAGAGAGAACCACGCGGCTTTGGCAGAGTGGGGACTCTCCCCTTCCCGCAGCCCTGAAAGGGAGAACCACGAAGCCTGGACAGAGCGGGGACCCCTGCAGCTTTAGAAGGGGGGAACCACCACCTGGTTTTAGCAGAGATCCTGGCGACTCAGCCGAGGGTGCCGGGAACCCAGGGAGGTCTCCCAGTCGAGAAGGAGGACTAACTAAGAACCAGAGGACTGTCTGAGCCATGGACTTCATTTTCCTTCCCTGAAATACGGTACTCTGGACTGGGCAAAGGGGGAAGGAAGGAAGGACTGTGACTGTGTTTGTGGGTGTTTTAAGGGACTTTGGGATTTTTGATAAAGACATTAGGTCACTACTTTAAGTTTGCATAGCATTAAATAAACATTTCCTTTCCTTTTCACGAATCTCTGGCATTGAGAGATGTCTTTCCTCTGGCGGCGGACATAACGGACCTGGGGCCTTCTTTCAATAATAGTATATCGTTCCAGGCCCCTCTTGTTCTGTTCTGTAACAATTGTACAACCACCCTGTCCCTGCAGAGCTGATTCTCCATGGAGGGCAGAGGTTGGTGGTCAGTGGTCATAGTCAATCCTTGTAACTGACTGGCCTGGATAAATCCCTCCCATCAACCTGCCAACAGCAACTAGTTCTCACCTACAAGAGGAGGATGTAGTCAGCTCACAAGAAGGGCACACCTCCAGTACTGAGCTTAGGTGATAGGCGAGGCTGTGTCACTGGACCCTAAAGGACATTTACTACATTGGGCCGTGATACCAAAACAGGGAGTCACAGCAGCTCTACCCAATACATAGAAACAAACACAGGGAAGCTGTCAAAATGAAGGGACAAAGAACATGGCCCAAATGAAAGAACAGATCAAAACTCCAGAAAAAGAGCTAAATGAAATGGAGATAACAGTTTATCAGATGCAGAGTTCAAAACACTGGTTAAAAGGATGCTCAAGGAACTTAGGAACTCAACAGCATACAAATTATCTAGTCAGAAACAAAGCACACATTAACTGAAATAAAAAACAATTTACAGGGAAACAACAGTAGAGTGGATAAAGACGAGAATCAAATCAATGATATGGAACATAAGGAAGCAAAAAACAGCCGATCAGGACAGCAAGAAAAAAGAATCGAAAAAAGCAAGCGTAGTGTCAGCAGCCTGAGGAACAATGTAAAGCATTCCAACATTCACATCATATGGGTGCCAGAAGGAGAAGAGAAAGACCAAGAAATTGGAAATTTATTTGAAAAAATAATGAAAGAAAATTTACCTAATCTGGTGAAAGAAATATAGATGCAAGTACAGGAAACATGGAGAGTCCCAAACAAGATGGATATAAAGAGGCTCACTACAAGACACATCATAATTAAAATGCCAAAGGTTAAAGATAAGGAGAGAATCCTAAAAGCGGCAAGAGAAAAGAAATTTATAACCTATAGGGGAGTTCCCAAAGACTTCAGCTAATTTCTCAAAAGAAGCTTTGCAGATTAGAAGGGACTGGCAGGAAATATTAAGTCATGAAAAGCAGGGACCTACAGCCAAGATTGCTCCACCCAGCAAAGACATCATTTAGAATAGAAAGGCAGATAAAGAGCTTCCCAGACAAGAAAACGCTAAAGGTGTTCATCATCACCAAATTGTTATTATATGAAATTTTAAAGGGAATGATTGAAGAAAAAGAAGATCAACACTACAAACAATAAAATAGCAATAAATACATATCTTTCCACAATTGAATCTAAAAAAAAAATAAACTAAGAAACAAAAATAACTGAGACAGAATCATGGATATAGAGAACGTTTTGATGGTTGCCAGATGGGAGTGGGGTGTGGGGGAATGGATGAAGAGGTGAGGGAATTAAGAGGTACAAATAGGTAGTTACAAAATAGCCATGGAGATGTAAAGTACAGTATAGGAAATGGAATAGCCAAAGAACTTATATGCATAACCCATGGGCATGAACAATTGTGTGGGGATTGCCTGAAGGAGTGGGGCATGGAGGGGGGCAAAGGAGTAAAAATTGGGACAATTGTAATAGCATAGTCAATAAAATACAATTAAAAAATACATTTTCTTCACAGGGTGGATGGTACATGCCAAAATAAGAAATAGTGTCTTCTACCATTTTATTTGGAAAGAAAGTGAAATGGATATTCTTTGTGTGTATTCTTCCCCTTGCTTCACAGCCTGCATGGTCATCAGGGTAATAGACATCCAGTTCTGAGGCTGGACAATTGATGTGATGGTCACCAGCAAGGCCAGGAAGACAGGCAAGAGAGGACTTTTTGCTATTTTGGTTAATAGTAAAAGAAAATTCTTACGTAGAATTCTTATTATTTTCCCACTATATTTCAGTCTATATCTTGGAAAAAACATTTTTAAAACTTGCTTTTAATTTTAAAAATGTATAGGCACACTGACATCTCAATAGCACCTGGCACAGTGTGCTTGTAACTGGCTCTTGCTTTTCCCCTGTCCCCTTATGAACACCTTTGAAGTATGTATATGGTTTTGTTTGTGATTTCTGTTGTCACTAGTGGACTTATCTAGGAACAATTGATACTGGAAAATAAAGAGTTAGAAGAGTGCAATGAGGACATTCAGAGCTGAACAATTTGTTGTGCCTTCCTTACACAGGGTAAGGACACACATTAGTGACAGTGTGCGTAGCCTAGCTGGGAGAAACCAATTTAAAAAACACACATGCAAACTTTTTTCTAACCATTTTGTGGGTTGTTGCAAAACATCCTGGCTGTTGCCTCTGGGTTCTAGTGTGTCTGGGTTCTAGGGCTGGTAAGTGACAGCATTGTGGGATTTTTGTTTCTGATTAATAAAAAGAAGACTTTTACTAGTCTGTGAAGATATTAGATTTACAACTACTATTTCTGAAGGAAGCCATACTCTGAACATCCCTTTACTCTGTGGTTGACCAAGTCTTCCCTCCATTCCTGCCTCCCTCCCATCCTGTTTTTCTATTTTTCCCTTCTTTCCTCCTTCCTTTGTTGTATTGTGTGGAGCTGACACCAGCAGTAAAGATGTGCACAGTCCTGATGGCATATGCAGAGTTGAAACAAACAGACATCTTGGTTGATCATGAAGAACACAGTGAGGAGAGAACCAGGATGTGAGACAGAAGGTGTGCCTGATATAGACTTAAGGGATCTGAGGTGAGATGCAAAAGTGAGTAGGAGGTTCAGAAGAGAGAGCTACAGTCTCTGGCATTTTAAATGAGTTGATAAAGTGCTTTGCACTTAAAGAATTTGGGCCTTTTTAAAAAATGTTTCCCAGATGACTATGACTGAGTCTGATTGGGCCAGCATTCATTCGTTTTGGTTTTCTACCCTGTGCAGGGGCAGTGGTTATGAAGTGATCAGCTCTGTGAGTCACACCAGCTCTGTTGCCCTGGACTTATCAAAGCCATGACCAGAATGCTCTTTGTTACTCTTGTTTCCTATCCAGAGGAAGCTGACTCTGTTCATTTTTGTTAATATTACTTACTTTAATTTCGTCCCTTAACATTCACTTTATGACACAGGCAAAATTTACAACATGACAGAAGTTAAAACATAGGATAATAAAAGAGGACCTAATTTTTAACATATCCACTCGTTCTTTCAATGAATGGGTATTGAGCAATTGCTACACAACATGGAACAGAGATGAGGGCATAGTAGAGAAGAGGACAGAAAACATTCTGATCTTGTTACTTAAACACTGGGATGGGTTCTATGTCAATGATTTTATAAGCATGGAGTACCTGTTTAAGATACTGTGAGACTGGGATGTCCACATTACAAGGCAATTGGGACAATATTGGCAATTTTCTACAAACTTCCCATACCTTCAGCTATGAATTTGACTTACATTTATATAAAAGGTTTAAGAACTCTGTTGAATACAGCCCCATTCAAATATACTGTTTGAATAGGACAGCATTGTTAAAGAGTCTTCAAATGTGATGATACAGATTAATAGATGAGCTCTATCTTGGCAGTAAATGGGTAAACAGAATGGAGGCGGCCCCATCTTTCTCACCTTGGGAAAATCCAAAGAAAAAGGCAATGAAATTCCAAAAGTTTATCAACTTTTTGTATTTGTGTCACTATGTATTTGTGATATCTTAAGGGTGCCAGAACTCAATGACACTAAAAGGACTAATGAAGCTTTGGAAAATAACTCATCACCTATACAATCCACCTCATTGACATAGAAATGGACATGTAATCATGGCTTTAATATCAGAGAAATGAAATTATATATGTTGATTAGAGGGATAAAACTTTTTATTTTGTCTTCATGAGAATTTCATGTCTGTAGTTAATCAGCTTCTGGTTTACTTGTGTCTTGCTTTGATTTTCCTCTTCTATTTATTGGGGTACCATGACTTCCCTCACTTTTGGGTCTCCCTTCCTCAAACCCACGATTAAAGAGTAGACATGTTTAGGCACATGGTACAGAATGAATGGAACTGACAGAATGTGATGGCTGGTCTTTAGAGTTTCTCCAGAAGAGCATCATGATTATAAACCTAGGAAATGAAGGCTAATTGAATTATAGCAGGACTCAAAGTGGGGCATCCATCCTTCAGGAGAGCCATCATGACTGTCCCTGGTTGGACAAAACCTAAGGACAGAACAGTTCCATGATGCTGCCATTCACCTTGTATCTGAAGTGCTATCTAGAGATAGATTCAAGTTGTGAATGAGTCTTTAACAAGTAGGCACAAAATTAGAAATCAGGCATTTCTTCTGGTGATCTGATTTTAAAAATCAACTTTAAATTTCTCAGTGATTCTAATGTACATATAGATTTGCTTTCTGTTTCTTCCTCCTGGTGTATTTCCTGTGCAGGAGGGCTGAGTTCAACTATCCTCATCTCAGAGCTTCCGTTTGCTTCCAGGTAATAAATGCTTAGTTTTGTTAAGATATAGATAGACTATTAATGCCCTGGCCAGGTGGCTCAGTTGTTTGGAGCATTGCCTGATACATCAAAATGCTGCTAGATTGTGGGTTAGACTCCTGGTCAGGGCATGTGTGGGAGGCAACCAATGCATGTTCCATTCTCTCTCTCTCTCTCTCTCTCTTCCTCTCAAAAATAATATCCTCTGGTGGATATATATATATATATATATATATATATATATATATATATATATATACATATATAAGAATAGTTGCATTAACAATGATTCCTGTTGAAGTATGTGAATTAGCCTGCCTGAAAATGTCACATGTAGCCCATTTCTATGAGCCATGGCCCCATCTGTGTTCTGCATGGTCCTGAATGTGTTCCCAAATACATCAGCACCTTGAAATGATCAAACTGAACCTAAAATGACTTGTTCTGTTTCCTAATTAGATGGTTGCTATATTTGGGGCCATATTTTTTTTCAAATAGCATAATGATTAGAGAAGAACAAAATAGGAGTAATATATATTATTGTAGTTTTGGATAAGTCAAAGTTGTTTTTTGTAGTCATGGGTCACATTTGATGCTTCTTGTCTCCCTTATGTAAAATATCACTTTTTTTCTGAAGAGGTGGACTCGTATAGGTTTAAAGCAAGATACCATCACTGTACAGCAAGTACTTTAAATAATGAACTATTGTCATTTGGAGATCTTCTTTTGGTTCTCATTCAACTGGGTGCTTAAACATTGTTCCCAAAGGAATTTCTTCTTGGTTGACTTTGAATTGCAAAAATGTCTCTAAAAGAGCCCTGGCTGGTGTGGCTCAGTGGATTGAGTGCTGGCCTGTGAACCAAAGGGTCACCAGTTCACTTCCCAGTCAGGGCACATGCCTGGGTTGTGGGCCAGGTCCCCAGTAGGGGGCATGTGAGAGGCAACCACATATTGATGTTTTTCTCCCTTTCTTTTTCCTTCCCTTCCCCTCTTTCTAAAAATAAATAAATAAAATGTTTTTAAAGTCTCTAGAAAATAAAACACACATGAATTCAATGTGATATAATTGAGCATAATATTTGGTTACATTTTATAATGATTAGTCTATATTTTTAGTTTAAAATAGTCAAGTTTCATAATTTCTATGCAACTGTTTTTATCTCAGCATCATGTGATGGCTTGTCATGAGGCTATCTTATTTGGGAAACACACTCAATGGTTCTGAGAGATCTTAGGAAATTATGTTAAGGAGTATGTGATTAATGTATGAACAATTTATAAATACATTTGATTAGTTACTGCTCTCTAGAAAGGGGTTGTGTACTGATTGGCACATGAGGATAAGGAAAACTACCTGAGGATAGTAAAAGAGCCACCTGAACATACTTGGAGTTCACAAGGGGCCAGAAATAGTGTTTCATCCTACCAACCACATTTGGAAACTCAAGATTTATAGAGCATTGGGTAAAGAATAATTAGCTTTAGACTAAACACGGTTCCAATCTTACCTAACATATTTTTAAAGTAACACCAAAAAGGGTCAAACTATTTTCAAGTAACCATAAACCCAATAATATTTATGGAAATAGAAAAAAAATCCAGCACCCAGCAAGATTAAAATACACAATGTTTGACATCCAGTTAAAAATCACCAGACATGTAAAGAAGGAGGAAAATTTAACCCATAGTAGGAGAAAAACATCATTCAATTCAATCTGACCCAGCACTGACAAAGATGTTAGAATGAGCATAGAAATACATTGCAACAGTTATTATAACAATATTCCACATTTCAAAAAAGTTTGCAGCGCAGAAGTTACAAAAACATATTCAAAATTGTCTTCTAGAGATGAAAAGCACAGAGTGTAAGGTGAAAAATTCATTAAATGGGATTAGTGGCAGTGTAGACATTACAAAAGAAACATGCAGACACTCAAAATTTTAGCAGTAGAAACCATCTAAAATGGAAGTCAGAAAAGGGAATAAAAAAATTCAACAGATCATCATTGGACTGTGGGAAAACTTCAAGAAACTTAATATAAATATGACTGGGGTCCCCAAAAGAGAGAAGTGAGAGGAGAAGACCACACATTTTTAAATAAATTATAGCTGTAAAGTTTCAAAAAATTTTAAATGTTTATTGATGAGAGAGGGAGAGAGAGAGAGAGAGAAAATATATATGTGAAAGAGAAACATTGATTGGTTGCCTCTCATATATACCCCAACCAGGGATGGAATCAGCAACCTAAAAATGTCCCCTACTGTGAATTGAACCCCCGCATTTGGTGCAAGGGACAACACTCCAACCACACTGGCAAGAGCAAGTTTCAAACTTTGATAAGTAAACACAGATCCAAGACATTCAATAACACATTAGAAAAATGACAAAGGAAAAACTACACCAGCTAGCATTCTTATTATATTGCTGACAACCAGGGATATAAGATAAAAATCTTAAAAACAGCCAGTTAAAAGAACACACATTAAGCTTCCAGCCAACATGAAGGTGTAGGTATACATACTGTGCCTCCTCGCACAACCAAAAGGACAACAACAATTAAAAAATTTAAAAAACAACCAGAACTGACAGAAAATTGAACTGTATGGAAGTCTGACAGCCAAGGAGTTAAAGAAGACACATTCATCCAGACCAGTAAGAGGGGCAGAGATGGGCAGCTAGGCAGAGAGGACTCAAGGCAAGGGAGTAGCTGGTGGACCCAGTGAGGAGGCACATTGTGGAGTGGGGCAGGCAAGGCTGCAGCTGGCCAGCAAGGCAGAAGCTGGTGGAGCGGGCAGTCCCACATTTGCGTGCATATAAACTGGGAGGAACAACTGGGAAATGAGACAGACCACACAAGCTGGGATCCCAGTGTGGGGAAATAAAGCCTCAAACCTCTGATTGAAAACACCTTTGGGGGTTGAGGCAGCAGTGGGAGAAGCTCCCAGCCTCACAGGAGAGTTTGTTGGAGAGACCCACAGGGTCCTAGAACATACATAAACTCACCCATCTGGGAATCAGCACCAGAAGGGACCAGTTTGCATGTGGGTAGCAGGGGAAGTGACTGAAATCCAGCAGAGAGTGGAGCAAGTGCTATTGTTCCCTCTCGACCCCTTCCCCACGTACAGTGTCATAATGCAGCGATGTGGGTTGCCCTGCCCTGGTGAACACCTAAGCCTCTGCCCCTTATACGTAGCAGATGTGCTGAGACAAAAAGGCCCAGATGAAAGAACAGATCAAAACTCCCAGGGGAAAAAAAACAACAACAAAACTAAATGACAAAGAGATAGCCAACCTTTCAGATGCACAGTTCAAAACACTGGTAATCAGGATGCTCACAAAATTGGTTGAATTTGGTCACAAATTGGGTGAAAAAATGAAGGCAATGCTAAGTGAAATAAAGGAAAATGTACAGGGAACTAATAGTGATGGGAAGGAAACTGGGACTCTAATCATTGGTATGGACCAGAAGGAAGAAAGAAACACTTGACCAGAAAAGAATGAAGAAACAAGAATTAAAAAAAAATGAGGAGAGGCTTAGGAACCTCCAGGACATCTTTAAACATTCCAACATCTGAATCATAGGGGTGCCAGAAGGAGAAAAGGAAGAGCAAGAGTTGAAAATAAACAAATAATGAAGGGGAATTTCCCCAATCTGGCAAAGGAAATAGACTTCCAGGAAGTCCAGGAAGTTCAGAGAGTCTCAAAGAAGTTGGACCCAAGGAGGAACACATCACAGCACATCACAATTACATTAGCCAAGATGAAAAATAGGGAGAGAATCTTAGAAGCAGCAAGAGAAAAGGAGACAGTTACCTACAAAGGAGGTCCCGTAAGACTATCAGCTGATTTCTCAAAAGAGACCTTGCAGGCAAGAAGGGGCTGAAAAGAAGTATTCCAAGTCATGAAAGGCAAGGACCTACATCCAAGATTACTCTATCCAGCAAAACTTTCATTTAGAATGGAAGGACAGATAAAGTCAAATTAAAGGAGTTCATCATCACCCAGCCCTTATGAAATGTTAAAGAGATTTATCTAAGAAAAAGAAGATAAAAAATATGAACAGTAAAATGACAGCAAACTCACAGTAATTAACAACCACATCTAAAACAAGAATAAAAACAAACTAAGCAAACAACTAGAATAGGAACAGAACCACAGAAATGGAGATCACATGGAGGGTTATCAATAGGGGAGTGGCAGGGAGGAGACGGGGAAAAGGTTCAGAGAATAAGTAGCATAAATGGTAGTTAGAAAATAGACAGGGAGAGGTTAAGAGTAGTATAGGAAATGTACAAGCCAAAGGACTTATATGTATGACACATGGACATGAACTAAACGGGGGGAATGTGGGTGGAAAGGGGTGTGCAGGGTGGAGGGGAATAAATGGGGGGGAATGAGACAACTGTAATAACATAATCAATAAAATATATTTTAAAAAATTAAAAAAACATTACATACAGAATTAAGGATGACAGTGGGTTTCTTGTCAGAAAAAATGTAAGTAAGGAGACAGTGAAGTATCTTTAAAGGGTAGTATAATATCTATACAAATATGAAAAATTAATATGAATCCTGAAACACACCCAGCCCAAATATTTTGAATTCAAATAATATCAATATCTGATTTAATTTCTATTTTTCTGTTTAAATTATACATTAGAAAATGGTTTATTGAATAATTTTTTTTAACTTTTAGCCAAAGATGTTCATCATTGTTTTATTGAAATGACAACAACAATAAATTTGTTGCCAGCCACAAAGTAATTAGTAAACTAATTATTGTTCATATATAAGATAAAAATACACAGTATACAAAAATTAATTGTATTTCTGCCTATTTTTAATGGAGAATCAGATATTGAAACAAAAGTTACATTTAATAAAAGTAAAAAATATTAGGGATAAACATGACAAAAGATGTCAAAGATCAACACTTTGCAGACTATACAGCATGACTGAGATAAATTGAAGAAGACCTAAATAAATGGTGAGATATACCTTGTTTATGTATTGTGAACATACAATGTTCACAATGTTGCCAATCCCATCACAATGATGGGATTGGCAATCCCAATCAAAATCTTGCCAGCTTTAATTTCTTTAGAAATTATTTCACTAATTCTAAAATTCATATGGAAATGCAGAGGATCTTGAATAGTCAAAGCAATTCCTCAAAGGAATAAAATTGGATAACAGATACTATTTGAGTTCAAGACTTACAAAACTACAGTAATTAAGACTGGAATGGGCATAAAGATAGGCGAATAGATCAATGAAACAGAGTATGGAGCCATAAATAGATCCATACGTAAGTAGATATTTAATTAAAATTTATCTTTATTACTCTCTATGTTGTCTTATAAGGCAATACCTAGAAAGAGACTGCAGTTTAGGAACAGAATCACTGAAAAAGAAATATGGCATGCTAACTTTATTATTTTTATCTTTATACTTTTTTATGAAATAGAGTTTATTTTTTAAAATCCATTTTTGGTTAATAGCAAAGTTGAGGTGAGGGTTCAGAGGTTTCCCATATTCATAGATACACAGCTTCCCCATTATCAACATCCCCTATCAGAGTTGTGTATGTGTTACAACCAATGAACTTACATTGATATAATTACCTAAAATACATAATTTAAATTGCAGTTCACTTCGTACTGTGCATTTTATGGATTTGGACAAATGTATAATAACTTGTACCCATTATTATATCACACAAAACAGTTTTATTGTCCTAAAAATCCCCTGTGCTCTTGTTACAGGGTGCAGCCAAGAGGGGGGACCCCAAATGGGCATTTGAAATGGGGTCCAGAACTTAAGGTGTCCAGGAGATTTTAAGATGTCTCCAACCCCCCCCCCCCCAGGGTGTGGGTTGGGGGAAGGGACAAATGGAGCAAGGCCATTGAGAGCTGTTTTGCATAGCAACAGCCTTGCAGCTACCCTCTGGCATGGTCATTTAACATACCTATAGCCTTTGGCTGGTCGCTTAGATATGTTAAATAGCTGTGATCATCTCTGAGCCAGGGGAATGGAAGTAACTTCCCCACCAAGACGTGACTGGGGGCAGATCCCCCAAGCTACAGTGCCTGCGTGGGAGCTTGGAGAAGATTGGCTCCAGGACATGGGGCCACACCTGCCCAGACTCATGATGGCAGCCCAGTAAAGCTGGAAGGATATGAATTCTGGCAAGTGAAGCCGAGTGTGGGAGGAGTCGGAAATGAGGCTGCAGAGGAAGATTGGCCGCGGGGATTTAAAACCCAGACTTGGCGGCCATTGAGGAGAGAACCGTGCGTCTTTAATGGAGGGGAGAGCCATGCGCATCCCAGAGGGGGAGAACCATGCAGCTTTGGCAGAGTGGGGACTCTCCCCTTTCCATAGCCCTGAGGAGAGAGAACCACGCGGCTTTGGCAGAGTGGGGACTCTCCCCTTCCCGCAGCCATTGAGAGAGAGAACCGTGGTGCTTTAGGAAGGAGAACCATGCTGCCTTGAGAAGGAGAGCCATGCGCAGCCCTGAGGAGGAGAGAACCATGTGGCTTTAGCAGAATTAGGGAGGACCTCAGCCATTGAGGGAGAGAACCATGCTGCTTTAGGAAGGAGAGAACCATGCGCAGCCCTGAGGAGGAGAGAACCATGCGGCTTTAGCAGAATAGGGAGGACCTCAGCCATTGAGGGAGAGAACCATGCTGCTTTAGGGAGGTGAACCATGTGCAGCCCTGAGAAGGAGAGCCATGCGCATCCCAGAGAGAGAGAACCACGCGGCTTTGGCAGAGTAGAGATTCCCACAGCCCTGAGAGGGAGAACCACGAGGCCTGGACAGAGTGGGTACCCCCGCAGCTTTAGAAGGGGGAACCACCACCTGGTTTTAGCAGAGATCCCGGCGACTCAGCCGAGGGTGCCGGGAACCCAGGGAGGTCTCCCAGTCGAGATGGAGGACTAACTAAGAACCAGAGGACTGTCTGAGCCATGGACTTCGCTTTTTCCTTTCCTGAGATACGGTACTCTGGACTGGGCAAAGGGGGGAAGGAAGGAAGGACTGTGACTGTGTTTGTGGGTGTTTTAAGGGACTTTGGGATTTTTGATGAAGACATTAGGTCACTACTTGAAGTCTGTATAGCATTAAATAAACATTTCCTTTCCTTTTCACAAATCTCTGGCATTGAGAGACGTCTTTCCTAGGGCGGCGGACAAAACGGACCCGGGGCCTTCTTTCAATAATAGTATATTGTCCCAGGCCCCCCTTGTCTGTTCTGTAACACTCTGATAATTTACCCCTCTCTTCCCTCAAAACTCTGTCAACACTGATCTTTTTTTTTTTTTAATCATCACCTGAGGACATTTTTTTCATTGCTTTTTAGAGAGAGAGGAAGGGAGAGAAGAGAGAAGAGAGAAACATCAATGTGAGAGAGAAACATCGATTGGCTGTCTCCTGTATGTGCCTGGACCTGGGATTGTATGGGTCCAGACCAGGGATTGAACTTTCAATTCAGGCATGTGCACTGACCAGGAATTAAACTTGCAACTTTTCAGCTATGGAACAATGTTCCAACCAAATGAACCACACTAGCCAGGGCAATGCTGATCTTTTACTGTCTCTGTAGTGTTGCCTTTTCCAGAATGTCATATACTTGAAATTAATATAGTAGGTAGCCTTTTCAGATTGGTTTCTTTCATTTAGTAATATGCATTTAAGTTTCCTCTATGTCTTTTCATGGCTTGATATCTCATTTGTTTTTAGTGCTGAATAATATTCCATAGTCTGGATGCCAGTTTATTTACCATCATCTACTGAGGGACATCTTGGCTGCTTCCAAGTTTTGGCAATTATGAATAAAGCTGCTGTAAGCATGTACGTAGGTTTTTGTGGGAACACAAGTTCTCAACTCCTTTGGGTAAATACCAAGGAGTGTGATTAATGGATCATATAGTAACAGTATGCTTAGTTTTCTAAGAAACCATCAAACTATCTTCCTAAGTGGTGGCACATTTTGCATTTCCATTGATGAGTGAAAGTTCCTGTTGCTCCATATCTCCACCAACATGGACAACTCATTTTTTGACAAAGATGGAAAGGGGATTCATTGGAAAAATTATGGCTTTTTGAAAAATGGTATGGGGCAATTTGATACCCATCTCTTGTACCATATATAGAAATTTACTCAAAACCAAACACTATACAACTTTTAGACTTAGACATAAGATAAGACATCTGTGATCCTGGTACAGGATCCTGGGTACAGATTTCTGATACAACACAGAGTACAATCTCTTTTAAAGATACCATTGAGAGAATGAAAAGAAAAGCCAGTAGCTTGCAGAACGTATTTGTAAATTATGCCCAGAATTGCATGTTCAGGGACTTATATCTAATATGTAAAAAAAACTTTCAAATCTCAAGAAAATGGGCAAAATATTGAACAGGAACTTTACCAAATAATATATGAGTGCCAAATAAATACATAAAAAGATATTCAACATCATTGTTCATTAGGGAAATGCAAAATAAAATCACAATGAGGTATCATTACACACTTGTTAAAATAGCTAAAATTAAAAAACTGCCCTTTCATAGCGTTGGTGAGGTTTTGGAGCAACTAGAACTCATACACAGGTGTTCAGGCATGTAGAATTTCTTAAAATGTATGTCTTAACATGTGTCTTCTATATGATTCAGCCATTCCATTTCTGCATCCAATAGGAATAGAGGCATATATTCATACAAAGACATATGTAACTTTTTAAATAATAGTCAACTGGGGACCAGTGGAACAGAACAGAGAGCCCAGAAATAAATCCGTCTCTACAGTCAATTAATATTCGACAAAGGGGGCAGCAACATAAAATGGAGTACAACTAGCCTCTTCAAAAAATGGTGTTGGGAGAACTGGACAACTATGTGCAAAAAAATGAAACTTGTGCAACTATGTGCAAAAAAAAGAAACTTACACCATACACAAAAATAAATTCAAGGTGGATAAAAGATTTAAATATAAGCCATGACACCATTAAAGTCCTAGAGGAGAACATAGGCAGGGAAATCTCAGATACTTCATGAAGCAACATTTTTAGTGATATGTCCCCTTAGAGCAAGGTATATGAAGGAAAGAATAAACAAATGGGATCTCATCAAAATAAAAGGCTTCTGCATGGCTAAAGAAAACAGTATTAAAATAAAAAGAGAATCAACTGTATGGGAAAACATATTTTCCAATGATACCTCAGAAAAGGGTTTGATCTCCAAAATATATAAAGAATTTACACGACTCCACTCTAAGAAGACAAGCAACCCAATTAAAAAAATGGACAAAGGACTTGAACAGACACTTCTCCAAAGAGGCCATACAGAGGATCCAGAGACACATGAAAAGATGCTCAGTATCGCTAGCTATCAGAGAGATTCAAATCAAAACCACAATGACAAACCATTTCACACCATTAAGAATGGCCATCATAAACAAAGCAACAAGCAACAAGTGTTAGAGAGGTTGTGGAGAAAAGGGGACCCTAGTGCACTGTTGGTAGGACTGCAGACTGGTACAAGCACTATGGAAAACAGTATGGAATTTTCTCAGAAAACTAAAAATGGAACTGACTTTTGACCCAGCAGTTCCACTGCTAGGATTATATCCTAAGAGCCCTGAAACACCAATCCAAAAGAACCTATGCACCCCAATGTTCATGGCAGCACAATTTACAATAACCAAGTATTGGAAGCAACCTAAGCACCCATCAGTAAATGAGTGGATCAAAAAACTATGGTACATTTACACAATGGAATTGTATGCAGCAGAAAGAAAGAAGGAGCTCCTATCCTTTGCAACAGCATGGATGGAACTGGAAAGCATTATGCTAAGTGAAATAAGCCAGGCAGCAAAAAACAAATGCCATATGATCTCATCTATAAGTGGAACCTAACAACAAAACAAACAAGCAAAATATAACCAAAGACACTGAAATAGAGAACAAGCTGACAGTGACCAGAGGGGGGAGGGGAGGGAATTTCAGGGGAAATGGGGAAGGGTTTACAGGAACAAGTATAAAGGACACATGGACAAAAACTGGCCGGGGTGGGGAGTGGAAATGGGAGGGAGGTGTGGAGGGCTTGAGGAGTGGGCTGGGATGGGAGTAAAAGACAGAAAACTATACTTGAACAATAATTAAAATAAAAAGGAATAGTCAACTGGAAAAACCCAAATGTGTACTACAGGTGAATGAATAAACTATGGTACAGTGGCATACTGTTCAACAATAAAAATGAATTATCGAAACATGCTGCAGCAATGATGAGTATTAAAATAATTGTGCTAAATGTAAGAAATTAGATAAAAAAGAAGTACATGCTGTATGTTTCCATTTAAATAGAACTCTGTAAGATTAACTGTAATAAAGAGGTATAGGAAGTAGATCAGTGATAGGACAGGCAGGGTGGGAAGCATTACCAAAGGAGCCTGAGGGGACTTTAGGGAAATGGGAATGTTAGTGATTTTGATTTACTGGATGTAAAAATATGTCAGACTTATCAAATTATACATTTTTGTGCAGTTTATTGTATTCCAGTCATACCACAATAAAAAATTTAAAAACTAGTATATGAAATGATTACAAACAATACTGACCTCTCAGAGCTGCCAGGTAGATAAAATGAAATAATAAATGCTGGTGGAATCCTATCATGTTAGGGAGTCCAAATATAAGTCAGCTCCCTGGACTTACATTCTTCCATCCACAAAGAGCTCCTCAAATTTGCCAAATATTTTAGTGAAAGGGAGATGCATTAGGATATTCATCCTTGACTACCATTTCTAAAACTCAGCTCTTTAGACAGGAGTCATTGGCCAGAGAAGCAGATGAATTGGGAGAAAAGAGAGCATTTCCTGATGGGTGTTAGCTGAATCTTCCACCCCAATCCTAAGCTAAAGTTTGTGTGGGGACAGAACATTTCATAGGAGAATGTTGCTTGATTACAACATACAACACATGAGCTGTGGAAGCAAAATAAAAAACAAGATCAAGAAAATGGAGACATATGTAATGTCATATAGAATACCATTTTTGGCATGCTTGTAATGATTAGTCCTATATTTTTATTGGGTTGATTAAAAAGTCCATCTAGTCTTTTCCATAAAATAAAAGATACATTTTTCATTTTCACTAATAAGTATTGATTTGGATATTTTGAGTATGTTGGCTATCTCTGACATGGTAGAATGTTGATTGCTCTCAAGAAATGTCTCAATTTGATCGCTGTTAACTTCAACTGGTCTATCCAAATGTAGAGCATCATCCAGCAAGAAATCTCTAGCATGAAACTTTGAAAACTCCTTTGGACATATTCTAACAGTTATATCACCTTCTCCATCCACTGCACAAATCTTTATTTTTTATTCTTTGCATTTCAGTTGTGTTTTTACCTTTACCTTTCTTGAAATAATAACACATAATATGCTGAAAATATTGTGTATTTTCTTCCATCTTCATTATTAAAATGGATACACAAAAATTCACCAATATTGATGTTTTTTAAAAAGATTTTATTTGATTACTTTTTAGAGAGGGGAAGGGAGGGAGAAAGAGAGGAAGTGAAACATCAACATGTGGATGCCTCTTATGTGCCCCCTGCTGGGGACCTGGTCTGCAACCCAGACGTGTGCCTTGACTGGGAATCAAACCCATGACCCTTTGATTCACAGGCCAGCACTCAACCACTGAGCCACACCAGCCAGGGCTGATAAGTTTTTTTTTTTTAATGCATGCTGATATGACAGCATTAAAATCTAACAAAAATATTTTGAATGAGTTAAAAACAACTAAGTGCTACTAGAGCCATCTTATGGAAAAAAAACAAATGAAAATTTTAGCCAACACGATAGTTCTTAACAGGAGTTAAATTTCAGAATTCCTGTTTAGCTGTTTTTATCTCAGAAACACATGGCTATTTGATATAAGGAGCCATACTTGCTCATTCTTAGCACAGTTTGGAAGCTATGTTAAGGGCTACATTACAAACGTATGAAAAAATTGTAAGTCAATTGGATTCATTACTGCTCCCTAGAAAGAACTGAATGTTTGCAATAAGTACCAGAATTTAGCCTATGCTGTGAAGTTTATGAGAGATTAGTGGAAAGAACTAATGTAATGTGTAATCCAGTGATGAAATTGCCCATTCTTGGGACTGTAGAATTATTTATACATATTATTTGCATTATACATATATAATATATTATACATATTATATATTTATTGTTGTTCAAGTACAGTTTTCTCCATTTCTACCCCGACTCCCCCTGCCCCACCCATCTATACCTCCCACCCTTGATTCTATCCATTTTGGCTTTGTCCGTGTGTCCTTTATACAAGCTCTTTGATGACTCTTCACCTATTTTCCCCCATTATCCCTCTCCCCCCCTCCTTTGGTTACTGTCAGTTTGTTCTTTATTTCAATGTCTCATAATATTTTGCTTGCTTGTTTGTTTTGTTGATTTTATATTTAATACATGACATGTAGTTCAAGGCTGTAGGATTATGAATTAATGGTCTGAAAACAAATTGTACATAAAAGAAAGGAGGTGGAATCAAAGCCTTCTTTTTTTTCCTTCAAACAGAATAGAACTTTTCATTTGGAAGGCAGTAAATAAACCAGTGATGGTTTATATCAATAGAAACTGGGCGATTTTGTGCCTTAAAGTATAAAATATTGTTCCCATGTTAAATGGAATCAGTACTGTTTAAATATTTAAAAAGAGTGAACCCATTGAAATATTAATCATTTATAATGGTGTTAATTCACATCAGGCAATAGTAATTTATAAATGATATTTATTTTCATTTTCTCATGGGATAAAAAATGAATGAGGCTAATCAATATTTTAAGCATAATGAAAGTAAACTCTAGTGTCACTTTCCAATATTTTTTATTTATATTGAATTTATTGGGGTGACACTGATTCACAAAACTGTATAGATTTCAAGTATACAACTCAACAAAACTCATCTGCACACTGCATCATGCACCCATCACCCAAAGGAAAGTCCTTTTCCATCTGTCCTCATTTTCCCCCTCTTTGCCCACGTCCACCTACCTCCATCCCACCTTTCCCTCTGGATATCACCACTCTGTTGTCTATGTCTATGTGATATGTATTATATATACAAGGTCTGTCTGGAAAATGTCCAACCATTGTTAATATGGGAGAATGGTTTGCATGACATTGATGTAAACTGGCAGCCAAAGAGAGTGGACTGGAGTGTGTATGCATGAACAATGATGACTGCACTGCACTAGTCGGGGTGGGGGGGGGGGGCGGGTAAATGCTGTTGAGTAAGCATGTGTGCTGTGTGGCCATTGCATTCAAAATGACTGAGTGAGGAGAGCAATGAATCTGCATCAAATTTTGCATTAAGCTTGAACATTCCTCTGTGGAAAATGTTTGGATGATTCAGAAGGCTGTAGTGATGGGCAACTGGTGATTTGTGCTTCATCATGAAATGCATCTGTTTATGCATCATGTCTCATGCAGAAATTTTTGATAAAACATCAAATCATCCAGGTGACTCAGCCCCGCTACAGCCCATATTTGGCACCCTGTGACTTCTGGCTTTTCCCAAAACTAAAATCACCTCTGAAGGGGAAGAGATTTCAGATAGTTGATGAGATTCAGGAAAACATGACTGGGAAGCTGATGGCAATTGGGAGAACTGTGTGAGATCCTAAGGTGCCTACTTTGAAGGGGACTGAGGTGTTGTTGGTCTATATAGAATGTTTCTTGTGCATCTTCTTCAATAAATGTCTCTATTTTTCATACTACATGGCTGGATACCTTTTAGACAGACCTCGATTTTATATATATATTTTTTTGTTTGTTTAATCCCTTCACCTTCTTTCATCCAGCTTCCCAATCACCCTCCCCTCTGACAGCTGGCAGTCTGTTCCATGTATCAAGTTCAGAAGATGCACAAAACCGTACTTTCCAGCCCTCTATAATGCAATTTTAAAAAGCCAAGAATGTATTTCTACTTTATTGCTACATAATGTTGCTTGAATTGTTGCCATGTTGTTCATCCAATAACTTGTTTGTTTGGAATTAACAAAAATGAGTTGACAACCATTGGGAAGTAGGAAGGATATACAAGGAGGGATCTTTTGGTGCTCACCAAGCCCAGTGTGACCAAGGAGCTCTGTATTTGACTAAGCCAGCACCAGGGAGGCAGGAGGAGGAGATCACTAGGGCAACTCCTAGGCCCTTCTTTCTGCTTTCCTACACCTGCTTCAACTATATAGAGACCTTCCCTAGGGAGTTTCTGGAGAGCATGGGCAGATGGTCTCTCTCTGCTTTTCTCTCCTTACTAGGTAGAAAAAAAATTCTGATTTGCCTTTTCTCATTACCAATCCATGACATTTTAATTTGCCACCACACATGACAAACGTCTCCCCTGACTTACTGTTTATATATCCACCTCCCTGTTGGATGGCTCTATCTGAATGTCTCCTTGGTACTTCAAGCTCAGTACATTCAAATGGAATCATTACTTCACACCTTAATCTTGATCTGCTTTCTGTGAGCACAATCTCTAAGATGACACTACCACCATTACAGGTACCCAAGAGAAAATTTGGGTGTCCTTGTCCGCACCCCAACACTAAAACTTACAATCATCAAACCCTGCTGATTTACCTACCAATCAAATTTCTATTTTTTTCCAGAAATGGTTTTTGTTGTATTTTTCCCATTAAAATTTAATCCCCTCTTACCCGCACCCCCCACTTGTGATAAAAAACACTGTTGTCAATGTCAATGAGTCCTTTTTCCTTTTTGATCAATCTGTCCACCCCTAACCTCCCCTCTCTTAGCTGTCGTCCTGTTTTCTATCTATAAGTTTGGCTCTATTTTGCTTGTTAGTTCAATATGTTCATTAGATTCCACATGAGTGAAATTATATAGTATTTGTCTTTCTCTGACTAGCTTATTTCACTTAGGATAATGTTCTCCAGGTCTATCCATACTGTTGCAAGGGTAAAACCTTTTTCTTTTTTTATAACTGAGTAATATTCCATTGTGCAAATGTCCCACAGTTGTTTTATCCACTCATCTATTGATGAATACTTGGGTTGCTTCCATATCTTGGCAATTGTAAATAACACTGCAATGAACATAGGGGTGCTTATATTCTTTTGAGTTAGTGTTTTGGGTTCCTTTGGATATATTCCTAGAAGCAGGATAACTGGGCCAAAAGGCAAATCCATTTTTAATTTTTTGAGTCATCTCCATACTACTTTCCATAGTGGTTGCATGAACCTGCGTTTTCAAAAGTAGTGCAAAAGAGTTCCATTTTCTATACATCCTCATCAGCACCTGTTTGTTGACTTATTGATGATAGCCATTCTGACAGTTGTGAGATAATATCTTGTTGTGGTTTTAATTTGCATTTCTCTGATGATTAGTAACATTGAGCATTTTTGGTCATCTATGTCCTCCTTGGAGAAGTGTCTATTCAGGTCCATTCCTTATTTTTCTTTTATTTTAAAAAATATTTTAATTAAAAATTTTTAAATTCTTATTTTAATTGTTGTTCAAGTACAGTTTTCTGCCTTTTACCCCCATCCCAGCTCATACCCCAGCCCTCCCCACCTCCCTCCCGTTTCCAACCCCCCTTGTTATTGTCCATGTGTCCTTTATATTTATTCTTGCAGACCCTTCCCCTTTTCCCCTGAAATCCTCTTCCCTCTCCCTTCTGGTCACTGTCAGCCTATTCTCAATTTCAGTGTCTTTAATTGTATTTTTCTTGTTTGTATTTTTGTTGATTAGATCCTGTAAAGGTGAGATCATATGGTATTTGTCTTTCACCACCTGGCTTATTTCACTTAGTAAAAACATTTTTATTTTTAAATATAATCTTTATTATATTTTTTCCATTACTATTTAGTCCCCTTATACTCCTCTCCTTCCAGCCATCACCTCACTGTTGTCCATGCCCATGAATCCTCTTTCCTTTTTGCTCAGTCCCTCCCCTCCCCCCACTAGTTGTCATGTATTTCCCATCTATGAGTCTGTCTCTGTTTTGCTTGTTAGTTCAGTTTGTTTGTTAGATTCACATATGAGTGAAATTATATGGTATGTGTCTTTCTCTGACTGGCTTATTTCACTTGGCAGAATGTTCTCCAGGTCCATCCATACAAAGGGTAAAATTTTCTTCTTTTTTACAGCAGAGTAGAATTCCATTGTGTAAATGCCCCGTAGTTATTTTACCCAGTCATCAACTGATCGACACTTGGGCTGCCTCCAAATCTTGGTGAGTGTAAATAACACTGCAATGAACATAGGGGTGCTTATGTTCTTTCAAATTAGTGTTTTGGGTTCTCTAAGATATATTTCCAGAAGTGGGCTTGCTGGGTCAAAAGGCAGATCCATTCTTAATTTTTTGAGGTATCTTCATACTGCTTTCCACAGGGGCTGTACCAGTTTGCGTTCCCACGAATAGCACAAAGGGGTTCCTCTTTCTCCACATCCTCTTCAGCACTTGTTTTTTGATTTATTGACAATAGCCATTCTGACAGGTGTGAGATGGTATCACATTGTGGTTTTTATTTGCATTTCACTGATGGTTAGTGATGTTGAGGATCTTCTCATATGTCTATTGACCAGCTATATATACTCTGGAGAAGTGTTTATTCAGGTCCTTTGCCCGCTTTTTAATTGGGTTGTTTGTTTATTTGGTGTTGACTTTTGTAAGTACTTCATAAAATTTGGATAATAATCCCTTATCAGATGTATTGGAGAATATGTTCTCCCATTATGTGGGTTGTCTTTTTATTTTGTTGATGATTTCCTTCAATGTGTAAACCTTTTTAGTTTGATGAAGTCCCATTTGTTTCCCTTGCCTGGGGAGATATGTCTGGCAAAAAAATTTCTACAAGCAATGTCTGAGATTTTGCTGCTTATGTTTTCTTCTGGGATTTTTTATGGTTTCGGGTCTAACATTTAAGTCTTTGATCCATTTTGAACTTGTTTTTTGCATGTGGTGTAAGAAGGTGGTCTAGTTTCATTTTCCTGCATTCATCTGTCCAGTTTTCCCAACACCATTTATTGAATACACCATCTTTAGCCCATTGTATGTGCTTGCTTCCTCTGTGGAATATTAATGGACTGTAAATGTGTGGGTTTATTTCTGGGTTCTCTATTGTGTTTGATTGATCTCTGTGTCTGTTTTTATGCTGTTTTTGATTACTATGGCCTTGTAGTTATAGTTTGGTATTAGGTAGTGTGATCCTCCAACTTTGTTCTCAGGATTGCTGTTGCGATGCAGGGCCATTTGTATTTCCATATAAATTTTTGAAATATTTCTTCTGGTTTTGTGAAATATGTCACTGGAATCTTGATAGGAATTGTGTTGAATCTATAGATTCCTTTGGGTAGTATGGACATTTTAATGATGCTAATTTGCCCTATCCATGAACACAGTATGTGCCTCCACTTATTTGTATGTTCTTCAATTTCTTTCTTCAGTGTCATAATTTTCCAAGTACAGGTACTTTACATCCTTGGTTAGGTTTATTCCTAGGTATTTTATTCTTTTTGAAGAAATTGTGGATGGTATTGTTTTCTTAATTTCCCTTTCTGGTTAGTTTGTTATTGGCATATAAAAATGCAACTGATTTCTGAATATTAATTTTGTATCCTGATACTTTGCTGAATTAATTAATCAGTTCTAGTAGTTTCTTGATGGCATCTTTGGGGTTCTCTATGTATAGTATTATGTCACCTGCAAATAAAGACAGTTTTGCTTCTTTCTTTCTAATTTGGATGCCTTTTATTTCTTCTTCTTGTCTAATTACTGTGGCTATGACTTCCAGTAAGTACTATGTTGAATAGGAGAGGTAAAAGCAGACATCCCTGTCTTATTCTCAATATTAAGGGGAAGGTTTGTATTTTTTTTCCCATTGAGTATGATGCTGGCAGTACGTTTGTCACATATGGCCTTGATTATATTTAGGTATGTTCTCTCAGTTTCCACTTTGCTTAGAGTTTTTATAAAAAAGTGTGCTGGAGTTTATAAAATGCTCTTTCTGCATCTATTGGCATGACCATGGGGTTTTTATCCTTCATTTTTTGTGTGGTGAGTTACATTTATTGATTCATGAATGTTGTACTGCCCTTCCATTCTTAGAAAAAATCCCACTTGATCATGGTGTATGACTTTTTGATGCATTTTTGTATCTGGTTTTCTAATATTTTGTTGAAGTTTTTGGCATCTATGTTCATCTGTAATATTGACCTATAATTTTTTCTTTGTAGTGTCTTTATCCGGTTTGGAATTAGGATAATGCTGGCCTTGTAAAACATTACATTATGGAGCCTTCTCTCCACTTGAAGTTTTTGAAGTAGTTTGAGAAGGAGAGGTGCTAATTCTCAAAATGTTTTTGTAAAATTCACCTGTCAAGCCATCAGGTCCAGGGCTTTTGGTTGTTAGGAGTTTTTTGAATAGTGCTTTAATTTCCCTAGGTATAATCTATCTATTCAGATTCTCTGATTCTTCCTTATTTAGTTTTAGAAAATTATATTTTCTAGGAATTTATTTATTTCTTTAGTTTGTCCACTTTGTTGGCAAATAGTTGTTCATAATATTTTCTTACAATCCTTTGTATTTCTTTGGTGTCAGTTGTTATTTCTCTGCTTTCATTTCTGAACCCCTTTGACTTCAATGAATAGATCTTCCAGACAGAAAATCAACAAGAAGACAGTGGCTTTAAATGACACACCTGATCAAATGGATTTAATTGATATCTCTACAGCATTTCCCCCTATTTCAAATGCAACATGGAACATTTTCTAGGATAGACCAATAAATTTTCAAATAATTTTTTCCTCTCTATTCCTCTTAGCACACCCAGTTCAGGCCTGTTCATCATTTGAATATGTGGCCACAGCTGACCTCAGTTCCCACTTCAGCCCTAGGCCGTCCTGTCCACTCTTCATGAAGCTGCCAGAGTGGCTCAACTGCAGCCCCACTGCTGGGATATTCTGCATCTGGGAATATTCTACCACACATGATGTAGCACCCCATCATAATCTGAGGTAGCACTTTCCAACACATTAATATTTCTGCTTAGAAAATTTGGTCACATGAAGTGGGTTAATAAAGTTTATACAAAGCTTTAGACCAGTGCACGCTGGTTTTTGTGTTGAAAGTTTGGATGAAGTCTGAGTTTGTCCCTTAAAGTGTTAAGCTTCATGTTCTAGACTTTTTGGGTGTGGGGTTACACATGCTCAGTTGCATATCATTGTAAGGCCCTCTCTACATCAGGAATTTCTATGGCCCCTGTGGCCTTCTGCATGAATTCTACACATTCCTGGCTTGCCATCTCCTGGGCTCCCTGTATTTCCTGGGGATGACGTTCACTCCTACTTCCATCTCTGCTCTAGTGATCCTGTAATGCTGTGGCTCCCAAAAAGCACCACACCATTTCTTGACTCCATGCCTCTGTTCATGCTGTTCCTTCTGCCTGCTGTTCCATGCTCCCCTGCTGTCCACGTTCTGAGACTTGCTGCAGGCTCAGTCACCTACTTCAGGGTCTTTATGCACAAGACTTCCCTCTCACTGGCTGCACAGCACATTGGAGTGAATTGGTTTGTTTCTGTGTCCAGGGTTCTGGCACAGCCAGTGACTGCAAAGTGCTTAGGGCTTGGGTGGGAGGGCTTCATTTACTGAGTAAATTGGAAAAATGGCCACATCCCCTTGCTTTCATACCAGAATGTATTTAGTGTTTTATTGTGGGTGCTAATGGGTCATTGAGAGTTCATGGAAGGACTTCAAGCTTTGAAGCTGACTTTTTCAGAAACACATGTATTCTTCTAGGGTGACTGTACTTCACCTCCAACTTCTTTTCCTAAAAAATTATTTATTTATTTATTTTTAAGATTTTTAAAATTTTTATTCTATTATGGTTATCCCAGCTTTTCCCCCTTTGCTCTCCTCTGCTCATCTTATCCCTCACTCTAATAGTCAATTCCACACTGTTGTCCATGTTCATGGGTCATTCATACATGTTCTTTAACTAGTCTCTTCCCCTTCTTTCCACCGTTATCTCCTTTTCCCCTTCCCTCTGGTCACTGTCAGCCTGCTCCATGTTTCCATGCCTGTGATTGTATTTTGTTTGTTAGTTATTTTGTTCATTAGATTCCTCTTGTAGGTGAGATCCTAAGGTATTTGTCTTTTGACTGGCTTATTTCACCTAGCATAATATTCTCCAGTTGCATCCATGCTGTCGCAAAAGGCAGGAGTTCCTTCTTTCTTTCTGCTGCATAGTATTGTGTTGTGTAAATGTACATAGTTTTTTGATCCACTCATCTACTGATGGGCATTTAGGCCATTTCCAGCAGTTAGCTATTGTAAATAACACTGGTATGAACTTTGGAGTGCATATGTTCTTTTGAATTGGTGTTTCAGGGTTCTTAGGGTCTGTTCCCAGCATTGGAATCTCTGGGTCAAAAGGCTGTTCCATTTTCAGTTTTCTGAGGAAATTCTCTACTGTTTTCCACAGTGTCTGTACCAGTCTTCATTCCCACCAACAGTGCACTAGGGCTCCCTTTTCTCTGCATCCTCATAAGCACTTGTTGTTTGTAGATTTATTAACGATGACCATTCTGACCAGTGTGAGGTGATATCTCATTGTGGTTTTAATTTGTATCTCTCTGATAGTTAGCAATGTTGAACATCTTTTCATGTGTCTATGGGCCATCTGTATGTCCTCCTTGGAGAAGTGTTTCCTCAAGTCCTTTGTATTAAAAAAATCCTCACCTAAGGATATGTTTACTGATTTTCCCCCTTCAAATATTTTTATTTTTTAAAATTGTTTTATTGTTGTTCAAGTACAGTTGTCTGCATTTACCCCCCTCCACTCTCCCACCCCCAACCATCCCTCCCTCCCTCCCCTGATTCCACCCCACCTTGGTTTTGTCCATGTGTCCTTTATAGTTGTTTCTGAAAACCCTTCCCCCCTTGTTTATTGATTTTAGAGAGAGAAAGGGTGAGAGTGGGAGAGAGAGAGAAAGAGAGAGGAGAGAGACAGACAGACAGACAGACAGACAGACAGACAGACATTGATTAGTTGGCTCCCACATGCGCCCTGACCAGGGATAAACTGCAACCTTTTGGTTCATGAAGTGATGCTACAACCAAGTCAACTGGCCAGGGCTGCTTCCAACTTTTGTAACTACAGTTCATAAGCATTGGCTAAATGGGCAAAGATAGTTCTGTGTTCCCCACAGACTTCATAAGCAGTGCTCTGAAGCTTTGTCCATGAGCTGGTGCAGAGGAACTTGAGGTGTGAGTACGGTCAGGTAGGTGTGCTCTGTGGGTGGCCTGGTGGGCTCAACCTTACTCTGTCACTTGCTTGGGACCATTATTTAACATCTTACAGCCTCAGTTTCCTCACTGGTATATAACAGCCTACTAAGGATGGCACCAGGTGAACTCAGTACGTGTATGGCAGAGCTCATCTTGTAGTTTTAGCTGTGTAACAGATTGGGTCACCTGGGGCCTGTTACTCCCACTAATCTGTACATGGTAGTACTGAGCTAGAATTGCAGTCCTGGCTAGCATATCACAACACAAGAATTACAATGAGGTATACTAGTGGAGCAAATCATTTTGTTAATAAAAATGTAAAGCTCAAGAAATGTTCTTGTGCACCTGGGGATGTGTGGGCCTGTGTCAAAGCTAGGCATCATGTTCACCTGAAGGCTGAAGTACAGAAGGGAAGGTGGTCTGTGAATGTGGAGCACACAGGGTGCTCAGGGAAGGCTGCCTAAAACGGTCTGTGAATTAGTTATCTTTTTGATTTTTATCTTTTAATTTAAATTTTATTACATTTATTGGGGTGACATTGGTTAATAAGGTTACATAGGTTTCAAGAGTACAATTCTATAGTATATCATCTATATATTTTATTGTGTTCACCACCCTAAGTTAGGTGTCCTTTGTCACCATATATTTGAATCCCTTTACCTTTTTAATATATTTTAAAAATTAAATTTATTGAGGTGACATTGCTTAATAAGATCACATTGCTTTTAAGTGTGCATTTCTGTGATGCATGATCTATATTTTGCATTATGTGCCCACTGCCTAAAGTCAAATCATCTTCTGTCACCATATATTTTCCACTCCTTTACCTTTTTGTTTTTAATATATTAAAGTGGCTTCAAGGTTCTCCATGTGATGATGGCTCTCTCATTTATTTGTATTCTGATAAGCATTTTTACAGTGGAAATAAAGGGATGGAATTATATTAGTGTGCAGGAAATTATGTAAACTGAGGGGCATACCTGAACAGATCTGGAAAAATAAAGTTAAGGATCACTGAAATAGAAGACTTTCAATGGCCCTTCTAACCCTAAAACCCAATACTCTATAATCCATAGCAATGACCCTACTAGATCTTTGGCACTTCACTATTACCATTACTCCATATCATTTTGGGTAACAAATGTTTTAGCTCACTCTATTTCCTTGCAAATGGATCATTTCTCAGTTTTTCATTCTTATGAAGGCATTGTCCCAATGTTTATGGGACAATGACAATGAGGTGGGCACTGTACTGGGTACAGGGATGTCAACAATGAGCATGACAAATGTATTTTCACCTTCTTTGAGCTTCCAGTCTCCTAGGGAGGAAGGAATGACAATAAAGTGAAATATAAGCTGGGGTAGTAGATGTCCAGGCTAGATTGGAAATCAATATAATTTAGAAAAACATGATTTATTCCTGCTGAATTGAAACATTACTCTTAGGTATCTTAAATTTTTGTCTGTCTGTCTGTTTGTCTGTCTGTCTCTCTCTGTGTGACTCCAACACAATTTTCCCAACATTCTTTATAAATTGTCCTTTGCTTCATCTCACCCTCATTACTGGAGTTGTGCCTCCTTGTACCAGCTAAAAAACTCTTCATGTGGGTGTTTCCATGTTTTCATTATTTATAGGCTGCTATGTTTTTCCCTTTGCTCTCACCAGTTACCACCCAGACGTGCTGTACAGAGTTATTTTAATCTTTCCCAGTAAATCAATTCTCCCAAACTCCCCATCATTTTTATTACTCTTCTCTGATCTCCTTTCAGCTTTTCTGCATCTTTGTGGTATTGAAGTGCCCGGAATTTAATGTAATTTGCCAGGGGGGTTGCAGAGAGGCTATTGAAGAGAGTCTCTCACCTCTGTTTATTCACAATGGAACCATTGGGAACAAAACCCCAAACTGCATTAGCCCTTTTGCTGCTGTATCAGCTCTACTAATTCATGTCTAATTTATTTTTCCCATCATCCTGCCCACTCTTTCTCATGGTCTTTCTGGTTGCTCAGTGGGTAGAATGGGTCTTGCCGTTTCTACAACAGTTTCACTAGCTTCTGGCTTCTAGTCCAGAATCAGCATCAAGAGTGAGAGGAAGAAAATTGAGAACAGAGTCCCTTAAACAGAGGAAATCTAGAAGTATAATGATAGTAATACTAGCTGCTGTGGGGAAGGACTGACTGTGCTACAAGACTCAATTATTTATTCTCCTTCAGTACTCATCATAATTTTGTCACATGGACTGAGGAATCTGAGGCAGAGAGATGTAAGTTAAGTATGGGGAAATCACCCAGCTAGAGGCAGCATGGTTGGGTTTGAATTCCACCCAGCCTGGTAACATGCCTTTGCTCTTGGGAGCCTGGAGTGAGGAGATGCAGGTGTCGGTCAGAGGGTTGCACAAGGGCTGTCAGAGAACTCTGGAGTGAAGTACAGCTTCAGTGTTGACTCAGTGAGGCATCATGGCCGGCACTGTCTGGGCCTCAATGCCTTATCCACTGAGGTCTTTAAATAAATGAGTAAAGGCTAAGATCCTGGAGGTAGCAGATACTCAATAAATGTCATCACCCCCCCCACTTCCATCAACTCCACCATTCAGAAAGTAACTTTGGCAGTTACCCAAATGACAATAAATGCAAAGCTCAGTAAGACAGGCCCTGTCAGCATATCTTTCAACGTTTTAATTCTAAGGAATAGAATTAGCCAGTCTCTGAGGACATTTCTAGAAGAGTTTACTTGAAGTGGATCTTAATGGCCAGTTGCCTTCTCTGCAGTAGACTACTTGACACACCTCACTTTTGTTTTTCCTTCTTTTTAGGTTAAAGACAAAATGGAGTAATTCAACTTTATTTCTCCTTATACTTACATAAGGAAATATTTATACTTGATCGGGAAAATGGAGTTTGATAGGAGAAACTAGGATGTAAATGGTATAATTAGTGTGCATAAGTACAACTTTTTTTTTGAGCAAAATTACAAGTTGGTATTTTGAAGCCATTACTACATTGGAAAAACATTGCTAAGATTCCCCTCTCACCATCTAACAATCCCTCATGGGCTCATTTGTGGTGTGGCATGGGGTGGTAGGAAGTGTACGGCGCCTGCAGTTATGCAGATCTTAATTATTTTTGTGAAATTAGGTGTCACTTAATCTATTTGATCTTAATTTTTCTCATCTTTAAGTTAGAATTTCTGCTAATGAGCTGTTATGAGGTATAAAGAAGAGAATACAGGATGGGGCAAAAGTATTAATAAGTTACAGTTGTAAGTATGCAAAACACAGAGTTTATTCTTACCTTATTTATTCATTATTGTATTATTTTCCATACTAACAACTGAAGACCTACTTTTGCCTCACCCTGTGTATTTTCTTGGTGCTTGATATATAAGCAGGTGCATCACAAATGTTGGTTCTTACATCATCATTCCTTTCTTACCTTTTTGGTTATTTTTTAAATTATATTTTTCCCATCATCATTTGTTCCCATTATACCGTTTTCCACATCCACTACCTCCCTCCACCCAGCCCCCTACAATCACCACACTGTTGTCCATTTCCATGAGTCCTTTTTACTTTTCTTCACCTTCAAACCTCCTTCCCACCTTAGCTGTCATCCTGCTCTCTATGAGTCTGTCTCTATTTTTTTTGTTGGTTCAGTTTGTTCATTAGATTCCACATATGAATGAAATCATATGGTATTTATCTTTCTCTGACCAGATAAGTTCATTTAGTATAATGTTGTCCAGGTCCATTCAGGCTGTTGTAAAGGGTAAAAATTTTCCTCTTTTTTTATGGATGAGTAGTATTCCATTGTGTGAATATACCATAGTTGTTTTGTCCACTCATCTATCTGATGGACTCTCATCTATCTGATGGACACTTGGTCTGCTTCCAAAACTTGGCTATTGTAAATAACACTGCAATGAGCATAAGGATGCTTATATTACTTTGAATTAGGGTTTTGGGTTTCTTTGGATAAATTCCCATAGGTGTAATTGTTGGGTCATAAGGTGTTTCCAGTTTCAATTTTTTTGAGCTAACTCCATACTGCTTTCCACAGTGGCTGCTCTAATCTGCATTACCACCAACAGTGCAAAAGGGTTCCCCTTTCTCCACATTCTTCCCAGCACTTGTTTATTGATTTATTGATGATAGTCATTCTGACAGGTCTGATGTGATATCTCATTGTGGTTTTTATTTGCATTTCTCATATGAGTAGTGACATTGACCATACATATGCCTATTGGCCATCTGTATGTCCTCTTTGGAGAAGTTTCTGTTCACGTCCTTTGCGTATTTTTAATTGGATTGTTTATATTTTTGGTGTTGAATTTTATAAGTTGTTGATAAATTTTGGATATGAACTCCTAATCAGATGTATTGGTGAATATGTTCACCCATTGACCGAGTTGTATTTTTATTTTGTTTATGTTTTCTTTTGCTGTGCAAAAACTTTTTAGTTTGATGTAGTAGTTCCACTTGTTTATTTTTGCTTTTGTTTCCCTGGGGAGATGTATCTGATAAAATATTTCCAAGAGCATTGTTTAAGATTTTACTGCCTGTACTTTCTTCTAGGATTTTTATGGTTTTGGGTCTAACATATAAGTATTTAATCTGTTTTGAATTAATTCTTGTGTATGGTATTAAAAGGGGGTAAATGCAGACAACTGTACTTGAACAACAATAAAATAATTAAAATAAAAAATAAAAGGCATCTAGTTTTATTTTTTGCATGTATCGGTCCTATTTTCCTATTACTAATTATTGAATAAACAATCTTTGGTCCATTGTATGTGCTTGCTTCCTCTGTTGAATATTAATTGATTGTAAATGTGTGGGTTTATTTCTGGTTCTCTATTGTATTCCATTGATCTAAGTGTCTATTTTTATGACAGTACCATGCTGTTTTGGTTACTATGGCCTTATAATATAGTTTGTTATTAGGTAGCATGACTTTTTCAACTTTGTTCTTTTTTCTCAAGGTTGCTGTTGCTATTTGGGGCCTTTTATGGTTCCATATAAAATTTTGAAATATTTGTTCTAGTTCTTGAAATACACCATTGGTATCCTGATAGCAATTGAGTTGAATTAATAGATTGCTTTGGGTAGTATGCACATTTTTTATGTTAATTTATCCTATCCATGAACATGGTATGCACTTCCACTTATTTGTATTTTGTTCAATTTCTTTCTTCAGTGTCTCATATTTTTCCAAGTTCAGGTCTTTTACATTCTTAGTTTGATTTATTCCAAGGTACTTTATTTATTTTCAAGCAACTATGAATTTGATTGTTTCTTACTTTTCCTTCCTGATAGTCATTGTTGGCATAAATGCAACTGGTTTTTGAGTATTAATTTTGTATTTTGATACTTTACTGAGTTAATTTATCAGTTCTATCTGGTTTGCTAATATTTTGTTAAAGATTTAGCATTTATCTTCATCAGGGATATTGACCTATAATTTTTTTCTCTGTAGTGTCTTTATCTGGTTTGGAATTAAGATAATGCTGGCCTCATAAAATGAGCCAGGGAGTCTTCCCTCTTTTTCAATTTTTTGGAATGCTTTGTGGAGGGGATGTCTTAATTCTTGTCAAAAGTCTGGTAAAATTCACCTGTGAGGTCGTCCAGTCCAGGTATTTTTAAAAACATTTTTATTGTTGTTCAAGCACAGTTGTCTCCATCCCCCCCACCACCACTTCTACCTGTCCCACCCATCCCCACCTCCCACCCTTGATCCTACCCCCCTTTCACTTTGTTCAAGTGTTCTTTATACATGTTCCGGACAACCATTCTCCTTTCCCTCCATTATCCCCTTTCGCTCCTTTCTGGTTACTGTCAGTTTGTTCTTTGTTTCAATGTCACTGATTATATTTTGCTTGTTTATTTGTTTTGTTGATTAGGTTCCACTTATAGGCGAGATCATATGGTCTTAGCACAATGATCTCCAGATCCACTTATATGGAACCATAAATGACCCTGAATATCTGCTGCAATTTTGAGAAAGAAGAACAAAGTAGGAGGTATCACAATACCTGACATCAAACTACATTACTAGGCCACTGTAATCAAAACAGTATGGTACTGGCATAAGAACAGACAAATAGATCAATGGAATAGAATAGAGAGCCCAGAAATAAACCCATGTCTCTATGGTCAATTAATATTCAACAAAGCAAGCAGAAGCATAAAATGGAGCAAAAATACCCTCTTCAACAAATGGTGTTTGGAAATTGGGAATTTTTTTAAATTGAAACTTTTTTTATTACTACAATTTACTAGGTATAATCTGTCTATTCAGATTCCCTGATTCTTCCTGATTTAGTTTTGGAAGATGGTATATTTCTAGGAATGTATCCATTTTGTCCAGTTTGTCCAATTTGTTGGCATACATTGTTTATAATATTTTCTTACAATCCTGTTTTTCTTTGGTATCAGTTGTTATTTCTCCTCTTTCAATTCTGATATTACTTATTTGGGTACCTTTTTTTCTTGATGAAACTGGTTAAAGGTTTGTCAAACTTCTTTATATTTTCAAATAACCAGCTGTTGGATTCATGACATCTCCTATTGTTTTTTTAGACTCTATTTTATTTGATTCTGCTCCGATTTTTATTATTTCCTTCCTTCTACTCACTTTGAGCTTTGTAAGTTGTGGTTTTTCAAGTTTTTTAAAGTGTAAAGTTAGATTGTTTATTTGAACTTATTCTTGTTTTCTTGAAGTATGCCTGTATTGTTCTAAATTTCCCTCTTACCATTGCTTTCCCAGTGTCCCACAGATTTTGGGTTGTTGTGTTCTCACTTTCATTTGTTTTAAGGTATCTTTTGGGCTTTTATTTGATCTCATTGTTGACCTATTCATTGTTTAATAACATCTTATTTAGCTTCCATGGCTTTGTGTATTTTTCATTTTTCATCTTGGAATTGATTTTTAGTTTCATAGCATTGGTGTCAGAAGGTACCTGTTATTACTTCAGTCTTTCTAAATTTATTGTGACCTGTTTTGTGTCCTAACATGTCAGTTCTAGAAAACAGCCCATGTGCTCTTTTTAAAAATTTTATTTTAATCATTTTTCAAGCACAGTTTTCTGTCCTTTACTCCCATCCCAGCCCACCCACCCACCCCTCCCCCATGTGCTCTTGAAAAGAATGTATACTCTGTTGCTTTGGGGTGAAATGCTCTGAAGATATCAATTAAATTCATTTGATCTAGGGTGTCATTTGAGGCTTCTGTCTCTGTTGATTTTCTGTCTGGAAGATCTATCCATTGTAGTAAATAAGGTGTTAAAATCCCCTACTATGACTGTATTTCTGTTGATCTCTAACTTTATGTTCATCAATATTTGTTTTACATATTTAGGTGCTCCTGTGTTGGGTGCATAAATGCTTATCAGGGTTGTATCCTCTTGTTGGACTCTTCCCTTTATTAGTAGGTAGTACCCTTCTTTGTTTCTTACTATAGCCTTGGTTTTAAAGTCAAATTTGTCAGATTTAAGTATTGCTAACCAGGCTTTTTTTCCCCTTTCCATTAACATGGAGTTCTTTCTCTATCCCTTTACTTTTAGCCTGTGTGTATCTTTCATTTGAGGTGGGTCTCTTGGAGGCAGTATATATATATACAGGTCTTGTTTTCCTACCCATTCAGCTACCTTATATCTTTTGGTTGTAGCATTGAAGCCATTTACATTTGAAGTTATTTTTGATTGATATGCATTTATTGCTATTTTATTTTAAATATTTTCTTTATTTTTTTTCTCTTTCTTCTTAAAGCAAACCCTTTAACTTTTATTGCAGTACTGATTTAGAGTTAACAAGCTCCTTTAGCTTTTTCTTTTCTGGGAAGCTCTTTATTTCTCTTCAATTTTAAATGATACCTTTTCTGGGTAAAGTAGCCTTGGTTGTAGGTCCTTGCTTTTCCTTTTTTAAAGTTGATTATGCTATTATAGTTGTCCTGTTTTTTTCCGCCCTCTATTTCCTTCTGCCCTATACCCCCTCAACCATCATTCCCCTACCTTAGTTGATGTCCATGGGTCATCATATAAGTTCTTTGGCTTCTTCATTTCCCATACTATTCTTAACATCCCCCTGTCTATTTTCTAGCTACCATTCATGCTTCTTATCCCCTGTACCTTTTCCCCTATTCTTCCCCCTCCACTTCACTGTTGATAACCTTCCATGTGATCTCTATTTCTGTGAATCTGTTCCTGTTCTAGTTGTTTGCTTAGTTCAGTTTTTTTTTAAGGTTCGGTTATTGATAATTTTGAGTATGTTTTCATTTTACTGTTTGTATTTTTGATCTTCTTTATCTTTGATAAGTCTCTTGAACATTTCATATAACAAAGGCTTGGTGATGGTGAACTTCTTTAACTTGACCTTATCTGGGAAGCACTTTATCTGCCTTTCCATTCTAAATGATAGCTTTGCTGGATAGAGCAATCTTGGATGTAGGTCCTTGTCTTTCATGATGTTGAATACTTCTTTCCATCTCCTTCTTGCCTGCAAGGTTTCTTTTGAGAAATCAGCTGATGTCATATGGGAACTCCTTTGTAAGTGAAACTTCTTTTCTCTTGCTGCTTTTAAGATTCTCTTCTTGTCTTTAATTGTGGGTAATTTAATTATGATGTATCTTAGTGTGTTCCTCCTTGGGTCCACCTGCTTTGGGTCTCTGAGGTTCTTGGGCTTTTATGTCTATTTCCTTCACCAGATTGGGGAAGTTTGCCTTTATTGCTTTTTCAAATAAGTTTTTAATTCCTTGCGCTTCCCCTACTCCTTCTGGTACCCCTATGATTTGCACATTGGAATATCTGAAGTTATCCCAGAAGTTCCTAAGCCTTTCTTCATTTTTTTGAATTCTTCTTTCTTCATTCTGTTACTTTTGAATTGTTTATTTCTTCCTTCTCTTTCAAATAGCAGATTTGAGTCCCAGCTTCCTTCCCTTAATTGTTGGTTCCCTGTATATTTTTCCTTATTTCACTCTGTATAGCCTTCACTTCTTCCTTTATTTTTCATCTGTACTCAGTCATTTCTGTGAGCATCCTGATTACCAGTATTTTGAACTCTGCATCTGATAGGTTAGCTATCTCCTTGTTGCTTACTTCTTTATTTGGACTTTTAATCTGTTCTTTCATTGGGCCCATATTTCTTTGCCTCAGGTGAACCTGTTGCATTGCAAGGGGTAGAGCCTTAGGTATTCACTTGGTGGGGTGGCATGGAGGGGAACTCCCTTCTCTGTGTTGTGGTGCTATATGTAGAGGAGGGGTCAGAGAAAGAACAATTCTGCTTGCTTGGCTCTTGCCCTGCTTTCAGTCACTTTCCCATTATTCTCAGACTAATTTGGCCTTTCTGGTGCTGGCTCCCAGGTTGGTGGGTTTGTGTATGTTCTAGGACCCTGTGGGTCCCTACAATGGACTCTCCTGTGATGCTGGGAGTTTCTCCCTCTGCTGCAACTACTATAGGTTTTTATAGCCAGACGTTTTGAGGGTTTATTTCCCCATGCTTGAACCCTGGGTTGCACATTCCATCTTGCTTGCCATTTGTTCCTCCTGGTTTATCTACATGTGAATGTGGGACTACCCAGTCTGCCAGACACCACCTTGTCACGCATCCTCTCCACCTTGGCTTCCCATTTCTGCCCTTCCTACCAGTCTGGATGAATATTTCTTCTTTAACTTTTTGGTTGTTCAACTTCCATACAGTTTGATTTTACAGCAGCCCTGTCTATTTTTTGTTTTTAAATTTGTTGTTCTTCTTTTGGTTGTGTGAGGAGGCACAGTATATCTACCTATACCTCTATCTTGGGTTGAATCCTTCTGGTATTTCCATGATGCAGATGTTGTTATGCTTTATGTTGTCCCAAAGTTTTCTTAAAGTCTCCTTATTTTTTAAAAGGATTTTTTCTTTTGCTACTCTGCACATGTGTTTTTTCTACCTTGTCTTTCAAATCACTTATTTGATCCTCTGCTTTATCTAACCTGCTATTTATTCCTTCCAGTGTATTATTCATTTCAGATAGTGTATTTTTATTTTTGACTTTTCCTTTTTTTAAGGTTTCTGTGTCTTTTTTAATGATGTTGAGCATCTTTGTAATCATTACTCTAAACTCTACATCTGATAAATTCCTTGTCTTCATTTGATTTAGCTCTTCTTCTGGGGAATTGTCTTGTTCTTTCATTTGACACCTGTTTCTTTGTCTTTCCATTTTGTCTGTTTCTTTGTGTTTGTTCCTATGTATCTGGTAGATCTGCAAAGACTGGTGCAGTCCTAAGTCAGACAGTGCCTATGACTGGCCCTGGGCAACCTGTTTGGAGATATCAGCAATCCATAGCTTGTGGCTCCCTCTGCTGGTCCTGGGTGTGTACAGAAAGAACCAAGTTGTGCTCAAGGCTGGCTTTAACCAGCAGTGGTCCTGGGGAAGGTCAATTTCAAATCTTCTAGATACCTGCCTTTGCCTGCAGGCTTTTGGTTAGGTTTAACAGTGAAACCGACTCCAGTTGTACACCTTAGCAGCCCAGGTTAAGCTCCAAATGGTGGTATAAGAATGATTCTGGTGAGTAGGGCTATTCGTTCCCCACAGGCTGATCCTTCACCAAGGGGAATGCTCTGCTTGGGGCAGGTGGCCTCTGCTGTATGGGGGAAGGACTCAGCACAGGGATCCTGGTGGTGACCCTTCAGGTTTCTTTCCAAATCCACCAACTCCAAACTCTCCTCATGTGGCTTTAGTCTTCTCTGCCCTCCCTCTGCTAGAGCCCATGTGTGGTTGCAAATGAAATTTTGTGTAATGGTCCTTAAGAGGCTCTCTGCATCTCTAGCTGTCTCTCCCTCACAGAGAGAAATCCTATCTCTTTTCATAGCTGGATGTTATGGATGCCTTTCCTCATTCTGGTACTCTAGACAGATTGTGGTTTAGATTCTACACTTCTCAGTGGGATCTTCCCCTTCCTCTGGCCACTGATCTATCCCTTCAAAACTTCAGTTGCAGCCTGTGAAAGCCCAGCCAGCCCTCTCACACCACCTCACTTTCTGCTAGTCTCAATGAGTTGATGTGGTCTCTTCCATAATTCCTTGTTTATAAGGCTTCTCTCCAGCTAGTCTTCAGTTGGTTATTCAGGATAATTTTTCTATAATTTAGTTGTAATTCCACTTCAGTCTTGAGAGGAGGTTAGTGTGGCTTCCACCTACTCTGCCACCATCTTGGAGCCTCTTATTCTTTTTAATTCATGTAGTATATGGTTTGCCAAATGACCTACATATTAGTGAAAACTCCTAAATTACTATGTGTTTAGAACTGTAGGATATATACTATGCACAACCAACATCATCATATTAATCATCATCACCACCACAATCAATCACAATCATTACTATCACCACCATAATCACTACCATCATGGTAATTACTATAACCACCATAATCACCACCATTACTGTAACTACAACTACAACCACCAACAAACATCACCACCATCACTAGCATCATTATCACCACCACCATCATCATCACCAGCCTTACCACTACTGCCATAGCTATCTATAGTAGCACTTGCTCTACACTAGTGTGCCGGGAACTATGCCAAGCACTTTACAGACACATTCTCATTTATTCATGACAATTAACCTTTAAAGTAGGTACTATTATTATGTTAATTTTGAAAAATGAGAATATTGATGGTTGAAGAGGTTAAATAACTTACTCAAGGTCATACAGGATATGAAAGAGGAAAAAAACAAAACAAAACATGAGCCATGAGCCATGAGCCCTGCCCTGAGGAAGTATATGGTCTGTTGGGAAGCAAAATTAAATCTTATGCAAAAATAGTGTCCTTGAGAAGACATTCTGTGTAAGTGCCAAATTGCTGCAGATGTTTAGGGAACAGGAACTGATGGAGATCCCTGTTAGTTTCTTTTGTTTTATAGATTTAAAACTTATTAGGATTCTTCCAAGCATCTGGGAGGTAGGAATCTCAGGCAGTTCCTTAGAGTGCACAAGATTTTAAGAAAAGACAGGTTTTTCATCCAAAACAGAAATTGAATGAGAATTATACCACAGAAACTGGACTTCCAAGGTTGTACTGGATCTAAGGCTGCTCCAGAAACAGGGAAGCAGCAGTAATTATGGCTTCTTCTCTAAGGCTCTACTGTTACTGCTCCCTCTCTCTTCCCCTTTCCCACCCCTCCCATCCCCATCTCTCTCCTCTTTCCCTCCCCTGTTCAAATTTCTGAGAGAGAGAGAGAGAGAGAGAGAGAGAGAAGGGGGGGAGAATATATCCTATTGGTCTGCCTACACCTCATCAACCTCATCATCCTTATTTAAGCAGAGCTTTTGCACCTGGCAAACTCATTGATCACTGGCCAACTGTCAGGCCTAGATTAGGAGTTCCCACTAATCCAATTTGCTTTGGCCAAAGGATCTTGATCATACAGAATGTGTTCACCTATGTAGAAGGAGCCCTTTGAGGTTTCTGTCCCAGGGGAGTTCTGGGTGTGGCAGACACCTTGACTGGCCTGTTGACTGCAGCTGGGGAAACCTTTACGAAGGAGAGGAACTTGGTGAGCAGGAGTTTTAAAAGGAGAGTTTCAGTTTGGGAAAAAATATCTTAGAAAAATTTACAGAGGGTGGCCTGAAATGAGCTTTTGGTAGCCGAAGAAGTAAGGAAGGGAACAGTGGGAACTAGGGTCAGTAACACAATCAGGGGCCTTATAAGTCAGGCAGAATTGTTTGGACAATAGTTGTGAGGCACTAGAGCAGAGGTGTCAAACTCATTTTCATCAGGGGGCCACATCAGCCTTGGGCCAAAATAATTTTAGGACTGTATAAATGTAACTACTCTGTAACTGTTAAGGAGTTGAAATTACATTCGGCCCTTTGAAGGCAACTGTGAGGCTAATGTGGCCCCTGGTGAAAATGAGTTTGACATTCCTGCACTAGAGACCATTAGGGGTTTTGGTATATGAGAGTGATGTGAAAATTGTACTTGAGAAAATCCCATGTGGCAGATATGAAGCATTGGTTGGAGTGGACAACCAGAGTTGGAGATCCCACTGGGAGGTGGCTATGTTCATCTAGAAGGGTGATAAGGACACAGGAAATCAGAACTCCTTCTTAGAGAGATGTTCATTTCCTGTACTTAGGCCCATTTCAGAGTTTGTAGCCTTCTGCAGACTGGGGCAATTAACAGGTTCACATGATACTCTGTTTATTACACAAGTCATGAAATCTGGTTTGAACAACAAAATACCTATTTGAATAAATTCAAATCATAGAGTAGGTTGGTAATGAGTTACAGGTTGTTTTAAAAATAGCTATTTTGTTTATTGAAGTTACCTGCTTGCTAAGTTCCTGAACTAAACTTCTATAGCTCTTGCTGTCATATTCTCTCCTATATTTTCTGTTTTATTTCTTACCCTTTTTAATAACTCCTGAATTTTTATTCTTTATTTTTTCTGTGTTATGTGCAACTGCTGAAACACTACCAAGTCAGCTACCTAATCCTTTGATGTCCCCCCAGAGACACTGCACTAAACACCCAAGTGAGTTTAATTAGCTTTTCAAGAAAGCACTTCATTGTCTCTAAAAGCTTCCTTAAGATACAAGATTTTAAAATCTTATTAACAGCACACACGATGGTTTTGCTTCCTCTGAACTAATACAAATTATTTAATTTCCTATTGTGTTTTGAATGCATTCACCATGTTACATAAAATGTTAGATGCTATTGATCAGAAAATCTACCCTTATTTAATGTATTGTCATTGCTATGAACAAATATACTGCCAATTAAAGACACACAGACATCTTTAAGACACATCTTAAATTTAGTTGTGAAAAATAAATGTGTAAAAAATAGATGTGTAAAATGTGAAAAATAATGTGTTAGAATTGGTGAGTTATTATCATGAGTTATGAGAACCTTTTGAATTACATTTTCAAATGGGAAGTAAATCAATGGAAGTAAACCAGTGATAGCCTGCATCCTGGGACAAACCCTAATCTTAATTGTAACCCAAATGCTACTAAACCCTATGACTAACCCTTTCTTAACCCTCACTAATTCTTATTCTTCCTCTCACTGTTGCTATGCAACTAATCATTCAGTTCATTTGATATTAGGGTAGAAGGTGTTCAATTTGATGATTTCCAACTGTCTTAGTTTGTGTTGCTATAACAAAACACCATGAATTGAAGAGCTTAAACAACAAATACTTATTTCTTACAGTTCTGGAGGCTGGGAAATCCCAGATCAAGGTGCTGGTAGATTCGTGTCTGTGAGAATCTTCTACCTGGTTTGCAGATGACCATCCTCTCAACTTTGCATTGTATTCTCACATGGCAGAGAGGGTGGAGAGAGCAGAGAGGAAGCAAGCTCTTTAGTGCCTCTTCTTTTTTTTTAATTGTTATTCATGTACAGTTGTCTCCATTTTACCCTTACCATGCCCCCCCCACCCCACCCATCCCTGCCTCCCACCCTCAAACCTACTCTCTTTGGCTTTGTCCCTGGGTCCTTTATACATGTTCCTTGATGGACCTTCCCCTATTTTCCCCCATTATCCCTCTCCCCCTTCTCCTCTGGTTACTGTCAGTTTGTTCTTTGTTTCAATGTTTCTAGTTATATTTTGTTTGCTTGTTTGTTTTGTTCATTAGGTTCCATTTATAGGTGAGATCATATGGTATTTGTCTTTCACTGTGTGGTTTATTTCACTTAGCATAATACTCTCCAGTTCCATCCCTGCTGTGGCTAAGGGTAGGAGCTCTTTCTTCCTGTTGTGTAGTATTCCATTGTGTAAATGTACCATAGTTTTTTTATCCACTTATTAGTGGTAGGCATTTAGGTTTCTTTTAGCACTTGGATAGTGTAAATTGTGCTGCTATGAACATTAGGGTACATAGATTCTTTTGAATTGGTGTTTTAGGATTCTTAGGATTATACTCTAGTGCCTCTTCTTATAAGAGCACTAATCTAATTTATGAGGGCTCCAACCTCATAACCTATTACCTCCCAAAGAGCTTTTTAATACCATCACATTGGGGGGGTAACATTTTAACACATGAATCTTGGGAGGAAACAAACATAGAGTTCATAACACCAGCTCTACCACCTTTCCCTTTACTGATTTCTTCATCCTAATTTGCTTCTTGTAATACATTGTCTTGTCTCCTTGTCTTTGGTCTCACCCTCTTCTAGTCTTCCACTATTCAGCCATTTCTCTTTCTAAAATTAAAATCTTAGCATGCCAGTTTTCTATTTAGTAATTTCTTTCCTCTACTTGGAGTGTACTTTTTTTCCATTTTTGCCTAGCAAAGATCCAGCTCACATGTCACTTTTGTGACTTCTTTGTTGACACCACTGATACATTTTATAGCTTGGTCCTTTTATGCTCCCATTAGTAATGGGAGCATAAATAAGACACATTGTTTAGCATTAGGTAGAGATGAATACTAAGGCAGCATGTGTTAGGATAGTGCTAGTAACAGGTGAAAATGAAAAAGTGTCAGTCTGTGGTCTGATTAGTAGTGTTTTGGGTGATTAATGAAGACCAAAAAATATGGTTACTGGAGACTCATATGTGAGCTAAGAGGTTCCAAAAGTCTTAGGAGGTCAGAAACAGGAATGTGTCCCTGGCTGAATGGCTGATGAGATGAGTTTCTTCACTTTCTTCTTTCTGGAGTTCTCCATGTTGCATCAGCTCTGTATCTAAGTTGGGAGTTGGCATATGACAGCCCACAGGTCGAATCTGCTTGTTGACTGTTTTTGTAAATAAAGTTTTATTGGGACCAGAGATGCTAATTTGTTTATCTATTGTCTATGACTGCTTTTATATTACAACAACTATAGCAAGTGGTTGTGACAGAGACCACATGGCTGGCAAAATCCAAGCACATTTACTCTTTGGCCCTTTGCAGAAAATGTTTGCTGACTGATCCCTTCCCCACTCAGTCTTAAGACATTTTAGATGCACCATTCTATAGTGCCTGATGGTTTAAATAGTTGCTTCTTGCTTCTGCACACACAAAATAAATGAAAGATGAAATGATAAGTTAATAATAATAAAGAATAAATTAAATGTAACACAAAAAGAAAAATTTTTAAAAAGTAAAAACAAAAGACCAGTTGAAAAACAACAAAATCAAGGTCCAAGCTAAGGTTTTTGCCCAAATAATCCCTTTGAAAGTGCCTTGAAGATCACTCTTTGTGTCTGTGATGACAATGAACTCAATGGCTAGCATCAGAGGGGGAACTGCCAAACAACATGTGGTGTCCTGAGGGAGGTTTGTTTTTTAACTTATGGAGCCCAAGTCCTCACTATTCTCCCCTTCCTGTCTCCTATTCCTTCCTTCCTGTTTACCCCTGTTCTCCCTGTGTGGAAATATCTTGCATCTAGCCTGGGATGTGGACTCCTCCTTCTTCCTGTCTGTGGTCACCCTCAGAACTAAATTGTGCTTAGGAAATCTAAGACATGCATTTTGGGGGGCAGAGGCTGAGGTAAGAAACCTGTCTTTTTAGAGATGATGCAAACCTTCTGCTCAGCCAACTGAAGAGCTCTGTGGTGCCCAAAAGAACATATGCCACTCTGGAGAAAGCGAGTGGGTTCATTCGGAAGGGAGCAGCTGACTCCCTACTCAATATCAGAGTGGCCTGGCACCTGAAGAGAGGGAACATTTCTATCTTCTCTCCCAACTCCTTTCTTTGCTATTTATAATCAAATGTCATCTTTTGTCAGAGGTCTCTGGTGAGCAGGTAATGGGGGTTCTCAAGTACGCAGGCAGCTCGCAGGCACAAGGACAGGGCTCCTGGGTAATCTGACAGTGTGGCTTGCATCCAACAGGGCCATATGTCATGTAATCCTAACCTGGACCCTCTGCCAAGCCAAGCTTTTCTTATTGTCATTCAGAGACAGGCTCCAAAAGAAACTCTAGAAGAGTTTGTGGCACATAGGTGCTATAGAGGGTATGTCCAAGTCAGAAGTTTTAAAATGTAACTCTGATGAAATATAAAGTAAAATTGACCATTGGCCACATGGGTAATGGCAAGGCTGTCCTTGACCAGGTGTGGTTGGAAAGGGGCAGGGCAAAGGGAAAGCCACAGACAAAGTGTAGTGATTTGATGCAATTGTTTGGTCCCTAGATTTGGGGGTCACATTTGTCTAAGAAGTGACATAGAGATGGGTCTGCCAGCTGGTGCTTCAAACAACAGCTTAGTTCAGATGTATAGAACCTTTCCACAAAAGCACTCTGTTTCCGTCCTCCCCACACTCCTCAGCCATTTGCTCTTCTCTTGTGGGTATTTTTTTTCCCTCAGTTCAATCAAATAGGTTGTATCATGGGCCCACTCTCTTCAGTATGCATAGAGCCAGCAATGTTGGGGTATAAAGCTGGCACTGTGTGTGCATGCACACATGTGCATATGTGTATTTGTGTGCATGTGTTGTGTACATGTGTGTGGGCATGTGCATGTGTGTGTGTTATGATAACTATATGAGGAATAAATGAAATACTGATGATATTTAGAGAGGTGTGCTATTTGGGTGATAAAGAAAGATTTTATGGAGATGAAATATGAGAATTGAGATGGGTCTAGAGAGAGGGATAGAATTTCAACAAGAGCAAATTCATCTGGGTGCAGTGTGAAAAAATGTGGAAAGTTGGGAGGTAGATGTGTGTTGGGGAATAACTTGTAGTTCCAATGGTGGATATAGTTAGGGGATTGGGAAGAGTTATGGTAGGTGGGATCTGTATTAATGAAGATTATGTTTGGCCAAGAGTGGTGGAAAACCAAAGGTAGCAGTAGCTTAAACAAGATATAAATATGCACAGTCCAGTGGTCCCCAGGGTTGCTGTAGACCCCCTGTGCCAGGAACTCATGTTCCTTCTCTCTTATTATTCCATAATGTGGGCCTTTAATTGATGGTCCAACATTGTACCATCATGTTCTAAACATTAGGATGGACAACAAGATAAAGAAGAAGGGAGTGGGGAAAGAGCATGTGTGCTCTGTCTCTTAAGTAGAATCTTAGAAACTACTGCTAGAGCTTATATTCATTCCATTGGCTGGACTTAGTCACATGGTCACACCCTGGACTATCCAGCTGTACTGGATCCTGAGAAATGTACACATTAGGCTAGATGTCCACATTCCAGCAAATCACAGGAGGAGGAAAGAATGGGTATTAAAAGACACCTGGTGGTATCTGCTCTAGGTTGTGTGGGACCTTGAATGACAGGTTGAAGAGGACACACTGAATTTCAGAGCTTATAGGAAGCTGTGAAGCTTTGAGAAAGAAGTTATGTGAAAGGAGGATTTTAGAGAGACGAATCAATCAGTAGTATGTAGATGGATTAACTTGGGGAGACCAGTAGGTTGACTGCAGCTTTATGGTTGAGAATTAATGGTGACAGTGGGAATAGAAAGCAGGATGTAGATCTGAGACTCCTTACACAGACGACATAGCAGAGCCAGTCTATTGAAAGAAAAGTGAAAAAAATGTTGGAAATGATGTGAAAATTTTAAACCTGGGTGTTTGGGAGAACAGGTTTGGCAATATTTGAATTGCCAGTAAGAGGAGCTGATTTAGAGAAGATGATGGTGGGTTTTGAGTATGTTATATTTGAGGCTTAAAATGAGTAGTTGGATTTGTGGGTCAAGAATAATATGGTAAATTAGTTGCTCCCAGACCACAGTTGGGCTTCAGGTACATTTTGTTTGCCACAAATGGGACAATTTAAAAATTAAAGTAGTTGTTAATGATATGCTTATAAAAATTTGCACATCTGACTTTAGAAAAATCATAAGTTTTGGAATCACTGGGCTCTAATTCTTGCAAGGTAACAGTTGGCTAGATGTTAAGTATGAGAGTCAAGTATGTGCTTTCCCTTTTGTCACAGTCACCACCCCTCCCTATTACCTCTACCTGCTCAGCTTCTGTAGGTATTTGGGTGTTAAACCCTATTCCAGGGTTTGGAAAAGATGTCAGGGCCACAGATACAGACTTGGGAGCCATGGTTTTAGAAGACAGAGTTGGTGACATTGAAATGAATCAGACTGTTGAAGGGGAAGAATACAAAGAAAGCAGAAGAGGTATAGGAATGTTAAGTGTCTCATATTCATGAAACAGAAGAACAAGTTGAGCCCATGATGTAGACTTGGAGGGGAAGCATCAGGGAGGCAGGAGAAAGCCAGAGCTGCATCCCAGTATGGAAATAAAAGGAGAAAAAGGATTTCAAACTGGAAATCAGCCTGTCAAGTGCTGCAGAAAAGGAAGGAGAATGAATCATGGCCAAAGGCCATTTGCTGTGAATATTAGGGGGTTGCATAGAATTTTAGTTAGAATGGTGAGGACAGAAATCAAATTAAAACACCACTTTCAAACCAAACTACTTTGTTATTCCTAATAATCTGAGTTCATTGGTCTGAAAATACTGTGGTACAGAGGTGGCTGGCTTACCTGTGATTGTCTGTGCTTTAATTTCTAACTTACCTAGTGGGGACCAGCAGGAAGGCAGCAGTATCTTATCCAGGGAGGAAAGCACTTTGGTATTCCACATTGATTAAGTGCCAGCTTCTTTAAATATGTTACTCATTTAATTTTCACAGAAACTTTAACTTTAGTTCTTATTTCTCAAAGTTTTTACAGATAAACAAACTGAAGCTTGCAGAGATTATGCAATTTGCTCAAAGTGTTTCTCACAGAAACACAGATGAAGAGTTAGGAGTAGCAGGTGGCTTCCACCTTCCTTGTTCTTTTTACACACAAACCAATTCCACCATCCTACAGCAACTTGGGAAACCTGGGTCCTCTGTTCCTTTGAGTTCAGGAGATTAGGCTACAATCCTGCAGACAGTCAGCAAAGGACCTCCTTACTACTTTTCAGCACTGTTTTGTTCAATTGCTATGTCTTGTTCTAGGTATGCCCTGAAATAGTTAAAAGACACTAATTTTTAAGGTGAAAAATGTTTTGATTCTGTTCATATTATTTAATACATGAAACACCTTTGCTTTGTCCCAATTACACTACCATGTCTGAAAACTATGGGCCATGAATAACACCCACATTATAATCATGAAAAGTGGGAATAATACATAGGAATATGATCAATCATGGACTGGATTTATTTCACTATAAGCTTCCACTACACTGCTCATAAAATACATAAAGCTTAGGAGGCACTCAGTTCATACTGGAATGAGCGAATTGTTCTCTCAGTGGCAATGGGCAGGCTAACTCTGCATCTCTAACCATGCTGCACCCTGTAGCTGTGAGGAGATAAGGCAGAGTTGAGAAATCAGTCAAACTTGTCCTATTTCCATTGTTTTTCTTCCTTTGGGGAATCAGTAATTCTTAACATTGCTTGAGCACTTACTATGTGCTAGATTTCAGAGTTAGTGCCTTGACTTGCATGTCCTGCTTTTATCTTCATAACACCTCCTGGTAGATGTTTCGATTACCTGTGTTTGATACCTGAGGAAACAAAGTTTGAGAGCTGGATGATTTTGCTTAAGACCACTTGGTCAGCAATTGAGCTAGAATTGGGGTTACTCATGTCCAAGTTGCTGTGTGCCTATTGCAGAACCAGTAGTCATATTAGGAGCCAGGACTGTCTAGTGTAAAGATAGTCAGTCCTCCTTCCCAGTGTCTGGCCAGACTGCTTGATATGAGACCTAAGAAGTTCTTCTCACAGCAAGTAGGCTGGCTTGCTCTCCTCATTGGAGATGTCCATTCATTTTTATTTTCAAAATAGGGTGTCCAACAACTGATAGATCCTAATTTCTGACTCTAGTCCAATGGATAATTTTTCTCCTACTGGTGCCATTATTTATATGGGAAATTTTGCCAAGGAGTAAAAGTGAAATCTCATTTGCTTGTATATTTAATAATTCTGCTATGAAAAAGAACAAAATAAAAAATTGAGGTTCCCCCTGGAAACCTGAGGAGCCTGCTTGCTGAGAGGGCTATTTCATCACTGTAAATCTAAGAATGGCTTGTCAGGTTGGAAGGGGCCCAGAGTGCCTGACTTCTTTGTGCAGATGGTTTCTCCTTTGGGAAAAAGCCATGCTCAGTAATGGACCCCCTATGTTAATAAGAAACATAAGGTAGGGATGGGCAGGGGGCTTAAGCAGGTATTTATCATAGTGACTGTGCCCAGGATTTCTTGCAGTGACTGATTCATAAATTTTAGTAATGTTTCCTCCTCTGATAGGTGTGGCTTTTTAAAAAGGGAATAGTTTGCAGAACATTAATGTGAATGCTAAATATAGCTGAAGAAGCCCAGCCCCTGGTGCTCCTTTGCCCATGGAAGGCTGGCATCTGCCAGTCCATAACCTAGTTTTGTTTCAGTCTTCCTTGCTGGAATATATCCTGCTATAGAGGCTATTTATAACCAGAATACATTCTGAAAGTTGTAGAAATGCTTTCTGCTGCAGTGTACTGCCTTCCCAGGGGTTGCTGGCATGTCAATGTGCAGCCAGGCGTCCTTCCCCACAGTGCCTGGACTGGGTGACCTTGATGCACGACATCCTTCCCTTGAAAACAAAAACACCAACTTGGAGTTTTAATTAAAAGGCAGTAAGTGGGCTATCAAGCTTGCAGCATTGGCTAAGCTGCTATTAATGACAGTGTGGATTTGAGGTCACCATTGTAAAGCCTGAAACATTAACTTATCAGGGAAAATGCATCAGCTGAATTTATTACCAGGTTCACTAAGGGAGAGAGGCCCCAAAGAACTTTTTTTTTTGCTCTATGAAACTTTCAACTGATGGTTGTTGGCACCATTTAATGCCAACAGGAACACTCAATTTGGGGTGTGGCAAAGAAGGAAACTTTATTCAGTGCAAAATGGCTGAATTGTTTTTCTGGAAAAATAGATTTGGGAGAGAGAGAGAGACAGATACACAGACATTGATTTGTTGTTCCACTGATTTATGCATTCATTGGTTGAATCTTGCATGTGCCCCGACTGGAGATGAAACTCACAACCTTGGCATATCAGGATGATGCTCTAACCAATTGAGCTATCAGCCAGGGAAAAAAGCTCAATTGTGATACAGCATGGTTGTGAAAACAGCACTGCTGTGAGGCCATCCCTCTCCATCTAGACTGCTCTGCTCTGCTCTGTTCCTTGCTGGTCTGCTCTGCTCATTTCTAGTCTGCTCCACTCTGCTCTGGTGAGACATCTTCAAGTGTTTCAGCTCAGTCAGGGAATGCAGTCTTCAGTCTTTGGTGGAAAGTGCACTCCTCAATCCAAAGGGTAAAAGGTTTATATACATAGATGTGCCTGCCTCTGGTCCCTGATTGGTCTGTCTTCATGCAAATGGGGATTCCGAATTCTCAGTTTGGTCCAAAAGGCACCATCTTGATTGGTCAGAATAGAACCACTCTGGTTGGTTGGAGCTTTGTAGCTCCAATTGGATTGAGAAAGCCTCAGTCCTATTGGTTGAAACAGGATTCCAGGAACTCCTTTATAAGGGCTGGCTCAGATGGCAGGAATACAGTGCAGGTACAGAGTTCAGTGAAGGCTTCTCCCTGAAGTGCATTTTGCATGAGAGGCCTCTGTGTAGAAATGGCTGTCAGGATCTATTTTTTAAGAAAATATTGGAGCCAAGTTAGCCACCATAAGCCATTCTTAGTAAGGTTTTTATTTCTTAGGGTCCACAAACTGTACTTGATTAAGAACACAGAGAATTCTATTAGGACAATTCCAGCTGCCATCCCAAAGTACAGGCATGAAGGAAAACACATGAACACCATCCTGTTGGTCAGGCTGTGTGGACCCTATGGGTCTACTCACCCATGTGATGGCAGGTGACATAGCTCCGTGTCATGGCTCAGTATGGCTCCCCTGTTCACCAGTGTCTTTGCTGCCACAAATCACACATTCCAGTGTGGTGGCCTTGGTCCAACCATCCAGATGATCTGATGCCCCTCTGTGCATCCTGTACACAGTCTGCCAATGTGACAACTAGCACACAGTAGGTATCGTTTGAGGAAATGGACCTGACCATTAGGCTCTACTCCAGCTGTACCAACAACTAGGGCTACACACTTCAACAGAGCACAGGGACTCCACATGCCTGTTATGAGTAGGGGTTCGCATCTGGAGTCTCAATTGCATTGGGTCCTATGTATGTGGACTGGTGGCAGAAGTCATTCATTCAGGATAGAACAGGGACTGAAATGAGGAGCTCTGGGTGAGGCAGGTAGAGGATCAGCCTCCGGACCTTCTGGCTCTCAGGTCCCAGATATGGACTGGAAGACAGACACTAAGCCTAGTTGGAGGGGACCGTATATGGGGCAGGGTGACAAACAGAACCAGGCACTGGGAGGAGCAGTGGCAGCTGCACAGCAGAGAACAATGTTTATATATGCTCCATGTGGGAAACACTGGGAGTGTGTACTGAAATTTTTAAGCCATTTCTTCCTCCCTCTCATACACCATGCCCAGAATCTCCTTAAAACAGTAAAATAGTGATGTGGATGTGGTCACCTCTTGCTTAAACATTATTTAGTCATCTTCAAATGCCCAGTGCTCAATGTAATGCTTACTCCATATGCAGCTGGTCTCCAGGAGCTCATATAAGTTTCTTAAGAATTCAGTCCCCATGTGTCCATCTTGTGGCTTCTCAGTCCCGGCCTTTGTGATGCTCCTCAGGACGAGGCCTGTGCCTTCTGTCTGGTCTTCCTCCTCTGTTCTTGAACATCTATCTATAGCTTGCTCTTCAGCCCTAGGGGATTTTCTGTAATGAAAATGTGATCATTGTCCTGATGAGAAAACCTCTATTGTCTTTAGGATCAAGTGTACACTTCTTGGGAGGCATCTGAGCCCTGCTCTGCTCTGGCCCTGGATGCTTTTTTAGGTTGGTATCCAACTCCATGTACACTTATTCTGAGCTCCTGCCCTGGATACCGTGCTGCTTGCCATCCTCAGGAGCTGCCATGGCCTTCATGTGACTGCGCTTGCCACCCTCAGGGTCTCAGTTCCAGCTCTGTCTTCTTTCCCACACCCATGCATCCCCCTTTTCTAATTCCTCTGTGCTCTGAGACTCCCTCTCACACCTATTTTAGTACACTTTGGAGTAACAGTGACAGCTGTTTGTTCACTCTGATGTCCATAACTCAACAATATTAATACCTAACATGTAGCAGCACAAAAAATATGCTCTTAAGTGGATTTACTCAAATGCATGATTCACCTTTTGCATGTCTGTCTGAGTTGTAATAAATTGGAACTCAGTCTCAACAGTCCCCCTTGGGATGACTGGGTGCGAGGAAGATGGGGAGCAGAGAGGTCCAGGGAGCAGGGGGCAGGGTAGGTATACTGACATCACAAGAATACTTAACACCTGTGCCCTGTTTGCTATCTCTAGAACCAAAACTGATAATTGACTGCACATGTAAGCATATATAGGATTCTGGGATAAGCTCTAAAGGGCAGATAACACAAACACCTGGTTTGCTTTGCTTGCATCACAGCACAGGCCATGGATGAAGAGAGCCTGGTAAACACCTGAGGGCCCTAGAGGCTGATGCGTGTCTGGCTTACCCCTGGTGCTGAGCTTATATCTCTTGTGATAGAGTGTCAGCATCCATGCCAACCTCGTTTCAATAAGGGGCACTATTTTGAGCAAACATCCACCAGGGAAATAAACATCTGTGGTGTTGTGTAACGGGGCTTTCATCTTACCCCAACAGAAAGTGGATCATTGAAATGTGGGCAGGGAACAGCTCAAGTGATGCCTGTGCCTGTGAAAGACGCAATTTTAGTCCTGTTGTGTTGTTCTGATACCAGAGGCCACAGTAGTGTGATGTGGATAGCAGAGTTAAAAGGACATGGCACAGGCCTTCTGGGAGGCCTTGGCCCTTTGTCTGATGAGTCAGTTTTGATTTTTATGATTAATGGTGCACTGAGTCAACACAACAATTCTGCCCCAGCAGCCTCTGTGGAAACTGTGCTGAGGAGCCATGTGGATTCCATTTTCTATGAATTTCACAGACATCTGACCCATATGATTTTTTATAGTGAAAAAAAAAATGAAGCATACACACCCCAGACCTTTACAACTCAGCCCGACTTGGTCACTACTGGCAATTTTCTGCTTTAATGTTCTTTTTAACCTGGAAATGTGTTCATTGGATTCCACTCTCTTTTTTACTTTATTTTATTTTTTGTTTCAATTTGTTTTTTTATTATAACACGAATTAAATTTTAAAAAATTACCTCAGTCTTCTGACTTTATTTGCCAAAGTTAGAAAATCTAAATGAAAATATAACTCATTATGAAAATGTATTGGGAAGTACAAGAGCTGATGTAAAATGGTCATCAAGTTTCTGAGTATTAAGGGATAAGAGTAAGTGAAGAATAGCAGCTGACGCAGATGCAGGATGTACTGGTTTAACAAGGTACCATCTAGGAAGGCCCTCAAATGTGCCGGGGACAAGTCACAGCCACAGGCCAGCAGTATTCTGTGGGGTGATTTCCTACCCTTTTGCTTTGTATATGAGTTGCCCTTAGTAATTTAGGATTTTCTTTAACATTTTAAAATTAAACTAACTTATCAAACGGGAGTCATTTTTGTGGGTAAGTCACGGGATAATATGCTGGGATAATTTTGTTCTTTTTTTAGTTCAAAAAGCCTTAATATGGTCATTTTAATTGATGCAAATGAGGATGACAATGAAAAAATAGAGCAATTTTATAGACTTAAAACTGTCATTAGAAACGTAAATGAATTAAATGCTCCAATCAAAAGACAAAGAATAGCTGATTGGATAAGAAAACATGACCCACACATATGCTGCCTACAAGAGACTCACCTCAGGACAAAAGACATGCACAGGCTGAAAGTGAAGGGCTGGAAACAAATTTTCCAAGCAAATGGACAGGAAAAAAAAGCCGGGGCAGCAATACTCATATCTGACAAAATAGACTTCCAAAAAAGGACCATAAAAAGAGACCCAGAAGGTCATTTAATAATACTCAAGGAAAGAATCCACCAAGAAGACATAAATATTGTAAATGTATATGCATCCAACATAGAAGCACCCAAATACATAAAGAAAATCTTAGAGGACTTCAAGAAAGATATTGACAGCAATACAATTATTGTGGGGGATTTTAACACCCCACTATCAAAAATGGACAGACCTTCCAAACAAAATATCAACAAAGATATTGTGGCATTGAACAATACCCTAGATGAAATGGGCTTTACTGATATATACAGAACTCTCAATCCCAAAGAAACAAAATACAAATTCTTTTCAAATGTACATGGAACATTTTCAAAGATTGACCACATGATAGGACACAAAACAAGCCTCAAGAATTTCAAGAAAATTGAAATCATACCAAGCATTTTTCTCGGATCACAAGGGACTGAAGCTAGAAACCAACCCCAAGGAAAAATACCCAAAACACTCAAAATCATGGAGATTAAATAACATGCTATTAAAAAATGAATGGGTCAAGAATGATATTAGGGAAGAAATCAAAAGGTTTCTGGAAACAAATGAAAATGAACTCACAACAACCCAAAACTTATGGGACACAGCCAAGGCAGTCCTGAGAGGGAAGTTCATAGCGATACAGGCCCACCTAAAAAAGTTAGAAATATTCCAAACAAACAACCTAACCCTACATCTACAAGAACTCGAGGAACAACAACAAAGACAGCCCAGAGAAAGAAGAAGGAAGGAAATAACCAAGATCAGAGCAGAATTAAATGACATAGAGACTAAAAGCACAATTCTAAGGATCAATGAATCCAAGAGCTGCTTCTTTGAAAAGATAAACAAAATTCGCAAGCCTTTAAGCAGACTCATCAAGAAAAAAAGAGAGAAAACCCAAATACACACAATCAGAAATGAAAGAGGAGAGATTACAACAGATACCACAGAAATACAAAGGATTGTAAGAAATTACTACAAAGAACTGTATGCCAAGAAATTTGAAAACCTAGATGAAATGGACAAATTTCTAGACAAAATATAATCTTCCAAAACTCAATGGAAAAGAAGCAGAAAGCCTGAACAAACCAATAACAGCAAAAGAAATTGAAGCAGTAATCAAAAAACTCCCAACACACAAAAACCCTGGACCAGATGGTTTCACAGGAAAATTCTACAAAGCATTTAAGGAAGAACTAACTCCCATCCTTCACAGACTATTTCAAAAAAAATCCCAAAACATGGAAGACTCCAAAACTATTTTTATGAGGCCAGCATCATCCTAATTCCAAAACCAGATAAAGACACAACAAAGAAAGAAAGCTTCAGGCCAATATCGCTGATGAACATTGACACTAAAATCCTCAACAAAATACTGGCAAACCGCATCCAACAGTACATTAAAAAGATCATACACCATGACCAAGTGGGATTCATTCCAGGGATGCAAGGATTGTACAATATTCACAAATCAGTAAATGTAATACATCACATAAACAAAAGCAAAGACAAAAACCACATGATCATATCAATAGATGCAGAAAAAGCATTTGATAAGGTACAGCACCCGTTTATGATAAAAATACTCAGCAAAGTGGGAATAGAGGGAGCATTCCTCAATATAATAAAGGCCATATATGAGAGACCTACAGCCAACATCATACTCAATGGGCAAAAATTAAAATCTTTTCCACTAAGATCAGGAACAAGACAAGGCTGTCCACTTTCACCACTTCTATTCAATATAGTACTGGAAGTTTTAGCTACAGTGATCAGACAAGAAAAAGAAATAAAAGGCATCCAAATTGGAAAGGAGGAAACAAAACTGTCACTGTTTGCAGATGACATGATAGTTGACATACAAAATCCTATAGACTCCACCAAAAAACTGCTTGACCTAATAAATGAATTGGGCAAAACAGCGGGATACAAAGTCAATATCCAGAAATCAAAGGCATTTCTGTACACCAACAATGAAACAGCAGAAGCAGAAATCAAGAAATAAATCCCATTTGAAATAGCAAAAAGAAAAATAAAATATCTAGGAATAAACCTAACCAAAGAGGTAAAAGACCTGTATTCAGAAAACTACATAACACTGAGGAAAGAAATCAAGGAAGACACAAACAAATGGATACATATACCGTGTTCATGGATTGGAAGAATTAATATCATCAAATTGTCATACTACCCAAAGCAATTTACACATTCAATGCAATACCTATTAAAGTACCAATGGCTTATTTCACAGACATAGAACAAACACTTCAAAAATTTATATGGAACCATAAACGACCCCAAATAGCTGCTGCAATTTTGAGAGAGAAGAGTAAAGTAGGAGGGATCACAATACCCGACACTAAACTATACTACAAGGCCACTGTAATCAAAACAACCTGGTACTGGCATAAAAACAGGCACATGGACCAATGAAACATAACAGAGAGCCCAGAAATAAACCCAAGTCTCCACGGTCAATTAATATTTGACAAAGGAAGCAGCAACATAAAATGGAGTAAAAACAGCCTCTTCAACAAATGGTGTTGGGAGAACTGGACAGCTATGTGCAAAAAAAATGAAACTTGAGCACCAACTTACACCTTATACAAAAATAAATTCAAGGTGGATAAAAGAGTTAAATATAAAATGTGACACCATTAAAATCCTAGAGGAGAACGTAGGTAGGAAAATCTCAGATATTTCACGTAGAAATTTTTTACTGACATGTCCCCTAGAGCAAGGGACATAAAGGAACGAATAAACAAATGGGATCTCATCAAAATTAAAAGCTTCTGCACAGCTAAAGAAAACAGTATCAAAATAAAAAGGGAACCAACTGTATGGGAAAACATATTTGCCAATGATACCTCAGAAAAGGGTTTGATCTCCAAAATATATAAAGAACTTGCACAACTACACTCTAAGAAGACAAGGAACACAATGAAAAAATGGGCAAAGCACTCGAACAGACACTTCTCCAAGGAGGACATACAGAAGATCCAAAGACACATGAAACAATGTTTAATATTGCTAGCTATCAGAGAGATGTAAATTAAAACCACAATGAGATACCACTTCACACCAGTCAGAATGGCCATCATAAACAAAGCAACAAGCAACAAGTGTTGGAGAGGTTGTGGAGAAAAGGGGACCCTTGTGCACTGTTGGTGGGACTGCAGACTGGTACAAGCACTATGGAAAGCTGCATGGATCTTCCTCAGAAAACTAAAAATGGATCTGCCTTTTGACCCTGCAATTCCACTGCTTGGACTATATCCTAAGAACACTAAAACACCAATACAAAAGAACCTTTGCACCCCAATGTTCATAGCAGCACAATTTACAATAGCTAGGTGCTGGAAGCAACCTAGATGCACATGAGTAAATGAATGGATCAAAAAACTATGGTACATTTACACAATGGAATTCCATGCAGCAGAAAGAAAGAAGGAGCTCCTATCCTTTGCAACAGCATGGATGGAGATGGAAAGCATTATGCTAAGTGAAACAAGCCAGGCAGTGAAAGACAAAGACCATATGATCTCACCTTTAACAGGAACCTAAACAACAAAACAAAGAAACAAGCAAGATATAACCAAAGTCACTGAAATAGGGGATAGACTGACAGTGACCAGAGGGGAGAGAAGAGGGAATTTCAGGGGAGAATGGGAAGGGTTTACAGGAACAAATTTAAAGGACACATGGAGAAAAGCTAGGGGGAGGGTGGTAATGGGACGGAAGTGGGGAGGCTTGGGTGGGTGGGCTAAATGGGAGTAAAAGGGAGAAAACTGTACTTGAACAATTATTAAAATAAAACTTAAAAAATTCATAACACAGAAATATGTTTCACACAGAAAAAATATGTATGTCTAATACACTATACTTAATTAAATTGATGTTGCAGTTGTAATATGTCCCTAGTTGTATGCTTTTTATTAAAAAATAAAAAGGAACTATGACCAATAAAAAAACTGTCATTAGTAAATTTAGATTTTTATGGAAGAGAATTTTAAATACCGTTAAAATAATATGATGTTTAAAAAAATTGGGTGGGTGTTGATGTCATTTTAGTGGGCTACCATCATTAAAATATAAGAAAAGTAACTTGGTCTGAATTAGTCAAACCTTAGCATAGATTATCTCTAGAGAACATTATTAAAGAATACTTTTTCAGACACATTCTGATACTCAAATTCACTTTATAATAAGTATAGTTTAACCTTTTGATTACATTTTCTTAAAAAGCTGTCAGGTTTTCATTTCTTTGGGAGATATTTTACCCACTGTTATGTTCAATTCCACAGGTTAAACTTATCTCATTATTATTATGAACTTTGTACATATTAGCAAGATTTTCATTCACTGCTTTTTCATCTCTTTGAAACAACACAGGAGGACTTGCTAGACTAAACCTGATGTCTTTAAAGGCTTGCAAAAAGAGTATTCCCACAATGATTGTACAGATACCACTCCTAGTATGAATGACATCATCAACAGGCATGTCTTGCCACCCTTTAAAAAGAATAGAAGAACAAATCAGGACTGGTGTGAAGAAGATGTAGTAGATGGGAGTCCTGGGGGACATGTTGAATATGTCCAGGGCCCTGTTCAGGTAGTTGACCTGCATCCTCACACAGACAATGAGGATGAGCAGCAGGTCCCAGGTCAGGAGGTTCTACAGCACAGGCTTCCCAGCAAACAGCTCCTTGATAGCATTGCCAGGCCTTTCACACAGGAGACAGATAATGCTCTAATCACAGAGCTGATCATGATGTACACAAGAATGTTCATCTGTCCATGGGGAGTCCCACCATGAAGATTAATATCAAGGACACAATGACCACAATGTAGCAAAGACCATAAAACCTGGGTCCCTGAGCTGGTGAGACATTTCGAGTCTTCATCTCCTCCATTTTTTTGGTGTATGAATGACTATAACTATGTATCTTAGAGTACTTAACAAACATCCAATTTTCCCATAAAGATCAAGTCTCTCATTTAGAAAGTATAAAGAAAGAAAGACACTTACTAGGATGCTGAGGGCTCCTAATGAAGTGTAGCTGATGCAAAGGCATATAAAGTGAAGTTGACCACCTCACTGGCTTCAATTGAGAGGAGTCCAACCCACCACAAGCATTCTTTAAGATGTGCCTGGTCACCTTGACCTGCTTTCATGAAGCCTTTCCTGGCAAGTTGCAGAAGGGTTTCTTTTTTCTTTTCCAAAATAAAACTCCCTCCAATGAAAATGCTGGAGCTCATAGCCAATCCCAGACCAATATAGAAGTCATATTTTCCATGTCCCTGGCTCATTTATTTGTGACTTAAGAAGTTCCTATGACTAACATTGATCACAGGACTTAAAAATCCTGGTGCTGGAAGTGTGATGATGCAAACTTCAAACATGTAAATTTAATTTGGTCTCTCTTATGAAAAAAGGCTAGAAGAAGTAGAGATGAGTTATTCACTCTCATTTCCTTATAAATAATACCTTTTATTCTTATAAACCCTGGCAGAGTAGATCTGGGCCCAGGTGACAGTCAGATGCACCATTTCCCCTCCATTATCCAGCTCCGGTCACCTCTTCTCATGCCCTCACACAGGCCATATAGGCTGATCTCTCCTGTGCTGCCAGGGACAGTGCCTTTTTCCACTGTCCAGTGGGAGGGGCAAGCATCCAGACTTGCAGGCCATGTGCCATCTCCATCATTGGGGACCCCCAAGGGCAACTGGTCCTGGACAACCTCCAGCCCCTCTGGCCTCTGCTACCAAGGATGGCTGTAAGAACTTTCTTTTTAAAAATGCAATATTGTGGAGTTCCAGCCAAGATGGGGGTGTAGGTAGAAATGCTTTGCTTCCTTACACAACCAAGAGAAGGATAACATCCAATTTATAAACAATGAACAACCAGAACTACCAGAATAGCAAACTGCATGGAACTCTGACAATCAAGGTGTTAAAGAAAAATTGATCCATACTGGTGCATCTAGACAAAGAAATATGGCTCAAATGAAAGAATAGATCAAAACTCCAGGAAAAGAGCTAAGTGACAACGTGATAGACAACCTATCTGTGGCAGAGTTCAAAACACTGGGAATCAGGATGCTCATAGAATTGATTGAGCTTGGTCACAAAATAAAGAAAGAAATGAAGGCTATGCAAAGTGAAATAAAGCAAAATATACAATGAACCAACAGTGAAGGGAAGGAAACCAGGATTCAAATCAATGACTTGGAACAAAAGGAAGAAATAAACATCTACCTGGAATAGAATGAAGAAACAAACAAAAGAAATGAGGAGAGGCTTAGGAACCTCCGGGACAACTTTAAACATTCCAAAATCTGAATCACAGTGGTGCCAGAAGGAGAATAGGCAGAACAAGAAATGGAAAACTTATTTGAACAAATAATGAAGAAGAATGTAGGGTAAGTAGAGGCAGTATGCTTCCTAACCCAGGTGTCTGGGTAGCTAAGGGGAGTCATGTTCCCATAGCCTTGGAGGGGCCTGATAACTAGTGTTCTCATAGTCTTGAGACTGGGTCCGATACACTGTTCCCATAGCATGAAGTGGGCTTGCATGCAGAGAATTATATTATGTTATATAATTTTTGACATCTTGCTGGCTTTGTTCCCCTCTAGTATGTAAATAGGTAGGGACTCCCTGCTAGGGGCAATGATGTTGAGAGACACACAAGGGGAGAGGTGCCACGATTGGGTGCCATGCTGGGGAGAAAGGGCCATGACATGGGACATGCACATGGACACACTTGCAGCATGAATATTCTTCCAACTGCATGAATACCATGAACCTGCCTGGCCTTGAAGGGTAGCAACACAAAGAACTTCCCCAATCTGGCAAAGGAAATAGACTTCCAGGAAGTCCAAGAAGCTCAGAGTCCCAAAGAAGTTGGACCCAAGGAAGCACACACCAAGATACATCATAGTCACATTACCCAAAATTAAAAATAAGGAGAGAATCTTAAAAGCAAAAAGAGACAAGTAGACAATGATCTACAAAGGAGTGCCCATAAGACGATCAGCTGTTTTCTCATAAGAAACCTTGTTGGCAATAAGGGGCTAAAAGAAATATTCCAAGTCATGAAAGGCAAGGACCTACATCCAGAATTACTCTATCCAGCAAAGCTATCATTTAGAATAAAAGGGCAGATAAAATGCTTCCCAGATAAGGTAAAGTTAAAGGAGTTCATCATCACCAAGCCCTTATTATATGAAATGTTAAAGGGACTTACCTAAGAAATAGAAGAAGATCAAAAACTATGAACAGTAAAATGACAATAAACTCACAATTATCAACAATTGAATCTAAAAAACAAAAACAAAAACAAAAGCTAAGCAAACAACTAGAACAGGAAGAGGATCACAGAAATGGAAATCATGTGGAGGGTCATCAGTGGGGAGGGGGATGGAGACAATGGGGGGAAGTACATAATAGATAGGCACAAAATAGACAGGAGGAGGTTAGGAATAGTCTAGGAAATGGAAAAGCCAAAAGTTATATGTACAACCCATGGACATGAACTAAGGAGGGGAGGATGCAGGAGGGTGAGGGGAATGCAGGGAGGAGGGGGATAAAAGGGATAAAAAATTGGGACAACTGTAGTAGCATAATCAATAAAATATACTAAAAAAAAAGAAATAAGAAAGATCTCAAGTAACCTAACTTTATATACCTCATATAACTAGAAAGAGAAGAAACAAAGCCCAAAGTTACTGAAAGGAAAGAAATAAAGATCAGAGCAGAAGTAAGTAAAATAGAGACTAAAGAAAGCTTTAAAGATCAATGAAACTAAGAGCTGCTCTTATGAACATATTTATAAAACTGACAAACTTTTTGCTAAACTCACTAAGAAATGGAAAAAGAGAAGATTCAAGTAAATTAAATCAGAAATTTAAGAGGAACTCTTTCTCTTCCAGTCCCAGGTGCTTTGAGAGCTGCAGGCTTGGGTGTAGAGATGGCCAAGTCCAAGAACCACATCATGCACAACCAGTCCAAAAAAATGGCACAAAAATGGCATCAAGAAACCCCAATCACAAAGATACAAATCTCTGAAGGGGTAGACCCCAAGTTCCTGAGGAAAATGCACTTTGCCAAGAAGCACAAGAAGAACCTGAAGAAGATGCAGGCCAACGCCACCAAGGCCATGAGTGCACATGATGAGGCTATCAAGACCCTGGTCAAGATCAAGAAGGTCAAGACAAAGATCCCAAAGGCAGCAGCCACAAGCTCAGTCAACTTGTTTACACTGATAACCCCAAGTTCAAGAAAAGAACTCATGTTCACATCATCAAGGGTCTCCATCTCTGCCCACCAAAGGCCAAGGCCAAGGCCCAAACCAAGCTCCAGGCTGCAGATGCAGCTTCAGCTCAGGCTTTGGCTCAGGTTCCAGCTCAGGCTCAGTCTCAGGCTCCCAAAGGTACCCAGGCCCCTTTCAAAGGCTCCACAGTAGAGGCCTCTGTCTGCTGACATGAGGAGAGAAATGCTGGTGTGCCCCTGGGGCTGGGGTCCTCCTGTGGTGTTTGTGCAAATCAACCTGAGGCAGGGTCTGTCCATCAAAAAAAAAGTTAAGAGGAGACATTACACTTGATAACACAAAAATACTAAGAATTATAAGAGACCACTGTGAACAATTATATGCAAACAAATCATAACTTACAGGAAATGGATAAATTCCTAGAAGCATACAACCTAGAAAGACTGAATCATAAAGAAATAGAAAATATGAACAGACCAACTACTAGTAAAGATATTTAATCAGTCATCATAAACCTCCCAGAATGGGAGCATATATCTGCAAATCATACATCTGATAAGGGATTCATATCTAGAATATATAAAGAGCTCCTAGAAATCAACAATAAATCAAATAACCTAATTTAAAAATAAGCAAAAATCTTGAATAGGCATTTCTCCAAAGATGATGTATAAATGGCCAACAAATGTATAAAAATATGCTCAATATCATTACTTATCAGAGAAATGCAGATTAAAACCACAGTGAGATACCACATCACATCCATTAAGGTGGTTAGAAAAACAGAAAATAACAAGTATTTATGAGGATGTGGAGAAATTGGAACCATCATGCACTGTTGGTGGCATTGTAACATGGTGCAGCTGTTATAGAACAAAGACAGAGTTTTGGCTGTCTGTTGCCACAAAAAGCCAAACTCATGAGGCAGCTGTTGGTGCAAAAAGTAAAGAAGTTTATTTAGGTACCAGAACCTGAGAGGATGGTGGATTACCATGTCAAAGACCATCTCCATCCTCCTGCTAAAGTCTGTAGTTCTTATCTAGATAGAGAGGGAAGAGCTTTTTTCCTAATCCAATTATTTTCTAGCTTTTGACACTCAGTGCTCTATCCATTCATCTTTCTAGCTTTGGGACTTGGGCACTAACCATCTACATTTTTAGCTTGCATTGCTGGGGCTCCATCCATACATATCTCTAGCTTTGGGCACCCTTAGTGTAAGAATCTTCCTATGCCTCCATCTTGACCAGCAGGTGGAGACTCCCCTGGTGTCCCATCAGACTGTTTTATGCTGACACAACCACTATGGAAGTTCCTCAAAAAATTGAAATAAGAATACCATATGATTCAGCAGTCCCACTTCAGAGTATTTACCCAAAAGAATTGAAAGCAGGACTCAAAGAGATATTTGCCCGCTCATGTTCATAGTAGCATTACTCACAATAGCCATAGGATGTAGGCAACCCAAATGTCTGACAGATGAATGGATAAACAAAATTTAGTACATACATACAGTGGAGTGTTATTCTACCTTAAAAATGAGGAAATATTGTCACATGTGATGGTATGGATGAACCTGAAGGATATTATTCTAAGTGAAATAAGCCAGACACAAAAAAACCTAAACACTATAATTTCACTTATAAGAGTCATTAAAATAGTCAAATTCATAGAAACAGAAAGTAGAATAGTGGTTGTTAGGGACTGGAAGGAGATGGAAAGGGAGTTTGTTTAACAAATATAAAGTTTCAGTTTTACAAGATGAAAAAGTTCTGGAGATCTGTTTTATGATGTGAATATATTTAACACTATTGAAACTGTACGCTTATGATGGTTAAGATAATACATTTTATACTATGTTTTTTAAATCACAATTTAAAAAACAAAGTGGAAGAGGAACGCATAAAAGTCAGAAGTACAGTAATGCTGAATGAGAAAGTGCTAAATAACAAAGTATCTCCTGGCCACTGCTGGCTCTGCAGGTGGATGGGGCATAGGAGCAGATAGACAGGAGAAGCTGGCCTCTGGGGCTTCCTAGAGACCAGAAGTGGACACTGAACTGTAGAGCTGAGAACATGTGTCTCACTGCCATCAACTCAAAAACTTCTATTGGGCTCCCCTTGTATGTCAGACAGTGTATTAGGTGTTGGGGTAAAACATTTTTCCTGACCTTCAAAAAACATAATGTCATATCCAGCTCAGGCTTCTATAACAAATACCACAAGCATAGGGCTTAAACAGCAGATATTGCTTCTCACAGTTCTTGAGGATGAGAAGTCCAAAATGAGAGAATGAGAGTGCCCATAGGGCTAGGTTCTGGTGAGAGAACTCTTCCAGGCTATAGTCACATGGCAGAGAGAGGAAGCTCTGATTTCTCTCCCTTTTTTTCTAATCCTCATTGAGGATATGGGATATTTATTGATGTTAAAGACAAAGAGAAAGGGGGAGAGAGAGAGGCATTGATATGAGAGAGAAACATAGATCAGTTGCCTCCCATACACTTCCCAACCTGGGATCAAACATGCAACCTAGGTGTGTGCCCTGACTGGGAATCAAACCTGCAACCTTTTGGTATGTGAGGACAATGCTCCAACCAACTGAGGCACCCACCCTGGGCTCTCTGTCTCTCTTTTCTTATAAGGGCACTAATCCTATCATAGGGGCTCCATTCTCATGACTTCATCTAGACTTAATCACATCCCAAAGACCTCATCTCCTAATACAATCACATTGGAGTTGTGTCAAAATACATATTTCTAGCTCCACCAGATTATACCTGTTGGTTAAAAACAATGGCTCCCCTTTGGACCAACATGAAAATGTTAAAAAATAGAGGAGGTAATAAAGATAAGACAAGGTGTGAACCTGAATGCTCACCTCTGAGCCCAGACAGGTGTTCAGATAGCAAGGCATTATCTATAACACAGTGTCAAGATACTTCCCTTTTACGCCCTATCTTATAAAGCCAGTAGCATGCACTTTTTCTTTTTACCTGTCATTTATACTAACAAATAGTCATCATTTTATTCTATGAAATTAACTTACAAAACATTCTTTAGTTTTGATTCTGAAGGTGATGGGCATGACTTGATCTAGTTCACCCTCTGGGAACTTTGATGGCAGGTCCTATTAATGGCCCATTTAAGGCACAAGTCCCCCACAGCTTCACAGCACCTGGTAGACTGGGGTTCTACCTACCTAGTGTGACTGCAGGGAGAGGTAAGTGTGGGTGGGTGTAAACCACTTGGAACTCTCTCTGGACAACCATATACAAGGGCTACTGCTTTACCTTGCACGTCAAACTACCTAGCTTTCCAGAAGCATGCAGAATTCAATTTTATGTAGGTGGGGGATGACAGTATTTTCAGGGAGAGAACATTTTGCAAGCTCCGAAGTCAAATTACCCTTTACTAAGTGATCTTAGACAATGTGCATAAGCCTCCATTTCCTCATGCAATGGGCATAAAAACAGTAACAACCTAATGAGTTAAATGAGCTAATCCTCACCCAAGGATATGTTTATTAATTTTAGAGAGAGAGGAAGACAGAGAGAGAAAGAGAGTAACAGCAATGTGACAGAGAAACATTGATGTGAGAGAAAAACATCGACCAGTTTCCTCCCATATGCATGCCCAATGGGGATTAAATGCACAACTTTCTGACAATGCTCCAACAAACTGAGCCACCCAGCCAGAGCAGGACACAGAAAGCTCTTGTCACACTATCAATATTCCACATGAGTTACTTTTTCTATGACTGTCACCACCATGGTTGCTGCTGTCACATTTATATGAAATTGAGTCTTGGAACACCAGCACTTGGTACCATTTCTTCATATGACCACATGGCTTGAAACCTAATAAATATATGACCCAAAACTTTCCTCTGATATCAACTAATCAAGTCAAAACAATCTTGCAGCTATGAAATGTGTTTTGGAGACAACTTCGTTATCAACCAAAGAACTAATATATTTCCATGGGGACTAGAGAGGAGTGGCAGAGTACTGGGACACATTCTCATTTTACTCTCAATCATCTACTTAAAATTGCTATTTATTGAAAAGTTTCACTAGATGCCCCCACAAAATATAATTTATTCACACATATTACCATAAAATAGCAATATTGCTTTTTTATTTTAAGTATATTTTATTGATTATGCTACTACAGTTATCCTAACATTTTTATGCCCTTTATCCCCCCTCTACCCTGCACTCCCCACCCTCCAGCATTCCCCCTTCCCATAGTTCATGTCCATGGGTTGTACATAAAGTTCTTTGGTTTCTCCATTTTCTATACTATTCTTAACCTCTCCCTGTGTATTTTATGCCTACTAGTTATGCTTCCTATTCCCTGCATCTTCCCCCCGATTCTCTCCATCCCCCTCTCCACTGATGACCCTCCATATGATTTCCATTTCTGTGATCCTCTTCCTGTTCTAGTTGTTTGCTTAGTTTTTGTTTTTGTTTTTTAGGTTCAATTGTTGATGGTTGTGAGTTTTTTGTCATTTTACTGTTCATAGTTTTTGATCTTCTTCTATTTCTTAGGTAAGTCCCTTTAACATTTCACATAATAAGGGCTTGGTGATGATGAACTCCTTTAACTTTACCTTATCTGGGAAGCATTTTATCTGCCCTTTTATTCTAAATGATAGCTTTGCTGGATAGAGTAATTCTGGATGTAGGTCCTTGCCTTTCATGACTTGGAATATTTCTTTTAGCCCCTTATTGCCAACAAGGTTTCTTATGAGAAAACAGCTGATCGTCTTATGGGCACTCCTTTGTAGATCATTGTCTACTTGTCTCTTTTTGCTTTTAAGATTCTCTCCTTATTTTTAATTTTGGGTAATGTGACTATGATGTATCTTGGTGTGTGCTTCCTTGGGTCCAACTTCTTTAGGACTGGGCTTCCTGGACTTCCTGGAAGTCTATTTCCTTTGCCAGATTGGGGAAGTTCTCCTTCATTATGTTTTCAGATAAGTTTTCCATTTCTTGATCTTCCTATTGTCCATCCGGCACCCCTATGATTCGGATGTTGGAATATTTAAAGTTGTCCTAGAGGTTCCTATGCCTCTCATTTTTGTTAGTTCTTGTTTCTTCATTCTGTTCTGGTTGGAAGTTTTATTCTATCTTTTGTTTCATATCGTTCATTTGAATTCCAGTTTCCTTCCCCTCACTCTTGGTTCCCTGTATATTTTGCTTTATTTCACTCCATGTAACCTTCATTTCTTCCTTCATTTTGTGACTGAGCTCAGTCATTTATGTGAGCATCCTAATTCCCAGTGTTTTGAACTCTGCTTTAGATAGGTTGTCTATCTCTTCATCACTTAGTTCTTTTCCTGGAGTTTTGACTGTTTTTTCATTTGGGCCTTCTTTTTCTCAGCACTCCAGTTATATAGTAAGGGGCAGAGCCTTTGGTATATGCCAGGGTGGGGTAACACTCTTTGCTGGGTTGTGGTGCTATCTGTGGAGAAGAGGTCAGAGAGGGAACAGTACCAATTGCTAGGCTCTCACCCCACTTTCCATCACTTCTCTTGCTTCCCACAAGCAGATTTTGCGCTGTCAGGTGCTGATTAAAGGTGGGTGGATTTGTGTATGTCCTAGGGTCCTGTGGGTATTTCCAACACACTTTGTTGTGAGACTGGGAGTTTATCCTGATGCCACAATTCCCACAGATTTTTACAGCCAGAGGTTTTGAGTCTTTAGTTTCCCACACTGAAACCCTGGGTTTTGCTCCCCAATTGTTCTTCCCAGCTTATCCATACATGAATGTGGGACTGTCTGGTCAGCCAGCCCCCACCTTGCCTGAGTGGCCTGCCACCTTGCCTTGCCACCTGTTGTCTCTGCCCCCATTGCCGCCCTTCATACCAGTGTGGATGAATGTTTCTTTAACTCCTTGGTTGTCAGACTTCCATGCATTTTGATTTTCTGGCAGTTCTGGTTGTTTTTATTTTTAAATTGGTTGTTATCCTTCTTTTGTTTGTATGAGGAAGTGAAGCATTTCTACCTACGCTTCCATCTTAGCCTGATCTTTTTTACTTCTTGAGGGTAGGTATTTATCACTATCAACTTTCCTCTGTGAACTGCTTTTGTGGCATTTGTAGGTTTGGCACTTCCAGTTTTATTTGTCTCAAGATATTTTACAAGTTTTCTTTTGATTTCTTCTTTGGCTCATAGGTTATTCAGAAGCATGTTGCTGAATCTCCATATATTTGTGAAATTCCCAGTTTTCTTTTTGTTATTTATTTCTAGTTTCATACTATTCATACTATTGTGGTTAAAAAATATACTTGATATGATTTCAATCTTATATTTATTGAGACTTGTTTTATGGCCTAACATGAAATCTCTCCTGGAGAATGTTCCATGTACACTTGAGTTGAATGTGTGTCCTGTTACTCTTTGATGGAGTGTTTGTACATGCCAACTAAGTCAATCTTGTCTTACATGTAACTTAAGTCCAATGTTTCCTTATTGATTTTCTATCTGGATGATCAATTGATTGAAGTGGAATATTGAATTCTCATATTATTAAGTATAGTTACCTCTTCTTCCTTTTGGTTTGTGGTTGCATGGATATAATTTCCCATTCTTTCTTTTGGACTTTGTGTCTCCTTAGTGCTACATAATTGATACTACAATAGCAGACTCCTTTGGGCCTAGCAAGAAACTCTACCTGTGATAATAGACAATTTCAAGTTTTCACTGGGTGCTACTAAAACACACAGATATCTATGAGATTGATACTGACTGATTTTTCCAGTTATGCTGCAGTATATTGCAATATACCATGGATGAGGTATCTATCTCCCTGATATGCTTGAGTACTCTTATTCCCTGGCACAGTCAGAGCCAGGAACTGATACCTGTGTAGACCGCATCACTCTGAGAAGTAGAGTTACTATCTATCTTACCTTTATATGCCATAAGGTGCTGGATTTGCCTCTCAATTCTCTGTTTGAAATGTCTTCCCTACAGGCCTATAATTTTATCATTGACATACATTTGTTCATGTTCTGAAAGCTTATTGTAACTTCACACATTATGTTAGTCATCTTAAGCCAGGGAGGAAAACATCTTGGGATATGACTCTTTTAAATGCAGCTGCAAGGTTTCTGTGTTTGAGAGGCAATAAAGTATGGCAGACAAAGCACACAGAAATATGGGTTTAGATGTTATACATCACATAAACAAAAGGAAAGACAAAGATCACATCATTATCAATAGATGCAAAAAAGCATTTGATAATGTAAAAACACTCAGCAAAGGGGAGTAGAAGGAGCATTCTTCAACATGATAAAGGCCATACACAAGAAACCTACAGCCAACATCATATTCAATGGGCAAAAACTAAAACTTTTCCCACTAAGAACAGGAACAAGACAAAGATGTCTGCTTTCACCACCTCTATTCAATATAGTATTAGAAGTCCTAGCCACAGAGATTAGACAAGACAGAGAAATAAAATGCATCCAAGTAGAAAAGGAAGAAGTGAAACTGTCATTGTTTGCAGCTGATGCAATAGTATACATAGAAAACCCTGTAGACTCCACCAAAAAACTGGTTGACCTAATAAGTGAATTTGGTAAAAGAGCAGGGTTCAAAGTCAATATTCAGAAACCAAAGGAGTGTTTATAGACCAGCAACCAAATATCAGAATCAGAAATTGGGAAAAAAACCCATTTGATATAGCAACAAGAAAAATAAAATACCTAGGAATAAACCTAACCAAGGAGGTAAAAGACCTATACTCAGAAAACTACACAACACTGGAAAAGAAATTAAGGAAGATGCAGACAGATGGAAGCATATACCATATTCAGGGATTGGAAGAATCAACATCATCAAAATGTCCATATTACCCAAAGCAATTTATAAATTCAATACAATCCCTACTTTTAGGGGTTGTATTGTTATTTATTATTATTTATTGTTAAATTATAAATGTATAATTTATAATATATAAATATTATATATTTAAATATTTTAGTATATTTTAAATATAAGTCATGACACCATAAGAGTCCTAGAGGAGAACATAGACAGGAAATTCTCAGCTATCCTATGCAGCAATATTTTCACCAACATGTCTCCTAGAGCAAGGGACATAAAGGAAAGACTAAACAAATGGGATCTCATCAAAATAAAAGCTTCTGCAGAGCTAAAGAAAACAGCATGAAAATGAAAAGAGAACCAAATGTATGGGAAAACATATTTTCCAATGATACCTCAGACCAGGGTTTGACCTCCAAAATATATAAAGAACTCACATGGCTCCACTCCAAGAAGACAAACAACACAATTAAAATATGTGCAAAAGACTTCAACAGACATTTCTCCAAGGTGGATATACAGAGGGCCCAGACACATATGAAAAGATGCTCAGCATCATTAGCAATCAGAGAGATGCAAATTAAAACCACAATGAGATACCACTTCACACTGGTCAGAATGGCCATCAGAAACAATTCATCAAACAAGTGTTGGATAGGTCAGGGAGAAAAGGGAACCCTAGTGCACTGTTGGTGGGAATGCAGACTGGTACAGTCAGTGTGGAAAACAGTATGGTATTTCCTCAGAAAATTAAAAATAGAACTGCCTTTTGCCTGACAATTTCACTTCTGGGACTATACCCTAAGAATCCTGAAACATCAATCCATAAGAAGCTGTGCATCCCAGTGTTCATAGCAGCACAATAGCCAAGTGCTGGAAGCAACCTAAGTGTCCATCAGTAAATGAGTGGATCAAACAACTCTGGTACATTTACGCAATAGAATACTATGCAGCAGAAATAAAGAAGGAGCTCCTACACTTCACAACAGCATGAATGGATCTGGAGAGCATTATGCTAAGTGAAATAAGATAGTTGATGAAGACAAATATCATATGATCTCACCTATAAGTGAAACCTAATCAACAAAACAAACAAGCAGGCAAAATACAACCAGAGACATTTAACTAAAGAACAAACTGACAGTAACCAGAAGGGAAAGGGGAGAGTGATAATGGTAGATAATATGAGGGGGTCATCAAGGAACATGAATAAAGGACACATGGACAAAGCCAAAAGGGATAGGTTCAAGGGTGTTAGGTGGAGATGTGTGGGGCATGGGGGCATGGTGGAGTGAAAATGGGGAAAACTGTAGTGGAACAACAATGGAAAAAAAAGAAATATGGGTTTAGAGAGCTGGATTCTAATTCTTCAGCTATTGCTAATATATTGTGTGACCCATGGAAGTAATTAAACTTTTCTGGGTATCTATTTTTTTTATTTAAAGTAAAAATTAATTATGAGAAATGTTGACATCTTTTATTTGTTGTATGTTCACTCTGTGCCAGAATCTATATTAAGTGTTTTATATGCATTTCTTTTGATCTTCACAAAAACTCTTTCTTGAAGATTAGTTGTATTTCTCGTGACTGAAGAAATTGAAGGGCTGAGAGATAAGCAATATGCTTAACTAATAAATGACAGAGCTGGGATCGAAACTCAGATTTACCCATTAAGTTATACGACTACATCACCTCTGAGTTTCTTTCCATTTATACCATTCCATGAATATATCAGATTGTAGAAGATCTTCTGAAATCTTTGAAGTCTTGCAGTTATTAGTGTTTGAGCTTCAGAGTTACATAATTGTAACTACAAACAAAAGCATACTATGTATTGGGGAACTAATTTTTTTTTAAATACCAGTCTTCATTTCTTCTGGAATTCTAGTTACATGTTTGACAGTTTTATTTTATCCTGAGTGTATTTTAATACCCTTTACTCTTCCTGTGCTGCATTCTGTGTAGCAATATCCTCAGGTTCATTTTCAGTTTACTAATTCTTCCTTTATTTTTGTCTAATAGTCTGTTAAACTCAACCACCAAGGTGTTTTAATATCTTCAATCATATTTTTATTTCTGTAAGTCTATTCCTTTTTAAAAATAGCATCTTATTTGTTTCTTACATTTTTATTATTTTTATCTTAAACTATTTTAAATTTTTATTTTTTTAGTCTTTAGACAATAGTTCTAAAGAATCGAATCCTGATGTTTATTTTGTCTGCTGACTCCCATTGGTATTGGTTCCCTTCGTCATGTGCTGTGTGTGAACTGGGTTTAGAGAATTAGGTTCTGCATTGGTTTTCTAGCTGATTTAAGATGTTAAGATCTCCCAAAACTTCTGAAAAATGTAGCCTGGAGTTTTGAATTCCTAGGGGAAACTTAAAAAAAAAAAAACAGTTAGATATGGTACATTCACACAATGGAATTCTATGCAGCAGAGAGAAAGAAGGAGCTCCTACCCCTTGTGACAGCATGGATGGAACTGGAGAGCATTATGCTAAGTGAAATAAGCCAGGCGATGAGGGTGGCTCAAATACCATATGATCTCACCTTTAATGGGAACCTAATCAACAAAAGAAAAAAGCAAACAAAATATAACCAGGGACATTGAAATTAAGAACAATCTAAGAATAGCCAGAGGGGAGGGAGAAGGGGACAGTGGGGAGAAGGGTTTTCAGGAACTACTATAAAGGACATGTGGACAAAACCAAGGGGGAGGGTGGAAGCAAGGAAGGGAGCTGGGTTTGACTGGTGGAGTGGGGAGTGGTGGGGAGAAAATGCAGACAACTGTAATTGAACAATAATAAAGTAATTAACATTAAAAAAAAAACAGATAGAAAGGGTTTCTCTTTCTCTGCTTATGCTGTAGGTAAATTGTTCCCTAGTTCATTGTTTCCTGATTTTCTTTGAGAGTTGTGTCTTTATATGTGAGTTTCACCTCCTGGCTCCTCTGGGTGATAGAGTCTGCACCTTTTCTCCTCCTCTGTGTTGTCACAGTGCGGACTTATACAGGTCTCACTCTGACTTTTGGTTTCTTTACTTCTGGACTTTGGAGAGTTCCTTTTTTGAGAACCCAAATAGATGTTTAAAAGGAATCTCATGTTTTATTTAGTATTTTAAATTGTATTGTAGTGGGAAAGCTTCCTGGTTATTAATTCCTTTATGTTCTGGGGAATAAAGTTTTCTCTTTATTAAATATCATGATAGTTTTTCAAGGTAAGCATAGTTACCTCTAGTTTGCAAATAATAAGGTGCTTCACAGGGGTTTAATAACTTGCCCACTGGTAAAGAAAGGAGTCTAGACCTGTCCTCACCCATGCTCTTTCCAATACACATAGGCCAGGTGTTGGGGCAAGGATCAAGCTCTGAGTGAGAAGAAAGTGGTCAAGAAGAAGTGTCTGCAGTTCCAGTCCTCACATGGATGGAACTGGAGAGTATTATGCTAAGTGAAGTAAACCAGGTGTTGAAAGGCAAATTCCATATGCTCTCAACTATAAGTGGAACCTAAAGAACAAATCAAACAAACAAGCAAAGTAGAACCAGAGAATGGAAATAAGGAACAAACTGACAGTGACCAGAGGGGAGGGGGAAGGGGAGCAATGGGGAAAAGAAGGGAATGGGTCTAGTCAAGGAACATGTATGAAGGACCCATGGACAAACACAATGGGGGATATTGACTGTGGGAGTGGGTGATGGGTGGGCCAGGGGAGAACAATGGGACGAAATTGGGAGAACTGCAATTGAACAACAATAAAACAAAATAAAAAAAAAAGAATTGTCTGTGGCACTCTGCCTACTTCACAGATCTCCTAGGACCCGATCTAGAGCCCTAACCTTTTTAGGCTGTAGAATTGGGGCACCAAAAATATGTCATCAGGTGATAAACATGACATGCTTGGGAAGTAAAAGCAGTTGGATCACAGAGGTGGAGAGTAATGGTTATTCATGAGCTTTTATGAGGTACTTTCCCTGTCCCTTGAGAAAGAAGAAAGTGACCTGTAGAAGTACCCCAAGGAATGCCATACCACAGAAGAGTGTGAGAGAAGGTGATCTCAGAGACAGGTGGTAGCCAAAGGCAAAGATGCAAGGTCAGTGCTGTCTGTTAGGTGGTGCCCACATCTCCTGTGAGCATGTCTTTCTTCCTCCAGACAGAGGCTGACACCCATAAGATCCTTCAGATCAATCCATAGCTCAGGTTAGGAAATTTAAAATCAAGGGCATTGAAAACAAATCCCTCGTCTGTATTTTCAGCATTTTCTTTGTCCTTGTATTTCAGTTTCCCAAAGGCCTTTGCCTTGATTAAGGTGTCAGTTGGTAAAAATATTAGGTTTAGGGATCATTATTTGTGGACTTCCAAGCTGGGGTTGCAGAGTGAACAGACACCCTTGGCTCTCCTCCTTCCTGTAGCACTGTTAAATGGACAATAAGATGATGATGTTAAAAAGGCATAAATCACCAGGTCAAAAGAAAAGGAGAGGAGTTAGCACATGTCTGCATTTGAATACACTGTGAGGAGGTTTACAGAAGTAGAGGAGAATTTTCAACGGAATCAAGAATACAGAAATGAAGTAAAGGAAAAAAATGAACTCCAGGAAACTGAATTATTGTGTCAGCCATGAGGCAAATAGCTACTGAATAACACAAATAATCTGTGAATTTCATTTACACAGATATACTACTGTAATCCCTGAGCAGTGGTGAAACATAAATTATAATATAACTAAATTGGAAAGATGGTGGAAAGAAAATATATGCTTTTGTGTGTAGGGATGGGCTAACAATCAATAGTACGTAAAATGAAAAAATTCAGAAGACACAATACGTGTAAGTTATTTAGAGACATGGACACAAATACATAAATAATTAGCTAAAAGATTTGAAAGTGGTTGCCTTAGGGAGTGAAAAGTGGGGCACAAGCTATTACTGGTGGTTTTTTTTCTTGTCGACTTGATACTGGTCTGAGCAGATATGTAATTTTGTTCAAAATCAAACAAAAAAACCAATATGCAATTTCATAATAGAAAGTATTTTAGTTTTAAAAAGAAAATAAAAATAGTAAGTGACTCTGAGCTTAACCAGAAATCAAAGTAACTAATAGAAATCCTGGTGGGAAGCCCCAAGGAGACATGAACACAGGGCATTAGTCCTACTTTGCCCTGCCCCCAGCCAGGTCTGCTGGGCTCACTGTCTATTTCCACATGTGGATCTTGGACTAATTATGTCCTAAGATTGGTTTCTGGACAGATCTGGTTCTGGGACTGTCCTTGAACTGCTGTTTTCTCTGCCCTGTTCTTGCTTCTAGAATCCCCACATTCTGGACCTGTTGCCTCATCTTTTGACTATGGCCTTTTCTTTTTTTTTTCAAAGATTTTATTTATTTATTTTTAGAGAGGAAAGGGAGGGAGAAAGAGAGAAGGGAGGGAGAAAGAGAGAGAGAGAGAAACATCAATGTGGGGTTGCTGGGGGTCATGGCCTGCAACCTAGGCATGTACCCTGACTGGGAATTGAACCTGCGACACTTTGGTTTGCAGCCCGCGCTCAATCCACTGAGCTACACCAGCCAGGGCAACTATGGCCTTTTCTTACTTTACAGCAATCAGGTCCTAGTTTTGTACTTAGCTGCTTCATTTTTAACCCAGTGCATACAGGGCACTAGAGTGGAGGTGGCAGAGAGCTTCCAGGGACTCAAGTCCTGCCTGAAAATGGTTTGCTAGGCAGCAGAGAGTTTTTTGTTCCTTTTTTTTAAAATCTTGACCCTGAATGTATCAGGCCAAGCATGTGCTCCCCAATTGTTTGGCAAATGCTCTCTCTGTTGTCCCACTTATCCTAAGTTCACAGTTACCTTTTTTTTTTCTTTTCTGGCTGCCAAAGGCCTTTGAAGTGATCTCCATTCTAAATTGTGGTGTGCAAACCTCTGTAGGTTCTGGTTTTGATTCATACCTGTGCCAGGTTAGAAGCAAATACAAATGATCTGTTTTGCTGTTATTTTTCATGGCCAATCAAAAATTATGTGAACCAATTCTCTAATATCTAAGCATTAACTAGTATTTTCATTAGCAATGACTTACAAAAAAGGTGAGAGCTAGACTTCCTGTCACTAAGAGCTCATGCTAGTAGTGTGGTGTGAAGGACACTCTCTAGCCTCCTCCTCTATACACTCTAATCTAGTTCAAGTCTACCCACGATTATAGCTCTGCAGCACTTTGTATAACCCCTTACTTAACCATTCAGTTAACTTCAAAGGCATGTGTATCTAACCGTTTTATGTACCTCGACCAGAAAACTCACCTTCTTGAGACCCAGTGGAAGGCTCTTCTCCATAGTGAAGATCCATTCACCTAAATACTTCTTGGTACACCATCTTAATAACATTTTCTGGTTGCCTCAAAATATCAGCATGTTTTGTTTCTCCAGAGGGATGGTCAAGTCCTCCAGCATAGATTTTTCTTTGAGTTCTTTCTTCTTCATAGAATACAATCCTATTTTAGGCTCACATTGGGCTCTGGAGAAAATGGATACTTTACAATAGACTTCCATCTTTACTAAAAACTTAATAAAATAAAGATGTCAACTTTTAGGATAGTGAAGTCCTGAACTTGACACTTATTTGAAAGTTCAAGATGAGAAAGTTGTTATATATCATCCTCATCACCATTTAGCATTTAATGCTGTTATCAAAATTTGAGATCTATCTCTTGCAGGCCAGAGACACTGAGAGCAGCTCATTCACTGTTAATTACACCTGGCAAAAAAAGGAAGCGGTAAAAAATAATAGCTCAGACTTGGAACTCAAAACTGGAAGATCTAAGATGATGGATTATTTTCCCTCTTTAGAATAGTTTTGAATCTAACCATTTGTGTGAGTAAAATGACTTTTGTCTTTATGACTTACAGTATAAACATTGGATTACCTTATCAGTTCAAAGAACTTTATACTATTTTGTTTTTAGGCAAATATTCTGTCATATTTACACATAACCACTATCAAAAGACAGTACTTGTTTAACAATTGTTAACTGTGTCTTTGTATTGTTAATTCCATTAGTTTAATGTTCCCATGCAGTTTCTGATTTCTTAGAGGCTGGAGAGACCGTGACCAATGGTGTACCTTAGGTTTTTCTTCTCCTTTTCCCCGTATTTATCAAGCATTTCTCTGGGTTCCTTTTAGCAGCTTTATTAATGATAATTTATTTAATCTTCACAGGCCATATAAGGTAGTTATCCTGGAATATCCTCATTTTACAGATGAGGAAACTGAGGCACAGAGATGTTAAGTAATTTGTACAAGGTTACAAAGTTAGTGAGTGATACTATCAGGATTCTGACCAGGGAAGTCTGGTTCTGGAAACTATGCTGTTAACCAATATGTCACTTTGCAACTCCCAAATCTTTGCTGTTGCTGATTTAAATTGAACAGAATTTAACATTATGGGAGAGGAGGAAGTAGAAAGTGTTCTCCTCCCATTCTCACATCAGGGCTGGAATATATATATATATATATATATATATATATATATATATATATATATATATATAAATTGCACAATGTTTAACTAGGAGACTCATGGAATTTAGCCAACAGTACACTTGCATTTGATTTCCAGCTCTGCAAATGCAAACAAGCTTTGCCTTTGTTTGTCTCAGGGTCACAGCCTGGCATGGTCTCCCAAATGGTCAGAGGAGAAATTAGAAGTTGAAGGAGTCATAGTTTAAATTGAGGGGTTATAAAGATAATAGAGTTATTCTTCAGTGCCTTCTATCTCTCTCTGGTTGAATGGGGATCTGAAATTGTACTAATATGAGAAACACAGGAGTCTGTGAGGTGTTGTATGTGATGCTGGCCATATTGTGCTCTGAATTGGGTTACAAAGACTGTGAAACAAAGGGAGGGCTTAGGAATGAAAAGGAGGATGAAAAAAAAATGTTCAGGTAAGTGGAGGATAGAGTTCATTTGAAATGCAGAAATATTCATGGAGAACTATGATTTTTTTTGTCCTCTAACACTTAAGAAACAGAATCACAGTACCAAAGCTTAAATGAAACAACTGTGATTCTTTTTTAGTAAAACAGACTGTGAGAATATACATAATTTTTCTTGCATATATTTGAATATTTATTTGTAGAGATAGTAAATGTGATGAAATACTAAACAGAAGGGGACATTATTTGAAATAACCAATTGTTAACATGTTTAATTATGAGGATTATATCCTTGAAAATATAAAAAAGGCCACTCACATTTTCTAACCTTCATATGAAAGTTATATAACCAATGTTTGCTCTTTTTTTGGTGGAGGCATTAGAAGTAGCAGACCGATATAAGGTGGAACTAGTTTGGACTTTTGGATGTGGAACCAGAGGCTAAAGAGTCAGATTCTAATCCCTGGGAGAGGATGTGGCTCCAGCATCTGGCCCAAGTATCTGTACCAAAGTGGAAGGAGCCATGAGTAGGGAGTTCTTCATTTAGATCTCATGAAAGAGTTTTTAAAATTAACTTGGAGCTCCCTTTCTGTCTGGGCAGCAGGGAAATGCCACTGACATGAGTCATAGAGGCCCAGTCTCCATGTTGTATGAATCTGTAGAGGATTCCAGAGCTGTTCCAGGTCAATTCTATGTGATATGGAGGTTTAGTGATGTGACCAGGTGCCAAAGACTCGAAGCAGAGGGACTGCACATTGTCTAAGTAGGAGCTAATGTTCAGGACCAATGGGAAGCACACACCTTACAGGTACAGCAAGGAGCCAAGACTCTTCTGGAAAAGCTCTGGCACTGTAAAGTGGCATCCCCACTCACTGAATATTCTTCCTTGTTCTTGGATTTCCCTGGATCACTCCATTCTCCGAACCAACTTCTTGGTCCTGAGGAAAACTTTGGTTCAGTGAAAGAGCAAGGAGCTTGGATCAGGCAGGGGTGAAATACTATCAGCTGTGTGATTTGGGGAAACTGCCCCTTCTGGACATCGATATTTTCACCTGTAAAGTATATGCAGAAGACTGTCACACAGAGTGGGTGAAAGAATGAATTAGCCAGTGGGTGCATGGATGGTCCTGGTGCCTCCTTTGCTGTTCACTGATGTCCCATGCTTTCCTGGGGACATGCATGCTCTAGCATTGAAGTCCAGGGCCAGCTGGACATGAGGAACTGACTTTCTCTCTGAAGTGAGTCTTGTCTCATAGGGATAAAGAATGCTGGTCAGAGGGATTGAGAATCCTCTGTCCAGGACTGGTTCAGGAGCATCCCTATGCTCCTGGAATGCCTCCTTTCCAGACTGGCATTCCTTTCCCTCATTCATTTCATTTGCCTCTTAAATACAATCCCTTCACCCTTACAAAATCATTGTGTCAAAAGCTAGAACATATTTTATAATGTAATAGGGACAGAATCATGGGAGGAACAAGACCTTTTTTGTATCTCCAAGCTAGGACCTCTCTACACTGTATTCCATGTGCAGCAAGGACAACAATTAGATAGATGCCTTGGGCTGACCTGGGAGCTTGGCACGCTGAGTATATTGAGGGCTGTTCTGAGGAAGGACCAAGCAGACCACTGGAGAGCATGCATGCTCAGGGTGGAGGGGAAACTGACTTTGAAATGATTTGTGGTCTCTCTCTTAAAAAATTATTTATTTTTTAGAGATAGAGGAAAGGAGGGAGAAAGAGAGGTAGAGAAACATCATGTGTGGTTGCCTCTCACGTGGCCCCCACTAGGGACTTGGCCTGCAACCCAGGCATGTGCCCTGACTGGGAATCAAACCAGAGACCCTTTGGTTTGCAGCCCATGCTCAATCCACTGAGCTACACCAGCCAGGGCTGATTTGTGGTCTCTTGTTCACAGTATGCACTAGCCTGTCCTTGGCTGTGGCTGGGTCCTGGAGCAATAGAATGGGGACACACATAGGAGGAGCTCCCTTGCTAGTCTCTGCCATCCCAGGGTGCAGGAGTACTCACTGAGAAGCTCCATGGCAAAGATACTGCATACAGAGGTGACAGAGGGAGATGGTCCTCCTCTGGCAGGGGTAAAAGCTGGCAGGTTCAGTGGCTTCTATTGCCATGGAGGTGATGCCTATATTTGGTAGCCATTGGGGTGGCCCCTTGGCATTGATGTCTGTGACCCCCACAGGGACAGCTTTTGTGCAGACAGCTGGAAGCATCTCTTCAGGGACATGGTCTGCTGTGGCAGCAGAGGCAGTGTTCTGTGAGCTCCCACAGCATCCTGCTTCCTGACCTTTGCAGCTGTTCATGGAAGCACTCCATAGGGACAGGGGCAGAAGTGGGAGAGTAGGAGGGGACAGCATCTGAGATGTTGCCGAGGAAGACTCTGGTCTTGAACACTCCTGGGACTCCTTGAGAGGGGATGTGTTTGAAGAGAAACTGGGGTTCTGAGATGGGTATGGTTGGGATGGCATAGGAAACCCAGGTTGCATTAGTAATTTACAGTGCATTTGTGTACAGGTTTATATTGAGGAAATCATTGACAAAAGGAGTCTGACAGGCAGTTGAGTAAGATGATAGATGTGAATATATAACCCAGGTACTCAGAAAATTGAAAGAAAACCCCACAAAAACAAAATAAAACAAAAAACAAAGACAAGAATGACATATTTAGTAGAAAAATGCAAGCCAGACTTCAGAGCCAGAAATTAACTTAGACCTGTGCCCTGAGAGAAAAACACTTGTCTGGAGACAAGGTGGAGTGCAGTGGTAATAACTGAGCAGATTAGGACCCATGGAAGCCACAGAAATATGTTGGAGGTATTGTTCATATCACTGGCCAGAGAAACTCAGGGAGGTTTAGAGAGAGGTTCTAAAGATTGAACTGTGTGTGGTGTGCAATGTGTGTATGCATGTATATAGTGTGTGTTGGTGTGTGTATGGTTTATGTATGTAATGTATGCATGTGTGTGGTATGTGGTATTTGTAAATAACTGTATGTATATGTATGTAGTACACATGTGTGCTCTTGGGCACACACATGATGGAGGGTATGGCACCAATACTAGTAGGTCAGAATGATTTCTTCTGAAACCAAGAGGTCGACTCTGAATGAACCTTCCACCAGCTGTGCTTGTTGTGTGGGACCCTTCAGAGCTAGAAGTATAGAATGAGACATCTTCCAGTTGGATAAAGTTAGGTTTTGGGGACCTGGTGTCCATCTGTCTTTTTTGTGTACATATAGTTGATACTAGGACAATGTTCATTGATCACATCAGGGATAAAGGAAGAGTTTTACAGATTTAACCATTGCGAAGCTGTTTGTGGGTAGAATATCTTGAATTTTATGTAAAGAGGTGACCCTGGTTGCATTTGCATAGCTTCAAGTACTGAGTCCACTGATTTAGTTAAGGCTGACATAAACCATTGGAACATTTTGACTTTATCCTGATATCCTGAATACTTGCCTAAATGGGCTGAAATGATTTTGAGGTGTGCTGACAGATATGACCCTTCTCTGAGTGATGTGTGCTCCCCACATAGGACAAGTAAAGCCCATTAAAAACCAGGACCAAGAACAATCAATGTTGATTGCCAGCCAATCTGCAAAAGGTGGGATCTCTTTCTTATAGAATATTGGTTGATAGCTTTTTCAAGATAAATACCTCAAATATGTCTCCTTCATATTCCCAAATACCTTAATTTCAACTTGAAGCACATGGAGAGAAAAAGAAAGAGAAGATGGAGGGAGGAACAGAGAGTAAGAATGTGAGGGTACACAGGCACAGGTCTGGCAGGTGGGTTCTCAGCAGCATCTCCATCAGATAAGTAGCACTGGGCAGTCAGTTCAATTCAATGATCCCTTCATTGGGTTGATATTTTCTCCTGAATTTTTACCCACAGTGCATTGATAATATTCTTGATTAGATGGTGGAACTTCCCAGACTTCACACCAAGCTCATAAAGCTCTCCTTTATAATGTCCTTCTTCTTTAAAAAAAATAAATGTGGAAACAGAGAAACACCTGTAGAATGAGAGAGAATTACCAATGCTGTGGCCCAGTGGCCCAGTAGCAGGTTGATGAAGCAGTTTCCCAAATGAATATGTTACATATTAAAGCCCAGTTCTTCAAGGGAAGAACATAGATGGAAAGGTGATGGCCACATGTTAAGAATTCACACCCTCCTCTGATAACAGCAGAATTTAAAAAGCAATTTTAAATATAGGAGGAAAGAAAAATATGCAAGTGGTACTTGGAGCAGAGCCAAGCTCACCATCCCCCATGCCAAGAACAATTCATTGCTCTGAAGTCATACATCCTCCTGCATGCCAGCCTAGAGTGGCAATTCCAGGGAAGGCCTTTTGCACAACTGGCCAGTACCTTGGTTCTTATGGTGTATTCTTGGCATTTTCTGCAGGATGCACTTTGAAGTGAGTGGATATACATGTACATCTCTGAGAGGTATATTGTGACCATCTATCCCACTCTCTACTGCTCTTTATTATATTATGTCACCTAATGTCATAGTTCCTGAAGATCAGACCTCCAAAGTCACTTAGAAGAAAAACATACCAGAAAAGAGTTTTATTTTCCAAGAAGTAAACTTAGAAAAGAATAATCTTTTATGGAGTTCTGCAACTTCTCATGTGAAGAGCAAAAAAAAAAAAAAAAAGACTTGAATATCCAGAGGAGGTCTGCTTCCCTATCTATCTTCCTTTCACATTGATCCTAGCATTTACTGTGCCTTTCTCTCTAGACTTCAGGGAGCACATGTACACTGTGGTTGGTGATATAGGACAAAATATGGCCTCTTAAGGTTTATTGATTTCAAGCACGACGAGGGAATTACTGCCAGTGTACCCTGGGCTTTCCATGTCTTTCCTTCCAATGGTCAAACCATTTTTTAAATTCCAATAGATCAGCAGCCCATTCCGAAATCATTTTGGTGAGATTTCCTTGGGGTTTCTCTTTGCAACATGGTGAATTGCTGACATGGGGTGAGTGAGAGGTGAGTGTTGCCTTGTAGAATCTTGGTCAAATCAGTCCAGCACATCTTTGTGCTTTTCATAAGTTAATTGCTAACTTCCAAGGAAAAATATAATTTCCTACTTTCTGGTCTCTTATCACACATAACTTGGTTAAGCAGTAACTCTCAGATAAACAGAATTCACCCCATCCCCCTCCCTTCTGCATGGATTTATATGAGAACCCAGAGAAAATAATCAGCACTGTTAATAACATGCTAAATTGAAAGTGACTCAGTTTCTTTGGTGTACCTTAAGGATATTTATATCTTCAGAGCACCAAGTCTTTCCAGGGCCCAGTGCTTATTTATCTGAGTATGCTTTTATGGAAAAGGAGCTTATTGGCTCTGGGGGCCATTCCTCTGCCAGCTATGGACCATCAGCAGGAATGGTCCATGACTTGAGTCAAAACCTTTTGTTATGCTGAAGCTGGCCCTTACCTCCACATTCCAGAGATTTTATAAATGGATAGCATCCAAAGAGTCCAAGGGGCTGGGGCTAAGGCGGTGGGTGAGATTTGAGCACCATCTGGGTCTTGGGTACAAACAGAGTTGAGATGGGCTGCTGATCTATTGGGTACAAACAAAGCCACACTATGGCTTTGTCACATAAGCAGGTGGATACATTATGCCACCTATGTATTGTGACTTAGAAGTTTCCAGAAAAGCCCCTTGACTAGGATGTAGGCTTCTCTCTCCTCAAAGACCTTCCTTAGAGTCTGAAATGTAGATCAGGAGACTTCTGCATTTCAGTTTAGGTATAGTCCCCCAAACCTCTCTTTAAAAAGTAGTGTTCTATTTTACAGAGGAATGTATTAACACATCAGCACCCAGACCACATACTATGAATTAAAGAGTCAACTAAACAGATGTCACCTGCAAAGTATTGTAGGTGGGGGCCTCAGAAAGTGCCACCATCACTCAGCTGGCTTCTGACCAAGCTCAGCTACCTTAGGGGCCAGCGAGCACTCTCTGTTGTTTCCCAAGGTGGCTTTGAGGTTCCTGTAATGACATTTACATTCAAGATTAGAGCAAGATCTTTAGTAATCCTAAATATGCTGATGACCTCCCCCTTCCTGACTGACTATGACAAATCCAAATTCAAATTCATTCAAACTGCAAAACAGACTTAAGGTGGCTGAGCCAAGTGCTGGTTTTCCCCATGAGGAGGAGTTTCTTGTACTTTTTGAAATACAAAGTATAATTTTTTTTAAATATTTTTTTTCCTGTTTTGCTCATATTCTGAGGCCCTACTGACTCTGCCAACTGGGCAACCTGGCCCCATCTTCACTCCCAGGATCCAGTTATCACTGTCTGTGACCCCCAAAACCCACCACATTTCTTGACTTAGATTTTTCTTTGAGTGCCAGACTTATCTCCTCCATGTCCAACAACTACATCTACTCAGATGTTCCAAGAGCACCTCCATCTTGCAAATCCCAAAGTAGAACATATGCTCCTCTGCCTGTTTTCTCCATCTCAGAAAACTCATCCAGTTGCTCAAGTCAGAAATCTTGGAGTCATCCTTAACATCTTCCTCTTTCTCACCTCTATATCCCCAAACTCCATAGTTTTCCACCTAAACATCTCCCAATCCCACCTATTGTCACGTTTACCTCCACTGCTACTACCCTTCTCAACTATCACCAGCTCTGACTTGGGTCATTACTGCAGCCATATAACTAAACCCTTGTCTCTGCTAATCTCATCTGAAACACCTGTTTTGCACCTGTGGCCCAGGTGTCGTTCTCCCAATTCCCCTGCTCATCTCATCATTTTGCTTTTTCTTTGCTGAGATGTTGCCTATGGCTTCGCTTCTCTATGAGACTCACTTGCTGCTCTGCAATCCCCAGTGCTTCCTGCTGCAGTCCATGTCTGGCCACCTTCCACCTGCTGTCTGCCCCCCTGTAATAGTGACACCTACAAAGTTCTGTAAATACAGTAATCTGCTGACCTTAGGGCTTTTGCACATGCTGTTCTATCTGCCTGGAGCCATCTTGGCACTTTGTATTTGCCTGGCTGAGTCCTTCTCATCCTCGACTCTTACAGCTTTCCCTGCAGGTACTTTCCTGGGCACCCTGAACACCCTGTGCCTTCTCCTCACTGTAGAGGATTTTCCCTGGCTCTTTACTGAGCTGTGAACCCCAGGATGGCAGGCCTTGTGTGGATCTTTTTGATATTGCTTGCCTAGCACAATACTGGTCACCTAGTAAATGTTCTTGGTAAATATTTGTTGATCAAATGACTCTATTTCAATGCATCAAGTTTGAGGGAAAGGGGTTGGTTTGTGCTTCAGTTAAGGACCATAAGTATAGATGGATGATGCATCGGGGTTCTGAGTGTGGGATGTATAGAGGGAGGATACAAGGTTGAGACAGCAAATAAAACAAGGGCCATCACTTAATGATGTGTTCACCAAGATCAGGTTCTCCATAGTATCTTGTGGTTGTCCTGAATTTATAGTGTTGATAGCTTAAGGCACTTAGCCAGGGTCACTCAGCATGTGTGGACAGATGTGATAGAGGTGGGACCAGTGATATAAGTCTCCAGCGTTGCCTGGCCCTGTCTATGTGGGGTCTAAACTCATTAGCTGTAACACTATTGCAACTGTTTTGCAAAATTAAAATCCAGTTGTAGTCACTTTGCCCTAATATGTGTTTGAAGAGTGGTAAGGTGCTTATGGGAGGGTGTCTGTAGTGTGTTTTTCACAGTAAAGAAATCAAGGGAGAGTGACATCAGGAGTTCCTGGATTGATTAATGGAGATAGTAGCATTTGCTATTTTGAGTTAGTTGGCCAATTTTTCCAAATGATTACCTCAAAAATCAATGAGTTAATTAATTTTCCACCAAATATATATTAAGTAGGATGCAAGATGCTGTTCTATACTCCGGGAAAGAGAAAAAGGAAGGTATCCGGTGTTCTTCTGCTGTGGAGAGAGGAGACTAGCCACTCCTTAATGAACACAAAGCAGGAAAATCTGTGTCACATATGTGAGACTGGAAAGTGGGGTCTTCCTTTCTTCCTCCTCCCTCCATCCCTTCCTTTCCCTTCCTTTCCCTTCCCTTCCCTTCCCTTCCCTTCCCTTCCCTTCCCTTCCCTTCTTCTTTCCTTTCTCCCTTCCTTCTCTCCCCTCTCTTCCTCCCTCCTTCCTTCCTATCTTCCTCCCTCTCTTCCTCTTCCTTCCTTTCCTTCATCCTTCCTTTCTTTCTCTTTACAAGCACATTCACTCAGAGAGCCTTTTATTCTTTAAATGTACCATTTTCCTCATCTTTTCCTTTCTGCTCTGATTCATTGAGGACAGGGACCCTATGTGATTGATCTTTGTATATTGATGCCTGGCATGCGGTAGGCCTTGAGGAAATGTTTGTTGAATGAACAGGTCTTTTTGATATGCTGATATAGAGCAGGGCAAGAGTCTGCCTGGGATAATTGGTTGCCACTCAAGAAACACCCTGTGAGGCAGCCTCTTTCTTTACCTCACGGCCACTTGGCTTGGACCCCTCTACTCTGCAGACAAACACTCAGGTTTTGAGTCCAAAAGGAGCTGACGTCTTCTTGGGGTCCAACAAAGTAAAATAGTTTTTTGACACTAAAATTTTTTTTGAGAGTGGGCTGAAGACACTGTTAAGTGTAAAAGTGATGAGTTCTGTTGATTAGGTTCCACTTATACGTGAGATCATATGGAATTTGTCTTTCACTGCCTGGCTTCTTTTACTTAGCATATGTTCTCCAGTTCCATCCATGCTGTTGCAAAAGGTAAGAGTTCCTTCTTTCTTTCTACTGTGTAGTAGTCCATTGTGTAAATGTTCCACAGTTTTTTGATCCACTCATTTACTTACTGTAATTGAACAATTAAAAATTATTCAGCACTTTAAAAAATGATGAGTTCTTCTACAATTGCTGTTTAAAGAAGTCTTATCTCTTTGTAAGTTTTTAATTTCACTCACAGAACATCTTAATGACTTTGATACATACCATTTCCCCTGGACTACCTTGCAGTGCCTCTGGTTCCTATGTGCACCTAAAATGGCTAGTGATTTTTTTGTCCTGTTGTTTATACACATTTATTGTCATCTTCTGAGTTTATGACAAAACTAATACATGCACATTGTAGAAAATTGAGAAAAAATATGACAATATGGGAAGAATTTCATCATTTGGTGATAAAATTATTAACACATTGGTGGAAAAATCTCTTTGTGGGTATAACAGAGAGAATGTTTTATATTATAACAAGCAGAGAGTGCTTGTTATAGTTTATATTTAATTAACAGGTAGGGCCATCTCAGAAGGGATCTTGTTGAAACTATTTCTCATTGAAGCCCTTCTGTATTTACTGACCTAAATTGGGAGAAAATTTTTAGAAACTAAAGTGGCATGAGATGGCACTCATGCAATTTGTGAGTGGCAATTTGTGGAAGTAAAACATTTACAATGTTTAAAAAATTCATTGCATAGGATGGATATTTTCCCTTTTTCATGCCCTTGAGCTCTGCAGTTGGACCATTCCTTCCATGTTCAGCTTTGAAGCTGACAGGCAGCATCAATACACACCTCCCATGAGGTGTCTTTATTCCATTATTTCCCTCAATTATTTTTACTGTAGTATGCTAACATTGTGTGCCACTGAACATTTAGGGTTCTGTAGTGAGGGTCAGCCAATGACAATGTGGAATGGAAAGAACCTGCACTTGAAAGCTGACATAGAAAGGACTGAGAAGGGTTGGTGAGTAGTTTGAGAGTCTTTTTAGAGGATGCAAAACACTTATTCCAATGGCTGAACTAGTGTGTGAGGATAGAGCTCTGAGCCTCTGAATTCATGGTTGGCCAGTGGATTCTGTGATTACACCAACTCTTATTACAGCACAGGTGCAACTGCTGTTGGTGGATTTACAATGTCTTCACCAAAAAATAGGAGTACAGGGAGTGCCAATTCAGGTTAGTTTACTGTTATTGACAAATGTAGAGGTTAAATGAATGGTCAGAGAAGCAGCCAGTTGCAGCCAGATTGGAGATGTTTATGCTGAAGGCCACTAACATCACCTGGGATTTTATAAGCACAGCAAGCACTACAACCACAAACACAGCCATCACAGCAACATCTGTTTGGAAACAAAACTATGGACACTATAGATAACATTTTCTCTGGACTTGCTAAAATAGAACTTAAATATTATTCAACCAATTAGAAAGTCATTCTGTGAAGCTCCCCTTCCCCACACCCAAGAAAAAATCTCAATTTACCTTGAATGATTCCCCATAGAAAACTGGTAATATCTGAACACACTGCATGTTTGTATCTTTCTTTCTAAATATTATGCTCCACAAAATAAACAAATACTCCTTGGGGGAATGGCTGATTTCAGGGCTGGGGAAGAGAATAAATTACAAGAGGAGTCTGGGACATCTTGGTTATGTCATAAAGTAAGGAATTGCTCACAAAATGATAGGGACATGTCAAAAGGACCCAGGGACAGGCTTGAGGAGCACTCACTGGCCAAATGAGGGACAACATGAGCATCTAAATGAATGATGACAATAACGGGCTGCAATTCCCTGAATTGTATAAGAGTGCCCAAGTCCACAGTGATAATAAATAAATGGAGAATAAAGGAAAGCTCTTTCTTCAAGTCAAATGCTATCTGATAAATGTAAAAAGACTAGACTTAAAAAGTCACCATTTCATAACCATCAGAGAAAAGATGGAGTCAGACTAGAATCATCCATGCATGTCAAAACTATTGGATGAAAGTTTGGGAGAAACAGGATATTCACATTATTTCAAAGAATTTCCCATAAACTACTTATGACTTACAAAGGTAAAGATGGTAACTTCATAGTGAAGAAACATGTGATGCACCTGAAGTACCTCTTACTGTGTGTTTCTGTCCCAAGTGTGTAACCTTGACCTAACTCAAACTGAGAGGCAACTGGCCTGAAAAATGCCAATGTTATGAAAGACCAGGAAAGCTGGAGGAACTTTCTCGATTAAAGGGATTAAAGAAGCATGACAACTGCATACAATGCATGATCCTGAATTGAATTCTGGATCAGGGGTGAAATCTAAATGTGGACTGTAGATTAGATAACACTGTCACATCAAAGTTATTTTTTTCTGAACTTTTGTTTATTATAATAAGAGAATGTTCTTATCCTTGGAAAATGCATGGTGAAAGATTTTGGGGTGAAGACACAGGGGATCATCATCTAACTCTCAAAAAGTTCAGCAAAAAATATAACTTTATATGTTATGTTGCATATAATATATAAAAAATAAAAACATATCTAAAAGGGGAAGAATAAAACAAATGTAGTCAAGTGTTAAAATTGTGAATCTGAGTCTGGATGTACTGTTATTTCAACTTTAATGAAATTATTTTAAAAGGAAAAGTTAAAAGAAAAAGAAGTGACTAATTTCACCACATTTTCAGGGGAAAGTAAGCAAGAAGGTCTACTTCACATTTCAACTTACTTCTCTTTTCTGATGCTTCCTCTTTTTCTTGTAGAGCCCAGACTGACCCTGTGGCTTCTGTGTCCCTGCTGTGGGTTCAGGCTCCACACCTGCTGCCAATATCCCCTACATTCATTTACACCATTGCAAATGGAAGATTTCATTCAGTTTTACGGCCAAGTAATATTCCATTGTATATGTGTATCACACCTTCTTTATCCATTTGTCTATTGAAAGGAAACTACATTGCCTCCATATCTTGACTATTGTAAATAATTCTTCAAGTGAGCATAGAGATGCATATGTCTTTTATAATTAGTGTTTTGGGTTTCTTCAGATGAGAACACAGAAGTGGAATTGCTGGATACAGTAGTTTTATTTTTACTTTATTAAGAAATCTTTATACTGTTTTCTATGGTGGCTGCACCAATTTACAACCCCACCAACAGTGTACGAGAGTTCCCTTTTCACCACATCCTTGTCAATACTTGTTTGTTGATTTATTGGTGGTAGCCATTCTGACACGTGTGAGGTGAAATCTCATTGTGGTTTAATTCTCATTTGCCTGATAATTAGTGACATTGAGCATCCACATATATGTCTATTGGTCACCTGTATGCCTTCTTTTTTTTGTTCTTTTAAAAAACTTATGGAACTTGTAGAGCTTTTAAGATGTGGTAAAATTGTGTAATTATTGTATCTGGTAGCAGGAGTGTAGTGTTGCCTTCGTTATTCTTTGTTCTAGTGTCCAGAACTGGATGGTTGTGCAGTGCCCACTCTAATTTCTGTCTATGACATGGATGTTAGAAGCATCACCATAGCCTTTCCCTTCCAAATACTTTGCTTTCATATTTTGTATCTATACTGGCAAACTAGCAGTCGTAGTCACCTATGGAAGATCATTCACCTTTGCTGGAAATGAAGTCCTCTTGTTCTTTATCAGACAGTGGGAAATGTCCATGGAAAGCAACTACTGAGTCTGATTCTGTATTGGTTTCCTCAGATCTCCCACTGCCCCCTTTCTATGTAGAATATTGATAAGCAAGTAGTAATTTTTCAGAGGATAAGAGCTTTACTTCTTTTAGTCTTCATCAAAATAGAAACCAGTGGCTGAAAAGTGTATTGGTGTTTGCAAATGTCTGGCTTTTAAAAACAGTGTTGTGGTAAAATAGGAAAAATTTCCCTTTAAAGCAAATGTGACCACTATAAGATACTCAGCTTTGTGGATTTCTTTTTTCTCCATGTAGCCTTGACCTTGGTTGGATAAGATAACATGATTTATAGTATGAGTGATGTCTAGAGGGAAGAAACTATGTCATACATGATCTAAGATATAAATCATATAACATTTGTATGGAGTAAATTGGAAAGTTCATATATATGATTAGTTGCTAAATAAAATTGTTTTAGAACACATTTATAGAATGTACCTTAGCTATATTATGATTCTTAAATTATTCTTTAAAAATTAAAACAATATATGCCCAAATACAAAAGGCATATTAGGATCCCTAAAAGAAGTAATGGACCTGGGGCATATCCTCATCCCACCTTCCTTTACTTAGGGGTAACTACTTTGATCTCTCTCAGTTGTTTCTTTTATTAGTTATTGCCAATCCCTGAATATTGTGTTTGTACTGTAATTTCTTCATTCTGATGGGCTATATGAGGATTTAGTTAATCTACACATCTCATCCCCATACATTCTCCCAATATCTCAATATAGTCATGCCATATTTTGGGCATCTTTATTGTTGGGTAACTTTGTAACTTTAAGTATGAATAGACCTTGTCTTCTTATTGTATTAAGTACTGAGTGCATGCCAGCTTTTGACTTTGCACTAGTCCCAGGACTAGTTACATAATTTTTAGGGCCTATTGGCAAAAGAAAATGTGTGGTTCTTGTTTAAAAATCCTTAAGAATGTTGAAAGAACATTAAACCAAGCATGAGGCTCTGTGTGACTGCCCATGCTGCATGTCCTAAGCTGCCCCTGTTTGCACGTATCTTACCCTTCAGCTTTCTTTCTTCTCTTTCACCTCTTAACTTCTGTCATTTCTTTTCACTTTTAAAATATCAAGATTAACAATGCTTTGATTTTGTCAGTAGCCATACATATCTAAATCATTTATTTTCTATAGGTTAGGTATCTAAGTTGAAAAGTAATATGTGCATAGTTCATTATTATGAATTTACAAATATTCATTGCAGAACCAAATAAAGCCCTGTATTTTCTTTCTTGTACATCCTTTCATTTTTCCTGTAGTTTCCAATTGCCTTTTATTTTGTCTTGTCCAGTGCCTTGACCACATTCTCGGTTTTAACCAACTTTGCCCAATCTATTCAATCTAATTTTTCCTACAGGCTTCCCCAACCTCTGAAGGGGCCTCCTGCCTTATTTTTCAATCTGTGCTTAATTATCCCCAGGTATGCTGCCTAACTGTTTCCCTGGGACTTTTCCTTATTGCTGCCTTGTTTCACTTTCATTGCTTTCTAGACATTCATTCTGCTTGGTTTATTTTTTTGTGTGCTCTTCCACCTCCTCAGGTAACTTTCCCTTGTAATGAATGTGGGAGGAAGTTTCTGAATGAGTCCTTCAATTCTATATTTTATTCTCACGCTTGAGTTATAGTTATGAATAGAGTTCTAGATTAACAGTAATTTTCTCTCAGAGTTTGAAGAGTTATTTATTGTGGCTTGTCTACTGTTGTTGGTGAGAAAGCCATCTTGGTGCCTTTTATTTTATATAGTGCCTCATTTTTCTCTTTGAAGACAGTTTCCTCTTTATTCTTGGTTTCTGCATTTTAGTGTTGATCTCAGGTGTAGCATCGGTGTGGGTCTTCTCTTACTTATTACACTGCCTTGTTATTAGGCATGTGTAAGCATTTAAATCTGGAGATGGCTATCTTTTAATCTTTGGAAAATAGTCTTGAATATGTTGTTTGGCAATTTCCTCCCCTCTGTTTTTCCTTATTATCTTTATGAAACTTCTATTAATTGGATCTTGGACCTCTTGAGCTAATTCTATACACCTATTATCTATCATCATAACTTTATCTGTATTTTAGTTTTAATTTTTGGAGGTTTTTCCCAATTTATCTTTCACCATTTCTATTAATATAACATGATTTTTAATCTTTACAATTTAATTTTCTCTAATTTTTCTACTCATAGCATTCTGTTCTTGGTTTGTAACTACAACAACCTCTTTAATTAGTAAACAAATTATTCCTGATTACCCTATAGTACTTTTTTCTGTTTATTAATATTTACTTTGTTCTTTTTTTTTTGCCCCATGAAGGAGGCTTATATGTTGGTGGTGCTAGGCCTTCCTTTTAATTTTAAGGTGAGGGACCTAAATCCAATGATGAGCTCTGTATTTACATGAATGAGGTTTGTGAATTGATGGATTTGCTTCAGACTAAGGGCTGGTAACAGAAGATTTTTGATGGGGGACTTCTATGTACTAGAATGTATAATTATTTCTTCTGTAGTGGTCAGGTATTTTATGGTGAAGTTCTATTATAATTATTTGCCTGGTTGGAAGTTGACGTGTGTGGAATTGACTTCTTGAAGTAAGTTTCAATCATTTCCCCATTTTTATCACCAGAGATCTCCCTTATCTCCCTGTTTTCATGATTTGGCTGCACAGAAGCTCCTCAACTTATGATGAGTTAGCTCTGATAAACCAACTGTGAGTTGAAAATATGGTAAGTTTAAGGGAGATCCAAGATGGTGGTAGAGTAGGTGACAGCTACCATCACTTCCTCCTAGGAACAAACCAGAATTACAACTGAATTATAGAACACTCATCCTGAATGACCAACTGAAAGACAGTTGAACAGAAGTCTAATAACCAAGGATCTACAGAAGAAGCCACATCAAGGCTGGTAGGAAGGGCAGAGACACGAAAAGGGCCAGTCCTGCACCCATGTGCAGTGGCTGAGAATCTGGAGAGATATCTCAACTACAAAAGACCCCCTGAGGTGTGTGAGACATTTACTGCATGCTGGGATCCCCAGCCCACAGCACTAGAATCAAGAAGAGGAGCCCACCTAACATCTGGCTGTGAAAATCAGCAGGGATTCTGCCTTGCCAGGGAGATGGGAGTCTGCTAGAAACTCAGGAACCCTCTTAAAGGATCAGTGCACAAAATCTTGTTCTCACCACCCACCCAGGGCTCTAGTGGAAGGAAGGTGGCTCAGAATGAACAAAGTCATACAAAGAAGGACAGAGGTTGTGTGGCCCTGAGGAGAGAACTAGAGAGTCAGCCGTCAAAGTTCCTTGCTGAATCACTCTCCCACATGGCCCACAGATGCCACCTTTTCTGGGTCAAGCACCCCTCTCCACATGGTACTAGCCTGGAGGAGTACACTAGTTCCATCCTCCCAACTCCTTCTGGCCTGGCCCTGTCAAGCTCATGCCTTGCAGAAAAGTTTGCTGGCTGCCCCCAGCCTGAGCCTATGGTGCAGTCTTTCTTGGGGAGCTCTTGTGGAGATGGTCTCAGGGATTGTGGAGACAGCTTGGGGAGAAAGTGAGTTATATGACTCAGGAGTGGGGGTCATTTTCACCCCTACAGGCCTGACTGGCATTGTCCTCCACAGGAGATTCAGTGGACCCATCTTCTCAACTCTCAGTGACCTTGCACTGCTGAGCTTATGCCCTGAAGAGGAGACTGCTTTTTGGCTGTGACTATCCTAGGCCCACTGTAACAGACATTTTCAGAAGGCTCTCAAGGAAGGCCAGAGATCCTCATGGGTGGCAGAACAGCTGACAGGAGGAGGTGGATCTTACATTCCCTTGGACCTTTTGTTGACTTCCCCTGGACTTGGTGCTGGTAGAAGCTGCTTTTGGTATGCAGCTTCACCTCTCCCATATGCACCCAGGACCAGCAGAAGAGGTCAAAAACCAAAAAATATTGCAATTTCTGGCCCAGATGGAGGTGTAGGTAGATACACTGTGCCTCCTCACACAACCAAAAAAAGGGCAACAACAAATTTAAAAACAAAATGCAACCAGAACTGCCAGAAAATTGAACCGTATGGAAGTCAAACAACGAAGGAGTAAAAGAAGAAACATTCATACAGACCAGTAGGAGGGGCATAGAAGGGCAGCTGGGGTGGAGAGGACATGAGGCAAGGCAGCAGCTGGAGAAATGGGGTGGGCAAGGCAGTGGCTGGCAGACCAGGCAGTCCCACATTTGCATGCAGGTAAACCTGGAGGAACAACAGGGAGTGAGACAGACTATGCAATCCAGAGTTCCAGCATGGGAAAAGAACACCTTGACACCTCTGACTATAAAAATCTGTGGGGGTTGCAGTGGCAGGAGAAACCCCCAGCCTCACAGAGAGTTCATTGGAAAGACCCACAGGGTCCTAGAATGTACATAGGCCCACCCACCCAGGAATTGGCACCAGAAGGGCCCAATTTGCTTGTAAGTAGTGGGGTAAGTGACTGAAAGTCAGCCAAGAGCCAAGCAAGGGGCAGTGTTCCCTCTCTGGCTCCCTCCCACACATACAGTGTCACAACTGCAGCAAAATGGGTTGCCACATCCCGGTGAATACCTAGGGCTCTACCCCTTACTCTGTAACAGGCATGCCGAGACAAAAAAAAAATATGGCCTAAATGAAAGAACAGATCAAAGCTCCAAAATAGAACTAAGCAATGAAGAGATAAACAATCTATCATATGCAGAGTTCAAAACACTCATAATCAGGCTGCTCACAGAAATGGTTGAGTATGGCCGCAGAATAGAGGAAGAAGTAAAGGCTATGAAAAGTAAAATAAAGGAAAATATACAGGGAACCAACAGTGATGGGAAGGAAACTGGGACTCAAGTCAGCAATTTGGACCAGAAGGAAGAAATAAAAGTTCAACCAAAACAGAAGGAAGAAACAAGAATTCAAAAACAAACAAACAAACAAACAAACAAACAAAAAACAAGAAGAGGCTTGGGAACCTCTGGGGCAACTTCAAACATTCTAACATCCATTCATAGGGGTACCAGAAGGAGAAGAGGAAGAGCAAGAAATGGAAAACTTATTTGAAAACATAATGAAGGAGAACTTTCCCAATCTGACCAAAAAAAATAGACTTCCAGAAGTCCAAGAAGCTCACAGAGTCCCAAATAGGTTGAACCCAAGGAAGCACATAACAAGGCATATCACCATTACATTACCCAAGATAAAGATGAGGAGAGAATCTTAAAAGCAGCAAGAAAAAAGGAGACCGTTACCTACCAAGGAGTTCCTGTAAGACTATCAGCTGATTTCTCAAAAGAAACCTTGCAGGCAAGAGGGTCTGGAAAGAAGTATTTGCAGTCATGAAAGGCAAGGACCTACATCCAAGATTACTGTGTCCAGCAAAGCTATCATTTAGAATGGGGGTAGATAAAGTGCTTCTCAGATAAGGTCAAGTTAAAGGAGTTCATCATTACCAAGCCCTTATTGTACGAAATGTTAAAAGGACTTATCTAAGAAAAAGAAGATAAAAAATATAAGAAAATGCAGACAACTGTAACTGAACAACAATAATTAAAAATATTTAAAAAATATGAACAAGAAAATGACAACAAACTCACAATTATCGACAACTGAACCTAAAAACAAAAACAAACTAAGCAAACAACTAAAACAGAACAGAATCACAGGAATGAAGATCACATGGAGGGTTATCAGCGGGGGGTGGAGTGGGGAGAGTGTGCGAAAGGTACAGGGAATAAGGAGTATAAATTGTAGGTATAAAATAGATGGGGAGGTTAAGAATAGTATAGGCAATGCAGAAGCCAAAGAACTTACATGTATGATCCATGGACATGAAATTAGGGGAGGGGGATGTGGTTGGGAGGGGAGGTGCAGGGCAAAGGGGAATAAAGGGGAGAAAAAAGTATTTATGTAATAGCATAAAATATGTTAAAAAAGACATTGTATTCTTCATTTCCTCTTGGCTCTTGTTGATAGTTTTTATGACCTTTTTCATGCTGGTATAATTCGCAGTAAGTTCCTTTTAGCTTTCCTGTAGTTTTTGATAATTCTCACTGATCTCATTGAGCTTCCTTATAACCATTGCTTAAAACTCAATATCTGATAGTTGACTTGACTCTATTTCATTTAGCATTCTTTGAGGATTCCTCCTTTCATCTCTTTTGGGAGTTGTTTCTTTGTCTATCCATTATTTGTGAGGCTCTTGTTTGTCTTTCTTTCTGGAATTGATCTGTTTGACTCTCTGAGTTTGTGGTGTGAACTTCTATGGTAGGAGACCTGTGAGATTCAGTGGTACCCTCTCCTTGAATTCCTGAACCTGTTGCTGTTGGGATGCCCTTTATGCCATTTGTTTTTTTCTTTGTTATTATGTTTTACTTTATTTTTTTTATTGTTTTTTTTAATCATTGTTCAAATACAGTTTTCTCCTTTTTACTCCCAATCCATTCCCCCCTCCCACCCCTCTCGACTTCCCTCCCATTACCACCCTCCCCTTAGTTTATGACCATGTGTCCTTTAACTTTGTTCCTGTGAACCCTTCCCACTGTCCCCCTTAAATTCCCTCTACTCTCCCCTGTGGTCACTGTCAGCCTGTCCTCTATTTCAGTGTCTTTGGTTACATTTTGTTTGTTTCTTTGTTTTGTTATTTAGGTTCCTGTTAAAGGTGAGATCATATGGTATTTGTCTTTCACTGCCTGGCTTGTTTCGCTTAGCATAATGCTTTCCAGCTCCATCCACGCTGTTGCATAGGGTAGGAGCTCCTTCTTTCTTTCTGCTGCATAGAATTCCATTGTGTGAATGTACCATAGTTTTTTGATCCATTCATTTACTGATGGGCATCTTGCTTGCTTCCACAATCTAGCTATTGTAAATTGTGCTGCTATGAACATTGGGATGCATAGGTTCTTTTGAATTGGTGTTTTGGTATTCTTAGGATAGAGCCCCAGCAGTGGAATTGCAGGGTCAAAAGGCAGATCCATTTTTAGTTTTCTGAGGAAGTTCCATACTGCTTTCCATAGTGGTTGTACCAGTCTGCAGTCCCACCAACAGTGCACTAGGGATCCCTTTTCTCCACAACCTCTCCAACACTTGTTGTTTGTTGCTTTGTTTATGATGGCCATTCTGTCTGGTGTGAAGTGGTATCTCATTGTGGTTTTAATTTGCATCTCTCTGATAGCTAGTGATACGGAGCATCTTTTCATGTGTCTTTGGATTTTCTGTATGTCCTCCTTGGAGAAGTGTCTGTTCAAGTCCTTTGCCCACTTTTTAATTGGATTTCTTGTCTTCTTAGAGTACAGTCTGGTAGGTTCTTTATATATTTTGGAGATTAAACCCTTGTCTGAGATATCATTGGCAAATATGTTTTCCCATACAGTTGGTTCTCTTTTAATTTTGATACTGTTTTCTTTGGCTGTGCAGAAGCTTTTAATTTTGATGAGGTCCCATTTGTTTATTCTTTCCTTTATGTCCCTTGCTCTAGGGGACAAGTCAGTAAAAAAGTTTCTGCATGAAATATCTGAGATTTTTCTACCTACGTTCTCCTCTAGGACTTTAATGGTGTCACGTTTTATATTTAAGTCTTTTATCCACCTTGAATTTATTTTGGTATATGGTGTAAGTTGGTGCTCAAGTTTCATTTTTTTGCACGTGGCTGTCCAGCTCTCCCAACACCATTTGTTGAAGAGGCTGTTTTTACTCCATTTTATGTTTCTGCCTCCTTTGTCAAATATTAATTGACCGTGGAGACTTGGGCTTATTTCTGTGCTCTCTGTTCTGTTCCATTGGTCTATGTGCGTGTTTTTATGCCAGTACCAGGCTGTTTTGATTACAGTGGCCTTGTAGTATAGTTTAGTGTCGGGTATTGTGATCCCTCCTACTTTACTCTTCTTTCTCAAAATTGCAGTAGCTATTTGGGGTCGTTTATAATTCCATATAAATTTTTGAAGTGTTTGTTCTATGTTTGTGAAATATGCCATTGGTACTTCAATAGGAATTGCATTGAATGCGTAAATTGCTTTGGGTAGTATGGACATTTTGATGATATTAATTGTTCCAATCCATGAACACGGTGTATGTTTCCATTTGTTTGTGTCTTTCATGATTCCTGAGTGTTATATAGTTTTCTGAATACAGGTCTTTTACCTCTTTGGCTAGGTTTATTCCTAGATATTTTATTTTTCTTTTTGCTATTTCAAATGGAATTTTTTCCTTGATCTCTGCTTCTGCTGTTTCATTGTTGGTGTACAGAAATGCCTTTGATTTCTGGATATTGACTTTGTATCCCGCTGTTTTGCCAAATTCATTAATTAGGTCAAGCAGTTTTTTGGTAGAGTCTATAGGATTTTCTATGTGTACTATCATGTCATCTGCAAGGGTGCCCTTTATGCCATTTGTATTGGTTCACTGGAAGTAATTGGGTTTTGATTGTTTTTGGGTCATTCTTTGGTGGGTCCTTCCCTCCAGCTGGTTGACTGAGGGTCACTCAATCCACCATGTCTTATATGCTGTTGTGCAGGTGCTGAAGCCTGGCCTCAGGATCCTCCACTCTACTCAAACTGCTGTCACCTGTACTTTATTTTTCTTTTTGCTATATCAGATGGGATTTTTTTCCTGATTCCTGTTTCTGATATTTCATTGTTGATGTACAAAAATACCATTGATTTCTGAATGTTGACTTTGTATCCCGCTATTTTTCCAAATTCACTCATTAGGTTGAGCAGTTTTTTGGCTGAGTCTATAGGGTTTTCAATATACACTCTCATGTCATCTACAAACAATGACAGTTTTACTTCCTTCTTTCCAATTTGGATGCATTTTATTTCTTTGTCTTGTATGATTGCTGTGGCTAGGACTTCAAATACTATGTTGAATAGAAGTGGCATAAGCAGACACCCTTGTCTTTTTCCTTATCTTAGGCAAAAGCTTTGAGTTTTAGCCCACTGAGTATGTTGTTGGCTGTAGGTTTCTAGTACATGGCCTTTATTATGTTGAGGTATTCTCCCTCTACTCCCACTTTATTGAGTGCTTTTATCATAAATGGGTGCTGTACTTTATAAAATGCTTTTTCAGCATCTATTGATATGATTGTATGATTTTTGTATTTTGTTTTGTTTATGTGATGTATTACATTTATTGATATGTGAATATTGTACCACCCTTGCATCCCTAAGGTGAATACCACTTGATCATGCTGTATAATCTTTTGAATATATTGCTGGATGCAGTTTGTTGAGGGTTTAGCATTGTGTTCAGCAAGATAGGCCTGTACTTTTCTTTCTTTGTTGTGTCTTCAACTGGTTTTTGGAATAGGATGAAGTTGGACTCATAAAGAATTTTTTGGCCGCAGATAGTGTAACTTAGTGGATTTAGTGTAGGCCTGTGAACCAAAGGGTCACTTGTTCAATTCCCAATTGGGGCACATGCTAGGGTTGCAGGCCAGGTCCCTGGTAGGGAGCTCATGAGAGGCAACCACACATTGATGTTTCTCTACCTCTCTTTCTCCCTCCCTTCCCCTCTCTCTAAAAATAAATAAAATATATTTTTAAAAAAGAAAGTTTGTATTTTCTCTTTTTGGATCTTTTGGAATAGTCTGAGAAGGACAGGGGTGGCTCTTCCCTAAATATTTTGTAAAATTCTGTGAAACTGTCCAGTCCAGTGCTTTTGTGTGCCAGGGGTTTTTTGATTACGGCTTCAATTTCATTAACTGTTATTGGTTTTCTCAAGTTCTCTTGATTCAGTTTTGGAAGATGATGATTCTAGAAATTTTTCTGTTTCCCCCAGGTTTTCAAGTTTCTTGGCATATAATTGTTCATAGTAATTTCCTACAGTCCTTTGTATTTCTGTGGCACCAGTGTAATTTCTCCTCTTCATTTCTGATTTTCTTTATTTGAGTCCTATCTTTTTTTTGTGATGAGTCTGTTAAAGGCTTGTCAATTTTATTTATTATTTCAGATGACTAGGCCCTGGATTTTGATCCTTAGAATTGCTTATTTAATCTCTTTGTCATTAACTCTACTTTGATCTTGATTATTTCCTTCTTTCTTCCTACTCTAGGTTTTGTTCATTGTTGTTCCTCTAGTTTTCATAGATTTAGGGTTAAGTTATTTATTTGAGATTTTTCTCTTTCTTAGGTAGGCTTATGTTGGTATGCAGTTCCCTCTCAGGACTGCCTTCACTGTGTCCCATAGGTTTTGGGCTGTTGTGTGTTCATTTTCCTTTGTTTCCAAAAAGTTTTTTCTCCTTTGATCTTGTTGTTTACCCATTCATTGTTTAATAACATGTTATTCAGTCTCCATTAGTTTGACTCTGTTAATTTGAAGTTATTTTGAGAGAATAGAGGAAGAAGAAACACTAAGAGTGTGGGATGAAATCCTGGCTAAAGCAGGGAAATATTAACGTTTAAAACAACAAAAAAAAAGGGGGGAAGGGCTGGAGCAAGGCAAAATGGAGGAGAGGGGAACAGTGAAATTTGAGATTTGAAATACAAAGATAGTCACTATCTAAAAATTAGATTGAAGAACTGTAATAACAACCACCTTATACACTACTTGTGAGCAAAGATTGATAAAGTTGGAAAGAGAATAAGGGTATTTTAAGAATGGGAGAAGGAATGTGAGGTGACTAATGACAGATGATTTTGAGAGTCTGGAGGAGGGGATGATAGTAATAGTGTGGAATAGAAACAAGTCATAGCAAGAGAGAAAATAGAATTTAAAACAAATATATGAAGTAAGAGGAAGGATGTAGTATGGAATAAGACAAGGGAAGTGCAATATATGAGATTTGAAATAAACTATATTTTAAAACCTGGTGCCATATTATGCCCAAACTTGGATATGAAATGAATGTTAAACAGCTTTATAGGAGAGAAGACAGCATTTGTTTGTGCCTGTCTATTTTCTCTGCTCTGGTGGATTTAGTAAATACAAGTCCAAGGAGCTGTGTAACACGTAGTGTCTAGTGAAGGGTCTGTTTCTTCTTTCCCCTGAGAAAATGTATGCATCAGGAAACTTCTAGGTCAGGCCTTGCCACTCTGATCTTGCAGGTTGGGTTCGCTTGTCTGTGAAAGGCTCTGGTTGACTGAAGGAAATCTCAGACATTTAGCTCCTGCCTTCCAGACCCAAGTCTGCTGCTCTCTAAAAGGAGGTTTGGCCTGAATTTTCCACTCTACTCTGTCCTCTGCCTTCGAGCCATGTTGGGTCATGTCCTGTTCCCTCAGTGCATTCTCTGCCTTTGAGATTTTTAGTTAGCAAAGCTGCTGCATCATGCCTGTGTACAGAGGCCTACATGCTGGGGTCCTTGCCAAACTGTGGGTACCTCTGAGCTCCCCTTTTAAAAGAGTTTATGTTTGGTCCCCAAGTTGTAGCATGGGTCCTTGGGAGTCCTGTTCTCCACATGCTCCCTCTCCTGCAAAATCACACTGTCTTTATGGTCAGGGCTGGCCACCTTCTTACAGGGCCTCTGACAATTTTAGATAAAGTTTCTCTCTGAATCTTTCCTGGATGGGGTTGGGAATATTCCCTCAGCTATACTATAACAGAAGGGGATGATGATATGCTGTTCCTGCTACCTCCAGAGGTCTTCAACCATGGGTCTACCTATTCTGGTCATGCTGTTCTGGAGCCTGCACCTCCCAAGCCTTCTCTCATAGCCCTTGTAGCTTGTGGGCCCTGAGTCAAAAAACAGCCACACCAACTCTGTGCAGCCAGCTGTGCTGGGTTGGGCAGTGGTGGCAATCCACCTAGAAAGCCCAGGTCATCAGTTCCCAGTCTGCTTAGAAAGCCTGGACCACTGCCCCATGGAACCCACAGGTGAACTTGTTTCTGTGTACTCCTGCACACTCCCCACCTCTCCTCCACCTGCACCCTCACTCAAAGATGCTGTCAGTCACTCTTCACTCTGTTTTCTGACTTCAAATACTGTCCATGTCTGACAGCAGATGAGCAGGGCTGCCTGCTACTCTGTGCCATCTTGGATCTCCCCCCTCCTTGTCACTTACTATAGTCTTGGTTTTACAGTCTAATTTTTGGATATAAGTATTGGTACCCCAGCTTTTTTCTCTTTCCATTTGCATGAAATATTTTTCCAAACCTTTAAGTCTATGTGTATCTTTCAATCTGAGGTTGGTCTCTTGGAGACAACTTATACATGGGTCTAATTTTCTTATCCATTCAAGTACCCTATGTCTTTTGGTTGTAGCATTTAATTAATTTACATTTAAAGTGATTATCGATGCTTGTTTATTGCCATTTGATTTTTAAATTATTTTCCTGTTTTCTTTTTCTTTTCTTATTCTTAAAGCAAGCCCTTTTATATATATATATATATATATATATATATATATATTTATTTATTTATTTATTTATTTATTTATTTATTTATTTATTTTCAATACTGGTTTGGTGTAACAAGCTCCTTTAGCTTTTTCTTGCCTGGAAGCTTTTAATTTCTCTTTTAATTTTAAGTGATAGGCTTTCAGAGTAAAGTAGCCTTGCTTATAGGTTCTTATTTTTCAATACCTTGCATATTTCATGTCAATCCCTTGTAGCTTGAATTGTTTCTGTTGAGAGATTAGATAACAGTCTAATTGGAGCTTCCTTGTAGGTAAATATCTGCTTTTTTCTTGTAGCTTTCAGGATTCTCTCCTTGTCTTTAAGCTTTCCCATTTTAATTATAATGTGTATTGTGTAGGCCTCTTTGGACCTTCTTGTTTGGGACTCTCTGTGCTTCCTGGATGTTTGTGTCTTTTTCTTTCACCAGACTAGGGAAATTTTCAGTCATTATTTCCTCAAATAAGTTCTAGATCCCTTTCTCACTCTCTTTTCCTTCTGGTATTTGCATAATGCAGATGTTGTTATGCTTCATGTTGTCCAAAGTTGTCTTAAGTTCTTCTCATTGTTTTTAATTATTTTTTAATTTTGCTGTTCTGTTTTTTTCTACCTTGTCTTCCAAATTGCTGATTTGATACTCTGCTTTGTCTAACCTACTCTTTATTCCTTTCGGTGTATTATTTTAGATAATGCATTCTTTATTTCCTTTTAAACTATATTTTATTGATCATGCTCTACAGGTTTCCCAATTTCTCCCCCTTTATCTCCACTCCACCCTGCACCCCCAACCCTCCAGGATTCCTTCCCTTAGTTCATGTCCATGGGTTGTACACTGTACATATAAGTTCTTTGAGTTCTCTATTTCCTACACTATTCTTAACCTCCCCCTGTCTATTTTGTATCTACCAATTATGATTCTTCTCTGTACCATTTCCCTCTATTCCTCCCTTCCCTCTCCCCACTGAAATCTCTCCATGTGATGTCCATTCTTCTGATTCTGTTCCTATTCTAGTTGTTTGCTTAGTATTTGTTTTTGTTGTTTGTCTTTTCTTTTAGGTTCATTTGTTAATAGTTGTGAATTTGTTGTCATTTTTCTGTTCATATCTTTTATCTTCTTTTTCTTAGATAAGTCCTTTTAACATTTCATATAATAAGGGCTAGGTGATGATGAACTCCTTAACTTGACCTTATCTGGGAAGCACTTTATCTACCCCATCCTAAATGAAAGCTTTGCTGGACACAGTAATCTTGGATGTAGGTCCTTGCCTTTTATGACTGCAAATACTTCTTTCCAGACCCTCTTGCCTGCAAGTTTTCTTTTGAGAAATCAACTTATAGTCTTATAGGAACTCCTTGGTAGGTAATCGTCTCCTTTCTTTTTGCTACTTTTAAGAGCCTCTCTTTATCTTTAATCTCTGATAACTTAATGATGATGTGCTTTAGTGTGTTCCTCTTTGGGTCCAACTTCTTTGGGATTCTCTGGGCTTTCTGAACTTCCTGGAAGTCTACTTTCTTTCCCAGACTGGGGAAGTTTTCTTTCATTATTTGTTCAAATAAGTTTTCACTTTCTTGTTGTTTTTCTCCTTCTGGCACCCCTATAATTCAGATATTGGAATGTTTCAGGTTGTCCCAGAGATTCCTCAACCTCCATTCATTTTTCTTTGAATTCTTATTTCTTCATTCTGTTCCGGTTGGATGTTTATTTCTTCCTTTTGTTCCAAATTGTTGCTTTGAGTCCTGGTTTCCTTCCTGTCACTGTTGGTTTCCTGAATATTTTGCTTTATTTCATTTCATTTTTTTCATTTGTTCTTTCATTTTTCAACCAAGCTCAATCAGTTCTGTTAGCATTTTAATTACCAGGACTTTAAATTCTTCATCAGATAGGTTGGCTATCTCCTCATCACTTAGATCTCTTTCTGAAGCTTTGCTCTGTTCTTTCATTTGGGCCATATTTCTTTGTCTTGGTGTACCTGTTAGTTTTAAGGGGGAAGGGCCTTAGGTATTCACCCAGGCAGGGATACCCTCTTTGCTGTGCTGTGCAACTGCCTGGGGGGGAGAGGCCAGAGTAGGAACAATGCAGCTTGCCTGCTCTTTTATAGCCCAGTTTCCAAGGAACTCTTGACTGAGACTGGGAGTTTCTCCCACTGTGGCAACCGCCATAATCCACAGTCAGTTCTGAGTCCCAGTTTCCTGTTCAGCCAGCCCCACCCATGTGGTCTGCCACCTCGCTGTGTGTTCTTAACAGTCTGGTTGTTCTTGTTGACTGTTTCTTTAATTCCTTGGTTGTTGGAGCTCCATGAAGTTTGATTTTTCTGGCACTTCTGGTTGTTTATGGATTTTAGATTGGTTGTTATCCTCCTTTTGGTTGTGTGAAGAAGAGATGGGTTTCTATCTACACCTCCATCTTGGCTGGAACTTCTGGGTTTTTGCATTATTTATTTCTGACTGGTCCTTTTTTATTGTTTCTATGTCTTTTTTTTCATGCCATTGAATATCCTTATAATCATTCATCTAAACTCTCTATCTGCTAATTTGCTTGCCTCCCTTTCATTTAATTATTTTTCTGGAGGATTCTGTTATTCTTTCATTTGGGGTCTGTTTCTTTGTCTTCCCATTTTGGCTACCTCTTTGTGTTTGTTTCTATTTATTAGGTAAATCTAGAAAGACTTTGGTGTAGACCTATGTCATATGCTGCCTGTGACTGGCCCTGGGCAACCCTTTTGGAGCTATCAGTGATCCACAACTTGTGACTTCCTCTGATGGGCCTGTTTTTATACAGAAAGAACCATGATGTGCATGAAAGGTGAGCTTTTACCAGCATCCCATCTGGGTGAGGATTAGTTAAGTCTTATAGCTCCCAGAGATTTGCCTTAGTTGTTAAACTTAATCACTGAGATAACCTCCAGTTGTACTCCTCAGTGGTCCCCCTTAATTTCCACTGGATGGGGTAGAGTAATTCCTGTGGGTGGGGCTATTGGTTTCTCGGGCTGATGCCACTTGGAGGGGAGTGCTCTGCCATAGGAAGATGGCTTCTGCAGTATGGGGAGTGAGTCAGCACAGGGATTCTGGTGGCTATTCCTTCACTCCTCTCCCCAGAGCCACCTCCCTAACCCCTAGTCCACTCTGCCCTCACTCTGCTGAAGCCCAGGGTATATGGATTCAAATGGTCCAGCTGTTCTCTTTTCATAGCTGGATGTTGTCTGGGTTCTTTTCTTTGTTTTTGTGTTGTAGGCTGGGGTACCCAGCTTGGAGTTTAGATCCCACACTTTTCAGGGGGAGAACACTGGCCACTGATATATCCCTCTGGAACTTTAGCTGCTACCATGGGAGCCCAGCCAGCCCTCTCACACCTCCTCTGCACTGCCTATCACTCATATGGTAGTTCAGTGTTTTCTTCTTTCTGTCCTTGTTTATAAGGCTTTTCTCCAGCTAGTGTTATTTGGTTATTCAAGATGATTTCTCTACAATTTAGTTATAATTCCAGTTTGGTCCTGGGAGGCAGTTTGTGCAGTTTCCATCTACTTCTCCACCATCTTAGATTGCGTTTTATAAATTCTTTATAAATAGTGGATATTAAACCTTTATCAGATTAATCACAGAATATGTTTTTCCATTCAGCATGCTGCCTTCTCATTTTGTTGATGGTTTCCTTTGCTGTGAAAAAACTTTTTAATTTGATGTAGTCCCATTTGTTTATTTTTTTCTTTTGTTTTCTTTGCCTTAGGACATTTATCAGAAAAAATATTGCTAGAGAAATTTCCAGGATTTTGCTGCCATGTGTTTTATTGTAGGATTTTAATGGTTTGGATTCTAACATTTAAGTCTTCAATTCATTTTGAGTTTATTCTTGTAAATGGTGTAAGAAGGTGGTCTAGTTTCATTTTTTGGCATGTATCTTTCCATTATTTCCTGTAGCATTTATCGAAGAGAGTGTCTTTACTACATTGTATGTTCTTGACTCCTTTGTTGAATATTGATTGTATACAAAGGCATGTGTTTATTGCTAGCTCTCTATTGTGTTCCTTTGGATTAGGTATCTGTTTTTATAATAGTACAATGTTGTTTTGATCACTGAAGCCCTGCAGTATACTTTGAATCAGGTAACATGATCCCTCCAACTTTGTTCTTTCTCAGGATTGCTGTTGGTATTTGGGGTCTTTAGTGGTTCCATTTAAATTTTTGAAATATTTGTTCTAGTTCTGTGAAATAACACCATTGATATCTTGATAGGAATTGTGTTGAATCCATAGATTGCTTTGAGTACTTATGGACATTTTAATCATGTTAATTCTTCCTGTCCATGAACATTATGTATGCTTCCACTTATTTGTATCTTCTTCAATTTCTTTCTTCAGTGTCTTGTAATTTTCCAAATACAGGTGTTTTATACCTTTGGCTAAATTTATTCCTAGGTATTTCATTATTTTTCAAGCAATTGGGTATGGATTGTTTTCTTAATTTTCCTTTCTGATAGTTGCACATAAAAATGCAACTGACTTGCAAGATGGGAGAGGCAAGATGGCAGAGGGGTGATTGGAAGGCATGCAGACCTGTTCCCAGGACCATCTGGAATTACAACTAAATTGTGGAGAAAGCACCCAGAAGAAACAACTGAATAATAGCTAGAGAGGAGCCTTATAACGCCCAAGAGACAGAAGAGTCAGCTTCGGCACAACCTGTTTGGTTGAGTATGGTAGAAACTCGAGAGGGCTGGCTGGGTGCCCACAGGTGGCAGTGCTGCAGGGATAATTAAGCAGCTGGTTGGATCCACCTGATAATGGTTTCTAAACCCTAAGCTGGGATCCCCAACCTAGAACACCAAAGCGTCCAAAAGTAGACAGATAATAATCAGCAGTGAAATGCAGCAGGGTTGCTCTCCACCAGAGATGGACAGGTGGAAATTCAAAGAGCTGTTTAAAGGACCAACACACAAATTTTCATTTGTGGCTACTTACCTGTGGCTCTGGCAAAGGTCTGAGCAGAGTGGGCTATAGACACCTGAGGATAGACTGAGGATAGAGGCTTTGGGGAGAGAACTGAGAGATTAGCCACCAAGATGTTGGTTCTGAGTCATCTCACATTCAACAGCAGCCATCCTGCTCAGAAATACCACTACCCACCAAGCAGCAGCAGCATCCTGAGGGGAAACAACTGTCCCAACCCCAGGAGACACTCTGCCAGGCTCTGTGGTGCTTAAGCCTGATTGCTGAGTGCAGAGTGATTAGATTAACAACTGAAGGAGGCAGCAACAGACAGTAGATCCCTAGAAAAAGGTGGGCAGAGTGGACTAGAGTCACCTGAGGAGAGACTGGGAATGAAGACTTTGGGGAGAAAATTGAGAGAGCAGCTTCTGGGATTCCAGTGCTGAGTCACCCCCTACCCCCGATATGACAACAGCCTTCCTGCTCAAGCAGACAACACCCCTCTGAGCAGCAGCAGCCTGAGGGGAAAAACAACCCCAACACCAGGAGGGATTCTGCCTGGCCCTGTGGGTCTTAAGCCTCACTGCTGAGTGCAGACTGACTAGATCAACAACTGAAGAAAACAGCCACAGACAGTAGATCCCTGGCAGTCTTCACAGCAGGCTGCTTAGGATCAGACTGAGTCAACATCTGACATCACCAAAGGTAGATCCAGAAAGAAAAAACAGTGGTAAATAATAGAGGCTACTGAGATAAAAATCCTCTATGGTATTCTCCATGATTAATGATATTTTCCATCCCGCATAACTTTTTAACGTACATTTTTTGTCCAGCAAGTTTGTACATAGTAAGTCACTAGAATTTATACTATAGTTTATTTCTGACCTTTCTTATAATAGTGTTTATCTCTTTATACTCTGATTAATACTGGTTCATTTGCTGTTGATAGTGGTATTGTGGGCAGTGGGGAGATATTTTTGAGGATGTAAGGTGGGGGGGTTCAACATGCAGAGCCCCCCTGTCTGTCACGGATGAGAATAAGTCTACCAAGACATGATCTGCTTGGGGAGGAAATGTGGTCAGTCTTTCAAAGGAAAAGGGCCAGGAGGCTGTTCCTCAACGGGCTTTTTTTGGGTTCAGTTTGCACAGGAACATAGGTAAAGCTTATCAATCACTGTCAGGCAGTAAGGATCAAACAATTGATAACATACAAAGAACTATGAGGGTTTATTCTGAGTCAGCGTCAGTTAGCTAAAGGGCCATAAAACTTTGGGATACAAACTCATTTCATGCTTGGACCCGTATCAGAAAATTGAGGGCATTCTTAGCAAAGCAGGTTTCACAGGATTTTATGTATTCTTTCTTAGGCCTGATTGCCCTGGGAAACCACCTGTTCCTAACCAGGGCCGCACCACCCTTTGGCATTATTTCAGGCTTAAGTCAGGCAGGGAAAGTAAGGTAGCCAAGAGATTAGGAGACTTCTTGCAGACAGAATGAGGACTCAGGCTATGTCAAAGCTGAGGGGTAAGAGTCCATCAGCCCCTTTTTCTATAGTCCCCTAAGTCCTTCCCTGAGGGCCCCTTATGACTGTGCTGGTCTTAAGTCATCCCTCCCTTGAGGGATCTTACCTGTCATTGGCTAACCAGTCATTTGCCCCAGGCCAAGCAGGGTTAAGTAAAAGGGAACAAAGGTTGGCACCCCTGCCAAGAATATAAGCTTGTCTCCTTATGATCCTAAGGTCCTTTATTCAGCCTTAGCCAATGGAGGTTACACCTTCTCAAAGCAGGCAGGGTAGTTTGCAACAGATGTGGGCTTGTTCCCTGGGATTTGTGGTTTTGTTCTGGCAGCACCAGAACAACAGAATACAAGATGTGATGGGCAGAATGACCCTCAATCAGCCAGCTAGAGGGAAGAATGACCCAACAATTATCAACAAATAAAATTAAAAATTTTGGAAAAAAATAAAGTAAAAACAAAAAACAAATTACATTCAGAGAGTCAACATAAATGGCATAAGGGACATCCCAAGAATATCAGGTTCAGATCAAGGAGACTGCACCATTGAATCTCACAGTTCTCCTACCATATGAGTTCATTCCAAAAACTTAAGGAATCAAAACAGATCAAGATAAGAAGCTGAGGCAAACAAGAAGAGTCTTACAAACAATGGGAAGACAAAGAAACAATCCCCAAGTGAAAGGAAAGGAGGAAACTTCTGAAAGAATGCTAAGTGAAATAGAAGCAAGTCAACTATCAGGTATGGAGTTCAAAGCAGTGGTTACCAGGAAGCTCAATGAGTTTACTGAGAATTACTAAAAACTACAGGGAAATTACAAGGAACTTACAGCAAACTATATCAACATGAAAAAGGAAATAGAAACTATCAACATGAGCCAAGAGAAAATGCAGAATACAATTTCTGAATTGAAGAATAAAGTAGAAGGAATCAAAAGCAGGCTAGATAAAGCAAAGAATGAATCAGTATGCTGGAGGACAAGTTAGATAAAAACTCTCAGAAAGAGTAAGAAAGGAAAAAAGACTCAAAAAGAGCAAAAAGGTATTAAGGGAACTGCATGACAACATGAAATGTAATAATATCTGTATAATAGGGATACCAGAAGGAGAAGAGCAAGGGATAGAAAACATGTTTGAAAAGTAATGATGTTAAACTTCCCTAACTTGATGAGAGAAAAAGTCACACAAATCCAGGAAATGCAGAGAGTCACAATTGAGAGGAACCCAAAGAGGCCCACTTCAAGACACATCATAATTAAAATGGCAAAATTCCAAGACAAAGAGAGAATTTTAAAGGCAGCAAGGGAGAAACAGGAAGTAACATACAAGGGACCCCCCCACCCCAATAAGACTAGAAGCTGACTTATCAATAGAGACACTCCAAGCTAGAAGGGACTGGCAAGAAATATTCCAAGTAATGAAAAACAAAGGCCTATAACCAAGACTACTGTATCCAGCAAGACTTTCAATTACAATGGAAGGCGAAATAAGGAGTTTCCGAGACAAAAGAAGGCTGAAAAAATATATGTCCACCAAATGAGCACTGCAAGATATGTTAAAGGGACTACTTTAAGACAAGGAGGAAAAAGAGTGAGAGAGAGGGGAACACAGGTACTAAGGGAGTAAAATGTGAATGAATGAGTACCTATTAATAATAACCTTCAACGTAAGTGGATTAAATGCTCCAATCAAAAGACATAGAGCTGAGTGGATAATAAAACATGAGTCACATATATGCTAACTATACAAGACCCCCCTCAGAGCAAAAGACCTACAAATACTGAAGTGAAGGGCTGAAAGAAAATATTCCAAGCAAATGGACATGAAATGAAAGTCATGGTAGTAGCCTTATATCAGACAAAATAGGCCATAAAAAGAGACACTGGACTTCCAGCCAAGATGGAAGCATAGGTAGACACACTGTGCCTCCTTGCACAACCAAAAGAAGAACAACAATAATTTAAAAACAAAAACAACCAGAACTGACAGAAAATCAAACTGTATGGAAGTCTGACAACCAAGGAGTTAAAGAAGACATATTCATTCAGACCAATAGGAGGGGCAGAGTTGGGCAGCCAGGCAGAGAGGACTCAGGGCAAGGCAGTGGCTGGCTGACCCAGTGAGGTGGTGGATTGTAGAAAGGGGCATTCAAGGCTGCAGCTGGATGGCAAGCCAGTGGCTGGTTGACTGGGCAGTCCCACATTCATGCAGATAAACCAGGTGAAACAAAGGGGGAGTGGGACAGACCACACAACCCAGGGTCCCAAGTGGAGGGAAATAAACCCTCAAGCCACTGATTGAAAACACCTGTGGTGACTGAGGCAGCAGTGGGAGGAGCTCCTAGCCTCACAGGAGAGTTCATTGGAGAGAACTACAGGGTCCAAAATGTATACAAACCTACCCACATGAGAATCAGAACCAGAAAGGCCCAATTTGCTTGCAGGAAGCAGGGAAAGTGACTGCAACCCAGCAGAGAACAGAACAAGCACCATTGTTTGCTCTTGAACCCCTTCCCCACATATAGCATCACAACCCAGCAATGTGGGTTACCCCACCCTGGTGAACACCTATGGCTCTGCCCCTCACTACTTAACAGGCATGCTGAGACAAAAAAAAACAACAACAAAAGAAAACCCCCAAAACAAAATGGCCAAAATGAAAGAACAGATCAAAGCTCCAGAAAAAATATGACTAAATGACAAAGAGATAGCCAACCTATTAGATGCACAGTTCAAAACACTGGTAATCAGGATCCTCACAGAATTGTTTGAACTTTGGTCGCAAATTAAATGAAAAAAAATGGAGGATATGCTAAGTGAAATAAAAGAAAATGTATAGAGAATCAATAGTGATGGGAAAGAAACTGGGACTCAAATCAATGGTGTGGACTAGAAGGAAGACAGAAACATCCAATCAGAAAAGAATGAAGAAACAGGAATTCAAAAAAGAAATGAAGAGAGGCTTAGGAACCTCCAGGACATCTTTAAACATTCCAACATCCAAATTATAGGGGTACCAGAAGGAGAAGAGGAAGAGCAACAAGTGGAAAACCTATTTGAACAAATAATAAAGGAGAACTTCCCCAATCTGGCAAAGGAACTAGACTTCCAGGAAATCCAGGAAGCTCAGAGAGTCCCAAAGAATTTAAACCCAAGAAGGAACACACCAAGGCACATCATAATTACATTAGTCAAGGTAAAAATGAAGGAGAGAATCCTAGAAGCGGCAAGAGATAAGTAGGCAGTTATCTACAAAGGAGTTCCCATAAGATTGTCAGTTGATTTCTCAAAAGAGACCTCACAGGCAAGAAGGGGCTGGAAAGAAGTATTCCAAGTCATGAAAGACAAGGAACTTCATTGAAGATTGCTCTATCCAGCAAAACTTTCATTTAGAATGGAAGGGCAGATAAAGTCAAGTTAAAGGAGTTCATCATCACCAAACCCTTATTATATGTAATGTTGAAGGGATTTATCTAAGAAAGAGAAGATAAAAAATATAAACAGTAAAATGACAGCAAATTCACAATTAGTAACAACAACATCTAAAACAAAACCAAAAACTAAGCGAACAACTAGAACAGGAACAAAATCACAGAAATGGAGGTCACATGGAGAGTTATCAACAGAGGAGTGCGGGGAGGAGAGAGGGTGAAAAGGTACAGATAATAAGTAGCATAGATGGTAGGTAGAAAATAGACAGGGGGAGAGTAAGAATAGTATGGGAAATGTAGAAGCCAAAGAACTTACATGTAAGACCCATGGACATGAACTAAAGTGGGGAATGTGGGTGGAGGGGTGTGCAGAATGGAGGGGAGTGAAGGGGGGAATGGGACAACTGTAATAGCATAATCAATAAAATATGTTAAAAAGAGAGACACTGAAGGTTACTTCTTAATACTCAAGGGAAGAATCCATCAAGAGGACATATACATTAAAAACATATATGTAGCTAATGTAGGAGCACCCAAATATATGAGGAAAATCTTGGAGGACTTCAAGAAAGATATAGACAGCCACAACCTTATAGAAGGGGATTTGAACACCCCAATGTCAAAAATGGATAGATTTTCCAAACAAAGTATCAACAAAGATATTGTGGCATTGAACAATATCCTCAATCTAGGAATGCCCTAGATCAAATGCACTTAACTGGTATATATAGAAATTTTCATCCCAAGAAGCAAAATACACATTCTTTTTTTTTCATTTTTATTGTTGTTTAAGTACAGTTGTCTTCATTTTCCCTCCACCATGCAACCCCACTATAGCCATCCCAAATTCTCACCCTTGATCTTAACCCCCCTTTGGTTTTGTCCATGAATCCTTTATACATGTTGCTTGACAACCCTTTCTTCTTTCTCCCCCATTATTGCCTTCTACCTTAACTCTGGTTACTGTCAGTTTGTTCTGAATTTTGATGTGTTTGATTATATTTTCCTTGCTAGTTTGTTTTGTATATTAGGTTCCACTTATAGCTGAGATCATATATTTGTCTTTCATCAGCTCACTTATTTCACTTAGCATAATCCTCTCCAGTTCCATCCATGCTGTCCCAAAGGGTAGGAGCTCCTTCCATCTTTCTACTACCTATTATTCAATCATGTAAATGTCTCACAGATTTTTGATCCATTCATTTCCTGATTGGCTCTTAGGTTGCTTCCAGCACTTGGCTATTGTAAATTGTGCCACTATGAACATAGGGGTGCATAGGTTCTGTTGGACTGGTGTTTCAGGGTTCTTAGGATGCAATCCCAGCAGTGGGATTGCTGGGTCAAAAGGCAGTTTCATTTTTGGTTTTCTGAGGAAATGCCATACTGTTTTCAACAGTGGCTGCACCAGTCTGCATTCCCACCAACAGTGCGCTAGGTTCCCTTTCCTCCACATCCTCTCCAACACTTGTTGTTGATTTGATTCTGATGGCCATTCTGACCAGTGTGAAGTGGTATATCATTGTGGTTTTAATTTGCATCTCTCTGATGGCTAGTGATGCTGAGCATCTTTTCATATGTCTCTGGGCCATCTGTATGTCCTCCTTGGAGAAGTGTCTGTTCAGGTCTTTTGCCCATTTTTTCATTGGGTTGTTTGCCTTCCTGGAGTGAAGTTGTATGAGTTCTTTATATATTTTGGAGATCAAACCCTTGTCCAAGGTATCATTTGCAAATATGTTTTCCCATACAATTGGTTTTCTTTTCATTTTAATGCTGTTTTCTTTAGCTCTGCAGAAGCTTTTTAATTTGATGAGATCCCACTTGTTTATTGTTTCCTCTATGTCCGTTGCTCTAGAGGACATATTAGTGAAAACATTACGGCTTGGAATATCTGAAATTTTCCTGCCTTTGCTTTCCTCTAGGACTTTATGATGTGACAACTTATATTTAATTCTTTTATCCACCTTGAATTTATTTTTGTGTATGGTGTAAGTTGGTAATCGAGTTTCATTTTTTTTGCATGTAGCTGTTCAGCTCTCCCAACACCATTTTTTGAAGAGGCTGTTTTTGCTCTATTTTATGCTTCTTCCCCCTTTGTCAAACATTAATTGATGGTAGAGACTTGGGTTTATTTCTGGGCTTTCTATTCTATTCCATTGGTCTATATGTCTATTCTTATGCTAGTACCATGCTGTTTTGATTACAATGGCCTTGTAATACAGTTTGATGTCAGGTATTGTGATCCCTCCTACTTTTTTCTTCCTTCTCAAAATTACTGCAGCTATTTGGGTTAGTTTATGTTTTCATATAAATTTTTGAGATTTTTTTCTATATCTATGAAATATGTCATTGGTACTTTAATAGGCATTGCATTGAATGTATGAATTGCTTTGGGTAGTATGGACATTTTGATGTTAATTTATCGAATCCATGAACATGGTACATGCTTCCATTTGTGTCTTCCTTAGTTTCTTTCATCAGTGTTGTGTAGTTTTCTGAGTACAGGTCTTTTACCTCCTTGGTTAGGTTTGTCCCTAGGTACTTTGTTTTTCTTTTAGTAATATCAAACAAGATTTTTTTCTGATTTCTGTTTCTGATGTTTCATTGTTGGCATACAAAAATTCCATTGATTTCTGAATATTGACTTTGTATCTTCCTGTTTTGCCAAATTCACTTTTTAGGTCAAGTTGCTTTTTTGGTGGAATGTGTAAGATTTTCTATATACACTATCATGTCATCTGCAAACAATGACAGTTTTGCTTACCCCTTTCTAATTTGGATGCCTTTTATTTCTTTTTGATGTCTGATTGCTGTGGCTGGGACTTCCAATACTATGTTAAATAGAAGTGGTGAAAGTGGACAAACGGGTGTTTTTCCTGATCTTAGTGGGAAAGTTTTTAGTTTTTGCCCATTAAATATGATGTTGGCTGCAGGTCTCTCATATATGGCCTTTATTATGTTGAGGAATGCTCCCTCTATTCCCACTTTGCTGAGTGTTTACACATAAATTGGTGCTGTACCTTATCAAATGCTTTTTCTGCATCTATGGATATGATCATGTGATTTGTGTCTTTCCTTTGGTTTATGGGATGTATTATGTTTACTGATTTGTGAATATGGTACCATCTTTGCATCCCTGGGATGAATTCCACTTGATCGTTATATATGATATTTTTAATATATTGCTGCATGTGGTTTGCCAATATTTTTTGAGGATTTTATCATCTATGTTCATCAGCCATATTGGCCTGTAGTTTTCTTTCTTTGTTGTATCCCTATCTGGTTTAGGGATTAGGATGATGCTGGCTTCATAAAAAGAATTTGGTAGTCTTCCATATCTTGGATTTTTTGTAATGTTCTGTGAAGTATAGGGGTTAGCTCTTAAGCTTTTTAAAATTTCTCCTGTGAAATTGTCTGGTCTGGAGGTTTTGTGTGTCAGGAATTTTTTTATTACAGCTTATTTCATTAGCTGTTATTGGTCTGTTCAGGCCTTCTTCATTCAATTTTGGAGGATTATATTTGTCTAGAAATTTGTCCATTTCACCTAGGTTTTCAAATTTCTGGGCATATAGTTCTTTGCAGTAACTTCTTACAATGCTTTGTATTTCTGTGGTATCAGTTGTAATCTCTCCTCTTTCATTTCTGATTGTGTTTATTTGTGTCCTTCTATGGTAGTAGTCCTGTGAGATTCAGGGGTGAAATCGCCTTCATTTCTGAAACTGCTGCCTTTGAGCTGTTGTTTATGTTGGTTCTCTTAGATGTATTTGTGTTGTGATTGTTGTTGTGTCTTTCTTTGGTGGGTACTTCCCTCCAGCTTGTTAACTGAGGGTCACACTGCCCACTGTGTGTTGTATGGTGTTGTGCAGGTACACACCCATTGTGTCAAAGCTGCTTCTGCTGTCTGTTCAAGGTTATGAGGCTTCCCTCACTATTGTTCAGTTGTTTGTTCTGGGTAATTTCTCTACCATTTAGTGTGGCTTTCACTCACTCCTCCACAATCTTCTTTTATTATCTGTTGGTTGTTCCTTTGTTGGTGGGTTCTCTCTTCTGGCAGGTGTATTGGTGGTCACAGCTCCCACCTACTCTTTTATGTGATCATTTGGAGGCAGAAGGCAAATGGATTAAGACAGCAGGAGTGTATTCTATGGGATTTAAAGTACCACTCCCTAGAGAAGATATAGATCTTTTGGAAAAGTGTAGTGTTCACTGTGATATTACACCCAACTAGACACTTTTAAGGAAGAGTGGAAAAGAGATAAGACTGTTGTTAGAGTGGGGAGGACTGTGAGTTGAATCCAGAAAAATACAGAGCTTGTGTGAGGTCAGATTATGAGATACAGTGAGAGTAAAGGATAAGAAATAGCCATAGTGTGTGAGAGAATATAGTTAACCACAAACTAATAAAGTTCTGGGTGATAGTGAAATGAGCCAAGCTCTGGGAGGGATGCTGTGAAGTATTTACAATTGTATGGAACAACAATTATTTACAATGATACAGGAGCAAGAATCATATGTCAGAAACTATATGATCTGAATAACAAGAATAGGATGTATATGACCTAGAGTAGTGTGCTATTGGAACACAAGTGAAGTGAAAGAAGGAAAATAAAAGTACATGGTGAAAGGGAGAACAAGGAAAAGTCAACAAACAATGCAATTAAACAAACAAATAAAATGAAGAAAACTAAACAGAAAGAAGAGAAATAAAAAAATACTAACAAGATGAAAGAAGTAAGAATAATGAAAAAATAATAATACAAATAAAAATACATGTAATTTTCTGGAATGGCAAAGTGAAATTTGTGTCAGTTTCTCTGATGTTGGAATTAGCCTTGTGCTTCATCTTTGGATCTGTCTCTAAACCTTTCACAGCTCCAGGTCTTATTGTGTCACTAGGGAAATAAAGGAAAAAAAAAAGAGCCTCCTGCTGACTTTAAACTGGCCAAGCAAGTTCTGTTGGTCTTCTTGGTTGTAGTAGGCTGAGGGGGTTGGGGTTCACTTTTCTCCCTTCCTATGGTTTTGCGAGGATGGGGGCCAGATCTGGGCCACACTCTTCACAGTTGCCCAGCCTCCAGCTTACATCCTTCATGTGCTGCCAGGCCCCCACTGGCCATCTGCACCAGGCTAGCACCTTTAATACACCTGTCATGTGTCCTTGAGATGCACTAATTATGGGCAACTAAGACACCACCCTCTCGTTCTTTGCTGTCTTAGGTGCTAGGCACTTTCAAAGTCTCTTCAGGGTCGTTCAGCTCTCCCACTGAGTTAAGTCTTTCTGGGGACTGCTAACTCGCTGAGCCTTCCTGTTTTCCTCTTTGGGCTGCCTCCTCCTTCTTCTTAGCAAGCTAGCCTGGCCATGCAGAAACTGGGGTGCTGCCTGGGCTGCTCTGGCATGGGCAGGGGCATAGTTGCAGCTGTGGCTGCTGGGGCAGTGGCCTGGGCAGTGGGGAGGGGTGGTTGCTGTGGGAGAGTTCTCTAAACAGTGACCGAGAGTCTTTTTTTTGAACAAAATCCTACTGTTTGAGCTTGCTGCTCCTAACAAGCACCTGGCTTCTCATCCAGCCCAACTTTCCAACCGGACCAGAGAATATCCATGTTAGGGTTCATCATGGCCCAACTCTTCTCCTTTCTCTAGGTGTCACCCAGCTCCCCAATTTGTCTTTTAATGACCCAGCCAGGGTCCACAGTCTCAGTGGGTGAACTCTGCTCCCTTGTATACCCCACTTTATCTTTATTCCTCCCAGTGATTTCAAGCATCCAGGTCCATCCTATTGCTGCTCTATGCTACCTGTTTGGCAGGGGAGGAAGCTATTGATTTGGCTCTCATCAAAGAACTCTGTGGCAGGTGCTATCAGGCACTGGGCTGGGGGTTGTAGCAGCCCTGGTCCCCACACTAGTCCCAGGGACCTTATTGTCCCAAAGCAATGTCTTTATCATTTGTTTTTCTTCTTTTTAAAATATATTTTATTGATTGTGCTATTACAGTTGTCCCATTTCCCCCCTTACTCCCTCCACCCTGTACACCCTCTCCCACCCACATCCCCCCCTTTAGTCATGTCCATGTGTCATACTTAGAAGTTCTTTAGCTCCTACATTTCCCATACTATTCTTACCCTCCCCCTATCTATTTTCAACCTACAATCTATGCTACTTATTCTCTGTGCCTTTTCCCCCTTTCTCCTCCTCCCACTCCCCTGTTGCTAACCCTCCATGTGATCTCCATTTCTGTGGTTCTGTTCCTGTTCTAGTTGTTTACTTAGTTTGTTTTGGTTTTGCTTTAGGTGTGGTTGTTAATAATTGTGAGTTTGCTGTCATTTTACTATACATGTTTTTTTTTCTTTTCTTTTCTTAGATAAGTCCCTTTAACATTTCATAAAATAAGGGCTTTGTGATGATGAACTCCTTTAACTTGATCTTATCTGAGAAGCACTTTATCTGCCCTTCCATTCTAAATGAAAGTTTTGCTGGATAGAGCAATCTTCAATGTAGTTCCTTGTCTTTCATGACTTGGAATACTTCTTTCCAGCCCCTTCTTGCCTCTAAGGTCTCTTTGGAGAAATCAGCTGACAATGTGATGGGAACTCCTTTGTAGGTAACTGTCCCCTTGTCTCTTGTTGCTTCTAGAATTCTCTCCTTCATTTTTACCTTGGCTAATGTAATTACGATGTGCCTTGGTGTGTTTCTTCTTGGGTCCAACTTCTTTGGGGCTCTCTGAGCTTCCTGGATTTCCTGGAAGTCTATTTCCTTTGCCAGATTGGGGAAGTTCTCCTTTATTATTTGTTCAAATATGTGTTCAATCTGTTGCTTTTCCTCTTCCCCTCTGGTACCCCTATAATTTGGATGTTGGAACGTTTAAAGATGTCCTGGAGGTTCATAAGCTTCTCGTCATTTTTTTGAATTCTTATTTCTTCATTCTTTCCTGTTTGGTTGTTCTTTTCTTCTTTCTGGTCCACTCTATTTTTTTGAGTCCCAGTTTCCTTCCCATCACTATTGGTTCTCTGTGCATCTTCCTTCATCTCTTTTATGGTAACCTGCATTTTTTCATGTAATTTGCGCCCAAAATCAACCAATTCTGTGAGCTTCCTGATCACCAGTGTTTTGAACTGTGCATCTGATAGGTTGGCTATCTCTCGGTCGCTTAAAATGATGAGTCCTGGGGCACTAATCTGTTCTTCTGTTTGAGACGTGTCTCTCTCTCTCTCTCTTTTTTTTTTGGTCTGGTCACTCCTGTTACAGTGAGGGATGGAGCCTTAGGTGTTCACCAGGGCTGGGCACCCCAGTCGCTAGATTGTGACATTGTATGTGGGGCGGGAGTGTGGGCCGGGGTGGGAGGGAACAATGGTGGTAGCTCCATTCTACTGGGACCTTAGTCCCTTCTCTGTAATCCTGGGTTGTGCGCTCTGCCCTGGTCCACAATCGCCGACTCACTGGCTCTGCCAGCTGCCACTTGCGTACTCAAGGTCCACCCGCTACGATCTTGTGCACCCCAGATGCCTTACATACTCCTGGTTGCCTTATGCACCCAATTCTTCCCGTTCTCTGTGCATGACCTGCGCCTGGCTGCTCCTCTCCACCCCTCCTACAGGTCTGGATGAACAGGTCTACTTCAACTTCTTGGCTGTCCGACTTCCATTCAGATAAATTCTCTATCGGTTCTGGGTGTTATTCTATCTCTAAATTGTTGTTGTTCTAATCTTGGTTGTATGTGGAGGTACAGTGCATCCACCTATGCCTCCATCTTGCTTGGAGTCTGTCATTTGTTTTTCAATGTCCTCTACCATTTTGGCCTCCAACCTTCATATATGCTGGAATTCCATTGGCTGTTCACTCTGTTCCTCAGGAGATCAGCTAGGCATTCCACTTGTGTGCAGGGGAAAGGGGGCTCTGCTCCCACCTACCTCACTGCCATCTTTGAGAAGATCCAATTTATGGTAAAAACACTCAACAAAATAAGAGTAAAGGGAGCATATGTCAACATAATAAACATCATATATGTGAAACCTACAGCCAACATCACACTCAATGAGCAAAACTGAAAGCTTTCCCTAAGATCGGGAACAAGATAAGGATGTCCATTTCTATCGCTTCTATTCAATATAGTATTGGAAGTCCTAGCCACAGCAATCAGACAAGAAAAAGAAATAAAAGGAATCCAAATTGGAAAGTAGGAAGCAAAACTGTCATTGTTTGCAGATGACATGATAGTGAACATAGAAAACCTATACACTCCACCAAAAAACTCCTCCACCTAATAATGGAATTTGGTAAAACTGTAGAATAGAAAGTCCATGTTCAGACATCAAAGGCATTTTTCTATACTAACAATGAAATACCAGAAACAGAAATCAGGAAAAAAGTCCCATTTGATAAAGCAACAAGAAAAACAAAGCTAGGGATAAACCTAACCAAGGAGGTAAAAGACCTGTACGCAGAAAACTATACAACACAGAAGAAAGAAATTACAGAAGACAAAAACAAATGGAAATATGTACCTTGTTCATGGATTAGAAGAAGTAACGTCATCAAAATGTTCATATTACCCAAAGCGATTTTTAGATTCAATGCAATCCTTATTAAAATACTAAAGACATATTTCACAGATATAGAACAAACAGTTCAAAAATTTATATGGAACCATATATGACCCCAAATAGCCACAGCAATTGTGATAAAGAAGAACAAAGTAGAAGAGATTGTAATACCTGATATCAAACTGTATTACATGACCACAGTAATCAAAACAATATGGTACTAGCATAAGAATAGACACATAGATCAATGGAAAAGAATAGAGAGCCCAGAAATAAACCCAAGTCTCTATGGTCAATTAATATTTGACAAAGGGGGCAGAAGGATAAGATGGAGTAAAAATAGCCTCTTCAACAAATGGTGTTGGGAGATCTGAACAACTGTGTGCAAAGAAATGAAACTCTACCACCCACTTACATCATACACAAAAATAAACTCAAGATGGAAAAAAGACTTAAATATAAGTTGTGACACCATGAAAGCCCCAGAGAAGAATATAGGCAGGAAAATCTCAGATATTTCATGCAGCAATATTTTCACTGATATGTCCCCTACAGCAAGGGATGTAAAGGGAAGAAAAAAAATAAATGGATTTCTTCAAAGTAAAAACTTTTTTATGGCTAAAGAGAGCATCAGCAAAATGAAAAAGGGGGCCAACCATATGGGAAAACATATTTACCAATTATACCACAGACAAGGGTTTGACCTCCAAAATATGTAAAGAATTCACATGACTCCACTCCAGGAAGGCAACGAATCCAATAAAAAAAAATGGGTAAAGGGCCTGGACAGATATTTCTCCAAAGAGGACATGCAGAGGTCCCAGAACCATATGAAAAAATGCTCAGCATCACTAGCCATCAGATAAATGCAAAATAAAACACAATGTGGTACCACTTCACACCTGTGAGAATGGCCATCATAACCAATTGAACAAATAAGTCCTGGAGAGGTTGTGGAGAAAAGGGAGCCTTAGTACACCGTTGGTGGGAATGCAGACTGGTGCAGCCACTGTGGCATTTCCTCAGAAAACCCAAAATGGAACTGCCTTTTGACCTGGCATTTCCTTTGCTGAGAATATACACTAAGAATCTTGAAACAATTCAAAGTACCTATGCACCCCAATGTTCATAGCAGCACAATTTACAATAGCCAAGTGCTGGAAACAACCTAAATGCCCATCAATAAATGAATGGATCAGAAAACTGTGGCTCATTTACATGGTGAAATAATATGGAGCAGATAGAATAAAGGAGCTCCTACCCTTTGCCCCAGCATGGATGGATCTGGAGAGAATTATAGTAAGTGAAATAAACCAGGCAGTGAAAGACAGATACTATATGATTTCACCTCTAAGTGGAACCTAATCAACAAAACAAACAAGTAAGCAAAATATAATCAGAGACATTGAGATAAAGAACAAACTGACAGTAACCAGAGTGGAGGTGGAGGGGGTAAGGGGAGAAAAGGGGGAAGTGTTGTCAGGAACATGTATAAAGGATTCATGGAGATAGTCAAAGCAGGGTATGATCTAGGGTGGGAGTTGGGGATTCTTGTGATTTGAGGGAGTCTTTGGGGGAAAATTGAGACAACTCTAATTGAACAACAATGAAAATATAAATAAATAAATACATACACAAAGAAAATATGAGCACTTGTATTTTGCAACTTGCTATCTTACCTAGGATTGGGAATATGGTCCTTGACATGTAGTATAAAATCAGTGCATTTAATTTGCTTATTGAGAAGCTGTGATATGAGGGAATATGAAGTGTGTTATCAAAAAAAGTTTAATTTTTTAAAAAATGCAAGTGATTTCTGGATACTATTTTTGTATCCTGCTCCTTTACTGAATTCATTTATCAGTTCTAGTAGTTTCTTGTTGGAATCTTTAGGGTTCTCTATACACAGTATCATGTCATTTGCAAATAATGACATTTTTACTTCTTTCCAATTTGGATGCCTTTTATTTCCTCTTGACTGGTTGCAGTGGCTAAGACTTCCAGTACACTGTTGAATAAGAGTGGTAAAAGTTGATATCCCTGACTTTTGATCCCTGACTTTAAGATTTTTGATCTTAAGGGAAATGCTTGTTATTTTTGCCCATTGAATAGGATGTTGGCTGTGTGTTTGTGATATATGACTTTTATTATGATGGGGTATGTTTCCTCTATTCCCATTTTGCTGAGAGTTTTTGTTATAAATGGGTGCTGAAGTATATAGAATGCCTTTTTTCTTCATCTATTTATATGATCACATGATTTTAATCCTTCATTTTGTTTATGTGGTATATCACATTTATTAATATGCAAATATTGTACTTCTTTGTATCTCTGGGATGAATCCCACTTGATCATGGTGTATGATCTTTTTCATTAGTGTATTGCTGGATTTGGTTTGCTAATATGTTGTTGAACATTTTAGCATCAATGTTCATCATGGATTTGGCCTATAATTTTGTTTCTTTGTAGTGTTTTTATATCATTTTAGAATTAAGATAATTCTGGGCTAATCGAATGAGCTTGGGAGTTTTCTCTTCTCTTGAATTTTTTGGAATAGTCTGATAAGGATAGGTGTTGGTTGTTCTTTGAATGTTTGGTAAAATTTCCCTTTGAAGCTTTCCTGTCTAGGACTTTTGTTTCTTAGGAGTTTTTTGGTCACTGCTTCTATTTAACTAGTTGAAACCTGTCTATTCAGATTATCTGTTTTTTCCTGATTCAATTTTAGAAGGTTGTATGTTTCTTGGAATTTGTCCAATTTGTTGTCATAACTTTTTCTTACAATTCTTTGTATTTTCTTAGTGTCAGTTGTTACTTAGTCTCTTTTCTTTCTTATTTCATTTATATAGGTCCTTTCTCCTTTTGTTTTCTTGCTGAATCTGGTTAAATGTTTGTTAATATCATTTATATTTTCACAGAATCAGCTCTTGGTTACATTGATTTTTCATATTGTTTTAGACTTTATTTCATCTATTTATTCTCCGAGCTCTATTATTTTTTCCTTCCACTCACTTTGAGCTTTGTTTGTTTTTTCTAGTTCCTTTAAGTGTAAAGTTAGATTGTTTATTTGATATTTTTCTTGTTTTTGAGACAGACCTGTAATGATACAATATCCCCTCTTAGGACTGTTTTCACTGTGCCATAGATTTTGGGTAATTGTGTTTTTGTTTCATGAAATATTTTGATTTGTTCCTCAATTTTATTGTTAACCTATTCATTGTTTAGTATCATGTCACTTAGATTCCACTTCTTTGTGTGTTTTTCAGGGTTTTTTAAAATTGATTTCTGGTTTCATGCCATTGTGGTTGAAGAAGATGCTTGATAAGATTTCAAACTTCTTAAAATTATTGATTCTTGTTTTGTGTCTTAAGATGTCTATCTTAGAGAATATTTTATATCCACTTGAAAAGAATGTATATTCTGCTGCCTTGGGGAGAAATATTCTGAAGATATTAATTAAATCCATATGATTTAGTGGTCATTTAAGGTCACCATTTCCTTATTGATTTTCTGTATTGAAGATTTATCCATTGATATCAGTGGAGTGTTAAAATTCCCTGTTATTACTGTATTACTCTCGATCTCTCTTTATGTCCATCAAGAGTTGCTTTATATATTTATCTTTTACCACCTGGCTTATTTCACTTAGCAGAATGCTCTCCAGTTCCATCCATGCTGTTGCAAAGGTTAGGAGATCCTTCTTTCTTCCTGCTGTGCAGAATTCCATTGGGTAAATGTACCATAGTTTTTTGATTCATTCATTTACCGATGGCACTTAGGTTGTTTCCAGCAATTGGCTATTGTAAATTGTGCTGCTATAAACATTGGGGTGCATAGGTTCTTTTGGATTGGTGTTTCAGTGTTCTTAGGATATAACCCTAGCAGTGGAATTGCCAGGTCATAAGGCAGTTCCATTTTTAGTTTTCTGAGGAAATTCCATACTGTTTTCCATATGATCTCACCATTAACAGGAACCTAATCAACAAAACAAACAAGCAAGCAAAGCATAGCTAAAGGCATTAAAATTGAGAACAGGCTTACAGTGACCTGAGGGGAGTGGGGGAGGGATAATGGAGGAAAAGGGTGAAGGGTTTACAGGAACAACTATCAAGGACACATGGAAAATAACAAGGGGAGGTGGAAAAAGGGGAGGAAGGTGGGGAGGCCTGGGTTGGTGGGGAGGGGTGGGGAAGAAAGGCAGAAAACTGTACTTGAACAACAATAAAAAGTTTGCTTTACATGTTTAGATGTTCCAATGTTGAGTGTATAAATGTTTACAAGAGTTGTATCCTTTTTTTGATTGCTCCCTGTATTATTATTATGATGTGTTTTTATTTCTTATTATTGACTTTTTTAACTTCTATATGTCAGATACAAGTATTGCTCTCCAAGCTTTGTTTTTCGTTTCCATTTGCATAAAATATCACTTTTCCAGCGCTTTACTTTTAATCTGTATCTTTCATTCTGAGAGGGGTCCTTTGTAGGAAACATATATATGGGTTTTGCTTTCTTATCCATTCAGTCACCCTATGTCTATTGATTGGGGCATTTAAGCCATTTACATTTAGAGTCAATTATTGATAAGCACATACTTATTGTCATTTTAATCTTTTAACTATGTTTCTTTATTTTTCTTCTTCTTCTCTTTCTCCAGCTCCTTCTCCTTCTTGTTTTCCTCCTTCTCCTCCTTTTTTCTTCTCCTCCTCTTCCTTCTTCTTCAAGCAGGCCCTTTAACATTTCTTGTAATATTGGTTTGGTGGTAACAAACTCCACCAAACCAGTTTTTTTGTTGTTGTTGGGAAGCTTTTTATTTCTCCTTTAATTTTCAATTTTAGCCTTGCTTGGTAAATTATTCTTGGTTGTAAGTCCTTGATATTCATTGCTTTTAATATTTCATGCCAATTCTTTCTGGCTTGGAATTTTTATGTTGAGGACCTCCCTTGAAAGTAAGTAACTTTCTTTCTCTTGCTGCTTTTAAAATTATTTTTTTCTTTAATCTTTTCTATTTTAATTATGATGTGTCTTAGTGTGGGCCTGTTTGGGTTCATTTTGTTTGGAACTCTGCACTTTATGGAATTGTGTTTCAGGTTAGGAAATTTTTCAGTTATTATTTCTTCAAATAGGTTCTCAATTCCCTGCACCCTTTCTTCTCCTTCTGGTATCCCTATGATGTGGATACTGTCATGCTTCATTTGTCTCTAAGGTCCATCAAAATATACTTTATTTAAAAAATTCTTTTTTAGTGTTGCTTGCTCTGTGTGGGTATTTTTCTACATTGTCTAAAAATTACTGATTCAGTTGTCTGCTTTATCCAACTTACTGTTTATTCCTTCCAGGATATTCTTTATTCATTTTATTTGTTTGTAAAAACATTTTACTCATTTATTTTTAGAGAGAGGAAGGCAGGGAGAAAGATGGGGAGAGAAACATCAATGTATGGTTGCCTCTCACATGCCCCCTACCAGGGACATGGCCTGCAACCAGGCATGTGCCCTGAATGGGAATTGAACTGGTGACCCTTTACTTTGCAGTCTGGCCCTCAATCCACTGAGCCACACCAGCCAGGGCATATTGTTTATTTTAGATATTACATTCTTTATTTCTGACTGGTCCTTTTTTTCATGGCTTCTATGTCTTTTTCATGCTGTTGAGCATCCCTATAACCATTACTTTGAACTCTTTATCTGATAAATTGCTTGCTTTCATTATATTTATCTCTTTTTCTGGAGTTTCCCATTCTTTCATTTGGGACCTGTTTCTTTGTCTACTTATTTTGTTTGTTTTCTTTGTGTTTTTATGTATTAGATATATCTGTTTTGACTTGCAGTCTTTGTGGGTAACCTTATGTAGTAGGTGCTGGGTTCCAGTGGTGCTGTCTCCCTGATCACCAGAGCTGGGTGCTCTGGAAATGTGCCTTGCATGGGTTATGTGGGTCTTCCTGTTGTATTCAAGCTTTAATTGCCATATGCCTGTTTGTGAATTGGATCAACACTCTGGCTGACTGTGATGCTCAACTCCAATCATGGCGTGTGAGTTGCTGTGCAGGTGCTAACTACATGAAGCCAAATTTGTCTCAGCATTGTTTAGTAGCTGCAAAGATCTCCCTTTGGATATGCTGCTTGTGAAGCTTACTGGACCTGCTCTGCTGTCTAAATCTGGCTACTGATGTGTTGGTGTTGTGTCTCTTGGGAGGGACTCTGTTGCAGCCCAGTGTCAGACACTTCCTGTGACTGAGCCCGAGCCATCTGTCTGGAACTACCAGCAATCCACAGTTGGTAGCTGTCTCTTCTGGGCCTGGGTACACACAAGAAGAACCATGCTGAGTTCCAAGCTTGGCTTTTACTAGCACTGGATTTGGGGCATGGCAGCAAAAGTTAAAGTCACCTCAAGATCTGCTTCTGCCTGCCTCCACCTGCAAGTGGCCTGTTATGGTCTCAGTCCCTGAAAAATCCTCTGGCTGAACTCCTCAGCTGGGTATAAGCTTTGCAACATTGGGTGAGAGGGAGTCCACAGGGTGGGGCTATTGCTTCCTCTGATGCTGATGCTTCATGGAGTGGCATGCCACACACAAGGAAGATGGCATCAGTGGTATTGGAGAATAACTCAGCAGAAGGATCCCCTCAACTGTCCCTTCAGCTCTCTTCCCAGAGCCACAAACTCCAGACTCCTTTCACGTGATCTTGGTCCTCTCCACCCTCACTTCACTGGAGCTAAACATGAGTGGCTATGGATGAAATTTTGTGCATTGGACCTTTAAGAGTGTGCCTGTGTCTCTAGCCATCTCTCTGGGGTGGACAGAAATCCCGCTGCTTTTCACAGTCAGATGTTATGTGGGTGACTCTTCCTGGGTCTGTTGCCCTGGGCTGGGGAGCTTGGCTTGGATTTTGACATAATGCTTCTCAGGCAGTACCCTCTGCAGGTGAGATATCCCTCCAGAACCTGAGCCACAGCCTGTGGGAGTGGGGTCAATCCTTTCACACCTCTGCCAATATGGCTTATTCTAAAAATCCTTTCTTACGAGATTTCTCTTCAGCTAGTCTTGGATTGGTTATTCAGGATGATTGGTTTATAATTTAATTGTAATTCCAACTTGGTCCTGGGAGAAAGCGAGTGTAGCTTCCACCTACTTTGCCACCATCTTGGATCTTCTAGGATTCAGTCTAGAGTGGTCTACATTTCTCTTCAGTTTCTTATTGCCCTCTATGTGTCAGGGCTAGTTTGTGAATCAACAGTTGGAGACTTCCAGAGTCTTTTCTCAACAACTGATGGAACAACATACTCCTCTTTTTCTTCCCTTCATTTCATTCCCCTCTTCTAGACTTGTTGGGAATTTCTTGGAATTTTCTTGACCCCTAGTTAAGAGGTCTTTTGAGATGCTGGGGGGTAAAGGAGTGATGGGTGAAGTACTGAGCATCTTCTTTGTGTCATGTTTTGTTCTTTTGAATATGTCCTCTTTTAAAATACTTACAGGAGTCCTTCAGGAAGGTTCCTTATCTTGACTTATAGGAGAGGAAACTGAGGCTGGAGAAATCAAGGTCATTTAACCAAGGTCAACAGTGACTCTCATTTTCTTGTTTGGTCTTGAGCAATATTGTCCAAAATTGGGAATTACTTTGGCCAGGTCAATCTCTAGCTTACCAGATTTGTAAGAGTCTCTTGTTTTTTTCTCCCATATTGACAACTGGGGTGCTGAGGATGCACAAATTATTGATAGAAGGCCAATCCTCCCTTTTAAATTAAAAGATTTTAGAAAAACTTTGAGACTTAAAAAATTTTTTCTCATCATGTGAGCCCTGGTGTTGGTAAAAATCATGAAGAACATCAGGAAACTTGGTTTCTAATCCAATGGACATTGTGCAGCACCACAGATGTGGTCAATTTGCTTGCTTGTGAAATAAGGAGTCCAAATAAGGCGCCTTGCAGTAACAATAGAATAAGTTACATCATAATAAATATAATAAAAGAAGTAACAACAAAATTAGTGAAAGAACAAAAGTAAATAGAAAATTTAAAGGAGAAAGCTTTTTGTGTATTTGACACTTAGGGGTAAGTCTTTATGGGTACAATCTCTTACTATGTAGCTAATGACTTCTAGCACACAAATTGTATCCTGAGTTCACTGACTTTTCAAGCATCATAACCCTCAAAGGATGCTGGTCCTGTTATCATCCTTCTGTTGCCAGGTGGTGAGCGGGCTGAGTGTGTTGTTAGAGACTGTCAGAAATGACAGTGCAATCTGTGCTCTCTGATGGAAATTTCTCCAAGTGCTGTTTTTAAGAATTGTGAGGAATTCATCCACGTGGTATGTGGCTGGTTGGACAATAAGAGTCTTTTCTTACATGATAAAAACAAGCATATTCAATGGTTAATATAAATGACCCTCTCTAACTGAAATGGGATTTGATAGGTGGGGTTTAGAGACTTGAGTGATATTTCTAGTGGAAAGCTCTGTCTTCATTCATGTTTGGAATCACTGAGAGCTGCTCCTCTCTTTAATGATCATGGCAACCTGAGGAAATGGAAATGCTGTGGCACTGACAGAAGCTTTCCTGGTGTTATGACATGCCCTGCATTACATGCTTAAAAGGATGTTTTTAGGTGACCATGTTTTTTTAACCTTGAAATATTTGAGTTTTCATTTTTTTTTTGATGGATGGGTTGGGTTTTTAAGGCTAACTTGGTCAATTTGTTTTTCAGAGTAAGCAATGCTGTTGAATTATATGAGAAAACAAAATAATTTTAAAGGGACTCTTTTCATTACTCAAGATTATTTTTTAAAATCCTAAATGTAAACCTAGGCCTTTTGTACCATTTTCAACAAACAAAGCTAGGAGGAAGCAAAAATCCTGGTTTCTGGATGGCAATCACATCTTTGGTTCATTTGGCAGCACTGCTCTCATCTGTTAGACTGCAACCTTTTTTTTTTTTTTTTGGTCCTAATGCATTACAGTATTTTGGTGCCCTGAAGAAACAAAAATGTGGAGAGGATTTTACCTTATTCTCTCAATGTGTTTTTCCAAGATATATTTTAAAGAGTTCTGTCATAAATGTCAGATCGCTTATATATTTAATTTATTCTTCCAAAGATAAAGGTTTGAGTCTCTCTTTCTCTCTTCCTTCATTCTCCACACCGTCAAGAGCAACATATCTTCAGAGCAGTTTTTAACTCTCTCTGATCATAGAGTTAAGTGAGACCTTTTCAGTGCCTGTCAGCTGAAATGATCTCCCTTTTCCACTCCTGTTGTCAATTCAGACTGCTAATTTGCACTTCAGGCATTCTGCCTTGAGATGGTAGATCTAATATTTGTGGCATTCAATCCACAAATATTAATTGAGTATCTGGTATGTGCTGGGTACCATATGCAGCAATTTGGCCTTTAGGTTGAGGAGCTGGGCAACGCATAGTTATAATCTATGGGGCAAGGCAAACATTGAACATATGATTAAAATTGTGATGACTGTTGGTTTTGGGGGAACATGGTGCTAAAGGAGACAAGTAAAGCAGGATATGTGGGAAACAGACCTTTCGGCTCATCAGGAGACCTGACTTTTTGCTTCAGTTTCACTACCAACTTTATTTGACCTTAGACAGCTCATATCATTTTCCTGGGCCTTAGCTTTAAAGAGCTTAGCTTCCTTAGCTCATAATCTCTTCAAAATATACAATCATAATAGAATTAAACAAAATTAATTGGAGAGAAAGTTCTATCTAAATTAAAGAAAAAATCTGAAAGAGTATATGAAAACAGATTGAACTTTTACTACTTTGAGAATATAGATAACTGGGATTATATAAATAAAATTGGCTAACATTTGAATAACATTTTATAGTTTTAAAAATACTTCCATATTCATATTTTATTACCATGATTTTTATTCAGTTAAGGAACACCCAGAATTGTGGCAGCACATGGAAGACTCCCAAGATGAACAATCTGTTGAATGATTACAAGATTGGTGACCAGCTTATTAGCCATATAATCAACAACTTAGTACTTATCTATCTGGGGTAGTACTTAAGAATGTCTTACATTTCTTTTCTTAGGTATTTTAACATTCTCCTCCAATCTTATTTACTCTGTTAATCAAAGGATAACACCAGTTTATTTTAAATTTTATTCTATTTTTTATATTTGTAAATTTTTAAACATTATTTTATATTATAGTTGACATAGAATATTATATTAGTTTCAGATGTACACAATAGTGGCTAGATATTTATATATTTTACAAAATGATCACTTCTGATAAGTCTAGTGCCAACCTGGCAGTATACTTACTTATTACAATATTATTGACTATATTCTCTATACTGTACCTTTAATCCCCATGACTGTTGTTATAATTGGCAATTTGTACACTTTAATCCATTTCCCTTTTTTCACCCTGCCAACCAAAACCTCCCATCAGGCAACCATCAGTTTTTTCTCAATATCTATGTGTCTGTTACTGCTTTGTTTGCTTGCTTATTTTGTTCTATAGATTCCAAATGTAAAGGAAATCACATCATATTTGTCTTACTCTGTCTGACATATTTCCTTAGCATTTACCCTCTAGGTTTATCTAGCTTATCTCAAATGCCAAGATTACATTATTTTCATGGTCAAGTAATATTACATTGTATATAGGGTGAGACAAAAGTAAGTTTACAGTTATATAAAATAATATAATAATAAATAGTAATACAAGAATAAACTCTGTGGTTTGTTTATTCACAAATGTAAACCTACTTTCTTCCCCACTCTGTATACACCACATATTTATTGATTTGTCTATTAATGGAAACTTAGGTTGCTTCTATGTTTTGGCTATTGTAAATAATGCTGCAGTGAACACAGGGGTGTATATATCTCTTCAATTTAGTGTTTTTGATTTCTTTGGATAAATACCCAGAAAAGGGATTGCTGGATCGCTATTATTCAGTAAGTTCTCTTTTAGTTTTGTTGGTAATTTTCTTTGTAGTGCAAAAGATTTTTAGTTGCTATAGTCCCACTTGTTTATTTTTTCTTTTGTTGTCTTTGCCCAAGGAGATATAACCAAAAAATGTTGCTAAGACCAATGTCAAAGAGTTCATTGACTGTGTTTTCTGCTTGCAGTTTTATGGTTTTAAGTCTTTCATTTTAGTCTCTATTTTGAGTTTATTTTTGTATATGTTGTAAGAAAGTCTTCTAGTTTCATTGTTTTGTTTCTGTCCAGTTTTCCCAACAGCATTTGTTCATTCATTTATTTTTCTTCTTCATGAGTCTGGTTAAAGGTTGTCAATCTTGTTCATCCTTTCAAAGAACCAGATTTTGGTAATTGATATATTCTGTATTTTTTTTTTTAGTATTTGTATCATTTATTTCCTCTCTGATGTTCATTATTTCCATTCTTTTACTTACTATGGGCTTTGTTTGTTGTTATTTTTCTAGTTCTTTTAGGTGTAGTGTTAGATTGTTTGAGATTTTTCTTGCTTCTTCAGTTAGGCTTGTAATGCTATGAACTTCCCTTTCAGGATTGTTTTCATTGTTTCCCATAGATATTGGGTTGTTGTGTGTTCACTGTCATTTGTTTCCAGATAATTTTTAATTTATTTCTTGATCTCATTGATAATCCATTCATTATCTAATAACATGCTATTTAGCTCCAAGTGTTTGAATGATTTTGAGTGTTTTTATTAAAGTTGCTTTGTAGTTTTACACCATTGTGATCTGAGGAAATGCTTGATATGATTTTAATCTTCTTGAATTTGTTAAGACTTATTTTGTGTCCTAATATAGTCTATCTGAGAGAATGTTCCATGTGAACTTAGAAGAATGTGTATTCTGCTGCTTTGGGATAAAATGTTTTGTAAGTATCAGTTAAATACATTTGATTTGGTGTTTCATTTAAGGTTGCTGTTGCCTGGCTGATTTTTTTTGTCTGGAAGATCTGTCCATTGATGACAGTAGGTTATTAAAATCCCCTACTATGACTGTATTGCTTTTGCTCTCTTCCTTAAAGTCTACCAAGATTTTCTTTATATATTTAGGTGCTCCTATATTGGGTGAATATATGCTTACAAGAGTTATAGTCTCTTATTGAATCAATCCCTTTAGTATTATGTAATGTACTTCCTTGTCTCTTGTCATGGCCTTTGTTTTGAAGTTTATTTTGTCAGCTATAAGTACTGCTACCCCATATGTTTTTTGTTTGCATTTGCATGGAATATTTCCTTCCATCCCTTTACTTTGAGCCTATTTGAATCTTTTGTCTGAGGTGTGTCTCTTATAGACAGCATATATATGGGTCATGTTTTCTCATCCATTCAGCTGTCCTATGTCTTTTGATTGGAGCATTTAATGCATCAATTAAGGTTATTATAGATGGGTGCTTATTTATTGGCATTTTTTTCTTTAGACTAATGTTTCTCCTTCTCTCTTTTCTTCCCCTTTTAAAGCAGTCCCTTTTAACATTTCTTGCTATGTTAGTTTGTTGGTAATGAACTCCTTTAGCTTTCTTGTGTCTGGGAAGCTCTTTATTTAACTTTCAATTTTAAATGATTTATTTATTGGGTATACTAGTTTTGGTTGCGTATTTTTATTTTTCATCACTTTGAAGGGTACATCATGCCATACCCTTCTGACCTGAAGTGTTTCTGTTGAGAAATCAGCTGACAGCATTATGAGAGCTTCCTTGTGCATAGCTAAATGTCTCCCTTTGTCTTTACCCTCTCTTTGTCTTTATCTTTTGTAATTTTGTCTCCCTTTATCTTTATCCTCTCTTTGTCTTTATCCTTTGTAATTTTAATTATCGTGTGTCTTGGTGTGAGGGTCTTAGGGATCATCTTGATTGGGACTCTCTGTTGCTTCCTGAACTTGTGTGACTTTCTCCTTCACTAGATTGGGAAAGTTTTCAGCCCTTATTTCTTCAAATAGCTTCTCTATCACTTGCACAGTAACTTCTTCTGATACCTTTATGATACAGATATTATCACACTTGGTGTTGTTCCAGAGGTCCCTTACATTTTCCTTGTTTCTTTTAATTCTCTCTCCTTTTTTTAATTTCTCTTTGGGTGGGTATTCTTATCTTATCGTCTAATTCACTGATTCAATTCCCTGCTTCATATAACTTGCTCTTGATTCCTTCTAGTATATTCTTTGTTTCAGATATTGTATTCTTCATTTCTGATTGATTTTTTATTGTTCCTATATCTTTTTTAATGCTTACTCTTTCTTTGTTTAAGTTCTCACTGAGATTATCTATTCTTCCTGAAGGTTCTTGAGTATTCTTACAACCATTATTTTAAACTCTGCATCTGGTATTTGGGTTACTTCCATTTCATCTATTTCTTTTAATCGTTTTTCTGGAGATTTCTCTTGTTCTTTTGTTTGCAAAACAAAAAGAACATTTTTTCTTTGTGTCTCCATTTGGTCTCTGTGTATTAAGAAGACCTGTTATGTTTCCCATACTTGTTTTGATGGTTTTATGATGAAGGTGTCTTGTTGGGCTCACTGTCACAATCTTCCAGATTACCTGAGCTTCATGCTCCAGGAGTGGTTTTTTCCTGTTGGTTATATGCTCTGCTTTTATAGTTGAGTCTTGACTGATGTTGGCCCTTTGTAGGTAGAATTAACATCTCAGGCTGGTAGTCTATAAGGGTAAACTTTGATCACCATGTATGAGATCCTATGTAGGGTCTGCATCTTGAGGTGGTGTTGTTCTCAGCAAGGTTGGTGCCTGCCAGAATCTCCCTTTGAGTATGCCTGTTGTTTGGCTATTTGGCTTAAGCTCTGATGTGGTAAAGTCCACCACTGGTTGTGTTGGCTCTAGGTCCACTTGGGGTGGGTTCAGATACAGGTTAGTGTCAGACATTGTGTGTAACTGGCCTTGTGTTACCTATCTCTAGCTACCATGGTTTCACTATTTGTGTGTGCATTTATTGGACCTGTGTGTGTATGTAACAGGCCAATCTGGCTGGCCTTTTCCTGTTTAGAGCTGGGAGCAGCTCTGTAAAAGGATTGAAGCTCTGTGAAGTCAACCTCCACCTGTCAGCTACTGAGTCTCTCCCTGAGGTTGCCTGGTTTTCCCCGAGCCTTTCAATAAGAGCTTGTAGGATGAGCCCATGCTAGTTGAAATAGGGCTAGTGGGTCCCCACTTGGGGGGGTCACATAATCGAGCACTCAATGAGGGGAACTTATCTCCTGCTTCAAAGCCAAACCCCTCAATATCTGCCAGAGTCTTCAACTTTGGTTCCCCTGAGAAGGGGTGGCGGGTAGGGGGTGGGGCTTGCTGCAGATACAGGTTGGGTAGAGTCAGCCAAAGTCCTTTGTGGGAGCAACCTCAACCACCCTGGGCTCAAAGGCACAGATCAAGAGTCTCCTGTCAAGGGATCATGATGGTCTAGGTGGCAGGAAAAGGCTAAGCTCTTTTGTTTCATAGCTTCTGAGGGTGTCACACTTTGAAAGTCCCCATTCTGAGATGCTCTTTCTTCCCCCTCCAGAACTGCATCCAGCATGGGTATCCAGGACTTGGCAGGGGTGAATTGCACAGTTTCCCACTGAGGACTATGCCTGTAAACCTGTAGGAGGTGGTGGGCACTTCTTTCCCTTTCTGGGGAAGTGCAGAATGATCTCTCACTGGAATTTGAATTTTTCTCCCTGCAATATATCTATACAGTCTTGCACTTGCCTCTCTGGCTCCCAGACAGAAGCCACCCCAGGAGACACAGGCCAAAAATCTCAGCTTTGTGCTGTCCCCCTGACTCATTGCCAAACCAAGCAGGTCAGGCCTGAAAATCCCAGCCTTGTGCCTGACTCTGATCACTCTGTATGGCTTGTCTCAGCAGGCTGGGTCCAAAAGTCCTAACCTGGCATGGTGTACCACTAAATATAACAGGGTGGGCTGAAAGTCCTCTGTGCTTCTGAACACAACAGCAGGAGTGGCTCAACAGGTTGGGGGAGAAGCACTGAATGTGCACTTGAGTTAGGGGAGACTGATCCTCTTTAACAAGCCACACAGTTAAGTCACTATTTGGGTCTCTCCCTAAAGCCTCCCCAGAAAGATAGAGAGTCCCCTAAAGTTACCACTGGGTATAGTCAGCAACCACTCTCAAGACCTGAGTATGGCAGTGTGGTCTTTTCTAGCAGTCAGAGTCCAAACTGAACTCTCCATGCTGGTTCTGTAACTAAAGGAGTGCTCTATCTTAGCAGGTTGCTCTCTGAGTTTCCCAGACAGAGCGAATCCCCCCTAATTTCCACCACCAGATACTACACAGACTCTTCTTCCTGTCTTTGTTGCTATGGGTTGAGGATCCCTGCATGGGGTTAAGACCCCTTGCTTCCAGTGGGAAGGAGTTCCACAGCTGTAATATCCTTCCAACTTTGCAGCTGCCAGCTACGTCTGTATGTGGGGGCTTTTCCCCATCATGTCTCAACTCTTCTTACTAGTCTTTATATAGCCTCTTCTGTATTTGATGGTTATATTTCATATCACCCAGCCTTCAGTTGGTTCAGGTCGATTGCTCTGGTATTTAGCTGTAAATCTGGTTTTGGATAAGGAGCAAGTGGACTCAGCTTCCATCTATTTTTCAGCCATCTTAGAATCCCCTCTAACAGCATTTATTGAAGAGATTGTCTTTACCCCTTTGTACAGTATGTTCTTGCCTCCTTTGTTATAGATTGATTAACCATATAGGCTTGAGTTTATTTCTGGGTTATCTATTCTGTTCCATGGATCTAGGTGTATGTTTTTATGCCAGTACCTTGCTGTCTTGATTGCTATAACCTTGTGGTATAGTGTGATATCAGGTAGTGTGATACCTCCAACTTGGTTCTTTCTCAAGTTTTCTTTGGCAATTTGGAGTGTTTTGTGGTTTTATATAAATTTTGGGATTATTCATTGTAGTTCTGAGAAAATTCTATTGGTATTTTGATAGAGACTGCATTGAATCTATAGATTGCTTTTGGTAATATGGATATTTTAATGATATTAGTTTTTCCAATGCATGAACATGGTATATCCTTCCACTTATCTGTGTCTTCTTTAATTTCTTTTATCAATATCATAGTTTTCTGAGTATAGGTCTTTTACCTCCTTGGATAAGTTGTCCATTGCCTCATTGGGTAACTGTACATTACTGTATAAAAAGTACAACAGATTTTTAAATATTAATTTCATATTTTGCAACTTTATTAAATCAGTTCTGATTTTGTTTGGTGGAATATGTACAATTTTGTATATATACAGTGCCATGTTATTTGCAAATTGTGATTTTTACTTTTTTTCTAATTTGGATGCCTTTTATTTCTTTTTCTTGTCTGATTGCTGTGGCAGCTAGGACTTTCAATACTATGTTGAATATGAGTGGTAAGAGTGAAGATTTTTGTCTTGCTCCTGATCTTGGAGGCAATGCTTTCAGCTTTTCACCATTGAGTGTGATGTTAGCTGTGAGCTTGTCAGATATAGCCTTTAATATGTTGAGGAATGTTCTCTAACCCCACTTTGTTGAGCATCTTTATCTGAGTGGATGTTAAAATTTTTCAAAAGCATTTTCTGTATCTATTGATATGACCATGATTTTTGTTATTTTGTTGTACTTTGTTATTATGTGGTATATCACATTGATTGATTGGTGGATATTGAGCCAACAGAAATATGATTTCCTCTGGTTTCATTCAATGGAATTCTTGTCATAATGAAAATAAGCATGTTGGAATAGAACAGGTCATTTGACAGGAATAAACATTTTCAAATCTCTGTGGCTCACCACAAGAAAATTTATTTCTACTCAGTGTCTGTGGAGGTTGAGGCCACACCCCAGAGTATCTATTCCCTATGTAGGATGAGGTATAGGCTGATTGGATCTTGTGACTCTGTTGTTTCCAAAGAAGGCCCCACCATTTCTGCACCAGGGGAGCAGAAAGCATAAGCCTGGCCTGTAAACCATTCATGTTTGACCTGAAGTGAACCTAGGGTCCTACCTAACTTAGGTTGGAAGTGAGTCTTATATATGAGACAAATATTTGTATTATATATGAGAAACTGGGGACAGGTTTCATTCATATTTTTCAGTTCAGTGAATACTTACTGAGTCAATATTTATGTTTAGCACTTTCCTAGGGTATTTAGGGAAGTATAAAATGTAGTGCTCATTCTCAAAGAATTTAGCATTTTCTGCAAAAGCAGGCCACCTGGAATAATTTAACAGCAATACAAAACTTAACTATGAGAACTTCTAAGCAGATTTTTCAGACATCTTCAGAACATTTTTTGGAAAGAGTGACTAGGAGAATGAGGAGAGAAGTGGGCATTCTAGGTAAGAGAAGATTATGCACAAATGCTTGTGGAAATGAGCTTGGCGGTCCTTGTGGGAGAGTGGGCTGGGGGTGGGGAGAGATGGAAAGCTGGAGGAGAGGAAAATTAAGGAAAGAAGGGGAGGGAAGGAAGGAGGAAGGGAGAGATAGATAGATAGATGGGCTTTTCTAGAGAAGTTGTAGTCTTAGGAGGAAGATCTTTGGAGTTAGAATGAGTGGATTTGAATTCTTGCTCTGGTTCTCTCATGTACTTTCTATGTGATTTTGGGCAAATTAATCACCCCTGGGGGTGTAGTCTACTTGTTTTTAAAATGAGTGGTAAGCACTGTACTTACTCCAAGGGTTGTTCTGAGCTTAAAGTGAGGTAATACATTCAAAACATATAGATGGCTCCTGAGACATGGTATTCAAAGCTCAGTAGGTGGGAGCTCTACCACTCTGGGAAGTATTGGTTAGAATGGGCAAGTGTGCAAACCACAGATTGAAGAGTTTGCACTTGGCTTTATGCCAAAGGGAAACACTGGCCTAAGGAGTATTTCCTAGATTTGGTAGAATTTTGCATTATGAAGTAAACCTCTACCTTCTCCTCTGTTTTCTGACTTTAAGGACAGTTGAATTCTATTAGTCTCATTCCAAATAAGGAATGCTCATTGCTCAGATATTGTGTAGGAACATCCTTCCTTTGAATAATTAGTTCCCTCCCATTTGTGTCAGCTGGCTGTTGCCTTTCCACACCTTCTTCTATTCAATGCTGCTTCCTAACACTGTTTTCTTTTCATGTCACTTTTTGGGTCATGCAAAAAAATATAATAATGTGTGATTCTTGCTCTCAGGAAACTTATCTAGTGGTTGTATCAAAACTTGGCTATTCCAAGTCCATTTTTAGAACCTTTGTTTCAATGAAATGAGAAAAAGTAAAAATAGCTCAAGCCAAAATTTCAAAGGTGTCTTAAATTATTCTTTGCTCATTTTTCTTTTTATGTTGTGAATATTTTTAGTTTCTATAGAGGGAAAATGAAAAGTAAATTCCTGGCAGCTATGAATTGTATTTATACTAAATGGTATGTTATATTTCTATAGAAATAACTCAGAAGGCTGGAAGAGCCAGTTTTCATGGAAATCCAACTACTATTTTTTTTTTTGTGGTTATTGACTGTCTTTTTGTACATTCCAATGTCAGCTAGAGAAATGGGGGAGAAGAGATGTGCACACTCAGATTGCATCCTCAGAAGCAGGTGCTTGGCCCTTGAGTCAAACACAAGACAAATCCTGCCAACTTGGCCTTCTTTCCCCCTGTCAGTTTTCTCAGAAAAAACTGACAGGGCTTAAGCTTTTGACAGATAACTTGCCCATGAAACCCAGCAAGCCAGAGATGCATGTACATTGTTGGACAGCTTTGAGAAATGACATTTTCTCTGCAATCCTGAATATCTCTGAGTCTGCCACCACAAATTGGGAATACACCCCCGCCTTACCCATACCATTTACCATTGGCCACATGAACTTGACAGTATTTTAAACATCATCACTCTGCTTTCTAACGAAAACATCTCTTCCCACTGTTTATCCAATGATCACGCTTTGGGAAAACAAAATATAAAATATCAACTCACCATACCAAATAAACATTTTTCTAATTAAAATGGTAGTGAGAGTTTATGTTGAATGGAGGAAGGGAACCAGGAATACAAAACACATCTGTTACTGTTTGGACCTAACTTGGAGAGAGTCATAAAATGCAAGCTGTACAGAAACTTCATGTGACCACCCATCCTGTGGGAGTTAGGTTTTTTGTCCAGGTCAGGTTGCATGACCTCTTTAGGTCACATGTGAAGAGCACAGGGTAAACAAACTGCATGATCTTTTCTCTGTAGTCCAGAAGCAGGAGGGATAGGACAGTCAGGAGCAGTTCCCCTTGGTTCATGCTTGTGCTTCTTTGGTCATTACAGCCACCCCCCCGCCCCAGAACTTTCACTCCAAATACCTCCCCTTTATGGACTGGGAGAAAGCGTCCTACAAGGAACTGCAAGGCATATTTTTTTTCCCCAGTTTTATTGAGGAATAATTGACATACATCACTGTAAGTTTAAGTTGAACAGCATAAGGGTTTGATTTACCATAGTAGGTTCACTAACATCCATCTTCTCATATGGATAGAATAAAAGGAAAATAAAAAAAATTATTCTTGAGGTGAGAACTCTTAGGATCTACTCTCTTAACATTTGTCCTTTGTATCATACAGGACTGTTGGCTATAGTCCTCATTTTGTACATTACATCTTCAGTACTTATTTATATTATGAGGTCTGTCCAGAAGGTATCCAGCCACGTACTGTGAAAAATAGAAACACTTGTTGAAGATGATACAAGATACAAGAAATATTGTACATGAAGGTGTACATGAAACATTGAAGGTGACAATGATGCCTCAGTCACCAAAGTAGGCATCTTGGGACCTCACATAGTTTTCTCAGTCATTTCCTGCCCCATTCATTGTATTTTCTTGAATCTCATCAACAGTCTGAAATCCCTTTCTTTTCAAAGGTGATTTTGATTTTGGGAAAAGCCAGAAGTCACAGGGTATGAAATCTGGGCTGTAGGGGGACTGAGCCACCTGGGTGATTTGATGTTTTGCCAAAAAACTTTGCATAATATGTGATGCATTGAGTGGGCATGTTGTTGTGATGAAGCTGCCAATCACCAGTTGCCCATAGCTGTGGCTTCCTCTACCATCCAATAGTTTCTGCTGAGGAATGTTCAAGCTTAATGCAAAATCTGATGCAGATTTATTGCTCAATTCACTCAGTCATTTTTTAAAATTTTATTTTAATCATTGTTCAAGTACAGTTTTCTGCCTTTTACTCCCATTCCAGCCCACTCACCCATCCCACCCCACTTCCTCCCATTACCACCCCAAACCCTAGTTTTGGTCCATGTGTCCTTTAAATTTGTTCCTGTAAACCCTTCCTATTCTCCCCTGAAATTCCCTCTTCTCTCCCCTCTGGTCACTGTCAGTCTGTCCTCTCTTTCAGTATCTTTGACTATATTTTGCTTGTTTCTTTGTATTGTTGTTTAGGTTCCTGTCAAAGGTGAGATCATATGGTACTTGTCTTTCACTGCCTGGCTTATTTTGCTTAGCATAATGCTCTCCAGCTCCATCCATGCTGTTGCAAAGGGTAAGAACTCCTTCTTTCTTTCTGTTGCATAGAATTCCATTGTGTAAATGTGCCATAGTTTTGTGATCCATTCATTTACTGATGGGCATCTAGGTTGCTTCCAGCACTTAGCTATTGTAAATTGTGCTGCTATGAACATTGGGGTGCAAAGGTTCTTTTGAATTGGTGTTTTAGTGTTCTTAGGATATAGTCCCAGCAGTGGAATTGCTGGGTTAAAAGGCAGATCCATTGTTAGTTTTCTGAGGAAGTTCCATATTGTTTTCCATAGTGGTTGTACCAGTCTGCAGTCCCACCAACAGTGCACTAGGGTCCCCTTTTCTCCACAACCTCTCCAACACTTGTTGCTTGTTGCTTTGTTTCTGATGGCCATTCTGACCAGTGTGAAGTGATATCTCATTGTGGTTTTAATTTGCATCTCTCTGATAGCTAGTGATATGGAGCATCTTTTCATGTGTCTCTAGATCCTCTATGTGTCCTCCTTGGAGAAGTGTCTGTTCAAGTCCTTTGCCCATTTTTTAATTGGGTTGCTTGTCTTCTTAGAGTGGAGTCATGTAAGTTCTTTATATACTTTGGAAATTAAACCCTTGTCTGAGGTATCATTGGCAAATATGTTTTCCATACAGTTGGTCCTCTTTTAATTTTGATACTGTTTTCTTTAGCTGTGCAGAAGCTTTTTATTTTGATGAGATCCCATTTGTTTATTCTTTCCTTTATGTCTCTTGCTCTAGGGGACATGTCAGTAAAAATGTTTCTGCATGAAGTATCTGAGATTTTCCTACCTACGTTCTCCTCTAGGACTTTAAGGGTGTCACAGTTTATATTTAAGTTCTATCCACCTTGAATTTCTTTTTGTGTAAGGTGTAAGTTGGTGCTCTAGTTTCACTTTTTTTGCACGTAGTTGTCCAGTTCTCCCAACACCATTTGTTGAAGAGGCTATTTTTACTCCATTTTATGTTGCTGCCCCCTTTGTTGAATATTAATTGACCGTAGAGACTTGGGTTTATTTCTGGGCTCTCTATTCTCTTCCATTGGTCCATGTGCCTGTTTTTATGCCAGTACCAGGCTGTTTTGATTATGGTGGATTTGTAGTATAGTTTAGTGTCAGGTATTGTGATCCCTCCTACTTTACTCTTCTTTCTCAAAATTGCAGCAGCTATTTGGGGTCGTTTATGGTTCCATATAAATTTTTGAAGTGTTTGTTCTTTGCTGTCAAATATGCCATTGGTACTTTAATAGGAATTGCATTGAATGTGCAAATTTCTTTGGGTAGTATGGACATTTTGATATTAATTCTTCCAATCCATGAACCCGGTATATGCTTCCATTTGTTTGTGTCTTCCTTGATTTCTTTCCTCAGTGTTATATAGTTTTCTGAATACAGGTCTTTTACCTCTTTGGTTAGGTTTATTCCTAGGTGTTTTATTTTTCTTTTTGCTATTTCAAATGTGATTTCTTTCTTGATTTCTGCTTCTTCTGTTTCATTGTTGGTGTACAGAAATGCCTTTGATTTCTGGATATTGACTTTGTATCCTGCTGTTTTGCCAAATTCATTTATTAGGTCAAGCAGTTTTTTGGTAGAGTCTACAGGATTTTCTATGTACATTATTATGTCATCTGCAAACAGTGACAGTTTTGTTTCCTCCTTTCTGATTTGGATGTTTTTGATTTCTTTTTCTTGTCTGATCACTGTGTCTAAAACTTCCAGTACTATATTGAATAGAAGTGGTGAAAGTGGACAGCCTTGTCTTGTTCCTGATCTTAGTGGAAAAGATTTTATTTTTTGCCCATTGAGTATGATGTTGGCTGTAGGTCTCTCATATATGGCGTTTATTATGTTGAGGAATGCTCCCTCTGTTCCCACTTTGCTGAGTGTTTTTATCATAAACGGGTGCTGTACCTTAGCAAATGCTTTTTCTGCATCTATTGATATGATCATGTGGTTTTTGTCTTTGCTTTTGTTTATGTGATGTATTACATTTACTAATTTGTGAATATTGTACCATCCTTTCATCCCTGGAATGAATCCCACTTGGTCATGGTGTATGATCTTTTTAATGTATTGTTGGATGCAGTTTGCCTGTATTTTGTTGAGGATTTTAGTGTCAATGTTCATCAGCGATATTGGCCCGAGGTTTTCTTTCTTTGTTGTGTCTTTATCTGGTTTTGAAATTAGGATGATGTTGGCCTCATAAAAAGAATTTGGGAGACTCCCATCTATTTGGATTGTTTGGAATAGTCTGTGAAGGATAGGGGTTAGCTCTTCCTTAAATGCTTTGTAGAATTCTCCTGTGAAACCATCTGGTCCAGGGATTTTGTGTGTTGGGAGTTTTTTGATTACTGCTTTAATTTCTTTTGCTGTTATTAGTTTATTCAGGCTTTCTGCTTCTTTTTCATTGAGTTTTGGAAGATTATATTTTTCTAGAAATTTGTCCATTTCATCTAGGTTTTCAAATTTCTTGGCATACAGTTCTTTGTAATAATTTGTTACTATCCTTTGTATTTCTGTGGTATCAGTTGTAATCTGTCCTCTTTCATTTCTGATTGTATTTATTTGGGTGTTCTCTCTTTTTTTTCTTGATGAGTCTGCTTAAAGACTTGTTGGTTTTGTTTATCTTTTGAAAGAACCAGCTCCTGGATTCATTGATTCTTAGAATTGTGCTTTTAGTCTCTATGTCATTTAATTCTGCTCTGATCTTGGTTATTTCCTTCGTCCTACTTTCTCTGGGCTGTCTTTGTTGTTGTTCCTCAAGTTCTTGTAAATATAAGGTTAGGTTGTATATTTGAAATATTTCTATCTTCTTTAGGTGGACCTGTATTGCTATGAAGTTCCCTCTCAGGACTGCCTTCACTGTGTCCCATATGTTTTGGGTTATTGTGAGTTCATTTTGATCTGTTTCCAGAAACTTTTGATTTCTTCTTTAATCTCATTCTTGACCCATTCATTGTGTAATAGCATGCTATTTAATCTCCATGATTGTGAGTGTTTCGGGCTTTTTTCCTTGGGGTTGGTTTCTAGCTTCAGTCCTTTGTAGTCAGAGAAAATGTTTGGTATGATTTCAATTTTCTTGGAGTTGTTGAGGCTTGTGTTGTGTCCTATCATGTGGTCAATCTTTGAAAATGTTCCAAGAACATTCGAAAAGAATGTGTATTTAGCTTCTTTGGGATGGAGGTCTCTGTATATCAGTTAAGTCCATATCATCTAGGGTATTTTTCAATGCTACAATATCTTTGTTGATATTTTTTTGGAAGATCTGTCCATTTTTGATAGTGGGGTGTTAAAATCCCCCACTCTAATGTGTTGCTGTCAATATCTTTCTTGAAGTTGTCTAAGATTTTCTTTATGCATTTGGGTGCTCCTATGTTGAATGCAGATATATTTACAATATTTATGTCTTCTTGGTAGATACTTGCCTTGAGTATTATGAAGTGACCATTTGGGTCTCTCTTTATGGACCTTTTTTGGAAGTCTATTTTGTCTGATATGAGTATTGATAACCCAGCTTTTTTTTTCCTGTCCGTTTGCTCGGAAAGTTTGCTTCCAGCCCTTCACTTTCAGCCTGAGCAGGTCTTTTATCCTGAGGTGAGTGTCTTGGTGGCAGCATATATGCGGGTCACGTTTTCTTATCCATTCAGCTATTCTTTGTCTTTTGATTGGAGCATTTAATCCATTTATTTTTAAGGTTATTATTGATAGGAACTTATTCCTTGCCATTTTTGTATCTGTGCTCCTCTCTCCCTCTTTGTCTTTTCCTTCCCTTCCTTAAAGCAGTCCCTTTAGCATGTCTTGGAGAGCTGGTTTGGTGGAGGTGTATTCTTTTAGACTTCTTGTGTCTGGGAAGCTCCTGATTTGGCTTTCTATCTTGATTGAGAGCCTTGCTGGGTAAAGTAGCCTTGGTTGCAGACCTCTGGTTCTCATTACTTGGAATATTTCTTGCCATTCTCTTCTGGCTTGGAGCGTTTCCATTGAGAGTCAGCTGTTAGCCTTATTGGGGCTCCGTTGTATACTACTTCCTATTTCTCCATTGCTGCCTTTAATATTCTCTCTTTGCCTTGAAATTTTGCCATTTTAATTATGGTATGTCTTGAGGTGGGCCTCTTTGGGTTCCTCTTGATTGGGACTCTCTGTGTTTCCTGGATTTGTGTGACTTTTTCTCTCATTAAATTAGGAAAGTTTTCCATCATTACTTTTTCAAATAGGTTTTCTATCCCTTGCTCTTCTCCTTCTCCTTCTGGTATCCCCATTATACAGATATTATTACATTTCATGTTGTCTTGCATTTCTCTTAATCCCCTTTCATTCTTTCTGAGCCTCTTTTCCTTTTCTTGCTCTTTCTGGGTGTCTTTTTCTAGTTTGCCCTCCAATTTGCTGATCTGATCTTCTGCTTCATCAAGCCTGCTTTTGTTTCCTTCTACTGTGTTCTTCCATTCAGAAATAGCATTGTTCATTTCCTCTTGGCCCTTGTTGACAGTTTCTATTTCTTTTTTCATGTTGATGTAGTTTGCAGTGAGTTGGTTGTAGGTTCCCTGTAGTTTCTGGTAGCTCATTGTGAGCTCATTGAGCTTCCTAATAACCATTGTTTTGAACTCAATATCTGATAGTTGAGTTGCCTCTATTTCATTTAGCATTCTTTCTGAGGCTTCCTCCTTTCCCTTCATTTGGGGATTGTTTCTTTGTCTTCTCATTGTTTGTGAGACTCTTCTTGTTAGCCTCTGTTTCTTAAATTGATCTGTTCTGGTTTCCTTTGTTTATGGTGTGAACTTCTGTGGTAGAATACCTGTGAGATTCAGTGGTGCAGTCTCCTTCAGGCATCCTGGTGTTAACAGCTTCTCCCTACTCTTTTTTGTGATCAGTTGGAGGAGTAAGGCAAAATGGTTTAAGACAGCAAGACAGTATTCTGTGGTATTTACATTAGCAGCCAGTAGAGAAGAGATGGGAGATCCTTTGGCTACGTATAGTGTTAATCATGATCTTCCACCCTACTAGCCACGTTTTAGAAAGGATGGAAAGAAGATAAGACTCTTATTGGGGATGAAAGGATTGTTAGTTGGATCTAGAAAGCTGTGAGGCTGTGGGAGGTCAGATTCTGAGGTAGGGTGGGAATAAAGAATAGTAAATAGGAGTGGTGTGTAAAAGAATAGAGATAACCCCTACAATAATAGAGTTCAGGAAATTGCAAAGTGGGCTGAGAACCAGGGTCGGGGGTGTTGTGTAGTATTTATAATTGTATGAACTAGGTCTTATTTACATTAATATTAAAGTAACAATCATGTGGCAGAATCTATGAGATCTAGATAAGAAGAATAAGGAGTATAGAACCTTGAGTGGTGTACTAATAGAACACAAATGAAGAACAGTAAATTAGCAACACACTATGAATGAAATAACAGGGGGAAGCTTTCAAAGAACAGTATAACCAGCCAAGCCATGAAGATTATACAGAAAGAAAAAGAATACCAAAATACTATTAAAATAAAAAAAGTCAGAAAAATGAGAAAAAGATAAAACAAATTTGCAGTAACTTGCAGGCTCAACAAAAAATAAAAGGTAAAAAAGCAGAAGATGGAATGCAGGACAGATAAATTTGGAGTGGAAGGAATAACACTAGGATGAAAGGAAGAGAAACATAAGGAATTGAGAGATATAAAAATAAGAAGATTTAAAAAATAAAAAGTTACTTAAAAAACAAGATAAATCAAATAATCAAACAATAACAATAGCCAAAACCAACAACAACAACAACCATAATAACAATAACAACAATAACAAAACACTCTTGTTGGTTTCTAACTGGCCAAACCAGTTTTTCTGGTGTTGCTGGCTTTAGTAGGTTGAGGGGCAATTGGGATGCTTTTCACTCTTCCCAGAACTCAGTCAGAACTCAGTCAGTCTTTTGTGTATTGTCCCCAGGGCTAGCCACATGCTCTCCCCAGAGCCGATCTGATGCGTCTCCGCAGGGCCCTGTGTGTGGGTATGGGTGCTCCCAGCATGCTCTCTGGAGCTCACTGCCACTGTCTCCCGGGCTCTGGGGTCCTGCAGAGCGCTTGCATCTTTTCCGGGTTTATGGTGTAAGTTCTGTGGATCTCAAGGGGTTGCACCCTTTCCCCAATTTCCCTGCTGTGGGCTCCAGGAACCTACAAAGTGCCCTCATCTTTTCCAGGTTCACTGTGTGAGAGTCAGGAATCCTGAAGGGGCACACGCTTCCCTGAGTTCACCACCACAGGCTCCAGAAACCCAAGAATGCCTGTGCCTTTTCCTTGTTCAGGGTTGTGGGGTCTGGGTCTTCTACAGAATCACACTCTCACCAGGTTGGGGGCTGGGGCACGGGCGCATGGCCTGGCCGCCCTTGGTCAAGTAGGCTGGGGCACTCACTCTTCCCAGGGCTCTGTGTGGGTGCCCATGTTTGGTTGTCTCTCAGTCTCACTTCCCTGTCTGTGCCTTCAAGCAACAAGGCCTCCCCCGTTGCTGCTCAATCCTTGTTGTCCAGGGAGGGAGGGGTGACTCTGCTCTCCTGGGTGCCCTGAGGCAGACCTGGGAACACCGGGCCTGAGGGCTGCAACCTCTCTGGTCCCCACACTGATCCCTGGGCCCTTATTATCCTGAAGCAGTCTCCTTACCATCTATTTTTTTAATGTCTGCTATAATTTTTGATGTCCTGTTTTCATAAATGTTGCGATATTGTTGGCCCCTTGCTCTGTTTCTCCGCAGCTCTGCCAATTTCTCTCCTGTGCATAGGGGAAGCAGAAATATGCTCCCTCCTACAACGCTGCCATCTTCCCACTCTGCCTTCACTTAGTTATTTTTAATGCGAAAACCACACAGTACACATGTTCATTAAATGATGTCTACTGCCCCTACTGACTAGTACAGTGAAGTTGTCATTGTTCATACATGCACATTACAGTCCATTTTCCTTGGCTGCCAGGTTACATCAATGATGTGCCAACCATTCTTGTTAACAGTGGCTGGACTTTTTCTGGACAGACCTCAAATAACTGGACGTTTGTACCTTCTGGCCACCATTCTCTTATTCACTCATGCCTTTTCCTCTTCGTCTCTGTTAACCACAAATCTGATCTCTTGTTTTAATGAATTGTTTTTAAGATTCCACATATAAGTGAGATTGTACAACTTCATTTAGCACAATACACTCCAGGTCTGTCCATGTTGTTATAAATGATAGGATTTTCTTGTTACTTTATAAATGGCTGAATAATATTCTATTGTATAGGTAGCACAGTTTCTTTATCTATTTATCCTTTGGTGGACACTTAAATTACTTCCATATCTTGGCTATTGTGAATAATGTTGCAGTGAACATGGGGTTGCATATCTTTCTGAGTTTGTGTTTTTTCCCCCTTTAGATAAATACCAGAAGTAGAATTTGCTGAATTTATATGGTATTTTTATTTTTAATTTTTTGAGGAACCTTCATACTATTTTCCACAGTGGCTGCATCAGTCTGCATTCTTACCAACAATGCATGAGGGTTTCCTTTTCTCAACATCCTGGCCAACACTTCTTATTTCTTGTCTTTTTGATTATGGCCATTTCAACAGGTGTGAGGTGGTATCTCATTGTGGTTTTGATTTGCATTTCTATGATGATTAGTTATGAAAATCTTTTCATGTACCTGTTGGCCTATTGTATATTTTTTGGAAAATATATTAAAGTCCTTTGCCCATTTAATTGGGCTATTTGATTTTTGCTATTGAGTTGTATGAGTCCTTTACATATTTTTAATATTAATACCTTATCTGATATACAATTTACAAATATATATTCCCATTCTGTAGGTTGTCTTTTTATTTTGTTGATGGTTTCTTTTACTGTGCAGAAGCCTTTAAATTTGTTGTGATTTTGATTTTGATGCTTGTGCTTTAGGTGTTATATTAAAAAAGATCACCACCAAGACCCATGTCAAGGAACTTTATTCCTATGTTTTCTTCTAGTAGTTTCCTGGGTTTCAGATCTTACACCTAAATCTTTAATTCATTTTGAGTTACTTTTTGTGAGTGGTGTAAGATATGGGTCCAATGTCATTCTTTTACATGTGAATATTAAATTATCCTAGCACCATTTATTGAAAAGACTCTCTTTTCACCACGGAGTATTCTTGGCTCTCTTGTCAAATATTAGTTGACTGTGTATGCTTAGTTTATTCCTATGCTCTTGATTCTGTTCTGTTGATTGATGTGTTTGTTTTTATGCCAGGACTATGTTGTTTTGATGACTATAACTTTATATTATAGATTGAAATCAGGAAGTATAATGCCTCTTGCTTTATTCTTCTTTCTCTGTATATATTTTTGGGTTTTATTTTTTGTGTCTCCTTATAAGTTTTAAATGCTTACTGCTATTGTTGGAAAACATGCCAAAGAAAAGGCATTTCATCAAATCTATAGGTAGTTTTTGGGTAGCATTACATTTTAACAACATTAATTCTTGTAATCTATGAACTTTTAATTCCTTTCCATTTATTTATTTCCTCTTTGGTTTAATTCATCAGTGGCTAGTAGTTTTCAGGGTAGAGATCTTTCACATCCTTAGTTAAATTTATTTCTAAGTATTTTAGTGTGTTGATGGTATTGTAAATGGGATTTGTTTACTTCTTTTTCAGAAAATCCATTGTTAATGCATAGAAATGCTACTGATTTTTCCTTAATATTTAATTTATTAGGGTGACACTGGTAAACAAAATTACACAGATTTCAGCTGCAGAATTCTACAACACATCATCTGTACATAGCATTGTGTGTTCCCCACCTCAAGTCAAGTCTTTGTCCATCACCATTTATCCCACCTATACCCTCCAAAACTCCCCCTGGTAGTCCCAACACTGTTGTTCATGTCCATGAGTTTTTTTCTCTTTTATTTAGCAATCCTTCTACCCTCTTTCTACTCCAGCCAGCAGTGAGCCTTCTCTCTATGGGCCTATCTCTATTTTGCTTGATATTTTATTGTGTTGATTAGATTCCAGCTTATTTCACTGAGCATAATGGTCTCCAGATTCATCCATGCTGTTCCAGGGAAAGATTTCCTTATTTTTATGGTTGAGTAGTATTCCATTATACAAATGTACCATGGCTTTTACTCATCTACTAAAGGGCACTTGTGCTGCTTCCAGATCTTGGCTCTTGTGAATACTGCTGCAATGACCATTGTGGTGCACAAATCTGTGTTTTAAATTCCTTTTGATAAATTCCCAGAAGTGGAATTGTGGGGTCATAAGCAGTTTCATTTTTAATTGTTTGAGGTAACTACACAGTGGCTGCACCAGTCTGCATTTCCACCGACAGTACACAAGGGTTCCCATTTTCCATATTCTAGCCAACACTTGTTTGTTGATTTACTGATGATAGCCATTCTGACAGGTATAAAGTGATATCTCATTGTGGTTTTAATTTGCATTTCTCTGATGATTAGTGATGTTGAGCATCTTTTCATATGTTTATGAACCATGTGTATGTCCTCTTTTGAGAAGTGTCTGTTCAGGTCCTTCACCCATTTTTTAAAGTCAGTTGTTTGTTTCCTCAGTGTCACATTCTGTAAATTCTTCATCAGTTTTGGATATTAACTTGTTATCACATGTATCAATGGCAAACATGTTTTCTCATTAAATGGGTTATCTTTGCATTTTGTTGATGGTTTTTTTTTTGTTGTGTAAAACCTTTTTAGTTTGATGTAGTCCCATTTGTCTAATTTTCTTTCTTTTTTCTTGCCCTTGGATATATATATCAGAAAAATATTGCAACAAGAAATGTCCAACATATTACTGCCTATGTTTTCTTCTGGGATTTTTATGGTTTCAAGTCTAACATTTTTTTTTAAAGATTTTATTTATTTATTTTTTTTTTAGGGAGGGAAGGGAGGGAGAGAAAGAGAGAGAGAGAAACATCAATGTGCGGTTGCTGGGGGTTATGGCCTGCAACCCAGGAATGTACCCTGGCTTGGAATCGAACCTGGGACACTTTGGTTCCCAGCCCGCGCTCAATTCAAGTCTAACGTTTAAGTCTTTAATTCATTTTGACTTTATTCTTGTGTGTGGCAAGAAGGTTGTCTAGTTTCTTTTTTTTCCTGTATCTGTCCAATAAACCCAACACTATTATATAATAAACTGCCTTTACCCCATTGTATCTTCTCACTTCCTTTGTCAAATATTAATTGACTGTGAAGATGTAGGTTTATTTCTGGGTTCCCTATTCTGTTCCATTGATCTATGGGTCTGTTTTGATGCCAGTAGCATGCTGGTTTGATTAATATGGCCTTGTAGTATACTTTAATATAAGGTAGCATGATTCTTCCAATTTTGTTCTTTCTCAATATTGCTGTGGCTAATTTGTTTTTTTTTGTGGTTCCATGTAAATTTTTGGAATATTTCTTCTAGTTCTGTGATTATACCATTGGTATCTTAAGAATTATATTGAATAGGATGGAGGAAGATGGTAGTGAGGTAGGTGGGAGCAGAGCCCAGTTCTCCCTGTGCCCAGCTGGAACACCTAGCCAATCTTCTGAGGCACAGAGTGAACAGCCAATGGAATCCAAGCTTATATCAAGTTTGGAGGTGAAAAATTGCAAAGGACATTGGAAAACAGACAGTGAGGTGAGTGAGCTGGGATGGTAAGGTCCCTGGGATCTGTGCTGGGACCAAGGCTGCTGCGGTCCCCAGCCTGGTGCCTGCCACAGGATATGGGGAGGAGAGTTAGATCACCAGCTCCCTCCCCTACCAGAGCAGGGAGGGCAGCCTGGCACAAGGAGGGACCTGGGTGCTGGAAATTGCTGGGGGAAGTAGAGACAAAGTGGGAGACACACAGAGGTGGTACACATCCACAGGGACTGTGGATACTGGCACCAGAGAAATTGGGGTGCCGGGTGACACCTGGAGAAGGAAGGAATTGGGCTGTGTCAGATCCTGACTTGGATAGTCTCCAGATTGGTTGAAAGTGGGGCTGTGTGAAGAGCCATGCACTTGTTAAGAATGGCGGGCAGCCGCCTTGTAAGGAACTCTCAGCAGCAGCTGGCGTGCCCCCAGGGTGATTTCAGCTGTGCACACCCAGAGTGAGTGGCGGAGGAGAACCATGTGCCCTGCTTGTCTCTCACTGTGCATCCAAAGACAGTAGTAGAGGGGAACTGTGCGCCCTACTGGTCTGGCACTGAGTGCCCAGAGACAGTAGCAGAGGGGAACCATGTGCCCTGCTAGTTTCAGGCTCCCTGTGGGAGATTGACTCACACTGAGAGCATGTGAGTGGCTGATTTGATGCTAGCAGCTCGCAGAAGACCTGGGCTGGAGGCTGGGAAACTGTGAATAGTGCAATCCAAACCTGGCCCCATCCTCTCAGAACCAAAGGAAGGGAGAAAAGTGAAGCCCAGCCCCCTCTTCCTGTGGCATCTAGGAAGACCAACAGAACTTGCTGAACAAGTTTAAAGTCAGCAGGAGGCTTATTATTATCTTTTTTTCTTTTCTTTTTGGATTCTCTCTCTTCCTGTCCTCCTTTTTCTTTTCTTTTCTTTTCTTCTTTCTATTCTTCTAAATGAGACAATAAGACACGGAGTTACAAAGTGTCCAGAGACAGATTGAAAAGGGGAGCATAAGGCTAACCCCCCAAACTGAGAAACAGACAAATTTCACTTTTCTATCCCACAGAGCTAGCATTTTACTGTGTATGTGTATTATTATTATCTTGCAAGTATTTTTTATGACTTTTATTTTATTAGTATTTTTTTATTTCTCTTCCTTATGCTTAGTTTTCCTCATTTTATTTCCCTGTTTAATGGCATTGCTTGACTGGTTTTCCTTATTCTCTCTATTGTATTTTAATTTTCCTTCTTTCACTTCACCCATGTTCCAATAACACACAACTCTTGATCTGATACTTTCTATTTTGGTTATCCAAATCATGTATTTTTTCTCATATTATTGTTGTTCCAGTACTATTGTAAATAATTGTTGTTCCATACGATTGTACATACTACACAACAACCCCCCATGATCTTAGCCCACTGTACTTTAATCCTTAGCATTATTACTGTTGTGGTTAACTCTATTCTCTCTCACACTACATCTACTTTCTATCCTTTACTCTCACTATATCTCATCATCTAACCTTGCATGAGTACTCTGTTTTCTGGATTCAGCTCACAATCCTCCTCTCCTCTAAAAAGAGTTTTATCTCTCTTTCACCTTTTATAAAAAGTGGCTACATGGGTGAAATATGACAGTTAATGCTATACTTACTCAAAGAATCTCCTATGTCTTCTCTACTTGCTGGTACTTTAAATCCAATAAAATACTGTCCCTCTGCCTTAATCCATTTTGCCTACCCCCTGACACTGATCACATACAAGAATAGGTGGGAGCTGTGAAAATCAGTATACCTGATGGAGGAGAAAAACCACCAACAAAGGAAGCACCAAAAGGTATAAACCCAAGTACAACAAGAGAGCCCACACAAACAGAAGAAAGGGCAAACCTAGAGTGTCCAGTCAAGGAGATCAGAGAACACACTACTGAACCTCATAGAATTCCTACCATAGAAGTTCACCCTACAAAGACAGTAACAAAGCAAAACATCAGGAAACAAAGAAACAAACAAAAAGAGTCAACTAAAATGGGGAGACAAAAAAAGAACACGCAGTCAAAAGGAATGGAAGACTGCCCCCTAAAAGAGCTAAACAAAATGGAGGTAACCAAACTATTAGATATAGAATTCAAATTAATGGTTATAAAGATGCCCAAGGAACTCACAGACAACTACAAGGAACTGAGTGAAAAAGGAACATCAGCATGAAAAAGAAAATAGAAACTGTAAACAAAAACCAGGAAGAAAGGAACATTAAAATCTCAGAAATAAAAAAAAAACACATTAGAAGGAATTATAAGCAGGCTGGATGAAACAGAGAATCAAATCAGCAAGTTGGAGGTTAAGGTAGAAAAAACTCCCAGATACAGCAAGAAAAAGAAAAGAAGACTCAGAAAGAATAAACAGATGGTAAGAGAACTGCAAGGCAACATGAAATGAAATAATATCCATATAATAGGGATACCAGAAGGAGAAGAAGAGCAAGGGATAGAAAACATGTTTGAAAAAGTAATGATGGAAAACTTCCCTAATTTGAAGAGAGAAAAAGTCACACAAATCCACGAAACACAAGAGAGACCCTTCAAGAGGAACCTGAAGAGACCTACATCAAGATACATCATAATTAAAATGGCAAAATTCCAAGACAAAGAGAGAATCTTAAGGCAGCAAGAGAGAAACAGGAAGTAACATACAAGGGAACCCTGATAAGGTTAGCAGCTGATTTCTCAATGGAAATGTCCAAGCCAGAAGAGAATGGCAAGAAATAGTCTAAGTAATGAAAGCCAGAGGTCTGCAACCAAGATTACTCTACCCAGCAAGACTCTCAATTAAAATGGAAGGCCAAATAAGGAGCTTCTCAGGCAAAAGAAGTCTAAAAGAATACACCTCCACCACACCAGCTCTGCAGGAGATGCTAAAGGGACTGCTTTAAGAAAAGGAGGGAAAAGAGTGAGAGGGAGAGGAACACAGGTATGAAAAAAATGTCAATGAATAAGTACCTATTTATAATAACCTTAAATGTAAATGGATTAAATGCTCCAATCAAAAGTACTAGAACAGCTGAATGTATAAGAAAACATGACTTGCATATATAATATGCTGTCATGAACCTCAGAACAAAAACCTACACAGACTGAAAATGAAGGGATGGAAGAAAATATTTCAATCAAATGAAGGTGAAAAAAAAAGGCTGGAGTAGCAATACTTATATCAGACAAAATAGATTTCAGTACAAAGTCTGTAAAAAGAGACAAAGGAGGATATAACCATTTTAAACATAAATGCACCCAACATAGGAGCACCCAAATATATAAGGAAAATCTTGGAGGACTTCAAGAAAGAGACTAACAGCAACACACTCATAATAAGGGATTTTCACACCCCACTTTAAGAAAAGATTAGGTTTTCCAAGCAAAAGATCAACAAGGATACTGTGGCATTGAACAACACTCTAGAGAAAGTGGATTTAATTGATATATTCAAAACTTCACACCAAAGAAGCAAAATATACATTCTTTTTAAATATTTTTCAAAGATAGACCACATGGTAGGTCACAAAGCAAAAGTCAATAAACTCAAGAAAATTGAAATCAGATCAAGCATTTTCTCAGATTACAAGGGCTTAAAACTAGAAACCAACCACAAGGAAAAAACTCAAAAACATTCAAATTCACGGAGACTGAATAACATGCTATTAAATAATGAATGAGTTAACAATGAGATCAAGGAAGAAAGCAAAAAGGGATACAAAGTCAGTATTTGAAATTGAAACAATTTTTGTACACCAACAATGAAATATCAGAAACAGAAACTAGGGAAAAAATCCCATTTACTATAGCAACTAGGGAAATAATGTACCTAGGAAGAAACTTAACCAAGGAGTTAAAAATACTGTACTTGAGAAACTATACAACACTGAAGAAGGAAATAAAAGAAGATACAAACAAATGATAGCATATACAGTGTTCATGGATTGGAATAATCAGGATTATTAAAATGTCTATCCTACCCAAAACAATCTATAAATTCAATGCAATCCCTATTAAAATACCAATAACATATTTCACAGATTTAGAACAAATATTTCAAAAATTTATATGGAACCATAAATGACCTGGTATAGCCTCAGCAATCTTGAGAAAGGAGAACAAAGTAAAAGGTATCACAATGCCTGATATCAAACTATAATTCAAGGCTGCTGTAATTAAAACAGTCTGGTACTAGCATAAGAACAGACACAGACCAATGGAATAGAAAAGAGAGCCCAGAAATAGACCCATATCTCTAAGGTCAATTAATATTTGACAAAAGGAAAAGCATAAAATGGAGTAAAAATAACCAACAAATGGTGTTGGGAGATCGGTATAGATGCGTGCAAAAAATAAAATGAAACTAGACCACCAACTTACACCATACACCAGAATAAATTAGAAATTGATAAAAGACTTAAACATAGCCATGATACCATAAAAGTCTTAGAAGAAAACAAATTTAAAAGCGTTTGCAAGGCTAAAGAATACATCAGCTAAATGAAAAGTGAATCAACGATATGGGAAGATATATTTGCCAATGATACCTCAGACAAGGGTTTGATCTTCAAAATATATAAATAACTCACACTACTCTACACCAGGAAGACAAACAATCTAGTTAAAAAAATGGACAAAGGACCTGAACAGACACTTCTCCAAGGAGGACATACAGAGGGCCCAAAGGCATATGAAAGGATGCTCAACATCACTAACTATAGAGAGATGCAAGTTAAAACTACAATGCGATACCACTTCACACCCAGTCTGAGTGGCCATCATTAACATATCAACAAACAATAAGTGCTGGTGAGGATGTGGAGAAAAGGAAGCCCTAGTATACTTTTGGCAGGAATGCAGACTGGTGCAGCCACTGTGGAAAACAGTATGGAAATTTCCTCAAAGACCTGAAAATGGAACTGCCTTTTGACCTGGCAATTCCACTTTTGGTACTATACCCTAAGAATCCCGAAACACCAGTTCAAAAGAACCTATGAACCCCAATGTTCATAGCAGCATTATTTACAATAACCAAGTGCTAGAAGCAGACTAGGTGCCCATCAGTAAATGAGTGGATCAAAAAACTGTGATATATAAACACAGTGGAATACCACATAGCAGAAAGAAAGAATTCCTACCTTTTGCGACAGCATGAATGGAACTGGAGAACATTATGCTAGTGATATAAGCCAGGTTGTGAAAGACAAATACCATATGATCTCACCTATAAGTGGAACCTAATGAACAAAACAAATCAGCAAAGTAGAACCAGAGACATGGACACAAAGAACAAGCTGACAGGAACCGGAGGGGTAGAGGTTGGAGATAAAGGAGGAAAGAAGTGGAAGGGTCTAGTTAAAGAACAAGTATTAATGACCCACGTATATGGATAACAGGGAGGTGACTGACTGTGGGAATAAGGGTGTGGCTGGGCAGGGGAGAGCAACCAGGGGAAAACTAGGACAACTGTAATAGAACAAGAATAAAAAAAAAAACACCATCAAGAGAAGAGCAGATAATTATCTACAAAGGAGTTCACATAAGACTGTTGATTTCTCAAAAGAAACTTTACAGGCTAGAAGGGATTAGCAAGAAGTATTCAAAGTGATGAAAAGCAAGGACCTACAACCTAGATTACTCTACCCAGCAAAGTTATCACTTAGAATTGAAGGTCAGATAAGTTCTTCCCAGACAACTTAAAACTAAAGGAGTTCATCATCACCAAACCATTATTATATGAAATGTTAAAGGGACTTATCTAAGAAAAAGAAAAAGATCAAAACTATGAACATTAAAATGGCAATAAGCACATAACTAACAACAACTGAAGGTAAAAAATAAACTTACCACACAAGCAGAACAGAAACGGAATCATAGATATAGAGAACATTGGGATGCTTGTCAGTGGGGAGGGAGGTCTAGGAGAATGGAGGAAAAGGTGAAGGGATTAAGAACTACAAATGGGGCCCTGACTAGTGTGTGGCTCAGTGAATTGAATGCTGGCCTGGGAACTGAAGGGTTGCTGGTTCAAGTACCAGCCAGGTCACATGCCTGGGTTGTAGACTAGGTCCCCAGTTGGATGCATGTGAGAGGCAACCAATCTATGTTTCTCTCATACATCACTGTTTTTCTCTGTCTCTTTCTCCCTTCCTTCCTCTCTCTCTCACTAAAAATAAATAAATAAAATCTTAAAAAATGTAAATACACTTTGATAGTTATAGAATATGCAGCATAATGTTAAGAGCCAGTATAGGAAATGGAACTTATATGCATGACCCATGAACATGAACAAAGGAGGTGGGATTGCCAGAGGGAGTGGTGATGCTGGGTGGAGCAGGGCAAAGAGGGAAAATTGGGGATAACAATAATAGCATAATCAATAAAAAATAAAATTCAAGGAAACCCAAGAGAAAGAGAAGGGAAGTCAATGTGAGATGTAGGAGGAGACAAGTTTTGGAAACCTTTAAGGGAATTACTTATTTTCATTTTATGATTTTCTTAACATCTTCCCTCTTTTTCTCCTTGATGTGGAGCCCAGGGCTTTCCTGTTGTCCCCAATAGAGACAAAGGACTCTCCTGAGGTATATTCTACCAATATTAAACTACAGGAGATGGAAAAGTAACATAAACTCACTTTTCCCTAAACAGACCAAATGGGAGCTCAGTATTACCTGGAGTTGGAATTTAGGTGCTTGGAATGATTACAATGTAAGAAAGCCCCAAACTCAGCAAACCCAAAAGCAAACTTTGACTGTTTGGCAACATAAGCAAACTACTGACAAGTGTGTCCAGCAATATTGTCTTTACTTCTGAGGGTGAGGACTGAGAAACCACAGAAGTAAGTCAAGAGGTGAAAGCAGCACAGCCACCTGGCTGGGTCACCTGAGCCGGCTCCACATCTCTGCCACTTGAGGTGCAATTCAAGACAGGATGCCTTTGATGTCTAAGCTCTTGCTCTGCACTCTGCATCAGGTTGGTAACCTGAGTGGGTCTCTCCCTGTGCACTGCAGGGCCAGCTCGTGATCAGGCAGGACTCTTGGGCTAATGGTCCCAGGTTTGGATTTCAGGGGCGGGGACTTTCAGGCGGGGTACCTTTGGCAGGCAGCTCAGATTCTGGAATGTGTGTGCTCTGCCTGTTGAGCTACCAGTGTGGCATCAGGTTCCCTGTGTGTTCAGAGAACAATGGCTATGGGTTCCAGGCTAATTAGCTGTATGAATGCCTGGGGGCCCATCTCTGCCCCGGCTGTCTGCTAGGCTGGGCCACTGCCCTTGTCTCTGAGGAGCCTGCTTGAACACTTGCTGGCTTGGAGAGCCCCACAGGCACAATGGTGCATCAGAGGAGTGGAGTCTAAAAGGCAGGAATCAGACTTGTGATTCGTATCACATGGTGGCCCTTGGTGACATTAGCTCAAGAAATGGCCTGTGCAAAGCCATCATGTTGCTTTGGCACAATTGTGTGCCTGCTTGTGAGTAGCTGTGGGAGCAGACACACTTTCCTGCCCCAGCACTACCTGTGCTTGGATGTGACCACTTTCAGCACTGAGATTATTTCACTTTTTTTTTTTTTACATAGGGAGAATTGCTTTTTCTGTAATCAATGTGTTTAGTATTTTAATGTCTCTGGTTGGTGGGTCAGCTGAGGTACAAGCTAGACTGTGGAAGGCTTTAGTGTTCATGGAACGTGAGCCACAGTCTTGGGGGAAATGGCCCCTAAGATTTAGTGGAATATTAGGTCTGAGGGAGTCAAAGGCCTTGAATATTTGACAAGAAAAAAAGGTGATTTTGCATTCAGGGTCATCAAACTCAAGTCAGGATAGTTCAGATTTACATAATGTTAAATTAAGAATGCTATTTATTTAACAAAAGTATTTAAAACAGGAGTCTTTTAACAGGAAGCCATCCCCAGAGGCTATGAAACAAGTAGAAGATTAACTCACATCTTTTGAGGTTTGGGAAATGAGGGTCACCTAAATGCTTACCTTCATGCCTCTTCAGTTTGGATGGAGGACATGAGAAAAGCCTTAGAAGGTGTGAATGAGAGTACTTCTTAATCTGGTTTTGGCACAAAATCTAACTTCTTTCCTGTATAGTAATCTTGTACCTGGTCCCAGGTCAGTTTTTTCTCTCTCATTAAATTGCTTCTTTGAGATTTAAAAATTAGACTCTTCTTTGGATGGCCTCAGTTGGGCTAGAGTTGAGGAAATACTCATAGATATTTAAAATACAAGGTCAGACAGAAGTGAGGCCTGCTTGAGTATGGTTGGGAGGGTCTAACAATTCAAGGTTTTAATTTGAACACTTCACCTTAAGTGTCACAGGGTGTGCTTCAGTGTGATGTTATTGTTATGTCACAGAATTACATGCTTATGATTTTGTAATAAAAAGTTTTATAATAAAAAAGGGCATTATTTATGCTGGACCCTGTATTTTCTTCCAAAGTTCTTCAAAACAACAAAAGAAGACACTGATGGTTATTTTTCAAAAGGATGGAAGAATCAATGCTTAATAACAACTCTGGAAAGTTCTGCCTATTGCAGATCCTTGCTACTCAAGGTGTGGTCATTGAATCTATGGCAGGGTCCTCACCTGGGAGCGGGTTAGAAATGCAGAGCCCAAGGCCCCACCCAGATCAGACTCCAACTTCAACAGAGCCCCCTGGTTCTTGTGAAAAACAGAGCATGGGAATAAATAGTCACCTCTGTGTCTTGAATCTAAAATTATCTCTTCTATGCTTTCTCATATCCTTCCCCCACCACCTATTTCAGTTGTTAATCCATAGAGACATATTGGACCACCCTTGGGACACCTAGATTTTTCTCTTTTTGAAGTATGTGAAGTAATTTGACAGCTGGAGACCTTTCTGTTAACGGTATTATAATAAAACATTCCTCCAAACCAAATTCAATAATTATTAACATGTTTAAACAGAAAATGATGTTTACTAAGGCATTCTTCCTGAGGCTTAACACAGCCTGTGAAGAGGGTGGGGTAGGAGTGAGGAGATAACTCTACCTATAGTTCAAGGTAACATCAGTACCACAAGTTTAAGTAAAAAAAAATCCTCTTTCTTAGAAGCTGGAAATGGAAATCCTTTTACACATACAATCAGTCAGTGATAACTTGCCAGTGAAGTGACTCCATTCAAGTAATGAGAGGCTGTGTTTAGTAGCAGAGGTTGTCCCTACCCCTGGTTCTGTGCAGAATACCCTCTAGTCAAGGATGGGAAGGAAATGCTTTAACAAAAAGGGCTGTTTCAGCTCCCCAGGCCTGTGAGGGCAGGCACCAAAGGATTTGTGATCACTGTGTCCTAACTGCCTAGCACAAAGCTCGTCAGTAGTTACTCATTGAATCACAGCAGTAATTTCCCCTCGTGTCTGGGACTAAAAGAAATGTCTGAATCTTTGAAAGCAATGAATGTTCCTTTGGCTGAGTAGGCACAGCCCTTGAAGCCCTTGTGCTTTCTTTTCTTGTTACAAGCAAATGTGAAGATACTGACTGTGGCTTGTAGAAACCCTGGATGCCTGGACCTGGAGTCTCCTGGAACTCCTGCACCAGAGAGCTGTGAGAATTTTTGCTACAGCTTGGCTCGCTTATTCAACATGCTTCTGCTGGCATCTGTAAAGTGTATGCAAGCTGGGGCTGCACATGGCCCTGGTAAGGAGATGAAATACAGCTTATGACTCCCAGGGGATCCCAGTTCAATGGGGACTCATGTGTTTAAATAATGATACTTTATTTTAAAAGCCCAAGAAGTATATGGAAGGCACTATTTCAATTGTAGAGGAAGGAGCTTCATTAGATGAGGGTGGAAGGACATGGATAGCATCAGGGTCTTGATCCTATCATATACATACTTCTCAAGAATCAGAAGACAGTCTCAGGGTGATGACAACTTATTGAGCGTTCACTGTGTGCCAGGCACAATTCTAAGAGGTTTACATGTGTTGATTCATTTACCCCTCACAAAAACTGCTGGTATATTATCCCCAGTTTTCAGACTTGGGAACTGAGGATTGAGAGGTAAGGAGACTATGCAACTGGTAAATGGAGAGCAGGGGCTAAATGAAGGAGTGCTATCCAGCCCACTGTTCCTCAGCACAAGTTTGGACTCCTTCCCAAAGTAAAAGGTGGCCCAGGCATAAGGGAAGTTCTGACAACAGGTAGGGGCTGGATGCATCCTAATTTTTGATTTTAAAGAACTTAGTGTTGTTCTCTAGTTGATAGTTATTAAAATATTTTTTTATTGTAGTAAACTATACATAGCATAAAATCTAACCATCTTAACCATTTTTAATAGATGAGTGATACAGCTAATTTCCATGTTTAAATTTGCTTAGGTTTTTTTCTAGTTAGCATTCTTTTTTTGAGAGAGAGAGACAGACAGACACAGACAGACAGACACAGACAGACAGACAGGCATCTATGTGAGTGAGAAATATCAATTGGTTGCCTTCTGTATGTGCTCACCCTAGGGACCATATGCTCCTGGACTGGGGACCAAACCTGCAACCTAGACATGTGCCCTGACCAGGAACTGAACCCACACCCTCTTGGTTTATGGGACAATGCTCCAACTGAGCTACACAAACCAGGGCTTAAACACTTTTAAGTGTACAGTTCAGTGGCATTAAGTGCATTTACATTGATGCACAACCATCACCACAGTCATCTCCAGAATATTATCATCTTCCCAAACAGAAACTGTCCCATGTAACATTAATCCCTCCCTGCCCTCTACCTCCCTCAGTCCTTGGCAATCACCATTCTACTTTCTGTTTCAGTGAATTATATCTGGGTGCCTGATATAAGTGGAATCATTTGTCTTTTTGTGATTGGTTTATTTCACTAAGCATAATGTCTATGCATGTTGTAGGGTGTGTCAGAATTTCCTTCCTTTTTTGGGCTGAATACTATTCCATTACATGTATAGACCACATTTTGTTTATCTCTTCATGTGAAGATGGCAATTGCATTGCTTCCATTTTTTGGCTACTGTGAATTGAGGGTTTTTATGTTTGGGAATGATTTAGTCAGATTTAGATTTTTTAGGCACAGGAGGAAACATCTCTGGTTGCCAGGCTAGGTTTACAAAGCAGAAGCCACGTCTCCCTCCCATTCCCAGCTCTGGCATGTAGTAAGGACTTGTTGAAAGGAAAGTGATTTTACTTGTGGAAGTCTCTTTATACCTTAGAACTAAAATAAAGGATATGAAATAGAAACAAAATAAAATGATGTACTTGAAAGTACACAGAAGCCATAGAGCCAGCATACATGCCAGTTATTATTCTCATTATTTTCTCTATTTATCATAACTCTGAGTTCATTTTTTCTGAATTCAGAATCCAACTGTTATCAGTTTATGTACAGTTTCATTAAAGCATTGTTCTCTCTTCACAACTCCTGCCATCCAGAAATTCCAACACTACCTTAATTATTCAAGTGAATGATGAAATATTCATTATGAAATATTTGGAAATTCAATTTTCAGGGAGGATGCCTTTTTCTCTAGCTTGAAAGGTATCTGTGTCTCAGGTGGATCTGTGTCCTGGTTACCTGAATATTTCACTTGGGTGGAGAAAGATTAGAAACCCCAATTCCATTAAAATATTCTGTTGTGAAATGTTTCAAACACACAAAAGCAGGGGAATAAAGAGCATAGTGAGCACTTAGATCCATCACCCATATCTGACAGTTATTTGTATCTTCTGCTCAGCTTATATCATTCATTTGCATATTTTTTTTGTTTAGGATATTTGAAAAATATCTGTGCCATTATTTCATGTTATTCGTACAGACTTCAGACTGCATTTCTGAAAAGTATGGCATTTGCTTTTGTAATCACAATAACAAACCAATTCAAAAGAACCTTTGTAACTGAATGTTCATAGCAGCACAATTTACAATAACCAAGTGCTGAGAGCAACCTAAGTGCCCATCAGTGAATCAGTGGAATCAAAAAACTATGGTACATTTACATGAGGGAATACTATGCAGCAGAAAGAAAGAAGGAGCTCCTACACTTTGTGGCAGCATGGATGGAACTAGAGAGCATTATGCTAAATGAAGTAAGCCAGGCGGTGAAAGACAAATGCCATATAATCTCACCTATAAGTGGAACCTAATAAAAAAATCAATAATTAAGCAAAATATAACCAGAGACATTGAAATTAAGAACAAGCTGACAGTAACCAGATAAGAGGTAAGTAGGGATAATGGGCAGCTGGGGAAGAGGTAGGGTTGTCAAGGAACATGTATAGATGATCCATAGACAAAGCCAAAGGGGGATAAGATCAAGGGTGGGAAGTGGGGATGGTTGGGGTTGGGGGGTGTGGTGGGGGGAAAATGGAGACAACTGTACTTGAACAATAAAAATCCACCCCCCCTCCACAAATTAGAGTTACTTACATAACCAAATTTCTACTTGACTGAGAAATGTTTTCTTACACTTTTTTCAAATGAGGCTGCATGTCTTAGTTTGGGTTGCTATATCAAAATAGAAGGCTTAAACAAGAAACATTTATTTCTCCCAATTCTGGAGGCTAGAGGTCCAAGATCAAGATGCTGACAAGTTTGTTGTCTAGCAAGGCTCTCTCTATGGTTTTGCAGAGCTTTGCCTCCTTGCCTTGTCCTCACATGGTAGAGAAAGAGAGAAGAATCTGGTCTCTTCCTCTTCTAATAAGGTTATTAATCCATCATGGGTCTCTTCATTTATGACGTCATCTAGACCTAATTACTGGTACCTCACAAAGGTCCCACCTCCTAATACCATCACATTGTGGGTTAGGACTTCAACATATGAATTTCAGGAGACACAAGCATTCAACCCATAACATTCCATAAATGTTGTCACTCACTGAATTTATTTGTAATGTCTCTCAAGTCTTTTTAATACAGCATAGACAATGCTCTGTCATGTCATTGCTGCAGAAACTGAGTCAGTTGTCCTGTAGAAGGTCTCAGATTCTGGATTTGTCTGTGGGCTCCCTTGTTTAATCATTGTACTTGTTTCTATAAGTGGAGGTGATCTCTCAAGGGTTAATGAGGTTCAGGCTCATCCTTTTTTTGGAAAGAATATTTTATAGATAGCTCTGTCTGTGCCCTGTGGCCTTGTTGGGAGGCTCACAGGATCTAGTTGTCCTACCTCAGTTATTCTCAGATTCATTATGGATTCAGAGTAATCTTTTAAAATATATAGTAAAAATCCATTTTTCTTCTTATTCTAAAAATAAGACATTATTTGTAAAAGGTTTACAACATATAGATAAGCAAGAGAAATAAAACCATCTTAAAACTCCTACCCATAGATAGCTGCCATAAAATTTTTGATCCAGGTCCTTCTAGTATTTCTTCATAATATAGCATACCTCATAATCATCTCTTTCCACTTACTGTGAATATTTTTCAGTTTTTGAAATATTTTTACTATGTCATTGGCTATCTAGTTCTTGTGTGGTAGAGTCAGAATTTATTTAATTAATGTACTACTTTTGGACAAGTCATGGAAATCTCAATGGCACTGTCCAAAATAGTCATTCAGATTTGACCCTAAACCACTCTGAAAACAAATGATGACTGTTCCTCTATCTGCTTCTTGGGATGCTGGTCCTCTCTTCTGGGGGTGCAGTGGATGGGGTTTGTGAAAAGTTTAGCTTGATAGGGATAAGCATGCAGGTGAGGTTCAGGAAGAGTTCGCCAGACTGGATCTTACTGAAGTGTTGAAATATATCTTCTTTGTCTTACCTAATGCTCTACCATGTCCTGGTGTTTCACACCCAGTTGCACAGTCTAATGGCTGATTTTATGTGCCCCCACCTGTGGCCAGAGACAGAACCAGCAGCATCAGGGGCTCCTGTGAGCCTCTTGGTAATACAGAATTTCAGGCACCCCTAGAAGGGAAGGGTGAGACTCATGTTCCAAAGCACTTTTACTCAGTAAATGCCTGAGAGGCTATTCCATTGTGAGGTTTGCATGGGATAAACATGCTCATGGCAGCTGCAGAGGAAATCTTTCTTTCTGAGGAAGGAGAAGGCATACTGGGCCTTGGGAATGTAACCTGGAAGGGCTCAAGGTCTGCAATTCAGACTCATCATGATGACTGTGAGATGTCAGTCATAAGTGGTCCAGTCTTTGGTTTTCCCCTCAGTGTGATAGGAAACCGTGTTTTTTATTTCATAGGGATGATCTGAGGCTCAAATGAAATCAGGTACATGAAATACTTAGCACCATGCCTGGCACATGGGAAGTGCTCTATCACTTGTTGCTGTTAATGGTCACAAAATGGTGTTTTATGAAGAGTCATGAGAGCAAATGTTAACTGATAGATATTACCTTGGGGAATACCAAGTTGTTGAAGTTTCCCCTCCTAACTTCAGCATCAAAGAAGGCAGCAATCAGCTTAGCTATAAACCATTTTAGGTCAAATGCACCCACATTGTGTTTAGAACAACCACCCAGTAGAACCATAAGCTGAGGCTTGAATATGTTTTGATTCCAAAAAATATTATATTTATAGGGACTTTACCTTTAAAAAGATCTGTCTTGTTCAAGTCTATAGTTTTCTAGAAAGAGCAGCACAACAAAGTCACCCTAAGTCACACAATTGACTCAATTTTTTGTAAAAGAAGCAAATGAAGTAAAGTGCTATGAAATACAGTGTGGACTTTTTCCAGCCCCTATAATAAATATTTGTAAAACAAGCCTTGGTGGCATGAAGATCATTGTGACAGAGACTTAGCACATGATAACATGTTTCTTAAAGATGGATCTCCTGACAATTAGGGACAGATTCTTATCCTAACCAAGGGAAACACTCTTTTGGGGGGCTTATTTAGTTCCAATGAAAAGAATCACAAGTTGTCATCAGTAGAAATACCTGTATCTGGTATGCACAACCTCTAAATCTTGGAATTTTCTTAAGTAGATGAAGGATTTCCCTAAATTATCTTAACTTCAGAAAGCAGGAGCATTCCTCGTTACACCCATGACTATCCTACTCCTGAGATAGTTTCCTGCATTGAGTTGCTGATGAAGATCCAGAGTTTTCACCGAGATTCTGGTTCCAAGTTATTACTGAACAGATTTGCTAACTATGACATGATGAATACTGTTTAGAGTCCACTCTCCTTGCTTTTCAGTGGGATGCCTTCTACAGTTTTCCTGTGGTCACTGAGGGAAGGAAGGCAATCTATATCACCAGGTAGATGGATTCAAAACCTGTATTCCAAGTTAAGGAGCCTAAACCAGTAAGTTACCTACTTGGAACAGGTGTCAGAATCAATAAAGATGTACATTTCTAGAACACATGTTTTTACTTTTAATCTATACTTTTACATTTTCAAATATTATTAGCCTACATAAATCCACAAAGTAAGCATTTTTCCATTCTTAACTTACCATTATCCTGTTTTTTTTATTAGTTTGCATAGTTTTAGTGTTTCTTGTGTTTCCAGACTACTAATTTAAACTGATTTGCTTACAGCCACATTCCAATTCTTTCACATCCTAGGAATACCCCCTGAAAGAAAAGATAGCACATATCCAATTTCCTTTAAACCCAAGGCTTGATTCTCACTGGTATTATACATACTTTTCCCAGCTTACAGATCCATGAGTCATGACCCAATGTTTCTTCCTAAGAAAGGCATCTGCTATTCCTTTATCCCTCTATCTTTGAGTGACTTTTAATTATTTTCAAAATCAATTTGTGGTTTTCATTGTCATAAATTAGAAATATTGAGAAATAAGTATGGAAAAGCAACACTCACAGGCTGACTTTCCTCAGAGCTGAGTCCACAGCAGAATGTTGATGGTGCCATGTCTTTAGAGGCTGACCGTCTGCAGATCCTTGCTGATTGTTGTCTAATTGGCAACTTGGTCTGAGAAACCTGGAAGGATGATTTTTTTGTGTGTGTGTGAATATCACTCAGCCACAGAAATGTTTGCTTTGGGGATTTATAATAAAAGCCATTGGAGAAAATCAGTACTTTACTTTCAGATTACCTAGTTACAAAACAGAGCTACTTCAGCCTTGCTCTTCTTCATGCTGGCAATGATGCTGGGCAAACATTTTTTATCCTAAGGTCCTTGGGCATGACAGGCCCTTGCTTTGTTATTGTGGTAAAATATACATAACATTTCCCATTTTAGCCATAATTAAGTGTGCAGTATAATGACATTAAGTGCATTCACTTTGCTGTGCAACCATTCCCACCATTTTCCCAAACTGAAACTTTGTCCCATTAAACAATAATTTTACATTCATTCTTCCCCCAGCTCCTGGCAACCACTCTTTTCCTTTCCATCTCTATGAATATGACTATTCTAGGGACCTCACGTAAATGGCATCATACAGTATTTGTCCTTTTGTGTCTGGCTTATTTCACTTAGCATAGTGTCCTCAGGGTTTATCTATGTTGCAGCATGTGTCAGATTTTCATTTATTTTAAAGCTAATTTATAATTTATATAATATAAATAAATAATAAAATATGTACACTACTTTACTACTACATTGTATGTATATACCACATTTTGTTTATCCATTCATCAGTAGATGGACACCTGGGTTGATTCTACCATTTGGCTTTTGTAAACAATGCTGTTGTGAACACAGGTGTCCTTGCTTTCTTCTCTTTTGGAACATATGGTAATTCTATTATACTTTTGAGGGATCTTCATGCACTGTTTGACAGTGGCTACACCATTTTACATTCCCACCAACAATGTGCAAGGGTTCCAAATTCTTCACATTCTATCAACACTTGTTTTCTGTATTTTTCTTTACTAATAGCCATCCTAATGGGCATGAAGTAGTACTTCATTGTAGTTTTGATTTGCATTTCCCTGATGATGAGTGATGTTAAACATCTTTTCATGTGATTGTTGGCCATTTGTCTACCTTAGATCAATTTCCATTGCTCATTTTTGAATCAGGTTGTTTGATCTTTTTTGTTAGTTGTTAGGCCTTTTGCTTTTGAAGACTAGAGGGATAGTGAAAACAGTTCTGTCAGTGAGTCAATCAGTATCTCCTAACCTCTATAGGTGCAGCACTGTCCATTGCAGGTGCTCCATTTTATTCATACGCCAATGTCTATGGCAGCTTCCAAACAACAATAATTGGTATTTTCTTGCAGCTGAGTCACCTGGAATTTACCAAGGGATTTATAGAGGTGCAAACAAGATTATGGGAAGCAAGGGAGCAAATGAGTCCCCACATAAATCAGCAAGAAAGCTCTCTGATCAGAAACCCCCTCTTCCCCTAGCACAACAGCCTTCTGGGTCCTAACTTGAGTCTTCAGATACAATGTAACTATAAGGAAGAAAGTAGCACCCCCAGAACAAAACACACTCTGGCACTTAGGGCTCTTTCAGATAAAAGCTTACATTTTTTTAACATTTCTTTGAAACTGGGGACTTAACATGATTTAAGCTCATGTAAAGCCATCGTTAACATCACTCTTCTTCCACCACTATGCAGGACCTTTACTCCACAGCTCTCTAAACACAGATAATTGCCATGGTAACCGTGGCGTTACTGACTTGCACACATATACTTGTACCTTCCTTAAAGAAACACAGAACATGACAGTGTAGAATTAAACCAGTAAATCATCTGAATGTTTTTTATTTGTTGTTATATAGTTGTCAGACTTTTGAGAAGAACTGGACATTGTCACCTGCTGTCAATTGTACTTGGAAAAGGAGATGTTTGTCCTGGCCCTTTGACATACTGCCAGGAAATAGAGTCTTGTTTGCAACATTGCGTAAGGAATAACTGATAGGTTTCCACATTGTTAGGGTCAGAAGATTTTCACAGCAGAAAATTTCATTAAGAACACAAAGTACCAAATAGTATAGATTTTTGTATGACATCTTCTCTGGGTCACTGACTACCCTCAAGTTGGTAAAAGTTTGCACAAGCATGCTTTTTTGGTAGTCTCTAATTTTATCCTTGCCTATACTTGTAAACATGCACAACAATTTTGTTGTGTCTTCAAAGGTCTGTCTTTTTTCTTGACTATGTAAACAAGTATTTTATTATTTTATTGCCCCATAAATGCAGGATGAGTGGTCAGCAGAATGAAACCCATATGACACTTTCATCAAGAGGCATCTCCAAGCATCTTCTGGGGCACTGAGAGTACAGTAAAGATGACTAAAGAACAGTGATTACAAGTTTTCAGCAAGCCACTTGCAGTTGATTTTGAGTGTTCCACAATATTTGATCCATGTATGAGAAGAAATATCTCTCTGTAATTGTATATGTGATGAGGACTCACTTTTCTTCTAGCTAATGAAAGGTAGCTCTGACGCCTCCATCATGAAGCACTCTATCTCTGGAATACTCATGTTTTGATGGGAGAGAAGGGACCTTCTCCTATTTGCTTGTTTTCTTTTAAACTAAGAGTTGTGATAAATCAAACTCAACCAAATGTAACAGTGGAACATCTAATAGTTACACAGCAGTGAAGATGAACTTGAGCAGTGCATGATAAATGTTTCTCTGTGCTTAGATTGGAATGCCTCCAAACCCTTAAACTCCCACAGCAATATGGAAAGACCTTCCTAAGGTTTTTATATCCTTAGCCTGAATATTTTTTTTAAGTTACAAAATACAGTCCCTTGGTTTCGAGGGCAACCATGCTATACTTCTGTAGAGAGTAGACAAAGATAATGCTGGAATGAGAAACTTTTTTTTTAACCTGGTGAATACATTATTTGCCTTCCAAATCTACCATGTGTGTGCTTTTCTGTGTTTTCTATAATTTTAAAAATATTGTCTTTAAATATTTTATTTCTTTATTTTTAGAGAGAGAGAAAGGGAAGGAGAAAGAGAGGGAGAGAAACATCAATGTGTCATTGCCTCTCATGTGCTCCCCACTGGGGACCTGGCCTGCAACTCAGGCATGTGCCCTAACTGAGAATCGAACTGGTGACCCTTTGTTTTGCAGGCTGCTGTTCAGTCCACTGAGCCACACCAGCCAGGGCTGTTTTCTATAATTTAATTATAATTCTGTGAGCCTGAATTCAATGGTGTAAGAAATAAATTGGCAATCTCTTTACTAACCATGTAACCATGTGGGGGATTAAGAACAGATGTGACATAAATCTGACCCTTCCACTGCTGAATTGTCAAAGAAGTTGGTGCTTGAAATGCATCATAAGACAGTCTCTCCCTGAGCCTGACCAGCTAACTGAATGCATCTTGCTTCCTTGTGCATAGGATAGGGTAATCAGGGATGCTGCTTGGACGGTATGACCTGAACAGGTGCCTGAAAAATCTGTAGAATTTAGAGAAAAGACCAAGTGATGACATGAGAATTCAGTTGGTTGATGGACATCTGTTTGAAGTAATCATTACTTGTTTCATCCAGGTCCCAATGCTGGATGACACAGTGATCTTCAAAGTTTAATTTAGTTGGGAGTGAATAGTAGGGGAGCCAATTCAGGCTGGGGAGATCAAGTTATATAAGTTTCACACTTGTCTTGAACTCTCCTGGCATAGGAAAAGTACCTGTGCCTTGCCCGGAATGCCTGTTTACTAGATAATTCTTCTTCACCCTCAAGATCTCAGTTTAAAGATTGCTTCTTAAGAGATACATTCCCTGATGTCTCTGGGAAGGTATAAACCAACTCTTCCCTTATTAGCATTCATAACCCTTTGCACTGATGTCCTTTTAACTTGTGCTTCTATTTAATTATCTATACAGCCTTTATTAGACTGTGAACTCATGAGGTCAGAGAGTGTTGTCCAGTGGTATTGAACCCTACCTACATCTATAGTACCTAGTACTTAGCATGTAGCAGGATCTCAACAATAAATACTGTTAGGGCAATCAAGTGAACTTATTCATGTATGAGAATGCTCTTCATGTATAGTTACCTCTTCCTGATTCTTGTACCCTACTTGTTCCACAACTCTTTGGGGGTCACCTTTATGTAGTTTTCATCACTCTTCCATGCACTTTTCCTATGTTTTGCTTTCTGCAGTTTTGCCCTTTTTCAAGTGAACGATTGCTCTTAATGGCTAGAGCAAACCTCAAAAGTGCAAATCTGATTATCATATCGCCCTCCACTAAAGGCAAAAACATCCTTGCTGATATGGGTTCTGCTTTTCTGTCCTTTGAACACTTGTCCTATTACAACCTCTTAGACCCTCCTTCAGCTGTTTGAACTCTCCAAGATGGCTCATACTCCTCTGATTTTGCACCTGCTATTTCTCTAGGCAGAGATGCCTTTGCTTTCTATCTTTTATCTGGAGAAATCATACTCAGTCTCAAGATCCAACCTAAGTAGCTCTCTTCATTGAGACTTTCCCTATCAACTCTTTGGTTCTTTTTTGACTATTAATAGAGCCAGGTAGATAGCTCTACTTTTTGCTCTTCTCACAATTATTACTTTGCATGTTTATTTCACTCATTAGATTGAGTTTCTGGAGAGCACTCAGCATGCTGTTCATGCATAATCCCAATTTTATCTCCATCATTTAATAAAATCTCTGTCAAAATATTTTGAATGAATGAATGAATAAAGGAAAATCTCTCTTATTGTTCTTACCCACATCTCAGAAATTTATTAATTTATTTTCAGGAGTGTCAGTTCTTTTCCTAAGTTAGATCTCAAGCATTTGGAGTTAGAAATTGTATCTTACAGGGTCTTTATGAATCACTTTGTACTAATTGTGCATTATAAAAACCCAGTAAACATTTGTGGATCGATTGAACACTAGAAAACCAACCCTTAGAACATATATTTGATTCTATAGAAAAAGATTTTTTGGCTTACAATCATATTGCTGGAAAAATACCCAAAAATACAAATTGCTACATAGTCCTGTGCCAAATACAATTTAAAAAATATATTTTATTGTTGTTCAAGTACAGTTGTCCACATTTACCCCCCAGCACTACCTGCCACCCCAGCCAGCCCCACCTCCCTCCCCTGATTCCAGCCCTGCCTTGGTTTTGTCCATGTCTCCCTTATAGTTCCTGAAAACCCTTTCCCCTTTCCTCCCATTATCTCCTCCCACTTCCCCTCCAGTTACCTAATCAACAAAACAAACAAGCAGGCAAATGTAATTTTTATTAATATATTTCCAGTCCTTCTTTTCAGAGGTTATTCCTTTCACATTCATGCACAAAATTCCAACTGAGGAATTTTTTATTTTTTGAAAGCGTATTTAAAAAATTATTGTTGACACTATTATAGATGTTGCCATTTCAGATCCCTTTGCCTGCCTCCACCCATATCCTACCCCTTCCTTCTGGCTGTTACCACATTGTTGTCTGTGTCTATAGGTTACACACATATGTTCTTTGGCCAGTCCCTTCACTGTCTTCCATTTGGTCCCCCCGTCCCCTCTCCCCTCTGAAAGCTATCAGTCTATTCCATCTATCTGTTCCTCTGTTTCTATTTTGTTTTTCAGTATATTTTGTTCACTAGATTCCACATATAAAGGAGATCATATACTATTTGTCTTTCTCTGACTGGCTTATTTAATCACCGTAATACTCTTCAAGTCCATCCATTCTGTTACAGGGGTAAAATTTCCTTGTTTCTTATGGCCCTGCACTATTCCATTGTTTAAATGTACCACAGCTTACCCCCTGCCCTGCCCCGCTCATCTGCTAATGAAGCTTGGGATGTTTCCAGGACTTGGCTATTGTAAATAATGCTTCAATAAATGCAGGGGTGCATATATTCTTTTGAATTGGTGTTTTGGGATTCTTGAATTCAGTCCAGTTCCCAGAAGTGGGACTGCTGGGTCAAAAGGCAGTTTCACTTTAAGTTTTTGAGGTGACTCCATACTGTTTTTCACATTGGCTGCACCAATCTGCATTCCCACCAACAGTACACTAGGGTTCCCTTTTCTCCACATCCTTGCTGACACTTGTTGCTTCTTGATTTATTGATGATAGCCATTCTGAGAGCTTTGAGGTGATATCTCATTATGGTTTTAATTTGCATTTCTCTGATGATTAGTGACATTGAGTATTTTTTCATATGTCTGTTGGTCATCTGTATGTCCTCTTTGCAGAAGTGTCTATTTAGGTCCTTTGCCCATTTTTTTTTTAGTTGGATTGTTTGTCTTCCTGATGTTGAGTTGTATAAGTTCTTTATGTATTTTGGAAACTAACCCCTTATCAGATGTATCATTAGCAAATATGTTCTCCCATACAGTGGGTTCCCCTTTTAGTTTGTTGATGGTTTCTTTTTCTTTGCAAAGCTTTTTAGTTTAATGTAGTCCCATTTGTTTATTTCTATTTATTTCCCTTGCCCTCAGAGACATATTGGTGAAATATTAATGTGAGAGACTTTTGATATTTTACTGCCTATATTTTCTCCTAAGATGTTTATGGTTTTGCAACTTACACTTAAGTCTCTATCTATTTTGAGTTTATTCTTGTGCATGGTGTAATTTGGTGGTGTAGTTTCATTTTTGTATGTGTACCTGTCCAGTTTTCCTGACACCACTTATTGAAGAGACTGTCTTTATTCCATTGTGTGCTCTTGCCTCCTTGGCAAATATTAATTGACCATAAAGGTGTGGATATATTCCTGAGCTCTCCATTCTGTTCCATTAATCTATATGCCTGTTCCCATACCAGTACAAGGCTGTTTTGATTACAATGGCCTATAATATAGTTTGATATCTGGTATTGTGATCCTTCTAACTTAATTCTTCTCTCTCAAGGATGCTGAGGCTATGTGGGGCTTTTTAGATCCTATATAAGTTTTTAGAATAATATTCTAGATTTGTCAGTATGTCATTGGTATTTTAAACAGAATTGCACTGAATCTATAGATTGCTTTGGGTAGTATGGCCATTTTAATAATGTTAATTTCTATCCATGAATTCAGTGTATGCTTCCATTTATTGGTATCTTCCTTAATATTTTTCTTCAATGTCCTGTAGTTTTCCAAGTACAGGTCTTTTACCTCCTTGGTTAAATTTATTCTTAGGTACCTTGTAATTTTTGTTACAATAGTAAATGGAATTGTTTTCTTAGTTTCTCTTTCTGGTAGTTCACTATTAGTGTATAATAATGCCACTGATTTCTGAGTATTAATTTTGTATCCTACTAATTTGCCAAATTTATTAGGTCTAGTAGCTTTTTGGTGGACTCTTTAGGGTTTTGTATGCACAATATAATGTATCTGCAAATAATGTCAGTTTTACTTTCTCCTTTCCAATATGGATGATTTTTTATTTCTTCTTCTTGTCTGATTGCTGTGGCTAGGACTTCCACTACCATGTTGTGTAAAAGTGGTTAAAGCAGACATCCTGGTCATGTTCCAGATCATAATGGAAATAATTTTAGTTTTTGTTAATTGAATATACATTGACTGTAGGTTTGGCATATATACTCATACATCCTTTACTATGTGAAGGTATGTTCCATCTATTCCCACACTGTTGAGAAATTTTATTACAACTGGTGCTGGATTTTGCTGAATGCCTTTTCTGTATGTACTAATATAGCATCATGCAGTTTTATATTTAATTTTGTTTATGTGATGTATCATGTTTATTGGTTTGTGGATACTATATCAACCTTGCTTCCCCAGAATAAATCCCACTTGATCATGGTGGATGTTATTTTTAATGTATTTTGGATCTGGTCTGCTAATATTTGTTGAGGATTTTAGCACCTTTGTTCATCATGGATAATGGCCTATAATTTTCTTTCTTGTGTGTCTTTATATGGTTTTGCAAATGTGATAATTCTGGTTTAGCAAAATGAGCTCGGGAATTTTCCCTCCTCTTGAATTTCTTGTAGTAGTTTAAGAAGGGTAGGTGTTAGTTTTTGAATGTTTGGTAAAATTCACTTGTGTAGACATCCAGTCCAAAACTTTTATTTGTTTGGAGTTTTTTTATTACTGCTTCAGTTTCACTAGTTGTAATTTGTCTATTCAAATTCTCTGACTTTTCCTGATTCAGTTTTTGAAGATTGTATGCTTCTGGGAATTTCTCTTTTTCATTCATATTGTCTAATATGTTGACATATAGTTGTTTGTAATATTCTTTTAGAATCCACTTTATTTGGTGTTAGTTGTTACTTCTCTTTCATTTCTGACTGTATTAGGGTCCTCTTTTTTTTCTTAATGAGTCTGGTTAAAGGTTCAACATTCATGTTTATCTTTTCAAAGAATCAGCTTTTGGCTTCATTGATCTTTGTATTTTTTTAATTTTATTGTTGTTCAAGTACAGTTTTCTGCTTTTTCCCACAACCCCAGCCCTCCCCTCTCTCTCCTCTGTTTCCACCCGCCTTGTAATTGTCCATATGTCCTTTATAGTTATTCCTGTAAACCCTTTACCCTTTTCCCCCATTATCCTGCCCCTCCCCTCTGGTCACTGTCAACCTGTTCTCAATTTCAATGTCTTTGGCTATGCTTCGCTTGCTTTTTCATTTTGTTGATTAGGTTCCTGTCAATGGTGAGATCATATAGTATTTGTCTTTCACCACCTGGCTTATTTCACTTAGCATAATGCTCTATAGTTCCATCCATGCTGTAGCAAAGGGTAGAAGCTCCCTTTTTCTGCTGTGTAGAATTTCATTGTATTGTTTTTTAAGACTCTATTTCATGTATTTCTGCTCTGATCTTTATTGTTTCCTTCTTTCTACTCACTTTGGGCTTTGTTTGTTGTTTCTGCCAGTTCCTGTAAGGGTAAAGTTAGATTGTTTGAGATTTTTCTTGTTTCTTGAGATAGGTCTGTAATGCTGTAAATTTCCCTCTTAGGATTCTTTTGCTGTGTCCTATACATTTTGGGTTATTGTGTTCTCCTTCTTATTTACTTCAAGGTGATTTTTAATTTGATCCTTGATATCATTGCTAACCCATTCATTATTTAGTGACATGTTATTTAGCTTCCATGACTCTGTGTATTTTTCATTTTTTTCCTTGTGGTTGATTTCTAGTTGTATACCATTTGGTGAGGGAAGATGCTTGATATGATTTTAACCTGCTTAAATTTATTGAGACTTGTTTTGTGTCCTTACATGTGGTCTATCTTAAAGAATATTTTATGTACACTTGAAGATAATAGATATTCTGCTGCTTTGGAGTAAATGCTCTGAAGATATCAATTATACATATCTGATCTAGTATGTCATTTAAGGTCACTGTTTCCTTGTTCATTTTTCTGTCTGGAAAATCTCTCCATTTATGTCAATGTGGTATTAAAATCCTCTACTATGACTGTATTACTGTGTCCATCAAGATTTGCTTTATATATTTAGGTGCTCAGATGTTGTGTGCATAAATATTCACCAGCATTATATCCTTTTGTTTGATTGTTTCTTTTATCATTGTGTTGTGTCCTCTTTTGTCCCTTACTACAGCCTTTGTTTTAAAGTCTATTTTGTAAGATATAAGTATTGCTACCCCAGATTTTGTTTCATTTCCACTTGCAAGAAATATCTTTTTCTATCTCTCTACTTTTAGTCTGTGTGTATCTTTCATTCTGAGGTAGGTCTCTTGTAGACATCTGTGTGAGTCTTCTTTTCTAATCCATTTATCTAATTTATGTCTTTTGATTGGAGCATTAAGTCATTTGTATTTAAAGTGATTAGAGATAGATATATATTTATTGCCATTTTATTCTTTTAACTTTGTTCTTTTTTTCTCTCTTCTAATTCTTAAAGCAGGCCCTTGAAAACTTCCTGTGATACTGATTTGAAGGTAACAAACTCCTTTAGGTTTTTCTTGTCTGGGAAGCTCTTTATTTCTCCTTCTATTTTAAATGATATCCATGCTGGATATAGCTGTGTTTGTTGTAGGTCCTTGCTTTTCATCACCTTGAATATTTCATGCCAGTCCTTTCTGGCCTGAAATGTTTTGGTTGAGAAATCAGAAGACAGTCTAATTGGAGCTCCCTTGCATGTAACTACTTATTTTTTTCTTGCAGCTTTTAGGATTTTCTCCTTTTTAGAGAGGAGAAAAGCTTTTCCATTTTAATTATGATGTATCTTGATGCCATTTTAATTGTGACATGAAGGGCCTCTTTGGGCCCATCTTGTTTGGTACTCTCTGTGCTTTCTGGACTTGTGCATCTTTTTCTTTCACCAGACTAGGGAAATTCTCAGTCATTATTTCTTCAAATAAGTTCTTCACCCCTTGCTCACTCTCTTCTTCTTTTGGTATCCCCACAATGTATTTGTTGTTATGCTTCATGTTGTCCAAAGGTATCTTAAGCTCTCTTCATTCTTTTTAATTATTTTTAAATTTTGCTACTCTGCTTGGGTTTTTTTCCTACCTTGTCTTTCAAAACACTGACTCGATCCTCTGCTGCATCTAATCTACTCTTTATTCCTTCCAGTGTATTATTTATTTCAGATAAGGCATTCTCTATTTCTGACTGGTCCTTTTTTTATCATTTCCATGTCTTTTTTTTTCATGCTGTTGAGTATCCTTATAATCATTCCTCTAAACTGTATATGTGAAAAATTTCTTGCCTACTTTTCATTTTGTTCTTTTTCTGCAGGATTCTCTTGTTCTTTTATTTGGGGCCTATTTCTTTGTCTTCCCATTTTGGCTACCTCTTTGTTTTTGTTTCTATGTATTAGGCAGATCTGCAAAGATTCTGATGCAGCCCTGTGTCAGACACTGCATATGACTGTCCCTGGACAATCTGTTTGGAGCTATCAGTGATCCAAAGCTTGTACTCCCCTTCTGGGCATGTTTGTGTGCCAAAATAACTATGCTTGGCACCAAGGCAAGCTTTTACGGGCACCAGGCCCAGAGCAGGGTCAGCTAGTCTCAGAGCTCCCAGAGATCCACCTTAGTTGTTAAGCTTATTCACTGAGATAATCTCCAGCTATTCTCCACAGTAGCCTGGTTTAAGCTCCACAGGGTAAAGTAGAATAATTCCAATTTTGAGGTTATTGCTTCCCCAGGCTGATGTCACCTGAGGGGGAGTACTCTGTCTGAGATAGGTTGCCTCTGCAGTATGGGGAATGACTCAGCACAGGGATTCTGATGGCTATTCCTTCAGTTCCCTCCCCAGAGCCACCAGCCCCAGACTCTCCTCACATGTCTCTAGTATACTTTGCCCTCCCTCTGCTGGAATCCTGGGTAAATGGCAAACAGAATTTTTTATGTTGGCCCTTTAAGAAGCTGTCTGTCTCTAGCCATCACTCTTTGGTGGACAGAAACCCCACTGTTTTCGCAATTAGATGTTATCTAGTTTCCTTTCCCAGCTCTAGTGCTATAGGCTAGGGGTCCCAGCTTGGGGTTTAGATCCCACACTTCTCAGTGGGACCTCTCCAGCCACTGAAATACGTCTCTGGAACCTCAGCTGCCACCAATGGTAACCCAGCCAGCCCCCTTGCACTTCCTCTACACTCCATATCAGTCATGTTGTGGTGAAATAGTTTCTTCTGTTAGGCTTCTCTTCAACTATCGTTCAGTTGGTTATTCAGGATGATTTCTCTACAATTTAGTTATAATTCCAGTTTGGTTTTGGGAGGAGGTTAGTATAGCTTCCACTTACTCCTCTATCATCTTGGGTCTCTATAGTAGTTGCGCCTTGATTGATGTTAGCCTGTTCATGCATGGGATTGACGCTCAGGCTGACTGACTGGGAGGCTCAACTCTAATCATGGCATGTGAGTTGCTGTGCTGGTGCAGTCTTGATGTGACTTCTTCTGCAAGCCCTTGGATGAAAGACTCAACTTCAGCTAGTCTTTAGCTGGTTTTTCATTGTGATTGTCCCCCAATTTATTTGCATTTCCAGTTTTGTCCTGGGAGGAGGTGTGTTCAAGATCCACCTACTCCACCACCATTTCAATCTCTCTTTTTGGTCCACATCCATCCACTCATACAAGATATAGGTGAGAAAAAATAGTGAGGATGTTTGGAAAAGGTTCATTCTAGGCCTTATCCCTTGGCAAGTGAAGCCTCAGAGAAATGGTTGAGGCCAAACTAGATTTCAGTTGGTTGAACCAAAGGTGATGCTGGACTAGGACCTGGCTGAGGCAATGCAAAAGTTCAACTTCCTCTTTGTCCTTTTAAAACTTTTCAGTCAAGGGCTCTAGCTGGTGTGGCTCAGAGGATTGAGCACCAGCCTGCAAACCACAGGGTCACCAGTTCAATTCCCAGTCAGGGCACATGCCTGGGTTGTGGGTCTGGTCCCCAGTAGAGTGCATGTGAGAGGCAACCACACATTGATATTTCTCTCCCTTTCTTTCTGCCTCCCTTCCCCTCTGTCTAAAAATAAATAAATATTTTTTTAAAAAATTATTAAAATAAAAAGAAGTGTGCAGTCAAGGACAAGAGCAGAGTTTGGGACAAGAGCCACAAGTCCCAATCGATGTTTTTGAATGTCTTGTCTTTGAAAAAATATTATTTCAATTAATAAAATTTCTTATGTCAGTTCATAATTTTTGCCTGAACCAGAGGCTTGGTAATGGGTGATTGAAATAAAAATTGTGATTTTGTGTTTTGGAATTGTGAATGGTTAAACAAGTTTGATGAATATAAGTGTCATGAGAATTCAAAGGAATGATTAGAATGGAACTTGACAGACCAAATGCATCAGTGTCATTTAGGCTCTGGTTAGAACTACACATTCTCAGGTCCTCCCTCAGACTTATTGAATCAGGAACTTTGGGGATGGGGCTCAGCAACCTGAGTTTTATAAGCCCTGCAGGCAATTCAGATGCTTCCTAAAGTTTGAAAACCACTGCTTTAGTGGAAATTTTGCCTTAGTACAAGGACTTCCCTTCTTAACAGAGGGTGATTCAACCTCTGGTTGGCTCTTTCTATTAAGCAGAGACCTTGCCTCAGAGTGAGGGAGACTGCCATACTTTTGAATAGATTTAACTGGTAAATTATTTTGCCTGCCTCCTCATAATTTCCATTCTCTGAGCTGTGTTTTTCACGGCACAGCCTGGAGCTCCCATGCTCCCCCTTTGTGTCCACTCACAGAGGACAGACTCCACTCTCTGCAAATTGTCCTCTGGTTGTGTTTCTGCTTGTCTGGATCCTCCTTGACATTTCAGGTTTGGTCTCAACAGAATGGATGTATTACTGTGTATGTGGATGAAGACTGTGCTCATTTTTTGTCTATCATCATTTGTTTACTTATATTGCTCTTTATATAAGATAGAAACATAAATAGGAAAAATACAATCATGTGCCCCTAAGGAACTGGCAGTCAACAAGAAAAGTGATTTATATCACCATAAAGTCATGCTTTGCTCAATCTGATGTAGCCTCATTTTTCACTTATATGGATGGTGATAGCTAGTGGTTTCCATAGATTGAGAATGTCACTGTGGGGAAAGTGATTTACAATGATTCCTTTTTAATTAGCACCTGTATCCTTAAACCATTTGCAAAATGAAAAACGTGTTAAAAGTCAGGAGAACCTATACTTATAAGACCTAAAGATCTTCACCTGAAGAAAAAAACTGCCTGGAAGGGACTGATGTAATAAAAGAATTATAAATGACAGTTCTAATATTGCTGTTACATTTGTTGAAGATGTCAGTGGGTAGGTGGGGTGGATATTCATCCATGATGAGTCCTATATAACACTGATGAGAGAATACATTTAAAACTATTCTTACTTTAGTTCATTAAAAATAAGCTTCTTTGGTTTCAAAGTATTGGTTCTATAGCCTTGGCCACTAGGTGTGGAATTGTGGGTAAACAAAGTGAGTGACAACACAGGTGCCACCTGGGAACAAGAGCCAGAGAAAGTGGTAAGAATCAGGCTTCTAGGTGGAAAGAGGGAAGTGAGAATAAACTGTGAATACTCTGAATTTCACATCAAAATAGTGGGCAAGAAGGAATGGAAGTCAGGAAGAACCAAGAGAACAGATGAGATGGAAAGGCCTGTGTTCAGTAGAGGCAGTGCTAGACCCTGAGGTTTGGGCAAAGTTGGTGGTTAAGTCTTCTGTATGTGGGCATGTCACCTCTTTCAGCCACTCTTAGAAATCAACCACCATTTAGAATACATGGGATGTGGGGAAGTTGGGAGGGAGGCGGGACCTGACTTGTTAGAAGAAGCAGGTCAGTGTTTTCACCACCTGACTGCCACCTTTCTTGGTTGAACGGAGTTTCATCTGGGCAGAAAATTCACTCCAAAGCCAAGGGAATATTGTGAAGGGTGGCTTCCTGGAAGCCCCAAATGGACAGTCCTGTGGATGAGTTGGCTTCTAAGTGTCATGAGTAAAAGACTTGGTGAAATTTATACTACAAAGCATCACAAAGTTTCCACTGACCATCATGTGGTTTCCAGAGTCTTTATTTTTTACCTGGCTGTACATACTTTTTGACACAAGAACCCATTCTTTTCAGCTGGCAAAGGCTGGGGAACTACCCTTAATCAACTGGCCCTGGTACTGAGCTGGAAATCAGGAATCAGGATTGTGACTGGATTGTGGTGCCTCTGTTTCCAATTTAGTCATCCTATGTTTACACCAGTTTTGAGCCTTGGAGTGGTGTCTCTGTTGGAAACTTTTTGTTCAGTTGTGTGTTTTTTCTTTGATTCATTAATGCAACTAAAAAGCTATTAATCTATTACTTCTCCCCCTCTTTGTGTTATGGTATCAATTTTTATTTATTATTTTATATTGTTATTATTTATGGCATCCTGTCCTAGCCTAATGTTTATCTCCTCTCTGTTTTGGTAGGAGTCAAACCATAAGTGGCCTAGGTAGGTGAAAATCCTGCCACATTGCCTCTTTCTGCCTTTCTTTAGCTGGTGGGAGCAGTTACTCTGCTCTGGCCACATTTCCTGCCTGCCCTCTGCTTTCCCAGCTGCCATAGAGCCAACTGCAGGAACTGTGTGAAGCTTCTGAGAAGGAGCCCCTGACTTGGAACAAGTGAAATTTAAGTGAGAGAAGTTGTGGCAGCTGTGAAATCAGAGGTGGACAAAAGGAGGTACAAATTGTCAAAAATTCTGATGATTCTTGGAAATGTCAGAGTTGGACAGCCCAAGAAAAGTTACACATTCTAAAAACATGCTCTTGTACCCTGGGTGGGTGGCTCAGTTGGTTGGAGTGTCTCTGTGTACACCAAGAGGTTGCATGTTTGATCCCCAGTCAGGGCACATACCTGGGTTGCAGGTTCAATCAACCATCTCTCCGCCCCCTTCCTCTCACTGTAAAATCAATAAACACACCCTTGGTGAGGACTGAAAAATAAAAAAACATGCTCTTGTGATATCATAAAATGAAGTTTCCTTGTTGCAATTTCAGGTAATTTTTCTGAAGGCATTTGGGATAAGAAAATAAAGAGATTTCCATGAAATTATATATAATTGTTAATATATATTTAATAACATTTAAGATGACTGATAACAGTATTGGCACAGCAGGTCTCTGTCCCAATGAACATATTTTATGTTGGCACACTTCATGGAGCTCAGGAATTCACATGGGGTCAATAGCAGAGCACATGGGATCTTGAGATCAGCAGCAAGAGCCTCTAGAAATTCTGACACCATTCATAATATCCTACCTATGCTTTCTTAACACTTTTGTCAGCAGGTCATGGGGGTAAATGTATGATTTCATCTTAGTAGTTTAAAATGTACTCAAAGATATTGAAGCCTGTCATTCAACTGATGCATGTATTAAAGGTAATTGATAAAGCCTTTATTTGCTGGGTGATGTTAAATACTGAGCCTACACCAAAGTGCATTCTGTAGTGGAGTGATGAGAAGATGTAGATTTGAAACTTTGACCCCAACCACTTACTGTCACTGGGCCTCTTCTTCCACATATGGAACAAGCTTCTGATGGTATCCAGTGGCTACGAATGCCACAGTTCTACAAATTCTTTGCTTAATCTAGGTGTTTGGGGGTGGATGGGTATTTTGCACATATTCTTTCTCTCCCAATTTCATGGAGCTGTTAGATGGAAGAGTGTCTGTTTGCTTGTCTTTTGTCTCCTCTAAACTGTCTTTAGAGTTTGACCGATGGCTTTAAGGGACAACTATTCAGGGAACAAATAGATTGTTCGTAACTGAAGCATGAGGGTCAGAAGAGGCATTGTTAGAAGAAGCCTTGTGTGACAAGGAGGGTGTGCTTATTTTTCTGGCTAGAAAATACTCTTGCTTGTTCTCTTAAAGCTGGACTCTTATTGGCCGAAGATGTAGATCCAAAGAGAATATTAACCTGAAAGTAATAGAGTGTGAATTTTACGGGCTCTGGACCATTCAGGGCTCAGTTGGTCCTTTTCAATGGGGATAGCTATTTCCTCCCTTCTTCATTCTCTGGCAGAGGGGCTGTGCACAGTGACACTCTCCTGCAGAACCAGGTCTTTTTACTGTTGGTCCTGGCTCATTGTAGAAGAGGTTGAGCTTTATTTGAGTAACTAACTCTTCCATAAGGTTTTAATGGCAGCCTGAGTGGAGTCCTTACAATTCTTCATCAAACCTGTAACCTATTTAAAAGTCCAGTTAAAATTTCCTGTATTCGTTTGCCTCTGGTTCTCCAAAATCACAATGCTGTCCCGTTGTAAATTTCTGTCACCCCTGTGGGTATAGAACCCCTCTTCTGGACTAACCATGGGCTAATGTGAGGTAGGTCCCATTCTTTCTGCAGGAGCCAGTCATCTACAGTGGCTTTTATTCATATTATTTACCTTTTGGTACCTTGCACTGCTCCTCTTACACATAAGTCCCTAACAGGTTATTTTTTGAATGTGAGAATGAACACTTGTGAATAAATGATTTCTAGGAAAGTTTAGAAACTTCATTATTTCTAGTTGTTCCCAAATTTCCATTATTCCAGGTAGGGGCCTGAGAGATACTATAATCCAAGTTGTTCACTTTATAGCCTAGCTTCACTTCTGAGAGAAGTTTTCAAAGAAACACAGTTGCAAATGCCTTTTTTAGAGAGCAAAACTGGAGACTGTTTACTTCCATGGGATGGAGAGTAACAGTAAGAGGTTTAATCAATGTGGATCTTTTAAATGTGAAGACATCTGTGCATCAATTTCATCTCTTTCCTCCTCTCTCTCAACTCCTTTGTCTAATCTTTTACTTCATTATTGTTTGGTCTCCCGTGTCAAATAAAGCACCTTTTATGTTGAGTACAATTGGCCCAGTAACAAGTTTGTCTAGTCTAAAGTGCTGAGCAAACATTAACCCATCTGCCTCCAGGTGACCCCACCTCGAACACCTTGTTTAAACACCCTATTTGTCCCAGATAACCCTGCTGGGCAGGAGCAAGGAGAACGAGAGCAAACACAGGAGAGCTGAAATATCTGTTGGGGTGTGTTGCATACTGATGTTTTCCCTGATGTAAAAGGTCTTAAGTCCTAATTGTTTACAGTTCAAAAGTCTTCCAAAGGGAGATTAAGGGTGAAATGCACGAAATAGGAAATGGCTGAATGCCATTCAGGTGGTGAGAGCTTTTGATGATGAGTGGTCTAAAATATTTCAAAATAACAAAATCCAAAGATTTTATTACCAAAGTAAAATTAAGCAACAAATTCTTCAGACTCTCCATAAATCAGAAATTACCACCTCCCAACAAAATAAAAATATCTGGCTGAGTTTGGGGAGTGAAGAAGATATTAATTTATCTAAATGACATGTTGACTACAGCTGCTCTCAGGAGGTTGTTTTTTCTTGTTTCATCTGAGAAGTCTAGCTTATCCCTCCTCTCTGCCTTTGAAACTTGTTACATTTTAAAAGGCCCATTCCAATTTTATCACAAGAAATGGAATTTGTGGAGTTCATAGTTATGTCAGCCCTCTACACTTAAAAAAATTTTAATAAAAGAAATACTGTATTCTAAAATTAGGATATTTAATGATATTTAAAATACTCAAAAATTGTAATTACAATGGAAATTTGAACAATCCCACAGATTCATGTTTCTAATTTATGTACAAATTTTAGCAAGCAACTTCAGTTCTGTGGGCTTAGTTTCCTTGTCTACATAATGCAATGTATTTGGTGACCTTAGTGCTAATGCTTCTTTATTTTTACCATGTATACAGTATCTCAATTACTTTAATACTGGCTTAAAAAAATCATAGTTAAAGAAAATTGAAGTGGTTGTACTAATCCAATAGCTTGGAGTTTTAAAATATCATCACTATTTCATTTGTGATGCTTCAGGGAGATTATGGCAACATACATCATTTTTTTCTTTTTCTCATGTGTGTGTGTTGAGTGTTTGTGTGTGAGTGTGTGTGATTGAGTGTGTATCTTCTACCTAGCAAAAAAGTACACATCTTCAATGCACCTAATGTCTTTAAATGTGTTTTACAGAACTTGCTCTTTAAATGCCAATTTAATAGCAAATAATTCTTTAAAAATGGCCCAGAGTTGTAATATTTTCAAAGAGAATGTATAATATAACTTCGGTCCTATTTTCATCCAATAAGTAAGATGTAAATATGAGATTGTCATCTAAGATAAATGGAAATTGGCACCTATATCTTCTGAATAGTTTCTTGGAGATTCAATGAATATTCCAGCTCCTGTGAAAGCCTGGCTGGGATCCTGGTGTTGAGGGTAAAGGGTGACTCTACATCATGATCTTCCCCTGTCCCAGCACCTTTGTGGTGAAAAGATTAGTGCTGATGTCTAGCCTTCCTCACATTCCCTTTTGGGAGCAATGTGTAAATCAAAATTAAAAACACTTAAAATTTTAAAAACATATTTTATTGATTATGCTATTACCGTTGGCCCATGCCCCCTTTAATCCCCTCCACCCTGCAACCCCCTTCCACCAACTTTCACCCCGCTTAGTTCATGTCCATGGGTCATACATATAAGTTCTTTGGCTTCTACATTTCCTATACTATTCTTAACTTCCCCCTGTCTATTTTGTATGTACCATTTATGCTACTTGTTCCCTGTACCTTTTCCCTCCCGCTCCCCACTGATAATCCTATATGTGATCTCCATTTCTGTGATTTTGCTTCTGTTCTAGTTGTTTGCTTAGTTTTTGTTTTTGTTTTAGGTTCAGTTGTTGATACTTGTGAGTTTTTTTGTCATTTTATTGTTCATATTTTTTATCTTCTTTTTCTTAGATAAGTCCCTTTAATGTTTCATATAATAAGGGCTTGGTGATGATGAACTCCTTTAACTTGACCTAATCTGGGAAGTACTTTATCGGCCTTCCATTATAAATGATAGCTTTGCTGGATGGAGTGATCTTGGATGTTGGTCCTTGCCTTTAACAACTTCTAATACTTCTTTTCAGCCCCTTCATTTTCTTTTCCTTCCTTCCTTCCTTCCTTCCTTCCTTCCTTCCTTCCTTCCTTCCTTCCTTCCTTCCTTCCTTCCTTCCTCCCTTCCTCCCTCCCTCCCTTCCTTCCTCCCTTCCTTCCTTCTTTCAACATTTTTTAATGTTTTTCAAGTACAGTTTTCTGCCTTTCCCCCCCACTCCTCTTTTTACCACCCCAGGCCTCCCCACCTCCCTCCCCTGTTTCCACCCTGCCCCTTGTTATTGTCCATGTGTCTTTTATAATTGTTTCTGCAAACCCTTCACACTTTTCCCCTATAATACCCTCCCCTCTCCCCTCTGGTCACTGTCAGACTGTTCTTAATTTCAATGTCTTTGGTTATATATTCCTTGCTTGTTCATTTTGTTGATTAGGTTCCACTTAAAAGTGAGACCATATGGTATTTACTTTCACTGCCTGGCTTCTTTTACTTAGCATAATGCTCTCCAGATCCATCCATGCTGTTGCAAAGGGTAGGAGTTCCTTTATTCTTTCTGCTTCATAGAATTCCATTGTGTAAATGTCCCAACATTTTTTGGTCCATTCATTAACTGATGGGCTCTTAGGTTGCTTCCAGCACTTGGCTATTGTAAATTGTACTGCTAGGAACGTTGGGGTGCGTAGGTACTTTTGGATTGGTGTTTCAGAGTTCTTAGGATATAATCCTAGCAGTGGAGCTGCTGGGTCAAATGGCAGTTCCATTTTTCATTTTATGAGAAAATTCCATACTGTTTTCCATAGCTATTGCACCAGTATACAATGCCACCAACAGTGCACTAGGGTTCCCTTTTCTCCACAACCTCTCCAACACTTGTTTGTTGTTTTGTTTATGATGGGCATTCTCACTGGTGTGAAGTGGTATCTCATTGTGGTTTTAATTTGCACCTCTCTGATGGCCAGCAATATTGAGTGTCTTTTCATATGTCTCTGGACCCTCTGTATGTCCTCCTTGGAGAAGTGTCTGTTCAAGTCCTTTGCCCATTTTTTAACTGAGTTGCTTGTCTTCATCTTTTTTTTTTATTCTTTAAACATTTTATTTATTCATTTTTAGAGAGAGGGGAAGGGAGGAACAAAGGGTGAGAAACATCAATGTGTGGTTGCCTCATGTGGCTCCCACTGGGGACTTGGCCCACAACCCAGGCATGTACCCTGACCAGGAATCCAACTGGCGACCCTTTAATTTGAAGCCCGAGCTCACTCCACGGAGCTACACCAACCAGGGCAGGTTGTGTGTCTTCTTAGAGTGGAGTCATATGAGTTCTTTACATATTTTGGATGTCGAACCCTTGTCCAAGGTGTCATTGGCAAATGTTTTCCCATATTGTTGGTTCTCTTTTTATTTTCATGCTGTTTTCTTTAGCCATGCAGAAGCTTTTTATTTTGATGAAATCCCATTTGTTTATTCTTTCCTTTATGTCCCCTGCTCTAGGGAACATATCAGTGAAAATATTGCTGCATGGAATATCTGAGTTTTCCTGCTTATGTTCTCCTCTAGGATTTTAATGGTGTCATTACTTATATTTAAATTTTTTATCCACCTTGAGTTTACTTTTGTGTATGATGTAAGTTGGTGCTTGAGTTTTATCTTTTTGCATGTAGCTGACAAGCTCACCCAACACCATTTGTTGAAGAGGCTATTTTCACCCCATTTTATGCTGCTGCCAGCTTTATCAAATATTAATTGACCATAGAGACTTAGGTTTATTTCTGGGCTCTCTATTCTGCTTCACTAGTCCATATGTCTGTAATTATGCCAGTACCAGGCTGTTTATATTACAGTGGCCTTGTAATATAGTTTGATAGCAGGAATTATGATCCTTCCTACTTTGTTCTTCTTTCTCAAAATTGCAGCAGCTATTCAGGGTTGTTTATGATTCCATATACATTTTTGATGTATTTGTTCTATATCTGTGAAATATGGCATTGGCACTTAAATAGGGATTGCATTGAATCTATAAATTGCTTTGGGTAGTATGGACATTTTGATGATGTCAATTCTTCTGATCCATGAATATGGTACGTGCTTCCATTTGTTTGTATCTTCCTTAATTCTTTCTTCAATGTTGTGCAGTTTTATGAGTACAGGTATTTTACCTCCTTGGTTAGGTTTATTCCTAGGTATTTTATTTTTCTTGTTGCTTTATCAAATGGGATTTTTCCCCCTGATTTCTGTTTCTGGTGTTTCATTGTTGGTATGCAAAAATGCCTTTGATTTCTGAATATTGACATTGTATTCCACTGTTTTGCCAAGTTAATTTATTTGGTCGAGTAGATTTTTGGTACAGTCTATAGGATTTTCTATGTACACTGTCATGTCATCTGCAAACAATGACAGTTTTGCTTCTTCTTTTCCAATGTGGATGCCTTTTATTTCCTTTTCTTGTCTGATTGCTGTGGCCAGGCCTTCCAATACTATATTGAATAGAAGTGGTAAAAGTGGACAACCTTCTGTTGTTTCTGATCTTAGTGGGAAAGTTTGTAGTTTTTGTCCATGGAGTATGATGTTGGCTGTAGGGCTCAGGTATATAGCCTTTATTATGTTGAAGAATGCTCCCTGTATTCCCACTTTGCTAAGTGTTTGTTTTTTTATCATAAATGGGTGTTGTACCTTATCAAATGCTTTTTCCACATGTATTCATATGATCATGTGATTTTTGTTTTTGCTTTTGTTTATGTGGTGTATTATGTTTATTGATTTGTGAATATTGTACCATTCTTGCATCCCTGGGACGAATCCCATATAGTCATGGTGTATGATCTTTTTAATGTATTGTTGGATGCAGTTTGCCAATATTTTGTGGAGGATTTTAGTGTTTATGTTCATCAGTGATATTTCCCTGAAGTTTTCTTTTTTTGTTGTATCTTTATCTGGTTTTGGGATTAGGATGATGTTGGCTTCATAAAAAGAGTTTTGGAGTCTTCCATCTTCTTGGACTTTTTGGAATAGTCTGTGAAGTCTAGGGGTTAGTTCTTCCTTGAATGCCTTGTAGAATTCTCATGTGAAACTGTCTGGTTCATACCTTTTGTATGTTGGGAGTTTTTTGATTATTGCTTCAATTTTGTCTGCTGTTATTGGTCTGTTCAGGCTGTCTCCTTCTTCATTCAGTTTTGGAAGATTATATTTTTCTAGAAATTTGTCCATTTCACCTAGGTTTTCAAATTTCTTGGCATGTGGCTGTTTTGTAGTAATTCTTTACAATCCTTTGTATTTCTGTGGTATCTGTTGTAATCTCTCCTCTTTCATTTCTGATTGTGTTTATTTGGGTCCTCTGTCTTTTTTTTTCTTGATGAATCTGCTTAAGGCTTGTCAATTTTGTTTATCTTTTCAAAGAACCAGTTCCTGGCTTTATTAATCCTTAGAACTGCGCTTTTAGTCTCTAAGTCATTTAATTCTGCTTTGATCTGGATTATTTCCTTCCTTCTACTTGCTCTGGGATGCCTTTTTTATTGCTCCTTGAGTTCTTGTAGGCGTTTGTTAGGATGTTTATTTGAAATGTTTCTATCATTTTTAGCTAGGCCTGTATCACTATGAACTTCCCTCTTGGACTGCCTTTGCTGTGTCCCATAAGTTTTGGATGGATGTGAGTTTATTTTCATTTTTGATTTCTTCCTTGATCTCATTTTTGACCCATTCATTGTTGAATAGAATGCTATTCAATCTTCATGAGTTTGAGTGTTTGGAGTTTTTTCCTTGAGACTGGTTTCTAGTTTCAGCCTCTTGTGGTGAGAGAAAATGCTTGATATGATTTCAATTTTCTTGAATTTATTGAGGAATATTTTGTGTCCTATCATGTTATGTGTCTTTGAAAATGTCCCATGTGCATTTAAAAAGAATGTGTATTTTGCTTCTTTGGGATGAAAGGCTCTATGTATATCTGTTAAGTTCATTTGATCTAGGACATTTTTCAATGCAACAATATCATAATTGATATTTTATTTGGAAGATCTATCCCTTTTTGACAGTGGGGTGTTGAAATTTCCTATTATAATTGTGTTGCTGTCAACATCTTTGTTGAAGTCCTCCAAGAATTTCTTTATGTATTTGGGTGCTCCTATGTTGGGTGCATATATACTTACAATGTTTATATCTTCTTGATGGACTTTTCCATTGAGTGTTATGAAGTGTTCTTCTGGGTCTATTTTTATTGCCAATTTTTTGGAAGTAAATTTTGTCTGATATGAGTATTGCTACCCTGGCTTTATTTTCCTGTCCCTTTTTTTGGAGTATTTGTTTCTAGCCCTTCACTTTCATTCTATGTAGGTCTTTTTTTCTGAGGTGGATCTCTTGTAGGTAGCATATGTGTGGGTCATGCTTTCTTATCCATTCAGCTATTCTATGTCTTTTGATTGGAGCATTCAATCCAGTTACATTTAAGGTTATTGATAGGTAGTTATTCGTTGTCATTTTTTGTACCTGTGTTCCTCTGTCTCTCACTCTTTTCCTTCCTTTTCTTAAAGCAGTCCCTTTAGCATCTCCTGTAGAGCTGGTTTGTTGGAGGTGTATTCTTTTAGACGTTTTTCATCTGTGAAGCTCCTTATTTGGGCTTCCTTCTTAATTGAGAGTCTTGCTGGGTAAAGTAGCCTTGGTTCCAGGCCTTTGCTTCTCATTACTTGGAATATTTATTGCCATTCCCTTGTGGTTTGGAGTGTTTCCGTTGAGAAGTCAGCTGCAAGCCTTATCGGGGTTCCCTTGTATGTTACTTCCTGTTTCTCCCTTGCTGCCTTTAAGGTTCTCTTTGTCTTGGAATTTTGCCATTTTTTAAATTATGATGTGTCTTGATGTGGGCCTCTTTGGGTTCCTCTTGGTTGAGCCTCTCTGGATTTTGTGGATTTGTATGACTTGTTCTCTCTTCAAATTAGGGATTTTTTCAGTCATCACTTTTTCAAACATGTTTTCTATCCCTTGCTCTTCTTCTCCTTCTGGTATCCTTATTGTATGGATATTATTATGTTTCATGTTGTCTTGCAGCTCCCTTACCACCTCTTTGTTCTTTCTGAGTCTCTTTTTCTTTTTTTGCTTTTTCCAGGTGTTTTTTTCTACCTTGTACTCTAGTTCACCAATTCAATCCTCTGTTTCATCCAGCCTGCTTGTAATTTCTTCCATTGTGTTTTTTATCTGAGATTTTATTGTTCATTTCTTCCTGGTTTTTGTTTATATTTCTATCCTTTTTCATGCTGATGTAGTTCTCACTCAGTTCCTTGTAGTTGTTTGTGAGTTCCTTGAGCATCTTTATAACCATTATTTTGAACTCTATATCTGATAGATTGCTTACATCCATTTTGTTTAGCTCTTTTAGGGGGGAGTTTTCCCTTCCTTTTGAATGAATGTTCTTTTTTTTTTGTTTCTCCATTTTATATGGCTCTTTTTTGTTGTTTCTGTACTTCCTGATATTTTGCCTTTCTGCCTGTTTTTGTAGGGTGAACTTCTATGTTGGGAATTCTATGAGGTTCAGTGGTCTGGTCTCTTCGATTTCCTTGTCTGGTTGCTCTAGGTTTTCCCTTTCCTCTGTTTGTGTGGGGTCTCTTGTTGTACTTAGGTTTGTACCTTTTGGTGCTTCCTTTTTTGGTGGTTTTTCTTCTCTAGCAGGTATACTGATTTTCACAGTTCCCACCTATTTTTGTATGTGATCAGTGGCAGGGGGTAGGCAAAATGGATTAAGACAGTGGGAGAGTATTTTATGTGATTTAAAATACCAGCAAGTAGAGAAGAGATAGATTCTTTGGAGAGGTATAGTGTTAACTGTTATATTTTACTCAACTAGTCACTTTTTATAAAAGGTGAAAGAAAGACCACACTCTTGTTAGGGGGAAGATGGTTGTGAGCTGAATCCAGAAAACAAAGCACTTGTGCACAGTTGGATGATGAAATATAGTGAGAGTAAATGATAGAAAGTAGGCATAGTGTGAAAAAGAATAGAGTTAACCATAATAATAATAATGCTCAGGATTGAAGTGAAGTGGCCTAAGATCAGGGAGGGGTGCTGTGTAGTATGTACAATTTTATGGAAGAACAATTATTTACAATAGTACTGGAACAACAATAATGTGACAAGAAATATATGATTTGGATAACCAGACTAGAAAGTACCAGATCAAGACTTGTATGTTATTGGAACATGGGTGAAGTGAAAGAAGGAAAATTAAAATACAATAAAGAGAATAATGAAAACCAGTCAAAGAATGTAATTAAATAGAGAAATAAAACAAGGAAAACTAAACACAAGGATGAGAAATAAAAAAATACTAATAGAATAAAAGTGGTAAAGTAATGAAAAGATAATAATAATAATACACATAAACATTAAAATACCAGCTCCAAAGGATAACAAAGTGGCATTTGTCTGTTTCTCAGTTTTTTGGGGTTAGCCTTTGCTCCCCCATCAGTCTGTCTCTGGGCCCTTCACAATTCCACGTCTTATTGTCTTATGTTTAGGAAGAAAAAAGTAAAAGTAAAAAAAAATATATATATATATATATATATATATATATATATATATATATATATAGATCTATATATATATATATATAGAGAGAGAGAGAGAGAGAGGGGGGGATCCAAAAAGAAAAAGAGTAAAAGACAGAAAACTGTCTTGAACAACAATTAAAATAAAAATAAAAAAAAGAAATAATAAACCTCTTGCTGACTTTAAACTTGTTTAGCAAGTTTTGTTGGTCTTCCTGGATGCCACAGGAAGAGGGGGGCTGGGCTTCACTTTTGTCCCTTCCTATAGTTTTGAGAGGATGGGGAACAGGTCTGGGTCACAATTTCCCAGCCTCCACTTGCCCAGGTCCTCTGTGAGCTGCCAGGCTCAAATCGGTCACTGTGCCCCTGGGTGCACAGCATGAGTCAATCTTGGGTGCAGAGCCTGAGACAAGCTGGGCACGTGTGGTTCTGCTCAGCTATTATTCAGTCTCTGTGTATGCGCAGCTGAAAATTCCCTAGGGGCTCACTAGCCACCGCTGAGAGCTCCTTTCAGAGCATCTGCCCACTGTTCTTAACAAGTGCCCAGCTTTTCACACAGCCCAGAGACTAACTGAGTCAAGGTCCGACACTGCCCAAATCCTCCCTTCTCCAGGTGTTGCCTGGCACCTCAGTTTCTCTGGTGCTGTTGTCCACAGTCCCAGAGGATTTGTACTGCCTCTGTGTGTCCCCCACTTCATCTCTATCCCCATCCCAGGGACTTGCAGCATCCAGGTCCTTCCTGGTACTGGTCTACCCTCCCTGCTCTGGTATGGGAGGGAGCTGGTGATCTAACTCTCCTCCCTGTATCCTGCAGCAAGTGTCAGGCTGGAGCCACAGTGGCCTAGGTCCTTGTGAAGATCCCAGGGACCTTACCATCCCAAAGCAATCTCCTCACCATCTGTTTTTCAATGTCCTCTGCAATTTTCTGCCTCCAAACTTCATATAAACTGGGATTCCATTGGCTGTTCACTCTGTTCCTCAGAAGATCGACTAGGTTTTCCAGCTGGGTGCAGGGAAAACTGGGTTCCACTTCCACCTACCTCACCATCACCTTCTCCCCATCTTCTTGCCTGTAAGGCTTCTTTTGAGAAATCAGCTGATAGTCTTATGGGAATGCCTTTGTAGTTAACTGTCTCTTTTTCTCTTGGTGCTTTTAAGATTCTCTCTTTCTCTTTAATCTTGGGTAATGTAATTATAATGTGCCTTGGTATGTCCTTTCTTGGGTCCAACTTCTTCTGGACTTTCTGAGCTTCCTAGCCCTTCTGGAAGTCATTTTTCTTTTGCCAGATTGGGGAAGTTTTCCTTCATTATGTTTTCAAATAAGTTTTCAATTTCTTTCTCTTCCTCTTCTCCTTCTGGCACCCATATGATTTGAATGTTAGAATGTTTAAAGTTGTCCTGGAAGTTCCTAAGCCTCTCCTCATTTTTGAATTCTTGCTTCTTCATTCTGTCCTGGTTGAATGTTTCCTTCTTCCTTCTGGTACAAACTGTTGATTTGAGTCCCAGTTTCCTTCCTTTCAACTGTTGGTTCCCTGTACATTTTCCTTCATTTCATTTTGCATAGCCTTCACTTCTTCCTCTATTTTGCAACCATACTCAACCATTTCTCTGAGCATCCTAATTACCAGTGTTTTGACTATGCATCTGGTAGGTTAGCTATCTCTTCATAGCTTAGTTGTGCTTTTTTGGAGCTTTGACCTGTGCTTTCCATTGGGCCATTTTTCTTTGTCTTGGTGTGCCTGTTACATAGTAAGGGGTGGAACTTTTGGTATTCACCAGTGTGTGGCAAAGTGTTTGCTGTGTTGTGGCACTGTATGTGGGGGAGGAGTCAGAGAGGGAACAGTGCTGCTTGCTCAGCTCTCAGTGGGCTTTCAGTCAGTTCCCCCACTACCCACAAACAAATTGGGCCCTTCTGGTGCTGATTCCTGGGTTGGTGGGTTTGTGTACATTTTAGGACCCTATGGGTTTCTCCAAGTAACACTTCTGTGAGACTGGGAGTTTCTCCTGCCACAGGAACCCTAACAGGTATTTCAGTTAGAGGTTTTCAGGCTTTATTTCCCCCTGGGTTGTGCCATCAGTCATGCTTCCCAATTGTTCCTCCCATTTATCTGCATGCAAATGTGGTCTGCCAGCCCCTGGTCTGCCAGCCACTGTCTTGCCCAACCGGATTTTCCAGCTGCTGCCTTGCCTCATATCCTCTCCACCCTGGCTGCCCTTCTCTGCCCCTCCTACTTGTCTGGATGAATGTTTCTTCTTTAACTCCTTAGTTGTGGGACTTCCATACAGTTTGACTTTCTGATAGTTCTGGTTGTTTTTTTGTTTTTAAATTTGTTGTTGTCCTTCTTTTCATTGTGCGAGGAGGCACAGTGTATCTACCTATGCCTCTATCTTGGCCCAAAGTTCCAAAGTTAAAAACACTTTTAATTCTAAAACAGCAAAGCTCTTATGATCCTCCATCACTTCTTCTGTGCATTTTAAAAAATATTCAAATACCCAGTTATTCCAAATGTTAATTATTTTGGTGTTTTTGTGCCACTGCTTTGCCTTAATAGGCATTCAGAATGCTGTTTACATGTGCTCACATCTGGTGGCCACGATGAAGGGCAAACTTTGTTTCAACCAGGGCAAGGATGGACATTCTCATAGATGAGCTTCCTGGATAACAGACTACCCATAGACATTTCTGCTTTTTTGCAGGTATTGCATAGTACTAGGCAGATTCGGAGCCAAACTCATTTCCTGGCCCACATCCCATGTTTATATGACACTTTTTTTACTTCATAGATCACTGTTCTATTACCAAAGAATATGACACAGGAACAGCCAGATGGAAGAGATACATGGGGAAAAGCTTGGGGAAAGGGTATGGAGCCTCCATGCTGTGTCCAGATGTGCCTCTCTCCCCACATCTCCACATGTTCACCAACCTGGGAGCTCTCCCAAAAAAGGACCAAAGTTCTGTCTTTCTGGATATTTGTTGAGGCTTCATTACAGAGTCAGAATTGACTAAGCCTTTGGCCATTCTTATTGATTCAACCTCTATCCCCTCTATCTTCCCTGTGGTGTGTGTGTAAGAGCATGAGGTGGGCCAGAAAGTCCAATTCTCTAATCATATGGTTGACTCCATTGGCACTAGCCCCCATCCTTAGGTGCTTCCAAAAGTTATATAGCATTTTTCTACCTAAAACACTGATAAGTCAAGGAGTAATGAGAGTATTTATGAAGTGCATACATGATAATATTTATATACATAAGGGTCCATAAATGTTTATAAATCTTCAAATGAAGATTATGCAAATTTTCCTGATAATGCAAATTTGCAAATTTTCAAATATTTTCACTATAGAATGGTGGATAATTCATCCAGCTTTTTCCTTTGTGTTACAAGTACATTTGACCAAAATTTTGTTAGCTAAAATTTTCCAGACATTTCACTCTTTCAAAATAGATTTTCTTAATTTTTTTGCATAAAATCATAAAGTTATAAAATCTTAATTATGCAAATAATATTTGAGCATGAAACACTTAGAAACATCTCATTGTAAATGGCTAAACCAGTTGAGAATCTGGAAAAACATTGTATTCAATTTCCAGTTTTAGAAAATATTATTTAACATTGTGTAGTACAGCTACACATGCAAATATCAATCTGCTATGGGTCAAGCCACATTTTCTGGGATGGGCCACAGTAAATAAAACTTATAAAATGATTATTATGGAACTGGAGAGCATTATGCTAAGTGAAATAAGCTAGGCAGTGAGGGACAAATACCATATGATCTCACCTTTAATAGGAACTTAATCAACAAAAGAAAAAAGCAAACAAAATATAACCAGAGACATTGAAATTAAGAACAATCTAACAATAGCCAGAGGGGAGGTGGGAGGGGACAGTGAAGAAAAGGGTATTCAGGAACTACTATAAAAGACACATGGGCAAAGCTGAGGGAGAGGGTGGAAGCAAGGAAGGGAGGTGGGTTTGGCTGGGGTTGGGGGGAGTGGTGGGGAGAAAATGCAGATAACTGTAATTGAATAACAATAAAGTAATGAAAAATGATTATGAGTGACCTTAAGTTAGTGCTTTGCTTGTTAAAGGGTAACAGTCTTACAAGGACATGGAAGTTAGTAAGAGTACCCTTATACATAGCAAAGTCAGTGTTTCCAAATTTCTCCATGGAGTATAACTTGATGTCAATGGGAAAGTATCCTCCAAAATAACATAAAACACATAGAATGTGTTTAAGTGCATAAAATCAAAATAGGATGTTTTGACACCTTTATGGCTTTATATGCTATCTAGTAGAGCCAACATCTCAGTCCATGTTTGAACTTGCTTTGATTTTTAAAAAATTTTCACATGTTCCTAAGAAATAGGTTCCAGAAGCTTAGTAAAGTGTAAGGAGAAAAAGTTAATTCAGTCATGTAGGGATGCCAAGATGGAAAGTGGTCAGAACCCTTTTCCATGTATCTACATAACAAAAATAGCTGGTGTTTTGAATTTCAGTTTTGCCCAAATTGTAGCATTTTTCAAGAAAGAAGATGATACAGGAACCATTTATGTGTATGAATTTGTCCTCCAAATCATTTTTGTGAGGGATCTGTTTTACAGACTTTTCCAGTTTAGTATCCTCTGTGATGCTGCATGATGTAAAATGACACTTTCAAAATATTAAAAAAGTTCTTAAGCACAGTTCACATTCAATACTAGATTATTTTCAGGGGCACACCTGATAAGTCTGGTACCCACCTGACACCATACATGGTTATTACAATATTATTGCCTATGTTCCCTATGCTGAAATTTATATCCTCATGACTCCTTTTGTAACTACCAATTTGGATTCTTAATCCCTTCACCTTTTTTACACATGCCCTCAATCCCCTCTCCTCTGTCAACTGTCTTTAATTTGTCTTGAAATTGGAGAAATTGTATTTTTTTTGTTTTGAAAGCTAATGATCTTTTCTCTTTTTATCTGCATTGTAATCATTTAGATGCTGTATGTATCAGGTTGACTTTAGATTTGTTTTTCTGTGCCTTTTGTAGGAAAGGCAATCTATATAATTCTGTCAAGAAACATAGTTTATGGAGTAAAGGTATTTTCCTGCTCATATTTGCTAGCTGGTTTCTTGTAACTTTTGAGGAACATGAAATTGTTGCTAGAGCAATTTGTGGTATATGAATAAGCATGATAAACATTTTCAAGGAATCATGTCTTAAGAAGTGCTGTGACTTATTTTGTCCCTCTTTGGGCCCTTGGGTTTTGCCAGCAACTTTGATTGGTATCCTCTTGGCTCAGAGATCTCTCTTAGTCATACCAAATGCATTCTTTAATTCAGGATTTACATAAAGACAAAAATCACACTATGGCCAAGAACCATGCACTGCTCATACACATCTATTTCCAGTGTACAGACAACCATAAATAGTACTCCTGCATGTAGCAGGAACACAAGTTACCCTTCTCTTTAAGGACTTTTGGGAACCCTTGATTAAGGAATCAAGAAACTGTCCCTGTCTAGGTTTTACCAGAGGCCCTCTTCTTTCTACATTTGTTAAATTTTTCCCTGCTGTTTTTATCTACCCTGTACTGATGGCCAGCTCCTTTGTCAGGGCATGTCTTCATTCTTGAACTTTTATGAAGTACCTGGTAGGTGTCAGGCACTGAGTAAAGCTGGAAACAGCAATGAAATGTGGTTCCCATCCTCCATAAGCTCTAGTTGGTGAGATCAGCTCCCTGTGGAGTCTCTAACTGCATAGATGTGAAATATTGCTGCCATAGGGCTGCATGTGGCGAGCAGGGCCAACTGAAAAAACAGGGATGTCAGAGAGCTCTCACAGCAAACCAACATCCTAGCCAGAAGAGGGGGTATATAATGATAGCTTTTTACTTTGCATTGTATTGGAAGGAGTACATGCTTCTGTGTTTGTAAATTGCTACATAAAACAATACCTTTGTCAAACTATCAATAAAATATAAACAAATATAAACCAATAGCCTAGTAGGATGCTTAATAGGAAAACAATTATTCCCAGTTATGGCATTTTGTTTTGGAGACAATATACCTACTTTGAAAAAATGTTGCTTCTATGGTACATTTATTTTTTGTTTTCACTTAAAATTTTTTTTATTGTTCTATTATAGTTGTCCCCTTCATTGCACTGCCTTGACCTGCCCACTCCTCACTCCCTCTGTCAATCCCCACCCTGTTGTCCATTACTATTGGTGCTTTACATGTGTTCCTTGACTCGACCCTCCCCCTTATTTTCTGCATTATCCCTCTCCTACCTCTCTTCTAGTCACTGTCAGTTTGTTCCTTATTATCAAGTTTATGATTCTATTTTGCTCATTTGTTTGTTTTGTTCACTAGATTCCACTTATAGGTGAGATCACATGGTATTTGTCTTTTGCTGCCTGGCTTATTTCACTTAGCATAATGATCTCCAGATCCATCCATGCGGAAGAGTAGGAGTTCCTTCTTTCTTTCTTTCTTTTTTTAAAATTTTATTTTAATCATTGTTCAAATACAGTTTTCTCCTTTTTACTCCCAATCCAGCCCCCCTCCCACCCCTCCCCACTTCCCTCCCATTACCATTCTCCCCTGAGTTTATGACCATGTGTCCTTTAAGTTTGTTCCCGTGAACCGTTCCCACTGTCCCCTGAAATTCCCTCTACTCTCTTCTGTGGGCACTGTCAGCCTGACCTCTATTTCAGTGTCTTTGGTTATATTTTGCTTGTTTCTTTGTTTTGTTGTTTAGGTTCCTGTTAAAGGTGAGATCATATGGTATTTGTCTTTCACTGCCTGGCTTGTTTCTCTTAGCATAATGTTTTCCAGCTCCATTCACGCGGTTGTAAAGGGTAGGAGCTCCTTCTCTCTTTCTGCTGCATAGAATTCCATTCTGTAAATGTACCATAATTTTTTGATCCATTCATTTACTGATGGGCATCTTGGTTGCTTCCAGCATCTAGCTATTGTAAATTGTGCTGCTAAGAACATTGGGATGCATAGGTTCTTTTGTATTGGTGTTTTAGTATTCTTAGGATAGAGTCCCAGCAATGGAAATGCAGGGTCAAAAGGCAGATCCATATTTAGTTTTCTGAAGAGGTTCCCTACTGTTTTCCATAGTGGTTGTACCAGTCTGCAGTCCCACCAACAGTGCACCTGGGTCCCCTTTTCTCCACAACCTCTCCAACACTTGTTGCTTGTTGCTTTGTTTCTGATGGCCATTCTGACCAGTGTGAAGTGACCTCATTGTGGTTTTAATTTGCATCTCTCTGATAGCTAGCAATATTGAACATCGTTTCATGTGTCTCTGGACCCTCTGTATGTCGTCTTTGGAGAAGTGTCTGTTCAAGTCCTTTGCCCACTTTTTATATTGGATTCCTTGTCTTCTTAGAGTGCAGTCTTGTAAGTTCTTTATATATTTTGGATTTAAACCCTTGTCTGAGGTATCATTGGCAAATATGTTTTCCCATACAGATGGTTCTCTTTTAATTTTGATACTGTTTTCTTTAGCTGTGCAGAAGCTTTTAATTTTGATAAGATCCCATTTGTTTATTCTTTCCTTTTTGTCCCTTGGTCTAGGGGACATGTCAGTAAAAAAGTTTCTGCGTGAATTATCTGAGATTTTCCTACCTATGTTCTCCTCTAGGACTTTAATGGTGTCACATTTTGTATTTAAGTCTTTTATCCACCTTGAATTTATTTTTGTATATGGTGTAAGTTGGTGCTCAAGTTTCATTTTTTTGTATGTGGCTGTCCAGTTCTCCCAACACCATTTGTTGAAGAGGCTATTTTTACTCCATTTTATGTTGCTGCCTCCTTTGTCAAATATTAATTCACCGTGGAGACTTGGGTTTATTTCTGGGCTCTCTGTTCTGTTCCATTGGTCTATGTGCGTGTTTTTATGCCAGTACCAGGCTGTTTTGATTACAGTGGCCTTGTAGTATAGTTTAGTGTTGGGTATTGTGATCCCTCCTACTTTACTCTTCTTTCTCAAAATTGCAGCAGCTATTCGAGGTCATTTATAATTCCACATAAATTTTTGAAGTGTTTGTTCTATGTCTGTGAAATACGCCATTGGTACTTTAATGGGAATTGCATTGAATGTGTAAATTGCTTTTGGTAGTATGGACATTTTGATGATATTAATTCTTCCAATCCATGAACCCGGTATATGCTTCCATTTGTTTGTGTCTTCCTTGATTTCTTTCCTCAGTGTTATATAGTTTTCTGAATACAGGTCTTTTACTTCTTTGGTTAGGTTTATTACTAGATATTTTATTTTTCTGTTTGCTATTTCAAATGGGATTTTTTCCTTGATCTCTGCTTCTGCTGTTTCATTGTTGGTGTACAGAAATGCCTTTGATTTCTGGATATTGACTTTGTATCCTGCCGTTTTGCCAAATTCATTTATTAGGTCAAGCAGTTTTTTGGTAGAGTCTATAGGATTTTCTATGTCAACTATCATGTCATCTGCAAACAGTGACAGTTTTGTTTCCCCCTTTCCAATTTGGATGCCTTTTATTTCTTTTTCTTGTCTGATCGCTGTGGCTAAAACTTCCACTACTATATTGAATAGAAGTGGTGAAAGTGGACAGCCTTGTCTTGTTCCTGATCTTAGTGGAAAAGATTTTAATTTTTGCCCATTGAGTATGATGTTGGCTGTAGGTCTCTCATATATGGCCTTTATTACGTTGAGGAATGCTCTCTCTATTCCCGCTTTGCTGAGTGTTCTTATCATAAATGGGTGCTGTACCTTATCAAATGCTTTTTCTGCATCTATTGATATGATCATGTGGTTTTTGTCTTTGCTTTCGTTTATGTGATGTATTACATTTACTGATTTGCAAATATTGTACATCCTTGCATCCCTGGAATGAATCCCACTTGGTCATGGTGTATGGTCTTTTTAATGTATTGTTGGATGCAGTTTTCCTGTTTTTGTTGAGGATTTTAATGTCAATGTTCATCAGCGATATTGGCCCGAGGTTTTCTTTCTTTGTTGTGTCTTTATCTGGTTTTGAAATTAGGATGATGTTGGCCTCATAAAAAGAATTTGGGAGACTCCCATCTATTTGGATTGTTTGGAATAGTCTGTGAAGGATAGGGGTTAGCTCTTCCTTAAATGCTTTGTAGAATTCTCCTGTGAAACCATCTGGTCTAGGGCTTTTGTGTTTTGGGAGTTTTTTTATTACTTCTTCATTTTCATCAGCTGTTATGAATCTATTCAGGCTTTCTGCTTCTTTTTCATTGAGTTTTGGAAGATTACATTTTCCTAGAAATTTGTCCATTTCACCTAGGTTTTCAAATTTCTTGGCATACAGTTCTTTGTAATAATTTCTTACAATCCTTTGTATTTCTGTGGTATCAGTTGTAATCTTTCCTATTTCATTTCTGATTGTGTCTTTTTTTCTTGATGAATCTTCTTAAGGCTTGTCAACTTTGTTTATTTTTTAAAAGAATTAGCTCCTGGCTTTATTAACCCTTAGAATTGTGCTTTTAGTTTCTAAGTCATTTAATTCTGCTTTGATCTGGGTTATTTCTTTCCTTCTACTTGCTATGGGTTGTCTTTGTTGTTGGTCCTTGAGTTCTTGTAGGCATATGTTAGGTTGTTTATTTGAAATGTTTCTATCACTTTTATCTAGGCCTGTATCACTATGAACTTCCCTCTTGGACTGCCTTTGATGTGTCCATAAGTTTTGGATAGTTGTGAGTTATTTTCATTTTTGATTTCTTCATTGATCTCATTTTTGACCCATTCATTGTTGAATAGAATGCTATTCAATCTTCATGAGTTTGAGTGTTTGGAGCTTTTTCCTTGAGGTTGGTTTCTAGTTTCAGTCTCTTGTGGTGAGAGAAAATGCTGGATATGATTTAAATTTTCTTGAATTTATTGAGTTTTTTGTTTGTGTCCTATCGCGTGGTCTATCTTTGAAAATGTAAAGACTATGTTTTGCTTCTTTGGGATGAAGTCCTTTTGATGTAGAGCATCATTCAATGCCACAATATTCTTGTTAATATTCTGTTTGGAAGATCTATCCATTTTTGACAATGTGGTGTTAAAATTCCCTAGTATAAGTGTGTGTGTCTATATCTTTCCTGAATTCCTCCAAGATTTTTCTTATGTACTTGGGTGGTCCTATGTTGGGTGCATGTATGTTTATATTGTTTATGTCTTCTTGATGGTTTCTTCCCTTTAGTGTGATGAAGTGTCCTTCTGGGCATCTTTTTATGGCCTTTGTTTTGAAGTCTACTTTGTGTCATATACTGTATTTTTTGGACCATAAGTCGCATCTAGGTTTTAGAGGAAGAAAAGAGGAAAACAAATTTTGAGGCAAAAATGTGGTAAAATATTTAATAACATGAATAACAATATTTCACCAACGTAAATGTAAGAGAACTCAACAGCAGCATTAACAACCATCATTCCTCCCAAATTTGGGGGGTGGAGTGCATTTTATAGTTTGAAAACTATGGTAAGTATTCATACCCTAGCTTTTTGTCATGTCCATTTGTTGGGAATATTTTTCACTATCAGCCTGTGTAGGTCTTTTGGTCTAAGGTGGGTCTCTTGAAGGCAGCATATGTGTGGGTCATGATTTCTTATTCATTGAGTTAGTCTGTATCTTTTGATTGGAACCTTTAATCCATTTTCATTAAAGATTATTATTGATAGATGCTTATTCATTGCCATTTTACTTTCTTCATGCCTGTGTTCCTCTCTCTGTCACTGTTTTTCTTCCTTTTCAAAAAGCAGTCCCTTTAGCATATTTTGCAGTGCTAGTTTGGAGGAGGTGTATTCTTTCAGCACCCCCCCGCCTTTTTTTGTTCTGGAAAACTCCTTATTTCACCTTTCATTTAGATGAGAGCCTTGCTGGGTAAAGTAGTCTTGGTTGCAGGCCTTTTCATTACTTAGAGTATTTCCTTTCATTCCCTTTTGGCTTTCAGTGTTTCCATTGAGAAGTCAGCTGCTGGCTTTTTGGGGGATTCCTTGTGTGTTACTTACTTTTTGTCCCTTGTTGCCTATAATATTCTCTCTTTGTCTTGCAATTTTGCCATTTTAATTATGATGTGTCTTGGAGTGGGCCTCTTTGGGTTCCTCTTGATTGGGACCCTCTGTGCTTCTTGGAGTTTTGTGACTATTTCTCTCATCAAATAGGGATGTTATCCATCAGTTCTTTTTCAAACTGGTTTTCTATCCCTTACTCTTCTTCTTCTTCTTCTCCTTCTGGTATCCCTATTATATGGATATTATTCTGTTTCCCATCTTCACTCTCTTTTAGTCTTTTTTCCTTTTCTTGCTCTTTCTGGACTTTTTCTACCTTGTCCTCCTGCTCACTGATTCAATCCTCTGCTTCATCTAGCCTGCTTTTGATCCCTTCTACTGTGTTCAATTTAGAATTTGTATTCTTCATTTTAGAAATTGTATTCTTCAATTTAGAAATTGTATTCTTCATTTCCTCTGGGTTCTTGTTGATCATTTCTATTTTCTTGTTCATGTTGATGTAGTTTGCAGTAAGTTCCTTATAGTTTCCCTGTAGTTTTTGTAATTGTCAGTGAGCCCATTGAGCTTCTTTATAACCATTGTTTTGAACACAATATCTAATAGTTGACTTTCCTCTATTTCATTTAGCATTGTTTCTGAGGATTCCTCCTTTCCTTTCAATTGGGGTTTGTTTCTTTGTCTTTCCATTGTTTGTTTGCCTTTACTTCTTAAATTGACCTGTTTTGACTTCCTGTGTTTTTAGCATGAACTTCTATGGTAGGAGACCTGTGAGATTCAGTGATGCAGTATTCTTGATTTCTTGAATGTGATGCTCTTGGAATGCCATCGATACCATTTATGTTGGCTCTCTGGATGTAATTGGGTTCTGATTGTTGTAGGGTCGTTTTTGGTGAGTCCTTCTCTCCAGATGGTTGACTGAAGGTCACTCTACCCACCATTGTCTTGTATCCTGTTGTGCAGGTATGAACATGTTGTACTGAAGCTGTTCTTCTGTCTGTCTGAGGTTTTAAAGCTTCTTTCTGGCTTTTGTTCAGTTGTTTGTTCTTGGTGCTATCCCTATAATTTAGTTGTAATTCCAAATTGGTCCTGGGAGGAGTTTAGTGTCATTCCATTCACTCCTCCACCATCTTGCCTACAATAGGTATTTGGATTTAATGCTATTTTTCCATATTGGTCCTTGAATTGATTTTTTTCCATCAGGGCCACAACGTTTAAGCCTGTTACATAATACCTATGGGGCTATAATGAGGTGTCTTAAGTATTATTCACCAGTGTCTATTAATTAAACCTTAATGGTGACGCATACATGAGATAAGGGGATTTAATTTTTTGGAAATCATTGAATTTGATTAAAATGCAATGTTTAGTTAGTCCTTTTGTTGCCAACTCTGAGTGTAGCAACTACAAGCCCAATATCTGATGATTTTTAAAATTCTAAAAAGAAAATAAAAGAAACTGACAAAATCCCTAAAAACTCAGAGATTTTTATCCAAATATCTAGTTAGATACCCAGGCCTCATGCCAAGAATTCAAGAAGTAGACAGATATTGTCCCCATGTATGGGGTTGCTTGCTGAAGCCATGCATGGGTGGTGGCAGAACCCTCATGTCTCATAGGCTCAGTGACCATGGCCACATCACATGAGAAAAATGTCCCCCATGTGAAGTTTAAATGAGATAGCTTTGTGTAATGCTGACGAAATATCTGGCAGGACTCCTTCCTCCCCAAGGTCCCATAGCCCTCAATCATTCCTTTTGGGGGGTTCTTATGGTTTTTTAGCTTGTGTTCAGTGTCAGCTCTTCAAAGACAAGGTCTGTGTCAGATTTCCATTTGCACCTTCTGCATTTCCCAGTACAGCAAGTGTTTTGTGCCTCTTTGTTGAATGACTGTATGGATGAGTGATCACATGAAAAGTCTCTTTCAATATTTTTAAAAAAGATTTTATTTATTTATTTTTTCAGAGAGGGAAGGAAGGGAGAAAGAGAGAGAGAGAGAGAAACATTAATGTGTGGTTTCTGGGGGTCATGGCCTGCAACCGAGGCATGTACCCTGACTGGGAATCGAACCTGCGACACTTTGGTTCATAGCCCATGCTAAATCCACTGAGCTACGCCAGCCAGGGCTTCTTTCAATATTTTTACTGTTCCTGGTAGTAATGATAAGATTTGATGTCTGATACTGGCTGACATGGGTGTATGATCTGAATATAGTAGTATGTTGTATCATAAATCTGACATCATGAATATAGCTGGGAACAACCTTGGGAGGCTGTAGAGGAAAACCAAAAACCCACAGAATTTATTTATAAAAAATTGTGTGTTATTCTTAAATCTTTAAACTTTAGTTACCTTCAAAGTACTCTTCATTTTATGCAATACACCTTTTGAGACTTTTTTCCACTGCTCAAAACAGTTTTTGAACTCGTCAATTTGGATACTTTTTAGTGCGTCTGTCTTTTTTGTTTGTTTGTTTGTTTCACCTTTTCCGTATCAGCAAAACATTTCCCTTTGATGACTTTTTTTCACTGGGGAAATAAAAAAGCAGCTTGGGATAAGATCAGGTGAATAGGGAGGATGGGGCACAGGGGTCATAATATTTTTGGTAAAAATACTGCTGAGCACTCATTGTGGTATGGGCAGGTGCACCATAAATCGCCAGTCATGAAATGAGTATATGCATTGAAAGAATCTTCAAAAAATTCACTGAAGCCTAATGTGGACCCTCAACACAATGCCAGCTGGTACACCGGTACAAATGGATTCCTAGAACACTCACCTAGGGGGGAAGCCTGCACTACCCTACACTACTTTACACTGCACTACAAGGTGCCCACCCTGCAGAATGTAATTCTGTATTTTTGGGTCTCACCTCATATTTTCTCACCACTAGAATCTGGGAAGATCTTAAGATAACCAGTGGGTGTTTTGGTCCAAATAGAGTCCTGAACTGCCAGGGAAAGGATTCATCAAGGGCCCTGAGTCTTTGTAAAATGGATTGAAGAAAGTATATGATTTCCTCACCAATTAGTGATAAAAGAGGTCTTGCTTTTTTCATAATACTAAATAATTACATGTTCAACTGCTTTAAAATAATTTCCTGCTCTTTGAAATTCCTAGGCTACTACCCTGGCACCTGCAGCTTGTCCACACATTGTTTCTGGGTATAACAGAAGTTCAGAGAACCACTCTATCCTAGCTTAGTCTTACAGGAGATCCATGTAGATGTATTAAATTGTGCGCCCCTCATATGGCTTGGGGAACTTGAAGAACCTGGTTACTTAATTTGATTGTTCATGGTGCTTGGAAAACATCTGCCAGTTGACTACATCTTTGTCTCTGTGGTTCCAAACACAGATTTATCTCAAATACTAATGTTTTTATTTTATTTACTTAAATGTTATTTATCTTTTATTTGTACAGTGCTTTCTTTCCCTCCAGAGAGGGAACTCAGATTAAAGTAAATGTAATTCTTACTCAGATATCAACCATATCTCATAATCTTTAGTAGAAGTAACTACTCTGATACCTTACCAGATATTGTACTCCATATAGTTCAAGGTTGTGTTGGAGATGTACAAAAGGTATAGCTTCACATGATTCCCTTTTCACAACCACTTTCTGTGAAATTGTAATAGTCTATTCTGTCTTCTCATTAGTATTTTCTTGCATTTAGAGTAAGATCTACTAAGTCCCAGTATAAAATAAAGATCAAGGATTTTATTTTTATTATTGAATATATAAATAACATACCTCAAATACTAAGGAGGATGTCTTTATGAGAACTAGGAAATGAATGCATTGTAACTGCTGTGAGGAAGGGAAAGATTAGTATCCTACACTTTTAGGTTGGGTTTGCAAAGACTTGGCAGGAAGCATCCCCGAAGCCGTGAGAAAAGCTGATTCTGGGCCAGCCATGGATGTCACCTTGGATGCCCAGAATTTCAGTATTGGGCTGATTTGGGCTGTAGTTATGGCTCCACCACTCTGTAGCTGGCACCCCTGCCTTTCAAGAGCAGACTATTTTATTTACATTTTTTTATTGTTGTCCAGGTACAGTTGTCTCCATTTCCATGCTCCCACCCCACGCCCCACCCCAGCCATCCCCACTTCCCACCCTTGATCCTACTCCACTTTGGATTTGTCCATGTGTCCTTTATACATGTTCCTGACAAATCCTTCCTTCCTTTCCCTCCATTATCCCCTCCCACCTCCTGTCTGCTTACTGTCAGTTTGTTCTTAATTTCAATGGCTCTGGTTATATTTTGCTTGCTTGTTTGTTTTGTTGATTAGGTTCCACTTATATAAGAGATCATATGGTATTTGTTTTTCACTGCCTGGCTTATATCACTTACCATAATGTTCTCCAGATCTGTCCATGCTGTTGCAAAGGGTAAAAGCTCCTTCTTTCTTTCTGCTGCATAATATTCCATCATGTAAAAGTACCATAGGTTTTTGATCCACTCATTTACTGATGGTGCTTAGGTTGCTTCCAGCACTTGGCTATTGTGGATTGTGCTGCTATGAATATTGGGATGCATAGGTTCTTTTGAATTGGTGTTTCAGGATTTTTAGGGTATAGGTCCAATAGTGCAATTGCCGCATCAAAAGGCAGTTCCATATTTTAGTTTTCTGAGGAAATTCCATACTGTTTCCCACAGTGGCTGCACCAGTCTTCAATCCCACCAACAGTGCACTAGGGTTCCCTTTTTTCCACAACCTTGCCAGCACTTGTTTATTAATTTTGTTATGATGGCCGTTTTCAATGATGTGGAGTAGTATCTCATTGTGGTTTTAATTTGCATCTCTCTGATGTCTAGAGATGCTGAGCATCCTTTCATATATCTCTGGGCCCTCTGAATGTCCTCTTTGGAGAAGTGTCTGTTCAGGTCTTTTGCCTATTTTTTAATTGTTTTTTTTTTGTCTCCCTGGAGTAGAGTCATGTGAGTTCTTTATATATTTTGGATTTCAAACCCTTGTTGGAGTTATCATTGACAGATATATTTTCCCATATATTGGAAAAAAAGGAACAGTTGGTTCCCTTTTCATTTTGCTGATGTTTTCTTTAGCTGTGCAGAAGCTTTTTATTTTGATGAAGTCCCATTTGCTTACTCTTTCCTTTATTTCCCTTGCTCTAGGGGACATGTTGGTGAAAATATTGCTGAGTGGAATATCTGAGATTTTCCTCCCAAAGCTTTTCACTCAGATGTCATCTGATTTCTAAGTTAGGTGTCAAGAGGACCATTTTTGCTGTGAGTGGTATAGAAGGAAAATTCAAAGTTTTATTGAGGCTCAATTGAATTTAAACCTTTCAGCTAAAGAGGTGAGAACCGCTAAAGTGATAAATGAGAAGGAATTGGTGGGGTGATCATATGGTTGGTGGGGATATTAACCGTGTTCACTTGCACTTCATTTTTATTACGTTTTCATTTTCAGTCCAAGAAAAACAATAAGAGAAGTTGGTCATGGAATGTAACCTCAAATTTCCAGAAATGAACTGCATTTTAGTGTTCTTGCTCTTTCTTTCTCTATTTTTTTGTTATATTTTTTTTAATGTGAGTGAAAAGAGTGGTGTAGTTCATTAGCTCAGCCGGTAGAGGGGAATGATGCCTGTAACCCCACATAACTGTGTGCAACCACTTCTCCAAACCACTATCTCAGGCTCAAAAGTAGCCTTGCAATCAGATGCTATCAAGGGAGTCAGGGCCCATGATAAGTCCTGAAGTGACCTTTATTTTTTGAACAATGGCAATAGAATTTCTTTCTTTATATGGCTTTATTTCTACTTCTGTGTCTTTGTCATTGCATCCTTGTCCTTCTTTTTGTGTCTGTGTCTCCTGGTAAATTCTTGGTGTGTCCAGTGTTGGTTCACTTGTGCCCATGAAACCTAAAAACCTCTGAGGGGTCCCTTTTTATAGAACATCAAATTACACAAAAATACTTTTCATAGGAGAGAAATACTAGAATATTTTCACTTATTAAACCACTGATTCATCCTAGGTATGTAGCCAGAACTTATATTCGTGGCTGAGGCAAGTCCACAAACAATTATCCCCACTGTGTAGATCAGGCCACCTGAAGTTTGTAGGATTTACTTATTACTTATATAGGTATCATGGTCCTAACTTTAAAGTTCAACAAATCTGTGGGAGAAAATCCCTAGAGTGTGAAATCCTTTATCTTATTTCTAATGCTCTGACTTTGTCTCTACTTTTTATTAAAGTGTGTGCTTTAATGAAAGTCTTGATTTTGATTCTACTGAAGAGAAGCTCTTTTCTGTTATCTGGTCATTGTACTGTTCAACAGGCACTTGCTAGACTGAACATTTGTTCAAAGTGCATTCTTTGAAAGTCAGATTTAGGAGAATTTGTGAATTACAGTGCCCAATAAAACTAGGCACTAAATTCCATCTTTTATTTAATGAGCCTGCATGTAAGTTTGGATTAATATTTGATAAAGCCTTGTTTAAGGTGGCATAGATCTTAGTTCCAACAGACTAACTGGGACAGTAATTATGTATATTTAATTCAACTGGTAAATAATTGTATTAAGTCATCTTCAGCTTTTAAACTAGTCACCAAGAATCTCTAGATGATTTCAAGAGGGGTCAACGATGGTCCAAATGGGATTTGTCCCTGGGATGCAAAGTCGATTTAATGTATGCAAATTAGTTAATGTGATACACCGCATTAAGAAAATGAAATGATGATGTAGTATAGACAAAGAAAAAGCATCCATTAATGTTAAAAAAAACTCTCAACAAAATAGGTACAAAGAAAAATTTCTCAAGATAATAAAAGGCTTATGAAAAGTCCAAAGCTAACATCAAAATTAGTGAGGAAAAACTGGAAACTTTTTTTTTAAGATTCGGTACCAGTATGCCCATTCTCACCACTTCTATTTAACATGGAACTGAAAGTACCAACAAGACAATTAGGCAAGTAAAAAGACATCCAAATCAGAAAGGAAGAAGTAAAATGATCTGTCCGTGGGATATATGTATGTGTGTGTATGTGTAATATGTACACACACACATATATGTAGTATATTCTACATACTATAGGATATACTGTATTATAGTATATATACTATAGTATATATATAGTATACTATGCTATATGTAGTATACACTGCATAGTGTATATATACTATATATACTATATGGTGTGTATATATATAGTATATACTATATATACTTTATATATACTATATATACTAGTATATACTATATATACTATAACTATATATAAAGTTATATATATTCTGTAATATATCCACACATAGTATATATATGTATCCTTGTTGGGAACCACCCTGCCTGGCTTCAGAAGCTGTAACCCCCACCAAGGCTAAGGCTGAGGGAGTGACCTTGGACTGTAAGCCACCAAGGAGACAAAAACTTATCTCCCTGGCAGGAGTGCTGCTTCTGCTCCTTTTTTCATAACTGGCCCCAAATGCTTGTTCAGTTAGCCAATGACTGGTAAGATTTCCCAAGGGGGGAATGACTAAAACAGGCATGATCATGTGGGAGGCCCCCAAGGGAGGACTTTGGGGGCTACAGCAAAAGGGGGTGATAGACCTTCACCCCTTGGCTTTGACAAAGCCTGAGTCCTCATCGTCTGTGAGAAATCTCCTAATCTCTTGGCTGCCTTACTTCCCTTGCACCACCTAAGCCTGGGACAATGACAGAGGGTGGTGCAGCCCTGTGCTGCAAAGGGTGGGTTCCCCAGGCAATCAGGCCTAAGAAAGAATATGTAAAATCCTGTGAAACCTGCTTTGTGTAGAATGCTCTAAATTAAATGATAAGGGTCCAAGCAAGAAGTAAGTTTGTTCCTCAAAGTTTTACAGCTCTTTAGCTATCTGACCCTGACTCAAAATAGGCCCTCAGAGTTCTTTGTTATCTATTGTTTGATTCTTACTGCCTGACAATGATTAATGAGCTTTTTCTGTATTCCTGTGCAAATGAACCCAATAAAAGCCCACTGATGAACAGGCTCTTGGCCCTTCTCCTTTGAGAGATTGGCCACCTTTCCTCCCCAAGCAGATCATATCTTGGTAGACTTATTCTCATCTGTGGCACCTGGGGGGTGGGGCCTGCGGGCAGAGCCCCCCCACATATCTTCACATTCTGTGTGTGTGTGTGTGTGTGTGTGTGTGTGTGTGTGTGTATAAAATGTCCCTAAAGACTCTGCAAAAAACTGGTATAACTAATTAAAAAATTTAGTACAAAAATCACTTTCATTTTTAAAATAACAATGATCTATCTGAAAAGGAAATCAAGTAAACAATCCCATTTATAATAGTACCAAAACCAATAAAATACTTTAGGAATAAATTTAACCAGGAGGTGACATCTGCACACTGAAAACTATAAGACATTGATGACAGCATGTGAAGAGGACACAAATAATTGGAAAGATAACTTGTGTTCATAGATTGAAAGAATTTCATTGTTAAAATGTATATACTATCAAAAGTCATTTCATGAAATCTTTAAAAATAATCCATACAACTCAATTGTTAAAAAAAAGGCCCCCCACAAAAGAAAATTAAAAATAATCCAGTTTAAAAAATGAGCAAAATTTACACCCAGCAATTCCACTGCTAGAATTGTGTCCTAAGAACCCTGAAACACCAATCCAAAAGAACCTATGCACCCCAATGTTCATAGCAGCACAATTTACAATAGCTAGATGCTTGAAGCAACCAAGATGCCCATCAGTAAATGAATGGATCAAAAAACTATGGTACATTTACACAATGGAATTCTATGCAGCAGAAAGAAAGAAGGAGCTCCTACACTTTGCAACAGCATGGATGCAACTGGAAAGCATTATGCTAAGTGAAATAAGCCAGGTGGTGAAAGACAAATACCACATGACCTCACCTTTAACAGGAACCTAATTAACAAAACAAATGAGCAAGCAAAATATAACCAAAGACACTGAAATAGAGAACAGGCTGATAGTGACCAGAAAGGTGGGGGGGGTGGATTTCAGGAGAAAAGGGGAAGGGTTTGCAAGGAACAAGTATAAAGGACACATGGACAAAAACAAGGGTGGGGTGGAAAGTGGAGAGAGGTGGGGAGGACTGGGGGGTGGTGGGCTGGGGTGGGAGTAAAAGACAGAAAACTGTACTTGAACAACAATTAAAATAAAAACATGTTAAAAATGGGCAAAATACATAAATAGATATTTTTCTAAAGAAGATATACAAATGTCCCAAAAGTATATGAAAAGGTGCTTAAACACCATTAATCATTAAGGAAATGCAACTTAAAACCACAATGAGATGTTACCTCACATTTGTTAGAATGGGTACTGTCAAAAAAAAAATAAAGAAAACAAAAGTGTTGTCAAGGATCTAAAGGAAACCCTTGTGCACCATTGCTGGGAGTATAAATTGGTGCAGCCACAAAAGAAAACACTATGAAGTTTTCTCAAAAACTTAAAAGTAGAACTATCATATGTTGCAGCGATTCTACTTCTGGGTATATATTCAAAAGAAATCAAATTAATATCTTGAAGAAACACCTGTACCCCCATATTCTTGGCAGCAGTATTTACAATAGCCAAGACATGGATACAACCTAACATCCATTGACAGATGACTGAATAAAGAAAATACAATATGATATGTATCACATGTGAAATATATACTGAATGGCATGTCACTCAGCCTTAAAAAGGAGACCCTGCCATTTGCAACAACATGGATGAACCTGGAGAACTTTATGCTAAGTGAAATAAATAAGTCAGGCACAAAAAGAAAATCTGCATGATCTCAATTTTATGTGGAATCTAAAAAAATTACATAATAGAAACAGAGAATAGAACTGCGGCTACCAGAGGTGGGAGGAGAGGGATGGGGAAATGGCGAAAAGGTGCAAAGTTACAGTTACACAGAATGAATAAGTTTAGAGAGCTAATAGACAGCATGATGACTGTAGTTAATAATGCTGTACTGAATACTGGAAACTTGCTAAGAGAGTTTTAGATGCTCTCACCACATACAATAAATGTCAACTAAGTCATCACTTTGACTATAATAATCACTTCACTATGTAAATGTGTATCAGATCATCATGTTGTACCCCTCAAATATACACAACTTCTTAAAAATAGTTATTTTGTTGTTGCTCTATTACAGTTGTCTGCATTTTCACCCACCACTCCCCCACCCACTTTGGCCAAACCCACTTCCCTCCCTTGCTTCCACCCTCTCCCTTGGTTTTGTTCATGTATTCTTTATAGTTGTTCCTGAAAACTCTTCCTCTCATTGGCCCCTCCCCTCTCCCCTCTGGTTACTGTCAAATTGTTCTTACTTTCTATGTCTCTGGTTATATTTTGCTTGTTTTTTTTTTCTTTTGTTGATTAAGTCTAGTTAAAGGTGAGATCATATGGTACTTGTCTCTCACCTTCTGGCTTATTTCACTTGGCATAATGCTCTCCAGTTGCATCCATGCAGTTGCAAAAGGTAGGAGGCACGTCTTTCTGTTGCATAGTATTTCATTGTGTAAATGTACTATAGATTTTGGTCCGCTCATTCACTGATGTCCACTTAGGTTGCTTCCAGCACTTGGCTATTGTGAACTGTGCTGCTATGAACATTGGGGTACATAGGTTCATTTTGATTGGTGTTTCAGGGTTCGTGGGATATAATTCCAGCAGTGGATTTGCTAGGTCAAAAAGCAGTTCCATTTTTAATTGTAAGGGAAGTCCATTCTGTTTTCCACAGTGGATGCACCAGTCTACATTCCCACCAACAGTGCACTAGGGTTCCCTTACACATCCTCTCCAATACTTGTTTGTTGATTTGTTTCTGATGGCCATTCTGATTGGTGTGAAGGGGTATCTCATTGTAGTTTAAATTTGCATCTCTCTGATGGCTAGTGATGCTGAGCATCTTTTCATATGTCTCTGGGCCCTCTGTATGTCCTCCTAGGAAAAGTGTCCATTTAAGCTTTTTGCCCATTTTTTAAATTGTGTTTTTTGTGTCCCTGGAGTGGTCCTGGGAGTTCTTTATATATTTTGGCGATCAAACCCTTGTCTGAGGTATCATTGGCAAATATGTTTTCCCATGTAGTTGATTTTCTTTTTATTTTAATGCTATTTTCTTTGGCAATGCTGAAGCTTTTTAATTTGATGAGATCCCATTTGTTTACTCCTTCCTTTATGTCCCTTGCTATAGGGGACATATCAGTGAAGATGTCACTGCATGGAATCTCTGAGATTTTCCTGCCAATGTTCTCCTCTAGGACTTTTATGGTATCATGACTTATATGTAAGTCTTTTAACCGCCTTGAATTTATTTTTGTGTATGGTGTAAGTTGGTGATCCAGCTTCATTTTTTTGCATGTAGCTGTCCAGCTCTCCCAACACCATTTGTTGAAGTGGCTATTTTTACTTCATTTTATGCTTCTTCCTGCTTTTTCAAATATTAACTTACCATAGAGAGTTGGGTTTATTTCTGGGCTCTCTATTCTGTTTCACTAGTCCATATATCTGTTCTTAATGCTAGTACCAGGCTGTTTATATTACGGTGGCCTTGTAATACAGTTTGATGTCAGGTATTGTGATCTCTCCTACTTTGTTATTCTTTCTCAAAATTTCTGCAGGTATTCAGGGTCATTTATGGTTCCATTTAAGTTTTTGAAATGTTTATTCTATATCTGTGAAATATGTCATTGGTACTTTAATAGGGATTGCATTGAATCTATAAATTGCTTTGGGTAGTTTGGACATTTTGATGATGTTTATTCTTCCAATCCATGAATATGGTACGTGCTTCCATTTGTTTGTGTCTTCCTTAATTTCTTTCTTCAATGTTGTGTAGTTTTCTGAGTACAGGTATTTTACCTCCTTGGTTAGGTTTATTCCTAGGTAGTTTATTTTTCTTGTTACTATATCAAGTGGGATTTTCCCCCCCTGATTTCTGTTTCCTGATTTCATTGTTGGTATACAAAAATGCCTTTGATTTCTGAATATTCACTTTGTGTCCTGCTGTTTTGCCAAATTCACTTATTAGGTCAAGTTGTTTTTTGGTGGAGTTTATAGAATTTTCTATGTATACTGTCACGTCATCTGCAAACAATGACAGTTTTGCTTCCTCCTTTCCAATTTGGTTGCCTTTTATTTATTTATTTTTTCTGATTGTTATGGCTAGAACTTCCAATACTGTGTTGAGTAGGAGTGGTGAAAGTGGGCATCATTGTCTTGTTCCTGATATTGGTGGGAAAGATTTTAGTTTATGCCCACTGAGCATGATGTTGGCTGTAGGTCTCCCATATATGGCCTTTATTATGTTGAGGAATGCTCCCTCTATTCCATCTTTGCTAAGTGTTTTTTACCATAAATTCATGCTGTACTTTATTGAATGCTTTTTATGCATCTATTGATATGATCATGTGATATTTGTCTTTCTGTTTATGTGATGTATTATGATTACTGATTTGCAAATATTGTACCAGCCTTGCATCTCTGGCATGAATACCACTTGATAATAGTGTATGATATTCTTAATGTATCGCTGGATACGGTTTGCTAATATTTTGTTGAGGATTTTAGCATGTATGTGCACCAGTGATATTGGTCTGAAGTTTTGTTTCTTTGCTGTGTTTTATCTGGTTTTGGGATTAGGATGATGCTGGTTTCATAAAAAAAGTTTGGGAGTCTTGCATATTCTTGAATTTTTTGGAATAGTCTGTGAAGGATGGGGGTGATCTCTTCCTTAAATGATTTGTAAATTTCTCCTGTGACACTGTCTGGTCCATGGCTTTTGTATGTCTGAAGCTTTTTGATTACTGCTTCAACTTCATCAGCTGTTACTGGTCTGTTCAGGCTTTGTGTTTCTTCTTCACTGAGTTTTGGATGACTATATTTTTCCAGAAATTTGTCCATTTCACCTAGGTTTTCAAATTTCTTGGCATATAGTTGTTTGTAGTAATTCTTTACAATCCTTTGCATTTCTGTGGTCAGTTGTAATCTCTCCTTTTTCATTTCTGATTGTGTTTATTTGGGTCCTCTGTCTTTTTTTCTTGATGAGTCTGCTTAAAGTCTTGTTGATTTTGTTTATCTTTCTGAGGAACAAGTTTCTGGATATATTGATCCTTAGAATTTTGCTTTCAATCTCTGTGTCATTTAATCTTCTCTGATCTTGGTTATTTCTTTCCTTCTACTTGCTCTAGGCTGTCTTGGTTGTTGTTCCTCAAGTTCTTGTAAATATAGGGTTAGGCTGTATATTTGAAATGTTTCTATCTTCTTTAGGTGGGCCTGTATTGCTATGAAGTTCCCTCTCAGGACTACCTTCGCTGTGTCCCATAAGTTTTGGGTTGTTGTGAGTTCATTTTCATCTGTTTCCAGAAACTTTTTGATTTCTTCCGTGATCTCATTCTTGACCCATTCATTGTGTAATAGCATGCTATTCAATCTCCATGAGTTTGAGTGTTTTGTTTTTTTTCTTTGAGGTTGGTTTCTAGTTTCAGTCCTTTGTGGTCAGAGAAAATGCTTGATATGATTTCAGTTTCCTTGAATTTATTGAGGCTTGTTTTGTGTCCTGTCATGTGGTTTGTCCTTGAAAATGTTTCACTTGCATTTGAAAAGAATATGTATTTTGCTTCTTTGGGATAAAAGGCTTATGTATATCAGTTAAGCCAAGTTTATTTAGGGCTTTGTTCAATTCCACAATACCTTTTTTGATATTCTGTTTGTAAGATCTATCCATTTTTGACAGTGGGGTGTTAAAAATCTCCTACTGTAATTGTGTTGCTGTCAATATCTTTCTTGAAGTCGTCCAAGATTTTCTTTATGTATTTGGGTGCTCCTATGTTGGGTGCATGTATATTTAGAATATTTATGTGTTCTTAATGGATTCACTTATTGAGTATTATGAAGTGACCATATGGGTCTCTTTTTATGGCTCTTTTTTCAAAGTTTATTTTGTCTGCTATGAGTGTTGCTTCCCTGGCTTTTTTTCCCTGTTAATTTGCTTAGAATATTCGTTTCCAGCCCTTTACTTTAAGTCTGTGTATGCCTTCTGTTCTGAGGTGGGTCTCTTGTAGGCAGCATATGTGTGGGTCAATATTTCTTATCCATTCAGCTATTCCATGTCTTTTTATTAGGGCATTCAATCCACTTGCATTTAATGTTATTATTAATAGATACTTATTCATTGCTATTTTTTGTACCTGTGTTCCTGTCTCTTTGTTTTTCTTCCTGTTCTTAAAGCCAACCCTTTAGCATCTCTTGCAGTACTGGTTTGGAGGAGATATATTCTTTTAGGCTTCTTTTGTCTGGGAAGCTGCTTATGTGGCCTTCCATTTTAATTGACTGGCTACATAAAGTAGCCTTGGTTGCAAGCCTCTGGTTCTTATTACTTGGAACATTCCTTGCCATTCCCTTCTGGTTTGGAGCATTTCTATTGAGAAATCAGCTGACAGACTTACTGGGGCTCCCTTTTATGGTATTTCCTGGTTTTTCTTTGCTGCCTTTAAGATTCTCTCTTTTTGTCTTGAAATTTTGCCATTTTAATTATGATATGTCTTGAAGTGGGCCTCTTTGGGTTCCTCTTGAGTGGGCCTCTCTGTGTTTCCTAGATTTGTATGAGTTTTTCTCTTATCAAGTTAGGGAAGTTTTCCATCATTACTTTTTTCAAACAGATTTTCTATCCTTTGCTCTTCTTCTTCTCCTTTTGGTGTCCCTATTATATAAATATTATTATTATTCATGTTCTCCTGCATGTCTCTTATCTCCTCTTCATTCTTTCTGAGTCTCTTTTTCTTTTCTTGCTCTTTCTGGATATTTCTTTCTACCTCGTCCTCCATGTGTCTGATCTGATCCTCTGCTTCATCTAGCCTGCTTTTGATCCTTCTACTGTGTTTGGTCAGTTCAGAAATTGTATTCTTCATTTTCTCTTGGCCCTTGTTGATAGATTCTATTTCCTCTTTCTTGTTGACATAGTTTGCTGTGAGTTCATTGTAGTTTCCCTGTAGTTTCTGGTAGCTCATTGTGAGCCCATTGAGCTTCCTGATAATCACTGTTTTGAACTCAATATCTGATAGTTGAGTTGCCTCTCTTTCATTTAGCATTCTTTCTGAGTCTCCCTCCTTTCCTTTCATTTGGCGATTTTGTTCCCATTGTTTCTTTGTGTTCAGTTGGAGGTTGAAGGCAAAATGGTTGAAGACAGTGGGAGACAGTAAAGACAGTGGGACAGTGTATTTTATGGTATTTAAAGTACCAATCTGTAAAGAAGAGATACAAGATCCTTTGGATATATATAGTGTTAACCATGATATTTCGTCCAACTATCCACTTTTTAGAAAGGGTGGAAAACAGATAAGACTCTTTTTGGGAGGAGGTCTAAGACTGTGAGTTGTATCTAGAAAGCAGTGGGCTTGTGGGATGTCAGATTATGAGGTAAAGTAAGAGTAAAGGATAAAAAAATAGGTGTAGTGTGTGAGAGAATAGAGTTAACCACAACAGTATTGAAGTTCTGGAAACAGTGAAGTGAGATAGGATCTGAGCAGGGTGCTGTGTACTATTTACAATTGTATGGAACTGCAATTATTTACAATAGTAACAGAGCAGCCATCATATGACAGAATCTATGTGATCTGAATAACAAGAATAGGATGTACAGAACCTAAAGTAGTGTGTAGGGAATTTCAGGGGAAAAGGGTAAGGGTTTGCAGGAACAAGTATAAAGGACACATGGACAATAACAAGGGGAGGTGGAAATTGGAGAGAGGTAGGGCAGGCTGGGGGTGGACTGGGATGGGGGTAAAAGGCAGAAAACTAATTGAACAACAGTTAAAATAAAAAAAAAGAAAAAAGAAAGGAAAAGGAAAAAAGAACACAATTGAAGTGAAAGAAAATTAAAAATACACTATGAAAGAGAGAACAAGGGAAACCAGTGAAACAATGCAATTTACCAAACCAAGCAAGGAAGGCTAAACAGAAAGAAGAGAAATAAAAAAATACTAATAAAATAAAGATGTAAAAATAATAAAAAATAATAGCAATACAAATATACAGTAACTTGCAAGTTCTCTGGAGTAGCAAAGTGAAATTTGCCTTATTGTCTCAGTTGTTGGGATGACCCCTCTTTGAGTCTAACTCTGGTCCTTTCACAGCTCCAGGTTTTATTGTCTCACTTGTGTGGTGTGGAGGAAAGGAAGAAAGGAAGAAGGAAAGAAGGAAAGAAAGAAAGGAAGGAAGGAAGGAAGGAAGGAAGGAAGGAAGGAAGGAATGAAGAAAAAGAGAGGAAGAAAGGAAGGGAGGAATGAAGGAAGGAAAGAAGGGAAATGAAGGAAAGAAAGGAAGGAAGAACAAAAAAAAAAAGGAAGTCTCCTGCTGGCTTTAAAGAAGCCAAACCAGTTCTGCTGGTCTTCCTGGCTGCAGCAGGCTGAGGGGGAATTGATAAGGTTGGGCAGGAGGTGTCTCTGGTCAGCGGGTCAGGGTGCTCAGTCCCAGGGGCTGCGGGCATGAGTGCTTGGCCTCCACTGCTAGAGTGGGACCAGTAGTTGCTGGGCCAGGAGTTCAGGTGTGCACCATCTCCAGGGCTGTGGGCATGAGCACTCAGGCCTCTGCTGCTGATGCAGGATGGGTAGCTGCTGAGCTGTGGGTTTGAGTGTACACTTTCCCCAGGGTTTCAGGCATGAGCTTGCAGCCTCTGCCACTTTGGTGGTGGCTGTGGTGGGGTGGGAGGCGGCTGAGTCCATGGCACACCTCTGGGGTCACAGGTGAGGTTCAGCACCCTCTGCTGCTGAGGCTAGGGTTAGGGGCACAGTCACAGTCCTGGCAGCAGAGGTGAGCCACGGCTGATGCTGTGGAGCATGCTCAGGCGCAGCTGGGGGGTGGTGGGGGTGGCTACTCTGGAGAATTCCCCAAACAGCCACTGAGTGCCTTTTTTTTTTCCTTCTTGAAAAATTCCTTCTGCTCAAGTCTGCTGCTCCAAACAAGTGCTTGGCCTCTCATACAGCCCAACTCTCCAACCAGACCAGGGACTATCTGGGTCAAGGCACATCATGGCCCAACTCATCCCAGCCCGTGTCCACAGTCCCTGTGGGTGTGTACCACCCCTGTGTGTTTGCCACCTCATCCTTATTCCCCCAGGAACTTCAAGCATCCAGGTCCACACTGGAGCTGCTCAAACCTTGTTTGGCGGGAGAGGAAGCCATTGACCTGGCTCTGTCCCAATAATCCTGTGGCAGACCTGACAGACACAGGGCCTGGGGCTGCAGCTTCCCTGCTCCCCAGGCTGGTCCCAGGGACCTTATTGTCCTGAAGCACTCTCCTTATCGTCTTACTTTTCAATGTCCTCTAGAGTTTTGGCCTCCAATCTTCGTGTATGCTGGGATACCATTGGCTGTTCACTCTGTTCCTCGGAAGATTGGCTAGGTGTTCCGCCTGTGCGCAGGGGAAAGTGGACTCTCCTCCCACCTATCTTGCTGCTATCTTCCAGTCCCCTAATACACAAATTTTATTACAAAATAAAATTAAAATGAAAAAAAGAGGTCAACTTTAACAAGTAGAAGAATAGGTAAAGATTTAATTTACAGCCAACGTTTTTTAAAATATCCTGGCACATTCTTGTGTTCTGTTTAGGGTCATTGTATGGGAAGTCTGTCTGGGAAAGATGAAGAAGCCAAACATGCTGAGTTGTTATGGATTAAACAATGCTAAGGAAAGTCAGTCTGCCATGCAACTGTTATGTACCAATACCATGCCATAGTGAACCACAGGTATTCTAGTGTAAAATCTCTATGAGAATGCTGGGTGGGGCAGGTTGGCTCACCCAGTGGTAGTGGGAGATTGTGCTACTGGCAGATTGTGCTACCACTTTTGTACAAATGAGAGAACTCAGGCTGAAAACTTTTTTTTTGTTTCTAGTAAGTAACAGAGCCAAGATCCATACCCACCTTGGTGTGAGACCTGATCCAATCACTCCCTTCTTCATATTTGCTGCTCCCCTAACCATCCCAGGTAATCACTGTGGTCTTTGCATGGCTTTCCATGTGGCATCCTTTATCTGAAGGGGCTCTTCTTTTTGAACTTTCCTCTCTGAGCAACATTTTTTTCTTGCATGTCTTAAATCATTTTGTTCTTATTTATAAACTCAGATATGAAAAAAATTGAGTAAGTATAGCAAGTAAAATTGGTTGATTTCATTTTTGGCTTTGAAAGACAAGGTGCATTCTTTCACTACGACATCATCTCTAGTTCCTTCAGTGGTTAGCTGGGGCCAAGGTTTTTTCATTTGTGAGGGTGCTGGTGGGTTCAGGCTGGAAGCACATTAAGGATTACAGAGTGCCTTGGAGAGCTACACCTAAAAGGGCTATCTGTGGGTGCTCTCACTCCCCACATCAGATAAAAGAGACCTCCTACAATTATCGGGGTGGGTACAGGTTTGAGGACTCCTGTTTGGCAAGGTAGAGGACAAAATGTGTTTATTAAGAAACTAGCTATGGAGCATAAATGGATGTTGAAATAGACCAGATCCAGGAGAAACAGCCCACCAACAGATAGTCATAAAAATTAAGGTTACAAAACAGAACACATACTTCGCCCTGCTGGTCTGTCTCTGAACTTGGAGTGAGGCCCTTTGCCTGAGCTTGTTTCCCAGCTGGTGTTTGCTCCATTCTACATAGTCTTCCTAGGTTTCTCTGCCCAGCTGATCTCTTTTGTAATACTCATTTCACATTGTTTTGTGTGGGATAGCTTCCTTCAAGTTTTTCTTGACAAAATATAAGTTTCTTTTTGTTAAAGACTTCCTGGGAGAAGTTCATAGGAAAGGAATAGGGAGGTGAGGACAGAATGCAGAAAAGGACTTCCTACATTTTCTGTGGAATTCTTACCCAAGAGACCTTGGAAGATATACTTCATCTCTTTTTCCCCCCACAAATAATTAATGAAGCTCTTTGAAGAATATGTTGATTCTAGTTCTACCCAAACTTTGTTCCAAGAAGAATGAAAATTCCCTTGTTCTCTATACTGAGAGACATTTCATTAAATTCAGGCACAAGACAAAGTGGCCAAGAATCTGATAACATATGATATCCAGATTACACATTATCCATGCAATGCAAAGGCTACTGGCAGAATAAGGGCCATTTTACAAAGGCAGGTAGTGACTTGCTTTGCCTAAATTAGTCATGACTCCTACAAGTTTCTACTTTCTTCAGGATTTGTGTGTGGGTTGCCAAGAGGGTAGATAGAATTTTAAGAATTTTACTTTCATACCAAGATGATTCAAGTACGTTTCCTACTTTCTATCATTGACTCTGGCATGTTGAAGGTCATCGAATTTTTAATGCTCCCCACCATAATGCATATAGATCAGGGTGTCAATCTAATTTTTCACCGGGGGCCACTTCAGCCTCAAGGTTGCCTTCAAAGGGCCAAATGTAATTTTAGGACTGTATAAATGTAACTACTCTTTAATAGTTAAGTGAGAGTTTGGTGCTTCTGCCAGGTAGAAACAAAGTACCAGGCTGGATAAAACAAGGTGGAGGGCTGGATTCGGTCCATGGGCCTTGTGTTTGCCACCTGTGATGTAGAGTCTTGCATATAACAATGCCATCATATCCCAATGATTTTATAAAGTAGAGGCAAATATGAAGAAAATAATGATGATGGAAGAATTAAGTTTATGAGGCTTTCCTTATAGCAATAGCATTTAAGGTCTTGAATACAAGACATTTTACTATAAACATAACACCTGGTTGTGTAATCAGCAATATTAACTTGTGGGTATGAAATTAAGCACAGAGGCTTCCTGAATATGCCAATTCATTGTTAATTATTATTATTGGTCATTTGAAAGATTCTTCACACATTCAAAGTCAGCCCTAGAAAGGCATGCTAGAATTGTGGGAGAAATAAAGGAAGAAAAATAAATAGGAACTTTGATTTCTCTATATGTGGTGATTTAGGCCAGGTAGATACAATGGGTCCTGCAATTCAGACCCAATTTACTGTACTGCCTTTTAAGCAGAAAAAGCAAGAAGAGGATAAGGAATAATAATTTTCCTATATTTTAATAGCAGCTATAAATGTCTTCATAAATAGGGTACCTGTTCAAAAGAATTTTTTTCTTGTATGTAATGCTAGAGTAATTAAGCCAATGGAAAAAACTTAGGAAGAATAAAATTCCAAGAGTTGATGCTTTCTGGAGAGGAGGCTGGAAAGGCAGGGATCTTTTTAATTTTAGTGCCTTGCAATTTTGCCACTCACCAAAAAACCCTTTTCTAGTCATGAGAAACACATTAGGAACACATTAGTCTGTCTGCTGATATCTGGAACCATACTACCAGCTCTTACAGAACCTTTAATAAAATGCTTGTCATGACTGACCAGTGTTATGTATCTCTGTGATTCTTAGGGGCACAGAGTATCGACTGGGCCCTTCGTTTTCTTGGGAGATATGTTCAGTGGGATAGGAAATTGAAGTTTCTAAATTTATATTCAATTAGATACCTATGTTAATGATTCAGGTCCATTCTTTGGAAAACCATCCAAAAACTTTTAGAGCTCAGATTTTGGAAAAATATGTTGCTACATTCATATGAGTAAAATATTTTTATTTCTCTCTCTCTCCCCTTTCTTCCTTCATCCCTTCTTTCCCATCTTCTATATTATGGCCTGTCAGTCTGTTCATCCATCTGTCTATCTGTCTGCCCATCTGTTGATCTATCCATTTGTATATCTGAAGTAATGGAGTGTGTGTAATTGCTTCACTTACTTTTTTCTTAGTCTCACTGGTAGAAAGCTTAGAGATAAGTTTTATGCTAAACTTCTATAATAAAAATAATAATTATAAGAGCTAACATTTATTGATTACAGACTAGGCTTCTTTCAAGTTCCTAAGTGTACACTATACAGAATCATTCCATTTAATTCTTACTGCTGTCCTACAAAGTTGCTACCAATGTTATTATGATTTTATTACTTATTTTTTTGCCCATAGAATTTATTATTTTATATTTTATTTTATTGCAACATAATTCTTATTTAATAGATGAGAAAGCTGAGATTTACTGAGACTTGTGGCTTGTGTGACAAGATAGCTTGTGTGAGAAGATAGCTTGTGTAGGTAACAGCTAGTTAGTGGTGAAGCCTATGTTCAAATCCAGGGAGTCTCTCCTGCATCCTGTGCTTCTATATGCTACTGTACCTGGTGGCTCTCTTAGCCTTGATATTCTCTTAAAAATCTCCATTTAATAGTCTTGTTATTTTATTCTTATATAATATGCCAATTGTAAAAGGTTCATTTGCTGTGAAATGAACCAAATTTGCTTTAAAATCATGTGACATAAATAAGAGAATTTAGAATAACTGTTGTTAATCCATACATTCAGAGCTTCTTTCAATTGAGTGATATCAGTTTCCAGAACTTTAAAAAATTATATTTTTTTACTTCATCAAGTTACTTTTTTTTTTATTAATCATTCTTCAAGTACAGTTTTCTCCATTTTACTCCTATTCCAGCCTGCCCACCCATCCCTCCCCACTTCCTCCCATTACCACCCTCACCCTAGTTTCTGTCCATGTGTCCTTTAAATTTGTTCCTGTAAACCCTTCCCAATCTCCCCTGAAATTGACCTCTTTTCTCCCCTTTGGTCACTGTCAGTCTGTCCTCTCTTTCAGTATCTTTGACTATATTTTGCATGTTTCTTTGTTTTGTTGTTTAGGTTCCTGTTAAAGGTGAGATCATATGGTATTTGTCTTTCACTGCCTGGCTTATTTTGCTTAGCATAATGCTCTCCAGCTCCATCCATGCTGTTGCAAAGGGTAGGAGCTCCTTCTTTCTTTCTGCTGCATAGAATTCCATTGTGTAAATGTGCCAAAGTTTTGTGATCCATTCATTTACTGATGGGCATCTAGGTTGCTTCCAGCACTTAGCTATTGTAAATTGTGCTGCTATGAACATTGGGGTGCAAAGGTTCTTTTGTATTGGTGTTTTAGTGTTCTTAGGATATAGTCCCAGCAGTGGAATTGCTGGAGTAAAAGGCAGATCCATTTTTAGTTTTCTGAGGACGTTCCATACTGTTTTCCATAGTGGATGTACCAGTCTGCAGTCCCACCAACAGTGCACCTGGGTCCCCTTTTCTCCACAACCTCTCCAACACTTGTTGCTTGTTGCTTTGTTTCTGATGGCCATTCTGACCAGTGTGAAGTGATATCTCATTGTGGTTTTAATTTGCATCTCTCTGACAGCTAGTGATATGGAGCATATTTTCATGTGTCTCTAGATCCTTTATATGTCCTCCTTGGAGAAGTGTCTGTTCAAGTCCTTTGCCCATTTTTTAATTGGGTTGCTTGTCTTCTTAGAGTGTAGTCGTGTAAATTCTTTATATACTTTGGAAATTAAACCCTTGTCTGAGGTATCATTGGCAAATATGTTTTCCATACAGTTGGTCCTCTTTTAATTTTGATACTGTTTTCTTTAGCTGTGCAGAAGCTTTTTATTTTGATGAGATCCCATTTGTTTATTCTTTCCTTTATGTCTCTTGCTCTAGGGGACATGTCAGTAAAAATGTTTCTGCATGAAGTATCTGAGATTTTCCTACCTACGTTCTCCTCTAGGACTTTAATGGTGTCACAGTTTATATTTAAGTCCTATCCACCTTGAATTTATTTTTGTGTAAGGTGTAAGTTGGTGCTCTAGTTTCACTTTTTTTGCATGTAGCTGTTGGGTTCTCCCAACACCATTTGTTGAAGAGGCTATTTTTACTCCATTTTATGTTGCTGCCCCCTTTGTCAAATAATTGACCATAGAGACTTGGGTTTATTTCTGAGCTCTCTATTCTCTTCCATTGGTCCATGTGCCTGTTTTTATGCCAGTACCAGGCTGTTTTGATTACAGTGGCCTTGTAGTACAGTTTAGTGTCGGGTATTGTGATCCCTCCTACTTTACTCTTCTTTCTCAAAATTGCAGCAGCTATTCGGGGTCGTTTATGGTTCCATATAAATTTTTGAAGTATTTGTTCTTTGCTGTCAAGTATGCCATTGGTACTTTAATAGGAATTGCATTGAATGTGTAAATTGCTTTTGGTAGTATGGACATTTTGATGATATTAATTCTTCCAATCCATGAACACGCTATATGTTTCCATTTGTTTGTGTCTTCCTAGATTTCTTTCCTGAGTGTTATATAGTTTTCTGAATACAGGTCTTTTACTTCTTTGGTTAGGTTTATTACTAGATATTTTATTTTTCTGTTTGCTATTTCAAATGGGATTTTTTCCTTGATCTCTGCTTCTGCTGTTTCATTGTTGGTGTACAGAAATGCCTTTGATTTCTGGATATTGACTTTGTATCCTGCTGTTTTGCCAAATTCATTTAGTAGGTCAAGCAGTTTTTTGGTAGAGTCTATAGGATTTTCTATGTCAACTATCATGTCATCTGCACACAATGACAGTTTTGTTTCCCCCTTTCCGATTTGGATGCCTTTTATTTCTTTTTTCTTGTCTGATCGCTGTGGCTAAAACTTCCAGTACTATATTGAATAGAAGTGGTGAAAGTGGACAGCCTTGTCTTGTTCCTGATCTTAGTGGAAAAGATTTTAATTTTTGCCCATTGAGTATGATGTTGGCTGTAGGTCTCTCATATATGGCCTTTATTATGTTGAGGAATGCTCCCTCTGTTCCCACTTTGCTGAGTGTTTTTATCATAAACGGGTGCTGTACCTTAGCAAATGCTTTTTCTGCATCTATTGATATGATCATGTGGTTTTTGTCTTTGCTTTTGTTTATGTGATGTATTACATTTACTAATTTGTGAATATTGTACCATCCTTTCATCCCTGGAATGAATCCCACTTGGTCATGGTGTATGATCTTTTTAATGTATTGTTGGATGCAGTTTGCCTGTATTTTGTTGAGGATTTTAGTGTCAATGTTCATCAGCGATATTGGCCCGAGGTTTTCTTTCTTTGTTGTGTCTTTATCTGGTTTTGAAATTAGGATGATGTTGGCCTCATAAAAAGAATTTGGGAGACTCCCATCTATTTGGATTGTTTGGAATAGTCTGTGAAGGATAGGGGTTAGCTCTTCCTTAAATGCTTTGTAGAATTCTCCTGTGAAACCATCTGGTCCAGGGATTTTGTGTGTTGGGAGTTTTTTGATTACTGCTTTAATTTCTTTTGCTGTTATTGGTCTGTTCAGGCTTTCTGCTTCTTTTTCATTGAGTTTTGGAAGATTATATTTTTCTAGAAATTTGTCCATTTCACCTAGGTTTTCAAATTTCTTGGCATACAGTTCTTTGTAATAATTTGTTAAAATTCTTTGTATTTCGGTGGTATCAGTTGTAATCCGTCCTCTTTCTTTTCTGATTGTATTTATTTGGGTGTTCTCTCTTTTTTTTCTTGATGAGTCTGCTTAAAGGCTTGTTGGTTTTGTTTATCTTTTGAAAGAACCAGCTTCTGGATTCATTGATTCTTAGAATTATGCTTTTAGTCTCTATGTCATTTAATTGTTCTCTGATCTTGGTTATTTCCTTCGTCCTACTTTCTCTGGGCTGTCTTTGTTGTTGTTCCTCAAGTTCTTGTAAATATAGGGTTAGGTTGTATATTTGAAATATTTCTATCTTCTTTAGGTGGGCCTGTATTGCCATGAAGTTCCCTCTCAGGACTGCCTTCACTGTGTCCCATATGCTTTGGGTTGTTGTGAGTTCATTTTGATCTGTTTCCAGAAACTTTTGATTTCTTCTTTAATCTCATTCTTGACCCATTCATTGTGTAATAGCATGCTATTTAATCTCCATGATTTTGAATGTTTGGGCTTTTTTCCTTTGGGTTGGTTTCTAATTTCAGTCCTTTGTAGTCAGAGAAAATGTTTGGTATGATTTCAATTTTCTTGGAGTTGTTGAGGCTTGTGTTGTGTCCTATCATGTGGTCTATCTTTGAAAATATTCCATGTACATTTGAAAAGAATGTGTATTTAGCTTCTTTGGGATGGAGGCCTCTGTATATCAGTTAAGTCCATTTCATCTAGGGTATTTTTCAATGCCACAATATCTTTGTTGATATTTTTTTGGAAGATCTGTCCATTTTTGATAGTGGGGTGGTAAATCCCCCACTATAATTGTGTTGCTGTCAATATCTTTCTTGAAGTCGCCTAAGATTTTCTTTATGCATTTGGGTGCTCCTATGTTGAATGCAGATATATTTACAATATTTATGTCTTCTTGGTGGATTCTTGCCTTGAGTATTATGAAGTGACCTTCTGGGTCTCTATTTATGGACCTTTTTCGGAAGTCTATTTTGTCTGATATGAGTATTGATAATCTGGCTTTTTTTCCCTGTCCGTTTGCTTGGAAAATTTGCTTCCAGCCCTTCACTTTCAGCCTGAGCAGGTCTTTTATCCTGAGGTGGGTGTCTTGTAGGCAGCATATGTGTGGGTCATGTTTTCTTATCCATTCAGCTATTCTATGTGTTTTGATTGGAGCATTTAATCCATTTATATTTAAGGTTATTATTGATAGGAACTTATTCCTTGCCATTTTTGTATCTGTGCTCCTCTCTCCCTCTTTGTCTTTTCCTTCCCTTCCTTAAAGCAGTCCCTTTAGCATGTCTTGGAGAGCTGGTTTGGTGGAGGTGTATTCTTTTAGACTTCTTGTGTCTGGGAAGCTCCTGATTTGGCTTTCTATCTTGATTGAGAGCCTTGCTGGGTAAAGTAGCCTTGGTTGCAGACCTCTGGTTCTCATTACTTGGAATATTTCTTGCCGTTCTCTTCTGGCTTGGAGCATTTCCATTGAGAGTCAGCTGTTAGCCTTATTGGGGCTCCATTGTATACTACTTCCTATTTCTCCATTGCTGCCTTTAATATTCTCTCTTTGCCTTGAAATTTTGCCATTTTAATTATGGTATGTCTTGAGGTGGGCCTCTTTGGGTTCCTCTTGATTGGGACTCTCTGTGTTTCCTGGATTTGTGTGACTTTTTCTCTCATTAAATTAGGAAAGTGTTCCATGACTACCTTTTCAAATAGGTTTTCTATCCCTTGCTCTTCTCCTTCTGGTATCCCTATTATACAGATATTATTACATTTCATGTTGTCTTGCATTTCTCTTAATCCCCTTTCATTCTTTCTGAGCCTCTTTTCCTTTTCTTGCTCTTTCTGGGTGTCTTTTTCTACTTTGTCCTCCAATTTGCTGATCTGATCTTCTGCTTCATCAATCCTGCTTTTGTTTCCTTCTACTGTGTTCTTCCGTTCAGGAATTGTAATGTTCATTTCCTCTTGGCCCTTACTGATAGTTTCTATTTCCTTTTTCATGTTGATATAGTTTGCAGTGAGTTCGTTGTAGCTTCCCTGTAGTTTCTGGTAGCTCATTGTGAGCTCATTGAGCTTCCTGATAACCATTGTTTTGAACTCAATATCTGATAGTTGAGTTGCCTCTATTTCATTTAGCATTCTTTCTGAGGCTTCCTCCTTTCCCTTCATTTGGGGATTGTTTCTTTGTCTTCTCATTGTTTGTGAGACTCTTCTTGTTAGCCTCTGTTTCTTAAATTGATCTGTTCTGGTTTCCTTTGTTTATGGTGTGAACTCCTGTGGTAGAATACCTGTGAGATTCAGTGGTGCAGTCTCCTTCAGGCATCCTGGTGTTCACAGCTTCTCCCTACTCTTTTTTGTGATCAGTTGGAGGAGTAAGGCAAAATGGTTTAAGACAGGAAGACAGTATTCTATGGTATTTACATTAGCAGCCAGTAGAGAAGAGATGGGAGATCCTGTAGCATCCAGCAAACGCACAAACAAATATCGGAGACTTTCAGGGTATCAAAGATGTTACTTTATTGGCCACGTTTAACCTGCGCAGGGGCGAACTCTCAAAGTGTCCAGCTACACAGTGCCCACAAGGAGCTGCAAATGAGAGCCGCACCAAGCGCTTACAACTACGTCCTTATATAGGGGCTGGCAAGCAAGCGTTATACAGAAGCAGACGTGGCAGTTAGCAATTCGCTTACAAAGACCGCGCGCGGGAATTTCAAACCAAGCATTCTTGCATAAGGCGGGAAGGCAGGATGTTTGTTCATTAACCTAGTAATCTCCTGGCTCTAGCTAGCTAGGTTCTTATTTTCTCATTAAAACTGCAAAGCATTGCTTATCTAGCCTACCCAGGGGAGAGCATCTGCTTGACACAGGATGTTTGCTTAACTGCACTTTGTCTCTTTTATCATTTCTTTTTAGCTACAATGTGGTTCTTGTTTACTAAGGTTAAATTTAGTTCTTAATTTCCTTATTCCCAACAATCCTTTGGCTACGTATAGTGTTAATCATGATCTTCCACCCTACTAGCCACGTTTTAGAAAGGATGGAAAGAAGATAAGACTCTTATTGGGGACGAAAGGATTGTTAGTTGGATCTAGAAAGCTGTGAGGCTGTGGGAGGTCAGATTCTGAGGTAAGGTGGGAATAAAGAATAGTAAATAGGAGTGGTGTGTAAAAGAATAGAGATAACCCCTACAATAACAGAGTTCAGGGAATTGCAAAGTGGGCTGAGATCTGGGGCGGGGGGTGTTGTGTAGTATTTACAATTGTATGAACTAGGTCTTATTTACATTAATATTAAAGCAACAATCATGTGGCAGAATCTATGAGATCTAGATAAGAAGAATAAGGAGTATAGAACCTTGAGTGGTGTACTAATAGAACACAAATGAAGGACAGTAAATTAGCAACACACTATGAATGAAATAACAGGGGGAAGCTATCAAACAACAGTATAACTAGCCAAGCCAAGAAGATTATACAGAAAGAAAAAGAATACAAAAATAGTATTAAAATAAAAATAAGTCAGAAAAATGAGAAAAAGATAAAACAAATTTGCAGCAACTTGCAGGCTTAAAAAAAAAGGTAAAAAAGCAGAAGATAGAATGCAGGAGAGATAAATTTGGAGTGGAAGGAATAACACTAGAATGAAAGGAAGAGAAACATAAAGAGTTGAGAGATATAAAAGTAAGAAGAATTAAAAAATAAAAAGTTACTTAAAATACAAGGTAAAATCAAACAACAACAACAGCCAAAAAGAAAAAAAAACAAAGAAAAAAACCCCCCCAAACACCCTCTTGTTGGTTTCTAACTGGCCAAACCAGTTTTTCTGGTCTTTCTGGCTTCAGGAGGCTGAGGGGCGATTGGAATTCTTTTCACCCTTCCCAGTCAGACCTCTGTCTGTCTGTTGTGTACTGTCCCCAGTGCTAGCCTTGTGCTCTGAGGAGCAGATCTGATACTTCGGGTTCAAGGTGTAAGCTCAGGGGGTTGCAAGGTGTCTTGCCTTTTCCCCAATTTCACCACCTCAGGTTCTACGTTCCTGGGAAGCATCCGCATCTTAGATTCTAGGTTCGAGGTTTAAGCTCTGGGGATTGGGAGGGGTTGCATCCTTCCCCCAATTTCCACGCTGCGGGCTCCAGGAACCCGTGAGCACTGTCTTTTCTGGGTTCACAATGTGAGAATTGGGAATCCAGAAGGGGCGTGCACTTCCCTGAGTTCACTATCGCAGGGTCTAGAAACCCAAGGATGCCTGTGCCCTTTCCTTGTTCAAGGTTGTGGGGTCTGGGTCTTCCACAGAACCACACTCTCACCGGGTTGGTTGCGTGGGCGCACAGCCAGGGCACCCTTGGTCATGCAGGCTCGGGTACTTACTCTTCCCAGGGCTATGTGTGGGTTCTCCCAGCCCCTGTGTGATTACCTCTCAGTCTCACTTCCCTCTCTGTGCCTTCAAGCAACAAGGCCTCCCCTGCTGCTAGTCAATCCTTGTTGTTCGGGGAGGGAGTGGTGACTCCCCTCTCCCAGGTGCCCTGTGGCAGACCTGGGAACACTGGGCCTTGGGGCTGTAACCTTCCTGGTCCCCGCGCTGATCCCTGGGTCTTTATTATCCTGAAGCAGTCTCCTTACCCTCTGGTTTTTCAATGTCTGCTATAATTTTTGATGTCCTGTTTTCACAAATGTTGTGATATTATTGGCCCCTTGCTCTGTTCCTCCACAGCTCTGCCAGTTTCTCTCCCATGCACTGGGGAAGGGGAATATGCTCCTTCCTGCAATGCCGCCATCTTCCCCTCAACCTAAAAATTATATTTTCAATAAGAGTTTATATCCATATTGTTTTGTATTAGTTTCAGGTGTACAGCATAGTGGTTAGACAATCATATACTTTTTAAAGTGTTCCCCCAGACAGGCCTAGTACCCACCTGACACAATGCATAGTTACTACAACATTCTTTCAAGATTTTTAAGGTATATTTTATTTTAAAAAATTATTTTATTTTTGTTCAATTACTGTTGTCTGCTTTTCCCCCTCCTCTACTCCTCCCACCCTAGCCAAACCCAACTCCCTCCCTTGCTTCCACCCTCTCCCTTGGTTTTGTCCATGTGTCCTTTATAGTAGTTCCTGAAAATCCTTCCCCCCATTGGCCTGTCCCCCCTCCCCTCTGGCTATTGTTAGATTGTTCTTAATTTCAATGTCCCTGGCTATGTTTTGTTTGCTTTTTTCTTTTGTTGATTATGTTCCACTTAAAGATGAGATCATATGCTATTTGTCCCTTACCTAGTGGCTTATTTCACTTAGCATAATGCTCTCTAGTTCCGTCCATTCTATCCCAAAGGGTAGGAGCTCCTTTTATCTCTCTGTTGCATAGTATTCCATTGTGTAAATGTACCATAGTTTTTTGATCCACTCATTTACTGATAGGCACTTAGGTTGCTCTCAGCACTTGGCTATTCCAAATTGTGCTGCTGTGAACATTGGGGTGCATAGGTTCTTTTGGATTGGAGTTTCAGGGTTCTTAGGATATAATCCCAAGTAGAATTGCTGCATCAAAAGACAGTTCCATTTTTGGTTTTCTGAGGAATTTCCATACTGTTTTCCATAGTGGTTGTACCACTATGCAATCCCACCAACAGTGCAGTAGGGTTCCCTTTTCTCCACATCCTCTCCAACACTTCTTTGCTGATTTGTTTATGATGGCTATTCTGACCGGTGTGAAGTGGTATCTCATTATGGTTTTAATTAGAATCTCTCTGATGGCCAGTGATGCGGAGCATCTTTTCATGTGTCTCTGGGCCCTCTCTATGTCTTTCTAGGAGAAGTGTCTGTTCAAGTCTTTTGCCCATTTTTAAATTGGGTTTTTTGTCTCCCTGGAATGGAGTCATGAGAGTTTTTCATATATTTTGGAGATCAAACCCTAGTCCGAGGTATTCCTGGCAAATATGTTTTCCCATATAGTTGGTTCTATTTTTCATTTTAATGCTGTTTCCTTTAGCCATTTAGCAGCTTTTGAATTTGATGAAGTCTCATTTATTTATTCTTTTCTTTATGTCCCTTGCTTTAGAGAACATGTCAGTGAACATGTTGCTATGTGGAATGCCGGAGATTCTCCTGCCAATGTTTTCCTCTAGGACTTCTATGGTGTTACAACTTATATTTAAGTCTCTTATCCACCTTTTTGTGTATATCGAGTTTCATTTTTTTGCATGTAGCTGTCCAGCTCTCCCAACACCATTTGTTGAAGAGGCTATTTTCACTCCATTTTATGTTTCTGCCCCCTTTGTAAAATGTTTACTGACCATAGAAACGTGGCTTTATCTGGGCTTTCTATTCTGTTTCATTATTCTATGTGTCTGTTCTTATGCCAGCACCAGGCTGTTTATATTACAGTGGCCTTGTAATACAGTTTGATATCAGGTATTGTTCTTTTACTTTGTTCTTCTTTCTCAAAATTGCTCCAGCTATTTGGGGTCATTTAGGGTTCCACATAAATTTCTGAAATATTTTGTTCTATATCTGTGAAATATGTCATTGGTACTTTAATAGGGATTTTGTTGAATCTATAAATTGCTTTGGGTAGTTTGGACATTTTGATGATGTTAATTCTTTTGATCCATGAACATGGTACATGTTTCCATTTTTTTTGTGTCTTCCTTAATTTCTTTCTTCAATGTTGTATGGTTTTCTGAGTGCAGGTCATTTACCTCCTTGGTTAGGCTTATTCTTAGGTGCTTTATTTTTCTTGTTGCTATATCAAATGGGATTTTTTTTTCTGATTTTTGTTTCTGATATTTCATTGTTGGCATGTAAAAATGCCTTTGATTTCTGAATATTGACTTTGTATCCTGCTGTTTTACCAAATTCACTTATTAGGTCAAGTAGTTTTTTGGTGTAGTCTGTAGGATTTTCTATGTACACTATCATGTCATCTGCAATCAATGACAGTTTTGATTCCTCTTTTCCAATGTGGATGCCTTTTATTTCCTTTTCCTTTCTGATTGCTGTGGCCAGGACTTCCAATACTATGTTGAATAGAAGTGGTGAAAGTGGACAATCTTGTATTGTTCCTGATCTTAGTGGAAAAGTTTTTAGTTTATGCCCATTGAGTGAGATGTTGGCTGTAGGTCTCTAGTATAAAGACTTTATTATGTTGGGGAATCCTCCCTGTATTTTCCTTTTGCTAAGTATTTTTATCATAAATGGGTGCTGTACCTTATGAATGCTCTTTCTGCATCTATTGATATGATCATGTGACTTTTGTCTTTTGTTTGGCTTATGTGATGTATTACATTTATTGATTTGCAAAGATTGTTTCATCCTTGTATCCCTGGGATGAATCCCACTTGATCATGGTATGACCTTTTTCACGTATTTCTAGATATGGTTTGCCAATATTTTGTTGAGGATTTTAACATGTATGTTCATCAGTGAAATTGGCCTGAGGTTTCTTTCTTTGTTGTGTTTTATCTGGTTTTGGGACTAGGATGATGCTGGTTTCATGAAAAGAGTTTGGGAGTCTTCCATTTTCTTGAATTTTGGAATAATTTGTGAAGGATGGGGGTGATCTCTTCCTTAAATGCTTTGTAAAATTCTCTTGTGAAACTGTCTGGTCCATCATGGCTTTTGTGTGTTGGAAGCTGTTTGATTACTGCTTAATTTCATCACCTGTAACTGGTCTGGTCAGGCTTTCTGCTTCTCCTTCACTGAGTTTTAGAAAACTATTTTGTACTAGAAATTTGTCCATTTCACCTAAGTTTTCAAATTTCTTGGCATATAGTTGTTTGTAGTAATTCTTTACAATCCTTTGCATTTCTGTGGTCAGTTGTAATCTCTCCTTTTTCATTTCTGATTGTGTTTATTTGGGTCCTCTGTCTTTTTTTCTTGATGAGTCTGCTTAAAGTCTTGTTGATTTTGTTTATCTTTCTGAGGAACAAGTTCCTGGATATACTGATCCTTAGAATTTTGCTTTTAATCTCTGTGTCATCTAATCTTCTCTGATCTTGGTTATTTCTTTCCTTCTACTTGCTCTAGGCTGTCTTGGTTGTTGTTCCTCAAGTTCTTGTAAATATAGGGTTAGGCTGTATATTTGAAATGTTTCTATCTTCTTTAGGTGGGCCTGTATTGCTATGAAGTTCCCTCTCAGGACTACCTTCGTTGTGTCCCATAAGTTTTGGATTGTTGTGAGTTCATTTTCATCTGTTTCCAGAAACTTTTTGATTTCTTCCTTGATCTCATTCTGTAAGTGATCCCATTCCTTGATCCCATTCATTGTGTAATAGCATGCTATTCAATTTCCGTGAGTTTGAATATTTTGGTTTTTTTTCCCTTGAGGTTGGTTTCTAATTTCAGTCCTTTGTGGTCAGAGAAAATGCTTGATATGATTTCAGTTTCCTTGAATTTATTGAGGCTTGTTTTGTGTCCTATCATGTGGTTTGTCCTTGAAAATGTTTCATGTGCATTTGAAAAGAATATGTATTTTGCTTCTTTGGGATAAAAGGCTTATGTATATCAGTTAAGCCAAGTTTATTTAGGGCATTGTTCAATTCCACAATACCTTTGTTGATATTTTGTTTGTAAGATCTATCCATTTTTGACAGTGGAATGTTAAAAATCTCCTACTGTAATTGTGTTGCTGTCAATATCTTTCTTGAAGTTGTCCAAGATTTTTTTTATGTATTTGGGTGCTCCTATTTTGGGTATATGTATATTACAATGTTTATGTCTTCTTGATGGATTCTTCCCTTGAGATTGTGAAGTCACCATATGGGTTGCTTTTTATGGCTCTTTTTTTAAAGTCTTTTTTGTCTGATATAAGTATTGCTACCCTGGCTTTTTTTCCTGTTGATTTGCTTAGAATGTTTGTTTCCAGCCCATTACTTTCAGTTGGTGTATGCCTTTTGTTCTGAGGTGGGTCCGTTGTAGGCATCATATGTGTGGGTTATGACTTCTTATCCATTCAGCTATTCTGTGTCTTTTAATTGGGGTATTGGACCCATTTACATTTAGGGTTATTATTGATAGGTACTTATTCATTGCCATTTTTTGTTCCTGTTTTGCTCCTTGTCTCTGACTGTTTTCCTCCCTGTTCTTAAAGTAGACCTTTCAACATGTCTTGCAGTTTGTTTGGAGGAGACATGTTCTTTGAGGCTTCTCTTGTCTGGGAAGTTGCTTATTTGGCCTTCCATTTTAATGAGAACCTTGCTGGGTAGAGTAGCCTTTGTTGTACACCTCTGGTTTTCATTACTTGGAACATTTGTTGCCATTCTTTTCTGGCTTGGTGCTTTTCCATTGAGAAGTCAGCTGCTAGTCTTATTGGAGCTCCCTTGTATGTTACTTCCTGTTTCTCCCTTGCTGCCTTTAAGTTTCTCGGTGTCTTGGAATTTTTCCATTTTAATTATAATATGTCTTGATGTGGGCCTCTTTGGGATCCTCATGATTGGGACTCTGTGTTTCCTGGATATGTGTGACTTTGTCTTTCATGAAATTATGGAACTTTTCCATCATTACTTTTTCAAATGTGTTTTCTATCCTTTGCTCTTCTTCTTCTCCTTCTGATATCCCTATTATATGAATATGTATATATTTTCTTAACTTTGGGTCAGAGTACCCTATTTTTTATAAGTATTTTTTATTGATTATGCTATTACAGTTTCCCCAATTTTTCCCCTTTATCCCCCCTCCACCCTGACCTTGCAATCCTCCTGCATCCCTCCCCCTTAGTTTATGTCCATGGTTTGTACATTTAAGTTCTTTGAGTCCTCTGTTTCCTATACCATTTTTCATTTTTCCATGTCTATATTTTTCCTACTAATTATGCCTCTTCTTCCCTGTACCTTCCCCCTCACTATTCCTCTCTTCCCCCTCCCCACTGAACTCCCTCTGTGTGATGTCCATTTCTCTGATTCTGTTCCTGTTCTTAGTTTTTGTTTTCATTGTTTTTCTTTTCTTTTGGTTCATTTGTTAATAGTTGTGAGTTTGTTGTCATTTGATTGTTCGTATTTTTTATCTTCTTTTTCTTAGATAAGTCCCTTTAATGTTTCATATGATAAGGAATTGGTGATGATGAACTCCTTTAACTTGACCTTATCTGGGAAGCACTTTATCTGCCCTTCCATTCTAAATGAAAGCTTTGCTGGACACAGTAATCTTGGATGTAGGTCCTTGCCTTTCATGACTTTGAATACTTCTTTCCAGTCCCTTCTTGCCTGTAAGGTTTCTTTTGAGAAATCAGCTGATAGTCTCATGGGCACTCCTTTGTAGGTAATTGTCTTCTTTTCTCTTGCTGCTTTGTATTTAATCTTGGGAAACTTAATGATGATGTGCCTTGGAGTGTTCCTCTTTGGGTCCAACTTCTTTGCAACTCTCTGGGTTTCCTGGACTTCCTGGAAGTCTATTTCTTTTGCCAGATTGGGGAAGTTTTCCTTCATTATTTGTTCAAATAAGTTTTCAATTTCTTGCTCTTGTTCTTCTCCTTCTGGAACCCATATAATTCAGATATTGGAACATTTCAGGTTGTCCCAGAGAATCCTCAGCCTCGCTTCATTTTCTTGGATTCTTGTTTCTTTGTTCTGATCCAGTTGGATGTTTATTTCTTCTGTTTGTTCCAAATTGTTGCCTTGAATCCTGGTTTCCTTCGTGTCACTGTTGGTCCCCTGAATATTTTTGCTTCGTTTAATTTTGGGTATCTCATTTTTCGACCAAGCTCAATCAGTTCTGTGAGCATTCTGATCACCAGGGCTTTAAATTCTCCATATGATAGGTTGGCAATCTCCTCATAGGTTAGCTCTGGGGTTTTTCTGTGTTCTTTCATTTAGGACATATTTCTTTTCTTTTTGGCGGGGGCATATTTCTTTGTCTTGGTGCACCTGCTAAGTTGTAAGGGGCGGGGCCTTAGGTATTCACCAGGCAGGGCAATCCTTTTTGCTTCGCTGCCTGTGGGGCAGGGGCCAGAGAGGGAACAATGCACCTTGCCTGTTTCATCTCTAGTGCACTTTCCAACAGACTCTCATGTCAGACTGGAAGTATCTCCCACTGTGGCAACCCCAGCCTTAGCCCACAGTCAGCTCTGGGTCTCAGTTTTCCTCTTAAGTCAGTCCCTCCCACTCATCTCTGCCAAGCTTGGCAGTCAGCCTTGCCCCCCAGCTGCCTCCCAGTGATTTTTCTAAGTGGGCCCCACGTGGTCTGCCTTACTGATCTGGTTATTCTGGTTGATTTTTTCCTAATCCTTCGGTTATTGGAGTTCTGTGCAGTTTGATTTTCTGGTGCTTTTGGTTGTTTATGGGTTTTAGATTGGTTGTTACCCTCCTTTTGGTTGTGTAAGGAAGTAAAGGGTTTCTCCCTACACCTCCCCCTTGGCTGGAACTCATACTCTATTATATGAATATGATTCCATTTCATGTTTTCCTGCATTTCCTGTAACCCGTGTTCATTCTCTCTGAGCCTCTTTTCCTTTTCTTGCTCCTTCTGGATGTTTTATTCTACCTTGTCCTCCTGCTCACTAATCCAGTCCTCTGCTTCAGCTAACCTGCTTTTGATTTTCTCTACTGTGTTTGGTGAGTTCAGAAATTGTATTCCTCATTTCCTCTTTACCCTTGTTAATAGCTTCTCTTTCCTTTTTCATGTTGATAAAGTTTACACTGAGTTTATTGTAGTTTCTCTGTAGTTTTTGGTAATTCTTCGTGAGCTCATTCAGCTTCCTAGTGACCACTGCTTTGAACTCCATATCCAATAGTTTACTTGTCTCTATTTCATTTAGCATTCTTTCTGAGGCTTCCTACTTTCCCTTCACTTGGGGTTTGTTTCTTTGTCTTCCCATTGTTGTTGAGACTCTTCTCATAAGCTTCTGTTTCTTAAATTGGTGTGTTCTGAGTCCCTGGATTTATGGTGTGAACTTCTGTGGCAGGAGACCTGTGAGATTCAGTGGTGCACTCTTCTTGATCTCCTGAGCTCAGTGGCCTTGGGCCATTATTTATGTTGGCTGTCTGTATCTCTTTGTGTTTTTATTGTTGTTTGGTCTTTCTTTGGTGGGTCCTTCCCTCCAGCTGGTTAACTGAGGGTCACTCTGTCCACAGTATGTTGTATTCTGATGTGCAGATTTGGATGGGTTGTGTTGAAGCTGGTTCTTCTGTGTGTACAAGGTTTTGAGGCTTCTCTCTCACTCTTGTCAGTTATTTGTTGTCAATAATTTCTCCACCATTTAGTTGTATTTTCAGATTGGTCCTGGGTTGAGGTTAGTATGCCTTCCATTCCCTCCTTCACCTTCTTCTGTTGTTATCTGTTGGTTGTTCCTTTGTTGATGTGTTTCCTCTTCTAGCAGGTATATTGTTGTTTACAGCTCCTACCTACACTTCAGCTGGCTTTTGATAGAAGGCCCAAGACCTCTCAGCTACAACAGCCTCCTAGGGATGACTAGTGTCCAGCCAGTAAAGTTAAATCCTAATGACTATGCCAAGTGCTGGGAAGAAACAAATTTCCCCCTATCCTTCTCTGTTCTTCTAGTTGGTCTAAGAATCAGATTGATATAAGACAGACTAACAAGTGTAAAACAAACAAAAGTTTAACAACATATATACTTCCAGTGTACATGAAAGAGACCCAGGAAAACTGAGTAACTCCTCAAAATGGCCAGTTATTACAATACTATTGACTATATTTACTATGCTGTACTTTACACCCTTATGCCTGTTTTTTGACCATGAATTTGTACTTCATAATCCCTTCATCTTTTTCACCCAGCTCCAACTCTCTTTCCTTCTGGACACCATCAGTTTGTTTTCTGTCTATGAGTCTGTTTGTATTTGATTTGTTCACTTATTTTCCACTTTAGATTCCAAATATAGGTGAAATCCTATAGTATTTGTCTTTTTCTGTCTGATTTATTTTACTTAGCATAATACCCTCTAGGTCCATTCATGATGTTGCAAATGCCAAGAATTTATTCTTGTTTTATAGCTACTAATGCTGCATATTATATATGTACCACAGCTTTTCTTATTCACTTTTCTATTGATGGGTTCTTCAGTTACTTCCATAGCTTGGCTATTGTAAATTACACTGCAATGAACACAGAAGTATAGATATTCTTCTGACTTCTCCATGGCTTTTTCACTTTTTAAGGACTGCCTACTTAATATGAATTTTTATGAATTTTTACACAGATCTGAGCTCCCTTTTCCTTCTTGTTTATAATTATTTGATTATTTTACTTTTACTGTTATTTTACTTTTATTTTTAAAAATATTTTCTTGATTATGCTATTATAGTTGGCCCATTTTTCACCCCTTTATTCCTCTCCATCCTGCACTCCCTTTCCACCCACATTTCCCCCACCCCTACTTAGTTCATGTCCATGGGCTGTATATATAAGTTTTTTGGCTTCTACATTTCCTATACTATTCTTAACCTCCCCTTGTCTACTGTGTACATACCATTTATGCTTCTTATTCTGTACTTAATCCTCAATGCTCCCCCGTCACCCTCCCTGCTGATAACCTTCCATTTAATCATTTCTATGTTTCTATTCCTGTTCTAGTTGTTTGCTTAATTTGGTTTTCTTTCTTTCTTTTTTTTTTTTTTGTTTAGGTTTGGTTGTTGATGGTTGTGAGTTTGTTGTCATTTTACTGTTCATATTTTTGACCATCTTCTTTTTCTTAGATGTTCTTTTAACATTTCACATAATAAGGGCTTAGTGATTGCAAACTTCTTTAACTTGACCTTATCTGGGAAGCACTTTATCTGCCTTTCCATTCTAAAGGATAGCTTTGCTGGATAGAGTAATCTTGGATGTAGGTCCTTGCCTTTTATGACTTTGAATACTTCTTTCCAGCTCCTTCTTGCCCATAAGGTTTCTTTTGAGATATCAGCTGAAAGTCTTATGAGAACTCTTTTGTAGGTAAGTCTCTGCTTTTTTTTTCTTCTTTTAAGATTCCCTCTTTATTTTTAACCTTAGCCATTTTGAATATGATGTGTCTTGGTGTAGTCTTCTACAGGTCCAATTTGTTTGGGACTCTCTGAGCTTCCTGGACTTCCTGCAAGTCTATTTCTTTTGCCAGATTGAAGAAGTTCTGCATTATTTTTTCAAATAAGTTTTCCTTTTTTTTTCTCTTCCCCTTCTCCTTCTGGCAGCCATATGATTTGGATGTTGGAATGCTTAAAGTTGTCCTGGAGGTTTGTAAACCTCTCCTCATTTTTATGGCTTCTTGTTTCTTCATTCTGTTTTGATGAAATGTTTGTTTCTTCCTTTTGCTGCAAACTGTTGTTTTGAGTACCACATCCTTTGCATTACTGTTGGTTCTCTGTATATTTTGCTTTATGCTTTGTATAGTCTTTACTTTTGCCTCTATTTTGCAACCATACTCAATTATTTCTGTGAGCATCCTGACTACCAGTGTTTTGAACTCTCCATCTGATAGGTAGGCTATCTCTTCATTGCATAGTTCTATTTTTGAAGGTTTGATGTGTTCTTGCATTTGGGCCATATTTCTTTGTCTTGATGTATCAGTTACATTGTATAGGGTGGAGTCTTAAGTATTGGTCAGGGCATGGTAACCCAGGTCTCTGCATTGTGGTGCTGTCTGTGGGGAAGGGGTCGGAACACCCCAATTTTCACAGCAGCACAATTCACATTGTTTCCACTGCCACTTGCTTAGCTCTTGGCTGGATTTCCCCTGCTACCCACAAACAAATTAGGCCCTTTTGTTGCTGATTCTTGGGTGGGTGGGTTTGTATGTTCTAGAACCCTGTGGGTCTCTCTAATGAACTCTCCTGTGAGGCTTGGAGTTTCTCCCACTGCCTCAACCCCCACAGGTTATTCAGTCAGAGGTTTTGAGGCTTTATTTTCCCATGCTGGAACCCTGGGCTGTATGGTCTCTCTTGCTCCCCAGTTGTTCCTCCAGGTTTATCTGCTCACAAATGTGAGACAGCCACCTGCTGCCCCACCCAGCCAGTCCTCCAGCCACTGCTTTGCCACATGTCCTTTCTGCCCCAGCTGCCTATCTCTTCCCCTCGTACCAGTCTGGATGAAAGTTTATTCTTTAACTCCTTGGTTGTCAGACTTCCATACAGTTTGATGTTCTGTTTTCATTGTTGTTGCTGTTTTAATTTGTTGTTGTCTTTCTTTTGGTTGTGCGAGGAGGCAAGTGTATCCACTATACCTCCATTTGTTGGAAGTCTGGCGCAGGCCTTTTAAAATGCATTCTTAACATAGGCAGGAAAATCTCAGATATTCCACGGAGCAATACTTTCACTGATATGTCGTCTACGGCAAATGGCATAAAGGAAAGAATAAACAAATGGGACTTCATCAAAATAAAAAACTTCTGCATTGCTAAAGAAAACATCAGCAAAATGAAAACAGAACCAACAGTGTGGGAAAATATATTTGCCAATGATATCTCAGACAAGGGTTTAATCTCCAAAATACATAAAGAACTTACATGACTCAAAACCAGGAAGACAATCCAATTACAAAATGGGCAAAGGACCTGAACAGACATTTCTCCAAGGAGGACATACAGAGGGCCCAGAGACATATAAAGCATGCTTAGCATCACTAGCCATCAGAGAGAGGCAAATTAAAACCACAATGAGATACCACTTCACACCAGTTAGAATGGCCATCATAAACAAATCAACGAACAAGTTTTGGAGAGGGTGTGTAGAAAAGGGAACCCTAGTGCACTGTTGGTGGGAATGCAGACTGGTGCAGCCACTGTGAAAAACAGTATGGAATTTCCTCAGAAAACTAAAAAATTGAATTGCCTTTGATGTGGCAATTGCACTGTTGGAACTATACCCTAAAAATCCTGTAACAATTCAAAAAAACCTCTGCACCCCAATGTTCATAGCAGCAAAATTCACAATAGCCAAGTGCTGGAAGCAACCCATGCACCCATCAGTATATGAGTGGATTAAACCCTATGGTATTTTTACATGATGGAATACTATGCAGCAGAAAGAAAGAAGGAGCTCCTAACCTTTGCTACAGCATGGATGGATCTGGAAAGCATTATGTTAAGTGAAAGAGGCCGGGCAGTGAAAGAAAATTACCATACAATTTCACCTATAAGTGAAACTTAATCAACAAAACATACAAGCAAGCAAAATATAACCAGAGACATGAAATTAAGAACAAACTCTCAGTAAGCAGGAGGGGCAAGGAGGGAAATAACTGGGGGAAAGAAGGGAAATGGTCATCAATGAACTTGTATAAAAGACACATGGGCAAATTCAAAGTGGAGTAGGATTGAGGGTGGGTGGGGCAAGGGAAAGTGGTGGTTGAAAAATGGAGACAACTGTATTCGAACATTAACAAAAAATGATTAAAAAAGAAAAAGCAATAAAATAAAAACAAAAAATGTGTTCTTAACTTTGGGGTTTGAAGTCGTTTCATCAGGTTCTTTCTTTCTCTCAACTCAAGATGGTGGCATATTTCATTTTTAATCAGTGCCTTATCCGTTCAAAATTATTAATTCAATACCTACTGTAGATAAGGTACTTTTCTCAATACTTTTGATACACCAGTGAACAAAACAATTTTTAAATGTCATTATTAATAAAATTTTATTATCCTACTGAGGATAAAACCACAGTTCAGTCTTTGGAGACTTAACAGATCCTGCTATCATTCATAAAAATCAGCTGTGCCAATCTGAGATCTTGTGGGTGAGGGGATCACTTTTAATAGTTGTGGGACTAGCAATGCTATATGCAGACCTCAAACTCTTCCAGATTCTTCCTTGGGTCCTGAGGTCAGGTAATGGGATTTGGGGAGCTTTGCTACAGAAGCCTTTTGATGCCCAACCCCATGTATAGCACAAAGAACTCAAATCTACAGTTTTTAAGGTCTCTGCTCCCACCCTCCCAGCCTGTGGATGTGGTTGAGAAACCAATGTTCTCTATTCTAATGCTCAAGGGTCTTTGTAAAGACAGAACCTCTGTCTCCTTTAAATAAACTGGGGCCTCAGTTGCCCTGTGTATTAGTGACTCCAGCAGTCAGCTTGCTTTCTGAGTCTCCAATTTGACTGCAGACTTTCTAATGCCCCAAGTGGCCAATATTTGTTGAATTCCAGCCTGTTATGAAACACCAGGAGCCATAAAGTCCTGTGGAAGTCAAAATTCCACCTGACCTGCATTTAATACAACTTAAGCTCTAAAGCTGCCTGCCTTAGTAATTTCTGTATCCTTTGCATATTATTTTGTTTTCCAAATCCCGGCCTTTGTTTCTTAAGTGACCAGTCTTACATAACCAGGTACTGGGAATTTAGGAGGTCAGTAAATACACTCCTTTTCCTCACCTCAGTTTGAATCAACAGATGGTGGGGATTCAGGGTGGAAAATGGGATGTGGCTCTGTGAATAGGGGTCTTGCTAATATTTTACCTTCAGTGACCCAGTCTCTCCCCAGTGAAGCTGGAGGAGAGAGGCCCTGTCTAGTGAGGAGGGCTGGGCCAGCACACAGGCCCCATGCACAGACCAGTTTGAGAGACAGGGCAGGAGCACTGGCTCCAAATCCTCCAGGTGTCACTCCTTTTCCCCAAGGAGTAAGTGAAGATGGAGAAGAGCCATGAATGTTATCTTAACAGAAGAAATGTGCATGTGTAAGAGGCAAATGTTTATCTCCAAATAAACACTTCTAATATGGATCTTAGAATTTGAGAGTCAGCATTTGTCTGTCTGTTCTATACTTTGAACTGGATCCTGTATGATTCTTGTTGTCCTCATGTTCTGTGCACATAAGATTGACACACATACTGACTGAAGGAAGGCGTGGATTTTCTAGTGAAACTGAGGAACACATGCATCTGATGAGCAATTTACCTATTGTCAGAGTCTTTCCTGTCCTCTTGTTGTCAAAGGAAATTAAATTATTTTTATAAAGACATCAGTTTGCACATGTCATACTTCTCCTAAAGATGAGCAGATTAAAGCCCTGGGACATGTACACAGTAACAAGCCATATAATAAGACAAACTTTCTGTTAAATTCAAAATACTCAGTGACTTAAATATATTAAAAAACCCTCCCCTGCTCATTTCATTTTGTAATGGTGTGCCCAGCAAAAATGGAAGATTTTCATTTTGTTGTTGTTGTTGTTTAGTACATTTAAATAGTGTTGCAATAACTTTCATTTTGCAATTTTGAAGCATAGGTACTGGTGGCAGGAATTGTGGCAGGTAAATGGCATGGAATTCTTGTCAGACCTTTCAGGTGGTGACTTCAGAGAATGGAGGAAACAGAGACTCCAGAGAAGGAAGCAGGTGGTCCATGTTCTCACAGCTGGTCAGTAACCTAGTGGGAGTCAAACCCAGTGCCACCTGATGCCAAAGGTGACATGAAGGAAGTGGGCCCCTGGGTCAAATGGGGTTTGGGCCCACAAAGCTTCCCCTGTGGCTTCAAAGTAAACCAGCTTCATGTTAATTTCAGTTTCAACACTATATCTGCTCTCAGTCTTGTTGGACTTCATTATCTTAAACCTATGAAGCTTCAGTGGCTGTTCACTCATTTTTAAGGCTGATGTCATGTGTGTCAAACACAGTTTGGTTTATATTATAGAACTGAAACCAGGGATAAGGTGGAGTGGAATTGAAATCTCTGTGAAAATACAACATTGAGAGAACAATATAACTTTTCAAAGATGCCATAGTTAACACTGAAATAATTCCTGGGTGAATTCTTTTTGTATATTTTATTTCTGAGTACTCTATGTTCTAGTTTAGACATCAGAATCAGAGCTTGTTCTTTGGAAAACCTCTGGAGAAACTCGCACTTTAGAAGAATTTTCAAAATTTTTTCATTTGCCTAATGTTTCCAACCTTCTCTGGCCTCCAACTCATACTGCCAACACCAGAGATTTACATGCATTCTTGGGAGCATGTTAATTTATTCCAAAAGCAATTCTTGGCAGTCTTGTCCAGTCCATTTTCCTAAGTTGTCTAACACTCACCATTTTATCTTTATCATTTTAACTCCACTGAATTAAATCTAAATCTAAATTTTGTTTAAGTTTTATATTCCTTTGGGTTTACATTCCTTTTGATTCTGAACCAAAGGATAGATTTTTATTCTTTTATTTATTTTGCTAATTAGATAACTTAGTGAAGTAAAATTTAGAACACCCCTGGGCAACTTTATTTGTTAATAAATTAGCCCAGATAAACAGCTAAAACTCTGCTAAGTAAAACTTTACTCATGTGAAATGCCACTCTGCCTGGGATGGTAGTGTAAGATTAGCATGCAAAATTATATGAGATGAAAATTGCAGCAGATTGTTAGGGTGAAATTGGCAAAGTGAATGTTTTTGATAAGACTTCAAAACTATGGAAAAATTTTTCTGCTTCACTTAAAAAATTATAAAAATGGTGATGTTAGAAATTTTCATAGTTTGTAATAACCTGCCTAAAAATGAGGGTTGATGGACTGTGTTATCATTACTGCTGAGAGACAGTTTATAGAAGTTGGTTTTATAATATATTTCTGAAAAACCTCTGGATTTCAAATATGCAATGAAAACTGCAGAACTTACCCATTTTATAAATAATGCCACTTCTACCTCAGGTTAATAAGATTTCTACATTTTAATGTGATCAGTTAAAAATGAGCCCTGGCTGGTGTGCCTCAGTTGGTTGGAGCATTTCTCTGTGGACTGAGAGCTTGTGGGTTTGATTCATGGTCAGGACACATACCCAGGTTGTGGGGTTTGATCCCTGATCAGGGCATGTGTGAGAGAGCAACCAATCAATGTTTCTCTCTTTCTCTCTCACAAAGCAGTGAAAAAGTGTCCTCAAGTGATGATAAAAAAAATAAAAATAAATAAAAACCAACGTAACAATCCAATCCAGTTACTTAAGTTGGATATTCTCAGTGTTTCTTGTCTCTGCATTCCTTTACCTTCTTAAATGTTATTGGAGACACCAGAGAGCCTTTGTTAATGTGAGCTATATTGGTCAACATTTGCCATTTTACAAATTGAAATTGGGAGAAATTTAATCCACAAGGACCTAGTCAAGCACACGTCCTATGGGCCATCAGCCTCTGGAAATGTCTCTGCACATTGTGAATACAAGTGAGAAAGACAAGAGACATTACCATCATTACAAGAAATGTGTTCACCTCATAGATTCCCTGAAAGGATTTCAGGGGCAGGACGGGACCCCAGATCTCACTTGGTGAACTGCTGGCTTAAATTATTTGATGTAGCCCTGGCTGGCGTAGCTCAGTGGATTGAACGCGGGCTGGGAACCAAAGTGTCGCAGGTTCGATTCCCAGTCAGGGTACATGCCTGGGTTGCAGACCATGACCCCCAGCAACCACACATTGATGTTTCTCTCTCTCTCTTTCTCCCTCCCTTCCCTCTCTAAAAATAAAGTTTTAAAAGTCTTTTAAAAAATATTTGATGTTATTACTTAACATTTGACAATACCTTGTAGGGACTTCATAAGTAATAGGTGGTGACATTTGGAAATAGTTCCTGCCATGACTTTCAGGATCAGCCAAAGTACCTAGTAGCCCAACCCCTCTGTGTCTACCTGGGAGATCTTTGACAAGTCCTTTATGTTGTCAGAGTCTGGGTATCCTAAGTGGAATTGGGGCTTTTGGGGTTACAGTGAGGATGCAGAGCAACTAGCCCAGTACCTGGAACATGGTAAATATTCAGCACAGGCCACGGAAGGGGAAGAAGCAAACCAGATGCCCACCATCCAACCAAGAAGGAGGCCTGATGATTTCAGTGGTATGAAACAGAGTCTTCCAGGAAGGACACTGGGAAGAAGGAAAGAGAGGCCCAGAGTTCTGGCCAAGATGGAGGTGTAAGTAGAAATCCTTTGCTTCCCTGCACAATCAAAAGGAGGACAACAACCAATCTAAAACCCATAAACAACCAAAAGCACCAGAAAATCAAACTGCACAGAACTCCAATAACCGAAGGATTAGGAAAAAATCAACCAGAATAACCAGATCAGTAAGGCAGACCACGTGGGGCCCACTTAGAAAAATCACTGGGAGGCAGCTGGGGGGCAAGGCTGACTGCCAAGCTTGGCAGAGATGAGTGGGAGGGACTGACTTAAGAGGAAAACTGAGACCCAGAGCTGACTGTGGGCTAAGGCTGGGGTTGCCACAGTGGGAGATACTTCCAGTCTGACATGAGAGTCTGTTGGAAAGTGCACTAGAGATGAAACAGGCAAGGTGCATTGTTCCCTCTCTGGCCCCTGCCCCACAGGCAGCGAAGCAAAAAGGATTGCCCTGCCTGGTGAATACCTAAGGCCCCGCCCCTTACAACTTAGCAGGTGCACCAAGACAAAGAAATATGCCCCCGCCAAAAAGAAAAGAAATATGTCCTAAATGAAAGAACACAGAAAAACCCCAGAGCTAACCTATGAGGAGATTGCCAACCTATCATATGGAGAATTTAAAGCCCTGGTGATCAGAATGCTCACAGAACTGATTGAGCTTGGTCGAAAAATGAGATACCCAAAATTAAACGAAGCAAAATATTCAGGGGACCAACAGTGACACGAAGGAAACCAGGATTCAAGGCAACAATTTGGAACAAACAGAAGAAATAAACATCCAACTGGATCAGAACAAAGAAACAAGAATCCAAGAAAATGAAGCGAGGCTGAGGATTCTCTGGGACAACCTGAAATGTTCCAATATCTGAATTATATGGGTTCCAGAAGGAGAAGAACAAGAGCAAGAAATTGAAAACTTATTTGAACAAATAATGAAGGAAAACTTCCCCAATCTGGCAAAAGAAATAGACTTCCAGGAAGTCCAGGAAACCCAGAGAGTTGCAAAGAAGTTGGACCCAAAGAGGAACACTCCAAGGCACATCATCATTAAGTTTCCCAAGATTAAATACAAAGCAGCAAGAGAAAAGAAGACAATTACCTACAAAGGAGTGCCCATGAGACTATCAGCTGATTTCTCAAAAGAAACCTTACAGGCAAGAAGGGACTGGAAAGAAGTATTCAAAGTCATGAAAGGCAAGGACCTACATCCAAGATTACTGTGTCCAGCAAAGCTTTCATTTAGAATGGAAGGGCAGATAAAGTGCTTCCCAGATAAGGTCAAGTTAAAGGAGTTCATCATCACCAATTCCTTATCATATGAAACATTAAAGGGACTTATCTAAGAAAAAAGAAGATAAAAAAATACGAACAATCAAATGACAACAAACTCACAACTATTAACAAATGAACCAAAAGAAAAGAAAAAACAATGAAAACAAAAACTAAGAACAGGAACAGAATCAGAGAAATGGACATCACACAGAGGGAGTTCAGTGGGGAGGGGGAAGAGAGGAATAGTGAGGGGGGAAGGTACAGGGAAGAAGAGGCATAATTAGTAGGAAAAATATAGACATGGAAAAATGAAAAATGGTATAGGAAACAGAGGACTCAAAGAACTTAAATGTACAAACCATGGACATAAACTAAGGGGGAGGGATGCAGGAGGATTGCAAGGTCAGGGTGGAGGGGGGATAAAGGGGAAAAATTGGGGAAACTGTAATAGCATAATCAATAAAAAATACTTATAAAAAAAAGAAAGAGAAGCTCGGTTTTATGTACTTTTCACCCCCTGCCTGACGCATTCTCTATAGTGTGTTTATCTTTGAAAGCCTTGATCTAAAATGAAAAACTACTCACACTCCCAAATTCCAAGCTGATGTGCTTCAGTGTTTTGGGGCTCACCTGTTGTTTTTTTTAGATAAAATTGTACTTTTATTACTGCAGTAGTGAAATGTTTCTCTACTCATCCCTGACACTGTCGGTAACTCTCAACCCTTGTCTCCCAGACCCATTGCAGCCCTATTTTAGAGATAGTTCTTGCTTGAACTGGTCCTCAAACATGGAGCTTCTGTTTCATATGATTCTTTTCTATAAGTTGTGGGATATTCCTGGTCATTTTCTATTAGTGTCTGGTTGTGTGTTTCCCTCAGGGGGAAATGGGTAATATTCCTTTGGCTCAGATTCCCTTTAGGGTTCTGAAGGCAATTTACAGGTGGAATCATGGTAGGCACAGCCTGAAGAGGAGGGCGCGTGAGTGCTCAACCAGGGTCAGGGGAGGCAGTTCTCCCCACTGGGTTAGAAGACGAACTGATGTCCAGGGACTTCGCTGCAGAACCTTGTTGGAGGCTGTAACAAGGGCTGCTGGGTTTTCACAATAGATACTTTGACTATGATTCTCCTGGTGTGGTTTTAGTGATACTTGCTGGACTTTTCCAAAGCTATTAGGAAAAGCTTACTCCTTCTGATTTCTTAAATTATAAATTCTTGCTGGTACTGATTTCCTTGTTTTAATGTTGGTATGACTTATTGAGCACTGATTCTGTGGAACAGAGCTCTGGGGAGGGGACATGAGAAGAAGTGTACAGTGACCCTGATTTCTGGCTCCTGTGCAAAAGAAATGGCCCTGGCAGCCCCAGTCACAAACATTAAAGAAGATGAGTCAGTCTTGGGAGCAAGATAATTTTAACTTTGGACCTCTTTCTTGCAATGGTGGTAGGATACCTGAATGAAAAATTTGTTATGACCTCCCTATGAGTACTTACTGAAGCCCTGGATGCAACTTTGGGGTCATCTAGACTGGTATATTCATTCCAAATCCACCATTTCCAAGCTGAGTGACACTGGGTGCAGTTCTTAACATATTGGTGCTTCTGTGTTCTCTATAAAATCAGGGTTCATAGTAAGTGTGTGATGCCATAAGAACAGGCTCAGAACCCCTTTTGTTTGTTCAATATTTTAGTTTGCAACATTTGCAACTTGGTTTCAGTCAGGCAGCAAATATAAGTCTTATTGGAAATAAAGTGACAATGAGGTTCAGGGATAAGGGGAGGTATTCTTTTAGGCATACACAGGGCTCCCAGGTGAAATTACATCTGTGACTCTAGGTTCCTGTTTCAGATTCAGACCAACTTGGGTTTGAATCCCCATAGAGACACTTACTTGCTGTATGAGTTTGGCCAAGTTACTTAAGAGCTCTTTGCCTCAATTTTATCATTCATAAAATTGAGGATAATACTATGACCTCCCTCATGGATCAGTGTGGGAATTCATTGAAATAATAAATGTTAAGTTCTTAGTAGAGTGTCTGGCATATATTAAGGCCTCAATAAATGGCAACTGTTATTATCCCTTAAACCACATTGCCTCTCAGACACACTCTTTAAATCTCAGCCAGCTATTTTAAAACTAATTCCTGTAAGTGGTCATTTCCTTGTTCAGAAGGTTAAATAGATCATGTGCAGAAAGCACAATACTGACTTCACAAGTCCGTGCTTTGGGATAACAGGAGCTCTTTCTGACACATGGATCCATGTTGGCCTTAGGGAGAGAAACTGCTGTAGACAGCAGTTAAATAAAATACTTCTGAAAATTGCACACATCATCTCAGATCTAGTAATCATAGATTTTTTTGTCTACATCTCTACATCCTGACTGAGATTAGCAAATCTCTGTACAGTGTATCAGCTATTTCTGGTTTTGAAAGGTAACAAGAAGGCCTCATCCCAGTGTTTCAAGGACTCAGATTTTATTTTTTTTTAGTGGAATGAGGTTTGTGCTATGTAAACCCCAGGGTGTTGCCATTTTTAAAACTTCTTTGATACAATAGTAAAAGAGCAGGCCTCTTCCCAAGCCACATGGAATGGCAACTGGTGTTTTAGTGGCTAGTTCTGGTGTCCTTGCTGGCTGGCACAGGCTTCTGCTCACTTCCATCCCTATGTCCTCCAATTGTACTTGATTTGCCATCCTTTGGGGAATGGACTGGGACATGGATGTGGAAGAAATCAAGTGGAATCTGACACATAATCCTTTATGTAATAAAATATGATGCTCTCAAGAGTAAAAGTTCCTGAACATGGGTGGTTCCTCCAGGAATAAGTGGGGACAAATGCACTCTATCAGTCACAGTTTCCATGTCCAGGGTCAGTGCCCTGCAGGGTGCCTTCTGACACCAATACTTCTTCAGGATACACCTGTTCTTTGTGCCAGATCTGCAGGCATGCTGTTAACACAGATGTATAATTTTGAATCATCACTATTGTCACCTCATGTTGTGCCTGCCTGACCATCTTCACAGATGCTACATCTGTGAACATCCAGCTTTTGGTTATGAGCATTTGGAGCATTTGTGCCAGTGCTGAACTTTCTGGTGGCCATAATGTGAGAAGCAAGTTCAGACAGCTCTTTCTTTTCCTTGTTTAAAGTCATTACACTGGTCCTACTGTTTGTCATGGCAACCAAAATAATTTTTTAAAATTTGGTAGGTCATGAAGTCACACATATATACTATTAGTGTCATTGAACTTTATACACAGAAGATTATTACAAGAAAATATAGCAGATAGAGAATCAAACTTGTGTAATTGTGGAAGGATTCTGGGTATTTATCTGAGGAAATTCAAAATACTAATTTAAAAAGACATATGTACCTCTATGTTCATGGCAGCATTATTTACACTAGCCAAGATATGGAAGCAACCAAAGTGTCCATCAATAGACAAAGGAATAAAGAAGATGTGGTTCCATATATATAATGAAATATTACTTGGCCATAAAAAAGAATGACATCTTACCATTCATGACAACATGGATGGACCCAGAGAGTATTATGTTAAATGAAATAAGTCAGACAGAGAAAGACAAATATCATATGATTTCACTTATATGTGGAATCTAAAAGAAGAAAGTAAATGAACAAAAAACAGAAACAGATTCATAGACACAGAAAACAAACAGGATTGACAGATGGGAGAGGGTTGGGTGCTGGGTGAAAAAGGTGAGGGGATTAAGATGTGTAAATTGGTAGTTACAAAATAATCATGGGGATGTAAAGTACAGTATAGGAATATAGTCAATAACATTGTAATAACTATGTATAGTGCCAGATGGGTAATGCACTTATGGGGGGATCACTTAATGAATTATATAAATGTCTAACCACTATGCTGTACACCTGAAGCTAATATAATATTATAAACTGTAACTTTAAAAACAAATGAATAAACAAACAAATACTTCTTCTTGATACCCAAAAGTGTAGCTCAGATCATCTGAGTCCTCTTCCTAAGCATACACCAAGCTGTGATCCAGCATGTGTGTCTAGGAAGGCTGTGCTTGTGACCATGTGTTCCTCCTCAAAACCTCTGAAGAAAAGCTTACCAAAGGCAGGTATGTCAGACAGGGTGACTCCTGACATGAGCACTTGCAAGGGTGCTATGAGCCTCATTACTGTCAATGGTAACCTAAATCCTTTGAGAAGCCTTGTTCTTCATGCTTCCTGATTTTCATGTAGGTAATCATTCAGCTTTTTATAAAGCTCTTGGTTACATATGAAGAAAATGTAATTCATTAGCTTTTTACCTACTGTTCCTTTTCTGTGCAAGTGTGTTGAGCTCCACAACAGGACCTGGTTGGAAGAAAGGAACAGCAGGAAGGGTTTGAAATCAAAGTGTCTGTTCACCTGGACATGTCCACCACCTCTGTTTGCTGCTCTTGCTCTCTGAGTTTAGCTCTGCCTGTTAGGTAAAGGACCATATCTTCATGTGGTTTAAAAGGAATTTCATGTATGGAGGATTACTTCTAAATTGTCCTTTGTAAGTATACTGTTTATTTCTCTGAGCAGTTGTCCCCATCCTATGCCCCTAGTTATGCCTTGGTGAGTCACTGCATTCAGCCATCACTGCCAACTCTGTGTGCTTTAGGGTCATGACTTGTGATGACTGACAGATATCACCCTCTGGGTCTGAGCAACTCAAAGCTTCACCGAGGAAAACACTTCATTGAGGACACATAGATGGCCTTGGAGATGTGTCCTAATTGTGGGTATCTTATACGTTGGAGATAACTTTCTTTACTTTAATGTATGTGTTGGTGACTGAAATCAAACTTTGTCCTGCATTAAGCTACATGACCAGAAACTAAGGATTGTTATATCCTTGTGGTTCAAGGGCTTCTTGGAGGTGCTTCAGGTGGTCCTGTTGCCTTGTGAAATTTTATAGTCAGTCATTCTCCATCAAAATTCCTGTATGGAGGAAATAAAAGCAGCTCTGGATAACTGCTCTGTGATGAGCTGGTTACAAGGGTGATGCTGGTCCTATGAGAAAGAATTTAATATCCAGTCTTTCCTAAAATGAAGTGTTGTAAAGTGATAGGTCTCAACCAAAGGACACTGATGACACATCTCTTGCCACCTATTGATGAACAAAGCTGAATTTTAGATTCCACAGATAAGTAAGGGTGGACTGTGGCTTGGGAGGGACACAACACAATGCATCTGAGCCACTTCAGTGCACATGCCAGGGGAGTATAAGACCATCGTTGTCTTGGGAACACTGTGAAAGGGCAAATACACTAGTGTCTGTGCAGAGATCCCACAGATAGCAGGGCTACATACTAAAGTAAGAGTCTGTGCCAAATGTATACTGCTGAGAACACCACGATGGGCTTCTCTGGATTCATTTTGTGATATGTTCATTTTCCTTGGAGATGCAGTTGTTAAGACCACCCTTGCTAAATGTATGTGCTGTGTTATAGCTATAAAATGGGGAAGATACCCAGCACAGTGATGGAAAGAACTTATCTAAAGTAGGACTTTGATCCCTTTTGGCAGAAGTGGAAGGCAAGGAGACAGGAAAAGAGAAGAACAGGGTAGAGGAGTGAAGGGTAAATGAGTGGGGCTCTAGGTTCTCAGAAATTGGTCCAGGAGAATGTAGGAATAGTAAGGACACTTTTGTATAATCTTGATTTGCTTAATGCTAACTAGTGTGTTTTTAAAAAGCAGATTTAGGCCTTGGCTGAGTGGGTCAGTTGGCTGGAGCATGGGTCCATACAACAAAATGTTTTGGGTTTGATCTTTGGTCAGGGAACATGTCTGGGTTGTGGGTTTGATTCTCATTTGGGGTATATACAGGAAGTCAACTTATCGATGTTTCTTTCTCACATTGATACTTTTATCTCTCTTACTCCTTTCTTCTCTCTATAGAATCCTTTCTTTAGAATCAATGAACATATTCTTGGATGAAGAATAAATTTTTTTTAAAGTGGACTTGGGAAACATCCCTATTGTTTTGTCCATTTATTGTGGTACTGCTTTTTCTTCTTCCGGACCTTAAACACTACTAAACTTCCTATGTGGACAGACTTGAGTTTGAGTCCTGGACCACTAAGGGGTTAAGCGTGGGCCAATTTCCAAGTCAGATTCCTCATTCATAAGGATGGTAATAGTATCTAGTTTGTTGTTGGATTTTTGTTGGAGTTGAATGAGATAATGTAGTGCTTACCACTGTACTCAGCACTTAGCCAATCCTTCAGTAAATATTAGTTATTGTATTATCAGTTGAGTTGGGTGATTTCATGTAGGGCAAATGTGATGGTAGCAGAGGTAAGTTGGAGGCTATTGGAGGGACTGGTGGATGGGGACACTCCCACAGAGGTGGGAACACAGTGGGATCGTAGAATTCAGAGTAGCAGTTAGATTCTTCCTGGGGCATAGAAATAAAAAGTTAAGAGAAAGAGAGCAAAGTCTTGGAAATGGGACTTGTTACTGTAAATAAAGGCTCTCATTTATACTGATATAATGTTGCCTGAGAGTCACATCTCACATTGGCTGCCTCCTCAGGGTTGTCTGCTCCACCTCAGTCATGGCACCACCTTGCTCACAAGATTTCAAGGCTTCAGTCTCTTGTTCTGCATGACTCTGTCCAGATGTGATGTACATTAACTAATGAACTACAGTGTGTTATGAAGTTGATGCCTTCAAATGTGTATGTGGAGCACAAGGATATGAGAAAAATAGTCTAAATTCTGTTCCTCACCACTGAGCTGTGCACCCTTGGTTACCTCAATTAACTTCTGATGACCTTGCTCTGTTCCTTTGTAAGATGAAGGCTTTGACTAGATAGTTCCTCAAAATCCTTCCATGATCTACAGTTTCATCCATATTTAGCATTAATCCATTGAGCCATGGGTTCCTTCTTCATTCATATGTTCAGCACAACTTTTGGAGCACTGCCTCTGCCTGTGAGGGCTAACCACTCTGTATACAGATGTGAGTAAGCCTATATGAGCAAGTGAAAAGACTCTGTGAGCTAGCTCTGTGAGCTACTCTGTACTGGAGATGGATATGGAGTTTCAGGGGCACAGCCAGAAACTCTCGGCCTTTCCCTTCTCTGACTCTTTGCTTATTTGGCTATTGCAGGAATGGAGTAAATCTATTTAGGAGGCATTTATTACACTGAATTATGCATATCAATTACCATCACCTATAGCTGTGCTCATCTTACACCTGAGAGCCACATCTAACAACATTCAGTATCAGTCACCAGAATGATGCAGGCACTTTTGAAGTCACAGAGTGAGGTCTTTTTACATTAACTGAGAGTTCATAGTTCAGTCTAATACAAACAACAGTATGTTTGTTAGAGCTGCTTCAGCTCCTGTGGGTAACTGAAGGGCCTATACATGTCTCACTCTGATGAATATATGGGATTGCATTTACCTGTCCCAATGGTGTTGTATGACTGCGTTTATACAGCATTAACACAAAAACACTAAGAAGAAAGTAGGGCTGAAAGTAGGGTTCTCAGATCCCTCTGAGTCAGTATGTAGAGGTTTTGGCTCAAACACTTTCAATATGGTGTCATTGCAGGCTTGGACATTATTTCTGATTATTCGAATTTGTTCATTGTAATATGTAAAAGCAATAAAAATGACTCAGATTTTCAGGTTTATGAAGAAAAGAGCACAGATATTCCACATGAGAACATGCCCAGTATTTTTTTATGGGCTGGAAGGGTGTCCCTATGCTCACATATATGCAAGTGTGCACCTGCCTTCAATAAGCCTCAATCAGCATATGTAAGTGAACTGCATGCCAAATTTGCCTGGTAAATCAATAATAAAAAGAGCAGATGTGTTTCTGGGCAAGGGAAAAAGTGAAGAGGTTCAACTGAGATGTGTGAGCTGCAAATGATCAGCAGAGCTAATGAAACACTCTGAAATATTCTAATTGTCATAGTTTTCCAGTTTTAATATGTCACAAAAACAGGCATTGCTATAATGTGAAGTATAGTTTGCTAAAGGCTATAGCACTGAGAAGCTCTGATGTCACCTGGTAATTTGCTATTAAAAAATGAAACCTGCTCCTTCTGCCATCATGGAAAACAGGACAGATGCAGCCCATTAACATGGCCCAGCCAGATGATCTATTTAAAGCTTATTAAGAAAACCGATCACATTCTGTGGGGGACTCCCCATTGTCTACTTCCTCCAGCCTGATGCAGTCCCATTGGAGAGAATGGGCTCATGATATACTATACACAATCTGCTTACTTGGTGAGCCATCAATTCCAGTCCTCTGTCTGCCCATGTGTCCCATGATTTTGTGGTTACTTATTTATTTAGTGGTGTGAGGCTTAACATCAGAGTGACACAGCCTTCTGGGGACATACATTTATGGAACAATCTGTAATTTTCTGAGACTAGGGGAAGAGGGAAGAAATGGAAGCAGAGAGGAATTAGCACAAGGAGCTACTTCTAGTATTTGAGACTCCTCAGGGTTGAACTTTCCCACTATGGCTAGAAGTCTTTCTGAGGGGGCAGAAAGAAAATGGACGAAGGTAGGTGCAATTGGAAGAAAATAATGTGCAAATTCACCTTGTTGGTGGGACTTGATGAGTTAGATTGTCCCTAAGCCATTCTCTTTTTTAAAATATGGTAAATATATGTATTTAATTTTTATTTTCAGTGACATTTGACTTTCAATATTATGTTAGGTTTATGTGTACAGCATAGTGCCTAAACCATTCTTTTATTATCCACTCTAGTTAGTGTCAGTAATGTTGAGTCAGAAGGTGCAATGTAGGTGCTCTGACCTTGAATAAACTGACTTCAATCTCTGGTTCTCAGTCAGGACAGGGACTAGATGTTACCTTGACATCTGGTCCCTTTATGGTGCTTCTGCTGAGCACATCTCCTCACACCAGCTCCTCCCAAATTCTAGCTCTTGTCTTTATTGATGTTATCGAGAGAAGCTTCCTGGGAAATGCACCACATTCTTATCAGCCTAAGTTAATTATTGTTTATAATCACCAAGTATAGTTTATATCTATATCTTGTTTGGAAAGTGAGCTCAGGCAGGGGTTGAACATCTGTGTCTGGATTCTATACTTGGAAATCTAAATTAGCAGCCCTTGTTTTATCTTTCTATCAGGAGGACATTACTGGCCTTTTGTGGGCAAGTCAACTTCAGACAGCACAGTGATTTATAAATGAAACCTCCACAGGGCAAACAGGAGAAGAAAGTTTAAGGACATTTAATAAAACTCTCTTTGGCTTGAAAGTGGAAGAGACTGTTATTAAATGCACATGGGCAAATATATTAATACAGTATTGGCTATTTTCTAGCAATTCTAAACTATTAGTTGATACTTTAAATCTCTGAGGGCATGTCCTTCATCTCAAGTGACAGGAGAGAGTGCCTGAATCTGCCCACTCACTCAGTGGCTGCTTCTGAGTCTTGGTGCATGGTGACTTGTGTCAGCCACAGTTAAAACAAGTTACGAGAGTGTGATGAAGAAAGGATCTAGAAGCCAAAAACCTGGAAAGTCAACACACCTCATGGCGGATGGTGTGAGAGTAAAAGCTTGGACACTGGAATAAGAGCTGGGTTTGGATCCTTGGTCAAGGACATTGACCTTTGGCAGCTTTGTTCCATTTATAAATTAGTAGGGACCCTATAAGTCTGTAATAAGAATGAACTCAGTGGCTCTGGTATCTTCCCAGCTGTTATTTTCAACTTACTTGGTAACTGGAGAATGAGGACTGGATCCTAGGCTTAACAGTGAGTTCATTCTCAAAAGGTCTGGCTCTATGGTGTGCAGGAAGTTTATGTCTTACTACCATTTCCATTATTGATCCACACCTCAGAGGGTCCATGGCATGGACAGGTAGTGAGCAGGATGGCAGCATGAAGGTGAACTGTGGATTTATCAGCACCAATGCCTTATTTATACAGCTCTGCTTAAGAACAGCTCTTTGTGATAATAGTACTCATTAGTTTATTCACCGAATGGATTGAGCATCTATTGTGTATCAGGCATTATTCTATGAGTGAAACAAAGCACTTGACATTAGGGAACTCGCATCTTAGTGGGAGGTTAGATAACATAAATGAATACATTATGTCTGAGAGCAGTAGTCACTATAGAGAAAAATGAAGAGGGGTAAAGGGATGGGGTTATTGGAATGGAAGTGTGAATTGCTGCTTCACCTGGGTACTTAGGAAAGGTATCCCTAGTTAGGGGATGTTTTAGGGAAGCAGGAAGGAGGTCAGCATGCAAATGTCTGAGGGGTTAGCACTCTAAGCAGAGGATAGTGCCAGGCCTGAGGTGGCAGGGGTGGGGAGGCACAGCTTCAAGAAGCATGGTGTGTAGGAAGCAGAGAGAGCTGGTGTGATGTGAGTATCAGTGTGGGTGGGTGAGGAGACAGGTCATTGTGAGAACTTTGGCTTCTCTGAGTGTAATGGGAGCTACTGAAATGTTTTGAGACTATAAAGTCAAGAGATGCATTATTAGGCTTATAACTTCCAAAGAGAGAGGATGGTGGTTTGGATCAGGGTGGTTGAAATGGAGATGGTAAAAGTGATAAGATATATCTAGGATATAATTTGGAGATAAAAGTTGGTGGATTGGATGTAAGTGTGTGAGAGAAAGGACAGTTAAGAATGGCCCCATGGTTTCTAGTATGAGTGTTAGAATCATTGTGTTGATGTTTCTGAGTAAAAACAAAGATGGAAAGCAGAAGTTTGTGTGAGTTTGGTTTTGGACATGTAGGATGAGTTGTCTCTAAAGAGGGCTGTGACAAATACCATATGATCTCACCTTTAACTGGAACCTAATCAACAAAACAAATAAGCAAGCAAAATATAACCAGATACATTGAAATTAGGAACAATCTGACAGTAACTGGGGTGGGGGGGAGGTGGAAAAGGATAATGGGGGGAAGGTGGAAAGGGTTTTCAGGAACAACTATAAAGGACACATGGACAAAACCAAGGTGGGGGTGGTAGCAAGGGAAGGAGGTGGGTTTGGCTGGGATGGAGGGAGTAGTGAGGGGTAAATGCAGACAACTGTAACTGAACAACAATAAAATAATTTAAAAAATAAATAAAGCATGCTGTGAGCTCTCTGAGTGCCAAAGAGACATTAGTAAACACCTTGTTGGGTATTTGAGGAAGGAATCAGGGCTTAAAGTGGGGAAAAAGAGCTGGAGTCATTTTGCCAACATTTCTGAACCTTCATAAATTTTATAACCAATCTTCTTTCCAAAGTTTAAAGAGTTGCATAATGGGCACCCACCATTTTGTCCACTAACAAGCAAGGGACAGAAGTAACCTGGGCAGGGGGAGATAAAGGAGCGTGTAGAAAAAGACCTCACAACCTGGAGTAACTGCTCAAACTGTGTTTGGGTATAGAGATTGCCAAGGGAGCCAAGAAAGTGAAGTCATGGATTTCAGGTGACCAGAAAGAAAGGAGTGACGTCATCTTTCACAGCAGCTTTAAGCATTAGAAAGAAGAGAAGCAATGAGCTAGTGATTTTAAGGTTGATTATTAATGTCTAAAGTGGAAATTATAATAAGCCTTTTTGTCATGTTTGTTTCCAGGTTTGTGTATTACTCTGGAGTTGGGAACATTTCTAAACTTTATTCTAATTGGTTTTCAGCTGGTTCATGTGAATATAATTTAAAAAATAAACAAAATGATAGCAGGCTGAAGACAAATCCACCAGAGCAGAGTTGTTGCCACAAAGGCGAAGAAGCATCATGCTATCAGAGTGTTATTTGGAAAGGCAAGGTACAGTCATATGTAGTTTCGCAAGATGGTGTTTTCAGTATTAACCCTAGAGGTTCTGTTAGCTGGTAAGACACTTCCTGGCTCATTGGACTTTTCAGTTCCATTTTCTCATGAACACGTCAGTAGCATCAACTTTGGAGAAGGATGCTGAGATCTTAAAAGTAATTATTGTCCTGCCTTGATGAAAGTGTTTTGGAAACAAGCATATAAATGTACACAGTAGTTGAGAGTCCTCTCTTTATAGTGATGGTAGTGGTAGTTTAGTTTGCATGAGAGATCAGTGGGTGTTGGAGAAGTGTCTTCTCACTGGAGAGTAGGACTGAAAATGTGAAGCCTGATGAGCAGAAATGTGCTGTCTGCCTGAAGCACTGGCTCCCAAATCAAGGTGTAGAAAGCATGTTTGAAGCCAACTTTTTGAAAACAGTAATCCAGATAATTTTCTAGGTTATTAAAACCCCCACTGTAACTCTATGACTCATGTTACTGTCATGCTCTGATGGCAAATTTTTACTCTTGAATTAGAGAGGAGGGGGGAGACGGATAGTGGGGTATTACATGAGAGGGGCTACCAAAGAACACATATGAAGGACAAATGGACAAAGTCATGGGGGGTGGGTTCGAGGATGGGAAACAGGGATGGGAAAGGTGGGGGGCCATGATGGGGTGAAAATGGGGACAACTGTTACTTGAATAACAATTAAAAAGTAAAATCAAATAAAATTTAAAACATTGCTAAAAGTTCAAAAATTAGTAATTCATTAAAAATTAACAATAAACCTATAGCATTCTAACATTAAAAAAAGGCTGAATGCAGTGTAGAAGAACCATGTTGCTGAAAGTCATCTTTGAGTTAGTACAGATTTTTGTTTTCTGAAGAAAGTCATCTGTAGAAAGTTGAGACTTGAGAGTGTGATTGCAAATGTATGGATGAATTTCCTTTAAAATTTACACACATATACTCAAGGATGTGTTAGATGTAGGTTCTTGCAGACTTGTGGTCTCTCTGGGGAGAATTTGGTGGCAGTCACTGGTTCCTTATGAGATGATGGAGTGGGCAGTGGACAGGGCTGTGGGCTGCCATTGACCTTGTTTCTGTTCTTTACCATCTGAGTCTGTCTATGTGTGTTCCTGTGTGCACTTGGAGGAGGCTTTATAGTGAAAAGGAAGAGAATGTGAAAATCAGTATGCAATTTGAGTCAGGATCATTTTTATTTGCAATGGCAATGTGCTCCTGATGTATCCCTGTGTCTGAATAATATGGAAACAGTGAGTCACTCAGTTAAAAGAATTCCACCAGTGGAGTGGAGTGCATTGGATTTATAGGAAAGAAACTTCATAAGATTTTCCTATTTGCCTTTAAAGAAAGAATCTGCCTATAAACTCAGAAAGGTATAGCTCTCCAGATGTTTTTAAACAATTGGTTATGCGTTAAAAATGTAAGCTACTGTTTTGGTCCTTGAAATGGGAAATAAATGATTTTTGATGGTTTCTGAAGCTACAGCAGGACTGACACATGTTTTCAATGACCATGGTCTAGCAGGCATTGTGTTCTAACTATAAATTGTTTGTTACAAGTTAAAACAAGTCATCTGACAAAGGTGAAAATGAATCTGTGCTATGTACCATTGTGCTCCCAGATTTTCAGGCTTACATTGCCACACCAAAGACTAAAATTTCTAGTCTTGTCTCAAAGTCTAAAAAAAAGTCCCATGAGCTCAGAGCAAGCTGTGGAAAGAGTTTGATGAAGGATACATTGTGGACCACCCAGGGAGTGACACTGCTTGCATGAAAGGGTGTTAAATTGTGGGAATGTTGACCACAGCCTTGGGCTTTAAACCAAGTGACTTGCCTTATGAAAACTAAAAAACAATCTTCTGCTCTAATAAATTTGGAGCCTATATCATTTATTTGATTTGATTCAGCCTTTGTGCTCAGGTATTATCTGAATGTGTAACAAAACTGTGTGACTGAAACATGGCTGGAGGATCTGGCCTAGAGAGTTCTGTCTGAAAAGTCACATTTCTTCTTCTTATGTTTCAGCAAGATTTGGAGAGTCACTCACTCTTTTTTCTCTTGTGTGTAAGACTCATTTCTTTGCTCCTAGGCATGAATCCATAATCAGTAGTTGTCATGATATGTGGGCTAGTCCCAAGAAAAGCATTTTTCTTCTTTTTAATTTTTGGCTTTTACAACTCTCGAAATGGACCCCAAAATTTCCTACTGTTCTAGACAAAGCAACAAACTGTAATTATTTTTTAATCATTACATAAATTTTCAGAACATTTTCCAGTTTGTTTTAGATGTTCACCTAAATAATTTTTATTTCTGTTTATTATCTGATAAAAGTGTAAATATATAACGTAAATTAAAAAAACATTAATCCTGGAAAACACTGCTATCTATCCATCATCTTTATTCATAAGTGGAGAATATCTATATTAGTAAGATTTAAGGGAAAATGAAATAAGTGCTTTCTTGGTTGATTAGCTACAAAATTCATAAAGGCTAGGGAAAATTAGAATCAAATTTTAAGGAATTATTTCATTTTTCCAATTGCATAAAAATTCAAGACAAACCCAACTACTTTGTGGATCTGATTTTCATATGGTTGTGAATTGGTTAGTGTTTTGGAGTGAAGACTGAGGAAACCTTGAAGCAATCTGATGAGATTTCCTGACCAGGGTACACCCTAGGCTGCTTACCTCCAGGCCCTTATGGCATTTCCATTAAAGACACAGATTGTCTGCAACAAATGACTTTACTGTGAGGGCTTGTTGCTGAGCTGCGTGCTGGGCTGGTGGCTGGGCAAGTGCCGGGTCCCTTGCAAGTGCCTGTGGGTTTCCCATAAGGGCCATATTAGGACAAGTAAGTGTGGATGTGTGGAATGATGGGGCAGAAGCATTTACTCTGTGTCTACACAAGCACACACATATATGTGCACTCATACACTACACACATAACATGTGTACAATATACCACACATGGACACACACATGCACTACACACAAGGACACAAATGACATGTGCACATGCAATGGACACACACCACACATGTGTGCACACACATTTGCACACACATGCACATACAACCACATACCACACATGTACACGTCTTCATAATGTGCACAGCACCATATGCATATACACATGTGGGCATATATCCACGCTGTTTCTTGTATCATCTACCAGTCTGTGACACTGGATTTTTTTTCGTTGTTGTTATGTTGTTTGAAATGTCCTGTAGAGCCTGGGTCCTTGTTCATGACAATGGTTTTAGTACCACCCCGCCCCAAGCAGGGCAGAGTGTATTTTGAGCCCTATGGATAGTTGTTTAATTTTTTATCAATAAAGAAATTCCTGGTGATGCTAAAACTAAGATGTTTATAAGCACAGTGGGTATAGAAAGGGGGGGCTCAGCCCCAGACTCGTATCTGTATGAGTAAGCTTGTGACCTCATAGAATTACCTGAGCCTGCATTTACCTAGTCCCCTTTCCTTTTCATCAACCTGTTAAACCTTGAATATTTATTAGCTTCATCTACACATTTATTGTTCTTCTTTCCTATATTCATATCTTCTCTTTCCTGTGTTTGGCTGATAATATTTTAGAATCATTTCTTTTCAGTAGAAAACAGTTTGTAGTAGGAGCCTTTGTACTGATGATTTTTTTTTTGGCCTACCCCACTCCAAGTGGCCTATTTGTGGAAAGAGGATGGGCACATGACTCACCTGCATCTTCTGCAATTGGTAGAGAGTATGGAGATGTCTCAGGCATCCAGATATTTACATTCTGTTGGTTCTGAGGTGACATCAGGAACCATGGATACCTGATCCTTAGAACCTGGCCTGAGGAGAATAGATGTGTGGTTAAAGAATGAGCCTGAGAGAGAGTACGGGAGGCGGGCATTGATGGGGTCAATTGTTCCTGCCCTTGAGTGAGGGACTGGGACACTTCAAACAGACATTTCTCCATTGCTATAATTTGACTCAGCCCAAGCACATGTGAGTGTTATGCATCCCCATGAAGCTTTAGCAATTGGTTGGTGTGGTATGAGCCTTCTGCCTCATATGGCTGAACCTCTTGAAGGTTTGGTCCAGATCATCTAATCACAGGAAATCAGTAGGAATGCCATGATTAGCCTTAAGGGGAGAGCAGGCTCCTGGGGTGTATGGCTTGGGGCAGGGATCTCTGCTTGGCACCCTCCCCTTCCTCGTTAGCCTCACTCAATACTGGCTTTCCACGTGGCAAAGCTGAGGGCTGAGTAAAGTGGAAAAAGCACAGATGCAGCATCTCTTTTCAATGTGGAGAAAGTGGAAGCCACCCTTCACAGTCCAGAAAAGTCTCTATATGTAGGCTCATTTATTGGAGAACATCTTATAATAATTTTAAAATTGTGAAGATGAGGAATTCCCAGATGTTTTGTTCTGAGGGACCACAGGGCATCTAGTCTTAGGAGTGCAGATAGCATGGGGTAAGCAGGGGCTGGCAGATAAGAAGTATGAGTGTCTGTGCTGGGTGCAGAGGCCACAGGCAAGGTGAGTGGATCAAGGAGTTGAGTGAGCTACCTGCATGGCACTTCTGGAAAACTAGAGGAGGGAGCATGTTCCCTGGTGATGGAACATCAGGATTATGAGCAGCCTCTGGTTATGGAGTTGGGACTGGGTCATCAGGGAGAAAACTGGACACCAGACAGTAGTTAATATTTTCTTAAGAATGTGCTTGTGGCAGGGCTGGAGCAATACTGTGAGTTTCAACTCCATTGCATCATGTGGCATCTGAGGTTGTACAAGGTAGAGGGCATGAAAGGGACCATGGCACTTCTGACTTCTTTGTGCCATGGCCTCTGTGTTGAAATCAACAGTATGGTCAGCAGAGATTCATGGATGTAAGGGTGATGACTGGGTGTCATCACCATACACAGGGATGCTGGATGTCTGGTGCTAATTTGGGCATGAGTGCTCCTTATCAGTGGTTAGGATCTAGCCATCTGAACCTATGAGCTGCCCAACCACCGGACTCCCAACACCCTCCCACTCTCTCTTCCATTGTTCTCACCATTCCAGATTGTTCTTTTCCTATTTCTTTCTTTTCATTTTATTTTATCTCTTAAAAAATCCTCACATGAGGATATATTTATTGATTTTAGAGAGGAAAATAGAGAACATCCGAGAGAGAGAGAGAGGAAAGAGATGAACATTGATTGGTTGCCTCCCATATGTGCCCTGACTGGAGGTCGAATCTGCAAAGTTTTGGTGTATCGGATGACTCTCCAACATATACTCAGCCACTTAGCCAGAGCTTATTTTATCTTTTTAATTGTCCAACCCTCCAAACCACCCTGGCACAGCACGTTATACCGTATCAGACCAAGGAAATAATATTATTTGCCGTGAAGCCAAGAACAAAGGCTGCATCCCAAGTGCTGTGTATTCTCTCTCAAAGTGGCAATTGGCACTAAAGGCTGAAATCCAGGGAATGTTTCTGAGGGCAGAAATGGAAGACATTTGATTATAAGCCTCATATAGATAGTAAGGAAAATGGGTGTAAGCTGAGAACTTCCTGCATTTTCTGGGCACTCTGGTTTTCACAAAACCCAGCTGGTGTGAACAAGGGAGGGAGAAGCATGATGCATATAATGGGCATCTCTTTGATGCACTGGGACTTTCACTAGATCTGTGATACCCAGGCAGGTGCTCATTTATAGGGTTGCATGAGACTAACTGGTAAGGCTTTGGGTCAATACAAGTGATTATAGAAAAACTTCAGAAACATAGGTGGGGTGGAAGTGGCTGGCTATGACCCAGTAAGAGGTGCCAGGAGGCTCTGAGCAGAGGCTCTGGAGTCCTGAACATTTTGAATTTGTGTTGTGATTTTCACAGCAGCTTGGAAGTGCAGTAGCAGATGCCAGTTGTATGTTTTCACAGGAAACAAAGAGCTGGTTAAATGAAAGTTGCCTAGGACAGAAAGGGGTCCCTGGAGAGATCTGAAGTGTTGACCATGTGCTAAAAGGGCAGTCACTAGGGAACTTGATATTGGGAATAACTCTGAAGCTCATGATGATTCTGAGAAACCAAAACTTTAAGGGAAATCAAAAGCTAACATTGTTTTTTTTTCACATAAATTGTGTAGTTGTTTCTGGTGCTAGTAAAGCTAATATTTAGCAAGGAATAAGGATCAGCAGCGTTATCTCAAAGGAGCCAGATAATAAAATAAGATGTCCAATCAGCTGCCTTTACCCCTTTCACTACTTCTTGTAGAATCTTGGGATCATGGAGCTTCTGGACCTGATGTGGGCACTTAGTCATTGACAGTCTCTCCTTGCTTTTCTACTGCTTTGGGTGATCCCATGTCCAGACTGCTATCTCGGAACTGTGACTTGCAGGGTCCACCATGGTGCCAGAGCAGATGCTGGAGGGACAGACGCAGGTTTCACAGAATCCTCACTCTGAGTACAGTCTCACAGATAACATCAAGGGGATAGTGGAAAATGAGAAGATTAATGCAGAAAAGTGATCAAAACAGGAAGTGAATCTCCAGTCTTTGCCAACTGGTGCCTATCTGGATCAGACTGTTGTGCCTATCTTATTACAGGGACTTGTGCTTGCAAAGGAAAGACCACCAAATCCCATTGAATTTCTAGCATCATATCTTAAAAAAAACAAGACACAATTTGAAGATCAAAACTGACTTATTGAGAAGAACAGAAAAATTTGGCTTCTACTATAGATTTACATGATTAAATGGCAGCTTTAATTGTCATGATTCCACCCTCAACCTTCCAACCATTTTGAAAGTGTGAGAACCTTCAGGACAACAATTTGTTACTGGAGTCACAGAAGAAAACATATTTCCCTTATTTTGATTTAATCACCATACTTACTTAATGAGTGTATTATGTGGATTTTTTTTCTCAGATTGTCTTTAACTTTGTTTTTAAAATGATCTTCAAAATAAACTGTTAAATGTCAAACAAAAATAAGGTGTCCACTTTAGGAAGAACTTTGCCTCTGATTCTTTTATTTCTGATGATCACCAAGGACACAGGAAAACACCTCATCCCTAATACTTGCTGGGCAGAGAGCAAAAAAGTCAGAAATTCCCTGATAGTCTTCTTGAATGGAATGTGTTCTGCTTTATTTTATATAGTTAAAATATACTCCAAATTGTTCTGTAAAAGGAAGGAAGGAAAGAGAGAGAAAATGCTTCATTATCATGGTTGTTGAAGGGCAGGAGAGAGGGAAGGAATGCTAACCTCAGTTCTACAATTGTGCAAGCATTTGAAGAAGCTTGTGTTATAGGCCAGTAGGAAGGAATAAGTTCTAAGAAGCATGGGTGGAAAAAGGCATTTAAAGATTAGGTGGTAACTCAGACTGAAACAGGACTTTCTGTGCCTATGCCCATTTGTTTATGCCAGCCACAAAGTGTGTCCCAAAGTAATTTATGAATTGTTTTCAGTTACAGTGACATTTAGGTACTATCTGAAACATGTGTTGCAAATGTACCTATAACATTCATTATGGGGGAAGCACTGAGACAAAGCTATTTTCACAAGAGAATAGCAATGTGAAAGGTATGGTCTCACCAGGTACACCTTGTAAACATGCACAAAAAACATTAACAGTCATGTTGGCCATGTCCTTCTGTGGTGGGAAGGTGTAGACCTGCTCGTCTTGCCTCTGCTTCCTCTTTACTGAATTCTCCCCTTAACCCAACCTGTTTGTAAGCCATTTTTTGAGCTGCAGAATATTGTTTCAAAGAAAGGATAGCCTTCCCTGACTTTCACTGAGTTTTTTTTTATTTTTAGAAGTCTCCACCCCTTATTAATGTTATTAAAATGTTTTAAGAATATTATTTAAAAAATCCCCACCATACTACCATTCTCTCCAAGTCTTTACTGAAAACACTGAGCTGCGGGCATGGTGAGTACAGAATCCACCTTCACTTGGATGGGGGGAGGCTCAACAAATAAAATAATGGAGGTAGTCAACATGGCCAGAGTGCAAGAAGTGCAAGTGCAAGAAGAAGGAAAATCAGAGTTACTGTTCTATGTGTGACCAGTAATATTGCAAATACTGTACTTTACAGAAGTGACAGTAAAATGATGAGATAATAGGCTTTTATCATATAGAGAATGATGAGTAAAAGTGGAAATAAAAATGTATGAACTTGTTTAGTAAAAGATAGTGAACTCATTATAGAGTTACACATACAAGCCCCTGAACATTTAAATGACAGTTTACTCTAACATTTTGAAATTATTAGTGAACTGTCTTCTTGTCTTCTAATTCTTTTTTTAAATCCTCACCCAAGGATAGTTTTTTCCTTGCTTTTAAGAGAGAGAAAAGGGGATAGGAAGAAACGTTGATGTGAGAGAGAAGCATCAATTGGTTGCCTTTTCCATGTGCTGTATAATAGACTCCTTGAACAGGGATCATACGCTCCCAGACAGGGGACTGAACCCACAACCTAGGTATGTGTCCTGTCTGGGAATAGAACCTGCAGCCTTTTGCTTATAGGATGATAACCAAACCAACTGAACCATACCAGCTGGGGCTTGTCTTCTAATTCTTAAGAAACCTTAAGAAAAATCTTCAGAAATTCAATCAACTTTTTTTTTTTGAAGAAAATGTTCCTTTTGTCTCTGGTATTCTTATATGTCATTCTAATGTGATAAAGTGTATGTTCACCCCATTGTCCTACATGGTGCACATATAAGACCTCAATGTGGACCCAGCATCCTGTGTCTTAAAAACCTTCCATGATTCTGATGCATCTCCAGTGTGAAGGCTAGTGCTTTAGATTAACTTTCACCTTCAGCCACAGAATAAGTTCAGGTGGCATGGTATCGTGGTGCTGCAGGGGGTGGTTGAGGCCAGAAGTTCTCAAGGTGTGGTCCCTGGAAGCTTGTGAGAAATGCAAGTTCTTGGGACCTACCCAGGCCATCCCCATCATAAACTTTGGGCCTGGATCCCCAGCCAAGATGGAGGCATAGGTAGATACACTTTGCCTCCTCTTACAACCAAAAGGACAACAACATATTTAAAAACAAAACAAAAAAACCAACCACAAATGCTAGAAAAATCAAACTGTATGGAAGTCCAACAACCAAGAAATTAAATCAGAAACTTTCATCCAGATTGGTAGCAGGGTCAGAGATGGCCAGCTGGGGTGGAGAGGACGCATGGCAAAGCAGCGGTTAGCAGACTGGGGTGAGCAAAGCAGCAGCTGGTGGACCAGCAGTCCCATATTCGCCTGTGGATAAACCAGAAGGAACAACTGGGAAGCAAGACAGACAGGGCAACCCAGGGTTCCAGCATGGGAAAAGAAAGCCTCAAAACCTCTGGCTGTAAAATACTGTGGGGATTGAGGCATCAGGAGAAACTCCCAAACTTACAGGAAAATTTGTTGGAGAGATCCACAGGGTCCTAGAATATATACAAGTCCATCCACCTGGGAATCAGCACCAGAAGGGCCCAATCTGCTTGTGAGAAGCGGGGGAAATGATTGAAAGCCAGCTGGGAGCCAAGCAAGCTGCACTGTTTCTTTTTGGACCCCTCCCCCACATACAGCACCACAAGAGAGTGACATGGGTTCCCTACCCTGATGAATACCTAAGGCTCCTCCCCTTATAATGTAAAGGACATGCTGAGAGAAAAACATATATATATGTTTTTGGCCCAAATGACAGAACAGATCAAAGCTCCAAAAATAGAACTAAGCAATGAAGAGATAGCCAACCTATCAGATGCAGAGTTGAAGACATTGATAATCAGGATGCTCATAGAAATGGTTGAGTATGGTCACAAAATAAAGGCAAAAGTGAAGGCTATGCAAAATGAAATAAAGCAAAATATATAGGTAACCAACAGTAATACACAAGAAACTAGAATTCAACTCAGAAATTTGGGACAGAAGGAAGAACTAAACATTCAATTAAAACAGAATGAAGAAACAAGAATTAAAAAAAATGAGAAGGAGCTTAGGAACCTCTGGGACAACTTTAAACATTCCAACATCCAAGTCATAGGGGTGCCAGAAGGAGAAAAGGAAGAGCAAAAAATTGAAAACTTATTTGAAAACATAATAAAGGAGAACTTCCCCAATCTGGCAAAGGAAATGGACTTCCAGGAAGTTCAGTAAGTTCAGAGAGTCCCAAAGAAGTTAGACCCAAGGAAGCATACACCAAGGCATATCATAATTACATTAGCCAAGATTAAAGATAAGGAGAGAATCTTAAAAACAGCAAGAGAAAAGGAGACAGTTACCTACAAAAGAGTTCCCATAAGACCATCAGCTGATTTCTCAAAAGAAACCTTATAGGCAAGAAGGGCTGGAAGTATTTGAAGTCACAAAAGGCAAAGACCTACATCCAAGATTACTCTATCCAGCAAAGCTATCATGTGGAATGGAAGGGCAGAGAAAGTGCTTCCCAGATAAGGTCAAGTTAAAGAAGTTCATCATCACCAAGCCCTAATTATATGAAATGTTAAATGGACTTACCTAAGAAAAAGAAAATGATCAAAAGCATGAACAGTAAAATGACAACAAACTCACAACTATCAATAGCAAAACCTAAAATATCAAAAAGAAAACCAAACTAAGCAAACAACTAGAACAGGAACGGAATCGCAGAAATGGAAATCACATGGAAGGTTGTCAGCAGGGAGGTGGAGGGGGGAGAATGAGGGAAAAGGTACAGGGAATAAGAAGCATAAATGGTTAAGTACAAAATAGACAGGGAGAAGTTAAGAATAGTATAGGAAATGTAGAAGCCAAAGAACTTATATGTACAGCCCATGAACATGAACTAAGGGAGGAGGATGCTGGTTAGAGGGGGACTGCAGTACAGAGGGTAATAAAGGGGGGAAATGGGACAACTGTAATAAAATAATCAATAAAATATACTAAAAATGTATACTGGACCTAAAAAATACTAGAAAAATTACTTTTGGACTACAACTCTTACCTGATTACCTTTTCCCCAAACCCCTTACTTACACTTTTCTTCACCTTATAAAAAGGTTGGCTTGAGGTGAGATGTTAAGACAGTTTTTGAGGATATATAACCCACTGTTTTCTCAGATCACTGGCATCTGAATAAAATGTCCATGAAGATTCAATTCTTGTTTTTACTTATTGGTTCTGGTAGTGACAAGTAGCACAAATTCTGACTTTTCTGTTTTACAATAGAGAGACTACCAGGATGAAATTAAATTTAATTTTGTACATTTTAGAATAAAGTAAAGCTCAAAGGGCAGCCAGTAATAGAAGGTTATATGACATCTTAAGCTAAGGAGAAGGGGTTGGTTAGTCTGGGATTTTAAGGGGAGGAAGGAGATGAAAAAGCAAATGCTTGGTAAACAAATGTTTGCTATGCCATGTAGAGACAATGGGACAACTGTAGTAGCATAATCAATAAAATATATTTTTTAAAAAAGAAAAACTTTGGTCCTGCAACCCAGCAATCTGTTTTAACAATTCCTCTAGGTGATTTGGAAACCTGTGAGTACTTGAGAACCAGGCTTTTAGACTGTTGTTTCTCAAAGGTCTCTGTGTGTAAGGATCACCTGGGGATCTTATTAAAATGTTATTTCCATTCTGATGGTAGGTCTTGGGTGTCTGCTTTTCTAACAAGTTTCCAGGTGCCGCAAAAGCTGGGGACCCATGGACCACCCTTAGAACAGTGAGGTTCTGAAGTATTATGGTCACTAGAAATTTGCACCCTCTATTACAAGTGTATAAAATGGCATTCTAATTTAAATGGCATCATTTTGTGGGTGAGCTACAGTGAGTCAAGGTCTAAAATGAATTACCTTTTTGAGTAAACCTGATGATATTGTGAGCTCCTGAGTCCAAAAGCCTGTGGAGATAACTTTTGTTGTTTGATTTCTTTTGGATGTATTGTAGGCACCTAAATAAATGCTACAGAAAGAGTGAATGGAGATCCCGACATGATTTTTCCAGGGACCCATGCCTGAGTGGCTACGCAACATCACTCTGCTGAATCTTTTTTAATGACAAAAAGGTGTTGAAGCTGGAGGGGTACGCACTTGCAGGCACCTGAGGGAAGAGTCAGGGCTCAGCACCAGAGTTCCCTGAGGATACTTCTTCTGTGGACACTTGGCTCATTTTTTTCTCTAGTTAAATCCAACTTCTAATAAAATTTCATTTGTTATATGCCTCTATGCACTCAGCACTAGTCATTTTTGCTAAATTCCATTTCTCTCTCCAATACTTCCTTTCTCTAACTGCAACTGAAGCAAAAATGCACTTCCTGAGGCTGAGCAGGGACCTACATCAGGGTCACTGCAGCCTTCGTTTTCAAGGAAGAGAGTACAGATGTGTTTTCTTGTCCCTCTTTCCCCCTTGTCTCCATTCCCACCTCTTAGTGACTCTGGTGCTTCATCCTCTATTTTAGACAAATTGATCTTTTCCTCTACAGAAGGTCTCCCAACCAACCCCCTTGTTCATTTGTTCATTCTTTCACACCCTGTTGGTGAATAGCAGATGCTAATCCTTGCCCATGAAAGGCTGGTAACTTCTTTTTAACAGCCTCTTTTCTGGTTGAGAAGCTCCAGGCTATTGGTCTTCCACTTTCTGTAAATCTCAGGAAAGAAATGGGATGGGCAAATCAACCATTCCACCATGAGAAGACTCAAACGCTTGCAAAAATCAGTGTGATTTGAACTAAATCCTAGTCCTTGGGATGATTTAGTTCACTCAGGGAGCAGTGAGGACCCTCTTCTGGTTAGTTCTAGACTTTGCTGGGGTTTTTTGGGAGGTGCTGCTGGCTCTGCTGGTGCTCCTAGGATGGCCTCAGCCTTCGTGCAATTCAACCTGAGCAACAGCTCAATGAAATGGGATTGAAGCTTCTGTAACTTGTGTTAGACCAGCTTATTTTCCTGCACATGGAGCCCTGTTCTGTAAGCATCTACTAAGAGATTATAAAAAATGAAAAAAAGAACATGTAAAACTTTCATCCTATTTTTTTAGGGAAACAAAATGTTTGATTCTACAAGCAGACCTGTAGTTAATACCCACAGGAAAAAAAAACAAGAAATCGATTTTGTTCCTGTCACCCTTACAATAAAATTGAAGTTAAGCAAATTGGAATGAGGCCTTTTAATGTTAACCCTAAACACTCTGCTTAGCGTGCCTTGTGCTCTGGTGTTGAATTGCATGACTATGTGCATTGTGTAACATTAGTCTATGCTGCCCTGTGACAGAATGCAGCAGGCCTGACTTGTCAGCCCATGAACAGCTCAACCTCCCTGAAGACAATGGCATCAGCCTCCCAGCAGTTCCTCACCTGTTTCACATATTTTGTATAATACTTGTATAAAGCCTCCACATCTATGCCCTGGTGAGGATAAGAATTCAATTTCACAAATAGGAAAATGGTCCAAGGAATGTCCAGCAGTCCCATCAATCCACTTTCATATTTACAGAATTGTTTTTGAAATTGTGATATGTGGACTTTCATTCCTTTGTAAATACATGCTGTTAAATGTATGGCTTGATTTAGGTATGGATTGTGGCTAAATTATGGTGACTTTGTGGATCATAACTTCCCTGCCTAGTTCTAAACCTTTATCTTGCATGAATGTGTACTTCCTAATCTCTCCCTCCCCAATCATTCTAATTTTTACAAAGCGAGATGTGTGGATGCCTCTTTGGCCACACCAGACACACCCCCAACTATAGAGCTCTTTGCAGAGAGAATATAATTCACTCACCAGTGGCAGTACCCTCTGAGGTGCACACTGACAAGGACAGGATGAAGCCCTGGGGGAAGCAGCATTTCAGTGTGCTTGCTGGAGGGAGAGTCAAGGACATGCCTAGACAAAGGCTGCTCAGGCTATCACATCCCTATCGCTGAGCTTCTTTGGCTGGGGTTCTGTTTGGAACACAAGGAACTCAACCAAGACCTTCTGGGTGCAGGCAGAGCTTGGTGTTTTCTGCTATGCTGTCTTAGCAGCTGCCTTGCTGCCCCATCAGCACCCTACTCCAAGGCCCGGGTTTGTTTTTCTGAGCTGCTCTCTGTACCCCATCTGCTATCTCCATATTTGAAAAAAAGAAAAAGTGAAAAGGCAAAAAAAATTACCACAGGAAGTCTTAAATAGATGTCAGATCAATCTTCCTTCCCTCATTCCCTGAGGACTTTCATAGTCCTGAGACCTCAGTGCTAGCAGAGGTGCCTCTCAACTGACCCTATATCTACTCAAGAAACTTTGAGGGTCTTTGCTGTGTTTCTACTTACATGCCCAAACCCCTCTATGGGTACAGGTTGCTAATCCACCTCTTATTTAAGAATGTATATACATATTGGGCTTATCTTAGATAGGTGCATGAATGTCTATTGCCACTTTGCTGTTGTCTAACACATCAGAACTTTGAACAATGTCACATAGAGATAGTAGCCTTGTCATTTTTTTCAGAGGATTGTTGAGTTTAAGGTGAAAACCCAGTTTTTTTATTTAAATAACCTTAAAATAAATGCCTTTTCTGTATTTGCTCACACACAATGACAATTCTTTGATGTTGTTTTGACACTGATATCGTGGTTTAGTCTGAGGTTAGGTATGAGACTCTAAGAAACAGGACAGGATTTATTAATCCAAAAAAAAATTTCAGTGCTGCTATTCATGCAACAATAATGTTCTCCCCTCTAGACAACAAAATATTTTTGGAGAAGTGTGTCCTGGATATGAGAGTTTGGGGGTTCATCTGCCTGAATGACCCTTGCACTCCCACTTTGCACTCCTGTCTCCATAGCCACATGGGTTATTCCCTGACATAATTCATCTGCTCCAACTGGAGAGCAGGTGGCAAGGCCTTGGATAGAGAAACAATGGGCTATCTCTTCCTCATGGAAGAGGATCCTACAAATGTGAAAATGCTCTGTTGTCAGGAAAATAGGGCAGGGAAGCACATCTGAATGCAGCCTCAGTTGGAAATGGTTCTGCAGTCCGAGTAGTACTTGTGTTGATCTTGGGCCCTTTTTGTGGCTCTACAGAGTTCTCCTCTATTCTGCAGAGCTCATCTTTCTCAAACACAATGTTGGCATTGCCTAAACCCAGCCATTATGCACAAGGAAGTTGGCCCACAATGGATGCTCAGTGGCCTCGGCTGGGCCTTGAAACTGGTGTCCTCTGTCCTTGCTCCTTCCTATCTCCTCTTGGTTGTAGGGCCTCATGGCTGTACAGGTTGACACTTCCCAGCTGCAGGCTCAGATGCCAGACACTGGAATGTGTTTTTCTAGCAGTGGCAGCTATGGCCACAGGAGGAGCATGGGGGCCCATGGAACTCACTCCCTCATTTGCTTCCTTGCTGGCTTGAAAGACAGGCTGACAATCTGTGGCTGCTTTGCTGGATGCCATTGTGCTTTGACTTCCTTTCGTGGCACAGACTTTACTGGCTCTGGATGTCAAGTTTCTGTGCAAACCTGTCACAGTGCATGCTGACTTGGTTAACTGAATAGCCACAGTAAGACCTTGCTGTATCTCTTAATCCTCCAAGTTCTTCAGTAGGATGGGATGGAGGAACCAGCCAGAATTTTGGCAGGATAGGAGCCAAGTTCTCCCCCTGGGTGAGGAGAGACTAGACCAACTGAAAGGCATGAAGAGAATACTTGTCTATCTTTGGATGATGTCCTTCTGCAGGGGTGGGACAAAGATGAGGTGGGTTTCTTTCCTCACATAGTGCAAAAAGGATAGTGTGTTTCCTGGATTTCAGAGCCCTGAAATGGTTGAAGTGAGAGACAGAAATTCCATTCACAGCCTGAACAATTCAGGGGCACTGGCTGCCAAGTACAGTCCTTTGGAGCAGAGCAGGTTTTGGAAGCTTTGCAGCCTGATCATGTGGGCTCCATAGTAGCTGATAAGAAGAAGGGAGGAAAGGAATGAAGAATGTCTTTCAGGAACCATAGAATACCAAATGCTGAAGGACCTGGTCCCTGTTCCTTGTAAGCCAATTTCATGGCAAGTTATTGAGTGATTGTGAGTGGAAGCTGTGAGAGGTCACAGAGTCTCTGTCTCCTGTGCCCAAAGGACTTCATTTAGAGTTATCTTTTGTGGGCTAGGAGCATAAATGTGGAGCTCAGGAAGTTCCATGTGGTAGGAGGGCTATCAAGCTGTGCTCTGAGTATTGCTGGGTCTCCTTTTATGACCCCAGCCCTATCTCTAACCACTTCCCACCCCTCATATTCTCTGTTCTGGCCACTCAGTTCTCTCTGTACACCCTCCTTCCCCTCGGGACATTTGCATGAACTATGTCTCCTCTTTGAGCACATGTTTTCTGTTATTTATACCAAACTATCCCTGGCTTATCTCACAGACCTCAGCCTCCACATCATCTCCCCTAAGGAGCCTTCCCAGATGCCCAAGCCTAGGGATAGTGGCCCTGCTAAGGTTCCCAAAGCAACCTGTACTTCTCTCCATTAGACTCTGCCTTTGCCTGGACTCTAACCTACATCTATGACTTCTCTTCTTGTTTACTAAACTTCACTCAGGAAGGGACATCTAGATGGTGATTGGTATACAATAGGTTTTTTAAAAAATAGTGTTGAATGATTGAATGCAAGTGTAGGTTCTATTAATGCTTCTTCTCTAGACTCAGTTCATGCTTAAAACATCTTGAAAGAATGGGATCTTGTAGCTGAACATTATAATAATAATTGCTACCATTTTCTGAGCACTTATGTGTAGGAAACTATATTGGAGCCTTATACACGCATATGAACATAACAATGCTGCCAAGTATGTGCTGTATTTCCATTTTTCAAACTATGTTATACTGATAATGGAACTTCTAGCAAAACAGAGATGTTCAGAGGCTTGGTGGCACTGTCATTGGCCTTTCTTTGGCCCCAGTCACTGTCAGTGACCTCTTGTATCAGACAGGATGAGCTAGATCAAAATAAAATGGTCTTTATTTTTCATTCACACTTTGTCTCTCAGGTAGATGGGACACTCTGTTTGCTGTAGTCTCTCAGGGCCCTAGGATAACTAAATGGCCATCAGTCCATATGGTGATGGTTTCATGTCAGCAAAAGATGGAACTGTAGGGTTTCATACAAGCAGCTATATGATTCAGCCATTTTTAATCACTGGTCATGGGCTATGATTAGAATTTTGTTATACTTAGAAACAAAGGGTGAGATGGACCAGTGTTCTATATCTCACCAACCTGATGTTAGACACTCAATGGATGCTGGTACAAAGGATCTCTTGGAGCAGCATGAAGCTGTTTCTCTAACAGTGTCATCCAAGTTCCCAAAGTTGACTGTTTCACATGTAATATTTCCTTACCTCCATCAGTGATTACTCTTACTCTTCAAGGCATCTCAGTCAAGAAGAAAGTTATAGCTATAGATTAAAAGGAAAACAGCCCTGCCTAGTGTGGCTCAGTGGATTTAGCACTGGCCTGTGAGCCAAAAGGCTGCCAGTTAGATTCCCAGTCAGGGCACATTCCTTGGTTATAGGCCAGGTTTCCAGTTGGGGGCATGTGAGAGGCAACCACACATTGATGTTTCTCTTCCTCTCTTTCTCCCTCCCTTCCTCTCTGGCTAAAAATAAAGAAATGAAATCTTATAAAAAATAAAAGGAAAACATATTCTGATATCTCATCAATACATGTCCATCCCTTTAAGCCACATTGGAATGAACTTACAACAGCAAACCTCTTGGCTGTAAGAATTAGTGGACTAGAAATATAATAGGAGGCCAGTAATTCATATTTCTGATTTACCTGCAGCTCTGCTCATTTAGCCTCAGCCTTGGGGTGCCAGTGTGCATGGCTTATGTTGCTATCATTCATATTATTTATGAAAAATGCTGAGCTATTGTGAAATTAAGGGATTCCTTTGTTCACTACAGTAAGCTCAATGTTGGCAGCTCTCCTGCTCTACTGTGGAACAGATCTTTCATGTTTATTTTTTTTGGAGCATCCTGTTTTTGTTTAGATATATCGAATACTGAAAATCATTATATTGGATTACTTAGTGGGTCAGTCAAACATCTGACAGGGGGTTCCTGCCCTGTGTGGGGGAGTCAGGGCACAGAGGCCAAAGAGCCTGGTTTCTGTCTTCAAGGATTTCACACTGCAGTGAAGAATTAGAAAACAAATAGATAAGAAGGGAATGGTTTAGATGCTATTATTATCATTTTTTTTTCTGAGCAGCAGTATATGCCTAGGAGATTATGTACAAAATAAAGCATTCCTGGATTTTTTCCTGATCTTTAGCCTCCTTCTTTAATATATGAGAATGCCCTATGAATTCACCTGTAAGATCAAAATATTCAGTTTGGGAGATGGTATGGTCCTAGAGGCAACTGTCTTGGTATCCTGTTGCCTCCCAGAGTGTCTGGAACACAGTACATGCTTAGTAAATGGATCTCAATGAATAAATTCAGAAATCAGGCTTTATAGTTGAACTAAACATGCCGATACATATATACATTTTAAAAAATTTTATTGAATTTACCAGGGTGACATTGATCACCAAATTATATGGTTTCAGGTGCACAATTCTATAACACATCACCTGTACCTTGTATTGTGTGTTCACTACTCCAAGTCAAGTCTCTTTTCATTACCATTTATCCCCCCTTTACTTTCTTCTGCCTTTCCCTACCTGCCCCCATCTCCTACTTTTGCTCTGGCATTTACCATACTGTTTTCTGTGTCCATGAGGTTTTTTTATTTGCTTAATCTCTTCACCTTTTACACCCAGCCTCCAAATTCCACCCTACTCTGACAGTTGTCAGTGTTTTTTCTGTATCTATGAGTCTGTCTCTATTTTGCTTGTTAGTTTATTTTGTTCATTAGATTCAACATGTAAATGAAATCACATGGTACTTATCTTTCTCTAACTGGTTTATTTTGCTAAGCATAATACTCTCCATCCATGCTGTGACAAAAGGTAAGATTTCATTCTTTTTTATGACTGAGTAGTATTCCATTGTGTAAATATACCACAGGTATTTAATCCACTCATTTATTCACATTGATACATATTGACTAACTATTATACTACTACAATGTTACAACATCACAATACTACAGTACTACAGCACTACACTGCTATAATACAAAAGCACTATAAGCTTCAATACTATAATACCACAACACTACAATGCCATAGTAGTATCATGCTATAATACTATAGTACTACCCTACTACAATACTAGAGCAATAAATTGCTACATTACAACATCACCCCAATACTGCAGAACTAAATGCCACATTATTATAATACTACATTACTAGAATGCTATACTATTACAATACTATAGTACTATAATTCTATAGTACTATAATACTATGCTATTATAGTACTACACCACTACAATACTAAAAATCTATGGCACTACAATACTGTAGTATCAAATACTAGATTACAGTTTCACAACAGTACCTCACTACAACACTACAGTACTACAATACTACAATAATATATTATAGCAATACAGTACTATAATACTACAACTCTGTAGTGCTATACTACCACAATACTGCAAGGAATATAGAGACTAGAAAGATGACCTCCTTACTGCATATATATAATATACAGTCATATTTTAAATATACCCATATAAGTAAATATATTCACAATGTATTTGTGTGTGAATGTGCATGTGGTTGTGTGTGTGTGTGTGTGTATACACATGCACAGGTAGGTTGCTGAAATGAAAATTTGACCCTGCTTACTTAATGACACACTTTAATGACCCTAGAGTCCTTAGACAAGGCAATGGCACATAGGAAACCACACCAAATTGCTGGTTTGCTTTAGTATCTGGTCTCCTGTGGCATCCCTGGTAGGCAGCACCCTTTGTTGTGCTATGGACCATTTATGCAGACAACAAACTCTAATTTTAGCTTGAACAAACAAATGAATAATCTGTGGTCACATCTAAAAATTGTCCTTAAAATTCAATTTAAGACAACCTAAATTTTGTTTTCATGAGGTATACAAAACCTACCTGGATATTATGCCTTAGAAAAGATATAGCTTTTTAGAGAACTCCACTGAGCTTGTCTGTGTTGCTCTGAATATCTTCCATGCTAGGCTGTGCTGAGTGAAGCAGAGGGAGGCCATCCCTCCTCTGCTCTTCAGGGTCAGTAGGGGAGATAATTAAAATGGGAAGTGGGTATAACCAGCACGCATTGGAGAGGGTAGGTTGCCATGTCTTCCATATTTACCTCATAAAGATGAAATCATAGTCCTGAATGTTAGTTACTGATGGGGGATAAATATATCCTGAAGTCAAAGCAATGTGAAGCCATTGTTATTCTGGACAGGGCCAAACTGATAAGGGGAGCTCTTTTCTCAGAAGAATGTCTTACTGTTTGGAAGTTCACTATCCACTTTGAGGGATTAAATAGAAGAATAATAAATTATCCTTTCTTTATCTCTTAAGTATCTGCTGAAATGATTAGCACAGAATGGATATTGGATTCTCTTTACTTCATTTAGACAGGTGAGGAAAAGCAACTCATGTCATGGAAAATGTCACTGAGACAAGAGCTTAGAGATGATTTCTTTCTCCATTGTCACTGATTTCTTAGTGATGATTTCTTGTCACTGAGACAAGAGCATAGAGATGATTTCTTTCTGCATCTTTCTTCAGAGCAGGGGTTAATGAAAGAAAATCACTCGACCTGTGCTGCCCATGCTTGGAACCCAGGCCGTATGACTGCATTCCCCAACCTCCCTGCTCTTCTCCTCACAGGGTTGTTGGGAGAATGTCTGGAAACACAGAAAGACAATGGTTCAGGGAAATATACATCCCTGTACATTGAGCCTACCCTGGGGACACCCTGGCTCCATGACTGATGGATGGCTGGTGACATTGAGGTACCATCACCTGGGCCCCACCAGCGTGAAATTAGGCAGAGCCTTTGCCTTGACACTATCCATCTTCCATCACTGCATGGTTGTTGTAAAGTTCAAATACAGTGGTGAGGGTGAAAATGCCATGTAAGTGTGTCTGGCCTGGTACAGATGTACATGTGTCTATGGCTACTTCACCTGATGGTATGTGTCCAGTTCCTCCCAATCACACTTCCTATCTCTCCCAAAGAAGGCAAGAGAGACTCAGATTTTCAAGTTTTAGGGAATGTAAAAAAACCATATGAATGTTTGATCACAAAAGCAAGCATCCCATATAAAACAGAGTGCAGCTGGACAAAGTGGTGTCTGTAGGTTGGAAATTGTTAAAAGTGGAGCATGGCAGAACAGCCTGAGTGTCTTTGGGTTGATCCAACCCCCCTGGCTTTTGTCTCCCCTTTAGAATGTCATCTGTGGTTTCACATCTCTGAACACACAGACTTCTCATGATGATATTTTGAATAAAACCTAGGTGCATCCTGAGAGTGTTAATATTGAAAAACTATAACAGAACCTTCTCCAAGTCTTCTCAGAAACACTCCAGAAATCTCTTGAAGTGGCCACACAGTAAATAAGCTTAGTGCCACCCACATTTTCCTCAAAAGTGGGACCCCATATATTGTGGGGAGGAAAGTCCAGGGATGGCAAACCCTGCTGGTGGGGAGACATGCTCTTGGTGAGTGGCCGGCTAGTGAAATTCAAAGCTTTTGAATGCTCTCCACTTCCAAATGTGTGGACAGACAGAAATGCATTTGGGTCTCAATTATACTTACACAGCATGCGTTGGTGGTACCAAGTTTCTGATGTTTGTTGAAGAAATAGAAGAACTTGTGGAAATGGAGATTCCTGGGCTTGTGCCTTGTGCTGCTGGGTCATTAAGGCTCCTGGACCTCAGGAGTCTGCATGTTTGTAAGGCCTTGGTGACTCTGCTGGAGACAGACCCAGGATTACACTTTGGAGCTTAATGGCTTATGTTTTCAGGATAGAAAGGGAAAGATTATTGAAGGCAAATTTACATATAATAAACACTTCATGGGGTCACTCTTTATCCAGTAAAATTGTTTCTGAGTGATGTCAGCATTACTGGGCTGAGGGACGTGACTGGCAGATGGTGTTTAATGGTGGTCTCCTCTGGCTCTGGCTGAGCTGCGAGGCCTGTGGTCTTATGTGACAGGATCATTTAGTGATTCACTCATCTGCAAAGCATTCAAACCCTGTCTGTTTCCTGCTTACCATTAGCAGTACGATAAGCCCCACTATTATGCCGAGGTAAAGGCACCATCTTTCAGAGTAGATGATGTAAAGAGGGCTGCAGATTTGTCCTTTAGATGGACTGCTCTGGCCACAGTGTGTGAGGAGGAATTTCAAGATGGTGGAAACCCTAGCCAGAAAGTACAATGGGGAAATCCTTTTGGGTTCTAGGAGAGGTAAGAGTGTCACCAGGGCAGTGCAAGTAAGAATGGGGTGCAGGGTTGAGGAATATGTGATTCTTCATATTCCTCAGAAAGCTCAGAAGTACCTTCCTGGACTTAAGGGAAATGAAGGGCCAGGGCTTTAGGGCTTCTAGCTTAGGGGACTGGCAATTGGTAGACTAGAGAGTACTGGGGATGGGCGCAGGTATTGGGAGTTTGTTCTGGATATGGGAAACTTCTCTGCTTGTGGGGTATCATAGTGAAGCTATTCCATCCTCCCTTGACCTCCTAAGAGGTTTAATTTGCCATTCAGGTGGTCCATGTTAGGCTCCCTCTGAGCATCTCTTTCTCAGTGGGCTCAGTATGTCACCAGCTTTGCTGCAGCTGCCCCTGTTCACATGGCACATGAGGCAGAAACATTTTTCTTTCCCTTCCTGGGTGGTTGTGGGATGCTGCTATCACTGGTGAGCAAAGACCTCACCTCCCCTGTTAAAGGAAAGGGTTCCGTCCTCCCTGTCCTCAGGGAACAAGATACTTTTGGTTCTTCAGCATTCTCTCCTTTTACACATGTACCTCTTTTAGGTCTCTTGAGGCAACACATTGAGGGGCCAATCTTCTTGGCTTGGGGTAGAACAGGCATGGCCAATCCATGGCGGAAACTTCTTTAAAGGTCCCATCACCCATCTTCTCTTTTAGAGGTTCACCTTTCCACTCAGTTCAGATGAGCTGCTGATGGGATGTGTCCACAATCTCTTCAGCTCTTTCCTTCTTTGATGCTGCCCGTGGAAGAAAGCACAGATCATTTGTTTAAAACTGAGAAGAGTAAGAAGATGTGAGCTTATAGAGGTTTTAAGAAATTCTCTGCAGTGAAAGTTTTGGTTTAAAATCATTTAATGATATTATGTGTTATTTTCTGAGACAGTTTTGGATTAGCTATGGAGACCTCCCACAATCAGGAAAAATATCTGGGCTTTCACCCTTGCTGTTTTATTCACTGGTTGTGAGACCCTCTGACCTTTGGTTTCCTTTATTGGGAAAATAGTATGGATATGCTTGTTTTGTAGGGTCATCATGAAGATTAAGTGAGACAGCTTGTGAATAAGTGCATACCGGAAGACCAGGCAGAAGTAGAAGTACGTAATTGTTAATTTCCTACCAGTTGTCAGTTTCTTCCCTAGTTGAAAATTTGGGAGGAGTGTAAATGTTATACAATAGATAGAATTCCAGAAAAAATTTGTTATGCTGGCTAACAGAAATGCTGATTATGAAGATGGTATCTACTACACTGTTTCTTTCTTTCTTTCTATTTCTTTCTTTCTTTCTTTCTTTCTTTCTTTCTTTCTTTCTTTCTTTCTTTCTTTCTCTATCATCATCTATCATCATCATCTACCTATCTATCATCTATCTAATCTATCTATCATCTGTCTATCCATCTGTTGATTCATCATTTATCTACCTACCTACCTATTTAATTTATCTAGCTATCTAATTCATCATCTGTCAGCCTATCAATATCTATGTACCTACCTACCCATTATTGATCTAATTATCTAGCTACCCATTATCTATCATCTATGCATCTATCTATCTATCTATCTATCTATCTATCATCATCATCTATCATCTATCATCATTATCTTCTACCTACCTACCTCTTATCTGTCTGCTTATCTATCCATTCACACACTCAACCACACATAAATACACAAAACACAAAAGCAAGCATAAATAATTAAACTTGAGATAGCAGCTTTCCTCCCATTTGAAGGGTACTGTTTTCAATTTAAAGTGTTTCCATTTGAGTAATTAAAAACATATGACAACTGTGAATGTTTGACCTCCAGATTTGTCTTTCTAATTGTGTCCTACACAACTCAGCAATGTCTCAACTCCCCTTAAAAGATTTCCCTTCATATTTGCTCCTTTTCTTAATACTTTTTATCTTAGTTAATGGGATTATTGTTTGTCTACAAAGGCAACCAAACTAGAGACCAAAGACATTCTGTATTTAGTTATCCTCTTTCTCATCCAGTTCCTGGTTGGTTCTCTTCTTTTCCAACAACATTGCTGTCCCCTCCTTGTCATATCCCCATCCATAGCTGTATCTGTAGAAGTATAAGTTAAGGGATCATTACTTGGAAGGGAAAATGGATTCTCCATTTTTGGAGATAATTTTCTCTAACAAATTTTAAAGTCAATTTGACAATTAAAGGCCTAGAGGAAGCTCTGAGAACAGGAGCTAACTTATCCTATGAAAAAGATATGTCCTGGACAAAGCCAAAGGGGGTGGGGTTGAGGGTGGGAGGCAGGGATGGGTGGGGTGGGGGGCAGTGGTGGGGTGAAAATGGAGACAAATGTACTTGAACAACAATAAAAAAAAGAGTATGTCCTGAGCAGGTCTCCTTCATGCTACCTGTCCTCCAAACTTAGACCTAACCTGTACCTTTGAGGCTGTGAAAACTGTGACTTAAAAGCAGGTATCTAATTGCTATCACACATTTTGAGTTTCTTTCAGAAAATGAATATTTATACTTATTTAGTGTATCTTTTATTTTCAGTTCTATCTTCTTTAAAATCTTATTTTTATATCAATGCCTTCTACTTTCTAAGGTCTCCCTTTTTGTGTTTTTTATTAGCCCCTGAAATCTCATGATATTAATTGCATTTTTTATTGATTGAAATATAATATTTTTAGAGAATTGTTATTTCCTTTTTCATGTTTAACTAAAGTGCTTATGCATTCAAATAAACCTTTTCTGGATTAAACAAGTTTACAATATTTCTACTATGACCTTCATAGCTGTAGTTCCTTAACTATTAATAACATCCAATTAACTACTACATAGTAAAGCCGTGGCTGCCGTTTGTCCTAGGTTCCTGAGAGGGAGCCCCTATGCTCTTAGAATGCCCTAAGTGATGGGAGCATCTTTGTTATTTACAGTGGATTCCTTAGACCACACCAGAGTTTATGCTAATGAGGTGACTCTTGGTGTGTTCTTAAATAGTTTTAGAAAGGAGGCTGGCCATGCCATAAAGACCAACCATGTGATTAAAGGGTTGGGCTTTGAGACTAGCGTTACCAGCCTGACCTCTGGGGAGAGGATAGGAGCTAGAGATTGAGTTCAATCACATAGACAATTATATAATCATTCATCGTTATGTAATAAAACCCTCCAAAAAACTCTGGACACCCAAAGTTCAAATAAACTTCCTGGTTGGTGATCCTTAACCCCTCTGGCTTTTTTTGAGGTCTGAATGTGTGAAGACTTAGAGCCTAACACACAAAATGTTCAGAGATTTCTGTGAGTTAACTTATGTTAGAGAGGTGATGATAGCTAACCCTATCATGTATATGAGCCATCACCCAGTATATATTAGAGCTAGAGTGGAGCCGTTGGAGATGGTTGTGACAAGGAAATGGTAGGGGTGCTAAAGGTGAGTCCACCTGGACAGATTATCTTGGATTGGCTTGATGACTTTCCAACCAGAACTGTCTCCAGTAACATCTCTGCCCCTGTATTAGCTGGTGATTTCTGCTGCCTGTAGATTAAGCCCTGGGCAGTGAGGATGGGTGAGGAGGAAGGGAAGGAAAATTTCTTTCTCTGTATTTGAAAGGCTTTTTCCTGGTGTCCCCTTATGTGAAGGGGAAACTGGGTTTTACTGTTTTGGTGGAACTTTACAAGCCTGGGTCTTTCTTTAGTTCAATACCTGGTTATTTATTTTGGTAAAAAGGCATTATCCCCTTTAGTGCTCATTTACTTCCCAGAGAAATCTTACACTTGTTTTAAAATGATTGCAAATTTTTGAGCTCTTTGAAAGTGTACTTTCTATTGTGTTATAGAGGAAAATAAGACTGTATAATCCAGGGTGACTTGCTAGAGTTTGGTGAATATTAATGGGAAAATATTCCATAAAGATAAAAAACACTCTACAGTTTAGTTAGTGATTAATCCAACTAATCATGACATTCTGTGGTTGTCTGAGAACAGGAGCCCTTGGTGGGAAGGCAGAAGGAGCTACCTGGAACTCCTGGAACTACCTGAGAGTGGCTAACCAAGCCACTTCTTTATCCTTCCTTGTTGTAAGGACAGGGACTCTCCAGCAGTCAGGATAGCTGACCAGCATTGCCCTCAGTGATATCCCTGTAACGTGTGATCCTATGAAATTTCCCATATTATAGTCAGAATCAAAGTATACAAAGTCTCCCTGCTCTCTGCTTAGGGCCTTTCCTTTGAGGCTGGTAGAATATTGCAGTGGCTCTCCCTTCATATTGTCTATAATGAAAGGATTTGACAAACAAAATGCTGCTATCAACAAGACTTTAGGGAGAGGATTTAGAAAATGCAAACACTTGTCAGTACCTGCCAATTACATGCAGATGGCATGTACATCTCAGGTGTGTTAAATGTGGAGTGTCTGTGGAACCACAGATATGTGCTTGTGACCCTTCTTGGAAGGTTCTGTTATGATCCCCATTTACAGACAAGGAAACTGAAGCTCAAAGTGACTCAGTAGCTCTCCTAAGGTCACAGCCAATAAGCAGTAAAGCCACATCATGTTGTCAGCAGTGAGTCTCATGAATTACACATCTGACTTGTAATGGTATGAAAACATTGGGTCCGCAGGTAAGGGCTTTATTTTTCTGGATGAGAAATCTGGATATAAAGGCTTCCTGGGTTTTGTTTAGCTATTCAATAATGACTGGACTCTGGGTTGGTAACTGTGACTGTAGTGGCAAATCTACACATCATTTTCTCCAATGACAGTATTGAAATGCAGGATGGAAGGGTGACACACAGCACAGTCCTCACACATCTCTCATTTTTTTAATCTGAGAAAAAAGCCTTTTCCAGAAGTTCTTCTGGGAAGACTTGGCCCAGACCAGGCTAGTCTCATGCCTGGTCCTGGATGCAGTGGGGCTGAGACACCAATGTTGAGGATATGTGATTTCAGTCATGGGAGAAGCTCTGCTATTGGAGGAAGTGAGAAATAACTGCCCAGGGGCTCTAAGGGCTCCATCCTATGAGGTAGGACAGTCTGGGGAGGACACTTGGGAGTGTGCTCTGCTGACCTGGCTCTGTGCACACCCATAGGCACTCACTGTCTCCAAGGTTGTGGTTTCTGGATGCAGAGGTTAGTGTTTCATGTCCCCACTCTGGAGCAATTGTGGTTGGAGACCCTTTGATTTTTACAGTTCCCTCATTTCCTGCTGTGTAGATTCACATATATTTCAGATACCCTTTGGGATGAAAATACTTCTGAATAATTTGTAGACATATCATTAGAAGGCTTAGCTCAATTCTTACAAGACAGGAATATGAAAACATCAGAACTTTTGACTAGGAAGAGAGTGTAAGCAGTGACTTAGGAGTGGGGACACCTGAGGATCTGAGCAAAAACAAGTGACCCCAAAATGGAGAGATGCAAAAAAGGATACAGAGGACTGACAAAATCAAAGTTCATCTGTTTTGCAAAGTTTGCACAGGATCTGTCCTGAGTGGTACATGGAAGGAGGGCACTGTTCCCTCCTGGTCTCACTCTCCATCCCCACTGTAGTGTTGGGAACCAGAACTTTTAATAAAAAAATCACCACTGCCCTGGCTGGTGTGGCTCAGTGGGTTGGGTGTTGTCTCACAAACAAAAAGGTCATGGGTTCAATTCCCCATCGGAATACATGCCTGAGCTGCAGGTTCAGTCCCTGATCATGGTGCCTACAAAAGGCAACCAATTGATGTTTTTTGCATTGATATTCCTCTCCTCCCCGCCTCTCTGAAATCAATAAGCATGTCCTTGGGTGAGGATAAAAAGATTTAAAAATATATAAGGATTTCACCCACTTTATGGGTTAAGCTTTTGCCATGTAGCATAAGAAAATAACTCCCTGTGATTTACTCCAATACCTTGAGGTAGCTTTAGGCCTCACATATTCTTCTTGTCTGTTCCTGCCACAGTGTTTCATGGGAAAATCAAGGAGCTTGTGGCTGGGGTTCTGATACATGGTTAGCTGCTCATGGAACCCAGGTATGTTCTTATTGACTTCATCCTATTTCAGAGGAGGGGGAACAGGGTCTGTATTTTTCTTGCTCTTTGCCCTTTTATAGATAATTTTTCTCCCACATAGCTGGTGTAAGTGCACAGGCTTGGGGCTCCCTGCCATTTAGGAGACTACCTCCCCACCCTAACTAAGAAGTCCTGCACTTATCCAGTTTTGCTTTGGGTCTGGGGGACAAATGTGTGTTTTTGTTTTGCTTTTCTATTCTGAAGAAGGATGAACCCTGTCATGAGAGAAATTGTGCCCCACTCCCTACCCGCTTCCCAAATTTTTGTTGAAGTCTTAAGCAGTAGCACCTCAGGATTTGACATTATTTGGAGAAAGGGCCTTTAAGAGTTAATGAAGGTGAAATGAAGTCATTAGGGTGGGCCCTGATCCAGTGTGGCTGGTGTCCTTGTAAGGAGAGATTAGGACATAAACACACAGAGAAATGACCATGTGAGGACACAGGGAGAAGGCAGCTGTCTCCACGCCAAGGAGAGAGGCCTTAGGAGGGACCAGCCATGTGGATTCCTTGATTTTGGACTTCCAGCTCTAGAGACAATACATTTATGTTGTGTAAGCCCCCTTGCTCAGGGCTTTGTCCTGCAGCTTGAGCAACTAATACAAACACCACCCCCATTGCTGTAGTATGAGGGTCCCACAGGGTTGAGAGGGAAAGGATAAAAATAAACAGGTTTCCACATCACCTCTGGCCTTACTCATTAGGTTGTGTCTTTGTGGCTGAACATTATTTTATATAAGTCAACAGGCTGGGATGTGACCCATTAATAACAAACAGGGTGTCTTGTCCTGCTGCCTTGTGCCCAGGAGGGACAACCTGTGAGTACTCAGGTGAGCTGCTGATCAAGGATTGAAACTCTGGCCAAATGCCTTTCTACTTGTCACACAACTGACACTGACCATCATTTATAAATTTGCATTAATGGGAAAACATGTTCTAAAATCCCAACAACAACCTACAAGTGCATTTTTGGATTACAACTTGTCTAAAAGAACCACCAATATTTGTAGATTTTTTATCAACATTCAAATTGTATATACTTTTTACTGACACTGTGTAATTCAGCTTTTTTGCTAATGTGAATAGTCTTTCCCTAATGAGTGTTCATCAATATACCTATTTCTTAGGTTGAGTAAATGGATTCAGAGGATTTTGCTGAAAAAAAAAATGATAAGCTTGAGAAGTCTTTTTTAAAAAATTATACTACAAATCTCCAAATTTTAAAAAGGATGGAAACTTTTAGCTTTCAGTATCTGAGATGCTGTCCTGTTTATATGAAAACACTCACTTTACAATATTGTAATGCTGCTGAAAGAAGACAACGTTTTCTTAATGACTTGCTGTGAAATACTCTGTTCTCTTTATCATTCTTAGTAAAAGATAAAATAGAATAAAACACTATGCACTTCTTTAAAAGTGCATGAAACAAATCCAACAGTGGTTCAAGGCTGAGAAGTAGATTGACATCATTAACCAGCTCATAACTATCAAACCCTGCTAAAATTCTGTGAAACTTCAGTCCAGAGCTTTTTTGTGCTAGGAGTTTTTTGATTACTGGTTCAATTTCATCAGCTGTTATTCGTCTGTTGAGGCTTTCTGCTTCTTCTTCATTCAATTTTGAAAGATTATATTTTTCTAGAAATTTGTTCATTTCACCCAGGTTTTCAAATTTCTTGGCATATAGTTGTTCATAGTAATTCCTTGCAATCCTTTGTATTTCTGTGATATCAGTTGTAATCTCTCTTGTTTGCTTTCTGATTGTGTTTATTTGGGTCCTCTCTCTTTCTTGATGAGTCTACTTAAAGGCTTGTTGATTTTGTTTATCTTTTCAAAGAATCAGCTCCTGGATTTATTGATCCTTAGAATTATGCTTTCAGTCTCTAAGTCATTTAATTGTGTTCTGATCTTGGTTATTTCCTTCCTTCTACTTGCTCTAGGCTGTCTTTGTTGTTGTTCTTCCAGTTCTTGTAGGTGTAGGGTTAGGTTGTTTATTTGAAATGTTTCTATCTTTCTTAGGTAGGCCTGTATCACTATGAACTATTCTCTCAGGACTGCCTTCTCTGTGTCCCATAAATTTTGGGTTGTTGTGAATTACTTTTCATTTGTTTCCAGAAAGTTTTTGATTTCTTCCTTGTTCTTATTTTTAACCCATTGTTTAGTAGCATGCTATTCAATCTCCATGAGTTTGAGTGTTTTTGAGTTTTTTTCCTTGGGGTTGGTTTCTAGTTTCAGGCCCTTGTGGTCAGAGAAAATGTTTGATATGATTTCAATTTTTTTTAAATTTGTTGAGGCTTGTTTTGTGTCCTATCACGTGGTCTGTCTCTGAAAATGTTCCACATACATTTGAAAAGAATGTGTATTTTGCTTCTTAGGGATGAAAATCTCTATATATATCAGTTAAGTCCATTTCATCTAGGACAGTGTACATTGCTGCAATATCTTTGTTGATATTTTGTTTGGATGATCTGTCCATTTTTGACAGTGGAGTGTTAAAATTTGTTACTATAATTGTGTTGCTGTCAATATCTTTCTTGAAATGGTCTAAGATTTTCTTTATGTATTTGGGTGCTCCTATGTTGGGTGCATATATATTTAGAATGTTTTGTCTTCTTAATGGATTCTTCCCTTGAGAGTGAAGTGACCTTTTGGGTCTCTTTTTATGTCTTTTTTTGAAGTCTATTTTGTCTGATCTGAGTATTGCTACCCCAGCTTTCTTCCCCTGTCTCTTTGCTTGTAACATTTTTTCCAAACCTTCACTATCAGTATCTGTAGTTCTTTTGTTCTGAGGTGGGTCTCTTGTGGGCATGATATGTGTGGGTCAAGATTTCTTATTCATTCAGCTATTCTATGTCTTTTAATTGGGGTATTTAATCCATTTATGTTTAAGGTTATTATTGATAGGTACTTATTCATTGCCATTTTACTTCCTTTGTACCTATGTTACCCTCTCTCTTGCTCACTTGTTTATCCTCTTCTTAAAGCAGACCCTTTAACATCTCTTGCAGTGCTGGTTTGGAGGAGGTATATTCTTTGAGCCTTCTTTTGTCTGGGAAACTTCTTATTTGACCTTCTATTTTAATTGAGAGCCTTGGTGGATAAAGTAGTCTTGGTTGTAGGCCTTTGTTTTTCATTACTTGGAATATTCCTTGCCAATCCCTTCTCACTTCCATTGAGAAATCAGCTGCTAGTCTTATTAGGGATCCCTTGTATATTATTTCCTGTTACTCCCTTGCTGCCTTTAAGATTCTCTCTTTGTTTTAGAATTTAGCCATTTTAATTATGATGTGTCTTGAAGTGGGCCTCTTTGGGTTCCTCTTAATTGGGACTCTCTGTGTTTCCTGGATTTGTGTGACTTTCTCTCACTAAATTAGGGAAGTTTTCCATCATTATTTTTTCAAACAGATGTTCTATCCCTTGCTTTTCTTCTTCTCCTTCTGGTATCACTGTTATATGGATATTATTATGTTTCATGTTGTCTTGCAATTCCCCTAACACTTCTTTGTTCTTTCTGAGGTCTTTTCCCTTTTATTGTTGTTTCTGGGTGTTTTTTTCTACTGTGTCCTCCAGCTTGCTGATTCAATCCTTGGCTTCATTTAGCCTGCTTTTGATTCCTTCTGCTGTGTTCTTCAGTTCAGAAATTTTATTCTTCATTCCTCTTGGTCCTTGCTGATAGTTTCTATTTCCTTTTTCATGTTGATATAGTTTTCAGTGAGTTTATTGTAGTTGCCCTGTATTTTGGTAATTCTCAGTGAGCTCATTTAGCTTCCTTATAACCATTGCTTTGATTCAATATCTGATAGTTGACTTGCCTCTATCTCATTTAGCATTCTTTCTGAGCCTTCCTCCTTTTCTTTTATTGGGGATTTGTTTTTTTGCCTTCCCATTGTTTGAGAGACACTTCTCATTAGCCTCTGTTTTAAAAATTGATCTGTTCTGTTTACCTTAGTTTGTGGTGTGAACTTCTATGGTAGCAGACCTGTGAGTTTCAGTGGTGTGGTCTCCTTGATCTTGCCGGTCTCCTGGACTTGCTGCTCTTGGGCTGTCATTTATGTTGGCTCTCTGGATGTATTGGGTTTTGATTGTTGTTGGGTCTTTGGTGGGTCCTTCCCTGCGGCTGGTTAACTGAGGGTCACTCCACCCAGCATGTAATGTATGCTGTTGTGCAGGTGCTGACAGGTTGTATCAAAGCTGGTTCTTCTGTCTGTCTGAGGTTTTGAGGCTTCTCCTTTGCTATTGTTCAGTGTTTTTTTTTTTTTTTCTGGATAATTGCTTCACTGTTTAGTTATAATTCCAGTCTGGAAGGTTAGTGTGGCTTCCACTCACTCACCACCATCTTCCTTTGTTATCTATTGGTGGTTCCTTTGTTGATGGGTTCTCTCTTCCAGGAGGTAGATTGGTGTTCACAGCTTCCACTTCCTCTTTTATGTGATCGGTTAGAGGGGGAAGGCAATATGGATTAAGACAGTGGGAGTGTATTCTATGGGATTTAAAGTACCAATCCGTAGAGAAGAAAGAGGAGATCCTTTGGATAAGTATAGTGTTAACCGTGATATTTCACCCAACTAGCCCCTCTTTAGAAAGGGTGAAAAGAGATAAGACTCTTGTTATTGGGAGGAAGGATTGTGAGTTCAATCCAGAAAACAGTGAGGCTGTGGAAGGTCAGATTATGGGAAGTAGTGAGAGTAAAGGATAGAAAATAGGCATAATGTGTGAGAGAATAGAGTTAACCACAATAGTAATAAAGTTCCAGAAGACAGTGAAATGGGGTAAGATCTGAGAGTCATGCTGTGTAGTGTTTCCAAGTGTATAGAGGAACAATTGTTTACAATAATACTGCAACAACAATCACATGACAGAAACTATATGATCTGAATAACAATAATAGGAAGTATTAGACCTAGGGTAGTGTGCTATAGGAACACAAGTGAGGTGAAAGAAGGAAAATTAAAAATACACTATGAAAAAGAGAACAGGAAAACCAAACAATGCAATTAAACAAATCAGAGAATACTAAACAGAAAGAAGAGAAATAAAAAATACTAAGATAAAAGAAGTAAAAATAATATGAAATAATAATAATACAAATAAACAATAACATGCAAGTTCTCTGCAATGGTATTAAGGTGAAATTTGTGTCAGTTTCTCAGTTTTTGGAATTAGCCTTGTGGTTTGTCTTTGGGTCTGACTCTGGTCCTTTCACAGCACCAGGTCTTTTGTGTCACTTGGGGAAACATTTAAAGAAAGAAAGAAAAGCCTCCTGCTGACTTTAAACTGGCCAAAGGAGTTCTGCTTTTCTTCCTGGCTGCAGCAGGCTGAGGGGATTGGGGTTTGCTTTTCTCGCTTCCTATGGTTGTGCAAGGATGGGTGCCAGGGTGGGTACACCAGGGTACACTCTTCACAGTGCCTAGACTCCAGCCCAGTTCCTCCATTCACTATTGAGTCCCCAGTGCCCTTTTGCACCAGGCCAGTGCCTTCAATCCACCAGCTGTGCTGTCCTTGAGGTGCACTTATTAAGGGCAACTCACATAACACCTTCTCGCTCTTTGCTGTCCTAGTGCTAGGCACTCTCAAAGTCTCTCCAGGGTAGTTCAGCTCCACCACCGAGTTAAGTGTTCCTGGGGACTGCTAACACCCTGGGCCCTGCTGCTCTCCTCTGTGGGATGCACCTCCTCCTTTCTCTTAGGAATCCGGTCTGGCCTCATGGGGCGGGGTTCACTGCCAAGGCTGTGGCAATGGGGGCAGGGGTGCATCCTTGGAGGTGGGAGGGGTGGGCATGCAATGTTGTGGTGGTGGGGCATGTGTGCGGCTGAGGACACCTCAGTGGGGCTGGGTGTGTGGCTGAGGTTGTGGCTGCCGGGGTGGGGGTGTCTGCTGCATGAGCGTTCCCTAAACAGCCATCGAGAGCCTCCTTCTAAACAAAATCCCCCTGCTCAGGCCTACCACCCCCAACAAGTGCCAGGCCTCTCACACAGCAAAACTTTCCAGCCAGAGCAGAGAGTATTCATGTCAAGGTCTGTCATAGCCCAAATTTTTTCCTTTTATAGGCATCTCTCAGCTCCCCAGTTTCTCTGGTAATGACCCAGCTAGCGTCCACAGTCTTCATGGGTGAGCACCACCCCTTTATGTGTCCCACTTCATCTTTATTCCCCCCAGTGACTTCAAGCATCTAGGTCCATCCTGGATAGGTATTGCTCTATCCTCCCTGTTTGGCAGGGGAGGGAGCTGTTGATTTGACTCTCGTTCAAGGATCCTGCATCAGGCACTGGCAGGCACCCGGTTGGGGGCTGTAGCAGCCCTAGTCCCCATGCTAGTCCCAGGGACCTTACTGTCCCAAAACAATCTCCTTCCCATCTGTTTGTCAATGTCCTCTACAATTTTGGCCTCCAACCTTTATATATGCTGGGATACCGTTTGCTGTTCATTCTGTTCCTTAGAAGATCATTTAGGTGTTCCACCTGTGTGCAGGGAGAAGTGGGCTCCACTCCCACTTATATTGCTGCCATCTTCAGAATCTAAAGGTTTTTAAACAAAGATGGAACAAGGGTTTATTGAAAGCCTAGCACTGACCTAGGATGAATGAAATATGATGCCTACCCATAAGGAACTCACAACTCAGATGTGATTCAGCCCCTAAAGAAGTTCCCTTTAATGCCTATTTATGCCAGAAATGAAGGAGATAATCCTGCAAATCCTGAGCCACTACTTGGCATATAGTCCTGTGTTCTGTAAATGTCTGCTGTTATTGTCACTATTAGAAATGTAGCAAAAGAGACACCATGAACTACTTTGCTGCCCTTTTGGTTTGCTTTATCCTTTAGTCACATTTAGGTCAGTGCCTGTAAAGCAAAGTTAATTATTACAGAAATCTATAAGTGCTGCTGAGGTGTTGGTGACTGCATAGCACCTCTTCTACCCAGGGATAAAAATAAACAGCCATCTGCCCCCAAAACATCACTGCAATTTGCTATTCAGATTTTATGTTTCCCTGTCATCCAGGCAGCTCTGCAAGTATGTCCATCTAATCTGGTTTTCAGGACTCAGGCTGGATATTTTTGAGGTCCCCTCTCCCCATCTCTTGCCAGTATTAGCACTGGGTTTATTTTATTTTATTATTTTATTGTTGACATGAATACAGATGTCCCCATTTTTCCACTTGGCCCATATAACCCTAGCCCTCACTCCTCTTCTCTCAGGCCATCACCACACTGTTGTCTGTGTCTGTGGGTCATGCATATATGTTTTTCATTTTTTGGCTAATCTCTTCACATTCTTGCATCCAGCTTTCCCACCCTAGCCCCTCTGATAGCTGTCAAGAGCCACGTGTCCATGCCTCTGTTTCTATTTTGTTTGTCAGTTTATTTTGTTCATGAGATTCCACATATAAGTGAAGTCATATGATATTTGTCTTTTTCTGAATGGTTATTTCACTTAGCATAATAATCTCTAGGTTCATTCATGTAGTTACAAAAGGTAAGATTTCATTTTTTATGTCTCAGCAGTATTCCACTGTGTAAATGTACCACAGCTTTTGCATCCACTCATCTATTGGTTGATACTTGGGCTGTATCTAGATCTTGGATACCATAAATACAATGGCAATAAACATATGGGTACATATATTCTTTTGAATTGGTGTTTCCACATCAAATTTAAAAGATTCTGCACAGCTAAAGAAATCAACAAAATAAAAAGGGAGCCAAGTCTATGAGAAAACAGATTTGCCACTGATATATCTGATAAGGGGTTAATTTCCAAAATACATAAATAACTTATACAACTCACCACCAGAAAGACAAATAATTCAATTAAAAAATGGGCAAAGGACCTGAATAAACACTTTTTCAAAGAAGACATACGGATGATCAATAGTAGAAAAAATGCTTAATGTTACTAATCATCAGGGAAATGCAAATGAAAACCACAATGAGATAGCACCTCACACCTGTCAGAATGGGTTCCATCAATAAATCAACAAATAAGTGCTGGCAGGATGTGGAGAAAGGGGAACCCTAGTGCACTGTTTTTGGGAATGCAGACTGATACAGACACTGTGGGAAATGATATGGAGTTCCCTCAAAACTTGAAAAGTGGATCTACCTTTTGACCCAGTGATTCTACTTCTGGGAACATACACTAAGAAACCAAAAGAACACTAGAACAGCAGAGGTGCCTGACACCTCCAGTTCCCTCTCTCTGGCTATGTGTTCTAGGATGGTGGTCTTGCATCAGTGAGAAGTGAGCCTTTACTGTGTTAAACCACTGAGATTTGGGGATTTGCTTTATTGGAAGTTAGTATTAATTTCCCAGACTAATTTTCCAACAAAAACTAAGAACACCTTTACATCAAGATATCTAGAGTTTTGGATGATGACTTTCTGCTTAGAGAAGGTAGATATAAATTTGTGTGTGTGTGTGTGTGTGTGTGTGTGTGTGTGTGTGTGTGTGTGTGTTTACAGGGAGGACAAGATATTTTTTCCATTGTGAAATCAATGTGAAAGTTAGAGAAATCCACCATTTGTGAATTAACGTATTTGTAAAATGCTAAAAAGATGAGGCATAGTCTGAAAGTGTGGGTTTGGATCAAGTTTAAATGGTAGTGATTCCATGAGTGTTGTTTAGTCACTTCATTACCCACAGAGTATTTCACATTTAAATAAAAATATTATATGTGCAGTTTATGCTCATGAATCTACAAAATGTTGGGTGTTGCGTACTATGCTAATAGATTTTATTTGAGCAAATCTTGGTTTTGATGGTTTCAGTTCTGTGTAGGGAAACAAGATAGGAAAAGGCAATAGTTGAGATATCTGAACATATTGTGTTTGTTCTTAGCTCCTTTCCACCCACCCTACCCAGATGTTTATTATTACCACAGGGAGACAAAAGTGTTTCATGGAGGAAGTAAAAGGAATTCCTCACTCAACATGTTATCAGAACAGTTCTGTATTTGAACTTTATAAAAATTAAGTTTATTGGGGTGACATTGTTTAGTAACATTTTGTAAGTTTCAAGGGTATATTTCTATACTACATTACCTGCATGTTGCATTGTGTCTTCACAAGCCAGAGTCTAGTCTCCTCTGTCACATCTGACCTGCTTTACCCTCTCCCCATCCCCTTTTCCCTCTGGTAACCACCATACTGTTGTCTGTCTCTGAGTGTGTGTGTTTGTTTGTTCATTGTTGCTTTTAGTTTTATATTCCACACATGAGTGAAATTACATGGTTCCTTCATTTTCCATTTGACTTATTTCACTTTGCATGATACTCTCAAGATTCATCCATGTTGTTGCAAATAAAAGTATTTTACCTTATCTTACGGCTGAGTAATGTTTTATTGTGTATATGTACCACATCTTTTTTATCCAACCATCTGTTGAAGGGCACTTACATTACTTTCATGTCTTGGCTACTGCGAATAAGGCTGCAGTGAACATAGAGGCACATATACCTTTACAAATAAATGTTTTCAAACTTTAGGTAGATTTCCAGAAGAGGGGTTGTTGGGTCATGTGCTAACTTCCTTCTTAATTTTTGAGGAATCTCCATACTGTTTTTCAGTAGAAGACTTGAGGTTATAGATACTGCAGTAACAGGACATTGAAGCATGCTGACGAGACCCAACCAAGTGCTACACAGTCAGGTAACAGCGTATGCCACACAACATAAAATATGTGAAGTCACAGCCTGGGCTCAGGTGGGCATCCTGCATCTTCCCAGCTTCTTCAAAAAAATTAGTGTGCAAAGATGTGTTAATGCAGCATTAAGGAATTTAACAGGTGGATAATTTAAAATATTCACATCATATCAAACACATAGAGGGAATATTATGGACTAAAAACACAAACATTTTATGTGAATGTTGAAATTAAAAGTGACTTCAGTGACTTCTTTTTGCTTGGTCTCAGTCCACTTAAAGCTCTGTGCTAAGACCTTTAGGTCTGTCCACTCCTATTCTTTGTTGTTGGGGAACTTTGATGGCAGCCTGTAAGAACCTCTGAGTGTGTGGAGGGTCTCAGATAGCCCCATACCTATTTTTATCTGGGTTATTTTGTCTCTGTCCTACATACCATTTTATGAAGAGAAACTTGATATTTAAAATATCCCACATATTTACTTATAGGAGCTCTTCAAATACCTATTCCATATTTAAAAGTAAAGTAGTTTTCACAGGTGTTATAAAGTAATCATTGCAATTGGTCCAGTATGTCCAAGGTCTGAGGAAAAGGTCATTATCTTTGAAATGAAGATGCTCTGCATATGTGAATAGATTTCAGCCTGTGGAGGTCTGTTTTTGGGAGTGGGTTTTCTGCAAGTATCTTTGGGATGTTCAGGGTTTGAGGTGTGGGCTAATGGGGACCACTGGTGTGCAGGCTGCTTTTCTGGGAAGCTCTTTTGCTCAATTTGAGGAGCCAGAATCTTTGCTAAAGGTCTTAGCTGTATTTTCTGTGGTCCACTGCCAGGCCTCTGGGGGTCCCAGTGGCAGCAGCTTCCAGGGGTGGACACAGGGGTGGGAGGTGAGGGAGAAGATGAGGTGCCTCCTGATTCATTTTGGGGCCTCAAGGCAGGCCCTCAAGCTGTTGAACATTGGACTAATAACACCTTAAAAGATTTTTATTTATATATATGTTTTTTAAAAAGATTTTATTTATTTATTTTTAGAGAGAGGGAAAAGGAGGGAGAAAGATAGGGAGAGAAACGTGGATGTGTGTGAGAGATACATCCATCAGTTGCCTCTTGTTCGCCTCCAACTGGGGACCTGGCCTGCAACCCAGGCTTGTGCCCTGACAGGGAATGGAACCAGTAACCTTTTTGTTCCCATGCCAGTGCTCAATCCACTGAGCCACACCTACTAGGGCAACACCTTATACTTATGTAACAATTAACAATTTACAAAGTACTTTTAAATTAGACAAGAATAGTAAGGGTTTTTTAATATTAACGGTATTAAGACTATCAAGGACATAAACAGTCTCAGGTTGGAAATGAAGGCAGTGAGGCCCAGAGGAGGTGGGTGGCTTTCCAACACTTACACAGCAGCATAAGTGCAGCTGGGACTGGAGGTGAGATCTCTCAAGTCCAGCAGGCCATCTTTCCACTGCCACATGCGACCCCACTACAGTCACATATGTGGCATGGTCATCAGAGAGGCCACCTGCACAGCTAGTTGCCGTGCTGGCAGCACTGGCCCTTCTAACACCCTTCCAACAAATCTTTAGGGAGGAAAGTCAGATCATTTATGGCAGTGGTCATCAGGCTTTTTGGCACCAGGGACCAGTTTTGTGGAAGACAATTTTTCCACACATAGGGGAATGGATGGTTTCAGGATGATTCAAACACATTTCATTCAAGCTCACCTCCTGCTGTGCAGCCTGGTTCCTAACAGGCCAGGACTGGTACTGGTCCATGGCCCAGAGGTTGGGGGCCCCTGATTTAGGGCATCTCTAAACTACAAAAGAAAGCGAGTTTTAGAAAAGTGAGTACCTTATTAAAAGGTGGAGTGCAGTTGCCCCAATCTTGAGGTCTTTTCCCTGCATGGACCTCATTGCTCTTAGTGCAGCTGTGGTCATGGCTGCCGATAGTGCACTGACCACCCTCAGGACAGCTGGAGCACTTCACCCAAAGAAAGGCAATGTAATCACTGATGCCTGGGTGAGGATTAAAAAAAAACAATTACTGAGATTTGTTACTTGTAGAAAAAGAGAGTAATTAGCTTGCATTGCGGGGATGAGGACAGTGGATTTTACAACAGGTTTTGCAGAAGGAAAGAACAGATTTTGTCAGTTGTCACCTTTGGTCCACTCTCTTGCCATCTGCTGACTCAAGAAAATTTTGTCTGAAAATGAGAATTAATGTAATGGTCGATTCCATTACTTCTGTGCTTTTCAGATGAAATGTGATCATTCAGCTTCACATTCCTTCTCCTCACCTGCTCTGAAAAACAAATCAAATTCTTTGAAGGAAAATTCAGTCCAGACCAAAACACACACAGAACTGGCCTCTACCCATTCTCTGAAAGTATCATCCCTCCTCTGAGCCATAAATACTTGTAGCTGGTTTGTTTACTTTGAATGGTTTATTCCATTAAGGTCTAATTTCAGGTGCTCCCTGAGACCCAGATGTCTGAGGATGCAACCACACAGAGTAAACAGTTTCTTATACTAACTTCCTGAAGGATTTATTTTAGCCTTTGCTGGAAACTCTGCTAGTGAAGTGTACTAACTTTTAATCAGCTGGATGTTCAGCCATCTCCATATTTGTTAACCTACCTGCCCAGACAAATTTGTACTCTGGGCAAACCTGGAGGCTCACCCCTGTTTCCATCCGGGACATCCTCTCATTCCGACCTCCTGAGCTCAAAAATTAAATTTCATGCAGATAGCTGTGTGCCACTATTCCCAGCACTTTTTAAAAATAGCTCTCTGTCCAAGTTTTTTTTAAAGCTTCTTTTATTGTGTATTATGCATGTATATTATGTATACAAAATTGATACTGTAGCTTCATAAACATCTAGTTACAGGATTTTGAAATAAAGGAGACTAATTAATATATTTCCTTTTGCAGTTGAGCCCGGGGAAATAATATAACATGTGTGAGAACCCTAGACCAGTGGTTCCTGGAGCAAAGGGGTCCTGGTGTGACTCAGAGCCACCTCTAGCTATAGCCTAGCTTCGTGCACAGAACCCATGGCCTCCAGTTCTCCTTTCTTCAAGGACAATGCAAATTCCTCCCTCTCTGATGCTGGCTCAGATCTTTCCCTATTTCTCTTATTTCTACATGTACAGTCCATGAGTTTACATCAACCAAAGAATCAAAGAATGATGGCTACTTTTTGTGTTGACAGTGGCACTTGCTTTCTCCTTCCAAATGATCTGGTGAGTCAGGCAGGGATGGCACATGTAACAAACATGGTGATTGATTCATGCACTGGTTGACATGCATACCTTGACCACAGACCCCACTTTAAATGCACAGATCATGTTGTGTAATGCTGGTGCTGGTGGGTATGACACACTGTATGATTTTGTAGGCTATCCTAGTCTGCCTTCTTAATTTAACATTCCCTCACTGGCCACATCCTGCTTATCTCTCCACATTCAGCTCCATTGCTCTTCCATCTCATTCAACCATAACAAATGCCCTAGATCCACTTTCTAGTTGTACCCACCGAGCCTGTCGTGTGCACTTTCTCTTTGCTCCCTCTGTCTTAGCATGCTCTTCCCACTTATTTGTCCTTTAGTTACGCTCAGTGCCAATGCTGCAGTAGGTCAAGGCATTAGCTATTCTATCAGCGCCCACATTTGCTCACAGGACAGACCTTTCCTGTGAGTCTGGAACTCACCTCCATGTGCCATGGTAATTGGTGTGGATGTCTTTCTCCTCTACCAAGCCTGGGCACTCTAGGACGACCAGGACCTATCTTGTAAACTTTGCATCCACCCTGTCTAAGACTCTCATAAGGCTCTGAGCTGTAGTGCCTGGAAACTGTTATTTACCAAATAGCTAATTTAACTCACACTGTTGGACATGCTGGCAGGAAGAAAATCCACAGAAGAGATATAATAAGAGTTGCTGATGGGCCATGCCTCATTCTGAGCCCATACCACATGAGGTTTATAAGAAGGTTCCTGAAATTAGAAGACCCAGGCCGTGTCCTTTCCATCTACTGGGAAAAACTTGGTCTTTCCCAGATGTGGATTTTCCATGACTCTAATGAGACATACAGTTAGCTATCCTTCGCTTAATTTTGGATTTAGGAGAGCTCATAAAAGTGTAGAACGTTTGACCACACAAGTGGGCTTCACTCTTGGATCAGCCTCTTAGAGAGGACCATGGCATCACTCTCCAGAGCTGCAGAAAGGGCTGGACCACATGAGTTAGGTAAAATAGGGGTCTTTCTGAGGACTGGCCCATTCTTCAGTGGATGAGATAGTTGGATCTTCTGGTCCATTAGTCCCTCTTTTACAGTTAAACCAAGGAATGTTTTAGGAGGAAATGTAATATTACCCCTCAAAGACATTTGCCTCAAAAGTTGTGAAGGTACCTGCAAGGTACCTCTAATTAAATAACAAAACAGAACATATTTTAATTATGTTTTATACTTTTTGAACTTCTTTTGTATCCTTCCAAGAAATTTAGTCCTTCCACATGTCTTGGAATGTAGGTGGAGGTAAGAGTCGTATCTACTAGTAGATGAGGAGGCTGAGTCCAGGGTCAGTAACCTATGTCAAGTCCCAGGACAAACAGTGTGAGAGCTGAGGCAGAACTGGAGTCTCCTGCTTAATCTATACTTTGTTTCCTTCATAAATGTCATAGAGGAAACACATCATAAACTGTGTATGGAGGAGAGAAGGAACTTACTTTTACTCCAGAATGTTCCATCATAATGAGTATGGGAGTTGATCTTCCAGGGTTGGGACTGTTATCAGATAGAAAGAGGTCAAGACAGGGAAGAATGTGTGTGTGTGTCCAAGTGTATGTATGTGGTGAATGTGTGTGTTTTGTGGTATGTAGTGTTGTATGCATGTGGTATGTTATTTGTGATATGTGTAGTGTGTGGTTTGGTGTATACACAAGTGTGTTTTGGTGTGTAACTATGTGGGGTGTGCACGTGTGGCATTTGTGGCATGTACATATATGGTATGGTGTGTATTCATGCATGTATACAGATGTTGGGGAGTATGTATATGTGTCTGTGTGTGGTATGCATATGTGTGCAGGGATTGGAGAGTATGTGGTATGTGCATGTGTCTGTGTGTCTGTCAGTTGTATGTGGTGTGTGCTGTGTGGTGTGTGAGTGCAGGTCAGGTATGTGTGCCCCCTGGAAGATGTGTGGAGGCAAGAAGTTTGCAGACCAGCTCACATCACATTCACAAATGAAAACAGGGGGGAGGAGGAACCATAGGGCTTTAATGGTGACAATGATTTGATTTTTCAACACATTTGGTGGATTATATGAATTTAGGATTTGAAAGAGGTAACTGGAGCTCAGCTAGTTGTAGTATTTAACATCTTTTTAATACTTTACTTCCTCATTTAGTGCCCCCTCCTCAAAGAAACTAAAACCCTCTCCCAACTTCATGCCAAGTCTATGTGTGACACACAGGTGGTAAGAAGCCATCCTCCTCAGTGGTCCCAGGTCACTCAACTTTAGACTCATTAGAAGTTCATGCCTGTATTTTTGTAGCGAATTTAAAATCCTTTGGAAACATTTTCTGGAGAATCTTCACAATCTACCCAAGAAGCAATTAATATACTCAGTAGCTATAAACGTTCCCAAAGAACAACTGGAGGTATTAAGGGGCTTAACTTCCCAGGTGGCAAGTGAGGCATTAGAGGGAACTGGGGCTCACAGATCCCAGCAACTTTCTTCCTGTGGTCATTTGACCTTCAGCTATCACCCTACAGTCACTTGTAGCTATTATTCTGCAACTCACTTCTGTTGTTTATCAACAACTTCTGTTGTTGTAAATCAACTGTTGTTTAAAAAAAGGTTATGAAATCCCAAAAGACATTTTGTGAATCAACAAGTTATGAATGTATTTGAAGTGAACAAGAGTGAGAGTTGCAGGTGAGATTTCTTATCACTGTGCCTTGTGTATGGCCATCAGCCCCATTTATTCTTTAACTACAGTGTCTGGTTTAACATAGAACAGCACAGAACACACATTTTTATAAATAGACACACATCTTTGAATTCTGAAACCAGAAAGACCTTGGCCCTGGAGATGGGTTTCAGGCCAGCTAGGGTCTGAGATGCAGGCGATGTGGGAGCCTATGGTCTTGCTGTTCTGTGTTGAAGGAAGGCGAGGAGATACCATTTTTAGGTCCAAGTGTGGGTAGGGGTGGGGCTGAAGGCCTGGAGCCACAGAAGGTGTGTGTGGAGACAGCGGTTGAATTCCATGGATTAGTGAGATGAAAAAGGGAGAAAGATAAGAGGTGGGGGATTAACAGAAAAGAAGTGTCAACTTTGCAAGAGGAGCCTGGGTTTTATGGAATGTGTTCTGTGTAAAAAATAACTGCATTTTGATGTCTCTTCCAGGCTTTTCACAGGGAGACAGCTGCAGAGGGAGAGAAAAATGCAGACCCCTCTGCAGCACGAGTGGTTCCAGAAGATGTGTGGCCATGGGAAGGCTTGGAGTGATATGCACACTGTCTTTTCCTTCAGATCATAACTCGAAAACCTGGCAGATCACCCATTGGGTGCTGCCTTCCTTGTGGCACTTTGTGGGAGGTAGTAATGTTTGGGGACATATTAGTACATATCTACTTAAATAAACAAACAAACAAACAAACAAACTTGAGTTGGAAGATACAGCCTCATCTTTTAAACATGTAGTTAGTCCATGTAGTCATGTATTTTGAAATTCAAGTAGGACTAAGTGTAGGTGTGTGAGCACTCATATACATACATGTGCACACAGATATGAGCACACACACACATTTTGGAGATGGTTTAGAAAACATGAATGTTCAGCTTTGTCCTTGGGGGCTGTGAAAGTACTTACCAGGAGGCAATGCATGTTTGGAAACAAAAGGACTGTCCCTTTGAGGCCTGCATGTGAGAAGATGTACTTGTTAGCCACAGAAAGCTTTGTTTCTATGCAGTTAATCTCAGGAGATTCTGTCCACATTTTATTCAAATTTCCACTTTGCAGAGATTAGCTTTTGCTATTTTGACAGGTGGAAACGCCAAGAGCATGATTCTGTTAAAATAATGACTTGTTTGTGTGAGGAGAGAGGGATTTTAGCATATATCAGTTACTCCTGATGTCTATTTCAATAGTTTTTTATTTGTAGAATATTGGCACATTTTTATCTGTGAGGCCTCTCAATTATTTTTGGAGGAAAGAGATTCATAAAAAAATGAATGATGGGCACAGCCATGAACAGACAATTCTAAGTTAAATATTCTCTTCTTGATCTTGCCATCTTATTTTTAAAAAAGTGAAATTAGCATGAGTTCATTTAATATCCTTCAAGGTCTGAGCCAGAAATAATTCCATAATCCTAAAGGATCACTCTTATTTTAGCCTTCAAACAGCTCTTTAAATACACATGCCTTTATCTAGCCTTTTATTTTCTTTCATGTTTCTCTAGGCATTTGACTTTTGGTCTGTTTCATGCACTCCCCTTTTCTAATCCCTTTAGGGATGTCCTTTTAGGGTTGATGGTCAAACAACATTCACATTTTTATTTTGGGCACTCATGGCTCTGTCTTCCTCATTTTGTTCTGGACAAAGGGGACTGAATAGAAGTGAGTGTGTCTTCTATCCAAAATGTAAAATTCAGTTTTTCAAAACACTGTATGGAGACCGTCCACACAATGTGGGGAAGACAGTTAGGGATGTGGAATGATCTGCATGCCATGGTTCTCACTCTTATTATGATTAACTGTCTCTACTGGGTCATCCCCCTTATGCATCCAGCAGGAAATATGAGTTTTGATGCACATTATAAAAGAAGACTCACTTAAGGTACTCTGAGCATAAAATGTCAAGAAAACCATTTTTTCTGACATCCCTTTCCTATTTCCTGTTTCTAGGGGTATAATTAGATTTATTTAGGACCTCAGAGGCTGGTATAGCTTTAGTATGGTTACAACTAGGGTGGGCTTCCAGTCCACCCTTCCAGTCAGAGCTGTAAAATTGCAAACGGCCTCATTGGAGTCCTGTCTCAGGTGATCAGAGTCCATTTGGATTTACCTGGGACCCCAATGCAAGGTTCACTGGGCCAGACACTGTCCATCCAGCCTGCTTTATGCCAGGGCTCCCACACACCTCCCGTTCCCCAGTAGAGTTTGTGTTTGTTCAATTAGCAGATCTACTACCTAGAACACAGAAAAGTACATGTTCCTGGTCTCAGGGCTCTTACTGTTGAAGTGTAACTCATAGAGGAAGTCATTGATCACATGGCTATAGTTGCAAAATGGTCAGTGTCTCTGAAGAGCCATTTGGTGAAGGAGAAGGGGGGTAGTGAGGACCCTAACAGGAAATCCCTAAAAGGGGAAAAGGTGCACATGTGGTTGGAGAAAGGAGGAAAGGAAGGTGAATAAAAGCCCTGGTTCTTACTATTTCTATTTTATTATTTTTTAACTGTTGTGCAAGTACAGTTGTCTCCATTTCCCCCCACCCCACCCAACACATCCCCACCTCCTTCGGTCCTACCCACTTTAGCTTTGTGTCCTTTATACATGTTCCTTGTGTCCTATACATATGTCATTTATATGTGTGTCCTTTATACATATTCCTTGATGACCCTTTTCCCCCTTCCCCTGTTGCGCGTGGGTCACCGGCTAGCAGTGACCATGGAACGCTGTGGATGGCTCGACAATAAACACGCGAGAAATAACAACATGCACAGAGACAGACTAGTTTCTGTGGGGAAGTAGGGACAGAATGGCCACCCCCCCTAGTGGGGAGCGCGCTGATTTACCGTCCATACCTGCTTTTATTAGGCTCATTTTGCATAATAATTCAGGTAAAGTATAGCACTCACCAGGGGAAGTAAGGAACTATAGAAAACAAAGAACTCTGCCGGTCTATTGAGTTGGGGGTCAAAGAGCTGTAAGGCTGAGGAACAAAATAACTTCCTCCTAAGACCCTTCTCATTCAACTGAGAGCATTCTTGAACAAAGAAGGTTTCACAGTAATTTACATGTTCTTTCTTAGGCCTGATCACCCCGGGAAATCCGCACTTCCCAGTACCGAGCTGTACCACCCTGTCATTGTTTTAGGCTTAGGTGGAGCAAGGGAACTAGGTAACCAAGAGATAAGGAGATTTTCTTCCAGACCCTGAGAACTCAGGCCTTGTCAAAGCCGAGGAGTGAGGGTCCATCACCCCCTTTTGCTGCAGCCCCCCAAGTCCTTCTTTTGGGGGGCCTCCCAAAGGTGATCGTGCCTGGCTTGGGTTGTTCCCCCGTGGGGAATCTTACCCGTCTTTGGCTAACCGACCAAGCTTTTGGGGGGTTCAGTCATGAATAAAGCAGCAGAAGCAGCATTCCTGCCAGGGAGATAAGCTTTTGTCTCCTTGCTGGCTCACGGTTCCAAGGGCGTTCCCTTAGCCTTAGCTAGGCGGGGGTTTCAGCTTCTGATACCAGTCAGGGCGGTTCCCAACATTCCCCCTGTTATCACTTTCTCCCTCTCCTCTAGTTACTGTCTGTTTGTTCTTTATTTCAATGTCTCTGGTTATATTTTGCTTGATTGTTTGTTTTGTTGATTAGGTTCCACACATAGGTCAGATCATATGGTATTGTCTTTCACTGCCTGATTATTGTACTTACCATAATGCTCTTCAAATTCATATATGCTATCATGAAGGGTAGGAGCTCCTTTCTTTCTGGTGTGTAGTATTCCATTGCAAAAATGAATCATAGTTTTTTGATCTACTCATTCACTGATAGGCACTTAGGTTGCTTCCAGTGCTTGGCTATTGTAAATTATGCTGTGATGAACATTGAGATGCCCAGGATCTTTTGAATGGTGTTTTAGGATTCTTAGGATATAACCCCACCAAGCAGTGGAATAGCTGGGTCAGAAGGCAGTCCCATTTTTAGTGTCAAGAAAATTCCATAGCATTTTCCACAGTGGTTGCACCAGTCTGCATTCCCACCAACAGTGTACAAGGATTCTCCTTTCTCCATAACCTCGCCAGTAGATGTATGTTCATTTGTTCATGATGGACATTCTGAATGGTGTGAAGTGATATCTCACTGTAGTTTTAACTTGCATCTCTCTGATAGCTAGTGATGCTCTCTGATAGCTAGTGATGCTAGTGAGCATCCTTTCATATGTCTCTGGGCCCTCTGTATGTCCTCCTTGGAGAAGTGTCTGTTCAACTCTTTTGGCCCCTTTTTAATTGGGTTGTTTGTCTTCCTGGAGTGGAGGTGAGTTATTTATATATTTTGAAATACCTTGTCTGAAATATCATTTGCAAATATTTTCCCCATAAAGTTGGTTTCCTTCTCATTTGCTGATGTTTTCTTTAGCTATGCAGAAGGTTTTTATTTTGGTTAGCTTTCATTTGTTTATTCTTCCTTTATGTTCATTGCTCCAGGGGACATATCGGTAAAAATATGCTGAGTGGAATATCTGAGATTTTCCTGCCTATGTTCTCCTCTAGGACTTTTATGGTATCATGACTTATATTTAAGTCTTTTATTAATCTTGAGTTTATTTTTGTGTATGGTGTAAGTTCTTTGTCAAGTTTCATATATTTGCATGTACCTGTCCACATATCCCAACACCATTTGTTTACTCCATTTTATGCTTCTGCCCCCTTTGATGAATATTAATTGACTGTAGAGACTTGGGTTTATTTCTGGGCTCTCTATTCTGTTCCATTGATCTATGTGTCCTTTCTTATGCCAGTACAAGACTATTTTGATTACTGTGGTCTTGTAATACAGTTTGATGTCAGTTATTGTGATCCCTCTGACTTTGTTCTTCTTTCTCAAAATGCTACTGCTATGCTAGGTCATCTATAGTTCTGTATGAATTTTTGAAATGTTTGTTCTATATCTTTGAAATATGTTATTGTTATTGTTATTTTAATAGGGATTGCTTTGAATCTATAAATGATCTTTCAGTCTTTGAAATTGCTTTGGGTAGTATGGGCATTTTGATTATGTTAGTTCTTCCAATCCATGAACATGGTATATATTTCCATTTATTTGTGTCTTCCTTAATTTCTTCAGTGTTGTTTAGTTTTTGAGTACAGGTTTTTTACCTCCTTCTTTAAATTTATTCTTAGATACTTTATTTTTATTATTGCTATATCGAATGGGATTTTATCCTGATTTCTGTTTCTAATATTTCATTGTTGTTGTACAAAAATGACTTTGATTTCTGAATATTGACTTTGTAACCCACTGTTTTGCCAGATTCACTTATTAGGTCTAGTAGGTTTTTGGTGGAGTCTATAGGGTTATCTATGTACACCATCATGTCATCTGAAAACAGCGATAGTTTTCCCTTCTCCTTTCCAATTTGGATACCATTTATTTCTTCTTTTTGTCTGATTGCTGTGGCTAGGGCTTCCAATACTATGTTGAATAGAAGTGGTGAAAGTGGACATCCTTGTCTTGTTCTTGATGTTAATGGGAAAGCTTTTAGTTTTTGCCTATTGAGTATGATGTTGGCAGTAGGTGTTCTATATATGGCCTTTATTAGGTTGAGGTATGCTTCCTTTACTCCCACTTTGCTAAGTGTTTTTATCATAAATGGGTACTGTACCTTATCAAATGCTTTTTCTGCATCTATTGATGTGATCATGCGATTTTTGTCTTTCCTTTTTTAATGTGATGTATGATGTTTATTGATTTGAGAATATTGTACCATCCTTGTATCCCTAAGATGAATTTCACTTGATCATGGTGTATGATATTTTTAATGTTTTGCTGGATGTGGTTTGCCAATATTTGTTGAGGATTTTAGCGTCTATGCTCCTCAGTGATATTGGCCTGTAGTTTTCTTTCTTTGTTGTGTCTTTGTCTGGTTTTGGGATTAGGATGATGCTGGCTCATAAAAACAGTCTGGGAGTTCTCCTCCTTCTTAGATTTTTTTGAAATAGTCTGAGGAGGATGGGGTAATATCTTCCTTAAATGCTGTGTAAAATTATCCCATGAAACTGTCCAGTCCAGGGCTTTTGTGTGATGGGAGTTTTTTGATTACTGCTTCAAGTTCTCTAGCTGTTATTAGTCTATTCAGGCTTTCTGCTTCTTCTCATTCAGTTTGGAAGATTATCTTTTCCTAGAAATTTGTTCATTCCACCTAGGTTTTCACATTTCTTGGTATGTACTCCGTTGTAGTAATTTCTTATACTCCTTAGTATTTCTGTGGTCTCAGTTGTAATTTCTCCTCTTTCATTTCTGAATTTATTTATTTGAGTCATGTCCATTATTTTCTTGAGAAATTAGTTAAAGACTTGTTGATTTTGTTTATCTTTTCAAAGATCCAGCTCTTGGATTTATTGATTATTTTCATTGTTCTTTTAGTCTCCATGTTGTTTAATTCAGCTCTGATCTTGATTATTTCCTTCCTTCTACTGGCTCTGGCTTTCTTTTTTGTTGTTCCTCCAGGTTTTGTAGATGTGGCATTAGGTTGTTCATTTGAAGTGTTTCTATCTTTTTTTTAGGTAGCTCTGCATTACTTTGAACTTCCTTTTCAGGACTACCATCACTGTATCCCATAAGTTTTGGACAGTTGTGTGTTCATTTTCATTTGTGTCCAGAAACTTTTTGATTTCTTCCTTGATCTCATTCCTAACCCATTCGTTGTTTAAGAACATGCTATTTAATCTCCATGAGCTTGAGTGTTTTTGAATTTTTTCCTTGAGGTTGGTTTTTTGTGTCAAGCCATTGTGGTCTAAGAAATTGTTTGACATGATTTCAATTTATTTGAATTTGTTGAGGCTTGTTTTGTGCCCTATCATGTGGTCTATCTTTGAAAATGTTCTATGTGCATTTGAAAAGAATGCATATTTACTTCTTTGGGATGAAGGATTCCGTATGTATAGGTTAAGTCCATTGGATCTAATGTGTCATTCAATTACACAGTATCCTTGTTGATATTTTGTTTGGAAGAGCTATCCATTTTTGATAGTAGGGTTTTAAATCCACTAGTATAAGTGTGTTGCTGTCTATATCTTTTTTGAAGTCCTCCAAGATTTTCCTGATATAGTTGGGTGCTGCTATGTTGCGTGCATATATGTTTATATTGTTTAATATGTCTTCTTGATAGATTCTTCCCTTGAGTATTATGACGTGTTCTTCTGTGTTTCTTTTTATGACCTTTGATTTGAAATCTATTTTTTGTTGATATAAATATTACTACCCTAGCTTTTTTTACCTGTCTGTTTTGTTGGAATGTTTTTCTCTAACCCTTCAGTTTCAGTCTGTGTAGGTCTTTCATTCTGAGGTGATTCTCTTGTAGGCAGTTTATGTGTGGGTCATGTTTTATCCATTCAGCTACCCTATGTCTTTTGATTGGAGCATTTAATTTTAACATTTGTGGTTATTATTGATAGGTATTTATTCTTAAACATTTTACTCACTTTGTACTGGTGTTCCTCTCTCTCTGACTGTTTTTCTTCTTCTTAAAACAGCCTCTTTAGTCCATCTTGCAGTGCTGGTTTGGTGGAGGCATATTCCTTTAGCCTTCTTTTGTCCGGATAGCTCCTTATTTCACCTTCCATTTTAATTGAGAGCCTTCCTGTGTAGAGTAGTGTTGGCTGCATGCATTTGTTTTTATTACTTGGAATATTTCTTTCTATTCATTTCTGGCTTGTAATGTTTCTATTGAGAAGTCAGCTGTTAGCCTTATGGAAGCTCCTTTGTATGGTACTTCCTGTTTCATCCTTGGTGCCTTTAAGATGTTCTCTTTGTTTTTAAATTTTGCCATTTTAATTATGATGTGTCTTGCAGTGGATATCTTTGGGTTCCTCTTGTTTGAGACCCTCTTTGCTTCCTGGACTTGTGTGGCTTTTTCACTCATCAAGTTAGGGAAGTTTTTCATCATTACTTTTTCAAACATGTTTTCTATTCCTTGCTCCTCTTCTTCTTCTGGTATATGGATATTATTACGTTTCATGTTGTCCTGCAGTTCCCCTAACACTTCTTTGTTCTTTCTGAAACTTTTCCCTTTTATTGTTGTTTCTGGATGTTTTTTTCTACCTTTCCTCCAGCTCACTGATTCAATCCTCTGATTCATCAAGCCTCCTTTTCATCCCCTCTACTGTGTTCTTTAATTAAAAAATTATATTCTTCATTTCCTCTTGGCCTTTTGTTGATTGTTTCTATGTCCCTTTTTTATTCTGATATAGTTTGTAGTAAGTTTCTTGTAGTTTCCCTGTAGTTTTTGGTAATTTGTATTGAGCTACTTGAACTTCTTTATAACCACTGCTTTGAACTCAATATCTGATAGTTGACTTGCCTCTATTTCATTTAGCGCTATTCTGTGGATTTCTCATTTCCTTTGGATTAGGGGTTGTTCCTTTGTCTTCCCATTATTTGCGAGACTCTACTTGTTTGCTTCTGTCTCTTAAATTGATCTGCTTTGACTTTCTGACTTTGTGTTGTGAATTTCTATGGTAGGAGGCCTGTGAGATTCAGTGGTGCAGTCCCCTTGATTACCTGGACTTGATACTTTTTGGAAGCCCTTAATGCTTTTTATGCTGGTTCTGTGGAGGTAATTGGGTTTGGTGGTTGTTGGATCTTTCTTTGGTGGGTCCTTCCCTCCAGCAGGTTGTCTCAGGGTTACCCTGCCACCACATCTTCATGCTGTTGTGCAGATGCTGCCAGAGCAAAACCACTAACTCCAGGAAACAAAACCAGAACTGCAAATATAACCCTCCAAACTCTACTATCAACAGCAATAATCAGTATTAATAAGGTTATAAAAGGATTAAGACTATTATAGGAAAGGAGAGTGGATATGATATGTCCTACTGAACTAAAAATGATTTTTGAGAGGGTAGAGGGAGGAGCACTAATAAGAATTGGGAATTGGGACAATGGAAAGAGAGAACATAAAATTTACCTCATGAATAAAAGAGGGAATAAAGAATGTGGAATAGCCCTGGCTGGTGTAGCTCAGTGGATTGAGCATGGACTGCGAACCAAAGTGTCGCAGGCTCGATTTCCAGCCAGGGTACATGCTTGGGTTGCAGGCCATAACCCCCAGCAACCACACATTGATGTTTCTCCCTCTCTCTCTCTCTCTCTCTCTCTCTCTCTCTCTCTCTGTCCCTCCCTTCCCTCTCTAAAAGTGAATAAATAAAAAATATTTAAAAAAAGAATGTGGAATGGAGTATGAGAAGGGAAGTGTATAATATGTCTAAACAGAAATTAAAATAATGTAAAGTAAAAAAGTGAGAGAAAGAAAAAAAGGCAAAATAGTAAATAATTAATAAAAATATAGGAGCCAATTTGGAGAGAATGATCCACCCCAGTACTATCTACAACAAATGAGCTAAAATTAACTTAGGTGATATGGGAATATGAGGGAAAAAGAAACAAAGATAAGTCTAAGAGATGTTTAGAAGAATGGAGAGGGATTTGAAATGATAGAGGCAGAGGGAATACTAAGAGTGAGGAACAAAAACCAGGCTAAGAGAGGGAAAAATAACATTTGTGCTTTAAGGGAAAAAAAAAGAAAAAAAGGAGAATAAAGAAAAATAAAGGGGCAGGATGAAAGATAAATAGAAGACAGGCAAAAAAGAAAAAAAAACAGGCTAAGACAGCAAAATTAAAATTTTAGACAAAAATAAAAAAAGTAGGAGAGGGGACCAGTAAAATTTGATATTTGAAATATAGAATTAGTGAAGCTCTAGAGATAAAATTGAATAAACAATGCAACAACAACCATCCTACCCACAACCAATTAGCATATATTGCTAATTGTGAAGAGAGAATGTGGGTATTTTAAGAGCAGGGGAAAAGGATGTGAGATGACCATTGATAAGAAAATTGGTTTTATGTGTCTGGACATGGGAGAAATAGTAAGAGTGCAGAATGGAAACAAGTTGTAGCAAGAGAGAAAAATAAAATTTGAAATGAAAATCATTCAAGGAAAGAAGAAGATAAAATGGGGTAAGAAAAGGGAGTGTCAAAATATGTGAATTGAAATACACTGTAGTGTAAAATCTAGTGACTTAATATATACAAACTTGCTGGACATGAAAAGAATGTTAAAAACTATCACAGATCATGAAGACCACAGTGGCTTTAGTTTTGGTAGCCTCTTGTATTTAACGTCCCCTTGTTTTTCTTTATGTATCTGCTTCTGGTGATATCAGATGTTGACTTACCTGAGTTTAGGCAGCCTGTTCGATACTGCTAGGAATTTGCTGACCCTGGATGTCTCCTTCAATTGTTCATCTGGCCACTGGGCACTCAGCAGTCTGGTTTTAGCACTGTAGGATGAGGCTGAATCCCTCCTGGAGTGGAGGCTATTGTTTCCCCTTAGGTTGCTGCTGCTCAGAGGGGAGTGGTCTGCCTGAGCAGGATGGTTGCTTCATAAGGGGGTTGGCTTAGCACCAGGATCCTGGCGACCACTCTCTCAGTTCTTTCCCCAAGGCTTCAGTCCCCAGTTTCTCCTTAAGTTTCTCTAGTCCACTCTGCCCCTAACTTTGCCAGGAATCTGCTTCAGTTGTTAATCTGGTCACTCTGCACTCAGCAGTCAGGATTAAGCATTACAGAGCCAGGGCAGAGACCCTTCTGGGGTCAGAGCTATGGTTTCCTCTCAGGCTACTGCCCCTCAGAGGGGAGTGGTCTGCCTGAGCACGATGGCTGCTGCCATCTGGGGGATGTCTCAGCCTTGGGATCCCAGTGGTGTCTACTGTCTCTGCTTTCTCCCCAAAGTTTCCATCCCCAGTCTCTCCTCAGGCATCACTAGCCTACTCTGCCCCCACCTTTGCCAGAGCCCAGGGAAAGTGGCTGCAAATGAAGATTTGTGTGTTGGCCCTTTAAACTGCTCTCTGTCTTTGGTGGAGAGCAACCCTGCCACTTTTCATTGCTGGTTGTTGTCTGTGTACTTTTTGGTCTCTGGTGCTCTAGGCTGGGAATCCTAGCTTAGGGTTTAGACCTCATTCTTCTCAGGGGAATCCAACCAGCTACCTAATTATCCCTCTGGTGCTGCCACCTGTGGGCACCCAGGCAGCCCCCTGGAGCCTTTACCATACTCCTTACCAGACAGGTTGTGCCAAAGTGGTTCTTCTGTCTGTCTGAAGTTATAGAGCTTCTCTCTGGCTATTGCTCAGTTGTTTGTTCTTGGTGGTTTCCGCACAATTGAGTTGTAGTTCCAGATTGGCTCTGGGAGGAGGTCAGTGTGACTTCCATTCACTCCTCTGCTATCCTCTCTCTCCATCAGAAATCCTAATATGTTGAATACTTAAAAATTTTTGTAATTTCTTTGCCAGTTTCTTGGGTAACACATCAATTTTTGTTTGTTGCTTATAGAACCTGGTTGACAAATGCATTTTATTATCTATCATCTATCTATCATCTATCTATCTATCTATCTATCTATCTATCTATCTATCTGTCTATCGATCTATCTATCTATCTATCACTATCTATCTATCATCATCATCTATCTATCTATCATTATCTATCTATCATCATCATCTATCTATCTATTATCTATCTATCATCTATGTATGTATGTATGTATCTATTTATCTATCTATTTATGTATTTGTGCATTTATTTATTGGGGTGACTTTGGTTCACAAAACCATACAGGTTTCAAGTGTGCAAGTAAATAAAACTTCATCTGCTCACTGCATCTAGTGGCCTTCTCCCCAAGCAAAATCTTTTTTTATCCCCATTACCCCCCACCATTTGCCCACCTCCACCTATCACCCACCCCATTTCCTTTTGACTGTCACTCACTGTTGACTTTGTCTATATTATATGAATATGTTTTCTGGAGAATTTTGTCACCTTCTCTCATCCAGTTCCCTTCCACTTCCTTTCTGAGATGTATCAATCTATTACATGTGTTCATACCTCTGTTTCTACTTTGTTTGTAAATTTATTTTGTTCATTGGATTCCACATATAATTGAGATCATATGGTATGTATCTTTCTCTGACAGGCTTATTTCACTTATCATAATAATCTCCAGGTCCATCCACACTGTTGAAAAAGGTAAGGTTTCCTTCTTTTACACAGCTGTGTAGCATTCTGTTGTGTAGGCATATCACACTTTTTATCCACTCATTTACTTTTGGGCCCTTGGGTTGCTTCTATATCTTGGATATTATAAATAACGCTGCTATGAACACAGGAATACATATATTCTTTTGAATTAGTGTTTCAGGATTCTTAGGATATATTCCTAGAAGAGGCATCACTGGATCAAAAGGTAGTTCCATTTTCATTTTTTTGAGGAAACTTCAGTCTGTTTTCTAGTGGCTGCACATATCTGCATTCCCACCAACAGTGCATGAGGGTTCCCTTTTCTCTGCAACCCCACTAGCACTTATTTGTTGATTTATTTATAGTAGCCATTCTGGCAAGTGTGAGGTGGTGCCTCATTGTGGTTTTAATTTGCATCTCTCTGATGGCTAGTGATGCTGAGAATTTTTTCAAATGTCTATTGGCCTTCTGTATATCCTTGCTGGAGAAGGGTCTATTCAGGGCCTTTGCTTATTTTATTTTATTTTATTTTATTAATTTTATTATTTTATTTTATTTTATTAATCTTATTATTTCATTTCATTTCATTTCATTTCATTTCATTTTATTTTATTTTATTTTATTTTATTTTATTTTATTTTATTTTATTTTATTTTATTTTTAGACAGAGGGGGAAGGATAGGGTGAAAGAGAGGGAGAGAAACATCAATGCGTGGTTGCCTCTTGAGCGCCCTTTATTGGCGACCTGGCCAGCAAACCAGGCGTATGCCCTGACTGGGAATTGAACTGGTGACCCTTTGCTTCTCAGGCCAGTGCTCAATCCACTATGCTACACCAGCCAGGGCTGCCCATTTTTAACTGGATTGTTTGCCTTCCTGGTGTTGAGTTGTATACATTCTTGATCTATTTTTGATATTAATCCCTTATTAGATGTATCATTGGCAATATGTTCTCCCATAGAGTGGATTCCTTTTACATTTTGTTGATGGCTTCTTTTGCCGTGTAGAACCTTTTTAGTTTGATGTAGTCCCATTCATTTATTTTTCTTTTATTTCCCTTGCCCTACGAGATATATTGGCAAAAATATTGTTAAGAGAGTTGTCTGAGGTTTTACTGACTATATTGTCTTCTAGAAATTTATGGTTTTGAGCCTAACATTTAAGTTTTTATCCATCTTGAGTTTATTTTTGTGTATGGTGTGAGTTGGTTGTCTAGTTTCATTTTTTTTTTTTTTTTTGCATATACCTGTCCAGTGTTCCTGATAAAATTTATGAAGATATTGTCTTATATCATTGTATGTTGTTGCCTCCTTTGTCAAATAATAATTGACCATAAAGGCATGGGTTCGTTTCTGGGCTCTCTGATCTGTTTCATTGATCTATGTGCTTGTTCTTATGCCAGTTCTTGGCTGTTTTGACTACAATTGTCTTGTAGTATACTTTGATATCAGGTATTGTGATCACTCCTAATTTGTTCTTCTTTTTCAAGATTACTGGGACTGTTTGGGTTATTTTTTGGTTCCACATAAGTTTTGGAACATTTGTTCTAGATGGGTGGAATATGTCATTGGTATTTTAATAGAAATTGCTTTGAATCTATAGATTGTTTTGTGTAGTATGGGCATTTTAATGATGTCAATTCTTCCAACCCATAAATATTGTACATGCTTTCACTTATATGTATCTTCCTCAGTTTTTTCCTTCATAGTCTTACAGTTCTCTGAGTACAGGTCTTTTGCCTCCTTGTTTAAATTTATTCCTAGGTACATTATTTTTTTTTGTTGTAACAGTAAATGAGATTTTCTCTTAATTTCTCTTCCTCATACTTCATTATTAGTGTTAAAAATGCCACCAATTTCTGAATATTAATTTGTACCCTGCTACTTTGCCAAATTCGTTTATTAGATATAGCAGGTTTTTTTGTAGAGTCTTTAGAGTTTTCTATGTATAATGTAATACCTGATTGCTTTGGCTAAGACTTCCAGTACCATGTTGAATACATGTGGTGAAAATGGACATCCCTGTCTTGTTCCTGATCTTAGAGAAATGCTTTTATTTTTTTTCCCATTGAGTCAGATGTCAGTTGTAAGTTTGTCATACATGTCTTTCATTGTGTTGAGGTATGATTCCTTTATTCCCCTTTTGCTGAGAGTTTTTATCATAAATGGTGATGAATTTTATTAAATGCTTTTTTGAGTCTATTAACATGATCATGTGGTTTTTATTATTTATTTTGTGGTTTATGGGTTGTATTACACATATGTATTTGCAAATATTGTACCAATCTTGGATCCCCTGTGTACATAAGATTAGATCATGGTGTATAATCTTTTTAAGGTATTGCTGGAACTGGTTTGCTAGTGTTTTGTTGAGAATTTTAGGATTTATGTTCATCAGGGTTATTGGCCTATAATTTTCTTTCTTTGTTGTGAAAGTTTTGGAATTAGGATGATACTGGCATCAGAAAAAGAGCTTAGAAATCTCCTGGCTCTTGTATTTTTTAGAATAGCTTGAGAAGGATAGGTGTTAGTTCTTCTTTGAATATTTGGTAAAATTTTCCTGTGAAGCCATTTGGTTTAGGAATTTTGTTTGCTGGGACTTATTTTCTTTTTTATGACTGCTTCAATTTAATTAGTTGCAATCAGTCAATTCAGGTTTTCAGATTCTGCCTGATTCAGTTCTGGAAGATTGTATGTTTCTAGGAATTAAAAAAAAATATTGTTGTTCAGTTACTGTTCCTCATTCCCTTCCCCCTATTAGTCTCCTCTGCCCTACCTATCTCCCACCTCCCACATTCAATCCTCCCTGCTACTCCCTGTTGTCTTTGTCCATGGGTCCTCTATACATGTTCCTTGACTTGACCCCCATTATTCCTCTCCCTGTCTGCTCTGGTTACTGTCAGTTTGTTCTTTATTTCCATGTCTCTTGTTCTATTTTGCTTGTTTGTTTGTTTTGTAGATTAGGTTTCACTTAATCTTTAATTGTTTTTGGTCCCTTGAACTATTTAGGTCAAATGGCTGGCTTCTAAATGAAATCCACTGAGGTTCTTTGATGGATTCCTGAGGAAACCATAGTATTGCCACCTCCCAATCCACCCCCACCCTATAAATACAATACTCAATAAATCCAACTTTATTGTTATCACCTGGTAAGCATTTTCCAAGATGAGTACTGGGATGTTAGTGTATGGAGAACCATTATATGGTAACTGGAAAACTCTGCTCTTGTGAATAGAATTATCAATGTTCACATATACAAGTTTGATGTCTCACAATTGATCAGCAAAGCAGCCAGTAAAATGTTACCAATATTTTTTCATCATACTATTGTTGGAAGGGCCAGAGAGGCAGACTCTTTGGAATACTGCTCTGGCTGAGTTAGGAGAGCTGAGGGATGACATGGAACCCAGTCATGAAGGATGCCCAAGGTTTCATCTGGAGAAGTTTTACTCTAGTGAGAGGGACCAGGAAGAGCCTTATTAATTCAAAAGACCAAACATTTTGTATAAGTTTCTTCTTGCTATTTTGGCACTAGGTAGAGACTAGTGGAGGTTTACGATTCCCCACAATAATTTTTGGGTACAATTTTGTAGGAAAACTCTAGCTTAGGCATCAGGTGAGACTTTGGGGCTTCAAGAATCTGAAAAGATTTTGTACTTTGGCTTTGGTTTCATAGAAAGAGAAAAAACCTTCTGGAACACAAACTCATTCTGTGTTTTAGGTTTGCTGTATACTATAGCCTCTGACAAACACAAAGCTATACAGCTTTCAGACTTATATTAACTGAAACAAGGGAGCCTTTCTTCATGTTTAGAGGAGGCTATGAGTGGTCCAGGACCATCAGACAGTGTCCTGTTTGCCAACTGTTGTACAGATGCCTCTGTTTAGTCATGAGAGTTGGAAGTATGAGTCACATATAATTTTATGTTTTTTGATAGTTTCCCTGAGAAATAATCTCTAAGTATCTCATCTTTAATTCTGTGTCATACTTTTATTGCATTTATATCTTGAGATAAACATGCCTTGTAAATAGCCAAGTGCAATGAATTCTTTACCTAAAAGGTTTTTTTTTATTATTGTTCAATTACAGTTGTCTCCATACCCCCCCCCCTTTATGCTACTCTGTCCTACACCTCCCACATTAAATACTCCCCACCCCATTGTCTTTGTCCATGGGTCCTTTATGTATGTCCATTGACTTGACCTTTCCCCTTCTTTTCTCCATTGTCCCCCTCCACTCCTTCTGGTCACTGTCAGTTTGTTCTTTATTTCAATGTCTCTGGTTCCATTTTGCTCACTTTTTGTATTGCTGGCTCCCCATTTAGGTCAAATCATATGGTACTTGTCTTTCACTGCCTTTCTTATTTCACTTCACATAATACTCTCCAGTTCCATCCATGCTGTTGCAAAGGGTAGGAGTTCCTTCTTTCTTTTTACTGTATAGTATTCTGTTGTATAAACTTACCACAGTTTTTTGATCCACTCATTTACTGTTGGGCACTTAGGCTGTTTCCAGCACTTGGCTATTGTAAATAGTGCTGCTATGAACATTGGGGTGTATAGGTTATTTTGAATTAGTGTTTCAGGATTTTTAGGCTACAATCCCAGCAATGGAATTGCCAGGTGAAAAAACAGTTTCATTTTTAGATTTTTTAAAAAATATTTTATTTACTTTTATTTATTTATTCATTATTTTTTTTATTATTGTTCAAGTGCAATTATCTCCATTTCCCCCCCAACAGTCCCCTCATTTTTGGATTTCTGAGGAAACTCCATACAGTTTTCCACAGTGGCTACACCAGTGTGTACTCCCACCAACAGTGCACTAGGGTTCCCCTTTCTCTACAACCTCGACCGTACTAATTGTTTGTTGATTTGTTTATGATGGCCATTTTGACTGATGTGAAATGTTATCTCATTATAGTCTTAATGTGCATCTCTTCGACAGCTAGTGATGCTCAGCATCTTATCATATGTCTCTGGACCCTCTGTATGGCCTCCTTGGAGAAGTGTCTGATCAGGTCTTTTGCCCATTTTTTAATGGGATTGTTTGTCCTCCTGGAGTGAACTCGTGTGAGTTCTTTCTATATTTTGGAGATCAAACCCTTGTCCAAGGTATCATTGGCAAATATTTGTTTTATTTGTATATATTTGTAAATAAATGTATGTTTTCCCATACAGTTGGCTCTCTTTTCATTTTAGTGCTGTTTTCTTTAGCTGGGCAGAAGATTTCTAATTTGATGTAGTCCCATTTGTTTAGTCTTTCCTTTATATCCCTTGCTGTAGGGAACATATTGGTGAAAATATTGCTGCCTGGGATATTTGAAATTTTCCTGTCTGTACTCTCTTCTAGTACTTTTATGGTGTCACAACTTATACTTAAGTCTTTTATCCAGCTTGGGTTTATTTTTGTATATGGTGTAAGATGGTGATCAAGTTTCATGTTTTTGCATGTAGTTGTCCAGCTCTCCCAACATTATTGGTTGAAGAGACTATTTTTACTCCATTTTATGCTTCTGCCCCTTTTTTCACATATTAATTGACCATAGAGACTTGGGATTATTTCTGGGCTCTCTATTCTGTTCCATTGATCTATGTGTCCTTTCTTATGCCAGTAGCAGACTGTTTTGATAACTGTAGCCTTATAATATAGTTTGATATTAAGTATTGTGATTCCTCTTACTTTACTCTTCTTTCTCAAAATTGCTGTGGCTATTTGGGGTTGTTTATGGTTTCATATGCATTTTTGAAATGTTTGTTCTGTATCTGTGAAATACATAATTTGTATTATAATAGGGATTGCATTGAATCTATAAATTGCTTTGGATATTATGGAGATTTTGATGATGTTAATTTTTCCAATCCTTGAACATGGTATATGCTTCCCTTTATTTGTGCCTTCCTTAATTTCTTTCTTCATTGTTGTATACTTTTCTGAGTACAGGTCTTTTACCTCCTTGGTTAGGTTTATTCCTAAGTTCTTTATTTTTCTTGTTATTGCAAATGGGATTTTTCCTTTAATTTAGTTTCTGACATTTTGTTGTTGGTGTACAAAAATGCCTTTGCTTTCTGAATAGTGACAAATATTTGATATTGGCAAATATTTGTATCACACTCTTTTGCCAAATTCCCTTATTAGCTCAAGTAGTTTTTTGGTGGAGTCTATAGGGTGTTCTATGTACTCTATCATGTCTTCTTCAAATAGTGACAATTTTACTTCTCCTTTTCCAATTGGATGCCTTTTATTTCTTTTTCTTGTCTGATTGCTGTGGCTAGGACTTCCAATACTCTGTTGAATATAAGTGTTGAAAGTGGACACCCTTGTCTTGTTCTTATCTTAGTGAGAAAGGTTTTATTTTTTGCCCATTGAGTATGATATTGGCTGTAGTTTTCTTGTCTATGGCCTTTATTATATTGAGAAATGCTCCCTCTATTCCCACTTTGCTGAGTGTTTTTATCATAAATGGGTGCTGGATATTGTCAAATGCTTTATTTGCATCCATTGATATGATCATGTGATTTTTGTCTTTCATTTTGTTTATGTGATGTTTTATAGTTATTGATTTGTGAATATTGCATAATCCTTAAATTCCTGGTATGAGTCCTTCTTGGTCATGGCATATGACATTTTTATTGTATTGATGGATGTGGTTTGCCAACATTTTGTTGAGTATTTTTTCTTTTTTTAATTTTTATTTTAATCATTGTTCAAGTACAATTTTCTATCCTTTACTCCCACCCCAGCCCACCTCCCAACCCTTCCCTCCTCCTTCTCGTCTCCACTCCCTTCTTGTTATTGTCCATGTGTCCCAATACTAGCTCTGGCAAACCCTTCCCCCTTCCCCTGAAAATTCCTGCCCTCTCCCCTCTGGTCACTGTCAGCCTGCTCTTAATTTCAGTGTCTTTGGTTAATTTGCTTGTTTGTTTTGTTGATTAGATTCCTGTTTGTTGAGTATTTTAGCGTCTATGTTCATCAGCAATATTGGCCTGTTGTTTTCTTTCTTTGTTGTGTCTGTATCCGGTTTTGGAATTAGGATGATGCAGGCCTCATTAAAAGAGTTTGGGAGTCTTCCATGTTCCAAAAGGGTTTTAATAGCTGTTTAATATGGCATTTTCCTGAGAAGCAGAGAGAAGATAAGTTTTTCTTTTTACTTTTTCTGAGTTTTGTTTCTACAGCCTGAATCAACAGTTGGGCATGGCATTTTTTAGCGTTTTTAATGGAATTTAGTTACTATTTTCTTACAAGACTTTTTATTTCTATGCGCCCCCCCCCGCCCCCCATAATCATCCTATTTGTTGGGACTAAGAAATGTGGAAACATCACAGGGGATTTTTATCCAACAGGCAGATTAGAAGTAGGATACAATACTGACCTAAAATAAAGTGGAAGGTCCATTTCTAAACCTAGAATTTATGGATTTGGGAATTGGGAAGTGGTATTTTTTTATGAATTCTTTTTCTTTTCTTTTTTTTTTAAATTTTAATCATTGTTCAAGTACAATTTTCTCCCTTTTAATCCCAATCCAGCCCACCCACCCAACCCTCCCCACTTCCCTCCCATTACTACCCTCCCCCTAGTTTTTGTCCATGTGTCCTTTAAATTTGTTCCTGTAAACCCTTCCCATTCTCTCCTGAAATTCCCTCTTCTCTCCCCTCTGGTCACTGTCAGTCTGTCCTCTATTTCAGTGTCTTTGGTTATATTTTGCTTGTTTCTTTGTTTTGTTGTTTAGGTTCCTATTAAAGGTGAGATCATATAGTATTTGTCTTTCACCACCTGGCTTATTTCACTTAGCATAATGCCCTCCAGCTCCATCCAAGCTGTTGCAAAGGGTAGGAGCTCCTTCTTTCTTTCTGCTGCAAGGAATTCCATTGTGTAAATGTACCATAGTTTTGTGATCCATTCATTTACTGATGGGCATCTTGGTTGCTTCCAGCATCTAGCTATTGTAAATTGTGCTGCTATGAACATTGGGGTGCATAGGTTCTTTTGGATTGGTGTTTTAGTGTTCTTAGGATAGAGTCCCACCAGTGGAATTGCTGGGTCGAAAGGCAGATCCATTTTTAGTTTTCTGAGGGAGTTCCATACTGCTTTCCATAGTGGTTGTACCAGTCTGCAGTCCCACCAACAGTACACTAGGGTCCCCTTTTCTCCACAACCTCTCCAACACTTGTTGTTTGTGGCTTTGTTTATGATGGCCATTCTGACTGGTGTGAAGTTGTATCTCACTGTGGTTTTAATTTGCATGTCTCTGATAGCTAGCGATATTGAACATCATTTCATGTGTCTCTGGATCCTCTGTATGTCCTCCTCGGAGAAGTGTCTGTTCAAGTCCTTTGCCCATTTTTAATTCGGTTCCTTGTCTTCTTAGAGTGGAGTTGTGTAAGTTCTTTCTATATTTTGGAGATTAAACCCTTGTCTGAGGTATCATTGGCAAATATGATTTCCCATACAGTTGGTTCTCTTTTAATTTTGATACTGTTTTCTTTAGCTGTGCAGAAGCTTTTAATTTTGATGAGGTCCCATTTGTTTATTCTTTCCTTTATATCCCTCATTCTAGGGGACATGTCAATAAAAACGTTTCTGTGTGAAATATCTGAGATTTTCCTACCTACAGTCTCCTCTAGGACTTTAATGGTGTCACAGCTTGTACTTAAGTCTTTTATCCACCTTGAATTTATTTTTGTATAAGGTGTAAGTTGGTGCTCAAGTTTCATTTTTTGCACATAGCTGTCCAGTTCTCCCAACACCATTTGTTGAAGAGGATATTTTTACTCCATTTTATGTTGCTACCTCCTTTGTCAATATTAATTGACCATAAAGACTTGGGTTTATTTCTGGGCTCTCTGTTCTCTTCCATTGGTCCATGTGCCTATTTTTATGCCAGTACCAGGCTGTTTTGATTACAGTTGCCTTGTAGTATAGTTTAGTGTCAGATATTGTGATCCCTCCTACTTTACTCTTCTTTCTCAAAATTGCAGCAGCTATTCAGGGTTGTTTATGATTCCATATAAATTTTTGAAGTGTTTGTTCTATGTCTGTGAAATAAGCCATTGGTACTTTAATAGGAATTGCATTGAATGTGTAAATTGCTTTGGGTAGTATGGGCATTTTGATGATATTAATTCTTCCAATCCATGAACCCGGTATATGTTTCCATTTGTTTGTGTCTTCCTTGATTTCTTTCCTGAGTGTTATGTAGTTTTCTAAATAAGGTCTTTTACCTTTTTTGGTTAGGTTTATTCCTAGGTGTTTTATTTTTATTTTTGCTATTTCAAATGGAATATTTTTCTTGATTTCTGCTTCTGCTGTTTCATTGTTGGTGCACAGAAATGCCTTTGATTTCTGATTATTCACTTTGTGTCCCGCTGTCTTGCCAAATTCATTTATGAGGTCAAGCAGTTTTTTGGTGGAGTCTATAGGATTTTCTATGTACACTATCATGTCATCTGCAAACAGTGACAGTTTTGTTTCTTCCTTTTCAATTTGGATGCCTTTTATTTCCTTTTCCTTTCTGATCGCTGTGGCTAAATGTTCCAATACTATGTAGAATAGAAGTGGTGAAAGTGGAAAGCCTTGTTTTCTTCCTCATCTTAGTGGAAAAGGTTTTAATTTTTGCTCCTTGAGTATGATGTTGGCTGTAGGTCTCATAGTTTGCAATGAGTTTGTTATAGCTTCCCTCTTGTTTCTGGTAGCTCATTGTGAATTCATTGAGCTTCCTGATAATCATTGTTTTGAACTCAATATCTGATAGTTGAGTTGCCTCTATTTCATTTAGCATTCTTTCTGAGGCTTCCTCCTTTCCCTTCATTTGGGGATTGTTTCTTTGTCTTCTCATTGTTCGTGAGACTCTTCTTGTTAGCCTCTGTTTCTTAAATTGATCTGTTCTGGTTTCCTGTGCTTATGGTGTGAACTTCTGTGGTAGAATACCTGTGAGATTCAGTGGTGCATTCTCCTTCGTGTATCCTGGTGTTCACAGCTTCCCCCTACTCTTTTTTGTGATCAATTGGAGGAGCAAGGCAAAATGGTTTAAGACAGCAAGACAGTGTTCTATGATATTTACATTAACAGCCAGTAGAGAAGAGATGGGATATCCTTTGGCTATGTATAGTGTTAACGGTGATCTTCCACCCCACTAGCCATGTTTTAGAAAGGATGGAAAGAAGATAAAACTCTTATTGGGGACAAAAGGATTGTTAGTTGGATCTAGAAAGCTGTGAGGCTATGGGAGGTGAGATTCTGAGGTAGGGTTGGAATAAAGGTTAGTAAATAGGAGTAGTGTGTAAAAGAATAGAGACAACCCCCACAATAATATAGTTCAGGAAATTGCTAAGTGGGCTGAGATCAGGTAGAGGTGTTGAGTAGTATTTACAATTGTATGAAATAGGTCTTATTTACAGTAATATTAAAGCAAGAATCATGTGGCAGAATCTATGAGATCTAGATAACAAGAATAAGGAGTATAGAACCTTGAGAGGTGTACTAATGGAACACAAATGAAGGATAGTAAATTATCAACACACTGTGACTGAGATAACAGGGGGAACCTATCAAATGACAGTATAATCAGCCAAGCAAAGAAGATTATACAGAAATGAAAAGAATACCAAAATACTATTAAAATAAAAAATGTCAGAAAAGTGAGAAAAAGATAATACAAATTTGTAATAACTTGCAAGCTCAAAAAAAAGGGAAAAAAAGCAGAAGATGGAGTGCAGTACAGATAAATTTGGAGTGGAAGGAATCATACTAGGATGAATGGAAGAGAAACATAAGGGATTGAGAGATATAAAAATAATAAGAATTGAAAAATAAAAAGTCACTTAAAACATAAGATAAAATCAATCAACCAACAACAGCCAAAAAAAAAAAAAAAGAGAAAAAGAAAAAGAAGAAGAAGACAAAAAAACCCCTGAAAACCTCTTGTTGGTTTCTAACTGGCCAGACCAGTTTTTCTGGTCTTCCTGGCTTCAGCAGGCTGAGGGGTGTTTGAAATGCTTATCACTCTTCCCAGTGAAAACTCAGAAAGTCTCTCAGGTACTGTCCCCAGGGCCAGCAGGGCACTCTCCCCAGAGCCAATCTGACTTTCCCCTACAGGACCCTAGGCACTCCTGAGCACTCTCTCCAGAGCTCACTGCCAAGGTCTCCCGGGCTCTGGGCCCTGCAGAGCTCCTGCATCTTTTCTGGGTTCACAATGCAAGCTCCAGGATCACAAGGAGACGCTCCCTTCCCCCAAATTTCACCACGGGCACTATGTTCTCGGGAAGCACCCACATCTTTTCTGGATTTATGGTGCAAGCTCTGGGGATCGTAAAGGGGCACGCATTTCTACCAATTTTTCAGTTTTGGGCTCTAGGAACCCTCTAAGCACTGCATCCCTTCCGGGTTCACAACTCGAGAGTCAGGATTCCCAAGGGGGCGCCACTTCCACAGTTCACCACCGCAAGCTCCAGAAACCCGAGAACACCCACACCCTTTCCTGGTTCAGGGTCACAAGGTCTGGGTTTTCCACCGATCCACACACCCACCTGGCTGGGGGTGCGGGTGCATGTCCAGGCCACCCCTGGTCATGCTGGCTGGAGACACTCACTTTTCCCAGGGCTATGGGTGGGTGCTTGCAGCCCCTGGGCGATTGTCTCCCAGTTCAACTCCCCTCTCTGTGCCTTCAAGCCACATGGTCTCCCCTGGTGTTGCTCAACCCCCATTGTCCTGGGAGGGAGCAGTGACTCTGCTCTCCTGGGTGCCCTGAGGCAGACCTGGGAGCACTGGGCCTGGGGGCTGCAACCCCCCTGGTCCCTGAGCTGATCCCTGGGTCCCTGTTGTCCTGAAGCAGTTTCCTAATTGTCTGATTTTTCAATGTCCACTATAATTTTTGATGTCCTTTTTTTCAAAAATGTTTCGGTAACTTAGGCCACTTGCTCTGTTCCTCTGCTGATCTGCGAGTTTCTCTCCCCTGCACAGAAGAAGAGAATCATGCTCCCTCAAGCAAAGCCGCCATCTTTGAACCCCCCTGGGAAGTGGTATTGTAAGGTATAGGTAAGGAATAATTTGGCAGTCTGGACTTTTTTTTCCAGGAATGTTTAGAGCATAGTGTCATTTGACTGTCCATGGATTTGAAGCTGCCCATATCCTGCACATGATCATGAGTGGTTCACTTACGCCGTCATACTCCTGACTCCTAAAAGTGGGGATAACATTAGCAGCTAACTCACAGAGTTAATCTGAGGATTACAGAAAATTAAATTGCATCCACACAGCTTTACAAGGACTTGTCACAGTCCCTGGAAAAGTAAATGTGCTAAATTGATGTTATCATCATAATTAATGCTATCAGTGACTTTCTGTACAGCCTGAGCTAATCAATATACATTACTGGTTATTTACCTGCTAAATTAAATAAATTCTGAGGAACTTGGTGAATTATAGTAATGTTTATTCAGTGGAGCCATTTATAGGTCCAAAAATGAGCCTTTTCTAATGTAGCCCAAAGCCATAGCTAGATTTATCTATACAGGGTGGAGCCAAAGTCAGAAGAAGCTACAATGATATGTGAGATTGTTACAGAACAAACAAGGGGGGGCCTGGGACGATATACTATTACTAAAAGAAGCCCCCAGGTCCATTATGTCTGCCGCCAGAGGAAAGGCGTCTCTCAATTCCAGAGATTCATGAAAAGGAAAGGAAACATTTATTTTATGCTATACAAACTTAAAGTAGTGACCTAATGTCTTTGCCAAAATCCCAAAGTCCCTTAAAACACCTACAAACAGACACAGTCCTTCCTTCCTTCCCCCTTTGCCCAGTCCAGAGTACCGTATCTCAGGAAAGGAAATAGAAGTCCATGACTCAGGCAGTCCTCTGGTTATTCCCAGTTAGTACTCTGTCTCGACTGGGAGACCTCCCTGGGTTTCCAGCACCCTCAGCTGAGTCACCGGGATCTCTGCTAAAACCAGGTGGTGGTTCACCCTTCTAAAGCTGCAGGGGTCCCCACCCTGGCAGAGGCACATGGTCCTCTCTCCCAGGGCCACGGGAGTCCCCACTCTGCCAAAGCTGTGTGCTTCTCCCCTTGCACAATGGCTGCAAGGGGCGGGGGCGGTTCTCTGCTAAAGCCGCATGGTGATTCTCTCTTGCAGGGCTGCAGGAGTCTTCACTCTGCTAAAGCTGTGTGGTTCTCTCCCTCAGGGCTGCTGCATCTCGGTTTAAATCCCCGTGCCATTCTTCCTCTGCAGCCCCATTTCTGACTCCTCCCACACTTGGCTTCACATGCCAGAAGTCATATCCTTCCAGCTTTACTGGACTGCCATCATGAGTCTGGACAGGTGTGGCCCCATGTCAGGGAGCCAATCTTCTCCAAGCTCCCATGCAGGTGCTGTAACTCGGGGGACCTGCCCCCCAGATACGCCTTGGTGAGGTAGTTACTTTCATTCCCCTGGCTCAGAGCATGGCCACAGCTATTTAACATATCTAAGCGACCAGCCAAAGGCTATAGATATGTTAAATGACCATACCATAGGTTAGCTACAAGGCTGTTGCTATGTGAAACAGCTCTCAAAGGCCCTGCTCCATTTGTCCCTTCCCCCAACCCACACCTGGCGGGAGGGGGGCGGCGGTGAGGACATCCTAAAATCTCCTGGACACCTTGACTTCTGGACCCCATTTCAAATGCCTATTTGGGGTCCCCCCTCTTAGCTGCACCCTGTAACAAGATACATTATTGAAATAAACTTTTATTAAAAGAACATGTGTCAGCTGGAATGTTGAGAGTGCACAAGGAATCATCCTCCACTTTTTTCTGGGGCAACACCTTCATCACAGAAACACTCAGAGTCTCATTTACTTGTTGAAAGTATACTTGTTGAAGTTACTCATTTACTTCCAGGAAGCTGGTGCTGGTCTGGAGAAGGTTTGATAAACCCTTCCACACATGGTTATTTGAGTAATTATTAAAATTAAATATTTAATAGTGAATGAAATTAAGGAGGTTATCGCAGTGGGTGGTGCATAGTAGGTCCCCAATAAGTAACCAGAGAGATCTCAGGTGCCCCAAGAGCTGTGAAAGAAGCTGGTGAGAACAATGAGAGACACATCCTGTAGAGTATACCCTGTAGAGGGTGAAGGACCAGCTTCATCTTAGAAACTGGGAGTGGACCCATAGCAGGCATTCCCCCTGGTTCTGAGTGTCCTAAGGTGAATAGACCTCTACTGGAACCAGCATTCTCAGAAGGACAGCTTGGTGTCTCTGCTGAAATAAGTCTTTGAGGAGTACTGCTGAGTCACTCAGGTGTCATTCTGGATCACTTAGGTTGGAGTGACCCAGAATAGGGTTTGTTTTGACCGCATCCCAGTAGAACACATATGTCCATCAAGTGAGGCAAAGTCTGAATGCAGTCTTTGAGATGCTCACCCAGTGGCCATATATCAGAACAGGCACAGAGATTTTTTGAAAAGACATTTTCTAGCTTTAGCTGTGGAGATTCTGATTGGTGGAGGTGGAGAGGGACAGATGTGTGTGCTGCAGAGATGGCAGTGAGAAGAACACTGATTTCTGTCTTGCAGTGAGAAGCTACTTTTGCATTTATTGACTATAAAGGACCACAGATGCACCCTAGTTTTGCTATGTATTCATTTATTTATGACAAAAATCAAGCTGAGAATAGGAGACAGGGAAGCATTTTCCCTGATAAGCTGTTGTTGGTTCAGTGGGTCTAGCACAGGGCCTAGTCTTGTGTAGTAAATATTTTTAAGCTTTTCTGGTAATTCTGGGCACGTGAGTTTGGGACATTCTAATCTACAGGATCTTATAATTTGAGCCTCCCAAATAAAACCTGCATTCCTAACCCCTTAGACTGTGCCAGTGACCTGGGGCCTTTGGAAGACCCAAGAGGCATTCTTGGGGTATCTGTGTAGCATAAGGCAAATGCTGAGCTCTGTGACATGGTTTCATCATCCAAAAAATACCATTCTGTGTGTGTTGGCAGGAAAAAGCCTCCGTAGGTTGAAATGAATGACCCCTACTTGATTCCTGTATAAACCCTACCCCTTTGCCCTGACTCCTTGCTCATTTTATCTTTGAGTGAATCCTTCTAATGGTGGGGGTTAGCCCTGGGAAGGGACTGTCTCACAGAAGTCCCAAGGTAGGTGGAGAACAGGAGTAGGAGGGAAGGAATTTTGTGCATGGCAATTTTCTTCTTTAAAGCAAAACTGCATCTCAGATGATCTGGGCACACACAAGGACATCTGTGTATAAGAGCTGACACTAAAGAATGTCCCAGCTCTGCTTGACCTGTCCTGTGGAAACCAGAAGAAAATGGAGGTTGAAGATCAGGGCTGTCTACACCCTCCTCCAACCAGGATCTTTATCCTCCTTGAGCTAGTGAGCACTATGGCCAGCAGTGACTTCTTCCATTACAAAGGACAGTGACTACTGATGGTGACAGTCAAGATCTCAGGTGAGCAAACTGATACTGCTGACCAAAAAGGAATCCTGTTGTTGCTGAGCCCTTGGCATTCACTCCGCTATTCATGACATGATTTTGAACTGGAAAGCAATTTTGTGGGTTGCAATCAATGGGCAGGACAGAGCCTTTTTCTTGCTTAAGGGAATATGATCACATAAGTAGTCTGAAGTGCTCAGACAGAGTGGCAGGAAGAGACCTAGAGGAGGAAAGGGAGAAGGTCTGAGGTTGGTAGAAAAGTCAAATGCTTTTAAGGAATGTATTATTTAAAAAAACCACAGCATTTTCCTGACCACATGATGCACTTTAACATGAAGAAGGTACAAGTTTTTAGATTAAAAAAATTTTTAAATGTAGGTTATCTTTAAGATAAAACAGTTAACTGTAGGCAGACATAGTAACTTGTAATTTCACTAATTTTATTCAGCAAAGCATTACTGTGAAAATATCATTATTATGTCAAAATAGATATTTGAAACAAGCAGTTGGTTTTGTAAATGTCTCCTTGTGGATCTTCTCTCTTTCCTGGTGCCCTCTGCCCCCCAGGGAGGCTCACGTCCTCCCCTCTTTTATCACTTCCACCATGTGACATTCTCCACGACACTCTTCAGGGACCCACATGCAGCACATGCTTATCCCTAAGCTCTCTCTTGTTCCCTCCAGACAGAACTGGCTGCTCAAAGATCTTAAGTGTCATAACCTCATGCACACTTTCCAAACCTCTGTTATAAAAGATTTCACATCCCAAGGGGATTTATTTCCTAAACATTTACCTGTTTTCCTGCACAAAAAAGTCTAAGGTCTAAGAGAGCAGATATTGCTCTCAGTGAGTGTGTGTCTGTGTTTCCAGGACTCAGTGAGGTGCTGGAGCAGTGAGGGGCTGGAAACATATGCTGGTGAAGGATGCAGAAATCAGTGTGGGAGCTGCTCACCTTACTCATTACCCACGGATACACAGACACATGGTAAATTCTGAATTGTAAAAAAGGTGATAACTGGAAGGGAGTTCCTAAAATGACTCCCATCTTGAAAGGACATGGCATTTACAGTCAAAGTATACTTAGATAGTATTTGTTCACAATGTTGAACACAAAACCCTTGAGGTGTTGTAGGCATGATTAACTATTAGTGGATACATGACTTACCAGGTGTCATCCAGCAGTCCTGTGGATCCCAGCCCTGAACTTCATCCCTAAGTCCATTGCAGGGCTTCTGTGGCAGGGCACAGACTTCAAAGACCAGAGAGCTCTTAATGCACAACCACAAGCAACTCTGCTTCTGGGCTAGCATCTTAAAGAAAGGTGATGATTGGGATATGCATTGCTAATAAGCCACACTATGGTGGTCATGTGCTTGGGTGCCCATGGGGACTCATGGACTGGGCACATCCTCTTCCAATGTCACCTGTGTTGCAAACTGCTGGTGAAGTTTCCAATTCTCCCGGCTCCTTGAAAGTAGGGTGAATGTCTGTGTAAGGGTTTCCATCTGTCATTGTTAATTCTAGAATTCATGTCAATTTTGCCATTTCTAACATATTGTGACTATTGCTGTGGTTTCAGGGTTTGCCACAAGCAAACAAATACAAGTGGTCATTCAATTTACTTAAAGCTTATACATTTCAGCATCTATGTAAATAAAAAAGAGGAAGAAAAGTAAACTGGTGGTAATTGGTATCACTAATGATTTATTTTGCTTATTTTTTAAAGTTGTAACCTGTTTACCTCTGTTTAAAATGAGCAGAGAAATGATGCAAGGAGCATGGAGGCAGCTCACCTTCTGTTTCTACTTGCTCTTCTGCCATTATTGGGGAAATTTGATTTTCTGTGGAGTTAAGCATGCAAATATTAATTGCCATTGAGCAAGAAAAATGTAACTGAGGTTGCAAATGTGTTGGTAAAGATAAGTATGTCTAATGTAGACAATCATAAGTTCTCCTGAGATCTCAATGTGCTGCCCTCTGTGATGTTTCCTTTCTTCTCACTTTCAGCCACTCACCCTTTTTTGGATCTTTTCTGATGGGATGACTTGTGTGACTTTGCAATTTGCCCCAGAAACTCCAGAATGTCCCTATAAAAGGGACATTCTTGATATTGTCAGTGAAATCAGGTCACACTGTCCAAAAACAACTTTGAATTTCAGATTTGGGCTGTTAACAAAGTAGGCAGTCAAGGGGTGATGAGAGCACAGGGAGTGCTTCAAGATAGTGCTGGCTCATGAGTGACATCACTGCACTGGCTTGGGAGAGGACTTGCTCCTGAGCTTTTGTGGGGCATTTCTTTCCACCAGAGAAAGCTTGTTGCTGCAAGAGTGCCTGAGTATGTCCTGTGTCATGAAGAATAGTGGTCAGTTAATTGCCTGGTGGGTGGCTTGAAATGAGAGCTGGTGATGATGGTGAGAATGAACCAGGTTCCTGGGACATGCAGGGCCAGGGGCCTTTTTAAAAATATATATATTTTATTGATTATGCTATTATAGTTGTCCCATTTCCCTCTTTTATTCCCTTCTGCCCTGCATAGCCCCTCCCACCCTCATTCCCCCATGGGTCCATGGGTCATACATATAAGTTCTTTGGCTTCTACATTTCCTATACTATTTATTTTATTTTATTTTATTTTATTTTATTTTATTTTATTTTATTTTATTTTATTTTATTTTATTTTATTTTATTTTATTTTATTTTATTTTATTTTATTTTATTTTATTTTATTTTAACTTTATTTTATTTTATTATTTTATTTTAAATAGTTGTTCAAGTACAGTTTTCTGTCCTTTACTCCCATTCCAGCCCACCCACCCATCCTCCCCCACCTCCCTCCCATTTCCACCCCCCCCCCGCCCCCAGTTTTTGTCCATGTGTCCTTTATATTTGTTCCTGTAAACCCTTCCCATTCTCCCCTGAAATTCCCCTAAAATTGCCTCCCCTCTCCCCTCTGGTCACTAGCAGCCTGTTCTCTATTTCAGTGTCTTTGGCTATATTTTACTTGTTTGTTTGTTTTGTTGTTTAGGTTCCTGTTAAAGGTGAGATCATATGGTATAATATCCTAAGAACCCTGAAACACCAATCCAAAAGAATCTATGCACCCCAATGTTCATAGCAGCACAATTTACAATAACCAAGTGCTGGAAGCAATGTAGGTGCCCATCAGCAAATGAATGGATCAAAAAACTATGGTACATTTATACAATGGAATTCTATGCAGCAGAAAAAAAGAAGGAGCTCCTACCCTTTGTGACAGCATGGATGGAGCTGGAAAGCATTATGCTAAGTGAAATAAGCCAGACAGTGATAGAGAAATTCCTATACTATTCTTAACTTCCCCCTATTTTCTACCTACCATTTATGCTACTTATTCTCTATACCTTTTCTCCTTCTCTCCCCTTACCCTTCCCTGCTGATAACCCTCCATGTGATCTCAATTTCTGTGATTCTCTTCCTGTTTTAGTTGTTTGCTTAGCTTGTTTTTGTTTTAGGTTCAGTTGTTAATAACTGTGAGTTTATTGCTATTTTACTGTTCCCATTTTTGATGTTCTTTTTCTTAGATAAGTTCATTTAACATTTCATATAATAAGGGCTTGGTGAGGATGAACTCCTTTAACTTGACCTTATCTGGGAAGCACTTTATCTGCCCTTCCATTGTGAATGAAAGCTTTGCTGGATAGAGTCATCTTGGATGTAGGGCCTTCCCTTTGATGACTTCAAGTACATCTTTCCAGCCCCCTTTTGCCTGTAAGGTTTCTTTTGAAAATCAGCTGATAGTCTTGAGGGAGCTTCTTTGTAGCTGTCTCCTTTTCTCTTGCTGCTTTTAAGATTCTCTTCCTATCTTTAATCTTGGGTAATGTAATTCTGATGTGCCTTGGTGTGTGCTTCCTTGGGCCCAACTTCTTTGGGACTCTCTGGGCTTCCTGGACTTCCTGGGAGTTTATTTCCTTCACCATATTGGGAGAAGTTCTCCTTCATTATTTGTTCAAATAAGTTTTCAATTCCTTGCTCTTGTTCTTCTCCTTCTGGCACCCATATGATTCAGATGTCGGAATGTTTAAAGATGTTCTGGAGGTTTCTAAGCCTCTCCTCATTTTTTTGAATTCTTGTTTCTTCATTCTATTCTGTTTGAATGTTTCTTTCTTCCTTCTGGTTCACACCATTGATTTGAGTCACACTTTCCCTCCTGTCACTTTTGGTTCCCTGAATATTTTCCATTATTCAATTAGCATAGCCTTCATTTTTTCCCTCTAATTTATGACCATATTCAACCAAGTCTGTGAGCATCCTGATTACCTGTGTTTTGAACTGTGCATCTGATAAGTTGGCTATCTCTTTGTCACTTAGTTGAATTTTTTCCTGGAGCTTTCATCTGTTCTTTCATTTGGGCCACTTTTTTTTTTGTCTTAGCATTCCTGTTACGTAGTAAGGGGCAGAGGTTTAGGTGTTCACCAGGGTGGAGCAACCCACACTGTTGCATTGTGATGCTGTATGTGGAGGAGGGGTCCAAGAGGGAACAATGCTGCTTGCTCTGCTCTCTGCCAGTTTTCAGTCAGTTCTCCTGCTACCTACAAGTAATTGGCCCTTCTGGTGCTGATTCCTAGGTTTATGGGTTTGTGTACATTCTAGGACCCTGTGGGTCTCTCCAAGGAACTCTCCTGTGAGGCTTGCAGTTTCTCCCACTGCTGCTTCAACCCCTAAAGGTTTTTTTAGTCAGAGGCTTTGAGGCTTTATTTGCTATCCTGGAACCCTGGGTTGTGCAGTCTGTGTTGCTCCCCAGTTGTTCCTCCTGGTTTATCTGCACATGAATGTGGTACTGCCTCATCTGCCAGCCACCATCTTGCCTCGAGTCCTCTCCACCTGGCTGCCCATCTCCACCCCTCCTACCTGCCTGGATGAATATTTCTTCTTTAACTCCTTGGTTGTCAGATTTCCATAAAGTTGATTTTCTGTCTGTTCTGGTTGTTTTTTGTTTTTAAATTTGTTGTTGTCCTTCTTTTGGTTGTGTGAGGAGTCACAGTGTGTGTCTACCTATGCCTTCATCTTGGTGGGAAGTGTCAGAGGTTCTTAACATTGCACTCTACATGGCTGTTTCTTGCATACCTACGGGAGACTCTAAGGTCTCATTCTTTATTATTTATTAGTGGCTCATTAAGACTGCTAAGTAAAAACAGATTGTTGAAAAATGGCATGTTAATTTTAAAATGCTGGTTACGCTCTACAGCAGATTCAGCAGCCTTTGTATCATGGGCCCACCACTGGGTTTTGCATATATAGTTATGTTAGGACACACCCATGGTTACCTGTTAACATATTGTCTATGGCTACTTTTCTTATAACAGTAGTGTGCAGTAATTGCAATAGAGATGCTTTGGTTTATAAAGCCTAAATCATTTACTATCTAGCCCTGCTCTAGAGTAGCCCTGTCCAGTAAAAATATATTGTGAGCCATATTTATAATGCAAAATTGTCTAGTGGACACATGAAACAAGTAAATTTAAATTGGTGGATTTAATTTTTAATAGTTCATTTTAATTTTATTTTTTCTATTACAATTTATACCCCTATACTCCCTTTCATCTCCACCCACATCTTCCCTCCCCTCCATACTGTTGTCCATGTCCGTGAGTTCTTTTTTTTGTTGCTCAATCCCTCCACCTCCTAAACTCCCCTCTACCTTAGCTGTCATCCTGCTTTCTGTCTATGACTCTGTCTCTACTTTACTTGTTGGTTTGGTTTGTTCATTAGGTTCCACATATGAGTGAAATCATATGGTATTTGTCTTTCTCTGACTGGCTTATTGGTGAAATTAATTTTAACAATATATTTTTACAAACTAATATATTCAAATATTGTCATTTCAATAACTGCTCACTATAAAAATTAATGGGACATTTACATTATTTTTCTCATTTGGAGACTTGGAAGTTTGATGCTGATTACTCTTGTAGCATAACCATATTTACAGAAGCCATGTTTCAAGGGCTTAATGTCTACTTGTGGCTAGTGGCCACCCAACTGGATAGCAGGGATCTAGCATGTAGTATTAGCATCTTCTTTTTCTTTTACTGCCTAGAGGAAGATTTGGTTGGTTGGTACCTTATTGGCTTCATCATCCTTCTCAGTAGTTGTATTCTCAGTTCTGGGAGGAAAGGGACTTCTTCCAAGTGATCTAGGTAATTCAAGCTTATTTCATTGTGGAATGGGGACATAAAAGCATCCTGAGAGCAGAATGATGGAAGAGCCTTCCTTTTGTAGACACTATCCTTTGCAACTGCATGAATGGAATTGGAGAATATTGTGCTAAGTGAAATAAGCCAGTCAGTGAAAGAAAAATACCATATTATCTCACTTATAAGAAGAATCAAATGAACAAAATAAACTAATGAGTGAAACAGAACTAGGGGCATGGAAACAGGGAACAGATTGGCAGCTGCCAGAGGAAGGGGAATAAGGAGAAGAAGAGGAAGGGAATAATCAAAGAACATGTATGAATGACCCATGGACATGGACAATGGTGTGGGGATGGACTGTGGGAGTGGGGGTTGGCTAGGTGGAGGAGGGCAAATGGGGGAAAATTGGGACAACAGTAAAAGAAAACAGTAAAAAAAAAAAGGAACAAATATCCATCCAGCTCTTGAAAGGTTGAAGGGCTGTTGTCTTCTGTCCACACTTGGTTCCTAAAATGTATCCCCTAAGGCAGGAGTGTCAAATTCATATTCACCGGGAGCCACATCAGCTTTGCAGTTGCCTTCATAGGGCCAAAGTAATTTTAAGACCATTTAATGTAACTACTCTTTAACTGTTAAGGAGTTGAAATTACACTTGGCCTTTTGAAGGCAACTGCGAGGCTGATGTGGTCTCTGGTGAAAATGAGTGTGACAGCCATGCTCCAAGGTGACCCAAGTGGCATGAAAGTAGGTAACTTTCTTAGAGGATAACAATGTAATATTTATTAATTCCTCTTAATAGTAAAGAGAAAAAGTGCAATAAAATAACTAATTTCGTTAAAGAATGGTCAGGAGGCATAACTTAAGAAAATAATTTTATTTTTAATTTCTTTAACTCTGAGCTGCTTAGTCTGTGCCAGGAAAATAAGCTTTATCATTTCAAAATGAAAGATCCAGAGAAAATGTGTGATGCCATTGGTTCTGCATTATTGCAATCTGAACTTGTTTGCAAAAAACTGTGCATTTGTCATGAAGACTGGAAATTGTATATAATCCTACTAATACACTCAGTTGGCTTTGGAAGGCCCACACAGTCTATTTGGTGTGAAGTCTGAATAACTACTAAACAAAAAAGAAAGGAAAATTTGAAAGTGATTGCTTTGGGAAGCACAGAAAACTCCCTGTTTTGTTGTCAGAGTTTTTAATCTGAAAGTGGAAAAAAACAGAGCTTAAGATGTTTATTTGTGAGGCAAGGGAGCTTTTAGCTCTGATATTTTCTATTTAACAAGAGACTCCAAGTTGATGTTCTGAGCATTTACTGAATACATTTAAAAATCATGCATGGGTGACATCATGAGAATTTGACACATTTATTTAAACAATTGACTGGATTGCCAGGTTATACTATTTGGTCTTCAGTTCAGGTGCTTTCTGCTTGAAAAAGGCCACAGTGTGATGTCTAATGAACAAGTGCCCTGCTAACACCATCTTTGTTTTTCTCTCTAATCTTTTGTTATCACCATGTGGATAAGAGAGTAAATAATTCTCTTAGTCTTAATATCCTTCTGGAACAAAAGAAATGAGTCATCAATTATTTTTAATTTAAGTCCTGAATCTCCAATATGAATGTTAAGTGTCAGGCAGCACCATCCTATCTCTAACAAAGTATAAAAATAAAGGAAATCTCTAAGAAAAGTGACTCTCTCACTGACTGTTCCCTCCTAGCTTATGGATGGTCTTTTTTGAGCAGTATATATGAGACTGGAAGGTGACAAACCATACCTCACAAGCTTTTTGGGTAGAATAAGTGTATGCTTCTATCAAAATTGTCATCCTCACCAAGTAGTAAGCAGCTGATGGGTCTAGACCCTGTACTTATTTGTGTTGATTGGGATTGTGGTGGATACAGATGTGACATAGAGGTTTTGGGACTATAAATGCTCTGGTTTACCTTTTAATAGAACTTAAGTTTCTTAGTTCATTATTCCACTTACATTCCTTTTACTGACCACAGCAGCTATGTGCAAGAGGGCCCAGTCCCAAAGTGTTCACTGAGCAAATTTTCTTGGAGACCATCTTTATCCCCATGCAGCTTTTACTGAACACCTTAGACTTTGGGGAAAAAAGAAAATCTATAAATTCAGGTATATGTGAGAAAATCTTCAATTAATGACCTTATCTCTGAAGTCATCAAACAATAAATAAAAGAGAAAGCCTTTCTTTGTTAATTTTACAAACATTGGTTGAACACCTTTCATGTAGAAAGCACAGTACTAAGTGCTAATATAAAAAGAAAAAGAAGACAGTGAGGCTCTGTAGTCATTTGGGGACAGAGTTACACTAATGTAATAAAGAACTCAATAGAAAAAAAAAACTGAAGGTGTCATAAATATACAAATGAGAGAATCATCTTGGTGAAGGCTGAGACCTGAACACCTTTCTTCCCTATTCAACCTCAGGTATGGATGCTTTGAGGGCATGTGGGGTGTCTAATGTCCATGCAGACGCCATCAAGAAACATCATCTTTGTTTCCCAACAGAGCTTTCATAATGGAAAGACATACATTATGAAAGTTGTGCATGGGACTTTGTGTTGCAGGGGTATTATATCCCCTATTAAACATTAAAGTAAGGGAGGAATATTAAATGTGAACTCACAAGGCATCCTTTAGTTTAAACTTCTGTGTCTGACCACTAAACAGACACTGAGTTAATCTGTATACCAGGCATTGGTTTAATGCTTGGGACACATGTGTGAATAAGATGATGCCCAGCCCTTAAGATAATTTTCATTTTTTTCTGGGATGGAACAGATAATACATCCACACACAAATGAATCACACAGGATTATATTAGATAATGAAGAGATCTATGCACCACATAAGATAGGGCCACCAGAAAGATAGCCTGTGAGGAAGTGAGTGGTGGTTGCTTCCATTAGGGTCAAAGAAGGCTCATTGAGGAAGAACTAAATGATGAGAAAAAAGCAACATTTGCAAAGGTCCTGAGATGGGAATGGGTCCTGAAAGTTTGAGTAACAGAAATGACACCACTATTTGCAAGAGTTTTGTGATCTAGTGGGGAATGGGAGGCAGTAAGGGCAGGAGATGGATGGTGGTCAGGGACTGGAGGTCAGAACCAGACACTCATACACACACAGTGATGAGGAAATCACCAGTGGAAGCATATCTCATGCCAAACATCACAAAAAATGTTATTATAAAAACAAAAAAACTCTATATTTAAGGGAGGTAGGGAAGCCTCAGACATAACTTCTAAGTATGATAACCATTAGAGAGTTCAAGCTCTGTAAATGAGAATAATGTGGATGACATCCTCACTCCCCCCATCATGTTCACCCCTACATCAGAAGATTGTATTAAAGAGGAATCCTGGGATTGCAATAAACACAGAAAGCCTTCAGGTGTAGTTTTAGCACTTTTCAGTACTCAGAGATTACACAAGATAATCCTGGAAATGTAATGAATGTGCAGCAAGATGTTAGAAGCTGAATTCTATGGATTTAGTAGAGTTATGAGTGGTATTTTATAGATGCCTTTCATCATTGCCATTTAAAAGAGGAGAAAATTTAGGAGTCAGCTAATGGTAAAAATGGCCTGGGTGAGATAAACAGATGTCTCATGGATCTTTCTGGAATGTCCTTGCTGCACAGTGTTTTCTGTCTAAGAAAGCAAGACTTGAGAAGACAAAAAGGTTATTGGTGTACTGAACTGGACTGATGAGAAATGGTATACTGAGACTCACTTCATTGTTGTCTCTCTGTCCACCTGCCTAAATCTCTCTGAGTATACTAAATATCACTAAATAACACACACTCCCCACAATGAAATTTCATGATTGCATTGTCTTTGTTAATACAATGTTGCTATTTGTGGAAATGCTTACCCTGTCATATAACCTTATTCATTTCAGGAACTTCCAGAAAGATCTATGCCCTCTTCAACAGAGAATTGGCTGCCAGTTTACCTTTCACGTCAAACCTTTGTCTTGTTGCTTTGTTAGTCTTAAACTACTACACTGTGGTCCATCTCCACTCATAGTCAAGCCACTTGTATGGAAAGAGCCTCCTTAAGTCAGGCTTCAAAATGCAAATAAAATCCCACTTCACTACTAAAGACCTCATGGGGCAAGTGTCCTCCCCAGCAGTGGTGACCAGTGAACAAGGCTCTCTACTGCCAACAGGTTGAGCTGGTGTCTGAAGATGGACAAGCCCAAAGTTGATGAAGGAGAGATTTACCAAGATAAATTGGACTAAGCTTGGGAGCTTGAGACAGATTAAAACATAACAAAATTAAGAGCTTGAAAAGATAAGTCACACACGGGGAAAATATATTTTCAACATTCATACCTGATAATGGACTGTTATTCAGAATAAAGAACTTTTCAAATTCAACAATGTGAAAACAGATCACCCAAATAATAAAATGGGCAAAAGATCTGAACAAGTCAGCTCACCAAAGATATATAAATTACAACTAAGCACATAAAAAGAATGTTCAATGTCATATATCTTTAAGGCATGGCAAATTAAAAGAAGGAAATACTACTACCACCTATCAGAATGGCAAAAATCAAGAACAGTGACCACACCAATGCAGGTGACAATGGGGAGCACCAGGAACTCTCATTCATTGCTGGTGGCAATATAAAATGGTGCAACCACTTTGGAAGACATTTTGACAGTTTCTTATGAAATTAAACATACCCCCAAAATACAATCCAGCAATCATGCTCCTTGTTATTTACCCAAATGAGTTGAAAACATGGCCACACTAAAACCTGCACATGTCATGACACCATTAAAGTCCTAGAGGAAAACTTAGGCAAGAAAATCTCAGATATCCCACACAGCAATATTTTCACTGATATATCCTCTAGAGAAAGGGACATAAAGGAAAGAATAAACAAATGGGATCTCATGAAAATAAAAAGCTTCTGCAGTGCTAAAGAAAACAATATTAAAATGAAAAGAGAGGCAACTGTGTGGGAAAACATATTTGCCAATGATGTCTCAGACAAGGGTTTGATCTACAAAATATGTAAAGAACTAACACAAGTCCACTCCAGGAAGACATACAACCCAATTTAAAAAAGGGCAAAAGACCTGATCAGACACTTCTCCAAGGAGGCCATACAGAGGGCCCAGAGACATATGAAAATATGCTCAGTATCACTAGCTATCAGAGAGATGCACATTAAAACCACAATGAGATACCATTTCACACCATTGGGAATAGCGATCATAAACAAAGCAACAAACAAGTGTTGGAGAAGATACGGAGAAAAGGGAACCCTAATGCACTGTTAGTGGGAATGCAGACTGGTGTAGCCACTGTGGAAAACAGTATGGAATTTCCTCAGAAAACTAAAAATGGAACTGACTTTTGACCTGGCAATTTCACTGCTGGGATTATACTGTAAGGGCCCTGAAACACCAATCCAAAGGAACCTATGCACCCCAATGTTCATAGCAGCACAAATTACAATAGCCAAGTGCTGGAAGCAACCTAAGTGCCCATCAGAAAATGAGTGGATCAAAAATCGATGGTACATTTACTTGATGGAATACTACGCAGCAGAAAGAAAGAAGGAGCTCCTACACTTTGCGACAGCATGGATGGAACTGCAGAGCATTATGCTAAGTGAAATAAGCCAGGTGGTGAAAGACAAATACCATTTGATCTCACCTTTAAGTGAAACCTAGTCAAAAAAATGAACAAATAAGCAAAATATAACCAGCGATATTGAAATTAAGAACAATCTGACAGTAACCAGAAGGGAGGTGGGAGGGGATAATGAGGGGATGTGGGGAGGGGTTTTCAGAAACAACTATAAAGGACACATGGAAAAAAACAAGTAGGGGATAGAATCAGAGGAGGGAGGTGGGGATAGCTGTGGTGGGGGGGGAATGGTGGGGGGAAAATGCAGACAACTATACTTGAACAACAGTAAAATTTAAAAAAATAATATTAAAACACCCTGCACATGAATGTTCGTAGCAGTTTTATTCCTAATTGTTAAGTAGTGATAGCAACCAAGATGTCCTTCAATAGGTGGTGGATAAACAAACTGGTCCATCCAGACAAAGGCTAATAATAAGTGAGCTAAATAAAGGAAACATAAGTGCAGGATATTAATAGTAAGGAAATGTGGTGGGGGTTGGGGAACAATCAGGTATCTGAGGACATATGGTGCTTTCTGCTCAATGTTTTTGTAAACTGAAAGCTGCTTGAAAAATGTAAAACATTAACTAAAAATAACAACAAAATTCCAGATAATCATAGTCTAATAAATTATTAAGTAATTTGGGCACCAGTTACAATGAATAACATCTAAACAGCTTCCTCACTTAGACCTGGGTGAGTGAATGAGGGAAACAATATCATCAGGAAAGTTTTTGATGAGGTTTTAATCCTTGGCAGAACCCTTAAGAGAGAGAAAGTGGATTAGCTGAGTGATGAGGGGTACAGGACATATTAGTCCAGGAATGTAGCATGTATGAAAGTCTAGGTATAGGAGGGAGTGTCTTCACAGTGCAAGGGGGAGAGAAGAGGATACTCTCGGGACCAGGAGTGTGACATGGCCAATGGGCATTTTGGGACAATTATTCTGGTTGCAGAGGTGAGGTGGGTTATAGGGTACAACTTTAGAGGCAGTCAGGCCAAGGCAGTAACTATCATAGGTGAGGGATTTTGTAGGGTTTGCCTCTTTCTCCCTGTGGCTAGCACAGTGCTGGGTGCCCAGTGCAGATGCGGGCAGCGTTTGCTGACCAAGCAGCATGAACAGCATTTGCTGACATGTGTTCCCTGCAGCTGAACTTCAAACATTTTCTCCCCTGACCTACTCTGCTCTCTCTGCTATTGCATCTAGAATCACATGGGGACATCTTTTCCAAATGCTAAATTGGAATGCATGACCTGATAAATATATGAACTAGTTGACATATGTAGTTGTCCCCCAAAATCTGTTTTAAAGAATTAGAGGGATAAACACTTTTATTCTCCTTCCAAAATGGAGACACTTTATTTATAGCTCTTGTGGGAAAAGTAGAAAAAAGAGTTGGGGAAAAAAAAAGGAAAAATGGTGTAGAATATGTTTCATTTATATAGTAAGATTCCTGGGCCACATAACAGCATGACTTTCCAAAGTTCATAATGGCCCTCTTCATTAGCGAATTTTAAAGTATTTTGGAGGCAGAATTTTCTGTGAATAGGTAGAAGATACATAAAAAAAGAGGCATGCTTGCTGACAGTATAATAATAGCTCTGACCCTGGCATCACTGAGCAGCCTGGCCATGTAGCACAGTTACTCCAAGTCCTTTTGTGTTACAGAGGAATTTACCTTAATTCCTCACAAAAAAGGGACTTTTGAAAATTACATTGACCATATTGTATCCCTATAATCCTTCATGTGTTTTGTCATCTTATAATTTTTTCTTAGGTTGTTATCTGTTAAAACCAAAATTTAAAATGTAAGATCAAAGTTTACTTGAGTTATAAAAAGCAGTTTAGATCAGCTCTCACATGTTTGGCTTGAAATCATTCCCTTTCCCTCTGTGTCTCTGAGTCTCTGTTTCTGTGTGTCTCTCTGTCTGTCTTTCTCTCTTTCACCCTCTCTCTCTGCCCCACCTTACCCCCTCATTTCTTTCTGTCCAACTTTTATTCATCATTTGCTTTTTCTTCATAGAATACTTCTCTTTTCAGAGCACTTCAACTCATAGTGAACAATGTCATTATTGTTTTTACGTTGTCTTCAATTCTGGTGTCTATGCAGGGCTTTGTACTTTCACAGAAAGATGACACTATTTCTGGGACTCCAAAGATCTCCCAGGGTTCCCACAGCCTCAGATACTGAGCCTAGAGCAGCTCTCTCTATATCTCTTTATAGGCTTCTGTATTTGATTTGATTTGGAGATAGGGCTCCTAATTAAACACAACAGACAAAAGGATAAAAACCCATGATTTCAGTTGAACTGATAGACAGACATCAGGTCATGGTTACATGTACTTTGCTACTCTCTCTTCTTTCCCAATTTCTGTTGTCTTCAGAGGTCAGATAGATTTGGGATAAATTCCCTGCTCTCCTCCATCAATCACTATATGTTCAGAAACCCTGGAATCAAATATTTCAGGTGTATTGAATTCTAGCTGTCTAAGCCCAGGAACTAAATGGATGTTTATTAATAATATGTCAAACAGTACTCCTTGCCTTAAGCAGTCACTTATGCTCACACAGTCATGCACGTTAATATGTGATTACAATTGATTTCTTTATTGTTATCACAGAGGTCTGAACTGAGACAATGTTTGAAACAAAGCAAGCTTTCTGTCGTTTCTCATGTGTCACTATTTTTTTACTGCCCTGGAGCAAGTCAGTGTGTGTGCATAGGTACCTCTTAAATTCCATCTAAAAACATTGGAAGAGAAATATTATGGAAATGTAAAGGTCTGGAAAGAATGTGGTCTGAATATTTCACATTTGTCAGATAAGAGAGTTGATCAGTTTCCCACAGAATTTACCTCAAATTTAAATTGTTTTAAAGGGTCTGGCATTTCAAGCTCATAGGCTGAGTAGATGTGAGGAGAGACTCAGGGAGGTGGTGCCTTGTGTATTGACACATGAGGTTCAAACTAGGTTTCTGACACTTTCTGGGTAGTGGCCTTAGGGAGATGTTCAGTCTCTGCTCCTCGGTTTCTTCTCTGTAAAACATAGATAATACAGTCTTACCTTTTTAGGATGTTAGGAGAGAAAACTATGTAGTAAATATGAAAATGATTATCAGCTGGGCATTCTGTGGGGGGAACCACTGTTATCACCATTTATTTTGCGGTATCTGGCACACGAAGTGCTCAAAAATGTTTGTTTAACTAGGTGTGTGTGTGTGTGTATGTGTGTGTGTGATATGAGCAAAAATAGTAACAAAAGTGTGAGCTGAGATTTATTTGCATTCCTGTTCGCTTTTGCTCTGGTGCATCACTGGTATAGAGAACGGTTCCATTGGCATTCCTGATGCTCATCCACCCTTCATGGGACAAAGCAGGGAAGCTGTGAGCTAGGGCCTATTTAACAAGCCGACACTTTGGTCCTACTCTTTTTTTTTTAAAGAGCTAATAGTAACAGTGTGAAAAAGTGGTAGTTCATATGCTGCCACATGTTTGAGAGGAAATAAAACCACAGCATGTGTCCTCTTATAGTTTGTGGTCGGAGAACCACTTCCCAGAAAAAGGTGAGCATGTGGCCCACCAAGAAGTGCACAGAGTACCTGTCTGTACTTTGACAAAAAAAAAAAAAGCCATATAGGAGCTGGTGCTCAGCTCTGGGGCTCTGACTTGGTGACATCAGGTAGTGTTAAAAATATCAAAGACCGAGACTTAATTCTCAATACTGTCGAAATCCTTCAATTAGTCTTCACTGCCTCAATGGTTTCTCCAGTGGCCATGGGAGGTTTCTTGGTTTAAAGAAAGTAAGGTAAGGTCACTGTAAGGATTGACACTCAACCAGCTGACATTTTTAGGGGCCTCAGAAAGCTGTGGTGAATGCAGGGTGATAAGCCTTACAGAGGGCTTTCCATTTTGGAAAAGTGAGCTTTGTGAAAGTTTTGCAGAAAAGCTTGACTATACTTTCATTCCCAGGAGACCTCTCCAAATATTGACAACTATGTCAGAATAAACTGCCATATGAAGATGATTTTATGTCATTATAGACTTCATGGATGAAATTTTACCTCTTTACTGCAGTCAGAGCCAAAGCAATGGACAAAATGAAATTGTAGGGTTTGGAGAGGAGGCACTTGTTTCCAAATGACATCCTAACTCCAGCCCTACTCATCATCTTTTTTGATGTGTCTTTGTTAAGGCCTGAATAGTCTTACTTTGGGTGCCAGTGATCATAAAAAAGATGATGATTAAAAAGAACCTGAAAACTTTTCTTTGCTGTTGAATTACTTTAGAAAATTAACAGTTTTCTTTAGGCATTTTCCTTCTCTGTATAAAGTAAGACTGTATCCTGTAGTAAGTGTCTGAGGGCAATGCATAAGTAGAAGAATCCACTTGAACTTCCCTCTCAAACATTTCAGTGGAGAAAAGGACCTTGTTAGTTATGGGCATCCGAGAATCTTGTAGCAAACTCTGGTCCCAGAGGACACAGAGAGGAGCCATGGAACTAGGACATTGGGCATTCAGTTCTGATCTGTGGCCATGCATTTTTAGGTTGGGAAAAAAAAACCCTTCACTGCATGGAAAAATGACGTTGTGTCAGGTAGTGCATTTATCTACATTTTCTTATTTAATTCTCACAAAATATTCACAGGGGGTGTTGTTTAATGCTTATTTTGCAGATAATAAAACTAAGATTCAGAATTAGTGTTGTTGCTATATGATTTATGTAGAGTTAATATCAAGAGTAGGGTGCCCTGGCTGGCATAGCTCAGTGGGTTGAGCATGGGCTGCGAACCAGGCATCGCAGGTTCGAGTCCCAGTCAGGGCACATGCCTAGGTTGCAGGCCATGGCACCCAGCAACTACACATTGATGTCTCTCTCTCTCTCTCTCTCTCTCTCTCTCTCCCTTCCCTCTCTAAAAGGAAATAAATAAAACCTTAAAAAAAGAGTAGGGAAAGAGAAAGAAAACTAGGAAATCAATTAGATTTCAAGATGAAAATGAATTGACAAGTTATGAAAAATGCATGTCACTCCCAGGTAGGGTTCAGGGTCCACTCCCTCTAGGGGGAGCTGTGGTGTCACAGTAAGTCTCTGTGGTCCCCCAGGGAAGAATGGCTTGGGATCTGGATACAGCAGGAAGACTCATGGTGGACTGTGTTCTCAGGGGACTTTGGACAGTGTAGAGTATTTTAAAAAACAAGCCAACACACCTAAATGGAGTCACATATTCCAGTTCAACATCAATAAACTGAGAATATAGTGTGATAAACTTAATTATAGTGTCAGCTCTCCCAGAAATGAACTCTTAAACCAGTCAATCAGGAATCACCCAGTTAGCACTAGTGAGGTCATATGCCTGGTGGATCCCTGCCTTCCCCTGAGGGAAAGTAACTTTAACTGAATCAAGTCACTTTTTGCTAGTATAACCTCCTTGTTCTTTCTCCCTTCTGCCTATAAAGGTTTTTCCTCTTGTATGTGTTGGGAACCACCCTGCCTGGTTTCAGGAGCTGTAACCCCCCATGGCTAAGGCTGAATGAGAGACCTCCAGACCAAGAGACACTAAGGAGACAAGCTTATCTCCCTGGGAGGAGCACTGCCTGCTCCTTGCCTCGTCCCCATTGCTTGGTCAGTTAGCTAATGACAGGTAAGATTCCTCAGAGGAGGATGGACCTAAGACAGGTATGATCATGTGGAAAGGCCCTTAGGGAAGGACTTGGGGGGCTGTAGAAAATGAGGGTGATTGACCCTCACCCCGCAGCTTTGACAAAGCCTGAGTTCTCATTCTGCCTGCAATAAGTCTCAAACCTCTTGGCTGCCTTGTCTCCTCTGGCTGACTCAAGCCTGTAACAGTGACAAGAGGCAGTGCAGTCCTATGCTAGAAATCGGATTCCCAGGGTAATCAGGCTTGAGAGAGGATATGTAGAATCCTGTGGAACCTGCTTTGCTGAGGATGCTCTTAATTAGATTATGAAGGCCCAGGCAGGAAATGTATTTAGCCCCTTAAGTTCTGTAGTTTTTTAGGTTATAAGTCCCCAACTCAGTGTGAGTCCTTTTTAGCTCTTTGAATGTTATCTATTTGTTTGATCCTAACTGCCAGACAATGGTTAATAAGCTGCATCTTTATTCCTACCCAAAACTACCTAGTAAAAGCCTGTTCAGGCAAGGTGGCGGGGCGCTCTCTCTCCTTTAGAGATAGTGGCTGTGCCAACCCTATTCCTCCACAGGACTCAGTAGTCCGTGTGTATTTATGTCATATCTCGACCATCTGCAGCACTGTAGATATTGCAGGCCAGTATCTGTGTCATGTATGGCTCCTCTGAACTCCTTTCTATGCATGAGATTGAATACTGCCCAATTCATGAGTCATTGAATAAAGCCAATGAGATCTTTAAAATTTATTCAGCTGATTTTTTTTTTACATTGAAGACATTTTTGATTTTCACAGTTGGGTGGACTTTATCTGGGGGTAGAGCACAGGAATGCTGTTAAAAACCTAAAATTCACAGAGCAATGGTCTAAAAGGACAGTGGTGCCAAGGTGGAGACATCCTGCTTAGTTGACTTGGCTTGATTGATGGAATATCATAGGTTGATTTATGGAATTCAGTTGGAAGATTCAAGAAATTTAGAGCAGAGGGGCTTTCTTGATGTCTCAGGTTTTTTTCCTACATTTTGAAAAGATATCCTTCACCTGCTTCCTCCCAATATGGAACTGTGCACAGCAGAATGTGGGCTGGACTGACAGCCTGGAGGCCAGCTGGCTTTAGTACAGGAAATGACTTAATCAGAATACAGCCACTGAGATGAAAGCCTGGAATGAATGGGGAGATGACAGGTTTGGAACATCAGATTCCAGTGGGCTGCCCATTATTTTGGAAGACCCAATCTTGGGATCTTTGGGTCAAGAGGTACAGTCCATTCAATTTCTTGTTTTCCCAGTATGCAGAATCCACCTACCAGCTCAAGGAATATTTTTCTGTTCATAGAATGGACTAAGCTCATAATCACCTCAGGTTTTAGCATTTGCTGTTTGCTCTACCTGGATTATTGCTTGCTCCCTCACATCATATACATTTCTGCTTAAAAGTGAGAAAAACTATCTGATCTTGAAGTACTCTTCACTCCTTCATATTTGTGTTCCTTCAAGTTGTATTATTTATACTTTCAGGGAAATTTTAGACACTTGAAATTGTTATTTTCCACATCTTTGTCTGCCTTTCTTGTTACAATTTAAGTTGCATGAGAACTAAGATTTTGTTTTTCTTGGTCACTATGTTATTCTGTACTTCCGAATCGTGTCTGTTCTGGGATTTTGATTAGTATTTGATAATTTTTTTCCAATGAAAGGATGAATGTGTTTATGTGTGTTGTCTGTGTATATCTAAGCACACACCTGTGAGACTCCCAAGTTTCTCAATTCCAAGGCACAGCAGACCTGAATATGGTGAGCAAGATCTTGAAAGCCCATTTGTTACTTGAACTTACGGAGTTGTAGAGGTTACCCATACAAGGATTCCAAGTTCTCTGTTACAGATCCTCTAAATTTGAGAGTGATGATGAAGTTAACAAGGTCCCTTAAAGCTTAGACAGACTGTCTTAGTTTAAGAAGCGGTGAGCACTGCACTAGGCAGCATTTCATTTAAAGTTTAACAAAATAATCTACACAGATCATCTGTTTCAGGAACAATAAATAAATAAAAATATGAATTTAAAAATAATTAGGAGGACAGTACATTGGACAATTCATTACTCACTTGGGAAAGATAGTGATAGCAATGCTATGTTCAAAGTATCTCTGTCATTTCTAATTGATCAAAATAACCTGATGTTTATAGCCAATGAGAGAGTGACTCAGAATGAAATAAAGTCAGTAAAATGCCACAAGTTTTTTCATCGAAAACAGAGACATGGCCCATATGTTCAGAAATATTTTTGTTCTTAGGAAATGTTTATAAAAAAGATGGATAGGCAGTTTCTGAAAAACAGACTCAACTAATAGTAACACAATTTGATTTGTATACCAGAAGCATTTTTTCCACTATGATCACCTTTATTTTTATTTGTTAATTGCCCCTTGTTGTGTTTGAGACACCATTCAGGCACCAAAGGCAAACAGTTGCCCTCATGGCACGTTCATTTTAGGTAAAAATTTAAAATGTTAAACATTTTCAGAAACTTTTTCATGGTATTATCCGTATTTTTTTTGTAAATAAACATGATAAATGGTAAATGATGACATTGTCTTGTATATGCAAAATATATACATATATATTTAATTGGGCTACATTTTAGAGTACATGTGGCAGCTGACAATTAGCCTTAGATTTGGGGGTGGTGGGAAGACAAACTGTATAGGGTAAACCCATTAAAACTTGGGCTGATTTTGTATAGACACTTTTGGTTGAGGAGGCAATGTTGGCTAGTACAGTGGTGTGAATGTGAAAATATGTCAATATTTGGACATTGGGAAGTGTCACAACAAAACCTGGAGTTCTAGCTTCTCATGAAAGAAAAGATGTAGTCACAGGTACTACCCACCATTTCTCCATGGCTGGAATAGTTTTTTGCTAAAGTCTTTAGGGTTTTCTAAGTACAATATCATGTCATCTTTGAATAATGACAGTTTTACTTCTTCTTTTCCAATTTGGATGCCTCTTATTTCTTCTTCTTTTCTGAATTCTGAGGGAAGGACTTTCAGTACTATGTTGAATAGGAGAGGTGAAAGCAGACAGCCCTACTTTGTTCCTGATCTTAAGGGAAACACTTTCAGTTATTTCCCCATTGAATATGATGTTGGCTGTAGGTTTGTCATATATGGTCTTTATTATTTTGAGGTATGATCCCCCTGTTCCCACTTTGTTGAAAATTTTTTTATCACATATGAGTGCTGGATTTTACCAAATGCTTATTTCTGCCTTTGTATACAATCATGTGATTTTCTTCTTTCATTTTGTTTATGCAATACATTACATTAACAGATTTGTGAATATTATACCAGACTTGCATCCCCAGAATAAACACTTGCCCTGGTTTATGATCTTTTAAATATATTGCTGAATCTGGGTTGCTAATATTTTTTCTGAGTATTTTAGCATCTATGTTCATCAGGGACATTGGCCCATACTTTTCTTTGTAGTGTCTTTATCTCATTTTGGAATTAGGATAATGCTGGCTTCATCAAATAAACTAGAAAGTCTTTCCACTACTTGCAATTTTTGGAATAGTTTGAGAAGGATAGGTGTTAGTTCTTCTTTGAATGTTTGGTCAGATTCACCTGTGAAGGCATCAGGTCCAGGAATTTTGTTTGCTGGGAGTTATTTGTTTGTGTTTCAGTTTCATTAGTTGTAATCAGTCTATTTAGGTTTTTTGATTTTTTTCTGATTCAGTTTTGCAAGACTGTATGTTTCTAGATATTTGTCAATTCCTAGGTTGTCCAGTCTGTTGACATATAGTTGTTCATAGTATTTTCTTACAATTGTTTTTATTTCTGTGGTGTCAGTTGTTAATTTTCTTTCATTTCTGATTTCATTTATTTGGGTCTGCTCTCCTTTTTTCTTGATGAGTCAGGTCAAAGGTTTGTTAATCTCATTTATCTTTTTTTTTTTTAATAAAGTCTTCTCTTTTTTTCTTTCTTTCTTTTTTTTAAAGATTTTATTTATTTATTTTTAGGGAGGGAAGGGAGGGAGAGAGAGAGAGAGAGAGAGAGAGAGAGAGAGAGAGAGAGAGAAAGACAGAAACATCAATGTGCAGTTGCTGGGGGTTATGGCCTGCAACCCAGGAATGTACCCTGGCTGGGAATCGAACCTGGGACACTTTGGTTCCCAGCCCGTGCTCAATCCACTGAGCTATGCCAGCCAGGGCTAATCTCATTTATTTTTTCAAAGAACCAGTTCTTTGTTTTATCAACATTTTGTATTGTTTCATTATTCTCTATGCCATTTATTTACACTCTGATTTTTATTATTTCTTTCCTTTTGCTTACTCTGGGCTTTGTTTTTTGTTCTTTTTCTAGTTCTTTTAGGTGTAAAGTTAGATTGTTTATTTGAGATTTTTCTTGCCTGTAATGCTATGAACTTCCTTCTCAGGACTGCTTTTGCTGTGTCCCACAGATTTTTAGTTGTGTGTTCATTTGCATTTGTTTCCTGGTAGCTATTACTTTTAAGGATTTTATTTATTTATTTTTAGACAGAGGGGAAGGGAAGGAGAAAGAGAGGGAGAGAAACATCATTATGTGGTTGCCTCTCACACATGCCCACCTGCAGACCTGGCTTGCAACCCAAGCATGTGCCCTGACTGGGAATTGAACCAGTGGCCCTTTGGTTCTCAGGCTGGTGCTCAATCCACTAAGCCATACCAGCCAGGGGTGTTTCCTAGTAACTTTTGATTTATTTCTTAATCTTATTGTTTACACATTCATTGTTTAATAATATGCTATTTAGCCACCTTGTGTTTGAATGTATTTCAGTATTTTTATTGTAGTTGATTTCTAGTTTCATACCATTGTGGTGAGAGAAGATGCTTGATATGACTTCAATCTTCTTGAATTCATTAAGACTTATTGCATAGTAACATATGGTCTATCTTTGAGAATGTTCCATGTGCACTTGAGAAGTATGTACATTCTATTCCTTTGAGATAAAATGTTTTGCAAATATCAATGAAATCCATTTGATCCAGTCCAGTTGTCATTTAAAGTCCCTGTTGCCCTGTTGATTTTTTTTTGTCTGGAAGATCTATCCATTGATGTCAGTGGGGTGTTAAAATCCCCAACTATGATTGTATTGTTGTTGATCTCTCCCTTAATGTATACCAAGATGTTCTTTATATGTTTAGGTGCTCCTATGTTGAATGCATATATGTTTGCAAGGGTTATATATATTGTTGGATTGATTCCTTCAATACTATGTAGTGACCTTTGTTGTTTTTTGTTGTGGCCTTTGTTTTGAAGTCCATTTCATCTGATATAAGTATTGCTACCCCTAGCTTTTCTTTTGTTTCTATTTGCATGGAATATGTTTCCATCTCTTCACTTTCAGTCTATGTGTATCTTCTACTCTGAGATGGATCTCTTTTAGACAGCATAGATATGTATCATGTTTTCTTATTCATTCAGCTATACTATGTCTTTTTATTGGAGCATTTAATCCATTTACATTTAAGTTCATTATTGATAAGTACTTTTAATTGCCATTTTATTCTTTATAACCACGTTCCTTTCTCTTTTTCTTTCCTCATCTTGTACCAGGCCCTTTAACATTTCTTGTAATTTGGTTTGTTGGTAAGGAACTGTTTTACTTTTTTTTTTGTTTGTGAAGCTCTTTACTTCACCTTCAATTTTAAATAATGGTCTTGTTGGCTAAAATAGCTTGGTTGTAGGTCCTTGCTTTTCATCACTAACACATTATGCCAATCCCTTCTGGCCTGAAGTATTTCTGCTGAGAAATCACCTGACAGCCTTATGGGATCTTCTTTGTAAGTAACAAATTTCTTTTCTCTTACTGATTTTAAGATTCCTTGTCTTTAAACTTTGGCATTTTAATTATGATGTGTCTTGGTTTGGGCTTCTTTGGGATTATCTTGATTGAGACTCTTTGTTCTTCCTGAATTTATGTTACTTTTTCTCATTAAGTTAGAAAAGTTTTCAGCCATTATTTCTTCAAACATCTTTGTTCACTCTCTCATCCTTCTGAAACTACTACAATGTGGATATTTTTATTATTGATGTTGATCCAGAGGTCTCTTAGACTTTCTTCATTTTAAAAGTTATTTTTTCTTATTGATGCTCTCCTTGAGTGGTTACTGTTATCTTGTCCTCTTATTCTCTGATTCAGTCCTCTGCTTCATCTAACCTGATGTTGATTCCTTCTCGAGTATCCTTCATTTCAGATATTATCAACTTCATTTCAGACTGATTCCCTTTTTATGGTTTCTATGTCCTTTTTAATGCTTACTATTTCTTTGTTTAAGTGCTTGCTTAGATTATCTATGCTTTCTTTAGGATCCTTGAGCATCCTTATGACCATTGTTGTAAACTCTGTATCTGGTAGTTTGGTTGCTTCATTTTATTTACTTATTTTTCCTGGGGATTTCTTCTATTCTTTCACTTAGGGGAATATTTATTTGGCTCCCCATATTGTCTCTGTGTATTTGGAAGATCTGTTATGACTCCCAAGCAGGTTATGATAGCTTTGTGATGTGTGTTGTTGGGCTCAGCCTCACAGTCTTATAGATCATCTGAGCTTCATGCTCCAGCAGATTTTCTTGTGGATTATGTGCACTCTCTTGTTGTAGTTGAGTCTTGAATGCTCATGACCTTTTCATGGATGAAATTAATCCTTCAGTCTGGCTGACTGTAAGGGTAAACCTCAGTCACCATGTATGAGATCCTGTGCAGAGGCTACCCTTGAAGCAGAGTTGTTACTAACAAATACCTGTTGAAATCCCCTTTTTGGCTAGTTGGATCAAGCTCTGGTGTGGTCTGAAGCCCACCACTGGCTGTGTTGATTCTAGGTACATTTGGGTGTGGTTCAGATACCAGTTGCTGTCAGACATTGTGAGTAACCAGCCTTAGGCTACCTGTCAGAAGGTACCATGCTATTTTCTGTTTGTAGCTATATCTTCTGGGCCTGGAGGTCTGCCTTCATCTGTCAGCTACTCCACCTTCCCCTGAATTTACCTAGTCTTCCACCAGAGCCTTTCAAAGAAAGATTGTAGAGGCCCAGGCTGCTGTCCCTCACAGACCCTTCCACAGGCTATGAGCTCAGTAGGGCTGGGTGACTGTGGTCAGGAGGATAGAGCTAGTGGTTCTCTTATTTAGGGGTTATGTGTTCAGGCACTCAATGAGGGAAAAGTGGCTCCTACTCTTAAGCCAAAGCACTCAGTCCTTGCCAGAGTCTTCAACTCTAGCTTCCCTAGGAGGAACATGCTGCATGTACAGATTGGGTATAGGCAGTCATCACTTTCACAGAAGTAAACTCAACTGCTCAGAGACACCGGGGATTGGAGGAGACAGATCAAAAGAGTCTCCTGTTGGTAGTGGTTCTGGCCAAACTGGCAGGAGAAGGCCAAATACTTTGTTTTTGTCCCAGACAATAGCCTCAGAGGGAGACACACTATGAATGTTTCAGCTCTGAGCAGCCCTCCCTTCCCCCTGGGAACTGCATTCATCAGGGGTGGGCCACCAGCACTTGTAGGGGCAGATCCAAACAGTTTTCCATTGGTGGTGGTGTTGACAAGCTTGTAAAAGGGGTATGGACACTTCCTCCTCTTCTGGAGTAGCTCAGTCTGAGCTCACAGGGGATGTTGGAGTGCCCTCCCATGATGTAGCCTCACGACTGAGCACCAACCAGTCTGACTCCTGGACAAAAACCTTCTTGGGAAATGGGGCTCTGAGAGTTTCAGTTCTCTGTAGCTCTTTGATTCCCCCACATGACTGAACTCATAGGGTTGGGCCACAGAGTGATAAAACAGGATGAGTGATTCAACAGGTGGGGTGTGTATGGGAGGGCTGATTACGCACTTGATGTGGGAAAGAATGATCTCTTTTCCAAAACTGCACCATTCAATCATTGAGCTCTGCCAAGAGCTTCCTCAGAAAAACAACCCCCCAAAGGTCCCTTCTGAGTGCAGCCAGCAGACCCTTCTGCAGGACCTGAGCACAGCAGAGTGGTGTCACCAGTAGTTGGAAAACCACCAGTGTATGCCCCAGGATGGTGCTGCAACAATAGGGCTGTTCAACTCTGGGAAGGTAGTGTCTGTGTCTCTAATGGAATCCCTTTATTCCAAGGCAGACTGAATCCCAACTGATTTTCACCACCAGATGCTATGCTGGCTCCTCTTCTTGTCTCTGTGGCTCTGGGTTGGGGATTCCTGGATGGTGTTGAGACCCCACACTACTGGGGAAATAGAAGTTTGCAGCCGAGATACCCTTCTGGCTTATCAGATGTCACACATGTGTGTGGGGGGCCAGTTTTTTCTGCATTTCCACCCTTCTTGCTAGTCTCTGTGTGGCTTCTTCTGTAAATCCTTGGTTATATTTCCTTTCAGCTAGCATTCAGTTGGTTATTCAGGTTGATTGCTCATAATTTAGCTATATATCAGATTTGGGGCTGGGAGCAGGTGAGTGTAGCTTCCATCTATTCTTCAGCCATTTTGGAATCCTCCTGACAGGTAGAAGCTTCTTCCAGGCACAGGCCTGTGGGTGAGTATCACACTGTGCTTGAGGTGGGCAGGATAAGCATTTTAGTATTTTACACTAAGGCTCAAAGAAGTTAAGAAGAGATTTGAATTCAAGTCTGTGTATGTTTGGATGAAAAAAATAGAATTGCTCTAAAATAATTTATGGAACACTGTCTGCTGCTTATTCAAAGTTCTGGCCTGGAAAAAATATCTGTATCCTATTGAGTAGCTTAGTTTAGTAGTTATAGCACATCTAGTCTTAGGGGAAAGGGGGTAGGAGCTTTCCATCTACAACCCCCTTGGGACCATTGCACTCTCCTGGAAGATAATTTGTTAGAACAATTTTAACCCTTTGATAGACACAGTTGCTGACTCCAACCATCAGGCCTCCTTTTATCTTCCCATTTTTCCCTCATCTATTATAAATCTCTTTAGGAGAAGAACTTATAGTACATGGCAGCAGTGATTTTAATGGCTAATTGAAAAATCATGGGCTTTTAAAGTTCAGAAAGGGCTTCAAAAAGATTGATGATGCCCCATGGGGTTCCTGTCTCTCTCTCTCTATCTCTCACTCTCTCTCCCCTCCCTTCTCTCTGCTAGATGTCACCACCTGTTAGTATGTGAGTTCAGTAATTTTCCCTTCTTTTCAGTTATAAACTTTGGGTATAATACGAAGGTTTGGGATATGTTGAGCTTGCTTTTTTTTTTCTCTAGGTAAAACTGTGTCTGCAATTTATTCCATAAGGTGGGAAATATACCATCTTTCCCAAAATGGTTAAGAGACCCTTTTAAACACTGAAGTATCATGGCATGCACATAGATGGTGATGTCATTAACACTTAATAAATAAAATAATATTTTACATTTGATGCAGTGGTTCTGATTCTCCAAATCCTTGAGCTGTAGTATAAATCTGGGTTTCTGAAATAAAGCCAATTTGAATGTGGGAGTGGGAATTCGGAGCTTTCTTTGTAATTGTCACACTGTTATGGAGAGCACACTTGGGTGTCCTCAATTTCCGTATAGTAAGCAGTCCAGGGAAGTAGTTCTCAGACTTGGGATTTCATACAGCAGTAAAATTTCCCAAACATTAGAATACTGACATATTTTTCAATTTTTTAATTTTGCTATAGAAAACGTTAGAAATATAAAAAATAAAATAAAACAAACCCAGACCAAAATCAGATAAACAAATAGCCCCCTCCAACCTATAATCTCTGTATCATTCATAAAAGAAACACAATTTCAACATTAAAATATTCAGAAAGCTAAGGCTCCTAATTTGTAAATAAATGAATCCTTTAAATAGGCTATATTTTAATTGCGTAAAGCTTACTACATTTTCTTACTTTATTATGGGCTCATTTTACTTTTTAAACTTCTGATAAAGGAGGGACCAAAATACATGACAGGTTAAGTATATCTGGGTAAATATAGGAGAAATGCCTTAGTGAAATTAAAAGGATGATTTAAAAATTTTTTGGTTATGTGGGTATTCAAAAAGTTGTCAAAATTATTTTAAAAGAATTACATACATTATTTTAGAGGAGGGGCAGCTCTAAAGGACATGTCTTGGACTATTACTGCACGTGTCAGACAAGCACCCTGAGTGTTTCTGCCTTTAGCTGATGGAGGTGTTTAGTACCCTGCCATGTGGCGACTCGAGTGTCATGTCATTGTGTCTGTTTGTGCTATCCCTTCTACTCCAGCCTCTTCTTCTGTTTTGGCTACTGCTTCCTGAGGGCATCCTCTAGATATCACATGGCCTTGCTGCCTCATGCCTTTGTCCACATGGCTTTGCAGTATCTGTGTCCTCTGTTGGGTGGCTTGTGTCCTCCCTTTGCATCTCTAGTTCAACTTCCTGAAGAAAGAAGATTCTGGTTAGCCCTGTTTGTATTGTGTCCCTGGGTGAACAGAGATTTCATTTAGGACCCACAGAGGTTCATTTCAGCTAATTCATTGATTGTCATTGGGACTAGTGCCCAGCTCTGGTCCACCTAATGGTTTCTTGGGACATATGTCCTATTCCAGGTACTTCACATGAGGTATCATCTTCATTGCTCCTAGAGATCTGTAGGTAGGTGACAATGTTAAATTTACCTAAGACCTGTGCTTTGTGGAAAACAGCTGTGGTTATTAAATCTTCCCATCAATGGCTAACCACAGAAGACCACCTTACTCTCTCACATTCTTGGATATGACCATCTCTATCCTTCTTATGTGACTCCCATGATACTTACCATGACTCTTTTATTTAGTTGCCTTCATAAAACCCCCATGTTTCTCATTAATGGACTTTCTCCCTGTTGCAATAGCCTGAATAACATTGTCCTCTTTATTCTCAAGTGCATCTCATCTTTCATATAAGAATCATTTTTTTTTCTATTTCTGTTCCCAAGTAAACTAAAACTTGCCCTAAAACACAAAAACAAAAAATGACTGGTGTTTGGTTTTGAGGGTGGCTGTAGAACAAGACTCCAATGCTGTGTGTGTTTTATTCCAGATCCTTGTCATCACATCAGCATTATCAGGATAACTAAAGACCCAGGATGTGGCTCTGAGGAAGAGTACCATCTTCACTAGGAAAGTCAACACTTCCCAGTGATAGAGGTACTCATGTTGTATAAACTCTGAAGGATTTTGTATTTAAGCCAACATTTTTTCTCTGCATCTCTGCTTCTCAAGATTTCCAGAAGCAAACAGGTTCTCCCAGGAACATCAGTGTCAGGTTAATGTTCTCAGAGTGAGCTCTGGAGTCTTGGCAAGAAGCTTGTAATGTTTAGATGTGAAACAGGCATCCAACTTGCTGGAAGTGAGTGCATGTTTGACACTGCCTGGAGGAATCACAACCCATGATGCCTGATGCTCTGGTCCCCATGACTGGGGCCCCAAAGAAGAAGCATTTGCCTTTTCTGTTGTCTTCCCATGACATGTCTCTGGATTTTATGCACAGGTTACTTTTCTAGGAGACAATATTCTGGGAACTTGTGTGTACCAGATAGAACAGATGGTGCACAGCCCCTCTTCAAGTGTGTACCAAAGATGACCAGCCCCAGTGGGCACTGCTAACTCTTGGTACTCTGGTACTTCATGGGCTGGGACTGCAGTGAATCCTGTTTCAGGTGCCAAGTCAGGGAAATGCTTCCACATGGCACAGAATCTTGCCCTAAAAAGTATTTTGTGATCCTGAGTAGAATTTAATAAGTTCATTATATACATACTCTGTACACAATAAAATTCTCCAAATTTGTTTCCTTTAATGATTTTTTTTTTTATTTTCACAATCAAAGGGCCTTGGTGTCTATAAAGAACCCACTGACACCTTTATGGCTCTGCCTCACAGAATTTAAGTGTTGGCCCATACTTTCTTCCTGGTTTTAAAAAATGTATTCACACACCCAGAATAGAAAATAATTATAGAAAATGCTTATTTTCTTTGTGTCTCTTTTAAGTATTTGTAACTATTTCCATTTTAAGGCCACAGTCTTTTGTTTTTATAAAACATGATGCTGCTGTGATTTAATGTGAACATATTGAATCATACACAGAAGTTGGGAAAAATATTCCCAAGACCCAAGTATGTTAAAAACAAGATTAAATATCACTCCTGTTTTGCTGAGGCTGCTGGCTGAACCTTAAACACTAGCCCTATTAATAATCTGCACTGAAGAAAAGCAAAAATAATAAGTCACATCTTTTATTTCAAATATCATGAGGCTATTTAAAAAGTATTTATACTAACAAATTCCTGTTAAATAGAAAAATGGCTGCTGATGGAGTTTAACTGGATGTTCAATGACAAAGGAAGACCCAGTTGTCACCTTACTGACCTTGCAGCTGCCTCTGGAATTTCACTGCTTGGGATCAAATTCCTATCCCGCTACTTATAAAATGTGTGATGTAGTTAAGTTACAAAAATGCCATTTTCTTGGTAGCTTATAAACAACAGAAATTTATTTTTCATGGTTCTGAAGGCTAGGGAGTCCAAGAAGTCCAAGATGGAATGAACTGGCACATTCCATGTGTGGTGAGAGCCACTTCCTTGTTCATAGATGGCAGTCTTTTACCTGTATCATCACAAGGAGGAAGGGACACGGGAGCTCTCAGTGTCTCTTTTATAAGGACACTAATTCCTTTCATGAGGACTCCACCCTCATGATCTGATCACTTTCCAAAAACCCTGCCTCCTTATATATCACATGGGGGGTTACGTTTCAACATATGAATTTTGAGGGGACAAACATTCAAATTATTACACTAACCAGTCTGAATTCTGAGTTCCTTTGCTTTGAAATGAGGGCACCTATCATATAGAATTCCTGTGGAAGGTGAGGTAAAGAGGGTGAAGTTTAATGAGAAAGTGCAGATACCTTGTCTAGAACAGCTTTATATTCACTAAGGTTTGTGCTACATATATTAGCAGTCAATGTTCAAGCTCTAACTATGAACACAGGTTCATTCAAGTTTTCTGTTTTATTTTCCCCTGGTGAGCACAAGACAGGCTTTCCACACTGGTCATCCCGCTCCTCTCCAGACCGCCCACCCATGGGTGATGACCATTGTTTTTCCTTCCTACACTGGGCCTGGACAGCTGCACCTGCTGAAGGTGGAAGGGGGAAATTGTATATTGCAGCATGTCCTTGTTTCCATTTATTTCTATATGATACTAGATCCCCAGGATTCTGTGGTGACTATGTGAGAAGTCATTGTCTCTCTCAACAATGCATTACTTTACTTCATACAAACAAACTGAAAGATCAAAAGTGAAATTGGACTTATTTGTGGCATTATCATTTGTGTCTGCTTTCCTGTGTGTTCAGTGAGCTGCATGAAGACAGTTGATGTTCCCTTGGGCCAAGAGCAGCAGGTATTCCCAGAATGCTCCAGAAATGAGTCACAGAAGACAAACACTGTGCTCCAACATCAGCAAGCAAACATCTTGGCCAGCATGGGGATAGCCAAGTGAGAATGCAGTGATCTGTTCTCTGAGATTATGAACAAGACCTCCAAATTACTTTCAACCCTAAGAACACTGTTTATGGAGGCATCAGAGAACACTCAGGAGAACTCTACTGAGTCATGGTTGAGGGTAGAAGCAGCTGCAAACTGTCAGGGAAGAGCCCATATATGCATGTGGACCACATCCCAGTGTATCAACACTGGCATCCAGCCTGGTGTTGACTGGCCTCAGAAGGATGCTGTGGATTTATTTTTGAGGTGCTTCTAGAGGCTCTGTTATGGACAGCAGTTGAGCAATTGTTCTGCAGAAGATACTAAGTAGAACATTTTGTGCATAACTTGGGCACCTTTTGATGTGAGGTGACTCTCCAAGGGCCTGGGCTGCTTCAATGTCTGATTCATCTGGGGAATGCACACAAGCAGGTGGATCTTGACCACTAAGTTATGGGGAGGGGGTAAGGGAGGAAAGTACATAAGGTCCTGTATATTAGTTTACGTTCCATAGTTATACTCATGGATTTCACTTTGTTACTTTTTAGTCAATTAAAAGTCAGAAAGTCTGAATAAAAGCTTATCAAAATGATCTTTTTTAAAAATTTATTTATTTATTTATTTTTAGAGGGGGAAGGGAGGGAGATAGAGAGAGAGAGAGAAACATCAATGTGCGGTTGCTGGGGCTTATGGCCTGCAACCCAGGAATGTACCCTGGCTGGGAATCAAACCTGGGACACTTTGGTTCCCAGCCCGTGCTCAATCCACTGAGCTATGCCAGCCAGGGCTTCAAAATGATCTTTACATTGAATCTTCATATGAGACATATGTCTGGCAGTGGTAGCTTTGTGCAGATAAGATACTTGCATTTTACAAGAGAGATCATCAGTGCCCAGAGAGAGCAAACTACTTCACTTTCAAGTAATAAATATTTACTGCCTGCCCTTTACATGCAACATGGCCTCAAGTCATTTGCCTTTTAAGTAGTGGGATATGCTAACCTGTTCATATATGTAAGAGCCGTCTATCAGGGTGGACATAGAAATATATAGATTCTGCTTCAAGCTGCACTTGCAAACATATGCACACACAGCACACGCATGCATGTATGGGACACACATGCAACACACAAACGCACCCTCCACACAGCATACATGTACGTGCACACACCCTCATACACACAAGTGCACAGAACATATGCGCACACACAGAGACAGCACACATGCACACACAACACATACCTGCACACACCTGTATATGCATGCAAACACATCACACATGCACACACCATATACCCATGATCACATGCACACATGTACTCAGATGCACACAAAACACACATACACACACATAGGAAGAACTGCTGTGCAAGTTTTCATAACATATGAAGAAGCTGCCTCTATGTCTGTCTACTCAAGAAGGACTAGGTGGCATCATCACCACCATAAATTTGGTGTCTGTAATTAGGCATACATTAAACAAAGTTTTGAGAACTAACTTGGTATTTGAAGTATTGCTGGTATATCTTTGGGCATTAATTCTGGAAATTCTGCTGCTGTAAGGCCTTTATTAATGTCCTTTGACAAAGCTGGCAGCCATGTGTCTCTGAGCAAAAATGTGTCTCTTTCTAGCTTTGAGAAGCTTATCTATTAATCTATCCTAAATAGGTAGCATGTCAGGATGTATGTGGTCACTGTAAATTTTATCTGTGATTGTCAGTCACACTCATGATTTTCTTTTTATAGTTTTTTTTCTTTCTATCAAGGTTCTTGCAGTCAATCTTGGATTTTCCAGACTGGCCTTTAAATTCAGGGTAATCTCTATCATGCACTAGGCAATTGATTTGAGTCATTTTTGACATTTTCAAGATTGAAAATTTCCCAGAAGGAGAGCTAAAAGAGACAGTTTTATAACTATGCTGACCTTGAAATGAAAAAGTCACTTCACTTTCCTGCTCCACATCTTACCATGTCCTGGCTAAAAAAATCACATTAGAAAAAGCAATAGAGTTACACAATTTAAATTTGTCCTTGCTGGCCCAGGCTGGCATAGCTCAGTGGATTGAGTGCAGGCTGTGAACCAAAGTGTTGCAGGTTTGATTCCCAGCCAGGGTACATGCCTGGGTCGCAGGCCATGACCCCCAGCAACCGCACATTGATGCTTCTCTCTCTCTCTTTCTCCCTCCTTCCCTCTCTAAAAATAAATAAATAAAATCTTTTAAAAAAGAAATAAAAGAATTATCAATAATTAAAAAAACATAAATAAATTTGTCCCTGCCAATCACATGTGGCAGCTCATACTCAGCAGTGAGAATTTTCTTAAACTGGACAACTGGGCTGGGCAAGTATTTAATGAAAGTTGGAGAGATTATAACATTTTCTTTTTAAGTTTTTATTTTTGGTGAGCTTTAAGCATCAACATGAACCTAGAGTAACATGTCATAAGGCTTAAACATAGACAATGAAAATGAGCTTAGGGACCCTGAGCAAGGCACCAAGGGGGATGGGAAGGTGGAAAATTTGGGAAAATGTGGCTGATCTTAGAGCTAAGGGAGAAAGTGCTTGTATGTAATTTTAGGGGAAGAAAAATATGAAAACATAGACTACACAAGGCTGAGAAGATAATTTTAATATGAGTAGCCATAACCATGTGATTCTAGCACAATCTTGTTCATCCATCAAATAATCCTATCACACTAGGATCCACACCCAGTATGTGTATCTTTCTGGTTCTTCTCAATTTCAGGCAGCTCCTTATTCTTCAGGCAGTTGCCTAGTTTTAGGCAGTTCTCTAGCCTCATACATGGGGCATGGCTTACGGTGATGGGAGCTAGTGATGGATCTAAGGAATCTGAGTAAAAATCTCAAGAAGGAAATGGTAACTTGGCATGGTTTGAAAAACAGAGAAAATACCAAAAAGGTCAAAGGTATTTTGCTGCTGTTGTTAAAAAACATCTCTCATTTATTTATTTAGTATATATGTATTGACAGTCTGGACAGCTCAGGGAACATGTTGGTGCTGAGGGTACCTGCAGGGACAGAAATAGGCAAAGTATCTGCCTGTTCAGAGTCATGCCTCAGTGAGGAGGCAGCCATGAAATACCCCCAAATACACTATGACCTATGCTAAAGAATAAGCTCTTTGTTTTTAGATTTTTCAGTGAAATTGTTTAGATGTCCAAGCACAAGTTTGTCCTACTTTTGCATAATTTTCATTAATTTATTCATTAATTATAATTGAGGACCACCATGTGTAGGGTGCCATTCTAAGTTCTAGGGATGCTACAGAGAAACAAGCAAAGTACCTGGTTTCATCACTTACAAAGTAACAGAGAGACAGATAATAAAACTGGCAGATACTTCAAACATATTCTTCCCTGTGCCTCTCAAAAATAGGTGTCATTGTCCTTCTTTTGTAGATGGTGAGGCTGAGATGGTGAGGGAAGCATAAAGTAATTTGCGCATGATCATAGTGTTAAAAAATGGAAATGGAGGATCTACAGAGGAACAGAACAAACAGCCAACAGTTCCCCAGCATATATGAAAATAGGAGACCAAAAATTGTAGCAGACATTGAAAAACCAGACAGTAAGGAGTGTGCTTCAGGACAATAGGGTCCCTGGGACCAGTGCATCAGGGCGGCTGCAGCCCCAGGCCCTGCGCCCTTGGGGTCTGCCACAGGATTCTTGGGAGAGAGCTGGGTCAATTGCTCCCTCCCTCGCCAAACAAAGTTTGAGCAGCACCAGGAGAGATCTGGCTGCTTGAAGTTGCAGAGAGTGGAATAAGAACTAAGTGGCAAACACACAGGGACTATGAACACCCACAGAGTCTGTGGACAGTGGCGGGGGAGAGTTGAAAGTCAGGCTGTGAAGGGCCCTGACCCCGAAAAGTCCCCCATCTGGCTGGAAAGTTGGGCTGTGCCAGAGGCCAGGCCATTGTATGGAGTGGCAGGCTTGAGTAGGAGGAATTTCTCAAAAAGAAAAAGTGAAAAAACAGACACTGTTTGGGGAATTCTGCAGCAATCACTCTGGCCTCCTCCCCACCCAGATAGGCAGTGTTCTTAAGGTGGTGTGAAAGGCCTTGTGTGCACTCCCATAACCCTGGGAAGGGTACGCACCCAAACCTGAGAGACCAAAGGTGGCCTGGCCAAGCATGGGCCCGCAACCAAAGAAGAGTGCGCTCTGTGAAAGGCCCTGAACCCGCACCCCTAACCCCAGGGAGCCTGTGTTCTGGGGAAGGCCTGGATCTCACACCCAAATCCCTGGGGAGAGGCACCAGGCTAGCCCTGGGGAGACTGCCTGAGAGGCTGACTAAGCACACCTCAGGAAGGGAGAAAAGTGAAACCAATCACCCCTCAGCAGCCAGCCAGACCAGAAAAACTGGTTTGGGCAGTTTGAAACCAGCAAGAGGCTTTTTTTAAAAAAAGTAATTCTTTATTTTTAAATTTTAATTATATTTTTATCTCTCAATTCATTTTCCACTCTTTACTTCTTTCTTGTTTTATTCCTTCTTCCTTTCTTTCCAATTTTATCTCTTTTTCCTCCCTTCCCCTCGTCTTCCTTCTTCTTCTCCCTCCTCCTCCTCTTCTTTTTCCTCTTCTTCCTCTTCTTCTTCCTCTTCCTCTTCTTCTTTCTTCTTCTTCCTCCTCCTCCTCCTCTTTTTTCAAATACCCACAAGTGAAACAAAGAAAAAACCTGGAACTGAAAAGACCAGAGTTGGACCCAAAGAGGGGGCATCCCAACAGTTGAGACAGTGAGACAGATTTCACTTTGCTGTTACAGAGAACCTGCAACTTATTGCATATTTGTATTATTATTATTTTCATTATTCTTATATCTTTTATTTTAATAATATTTTTGTATTCCTCTTCTTTCTGTTCAGTCTTCTTTGCTTGTCTGGTTAAATTGTATCATTTGACAGGTTCCTCTTGTTCTCTCTTTCATAGTGTATTGCTAATTTACTGTCCTTCACTTCACTTGTATTCCATTAGCACACTACTCAAGGTCCTATACTCCCTATTCTTGTTATCCAGATCACATAGATTATGTCATATAATTGTTGCTCTAATATTATTATAAATAATAGCTGTTCCATACAAATGTACATACTATATAACACCCCTCACAGATCTTAACCCACTTCACAGTTTCCTGAACTCTATTACTGTAGTGGTTAACTCTTTTCTCTCACACACTACACCTATTTACTACCCTTTACTCACACCTTACCTCAGAATCTGACCTCCCACAACCACACTGCCTTCTAGACCCAACTCACAACCCTTCCTTCCCCAACAAGAGTCTTAACTTTTTTCCATCCTTTCCAGAAAGTGGATAGTTGGGTGGAATATCACAGTTAACACTATACATAGCCAAAGGATCTCCTATCTCTTCTCTACCAGATATTGCTGTAAATATCATAGAATACTCTCTTGCAGTCTTAAACGATTTTGCCTTCCTCCTCCAACTGATCACAAAAAAAGAGTAGATGAAAGCTGTGAACACCAGGATACCCAATGGAAGGGGATACCCAAAAACAAAGGAACCACCAACAGATAACAATAGAAGAAGGTGAAGGAGGGAGGGGAAGCCACACTAACCTCAATCCAGGACTTACCTGGAAATACAACTAAATAGTGGAGAAATTACCCAGAACAAATAACTGAACAGGAGCAAGAGAGAATCCTCGAAACCTAGTGCATAAAGAAGAACCAGCTTCAACAAAAACTGCCCTTACCAGCACAACAAAATACAAGAGGTGGTGGACAGAGTGATCCTCAGTTAACCAGTTGGTGGGAAGAGCCCAACAAAGAAAGACCCAACAACAATCAACACCCAAAGACAAACACAGAGCCAAGGTAAATGACAGCCCAAGACCAGTGAGCTCCTGAGATCAAGGAGACTGCACCACTGAATCTCACAGCTATTCTACCTTAGAAGTTCACACCATAAACCTCGGCAGTCAGAACAGATCAATTTAAGAAGCTGAGGCTAACAAGAAGGGCCTCACAAACAATGGAAAGACAAAGAAACAATCCTCAAATGAAAGGAGAGGAGGAAGCCTCAGAAAGAATGCTAAATAAAATAGAGGCAAGTCAACTATCAGATATTGAGTTCAAAGCAATGGTTATCAGGAAGCTCGATGAGCTCACAGTGAATTAGCAGAAACTGCAGGGAAGCTACAACGAACTCACTGCATACTATATCAACATGAAAAAGGAAATAGAATTATCAACAAGGGCCAAGAGGAGATGAAGAATGCAATTTCTGAACTGAAGAACACAATAGAAGGAGTCAAAAGCAGGATTGATGAAGCAGAAGATCAGATCAGTGAGCTGGAGGACAAAATAGAAAAAAAAATCCTGAAAGAGCAAGAAAAGGAAAAGAGGTTCGGAAAGAATGAAGAGGGATTAAGGGAAATGCAGGACAATATGAAACATAATAATATTCGTGTAATAGGGATACCAGAAGGAAAAGAAGTGCAAGGGATAGAAAACCTATTTGAAAACGTAATGATGGAAAAATTTCCTAATCTGATGAGAGAAAAAGTCACACAAATCCAGGAAACACAGAGAGTCCCAATCAAGAGAAACCCAAAGAGGCTCACTTCAAGACACATCATAATTAAAATGGCAAAATTTCAAGACAAAGAGAGAATCTTAAAGGCAGCAAGGGAGAAACAGGAAGTAACATACAAGGATGCCCCAATAAGGTTAGCAGCTGACTTCCCAATGGAAATGCTCCAAGCCAGAAGAGAATGGCAAGAAATATTCCAAGTAATGACTACCAGAGGCCCACAACCAAGGCTACTTTACCCAGCTAGGCTCTCAATCAAGACAGAAAGTCAAATAAAGAGCTTCCCAGACAAAAGAGGTCTAAAAGAATACACCTCCATCAAACCAGCTCTGCAAGAGATGCTAAAGGGATTGCTTTAAGGAAGGGAAGGAAAAGAGAGAGAGGGAGAGGAGCACAGATACAAAAATGGCAAAGAATAAGTACCTATCAATAATAACCTTAAATATAAATGGATTAAATGCTATAATCAAAAGACACAGAATAGTTGAATGGATAAGAAAGCATGACCCACACATATGCTGCCTATAGGAGACCCACCTCAGGACAAAAGACCTACACAGACTGAAAGTGAAAGGCTGGAAGCAAATTTTCCAAGCAAATGGACAGGAAAAAAAGCCGGGTTAGCAGTACTCATATCAGACAAAATAGACTTCAAAACAAAGGCCATAAAAAAGACACAGAAGGGCATTACATAATACTCAAGGGAGGAATCCATCAAGAAGACGTAAACATTATAAATACATATGCACCCAACATAGGAGCACCCAAACATATAGGGAAAATCTGGGAGGACTTCAAGGAAGATACTGACAGCAACACCTGTAGAGTAACGGATTTTAACACCCCATTGTCAAAAATGGATATAGATCTTCCAAATAAAATATCAAGAAGGATATTGTGGCATTGAACAATGCCCTAGATGAAATGGACTTAACTGATATATATGAACCTTTCATCCCAAAGAAAGCAAAATACACTCTATTCAAATGCACCTGAAACATTTTCAGAGGTAGACCACATGATAGGACACAAAACAAGCCTCAAGAAATTCAAGAAAATTTAAATTATATCAAGCATTTTTTTGGACCACAAGGACTTGAAACTAGAAACCCATGTCAAGGAAAAAACTCAAGAACATTAAAACTCTTGGAGATGGAATAACGTGTTATTAAACAATGAATGGGTTAACAATGAGATCAAGGGAGAAATCAAAAAGTTTCTGGAAACAAATAAAAAGGAATACACAACAGCCCCAAACCTATGGGACACAGCAAAGGCAGTCCTGAGGGGGAAGTTCATAGCAATATAGGTGTACCTAAGAAAGAGAAAAATTCCAAACAAACAACCTAACCCTACACCTATAAGAACTCGAGGAACAATAACAAAGACAGCCCAGAGCAAGTAGAAGGAAGGAAATAACCACAATCAGAGCAGCATTAAATGACATAGAGACTAAAAGCACAACTGTAAGAATCAATGAATTAAGGAGCTGGTTCTTTGAAAAGATAAAGATAATTGACAAGACTTTAAGCAGGCTCATCAAGAAAAAAAGTGAGAGGTCCCAAATAAACACAATCAGAAATGAAAGAGGAGAGATTACAAATGGTATACAGAAATCCAAAGGATTGTAAGGAGTTACTGCAAAGAACTGTATGCCAAGAAATTTGAAAACCTACATGAAATGGACACATTTCTAGAAAAATATAATCTTCCAAAACTTAATTAAGAAGAAGTAGAAAGCCTCGGCAGACCAATAACAGCAGAAGAAATTGAAGCAGTAATCAAAAAACCCCTGACACCAAAAAGTCCTGGATCAGGTGGTTTCACAGGAGAATTCTACAAAGCATTTAAGGAAGAGCTAACCCCATCCTGCACAGACTATTCAAAAAAATGTCAAAATGATGGAAGACTCCCAAACTCTTTTTATGAAACCAGCATCATCCTAATTTCAAAACCAGATAAAGACACAACAAAAAAAGAAAACTTCAGGCCAGTATTGCTGTTAAACATAGATGCTAAAATCCTCAAGAAAATATTGGAAACCACATCCAACAATACATTAAAAAGATCATACTCCATGACCAAGTGGGATTCGTCCCAGGGATGGAAGGATGGTACAATATTCACAAATCAATTAATGAAATATGTTACATGAACAAAAACAAAGACAAAAAATCACATGATCATATCAATAGATGCAGAAAAAGGATTTGATAAGGTACAGCACCCATGTATAATAAAAACACTCAGCGAAGTGGGAATAGAGGGAGCATTCCTCAAGATAATAAAGGCCATATATGAGAGACCTACAGCCAACATCATACTCAATGGGCAAAAGTAAAATCTTTTCCACTAAGATCAGGAACAAGACAAAGTTGTCAACTTTCATCACTTCTATTCAAAATGGTATTGGAAGTTTTAGCCACAGTGATCAGAAAAGAAAAGGAAATAAAAGATACCCAAATCGGAAAGTAGGAAACAAAACTGTCATTGTTTGCAGATGACATGATAGTGTACTTAGAAAATCCACCAAAAAACTGCTCGACCTAATAAATGAATTTGGCAAAACAGCAGGATAGAAAGTCAATATCCAGAAATCAAAGGCATTTTTGCATACCAACAATGAAACAGCAAAAGTAGAAATCAAGAAAAAAAATCCCATTCTATATAGCAAAAAGAAAAATAAAATACGTAGGAATAAACCTAACCAAGGAGATAAAACACCTGCATGCAGAAAACTACACAAGATGGAAGAAAAATCAAAGAAGACACAAACAAATGGAAACACACACCGTGTTCATAGATCAGAAGAATTAACATCATCAAAATGTCCATACCGCCCAAAGAACTTTACAGATTCAATGCAATACCTATTAAAGTACCAATAGCATATTTCGCAGAGACAGAACAACACTTCAGAAGTTTATGTGGAACCATAAATGACCCCAATTAGCTTCTGCAATTTTGAGAAAGAAGAGCAAAGTAGGAGGGATCACAATACCTGACACTAAACTATACTACAAGGCCACTGTTATCAAAACAGTCTGGTACTGGCATAAAAACAGGCACACAGACCAATGGAACAAAACAGAGAGCCCAGAAGTAAACCGAAGTTTCTATCATCAATTAATATTTGAGAAAGGGGGCAGCAACACAAAATGGAGTAAAAATAGCCTCTTCACAAATGGTGTTGGGAGAACTGGACAGCTATATGCAAAAAAAAGAAACTCGAGCACCAACTTACACCATACAGAAAAATAAATTGAAGGTGGCTAAAAGATTTAAATATAAGCTGTGACACCATTAAAGTCCTAGAGGATAACATAGGCAGGAAAACCTCAGATATTTCACATAGCAACATTTTCACTGGTATGTCCCCTAGAGCCAGGGACATAAAGGAAAGAATAAACAAATGGGATCTCATCAAAATAAAAAGCTTCTGCATGGCTAAAGAAAACAGTATTAAAATAAGAAGAGAACCAAACTGTATGGGAAAAAATATTTGCCAATGATATCTCAGACAAGGGTTTAGTCTCCAAACTATATGAAGAAGTTACATGACTCCACTCTAAGAAGACAAGCAACCCAATTAATAATGGGCAAAGGGCTTGAACCGACACTTCTCCAAGGAGGACATACAGAGGATCCAAAGACACATGGAAAGATGCTCAGTATTGCTAGTTATCAGAGTGTTGCAAATTAAAACCATAATGAGATACCACTTCACACCAGTCAGAATGACCATCATAAACAAAGCAACAAACAACAAGTGTTGGAGAGGCTGTGGAGAAAAGGGAACCCTAGAGCGCTGTTGGTGGGACTGCAGACTGGTACAACCACTATGGAAAACAGTATGAAATTTTCTCAGAAAACTAAAAATGGATCTGCCTTTTGACCGAGCAATTCCACTGTTAGTATTATATCCTAACAACCCTGAAACACCAATCTAAAAGAACCTATGCACCCCAATGTTCATAGCAGCACAATTTACAATAGCCAAGTGCTGGAAGCAACCTAGGTGCCCATCAGCAAATGAATGGATCAAAAAACTATGGGACATTTATACAATGGAATTCTGTAGAGCAGAAATAAAGAAGTTCCTACCCTTTGCAACAGCATGGAGGGAAGTGGAAAGCATTATGCTAAGTGAAATAAGCCAGGTGGTGAAAGACAAATACTATATGATCTCACCTGTAACAGGAACCTAAACAACAAAACAAATAAACAAGGGAAATATAACTAAGGACACTGAAATAGAGAGCAGGCTGATAGTGACCAGATGGGAGAGGGGAGGGAATTTCAGGGGAAAAGAGGAAGGGTTTACAGGAACAAGTATAAAGGACACATGGACAAAAACAAGGGGGGGTGTGTTGTGGAAATGGGATGGCTGGGGGCGTGTGCTGGGATTGGAGTAAAAGGCAGAAGACTGTACTTGAACAGCAATTAAAATTTAAAAAATTGGTAAAAAATAAATAAAATAAAACAATATTCTTCACAAAAAACAAAATGGAAATGTTGGAATTTGATCCCACACCTCATTGTTTCAAAGACCATACCTTTTGTTACTGTGCGATTAATATGAAAATTTAATGTGACAAAAACACTCTTCCTTTTTTATTTAATAAAAAGTACCATTGTATTGCTTTCCCAGAGTTTCTGTCTTGAGAATGGCATCTGTTTTGATGTCATGCACTCATATGGAACAGGAAAAGACATCTCACTTGTATATGCACCACATTCATTTGGATAGTAGTGACTCCTTCCCCCTTTGATTGACAGTCTTTCTTTGCCCTCAGGTGTGTCGGCTTGCCATTTTTCAGAATGTGGCCAGCCCCACCTGCCAGTCCTTCCAGCTGGCAATAGTCTTAAAAGTGTATCATCTATGCTTATTATGCAGAATTAATTTTGAGGAATGCGTTTTCCTTTAAACCTTATAAATTAGCTCAGTAACTCAAGTAAGAGGCTGGTTCCAAGCTCAGAATGGACCCAGCAGTGGTTGGATCAGCTGGGTAAATAGATAGTCCAGGCAGAAGTGGTGGGGATGGCACAGGGAACACAGAAAGCTGTCTGTCAGCTTGATCTCACAGTTTTGCAATGCCTTAGGCTTTTGAAATTGCTTGTGCAGATAATTTGAAATTTTGTCATCTTTGCAGCAACATTGTTATGTAGGTGAGGATAATAGATATTTTCATTTTAAGTTTGAAGAAAATGGGACAGAAAGAGTAGGAGAAGGGGAGGCTAGGTACTGTCAGAGTTTAAGCTTCTTGTATTTACTATTGTTTTTTATTTTACTTTTTCAAAGTAATTTCCCCCTCACTATAATGTTAATATGCACTCATGGATGACAATTTTGAAATGCCAAAAGCATCAAGAAATAAAATTAAAATCACACATAATTCCACTACTCAGAAATAGATAACAGTTTGGTGCAAATTTTTCCAACCTTTTTTCCTGTAAGTATACAGGACACACATTTTCCAAATTGGGACTCAGACTGTGTATCATATTTAATAAGCTAAAATTTTCACTCAAATGAATTTCTTACATGATTAATTATTTTTGTAGTATTATAATAACTGTAATATTTTTGATGGGTGCCACACTTGATGTAGATAAACCCTTCTGTTGACAGTTCAGTCATTCTTTAGGAATGTGGTATACATATGGATATTTTCATTGAAAGCTGACTTGGGGGAAGAGGGAACTGTAATCTTTTTGAAGATACCAAATTCTCCTTTCAAAATTATTAGACATACTTTTAATGAATTCTTTGGGGTATAATTTATATATAGTGATGTTCACGCATTGGGTTGGACAAAAGGTCATTTAGTTTTTTTCTGTACAATGGCTCTAGTACTGCTTAGTTGTCTTTAACTTCATTTGAAACAATTTTGTTAGATCGTATTGTGAGAGCTGTCGTATCAATGTGCAGTTAGTAAAAAAACATATAAGGGGGGAAGATGGCAGAGAAGTGAATGGAAGACTAATACTAACCTCCTCCCAGTGCCAGTTTGGAATTACAACCCAATTGTGGAGGAACCACCCAGAACAAACAACTGAGCAATAGCCAGAAAGAAACCATATAGTTTCACACAGACAGAAAATCCAGCTTTGGTACAACCTATCTGGTAAGTGCTGTAGAGACTTGAGAGGGCTGGCTGGCTGCCCACAGGTGGAAACACCAGAGTGATAATTAAGCAGCCAGTTGGACCCCCCTGAGAACAATGGGGGCCTAAACCCTAAGCTAGGATTCCTAGCCTAGAGCACTAGACCCAAAATGTACACAGATAACAACCAGCAGTGAAAAGTGGAAGGGTTGCTCTCTGCCAGAGATGGAGAGCCATTTAAAGGGCCAACATAAATTTTCTTTTTTTAATTCTTTTTATATTTTAATTTTAATTGTTCAAGTACAGTTCCAATACAAATTTTCATTTGCAACCACTTCTCCTGGGCTCTGACAAAGGTAGGGGCAGAGTGGGCTGGTGATGCTTGAAGAGAGACTGAGAACTGAAGCTTGTGGGCAGATATCTGAGACAGTAGATACCACTGGGATCATGAGGCTGAGATATCCCCCAGACATCCACCAGCAGCCATCATGTTCAGGCAGACCACTGTCCTTTGAGTGGCAGTAGCCTGAGGGGAAACAATAGCCCCAACCCCAGGAGGGTCTCTGCCCTGGTCCTGTGGTGCTTAAGGCTGACTGCTGACTAGAGTGACTAGATTAACAACTGAAGGAGATAGTCAGGTAGTAGATCCTTGGAAATGGGGAGGGGTGGTGGTGGTGCAGAGTGGACTAGAGAGACTTGAGGAGAGACTGGGGAAGAGGCCGAGGGGAGAGAACTGAGAGAGTGGACACAGGGATCCCAGTGCTGAGCCAACCATCATTCTAAGCAACCATCCTGCTCAGGCAGATCACTCCCTCTAAGCAGCAGAAGCCTGAGGGATACCAATAACCACCACTGTAGGAGGTATTTGGCCTTTTCCTATGGTGCTTAAACCTGACTGCTGAGTGCAGAGTGACCAGCTTAACAATTGAAGGAGACAGCCAGGGACAGCAGATCATAGGAAGTATCAAACAGGCTGCCTAAGGTCAGATGGGGTCAGCATCTGACATCACCAGAGGCAGGCCAAGAAAGAAAAAAAAAAAACCAGTGGTAAATACAAGAGGCTACTAATACAAAAGCCACTGTGGTCTTCATGGTTTGTGGTATATTCTTTCCTGAATAGCTTCTTAACATTCATTTCTTGTCCAGAAAGTTTGTACATATATTAAATCACTAGATTTTATACTATAGTGTATTTCTTTTTTTTTTTAAGATTTTATTTATTTATTTTTAGAGAGGGAAGGGAGGGAGAAAGAGAGAGAGAGAGAGAAACATCAATGTGTGGTTGCTGGGGCCCATGGCCTGCAACCCAGGCATGTACCCTGACTGGGAATCGAATGTGCGACACTTTGGTTCGCAGCCCGTGCTCAATCCACTGAGCTACGCCAGCCAGGGCTATACTATAGTGTATTTCAATTCACATATTTTTCCCCTCCCTCCTCTTAGCCCATTTTACTTTCCTCCTTCCTCACATGATTTTTATTTCAAATTTTGTTTTCTCTCTAGCTAATACTTGTTTCCATTCTACACTCTTACTATTTCTCCCCTGTCCAGATACACATAACCAATTATCTTGTCAAGAGTCATTTCACATCTTAGGGCTCTGCCCTTAAAATACCTATATTCTCTTCCCACCTTTAAAAATCTTTGATAGTTGGTTTTGGGTAGGGTAGATGCTGTTGCTTTGTTTATTCAATTTTATCTCTAGAACTTAAAAAATTCTGTATTTCAAACATCAAATTCTACTGGTCCCCTCTCCTACTTATTTTTTCATCTCAAATTTTAATTTTGCCATCTTAGTCTGTTTTTTTCTTTTTTCTCTTTGTCTTCCCTTTTATTTTTCCCTTTCATCCTTCCCTTTTAGTTTTTATTATTCTTTTTTTTTCACTTTTTCCTCCTTACATCCCAAATTTTAATTTTTCCCTCTCTTAGCCTGGTTTTTGTTCCTTTCCTTCTCCATCATTTCAAAATCACTTCCTATTCCTCTAAACATCTCTTAGACTTTTTTGGTTTCTCAATTCCATATTATTCCCATACACCTAAATTAACTTTAGCTGATTTGTTGTTGATAATATTGTGGTAAATCTTTCACACCAACTGGGCTCCTATATTTTAATTAATTATTTAATATTTTTCCTTCCTTTTTTTCCCCTCTGTCTTACTATAACAGGGTACAGTCAAAAAGGGAGTCCCAAATAGGGATTTGTAATAGGGTCCAGAAGAGCTTGGAGATAATTGGCTCCACACCACAGGGCCACACCTGCCCAGAATGCGAGCAGCTGTGGCTAATTGTGAGAGGAACCGAAAATGGGACTGCAGAGGAAGATTAGTGCTGGGATTTAAATGGAGGCACAGAAGCCATTTGGAGTCTCTCTTTTTGGGACCATGCGTCTGTTTAGGACTATGCAGCTTTGGTGTCTTGGTTGGGACCATGAGGATTGGGTGAGAGTCAGGACTATGAGGCTTTGGAGGTGCTCCCTTTTGCCACGTGGAGGGTGCTGGGAGGACTGTGTGCATTTGTGGGGAAATTTAGTTAGTGTTATTTCAAATGAATAATAAATTCCTTTCCTATTCACGAATCTCGGACATTGAGAGATGTCTTTCCTCTGGTGGTGGACATAACAAACCTGGGGGGTTCCTTTCAGGTAATAGTATGTTGCCTCCACTGCCCTTGCCCCCCCTTTTGTACTGTAACATTACTTTATTTTATATTATATTATTTTAACTTCTATTTAAACCTAATCTTATACACTTCCCTTTTCATACTCCAGTCCACATTTTTCATTCCCTTTTTTATTCATGAGGTAAGTTTTACCATTTCTCTTTCCATTGATCCAATTCCCAAGTCTTATTAGTGCTCCTTCCTCTACCATCCTGAAATCATTTTTCTTTCAGTAGGTCATCTCATATCCACTCTCCTTTCTTATAATAGTCTATATCTCATTATGCCCTAATTAATACTGGTTCATTTTCTGTTGACAGCTGGATTAGGTGGGGGAGTTATATTTGCAGGTGTGGGTTTGTTTCTTAGACACTGTGGTTTTGTTCTTGTAGCACCTGCATAACAGCACACAAGGTGGTGGGCAGAGTGACCCTCAGTCAACCAGTGGAAGGAAGGACCCAAGAAAGAATGACCCAACAACTATCAAAACCCAATTATACCCAGAGAACCAGCATAAAAGGCATAAAGGGAATCCCAAAAGCATCAATTTCAGGTGGTCAAGGAGACTGCAACATTGAATCTCACAGGCCTCCTATGATAGAAGTTCACACCACAAAGTAAAGTCAAAACAGATCAATCTAAGAGGCAGAAGCAAACAAGTAGAGTCCTGAAAATAATGGGAAGACAAAGAAATGACTCCTGATAAAAAAGAAAGCAGGAATCCTCAGAAAGAATGCTAAATGAAATAGAGGAAAGTTAACTGTCATATATTTGGTTCAAAACACTGGTTATAAGGAAGCTCAACAAGCTCATTGTGAATTACCAAAAACTACAGGGAAATTGTGAAGAACTTACTGCAAAATATATCAGCATAAAAAAGGACATAGAAACAGTCAATAAGGGTCAAGAGGAAATAAAGAGTACAATTTCTGAATTAAAGAACATGGTAGAAAGAATAAACAACTGGCGCGATGAAGCAGAGGATTGAATCAGTGAACTGGGAAACAAGGTAGAAGAAAATCCCAAAAAGAGCAAGAAAAGGAAAAAAAGACTCAAAAAGAATGAAGAGAGGTTAAGGGAAATGCACTACAATATGAAATGGAAAAATATCCATATAATAGGGATACCAGAAGGAGAAAAAGAGAAGAAAGGAATAGAAAATAAGTTTGAAAAAGTAATGATGGAAAACTTCCCTAATAGAGGAGAGAAAAAGCCATACAAGTCCAGGAAGAAGAGAGGGTCCCAATCAAGAGGAACCCAAAAAGGCCTACTTCAAGGCACATCATAATTAAAATGGCAAAATTTAAAGACAAAGATAGAATCTTAAAGGCAAAAAGGGAGAGACAGGAAGTAACATACAAGGGATCCCTGATATGGCTAGCAGCTGATTTCTAGATAAAAGGGAATGGAAAAAAGTATTCCCAGTAATGAAAAGCAAAGGCTTGCAACCAAGAGTACTTTACCTAGCAAGGCTCTCAAGGAAAATGGAAGATGAAATAAGGAGCTTCCCAGAAAAGAGAAGGCTAAAAGAATACACCTCCACCAAACCCACATTGGAAGACATACTAAAAGGACTACTTCAAGAAGAGGAAGAAAAACAGTGAGAGAGAAAGGAACAACGGTACAAAGGGAGTAAAATGGCAATGAATAAGAACCTATCAATAATAACCATAAATATAAATGGATTAAGTGCTCCAGTCAAAAGACACAGGATAACTGAATGGATAAGAAAACATGACCAGCACATATGCTGCCTACAAGAGACCCACCTTAGAACAAAACACCTACACAGATGAAAGTGAAGGGTTGGAAACAAATATTCCAAGAAAATGGACAGAAAAAAAATTCAGTGTAGCAATACTTATACCTGACAAAATGAACTTCAAAACAATGGCCATAAAAAGAGACCCAGAAGGGTACTTCATAATAATCAAGGGAAGAATCCATCAAGAAGACATAAACATTATAAATATGCATGCACTAAACATAAGAGCAACCAAATATATAAGGAAAATCTCGGAAGACTTCAAGAAAGGTATAGACAGCAACACACTTATACTAGGGTATTACACCCCACTGTCAACAATGGATAGATCTTCCAAACAAAATATCAACAAGAATATTGTGGCAATGAACAATGTCATAAACCAAATAAACTTAACTAATTTTATATATATATATATATATATATATATAAAGAGAGAGAGAGAGAGAGAGAGAGAGAGAGAGAGAGAGAGAGAGAGAGAGAGAGAGAGAGAGAGAGAACCTTTCATCCGAAAGAAGGAAAATACAAATTCCTTTCAAATGCACATGGGACATTTTCAAAGATAGACCACATGATAGGACACAAAACAAGCCTCAGAAAATTCAAGAAAATTGAAATCATATGAAGCATCTTCTCAGACCACAAGATCTGAAGCTAGAAACTAACCTCAAAGAAAAAAACATAAAAATACTCAAATTCATGTAGACGGAATAGCATGCTATGAAACAAGGAATGGGTTAAGGATGAGATCAAGTAGTAAATCAAGAAGTTTCTAGAAACAATTGTAAAGGAACTCACATCCATCAAAAATTTATGGGACACAGTAAAGGCAGTCCTGAGAGGGAAGTTCATAGCCATACAGGTCTATGTAAAAAAGATAGCAACATTTCAAATAAGTAACCTTATTTGTATAAGTAACCTACATCTACAAGTACTGGAAGAATAACAACAGACAAAGCCCAGAATGGGTATGAGGAATGAAATAACCAAAACCAGAACAAAATTACATGACATAGAGACTAAAAAAACAGTTCAAATGGTCAATAAATCCAGGAATTGTTTCTTTGAAAAGATAAACAAAATCAACAAGGCTTTAAGTAGACTCATTTAGAAAAAAAAGAGAGAGGACCAAAATAAACAAAACCAGAAATGAAAGAGGAGAGAGATTACAATTGATACCACAGAAATATAAAGGATTGTAAGAAATTACTATAAAGGGCAATATACTAAGAAATCTGAAAATCTAGGTGAAGTGGACAAATTTCTAGAAAAATATAATCTTCCAAAACTGAGTGAAGAAGAAACAAAAAGCCTCAACAGATTCATAACAGCTGGAGAAATTGAAATAGTAATAAAAAAAAACTCCTGACACACAAAAGCCCTGTATCAGATGTGCTCACAGGAGAATTCTACAAAGCCTTTAAGGAAGAGCTAACCCCACCCTGCACAGACTATTCAAAAAATATCAAAATGATGGAAGACTCCCAAACTCTTTTTATGAGTCCAGCATCATCCTAATTCCAAAACCAGGGAGAGACACAACAAGGAAAGAAAAGTATAGGCCAATATCGCTGATGAACATTGATGTTAAAATCCTCAATAAAGTGCTGGCAAACTGCACCCAGCAATATGTCAAAAAGATCATATACCATGATCAAGTGGGATTCATCCCAGGGATGCAATGATGGTACAATATTCGCTAATCAATAAATGTAATACATCACATAAACTAAAGAAAAATATCAAAGATCATATCAATAGATGCAGAAAAAGCATTTGATAATGTACAGTACCTATTTATGATTAAAAAAATGCTCAGCAAAGTGGAAGTGGAGGGAGCATACAACCACATAATAAAGGCCATGTATAGAAAACCTAGAGACAACATTATACTCAATGGACAAAACTAAAAACTTTCCTACTAAGATTAAGAACAAGACAAGGATGTCCATTTTCATTACTTCTATTCAATATAGTATTGGAATTCCTAGCCACAATGATCAAATGAGAAAGAGAAATAAAAAGCATCCAAATTGAAAAGGAGGATGTAAAACTGTCATTGTTTGCAAATGACCTGAAAGTGTACATACAAAACCCTATAGACTCCTCCAAAAAACTACTTGACCTAATAAGTGAATTTGGCAAAACAGAGGGGTATAAAGTCAATATTCAGAAATAGAAGGAATTTTTGTACACCAACAATAAATACCAGAAACAGAAATCAGAAAAAAAAATCCCACTTGCTATAACAACAAGAAAAATAAAGCACCTAGGAATAAGCCTAACCAAGGAGGTAAAAGATCTACTGGTATATTCAGAAAACTACACAACACTGAAGAAAGAAATTAAGGAAGGCACAAATAAATGGAAGCATATACTGTGTTCATGATTGGAAGAATAAACATCATCAAATGTCCATATTATACAATGCAATTTATAGGTTTAACAAAATCTTTATTAATATACCAATGACATATTTCAGAGATATAGAACAAACATTTCAAAAATTTATATGGGACCATACATGACCCCAAATAGCTGCAGCAATTTTGAGAAAGAAGAACAAAGTAGGTGGGATCATCATACTTGACATCACAGTATATTACATGGTCATGGTAATCAAAACAGCCTGGTGCTGGCATAAGAATGGACACATACATCAATGGAACAGAATATAGAGCCCAGAAATAAACCCAAGTCATATGGTCAATTAATGTTCGATAAAGGGGGGAGAAGCATAAAATGGAGTAACAATAGCCACTTCAACAAATGATGTTGGGAGATCTGGACAGCTCTATGTGCAAAAAATGAAACTTGACCAACAACTTACACCATACAAAAAAAACCAAAAAACAAAAACAAAAACAAAAAAAACCCCAGCAACCTCAAGATGGATAAAAGACTACAGTGTAAGTTGTGACATCTTAAGTCCTAGTGGAAAACATAGACTGGAAAAACTCAGATATTCTATGCACCAGTATGGCCAATATGGCCCTTAGAGCAAGGTACATAAAGGAAAGAATAAACAAATAAGACACCAAAATAAAAAGCTTCTGCACAGCTAAGAAACACTTGGCAAAATGAAAAGGGAATTGACTGTAAGGGAAACTATATTTGCCTAAGATATCTCAGACAAGTGTTTGATTTCCAAAATAAATAAGAAACTCACACTATTCCACTCCCAGAAGACAAACAATCCAATTAAAAAATGGGCAAAGGACCTGAACAGACACTTTTCCAAGAAAGACATACAGAAGGCCCAGAGATATATCAAAGGATGCTCTGCATTACTAACCATCAGTGAGATGAAAATTAAAACCACAATGAGATACCACTTCACACCAGTGACAATGGCCATCATAAACAAGTCAACAAACAATAAGTGCTGGTGAGGTTGTGGAGAAAAAGAAACCCAGTACATTGCTGCTGGGAATGAAGACTGGTGCAGCCACTGTGGAAAACAGTATGCAATTTCCTCAAAAACTAAAATAAATTGCCTTTTGACCCAGCAATTTCACTGCTGGGTTTATACCCTAAGAATAGTGAAACACTAATTTAAAAGAACCTATGCACCCCAATGTTCATAGGAGCACAATTTACAATAGTGAAGTGCTGAACACAACCTAGGTACCCATCCGTAAATGAGTGGATGAAAAACTGTGGTACATTTATACAATGGAATACTACTCAGCAGAAAGAAAGAAGCATCAGAAAGAAAGAAAGAGTAGGAGTATGTCTCCTACTCTTTGCATCAACATGGATGGAACTGGAGAGGATTATTCTAAGTGAAGTAAGTCAAGCAGTGAAAAACAAATACCATATGATCCCATCTATAAGTGGAACCTGATCAATGAGAAAAATAAGCAAGGAAAATATAATAAAGACATTGATTGAAATTAAGAACAAACTGATAGTAACCAGAGGGGAGTGGGGAGGGATAAGTGGGGGAAGGAGGGGGAAGGGTCATTAATGAACATGTATAAAGGACCCATGGACAAAGCTAAAGCAGGGTAGGATTGAGAGTGGGAGGTAGGCATGGGGTTTGGGAGAAAGTGAATATGGGAAAAGGGAGACAATGGTATTCAAACATTAATAAAAATGATTAAAAACTCATCAAAATTGGTTAATTTTTGTGCCAAAATTTTAACATTGTAGATGTAAGAATATACAACATTTTTCAGTGTATTATGATTTGTTATTTCAAGAAAGGTAAAAATGCAACTGAAAAGTCAAAAAAGATTTGTGGAGTGTGTGAGATGATGCACAAATCTTTCATCATTCATCACTGATTGAATACATCAAAAGTGGTTTGTGAAATTTCTTCATATTATTGACAATTTGGCCAAATAATTCTTTGCTGTGGGGCTGTTTCATGCATTGGGAGATGTTTGGCAGCACCTCTGGCCTCTATCCACTAGAAGCCAATAGCAGAAGATGGCCAACATAGTCAAAATATACAAATCAATAAAGTTATTGGTGAAAATAAAAAAAATGTGTCTTTTATTTTACAGAAAAACTAAACAGACTTTTTGGCCAACCCAATATCTTGAGTGTGCAGTTTGATGAGTGTGACAAATGTGTTTGTCACCTCCAATCCAGTCACAGATGATATCTTTTATAACAGAAACTTCTCACAGCCCTTTTCTAAGTCTCTCCCCAAACTCTTTCCAGCTGTAGCTATAGAACTGAATTCTATTAATGTAGATAAGTTTTGCCTTGTCTAGATGTTCTCATAAATCGAACTATGTACTTTCAGCACCTTGGTTTTCCCTCTCAACATTATGTTTTTGAGATTCATCTTGTGATCAATGAAATTAATAGTTTTGTCTTAAAAAAAGATCTTATTCATTAATTTTTAGAAAAAGGGAAGGAGAAAGAGTGGGAGAGAAACATCAATGTGTGGTTACCTTACATGTGCCCCCTACTGGGAACCTGGTCTGCAACCCAGGCTTGTACCCTGACTGGGAATTGAACCAGCGACTCTTTGGGTCCCAGGCCAGTGCTCAATCCACTAAGCCACACCAACAAGGGCTGGTTTCTTCTTTTATTCCTTAGTGGAGTCAATTATATAAATATACCACAATTTGTTTATTTATTCTCTTGATGGAAATTACAGTTGTTTCCAACTTGGGATGTATTAAGGATTTCACGTCTTTAAAAAATTTTTAAATTGTTCAATTTCAGTTGTCCCTATTTCCCACCCCCCATTGCTTTCCCCTCCCCTGGCCTGCCCACCTACCTTCTTCCACATTCAATCCTCCCCCACTCTTGTCCTTGTCCATGGGTCCTTTTTATACATGTTCCTTGACTTGACCCTTCCCCTTTTGTCTCCCATTATCCCCTACGCCCTCACAAAGTTTTGTTTGTGTGTTTTATTTTTAAAACATATGTTTTAATGGGTAAATATCTAGAAGTAGAAATGTCAGGTCAAAGCATAGGTGTATGTTTAACTTTGTAAAAAAGTGGCAGCTTTCCACTAATCACACCATTTTATTTTATATGCTCACCAACAATGTATGGAAGTCTTAGTTACAAGTCATGAAATCACTGGTGGTGTCAGTCTTTTTAACTTTAGCCATTCCAGAGGACCTACAGTGGCATTTCCCTATAGTTTTCCTACCTATCCCTGTTTCCAGGAACTAATTATGCTGAGTATTCATCATGGGAATATTGGTGAGTCATGTATCTTGCTTTGCGAAGTGTCTCATCTTATTTTTTAGCCCTTTTTTTTATTGTTGTTCAAGTACAGTTGTCTCCATTTTCTCTGCACCACTTCTCTCTGCCCCAACCATCCCCACCTCCCACCCTCAAGTCTACCCGCCTTTGCCTTTGTCCATGTGCCCTTTAGACACGTTCTTCACACTTCCCTGTTCCCCCACCCCCATCATCCCTCCCCCTCCCCTCTGATTACTGTCAGTTTGTTCTTAATTTCAATATCTCTGGTTATATTTTGCTCTTTTGTCTGTTTAGGTTCCACTTATAGGTGATATCATATGGTATTTGTCTTTTACCACCTGGCCTATTTCATTGAGCATAATGCTCTCCAGATATATCCATGCTGTTGTAGAGGTAGGGAAGGAATCCACTTTTAATTGGGGTATTTGTATTTTCATAAAGTTGTCATAGTTCTTCTGCATTTTAGATAGAAGTCTTTTGTTACATATTGTAAAGTTTCCCCCAAGCTGGTATCTGCTTCTTGTTCAGTTACTGATGTTTTTGAAGTAGATGAAGTGTTTTTTCTTAATGGTTAATGTTTTTTTGTGTTCTAAGAGAGTTTTTTAACTGATATTTGAAAATGTGGTTTCCTGTATTTTCTTCTCTAAATTTTTCAAATTGAGGTATAATTGACATACAACATTATATTAATGTCAGGTATAAAACATAATGATTTGATTATTTGTATAAACTATAAAATGTTCACCACAGTAAGTCTAGTTAATGTCCATCACTACACATAATTCCAGTTTTCATCTTGTGATGAGAGCTTTTAAGATTTACTCTAAGCAGCTTTCAAATGTGCAACATGGTATTATTATTGACAATCAACATGCTATACATTACATTCCCAGGACTTACTTATTTTATAACTGGAAGTTAGTACCTTTTGACCCCTTCATGAATTTGGCCCATCCCTACCCTTACCTCTGTCAAAGTAAGTAACATCTAGACCTATAATAATAATTATGAGTTTATTTGAGCCAAACTGATGACAATTTCTGGGAAGTAAAACCTCAATGATGAAGAAAATGCTCTGGAAAATGGAAGTTTTGCACTTTATTTTATCCATTACCTTCAAAAGAGGAGGTGTAAGTGGATTACATGAAATACACTGGTAATAGATTGGAGAGGTGGGAGAAAGTAAAGTGAAGAGACAGCTGGGATTGGATAAAAAGTGAAATGATAGGCAAATACTTCTTTTACATAGGTGGGTACAGAATCATTAACAGTCAACAATTAATGAAATAACAATAACAATAGCAATAAGGGGATTTGTGGCCTTTCTCTGGTGCAGTAGTTGTGCCCCAGGGATTTAGTAAAAGCCAAATTACTTTAACATTCCAAAGATATGTTATCTTAGATGCAAAAAGACAGTGGGCTCAGTTAAGGAAAAGATTGACTTATTGCAGAATATTCTAGCCTAGGACAATGACTACCCATTATGACCTGCTTTTGGTTAGAAAAATTTTAACTTCAGACCATGTTATGTGGTTACTTTAGGTCTCCTACTATGCAAGGCTGTCACACAGACGTCCCCTGAGCTTGTCATGCTTAGCACATGGCCCCCTTTTGTCTACATTTCTTGTTGTCACCAATCTGTTCTCTGTATCTGTGAGTTCAGTTTTTGTTGACTTGTTTATTTTTTAAGATTCCACATAAAGTGAAACCATATGGCATTTGTCTTTCTTTTTGACTTATTTCACTAAGCATAATACCTTTTAGGTCCACCTATGATGTTGCAAATGACAAGATATCACTCTTTTTTATGGCTGAATAACATTCCATTGTATAGATGTATATGTAAATATATACCACATTTTCTTTATCCAGTCATTTATTGATGGACACTTTGTTTCCATACCTTTGCTATTGTAAATAATGCTGTAATAAACATTAGAGTGCATATACCTTCTAGAATTAATGCTTTCATTTTATTTGAATAAATACCCAGAAGTGGAACTACTGGGTCATAAGGTAGTTTTATTTTTAACTTGTTGAGGAGCTTCCATGCTGTTTTCCATAGTGGCTGCACCAATTTACATTTCTACCAACAGTGCACATGAGTTCCCTTTTCTCCACATTTTGTCAATACTTGTTATTTCTTGGCTTTTTGATAACAGCCATTCTGATAAGTGTGAGATAGTATCTCATTGTGGTTTTGTTTTGATTTTCCTTGATGATTGGTGATGAGCATCTTTCCATGTACCTGTTGGCCATCTATATGTCTTCCATGGAAAAATGTCTATTCAGATCTGTCCATTTTTTAATTAATTTTTTGCTATTCAGTTGTACAGTTTCTTTGAATATTAACCCCATATCTGAGAAATGATGTGCAAATATTTTCTCTCATTTGGTAGATTGATTCGTCACTTTGTTGATGGTTCCTTTGCTGTGAAGAAGCTTCTTTCTTTGATGTCATGCCACTTGCTTACTTTTTATTTTTTTGTTTGTGCTGTAGGTGTCATTATCCAAAAAATTATTGCCAAACCCTATGTTGAGGAGATTTATTTTTATGTTTTCTTCAAGAAGTTTCATAATTCTGGCTCTCACATTCAACTCTTTAATCCATTCTGAGTTAATTTTTATGTATTATGTAAGGCCGTACATATTTTCTTCTATAAGCTGTATAGCCATAGCTTCTACATGTAAATATACTGTCCTTATTAAATTACCTCTTGTGTAAGACATGAAGCAGGAATTGATCTTCATCTGTTTCAAATAGATATCCAGTTGTTTTAGCATCAATTGTTGGAATGGCTTTCCTTTCTCCATCGAGTTATTTTAACTCAATTATTGAAAATTAATTTACTGTGTGAGTCTGTTTCTGTCCTCTGTTCTTTTCCAGAGGTGTATTTGTTTATCTTTACCTCAATGCCATACTGACATATTAACTTACAGCAAGACAAAAACAGAGAATGTATTGGTTATTCTAATTCTTTTTTTGGCATGCCATAAAACTTTTTAAAAAGACCTTAAATTTCTGTGAAAAAGCAAAAGCTTGCTGGGATTTTTCTGAAGATTGTGTAAAATCTGTAGATGAATTTGAGAACTCATATTTTTGCAATACTGAGTGGATCTTTCAACCCCAAAACATGGTATATTTTTCCATTTATTTAGGTCTTTTCTTTTGTATTTCTCTAAGATATACTTTACTGTTTTCAGTGTATAGGTCTTGTACCTATTTTTTAAAGTGCATCCCTCCTAGATTTTATGCTTTAATGTGATTCTTTCTTTCTTATTGTTGTTCAAGTACAGTTGTCTCCATTTTACCACCACTGTCTTTTAAATATATTTCCATATCATTTGTTACTGGTATATAAAATACCACACATAGTTTTTATATTGACCTTGTGTCTTATGACTTTACACTTATTCATTGTAGTAGTTTTTTATAGACTTCAGGATTTTCTGTATTCACATTGCAAGTGAATAAATAGTTTTATTATTATCCAATATTTACATATTTTATTTTCTTTTTTGTTTCATGCACTGAGGCTTCAGTACCACAATGAATAGATGAGACTTCTTGCCTGGCTCCCAATCCTACAGGAATAGAATTCAGTGTTTTATTATTAAGTATGATGTTAGCTACTATATTTTTTGTATAATCCCTTTTTTCAAACTGATGGAAATCCTTTCGATTTCTAGTTCACTGAGAGTTTTTTTAAATCATGCATGGGTGTTATGTTTGTATTGTGATAATCTTATGGCTTTTCTTGCATAGTCTGTTGAATGCTAAGCCAAACTTATATTCTCAGCCTAATTCACTTGATGTATTGATAGAAAGTCATGATACTATCACTTTAATATATTTATTGGTTTGACTTAATTTGCTAATATTTTGTTAAGGATTTTTGAATCCACATTCACTAAGTACCTAGTGATGGAGAGGATGAAGAGATAACCTTTTGTTTGATTTTGGTATTAGGATCATGCAATTTTAAAAGATAAGCCAGGAGTTGTTCTCCTTTTCCCAATTTTCTGAAAAAGTTTGTACAATATTGGCATAATGTATACTTTTACTGTTCAGTAGGTTTCAGCAGTGAAGCCATGGGAATCTTTATTGTGACTCTTTTTTAAAAAATGTTTTTGTTAAACACATCTTGATCATTCTTTCTTTAAATATTGTTTGTCCTTCAGTGGATACAACTGCACATGCATTAGGTCATTATTTTTGTTGTCCAAGACTGACAAAAAGAAGACTGAATTTGCACTATTAAACCCAGAATCTTGATGGGCCCCAACAATCCTGAGATTCATATCTGTGAGGAGGAGGCCCTGCTTATCAGGTGCAGGTATCTCTGAAGTGACCAAATGAAGCTGGCTCTAGGAATGCACAAAAAGGTAAAATCAATTCTTGCTGAAGAGTTGGGCTGAAGATGTGTGTTTCTAGATCAAGCTGGCAAGAAGTTGGCAAGTCCATTCACTGCTTCCCTGTCCCTTAGTTTTGAGCCTTCTACCATCCCAGTAGGGTCTCCCTTGATAGAGTTTATGGTGGAGGGAGTAGCAGCAGACAAAGAAGACCAAGTTTCACAATCAGGGGCAAGAGAGGTGGATTTGAAAGTGAGAGACATCTGCTTGCTAAATGAGGATAATTGTGTTCCAATTCAGTCTCTATGGAGTGGCCATAGAAATCTTAAAAAAAAAAATATGGTGTTTGCCATTGCACTCTGATGAAATGAAAGCTTTAGCTGGCCTGTTGGCTGTTGAAAACATATCCCCAATCATCCTCATAGACTCACTTTTTTCCTCTTTCTTTGTCATTGCACACCAGATTTTTTTCTGCTACGAAACATACACATGAGATATTCTTTACCTCCGAAGGCTCCTCTTCTTCACCTGCTAACTACCTCTCAGCCTTTGGTCTCAACTCAAAATGTATTTATTCACAGAGGCCTTTCCTCACATTACATGTAAAGTAGGGAAGTCTATTAAAATCCACACAAGTTTTCTTTTTAAGCATGTATCCAGCTTCTAGCTATATTTCTGTTTATTGTTTTATGCCTGGCTTTTTTGTTGGACTTTGAGCTTGTGATGCAGGCTATGCTGTTCTGTATACGCCATTAAGCCTAGTGTCCAGGGGTGCTTACAGTAGGTGGTGGTCAAATCATTAATTCACGAGTGAGTTGTTGTCTTGATTACTATTTATTCCCAGAAAAATAGTTCTTAAACATATTTTTAGAATTAGTGGAAAGAGTTAAATGAACAAGTGACTGAATTTTGCACTTGGGGAATGCAGAAATAGAACATTGTAGCTTTATGTCAAGAAGAGAAGACCTGTGTTCTTAGAGAAAGTGCTTAAAATGGAAACGAATTTAGCTCAGGTTCTGGTTTCAGTTATGAAACTTCTTACACAGGGTGGCACATGAGGGCCTTTGGCATCATTTCAGTTGATCTTCCACAGAGAGGAAGCCAAAATGGGGACACAAAGAATCAAGCCACAAATAAACAAAGGAGAAATCCTCAGAAAAAGAACTAAATAAAATGGAGGCTAGCGATCTACCAAATACAGAGTTAAAAAAATGGTTATAAGAAAGTTCAATAAACTTAGGGAAAGATTGGATGAATTCAATGAGAACCTCAACAAAGAGCTAGTAGCATTAAAAAGAAATAGAAACCGTAAAAAAGAAGACATCAGAAGTTACAAACACAATAAATAAAGTGAAGAAAACACCAGAAAGGATCAATAGCAGATTAGATGAAGCAGTGATTTGGAAGACAAGGTAGCAGAAAACACCCATTCAGAGCATGGAAAAAAATAATTAAAATAATGAAAATATTTTAAGGAATCTTTTGGTTAAGGTGAAGTGTTACAACATCTTCATTATAGGGGTACCTGAAAGAGAAGAGAGAGAGCAAGTGTTGAGAACCTATTTGAAGAAATAATGATAGAAAATGTACTTAACCTAGTGAAATAAAAAAGACACACAAATCAAAGAAGCATAGAAAGTCCCAAACAAGATTAACTTGAAGAGGCCCACACCAAAACACACTGTTTTTAAAAATTATTTTATTATTGTCCAATTACAGTTGTCTGCATTTACCACCCATGACTACCCCACCATCCACCTTAGCCAAATCCATGTCGCTCCTTTGATTTCAATCCCCACTTGGTTTTTTCTGTGTGTCCTTTAGAGTTGTTCTTGAAAACCATTCCCCCATTATCCCCTCAAACCTCCCTCCCTGGTTACTGTCAGATTGTTCTTAATTTCCTTATCTCTGGTTATATTTGGCTTGTTTTTTTTTTTTCCTTTTCAACAAAAGATTAGGTGAGAAACTGATTAGGTTCCAGTTAAAGGTGAGATCATATGGTATTTGTCCCTCACTGCTTGGCTTATTTCACTAAGCATAATGCTCCCCAGTTCCATCCATACAGTTGCAAAGGGTAGGAGCTCCTTCTTTGTCTCTGCTGCTTAGTATTCCATTGTGTAAAGGTACCATAGTTGTTTGATCCATTCATTTACTGATGGGCACTTAGGTTGTTTCCAGTACTTGGATATTGTAAACTGTGCTGCTATGAACATTGCTGTACATAGCTTCTTTTGGATTGATGTTTCAAGGTTATTAGGATATAATCCCAGCAGTGAAATTGCTGGGTCAAAAGGCAGTTTTATTTTTAGTTTTCTGAGGAAATTCCATACTGCTTTCCACAGGGGTTGCACCAGTCTGCATTCCAACCAACAGTGCAGAAGGGTTCCCTTTTCTCCACATCCTCTCCAACACTTGTTTGTTGATTTTTTTATGATGGCCATTCTCACTGCTGTGAAGTGATATCTCATTGTGGTTTTAATTTGCATCTCCCTGATGACTAGTAATGCTGAGAACCTTTTCATATGCCTCTGGGCCCTCTGTATGTCCTCCTTGGAGGAGTGTCTGTTCAAATCTCTTGCCCATTTTTAAAAATTGAGTTGTTTGTCTTCCTGGAGTGGAGTATTGTGAGTTCTTCATATATTTTGGAGATCAAACCCTTGTCCGAGGTGTCATTGGCAAATATGTTTTCCCATATAGTTAGTTCTCTTTTCATTGTAATACTGTTTTCTTTAGCAGTAAAGAAGCTTTTTAATTTGATGAGGTACCATTTGTTTATTATTTTCTTTTTGTCCCTTGCTTTAGGGAGCATATCAGTGAAGATGTTGCTGCATGGAATGTCTGAGGTTTTTCTGTGGATGTTTCCCTCTAGGACTTTTATGTTGTCACAACTTATATTGAAGTCTTTTATCCACCTTGAATTTATTTTTGTGTATGGTGTAAGTTGGTGATTGAGTTTCATTTTTTCACATGATGCTGTCCAGATCTACCAAAAAGATTTGTTGAAGAGGCTATTTTCACACCATTTTATGCTTCTTCCACCCTTGTCAAATATTAATTGACCATATAGACATGGGTTTATTTGTGGACTCTATTCTGTTCCATTAGTCTATGTGTATGTACTTATGCCAGTACCAGGTTGTTTTGATTACAGTGACCCTTGTAATACAGTTTGATATTAGGTATTGTGATTCGTCCTACTTTGTTCTTCTTTCTCAAAATTGTTGCAGCTATTTGAGGTTGTTTATGATTCCATATAAATTGCTGAAATGTTTGTTTTATATCTTTGAAATATGTCATTGGTACTTTAATGGGAATTGCATCAAATGCATGAATTGCTTTCGATAGTATGGACATTTTGATGATATTCTTCCAACCCATGAGCATGATACATGCTTTCATTTGTTTGTGTCACCCTTAATTTCTTTCTTCACTGTTGTGTAGTTTTCTGAGTACAGGTCTTCTACATCCTTGGTTTGGTTTATTGCTAGATACTTTATTTTTCTTGTGGCTATGCCAACTGGGATTTTTTTTCCAGATTTCTGTTTCTGATATTGCATTGTTGGTGTACAAAAATGCTTTTGATTTCTGAATATTGACATTGTAACCCCCTATTTTGCCAAATTCACTTATTAGGTCAAGAAGTTTTTGGTGGAGACTGTAGGATTTTCTGTGTACACTATCATGTCATCTGCAAACAATGACAGTTTTGCTTCCTGTTTTACAATTTGGGTGTAGTTTATTTCTTTTTCTTGTCTGATTGCTTTGGCTAGTACTTCCAATATATATTGAATAGGAGTGGTGAAAGTGGGCATCCTTGTTTTGTTCTTAATCTTAGTGGGAAAACTCTAAGTTTTTTTCTCATTGAGTATGATGTTGGCTGTAGGTCTCCCATATATGGACTTTATTATGTTGAAGAATGCTACCTCTATTCCCACTTTGCTGTTTTTTTTTTTTTAGGATAAATTGGTGCTGTACCTTATCACATGCTTTTTCTGCATCTGCTGATATGATCGTGTGATTTTTGTTTTTCTTTTGTTTATGTGATGTATTATGTTTATTGATTTGTGAATATTCTACCATCCTTGCATCCCTGGGATGAAACCCACTTGGTCATGCTGTAAGATGTTTTTAACATATTGCTGGATACAATTCATCAATATTTTGTTGAGGTTTTAGTGTCCATGTTCATCAGTAATATTGGCCTGAGTTTTCTTTGTTCATTTTGTCATCATCTGGTTCTGGGATTAGGGTGATGCTGGCTTCATAAAAAGAGTTTTGGAGTCTTCCATCTTCTTGGATTTTTTGGAATAGTCTGTGAAGAATAGTTCATCCTTAAGCACTTTGTGAAATTTCCTGTGAAACCATCTGGTCCAGCGCTTTTGTGTCTCAGGAGTTTTTTGATTACTGCTTCAATTTCATCAGCTGTTATTGCTCTCTTCAGGCTTTCTGTTTCTTCTTCATTCAGTTTTGGCAGATTATCTTTTTCTAGGAATTTTTCCATTTCACCTAGGTTTTCAAATTTCTTGGCATATAGTTCTTTATAGTCATTTCATACATTCCTTCATGTTTCTGTGCAATCAGATATAATATCTCTTCTTTGGTTTCTGATTGTGTTTATTTGGGTCCTCTGTCTTTTTTTCTTGATGAGTCTGCTTAAAGACTTGTTGATTTTGTTTCTTTCTGAGTAACAAGCTCCTGGATATATTGATCCTTAGAATTGTGCTTTTAGTCTCTATGATATTTAATTCTGCTCTGATCTTGGTTATTTCCTTCCTTCTACTTGCTCTGGGCTGTCTTTGTTGTCATTCCTTGAATTCTTGTAGGTGTAGGGTTAGGTTGTTTATTTGAAATGTATCTATCTTTTTTAGGTAGGCCTGTATTGCTATGAAGTTCCCACTCAGGACTGCCTTCACTGTGTCTCATAAGTTTGGGACTGCTGTGGGTTCATTTTAATTTCTTTCTGGAAACTTTTTGATTTCTTCCTTGATATCATTTTTGACCCATTCATTGTTTAATAGCATGCTGTTCAATCTCCATGAGTTTGAATGTTTTTGAGTTTTTTCCTTGTGGTTAGTTCCTAGTTTCAGTCCCTTATGGTTGTAGAATATGCTTGATACAATTTCAATTTTCTTGAATTACGTTGAGGCTTGTTTTGTGTCTTATCTTGTAATCTGTCTTTGAAAACATTCCATGTACATTTGAAAGGAATGTGTATTTTTCTTCTTTGGCATGAAAGGCTCTATATATATCAGTTAAGTCCATTTGTTCTAGGGAAATGTTCGATGTCTCAATACCTTTGTTGGCATTTTGTTTGGAAGATCTGTCCATTTTTGACAGTGGGGTGCTAAAATCCCGTACTATAATTGTGTTGCTGTCAATATTCTTCTTTTAGTCCTCCAAGATTTTCTTTATGTATTTTGGTGCTCCTCTGTTTGGTGCATATATATTTACAATATTTATGTCTTCCTGGTGGATTCTTCCCTTGAGTATTATGAAGTGACCTTCTGGGTATATTTTTATGGTCCTTTTTAAAGTCTATTTTGTCTGATATGAGTATTGCTATCTCAGGTTTTTATTCCTGTCCATTTGCTTTGAATATTTGTTTTCAGTCTTTCGCTTTCAGTCTGTGTAGGAATTTTTTTTTTCTGTGGTGGGTCTCTTGTATGCAGCATATGTGTGGGTCATAATTTCTTATCATTTAGCTACCCTATGACTTTAGATTGGTGCCTTTAATCTATTTGCATTTAAGGTTATTATCGATAGGTACTTATTCATTGCCATTATTTTGTACCTATGTTCCTCTCTCACTGTTTTTCTTTTCATTCTTAAAGCAGACCCTTTGGGATCTCATGGAGAGCTGGTTTGGATGATGTGTATTCTGTTAGACTTCTTTTGTCTGGAAAACTCCTTATTTGGTCTTCTATTTTAATTGAGCGCCTTGGTGGATAAAGTAGTCCTGGTTGCGGGCCTTTGGTTTTTATTACTTTGAACATTCCCTGCCAACCTTTTCTGGCTTGGATCATTTCCATTGAGAAATCAGCTGCTCATCTTATTGGGGCTCCCTTGTAGGTCACTTCCTGTTTCTCACTTGCTGCCATCAAGGTTCTCTCTTTGTCTTGGAATTTTACCATTTTAATTATGATGTGTCTTGCAGTGGATCTCTTTGTGTTCCCCTCAATTGGGTCTCTCTGTGTTTCCTGGATTTGTGTGACTTCTTTCATGAAATTAAAGTAGTTTCCCATCATTACTTTTTCAGACAGGTTTTCTATCCCTTGCTCTTCTTCTCCTCCTTCTGGTATCCTATTATATGGATATTACTATGTTTCATGTTTTACTGAATTTCCCTTAACCACTCTTCATTCTTTCTGAGTCTCCTTTCCTTTTCTTGCTCTTTCTTGTTGTTTTTTTCTACCTTGTCCTCCTGCTAGTTCGATTCTCTGATTCATCCAGCCTGCTTTTGAGTCCTTCTATTGTGTACTTCAATTCAGAAATTGTATTCTTCTTGGCCCTTGTTGATAGTTTATATTTTATTTTTCAGGTTGATATAGTTTGTAGTGAGTTCATCATAGTTTCACTGTAGTTTTTGGTAATTATCTGTGAGTGCATTGAGCTTCCTTATAACCATTGCTTTGAACTCAATATCTGATAGTTGGCTTGCCTCTATTTCATTTTGCATTCTTTCTGAGTCTTCCTCCTTTCCACTCATTTAAGGTTTGTTCTTTGCCTTCCCATTGTTTTTGAGACACTTCTTGTTAGCCGCTGCTTTTTAAATTGATCTGCTCTGACTCCCGGGGTTTTTGGTGTGAATTTCTGTGGTAGAGTAGCTGTGAGATTCAGTGTTGTGTTCTCCTTGATCTCTTGAATTTGCTGCTCTTCGTCTGTCATGTATGTTGGCTGTTTGGTTGTATTTGGGTTTTGATTGTTGTTGAGTCTTTGGTGTGTCCTTCCTTCCTGCTGGCTAACTGAGGGTCACTCTGTCCACCACATCTTATATGCTGCTGTGTAGGTGCAGACAGGTTGTATCAAAGCTGGTTCTTCTGTCTGTCCAAAGTTTTGAGGCTCCTCTCTTTCTCTTGTTCATTTGTTTGTTCTGGGTAATTTCTCCACCATTTAGTTGTAATTCCAGATTGGTCCTAGGTGGAGGTTAGTGTGGCTTTCACTCACTCCTTCATCTTCTTCCATTATTTTCTGTTGGTGGTTCCTTTGTTGGTGGGTTTCCCCTTTCTCCAGGGATACAACTGTTCATAGCTCCCACTTACTCTTTTATGAGATCAAAAGGAAGCAAAAGGAAGGAAGGAATTAAGTGGGGGAATACTGGAGGGTGAAGGGTACAGGGAGGAGGGGGATAATGGGAAGAAAAAGTTGGGAAAACTGTAATAACATAATCAATAAAATATACTTAAAAAGAAATGAAAGAGATGTTGACAACTGACACCACAGAAGTACAAAGGATTATAAGAAAATACTGTAAACAAGTATATGCCAACAAATTGGACAATGTGAAAGAAATGGACAACTTTGTAATAATATGCAATCTTTCAAAACTAAATAAAAAGAAACAGAAAATGTAAACAGACCAATTACAACTAACAAAAATCAAAGCACTAATCAAAAAACTACCAAAGAACAAAAGTGAGTTTTACCAAACATTAAAAAAAAAATAACCCTTATTTTTTCTAATACTTTCCCAAAATATTCAAGAGGAGGGAAATTTTCCATGCTCATTTTATGAAACCAGCATTTTCCTAATTCCAAAACAAGATAAAAATACTTCCAGGAAAGGAAATTATAGGACAATATTCCTGGTGAATACAGCCACAAAAATTCTCAACAAAATATTAACAATCTAAATTCAGTAATACATAAAAAATATCAAGGTTGGTACAATATCTGCAAATAAAATAACATGGCACACTATGTAAACAAAATAAATAAAAATCATATGATTGTACCAACAGATATAGAAAAAGCATTTCAGAAAATACAGCACCCACTTAGGATAAAAACTCTCAGCAAAGTGGGAATAGAAGAAATATACCTTAATATAATAATGACTATGTGTGACCGAACCCACAGCCAAGAATATACTGAATAGGCAAAAACTAAAAACATTTCCTAAGATCAGGAAGAAGACAAGGATATTTGCTTTAACCACTCTTATTCATCATAGTACTAGAAGTTCTAGCCATTGAAATCTGACAAAAAGAAGAAATAAATATCATCCAAATTGGAAATGAAGAAGTAAAACTGTCATTACTTGCAGATGACATGATAGTGTATGTAAAGAATCCTAATGATTGTATCAAAAAATTACTAGAACTGATAAGTGAATTCAGTAAAGTAGCATGATGCAAAAAATAATATTCTGAAATCAATGGTGCTTTTATAAAACTAGAAAGTAAAAATAGGAAAACAATCACATTTACAGTTTCCTCAAAAATACATAAGATAAATTTAACCAAGAAAGTAAAAAACTTGTATTTGGAAAATTATGACACTGAATAAAGAAATTTAAGAAGATATTAATAAATGGAAGCATATACCATGCTCATGGTTAGGAAGCATTAACATAATGAAAATGCCCATATTACCCAAATCAATCTGTAGACTCAACACAATTGGTACCAAAACACAAATTGTGTATTCTTCAACATTAGAACAAATAAATAAAAAATTATACAGAACAGCAAAAAATATCCAGGATAGCCACAGGAATCTTGAGAAAAAAAAGAGCAAAGTGGAAGGTATCATGCTACCTGATATCAAATTATACTAACTATAGTAATCAAAACAGCATGATGGTGGCATAAAAACATACATATATAGGGTCCAGCAGAAGTAAGGATTGCTTGAGTGTGGTTGGTAGGATACATGAATGTTTTGCACAAGATGGACAGCAATTTGAACATTTCAACTAAAATGTCATATAATGTGCTTGAGTGTGATATTCTTATGTTACAGAATTATATGCTTATGATTTTGTAATAAAAGATTTTATAATAAAAAAGGATGTTATTTGTGCTGGACCCTGTATATGTGTCTTGGAGATATCAAGAAGGCACAAGAATAGTTGGAAGCTACAATCACCTCCTTCAAGGACCAAACTGGAATTACAACTAAATTAAAGAATAATTTTTCTGAATAACAAAGTGAAGACTAGTTAAAGAGGAATCTTTTGACCAAAGATTTACAGAAAAAGCCACATTGAAATTGGTAGGAAGAGAAGAGACTCTAGAAAGGCTAGTCCTGCTCTCATGGGTGGTGGCTAAATTTCCAGAGGAGTATGTCAGCTGTAGGGGGTTCCTCTGAAATGTGTGCAGCCTAAACTCCAAGATGGGCTCTCTGTCCCAGAGCACCAGAGCCAGGAATAGGTGCCCAGATAATACCTGGCTGTGAAAAGGAGTGGGATTTCTGCCAGGGAGAGACAGAAATTGCTAGAGACACAAGCACTCTCTTAAAGGGCCAACACATAAAATTTTGTTTGCAGCCACTCACCCTGGTCTCTAGAAGAGGGAGGACAGAGCAGACTAGAGTCAAGTCTGGGGTTTCTAGCTCTGGGAGGAAGGTGAAAAGACAGCCACCAGGATTGCTGTGCTGAGTCATTCTACAACACATCAGTTACCATTTTTCTCAGGTGGAGCAATCTCTTCTGTGCAACATCAGGCTGGAGAAAAGTCATTGCCTTACTCTCACTCACACCACACCCCATGGAGCTTAGGCCCTGCTGAGCAGTCAGCTACCTTGACCAGGTATAGAGGTTGGGGGCAACTCAGGAGTGTCAGTGACTGAGCTGTCTGACTTTGGGGCAGGGACCATTCCTCACTGTCCCACAAACTAGACTGATATTTCCCTTTCATGGAAGATACAATACAACCACATTCCTGGCTTTGGAAGACCCAACCTCCAGGCTCCAAGGACCCTCTCATTTGAGTTCTAGTGGCTCTACCCTGCTGAGGCCTGGGCAAAATTTGGGACAGACTGAGTCTTGTGGCTCTTGGTGGGGAGGTGGCCACAACGTTCACCTTCCTTAAACCTGAACAACATCTACCTTTCACAGAAGATCCACCAGCCCCATCATTCTATCTCTGCCAGAGGCTCTTTCAGTGACTGAGACCAACAGGCAACTGATATGTAGAGGCAGGTGGAGGCAGATCCCATTGGTATATCTAGGGACTTTTGCTGACTTGCCCCCATGCCCGGAGAAGATAAAAGCTAAAATTGGTGCACACCTTGGTCCTTCCAATGTGCATCCATATAGGAAGGCAGCTACAAATTGTGGACATCTTGTAACTCCAAATAAATTGTTGAGGGCCAGGCACAGACAGTATCTGACATTGGTCTGCACCAGAGTCACTCCCAAGAGGCTCAGAATCAAAAGACCCAGTGCAACATCAGACAACATCAGAGCAAGAACCAGTAAGATTCATAAACAATGTATTCAAAGGCAAATCTCAGCAGGTAGTAAAGCACCTGCAGAGCAGCTTGCATGTTGTGGTCAGGGTTGAGCCTATGGTAAGCAAACCTCTGTTATTTCCACACATGAATGGGACATTAGCAGTAAAAGGTCAATTACAACAGGAAAGCCCACATAACCCACACAAGAGACATTCCTAGAGCACCCAGTTTGTTTGATCTAGGAAATTGTGCCACCAAGTTCTACAGGACACCTACTACATAAGGTCACCCCATGAAGAATGGGAGTCAGAGCAGATCTATCTAATACATAAAAACAAACACAAAGAGGCAGCAAAAATAGGGGGACAAGGAAACAGTCCTCAAATGAAAGAACAGTAGAACTCTCCAGAAAAAAAGAGGTAAATGAAATTTATGCAAGCAATTTATCAAATATACTGTTCAAAGTAATGATTATAAGGACACTTAAGGAACATAGTGAGAACTATAAGAGCACAAAGAAGGCCAGAGAAACCATGAAAGAAAATCAGTTGTAAATAAAGAATACCATATCCTACATAAAAAATACACAAGAAAGAATAAAAAGTTAGCTGGATGTAGCAGAGAACTGAGTCACCAATTTAGAGGACAAAGTAAAACAAAAACACCCAATAAGATCTGCATCACAAGGGTACCACCAGAAGGAGAAGAGAGATTAAGTGCTCAAAAACATATTTGAGCATATAATGACTAAAAGCTTCCCTGTGAAAGAAAAAGCGGCACAGGTCAGGAAGTGCAGAGAGTCCCAAACAAGATGAAACTAAGGAGGCACACACCAAGAAACATCATAGTTAAAATGTCAAAGATCAAAAACAAAGGAAAAATCTTAAGATCAGCAAGAGAAAAACACTTAGTTCCCTATAAAGGACCTCCCATAACACTGTCAGCTGATTTCTCAGCAGAAACTTTCATACAAGAGAGAATTGGCATTAAATATTCAAGGTAATTTTAAAAAAGGGCCTACCACCAATATTGCCTAGTTAGGCAATCCTTTAAAATTGAAGAAGTAAAGAACTTCCCAGAAAAGAAAAAGATAAATTAGTTTGTTATAATCAAATGAGTAGCAGAAAAGCAGAGGAACATAGTTAAAAAAATAAAATGACTATATATGTACCTATCAATTAATAATTACTTTAAATGTAAATGACTTAAATGGTTCAATCAAAACATCTAAGGGACTGAATAGAAAACAAAGCAAGACCAATATATATTCTGTCTCCAAGAGGCCCACCTCAGAATAAAAGATACACACAAACAAAGAGTAAAGGGACATAAAAAGATATTTCATGCAAATGGACAGGAAAAAATAGCTGGGGTAGCAATACTTAAATCTGAAAAACTAGCTGTTAAAAACAAGGCTATAATAAGGGACAAAGAAGTACATTGCACAATGATAAAAGGAAAAATTCAACAAGAGGTCACAACACTAGTAAACATTTATGCAATGAGCATTGGAACACCTAAATATGTAAAACAAATCTTGATGAACATAAAGGGAGAGATTGATAGAAACACAGTTATAGTGAGAAATTTTAACAGTCCATTGACTTCAATGGATAGATCTTCGAGTCAGAAAATCAACAAGGATACAGTGGCGTTAAATGACACACTAGATCAAATTGATTTAATTGATAGCTTCACAGCATTTTACCCCAAAGCAGCAGAATATACATTTTTTTCAAGTGCACATGGAATGTTTTCTAGCATAAACCACATGTTAGGATACAAAACAAATCTCAATGAATTTAAGAAGATTGAAATCATATCAAGCATCTTTTCAGATCATAATGCTATAAAACTATAAATCTATATTATGAGGCTACTGTAATCAACACAGTATGGTACTGGCACAGGAACAGACACACAGAACAATGGAACAGAATAGAGAACCCAGAAATAAACCCAAGTCTTTATGGTCAATTAACATTTGAAAAAGGGGAAAGAAGCATAAAATGGAATAAAAATAGCCTCTTCAAAAAATGGTGTTAGGAGAACTGGACAGCTACATGCAAAAAAAAAAATAAATAAATGAAACTCGATCATCAACTTACACCATACACAAAAATAAACTCAAATGGATAAAAGACTTAAATATAAGACTGACACCATAAAAGTCCTTCAGGAGAACATAGGCAGGAAAATCTCAGCTATTCCATGCAGTAATATTTTAACTGATAGGTCCCATAGGGCAAGAGACATAAAGGAAAGAACAAACAAAGAGGATCTCATCAAAATAAAAAGCTTCTGCATGGCTGAGGGAAAGAGCATTAAAATGGAAAGAGAACCAAATGTATGGGAAAACATATTTGCCAGTGATACCTTCAACAAGGGTTTGGTCTCCAAAATATATAAAGAACTCACATGACTCCATTCCAGGAACACAAACAACCCAATTAAAAAGTGGGCAAAGGACCTGAACAGACATTTCTCCAAGGAGGACATACAGAGGGCTGAGAGACAAATGAAAGGATGCTCAGTATCACTAGCCATCAGAGAGATGCAAATTAAAACCACAGTGAGATACCTCTTCACACCAGTGAGAATGGCCATCATAAACAAATCAACAAACAACAAGTGTTGGAGAGGTTGTTGGAGAAAAGGGAATCCTAGTGCACTGTTGGTGGGAATACAGACTGATTTAGCCATTGTGCAAAACAGTATGGAATTTCCTCAGGAAACTAAAAATCGAATTGCCTTTAGACCCAGCAATATCACTTTTGGGATTATACCCTAAGAACACTGAAACACCAATTCAAAAGAACCTATGCACCCCAATGTTCATGTAGCACAATTTACAATATCCAAGAGTTGGAAGCTACTTAAGTGCTCACCAGTAAATGAACAGACCAAAAACTGTGGTACATTTACACAATGTAATACCATGCAGCAGAAAGAAAGAAGGAGCTCATTTGTGACAGCATGGGTGGAGCTGGAGAGCACTATGCTAAGTGAAATCAGCCTGGCAGTGAAAGAGAAATACCATATGATCTCACCTGGAAGTTGAACCTAATCAACAAAACAAATGAACAAGCAAAATACAACTAGAGACATTGAAAATAAAGAACAACGTGACAGTAACCAGAGAGGAACAGGGAGAGGCATGATAGCGGATATTGGGGGACACATCAAGGAACCTGTATCAAGGACATATGGGCAATGCCTAAGGGGGTGTGTCCAATGGTGGGAGTTGGGCATAGGTGGGGTGAAAATGGAGACGATTGTACTTGAACAACAAAAGAAAAATGAAGTACAAATTGGTGGTTACAAGTACAGCATAGAGAATGTAGTTAACAGTATTGTAATAACTGCGTATGGTATCAGCTTGGTTCTCTAATTAGTAGGGGGATGGCTTTGTAAATTATATAGATGTGAAAACATTATGCTGTAAACTTGAAACTAATATAGTATTAAAAGATGGGAAGATGGTGGCAAGGTAGGAAGATGGTGGTGAGGTGGGTGGGAGTGTAACCCAATTCTTCCTGTGGCCAGCTGTAACACCTAGCAGATCTTCTGAGGAACAGAGTGAAGAGCCAATGAAATCCCAGCTTATATGATGTTTGGAGGCCAAAAATGGCAGAGGACATTGAAAAACAGAAAGTGAGGTGATTGTGCTGGGACAGTAAGGTCCCTGGGATCTACATAGGGACCTAGGCCTATGTGGCTCTGGTCTGGCACCTGTTGCAGGATACTGGGAGGAGAGTTAGATCACCAGCTCCCTCCCCTACCAGACTAAGGAGGGTAGCCGGGTACCAGGAGGGACCTGGATGCTGGAAGTCACTGGAGGGAATAGAAATTAAGTGGGGGACACACAGAGGCAGTATACATCTGCTGGGACTGTGGACACTGGCACCAGAGAAATTGGGGTGCCACATGACATCTGGAGAAGGGAAGAGTTGGGTCATGTCAGACCCTGACTCGGTTAGTCTCCAGACTGGTTAAAAAGTTGGGCTGTGTGAAAAGCTGTTCACTTGTTAAGAATGGTGGGCAGCTGTTTTGTAAGGAACTCTAGAGCAGCAGCTGGCTCGCCCTGAGGATGATTGGAACTGCATGCCCAGAGACTGAGTGCCTTATTTGAGCCTGGCAGCTCACAGAGGACCTGGGTCAGAGGCTGGGCAACTGTGACTAATACAGCCCAGACCTGGTCCTTATTTTCTGAAAACCATAGGAAGGGAGAAAAGTGAAGCCCAGCCCCCCTCTTCCTGTGGCATCCAGGAAGACCAGCAGAACTTGCTCAATGGGTTTAAAGCCAGCAGGAGGCTTATTTATTTCTTTCCCCTCTCCTTTTTTTCCCTTTTTTTCTTCCCCCAAGTGAGACAATAAGACATGGAGGTATGAAGGGTCCAGAGGCAGATCCAAAGAGGGAGCATAAGGACAACCCCCAAAATTGAGAAACTGAGACAAATGTCACCTTTCTATTCCATAGAGCTGGAATTTTATTGTTTATGTGTATTATTATTATTATTATTATTATTATTATTATTTTCATTATTTTTACCACTTTTTATTAGATTTTTTATTTCTCTTCCTTATGTTTAGTTTTCCTTGTTTTATTTCTCTATTTAATTGCATTGTTTGACTAGTTTTCCTTATTCGCTGTTTTTGTTGTATTTTAATTTTCCTTCTTTTACTTCACTTGTGTTCCAATAATGCACTACTCTTGATTGTGTACTTTCTAGTTTGGTTGTACAAATCATATATTTCTTGTCATATTATTGTTGTTCCAGTACTATTGTAAATAATTGTTGTTCTGTACAATTGTACATACTACACAGCAACCTCCCTGATCTTAGCCCATTTCACTTTAATCCTGGAACATTATCATTTTTGTGGTTAACTCTATTCTCTCTCACACTACACCTACTTTCTATCCTTTACTCTCATGATATCTCATCATCTAACCTTGCACAAACACTGTTTTCTGGATTCAGCCCACAATCCTCCCACCTCTAAAAAGAGTCTTATTTCTCTTTCACCTTTTATAAAAAAAATGGCTAGTTGGGTGAAATATAACAGTTAACACTATACTTATCCAAAGACTATCCTATCTTTTCTCTACTCGCTGGTACTTTAAACCTTATAAAATACTCTCCCATTGTCTTAATTCATTTTGCCTCCCACTTGCTACCAATCACATAGAGGAATAAGTAGGAGCTGAGAACATCAGTATACCTGCTGGGGCAGAGAAACCACCAACAGAGGAAGCACCAAATGGTAAAAACACAAGTACAACAAGAGAGCCCACACAAACAGAGGAAAGGGCAAATCTATAGCATCCACACAAGGAGATCAAAGAGACCACACAACTGAACTCCATAGAATTCCTACCATAGAAGTTCACCCTATAAAGACAACTAGCAAAGTGAGACAACAGGAATTACAAATACAAGAAAAAAGTCACTTAAAATGGGGAGAGAAAAATAGAACCTGTAAGACAAAAATCAAACCTGTAATCAAAAGTAATGAAAGACTCCCCACTAAAAGAGCTGAATGAGGTAAGGAAACTATCAGATACAGAATTCAAAATAATGTTTACAAAGATGCTCAAGGAACTCACAGACAACTACAAGGAATTGAGTGAGAACTACAACAGTTTGAAAAAGGAAATAGAAACTATAAACAAAACCCAGGAAGAAATGAAAAGTAGAATCTCAGAAATAAAAAAAAAACACACTAGAAGGAATTACAAACAGACTGGATAAAGCAAGGATGGAATGAATCAGTGAGCTGGAGGAAAAAGTAGAAAAAAACACCCAGAAAAAGCAAGAAAAGGAAAAAAAGACTCAGTAAGAATGAAGAGGTAGTAAGGGAGCTGCAAGACAACAGGAAATATAATAATATCTGTATAATAAGGATACCAGAAGAGAAAAAGAAGAGCAAGTGATACAAAACCCGTTTGAAAAAGTAATGATGGAAAAGTTTCCTAATTTCATGAGGGAAAAAGTCATACCAATCCAGAAAACACGGAGAGTCCCAATAAAGAGAAACCCAAAGAGACCCACTATAAGACACATCATAATTAAAATGGAAAAATTCCAAGACAAAAATAGAATCTTAAAGGCAGCAAGGGAGAAACATGAACTAACATATAAGGGAGACTTGATAAGACTAGCAGCTGAGTTCTCAATAGAAATGCTCCAAGTCAGAAGGGACTAGCAAGATATATTCCAGGTAATGAAAAACAAAGGTCTGAAACCAAGACTGCTCCATCCAACAAGGCTCTCAAAACGGTCTGCCATAAGAAAAGGAAAAAAAAAAGAGTGAGAGAGAGAGAGAGACAGGAACACAGGAAAGAAAAATTGCAATGAATAGTACCTATCATAACAACCTTCAATGTAAATACATTCAATGCTCCAATCAAAAGACATAGAATAGCTGAATGGATACGAAATCATGACCAACATATCTGCTTCTTACAAGGGATCCAACTCAGAAAAAAAGATGCACACAGACTGAAATTGAAGGGCTAGAAACAAATATTCCAAGCAAATAAACAAGAAAGAAAACCTGGGGTAGCAATACTCATATCAGACAAAATAGGCATCAAAAAAAGGGGGGAGAAGGGACCCCCCCCTTTTTGCATAAAAAGAGACCCAGAAGGTCACTTCATAATACTCAAGGAAAGAATCCACCAAGAAGACATAAACATTGTAAATATATATGCACTCAACATAGGAGCACCCAAATACATAAAGAAAATCTTAGAGGAGCTCCAGAAATATATTCACAGAAACACAATTATAGTGTGGGACTTTAACACCCCACTGTCAAAAATGGATAATTCCTCCAAACAAGATATCAACAAAGGTATTGTGGCATTGAACAATGCCCTAGAACAAACGGACTTAACTTTCATCACAAAGAAGCAAAATAGTCATTCTTTTCAAATGCACATGGACCATTTCCAAAGACAGACCACATCTATCTTTGTGTGAGGACACAAGCAAGCCTCTACATAATTCAAGAAAAATGAAATCATATTAAGCATTTTCTCTGGCCAGAAGGGACTGAAATTAGAAACCAACCTCAAAGAAAACCCCCCCAAACATTCAAACTCATGGAGATTGAATAGTAAGTATGCTATTGGGCAATGAATGGGTCCAAAATGAGATTAAGGAAGAAATCAAGAAGTTTCCAGAAAGAAATTAAAATGAACTCACAACCACCCAAAACTCATGGGACACAGTGAAGGCAGTCCTGAGAGGGAAGTTAATAGTGATACAGGCATACCTAAAAAAGATAGATACATTTCACATAACAATCTAACCCTACACCTACAAGAACTTGAAGAACAACAACAAAGACAACCCAAAGCAAGTAGAAGGAAGGAAATAACCAAGATCAGACCAGAATTAATCATTATGGAGACTAAAAGCACAATTCTAAGGATCAATAAATTCAGGAGCTTGTTACTCAGAAAGATAAACAAAATCAACAAGTCTTTAAGCAGACTCATCAAGAAAAAAAGACAGAGGACCCAAATAAACACAATCAGAAACCAAAGAAGAGATATTATATCTGATTGCACAGAAACATGAAGGATTGTAAGAAACTACTATGAAGAACTATATGCAAAGAAATTTGAAAACCTAGGTGAAATGGAAAAATTCCTAGAAAAAGATAATCTGTCAAAACTGAATGAAGAGGAAGCAGAAAGCCTAAAGAGAGCAATAACAGCTGATGAAATTGAAGCAGTAATCAAAAAACTCCTGAGACACAAAAGCGCTGGACCAGATGGTTTCATGGGAAATTTCACATAGTGCTTAAGGATGAACTATTCTTCACAGACTATTCCAAAAAACCAAGAAGATGGAAGACTCCAAAACTTTTTTATGAAGCCAGCACCATACTAATCGCAAGTCTAGATAAAGACATAACAAAGAAAGAAAACTTCAGGCCAATATCACTGATGAACATAGATGCTAAAACCTCACAATATATTGGCAAACTGCTTTCAGTAATACATTAAAAACATCTTACAGAATGATCAAGTGGGTTTCATCCCAGGGATGCAAGGGTGGTACAATATTCACAAATCAATAAACATAATACATCACATAATCAAAAGAAAGACAAAAATCACGTGATCATATCAGCAAATGCAGAAAAAGCATTTGATAAGGTACAGCACCCACTTATGATAAATACACTCAGCAAAGTGGGAATAGAGGGAGCATTCCTCAACATAATAAAGGCCATATATGAGAGACCTACAGCCAACATCATACTCAATGGTCAAAAACTAAAATCTTCCCCACTAAGATTAGGAACAAGACAAGGCTGTCCACTTTCACCACTTCTATTCAACATAGTATTGGAAGTCCTAGCCATAGCAATCAGTAAAGAAAAGGAAATAAAAGGCATCCAAATTCGAAAGAAGGAAACAAAACTGTCATTGTTTGCAGTTGGCATGATAGTGTACATAGAAAATCCTGTAGGCTCCACCCCAAAACTGCTTGACCTAGTAAATGAATTTGGCAAAACAGTGGGATACAAAGTCAATATCAAGAAATCAAAGGCATTTTTGTATACCAACAATGAAATATCAGAAACACAAATCAGGAAAAAAATCTCATTTGACATATCAACAATAAAAAGAAAATACCTAGGAATAAACCTAACCAAGGATATAAAAGAGCTGTACTCAGATATCTACACAACACTGAAGAAAGAAATTAAGGAAGACACAAATGGAAGCATATACTGTGTTGATGGATTGAAAGAATTAACATAATCAAAATGTACGTATTATCCAAAGCAGTTTATAGATTCGATGCAATACCTATTACATTCCCAATGGCATATTTCACAGATATAGAACAAACAATTCAAAAATTATATGGGACCATAAATGACCCCAAATAGTCACATGAATTTTGAAAAAGAAGAACAAAATAGGAGGCATCACAATACTTAATACCAAACTGTATCATAAGGCCATTGTAATCAATACAGAGTGGTACTGTCAAAAGAACAGACCCATGGACTAATGGAACAGCATAGAGAGCCCAGAAATAATCATAAGTTTCTATGGTCAATTAATATTTGACAAAGGTGGAAACAGCATAAAATGGAGTAAAAATTGCCTCTCCAACAAATGGTGTTGGGAGATCTGAATAGGTACATACAAAAAAAATGAAACTTGATCAGCAACTTATACCATGCACGAAAATAAATTCCAGTTGGATAAAAGACTGAAATGTAAGTTGTGACACCATAAAACTCCTTCAGAAGAACATAAGCAGGGAAGTCTCAGATATTCCATGCAGCAACATTTTCAATGATATGTCCCCTAGAGCAAGGGACATAAAAAAAAGAATGAACAAATGGGATCTCATTAAAATAAAAAGCTTCTGCACAGCTAAAGAGAACAACATTAAAATGAAAAGAGCTCCAACCATATCAGAAATCATGTTTGCCAATAATACCTCAGACATAGGTTTGTATAAACTAAGGGAAAAAAATCAAAACATACCTTGAAAGAAATGATAATGAGAACACAACAACCCAAAATCTGTGGAACACAAAGAAAACAGAACAAAGACTCACTGTATTAAGGATCATATCAAGAAACAAGAAGAAAACATTAGCAAAATGAAAAAGGAACCAAATGCTTTGGAATATATATTTGCAAATGAGAATTCAGAAAAGGGTTTGATTTATAAAATATATAAAGAACTCACATGACTCCACTCTGGGAAGACAAACAACCCAATTAAAAAATGTGTAAAGGACTTGAATAGACACTTCTCTAAGAAGCACATATAGAGGGCCCAGAGACATATGAAAGGATGCTCACTATCACTAGCCATCAGAGAGATACAAATTAAAACCACAGCAAGAAAACCTCTTCACACCAGTGAGAATGGCCATCATAAACAAATCAACAAGTGTTGGAGAGGTTGTGGAGAAAAGGTAATCCCAGTGCACTGTTGGTGGGGAATACAGACTGGTGCAACCACTGTGGAAAACAGTATGGAATTTCTTCAAGAAACTGAAAATGGAATTGCCTTTTCACCCAGCAATTCCACTGCTGTGTTCATACCTTATGAATCCTGAAACACTAATTGAAAGAACCCTATGCACCCCAATGTTCATAGCACAATTTATAATAGTAAAGTGTTGGAAGCAGCCTAGATGTCCATTGGTAAATGAGTGGATCAATAAACTATGATACATTTATACCATGAAATACTACACAGTAGAAAGAAAGAAGGCGTTCCCACCCTTGCGAGAACATCAATGGAAGTAGAAAGTATTATGCTAAGTGAAGTAAGCCAGGTGGTGAAAAACAAATACCATATGATTTCACCTATAAGTGGAGTCTAATTAACAAAACAAACTGACAAGCAAACTATAGCCCAAGGCATTGAAATTGACAACAAACTGACAGTAACCAGAGGGGAGGGTAGAGGGAAATAAATGAACAAATATGGGGTACCCATAGATGGAGCCAAGGGTGGTTGTGATTGAGGGTGCAAGGTGGGCATGGGTAGGGTCAGGGAAAGTGGTGGTGGGAAAATGGAGACAACTGTATTTGAAAATCAATGAAAAAGGTAAAGAAAAAAGAAGCAAGAAAAAGCTCAAATAAACTATATAACTTTACATTTACAGGAACTTGAAAACAAACAACAAACATACCCAAACAGAAAATAAGGAAGGAAATAATAAATATCAGAGCAGAAATAAATGAAATAGAGTCTAAATTAACATAAGAGATTAATGAATCATAGAGCTGGTTCTTTTAAAAGATAAGGAAGATTGACAATCCTTAACTAGACTCATCAAGAAAAAAAATAGAGTGGACCCAAATAAATAAAATCATAAAGCAAAGAGAAATTAGAACAGACACCAAAATATTATGATCAACTATATGCCCAAAATTTGACAATCTGAATAAAATGAATAAATTTTTAGAACATACAATCTTCAAAAACTAAAACAAATAATACTCAGACAATCTGAATAGACAGATTATACCTAGTGAAACTGAAGCAATAATAAGAAAATATCCCAAGAAAAAAAAAGCCCTGGAGCAGATGTCTTCATAGGTGAATTTTACTAAACATTTGAAGGAGAACTAACACCTATTCTCAAAGTATCTTAAAAATTTTAAGGGGAGGAAGGACTCCCAACCTAATTTTACAAGACCAGGATGACCCTGAATTCAAAACCAAATAAAGACACTACAAAAAAATAATAGGTCAATATCTGTGATAAGTACAGATGTTAAAAAACTCAACAAAATATTAGCAATTCAAAAATAACAATATATCAAAGAGATCATACACCATGACCAAGTAGGATTTACTACAGGGGTGGAAAGTAGATGTAATATACACAAATCAATAAATGTGATATATCACATAAACAAAATGAAGAATAAAAACCATGTGATCATACCAATAGATGCAGAAAAATTATTTGATAAAATCCAGCACTGATTTATGATAAAAATCTCAGCAAAGTGGTGATAGAGGGAACATATCTTAACAAAATAAAGGCCATACATGACAAACACACAGCTAACACCATACTCAATGGGACAAAAAACTGCAAGCATTCACCTTAAGATAAGGAAAAGACAAGGATGCCCACTTTTACCTCTTACACAACATAGTGTTGGAAGTCTTACCCACAGTGTACAGACAAGAAGAAATAAATGGCACCCAAATTGGAAAGGAACAAGTAATAACACCATTATCTGTAAGTGACAAGTTGCTATACATAGAGAACCATAAAGACTGAACCAAGAAAGTACTAGAACTGATAAATAAGTTAAGTAAAGTAGCATGACACAAAATTAATATCCAGAAATCAGTTGCCTTTTTATATGCCAATAATGAACTACCAGAAAAGGAAATTAAGAAAACATTCCTATTCTCAATATCGTCAAATAGAATAAAATACTTAGGAATAAATTTAACTAAAAATACAAAAGGTCTATACTTGGAAAATTATGACACCAAGGAAAGAAATTGAAAAAGATACAAATAAGTGGAAGCACAATACCATATTCACAGATAGGAAGAATTAACATCATTAAAATATCCATACTACTCCCCAAAATCTATAGATTCAATGCAGTTCCTATCAAGATACTAAGATGTATTACACAGAACTAGAACAAATATTTCATAAATTTATATGGAACCACAAAAGACCTTGAATAGCAACAACAATCTTGAGAAAGAAGAACAAATTTGGAGGAATCACACTATTTAATATCAAACTGTAAGCACATAGTAATTAAAACAGCATGCTACTGGCATAAAAACAGACACATAGATCAGTGGAATAGAAATAAACCTCCCCTTTAGAGTCAATTAATATTTGACAGGAAGCAAACACATACAATGGGCTAAGACAGTTTATTCAATAAATGGTGTAGGGAAAAATGGGCGGATATTTGCAGAAAAATAAAATTAAATCACCTTCTTACACCACACAGAAGAATAAATTCAAAAAGAATTAAAAATTTAAGTTTTGAAACCATAAAACTCATGGAAGAAAACATAGGTAGTAAAATCTCAGATATGTCTTTTAGTAATATTTTTTTCTGATATACTTCTTTAGGCAAGGGGAAAAAAGAAAGATAAATAAATGGGACTACACCAAAATAAAATAGTTTTGCACATCAAAGGAAATCATCAACAAAACAAAGAGAGAACCAAAAAATGGGAGAACATATTTGCTGATACATCTAATATAGGGTTATTATCCAAAATAAAGAACTTTTAAAACTCAATGCCAGAAAAATAAACAATGCAACTCAAAAATGGGTAAAGGACCTGAATAGACATGTCTCCAAAGAGGGCATACAGATGGCCCATAGTCTTCTGAAATGATGCTCAAAAGCACTAATCACTAGAGAAATACAAATTGAAACCATAATGAGATATCGCCTCACATCTCTTAGGAAGACTATCATCAAATCAATAAACAAGTGTGGTGAGGATGTGGAGAAAGAGGAGCCCCCATGTAGTGTTGATGGGAATGCATATTGGTGCAGCCACTGTAGAAAGCAGTATGGCATTACCTCAAAAAATTAAAAATTGCTGTACCTTATTAACCAGAAATTTCAGCTCTAAGAATTTATACAGAGAAAACTTAAACACCAGTTTCAAATAATATAAGCACCTCTATGTTCCTTGCAGTACTATTTATGATAGCCAAGATTTTTAAGCAGCCCACGTGTCTATCAGTTGGCAAGTGGATAAAACAACTATTGTACATTTATACAATGGAATACGACTTGGCCGTAAAGAAGAAAATTTTACCCTTTGAGACAGCATGGATGGACCTGGAGAATATTATGCTAAGTGAAATAAGTCACTCAGAGAAACACAAATACCGTATGATTTCACTTGTGTGGAATCTAATGAACAAACTGAACTAACTAGCAAAAGGGAGACAGACTCATAGAGAGTAGCCTCACAGCTCTAGGGGTTTGTGGAGTGGAGGGATTGAGCAAAAATTAAAAGGACTCTTGGACTCTGACAGCAGTGTTGTAATTGTGGGTAGGGGGAGAATGGGTGGAAGTGGAAGAGGATATAAGGGGGATAAATGGCAATAAGAAAAATACAATGAAAATAAAAGATGAGATTTAAAAACAAAAAACTTAAGTAGCAATACTTATATTTGAATAATAGTTTTTAAAACAGAGGTCATAGAAAGAGACAAAGAAGGACACTACATAATGATAAAGGGAGCAATTCAACAGGGGGATATAACTTTTTTAAACATATATGCACCCAGCATTTGAGCACTTGAATATGTAAAGCAAATCATGATGGACAGAAAAGGAGAGACTGACAGTTAAACAACCATAGTGGGAGATTTAACACCCCACTAACAGCAATGGAGAGAACTTTCAGGTATGTAATCAACAAAGAAACAGTGGCCTTAAATAATAAACAAGATCAGATAGACTTAATTGATATTTTCAGAGCATTTTACTCCAAAATAGCAGAATATACATTCTTTTCAAGTGCTTATGAAACATTGTGTAGGAGATATCACATATTAAGAAACAACATAAGTCTCAATAAAATCAAGATTAAAATCATATCAGGAGATCCAAGATGGAGGGGTAAGTAGAAGAAGCTACATTAACCTCCTCCCAAGACTGACCTAGAATTACAAATAAATAGTAGAAAAATCATCCAGAATAACCAATGGAACAATAGCTGGAGAGAAACCTTATAACCAGGGTCAGATGGAAGAAATCACTTCACCTTAATGTGATCAGTACAGAATGTGTAGGAGACATGAGAGAGCTGGCTGGGCTCTCATGGGTGGCAGCTGAAGTGCTGGAGTTCAGTGGTTGGGGGTTCCCACTAAGAAGTATCAGGTCTGAACTCCAAGCTGGGCTTCCAGCCTATAACACAGAGCTGGAAAAGGGACCCAGATAACATACATCTGTGAAAAGCAACAGGGTTTGTGTCTGAAAGAGATGGCTTGAGTCACAGAGAGCTTATTAAAGGGCCAACACACATAATTTCATTTGCAGCCACTTGCCGTGGGCTCTGGCAAAAGGGTATAAGAGTGGACTAGAGATGCTGGAGGAGATTCTGGGGATCCCTGTGATGAGTCATCCCCCATATTGTAGGAACTCTCTTGCTCAGTCAGTGCAGTCCCCTCCAAGTGGTATCAGCCTAAGGGGAAGCTATAGCCCCACCCACAGGAACTACTCTGCCCCACTCCATGGTGCTTAAATTTGACTGCTGATTACAGATTGACTAGATTAATAACTTGCTGGTAGCCTCCAGCAGGCTGCCTAAGACCAAACTGGCACACCATCTGACATTACTAGGGACCGATCCAGAGAGAGAAAACAAAGATGAATTCCACCACGGTTTTCTTCATGATTTGCATTCTTTTCTATCCTGCATAGCTTTTTAACATTCCTTTCTTGTCCTTCAAGTTTGTGCATATTAAGTCACTAGTTTTTATATTATAGTTTATTTCAAATCTCATATTTGCTCCCCCTTCTCTTACTCCACTTTACAATCTTTTTTCATCTTCTCATATTTGTTTTAAATTTTATATTCCCCTTGCTATAACTCATTTCCATTCCACACTTGTACTATTTCTCTGCCTTCCACCTTCTCAAAACCATTTTTCTCTTCATTTGTCATCTCACATACTTTTTCCAATTCTTAAAATACCCTTTCTCTCTCTTAACCTTTATCAACCTTTGTTCATCAGGTGTGGATATGGTTGTTATTGTTGCATTTCTCCAATTTTATTTCTGGATCTTCACTGTTTTTGTATTTCAAGTATCAATTTTACCATTCCGCTCTCCTAGTCCATTTCATTTTCCTCATGCCCTTTCTTGTTTTTATTTTAAATTTTAATTGTTCCCTATTTTAGCCTGGTTTTTATTTCTCACTCTCAGTATTCCTTCTCTCTCTATCATATTGAAATCACTTCTCTTTCCTCTAGACATCTCTTAAGTCTTCCTTCCTTCCTTCCTTCCTTCCTTCCTCTTTCTTTCTCTTTCTTTCTTTCTTTTCTCTCTTTATCTTTCTTTCCTTTCTTTCTTTCTTTCTTTCTTTCTTTCTTTCTTTCTTTCTTTCTTTCTTTCTTTTCTTTCTTTCTTTCTTTCTTTCTTTCTTTCTTTCTTTCTTTCTTTCTTTCTTTCTTTCTTTCTCTTTCTTTCTTTCTTTTCTCTCTTTATCTTTATTTCTTTCTTTCATTCTCTTTCTTTTCTCTCTTTATCTTTCTTTTCTTTCTTTCTTTCTTTCTTTCTTTCTTTCCTTTTTCTCTCTTTCTCTGTATTTCTCTTTCTTTCTTTCTTTCTTTCTTTCTTTCTTTCTTTCTTTCTTTCTCTTTCCCCCTCTTATTCCCCTCCTGCCTATCATAATCTTTGCTCATTGTTATTGATAGTGCAGTGTGGGATCCTTTTCTCCAGTTTCATTAATATTTTTTCTTCTCTCTCTCTTTTTTTTTACATTTCTGTTTAAATCTAATACTGTATGCTTCCCTTCCCTTATTCCATTCTGCCTTCTCCCCTCCCTTTTCATTTATGAGGTAAATTTTTCTCACCATAAGAAGTTCACACCATAAACCCAAGGAGTTAGAACACATCAATTTAAGAAGCAGAGGCTAACAAGAAGAGTCTCACAAACAATGGGAATACAAAGAAATATCCCCAAATGAAAGGAAAGGAGGAAGCTTCAGAAAGAATGCTAAATGAAATAGAGGAAACTCAACTATCAGATATTGAGTTCAAAGCAATGGTTATCAGGAAGCTCAATGAGCTCACATAGCATTACCAAAAATTACAGAGAAACTACAGTGAACTCACTGCAAACCATATCAACCTGAAAAAGGAAATAGAAACTATCAACAAAGGCCAAGAAGAAATGAAGAATACAATTGTGGAATTGAAGAACACAGTAGAAGGAATCAAAAGCAGGCTAGATGAAGCAGAGATTGGATCAGTGAGTTGGAGGACAAGGTAGAAAAAAACACCCAGAAAGAGCAACAAAAGGAAAAGAGTCTCAGTAAGAATGAAAAGGGGTTAAGGGAAATGCAGGACAACATGAAATGCAATGATACCCATATAATAAGGGTACCAAAACAAGAAAAAGAAGAGCAGGAAATAGAAAACCTATTTGAAAAAGTAATGATGGAAAACTTCCCTAATTTGATGAGAGAAAAAGTCACACAAACCCAGGAAACACAGAGAGTACCAATCAAGAGAACCCAAAGAGGCCCACTTCAAGACACATCATAATTACAATGGCAAAATTCCAAGACAAAGAGAATCTTAAAGGCAGTAAGGTAAAAACAGGAAGTAGCATATAAGGGAGCCCAGATAAGACAAGCAGCTGACTTCTCAATGGAAACACTCCAAGCCAGAAGGGACTGGAAAGAAATATTTCAAGTAATGAAAACCAGAGGCTTGCAACAAGACTACATTCTCCAGCAAGGATTTCAATTAAAATGGAGGGCCAAATAAGGAGCTTCCCAGACAAAACAAGCCTCAAAGAATATACCTCCTCCCAACCAGTTCTTCAAGAGATGCTGAATGGTCCACTTTAAGAACAGGAAGAAAAACAGTGAGAGAGAGAGGAACAGAGGTATGAATAAAAGGCAATGAATAAATACCCATTAATAATAACCTTAAGTGTAAATGGATTAAATGCCCCAATCAAAAGACATAGAACAGCTGAATGGAGAAGAAATCATGACCAATACATATGTTGCCTAGTAGAGACTCACCTCAGAACAAAAGATCTACACAGACTGAAAGTGAAGGGCTTGAAACAAATATTCTGGGAAAATGGACAGAAAAAAAAAACTGGGGCAGCAATTTTGATATCAGAAAAAATAGACTAAAAAAAAAGAGCCATATAAACAAACCCAGAAGGTCACTTCATAGTACTAAAGGGGAGAATCCATTAAGAAGACAAAAACATTGTAAATATATATGCACCAACATAGGAGCACCCAAATACATAAGAAAAATCTTGTAGGACTTCAAGAAAAATATTGACAGCAGCACAATTATAGTAGGGGATTTTAACATCCCATTGTCAAAAAATGAATAGATCTTCCAGACAAAATAGTAACAAGGACATTATGGCATTGAACAATGCCCTAGATGAGATGGACTTAACTATATCTCTATCTATCTATCTATCTATCTATCTATCTATCTATCTATCTTTTAATTCCAAAGCAATGAAATACAAATTCTTTTCAAATGCACATGGACAATTTTCAAAGATAGACCACATGATAGAACACAAAAACAAGCCTCAACAAATTAAAGAAAATTGAAATCATATCAAGCATTTTCTCTTACCAGCAGGGACTGAAACTATAAGCCAGCCTCAAAGGAAAAACCCCCAAACACTCAAACTCAAGGAGATTGAATAGCATGCTATTCAATAATGAATTAGTAAAGAATGAAATTAGGGAAGAAATAAAAAAGTTTCTGGAAACAAATGAAAATGAACTCACAACAACCCAAAACTTATGGGACACTGCAAAGGCAGTCCTGAGAGGGAAGTTCATGGTGATACAGGCCTACCAAAAAAAGATAGAAATGTTTCAAATAACAACCTAACTCCACACCTGTAAGAACCTGAGGAACAACTACAAATACAGGCAGAACAAGTAGAAAAAAGGAAACAACCATGATCAGGGTAGAATTAAACAACATAGAGGCTAAAAGCACAATTCTAAGAATCAATAAACCCAGGAGCTGTTTTTTTTTTTTTAAATAAACAAAACCAACAAGACTTTAAGGAGACTCATCAAGAAAAAAAACAGAGGACCCAAATAAACACGATCAGAAATGAAAGAGGAGAGATTACATCTGATTGCACAGAAACACAAAGATTCATAAGAAATTACTACAAAGACTTATATGCCAAAAAATTTGAAAACCTTGGTGAAATGGGCAAATTACTGGAAAAAGATAATCTTCCAAAACTGAATGAAGAAGCAGAAATCCTGAACATATGAATAATAGTTGATGAAATTGAAACAATAATAAAAAAGCATCCAACACAAGAAAGCCCTGGACCAGATGGTTTCAGAGGAGAATTTTACAAAGCATTTAAGGAAGAGCTAACCCTGATCCTTTACAGACTATTACAAAAAATCTAAGAAGACCGAAGACTCCTAAACTGTTTTTATGAAGCCAGCATCATCCTAATCACATCTAGATAAAGACATAACAAAGAAAGAAAACTTCAGGCCAATGTCAGTGAGGAACATAGACACTAAAATCCTCAACAAAATATTGGTGAATTGCATCCAGCAATACGTCAAAAACATCTTACAGCATTAACAGTTTTATCCCAGGTATGCAAGGATGGTACAATATTTGCAAATCAATAAGGGTAGTACATCACATAAACAATATGAAAGACAAAAATCACATGACCATATCCATAGATTTGGAAAAAGCTTTTGATAAGATACAGCACCAATTTATGATAAAAGCACTTAGAAAAGTGGGAATAGAGGTAGCATTCCTCAGCATAATAAAGGCCATATAAGAGACATCTACAGCCAACATCAAAATTAATGGGCAAAAACTTAGAGCTTTATCCCTAACATCAGGAACAAGACAAGGATGCCTGCTTTCACCACTCCTATTCAACATAGTATTGGAAGTCTTACTGACAGTAATCAGACAATAAAAAGAAATAAAAGTCATCCAAATTGGAAAGGAGGAAGTAAAATTGTCATTGTTTGCAGATGAACATGATAGTGTACATAAAAAATCCTATAGACTCCACCAAAAAAACTACTCTACCTAATAAATTAATTTGCCAAACACAGTGGGATACAAAGTCCATATCATAAATCAAAGACATTTTTGCACACCAACAATGAAATATCAGAAATGGAAATCAGGAAAACAATCCCATTTGACATAGCAACAAGAAAAATAAAGCACCTAGGAATAAACCTAACCTAGGAGGTAAAAAACCTGTATTCAGAAAACTATACAACACTGAAGAAATATATTAAGAAAGAGACAAACAAATGGAAGCATGTACCATGTTCATGGAATCAAAGAATTAACATCATCATAATTTCTATACTACAGAAAGCAATTTATAGATTCAATGCAATCCCTGTTAAAATACCAATGACATATTTCAAAGATATAGAAAAAAACATTTTAGAAATTTATATGGAACCATAAACAACCCTGAATAGCTGCAGCATTTGAGAAAAAAGAATAAGGTAGGAGGGATCATAACACCTGATATCAAACTATACTACAAGGCCACTGTAATCTAAACAGCCTGGTACTGGCATAAGAACAGGCACATAGACCAATGAAACAGAACATAAAGCTCAGAAACAATACCAATTCTCTGTGTACATAATATTTGACAAAGGGGCAGGAGCATAAAATGGAGTAAAAATAACCTCTTCAACAAATTGTGGTAGAAAAGCTGGACAGCTACATGCAAAATATGAAACTTGATTACCAACTTACACCATACACAAAAATAAACTCAAGGTGGATAAAAGACTTAAATATAAGTCATGACACCATAAAAGTCCTAATGGAAAACACTGGCAGGGAAATCTGAGACATTCCATGCATCAACATCTTCACTGATATGTCCCCTAAAGCTAAGGGTATAAAGGAAAGAATAAACAAATGGGACCTCATCAGTTAAAAAGCTTCTGCCTGACTAAAGAAAACATTACAATGAAAAGACAACTAACTATATGGGAAAACATATTTGTCAATGATACATTGGACCAGGGTTTGATCTCCAAAATATATAAAGAATGCACATGACTCTACTCCAGGAAGACAAAAAACCCAATTAGAAACTGGGCAAAGGAGGGCCCAGAGACATATCTCCAAGGAGGGCCCAGAGACACATCTCCAAGGAGGGCCCAGAGACACTTCTCCAAGGAGGACATACAGAGGGCCCCAGAGACATATCAAAAGATGCTCTGCATCACTAACCACCAGAAAGATGCAAATTAAAACCACAATGAGATACCTCTTCAAACCAATAAGAATGGCCATCATAAACAAATCAACACACAACAAATGTTGGAGAGGATGTGGAGAAAAGGGAACCCTATTGCACTGTTGGTGTGAATGCAGACTGGTGCAGCCACTGTGGAAAACAGTGTGGACTTTCCTCAGAAAACTAAAAATGGCACTGCCTTTTGTTCCAGCAATTCCACTGTTGTTGGTACTATATCTGAAGAGCCCTGAGACACCAATCCAAACAAACCTATGCACTCTAACATCCCTAAAAGTATAATTTACAGCAGCAAAGTGCTGGAAGCAATCTAAGTGCCCAAAAGTACATGAATGGATCAAAAACCATGATACATTTACACAATGGAATACTAAGCAGAAGAGAGAAAGAAGGAGCTCCTATCCTTTGCCACAGCATGGATGGAACTGGAGAACATTTGTGTTAAGTGAAATAAGGCAGGCAGTGAGGGACAAATACCATAAGATCTCACCTTTAACTGGAACATAATCAACAAAAGAAAAAAAGCAAACAAAATATAACCATAGACATTAAAATTAAGAACAATCTAACAATAACCAGAGGGGAAGGTGGAGGGGACAATGGGGGAAAGGCTTTTCAGAAACTACTATAAAGGACACATTGACAAAGCAAGGGGGAGAATGGAAGCAAGGAAGGGAGGTTGGTTTGGGTGGGTTTAGATGGTATGGTGGGGGGCTAATGCAGACAACTATAGTTGAACAACAATAAAGTAACTAAAAAAATAAAATGGAGTGCAAAATAAGGAGTTTCCCAGGCAAAAAAAAAAAAAAAGGCTAAAAGAGTGCATGTCCTACAAACCAGCATTGCAAAAGATGCTAAGGGGACTGCTGTAAGAAGATGAAGAAAAAGGGAGGGGAAGGAATGAGCGAGATGGGGAGAGGGAAAGGGAGAGGGAGTGGAAGAGGGAAAGGGAAAGGGAAGAGGGAAAAAGAAACATAGGTACACAGAGAAAAATGGCAAGAATAATACCTAAAATAATAACCTTATGTAATTGGTTTAAGTGTGCCAATCAAAAGACATAGACAGTTGAATGATTAGCCAATGACATTGTAATTGAGAACAGGCTGACAGTGATCAGAGGGGAGAGGGGAGGAGATAATGGGGGAAAAAGGTCAAGGGTTTGCAGGAACAATTATAAAGGACACATGGACAATAACGGGGGGTGGGGAGGGCTGGGGTGGAGGGAAGAGGTGGGGGGAAAGGGCAGAAAACTGTACTCTGTACTCGAACAATTAAAAAAAAAAAGACATGCATATATACTGTCTACAAGAGACCTACCTCAGAACCAAAATTCTACACAGACTGAAAATGAAGGGATGGAAAAAATATTCCAAGCAAATGAACATGAAAAAACCTGGGTAACAATACATATGTATGACAAAATAGATTTCAAGACTAGGGCATTAGAGAGACAAATTAGAACACTTCATAATATTTAAGGGAATAATCCATCAAGAAGATACAACCCTTGTAAACATATGGGCACCCAACACAGAAGCACCCAAATATGTAAGAAAAATCCTGGAAGACTTCAAGACAGATGTTGAAAGCAACACACTCATAGTAGGGGATTTTAACATTGTCAAAAATGGATAGATATTCCAAGCAAAGAATGAGCAATGATATTGTGGCATTGAATGGTACTCTAGATTAAATTAACTTAATTGATATATACCTAACCTTTCACCCCAAAGAAACAATTTATACATTCTTTTCAAATGCACATGGAACATTTTCAAAAATAGAACACATTATAGGACTCAAACAAGCTTTAAAAAATTCAAGGCAATTGAAATCATGTCAAGCATCTTCTTGGATCACAAAGGCTTGAAACCAGAAACCAACCTCAAGGAAAAAACTCAGCAACATACAGATTCATGGAGACTGAATAACATGCTATTAAATAATGAATGGGTTAACAATGAGATCAAGGAAGACATCAAAAAGTTTCTGGAAAAAAGTGAAAATGAACAAACAAGAGCCCCAAACCTATGGGACACAGTGAGGGCAGTTTTGAGAGGGAAGTTCATATCAATAAAGACCTACCTAAAAAGATAGAAACATTTCAAATAAACAGCCTAACCCTACATCTACAAAAACTAAAGGAACAGATCAAACAAAGCCTAGAGTAAGTAGAAGAAAGAAAATAGTCAAGATCAGAGGAGTATTAAACAATATAGAGACTAAAAGAACAATTCAAAGGATCAATAAATGCAGGAACTGGTTCTTTAAAAAGATAAACAAAATCAACAAACCTTTAAGCAGATTCATCAAGAAAAAAGAGAGAAGATCCAAATAAATAAAATCAGAAACAAAATTGTATTACAAATGATACTACAGCAATACAAAGGATTGTAAGAAATTGCTATGAACAACTATATGCCAAGAAACTGGACAACCTTGGCAGAATGGAAACAAGTCTAGAAACATATAATCTTCTAAAGCAGAATCAAGAAGCAGCAGAAAGCTTGAACAGACTGATAACAACTAGTGAAATTGAAGCAGTAGTCAAAAAACTCCTGGCACACAAAAACCCTGGACTGGATGACTTCACAGGCAATTTTATCAAACATTTAGGGAAGAACTAACTCCTATCCTTTCAAACTATTCCAACAAATTGAGGAATAGGGAAGGCTCCTAACCTTGTTTTAGAAGGCAGCTATTACCCTAATTCTAAAACCAGATAAAGACACAACAAAGAAAGAAAACTATAGCCAATATCACTGATGAACATATATGTTAAAATCCCAAAAAATATATTAGCCAACAGCCTTCAGCAATAATTAAAAAGATCATACACCATGACCAAGTCAGACTCATTCCAGGGATGCACGGATGGTATAATGTTCACTAATCAATAAAAGGAATACACCACATAAACAATGAAAGACAAACACCACATGATCATGTCAACAAGTGATGAAAAAGTATTTAATAAAGTAGAGCACCCATTTATGATAAAAACACTCAGCAAAGTAGGAATAGAGCAAGCATATTTCAAAATAATAAAGGCCATATATGAGAAACCTACAGCCAAAATCATACTCAATGGACAAAATCTAAAAGCTTTCCCCCTAAAATCAGGGAAATTACAAGGGCATCTGCTTTCACCACTTTCATTCAACATGATTTGGAAGTTCTAGCCACATTGATCAGACTAGAAAAAAAAGCATTCAAATTTTAAAGGACATAGTAAAACAGCCATTATTTGAAGATGACATGATAGTGTACACAGAAAATTCTATGGACTCTGCCAAAAAACTACTTGACCTAATAAGCAAATTTGGCAAAACACTGGAGCACAAAGTCAATATTCAGAAATCAAAAGGCATTTTTGTAAACCAACAATGAAATATCAGAAATAGCAATTAGGAAAAATCCCATTTACTATAGTAACAAGAAAAGTGAAGTACCTAGGAATAAACTTAACCAAAGCAGTAAAAGACCTGTACTCAGAAAACTATACATAACTGAAGAAATAAATTAAAGAAGATACAAATATATGGAAGCATATACTACATTCATGGAATGGAAGAGTTAATGTCATTAAAACGTCCATACTACCCAAAGCAATCTACAGATCCAACTCAATCCCTATTAAAATATCAATGATGTACTTCACACATTTAGAACAAATATTTCAACAATTTATAGGGAACCATAAATGACCCTGAATAGCCTCAGCAATCTTGACAAAGAATAACAAAATATGAGGCATCACAATAAATGATATCAAAGTATATTACCAGGACACTGTATCATAATAGTCTGGTACTGGCATAAGAACAGACACATAGACCAATGGAATAGAATAGAAAGCCCGGAAATAAACCCAAACCTCTATGGTCAATTAATATTTGAAAAGGGGACAGGAGCATAAAATGGAGTAAAAATAGCCTCTTCAAAAGATGGTTTTGGGAAAACTGGACCGGTACATGCAAAAACATGAAACTGAATCACAATTTTACACTATACACCAATAAACTCTAAATTGATAAAAGGCTTAAACATAAGTGTGACACCATAAAAGTCTTAGAGGAAAACATAGCTAGTAAAATTTCAGATATCCCACATAGCAATGTTTTTGCCCGTACATAATCTAGGGCAAGGGAAATAAAGGAAAGACTAAACAAATGGGACTACATCCAATTAAAAACCTTCTACATAACTAAAGAAAACATGATCAAAATGAAAGGGAAATGAACCGTATAAAAAAAAACACATTTGCCAACGATACTCAAGACAAGGGTTTGATCTTCAAAATATATATCATACAACTTTATGCCAGGAAGATGATCAATCCAATTTAAAAAAATGGACAAAGGACCTGAACAGTCACTTTTCCAAGGAAGACATACAGAGGGTCCATTGTCATATGAAAGAATTCCCAACACCACTAGCCATCAAAGAGATACAAATTAAAACCACAATGAAATACCACTTCACAATGGTCAGAATGGACATCATTAACAAATCAACAAACAAAAAGTGATGGCAAGGTTGTGGAAAAAAAGGAATGGTAGTACACTGTTGGTGGGAATGCAGACTAGTGCGGCCATTGTGGAAAACCGTGGAATTTTCTCAGAAAACTGAAAATGCAACTGAATTTTGACCCATTGATTCCACTCCTGGGATTATACCCTAAGAATCCTGAAACACCAATTCAAAATAACCTATGCATCCCAATGTTCATAGCAGCACTGTTTATAATAGCCAAGTGCTGGTAACTGTCTAAATGACCATCAGTAAATATGTGGATCAAAAAACTGCGGTACATTTTCACAATGGAATACAACACAGCTGAAAGAAAGAATGAACTCCTACCATGTGCGATAGCATGGACAAAACTGGAGACTATTATGCTAAGTGAAATAAGCCAGTTAGTGAAAGACAAATACCATATGATCTCACCTATGAAGAATCTAGTGAACAAGACAAACAAACCAGCAAAATAGAACCAGAGGTATGAAAACAAGCAACAGGCTACAGAAATCAGAGGGGAGGTCAGAGGGGACAAGAGGGAAAAGAAGGGGAAGGGTCTAGTCAATGAACAGGTATAAATGACCCATGAGACATGGACAACAGGGTTGGCTTTGACTGTAGGATGGGTCCTGAACAGGGCAGGGGAAAGCAATGGTGAAAAATTGGGAAAATTGTGATAGAAGAAAAATTAAAAAATAAAATCATATTGAGTATCTTCACTCTTCTGTGAATGCAATGTTTTGAACATAGAAATTCAGTAAAAATCTCTTAAAACCATATAGAAGCTATACTATGATACATTTACACAATGGAATTCTATGCAGTAGAAAGAAAGAAGGAGCTCCTTCCTACCCTTAGCAACAGCATGGAGGGAACTGGAAAGCATTATGTTAAGCAAAATAAGTCAGGCAGTGAAAGACAAATACTGTATGATCTCACCTTTAACAGGAACCTAAACAACAACAACAAAACAAACAAACAAGCAAATTATAACCAAAGACACTGAAACAGAGAAAAGGCTGACAGTGACCAGAAGGGAGTGGGGAGGGAATTTCAGGGGAAAAGGGGAAGGGTTTACAGGAACAAGTATAAAGGACACCTGGACAAAAACAAGGGGAGGGGGGTGGAAACAGGAGGGAGATGGGAAGGGCTGGAGGTATGGACTGGGATGGGAGTAAAAGGCTGAAAACTGTCCTTGAGCAACAATTAAAATGAAAAAATATTGCATAGAAGCTATACAAAATGTTAGTAAATAATGAATGGGTTAACAATGACATTAAGTTAGAAATCAAAAGATACCTCAAAATAAATGAAAAGTGAAAACAAAACACAAAAATCTATGGGACACAGTACAAACAGCCCTTAGAGGAAAATTAAATGTAAATGAAACTTTACACTGAAGGTAACTGAAGAAAACAACAAATTAACTGAGACTGAGTGGAAGAAAAGGAATAAGAAAGATCAGAGAAGAAATGAATGAAATAAAGTCTAAATAATGAGTACAAAACATCAATAAAACAAAGCTGGTTCTTTGAAAAGATACAAAAGATCAACTAACCTTTAACCAGCCTCATCAAGGAAAAAGAGGTGATCCAAAAAATATGAGAAATGGATAAGAAGTAACAACAGCATCAAAGAAACATAAAGGATTCTAAGAAAATATTATAAATAACTATATATTAACAAATTGGACAATCCAGAGGAAATGGATAAATTCATAGAAACATGCAGTCTTCCAAAACTGAATCAGAAAGAATTAGTTAAATGAACAGACAGATTACAACTAGTAAAACTGAAGAAGTAATCAAAATCTCTCAGGAAAAAAAAAAGTCCCAGACCAGACAGCCAAGCTCATTTTACAGGGCCAGGGTTATCTTAATCCCAAAACCGATAAAGACACTGCAAAGAAAGAAAAATATAGACCAAAATCCTAATAAATATAGATAGTAAAATCTTCAAAAACTTTAGGAAAGATGTCCAGCAATACATTAAAATGATCATACATGAGCAAATGGGATTTATTCCTGGGATACACAGTTATTATAATATCTACAAATCAATAAATTTGATAAACCACAAAAATAGAGGATAAAAACCACATGATCATGTCAATGGATGCAGAAAAAGCATTTGATAAAATCAAGCATCAGTTATGATAAAGACTGTTAGCAAAGGGAGAATAGAGGGATCATGCCTTAATGTAATAAAGGCCACATATGACCAACACAGAGCCAAAAATCATATTCAATGCACAAATCTAAAAGCATTTCCCTTAAGATCAAAACAAGACAGGGATGTCTGCTTTCACCATTGTTATTCAACATACTTATGGAAGTCAGGGCCAAAGAAGGAGAAATAAAAGTCATTCAATTTGGAAAGAAAGGAGTAAAATTGCTATTATTTTCAGGTGACATTTTACTGTATATAGAGAACTCTAATGATTCCACCAAAAAACTACTACGACTGATAAGTGAATTCAGTAAAGTAGAACAATAGAAAATAAATATTCAGAAATCTGATTCATTTTTACACACCAACAATGGATTATCAGAAAGTGAAACTAAGAAAACAATCTCACTTACAATTGCTTCAAAAGATACAAAATATCTAGGAATAAATTTAACTAAGGATGTAAAAGACCTATACTCAGAAAATCATAAGACAATGAAGGAAGAAACTGGAGAAGATTCAAATAAGTAGTAGCACATAGTGTATTCATGGATAGAAGGAATTACCATCATTAAAATGCCCATATTCCCCAAAGCAATCTATATTATTACTGCAATTCCTATCAAGATACCAATGGTGTATTTCACAGAACTAGAAGAAATATTCCAGATATTTATAAGGAACTACAAATGACACAGAAAAGTCACAATTATCTTGATAAAAAACAAAGTTAGAGGAATCATGTGACCTGATATGAAGCTATACTAGAAGGCCATAGTAATCAAATAACATAGCACTGGCATAAAAGCAGACATTTAGATCAATGGAACAAAATAGCCCAGAAATCAATCCACACTTTTATGGTTAATTAATATTTGAGGAAGGAAGAAATGACATACAATGGGATAATGACTGTGTATTCAATAAATGGTGCTGGGGAAATTGGACAGATACTTGCAGAACAATGAAACTATGCCACATTCTTACATGATAAACATGAATAAACTCAAAATGGATTAAAGGGTTAAATATTAGACTTGAAAGCACACAAATGTTAGAAGAAAACATAGACAGTAAAAATGGTGGATATTTCTTGTAGCAATATTTTTTCTGATATATCACATCAGGCAAGGGAAATAAATGAGAAAATGAACAAGTGGGACTACATCAAAATAAAAAGATTTCTGCATAGCAAAGGAAGCCATCAACAAAGTGAAAACCACTGAATGGATGCCCTGTCTGGTGTGGCTCAGTGGATTGAGCGCTGGCCTGTGAACCAAAGGGTTGCTAGTTTGATTCCCAGTCAAGGCACGTGCCTGGGTTGCTGGCTATTTCCCAGTATGGGGCACTTGAGGGGCAACCAAACATTGATGTTTCTCTCCTTCTCTTTCTCCCTCTCTTCCCCTCTCTCTAAAAATAAACAAAAAACATGTTTCTTTAAAAAAGAAAAGAAAACCACTGAATGGGAGAACAAATTTGCCAATACATCTGAAAAGGCTTAATATGCAATATTTATAAGAAACTTATAAAACTCAACACCAAAAAAAAAAGCTGACAAACAATCCAATTAATATATGAGCAAAGGACCTGAATAGACATTCTTCCCAAGAGGACATACAGATAGCCAATAGACATATGAAAGAGTGCTCATCATCACTAATCCTCAGAGAAATGCAGTTGAAAACCACAATGAGATAATCACTTCACACCTTTCAGAATGGCTATTGTCAGCAAATTAACAAACAACAAGTGTTGGTGAGCATATGGAGATAAGAGAACCCTTGTGTACTGTTTGTGGGAATAGAGAGTGGTACAGCCACTGTGGAAAAATGTATTAAGTTACTTCAAAAAATTAAAAATTGAATTGTCTTATGACCCATCAATTCCACTTCTGGGGTTTTATATGACCAAAACCAAAACACTAATTCAAAAGAATATATGCATCCCTATGTGCATAGCAGCATTATTTACAATGCCCAAGATTTTGGAGCAGCCAAGTGTGTACAAGCACATAAGTAGATAAAAAAGCTTTGAATATTCAAATAATGGACTACCACTCAGCCATAAAAAATAAGAAAATCTTACTTTTTTTGTGACAGTATGGATAAATTTGGAGAGTATTATGCTAAGTAAAATAATTCAGTGAGAAAAACACATGTGCCATACCATTTAACTTATACATGGAATCTAAAACAAACAAACAAAGTAAAGACAGGCTCATGGATACAGAGAACAGACTGACAGCTGTCAGAAGGGAGTGTGTTGGGGACTGCATGAAAGGAATGCAGAGATTAAGCAAAGGAAAAATGAAAGACTCAGACACAGACAACAGTTTGGTGATTGCCAGAGGAAAGAGGATTATGGGGAAGTAAAAGAAGGTAAAACTGGGGACACGTGATGGTGCAAGAAGACTGGACTTGGGTGGTAAACACACTATACAATATACAGATAATATATTGTCGAATTGTGTATCTGAAATACACACACACACACACACACATATAATTTTATTAATCAATGTAACCACAATAAATTCAGTTTTAAAAAGTAAACAAACAAAAAAACCCAGACATATAAATCAATGAAAAAGATTAGAAAGCCCCAAAATAAACCCACATGTATATGGTCAATTGATATTTGACAAAGGAGGAAAGAACATACAATGGACTAAAGACAGTCTATTCAATAAGTGGTGTTGGAAAAACTGGGAGCATACATGCAAAAAAAAAATGGAACAAGACCTCCTTCTTACACCATATACAAGAATAAACTTAAAGTGAATTAAAAAATTAAATGTAAGACTGGAAACCATAAAACTCCTAGAGAAAAACATAAGCATTAAAATTTCTGACAATTCTCTTAGCAATATTTTTTAATGATATATTTGCTCAGTCAAGGCAAGTGAAAGAAAAAAAATAAACAAATGGGATTTCATCCAACTAAAATTTTTTTGCACAGGGAAGGTAACCAGCAGCAAAATGAAAAGATAACATTCTGAATGGGGGGAAGTATCCTCCAATGATGTACCTGATAGGGGGTTAATAACCAAAATTTATAAAGAATTCACACAAATCGATACCAAAACAAACAAATGAAAAATTCAATTAAAAAATAGGCAGAGGTTGTTCAACATCACTAATCATCATATAAATACAAATTAAAACCACCATGAAATACCACCTGATACCTGTCAGAGTGGTTATCATCAATAAACCAACAAACAATAAGTGTTGGTTAGGATGTATAGAAATGGGAACCCTATGCACTGTTGATGGGAGTACAGATTGGTGCAGCCACTATGGAAAACATTTTGGAGGTTCAAATTAAAAGTGGATTAGCCTTATGATCCACCAATTCCACTTGGATATATATTCAAATAAACACAAAACACTACTCAAAAAATATATGCACCCCTATATTCACTGAAGCATTATTTACAATAGCCAAGATTTGGAAGCAACCCAGGTTTTTATCAATAGATGGGTGGATAAAGAAAAAGTGATACCTATATACAATGGAATATTACTTGATCATAAAAAGAAAGAAATGTTAATATTTGTGACAGCATGGATGAATCTGGAAGGTAATGTGTTAAGTGAAATAAATCAGTCAGTAAAAGACGAATATATGATTTCACTCACAAGAAGAATCTATAGAACAAAGTAAATGAATAAACATCATTGAAACAGACTTGTAGTTACAGAGAACAGACTGATGGTTGCCAGAGAAGAGGGGGTTGAATAACTGGATGAAAAAGGTGAAAAGATTAAGAAGTGAAAATTGGTAGTTACAAGTAGTCACAGGGATGTAAAGTATGGCATAGCAGATATAGTCAACAATATTGTGATAACTATGTATGGTGCCAGATGGGTACTAGATTTATTAGGGAAACACTTTGTAAAGTATATGATTGTCTAACTACTATGCTGTACACCTGAAGCTAATAGAAACTAATACTGAATGTAAAGTAAAATTAAAAATATTTTTAAAATTTAAAAATAAATGAATAAATGACTGGGAGAATGAGGCATTAGGCAGGGGCAGGGCAGCTGGCCAAGGCTGACTCCACCTTTTGTTTAGTTCTGCCCCCACAGCAACTTCTCTATGAATGTTCATTCAGTAGCCTATCTGATGGCATATACAAAGGTTCTAGTTTCTGGGAGAAACAGTTATTACTGCTGTTGTTTGTCAGCTTCGTGTTCTGACCTGATGATCCTTACACCAGCAGAAGTAATTTAGATGGGGTAGAACATTGGTTTCTTTTCAAGTGCCCACAGAAACTTTGACATGTAGATAGTCCAGACATACACACATGTCCACATATCTGAATCTAGAAATGTCTATTTTTAAGCAGTATGAGCTTGTTTTCACTCAGGATAATTTCCACCTTGTTAATAGAGAGTTGGGTTTATATAGGTGGCCATCTCTTCACTCAGATGTCTTGAGGGAAAGGTACATGAATGACCTATTTTTAGTGTAGTACAGATTTTGAGACAGGAAATATGCCTTCCATTTATGGACACAATGAATTTGATTATTAGTTTGATCCAAATTTTACTTTTTAGAACAAGGAAAGATTTTTCAGGGTAAGTGAATGAACTTGTTCAGGCAAGTCCACAGTAGACTTAAGCAAACACAAAATGTATACTTATTTTCCAAGCTATAATTAATTCATCTTTTCAGCAAAATTGCTGATTGCCTTCTATAAGCCACACATGTGCTAAGGCCAGGGGTTCACCAAGACCAGTGAAACCAGTAAGTTGCTTTCACCTTAGAGAAAATGTATGCTCATACATCTGAAGTTTAAGGAGATGGGTTCTTGTGGGTTATGGGATGCAGGAAGAGGGTCAGGCCTGTCTAGCAAAATGCATGATGACTGGTTAGGCTTGAGAAATCAGGAAGACTTTCCTTCAGGCAGATAGCAGGCTCAATTCTGACATGGAAGACCACACAGACAGCTACTTCTTTTTTCCTTAAGTAGTTAGAAAAGGGAGAATGTTCAGCTAGAAGGGAATGTGATCTAGTGCCACCAAAGAGGTGTGATTTTTAGATTGGTGCCACTTTTTCTCCCTTGCTCCCCAAACCCAGGATACCCTCTGAACCCTAGAGCTGAGGCCTGTCTCCTTAATTTTCATATTTTTATACAGAAGTGTGGCCCACTGTTTCCATGACAATGCTCAGTTGGAGTCACTTGGTGAAATCTTACCTAACAGGCAGAACCAACTTGTCATTTCCTGGGAATAAAATTTGAATTTACAGAAAAGGTAAGTTCTCTGAGACCATGGCTTGTGGTGTGTGAATGTGGGGAGGAGTAGAGTTGGTAACAGGTAAGGGTTTGAGGAGGTGGGAGTGGGCCTTTGGAGACTGTGGTTGAGCTGATTGAGGAGGGCTGCCTAAGTGTTATTAAATGACTCTGGGGACACAAAATATCTGCTTCTTAACTTTTCAGTGTGGTTTTGTTCGCAGGGTATTACATTATTACTCTTTAAATGGAGCTTGAAATTTCTCACATTACTCTATCCCCAACCCAAACCCATTCATTTCATTCTATGAAGGACGCACAATGTTAGTTTTTAAAAATCCTCACTTGAGGACACATTTTTTCATTGCTTTCAGAGGGGCAGGAAGAGGGTTGGGGGAAGAGAGAGAGAGAGAAGGAGAGAGGGAAGAAGAAGGAGGAGAAGGAGGAGAAGGAGAAGAAAGAAGACGAAGATGAAGAAGAAGAAGGAGGAGGAGAAAGAAGAAAGAAAAAGAAAGAAGAAGGAGGAGGAGGAGGAAGAAAGAGAGGAGCATTGATTGCTTGCCTTTTCACATGTGCCCCAACCAGGCATCAAACTTGCAACCTGGGTATGTGCCTTGACTGGGAATTGAACCCGCAACTCTTTGGTCTATGGAATGATGCTCCATCCAACTGAACCACACCAGCCAGGACACATATATGTTAGTTTTGATCAGGTTTTGAAATCCTGGAAGAAACTATGCCAGCTTGGGCTCACAGTCTTGGTGGGTGGGATATGGGGATTTGGTTCACTCTCTTTCTCTTTAGTGTCCTCCATGTTTTTTGTGACAAACATGCACTGCTTCTAATAAAACCTCAGCAAACTTGAAGGCATGTTAGAAGTCTTACACCAACAATTTTATTTTTCAAAAAGAGGAAGAAAGAAGACAGATTTCCTAGGATAACTTTCCCAAGTCCCCTTGATCAGCATGTCAACTGTGCATTCACTCTTTGAATAGGCCTATCCAGGCTGAGCTGAGCTACAGGAGGCTCACGAGATATGGAGCCTTCTGTCATCCCATTCCCCCACCACACACATTGAGCTCCCAGCAGAGGTCCAGACATCTAATCCATGAAATTTTGCTCACCTTGGGCACTTCTAAAGCAGGTATTGTGTGAAGGGCCATGGAGCTCAGTGGAGGGAACAAGGTTCTTCCTGGGCCTGGGCAAGAGGTGTGTTCAGACTCTCCTCTTTCTGCCTCCTGTGCTATGAATACCTGATCCTCCATCTTGTTTGGCCTCAGGACCTCCTTCTCACCTCTGCCTTGCTAACCTCAGTCCCACTCAGTAGCAGGTATAAGAGGTGAGTGGCATCCTGCAGTAATCAGTGGGTAGGAGCTCTGGTGTAGAGGGGCTGAAATGAGCAGGGATGGTTTCTTTTGATGTCTTTTTACAGCTTCCCCAGGATCCCACAAATTCAGGCACTTTGAAATAGTTAACAAAGGAAAAAGAGACATGTTAGAGCAGTTTTGTGAGCCAGAGCATCAGTCAACTGTTTCCAGTTTTAGGAGGACCCACATTGTCTTGGGGTTTATATTTTCTGCTCTGATAACTAGGTTATCATTCCTGAAGTGTTTCCCTTTGATACAGAAAAAACCACAAAAGAAAACATATCTTTGGATTGAAGTGTTTTCCTTGTTTCATTTTAAATATGCCCCTCGGCAGCTTGGTGCTTCTCACCCAATTCTCTAAGAGAAACAGAGCCTAGCAGATATTTAACATTTCTATTATTTCTCCAGAGCAACCAATTTGCTATCTTGAGGCCAACAGCTTGTCAGCAGTGCTCAGAGCCAACCTGAAATATCCTGAGCTCCCAGCACACTAGAAGCCCTGGACAGTGGGGACACCTCCCACCATAGAGGGACCTCTACCCTGTGTCTCAGGCCTGGATACCCTGCAAGATCCCTCCCAGGGTAGGGTTTCTGCCCAAGAAGATCACTTGCTATTTAAAAGGGCAAAACCCCAAGAACCATCTGTACCTCCTCTGCTCCCAGTGTGGTTTGATTTTCCAGTGCTCAGGTCTGTCTGCCCTGAGGCCTGAGCAAAACCATGGCTAGAGCTCTCTTGGCTACACTCTGCCCTTTGCAATTGTGTAGTCCTTGAATTTTCTATTTAAAATATTAATGTATTTTCCTGTTTTTTTTTTCTTCTATTTTTAAAAATACTTAAATGACCAAAATATCTGGGCACTTCTGTTGGGGTCAACAGGTGAGGGGTCAGAGGCTGTATTTTCTGCAGTGGTGTGTGGCACAGCAGAGCTGGAGGAGAGGAGTCTGCTGCAGATGGCCCTTCTGGAGCTGGGCTCTCTAGCACAGGAAGGCAGGGAGCTTCCTTGACCCTCCTTCCCTGTCCTGCCTTAGTCCTTCCCTTCCAGCTGAGCTGGAGTGTCAGCCCTGCTTTCCTGAGAGTCAGTCATTTTCCTGTCCTGTTGTCACTTCCATGTTGAAAGTTCACCATGGGCTCACATGTCCTCACTATACAGGAACCTTTCCAGGATGAGTTTTGGGCTATGCTTATCTAAAGACCCTTGTTTTTAGAAAATAACTGGCACAATGCAATGGTAGTGGTGAAGGTGACAGTCACGGTACTAAGAATGAAATAAAGGTGGATTCTGTGTCTCAAGGGCTTCTTCTGTGCAAGCAATGTGGCATATGGGAGTCATTTGATCCTCACAAATATTCTTTAGTTAGGTTGCCGTGTAACATCATCAGTCTAACTTCAAAATGCATTGCTCTTCGCTTGCTAAGTAGATGGAGGGGTATTGCCAGAGCTGACCTGAAGATAAGAAAGATGTCCATGAGTCACAAAGTGGGTGACAGGGTTTCCTTTGTCTCATTCTATCCACTGAGGTCACCACTGTCCCTGGAAGATGTATTTTTACAGACCTAGCACACCCAGTGTGTGGTCATTCTGACTGTAGGTATCCCAGAAGCCTGGGTGACTGAGAAAGATTCATCTGTCCAGGATTAGCCTATATGGGGCCAGCCCCCTTCTCTCTGGCTCTTTGTTTTGATGGGGCCTCACAGCTGTTCTGAGTGAACTAGAAGCTCATGAACTTGAAGGAAATAGCATAGACTATGCTAGCAATATAATTGTAATTGCAAAACTGTCAGCTATTTAGGGAAAGAATGGATGAGCTTAGAGTGATCGGTCACTTTCACTATGAGCAGTGGGGCCCATCACCTGCTGCCCAAAACCCACAGGGATGGTGCATCTCCATGAAGCTCTGACCCTTCCCAGGTATTTCCTTTCTATGTAATTCTGACACATGTGCCCACCTCTCCAGAGGTGTGACTACGAGTGCCCACTGCAAAACTTTTTCATAACTAGTTTCCTGTAGTGTTCAGTCTTGTTTTGTTGTCCCTCCCCTCTCCTGCTTTTTTCTTGGATTCCAAGCTGTCATGCTTCCTGGTGGCTCTTGGTTTTCCCTTCCCTGTGCTCTCTTCTCTGAGTTCCACTCTCTCAAGGAAACAAGGTCTGCCAGTCCAGGCCAGTCCAGTCCACACTGCTCTGTCTCAGGACATATAAACAGCAAGTATTGTGGGCCACTACTGCCAACAGAATGGATTTAAAGTTTTTTGTTCAGGGGATCTGTCTGAAATAGACTGTAACTCATTTCAAGTCGTCTTGCTTTCTCACAGCAGGAGATATATTAATGACTAGATAGGTGGTAGTTTCACTACATCAGTACAATATTAGTTCAATAGTTACACTGTGACATAATGGATTGTCTTCACCCCGTGATGGCCCTTGTATTCCATTGTGCCATTGAGAAATGAAGAGCATTTTTTTCCACTGTAAAACAACAAAATATTAGAAACAACAGTAATACTCCAGGTACCTTTGCTGTCTTTGCATCGCATATGGTACAAAAGTGCTCTGATTTGGGTTTGGACATATTTGCTGTGATTAGCCAAATGGGACTGTTATGGATGTGTTTGGCCTCCTGTGTGTAGCCCACAGAGTTTACAGCTGGAGACACTTTAATAGAGGAGAGCCACAGTTCACGTTGTGAGCAGCCTCAGCTCACAGCAGACTCAGGCTATGAGCAGTTTCAGAATTACTACCATTGTTATGACCTCTTAAGGCCTGAAGGGAAGTTAGAAACCAGGAATCTCCTGGGGGCAGTGTGGCTAGGGCCTGCTCCTGGGTCAACAGCCAGGGCCTGCTCCTGAGTGAGCAGGTGACATGTGCGCTGTAGACATCATCCAGTGCATCCAGTGAGGCCACTTGTGCTCCTGGAAGGAAAGCCAATGCTGGGCCTTGCACTCCACTTTGGCAGTCACTTGCCACCTGTGATTACTGAGCACAAAAATGTGGCTGGTCTAAACAGAGGTGTACTACAAAATGTAAACTACATACTGGATGTCAAGGGATTGGTATGAAAAAAGGAATGAAAAGTATCTCATTCATAATATTTGAATTGTTCACACCTTGTAATGATATTCCTTTGAATATATTCAGTGAAATAAAATATATTAATGGAATTAATATTGTCAATTTCTTTTTACATTTTAAAATGTGGCTATCAGAAAATTAAAAAATTACATCTATGATATGTGTTTGCATCTCATATTATATTTCTAAAGGAAGTCCTAATGTAGAATCCAAGTAGGTAGTCCTGAGTTGCACCCAGAGATCCACTTTGTATAGGAGGCAGAGGCAGCCAGGAAAGAGTGGGGCTGGGGACCAGGAGTCTGCCAAATGAGACACTTAGTTTAGAACTGGTTTCTACATGTTGTCTAGCCCTACAGGAGTAGTTACATGATGGCTTGGGTTATTCCCAAGTACTTACACCTTTGGGGACCAAACTCTGTACTCGGGACATGAAGCCCTGGTGTGGTTCCTTCTTCACCTCTGATCTGCTCCGTAGCTCAGAGCAAATCATCAGAGCAACAACATCTTTTCACCTCCAGTTCTAGTCCTTTGTTATTTTATGAGAGTAAAGAAAGATATGTGCCATAAAGGCCACTGTGTGAACTGGGGACCAAAAGGGACATAGTTTCTGTCAGAACAGCATCACCAGAGTCTGACAAATAGTTCAGCTCAGCTCTTGTTTGAGTGAACTTTCCAGTCTGGGTGGGAAAGTCTATTAGGTGTGGGCTGCTATGTAGACCAAAGGGTACTCTGTGAAGTATTGTAGATTCATGAAGTTTCTCCTGAGATGGCCCTCAATAGTAAACTCAATCTTATGCCTGATTGTTGGCTGGGATTGGACAAAGGTGAAACCTGTGATCATGAGTGACAGGGTTTAAGCCCTGATGCATGGGTCACCGGCCAGCAGTGACCACAGAACACTGCGGATGGCTCGACGAAAACACGTGAGAAAAAAACATGCACAGAGACAAACTAGTTTCTGTGGAGAAGTAGGGACCAAATGGCCACCCCCTCTAGTGGGGATCGCGCCAATTTACCATCCTTACCTGCTTTTATTGGGCTCGTTTTGCATAATAATTCAAGTACAGTACTCATTACAAGGAAGTAAGGAACCACAGAAAACAAGGAACTCTGCCGGTCTATTTTGAGTCAGGGTCAAAGAGCTGTAAGACTTGGAGGAACAAGCTAACCTCCTCCTAGGACCCTTCTCATTCAACTGAGAGAATTCTAAACAAAGAAGTTTTCACAGTAATTTACATATTCTTTCTTAGGCCCGATCACCCAGGGAATCCGCCCTTTTCAGCACAGAGCTGTACCACCCTGTCATTGTTTCAGGCTTAGGTGGAGCAAGGGAACTAAGGCAACCAAGAGATAAGGAGATTTTCTCCCAGATGATGAGAACTCAGGCTATGTCAAAGCCAAGGAGCGAGGGTCCATCACCCCCTTTTGCTGCAGCCCCCCAAGTCCTTCTTTTGGGGGGCCTCCCAAAGTGATCACACCTGTCTTAGGTCGTTCCCCCCGTGGGGAATCTTACCCGTCTTTGGCTAACCGACCAAGCTTTTTGGGGTTCAGTTATGAATAAAGCAGCAGAAGCAGCATTCCTGCCAGGGAGATAAGCTTTTGTCTCCTTGCTGGCTTACGGTTCCAAGGGCGTTCCCTTAGCCTTAGCCTAGGTGGGGGTTTCAGCTTCTGATACCAGTCAGGGCGGTTCCCAACAAAGCCCCACTTGGAAAAGCAGGGTGAGCTATTAGATAGTGCACAGTGACAGTGTGATGCTTCTTAGTGAGGCTACTGGCATGGCAATGAGGACGATGCACTACATCACAGTACCATTCTTTCTGGGTAGTGACAGCCATACTGCTAGACAGCTCACCAGGGCTGTTCACAGTGGCACAGCCATATGAGGTGTTGATATACAAGGGAACTAGACCAGAAAGCCAAAAAGAAGAAGCCATCAAGAACCTAACAGAAGAGAAATTCTTTATAACATGACCAGGGGAAAAATAATGATTGAAAGGTTGCATCATTGGAGATGCAATGCATGACCTGCTCATGGAAAGCTGCCTACCAAGAACATTTGACATCAATACAATTTACTTAACCAAATTACTGTTATTAGCGAGGGACAATGACAAAGTATTATCCAACTTGCACACATTTAATTTTGGTGATTATTATTTGTGCATGATTTATTACCCCCACTGCAAAGCACAGCTGGAAGGATCATAGGGATGACTCATGATTCCTTGAGGCCAAATTTTAATTTGTTCTGTTTTGCCAAAGTGATGGTTTTATTGAAATCTGGGGTTTCAGTCTGCTCCTGATGTGTCACTAGCAGCAAACATATTGGAGGAAATGGAGGGGCATTGAATTATAACTGTTTCTTATGAGAGGTTCAACCTCTCTTCTTAAATAAGAAGTTCTAACCAGAGATCTTGAGAAGGACACAAGTCTAAGACTTTCTTTAAGATAGTAGTGCAGACTACAAAGAGGGCACAGTAACACCATGTTACATTCAAATCATCTGAAATGATTTAATTATCATATTTCTACCATCTCCAGAAAGGCTGCCTTTCCAGGCCCACTAAAAAGGTGCATGGCACATTCTAAGGCTGCACAAGAGAATTTACATAATTGTTATACACAGGGAGCAGTGGAGCAAAGAGGGTCACATTTTTGTCCCTGTATGTAAATCTGTACCAAGAAATACTAGTTTCCTTGCCGGAGGCTACCCCTTGCCTATCTCAGACAGAGCTGGGCAGCAGAAGGTGATATACATCATAACATATGTATTAAAATAAAGTCTTTTTTATAGAAAACTTTAGAAAAGGATAAGCCTAGCATGTATAAAACAATAAATCAAAGTACCAGCAATTAGCAATAGAGATGGAATAATTTAGTTAAGATAAATTGAGAGCAATAACTAGTCTCCAAAAAGATTGTGTTCTCCAATTTTCTAAGATTTCCACAGACTGAGGAACCACCTCAAATGTGTACTCTGGGCACCAGAAGGAGATTCCCAAGACTAGCTGGAGACCCCTTTGCATGTCAGTCTGCTGGAGAAGCCTCTGGACCATTCACTTTGGCATTAAGACCCTAACCAGAGAGACTCTGCTCATAATCACAGTGGAACCAAAATCCCCAGGGAGCCTTCTCTGCTAGCACAAGCTTTGTTATTAATTCACTGCCAAGGTTTTCATGAGGCCTCTATTTTCTTTATCAATTAGTTTTACTGCTTTCTTCTCCCAGAATCTCTGACATATAAATGCCACCTCGCCTAATTCTAAAGCAAATGGATAGGACTTTTCTTTTTAATTAAATGATTAGGGCAAAGACTACAATCATAAAGTCTGTCAACAGGAAGGGGGAGGAGGTTGAGTGCCTTAATGGCTCCTCCCATAGTCTCCATCTACCACCCCCAAATAAACAGGGATTCTGAGTAAAAACAGTGTGCTTTCCATGTAGATAAAGATTCAAGATAATCCCTTTCATGCTTTCATCATCACCAGCTTCCGTTAACTATATTGTTCCCTTTCTGTAAATCCAGAAGCTAGCAATCCTTTAAGTTAAGGGCTACCTTTCTTCAAGCAGCTCCAATAAATTCTAGGTTTGAGAAAAACCCTTAATGAACTGTCGATTGGGTTTCCTACACTGTTCATAACCTCGGAGACTCTCATTTGTTTTAATTTTCAATTTTACCTCATGGACTTTTTTATTTTTATTCTTTCACATAAATTTGGAAAATTTGGAAAACAATTTTTTTTTATCCAAAAGTTAAACTGCCCTACCCTTTAGATGTCTTGGTATATATCATGTTATAACTTTATGTCATGCCAATTAAATTTGAACATAAATTCATCCCAGTGTTTACTAGCTGTTTATCTTTTTATTATTGTTATTCTATTACAGTTGTTTCATTTTTTCCCCTTTGCCCTCTTCCACCCAGCCCATGCCCTGCTCCCATAGTCAATCCCCACACCATTGTCCATGTCTATGACTCATTTATGCATGTTTTTTGACTAATCCCTTCACTTTCTTTCCACTGTTCCCCTTCTCCCTTGTCCTCTGGCAGAAGTTAGTCTGTTCCATGTTCCCATGCCTCTGGTTCTATTTTACTTAGTTTATTATGTTCGTTAGATTCCTCTTATAAGTGAAATCATATAGTATTTGTCTTTTGTTGATTGACTTATTTCATTTAGCATAATACTCCCCAGTTCCAACCATGCAGTTGCAAAAGGTAGATGTTTCTTCTTTCATTCTGCTGCATTGTATTCCATTGTGTAAATGTACCACAGTTTTTTGATCCATTCATCTACTCATGGACATTTAGGCTGCTTCCAGCATTTGGCTATTATAAATAGCACTGTTTTGAGCATAGGGGTGCATAAGTTCATTTGAATTGGTGATTCTGGATTCTTAGGGTATATTTCCAGCAGTGGGATCACTGGGTCAAAAGGTAGATCATTTTTAATTTTTTTGAGGCAATTCCATACTGTTTTCCACAGTGGCTGCACCAGTCTGCATTCCTACCAACAGTGCACTACTAGGGTTTCCTTTTCCCCACATCCTCTTCAGCTCTTGTTGTTTGTTGATTTATTGATGACACCCATTCTAACAGGTGTGAGGTGATATCTCATGGTGGTTTTAGTTTGCATCTCTCTGATGGCTAGTGATGTTGACCATTTTTCATATATCTATGGACCATCTGTATGTCCTCATTAGAGAAGTGTCTATTCAGGTCCTTTGCCCATTTTTAAAATTGGGTTGTTTAGCTTCCTGGTGTTGAGTCTTAGGAATTCTTTATATATTTTGGAGTTTAAACCCTTGGCCAATATATCATTAGCAAATATGTTTTCCCATAGAGTCATTTCCCTTTTCATTTTGATAAAAACCCCAAATAGCCTCAGCAATCTTGAGAAAGAAAAATGAAGTTGGAGGGATCACAATACCTGATATAAAACTATACTACAAGGCCACTGTAAGCAAAACAGCCTGGTACTGGCATAAGAACAGACATAGATCAATGGAACAGAATAGAGAGCCCAAAAATAAATCCATGTCTCTATGGTCAATTAATATTTGACAAAGGGGACATGAGCATACAATGGGGTAAAAACAGTCTCTTCAACAAATGGTGTTGGGAAAACTGGACTGGTACATGCAAAAAAACTCCCCATGAAACTAGACCACCAACTTACACCATACACCAAAGTAAACTCAAACTGGATAAAAGACTTAAATATAAATCATGATATCATAAAAGTCCTAGGGGAAAACATAGGCAGTAAAATTTCAGATATCCCACCTAGCGATATTTTTGCCAGTGTATCTCCTAGGGTAAGGGGAATAAAAGAAAAAAAATAAACAAATGGGGCTACATCAAATTAAAAAAAGCTTCTGCACAGCTAAAGAAACCATAGTCAAAATGAAAAAGTAGCAGCTTTTGCAAAATTGCAAAAGTAGCAATCTTGAAGGTAAGAATTTTCTGGCTAAATGCTGCAATAAGAACGTGCAGACCTGAGGGTTACTTCCACTTCTACAACAGAGCATTGTGGTACACGTTAGGATATTTCTACACTCTTCTTCACCCATAGATAAGATGAGAAGACATCACATATGTGGTGAGCATGTGCATGTAAGGGAAGTATCATACACACTATTGATTGTGTATTATAGGTTGTGACTCTTGAACAGGGAGTGGCTTTTAGCTCATGAATTGCTGTTAGGTAAGTGTAATTTTTCTTTGATAAGAAAATTAGTTTTGAAAAGAAAGGACTTAAAAAGTATAATTTGAAATCTGAATTATAAATCTAAATGTTTAAATCTAAATTTACATTCTGCAGAATATAAATACAGAATGGTGGGAAAGAGAGTGGGAAATATTGCTGGTATGTATTGCTGGTAAGCGTGCTTTCAGAGCACTTGACATGGTCATATCCTATGATCCTTCTTGCTTTCTAGCACTTGACACTGCAGAGGACTTCAGAGATTATGTTAAAGAAAGAAGAGGCAAATAGGGAGTATACTTGAGGGTTCCAACATGTCCATGAATGGTTTATACTTAATTGTTTTTCTGTAGCAATGTCTTCCCATGATCCATGTGGAAGACTGAGTGAAGGACTGGGTATATCCACCATGAGTCACACTGAACAGAATTTTCCATGTCACTTCCCTCTCTCTGATCTTTTGTTTCCCCATAATCTGTAGAACTCTTTAACAGCAACCACATTGCTACTTTGAAAAGTGTACCCCCTGCTCCACACCCATTTGCATTTCGTTTTGGTTAGGAGATGACTAGTGCAGATTCAGTACACAACCAACACTGTGTTGCCACACATGGGGTTTCCCCAGTCTTATCTTCCTTTTCAACCCAGTGTACTCACTTACCTCATAACCTTGCATTTTTTGTACCTTCATGTGTCCTTCTCCTTTCAAGAGGCTCTTTTGATGCTGAGGGTACTTTTTAAAAAGATTTTATTTATTTATTTTTAGAGAGGGAAGGGAGGGAGAGAGAGAGAGAGAGAGAGAAAAACATCAATGTGCGGTTGCTGGGGGTTATGGCCTGCAACCCAGGCATGTACCCTGGCTGGGAATCCTGAGGGTATTTTTAACAAATTATTATAATCTTCATGTCAGTGAATACTCTTAAGATAGTACTTTGCACACAGTAAGCACTTAATAAAGTTTCATTGCTTTTACACAATTGCAAGTATTTGTAAGGCTTTTTTACATATAAATTATTATATATTTTATATAATATAAAATTATAGAAATATATTTTTATATAATAATATATATAATATATTATTATATATTATGGGGATGCATGATAAATCTGATGCTTTCCTTTATCTCAGATTATTCCCTAATTGTTGGCAGTACCCACTATTCCAACCCAGACTGTATGGTGCTCTCACTATACATGCTGTGATGGTGGTGCTGAGGGAGTGTTCTTCCTATTTTTGACCTTCGTTATGTTTTCTAATGACCTCTAATCCTCAGTTTCTGGTGTCCTCTCTGTTCTGCTCTCCACTAGGCACTCCACCAGCATCACTCAGAGGCTATGAGTCCTCCATGCCTGAGATATACCTCCTGAACTCCTGATTTTCCTAAAGCTATTACCAAGCACCCAGTAACTTGACCTAGAAACTTTGGAGCTATTGTTGCTTCTTTTCCTATTTCCCCATACCAAGAATTTTGGCTTTGATCTCTTAAATAGCTTTTTCATCTACCCATTCTTTTCTATTCTCTATTCTTCTGAATGCATGATGAGTTAACAATTTTCCTATGTACAACTTAAAGTCTTGAGGATGAAGTCCATATTTCTTAAGCAGATATTCAAGGCCCTTTATCAGCTGGCTCCCATTATTGGGCCTACACAAACTCTTGTGTCCAGCCACTTTCATTATTCTGTCTCTGAATACCCCTTGATTTCTTATTTCTTCCTGTCTTTTACTGTGTGGAACGACATTTTCATTTACATCCAATGGTCACAGTTCTGCTCAGACTTACAAGATCTAGCTCAAGTATTTTTTTCAATTTTATTTTTATTTTTATTGTATTTTTTCCCATTACTATTAATTTCCCTTACCCCACTTTCCCCAACAATCACCAAACTGTTGTCCATGTCCATGATTGTTTTTACTTTTTGCTCAATCTCCCCACCCCATAACACGCCCCCCAACTGTTATCCTGCTCTCTATCAGTCTGTCTCTATTTTCCTCGTTAGTTCAGTTTGCTATTACATTCTATATATGAACAAAACCATATTATATATGTCTTCTTCTGAATAGCTTAGTTCACTTAGCATGATGTTCTCCAGCTCTATCCATGTTATCAGAAAGGGTAAAAATATTCTTCCATTTTATGGCTGAGTAGTATTTCATTGTGTTAATGTCCCACAGTTGTCTTATCCCCTCATCTTCTGATGGACACTTGGGCTGCTTTCATATCATGGCAATTGAAAATAACAGTGAAGTGAATAAAGGGGTGCTTATATTCTTTTGAATCAGTGTTTTGGGTTTCTTCTGATATATTTCCAGAAGGGGGATGGTTGGGTCAAAACACAGATCCATTTTTAATTTTTTGAGGTATCTCCATACTGCTTTCCACAGTGGCTGCACCAGTCTGTATTCCCACCAACAGTACAAAAAAGTTTCCTCTTTCTCCACATCCTCGACATCACTATTGTTTATTGATTTAATGATGATGCCCATTCTGGCAGGTGTAAGGTGATATCTCATTGTGGTTTTAATTTGCATTTCTTGAATGATTAGTGATATTGAGCATCTTTTCATATGTCTATGGGCCATCTGTATGTCCTTTTGGGAGATGTGTCTATTCAGGTCCTCTGCCCATTTTTTTTTTAATTTGGATTGTTTGGGGGTTTTTGCTGTTGAGTTTTCTAAGTTCTTTATAAATATTAGATATTAGCCTCTTATCAGATGTATCATTAAATATCTTCTCCCACTCCATGGGTTGTCTTTTTAGTTTGTTGATATTTACCTTTGCTGTACAAAATCTTTTTAGTTTAAATGTTGATGTTACCCCAAACAATCTATCGATTCAAAGAAATTCCTATTAAGATTTGGATGAGGAGGAAAGAAGATGGTGGAGGAGTGAATGGAAGTCACACTGACCTCCTCCCAAGACCAATCTGGAATTACAACTCAATTGTGGAGAAACCACCTAGAACAAACTACTGAGAAATAGTCAGAGAGAAGCATATAATTTCAGACATACAGACCCAACTTTAGCACAACTGGTTTGGTAAGAATTGCAGTGGAGACTCGAGAGGGCTGGCTGGGTGCCCACTGGTGACAGTGCCAGTAAGATAGTTAAGCAGCTGGTTGGATCTCTCATAGAAGATTGGGGTCTAAACCCTAAGCTAGAATTCCCAGGCTAGAACACCAGAGCCCAACGAGTACATAGATAACAACCAGTGGAAAGAGCAGTGGGGTTGCTCTCTGCCAGAAACAGAAGGTTAGAGAAACAAGGGCCACTTAAAGGGCTAACATACAAATTTTCATTTGCAGCCACTTACCTGGGGCTTGGGCAAAGGCAGGGGAAGAGTGGGCTGGAGATGCTTGAGGAGACACTGGGGATGGAAGCCTTGGGGAAAGAACTGAGAGAGTAACTGTCAGGATCTTGGTGCTGAGTCACCCCCTAGACCAAAGCAGCCTTTGTGCTCAGGCAGAACACTCCTCTCTGAGCAGCAGTAGCCTGAGGAGAAACCATAGCTCCGACCCCAGAAGGGTCTCTTCCCCAGCCCCTTGGTGCTTAAACCTGACTGCTGAGTCCTAGTGACAAGATAAACACCCAAAGGAGATAGCCAGAATCAGTAGATCACTGGCAAAGGTGGGGCAGAGTGAACTAGAGAGACTTGAACAGAGACTGGGGATGGAGGCTTTGGGGAGAGAACTAAGAAAGTAGCCACCGGGATTCCAATGCTGAGCCATCCCCCATACACAGCAGCCATCCAACTCAGACAGACCACTCCCCTCCAAGCAGCAGTAGCCTGAGGGGAAACAATAATAATCCCCACCACAGGAGGGATTTGGCTCTGCTCTACGGTGCTTAAACCTGACTGCTGAGTGGAGAGTGACCAGCTTAACAGTTGAAGGAGGCAGTCAGTGACAGCAGATCACAGGAAGTATCAAACAGGCTGCCCAAGGTCAGATGGGGTCAACATCTGACATCACCAAAGGCAGGCCAAGAAAGAAAAAAAACAGTGGTAAATACAAGAGACTACTGATATGAAAGCCACTGTGGTCTTCTTCATGATTTGTGATATTTTCTTTCCTGTATATCTTCAGAACACTCATTTCTTGCCCAGCAAATTTGTATATAGTAAGTCACTAGATTTTTATGCTATAGTGTATTTCAATTCACATATTTTGCCCCTCCCTTCCCTTGGCCTATCTTACCTTCCTTTTTCCTTGTAATATTCTCATTTCAAATTTGGTTTTCTCTCTAGCTACAACTTGTTTCCATATCACACTCTTATGATTTCTCTCCTGTCCAGACACTCAAAATGAATTCTCTTGTCAAGGGTCATTTCATATCCTTTTGCTCAGCTCCCTCTACCCTCTGTAAAGAATTTCCCTTTCAGTAGGTCATTTCCTATCCACTCTCTTTTTTTATAGTAGTCTTAATCTTGTACACCCTTATTAATATTGGTTCCTTAGATATTGATAGAGGGTTTGTGGGGGGAAGTTATATTTATGGGAGTGAGTTTGTTTCTCAGACACTGGTTTTGTTCAGGCAACACCAGCAGAACAGCACACAAGACATGGTGAGCGAAGTGACCCTCAGGCAAGCAGCAATAGGGAAGGACACACGAAAGAATGACCTAACAACAATCAGAACTCAATTACATCCATAAAACCAGCATAAAAGGCACAAAAGACATCCCAAGAACATCAAGTTCAGATGATCAAGAGTCTGTACCACTGTATCTCACAGGACTCCCACCATAGAAGTTCACACCACAAAGTTAGAAAGTCAAAACTGATCAATTTAAGAAATAGAAGCAAAGAAGAAGAGTCCCACAAACAATGGAAATACAAAGAAACAACCTCTTAATTTAAAAAAAGGAGAAATCCTCAGAAAAAAATGCTAAATGAAATAGAGGCAAGTCAACAATTAGTTATTGAGTTCAAAATGATGGTTCTGAGAAAGCTCAATGAGCTGAGTGCAAACTATCAAAAACTACAGGGAAATTATGAGGAACTGACTGAAAACTATATCAGCATAAAAACAGATATAGAAACTATCAACAAGGGCCAAGAAGAAATAAAGAATATAATTTCTGAATTAAAGGACATAGTAGAAGGAATCAAAAGCAGGCTCAATGAAGCAGAGGATTGAATCAGCAAGCTGGAGGACAAAGTAGAAAAAAATCCCCAAAAGAGCAAGAAAAAGGAAAAAGACTAAAAAAGATTGAATGGGGTTAAGGGAAATGCAAGATAATATGAAACAGAATAATATCAGTCTAATAGGGATACCAGAAGGAGAAGAAGAGGAGCAAGGGATAGAAAACCTGTTTGCAAAAGTAATGATGAAAAACTGATTTGATGAAAGAAGAAGCCACACAAGTCCAGGAAACACAGAGGGTCCCAATCAAGAGGAACCCAAAGAGGCCCACTTAGAACACATCATAATTAAAATGTCAAAATTTAAAAACAAAGAGAGAATCTTAAAGGCGCCAGGGATGAAAAAGGAAGTAACAGCCCCTGGCTGGTGTAGCTCAGTGGTTTGAGCATGGGCTGTGAACCAAATTGTCGCAGGTTTGATTCCCAGTCAGGGCACATGCCTGGGTTGCAGGCCACGGCCCCCAGCAACCACACATTGATGATTCTCTCTCTCTCTTTCTCCCTCCCTTCCCTCTCTAAAAATAAATAAATAAAATCTTTTTTTAAAAAAGGAAGTAACATACAAGGGAGCCATGATAAGACTAGCAGCTGACTTCTCAGCAAAAAAAATATTAGAAACCAAAAGAGAATGGCAAGAAAAATTCCAACTAATGAAAGACAAAGGCGTGCAACCAAGAATACTCTATCCAGCAAGGCTCTCAATTAAAATGAAAGGTCAAATAAGGAGATTCCAAGACAAAAGAAGTCGACAAGAATATTCTACCAAATCAGCTCTGAAAAGATATGCTAAAGGGACTGCTTTAAGAAGAGGAAGAAAAACAGTGAGAGAGAAAGGAACAAAGATACAAAGGGAGTAAAATGGCAATGAATAAGAACCTATCAATAAGAGCCATAAATGTAAATGGATTAAATGCTCCAATGAAAAGATATAGGGTAGCTCAATAAATAAGAAAACATGGCTGGATTGGGAGTAAAAGGGAGAAAACTGTACTTGAACAATGATTAAAATAAAATTAAAAAAAAAAAGAAAACATGATCCACATATATGCTGCCTACAAGAAACCCACATCAGAACAAAAGACCTCCACAGACTGAAAGTGCAGGGCTGGAAAAAATATTTCATGGAAACAAACAGGGAAAAAAGCCAGGGAAGCAATATTTATATCTGACAAAATAGACTTCAAGACAAAGGCCATAAAAAGAGACACAGAAAGGAACTTCATAATACTCAAGGGAAGAATACATCAAGAAGACATAAATATTATAAACAAATCTGCACACAACATAGGAGCACCCAAATACATAAGGAAAATTTTAGAGGACTTCAAGAAAGATATAGACACAAAGACACATATAGTAGTGGATTTTAACACCCCACTCTCAAAAATGGATAGATCTTCCAAAGATATTGAGGCATTGAACAATGCCCTAGATAAATGGACTTTATATTCAATGGTCTTTAATTTAAAAAAAAAGCAAAATACACATTCTTTTCAAATGCACATGGACCATTTTCAAAGATAGATCACATGACAAGACACAAAACAAGCCTCAACAGAATTAAAAAAAAATTGAAATAATAGCCCTGGCTGGCATAGCTCAGTGGATTGAGCATGGGCTGGGAACCAAAGTGCCCCAGGTTCGATTCCCAGCCAGGGTACATTCCTGGGTTGCAGGCCATAACCCCCAGCAACCGCACATTGATGTTTCTCTCTCTCTCTCTCTCTCTCTCTCTCTCTCTCCCTCTATCCCCCTTCCTCTCTTCCCTCTCTAAAAATAAACAAATAAAATCTTTAAAAAAATTGAAATAATATCAAGCATCTTCTCAAACTACAAGGGCCTGACACTAGAAAGCAACCTCCAAGGAAAAACACAAAAATACTCAAACTCATGGAGATACAATACCATGCTATTAAACAATGAATGGGTTAAGAATGATATCACGGAATAAATAAAAACATTTCTGGAAACAAATGAAAATGATCTCACAACCACCCAAAACTTATGGGACACAGTGAAGGCAGTCATGAGAGGGAAGTTCATAGTGATACAGGCCTACCTAAAAAAGATAGAAAATTTTCAAATAAACAACCTAACCCTACATCTACAAGAACACGAGGAACAACAACAAACACAGCCCAGAGCAAGTACATGGAAGGAAATAACCAAGATTAGAGCAGAATTAAATAACATAGAGACTAAAGAAACAATTCAAAGGATCAGTAAACCCAGGAGCTGGTTCTTTGAAAAGATAAACAAAATTGACAAGATTTTAAGCAGTCTCATCAAGAGAAAAAGGGAGAGGACTCAAAAAACACAATCAAAAACCAAAGCATTGAAATTACAATGGATACCACAGAAATACAAAATTGTAAGAAATTTCTATGAGGAACTATATGCCAAGAAATTTGAAAACCTAGATGAAATGGACAAATTTTTAGAAAAAGATAATCTTCCAAAGCTGAATGAAGAAGAAGCAGAAAGCCTCAACAGACCAATAACAGCTGATTAAATTGAAACAGTAATAAAAAAAACTCCCAGCACACAAAAGCCTTGGACCAGATGGGTTCACAAGAGAATTTTACAAAAACAGTTAAGAAAGAGTTAAGCTCCATTCTTCACAGACTTTTTAAAAAATCCAAGAAGACAGAAGGCTCCCAGACTCTTTTTATGAAACCAGCATCATCCTAATCACAAAACCAAATAAAGACACAAGAAAGAAAGAAAACTTCAGGCCAATATTAGACATAAATGTTAAAATCCTCAACAAAATATTGGCAAACAGCATCCACCAATACATTAAAAAGATCATATATCATGATCAAGTGAGATTCATCCCAGGAATGCAAGGATGGTACAATATTCACAAATCAATAAATGTAATACATCACATAAAAGCAAAGACAAAAATCATATAACCATATCAACAGATGTAGAAAAAGCATTTGATACGGTACAGCTCCAATTTATGATAAAAACATTCATTAAAGTGAGAATAGAGAGAACATTCCTCAACATAGTAAAGGCCACATACAAAAGGTGTACAGCCAACATATACTCAATGGACATAAACTAAAAGCTTTTTCATTAAGATCAGGAACAAGAGAAGGATGTCCATTTTCACTACTTCTATTTAACATAGTATTGGAAGTCGTAGACACAGCAATCAGACAAGAAAAAGAAAGAAAAGGCATCCAAATTGGAAATGAGGAGGCAAAACTGTCATTGTTTGTAGATGACATGATAGTGTACATAGAAAATCCTATAGACTCCACCAAAAAAGTACCCAATCTAATAAGTGAATTTGGCAAAATAGCGGATACAAAGTCACTAGTCATAAATCAGAGGCATTTTTGTATACAAACAATGAAATACCAGAAACAGAAATCAGGAAAAAATCCCTTTTGATATAGCAGCATGAAAAATAAAATACCTAGGAATAACGTAACCAAAGAGGTAAAAGACCTGTGCTCAGAAAACTATACAATATTAAAGAAAGAATTTAAGGAAGGCACAAATGAATGGAAGCATATACTATTCATGGATTGGAAGAATTAATGTCATTAAAATGTCTATACTACCCAAAGCAATTTATAGATTCAATACAATCCCTATTAAAATACCAATGACATATTTCACAGAGATAGAACAAAAACTTCAAAAATGTATATGGAACCAAACTCAAGGTGGATAAAAGACTTAAAAATAAATTGTGATAACATAAAAGTCCTAGAGGAGTAGATAGGCAGGAAAATCTCAGATATTAATTACAGCCATATTTTCACTGATATGTGCTCTGGAGCAAGGGACACAAAAGAAAGAATAAACAAATGAGACCTCATCAAATTAAAAAGCTTTTGTGTGGCTAAAGAAAACAGCATTAAAATGAAAGGAGAACAAACTATGTGGGAAAACATTTGCCAATGACATCTTGGACAAGGGTTTGGTCTCCAAAATATATAAAGAACTTACATGACTCCACTCCAGGAAGACCAACAACCCAGTTAAAAAATGGGCAAAAGACTTGAACAGACAATTCTCCAAAGAGGGCATACAGAGGACCAGAGATATATGAAAAGATGGTCAGCATCACTAGCCATCAGAGAGATACACATTAAAACCACAATGAGATACCACCTCACACCAGTTAGAATGACCATCATAAACAAATCAACAAACCACAGGTGTTAGAGAGGATGTGGAAAAAAGGAAACCCTAGTCCACTGTTGGTGGGAATGTAGACTGTTGCAGCCACTGTGGAAAACAGTATGTAATTTCCTCAGAAAACTAAAAATGGAACTGCTTTTTGACCCCACAATTCCACTACTGTGATTATACCCTAAGAACCCTGAAACACCAGTCCAAAAGAACCTATGCACCCCAATGTTCTTAGCAGCACAATTTACAACAGCCAAGTGTTGGAGGCAGCCTAGGTACCTATCAGTAAATGAATGGATCAAAAACTATGGTACATTTACACAGTGGAATACTAAGCAGTAGAAAGAAAGAAGGAGCTCCTGCCCTTTGTGACAACATGGATGGAACTAGAAAGCACTATGCTAAGTAAGTAAGCCAGGTGGTGAAAAACAAATACCATGTGATTTCACCTTTAAGTGGAACCTAATTAACAAAACAAACTGGCAAGCAAAATATAGCCAGAGAAACTGAAATCAACAACAAACTGAGAGTAACCAGAGAGGAGTGGAGAAGGAAGTAAGGTGGGAAAGCAGGGAAAGGGACATAAATGGACATGAATTAGGGACCCATGGGCAGAGCCAAGGGGGGTGGGATTGAGGGTGGGAGGTGGGCATGGGTAGGGCAGGGGAAAGTGGTGGTGGGAAAATGGAGACAATTGTATTCAAACATCAATAAAAATATAAAAAATATCTGTTATTTGTCTGCCCATATAGGTACATATTATCTGTCACCACAGTATCTGTCACCATGGCCATGCCCATGTGTCATCCACTGTGATCCAACTAAGATTAGTTGAAAAACAGAGTGGATGATAATACCAACATGAAACACCCCAGTAATGTGCTGGAAAGCCTGAGGCCCCTCCTGGTTTAACTGAGTACTATTTCAAAGATGTCATCATAAAATGTTTCTGGTGTCTAGACTTTTAAGTGCCAAAGTGGAATTTCACTCCCTATGGGAATCCCATCAATGAGATGATGAGGTCCTCCTGCTCCAGGCTGCACTGCTCTGGAAATTCGCTACCCATATAAATCAGAGGACTGGTGTGTTTTCTCATTTATTGGTCACTGTGTGGGTTAGGCTGTGTGAAGACTGATGTATCAGGGTTACCTTAAGAGGCTCACTGAGAGGCTTTGCAAGTAGTGACCATGACCTAATGTGTGAATTTAACAGAAAAAGATGCAAATTTAAGTGTGATTGAACAGGTGCAGAGGACTGGGAAGCCAAACTGCGCAGGGCCTGTGATTTATATCAAAGGTATAGGACCACATAGATTTTCTCAGTGCATGGGGCTTGTTTCCAGGCTCCAGAAGAAAGGAAATATTATTCCTCTGAATAGAGAGAAAGCACATGACTAAAGTTAGAGAATGGTGATTTCTTTTAATAAAAGGGTAAGAGTAATGTAACTTTAAAAAAAGACTTTATTTATTTAATTTTTAGAGGGAGGGGAAGGAGGGAGAAAAAGAGGAAGAAGAACATCAATGCATGGTTGCCTCTCATGTGTTCCCTGCTGGGGACCTGCTCCGCAACCCAGGCATTTGTCCCTACTGAGAATCCAACCAGCAATCCTTTCGTTTGGAGGCTTGTGCTCAATCCACTGAGCTAAACCAGCCAGGGCAGGCTAATGTAATTTTTTAAAAGATTTTATTTATTTATTTTTAGAGAGAGGGGAAGGAGGGAGAAAAAGAGGTAGAGAAACATCAATATGTGGTTGCTCTCATGTGCCCCCAACTGGGGAGCAGGCCAACAGCCTAGGCGTATGCTCTGACTGGGAATTGAACCAGAGACCCTTTGGTTTGCAGCCCAGCACTCAATCCACTGAGTTATACCAGCCAGGGCTAATGCAACTTTTAATATGAACTTTATATTTCCTGATTAATTTCTTCAGCTTCCTTGAGGAATCCACTTCCTTGCAGGATAGGAAGGCATGCTTGCCCCATCCCTCTGGGGTTATGTGTTGTCTGCTTCAGATACCACTGGGGTTCCAGCTATATGCCAAGAGGGATGTTACTCCCAGGCTGGAACAGGACCAGAGCTTTCTAGCACTGTGAGGTAGTCTTTTTACATTAGGACACCTGCACAGTGAGCTTTCACTAATACATAGCTGCTGATTTGGGGTGTGTTTCTCTCATTGGTGAGATGTCTTATACAGTTTATGGTGCTGGTGGATGATTGAAGAGACAAGCAACTCCCCCCAGCCAAAAAAAAAAAAAATCCTTACTAATCACTTCTATAGTGATGGTAGGGCAGCCCTATGAGGCAGTTGGGCATTTGCCTTTTAGGGGAAATGGTGCTTTTTTGTTTTCTCTGAGAGAATGAAGGAAGAGCAGTTTTCACGAATCCTGAAGGTAGGCTAGACTTCAGGACTCATGGATGGAGCCAAGGGGTGGGGGTGGGATTGAGGGTGGGAGGTGGGCGTGGGTAGGACAGGGGAAAGTGGTGGTAAGAAAATGGAGACAACTGTATTCAAACATCAATAAAAACAGTTAAAATATTTAAAAAATCTGTTATTAATCTGCACAGATAGGTACATATTGTCTGTCACCAGAGTCAAGACTTTGGTCATTGTGTGGTGTCAAGACTGTGGCCATCAGCTTTGAGAATGTGCAGGTGGCCATGATGGCTACAGGTCCTCTATGTGAACTTCTCTGTGAAGCTTAGAATTCTGTCTGCTCATGTTACCTTCCCTCATCCCTCACTTTGTTTTCTGTCTTGACAGTATTTCTGTTAGTTAGACAGCCACAAAAAGAGTATGGAGGATTCAGAAGATCTGGAAGAAGGGAAAACAAGAGATCCTGTTTGGGAGAAAAGGATTCTTCTGACTTCCTCCCACAGTAACTAGCTGTCATTTGGAACATTTTGGAAGAAATGAGGCAGAAAGCATGAGGCAGACTGACTGCTCTGTGGAAAGGATGGCATGGATGGTGGTGTCTGGGGTCGGCCAGCTCACCAGCCAAAAACAGATCTAAGCACTGAAGAGAACTCTGAGACTTCTGTTTCCCAACGCAGGGTCCTCTCCAGTGCTCCAATAAGAGCTTTTCTTGAAGGAAAGGGCTTTAGAGGGGGTGGCTTAGTCCTTGGAGGGTGTCCAATTTGTGGCCTGTGGGCCACATGCAGCCCAACATAGCTATGAATGGGGCCTAATATAAAATTGTAAATTTACCTAAAACTTTTTTTTTGCTCATCAGTTTTTGTTAGTGTTTGTGTGTTTCATATGTGGCCCAACACAACTCTTCTTCCAATGTGGCCCAAAGACACCAAATGGTTGGACATCTCTGCTAGAGGTTTGTGTCTGGCTTAACACTAAAGCTTGGAGTCCAGAACAGACTGATCAGTAAAGGCAACTGAATGAATTTTTTGGAAGGAAAAGAGGAGACAGAGACCAAGGTACTTTGGAAGATCTGAGCCAGGACCTAAAATGATATGAAAATCTAGGTGCAAATCTATGATGTGACAAAAGCCAAATATATGCCAAGGATGGGGGGGTGGTCAAATGACTGGAGGCCACTTGATTTGATAGTGGTTTTGAAACAGTACAGGGTTTAAATGAAGGGTTTTGTCATCCTCCAAAGATGTATGCTTTTCTTTTGGGGAGCTCATTCAGATGTTGTCTGATGAAACAATGGCAATCTCTCTGGTTTTAGCCAGGTTGTGATTCAATGACTTCTTAAAATAGGTTTTATTTGTATGAGTTCCCAATCTGACTCAGGTGAGTTTACTGAACTCTTACTGTGCTGGGACCTCCCCCTCTTTGCCTCAGCAGAGACCACTTGACCTATTCTAGTCACAGGATAACTGCCTTCAATCAGGGGACTGTGGCTGTCTGCTTTAGGGGCAAATGTTCTTGTGGCTCTGATAAGAAGTCTGGAACTGGAGTACCTCAGAACTTGATATTTGTGGTTCAGGGAGTTTTTTTTTTTTTTTTTGGCAGACCTTCTAGGATTTCTTTTCCTGAGTTCACATTCTGAAACTTCCTCATTAACAACTTGAAAATTCCACCTTTGATTATGTAGCAGGAGTCCAAAGACACTCAGTGTTTCCATTAGAACTGGCCAGGTGAGAGGGTTTCGGTTACAAATGCTCCACTCACCCTATTTCCAGTTCTTGCCAAGTCAGAGTTCATGGAGGCTCACCTGTGGGGTTCTGTGGGTTGCATTGGTTGACCAGGCAGGATAAGTCACACTGAAAAGTCACACTTATTACCCTGTGACTGAAGCAATTCACATAAAATATTTAAATCAGTTCCTGCTTGATGTAAGGCCTTGTGTAGAATGCAAAGACATACAAAATACTGTTGCTGTCCTACATTCCTAACAGCCTTGTTGAAAGGAAGACCATTTACACTGACAAAGACAACCACACCACATTTACCACATAAATTTACCACATTTATGCTAAATGCCAAAGGAGGGGCACAAACCATAAAGGAGTCAGTATCTGAAGTAGATGAGGGCTTGGTTTAATAGAATGAGTAATACAATAAAGAAGGTCTGAACAAATAGAGAAGAAGAGGAATATTAGGGCTAGGCAGGAATATTGTTGGAGAATGGTTGAAAACTCCTCTGGAAAAGAGTGTCTTCATTAAGAAATAAAGGTGAGGAGAAAGAGACTGGTTCTCAAAGTCCCTGGGAATCCATGACTCCTTCAGAGTTGGGGGGACTATGTAGGAATATGATCTTAGGCTCATTGTCATCCCTTGGAACCATCAGTCATGAAAGCCCCTGAAAAAGCTCTGACATGTTAGCGACTGGAACATAGTGTCACACAGGACAGTTTGGAGTCATGATGCCAGGCGGCCGTCTCCTGGGATACCTGTTAGAAGGCCTGTAAGGTCATAACTTTGAAGTAGGTCTCAACCCAACTAATTACCATGGACCTGTTTCCTTCACCCTCTCCTCACTGACATTTGGGATTTTAGGTGTTCTAGGTTGAGCCCTGTGCCCATAGGGTGCCCAGTGGGCACCCTAGGAGTTAAATGTCCTCCCTTGAAGCCTAGCACCCAGGGGAAGCCAAGCACCTTGGCAGGTAGAATCTCAGGGGCTATAATTTTTTTCTTCCCTTTGAAGCCTTTATATCAGAAAATAAAAATTTTAAAACTTTGCCAAGGTGAATAAAGTGATGGGATTTGAGTATTAGTGGCAACTGTGAAAAAAAAAGGTCTTTCTAATTATAAATTATTTCATCTTTCATATTTAAGCAATTAATTTTCTAATATGTATTTTTGTAAATGGATCAGATTTAAAGACATGTGCACTTACATTTTTAAATTTCAATTTTTTAAGTGAAGCCTTTTTTAACTTTGCTTCTGTTGTGTTTATTTACATAATTAGCTGCCATTTATGGCAGCTGATTCTATTTCTGGGTTTTGTAATGGTAGGAAATTTCCTTCTGAAGTACATTGAATTAAACTAAAAAATAGTGCACTTAGAGAAAATTATTAAATACTAATGCATAGCATATGGTATATGGGTATACCAAGACTGTGACATACTTAGTGACAGAAGTTTATGAAATGCTGCTCATGAAGAACTAGCAGATGCCCTCCCAGCCTCTGCTGTTGAAGATGGTGAAACTGACAGAGCCTCTTTTGTGCTGATGAGACTATGTACATATACTGAATATTCAAGAAACCAATAATGAAGGTTTGCTAATTCTCTGTGGAGCTGTGAGCCTCACCTTTTGTATGCTCAATAAGCAATCAGAGGACAGGAACTAGATCTTATTGGTGCTGGTGTCTGTGGTATCTGGCACAAGGCCTGCACATACTAAGCATTTTGTACATTTTGTTGAATAAATGAATCAGCATCTTTGCATTGCATTACAAATGTCTCTAGAAAGCATAACTTTTTTTGTTTATTCTTGAACTATTGGGCCATAATTATATAGATGTAGCCAGGGTATCTAGATATTCGGGAATTTCAAAAGAGTGAGACAACTTTTGTGCAGGTGTGTGGGGTTTGAATTCCAGCCTCCAACATAGTGGAGCAGGTGTGAGAAACTGTGAATAAAGTACAAGATTGGAGCTACCTCAGAGATTGAACTTGGCCACTTTTTTATATCTAACATTTTCTTTCTTCTTCAGAAGAAAAAGATTCTTGGAAAAGACACATAGCTGGTTCTTAGTTATTACTGGAAAAATATCACACCAACCCCTGGCTGAGAGTCATTGTTTCCAGTGGAAATACTGATTTGTAGCACCAAGGCCTATTGTAAAAATCTAGTGAAATGTGCATAAAATCTTGCATCTGGTTTAAGATTTATCTTTGCTACCAAGTCCATCTATCTGAATTTTTGACCCTGGTTGGTTGTTCATCCAGGGGTGAGGGGCTACCTTGAGGGGAAAAAGAATTATTGAAAAGAACATAGAGAATGAGACTTCCTTTTGATATCACAGTGGCTTATTAAATATGAACTTTATTATACTGACTTTCAGGTGGTAGCTTTTGGACATTGCCCTGTCCTTCTCAGTGACCTTTATTGAATTAGGCTTTGGTGTAACAGAGGTGACATAGGGAGGCTGTTGTCAAAATCAATTGTGGATCACAGGCTTAACTTCTGTGACATGATTAAACACGGTGGACTGTTTCTTGATGTCCCTGAGTGAAGCCCCAAGCTAAAGTAAATATGAGGAGAAGCCTTGCTCATTTTCCCTGTGTTTAATCTGAGCCCACTGCCATCAGTGCAGGGGTTGATGAGTAGAAGTAGTCCCTTCTCCACCTGGTATGATATTCTGTTCTGACTGAATTCTCCCTGGTCCTGATTTATTGTTAATTGCAAGTAAGTTGCTACAGACATTTTGTGGAATAAAGAGATGCCTGCTGTTCTTGAGTGTGGGACTGAAATTCAAGAATGTGTCCTTATTCTGGTAATGAAGGTTGAAATCAGTTATGAAGTGCATTTAAGCCCAAATATGTGGTAAGGTTGATGAGAGTCTGCTTAGAATTCTGGCTTAAATGTCAAGAAAACAGCTGTGAAGTGTCTCTTGGCCTCACCTAGGAAAGGAGAATGGTGTTGGGGGAGGCTCTATATGACAATACTTCAGGGGCTTGGAGTCCAGCAGGCACTTCTGGCACCTGGGTCACCAATCTGCCAAGTGGAGCAGCACCCTACAGAGAGATTAGGTGGGTGTGCTGACACCCTGTTGTTCCTGCTCTCTTTGTTTAGAAGAAAAAATCTCAAGGCAATGATCCTACAGATGGGCCAAAGTCCCCATAAATAGTGGGGACATAGTGGGGGACTTGTTCCTGCTGACATAGTGGGGTTGGGAGAGAGGCAACAGTTGTGCCACCCACTCCTTCCATGGAGACCTTCTGCAGCTCCCAGAGGGCTCCTGACTCTCCATTCAGTCTCTTTCTCTTGTTTGTTTTCAGAAGCTGTTTATTCAGAGATCAGTTGTCTTACAGGAGTAATTGCCTCCATCTTGGACGTTCAGTAATTGTTCTATTTTAAACATTTTTGAGGAATCTCTTGCTGTTTTCACAGTGGCTGCAGCATTTTACATCCTTGCCAATACTTCTGAAAATAACACATATTTATTGTCTTGTAGTTCTGTAACTCAGAAGTCTGACATGGGTTTCATGGACTAAAATCAAGGTGTCTAGGAGAGAATACACCTTGCTTTTTCAGCTTCAAGACAGTGTCCACATTCCTCAGCTCCTGCTTCCCTTTCTCCATCTTCAATACCAGCATCGTGCCTTTCTTCCACAGTCACACCTCCCTCTGACTGTTCTCTTTCACTTTTAAGAAGCCTTGTGATGACATTGTCTCCCCCTAATCTAGGACAGTATCTCCATTGTAATGTCAGCTGATCCTAGCAATCTTCATTCCCTTGGCCATATTCACAGGTTCTGGCATTAAGGTGTGTATATCTTGGGAGGGACTATTCTGCTTATAAATCCTAACAGAATAAATGCAATTCAGTGTTAAGATCTGATGTTTCTGCCTCTATTCAAAAACATTTTTCTTACTGGTTAGCATACAGGTTGGAGGGCTAATCATTGGAAGATGTGAGAAGCTTGTAGTACAAATTATCTTCCATTATCTCTGGTTTCTGATGAGTTTTTAGCCATGGTTTGGTCAGTGCCAAGTCCACTGCTTCCCTGAGGAGTTTCCTTCCAGGTCTGGAGACTGAGGCTTGTAGTTGTGGTGGGTAGGGGGGCTTTTGTGCAGATGGAGGTGAGGGAAAACTCACCCAGTGGGCCCTTTTGTCTTTCAGGTTTCATAGTTACAGAGGTCCTGGATTTTTTCTCCTTCCCTATTAGTAAATTTTGTTTTGTTGTGATAAAATCCACAAAAGAACCTATGTACCCCAATGTCCACAGCAGCGCAATTTACAATAGCTAAGTACTAGAAGCAACCTAAGTGCCCATCAGTAAATGAGTGGATCAGAAACCTATAGTACATTTACACAATGGAATACTATGCAGCAGAGAAAAAGGGAGCTCCTACCCCATATGACAGCATGGATGGAACTGGAGAGCATTATGCTAAGTGAAATAAGCTAGATGGTGAGGGACAAATACCTTATGATCTCACCTTTAACAGGAAGCAAATCAACAAAAGAAAAAAGCAAACAAAGTAACAATAACCGGAGACAGGGGGAGGGGATAGTGGAGGGAAGGGTTTTCAAGAACTACTCTAAAGGACACATGGAAAAAACCAACGGGGAGGGTGGAAGCAAGGGAGGAAGGTGCGTTTGGCTGGGGTGGGGCGTTGGAGGAAATGCAGTAATTGAACAATAAAATATTTTTTTAAAATCCACATAACATAATTTACCATTTTAACCATTTTTAAGAGTATACTTCAGTGGCATTAAGTACATTCAAATTTTGTGCAACTATCACTACCATTTATCTCCAGAAATATTTTAATCTCCCCAAACAAAATCTTTGCCCCCATTAAACACTAATACTATTTTTCTTTCCCTAGCCCCCGACACCCACCTTTCTACTTTTTATCTCTGAATTTGCCTGTTCTTGGGACCTGTTATAAATGGAATCATATACTATTTGTATTTTTGTAAGTAGGTATTTCACTGAATATAATGTTTTTAAGGTTCAGAATTTCCTTCTTTTTTATGGCTGAATAATATTCCTTGTGCATGTGTGTCACATTTTGTTTGTTCATTCATCTGTTGATGGATATTTAGATTGTTTTTACCTTTTGGCTATTGGAAACAATGCTGCCATGAACATGAGTGTACAATATCTGTTCAAGTCCCTGCTTTCAGTTCTTTTGTGTCTAAACCTTGGAGTCGATTTACAGCATCCTATGTTAATTGTTATGATTTTTTAAAGAAACTCTACAGTTTTTCATAGTGTCTGCACCATTTTAATTCCCACCAACAATACACAAGGCTTACAATCTTTCTACATCCTCATGAATTGTTGTTATTTCCTATTTTTTGCTAATAGCCATCTAAATAGGTGTTAAGTGGTATCTCATTGAAGATTTGATTTGCATTTCCCTAATGTCTAGTGATACTGAACATTTTTATGTTTATTGGCCATTTGTTTACCTTCTTTAGAGAAATGTCTGTAACAAAGTTCTTTGTCCGTTTTTATTTTTAATTACTATTTATTTATTTTTAATTTTTTATTGTTGTTCAAGTACCATTGTCTCCATTTTCACCCCACCATGGCCCCAACCCCACCCATCCCCATCTCCCACCCTTGAACCTACCCCTTTTGGCCTTGTCCATATGTCCTTTATACATGTTCCTTGATGGCCCTTCCCCTACTACCCTTCTCCCCTGTCTTCTCTAGTTACTGTCAGTTTGTTCTTTATTTAATTTTTCTGGTTGTATTTTGCTTGCTTGTTCTGTTGATTAGGTTCTACTTATAATTGAGATCATATGGTATTTGTTTTTCACCACCTGGCTTATTTCACTTAACATAATGCTCTTCAGTTCCATCCATGCTGTCTTGAAAGGCAGAAGTTCTTTCTTTCTACTGCATAGTATTCAATTGTGTAAATGTGCCACAGTTTTTTTGATATACTAATTTACTGATGGACATTTAGGTTGCTTTCAGAACTTGGCTATTGTAAACTGTGCTGCTATGAATATTGGTGTACATAGGTACTTTTGACCTGGTGTTTCAGTTTCTTAAGTTATAATCCCAACAGTGGGATTGCTGGGTCAAAAGGCAGTTTCATTTTTAGTTTCCTGAGGCAATTCCATACTGTTTTCCACAGTGGCTAAACCAGTCTGCATTCCCACCAACAGTGAACTAGGGTTTGGTTTACTCCACAATCTCTCCAACACTTGTTTGTTGATTTATTTATGGTGGCCATTCTCACTGGTGTGAAGTGGTATTTCATTGTGATTTTAATGCACATCTCTCTGATGGCTACTGGTGCTGAGCATCTTTTCATATGTTTCTGGGCCTTTTGTATGTCCTCCTTGGAGAGGTGTCTGTTCAGGTCCTTTGCCCATTTTTAAGTTAGGTTGTTTGTTTTCCTGGAGTGGAGTTCTGTGGGTTCTTTATGTATTTTAGATGTCAAACTCTTGTCCGAGGTATTATTTGCAAATATGCTTTCCCATACAGTTGGTTCTCTTTTCATTGTAATGCTATTTTCTTTAGCTGTGCAGAAGCTGTTTATTTTGATGAAGTCCCATTTGTTTATTTTTTCTTTTATGCCCCTTGCTTTTGGGGACATATCAGTAAAAATATTGCTGTGTGGAATATCTGAGATTTTCCTCCCTATGTTCTCCTCCAGGACTTTCATGGTATCACAATTTATATTTAAGTCTTTTATCCATCTTGAGTTTATTTTTGTGTATGGTGTAAGTTGGTAGTCAAGTTTCATTTTTTTTTTTTTTGCATATAGCTGTCCAGATCTCCCAACACCATTTGTTGAAGAGACTAGTTTTACTCCATTTTATGCTTCTGCCCCCTTTGTAGAATATTAATTGACCACGGAGGCTTGTGTTTATTTCTGGGTTCTCTATTCTGTTCCATAGGTCTATGTGTCTGTTCTTATGCCAGTACCATTTTAAATCTGTTTGTTCTTTTTTTGTTGTTGTTGTATGAGTTCTTTATATATTCTGGATATTAACCCTTTATCAGCCATATGACTTGCAATTATTTTCTCTTTTTCTTGAGTTGTCATTTACACTCTTTTGAGAGTGTTCTCTGATGCACAAAAGTTTTATTTTAATGAAATACAAAATTATGTACTTTATGTTTTATTGCCTGTTTTCTGATTTTGCTGTTATATCCAAGAAATTATTCCAAAATTCCATGTCATTCAGCTGTTTTTTCTATGTTTTCTTCTGATAATATTATATTTTTAGTTTCTACAGCTAGGCCTTTTATCCATTTTTAGTAAATTTTTGTCTCTGGTGTAAGGTAAGGATTTAAAAAAATGATTTATGACATTTAACCTCATAGAGAACCACTCTGTAATGTTGAATGCATACCCTCTGGAAACATTTTACAGATGAAAACAATGAGTAACAAGAAAGGTGAATGGCTTGCTGAAATTTAAATACTATTGGCTAGGGAAAGTAGAGTCCAGACCTAGTAATTTCTTGTCATAATTTTTTAGTGGTTGGGAACAGAGGGGCTAGGTCAGGATTCTCAGCTATAAACATATTTTCAAGAACAATAAATTGCTCTGTGAATAACTGAATAGTTTGCATTGTACATAACAGATAACTCTCCCAGCTTATTTTAGATATGCTAATTCACATGCTTTCTCTCAAATTTTCTATTAAATTATACGTGATATTAATGATGACTTTATTCAGATATATTCTCTCCTCAACAATCATTAAAAATAGTTCACCAGTACTTTCTGTTCATCTTATAATTGAAAAATGAATAAATCCATTTATTTGACATATCCTTTAGGATATTTCAAGGTACCTCAAACTCAATGTTTCAAAACAGAACTGCCAACTAACCTCTCAGGTCTAGTCCTCTACCCTCAATAAACATGAGCCCTCACTACCAGCTACTGTTTCTGGTCACAAAGGGTGTCACCTTTTACCCAGCTCTGCAACCAGCATCCTGAGTGTCATCTTTGATATCTCTCTCCCTTATTCCATCACCAACCCTGTTCATTTTATCTACTAAATATTTTATAACTCCACAGATCTTTTTATCTCTACACCTTACACAAAGTTGCTTTGGTCTATACTACCATTATCTTTCACCTCAACCATGAAAACCATCTCTTATTGTGTCTTCTTACATTCAAGAAGGACTTCCGGTTGCCAATGGAGTGAGCATTCTGCAAGGAAACCTTTCTTGACATCCTTGAGTAGATGGAATCTGTCATTACACATTCTCCCAGTGATATGCCTTTATACCATTGCAACTGCCACAGTTGAAATTTTTTAATTAACTTTAAAGTTTGCACTCAATAAAATGTACTGATTTTATGGTAGTAGTTAGATGAGTTTTGACAAATGCATATACTCATGTGACTATGATCTCAATGAAGATGTAGAACTTCTCCTTTGCTCTGTACACCTTCCTTGTGCTCCTTTGCTATTTATCTCTCCATTCTCGCAAAATTACTGACCTGCTTAGGTTGGCTTTTTAAGAATTTTGTGTAAATAGAATTATACAGACTTACTCCTGTTTCTGGCTTCTTTCATTCAGCATTATGTTTTTGAGGTTCATTTATGTTGTGGTGTGTGTCAGGAGTTCATTTCTTTATTCTGCTCTGCAGTACTCTATATACAAGTGGAGACCCCCCAAAACTGGAATTATCTTCTGGAGTGCAGGCCCCTTTTTGTACAGGCTACCCCTGCTAAGTGAGCATTCTAAGAATCCATTTGTATCAGTGTACCAGCTGACATTGTTGTGAGAGGCTGTGTTTGGCCTCAGTGAATTTCTCTTGAAGACTTTTTTGCAGTGTTTGCCCATTTCATGATGGGTGATTTATGAGCACACCTGCCTGTACAATGCTGAGTGTTCAGCAGTTTTTGACCAAAAATGGCATGGCTCTCATACTCCTCCCTTCCTACTCACCTGATCTTACCCTGAAAGGTTTTTCTTTTGTTTCGCTGGGTGAAAAAAGTCCTCAAAGGGAAACGTTTTGCTGATGGAGAGCTGAAATAAAAATGGCAGAAGCACTAAAAGGCATAAAGACCAATGAGTTCAAAAACTCCTTTTTAAAAAAAGATTTTATTTATTTATTTTTAGAGAGGGGGAGGGAAGAAGAGAGAGAGAGAGAGAGAGAGACCTCAATGTGTGTTTGCCTTTCACGTGTACCCTACTGGGGACCTACAACTGAGGCATGTGCCCTGTCTGGAAATTGAACCGGCAACCCTGTGGTTTGCAGGCCAGCACTTGATTCACTGAGCCACACCAGCCAGGGCTCAAAAACTCTTTTGAGTAGTGGAAAAACATATCAATAGGGACATTGTATCAAAAGGAGAGTGCCTTCAAGGTGACTGAAGTTTAAACATGTAAGAATACACAATTTTTTAATAAATAAATTCCAAGTTTTGGGGTATCTCCCTCATAAATTATGAAATCTTTATGTATATGTAGGATTCCTCCAATTTGTTCCTTTCACAAATGTTTTGGTTCTTTTATGTTTGCATTTTCAAGATCCTGCTAAGATCCTGTTTGGCACAACATTGCTTTTCTAGATCAATTTGGGATGAATGGACATCTTGACAATCCATTTATATAATGCTTTAATCTTTCTTTGCATTATTTCTTTAGTTTTCAGTGTCTTGTCTTGTTCATATTTATGAAATCTATATTAAATATTTAATGTTTTTGAACATTGTTTTATTGTTTGGATATTATATTTTTATATATATGTGTGTGTGTGTGTGTATATAATTCCAAATATCATATATCCTGCATTCTTTCTAAATTTACTTATTTCTAATAATTTTTAAGTAGATTCCCTAGGATTTTTCTCTATTTTTCATTATGTCATCTGCAAATAGCAAAAGCTTTGCATCTTCCTTTCAGATCTGTATTCCTTTTATTTGTCTTTGTTGCCAGACTGTCTAGAACCTCCAGGACAATGTGAGTGAGGTGTTGAGAGTGCAAATTCTTGCCTGTTCCTGATCTTAGGAGGACATTCAGTCTTTCATCACTAAATATTATGTGAACTGTAGAGTTTTCGTAGATATCATTTTTGAGCTTTTCAGTTAAGGAAGTTTTCGACTCTTTCTAGTTTTCTGAGAATTTTTTTTGAAATCATAAATGGGTTTAGGTTTTTGTCAAATGCTTTTTTTTGCTTTTATTGTGATGATTACATGGTTTTTCTTTCATCTTAGTTTTCTGTGAATATGATGAATTAAGCTGATGGGCTTTATAGATAATTTCTCTGAACTTAGGATTCAGGAAAGTAATGAACTACTACTATTCTAATCAAAGATCTTTTTTACAATTAGAGCTAATTTTTTTGTATTATATTATGTCATTTTAGTCTAGTAACTGGGTAGGACTGAATCCTAGCTCTATCAGATACTAGCTGTATGACCATGGATGAGTTATTTAACCATTCCAAGCCTCTGTTATATAGCTCTCTTGTGTGACTGTTGTGAGAATTAAGTGGGATAGTGTTTGTAGCATGCCCACATTTACCGACTGCTAACATGTTCCAGACACTGTTTTAAGCATCACTTGTGTGTATTATTTTGTCTATGCCTACTGACCTATAACAAGACAAGTGCTATTGTTTGCATTTTCATAGATGAGGAACTAATGTACAGAGATATATGTAATTTGCCCAATGTCTACAGCTTACAAAGGGCAGGTGAGGGGATGTCTGCCACAAACTGGGTCCAGATTCCATGTGCACAGCCCATAATGACAGTCTCTCTGCACTACACTACATAGCACATAGTGCACTGTCTACCAACGTAAGTAACATTAGCTATTGCTAGTGTTTTGTTATCATCCATAGAGTATATATTTTTATATTTTATACCACTTCATTATGGGAGGAGCATGGGGAAATATATTTTCCAAAATTCTATAAATTTTGCTTTAGGTTCTGAAAAGAACAGAACGGTATTCTTTAAATTGCCTTAATGTTACTTTGCCTTTTTGTGAGAGGCAGTCTACAAAAGACTGTACATAAGTGGTCTTATTTCTGAAGCTTGATCAACTCAGGAAGTTGTGAGATATTTTTGAACAAACTACATTTATTCAGTGGTCTATAAAACCTGCACACTTCCTCTGTGCTTACAAAGTTGTGTACTTAAAATATATTTTTGATCTTTTGTAATAACCTTTTATTTAATATAATACATACATATTTAGAGAACTAATGATCATTCCTAATTATCAACATTAGGGAATATAGTCTTTGAAGTGAGTTTTAAAGTCATTTCATCACTTAAGCAAACACATTTATTTTCCGACTAACCTGAAACAATGATCATTAATTATTTTATATTGTTACATAATGTTGCGTATTCTGACTTCTACCTGACAGTCATGGGCCTTCTCAATGTGTATGCAAAAGGTGAAGTTTTCCAAGGGGTTTCAACTGCAAATCACTCTCAGAAAAGACTTTTAACCAAATTTCTCATTTTATCAGAGTTTTATAGTCAGCAGAGCACACATGCAAATGTTCTTCTGTGGACAATTCTATATTTCCATGTCTCTTTGTGTTTTTTTCAATTCCTGTTCATTTTCTACTTTTCATTAAAAGTTTTTATTAAAGTGTGTATGTGCACACTAGGCAAATGCTACTTTTTTGTAGAGGATTTCTTGCTGCTAAATTTTTGCTGTTTCATCACCCAATTGATCTGAATTTTCTACTGCTAAATTGTTTCTCTCAAGTGACTTATCTTTAAAATAGTATTTCTTTCAACTAATCTTTATCTTGTTTAGTTTCTGTTTTAAGGAAATGTTTTCTAGGACAAAGGATTTGGTATAATTTTAATTTTTTCTAACAAAGAGATCATTTTGGTACAAATAAACAGAAAAAAGTAGCCAAGATAATTCCAGCTGTTAATTAATTCATATTGTGAAACTAAGTTTACAGAATTCCTTGTTCGATGGCAAATGACCACAGGCCCATCCACACCTTCACAGAAAGGTGAGGGTGAAGTTGGTGGCATAAAACAAGCCCTGTGCTTAGTCTAACTCTCCTCTATTACTAATCAGCCAACAGAGATAGATGAAGCTCTGTACTCCAAGCCTTCATTTCTTAAGTCTGTTTGACCACGATATCCTTTACCTCTAAAATGCCATCAATTTCTGACTACAATAGATGTCTTGGATCTTACTTATGGGAATCTTAACTCTAGGTCACTGAAAAGACACTGGATTTATTGTTTATAAAATGTTTGCTCTACTATGCCAAAATAGTATGAACAAATAGGGGAGCACTTTCAATCTCTAATAGTGATTTTTATTGTTGTGGGACATTTAAGTTGACCATTAATTAATTCAGTAAAATATTTCACAGTATATAGTGTTTTGTTTTGAACCTCTAGGCTTTTTCTAAAGCAATGTCAAACTTTTTTTAGAACATAAGATGTCCAGTAGAAGTAAAAATTTGAGGATGAGCTTTATGTGAAGGGAATAGATTAGAAATCTACTAAATTTCCAGATTTAAATATATTTTAAACAAAAGACATGATGAGCAGGAAACAACTGATTCAATGATATGTACCCCTGTTGATCGTTCATTGTTATGTGAATTAGGTGCTCCATTGTAGTGTGTGGACTTCAGAAAACATGACTGTGATGTCAACAGATATATCTATCTACATATATATGATGTCTTGTGAAAGTTATGTGATTATGTTAAAGGAGCTTTCCTAATTCATAACACTTTTGCAATTTTAGTAATGACAACTCAAAGGACACACCTTTTAATGGACATGTAAGGAAAAGTCAATAAACTACTAAAGAACACTAATGCCAACCTGTCCTTGGAGTTTTCATGGAGGAAGAGAAAGTGGACAACTGCTGAGACAGTGATGACAGCAGCAGTGGGAGAACCAGATGAGCCTATTATGTCAGCCTGATGATGATGGGTTTTTGTGCATCTTCAGGGCTTTTTGAAAACTTGCAGTTGAAGCAGGAGTGCAGACATAGACATTGCTGCTTTACACAACAACATAGTAATGATGTGAGGTCATCAGTCGTCATCAAAGCAATGATCTACAAAATGCATTTCTTAATTATACATATATTTAAAGTGTAGAATACTATTGGTTTTTTAATGATGTGGATCTCTAACTAGGTCTGAGCTCTCATGTTATTGGTGCTTATATTAACACCAACAAGCAAAGCCTCCTTGTGTGAGGTTTGGATAGGGATCCCTGTGAGACCTAGGCTGGGATGCAAAGTAGCTGGTACCCTACATTCTGTTCAGATATGACAGGACCTGAGGTGAGTCCTTTGGCAGAAATAAGACTGAATGTGATCATTTTCGTTGAACTAAAATGATAAACCTGTACCTGAGGAGAACCATTTTATAATTTATGAGTAGCGCACCTACTATTCTACCACAATGTTTTTCTTTTCTTTTATTGATTCATTTACTATTTAGGTTTCTGTCTATGGGCCACAACATAAGGTCTTTATTTCAGAAGATTTCTCTCTTGTATTGTCTTCTATCCACCCATGTTACCCTCTCTGCTGTATTTCCAAATCAGAAAACAGCAGTGATTCTTAGTCTTGCTGAACAGTTTTCTTCATGCTGAGATTTCCTAGTGCTGCCTCAGTATCTGAAATAAATGAGGTTTAGTGTGTGAATTTTCTGGCTTCCTTCCCACCCAGTAATTTTCTTTCATTCATCACTTATTTATTCTACACTGACTCTGGTAGGTATTTTTTTCGTAGTGCCCTGTGTTTATTTCTTTTATTGCATCTATCATATTATATCATGTCTTTCTTATGTTGCTACATTTTCTCACTGCTGTATTTTTTATGGCAAAAACAGTTCTGGGTTTACCATTATATATGGTACTTTTCAGATTCATGGAGCATACTAGGGACTCCATAAAAAATTACCCCCTGAATTCAACAATAATGCTAAACTTCTTTTTGAGTTTAAGTTTTCATGATGATTTTTTTTAATTTAAAATGTTTAGTATAAAATATTCAAATCATGTAGAAAATGATAGTAAATCTATATTTTAGTAAATAGTGCTAAGTAATGATAAGTAATGATCAAACATAGAATATCTCCCACCAAGCTTTATTAAGTTTAAAGAGTTTTTTCTACTTTCATAAATATTTTAAATATATTTTATCATTCCTACAATCTTATTTAACAAAATACAAATATAGTTGAAGGCACTGTGTTTTCCTCCCTAATCTCAATTCTCTTCCTTATTCCTCAAAGGAAATAGCAATCTGAGTTTATTGTTTAGTATTCTCATATAGGGTTTTAGTCTTCTGTTCTCTGTGATTGCAATTTAAAACAATACCTAGTATTGTTTTGCATATTTGTAGATGAATAAAAATGGTGTGACATTCTCTGTATACTTTTGCAACTTGATTTCGTCAATCAGTGTTACAGTTTTGAAATAGTCCATGTTGCTGGCTGTTGCCCTAGCCAGTTCACTGAAATTAATTGCAGAATAGTGCATTCCATGTGTGAACAAACCCAAAGTGTATTAATCAATGCCTCTAGTGACAGGTATTTAGATTGGCTCCAACATATTTGCTATTGCAAGCAGCGTGGCAATTAACAATCTCAAATATGCCCACATTTGAACATATGTAAATACAATTGCTGGATTAGAGTTAGTTGTTGCAAAAGTACTATTTGATAAAAATCAAATCTGACACTTTTTCTTTCGTGAGGTCAAGTTCATTTTTATTTATTATAATCCCTCATATATTTGTTTTCATCTATGCTACTTAATCCCTATTTTTCTTTACTTCTCTCTACTCTCTTTCCCTGCTTCTGAGATATTATCTTTACCCCTACCAACTTTTTACTGGTTGGAGGTTATATATGCATTATATTTATGTTCTTCTAGTAGTTATCCTTAAAATTTTAACATGGGTGCTTGAAATAATAAAGTCCAAAGTTAGTTAATAGCTGTATTGTTTAAGAAGGTACTAAACTTAATTTTAATATCTCTGTTTATATTTTGCTTGCTTATTTGTTTTGTTGATTAGGTTCCATGGGTTGGGGGCAGAATGCAGACAACTGTACTTGAACAACAAACAATAAAATAAAAAATAAAAAATAACAAGAAAAAGATACTAAACAATCAAGGGTTTGACAACATATGAACTCTGATGAGCCATTTCTGTTTTTCAAATTATTTTTCCCTAGTACTTTGTTTTTTTGAAGATTTTATTTATGCATTTTTAGGGAGAGGAAGGGAGGGAGAAAGAGAGAGAAACATCAATGTGTAGTTGCCTCTCTCAACCCCCCTACTGGGGACCTGGCCTGTAACCCAGGTATTTGCCCTAGACTGGGAATTGAACCAGCAACCCTTTGATTTGCCATCTGGCACTCAATCCACTGAGCCACACCAGACAGGACTATTTTTCCCCAGTACCTAAGTTCTCACTTTTTAAAATTTATGTCATATAGTGGTAAATGAGTTTAACCATAAATTTTGTAATTTCATAATTTCTTTTTGAATATCAATCTTTCCTCCCGTTTTTCCCCCATGAGTATATTCTTAAGTAGGTGTGTTAGTAATGAAATTGTTTGGGGTTTTGTTTATCCAAAATTGTCTTACCTAGTACTTATTCTTGAATAATTGCTTAACTGCATACAGAATACTATGTTATAGTTATCACAGCACTTCAAAAACACTTTCCTGTTGCCTTCTGCTCTTGTAATGTTGGCTGTCAGCACAATCACTATTTCTTTGTAGATGGTCCTTTTTTTCTCTTTGATTCTCTTTAAGATGGCTGCTTTGTGTTTGATGTCTATAGGTGACTTATAATATGTCTGTCTAGTGGTAGATTTATTTATCTTGTTTTGAATCTTCCATGATTTCTTAAAGTGAGAATTTTTGAGTTTCCCTGATTGTGAACACAATCCATATCCTCTTTGAATATTTTTCTTCTGCAATTCTCTTTCTAATTTCTACTTTGATAAATCTTATGAGAAAACAATGGACTTGGTAGCCTCCATACTCTGTTGTGTTGTTTTATATTAAGTGTTGGCAAATGGATAGCTATAAATACTGTAGATTATGAACCATAGATTCAATACACATCCATGTGCAAGCATACAGTTTAATATATAAAGGTAACTATTGTTTCTGAATTTTCTCATGAGCTTCTTATTAATCCCTTCCCCAAGCCAGGTAACTACAATATTATTCTGCAAAGTGTGTATAGGATCACCATACTTTATAGTGTTACCACAGATATTTGTATCCTTAAAGAAGGCATTGCTTAATTTTTCAAGGTTTTGGACTTTATGTACATGGACTAATACCCTACGTATTTGTTGACTTGATTTTTATGTTCAGCAGTAAGTATAAAACATAATTTTAATTATGTAACTATAAGTTCTTTTGTTTTTTCTATTTCTAGGTTTTCTATTCTGTTCCATTGGTGCCTTTGTCTGTTTTTTCACTAATACCACAGTGTTTTGATTACTGTTGCTATATGGTTAACCTTGAAGTTGGATGTATCAGTCTCCCAATGCTATTCTCCTTCAATATTTTGTTGCTTATTCTAGGTTTCTTGATTCTCCATATAAATTTTAGAATTTTTTGTTAATATCCACAAAACAACGTGCTGGAATTCTGATTGGATTGCATTGAATCTATAGATCAAATTGGGAAGAAATCGTATCTGGACAACATTGCCTTTTTTAAAAAGATGTATTTATTTACTTATTTTTAGAGATAGAAAAAGGGAGGGAGAAAGAGAGAGAGAGAGACATCAGTTGGCTGCTTATCACACACTCACCAACTGGGGACCAGTCCCACAACCCAGGCATGTGCCCCAAATGAGAATCAAACTAGCAACTCTTTGCTTTGTGGGACAACACCCAACCAACTCAGCCATACTGGTCATGGTGACAATATTGTCTTCCTATATATGAACATGGATAATCCTCCATTTATTTAGTTCTTTTTTGATTTCATTCATCAAATATTTGTAGTTGTCTTCAATAGATTATGTTCATATTTAGTTAGATTTATACTTTGCTATAATGGCTTGTGAGTTCCAGGAGGGTGTTTTTTATTGATTCTTTCAAATTTTATACATAGATGATCATGTAATCTGTGAACAAAGATGGTTTCATTATCCCTCCCAATCTGTATAGATTTTATTCCTTTTGCTTGTTTAGAGCTTCTAAAATAGTTGAAAATGATTAATGAGAGGGAACATACTTACCTTAAACCTAATATTGTGGGAAAGTTTTAAGTTTCTCACCATGAAGTATGATGTTAGCTATGGGGCTTTTGTAGACAATCTTTATCAAGTTGTGGAAATTCTTCTCTGTTTCTAATTTAGTGAGAGTTTTCTTTCTTTTTTTATCAGGAATGGGTATTGGATTTTGTCAACTGCTTTTTCTACATCTATTCATGCAATCATGTGATTTTTTTCTTGTTTCATGTGATTCTTTTTAAGGTTGTTTGATGTGATGGATTACATTAATTGATTTTTAAATGTTGAACCAGCCTTGCATATCTGGGATAAATTCCATTTGGTTATAGTGTATAATTCTTTTTATACATTGTTGAATTCAATTTTCTAATTTTTTGAGATTTTTTTCATGTATGCTCATGAGAAATATTGCTCTGTAGTTTACTCTTCTTGTAATGCCTTCCTAATTTTAATATTAGGGTAATGCTAGTCTTATAGAATGATTTAATATGTATTCTTCTGCTTCTATCTTCCAAAAAAGATTGTAGAGAAATGGTATAATTTCTTCCATAAATGTTGGGTAAAATTTACCAGTGAACCCATCTGGGCTGATACTTTCTGTTCTAAAAGGTTATTAATTATTCATTCAATGTATTTAATAGATATAGGCCTATTCAGATTGTACATTTCTAATTTGCATCAGTTTTTGCAAACTGTAACTTTTAAGGAACTAGTTCATTTCATCTAGGTTATCAAATTTGTGGATATAGAGTTGTTCCAAGTATTTATTTATTATCTGTAGTGTTCTCTCTTTCATACCTGATATTAATCTCTATTTTTTCTTGTTTGCTTGACTAGAGGCTAAAAAAATCTTTTCAAAGAAAAGTTTTGCATTTCATTAACTTTACTCCATTGATTTTATTTTGTGTTTTCTTGATGATAATAATTTCATAAACAAATTTTATGAAATTTTGCTGTTGCTGTACAGTATGAAAAAATGGAGCTTAAAAAAAAACAACAAAAAAACAGAGCTTAAAAGTTTGCCAGTAGACAACATCACTTTCTAAATAAAAGCTGAGGTCCCCAAGAGTGCTGAAATCCATGAGTCTATTCACAGTGCAGACAAAGGATCCCCTTATGCTGTTTCCATATGAACAATATGAAAACAAGCTCTGTAGCACAACTGCCAATTAGTAGCAAAAAATGTTTTAAGAGGACCAGGATTCAACTCTATCATGTGTTGATCCAGTTTAAAAGCATTGGCTAGACTTGCAGCCAAGATAGAGGCATAGGTAAATACACTTTGCCTCCTCACACAATCAAAAGAAGGACATCAACAAATTTAAAAACAAAAAATAACTGTAACTGCCAGAAAATTGAACTGTATGGAAGTCCAACAGCCAAGGAGTTAAAAAGGAAACATTCATCCAGACCAGTAGGAAGGGCCGAGAAAGGCAGTCAGGGCAGAGAGGACTTGCAGCAAGGTGGCAGCTGGAGGCTTTGGGCAGGAAAGGTGGCAGCTGGCAGGCAGGGCAAGGCAGCAGCTGACAGAGTGGATTGTCTCACATTTGCATGCAGATAATTCAGGAGGAACAACTAAAGAGCCAGACCACACAACCCAACGTTCCAGCATGGGGAAAGAAGGCCTCAAAATCTCTGACTGAAAAAACCTGTGGAGGTCAAGGTGGCAGGAAAATTCACAGCCTCACAGGAGAGTTTGTTGGAGAGACCCACAGGGTCCTAGAACATATCTACCCACTTGGAAATCAGCACCAGAAGGGCCCAATTTGCTTGTGGGTGGCAGAGTAAGTGACTGAAAGCCGGTGGAGAGCTGAGGAAGCAGCATTGTTCCCTCTGAATCTTTCCCCCACATACAGTGCCACAATGTAGCAATGTGGGTTGCCCTGCCTGGGTGAATACCTAAGGCTCCACCCCTTACTATATAACAGGCATGCCGAGACAAAAAACATGGCGCAAATGAAAGAACAGATCAAACATCCAGAAAAAATACAACTAAGTGATGAAAAGATAGTCAAGCTATCAGATGCAGAGTTCCAAACACTGGTTATGAGGATGCTCACAGAAATAGTTGAGTATGGTCTTAAATTAGAAGAAAAAGTGAAGGCTATGAAAAGTGAAGTAAAGGAAAATGTAGAGGGAACCAACAGGGACGGGAAGGAAACTGGGACTCAAATCTTAACAGTTTGGACTAGAAGGAAGAAATAAACATTTAACCAGAACAGAATGAAGAAACAAGAATTCAAAAACATGAGGGGAGGCTGAGAACCTCCAGGACAACTTTAAGCATTCCAACATCTGAATAATGGGGGTGCCAGGAGGAAAAGAGGAAAAGCAAGAAATTAAAAATTATTTGAAAAAATAAGGCAGAACTTTCCTAATCTGGTAAAAGAAATAGACCAGGAAGTCCAGGAAGCTCAGAGAGTCCCAAACAAGTTGGACCCAAGGAAGCACAATCAAGGCACATAATAATCAAGTTACCCAAGATTAAAGATGAGGATAGAATCTTAAAAGCAGCAAGAGAAAATGAGACAGTTACCTGCAAAGGAGTTCCCATAAGACTGTCAGCTGACTTCTCAAAAGAAACCTTGTAGGCAAGAAGGGGCTGGAAGGAAGGATTCAAAATCATGAAAGGCAAGGACCTACATCCAAGATTACTCTATACAGCAAAGCTATCATTTAGAATGGAAGGGCAGATAAAGTACTTTCCAGATAAGGTCAAGTTAAAGGAGTTTATCACCACCAAGTATATGAAATGTTTTTAAATTTAAAAAATTATTTTATTGTTTAATTACAGTTGTCTACATTATATTAAATGTTAAAGAGACTTATTAAAGAATAAGATTAAAACCATGAACACTAAAATGACAACAAACTCACAACTATCAACAACGGAACCTAAAAAAAACAAAAACAAATAGTAAGCAAACAACTAGAACAGGAACAGAATCACAGAAATGGAAATCACATGGAGGGTTATCAGTTGGGTGGGGGAGGGAGGAGAATGGGGGAAAAGGTATAGGGAATAAGAGGCATAATTGATAGGTACAAAATAAACAGGGGTGTGTTAAGAATAGTATGGAAAAGGGAGAAGCCAAAGAACTTATATGTATGATCCATGTACATGAACTAAGGTGGGGAAATGATGGTGGGAGGGTGGTATAGGGCTGGGGGAAATAAAGGGGAGAAGAAATGGGACAAATGTAATAGCATAATCAATAAAATATATTTTAAAAAAGCACTGGCTATAACAATACCTATAATGTATGGGATGGGTACTATACTAATTGCTTTACTTCATTTAACTCTTAAAACAATAACATGATAAAAGTGCTATTATTATCTCCATTTTATCATGGAAGAATCTGAGAGCAAGACCACTTTGATAACTTAAAAAAGACACTGATCTCATAAAGGAAAGATCTGGAACTGGGATTCTTATTGGTCTGGCCCCCAAAAGTATGCTCTTAGCTACCAAGATATACTTCCTTTTTATTTTCTTTTTAAGAAGGAGGTATTTGAAACATCACTTAAATTTTCCTAGAGGTAGAAAAAATGCCATAATTTCCTTCTTTATGTGTTTGAATTACTAGGGATTAAATAATCAAAGGAAGTTTTTATCAATACTCTCTCTGTCTCTCTTTCTTTATTAGCTTGTGAAAACTGAGCATGGACCTGGTGAACTTCTTGAAATGCAAATTGGGGCTTTCTTAGGGCAAGGACATTTACCTGGAGTGGGACCTTATGAACTGTGGTTACAGTTGTTGCTGCTCCTGGGAAGAGCCTCTTTAGGATTTTCTGGAAGGAGATTCCTCATATAGATGATCACATGTGAGGACTAATCCCAGAGCCCATGGGATTCTCCCACTTGTTGAACTAGGTGTTAAAAAACTACTCCCAACTCTCTGCTAAAATCATAGATACCAAGGGAATGGGTCTTTTACTTTTCTTTCCTGAACTTCAGTAAAGAAATTAAAAAAAAAAAACCTCAAAAGATTTTTTTCCATAAATATCTCAAACATTTTTTCAGCAGGCGTGTCTAATTTAATTCAATCTGCATTTGTCAAGTGACCACTCTAATAATGATCACAGGCTTACATTTTTTCAAGATCTCCTATTTTTAAAGCATTTTTACAAACAGTACAGACAAGGTTATGTTGGGAGAAACTAATGATGAGGAAGATAGTCTCTACTGAACCTAAGGGCTACCATGGGAAAGAATCCATTGTCTCTGCAGGCTTGAGGGAGAAAACCATTATTAGAGATAACCTAAGAACCTTCAGCCACATAGTGGGATGCTGAATAAAGAAGGTGTAGTCCTTCAGAAGAGAAGTACCAGTATTTATATCAGGGAGAAGACCTTCCTGACAGCTGGTGCTTCCAAACATGGAACAGATTGCTTTTTGATGTTGGGAGCTCCACACCTAAGAAGATGCCCAGGCTGAAAGACCCAATGTTATTAGGGAGGGAACAGCAACATGATTGATGTCTAATGCTCTCTTTAGATGAGGACATATGATCTGAAGCCATTTTACTTAAGATCTAATTTTGGTTGCACCACCTGCTGCTCATGTGAACTTGGGAAAGTAACAGTCTTTTCCTCATGTGGCCACTGTGAGAGTTAAATGGGCTAATGTAGAGCATTTACAACAGTTTCTGGTTGCCAAATAAATCCTTAATGAATGTCAGTAATTATTATTAAGGCCACTTCCAATTCCATACAACCATGCTTACAGGAATGGGGATGTGTACCGTGCCCGCAGTGAACTATAGCAAGGGCAGGAAAGAAGAAAAAGTTGTGAGAAAATAGTGCAGTCTACTACAGATTTGTTTAGAATGTGAGCATTAACCATTCAGTTTTTGAAGAGATTGTAGGTGTCTTAAAAGAAAGAATCACCATGGTCACTCTGCATGCGATAAGCATGCAGTGGGTCTAGGTAATTTTCATATGGTATCCTCAGTTGATATCAGAATCACAGAAAACTCATAAGCCACTGCAAAATGCCCAGCAGGTCACTTGATCTACCTGAAGATAGGGTAAGATGCTCAAGAGACAGTTCCTGCCCCCAATGTGCTCACACTTTGGTGAGGGAGACAAATACTAAACATTGTAATTAGGTCAGACTGAATACCCCTCACTGCTTGGTGCATTGGAAACAGACTGTTGCAAAAAGTGACTCTAAAGACCTATGGTAAGTAGAGTAATCATGAGTACACTGTATTTTCCAAAGGCCAGTGTGCTCACTGAAGTTGATTTTATGATAAGACTCCTAAGAGAGCTTAGGGAACATTTGGCATTGTAGAAAACAAAGTTTCAGAACTCTGGTTCCTGGAGAATATTCTCCTGATACCCATACTTCTGAAAAAGACAATGCTAGGAATTCACATCCTGACCTTCCAATTTATGGGTAAATGGAAGCTCTCTGGATGCCTGAATCTGAGCTACACTCAGCAGAATTGTCTCACTAGCCTTGCCTCCAATCTGAGGACAGTGATGATGGCTCCTTTGGAGGGTGCAGAAAATTGTATAAATATAATATTAACCAGTGTTGACTACTTACCAAACATGCTGTTAGTGCCTCTGTATTTTCACAGTGTTGACTATGCATTGAATCCCTTACTCCTACAAATGACTGATGGAAATGGGGTAGGTATTGTTCCTTCTTAAGAGGCTTAGAGTGGCTAAATGTCTTGGTCAGCCTGCCTCCTGAGGTTGGGCTCCTAACTACCAATTTTTCCTTTTATTCAAATTAGTTTCTCTTAATTTTGGAGGGGTCCTAGATCTATTTAAGAGTCTGACACTCCCTTTCCTCAAAACTGTGCAAACACACAAATATGCACAATTTGCAGAAAATGTAAAGGCATTCCAGGGAACTTTAAAAACCATTCAGGAAAGAAATATTTAAGATTCTGGTAAAAACTATGCAGATTGACCTAGATAGAGAAAACTATTCCAGCCTATGTTTTCCAAGGACTTTTATGGTGTCACAGCTTATATTTAAGTCTTTTATTCACCTTGAATTTATTTTTGTGTATGGTGTAAGTTGGTGATCAAGTTTCACTTTTTTTTGCACGTAGCTGTCCAGCTCTCCCAACACCATTTGTTGAAGAGGCTATTTTTACTCCATTTTATGCTTCTTCCCCCTTTTTCAAATATTAATTGACCATAGATACTTGGGTTTATTTCTGGGCTCTCTATTCTGTTTCATTGATCTATGTGTCCATTCTTATGCCAGTACCAGGCTGTTTTGATTACAGTGGCCTTGTAGTACAGTTTGATATCTGGTATTGTGATCTCTCCTACTTTGTTCTTCTTTCTCAAAATTGCTGCAGCTATTCAGGGTCATATATATATATATATGTTTCTATATAAATTTATGAAATGTTCATTCTAGATCTGTGAAATATGTCATTGATCCTTTAATAGGGATTGCATTGAATCTATAAATTGCTTTGGGTAGTTTGGACATTTTGACGATGTTAATCCTTCCAATCCATGAGCATTTATGTGCTTCCATTTGTGTCTTCTTTAGTTTCTTTCTTCAGTGTTATGTCATTTTTGGAGTATAGTGCCGCGGCCAGCGAGGCAGTGGGTTCGAGACGCGCAGTGACGGACTGAAAAGAGAGAGCGACCAGTTGCTCTGGTGGCAAAAGGCAAGTTTATTGAAAACTCTTGTCATTATATAGTGAAATGTTCTAAAAATAGAATGCTTGCTACACAAAGAGAGTCTTTGTTCAAGAAAGTTTACACACCCCTCCAGGTCACGTACAGAACATCCCGAGACATGACAAACATTCTGGTTTAGATTAACTCCAAGGACACGACGCATCGCCCCAAGGCTCCGGCACCTCCCTGTCCTTCTCTTGGGAACAATCCGATAACAAGGCCGGGGTAATGTCAGGTCACCTCCCCCGAGGCCAAGGAACAGGCCCAAGCATCATTCTCACAATGCAGGACCCTAACTCTTGACCCCTTCCTGGGGGGCTTGGTTCCCCCACATCTCCCCCCTTTCTTGTTTAGGACAAGGCAATAGGTGCCTCATGACTTTTATAATCCAATCTTTGTCTTTTTAAATCGAGGTATAGATTTTGGATGTGCCCAAGTAGATATCGCAAAATGCACGGAAGACAAAGCAGTAAGATAAGGACAACGACTCCGGTTCCTAGCCAATTGTACAAAAGTTGGTGAATGGAGGGAAAATAACCGGCTAAAGTGTTAAAGAATTTTTCGGCATCTCGAGCAATGTCGACGTCCAATGGGGGGGCATTGACTAGATCCTGTATCTCTTTGTGTAAGGTGGCGAGGTCCAAGGAAGTGTTACAATCATGCCAGATTCCCGTCAGGTGATTCCGCACCTTATCCCAAGGGAATCGAGAAGAATTGTAAGGAAACGGGGTAACACAAATATGTGAGTATTGGAAGTGACATTTTAGAGAGGAGCGGACCTCGAGAGAGTTCAGTTCCTCTCCGACAACCCTTACGGTATCGTACAGAGCATTCAACTTCTGCTCTATTTTTCGATCCCATTCCTCTTGGGTCTGAAATGCAACAGACACATTGCGAGCTAGCTCGTTAACGAAGTCCGCGGTCTGAACCTCTTCTGTTAGTGCTATGGCGGCGGTGGCGGCCGTAGCTATAAGGGCAATTAAGGCAGATATTCCTGTAATGAGCATTCCTACGAACCGTTTTGTGCGGGCCAACATTAAGTCATTAACCTTTTGGATGATAGCAAAACCAGGGTCCCCATACCAAGGGGTGGAAAGGTTAACAGGTACAAAGGCAAAAGAAGGTTGTTTCAATACAGCAAATGAACTAACATTCATAGATAGATTAAGGCAGTTAGTTAGATAGCACTGATCACAGGTTAGGTTATATACAGTATTATGAGAGACCTGCAAGTCTCCAGCGATGAACAGCGAAAGGGTCGGGTACACAAGCTATCACAGAAACATTCTTCTGATTTCCAGACCAAGAGATGGCGTCCTGAGCTCCTATGTGCATCCACTGGACCGCTCTCTTTGCTACGGTAATATACTGAAGAGAGGCCACAGCTTTCCACAACATAGTCTGATAGGTTCTATTGTTTTTGGTCCAAATTCCGTAGAGAAGATTTTGAGGCCGCAGCGAGCCATTGCGAAAGTCACTCCAGTCACAAACCCCTTGGTCGCAAACTGTTTGATTGAGATGGCAAATCCTCCAGGCCGGTCCCCATTGGCTGGGCGATGGGGTCCGACTTCTGCAAGTTGGAATGTCAGCAGGGGGGAGTTCCTACGCCAATCGTGGCGGAGGTATTGTTGCGTTTCAAATACAGCATATCAACACCCCAGTGAGTCCCATTACTAAAGTCACTGTCCCAGTCCTCATACCTCTGAATAAGAGTACAGTTTGCCAGAGAGGTGGAGAAGCAAAGCGGCTGCGTCGTAGATATGCCTGAATAATTGACCATCGCACTCACTGGTATCACGTGTCCGACGGAAGGGGTGCCCAGTACCTGGGTGTTATTGACATAAACTGGAATGAACTCGTTGTCTTCCCAAGTGACTGGGTGCATGACAGGGGGGTTCGGGACGAAAGCCCAATACACCTCCGCGCTCACCGACAGCCTCAAGAGCCAGATAAGGCTAAGTAACAGCGCCAGCCGGCGCAGCTTCTTCTCCGGCCTCCTGATCCGAGGCTGTGTCGTCAGCGACATCTTCTCCATCCTTCTCGTCAGCTTGCGAATTTTGCTCTTGGGCATGACGAACACAGCGTTCAGGCAGCCAACGAGGAGTCTCAGCGTCTGTAGGGAAAAAACACACACATACCCTCTTCCCCCATACTAATACTGGGTCTGGGCCATGGCGTGACCCGTCAATGGGATCTCTCCAATAAACTTGTGGGTATTGACTCATACGTGGGCTCCAATGACGGTCAGCTGCAGAGCGCCCCTCGGTATCTAGAGTGAGGAAATTTAAAACGAAAAGGGAATGGGCTAACAGTAACTTCGGGGACCGAGGATCATACCATCTCCCCCCTTTTAGTTTAGTAAGCTGGTGTTTCAAAGTAAGGTGGGTGCGTTCAACAAGCCCTTGGCCCTGTGGATTATAAGGGATACCGGTTTTGTGAATAATTCGAAAAGAGAGACAAAAATTGTGAAAAGTACGGCTGGTATAGGCGGGAGCATTATCAGTTTTCAGTACACGAGGGGTTCCTAAAATGGCAAAACAGGAAAGGAGGTGAAGAATAACGTTACGGGTATTTTTGCCGGGAAGGGGTGTAGCGCATAAAAAATGAGAACAGGTGTCAATCGTAACATGCAAATATTGAAGTTTTCCGAAGGAGGGAAGGTGGGTTACATCCATCTGCCAGAGATCGTTAGGGCGAAGGCCCCTAGGGTTGACGCCAAAATGAGGAACAGGGGATAAGGGAGCACAGGAAGAGCATGACTTGACAATCTGTCGTGCAGCATCCCTGGTCAAGCGGAATTGATATCGTAACGAGCGGGCTGACTGATGGTGAAGGGCATGAGAATCCGTAGCTTGCTGTACCTGTGACAGATAGACTTGTGTATGAAGATCAGCAAAATGATTACCTTGCGTAAGAGGACCAGGGAGCCGGGAGTGACCTTGAATATGTCCGACAAAACAAGGGGAAGAACGAGATTGAAGGAGGGATTGAATTGTAAGGAATAATTGGAAAATAGTAGGGTTGTGAGTATGGATCAGAGGGACTGTTTCAAGGACAGATAAGGCACGAACGATATATTGACTGTCAGTGTAAAGATTGATTGCCTGCTGAAAAAAAGCTCCAACGCGCGGGACACTGCATAAAGCTCAACTTCCTGTGCAGATGAAAAGGAGGTGGACCATACAAAAGTTTTATCAGGAGTAACTAAAGATGCTCTGCCATTAGAGGAGCCGTCAGTGAAGAGAGAAATGGCCCCTGCGATGGGGTCACCGACGACAACCTTAGGAAAAATGAACGAGGTAACGTGCGCGAACTGTAGAATCTTGTCATGCGGGAGGTGATGAGCTATTTCACCTGCAAACCCTTCAAAGGCAAGAGCAAAGGAGTCATTAAAATTCATCAACCAAGAATATTGCTCTGCAGTATAGGGGATAATAATTGTGGGAGGATCCCTGCCTAGGACTTGTATAGATAATTTACGGCCTTGCTGAGCGCGCTCCGCCACCAGGGTAGGGTAGGAAAGAAGGGCTTTCCGCGGGGGTGGCAGAGCCATGGAGCCATTGCAAAACACCCTGTTGGTAGAGAACGCCCTGTTGGTGTCAGCGAGGTGGGAATGATAATTAACTGCCAGGGCCAAGTGACGTCACAGTAGGTCAACTGCGCTTCCTGTAGGGCTCGAGAGACCAGCTGGAGAGCTTGTTTAGCTTCCGGGGTCAAGGATCTAGAGGAAGAAGGGTTAGAGTCTCCATTAAGGATATTAAATAAAGGTTTGAGATCTCCGGTAGTCAATTTTAGAGCTGGTCGCAACCAATTTAACTCACCTAGGAATGTCTGAAAATCATGTAACGTTTGGAGAGAGGACGTATTGATGGTTATTTTTTGAGGGGTAAAAAGGGAGGGTTTTAACTGGAATCCCAAGTAGGAGTAGGGATAGGCAGTCTGGACTTTATCGCTTGCAATCTGGAGCCCTGAAGAATGAAGAGCCTGTTGCATGTGAGAAAAGGTATCAAGTAAACGCCGTTCTTCAGCATGTGCAAGGAGGATATCGTCCATATAGTGAATAATCAGAGTATCAGGAAATCGTTCTCGAGTGACTTGAATCGCCTGTTGGACAAATTTTTGGCATAAGGTCGGGCTATTAGCCATGCCCTGTGGGAGAACTTTCCACTGATAACGTTTCATGGGCTCTTGAAGGTTAATGGTCGGAACACTAAAAGCAAAGTGAGGGCAATCGACAGGGGACAACGGGATCGTGTAAAAGCAATCTTTGAGATCAATGACAATTTTATAAGTGCCCGGGGAATCCCGGCGGGCGAAGGCAGACCAGGTTGCAAGGCCCCCCATAGGGTGCATGGAGGCATTCACTTTTCTTAAATCTTGCAAAAGTCTCCACTTCCCTGATTTTTTTCTTAATAACAAAGATAGGCGAGTTCCAGGGGGAAGTAGAAGGTTCAATATGGTCAGCCGCTAGCTGCTCCTGCACCAGCCGTTGCGCGGCAGAAAGTTTCTCTTTGGAAAGCGGCCACTGATCTACCCATATGGGTGTATTATCCTTCCATGCTATAGGATCCGCATATGAAGCAGGAGAGACCGTGGCCGCTAAGAAAAAAGACTGTAACGGGGTTCCTGGTTGCCACAAAACTAAGCCCATACCTTCCATAACATCTCTTCCCCATAAATTCACTGGAAGATGGGGGAAGAATGAAAGGCTGGAAGGTCCCAGAGGAGCCTTCCTTATGAGACCAATTAAGCAAGGAGGCACTCTGGTAGGGGGAGGAGGATTGTCCAACCCCCTGGAGGGTTGTAGTAGTTGGGTGCATAGGCCAAGATTCAGGCCAATGCTTTAGAGAGATTACCGATACATCGGCTCCAGTGTCTAAAATGCCTCTAAAGTCCTTTCCATTGATTCGGAGCTGACACTCCGGTCGGTCTAATTTAATGGCCCTCATCAAAAATACATCAGTGGATCCAAATCCAGAGGATCCACGGCCCTTCTCCTGTAGGGAGGGCTGTCCAAAAGTTTGATAAGGAAGCAGAACAAGTTGCCCAATCCTGGTGCCAGAGGGTAGGTTAATAATCACTTTTTCTGTTTTTGCCATAACCTTTATTTCTCCCGTATAATCAGAATCGATTATTCCAGGAGCTACAAAAAGTCCCCTCATGGTAAAACCGCTTCTTCCTAAAAGTAACCCGACCGTGCCTCCTGGCAAAGGCCCATATGTGCCAGTAGGTAGAGCCTGCATGCCCATCTCAGGGGTCAAGGTTACATGCTGGGAGAGGCAGAGGTCCAAGCCGGCGCTCCCTGGGGTGGCTCGCTTAAGCTGGGAAATGTCTGGCTGCTGGATACTGGAGGTGAATCCAGCACGGGATTGCTCATTGCCCCGTATATTTGCTGCGGGGCCCGAGGCTGGCCCCTCCTCCCGTTTCCCTGTGACGGGAGGATGTTCCCCTCTCTATCTCTCTTGGAATGACACTCATTGGCCCAATGATTGCCTCTTTTGCATCGGGGACATAAACTAGGAGCCCGGGCCGAAGCTGGCTGTGCGGAACCTGAATTCTGAGGGGTACCTCCTCTGCATTGCCGAGCAATGTGGCCGAGCTTCCCACAATTATAGCAGCTCCCAGGCGGTCCGGGCTTCCTTCTCTTGTTGTCTCTTCTAGAAGCCAAGAACTCATTAACTGTTTGTCCCTTTAAGGCTGCAGCTATAGTAAGGCCCTGAACATACCCAGGCCCAATGTCGGCGCACAACTTGATATAATCATTTAAGGTAGCGCGACCCTTCCACGGTCTCATGGCAGCCTGGCAGGCGGTATTGGCATTCTCAAAAGCCATCTCCTTGGCTACTATGGGACGCAGCGTCAGCGTCTCCAATGATCCGCTGAGTGGCCGTCAAGAGCCGAGCTACAAAATCTTGGAATGGCTCATCAGGCCCCTGCCGAATTTTAGAGAGCTCCTCTCTTCGGACTCCCGATTTAGGTAGTCTCTTCCAGGCCGCAGTAGCAGCCCATCTGATGAAATCATATGCCGACGCCGGGTATAACAATTGGCGTTCAGCACCTGAATACTCCCCTGCCCCCTGCAATTGTTCTGCAGTAAGGTTATCCCGGTGAGCTGCATCTGTTCCTGCATAGCCTACACACTGCTCATAATACTCCGTCAGCCATAAAAGGTAGTCTCCCCCCTGCCAATACCGCCTTACATATGGTCTTCCAGTCATGAGGAGGTAAAACATTCCCAGCAATAGCCTCCATGGTAGCAATTGTGAAAGGAGCAGTAGCTCCGTGTTGGGCACAGAGCTAACTTAAGCTCCTTCAACGCCTTATAGGAAATGGGCTCATAATCACGAATGTCAACAACCTCTCCCTGATCATTCTGCCCCTGCCTTCTAATAACGGGAAACAATTGAGACTGCGGGAATCCCTCAAGGGGGTCCCCGCTAGCGCGCCTGTTGCAATGCTAATTGTAACGGAGAACTGTGCCTGATAAATCCTGGTGGAGGGTTAAGCCGATGTCCTACACGGGCTATGAGCGGCACCCTAGTGGCAAACAGGGGGTCCGGAGGAGAGGGAGCTGAGACTGGGGGCATTTGAACCTCCTGCTTATTAACCCTTTGAACTCGCTCATCCCTTAATTCTTTAAGCACAGACAATAATTCTTTCAGGGTTGGATCCGCCTCGCCGGCCGGCTTCTTATCCTCAGCCGAGGCGAGGAACACTTCCTGAGGGGGGTGATACGATGCTGTCTGGTCAGCAAGGTCCCCCCAATCAACTTCTGCTGGACCGGGAACCCGCGGTTTTTCCGATAAGTTCACTTCTGACTGATCATAGTTCGGCGGTTCCCATTTTAGGGGGGGTGCGGTCGGCGGAGGTGGTGGGGAATATAGATTCTCCGCCGAGCGAGCAGCACGGAGACTGCCCCGCGTGCTGCGCTCCCACTTGGCAAGCTCAGAATCCCCCCCTTAAGCAGTCTCGAACAAGAGACCAAAGAGAGAACGCATCTACAGGTGTCTTCTCAGGACCATTAGTTTGATAATGCTCTTTGATGCGCTCCCCCACTTTCTTCCACGTATCTATATTTATAGTCCCTTCTTCCGGAAACCACGGGCAGATCTGCTGAATGAAATCTACAAAGTGATGGATTTGCCCTTTCGACGTGGAAATTCCCCGTCCCCTCAATAGGGAACATAATACCTGCTCAAAGAGTTCCCTCTCGGTAGAAAGTGAAACCCCCCATTTTTATTAGCTCTCTTCGTCTACTCCCTGCTACTTTCGTTTTTCTTTTTTCTTTCGTATACTTACTGGGCCCCTGTAGCAGCGGTCCTGTCAGGCTCTGCTGTCGTCAATCTCAGGACTCTGGTGGTCCCCGAAGACCTCTGGTTCCGGTCCCTGTTCGGGCGCCACTTGCCGCGGCCAGCGAGGCAGTGGGTTCGAGGCAGCGCAGTGACGGACTGAAAAGAGAAGCGACCAGTTGCTCTGGTGGCAAAAGGCAAGTTTATTGAAAACTCTTGTCATTATATAGTGAAATGTTCTAAAAATAGAATGCTTGCTACACGAAGAGAGTCTTTGTTCAAGAAAGTTTACACACCCCTCCAGGTCACGTACAGAACATCCCGAGACATGACAAACATTCTGGTTTAGATTAACTCCAAGGACACGACGCATCGCCCCAAGGCTCCGGCACCTCCCTGTCCTTCTCTTGGGAACAATCCGATAACAAGGCCGGGGTAATGTCAGGTCACCTCCCCCGAGGCCAAGGAACAGGCCCAAGCATCATTCTCACAATGCAGGACCCTAACTCTTGACCCCTTCCTGGGGGCTTGGTTCCCCACAGTATAGGTCTTTTACATCCTTGGTTCAGTTTATTTCTAGGTACTTCATTTTTCTTGTAGCTATATCAAATGGGATCTTTCACCCTGATTTCTGCTTCTGGTATTTAATTGTTGGTATACAAAAATGTCTTTGATTTCTGAGTATTGACTTTGTATCTGGCTGTTTTGCCAAATTCATTTATTAGGTCGAGTAGTTTTTTGGTGGAGTCTATAGGATTTTCTGTGATTTTCTATCATATTATCTTCAAACAATGACAGTTTTGCTTCCTCCTTTCCAATTCCACACAGCAATATCTTTAGTGATATGTCCCTGAAAGCAAGGGACATACAGGAAAGAATAAACAAATGGGACCCATCAAATTAAAAAGCTTCTACATGACTAAAGAAAACAGCATTAAAATGAAAAGAGAACCAACTACATGGGAAAACATATTTGCCAATGATACCTTGGGCAAGGGTTTGATCTCTAAAATACATAAAGAACACACATGACTCCACTCCAGAAAGACAGAAAAATTAAAAATGGGCAAAAGACTTAATCAGACACTTCCAAGGAGGACATACAGAGGGCCCAGAGACATATAAAAAGATGCTCAACATCACTAGCCATCAGAGAGATGCACATTAAAACCACAATGAGATACCACTTCACACCAGTCAGAATGGCCATCATAAACAAATATTGGAGAGGATGTGGGGAAAAGAGAACCCTAGTGAACTTTGGTGGGAATGCAGTTTGGTGTAGCCACTGTGGAAAACAGTATGGAATTTCCTCAGAAAAACTAAAAAGGGAACTGCCTTTTGATTCAGCAATTCCACTGCTGTATTTATATCCCAAGAACCCTGAAACACCAATCCAAAAGAACCTATGCACCCCAATGTTCATAGCAGTACACAATTTACAATAGCCAAGTGCTGGAAGCAACCTAAGTGCCCATCAGTAAATGAGTGGATCAAAAACTATGGTACATTTGAACAATGGAATTCTATGCAGCAGAAAGAAAGAAGGAGTCCCTACTATTTGTGACAGCATAGATGGAACTGGAGAGCATTATGCTAAGTGAAGTAAGCCAGGCAGTGAGGGACGAGTGTCATATGATCTCACCTTTAATTGGAACCTAATCAGCAAAGTAAATAAGGAAGCAAAACATAACCAGAGACATTGAAATTAAGAACCATCTGACAGTGACTAGAGGGGAGGTGGGAAGGGATAATGGGGGGAAGGATTTTCAGGAACAACTGTAAAGGACATGGACAAAACCAGGTGGGGTAGAAGGAAGTGAGGGAGGTGGACTGGGCTGGGGTGGGGGGTAAATGCAGGCAACTTTAATTGAACAACAATAAAATAATTAAATAAAAAAAGAAAAAAGAGAAGCTGTTCCATGTAAAAGCTGAAGGGTAGGGTTAACTTTAAAACCATCCATAGCTTTTTGGAGAAAAAGGTGAGGTTTCTTGAGAGCAAAGTTGCCTCAATTTTTGAAACCAGATATGTGAATAGTGTGATGCACACAAACACACACATGTGCTTGCATTGCATATACTCCTGAGCCCACATTTTATGGATTGGTTGATTTTCAGAGTAACTTTAGAGAGGGTTCCAATACCTTTGGATATAGAGGTAATCAGCCCATATGATCCCATTTTATTTGGAGATGGCAGACCAGAAAACAGTTGTTCAGAAGACACCTTATCTGAGAAGATACCAGGTCTACCCCAATTGAAGCTGAATCAGACATGTCAAGAAAATCCCCTCTCAAGGCATTTTGGCTCAATACACATAGGCCAGATTCCCAGGAAGACTAATTAACCATAGGAGCTATGTTGTGGCTGAGGGAAGCACAGATCCTGTTATTACCTTAATGGGGCATTTTCTTTAAAAAATTTTTTTTTCAATTTATTTAGCTTTAGATAGAGGGGAGGGAGAGAGAAAGGAGAGAAACATCAAGGCATGGTTGCTTCTCATCAGGCCCCTTGCTGGGGGGCTGGCCCACAACTCAAACATGTGCCCTGACTGGGAATTGAACTGGGGAACCTCTGGTTCCCAGGCTGGCACTCAATCCATGAGCCATCCAGCCAGGGCAATAGGACACTTTGTTCATTGAACCACAGGAGTTTGAATAGACTCAGGGAAAAACCAAGAGGCATATTCATTAAAGTGTCATAGGATCTTCTTTCCTAATATCTTTAGTACTCCAGAAATTGTATTATCATCTTGAAAGGGACTAGTGTCAAGCTTTATATGCCACTTATGCACTATAAATATTCTTTGATTTCCATCTTGACAAGGTAGCTGTGCAAAATCCTTCTTATTTCCTCTTGTTAGGTCATGTTTAATGTGGTTACCTGTCATTGTAATTTCTATACCAATGAACACATTGGTCCTATAAAGATGGGCCATGCACCCACCTGGTAAAAATACAATAAAGACAAGTGAGATGAATCAAACATCCTTGAAGAATCTTCATAGATTCTGGAAAGAGATGTTGAATATTTGTGTCTTTAGTCAAGCATTTCAAAGAAGGAGACAGGCATTATGAAAGAGGTCAACAGGAGAAACATCAGTACTGTTTCATTGTATCTAGAAGTAGACAGAACCATCCATCAATGGTTGGGTCAGTTAACTGATCAGCCCATGCTTAAAGACTGCCTGTTACATGCTAACTACTGTGCTGTGTCCCAGCGACAAAGTTCTAAGATAACACACAAAGCTTTCTGTCCATCATGAAGTCATATTAAACACACAGAGATGAATCTTACCTTGTGTTATCAAGGTTGACCCACAGGGTGGTGTTTAACATGAGCTAAGTTTTGGTAAAAGCATATTATTTCACAGGAAATGGTTCCCTGAGAAAATCATTTCTAAACTAGTATCAAGAAGGATTGAAATTACTCAGGCAAAAACAGGGAGGAGGAAAGAGAGAGGAAGGACTTTCAGGCAGAAGGAAACAGCTTCTACAAAGGTCTCGGGAATGAAAATAGGGAAAAAAATGTGGAAGAAGCAGAGAAAAGTCCAATAAAGCTGGCTCATAGTGAGTGATAGGGGTGAGTGAGGGGGAATGGGCTAAAAGACATGGAGCTCCTAGAAATATTTTGAACCTGGGTCTGACATGGAAGGATGTTGAGTAGGGGAATGATGTAGATGTTTGAGTTGGAAAGATCATTTAGATGTCAGCGTGGATTGGACAGAGTGTTGCAAGAATACAAGCTATATCTTGAAAGGTACATATTTCAGGGACAGATGACATAGTCTTAGATAAGCATGGTGACACTAGGGGTAGGGAGAAATAAGTGCACACGAAAGCTTTATAAATCAGCAGAAATGGTAGGACCCAGAGATTGGATGCAGAGATGAGGGCTGGTCAGATCACAGAGATCTGTGTGTTTATGGAGAAAAAGGAAATAAAAAGCCAAATGTAGTAGAAGTAAACACAAAAGACATTTGTTATTTCTTGTGTCCTTAGCTGTTTACATGCAATTATTTATTTAATTCTTACAACCACTCTACAGTTATCAGAAAATGCCCTCCTAATCAAAGTGAGTGTCATTATCTCCATTCTAGCTCTGTAGAGGAGGAAGCAAAAAGAGAAAGTGCTTTGTTCAAGGCTGATTATCAAGTGCCTATGGTATATGAAAACCTGAGATGCCAGGCTGGCTGCAAACTCAAGACAGTGAATGTCACCATGGCTTTTAAAAAAGTATGCTTCTCAATAGGAAAGATGAACCCAGAGACCTGAAAGCAGGGATGGGCCCTTTACAGGAAACAAAATGACAGTATAGATAGACTTTGCAGCCCCAGTGCTGGGAACAAGAGCAGCAGCAGGCACAGAATTTGTCATAGAAGCAGAACTTTCAAGTGGGACTTTCTGGAGGAGACAGGATGTAAGCTGGGTTGCTTTCTATTTTTTAAATAAACTTTTAATTTTTGAATAGTTTGAGATTTACAGCAGAGTTCCAAAGAGGTACACTGAATTCCCATATGCCCTTAGGGAAAACCTGTTGTTAACTTTTATGTTACTAGGGTGCATTCATTATAATTAATGACCCAAACATCATTACTAACTAAAGTTCATACTTTATTAGACTTCACTTATTTATTTACTAATATCATTTTTCTACTCTAGAACCCTTTCCAGGACACCATAGTTGTCATCTCTCCTTGGGCTCCTTTGTGATGATCATTTTTCAGCTTCCTTAGTTTTTTTTTAAATTTTTATTGTTATTCTATTACAGTTGTTCCAATTTTTTCCCCATTGCCTCCTCCACCCAGCCCACCACCCACTCCCACCATCAATTCCCACACCATTGTCCATGTCCATGAGTCATTAATACATGTTCTTTGACTAGTCCCTTCCTCTTCTTCCCACCATTATCCCCTCCACCACTCCCCTCTGGTCACTGTCAACCCGTTCCATGTTTCCATGCCTCTGGTTCTATTTTACTCATTAGTTTAGTTTTGTTTATTGTTCTCTTTGTAGGTGAGATCATATGGTATTTGTCTTTCACTGACTGGCTTATTTCACTTAGCATGTTCTCCAGTCCTATCCATGCTGTCACAAAATGTAGGAGTTCCTTCTTTATCTGCTGCATGGTATTCCATTGTGTAAATGTACCATAGTTTTTTGATCCACTCATTTACTGATGGGCACTTAGGCCATTTCCAGAACTTGGCTATTATAAATAATGTTGCTATGTACATAGAGATGCATAGGTTCTTTTGAATTTCTGTTCAAGGATTTTTAAGGTATAATCCCAGCAGTGGAATTACTGGGTCTAAAGGAGTTCTATTTTTAGTTTTTCTGAGAAAATTTCTTACTGTTTTCTATAGTGGCTGCAGCAGTCTGTATTCCCAGCAACAGTGCACTAGGATTACCTTTTCTCCATATCCTCACCTGCTGATTTATTAATGAGGGCTATTTTCACTGATGTGTAGTGATATCTCATTGCTGTTTTTATTTGCATCTATATGATGACTAGTGATGTTGAGCATCTTTTCATATGTCTCTGGGCCCTCTGTATGTCCTCCTTGGAGAAGTATCTGTTAAGGCCTTTGTTTATTTCTAATTGGATATTTTGTCTTCCTGGTATTGAGTTTTATGAATTTTTATATATTTTTAAGATCAAACCCTTGTCTGAGGTATCATTGACAAATATATTGTCCCATATGGTCAGTTCCCTTTTCATCTTGGTGATGGTTTCTTTAGCCATGTAAAAGCTTTTTAATTTAATATAGTCCCATTTGTTTAGTTTTTCCTTTATTTCCCTTGCCGTAGAAGATATATCACCAAAAATATTGCTACGTCAGATATCTGAAATTTTACTGTTTATGTTTTCCTCCAGGACTTTTATGGTGTCATGACTTATATTTAAGTCTTTTATCCATTCTGAGTTTACTTTGGTGTATGATGTAAGTTGGTGGTCTAGTTTCATGTTTTTGTGCATATACCAGTCCAGTTCTCCCAACCCCATTTATTGAAGAGACTATTTTTACTCCATTATATGTTCCTGTCCTCTTTGTCAAATATTAATTGACCATTGAGACATGGATTTATTTATGGGCTCTCTATTCTGTTCCATTGATCTATGTGTCTGTTCTTATGACAGTGCCAGGCTGTTTTGATTACAGTGGCCTTGTAGTATATTTTCATATCAGGTATTGTGATCCCTCCAACTTGGTTCTTCTTTCTCAAGATTGCAGTGTCTTTTTTGGTTCCATATACATTTTTGAAGTATTTGTTCTAGATCTGTGAAATATGCCATTGGCATTTTAATAGGAATTGAGTTAAATCTATAGATCATTTTGGGTAGTATGGACATTTTAATGACGATAATTTTTCCAATCAATGAATGCAGTATATGTTCATGGTATATATGAACAGCATACATTTGTATCTTCCTTAGTTTCTTTCTTCAGTGTTGTATAGTTTTCCAAGTACAGGTCTTTTACCTCCTTAGTTAAGTTTATCCCTAGGTTCTTTGTTTTTCTTGTTGCTATAGTAAATGTGATTTTTTCCTTAGCTTCTCTTTTTGATATTTCATTACTGGTGTACAAAAATGCCCTCAATTTCTGAATATTGACTTTGAATCAGGAAGAAGCAGAAAGCCTGATTGAGCCAATAAAAACTAGTTAAATTGAAGGAATAATAAAAAAACTCCAGGCACACAAAAGCCCTGGACTGGATGGCTTAACAGGCAAATTTTACAACATATTTAAAGAGGAAATAACTCCTATCCTAAAACTACTCTAAAAAATTCAAGAATAGGAAACAGTCCTGAACTGTTTTTAAAAGTAAAAGCACAACAAAGAAAGAAAACTTCAGGCCAATATCTCTGATGAACAAAGATGCTAAAATCCTCAACAAAATACTGTAAACCGAGATCCAGAAACACATTAAAAATATTATACAACATAATCAAGTGGCATTCTTCCCTATTTTTGATGACCTTGATATTTTTAAGCAGCACTCATCTGACAATAATGTCTTTTCTTTTTGACTGTGCTTAAATGTCACTGCCATGAGAAGACTTAATTACATGATAGTTGAAATAAAATCCTCATTGCACATTCTCATATCCTGGACTTTCCTTAGGACCCATCTTCCCAGTTAGTTCATTCGTTTGCTTATTCTTTTTTTATCCACTCAATAAATTCAGATTTAATTGTATACCAGGCAAATGCTCAAGGTGCTAGAGATGTAGCAGTGAACAAGCTGCGGGGAGGACAGTGCATATGTGTGATATGTAGTATGTTTGGGGCTCATAAATACCATGGAGAAAAAACAAAGAGCATGCAAGGATGTAGAGTGGAGTTTTGAATTTAAATGTGATGGTCACTGAGAATGTGGTATATAGGCAAAGGATGAAGGAAGGGAGGAATAACCCATTCTAGTTGAGTGTCTGTGCAAGGAGTTCCAGAATAGCCAGAGGGCTCAGTGTCAGATGCTTATGAAACATAAAGGCCTAGATAGCAAGTTGACAATTTATATATGGCTTCAAGAGTAGGATTGGGACTTAAAATTGGGGATGCAAAATTGGAGTGTCACCATTCAGATGGCGTTTGAATACATGGGACTAGATGATGTTCAATGACTGAATTCTGGTCCACTTGCATCCTGCAGACTGGGGAGACAACGGGGGACTGGTTCAGGAGACCCACAAAAAGGCAGGACAGAAAACCAAGAAGCTATGGTGTCCTGGAAGCCAAATAAAGAATGAAGGAGTGACCAGTACTGTTAATTACTGAATGCGAATGAACTCAGGACTAAGCATGGTCCAGTGCACTAAGCCATGTGGGTGTCCTTGTGGAACTTGGAAGAGCAACTCCAAGTGAGCTGTGGATGAGGCAGCAGGATTGGGGTGGGGTTGGTCAGGCACAGGAGGACAGACATCCAAGAATATATAGATAGATGACTCTGGTGTAGAGGGAGCTGAGAAATTTATGATGGGCATAGGGAGCTATAGATCAAAGAGGCATTTTTATTTTAATGGGATACATCATGGTAGATTTGTCAGCTGGTGGGAAGGAAATTGTAGAAAGGAAAGGAGTGAATGGTGTCACAGCAAAAGGAGAATTTTAATTCCATAACTGTGACTGAATAATTGTTGGTGCAGTGGCTTTATTTCTGAGTTCTCTGAAGCACAAACTGCTGGTGAAGGGCATCTGATTTTTCACAAGCTGTGAGTGGAATTCCTAGTGTTCCCACACTCCATATCTTCTTAGACCTGAGTGTGGCTGGAGCCAGGAAAGTCTCTGCCCCAAGGTCATCTGCCAGTAGACCCAGCACTCTGCCTGTTGCTTCCTGCCCATACACTCCCCTAAAGATCCAACTCCCCCACAAACCAGGCATTGCTGAAGTAGAAATGGAGAAAGAAGATGTGTGGCATGTGACATGGCAGAAATTTCCTAAAGCCTTTTAAGAATCTCCTCTTTTTTGGGCAGCTGCCTCACACCCTTTCTCTATAGCTCCAAACTTTCTGCCTTCCATGGCCACTACCTACTGCTTATTACTGCACTCAGGCCTTTTGTGTCCCGGCCCTGTCTAGCCCATACACTTGGGACAGATTACCCCAGTGTCCAAAACTATCTGGGATGCAAGATGCAGGGTTGAGTTTTCAGCTGAGATGCTTTCAATGGTGAGGACACTTTCATTCTGTACCACCCTTGGTGTTCACAAAGTTCCCAAGTGAAGCTGGAAAGTCAAACTAGCACATCTGCAAGGCTGGGTCTCCTCCAGGAGGCAACCACATGGTTTCCAAAGCATCTGTTTCAGTGCGTGATAGTGTTCTTCAACCTTAGGTTTGAGGGCAGAATTTATTCTTGTTTGTAAAAAATATTTTTACAAACATATTTTTTGAGGTACCACACATACACTCACTGACACCAACCTCCCAGCCCACAGAGGCATGCTTTTCTCTTAAACACCCACACTCATAAACCTGACTGACCCTTCCAGAAAGAAACCCACAGTATGCAGTGCTTTGTGCCCATCTGGGCATGGCCTGCCTACACTATTTGCCTAAAATACTCGTGAGTATATATATGTCATGGCACAAAACTAATTTTTGAATCAAGTGTGGGGGCTCCAGGGCACCTCGCCATTTCCTCTTGTCCCTAAAGCTGTGAAACTAAATTATAGGGCTGGGAAAATGAGAGGCCAGCTGTGCTCCAACTGCAGCACAGTTGTGACAAAGTGAAAAGTGTGGGCACCAACAGATCATTAACTGTGTAGCAAGAAACAGACTGATGATTGGTTGGTGTGCTCCAGGGGGTGGAGAGAGAGAGAGCCTGGCTGATGGAATGCTGGTTCTAGTCCAAGGGGGGCCCAACCCTTATCTGTCAAAGCAGAAGTGTCCAGTGTGTCAGATGCATGGCTGTATGGTCTTTGCATTGCCATATATTAGGACAAGCTTTATTTTTTCCAAATCTTTCTTAAAATTGTCAGAAGTTTTTCTCTTGCCTTGGTTTTGTTTTTAAAATTTTCCCACAATTTCCTGTTGTTCTGTCTCTCTGGTTGAGTTCAACTTGACTGCTGATTATAATTAGCAAGAAGCTTGTGATGAGAGTTGAAAAATCTAAGTTGATGTTCAAGTTGCATTACACTTGAGCAAACCCAGAGACTGAGTAATGCACACTGGTTTGGAGTTGTCCATGTGTTTTATTTAGATAAACAAATTTAGGTGAATTTTGCTTTTGCAGCATTAATAATGGCAGGACAGTTTCTGAACATTTTAAATACTGTTCATAAATAGTTCCAAAATATGAGGTTGGATAAACATTACTTCAATGGTTTGTAAAAAAAAAAAAAACAACTGACCTGTAGGGAACCAAATTGTGCTTTGAAATAAACCTTTCTTATTTGGAAGGAGGGGAGAGAGAATGGACAGGACACTAAGAAGTGGCTAATTTAATGCTTGGGTGGCAATCCAAAGTTACCATATATATTTGAAATAATGTTCTAGTGACTCTTTCTCTGTCATTATCTCTAAAATGGCCATAACTGGGTAGCCTACAGGCATTTTACACACTCACTACTCATTCCATGTTGGAAGAAGGACTGAGCATATTGTTTTCCTATAGCCAAGTAACATGGATGCAGGTGTTTTGACCACAAGGATCCACAGACACCTAGTTCAGCATTTCACAAACAGGGAAACTCGAGCCCACAGAACTGCATGTGTTTGGATGGTTGAGCAGGAGACAGGGCCAAGAGGTCCTTTCTCAAGGCCTCTGTCATCTGTGCCTGCCAGTTTTGCTATCACAACATTCTTATGATTCTCCTGTATCCACTATGGTCCATTTTCAGGGCAGGTATGGCCTGCATGTGAAAGAACACCAGTGAAGAGATGTTTGCCTCTTAAGATATTTAAAAATTTATGTTGGAATGATGACTTAAAACAATTTAAACTTACATGGAATCAACTGTTTCAATTTTACAACTTAATTTTTTCTTAGAATAGTTTTCCACCCATCCTAAAATGTTAAACCTTTATTTAACTGCTTGAGAGGACATTGGGAAGAGCTCCTGTATCTAAATGCAAGTCTGGCTGCCCGTTGCTTCACAAGCCAATACTGGAGAGGCTGATGCTGATGTAAAGGTGCCGGCAACCTGGAAGATTCGTCTCAAAGCTCATCCTAACAACTTAGTTCAGGCAGGGGTTTTTATAGGGAGGTATAGGGACAAGGAGAACAAAGGGATCAGGGGGAGAGGTTGTACACTAGCAGGCACTAACCTTGCTGGTATTGATATGGATCTTTAATGTCAGTATGCTGGAACTGGTCAGTGCAAACCAAATTCCTGCAGCTGGGAGATCTGCATTAATTGAAGTCATGGTCAAGGTCATTTCCTTTACAACTAGAACTGCAGATGCCTTCAATATGCTTATAAAGAAACTGTTAGTATGTGAGCTCTTATTGATTTGTTAGTACATCTTATTTTAAGTCTATTTCATGAGTAGTATAAAGTTTTTATTCTTCATTACAATTCTCCACTGTCAATACTTCCTCAATATCTATGGAGCTACTATATCCTTTGAATCTTCTGGTAGAATGAAAAACTTTAGCCTGTTGTAAAGCAAAATCTTGGGAGTTAAAAACAGATATATAGTTTTTTAGAGGCACATGTTGAGCAGATAAAATTTTTCTGGCATGGGAAAGGCAAGTTATAGGGAGGTTTATTTTTTATTTTAAAAAATATTTTATTTATTTATTTTTTAGAGAGAAGGGAATGGAATGAGGAGGAGAGAGAGAAAGACCAATCTGTGACTGCTTCGCACATACCTGGCACTGGGGACCCAGTTTACAATACAGGCATGTGCCCTGACTGAGAATTCGCTGGCCTATGCTCAATCCACTGAGCTACACCAGCCAGGGCAGAGGTTTAAAACAATAAAGTCAAGCATAATAAATAAAAGAATGATTAAACCTAAATTAAAATTTCCTAACATGGACCTGAGTCCTTGTGGTATCCATGAAAATAAACTTACAAATCAATCTCCTGTTCCCTCAAAGAGAGGGGAGTGATGGTCCAATGTTTGTTGAAGCCAGGTAGACTGTTGCCTGATTTTGGTGATGCTTGTCTCCCCCTGAACCGAGGTGTCAATATAAGTGCAACAAGAGGGTTTGATGGTCATGAAACATCTCCCTGTTCTGCTAGCATGTATTCTAAGGCAATTCTGTTATTTAAGGCAATTTTCTGAATATTAAAAAGTCCAGAGATTTTTGAATATTAAAAAAGTGAGATGTCAGTTTTATTAGCTATAACAATTAAAGCTTTGGAGAGCTTCTGAAGTATATGCTGATATATATCTACTTCCCCCCACCAGGGTAATAGAGTACATCTAAAGAAATATTCATCACTGGGTGGAATTTCTCCAGGGAGATCTCGGGTATTCGTCTGAATTTGCAATTTATAATGTCAGGCTCCTTTCTATGGATCTTTCTGAAAATGGAACATATTTGTAAATGCATCAGATTAAAAAATGACTGTCTCTAAAAGACAAAAATAATAAAAATTCCATGACTACATATCTGAATGCAAGTGATAGGGGGATTTGCTTTCCTGTAACAACATTTTAGTATAGAAATTATAATTACAAATGAATGTATTAGAATATATGAGAACTTTGTAGACTCTTGGAGATTTTTATATAATCTCTAGAACCTTGACTTTAATAATAAAAATAGAACACAATTATTATTTCCTTATTTGATAAAGGAAATAATACTTCCCATGTACTTTGAGCATATTAATTAAGCCTAATTAGCTCAGATTTTTTTCTTCATAAGGAGAAAGAGCAAATCCCTGCAGTATTCTCATTTGAATGACCCAAAGCCAATTTCAGGTCAAGAAAAGTCTCTTAAAATTTAGACACTGGGTTCTCCAAACATATTTGACCAAAAGATTATATATCATTAGGAAATAGTATTAAATTATTTATTTACCCAAAGTGATAATAAAAGTATCAAACATAAATACAGGCTAGCAAAATTTTAGTCCTCAAGATAAAGAATTTTCTTGTTTATCCTTGACTGGTGTGGATCAGTGGGTTGGGCATAGTCCTGCAAGGTGAAACGTCACTGTTTCAATTTCCTGTCAGGGTACATCCCTGGGTTACAGTCTAGGTCTCTGGTTGGGGGTATGTGAGAGGCAATTGATTTCTGTTTCCATCACATATTGATTGGTGTTACTCTCCCTCTCTCTTCCTCCCTTGCCTTCACTCTCTAAAAATAAAGAAATAAAATCTTTTAAAAAAGAATATGGGTATATGACGTGGATCCCAGTTTGTGGGGTCCACAACATTGTGGGTGAGATGAGACAAATTCACACAGACTACCGAGTCCTATGGAAGAAAAGGGACAGCACGGCCACTCTCTCAAGGGGAGAGCACCTTGAACCTTGCCTTGACAAGCTTTTATTGCTTTCCTGGGCACATTAGATGCTGGTCCTCATTTACTATGCACAGGAATAAAGCTCATCAATCATTTTCACACAGAAATGATTAAACAATAGGTAACATTCAAAGAACTCTGAGGGCTTATTCTGAGTCAGGATCAGATAGTTAAAGGGCCATAAAACTTTGGGGAACAAACTCACTTCCTGCTTGGTCCCTTATTATTTAAATTGAGGGTATCAGCAAAGTAGGTTTCATAGGATTTTATGCATTCTCTCTTAGGCCTGATCACCCTAGGGAACCTGCCCTTTCCAGCACAGGGCAGCACCTACCTCCAGCATTGTTTCAGGCTTAAATCAATTAGGGGAAGTAAGGCAGCCAAGAGATTAGGAGACTTCTTGCAGACAGAATGAGGACTCAGGCTATGTCAAAACTGAGGGGCGAGGGTCCATCACTCCTTTTTCCTATAGTCCCCCAAGTCCTTCCCTGGGGGCCCCCCATGATCATGCCTGTCTTAGATCATCCCTCCCTTGAGGAATCTTACCTGTCACTGGCTAAGCAATCAAGCATTGGGGGCCAGGCAGGGTGAAGTAAAAGGAGCAGAGGCAGAGCCCCTGCCAGAGAGATAAGGTTTGTCCCCTGAGTGGTTTATGGTCTGAAGGTTGCTCACTCAGCCTTAGCGATATGGGGGTTACAGCTTCTAAAACCAGGCAGGGCAGTTCCCCAACAGGTATATAGGTAAGTACCCAATTAATATAGTATCACATAACACTATTTTTAAAAAATATAGAATATTTGCTTTCTAGGCAGATACAGGAAAAATGTTCCCCTTTTAACACACTAAAAAAGAACAGAAACAATTCTGTTAGCTTACTTTTGATATTTAGATTCATTTGCCTAATTAAATTCCTTATTCACCTTAACTATATAATTTCCTCTCAAGATCTCTCTTTATAAACCTTCTTCAACTTGCATAGACTTTCTGCCATGTATACAAACCCTCTGTGACTTACATGATTTTTCTGCAATTCACATGTTCCCCTTTAGCTTGATTCTTTTTAATTTATTCAGAAAAAAAACTTTAGAACAAATTATTTTCTTTTTTTCTTCAGTAAGTGTTTTCATGTTTTATATGTTGTATTACCAAACCATACTTTTTCTTTCCAACTTAATTAGAATTCTTAATTTTTAGAAACCTTGTTTTTTAGTGATAACTAAAAGTAATTAGCATTCTTTAGGTTGATACTTTTGTGAATACATTTCATAACTTTTACAAAACTTTTTTTCTCTATTGGCAACCACAGTCATATTTTGAAGAAACATACTTCAAATAAAGTACAAGATATACTCATTAACAGATTCAAATCCATTTTTCAGCTTCTCTGTAATAAGAATCCAAAGTAGGCAAACTCAAATTAATTAATATTTCTGTATTCCATTATTTCAAGATATAGATGTATTTTATTTAATAATTTTCATAATTTAACTCAGCAAAACTCCAAAGTTCCAAGTCACCCAAGACTCGGAAAACTTTATATATACATTTTTTCTGATATATATAAAAGAAAATATTCACCATAAGCTCTTTATTTTATTTACATCTATTAATTAGTTCTTAACAACTTTGTGAGGCTTTAAAGTCAGTTATGCAAGCCATTTTTTAAATAAATTCTGTACCACAGATAAATAACAGGAAATTATTCCTGCAAAACCAGGTAAAACAAATGCATATTTTATGTTAATAATTTTTAAAGATATTAATTAAATTTAAGCCAGTTGAAATATAAAATATTTTTCCAGACTACATGATCTTAAAAAAAATTCAAGATAGTTTTATTTTTTTTACTATACATATGAACAGTATTATTAATAATCATAAAGAAAATAAGATTTAAAAAAAATTTGCCCTTGACAACTTTAAGGAGGTTGGCCAAAAGGTGGGAGAGATATGAGGCTTGGATGGGAAGTGGCTTGAGTTTAAATGTGTCATATTTTTCTTCACATTGTGGAGAGACAATCATCCATGCTGCTTCCACAATCTGCACAGAGTTTGGGGTGTGGCACTAATTGCTCTATTGTTTCTGGGACTTCAGTAGCTCCTGAACCTCCAGGAGGAGGATTTAGAGTGTTTTAAAGGTTTGTTTGTTCATTTTTTCCACTTCTGAGTTTATAGTAGGGGAGGGTAATGACATCTTTTTCCCCTATGAACCATCAATATACATCCTTTCTCAGTAGAATCCTCATGACGTAACAAGATGGAAGCTTGCACATAAGAAATTTTATTTTACTTTATTTACCAGACCTTTGAAAAACTATTCTAATTAGTCATTGACTTATAGCTGTAAGTTGACCATGCAGCTAAAATGCAACCTAATGGATTCTATGATGGAGTTGAGACCAAGTGACCCATTTCAAAACAGAGACAAAAGCAACATCTAAAGCAAAGATAAACCTCAAATAAATGAGTACTCTCAAATCAAGTTTTCTCACAGGAGGTTCTGAGACATTAATGTGAATGACCTTCACAAGGTCTAAATGGCACAAAGCCCAGATGACAAAGATAGGGGACTCCCTGTGTGAACAAAACAGCAAAGAGCAAGTCAAGTCCTTAAAAGATAAGAAAGCAAACAAAGAACTGTAATACAATTTTATTTCAGACAGGCAAAAGCTCTCAGAGAGCTCTGAAACAGAACAAATATTCAGCACCCAGAAAACCATAAACCAGAATACCAAAAGCACACTTCTAATAGCACACTGGGGCAACTGAGGTTTATATTTTCACTCTTTGTCACTGAGTCATGCCTACTGCCATGCAGTGCCTATTGATTCCTACAGAATCCCAGATGGTTCAAGTAACCCGAATTGTGGATCTGGGGGCTCCTGGTTGTACACATCAGGGGCTTTACCCAGTTTGGGCTCATCAGTCCACCAATAACCTGTTTTGTTTCTCCAGCCAGATACAGCAGGTGACCAGCACCAGTAAAGAGCAAAGGCCAGTCCCCAAGTAAAATAACTCGGCAACTGCTAGGGACTCCCAAGTTCTTTCACAGCGTTGTTCAGCCACAGGCAGACTGAGAAATCCTCTCCAATGTCCAGGGACTTACCTGTGGGCCCCCACTTGCTCCTGGCTAGATCATCAAAGCTGTAACCGAACACAGGTCTGGCTACCTGCTGCTTCAAAAGCCATAGTTGAGGGGTGGGTTCTGATGTGACAGAAAGTGGTTTTATTCAGGTGCTGACAAAATGGAAGAGGGGGGAATCTCATCTCAAAACCAATCTTAACATCTCAGTGCCGGCAGGGGTTTTTTATAGGGAGGGAGAGGGACAAGGAGAACAAAGAGATCGGGGGAGAGGTTGTGGGCATGCAGGCAGCGTCCTTGCTGGTCCTGATATGGATCTTTAATGTCAGCATCTTGACACCGATCAATGCCAGCCAAATTCCTTCAGTTGGGTAATCTGTACCAGCCAAAGTCATGGTCAAAGCTGTTTCTTTTACAAGCAGGAACCAGAGCTTCTGATGCCTTCAATATACTTGTAAAGAAACTGTCGGTATGTGAATTCTTTTTATCAGTTTGTTAGTACATCTTATTCTAAGTCTATTTCATATAAGTCAGAGTAATATAAAGTTTTTATTCCCTCACACTCTCACTGATTAGTTAGGGAAGTTCACTAACTGTAATGGTATTAATTGTATATCCTCAGTTCTCACTATGGGGCAGGATTTCATGTGACGTGGTTACCAAATGGAATCTCATTTGGTCGTCTTAGCATGTCCTTGAGGTATTCTATTATAGTTGCTATTTTATATTTAAGGAAACTAAGTTTTAAGGAGGCCACACAACTGATGGTATCACCAGAATTTTAACTTAAACTTGGAGATTCTGACAGCCCACCTCATTTGCCCTTATCTCTGATTTGGTCATTAAGATGCCGTTGTGCACATGTTCATATTCCCTGGTACCAAAGATTTTTTGTTGGGTAACATGATTAACTGAATTTTTTTTGCTTACTTCTTCTTGGCTATGTGAACTCCACATAGGGAGGGCTATGGGTGTCTCCCTGGGGATACTTGTTGCTGGTGTCACGCCATTAATCATTTGGTCAATCAACAAACACAAAGATGGGTGCTCTGCCTCAGTGAAACACTGGCTAGAAATGATCTAGGCCCCTGGGTTGAAACAGAAGTTTTGGTAAAATATTTCACTGATCTTGTGATCATTTAATTAATGACCAGCATCCAGGCCTATTTCCTAACAAATTCTAACGTTCAGTTCTGTAATTATGGACACAATTCAAATGCCCTTCTCCCATGACACTTTACCAGTTCTCATCCTTAGTTGGAAACTGTTCCTGAAGCACCATCACAGTGGTTTTGGGTTGTGATACCTCACAGCCTTCACCATACCTTGTTGTGTCATAGTGAGTGCTTAGTGATGACTTTCTCAAAGGGGACGTGGACTAAACAGCCACATGGAGTATATTCCACATTCACTGGCTGTGTGGCCCTGGGTTAACTTACTTCATATAACTAACTTGCTTTCATTACTTCTATCTCACATGAAATTAAAGTGAGGTATTCCAGGGAGAATTGGTATGAAGAGTATTAAGTAGTAGTGTGAGCTCTGGCAGAGGAGATATTCCACAGTTGTTAAGTGATATACTTAAACATATTAAATAAACACATTAAATAAATAGATCTACAGGTTGCTTCTTCAGAACAGAGGTGCTTTATCTTACGCTGTGTGATAGTCATACACTATTTTTAAAATTAAAAACACCAGGGGTTGCTATAGTAGCACACATACTAACATACTCTAATACATATATGTGTCTGTATGTTTAAATATATTATTGTGTTAGTTATATTACTTATCATTATATATTTATATGTAATTATACATATAATATATACTAGCACCAGAATCACACATATATGTCAATATTAGATACACTGCTCTGTGGAATTCAAATTTTACTTGCTATTTCTACCATCTTCTAATGCTAACCAGTTAATGACTTGAAGAATATACCATGGGTTTGTGGTTTTGTGGTTTTGTTGATGGATCTCTAGGTAAATGCTGAGAGAATGAGAGGTCCTAATTCTGGGTCTGCCCCATTCCCATGACCCCTTGCATTGTAGGTTAGCACAAGCATGTCTATAGTCACAGCAATGCGCCTTGACACAAGTTATTTATTACTTACCCTCCAACTACTTATTTGTTCCTGTGTCACAAAATCTGCCTGTCACAGAAAGCTCAGAACCTGATCTCACATGCTGCCTGTGAGCAGCAGGAATAATTCTCATCTGTTCATTGACAAACCAGGCAGATGATTGACCTGACCATGGTCCCTGTGGGAAATGAACAGTATGTGCCAGGTAGGGGTGTTGGGGTCTGAAGCCTAGACCAGGAAATGTCTCACACCTTCCCACTTCAAAGCATTTTGGCGCTCACCTAATTTTTCTGTCATGCCTTTTGTTCTGGTGAGGGCTAGGGGTTTATCTTTGGGGAAGATTATACAGACAGCACTGGCCCCAAACATTTATTTAAAGGGAAATAGCACCAGCTGCCATTTCTATGTCAGTGAGATGGATTCTTTGGGGCCCTTTCCCCTCCCAAGTCTGACAAGGCAGACGAAGATAACAGCCTTCTAGGACTCCATGCACAGTGGAGGCGTCACTCTTAAATCCTAGGAATGTGCTTCTTACTCCTTTGTGCTGCTTGCTTTTGTTTTTTCAAATGAGCAGAATCCTGGGTGGGCAAGGATCTTCCTGGGGGATCTCTCAACATTCATTCCCTCCTCCAAAGCCCTGCAACATTTCAATTATTTTCCTGGTACCTATCACTAAAAGCACATGAAAAGTAAAGTTTTCAGATTGAAGTGGAAAGAAAACACTGGAAATGGCACGTGAAAGCAATGAAATATGGCACTCAACAGATGAGTTGGGTAGTATGGCTGTGGCTGCTATAGATTTCATGAGCACATTTCAGGTTTACATCAGCCATTAAAAGAAAAATAGAAACCATAATTGCTCTTAATCTCTATTCATCCTGCAAATCTAGTTCAAAGGGTGAACTTGAAGGGGAAGATTAAAACAAAAATAGACATGAATTTTTGGACAATGCCAGATTTAATTTTCCTTCTTTGAAGACATGTTAAGAATAGAGATGGAACCCAAGGTGTAGGCCCTTAGTGGGGAGCTGATGGTCCATGTCAGAGCTACACAAGACTTTACTTTATTGAATTCTTTTTTCCATTTTCACTTGTGTCCACAATCCCCTTCTCCATAGGTAAAATACTTGGGCTGAGTTTTTGGCTCAGAAGCTGAGCAAGATGATCATGCGTACATGTGTGCTTGTATTTCATTTTCTTTAAAAAACAAAAAAGCTCTGCTTAAATTATAGTGAAATTACTGTACACCCAGGAGGTTACAGGTGGGAATGGAAGCTTGGAGAAAAGAGAATAGCCAACTTTGTCTGGTAGTAGGCAAAATATTCCCTGGTAATTGATAATTCTCTTTCTCAATTCACCTAGGAAGAACAATGCTTATCAATTTTAGTTGCTTTACTCATGTTAATTTTTAAAATGTGACACAATTATATGAAATGATTCAGATTTTTAATAAAACAAATGTATCATTTTTTACATAAGAAAAAGCAATAGTTAGCATCTGAAACTAGACTGCATAGACTAGAATGTGAAGTATTCCAACTCTGACAAACCCAAATTTCAGGATTCCATGTAAGAATATTTCAGAATGTGTATAACAATGGACTTTCCTTTAGTGTAATATATGATTCAATTGAGTCTGATATGCTATAATTTGTACTGGCACCATCTTAGGAAAACATTTTGCAATAGAAAGACTATGATGCCTCAAAATCTTATTTCTTTTCGTATTCACAAAAAATTAGATTGTTATTGTTGCATGGATCAGGTGAGCAATACATTCCAGGTTCTCTTCTCCACCTCCACTTCTTCCTTCTGATTTGGCTCTTTGCTTTACACTGTTTTCCAAGAAAATATTTTATCCTTCTGATGACATTTTTTAAGGACTTCTCTACTTGTTCATTTTAAACTGTTGATTCTCTCTAATTATTATAGCTAGATTCCCTTTCACTCAGTAGGTTTAAACAAGTGATGGGTTTATTTTTCTCCAATTTTTAAAAACCAGGTTGGTCCCCAATGTTTGGTCTCAAAATAAGTGAAATGTTTGAATGAATGGTATCTCTGTGCATCTGTTTCTCCTGGGAATCACAACCAATTCGCCTGCTCTCTAACCAATTCTGGTTTCATTGATGTTGGAGGGAAAAATAATTTTTTGATCATTTGACTTGGGATTGATTAAGCATGGGCTCATTTCCATGGTACTCTTATTTAGTCTGAGGGATGGAAACACTCAGTAGACATTACTCTTGGACTCTCCACCAACCTGAGCTCTGGAACCTTTGCTTCTCATGTTCTGGGTTGACCAATGAGGGGTTCTGACTTCTGTACATTATAAAACTTTGATTAGTTAACATTAAAGGGTGGTTTCTTTAAAAGATGTTGAAAGCTGCTTTTAGTTGAGTAACCTCATGGCAAATATTAAGCTGATACTTCTCATCAAATTTCCTCTTCAAGGAGTATATTCTAGTTTTAAAAACCTTCTTTTATTCAAATTGTCAGGCCAAACCAGATAGAGCCCATCACAATTACCACTCCTTTTATGAATTTAGAAATTGTGCTCAAACTATTGCTCCATGAGAAACTATAATTCTTTGTGTGACAGGGTGACTTAAACTGTCACATTGGCTCTTTCTGACTCAGGACAGAAAAGAGACTAGGGACTCCTTAACACATGTTAGACAATAGTGTAATTTTGAGCGCAGGGGAGGAGGGTGGGTAGAGAGGGTATAGGAGGGAAGATGGTGCTAGAAAATAAATAAATAAATATATAAATATATAAAACATCACATATGCACAAAAGACCTGTTAGAGTAATTGGGTGCTTCCATGTGACTTTGTTTTTAGCTGAGAAAGACCTAGATTTTTCCTGGTTAATTCCTAAAAAATAATGAAAATACTTTCAAAATATGCTGTGTTGAAGAACAAAAGCTTAATTTGTTATAAATAGTTATTTAACTTAAAGAAATATGAGGTTACAGAGGGCTAATCTAAGATAATCAGTAAGGAAACAGGCAGGTATTTATCTGATCTCTACAGCAAAAACTTTCTGAAATAATAAGTGATGAAAGGAATCACAAAAGGAAAGACTGGCAGATTTGCTTGCATAGATTTAAAAAACCTTTATACATCTATATGCATTAAAAACTCTACTGATAAAATTTTAAAAATAAAAGAATGATATTTGAAATAAACCTAATGAAGGAAGTTACTTTTATTGTATGAAGAACTCATGCAAGTCAATAATTGAAAGGTACAGCCAGAAAGACTACAAGTAAAAAAGGAAATTAAATGTCTGATAAACTATAACATTCAACCATGTTAGTAATTTAAAAAGTGCAAACTTTAAATATTAAACTAGTATAAAAAATTAAAAGAAACCTAATTACTGGTAAGTGGGCATTTCCATATATTGCTGGTAGAATTGTAAACTGATGACCTATTTGAAAGACAATTTAGCACTATGCAGTAGGAACTTTACAGTTTCATTTGATTTCATTGTAATGTTTTTTTTTTTGCTAGCAGAAAATTAGTGAGAAATCAAATAATCAAGTAAATAATTGTGGGTTATAGGATGTGTACAGTCATTACATAATATTCACTGACACTTTTAACAATAAAGGAAAATACTTACGTTAATTGTAGAAAATATACAAAATTGTACACCAAATATGCCCAAATTGTAAAATTCTGTTCACATTGAAAACGCATAAAAGTACTTAAAATGTAAAGGAGATTGTTGGTGGATTTTATTCTTTATGTTTTTCTCTATTTCCACTATTGTAAAGTATTTTAAATATTGTTCCTAGTAACCAGTCAGTGAACACAAGCTTATTTTACATGTCAGTGCAAACTTTTATAGCTGATTCTCAATTGTGCCATTTTCACCATGGACAGTATTAGTATATATGTGTATAAAATTTTTCTATATTTTATTAGTATATAGAGCATATATATACTAATTATTATATATAGCATATTTATACTAATTATTATATACTTGTAATAATATATGTATTCTATAATATAAACATGTTAATGTTGACATATATTTATATATCAATACCATTTAATTTTCATATTATTATATTAATAATATATAAATAAGTTATTATGTCATATACAAGACCTGTCCAGAAAGTATCCAGCCACACAATATGAAAAATTGAGACATTTATTGAAGAAGATACAAGGTACAAAAAACATTGCACATAAGACAATGATGCAAGCCCTGGCTGGCGTAGCTCAGTGGATGGAGCACGGGCTGGGAACCAAAGTGTCCCAGGTTCGATTCCCAGCCAGGGTACATGCCTGGGTTGCAGGCCATAACCCCCAGCAACCGCACATTGATGTTTCTCTCTCTCTCTCTCTCTCTCTTTCTCCCTCCCTTCCCTCTCTAAAAATAAAAATAAATAAAATCTTTAAAAAAAAAAAGACAATGATGCCTCAGTCCCCTTCAAAGTAGCTTACTTGGGACCTCACATAATTCTCTGATCTTTGTTGATGGCTGCTAGTACATATTCAACATTCTCAGGTGTTCTGATTGCTGCAGGCTTCATAGAACATAGATCACTTTCAACAGATTCTTGACCATCTTTGAAACATTTGTGCCACACTTTTATTTGCATTGCATTGATTGCATCATCCCCAAAGGCCTACTGAGTCATCTGAATAGTTTCTGTGGAGGAATGTTCAAGCTTAATGCAACATTTAATGCAGATTCATTGTTCTACTTGCTCAGTGATTTTGAGTATGAAGGCCATACAGAACAAATGCTCACTCAAGGGCATCTACCATCCCCACTTCCTAGTACAGTGAAGTTATCATTGTTCATGCATGCGCATTCCAGTCCGCTCTCCTTGGCTGCCGGGTTACATTGATGTTGTGCAAACCATTCTCGTTATATTAATAATGGCAGGACTTTTTCCAGACAGACCTCATATGTATAATATAAACATAACTATGTACTCATTTATTTTATGTAAAATAACTGATTTCTGCTGGTAAAATAGACTAATTACAGTTGAATGTAGAATTTTGAATTGTCTGAATGGATCTTACATTCTCAGGTCACAAGTAGTTTTCTTAAACTAATGTCAAGTCCAAGGATTTCTGAGTCCCCATGAGGGCTCTTGTATGGTCACAAATTTCCAGTGCAGTGGGGCCTTTTGGACAGTGCCCTGGTGTTCTTCATCATAGAGTATGACTTTTATAAGGTGTTAGTGTTGCTGTGTGAATGGACATTGTCAACTTCAGGGCTCAGATTAGCTAAATATGTTATCTTTGTAAAAGAAAAAGACTTGAGTTGGTCTCCAAGGAAGGACAAACACATAGAGAATCAAAGAGCCCTTTCATATCTGTAAATCAAATATCCAAGAAATTAGAAGTCTGCCCCAGACTTACAGGTGTCTTTTGCTTTGATCATTAATTAAGATGTGACTTCTATCTTGGTGTCATTGTTGGAAGGCTTGACAAAACAAAGTATGTCAGGTACCTGACAATTTTTTATAATGACCCGAAAGACAGGTGTTCATTCCTGCAAAAGCTTTGAAGCTAAAAATAAAATAACACCAAATTTAAATTAAAGGATATTCCCAAACACATAGTAATCATCTTAAGACATGCTCTTCAGTGTATTTTTTCCATCCCAGATGATGGTGGTGATGGTTGTGGGAGGGGGGTTGCACGGTGGTTGGTGTTAAAGGTGGGAAAACCCTGGCTGGAAAGGAATGCAGAAAATGGGTAAAATAAACCCTGGGAAGTCATTTGAGATCAATCGTCAGAGAATGTGTCTCAACGGTGTCATTATCAGATTAATATTTGAGTTACAATCTAAGCTGGACTTATTTGGATAACAAAAATCAAAAGAAAAGTTTTTACAAACAATTTTGCCTTGGAGCAAAAGAAATGTATTTGGAGAAAGATCTTTGTGACTTTCCACCACACCTTTCAAATTCCTATAAGCTTTGGTGCTACATAAAGAATCACAAACATCCTTACCTTCACAGCCATGTTTTGTTTTATTTTGAGTCAAAATTAGAGAAAAACCAAATTCTTTTAATTTCATGTGAGTTTCAGGTGAACTATAGAATTCCTGGCTGAATAACCTAGAGAATATTTCTAATCATAATAAAAACCACAATTTCTTGGGTAGATCACTTTAAACTGAAAATGGGAAGAGATGCTTCCTTGGGGATAAAAGTCAATGTTGATTTACTGATTGTCTCTTTTTATCTCCTCAGCAGCATTTACAGGAGCCAGAGTACTTGATTATGAGTTTGTTAATAAAATGGTATTGATCTTCTAAATAGCTTGGAATAGTTGGCAGTAGTTAGCAGATAAATACTTTTAGTGAAATACATGGATTAAAAACTGTATACAACATTAAGATGAGAAGTTGGGACACATTCATTAGGTTTATGAAACACTAAGTGGGTATAGCATGGTGATGGTGTGGGGAGAGGGGTCAGCATGTCTTCTAGTGAAGAAAGAATTTCTGAGCAGGGGGATTCAGGGGTCCCAAAGAGGGAGGAGTTCACTGGTGGCATTCTGGTGTGAAGGGTGCAGTTACCTAAGCATCCATTGAGGATAAGCTGTGTGGTAAGAAAGCCATGTAATATTCCCAGACCTGCTAGAAGATGAGGCAGAGAGGAATAGGCCTCACTGACAGAGCTGTCATAGCATTAATATAGTCAGTAATTTTAGTGAGAAGTGTTACTCGGTCACAGACTAGGTCACATTGTGAAAGAACTTCTGTGAAGAGCAGGAAATCAGAGATAAGACAATGGTTTCATTCAGACTTCAGCTCAGTGACTAAAATCACATTGTAGGTGAATATTGACAAGGAAAGACACAATAGGTTTATAGAATACCACAATTTTATAAAAAAATAATACATTTGAAAGAAAAGAGAAGCTATGGGGAAACAAATGCTGACAAGGATGTTTACAATGTGCAGACATAATATTCCCATTTTAATTTTTTAAAGCCTAAACTGGAAAAAAGAGAATAACCTAGTGGAGGGTTGCAACCTAGTGATCACGAGTACTTTATTTTCTGACAATTAAAGTTCTTGTTTCACTTGCTCTTGTCTTATGTAGGTTTATAGAGGTTGGCTCTTTTCCATAAGTTATTTTAGAGTTAAATCAGTTAAATTTCCCATTTGTATGATGATCTTTTTAAAAGAGGCTTTGTCCACCCCACTGTCTCTTCCCACTGTCTCCTTCAGTACCAGATCAGGGGATCTGGGTTTGATAAAAGCTCTGGAACATACACACAGTACATCTGGAGGCCTTGCAAACCCTGTCACTCTGGCTCATGCTGCCAATTTGCTACCTTTCTGACCCCCAGAATCTACAGTCTTAGCCTTGTGAAGTTGAGAATTTCTGTGTGGCAGCCACTGGTCTTGTCTACACTATCCTAACTAGTGACCAAATATGTGGCAAGTACATTTCTCAGGGATGATAGAAAGGAATGGTCTGTAGTTGGTTATCTGACCCTCCATGTGAAGGTTTTCAGTGAATATTCCTAACTTTTCTTTCTTTGGAAAATATTGAGTGCAGTCGGTCAGGTAGCCAGCAACTGGCTTTCTCTGAGAAACACTGAGGTGTCAGAAGCTTTAGTGGACAGTCAGAGCCTTGTGTGTGGCCACAGTTCTATCCTTTGTCAGAAACCACATGCAATTTACTATGGTTTCCTCTTGTTCCTTCGTAAAAGAAACAACCATCTGAGTAATGATGTTGATTATGTAATGATAATATTTCTTGATACTATTTATTGAATGCTTTCTATGTATTAAGTGTTATACAGTGAGTTGTATGTTTACATCATTTCAGTTTCTTCATAATCCTATGAAATAGATGTTTTATGTTCATTGATTGATAAGGAAGTTTAGCTTCAAAATCTAAGTCCACATAAGCAGAATGTAGAAGGCACAAAATTGATCCTATCTTTTCATCTTCAACCAGTTTATGGGAGGGTACAAAATTTATGGAATGTACTTGCCTTGGTCTTTCACTATTTTAAGAAATACAAATTACTGAAACATAGTAAACCTTCAATAGTACCTTTTGAATGAATAAATTAAGTTTCAGGATTTTCTATCACAATTTTATAGCAAAACTGATCTTGACCATAGTATGGTGAGATGGGATGTTCTCCTGAATGAAGTGTGAAAACTCTGTCCTTCTGGAAATGAGATCCATGGAAATGAGACAGAAAGGATGGGTAGGACATTTACTTTCTTTCTTCAGCATATCTTGACATTTTAGGCTAAATATGGGTTGATTTTACTAAGCAGATACCATTGGAGCACCAGTATCCTGTTACAATTGAGGAATTTTGGGGTTCACTCTCTCTCACTCCCATCCACACAGAAGTTCAAATGTAATCATTAAAACTCCACCAAAGGGAAGTTCAAGGATGGCCAGTGAGGTTGTGTATGAAAGCATGATAAAACATGGAAAAATAGATCCAATTAAATGTGTGTGTGTGTGTGTGTGTGTGTGTGTGTGTGTGTGTGCATGTGTGTGGTGGCTTAGGATTGTAGGTTGTCACAACAAAGCCATGTCTCAAAAGTTTAGAATTATGAAGTCTTGATGAAACATCATGAATTAGGAAGATTAACTGTACAGGATTTAACCTTCTCACTATACAGGAAGGAGGCCAGTTCTATCAAAGTAGGAGACCTGGGCAGAGTTGTAGGACCACATTCCTGTGTCTGTCAGTAGATTTTCTCATACACCAGTATTTTCTCTTCTCTTTCTTTTTTCTTTCTTTCTTTGTGTTCTTGTTTTGTTTGTTGCAGAAAAGGCAACTGAACCTGGTGGGGAGCTTGCTCCTGGCCAACTCTGTCTCCCCTCTCTGGTACCCCTCTTGCAGCCCAGGATCCCCCAGTAGCAGAATTCATTGCCATTACCTCAAACACTGAGGTCATGTTTTTATTGCCTAGTGAGATGACAATGATAACACATAATGAAATGAAGTTTTAAATGTTTTTTTTTATTCCCATTTGGGAGCTTTTACCAGGTATGTAATGCTGACAGTTAAGAAGGCTGTACAACATGGATGCCAGGGCTTTCCCTGGACAGGAGATGGTTAGGATTCTCAGTTGTCATCATTTCCTCCAAACAGGAGACAATTTATGCACAACACAGAAACTGTGGGCTGCTTGGCTTCCCTGTAGAGGGGCCACAATATGCATTTAATGAGTTGAGATCCTGTGGGATTTCTAACTAGGGAAAGCATTTTCATGATCCAGGATGAACTCAGGTTGCTATTAATTTGTTGATTTACAGGGTGATTAAATGCAAAATAAAAGGGGGGAATAGAAACCACTGCAACCAGCTTGTGAAAATGTTCTGTATCCTTTCTAGAATATTTCTGATTTTTATTATTAACACCTAAATGTTTCAATATAGATCATATGTTTTAACAAACAGCTTAAATTAAGTACATTAAAAAAAAACTCTCACTTGTTACTCATTGTGGTAATGGTGAGAAAGCAACCTGGTTATGATCAAGTTGTCAGCATATCATTCTTTTAAAAACACAAATCTAGCAAGGACTTTCCCTTCCTCACTCCCACTCACCCAATCTCTCCTGATTGGTTTGTTCTCACTTTAGAACAATAAACCTAAGACATATTCCTCTTCTTAGATTTGGAAAGATAATATTCTGTGTAGATTATTTCTCTTATATCCATATTTTGTTTAACACTTTGTGTTAGTTTGAATATCTCTGCAATGATTAACAGAACACAATCTTAAATCTATTTCAGTATAGGGACAAAAATATCCAGTGTTAAACTTATTTTTTAAGGCCTCCTAAAATCAGATTAGATTTTTTAAAGTTGGGCCTTTTTGTTTTAAGTCTTCAAATATGATCACCAAAAAATGTCCCAAACCCAGGCAGACTGGCTTATGGGACTTTTCATGTCATGATTGGTTTATTTTTGGTGTTTGGCCTTGAAGAAAAGAAGAGGGTAGGGGTACCATGAGCTTGTTGTAGGAGAAATCTTTTTTTTTTAATTGTGGGCATTTTGTTAAAAATACAAACATTTTTAAAAGGATATAACATACTCCTTACTTGATCATCTGTCTCATCATGTTATGAACTAGAAGTATGTGCTCCTCCTATTTGTCATTAATTCAGTAAATACTTGTGAGGTGCTTGTTATGTGTTGGATGCTATGCTCTGTTTGGGAAATGCAAACATAATAGGACATAGTTCCTACTCTGGAGTGAAAGACTGAGGGGGAAGAGGGCTCTGGTTCTTGGTCAGTCACTTAGTGAGCATGGTCTGAGCTGCCTACTCTTCTGTTCTGGAGAAAGAGTATGAGCCAGGGGCTCTGCTCTAAGGAGGCTCAGTTTCATGTCAAACCCATGTGAAGGTATGCCAGACACCATACAGGACAAGGATGTGGCCCCAAAGGCTTGTTGTAGGAAATCTTGCCATGTCCAGAGAGTCAGAGGAGGGTATAGCAGGGAGATTTGTTGAAGCTGATATTGGCAGTGAGTTATAGCCAGAGGGAGAGAGTTCCAGGCAGAGCCATGCCAGGGCAGTGAGACAAGGTGAAGAGAGGGTTAATCCAGGAAATAGGAGAAGACTGGTTAGGTGAGAGGTACAGAGAGGAGTGGAAGACACTAGTGGATGGAAAGTCCTGCAGGAGCACTGGATAGCCTGTATATGCCTTCTGCAGGTGGTCTACAAGTTCTCCTCAGTACCAGCATTGATAGTGATATCACCTCAGCTCACAGACTACTGCCCTCACCTCTAGAGACCTTGTGTCTTGTTCAGAGCTCTTTCATGACCTTTGGTGCATAGCCATGCACCAAAGTCAAGTAAGTGCTGAGGAAATACCAGCTTCCAATTGTCAGCTCAAGGTCCCCATGTTGTCAAAATTTTTCAGGTAATCTGATTTTCTCTATGGCTCCTTGAGCAAACCAGGAGTTCTAGGATTCCCTGAGCTTTTATACAGAGGGTTGAAAGCAGTCCAGAAAAGATGAGTATCTTATTTCAGGAGGTGGTGAAAGGGATAAACAAAATGGACATGAGTGTCTAAGAGTGAGTCTGCAGAAAAAAATATAACAGAACAATAGGATTGTTTTGGAAATCTTTCCCATAGTTGAGCAACAGCTCATATCAGAGCTGAATTTAGTAATTATTTGCATTTGGCCAGTTGTTTGAAATGAAGGCTTGGGTTTATTTACAGAGAAAGATAACAATTTTGGGAAGAATTCATGTGACTTAAGGTTTTTCAGATGAACACAGTGCACCCAGATCTCAGCATCATCTGCAGATATTTTATTTTATTCCCCTTCCACCCCAGAGAAAAATTAATAGAACATGTCCCCTGGATCTTTTGGATTACATGCTAGGTATAATTAATATGTCTGTTGAATTTCCTGTGTGGGTGGCACTCTATCACAGCCCAGAAAAAAAATGTTTCTTTCAACATTGAGCATCATCAGGCATTCAGTTGAGCTCTTTTGCTCATCATCAGCCTTTGGTCCATGGGCTTAGTTTTTTTTTTTTTCAGTTTCAGTAAAACTGTTTTAAGCTTTGCTGCCTGTGTTTTGGGTGGCATCATTTACAGGTGTCTTTATTATTTTTTCTAAACTGTACACACTAGAGAAGCACTTGTGTTTTCAATGTTTGTGACATGTAATGCTCTGTCCTCCAACTGGAACTCTCTCAAGTCAATACTGACATTCATCTTCTCTTGTAAAGTTTATACTTTTTGAGTTTCTTTTTTAAACTCAAACCAGAGTATCCTTCACCACTCAGCTGGGATTTAATAGTACCTTCATTATATTTCCTTTTGTTTTCTATTTGTCTGGTTAGAAGTCCTTGATTCTCTGGATGTCTGGGGTACAACACGAAGTGGTTGTCACAAATTGGAAAAAGTGTGTTGACAGATCACAAAATAGGGCAAGATACATTTTACCTGGACAGGTAAAACAGGTAACCTAGATGGTAAATGGAAAGAGCATGGACTTAGTATCAGACCCACTTAATTCCAAATCCTGACTGTACCATTTATTATTTTCCCTTAAGTGAGTTCTTAAAATGTTTTGTCTCATTTTATTTAACTATAAAATGAATAGAATACCTTCTATAAAGGCTGTTACGAGGACTTGTGAAAATGTACATAAATGACAGGTCCTTGCCTGCTTAGCACTAGGTATTTAACAAATGGTGGTTATTGTTATCCTTAAAGTAATGATAATCTATATCATGCACAGCTACATGTCTTCCTCATCAGAGCTGTTACCTTCAGCATAGTAACAAAGTATTGCCATGAGGCCCAGAGACTGAGAACTTCAAATTAAACAAAAATTGGAGTTTGATATCTACTGAAATAAAAGCATGCAAAATTTGGGACCAAAAGTTGAAATTTACAGGAGTGTACATTGCAGTTGATTCATGGAGGGTTCTTTCAATGAACAGAATATTCTAGGATGAATAGAGCTGCTGTATGGAATGTTCTGTTGCTGGTCTGAATGTGTCCAAGAAGAAGTCAAGTGGCCACTGGTCAGTGCTGATGATAAGTATATTTCTTTCTGGGTGGGAATATGGATGAATATTCTTAAAATTGTTTATCTGACTCTAAGATCCCATGGCAAGGATCAATACAGTGGTCGGCATGGGAGGATGGGAAGAAGTTTCAGTCCAATGTCAGAGTTTGTCACAAGGACATTTTTCTCTTCACATCTCAGTTCTGGTGAATATGAAAAAAAAAGAAAGTAGTAGCTGAGGTTCACTTATTTTGTAGTTTGTATTCACACATTCTGTAGAGTAGAGTTGATAAGGTTCATGTCATCAAATCCAACCTTTCATCCAATTCCAGAATCTCCAAACACCACTGTGAAAGATGACTGGTCACAGGCTATTTGAACCAGTTCAGGGCCAGGGAACTCACTGTTTACTTAGCAAGGCTAGCCTTGATGTCATTGTACAACTCTAACTTTCTGAAAATTCTTCAATGTATTGGGTGAAGCTACATGAACTTTTCCTTTCCCGAGGGATAAATAAGGTTTGTGGACAAAGGATCCAACTTGGTTTCTTGACAAACTCACCAATTCTTGGGAGTTGGTTGGTATACACTAGGAGAACACAACAGGCTACATTACCCTATTCTTGACCTTTATGTAGCCACAGCACACTGTTAACTCCTTTTGAGGGTTTTTTTTTTAAAGCACAGTTTGTGTAATGGTATTTTACTCAAACACTGCATAATTGCCTTGTACATGCAGTGCTTTCCTTTTCAATCTAAATGAAGAATTTTAAATGTAACTGGGCTAAACATAATCTTGCTTTTTTTGCATCCATTATATTTTTTATTTGAATTCTGATTCTGTCACCTAGCCCAGAAGTTGGCAAAATGTAATCTGTGGACTAAATCTGGGCAGGCACCTCTTTTTGTAAGTAATTTTTGAACGAGCCACACACATTAGTTTATGCATTGTTGAGGCTGCTTTTGTTCTACAATGGCAGAGTTGGGTACAGGGTAGATACTATGTGGTCCAAAAAGCATAAAGTATTTGATCTTGTATAACAAGTTTCATAGCCATCGACCTAGCTTGTTAGCTCTTTTTCCCCAATTGTGTATTACCTGAAAATTAGAGAAGCACTTATAGGCTTCTGATTATATTGTTTATAAAAATATTGGGTGTAACAGAGCCAAGCAACATCAAACATAAGATTTATTAAGCAAAACATTGTGAATATAGTCATCACTATACTTCCATTGTGGCAAAGATGGCTAGTACTCATTGTTATGAATGATATCCATGCTTTCCTTGACTTCTTTTGCTAGACCTCATTTCCTAGCATCCTTTTCAGCTGGATATGTCAGTGAGACTAGATTATGGTCTATGCATTGAAAATGGCAATGATGGAGCTACTTCCAGGAAGAGACATAAAAGTCTCTCCAACAGAATCCTCTCTATCTCTTGTCCACTGACTTTGATGAAAAGACCCTGGAGACTTAGTGGAGGCACAGCCACATGATAGATGGAGCTTTGATTACTAATCAAAATCCTTTCACACTGGACTGTGGTATGAGGAAGAAATAAACCACTGCTATTTGAGGGTTATTGATATAGGATGTAGACTACTTTGACTAATATAAAAATCTACCCAATTTTTATTACTTTCATATACAAGAATTTGAAATGACACTTGCCAGAGGTCTTTTTCAAACTTAGATAAATATGTTCACAATATTTCCTTAATGCAAGAGGAACATTCACAAATGTAAATACCATTTATGTAACTTCTCCTTGGTCAACTGTTATATCCTCCTAGTAAATCCTTGTATTTTTAAATTTTCACCAATTAAATATTACCTTATCCATTCCTTATTTTTTGCAATGATTATTACCATTTATAAAATGTGGGTATCTATGAGTTTTCTGAAAATTTTTGCTGTCCATTTGTGATTTTCATTGGCCTCTTCCTTCAGTCATGTCTCTTGAATTTTGGGGGAAATGACTGGCCAATCTGAGAGTTGAATAAACCTGTTAAGTGGCCTCTTACTATTTCTTTACACATCCTTTTACTTCAGCCTCCCTTCTTATGGTTTTAAATACAGCAAACTTAGCTTAACCCCATGGCCAACAACATGTTCATGCAACTCAAAGCATATATTAGTCTTAGCCTTTTGATGTTGCTTTTAAGGACCTTGGTAGAGAGAAATAGAAATTCCTCTCTCTCTTCCTTCCAGTCAATCTTCCCTTTAATTTAATTTCCTTCTTGGTTGTTGTTGTTGGGAAAACTTAATGAGATAGTATAGGTGGAAAGGCTTTATAACTAGTTTTATTTTTCTTTCCCTTTTTAAAAATTTTGTTGTTGTTCAAATATAGTTGTCTGACTTTTCACCCACTGCTCGCCTCCACCCCAGCCATCCACACCACTCTCTGCTGATTCCACACTCTCTTGGTTTTGTCTATGTGTCTTTTATAGTAGTTCCAGAAAACACTGCACACATTCTCCCCCAACCCCATTATCCTCTCCGATTTCCCCTCTGGTAAATGTCTGTTAATTTCAATGTCTCTGGTTATATTTTGCTTGTTTGTTTGTTTTGTTGATTAGGTTTCACTTAAAGATGAGGACATATGGCATTTGTCTTTTACCACCTGGCTTATTTCACTTAGCATAATGCTCTCCAGTTCCATCCATGCTGTCACAAAGGGTAAAAGCTCCTTCCTTCTTTCTGTTGCATAATATTCCATCATGTAAATATATCCTAGTTTTTTCATCCATTCATTTATTAATAGGCACTTAGGTTGCTTCCAGCACTTGGCTATTATAAATTACGTTGCTATGAACATTGGGGTGCATAAGTTCTTTTGGATTGGTGTTTCTGGGTTCTTAGAATATAATCCTAGCAGTGGAATTGCTGGGTCAAAAGGCAGTTCTGTTTTCATTTTTCTGAGGGACTTCCACACTGTTTCCCACAGTGGCTGCACCAGTCTGCATTGCCACCAACAGTACACTAGGGTTCCCTTTTCTCCACATCCTCTCCAACACTTGTTTGTTGCTTTATTTGTGATGGCCATTCTGACTAGTGTGAAGTGGTTTCTCATTATGCTTTTAATTTGCATCTCTGATGGCTAGTGATGCTGAGCTTCTTTTCAAATTTCACTGGATCCTTTGTATGTCCTCTTTGGAGAAGTATCTATTCAAGTCATTTGCCCAATTTTTAACTTTTTTTTGTCTTTCTGGAGTGGAGTCCTGTGAGTTCTTTATATGTTTTGGAGGTCAAACTCTTGTCTGAGGTATCATTGACAAATAAGTTTGATTCTTTTTTCATTTTAATGCTGTTTTTTTCTAGCCATGCAGGAACTTTTTATTTTGACAAGATTCCATTTGTTTATTCTTTCCTTTATGTGCTTTGCTCTGGGGGACATATCAGTGAAAATATTGCTTCTTGGAATATCTGAGATTTTCCTGCCTGTGTTCTCCTCTGAGACTTTTATGGTGTCACGAATTTTATTTAAGCCTTTTATTCACCTTGAATTTATTTCTGTGTATGGTATAAATTGGTGATCAAGTTTCATTTTTTTGCATGTAGCTGTCCAGCTCTCCCAACACCATTTTTTGAAGAGGTTATTTTTACTCCATTTTATGCTTCTGCCCACTTTGTAGAATATTAATTGAGCATAGAGGCTTGGGTTTATTTCTGGGCTCTCTATTCTGTTCCATTGGTTTATGTGTCTGTTTTTATACCAGTACCAGGCTATTTTGATTACAGTGGACTTGTAGTACAATTTGATATCAGGTATTGTGATCTCTCCTACTTTGTTCTTCTTTCTGAAAATTGCTGCAGGCACTTAGAGTCGTTTATGGTTCCATATACATTTTGGAAGTGTTTGTTCTATATCTTTTAAATATACCATTGGTACTATAATAGCTGTTTCATTGAATCTATCAATTGCTTTGGGTAGTGTGGACATTTTGATTGTGTTAATTCTTTCAATCCATGAACACGGTATAGGTGTCCATTTGTTTGTGTCTTCCTTATTTCTTTCTTTAGTGTTGTATAGTTTTCTGAGTACAGGTCTTTTACCTCCTTGGTTATGTTGATTCCTAGGTACTTCATTTTTCTTGTTGCTATCCCATATCAATCCCATATCAAATGGGATTTTCCCCCCTGATTTCCATTTCTGATATTTCATTGTTGGCATACAAAAATGCCTTTGATTTCTAAATATTGACTTTGTATCCCACTGTAGACAAATTCATTTGTTAGGTCAACCAGTTTTTGGGTTGAGTCTATAGGATTTTCTGTGTACACTATCATGTCCATCTGCAAACAATAACAGTTTTGTTTCCTTCTTTCCAATTTAGATGCCTTTTATTTTCTTTTCTTATCTGTTTGCTGTGGCTAGGACTTCCAATAATATGTTGAATAGGAGTGGTTAAAGTGGACAACCTTATCTTGTTCCTCATCTTAGTGAGAAAGTTTTTATTCTTTTCCCATTGAGTATGATGTTGGCTGTAGGTCTCTCTTATATGGCTTTTATTAGTTTGAGGAATGCTTCCTCTATTCTCACTTTGTTGAGTGTTTTTATCATAAATGGATTCTGTACCTTATCAAATGCTTTTCCCACATCTATTGATATGATCATGTGATATTTGTCTTTGCTTTTATTTATGTGATACATGTATTGATTTTGGAATATTGTAACATCCTTGCATCCCTGGGGTGAATCCCACTTGTTCATCAGGTATGATCTTTTTAATGTATTGCTGGAGGTGTTTTGCCAATATTTGGTTGGGAATTTTAGCACCTGAATGTTCATCAGCAGTATTGGCCTGAAGTTTTCTTTCTTTATTGTGTCTTTATCTAGATTTGTGATTAAGATGATGCTGGCTTCATAAAAAGAATTTGGGAGTCTTCAGATTTCTTGGATTTTTTGGAGTAGTCTGTGAGTGATAGGGGTTAGCTCTTCCTTAAATATTTTGTAGAATTCTCCTGTGAAACCATCAGGTCCAGGGCTTTTGTGTGTTGGATGCTTTTTGACTCCTGGTTCAATTTCATTAGCTGTTATTGGTCTGTTCAGGCTTTCTGTTTCCTCTTCATTCAGTTTTGGCAGATTATATTTTTCTAGAAATTTGTCCATTTACAATGGTTTTCAAATTTCTTGGCACATAGTTCTTCATAGTAATTCCTTACAGTCCTTTATATTTCTGTGGAATCAGTTGTAATCTCTCTTCTTTGGTTTCTGATTGTGTTTATTTGGGTGATTTCTTTTTTTTTTTTTCTTGATGGCTCTGCTGGAAGAGTTGTCAATTTTGTTTATCTTTTCAAAGAACCAGGTCCTAGATTTATTGATTCTTAAAATTGTGCATTTAGTGTTTATGTCATTTAATTCTACTATGATGTTAGGTTATTTCCTTCCTTCTACTTGCTCTGGGTTGTCTTTTTTGTTCTTCCAGTTCTTGTAGGTGAAGGATTAGGTTGTTTATTTGACATTTATCTATCTTTTTTATGTTGGCCTATATCACTATGAACTTCCCTCACAAGATTTCATTTGCTGTGTCCCATAAGTTTTTGGATTATTGTGAGTTCATTTTGTTTGTTTCCAGAAACTTTTTGATTTCTCCCTTGATCTTATTCTTGAGCCATTCATTGTTTAATAGCATGCTATTCAGTCTCCATGAATTTGAGTGATTTTGAGCTTTTTCCTTGAGGTTGTTTTTTAGTTTCCGTCCCTTGTGGTCAGAGAAAGTGCTTGATATGACTTCAATTTTCTTGAATTTGTTGAGGCCTGATTGGTGTCCTATCATGTAGTCTATCTGAAAATGTTCCATGTGCATTTGAAAAGCATGTGTATTTTCTTTCTTTGGGTTGAAAGGCTCTCTGTATATATCAGTTAAGTCCATTTGATCTAGGGCATTGTTCAATGCCACAATATATTTGTTGACATTTTGTTTGGAAGAGCTAATCATTTGGACAGCGGGGTGTTGAATCCCCTACTATAATATTGTTGCTGTCTATATCATTCTTGAAGTCCTCCAATTATTTCTTTATGTATTTGGGTGCTCCTTAGTTGGGTGCATATATATTTACAATGTTTATGTGTCCTTGATGGATTCTTCCCTTGAGTATTATGAAGTGACCTTCTGGGTCTCTTTTTATGGCCCTTGTTTTGAAGTCTATTTTTGTCTGATATGCATATTGCTGCCCTGGCTTTTCTTTCCTGTCCATTTGGTTGGAAAATTTGTTTCCAACACTCCACTTTTAGTCTGTGTAAGTCTTTTGTTCTGAGGTGGGTGTCTTGTAGGCATCATTTGTGTGGGTCCTGTTTTCTTATCCATTCAGCTACTCTGTGTTCTTTGATTGAGGTATTTACTCCATTAACATTTAAGGTTATTAGTGGTAGGTATTTGTTCATTTGTCCCTCTTTGCACCTGTGTTCCTCTCTCTTTCACTGCTTTCCTTTCTCTTCTTACAGTAGTCCCTTTAGTAAATCTTGTAGGGCTAGTTTAGTGTAAATGTATTCTTTCAGCTCTCTTTTCTGGGAAAATCCTTATTTTTGCCTTCCATTTTAATTGAGAGCCTCACAGGGTAGAGCAATTTTCATTGCAGGCCTTTGTTTTCCATCACTTGATGCATATGTTGCCATTCTTTCCTGTGTTGGATTGTTTCTGCTGAGAAATCAGATGTTAGCCTTATTGGAGCCCCCTTGTATGTTACTTCTTATTTCTCCTTTGCTGCTCTTAAGATTTTCTCTTTTTCTTTAATATTTGGCATTTTAATTATGATATGTCTTGGAGTTGGCCTCTTTGGGTTCATCTTGATTGGGACTCTCTGTGCTTCCTGAACTGCATGTTTTTTCCCCGCTCTCCAGGTTTGGAAAGTTTTCTGTCACTATTTTTTTCAAACAGTGTTTCTATCCCTCTTCCTTTTCTTCTCCTTCTGGTATTCCTATGATTTGAATGCTGTTGTGTTTCATGTTATCCTGGAATTTCCTTAAGCTGTCTTTATATATTTTTAGCCTTTTTTCTTGCAGCTCTTCTACCTGTGTGTTTCTGTCTACCTTGTCTTCCTGCTCACTAATTCAGTCCTCTCCTTCATCTAGCCTGCTTGTAATTCCTTCTAGTGTGTTTTTTATTTCCAAAATTTTATTATTCATTTCTTTCTGTTTTTTTTTGTTTATAATTTCTATGTCTTTTTTCATACCTTTTTAGTTTTCACTCAGGTCCTTGTAGCTCTCTATGATTTTCTTGAGCATCTTTGTAAGCATTATTTTGAATTCCGTATCTGAGAGTTTGTTTACCTCTATTTCATATAGCTATTTTAGTGGGGAGTCTTTTATTCCTTTTGACTACAGGTTTTTCTTTCGTCTCCCCATTTTAGGTGACTCTTTTTGTTTGTTTCTGTGCTTCTTGATGTTTTGCTTTGCTAGCTGTGTTTGTAGGGGAAGCTTTTATGGTAGGAATTCTATGGGATTCAGTGGTGTGTTCTCTTTGATCTCCTTTTGTGGATGCTGTGGGTTTGTGCTTTCTTCTGTTTGTGTGGGCTCTTTTGTTGTACTTGGGTTTTTACCTTTTGGTGGTTCCTTTTTTGGTAGGTTCTCTCCTCCAGTAGGTATACTGATATTTGCAGCTCCCATCTGTTCTTGTATGTGATCAGTGGCAGGGGGTAGGCAAAATGTGTTAAGACAGAGGGAGGGTATTCTATAGGATTTAAAATACCAGCAAGTAGATAAGAGAAGATTCTTTGGATAAGTATAGCATGATGGGTGACATTTCACCAAACTAGCCACTTTTCATAAAAGGTGAAAGAGAGATAAGACTCTTGTTAGAGTAGAGGATGATTGTGAGCTGAATCTAGAAAACAGAGCACTTGTGCAAGGTTAGATGATGAGATATAGTGAGAGTAAATGATGGAAAGTAGGCATAGTGTGGGGGAGAATAGAATTAATCACATCAATGATAAATCTCAGGAGTAAAGTACAATAGTATTGGAACAACAATAATATAACAAGAAATATATGATTTGGATAACAAGAATAGAAGGTACATGGTCAAGCATAGTATATTATTGGAACATGAGTGAAATTAAAGAAGGGAAATTAAAATACAACATGAAAGAGAGAATGAGGAAAACCAGTCAAACAATGCAATTAGACATAGAAATACAATGAAGAAAACTGAACATAAAGAAGACAAATAAAAAATACTAATTAAATAAAAGAAGTAAAAATAATGAAAAAATAATGATAATACAAGTAAACAATAAAATGCCAGTTCTGTGGGACAGCAAAGTGACATTTATCTCAGTTTCTCAGTATTTGTGGTTAACCTTGTGGTCCCTCTTTGCATCTGTCTCTGGACTTTTCACAGCTCCAGGTCTTATTGTCTCACCTGGGGGAAGAAAAAAGAAATGAGTGAGGAAAGAAAAAAACAAGCCTCCTGCTGACTTTAAACCCACTGAACAAGTTCTGCTGGTCTTCCTGGATGCCACAGGAAGAAAGGGGCTGGGCTTCACTTTTCTCCCTTCCTATGGTTTTGCGAGGATATAGGCCAGGTCTGGGCTATAATTTTCGCAGTTTCCCAGCCTCCAGCCCAGGTGCTCTCTGAGCTGCCAGCCCCGCATTGTCCATTTGCACCATGCCTGTGCCTTTAATCCACCAGTTGCTTGAGGTCCATGTGCTGCACTTCCTGCTTGCTCTTCTCGAGCCTACCATGGCCAGAGCTCACTGCCAGGCAAGCAGCATGAGTCAGCTGCTAGGCACAGGACACCACTCAGCCTCTGGGCAAGCAGAGAGAGTCAAGTTTGGGCACATGACTCAAATCAGCCTCCAAGCTAGTGGCACAACTCCGTTGCTGGGTTAGCGGCTGGGTCAAGCACAAGTACAGGGCTCTAATCTGCTGTTGGCCCACTGTCTGTTGAGCAGCCTGAGCCAAGTGGGGGCGCAAAGGTCAACTCACCCTCAGGATGAGCCTGCCACTGTGCAAGAGTTCCTTACAAAGCAGCTCTGAGCCTTTTATTTATTTATTTATTTTGAGTAAAAGCCTCTTATTTAAGCCCACAATTCTTAAAAAGTGCCCTGCTTTTCACACAGCCCAACTGTCCAACCAGACTGGATCAGGTCAGGGTCTGACACAGTCCAACTCTTCTCCATTCTACAGGTGTTGCCCAGCTCCCCAGTTTCTTTGGTAATGATCTAGCCAGTGTCCACAGTTCCAGAAGTTGTAAACCACCCCTGTGTGCCTCCCACTTCATCTATATGCCCCCACTGCGACTTCCAGCATCCAGGTCCCTCCTGGTGCCAGGCTGTCCTACCTGCTGTGATAGTGGAGGGGGCTGGTGATGTAACTCCCCTTTCCATGTCTTGCAGCAGGTGCTGGTGAGGACGCACAGCAGCCTTGGTCCCTGCACAGGTCCCAGGGACCTTACCATCCCAACACAATTTCTTCACCATCTGTCTTTCAATGTCCTTTGAAATTCTTGGCCTCCAAGTTTCATATAAGCTGGGATTCCATTGGCTGTTCACTCTGTTCCTCTGAAAATTGGCTAGGTGTTCCAGCCGGGAACAAGGAGAAGTGGGCTCCTCTCCCACCTACCTTGCCACCATCTTCTCTCTTCTAACTTTCCATAATTAATTTTTATTATATGAACTTTAACATTTGACTGGTGAATGAATGAATAAGAATTATTTGTAAGTGACTTTTATCATTTTTATTCCTCTGGAGAAATTACTAAGAAAGAACCCAATAAACATGTGTAAAATGACTTTGAATTATTTTTTCAAGAGTTGAAAATTTTCTGAGAGTTGGATTTCTTAGGCAACAGGGTGTAGATTCAAACTTAACAGGAACAACACTTTCTTGATTTTAAAAAATGCTTTGAGATATTTTGTGACCTTCACCAACACTCTAAAAAAGCTCACCCAAGGAAGTCTAATTAGCACTCTGATGGTTGGACAGTCTGACTGAACCTGCCATGAGGAGGCTCCTGTGTGCCAATACACTGTTCACAGGGAAAACCTTGAAATTTCTTCTGTGTGCCACTGGCCATAAGCAGAATGAGTGAGGTGTCAACTTGATCTTCAAAATGTGGAGCTTATGGAAAAAATAACTTTGAGTTCACATGTTTCACAGTATGGAAGCATCAAACATATAGCATTGTGAGGGAAATGAGAAGGGTAGGGTATGGGGATACAACATGTCAAATCATTTCACTTTTAAAGGAATGCACCCTGATTAAATATGACTACACAGCAAATTGAGTCAGTCTGAACATTCATGAGAGGCAGCCTTTTGTAGAGAAAGGAACACAGGACAAAGAGTCCAACTCAACTGCCCATACCAGGATGAGACTGTCTTCTAGTCTATATGATGTGACTCAGAACCCAAACTTGCATTTTAGTAATGCTACAGGATCCAATGAGGTAATGACTATAAAGATATTTTGAGAGCTTTGAGTTTTAAACACTTTCCTTCCTTTCTAGGGAGGGAATAAATAAATAGTTTTAATTTTCCTAGGACTGTTCAAAATGTGTGGTTGAGTTTCCACCTCTTTCTTATATCAAGTCTCACACTTCACTGATGTGCTTCCTAATTGTCCATCCACTTGGTCATGAAATCAAGCCTGGACCTATGTCAATCAAAGTCTATAATTTGAATACCCATGAACTTTAAAAGGGCCAATTTTATAAATGTTCCTAATACTTTAAAAAATTCAAAGTGGTTATGTAATTAGAAAACACTTTGGCATGTCATATTTTCCTCTTTCCCTCAAAATACTCAAAAGATCACCTTTCATCTGCTGATACATCTGGTCATCACTATCACTTTGTGGGTGCTTATGCATCAGGAGAGATATCTCAATGAGATCAAGACTATAGCTTCAGTTTTCAAAATGATTGTTAATTTTCTACACCCAAAACACACACCAAGTAACAGTCTTTCTGTAGGTGAATACCTCTGCAAAGTTCAGCTCATGAGGAAGAGCAACATATGGGTTGAGTCATGCCTTCAGCAGATAAGCATCGAGTACAGTATGTGCCCTATACTCTGTTAGGTCCCTTTCTTCCTTTGGCTTAGAGAATAAAAGTAGAGACAGATATCCCTCAGGTAAACATTAGTGTAATGAATGCCATAAAGGGAGTATAATATATCGCAGTATATCTATCAACTTTATTTGAAAAATAAGGAACATATGGCTGAGATGGAGGTGTAGGTAGATATACTTTGCCTCCTCACACAACCAAAAGAAGAAAAACCAACAAATTAAATAAACAAAAATAATCAGAACTGCCAGAAAATTGAACTGCATACATGTCTGACAACCAAGGAGTTAAAGAAGAAACATTCATCCTGAGTGGTAGGAGGGGCAGAGATAGGCAGTTGGGGTGGAGAGGACTTGTGGCAAGAGGGTGGCTGGAGTACCAGGCCATCACACATTTAAGTACAGATAAGCCAGGAGGAACAACTGGGGAGCAAGACAGACCCCACAACCCAGGGTTCCAGAGCAGGGAAATAAAGCCTCAAAACCTCTGGCTGTAAAAACCTTTGGGGGTTATGGCAGCAGGAGAAACTCTTAGCCTGACAAGAGAGTTCATTGGAGGGACCCACAGGATTCTAGAATGTACACATGACTACCCACCTGGGAATCAGCACCAGAAGGGCCCAGTTTGCTTGTGGGTAGTGAGGAGTGACTGAAAGTTGGCTGAGAGCTGAACAAGCAGCACTGTTCCATCTCAGACAACTCCCCCACACACGGTACCACAATACAGCCTGAGGTTAGTTTCCACACTCTGGCAAATATGTAAGGCTCTCTGCCTCTTACAATATAACAGGTATGCAACATACACACACACACACACACACACACACACACACACACACACACACACACACAAAATATGGCCCAAATGAAAGAATAGATCAAAGCTCCAAAAATAGAACTAAGTGATGAAGAGGTAGCCAGCCTATCCAATGCAGAGTTCAAAACACCAATAATCAGGATGCTCACAGAAATGACTGACTATGGTCACAAATTAGAGGAAAAAAGAAGCTATATAAAGTTAAATAAAGAAAAATATACAGGGAACCAACAGTGAAGAGAAGGAAACTGGGACTCAAATCAATTGTTTGGACCAGAAGGAAGAAATAAACATTCAACCAGAACACAATAAAGAAATAAGAATTCAAAAAAAATATATGGAAAGGCTTAGGAACCCCCAGGACAACTTTAAACATTTCAGCATCCAAATCATAAGGGTGCCAAAAGGAGAAGAGAAAGAGCAAGAAATTGAAAACTTATTTGAAAAAATAATAAAGGAAAACTTCCCCAATCTGGCAAAGGAAATAGACTTCCAGGAAGTCCAGGAAACTCAGAGAGTCCCAGGGAGTTAGGCCCAAGGAAGCACACACCAAGACATATCATGATTACATTACCCAAGATTAAAGATAAGGAGAGAATCTTAAAAGCACCAAGAGAAAAGCAGACAGTTACTTACAAAGGAGTTCCCATAAAACCATCAGTTGATTTGTTAAAAGAAACCTTACAGGCAAGGAGGGGTTTGAAAGAAGTATTCAAAGCCATAAAAGGCAAGGACCTACATTCAAGTTTACTCTATCCAACAAAGCTATTATACAGAATGGAATGGCAGATAAAGTGCTTCCCAGATAAGGTAAAGTTAAAGGACTTCATCATTACTAAGCCCTTATTATATGAAATATTAAAGGGACTTATCTAAGAAAAAAGATGATCAAAAATATGAAAGGTAAAATGACAACAAACTCACAACTATCAACAAATGAACCTAAAAAAGAAAAGAAAGAAAACAATGAAAACAAAAACTAAGCAAACAACTAGAACAGGAACAGAATCAGAAAAATGGACATCACATGGAGGGTTTTCAGTGGGGAAGGGGAAGGGAGGAAAGGGGGAAATGTACAAGGAAGAAGCATAATTGGTAGGCACTAAATAGATGGGGAAAGGTCAAAAATGGTATAAGAAACAGAAAACTCAAAGAACTTATATGTACTACCCATCAACATGAACCAAGGAAAAGGGAATGCTGGAGGAATGGGGGATGCAGGGTGGAGGGGGGATTAAGGTGGAGAATTTGGGAAAAATGTAATAGCATAATCAATAAAATATACTTAAGAAAAAAGATATGTCTGGAAAGAATGAGTCTTCCCCAAAGAAAGCCAGGAACAGACATACTGTGCCTTGCATACCACCTGTAAGGCAGAAGATTCTACAAAGTACTGAGGAGCAAGAGTTGGAAAAGAGCATGAAAATGCAGCAGGAGGTGATGGAAATGTGGCAAAAGAATGAAGAATTCAAGAAACTTGCTCTTGCAGGAGCAGGGCAACCTGTGAAGAAATCAGTGAGCCAGGTAACCAAATCAGATCAGTTAATTTCTACTTCTGCACAGATAAGTGAATCAAATAACATCCTCAGAACCAGGAAGAGTGTAAGGAAGTGAACTTTATATCTGAATTGCAAAAGCATCCTCCATCTCCTGCCCAAGTGACTAAGGGATGCACCATTATAAAGCCTTTCAACCTGTCCCAAGGAAAGAAGAGAACATTTAATGAAACAACTTCTTCATATGTGCCTCTGGCACAGCAGGTTGAAGCCTTCTGTACATAAACCCCTAACATGTATCAATCACTTGAAGAGCAAAATGGATGATACTACTCTGTTATCCTCCAAATATGCTGTGCACAAGATTTGCAAAGACCCACATACTCCTCTATTGCTAACCAAACAGTGTGCATGGCCTGTGACCTACAAAAGTTCAGCAGATCAGGGGGCTGAGAATCTCAAGAAACTGCAGCAATACAAATTCAAAGCATGGGAACTTGATCCCAGAATTCTTGAAGGTGGCCCATCTTGCCCAAGAAGCCACCTGTGAAGCTACCCACTCAGTCTATAGGCTTCAATTTGGAGATCAAGAAAAGAATCCTGCTGGAATCTCTTTCTCTCTCTCTCTCTCTCTCTCTCTCTCTCTCTCTCTCTCTCTCTCTCTCTCTCTCTCTCTCTCTCATCAAAGAAGAATCAGAGGATGAACACTTTGAATTTCATTCCAGACCTTGCCTGACTAAGATCTTGGAAGATGTTGTGAGTGTTTCTGAAAAGAAAGTACTTCCAATCACTGTCCCCAAATCACCTGCTTTTACGTTAAAGAACAGAATCTAAATGCCTACCAATGATGAGGAAGAGGAGCCAGTAGTGATAAGAGCTCAACCCATGTCACATTTTGGGGTGCCTTTTAAGCTCCATATCCCAGAGGCAACAACTCTGGAAATATGCCCTTTCTCTTTTGATTCTTGAGACAGAATGTCAGTTATAGAAGGAGAACAAAATAAGAGAACTGCAGAACAGAGAGGTGCCCAAATTCAAAGCGCTTCCTTTTCTTAATTTTGACACTGTTAACCTGCCAGAGAAGAAGGTGAAGAATGCAACCTTGACTGAGTCTTTCTGCTTGGATACTGTTAAAAGAGGTGCTATAAAGGCAAAGACTTGGAAGCATCAGCTGCAGGAAAAACTGAGACAACAGAAAGAAGCAACTTGCTTCAAGACTTATCCAAATACCATCATCCCCCAGAAGCCCTTTATTCCCAAGAAAGATAAAAAATCTGTAGCTGAGGGCCTTTCTGGCTTTCTAGTTCAGGAGCCTTTTCAGTTGGCCACTGAGAAGAGAGCCAAGGAGTGGCAAGAGCTGGAGAAAAAAATGGTTGAGGCAGAAGCCCAGAGGATGCAGCAACATGAGGAGGCCAGGCAGCAAGAGGAAGAACAGCAGAGGAAGGAGCTAACTAGGCTCCAAGAAGAACTGGCGCACAAAGCAAACTCAATGCAAAAGTATCAGGGTGTGGAGATAAAGTCAAGTGAACAGCCTCTGACTCTGCCTGTATCTCCCATGTCCTCCACTTGATTCCACTGCTAAACTCAGCTGCGAACTGCAGACACAACCCAGGAAAGGAGCTGCATTTTCCAATAAACCAGGAATCTTCTTTCTTTATCGTGGGGGCATGGAGAGAACCCATTTCTTCAGATTTTTACCTACCCATGCCTGACAGAGCTTACCTAATAGCTGCTGACTCGAACTGTGTTGAGAAATATGATCCTGCATTATTGAGGCTAATAATGAGACTCAACTCATATGTCTCGATAAGACTCCATGTAGTTATTTCCTTTGAACCATAAGCTGACCTTTAAAATGGCGTTTAACTTTGAGTACAATTTAAAGTCTCTATATCAGCACAGTGTAATTTCCCCTGTCCCTCCCCTAATTCTCCCTTTTTTTTCTATTTTAAATCAGAAAATACAGTTAAATACTGAAAATATAGTTATACAAGTAAAGATTGACTGTGGGAGTGGGGGATTGGGGCAGGAGAGAGCAATAGGGGAAAAGTTGGGACAACTGTAACTGAACAACAATAAACAAAATAATACAGAGAGGAAACAAAGAATCACCAAAGATAAACTTGGCTTATGTCACTGGCCTGTGTTCTATGACCACAGCTACTAGGGAAACTGTTTATGGTACAGCTCTGGGTAAAACAGATAGATATGCAAGAAGAGAAGATTCTTTCACTGCTAAGTGAAGAATGTATGTTACCTGCTGTGCAGAGAACAAGACAGGTCTTATCAGGTCTTTAAGGTCAAGTTTTTCTTGAACAATGATTTTATGTGAAATATTTTCATTGACCCTAAATTGGGAAAGAATATATATTAGCCATCTTTCCTGTGGTAACAAATGGTTCTCAAGTTCTCATGGTTTCCAACAGTGTTTCTTTCTTCTTGATATTTCATGTTGGGGACTACAATTGACAGTGTCTGCCACAGCTCTACTTGGGTGTGCACAAAAAAAAATCTCATTCTTGGTCTTAGGAGAAGGAACAATATCCTCTTGGGATAAGCCATCTTTCTAGAAAAAGAAAATGCCAGAAAACTGAGGGAACCTGTACTATTTGTGCATACAGTCTCATCCATTCCCACTTCATTAGTCTAATAAAGCCACATAGCCAAGGTACACATGGCTTAGGGAAAGAAATTCTGCTTACAGAAAGGACACAAAAGAACAGACAAGAGGTGTGTCATCTTATAGGGAAAAGGGGAAATAATTGGGAATGATAATACGATTTGTCACAGCATGTCAGTTCTTGTGTGGTGCCTTAATTTTGTAAACCCCCCAGTAAATTCAGCTTTAGACACAAGTGCTTACAGACCCAAACAGCCTGTTAAAGTTCTTGGATGTTTATTTGTAACTATTTCTAGTCTGCACACTGAGGGCTAATTAATATTTTCCATTGTGTCATTTGTCATTAGTACTTTTATATTTTAACTATGAGTTGGAGTTTAACTAAGGGCTAAACTGGATTAAATGAAATAAATGTTTTTTCCTACATTTAAGTATTTTACTCTTGAGGTTAAATTTTACTTCATTATTAAGTATGTGATCATAAAATGTTTATATGCTGTCATAGTGGGCTCTATACAAACTGTGTAAGAGTCAAGTATCAACAATATTTACAAGTGACAGTAATTTACAGGGAGCTTCTCCACAAAGGCTATTCTTTTGTTTCTCAGCTTCCTCTAGTAACCAGCTGCCTGGTTACTAAGTAGTTAGGAAATTAGAGAGTTCTTGTCACTTTACCTAAAGGTTTAGGGGTGTTAATCTTGGTTTTCTGGTAAGATTCCAAGTAAGATAATGACTTTCTGACTTCTTAAGTTACTTCTGCAATTTTGTTTGAACAGGATGTTCTTCTCACTTTCTGTCCCATGTGGTTTTGCTAAGTGACCTGTTTATTACAGAGATGTGCCATCTTCCTTTGTAAGTAAGATGAGGATAATTTAAAAGCACTTCTAAAAACTTCTGAGCAGCAACAATGTACTTTGTCATGAATATGTCTTGGATGTAGACATGGACTCTCTCCTGAGAGATCTCAAATATAACCAGATTCATGTATTGAATTTCCTCACTGTGATCTGCTTGGATAGATTGTCCCTGGGTGAGTTCACCCCACAGAGGAAAACCAGTAAGAAGATTCAACCTGGATCCCTCCTCTGAATGAGAAGTGGAGAGGATCTGAGGAACCTCCCTGGTGTCTTCTCTCTGGCTAGTCAGACAGACTTCACACAATCTCTCTTGGAAAGATGGGTTAAGCTGAAGATTATGGAGAAGCAATCTTGGATATTCACCAAAAACTACTATTTTAATGTTTAAGGACATGTCTTGTTATTATCTCACTAGTGTAGCTTATTTAGAAGAATGCATATTTATGTGCACATATTTTAACAGTACAAATAACTTGGCTCTTAGTTTTATTATTAATGGAATATCAAGTGACTTGTATAAAACCTTAAACAAGTAATTGCTGAATAGATGTTTAATGCCCATGTATATATTGAAATTCCTAAGTGCCCCACTAGTTTCTAATATTTTCACCAATAAAAGCCTTTTTAATTAGTTGTAGCCCAATTGATTTCAGATTATAAAGATTTTTACCTTCTGAATAAAATGTCTAAAGTAATAATTAATTCAATTCCTTAGTTTTCTGTTTTTTCCAAAGATGCATATAGCCAGTAATCATAGTTATTGATCATTTTCAGGTCACTGTTAGACTATAACCTCTTTGAGGCCCTAGATAATATATTTTCTTATTTCTATTCTCAGTCCTGAGCATCAGGTTATCACATCCTAGATGCTCAAGAAATATTATGGAGGAAGAAGGGACAGAAGGATCCACATCTGAGGTAACTCCACCTGCTCCTTTTCCAGCATCAGCATCTCCCTTGGCTCACACCTTTGTCTGTTCTCTCTCAGTGGACTATTGCAAAAGCTGCAAGAGCCTCCACATGTATCTTATCACTATTCCACCAATTTCTTATGGTCACAGTAGTGGCCTTCCTGAAACACAATGGACTTCACTGGTACTCCAAACTGACTTGTCTACTGATCAGAAGAAAACAGTTCAGCTCTTGAATGGGCATAGGAGGCCTTTGATCCATGCCTACTTCTTGAGTACTTCACACTGCTCACTTGTCACTCCCTCACACACCTGTAACTTAGTCACACCAAATGTCACTGTCCTTGTCTTTGCCTGCCTGAACTATCCCTGCCATTTTCAGTCCTTAATAGGAAAACAGTCTGTCCTCTTGGTGAAAACTTCTCTTGCCTCCCTCTCAACTCACCCTAGCTGAGTCATTTCTACCACTGTGTTGTTCTATAATGTCATTTATGCTTTGGTTTTGCCCTTACTGCCTTTTCCTCATAACTTTCCCTTTCACTAAAGCAAACTTCTCAAAGGTAGGGAATAAATATTTTTACCTGTTTAGTTACAGGCCTGATAGCTTGTATGTAGTTTTTGCTGAGAAACAGATAAATGTTGGAAAGTAAGCATGTCCTTAGTTGATCAAACTACATATGTTTAGGAGAAGAAATTATTGATTTAGGTAGAACCTCTAAGTCTTATTCTTTAATTCACTAGAAGCTCTACTCTTGTGTACTAAATACCCCTTTATGCACTGCTCCACAATGGATCATAGAGGCTCAATAGAGAACAATATAGGGTGTTTTACTGATCAACTTCCATGAGGTGGTATGGCAAAAATGACTCTAGATTTCCAATATCTAACTTTGTCTGTGACTATAATATTAGAAATTCTAGCTGGACACATGGCTTCCCAGCTAAAAACTACAATTCCTAGTTTTTCTTATATCTTGGTCTGGCCACTGGGTCTAGAATCTCACTGACAGGATGCAAGCAAAAGTGATGTAGGCAGATTCCAAACAAGATGGGTACACCTTCTCTTTCTTATTTGTCTCTTCCCATGGGCTGGAATGGTGGGAGTTGAAGCAACCATCTTTGAACAGATTAAAGAAGCATCATCTATTGAGAATATTCAGAGGAATAACATAAAAATAGTCTGGGTTCCTATATCACCTACTGCAATGATTCAATGTAGAAATGACAGATGAACTAAAGTAGAAGTGATGATGCTAAAGACCCAGATTCTTTCCTTTTTTTTTTACTGATAGCCTTGGTGCTGTTATCTGTGGACTACTTACTTGGGTCTTTACCATTTGTTGAAGCCATCTATTTTGAGTGTCTTTGTTGCAGCTGCTTAGCAGGTACGTAACTGATACCAGTTGGATCATATATTGTTAAGCTTAATCATGAGACATTTTCAGCAAATATACGTTGAAAACTTACTTTAGTGATATAAGAAAAAAAGGCTCTTTATATAGTCTAAAAATCATAATTACAATCCTTTCTACTTTTCTTCCAGGAGGTTGATAACATTAAGTCTTCTTTACCTTTTTAGGCCACAGACACACACACACACACACACACACACACACACACACACATTCTTCTACTCTTTATTTCCTACTGTGCAAGTCAGGCCAGGTTGTAATATTTGACAAGATTTTGTAAAATTTGTGCTTACTTCAGCAGCACATATACTAAAATTAGAACACAAAGGAGAAGATCAGCATGGGCCCTGCACAAGGATGATAGAAAATGCATGAAGGGTTCCATATTTTTGGTGGAGAAATTACTCAGAACAAACAACTGAACAATAGTGAGAGAGAAGACTCAAAAACTAGGATGCACAGAGAAACTAGCTTCGACACAACCTGTCCAACCTGCACAACAGAATACAAGATGTGATGGGCTGAGTGACCATCAGATAACCAGCTGGAGGGAAGAATCCACCAAAGAAAGACCCCACAACAATAAAAATGCAAATACGTCCAGAGAGACAACATAAATGACAGCCCAAGACCAGTAAGCTCAGGTGATCAAGGAGACTGTGCTACTGAATCTCACAAATCTCTTACCATAGAAGTTCACACCATAAACCAAGAGAGTCAAAACAGCAGCTAACAAGAAGAGTATCACAAACAGTGGAAAGACAAAAAAAAAACAAATTAAAGGAAGGGAGAAAGCCTCAAAAAGAATGCTAAATGAAATAGAAGAAAGTCAATTATCAGATATGATCATTGAACTTTGAACTTTGAGTTCAAAGCAGTGGTTATAAGAAAGTTCAATGAGCTCACTGAGAACTACCAAACACTACAGGGAAACTACAAGAAACTCACTGGAAACTACATTACATAAAAAATGAAATAGAAACTATCAAAAAGGGCCAAGAGGAAATGAAGAATACAATCTCTGAATTGAAGAACACAGAAGAAGGCATCAAAAGCAGGCTAGATGAAGCTGAGGATCGAATCAGTAAGCTGTAGGACAAGGTAGAAAACAACACCCAGAAAGATCAAGAAAAGGAAAAAAGACTCAGAAAGAATGAACAGGTGTTATGGGACCAGCAGGACAACATGAAAACTAATAATTTTTATATAATAGAGAAACAAGAAAGAGAAGAAGAGCAAGGGATAGAAAACCTATCTGAAAAAATAATGATAGAAAACTTCCCTAATTTCATGAGAGAAAACGTCACACAAATCCAGAAAGCAGAGAGGGTCCTAATGAATTGGAATTCAAAGAGGCCCACTTCAAGACACATCATAATAAAAATGGCAAAATTCCAAGACAAAGAGAGAATCTTAAAGGCAGCAAGGGAGAAACAGGAAATAACATACAAGGGAACCCTGATAAGACTTCTCAATGGAAATGCTCCAAGCCAGAAGAGATTGGCAAGGAATATTCCAAATAATGAAAATCAAAGGCCTGCAACCAAGACATTTCTAACCAGCAAGGCTCTCAATTAAAATGGAAGGTCAAATAAGGAGTTTCCCAGATAAAAGAAACCTCAATGAAGACACCTCCCCCAAACTAGCTCTACAGGAGATGCTAAAGGGTCTGCTTTAAGAAAAAGAAAAGAGAGAGAGACAGAGAGAGAGAGAGAGAGAGAGAGAGAGAGAGAGAGAGAGAGAGAAACAGCTATGAAAAATGGCAATGAATAAGTACCTATCAAAACTAACCTTTAATGCAAATGGATTAAATACTACAAACAAAGACATAGAATAGCTGTGGATAAGAAATCATGACCCACATATATGCTGTTTACAAGAGACCCACCTCAGAACAAAACACCTACACAGAGTGTAAGTGAAGGACTGTAAACAAACATTCCAAGCAAATGGACCAGAAAAAGATGTCGGCGTAGCAATACTTACATCAGACAAAATAGACTTCAATAAAAATGCCATTAAAAGAGACCCAGAAGGTCACTTCATAATACTAAAGGGAAGAATCCATCAAGGAGACATAAAAATTGCAAATATATGTGCACCCAACATAGGAGCACCCAAAATGTAAAAAAACTCTTGGAGGACTTCAAGAAAGATATTGATAGCAGTACAACTATACTACAGGATTTTAACACCCTACTGTCAAAAATGGATAGATCTTCCAAACAAAATTTCAACAAAAGTATTGATACATTGAACAATGACCCAGAAAAAACAGACTTAACAGATATATATAGAGAGAGCCTTTCATCCCAAAGAAGCAAAATATACATTCTTCTCAAATGCACATGGAACATTTTCAAAGATAGACCACAATTGGGACACAAAAAAAGCCTCAACATCATTCAAGAAAATTGAAATCATATCAAGCATTTTCTCTGACCACAAGGGACTGAAACTAGAAACCAACCTCAAAGAAAAAACCCCAAAACACTCAAACTATGGAGATTGAATAGCATGCTATTGAACAATAAATGGGTCATGAATGAGATCGAGGAAGAAATAAAAAAAAATTTCTGTAAACAAATGAAAATGAACTCCAACATTGAAAACATATGGGACACAGCAAAGGCAGTCTGGAGAGGGAAGTTCATAGTGATACAGGCCCACCTAAAAAAGACAGTAGCATTTCAAATAAACAGCTTAACTCTACACCTATGAGAACTCGAGGAACAACAACAAAGACAGCCTAGAACAAGTAGAAGGAAGGAAATAACCAAGATCAGAGCAGAATTAAATGACACAGAGACTAAAAGCACAATTCTAGAGATCAAGGAATCCAGATGCTGGTTTTTTGAAGAGATTAAGAAAATCAACAAGCCTTTAGGCAGACTCGTCAAGAAAGAGAGAGGACCCAAGTAAACACAATCAGAAACCAAACAAGAGAAATTACAACTGATACCAGAGAAACACAAAGGATTGTAAGAATTTACTACACAGAACTATATGTCAAGAAATTTGACAACCTATGTGAAATGGACAAATTTCTAGAAAAATATAATTTTCCAAAACTGAATGAAGAAGAAGCAGAAAGTCTGAACAGACTAATGACAGCTGATGAAATTGAAGCAGTAGAAATAAAAAAAAACTCCCAACAAACAAAAGCCCTGGATCAGATGGTTCACAGGAGTATTCTACAAAGCATTTAAGGAAGAGCTAACCCCTTTCATTTACAGACTACTCCAAAAAATCCAAAATTATGGAAGACTACCAAATTCTTTTTATGAAGCCAGAATCATCCTAATCACAAGTCTAGATAAAGATATGACAAAGAAAGAAAACTTCAGGCCAATATTGTTGATGAACATAGATGCTAAAATCCTCAACCAAATATTGGCAAACCACATCCAGCAATACATTAAAAAGATCACACACCACAATCACGTGGGATTCATCCCAGTAATGCAAGGATGGGAACAATATTCCCAAATCAATAAACGTGACACTTCACATAAACCAAAGGAAAGACAAACATCACATGATCATATCAATAGATGCAGAAATAGCATTTGAAAAAGTACAGCACCCATTATGATAAAAACACTCAGCAAAGTGAGAATAGAGGGAGCATTCCTCAACATAATAAAGGCCATATATGAGAGACCTATAGCCAACATGATACTCAATGGACAAAAACTAAAAGCTTTCCCACTTAGATTAGGAGCAGTCAAAGATGTCTGCTTTTATCACTCCTATTCAACATAGTATTGGAAGCCCTAGCCACAGCAATCAGACAAAAAATAAAATAAAAGTCACCCAAATTGGATTGAAGGAAGCAAAACTGTTATTGTTTGCAGATGACATGCTAGTGTACATAGAAAATCCTACAGATTCCACCAAAAACTACTCTATCTAATAAGTAAGTTTGGCAAAACATTGGGATATAAAGTCAATATTCAGAAATCAAAAATATTTTTATGCACCCACAATGAAATATCAGAAACAGAAATCAGGAAAAAAAATTCCCTTTGATATAGTAACAAGAAAAATAAAGTACATAGGAATAAACCGAAACAAGGAGGTAAAACACCTATTCTCAGAAAACTACACAACACTGAATAAAGAAATTAAGGGAGACAAAAACAAATGGAAGCATGTACAATGTTCATGGATTGGATGAATTAACATCATCAAAAGTCCATACTGCCCAAAGCAATTTAAAGATTCAATGCAACAGCTAATAAAATACCAATGGCATATTTCACGGATATAGAACAACCATTTCAAAAACTTATATAGAATCATAAATGACCCCAAATAGCTTCAGCAATTGTGAGGAAGAAGAACAAAGTAGGATAGGAGGGATCACAATACCTGATATCAAACTGTAATACAAAGCCACAGTAATCAAAACAGCATGGCACTAGCATAAGCACAGACACATAAAGAAATTAAACAGAACAAAGAGCCCAGAAATAAGCTCAAGTATCTATGGTCAATTATTATTTGACAAAGGGGCAAGCAGCATAAAATGCAGCAAAAATAGCCTCTTCAACAAATTGTGTTGGGAGAGCTGGAAAGCTACAAGCAAAACAATGAAACTCGATCACCAACTAACACCATACACAAAAATACATCCAAGGTGGATAAAAGATTTAAATATAAATTGTGATACCATAAAAGTTCTAGAGGAAAGCATAGTCAGGAAAATCTTACATATCCCACACAGTAATATTTTCTTTTTTTCTCCTTTTTTAAATTTTCATTTTAATTGTTGTTCAAGTACAGTTTTCTGTCTTGTACTCCCAGCCTAGCCCACCCCCAGCCTTCCCTCCCTCCCTCCCATATCCCCTCCCCCCTAGTTTTTGTCCGTGTGTCTTTTATACTTGTTCCTGTAAAGCCTTCCTCTTTCCCCCTGAAATTCCCTCCCCTCTTCCCTCTAGTCACTGTCAGCCTGTTCTCTATTTCAGTGTCTTTGATTACATTTTGCTTGTTTGTTTGTTTTGTTGTTTAGGTTCCTGTTAAAGGTGAGATCATATCATATCTGTCTTTTATCACCTGGCTTGTTTCACTTAGCATAATGCTTTCCAGGTTCATCCATGCTGTTGCAAAGGGGAGGAGCTCCTTCTTTCTTTCTGCTGCATAGAATTCCATTGTGTAGATGTACCATATCTTTTTGATCTGTTCATTTACTGATGGGTACCTAGGTTGCTTCCAACACTTGACTATTGTAAATTGTGCTGCTATGAACATTGGGGTGCATAGGTTCTTTTGGATTGGTGTTTCAGGGTTCTTAGGATACAATCCTAGCAGTGGAATTTCTGGGTCAAAAGGCAGATCCATTTTCAGTTTTCTGAGAAAAGTCCAAACTGTTTTCTATAGTGGTTGTACCAGTCTGCAATCCCACTAACAGTGCACTAGGGTCCCCTTTTCTCCACAACCTCTCTAACACTTGTTGTTTGTTGCTTTGTTTATGAAGACCATTCTGACTGGTGTGAAGTGGTATCTCACTGTGGTTTTAATTTGCATCTCTCTGATAGCTAGAGATACTGAGAATCTTTTTAAGTGTCTCTGGATCCTCTGTATGTCCTCCTTGGAGAAGTGTCTGTTCAAGTCCTATGCCCACTTTTTAATTGGTTGCTTGTCTTCTTAGAGTGGAGTCATGTAATTTCTTTATATAGTTTGGAGATTAAACCCTTGTCTGAGGTATCATTGGCAAATATGTTTTCCCATACAGTTGGTTCTGTTTTCATTTTAATACTGTTTTCATTAGCTGTGCAGAAGCTTTTTATTTTGATGACATCCCATTTGTTTATTCTTTGCTTTATGTCCCTGGCTCTAAGGGTCATATCAGTAAAAATGTTGCTGAATGAAATATCTGATATTTTCCTGCCTATGCTCTCCTCTAGGACTTCAGTGGTGTCATGGTTTACATGTAAATCTTTTATCCACCTTGAATTCATTTTTGTGTATGGTGTAAGTTTGTGCTCGAAGTTCATTTTTTGTATGTGTAGCTTTCCAGTTCTCCCAACACCATTTGCTGAAGAAGCTGTTTTTACTCCATTTTATATTGCTGCCCCCTATGTCAAATATTGACTGTAGAGTCTTGGGTTTATTTCTGGGCTCTCTGCTCTGTTCCCTTGGTCCATGTGTCTAGTTTTATGCCAGTACCAGGCTCTTTTGATTACAGTGCCCTTGTAATACAGTTTGGTATCAGGTATGATAATCCCTCCTATCTGCTCTTCTTTATCAAAATTGCCACAGGTATTTGGGGTCATTTATGGTTCCATATACATTTTGAAGAGTTTTTTCTATGTTTGTGAAATATGCCATTGGTACTTTAATAGGTATTGCATTGAATCTGTAAATTGCTTTGGGTAGTATGAATGGGTCAAGAATGAAGCTAGGGAAGAAATCAAAAAGTTTCTGGTAACAAATGAAAATGAAGTCACAGCAACCCCAAACTTATGGAACACAGCGAAGGCAGTCCTAAGAGAGAAGTTCATACTGATACAGGCCTACCTAAAAATAATAGTAACATTTCAAATAAACAACCTAACTCTATGCCTACAAGAACTCAAGGAACAACAACAAAGACAGCCCAGAACAAGTAGAAGGAAGGAAATAACCAAAATCAGAGCAGAATTAAATGACATAGAGACTAAAAGCACAATTCTAAGGATCAAGGAATCCAGAAGCTGATTCTTTGAAAAGATAAACAAAATCGACAAGCCTTTAAGCAGGCTCATCAAGAAAAAAAGTGAGAGGCCCCCAATAAACACAATCAGAAATTAAAGAGGAGAGATTTCAACTGACAACTCAGAAATACAAAGAATTGTTATGAAATTACTAGGAAGAACTGTGTGGAAAGAAATTTTAAAACCTATGTGAAATGGAGAAATTTCTAGAAAAACATAATTTTCCAAAACACAATGAAGAACAAGCAGAAAGCCTGAACAGATCAATAACAGCTGATGAAATTGAAACAGTAATTAAAAAACTCCCAACACAAAAGTCCAGGTCCTGATGGTTTCACAGGAGAATTCTACAAAGCATTTAAGGAAGATCTAACCCCTATCCTTGATCGACTATTTCAGAATATCCAGAATTATGGAAGACTACAAAACTCTTTTTATGAAGCCAGCAGCATTCTAATCCCAAAACCTGATAAAGACACAACGACAAAAGAAAACTTCAGGCTAATATTGCTGATGAACATAGACATTGAAATTCTCAACAAAATACTGGCAAACCGCATCCAATAATACATTAAAAAGACCATGACCCAGTGGAATTCATCCCAGGGATGCAAGAATGGTTCAATATTTGCAAATCAGTAAATGTAATACACCACATAAACAAAAGCAAAGACAAAAATCACATGATCATATCAATAGATGCAGAAAAAGCATTTGATAAGGTACCCGTTTATGATAAAAACACTCTGCAAAGTGGGAATAGAGGGAGCATTCCTCAACATGATAAAGGCCATATATGAGAGACCTACAGCCAACATCATACTCAAGGAGCAAAAACTAAAATCTTTTCCACTAAGATCAGGAACAAGACAAGGTTGTCCAATTTCACCACTTCTATTCAATATAGTATTGGAAGTTTTAGCCACAGAAATTAGACAAGAAAAGGAAATAAAACACATCCAAATCAGAAAGGAGGAAACAAAACTGTCATTGTTTGCAGATGACATGATAGTGTACATCGAAAATCCTATAGACTCCACCAAAAAACTGCTTGACCTAATAAATGAATTTGGCAAAACAGTTGGATACAAGGTCAATATCCAGAAATCAAAGGCATTTTTGCATACCAACAATGAAACAGCAGAAGCAGAAATCAAGAAAAATATCCCATTCAATATAGCAGCAAGAAAAATGAAATACCTAGGAATAAACCTAATCAAAGAGGTAAAAGACCTGTATGCAGAAAACTACACAACACTGAAGAAAGAAATCAAGGAAGACACAAACGAATGGAAACATATACCGTGTTCATGGATCAGAAAAGTTAACACCACACAGTAATATTTTCATTGATATGTCCTCTAGAGGAGGGATATAAAAGAAAGAATAAACAAATGGGACCTCATCAAATTAAATAGCTTCTGCCTGGCTAAAGAAAATAGCATTAAAATGAGAAAAGAGCCAACTAAGTGGGAAAACATATTTACCAATGATACCTCAGACAAGGGTTGGACCTCCAAAATATTTAAAGAACTCACACAAGTCCACTCCAGAAAGACAAATAATGCAATTTAAAAGTGGGCAAAAGTACTGAACAGACACTTCTCCAAGGAGGACACAGATATACGAAAAGATGGTCAGCATCACTAGCCATCAGAGAGATGCAAGTTAAAACCACAATGAGATACCACTTCATACCAGTGAGAATCGCCAAGAAACAACAACTGTTGGATAGGATGTGGAGAAAAAGGATACCTGGATTCCCACTATTGGTGGGAATGCAGACTGGTGCAGCTACTGTGGATAACTGTATGGCATTTTTAGAAAAGTAAAAATGGAGCTGCCTTTTGACCTGGCAATTCCACTTCTGGGATTGTATCCTAAGAACTCTGACACCCAATGTTCATAGCAGCACAATTTACAATAGCCAAGTACTGGAAACAACCTAAGTGCCCATCAGTAAATGAATGGATCAAAAAACTATGGTACATTTACACAATGGAATTCTATGAAGCAGAAAGAAAGAAGGAGCTCCTACCCTTTTCAACCACATGGATGGAACTGGAGAGCATCATGTTAAGTGAAATAAGCCAGTCAGTGAAAGACAAATACTATGTGATCTCACCTTTTAGTGGAACTTATTTAACAAAACAAACAAGCAAGTAAATTATAACCAGAGACGTTGAAATTAAAAACAATCTGACAGTAACCAGAGGGGAGTTGAGAGGGATTAATGGGGGGAATGGAGGTCAGGGTTTTTAGGAACAACTAGGAAGGACTCATGGACAAAACCAAGGGGTGGGTGGAGTCAGGGGAAGTACATGGTGATGACTCGTGGAAGGGGGGATGGAGGGGGATAAATGCAGACAACTGTACTTGCACAATAATGAAAGAATTAAAAAAAAACTTTGTGAAATTTCCAGAATAACATTATACAATGAATGGTGTATAACTTGTTACCAGATGTGGTTCTCAAACCCTCATATATCACCACCTCTTATAGGGTCCTCTGCAGGAAGTTTTATGGTGGAGCTTCTGGCCTATCTCCTGAGGTAGAGGTCAGTTCATCCCTCTGACCCTCTACCTAGTATCATGTCAGACCATATCTAGACTCTGCGGCCCAAGAGAAAGTTTGAGATTGTCTTCCAGAATAAAGTTCTCCTTGAAGATTCCACTTCTGATGTCAGCATCTTCTTTCTCTAGGAGGACTGGCACTGAGACAACTGACACTGCCTATAGTAAAGAAATAACTCTATGTTTCCAGGTCAGAGGACAAAGCCAAATTAGGGTACAGAAGGAAGAGCAGGGTCATGTCCTCACTGCAACTGGATTTATTTTTTTCAGTTTCACAGATGAATGAATGAAGATCAGAAGGTTTAAACAACATCTCTTAAATCATATGGCTTGTTAATTCCAAAACCTAGATTTGAAGCCAGTGTTTACATGAGGGATTTCCAAATGCCAGCTCACTGACTTGAACGAAGCTCCCCGTTCAGAAACATTAGGGAGCTTGTTAAAGTAGAGATAAGTTCTTGATCCTGTTTGGGAGGTATCTTTTAAGTAGTTTTGGGGTGAGTCTTAAGGCTTTCAACTTTATTTTTAATAAATGACCCAGGTTATTTCAACACATAGCAATATTTGGTGCTGTTGTTTTGTGCCATGGGGCACATTGATCTCAGACTCTTTATAGTCTCTTTGCTCTCTTACTCCCCTACCCCAATGCAACATGAATGATTCAAAATGAGAGCTATAAGTCTTAACATAAAATGACTCTGATTACATTTTGTTGCTTTTTTCTTTTGTTGATTATGTTCCAGTTAAAGGTGAGATTATATGGTATTTGTCCCTCACTGCCTGGCTTATTTCACTATTAAGAACAATCTAACAATAGCCAGAGGGGAGTGGGGAGGGGACAGTGGGGAGAAGGATTTTCAGGAACTGCTATAAAGGACACATGGACAAAACCAAGGGGGAGGGTGGAAGCAATGGAGAGAGGTGGGTTTGGAGGGGGTGGGGAGAAAATACAGACAGCTGTAATTGAACAACAATAAAATAATTTAAGTAAAAATATAAAATGAAACTCAATACTTGTTGAGGCAATACTCTGGAGATTAGCTATATGACTATATTACCACTTCAGCTACAATCTCCACCAAATTAGTGACAATGACATTACTACTTATTAAGTGATACTTTGTTACAAGGTCTTATAGGGAATATCATACAGCAATAATCCTATCCTCAGATTGCCTGAGATATCTGTGAGGGAGACCAAGTTACATGTGTGAAACAATTCAAGAGTAATAAAAAGCGAGTATATAATAAATCATAATTTATAACAACAATTACCAGGTAGACTAGAAAGAGTGATAAATGAAAATTACAGGCAACAGGAGAAGCAGAAAAGGTGTTATAGTAGGGATGATCCTTGACTTAAGTATGAAAGAATATGTTAGGCCCATAAAATCAGAGATAGAGTGGAAAATCTAGGTGGTGGGAATAAGAGAAACAAAGGTACCTACTGTCATCATAAACTACCTTGAAGGGTTAAAATTCTGGTATTTGTAACAGGCACTAATTTGGTGAACCATTAAAATATAAGCTTAAAAAAACAAAAACCCTAACACTATCTCATATGTATCAATCTAAAAGTGTGTATGTGAGGGAGGTCTAATTGGATGCTATCAGAAAGGAGGACTAGACAAGGTTAGGCCAGGGAGGTGGTGCAAAGCATTGCTAAAGGGTGACAAGGCAGGCTGAATCATACTTTGAAACTCAGAGGAATGGATTGTCAGTTGTCGAAATCCATGTTGTGAGGAGATGGGAAGGTAGAAGGCTGATTTCTGTGAGGGTGGAGCATAGTGGACATGATCTAGGAGGGTTCTCATGATTAATTGAGGAACAACAATTACTTTCCCAAGCTTTGGGACCAATGACATGTTCTTTTCTGCCCCTTGGGTCAGGTTGGCTTTGGAACTAAAATGTTTATTTTATTTTCTTTTGAAAACAAACTTTACATCATTGATCTGCCTCTTAAAATGTTTGTGTGAAATTCCTACTTCTGAGCCAGTGCCTATGACTCAGATGGTGTGCATGTCAAAATTCTATCAACATAATTTCACATAAAAAATCTCACATTGAGCCAAGTCTGTTTAAACCAACTGTCTTGTATCAGTAATATGTAGCTGGATTGATTCATGGTGGACATCTTCAAAGACCTGGATAATCATCTTTGTTTGCAAATTCCTTATTAATGTAGAGATAATTGTTATCATAAATTGAACTTTTATATTATGAACTTAATTTTTGTCTTTAAAATTCATTTTCAGAATATTCAATAGCATGACTGTAAGAGCTGCATGGTACTTTCCCAAGTGGACAAGATTTGACATTTTTTTGGTCTCCCTTTTATTTAAGCAAACTGATAAACACTTAATAAGAACATGGACTTAATGGAAAGTTGCCAGAAGAGAATAGTATTCTACCAATGGAATTCCACTTCAGATGCTATGCTGGAAATTCTTGTCTCCTGCTCTTTTTGCCTTTTGATGATGGTTTTAAAAACTCTGAAAACAGAGAAAGCCAAGTGTGTGGTCTTTGACAATTTCATAATAGTCTGCACAGGAGACAGAGCGGGTGGCTTAGTAGAAAAAAATGATTAGTTTTTTTCTCTTTGATGACAGAAAACAGTTGAAATTCAAAAATGCCAAATGCTCTGCAGCCCTCCCTTTTGGCAAATTGTTAGGTAATCACTTCTTCCATGTGGTGCTTTCAATAAATATGTTGGAAAGCCACACCCCCAGAGATGTGCTAGGACAGAGTCATTGTCTCAGGAACCATGTAGGAATAGTAAGAGCAGGGTCAAAGGGAAATATTGAATTTTTCTTTAGGGAAATCTGCTCCTGATTTCCCATAGTGTGTTTACAAGTCTACATCTTTGACTAATGAGCATGTGGACTACCCCTGTGTTTCTCAGTAATAATTATTATTGTTGTTTATCAGGACCACCATAACTGAGATATCTATCCACAGACAATCTATTGTTTCAAGCAACTGTTTTGACTTTTTAAAAAAGTTTTCCCAGATTGGTTTTTATCACATCATTTTGATAGGTTTTGATGAACCTGGCCTGGAGCTGGAAACTTTCACCAGATCTCTCCCTCCAGGACAAACCTGATCTCTGTCTTTCTCCAAGCTTCAGTTCCTTCATTTGCAACATGGAGTGGAAATGTAGCAGACACTGTGCAAGGCACTGGACTAATACCTTTTTTGATGGGAAAGCTGAATCTACAGGGTCAAATCAGAGTTCCTTTTGAGCATAGTGGGGGGCTGTGATGTGCAAAGGTGTAACAGGCTATCCAGATCTGTGATAGCTCACAGTCCAGTGATGAGCAGATGCTAGACTGTTATGTAACCATGTGATGGAATACATTAAGATTATGCACAATATGCTCTGTGATATTTGTGGGAATATATTTTGACCACTTTGGGCCATTGCCATGGTCAACTGACATGTGCTAAACACTGCTTGTGTGCCTGGCCCTGCAAGAAATGACTGAAAATGCAGGTCAATCTAGGCAATCTGGTGACTATGTCCCATGTTCTCATATCATGGGCACTCCTCAGTTCAATCTCTTCAGCCTCATCACAGACAAAGCCTTTTCTGTTGCAGAATTCATAGCTGTCTATTCCTTTCATTCCCTAAAAGTAGAAGACTTCCAAAATCGGGCTTTCAATTCAGTTCTAAGACTACTCAGGATGGAAATAGTTTCTGAAAGTGACTTTTGCTTAAGTGTTTACTTTTGGGTGCCTATTACCTGAAATACTCACTCTTTGCACCTTCATGATTTGGTAATTTAGGCATATTCCTCAGTAGGTCTGGAAATTGTTCAGCAAGTTAAACCATTTGCTCCTTTGCCTAACTAGGACCCATCACTCCTCACATGTTGACATTTTGGCCTCTCTTACCCTGATGGACAAAAAAGAAACTGTGCTGATCAAGATCTGTTGAAGAAATCATACTCACATAGCTTGTTTAGACAAGGACTGAGCTGCCAATCCAGAGGCCAGTTCTCACAAGATATTCCTTAGGTGCTTTCCACTGCAATTGAGAATGGTTACCAAAACCCAAGTTCATGTGCCTGATGCTTCAAAAAGACAACACTCAAAATTTCAGAGTTTGGAGTAAGGAAGGGTTTATGATTGAGAAGGTGCCAATCAAGGAGATGGGAAACCTGATGGACCACAAACCTATCTTGCTTGCTGGGCCAGGCCAAGGGTTTATTAGGGTTTCAGGAAACATGTGTGCAGAAGAGCTGGTGGTAAAGGGACATCAGCACTGGATCTTTCTGGACATCTTTCTGGACATCTTTCTGGACAACAGATCCTTGCTTCTGAAAGCGTTCTGGTGCTCAAGTTATGGTCATGTTTGGTTCTTTGGGTCCATGTGGGGTGGGTGTGACTTTGGTTCCAAGTGCATCTGGAGGTCAAAGTTCTCTCCAATAAGTGTACTTCTACCACATGACTTTTACTTTGGTCTATTGTGTCTGAAAAGCAACTCAGTATCTCATAAAATAGGATAGCACCATTTGGAACTGGCTTTGTTATTACAGAACTTTGTATCTGAGTACATGAAAGGTCCTAGGATGTGAAGGTACTTCAGAAGAAATGATTGTGGCAGAAATATTAACCTGAGACCTAGGCTGTGAAAAAATATAAGATTTGTGACTTGCCTCTTACATTTAGAAGGGTGACTAAGGGGATGAGATTTGACCATCTGGGGTTGGCAGTGAAGGAGGATGCTGGTGGTGAGCAGGGAGGCTATGGCCTTGTGTGGGACCATGCCATGTATCTCAAAGCCTGGAGGAACAGCACACTGTCTTTGAGAAGGGGTTTTTTTCATTCACCAAATGTTCTATTTTCAATTACAGTGTTTACAGACCTTGTCCTTAGCAAAGGCTGCCTTGATCCCATCAACTGTAGGACATCTTTTGGTCTTTGAAATGTTGAATTTTTCTTGTTATACTTACTTTACTCCAACTATTCTTATAATAATGGACATGTTCTACTGTGTCAGGTTTCTCATTTAAATCTATGGTTGCTCACTACTCTCCTCATGAAAAGTGAGCACCCATGCTGGCTGAGTTGAGCCCTCACCCATGCTGGGCATTCAGGATCCCAGCCAGACTTCAGGATTAGAGGACTGGTACAAATCACACTACCTCCCTCTTCCACAATATTTTCATCAAACAAAATACATTGAAAATAAATATTGAAGGCAAGGTAATAAGTCAAGGTAATAAGAAAATGCTAAACTTGCATGTTTGGAATAAGAGGGGCATACATTTTGCCTTTCCTGGTGAGAGACTACTTTATGGGTTCACTGGGCTACATGGATACATCAGAACCCTTTTCTTTAATGCCAAGTTTTAAAAATAACTCTGTTAACTATTTCACCCTCTTGACATCACTGCAACTCTACCAATACGCAGGGATCTAACAACCACATTTGTGATGTCACATAGTCACAGACCCAACCTGAGCAGAAAGGACACTTAGTAATGAGGAAACAGTGAGAACAACACCAGTAACAACACCCGGCAGAGAGCACAGAGCCCAAGGCTTTGGACAGTCACTGAATATACAGTCTTCCCACTGTGAACAAGATATTGGTCACTGGCCATGCTCCCCATCAACTGTATCTGAGGTTAGGGTCCAATTTATGGAAAATCCTGGAAGACACATCACATGATTTTTCTTTGTGGTGACTCATTTGCCTTCTGGAAGTGCCTGACACAGACTTGTGTCTGTTTTTCTTCACCCATCAGCACTTGCTCTCAGAACAATTGCAATCATGTACTTTTGAAGTTACAGGTTACTCAAACTATTTGGTTTAAACCATTAAGAACATTCAGTTAATAGGGAAAAAGTATAAAACAGTGTCTTTGACAATTACAGTGGGATGGTACAGGAGATGTGAAGTAGAGTAGGGGTGGGGTGGGGCATATTTCTGGCCCCTCCAATTTATTTCCTGATATCTCTGAACAGTTTATTCCCTACTCTGCATATGAGTAAATGTGGACCGACCCACTTTTCTGGCTTCTTTCATGAACAAAATTTTAGTGTGGTTAGGGGATAGAGAAAGAGCTATTGTACAAACCCTGGCAGAAGATATAGTATTTTGGAAGCAGCAGATAGATTGTGTGGCCAAATTAATGCATCTTCTAATTCCATTTCCCCTGTCTGGTGCACCTACCACAGTACTGCTCATGATTAAAGATCTTATTCTTTTGGTAATAGTGTCAGTCACCATAGCCAGAAGGGGAAATTTCACCCAAAAACATTTTTTAATTTTATAAAATAGTTTTATAAAACTGTTTGTTATACATTATAAAGCCCAGCACCTTCTTTTATGATTTCTAAGATTGAAATTGTTGACTCTTTAATTTTAAAAAACATTTAAAATATATATTGATTATGCTATTACGGTTGTCCCATTTTATTCACCTCTACCCTGTACTACCCACTCCCACCCACACTCCTGACCCTTTAGTTCATGTCCATGGGTTGTACGTATAAGTTCTTTGTCTTCTCCAATTCCTATACTATTCTTAACTATTTGGCACCTACCATTTATGCTTCTTATTCCCTGTACCTTGTCCCCTACTCAACCTATTCCCCCTCTCCACTGATAACCCTCCATGTGATCTCCATTTCTGTGATTCTGTTTTTATTCTAGTTGTTTGAGTAGTATTTGCTTTTGTTTTTTAGGTTCAGTTGTTGATAGTTGTTAGTTTGTGGTCATTTTAATGTTCATATTTTTATCATCTTCTTTTTCTTAGATAAGTCCCTTTAACATTTCATATAGTAAGGGTGTGGTGATGATGAACTCCTTTAACTTGATCTTCTGTGGGAAGCACTTTATCTTCCCTTTCATTCTAAATTATAGCTTTGCAGGATAGAGTAATCTTGGATTTAGGTCCTTGCCTTTCATGACTTGGAATACTTCTTCCCAGCCCCTCTTGCCTTCAAGGTTTTCTTGACAAATCAACTGATGGTCTTATGGAACTTCTTTGTAGGTAACTGTCTCCTTTTCTCTTGATGCTTTTAAAATTCTCTCCTTATTTTTACTCTTGGGTAATGTAATCATGAGTGCCTTGGTGTGTGCTTCCTTGGGCCCACCTTTCTTTGAGATTCTCTGAGCTTCCTGGACTTCCTGGAATTCTATCTTTTTGACAGATTGGGAAAGTTCCCCATTCATTATGTTTTCAAATAATTTTTCAATTTCTTGCCCTTCCTCTTCTCCTTCTGGCACTCTTATGATTCAGATGTTGGAACATGTAAAGCTGTCCTGTAGTTTACTAAGCCCCTCCTCAATTTTTTGAATTCTTGTTTCTTCATTCTGTTCTGGTTGAATGTTTATTTCTTCCTTCTGCTCCAAACCATCAGTCTGAGTCCCATTTTCTTTACCTTCACTGTTGGTTCCCTATATATTTTCCTTTATTTCACTTTGCATAGCCTGTTTTTTCCCTGTATTTTGTGACCATAGTCAACCATTTCTGTGAGCATCCTGATTAACAGTGTTTTGAACTCTGCATCTGATAGATTGGCTATCTCTTCATTGCTTAGTTCTATTTTTGGAGCTTTTATCTATTCTGTCATTTGGGCCATATTATTTTGTCTTTGCATGCTTGATCTATTTTAAGGGGCAGAGCCGTGGGTATTTTCCAGAGTGGAGCAATGTGTTGTGGTGCTGTATGTGTGGGAGGAGTCAGAGAAGGTACAACGCTGCTCACTAGGTGATTAGAGGCTTTCAGTCACTTCCCCCACTACCTACAAGCAAATTATGCCCTTCTTGTGCTGATTTATGGGTGGTTGGGTGTGTTCTAGGACCCTGTGGGAACAAATTCTTCTGTGAGGCTGGGAGTTTCTCCTGTCACTGGAAGCCCTACAGATTTTTACAGACAGTGGTTTTGAGGCTTTATTTCCCCACACTAGAACCCTGGGTTGTGGGGTCTGTCTTGCTCCCCTGTTGTTCCTCCAAGTCTATCTGCACACAAATATAGGGCCACCTGGTCCACAAGCCACCACCCTGCCATCTGTCCTCTCCCCATTGGTTGCCTGTCTCCATCCTTCCTACCAATCTGGATGAACATTTCTTCTTTAACTTCTTGGTTGTTGGACTTCCACACAGTTCAATTTTCAGGCAGTTCTGATTATTTTTTTTTTTGTTTTTAAATTTGTTGTTTTTCTTTTGATTGTGTGAAGAGGTAAAGTGTATCTACCTATGCCTCCATCTTGGCTGGAAGTCAACTTATTCATATTTATTGTTAAGTAATACCCTATTCTCATGTTTGGTTTTAAGATTTTATTTATTTAGTTTTAGAGTGAGGGGAAGTGAAGGAGAAAGAGATGGAGAGAAACATTGATCAGTTGCCTGTAGTACATGCCCCAAATGGGGACTGAACCTGCCATCCAGGCATGTTCCCTGACCAGGAATTGAAGTGGCAGCCTTTCAGTTTGCAGGATGATGCCCAACCTTTCAGTTTGCAGGATGATGCCCAATGTTGTTAAACAGGGCTATAGTCTCATGTTTTAATAGTGGATAAACCTATGATAAGTTCTAATGACCTGTATTATATAAAACATAGTCTTAAGTTGTAGTGAACATGGTTTTAAATGAATACAATTATAGATGTTAGTTTCTCCTCTTCAACTCTTAGAGGGAGGTGCATTGAGCCTCAGGCTCAGTTTTTAGTTGAGCCTGTTTGAGTTTGCTGTCAGTATTCTGAGTTGTGTGTGGTGGCCTCTGGCTCTGGAGTGACCCATTTCACACACCAACAGAAGGTGTTGGAAATAACAATTTATAAGTTCTTTGGTTTCTCCATTTACTATAGCATTCTTAACATATCCCTGACTATTTTGTACCTACCAATAATTCCTTTTAATCCCTGCATCTTTTCTCCCATTCTTTCCCTTCCCACTACCAGCTGATAACCCTCTAAATGATCTCCATACCTATGGTTCTGTTCCTGTTCTGGTTGTTTACCTATGCACTGGAACTAAGGGAGTGTTGCTGAAGGGAAGAGGGTTACTGGGGAGGAGGTGGCAAAGGGGGGAAATTGTGACAACTGTAATGACATAATCAATAAAATATATTAAAAAAAGACAAATGACAACACACACAATCTGAGTCCTCCCCTAAGTTCAGATTCATGGGTCCATTTTCATCATGGGTCAGTTAAACACTTCTTTTTTTCCCGAGATATCTTTAATTGTAGTGTGATTCCTTTCTCTGGGTGCTAGAAACTCCAGCTATTCATGAACAGTTCCTTATGTCAAATCCTTGAGCTTCTCCCAACATCAAAGTATTGGGCAGCGTTGACCATAGACCCAGAGCTTTCAGATCCCACTGGAGCACTCAGACACCACCAGGACTTTGGACACCTGTGGGAAGAGTGTACAAAGAAGCATAATTCTGGAGAAGAGAATTGATGACAGAAAAGGGTGGCAGCCACTTCAGCTTTCTCCCCTGCTCAGGCCCCATTTGCTTCCTCAGCCTAGTATTTCCATGAGGCTGAGTCTCCATCCGACCTCAGTTGTTGCCTCTGGATTCAGACTTCACCATGGCCCTTTAGGTTCAAAATTCATGCTAACAACCACTCAGGGTACAAGTAGCTTAAAAATGACTTCCAGAAACTAGGAAGAGAACAACCTGAATTTAGTATATTTACATGAAAGAAATAATTACATGTTTCCAATTTATTTAAAAATTTAAGTTTAAATTTTAAAGATTTTATTATTTTGGTATTTTGGGGTTCCTAGTTTAAAACGCCATTTCTATTTTATTCTATTCTCTTCTAATTCATGGAAGACACATTGTCTGTGAGACCCTAACTTGGTTTCATAGCCTACTAATAGGCCACAGTACATTGTTGGGATCCTGTAGAAGCTGTTCTTTTTCTGACTTCATACTGTTATTAACAGTTTGTGTTGAAACTCTTGGTTGAATAAATTAGCTCTAGAGACTGTGGGAACATGACTGTCATTTCAGCTCATAGGTTCCAAAGGACGAGCAGTGACATTGCCACCAATGTGGGGAACTTGTATGTTTCATATACATTTGTCCCTTAATTTCAGCCAAGAAGATACACCTAAGCAATCAATAATGCTGTGTAAGGTTACTTGAAGTTTCTATAAGAGCTGTTGTCTAAGGATATTTTTGGAAAAAAGTTTTCTAATAACCAAGGATATTTTTATGTATTTCTAATGAAGTATGGGGTTTCTGATAGCTGTTAACAAAGTCCAAGCAACATATTTGTTCTCAGAAACCATGTTTTGATTGTTCTGTACAATTTTATACAAGCTTATATATAGCCTTCATTATAATTAGAGGTAATGAACTAATAAAGAGGGGAAATGTTAGGTTAGCTTTTATGCTAATTAGAACAAAGATCATCATCATCACCATCATCACCTTCATCTTCATCATGTTCAGTAATTTACATTGATCATCTGCTATAGAAATTTCACCCAATCTACGATTATATAAATGATTTTGAATGCCTCTAATTGTTGCCAAGAAGTTTGTTATAAATAAAACTCATAAGCCTACATTGATTCATTTAAAGTTTTCAAGTCATCCAACTTATCACCATTTTTTATGAGTGTTAAAAACCAAGCAAAATTGTTTTGTTACTTGTCTGATTTTTAATACATTATGTGTTGGTTTTATGTCAAACCTGTGGCATTGAATCCTCTGATGTATACTTCATCATGTATTAGGACCCTTTTACAGACAGTGATGCCCAGGAGCCCCATTGCTTTAGGTTCATGCTCCCTTTGGCACCTTTCTTTCCTGGAAAATTTTATCCTTACATTACCTTTGCCAAGTTTACATTTGTGCAGCCAGGTTGAATGTGAGGATAGTAACTCAAAGCTAGTTCAGGGGTCAAAGGTAAAATATTTGTCAGTCTGTGTGGCACCAATCTCCAAACAGCTGGTAGATATGCAGGTCCACGTGCTACACAAGTCTCTGGGGGCCCCAGCTAGGGACCTGGATTCCCCAAAGGAGGGACCCTGTGGCATAGATGACCCCAGGGAGCACTCAGTGGTCTAGGATCAGTGACTCTTTACTAACCAACATGGAAGTATTTCAGTATTTTAACACGTGGTACAGCCATCTTGGTGCCTGGTGGTGACACTATTACAGGTGCCTACTGACTGCATGGATAGGCCTGGACCAAACCCATGCAAACTTCTTTACTCTGGCATCAATACAGAAAAGGACAGTTTCTGTTCCTAAGTTTGCTGAATGCTAAACAATACTGCTGGGGAGTATATTAAGCTGATTCTGATATTTGGATTAGTTTTTAGGTTTCTTTCCCAATGACATGGCTGATGATATGACTGTTTTTTTCTCATCTCTGTCCAGGCTTACATAGGAAGATTATACAACCAAAGAAAACATTAAAGTCTTTGACTTTCCATCTGACAGTCTTTTAAAAATAGGTTCAAAGGATTTTATCATAAGTGTGCTTCTTAACTTCATTAAAGGCAGACTTTGCATGCTTATGTTTGGAAGAAAATGACTGCAGAATTACAAAATTCAAGAAAGTCAGAGGCTATGACTCATTAGGTAGAAAGGTGACTTGTTCTAATGTGGGAGGAAATGTCTTTTTGCAATGCTGTGTTGTTTATCTCTAGGAGGCAATTTGAGTCACATCTTACTAAATAGATTTAATTTGCCCATTTTTATTAGTTTGTACACTCTATTTTGTTTTCCTTTTTATTTCACAATGGAGTCTTGAATTGATCTAAACCTGAGAAATTATTTAAAAATTAGCTGAAAAAGAATTTGCCTGGAGATGTAAGGGGACAAGGGGACAAGGATAGGGAGTGAGCAGAAAGGGCATTCTTAGGTTTGCTGTGATTCAGCTAAGATCTTGAGTAAATGCCCGGCTGGCATAGCTCAGTGGATTGAGCTCGGGCTGTCAACCAAAGTGTCGCAGGGTTGATTCCCAGCCAGGGCACATGCCTGGGTTGTAGGCCATAACCACCAGCAACCACACATTGATGTTTCTCTCTCTCTATCTCCCTCCCTTCCCTCTCTAAAAATAAATAAATAAATAAAATCTTATAAAAAAAGAGTTCCATTTTAAAAAAAAAGATCTTGAGTAAATGGTTCAACTTATTTTTGCTTTAGTTTTCCCAGTTGTAAAATAGTTTTAATAATAACTTGAATAATGCCTGTGGAATAGTTTTTGTTCTTTAGAAGAAACTAACAATCAAAATGTAATATATAACTGGGTAATACTGATGTGCCAAGTTTAGCTATATATTTTTAAAATATTTTTATTGCTGACAAAATCATAGACATCCCCATTTCCTCTACCCTTTTGGCCTGCCTCCACCCAACCTCTGCCTTTTTTTTCCTCTAGCCACAACACTGTTGTCTGTGTCTATGGGTCATGTGTATATGTTATTTGGCTAATCCATTAACCTTATTTCATTCAGTACCCCCATCCCCTGCCCTCAGTCAGTTGCCACTCTCTTTCATGTGTTCATGCCTCTGTTTCTATTTTGTTTATTAGTTTATTTTGCTCATTAGATTCCATGTATAAGTGAGATCATATGGTATTTGTCTTTCTCTAATGGCTTATTTCACTTAGCATAATAATCTCCAGGTCTGTCCATGCTGTTACAAAATTTTGGTCAGCTTTCTGAAAGGAATCTTTTGATTTTCATCATCACTTGGGCTTACCAGCCCCTGATGACAATAGCTATGTACCTCAATCAAATACCACTTTTCTCTAGTTTGCTGCCTTCCATTCCACTAGGCAATTAAACATGTATATGATCACTTAGCTCTACTTTTCTTTTGTGGCATTGTCACATCAGATACACTCATGAAGTTACCTTAAGATTTGTTTCACCACTGAAGTGACATTCTCAGTTGTGGTCCATCAAGAGAAAAAAAGCAGGTAACCCATCAGATTTTCCTTGTTAACTATCACATTTCAAAGTCTGTGTATGTGGGTTGAGCTTTCAGCCCCTTCTGACTATTGTTAGAGATAATAATGATGTACTATAATGTGTTTTTTATGTCAGCATGTTTCAAAATTCTTTGTAACTGCCCATATAAACAGAAAGTACTTCCCTAGCCTCTAGAATGGGGCCAATCCTTGAGCCATATGGAACAGCTGTTCAACAATGCATAGAACATTTCACATATTCAAGGCTTGAATATGAGGGCTAGCTTCATCCAACTTCCCAGGAAACATCACCTGGGAAGTTTCCTGGCTGAGTCATTTTGAGCCGGGGAAAGGCTAGGACATTTATGTCTCCCTAGGAAGCTGCCTAATTCTATTCAGTGCTGACTCATGGTCACTTGTTAAATCATTCAGACCCCAGGCCATAAACTCATGGAGGTGCCTCTGAAGTTTGGCCAGTTGTCTATACTGACTGATGGAGGAGGGAAGCTGCAGGGAGAGGATGCTTTGAATAAAGTTCATGGTGACCTAACCCCTGCAACAATCACTGGAACTAGGAATGGCCCAGGAGGATAGAACAGAAGACTGTCAGTGTAAACTGTGTTCTCTGACTTCAGTGACACCACAGATTCATCAACTTCTAGTTTATACTGTGCTTCATATATTTACTCACAGGTACCACATAAATAATAAAAAAACACAAAAGTTTCTCTTATTTGAACTTCAATTTCATTAGCAAAAACAGCGTCTGCTTCAGGCAAAATAACAAAATTCTCACAATAGATCTTTCCTGGGATGGTTTTAATTTGGAGAAAAGCAAAGCTAGTGACCATGTGTATGCCTCATCCTTCTGTTTTTTTCTAGTGCTGTGGGATTATTTTCATGGTTAAAAGAGTAGCAGGGATGAAAAGAGGCAGTGACAGCAGTACTCACAAAAAATTACAGGTGTGAATACATGAATTAAAAAGGAAGACCTCGAATTAATAACCTAGAGGTACACCTTAAGAAACTAAAAAGAAAAGAGTAAGTTAATCCTGAAACCAGCAGAAGGAAAAATAGATAAAAATGGAGATAAGTAAAACAGAGAATAGAAAAACAATAGAGAAAAATCAATGGAGCCAAAATTTCTTCTTTGGGGAAGATCAATAAGGTCACAGATTGACTAAAAGGGGGAATCATCACACACACACACACACACACACACACACACACACACACACACACACCTGTAACTATGTGGAGTGATGGAGTTTAAATAAACTTTCTGTGGTAATCAGTTCACAATATGTACATAGATTGAATTGTGTTGTACACCTGTAACTAGTATGTCAATTATGTCTCAATAAAATCTTTTCTAGTACTCACATTAAACAAAGTAAAAAATAGGTTAAATTAATATTATATTTTATTTAACCCAATATATTGAAAATATTGTCATTTCACTATATGATCAATATTACTAATTACTATATAAAATATTAATCTTTGTCCTATAAAAAAGAGGGTAGATCATTGGCAGTAGAGACTTATTGTTTAATTTTTGGGGTTCAGTGGTGCCAGTCTTGTCTCTTCACTTGCTAGAAACTGTCTTAACTGACAGAAGGCAGTGGAGGTTCCAAGGCCATTTCTGAGATGCTGTGCATACAAATCAAACAAAATAACATATTTTCCATATCCAAATTATTTTTATAGAAACAGAAAAAAACAAAAAGGAATCACAAACACTGAAGGCAATCTTATATTGAAAAGAGCAAGTTGGGGCTTGGTTGCTCCATGGAGGGTCAAGTTAGGTTCAACAAAATCAGATGGCTCTGTCAGTGGTGGGATGACATTTATGGGAAGATTGTCTAACCAGGGTCTTGGTGCACAGCCTTTGTTGGTGAATTTGTCACTTTTCCCATCCCAAATTACTACCTAAGCCCAACAGTACTGTCTTCTCCATATGCAGGAGTCAGTCTTTTGTTCCAAGTCACTGTGTCCTGGTGACAGCTCTGATTCTCCACAGAAAACTCCACTTCCCCAACTAGCTCCAAATTAAATATTTACTTTACTGATTCTAAATCATTTCATCCATAGACAAATGTGCTTTTATTAGGACATTTGTAAGAATGGTTTGAGCAACCATTAGGATGTTATTTCTACCACTTGAAGCTTCAGGGACATGACTAGTACAGGTGCCTGGAGCAGCTCTCCTTGGGTGGGGGCCATGGTCAGCAACGGCCTAGTCCTAGAAGCATCATCTTATACCAGACACTTGGGAAGTGCTGGGCCTCTCTGGGTATGTCAAATCAAGTATGTATTTTTGAGATTATCCTCTTTTCCTCATCTGCAACATCTAATCATTGAGTCTTAATGCCTTTATTGTCTTCCATTTTTCCATGGGTCATCATTAAAGACCTGGTTCCTCCTTGTCTCTGGAAATGTCTGATCCATTCCCTGTCCAGTTTCTATGGAGCCAGAAACTTATTTCCCAAGATGTAGCATGACAGTGCCGTTTCCAGAAGTACCACCACTGCCCACAGAGTGGACACGAGTGAAGCACTGTAACCTGCAGAGGGCCTACGTTTCTAGACCTATGTCCTTTTCCCCAACCCCCTCCTCAACAGCACATACTGAAACTATCAGGACTCCTTTTATAAAATCTGGCCTTCAGGTAACCACAGCCTGACCACCTAGCTGAGCCACTCCTGGATTGCTCATCCATGGCACTATGATAGGCACATCTGTTGTGTTATGCTGCTACATTTTGGGAAGATTTGTTACCAAGAGATGGACCCCAGTCCCTGGGCTGGTATTGTTACACATCAGGAGGATACAGCTCTGTTGCTCTACTGCTCAGAGTGGGCAGAACTATAGGCATAGCTACCACCACAGACTTGCTCTCAGAATACTTGATCCAGGCAGCTGGCAACAAGAGCATTCAAATCAGTGTGTAAAATGTGGTATTTTGTACATGTGTTCAAGCAAATAGATATTCAGAGGTGTTGTCGTCTCATCAAATTCAGGAATGGGCAGCATGACAATGAAAAGAGATACTACAAACAACTGAGCACAAGGCATAGAAAGCAGAGATGGGAGGACTTTCTCACCAGTTGGTAGCTGGAGAAAATCCATTGGCAGAGCCTCAGCTGGCTTTTCCCTTCTCTCCATCAGGAAGGGACAGGGACAGCAGAGCAGAGGAGTCTGAATATGTCTTTTTTTAGTTTTATGGTTATTTATTTCATTTCATTTATTTTATTTTATTTTTATCATACTTTACTTATTGCTATTCAGTCCCCTCATACCCCCTCACCCCCAGCAGTCATCACACTATTGTCTGTATCTATGAATCCTTTTTCCTTTTTTGTTCAATCCCTCTATCACCTCACCCATCCTCTAGCTGTCATCCTGCTCTCTGTCTATGAGTCTGTGCCCCTTTTCCTTATTAGTTCAGTTTTTTTCATTAGATTTCACATTTGAGTCTGAATATTTTGGAAGTCTTCAAAAACAATGGAGAGTGTTTGTGTTTGTGGGGTTTGTGTGGTAACAGTACACCACGTGGTCAGGGTGCTGTGTAATCCCATAGGAGCCATACTCAGATTTTAGGCCCCATCCCCTTGGCATTGCTTCACATTAGTACAGCTTTCCTTGCAGTCACCTCTAGAAGGAATAAGGTAAGGAGGAAGAAAAGTCTGATGGCACGCCGCCTCTTGTCAGCAGCCTTCAAGCCTACAGCCTGGTACTGAAATGTAGCTGAGATGCACTGTCTCCCTCTTCTTTCTCTACTACCTTTCTCCTACTGCAATGACCCTCAAGTTCTTCACTCTGATACTGGGTCTGCCTACTCAGTAAGTTCTTGGTGTTGACACCTTCCTTTTGCTATGAAGACCTATGTGCAGGAGTACATTTCATATGTCCTCCCTGACACATTACCTGAAGTGCTGTCTCACTTGGAACATCATTACTGTGAACCTGTCCTCTAACTGTGGAAGAAGATTCTACAGTGGTTCTGAAAACAATGGAAAGACCTCAATAGATGGCATCACAAGAATACTGCTCTGGTCTGTTAGCGGGGTGAGTTAGGGGCTTGAAGCTAGAACTTGGGATTCAGTCCAAGTTCTAGGAAATCCTAAAGAAACATGTTGGAGGTCTGATCTACAGACTTAGCCATAAGAACTGGTACCTGGCAATGACCCTGCTTCCCCCTCCCAAGGTAACTGAGGTTGACATGATTAAGATGTTCCTCCATGACTGATCCAGTGACCAAGTGTGGATTGCATGCCCTGCTGCAGGTGCTGTGCTAGGCCTGGTGCAGGAAAGGTGAGTGGACCTGTTTCTTCCCCGAAGAAGCCCACAGGTCTCCTGTGAGATGTCTTGCCAAGCCTAGTAAAGCAAGCTCATCTGCACTGTAATTATGCATTTCATGGAGGCTTCCTAAGATAGCAGACACATGAGGTAAGAGCAGAATAATTACTTAAAACTAAGCCAGGACACTTTCTTACATCTTGTAGGTATTAACATTCAGTGGCCCAGGTAAGCATCATTTAAAACCTTCTTTCTTTGAGCCATTTATAATATACTAAACTTAGTCTAGTTGGAAAAAAGTTGCAATAGTCCTGCTATCTCCTGTTCAGCCAACCCACTTTAATTGTCTTTTCTAGAAATTATTTCCTTATTCTTATCTGTAGGAACTTACTGTTCCTACACTGTTTAGTCATTTTAATCTTCAGAATGCTTTATATTTATTAATTAGTAAAACAAACAATTAAAACACAAAACAAAACCTAGCAAAATATTAGGTATTTTATTCTCCAGGAATCATTCATTTTACCAAAAAAAAAAAGGGAATTTACTTTATTTCTTGACAAGAACACTTAGTCTAGTATGTGTTTTGCATGTGTTTAATAGGATTTTCCTTCTTTTGTTCTGCATTTGGCATTGACAATGCAGTGTTTTCATGCATGCATGTATTGTCTTTCTGTTGTGATCTGCAGGAAAGGAACTAGGGGAGTCATTGTCAGCTGCTGCTGTTGTAGGGTGAAAAGGTATCAATGAGGAGATCCTTCTACACCCCTTTGTGCTTGTTGGCTCCCTGGGTTCCCCTCACAGCACTGCTGGCTTGGCTGCCTCCCCCTGAGCTGAGGCCCTGAGGGCAGAAATGGGGAGCTCAGCCACTCCTCAGGGGAATCAAGGCCTCTGTATGAGGGATGCTTGAAAATGTGTTGATTAACTGTTTCAATAAAAAGTGAAAAGTTTTAAGAAGTACAAACTGCCATGTATAAATATAGTTTTAGGGCTCTGGCAGTGTAGTCACTTGGTTACAGCATTTTCCTGATACATCAAGCTTGTGGGTTTGATCCCCAGTCTGAGCACATACAGGAAACAACCAATGAATGAATGAATAAGTAGAACAACAGACTGATGATTTTCTCTCTCTCTAAAATCAAATAAAAATTAAAAATAGTCACAGGGATATAAAGTACAGCATAGGGAATACAATAAATAATATTGTAATAACTGTGTATGGTGCCAGGTGGGTACATGACTTACGGGTGGCTCACTTCATAAGTTATAAAGGTCTAATAACTATGTTATACACCTGAAACTAATATAATATTGTAAGTAAACTATAATTTAAAAATTGAAAAAAATTAATGAAAATTTTTTTCTGTGTCCCTTTCAGAAGAGAAATGGGGGCAGGTGCAATAAAAATTTTTGTTTTTATAATGACATCATAGCCATGATTATAGCAATAACTTTTTCAGTACTGATAACGAGGAAACTGAAAGAAGTCAAAGGCTTGATTTATTTATACGATATTGGATTATATCAAAACCCTGATCCTTAGTTTCTTCCTGCATTGGACAGAGCTACTCCTGGATAAGCATTAGAACCCAGGAATCTAACCTCCAAGCACATATCCAAAGTCACCTTCCATGAACTTCCACAATGGCCATCCTCACTAACATTCACTTCCTTACTTTCCACCCTCTATGTATGCCTCTCTCCTCTACTCCCCAGATTCTTGATGCTCATTTCCTGTTCTGCTCATGTTTTAGAATTATTCTGCTACCTGGCCATAAGGGCAACCAGGATGAATTCATGCCAAGTGTTTAGCAAGAACTTGACCCATAGTAAGTGTCCTATAAGAATTTCTTCTTGAGATTTAGGAAGATGGTGGCAAGGTAGGTGGGAGTGGAGCCCACTTCTCCCTGTGCCCACCTGGAATACCTAGCTGATCTTCTAAGGAACAAAGTGAACAGCAAATGAAATCACAGCTTATATGAAGTTTGGAGGTCAAATGTTGCAGAGGACATTGAAAAACAGATGGTGAGGAGATTGCACAGGGATGTAAGGTCCCTGGGATCTGCAAGGATACTGTAGCCCCCTGCCTGGTGCCTACTTCAGGATACAGGGAGGACGGTTAAATCACCTGCTCCCTCCCTTACCAGAGCAGAGAGGGAAGCCTGGAACCAGGAGGGACCTGGATTCTGGAAGTCTCTGGAAGGAATAAAGACAAAGTGGGAGACACACAGAGTCAGTATACATCTGATAGGACTATGGATGGTGGCACCAGAGAAATTGGGGTGCCACACGACACCTAGAAAAGGGTGGAGTTGGGCCATGTCAGACCCTAATTCAGATAGTCTCAACTGGTTGGAAAGTTGTGGTGTGTGAAAGGCTGTGTGCTTGTTAAGAATGGCAGGGGCAGCTGCTTTGTAAGGAACTCTCCAGCAGTGGCTGGCTCATCCTGAGGGTGATTTGAGCTGCACTTACCCAGAGACTGAGTGGCTAAGTGGAACTGTGTGCCTGGGTTTGTCTTTCACTGCTCATCCAGAGACTCAGGGGTTGATTGGAACTGCAGGCCCAAGACTGAATGGCCGAATGGAACTACATGTCTGAGCTTGACTCACACTATGTGCCTAGAGACTGAGTGGCTGATTGGAGCCTGGCAGCTCATGGAGGACCTGGGTCAGAGGCTGGAATACTGTGAATATTGCAGCCCAGACTTGGTTCCCATTCTCTCCAAACCATAGGAAGCAAGAAAAGTGAAGCCCAACCCCCTTTTCCTGTGGCATCCAGGAAGACCAGCATAACTCACTGAACAGGTTTAAAGTCAACAACAGGCTTTTTATTTTTCTTTCTTATTGTTCCTTTCTCTTTTCTTTCCTTTTTTTTTCTTCCCTCAAGTAAGACAATAAGACATGGAGTTATGAAGGGTCAAGAGACAGATCCAAATGGGGAGCGCAAGGCTAACCACAAAAATTGAGAAACTGAGACAAATGCCACTTTGCTATACCATAGAGCTGGCATTTTATTGTTTTTGTGTATTATTATTATCTATTCATTATTTTTACTTTTATTTTATTGGTATTTTTTAATTTCTCTTCCTTATGTTTAGTTTTCTTCATTTTAATTCTCAGTTTAATTGCATTGTTTGACTTATTTTCATTATTCTATATTGTGTTTAAATTTTCCTTCTTTCATTTCACCTGCGTTCCAATAAAACACATTCTTGATCAGGTACTTTCTATTCTGGTTATCCAAATCATATATTTCTTGTCATATTATTGTTGTTCCAGTACTATTGTAAATAGTGGTTGTTCCATACAATTGTACATACTACACAGCAACCCCCCCGTCTTAGCCCACATCATTTTAATCCTGAGTATTATTATTGCTGTGGATAACTCTGTTCTCTCTCATGGTATTCCTACTTTCTATCATTTACTCTCACTATATCTAATCATCTAACCTTGTACAAGTGCTCTGTTTTCTAGATTCAGCTCACAATCATCCATCACTCTAACAAGAGTCTTATCTCTCACTTTTTATGAAAAGTGGCTAGTTGGGTGAAATGTCACACATTATGCTATACCTTTCCAAAGAATCTGCTCTCTCTTCTCTTCTTGCTGGAACTTTAAATCCCATAAAATACTCTCCCACTGTCTTAATCAATTTTTTCCACCCCCTGCCATTGATCACATACAAGAACAGGTGGAAGCTGTAAAAATCAGTATATTTGCTGGAGGAGAGAAACCACCAGTAATGGAACCACCAAAAGGTAAAAACTCAAATACAACAAGAGAGCCCACACAAACAAAAGAAAGGACAAATTTAGAGCGTCCACACAAGGAGATCAATGAGAACACATCACTGAATCCCATAGAATTCCCACCTTAGAAGTTCACCCTACAAAGACAGCTAGCAAAGCAAAACATCAGGAAGCACAGACACAAACAAAAAGAGTCAACTAAAATGGGGACTCAAAAAAGTACATGCAATCAAAAGAAATGGAAGAGTCCCCACTAAAAGACCTAAATGAAATGGAGGTAACCAAACTATTAGATATAAAATTCAAAATAATGGTTATAAAGATGCTCAAGGAACTCACAGACAACTACAAGGAACTGAGTGAGAACTACAACAGCATGAAAAAGGAAATAGAAACTATAAACAAAAACCAAGATGAAATTAACAATAAAATCTCTGGAAAAAAACCCCCCAACATACTAGAAAGTATTACAAGCAGGCTGGATAAAGCAGAGGACTGAGTCAGCGAGCTATAGGACAGGGTACAAAAAGAACACCCAAATAGAGCAAGAAAAGGAAAAGAGACTCACAAAGAGGCAGTAAGGCAGTTGCAAGACAACATGAAACATATTAATATCTGTATAATAGGGATAACAGAAGGAGAAGAAGAAGAGCAAGGAATAGAAAATGTGATTGAAAGAGGAATGATGAAAACTCCCCTAATTTGATGACAGAAAAACTCACACAAATCCAGGAAACACAGTCCCATTCAGGAGGAACCCAAAGTGCCCACTTCAAGACACATCATAATTAAAATGGCAAAATTCCAAGACATAGATAGAATCTTAAAGGCAGCAAGGGAGAAACAGGAAGTAACATACAAGGGAGCCCTGATAAGACTAGCAGCTAACTTTTTAATGAAAATGCTCTAAGCCAGAAGAGAATGGCAAGAAAGATTCCAAGTAATGAGAACCAGAGGCCTGCAACCAAGACTACTCAATCCAGCAAGACTCTCAATTAAAATGAAAGGTCAAATAAGAAGCTACCCAGAAAAAAAAGTCTAAAAAAATGTACCTCTACCAAACCAGTTCTGTAAGAGATGTTAAGGGGGCTGCTTTAAGAAGAGGAAGGAAAAGAGTGAGAGAGAGATGAACACAGGTATGAAAAAATGGCAATGAATAGGTACCTATCAATAATAACTTTAAATGTAAATGAATTAAATGTCCCAATCCAAAGATGTAGAATAGCTGAATGGATAATAAATCATGACCCCTACATATGCTGCCTACAAGATACCCACCACAGAGCAAAACACCTACACAGACTAAAAGTGAAGAGCTGGAAATAAATATTCTAAGCAAATGGACAGGAAAGAAAAGTTGGGGTAGCAATACTCATATCAGACAAAGTAGACTTCAAAACAAGGGTCGAAAAAGAGACCCAAAAGGAAATTTCATAATACTCAAAGGAAGAATCCATCAAGGAGACATAAACATGCAAATACATATATGCATCTAACATAGGAGGACCCAAATACATAAAGAAAATACTGGAGGGCTTCAAGAAAGATATTGACAGCACAACTATAGGAGAGGATTCAACATCCTACTGTTAAAAATGGATAGACTTCCAAACAAAATACCAACAATGTTGTTGTGATATTGAACAATGCCCTAGGAAAAAAAGGACTTAACTAATATATAAATAGAACCTTTCATCCCAAAGAAACAAAATACACATTCTTTTCAAATGCACATGGAACATTTTCAAACACAGATCACATATAGGACACAAAACAAGCCTCAACATCATTCAAGAAAATTGAAATCATATCAAGCATTTTCTCTGACCACAAGGGACTGAAACTAGAAACCAACCTCAAGGAAAAGGCTCAAATCAAACTCATGGAGATTGAATAGAATGCTATTGAACAGTACATGGGTCATGAATGAGATCAAGAAAGAAATCAAAATATTTCTGGAAACAAATGAAAATCAACTCACAACAACAGAAAATTTATGGGACACCGCAAAAGCAGTCCTGAGAGGGAAATTCATAGCAATACAGGCTTACCTAAAAAAAGAGAGAAACATTTCAAATAAACAACATAACCTTACATCTACTAGAACATGAAGGATAAAAACAAAGACAGCCCAGGGCACGTAGAAGGAAGGAAATAACCAAGACCAGAGAAGAATTCAATGACATAGAGACTAAAAGCACATTCTAAGAATCAATGAATCCAGGAGCTGGTTCTTTGAAAAGATAAACAAAGTCAACAAGCCTTTAAGTAGACACATTGAGGAAAAAAAGAGAGAGAACCAAAATAAACACAATCAGAAGTGAAAGAAGAGAGATTACAACTGATACCATAGAAACAAAAAGGATTGTCAGAATTTACTACAAAAAACTATATGCTAAGAAATTTGAAAACTTAGGTGAAATGGACAAATTTCTAGAAAAATATAATCTTCCAAAACTGAATGAAGAAGAAGCAGTAAGCCTGAACAGACCAAAAACAGTAGACAAAATTGAATCAGAAATCAAAATCTCTCAACGCAAAAAAGCCCTGGACTGGTTGGTTTTACAGGAGAATTTTACAAAGCATTTAAGGAAGAGCTAACCCCTATCATTCACAGTCTATTCCAAAAAAATCCAAAACGTCTGAAGACTCCCAAACTCCATTTATGAATCTAGTAACTCCTAATCCCAATCCAGATAAAGACACAACAAAGAAAGAAAACTTAAGGCCAATATTGCTGATGAACATAGATACTAAAATCCTCAACAAAATATTTGCAAACTGCATCCAGCAATACATTAAAAAATCATACACCATGACCAAATGGGATTCATCCCAGGGATGTGAGGATGATGAAATATTTGCAAATCAATAAATGTAATACTCCGCATAAACAAAACGAAAGACAAAAGTCACATGATCATGTCAATAGATGTGGGAAAATCATTTGATAAGGTACAGCACCCATTTATGATAGAAACACTGAGCAAAGTGGGAATAGAGGGAGCATTCCTCAACATAATAAAGGCCATATATGAGACACCTACAGCCAACATCATACGCAATGGACAAAAACAAAAAAAACTTTCCCATTAAGATCAAGAACAAGACAAGGTTGTGCACTTTCACCACTTTTATTCAACATAGTATTGGAAGTCCTAGCCACAGCAAACAGATAAGAAATGGAAATAAAAGGCATCCAAATTGGAAAAAAGGAAACAATACTGTCACTGTTTGCAGATGACAGGATAGTGTACATAGAAAATCCTGTTAACTCCACCAAAAAACTGCTTGATCTAATAAATGAATTTGACAAAACAGCAGGATTCAAAGTCAATATTCAGAAATCAAAGGCATTTTTGTACACCAACAATGAAATACCAAAAACAGAAATCAGGAAAAAAAATCCCATTTGATATAGCAACAAGAAAAATAAAGCACCTGGGAATAAACCTAACCAAGGAGGTGGAAGACCTGTACTCACAAAACTACACAACACTGAATAAAGAAATTAAGTAAGACACAAGGAAATGGAAACATATACCATGTTCATGGATCAGAAGAATTAACATCAAAATGTTAATTTGATGTCCACTCTAGAAATCAAATTGTCTGTTCAAAATGACAATTTTGGGTAGAATCAAAATGTCCATTCTACCCAAAGCAATTTATAGATTCAATGCAATACCTATGCAAGTACCAATAGCATATTTCACAAATATAAAACAAATACTTCAAAAATTTATATGGAACCATAAACGACCCTGAATACCTGCAGAAATTTTGAGAAAGAAGAGCAAAGTAGGAGAGTTCACAATACCTGATATCAAACTGCATTACAAGACCACTGTAATTAAAACAGCTTGGTAGTGGCATAAGAACAGACATGTGGACCAATGTAATAGAATAGAGAGCCTAGAAAAAAGCTCAAATCTCTATGGTAAAATAATATTCAAAAAGTGGGCAGCTGCATAAAATGGAGTACAAATAGCATCTTCAACAAATAGTGTTGGGAGAGCTGGACAGATACATGCAAAAAAAAATGAAACTTGATCACCAACTTACACCATACACAAAAATAAATTCAATGTGGATAAAAAATATAAATAAGTTATGACACTGTAAGTGTCCCAGAGGAGAAGATAGGCAGGGAAATCTCAAACACACAGCAATATTTTCATTGATATATCCTCCAAAGCAAGGGACATAAAAAAAGAATTAACAAATGGTATCTCATCAAAATAAAAAGCTTCTGTACAGCTAAAGAAAACAGCATTAAAATGAAATGAGAACCAACTATATGGGAAAACATATTTGCCAATGATATCTCAGACAAGGGTTTGAGCTCACAAAATATATAATGAACTCACACTGTTCCACTCCAGGAAGAAAAAAAGCCAATTAAAAATGGACAAAAGACTGCAACAGACATTTCTCTGAGGAGGACATACAGAGGGTCCAGAGACATATGAAAAGATGCTCAACATCTCTAGCCATCAGGGAGATTCAAATTAAAACTACAATGAGATACCCTTCACACATGTGAGAATGATAATCATAAACAAATCAACAAACAAGTGTTGGAGAGGATGTGGAGAAAAGGAAATCCTAGTGTACTCTTGGTGGGATTTCAGACTGGTGCTGCCACTATGGAAAACAGTGTGGAATTTCCTCAGAAAACTAAAAATGGATCTGCCTTTTGACCCAGCAATTCCACTTCTAGGACTATATCCCAAGAACCTTGAAACACCTATCCATAAGATCCTATGCACCACAATGTTCATAGTAACACAATTTACAATAGCCAAGTGATGGAAGCAACCTAAGTGCCCACCAGTAAATGAATAGATCAAAAAACTGTGTTACATTTACACAATGGAATACTACACAGTGGAAATTTGAAGGAGCTCCTACCCTTTTTTACAGCATGAATGGAACTGGAGAGCATTATGCTAAGTGAAATAAGCCAGGTGATGAAAGACAAATACCATATAATGATATCCAGAGGAACATAATCAACAAAATGAACAATCAAGCAAAGTATAGCCAAAGACACTGAAATTGAGAACAGGCTGACAGTGATCAGAAGGGAAAAGGGAGGGGATAATGGGGGAAAAGGGTGAAGGGTTTACAGGAACACTACAAAGGACACATGGACAATAACAAGGGGGATTGGAAACAGAGGAAGGAGGTGGGGAGGGTTGGGGTGGTATGTAGAGGTGGGGGGAAAAGGAAGAAAACTCTACTTGAACAACAACACCATAAAAAAGAATTTCTTCTCACTTGGCCTAGCAGCAATTGTGGTCAGTGAATTCAGTTAGCAGGAACTCGCATAGATAATGAGTGCTTCAAATTTTAAAAAATCTTATTTTTGTTTACTCAGAATTATTTTTATGGCTGTAAATTGATTATGTTTAGAGACTACTGGCAAAACTAAGATTTCTCATTAGGTAGATGTAATACATTTTGTGGATTACTTTGTTTTCTTTCTTTTTTCATATTTTGACATTTTCTAGGCTTTAGAAATATTGTTTTCCTGTGTGTTTCTGTTGTGTTTATCTGGGTGCATATGTGTTTATCTGGGTTCACTCACTTAAGCTCCTGTGATTCCTCAGGCCCCAGTGATGACTTCAGCAGCTGCCACAAGACTGTAATAGGGGTTCTTAGAGTTCTGTCTCTTTGGAGCTTAATCCTGAAGATTTCAGTGAAAGAAAACATAATTTCAAACATTCTCTCTCTATGTATTTTCATAAGTTATGATCCCTTACATAAATTTTAAGTTATTTTGATAGGTTATTTTAAATATTTTTAACATTTAGAACACAAGCTGGAATGGCAATGAATAATTATTGAGGTAACTGCTGTTGATTCTCTTTATTATGTGGGTATGTTGGGGTGGTATTTAGAGGTTAAAAAGCTGATGAACTCAAAGGTAGAAATTTCAGGTAAGGACACTTTTTCCTAAGTTTGACAAAGTACTGAGTGAACTAGATTTAACAAAGACAAACTTGTTTTACAAAACAAAACAAAAAATCTAGAACATGGCAGAGAAACAAGGAAGTAAATTCTAGAAATATTAAGGAAAATGGCCCCAGTACTAATCTCTGTCTCTGTCTCTGTTACTCTATTTTTCCTTTCCTCAGTTAAGTGAAGGGAAGGAAAGCAAAGGCCAGAGTGATATTCTTTCTTTACAAACATTCTTCATAGGCCTGACATGGTGGGAGAGAATTTCCCCAGCTATTTTGCTGGCGTTAATTCAACTCCAAATATAAGAACTAAAACGCTTTTCTATTTCTATTTCTAAGGTCACCAAGAACTATTTTTCAAATAATTAGATCCCTAGCCATTTTCAAAAAGTTGTCTGTCTTTCTAACAGTAGCCCCATAAATCAGAGCACTGGGTGTCCTTAGGCACTGGAATTGGACATGAGTTTTCTCATCACTGACAATAACTCAGAAGCAGCTGTGGGGGGGGGGGTGGTCAGATGACCATATCACAGTCACAGTAGGGTGACCTGAAAATCTGAGCCTGAACTCTGAGGTCACCAAGGCCCAAATATCTCTTTGCTGCTGTGCCCTAGCCACTGAAACCCTGCTCTTGTATTCATTTCCTGTTATTCCAATTGGTCATCATTCTTGGCAGGTGAGCATTTACCTCTCTAGTTTCATCATCCAAACCCCCATTGCATCAAAAGCATAAGAGCAGCTGTTGCTGTAGGAGTATGGTGACTTTGATTTATTTGATTTTTAGATAAAGAAGCATCTGAGTTTTGCAAGATGGTAACAGCAAATGTGAAAGTAAAAGATTTAGCTCAATGACTGAGGTTGTGTTTTTAAGGGTATTTTTAAGATGTTTGAAAGTGACTTTTTTCCCTCAAGTAAATGAGTTGATATTTTAGGCTAATTATTTTGGGGTTATTGGAGATAACCTAAAACTGCCCCATCGGAATATAGTTTCTGGTGATTGTCTTTATGTGAGATGAGTTACCACCAAACTATATAAAGAAAAATGCCTAATTTTACTTACATCATTATTTGTGATATTTACTCCCTATTTCGTGAAATCAGTCTGCTAATGAAAAAAAGTTTCATTTTAAAAATATATGAGAAAGTATTGTTATAATTAATTTTCTACTTTTCTTGGTTCTATACCATGGAAAGGTCTGACATTTGAGTTGATGTGAAACATTTTCTCTGAGGTTTTGTAGTCTGCCATTTACTCATTTGGAAAATCTTAGCATGACATTCAAGGACTTTGGAACCCAGTCTGTTCCTCTTGGTATTAACCAGGCAGTTAGGCTTTGCTGATGCCCAGTTTCCTTCATCTGTGATATTGAAAGAATACTATATACTGTGCAGAATCCTGATGGGGCTTAAAGATAGGTATGCAAAGCCGCAGGGGAGAATCAGAGGTACTGGGCATTCAGCAAGTGCCCTGAGTATATTAACATTCTAACACTCACAGTGTTGACAGTACACACTATTGTTACCACAGCAGTAATGCTGCTAGTGTATGAATACCTTTTTCATTGTTCTCCACCATAACTCACTAGACTATTTTTATCTGGGGACAAAAGGGAGACACTGAGCTCTCCCTGATTTGAAGCACAAATTGAGTCCTATGATTTTAACAAAGTTGAGGTGTCTTGTAAATGGAATATTTAAAATAATGGTTCCTTATGATTTGGGTCATGGAAATTCAGTTATCTGTTGTTGACTTCAAGACAGTGTGCTATAATGTCATTGTTAGAATGAATTTGAAAGCCATTCCTTCTGTATCAGAAGGTGACACAGAGGTGACTCATTTGGGACTGCAATTGTTACTGTTTCCAAAGGAATTTCTGCATTGTTTCTGCAAATAACCAGGCAGCATTTCTCCATGTGTTGGTAAAAGTGAAGGTCACCACAGAATATTAACAATGATAACCTTTCAACACTCTTGTCACTTTCATGTCTGATATTTTCTTGGTAGTGGCTTCACTGGTGACATTTGTATTAGTTGACATTTAACTTCTGTGCTTCATGGAGGAAGTTCTCACCACCAGGTCCTACTGTCAAGCCCAATACAAATGATCACATTAAGAAATTCAGAAAATCAGATCCCTTCTTCTCATTTTGATGACATAATAGTAAACATGATTTAGATCAGTGGATATAGGCTGGGCCTGAGCAATTATATTAAGGTACTTGGGGATTGGGTCTTCTTAAAAGGGGGTATTTGTTAAGAAGAGGAGACATTTGGCCTTAGAGGAGCAGAAGCAGATGCTGCAAGGCTTGGAGACTCCAGGAGGCTAGGGGTGGGGATGAGGGCATGAACAGGACTACAGATGAACTACCTCTGAAAGGGACAGGCAGTTCCAAAAAGACTCCCATGTGCCATAGAAAAAATGCTATCTGAATGTAAGATGCATACATTTTAGAAACTAAATGTAGTTAGGCTCTTTGGTTACAGAGATGTGTGAAGTCTCTGTAGTTTTGCATAGACTAATGCTCTCCCTCACTGTCTCCTGCATGGCTCCTTCTGGTGAATGACTGATGGAGACAGTTTTAGAACAGACATTCATCATGGCAATGATTCAGGGGCAAAATGATCCCAAAAGGGGTTCAAGTTCCCATTTCACTAAAAATGTAATGTTAAAACCCTTAATAAGGAATTCTCTTTAAATCTTTTGAAATCCAATTCCTGGGACTTCTAAGTTTCTATACTTAATATATTAAGAATTCAGGACTTCTGGCCAAGATAGAGGCATAGGTAGACATACTGTGCCTCCTTGCGCAACCAAAACTAAGGACAACAAAAATTTAGAAACAAAAAAAACCAGAACAGAGAGAAATGAACTGAACGGAAGTCTGGCAACCATTCATCCAGACCAGTAAGGAGGGGTGGAGTCAGAGGCCTATGGAGAGGGGTCGAGGGGTCCTGGCAGGAAAAAGTGGTGGCTGTCAGACATGGGCATGCAGGGTGCAGGCGGCAGTTGGCAGACCCCAGAGGCACAGAGGAAGCTGACAGACCTGGTGTCAGACCCTGGGCACAGGAGGCAATGAGCAGACCCAGTGAGGTGTGCAAGGCAGCTGGCCGTCCCCAGTCACACATTCACACGTGCAGATAAACTAGGCAAAAAGGGGCAGCGACACAGACCGAGCAACCCAGGGACCCAGAACAGAGAAATAAAGCCTAAAAGCACTGATTGAAAACACCTCTGGGGGTTGACTCTCGCAGCCTCACAGGAGACCTCTTTGGGGAGACCCACAAAGTCCTAGAAAGTACACGATCCGACCTGCCCAGGAGCCAACAGTGGAAGGGCCCAATCTGCTTTTGGGAAGTGGCTGAGGGGACTGAAGTCCTAGAGAGAGTGGAGCAGGCAACATTGTTCCCTCTCAGACCCTGCCCCCACATACAATGTTACAACCCAGCGACTGGGGTGCCCTGCCCTGGTGAACACCTAAGGCTCTGCCCCTATACATAACAGGCATAACCAGACCAAAGGGGAGGGGGGGGGAAGATGGCTCAAAGAGAATTAAACCCCGCAGCCAGTACTTTTAAGCAACCAAGAAATAGCCAACCTATCAGATGCACAGTTCAAAGCACTGGTGATCAGGATGCTCACAGAATTGGTTGATTTGGTCACAAATTAAATGAACAAATGAAGGCTACAATAAGTGAAATGAAGAAAAATGTACATGAAACCAATAGTGATGGAAAGAAAACTGTGTTTCAAATCAATGAAATGGACCAGAAGGAAGAAAGAAACAACCAAACAGAAAAGAATGAAGAAACAAGAATTAAAAAAAATGAGGATAGGCTTAGGAACCTCCAGGACATCTTTAAACATTCCAACATCTGAATTATAGGGGTACCAGAAGGGGAAGAGGAAAAACAACCAGTGGAAAAGTTATTTGAACAAATAATAAAGGAGAACTTCCCCAATCTGGCAAGGGAAATAGACTTCCAGGAAGACCAGGAAGCTCAGAGAATGCTACAGAGGTTGGACCCAAGGAGGAACATGACAAGGCACATCATAATTACATTACCCAAGGTAAAAATGGAGAGAATTCTAGAAGCAGCAAGAGATAAGAGGACAGTAACCTACAAAGGAGTTCCCATAAGACTGTCAGCTGATTTCTCAAAAGAGACCTTGCAGGCAAGAAGGGGCTGGAAAGAAGTATTCCAAGTCATGTAAGGCAACGACCTACATCCAAGATTGCTCTATCCAGCTAAGCTTTCATTTAGAATGGAAGGGCAGATCAAGTGCTCCTCAGATAAGGCCAACTTAAAGAAGTTAATCATCACCAAAACTTTGTTATATGAAATGTTAAAGAGATTTATCTAAGAAAAACATGATAAAAAATATGAGCAGTAAAAAAAGACATCAAACTCACAATTAGTAACAACCACATCTAAAACAAAAGCAAACTAAGCAAACAAATAGAACAGGAACAGAACCACAGAAACGGAGATCACATCGAGGGTTAGCAACAGGAGAGTGAGAGAAGGAGAGAGGGGGAAAAGGTATAGAGAATAAGTAGCATAGATGGTAGGCAGGAAATAGACAGGGGGAGGGCAAGAATAGTATGGGAAATGTAGAAATTAAAGAACTTATGACACATGGACATGAACTAAAGTGGGAGAATGTGGGTGGGAGGGGGTGTGCAGGGTGGAGGGAAGTGAAGGGGGAAAATGGGACAACAGTAATAGCATAATCAATAAAATATATTTTTAAAAAATAAATAAAATCTTTAATAGAAATTTAAAAAATGAAAAAATAAACAATTAAGCACATCCATCGTTTCTTTAATATGATGAAGAGACCTCAGGAGGTAAAGAGTCCCAGAGAGTTGGTGATGGTGTATATATATATATATATATATAAATTCATGATCTCATTTCAATAAATTATTAAATATCTTCAAAGGTTTAATAAATTTATATTTTAAAAATTATTAGATTACTTGATTGATTGTTTGATTTTGCTTTCACTGTGAGAGCTGATATGTTGCTCTTATGTGCAAAAGCCACACAGAAATATCTATGAATGTCATTTGGGTTAGATAGAACTTCAGGAAGTACTTAAGAACAGAGAGTGTAACAAGCTGGGTTCTTCCTCCATAGTTTCTTGAAGGCTCACAATCCCATGTCTGCAGCCTAAGAGGAACTTTGGATAAAGCTTTGGATGTTGTCCCAAAAGCTTCATCCCTCCTGGACTGTGGGACCTCAATGTCAGCTCATGTGGCTTTTCTGGCAGAGTTGAAATATGTTTGAAGATGTGTATGTGTTTTAATGAGTTGAGTTCTTAATTGTGGGGGGGGTCACCATAGATGAGAATAAGTCTACCAAGACATGATCTGCTTGGAGAGGAAACAATGACCAGTCTATCAGAGGAGAAAGGTCTTGAACCTCTTTTTCAATGGGCTTTCATTGGGTTTAGCTTGTGTAGGGAAGCATATCAAAGAAAGGAGGTATGGTTTACAGATAACATTTCTGGGATCATGGGGGTCCTTTTGAGTCAGGGTCTGGTAGACAGGGTGATGCCAATTGACCATAAAACCTGGGGAAAAAAGCTTATTTTGTGTTGGACCCTTAACATTTAAATTGAGGATATTCTTAGCAAAGCAGGTTTCACAGGATGTTATGCATTTTTTCTTAGTCCTGATTGCCCCACACTGGAAACCATCAGTTGAGGCACAAGGCTGCACTACCCTTCAGCATTGTTTCAGGCCTGAATCAAGCAGGAGAAGCAAGGCAGCCAAGAGATTAGGAGACTTTATACAGATAAAATGAGGACTCAGGCTATGATAAAGCTGAGGGGTGAGGGTCTTTTGTGCCTCCTCCACAATCCCCTAAGTCCTTCCCTGATGGCCCTTTCACAACTGTGCCTATCTTAGGTTGTTCCTTCCTTGAGGAATCTTACCCCTCACTTACTATCCAGCCATCTTTCAAAGGCCAAGCAGGGTGAAGTAAAGGGGGCAGAGGCTGTGCCCCTTCCAGGAGGATAAGTTTTGTCTCCTTAGTGGCTAATGGCCCCAAGGTCCCCTAGCCATGGGGCCTTCTCACCCGTCGTTGGGGTTACAGCTCCTGAAACCAGGAAGGATGGTTCCCAACACTTAATGGCCAGATGTACATTTTACCCAAATTTTCTCTGTACTTGGAATTGGCAGACTGAGTCCATCCTAAGTAACAGCAGAAAAACCAAGATCATGTGTACATAGTGATTGAACTGATTGCCCCCATCCCCAGTCTTCCAGATGGGTGCTATTGCTCAGCCTCATTTAAAGGCATTGCCTTATGGGAGTGACAGAAGACCCTCATGTGCCTGACTCATAATGAAGAGATGTATTGTGATATGTCATTAGAACCTTCTGAAAGGATTCATTTCCCCTACGAAGGAACAATAAAAAAGGTTCAATTTTATAATCACTACTCCCAAATACCAGAATAGTGAATTGGAAAGGGATGTGAGTCTGTGATCAGAATAGGCCCAAAACACAGCTTCAGTTTCATAAGGCACTTAGTAAAGTACGTCTGGGGTGGCTTAACTAATGCTGGACCCAGGATGACACCTGGTGCCATGCTAGCTCTTTCCCAAAGATTATCTTATTTAGTGCTTCCTTTTGCATAAATTGGACAGATGAAAACAAGGACAAGATATAAATTATAGATTTATATAATAAGTGAATTTTTAAAATTAAGTAAAATCATAGATGGTCTTTCTTGAGCATTCTCTATATACCAGGCACTGGCATATTTGACACTTAACAACTGTCATTTCATTTAATCCTCACAATGGAATCTTGAGGCAGGTACTGACTGAGAATGATAATCCTTGGGTCACAAGGTAGATACCTGATAGGAGTAAAGGTGATAGTAAAAACTTATGAAAGCAGTCATCTGATTCTAAATCTATAGTGACACAACACTATATTTTACCAGGGATATATTTTAGCTTCTTAGAATTACATTCAGAGCAGTATGTTTTCCTGGAGTAATGATGCAATAAGGTAACAAGTAATGAAGACATTAATATTTCTAATCCTATTCAAGTTTAACATTTTTTACAAATACTTAAACTTTTTTTGTGAATGACAGAAGCCTAACATACATGCCTACAGTATTCTTCTAGGAAGAGCATTTGCTTGTTATATTCTGGAGGTCACAACTTGCTTCTTCAAATTCTTTCTTATCCATGTCCAACCTAATTCTGTTAATGCCCTATGGGTTGTCTGAGATGCAGTACAGTATTAAAATTTTCTCTTTATTTTATCTCTACTATGACAGTAACAGATGCTGACACTGACATTCATGTTTGGTGTTGCAGTATGTACTCTTTTAAGTGATGGACTATGACTCTGGAAATCATGTGTGCTGTGTTGCAGTGTGTGTGTTAAGTGAGAGATGATGACTCTAGTACTCATGTGTGTGTCTCTGTAGTGTGTGCATTCTTAAGTTGGTCTAAGTGACTGACATGACGCTGGAATTCACATGTGTGGTATAGCATTGTGTGCTCCCTTAAGTGAAATACACTTCAAATGCTAGCAAAACTTAGTCATAGATATGCTATCCTGTTTAGTTTTTTTTTCTGCTACTTTTATATTTTGTCTGAACACTGAGGTTGAGAGAGATTAACCTTCAGGAATGAGTGTCACTAAAGTGGGCTATTCTGGCAGTACATGTCTTCACTGTGTTTTCATCTCACCTCTTCTTCCACTGAAAGAACTTGTTCTCCAGAATATCTATTTTTAGAGAACTAGTAAAAAGACACAATCTGACATGGCTAAAATTTATACAGACATGTTATAAGAGAAAATTATCCTTTTAGTAAATGATTAAGGCACTAAAGTGGTACACTTTGTGCTCTTAGTTATGAATATTGGGATTTTTTTTGTTACACTGACTGCTTCAATAGTTTACCAAACTCCAAATCTATATGTAACCTGGGAAGAAATTATATCAGCTCTTTTCTCCTCTCCTATAACATATTGAGGGCCAGTTTGATGTCTTCCTGTCAGAAAGCTGTTTCCAATGAAGAGAAAATGTTTCAAGGCATTTTTTCTGCTGACAGAGGAGAGGCAAAGGGGTGGGACCTTCCATGGTAAATGGAGGTGCAATGAGAGGAGGCAGAGAAAAGCGCATCCTCTTATGTGTTTGAAGGGGAGGTGGAGGTTACTTGGGCTAGCTCTGGGTCCTGCTGAGGTGAGGCCAGAGCTCTGCAGGACTGAAGGCTGGAGGAGGCCAGTTATCAAGAAAAACAGGGGTCCAAGCTCCTGGGAGCAGGACTGGAATCCTAGACTCACTTCAAGTTGACTAGTCAATTAGTGTCCAGCTGGGATGAGTCACAGAACCTTGAAGACCAGTGATGTCACAAACGTACTCCTGAAGATCAACACAAGGTCAGAGGGACTCCATCTCCCAACATGAAGATATGCCAGTCACCCTGACCCTCACACCTGGGAGACAAGCAGGAAGGAGCAGCTGAGAGAGGTGGTCCTTCCAAAAGAATGTTCCAATGATCTGATTCAGAGGTGAGGTGTTATATTTTCCTGAACATTTGAGTTTAAATGCACAGTGAGGGTACAATAAGGTTGAAATGTTTCAACCTTATCACACATGTTGACCCCAAATAGAGAGCATCCAACTGGTATATTAGTAGAGAGAAGACTATATGAGAGCTTTTCAAATTGTACCTCTTTGTTGCCTGTACCTAAGTGGACTATTACTTTGTGGTCTGTTTAAAGCTGCCAATAACATTAAAAGATAGTACACCGAATGAATCATCATCTCAAATAAATGTTGGATAAACCAAAGTTCTAATTCAGAGACCTTTCTGAGTAGTCCTTAAATCCCTTTTGCTGCACTAAATGTTTTTCTGCAAATCTTCCAGTCCTTAATGGCAGCCTTATTTAGCTCCTTCTTTTGTTTCTCTCTCACTTGGTCCCCACTAGTAATCATCTCAGACTTTATATGGAAAGTCCTTGCTTTTCCAGTGTGGACTTCTTTTTGGAATCTCTGAAATGAGAGGAATGACTCATCAGCATGAAGATATCTCAAACACTGGTATTATGATTCCATACCTTCTGATGAGCTCCTGGTGCCATGCTGTCACAAGTCTGGGTTGGCCCTTGCTGACCCTCACCCAAAGTTCACCTCCTTTGAGTTCAAGGTCATGTTCAGTTGGACAACTGAAATGACAGGGAAGTTCATCTTGCTCTCTTTCAGCCCAGAACTCGGGGGAGATCTATGATTTGGGCTCAGAATTAGAAAAGATTTGAACTGGCGAGCTAGGAAGAAGGGCCTAGGGCATGGCTCTTGGTCTTACCCTGTTCTATTACCTATAGTCTGGGAAGTCAATGTGTAGATTAGCAATAAGTAAACTGTCTCCATGCATGCCTTAGTCACTCTTAGCATATATTCTGGGCAATACTATTCAAGAAACACTATTGGACAATGGAATTAATTTACACAAGTAACTTGTAGGACCAACATTTTTATTACGTTTTTAATGTCACAAAATTTCCATGACTTCAGCATCTGAGAAAACCCATAGTAGTGGACTGGGTACCCCATTAGACAGGCCTAAAGGAGAGCAGATGGAAATTCTGAGCATAAAATAAGAACAGATGGGGCTCTGCAGGTGAAATGGAACTTGAGTCTTTTGTGTTCACCATGCTGAACACAAAAGCCCATTAAGCTTGTTCTAATAAAGAGTAAACTGACAAACTGCATGGTACTGCCCCCCTCACGAATTTTCAAGGCACTTAGCTGTCAAAAATTTCTGTAGCAGGGGTTAAGAAAGCACTTCCTTGAGTGCAGCCTGCTCATTTGCAATAGCAAACTTTTTAAGCTGTGCTTTCTCTTATTTGGGACTGTAGGAAGGTGGCAGTGCTATAAAAAGAGAGAAAATACTTGACCTCTTTCTTTTTCTTTTTTAGCCAGTTGCTTGCTTCTCCTTTCCTCTATAATTTTCACCTTCTCCATTTAGAGATTGTGCACCCACTGAAAGTCATGGTGGCCAGACAAGCTGACCTGTATGCTGGCCAGTCAGAAGCCTTCTGAAGTTTTGAAAAGATGTGACCTCATCCCACACTTGTTGCTTTCTGTGCAAGAGGCCAAGATCTCTGACACAATTATTATAGTCATGGCAAGATGGAGCTGGTGTACAATGTATTGTTAACTGGTTCCATGTGAGTGCCTTAACCAGCTGCTACTTCTCAAATGGTATAGAACTCTGCAAGTTGTAAGAAACCACTAGGTTCTAAATTCATCCAAGTCTGTGTGAGTGGCCTGAGAAACCCAAAAGGAAGCTTTTCTTTTGGTACAGGAGGCAGCTCCTTACTTTGTGATTTGTCTTTTGATGTTAGACTATAGAGGAGAACCAGAGGAGAGCTGGGGTTGTGGCATCTAAAAGATAAGGCTGTGTTGTGTTGTCTCCTCTGTTCCTCGTCTCAGTACTAGCTGTGTGGAATCCAACATCAGACTTCTTTGCATAGGGTAAAGAGGACACTTACTTATCTCACCCTTTTTCTCTGGTTTGACCTTTCTGTGGTTAAGGAGGAAATGGCTACGGGTGTGGAAGTTTCTTGGTTTAGTGGTCAGGGGTAAAGAGGTCGGGGGAGAGAATTTTCTCTTGTTTTCCCAGGAGTCCAAATTATCCTTCTCAAAACAAAACAGCACACGAATTCCAAAGGAGCTCAGATTGTGAGGGCAGTTTGCTTAATTCATTGGGGCTAGAGTGTAGGGCCTTGAAAAGTCAGGTAAAAAATTGTAAAAATTCATACAGTTGTCTGAGATTGTAAATATGTGAGAGCCACCTGTATATATACTTCAAAAGGGGTGACACAGAATATTTAACCATCATGATGGCATAACTAACTAGGATAGAGTCTGTTTCCATAAAAAATGATTCTGGTTTTGCACAACTAGGATGGTGACACTGGAAAACAGCAGTGGAATTTGCTGTCATCCTTGCTTGCAAACCTGCACAGAAGGGTGTGTGACTGCCCAAGTATTGGATTAAAAGTTCAATGTTGCAGGTGGTACCTTTAGAGTCAAAATTGATCAAGAAGCATTATTAATAAAATAGGGGTAAATATTTGCCTTATTGTGAAAATAATGCTTAAAACTAAGTGCTCAATAAAGAGCAGCTGTTACTATTATTATTCATCATTTTTCAGAAAACCATATAGTAACTCAATTTTTTCTTTATCAGTTAGTTTTTATATTTCTATAGCAACAAGACCTCAGTGTTTGAGGCATGCCTAGCTTGTTTTGAGCATTGAATATATAATAAACAATTTTAAGTATCAGTGTGACAGCTGGCAGATAAAAACACAAGATATGCAGTTAAATTTGATTGTTGGGTAAGCAACAGAAAACTATTTAGTATGAGTGAATCCCAATTATTGCATGGGATATACTTATACTAAAAAATGTATCCATTTGTTTATCTGAAATTCAAATTCAAATGGAGTTATGTTTGCTAACTATGATATCTCCAGCCATGACTACTTCTGGAATGATTGCTGTCTTAGGAATACATGCCTCTAAGCATGTAGAATCTTGCAGCACCGAGAACTTGGGGAAGGTCTGTAAACTGAACTATAGTGTTTTATATTCCACTGAGCTGCAAGAACTCTTTGTGATGATTTTCTTTAAATAATTCTATTTTATTTATAACTAAACAGTCCACAACCATGGTGAAGTTGTGAAGGCCATGAATGACTGGCTTCCTTGTAGTTTGTATGAAAAACTAAACTGCACAAACTCAAAGGTGAAACTAGGTCAAGTGGCAGAGTTGTGGTAAATATCTAAACTATTTTGATTCCAAAATTCTCTACCCAGAAATTTTAGATTAAGTGATGACATGAGACTTAGAAATTGAACTTATTCAATGCTCTTTGGAAAAGGAAGTACTTGCAAGATGGAGGTGCAGGTAGATACACTGTGCCTCCTCACATAACCAAAAGAAGGACAACAACAAATTTAAAAACAAAAAACAACCAGAACTGCCAGAAAATCAAACTGTATGGAAGTCCAGAAAACAAGGAGTGAAAGAAGAAACATTTATCCAGACTGGTAGAAAAAAACAGAAACAAACAACTGGGGTGGAGAGGACTCCCAGCAAAGTGGTGGCTGGAAATCAGGCGGGTGAGGTGGTGGCTGGCCAAGCAGATGGTACCACATTTGCACGTGGATAAGCTAGGAGAAAAAACTTGGGAGAGAAATAGACCACACAACCCAGGATTCCAGTGAGGGAAAATAAAGCCTCAAAACTTCTGACTGAGAAAACCTCTGGGGGTTGTGGAGGTGGGAGAACTCCCAGCCTCACAGGAGAATTCACTGGAGAGACCCACAGGGTCCTAAAACATACACAAACCCACCCACCCATGAATGAGCACCAGAGAGCCCCAATTTGCTTGTGAAGAGGAAGTTACTGAAATCAGGCTGAGAGTCCAGCAAGCAGCATAGTTTCCTTTTGGACCCCTCCCCCACATATAGCACCACAATACAGCACTGTGGGTTGCCCTGCCCTAGTGAATACCTAAGTCTTCACTCCTTACTATGTAACAGGTGCACTGGGACAAAAAGACTGGCCCAAATGAAAGAACAGATCAAAGCTCCAGAAGAAAATACAACTAAGTGATGAAGCGATTGCCAACCTATCAGATGCAGAGTTCAAAACACTGGTAATCAGGATGCTCACAGAAATGGTTGACTATGGTCGCAAAATAGAGGAAAGAGTGAAGGCTTTGAAAAGTGAATTAAAGAAAAAAGCACAAGGAAACAACAGTGATGGGGAGGAAACCAGGACTCAATAAATAAATGGTTTGGACCAAAAGGAAGAAATAAACATTCAACCAGAACAGAATGAAGAAACAAGAATTCAAAATAATGAGGAGAGGCTTAGGAACCAGCAGGACAACTTTAAATGTTCCAATGTCCGAATCATGGAGGTACCAGAAGAAGGAAAGGAAGAGTGAGAAACCGAAAACTTATTTGAAAAAATAATGAAGGAGAACTTCCTTAATTTGGCAAGGGAAATAGACTTTCAGGAAGTCCAAGAAGCTCAGAAAATCCCAAAGAAGTTGGACCTAAGGAAGCACAACCAAGGCACATCATAATTACATTACCTAAGATTAAAGATAAGGAGAGAACCCTAGAAGCAGCAACAGAGACCTACAAAAGAGTCCCCATAAGACTATCAGATGATTTCTCAAAAGAAGGCTTACAGACCAGAAGGGGCTGGAAAGAAGTATTCCAAGTCATGAAAGGCAAGCACCCACATCCAAGATTACTCTATTCAGCAAACCTATTATTTAGAATGGAAAGGCAGATAAGGTGCTTCCCAGATAAGGTCATGTTAAAGGAGTTCATCATCACCAAGCCCTTATCATATGAAATGTTAAAAGGGCTTATATAAGAAAAAGAAGATGTTCAAAAATATGAACAGCAAAATGACAACAAAGTCACAACTATCAACAACTGAATAAAAAACCCCAAAACAAACTAAGTAAGCAACTAGAACAGGAACAGAATCACAGAAACTGAGATTACATGGAGGGTTATCAGCAGGCAGAGGGAGACAGGGAGAATGGGGGTAAAGGTACAGGGAATAAGAAGCATAAATAGAAGGTACAGAATAGACAGGAGAGTTTAAGAATAATATAGAAAATGTAGATGCCAAAGAACTTGTATGTACTACCCATTAGACATGAACTAAGGGGGCGTGGATGTGGGTGGCAAGAGGTCCTGGGTGGAGGGGAATAAGGGGGGGAAATAGGACCACTGTAATAACATAATCAATAAAATATATTTTTAAAAATGAAGTACTTGCTAATTTATTGATCAATTTGATTACCTGGCTCTGTAATTATTATTGGTGACTTCTCATATTTTTTTTATTTCTAGGTAAAACTAGATTTATATTAATTCTATTCCTAGTTGTTGGCTAAGGAATTACTTCTTGCAGTATCAAAAATGCCCATGGTCACTCACACATGCCTACACTGGCTCTGATAGGACAGTGTAGACATACCATTCAGTTTACATGCACTTTTTTGGGACATGGGATGGAACTGAAGTCCCAGGAGAAAACCCACAAGGACAGAGGGAAATGTACCCACTTCATACATACACAGTAGTCCCAGCTGGGAATTGAATTTTTCTCATTGTTATAACAAAACAGCATTATTTAAGCAGTTGCTTACCATATGGATATTCAAGGAGGTTGAAAGGTCAAGTACATGGAAATGGTAGGTTTCAGGTACACTGATAAATGCTTCTCCACTCAGGTAGGTTGTTGTTGGTGATGGATGCTAACACTAACATCTCAAAAAGTGATTACATCCTCAGTGTACTTTCAGAATCCCAATGACATCTGTGATATTGTCTTTATATGAAGGACAGGAGGAATTTGAAGTCAGAAACATTCAATGTTAACATCACTTTAACAGTATAGTGCCCACCTTCTTTCTCCCTCCTCCTCCCTCATCTTCCTCCTCTCCCATTCTCTGTTCATCTCCCTCCCTCTTTCTCTTCCTACTCCCCCTCTGTCTCCCTGTCTCTCTCTCCTCTATCTCCCTTGCTCTTCCTCCCTCTCCCTGTCTCTCCCTCTCTCAGTCCCATTTGCCTCTAATTCTCTTAAGCACTGCCCTAGATTCACTGCCTTTATTCTTGTACAGAATTTTTCAGTATTTGTAATGATCGCAGTTGCTCCAGCTCTAGAACTCTAAATATTTGGAAAATAAACTCTGCTCAATTGCTGGAAAACTCTGGGTCTTTCCACATGGATGACATGGTAAACTTTCATTTTTCAATAACTCTGTAGATGACAACTGAAGCTGATTCTCTAGCCAATGGTGCATTTCTTTCTAAACTCTGGAAAGCCCTTGAGGAACCTTCTGAGAAGTGAAAGGTATTCATGTATTCCCCTGATTCTTGAGATGAGCACTGCATGTACACCATGGTTTCTACAATGCATGATGGAATTAAAGTTTTCTTCTTTCTCTATAGAAGCCAAGTCAGAGGCCGAGGCCAAGGCCAAGGAGCTATTGTTACCCCCTCTCATTAGAAAATGCTGTTTTCTTTGAATTCTGGTAATGGTTCACATATCTAAACAATTTGGACAGTTTTCAGGTGCTGCTGCTTCTGCAAGTCAAGAAAACCAGAGCTTTTATAAGCTCCACACACACGTGCAGGCATACAAATAGCCTGATATACTGAAATTCCCAAGGTTTTCATTATGTACTTATTTTAAAACATAAACAACTATAATGTGTAGTGTATTTCACATGGCGAATTTTAAAAAAAATTTAAATCTTAAAATGTCTTTCTTTGACAAACTTAAAATGATTTCTTTTTTCTCATATCACTGTAAAGTCAGCACTGAAAATATTATCATTTTTATTTTATAGTTGGAAAAATATGCCCAGGAAATTGTGGTTTTCCCTAGCCCTGTACTGTCAGGATTTATGTTTCTCATCTTGTGCTGGATTCCAGGAGAGTTTGCTTCTTCCTTTAGAGGCAAGTTATACTTTATTTGGGGAGACCCTCAAGTGCCCCCATCCCACATGACTGTAGAGATCTAGGCCACATAGCTTAGAGGTCATTTATCACTATGGAAAATTATAACAAGACAGTCACCTATGGAATCTCACAATTATTGCTTTTGATTCTGTTTCAAAGTTAGAACATGTTCAACTTAAGATTTCAGATACTGGAATTTTTCAGCATTATCATTCATATCTTATGAAAATTGTGCTAGCACATATTTGAAAGGAAAAGGACTTGGAGGTCGCTTTTGTATTTCTCCACTAGGAGATTTTCTGTGTTGCCTCTGTGAGTTCTGCCTCAGCCTACAAGTGACTCAGTGGAGCTGACTATACTGTGCTCAGATCTAGTTTTCTGTTCTCTTTTCCCTCTGAATTAGTGATTCATGATTAATTTTGGTCTTGTGAAGACAAATTCTCAGATTGTGTTGACACATATAAACGATTTGACTGAATTCAGTAAAAATAAGGGAAAATAAACCTCAAAGAACAAACAGGATGGTTGAGTTCTGTCAATCACATTATTTTTATTTACTGGATCACAGATTGGTAGTTTGGATGTATGTGCCTCTTTCAGACAGGCATATCAACATTGTAAAGACCAATAATTTACTTATAAAGTGACCCTGTGTCCTCATCTCTTTTCTCCACAAAATGTGTTTGTCCGGAAAGTGGACTTAATTTTTAGCATGATTGCTAAACCTCTGAATTAAACATTTTCATTCTCCTGCAAAAACTATTTTGTTTCTTTAACTCTGGAATGGGCATTTCATTAAGTATCCTGAACTCTTTACTTTACAAATTAAGAGGAAAAAGTGGTACCTTGCCCCAACCCTGGGGAGTTTTGCAGCAGTGGCTTGTTGTTGGCTGTGGGTGGTTGAGATCAGAAGTCATTAGCTTTACAGATGCTGAAGGTGATACCCTCCGCCTGTGCTTCCTGGTTTGTGGATGAGATGCATAAGATGTAAGGAAGGGTAGATGGTGACTTGGAGGTGACAAGTCTCTCTTTTCCTCATGTGTTATGGAGCTTTTAAGAGTGTGCAAGGATAATTTTTATATGGGGCATGTGGGGAAGGCATATGTGGTGTGTGAGGCATTTGGAAAATGTTTGCAAAGCATGAGGGCACTAGGTATCCAGAAATTATGGAGAGAGGACCTAATAAGCTGGTTCTGTCTACTGCCTCTACATCAGAAAACATGTGACTCAAACAATAGAAACATTTACTTTGCTCATTGATCCATACATGAGCCACTTCATTCCCCTCTTCCATGTACGATGAAAACATCACTATCTTGGGATTTGTTGAACCCCATAATTGTGTCCTCATGTTCTACTTAAGGTTGCTGTGCAACTGCTGAGGCCACATTCCTGGTGGCTTCTTTCATGGCTGTTTGGACACTAGGTCCACATCTTAAAAATTGCAAAGAGCACTTCATTTTTTTCTGGAGAAAAGGAATTTATTTTCAACACATTACTTTGCAATTTGTGAGTCAGAAAAATGATGGAAGCATACAACTCTTTGGTGATAATGGGCGGCAGCTGGAAGTTATCCTGGGAGAGGAGCAGGTGCCTGGACACTGCTCAGTGGATAATATGCCTAAGAGGTGTCAGACCACATGTGTGAGGTTACTAATTCCTCTCCTTCTATGTAGAAGCCCCTCTGTTTCTCTTTTATCCCCAGAGGATTTCTACTCCCTGTGAGGTGATCGTGGAACTGCACACCTCATTTCTCATGATAAGCTTGTTGTCTCCTGACTGTATCCCCTGAGTTCTGAATGGTAAATGCTGGCTTCATTCTCATTTCGAAGGCAGCAACAGTCCACTGTAGGAGACCGTCTTGCGTGGCATGGGCTCAGCTCCCACTCGGAGATGCACAGGACCCATGCCCATGGATAGCTTCTTCCATGGGGAATCAGGCCTGCAATATACCTAGGCTGCTTTGAGACTGCTTTTGCTAAAACTTCCTCACCCTGAATTGAGACAGCAAGTGCTTACTGTAACTTCTTAAAATCCATGCTAAGCCTTCCAAGGACAACTGTAACCGGTTCAATTACTTTTCCCTTTTCATTTGCAAATATCCTCCTTCTGTGATGTGATTAGCAGCATCAGCTCCTTTGTTTCCTGTAAAAGGTAACCACCTAAAGCCAACCTGTGCATAGTAAATGAGTACCATCATGTAATGTGCCAAGAAAAAGAAATGAAGGCCTGTCGTGGTGGAAGCTGTGGCTTTTTGCTCCCCTTGAGAGAAAAAGCCATTCTTGCCCTTTTCTTCCACAGGACTCAGTAGTCTGTGTGAATGTCTCATGCCTCATCCACAATATGGCAGACCCTATGAACCGGGGTCTACCTCATTCTACACTCACCTAACAAATCATGCCACACATTAAGTTAGTATTGACAAATGCACAGTTGTGTCAATATCCAGAAATATTTCCTTCCCCCTATTCCCTTGTACCACTCTCAGAAAACCACTCCTTCTGTCCCAAGTCCCTGGCACCACTGGTCTATTTTTCATTTCCATAATTTTGTGTCTTCCAGAATGTCATGTAAATGGAATCACACAACCTGGCCTTTGAGTCCCTTATTTCACCCACACTTAATACATTAGAAATGCACATTACAGATAGCTCAGTACATGGTGGACTCCTTTCCATTGCTGGGGATCCCATTGTAAGAATAAACCAGTTTGTTTCCACACCCAGGTGAGGCACATGTGTGTCATTTCTGGTTCTGGATGGTTATGAATGTAGCAGCTTCACACATTTGCATACTGGTTTCTGTGTGAATGTGATTTTCATTGATGTAGAAACAACATGTACGTGGTGTTTCCCAAAGCCTGCACTCTGCTATTTTTTCTAGCTTTTTCCCCTATGTTTTATTTCTATTAGTCAATTGTAATTTCAAATGTACTGATTTCTCATCATCTCTGTTCTTCAATTGAGCCCATCCAGTGATTTTTTCATTTCAAATATTTTATTTTTAATTTTAGAATTTTCCATTTTTATGTCATTTCAATTTCCCTTTGAGGTTTCTTATTTTTCTTACTCACTTCAAGATTGTTCACTTTTCCTTCATAAAGATGATTATAACAGCTGCTTTAACACTTGATAATTCCATGTCTGGGCATTTGTTGATTGTCTCGCGCCATGGGAATTTGTCAGACTTTCCTAGGTTTTGGTTGTCAAGTAATTTTGGGTTGTATACCAGACATTTGAATGTTGTATTGGGAAATTCAAGATGTTTTAAAGTCCTCCAGAGATTGTTGACTTATCTGAAAATTTTTAAAGTAGAATTTAACAACTTCTTAACCAATAATAAAAACAAAATAACAATTTTGGAGGACAGTATTTCTTTACCAGGACAGCCCAGTAAAACTTTGATGAGGATGGAAATGTCTTCTCTCTATGCTGCTCAACATTGTAGCCACTGTCACAAGTAAGGCATTTTAAATATGGCTATTGTGACTGAAGAACTCATTTTTTAATTTCAATCAATTTTTATTAACATGAATTTAAATAACTATACACAGCTAGTGGCTGAGATAGCGGACAAGGCCATAAAACTTTGTCAGGGTTAAAATAGTTTCCTGGTATGACATAAATTAAAATAAAAACACTTCCTATTAATAAGATATTTTATTTACATTAAAATCATGAAGCTATAACAAAATGAACCAAGGCAGCATTTTTATTACGTATGTTCATTGTGCAGGAGTGAAAGCTGAGTTGCGATTACTGAGAACCATTGAGAAAGTCAATGAGTTTAATATTTATAAAATTCAGGAAAACACAACCAGAGAAATCTGTTCCACACACACAGGAGATAGCCCATCCTCCACCTCTTTTTGGCTATTTTCATAAACTGGATTTAAACCTGAAAAAATTACTAAATTTATCCTAAAGTGGGGATATCCACTGTGGCATGTACATAGAATGACAGATTGGTGCTTTTATTGAAGAATTCTCATTTAAATTTCAATTCTTAATTTTTGTTTTGCATTGTATTTCAATTATTTTGGAATTTGTCCATTTCAATTTTTCTCCTTTAGTGGAATCTGTGGACTCTTTAATATTATAATTCAATTTGTACATAGTTTGCTTCTTTTCTTTGTTCTTTTAGCCTTGTTTATTTCCTTCCCCTTCCTACCCAGCCCCTGCACACTGTGATCCTTACTCCCTAGCAGTTGCACTTGTCTAACTATTGCTAAGTAAAAAACAAAACAAAACAACTCCTCCCCACCCCCACACAGAACTTAATAGCTTATAACAACAATGCTTCCCTATTTCCAATGATTCTGTGGTTCCTGGCAGTTTAGCCATGTGGTTCCTCCACTGGTCCTGCCTGGCATTCTATGGGTACACAGTTGACTCTTTGTCCCCAAAGTTTCTCCAAACACTCCTCAGCTGGGACTTCTATAGCCTTTCCTCATAGCTAAATTCTAGAAGTGCAGAATCAGAAGCTGCCAGATCTTCTTAAAGCTTAGGGCAAGACTTCCAGCCAAAATGGAGGCATAGATATGTACACTTTGCTTCCTTGCACAACCAAAAGAAGGACAACAACCAACTTAAAAACAAAATGAAACAAAACCCCAGAACTGCCAGAAAATTGAACTGTATGGAAGTTTGACAACCAAAGAGTTAAAGAAGAAACATTCATCCAGCATGTTAGGAGGGGTGGAGATGTGCAACTGGGGAAGAGAGGATGCCTGGCAAGGTGGCAGCTGGTAGACTGGGTGGTGCCACATTCACATGCAGATAAACCAGGTGGAGCAACTGGGGAGCAAGACAGTCTCAGAAGCCCAGGGTTCCAGCATGGGGAAATAAAGCATCAAAATCTCTGGCTGTAAAAATCTGTGGGGGTTGTGGTTGTGGGAGAAACTCCCAGCTTCACAAGAGAGTGCATTGGAGAATCCATGGGGTCCTAGAATGTACACAAACCCTCCCACCTGAGAATCAGCAAAAGAAGGGCCCAATTTGCTTGTGGGTATCAGGGGAAGTGATTGAAAGTGGGGCAAGAATGGAGCAAGCAGCATTGTTCCCTCTCTGACTCCTCCCCACATGCAGCACCACAATGCACAGAAGTGGGTTGCCCTGTCCTGATGAATACCTAAAACTCCATTCCTTACAATATAACAGCTATGCCAAGACAAATAAATATGGCCCAAATGAAAGAAGAGATCAAAAGTCCAGATAAAGAACTAAGTGATGAGGAGATAGCCAACCTATCAGATGCAGAGTTCAAAACACTGGTAGGATGCTCACAGAAATGGTTGAATATGGATGCAAAGTGAAAGAAGAAGTGGAGGCTATAAAAAGCAAAATAAAGAAAAATATTCTGGGAACCAAAGGTCAAGAGAAGGAAACTGAGACTCAAATCAATGATTTGGAAACAGAAGGAAGAAAAAAAAAAGAACAGAATGAACAAGGAAGAATTCAAAAAATGAGCAAAGGAATAGGAACCTCTGGGACAACTTTAAATGTTCCATTATCTGAATCATAGGGGTACCAGAAGGAGAAGAGGAAGAGCAAGAACTTGAAAAGTTATTTCAGGGACTTCCGGCAAGATGGAGGCATAGGTGGATGCACCGTACCTCCACACACAACCAAGATTGGAGCAACAACAATTTAGAGGTAGAATAACACCCAGAACTGATAGAGAATTTATCTGAATGAAAGTCAGACAGCCAAGAAGTTGAAGTGGACCCATTCATCCAGACTGGTAGGAGGGGCGGAGACGAGCTCGCTGGTTGCAGCACAAGGAGTTTGGGGAGAGCTGGGCGCCTAAAGCAACCAGGAGCGAGTAAGCCATCTGGGGAGCGCAGCAGGTAGACCCTGAGTACTCAAGCGGCAACTGGTGGACCCAGTGAGGCTGCGATTGTGGACCAGGGCAGAGCGCACAGCCCAGGATCCCAGGGAAGGGACTGAGATCCTAGGAGAGTGGGGCTGCCGCCATTGTTCCCTCCTGCCCCCGCCCCCACATACAACATCACAACCTAGTGACTGGGGTGTCCAGCCCTGGTGAACACCTAAGGCTCCGCCCCTCACCGTAACAAGAGCGACCAGACCTGGGGAAATAAAAGAGTGAGTGATGGCTCAAATAGAAGAACAAAGCAGTGCCCCAGAACTCATTCTTTTGAGTGACTAAGAAATAGCTAACCTATCGGATGCACAGTTCAAAACACTGGTGATCAGGAAGCTCACAGAACTGGTTGATTTTGGGCGCAAATTACATGAAAAAATGCAGGTTACCATAAAAGAGATGAAGGAAGTTGCACAGAGAACCAACAGTGATGAGAAGGAAACTGGGACTCAAAACAACAGAGTGGACCAGAAGGAAGAAAAAAGAAACCAAACAGGAAATAATGAAGAAATAAGAATTCAAAAAAATGAGGAGAAGCTGAGGAACCTCCAGGACATCTTTAAACGTCCCAACATCTGAATTATAGGGGTACCAGAAGGGGAAGAGGTAGAGCAACAGATTGAAAATGTATTTGAACAAATAATAAAGGAGAACTTCCCCATTCTGGCAAAGGAAATAGACTACCAGGAAATACAGGAAGCTCAGAGAGCCCCAAAGAAGCTGGACCCAAGAAGAAACACACCAAGGCACATCATAATTACATTAGCCGAGGTAAAAATGAAGGAGAGAATCCTAGAAGCAGCAAGAGAAAAGGGGACAGTAACCTACAAAGGAGTTCTCATCAGACTGTCAGCTGATTTCTCCAAAGAGACCTTGCAGGCAAGAAGGGGCTGGAAAGAAATATTCCAAGTCATGAAAGACAAGAACCTATATCCCAGATTACTCTATCCAGCAAAGCTTTCATTTAGAATGGAAGGGCAGATAAAGTGTTTCTCAGATAAGGTCAAGTTAAAGGAGTTCATCATCACCAAGCCCTTGTTTTATGAAACATTAAAGGGACTTATCTAAGAAAAGAAGATACAGAAAAAACATGTATAGTAAAAGGACAGCAAACTCACAATTATTAACAACCACACCTAAAGCAAAACCAAAAGAAACTAAGCAAACAACTAGAACAGGAACAGAACCACAGAAATGGAGATCACATGGAGAGTTAGCAACAGGGGAGTGGGAGGAGGAGAGAGGGGGAAAAGGTACAGAGAATAAGTAGCATAGATTGTAGGTTGAAAATAGATGGGGGAGGGTAAGGATAGTATGTGGGTGGGAGAGGGTGTACAGGGTGGAGGGGAGTGAAGGGGGGAAAATGGGACAACTGTAATAGATAATCAATAAAATATATTTTAAAAAAAGAAAATTTATTTGAAAAAATAATGTAGGAAAAATTCCCCAATATGGCAAAAGAAATAGACATGCAAGTCAAGGAACCTGAGAGTCCAAAGAAGTTGGGCCCAAGGAGGAACACATGAAGTCACATCATCATTAAATTACCCAAGATTAAAGATAAGGAGAGAATCTTAAAAGCAGCAAGAGGAAAAGAGAGAGTTACCTACAAAGGTGTTCCCATAAGATTATCACCTGATTTCTCAAAAGAAATCTTATAGGCAAGAAGGGGCTAGAAAGAAGTATTCCAAGTCATGAAAGGCAAGGACCCATATTCAAGATTACTGTGTTCAGCAAAGCTATCATTTAGAAGGGAAGGGCAGATAAAGTGCTTCCCAGATAAGGTCACATTAAAGTAGTTCATCATCACCAAGCTCTTTTTATGTGAAATGTTAAAGAGACTTATCTAAGACAAAGAAGATGATCAAAACTATGAACAGTAAAGTGACAACAAACTCACAACTATCCATAACCTAACCTAAAAACAAAAATGAAAACAAAAACAAATTAAGCAAACAACTAGAACAGGAACAGAATCACAGAAATGGAGATCACATGGTGGGATATCAGTGGGGAGGGGGAAGGGGAGAATATAGGAAAAGGTACAGGGTATAAGAAGCATAACTGGTATGTAGAAAGTAGGGGGAGGTTAAGAATAGTATAAAAAATAATATATAATATAGGAGGAGCCAAAGAACTTATATGTATGATCCATGGACATGAACCAAAGGGAGAGAATGCTGGAGAGGGTTGGTACAGGGTGGAGGGGGAGAAAAGGGAGGAGAAAATTGGGCAATGGTAATAGCATAATCAATAAAATATACTTTTGAAAAAGCTTAGGGCAGAACTGATGCAACAGTACCTGTTTCTGTTCGTTCATCATTGGAAGTCACAGGCTATCCAAGATCCAACGTGGATTTTACCTCATGATAGGAGGCAGCAGAGAACCAGAACTATCTTTAGCCTGTCACTACAGCTAAATCAGTGTTTTGCTCATTTCTTTTCTGTTCATCAATATTTGAAGGTTTGGTGGGATCCATTTGTCTGACAGAAGGATGGGCTGAATTTTACTTTAGAGGTGAAAGAAGATTTTTTTAGCCTTACAAGCTTACCAAGAAAAAAGAAAAAGACCAAAAAAACACTCCATTATGAAATGAATATTACAATTAGCAATTAGAACTTAAAATTTCTGCTTGTATAAGTCACATCCCAGGTTGTTCACTTCTCTCCAAAGTCATATTTATACTTATGGCTTGTTTCCTGCAATAGGACAGTATCCTAATATTTAAATCATGGGTGCTTTTATACTTTAAGTAACAGAAAACCTAAATGGAGTTACTTAAATAAATAGGGGCTTTTCTCACAGCAAACAGTACAGAGGTAAGTGGCGGCTGTGTTTGTTCAGCAGGTTAGTGACATCAAGGCCATTGGTGATTTAATTTTTCTGGCCTTTTTCCTTCTGGTTGCCAGATGGCTGCTGCATTTTCAGCTGTCACGTTCACATCAGAATCAGTGAGGAAGAACCATGCACTGGATTATCAAGGCCACCACCTCCCCAGAGACACAGGGAAAACAAGACATGTGTCTCTTCAGCCAGAACTCCAACATGGGCACCTCCCAGTTGTAACAAGGTTTTAGAGGAAGAGGTTTTGGAATTGGGATGTAACAAGCAATCTGCCTAAGATGGCCCCAGTGATCCTATTGCCTGATATTCACATTTGTGCAATCCTTTTATTTCTAGTATGTGTGGACCTTGTGACTCATTTCTAATGTAGATAGAGACAATGGAAAAGTAATGGCATGTCACTTCTGAGATTAGGTTTCAAAGACACTGTGGCTTATGACTTGGGTGTGTTGTCTCATCCTGTGCTTCTTAATTGCTTTACATGGGTGGCTAGTTGCCACATTGTGAGGCAATCCATGCAAGTGAGCTTGGAAATGCATCTACTGAGGTCTATCAACAGCCATATGAGTGGCTTGGAAGAGGACCCTCCAGCCCAGCTGAGTATTTAAGCTACTGACTAGACACACCCATGTAAGTGATATCTGAGTCCTGACACACATAAACTATGAGTTAATCCATGTTTGTTGTTTTAAGCTGCTAAATTTTGGGCTAATGTGTTACACAGCAATAGATAACTAATCCATTGGATCACTCAATTTACCATGTCAATTATATGTAATAATATTATTAAAAAAAAACCCAAAAGCAACAACTAAAGCAACATTTTTTTAAAGAATTTTATTTATTTAGTTTTAGACAAAGGGGAAAGGAGGGAGAAAGAGAGGGAGAGAAATATCAATGTGTGGTTGCCTCTCACATGTCCTCCACCAGGGGACCTGGCCTGAAACCCAGACATGTGCCCTGACTGGGAATCCAAGCAGCGACTCTTTGGTTTGCAGGCTGGTGCTCAATCCACTGAGCCACACCAGCCAGGGCAAACTAAAACAACTCTTGATGAGAAAATTATCAAAATTTTCTTGAAAGATTAAATACATTAGGTACACAAATTCTCCTTAGCCTCAAAGTTATCTTTTTAAAAACTACTACACTAATAAAGCATCATATACATTTTCATGAAAACTGTGTTATCATCTAATAAATATGCTTATTTAAATATTTCATGGCTTTGTTTTCTACTTCATTCTTATTTCTTTATCTGCAAATCTTTTAGTCTTCAAGAGGCCTTATCATGGGTAGAAATTACTCTGACCATTTCAGTCATGGGATTTTTGTAATAATATCTTTCAGCCCTGGCTGGCATAGCTCAGTGGATTGAGCGCGGGCTGGGAACCAAAGTGTCCCAGGTTCGATTCTCAGCCAGGGTACATTCCTGGGTTGCAGGCCATAACCCCCAGCAACCGCACATTGATGTTTCTCTCTCTCTCCCCCCTCCCTCCCTTCCTTCTCTAAAAAAATAAATAAATGAAATCTTTAAAAAAAAAGAAAATAAAAAAATACCTTTAAAAAAATAATAATATCTTTCTTTTCAGCACAATTTAATTTTCTAACATCCCACTGATTAATGTTTTTGTCTCAAAATATTATATTTCAGTTTTTGAAATATCTATAAATAAGTTTATTTTTTCTTTAGTGTACTTGGGGCAGGCTTATTTCCTCTTTCTAAATATGCTCCCTCATTCTTGCTTGTATGCCTTTGACCATTACACGACATTATGTAAATATTTTTGCATACCAACCTCCTCTCCCCAAAAATCTAATCCATAGCTCAAAACTCACCTCCAAGGATTCACTGATCATGTAAGTGCATGTATCTGCTCCCTAATACCATCAGGCCCTCAGTCACCCTCCCTGCATATAGGAGACACTGCATAAATATTTCTGAAATTAAATTTGAAATTTTTATGGCAATCTTGAACATTTTCTTTTAAAATTAATATTAATCTTTATACTTCATAATAGGAAATAGGATGAGAAATACTGCCTGTACCTTATTTCTTATGACAATTTGTGACAAACACATTATAGTTTCCACTTGACAAATGAAGAAAGTGACATGTATAATGTTTAAATAACAGCTTTTTGATATTACCATCTCATTTTTGTCTTCCTTTTTTTATGTGATGTATTACATTTATTGATTTGTGAATACTGTATCATCCTTGCATCTCTGGGATGAATCCAACTTGATTGTGGCTTATGATCTGTTCAATGTATTGCTAGATCTTGTTTGCCAATATTTTGTTGAGGATTTTAGTGTCTACATTTATCAGAGATATTGGCCTGTAGTTTTATTTCTTTGCTGATTCTTTATCTGATTTTGGAATTAGGATCATACTGACCTCATGAAAAGAGGTAGGGAGCTTCCCTCTTCTTGAATTTTTTGGAATAGTTTGAGCAGGACAGGATTAAGCTTTTCATTAAATGTTTGGTAAAAATTGCCTGTCAAGCTGTCTGGTCCAGGGATTCTGTGTGCTGCAAGTTTTTTGATTACTGCTTTAATTTAACTCTGACATAGGTAATAAAATATCAGTTATCCTATGCAGCAATATCTTCACTGATATATCTCCCAGAGCAAGAAATATAAAGGAAAGAATAAACAAATAAGACTACATCAAATTAAAAAGCTTCTGCATGGCTAAAGAAAATATCAGCAAAATGAAAAAGGAACCTTTCAACTGTATGGGAGAACACATTTGCTAATGATACCCTGGAAAAGAGAGTTTGATTTAAAGAATATATAAAGAGCTCATATAACTCCACTTCAAGAAGGCAAACAATCCAATTAAAAATGGGTAAAGTAATTGAATAGACTATACTCCAAAGAGCTCATATAGAGTGTCCATAGACATATGAATGGATGCTCAACATCACTGGCCATCAGAGAGTTGCAAATTAAAACCACAGGGAGATAGTGCCTTACCTATGTCAGCATGGCCATCATTAACAAATCAACAAACAAGTGCTAGTGAGGATGTGGAGAAAAGGGAAACCTGGTACACTGTTTGTGGAAATGCCAACTGGTGCAGTCACTGTGGAAAAACAGTATGGAATTTCCTCAAAAAACTGAAAATGGAACTGCATTTTGACCTAGTGATCCCACTGCTGGAATTATACCCTAAGAATCCTGAAACACCAATTCAAATTAACCTATGCACCCCAATGTTTATAACAGTATTATTTACAATAGCCAAATGCTGTAAACAGCTTAAGTGCCCATCAGTAAATGAGTGGATCAGAAAACTGTGGTACATTTACAGAATGGAATACTATGCACCAGAAAGAATGAAGGAACTCCTACTCTTTGTGATAACAGGGGTGTATAGGCCATGAAATAGTGAAATAGGCCATGTGGTGAAAGACAAATACCATAAGATCTCACTTATAAGTGGAACCTAATGAACAAAACAAACACATGAGTCAAACAGAAACAGTGACATAGAAATAAAGATCAAATTGACAGTGACCAGAGGAGAGAAGCCAAAGAGATAACGGGGGGAAGAAAAAGAGGGGTCTAGTCAAGGAACATGTATAAAGGACCCGTGGTAATGGACAACAAGTTGGGGACAGAATGGGGGCCAGGACAGATGAGAGCAACAGGGGAAAAATTGGGACAACTGTAATTGAACAACAATAAAAAAAGTTAAATAACATCCTTAAAAAACACAGTGATAATGAAAACATTGAAACTCAGGTAGCTGAAAACCCAAATCCTTTCCTTTTAATTTTTAAAATTTAATTTATTTTATATTGTTATTCAAGTAGTGTTCTGTCTTTTCCCCTACAGCTCCCCCGCAACCCCAGCCATCCCAAGCTCCCTCCCATGATTCCACTCCCCCCTTGGTTTTGTCTATGTGTCCTTTATACATGTTCCTGAAAACCCTTCACCCTTTGCTCCCACTATCCCCTCCCATCTCTCCTCTGGTTATTGTCCATTTGTTCTTAATTTCAATCTCTCTGGTTACATTTTGCTTGTTTGTTTGTTTTGTTGATTAGGTTCCACTTAAAGATGAGATTATATGGCATTTGTCCTTCACCACCTGGCTTATTTCACTTAATATAATGCTCTTCAGTTCCATCCATGCTGTAGCAAAGGATAGAAGCTCCTTCCTTCTCTCTGCTGTGTAGTATTCCATTGTGTAAATGTACTATTGTTTTTTTGATCCATTCATTTACTGATGGGCACTTAGGTTGCTTCCAGCACTTGGCTATTGTAAATTGTGCTGTTATGAACATTGGGGTACATAGGTTCTTTTGGGTTGGTGTTTCAGGGGTCTTAGGGTATAATCCCAGCAGTGGAATTGCCAGGTCCAAAGGCAGTTCCATCTTTAGTTTTCTGAGGAAATTCCATACTGTTTTCCTATGTGGTTGCTCCAGTCTACAATCCCACCAACGGTGCACTAGGGTTTCCTTTTTTCCACATCCTCTACAACACTTGTTTATTGCTTTGTTTATGATGGCCATTCCCAATGGTGTGAAGTGGTATCTCATTGTGGTTTTAATTTGCATCCCTCTGATGGGTAGTGATACTGAGCATCTTTTCATATGTCTCTGGACCCTCTGTATGTCTTCCTTAGAGAAGTGTTAGTTCAAGTCCTTTGCACATTTTTTAATTGGCTTTTTTGCCTTCCTGGATTGGAGTCGTGAAAGGTCTTTATATATTTTGGAGATCAAACCCTTGTCCAAGATATCATTGGTAAATATGTTTTCCCATACAGTTGGTTATATTTTCATCTTCATAATAATTTCTTTAGCTGTGCAGAAGAAGTTTTTATTTAGATGAGGTCCCATTTGTTTATTCTTTCCTTTATGTCCCTTGCTCCAGGGTAAATATAAGTGAAAATATTGCTGCATGGAATATCTGAGATTTTCCTGACTATGTTCTCCTGAAGGACTTTTACAGTGTCAGAACTTACATGTAAGGCTTTTATTCACCTTGAAATTATTTCTGTGTATAGCGGAAGTTGGTGATCAAATTTCATTTTTTTTTTTTTTTGCATGTAGCTGTGCAGGTCTCCCAACACCAATTTTTGAAGATGTTATCTGTTCTCCATTCTATACTTCTGCCCCATTTGTCATGTATGAATTGAGCATAGAAACTTGGGTTTATTTCTGGACTCTCTGTTCTGTTACATTAGTCCGTGTGTCTGTTCTTATGCCAGTACCAGGCTGTTTTGATTACAGTGGCCTTGTAATGCAGTTTAATATCAGATATTGTGATCCCTCCTACTACCTTGTTCTACTTTCCCAAAATTGCTGCAGCTATTTGGGGTCATTTATGGTTCCACATACATTTTTGAAGTGTTTGGTAAATATCTGTGAAATATGTCATTGGTATTTTAATAAGAACTGTGTTGAATCTATAAATTGCTTGGGATATTATGGACATTTTGATGATGTTAATTCTTGCAATCCATGAACATGGTATATGTTTCCATTTGTTTGTGTCTTCCTTGATTTCTTTCTTCAGAGTTATGTAGTTTTCTGAGTACAGGTCTTTTACCTCATTGGTTAGGTTTACTCCAAGGTATTTTATTTTTCTTGTTACTATATCAAATGGGATTTTCTTCCTGATTCATGTGTCTGATATTCCAGTGGTGGTATATAAAAATGCCTTTGATTTCTGAATGTTGACTTTGTGTCCCACTGTTTTGCCAAATACATTTATTTAGTTGAGTAGTTTTTTTGGTGATGTCTATAGGATTTTCTATGTACACTATCATGTCACCTGCAAATGATGACAGTGTTTTTTTTCTTCTTTTCCAATTTGGATGCCTTTTAGTTCGTTTCTTGTCTAATTTCTGTGGCTAGGACTTCCAGTACTAATTTGACCAGAAGTGGTGAAAATGGACATCCTTGTGTTTTTCCTGATCTTAGTGGGAAAGTTTTAGTTCCTGTCCATTGAGTATGATGTTGGCAGTAGGTGTCTCATATACAGCCTTTATTACATTGAGAAATGCTCCTTCTATTCCCACTTTGCTGAGTGTTTTAATCATAAATACATAATGTACCTTCTCAAATGCTTTTCCATATCTATTGATATGATCATGATTTTTGTCTTTCCTTTTATTATGTCATATATTAAGTTTATTGATTTGTGAATATTGTACCTTGCATCCCTGGGATAAATTCCACTTGATCATGGGGTATAATCTTTCTAAGGTATTGCTGGATGTGGTTTGCCAATATCTTGTTGAGAATTTTAGCATCAGTGTTCATCAGTGATATTGGCCTGAAGTTTTCTTTCTTTGTCGTGTCTTTATCTGGTTTTGGGACTAGGATGATGCTGGCTACATAAATAGTGTTTGGGAGTCTTCCATCTTCTTGGAATTTTTGGAATAGCCTGTGAAGAATAAGGGTTACCTCTTCCTTAAATGCTTTGAAGAATTCTCCTGTGAAACCATTCCGTCTAGGGCTTTTGTGTGTTAGGAGTTTTTTGATTACTGCTTCAATTTCATCAGCTCTTATGGGTCTTTTCAGGCTTTCTGCTTGTTCTGCAGTCAGTTTTGGAAGATTGTATTTTTCTAGATATTTGTCCATTTTACCTACATTTTCAAATTTCATGGAATATAATTCTTCATAGTAATTTCTTACAATCTTTTGTATTTCAGTGGTATCAGTTGTAATCTCTCCTCTTCCACTTCTGATTGTGTTTGTTTGGGTCCTCTCTGTTTTTTTTCTTGATGAATCTGCCTAAAGGCTTCTTGATTTTGTTTATTTTTCCAAAGAACCAGCTCCAGGATCTGTTGATTCTTAGAATTGTGCTTTTAGTCGCTATGCCATTTAATTCTGCTCTAATCTTGGTTATTTCCTTCCTTCTACTTGCTCTGGGTTTGTTGTTGTTCCTCAAGTTCTTATAGGCATAGGGTTAGGCTGTTTATTTGAAATGTTTCTATCTTTTTTAGGTAGGCCTGTATCACTATGAACTTCCTTATTGGAACTGCTTTTGCTGTGTCCCATAAGTTTTCAATTGTTGTGAGTTCATTTTGTTTGTTTCCAGAAACTTTTGGATTTCTTCCTTGATCTCATTCTTGACCCATTCATTGTTTAATAGCATGCTATTCATTCTCCATGAGTTTGAGTGTTTTTTTTGGTATTTTTCCTTGAGGTTAGTTTCTAGCTTCAGTCCCTTTTGGTCAGAGAAATTCCTGATACAATTTCACTTTTCTTGAATGATGTTGATGCTTGTTTTGTGTCCTATCCTGTGGTCTATCGTTGAAAATGTTCCATGTGCATTTGAAAAGAATGTGTATTTTGTTTCTTTGAGATGAAAGCCTCTATATGTATATCAATTAAGTCCATTTGATCTATAAAACATTGTTCAATGCCATGATATCTTTGTTGAAATTTTGTTTGGAGATCTCTTCATTTATGAAAGCAGGGGGTTGAAATCCCATACTATAATTGTGCTGCTGTCAATACCTTTCTTGACGTCCTCCAAGTTTTTTTTATGTTTCAGGTGCTCCTATGTTGGGTGCTTATATATTTACAATGTTTATGTCTCCTTGATGGATTCTTCCCTTGAGTATTATGAAGTGACCTTCTGGGTCTCTTTTTTATGGACTTTTTTTGGATGCCTATTTTGTCTGATATGAGTTTTGCTACCCCAGCTTTTCTTTCCTGTCCAATTTCTTGGAATATTTATTTCCAGTCTTTTACTTTCAGTCTGTGTTAAGTCTTTTGTTCTGAGGTGGGTCTCTTGTAGACAGCATATGTGGGAGTCATTATTTCTTATCCATTCAGCTATTCTATATCTTTCAACACCATTTGTTGAAGAGGCTATTTGTACTTCATTTTATGTCACTGCACCCTTTGTCAAATATTAATTGACAAAGAGGCTTGGGTTTATTTCTGGCTCACTTCTGTTCCATTGGCCCATGTGCCTGTTCTTTTACCAGTGCCAGGCTTTGTGGATAACAGTGGCCTTGTAACACAATTTGATATTAGGTATTTTAATCCCCCCTACTTTTTTATTCTTTCTCAAAATTGTGAATTTTCAGATCATGTATGGTTTCATATAAATTTTTGAGGTGTTTGTTCTATAGCTGTGAAATATGTCATTGGTATTTTAATAAGGGTTGCGTTGAATGTAAAATTGTTTGGGTACTGTGGACATTTTGATGATGTTAATTCTTCCAAACCTGAACATGGTAGATGCTTCCATTTGTTTGTGTGTTCCTTAATTTTTTTCTTCAGTATTGTGTAGTGTTCTGAGTACAGATCTTTCACCTCCTTGGCTAGGTTTATTCCTACATACTTTATTTTTCATGTTGCTATATCAAATGTATTATTTTCCTGATTTCTGTTTCTGATATTTTATTGTTGGTGTACAAAAATGCCTTTGATTTATGAATATTGACTTTGTATCTTGTTTCTTTGTGAAATTCATTTATTAGATCAACCAGTTTTTTGGTGGAATCTATAGGATTTTTTATGTACACTATGATGTCACCTGCAGTGACAGTTTTGCTTTCTCCTTTCCAATTTGGATGTTATTTGTTTCCTTTTCTTGTCTGATTGCTATGACTAGAAATTCCAAAACTATGTTGAATAAGAGTGGTAAAAGCAGACATCCTTTTCAATTCCTGATCTCGGTGGGAAAGTATGATGTTGGTTGTAGCTCTCTCATATATGGCCTTTATTAGGTTAAAAAAAGTTCCCTCTATTAGCACTTTGCTGATTATTTTGTCATAAATGAGTGATGTGCCATATCAGATGATATTTCTGCATTTATTGATATGATTATGTGATTTTTGAAGTATTACATTTATTGATTTGGGAATATTATACTAGCCTTGCCTTCCTGGGATGAATTCCACTTTATCATGGTGTATGATCTTTTTAATGTACTGCTGGAAGCAGTTTGCCAATGTTTTGTTGAGGATTTTAGCTTCTATATTCATCAGTGATATTGGCCTAAAGTTTTATTTCTCTGTTATGTCTTTGTCTGGTTTTGGGATTAGGAGATGCTGGCTTAATGAAAAGAGTTTGGGAGTCTTTTGTCTTCTTGGAGTTTTTGGAATAGACTGAAGGATAAGTGTTCACCCTTCCTTAAATGCTTTGTAAATTCTCTCGTGAAAGTGTCCAGTTCAGGGTTTTTGTGTGTCAGGAGTTCTTTGATTACTGTTTCAGTTTCATCAGCTCCTATTGGTCTGTTCATGCTTCCTTCTTCTTTTTTATTGGGTTTTGGAAGATTATATTTTTCTAGAACTTTGTCCAGTTCACTTAAGTTTTCAAATTTCTTGGCATAGTGTTCTTCATAGTATTTACTTATAATCCTTTGTGTTTCTATGGTATCACTTATAATCTCTCTTTTTTCATTTCTGATTGTGTTTATTCAGGTCCTTTTTTTTTATGAGTCTGCTTTAAGATTTTCTGATTTTATCTTTTCAAAGAACCAGCTCCAGGCTTATTGATCCTTAGAATTGTGCTGTTAGTCCCTATATCATTTAATTCTTCTCTGATCTTGGTTATTTCCTTCCTTCTACTTACCCAGGGTGTCTTTGTAGTTGTTCCTGCAGTTCTAGTAGGTGTAGGGTTAGTTGTTTATTTGAAATGTTTCTATATTTTCAGGTAGGCCTCTATCATAATGAACTTACCTCTAAGGACTGCCTTCCCTATGTCCCATAAGTGTTGGATTATTGTGAGTTCATTTTCACTTGTTTCTTTTTGATTTCTATCTTGATCTCATTCTTGACCCCATTTTTGACCCCGTTCTTAACCCCATTCATTGTTTAATAGTATGCTATTCAATCTCCATAATTTTGAGTGTTTTTGAGCTTTTTAGTTCCAGTCCATCGTGGTTGGAGACATTAGTTTTTAGTTCCAGTCCATTGTGGTTGGAGAAAATGCTTAAAATGATTTCAATTTTCTTGAATTTGTTGAGCCTTGTTTTGTGGCCTGTCATGTGGTCTATCTTTGAAATGTTCCATGTGCATTTGAAAAGAATGTGTATTTTGTTTCTTTGGGATGAAAGGCTCTATGTATATCAGTTAAGTCTACTTAATTTAGGGCATTGTTCATTGCCACACTATCTTTGTTGATATTTATTTTGGAAGATTTATCCATTTTTGACAGTGGGGTGTGAAAGCCTCCTACAATGATTGTGTTGCTGTCAATATCTTTCTTGAAGTCCTCAAAGATTTTCTTCATGTTTGGGTGCTCCTATGTTGGGTGCATATATATTCACAATGTTTATGTCTTCTTGATGTATTCTTCCCTGAGTATTATGACATGTCCTTCTTGGTCTCTTTTTATGGCTGTTTTTTTTGAAGTCTGTTTCATCTGATATGAGTATTGCTACCACAGCTTTTCTTTCCTGTCCATTTGTTTGGAATATTTGTTTTCAGCCCTTCACTTTCAGTCTGTGTATGTCTTTTGTTCTGAGGTGAGTCTCTTCTGCCAGCATATGTGCGGGTCATGTTTTCTTATCCATTCCTCTATTCTGTGTCTTTTATTGGTGCATTTAATCCAGTTACGGTTAATGTTATTATTGATAAGTACTTGTTCATTGCCATTTTTCCTACCTGTGTTCCTCTCTCTTTCACTGTTTTTCTTCTTGTTCTTAAAGCAAACCCTTTAACATCTCTTGCAGAGCTGGTTTAGAGTGGGTATATTTTTTGATGCTTCTTTTGTCCTGGAAACTCCTTATTTGATCTTACATTTTAATTGAGAGCTTTGGTGGATAAAGTAATCTTGGTTGCAGGCTTCTGGTTCTCATTATGTAGAATATTTCTTGCCATTACCTTCTCGCTTGGGGTGTTCCCATGGAAAAGTCAGCTGCTAGTCTTATTGGACTTCCCTTGTATGGTACTTCTTGTTTTCCCCTTGCTGCCTTTAAGATTCTCTCTTTATCTTGGAATTTTGCCATTTTAATTATACCATGTCTTGAAGTGGGCCTCTTTGGGTTTCTCTTGATTGGGACTCTCTGTGTTTCCTGGATTTGTGTGACTTTTTCTGTTCTCAAATTAAAGAAGTTTTCCTTCATTAATTTTTCAAACAGGTTTTCTATCCCTTGCTCTTCTTCTCCTTCTGGTATCCCTGTAATACAGATACTGTTACATTTCATGTTCTCCTGCACTTCCCTTCATCCCTCTTCACTTTCTGAGCCTCTTTCCCTTTTTCTGCTTTTCCTTGGTGTTTTTTTTTTACTACGTTGTCCTCCAGCTCACTGATTTGATACTCAGCTTCATCGAGCCTGCTTTTGATTCTTTCTACTGTTTTCTTCAGTTAGGAAATTGTATTTCATTTCCTCTTGGCTCTTGTTGATAATTCCTATTTCCTTTTTAATGTTGATATAGTATTCAGCGAGTTCATTGTAGTGTCCTTACAGTTTTTGGTAATTCTCTGTGAGCTCATTGAGCTTCCTTATAACCATTGCTTTGAACTCAATATCTGATAGTTGACTTGCCTGTATTTAATTTAGCACTCCTTGTGATGCTTCCTCCTTTCCTTTCATTTGGGGATTGTTTTTTTGTTTTCCCATTGTTTGTGAGACTCTTCTTGTTAGCCTCTGCTTCTTAAATTTATGTGTTCTGACTCCCGGGATTTATGGTGTGAACTTCTATGATACAAGGCCTGTGAGATTCAGCAGTGTGTCTCCTTGATCTCTTGAGCTCACTGGTCTAGGGCTGTCATTTATGTTGGCTCTCTGTATGTCTGAGTTTTGATTGTTGTTGGGTCTTTCTTTGGTTGGTCCTTCCCACCAGCTGGTTAACTGAGGTTCTCTCCATGCACCACATCTTGTATTCTGTTGTGCAGGTGTGAGCAGGTTGTGTTGAAGCTGGTTCTTCCATGTGTACAAGGTTTTAAGGATTCTCTCTTTCTCTTGTTCATTTGTTTGCTCTGAGTAATTTCTCCATCATTTAGGTGTATTTCCAGATAGGTCCTGGGTTGAGTTAGTGTGGCTTCCACTCCCTCCTTCACCTTCTTCTGTTGTTATCTGTTGGTGGTTCCTTTGTTGGTGAGTTTCCTCTTCCATCAGATATCCTGGTGTTCACAGCTTCCATGTGCTTGTCTGATTTTTCTCTGTCCTCAACAATTTTTGGTCTCCAATCTTCATATATACTGGGGTACTGCTGGCTGTTTGCTTGTTCCTCAGAAGGTTAGCTAGGCATTTCACTCATGTGCAGGGGAAACTGTATCCTGCTCCTGCCTATCTTGCCACCATCTTCCTTCTAGAGATCATGTTTTCCTATCCATTCAACTATTCTGTGTTTTCTGATTGGAGCATTTAATCCATTTACATTTAAGTTTATTGTTGATAGGTACTTATTCATTGACACTTTACTTTCTTCATAGCTGTGTTCCTCTCTTACTCTTTTTTTTTTCCTTTTTCTTAAAGCAGACCCTTTAGCATCTCTTGCAGGGCTGATTTAAAAGAGGTGTACTCTTTGAGACTTCCTTTGTCTGGAGAACACCTTATTATCCCTCTATTTTAATTGAGAACCTTTCTGGATAGAATAGTCTTGGTTGCAGGCCTTTGGTTTTTATTACTTGGAATATTCATTGCCATTCCCTTCTGATTGGAGCATTTCCATTGAGAAGGCAGTTGCTACTCTTATCGGGGCTACCTTGCATGTTGCTTACTATTTCTCCCTTACTGCCTTTAAGATTCTCTCTTTGTCTTGGAATTTGGCCATTTTAATATGATTTGTCTTGAAGTGGGCCTCTTCAGGTTCCAATTCATTGGGACTTTCTGTGTTTCCTGGATTTGTGTGACTTTTTCTCTCATCCAATTAGGGAAGTTTTCCACCATTACTTTTCCAACCATTTTTCTATCCCTTGCTATTCTTCTTCACAATCTGGTATCTGTATTATACAGATATTATTGTGTTTCATGTTGTCCTAAAGTTCCCTTACCACCTCTTCATTCTTTCTCAGTGTTTTTCTTTTCTTGCTCTTTCTTGGTGTTTTTTTCTGCATTGTCCTCCCACTTCCTGAAAGGATCCTCTGATTCATCTAGCCTGCTTTTGATTACTTCTACTGTGTCTTCAATTCAGAAATTCTATTCTTTATTTCCTCTTGGTTCTTGTTGATAGTGTCTATTTCCTTTTTCTTGTTGATATAGCTTGCAGTGAGTTCATCATAGTTTCCCTGTAGTTTTTGGTAATTCTCTGTGAGCTCATGGAACTTCCTTATAACCATTGTTTTGAACTCAATATCTGATAGTTGACTTGTCTCTCTTTCATTTAGCATTCTTTCTGAGGCTTCTTTCTTTCCTTTCATTTAGGGTTTGTTTCTTTGGCTTCTCATTGTTTGTGAGACTCTTCTTGTTAACCTCTGCTTTTTTAAAATAATCTGTTATGGCTTTCTGTGTTAATGGTGTGAACTTTTATGGTAGTAGACCTGTGAGAATCAGTGGTGTAGTCTCCTTAATCTCCTGAACTTGCTGCTTTTGGTCTGTCACTTATGTTGGCTTTCTGGATATATTTGAGTTTTGATTTCTTTTGGGTCTTTCTTTGGTGCATACTTCCTGCCTGGTTAAGTGAGGGTCACTCCACCCACCGTGTCTTCTATGCTGCTGGGCAGGTGCAGATAGGTTGTGTTAAACCTGGTTCTTCTATCAGTCTTATGTTTTGAGGCTTCTCTCTTGCTATTATTCAGTTGTTTGTTCTGGGTAACTTTTCCACGATTTACTTGTAATTCCACATTGATACTAGGTGAAAGTTAGTGTGGTTTCCACTTACTCCTTCACTTTCTTCTGTTATCTTTTGGTGTTTCCTTTGTTGGTGCATGCTCTTTTCCAGAAGGTATACTGGTGTTCAGAGCTTCTGCCCTCTCTTTTATGTGATCAGTTGGAGGAGTAAGGAAAATGGATTATGATAGCAGCAGTGTATTCTATGGGATATAGAGTTCCACCCCATAGAGAAGAGATAGGAGATCCTTTGGATCTGTATAGTGTTAACCATGATATATTACCCAACTAGCCACATTTTAGAAAGTGTGGAATAAAGATAAGACCCTTTTAGAGGAGGGAAGGATTCTGCGTTGAATCCAGAAAACAGTGTGCTTTTGGGAGGTCAGATTATAAGATATAGTGAGAGTATAGTATAGAAATAGTTGTAATGTGGGAGAGAATATAGTTAATCACAACAATAAAAAAAAAGTTCCAGAAGACAGTAAAATGGGCTAAGATCCAGGCGGGGTGCTTTGTAGAATTTACAATTATATAGAACAACAATTATGTACAATAGTACTGGGACAACAATAATACAAGAAAAAATATATGATTTGGATAACAATAATAGAAGGTACATGATCATCCATAGTGTGTTATTGGAACATGAGTGAAATGAAAGAAGGGAAGTTAAAATACAATATAAAAGAGAGAACAAGGAAAAACAGTCGAACAATACAATTAAAGGGAGAAGTAAAATGAAGAATACTAAACAGAAAGAAATTAAATATATTAATAAAATAAAAGAAGTAAACATGATAATACAAATAAGCAATAAAATACCAGTTCAATGGGATAGCAAAGTGAAATTTGTCTCAGTTTCTCAGTTTTGGGAGTTAGCTTTCTGTTCCTCCTTTGGATCTGTTTCTAGACTTTTCACAACTACAGTTCTTATTGTCTCACTTGGGGGGAAAAAGAGACAGAGAAGAAAGAAAAAATATAAGTCTCTTGCTGACTTTAAATCCATTCAGTGAGTTGTGCTGGTCTTCCTGGATGCCATAGGAAGAGGCAGGCTGGACTTTGCTTTTCTCCCTTCTTATGGTTTTGTGAGGATGGGGGCCAGGTCTGGGCCACACTATTCATAGTTGCCCAGCCTCCAGCCCAGGTTCTCCATGAACTGCTGGGCCCTTACTGTCCATGTGTTCCAGGCATGTGTCTTTAACATACCAGTTGTGCCAAGGCCCATGTGGTGCGCCTCCTCCTTGCTCTTTGTGAGCCCGCCATGGCTGGAGCCCACTGCCAGGCAAGAAGCATGAGTCAAACTTGGGTCTGTGGCTCAAATGAGCCTCGAGGTGAGTGGCACCTCTAGCAGCCAGAATCAGCCTCAGGACAAGTGGGAAAATCAGCTGCCTGGAAAGCTGCCTAAATCAAGCTCGTGCATGCAGCTCAAATCCACTGTTGTGTCAATGACCTAAGCCAAGGACAACATACAGAGGGCCTAGAGACATATGATAGGTTTCATAATATCGCTAGCCATCAGAGAGATGCAAATTAAAAGCACAATGAGACACCACTTCACACTAGTCAGAATGGCCATCATAACCAAATCAACAAACAATAAGTAAAGGTGAGGATGTGGAGAAAAGGGAACCCTAGTGCACTGTTGGTGGGAATGCAGACTGGTGCAGCCACTGTGTAAAACATGTGGAATTTCATCAGAAAACTAAAAATGGAACTGTCTTTTGACCTGGCAATCACACTGCTGGGTTTATACCATTAGAATCCTGAAACACTAATTCAAAAGAACCTATGTACTCCAATGTTCATAGTAGCACAATTTATACTAGCCAAGTGCTGGAAGCAACCTGAGTGCCCATCAGTAAATGAGTGTATAAAAACTATTGTACATTTACACAATTTATACTACACAGCAGAAAGAAAGAAGGAGCTCCTCCCCTTTGTGACAGCATGGATGGAATTGGAGAATGTTATGCTAAGTGAAGTAAGACAGGTTGAAAGACAAATACCATACGACCTCACTCATAAGTGGAACTTAATTGACAAAACAAACTTATATTTGCTTAAGCAAAACATAACCAGAGACATTGAAATAAAGAAGAAACTGACAGTGACCAGCGGGAGGTGGAAGGAAAATAACAGGGGAAAGAAGGGAAAAGGGTATGAAAGAACATGTATAAAGGACTCATGGGCAAAGCCATAGTGGGGTAGGATTGAGGGTGGGAAGTGGGAGTGGATGGGACAGAGGAAAGTGTTGGTGGGCAAATGGGGACAATTGTATTGGAAGATCAATTAAAAAATCTCAAAAATTTTTAAAAACCTGTAAAATTAATGGAAACAAACTAAACAGAAAGAAAGGGGAAAATATAACAAAAAATGAATAAAGTGCAAGTTCTGAAGGATAGAATAGTGAATTTTTCTCAGCTGTTGGTGTTAGCCTTCTGCCTTCTTTATGGCTCTGTCTTTGATCTTCACACAACTCCAGGTCTTATTGTCTTACACTTGAAGAAAAGACAAAACATCTCATGTTGACTTTGAACCTGCCAAATGGGTTTTGTTGGTCTTCCTTGATGCTGCAAGCAGAGGGGGACTGGGCTCTGTTTTTCCTTTCCTCTCATTCCCTAAGGTTGGGGTTTCAGTCTGGGCTATAATAATCACAGGTGCCCAGTTTCCAGCTTATGCCATCAGAACATTGTGCAGTCCACACTGTCCACTGCATATATGTGACAGATCAGTGCATATAATCCACCTCATTGAGCAACACTTTGATTAGTCCATGAGGTGCACTGAGTGGGAGCAAATTGCCCTCCTCCTTTGCTGGCCTGGGTGCTGTATCTGCACAAAGCCCCTTAAGGGCAGTTTAGTTCCTGTATTGAATTAAGTCTCTGTGGGCACTACTACTTCTCTGTGTCCCTGCTGCCCACCTTTGACCTTCCATGAGGCACCCTGAGTGGGAACAAATTACACCCCCTCCTCCCTCTTTGATGGCCCAGCCACTGTGCAGTAAAGTTCCTTGCATAATGGCTGAAAGCCTTTTTTGAGTGAATCCCCCTTGTGTGTGGCTGGAGGTTTTCAACACATGCCCAGCTTTCCACACAGACAACTCTCTGACCAGTCCAGAGACTATCTGGATCACAGCCAATCATGACCCATCTCTTCTCCCATCTCCAGGTGTCACTCAGCGCCCCATTTTCTCTGGTAATGTCTCGGCCAGTGACAGCCACTCCAGCAGGATACACTGCCAGCTGAGTGTCTCCTACTGCGTCTTTATTCCCCCAACGACTTTAACTATCCAGGTGTCTCTTGGCAAGGGTCTGTGAATATGCCACTCTTGGAGGAGAGGGAGCTGCTACATTACAACCACTGACCCAGCTCTCTTCCAAGGCTCCTGTGGAAGTCACAGTATCTAGTGCAGGATCTGGGGACCTTCCCGTCAACCTGCAAAATATTACTATCCATTTTTAAAGATCCTCTGCAACCTTTGGCCTCCCAACTTCCTATAAGCTGGAATTCTGTTGGCTGTCCACTGTTTTTTTGAAGATCAGCTAGGTGTCCCAGTTGGGTACACAAGCAAGTGGGTTCAGCTCCCACCTACTTCATCACCATCTTCTGGCCTTCCAGATACAGAGTTTAAAATAATGGTTATAAAGATGCTCAAGGATATTAGAAGAATGGATGACCTTGTGAGAACTTAAACAAAGAGATGGTAAGTATTAAAAATGACATAGAAACCATAAAAAAAGAACCAGACATAAATGAAGGATACAATATCCAAATTGAAAAATATAGTAAAAGGAATCAACAACAGGTTAGATGAAGCAGAGGATCAAGTCAATGACTTAGAGGACAAGTTAACAAGATCAACCCCAAAAAATGAAAAATAAAAAAGACAACAGAAACAAAGAAAAACTAAGGAGCCACTGGTACAACAACAAGCATAATGATGCTGCATCACAGGAATACCAGAAGGTGAAGAAAGTGAGGAAGGGATAGAAAAGCTGTTTGAAGAAATAATGGCTACAACTTTCTTAAACTTGTGAAGGAAAAGGTCACACAAATTTGGGAAGCACAGAGAGTCCTGATCAAGATGAACTGTGAGAGACTCACACCAAGACACATCATAATTAAAATGGCAAAAGATAAAGACAAAGAGAATCCTAAAGGCAGCAAGAGAGACAGTTAATTACCTACAAGGGAGCTCCTATATGATTGTCAGCTGATGTCTCAACAGAAACACTTCAGGCCAAAGGTTTCATGAATTATTCAAAGTGATTAAAAGTAGGGACATACAAGCAAGAGTACCCAGAAAGGCTATCCTTTAAATTAAAGGTAAAATAAAGAGCTTTCAAGACAAAAGAAAGCTAAAGGATCTCATTACCACCATGCCAGTATTGCAAGAAGTGTTAAAGGGATTGCTTTAAAAGAAGAAGAAATAGAGTGAAGAGCATAAACATAAAGAAAAAGTGGAAATAAATAAATACCTATCTATAACAACCTTCCAGTCAAAAAAGCATAGGGTAGCTGAATTGATAAGAAAACATGACCTTTATATATGCTGTCTACAAGAGACTCCCCCCCCCTTGGAACAAATAATTCAAAAAGGATTAAAGTGGAGGCATGGAAGAAAATATTCTATGGAAATAGAAACAAACAAACTTTGAGAGAGCAAAACTTATATGTGATAAAGTAGACTTCAAAACAAAGGCCGTAACAAGAGACAAAGATGATTAAAGAGGTTAATTCAACAAAAGGATATAACCCTTGTAAACATATATGTACCAAATATAGGAGCACCCAAATAAATAAAAAAAATATTGGTGATCTTTAAGGAAATGGTTGAGAGCAACACAGTCATAGTAGGGGATTTTAATACCCCACTGTCATAGATTATCCAGACAAAAAGAATCAACAAGGGAACAGTGATCTTAAACAACACAATAGATTAAATGAATTTAGTTGATATATACAGAATATTTCACCCCAAAAGCAGAACATATGTTCTTCTCAAGTACACTCTACTTGGAACACTCTAAAAAATAATTACATTTTAGGACACAAAATAAGTCTTAACAAATGCAAGGAGATTGAAATCGTCTCAAGCATTTTCTTGGATCACAAATCAACCTCAATAAAAAGGCTCAAAGCCATTCAAATACATGGAGGGTAAAGCGCATGTTGTCAAACAATAAATGGGTTATCAATGAGATCAAGGAAAAAGTAAAAAATTATCTGGAAAAAATGGAAATAAACATACAACAACCCAAAATTGATGGGACACAGCAAAAGCAATCCTAGTAGGTAAGTTCATAGCATTAAAGTACTATCTCAAGAAGACAGAAATATGTCAAATAAAACAAAACAAAACAAAAATAACCATACTCCTGATAGAACAACAAACAAGAACAACAACAAAAAAAGCCCAGAATAAGTAGAAAGAAGGGAATAATAAAGATCAGAGCAGGAATTAATGACATAGAGACTAAACAAACAATACAAAAAATCAGTGAAAATAAGAGCTGATTCTTTGAAAAGATAAGTAAGATTGACAAACATTTACCAGAATCATAAAAAAGAGAGAGGAACCAAATAAATAAAATCAGAAATGAAAGAGAACTAACAATTGATATCACATAAATATAAATGATTATAAGAAAATGCTAGGAATATATGGCAAGAAATAGGACAAACTGGGCAAAATGGATAGATCTTGATAAGCATACAATCTTCCAAAACTAAATAAGGAAGAATTAGAAAACCTGAATAGGGACCTTCTGCTTCCTGAGCTCAGGCAAACACACCTACTGAATGTGATCCCCGGGCAGGAGTGCCCAACTCAACCAGCTCCAGGGCACTGGAGATGACAGTGAATAAAAGGTCCAGGATGATTACCAACCAATGACTCCCAACAGTATGATAATGAGCTAAGAGTTATTTTTCTATGCCACCATAACCTGCCACACCACCAACTGGAATGTCCCAGGCTCATGTTTTATCCATCTTGACTTTCATTTCCAGGTTTGACCATGAGTACACATTCTTGCTCAAAAATATGGCTGTGCTGTAGAAGTTATACTAGAGCAGGAGTCCAGCTCCCTAAGATGGTAGGCTGCAGATGCATTCCTGCCTTTATGCTGACACTGAACTGAGAGTCATTTTCTACAGCCCTCACACTTTTCACATCAGCAGACAAATGCTAATGTGATGAAGTCACTTGCCCAAGGTCACCACAGTGAACTTTGAGTGTTTGGTCCATAAGCTTCCCCTTCAGCTGCCAATAAAAAGAAATTTTTGGTAACCATGGACACACAGAAAAAAACAGCTTCGCCACAATGTGACTGGTACAGAGAGCAAAGGAGACATGAGAGGTCTGGCTGGGCTTCCATGGGTGGCAGCTTAATTGCTGGAGAAATATTTCATTAGCTGGGAGGTTCCTCCTAAGAAGTATGGGGTCTAAACATCAAGCTGGGCTCCCTAGTCTAAAGCACTAGAGCTGGAAAGGAACCCAAATAACATCCAGCTGTCAAATGCATCAGGGTTTCTGTCTGCCAGGAAGAGATGCCTGAAGTTACAGAGAGCCTTTTAAGGGGCCAATGTATAAAATTTCTTTTGCAGCCATTTATGCCAGGCTCTGGCAGAGGGGATAAGAGTAGACTAGAGATGCTTGAGGAGAGACTGGGGATGTTGTCTTTGGGAAGAGAACTGAGGGAGCAACCACCAGGACCCCAGTGCTGAGTCATCCCCCATACTGTAGGAGCCATCTTGCACAAACTGGCCACTCCCATCCAAGTGGAATCAGACTGAGGGGAAGCAATAGCCTGACTTGCAAGAATTACTCTGCCCCACACTGTCACGCTTAAGCCCGACTGATGATTATAGAGTGATTAGAATAACAATTGAAGGATTCAGCAATAGACTGTGGATCCCTGGTAGTCTCAAAGAGGTTGCCTAAAGCCAGAATGGGACACCATCTGAAATTACAAGAGGAAGATCCAGAAAGAAAAAAATAGTGCATCTGCACAATGGTATACAAGATGTGGTGGGTAGTGTGACTCTCAGCCAGCCAGAGGAAAGTACCCACCAAAGAACAACCAAACAATGATCAAAACTTAATTACAACCAGAGAGCCAACATAAACAGCATAAAGTGTCTCAAAATACCATCAAGTTAAGGAGATCAAGGAGATAGCACCACTGAATCCCACATGTCTTCTAACATAGAAGTTTATACCATGAAGACAGGAAGTCAAAGTAGATCAATATAAGAAGCAGGAACAGGCAAGAGTACCTAAAATGAGAAGATAAAGAAACACCCCCCCACCCAGCCTAAAGGAAAGGAGGAATACCCCAAAACAGTGCTGAATGAAATAGAGGTAAGTAAATCATCAGATATTGAGTTCAAAATAATGAGTATAAGGAACATCAATGAGCTCAGTGAAAACTACAAAGAACTCCAGGGAAGCTACAAAAAGCTTACTGTGAACTACATCAGCATGAAAAAGGACATAGACATTATGCATAGGAGCCAGGAGAAATGAAGAATACAAATTCTGAATTGAAGAACACAGTAGAAAGAATTAAAAGCAGGCTAGATAAAGCAAAGGATCAAACAGCAAGCTGGAGATCAAGGTAGAAAAAAATTATCAGACCAAGTAAAAAAATTTTAAAAAGACTCAAAAAGACTCAAAACCAACTACAAAACTCTCAAAAAATGCTTTTAGGAAGCTGTAGGATAACATGAAATGTAATAATATCCATATCATAGGAATACCAGAAGGAGTAGAAGAGGAGCAAGACATAGAAATCTTGTTTGAAAAAGTAATGATAGAAAATATTCCTAATTTCATGAGAGAAAAGGTCACACAAGTCCAGGAAGCACAGAGGGTGAAAATAAGATGAAAAAGAGCTTCACACACACACACACACACACGGCTAAAAGAACACATCTCCACCAAACCAGCATTGCAAGACATGGTAAAGAGACTTCCTTAGGATAAAAAAAGAGGGAGAAAACACAAGTACAAAGGGGAAAAATGACAATGAATAAGTACCTATCAATAATATCCTTAAATGTAAGTGAATTAAATGCTCCAATCAAAAGACATGGGGTAGGGGCTTCTGGCCAAGATAGAAGTGTAGGTAGACATATTGTGCCTCCTTGCACAACCAAAAGGACAACAATTTAAAAACAAAAAACAACCAGAACTGACAGAAAAATTGAACTGTATGGAAGTCCAATAACCAAGGAGTTAAAGAAACATTCATTCAGATGGGTAGGAGGGGTGGAGACAGGCATCCGGGCAGAGAGAACTCAAGCAAAGCAGCTGCTGGAGGACCAACATGGGCGAGGTGGTGGCTGGCAGACTAGGCAAGGCAGCAGCTGGTGGAGTGGGCAGTGCCACATTCAAGTGCAGATGGACCAGGAGGAGCAACTGGGGAGTGAAACAGACTGCACAGCCCAGGGTTCCAGCAGGGGGAAATAAAACCTCAAACCACTGAGTGAAAAGACCAGTGGAGGTTGAGGCAGCAGCAGGAGAAACTCCCAGCCTCACAGGAGAGTTCGTTGGAGAGACCCACAGGATCCTAGAATGTACACAAGACCACCCACTTGGCAATCAGCACCAGAGGAGCCCACTTTGCTTGTGGGTAGTGTCAGAAGTGACTGAAATCCAGCAGAGAGCAAAGCAAGTGCCATTGTTCTCTCTTGAACCCCTTCCCCACATGCAGCATCACAGCACAGCAACGTGGGTTGTCCTACCCTGGTGAACACCTAAGGCTCCACCCTTTACCACATAACAGGTGTATTGAGACCAAAAAAAGAATGGCGCCAATGAAAAAAACAAATCAAAGCTCCAGAAAAAATACAACTAAGTGACAAAGACATAGCCAAGCTATAAGATGCACAGTTCAAAACACTGGTAATCAGGATGCTCACAGAATTGGTTAAGTTTGGTTGCAAATTAGATGAAAAAATGAAGGCTATACTAAGGGAAATAAAGGAAAATATACAGGGAACCACTAGTGGTGGGAACGAAACTGGGACTCAAATCAATGGTATAAACCAGAAGGAAGAAAGAAACATCCAACCAGAAAAGAATGAAGAAACAAGAATTCAAAACAAAAAAAAAAAATGAGAGGCTTAGAAACCTCCAGGGCACCTTTAAATGTTCCAACAACAGAATTATAGGGGTATCAGAAGAAGAAGAGAAAGGGCAAGAAATTAAAAACTTATTTGAAAAAATAGTTTTTATTCTGGGGAGAACTTCCCCAGTCTGGCAAAGGAAATAGACTTCCAGGGAGTCCAGGAAGCTCAGTGAGTCCCAAAGAAGTTGGGCCCAAGGAGAAACACACCAAGGCACATCATAATTACATTTCCAAAGATTAACCATAAGCAGAGAATTTAAAAGCAGCAAGAGAAAAGGTGACAGTTTCCTACAAAGGAGTTCCCATAAGACTGTCAGCTGATTTCTCCAAAGAGACCTTGCAGTCAAGAAAGGGCTGGAAAGAAGTATTCCAAGTCATGAAAGGCAAGGACCTATATCCAAGACTGTTCTATCCAACAAAGCTTTCATTTAGTATGGAAGGGCAGATAAAGTGCTTCCCAGATAAGGTCAAGTTAAAGTAGTTCATCATCACTAAGCACTTATTATAGGAAATGTTCAAGAGATTATCTAAGACAAAGATAAAAAATATGAACAGTAAAGTGACAGCAAACTTATAGTTATTAACAGCCACACCTGAAACAAAAACAAAAGCAAACTAAGCAAACAACTAGAACAGGAAGAGAACCACAGAAATGGAGATCACATGGAGGGTTATCAACAGGGGAGTGAGTGGGGGAGGGAGGGAGAAAAGGTACAGAGAATAAGTAGCATAAATGGTAGGTAGAAAATAGACAGGGGCAGGGTAAGAATAGTATAGGAAATGTAGAAGCCAAAGAACTTGTATGACCCATGGACATGAACTGAAGGGGGGAATGTGGGTGGGAGGGCTTGTGCAGGTTGGAGGGGAGTGAATGGGGCAAAATGGGGTAATCATAATAGCATAATCAATAAAATACATTTTAAAAAAAGACTTAGGGTAGCTGAATGGATAAGAAAATATGACCTGCATATAGGCTGTTTACAAGACACCCACATCAGAAGAAAAGGTCTAAACAGTCTGAAAATGAAGGGATGGAAAAAAAATATTCCAAGTAAATGTACATGAAGAAAAGTTAAGATAATAATACATGTGTCAGAAAAAATAAATTTTGAATCCCTGGCTGGCGTAGCTCAGTGGATTGAGCGCAGGCTGCAAACCAAAGTGTCGCAGGTTCAATTCCCAGTCAGGGTACATGCCTGGGTTGTGGGCCATGGCCCCCAGCAACTGCACATTGATGTTTCTCTCTCGCTCTCTCTCTCTTTCTCCCTTCCCTCTCTAAAAAAATAAATAAAATCTTAAAAAAATAAAATAAATTTTGAAACAAAGACCATAAAAAGAGACAGAGGAGGACACTGTATAATATACTTAAGGGAACAATCCATCAAGAAGACAACCTTTGTAAACACATATGCACCTGACATAGGAACACCAAAATTTATAAGGAAAATATATAAGGAAAATCTTGGAAGACTTCAGGAAGGATGTTGACAGCAACACACTCATAGTAGTGAATTTTAACACCCTACTGTCAAGAGTGAAAGATCTTCCAACCAAAGAATCAACAAGGATGTTGTGGCATTGAACAATTCTAGATCAAGTGGGCTTTGATATTTACAGAACCTTTCATTTTTTTTAAGATAGACCACATAGTATGTCACAAAACAATCCTCAACAAACTCAAGAAAATTGATATAATATCAAGTCTTTTTGTGAATCACAATGGCTTGAAACTAGAAAATAACCTCAAGGAAAAAACTCAAAAATATTCAAATTCATGTAGACTGAATAACATGCTATTAAATAATGAATGGGCTAACAATAAGATCAAGTAAGAAATATAAAGTTCCTGGAAACAAATGAAGATGAACACACAACAGTTCAAAACCTATGGGTCACAGCAAAAACAGTCCTGAGAGGGAGGTTTGTAGAAATACAGGCTTACTTAAAAAGATAGAAAATTTTCAAATAAAACAACCTAACCCTACATTTACAAGCACTAGAGGAACAACAACAAATCAAGCCAAGGGTGAATAGAAAAAAGGAAATAACCAAGATCAGAGCAGAATTAAATGGTATAGAGACTAACAAAAAATTAAAAGAGCAATAAATCCAAGATATGGTTCTTTGAAAAGATAAACAAAATCAACAAGCCTTTAACCAGATTCATCAAGAAAAAAAGAGAAGACTCCCCAAAATAAAATCAGAATAAGAGGAGAAGTTACAAATGATACCATAGAAATACAAGGATTGTAAGAAATTAATATGAACAACTATATGCCAAGAAACTTGAAAACCTGGGTGAAATTGAAAAATTTCTAAAAACATAATCTTCCAAAATTCAATCAAGAAGCATTACAAAACCTGAATAGATCAATAATAATTAGTGAAATTGAAGCAGTAAAACAAACAAACAAACAAACAAACAATTTTCTTGGCACACAAAACCCCTGGACTGGATGACTTCACAAGAGAATTGCACCCAACTGTCAAGGCCACTGACTGGCAGTGACCTCAGAACGTTGTGTATGGCTCGTTGAAAAACGAGAAAAACATACACACAGACAACCAGGTCCTGCGGGGAAGTAGGAATGGAATGGCCACTCTCTCTAGTGGGGACCACCTCACTCCCCTGCCAGAGAGGCTTTTTATTGGTTGCATTTGCATAAGAATTCAGATAAAGCTCCTTACTCATTGCTAGGAAGTAAGGATCAAACAATAGATAACAAGGAAGTATGAGGGCCTATTTTGAGTCAGGGTCAAAGAGCTGGAAGACTTTAAGGAACAAACTTACTTCTTCCTTGGACCCTTATCATTCAACTGAGAGCATTCTAAACAAAGCAGGTTTCACAGGATTTTACATATTCTTTCTTAGGCCTGATCACCCGGGGAACCCGCCCTTCCAGCAGAGCTTCACCACCCTGTCATTGTTTCAGGCTTAGGTGGAGCAAGGGAAGTAAGGCAGCCAAGAGATAAGGAGATTTTCTCACAGACAACGAAGACTTAGGCTTTGTCAAAGCCGAGGGTTGAGGGTCCATCACCCCCTTTTGCTGTAGCCCCCAAAGTCCTTCCTTGGGTGCCTCCCACATGACTGTGTCAGTCTTAGATCATTCCCCTCTTCGGGAATCTTACCCATCATTGGATAACCGACCAAGCATTGGGGGCCAGGCAGGGTGAAGTAAAAGGAGCAGATGTGGCACTCCTGCCAGGGAGATAAGCTTTTGTCTCCTTGTTGGCTTATGGACCAAGGCCATTCCTTCCCTCTTCAGCCTTAGCCTTGGCGGGGGTTACAGCTTCTGATACCAGGCAGGGTGGTTCCCAATGTTGGTAATAAGGAAATTAAGAACTAAATTTAACCTTAGTAAACAAGAACCACATTGTAGCTAAAAAGAAATGATAAAAGAGACAAAGTGCAGTTAAGCAAACATCCTCTGTCGAGCAGATGCTCTCCCCTGGGTAGGCTAGATAAGCAATGCTTTGTAGTTTTAATGAGAAAATAAGAACCTAGCTAGCTAAAGCCAGGAGATTACTAGGTTAATGAACAAACATCCTGCCTTCCCACCTTATGCAAGAATGCTTGGTTTGAAATTCCTGGGCGCGGTCTTTGTAAGCGAATTGCTAACTGCCACGTCTGCTTCTGTATAACGCTTGCTTGCCCACCCCTATATAAGGACGTAGATGTAAGCGCTCGGTGCGGCTCTCGGCTCTCGTTTGCAGCTCCTTGTGGGCACTATGTCGCTGGACACTTTGAGAGTTCGCACCTGCGCAGGTTAAACTTGGCCAATAAAGTAACATCTCTGATACCCTGAAAGTCTCCGATATTTGTTCTTGCATTTGCTGGATGCTACACACAACACCAAACATTTAGGGAAGAGCTAACTGTTATCTTCAAACTGTTTGCAAAAAATTCAAGAAGAGGGAAAACTCCTGGACTCTTTTTATGAAGCCAACATTATCCTAATCCCCAAATCAGATAAAGACACAAGAAAGAAAGAAAACTACAGGCAAATATCACTAATGAATGCATATTCTAAAATCCTGAACAACATATTGGCTAACTTGATCCAGAAACATGTTAAAAAGATCATACAAACATAATCAAGTGGGATTCATCCCAGGAACACATAGATGATACAATATTTGCAAATCAATAAATGCCATATATATACACACACACACACACACACACACACACACACACACACACACACACACACACACATATATGTGAATGTCCATAGTTAACAAATGAACAAATAACAAGTGCTGGTGAGGTTGTTGAGGAAAGGGAACCCTAGTGCACTGCTGATGGGAAAGCCGACTGGTACAGCCACTGTGGAAAACAGTACAGCATTCCCTCAAAAAACTAAAAATGGAACTGCCTTTTGACCCAGTGATTCCACTGCTGGGATTTTACTCTAAGAATCCTGAAACACCAATTCAAATGGACCTATGCACCCCAAGTTCATAGCAGTGTTATTCACAACAGCCAAGTGCTAGAAATAGCCTAAGTGCTCATCAGTAAATGAGTGGATAAAAAAAAAACCAAAACTGTGCTACATTTACACAATGGAATACTACAGAGCAGAAAGACAGAACGCATTCCCTTCATGACAGTATGGATGGAATAGGTGAGTATTAAGCTAAGTGAAAGAAGACTGGTGGTGAAAGACAAATAGCATACATCTCACTTATAAGTGGACCCTAATGAACAAAAGGAAAAAAAAAACAAGAAAAATAGAAGCAGAAGCACTAAAATGAAGAACAAATTGATAGGGAACCAAGGGGAGAGGCGAAGTGGATAAGGTAGGAAAGAAGGGGAAGGGTCCAGCTAATAAACAAGTATAAATGATCCATGGACATGTACAACAGTGTCAGAATTGACTGTGGGTGTGGTGGGGGCATGGGAAAATAATAGGGAAAAATTGGGACAACTGTAATAGAACAACAATAAAAGAAAAGAAATAAAACCTGAATTGACCAATAACAACTAATGAAATTGAAGCAGTCCTGGACTAAATTGATTCACAGTCAAATTTTACCAAACATTCAAAGAACTAACACACTATTCCAAAATTTCAAGAGTAGGAGAACTCCTAATTTCTTTTATGAGGCATGCATTATCTTAATTCCAAAATGTATAAAGACACTAAAAAAAAGGGAGGGGACTATAGACCAATATCCCCAATGCTAAAATTCTTAATAAAATATTAACAGTATCCTGCAATACATTAAAAAACTTATACACCATGGTCAAGTGGGATAAATCCCACAGATACAAGGTTGGTACAACATTTGTAAATCAATGAGTGTGTTACACCACATAAGCAAAAGGAACAATAAAGATCACGTGATCATATCAATAGACACAGAAAAAGCATTGAATAAAAGCATCCATTTATGATAAAAACTCTCAGCAAAGTTTGAATAGAGGGATTATACCTCAACATAACAAAGGTCATATATGAACAAACTACAGCCAAGATCATAGGCAAAACTAAAATCATTTCTCTTAAGGTCAGAACAAGGTACAGCTGTTTGCTTTCACTACTCTTACTCAACATAGTACTGGAGGTCTAAGACACAGCAATCAGATTAGAAGAAGAAATAAAAGGCATTCATATTGCAAAGGAGGAAGTAAAACTGTCATCATTCACAGATGACATGATACTGTACATAACCCCCCCCCACCCCAGAGACTCCACAATCAAACTGCTGGAACTAATAAATAAGTTCTACAAAATAGCAAGGTACAAATTTAACATACAAGCTGTGGCACAAATAATGCCCCTTTTTGTTACAAAATCTTTTATTGCAAAATCATAAGCATGTAATTCTGTAACAGGCAATATCATACTCAAGCACACCATATGACATCTTAGGTGAAATGTTCAAATTAAAACTATAAATTATTGCACCCATATTATGACCCTACCAACTATACTTAAGCAGTATTCTTCTGCTGGACGCTGTATAGAAATTGATGGCATTTTTCAAAAAAATATTTTAATTGTTGTTCAAGTACAGTTTTCTGTCCTTTACTCCCATTCCAGCCCACCCACCCATCTCTCTCCATCTCCCTCTGATTTACATCCCCCCCAGTTTATGTCCATGTGTCCTTTATACTTGTTCCTATATACCCTTTTCCTGAATACCCCTGAAATTCCCCTGAAATTCCCTCCCCTCTCCCTCTGGTCATTGTCAGCCTGTTCTCTATTTCAGTGTCTTATGTTATATTTTGCTTGTTTGTTTGTTTTGTTTATTAGGTTCCTGTTAAAGGTGAGATCATATGGTATTTGTCTTTCACTGCCTGGTTTCTTTCACTTAGAATGATGCTTTCCAGTTCCATCCATGATGTTGCAAAGGGTAGGAGTTCCTTCTTTCTTTCTGATGCATAGAATTCCATTGTGTAAGTGTACCATAGTTTTTTTATCCATTCATTTGCTGATGGGCACCTAGGTTGCTTCCAGCACTTGGCTACTGTAAATTGTGCTGCATTTTTATACACCAACAAAAAACTCTCAGAAAGCGAGTCTAAGAAAACAATCACAGTTACTATTGAAACAACAATAAGATAACCAAGAATAAATTTAAACAAGGAAATAAAAGACTTGTACTTGGAAAATTATAGAACACTGAAGAAAAATTGAGGGAGATACAAATAAGTAGAAGCATAAAATGTGTTTATGGATTGAAAGAATTAACATAATTAAAATGTCCATACTATCCAAAGCAATCTATATATTCAATGCAATTCTTCTCAAAATACCAATGTCATATTTCACAGATCTAGAATAAATATTTCAGAAATTTACGGGAATAAAAAAAGACCCTGAATAGCTTTGGCAATCTTGAGAAAGAAAAACAAAGTTGTAGGTATTATTATATCTGACATTAAACAATTCTATAAGGCAGCTGTAATCAAAACAGGCTGTTACTGGAATAGGAACAAGCATATAAATCAATGGAACAGTTCAGAGATTAATACATCCACAAAATAAGTCTATGCCCTTATGGTAAATTCATATCTGACATAGGAGGCAATAGCATACAATAGAATAAAGACAGTCTCTTCAATAAATTGTATTGGAAAAAATGGATAGCTACATAAACAAATAAAACTAAACCACCAAGTTATACCATACACAAGAATAAACTCAAAATGGATAAAAGACTTAAATATAAGTCATGAAACAATAAAAATTCTAGAAGGAAACATAGGCAGTAAAATTTCAGATATCTCTTATAGCAATATTTTTGCCAATATTTATTCTAGTGCAAGGAATACAAAGGAAAAATTAACAAATGGAACTATATCAAATTAAAAAGCTTCTATACAACTAAAGAAACCATCAACAAAATTAAAAGGGAACCCACTGTAGGGGAGAACGTATTTGCCAATATATCTGATAAGGTTTTAATTTCTGAAATATATAAAAAACTCATACAGCTCAACACTAGAAAGATGAACAATCCAATTAAAAAACAAGGGAAAATCCCTGAATAGACAGTTCACCAAAGAAAACCTGCAATAGACCAATAGGCACATAAAAAGATGCTCAACATCAGTAATCATCAGAGAGGTGTAAATTACAGCCACAATGAGATATCTCATCCCATCTGCCAGAATAGCTACCATCAATGAATCAACAAATAACAAGTGCTGAAGAGGATGTGGAGAAAAGGGAACCTTAGTACTTATGGAGGGAATGCAGACTGGTACAGACACTGTAGAAAAAACAGTATGACATTTCCCCCCCAAATTAAAAATTGAACTCCCTTTTGACCTAACTATTCTATTTCTGGGACTATATCATAAGAAATTCAAAACACTGATACAAAAGAATACAAGTACCCCTATATTCATATTTACAATACCCAAGGTATGGAAATGGAAACAGTGCCCATCAGTAGTAGATGAGTGGATAAAAAAAAACATGGTACATTTACATAATGGAATATTACATGGCAGTAAATAAGAAGGAGCTCTTACCTTTTAAAACATGGGTGGACCTAGAGATTATTATGCTAAATGAAATAATCTACTCAGTGAAAGGCAAATACATAATCTCATTTATATGTGGAATCTAATGAATAAAATAAACTCACAAACTAAATAGAAAAAGAGGCATAGATATATGGGGCTGACTGATGGTTGTCATAGGGGAAGGAGAGGGGGACTGGAAGAAAGAAAGTGAATGGGGTAGCCAAAGAACATATATGCATGACCCATGGACATGGACAACCATGTGTGGTGGCCTGAGAGAGGGATGAGCAGGGGCTGGATGGAACTGGGAAGAGGGGGAAGAAATGGGGACAACTGTAATAGTGTTACAATAAAAAATACAAAATGAAATACAATTTAAAAGACACCCAAATTGGAAGGAATGAATTAAAACTATTCATAGATGACCAGAACTATATACAGAAAATTCCAAAAGAATTTCCTAAAACGACTAAATGTAATAAATGAATTCAACAAAATTGAAGAATATAAGATAATGCACACAAAAATTGTTTCTATATACTAGGAATAAACAATTAAAAATAAATTAGTAAAACAATTCACTTATAATATTATATAAACAGTAAAATACCAGGAATAAAATTAACAAAGGAGATGAAAGACTTGTTCACCAAAAGCTGGAACACATTGCTGAAGAAATTAAAGAAGACTTATACAAATGGAGAAACTTCCAAGTCTATAGACAGGAAGACTTAATATTGTTTTTTTTTAATTTTTCTTTTTCTAATTTTATTTTAATCATTGCTCAAGTACAGTTTTCTGTCCTTTAATCCCATCCCAGCCCACCCACCCATCCCTCCCCACCATCCTCCCATTTCCACCTGCCCTAATTTTTGTCCATGTGTCCTTTATACTTGTTCCTGTAAACCCTTCCACTTTTCCCCTGAAATTCCACTGAAATGCCCTCCCCTCTCACCCCTGAACACTGTAAGCCTGTTCTCTATTTCAGTGTCTTTGGTTATATTCTGCTTCTTTGTTTTGTTGATTAGGTTCCTGTTAAAGGTGAGATCATAGGGTATTTGTCTTTTACTGCCTGCCTTATTTTACTCAGCATAATGCTTTCCAGGTCCATCCATGCTGTTGCAAAGGGTGGGAGCTCCTTCTTTCTTTCCATTGCATAGAATTCCATTGTGTAAATGTACCATAGTTTTTTGATCTATTCATTTGCTGATGGTCACCTAGGTTGCTTCCAGCACTTGGCTATTGTAAATTGTGCTGCTATGAACATTGGGGTACATAGGTTCTTTTGGATTGGTGTTTCAGGGTTCTTAGGATACAATCCCAGAAGTGGAATTGCTGGGTCAAAAGGCCGATCCATTTTTAGTTTTCTGAAGAAGTTCCATACTGTTTTCTATAGTGGTTGTACCAGTCTGCAGTCCCACCAACAGTGCACTAGGGTCCCCTTTTCTCCACAACCTCTCCAACATTTGTTGCTTGTTGCTTTGTATATGATGGTCATTCTCACTGGTGTGAAGTGGTATCTCATTGTGGTTTTAATTTGCATCTCTCTGATAGCTAGCGATATTGAACATCGTTTCATGTGTCTTTGGGTCTTCTGTAAGTCCTCCTTGGAGAAGTGTCTGTTCAAGTCCATTGCCCATTTTTTAATTGGATTGCTTGTCTTCTTAGAGTGTACTCGTGTAAGTTCTTTATATATTTTGGAAATTAAACTATTGTCTGAGGTATCATTGGCAAATATGTTTTGCCATACAGTTGGTTCTCTTTTTATTTTGACACTGTTTTCTTTAGCTGTGCAGAAGCTTTTTATTTTGATGAGATACCATTTGTTTACTCTTTCCTTTATGTCCCTTGCTGTAGGGGACATATCAGTAAAAATGTTTCTGCATGAAATATCTGAGATTGTCCTGCCTATGTTCTCCTCTAGGACTTTAAGGGTGTCATGGTTTATATTTAAATCTTTTATCCACCTTGAATTTATTTTTCTGTATGGTGTAAGTTGGTGCTTCAGTTTCATTTTGTGTGTGTGTGTGTGTGTGTAGCTGTCCAGTTCTCACAACACTATTTGTTGAAGAGGATATTTTTACTCCATTTTATGTTGCTGCCCTCTTTGTCAAATATTAATTGACCGTAGAGACTTGGGTTTATTTCTGGGCTCTCTGTTCTCTTCCATTGGTCCATGTGCCTGTTTTTATGCCAGTACCAGGCTGTTTTGATTACAGTGGTCTTCTAATACAGTTTAGTATCAGGTATGGTGATTCCTCCTACTTTACTCTTCTTTCTCAAAATTGCAGCAGCTATTCTGGGATTTTTTATGGTTCCATAACCATTTTGAAGTGTTTGTTCTATGTATGTGAAATATGCAGTTGGTGCTTTAATAGGTATTGTATTGAATGTGTAAATTGCTTTGGGTAGTATGGAGATTTTCATGATGTTAATTCTTCCAATTCATGAACATGGTATATGTTTCCATTTGTTTGTGTCTTCCTTGATTTCTTTCTTCAGTGTTGTGTAGTTTTCTGAATAGAGGTCTTTTACCTCTTTGGTTAGGTTTATTCCTAGGTATTTTATTTTTCTTGCTGCTATATCAAATGGGATATTTTTCTTGATTTCTGCTTCTACTGTTTCATTGTTGGTATGCAAAAATGCCTTTGATTTCAGGATATTGACTTTGAATCCTGCTGTTTTGCCAAATTCATTGATTAGGTCAAGCAGGTTTTTGGTGGAGTCTATAGGATTTTCGATGTACACTGTCATGTCATCTGCAAACAATGACAGTTTTGTTTCCTCCTTTCTGATTTGGATGCCTTTTATTTCCTTTTCTTGTCTGATTGCTGTGGCTAAAACTTTCAATACTATATTGAATAGAAGTGGTGAGAGTGGACAGCCTTGTCTTGTTCCTTATCTTAGTGGAAAAGATTTTAGTTTTTGCCCATTGAATATGATTTTGGCCGTAGGTCTCTCATATATGACCTTTATCATGTTGAGGAATGCTCCCTCTATTCCCACTTTGCAGAGTGTTTTTATCATAAATGAGTGCTGTATCTTATCAAATACTTTTTCTGCATCTATTGATATGATCATGTGGTTTTTGTCTTTGCTTTTGTTTATGTGATGTATTACATTTACTGATTTTCAAATACTGTACCATCCTTGCATCCCTGGAATGAATCCCACCTGGTTATAGTGTATGATCTTTTAAATGTATTGTTGGGTGCAGTTTTCCAATATTTTATTATGGGTTTTAGTGTCTATGTACATCAATATTGGCCTGAAGTTTTCTTTCTTTTTTGTGTCTTTGTATGGTTTTGGGATAAGGATGATACTGGTCTCATAAAAAAAATCTGGAAGTCTTCCATCTTTTTGGATTTTTTGGAACACTCTGTGGAGGACAGGGTTTAGCTCTTCCCTAAATGCATTGTAGAGTTCTCCTGTGAAACCATCTGGTCAAGGGCCTTTGTGTGTCAGGAGTTTTTTGATTACTGCTTCAATTTCTTCTGCTGTTATTGGTCTGTTCAGGCTTTCTGTTTCTTCTTCATTGAGTTTTGGAAAATTGTTTTTTAGAAATTTGTCCATTTCACATGTTTTCAAATTTCTTGGCATATAGTTCTTTGAAGTAATTTCTTACAGTCCTTTGTATTTCTGTGGTATCTGTTGTAATCCCTCCTCTTTCTTTTCTGATTGTGCTCATTTGGGTCTTCTCTCTTTTTTTTCTTGAAGAGTCTGCTTAAAGGCTTGTTGATTTTGTTTATGTTTTCAAAGAACCAGCTCTTGGATTCATTGATCCTTAGAATTGTGCTTTTAGTCCCTATGCCATTTAATTCTGCTCTGATCTTGGTTATTTCCTTCCTTATACTTGCTCTGGACTGTCTTTGTTGTTGTTCCCTGAGTTCTTGTAGACGTAGGGTTAGGTTGTTTATGTGAAATGTTTCTATCTATTTTAGGTAGGCCTGTATCACTATGAACTTTCCTCTCAGGACTGCTTGTGCTGTGTCCCATAAGTTTTGGGTTGCTGTGAGTTCATTTTCACTTGTTTCCAAAAACTTTTTGATTTCTTCCCTAATTTCATTCTTGACCCATTCATTGCTTAATAGCATACTATTTAATCTCCATGGTTTTGAGTGTTTTTTTTTTCCCTGGGGGTTGGTTTCTTGTTTCAGTCCTTTTTGGTCAGAGGAAATGCTTGGTATGATTTCAATTTTCTTGAAATTGTTGAGGCTTGTTTTGTGTCCTATCATGTGGTCTATCTTTGAAAATGTTCCATGTGCATTTGAAGAGAGTGTGTATTTAGCTTCTTTGGGATGGGGGGCTATGTATATATCAGTTAAGTCTATTTCATCTAGGGCATTGTTCAATGCCACAGTATATTTGTTATTTTGTTTGGAAGATCTGTCCAATTTTGACAGTTGGGTGTTGAAATCTCATACTATAATTGTGTTGCTGTCAATATCTTTGTTGAAGTCTTCTAAGATTTTCTTTATTTATATGGGTGCTCCTATGGTTTGTGCATATATATTTACAATGTTTATGTCTTCTTGGTGGATTCTTCCCTTGAGTGTTATGAAGGTTCCTTCTGGGTCTCTATTTATGGCTTTTTTTTTTTTTGAAGTCTTTTGTCTGCTATGAGTATTGCTACCCTGGCTTTTTTCCCCCCTGTTTGCTTGGAAAGTTTGTTTCCAGCCCTTTACTTTCAGCCTGTGTAGGTCTTTTATCCTGAAGTGGATCTGTTGCAGGCAGCATATGTGTGGATCATGGTTTCTCATCCATTTAGCTATTCTATGTCTTTTGATTGGAACATTTAATCCATTTATGTTTAAGGCTATTATCGATAGGTACTTATTCTTTGCCATTTACGTACTTATGTTCCTCTCTCTCTCTCTCTCTCCCTCCCTCTCTCTCTCTTTTTCCTTCCCTTTCTTAAAGCAGTCCTGTTAGCATCTCTTGTACACCTAGTTTGGTGGAGGTGTATTCTTTTAGACTTCTTTTGTCTGGGAAGCTCCTTATTTGGCCTTCTATATTGATAGAGAGCCTTGCTGGGTAAAGTAGTCTTGGTTGAGAACGCCTGGTTCTCATTACTTGGAATATTTCTTGCCATTCTTCTGGCTTGGAGCATTTCTATTGAGAAGTCAGCTGCTAGCCTTATTGGGGTTCCCTTGTATGTTACTTTCTATTTCTCCCTTGCTCCCTTTAAGATCTTTCTTTGTTTTGGACTTTTGCCATTTTAATTATTATGTATCTTAAGCTGGGCCTCTTTGGATTCCTCATGATTGGGACTCTCTGTGTTTCATGGATTTGTGTGATTTTTCTCTCATCAAATTAGGGAAGTTTTCCATCATTACTTTTTCAAATAGGTTTTCTATCTCTTGCTCTTCTTCTTCTCCTTCAGGTATCCCTATTATACAGATATTATTATATTTCATATTTTCTTCTATTTTTCTTAATCCCTCTTCATTCTTTCTGAGTCTTTTTTACTTTTTGTGCTGTTTCTGGGTGTTTTTTTTTTTTACTTTGTCCTCCAGTTCGCTGATCTGATCTTCTGTTTCATTGATCCTGCTTTTGATTACTTCTACTGTGTTGTTCAGTTCAGAGATTGTATTTCTCATTTCCTCTTGGCCCTTGTTGATAGCTTCTATTTCCTTTTTCGTGTTGATATAGTTTGCAGTCAGTTTGTTGTAGCTTCCCTGTAGCTTCTGGTAGCACATTATGAGCTCATTGAGCTTCCTGATAATCATTTCTTTGAACTCAATATCTCACAGTTGAATACCTCTATTTCATTTAGCTTCTTTGTAAGGCTTCCTCCTTTCCCTTCACTTCGATATTGTTTCTTTGTCTTCTCATTGTTCATGAGACTGTTCTTGTTAGCCTCTGTTTCTTAAATTCATCTATTCTGGTTCCCTGTGTTTATGGTTCTGTGGTAGAATACCTGTGAGATTCAGTGGTTCAGTCTCCTCCAGGTATCCTCGTCTTTCCAGATTTCACCTAGATTTCCAGATTTCTTTTTTATGATCAGTTGGAGGAGTAAGGCAAAATTGTTTAAGACAGCAAGAGTGTATTCTATGATATTTATAGTAGCAGCCAGTAACCTTGATCTTCCACCCAACTAGCCACTTTTTGGAAAGGATGGAAAGAAGATAAGACTCTTGTTGGGGAGGGAAGGATTGTGAGTTGGATCTAGAAAGCAGTGAGGTTGTGGGAGGTCAGATTCTGAGGTAGGGTGAGAGTAAAGGATAACAAATAGGTGTAGTGTACAAGAGAATTGAGTTAATCACTATAATAATAAAGTTCAGGAAATTGTGAAGTGGGCTAAGATCTGGGAGGGGCGTTGTGTAGTATTTACAAATGTATGGGATAGCTATTATTTACAGTAATGTTAGAGCAGCAGTCATATCACAGAATCTATGAGCTCTAGATAACAAGAATAGGGTGTATAGAACCTTGTGTAGTGTATAGTATTTACAATTGTATGGAATAGCTATTATTTACAGTAATGTTAGAGCAGCAGTCATATCACAGAATCTATGAACTCTAGATGACAATAGAGTGTATAGAAATTTGTGTAGTGTACTAATGGGACACCAATGAAGGACAGTAAACTATGAATGAGATAACAGGGGAAACCTGTCAAATGATACAATATAACCAGCCAAGCAAAGAAGATTATACAGAAGTAAGAGGAATACCAAGATACTATTAAAATGAAAAATGTAAGAATATTGAAAAAATGATAATACAAATATGCAATAATTTACTGGTTAAAAAATAAAAAAATAAAATGAAGAAAAAAAGAAAATGGAAGAAAGAAGAGATAAATTTGGAAAGAAAGGAAGAAGGAAAAATGCACCTGGTTTTTCAATGTCCGCTACAATTTTTGATCTCCTATTTTCATATATGTTGTGATATTGTTGGTTGTTCGCTCCGTTCCTCTGTATATAGGCTAGGTTTTTCCCCCATGTGTAGGGAAAAGTGGAATCTGCTCCCTCCTACCACACCACCATCTTCAGTACCTCAGACTTAATATTGTTAATATGGTAATAGTTGTTAAAGTGGTGATACTGTCCAAAATAATCTATAGATTCAATGCTATTCCTATCAAAATCCTGATGGTCTTCTTCTCAGAAATGGAAAAACTGATTCTCAACTTCATGTAAAATTTTTGAAGTTCTGATGCAGACAAAACAATATGTAAAAGTAAATTAATGTAGGAGAAATCATACTTCCCAATTTGAAAACTTAATATAAAGCTATAGTAGTCAGAACAGTGTGGTACTGGCATAAGGATAGACAGAAAGAATAACTAGGATTGAGAGTTCAGAAATAATCTCAAACACCTGTGGACAACTGATTTTCAATAACAGTACCTAGGTCATTTAATGATGGAAGAATCATCCCTTTAATATATGCTGCTGTGACAGGTGAATGACCACATGCAAAAGGATGAAGTTAGACTTCCATCATACACAAAAGAGATATAAAAATATGGAAAAGAATCAAATCAAGGCTTTTCAGCTCTTCCTAAATTTTATTTTCCATTTACACAGTCATTCTTATTTTTCATATCAGTACTTTCAAAGGTCAAGTTTCATTTCATTGAATAAGTATCATACATATTACTTACAACCATTGCTTCTTTTTTTGTGACTTATTCACATTTTAGTTCCAAGTTATGTTGTTGTTACTATTGTTAAAAATCAGAGTAATCTCATGTATTTTATACCTTATCATGTCTGTCTCTCAAATTCTTTGAGAGATATACTCAGCAGCAGTAAAATTTCTCTCTCCTATTTTAATCTCTTTTAGTCAGTGGTCTATGCCTGTTTGGCCAGGAGGTAGACTCCATTTTAGTTCCCCTCTTTATGACTTTTGTTTTCTATCTGAGTATATAGAATGCATGGTCTGTCAAAGAATGTCTTTTTTGTTTTTTATTTTTCCTTTTTCATGAATCACAACTCTTGCAAAGTTCTATTTCATTGATCTTTAAAAAACAGATTTTGGATTAAGTTATTCTTTTTGAAATATTTTGTTGTACTTTTTCATTTTATGAAATTCAGCACTGATTTTTATTCATTTTCTTCTCCTAGTGTCTGCCATTTATTTTATTTTGTTTTCTTTTTTATCTCCTTAATGTGACTTTCTGCTTTTATTTTCCTGAAGTTCTTTACTTTTTTATTCACTAATAACAACCCAATTTAAGGTATAATATTTTTCTCTCTAAGTTCAGCTGTGCCCCCCAACATTTGGTACACAATTTTTATATCATTGCTTTCTCGATAGTGTGATTTTTCTTTTTTTTTAAGATTTTATTTATTTATTTTTAGAGAGGGAAGGGAGGGAGGGAGGGAGAGAGAGAGAGAGAGAGAGACATCAATGTGCGGTTGCTGGGGGTTATGGCCTGCAACCCAGGAATGTACATGTACCCTGGCTGGGAATCGAACCTGTGATTTTTCTTTTTGTTCTGTCTTTTTTCAAAGATTTTATGAGAGTGTGTTTCTTTGTACTCAGGTACTAAGAGATTTTTAGTGGCTTCTTAACAGACTTAGTGGTCTCAGAATCTTGTTTATTAAGTTTTTCTTCATGGTCAAATAATGAAGTCTTATTTTTGAAAGTCTTATAAAAATGGATAGCTTCTATTTGGGAGATACTAGCTTATGTTCACAGCAATTATTTTGTTTGTTGATTATGTCATGCAATTTCTCCAAACCTTACTTAAGCTTTGTTGACTACATACATACTTTTTTTTTAATCCTCACCCAAGGATATGTTTATTGATACTTTTACAGACAGAAAAACGGAGAAAGGGAGAAAAAGAAAGGAAAAGAGAGAGAGAGAGAGAGAGACATGGAGGAGAAAACATCATAGAATCGATGTTGGATCAATTCTACTGTAGTAGAATCTATGTCTTCTACATAGAGAATCGATGTAGGAAAGAAAAATAGGTTGGTTATCTGTGGTAAATACCATGACCAAGTATCAAACCCACAACCTAATTATGTGCCCTAGCTAGAAATTGAACTTGCGACCTTTTGGTGCACAGGATAACACTCCGACCAACTGAGGCACCTGGCCAAGCCTTCATCTGTCCATTTTTGAAGAAGGTATAACATTTTCTGTTATAAATATACTTTTATCACATACATAAATTTGCAAAGTTTTCTATTATATATTTAGCTGCTATATTCTTGCTTCATAGAGATATAAGACAGTTAGGTTTCTTTTTATGATTACTCAATATCTTCCTTTGTTCTCAGTAATGCTTAACCTTAAATGCAAAATTATTATTTCAATATATTATGTTAATTATATATTAATATATTGCCTTTCATTTTTTCTACTTTGGGGGATTTTTTGTATTTTATTAATTTTATTTTGTTTAATACGTTCTTGTTGAGGTCCTGAAGATGGCAGTGAGTTAGGTGGGAGCAGAGCCCACTTCCCCCTGCACACAGGTGGAACACCTGCCCAATCTCAGGAAAAGAGCCAATGGCATTCTAGCATATATTAAGGTTGGAGGCCAAAATTATAGAGGACATTGAAAAACTGATGGGAAGGAAATTGCTGTGAGACAGTAAGGTCCCTGGGACCAGGACAGGGACCAGGGCTACTGCAGTTCCAGAGCTAGGGCCCACTGGGCCTGCTGCAGGAGTCTTGGGAGAGAGCCACGTCAACAGCTACCTCCCCTGCTAAAAAGTAAGGATAGGGTAGCACCAGGACAGACCTGAATGTTTAAAGTCGCTGGTGAGAATGAAGACAAAGTGGTAGGAGCACAGGGGCAGTGTTTACTCATCATTACCAGAGAAATTGGGGAGCTTGGTGATGCCTGGAGAAGGGAGAAGAAGTGGGGCATGATGGACTCTGACCCAGAGAGTCTCTGGTCTGGTTCTAAAGTTTGGCTGTGTGAGAGGCTGGGTGTTTATGGGGAGTAGCAGGCTTGAATGGGAGGATTTTGTTCAAAAAAGAGGTTCTAAGTGGCTGATTATAGAACTCCCCTACAGAGGTCGACTCTGCCACCCCATCCACGCCCCCATAGCTGCTGCAGCTTCTGCTGCACCCCCACCACTGCAGTGGTGGAGTCTGTGTCCCCACTGCCACTGCAGCCTCCACCATGCACCTGCCCCTGCCACCACAGTGGCTACACTCTTGGCCCCACTCACAAGGCAGGACTGACTTGCTAAGAAGAAGGAGGAGGTGCCCCCAGCAGAGGAGAACAGCAGGGTTCAAGGAGTTAGAAATCTCCAGAAAGACTTAACTCAGGGGGAAACTGAACTATCCTGAAGAGACTTTGAGAGTGCCTATCACCTAGGACTGTAAAGAGCTAGAAGGTGGTGTGTTAGTTGCCCTTAATTGGTGCACCTCAAGGATAGCACAACTGGTGGATTGAAGGTGCCTGGGGGCCTCGCACTGAACTGAGGAACAGGGCTGGAGGCTGGGCAACTGTGAAGACTGTGACCCAGACCTGGCCCCCATCCTTGCAAAACCATAGGAAGGAAGGAAAGAGAAACCCAACCCCACCCCCAGACCTGTTATAGCCAGGAATACCAGCAGAACTCACTTGGCCAGCTTAAAGTCAGCAAGAGACTTTTTCTTCTCTCTCTCTATTTTTTTCTCTTATTTAATTTATTTTTTTATTTTTCCCCAAGTGAGACAATAAGACCTGCAGCTGTGAAATCACAAGAGTTATACCCAAAGAAGAATCACAAGACTAATCCTAAAAATTCAGAAACTGAGACAAATTTCATTAAGCTGTTCTGGAGAACTTGCATGTTATTATTTAATTGTATTATTATTATTTTATTGTTTTTACTTCTTTCATTTTATTGGTATTTTTTTATTTCTCTTCATTCTGTTTACCTTTCTTTGTTTAATTGCATTGTTTGACTGGTTTTCCTTGTTCTCTCTTTCATAGTGTATTTTTAATTTTTCATCTTTCACTTCACTTGTGTTCCAATAACACACTACTCTAGGTTGTGGACTTCCCATTCTTGCTTTTCAGATCATCAGTTCCATCATATGATTTTTGTTCTAGTATTATAGTAAATAATTGCTGTTGCATACAATACTTAATGTGATTACTACACAGCACCCATCCCAGATTTTAGCTCATTTCAGTGTCTTCTGGAACTTTACTACTGATGTGAGTAACATTATTCTCTTGCACATTACACCTATTTTCTATCCTTTACTCTCACTATATATGTTAATTTGACCTCCCACAGGCTCACTGCTTTCTGGATTCAACTCACAATCCTTTCCCCCCTCTAAAAAGAGTCGTATCTGTTTTCCACCCTTTCTAAAAACTGGCTAGTTGGGTGAAATATTGTGGTTAACTCTATACTTATCCAAAGGATCTCCTATCTCTTCTCTACAGGTTGGCACTTTAAAACCCATAGAATACACTCCCACTGTCTTAATCCATTTTACAGTCCCCCTCAAACAGATCACAAAAAAGAGGAGGAGGGAGCTCTGAAAATCAATAGACCTGCTGGAAGAGAGAACCCACCAACAACAGAACCACCAACAGATAATAACAAAAGAGGGTGAAGGAGTTAGTGGAAGCCACACTAACCTCTGCCCAGAGCCAATATGGAATTACAGCAAATGATGGAGAGATTATCCAGAACAAACAACTGAACAATAGGGAGAGAGAAGCCTCAAAACCTAAGACAGACAGAAGAACCAGCTTTGATACAACCTGTCTGCACCTGTACAACAGCATACAAGATGGGATGGGTGGAGTGACACTCAGTTAACCAGTTGGAGGGAAAAATTCACTAAAGAAAGACCCAACAATAATCAAAACCCAAATACAACCAGAGGGCAACATAAATGACAGACCAACAGCAGCAAGTTCAGGGATCAAGGACAGCACACCAGTAAATCTCACAGGTCTGCAACCATAGAAGTTCACACAACAAACTCATGGAGTCAGAGCAGATCAATTTAAGAAGCAGAGGCTAATGAGAAGTGTCTTACAAACAGTGGGAAGACAAAGTAACAAGCTCTAAATTAGAGAAAAGGAGGAAGCCTCAGTATGAATGCTAAATGAAATAGAGGCAAGTCAACCATCAGATATTGAGTTCAAAACAATGATTATAAAGAAGCTCAATGAGCTCACAGAGATTACCAAAAACTACTGGGAAACTATGATGAATTCACTGTAAACTATATCAACATGAAAAAGGAAAAGAAACCATAAACAAGAAGAATAGAAGAAGAATAGAACTTCTTAACTGAAGAACAGATGGCAGGCTGGATGAATCAGATGATCCAATCAGTAGCTGGAGGACAAGATAGAAAAAAAAAACAGAAAGAGCAAGAAAGAGATACAGAAAGAATGAAGAGGTGGTAAGGAAACTTCAGGACAATGTGAAATGTAATAATATCCATATGACAGAGACACCAAAAGGTGAGGAAGAAGAGCAAAGGATGAAAAAACAGAAAAAGTAATGATGGAAAACTTCCCTGGTTTGATGACAGAAAAAATCACACAAACCCAGGAAACACAGAAAGTCCCAATGAAGAGGAACTCAAAGAGGCTCACTTCAAGATACATCATATTAAAATGTCAAAATTCCAAGACAAAGAGAATCTTAAAGGCAGCAAGGGAGAAACAAGAAGTACCATACAAGGGAGCTCCAATAAGACTGGTAGTGGGCTTCTCAATGGAAACAATCCAAGCCAGAAGGGAATGGCAAAAAATATTCCAAGTAATGAAAACCAAAGGCCTGCAACAAAGGCTACTTTATCCAACAAGACTCTCAATAAAATTGAAAGGCAAAATAAGAAGTTCCCCAGACAAAAGAAGCCTCAAAAAGTAGTCCTCCTCCAAACCAGCCCTGTGAGAGATGATAAAAGGTCTGCTTTAAGAAAAAGAAAAAATAAGAGTGTGAGAGAAGAACACAGCTATGAAGGAAGTAAAATGGCCATGAATAAGTACCTATTAATAATAACCTTAAAAGCTGATGGATTAAATGCTCTAATCAAAAGGCATAGAATAGCTGAATAGAGAAGAAAACAAGACCCACACATATGCTGCCTACAAGAGACCCATTTAGAACAAAAGACCTATACAAACTATAGGTGAAGGGCTGGAAATAAATATTTGAAGCAAATGGACAGGGGAAAAAAAGCCATGTTAGTAATACTCATACTGGACAAAATAGGCTTAGAAAAAAAGGGCCATAAAAAGAGACTCACTGGGTCACTAAATTATACTCAAAAGAATGTTCCATCAAAGAGATGAATGTTATGAATATATGTGCACTCAATATAGGAGCATCCAAATACATAAAGAAAATCTTGGATGACTTTAAGAAAGTTACTGACAGCAACACAATTATAGTAGGGGATTTTAATACCCCCTGTTGAAAATGGATAGATCTTCCAAACAAAATATCAACAAAGATATTGTGCCACTGAACAATGTCCTAGATCCAATGAACCTAACTGGTATATAGAGAGAACCTTTTATCCTAAAGAAGCAAAATACACATTCTTTTCAAATGCACATGGAACAGTTTCAAAGACAGACCACATGATAGGACACAAAACAAACCTCAACAAATTCAAGAAAACTGAAATCATATCAAGCATTTTCTTTGACCACAAGGGACTGTAACTAGAAACTAACCTCATGAAAAAAGCTAAAAAAAACCCCACTCATACTCATAAAGATTGAATAGGATGCTATTAAACAATGAATGGTTCAAGAATGAGATCAAGGGAGAAATCAAAGTTTCTGAAAACAAATAAATGAACACACAACAATCCAAAACTTGTGGGGCACAGTGAAGGCAGTCCTGATAGGGAACTTCATAGTGATACAGGCTCACCTAAAGAAAGACAGAAACCTCTTAAATAAAAAACCTAACCCTACACCTACATGAACTCAAGCAACAACAAAGACAGCCCAGAGCAAGTAGAAGGAAATAACCAAGATTAGAGCAGAATTAAACACCATAGAGACTAAGCACAACCCTAAGGATCAATAAATCCAGGAGCTGTTTGTTTGAAAAGATGAACAAAATCAACAAGCCCTTAAGCAGACCCATCAAGAAAGAAAGAGAGAGGACCCAAAATAAACACAATCGGAAATGAAAGAGGAGAGATTACAACTTATACCATAGAAATACAAAATATTGTCAGTAATTACTATGAAAAACTAGATGCTAAGAAATTTGAAACTCTAGGTGAACTGGATAAATTGCTAGAAAAATTTGATCTTCCAAAGCTGAGTGATGAAGCAGAAAGCTTAAACAGACAGGCCCAGTGCCCGCTGCTGGGTTTGCCTCAGAGTCCTTGGGAGAGAGCTGGGACAACTACTCCCTCCCCAGCCAAACAATGTCTGAGCAGCACTGGGAGGAATCCAGGTGCTAGCAAACACGCAAGGGCTGTGAGCACCTTTGGAGGCTGTGGACAACGGAGGGGCTGGGTTGCAGAGTGGGCCCTGATACCCACAGTCACTGATCTGGCTGGAGAGTTTGGCTGTGGGAGAAGCTAGGCCACTGTGTGAAGTGGCAGGTTTGAACAGGAGGAATTTCTCAAGAGGAAGGAGTGAATAGACAGACACTGTTTGGGGAATTCTCCTAAAGTGATCAATCGTTCCAGCTTCCCTGCCACCCAGCCAAGGGTGCAAGCATGCAGGGAGAGCATCCCCACACCCCACTCCACAGCAATAACCCTGGGGAAAGACCTGATTCCCACAACCAGGGTGCAATGCTGAGGAGCCACATTAGCTTCCCAGACAGTGCGAGCACCACTGACCAAGGAAGAAAAGCCATACCAATCACCCCTCAGCCTGCCACAGCCAGCAAGAGCAGAAAAACCGGTTTGGCCACTTTGAAACCAAGAGACTTTTTAATTTGATTCTATTTTTTTAACAATTCTTAATTTTTTAATTTTTAATGTTTTTATTCTCTTTTGATTTCTTTTTCCTCTCTTTCCTGATTTCTTATTCTATTCCTTTCTCCTTTATTTCTTCCAATTTTTATCTCTTCTCCCTTCCTGCATCTGCTTTTTCTATTTTTATTTTTAAAATTTTTTTCTAAATACCTACAAGTGAGACAAAATTCTGGATCTGTGAAAAGACCAAAGTTGAACCCAAAGAAGGGGTATTGCAACAGCTGGGACAGTGAGACAAATTTCACTCTGCTATTACAGAGAACATGCAAGTTATTGCATATTTGTATTATTATTATTTTTCCAGTATTCTTACATCTTTTTAAAATAGTATTTTTGTATCCCTCTTCTTTTTGTATAGTCTCCTTTGCTAGGCTGGATATATTGTATGACCTGACAGCTTTCCCCTGATATCTCTTTCCATAGTGTATTGTTAATCTACTGTCCTTTAATTCACCTGTGTCCCATTAGCACACTACTCGAGATTCTGTACTCCCTATTCTTGTTACCTAGATCTCATAGATTCTGTCATATGGTTGTTGCCCTAATATTATTGTAAATAACTGCTGTTCCATGCAATTGTAATTACTTCACAACACCCCTCCCAGATCTTAGCCCATTTCAAAGTTTCCTGAACTCTATTACTATAGTGGTTAACTCTATTCTCTCACACACTACACCTATTTACTATCCTTTACTCTCACTTTACCTCAGAATCTGACCTCCCACAACCTCCCTGCTTTATAGATCCAACTCACAATCCTTCCTTCCCCAACAAGAGTCTTATCTTCTTTCCATCCTTTCTAAAAATCAGCTAGCTGGGTGGAAGATCATGGTTAACACTATACATAGTCAAAGCATCTCCTATCTCTTCTCCACTTGCTGCTACTGTAAATATCATAGAATACTCTCTTGCTGTCTTAAACAATTTTGCCTTCCCCCTCCAAATGATGACAAAAAAGAATAGGTGGAGGTGGTGAACACCAGGATACCCACGGGAAGAGGAAACCCAACAACAAAGGAACCACTAACAGATAACAACAGAAGAAGGTGAAGGAGGGAGTGGTAACCACATGAACCTCAATCCAGGGCCTATCTGGAAATACAACTAAACAGTAGAGACAGTACCCAATACAAACAACTGAACAAGAGCAAGAGAGAATTCTTTAAACCTTATACACACAGAAGAACCAGCTGCAACACAACCTGCCCTCACCAGCACAACAAAATACAAGAGGTGGTGGACAGAGTGACCCTCATTTAACCAGCTGGTGGGAAAGAAACACCAAAGAGAGACCTAACAACAAAAACACCCAAAGGCAAACACAAAGCCAACTTAAATAACAGTCCAAGACCAGTGAGCTTGGGAGATCAAGGAAACTGCACCACTGAAACTCACTGCTATTCTACTAAAGAAGTTTACACCACAAACCCAGGGAGCCAGAACAGATCAATATAAGAAGCTGGGGCTAACAGGAAGAGTCTCACAAACAATGGGAAGACAAAGAGACAATTCCCAAATGAAAGAAAAGGAGGAAGCCTCAGAAAGAATGCTAAATGAAAGAGAGGCAACTAACTATCACACTGAGTTCAAAGCAATGATCATCAGGAAGCTCAATGAGCTCACAATGAGCTACCAGAAACTACAGGGAAGCTGCAATGAACTCACTGAAAACTACATCAACATGAAAAAGGAAATAGAAACTATCAACAAGGGCCAAGAAGAAATGAAGAATACAATTTCTGAACTGAACAACACAGCAGAAGGAATGAAAAGCAGGATCAATGAAGCAGAAGATCGGATCAGTGAGCTAGAGGACAAAGTAGAATACCCAGAAAGAGCAAGAAAAGGAAAAGAGGATCAGAAAGAATGAAAGGGGATTAAGGAAAATGCAAGACAATATGAAACGTAATAATAACTGTATAATAGGGATACCAGAAGGAGAAGAAGAAGAACAAGGGAGAGAAACTCTATTTGAAAAAGTAATCATGGAAAACTTCCCTAATTTGATGAGAGAAAAAGTCACACAAATCCAGGAAACATAGACAGTCCCAATCAAGAGGAATCCAAAGAGGCCTGCCTCAAGATACATAATAACTAAAATGGCAAAATTTCAAGACAAAGAGAGAATTTTAAAGGGAGCAAGGGAAAAACAGGAAGTACCATACAAGGGAGCCCCAATAAGGCTAGCAGCTGACTTCTCAATGGAAACACTCCAAGCCAGAAGAGAATGGCAAGAAATATTCCAAGTAATGAGAACCAGAGGTCTGCAACCAAGGCTACTTTACCCAGCAAGGCTCTCAATCAAGATAGAAGGCCAAATAAGGAGATTCTCAGACAAAAGAAGTCTAAAAGAATACACCTCCACCAAACCAGCTCTGCAAAAGACGCTAAAGGGACTGCTTTAAGGAAAGAAAGGAAAAGAGAGAGGGGAAAACATGTACATAAAAGGCAATGAATAAGTACCTATCAATAATAACCTTAAACGTAAATGCATTAAATGCTCCAATCAAAAGACATAGAACAGTTGATTGGATAAGAAAACATGACCCACATATATGCTGCCTACAAGAGAAGAATCTCAGGATAAAAGATTGCACAGGCTGAAAGTAAAAGGCTAGAAACAAATTTTCCAAGCAAATGGACAGGGAAAAAAAGCCGGGGTAGCAATACTCATATCTGAAAAAATAGACTTCCAAAAAAGGGCCATAAAGAGAGACCCAGAAGGTTATTTCATAATACTCAAGGGAAGAATCCACCAATAAGGCATAACTATTCTAAATATATATGCACCTAACATAGGAGCACCCAAATGCACAAAGAAAATCTTAGAGGACTTCAAGAAAGATATTGACAACAACACAATTATAGCACGGGATTTCAACACCCAACTGTCAAAAATGGACAGATATTCCAAACAAAATATCAACAAATATATTGTGGCATTGAACAATGCCCTAGATGAAATGGACTTAACTGATATATACATGGCCCCCCATCCCAAAGAAGCTAAATACACACTCTCTTCAAATGCACATGGAACATTTTCAAAGATAGACCACATGATAGGACACAAAACAAGCCTCAACAATTTCAAGAAAATTGAAATCATACCAAGCATTTCCTCTGACCAAAAAGGACTGAAGCTAGAAACCAACTTAAAGGAAAAAAAAACCCCAAAACACTCAAAATCATGGAGATTAAATAGCATGCTATTAAGCAATGAATGGGTCAAGAATGATATTAGGGAAGAAATCAAAAGGTTTCTGGAAACAAATGAAAATGAACTCACAACAACCTAAAACTTATGGGACACAGCAAAGGCAGTCGTGAGAAGGAAGTTCATAGCGATACAGGCCCACCTAAAAAAGTTAGAAACATTTCAAACAAAGAACCTAACCCTACATCTACAAGAACTCGAGGAACAACAACAAAGACAGCCCAGAGAAAGCAGAGGGAAGGAAGTAACCAAGATCAGAGCAGAATTAAATGGCATAGGGACTAAAAGCACAATTCTAAGGATCAATGAATCCAAGAGCTGGTTCTTTGAAAAGATAAACAAAATCGACAAGCCTTTAAGCAGACTCATCAAGAAAAAAAAGAGAAAACCCAAATGAACACAATCAGAAATGAAAGAGGAGAGATTACAACAGATACCACAGAAATACAAAGGATTGTAAGAAATTACTACAAAGAACTGTATGCCAAGAAATTTGAAAACCTAGGTGAAATGGACACATTTCTAGAAAAATACAATCTTCCAAAACTCGATGAAAAAGAAGCAGAAAGCCTGAAGACACCAATAAGAGCAAAAGAAATTGAAGCAGTAATCAAAACACTCCCAACACACTAAAGCCCTGGACCAGATGGTTTCACAGGAGAATTCTACAAAGCATTTAAGGAAGAGCTAACCCCTCTCCTTCACAGAGTATTTCAAAAAATCCAAAAGGATGGGAGTCTCCCAAACTCTTTTTATGAGGCCAACATCATCCTAATTCCAAAACCAGATAAAGATACAACAAAGAAAGAAAATTTCAGGCCAATATTGCTGATGAACATTGACGCTAAAATCCTCAACAAAATACTGGCAAACTGCATTCAACAGTACATTGAAAAGATCATACACCATGATCAAGTGGGATTCATTCTAGGGGTGCAAGGATGGTATATTATTCGCAAATCAGTAAATGTAATACATCACTAAAACAAAAGCAAAAACCAAAACCACATGATGATATCAATAGATGCAGAAAAAGCATTTGCTAAGGTACAGCACCCGTTTATGATAAAAACACTCTGCAAAGTGGTAATAGAGGGAGCATTCCGCAACATAATAAAGGCCATATATGAGGACCTACAGCCAACATCATACTCAAAGGGCAAAAATTAAAATCTTTTCCACTAAGATCAGGAACAAGACAAGGCTGTCCACTTTCACCCCTTCTATTTAATATAGTACTGGAAGTTTTAGCCACAATGATCAGACAAGAAAAAGAAATAAAAGGCATCCAAATTGGAAAGGAGGAAACAAAACTGTCACTGTTTGCAGATGATATGAGAGTGTACACAGAAAATCCTATAGACTCCACCAAAAAACTGCTTGACCTAATAAGTAAATTTGGCAAAACAGCAGAATACAAAGTCAATACCAGAAATCAAAGGCATTTCTGTACACCAACAATGAAACACCAGAAGCGGAAATAAAAAAAAATCCCATTTGAAATAGCAAAAAGAAAAATAAAATACCTAGGAATAAATCTAATGAAAGAGGTAAAAGACCTGTATTCAGAAAGGTACATAACACTGAGGAAATAAATCAAGGAAGACACAAACAAATGGAAACATATACCATGTTCATGGATTGGAAGAAGTAATATCATCAAAATGTCCATACTACCCAAAGCAATTTACACATTCAATACAATACCTATTAAAGTACCAATGGCTTATTTCACAGACATAGAACAAACACTTCAAAAATTTATATGGAAACATAAACGACCCCGAATAGCTGCTGCAATTTCGGAAAGAAGAGTCAAGTAGGAGGAATCACAATACCTGACACTAAACTATACTACAAGGCCACTGTAATCAAAACAGCCTGGTACTGGCATAAAAACAGGCACATTGACCAATGGAAGAGAACAGAGAGCCCAGAAATAATCCCAAGTCTCTACAGCCAATTAATATTTGACAAAGAAAGCAGCAACATAAAATGGAATAAAAATCGCCTCTTTAACAAATGGTGTTGGAAGAACTGGATAGCTACGTGCAAAAAAATGAAACTCGAGCACCAATTTACATCTTATACAAAAATAAATTCAAGGTGGATAAAAGACTTAAGTACAAGCTGTGACACCATTAAAGTCCTAGAGGAGAATGTAGATAGGAAAATCTCAGATATTTCACGTAGAAACTTTTTTACTGACATGTCTCCTTGAGGAAAGGACATAAAGGAAAGAATAAACAAATGGGACCTCATCAAAATAAAAAGCTTCTGCACAGCTAAAGAAAACAGTACCAAAATTAAAAGAGAACCAACTGTAAGGGAAAACATATTTGCCAATGACACCTCAGACAAGGGTTTAATCTCCAAAATATATAAAGAACTTACACAACTACACTCTAAGAAGACAAGCAATCCAATTAAAAATGGGCAATGGACTTGAACAGACACTTCTCCAAGGAGGACATATAGACGATCTAGAGACACATGGAAAGATGCTCAATATCACTAGCTATCAGAGAGATGCAAATTAAAACCACAATGACATATCACTTCACACTGGTCAGAATGGCCATCAGAAACAAAGCAACAAACAACAAGTGTTGGAGATGTTGTGGAGAAAAGGGGACCCTAGTGCACTGTTAGTGGGACTGCAGACTGGTACAACCACTATGGATAGCAGTATGGAACTTCCTCAGAAAACTAAAAATGGATCTGCCTTTCGACCCTGCAATTCCACTGCTGGGACTATATCCTAAGAACAGTAGAATACCAATACAAAAGAACCTTTGCACCCTGATGTTCATAGCAGCACAATTTATAATAGCCAAGTGCTGGAAGCAACCTAGATGCCCATCAGTAAATGAATGGATCAAAAAACTATGGTACATTTACACAATGGAATTCTATGCAGCAACAGAAAGAAGGAGCTCCTACCCTTAGCAACAGCTTGTATGTAGGTGGAAAGCATTATGCTAAGCGAAATAAGCCAGGCAGTGAAAGACAAATACCATATGATCTCACCTTTAACAGGAGCCTAAGCAGCAAAGCAAGGGAACAAGCAGAATATAACCAAAGATACTGAAATGGAGGATGGACTGACAATGAGAAGAGGAGAGAGAAGAGGGAATTTCAGGGGAGAATGGGAAGGGTTTACAGGAACAAATTTAGGGGAAACATGGACAAAAACTAGGGGGAGGGTGGTAATGCTAGGGAAGTGGGGAGGGCTAGGTGAGTGGACTGAAATGGGAGTAAAAGGGATAAAACTGTACTTGAACAATGATTAAAATTAAAAAAAGGAAAAAAAAGAAAAAGAAAGAAAGCTTAAACAGACCAATAACAGCTGATGAAAACAGCTGATGAAGTAGTAATAAAAAAACTCCAACACACAAAACCCTAGAATGGACACTTTCACAGTAGAATTTTACAAAGCTTTTCAGGAAGAATTAAACCCTATCCTCCACAGACTATTCCTCAAAAACAAACAAACAAACAAACAACAACAACAACAACAAAAACAAGAAGACAGAACACTCGCAAACTTTTTATAAAGCCCACTTCATCCTAATCCCAAATCCAGATAAAGACATAACAAAGAAAGAAAACTTTAGGCCAATATTGCTAATGAAAACAAACACTAAAATCCTCAAGAAAATATTGGCAAACCACCTCCAGTAATACATTAAAAAGATCATACCTCATGATAAGTGGAATTCATCCCAGAGATGTAAGGATGGTACAATATTCACAAATCAATAAACATAATACATGAGAAAAAGTGAAGGAAAGACAAAAATCACATGATCATATCAATAGATGCAGAAAAACATTCGGTAAGGTACAGCACCCATTTATGATAAAAATACTCAGCAAAGTGCTAATAGAGGGAGCATTCTTCAACATAATAAAGGCCATATGTGAGAGAACTGTAGCCAACATCGTATTCAATGGGGAAAAAGTAAAATCTTTCCCACTAAGATCAGGAACAGACAAGGATATCTGCTTTCACCACTATTATTCAATGTAGTATTGGAAATCCTAGCCATAGCAATCAGACAACAAAAAGAAATAAAAGACATGCAAATTGGAAAGGAGGAAGTGAAACTGTAATTTTTTGCAGACAACATGATAGTGTACATAGAAAATCCTGTCAATGCCACCAAAAACTGCTTGACTTAGTAAGTGAATTTCTCAAAGCAGCAAGATACAAAGTCAATATTCAGAAATCAAAGGCATTTGTGTACACCAACATTGAAATATCAGAAACAGATATCAGGAAAAATTTTATTTGACATAGCAAAAGAAAAATAAAGTACCTGAATAAACTAAACCAAGGCGGTAAAAGACCTGTATGCAGAAAACTACAAACACTAAAGAAAGAAATTAAGGAAGACACAAACAAACTGAAGCCTGTAGCATATTCATGGATTGGATGAATTAACATCATCAAATGTCCACACTACTGAAAGCAATTTATAGATTTAATGGAATCTCTATTAAAGTACCAATGACATATATCACAGATATAGAAAAAAATTTCGAAAGTTTATATGGAACCACAAATGACTCAGCAATTTTGAAAAAGAAGAACAAAGTAGGATGGACAACAATACCTGATATCAAACTGTATTACAAAGCCACTGTAATCAAAACAGCCTGGTACTGGCATAAGAATACACACATACCCCAATGGAACAGAATAAAAAGCCCAGAAATAAAACCAAGTATCTATCGTCAATTAGTATTTGACAAAGGAGGCAGCAGCATAGAATGTAGTAAAAATAGCCTCTTCAACAAATGGTGTTGTGATACCTGGATAGCTATGTGCAAAAAAATGAAACTTCATCACCAACTTACACTATACACAAAAATAAATTCAAGGTGGATAAAAGACTTAACTATAAGATGTGACACTATGAAAGTCATAAAGGAAAATATAGGCAGGGAAATCTCAGATATTCCATGCAGCAATATTTTCACATACATGTCTGAGAGCAAGAGATATAAAGGAAAGAATCTCTTCAAAATAAATATGGGATCTCTTCAAAATAAAAAGCTTCTGTGGCCAAAAAAAAAAAAAAAAGACAGCATGATGATGAAAAGAGTACCAACTGTATAGGAAATCATATTTGCCACTGATATCCCAGAAAAGGGATGATTTCCAAAATATATAAAGAACTCACACAACTCCACTCTAGGAAGACAAACAATCAAATTGAAAAATGGGCAAAAGATCTGAAGAGACACTTCTGCAAAGGGGACCTTTAGAGGGACCAGAGACATATGAAAAGATACTCAGCATCACTAGCCATCTGAGAGATGCAAATGAAAACCATATTGAGATACCACTCACACCTGTGGCCATCATAAACAAATCAACAAACAACATGTGTTGGAGAGGATGTGGAGAAAAGGGAACCCTAGTGAACTGTTGGTGGGATTGCAGACTGGTGCAACCACTGTGGAAAACAGTATGGAATTACCTTAGGAAACTAAAACTGGAACTGCCTTTTGACTTGGTAATTCCACTGCTAGGGTTATACCTAAGAATACTAAAACACTAATCCAAAAGAACCTATGCACCCCAGTGTTCAGAGCAGCAAAATTTACAATAGCCAAGTGCTGGAAGCAACCTAAGTGCCCATCAGTAAATGGACGGGTCAAAAAAAAATTGTACAGTTACATATTGGAATACTTGGCAACAGAAAGAAAGAAGGAGCTTCTACCCTTTGGAAAAGCATGGATGGAACTGGAGAGCACTATGCTAAGTGAAATAAGTCAGGCTGTGAAAGACTACCATATGATCTCACCTTTAAGTGGAAAGTAATCAACAAAACAAACAAGCATGGAAATAATAATTAGTCACATTGAAAGTAAGATAAAAAGAACAGTAACCAGAGGAGAGATGGGAGGGGATAATGGGAGGAAAAGTGGGGAGTGTTTTCCGGAACAAATATAAAGGATTCATGGACAAAACCAAGGGTGGGGTTTGAATCATGGCTGGGCTGGAGGGGTTGGAGGGAGTAAATGCAGACCACTGTACCTGAACAACAATAAAAAATTTTTAAAAAGTACATTGTTCTTTGAATATATTAAAATCATAAATGTCTTGTATAAAATTCCTATATACTTGAAACACCTTCTAGATTGACTTCTTTCACCCAATAAATATGTATATGTGTAGATATTACAAATCCCTTGCCATGTTCACAACACACCCAGTTAATTATAATTCAAAAGCAGTAACACTCAGCATAAAAGAAGACAAAAATAATGACAGATTTAGATTTTTCTGGTAAATGAGAGGGAAGTTTTTGAGATATTTGAAATAACATAGTCTCTCTCACTGTGTACAAACAACTCAATAATTTTCCTAAATTTTATAACCTAGCCAACATTTTAGAGGAAAGAAATTTTTAGTTTTGTTTTTTACTCTAACTTTTTATATTTAATTCAAGGTCATCTCTCCAGTATTAACATATACATCTAATGTATATATTTTTATAATCAAATAATATTTTTCATTATTTAGCCATAGTTGTATACATTTCACATATTTCTGACTTTTTACTGTGACAGATAATACTGCAACAAACACCTTCATAAAAAAGTACTATTGCTGGTTCAGAAGTATGCATATTTTACACTCTAATACACATTTCTAGGTGATTTCCTCTACAGTGTAGCAATTCGTCCTCAAATTACAAAGTCTGACTGTGACTTATTCTCATCATCTATGAATGTTACTGCCTTTCAAACTTTGTATAAAAGGCAATAATCTAATTTTTTTTACTGTGTAATCTAATAGGTAAAAATTATGTTATTATTTTTCCCTTAATTTGTGTTCTTAAATTTTATTTCTTAAAGTTGAGTGTCTAGCTTTTTAAGGTAGAGCTTATATGATATCTATATATAGATATATACATTATATATCTATATATATGCATAGATATCATATATATAATATACACACACACACAGAATTAAATAGTTTTAAATTTTATTGTTGTTCAAGCAGTTTTCTGCCTTTACCCCCAACGTCTCCACCCTACCCCAACCATCCCCACCTCCCTCCCCTGATTCTATACCTCCCTTGGTTTTGTCCATGTGTCCTTTATAGTTGTTCCTGAAGACCCTTCATACTTTTACCCCAATTGTCCCCTCCAATTTACCCTGTGGTTACTGTCTGTTTGTTTTAATATCAATGTATCTGGTTATATTTTCCTTGCTTGTTTGTTTTGTTGATTAGGTTTCACTTAAAGGTGAGATCATGTGGTATTTGCCTTTCACTGTCTGGCTTATTTTGCTTAGCATAATGCTCTCCAGTTCCATCCATGCTGTTGCAAAGGGTAGGAGCTCCCTTTTTCTTTCTGCTGCATAGTATTCCATCATGTAAATGTACCATGGTTTTTATCCACTTTTTACTGATGGGCACTTAGGTTGCTTCCAGCACTTGGCTATTATAAATTTTGCTGCTATGAACACTGGGGTGCATAGGTTCTTTTGGATTGGCATTTCAATGTTCTTAAGATATAACTCTAGCAGTGCAATTACCAGGTCAAAAGGCAGTTCCATTTTTATTTTCCTGAGGAAATTCCATACTGTTTTCCATGGTGGCTGTACCAGTCTGTATTCCCTCCAACAGTGTACTAGGGTTTCCTTTTCTCCACAACCTCTCCAATACTTGTTTGTTGCTTTATGATGGCCATTCTCAACAGTGTGAAATGGTATTTCATTGTGGTTTTCATTTGCATCTCTCTGATGGCTAGCAATGCTGACCATCTTTTAAAAAAAAGATTTTATTTATTTATTTTTTAGAGAGGGAAGGGAGGGAGAAAGCGAGAGAGAGAGAAACATCAATGTGCAGTTGCTGGGGGTCATGGCCCACAACCCAGGCATGTACCCTGACTGGTAATCGAACCTGTGACACTTTGTTTTGCAGTTTGTGCTCAATCCACTGAGCTATGCCAGCCAGGCTGCTGAGCATCTTTCATATGGCTCTGCCCCCTCTATGTTTTGTCTTTGCAGAAGTGTTTGTTCAAGTCCTTTGCTCATTTTTAATTGTGTTGTTTGTCTTCCTGGAGTGGAGTTGTATGAGTTCTTTATACATTTTGGAGATCAAACCCTTGTCTGAGGTAAATATGTTTTCCCATACAGTTGGTTCTCTTTTTATTTTCATGCTGTTTTCTTTAGTAGTGCAGAAGCCTTTTATTTTGACGAGATTCCATTTGTTTATTCTTTCCTTTATGTCCCTTTCTCTAGGGGATACATCAGTGAAAATATTGCTACATGGAATACCTGAGATTTTTCTGCCTATGTTCTCCTGAAGGACTTATACTGTGTGACATCTTATGTTCAAGTCTTTTATCCACCTTGAATTTATCTTTGTGTATAGTGTAAGTTGGTGATGATGTTTCATTTTTTTTTTTCATGTAGCTGTCCAGGTATCGCAACACCATTTATTGAAGAGGCTATTTTTACTCTATTTTTTGCTGATGTTCCCTTTGTCAAATAGTGATGATAGAAACTTGGGTTTATTTTGGGGCTCTCTATTCTGTTCCATTGGTCCATGTGTCTGTTCTTATGCCCATACCAGGCTGTTTTGATTACAGTGGCCTTGTAATAAAGTTTGATATCAGGTATTGTGTTCCTTCCTACTTTGTTTTTGCTTCTCAAAGTTGCTGCAGCTATTCTGGGAATGTTTATGGTTCCATATAAATTTTGAAGTGTTTGTTGTATACCTGTGAAATATGCCATTGGTCTTTTAATAGGGATTGCATTGAATCTATAAATTGCTTTCAATAGTGTGGACATTTTGATGATGTTAATTCTTCTAATCCATTAATACGGTATATACTTCCATTTGTGTATGCCTACCTTAATTTCTTTCTTTAGTGTTGTGTAGTTTTATGAGTATAGGTCTTTTACCTCCTTGGTTCAGTTTATTCCTAGGTACTTCATTTTTCTTGTTGCTATATCAAATGGGATTTTTTTCCCTGATTTCTCTTTCTGATATTTCATTGTTGGTGTACAAAAATGCATTTGATTTCTGAATATTGTCTTTGTATCCCATTGTTTTGCCAAATTCATTTAATAGGTCAAGCAGTTTTTTTCCCTGTGGAATCTAGAGGACATCTATGTGTACTATCATAGAGGAAAGGAAATTTGATAAAAAACATATATCATAAAATGTACCTCCTATATTCATAAACTCTTTTGATAGCACATGTTTCGCTTAAGGAGGAATATTTCTGAGGCAGTTCTGCACCTCACATATGTGTTTTGATTAATTCCGTGGCTTGCAACACCTTATGCAACTTGATAAAATTATATTGACATCAAAGAATTGAAAGTGTAATATAAAATTTTTTTTCAGGTATGTATAGTATTCTCCTTAGTATTTTCCTTTTGAAAGGTTTGTGATATTCTCTGAAGAGATCATTACATAAATTTATTCATATGTGTATAAATGTATGTGTATATACAAGATGGGGTAAAACTACGTTTACAGTTGTGAGTATGCAAAACAGAATTCATTTGTATTATTATTTTTAATTATTGTATTATTTTCCATATGAACAATTGCAAACCTTCTTTTTAGCAAACCTGTACATATGCACAGACATACATGTTTGTTTTAAGTTTTGTTTGGATAGAATGGAGGAAATGTTGACTTTATTTATAGATAATCATAATTACTACATCACTTTAAAGATCTTGTTGGACAGTGGGGCTGAGTCAGTTAAGTCAGAATGTGACATGAGCACCTGCTACATGCCAAGTGCTTCTGATGGTATTAACCAGGAGGCAGGAGTCATTAAACTAGGAGATTAGGATTCTCAGCTTTGTTACTAATTTTCTATCTATTTCAAATGGATTTTATTCTCACTTTAATATGCTGGGCAAGACACAGACATGGCATTAACAATTTGTTAAACTCAGTGAAGCTCATTCTCTGAGGAGTTTCACCTTTGCTTTTTCTTCTGAGAGATGACTGTGATTCCTGGAGCTTGTCTGGGAGCTGTCAACTTCTTGGTTGGGTTTCTATCCTCTTTGATACCTGTTTTTCTTTGATGTACAATTTCTGAAAAAGACTGAATTTTCTCCTCTTTGCATGTTGGTATACAAGATGGCAGCTGGTGTCTGTATGGAGCAAACTCATGGGAACTCTTCTCAGGGATGTGCATGGCTGCAGGATCTGGAGGCTGCTTAAACAAGAGTCTGCAGTTGCTCAGTTGTGTGATCCAATGAACACACAAAATATTTTAGTAAGAAACTAATACTGCTTTCTGAAAAACTTATATGAGGTAGAAAAACAAAGGAGACTAGATTATCTAATTCAATTAGAACCAAAGGAAGTTTCTTTATTATCTTCATAGAATTTACTTCTAAATATATCATAGTATGACTTTCTCTTACTCTAATGTGACATAAGAATGTATTTTCATTTTATATGCACTATGAGGTGCCAAAAGATCACTAAGGGAGCTTATGGAATATCTTTTCTTCACTATCCTGGGCTTACTATGGAGCAGTTTTGTGTGAGGAGAATTCAAGATTTAAGTGAGTTCTTGAAGTCTTTTCTCTGAACTTTTATAGAGTGATAAGTGGGTTTCAGTACAGAGTCCAGCCACCAAAGAGACCCAGGACAAGTTTTAAAGAAATGAGACGCAGTAAAAACTGCTTGTTTTGCTCTATGTATTTTCCCTATGTCTTGACTATATCTCTTCTTTGTTTGTCTCTCTTTTTTCTCTTTATTTGTCTTTGTCCCTTTAGCTACATCTTCTCAAAGCATAGTTTGTTTTCCTGACTCTTTTTCCAAATCATTTTTGTTGCATTCATGTATTTACTGCTTTTATAAGAAAGCAGTAAACAAAACTTCAGATATGATTTTTTAATGTGACTGAAAGAAAGATGACAAAGTCATGCATTAAAGAAGCAATACTTTCTACTTCATCAAATAATCTGAAAATTCACCCATCAATGAAGTGTTGCTTCCATATTTTGGATATTGTAAATAATGCTACAATAAACTTACTGTGAACAAAAAAGTGGCCACATATTTAACCTGACAAGCTCAGGAGAGGCCTGTGGTGGCTTTACAAACTCAGAAACCTAAAGTAACCACATGGGATGGTCTGAAATTAAAACTTTCTGACTAAAAGCGAGTCATGGTGAGTAGTCATGTCTTAGGCTGGGATGTTCCCTGACAAAGGTTGATCTCTACTTTAACTGAGACTATCTGGTGTCTTTTTGCATCTACAATATTATACTTATGGAATGTTAAAATAATTTCTTTTTTTCTGGATGCCACACTGCACCAGATACCTCAAATACCCTCTTGCTATTATTATGTTAATTAACTGTTAACTGTCCTATACCCACCTATGTAAAAAAAGTATGTGTCTATTTGTTTTACTTTTTGTCCAACCCTAGAGATTTCCCTGCATTGCTTTCTCTTGCTTCCCTAACCTATCACCAATAAATTTCATGTAACTCCCTTATGCTTGCTCCTTTGATTGTAATATATAAAATAAGGTGCAAAACCGCCATTCTCTGAAACATTTCCTTAGTCCTTTGAGATTTCGCTTCCCAGCAATTGTCATCAATTTGGCTCAGATAAACTCAAAGAAAACCTTACAGATTTGGATTTTTCTTATATCAAAAACAGAGGTGCATATCTCTAGTTTAACTAACGTTTTTATATTCCTGAGGTAAATACTCAAAAAAGGAGTTACTGGATCATATGTTAGTTTTATGTTTAATTATTTGAGAAACCTTCATACTGTATTCCATTGTGGCTGTACCAGTTTACATTCTCACCAACAGTGCACAAGGATCCCCCTTTCTCTATATCCTTCACAACACTTTTTACTTCTTGTTCTTCTGATGATAGCCACCTGAACAGGTGTGAGGTGACATTTCATTTTGGTTTGACTTGTATTTCCCTAGAGATTAGTGATTTGGGGCATGTTTTTCATGTGTCTGTCGGCCATCTGTATATCTTCCTTGGTAAATTGTCTATGCAGGTCCTGTGGCCATTTGTAAATTAAGTTGTTTGTTTTGTTGTTGTTGAATTGTATGAATTATTTACATTTGAAAATGAACCCCTTATTAGAAACATCATTTTGCAAATATCTTCTCCAATTCAGTTCATTGCCATCACAATTCCTGATTTCAAACTATACTACAAAGCTATAGTAATCAAAACAGCATGGTATTGGCAGAAAACAGGACACACAGACCAATGGTAGAGACTTAAGAACTCAAAATAAACCCATTTATATGTGAACAACTAAGTTATGACAAAGGAGTAAGGAATATACAATGGAAAATTTCTCTTTAATGAATGATGTTAGGAAAACTGGACTGTCACATGCAAAAGCATGAAATCAGATTGCTGTTTGACATTGTACACAAAAAAATAACTCAAAATGGGACTTCCAGCCAAGATGGAGGTGTAGGTAGGCATACTGTGCCTCTTCACAAAACCAAAAGCAACAAATTAAAAACAAAAAAACAAACCCAGAACTGACAGAAAATTGAACTGTATGGAAGTCCAAAAACCAAGGAGTTAAAGAAGAAACATTCATCTAGACCAGTAAGAGTGGCAGAGACAGGCAGCCAGGTGGAGAGGACTCATGGCAAAGCAGCAGCTGGTGGACCCAGCAAGGCAGCAGATTATAGACTGGGCGGTCCCACATTCGTGTACAGATAAACTTGGAAGAAAAACTGGGGAGTGAGACAGACCACACAATCCAGAGTTCAAGCGTGGGGAAATAAATCCTCAAATTTCTGATTGAAAACACTGGTGGGGGTTGCAGCAGCAGTGGGAGAAACTCCTAGCCTCACAGGAGAGTTTATTAGAGAGAACAACAGGGTCCTAGAATGTACACAAGCCCACCCACCTGAGAATTAGCACCAGAATGGCCCAATTTGATTCTGGATAGTGGGGAAAGTGACTGAAAACTGGCAGAAAGCAGAGAAAGCAGCATTGCTCCTGCTTGAACCCCTCCTCCACATATAGTGTCACAACACAGCAACATGGGTTGCCCTGTCCTGGTGAACACCTAAGATTCCGTCCCTTACTATGTAACAGGTGTGCCAAAACAAAACAACAACAACAACAAAAAAGGTCCAAATGAAAGAACAGATCAAAGCTCCAGAAAAAAATACAACTAAGTGATGAAGAGATAGCCAATCTATCAGATGCACAGTAAAAACACTGGTAATCAGGATGTTCACAGAATTGGTTGAATTTGGTTGCAAATTAAATGAAAAAATGAAGTCTATGCAAAGTGAAATAAAAGAAAATGTACAGGGAACCAACAGTGATGGGAAGGAAACTGGGACTCAAATCAACAGTTTGGAGCAGAAGAAAGAAAGAAACATTCAACCAGAACAGAATAAAGAAACAAGAATTCAAAAAAATGAGGAAAGGCTTAGAAACCTCCAGGACATCTTTAAATGTTTCAACATCTGAATCATAGGGGTACTAGAACGAGAAGAGGAAGAGCAAGAAATTGAAAACTTATTTGAACAAATAATGGAGAATTTCCCCAATCTGGCAAAGGAAATAGACTTCCAGGAAGTTCAGGAATCTCAGAGTCCCAAAGAAGTTGGATCCAAGAAGGAACATACCAAGGCACATCATAATTACATTAACTAAGATTAAACATAAGGAGAGAATCTTAAAAGCATCAAGAGAAAAGGAGAGAGTTACCTACAAAGGAGTTCCCATAGACTGTCAGCTCTCAAGATTGAGAACAAGATTCTTCAAAAGAAACCTTGTAGGCAAGAAGGGACTGGAAAGAAGTATTCAAAGTCATGAAATGTAAGGATCTACATCCAAGATTACTTTATCCAGCAAAGCTATCACTTAGAATGGAGGGGCAGATCAAGTGCTTCTCAGATAAGGTCAAGTTAAAGGAATTTATCATCACCAAACCCTTAGTATATGAAAGGTCAATGGGACTTACCTAAGAAAAAGACAAAAAATATGAACAGTAAAAGGACAACAAACTCATAGTTATTAACAACTAAACCTAAAACAAAAAAAAAAACTAAGCAAACAACTAGAATAGGAACAGAATCATAGAAATGGAGATCACATGGAAGGTTATCAGCAGGGGAGTGGATGAGGAGAGAGGGGGAAAATGTACAGAGTATAAGTAGCATAAATGGTAGCATAGGTGGAAGATTGACAGGTAGGGGTTAAGAATAGTATAAGAAATGGAGAAGCCAAAAAACTTATAAATATGACCCATGGACATGAACCAAAGGGGGGGAATGTGGATGGGAGGGGGGTTCGCAGGGTGGAGGGGAATAAATGGGGGAAAATGGGACAACTGTCATAGCATAATCAATGAAACATATAAAAAAGGGAAATAAAAGAAGAACAAAAAATAACTCAAAGTGGATTAAAGACTTAAGTGTAAGACCTGAAACAATTAAATATGTAGAAGTAAACATAGGCTGTAAGCTTCTGGACATTGGTTTTGGTATGTTTTAATAAATTTGATTCCAAATGTTAGGGAAGCAAAAAGAAAAGTAAACAAATGGGACTACATCAAACTAAAACCTTCTGCAGAGCAAAGCAAACCATCAACAAAAGAAGAATCTGGTAATTATCATGAAGCATATAACAATAGTGTTTATGATATAGTTTTACGAAGGTAAATCCAGCCAGAGCCAGGACCTAGACCTAAGGAAGAGTAGGTGTTTGGGAAAACTGATGAAATCTCATTTCCTCTGCTCCCACAAGGATGCTCACTGACTTGAAAAATCTAGGAGAGCTTCAGAAGAAGAAAGTCAGGACCTGAGCAAGGGGATATTATATATTTCTTTATCATAGAAGATGGGGATAGAAGGTCCTAAAATGTGGAAAACTGGTTGGGAATGGGCAACCTTGATGATGTAAAGTTTTGGAATGATACTACAAGTGAGGTGAACATCTATCTTGAAGTCTTGATAAATTTAGAATAATCCTTACCCCAGTCCCTGCACAACAACTATTTTACAGGTTATTTATTTGTATCCTGGGGCAAAAACTATGGGTGAGCAAAATAGGTTAATCACATTGTCTATGTGTTTAGATTTATTTTCAAATGCTTTTGTTATATGTTTTATTATTTTTACAAACTAGGGCTTGTCCCTAGAAGCATAAGTAGGATGGTGAGGGGTCTGGAATCTTGTAACATGAGAGCAGTTGGGAGAATTAATGTGTTTCTAGCCTGGGGAAGAGAAGACATAATGGAGAAAAGATAGTTGTCTTTAAAAATTTGAGAAGCTGTCAGTTGGGAAGAGGATTAGATTCATTTTTTGAAAGTCCAGAGGGTATGCATATTATGAACTTTTCAAGGAAGTAGGTTTGGTTGAAAGAAATTTCTAAAAATGTGAATATACATAAACAAGTGATGAGTTCTAAAACACCACAGGGTATGTTTGGGAAGGAATTTGTGCACCAGTTAATCCAGGTTCATTTGGGTTAATATTTTAGAAGGTATCTTTCAACCTTAAAATTCTTTGATTCTTGGATATAGAAATTCTTCTGTAAATAGACTGTTTGTTTATTAAAACTGGGTACAATGTTACAGAACAACCAGTGCTATTACAAAAGCTACAGTGCTATTACCAGTGCTATAGCCTCATGGAGGTCTACTGCTTGATGCCAATACGCAGAACTCTGGAGTCAGGGGGTTGGTGGAAAAGGAAAGGATTTGTTTATTTAAATGTTACATAGTTTTGGAATAATGGTAGGTTTATGCTTTAGAGCCCCACTCTCTTTAAAACATCCAAAGACAAATAACCCTGCCACTGTCTGCTAGACCAGACCAAATCAAAGATGTGCCTGGAATCTCCTTTTCTGCATTTAAAAATACTGTCCTATGGAAAACACAGAAAGCTGTAGCCTTTTCATCCAGGCTTCATGACAGGTTTCTGGCCACAGTTCAGCTCCAGGTCTCTCATGGGTCTGTGGCCAGGCGGAGCCACACAACATAGCCAGTGCTGCCACTACTTTCTGTGCAGAAGGGGTGCTGGGAATGTTTCCAGACCAGGCAGACTCCAGGACGCAATGGCTCATATAGTCTGGCCACTTATTGCCAACTGGGATAGTGAGGGGAGGGAAAAGACTGCATGTTTCCTCACATATTCTGTTTTGAAGTCTTGGCCCAAAAACCCATGCTCTACAGAGCATCCAAATTTTCATCCAATGTGTGTATGTGTTGTAGTCCACCATATTTGTCACCCTTCATCCTCCAGTATCTTTGCCTCTCTTCTTGCTGACATTTGTTGAAAATGGGCAGAAATTTCCCAGCAGTGCACAGAAGCACAAGTGTCTCAGCCAAAGTGGGGAGTCTGGCCCCTACAGTTTGCAATGTAGGGGCCAGACTCTCTGCAGGGTGTTGTCAGGAGATTCCCAGCTGCTGTGACAATTCATACTGGATTGTGCAGCCTTGTTGCCTTTGTTTACAGTTCCCCAAGTTGTGGGAAAGCTCTCATGTGGTTTTAGTGGTGATTTCAATCCAGGATGCCTCCAGACCTTTCTGCAACCACCTTCCCTTTAGGGGAGGTGGCTCCATTGCCACTTCTGGGGTCCCTCACCCACTCTTCAATGATCTGGCCTGACCCACTCTGTTACAATTCCCCCTTTTACACCTCTGGACTTTGTTCTTACAAAAACAATGAGCAAAGGTCTCATTCTTTCAGCTACTTCTTGCTGGCCATGGAGGTAGTTCTAACTATTCCTTGTGTCCAGAGTATCCCTATCAAAAAGGGGGTCTGGAGTGGAGGGGTCCCTTCATGCAAGGAAGAAGGATCTTGCAGAGTTCAGGTCAGTTGTCTGTCCCTGGAAAGTGGTGTGTGTGATGTCCAATGGATGGCACTGCTGGACAAGTTGGCATCCTTGTTGTATTTTGGAGGGTACAAATTTTGCAAGAGTTAGAAGGCTTGATCAGAACCATAACCACTAAATGACAAAGATAGAGACTAATTCAACAGTGTCTCTGATTAAGAAAGACTGATTTCCTCAGAGGAAGGTGTGTCACATCTGTCTAAAGTGCATTTGCCCACTATACGTAACTTGGTCTAAATCTAGGATTCCCCCTTTAACATGTCTGGCCCTTTTCTGTCTAAACCATTAAGAGAGAAAAGGAAAACAGATTAAAGCAAAGCTGATACACCTCCCCAATTCAACTAATTCAACCATTTAGTTCAACCAAACAGTTGAGTCTCAGGAAGTGGTGATACAGATAGGCTTCTTAAGTGAAGCCAGTACTGTGTAACCAAACACCCAGGTATTGAGGTATAGGCATACATCCTATGAAAACAGAAAGAACAACACATAGGTTAATTTACATAAGTCATAAGTCAGTCTCTGAGTATGCAAGACTGCCTTTTGAGCAGATTTCTCATTGCAAGACCTTTGCTGGAATGACGTTAAATGGTGACAAGCTGACAAATCCTTCCTTATAAATTGAACGTCTCTGGTGATGTCACAAACCCAGTTCAGATTCCAAGTGAAAACAAAACTTAGAGGACAGTTAGCTACACTAAAGTCCAATATCTACCACTGAACATTACAATTTTCTTCAAAAACTGATTTTTCACCTTATGATCATGCATATTGTCATCAAAGAATACTATCAGTTTTTACTTTTGCCTTATTGATTGCATAAATGAAACAGGAACAGCATTTAACCACATGGGCTCTTTAAATCTGCTTAGCTGGAACCTACACAAGTAATCTTTAGATTGGGCTTCAGTTGGCTCTTCAGAGTGCAGAAGCCAAAACCACATGCCTGGCTCCAGGCTTTGCCTGAAGTACCTATTTTCCTCAAGTCCTTGAGGTTCCCAACATGTTTTAAGATTATATCTTGCTGTCTTTCAGGAAAGCAAACTTTTTTCCTTTTGTGGAAAGACTGCCATGAGCCACATGACCAACGTAGTTACCAGGCTATTTCTCCAGTGGGCTTTCATTACCTTCAAAAGTCACTCTTAGTCCCTCAAGGCTTTCTGGTAACAGAGTCCAGGCATACCTCCTTCAGGCATGATATTTCAGTCCAAATATTGGTTAACAAAACCTCCATTGGCAACTGGTCTTACTGGTTTTATGCAAGGAAATTTATGCTATCACTCATTCATTGAGAATGGCAAATTCTAGGGGGTGAAAAATACAAAGCATGAAGGAAAATCCTTGTCCTTCCAATACTCACTGAAATTGCATCTCCATGCCATATACCTTCCATTACTTACTTTCCCCCTTAATGTGAAGCTTTAACCCTCAGAAACCTCAGTTTTATTTCATAACAGAAACAAAGCAAAATATAAAGCAAAGACAGAATTTCAAAAGGGAGGGGGACTGGAACTAGCCTTCAAATCTTGTCTCATACTAACTGGTCACACCAAATGGTCACACAGATGACCTTTCTTAGGTTGGAATAGCAGATACATTCTCTCACCCACCACAGCACAGTCTTTTGGCAGAGACAAGACCTCTCACCCAAGCTGGACCCTAACTGGCACCCAATAATCTTTCCTAGGTCCAAATGGCAGAGACAGAGGATTCCCAGTCTACACAAACAGCAAAGTTTCCTCAAGTATCCACAACATAAGAAAACAAGAAACAAAACAAAACCTAAACAAAGGATAACTATACCCAAGCCCTGAGATTCCTTTCCTTTCATGTTTAAAACTTTCACAACCTTCTATATATCTTATACTTATTTAAAACCACCATAATTCACTCTCAATACTTGTTCTTTTCAACAATGGGAAGGATACACTCAAACTCAGTATCATGCTGAGTCCCTAGGGCTAAAAGTTCCTAGGACCAAAGTCCCTAGGTTTGCAAACATGTTCCATAAACACAGGCCTTTGTTCCCATTCCTTGCTAAATCTTGCTGTAGAATAGAGCTTTGGGTGGTACCTGGCCTTTACCCTAATTTAATAAATTTGCTGAGGAAGCCACCATCTGGGAAATGCAAAACAGGACAAAAAGGACTTGGCATTTGGAGATGCTGTCTCTTTCTAAAAGAGGAACTCTAAATCTCCTTCAGAAGTAGAGATCCAGCTTTCCCTTCCAGCATCAATCACACCAGTACGGTACAGTAGAGTCCTCCTCAGATGATGCTCATTTTATCTGTGTCTGTTAGGTCTTTAGCAAGTCTTGGTCTTCCAGCCAGAATGGGTGGGAGGACTCATCAAATGGATAGACCTACCTGCAATAAGTAAACTGGTTTAAAATAGTTAGTGTTTTCCCTAAATGTTGTGTTCAATTTTTGACTCATGCTCAAAATCTAGAGGGGGCACTCCAAAAATAGAGATCTGGGTGGTCTCCCATACACTATTTCAAAAGGGCTCAATCCAAGCCTGTTTCTGGGTGCTACCCTAATTTGGGGCAAGGCAACGTGGAGTGCCTGATCCAGCTTCAAATATCCTTCCTGGCATATTTGCACCAGCATATTCTTCATTTTCCCAGATTTTCCCACAGATGGAGTTCTCTAAGATGCATGCAGTTTCCATTGGATCTGTAGTGACTGTCCACAATTCTGATATCTCTGAAGTGAATGATAGTCCATTGTCACCTTGAATGGTGTGAGGGAGGCCAAAACTAGTTCCTTGTTCCTTTTCCATTGTCCTTTTCCATGTAGCTGTTCCCTTCTGTATATGACTCCCAGTCTAGCACTGTCAGAGTTTGGGCTAAGCAATCATGCTCGAGGGCTGAGTCTCCCTCTGAGTCTGAAAGCAGGGTGGCCAAGTTCAAGATAGTGGCAGCTTGTGAGGCAACATTTGGGTTATCTAACAGAATGACATGGTTGGGAACCATAGGATGACTGTCCTCAATGGTTTGGATATTAACCACTCCACCTGGGGCTCCATTGGCCCAAAAAGCTTGATATACCTGCTCATTGATCTTGTGTGGGAAGAGTTTGCCTTTGGGTCCTTCCAGGCAAGTTGGGAGTGCCTGCAGTTGGATATCATATTCCAGTTGGGCTTCTACATATAGTTGCTGCTTCTGAGGGAAAAAGGTTACTTGGATATGCAATTTACAAAGGAAATCTCCACCCAGCAATGGAATGGGGCAGATGGCCTGTAGAGAAAACTATGCATAACCTTTTGATCTCCAAGCTAGCATTCCAGAGCTTGAAGGAACACTTGTCTTGGAAATTGTTCAGTCCCTCCAGTAATCATTACTGCATCTGTACTTTTCTTGCTTATCTTTACATTTAGCATTGAGTATATAGATTCTGTATCTATAAGGAAATCAATTAGGGGTACAGTAATCGGTTGGGAGATGTCTGGGGGAGCTGTTGGGCCTCCCCATTCATTATCAGATCCTACTCTTCTTCTAGCATTTCTCGGTGAGGGTTTTCATCCTCTCTATTTTCTTTTTTTGAGCTTTTGACATTCCTTTTTCTAGTGGCCCATCATCCTTGCAATAGGCACATTGATTGGCTCCTTGTGGATTTTTCCTCTTTCCTTTCAAGTTCCATCTTTCCTGGTTTCCCCACACTGTTTCTAAGAACACCATGGCCTGTTCTAACTTCCTTGATTCCCAGGCATTGTAAACTTTGAAATCTATGCCCACCTATTGAGAAAGATTTGTTCCCAATGCCCCATCTAAATGCTGGGTTTTCTTTCTGATATCTGGAGCACTTTGCCCAATAAAAGTCATGTTCACCATTTGAACATTTTCTAGTGCCTCTGATAAGCATCAGTATGTGACTTCTATAGGCCTGACGAAACCTCTCTAAAAATTTTGCTGTGGGGTACATACATGCCCCACAGCAAAAGCCAAATGAGGACCTTTCTGCATATTCAGGCTCTTTTACTTGGGCACCCCTTCCTTAAGCCCTCCCAATATGCAGCTTTTGTAATGTTCCAGGAGGGGCTGTCCCTACTCTTTACATCCCAGTTTGGCTCTGTGGGCCTTAATTCAAGGGTAGCTAGCTAAGGGGGTGATGACAGGAAAGGTCTTCCTGCTATCACCCCAGTGTCCCCTGGGTTCAGGGCATTGCTGAGACTCACTTCCTCACTCTCTCTTTTTTTTTTCTTGTGTCTTACTCTCAGGGAGAGGTTTTGAGGCCTTTTCCCTTCTCTGCTCCATCAAGAGATTCTCTGTCCCTGGTGAAACCCTATTATGCAATGACATAAGTGCATTGACATAACATATTTTGGCCCATCTGTGCAACCACTGCCAATACAATTCCAATTGCATGATGGTACAATAACTCAGGGAATCATTTAGGGGTCATTTTTCCCCACAGTCTAATATATACATAGGTCACACAGTGTTGCAGTAATAAACCAATATGTCCTTAGAGATTGAATAATGATTGCATATATTCCAGTCTACTAGAATTCCGCCCATTAGCTTCCCTCCAGGAGCTAATACAGAATTGCCCCTATTGGGATGGCCATCCAGGCCAAGACCTATGACCAGAAAAATCTAAGGAGTGGTAGAGGGGAGATGCCTATAACTGTACTTGAAGAACAATAAAAAAAAAAACCCTGGTATCCATGACTCCATTATTCCAGAGTGCTTGCAAGCAAATCTTCTGCCAACCAGTCTCACAAACCATGGTCCCTATAGCTTGGCCAATCCTCACCTGGACCCTGTTTTACAACCTCAAAACTTGTGCGGTCCTCATGTCTTCTTAGATTCTATCCCTTTCCCAGATCCATTTCCTTTCCACCTGCCAGTTGTATTTGAGCAGCTGATGCCTCAATAGAATGTGCAGATTAATTCTCAGCAACTGGGAAATCCCACAATCCTAATCTCTCACTCCTGAGGGTAGGGGGAGATTCAACCAGTCATGAACAGCTAGGGCCATACATTGTGAGCTAATGCTGTTACAGAACAGCCAGTGCTGTTACTGAACAGCCCCATGGTGTTCTACTGCTCATTGTCCATAGGCAAAACCCTGGAGTCAGAGTTTAGGTGAAAAATAAAAGGAGTTGTTTATTTAAATGTTATACAATTTTGGAATAATGGCAGGTTTCTGCCTCTAAGCCAGACTTCCTTTAAAAGACAAATAACCCTGCCACCCTCTGCCAGGCCAGACCAATTCAAAGATGCACCTAGAATGTCTTCTCCTCCATTTAAAAGTACCATCCTTTGGAACATGCCAGTGGCTACAGCATATGCATCCAGGTTGTTTGGCAGATGTCTGATCACAGTTTGGCTCTAGTCATCTCTCACAAGTCTGTGTGTGCCTGGCCAGGTACAACTATACAGCACAGCCAGCACTGCCACTGCTTTCTGTGCTGGAGTGACACTGGGAATTCTCTTTGACCATGTAGCTTCCAGGGCCCACCAGCTCATGAACTTGGGCTCCTGCAGCTGACCAGGCTAGTGAGGGAGGGAAAAGAATGCATATTTCCCAGTGCATTCTGTTTTAAAGCCTCAACCCAGCAATCCATGTGCAATGGAGCATTTGGCTTTTCAACCATTATATGCCAATGTCTGCCATATTTGTCTGTCTTCTCAGTGTCTTTGCCCATCTTCTGGTTGCCATTTTGTAGAAGAGGCAAAAGTTTCCCAGTTGTGCACAAAGACACAAGTGTCTCAGTTCAAGGCAGAGCATCCGGCCCTTATAGCTTGCTCAGCCTCTTTGCAGCCTATGTCATGAGCTGCTTAGCTGCTGGGGTAATGCATATTGATTTGTGCAGCCAGGCTGTCTCTGTTTACAATTGCTCCAAATTGTGGGAAGGCTGTCATACAATTTTGGTTGTGATTTCAATCCAGGCAGCCTCTTGTGCTTCCTGCAACCTTCCTGCTTGTGGGTGGTGGAAATGTTGGCTCAGGTGGTCACTCTCCAGTAATCTGGTCTGACCCACACTCTGTCACAGCAATAGCAAACTCTAGATATCCTGATATCTAAATGTAAACATGGCTTATCTAGACTCCTGGGACTGACTCTGCCAATGCCCACCTTTGTCCAACAAAGTTGGTCAGTGCTTCCCCCCATCCTACAGCAGGTAACCTTCTGGCGGTCTTTCCTTGTGGCCTTCCTAGTGACTTCTCTTTTTGGCTCAGAGTCATCACACATGCTAGTCCCTCTGCCTACACTTCCTTTTAATTTTCTCTGATTTAACTCCACATTTCCATGTAAATGTTTCTCTTTCCTATGAAATCCAGGCTTACTCAGCAAGTTAGCTTCTTTCTTTCAAGATTATTTTATCTATTTTAGAGAGAGTGAAAGGTAGGGAGAAAGAGAGGGAGAAATATGTTAATGTGTGGTTGCCTCTTGCACACTCCTTGCTGGGGATCTGGCCTGGAACTCAGGCATGTGCCCTGACTGGGAATTGAACCACAGTCTTTTGGTTTGCAGGTCCATGCTCAATCCACTGAGCTACACCAGCCAAGTCTGATTCCCCTTTTAAAGGCCTGCATAGCCTTGTATAAAATTGAGCCTTTAACAACATGAATTTGAATTATGTGGACTTTTAAAAAAATATTATAAATGTATTTTCTTTTCCTTAATAATATTTTTCTTTAGCTAACTTTGTTGTAAGAATACAGCATTTAGTACATATGACATACAAAAATGTGTTAATTGACTATTTCTGTTGATGGTATGGCTTCCTGTCAACAGTGGGCTATTAGTTATAAATAACATATAAGCAGGTCTTTAACTGCTTAGGAGTTGACTCTTGTGTTGTTTAAGGGTTAACTGTTCTTCCTTTTGTAACATTCCTCACTCCATTTGAGATTTGCTGGTCACTGCACTTATTTCCTGCAGGACTCAGATCTTTATAAGAGTGGGAACCCCTTTGCTTCAGGCTGTATTATCTTAGCACAATTCCAAGCAGACGCCTTCTTAATAAAAATGTTTGTTATATTAATGTTATCCTGGTACATTTAAAAATGATTATGTATATTTATGTCAAATTTACTGATATAAATTTTCAAGAACTCATGCATTATGTATGGTACCATAGTGGAGGAAGATGAGATATGGTAATTTAGGAATTGAAAGCCTTTGAATATTTTAAAGTTTTATTTCCTGACAATGGTGCATAGTTTCTTTCACATGGCAATGCCTCCAGTGTTCTTGAAACAGTCCTCCCTACACATCACCACAATCTTCACCAAACAGGAATAAAATTGCTGGTCAGAATCCCTTGATATAGGGGCAGAGTAAGCCTAGAGGGGAAAGAACTACTAATAGTGAGAAGAGGTGGTAAAGAGAAAAGACAAGAAATTGCTTTGCACACAGTTTTACTTGGTTTATTTTTTAGATGAAGTAAGAATTTAAGATTACTACTCTTTCTGTCCTTTCACTTCATCCCAAACTCTAAATACACAAGAAAGTGTTTGGCTGTGATGTTGGAGATGAAAATTTAGAACATTTTACTGCAATCCAGCTATATTTACCATTTTGGTTTTTGAAAAGCTATTGTTTACTATTGTTGTTGCTTTTGCCTAAGAAAAGTTAGTTTAAGTCTCACAGGCATTTTCCAGTTTATTAATAGGTTTTTATACCAGCTGGCATAAAAGATCACTGGTCAGTTTTCTTGATGGATCCTTTAAATCCTTGTTTCATTAGATGTGGTTTCTCTGACTGCCTTCAATAGTTTTGAGACCAGATTGAGAAGGCAAGATAATTTTTTAAGCTTGTATGACTGACTACATGAGACCATTGTTCCTCCTGCTTATCCAGTCCCTGTTTGCTTTTGCTGAAGAAAAATAATTCAAATCTTGCACTACTGACTGTCCTGATGAATGTGTAGGCCCTTGACAATTGATTGGTTGGCAATTGAACAGAGGAAACACATGGCCAGATTCATGTATAATATTCATAGGGTTACTGCTTACAAAAGCATTTAGGGGTCATCTTATCCAGGGAAGAGATGGTAGAACAGTTATGCACTCTTTTATAATAGCAGCCATTGTCTTAGGAACATTAGCTGAAAACTTGCTTTAGTGAAAATTAAAAGAAGAATAAAGCCTATGAGCCACCATGGGATGTGTGGGGACCTTAATATATGTGGATTTGTTTTCAGTAGAGAAGGGGTTTTAGTTGTTTTTTCTAAGACTGAGGACTTGTCTCTGATGAGTCATCTTTACCTTCATCTGATCATATTAAAGTCAATAAATATTTCCTAAGCAATTTAGAGGTATACTGAGATAAGTAAGGACTTCACATCAAGGATCTTCTTGGGATTAGCAGTATAAAGATTACTTAATTGCACTTGTGGGGTCATATGGATTAGATTTGTTACCATAGTCTCATTGGTGAGATCCTCAGAGTGATAGAGCCAGCAGATGTTTGTGTCTGAGTCACGAAGAAGGACAATAAGTTCTGTGGTTGTCTTTACTTTAAAGCAGCAACTGGAACATCAAAGGGGGAACTCCCAGGTAAAGTCATAGTGGGAGGCATCATTTGGGATTTGATGGCAACTGTGAGGAGTGGGGATGCTACAGAACAGCTCAGACCATAACAGATATTTGGGGGCTTTTGGTAAATCAGTTTTTGGATTCTAGAGTATAAGGAACATGGCAATAAAGTTGGATAAGGTGAATAAATGTAAATTGACCAGGGAAGAGATTGCTATAATAATCATGCTTAAAAGAATCAGAGTTCAACCTGGCCTCTGAAAGGGCAGCTCTCCTCCCTGAACGAGCATCTTTGCTGCTGTCCTTCCCTCTGGTGACCTCAGCTAGGCTCAGCCACTCCACAGGGCTGTGTTGCTCCCTAGGGTGACTCTGGCTCTGTGTGTGTGAGTGCATCCTGCAGAAGCCAATAGTGACGCTTGTCCTGGGCTGCATGTGAATATAGATCCTCATCTCCAGTACAGTCAGATTGTCACATTTGATGAGTTCTATATATGAATAGGAAAAAAGGTATTAAAACAGCCATGCCACACCAATAAGCAACAGTGAGAAATGTGAAAGAAAATAGGCCACACTACCAGATCTCTCTCTCTCTCTCTCTTTCTCTCTCAGCCAAAATAAGCAGAAGTCATACAAATTCAAATATATAAAAAGGCTGTGTCCTCTACAATGCCAGCCCCACTGAAAGCCTTGCTATCCTTGGCCCTGCTTCATCACTCAGTCTGCAAAGTCAGAGGGTGGTGACTGAGGCCATCGTGAAATAGTGCAGAGACATCTGGCACTAGGTTTAGCAGAACCCCATGTGATTTCTGAGTAGGATCCATCCCTAGAATCCTTATGTGGTCTCAAGAACAACTGAGAAAGCATGGCCAAGAGCTGCACTGTATTGGAAATGGCTGTTCATCTTAGTCTTATTTTCTGAAGCCCATGCACTTCATTTTTTTAAAGGCTAGACAAACTCCTTTCCTGTTGGTCTTCCACTACCTAATAAAAATGAGAACAATGTGTGAGTGACTATAAACATATAAGAAGGTCTCTCTTCTCTGGGCAAGTTAGACTTACAGACCCTGTCAGATGTTCCCCTAGAGGATGACTCATCCCCACGATTACAGTTTCACATACCCCAGGTAGGAACATGTGTATGTAAAAAAAAGGAGGACATGCAAGAATTGGGAAGCTTTTTCACAAAAGCACTAAGCACTTGGGCATAAACCATTCACATTTGTGTGAGTAAGGGAGGGAAGAGGCAATTCTTGGGGACTGAGGCTGAAGAAGGTGAGATATTTTTCAGAATGCAGCAAAGCCATGTGGTGATCCTGCCTGAAGCAAATATTAAAGTAACTCTTTGTTATTTATTTGTCTTATGTTAAGACAAATAAATGTGCCTTTCACTTTTCAAGAAAAGAGGTTAGAAAAGATGCAGGCAAGAAACTGCAACCCTCACCCTTCATAAGATCCTGAATACATGTCCTAAATCTTATACATTTTATTTTCTCAATGTTTAAATGTAAGTAATTTAATGAATTCTCTATTTACCCCAGTGAGCTCTGTAACAATAAGGAGGTCTGGTCACAATTCTATCTTCCCTCTACTAGAGAAGGTGTTGAACGCAGCTTCTCACAGGGTACAGTTTTCCTTGGAGACAAGGCTGGTTGTCCTGTTACTGTCTGAGGCCATCACAATCAGGGAGGTGACCTGGACTAGGCAGTCAAGGGCTCATGACAAAGTGGGAAGAACCTGTTTCTTTTTCAGGGTTCTATAGTAGTTTCACACTATTAACAATGAATACATTAGTAGAGTGTGTTTTGGGAGCTTTTCATTCTTTCTCACAATTTGTGCTTCTTTCAGATTACACCTTCATTGGATGCCCTTAGTGCTGTTTTCTTGCGAGGCCATAACCTTGGTTCCTGTGATGTCTCCATCACTCCTGGACTCTATGGTGGCCCCTTTTTGATGTGGCCTCAGTTCCAACTGAAGACTCAATTCTCCACCCTTAGCTCAGATTTTCTGCTGGAGCTCTGGCACCACACGTATATGTTAACCTGGAGGCCCTTATAAGCACCTCAATGACAATATTTTCAAAATCCAATGTGTTCATGAATTTGCTTATCAATAACCTGCATATACCAGATCCTGCACTAAAAGTAAAATACCAAACCCACCATTAACATGTTCAATGATAAGGCAGCTTCAGTATCATTTTTAAGAACATGAGCTTTGGAGAAGGAAAGACTGGGTTTGGTCACTTTTAGGCTGTATAAACTTAGATAAGTTATAGAGCTTCTCAAAAATCTCAATTTGTTCATCATTAAAAGGGGATAACAACATCAGAATCTTGAAACCAGTATAAGAATTCAATGTGATAATATATATAAGAAGGATACATAAACAATGCATGGTATACAGCTGAGATCAATAAATATTACTGGTTATAAAAATGTGTAAAATAATGTGTAAAAATGGGTACACTTAACTGTACTTTGATGGATCGGGGGAAACTTATGGTACCAGAGGTTTTGCAGTCACTGCTCAGAGATGAGAAGCAGGCAGCCAGGTGGATGGGGGCAGTGTTCCATCCTGTTTGTGAAGTGAGCATTGAAGTGGTCACTGAACAGTGTAGTTCTGAGAGCAAAGAGATTGTGGGGATTAATAAGGAGAGGTGGAAGCAGAGTGGATGTAGACATCCCATCATGAAGTATCTCATGTAAGCCATTGAAGGGACTGAAGCAAGAAAATGTCAGAATCAAATTTGTATTTTAGAAGGAAGATATTGAGAACTGTGTGCAGTAGGTTGGGGTTTTGCCAGCTCAAAGCAGTGAGACAAGTTAGGCAATTGCAGCAATCCAAGCAGAGTGATGAGAGTCTGAATTAAGGTGATGGTTCTAAAGACTGATACAAATGACAGGGATTTGAGTGGAGATGAAGAAGGTGGAATCTGCAGGACTTGATAACTCAATGTAAGGACTAAACAAGAAAAACCACCTGAATACTTGCCAAACTTAATCTATGGGCAAGTAGATGATGGGAGTACCATTCCATGAGCAGAAAGTGGAAGAGAAAAAATGTCCTGATAATGGGTTCAGTTTGGGACTGAACAAATTTTCTGTTGGATTTATTGAAGGACTGATGTCTAATGGAAGACAGACTTTTCTTCTAGATGTAAGAAACCAAATCTGGGAAATTATCTGCCTTGTGTGTTCAGATGGAGGATCAGGTTCCAGGAGAGGAGGAGAGACAAACCTGAGGATGCACATGCACATGTACCGAGGGAGGATGCAATCATGGATTTCAGAAGAGAATAGGAAAAATTGACATCACAAAGAGTGACCAAGGGAGTGACTCTTATTGTCACAGACTCAAGTATATCCACTTAGAGAAGAGGGAACTAACCACTGCTCTGTGCAACATGGAGACCATTCATGACCTTGGGCAGAACAATTTTACTGGAGTTGTGAAAACAATGCCAGAGTTGAAAAGAGCCTGGGAAGGAGGGAGGGTGGCTCTGCACTATTTCTACTAACTTGATAAGCTTTATCATGGAAAGGGAAAAGGGAGAGAAGCCAGAATTTAAAAATGAATTTGAATTCAAATAGTTTTTACTTTGTTTTTAGAGCAAATGTGGGAGAATGCTGTGTGTGCGTGTGTGTGGATGTCCTCTATTTTGTTTTCAATACTTGACACATGTAAGTATTCACAAAACTTTGTTGAAAATAAAAAGTTAAATTCTTAACATAGAGCATGTTCCCAAGCCAGTCAGTAAAATGCTAAAATATGTTAATGCTATAAACCTGGTACTGATGGTGACATACAAAAAGGAGTACCATTTAGTGACACTTTAAATTAATAAGTGGGCAGATTTTATCAGTGAGGAAGCTGGACCATGCAGGGTTGGAAAGGCAAGGGAAAGCAGTATTGAGACTGTAATCACTCCTCTGGGCCTCCAGAATAATGGGTGAGGTGTGTCTATTGGTATGTAAATATGCTGGCAAGGCACAAAGAGTCTGGTTGCTTCAAAGGCTTTGTCTTGGATCTGAGGCTAGCCTCTCCTATCTTGGGGTGGAGAAGAAATGCCAGAAAAGGTGTTTAGGAGAATTGTTATTGGATTCGGAGAAGCTTAAGCAGTACCCTCTCACATCTGTGAAATGAATCATGGCAAGGAACCATGACAAAAAGGACCATTTATTTAAGTGCCTATGAAACCATAACAAGAAAAAATGTCCAACTTAGGCCTCTTTTATTCTCCTTTATTTTGAGTCACAAATTTTGGAGCCCTCTGACCATTCTGACTGCCAGATGAAGATGCCTATTTCAAGAGGATTCCTTACTGTAAGTGTTACCTCAAGATTCTTTGAGATCTTGCTGTCATCATTGGGGATGTTCCACAGTAGCCTTGGGTGAATCCTACAAACCCCCTCACAGTGTGAAGCATGACATATTTCTAGTGATCATCAATATTTATCAGCTATTTTGGTGAGAACCTTCTCTCCAGTGTCATGCAACAGACATAAAATCCAGTCTGCTAACTGCAGTGAATGGCCTGAGCAGGGCTATTTTTGTCTTAAATACTACTTCCTTTGCTTAAATGAGCCTGGTTGTTCCATCCAGAAAAATCAGTATTATCTTTTACTCTGGTTCTCTCCCACTCTCTTTGAGTAAACCCATTATCTAACCAGGGGTGTTCAATCCTTTGGCATCTCAGGGCCACACTAGAAGAAGAACTTTCTTGGGCCACACATTAGATACACAAACACTAACAAAAGCTGACAACAACAACAAAAAAAGGTTTTAAGTACATTTACAATTTTTTGTTGGGCAGTATTCATAGCTATCCTGGGCCATGGGTTGGATACTCCTGAACCCTATTTACTGGTATCCTCACTTTAAAACTTCACAGGCACATAATTACTTTTAAAGATAACAAAATGGTATAGAATTTTTTGCAAGTATTTTTACTTATGATTATTTCAATATTTCCATTAGGTAACAGTTAAGAAATTGAAGTATAATAATATTACTTTTATATCACGTACTTATTAGGGCTATACTTAATGTAGAACCTCAGTTTCTGGTCTCATGAGTCAGGGTTGCTCCAGGAGAACTGAACACACTGTGTGCCAGCTGCTGTGCTAGAAATTTGCAAATATTAACTCATAATTGTGAGGTGTTATTATTAGGCCCATTCTACCTCTGAGGGGCATTGAAACTTAGAGAGGTTAGACAATATTCTCCAGGTGATATGATAATGAACTGTAGAGCTGATTTATAGCTAGATATAATTGATTTCAGACCTTGAGCTATGTTATAATACCTCTGTGGCTTGGCCTGAGCTATTGTTCTATGACCAAGGTCAGTGCATTTGGCTGCACAGCAGTGTCTGGCTCTTGGGCTCAGTCCAAGTTCTCCTTGCTGTGCTTACCTAATTTTGGGCCGTGTCAAGAGGCAGTGTCATCAGGGAGGGATATCTTAACTTGGAATATCCAGCAGGGATACTTTTCCTACTTGGTTTGTTGGAATGATGCCTATTCTGTTGCATTCAGAGATGCCATATGTGCTGGTAATTAACCTCCAGGATTGTGCACTTTCATTGATACCTTGGGACAATTACTCTGCTGCCTCAGTCAGCCCACCTGTAACATAGCCCTGGGGTGCAGCCAGAGTTTAAGAAGAAACTTCAAAGTTAGTTTATAACTTTGTAGCTACTTCATGGGCAGAGGGTGGGAAGAAGCTATTTTCACTGGAAGTAGTGTTATCTCATTACTCTATCCATTCAGATCTTAATATCTAGGTTTGAGATTGTGTATTTATTTATAAAGAAACTTCAGAGATTATGAAAAATATGATTAGTTACCAGCTTACTGATGATAGAAAAGACTGTAACATTTCTTCAGCAGTTAAAGTATCAGATTACTGGGAACTTGCCTCATGCTGACATTTCATGTTCTGGTGGAATTCCATCAGTGCCTGAGATGACACCTGGAAAGTCCATAAAACTTCAAAGATCCATAAACAAGTCCACTTCCCCACTTCAAAAACTTCAATGTACCCTTGCACTTCAACTTTTGCATATGTTTGCTGAAAGTTAAACTCACCCCCAAATTAGGGGTTTGGAGCCATGTGAGTGTGTGAGCTGGGAAATTCTGAGCTTCTAATGGGATGTGGAATTACTGAGGTCCCGGGGTGTTCAGGAGAGGTTGACTTCTTAACCTTGCATTTTTTTTTGGTCTGGGTAATACTGACTAAGAAGTTCCTTTGGGCAGATAGTTACTTAAGTGTCTTTAAATGATGAGTTTAATGATGGGTGACTACTTAACATTAAGAAAAGTCAGAGAACTCAGTAGCTCACTTCACTGCCTTGTGTATTTGCATTAGTCTGGTAAACTTAATGCCTCTGACAGAAACGGAAAATACTACCCACACGTGAGTTATGATTGCAGTGAAAATCATCTTTTGAATATATTGACTTGGGTGCACTAAAGGTTTTACTTGTTGTGTCAGTATGTTCACTGTAGGTGTGCAGAGCAGAATGCATATCTTGTTTTCAGATGAAGACCAATTCAACTTTAAACATTTTCCCCCAATTCTCTGGCATTACAGAAAACCTTCAGACTTCAACCCTTGTTAAATTGCTCCATTTCTATTGGCTTCACTTAGAAAACATATCAGTCTTTGTCCGACTCACAAAGTTGAGACCCAAAAGGAGAAATAAATTTCTTGTGAGGTCATCCCTATAGTCTGAACACTATCTTGTAGACTTCTTTCTTGAGCACTAAAATGACAAAGATCTTGGATATCAGTCCAGCTGTTGGAGAGAAAGGAAGAAGCAGGAAAATAGCCAGGAATGGGGTTTTGTATGAACCCCAAGTATGAACAAACAAACAGGAGACAGAATGGTGCTGGGCAATGATTATAGATACTTATATAGGAGCAGAAAGAAACATATCCGCCATGTGTATGTGTTGGGGGGACTAATAATAATTATTTGGAGAAAAATAAAATGCTTACTCATTTCTTTTTGGGTATTTAGTCAAAAAAGAGTGTCAGAAAACCCAAGGGTATAGCTATTTGCTTTTTGTTTCAAAAAGTCAAACAAATTCTAGGAATATTAAAAGCAGGAGCAGAGTTGAGATGGTTGTCAGCTGTATTTGGTAAGAGATCTGGGTGTGAGTGTGTGTCTGGAAATTTTAGTTCATTTCTTGATGGCCAACACCTCAGTCAGCATTCCCAGCCAGCAGTCTGGTTATCAACCTTCACAGAAATGTCTGCAGAGATGGGCAAATTTCAACACCTCACTAGTGAGGTCCAGGCTGAGGGGACCACTTTTTCTTCAGTTTTGTTCTTTCAAATAGACTTGTATGAATGGCATGAAGAAGTCCAGCTATTCCTCAGTCCTGACTTTGGGAGCTCAAGATTTGTTTTCTGATAGGGCTCTTTTGAGGCATTTGGGAATACTGAGAACATATCATCATGTATTTTATTTTATTTTATTTTACTTTATTTTTTATTTTCCTAAAAAGTAACTTGATACTTTTGTATTTCTCTATTGGTAAAATCATGGGAAGTTATTTTATGTTGCTTGACAAATGATTTTGTTAACCTTCATAGCATGTTGTGTGTGTCAGGAGCACATTACACACAGCACACAGTTTTCAACATTCTGTAGTCTCTTAAAAGATGTGTGTGATCTGCTTGCTGTAAGCATCAAAACAGCTCTGTTCTCCAGAGAGTGGTTGATATTGGGTTACTGACTGTTAGGTTGATTGATACAGTTTAAACACTTACTTTAAATAAAAACACACATAAAACACAGCCCCTTTCAGATCACCTTTGATCTGTAAGTGGTACCAAAACAATAGATTTTACTAGGAATTCACCCTTTCTCTGTCAAATTGGTTGGCTATTCATATATTTTTAGAAAAGATAAATATTTTTTCCATCTCTTGAAATTGAAAGTAATTCCATAAAGGTGCTTTGATATAAAATTTTAAATATTTTCTGGCTTTCTAAAACCTTACATACCTGCAGAAATTCTCTGTGGCTATTTCAGCTGAATACCTATTCAAAGTTGGTGTCCACTGGAGACCACTAATGAACCCACAGAACAAAGCCTTGTAGACATTTCCATGATCAGGGTAAAGTCTTCATTTAAATTATATTTTGTACATTACAAGAATCAAAAATTAGAAGAGTTGGCTGAGTCCATATTTCTAATTTTTCTTTGCTGAGAACTCCCATAAAAATTGATATTTTTAAAGTTGGAAAAAAACAATGATTTTCAGGTTTGGATTATATTCTGGATATGTTTCTGAGAATACAATAATTTCTCTGCTGATACTTGGGAGAATTAGGATGATAAGAGCTTATTCAAAAATTATATGTTACATAGATATTTAAAAATTATATACAGGGGTCTGGTTGAGATGGAGGTGTAGGTAGAGACTCTTTGCTTCCTCACACAACAAAAGAAGGATAACAACCAATTAAAAAACAACAACAACCATAAATGACAAAATAAAATTGCATGGAAGTCTGACAACCAATAAGTTAAAGAAGAAACATTCATCCAGACTGATAAGAGGGGCAGAGATGGGAAGCCAGGGTGGAGAGGATGCAAGGAAAAGCAAGGGAACAGGTGAGTGATGTGGAAGCTAGCAGATGGTATTTCCCACATTCACAAGCATATAAGCCAGGAGGAACAACTGGGGAGTGAGATAGATCATGCAACCCAGGGTTTCAGCACAGGAAACAAAATCCTCAAAACCTCTGGCTCTAAAATACTGTGGCAGTTTTGCCAGTGGGAGAAATTCCCCATCTCACACAACTGTCCATTGGAGAGGCCCCCAGGATCCTAGAATATACACAGGCTCACCCACCTGGGAATCATCAATGGAAAGGTAATGATCCACTTGTGGGAAACAAAGGAATTGATGGGACATGGGGTGAGAGCCTAGCAAGTAAGCAAGCAGCATTGTTCCCTCTCTGACCCCTTCCTGACATACAATGCCACAAGGCAGTGAAGTGGGTTGTCTGCCCTGATGAATACCTAAGGCTTCACCTCTTACAATGTAACAGGTGCATCAAGACAAAGAAATATGGCCCAAATGAATGAACAGATAAGAACTCCACAAAAAGAATGAAATGAAGAGGAGATAGACAACCTATCAGATGCAGAGTTCAAAACACTGGTAATCAGGATGCTCACGGAAGTGACTGAATACAGTTGCAAAATGAAGGAAGGAATGAAGCCTATATGAAATGAAATAAAGCAAAATATACAGGGAACTAACAGTAAAGGGAAGGTAACTGGGACTCAAATCAACAATTTGGAACAAAGGGAAAAAAACTTCCAACCCAAACTGAATGAAGAAAATTTAAAAAAAAAAAGGAGAGGCTAAGAAACCTCTGGGACAGCTTTCAACATTTCAACATTCAAATCATAGGGGTGCTAGGAGGACAAGAGGAAAAGCAAGAAATTAAAAATTTATTTGAAAAAGTAATTAAGGAGAACTTCATTACTTTTACCCCAATCTGGCAAAGGAAATAGACTTCTAGGAAGTCCAGGAAGCTCAGAGAGTCCCAAAGATGTTGGACCCAAGGAAGCACACACCAAAGCACATCATAATTACATTACCCAAGATTAAATATGAGAGCATCTCAAAAGCAGCGAGAGAAAAGAAGACAGTTATCTACAAAGGAGTTCCCATAAGATTATCTGTTGATTTCTCAAAAGAAATCTTGCAGGCAAGAAGGGGCTGGAAAGAAGTATTCAAAGTCATGAAAGGCAAGGACCTACTTCCAAGATTACTCTATCCCACAAAATTATCATTTAGAATGGAAGCGCAGATACAGTACTTTCCAGATAAGGTAAAGTTAAAAGAGTTCATCATCACCAAGTCCTTATTATATGAAATTTTAAAGAGACTTATCAAAGAACAAGAAGATCAAAATCATGAACAGTAAAATGACAACAAACTCACAACTATCAACAATTGAACCTAAAAAACCAAAAACAAATACTAAGCAAACAACTAGAACAGGAACAGCATTATGGAAATGGAGATCATACAGGGGGTTATCAGTGGAGAGGGGAGGGGGAGAATGGGAGAAAAAGGTACAAGGTATAAAATCACAATAGGTAGGCACAGGAGAGACAGGAGAAGTTAAGAATAGTGTAGGAAATGTAGAAGCCAATAAACTTATATGTTTATTGACCTATGGACATGACCTATGGGAGAGGAGATGCTGGAGTGTGGGAGGGTGCAGGGCAGAGGGGGATAAAGGGGAGAAAAAATTGGGACAACTGTAATAGCATAATCAATACAACATATTTTAGATTTAAAATTATATACATCTAAAAACTTTAAATATATAGAGCTAACTTATGTATACAATGGTGAAAACATTTATATTCTCATTATATGTGTGTGTGTGTATACATATATACATATATATATATGAGCTAACTTATGTATACAATGGTGAAAACATTTATATTCTCATTATATGTGTGTGTGTGTATACATATACACACACACACACACACATATAAAGGGGTGGTCTTTTGTTATAAAAATACCTTGACTGGTCATTGTGGGAGACCCAATCAAGTGCCAGGGAAGTCTTCAGAGAGAGAACATGAGACTGTGTACAAGGCAGAAAAAGGGTTGAAAAAACTAAGCACATTTCTAGGATTAAGTAGACCTAATGTGCAAATATGTAAGTAGTTTGCATTGCCAAGTTTTTTGTGTGTTCAAGACTTTGGTGATATTGGCTTATTACATGATGGAAATCATGTAAACAGGGTTTATTTCATGGACATTTGTAACCACAAGTACAAAGGAAAAGACAGTTCTTACCCAAACTACAAGTTAAGTACTGCTTTGTGGGTTGTGTGTGTCTGGTTACTTCAATATCTGTAGGACTTTTTCATGTGTGGGACAAAATGGACTACCTTCCATGAAAATGAATTCTGCTGTGAGAGTTCTTAAGTTCATAAATGTAGTCACATTCACATTTTTCAAGGATATTTACAATGTGGTTGTGCATCTGTGTTGAATTAGCTTAAATTTTTTTGCTACTGTAACAAGTTTTAAAATGAAGGAAACTAGTAGTAGTTTTCATTTCAAACCAGTTTTCTATAGCAGTTCAGTCTTCTATTACTAGGACACTCACTCTCTTTTAAAATTATATTTGATTGATTATGCTATTACAGTTGTCTTGATTTTTCACTTTTGCCCCACCTCCATCAAGCACCCCCACTCCCTCAGGAAATCCCCCCCACCATTGTTCATGTCCATGGCTCATGTGTATAAGTTCTTTGGCTACTCAGTTTCCTATACTGTACTCTACATCCTCATGGCTATTCTGTAACTACCTATTTGTACTGCTTAATCTGTTCACCTCTTCACCCATTCTCTCCCTTTGCCCTCCCACCTGGCAACCATCTGGTAACAAATTCCTTTTCTCTTGTTGCTTTTAAGAGTCTTTCTTTATCTTTAACCTTTGACCTTTTAATTATGATATGTCTTAGAGTGGAGCTCTTTGCAACCATCATAATTGGGACTCTGTGCTTCCTGGACTTGCATGTCTATTTCCTTCACCAAATTAGGGAAGTTTTCTTTCACTATTTTTTTTCAGATAGATTTCTAATTTCTTGCTCTTTCTTTTCTCCTTTGGGCACCCCTATGAAGTGAATGTTGGACCTCTTGAAGTTGTCCCAGAGGCTGTTTATACCATGCTTGTTTTTATTTATTTTGGATACTTTTCTCTTCTTGTTGCTCTGCATGGTTGTTTTTTGCTTCCTTATGTTCCAAATGATTGATTTGATTCTTAATTTCATCCACTCTACTGTAGTTTCTCTATAAATTGTTCTTTATTTCAGTTAAAGTATCATTTGTTTCTGACTGGGTCATTTTTTATGCTGCTAAGATCCTCACTAAGTTCCTTGAGCATCGTTATAAACATTGTTTTGAACTGTGCATCTGATAGATTGCTTATTTACATTTTGTTTTGCCTTTTTGCTGGAGTTTTGATCTGTACTATCATTTGGGCTTTATTTCTTTTCTCCTCATTTTGGCAGGCTCCCTGTGTTTGTTTCTAAGTATTAGGTAGAGTTGCTTTGAGCCCATATCATGGTAGTGTGGCCTAATGAAATAGGTGTCTTCTAGGGTCAAGTGGCACATCCTCAATTATCACCCAAACTGGGTACTCGAGGTTCACCCTTCATATGGGCTGAGTACATCTTCCTTTTGTAGTTGAGTCTTGGTTGCTGTTGGAAGATCAGTAGGAGGGACTTACCCAGGCTAGTCAACTGCAACTGGCCCTGGGGTTTTCCAGATAGTGCAGGCCAAGATCAGCCCCCACCTTTGTTGTGCCTGGGGCACCCTGTTTGAGCTATAAAGCAATCTGAGATGGCTGCTACTTGGCCTGGACTTGGAGATTCCCAGGCAAAGCCAAGCTATGAATCCAAGCTGGCTGCTTCTAGGGCTCACTGAAGCAAGTTGTTCCTTGATTGATAGGATTTAGGAGTCAAGACTAGCCATTCTTATAGAAAAGCAGCATGGAAGTGTTGGGAACCACCCTGCCTGATTTTAGGAGCTATAACCCCCCATGGCTAAGGCTGAGTGAGAGAACTTCGGACCAGAAGCTACTAAGGAGACAAAGCTTATCTCCCTGGCAGGAGCACCACTTCTGCTCCTCTTTCCGCAACTGGGCCCCAATGCTTGATCAATTAGCCAAAGACGGGTAAGATTCCCCAAGAGGGGAACAACCTAAGACAGGCATTATCACATGGAGGCCTCAGGGAAGGACTTGGGGGTCTGTGAAGAAAGGGGTTGATTGACCCTTGCCCCTTGGCTTTGACAAAGCCTGAGTCCTCATTCTGCCTGTGAGAAGTCTCTTAATCTCTCGGATGCCTTGCCTCCTCTGCCTGACTTAAGCCTGGAATAGTCACAAAGGGCGGTGCAGCCCTGTGCTGGGAACAGCGGGCTCCCCTGGTAATGAGGCCTGAGAAAGAATATGTAAAATGCTGTGAAACCTGCTTTGCTGAGAATGATCGTAATTAGATGATAAAGGCCCAGGCAGGAAATGAGTATGGTTACTTAAGTTTTGTAGCTTTTTAGATGATAGACCCTGACTCAGAATGAGCCCTAATAGTTCTTTGAATGTTATCTATTGTTTGATCCTTACTGCCAGACAATGATTAATAAGCTGTATCTGTATTCCTACCCAAAAAACCTAATAAAAGCCTGTCTGGGCAGGGGTGCGGGGCACTCTACTCTTGAGGGAGTGGCCAGGCCATACCTTTTCCTCCACAGGACTCAGTAGTCCATGTGAATTTCTCTTGTGTCTCATCCATCCACAGCACCACGGACACTGCTGGTTGGTGTCTGCGTCATGGGAGGGCCTATAATTTGTCTGGGGCAAAGGCTCTGGGGATCTCCAAGGCAGGTCAAACAGTGTTAGCCAGGTTGATGGAGTCTCAGATATGGCACCAGATTACTAGTTCTGTGGGCAAAGTGTTTAGCAAAGGAACCATGACCATTACTTGCCTTGATGCCAGACACTTCAATTTGTCCAAGTACTGTTTATGGACGACACTTAATTCTTGAAAGTGATCAGGGGATGCATTTTACTGGGGCCTTGGTACAACAGTGGGTTCAGGACTTGCAGATTGACTGGCAATTTCATGTGGCCTATCATTCTCAAGCTGCTGTAATGATTAAATGGCACAATGGTCTCTTAAAGCAAGACATTTGAACTGCAGCTGCCACCCCTACACTGAGGGGTTGGACAAAATACTAATGGGTTGTCCTCCAGACTCCAAATGAGAGGAGTAGGAGAGAGGCTCAGCTCTGGTGGAAGCACTGCTCCACTAGACTGCTGCTCCAATTCAGCTGCAGGTGCAGAAAAAGGATACCTTGCTGAAACTAGACATGAGAAAACAGGAGTATTCTCTTACCTGCTCCAGATGGCCTGAAGAAAGGGCAAACATTCACTTGGACATGACCTTAGGAAATAAAAGCCCCCCACATGTGTTGGGTAGCTCTTGTTGCCCCTTGGGGCCAAGGGGTGGAAAGAAACTTACAAATAGTGCCCTGGGTGATTGGGACATGGTCCTCAGTCTTAAAGGTGAAGGGCCAGCAGACCACAAAATGCTTCCTCGTGGCATCTCAATGATTTACCTATGGCCCATTGTGAGTTCTCACCTGTTATTGCAAATAGATGCTGAACCACAGCTGAGGCACAAAAGGTCTAATATTCACACCCAGGAAGATACCCTCTTTCTTATCAGCTGACCAAAAGCTTGCTTGTATATTGCCAGAGGGCCGTGACTTGCCTTTACTGGTGCCTATAACGACTGTCTTTTTGCCCTTAGTGGACTGAATTCATACTTATGCTTCAGTACCTGACCAATCAATGTGTTGGGTCTGCACTGAACTCCTCCTGAGCAGGTTGGCCAGCCCCCCATAGTGCATCTCTACTGCTTCTGTCTCAGATTGAACTTGACTTCAGAACCAGTGAAACAGTGAACATCCCTGTGGAATGCTACCTGGACTGCCATTTATGCTAGGGTGAAGCAACGATATCAGTGGCCCGAGCCATTAAGTGGCTACTCTGTATGGGATGGTTTGGGGTGGCTTACAGCTGAGGCCATGGTGCTGGCTGGACCAGCTCCCTTTTGCATTGAGAACCACAAAGGACAAGCCCAGATGGGCTAGACTCTTGACAGGTCTGTGTCATACCCATATTCTGGACATTGCTGGGAGGTTCAGAATGTTGCATGGGCTGCAGTTCTAACTGAGACTCTCTCTCGGTGAGTGTCCCACATGAGTGGCCTTACTTGTATGGGAATTGGACTGGCCATTATACCTAGGCATGGCCTGATTGCCTGTGTTTTGTCTGTGTGCTGTTAAAGCTTTACTGCTGCAGTGGTAGTGCTTCTGTTTTGCTTGCTTGTTGCTGTATCCTATACTGCTGTTGTGGGTGCAGGGCTCTGCCCTCCACACCAAGGGAACCTGGTAGAAGACATCCTCACATAGATTGTAAGGTGAGGAACCCAGAGGGGTGGATTTTAGGGTAAGTGGAGGCAGTCTGGCTTCCTCACCCAGGTGTCTGGGTAACTAAGGGAAGCAGTGTTCCCATATCCTTGGAGGGCCCTGATAATTAGTGTTCTCATAGCCTTGCGACTGTGTCCAATAAACTGTTCCCATAACATGAAGTGGGCTCACATGTGCAGAATTATGTATGTTATGTTATGTTATATTATGTTACGTTATGACAGTTTTCTGGATTTGTTCCCCTCTAGTACTTAAACAGGTAGAAATTCCCTGCTGTGTATATTGATGAGAGACACAAACAAGGGGACAGGTGCCATACTGGGGAGCAAGGGCCACGACTTGTGCCATGCAGACATGCAAGGAGACACAGCTTGCAGTGTGTGTGGCTCACCCACCCATGAATAAACACATGCCAGATATCCCAACAGCTCTGTGAATATTATTCCATCTGTGGGAAGACCCTGGACCTGCTTGGCCTTGAACAGTTGAACACAGAGTCCATGTGTGGGTTCGTGAAGAGGAACTGCTTGGGGCTCCAGCAGTTTCTCCCACCAACTAAACCCCACTGGTTTTTGCAGATAGAAGTTGTGGGGACATATCTTCCTGGCACTAGAATCCTGGGTTGGGTAGACTGGTATGGGTCTGAGACCCCTCAGTCCCAAGATATCCCTCCTAAATTTGTATTCACATGGCTATTGGACCATCCTGCCCCATATCTGCAGCCCTTCTACCAGTCTGGATGGATGTGGTTTCTTTAATTCTATAGTTGTTAGACACCCATTCAACTTGATTTTGTAGTTGTCAGACTTCCAGTCAGCTCAATTTCTGACATTCCTGAGTGATGGTTGTTTTATATTTTAGTTGTATTTTTGATGTGGTTGTGCAAAGAGGGGGGCAATGTTTGCCTAGACTGGCATCTTGGCCTGAAGTCCAGTCTATTCTCTTTTAACTTATTCTGTGTGAATAGATATATTTTTTCATTAAATATGATAGAAAAATGAGTTAAGTGATTTAATAAAATTTGGCAGAAAATAAATCCTTCTTGGAGAAAATATGTCATATACACATACAGATAGAGAAAATTATTTTAAAATTTCAATTCCAACTCACACTGGGACTACGAAGAATTCTCTGTAAATGTAATGATTTAAAATTTAGTTACAACTTAAAAAAATAAATTATGTTGAGTTTATTGGTTTCTTCAGTACAGTGAGAAGATGGAATGTAGGTATCAAATCATGATTCTATGTAAAAGGCTTCCTAATGAATTATATTTTAGGTAAGTGCCAGATTCAGGAGGTTTTCAATCTGTGTTACGTGGTAAGGTTTTACAAATATAGTTTAATGTCAACTACATGTAATGAACTACTGAATTGAGTTGATCACTTTGATGATTGCTCAAGTAAATACATAGAAAATAAAATGCTTAAATTATTAAATAATTGAATTTACAAAGGGTTCTGTGAATAATTAAGATGTTTTTCCTAAATTTGTGGGTATCTTGAAAGGCATCCAGTAGGCATTCACTTAGTTCTGTTGACCCGATTGCCCATTTCTGTCATTCTTTCATGCTGTTGTAATTGCTCTCCACATGGGAAAGTTTTCCTGACTAGAGATTTTGACTTCAGAGATTGATGGTAGGATTCTTCACGTAGAAAACTACGTTTTCTTTAAAGCTCCCTAGAAGAATCAAATATGCAGCCATGGTTGAAAGCCACTATTCCCTTGTATTTATAGGCTTTAAAAATATGTTTTGAGGGCTCAGAAAAAAAAATCAAGACTCTACAGTCAATTAATATTTGACAAAGGGGAAGAGGCATAAAATGGAGTAAAAATAGCCTCTTCAACAAATGGTGTTGGGAGATCTGGAGAGCTACATGCAAAAAAAATGGCACTCGATCACCAACTTACACCATACACAAAAATAAATTCAAGGTAGATAAAAGACTTAAATATATGTCATGGCACCATAAAAGTCCTATTGGAAAACAGCAAGAAAATCTCAGACTTTCCACGCAGCAATATTTTCACTGATATGTCCCTTACAGCAAGGTACATAAAGGAAAGAATAAATGAATGGGACCTCATAAAAATAAAAAAGCTTCTACATGGCTAAAGAAAATAGCATTAAAATAAACAGAAGATCAGCTATATGGAAAACATATTTGCCAATGATACCTCAGATAAGGGTTTGATCTCCAAAGTATATAAAGAACTCACAAAACTCCACTCCAGGAAGACAATACTTCCATTCAAGACAATACCTGAACAGATGCTTCTCCAAGGAGGACATACAGAGGGCCCAGAGGCATATGAAAGGATGCCCAGCATCAGTAGCCATCAGAGAGATGCAAATTAAAACCACAAAGCCATACCACCTCACACCAATCAGAATGGCCATAATAAACAAATCAACAAACAAATGTTGGAGAGGATGCAGAGCAAAGGGAACCCTAGTGCACTGTTGGTGGGAATTCAGGCTGGTGCAGCCACTATGGAAAACACTGTGGAACTTCCTCAGAAAAGTAAAAATGGAATTGCTTTTTGACCCAGCAATTCTACTGCTGGGTTTATACCCTAAGGGCCCTGAAACACCAATCCAAAAGAACCTATGCACCCCAATGTTCATAGCAGCACAATTTACAATAGCCAAGTTCTGGAAGCAACCTAAATGCCCATCAGCAAATGAGTGGATCAAGAAATGATGGTACATTTACACAATGGACTTCTATGAAGCAGAGAGAAAGAAGGAGCTCCTACTTTCTTTTGCGACAGCATGAATGGAACTGGAGAGCATTATGCTAAGTAAAGTAAGCCAAGCGGTAAAGGACAAATACTGTATGATCTCACATTTAACTGGAATATAATCAACAAAAGAAAAGTGCAAACAAAATATAACCAGAGACATTGAAACTAAGAACAATCTAACAATAGCCAGAGGTGGGAGAGGGGACAGTGGAGAGAAGGATTTTCAGAAACTACTATAAAGGACACATGGACAAAACCAATGGGAAGGGTGAAAGCAAGAGAGGGAGGTGGGTTTGGCTGGAATGGTGGGGGAATGCAGACAACTATAATTGAACAACAATAAAGTAATTAAAAAAAGAAAAAGAAAAAGAAGAGGAGGTATTTGGGCTATGCAGTCTTCAGCTTGGCTGATGGAGACAGATTAAATAACCAAGATTTTAGAATTTAATGCATAGAGAGGCTAAATGAATAGTGATTTTACATTTCTAGCAATTAACGCGGCAGAAATTGTAAGAGGAAGCAAGCAGAAAAAGGCTCATTTGCTTGATGGCATGGAGTGTCAAAGTTTATCTGTGAATTAAGATAAGTAAGGTAGAGTTGCTCACAGAGTTCATCAAAACCATGTGTACTTGTAGATTTCCATATGTACATTCATATTTTACATCATACTTCATACACATTCATATTAATGAAAAAGTGGACCTGACGGCCATGTTTGCAAAGGAAGACACAATCGGCAGCATCTCTGGATATGTAAAGTGGCAGAGAGTCACCCATTGGTTTGGGCCCAGCACCCACCACTGACTGCCTGACTTTGATGACTGCCACAGTCGTGGGGATAATTCACCATCAAATCATATTTACTTGTCAGAGAACCTAAGCATTTAACAGAGATCCATGAACTTTAGTAATATTTGCACAAAATGAGAAATGGAGGTTACTTTAGCAATGGATAATTTAATTCATTATGTATAATCAAACTTTATAATAGCTACCAAATTGTTGCTATGGAAAATATGTCTTATTTGTGAAGTTTTAAAATATTTATTGGTTGGTGGAGTAATGGCATATGAAGCAATTGGGATTACCTGTGAAATCGATTCTTTACTTACTTATTAAAACAATTTGAAGCTTTAAAGATTCATATCTTTTAAAGTACTCAAGAGTTATCTTTTCAAGCATTCAAGAGTTTTGAGAGCTGGTTCAAGGAAAAATAAGCCAACAAACTCAGATTTACCAAGGACCAAGGTAACAGCTAAAGCTTTAAAATGCCTATTCCAAAAAGACTCACAGATACAGAGGACATTTTGACAGTTAACAGATTGGGGTGAGTGGGGTGGGAGGATGGGTGAATAAGGTGAAGGAATTAAGAAGTGCAAATTGGTAGTTATAGAATAGGGAATACAGTCAATAATAGCGTAATAACTGTATATGGTGTCAGATGAGTTCTAGCTTTATAGGGGTGATCACTTTATAAGTTATATAAATGTCTAATCATAAGATTGTACACCTAAAACTAATACAAATTTTATGTCAATTGTAATTTAAAAATAAAAAAATGAAATGCCCTCTTCAAAAAAAAATCTGTTTCTCCAATTCAGCAGTCTGCTCTTTGGAGACAAAGACATTGTCCAGGACTGTGTTCCATGTCTGTAGTAGATATATGGTCATAGTGAGCAGTTGGTAAGTGTTGGATGGATGAGTTCATGTGCTAAGCGTTCCTAGATGATCACATAAGCTGTCAAAGCTACACAACTTCTAGTAAAATTGCTCAGAAATTAAGTTGAGCCATTAAAAAATAGAGCCTTAACTCAACATATCATGAAGACAAGAGATATTTTGTGAAAGGTCCCAACCTGTAGAGTCAGTAGGGAGCAAAGAGAGAGGATCTACATTCAGCACTCAGAGACATGAGGTTCCAAAGATTCTGGGAGGGTCATCATTATCCAGACCCAGGGACCAGGTAAAACACAAGAGAGGACCAGGGAGCCATGTCTGTAGCTCACGGAAGTAAATGATGACCTAAGGACGCATATCCAGACTTAAAGGAACTGAGGTCTCCCCACATCCAATGAATGCCCAAGAACAACTCAGGCAAGATGTTTTTATAATCTTTTAGCTTCTAACCTAAATTAATGTAGATTAGGACATCACCAAGGCATAGGCATCCACCACACTGAACCAGACAAACTACAATTTATCTAGGATTACAAACTTTGAAGTAGACAAAATTTTTAGTTTGTTTGTTTCGCTTTTACAGATTTGAGCTCTGTTGAAGCCTAGAGAGGTTTATGTTACTTACCTAAGCTAAATGGTTGAGATGTGGCCTAGCTGGCACTTGATGAAATGAAGAATGATGAATGATGAAAATGCAAAGCAAATACCAGCTCTGTGTGTTCAAATTGTCTCCCCATAACATGAAGCATACAAGAGATGCTTCCAGGGTCCCTTTCCTTGCTTCACTACTCACAAACTCACATTTTCAAGAATTCTCTGAGGCAAAGATGTGAACACTAGCTTATCAGCGTGGAAACAGTATCTTTTAATAAAAATGTATTAAAATACTGACTTGGTTATGATTTCCCCCCCTCCTAAGGGTATTTTCCACCCCCTGCCAAAATCTTATAATTGGTAGGGGGGTTGTTCTTAGAAAGTCCTAAACCTTTAGCAAATACTTTAGCACATAAACAAAAAGTAAGTAAAATATTTAATTTCTTGTGAAAATGAAAGTAAATTTGCTTTTTGCTTTGTGCAGAAAGAGCCTGAAATTACAGTTTGCGGGATTTGTTCTGTGCCCGTTCAGTGTGTTTCATACTATTACACAGTTAGAGAGTGTCTATTCTTCCTTTTAGTTGGTCTTAAACTGTCAATTTTTTCCTTATCCTGTCTTATACATTTTATGCTTAGTCTTCCTAGTGTATTTGGGACAGTTGTAAGCTTTATAAAACTGAGTCTTTCATACTTTTTAGATATTTTTCCTTTAAAATCCATATTAGCCATAGGCTCAGTTTTCTCTTTTTAATTTAACTTATATTTGATTATATTTTCCATTATCATTTAAACTCATACCCCTTCCCCACACAATCACAACACTGTTTTCCATGTCCATGAGTCCTTTTTCCTTTTTGATCAATTCTTCCACCCCACCCCAAGCTGTCAGCCTGCTGTGTATGAGTTTATTTATTTTGCTTGTTAGTTCAGTTTGTTCATTAAATTCTGCATATGAGTGAAATCATATGGTATTTGTCTTTCTCTGACTGGCTTGTTTCATAAAGCATAATTTGTTCCAGGTCCATCCACTGCCAGGATCATACTCAATGGGCAAAAACTGCAACCATTCCTTTAAGATTGGGAACAAGACAGGGATGCCCACTTTCACCTCTCTCATTCAACATAGTACTGGAAGTCCTAGCCACAGCAATAAGATAAGAAGAAAAAATAACAGGCATCCAAATTGGAAAGGAAGAAGTAAAACTGTCTTTATTTGCAGGTGATATGATACAGTACAGAATCCCAAAGATTCTGCCAAGAAACTACTAGAACTGCCCTGGCTGGTGTGGCTCAGTGGATTGAGTGCCAGCCTATGAACCAAAGGGTCATAGTCAGGGCACAAGCCTTGGTTGGAAGCCCCGTCCCCATTAGGGGTGTGTGAGAGGCAACCACACATTGATGTTTTTCTCCATCTCCTTCTCCCTCCTTTCCCTTCTGTCTAAAAATAAATAAATAAATAAATAAATAAATAAATAAATAAATCTTAAAAATAGGATCTACTAGAACTGATAAATGAATCCAATAAACTAGCAGGATACAAAATTAATATCCAGATATTAGTTGCATTTTTATCTGCCAATAATAAACTATCAGAAATGGAAATTAAGAAAACAATTGCATTCACAATTGCTACAAAAAGAATAAAATACCTAGAAATAAACCCAACCAAGGATGTAAAATATCTGTAGTCATAAAATTATAAGATACTGAAGAAAAATAATTGAGGAAGATACAAATAAGTGGAAGTACATACCGTGTTCATGGATAGGAAGAATTAACACGGTTAAAATTTCCATACTACCTAAAGCAATTTACAGATTCAGTGCAATTCCTATCAAGATTCCAATGATATATTTCACAAAACTAAAACAAATATTTCAATTTTAAATTATAGACTGGTTTATAATGGAAAGTTTACCACCTAGTGTATTACTTACTCTGTAATTAGATTTCCAGTTAAAAGGTGATACCTGAGTTCAGTCATAGTTCTACACAATCTTGTTAGACAGTTGAGGTGTTACTTCTTTGTTTCCATATCACTATTGTCCTGTTTGTGAAAACTCTTGTTCTGATTTACAGTTATATTTACTTTATGTGATGTAGATTTTAGCTCATCTTTCTATTTGGAATTAATTATTTGGCTACTTTAACAATATAGAAAGAAATCACCCTGAACTATATGCCTATAAAGGTGAAAACCATGACATAATACTTTATTGCTGTTTGACAAGAGAACCTTGGAGACACAAACGTCCCATCTAACCAGTTCCCTGCACAGAGAAGAAGGCAGAGAAATTTAACTTTTCACATTAGCAATGGCTTCTGCTGCAATCAGTATTGCACATTGTAGCAGGTGAGGGAAAGATCCTCAGTGAACTATTTTCAACTGTCATTCTATGTGAACAGGAGCAACGCACAAGTACTAATCTGCCCACAACCATGGAGGCAGCCTATTTTCTACCTTTTCAGTCCAACATGTGGGAAGGCTGGAATAGGTCTACCTGTGAGAGAATCAGGGGAGGGCTATGAGCAAGACAGTTTGGCCTAATAGGGGCATGACAATGGCAGGAAGAGGGATTTGGAAACCAGGGTATTGCTTCCCGGGCCTATCCAACTAAGCCACATTAGAGAAGAGAACTTTGAAAAAGGAGAGATGGCTGGACTTCTGCAGGGAGGAGATCCAGGCTCCTTGGAAGAACAGAATCAAGTTTAAGATTAGAAATGAAGACAGGCCAAGCTTCTGGTTTCCTTGTGTAAATGGCTCAGCCCAGACTTTGTACATGACCACACACACAAAAACAAATACATATATATACACACTGAGGTAGGGAGAGAGAGAGTGAGAGAAAGTGAGAAAATGACCAGAGAGAGAATGATGAGTTTTCTCCCAAGGGGCGAAGAAGGTAGAACTAACTTCTAACTAACTTCTCTTGATATGTGGAAAAACAACTCTTGTGTCTTCCTTCTTTCAACCCATTTTAAAACTTTACCTTGGGGTGGAATGAGGATTTTACACTTAGAGGTGTACTGAGAAAAAGGGCATATAAAGGGTCAGGTGACTTCAGTTTCCTTCCTGCAGACACAGTGAGTTCTGTTCCACTTTCAGTGGAAAGCAGTTTTGAGAACAAAATAGCTATATGTTCACTTTGCTGCCCCATCTCCTTTGTACTTTTTTAATGACATGGACTTCTTTGCCAACCCTGCAGAGCCTGAGGACCCTTCCATGGAACAATACTTCTAAATATGTAGAATACAAAGGATTGATTACAAAAGAACCTATTATATTGAAATAGACTTCTACCAAAGGATCCTTTGCAGGGATTCTCTGGGGTCTGTATAAAAAATCAGTGTTCCATGAAGCTACATAAGTAAGTGTTCCTATAGAAAATAGGTGGCCCTATTTTCAAGTTCAGGTAATTTGAGGACTACTTAATAAACACTATTTCTAAAGCTCAGGCAGGGTGTAGGGAAACCATGGAGAATATGTAGAATCATGAAGTACATGGTTTAGCAGAGATAAAGGGAGGATGGGAGAAGTGGCTGTGAGCAAACCTAGAGAATAGCTACTCATCTTGGGAAAGGACCCCACAGTGACCTTTCTGGGAGGGGGTCAGGAGCACAGGTACCTCTCTTTTCTGTGTTTTCAGATGGGGCTTCTCAGATGCTGTATATTAAGCTCACACACACACACACACACATGCATATATATCATTTTACATTTCAAAAATTCTCTGTTTGGAATCAGAGATTCCTTCAGCCCCCACCTGGCCATTGTCATGTGTCCTGTGTCCTCTTAACCACAAGAATTATCAAAAGGTGGCACAGGAAAACAGGTAAATTATGGTGCACAGATGCCATTGGAAAAATGGCAAGTTAGTCTTTATTTGTGTTGACACATAGGTAAAAATACTTTAAACCATCTGTGGAATTAGGGTAATTGACTCTTTTCCCTTTTGTTAGAATATTTTTTGTGATAGATTTTAAAAACAACACATACTAGTAGAGTTTTAGGTTAGCCTGCCAAAAATCTCATCTCTCTCAGTTGAAGGGAAACTCCTACCCAAGATTCATCTTGAGAAATGGCTAAATTCAACTAATGGTTAGTATTGTCATTTTACAAATTACACACAACTATTTTAAAGGGGGAAGGAAAGAGAATGATTTTTTTCACCACATGCAGACTCACTGAAAATGTCATGTCCAATGTTCAGGATTTGTTTTTCTTTGTAATGCTGGAGGATTGCAGATAGTCTTCCCTGGCATGCTAGTGGTTCAGGCAGAGAGGCAGGTGGCCCATAGTTTTAGCCATTTGTTCTGGGAACTCAGCCTGCACTGCTGTGAGATGATTTGCACATGGGTGTATCAGGAGTTCCCAGAACTCCATCCCAGGTGTTCCCCTCCTATTTCCACTATGGGCTGGCTGACTGCGTTTGGGTGTACGTCTCATGTGTCATAACATTCTGTTCTAAAATACAGTTAAAAGTGAGATCGTATGGTATTTGTCTTTCACTGTCTAGCTTATTTCACTTAGCATAATGCTCTCCAGTTCCAAACATGCTGTTGCAAAAGGTTGGAGCTCCTTCTTTCTGCTGTGTAGAATTTCATTGTGTGAATGTACCATCATTTCTTGATCCATTCATTTACTGATGGGCACTTAGGTTGCTTCCAGAACTTGGCTATTGTAAATTGTGCTGTTATGAACATTGGGGTGCATAGGTTCTTTTGGATTGGTATTTCAGGGCTCTTAGGATATAATCCTAGCAGTGGAATTGCCGGGTCAAAAGGCAGTTCCATTTTTACTTTTCTGAGGAAGTTCCATACTGGTTTCCATAGCAGTTGCTCCATTCTGCAATCCCACCAACAGTGCACTAGGGTTCCCTTTTCTCCACAACCTCTCCAACACTTTTTTGTTGCTTTGTTTATGATGACCATTCCCAATGGTGTGAAGTGGTATCTCATTGTGGTTTTAATATGCATCTCTCTGATGGCTACTGATACTGAGCATCCTTTCATATGTCTCTGAGGCCTCTGTATGTCCTCCTTCGAGAAGTGTCTGTTCAAGTCCTTCGCCCATTTTTTAATTGGGTTGGTTGTGTTCTTAGAGTGGAGTCATGTGAGTTCTTTATATATTTTTGAAGTCAAATCTTTGTCTGAGGTATCATTTTCAAATATGTGTTCCCATACATTTGGTTCTCTTTTCATTTTAATGCTGTTTTCTTTTTTTAAAAAGATTTTATTTATTTACTTTTAGAGAGGGAAGGGAGGGAGAAGGAGAGAGAGAGGGAAACCTCAATTTGCGGTTGCTGGGGGTCATGGTCTGCAACCCCGGCATGTACTCTGACTGGTAATTGAACCTGTGACACATTGGTTCACAGCCCGTGCTCAATCCACTGAGCTACACCAGCCAGGTTAATGCTGCTTTCTTTAGCCATGCAGAAACTTTTTATTTTGATGAGATCCCATTTTTTCATTTTTTCCTTTATGTCCTTTGCTCTAGGGGACATACCATTGAAAATATTGCTGCATGGAATATCTTATCAACAAAACAAACAAGCAAGCAAAATATAACCAAAGATATTGTAATTGGGAACAAGCTGACAGTAACTGGAAGGGACAGAGGAGGGTATAAGGGGCAAAAAAGTTCAATGGTTTACAGGAACAACTATAAAGGACACATGGACAATAACAAGAAGGGATGGAAACAGGGGAAGGAGTTGGAGAAGACTGGGGAGGTAAGGTGGAGTGGGGGGAAAGGTAGAAAACTGTACTTGAACAACAATAAAAATCAAAAGTATTTTTAAAAAAATAAAACACAGCAAAGTTCATAAAGTTTTGCTTCCTGAAAAGTAAACTTGATGCCTACATCTGAAATTCTGAGCTCCTTTCCACAGGTTTTTTGTTTTCCTTTGTTTTGGTTTCAAAGTACAGAGCAGTTCTCCAAAAGTGGTCTCCAGAAACCAAGGTGGGGCCATAAGTTTTCTTTCAAACTGGGTTTCCTAAATACCCAATTGCCACCATAGGTGTCTTCTGGGCTTATTCTCTGTTCCTGGAAATCCTAACATAGTAGTTGACTTGATGACCGAAAAAGATATTTTATTTTATTTTCATTTTTTTTCAAGCAGAATAATATTTTTAAATGAATTCTCTTTAGGTAAACAGAAGAGAAGGGAGGAACAGGTAAATATGTCTGCTAGTGTTTTGATCTGAACAGTTTTTAAATGTTCTGTTTATTAACACAGGGGAGAATGGTTTGTGTAAGGTTAACATTGCAACCACATAACTGGTCACTCCTGTAGAGTGTCTGCATGGATTAGGAAGGCTACCAGATGCCCATCTATTAACAATACTATCCCAGCCACAAGCAAGCTGTCATGAAAACCATATGCACTAAGTCTTTCAAATAAATTTGTTAAAAGTTATTGGGCTTCAGCCTCACCCACTGAAGTTACAACATTAGATCACCCTCTAACTAGTATTTATTTTCTTAGGCATTCCTTGCTTGTGCAGCTGTGCCATGCTGGGCTTTGATTTTAAATGACCCCAGTAGGATGAGTGTTTACAGTTCCTTAAGGTCAGGAGGTGTTCAGGGTGATGTATGAGGTTGTGTCCCACCTGAATGCCAAAACCCAGGGCTTCTGGTCTCCCTTACATTCCTTGGTCTTTAAGTCTGGAATCTTCTGATTCCTTCCAGATAATGGCAAACCACAAAGATACTCTCAGAGAGGGGATAGAGTGTAAGGGGTAGAAAGACTCAACCTCAGGCCAGTGTTCCCAAGACTACCTGGTTTTCTTATTTTGATGAACTTGGGCAGCAAAGGTACATTTGGGCTTATTTCAGGTCACCTGTGAAATCGGAGTTATAACTGAATTTACTGGCACTGGCTTCTTGTAATGCATGTTTTTTCAATTTATGTATTTGAAACCTTAAGATATCCAACGGACTATTGACCCCTTGGAATGAGTCTTTCATCTACAGCAATTTACTCTCAATATGGTCTCTGAATAGATAGTACCTTGAAGACCCACCCATAGTGGAGAGGTATCTTCAATGTAGGCTGTAAATATCAGCTAAGGTAGGAAAGTCAAATGATGATGCGACATAGTGTGTATTTCTGAACTCTTTGTGCCTTTTGGAAATAGAGAAAAGAGCCCTTTCTGGCTATCAGGACAATGTCCAGAGGCCATGCCTGTCTCTGAACAATGTGGTCAGTAGCACGTCTTTAAGAAAACAATTGCACCCAAAATTCTGTAGATAAATAATGCCTTCCAGTACCTTGAAGAAAATTTCATCCTTGTAAAATAAATTATATCCTTAAGGTATCTAAGTTTTATCTTAATTTTTTTACCAATAACACTTTAACTTATTCTTTCAAAGGCAATATTTAGGTGGCTTTTCATACTTTGCTTCTTTTCATCTCCATACAATCTTATGAAAAGTGAAATTTCTCTCATTTTACATAGAGGAAATGAAGACTGGACTAACAAAGTGGAGGTCCCAGTGCTGTTCAGGGGCAGAGCTTACACAAAACACAGATTTGGTTGACTTCAGAGCTGCTGCTTGGTCATGAGACACCAATGCCTCATTTTTATATGAATAAAATGGTTTGATTTTATTTATTTATTATTTTTGTATCATTGTTCAAGTACAGTTGTCTCCATTTTCCCACCACCACTTACCCCTGCCTCCATCCTCACCTCCCACCCTGAATCCTTCCCCTCTTTGGCTTTTTCCATGGGTCCTTTTTACATGCTCCTTAATGACCCTTTCCCTTCTTTCCCCCATTATTCCTCTCCCCCTTCATCTTACTATGAAGGACACACCTGTCCTACAATGAAAGAAGAAATGTGTTAGGCCTGTGACTTCAGAAGCACTGAGGACTCCAGTGCCATCTTTCAGTTCTGATATTGTTTACAGAGCAGAATCAGTGAAATTCTAGCTCTATACATCTATGTTTATTTCTTTTGGGGAGATATAAGAGCACATACATGTTACTTCAGAGCAGTCCATGCTATTGCCACTCAGGGTGGTAAAATTCAGCTACCTGGTTCCATCTGAGACTGTCTTCAACACTGGATGATAAATATGTTGGCTGAGCAGAAAAGACACAGTGATGTGAAACAGCTACAATGTTTGATCTGCAGCATGAAGATGGCTGTCTTTGAATGTCAGTGTTCATGTGGAAGAAGACTTCACCATGTCCAGAGATGCCCCTGTGGTGCCAGGCTTTGGGGTGCCTGCCGTGCCCTATTAGTCTGGAGAGGCTGAGCAGGAGAAGGGATGAGAGGAGCTGGTCTCAGCCCTTTGAATATCTTCAGTGAATAGGCTGAGCTATAAATAATAAAATATTTTAACTCATCCCTAAGAGCCCACTCACACATACCTGGCTTGTTCCACTCTTAGAGATAAAAGGGTAGCTGCTTGCCCAGCCATTCTCTCTCCTTCACTCATTCTCACCTCCTGGGGCCCTTTACCTGCTTAATCTCTGAGACCAAATTTCAGCCTGAACATGGAAAGAGAAAGAACGGGGGCCACATGATGTGGCAGAACAGTGGTGGGTTCTTCTGGGCCCCATTCTGTATGAAAGGAGAAAAGTATGTGCTATCACTGGGTGAACAAAATGTTGGGGGGTCAAAGTAATAAGAAATGTACCTATTCAGCTGCACTGAGTGATCTGAGCAATAACTTTTAAGCATATGGCTATGTCTGCTTTGAATGAAATTCATAGGAAGTCAGAAAGAAGTGTGGTCCTGCCACTTTCCTGAAGAAAGGATAGCTATTTCTCTCTCTTTAAAAGATGGTTATTTTTAAAACTTAGTTTTGCAGGTGGCTGACCTTGAGATTAGTTCTTCATTGTTCATCCTTTACTCCAAGGCCTTCTGGTCCTTCTGGGGCCTCTGAAACCTGATGCTGTGCTTTCACATTGCTAGGGAGGCTATAGCTTCAGAAATAACTCATGGCATTGTTTGTGATTATCTGTAAGGGTACAGAACACATGGCTATTTTAGTCCAGAAAGCCAAAGTCTAGGAATATTTGCTACATACAAAAAGCAAGTTAATGATGTTACTAAATAAAGAGCTCCTAAAATCAATGAAATATAAATATAGGTAAAGGTGAGAATGAAATACAGTTCCATGTCTTGAGCCTAAGCTGCCAAGACCAGTGTCCTGAGAAGGACAGACTGGGGCTTGTCTGTGTAGCATCTTCTGGGGTGTGTTCAGGGGATCTTATGTTATTCCAAGTGCAGGAGCAAACAGTGAGGGAATCTTGGTGGGGTGTAGGGAATGGGTGGAGGAGAACATGGCGTGATTATAGCTGCATCTCTAAACTCTTTTTGGGTTGAGAGCAGGCTGAAGAGGATAGGATCACAGCTTGTGTCAGTACATTAGGAGAGTATAAGACAAAGACAATGGTAACTGGAAAAAAACCTGGAGGTCACAGCATTCAAAGAAAGTTAATGGAATTAATACATTTTAGGAAGAAAAATTGACAGACATGATGCTGGTTTGGATATAAGGATGAGGGAGAAGGAGGTGCCAAGGCTGAATCCTAAGTCTCTACCTGGAGAACCAATGTCAGTGGGCTCACTTACAATAACTCACACTGGGAGAGCAATGCTGGATGGTAGTTCCATGAAGTTTGTGTTGAATTTCAAGTTATTCTGCAGTCTCCTGGTCACCTGACAAAGGAGAGGGCTGAGCTGCTGGTGGAGTTTGGGGCATTGGTAGAGAAAGAAGTGGAGAGGGCCAACAAAGTGTCTTAAGAACTTCAGAATTAAATGTCCAGGTGGAAGATGACAAACTTGGAAACAGCTCAGTGAAGGAACAGTCAGAGAGAGAGGCAGAAAGCCCGTCATTGTGTCACAGAAAAAGAAAGGAGCATCGGATGCTGTGAAACATGCGGACAGGGCCATTGAGTTCAACCACACAATGCTTATTGGTAGCTTTGGTGAGAATCATTTTGTTATAACAAGGAGGTCAGGGGTCTGACTGAGTAGGTGTAAAAGTTAGAGGAAGCTAAGGAGTGAAGACAACAAATATAGAGTGATATTAAAGAGTTTGGCTGTGAAAGGGAAGGGAGCCATGGAGGGACACACAGCAAGAGGAAAGATGGGAAATAGAAGAGGACAGTATGTGTCTGAGAAGAAGGTCTGGGGAGGTTGTGGGCACAGATACACTTTGAGACAAGGTGCATGATGACCTGAACCTGGACAAGAAATGGCTTCTTCTGAGTGACAGGAGGAAAGGACTGTGTGTAGAAGGCAACAGATTTATCCACTAGTATCTGGAGACAGTTGGATTCCCTTTATGATGGCTCCAACTTGTTTCTGTAAAGTAGGAACCAAGTGACTATTGCTAATAAGATAGATGGAGGAGTCAGATGAAAGGAGTGTGAACAGGAAGGCCCTTTGTTCAAGATAGCAAACCACTGTAATCTCTGCTTCAGAATCTTGTCTGCATTGATTTAAAAAGTGTTCCTTAGCACCTGTAGCTATGAAGTGAAATGGTACAGAGTGCTGTGTCAGTCAGCTAGAGCTGCCATCACAAAATAACACAGATGAGGTGGCTTATACAAGAGAAATGCATTTCCCACAGTTTTGGTGCTAGAGGTTAAAGGTCAAAATGTTGGCAGGTTTGGTTCCTCCTGAGGCCTCCATCCTTGGCTTGTTAACAGTTTTCTTGGCTTGTCCCTGTATCCCAACATGGACATTTTCCTGGGCGTGTCCATCCCTGGGGTCTCCTCCTCTTCCTATCAGGGCACCAGTCCTATTGCATCAGGGTCCCACTGTTATGAGTTCATGCAACCTTAATTAGCTCTGTAAAGGCTGGAGCTTCAAATTCAGTCACTCTAGGTGTTGCATGTAAATGTAAATTTTGGGAAGATCACAGTTCAGTCTATAACAGGTAGATAAAGAATATTATTTTCTTTTTAGAAAGTGGCAATGCATAACTCACAATCTTTAAAGTTTTCTTTAAAGGTTTCAGGTGAGTCTCTGCTTTTAAATTTTTTTTCTGTTTTATTTTTTGATTTATGTTTTTATTGTTGTTCAAGTATATTTGTCTCCATTTTCACCCCACTATGGCCCACCCATCCCAGCCTCCCACACTTGAACCCACCCCTTTTGACTTTGTACATGTGTCCTTCATATATGTTCCTTGATGGCCCCCCTATTATCCTCTATTATCCCTCTCCCTCCTGCTCTCTGATTACTGTCACATTGTTCTTTACTTCAATGTCTCTGACTTTATTTTGCTTGCTTGTTTGTTTTGTTGATTAGGTTCCACTTATAGGTGAGATCATATGCTATTTTTCTTTCACTGCCTGGCTTGTTTCACTTAGCATAATGCTCTCCAGTTCCATTCATGATGTTACAAAGGGCAAGAGCTGCTTCTTTCTTTTGGCTCTTAGCATTCCATTGTGTAATGTACCATAGTTTTGTTTTTAAACTTTTTTTATTGATGTTTGAATACAGTTGTCTCCATTTTCCCACCACCACTTTCCCCCACTTTACCCACCCCCACTTCCCACCCTGAATCCCACCCCCATTTGGCTCTGCCCATGAGTCCCTCATTCATGTTCATTTACATCTCATTCCTTTCTTTCCCACATTATTTCCCTCTCCCCTCCCCTCTGGTTACTTCCCTCCCCCTAGGTTTGTTGTCAATTTCAATGACTCTGGTTATACTTTGTTTGCTTTTTTCTTTTGTTGATTAGGTTCCAGTTAAAGGTGAGATCATATGGTATTTGTCTTTCACTGTCTGGCTTACTTCACTTAGCATAATACTTTCCATGCTGTTGCAAAAGATAGGAGATTCTTCTTTCTTGCTGGTATGTAATATTCCATTGCATAAATATACCATAGTTTATTGATCCACCCATTTACCAATGGTAGGCTGCGTCCAGAACTTGGCTATTGTAAATTGTGCTCCTATGAACATTGGGGTGAATAGGTTCTTTTGAAATAGTGTTCCAGGGTTCTTAGGTTATAAACACCCCAGTGGAATTGCTGGGTCAAAAGGCAATTCCACTTTCAGTTTTCTGAGGAAATTCCACAGTGTTTTCCATAGTGTCTACACCAGTCTGAATTCCTACCAACAGTGCATTAGGGTTCCCTTTTCTCCACATCCTCTCCAACATTTGTTTGTTGATTTGTTTATGATGGCCATTCTGATTGGTGTGAAGTGGCATCTCATTGTGGTTTTAATTTGCATTTCTCTAATGGCTAGTGATGCTGACCATTCTTTCATATGTCTCTGGGCCCTCTGTCTGTCCTCCCTGGAGAAGTATCTATTCAGGTCCTTTGACCATTTTTTAATTGGATTGTTTGTCATCCTGGTGTGGAGTCCTGTGAGTTCTTTATATATTTTGGAGATCAAACCCTTGTCCAAAATATCATTGACAGATATATTTTCCCATACAATTAGTTCCCTTTTCATTTGCTAGTGTTTTCTTTAGTCATGCAGAAGCTTTTTATTTTGATGAAGTCCTATTTGTTTATTCTCTCCTGTGTGTCACTTGCTCTAGGGGACATATCAGTGAAAATATTACTGCATGCAATATTTGTGATGTCCCTGCCTATGTTCTCCTTTAGGACTTTTATGGTATCACAACTTATATTTAAGTCTTTTATCCACCCTGAATTTATTTTTGTGTATGATTTCTTTAAAACTTTAAAATCGTTTTATTACTGTTTCTCTCCCTATAGTTCGATGTGCTTTTTTCAATTTACTTACAAATTCATTTTTTTCTCAGCCGTTATCATATCAAATACTTCATAGAAATTTTCCACACTTTATCTTAGTCCAAAAAGAATTCTGTGTGAAAGACAATTCTTCAAGTAGACCCAGAGATGTGTCATTGCTTTTTTTGCTTCTTCATGAATTTTTTTTAGCATGTTTGCTCTTAAACACTTTTCAAAGAGATGGGACTAAAAATTTTTACAACAACCAGTCTTGATGTAAACACAGGTTAAAAAGAGAAATGGATATTGATACTTTTTACTGTAGAACTAAGATAGTCTTATTACTTTTCTGGGGAAAGTTTCAAAATATTTACTACCCTTAGAAGATAACAACAAAGTGAATTAAATAAGTCCTTTTTTTAACATAATCAGTAACATATTTTTGCATGTTATTTGTGTTATACACTGTATTCTTATAATAAAGTAAGCTAGATAAAAGAAAATGTTAAGAAAATCATATGATAAAATACATTTATTTTACTGTATGTATTTTTTAACTTTTTGTTGTTGTTATTCAAGTACAGTTATTTCCATTTTTCCCACACCACTTCCCTCCACCCCGGCTTTCCCCACTTCCCACTCTTGATTCTATGCCTCTTTGGTTTTGTCCATGTGTCTTAAATAAGTCCTTTTTTTAAAGTTAGAGTTGGTATTTTCCCCATGCCTTTTTTTTTGTTAAGTTTATGATATTACTGTGACATTTTTATGAATATATAACTCATTTTATGCTTTCATAGATCTTTGTATTCAGAGATAAATACCTGATGTTACTTCAGATCAGGAGTGTCTGTGAATTACAAATACTTGAAAAACAGGTAATACAGGATGGGAAAATGTTCATTTCCTTATGTAAACTGACCCAGAGAAAGGGAATACAAGACTGTGAGGTGCAATGGTAGCCATGGGGAGCCCAGGATTTTTCCAAGTCTCTGCCTTGATAAAAACCTGTTCTTCCCTCACAGTTTAAGGTGGCTGCAAGAACCCCAGCCATTTCATCTGAGTTCCAATCAGAAGAGTTGAATGAAGAAATGTAGAATGCTATATTTTCTCTTATTAAGAAATATTTCTAGAAATTCCACCCACTTTCACTTATATATCACTGGCCAGAATTTTAGATAGCTTCCTGGAAGCCTGGAAAGTATGACCCATTAGGGAGTTCCAGTGCTGTCCAGAATAAGGTCAGAGCTCTGATGCTAAAGAGAAAAATGGGAAGAACAGACGCAATGGCTACAAACACTGACAGTTCCTTTGCATACCACACACTAGCAGTGGCTGCTATTAGGACATGAAATTAGGGGTTGTGGACCCCCTTACTCTGGAGGGACAGAGGCCTAAGCTACAGAACAACAATAATTATCGGTAATAAGTCCAGAGAGCACATGAGCAGTAAAGACATGAGCAGCACATGAGATCTGTTTGTAAAGCATTTTCATAGTCATTATTTCACTTAGTCCTTATAATGATGCTCTGAGGTTAGCATAAGCCCAGTGACATACATACTTGTAATTATTTTGTAAATTGTCCAAAATAATATAATTCCTATATAGGTGAGTCTCATATTCAGGATATGACTTCAATATCTGTGTGCTGTCTTCCCAACCTGCATGCCCTGGCAGTCGTAATTGTACCTGAGCACTCTACCCAGCTGTTTCAAAGGTACCTGGGGCCTTCTTGACCCTTCTCTTTGACTTGCCCTTTTGTGTTCACCCTTCACAATACTGTCATGATCCTTCATTCACATTGCTGGCAACTGTCCATTCTTTCTGTCCATGACTACCACTACCACCTCATTCTGGGCTGTTGAGATAGTTTCAAGTTCTATAGGTTTTTTATGCTCTTTTCAACCTCTTTCCAAAATGTAAATCTGGCACATCACTCACTCTTTACAATCCTTCTCTGGTTCCTCTTACCTTCAGGGTCAAGACTACTTCTGCAGCAAACTTGACCCTTCACAACTGGACCTCATCGACCTTTAGTCTTACCTCTTATGGGCATTTTTCTCACACTCTTGGGTTTCCAGCAAGTGTAAGTGTGTTTCATTTTCCTGACTTTTACTTCTGTACTTTTACCCTTGCTCCTTCTTGCTCTGACTGGCCCCTCTTCATCTTCTAGAACTCAGGCTGGACCTTCCTCCAAAGCCTGGCTGGTGTCCTAATAAAGTGTTTAGCTTTACATTTTGTTTTTTGTCCCCTGTCCATGTCCCTAGGTACACAGTTGAACTTTGATGGTGATACATATGTTTGATGCTTTGGAATCCATGCCTTACAAAACCTACAGAGACTGTGTCTCCAGGGTGAGCCAGCCCCAGAGTCAGAGCAGAGTGGCCTGTGAGCCCACCATTTATATACAACCTAACTAGTCAAAGCCTATACCCCAGCACCTCCTTTATTAGGCTCATACAATCTGGGTACCACCCCTTCCCTAATTACCTATGGCCAGGTCAGATAACTTGGGATAGTCCTGTGCCCCCAAATCTACTAAAATCACTCATGCTGGCCAGTCCTAAGCCTGCTCACCTGCTTCACCCACAGAAATGACAATGAATGTGCCTGTACACATTTCCCCCATGACCTCAGACCCCCTGACTGACCCTGGTACTTCCCGTGTGGCCCCTGTGGCACAGCTCCCTTCTCCTAGGAACAATGAGTAAAAATTGTCTTTTCCATGGAAGTTGTCTCCTGATCTGTTGGCCTTACCATTCCTAGACAATAATAAAACCCATGTTTTAAAGCAGGAGAGAAAGGGCTTTGCCTCATTCATTGCAACCTGGTGCCCATGTAGTGCTTGACATGGAGTAGTGCTTAGTATGTGCTTTATTAGGGACTGGATAAAACAAAGGTAGGAGGGAGTGAATGATTCAGTTTGGGAGAACCCAGGCAGGGTTCCTTAGGGATGTCACTGAATGGTGCATAGAGGAAGAGCAGGCTTCACTAGGTACAGGTGGGTGGGCAGGGCATTTTCATGGAGTCAGAGCTGTCCCCTCTACCTGTGAGGTTCAGCGCTTTCCTCCTCTCCCAGCTTTCCACATATCCTTGACACCTTAGCTTCTATTCACTTTTGCAGGGAGCTTACCTTCCCCCTGGAATCAGGGAAAAGTGCATGATTATATGGTTTCATGGCATCTATAATTCTCACCTTAGTGCTAGGAACACCTTCTGATTTTATATATACTGGTGAAGTTTGGTCCCTGTCTGTGTCCCTTCATAGACTGTCATGTCTGCAAGAGAAAGGCTCTGTCTACTTTTGTTCCTGTGGTAGCACTATCTTTAGGAAAGTGCTTCTTTCAGTATAGGTCCCACAAATATCTGTCAGGTATAGGAATGCATGAATGAACTTAAGAAACAAAGAGTGTTTGGAGTGGCTGAAATGTCTGGTACAAGGTGGTACATAAAAGAGGTCCACTGGATTTGGTGGGGTAATTCTGTTCAGGGTTTCCAAGCTTGTGGCCACTGCTTTAGAACCTCAATTTTACAGAGATGATATGAAAGTCAGTGAAAGTGAAAAATGAAAAAAACAGGAAAGGGGAGAATTGGAGAACTTGTCTAAGATGTGAGTCAACAATTCAGAATAGTGGAAAGTAGCTAAGATTGAACCCCAGCTGTCTGTTTCCTTTTTTCCAGCCTTGGCTCCATGGCTGTGACATAGTCAAGAAAATGTACAGCTCTCTGGGTCCAATGATGGGCAACCTAGTTTCAGAGTTTAGTCATCTGCTGCTTTTTTGTTCATAGCTTCTTCCCAGAGCCTTCTCTCTCTGTTTATTTTTAGTCTGTTAGCCAGAGAAGATAACACAAAAGAAAAATAGACTGCTTTCCAAGAAAAGTGTAGTACATTCAAGAAAAACACATACAAGAAAAATGTAGAGCCAGTTATTTATTGAGCTAGTGAACTGATGGCTCCATTGTCAGATTTTTTTAATGGAATACATCACATGCATGTGTGTTGCTTTACAAAGCTCTTACATTATTAGGTTTAGACACAGACTATGTGAAAGAACAAAGTATGATTCTGACTTTTCTCTTTGTGATTCAAAAAATAGTGACAAAAAACCTCTAAAGGACAGAGTCTTGAATTGTTAAATTGCTATTTAAACACACACACACACACACACACCATTAGTCCACCTCCCTTTGTGTGAAGAAAGGCTAGCATGTCACAATTCCTCTTGCTGATAGTTCTGTGTTCTCTTAGCTTGGATGGATTTAATAACTGGGAGAGCCATTTGAAATGTGATGACCCTTCGGAGGCCTTAAGTTATAGGACAAGACTAGTGAGGAAATACGTTCCAAGGAACTTGCCTTGGTAATTTCTTTAATGACTCCACTTCAAATTGCCAGGATTATGCAGCCTCCTACAATTACAAGTGTTCTAATTTCTTGGGACTAATTTTAGAGGGTGGAAGATTTTAATCATAAAAAGGAATTGTCTCCATTGTCAGACTAACTTCAGAAGCTGATTTGAAAGCAGGTGTTAAGCAATGCCCAGAACATCCCATGAGCACCAAGCAGGCAGGTTGTTATTTCTTTGAGAGAGAAAACCATGCATGGCCAGGGCCTCTCTGATTCTCCCACTGAACTTCTGTATCTCTCTTAACTTTATTTGTGTTACAAAGAAGCTGTGGAGTCTGAGAATTTAGGGAAGATCTTGGAATGGGTTTATCAGCATCATTCTTCCTCAGGGAAACCTTGAGAGACTGAAGAGGCTCTTTTCACCTCAGTGTGGCCTTAGGATGATGATAGTCTTTATTCCTGTTAACAGAAAGGCCTTGGAGGGACAAGAGGATGAGGGATGGAGGGAAAGGCCTCCATCTTTTTCTTGCTGCTATCTTCTCTGTTTGAACTTCATTTATCTCTTTCTCTCCAAGTCACACTCCTATGCCCAGGTGATGAAATTGGATATGGGCATAGCTTCAGAAGTGACCTTCCCAGTTTACCTTTAGTCACCAACACTAATTGAAGTATAAGATTTTGGATTTTAGGGAAAAAATAGCTCTTCCATTTGGTTCAATGATTGTAACCTAGTCATGATGTGTTGAGACTGTAAGGAGGGGTACATGATAGGAGGGGACCTGCCTGTCAACATCTTGTGGATCTGTTTTGACCTGGACTGGACAGTCTAACTGCACAGAACCTCATGTTGGAAAAATCCTCTGCATCTCATTTTCTTTGAGGAATTATTCATGCTGCCTTCCTACCCTAGATCTCCAACCTCTCCTTTCAAACTTGCAAGGAAGAAAATACTCAACTCTGTATATTTCAACACATTTAAGTTAAAAAAAGAAACCTTGTGAGGCTCAGAAAACACCATAATAAAATTTATGGTGAGTGAAAAACTAAAAAAAAGCACCAGTGGTGTTTATTCCTAATATATTTATTAATGACTTTATTTGTTTGTTTCTCTAATTTTTCTATGAGAAAGTATATTTAGGCCATTTGAAAAGAAGACACATTAAAGTGAGCTGGCCCAAAGTAGCCTGAGGGTTCCACCTACTCAGACAGCTCTTGTGATAAGCTCTTGACTTTTGAAGGAATTTTAGAAGTTTTCCAGTCCAGGTTACCACCTAGTTTTAAGTGTATTTTTCCTGTGAGCCCTTGGAGAGTCTGGTTCAGTCTCTACTTAAGCTCTCAGAGATAAGGTGATCACTATCTCATCAGGCCACCAATGACCTTATTGGGAAGTTCTTGTTAGAATCCAAAAGATAATTCCCTAAATTGAGCATGGTGCCCTGAAGTGGGTGTAGGGGATGCATATGTGGTAGAGCTAGTCATTCTCTTCATCTGGACACTATGAATATAGCTTTTCAGCTTGAGATTGCATTAGCATTTTTTTTTTTGTGGTTACATCACACTGTTCACTTATATTATGTCTGTGGTCATCTCAGGGTGAGGGAATTTGGACTGGGAAAATATTGCATTGTGTCTATGCTGGAGATCCAGAAATGCAGGCATGACAGGTAACATGAAGAAAGCTAATAGCAGGACTGGGCCCTGGGTGGGACTGGTGGTAAGGAGAGGCTTCCCTGCAGTGGGGCCTGTGGGTGCAGTGTTAGAAGCCTCCACTCAGTTCCTGACCCACTTTGGGTCTGGGCACTCTGGGGTGGAAAATTGTTGTGTTAAAACTTGCTCTTTTGCTGGAATGTGCAAACACAGAGAAGCTAGGAAATGAATGGGCAGAATGCCTGTCTTGAAAGGCAAGGCTAGTCTGCCAGCTTGGTCCCACGGGCCATGCCAAGAGCTGCAGTGGGGAGAGAGTATAGGCAGGTGCGGTCATCAGCAGGAATATTGCAGCTGTCTAGAGAACAGAGAGATGTGGAAAGAATTCTGGAGAAAGCAGCTGTCCATATCAGCATATCAGAGGTTTAAAGCAGTGCTGAATGGGGGCAGGGCCCAGAGAGATCAGGCCTTAGGTGGGAACAGAGATCCTGGGCCTAAGGAAACTCCTGGTAGTGTCACTGTGTCTTGGGAATGAAGGTATGAAAAGAGAAGTAGCATTGGAAGTGCAGGTAACAGCTCACATTGATGTGAAGCAGATGAGATGGTCTCTGACCTCCAGGAAGATTCAGGGAGGATAAAAGGGCTTCGGACTAGACAGAAGGCCATCTGGTCTATGGATGGGACACTGGTGGTTCCTATAAGATAACCAGGCCTGGGATGAGCTTTCTTACACAGGAATTTTTTGAGTTAACCATTAGAACATTTATTTTTTTTGGTTTTAGTGAAAGATTTATGGTGACAAATAACAGTAAAGTGAGTTTTTAGTGTTATGACTTTGCAAGCCCAATCGGACAACTATGTGTGGACCTCTCAGGCTTCTACTCACTGGTCTTCTCTCAGTGGACACTAGACTCCAGCTAGAAGCACTGGGACCCACCAAGTACCCTGGAAGAGAAAGAGTCTTAGGAAGGTTTGGAGACTGGAACAGTTTGTTAGCAAGATTGGACCACAGAGGGGCAATTTGGTAGCAGGATGGGGCCATGAACTTCTACTACACAAAATCAGATAGGCGTTTCTTGACTTAAACTTATGGGTTTGAGAATCAGAACATGTTTATGTTTAATGATAGACTCACCCATGCTGTTCCCATGTCATTTAATTTAAATTCCATAAGCATATGAAGTAGGAGGGGACTCTCAGGTAACATTGTCTGGTTCATTCTTTGACATTTTGTTCTATAGAGTTAGGCAGCAGATAACATCACTATAAAATAGCTATTTAATAATTCTATAATAATTTATGAGTCTCTTTAGAAGCCCATTTGAGTCATCAATATATTTATTTCTTAATGAAAATGTACAGATATAGTTTTAAAAATGGTGGTACAAATATCCCAGATTAAAATCTGTATTAAGATATGTAAACATTTCTATTTAAAATATTTTTTCAAGAATGGATTTCTAACATAAACCATTATAAATGACTCACTCTTTTTCTTAATTTGCCTCTTACTTTGTGCTCTGCTGTGTTTGTGTTTACTGTGTTGCAAAGGTCTTAATGAGATGTAAATGGGAAGTCTCAAGTCCCCTGTCCAGGCATCATGTTGAGCCCATATGGCTGGCTGCAGCAAATATTGGACCAGCAGGATTTCTGTTGTCACAGTTGTAGTGCTCTCCTAATTGCTTGTGACATGGGGCTGCCTTTTGATCTTGACCATGTTCTTCTAATTATTTAATCTTTGACAACATTAAGACATGTTTAACCACATACCACAAGTAACAATCTAGAGTTACTTTTCTCTTGAGGCCTAGTTTAGATTCAACACTAACAGTGACTGAGGCAAGAAAATAAGTGTATTCCCTAGACTCTGTTGAGGGGAACTTGGGAATGAGGGTGGGTAGGGAGGAAGCATCCATAGTCTCCCCTGTGTAGATGTCTGCTGATACACTTTCTGTTAGTTCTGAATCACTCCTGCAGTTATGGGTTCTCCAGCAGGGTCCTTAGTGTGATAGTGACTGGTGGGTCTTCCTACACAGGGAATGCAGGGGCAGGGCTCACTGAGACACAGAAAAAAAAAAAAAACAAGAAACTGATTCTGGTGTTTTTTACTTATGCCCTTCTTTCTTATTTAGAAATATTTACATTTTATTTTAATATTTAATTTGCATGCCAATTGAATCTCAGTTGGCTCTAAGCTGTTTGACGGTAGCTTCCTTACTGTCTTATCAGTTTATCACCTGTACTCATTGAGTGAATCAATGAATGAGCAAATTAACAATTTCAAGATAAAGGAATATTAAATTATGTTTATCTTAGCTCATGTGTAAATACTGAGGCCTCCCAGTGAGAAATTCTGAAGAAATTCTGCATTTTTGTAAAATTGCAGCAAATGTATACTCACATTAAGATTTCCATCACAGGGATCACCAAGGAATATAATCGCTAGATCATATGGCAATAGTATAGTTAGTTTTGAAAGAAACCCCAAACTGTTTTCAAAGGAGCTGCACCATCTTTCATTTTCACAAACAATGGATGAGATTCTTGCTGTTCTACTTCCTCCCCAGCATTTGGTGTGGTCAGTATTTCAGATTTTGGGGAATCTAATAATTATGTAGTGGTACACGTTGTTTTAACTTGCATTTCTCTGATGATATATGTTAAAAATCACTCTTTGAAGTGCTTTTTTGCAACTGTATTTCTTCTTTGGTGAAGTGTCTACTAAGGTCTTTGGCCCATTTTACATCAGTTTGTTTTCTTGTTGAGTTTTGAGTTCTTTGTCATTTTTAGGTAAGTCTTTTATCAGATGTGTCTTTCAAATATTTTTCCCAGTGTGTGGTTTGTCTTCTCACTCTCTTACACTGTATTTCACAGGCAGAAGTTCCTAATTTTAATGATGTCCAGCTTATCAATTATTTCTTTTATGGATCATCTAGATTTTCTCCTATGTCATCTTGCAAGAGGTTTATTGTTCTGTGTGTTATATTTAAGTCTGTGATCCATTTTGAGTTAATATTTGTGAAGGGTGTAAGGTCTACGTTCAGATTTATTTTTTGCATGTGGATGTCCAGTTGTTCCAGCACCATTTGTTGTAAAGACTGTCTTTACTCCATTGAATTGTCTTTGTTCCTTTATGAAAGATCAGTTGACTACATTCATGTGGGCCTATTTCTGGTCTTTCTATTCTGTTCCATTGATCTATTTGTAAATTGTTTAAATCAATACCACACTTTGTTGATTACTATAGCTTTATAGTCATTTGAGGTGCTTCAACTTAGTCCTCATCCTTCAATGTCATGTCCCCTACTTATTTTTCTAAAACTTATCTTTGCTATGAAATGAAATGAGATACATACAGGGAAAATATGACTTTAAATTATCAGAGATCAACTTTATCTCAGGACACCTTAGTTTTTAGTAGTTTTTTAGAGCTTATATTAGAAAAAGACAAAGCATTGGGGTGAGGCTAAGAAAGAATTCCTGTGCTTTTTTTTTTCTTTTTGGTAAGTCCTGTGTTTTAACTCCCATTTGTCACACAGACCCAGATTATCTGATACTCATACTTGAAAATCAGGAAGGATATATTCACATATGGATGGAAAGTTATTTTCTTAGAAATTCAAGGAGCAAAATCAGCTGTCAATAAGCTTTTAGAAGAGAGTAAAGGATTGCTAGGAATGTGAATGTGACAGACCATTTCTATAATATTTGGGAACTATATGAAGCACCTGTTCTAAACTAAATAAAACATTACATAAAGCATGTGAAGCAACTTAATTCTGCCCACATCTTTTGTGTTCTCACAGAAATATAGAACACACATATATTTATATCACTATGGACACATGTGTCAAATTGATCGTGCTCTAATATCTCTATGATCAAAATATTCTCAAGTAATTTTAGTCCTTGACATAATCCAATTCTCAGTTTCAATACCTTTTAAAACTGTTTCTACGAATACTGACTTAAAGTCATCCATGTGTGTAGAGAGAGGAATGGAATGAGAAACACTGCATGGCAGTGGACTGAAGAGAGGGCTCTTATTTCAAAACAAAACCAATATTTGGATTTGTTTTGCCTGCAAAACTGTACTTTTGCACAAGTGTCTTCATTTTAGGCATAAGGTTTCTTTTATTCAAAGGTTAAGAGTAGGGACCAGGGTCTGTACTGATTTTATGGCTCAATTTAAAAAAAATTGTAAGCTGTGAGGAGCCATCTTTCTAACTCCTTTAAACAATTGCTATATGGAGTTATGTATTCTCATCACTTTAGAAAAATGTACTTCACAGTAGTGATTTACACTAGGTAGGATTATATAGAACCTGATAAATGGGTATGGTTTACCTTACCAAAGCCCCCATAATCTAAATAAGACCTATAGAAGAACAGGGAGACTAGGAGGACTCACCCTGCTGTGAAAGATAAAACTGTGCCTATCCCCATTTAAACAAATTCCTCTCACATTCCTTGTTAGCCATCCTTCTTAACAGAGAGTGTTTCAGAAATAAAGTCCAAGCCACACTTCCAAGAAGTAAGTTTTGAGGAGAGTTACAAAACAACAAATATTTCTGATAATCACTGTGAGAGGGGAGTTTTTGAGCTTTGAAGATATAATCATGAAAAGCCTGGAGATAAAATTGTCAGAGATGGGGGTAGATAGAAGTACAACATGTGTGAGGAAAAAAGGGTCTTCACTTTCCATTCTTCCAGTGTATACACAGGTAAACTTCTGTGGGAATTGGCCAGATAAAATAGAAGTGGTCATGAGCCTTGCAGCATCCTGGTTCCACCTGAAGGGGCCAAGTAATGACTGTGCTTCTGGACTCTGAGTTTGCTACTTGTGAACCAGGCACTTGTTAGGATCGAGAAATGTCCCAGTGAGGGGACAGCACAAGTTCATGGATGGAGAGTTACAGTTCCCTGCAGCAAATAAAGGGCTTTGAGTAGCATTGAGTTCTGGAGTCCTGGCAAAATCTTGGCAAAACTACCTCAGATTGCAGTGAGAAAGGGGCATCCCACCAGCTGTGTGTATGTGGAGAAGGGGTAAGGAGCAGGTGGGAGGTGACTCACTGTCCACTCACTTATTCATTACAAGTTCTGTGGTTTTCAGCAAAGTGCTGCCTGCTTTTACTATTTATATTCCTGAAAATCAGGTAGACCTTTCTCTGGGATGATGTCAAAGTAGAATAAAAATGGCAAAATGATCTCAGGGTTAGAATCTGTACTTTTTGTTGTTGGGTCATGCCTTACTTTTCTGAACATTTAAGAAAAAATTATTTATGTTGCCTCAGAGACTATGTCTTTTGGATCATGGATCCTAGAACAGAGCATTGACAAGCTGCCTAGAAGAGAGAGAAACATGTACTCACTGATGCGAACACATTCAATGAGGGCCAGAATCCTCACACCTTCCAATGTCAGGTGGTTTGGGGTGACTTCTATATAGAAAACAACATCTGCCATGCACTGGGTGCTAGTATTTTACTGCCTAAAATGTGAGGAAAACATGGGGAAAATGCTTTCATTTTTACATTAAAGACATAAAACCTTATGTACAGCTCCTCTGTAATATCCAAACTGATTCCTGCTAACCATTTGATGAATGTTCCCTGAGTGACAAATGTGGCAGTATGATGATAGTCATTCAGGAAATGAGGTGCAAGATGGAACCTTAGAGCAGTACAGAGCCTCCAACAAAAGGTTACTCCTAGGGTTAATATAAATGGTTTTCTCACTGCAGGACCAATGAAGCTTGTGGACAACATCACAGAGCTCCACGTTTGTTCATCATCATTTCTTGTGTCTCCCAGTTGTTCCTTCCACTCCCTGATAGTTCCTAGGAGACCTGGGGTATGGGATTCAGAACCCAGCAAGTGGTTTGTTCCCACCCTGTCCTCATGATTTTTCTCAGCCCAGGACTAGAGACCACCTTGAGAGTGACAGGGTAACTTTGCTTCTAGTGTTCTGCCACTCTTTGTCTCTCAGTGGAGACTGCCCGCAAGGCATCAGTTATGGAAAACAAGAGGCCAAAGGAAAGCAGGAAGTTGCTACTGTATGTCATGTGTGTTTTGGCATTTAGTTTGAACTCCAACCTGGCCTGTGTTCCTCTGGGAGCTTTTTAAAAGAAATAAGCTTGGTCTTGTTACCATCAGATACAAAGATGGGGGAAATGGGCAGGAAACATCCTGATCTTCTCTGAATCCTATTTTACATTTATAAAGAGTATAGCAAATTCTTTACCACCATGCCAGTCAGCTATTATGTTTAACAATGTAACTAGAAAGGTCATGTAGCTTATTCCCATTGTAAGAGATAAGACAGTGCACAGAACAAATCCAATTAGACAGCTTTCCTTCAAGGATAAGGATTTGAGTTGCTGCTAGCTAAGTCCTCTCTAATGAAGGACCCACTATCCCAGCCTCTCTCTGCAGCCCCAGGAGGTGAGTTTTGTCCATAAACTGGGACAAACAACAGAGGCAGTACACTCAAGAATCCTATTCTGGGGTAGGCAGTATGGTTACCTGCTCATTGGACACCACAGGAAGCCTTGATGGGTCCTGCACCTTCAGTCCCTGCTCTACTCTGAGTTCCTTCTGGATGGAACTCCAGCCACTCAGGCAGGTCAGATTTATGCTAACAGGTGACAATAAATGAGTACCATTGCTCTCATTTTTCTGAATCTTACTCTCTGTACCCCAAGGACTTGTTTAACTTGAAACGGACCAAAAAACATACATGGAACTGTGTGGTTACCATGCCTTTGTGTCTTACCACGTATGGCTTAAATTAAGGCTCCCTGTGCTGAGCAGACTGTGCTGCATGTTAGTCATCTGGTTAGTGTTTGGTCTGTCCCACATGACAGCTGTGGTGATTCACAAGTCTATTACTTAAAAAGAGTACGAATAATGGAACTACTAAGTGGGTTGAGGGACCATGAGTCCACTTCAAATAGGAAGACATGGGGAAATGAGTGCAAGGAGGCCTTCATGCATCCCCTCTCTTTGTTCACCTGGTATCAGCAGTCACCACTGGGACTCAGTGTGTGGAAAAATGCTCTTCTCATCACTGGCATTCAAAAGGAGAAGTTTCATGTGAAAAATTAGAGCAATGTTGTCTGGGTTGATAGAACTGAGATTGTGTCAAGGTTTCCATTTTTTCTTTATTATTAAATACATTGAGAATATCATACTAAGCAAAACAAGCCAAACAGAAACAGTTAAGAACCATGTGATTGCACTCATATATGGATATAAAACTGAAAGCAACAAATGAACAAACAAGTAAAACAAACAAAACTCAAAGGTTTCATTTTTTTTCTCAACTGAGGACATTTTTTTTTCATTGCTTTTAGAGAGAGAGGAAGAGAAAGAGAGAAACATCAATAGGTTGTCTCCCATACATGCCCAGACTAGGGATTATATCCACAACATAGGCATATGCCTTGACTGGGAATCAAACCCACAACCTTTCTGTTACAGAACAATGTTCCAACCAACTGAGCCACACTGGCCAGGACTCAAAGGTTACCATTTTTAAAGCTCTATTTTTGTCAGGTATTAACTTATTGAAAACATCTACCAGGTATGGAAATTGGACCTTATCAAAACAGAAAATGCAAAGGATCTTTAAATTCTGGGGGAAGGAAAGGAACATCATATCTGTCAGCAATATAGGTATTAGTAGAGACTGTCTTTATTTTCCTCAGTATTTCAGGGACCCAGGTATTTCTCATGTCATTCTATTTATTCCCAAAGCTACTTCACAAAAACCCTGGAACTGAAAGTGAGAAACTGATTGATTAAATTTCATGCAAACTTACACAAAATAGTTTCCCACCTGCAGTCCTGGCAGAAGTGGAATCATTGATCAATAATTATTTGCTTGCTTTTAATTTATTCATTTTATGAGGCCTTTTAACCAGGAAAAGTTAGATGTTGAAACTGTTCTAGAAAGCACATACTATGAAATTTAGATATGTGATTAACACTTTGAGAGAATGGTAGTTTGTTTTTGTATAGATGTTCTATGTTCCTGGAAGACACACTAAACTGATGGATTGTGTATTAGCTGTTGTGTATATAAGGTGACTATCCTAGAATGTCAAACTGTGGTAACACTGGCTAGAACCAGGCACCCTTTCTGGTGTCTGTGTGGGCTGAGGTGTAAACAGCATTCTTACAAGGAGAAAAAAGGTATAAGAGCAAAAGCTGCTGGAGAAAGAGAACTCCATTTCTCTGATTCTGTTCCTGTTCTGGTTGTTTGCTTGCTTTTTGTTTTCATTGTTTTTCTTTTCTTTTAGGTTCATTTGTTGATGGTTATGAGTTTGTTGTCACTTTATTGTTCATATTTTTTATCTTTTTTTCTTAGATAACTCTCTTTAATGTTTCATAGAGTAAGGGCTTGGTGATGATGAACTCCTTTAACTTGACCTTATCTGGGAAGCACTTTACCTGCCCTCCCATTCTAAATGAAAGCTTTGCTGGATAGAGTAATCTTGGATGTAGGTCCTTGCCTTTTATGACTTCAAATACTTTTTTTCCAGCCCCTTCTTACCTGCAAGGTCTCTTTTGAGAAATCAGCTGATAGCCTTATGGGAACTCCTTTGTAGGTAACTGTCTCTTTATCTCTGCTTTTCTCTTAGGATTTTCTCTTTGTCTTTAATCTTGGATAACTTAATGATGATGTGCCTTGGTGTGTTCCTCTTTGGGTTCAACTTCTTTGGGACTCTCTGGGCTTCCTAGACTTCCTGGAAGTCTATTTCCTTTGCCAGATTGGGGAAGTTTTCCTTCATTATTTGTTCAAATAAGTTTTCAATTTCTTGTTCTTCTTCTATTTCTGGCACCCCTATAATTCAGATACTGGAATGTTTTGGGTTGTTCTGGAGAATCATCAGCCTGTCTTCATTTTTTGGGGGGGGAGGATTCTTGTTTCTTTGTTCTGATCCAGTTGAATGTTTATTTCTTCCTTTTGTTCCAAATTGTTGCTTTGAATCCTGGTTTCATCTTGTCAGTATTGGTTCCCTGAATATGTTGCTTTATTTCATTTTGGGTATCTTTCATTTGTTCTTTCATTTTTTGACCAAGCTCAATTAGTTTTGTGAGCATTTTGATTACCAGGGCTTTAAATTCTCCATCAAATAGGTTGGCAATTTCCTCATAACTTAATTCTGTTTCTGCGGTTTTGCTGTGTTCTTTCATTTGGGCCATATTTCTTTGTCATGGTGCAGCTGATAGGTTGTAAGGGAGCAGGGCCTTAGGTATTCACCCAGGCAGGGCAATCCTGTTTACTGTGCTGCCTGTGGGGGAAGGGCCAGAGAGGGAATAATGCAGCTTGCCTGCTTGTCTCTAGCACACTTTCCAGAGAACTCTCATGTCAGACTGGAAGTATCTCCCACCAAGGTAACCCCAGCCATAGCCCACAGTCAGCTCTGAGTCTCAGTTTTCTCCTTAAGTCAGTCCCTCCCTTGCAGCTCTCCCAACCTCAGCAGTCAGCCCTGCCCCTCACCTGCCTCTCTATGGTTTTTCTGAGTCGGCCGAGCAGTCCACCTTACTGATCTGGTTGTTCTGATTGATTTTTTCTTTAATTCCTTGGTTGTTGGAGTTCCATGAAGTTTGATTTTCTGGTGATTTTGGTTGTTTATTGATTTCAAATTGGTTGTTATCCTCCTTTTGCTTGGGTGAGGAAGCGAAGGGTTTCTACCTATGCCTCCATCTTGGCTGGAACTCTCCTTTTCTCTTTTTAAAAAAACATTATTTTAATTGTTGTTCAATGACAGTTGTCCCCATTTCCTTCCATTACTCTCCCCTGCCATACCCACCCCCCACCTCCCACATTGAATCCTTCCCCACCATTATCTTTGTCCACAGGTCCTTTATACATGTTTCTTGACTTGACCCTTCCCCTTCTTTCCCCATTACCTCCCTAATGTGTAGTTTTAAACTGGATGAACAAATAAAAACCTAAAAGCAGTGTGACAAATTGCAATGATGATTGTAATAGAGCAGAATTGAATGGGAACGAAAACAAAAACCTAAACTTAGATCCTAAGACACAGAGGCTGGACTACTGAATGGGGAAAATATTTTACAAACTCCTACTTGGATAAGACTGTAGGACAAGTGAATCATGAGTCAGGGAGAGGAGGGCTAACACTTAGGAGGCAGCAGCTGTGTCCCACCATTGGTGGCTGTGCTCAGGGCTCCAGGAAGGTTTCTCACCACCTGCACAACAAGGCTGGTACCATCACTGAGCATCTTGCAGGGTGAATGTTTCATGTGTGTCTCTTGTTCAGTTCCCATGACCACCTTGTCATCTTAACAGACAAGATAGCTGAGGCTTAGAGAGGTGAAGTTATTTGGTAAAAGGTCTGCTGGTGTCAGAAAAGACAGGAAGGGGATTTGTGATAAAGTCTATGCCTTTATGTTTATTAATTTTTAACCATGCCATCACTTTTTCTTTATTTTTTCCTTTTAAAATAACAGGTTTTATTACATCTGAAGTCATTTATTCATTGCATAATGAGAAGAGTTTGAATTTAGGGATGATATTCTCTGCTGAAAAGAGTTTGCAAAAATCCTGCTTGGTATGGATTAAGCTTAAGAGTGTTCAAACACTTCACTGCAGGTTTTACAGAATAAAAAGCAGATTGAAGACTAAAGGTAAACTGTTCTAGACATATTTTTCTTATAGATTTTAGAAATTTTTACACATTCTTTAATAGTCTGTACATTCATTTCTTATAATGTGTTTCTTCATTTGAAAGAATACATTGCTGAAAACCATGGGCAAACGGGTTCTTCTATTTTAAAAATATCATTATAATATAACTTGATTTACAGGGCAGGTAACTATTAAGTTTCTTTTTCTGTTTTTATTTTTATTGCTGTTTTATTGTATGTTTATGCTGTTACAGTTGTGCCAGCTTTTTCTTCCTTTCTCCATCTCCATCCATCCAGTCCCACACTTTACCCTCCCCAAGGCAATCCCCATAACAATACCATCTCTTTCCAGGATGTAATATGACTTCACCAACAGGTGTGTATCACTCAGAATTGGGGGACAGCACTTCTTCGTTCTAAGATCAAAGCTGTATCATTATAGCAAGTGCATGGATTGTGGAACCAGATGACCTGAGTTGAAGCTCTGTCTCTTATGAGCTGGGTGGCCTTGATCAAATTGCTACAACAACAACACTTCTCTGCACCTCGGTTACCCTATCTGTTAAGTGCAGATAAGCATAGTACCTACCAAATTCACAGGTTATTTACATGACTCAGTAAGTTATTTATGTAAAGCCTTTAGAACAGCACTTAGCAGGTTTTAAGGACTGTGTGTACACACAATTATTGTGCTGCTCACCTCAGATCTCTCCTAGAATCCTGGGCTACTGGGGCTCAGGATTTGCAAATTATTGGTCCCACAAAAGCTAACCAGAAAGTAGTGCTAGAGATGGAAACAGTGTCTCCACAGAGCTAATGAGGGTCTGAAGGCACTAAGTCTATGTGATCAGAGCCATTTAAAAACATTTGAACTAATTTCGTTCTAAGTTTGGCCATCAAAAAGAAGGTAATAGAAGAAAAGGAAGCATTTTTGTCTGGTAAACTCTCCCTAAATCACAGCTCCAGAAGTCCCAGGGGACTGCTGGTCATGGGAAATACTGTAGTATGTTTCTTTAGGGCTTCCTAGGGTCTGGCACTGTGCCTGCATCACACATGTGTTCCTGTGGTCTGTGCTCTCCACATAAGGATGTGACAAGTGTGCTCTTACTGCTCATGACACTGACAAGGCCACTCACAGATTGTCTGGTGATTACCTCTGAGTCAGCAGAGGCTAAGTCTCTGGGCTAGAAGTGTATTAATTTGTTCAAAAACATTTATTCAGGGACTAGAGTGTTTAAGACATTGTTCTAGACACTTGAAGAAAACAGACACAGCTTGCCACCCTGAGGAGGCTGGCCTTGTGGCTACCAGGATGGAACCAGAGACCCAGCTCAGCTGCCTGACCTTGAAACTCACACATGAGGAGGATTGAACTGAGTGGAACCACAAGAGCATAGGCTGGACCTTCAGACTCTCTGACATCTCTCCTTTAGTCCAACATCCAATTAACCTATTGATTACCTATTACCTTTATGTGCTATTTGTTATTGAACTCTAGATCACATCTCTCATGTAAGAATTAGTCCATTTCTTAGAGATAATGGGTGACTAAAGTTATACCTTGGAATTTGAGGGCAGCACAATGTCTTTTACAAAATGATGACCCTCCCAAGGGAAACTGAGGACAGGGTGTGTATGTGTGACATCAAAATTTCTCCAAAAAACTAAAGTGACTGGACAGGAACTGTTCAAGCTTAGCCTGCCAACCTGGACATTTCTGCTATATAAGCATCCAACAGTTTCAGGTAGTTCAGTGGTTCTCAAATCTGACTGCACATCAGACTCATAGGAGCTATTGGAGGAAGAGAGCAGGCACAGGTTTTAAGGCTCATTGTGTTGAGAACTACAACTGTGAAGGACATAGGTTGTAAGGGGTGTTGCAGAGAGAATTCAGATGCTGTGTGTGTGGTGGGAACAAGAAGAGGTATGTGAGTTTCTATGACCTGTATAGTCACCCCAATACTCATGTGCTAATAAGATTCTGTCAAGATTCCTACCCTTGGAGTCACAAGAAGAACTTACTGTGCTAAGTACTACCCTCTGGATTTCTGCTTCTTTTGTAGCTCTAAGTGGGAGAAGCAGAAATTTAGGCCAAATAGGCTTTCCTTGGGGCAGAAACTCAAGATACTGGAATTGGAAAATATTCCTTCCCCACAGATAGATGGGTTAAGATGTAGCTTAAAAACCTGTTCTTTCACTGGGCCTCCTTGCTGGTGCACAGCCTAAGAAAGATCCCTCCATGGGCAGAGAGCATGCCATTCAGTGGGAAACACTCACGTATGGGCCATGCAGGGTTGAACTGAGCAGAAGTGGGGCCTGCCATGAGTGTTTAAGCTTTTTCATACTTACAACAGCTGGAGACTCAGATTCTCACTTGGGTACAAGAGCTTCCCATCAGATACAAGGAAAAACTTGGGGCATTTAGGTACATGCTGGGACAGCCAGTCTCTCAAAATACATGAATCCAGGTTGTGTATAGGTCTCTGTTCAGAGCTCAGTATGTATACTTGCTTGAGATGGTTTTCTTAGCCTCCAGGGGTCTCCAAGAGGCATTCTTCAGGAGCTGGAAGTTTTCTTTGCTTGTAAAGCTTCAGCATCATTCTTCTCTCCTTGTGCCCCAGGAAAATCCCTGCTCCCTGGGCAGCACCCACACCTTTCAGAGACTTGTAGTCAGTGAGCCAACAAACTCTTTTTTTGTTCCCTTTTATGTCTGCTTCCAAGCTAATGTTTAGGCAAGTTAGACACATTTATTTTATTTTCTTAAATTACTAATTTTTTAAAAAATTAATCTTGGGACTCATCACCACTTCAATTGTCTTATGTTGATAATAGTGTAGCATTTAAAATAGGCTAATTTGTACATGGAGATATACCTATAAAATCCACAAGTTATAATTAGGATTTATGTATTTGTGCATGTCCACATTTATCTGAAAAATGACCCTGCTAGCCTCCGCTTCAACCCTGTCTATCACTGTCCACTCAGGATAATGAGTGAAGAATACCTGAAAAGTCCTCATCACACATCCTTAATCCATGCCTAAGGACAATGGCACACAGTGTTTGGAGGATTATTTTCATCATACGAATTTTCTGCATAAAAGTCATCACAAAAATAACATCACTTATGTAGGAAATAAGAAATCTCTTTAGCTTGGAAAATCTTACTAGAATAGAAATGAATTACTAGTTCTCCAAGTCCAGACAGGAACTTTCTGTTTTAGATATTCTTATAGGAATGACTTCAGAATATTCAGGTGGGTGAAGCCAAACTAAACATGAGTTACCTGGTAAATATATAATGGTTACCTGGAAACTACTGGGTTGGCAAAAAAGTTCATTTTTTTCCCTGTAAGATGGCTCTAGTAGCACTCAGTTGTCTTGAACTTCATTCAAAATAATTTTATTAAATTGTATTATGACAGTTGTCATATCAGCTGCCAAATTGTTGAATTTTTGTGTAGCCATTTTAATATTGAAGACGGAAGAAAATACACAACATTTTTGGCATATTATGCTTTATGTATCTCAAGAAAGGTAAAATGCAAAAAAAGATTAACACAGTGTATGCAGAAGGTGCTGTGACTGATTAAATGTGTCAAAAGTGGTTTGTGAAGTTTCATGCTGGAGATTTCTTGCTGGATGATGGATGCTGCTTGGTTGGGTAGACCATTTGAAGTTGATAGAGATCAAACTGAGACATTAATTTACAACAATCAATGTTATAGCACATGGTAGACAACCAACATGCTCAAAATATCCAAATCAATAAAGTTATTAGTGAAAATGAAAAATGTGTCATTTATTTTACAGAAAAAAAATTGGCCAATCCAATACATATTTCCCACAGTGTCATTTGGGAAATAATTACAAACATATGACTAATGGAATCACACACAAAAAAATCCTATCATGAAGACTGTTGTGGTCTTTGTGGATTTGGGAAATACAGAGAAGGCCATGTGCTCTCAAAGGCTGACCACCCATCTCTGTCACTGTGGGTATGTGGATACTCGCCCCATAGGGCCCTTTAGTATGTCTCTTGTTAGCACCATCTCGTCTGGAGAGCCACTCTTGTTAACATGAAATTACACTGAAACACTGAAGGGAGAAGAGCATCTGAAATAATGTCCAAATAAAAAGGCTGAGGAGAACTTCCTAATCCTAAGCATGCACACATATTACCCTGGGTGGTTGGTAAACAGGTGTTTGGACCCTGGTGTGAAGTAATAAAAACTCATTCTTATAATGTGTGTGAGAGAGAGAGCCGGGGACTTTTGTTGCCTTATGAAATAAGTTAATTCCCTAAACTAATATAATTAGCAGGAGGGAAGCTTGCATGATGACTAGGGGCTTGGACAAGTGCATTTTATGGGAGTCTTTAAAACGAAGAGGCAAGCTTCCCTGAAGGCCCTTTGCATAGATATTTTATTAACAGACTGAAGTTGGGGCACAACTAGGCCAGGTGGGGAATGCATGGAGATAAAGAGTGACTGATCGGAGATAGGCTTCAAATATTCTTTCTGTTCAGGAGCTAGGAGTGACATTAAAGGTGAGGTTGACCCCTTGAGAGCCACCTTCTAAACAGAGAGCCACAGATGCCATGGGTTTTCCCCCCACAAGCACATTGGGTCCCCTTTCAACTCAGCCACTCCTGAAGACTCCTGGTTCTTGCAGAGGAAACAGCCAATATATCTGGTTCACTGTGCCCCAGAGGGATCCGACCTGGAGGGAAATTCTAGGTGACAGCAGGTGGATCTGAGCACCTGACTTCCAGGTTGATGCCAACTATTTTATCAGAAATGGTACCATCACAGCAGCTCCTGGAGTCAGGCCTGTCATGAAGGATGAACTCCGATAAAGGAGTGATTGACTTAACAAGTGATGCTTAATTATGTCAGATTCCTTTTGATGATGGTCCCTACCCAGAATCCTGAATTATGTCTCAATTTCAGTGTCTCAACTACCCCATTCTTCCTTGTTTCATAATTTTTTTTTACCTATAGATGGGTTTATAGAAGATAATGGGGAAGAGATAAGCTTTAAAAACCCTTATATTTTGGCCTTTGCAAATGTTAGGTGAGCCACCTTTCCCATTGAACTTCCATTGCAGCTGAAATTATGATATTTCAGACATTCTAGAACCACAGGGAGCATTTGTATTGTGAAGCCTGAGCTAAGCCCAGATAGAGGTGTTATGGACTGAATGTCCCCTACATTCACACAAAGTTCTAATGCTCAATGTGATGAATTTGAAGAGGCCTCTGTGGGATAGTTAAGGTCAGATTAGGTCATGAAAATGGGCCCCTTGTTATGGAAATAACACCCTTATTAGAAGAGGAAGAGATAGGAGAGATCTCTCTCACTGCCATGTGAGGACATGACACCTTCTTTCTGTAAGAAGGTGGCCATCTGTTACAACTGAAAAGATGGCTCTGGATAGACCCAAGATCTGTCTGTCTTGATATCAGACTTTCAGCCCCCAGAAGTGTGAGAAATAAATGTTTTTTTGTTTAAGCTCCTCAGTGGATAGTGTTCAATTATAGCAGCCTGAACAGACTAAGAGAGGAGGTGAGAATAGGGAGGAGACAATGTTGACCTCTTCTGCAATTCCCAGGTGGTTCTCAGTTCCAGGGCTGACAAGTGGAGAAGTCTTCAAAAAGTGGTTCCCAAATTCTGAGCCCTACTCTCTAATTTAGAGCAATGGGTCTCCCATTTTAATGTACATAAGCATCACCGGAGGGACTTCTTAACATGCAGGTTTTATTCCAGTAGGTCTGAGGTTGGAGGCATGAGCCTCCAGGTGATAGCAATGTTGTTGGATCTCGGACCACACTGGAATTGAAGCCAATCAAACCAAATGGAGGACAAGTCATCTGTTTTAGTTCTGACATCAGATCATTGCCCCATTGTAAGGATTCATCAATAACCTTGGTGATGCAAGCTAAAGGCATCAATACTGACACTCACTGTAACTATCTGAAAGAGAGTGCTGGCTTCTCATGTAAACTTCCAAATTAGTGGATGTTATACCTTTTAATTGTCTCCTGGGCACCCCTCCACACACTGTACCTTACAGGACAACTGTGAGGGAGTTCCATTGACTATGGGTGGAGCTCAGTGGTTGGGTACAGAGTGCATACCAGTGCAGGTGGAACCTACACTCACAGGGCCAGTCAGGATTGCTGAAGAACACTGTCTACTTTAAAAGAGCCAGCAACTTTCAAGGCTGTTATGCACTGGACAATATAACACATGGATATCCAGTTTATTTTTTTTAAATGCTTGTAGTGTGCCCTGGCTGGTGTGGCTCAGTGGATTGAGCTGTGGCCTGTGAACCAAAGGGTTGCAAGTTCATTTCCCAGTCAGGGAACATGCCTGGGTTTCAGGCCAGGTCCCTGATAGGGGATGCATGAAAGGCAACCACACATTGATGTTTCTCTGCCTCTCCTCTTCCCTCTCTTCCCCTTTGTCTAAAAATAAATAAATAATATCTGACCAAGATGGAGGTATAGGTAGACACACTGTGCCCCCTCACACAACCAAAAGAAGGACAACAACAAATTTATAAACAAAAAACAACCAGAACTGACAGAAAATCAAACTGTATGGAAGTTGAATGACCAAGGAATTAAAGAAGAAATATTTTTCCAGATCAGTAGGAGGGGCAGAGATAGGCAGCTGGGTCAGAGAGGACTTGAGGCAAGGTGGTGGCTGGAGGACCTGGGTGGGCAAGGCGGCAGCTGGTGAAAAAGGTGTTCCCACATTTGAGTGCAGATAAACCAGGAGGAACAACTGGGGAGTGAGACAGACTGCACAACCCAGAACTCCAGTACAAGGAAATAAGGCCTCCAAATCTCTGAGAGAAAAAACCTGTGAAAGTTAAGGTGGTGGGAGAAATCCCCAGCTTCACAGGAGAGAGTTCCATGGAGAGACCAACACAGTCCTAGAATGTACACAAACCCACCCACCTGGGAATTAGAACCAGAAGGGCCCAGTTTGATTGTGAGTGGGGAAGTGACTGAAAACTGGCAGAAAGCAGAGCAAGTGGCACTGTTCCCTTTCAAACCTCTCTCCAACATACAGCATCACAATGCAGCAATGTGGGTTGACCAGCCCTGGTGAAAACCTAAGGTTCTGCCTTTCACTACATAACAGACTCACCAAGACAAAAAACATGACCCAAAAGGAAGAACAGATCAAAGCTCCAGAAAAAAAAATACAACTAAGTGATATAGAGATAACCAATCTATCAGATGCACAGTTCAAAACACTGGTAATCAGGAAGCTCACAAAATTAGTTGAATATGGTTGCCAATTAGAGGAAAAACCGAAGGCTATGCAAAGTGAAATAAAGGAAAATGTACAGAGCACCAACAGTGACAGGAAGAAAACCAGGACTCAAATCAACAGTTTGGAGCAGAAGCAAGAAAGAAACATTCAACCAGAACAGAATGAAGAAACAAGAATTCAAAAAAAAAAAATAAGGAAAGGCTTAGGAACCCCTGGGACAACTTTAAACATTTAAACATCTGAATCGTAGGCTTGCCAGAAGGAGAAGAAGAAGAGCAAGAAACTGAAAATTTATTTGAAAAATTAATGAAGAAGAACTTCCCCAATATGGCAAAGGAAATAGATTTCTATGAAGTCCAGGAAGCTCAGAAAGTCCTAAAGAAGTTGGACCCAAGGAAGCACACTTGAAGGCACATCATAATTATATTACCTAAGATAAAGATAAGGAGAGAATCTTAAAGGTAGCAAGAGGAAAGGAGAGAGTTATCTACAAAAGAGTTCCCATTAGACTATTAGACTATCAGCTGATTTCTCAATAGAAACCTTACAGGCAAGAAGGGGCTGGAAAGAAGTATTCTAAGTCATGAAATGCAGGGACCTACATTCAAGATTACTCTAACCAGCAAAACTATCATTTAGAATGGAAGGGCAGATAAAGTGCTTTCCAGATAAGGTCAAGTTAAAGGATTTCATCATCACAAAGCCCTTATTATATGAAATGTTAAAGGGGCTTATCTAAGAAAAAGAAGATGTAAAAAAATATGAACAGTAAGATGACAACAAACTTACAACTATCAACAACTGAACCTTAAAAAATACAAAAAAAAAAAAAACCTAAGCAAACAACTAGAACAAGAACAGAATCATAGAAATGGAACTCACATGGAGTGTTATCAGTGGGGAGGGGGAAGAGGTTGAATGGGGGAAAAGGGAATAAGAAGCATAATTGATAGGTACAAAACAGACAGGAGGATGTTAAGAATAGTATGAGAAATGGAGAAGCCAAAGAACTTATATGTATGACCCATGCACCTGAACTAAGGCAGGGAAATGATGGTGGGAAGGGGGTACAGGGCTGAGGTAAATAAAGGGGAGAAAAAAATGGACAACTGTAATAGCATAATCAATAAAATATATTAAATAAATAAAATCTTTAAAAAATGCATGTATGTAAAAAATGTATGCAGTGTCTTTGTTTACTTAAATTTTTGATTGAATTATTTTGATTATATTGGTCCTGATAGGAGCTTTTGATGAAAAATGAGCAAATTAACAGGCAAACAAGAACACAATGGGTTCCAGTCACTTCCAAGTTACCATCCATCTCCATTTCCAGGAAGGGTCTCCGGCATGGATTAAGGGACAGATTTACTGGGAACTGGTATGTAGGGAGGCTATTTTCAGGCCTGGGAACTCCTCTTCTGTCATGTCACATGAATATGGATAGCACAAATGGTAATAAAAAGTCTAAGAATTAATTTCTAGAAAAAAATGCCCTCTGGATAGAGCCTACTCCTGCTTGGCTAGTCCCCACTCTCCTTAAGACTGGTCCATCAAGATGTGGCTTCCATTTCATGGCCCTGGTTCCCACTGGCTTCCTCTTGCTCCTGTTCTAGTGCTGTCTCACTTTAACAACATTATAAAGTAAATTTCAGGACACTGGCTGAGCCCTCAGATTCACAGTAGCCAGTAAATAATGCGTATTAGGTATTAACCATGCACAGGTAGACATGGACTGATTTTAAGGAAGCAAAGTATAGTGTCATTGGGGCAGAGAGAGAGGATCCTGGTGACAAGTAAATGTGCCAGTGTCTAAGCCACCAGCCACCTGTGCAAAATCTCAGGTAGGCATAAGAGGCTTTTAAACCTACAATATTGCTTTTCCAAATGGAGGTTAACATACCCAATTTGCTTAAAAAAATCAGACATAGTCTATGTCTATCTAGAGACATAGACCTACTTTGCTTCAAAACATCATTATAATGAATCATTCCCTGAAATTCTCAATGATTGTGACAAAATTGGAATGAGTGATAAAAGATCAAAAGAACCCTGTATGATAGAGCTCAGTTGGCCTGGTGTACATTTCTTAAAAGCCCTCATCTGCTCACCACCCAAGCCCAGTAGATGTGTCAAAACTGTTTAAGATAGGGATGGTCATAATGAATGTGACTTCAGCTTTCCAAGGTATTTAGGTCTGGGAACATGTGAAGTACATATGCCATTATTTTGGTTGTGCTGAATTTACTACTTTATATGGTTTCATTTCAGGGGGGAAATGTTTTGGGGAATATGGAGGTAAACTCTTAATACTGTGTTGCAGTTGAATTTTTAATGATCATTTATTTTTCTAATTCTTACCATCTGTAGTTTTTGTTTCTCTAAACTTGCCATCAATAGTAATTTTACATTGAAATTTTATTTTAGAGATTTGGGAAGATGGCAGCAAGATATGTGGGAGCAGAGTCCACTTCCCCTGGCACACAGGTGAAACACCTAGCCCATCTTCTGAGGAACAGAGCCAACCGCCAACAGCATCCCAGCATATATGAAGATTGGAGATAAAAAATTGTATAGGACATTAAAAAATCAGACAGTCGATACTTTAAATACCATAGAATACACTCCGGCTTAAAAATGGTCTTAAACCACTTTGCTTCCCCCGCCAACTGATCACAAAAAAAGAGTAGGTGGAAGCTGTGAATACCAGGATACCTGATGGAAGAGGAAACCCATCAACAAAGGAACTACCAACAGATAACAACAGAAGAAGGTGAAGGAGGGAGTGGAAGCCACATTAACTCAACCCAGGACTGATCTGGAAATACAACTAAATGGTGGAGAAATTACTCACAACAAACAACTGAACAAAAGCAAGAGAGGATCCTCAAAACCTTGTACACACAGAAGAACCATCTTCAACACAACCTGCCTACACTTGCACAACAGAATACAGGAGGTGTTGGATGGAGTGACCCTCATTTAACCAGCTAGAGGGAAAGATCCACCAAAGAAAGATACAAGAACAATCAAAAGCCAAAGACCAGTGAGCTCAGGAAATCAGAGAGACAGAACCATTGAATCTCACAGGTCTTGTACCATAGAAGTTCACACCATAAACCCCAGGAGTCAGAACAGGTACATCTAAGAAACAGAGGCTAACAAGAAGAGTCTCACAAACAATGGAAAGACAAAGAAATATTGCCAAATGAAAGGAAAGGAGGAAGCCTCAGAAAGAATGCTAAATGAAAGAGAAGCAAATCAACTATCAGATATTGAGTTCAAAGCAATGGTTATCAGGAAGCTAAATTAGCTCACAGTCAATTACCAAAAACTACAGGGAAACTAAAATGAACTCACTGCAAAATATATCAACATGAAAAAGGAAATAGAAACTGTCAACAAGAGCCAAGAGGAAATGAAGAATACAATTTCTGAACTGAAGAACACAGTAGAAGGAATGAAAAGCAGGCTCAATGAAGCAGAAGATTGGATCAATGAGCTGGAGGACAAGGTAGAATAAAACACCCAGAATGAGCAAGAAAAGGAAAAGAGGCTCAGAAAAAAAATGAAGGGGGATTAAGGGAAATACAGGATAACATAAAACATAATAATATGCATATAATAGGGATACCAGAAGGAGAAGAAGAAGAGTAAGGGATAGAAAACCTGTTTGAAAAAGTAATTATAGAAAACTTCCCTAATTTGATGACAGAAAAAGTCACACAAACCCAGGAAACACAAAGAGTCCCAATCAGGAGGAACCCAAAGAGGCCCACTTCAAGACACATCATAATTGAAATGGCAAAATTTCAAGACAAAGAGAGAATCTTAAAAGCAGCAAGGGATAAATAAGAAGTAACATACAACGGGAACCCCCAATAACGTTAGCAGCTGACTTCTCAATGGAAATGCTCCAAGCCAGAAGAGAATGGCAAGAAATATTCCAAGTAATAAGAACCAGAGGCCTGCAACCAAGACTACTTTATCCAGCAAGGGTCTCAATTAAAATGGAAGGCCAAATAAGGAACATCCCACACAAATGAAGTCTCAAAAAAAATACCTCCTCCAAACCACCCCTGCAAGAGATGCCAAAGTGTTTTCTTTAAGAACAAGAAAAAAGACATTGAAACAGACAGGAACACAGGTATGAAAAGATGACAATGAATAAGGACCTATCAGTAATAACCTTAAACATAAATGGATTAAATGCCCTAATCAAAAGACATAGAATAGCTGAATGGATAAGAAAACATGACCCACACATATGCTGCCTACAACAGATCCACCTCAGGATAAAAGACTGACACAGGCTGAAAGTGAAGGGTTGGAAACAAATTTTCCAAGAAAACAGGCAGGGGGAAAAAAAGCTGGGGTAGCAATACTCAAAGCAGACAAAAGACTTCAAAAAAAATGGCCATGGGTAGAGACCCAGAAGGTACCTTCATATACTCAAGGGAAGAATCCATCAAGAAGACATAAACATTCTAAATATATATGCATGCAACATAGGTGAACCCAAAAATATAAAGAAAATCTTGGAAGACTTCAAGAAAGATGTTGACAGCAACACAATTATAGTACAGGATATCAATACCCCACTATGAAAAATGGACAGATCTTTCAAACAAAATATCAACAAAGACACTGTGGCACTGAACAATGACCTAGATGAAATGGACTTAATTGAGATATATAGAGAACCTTTCATCTCAAAGAAGCAAAATACACATTGAACATTTTCAAAGATAGACTACATGACAGAATACGAAAGAAGCCTCAACAAATTCAAGAAAATTGAAATCATAACAAGCATTTTCTCTGACCACAAGGGACTGAAACTAGAAACTAACCTCAAGGAGAAAAACCCAAAATACTCAAAATCATGGAGATTGAATAGCATGCTACTAAACAACGAATGGGTCAAGAATGAGATTAGGGAAGAAATCAAAAAGTTTCTGGAAATAAATGAAAAAGAACTCACAACAACCCCCAAATAATGGGACACAGTGAAGGTAGTCTTAAGAGGGAAGTACACACATAACAATACAGCCCTACCTAAAAAAGATAGAAACATTTCAAATAAAGAACCTACCCCTATGCCTACAAGAACCCAAGGAACAACAACAAAGACAGCCCAGAGCAAGTAGAAGGAAGGAAATAATGAAGACCAGAGCAGAATTAAATGACATAGAGACTAAACACACAATTCTAAGGATCAATGAATCCAAGAGCTGATTCTTTGAAAAGATAAACAAAATCGACAAGCCTTTAAGCAGACTCACAAGAAAAATGAGAGAGGACTCAAATAAACACAATCAGAAAAGAAAGAGGAGAAATTACAACTGATACCACAGAAATACAAAGAATTGTACAAAATCACTGCAAAGAACTGTATGCCAAGAAATTTGAAAACCTAGGTGAAATGGACAAATTTCTAGAAAAATATAATCTCCCAAAACTCAATTAAGAAGAAACAGAAAGCCTGAACAGACCAATAACAGCTGATGAAATTGAAACAGTAATAAAAAAGCTTCTGACACACAAAATCCCTGGACCAGGTTGTTTCACAGAAGAATTTTTACAAAGCATTTAAGGGAGAGCTAACCCCCATCCTCCACAGATTATTTTAAAAAATTCAAGAAGATGGAAGACTTCCAAACTCTATGAAGCCAGCCTCATCCTAATCCCCAAAACAGATAAAGACACAACAAAGAAAGAAAACTTTATGCCAATATTGCTGTTGAACATAGATGCTAAAATCCTCAAGAAAATATTGGCAAACTGCATCCACCAATACATTAAAAAGATCATACACCATGACCAAGTGGGATTCATCCCAGGGATGCAAGGATGGTAAAATATTTTCAAATCAATACACATAATACACCATATAAACAAAAGGAAAGACAAAAGTCACATGATCATATCAATAAATGTGGAAAAAGCATTTGATAAGGTACAGGGCCCATTTATGATAAAAACACTCTGCAAAGTGAGAATAGAGGGAGTATTTCTCAACATAATCAAGGCCATGTTTGAGAAATCTACAGCCAACATCATGCTCAATGGACAGAAACTTACAGCTTTCCCACTAAGATCAGGAACAAGACAAGGATGTCCGCTTTCACCACTCCTATTCAACATAGTACTGGATGTCCTAGCCACACCAACCAGACAAGAAAAGGAAATAAAAGACATCTAAATTGGAAAGGAGGAAGTAAAACTGTCATTGTTTGCAGATGACATGATAGTGTACATAGAAAATCCTATAGAATCCACCAACAAACTACTTGACCTAATAAATGAATTTGGAAAACAGTGGGATACAAAGTCAATATTCAGAAATCAAAGGCATTTTTCTACACCAACAATAAAATATCAGAAACAGAAATCAGGAAAAAAATCCCATTTAATATAGCAACAAGAAAAATAAAGTACCTAGGAATAAACCTAACCAAGGAGGTAAAAGACCTGGACTCAGAAAACTATACAACACTGAAGAAAGAAGTTAAGGAAGACACAAGCAAGTGGAAGCATGTACCATGCTCATGGATTGGAAGAATTAACATCATCAAAATGGCCATACTACCCAAAGCCATTTATAGATTCAATGCAATACTTATTAAAGTACCAATGACATTCTTCACAGATACAGAACAAACATTTCAGAAATTTATATGGAACCATAAACGACCCTGAGGAGCTGCAGCAATTTTGAGAAAGAAAACAAAGCAGGAGGGATAACAATACCTGATATTAAACAGTATTATAAGGCCACTGTAATCAAAACAGCCTGATATGTGCATAAGAACAGACACATGGACCCACGGAACAGAACAGAGAGCCCAGAAATAAAGCCAAGTCTCTACAGTCAAATAATATTTGACAAAGGGGAAAGAAGCATAAAATGGAGCAAAAATAGGCTCTTCAACAAATGATGTTGGGGGATCTAGACAGCTACATGCAAAAAAATGAAACTCAATCACCAACTTACACTATACACAAAAATAAATTCAAGGTGGATAAAAGACTTAAATATGAGTCATGACACCCTAAAAGTCCAGAGGAGCACATCGGCAGAAAAACCTCAGACATTACATGCAGCAACATCTTCATTTATATGTCCCCTAGAGTAAGGGACATAAAGGAAAGAAAAACAAATGGGACTTCATCAAAATAAAAAGCTTCTGCACGGCTAAAGAAAACAGCATTAAAATGAAAAGAGAAACAACTGTATGGAAAAACATGTTTGCCATTGACATCTCAGAGACAAGGGAGTGATCTCCAAAATACATGAAGAACTTATATGACTCAATGACAGGAAGACATTCAACCCAATTAGAAAATGGGAAAATGACTTGAACAGACACTTCTCCAAGTAGGACATACAGAGGGCCCAGAGATATTTGAAAACATGCTCAGCATCACTAGCCATCAGAAAGAGGCAAATTAAAACCATAGTGAAATACCACTTCACACCAGAGAGAATGACCATAATAAACAAATGAACAAACAACAAGTGTTGAATAGGATGTGGAGAAAATGGAACCCTAGTGCACTGTTGGTGGGAATGCAGACTAGTAAAGTCACTGTGGAAAACAGTATGGAATTTCCTTAGGAAAATAAAAATGGAACTGCCTTGTGACCCGGCAATTCCACTTGGGTCCCACCCATCTGGGATTAGATCCTAAGAACCCTGAAACACCAATTCAAAAGAACCTATGCACTCCAACGTTCATAGCACCACAATTCATAATAGCCAAGTGCTAGAAACAACCTAAGTATCCATCAGTAAATGAATGGATCAAAAACCAGTGGTACATTTTCATGATGAAATCCTACACAGCAGAAAGAAAGAAGGAGCTTCTACCCTTTGTGACAGGATGGATGGAACTGGAGAGCATTATGCTAAGTGTAATGAACCAGGAGGTGAGGGACAAATACCATATGATCTCACCTTTAACTGAAACATAATCAACAAAAGAAAAAGAAAACAAAATATAATCAGAGTCATTGAAATTAAGAACAATCTAACAATAGCCAGAGGGGAGAAGGAAGGGGACAGTGAGGACAAGGGTTTTCAGGAACTATTATAAAGGACACATGGACAAAACCAAGGAGGAGGGTGGAAGCAAGGGAGGAAGGTGGGTTTGGCTGGTGTGGAGGGGCAGTGGGGAGAAAATACAGACAACTGTAGTGAACAACAATAAAGTAATTTAAAAAAAGAAATTTTATTTTAGAATTTACAACCATGCTCTTTGTTATACAAATCTAGTGCCAAATTTTCTCTCATTGGCTTAATTTACCAAGCCCCACATTTAAAAAAAAAACTCTATTATCTACATGTGGTTTTGTACCAGTTTCTTTTTAAGAGAATTCATAGAGACCTAGCCCTCCCACTTGGGAACTTATAGTTTGAATGTCATAGGAAGAAACAATCAAACTTCCATTATGAAGGTGGGTGGGCTAAATAAAAAATGGACTAAACCGAGGCTTGAAGTACAGGCAGAAGTGGTACTTGTCTTTCCTGCTTTCTCTCCTGTGTTTTTACCACTTACATGAGGGGGAACCTCAAGGAAACAGAAATTTATTTATAAAAAATTGTGTATTTATTTGTACATATTTAAACTTTAGTCACCTTCAAAGTACTCTCCATTTGACGCAATACACCTGTCAAGATGTTTTTTTCCACTGCTCAAAACAGTTTTTGAACTCCTCGGTTTTGATGTCTTTTGGTGTTTCTGCTGTTGTTTGTTTCACCTCTTCTACATAGGAAAATATTTCCCTCTGAGGACTTTTTCATCTGGGGGAACAAACAAAAACAGAATTGCTGAGGGTGCGATCAAGTGAATAGGGAGGGTGGGACAGTGGGGTCATGCTGTTTTTAGTAAAAAAACTGCTGAACACTTCAGCACAGTATGAGCAGGTGTACTTGTAAATTACCCATCATGAAATGGGCAAACACATTGAAAGAGTCTTAAAAAAATTTCACTCTCACAAACAACACCAGTCAGCTGGTACACTGGTATACGAATACACTCACCTAAGCAGAGGAAGCCTGTACTACAAGGGGCCCACCCACCAGAAAATAATTTTGGTTGTTTTTTGGGTCCCCCCTCATATACCTTCCCTCCTCTCTCTTCCCATACATCCATCGATCCATCCATCCATCCATCCATCTGCCCATTCTTCTATCCCCCCATCTATCCATCTGCCCATCTGTTTATTTGTCCATCTGTCCATCCACCTATCTGTTCATTCATCTCATGTCTTTCCAGTCATCCATCTATATTTCAATTTATCATCTATATGTATAAAGAGGTCCAAAGAATAGAAAAGAGTTTGTTGGGTTTTGCAATATGTAATTAGCTTTATAACCTCAGGTATTGTTGATATTATTTTTCCAGATCTGGACTGAAATAATCTAAATATGTACCTACACCAATAACTGGACACTTTTTTTTTAACTAGGTGGTATACAACAAAGCCAGAGTAGCTAACTGAAGAACCACCAAAAACCCCAAGACAGATGGGGTGGATATTTAATATGGGTTTGTTTAGCCTTAAGAAACAAACTGTGAAAACCGTTATTCAGGTTGGGTTAAGGAGTTAGTCTTCTAGTTTGCTTCATGGTTGGTCTAATTTCTATTCAGATTGCTTTTCTTCCACTGGAATGTGACCTTCATGTTCCAAAGTCCTTATCACTCTTTGTGGATGATCTTTAATTTCTAAGTTCACTTAAATTCCAAACCTTTATTGCTATTGTATCTTTGGAAATGGTTCTTCCCTCTCACAGATTCTGGTAACTACCGGGTGCTAGTTACTTATTACCTGGCAACAGGGTCTGAGCTGCTCCTTGTACCTGCCTCCCCTTTCAATGCTTCATGTTTGGTGTCAGCAGCCTTGACCCACGGCCTTTTTCTTTACATATTTTTGCTTTTCTGAGAAACAGGAGAAGGATTATATCTCTTCCTTTTTTTTCTTCACATTTTGATCAGAAGGGTTTCTTCCTGAATGGAGTTTAATCCTCAGTTGGATGTAGACACTGACACCAGGGTACCTGCTGGTAACAGTGTTAAATAGCTTTAGTTATAATGAGAGCTTGCATGTCATCATTTTTTTAAAAAATATTAAATTTACTGGGGTGATATTGGTTAACAAAATTATATAGATTTCAAGTACATAATTCTATAATATATCATCTGTATGTTTATTGTGTGTTCACCACCCAAAGTCAAGTTTCCTTCCATCACCATTTATCTTCCCTTTACCTTGCCCCACTCCCCTTTCCCTCTGGTTTCACCATACTGATATGCCTATGAGTTTTTTTATTAATCCCTTCACTTTTTCACCCAGCCCCCTAACCACCTTCCCCTCTGACAGCTGTCAGTCTGTTTTATGTATCCATGCCTCTGTTTCTGTTTTATTTGTTGGTTTATTTTGTTCATTAAATTCCATATATAGGTAAAATTATATGGTATTTGTCTTTCTCTGAATGGCTTATTTCAGTTAGCATAATAATCTCCAGATCCATCCATACTGTTGCACAAGATACAATTCCCTTCTATTTTACAGTTGAGTAAGTATTGCATTGTGTAAATGTATCACAGTTTGGGTTTTTTTTTTTTGTGCCCACTCGTCTTTGTTTTTGTTTTTGTTTTTTTGTGCCCACTCGTCTACTGATGGGCACTCCAGCTGCTTCCAACTCTTGGGTATTGTAAATAACACTGTAATGAACACATCAGTGAATACGTTCTTTCAAATTACTGTTTTGAGTTTTTCAGATACTACATTCCCAGAAGTGAAAATTCTGGGTCATAAGGCAGTTCTATTTTTATTTTTTTTTTGAGGATACTCCATATTCTTTTTCACAGTGGCCACACCAACCTGTATTCCCACCAAAGTTCACAGAGGTTTCCTTTTCCCACTTTCTTTCCAACACTTGTTTCATTTATTGAGGGTAGCTACTCTGACAGGTGTAGGGTGATAGCTCATTGTGGTTTTAATTTGTGTTAATCTGATGATTAGTGACACTGAACATTTTTTTTTTCATGTCTATTAGCCATTTGTATACCCTCTTTGGAGAAGTGTTTACTCGGATATTTTGCGCATTTTTTAAATTGATTTTTTTTGGTGTTGAGTTGTATTAGTTTATACATTTTAGATATTAACCTTTTATCAGATATATCATTGGCAAGTATATTCTCCCATTCAGTGGGTTGTCTTTTCACTTTGTTGATGGTTTCCTTTTCTGTGCAAACATTTATGGTTTGAGGTAGTCCCATTTGTTTATTTTCTCTTTATTTACTTTTAAGCTTATTCTTGCATATGGTGTAAGAAGGTGGTCTAGTCACATTGGATGTGATTACTTCTGACCTCATTCCTTGGGCCATGTGGTTCAGACTTTATTCAGTTTAAATGATTCACTGTGGTTTGAAACTATCCTGCAGAATTCTTTCAGTTCTGGTAGGTATTCACCTCACTAGTCCTACCTGCTATTAGACAGCCTCCTCACTTTGCTTTCAGAAAGAGCTTCATACACTCTGTTTGGTTTCTTTGCTGGGACCAGGCTGTCCCTACTGCAATCTGTGGTTAGTTACAGGTATACCAATCTGTTTCTTAGCTAAAATCCCTTCTCTGTTGTTTTTCTCTTTCCTAGAGATTGTCCCCTTTGGACCCGAACACTCTGGGGTTTAGAAGAGACATGAATGAATGTCTAATTAGCCTTTAACAGAGGGATGTAAGACTTTAAGTACCTGTAATGGGAAGTTAATTTCTCTAGGTGCTTTACACATGATAGTTTCATTTTGATTTGAGATATTTTACAGAATACTGTCATATTGAACTATGTGGGAAAATCCAAAGCATAGAATCATGTCCAAATGTATCTAATGACCTTATTTACTTCACTTTGAAAATTGATAGCTAAAAAGGCAATGTAGATTATAAAAAGAGAAAACTACAACTCTGAACTCAAAAGCTCCACTAACTGTGACTCAGGGCAAGTTTCTCAATCTTCTCAGAAACCTTGTCTCCTGTGTGGTAACTGGAGACAACACCACTTTCTACATTTCAATGAGTTGCAGTTGGGCAGTAACATCTATAAAGGACACATGGACAAAACCAAGGTTGGGTGGGATCAGAGGTGGGAGGTGGGGATGGCTGGGGTTGGGGGGAGTTGTAGGGGGGAAACAGAGACAACTGTACTTGAACAACAATGAAAAAATAACACTATTAAAAATATAAAACACTATCATATATTTTGAAATGTGAACCCACTCTTATTTTTATTATTTGCATGCAATTATATTTTTCTCTGAGATTGGTAAAAATCTGCATGCTAGATTTTGAAAACAATTGTCTATTTTACTAAGTTTTTTCTATGTAGGTTAATGCTTCATTTAAAAACAGATATTGTCATCATTCAAAAATGAGCTTAAACTATTTTATTCAGAATTAAACAGCAAATTATGATACAACACCCTAGTTACTAACTTTTCTCTGATAAAGTTATCTTAGAAAGCATATTCACATTCAGGTTCAAACATACAACGAGCAACAGTGAACAAAGATGCTGCCACTTCCCATAACACACTTGGGTACCTGCAATAATTATATTTATCAATATTGAAAAATTTAGTCCTTAAAATAACTATAAGATAGGCGCCCCAGATTTTTAGTCCTGACAAAAGATTTCCTGATTCAAAACTGTTTTTCTTCATTCTTTATATAATTAAGCTTCCAAGTACAAGTTTTAATGGCAGAACTATTTAAATCATCTTTACAAACCCAAGTTCCATAGAAACACAAAACCCTGGTGTGTATACAATGTTTTCAGTTTAAAATATTCTGTCACTGATCTTCACATCCTTGAGAGGAAGTGAGGGTTTTTTAATACCTATTCTTAGATAAGGAAACTGAAGTTTGTACAAACTGTTCAAGATGACATAGCTAAGTGGAGGGAAGTGAGGACCAGAACTTAATATCTACCTTTAGTTCTAACATCCCTTTTATTGTAGCTCCAAAGAGAATCAGCATATGAAATTTCTCTGCAGCTCATGAACTAGAATTCTTCAGTTTTTCAAAATTATACAGAGACCAACCAATTATGGCTAAACTGTTTAAAGGTCTGTATTAGATTCTGAATAACTCTGTATGACTGCATCTATCTAAGCTTAGTTTTGGCTACCCGTTATAGAAGCTTAAGGAACTGAATTACATATTTAGTGTTACAGGAAAAGCTTTGTTCTGGGGAATCTGTTCCTTTTAACAACTAAGGATTAGAGTGTGGTAATTTATGCTTTGGTGTTAGAAAGTTTGTTTTCTGTCTAGTGTCCTCCCTTTCACAGCTAGCCACCTCAGTGTTTGAAGGAGCTGTGTGGGTGTTAGGAAGTTGTGGACTGGCCCTTACCATGCAGTCATCAGGTTAACTGTAGCAAGCACATTTGCAGCAGACTAAATGCAACAATATTCTGGTCATAAAAAGGCTACAGGCTTTTGAATACTTGGTTCTTTTTATAACATAATTTTAGAATACTCACCAAGCATCATTGTGGTTCATAGGAACACATGCTTTTATGAAATGCATATTCACATAAGCTTTTGGAAAAGGCTGTTATTAAGTATGTTTGATTTTCATGAGGACATTCCTAGATCTGTGACTCTTCTAATTCTTCATAGCCTTATAACAGTTGGAGATAACTAGTGCTTTTCTTTTTTGTGTGTCTGGTTGTTACAGGGTGAAGCCAAGGGGGGGACCCCAAATGGGCATTTAAAATGGGGTCCAGAACTTAAGGTGTTCAGGAGATTTTAAGATGTCTTCACTCCCACCCCCCAGGTGTGGGTTGGGGAAAGGGACACATGGAACAGGGCCTTTGAGAGCTGTTTCACATAGCAACTGCCTTGTAGTTAACCTCTGGTGTGGTCATTTAACATATCTATAGCCTTTGGCTGGTCGCTTAGATATGTTAAATAGCTGTGGCCATACTCTGAGCCAGGGGAATGGAAGTAACTACCCCACCAAGGTGTAACAGGGTGGCAGGTCCCCCGAGTTACAGTGCCTGCATGGAAGCTTGGAGAAGACTGGCTCCATGACATGGGGCCACACCTGCCCAGACTCATGATGGCAGTCCAGTAAAGCTGGAAGGATATGAGTTCTGGCATGTGAAGCTGAGTGTGGGAGTTGGAAATGGGGTTGCAGAGGAGGACTGGCCCAGGGATTTAAACCCAGATGCAGCAGCAATTGAGGGAGAGAGAACCACGCAGCCTTGACAGAGTGGAGACTCCCACAGCCCTGCAAGAGAGAATCACCATGCAGCTTTAGCAGAGAACCGCCACTCGGCTTTGGAGAGTGGCGACCCCTGCCCTCTTGCAGCTATTGTGCAGGGGGAGAAGCACGTGGTTTTGGCTGAGTGGGGACCCCCACAGCTTTAGAAGGGGGAACCACCACTTGGTTTTAGCAGAGATCCCAGCGACTCAGCTGAAGGTGCCGGGAACCCAGAGAGGTCTCCCAGTCGAGATGGAGTACTAACTGGGAATAACCAGAGGACTGCCTGAGCCACGGACTTCTGTTTCTTTTCCTGAGATATGGTACTCTGGACTGGGCAAAGGGGGAAGGAAGGACTGTGTTTGTTTGTGGGTGTTTTAAGGAGCTTTAGGATTTTTGATAAAGACATTAGGTCACTACTTTAAGTTTGTATAGCATTAAATAAACATTTCCTTTCCTTTTCACAAATCTCTGGCATTGAGAGATGTCTTTCCTCTGGTGGTGGATATAACGGACCTGGGGGCTTCTTTCAATAATAGTATATCGTCCCAGGCCCCCCTTGTTTGTTCTGTAACATGGTCACCATGGAGAGAGGATATGCTGACAGTAGAATACAATTATTTCCCTTTTGGTCACCTAAAATATGGTCACCCTTCTTTATCTTTCCAGCACAGGCAATGGTAGCCTTTTATTTCTGAATGGACCACATTTGTCTTGGTTGAGTTATGCAATTCATTTTCATTGCACATGCAAATGTGTTTCTTATTATCTAATTTATTATCTTCATTCCCAACACATTTTCTTGTTTTCCCTCCACAATTCTACCTCTGAGTTTTTCTTTAATCACTCTCTTTTGGATATTTTCATATGAAGAAGATGGAATTTTACTGTGCAAAGTCAGTGCCCATGTCCTTTTAACCACTGGGTTAGAGGCCAGCAAACCTACTTATAGGTGAGAATGGCCTTCAAAGAGTCAGCTTTTGGGTGTGAAGGAGGGTGCTTCCCAATTACTGTTCTCATCAACCTGACCACCCTAAGCCATTAAGCCACTGTAATAGTTTTTGCTAAGTTGATTTTCTGCACATAAACAACCTTGCCTGCACTTTAAAGTTCTCAAGAAAGGCATGAGGAGTTTCAAATTGCAATAATTCAACTCCAACCAGAAGGCTAATTCATCTTTAAAAAAATAAATCAGTAAAACAGAAGTTAATTAAAGTGTAAACAATGGGCAGCATTGTGGCCCAGAGTCTTAGCAAAGGAACCTTTGAAATTCTTTGTGTAATGGATATTACCTGATTACACTCAGAGTAGGGTGGGGTTTAGGGAAGGATCAGCTTACTGAACTCTTTCTCTTCTTCCCATTACAAGAAACAAAAAGAAAAAGAACAACAGATACTTTTAGAGCTGGGAACTAAATGATGGCTTCCTAGACACGAGCCTTCCCAGGGTGACTTGTTAGGGCAGAGCAATGGTGGGAGCTCTGAAGAGGAGGCCTCTGCTGGGTGGCAGGAGAGCCATTTCCATAGCAAATCTGCAGAGAGGATATCATTGTGGTGAGACTGACACCAGGCCAGGTCATGCAAAGGACACAACTGCCCTCATCAGTGATGCCAGGGCCAGAATAGGACTGCCAATAACACAGAGAAGAGTGAGACACCCCTCCCTGCCCAAGGGAAGGCTTTGGCTGAGATAGCTGCAGGAAAGGGAAGATGTGGTCAAAAATAGCCCAAACCCCAGAGTGTTTTCAGGACAGAGCCTCTTATTTTTGATCTTGAGAGAATTCAAAGAAGGGTGGTGAGGCAAAAGTCCAAGTACTGCTTGACAGGGGTATCTAACCTTCTCTGTTCCCAGGATCCTGGGCATTGGATTCTTGTTTTCTTTGAAGATTAAGTGGTATAAAGAGATGAAGTATTTTTCTTAAGAAAAATCCAAAGAATAATAAAGTGATGTTGTGTATAGTTACCTGCCACACTACATTTAATAAGCAAATGTACCTCTCAGAGGCGCCTCCTGACCATCCTACAGCACCAATTGCCTGTGTGTTTGTGCACAATGCACTAGTGAGCACAGGTGTATGTCCACAGGTGTGTGCATGTGTGTGCACATGTGTGTGGCCCTGTTGATGGGACTGGTAATGGGGAGAAAAGAAGAGAGGGCAGACCCAGAACCAAGACAGAGGTACAGGTGGTTCCTGTGTGCAGTGCACTAAGAGGTTCCAATAAATCTTCCTTGAAAAACAGTACACTGCAGATTGTCCCACAAAATCTTACTTTTACTTTACACTGCCAGAATTTCTATCATAATGACCCGACTTTACAGAAAACAAGATCCTTTTTTAACAAGGAGCCATTCCTCTTATATGTCTGTGAGCTGTTGATATCTTAAAACCAATTAGTGTAATGAAAAGCCTCTCTACCATCAAGTTAAAATGCTTGCCTAATGGAGAAAATACCTTGGAGAAAAATAATACTTTTTACTTTATCTTTTTAAAATTATTTTATTGTTGTTCAAGTACTACCCCCATCACTTCCCCCCACAACTCAGCCATCCCCACCTCCCTCCCCTGAATTTTCTCAGAAAACTAAAAGTGGAACTGCCTTTTGACCTGGTAATTCCACTGCTATTATTAAATCCTAAGAACCCTGAAGCACCAATCCATAAGAACTTACACACTCCGATGTTCATAGCAGCAAAATTTACAATAGCCCAGTGCTGGAAACAACCTAGGTTCCCATCAGTAAATTAATGGATCAAAAAACTATGGTACATTTACACAATGGAATTCTATGCAGCAGAAAGAAACAAGGAGCTCCTACCCTTTGCAACAGCATGGATGGAACTGGAAAGCATTATGCTAAGTGAAATAAGCCAGGTGGTGAAAGACAAATACCATATGATCTCACCTTTAAGTGGAACCTAATTAACAAAACAAACAAGCAAGCAAATATAACTAGATACATTTAAATTAAGAACAATCTGACAGTAACCAGAGGGGAGGTGGGAGAGGAAAATGTGGGGAAATGAGGGTAGGGTTTTCAGAAACAGCTATAAAGGACATATGGACAAAACCAAGATTATGTACTTTTTTAAATGCAAATGCTGGATGCCCGCATTCTTCATGAGTGAAATTCGTTTAAAAGCCACTGAGGAAAATAGTATGGAGTTCCTAAAAAAATTAAAAATGGAACCGTTTTTTGATCCTGTGATACCACTTCTGGGAATATATCCTAAGAATTATGAAACACTGACTTGAAAGAATATATGCACCCCTATGTTCATGGAAGTGTTATTAACAATAGCAAAGCATTGGAAACAGTCCATCAGTAGATGAGTGGATAAAAAGCTGTGATACATTTGTACAATGAAATGCTATGTAGATGAAAAAAAAAGAAGAAACTCTTACTCCTTGCAATAGCATGGATGGACTGGAGATTTTGCTAAGTGAAATAAGCCAGTCAGAGAAAGACAAATACCCTATGATCTCACTTATATATAGAATTTAATGAACCAAATAAAATAACAAAAGAGAAACGGAGTCATTGATACATAGAACAGACTGACAGCTGTTGGGAGGGTGGGGTGCTGGATAAAAGCAGGCAAAGGAATTAGCCAAAGAACATCTATGCACAACCCATAGACACAAACAACGAGTGGTGATAGCCAAAGGGAAGGGGGGCAGGGAGTAGGGGGAGGTGGACAAAGGGGAAGCAAATGGGGGCAGAAGGAGACTCTGCCTGAGGTGATGGGTGCATGATGCATTGTGCAGATGAGGTTTTTTTGTGTTGTACACTTGAAACCTGGATGTTTTTGTAGACCAATTGTTGGGAATAAGGAAATTAAGAACTAAATTTCACCTTAGTAATCAAGAACCACATTGTAGCTAAAAGGAAATGATAAGAGAGACATAGTGCAGTTAAGCAAACATCCTGTGTCGAGCAGATGCTCTCCCCTGGGTAGGCTAGATAAGCAATGCTTTGTAGTTTTTAATGAGAAAATAGGAACCTAGCTAGCTAGAGCCAGGAGATTACTAGGTTAATGAACAACATCCTGTCTTCCCGCCTTATGCAAGAATGCTTAGTTTGAAATTCCCGGGTGCGGTCTTTGCAAACGAATTGTTAACTGCCGCATCTGCTTCCGTATAACGCTTGCTTGCCTGCCCCTATATAAGGACGTAGTTGTAAGCGCTCAGTGTGGCTCTCGTTTGCAGCTCCTTGTGGGCACCGTGTCACTGGACACTTTGAGAGTTCGCCCCTGCGCAGGTTAAACTTGGCCAATAAAGTAACATCTTTGATACCCTGAAAGTCTCCGATATTTGTTCTCACGTTTGCTGGATGCTACATTTGGAGGCCCCAGCGAGATCTCCCTTCTCGGTGGAGTTTCGGTTCAGAGGCCGGACGGGCAGCTCGAGCTCAGTAAGTATTCGCTGAGGATCCTCTTTCGGTTTCTGAGCTCCGGAGCAATCTTACCCTGAGGTAGTAGGCAGGATGCTGCTGGTAGCCTACCCAGGGACCTCCAGAGGCGGGTCACCGCCCCTAGAATTTGGTTTTGGAAATTTAGTGACTGGTCACGTCAGGTTCCCTTCCCTTTTGCGCCGCGCCACACTGCGATTGAAATATTTGAGTGTGTGAGTGAACGAGCTCGTGAATGACTATGTTTGTAGCCCCACGGGGAAACCTACAGGGCATGAGAGGGCCCTAACCTGTGGATCCTGTGTCAGATCATACGGCATAATGGTTGGCAGTCTAACCCGGACTCTGATCGGGCAACCTTAGCCAAGATCGACATCACCTCGCGAGAGGGCAGGCCAGGCAGGCGAGCGACTGTGTTCTGTGTCTTGTTTTGTGTGCGCGTTGGGTCACAAGTTGACTTCTGAATTACATGCCTAATTTGTGTGTGAGGGATATTGCCTTGTCTGTCGCCTTGTTGGTTTGTATTATTTGTCTCTTCTCCTATCTCCCGGACCTAATCAGAATGGGCCAACAGGAGTCGGTGCCGGGATCCCCACTAGATTGTTAAGAAATTTTTCCGATTTCCAGCGGTGAGCACGCAGGTATGGAGGACCACCACCGGATCCGGAATTTTTAAGAACATTAAGCCAGCTTGAGTGGCCCACTTTTGATGTTGGATGGCCCTCGGAGGGGACCTTTGACTTGTCCACCCTCTTTGCTATTCGAGCCACAGTATACAGGGTTCCCCATCCAGATCAGTTCCTCTATATAGATGTCTGGGTCGACATTGCCACCTAGCGGCTCCGATACATCAAGAAGTGTCAGGGTGGAAATCAGAGAGGGAGGTGGGCGGTGTGCCTAGCATCAGCGGGGTATAAGGCGAAAGGGAGGGGAACTGAGACCCCAGTCACCGCATCAGGCGGGCCCCCAGGACGGTCGAGACTGTACCCCATCTTACCAGGGCCGCTGGAGGACCATTTAGATCCTGTGAATGCATCCCCGCCTTATCCCTGGAAGGAGGAGCCTGATTCTTCCTTGCAGGAGATAGGTGGAGTTTCCAGCCCACCACGTACACGAAGGGGAACTCGCTACAGGCGCGGGAGGCGCCGCCACCTTGCCGCTCCTGGAAGTGCCCCCAGCACCGGATGCCCAGCCACGGGCACCCCCACGGTTAATCTATGTTCCCTTTTCCACTAGTGATTTGTATAATTGGAAGCATCAGAATCCCCCATTTTCTGAGAAACCCCAGGGATTGATTTTCCTCCTAGAAACTATTTTTAGGACTGACCAGCCAACTTGGGATGATTGTCAGCAGATTTTGCAGACTCTCTTTACATCAGAGGAAAGAGACCGTATTATAAGGGAGGCGGCAAAATCTGTATTAGGACAGGAGGGGGAGACAATAGCTGGTAGAAGGGAGATGGAGGACATCTTCCCCTCTCAACCCCCTGCTTGGGACCCTAATACTACTGGGGGAAGGGACGCACTCCTCCAGTATCGCTGGGCTCTACTCAGGGGTCTCAAGGCAGCAGCAAGGAAACCTACCAATTTTAGCAAAGTTAGCGAGGTTATTCAGGGCAGGGAAGAATCCCCCGCCGCATTCTTAGAGAGACTTTTGGAGGCATATAGGGTATATACCTGCCTTGATCCCGAAGCAGAAAAGAACAGGAGGCTAGTGAACATAGCTTTCTTATATCAGGTAGCCTCAGATATAAGAAAAAAAGCTACAGAAGATAGAGGGATTTGAAGGGGAGAATAGGAGTAAATTGTTAGAGATAGCCCAGAAGGTTTATGTAAACAGAGACGATCCAGAAATTGGAAGGGCCAAGGAAGTCGCCAAGATCCTAATTGCTGCCCAACAACCCCCTACCCAAGGAAAGGGAAAAGGGGGAACGCAGAAAGGCCAGAAGTGGCGAGTTGACAAGGATCAGTGTGCGTATTGTAAAGAAAATGGCCTGCTCTGACATTTATAATTGGAGACCAGTGGTAAATATAAAAGACAGGGAAATGTTTTCATTGAAGGTTGCTAATGTAACCCCAGCTAGAGAATATGTAATTTTTGTCAATTGCACTAAAAACTGTCTTGTGCTCTCAGCAGGTGTGAAGATAAATTGCACCACCACCACTGATGTATCTTATGCTTATGCCCATGTTAAGCTGCCAATAGGATGGCTCCTAATATGTGGAATAACAATATTCTTACGTTTCAATAAACAGCTCTGGGGCACTGTGTACTCTGGGTGGGAAGACTGACGGTGTTTTTGCCTCAGAAGCCCCACTTAACCCGGGTTCAACGGGATGTCTCCCTTGCACCTGATTGAATCAGTGATTTAAGCCTCTTTAGCCCTGCTGAATACGTGCCTTTAACTATATTTGTGATGCCAACCATGGTAACTTATTTAAATATAGAAATAAGCAAGTTAGCCTGCGCTATGGTGAAAGCCTTAAATGCCACCTTTCAAACTATTAGTGCCACATGCTGAGTCTAATACTAAGTTTAAGTATAGTCCTTCCCAGTGTGGGAAAGGAACCAGGATTAAAAGAGATTGATGGTGAAATCTGGATGTATAAAAATTATGTGTAAAGGATGTGAAAGATTTAAACCTGGAGTAAAGGAAACCTGAATTGTTTTCTGGTTTTGTAGGAAACAAGCAAGATTTCTAACATTGGTGTTGTTTCTGATCAGAAACCTTCTGTACTTTAAGACCTAGGAAAGGTTGCCTGTAACCGGTTGGGGAGGATGCCTTTGCCACTCGGGACCCAGGCAGGGTCATTTGGGGCTGATAAGTGCTTCATCCATGGGCAAAGCAGCATGTCTCTGCCAAAAGACCAGGCCTGAAGAAGCATGTCTCTGTGCAAGAGAATGCCCCTACCTGTGTACTGTTCTGGAAACTCTGTGTTTTGGATTTTGCTCTGTATCTGCTCTAAAAAGGATACTGAGAATTCCAGGGAAAGTTGAAACTTCACACTCTGTAGGAAAGTTTTAGAAAGGAATTATGTGGTGTTAGTTAATAAAAGAAGGTATAAGGCATAAAAATGCAATCTTGGTGGATATCAGAAGTTGTATAAAATAAAGGGTTTGTGAATGTTGCAGAAAGTCTGTAGAAGTAAAGGTTTTAAGAAACCCGGTGGATATCAGAAGGGAAAAGATTTTCCTTCAGGCTTTGTATTTTTCTTCCTACCTGATTCCTCCAGAATTTGGCATTCTGAAGAAGTGAGTGATAATATAAGGTTTCTTTGCATAAAACCAATAAGACCAGTTGTTAATAGTGGTTTTGTTAACCAAGACTTTGACTGAAATGTCACGCCTGAAGGAGGCATGTATGGGTTCTGGTCAACACCAGAAAGCCCTGAGGAACTGGGATTGACTTGTGAAGCTAGCGTAAGCACACGAGAAAAGCCTGGTACTTTGGTTGGTTGTGTGGTTCATGGCAGTCTTTTCAGGGAAGGAACGAAGGTTGCTTTCCTGAAAAATGGCCAAAAGGAACCTACAAGCACAATGGAAACCTCAAGGATGTGAGTGAAACAACTGGTACAGGCAACACCAGATGGCAGATGTGTGGCTCTGCTTCTGTGCCTGAGGAGCAGACTGAGAGGTCAATCTAAAGACTCCCTGTGTGAGTTCCAGCAAGGTAGACTCAAGGATCATAAGTGATCCAGGCAGCTCTTGGTGTGTTTATGCAAACAAACAGTCAAAATTAAAAGTGGGACTCAAAGTAGTCCCCGTAATAAGTGAGGGTGATCTTAAGGAGAAAAATTGTGGTTCAAGGAAAATCACAATGCTTAGTATTGAACATCAGAATGGTGCAGCTAACTGTCTTAAAAGTTTGTTTTCATTTGAAAGTTGAAACTGGGTTTGTAATATCACCAAAGATGTACAATTTACAGGTATGGAGGACCTGTGAAATTGCCATTGCTAAATGTTATTGCAGGAAGGACCTTGCAATTGAATGTCTTCCCAAAAGACAGTCTCACAGACACAGAGACTGGTTTGGGGATTGTTGTGTGAATTAACCTGTATGTTTTTCTGTTTTCATAGGTCATATGCCTATGACTTCATTACCTGAGTAATTGGTTGAATAAGTGAGTAAATATAAACCTCGCTTAAGGAGCCCATTTTCATCATCACCCCCTGAGACTCAACGGTTTGGCTAAACTGAGTGGTTGGGTTGATGAATGGTTTGGGCAGTCTGTGGGCTTCACTTTAGAACTAATTTTGCCTTTTCTGTCTTGATGACTTGGACAGAAAGGGCCCAGGTATCTGAAAGGAGGGAAATCCTAACATATTCCCCTCAGCCCGAGTGAAGCATAGCAGGCCACAAGTTTCGGATAGGTGTAGCATGCCTTGTACACCTTCCTCCTGATAAGCCATTCTTTACTTAAGTCCCTGCCTTTGCCATTTAATGGTTATGATTTAGTTGTGCCTTCCAACTCTTTTCAAATCTGTCACCTCCAGAATATAATCAGGATGCCAACGGTCCATTATTTGCCAGCCTTTGGACACCGAGCCTGCGACTTCCTGGTAATAGCCAACTGACCAGGATTCTGTAAGGTCCTTCCCCTTATAGGAAGGACTCCCTCTGTGCTGCACCCCCCCTTTCAGGGCACCCCTGACCCATGGGTGGGTAAAACAACGTCCATTGCCAGCCGGAAGCAGTTACAAGAAATGAGACCTTCGTCCATTGTCCTTTAAAAGAATTTAAAGTGGGTATATCTAAAAGGAGGGTGCAGCCAAAGGGTCCCCAAATAGAGATTTGGAGGACAAAATCCCCAGAAAATCAATTAGAAGAAAAGTAGACTGGACCTTGGGATATACTCCTGCTGGCAATCACTATAAGGCCCTACATTTTAAATAGGGTCATAGCTTTTATTAAAGAAAAAAATAGAAGTAGTAAATCTAATGGTTCTATCTCAACCCTATACTATGATACCTAATGATGAAGAGTCAAGGGTTTGACAAACTCCAAAGAGAAAATGGGGGAATGTTGGGAATAAGGAAATTAAGAACTAAATTTCACCTTAGTAATCAAGAACCACATTGTAGCTAAAAGGAAATGATAAGAGAGACATAGTGCAGTTAAGCAAACATCCTGTGTCGAGCAGATGCTCTCCCCTGGGTAGGCTAGATAAGCAATGCTTTGTAGTTTTTAATGAGAAAATAGGAACCTAGCTAGCTAGAGCCAGGAGATTACTAGGTTAATGAACAACATCCTGTCTTCCCGCCTTATGCAAGAATGCTTGGTTTGAAATTCCCGGGCGCGGTCTTTGTAAACGAATTGCTGACTGCCGCATCTGCTTCTGTATAACGCTTGCTTGCCTGCCCCTATATAAGGACGTAGTTGTAAGCGCTCGGCGTGGCTCTCGTTTGCAGCTGCTGTGGGTACTGTGTCGCTGGACACTTTGAGAGTTCGCCCCTGTGCAGGTTAAACTTGGCCAATAAAGTAACATCTTTGATACCCTGAAAGTCTCCGATATTTGTTCTCACGTTTGCTGGATGCTACACCAATGTCACCCCACTATATAATTAAAATTAATTAGTTAATTAATTAATTAAAAAGTGACTTTTAAGCTATTTTAAACTTATGGGCTTAAATGCTTATCCATAAAAGCAAGTGTTTCTTTTTTTTAAGATTTACCCTTAGCTACCAAATTCACCACAGACAGAAGAAAATAGAACCACATCTACCAAAGGCCTATTATGTCCCAAGTATGTCATCAATAGTATTTCATTTAATTTAATCATGCCAATAACTCCTTCAGGTCAATGTCATCTGTCCCATTATTGAGAGCAGTAAAATAAATTTCAGGGCTAGTACAAGTTAAAGCCAGAGGTCAGCATAGTGATCCCTACCCTCCAGCTGGTGCTCTTCCTAATATGTTCTGTTCCTAGCTGAGAATTAGTGCCTAAAATGTTATGCATATATTTCAAATCTAAATGTTGGCCGCACTTTAGAAAAGCATGGACTTTACTACACAATATGTGTCAGGAAAGTAAGATCATTCTTTTCACTCTCTTTTTCTCAGTCTACAAATGAGAACTAAGATGAGTTTAGAAGAACATGGAATTATAGAAAGATACACTGAGAAATGCATCTCTGGATGATTTTCACCTGGTAGCACAAATGGTTCATCATTCAGGAACTGAAGCAAACCTTGCCATATCTCCCTCATGCCTCTCAGTTGCTAACTACATCTGTAGACACCCTTGCCCCCTTCAGGAATGTCAGTAGTATGTGCACCTGCAGAGGTAGACAAAATCTACAATATATGCTTGTGAACAAGCCCAGTCTAGTCCCTGCCCTCATAGAGCTTATGCTCCAGGAGGAGAGACAGATAATAAACAAATAACTAAGTGAGAAAATAATAACAAGACATCATAATGTCAGGAAAAGGACAACTGTGCCTGTGTTATGTCTGTGGTGTAGAGTCAGCATGTAGAATGTAGAACCATTCTGGAGTAAGTCCATCTGTCTTTTCTTCTGAGCTCTGTCACTGATTTGCTGTGCGATCTTGGGCAAGTGCCTTAATGTATTTGTGCTTCAGTTTTTCTCATCTACAAAATAGGAATAATGATACTGATTTATTTATAGAGTTGTTTTAAGAATTAAATGATTTAATATGTAAAGTTTTTAGATCAGTGTTTGGCATATAATGAGGGCTATACACTTGATACCAAAAGAGGCCTAAGGGTGAGAAACAGGTGGCACCTGGTGGAGGAGGGACAGGAAATGTGGGAGGTCATAAGAGTGAGAAAAGCCTTAGAGTGCAAAAGAACCTGATTTTAAAAGGTATTTTTTCCCACATAAAAAGATATGTTTTACAATTATATAAAATTTACCTCTTTCTGTACTAAAACTTTATCATATTGAAAAATAGTTAAAAATTAAAAAAATTAATGTTTAAATAAAGCCACATGGATAATTTTCAACTATTTAACTACTCATTATTAGAATCACCTGTGGCACTATGATACCAATCAGGTTTGGAGGATAGTACCTTAAACGAAATGGCCCCAGGATTTTGGTTTTATGAGCTAATTATCCTACTTTTATCATTCTCTCTGTCCACATGGTCATATTCTAAGTTGTATCACCAACATTTTATCTTTTAGTATGCCCAACTGTAGCAGCTTAGAGCCCTTCTAATAGTCTGGTTTTAATCTGCTGAGAGACAAGAAAGCAGGTAACTCTATTTGTATTTGAATATCGGATAAAGTCTGTAGAGCCTGAGTGAGAGTTTCAGGGTTTGTGCACATTGACTTAGATCAGCTATGAATGTTTTTCGCACTGAGAAACACTGTTCACTCACTTATGAACCTCTCTTTTAGTTTTTGATGTATCTAGAATGATGGCTTTCATGGAATGGAATAGCATTGTGTAGATTCAGTGCTTTATGGAACATAAAGGACTATAGTGGGATTGGTTAATATCCTTAACTGAATAAGCACAGTCCTAATTTAGAAAATTGCATGTCCCTCTTGAGAAACATAGAATTTTAGAGCCAAATGTAACAGGGAGGTATCTAACTCCATCTCCTTTATTCCTGTATGTGAAACCCAAGAGGAGCGAGGAACATATTCAAGGTCATACTGCATCCAGTTGTCATTATGACCATGGTCTTCAGTTTGCAAGCTTTTCTGTCTCCGTGGAACTGTTTAATGAGCAACCTTCCATAAGCGTGGAACCTGAAAACCTTTGTCTGCTCTGCAGCAGAGTGAATGCCAGCACTGGTCTGAACTAGGCCCCTGGGTTCCTGGGCTGTCTTCTCCATTCCACTTCCCACATTCCCTTTTCTGAAACAGAAGATAAAACAAAAGAAGAGAAAACAGTCTGTGGGTTGGAGTTTAAATAAACAGACATGTTAATCAAAGGCTGGTTTCAGTAGCTTGGAGGCAAAAGGGATTTCTACAGCTGGAGATAATTACATGAAACTTAGAAAGGTATACTGACACTCAAAGTAGGAGACAAGTTCCAAATACCAAAGGAAGCTTTTGTTGAAGTTGACAAACCCTCACAGTGGCCCAAGACTAACAGGGACAGTATTTGTCAGCACACATTTTTGGATGACAGGGTTTTTCTTTTTCTTTTTGTTGTTGTTGCTCTAGCTACCACAATCCTGATAGTTCCCAGACAAGATATTAAGATCTTGCCTTCTAATATCAAATGGTGCAAAATCCCAGTGGTTTGGACTTGGTGAGAAACTTCAGATCTCCTACCCTTTGCGATAGCATGAATGGAACTGGAAAGCATTATGCTAAGTGCAATAAGCTAAATGGTAAAAGACAAATACCACAGGATCTTGCCTATAGGTGGAACCTAATCAACAAAACAAACAAACCAGGAAAATAGAACTAGAGGCACGGAAATAAAGAACAATCTGACAATGACCAGAGAGGAGGGGGAGGGCATTAACAGGAACAGAAGAGGAAGGGGCAAGTCAAGGAACATGTATAAAGGATCCATGGGCATGGACAATGGTGTTGGGATTGGTTGTGGGAGCTGGGGTTGTGGGTACAACAGGGGAGAGCAAGAGGGAAGAGGGAAAACTGTCATTGAAAATGATACAAATAAGAATGGATGTCTGTGAAGTGAAATGTACCTGACACAGCATGTACCAGCACCTTGATCTTGAATTTCCCAGCCTCTAGAACTATGAGAAATAAATTTCTGTAGTTACTTACACAGAAATAAATTTCTGTATAAGTAAAAAAAAAAAGAAACTTCAGATCACTGGGGTTCTGGTTAAGATTAAACAACTGACTCTCCAAAACAAATGAAAAGATCTAAAAGGTCCTGATCTGTAGCATTTGGCAATTTCATTGGAATAAGTACTCCACCATGGCTGATTTTAAGCTGCTGAATGAAGTCACTAGTCCACTGATAGTAAAGCTGAAAATAAGAACAAATGATCTAACATCTATCCATCCATCTGTCCATCATCCACCCATCTGTCCATCTATTTGTCTATCTGTCTCTCATTTATTATCTATTATCTATCTTCTCTCTATCATTTATGTATCATCTGTCACCCATATGTCTATTATCTATGTATCCATCCATCCATCCATCCATCCATCTATCCATCCATCTACTCACCTATTAACCTACCTACATACCTATCTACCTCAACCTTATGGTCCTTGTTTGTAAAATTAAGAGGAACTAGGTAATCAATAAGGCAAACTTCAGTTTTCTTTTTGTGTGATTGCATTCATAATATGTTACTTCATGGAAAGATTTGATTCCTGCATTAACTCAGGAAGTTTACTGTATTTTTAATGGTGCCCATGCCTTTCTTTTTCTTTATAGCATTCATCACCTCTCAAAATAGTAGCTATTTACTTGTGTATTTTAATTAAAAGCTGAGCTTCTGGAAAGCAGGGCTTTGTTTGTTTAGGCCACTGCTGAGCCCTAGCACCTACACCAGGTCCTCACTCATGGGAGGTGCCTGGTAGATATGCATTGAATGACATCATTTAAACTCTTCCTTATAAATTTAGAGAAAATGAGACTTTAAGGAATGAAGTGCTTTTCCTGAAGTCATGTAGCACTTTGTGGCAGAACTGAAGACAGCCCCTAAATCTGCAATTTGTGGTTCTTCCCTGAATCCTTCTGTGGCTTGTCTCACAAACTCTGAGTCCCAGAAGAAACTCATGTGTGTTTGTAGGTTGCAAATTGTAATCTGCAGAGTTTATGTGGAATAAAGAGAGTTGTTACCTGCCTGCTCTGCTCCAGAACCTCACTGCACAAACCCTTTCCCTTTTCTAATGAACAGATTAACTTGTGGTTTATGTATATTGGTGGGGATGGAAGCATGGGACATATGTATTGTTTCTACTCCAGAGGCTCTTCTTTTGAGGTTTTACTATAATCAGGAGACCTACTTTTTTTTTCTTAGTCAGCCCTTGTTCACTTCAACAAACACTTCTCTTAGAAACTACGTTAGGTGCTGCAGAAATATAAAACACATATATAAACACAAGACCCCTAATAATTAGGAATGTACTATCTTCTGGAGGCAACTGGCAAAAGATAATAACATGATGTGGACAAGTGTAGTGCAAAGGAAAGTTCCAAAGCTGTGACATCCAGAGGAGGGAATTCCACACAGTTAGTGACATTAGGCTCTTCAAAAGAGACACATTTGGGCAATCAGTAATCTATCCACTTAATAGATTTTTTCTGTCCCAAATGAGTAGTATTTGTGAAAAATGAAGTCTCTACCCATCTACAGAAGGTTCTACAAAAACAAAAGTTCTATGTGAATATGTCATCATCATCATTCTTCTTCCAGATACTATAGTTAGATGGTGACCACATAGCCTTGAACATCAGGAGCCACTTGACTTACAGGCACATCCTGTTGTCTGTGTCAGGAGACAACTGCCCTAAGTTAACTCAGAAATGACTCTTTGCTATGTGCTGGATGGAAAATGGCAGTGACTCATTAAAACATCTCAACTTGATTTTAAAAAGTACTAGATGGAAATTCAATGGGCTAAATCAGCAAAACCATTCAGTCACAATGAAGTGACTTTAGGCATGGGGTTGTTATAAAAAGTTACTAATTATATGAATTATTGAAGGTCCACAGGTCCAGGGCCTTAAATAAATGAAGGTTGGCTCAGGAGAAACCTCTCTGTGGGTCAGTTTGGATTTTAATTAGATGTTAGAATCAAGCATTAAACATCTTGTCACTGAGTAGCTTCCTCTCTCAACTTCTTTTGGCCCTTTGAACTACAAGGCAAATGCACCAAAAAGTCAATTAAACTTATGGTGGTTTTGTGCTTTGGGAGTAATAAGTCATTTCAGGTAATAATGTGGTAGGAAAATTGGTTTTGTGTCAGCTTATTGATAATGAGTGGAAGTTACACCTGACTGATGGCTGCCCTGTGTTTTACCTGTGGACAATTGAAAAGGAAGAAACACAACATTTACTTATCTTACTTAATGAATGTTATCAGGTGGAAAAGGTAAATCAGTAATGCTGAGATCACACATACCGATCTCCTTTTGAACACACAATGCCCTCATTTATATAAATCTTAGCACTTGATAGCTTCCACATTTAGACACATGCACAGCCAGTCTGGCTGAGCAGACTTCCTTCTCAGGGTGCTCAGTCTCATAGTTTCAGAAACTTTTAAGTATAAGGAGATTGAGGAGCATAAATTACAGTGGTTTCCCAATCAATGTTTTAATAGAGAACTAAAGCAGTGGGGCTATTCGAAGTTTTGAATTTCTGCCTTCTGTCCACCCTCCTCAGCTTATAACTCCCCTTCTTTGGAAAGAGAAGTATAAGTGGCCTAGTGGTAACCCCAGGCAAGGAGGCCCAGAAAAAAACAGATTGCAATCTTTTTAATTAGGCTGCTTTGTCTTATTCCTGTATCTTCAGCTCAAACATTGTTTTCCCCGGGGGCTGTTTCTGGGTGAAGTGAACAGTTTTAAAGAGTGGGCCCTGACAGGGTGGACAAGTGCATTGGGTGTCATCCTATATACCAAAAGGTTATGGATTTGATTCCTGATCAGGTGTGTACAGGAGGCACCCAATCCAATGTTTCTCTCTCTTAATCTCTCTCTCCCCTCCCCTTCCTTTCTCCTTAAAATCAATAAATGCCGCGGCCAGCGAGGCAGTGGGTTCGAGACGCGCAGTGACGGACTGAAAAGAGAGAGCGACCAGTTGCTCTGGTGGCAAAAGGCAAGTTTATTGAAAACTCTTGTCATTATATAGTGAAATGTTCTAAAAATAGAATGCTTGCTACACGAAGAGAGTCTTTGTTCAAGAAAGTTTACACACTCCCTCCAGGTCACGTACAGAACATCCCGAGACATGACGAACATTCTGGTTTAGATTAACTCCAAGGACACGACGCATCGCCTCAAGGCTCCGGCACCTCCCTGTCCTTCTCTTGGGCACAATCCGATAGCAAACAAGGCCGGGGTGATGTCAGGTCACCTCCCCGAGGCCAAGGAACAGGCCCAAGCATCATTCTCACAATGCAGGACCCTAACTCTTGACCCCTTCCTGGGGGGCTTGGTTCCCCCACATCTCCCCCCTTTCTTGTTTAGGACAATTAAGGCAGATATTCCTGCAATGAGCATTCCTACGAACCGTTTTGTGCGGGCCAACATTAAGTCATTAACCTTTTTGGATGATAGCAAAACCAGGGTCCTCATACCAAGGGGTGGAAAGGTTAACAGGTACAAAGGCAAAAGAAGGTTGTTTCAATACAGCAAATGAACTAACATTCATAGATAAATTAAGGCAGTTAGTTAGATAGCACTGATCACAGGTTAGGTTATATACAGTATTATGAGAGACCTGCAAGTCTCCAGCAATGAACGCGAAAGGGTCGGGTACACAAGCTATCACAGAAACATTCTTCTGATTTCCAGACCAAGAGATGGCGTCCTGGGCTCCTATGTGCATCCACTGGACCGCTCTCTTTGCTATGGTAATATACTGAAGAGAGGCCACAGCTTTCCACAACATAGTCTGATAGGTTCTATTGTTTTTGGTCCAAATTCCGTAGAGAAGATTTTGAGGCCGCAACGAGCCGCTGCGAAAGTCACTCCAGTCACAAACCCCTTGGTCGCAAACTGTTTGATTGAGATGGCAAATCCTCCAGGCCGGTCCCCATTGGCTGGGCGATGGGGTCCGACTTCTGCAAGTTGGAATGTCAGCAGGGGGAGTTCCTACGCCAATCGTGGCGGAGGTATTGTTGCGTTTCAAATACAGCATATCAACACCCCAGTGAGTCCCATTACTAAAGTCACTGTCCCAGTCCTCATACCTCTGAATAAGAGTACAGTTTGCCAGAGAGGTGGAGAAGCAAAGCGGCTGCGTCATAGATATGCCTGAATAATTGACCATCGCACTCACTGGTATCACGTGTCCGACGGAAGGGGTGCCCAGTACCTGGGTGTTGTTGACATAAACTGGAATGAACTCGTTGTCTTCCCAAGTGACTGGGTGCATGACAGGGGGGTTCGGGACGAAAGCCCAATACACCTCAGCGCTCACCGACAGCCTCAAGAGCCAGATAAGGCTAAGTAACAGCGCCAGCCGGCGCGGCTTCTTCTCCGGCCTCCTGATCCGAGGCTGTGTCGTCAGCGACATCTTCTCCATCCTTCTCGTCAGCTTGCGAATTTTGCTCCTGGGCATGACGAACACAGCGTTCAGGCAGCCAACGAGGAGTCTCAGCGTCTGTGGGAAAAACACACACATACCCTCTTCCCCATACTAATACTGGGTCTGGGCCATGGCGTGACCCGTCAATGGGATCTCTCCAATAAACTTGTGGGTATTGACTCATACGTGGGCTCCAATGACGGTCAGCTGCAGAGCGCCCCTCGGTATCTAGAGTGAGGAAATTTAAAACGAAAAGAGAATGGGCTAACAGTAACTTCGGGGACCGAGGATCATACCATCTCCCCCCTTTTAGTTTAGTAAGCTGGTGTTTCAAAGTAAGATGGGCACGTTCAACAAGTCCTTGGCCCTGTGGATTATAAGGGATACCGGTTTTGTGAATAATTCGAAAAGAGAGACAAAAAATTGTGAAAAGTACGGCTGGTATAGGCGGGAGCATTATCAGTTTTCAGTACACGAGGGGTTCCTAAAATGGCAAAACAGGAAAGGAGGTGAAGAATAACGTTACGGGTATTTTCGCCGGGAAGAGCTGTAGCGCATAAAAAAATGAGAACAGGTGTCAATCGTAACATGCAAATATTGAAGTTTTCCCGAAGGAGGGAAGGTGGGTTACATCCATCTGCCAGAGATCGTTAGGGCGAAGGCCCCTAGGGTTGACGCCAAAATGAGGAACAGGGGATAAGGGAGCACAGGAAGAACATGACTTGACAATCTGTCGTGCGGCATCCTTGGTCAAGCGGAATTGATATCGTAACGAGCGGGCTGACTGATGGTGAAGGGCATGAGAATCCGTAGCTTGCTGTACCTGTGATAGATAGACTTGTGTATGAAGATCAGCAAAATGATTACCTTGCGTAAGAGGACCAGGGAGCCGGGAGTGACCTCGAATATGTCCGACAAAACAAGGGGAAGAACGAGATTGAAGGAGGGATTGAATTGTAAGGAATAATTGGAAAATAGTAGGGTTGTGAGTATGGATCAGAGGGACTGTTTCAAGGACAGATAAGGCACGAACGATATATTGACTGTCAGTGTAAAGATTGATTGCCTGCTGAAAAAGCTCTAACGCTGCGGGATACTGCATAGAGCTCAACTTCCTGTGCAGATGAAAAGGAGGTGGACCATACATAAGTTTTATCAGGAGTAACTAAAGATGCTCTGCCATTAGAGGAGCCGTCAGTGAAGAGAGAAATGGCTCCCTGCGATGGGGTCACTGACGACAACCTTTAGGAAAAGTGAAAGAGGCAACGTGCGCGAAACTGTAGAATCTTGTCATGCGGGAGGTGATGAGCTATTTCACCTGCAAACCCTTCAAAAGCAAGAGCAAAGGAGTCATTAAAATTCATCAACCAAGAATATTGCTCTGCAGTATAGGGGATAATAATTGTGGGAGGATCCCTGCCTAGGACTTGTACAGATAATTTACGGCCTTGCTGAACGCGCTCCGCCACCAGGGTAGGGTAGGAAAGCAGGGCTTTCCGCGGGGTGGCAGAGCCATGGAGCCATTGCAAAATACCCTGTTGGTAGAGAACGCCTGTTGGTGTCAGCGAGGTGGGAATGATAATTAACTGCCAGGGCCGAGCGCGGCGACGGTCTCGGCTTCCTCGGCCCCGGGATGCGGCGAGCGCTGCTGCTGGGGGGCTGTAACACTCGGGAGGGCGGGCCCCCGCCCGACCCCCCCGCGAGGGGGGAACGAGACGGGGCCCCCCCGAGCCACCTTCCCCGCCGGCCTTCCCAGCCGTCCCGGAGCCGGTCGCGGCGCACCGCCGCGGCGGAAATGCGCCCTGCGGCGGCCGGTCGCTGGCCGGGGGGCGGTCCCCCGGCGACCCCCACCCCCGGCCCCGCCCGCCCGGCCCCACGCACCCGCCGGGTGGCGGGGGAGGGGAAGGGCCGGGGGAGGGACCCGGAGGCACGGGGAAGCGGGAAAGATCCGCCGGGCCGCCGGCACGGCCGGACCCGCCGCCGGGTTGAATCCTCCGGGCGGACTGCGCGGACCCCACCCGTTTACTTCTTAATGGTTTCACGCCCTCTTGAACTCGCTCATCCCTTAATTCTTTAAGCACAGACAATAATTCTTTCAGGGTTGGATCCGCCTCGCCGGCCGGCTTCTTATCCTCAGCCGAGGCGAGGAACACCTCCTGAGGGGGGGGTGATACGATGCTGTCTGCTCAGCAAGGTCCCCCCCCCCAATCAACTTCTGCTGGACCGGGAACCCGCGGTTTCTCCGATAAGTTCACTTCTGACTGATCATACTTCGGCGGTTCCCATTTTAGGGGAGGGGCGGTCGGCGGAGGTGGAGGGGAATATAGATTCTCCGCCGAGCGAGCAGCACGGAGACTGCCCCGCGTGCTGCGTTCCCACTTGGCAAGTTCAGAATCCCCCCTTAAGCAGTCTCGAACAAGAGACCAAAGAGAGAACGCATCTACAGGTGTCTTCTCAGGACCATTAGTCTGATAATGTTCTCTGATGCGCTCCCCCACTTTCTTCCACGTATCTATATTTATAGTCCCTTCTTCCGGAAACCACGGGCAAATCTGCTGAATGAAATCTACAAAGTGATGGATTTGCCCTTTCGACGTGGAAATTCCCCGTCCCCTCAATAGTGAACATAATACCTGCTCAAAAAGTTCCCTCTCAGTAGAAAGCGAAACCCCCCATTTTTATTAGCTCTCTTCGTCTGCTCCCTGCTACTTCCGTTTTTTCTTTTTGTTTCGTATACTTACTGGGCCCCTGTAGCAGCGGTCCTGTCAGGCTCTGCTGTCGTCAATCTCAGGACTCTGGTGGTCCCCCGAAGACCTCTGGTTCCGGTCCCTGTTCGGGCGCCACTTGCCGCGGCCAGCGAGGCAGTGGGTTCGAGACGCGCAGTGACGGACTGAAAAGAGAGAGCGACCAGTTGCTCTGGTGGCAAAAGGCAAGTTTATTGAAAACTCTTGTCATTATATAGTGAAATGTTCTAAAAATAGAATGCTTGCTACACGAAGAGAGTCTTTGTTCAAGAAAGTTTACACACTCCCTCCAGGTCACGTACAGAACATCCCGAGACATGACGAACATTCTGGTTTAGATTAACTCCAAGGACACGACGCATCGCCTCAAGGCTCCGGCACCTCCCTGTCCTTCTCTTGGGCACAATCCGATAGCAAACAAGGCCGGGGTGATGTCAGGTCACCTCCCCCGAGGCCAAGGAACAGGCCCAAGCATCATTCTCACAATGCAGGACCCTAACTCTTGACCCCTTCCTGGGGGCTTGGTTCCCCACAAATAAACATATCCTCAGGTAAGGATTAAAAAAAAAGAGAGGGGTTTAAAGCTGTAGGAGGAGTTTCCAAGTTTCAAATGGTTCCTAGTAGTTGTTCTCTTGTGCTCCCAGGGAGGCCTGTGCCCATCTGGCTTTATTAATTCTGTCAGGGTGTCCTGGTCCTGTTCAGTTCCACCCCTACTCCTAGCCTTGTTCCACCTCTGGACATAACGGAATTCCCAAGATTCAGGATCCTCACTCAGTACCTCCTCGGTTAAGGTGGCCTGGGCAGGAATGGCTCCCCCTTGCTCCTCCTTCTAAGACCCTTAAAATATCTTTGGGTATGTTTCTGCTTCCTTCTTGAAGGCACATTCTAACTGCACTGGTAGTTGGCCTTGTTGCAAGATCCTCAATTTAATCATTTGAATAAACTTTAAAAAATTGGGTGTTGGCAAATTATTTAGCTTTAATCTTCTTAGGTTCAAACAAATGCTGAGCTTGGACTGTGATAACCGAAGTAGGATGAATTGCTTTTTATCTCTGAATACAAGAAACTTGATACATGTCAGGAAGCAAAATGGTGTTTGGGGTTTTTTCCCTGTTTCTGAGACAAAAAGAGCTCAAGAAAATATGTGTGTGCACATGCTTGTGTTCTGGTTTGATACATCTATGATTTGCATTTCCTTGTACTTCTGTAGCACTGGACTAACTGCCACTGACTCCATGCCTTAATGTTGCGCGTGGGTCACCGGCTAGCAGTGACCACGGCACACTGTGGATGGCTCGACAATACGCGAGAAAAAACACACATGCACAGAGACAAACCAGTTTCTGTGGGGAAGTAGGGACAGAATGGCCACCCCTTCTAGTGAGGAGCGCGCTGATCCACCGTCCATACCTGCTTTTATTGGGCTCATGCTACATAATAACTCAGGTAACGTACAATACTCATTAGGGGAAGTAAGGAACATATAAAACAAAGAACTCTGCCGGTCTATTGAGTTGGGGGGTCAAAGAGCTGTAAGGCTGAGGAACAAACTAGCTTCCTCCTAAGACCCTCCTCATTCAACTAAGAGCATTCTTGGACAAAGAAGGTTTCACAGTAATTTACATGTTCTTTCTTAGGCCCTGATCACCCCAGGGAAATCCGCACTTCCCAGTACCGAGCTGTACTTCCCCGTCATTGTTTCAGGCTTAGGTGGAGCGCGGGAACTAAAGCCACCGAGAGATAAGGAGATTTTCTTCCGGACGCTGAGAACTCAGACTTTGTCAAAGCCGAGGAGTGAGGGTCCATCACCCCCTTTTGCTGCAGCCCCCCCCCCAAGTCCTTCTTTTGGGGGGCCTCCCAAAGTGATCGTGCCTGGCTTGGGTTGTTCCCCCCGTGGGGAATCTTACCCGTCTTTGGCTAACCGACCAAGCTTTTTTGGGGTTCCGCAGCAGAAACAGCATTACTGCCAGGGAGATAAGCCTTTGTCTCCTTGCTGGCTCACGGTTCCAAGGGCGTTCCCTTAGCCTAGCCTAGGCGGGGGTCTCAGCTTCTAATACCAGTCAGGGCGGTTCCCAACATATCCCCCTTTTTTAGTTTTTTTTTAAAATCAATTGTGGTCGTTAAGCCTGTGAAACCTACTTTTGCTGTTTTCGAATGCAAATCAGAAGAAAAGCAACATCTACATACATCATAAGGCAATAATAGAAATATAAAGCAGAAACTAAATTCTATGGGTGGTGAATACCTAAATTTCTAAATTCAGTGCAAGAAAACATATTAAGGGAAAAACAAAAGTAATAGGTCTGATTACATTTCAATCTTTGATAGAAATTACACAGATATCAGGAAAGGCAAATTACAAGGCAGTTTGAGCATAATGCAAGCCTGACTTTTTACAAGAGGATTTCTTAACAGGTGCAGTTCTGCGCACCGACTCATCACCTACTTTCTCACGTGGGTGTTGAGTTTTAATTTTACGCCTGCCAGAGTGGTTTCTCATACCTTCTCCCTTGTTTTCAGTTAGGACTGCTAAGGGTTCCATAAAGGTGGCTACCTGCTGGTCTCTGACACGACCCTGGGAAAACAATTTGCAAATACACCGAAGTACACAAATCAATATCACAATCAGTAAACAACCAGCAGCTCCAAAAACCCAAATTCTCAAATTAATTCCATCAAACCATGTTTTAGGATTCAGCCAATTAATATTTTCATTAAGGGCTTGAAAAATGTCCTGTTTGGTTAAACGTTGAATGTCCTGCAGCTGATGATGTAACTCCAACTGCAATTTATCAATTTGTCCTTTTAAGTTAGTGGAGAAAGCTCCCCTCAAGCGATGTTGTATATCAGTCCAAGTATGTTGGCTGGAATTCCACTGTAGCGGTGTGACACACAGTCTGGAGAAACCAGGGTCACAGGTTAGGTGTTGACGAATCACGAGAGCGTCCCTGGCGTTCGCCAATCCAGTCCAGTGCTGATTCAACTGCAGAAAGGCGGGTCAGGATCTCCTGATCTATTGAGCCTGTTGGACTAATTCTAAAGTAGCATTGATTAAACCATAAGTGCAACCAGGTGTTAACAAACTGTCGGACTCATAAGGAGAGCAGTGCATTGTTAAATGCTATAATGCCATTTGGATTCATTCATTTTTTTGGTCATATTCTGGAGATAACAGATTTGGAAAGAGTTGGAAGGCACAATTAAATCATAACCACTATTAACGACTGGTCTTGTTAGATTTATGCAAAGAGACCTTATGTCATCATTCACTCCTTTAGAATGCCAAATTCTGGAGGGATCAGGTAGGGAGAAAAATATAAAGTGTGAAGGAAAATCCTTTTCCTTCTGATATCTACCAGGCTTCTTAAAACTTTCACTTCCACAGACCTTCTGCAACATTCACAAACTCTCTATTCTTTTTCATACACTTTCTGATATCCACCAAGATTGCATCTCCATGTCTTATACCTTCAATTACTAACACACACCACATAATTCTTTCTTAAAACGTTTACTTCCACAGACTTTTCTGCAACATTCACAAACCTTCTAATCTTTCTTTCATACTCCTTCTGATATTCACCAAGATTGCATTTCCATGCCTTATACCTTCAATTATTAACTAACATCACATAACTTCTTTCCTAAAACATTTTACTTTTCCATTTATCTTTACAGTTTCCCATTTACATTCCTAGAGTGTGAAGTTTCAACCTTCCCTGGAATCCTCAATTTTCCTTTTTCAGAGCAGATACAGAGCAAAATCCATCCTTCTCTGTGGGGGGTGAAGGTGGGGCCTCCGTGATCTGCTCACTCAATTTGCACACCGTTTCACTGTCAGAATCATATTCCTCATCATCTAGCTCTGTTTTCTTTGCCCAAATGAACTCGAGAGAATCCCTGACAAGCCTCCAGGTTACAAAGGTGTGTGCACCAATAGATATACCACTGTTTTGCAAAGATTTCAACCTTTCACCCACTTTTTCCCAAACATGAATGTCTAACGTCCCTCTATCAGGAAATGAAGGACAACATTTTCTTATAGATTGCAAAAGCTGCACCAAATGCTTTTCTTTCTTATACTTTGTTATACTTTCTTATACTTCCTTATACTTTGCTTCTTTAAGAACTTGTTGTAATATACGCAGAAAAGATTTCTGCCCTTTAGATAAGTTACAACCTATGTTTACCTCCCTTCTTTTTTTTTAAAGAAAAAAGCTTACTTTTATTTACTTTTAATTGGCCAAAACAAATCACCTGATTACTTTTTTCAAGGCAAATCTTTTTTTTTCCCCAAACTTGAGAATTAAATTACTATTTACCCAATTATAGGCGGTCGCGAAGAGAGAAACGACCTAGAAAAAGAAAGACCTACTTCCCTGAAAATTCAACGCATCCCACGACAAGCCCGAAAAAGAGTTCGGGGTCATTGGCCCTTACCTGGGCTGTTAGCGCGCAAATCCACCCGAAGTTGATGCGTTGTCCACAGCGACGGCTCGTAGCCGCTGGTTCCAAGTGGTCTCGAACGGGGTCCCACCTCTGTGGTCCCGAATCGCTGCCCCACGCTTTGGGCGCCAGCTGTTGCGCGTGGGTCACCGGCCAGCAGTGACCACGGCACACTGTGGATGGCTCGACAATACGCGAGAAAAAACACACATGCACAGAGACAAACCAGTTTCTGTGGGGAAGTAGGGACAGAATGGCCACCCCCTTCTAGTGAGGGAGCGCGCTGATCCACCGTCCATACCTGCTTTTATTGGGCTCATGCTACATAATAACTCAGGTAACGTACAATACTCATTAGGGGAAGTAAGGAACATATAAAACAAAGAACTCTGCCGGTCTATTGAGTTGGGGGGTCAAAGAGCTGTAAGGCTGAGGAACAAACTAGCTTCCTCCTAAGACCCTCCTCATTCAACTAAGAGCATTCTTGGACAAAGAAGGTTTCACAGTAATTTACATGTTCTTTCTTAGGCCCTGATCACCCCGGGAAATCCGCACTTCCCAGTACCGAGCTGCACTTCCCCGTCATTGTTTCAGGCTTAGGTGGAGCGCGGGAACTAAAGGCCACCGAGAGATAAGGAGATTTTCTTCCGGACGCTGAGAACTCAGACTTTGTCAAAGCCGAGGAGTGAGGGTCCATCACCCCCTTTTGCTGCAGCCCCCCCCCCAAGTCCTTCTTTGGGGGGCCTCCCAAAGTGATCGTGCCTGGCTTGGGTTGTTCCCTCCCGTGGGGAATCTTACCCGTCTTTGGCTAACCGACCAAGCTTTTTTGGGGTTCCGCAGCAGAAACAGCATTACTGCCAGGGAGATAAGCCTTTGTCTCCTTGCTGGCTCACGGTTCCAAGGGCGTTCCCTTAGCCTAGCCTAGGCGGGGGTCTCAGCTTCTAATACCAGTCAGGGCGGTTCCCAACACCTTAAGGTTACAGAAACTACCTGGGGAACTTCCTGCCAGTTCACAGAATCAAAGACACACCAAGTTTGCCATCCTATTCCCAAGAGATGTATGAACACAGGATGCTGTCAACACAGCAGCCCCGAGTTTATAGTAGGCCTTTGCAGTGAGTTTCCCTCTTAGTGCCTTCTCAAAGGATTTCAAGAGAGAAGAGCAGATTCCTGAAAATATTTCAAGACAGAAGTTTAAAATCCCTGCACTAAAATGAAGAGATTCTAATTCAACAGGTGTGGAGTAAGGCCCTTGGATCTTATATACCACTTCATATAATTTACTAAAGCTTGGACACACTGAAAATGATAATTCATTTATATATTTTATTATGCTTTATTTAGAATTCTATGATTTGAAAAATAGACTCTTAAATATATATAAATTTGAATGAAAAACAGACATTGACTTAAGAATAGACACTTTCACAATTAGTCTCAGAACCTCAAATTCTCTCTCTTGGGACCTGTATGTGGAGGTAGAGATCTGTAAACTAGGCCACTGTTGACATGTTGTTCATACTTCTCATATTTACTGTCTGGCAGTGACACTGGCAAGACCTAGTTGGTGAAGAAGGCCAATTATTGGTTGATGTGGGGTCAGCATTGAAGTGGGGGCATTTTCACTTTCTCTCTGGCTGTTTTTGGTACTCTCTCTGCTTTGTATGACACACAGGATCCCTGCTTGCCTCATAGCCACATTCTTATGAAGGAGCTCTTAGGCTATGAATCAACCAATGAGTTGAAGACCTGCCCCAGCCAATCAGGGATGCACAGCTATATACTCATTTGCATCTTTACCAACCAGAGTGACCCTTTTCTGACCAATCAGGACAGTGCTATTTGAACAAATAAAACTATGTGGATTTGGAGGCCTTATTTGCATAGAAATAGACCAATCATGGATATGAGTGGCACTGTTCTCTACATAAGCCAGCTTCACCTCTGCTTCAAGGGGCACTCTTTCAATTTCCATCTAAGACTGCATTTCACCCAGTCTTGCAGGAGCTGGAGCTATCTCCTGGGAGTTGGAGCCCTGCCTACCTTGCCCTAGCCTCCTTGTTCTTGAGCCATTTTCACTGAATAAAGTCTCTCTCCTCACTATGTCCCAAATTGGGGACTTCTGTTGAATTGCAGACCATGACCTTCAATTAACAACAGTCAGTTTTCTGAGCACAATGCCCGTGAAGGCAAGTTTCTGTTCCTGGCAGCTGACATGGGCTTGGCAGTTAGCATATGTTCAATGAGTAGATGTTGGGAGAATGAATTTATTGATGGAAGTTAGAAGGTACCAGGGCTCAGAGCTTTTGTCTTCTGAAGAGCTTCAGTTCCCAGGGGTCTCTGTCTTGCATAAAAGGTCATACAATCAAAACTGAGCTCATAAGTTATCAGTTTATAGGGTTGTTAATTAGGGAGAAGACAGAAGTAACTCTGAGCCACTCCTTACTTGTACCCTTGAATCAGAATGAGAAGGCACTTCCCTGGAGAGAAGGCTGAGTAAATGTGATCTAAAAGCTGAGTCCTGGATCAAAAGTGACTTAGTTCGTAGGACTCAGGACTCAAGATGTCTGACTGTTCATGTCCAGGGAGGTGAACAAAGTACTCAGAAGTTCTTTCTTAGCCCTCAGGTCCTAGGATAAAGCCCTTTAATCCTCACATGGGAGATAGAAGCATGGTGACTACTGAGGGTGTGTGTGTGTGCACTTGTGTGCATGCGTGTATGTGTGCATGTATACATACCCATTCACACATATGGTATGTATATATGTACACAATTTAAGGTAACAGCTAGTTCTATTTTTAATATGCTTTCTGGTCCAAATCAATCATGGTAGTAAGAAGAAATCATCCTTGCTCTTTGAAGTTATGGTTTAGAGGAATAATCTGAGCCTTAGTCAAGTTTCCCTTAGCTTTCAAAGAAAGAAAAATAGATTAGAACACTCTCTTTCAAACAGAATATTCCTGAAAACTGTTTTTTTTAAGAAATAGCCAACTTATGTGATATGCTACAGCAGGATCCCAGCTTAATAATTAGAACTTTCTGTTATGTTACCTTTTAGGATTATTAATAAAAACAGGGTACTTGAACAATAGAAAAAGAAAAGGGCAGCATGTCAATCTTTAGGAATACTTGTTTCTTCATTAAGATGTGAAAAGTTAAAAATCAGTAAGCCTCTCTAGAGGTTTTTTAAAGGTAATGTTTAGGTAATGAGTTAGCAAGGCTGCCATGTACAATGGCCCTGCTCAAATCCAGGGAGCACCTTTCATATACACATCAATGGAAACAGTGCCTCCCATAGTGGTTCACATAATAATCTACACAACTATCAGTGGTGGCATCATTTTTCAGCATCTATCATTTGTATGGGTAGAGACAATAGACTTTAGATTGTCTATCTTCTAATAAATGAACCATGTAGTCTCACTGTGTCTAGGCTATAACACCACCACAATTGGCTTTTATCTTCTTTCCCTGAGTTAATGTCCAAGAATGACCAATCAATTCATTACTCAAAACTTGTCATGAGCCTTACTTTCTGTGTCACTTGTGTCCTAGTCACTTTCCACTTGCCTCCCCAGATTTGTTCTCAGCCAATGTCTGCCATGCCCTGGTGCCTAGTCTTTCAGGACTGGTGCTTATGTTCCTTTGTCCTTAGCATTCTAATAGAATTTATTTGGTCAAAGGGAAGTGCTGACAGGTGACTGGAGAGCAGGAGAAGCATTTAGGGTGTTTATGTCTGCTGCTCTGCCCTACCAGGTTGTGTTTTTTGCAACAGGTGTCTTCTCAGGTGTCTACCACAGCTCTTGTGGGGTAGCCCTTTTCCCAGGGCTTCTGCTTTTGTGAGATTCCAGCAATACTTCCTTCTCCCTCTTCCCTTGGTGGCAATGGCTGCCCATTATCATTGTCCCTAGGTCCTTCACCATCCCTTCATCCCTCCTGTACAACTGTAATACTTTTCCATAACTCTTCTTGGTAACTTTTTTGAATATTATGTGTTTTTCCCCCCTGGAATTTGACCAATGCTTCTTTTTAACCACTTATATCCTTGATGTTGACTTCATAAAACCAAATTTCATTCCATCATTTCCCTTTGGGCCTCCAGGCTATTGTCAGTTGCCCTCAGAAACAGCTCTATAGCCAGTTAATTCTCCCTATCCTACCATGACTTAATTTTTAGAACCTGTCTTCCTCATTGCTGAGGTTTCAGCATGATGCCAAGTTCTTCTCAGGGTATCATCAATCACTGTTGGATACTTCATCTGAGCATTTTACTAGAATACAGACTCTAAATGGAGAGGCTGTATAGATCCATTGTGGTATTCTCCATGGCACATAGAGGAGTGCTTTGAAGGTTAAGCTTACTCAATATATTTTACTGCATTAAATGGCATCAGGAAGCACTATCAGCAAATATGGAGCATCTGATATTCCACATTATAATGGTGGCATGTCTCTTCTTTCAAGTATATCTTTTTTTAAACTTACTTTTGTTTTTAGTGTTCCAGTACAGCGGTCTCCATTTTCACCCTGCCATACACATCCGCCCAACCCTCCCCACCTCCCATCCTCAAACCTACCCCCTTTGGCTTAGTCCATGTGTCCTTTATACATGTTCCTTGATGGTCCTTCCCTCATTATCCTCTATTATCCTTCTGGCCCCTACTCTCTGATTACTGTCAGATTGTTCTTTATTTCAATGTCTCTGGTTGTAATTTGCTTGCTTGCTTGTTTAGCTCATTAGGTTCTAGTTATGGTGAGATCAAGTATATCTTTAAAAATGTTGATTAAGATGGAAATATACTACATATAATTGTATGCACCTGTTTTCAGTTAACACTATATCTTCAAGAGCTATCCACGTCAGAAGAGAATTTTCAGTGCTCATTTTTCTGATATATGAAAATATTTTATATGTATATTTTGAAAATATATCTAAATAATATAGAGTTATAGCATAAAGAAAATATTAAATCAAATATAAGGAATTTTTACCCTTTTAAACTTTAAACATTGTGCCATATTTTGTTCAGATTTCTTTTATTTAAATATTGTTCATTCCTTTTGTTCATTTTCTTTCCCACAGATATCCAGAGAATCAGCTTGTTAGTTTCATGAGAGGTATTGTTGGGATTTTACCTGAGCTGGTACTGAATGTATAGATTAATTGTGAAAAATTGAGAGTTTTAAAGTATTGAAGTTACCTATCTAGCAATGCGGTATGTCTCATAATTTATTCAAGTCTTTTTAAAATTGTTGTTCAAGTACAGTTGTCTCCATTTTACCCCCATTACTCCCCACCTACCATGCGCATGACCTCCTGCCTTTGATCCTAACCCCCTTTGGCTTTGACCACATGTGTTTATACATGTTCCTTAACAACCCCTCCACCTTTTTACCCCATTATCACCCTCCCCTCCCCTCTGGTTAGTGTCTCTTTGTTCTTAATTTCAATGTCTCTGGTTATATTTTGCTTGCTTGTTTGTTTTATTGATTATGTTCCACTTATAGGTGAGGTCATATGGTCTTTGTTTTTCACTGCCTGGCTTATATCACTTACCGTAATGTTCTCCAGATCTATCCATGCTGTTGCAAAGGGTAAGAGCTACTTTCTTTCTACTGCATAGTATTCCATTATGTAAATGTACCACAGTTTTTGACCCATTCATTTACTGATAGGCACTCAGGTTGGTTCAAATAATTGTCAATTGTAAATTGTGCTTCTATGAACATTGGGGTGCAGAGGACTTTTTGAATTGGTGTTTCAGGATTCTTAGGGAATAATCCCAGCATTGGAATAGCCAGGTTAAAAGGTAGTACCATTTTAGATATCTGAGGAAATTCCATACTGTTTTCTATAGTGGCTACACCAGTCTGCATTCCCAAAAACAATGCACTAGGGTTACCTTTTCTCCATTACCTTTCCAACACTTGTTTGTTGCTTTGTTTATGATGGCCATACTGACATGTGTGAAATGGTATCTCATTGTGGTTTTAACTTGCATCTCTGTGATGGGTAGTGATGCTGAGCCTCCTTCCATATGTCTCTGGGCTGTCTGTATGTCCTCCTTAGAGAAGTGTCTATTCAGGTCCCTTGCCCATTTTTTAATTGGGTTGTTTGTTTTCCTGGAATGGAGTCTTGTGAGTTCTTTATATATTTTGGAGATCAAACTTGTCCAAGGTATCCTTTGCAAATATAGTCTCTATACTATAGAGACTATAGAACTTAGACCAAGAACTTACACCATCCACAGAAATAAACTCAAGATGGATAAAAGACTTAAATATGAGTCATGACACAATAAAAGTCCTAGAAGAGAACATAGACAGGAAAATTTCAGATATTCTACACAGCAATGTATTCACCAATATGTCTCCTAGAGCAATAAATAAATATATTTATTTCTAGGATCTGTATTCTATTCCATTGATCTATGTGTCTGTTCTTATGCCAGTACCAGACTGTTTTGATTACCATGTACTTTGATGTCAGGTATTGTGATCCCTCCTACTTTGTTTTTCTTTCTCACAATTGCTACAGTTATACAGTGTTACTTATTGCTCCATATAAATTTTTGAAATATTTGCTCTGTATCTGTGAAATATATCATGGGTATTTTAATAGGGATTGCATTGAATCTATAAACTGCTTTTGATAGTATGAACGTTTTGATGATCTTCATTCCTCCAATCCATGAACATGGTATATGCTTCCTTTTTTGTGTCTTCCTTAATTTCTTTGTTCAGTGTTTTGTAATTCTCTGAGTCCAGTTCCTTTACCTCCTTGGTTAAGTTTATTCCCAGGTGCTTTATTTTTCTTCTTGCTATCTCAAATGGGATTTTCCCCCCTGATTTCTGTTTCTGATATTTCATTGTTAGTGAACAAAAATGCCTTCAGTTCCTGAATATTGACTTTGTAACCCACTGTTTTGCCAGATTAACTTATTAGGTTGAGTAGTTTTTTGGTGGTGTCTATAGGATTTTGTATGTACAATATCATGTCATCTACAAAGAGTGAGTTTTACCCCCACCTTTCTAATTTGGATGCTTTTTTGTTTTATTTTCTTGTCTGATTGCTATGGCTAAGACTTCTAATATTGAGTAGAAGTGGTGAAAGCTGACATCTTTGTCTTGTTCCTGATTTAGTGGGAAAATTTTTAGTGTTTGCGCATTGAGTATGATGTGTCTATAGGTCTCTCATATATTGCCTTTAATATGCTGAGGTATGCTCCCTCTATTCCCACTTTGCTGAGTGTTTTAATCATAACTGGGTGCTGTACCTTATCAAATGCTTTTTCTGTATCTATTGATATGATCATGTAATTTATGTCTTTACTTCTTTTTATGTGATGCATTATGTTTATTGATTTGAGAGTATTGCACCATTCTTACATCCCTGGGATAAATCCTACTTGTTGTTTGTTGCTTTGGTGTGTAATCTTTTTAATGTATTACTGGAGGTGTTTTGCCAATATTTAATTGAGGATTTTACCATCTATATTCATCAGAAATATTGGCCTGCAGTTTTCTTTCTTTCTTGTGTCTTTATCTGGTTTTAAGATTAGGATGATGCTGGTTTCATAAAAAAAGGTTGGGTGGCTTCTCTTCCTTATGATTTTTTTTTTGGAATAGCTTGAGAAAGATAGTGGTTAGCTCTTCCTTAAGTGTTTTGTAAAATTCTTCCATTAAACAGTCCATTCCAGGGTTTTTGTGTCTGGGAGCTTTTTGAGTACTGCTTCAATTTCACTAGCTATTGTTTTTTTCAGGCTTTCTGCTTCTTCTTCAATCAGTTTTGGAACATAATACTTTTCTAGAAATTTGCCCATTTCTCCCAGGTTTCCAAATTTTTTGGTTGTAGTTATTCACAGTAATTTCTTACAATCATCTCTACTTCTGTGGTATCAATTATAATCACTCCTCCTGTTTCCATTCTGATTTTGTTTATTTGGGTTCTCTCTATTTTTATATTGATGAGTCTGCTTAAAGGCTTGTTGATTTTTTTAATCTTTTCAAAGAACCAGCTCATGGATTTATGGATCCTTTGGATTGTTCTTTTAGTCTCTACATTGTTTAACTGTGCTTTGACTTGGTCATTTCCTTCCTTCTACTCACTCTGGGCTTTGTTTGTTGCTGTTCCTCCATTTCTTGTATGTATAGTGTTACATTGTGTATTTAAATGTTTCTATCTTTTTTAAATAGGCCTGCATCACTATAAACTTCCCTGTCAGGACTGCCTCTGCTGTGTTTCATAAGTTTTCTACTGTTTTGTTCTCATTTTCATTTGTTTCCAGAAATTTTTTGATTTTCCTTGATTTCATTATTATCCCCTTAGTTGTTTAATAGCTTGCTATTCAATCTCCATGAGTTTGAGTGTTTTTGAGTTTTTCCTTGAGGTTGGTTTCTTGTTTCAGGCCATATCATGGTCTTAGAAAATGCTTCATATGATTTCAGTTTTCTTCAATTTGTTGAGACTATATTTATATATATATATATATAATCAGTTAAGTCCACTTGATTTATTTAGTATGGACTTTTAAGTTATATGAGACTTTCAACATATCTAAGATATATTTTAAAAGGGTCCTATGGAATTAGATCTACATGTTGGATTTAATGTATTGAGGATCATTTATTCATTTAGCAAATAAGCATGTGCACATGTCTTTTACATAGACAAATAAATGTAAACAAGCAAGATGGATTCTTGCTATAAGTGGATTACAGCCCAGTGTATACACTAATAAAGATTTTATAGGGGGAGATCAGAGATGGTGAAAGAGTTAGTGAAAGCTATCCTAACATACTCTCAGGACAAATCTGGAATTACAACTAAATTGTAGAGAAATCAACCTGAATAACCAATTGAACATTAGCTGGAGAGAAGCCTTATCATCACAGACAGAAGGAAGAAACCACTTCACCACAGCAAGACTGGTAAGGAGTATGGAGGAGGTTTAAGAGAGCTGGGTGGGCTCCCACATGTGGCAACTTAAGTTCCAGGGAGATATTCAGTGGCAAAGGGGTTCTGCCTGAGAAGTGTGGGGTTTAAACCCCAAGCTGCACCCCGCAGCCTATAGCACCATAGCCAGAAAGGAACCTAGATAACATTCAGCTGTAAAAAGTACCAGTGTTTCTGTCTGCCTGAGAGAGATGCAGACAGTCTCTTAAGGGACAACACACAAAATTTCATTTTCAGCCTCTTATCCTGGACACTGGCAAAGGAAGGGAAGAGTGGACCGGAGATGCTCAAGGAGAGTCTGGGGGTGGTGGTTCTGGGGAGAGAACTGAAGAAACAGTTGACAGGATACCTGTGCTGAATCATTGTCCATACTGCAGAAACCATCTCTCTCAGGCAGAGCATTCCTCTCCAAGTGGCATTACCCTGAGGCAAATTACCCTGCAAAAAAGGAGTTATTCTGCCCTATCTTATGATGCTTAAGCCAACCAGCTAATTATAGCTTGATTGATTTAACAAACTGATGGATTTAATCATGATTAGTTTAACAACTAAGATGGAGAAAACAAAGAAGCAGCCAAAATGGGAAGACTAAGAAACAGAACCTAAATGAAAGAACAAGAGCATTCTCCAGAAGAAGAACCAGATGAAACAAAGGCAAGCAATTTATTAGAAAGAGAGTTTAGAATCATGATTGTAAAGATATGAAACAGCATGTAAAGATTGTAAACAGCATGATAAAAGACATAGAAACCATAAAAAAGGACTGGCTGGTAATAAAACATTCAATATCTAAAATATATAATATACTGGAAAGAATAAACAGGTTAGATGTAGCAAAGGGTAGAATCAGAGGTTTTGAGAAAAGGTAGGAAAAAAACAACCAGGCAGAGCAGCAAAAAAAAAACAAACAAACAAGAATTTAAAAAGGAGAGCTTAAGAAACATCTTGGACAACATGAAGTGTAAAAACATCCATATTATGGGAACACTAGAAGGGGAAGAGAGCAAGGAAGGGATCGAGAAATTATTTAAGAAATACTGACCAAAAACTTCCCTAATCTAGTGAAGGAAAAAGATACACAAGCCCAGCAGCTCAGAGAGTCCCAAACACGTTGGACTGAAAGAGACCTATAATAAGACAAATCATAATTCAAATGAGAAAGCTTACAGACAAGGGGAGAATCCTAAAAGCCACAAAAGAAAAGCATGATGTGACATACAAGAGAGCAACAATTAGACCGTCATCTTATTACAGTGATCCCGAGGTTGCACGGAATGTTGTGCTTGTGCGGAGGACCCTGTGCACCCCCATAGCACTGGGAAGTGTGAGGCAGTCTGGCTGAGGGTGCGCATACAGGAGCATACCCCTGCACCCCAGCCCACAGCAGTAACCCTGGGGAAAGGCCTGGTTCTTACACCCAGGGCACAGGGGAAAGGTGCCACGATAGCTCCCCCACAGGCCCAATGCTGACTGAGTGAAGATGGGGAAGGAAGAAAAGCCAGGCCAATCACCCCTGAGCCTGCAGCAGCCAGCAAGACCAGAAAAACTGGTTTGAACCCTTTGAAACCAAGAGGCTTTAAATTTTATTCTATTTTTTAAACAATTTTTAATATTTTAATTTTTATTATTTTATTCTCTTTCAATTTCTTTTCCTCTCTTTCTTGCTTTCCTGTTTTATTCCTTCCTCCCTTATTTCCTCCAATGTTATCTCTTCTTCCTTCCTTTGTCTGCCTTTTTTTTAAATACCTACAAGTGAGACAAAAACCTGAAACTGTGAAAAGACCAAAGTTGAACTCAAAGAAGGGGCATCACAACAGCTGTGACAGTGAGACAAATTTCACTCTGCTATTACAGAGAATATGCAAGTTATTGCATATTTGTATGATTGTTATTTTTCTATTATTCTTACATATTTTTAATAGTATTTTTGTATTCCTCTTCTTTATGTATAGTCTGCTTTGCTAGGCTGGTTATATAGTATCACTTGAAAGGTTTCCCCTGATATCTCTTTCATAGTGTATTGCTAATTTACTGTCCTTCACCTCACCTGTGTCCCATTAGCACACCACTCAAGGTTCTATACTCTCTATTATTGTTATCTAGATCTCATAGATTTTGTCATATGATTGTTGCTCTAATATTATTGTAAATAATTGCTATTCCATGCAATTGTAAATACTTCACAACACCCCTCCCCAGATCTTAGCCCACTTCACAGTTCCTGAACTCTATTACTGTAGTGGTTAACTCTATTCTCTCACACACTATACCTATTTACTATCCTTTCCTCTCAACTTACCTCAGAATCTGACCTCCCACAACCTCACTGCTTTCTAGATCCAACTCACAATCCTTCCTTCCCCAACAAGAGTCTTATCTTCTTCCCATCCTTTCTAAAAATCAGCCAGCTGGGTGGAAGATCATGGTTAACACTATACATAGCCAAAGTATCTCCTATCTTTTCTCTACTGGTTGCTACAGTAAATATCATAGAATGCTCTCTTGCTGTCTTAAACCATTTTGCCTTCCTCCTCCAACTGATCACGAAAAAGAGTAGGTGGAAGCGGTTAACACCAGGATACCCACTGGAAGAGGAAACCCAACAGCAAAGGAACCACTAACAGATAACAACAGGAGAAGGTGAAAGAGAGAGTGGAAACTACACAAACCTCAATCCAGGACCTATCTGGAAATACAGCTAAACAGTAGAGGCACTACCCAGTACAAAGAACTCTACAAGAAGAGCAAGAGAGAATCTTCAAAACCTTATACACATAGAAGACCCAACTTCAACACAACCTCACCAGCACAACAAAATACAAGAGGTGGTGGACAGAGTGACACTCATTTCACCAGCTGGTGGGAAGGAAACACCAAAGAAAGACCCAACAAAAATCAAAACCCAAAGACAAACACGGAGCCAACTTAATGACAGCCCAAGACAGGTGAGCTCAGGAGATCAAGGACACTGCACCACTGAATCTTACAGGTATTCTACTGCAGAACTTCACACCATAAACCCAGGAAGACAGAAGAGATCAATTTAAGAAGCTGAGGCTAACAAGAAGAGTCCCACAAACAATGGGAAGACAAAGAAACAGCCCCAAATGAAAGGAAAGGGGGAAGCCTCAGAAAGAATGCTAAATGTAATAAAGGCAATTCAACTATCAGATATTGAGTTCAAAGCAACAACTGTCAGGAAGCTCAATGAGCTCACAATGAGCTATCAGAAACTACAGGGAAGCTACAATGAACTCACTGAAAACTATATCAACATGAAAAATGAAATAGAAACTATCAACAAGGGCCCAGAGGAAATGAAAAATACAATTTCTGAACTGAACAACACAGTAGAAGGAATGAAAAGCTGGACTGATGAAGCAGAAGACTGGATCACTGAGCTAGAGGACAAAGTAGAAGAAAACACCCAGAAAGAGCAGAAAAGGAAAAGAGGCTCAGAAAAAATGAAGAGGGATTAAGGAAAATGCAAGACAATATGAAATGTAGTACTATCCATATAATAGGGATACCAGAAGGAGAAGAAGAAGAGCAAGGGATAGAAAAACTATTTGAAAAAGTAATGATGGCAAACTTCCCTAATTTGATGACAGAAAAAGTCACACAAATCCAGGAAACACAGAGAGTTCCAATAGAGAGGAACCTAAAGTGGCTCACTTCAAGACACAACAAAATTAAAATTGCAAAATACCAAGACAAAGAGAGAATCTTAAAGGCACTAAGGGAGAAACAGGAAGTAACATACAAGGGAGCCCCAATAAGGTTAGCAGCTAACTTCTCAATGAAAACACTCTAAGCCAGAAGAGAATGGCAAGAAATATTCCAAGTAATGAGAACCAGAGGTCTGCAACCAAGGCTACTTTACCCAGCAAGGCTCTCAATCAAGATAGAAGGCCAAATGAGAAGCTTCCCAGACAAAAGAAGTCTAAAAGAATACACCTCCACCAAAGCAGGTCTGCAAGAGATGCTAAAGGGCCTGCTTTAAGGAAAGGAAGGGGGAGAGAGAGGGAAGGGGAACACTGGTACAAAAATGGCAATGAATAAGTACCTATCAGTAATAACCTTAAATGTAAATGGATTAAATGCTCCAATCAAAAGACATAGAATAACTAAATGGATGAGAAACCATGATCCACTCATATGCTGCCAACAAGAGAACCACCTCAGAAAAAAAGATCTACACAGACTAAAAGTGAAGGGCTAGAAACAAATTTTCCACGCAAATGAACAGGAAAAAAAAAGATGGGGTGGCAATATTCATATCAGACAAAATAGACTTCAAAAAAAGGGCCATAATAAGAGACCCAGAAGGTCACTTCATAATACTCAAAGGAAGAATCCACCAAGAACACATAAACATTGTAAATATATAGGCACCCAACATAGCAGCACCCAAATACATAAAGAAAATCTTAGAGGACTTCAAGAAAGATATCGACAGCAACACAATTATAGTTCAGGATTTCAACACCCAACTGTCAAAAATGGACAGATCTTCCAAACAAAATATCAACAAATATATTGTGGCATTGAACAATGCCCTAGATGAAATGGACTTAACTGATATATAGAGAGCCCTTCATCCCAAAGAAGTAAAATACACATTGTTTTCAAATGCACATGGAACATTTTCAAATATAGACCACATGATAGGACACAAAGCAAACCTCAACAAATTCAAGAAAATTGAAATTATACCAAGCATTTTCTCTGACCAAAAGGGACTGAAACTAGAAACCAACCCCAAGGGAAGAAACCTGAAATACTCAAAATCATGGAGATTGAATAGCATGCTATTAAATAATGAATGGGTCAAGAATGAAATAAGGGAAGAAATCAAAATGTTTCTGGAAATAAATGAAAATGAACTCACAACAACCCAAAACTTATGGGACACAGCAAAGGCAGTCTTGAGAGGGAAGTTCATAGCAATACAGGTCTACCTAAAAAAGATAGAACATTTCAAACAAACAACCTAACCCTACACCTACAAGAACTCAAGGAACAACAACAAAGACAGCCTACAGCAAGTAGAGGGAAGGAAATAACCAAGATCAGAGCAGAATTAATGGCATAGAGACTAAAAGCACAATTCTAAGGATCAATGAAACCAGGAGCTGGTTCTTTGAAAAGATAAACAAAATCAAGAAGCCTTTAAGCAGGCTCGTCAAGAAAAAAAAAGAGAAAGGATCCAAATAAACACAATCAGAAATGAAAGAGGAGAGATTACAACTGACACCACAGAAATACAAAAAATTGTAAGAAATTACTATGAAAAACTGTATGCCAAAAATTTGAAAACCTAGGTGAAATGGACAAATTTCTAGAAAAATATAATCTTCCAAAACTCAATTGAAAAGAAGCAGAAATCATGAGCAGACCAATAACAGTAGAGGAAATTGAAGCAGTAATAAAAAAAATCCCGACACACAAAAGTCCAGGTCCTGATGGTTTCACAGGAGAATTTCTACAAAGCATTTAAGGAAGAGCTAATCCTTATCCTTCACAGATTATTCCAAAAAATACAGAATGATGGAAGACTCCCAAATTCTTTTCTGAAGCCAGCATCATCCTAATCCTAAACCAGATAAAGACATAACAAAGAAAGAAAAGTTCAGACCAATATCGCTGATGAACATAGATGCTAAAATCCTCAACAAAATATTGGTAAGCTGTATCCAGCAATACATTAAAAAATCATGCACCATGAGAAAGTGGGGTTCATCCCAGGAATGCAAGGATGGTACAATATTTGCAAATCAATAGACATAATACATCACAAAAGCAAAATCAAAGACAAAAATCACATGATCATATCAATAGATGTGGAAAAAGCATTTGATAATGTACAGTATGCATTTATGATTAAAACACTCAGCAAAATGGGAATAGAGGGAGCATTCCTTTCCATAATAAAGGCTATATAAGAGAGACTTACAGTGAACATCATATTCAATGGGCAAAAAGAAAAAAACCTTTCCTACTAAGATTGGGAAGAAGACAAGGATGTCCACTTTCACCACTCCTATTCAACACGGTATTGAAAGTCCTAGCTACAGCAATCAGACAAGAAAAGTAAATAAAAGGCATACAAATTGGAAAAGAAGAAACAAAGCTGTTATTGTTGGCATATGACATGATAGTGTACATAGAAAATCCTACAGACTCCACCAAAAAACTGCTCCACATAGTAAATGAATTTGGCAAAACATTGGGATACAGACTCAATATTCAGAAATTGAGGCTTTTTTTTTTCAAAAATAAAGGCATTTTTGTATACCAACAATGAAATATCAGAAACAGAAATCAGGAAAAAAAATCCCATTTAATATAGCAACAAGAAAAATAAAGTACCTAGGAACAAACCTAATCAAGGAGGTAAAAGACCTGTCCTCAGAAAACTATACAACACTGAAGAAAGAAATAAAGAAGATACAAACAAATGGAAACATATACCATGCTTGTGGATCAGAAGAATTCACATCATCAAAATGTCCATACTACCCAAAGAAATGTACAGATTCAATGCAACACCTATTCAAGGAAATGGCATATTTCAGAGATATAGAACCAACACTTCACAAATTTATATGGAACCATAAATGACCCTGAATAGCTGCAATTTTGAAAAAGAAGAGCAAGGTAGGATGGATCACAATACCTTATATCAAACTGTATTACAAACCCACTGTAATCAAAACAGGATGATACTGGCATAAGAACAGACACATGGACCAATGGAACAGAATAGAGAGCCCAGAAATACATCCAAGCACCTACAGCCAATTAATATTCAACAAGGGGGCAGCAGCATAAAATAGAGTAAAATAGTCTCTTCAATAAATGGTGTTGGGAGAGCTGGACAGCTACATGAAAAAAAGTGAAACTTGATCACCAACTTACACCTTACACAAAAATAAATTCAAGGTGGATAAATGACTTAAATATAAGTTGAGACACAACAATAGACCTAGAGGAGAACATAGGCAGGGAGGTCTCAGATATTTCACACAGTAACATCTTCACTGATATGTTTCCTAGAGCAAGGGACATAAAGGAAAAAAAGAAACAAATGGGATCTCATCAAAATAAAAAGTTTCTGTATAGCTAAATAAAACAGTATTAAAATGAAAAGAGAACCAACTCAACCAACTCAATGGGAAAACATATTTGACAATGATACCTCAGACAAGGGTTTGATCTCCAAAATTCATGAAGAACTCATACCACTCCACTCTAGGAAGACAAACAACCCAGTTAAAAAATGGACAAAGGATTTGAACAGACACTTCTCCAAAGAGGACACTTAGAGGTTTCAGAGACATATGAGAATATACTCAGTATCACTAGCCCTCAGAGATATTCAAATTAAAAGCACAATAAGATACCACTTCACACCAGTCAGAATGGCCATCATAAACAAAGCAACAAACAACAAGTGTTGGAGAGGCTGTGGAGAAAAGGTAACCCTAGTGCACTTTTGGTGACATTGCAGACTGGTGCAACCACTATGGAAAACAGTATGGAAATTTCTCAGAAAACTAAAAATGGACTGCCTTTTGACCCAGCAATTCCACTGCTGGGATTATATTCTAAGAACCCAGAAACACCAAACCACAAGAACCTATGCACTCCAATGTTCATAGCTGCCCAATTTACAATAGCCAAGTGCTGGAAGCAACCTAGGTGCCCATCAGTAAATGAATAGATCAAAAAAGTTTGATACATTTACACAATAGAATTCTATGCAGCAGAAAGAAGGGACTCCTACCTGTTGTGACCTAATGGATGGAACTGGAGAGCATTATGTTAAGTGAAATAAGCCAGGCATTGAGAGACAAATACCATATGATCTCACCTTTAAGTGGAACACATTCAACTAAATGAACAGGCAAGCAAAATATAACCAAAGACATTGAAATTGAGAATAGGCTGACAGTGACTGGAGGGGAGAGGGTAGTGGATAATAGACGAAAAGGGTGAAGGGTTGGTTTATGGGAACAATTATAAAGGACACATGGACAATAACAAGGAGGGTTGATACAAGGGAAGGATGTGGGGGGGGGCTGGGGTGGTGGAGAGCGGTAAGGGAAAGGCAGAAAACTACACTTGAACAACAATAATTTTTTTCATTGAAAATAAATAAAAACTAACATAAGAAAAAAAATCCCATTCACAATTGCTTCCAAAAGAACAAAATACTAGGCATAAACCTAACCAAGGATGTAAAAGACCTGTACTTGGCAAATAATAAGACTCTGTGGAAAGAAATAGAAGAAGATACAAAAAAGTGGAAACTCATAACATGTCCATGGATAGGAAGAATTAACATCATTAAAATGCCCATAATGAAAATGCCCATTACTAAAATACCCAAAGCAATAGATTCAGTGCAATTCCTATCAGGATTCCAATGCCATATTTCACAGAACTTGAGCAAATATTTCAAAAATTTATATGGATCCACAAAAGGCCCTGAATAACAAACAGCAATTCTGAGAAAGAAGAACAAAGTTGGAAGAATCATGCTACCTAATATTAAACTGTACTTATAGGTCCATAATAATCCAAACAGCATGGTACTGGCATAAAAACAGACACATAGAATAACGGAACAGATTAGAGAGCCCAGAAATCAACCCACTCCTGTATTGTCAATTGATATTTGACAGAGGTTACAAGCACATAGAATGGGCTAAAGATATTTTACTCAATAAATGGTGTTGGGAAGATTGGACAGATATATGCTGAAAAATAAAAGTAGACCAATTTATTATACCACACAGAAGAATAAATTCAAAACGATTAAAGACTTAAATGTTAGACCCTAAAACACAAAAATTGTAGAAGAAACCATAGGCAGCACAATCTCAAACATTGCTTGTAGCAATGTTTTATCATATATATTGTCCCAGGCAAGGGAAATGATACCTCTAATAAGGGGCTAACACCCAAAATTTATAAAGAACTTACAAAACTCAACACCAAAAATAGCAAACAACTCAATTAAAAAATGGACAAAGAGCCTGAATAGAAAGTTCTCCAAAGAGGATATACATATGGCCAATAGAAATATAAAAAGATGCTCAACAACACTAATCATCAGAGAAATATGAAGTAAAACCAGAATGAGATACCATTTCACACCTGTCAGAATGGTTATCATCAATAAATCAACAAATAACAAGTACTAGCCAAGATATGAAGAGAGATACCCTTTTGCACTGTTGTTGGGAATGCAGACTGGTGCAGGCACTGTGGAAAGCAATATGGAGACACTTGAAAAAATTAAAATGCATCTGCCTTTTGACCCAGTGATCCCACTTCTGGGAATATATCCAAAACAATCCAAAACACTGATCTGAAGAAACATAAGAACCTCTACGTGCATTTCAGCATTATTCACAATCCCCAAGATATGGAAGCAGCCCAAGTGTCCATCAGTGGTTAGTGGTAATAACAACTATGGAACATTACACAGTGGAATACTACTAGACCATAAAAAGGAAAATTTACCTTTTGTGACAGTAGGGATGGACCTGGAGAACATTATGCTAAGTTGGATAAGCCAGTCAGAAAGACAAATGCCATATGATTTCACCCATATGTGGAATCTAATGAACAAACTGAACTAACAAGGAAAATGGGGACAGACTCATAGATGGAGAGTAGGATGACAGCTAGTAGTGAGGGAGTAGTGAGGAGGTAGAGACAGTATAAGGTAACTTGAAGCAAAAAGGAAAAATTACTCATGGTCATGGACAACATTATGGTGATTGCTGAGAGGAGGGGAGTGTAAGGGAACTAAATGGTAAGGGGAAAAATTCCAATAGAGATTAAATTTAAAAGAAAGACTTTATAGGAATTATAGAGATGTAGGTATAGGGTGGATTGGAGGTTTGGGGCAGAGTATTCCACTTTACCTGTAAGCAGGTGTGATCAAGAAGGGTCTCTCAGAAGAGCTAATACTTTGAACTGAGCCTTAAAAGATGAGTATATGCTGGCTAGGCAGTCAGGTGAGGAAAATGCATTACAGGCAGAACAATGACTATGATATGCAGGGATGTGATAACTTGGTAGACAGTGTGGCTGGGACACTGGTGATGCAGGGAAGGGCATGTAGAACAAGGGCCAGCAGTGAGGAAGGAACAAACTCAGAAAGTAAGCAAAGGCCAAGTTATATAAGGAATATGGAGTCTCTTCAAAAAAAGAAGAGGAACCACTGGAATGTTTTAGGTAGAAGGTACCATAACAGGGTTGCATTTTAGAAGTCATTCACCATAGACTATCATGGTGGAGGAGGGGACAAGACGTCAGCCCCACTGTTGGACTGGGGATCCATCATAACATTCTAAAGCTGAGATAACGGCTGGAAATTTCAGTGGAAAGAAAAGGGGCAGTGGTCTAAAGATTGAAGGAGTCAGCTGTGTGGTCAGGTCATCATAAGTGGCACTATGGGTTAGCAGGCTAACTAGAATTATAACATAATTCATGTATAACTAATTTTATAACACCATGGCCTACTTTTGACTCATCACTGGCCTGAGTTGTTGCTGAACATATTTAAAACATTGATTTCTGACCATCTAGGGTGGTCATTTTCTTATAGTACTTGGGTATTTTCTTATGCCTTAAGAAGTAGAAATGAGAGGCCCACTTTATTCTTTGTGGCTTGTGTCACATGTGCAGAATTCTTAATCTCTAGCCCTGATCTTTACAACTCTCTCTATAGTATATGCCAAAAATGTAACCAAAGGTCTTTATGGTCTAGGAATTTCATTCCTTTCATTATGTCATACTAGAACCTATAATCACAAAACAGCTTTGAAATCACTAACTTCTGAAATAAGAATGTACTGTGAAGTAAAAATCTAACTTCCATTCACATAAAGCACACATTTATGTGACTGACACATTTTATTTCTTATGTTATTTAGGATCTTTTACTGTAACTTTAGATTTATTAAATAATATATGTACATAAATATATAATATAATTAATGTAAGCTGCAATTTCTTGAGAGCATTTAGATGTATGGGGAGTTGTGGAATAGCTCCACCACTGTCCTGGTTGTCACTTTCAACAATGCTTTGGTTGTTTTATATGTGTTGAGGCTAAGGACTCACAGATTTGAATTTCTTTAATTAGAAGATTATATAGATGGTTTATCAATATCTACAATCTTCACTTTCATCTAACGTAATTTGATACATAGGAGGATTTTATAATCATTTTATCACTATGCATATAGAAGCAGCCAGACATTTGTACCAGTTTCTTTTCACTTATTTATTTTTATTAAATACTTTTGAATTTTATTGTTGTTCAATTACAAAAAAGCCTTTTACCCCCACTTTTCCCCCCCAGCCATCCCCACCTTGCTCCCCTGTTTCCACACCCCCTTGTTTTTGTCCATGTGTCCTTTATAGTTGTTCCTGTAAACCCTTCACCCACCCACCCCATCCTCTCCCATTTCCCCTCTGGTTACTGTCAGTTTGTTCTTAATTTCAAAGTCTCTGGTTATAGTTTGCTTGCTTGTTTGTTTTCTTGATTAGTTTCCACTTAAAGGTGAGATCGTACGGTATTTGTCTTTCACCGCCTGACTTATTTCACTTAGCATAATGCTTTCCAGTTCCATCCCTGCTGTCTCTCTTATCTTATGGTGGATGCTCACCATTTTAAGCTGTTCTAAGTATATGAATAAGTCAATGGAATCCTTTCAAAAAACTGCTTTCTTATCTTTGAATATTCTTCAAAATCAATTTTTGCATTTAGAGCAAATAAAATGTGGTGGAAATATCTGATTTCCCAAAACACTGGTGCTTTTATTCCTTACCCCCTCAAAATAAAAAGTGGAAATTGTTAGGAAGGAAAGTCATCCACTTCTGACGTATTCATTGTGTGTTAACTCTGGGCAGTGCTGTGTGTGCTCAGCTTTTGGAAAATAAGGGTGAGAACAAGTAGCACCCCTGCCTTTTAGGATCTTAATGTTGAATGGAGAGACCAAATTTCTCTAAATAATTGAAGTGTGTCAATAATTCAAAAGAGGTAGAAAAAAAGGGGAGGTAAAAACATAGAGTGGGACTAACATTTAAATGATGAATACACCTTTAACTGGAACATAATCAACAAAAGAAAAAAGCAAACAAAATATAACCAGAGACATTGAAATTAAGAACAACTAACAATAGCCATAGGGGATGGGGAGGGCTTTCAGGAAATGCTATAAAGGACACATGGACAAAATGAAGGGGGAGGGTAGAAGCAAGGGATGGAGGTGGGTTTGGCTGGGGTTGGGGGGAGTGGTGGGGGAGAAATATAGACAACTGTAATTGAACAACAATAAACTAATTAAAAAATAATAAAATGAGTACAAATTATGTCAAGGTAAATTGTGAGTTACATGCATGTCATGACAGCATAAATTCTATTAGATAAGGACAATGGAAATGGTTACCATTTGATAATATACATAGGTGCTGGTTTTGGAATATTATATTTACTAATAATGCTAATACTAATACTAATACTAATAAGAGTATAATTCATAGTGGGCAGCTCTTATGGGCCAAGTTTTTGAAGGTGTTTTATGGATGTATCATGTTTGCTCCAAGAAATAAAATCAGATGTCAGGAAAACAGTAGAGATTGCAGGTCATGAAAAGAATGTGGGAATCAGACATTCCAGTGTTAAAATCTGGGTGTATCCCAATTACTATGTGATTGTACAGAACTTACCTGACAGTTCCAAGTTTCTATTGCTTTTCATGGGGAGATATTCAGGGGGTAGTTATAAGAAAATATAATTGATTCACTAAACATAGTGTGTTAATAGTTTTTTGAGGCAGGGAAAACCCTGGTTTAGATAGTTTATATAATTTTGCCAATACCACAGGCAAGTTTAGAAGCAGATCTGAGATTCAACCTAGATTTTCAGACTGCAAAGCCTGAAAACTTTTTATACTGTATTGGGCACACTATAACAATAGTCTTTATATACTTATTATATAGTTATGTATTTTATCAATTTTAAAAACTTTACATCTCAACGACCATGATATCTAGAAATTAAAGTTGATTTCACTCCCTCATTTTAGACTTCAACTTTATGTGTACTTTTCATGTGTCAGATCAGTTTAACTGTAATTAAAAGACATAATTGTATGTGGTATTAAAAGTTGGCATGCCTAAACATCTCATTAACTGATATCAGATCTGATTTAGCAAATTTTAGGTTTTGATTGAGATGTATAAACACAACCCACTCAGACATCAATTTCCCTTTCCTATCAACTGCATAAGTAATGCTCTCTTTAGTTTTATTAGTTTTGGAACAATTTTAAGAATGTGAAACTAATATTTAATTAATTCTGAAGCAGCACAACCAAAACAAAATCAAAGTCTATTTGTTATTCCCTTTTCTGTCATCATTAAAGGAGCATGTTAATAGAGGAGAACTTGGCAGCCAGAGTAGAATGGCAAGGTTGGCTGCCATGGGGGAACTGTGCTTCATGCTGCAAAATTCACAAAGTTACATTCCTGCAACACACTTCTCCTTTTTCTGGGAATTCTGTTCTTTTATTACAATGTGCAATCTCATAGTAGAAAAGGAAGGCATTAAAGCACTGAAAATTTCTGATCATCTTTAGGGAAGGGAGTCAAACTTCATTTAATCATGTGTGACCAAAACCACCTTCTGTGGTGGAAAGCATAGTTTCATTTTCGTTCTTCTGTTTTCTTGTGATAGCTAACTCCATGAATATTCTAACCTATAGTGAATGTAATTAAAAGATCCATGAAGAAAAATGAATGAATGAGTCAATAAATAAAGTATTTTTGTATTACATTTTTTTATGTGGGAGTGGGCAGAAACTTCTCCCAACTCGCTGAAGAGTGGAGGACTCTGTCTCATGTATAAGCCATATTAGAAATGCTCACTATGCCTCATTTTGCCTCTATTGTTCTTATTGCTGAAGCGGAAGGAAGATTGTGATTGGACAGTGGCATTTATGGTTACTGAATCCCACCAAATCTAGGAACTATATCTCCTGACATTTTATCTAGGTTGTTCTTCTGTTTTCATGACTTCTGCTTTCATCTTTATTAATTTCTTCTTTTGCTACTTTTAGATTTATTTTGAATTTCTTTTTTTCTAGGTTCTTGAAGTAGGTGCTTAGATTAGTTATCTGAAACTTTTTCTTTTAACTAATGTAAACATTTCATATCATGTATCTATGTCCCACCAACTTTTTTCTTTTTCAAATTGTTGTTCAAATACAGTTTTCTGCCTTTTACTTACATTCCAGTCCCAGCAATTTTTACATTCCTTTAGCTCAATGTATTTTTTTATTTCACTTGAGACTTTCTCTGTGACTCATAAAGTGTTAGTTGTTTAATTTCTGTTTTTATTGGCTGTTTATTCTTTTCTTTTATTTTTTAAATGTTTGACGTTTTCTCTGTTATCTTCCTGTTTTTGATTTCTATTTTGATTCTGTTGTGATTATGTAATACACCCTGTATGATTTCAATTTTTAAAAATTTGTTGAGGTTTGTTTGTTTTTAATTTTTGTTTGTTTTCTTTCTTTTTTTAAAAATTGTATTTATTTATTTTTAGAGAGGGAATGGAGGGAGAAAGAGAGAGAGAGAGAGAGAGAGAGAGAGAGAGAGAGAGAGAAACATCAATGTGCGGTTGCTGGGGGTCATGTCCTGCAACCCAGGCATGTACCCTGGCTGGGAATCGAACCTGCAAAACTTTGGTTCACAGCTTGCGCTCAATCCACTGAGCTATGCCAGCCAGGGCTGAGGTTTGTTTAATGGTCCAGAATGTGGTCTATCTTGGTGTATTTTCTGTGAGTGCTTGTAAAAGAGGTGTCTCCTTGGACTTCTTGGACTTCTGTGTGGATCAGATTCTATTGGTTGATTTGTTGAGTTTTTATAGATATTTGCTGGGTTTTTTCTTTCATTGTTCCTTAAGTTGCTGAGAGAGGGTTGTTAAAGTCTCCAGCTTTAATCCTGAGTTGTTTATTTCTCCTTTCTGTTCTATCAATATTTGCGTCATTTATTTTGCTAGTTTATTGTTTAGTGCATACAAATTTAGGAATGCTATGACTTAGTGAATTGGCCCTTTTTCTCATTATGTAATGTACTTCTCTATCTCTGGTAGTTGCTGCTTTTAATTTCTTTATTAATTATTGTATTACATATTTTCCCCATCCTTTTACTTTTAGTCTACCCATATCATTATATTTGAATTGTGTTTCTCATAAACAAAATATAGTCATGTTTTCAAATTCACTGTGCTACTCTGCCATTAAAAGTTACATATTTAAATGGGAGTAAGTGGGAGAAAACTGTACTTGAACAATGATTAAAATAAAATTAAAAAAAGAAAAAAAGAAAATGATTACTGGAAAAAAAAGTTGCATATTTAAATTTTTACATTTAATATAAGTATTGATATGTTAAGGCTTAAGTCTGGCACTTTATTTTATTTTATTATTAAATTTATTGGTGTAACATTGATTAATAAAATTATTTAGATTTCATGTGTATATAATTTTATAATATATCATCTGTATATTGCAGTATTTGATTACCACCCAAAGACAAATCTCCTGTCACCATGCATTTGACCACTTTTACCCTGCAATACAATCCCCCAATACCTTTTCCCTCTAGGAACTGTCATACTGTTGTCTGTGTCTATCAGTTTTTGTTTTTCTTGTTTGTTTATATGTTACTTTTAGTTTTATATTCCATATAATTATAAAATCATATGGCTCTTAACTTTTTCCACCTGACTTATCTTGCTTAGCATGGTATTCTCATGATTCATTTATGTTGTGAAAAGTGGCAAAATTTCATCTATGAGTACTATTCCATTGTATATATGTACCACATCTTTATCCAATTATCCATTGACGGACATTTTGGTTGTTTCCATGTCTTGGCCACCATGAAAATATTGCAATAAACATAGGGGTGCATATATTTTTACAAACAAATGTTTTCAAATTTTCAAGTAGATATCCAAAAGAGGGATTGTTGGATCATGTGGTAACTATATTCTCAATTTTTTGAGAAACCTAGATAATATTTTCCTTACTGTTGTACCAATTTTCATTTCCAGTGGTGAAAGAGGGTTCCTCTTTCTCCACAACCTCTACAACACTTAATAATTGTCTTGTTGTTGATTGACAGTCTAACCGGTATAATGTGGTATTGCATTATAGTTTTTACTTGCATTTTCCTAACAGCTAGTGAAGTTGAGCATCTTCTCATATATTTGTTGGCTATTTGTATGTCATATGAGAACTGTCTGTTCTGGTCCTCTGCCCATTTTTTACTGGGATTGTTTTTGTTCTTGACTTGCATGAGTTCTTTATATATTTTGAATATTAACCCCTTGTCATAGCTGTTGTTTGTAAATAACTTCTCCTATTTGGTTGGTTGACTTTTTATTCTGTTGGCTTTTTTTCCTTCTGTACTGAAGCTTTTCAGTTTGATATAGTCCCTTTATTTTTTTTTTTTTGATTTTTGCTTGACTTGCCTTTAAGGTCAAATTCATAATCTCCTCTCTAAAGCCAATGTCTATAAATTTAGTGGCTATTTTTTCTTCTATGTAACTTTTTGTTTCTGGTTTTATATTTAGGTCTTTGATTCATTTGTACTTAACTTTTATATATGGTGAAAAATAGCAGTGTAGTTTCATTCTTTTGTATGTGGCTTTCCAATTTTATCATTATCATATTTTGAACAGGTTTTTTTCTCCATTGTATGTTTTTGACTCTTTTGTCAAAGATTATTTAATTATATGTGTGTGTGGGGGGGGGTTTCTTTTCCTGGACTTTCAATTTTGTTCTGTAGTTCTATGTGTCTGGTTTCGTTTTTTGTTTCTTGTGGTTTTTTTTTTTTTTTGCCAATATCATGCTGTTTTGATTATTGTGGCTTTGTAGTATAATTAAGGCCAGGGAGTATGATATCTCGGCTTTGTTCTTTTTTTCTCACAATTCCTTTCATTTTCAGGATATTTTGTGGTTCCACGCAAGTATGATGATCTTTTGTCCTCTTTCTTTAAAAAGTTCCATTGAGATTTCGCTGGAGATTGCATTAAACCTGTATATTGCTTTGGTTTATAGGATCATTTTAAACATGTTGATTCTGCCAATCCATGAATATGAAATATCTTACCATTTCTTTGTATCGTCTTCACTTTTTTAAATAATGTCTTATATTTTTCATTGTACAGGTCCTTCACATTCTTTACATTTATTACTAGGTATTTTATGTTTTTTTTGCTGCAATTACAAAAGGAATTTTTTTATTTCTTTATTTTGAAATTTCATTGTTAGCATATAGAAATATAGTGGATTTTTTACATTGATTTTGTGTCCTTCAACTTTAATGTATTTCTCTATTGTTTCTGATACATTTTTTCATAAAATCTTGAGAGTTTTCTATAAAGTATCATGTTTTCTTCTAAAAGTGTAGTTTACTTCTCCATTGTCATTTTGGATGCCTTTAATTTTTTTCATTGCTTGATTGCTCTGGGTAGGACATCTAGTGCTATGTTGAATAAAAAATTCATGAGAGTTGGTAGTCTTGCCTTGTTTCTGATCTTAGAAGCAAAGCTTTCATTTTTTTTACCTTATCTTAACTGAAGTATTGTCATATAGGGCCTTTACTATGTTGAGATAATTTTATACTCATTTTCAGTGTTTTAATCATGAATGGATGTCTTTACCTTGTCAAATGTTTCTCCTGCATCTATCAAAATGATCATATATTTTATCCTTTATTTTGATAATATGGTTTACCACGTTGATTAATTTGCATATATTATACCATCCTTGTGCCCCTTAAATGAACCCCACTTGATTGTGATGTATTACCTTTTTAAAGTATTTTTATATTCAATTTGCTAGTATTTTGTTTAGGCTTTTTGCATCTGTGTTTATCACAGTTTTGATGTAGTTTGTTTTTTTATTTGTTCTGTTAGCCTATATCAGGGTAATGTTGGCCTCATAAAATGTGTTAGTGTTGCCTCTTCAAATTTTTAGAAGAGTTTAAGGATAACTATTAAATCTTTCAGTGTTTGGTAGAATTTTCTAGTGAAGCCATCTGATCCTGGCATTTTGAGGCTTTGGATGGTTGTTTCAATTTCCTAACTTTTGATTGGTATATTTAGATTTTCCAGATTTTTATGATTCAGTCTAGGAAGGCTATATATTTCTAAGAACTTGTCCATTTTTTTCTAGGTTGTTGAATTTGGTAGCTTATAGTTTTTCATAGTATTCTTCTATGATCCTTTGTATTTCTCTGATGTCTGTGGTAACTTCTCTTTTTCCATTTCTGATTTTGTTCATTTGAGTCTTTTCTCCTTTTAGTCTGCGTAGCCAGAGGTTTGTCAATTTTATTAATCTTTTCAAAGAACCACCTCTTGCTGCATTAATTTTTGTGATGTCTTTTTTCTCTATTTCATTTAATTCTGCACTATTTTTATTATTTACTTCCTTTTGCTGACTTTGTATTACAGTTTTTTCTTTTTCTAGTTCTTTAAGATGTAATGTTAGGTTGTTTATTTGGGATTTTTGATGTTTCTTGAGATAAGCCTGTAATGACATACACTTCTTCTGTCTTATTACTGCTTTTGCTGTATCCCCCCAAATTTTGATATGTTGTCATGCTTATTTGTTTCTATGTATGTATTGATCAATCCTTTTATTTCTTCTTTGACCCAACTTTTTTGTAGCATGTTATTAAATATCCACATATTTGTTGTCTGTTTCCACTTTCTTTGTGCTGTTCATTTCCAATATGAGAGCATTGTGGTCGGAGAATATACTTGGTATGATTTCATTTTTTTTCTTTTTTGCCCTCTTTTTCACTTTTCTTACTGTTGTTCAGTTACAGTTCTCCAGGTTTTTTCCCAATTCCTTCCCTTGTCCTATCCACCTTGACTCTCACAGTCAATCCACCCACAATGTCTGTGAGTCCTCTATTTGTGTTCTTTGGCTTGCCACTTCCCCTTCTTTCCCTGTTATCCCCCTCCACCCACCTCATTGGTCACCATCAGTTCTTTATTTCTGGGTCTCTGGTTCTATCTTGCTCATTTGTTTGATTGTTGATTAGGTTCCACTTATATGTGAGATTATATGGTATTTGTCTTTCACTGTGTGGCTTATTTCACTTGGCATAATGCTTTCCAGTTCCATCCATGCTGTCCTGAAGGGTGTGAATGCCTTCTTCCTTTCTGCTGTGTAATATTCCATTGTGAAAATGTACCACAGTTTTTTGATCCACTCATTTACTGATGGGTAATTAGGTTGTTTCCAGCAACTGGTTATTGTAAATTGTGCTGCTATGAACATTGGGGTGCATAGGTACTTTTGAAATGGTGTTTCAGGATTCTTAGGGTATAGTCCCACCAATGGAATTGCTGGGTCAAAAGGCAGTTCCATTTTTAGTATTCTGAGGAAATTCCATAGCGTTTTCACAGTGGCTGCACAGGTCTAAATTCCCATCAACAGTGTATCAGGGCTCCCTTTTCTCCACAACCTTGCCAACACTTGTTTGTTGATTTAATAATGATGGCCATTCTGACCAGTGTGATTTAATATCTCATTGAGGTAAAATTTGCATCTGCTAATGGCTAGTGATGTTGAGCATTTTTTCATGTGTCTCTGGACTTCCCCATATGTCCTCCCTGGCAGAGTGTCTGTTCACATCCTTTTCCATTTTTAACTGGGTTGTTTGTCTTCCTGGTGTGGAGTCATTTGAGTTCTATATATATTTTGGACATCAAACCCTTGTCTGAGGTATCATTGTCAAATATGTTTTCCCACAAAGTTAGCTCCCTTTCTGTTTTGTTGATATTTCTTTTATGGCGCAGAAGCTTTTTATTTTGATGTAGTCCCATCTGGTTATTCTTTCCTTTATATGCCTTGCCCTAGGGGATGCATCAGTGAAAATATTGCCACATGGGATATCTGAAATTTTGCAGCATATGTTTTCCTCTAGACTTTTATGGTGTCTTGGCTTATATTTAAGTCTTTTATCCATCTTCAGTTTATTTTGGTTTATGGTGTAAATTGGTAGACTAGTTTCATTTTTTTGCATGTCCCTGTCTAAATTACCCAGTGCCATTTATTGAAGAGGCTAATTTCACTCCATTTTGTGCTCCTGCCCCCTTTGTGAAATACTAATAAACCATAGAGACATAATTTATTTCTGAGCTCTCTGTTTTGTTCCATCAATCCATGTGTCTGTTCTTATGCCAGTACCAGACTATCTTATTTACTATGTCCTTATAATATAGTTTGACTTCAGGTGTTCTGAACCCTCCTACTTTATTCTTCATTCTAAAAATTGCTGAGGCTATTCAGGATCATATATGGTTCCAGATACATTTTTGAAATGTTTGTTCCATATCTGTGAAATATGTCATTAGTATTTTGGCAGAGATTATACTGAATCTATAAATTGCTTTGTGTAGTATGGGCATTTTGATTATGTTCATTCTTTCAATCCATGAACATGATATATGCTTCCATTTATTTGTTTCTTCCCTAATTTCTTTCTTCAGTGTACTGTAGTGTTCTGAGTACAGGTATTTTACCTCTTTGGTTAAGTTTATTACTCAGTATTTTATTTTTCTTGCTTCTATAGTAAATGGAATTTTTCCCCTACTTCCTGTTTTTGATATTTCATTGTTGGTGTACAAAAATGCCTTTGATTTCTTAATGTTCATTTTGTATCCAGTCATTTTGCCAAATTCAATTATTAGGTTGAGTCATTTTTTGGTGGAATTATAGGGTTTTCCATGTACACTACCTTGTTATCTACAAAGAGTGACAGCTTAACTTCTTTTCCAATTTGGATGACTTTTATTTATTTTTCCTGTCTGACCACTGTGGCTAGAATTTACAATATTATGTTGAATAGAAATGGTGAAAGTGGACACCCTTGTCTTGTGCCTAATCTTAGAAGGGAAGATTTTAGTATTTACCCATTGAGTATGATGTTGGCTGTAGGTCTCCCATATATGGTCTTTATTATGTTGAGGTATGACTCCTCTATTCTCACTTTACTGAGCATTTTCATCACAAATCAGCCCCGTATGTTATCAAATGTTTTTCCACATCTACTCATATGATCCTGAATTTATTGATCCTTTGATTATTCTTTCAGTCTCCATGTCATTTAATTCTGTTTGATCTTGCTAATTGCATTTCTTCTATTTGCTCTTGGCTTTGTTTCTTGTTATTCCTCTAGTTTTTGTAGATGTATGGTTAGATCATTCATTTGAAGTGCTTCTATCTTTTTTAGGTAGGTCTGTATCTCTATGAGCTTTACTCTCAGGACTGACTTTACTATGTCCCATAAGTTTTGGACTGTTGTGTGTTCATTTTCATTTGTTTCTAGAAACTTTTTTATTTCTTCCTTGATCTCATTCTTGACCTATCTATTATTTAATAGCATACCCTTCTGTCTCTGTAGATTTTTTTTTAGTTTCTTCCTTGAGGATGGTTTCTAGTTTCAAGCCAGAGTGATCTGAGAAAATGCTTGATACCATTTCAATTTCTTGAATTTGTTGAGGCTTCTGTTGTCTCCTATCATGTAGGCTATCTCTGAAAATATTACATGTGCATTTGTAAAGAATGTGTATTTTGCTTCTTTGGGGTGAAAGATATGTATATATCAGTTAAGTCCTTTTGATCTAGGGCATTGATCAATGCCACAATATCCTTGTTGATTCTTTGTTTGGGAGATCTATTCACTGTTGACAGTGGTGTATTATAATTCCCTAGTACAAGTGTGTAGCTGTCTATATCTTTCTTGAAGTCCTCCAAGATATTCCTTGTATATTTGGTTGCTCCTATGTTGGGTTCATATATGTTTACAATGTTTATAGCTTCTGTTGGATTCTTCCCTTTAGAATTATGAAAATACCTTCTTTTTTCTCTTTATCATTTTTTCTTTGAAATCTGTGTTGTCTTATATACGTGGTGCTACCCTGGCTTCTTTTTCCTGTCCATTTTCTTGGAATATTTTTTTTCCAACCCTTCCCTTTCAGTCTGTGTGGGTCTTTCATTCTGAGGTGTGTCTGTTGTAGGCAGCATATGTGTAGGTCATGTTTTCCTATCCATCAGCTACCCTATGTCTTTTAATTGGAACATTTAATCCATTTACACTTAATGTTATTGTTGATAGGTTCTTATTCATTGCTATTTTTTACCTCTGTTCCTCTCTCACACACACACACTTTTTGCACCTGTATTCCCCCCTCTCTCTCACACACTCTTTTTCTTCTTCTTGAATCAGTCCCTTTAGCATGTCTTGCAATGCCAGTTTGGTAGAAGTGTATTCTTTTAATCTTCTTTTGCCTTGTAAACTCCTTATTTTGCCTTTTGTTTTAAATGAGAACCTTGGTGGGCAGAGTGGTCTTGGTTACAGACCTTTGCTTTTCATTACTTGGAATATTCCTTGCCACTCCCTTCTGCCTTGGAGAGTTTCCATTTAGATGTCAGCTGCTGGTCTTATTGGGGCTCCTTTGTAAGTTACTTCCTGTTTCTCCCTTGCTGCCTTTAAGATTCTCTTTTTGTCTTTAACATTCAGCATTTTAATTATGATGTGTCTTGGAGTGGGCCTTTTTGGGTTCATTTTTTTGGAACCTTGTGTGCTTCCTGAACTTTAATGGCTTTTCTGCTCTCCAGGTTAGGGAAGTTTTCTCTCATTACTATTTCAAACAGGTTTTCTATCCCTTGCTCTTTTCCTGCTCCTTCTGGTATTCCTATGATATGACTGTTGTTAGGTTTCTTGTTGCCCTGTAGTAACCTTAAATTATCTTCATACTATTTGAGTCTTTTTTTTTTCATTTTTACTCTCCTTTGGTGCTTCTTTTTGCCTTGTCTTTCACCTTGCTAGTTCTATCCTCTTTTTCACCCAGCCTGCTTGTAATTCTTTCTAGTGTATTTTTTATTTCAAATATTGTATTCTTCTCTTTTTCCTGGTTCTTGTTTATAGTTTCTATTTCCTTTTTCATGCTGCTTTAATTCCTACTCAGTTTGTTGTAGTTGCCTGTGAGTTCCTTGAGCATTCTCATAACCATTGTTTTGAATTTTATATCTGATAGATTGTTTGCCTCCATTTCCTTTAGCTCATTTACTGGGGAGTGTTGCATTGCTTCCAATTGCAGGTTCTTTCCTTATCTCCCCATTTTAGGTGACTTTTCATTTGTTTCTGCATCTCAGGATGCTCTGCTTTGCTTGCCTGTCTTCATCATGTGGAATTCTGTGTTAGGAGTTCAGTGGGACTTGTGGCGCAGTGACTCTTTGATCTCCTTGTCTGTATGCTCTTGGGTTGCCATTTCTGCCATTTGTGTAGGCTTTCTTGTTGGTGACTTCTTTGTTATTGAGTTCTCTCCTCCTGTGGGCTTACTGGTAGTCACAACTCCAACCCTGTCTTATATGCTTTTGTACAGATGTTGGTTAACAAAGCAGTATTACCTGGTAACCAAACTTATGCCAGCAAAAAGAACCCCCCTACTACATCAGCAATCTGAACTGCAATTGAGCAAAGATTAACAAAGTTGAAGAGAGATTATAATAGGACAGAGTGAGCATGAGATGACTAATAGAGAGGAAAATGTTTTTGAGTGGGAAGGAGAAGAATAATTGTTAAAAAAGGCAGAGAACAAAATTTAAAATGTAAAGAAAACATGGAAAGGTGATTGCAAAAATAGGGTATTAGAAGAGGGAAAAGTATGCTTGAGGTTTGAAGTAAAATTTAAAAAGTATTGTACCAATGGGAGCAAAATTGCCAAAAACTCACAGCAAGGTCAATAGTAATGGTAGATGAATGAAGTTTTATAAAGGTGGGATGGGAAAAAGAATATTGCATAACACCAAAAAGTGAATATGAGTTGTCTACAGTAAAGAAAATTGATTTTGAGAGGATTGGGCTAGCAAACTAATTGGAGTAGAGTCCAGGCTGAAAGATGGGAGACAAATGAAATCAAATTCCTCACTGAACTGATTAGGGGAATGGGGTAGGCAAAATGGAGTAAGACAAGGGGAGAATTTCCTATTGGATTTTAAATACAAAGAAATAGTGAACATATAAGAGTTCAAATGGAGAAATACAGCAGTACCCATGATATTTCTCCCAAATTGCCACTATTTATAAAGGTGGAAAAGAAATGAAACTTTTATAAGAGGGGAAAAACAATATGAGCTGACTTAAGAAAGAAGAGTGCTTATGTGAGTTTAGATGGAGAAGTAGTGAAAGTAAGGGCTAGAAACATAGCATAGTGTGAGGAAAAATAAAGTTTACAACAACAGTAATAAAGCTCAGAAAGATGGCAAAATAGATTAAGACTAGGGAATAGTGCTGTGTAGGATTTGGAATAACAATAATATGAAAAAATATATAATCTGAATAAAAAGAATAAAAAGTAAAAGATCAAGAGTAGTGAGTTATTTAGAATATAAGTGAAGTGAAAGAAGAACAATTAAAATGCTATACAAATGCAAAAAAACACAAACAAAAACAAAAAATAAAAGAAATTAAAAAATACATGCACGTTTATTTCAGAATACATTTCTGGTTTTCTCTCCGATCCAGTTCCTAGGTGGGTCATCCAGCTTCTGGCGACAGCCGCTTGTATCTCCTTCTCTGGCCTCTAGAGGATCTTTGTTGCGACTGAGAGGGTGAGGTCTCTGTTTCTCCTGGGAGGCACTTTTCAACCTTCTGGGAAAATTGCGGTTGTATTCTCCCTGCCCCTATACTTCCTGTCTTATACTGTCCTAATTTATTTCCAATAATGTATAGTTTCTTCTTAAATAGCTCTCCATTTCATGGCGGGGCAGGGGGCAATCTTTGTAAGAGTGTCACCTCTCTCCTGCTTGGTATAGTCTGTAGTTCTGTGTGCAAGGTAAGTGTGGGCAGTGCCCTGAATCCCCCTTGTTGTACCCTTTCTTAACTTCCTGTTTTGCACACAAGCAAGCAAAATATAACCAGAGACATTGAAATTAAGAACAAACTGACCATAACCAGAAGGGAGGTCTGAGGGGATAATGAGAGGAAAGGGGGAAAGTTTGTCAAGGAACATGTATAAAGGACAGATGGACAAAGTCAAAGGGAGCTAGGATTGAGGGTGGGAGGCAAGGATGGCTGGGGTGGGGGGAAAATGGAGTCAACTGTACTTGAGCAACAATAAAAAAATTAAAAATAAAAAACTCACAAAAAAACAAACAAAAACCCAAATCTTCCTCTTTTGATGACTCTAGTGAAATAGGGCCCTAGGGCCTAGTGTACTTAGTCTTCCCATGTGGAGTTAAAAATGGTCCTTTTTAGGCATTATCCTTGCTGTCTTACTCTTGCAAAAAAAGGAAAAAAAAGCCCCCTGCCAGTTGTTATACCTGCCAGCTGGTTTTGTAGATCTTCCTGGCTCCTGCTGGTGATGGGGGATTGGGGGATTTTCTATTTATAGTGGTTGGGCCAAGGAAGGGGGCTCAGTCTGACCTAAAATAATCACAGGTACACAGTCTCCAGCCCACTGCCCTCAGAGCACTCTGTACCCCACACTCTGCACTCTGTGCCATTGTGTCAGGCTGGCACCAAGAAACCACCTCACTTTGCACCCCCCTTTGATTAATCTACCATGTGCACCTTGTGGGAGCAAATCACAACCACAGTCTTCTCTCCTTGTTGGTCAGGCAGCTGTGTGCATGAGGTCCTTGCCCAGCATGCCTCAGCTCCCCTTTTGAAAAATCTCCAAGTCACTGCCCAGCTTTCCTCACACTCTAACTCTCTGGCAAATCAAGAGTATATCTCAGTCACAGCCTATCATATCCCTCCTCTTCCTCCAGCTTCAGGCACTGCCAGAGTCACCCCCACTGTCTGGCACTGTCCTGGCTGGTGACCACCGCCCCAGCTTAGGTGTGCTGCCAGCTGTCTGCATGTGTGCTACCTGTTTTTCTGTAGCAACTTTATGCATTCAAGTCACTCCTGGCAAGGGTCTGTGGTTTCCTCACCCTGGGAGGAGACAAAACCACTAGCTGTCACTGACATGGTTCTCTTCCAATGTTGTCCCCACAGCAACTGCAGTTTCTGGCACCACACCCAGGGATTTTCCCTGCCCATCTATAATACCTCCTTACCCCCTGTTTTGAAGCATCCTCTGCACACTTTGGCTTCCAAACTTAGTATCAGCTAAGATTCTGTTGAGTGTTCAATTTATTTTTTGGAAGATCAGCTAAGTGTCCCAGTTGGGTACATAAGCAAGTGGGCTCATCTCCTACCTACTTTACCGCCATCTTCCCCAAATCTCAATTTTCTTAAATTTGTTAAGGTTAGCTTTCTCTCTCAATATATGGTCTATCTTAAGACTATTCTATGTGCACTAGATAAGAATGTATAATCTGGCATTCTGGGATGAAAAGCTTTGATCTAATATGTCATTTAAGGTTGATTTTTTTTTTACAGTTTTTCTGTTTGGATGATCTATCTATAGTTGTCAATGAGGTATTTAGATTTGTTATAATTGTGTTTTTGTCAGTTTTTTTTCTGTAGTCCTGTTAGTAGTTGCTTTATACATTTTGGTTGCTTTATACATAATTGTATACATTTACAATTAGGTGCATATTTTGAGAAGTGTTATGTCTTCTTGATGTAGTGCCCTTTTTATTATTATAAAATGTCCATCTTTGTTCTTATTACCTTTTTTATTTTGAAATGTATTTTGTCAGATATAAGTATGACTATACCTGCTTTTCCCTGAATGCCATTTGCTTTGAGAATCATTTTCCACCCTTTCACTTTGAGCTTATATTTGTCCTTTTAGACAAATACAGAGATTTCAAATGTCAAATGAGACATTTCTCCTGAAGGCAGTGTATGGTTGGATTTTATTTTTTGATCCAATTTGCTACTCCATACCTTTTATTGCTGAGTTCAGTTTATTTACATTTTAGGTGGTAATTGATATGTGAGCATTTCCTAGCTATCTTTTTTTTTTATGGTAGTTCTCTGTCTCCATTGTTTCTTTTCCCTTGTGTTCTGTCTGTTGTTTTAGTTTGGTGGTATTCTATGATTTATACCTCTTTTTTTAAGTAATGTGTCTCCATTTTTTATTTTTTTGTGTATGGTCAACAATTGGTTTATGCCGAAGAAAGTTTAATATATCCTGTAGTCATTTTTCTTCATAATGCATCTTATAGCCATTCCTTCTTGCAAATGCACACATTTACCCTTACTCCTTGTACATTCTGTTGTCACAAATTATCCCTATTTATGTTATGAGTCATTTCCACATTGCAGTAGTTATTTTTTAATTCTACTTCCTTTTTACATTTTTTTACTTCTTTTAAACCTTATATTATATTTAAGTGTATAATGCCTTATTCTGAAAAAGAGTTGCAATATCCTGCTTCTGTCTGTATGTTAGTAGTCTTACTCATAGTTTTGTATCCTTTTGTCTTTTTACTTTAGGTAGAAGAGCCTACTTCAGTATTTCCTGTAATGGAGGTCTTGTGGTGGTAAGTTCCCTTAGCTTCTGTGTGTCAGAAAAAGTCTTTATTTCTCCTACATATCTAAAAAAATAACTCTTGTTGAATATATTATTCTTGACTGGTAAATTTACTTTTTCTGGTAGTTTGAATATTTGATTCCACTCTGTCCTAGCTTGTAGTGTTTCTGCTGAGAAACCAGAGGATAATATAATGGAATTTTCTTTATAGGTTACCATCTTCTTTCCCCTGCCTGCCTTAAAAACTCTTTCTTTGTCATTAATTGTTTTGACAGTTTTAATGCAATGGCCTCTTTGGACTGAGGTACCTGGATGTTCTGTTTGTTTCTTGAATTTGAAGATCTAGCTCTTTCCATAGGTTTGGAAAATTCTCAACTATTTGTTTGAATATGCACTCTGACCCCATCTTTCCCTCTCCTTTGGGTATGTCTGTTATTCTTATATTGTTTTTTCTGATGCAGTCAGATAGTTCTTGCAGAGTCCCTTCATTTATTTTACTCTAAAGTCTCACTTTTCTTCCATCTGCATCATTTCTAGATTTTTATCTTCAATATCACTATTTTTTTCCTTAGGGTTTGCTCTATTCCCTAAGCTTGCTAGTTCATTTGTCATCTATTTTATTGAGTACTTCATCTCCAGATTTTCTATTTAATTCTTTTTTAAAGTTTCAATCTCTATGGTAAAGCACTCATTTTGTTTACTGATTTTATTTCATAGTTCATTAAAGTGCCTGTGCTTTTATGTATCTTGTTTAGCTTTTATGTATCTTGTTTAGAACTGCTATCTTGAGTTCTCTGTCATTTAAATCATATATTTCCATGTCTTTAAGTTTATTTTCTGGAGACTAAAAAATTATTTCTTAGCTGCCTTATTACCTTGGTTATTCATGGTGTTACATGGATTCCTCCTCTATCTAGATATCTAGGGGAGTGATATTACTTTTTTCTGAGTGGCACTTCTCCAGTAGGTTGATAAGAAGAAGTCTTTCTTTTGTTTTCCAGTTGGTGGCACTGAAACACAAGTTTCTTAACTTCTATTGCACTACTTTGCTTCTGCAATATATTTGGAGCAGTGGAAGATGCCCTTAGCTCCCTGGGGAGTTGGCATCCTTGTGGCCAGCATGTCTCAGTCTCAGGACATTGCCCCTGTAGGGGAATGTGCTACGTGATGCATTTCTGAGTCTATGAAATCCCAATGCTGGCCCCCGGCAAGTAGTTGATTCTGGCAGTGCAGCCACAATAAGTGGGGGAACAGTGAGCTAAGGGAGACCAGCTGGTACCTTTGTATCTTCCCAGCAATGGAAACTGCCAGTCCTCATCTGCCTCACCTCTATATTCATATCTCTGTGACTGTGGGTAGCTGTAGTACTCCTCCTACCCTAACTGAAGCTCAGGAAAAATATGCTTTTGTAGCCCCAGTTTTCAGAGTTGCCTATTACATGATCTGTAGCCTTCCACTCACTGCTATAGCTTCTTTTAGGGCCTTCTGTTAGCTGTGGGAGGGAGAGGTGGAGAGCAAGCTCTGGGAGCATGAGGGTAGGTGGTGGGCTTTGTGGTTTTGTTTTTCTGCCTGGCAATAGTGGCCACTAGACATCTGTGGTTGCACCTACCTCTGTGCTCTATCTCCACTCTGGTCACTGGGCTCAGCCTCACAACACACTGACCACTCTAACGGGAGAGCTCACTGTGTCTCTTTCCTCCTCTGGTCTCAGGAAGTGCAAACAATCTGATCCTTCCCCTCTCCCAGTGAGCTGTGGGCTGCTTCCATGGCACCCATCTCTGCTATTCTCCATTCCCTCCTCCTGGCTCACTCCTACATGCTTACCTTCAGATGTTTCAATGCAGGAATTTCTCAGATGTGTTTGTGAGCTGAGCAGGGAATTCTTTGTTGAATTATAGCTGTTCAAATTATTGTAACTTCAAGGGGAGAGACCAGGGGAACTTCTTACAATGCCATTCCTCTGATGTCATTCTCCTGCCATTTTATTTTTTTCTGTTTGTTTTCTCTTTGTTCCAAGTTTTTAGCTCCTCTGTTTTCATTTTCATGCCTTTCCTATGGGTTATTTGAACATTTTTTTAGAATTTCATTTTTATTTTTCTATAGCATTTTTAGAACATTTCTTTGTATAGCCTTTTTCTCAGTTGCTGATAATATTGTATTATATATACTTAACACAGACTATTGATGGGGACATTTTACCAATTCAAGTGGAGTGTAGAAGTCTTACTTTTCTTTACATTCTTTATTTTCTCCATGTATAGTCCAATGATCATAACTATTTTTACATATATTCTAAACCATATCAGAAAGTTTTATAACTTTTTCTTTAATGCTCAAACATAATTTAGAAACTCATGAGGAGAAGTAAAATGCATTTCCCCATATTTTTACTCTTGCTTTTTCATTATTCCCATGTTTAGGAATTCTTTCTCTTATATCTTTTGTGTTTAGAGAACTGTCTTTACCCAGCTCTGCTGGCGACAAATTTTATTAGTTTTCCTTCTTCTGAGAATTCCTTGATTTCCCATTCATTCCTGAAGGATATTTTTCACTGGAAATAGAATTTGCACTTGACAGCTCTTCTCTTTCAGCTCTTGAAAAAGTCTGTGCTGCTTTCTTCTTGACTTCATAATTTATGGTAAAAAATCTACTGTAACTCAAATTATTTTTCCCTATTGGTAATATATTATATCTCTCTTGCTTTTTAAAAGATTTTTTACTTCTTTTCATAAATTTGACTATACTGGTTTTTGGAGTGGGTTGCCTTTAGTTTAGCTTGTTCAGTATTCTTTTAGACTCTTGAATATATAGATTTAAAGCTTTTTGTCAAATTTTGGAAGCTGCAGCTATTATTTCACTGAATACATTTTAAACTTTACCCTGATTTTTCTAAGACTCCAATAACAAGAATATTTGATATTTTGTTATAGTTCCTGGGTTTTGTTCATTTTTATCCAGTCTGCTTTCTATTCTTCTATCTTCTTCATTCTGCTCCTGAGTGCACCCAATGGATTTGTGTTTCAGTTATTATACTTTTAGTTCTACAATTTCCATTTAGTTCTTCTTTATATCATTTAATTATTTGCTGAGAATTTCTACTTTTTTTCAGTTGTTACAGGAGTGTTCATAATAGCTTACTGAAGCATTTTTATAACTCTTTAAAATCTTTGTCTGATTTTAAAGTCTGTTATATTTCTGTCTGTCCCTAATAATTGTCTTTTTATTGAAGGTGAGATCTTCCTTGTTCTTCATGTGATGTGTGATTTTTTTATTGAAACCATGACTTTTTTGTTGCGTGGGTCCCTGGCCAGCAGTGACCACGGAACGCTGTGGATGGCTCGCCGAAACACACGCGAGAAAAAACAACATGCACAGAGACAGACTAGTTTCTGTGGGGAAGTAGGGACGAAATGGCCACCCCCCCCCCAGTGGGGAGCGCACTGATTTACAGTCCATACCTGCTTTTATTGGGCTCATTCTGCATAATAATTCAGGTAAAGTACAGTACTCATTAGGGGGAAGTAAGGAACCATAGAAAACAAAGAACTCTGCCAGTCTATTGAGTCGGGGTCAAAGAGCTGTAAGACTGAGGAACAAAATAACTTCCTCCTAAGACTCTTCTCATTCACCTGAGAGCATTCTAAACAAAGAAGGTTTCATAGTAATTTACATGTTCTTTCTTAGGCCTGATCACCCCAGGGAATCTGTACTTCTCAGTACAGAGCTGCACCACCCTGTCATTGTTTCAGGCTTAGGTGGAGCAAGGGAACTAAGGCAACTGGGAGACAAGGAGGTTTTTTCCCAGACGCTGAGAACTCAGGCTATGTCAAAGCCGAGGAGCGAGGGTCTATCACCCCCTTTTGCTGCAGCCCCCCAAGTCCTTCTTTTGGGGGGCCTCCCAAAGTGATCGTGCCTGTCTTAGGTCATTCCCCCCGTGGGGAATCTTACCCGTCTTTGGCTAACCGACCAAACTTTTTGGGGTTCAGTCATGAATAAAGCAGCAGAAGCAGCATTCCTGCCAGGAAGATAAGCTTTTGTCTCCTTGCTGGCTTACAGTTCCAAGGGCGTTCCCTTAGCCTTAGCCTAGGTGGGGGTTTCAGCTTCTGATAAGAGTCAGGGCGGTTCCCAACACTTTTTAGGTATTATTTTATAAGACTCTGAATCTTATTTAAGCTTATTTTAGCTTGCTTTCTCTGGCATGTCTCTGGCAGAAAAAAAGGAGTGGATGCTTCACTATTGCTAGGTGGAGCTAGAAGTTCAGCCCTTTGGCCTCTATTGACACCCAAGGTGGTTAGGGTTTTTTGTTACTGCTGGGAAATGATGGGAGTTCTGGCTCTTTAGTAGACCTCTGTTTACTTCTCCCTGGAAGAGGGAGACAGTAATACCTCATAAGTGTTCTCCACATGATCTCCACTGACACTATGAAGGTAATATCTCATAATCATCGAATAACATTGAAAGACCTGACTCTCCACTAGCTCACCATGACATCGGCACAGCAGATAGTGCAGGAGTGCCTCATTACTACTGGGTCAGGGTGGAAGTCCAGGTTGCCCACAAAGTCTTCATTAACACTGCAGTGGGGGGGTCTCATCAACATGTATGAAAGTCTCAGGCTCATACTCTGCCTTCTTTAATTTCACTTAATTAGAGCCCAAAACAAGTGGAAGTCTAAGTTCCCTATTCCATTTTTTTTCTAGCATGGGTAGGGATGAGTGACACTATTTTTTCCCTTTTCCTTTTCTTTTTTCTTTTTTTGCTGGAGTTATTGAATTATTATCTAAAATCTTCTATCTTGATAAATTGCTCCTTTACTGGTTTTCTGACTAGAGAGAACAGGCTTTTGTTGGGGCTTATTTTTGTTTGCACCTGCTAGCACTTTGGGCAGTCAACTTTTCCAGGTCCAAGGGTAGGATATATAAAGCAAAAAAAACTAAAACCAAATTGTAAAAACTCATTGCCATGGATGGCATTCCTTTGGTTTAACAGTCCCTACTAAATTTGACTTCTTCACTTTTTAGAAGCTTCTTATATTATTTTATATAAAATATTCAGGGTTTTTATTATATTTAGCAGGAACATCAAGGAAAATATTTTTATTTTATCTCTCTGGATGTGGATATTTGAGTTTGTTGATTTTTAATCATTAGGGAAAGCTCCTTGATGAATAGTAAATTGTGTATTGCTATGACACATGGGAGAGCCCACCAGATAAGGCAACATTTGTGGGATGATGTTCTATGTGTCCTGCATGTTTTATTATCATTATTATTATTTTAATATATTTTATTGATTATGCTATTACAATTGTTCCATTTCCCCCCTTTATTCCCCTCCCTGCACAACCCTTCCCACCTACATTTCCCTCCTTTAGCTCATGTCCATGGGTCATACATATAAGTTCTTTAGTGTCTACATTTCCTATACTATTCTTAACCTCCCTCTACTTTCTACCTACCATTTATGCTACTTATTCTGTATACCTTTTCCCCCTCTCTCCCTGTCCCACTCCTGCACTGATAACCCTCCATGTGATCTTTATTTCTGTGATTCTGTTCCTGTTCTAGTTGTTTGCTTAGTTTGTTTTTGTCTTTTTTAGGTTCAGTTTTTAATAGTTGTGAGTTGGTCCTGCATGTTTTATTGATGTGCTTCACACACTGATGTTGCCATTCGTTAGGGCCAGGACATCCAGAACATCATTCTACATCAAGAACTTCACTTTATTGTGACAACAAAACTTATTTCATCAGAATGAAGTAATAAAACATTATGATCTCAGAAGTATTTGTGTGTTATTGGGAAATTTATAGTAAATATGATAAATAGATTTTGATTAACTACTGATTCAGTCTCACAAAGAGTTGGTGAAGTTCTTGAGAAAATTGTCCTATTCTAATTTTAATGTGTATTTATCTTTTGTCATTGTTTTGGCTCTATTAAATATGTGTTTTACATTATTCCTGTCCATTGTGTGCTAGTTATAAATCATGATTATAATGATAGTAGCAGTAATAGTATTAGGAGCTAACACCTATGTAATTTTTTCTATTTAGGCAGAGGAATTTAATACACATGACTCACTAGTTAGTAATCATTATTATTACCTTAATACAGATGAAGAATTATTGAGCAGAGAGATTCAGGAAGTTTCCCAAGTTCCTTTAGTCAGTAAGTGGCACAGCCGGGGTTGCAACTAAGGAAGATGTGTTCACTTTTCTTCTCCAGACAGTTTAGTGAAACTTGCTGAAAACTCTTACCAATTCTTTCAGTCACTTTAATTTCCAAAATACCTGCCACCAATAGTTAATTATCCTCAAAGTAGTTACTGTGTTTGGAGGGTGGTTGTTGGGGGGCACTGTCCATGGGTTTCTCATGTTCACAAATGTCTTGCTGTATTTCAACTCCAAGAATGAAAGGCCTTGACTGCTCTTACCTAAGCCATTTCAAAGATTTTTATTTGTGTTGAGAGAAGATATTTCCTCTCAAAGAGAAGAACAGCCAAACTATTGAAGCCATGTCTCCGCCAAACACAGGATTTCTCTTCTGTTGGTTAAGTCATAGTAGGAGTATCTGTCTTCTGTTCCTCCATGTTCTTGTGAGATGTGGATGCTGCTATGCTCATACTGTGGTTGCTGCTTTTGTTGTGAGGAATAACATGTTTTTTTGTTTCTGACCCAGGAGTTTTGTGTGTCCTGGGGCATCAGTGAAACTATTTAGTCTGGAAGTAGGATAAAGTCCCAGGACCTTCTGTTTTGACCAAGAGGCATGTACCCTTGTGCTTCAATATAGGAGCTCTGGGAGCTCAGTCCTCACATAGATAGATGGGGCTTAACCTTTGCTTCTTATGCTGGAAGAGTAAGTTAGAAATTGAGTACAGTCAGAAAAAATTATTTCACATGTGAAAGCATAAACTTTCTAAAACTTCTTGTGTGACATTATTAGAAATTTTTTCATTGTAGCAGTTTAACATTTAACCAATTTACAACCCATGCCCACAGACACATAGACTAAATCGATCAATTGTTAATTTGTTTTCTTATAATGATATCTCCATCTACTACTCTGGGGAAAATTCTAGCTAGTATGGGCTGGCAAGTGCTTTTTTGGCCAAGTCAAATAATAAAGGCAAATTAGAGAAATATGATAGAGATTTATGTTTGGGAGAAGTTCCAGGAAATGATAGAAAAATTAGGTGAAATGAAAGTTGAATATATTCATTTAAAAGTTACTACTTTACACATAATGAAGGTAGTATTTGCTTTGATTTAAATTTGTGATTTGACTCTCAAGTCTGAACATTCTAAATTCTCATCTAAGAGGATGGACTCCTCACCTGCATGTGACACAACCCTACCTAGGCTGACCTGAGTGTCCACATACATTACATTTGGCATTAAATACCAAATATAATGACAATAAAATATGAGGACACAGCCTCTCTGAATCATGATGCAAGGTTTAAGTAAAATAGCTGATAATTTGTGGAGAATGACTAGTAGCAATAACCTTGACATTATAAAGGATTTTACTCTCTGAAAAGGGACAACTAGAGGAAACATGAACAGCAGAAATAATCTGATAATACCTGGATTGTGGTGAGGACTATAGGGATATATTAGCAAGTTAACAGCAAATATTCTCCCAGTGTTATGTCTTCCAGTAATCACACCAAACACACACATGTACACATATGCACACATACACAGACGCACACATGGAAAGGTTCAAAGGAGAAACTGTCCTCTAACAACTCCAACCCAAACTGTGAGTTTTTCCAGCAACCTAGATGAAGTAGTGATAAAAATAGACATGAGGGTTAAAGATTTTTAAAGTTCCACTCTTCGTTTACTTCATGTGTAAGATATTTGATGTTCAGTTTGTCTTCTGAAACAGTGATGAAAAAAATGCATTTTGTGTTTGGGCTCCACCTGCTCCTCTCCCTGTCCATCTTTCTCCTGTCCAGGCATCCCATTTTATAAACATTTGCACACGCTGGGTTTTATCCTCATTTTTTCATAGTTTGGTAAATATGCACTTTAATATCCTTTTTATTTTTTCCTCCAATTTTTGTGTTTGTTTCCCTCATTTTCTGGGCATCATATCCAGCCTGGTTTATGTTTCTTTTTGTGTCTGTTTGTTTCAAAATGTTTCCTTTCTTTATAATTATTATTCTCCTTCATTTATTTTCTCATCAGAAAATGGTGTAATGTGTAAAAGAGATCTTCCTTCTATATCTTTAAAATTATTATTTTATGATGTTACAAGATGGGACTCAGGGTATTCCTCAGATATTTCACTGCTGAGTAACCTGCCATTTGTGTTGACCAGGGCTCGCATCATTCTCTCTTCCCTACTGAATCATGTAGAAACTAGTCAGAAGCTTCATGTGCATTCCCCTGTGTGTGTCAGTGTGTCAGTTTGTGTGTTTGTGCGAATATGTGCAATGTGGGGTACATGCACAGAATGCTCCACTGTGCTTGACCATTTTTATTTTGAAATGTCATTTCCAATCCCATCCAACATTTATTACTGGCCTCCCTTCATGGTTTTCTGGGCCACAAAATAAACATGTCAACTCTAAATAGAAGATGATGGCAGCAACCAAGACAGATGGCCATTTATCAGTTTCTTAAAAACTAAAATGTCCTTCTGTGGTTAGACTTGCTTACAACTCTGGCTAGGGGCTGGGAAGAAAGCTGATAGTGGACTGAATGGGATGGAGACTACAGGTTAAAAATACAAAAGATAATTTCTCTGTTAGTGCAAGATAGTCTCAAAGAATGCCAAGTTGAGTCTCCATTCTCTAAAGAAATTTCTCTCAGTCACTGTAATCTAGTGATTCTAGATTCTAAGAAGATTGAATTATAGGTTACATATGTATTATATGGATATTAAAATCTACAGTCATATACTCATGTTTAAGGGCATACATTCTAAAGATGTCCAGTTGCAAAGAGAAATGTAACTTGTTTTATTTTCTATCTGAAAGAAGATTATCACAAATAACTGAACTCTGCTTATGGACAGATTCTCCGGATTGCTAAAGTCAAATATGACAGTGACAAGAGTAATTTGCCAGTCTTCTCATTAAGTATGAACTTTATGCATGTTTTGTTTTCCAGAAACCAGCAGAAGCTGCCAACTTGCCAAATTAAGGGGTGTCCAGATAAACAGGGTTAATATAATCAAGTGATTGCAATGAAATATGACTTCATTGCTGATGGCACACTAGGATTCAAGCAGAGGTCTCCCTTATGAAACCTTACTCTCCGTGGCTTCCTGTGATTATTATAAAATATATTGACTCCTGCCCTTTGCTTTGGCCAATGGAAGGAGTTTGAAAAAAGTGTTTCAAAAACAATTCAAATGCATTACTAATTATGGAATGCTAGCATAGGTTTGGGTTTTATCTGTGAAATAATGGAATTTTCCTGGATTATCTCACAAATAATAAGGCAGGGGTTGATTCTTTTAAAGATCAAGTCATGACACTGTAGGCAGTGATGATGATCAGAACCCTCACAGATATTTCATTATGTCCTTATACTTTTTAATTTCTTTTGTCAATTTTTTCTTTTTTAATTTTTATTTTTCAATTTAAATTTGTAATATTATTTTGTATTGGTGTCAGCTGTACGAAATAGTGGTTAGACAATCATATACTTTACAAAGTCTCCCCATGAGAGTTCCATGTCCTCATATGTTAAAATCTGAAAGACCTGCAAACCAGCAGCTGTTGAGCTAGAATGGTGGATCAGTGCTCATAACTGTAGCCTGTATTACTCCCTTATCTTTGCAGTTGAGGACTATTGGGTTTCAAACCCAGCTGCCCCTAAAGACACAACACTTAGAGCCATGACACATGCAGCAGTTACAAGGTACTGTTTCACTCTGTTTTACTCATAAACAGTCAGCAGAGATGGAGACATAGTAAAACTAATGTGCCCAGATCAAATTTAAAAAAAAAATAACAAAACCATGGGAATTAAAAGAAGTCAATAATTTTCTTCAAGAAGCACTTAGCTTATTAAAGGATTATTTAAAAAATACATTGAGTAAAAGACAGAAAACTGTATTTGAACAATTAAAAATACAAAAATAAATTTTTTTAAAAAAGAACCATTTGAAAAACAAACAAACAAAAAACAATACATTGCTTTCATGAAGTCTGAGTTGTCTTTAGATTAATAGCAGGAAATTATGCCTATCTTTTCTTTAATATAAGGCTTATACTCATCTGAACAGAATTAAGTAAATAATTGAAGTGTTATCTGTGCAATTCAAGTCCCTAAACATATCTTTATCTCAATATTACAAGATGAAAATCTTGGTGGATGTGAATAGGACTTAAATTATCTTCAGAATTGACCTAATTTTATTGTTTTATTTTTATATAACATACAGAGCATGCCTTTTAGAAAAATAAAAAATGACATTATTATTTATTGTAGATTACAAAAGTACGATAAACACTGCATCACGTTTGGCTGATAGAAATCTTTATTGGATTTAGTAGGGCTTCATCTTAATCCCAGCTATCACCAGTTAGACACAGTTGGTGTTACTTTATCTAGAAAATTTGGACTCTAATTTATATAGTCTCTATAGCTCTAAAATTTTAGAGTTTAATAATCTGTTTTCTTTTAATTTAAGTATTGTTAATGTGTTTAGAGATAATTTTTACTGTTTTTCTCCTGTGGCAGTAATGCATACAAATTACTTTCATTGCATGCTTAGTATGAAAATAAAACTCATAGATGGTTATTTAATGATACATTTCTGACAATTTCCCATTTGCAATAAATTTCAGACTTATTGATATTACTTTGAGAAAACTGATTTGTATACTCACTACCATCTCAGCAGAACATCCTTATGTTCTCAATAATGTCCAGCAGATGATATCAAGACATGGATCAGCTAGTGAACACATGGACTTATAAGGAAAATTGACCTGAAACAGTTAAAATTCACAAATAAGTCATACCATGCATGGTATTTTATTTATCAGAAACAACAATGAACACTTACATTATAATTCTCTGCCCAGTGGTCTTGAGGCAGCAGGTTTCTTCTTTCCTATGATCTGTATGACTTTGAAACCCCCTGCAGATATAGGAGCAGATTGCTGAGGGCACTTGGCCAATCTGCTATGTCCACACACTATGCACAAGACTTAGATTGCCAGCCAGGAGAGCATTCACTGTTGAGGAATGGATTGGCTGCCTCTCTAATGAATTTAAAAGAATAAATTTCTCCAGTGATTGGTTTGAGGACTTTCTTCACCTTAAATGGCAAGTGAAAGAAATTGATAGACATTGAAGAGTTAGAAAGAGGACTGTTCCATTCCTGGTGTTTGCTAGTAGTGCACACAGATAACTGTGCTCCCATGATCAGTATCTGATACTTACAGAGTGCTTGCTTTGGGTACCAGGTGCAGGGGCAGGAGGTCTGTATCCAAAGTGCAAAGTACATGGACTAGTTGTCTTTTCTCCTCATGGTACACAGGTAAAACATGAATTTGAGTGCATCTTACATGACACACAGGTTCTTAGCAGTAGGGCAGAGGTATATCATTGACTTGGTCTGTTCATGCTGTTATAACAAAATATCACTGACCTAGTATGTTACAAACAACATAAATTTATTTCTCAAAGTTCTGAAGGTTGGAAGTTCAATATCAAGGTACCAGTATGGTCACATCTGGTGAGAACTGTGTTCTTGGTTCACACAGCCAGCACCTTGTCTGGCATTCTCACATGGAGGAGGGGCCTGAGAATCCCATTGGAACACTAATTCCTTTCATGGGGCTCCACTCTCATGACCTTAGACCCTACAAAACCTCACATCTACTAATAACACTATCTTGGGAGTTAGGAGCCCAACATCTGAGTTAAGGATGGGGGTACACCAACATTTAAGTGTCTCAGTCACATATATGTACCTAAGACCAAGACTCATTTAAGGGTACAAGAGGTGATATGGCACTTATTTTATGCTATTGAGAGAGATTTTTGTTTTCAACTAAAGCAAATATTTTATTTTTGTAAATACTTTTACTACAAACTCTCATATTTCTTCATTCCATATGTCAATACCCTACTCATGCCTCACTCCATCTGAGACTGAGAAAAAAGAAATGTGACATCAACCTGTCCATGGGAGCTGGCCTAAATAATGCCAAGAGCATGGGTTCTTGGGAAATGTAACTAAGCATGAAGCCTGAACAAATTTCATTCATTGTAGAGCCAAGATATTTACCTAATGCCTACATCTAGATCAAAATTAGAGAAAATAACACTCGATCATTTAAGTTACAAAAACTAGCATAAAACTTGAGGCAAAAAAATTGAAAATGCTATTATACAACACTAAGTAATGATATTAATCTTCCTCTTTCTAATTTAAACCCAATGTCCAGTTGTCTGACAACTGTACTTGAACAAAAATAAAAAAAAATAAACTCAATATCCACTAATAACTATGCTCTACTCCCAGAACTTCAGAAGTCCAACATCTGAGTTAAGGATGGAGGTACACCAACATTTAAGTGTCTCAGTCACATGTATGTACCTAAGACAAAGTTCTTATCCCTCTAGCTAGGTCCCTAACTCCTTCCTCTTCCCTCTGAAGGTCATCTCCCATACTTTGCTGAGGTAGAGTTTCACAAAGATGTGAATTAAACTTCATTGCTTCCTAATTTCAGCTTTGCCTGCTCAACAAACCTCTTAAGTCTCTATGTCTCTGCCCCAAACCAGTCTCTCCTCAAAGCCTTTGGTCTCAGATTTCCTCTCCTCCCCCAGTGTTATGTACCTGAAATTTTTTTCCTTCTTCACTAAATTCTTTTCTTCAAACTGCACACATGGTAAAATAGTCTCTCCTTAGATAAATTCTTCCTTGAACTATAGTTCTTCCTGAACTATACTCTAGTGTCGCTTCTCTTTTCTTTCTCATCCAATGTTGTTTAATTATTTAGTAGAGCATCTAGTAGGCACAAGCACCATGCTAACCTTTATAACTCTATAATTAAAATAACAGTTATTCTTTTTCAGACTAAAAACCCACATGCATTTTTAAGTTATAGAATTATAGCAATGAATAATGAATAAAATAAAAATTACAAGAAATTTTACTCCCATACTAAACACTGTTTATCCTGTTTATCAGTCAGCCATTGGTCTATAGCTACACATTGATAATGATGTACTTTCAATATAGATACAGAATAATAAAAAGTGTGCCTTATAAGGTACATACCATTCCCTTTTATAAAAAGTTTGTATTATGAGATGTTTTTCATCCTTTTTAACAGCCCTTATTTTTATATTTACATGTTATTTTTATTTAATCTTTATTGTATTTTTTCCATTACTATTTAGTCCCCTTATACCCACCTCCCCCCAGCAATCACCACACTGTTGGAAAGCACAATTAGTGACAATTCCATAGTGTTCCATGTGACCTGGATACCTGGCTGGTTACCAAAGATTCATGCTGTTAGATTCAAGATCCATTTAGTAAAGTTGGTCTAAGATGTGGCTGCCCAGCTAAGATTATACCTTCATTAATGTAGGACCATGTTGCTAGTTCTCATTAATAATGGTGTGTTACTTCCAGGCCACAAAGAAGTTAGGAAGTAGGAATTCTTCAAGCTCTTTAACTTCCCTCATCTTATGACTTGATATTAATGACCAAAGTCACTTTGGAAGCTATATGGTAAGAATGGCAGAGCCTCTATCAAACTAGGGCCACTAATGACTCCACATAGTAGATAACCATCTTACCCTGATAAGAGTAAGTAGATAATGAAAATCTGAAACTATATGACACTGCTGTAGTGATCAGGCAGGAGACAATAGAAAACCTAACACGGAAGGTGGAACAATGGAGACCCAAGTTATGGTGTGGCAAACCATTTGGTTATATATTTTCAATAAAGTTTAAGGACAATCAGTTTGACTATAGCTCTAGGGGAAAGGTTAATAAGTAGACTATATTGATTGTATGCAGACTGTTCGTTTCCTGGGACTGCCACAAACTGGGCACTTAAAACAACAGAAATTTATTCTCTTACAGCTCCAAAGCCTAGACATCAGAAATCAAAGTACTGGCAAGGCCATGCTCCCTTCTTTTGAGAGCTCTGGGAAGACACCATCTCTGCCTCGTCCACCTCCTGGGGTTGGTCACACCCTTGCATGCCCTTTGATTTCTAGTTGTGTCACTCCAGTCTCTGCCTATGTTTTCACAAGGCTGTTTCCCCTTTCTCCTCACCATAGTCCACATTAATCCAGTATGACCTCATCCTAACTTGGTGCCATCTGCAAAGACTCTATATCCAAATAAGGTCACATTCATAGGTACCAGGAATACAATTGAATCACAAAATAAACACTGAAAAATTATAGGAGGTCAGGCAAAATATGCTTATTTGTAGGCAAAATTAAAAGGGGATAGATATAGTGTTGTTATTTCAAAAGCCAGACTGACTGGGGACACCTTACAGCTTTAACATGTAGAGACTCAGGCTACCAGGGTAGGGAGAGTAGATTCTACATGTAGGAATGCTACACCTGGCAATTTCTTTCAGAGGCACTGATGGCTTGCTGTGCACAAGATATCAGGGTCCCTGTCAACAACAACAACAACAACAACAACAACAACAACAACAAAAACCTGTTGCAGGGACATAACTATTGCAGGTGGGAGAGGAAGAGATGTATTTTACCTCCACCTGGTTAATGAGGGACTGTGACTTCTTCATTCTTCTTCCTCCATCTTCTGACAAAACGTCCATATCAGGATCTTGGGTTCAGTCTGAACTCTTGAATAGAGTACAGACTGTCAACCTGTATCCTTCAATACTTGGATGGAGAAATAAACATGCATTTTGTGAAGCCATTCAAATTTCAGAGTTTATTGCCATGGCCACAAAACATTTTACCTTAGCCAACATGTTAGATGTTTCTTAATTTATTTGAAATGTCCTTGATGGTTATGGATTTTAGATGTTTTTAGGTTTCCACTGTTAAAATAACATTTATGATGTTTAATATGTATCCCTGCTTATTTCTTTAGGATGCATTCCTAAATATGAAATTGGAAAGTTGTGAGATGCTATCAATATCTGTAACACTACAAAAAGAATATTTCAATTTATAGTTATTTCTATCATAATTGTATGATAGTACCACATTTTCACAACATACTTTGCAAAAACTTGCTAAGTTGACAGAAATAAATCATATTTCAAGTGAATTTTGAAGTGCAGTCTGTGTGCGTTATCGATCAGTCTCTTTTCAGTCACTTCTGAACCCATTACAATTCACCTTTCACCCCATAGAGCAAATGAAAAGTTTTTGATAGCCTCTAATGGCTTTTTGGTTATCAAATCAAATAGGCATATTTAATTTTTGGTCTTATTTTAACTTTTTATACTACTTTAAAAGTTAAACACAGACTTTTTCTTCATTGTTATACCCTTCATTTTTGGCTTCAACTATTACTACTACTACTAGTAGTAGTAGTAGTAGTAGTAGTAGTAGTAGTAGCAGCAATAGTAGTATTTCAATGTTTGTGCCCATCCTGTCTGAGTCCTTTTACTTGACCTTTCTTTGCCTCACCCCTTCATTTGTAGTTGCTTGCTGTTCTGCTTTTGTCCTTGGCCATTACATTTTCCATCTCCACCCATGCTCCCAAACCTACCTCTGTATACTGTTGGCTTTCATATCCATGTGGTTAGCTTGACCTCTCACAGAGCCTGTGTCAGGCTTCTTGAGGATAGTCCCTACCTAGATATCCCATAGAGACTTCGAACTAAACAGAACTGAATTCATTATTTCTTTTTCCTTCAAGCCTATGGTATTTTCTTTATTTCCTAAATGTATTGGTTGCTCCACTATTCACTCAATCCCCTAGGCTATTGGAGTCATTCAATCTTCTTAAATATTCATACTCAACTTCATTTGAGTTTCCCATATTTTTCATCCACATCATGTGACCCAAGTTTAGCTAGTCATCACTTAGAATGTAACTTCTTTTGGGTTTCCCTCTTTTGTCAGTTCCCCATTACTTCATTCTCTAATTAACCTCATAATGGTGTCTCTAAAACAATTTCATTGCTCATATTATTAAAGTTTTGTCCTTTTTTTTTTAGCATACAGAATAAAGCCCAATACCCTTATTCAATACAAGGTTCTGTAGGTTTATAGTTTCATCCCACAATCCATAGCACCCATAGACTAGGACATAATGCTCCTTGCTCCTAAGTTTGACCTATTCACATGATGTTTCATGGTGGTGCAGTTGTGCACATGCTTTTTCTGGATGGAAGTTCATTCTTTTCTTCCTCCTTCTTCTTCTTTGATGACTACTATTATTACTATGCTTTGTGAACTCATAGTTATTCAATAAATTTCACTCACTGGTCAGTTGCACTGTGCAGGTTTCTTTCTATTGTATATTAATTTTTTTTTATCTGTGCTTCTATTGTTACCTAGATCACACTGTGTTGTTTTTAATCTGCTTGGCCCTCTGAGCAAAGACCTGTATCCAAGGAATGCAGCAGAGTTCTGTCATATATTCAGCATGTTGTACATATTTGTTGAAGTAACAAAAACTCAAATCAATAAAGATTAAAGGCCAATCCTCTGATACATAGAACTTTCATTTCAAGGTAGGTCTCATAAATTTTTGTGAATCTAGGTTTTTCCTAACTCCTTGACCAGAAAAATTTATTAGGAAATGTGTGTATAAAAAAAATGTAGAACCAGTTTAGTCAATTTCACTGCCATTTAATCAGTTAAGTCTCAGGGACAGTGGGTGGGAGGCAAAGAGAGAATGATAAACATCACACAATCAAAATGTCAGTATTTGGAGGAAACTGAGCCATAGAAAGTTTTCTTTTAAATAATTTTGCCTAAATTACTATGTGGTACATGATCAAGTGAGGATTAGAACTCAGACAGACACTAGAGCTTTGCTCTTAGCTGCTGCGCTTAGTGGCCATTGTATGGGGAGAAGTGGTTGGGATTGTGCTTGGAAGGCTGTCACAAAGTCTAAAGAATGTAAACATGGAAAGTCTGAGACATTTTTCAAGCAGGATTGAGAAAAATGGTGGAATGTTGAGGGGGTGGTAGCCACCTCTGATATGGCTCCAGTGACCCCCTCCTGGGATTGACACCCTGTTCCCTATTGTCGTGATTCTAAAAACAAAACAAAACAAAAACAAAACAAAAAACAACAAAAAATGTATCGTCTATTTCTCCTCACTGTTCCCCTGTGCTTGTTTTAGGGGAGAAAGGATTTGGATATGTAGCTAGTGGTAGCCTCAGGCCACCAATCTGTGGTGGCCAAATTCTGCCTACAGTTGCGAAGAAAGCTTGGAAGTTGATTCTGCCTCAGCTGAACCCTGAGATGACTGTGGCCCTGGCTGACATTTGATCGCAGTGTTGTGGGAAACCCTTAGTAGAACACTGGATGAAGCCATGTCCAGATGCCTGAGCACAGGAACTGTGAAATGAGAAGTGTGTGTTGTTTAGGCTAATGCAATTAAAGCAGGAGATTCCATAAAACACATATATTGTGAGATATATCAATACTCTTATACTTTCGTGATGACTTCAGTTATTTGTTCAAATAAGCCAAGGTATTTATATGTGTGTGTGCATGTATGTGTATGTATATATATATACCTTTATTTTTAATATGTTATGTTTTTATTTTTATTTAGTTTATTTTTCAATTACAGTTTATTTTAAATATTATTTTGTATTGGTTTCAAGTATACCAATCAGGTATACTAATCACTGTGTCTAATCAGCACATTGATTAGACAACCATATAGTTTCTTTTCTCTTTTCAAAGGAACAAGTACTTTCATTTTTATTTTTTAAAGAGTTTATTTATTTATTTTTTTAGAGAGAGGGGAAGGAAAGGATAAAGAAAGAGAGAAACATCAATGTGTGAGTGATACATTAATGAGTTGACTCTCTGATGCCCCCACCTAGGGACCTGGCCTACAATCCAGTCATGTCTCTTGACTGAGAATCGAACCAGCAACCTTTTGTCAGGCTGGCACTCAATCCACTGAGTCACACCAGCTGGCTATAATCATATAGTTTTCAAAGTGTTTCCCCAATATTGCTAGGACTCACCTGATACTGCACATAGTTATCACATTATTGACTATATTGCCTATGCTGTACTTTACAATCCAATGACTATTTTGTAATGAGCATTTGTACTTAATGCCTTCACTTCTTTCACCCATCCTTCCAATGCCCCTCCCATATGGCAACCATCAGTTGGGGTCACACTCTCTGTGTCTAGGAGCCTGTTTCAATTTTGTTTGTTCATTTATTTTGTTCTTGAGATTCAAATATATGTGAAATATATGGTATTTGTCTTTTTCTGACTTATTTTACTTAACATAATACCCTCCAAGTCCATTTATGCTATGGCAAATGGTAAGGTTTCAATTTTTTTATGGCTGAATAATATTCCACTATATATGTATATATATTGCATATGTACATTTCATATGTAAATTTCATATATACATTTCATATATATATATATATGCATATATATATATATAATCTCACAGCTTTTTTATTACTGCTATTTATGGGCATTTGAGTTGTTTCCATAGTTTGGCTATTGTAAATAATACTACAATGAACATAGGAGTGCATACATACTTTTGATACTGTTTTGGGTTTCTTCAGATATATATCCAGAAGCAGTATTGCTGAATCATAAGGCAGTTTCACTTTTAATTGTTTTGAGAAACCTCCATATTGTTTACCACAGTGGATACTCCAATCTACGTTCCCACCAACAGTGCATGAGGATTTCCTTTTCTCCATGTGCTAGCCAGCCTTTGTCATTTATGGATTTATTGGTGATAGTCATTCTGAAAGGCTTGAGGTAATTTTGTATTATAGTTTTAATTTAGATTTCTCCAACAATAACTGATATTGAATATCCTTTCACCTGTCTATTGGCGGTCTGTATGTCCTCTTTGGAGAAGTGTCTATTCAGGTCTTTGGTACAATTTTTAATTGGATAGCTTTTTTTTTGGTGTTGAGTAGTATGAGATCTTTATAAATTTTGAATATTAATTTCTTAGAAGATATATCATTGGTGAAAATCTTTCATTCAGTAGGTTGCTTTTCATTTTTTCAATGGTTTCTTTTGCTGTGCAAAAACTTTTTGTTTTTCATGTTGTCCCATTTGTTTATTTTTTTCTTGTTTCTCTTTCCCTAGAAGATATATCAGGAATGATATAAATAGGAGAAATGTGAAATATTTCAATGCTTATATTTTCTTCTAAGAGTTTTATGGTTTTGAACTTTATATTTAAATTTTTAATCCATTTTGAGTTTGTTTTTTTATATGGCATAAAATGGTTGTCTAGTTTCACTTTTTTCCGTGCTTCTGTTCACTTTCTCCAGTACCATTTATTGAATAGACCCTGTTTACCCCATTGTATGTTCTTGCCATCTTTATCAAATCTTAACTATGTAGGTGTGGGTTTATTTCTGGGCTCTCTATTCTGTTCCACTGATCTACATTCATGTTTTTGTGGGAGTGTCATGCTGTTTTGATTACTGTAGCCTTATAGTAAAGTTTGATATCAGGTAACATGATATCTCTGGCTTCATTCTTCTTTCTCAAAGTTGCTATGGCTATCTGAGGTTATTTGTGGTTTTACATAAATTTTTGGATTATTTGTTCTAATTCTGTGAAAATATCATTGTTATTTTGATAGAAATTGCATTGAATCTATATATTGCCTTGGGTAGTCTGGAAATTTTAATAATGCTAATTCTTCCTTACCATGAGCATGGTATATACTTTCACTTATTTGTATCTTCTTCAATTTCTTCCTTCAGGGTCATAATGTTTTCAGTTCAGATATTTTACCCCCTTAGTTAAATTGATTCCTAGGCATTTTATTTTTTGGTTTTGCAATTGAAATATGATTGCTTTTCCTTTTGATAGTTCATTATTGGTGTAAAAAAATGCAACTGGTTTCTGAATAGTTGTATTCTGCTACTTTGCTGAATTCATTTATCAGTTCTAGTAGTTCTTTGGTGTAGTCCTTAGGGTTTTCTATATGCAGTCATGTCATTTGTAAGTAATAATAGTTTTACTTTTTCCTTCCTAATTTTGATGCCTTTTATTTCTTGTCTGATTGCTGTAGCTAGGACTTCCAGTATTACATTGAATAAGAGTGGTGAAAGCAGACATTTCTGTTTTGTTTTTATGTTTTTTTTCTTTTTTTACACCTTGAGTAGAATATTGGTTCTGGGTTTGTCGTATATGACCTTTATTATGTTGTTTTTTTTTCCCCTCTATTCACACTTTTCTGAATTTTTAACATAAATGGGTACCGGACATTGTCAAATATTTTTCTGCATCTATTGATATGATCATATATGATTTTTATTCTTCATTTTGTTTATGTAATTTATCACAGTAATTGATTTGTGAATATTGTACCAACCTCGCATAACCAGAATAAATCCCACTTGATCATGGTGTATGATCTTTTCAATACATTGCTGAATTCAGTTTTCTCTTCTTTTTTCTTTTTTTAACTTTATTGTTGTTCAAGCACAGTTTTCTGCCTTTTCCCCCACTTCTCCACCCCACCCCAGCCATCCCCACCTCCCTCCACTGATTCCACAAAAATGAATTCAGTTTTCTAATATTTTATAGAAGTTTTTGCTTGTGTTTTCAGGAATATTGGCCTATAGTTTTCATTTTTGTAGTGTCTATTTTGTTTTGGAATTAGAAAAATGCTGCCATCATAAAATAAACTTGAGAGTCTTCCTTCTTCAATTTTTTGGAATCATTTGAGAAAGATAGGTGTCATTTCTTTGATTGTTTGTTCAAATCTTCCCATAGATCCATCCAGTCCAGGACTTTTGTTTGCTGGGAACTTTTTGATTATTGCTTTGATTCCATTAGTTGTAATCAGTCTATTTAGGTTTTCTGTTTCTTAATATTTTTAATTTTCTTATTGAATTTGTTGGGATGATATTGATTAATAAAATTATATAGATTTCAAGTGTACAATTCTATAACACATATTATATATATAATATGTGTTATATATATATATATTACTATATATATACAGTAATATATATATATATTACTGTGTATTCCACCACCAAAAGTTAAGTCTCCTTCCATCACCACTTTTTCACTTTACCCTTTTTACCTCTCCTGACCCCCTTTCTCTCTTGTAATCATCACTGTTATTTGTGTCTATGAAATTTTTTGTTCAATCCCATAACTTTTTTACCTAGTCCCCTATCACCCTTCTACTCTGACAGCTGTCAGTTTTCCTTATCTATTTATCTGTTTCTATTTTGCTTGTTAGTTTATTTTGTTCATTAGATTGCACATATAAGGACAATCATGTATTTATCTTTCTCTGACTAGCTTATGTCACTTAGCATAATACTGTCCAGGTCTATCAATGCTGTTTAAAGAGTAAGATAGCCTCTCTCTCTACAGCAGAGTAGCCTTCCATCATGTAAATTTTCCACAGCTTTCTTCTTTTTTTCCCTCACTGGAGGACATGTTTATTGATTCTAGAGAAAGGGGAAGGAAGGGAAAGAAAGAGAGGGAGAGAAACATAGATACAAGAGAGAAACATAGGTCGGCTATCTCTCACATATGTCCCAACCAGGTACTGAACCCACAACCTGGATAAACACCCTGACCAGGAATCGAAACTGTGTCCTTCTGCTTCACCAGATGATGGTCTAACCAACTGAGCCATGCAGGCCAGGGCAATGTACCACAGCTCTTTTGTCCACTCATCTACTGATGGACACTTGGGCTGCTTTCAAATCTTGGATATTATAAAGAACACTACAATAAACATGGTGGTGCATATTTTCTTTTGAATAAGTGTTTATGTGATTTGTTTTGTTTTGTTTTGTTTTGTTTTATATAATCCCAGAAGTAGAATTCCTTTGTCACAAATCAGCTCTTTTTTTATTTTTTTGTGGAAACTAGATACTGTTTTCCACAGTGGCTGCATCAATCTGCATTCCCACAAGGACACCCTTTTCCCCATATCACTTATTTGTTGATTTATGAAGATAGACATCCTTACAGGCATTAGTGATATCTCATTATAGTTTTAATTTGAATCTCTCTGATGATTAGCGATGTTAAGCATTTTTTATATTTCTATTGGCCATATTGGATGTCCTCTTTGGAGAAGTGTCAGTTCAGGTCCTTTGCTCATTTCTTAGTTGGATTCTTTGTCTTTTTGGTATTAAGTTGCATATGTTCTTTATAAATTTTGGATATTAACCCTTTATCAGATATATCATTGACAAATATGTTTTTCCATTTACTAGGTTGTCTTTACATTTTTTGATGGTTTCTTTGCTGTGCAAATATATTTTAGTTTGATGTAGCCTCTTTTGTTTATTTCTTTTCTTTTGTTTTCCTTGCCCAAGTAGATATATTAGACAAAATACTATTACAAGAAATGTCTGAAATTTTACTACCTATGTGTTTATCTAGAATTTTTATGGTTTTGAGCCTTATATTTAAGGCTCAAAAATTTAATTATTTTAATTCTTTAAACCACTTTTAGTTTATTCTTGTGTATGGTATAAGAAGATGGCCTAGTTTCCTTTTTTTGCATGCATTTGTCCAATTTTTTCAACACCACTTACAGAATAGACTGTCATTATCCAACTGTTTGAGGAAAGACCCAAAAATGGAACGTATTTATTCAAAAATTATGTATTTAACTTTACATGTTTAAACATTAGTCACCTTTAAAATACTCTTCATTTGATGAAATGTACCTATGGAGACATTTTTTCCACTGCTCAAAAGAGTTTTTGAACTCATCAATTTGGATGCCTTTTAGTGCTTCTGCTACTTTTTGTTTCAGCTCTTCCACATCGCAAAATGCTTCCCTTTGAAGGTTTATTCATCTGGGGAAATGAGAAAAAAGTCACTCAGGGCAAGATTGGGTGAATACAGAGGTTGGAGAACAAGGGGTGATGCCATTTTTGGTCAAAAATTGCCAAACACTCGGTGCGGTACAAGAAGGTGCATTCATAAATCACCTATTGTGAAATGTGCAAATATGTGAGTCTTCAAAAAAAATTCACTGAAGCTGAATGCAGCCTCTCACAATGTCAGCTGGCACACTAATAACAGAGTGGTTCCTGGAATACTCACCTATTGGGGGAAACCTGTACTACAAGGGGCCCACCCTACATAAGATAATTCATTTTTTAGGGTCCCCCCTCTTATGTCCTGCCTCCTTTGTCAAATATCAATTTAGCATAACATCATCGGTTTATTTCTGGGCTCTCTATACTTTTCTATTGATTTATATGTCTGTTCTTATACCTGTATCATGCTATTTTGATTAGTTGTTTTTGTAGTATATTTTGATATCAGGTGGTATGATTCATCCACCTTTGTTCTTCTTTCTCGATTGCTGTTGACATTGAGGGTCTTTTGAGGCTTTATATACATTTTTGAACGATTTGTTTTAGTTATGTGTCATATGTTATTGGTATCTTGATAGGAACTTCATTGAATATATAGATTGAATAATATGGACAATTTAATGATGTTAATTCTACCTATCCATGAACACAGTATATGCTTTCACTTATTTGTGTTTTCCTCATTTTCTTTCTTCAGTATCTTTTTAAAAGTATATTTTATTGATTATGCTATTATAGTTGTCCCATTTTTTTCTCCCCTTTACTCCTTTCCACCCTGTATCACCTTCTCCTATCAGTATCCCCCGCACCCACCCCGAATCTTAATTCACTTCTATGGGTCATATAAGTTCTTTGGCTTCTCCATTTCCTATACTAATTCTTAACCTACCAATTATGCTTCTTATTCCCTGTACCTTTTCTGCCATTCTCCTCTCTTCCCCTTCACCACTGAAAACCTTCCATGTGATCTTCATTTCTGTAATTCTGTTCCTGTTCTAGTCATTTGCTTAGTTTGTTTTTGTTTTTTTAGGTTCAGTTACTGATAGTTGTGAGTTTGTTGTCATTTTACTGTTCATACTTTTAATAATTTTCTTTTTCTTGAAAATTCCCTTTAACATTTCTTATAATAAGGGTTTGTGGTGATGAACTCATTTAACTTGACCTTATCTGGAAAGTACTTTATCTGCCCTTCCATTCTAAATTATAGAGAATCATTGGACTAGATTCTCTGTCCAATCATTTGTTGGATACAGTAATCTTGGATGTAGGTCCTTCCCTTTCAAGACTTCAAATACTACTTTCCAGCATCTTCTTGCCTGTAAGCTTTCTTTTGAGAAATTAGCTGATAGTCTTATGGGAACTCCTTTGTAGGCAACTCCTTTTCTCTTGCTGCTTTTAAGATTCTCTCTGTCTTTAATCTTGGATAAATTAATTATGATGTGTCTTGGTGTGTTCCTTCTTGGATCCAATTTCTTTGGGGCTTTCTGAGCTTCCTGGACTTCCTAGAAGTCTATTTCCTTCATCAGATTAGGGAAGTTTTTCTTCATTATTTTTCCAAATAAATTTTAAATTTCTTGCTCTTCCTCTTCTCCTTCTGGCACCCCAATGATTCTGATGCTGGAATGATGCAAGTTGTCCTGGAGATTCCTAGGCCTTTACTCATTTTTTTAGATTCTTGTTTTTTTTTTTTTATTTCTGTTCTGGTTGAATGTTTATTTCTTCATTCTGTTCCAAATTAAAGTTTTGTGTCCAAATTTCCTTCCCTTTGCTGTTGGTTCCCTATATATTTTTCTTCATTTCACTTTGCATAGCCTTCACTTATTCCTCTACTTTGCATCAATACCAAATCATTTCTGTGAACATCCTTATCACTAGTGCCTTGACCTCTGCATCTGATAGGTTGTCCATCTCCACATTGCTTGGTTCTTTTTCTGAAGGTTTGATCTGTTCTTTCATTTGGGCCATATTTCTTTGTCTTGGTGCACCTGTTATATTGTAAGGAGTGGAGCATTAGGTATTGCCAGGGTGGGGCAACCCACTTTGCTACATTGTGGTTCTGTATGTGGGGGAGAGGGAACAATGCCACTTGCTTGGGTCTCCCCCACTTTCAGTCACTTCCCCTGATACCCACAAGGCAATTGGGCCCTTCTGGTGCTAATTCAGTATCTTATAATTTTCTAAGTAAAGGTATTTTATATCCTTGGTGAAATTTATAATGGATATTATTTTTGATGCAATTATAAATAAAGTTTTCTTAGTTTCATTTTTGATAGCTAATTATTGGTTTATAAAAATGAAACTGATCTTTTAATATTAAATTTGTATCCTGATAGATTACCAAATTGATTTATCAGTTCTAGCTGATAAGTCTTTAGGATTTTCTATATACAGTATCATGTCATCCACAAATAATGACAATTGTACTTCGTCTTTTCAAATTTTGATCCTTTTTTCTGTTCTAGTTGTTGGTGATAGGACTTCCAGTACTATATTAAATAAGAGTGATTAATCAGACACCCCTGACTTGTTCCTGATCTTAAGAGAAATGCTTTTTGTTTTTGCCCATTGAGTTTGTTTTTTGCATGGGTTTCTCATATATAACCTTTATTATGTTGAGGTATGTTCCCTCTATTCCCACTGTGCTGAGAGTTTTTCTCATAAATGAGTACTGGATTTTTATCAAGTGCTATTTCTGCATCTGGTGATATGAGCATGACTATTTTTAATAATTTTATTTATTTATTTGTTTGTTTGTTTTTGTTCAGTTATAATTGTCCTGCATATTTTCCCCATTTCTCATCCCTACCCAGCTTCTCCAACCCCACAGTCACCCCCACATTGGCCATGTATGTGCGTCTTCTATTGGTGTTCTTTTGTTTGTTCCTGCCTCTTCTTTCCCCTGTTACCTTCTTCCCCTCCTCTCTGGTCACTGACCATTTGTTTTTTACTTCCAAGTCTCTGGTTCTATTTTGCTTATTTGTTTTTGTAGATTAGTTTCCACATATAGGTGAGATCATATGACTTTTATCCTTAATTTAGTTTATGTGGTGTAACAGATATATTGATTTGTGAATATTGTACCATCCTTGCATCCCTTGAATAAATCCCACTTGATCTTGGGTATGTGATCTTTTTAATGTGTTGCTGAATTAAGTCTGCTCAGATTGTGTTTAGGATATTTGCATCTCTTTCATCAGGAATATTAGCTTATAATTTTCTTTTTGCTGTGTCTTTATCTGGCTTTGGAATTAAGATAATGCTGGCTTTGTTTAGTGAGCTTTGGAGTCCTCCTTCCTCTTGAACTTTTTAGAATGGTTTGAGAAGGATAGGCATTAATTCTTCTTGAATGTTTGGTAAAATTAACTATGAAACCATCTGGTCCAAGACATTTGTTTGCTGAGAATGTTTTATTACAACTTTAATTTCTTTAGTTGTAACTGGTCTATTCAGATTTTCTGATTTTTCTTGATTCACTTTTGGAAGATTATGCATTTCTAGGAATGCATTTTATTCATATTGTCCAATTTGTTGGCATATAATTGTTGGTAATATTTTTTAATTTGTTAAATCATTTTTATTGTTATTCTGTTGTAGTTGTCCCAATTTTCTCCCTTTGCCTTCCTCTGCCCATCCCAGCCCCTGCTCCCACAGATAATTCCCAAACTGATGTCCATGTACATGGGTCATTCATACATTTTCATTGTCTAGTCTATTCCTCTTGTTTTCAGTATTATCCTGCTCTTCTCCCTCTGGTCACTTTCAGTCTTTATTTATAATTTTATTTGGATCCTTTCTCCATTTTTTTCTTGATGAATCTGGTTAAAGGTTCATCAATCCTATTTTCATTTTCAAAGAACAAGTTCTTGATTTCACTGATCATTTGTATTTTTTGGACTCTATTTTTTATTTTTTGCTCTAATGTTTATTATTTAGTTTCTTCTACTCACATTGGGCTTTTTTTTTTCTAGTTACTTTAATTGTAAACTGAGATAGTTTATTTTTGATTTTCCTTGTTTCTTAAGGTGGGCCTGTAATGTTGTGAATTCCCCTCTTAAGACTGCATCTGCCATCCTATAGATTTTAAGTTGTGTTCTCATTTTCATACCTTTTGATTTCTTCTTTGATCTTGTTATTAATCCATTCATTGTTTAGCAATTTGATATGTAGCCTCCATGTACTTGCATATTTTTCTGTTTTTTTTTCTTGTATTTGATTTCTAGTTTCATACCATTATATTCAGAGAAGATGATTGATATGATTCCAATCTCCTTAAATTTACTGAGATTTGTTTTGTGTCTTGACATGTAGTCACTCCTAGAAAGTGTTATATACTTGAAAAGAATGTACATTCTTCTGTCTTGGAGAGAAATGCTCTGAAAATATCAATTAAATCCATCTTATCTAATGTGTTATTTAAAGCCATTGTTTCCTGTTGAATTTTCTGTCTAGAAGTTCTGTCTATTAATGTCAATGCATTGTTAAAATTCTCTAATATGACTCTATTGACTATTGATCTTTCCCTTCATAAATCAAGATTTGCTTTATGTATTTAGGTGCTATTATTTTGGGTGAGTAAATGTTTACAAAGATTATATCCTCTGGATGGATTGATCCCTTTATCATTGTGCAGTGCCCTTCTTTGTCTCTCATTATATTCTTTGTGTCAAAGTGTATTTAATCAGATATAGGTATTGCTAGCCCACTGTTTTTTTCATTGCATGAAATATCTTTTTCCATGCCCTTACTTTTAGCTTGTGTGTATTTTTCATTCTGAAGTAGTTCTCTTATAGAAAACATATATATAGCTCTTGTTTTCTTACCCATTCAGCTGTTCTATGTCTTGATTGGAGCATTTAAGCCATTTACATTTAGAGTATTGACAGATATGTATTTATTGCCACTTTATTCTTTATAAGCATGTTTTCTGTTTTGCTTCTTCTTCTTAAAGAAGACCCTTTACTATTTCTTATATTACTGGTTTAGTGATAATGAACTCCTTTACCTTCTTGTCTGGGAAGCTCTTTATTTCTTCTTCAAATTTAAATTACAGCCTTGCTGAGTAAAGTAGTGTTGATTGTAGGTCTTTGTCTTTCATCCTTTTGAATATTTCCTGTCAATCCCTTCTCACATGAAATGTTTCTGTCTTTCTCTTGGTGTTCTTAAGCTTCTCCCTTTGTCTTTAACCTTTGTCATTTTAGTTATGTGTCTTGGTGTGGACCTCTTTGGGTCATTTTGTTTGGGATTCTCTGGCCTTCTTGAACTTGTGTCTTTTCCCTTCACCAGGTTAGGAAAGTTTTCAACCATTATTTCTTCATATGAGCTCTAGATTCATTGCTGTACTTTGCTTCCTGGTACCCCTATAATGCAGATGTTTCACTTCATGTTGAGCTAAAGTCCCTTAAACTAAATGAGAATTTTTAAAAATTCTTGTTTTATTTTGTTGATCTGATTGGATGTTTTCTGCTACTTTGTCTTCTAAATCACTGATTCAATTCTTTGCTTAACATACTATTTATTCCTTGTAGTGTATTCTTTATATAGCATATTATTCCTCCTAGTTATTCTTCACTTATGATTGGTTCTGATTTATGCTGTCCTTTTTCTTGCTGCTGTAGTTCTCAATAAGTTCCTTATAGGTCTTCTTGAGTTTCTTGATCATCCTTATAATCACTTTTTGAACTTTATATCTGGTAAATTGGGGCATGTTCCTTTTTTATATATGTTGGCTACCTCTTTGTGTTTGTTTCTGTTTTTGGTTGGTTTGCCATGTCTCTCAGTCTTGGTATTGTGCCATTATGTAGTGGGTGTCCTGTGGGATACAGAGGCGCAGTCTCTGTGATCACATGATCTGGGTGTGTCTACAATGCCCCTAGTGCAGGGTATGTGAGCCTTCCTATTTTAACTGAGTCTTGATTGTTGTTGGCCTGTTATGCCTAGGGTCAATCCTCAGGTTGTGTGACTTTGAGGATTGATCTTGACCACAGTGTACAAGCTATTACGCAAGTGCTGGCCACGCAATGTGGAATTTACCCCAGCAGGATCCAGTGTCTGAAAAGATCTCCCTTTGGATATGACATTTGTGAAGCTAATTGGATCCTGCTGTGATGTTCTCTGAAGCTGGACCCTGGGTGTGTTGGTTGTGGGGTCAACATCCGATGCTGCCTGTAACTGGCCCTGGGCAACCTGTTTGGATCTACAAAGTGATCCAGAGTTTGTCATGCCTCTGCTGAACTCAGGTGTGTGTGTGAAGGACCAGCCTGTGCACCAATGCCAACTTCCACCACCAAGTTTGGGAGCAGGTCAGCAAAGGCATAAAGAACCCTGAGATATACCATCTACCTTCACCTGCTTGCTGCCTGTTAGGCTCAGTCACTGAAAGAGTGTGTGGTAGTATTCAAGACATGTGAGGTAATATTCTCACTGAGTCACCAAGTAAGGTGAGTGGTACAGAATACAGATTCAAATACAGCAACTGTGCTGGTTGAAGGCTACTCTTCAATATCTCATGGTACACAGAGGTCAGCCACCACCTTTGAGGTGTCCATGGATCTTTGTGGTGGGACAGGTTCTCAAGAAGTTGTCAGGGTGAGGTGAGGAGAATTTACCAGGTCCAAATAGAACAAGATTTCACTGTGTGAATGGAGGGCTATGCACAGGAATGGTGATATCAGTCAGACAAGCAAGGGAAAAATGGCTTCTCCTCAAGAGTCACAGAAATCAGTTTTTCCAAGACTCTACTCAGACCTCCTGGAGAGTCTTCTGAGTTGTAGCACCAGACTGACTATAGCCCACTGACATATTCTGGAACACCAGCTGGGCAGGTTGGAAAAACCATGAGTCGTGAGAATAGAGAAAGGAAATTATTAGTGATGGAAATTATTAGTGATAATATTTGAATACTTCTTAATATGGGTGTTAAAATATCATATTTTATTATTCAAATATTTGTGTACCAACAATAGTTTCTTTAAATGTTTATTCATTACTGAAAAAAAGTTAGAGTAGCAATACTTACATCAAACAAAATAGACTTCAAAACAAAAACCATAAAAAAGACACTGAAGGATACTTCATAATTCTCAAAGGAAAAATCTATCAAGAAGACATAAACATTATAAACATATATTCTCCCAACATAGGAGCATGAAAATATATAAGGAAAATCTTGCAGAACTTCAAGAAAGATACAGACAACAACACACTTATATTAGGGGATTTTTACACCTCACTGTCAAAAATGGATATATTGGCTTCATACCACAGAAGCAAAGAACAATTTCATTTCACATGCACATGGAAGATTATTAAAGATAGAACACATGATAGGACACAAATCAAACCTCAACAGATACCAGAAAATTTAAATCATATCAAGCATTTTCTCTGATCACAGGGGACTGAAACTAGGAACCAACTTCAAAGAAAAAATTAAAATCCCTAAAATTGTAGAGATTGAATGACACGCTATTATTAAACAATGAATGAATTAAGAATGAGATCAAGGAACAAATCAAATACTTCTGTAAACAAATGAAAATGAACACGCAATAGGACAAAACTTATGGGACACAGAGAAGGCAGTCCTGAGAGGGAAGTTCATAGCAACACAGGCCTACCTAAAAAAGATAGAAACATTTTGCATAAACAACCTAAACTTACATTGGCATGAATTGGAGAAACAACAACAAACCAAACCCAGAGCCAGTAGAAGGAAAGAAATAACCAAGATCAGAGCAGAATTAAATGGCATAGAGATTAAGAGAACAATTGTTAGAGCAATAAACCCAGGAGCTGAATCTTTGAAAAGATGAAGAAAATCAACAAGCCTTTAAGCAGACTCATCAATAAAAAAAGAGAGGGTACTAAATAAACAAAATCAGAAATGAAAGAGGAGGAATTACAACTGATACCACAGAAATACAAAGGATTTTAAGTTGTTCAAATTACTATAAACAACTATATGCTAAGAAGTTTGGAAGCTTGGGTGAAATGGACACATTTCTACAAAAATAGAACCTTCCAAAACTGAATGAGGAAGAAGCAGAAAGCTTGAACAGACTGATAACAGCTGGTGAAATCAAAGCTGTAATCAAAAAAGCTCTTGGCACACAAAAGCCCTGGACCAGACAGTTTCACAGGAGAATTTTACACAACATTTAAGGAAGAATTAACTGCTTTTCTTCTTAGACTACTCAGAAAATCCAAGAAGAGGAAAGATTCCCAAACTCCTTTTATGAAGCCAGCATCATATAATGCCAAAACTAGATAGAGACAGAACAAAGAAAAAACTTCAGGCCAATGTCACTGATGAACATAGAGGCAAAATACTCAAGAGAATATTGGCATACTGCTTCCAACAATATGTTAAAAATATCATACACCATGACCAAGTGGGATTCATCCCAGAGGTGCAAGGATGGTACAATATTTGCCAATCAATAAGCGTAATACATTACATAACCAAAGGAAAGGCAAAAATCACATGACCAAATCAAGAGATGCAGAAAAAGCACTTGAAAATGTACAGCACCCATTTCTGATAAAAAACATTCATCAAAATGGGAGTAAAGGAAGCATTCCTCAACATACTAAGGGTCATATACAAGAGACCTACAGCCAACATCTAACTCAACAGGGAAAAACAAAAAGGTCCCACTCAGATCATGAACAAGACAAGGATGTTCACAATCACCACTCTATTCAACATAGTATTGGAAGTCTTAGCCACAGAGATTGGACAAGAAAGAGAAATAAAAGGCATCCAAATTGGAAAGAAGGACATAAAACTGTCACTATCAATGATATGATAGTGTACATAGAACACCATATAAATCGTACCAAAAAAAATATGTGACATAATAAATGAATTTGGCAAAACAACAGGGGTCAAAGTCAATATTTAGATAACAAACAAATTTTTATACACGAACAATGAAAGATTAAAATCAGAAATCAGAAAGTATACCATTTGCTATAGCAAGAAAAATAAAGTAGCTAGAAATAAAACTTACCACAGAGGTGAAAAATCTATACTCAAAAAATACTGAAGAGAGAAATTAAAGAAGACAAAAATAAATTGGAGCAAATACCATGTACATGGATTGAAAGAATCAACATCATCAAAATATCCATATTACCCAAGGTAATTTATAGACTCAAGCAATCTCTATAAAAATACCAATAACATATTTCACAGATATAGAACAAACATTTCAAAAATTTATATAGAAACATAAAAGACCCTGAATAGCTGCAACAATTTTGAGAAAGAAGAACAAAGTAGGAGGAATCACAATACCTGATGTCAAACTGTATTACAAGGCCACAGTAGTCAAAGCAGTATGATACTGGCATAAGAATAGACACAGACCAATGGAACAGAATAAAGAGCCCAGAAATAAACCCAAGTCTCTATGTTCAGTTAATATTGGACAAAGGGGGCAGCAGCAAAAATATAGAGTAAAAGTAGCTTCTTTAAAAATGGTGTTGGGTGAGCTAGATAGTTACATGCAAAAAAATGAAACTTGATTACCAACTTACACCATACACAAAAATGAACTAAAGATGGATGAAAGACTTAAACAGATATTGTGACACCATAAAAGTCCTAGAGGAGACCATAGGCAGGAAAATCTCAAATATCACACACAGGAATATTTTGACTGATATGTTCACTAGAGTACGGGTCATGAAAGAAAGAAAAAACAAATGGGATATTACCAAAATAAAGAACTTCTGCATGGCTAAAAAAAAAAATTTCAAAATGAAAACAGAAGCAACAGCATGGGAAAACGTATTTGCAAATTATACCTTGGACAAGGGCTTGATCTGTAAAATATATTAAGAATTCACAGGATTCCACACACACAAAAAAAACAAACAACTCAATTAAAATTGTGCAACAGACTTGAACAGACACTTTTTCTAAGAAGGACATCCAGAGAACCCAGAAACCAATGGAAAGATGCTCATCATCACTAGCCATCAGAGAGATGCAAATTAAAATCACAGTGAGATACTACTTCAACTAGTGAGAATGGCCATAATAAACAAATCAACAAACAACAACTGTTGGAGAGGTTATGTATAAATGAAAACCTTAGTGCACTGTTGGTGGGAATGTAGACTGGTGCAGCCACTGTGGAAAACAGTATGAATTTCTTCAGAAAATTAAAAATGGAACTGCTTTTTGACCCTGCATTACCACTGTTGGGATTATACTCTAAGGATACTGAAACACCAATTCAAAAGAACCTGTGCACCCCAATGTTCATAGTAGCACAATTTACAATAGCCAGGTGCTGGAAGAAACCTAAGCACCCATCAGGAAATGAGTGGATCAAAAAACAGTGGTACATTTACACAGTGGAACATTATGAAGAAGAACAACAGAGTCCATACCCTTCACGATAGCACGGATGCAACTGGAAAGCATTATGCCAAGGGAAATAAGCCAGATTGTGAAAGAGAAATATCACATGATCTCAACTTTAAGTGGAACCTAATCAACAAAACAAACAAGGATGCAAAATACAACCACAGATATTGAAGTAAAGAACAAACTGACAATAACCAGAGAGAAGGAGGGAAAGGGATAACCGTGGATCATAGGGGGAGGGTCATCAAGGAACATGTGTAAAGAACACATGCACAAAGCCAAAGGGGGTAGGTTGAAGGATGGGAGGTGGGGATGGTTGGGGAGTGGGAGTGTGGTGGGGAGAAAATGGAGACAACTGTACTTGAACAACAATAAAAAAAGAAAAAATAAATAAATATTTATTCATTCCTGGTATATGTAGAGGCATGATAATTATAAATGAATGTCTAAATGATCAAAAAATGATATACATTATAATTAATTATAAAGTAATTATACTATGAGTTAAATAAATTTCAATTATTTGGTAGGTAGAAGATCAAGGAGACTGTACTAATACATTTCACAGTTTTCCTACCATAGAAGTTCACACCACAAACTCAGGGAGTCATAACATCAATTAAAGAATTAGAGGCAAACAAGAAGAGTCTCACAAGTAATGAGAAGACTAAGAAGCAACCCCAAATGAAAGAAAAGGAGGAATCCTAAGAAACAATGATAAATGAAATACAGGCAAGTGAACTGTCAAATGCTGAGATCAAAACAATTGTTATGAAGAAGCTCATTGAGCTCACTGAAGATTACCAAAAAATACAGGGAAGCTACAAGGAACTTACAGTGAATTATACTTGCATGAAAAAGGACACATGAACTATCAACAAGAGCTTAGAAGAAATGAACAATACAATTTCTGAATTGAAGAACACAATAGAAGGAATGAAAAGCAGGCTAGATGAAGAACTATCAACAAGAGCTTAGAAGAAATGAACAATACAATTTCTGAATTGAAGAACACAATAGAAGGAATGAAAAGCAGGCTAGATGAAGCAAAGAATCAAGTCAGAGAACTAGAAGGCAAGGTAGGAAAAAAAAAAACTCCCAGAAAGAGTAAGAAAAGGAAAAAAGACTAAAAAAGAATGAACAGGCCTTTAGGGTAATACAGGACAACATGAAACATAATAACAATTGTACATTAGGTACACCAGAAGGAGAACAAGAGGAGCAAGTGACACAAAACCTATTTGAAAAAGTAATGATGGAAAAATTCCCTGTTTTGATGAGAGGAAAATGTCACACAATTCCAAGAATCATAAAGGATACAAATCAAGAGAAACCCAAAGAGGCTCACTCCATCACAGTTAAAATGGCAAAATTCCAAGACAAATATTGAATTTTAAAGACAGAAAGAGAGAAACAGGAAGTAACATACAAGGGTGCCTCCGTAAGGCTGGTAGCTGACTACTCAGTGGAAACACTACAGGCCAGGAGAGAATGGTAAGAAATATTCCATGTAATGAAAAGCAAAGGCCTGCAACCAAGACTGCTCTACCCTGAAAGGCTTTCAAAATTGAAGGCAAAATCAGGAGTTTCCCAGGCAAAAGAAGGCTGAAATAAAACTATCCAAACTAGCACTGAAAGATACGTTAAAGGGACAGTTTTAAGAAAATAAAGAAAAAGAAAGAGAGAGAGAGGAACACAGGCATGAATGGAGTAAAATGACAATGAATAAGCACCTATCAATTTAAGGTATTTATGTACCTTAAATATAAATGGACTAAATGTTCCTCTCAAAAGACATAGAGTAGCTGAATGGATAAGAAAACATGACCTGCACATATGCTGCCTACAAGAGACTCACCTCAGAACGAAGACTTACCCAGCCTGAAAATGAAGGGTTGAAAAACTATATGCAGGCAAATGGACAGAAAAAAAACAGCTGGTGTAGCAATACTTATATCTGATAAAATAGACTTCAAAACAAATGCCATAAAAAGGGATACTGAAGGACACTTCATAATACTCAAGGAAAAAACCCATCAGGAGGATGTAAACATTATAAACATGTATGCACCCAAGATAGGAGCACCCAAACATATAAGGGAAATCTTAGAGGACTTCAGGAAATATATAGAGAGCAACACACTAGGAGTTTTTAACACCCCACTGTCAAAAATGGATAAAGCTTTCAAGCAAAATATCAGCAAGGATGTTGTGGCATTGAACAATACCCTAGATCAAAAGGACTTAACTGATATTTATATATAAGAACCTTTCATCCCAAAGAAGCAAAATGCACATTTTTAAATGTGCATGGAACATTTTCAAAAATAGACCACATGATAGGACACAAAACAAGCCTCAACAATTTCAGGAAAATTGAAATCATAGCAAACATTTTCTCCAGCCACAAGGGACTGAAAATAGAAACCAACCTCAAGGAAAAAATTCAAAAATACTCAAATTTGCAGAGATTGAATAAAATGCTCTTACATGATGAATAGCTTAATAATGGCATATAGGAGAGAGGAAGATGGCAGCAAGGTAGACGGGAGCAGAGTCTATTTACCCCTGTGCACAAGTAAAACACCTGGCTGATCTTCTGAAGAACAGAGTGAACAGCCAATGGTATATGAAGGTTGGAGGCCAAAATTGTAGAAGACATTGAAAAACAGATGATAAGGAGATTGCTTCAGGACAGTAAGACCCCCTGGGACCAGCCTGAGGACCAGGGATGCTACAGCCCCAGGCCAGATGTCTTCCAGCCCTGCCACAGGAATCTTGGAAGAGAGCCAGGTCAATGGCTCCCTCCCCTGACAAACAAGGAGGATACAGTGGCACCATGATGGACATGGATGCTTGAAATCACTGGGGGGAATAAAGACAAAGTGGTAGATACACAGGGTCAGTGTTTACCCACGGAGACTGTGGATGCCATCTGAGTCATAAGAGAAATTGGGGAGCTGGGTCATGCATGAAGAAGGGAGAAGAGTTGGGCCATGATGGACCCTGACCTGAAGAGTTTCTGGTCTGGTTGGAAAGTTGGGCTCTATGAGAGGCCAGGGGCTTGTTAAGAGTGGGAGGCTAGAACAGGAGGATTTTGTTTGAAAAACAGGCTCTCAGTAGCTGATTAGAGAACTCTCCTTCAGTGGCTGTACCACCTGCCTCACCCAGGGCAAGCCCACCTCCAGCCACCTGAGGAACCTCTGCTGCACTCCCTCCCCTGCCGCCTCTGCCACAACAGAACTCTGCCTCCACTGCTGCACCCTAGGTCACAGGCATGCACCTGCCCCCACCTCTCACATTAGTGGTGCAGGCAGCACCACATGCCCACTGCCTCAGCATCACATACTGACCCCTGCCTCTGCCACTGCAGGTATGGACATGATCTCCTCAACCACTTCACCTGACTGGCTTGCAAAGAGGAAGGAGGAGGCACCCCCACAGAGGACAGCAGCAGGGCTTGGGGAGTTAGCAGTCCCCAGAAAGATTTAACTCAGTGGGGGAGCTAAACTATACTGAAGAGACTTTGAGAGTGCCTGGCACCTAAGACAGCAGAGTGAGAAGGTGGTGTGTGAGTTGCCCCTAACTGTTGCACCGCAAGGACAGCACAGCTGGTGAATTGAAGGCACTGGAATGGCACAGAAGGGCACTGTTGGCTCCACAGTGAACTGAGGAACTGGGCAGGAGACTGGGCAACTATGAAGAGTGGAGTCCAGACCTGGCCCTCATCCTTGCAAAATCACAGAAAGGGAGAAAAGAGCAACTCAACCCTCCCTCAGCCTGCTACAGCCAGGAAGACCAGCAGAACTCACTTGGCCAGTTTAAAGTCAGCAGGAGGCTTTTATTTCTATCTATATATTTTTTCTTTTTATTATTTTTATTTTTTTTCCACAAGTGAAACAATAAGACCTGCAGCTGTGAAAGGACTAGAGTCAGATCCAAAGAAGGATCACAAGCCTAATTCCTAATTGAGGAACTGAGACAAATTTTACTTTGCTATCCCAGAGAATTTGCATGTTATTGTTTATTTGTATTATCTTATTTTTTCATTATTTTTACTTCTTTTATTTTATTAGTATTTTTTATTTACCTCCTTTCTATTTAGTTTTTTTTTTCATTTTGTTTGTTTAATTGCATTGTTTGATTGGTTTTCCTTGTTCTCTCTTTCATAGTATATTTTTAATTATCCTTCTTTTACTTCACTTGTATAGCATACTACTCTAGGTCATGTACTTCACATTCTTGTTATTCAGATCATGTCAATCCTGTCATGTGAATATTTTCCCAATATTATTGTAAATAATTATTGTTACATATGATCATAAATACTACCCAGCACCCCTCCCAGATCTTAGCCCATTTCACTGTCTTCTGGGACTTTATTACTGTTCTGGTTAACTCTATTTGCTCACACACTACGCTTATTTTTTATCCTTTACTCTTACTATATCTCATAATATGACCTCCCACAGGCTCACTGTTTTCTGGATTCAACTCACAAAAGTTGTTAAATCCTTCCCCCTCTCTAACAAGAGTCATATCTTTTTTCCACCCTTTCTAAATAGTGGCTGTTGGACGAAATATCATGGTTAGCATTATACTTATTCAAAGAACCTCCTATCTCTTCTCTATAGGTTGATACTTTAAATCCCATAGAATACACTCCAGCTGTCTTAATGCATTTTTCCTTCCCCCTCCAACTGATCGCATAAAAGAGTAGGTGGAGCTGTGAATACCAGTATACCTGCTGGAAGAGAGAACCCACCAACAATGGAACTACCAACATATAACAAAGAAAGATAGTGAAGGAGTGAGTAGAAACCACTTTAACCTCCACTCAGGACAAATCTGGAATTACAACTAAATGATGGAGAAATTTCCCAGAACAAAGAACTGAACACTAGGGAGAGAGAAGCATCAAAATCTCAGACAGATAGAAGAAACAGTTTTGATACAACCTGTCCACACCTGTAAAACAGCATACAAAACATGGGGGGTGGAGTGACCCTCAGTAAACCAACTGCAGGGAAGGGCCCACCAAAGAAAGACACAACAACAATCAAAACCTAAGTACATACAGAGAGACAACATGAATGACAGCCCAAGAACAGCAAGTTCAGAAGATCAAGGAGATTGCACCACTGAATATCACAGGTCTCCTACCATAGAAGTTCACACCACAAACCAAGGGAGTCATAACAGATCAATTTAAGAAGCAGAGTCAAACAAGAAGAGTCTCACAAATAATGAGAAGACTAAAAAGCAATCCCAAATGAATGAAAAGGAGGAATCCTCAGAAAGAATGATAAATGAAATACAAGCAAGTCAACTGTCAAATAATGAGATCAAAAAATTATTATAAGGAAGCTCAATGAACTCACAGAGAATTGCCAAAAACTACAGGAAAATGACAATGAACTCACTGCAAAATATGTCAAAATGAAAAAGGAAATAGAAACTATCAACAAGGGCCAAAGGAATGAAGAACAGAATTTTTTTTCTATTTTTTTATTTTAATCATTGTTCAAGTACAGTTTTCTCCCTTTTACTCCCATTCCAGCCCACCCACCCAATCCTCCCCACTTCCCTCCCATTACCACCCTCCCCCTAGTTTTTGACCATGTGTCCTTTAAATTGGTTCCTGTAAACCCTTCCCATCTGAAATTCCCTCCTCTCTCCCCTCTGGTCACTGTCAGTCTGTCTTCTATTTCAGTGTCTGGTTATATTTTGCTTGTTTCTTTGTTTTGTTGTTTAGGTTCCTGTTAAAGGTGAGATCATATGGTATTTGTCTTCCACTGCCTGGCTTATTTCACTTAGCATAATGCTTTCCAGCTCCATCCAAGCTGTTGCAAAGGGTAGGAGCTCCTTCTTTCTTTCTGCTGCATAGAATTCCATTGTGTTAATGTACGATAGTTTTTTTTTATCTGAATTGAAGAACAGAGTAGAAGGACTCAAAAACAGGCTAGATAAATCAGAGTATCCAATCAGTGTGGTGGAGGACAAGATAGGAAAAAACACCGAGAAAGAGCAAGAAAAGGAAAAGAGACTCAGAAAGAATGAAGAGGTGGCAAGGGAACTGCAGGACTATATGAACATAATAATATCTATATAATAGGGACACCAGAAGGAGAACATGAGCAAGGGATCAAAAACCTGTTTCAAAAAATAATGATAGAAGACTTTCCTAATTTGATGAGAGAAAACATCACACAAATACAGGAAACACCAAGAGTCCCACTCAAGAGGAACACAAGGAGACCCACATCAAGACACATAATTAAAATGTCAAAATTCCAAGACAAAGAGTGAATGTGAAAGGCAGCAAGAGAGAAACATGAAACAACATACAAGGATGCCCCAATAAGTCTAGCAGCTTATTTTTCAATGGAACAGCTCCATGCCAGAAGGGATTGGCAAGGAGTATTCTAAGTAATGAAAAACAAAGGCCTGCAACCAAAACTACTCTGTCCAGCAATGCTATCAATTAAGATGGAAGGCCAAATAAGGAGTTTCTCAGAGAAAAGAAGCCTCAAAGAATACTCCCCTTGCAAATCAGCCCTGCAAGATATGCTAAAGGATCCACTTTAAGAAAAGAGATAAAAGAGTGAGAGAGAGAGAGGAATACAGGTACAAAGGAAGTTGCATGGCAATGAATAATTACCTATCAATAATAATCTTAAAACTAAATGGATTAAATGCGCCAATCAAAAGACATAGAACAGCTGAATGGATAAGAAAACATGACCTACACATAAGTTGCCTTTAACATACCCACCTCAGAACAAAAGAACTACACAGACTAAAAGTGAAGGAGTAGAAACAAATATTCCAAGCAAATGGACAGGAAAAAAAAAGCCAGGGTAGCAATACTCGTATCAGAAAACAGAGATTTCAAAAAAGGGCCATAAAAAGAGACCCAGAAGGTCACTTCATAATATTCAAGGGAAGACCCCATCAAGAAGATATAAATATTCTAAATATATATGCACCCAACAAAGGAGCACCAACATTCATAAGGAAAATCTTGGAGGACTTCAAGAAAGATATTGACAGCAACAAATTATAGTACAGGATTTCAACATTCCACTGTCAACAATGGATAGATCTCCCAAACAAAATATCAAGACAGATATTGTGGCATTGAACAACGCCCTAGATCAAATTGACTTAAGTGACATATATGGAGCCTTTCATCCCAAAGAAGCAACATATACATTCTTTTCAAATGCACATGTAACATGTTCAAAGATAGACCACATAATAGGACAAAAAACAAGCCTGAACAAATTCAAGAACATTGAAATCATAGAAAGCATTTTCTCTGACCCCAAGGGACTGAAACTAGAAACCAACATAAGGAAAAAACTCAAAACCACTAAAAGAAGTTAGAGATGAATAGCATGCTATTAAACAATGAATGGGTCAAGAATGAGATAGTGGAAGGAATCAAAAAGTATGAGGAAACAAATGAAAATGAACTCACAACAACCCAAAACTTATGGGACACAGTGAAGAAAGTCCTGAGAGGGAAGTTCACAGAGATACAGGCCTACCAAAAAAATATAGAAACATTTCAAAAAACCAACCTAACCCTAAACCAACAAGAACTGGAGGAACAATAACAACAATAGCCCAGAGTAAGTAGAGGGAAGGAAATAACCAAGGTCAGAGCAGAATTAAATACACAGAGACTAAAAAGCAGTCCTAAGGATTAATAAATCCAGGAGCTAGTTTTTTAAAAAGATAAACAAAATCAACAAGCCTTTAAGGAAACTCATCAAGAAAAACAGAGAGGGCCCAAATAAACACAATCAGAAATGAAAGAGGAGAGATTACAACTGATACCACAGAAACACAAAAGATTGTAAGAAATTACTATGAAGAGCTATATGCCAAGAAATTTGGAAACCTAGGTGAAATGGAAAAATTTCTAGAAGGAATATAATCTTCCAAAACTCAGTGAAGAAAAAGCAGAAAGCCTGAACAGACCAATAACAGCACATGAAATTAAAGAAGTAATCAAAAAACTCTGGACACACAAAATCCCTAGACCAGATGGTTTCACAGGAGAATTCTACAAAGCATTTAAGGAAGAGCTAACCCCCATCCTTCACAGACTATTCCAAAAAATCCAAGAAGACAGAAGACTCCCAAACTCTTTTTATGAAGCCAGCATTATCCTACTCCCAAAACCAGATTAATATACAACAAAGAAAGAAAACATCAGGCCAATATCACTGATGGACATTGATGCTAAAATCTATAGGAGACTGTTCTGCTTGGTGTGGGCCCAGACAGGACCCATACCCACAGATAGGTTCTCTGGTGGGGAATCAGGCCTGCATTGTCCCTAGACTGCTATGAGACTTGCTTTTGCTAAAACTCCCTCACCCTGAGTTGAGGCAGCAAACACTTACTGCATATCTTTAAAGTAATTTCCTAAAATCTATGCTAAACCTTCCAAGGATGAGTGTAACCAGTTCAACCACTTTTCCCTTTGCATTTGCAAATATCCTCCTTCTATGATGTTATTAGTGGCATTCTCTCCTTTGTTTTCTGTAAAAGATAACTACCTAAAGTGAACCTCTGCATAGTAAATGAGGACCATCCAGTAATGTGCCCAGAGAAAGCAATAAAAGCTTGTCAAGGCAAGGGTCAGGGGGCTCTCCCCTTAAGGGAGTGGCCAAGATGCTCCAAGACTTTTTCCCTCTTGAGAGAGAAGCCATGCCATCCTTTTTCCTCCACCGGACTTGGTGGTCCATGTGAATTTCTCCTATCTCATACACAATTTCACAGACCCCATGAGCCAGGGTCCACATCAAAAATCCTCGATAAAATATTGGCAGATCGCACCCAACAATACGTTAAAGAATCATTACCATGACCAAGTGGGATTCATCCCAGAGATGCAAGGATGGTACAATATTCACAAGCCAATATATGTAATATATCACATAAACAAAAGGAAAGACAAAAATCACATTATCATATCAATAAATGCAGAAAAAGCATTTCATAAGGTAAAGCACCTACCTTATGATAATATGATAAAAACAGCCAGCAAAGTGGGAATAGAGGGAGCATTCCTCAACATAATAAAGGCCACGTATGAGAGACCTACAGCCAATATCATATTCAATGGGCAAAAACTAAAAGCTTTCCCAATAAGATCAGGAACAGGACAAGGTTGTCTGCTTTCACCACTCTTATTGAACATAGTATTGGAAGTCTTAGCCACAGCAATCAGGCAAGAAAAGGAAATGAAAGGCATCCAAATTGGGAAAGAGGAAGCAAAACTGACATTGTTTGCGCATGACATGAGTGTATACATAGAAAATCCTTTAGACCCACCAAAAAACTGCTCAATAAATGAATTTGGCTACATAGCAGGATACATAGTCAATATTCAGAAATCAAAGGCATTTTTGTATACCAACAATGAAATATCAGAAACAGAAATCAGTAAAAAAATCCCATTTGATACAGCAGCAAGAAAAGTAAAGTACCTAGGAAGAAACCTAACCCAGGATGTAAAAGACCTGTACTCAGAAAACTACACAACTCTGAAGAAAGAAATTAAGAAAGACAGAAATAAATGGAATCATATACTATGTTCATGGATTGGAAGAATTAACAGAATCACCATGTCCGTAGTACCCAAAGCAATTTAAGATTCAATGAATCTCTATGAAAATAACAATAACATATTTTATAGATATATAAAAAACATGTCAAAAATGTATATGGAACTATAAAAAGCCCCAAATAGCCATGGCAATTTTGAAAAAGAACCAAGTAAGAGATATCACAATGCCTGATATTAAACTATATTACAAGGCCACAGTAATCAAAACAGTCTTGTACTGGCATAAGAACAGACACATAGACCTATAGAACAGAAGAGAGAGTGCAAAAATAAACCTACGAGTGTATGTTCAATTAACATTCGACCAAGAGGCATAAGCATTAAATGGAGTAAAAACAGTCTCTTGAACAAATGGTGTCAGGAGATTTGGACAGCTACCTGCAAGAAAAGGAAATTCCACCACCAACTGATGCCATGTACAAAAATAAGCTCAAAATGGATAAAAGACTTAAATATGAGTCATGACAGCATAAAGTCCTAGAAGAGAACATGGACAGGAAAATCTAAGATATCCCACACAGCAATATTTTCAGTGATATGTCCCCTAGAGCAAGGGACGTAAAGGAAAGAATAAACTAAGGGGATTTCATCAAAATAAAAAGCTTCTGCATGGCTAAAGAAAACATCAGAAACATGAAAAGGGAAACAAGCATATGGGAAAATACATTTGCCAGTGTAACTTTGGACAAGGGTTTGATCTCCAAATATAGAAAGAACTTGCATGAATCCTCACCAGGAAGACAAACAATCCAATTAAAAAATGGTCAAAGGACCTAAACAGACACTTCTCCAAGGAGAACATACAGACGACTCAGAGGCATATAAAAGCATGCTCAGTGTCACTAGGTACCAAAGAGATGCAAATTAAAACCACAATGAGATACCACTTCACACCAGTCAGAATGGCCATCATAAGCAAATCAACAAACCAACAAGTGCTGGCAAAGTTGTGGAGAAAAGGGGAACCCTAGTGCACTGTTGGTGGGAATGCAGATTGGTGCAGCCACTGTGGAAAATAGTATGGAATTTCCTCAGAAAACTGAAAATGGAACTGCCTTTTTACTTGGCAATTTGACTGGTGGGAGTATACCCTAAGAATCCTGAAGCAACCATCTAAAGAACATATGCACCCCAATGTTCACAGCAGCACAATTCACCATAGCCAAATGTCGTAAGCAACCTAAGTGTTCATCAGTAAATTAGTGAGTCAAAAAACTATAGTACATTTACACAATGGAATACTATGTGGCAGATAGAAAGAAGCAACTTCTACCCTTTGTAATAGCATGGATGGATCTGGATAGCATTATGCTTAGTAAAATAAGCCAGGCAGTGGAAGACAAATACCATATGATCTCACCTATAAGTGGAACCTAATCAACAAAACAAACAAGCAGCCCTGGCTGGCGTAGCTCAGTGGATTGAGCGTGGGCTGGGAACCAAAGTGTCCCAGGTTCGATTCCCAGCTAGGGTACATTCCTGGGTTGCAGGCGATAACCCCCAGCAACCGCACATTGATGTTTCTCTCTCTCTCTCTCCCCCCGCTTCCCTCCCTAAAAATAAATAAATAAAATCTTAAAAAAAACAACAACAACAAAAAACAAGCAAACAAATTATAACCAGAGATGTTGAATTAAAGAACAAAGTGACACTAACCAGAGGTGGGGTGGGAGGGTATAATGGCGGAAAAACAGGAAGGTTTGTCAAGGAATATGTGTAAAGGGTACGTGGACAAAGCCAAAGGGGGGTAGAATTAAGGGTGTGAAGTGAAGATGGCTGTCATGTAGAAGGGAGACCTGGTGGTAAATGGAGAGGACTGTACTTAATGGCAATAACAAATAATAAAACAATAAAAATAAATACAATTATTTTGTGGATTGCTATAATTAATCAAAGTACTGTCTCTTGAACTTGTTTTGTATTAACATTTCCTTTTTAACAAGAATGCTCCAAATTTCTCAAAGATATATACAATATTGTTCCTGCCAATGAAATTTTATGATACAATTTTATGTATACCACAACATGGAAACTGTTGCAGTTCCCTGCACGCTGGCTAATTCTGTCTTTATGGTACTTAATTTAGGTAACTGTCTTTTTAATTCATTATTTTAATACTTTCACATGTCTTTATATATTTTAAATTGCTTCCAGGTTGAAATAAAATGTTCTAATTCTAAGGGCAGGAAAACATGACTTCTGAGCTATTTTTAAGTCACAGGTCAATATTGTATTGTAAGTCAGGCTTGTATTGCATTTGCTTCCTACAGTAGTGTGGGTGTAGATGTTCTCATATGTTAGAGATGCTCACTTTGGCCCAAAATACCACCTGTTGCACAGACAGGCATCATTAATGAGGCAAGCATCATGGCACACTTTATTGTGAACTACATCTGATAATGAGGTATAAATCATATTCAGAGATTAAATTCATTTTCTATGTCCTAAAGGAACTTTTCTAAATTTGGTCATTACATTTTTAATTTAATAATTTTCATATGTGGAAAAAATGGTATTTTCTACAGAGATGTAATGATTATCCCTTCTTGGAGAGATTTATGTATTACATTTCTGAGGCTTAATAGAGATTTAGGTTTCATGTGGGAAATGCGTTGAAGATAAAATTTAATGGTGCATTGAACCACAAAGGTGGTTTGTTGTCATAAGTCATACAGAAAACTTGTAAGTGATGAAACTTGCTATCTTCTCACTGAAAGAAAAATATTTTAAAAAAACAATTTAAAATAATACCTTGTAATTTAATTTTTATTTCCATGTACTTTTTCCTGTCACCATGTGTCACAGACGAGCTTTCATTCACTCTGCAACTGGATAACTGTAAGTCTGTGTTTAACACTAAAAATGACAACAGTCACATGGTGTCCCTAGAATTTAAATAGATTTTTTTCTCTTTGTGTTTTACAGTTCTAAATACAAGCAGATGGATTTAAATCATTTTAGTGGGTTTTTCCTAAGATTTGATCCTCACAATGAATCTCTAGACAGTCTGTATGTCTCCACAGAAATGCATTTTCCCCTCTTTTTGGCAATGTTACCTAGCTTTCCTAACCAGTGTTGCTTGCTCTGTCCTTTTTGTGCCTATTCTGTACATTCAAATTTGTGAACCCTGTGTTTTATTCCTTCAGATGCCTTTCAGACAATTGTTTAAAGCAGGATTATCAGGAATTTCTCTGCAATCATGAAGACAGTCTACCTCTGTGCTGATGTGGTGGCTACCTGTCACTATTGTAACAGAAAAACTAAGTTTCTGATTTCATTAAATTTTAATTAGTTAAAATTTAAGGATTCACATGTGGCTACTACTCTGCTGATGAGTGCTGTATAGATAATCAGTTAACAGCACCTGCCTATGTTAAATATATTGTTCCTCTCACTATAAAATTCACTGTGCCCTTTGAGCATTTGGCTTGTTTTATTTAATTTTGTTGAGTGCTTATTATGTTCCAGGCATTGTGAAAAGTTCATCAACACAAATACTTAATTATTTCCATTATTTTTACTTATTTCTGAACTCTAGTTAGCTACTGGGCCTTGTGGGGAGCTATTTTTAAGTTGATTGGCCAAAGGGAGCTTTATGTGGAATGCCAGGACCCCTCAGCAGGTCATCCTTGGATGCACATTGTTCGCTGTGTCTGTCTCCCTCACAGTCAAAGGTGCACAGACTATCCATGCAGAGTCTATAGAACTGTATGTGTGATTCAATGGAAAGTATGTTAATAAAAGGACCTTTCGTGTCTCCTTTTTGTTTTCTCCCAAAATTTTCTTTGAGATTTTATATTAAATGAGTGAAATTTTCTTCTAATTGAATAAGAACCACATGTGTCATGTCCCTGGCATTTTCATAGATTCTATGTCAACCAAATCCTAAATTCATAAATAAAAAACATGTTCATTGAAAACATGTTCCTTAAAAACATTCAGGTATTTTAATAACTATATAAATTTTTCATAACATTTCTGCCTGATTGGATTAAGATCAAATTTATTAAAATATGTCTGAACCAATTAAATGAATTGTGATATAATGTAAAGTACAAAACACCCCCCAGTGATAATTTCTATCAACATTTCACATCTGCAGTTAACTTGAAGCAGATGCTATAAGGCACAGTCCTCTGTTTTATATTTACATGTGACAACATGTTTTGATCTTTGCTTTTTAATTGTAACATCATGTAATGCAGCTTTTTAAAAAGTGCATGTGTGGTAAGTGTCAAAGCCTGAGTTAAAATTTTATTTCCAAAACTCTTTGAAACATTTCCAGTGATCCTATCTTTCTCCATGTACTTGACAGGACTCAGCAGACTTGGACAGCTGAGAATGGAATTACAGATTTCATACCACAGTTAATGGATACACACTCATTTTGCTTTGCTGTTTTCTATAGACTAGATGATGAATCAGCACTGCAAAGTTATTTTTTGTTTAGAGAGGAAACTTCTCTAAAATTCACAGGAGGTGGTCAGTAGTGTCTCTCTTATTAGTGATTGTCCTGTGATTGGAAAATAAGAAGATGAGCTCTGATGAAACTGGGGATTCTCACCATTGGAGAGCAAGTAAGAGAATTAGAACCTCAACTTTCCCTTTTCCTTTTTATTCTAAATGTGAGCGTTCCCCGACACAGAAGAGAAAATCTTTTAGAAAGATCTACTAAGAAAAGTACTTATTTTTCTTAAGATATATATACATATATATGTTATATATATAACAAAGTATAACAAGGATATATATAACACAAAAAAAGTTATTTGACATATGACACGTATAACAAATATATATGACATATATACAATAAATATATGACATATATACCATGTTTTTCATACTATAAGATGCACTTCCCCCACCCCAAATTTGGGAGGAATAATGGTTGTTAATGTTGCTGTTGAGTTCTTTTGACATTTACATTGGTGAAATATTATGTTATTTATGTTATTAAATATTTTACCATATTTTTTACTTCAAAATTTTTTTTCCTATTTTCCTCTTCTAAAACCTAGGTACGTCTTATGGTCCAAAAAATAGGGTATGACATATATATAAAAAAGTATGATAAGTATATATATATATGTGTGTGTGTGTGTATGTATGTATATATAAAACAAATATATTGTTTTATATATACAACAAATCTATATGACATTACACATATGTTATATATGTTAGCTATATATCTGTGTAAAATAAACTAAAATATACTGAATTTTGAGATAATATTGGGGAGCATAAAAGTACAGGCATTTTATTTACACACTTTAAAAAAGTTTATCGAAGTAAATATTTGCACAGGAACTATAATTTAATGGACATAATGGCATAAATGGACATAGAATAAATAAACACCTGGACATCAGATATGGTGCCTGAAGATACCATCTATTTCTGGACTTTCTATAAATATTTGCTGCAGACATGCCCAGGTGTAGCAGAGTACAGATGTCCCTTCTCATAGCATCTCCTGACCAAGCTTAACACATTGTCTAACACATGATATATACCACTCAATAAATACTTTTTTCTTTCTTTCCCACTACCCAGCCCTTAGCCCAATATATCAATTTGATTCATGTGAGGAGTTAATCCAGTATAAACTTTCTAACATGGCACTGAATCAGCTTGGTCTAATGCAATATTTTCAAAACATTTCTTTTAGTATACCTTTAAAACAAAACAAATGCCAAATGTCTCCTCTATTGCTTCTCTAGATTAAAAAATAATCCCCCTGCCCTCGCTGCCATGGCTCAGTGAATTGAGTGCTGTTCTGCCAAATGAAGGGTCAACTATTCAATTTCAGTCAGGGTGTATGGCTGGGTTGTGGGCCAGGTCCCCAGATGAGGGCGTGCAAGAGGCAACCAGTCAAGTTTCTCTCATACATTGCTGTTTCTCTACTTCTCTCTCTTTTTAAAAAGATTTTATTTATTTATTTTTAGAGAGGGAAGGGAGGGAGAAAGAGAGAGAGAGAGAAACATCAATGCGTGGTTGCTGGGGATCATGGCCTGCAACCCAGGCATGTACCCTGACTGGGAATCGAACCTGTGACACTTTGCTTAGCAGCCTGCGCTCGTTCCACTGAGCTATGCCAGCCAGGTCTACCTCTCTTACTCCCTCCCTTCCCCTCTCTCTAAATGTAAATAAGTAAAATTGTTTAAAAAATGATCCCCCTAAAGATATAGAGGTCTCAACTTTTTGCATTATGATCTTACTGGAAAGAATATAAGAGTTAAAAAGGCAGAATCTCTTATGTTTCGAGAGACTTTGTATTTCCCTCATTTCCTGCAAGAACCAGGAGTAACTTGTGCACTGAACTTTTCTTGCAGTTAAACCATATATCATTCAAACATTTTCCTTCTATGAGACCCATTTAAAAGATGGGCTTTTTTTATGGGACAAGGAAAACAGTATCAGGGTGACTCCTAGAGTGCTGTAAACATGGCTCTAAAAGCTGAGGATGATGGCTTCTGTTTTCTTTGGAGATTTTGTTATCTAGCACCTTGCTGCTGAATAATATTCCACAGGGACCAGCAACATTATTATACCAGGGTCATAAATGCAGAGTCTCAGGTACATCTTCAGACCTACAAAATTAACGTATACACTTTTTTTATTTTTAAACATTTTTTATTGTTGCTGAAGTACAGTTTTCTGCCTTTTACCCTGACCCCGCCCCACCACCCCAGCTATCCCCACCCCCCTCCCCCAATTCCACCCTCTTGTTATTGTTCATGTGTCCTTTATAATTGTTCCTGCAAACCCTTAACCCTTTTCCCCCATATCTGATCCCCTCTCCCCTCTGGTCACTGTCAGCCTGTTCTCAATTTCAATGTCTTTAGTTATATTTTGCTTGCTTCATTTTGTTGATTAGGTTCCTGTTAAAGGAGACATCATATGGTATTTGTCCTTCACTGCCTGGCTTATTTCACTCAGCATAATGCTCTCCAGTTCCATCCATGCTGTTGCAAAGGATAGGAGCTCCTTCTTTCTTTCTGCTGCATAGAATTTCATTGTGTAAATATATTATAGTTTTTTGATCCACTCATTTACTTATGAGCACTTGGGTTGCTTTCAGTATTTGGCTATTGTAAATTGTGCTGCTATAAACATTAGGGTGCATGGGTTCTTATGGATTGATGTCAGGGTTCTTAGGATATAAACCTAGCAGTGGAATTGCCGCGTCAAAAGGCAGTTCCATTTTTAGTTTTCTGAGGAAATTCTATACTGTTTCCATAGTGGTTGCACCAGTCTGCTATCCTACCAACAGTGCACTAGGGTCCCCTTTTCTCCACAACCTCTCCAACACTTGTTTGTTGCTTTGTTTATGATGGCTATTCCCTATGGTGTGAAGTGGTATCTCATTGTGGTTTTAATTTGCATGTCTTTGGTGCCTAGTGATACTGAGCATCTTTTCATAGTTTTTGAAACCTTTGTATGTCCTCCTTGGAGAAGTGTCTGTTCAAGTCCTTTGCCCATTTTTTAATTGGGTTGCTTGTCTTCTTAGAGTAGAGTTGTGTGAGTTCTTTCTATATTTAGGAGATCAAACTCTTGTCTGAAGTATCATTGGCAAATATGTTTACCCATATTGTTGGTTCTCTTTTCATTTTAATACTGTTTTCTTTAGCTGTGCAGAAGCTTTTTATTTTGATGAGATCTCATTTGTTTATTTTTTTTCCTTTATATCCCTTGCTCTAGGGGACATATCAGTGAAGATATTGCTGCATGGAATATCTGAAATTTTCCAGCCTATGTTATCTTCTAAGACTTTAATAGTGTCATGACTTATACTTAAATCTTTTATCCCCCTTGAGTTTATTTTTGTGTATGGTATAAGTTGGTGATCAAGTTTCATCTTTTTGCATGTAGCTGTCCAGCTCTCCCAACACCATTTGTTGAAGAGGCTATTTTACTCCATTTTATGCTGTTGCCCCCTTTGTTGAATATTAATTGGCTGTAAACGCTTGGATGTGTTTCTGGGCTCTCTATTCTGTTCCATTGGTCTGTGTGTCTCTTCTCATGCCAGTACCAGACTGTTTTGATTACTGTGGCCTTGTAATACAGTTTGATATCAGGTATTCTGATCCCTCCTACCCTGCTCTTCTTTTTAAAAATTGCTGCAGCTATTTGGGGTCATTTATGGTTCCCCACAAATTTTTGAAGTGTTTGTTCTATATCTCTGAACTATGCCATTGGTACATTCATAGGTACTGTGTTGAATCTATAACTTGCTTTCAGTATTATGCATATTTTGATGATGTTAATTCTTCCAATACATGATCACAGTATTTGTGTCCATTTGTTTGTGTCTTCCTTGATTTCTTTCTTCAGTGTTGTGTATTTTTCTGAGTACAGGTTTTTTATCTCCTTGGTTAGGTTTATTCATAGATATTTTTTTTTCTTGTTGCTATATCAAATGAGATTTTTTTTCCTGATTTCTATTTCTTATGTTTCATTGTTGGTATGCAAAAATGACTTTGATTTCTGAATATTGACTTTGTATCCCACTGTTTAGCCAAATTCATTTGTTAGGTCAAGTAATTTTTTGGTGGAGTTGATAGGATTTACTATGTACACTATCATGACATCTGCAAACAATGACAGTGTTGTTTCCTCTTTTCCAATTTGTATGCCTTTTATTTCCTTTTCTTGCCTGATTACTGTGAATAGGACTTCCAATATTATGTTGAATAGAAGTAGTAAAAGTGGACAACCTTGTGTTGTTCCTGATATTACTGGGAAAGTTTTTAGTTTTTGCCCATTGAGTATGATGTTGGCTGTAGGACTCCCATATACAGCCTTTATTGTGTTGAGGAATGCTCCCTCTATTCCCACTTTGCTGAGTGTTTTTCTCATAAATGGATGCTGTACCTTGTTAAGTGCTTTTTCTGCATCTATTGATATGATCATGTGGTTTTTGTCTTTTGTATTATTTATGTGATGTATTACATTTATTGGTTTGTGAATATTGAACCATCCTTGCATCCTTGGGATGAATCCCACTTGGTCATGGTGTATGATCTTTTTAATGTATTGCTGGATACGGTTTGCCAATATTTTTTGAGGATTTTAGCATCAATGTTCATCAGCAATATTGGCCTGATGTTTTCTTTCTTTCTTGTGTGTATCTGGTTTTGGGATTAGGATGATGCTGGCTTAGTAAAAAAGAGTTTGGAAGGCTTCCATCTTCCTGGATTTTTTGGAATAGTCTGTGAAGGATGGGGGTTAGCTCTCCCATAAATGCTTTGTAGAATTCTCCTGTGCAAACGTCTGGACCAGGGCTTTTGTGTGTCCAGAGTTTTTTGATTACTGCTTCAATTTCATGTGCTGTTACTGATCTGTTCAGGCTTTCTGCTTCTTCTTCACTGAGTTTTGGCAGATTATATTTTTCTAGGAATTACTCCACCTAGGTTTTCAAGTGTCTTGGCATATACTTCTCCATAGTAATTTCTTACAATCAATCTTTTGTGTTTCTGTGGTATTAGGTGTAATCACTCCTCTTTTATTTCTGATTGTGTTTATTTGGGTCCTGTTCCTCTTTTTTTCTTGATAAGTTTGCTTAAAGGCTTGTTGATTTCATTTGCTTTTTCAAAGAACCAGCTCCTGTATTCATTGATCCTAAGAATTGTGCTTTAAGTGTCTGTTTTGTTTGATCCTGCTCTGATCTTGGATATTTCCTTTCTTCTACCTGCTCTGGGCTCTTTGTTGTTCTTCAAGTTTTTGCAGGTGTAGGGTTCGGTTGTTTGTTTGAAATGTTTCTGTGCTTTTTAGGTAGGCCTGTATCATGATGAACTTGCATCTCAGGACTGCCTTCACCATGCCCCTTCAGTTTTGGGTTGTTGGCGTTCATTTTCAATTATTTCCAGAAACTTTTTGATTTCTTCCTTGATATCATTCTTGACCTATTCATTATTCAATTGCATGCTATTCAATCTCCATGAGTTTGAGTGTTTTTGAGTTTTTTCCTTGAGTTTGGTTTCTAGTTGCAGTACCTTGTGGGCAGAGAAAATGCTTGATATGATTTCAATTTTCTTCAATTTGTTGAGGCTTAATTTGTGCCTTACCATGTGGTCTATCTTTGAAAATGTTCCATGTGCATTTGAAAAACATGTATATTTCGCTTCTTTGGGATGAAAGACTCTATATATATCAATTAAGTTCACTTGATCAAGAACATTGTTCAATGCTGCATATCTTTATTGATATTTTGTTTGTAAGATCTATCTATTTTTGACAGTGGGGTGTTGAAATTCCCTATTATAATTGTGTTGCTGTCAATGTCTTTCTGGAATGCCTCCAAGATTTTCTTTATGTATTTGGGTGCTCCTATGTTGTGTGCATATATATTTACAATGTCTAAGTTTTCTTGGTGGATTCTTCCCTTGAATATTATGAAGTGACCATCTGGTCTCTTCTTATGGCTCATATTTTGAAGTGTATTTTTTCTGATATGAGTATTGCTACCCTGTCCTTTTTTCCCCCCTGTCCATTTGCTTGGAAACTTTGTTTCCAGGCCTTCACCTTCATTCTGTGTGGGGCTTTTTTTTCCTGAAGTGGGTTGGAAAAAAAGAGGTGGGAGTCTGTTGTAGGCAGCATATGTGTGGGTCATGCTTTCTTATGCATTCAGATATTCTATGTCTTTGTATTGGAGCATTTAATCCTTTATGTTTTAAGTTATTATTGATAAGTGCTTATTCACTGCCATTTTGCATACCTATGTTCCCATCTCTCTCCCTCTTCTCTTTCCTTTTCCCAAAGTAGTCCCTTTAGCATCTCTTGCAGAGCTGGTTTGATGGAGGTGTATTCTTTTACAATTCTTTTATCTGGGAAGCTCCTTATTTGGCTTTCCATCTTGATTGAGAGCCTTATTGGGTAAAATAGCCTTGGTTGCAGACCTGTGGTTTTCATTACTTGGAATATTTCTTGCCATTCATTCTCTTCTGGTTTGGAGTGTTTCCATTGAGAAGTTAGCTGCTAGACTTATTGGGGCATCTTTGTATTTTACTTCCTGTTTCTCCCTTGTTGCCTTTAAGATTATCTCTTTGTCTTGGAATTTTGCCATTTTAATTATGATGTGTCTTGAAGTGTGCATCTTTGGGTTCCTCCCGATTGGAACTCTTTGTATTTCCTGGATTTGTGTGACTTTTTCTCTCCTCAGATAGGGAAGTTTTCCATCATTACTTCTTCAGACAGGTTTTCTATCTCTTGCTCTTCTTCTACTGCTTCTGGTATCCCTATTATATGGATATTATGTTTCATTTTGTCTTGCAGTTCCCTTACCACCTCTTTTTCTTTCTGAATCTCTTTGCCTTTTCTTATTTCTTCTGGGCTTTTTTTTTCTACCTTGTTGTCCTGCCCATGGATTTAATAATCTTTTTCATCCAGTCTGCTTGTAATTCCTTCCAATGTATTTTTCATATCTGAGATTTCATTATTCATTTTTCTCTGTTTTTTTTTGTTTATAGTTTTTATTTCCTTTTTCATGCTGATGTAGTTCTCACTAAGTTCCTTGTGGTTGTCTATGAGTTCCTTGAACATATTTATAACCATTATTTTGAATTCTATATTTGATACTTTGGTTACCTCCATTTCATTTAGGTCTTTTAGTGGAGAGTCTTCCATTTCTTTTGATTGCATATTCTTTTTTTTTTGTCTCCCCATTTTAGATGACTCTTTTTTGTTTTGTTTCTGTGCTTCCTGGTGTTTTGCTTTGCTATCTGTATTTGTAGGGTGAACTATCTTAGGAATTCTATTAGGTTCAGTGGTGTAGTCTCTTTCATCTCCTTGTCTGGACATTCTAGATTTCATCTTTCTTCTGTTTTGTGGGCTGTCTTGTTGTACTTGGGTTTTGACCTTTTGGTGGTTCCTTTGTTGGTGTTTTTTCTCCTCTAACAGACAAACTGATGTTTGCAGCTCCCACCTATGCTTGTATGTGATCAGTGGAAGGGGACAGGCAAACTGGATTAAGACAACAAGGGAGTATTTAATAGGATTTAAAATACCAGCAAGTAGAGAAGAGATAGGACGTTCTTTGGATAAATATAGCATTAATGTGATATTTCATCCAACTAGCCACTTTTATAAAATGTGAAAGACAGATAAGACTCTTGTTAGAGGGAAGGATTATTGTGAGCTGGATCCAGAAAACAGAGCACTTGTGCAAGGTTAGATGATGACATATAGTGATAATGAAGCATAGATTAGGTGTAGTGTGAGAAAGAATAGAGTTAACCATAATGATAATAATGCTCAGGATTGAAGTGAAGTGGATTAAGATCAGGGAGGGTTGATGTGTAGTATGTACAATTGTATGGAATAACAACTATTTACAATAGTACTGGAACAATAATAATATTACAAGAAATATATGGTTTATATTAACCAGAATACAAAGTACCTGATCAAGAGCTGTGTGTTATTGGAACATGGGTGAAGTGAATGAAGGAAAATTAAAATACAATAAAGAGAGAGTAAGGAAAATGAGTCAAACAATGCAATTAAACTGAGAAATAAAATGGGGAAAACTAAACATAAGGAAGAGAAATAAAATATACTAATAGAATAAAAGTGGGAAAAATAATGAAAAGATACTAACAATACACATAAAGAATAAAATGCCAGCTCTATGGGATAGCAAAGTGACATTTGTCTCAGTTTCTCAGTTTTTTGGGTTTAGCCTTATGCTCCCCCTTTTGATCTGTCTCTGGACCCTACATAATTCCATGTCTTATTGTCTTACTTGGGGAAAGAAAAAAAAAAGAGAGCATCCAAAAAGAAAAAAATAAGCCTCCTGCTGACTTTACACTTGTTCAGGGAGTTCTGCTGGTCTTTCTAGATGCCATGGGAAGAGGCAGGCTGAGCTTTGCTCTTCTCCCTTCTTATGGTTTTGAAAGGATGGGGACCTGGTCTGGGTCAAAATTTCTTGGCCTCCACTGGACCAGGTCTTCTGTGAGCTACTAGGCTTAAATCAGCCACTCAGTCTCTGGGTGCATAGGGTGAGTCAATATCCAGCATGGAGCTTGAGACAAGCCAGGCACACATGGTTCTGCTTAGCTATTCAGTCACTGGGCATATGCAGCTTAAATCACCCTCAGGGCAAGCCAGCCACTGCTCAAGAGTTCCTTACAAAGCAGCTGCCTACTGTTCTTAACCAGAGCATGGCTTTTCACGCAGCCCAACTTTCCAGCCAGTCCAGAGACTATCTGAGTTAGGGTCCGACATGGTCCAACTCCTCTCTTTTCCAGATATTGCCTGACACCTCAATTTTTTTGGTGGCGGCCTCCACAGTCCCAGCAGGTGTGTACCACCTCTGTCTGTCTTCCACTTAATCTTTATTCCCCCCAGCAGCTTCCAGCATCCAGGTCCCACCTGGTGCCAGGCTGCCCTCCCTGCTCTGGTAGGGGAGAGAGCTGGTGATCTAACGCTCTGCTCTGTATTCTGCAGCAGGCACCAGACTGGGGGCCACAGCAGTCTTGGTCTCTGTGCAGATCCCTTGGACCTTACTGTCCCAGTGCATTCTTCTCACTATTTTTCATTGTCCTTTGCAATTTTTTTGCTTCCAAACTTCATATAAGCTGAAATTCCATTGGCTATTCACTCTGTTCCTCAGAAGATCAGTTAGGTGTTCCAGCTGGACACAGGGAGAACTGGGTTCTCCTCCACCTACCTTGCCACCATCTTTCTTCCCCTACATAACTAACTTATACACTTTAATAAAATCTTCCTTGTGATTTGTACTCATGTTAAAATCAGAGAAGATCTGATATTTGCTCTTCTGGATGAGTTCCTTTTGTCTGCTTGCCAAATTTAAGGGGATAAATTAAGGTGACTTTTCTTGGGCTGTTTGAATAAGCCTTCCTGTTAGTGGAAGGAGAAAAAATTCAAACATTATTAAGCACTTCTTATTGCCTCTTGGGAGACCCAGAATTTGAACTCAGCTTTAAGTTTTTTTATTACACCATATCACCTAACAGATATAAAGAGTCCGGCATAAATGCAGAAGACCTAGCAGACAACCTGAGCAGAGTGTGACACAGGTGTTGTTTATGGTGTCTTTGCATCACCTTCTGTACTCCACTCTCCATCCTGTAACCAAGTGCTCTTCTTCAGGTTTCATTCTCATCTAAAAGCTCCTCTAGCACTAACAGCAACATATCTACAAATGGAGTTTATTTCTTAGACATTTTTATTATAGCCTTTTAAAAATGAGCTTCCCCAAAGTCTTAAGACCCAAAGAAATGAATATATAACTGTAAGATGTTATGCATCATAAAGGATGTAGCTTTGGGGTGAAGATCCCTGTCCTGAACTGTTTAAAACATACTAGGACAATGTCTGTTGATTTGTAAAGTCTATTTAAATTCCCCCAAACTGTATTATGTGTCAAAGATGTTGGGGAAAGCTGCCATATATTTGACCTTGGGAGTCTCTTTCCTTCTTGGGTTTACCATCTTCTAAGATTTCCACCAGCAGAAACCTAGTCTGGATCCAAATTTGTAACGTAGCTGGTGCCCCCTGCTGGAATAGGTCTCCTTAAATTTCCATCTTTTGGGAAATCTGTATCAGCAGCCCTGTTAAGACACAGCCTTGTCAATATAGCCTATGAGTTTCTGGGTAATTAATTTAATTAGACACTCTGCTCAATTCTCTGACACATAAAATGGGATAAGAATAGTAGCCAATCTTAAATTTCTTGTTGAAATGTAGAATTAATCAGGAATCATAGTGAAATACTTTATGAAAACTAGGTACTAAATACTAATCAATGTTTGAATGTGCTTCCAGTATTCCTACAGCAGGATAATGACAATATGGCATGTATTATTAAGCCTGGTGTTGCTAATTTTATCTCATAATTAATTTCCAGTAATCTCAAAGTTGAAATGTATACATATTCCTTACATATCCCAACTGATATTGTGTCAGCTAAGAACTCTGTCTGATAGAGTGCTCTGGTGATTTGTAGTCTTTTATTGTTAAATGGGGCTTCTTACCACATGACAAAGAGCCATTCAGGTCTTAAAGAATGAATCCCAATTGAAGGAAAAGGGAGTATGAAATTAGAGATGACCTTCCTGACACAGGGAGAAGGAAGAGTCCCTTTATTTTCTGGCCAAGTAACAGCAGGGAAAAAGAAAAGAGAATGAGTTAGAGTGAAAGGTCGATATGGGCCCTCACTTTTCCTTTCTTGAACTAGAATACTAGTGGGGGTAGGAAGAAGTTTACAGATAGAGGTAGGGCAAAAATATGGGAAATTCCAGAGGACTAGTTGTATCTGGGTGGTTGTGTCTGGGTCGTTGCTTATTTCCAGAAGAAGCTGTGCTTGCCTTTGCACTCTGTGTGATGTGCAACCAGTGGAACTATCAAGTCTCCTAGTCTCATTGCCTGTATGTGGTGTGCTGGAGATGGACAAGAAAAAAAAACCCTGAAGAAGATGGTGATAGAGTGAATGATCCTGTGCCTGGGGTTAAGGGTGAGGTCTGCTAATATTCCAGGTGATGGGGTAGACAGCTGGGTACATGGAAGTGCCTAAGGAAAGCTGCCACAGTGCCCAGTGGTCATAGAATCACACACTCCACAGGTGCTATGGGCTGGGAATGGGCCAGACTACCCACCCACAGTTGGGAATGTGATGGCTTTCTGAGATTCGGCATTCTGACCACAGCAAGACTGTTAAACATTTACCCCAAATGCCCAGATATTGTCCAAGAGAGAAGTAGGAGGAATATGGAACACTAAGAATTTACCTAAAGAGTATTTAAATTATTGGATCAGATGAAAACCACCACATTGAGATGCTGGATAAGCCCTTAGAAATAAAGAAGCTGCATTGGTCTTTACACATTCCACTTTGGTACATACTTTGTGTACCAAAAAATGCCAAATTTCTAATGATGGCTTGATATTTTAAGTATTATCAAGGAAAACAGCACTGTATTGATTATACATTGATTAGTCTGGTGTCGGTTAAGACTATACCTTAGAATTTGTTAAAATCTAGGCTATGTAAGCAAATGAGCTTCATGGCTTTTTGTAGAAAATTAAAGAGAAGAAGAGACCATTACCATGTGATGTCATGTTAATAAAATGATTGTAGGATATGTGTTAAGAGAAAGGGAATGCCCACATAGGGAGAGGAATAGAGGATGGAGAATTTTGTTAGTTAAGAAATAAAAAATTAAGAAGAAAATTCTATTCACCATAATGACACACAGGCCTTAGGATGAAACAAGAAGTCACATTTAGAGATGCTTAGAAACAAATAGAACCTGTGCATGTGTTTGCTCAGTTTGATGTTCGGTTTACAGAATGGAGGCCTGCTTTTAAAACAAATGTATCAAAGGTACAGATGAAGAAAGAATACTTTCCTACTCAAATCCATTTTCACTGAGATTGATATTAATAGCATGGCTAATTATGAGTGTTGCAATTTTTATAATATTCATTCAGTTAACTGAAAAGCAGTGTGGGAAACAAAAAAATCTGGGTTTTATTTATTTTTATTTTTTTTAATTGTTGTTAAAGTACAGTTGTCTGCTTTTCCCCGCATCACTTCCCCCAACTCCTGATGTGAACCCTCCCCTTGGTTTTGTCCATGAGTCCTTTATACTTGTTCCAGAAAACCCTTCCTCATTTCTACCCCCCCCCATTATCCTCTCCCACTTCCCTGCTGGTTACTGTCAGATTGTTCTTAATTTCAATGTCTCTGGTTATGTTTTCCTTGTTTGTAAGCAAATGATTGTTTTGTTGATTAGGTTCCACTTATAGGTGAGATCATACAGTTTTTGTCTTTCACCATCTGGCTTATTTCACTTCCCATAATGCTCTCCAGTTCTATCCATGCTGTCACAAAGGAAAGGAGCTCCTTCTTTCTTTGTTGTGTAGTATTACATCGTGTAAATGTATGATAGTTTTCTGATTCATTCATTTACTGATGGGCACTTAGATTGCTTCCAGCACTTAGCTATTGTAAATTCTGCTGCTGTCAACATTGGGGTGCATAGGTTCTTTTGGATTGGTGTTTCAGAGTTCTTAGGATATAATTCCAGCAGCGTAATTGTCAGTTCAAAAGGCTGTTCCATTTTCAGTTTCCTAAGGAAATTCCATACTGTTTTCCACAGTGGTTGCATGAGTCTGCAATTCCACCAATAGTGTACTAGGGTTCCCTTTTCTCCACAACCTCTCCAATATTTGTTTGTTGCTTTGTTTATGATGGCCATTCTGACTGGTGTGAAGTGAATTTGTGGTTTTAATTTGCATCTCTCTGATGCTTAGTGATGCTGAGCATCTTTTCATATGTCTCTGGGCCCTCTGTATGTCCTCCTCGGAGAAGTGTCTGTTCTGATCTTTTGCCCATTTTTTAATTGGGTTGTTTGTCTTCCTGGAGTGGAGTCATGTGAGTTTCTTATATATTTTGGAGATCAAATCCTTGTCTGAGGTATCATTGGCAAATATGTTTTCTCATATAGTTGATTCTCTTTTCATTTTAACGCTGTTTCCTTTAGCTACACAGAAGCTTTTTATTTTGATGAAGTCCCCTTTGTTTATTCTTTCCTTTTGTCTCTTGCTGTAAGAGACATATTGGTGAAAATATTGTTGCATGGAACATCTCAGGCAAGGGCTTAATCTCCAAAATATACAAAGAACTTACACAACTCCACTTTAAGAAGACAAGCAACTCAATTAAAAAAATGAGCAAAGGACAGACACTTCTCCAAGGAGGACATTCAAAGGTTTCAAAGATATATGAAAAGATGCTCAGTATCACTAGCTATCAGAGAGATGCAAATTAAAACCACAATGAGATACTACTTTACACCAATCAGAATAGCCATCATAAACAAAGCCACAAACAATAAGAAAGATTGTGGAGAAAAGGAAACCCTAGTGCACTGTTGGTGGGATTGCATACTGGTATAACCACTATGGAAAACAGTTTGAAATTTTCTCAGAAAACTGAAAATGGATCTGCCTTTTGACTCAGCAATTCCACTTCGAGGATTATATCCTAAGAACCCTGAAACACCAATCCAAAAGAACCTATGCACCCCTATGTTCATAGCAGCACAATTTACAGTAGGCAAATGTTGGAATCAACCTAGGTGCCTATCAACAAATGAATGGATCAAAAAACTATGGTACATTTACACAATGGAATTCTACGCAACAGAAAGAAGGAGCTCCTATCCTTTGCAACAGCATGGATGGGACTGGAAAACATTATGGAGAGTGAAATAAGCCAGGTGTTGAAAGACAAATACCATATGATCTCACCTTTAACAGGAACCTAAACAACAAAACCAACAAACAAGCAAAATATAACCAAAGACACTGAAATAGAGAACAGACTGACAATGACCAGAGCAGGGAGGGGAGGTAATTTCAAGGGAAAAGAGGAAGGGTTTACAGGAACAAGTATAAAGGACACATGGACATAAACTAGGGGGTGTGGAAATGGGAGGGAGGTAGGGAGCACTGTGGGGGTGGGCTGGGATGGGAGTAAAAGATAGAAAATTGTACTTGAACAACAATTAAAATTTGAAAAATGTTATCTGAAAATTTAAAAAATTAAAAAACAGCAACAAAAATACTTAAATGTAAGTCGTGACACCATAAATGTTCTAGAGAACATAGGCAGGAAAATCTGACATGTTCCACAACCTGGATTTTAGACAAGTGTTTCCAGGGACTCCCACTCTAGATAATGTGTAGACTCATCTCTTTCTGCTCCTCCCTGCTAAATATCACCAGAGACAACCAGTGGAAAAATACCAAAAGGAAGAATGAGGAAGGCAGACTAAGAGCTCCAAGATAGGAGCAACATGAGGGGCCAGGTGTCTTAATGTCCTATCCAGCAATAGAAGGCAATCAAGCTGATGTTTCCTCTCTACCTCCTTAGCCTGGCAGAGGGGTTGGGGGAAAAGGCAGAAAACTGTATGGGAACAACAATTTAAAAAATGTTAAAAAAAAAAGCTGATGTTTCCTGATGTATAACTAAGTGGACCCATTTTCCCCCTGGATTAAATGGGAGCCCTGTTGAAAACATCAGCTAAGAGGATGGATCAGAGGCCTACTGAGCATTAGCATGAGTGCAAGGCCTCATCTCTGCCTTAATGGAGGGACTCCCTACCCCTACTTGGAGATGTCTGTCAACAAGCCACAAGCCCAGAAGTGCTCTCACATTGACCCTCAGAACCAACACTGATTATAAACAGACAAGAGACTGACGTTATATATGTATATTAATCCAAAACTTAAGTAAAATATTAAAATATAGGATCCAGAAGCATATTAAATAAATAGTATAATACACTAGTACCTGAAATAAATTTATTTGAGAAATACAGCCTATTTAATATTCATAAATCCATTAATTTCACATTAAAAATCCAAGTAGGAATTAATATGATAACCTCCTTAGGAATTATAAAGTTCAATATCATATCTTGATAAAAAGAAAATTCCTAATAAAATAATAGATGTAATCTTCATTGACATGATAAAATATATTTCTAATAACTCTAGAGTTAACATCCTGATTAACAAGAAAAACTATTAGAAATATTCCCATTAAAATAAGAGATTGGACCAGAATGGTTTGCTGTAACTATAATTTAGCATTTTCCCGGACATGTAAGCCAATGTAATCTGATGAGAGAATGAAGTTAAATATATTAAAATTGGAAAACAGAGAGATTAAAATTGTATATCTTGGCTGATTGCATTATATTTAGAAATAGACTATAGAATTAACTGAAAAACTACTACAACAGGTAGGGACATTTAAATCAATGTACAAAATTTACATAGGAGGACACAACCCAATTTAAAATACACAAAAGATAAAATCACCTTGAAGTAAATTTTATAGTTATGGATAAAATCTATATTTATATAGAAAAAAATAAATTTTCTAAAATAGAAGATTTTATTTTGGGACTTTCTGTTCAGTTTCATAGATTTTGTTAACAATACTTGTGCCACATCTAATTATTGTACATTTGTAATGTTTTAAAATTTGGTGAAACAAATCCTGCTTCAATGTCCTCAGCAAGACACTTGTTTTGTTTTATTTATATTATGTACTATTTTCATCTACAAAAAACAATTTCAATTTTCAAATTATTGATGTAAAATTATTTCTTTTATGTTCCTGAAATAAATAATCCAGATGCAGGATATATTGCACAGTTGTACAAAAGCAAGCATGATTTACAAACACTGATAATACTGAGAGAAAGGGATAGGAGGAAGAAGTTCTTTTTCTCTGAACTTATGAACCATATCAATATATTATTTATTAAAAATAAGTAAATGTAAATTTTGAAATATGATAATAGTCTTTACGTATGCATTCTCAGAGATGCTTTTTAAAATATTATGTATTAAAAACTTTTAGTTCCATTAAGCCTATGTATGTAGGTATTGCTTTGACCTTTCATTTTTTTAAAAATTACTTCATTGTTGTTCAGTTACAGTTGTCTGCATTTTATCCCCACCCCAGGCAAACCCACCACCCTCCCTTGCTTCCACCCTCCCCCTTGGTTTTGTCCATGTGTCCTTTATAGTAGTTCCTGAAAACTCTTCTCCCCATTGTCCCCTTCCTGCCTTGCTATTTTTAGATTGTTCTTAATTTCAATGTCTCTGGTTATATTTTGTTTGCTTTTTTCTTTTGTTGATTATGTTCCAGTTAAAGGTGAGATCTTATGGTATTTGTCCCTCACCACCTGGCTTATTTCACTTAGCGCAATGCTCCCCAGCTCCATCTATCCTCTCACAAATGGTATAAGCTCCTTCTTTCTCTCTGCTGTGTAGAATTCCATTGTGTAAATGTACCATAGTTTTTTGATCCACTTATTTGCTGATGGGCACCTAAATTGCTTCCAGCACTTGGCTATTGTAAATTGTGTTGCTATGAACATTGGGGTGCATAGGTTCTTTTAAATTGGAGTTTCCAGGCTCTTAGGGTATAATTCCAGCAGGGGCAAGTGTTGGAGAGGTTGTGGAGAAAAGGGAACACTAGTACACTGTTGGTGGGAATGCAGACTGGTGCAGCCACTGTGAAAAACAATATGGAATTTCCTCAGAAAACTAAAAATAACCTTTGATATATTTTCAAGGAAAAATATCAGATAAAGCTTTTAAGAACTCAGACCATAACTTTCTACAGTATTCTATTACACTTTATATTTTGCGTAATTTAGTCTTTGTCTTAGCTGGTTGACATATATACACATAAAATATTCAATTTGCAATATACAGTTCATAATTTTCATTTAAGCTAAGAAGGTAATTGTGTATCATCTTGTTCTTAATCAGAAATGTTATCTTCAACCATAAATTTGTCTATCTGAAATTACATTCCTCTTAAATTTCACAACTTCTTGTTCTGCATTCTCATTCTCATCTTCTGCTGAAGGAATCATAAGTGGATATAAAATTTTCTGCCATGTTTTGTACCATGTGAGATTTAACATGATTATTTTTGTGGTACAATTTCACAAAACCTCAGAACTTGTTCTTATTTGCCTATATTGTGTTATCTCTGGTTATGAAATTTCTGAGGGCAAAACAAACACTCTCAAAATTATGATTTTTATATCACAATATTATTTCCCATGATTTCTCTCAAATGCTGGTGAAATATAGTATATTATTTCAATTAATAAGATTCTCCTACTCTCCTGATACAATATGTGAAATCTGTAAAGGAAAGTTAGTATCATGATACCTAAAACACTTGCTGACTTTTTTGCCACATGGGGAAATGTGGTTGGTCTTCCTTCTAGCCCAGTTTCAAAGAGTCTGGAAAACCCTCAGATACTCTATCTCTTTTGACCAATCCCTTAATTTATATGTAACTTTTAAGTTTTAAAAGTTGTAATGTATTTCATCCTTTCAGCTTATTCATGTCCCCACCTAGCTACCCAACCATTCCCCATGCATAGACAATTTTCCTGTGCCTTGACAATCAAGCCACATCTCCAACAGGGGAACCAGGATTTGCCATGCCCTCTTTAAGAATGATAATATAAAAATATATAGTTAGTAATGTAAACAAATATTTCTTTAACACAAAAATTTAAAAAGCTGACAAAGACTCAAATATTATAAAATCCAGAAAAACTGTTATTTATTAATTGTCTAGCACACCTTTATCACATCTTTTTTTCTGCTTCTTGATTTTTGCCTTGTTGGAGGAAAACAATTTTGAAAAATCAATTTCTATAAGGAAAATATGAAAAAAGATAATTCAGACTTTTCCTTCCATGGTTGACTGAAAAAAGTAGAATAATTGTTTTTAGCTTCACAACACTCACATGAAGATGAAAAGATTGTTGTTAAATTTATGTAAGAATTGCTATTCTGACTTGGGTAAGCTGTTATCAACATTTTTTATGCATGAACAGTAAGTAAGAGTTCAAGTCATTCATGCATGGAGGTTGTGTGTTATGAGTTTTCACTGTATTGTCAGTGTCAACAAGAAATTTAAATATTTTCTCAGGTTATTTATTAAAGTGGATTATTCATTATTTCTTCCTGAAGTTTATCTCTTCCTCTAAGTGAATTATAGCATATGGCAAGGTCTGCATTATTGTTGTTACAATTTGCTTCTTAATGACAAAATAATTTATGTTGACTTAATTGCTAATCTTTGTCACTTTTGTAACTTGATTAACTCATTTCTTTAATGTAATTGTAAAGATGGCAAAAGAAGTTGCCCAAATTTTCTTTTAAAATAAACCATTCAGATCATAGTTCCTGGGCTTAAGATTGATCCTTGAATGCTTCCCATTTCAATCAGTATTAAATTGGGACTACATGGCCCTGTGTGACCTGGCCTGCCTTCCTCTCAGACTTCACCTCCCACCATTGCTTCTTCCTTCATCTTGGGCTCCAGCCTCTTGGAACTCAAGGAGCTGGAGCCCAAGATACTGAGCTTTTTCAACATCAAGAGGCCACACCAGCTCTTTACTATTCTCTTTCTTTAGATCTTGACAATAATGAGTATCATCTTTTATTTTATTTTTTTCATTATTGGTCAATTACAGTTGTCCTCTTTTACCCTCCATTATTCACCCCTGCCCCACACATTCCCACGTCCCGCATTCAATACTCTGCCACCTGTTGTCTTTGTCCACAGGTCCTTTATAGTGTTTTTTAATGACCCTTCCCATTCTTTCTCTCGTAACACCCCTCCTCCATCCCCTCTGGTTACTGTCTGGTGTCGTTATCTCCATGTCTCTGTTTCTATTTTGCTCACTTATTTGTTTTGTTGATTCAATTCCTCTTATAGTGAGATCATATGGTAGTGGATTTTCCTACCTGACTTTTTTCCCTTAGCATAATTTTCTTAGTTCCATCCATGCTTATGGGAAAGGTAGCTACTTCTTTCTTTCATATGCCTGGTATTCCATTGTGTAAATACACCACAATTTTTTTTATCCACTCATTTACTAATGGGCACTTAGGCTGTTTTCAGAATTTGGCTAATGTAAATTGCACTGCTATGAACATTGGGGTGCATAGGTTCTTATGGATTGGTGTTTCAGGATTCTTAGAGTATAATTCCAGGAGTGGAATGCTGGATCAAAAGGCAGTTCTATTTTATATTTTTATATAAATATAAAAAAGGAAATTTCATACTGTTTTCCAAAGTGGCTGAACAGTCTGCATTCCCATCAACAATGTATTAGTGTTCCCTTTCCTCCACAACATAGCCAACATTTATTGAATTGTTTATGTTGGCCAATCTTACCAGTGCAGAGTGGTATCCTATTGTGGTTTTAATTTGTATCTCTCTGATGGCTGAGCATGCTTTCCTATGTCTCTGGGCCATCTGTATGTCCCCCTTAGAGATGTGTCTGTTCCAAAGCTTTGCCTATTTTTCAATTGGGTTATTTGTCTTCCTGGTATGGATTCCTGTGAGTTCTTTATATATTATGGAGATCAAATCCTTGTCTAAGGTGTTATTGGCAAATATGTTTTCCCACATGGTTCATTTCCTTTTCATTTTGCTGACTTGTTTTTTTAGTCATGCAGAATTTTTATTTTGATGAAGTCCCATTTGTTTCTTCTTTCCTTGCCTTGCCTAGGGACCAATATATTGGTGAAAATATTGCTGTGTGGAATATCTGAGATTTTCCTACCTATGTTCTCCTCTAGGACTTTTATGGTGTCACAACTTATATTTAAGTCTTTCATCCATCTTGATTTTATTTTTATGTATGGTGAAAGTTGGTGGTTAAGTTTAATTTTTCTGTATGTAGCTGCCTAGATCTCCCAACACTATTTGTTGAAGAGTTTATTTTTGTTCCATTTTATGCTCCTGCCCCCTTTGTCAAATATTAATTAACCATAGAGACACAGGTTTATTTCTGGACTCTCTATTCTATTCCATTGATTTATATGTCTGTTCTGATGCTAGTACCAGACTATTTTGATTACAGTGGCCTTATAATATAGATTGATATCAGGTATTGTGATCCCTCCTGGTTTGTTCTTCTTTCTCAAAATTGCTGAGACTATTTGGTGTCCTCTATGGTTCCATGTAAATTTTTCAACCATTTGTTCTCTATCTGTGAAATATTTCATTGATATTTTAATAGGGATTGTGTTGAATCTATAAATTGCATTGGGTATTAGGGATGTGTTGATGATGTTAATTCTTCCAATCCATGAGCACAGTATATGCTTCCATTTATTTATGTCTTCCTTAATTTCTTCCATCTTTATTCTGTAGTTTTTGGAGTATAGATATTTTACCTCCTTGGTTAGGTTACTTCCAGATACTTTATTTTTCTTGTTGCTATAGCAAATAGGACTTTTCCCTCTTTTCTGTTTCTGATATATCTTTGTTGGTGTACAAAAAATGCTTCTGATTTCTGAATATTGATTTTGTATCCTGTTTGTCAAATTCACTTATTAGGTAGAACAGTTTTTTGTGAGAGCTTATAGGGTTTTCTATGTACAGTGTCATGTCATCTGAAAACAATGAGAGTTTTACTTCTTCCTATTGAATTTAGATGCCTTTTTTTTTCTTCTTATTGTCTGATCACTTTGGCTAGAACTTCCAATAATATGTTAAATAGAATCAGTGAAAGTGGACATCCTTGTCTTCTTCCTAAACTTAGTGAGAAAGCTTTGAGATTTTGCCCAGTGAGTATGATGTTGGTTGTATGTTTCTCCTATATGGCCTTTATTATGTTGAGGTATGATCCCTCTACTCCCACTTTGCTGAGTGTTTTTATCATAAATGGGTGCTGTACCTTATCAAATGGTTTATCTGCATCTATTTATATGATTATCTGATTTTTGTTTTTCACTTTGTTAACATGACATATTAAAGTTATTGATTTGCGAATATTATACCATCCTTGCACCCCTGAGATGAATCACACTTAATCATGGCATATGATCTTTTTAATGTGTTGGTGGATCTTATTTGCCAATATTTTGTTGAGGATTTTAGCATCTATGTTCTCCAGCAACACCGGCCTGTAGTTTTCTTTCTTTGTCATGTCTTTATCTGGTTTTGGGAATAGGATGATGCTGGACTCATAAAGAGATTTGGTAGTCTTTCTTCTTGGACTTTTAAAAATAATCTATGAAGTATAGGGATTAGCTCTTCCCTAAATGTGTTGTAAAATTCTCCCATGAAACTGTCCCATCAAGGGCTCTTCTGTGCTTTGAGTTTTTTGATTACTGTTTCAAGTTCACTAGATATTATTGGTCTATTCAGGCTTTCTGCTTCTTGATTCAGTTTTGGAAGATTCTATTATTCTAGAAGTTTGTCCTTTTCACCCAGGTTTTTTACTTTCTTGGCACATAGTTGTTAGTAATAATATCTGACAATCTTTTTGAATTCTGTGGTATTAGTTTTAATTTTTCCTCTTTTTTCTTATTTTATCTATTTTGGTCCTCTCTCTCTCTCTCTTTTTTTTTCTTGATGAATCTGCTTAAAGGCTTGCCAATTTTGTTAATCTTTTCAAAGAACCATCTCCTGGATTTAATGATCCATTGAATTGTATTTTTAGTCTCAATGTCATTTAATTCTCCTGTGCAATTGATTATTTCTTCCCTTCTACCTGCTCTAGGCTTTGTTTGTTGTTGTTCCTCCAGTTCTTGTAGATGTAGAGTTAGGCTGTTTATTTGAAATATTTCTATCTTTTTCAGGTAGGCCTGTATCACTATGAACTTCCCTCTCAGGATTGCCTTCACTGTGTCCCATGGGTTTGGGGCTGTTGTGTGTTCATTTTCATTTGTTTCCAGGAACATTTTGATTTCTTCCTTGAGCTCATTACTCCCCCATTTATTAGTAAATAGCATGCAATTCAATCTCCATAAATTTGAAAGATTTTGTTTTTTTCTTTGAGGTTGGTTTCTAGTTAGAACCCCTTGTGGTCAGAAAAAAATGCTTTCTATGTTTCAATTTTCTTGAATTTGGGGGGACTTGTTTTGTGTCTTATCATGTGGTCTATCTTTGAAAGTGTTTCATGTGCATTTGAAAAGAATGTGTATTTTTCTTCTTTTGGATAAAGTTTTCTATGCATATCATTTAAGGCATTTGATCTAGTGCATCATTCAGTGTCACAATAACCTTGTTGATATTTTGTTCAGATCTCTCCATTTGGACAGTGGGGTGTTAAAATCCCCTACTATAAGTTTTCTGCTATCTGTATCTTTCTTGAAGTCCTTCAAGTTTTCCTTATATATTTGGGTGCTCTTATGTTAGGTGCATATATACTTACAATGTTTATAGTTTGTTGATGGATCATTCCCTTGAGTATTATGAAGTGTCCGTTTGTGTATTTTTTATGACCTTTGTTTTGAAGTCTATTTTTCTGATATAATAGCATTACCAGATCTTTTTCTGTCCATATGCTTGGAATATTTGTTTCTAGCCCTTCACTTTCAGTATGTGTACATCTTTGGTTTTCAGGTGGGTCTCTTGTAGACAGCATACGTGTGGGTCATGCTTTCTTATCCATTCAGCTATTCTATGTGTTTTGATTGGAGCACTTAATCCATTTATATTTAAAATTACTGTTGATAGATACTTATTCATCTTTGCCCTCTGCTCCTGTGTTCCTGTCTGTCTCACTCTTTTTCTTCATCTTCTAGAAGCAGTCTCTATAGCATGTCTTTCCTTGCTGGCCTGGTGTAAATGTATTATTTTAGATTTCTTTTGTCTGGGATACTCCTTATTTTTCCCTCCCTTTTAATTAACCTTTCTTGATAGAGTAGTCTTGGTTGCAGGCCTTTGCTTTTCATTACTTGGAATATTTCTTGGCATTCCTTTTTGGCTTGTAATGTTTTTGTTAAGAAATCAGCTTCTAGCCCTATTGGATTTCCCATATATGTTTCTTCCTGTTTCTCCCTTGCTGCCTTTAAGATTCTCTTTATTTTCAATATTTGCCATTTTAATTATGTTGTAGTCTCTTTGGGTTCATCTTAATTGGGACCCTCTGTGCTTCCTGGATTTGCATGGCTTTTCTGCTGTCCAGGTTAGTGACGTTTTCTGTCATTATTTTTTTCAAATAAATAATGGGTTTTCTATCCATTCTTTTCTTCTCCTTCTGGTATTCCTATGACTCAAATATTGTTGTGTTTAATGTTGTGCTGAAGTTCCCTTAAGCTATCCTATTTTTTAGTCTTGTGTGTGTGTGTGTGTGTGTGTGTGTGTGTGTGTGTGTGCAGCTGCTCACCTGGTTATTTTTTTCCACCTTGTCTTTCAGTTCACTAATTCTATGCTCTGTTTCATCCAGCCTGCTTGTAATGCCTTTTAGTATGTCTTTTTTATTTCAGATATTGTATTCTTCATTTCTTCCTGTTTCTTGTTTATAAGTTCTATTTCCTTTTTCATGTTGTTGTAGTTCCCACTTAGTCCCTTGGAGTTGTCAGTGAGTTCCTTGAGCATCCTTATAACCATTATTTTCAATTATACATCTGATAATAGTGAGAATAAAGGGTAGAATATGATCTCACCTTTAACAGGAACCTAATCAACAAAACAAGAAACAAGCAAAATATAACCAAAGACACTGAAACAGAGAACAGGCTGACAGTGTTCAGAGGGGAGAGGGGAGGGAATTTCAGGGGAAAAGGGGAAGGGTTTACAGGAACAAGTATAAAGGACACATGGACAAAAACTAGGGGTAGGTGAAAATGGGAGGGAGGTAGGGAGGGCTGGGTGGATGAGCTTGGATGGGAGTAAAAGATAGAAAATTGTACTTGAACAATAATTAAAATAAAAATATTAAAAAATAATAAAAGATAGAAACGTGGTATAATGTGAGAGAACATAAAGATTACAACAACAATAACAAAGCTCAGGAAGATGGCAAAATGAATTAAGACCTGGGAAGGGTGCTGTGTAGGATTTGGAATAACTATAGTATGAAAAGAAATATATACTCTGAATAAAAAGAATAACAACTAAAAGGCCAGGAATAGTGTGTTATTTGGAATATGAATGAAGTAAACAAGAAAAATTAAAATGCAATATGAAAGGGAGAATAAAAAGAAAACATATAATAAAAAACAAACAAAACTAAAAATCTAAATAAATGGAAAGAAATAAGAGAAATTAAAGAATGCAAGTTCTGAAGATAGCAAAGTGAAACTTATCTCAGCTGTTGGTGTTAACCTTCTGACTTCTTTCTGAATTTGTCTTGGCTTTTTCTCAGCTCAGGTCTTACAGTCTGACTCTTGGCAGGGGTTGGGGGAAAGCCCTTTGCTGATTTTAAACCTATGCAGTTGGTATTGCAGATCTTCCTGGATCCTGTAGGCAGAGGGGAGCTGGGCTCTGTTTTTTCCTGTTCTGTGGTTCCATGAGGATGGGGGGCTCATCCTGTGCTACAATATTTACAGGTGCCCAGTTTCCAGCCTTCACCCTCAGAGTACTGTGTGGTCCCCACTCTCCACTCTGGTCATTTGTGCTAGGCTGCCACCAGTAAGCCACCTTATTTTCTCCCCCTTTGATTGGTCTGTGAGGTGCCCTGAGTGGGAGCAAATCACGCCTAAACTCATCCCTCTTTGTTGGCCCAGTGCTGCACACACAAGGTCCCTGCACAATACGCCTCAGATCCACTTTTGAAAAATAAGTCTCTTTGGGTGCTGCTGCTACTCTGAGCCAGTGCCTGGCTTTCTTCACAGTCTAACTCTCTGGCAAGTGCAGAGTCTATCTGGGTCATGGCCAATTGAGGCCCACCTTTTCTCCAAGCTCCAGGTGTCACCAGGTTCCTTAAAATTCTCTGGAACTATCCTGGCTGGCGGTGACTACTCCAGCCTGAGTATACTGCGAGCTGTATGTCTCTTGCTACCTTTCCTCCCACCGTGACTTTATGTGTCCAGGTGTCTCCTGGTGCAGGTCTGGATCTTTCTCATCTTTATGTTCCTGTTGAGTGAACTTTTTCTGATCATTCTTCACATCATCATGGTTTCATTAAACATTTTATTTACTTAATAGTACCAGTGGAGGGATTTCTAAACTTCTCTTCTTCACCTGATCATTTGATATATTTGGCTGTTCATTGTCTGTCCCACTGGCTGGACAGCCAGTCTTTTGAAGACAAGACCTCATCATCTCCTTAGGTTCATGAGCAATACCTGGGACAGAAGAGGTGGTCAGTCAGTAGCAGTTGAATGTACATGTGATTTTAAAAATTCTTTGGCCCAAACAAGTTTGGGTGATACTTTATACAGAAAACATTTAAAGATTTACATATTTACATTGAATATTAGTATTATGATAGTTCTGAGACTTTCTTCAATAAAAACATATTTGTCATTCTTTTTAACCCAGAGCTTCATAAGTTTATTTAAACAAAGAAGCTTTTGGTGCGGGTAAATATATCACCAAGTAACACCTGGGAAATGTTCATAGAAACCTTTATAATTACAGAATTCTAACACTAAAGGAACTCTATGCTATTTCATGGAACAACTTAATTAAGGACTTAGGTTGAACAGACATTGGATTCTAATTCCCTCATAACTCTGCTCTCCTCATTCATTCATTCTACAAGCATTTATTGAGTACCTACTGTGCATCAGACATGACATAATGTCCCACAAATACACTGATTGACACAGTTATTACAACATGGGCTCTCTAGAACCTACACATTTTTGATAATGTGTGAGAGGCAACTTGCTCTACGGGAGTAGGTGGGAGGAGTACCTAACCCCACCTGGGGTCTGGAAAAGCTTTCTTGATGAAAGCAAGACCTGAAGAAGTTTGCCAGATGTAGAGCTGGGGAAGGGCCCTCAGGCATTGACAACAGTATACTGTTGGGGCTAGAAGCAGGGAGTTGCAGGGAAGCCAGTGGAAGGGTATCCCATATAAACTGTCCAGAATATGTGGAAGAGGGGGGTGGAAAATGCAGACAGAAAAGTGAGCAGCCCCAGTTCACACAGAAGTGACCTGAAACCATTGATTTACTTACCAGCCTTCTAGCCTGAATGCCAGTTTTTTGAGGTGGTTTTGTTTTCTACTTTGTGTTTCTAGAACTTACCTTATCACTTGGCATTTGATAAGCACTTAGTAAAGCTTTGTGAAAATAGGTGAGTTAAAACAAATTGAAGACCACAAGGGTCTTTTTCAGTGACTTTGTCTGTGGGGGCTATTGCTCATTCATTTACAACTTGCTAGCAACTACTTTCTGTGAGCATCAGGAAAACAAATCACAGGCGTGATAGTAATTTCAGGCCTTTTGGATAGAGTGACAGCCAGAGTCAAACTCTCAGGAAAAGAGAGCAATCATCCCCCAAACATTTGGGAATATCTTTTTAGTTTTTGAGCAATTCTAAGTGTCAGAGTCATTTAACTTTTCAGAGTGGGCACTGTAAAACAAGTATTAAACTGGGGGTGGGAGTTCAGAAAAGTCCAAAAGCAGAAGAAAAGCACTGCAGACTTGTTTCCACTCATCAGTGGCCAATAAATGATGTCTAGACTGTCTTTTGCTCCCATCTGGAGACTTCTGTTCTTACATAATAAACGAGTCAAAGGGAAGCAGTTATGGGTGGGAGGAACAGCAGGGTCTTCACATTTTGCTACCCTTATGACTTCTTTGCCAACAGGAAGACAATTATTCCAACTGAGCTATGAAAAACTGCTGTAATTCCAGATTTTGTTACTCTCCTGGCTAGCCAAGTCATTTTTGGGTAGCTCCACAATTCTTATCTTGGACCAGGCCCATGACTTTTTTATACTCCAAGAATTCATGTGAGGGATATTATATAAACTGTCTGTGACTACCTCTTTTTTGAGAGCTTGAAACCAAAGAATATTTAAACATTTTATTATCTATTTATGGTGAATATACCCATGTAAGTGATCAGATTTTTATAAGGGGAAGAAAAACAGGTTTTGTTGGGGAAAGGGGGCAGGAAGTAAGGAAAGAGATTGTTTCTTATGAAACTTGTTCTGTGAATAAATGAAGTAAGAATGACGGTTTTGAAGGAAACTTCTGACTTTTCCTCTACTCTCTACAGTTCCTTATCATTTGGTTAGGTCACATCTTTCTTCATATTTTGCAGTTTTCTTTGTTAGCCAATTCTTACTTAAACAAGAACATCTCTCTTTACTTTTTGAGCTCTTCATAGAAGAAAGAACATGAACAAAGGGAAAGTTTTGGGCAGCCAGAAGGAGCTGGTCCTTCGGAGGTCTCAAGAATAGAGACTCCTGGGATTGTCCCTGATGTCTATGATCTCATAAGCCCCCATCTCCCTCATCTTTGGATGGTTGGAAGGAGAGAAGCTGTAGGAGGTGAGAATCATTTTTGAGCAGGTGTGACCCAAGCTTCATGCTATATGCACCTATGGTTACCCTAGGCCCCTAAAGGGCAGCTGGAGTGCTGTAGCTATAAGGTTGCATTGTATATTGTGTTGGTGACTTAATTCTGTCAAATAACTACCTATATTTACACATCTACAACTCTGATTATAGGTCTAGGTGTGCTGTTTTTTTACTTTAGGATAGGCGATAAAATTTGATAGAACATAACATAAAAACATAAAACCCATATTCACTTTTGTCTGAGTCATGCAAGAGTAGCACTCACTTGTCACTTCCATAAGGCTTTATTTCTAATTTGCATGTTTCTATGTTTGTTTGGGTTTTTATTTTATTATTATTAAAGTATGGTTGTCTGCCTTTTCTCCCCATCTCTCTCCCCAACCCCAGCCATCCCCACCTTCCTCTTCTGATTCCATACCCCTCATGGTTTTGTCCATGTGTCCTTTATAGTTGTTCCTGAAAACCCTTCACCCTTTCACCCCCATTATCCCCTCCCATCTTTCCTCTGGTTACTATGTTTGTGTTTTTAGGCTGGTGTTTAATCCAGTGAGTCTAGAACAATAAAGCAGGTGTGATTCAGACTTATTACATCTTCCAAATTCTAGGTCTTTATGCTTCTGTTGGTTATTTAACATCTGCAAGTTTAGCTGTTTGAGTTCAGAACATTTTACTAAAATCTTAATGTTTTAATAGCAAGGATGATTATAATAATATTAAAATATATTGTGGGCTCAACAGTAAGGAGACTGCCTCACTCATTACTGAGCTCCTAATATTTAGCAGAAAATCTTGTATTAGAAACGGCTCAGAAAAAGTTCTTGTTTAGTCTGGGACTTAGCTTAGATTCCCCTAGAATTAGTTCCTGAGATAATGATTTGAATGCATATAGTTTTGGAGGAGGTCCAAGGTCATGATAAGAGGAACGAACAAATGATATAGAGAAGGGAACGTAGCCAATAAGATGTGGATTATTCAGTCATTACCACTGTAGGCAAGTGAAGCTGGAAACTAGAAAAACTCTGGGACATACTATAGAACAGATGTCTCAGCATTCGTCTACCCAAGGTGCAAAGAAGCCACTGTAATTAACTATTAGGTTCTGAAAGTAGGTTAAGAGCTGTCATCTGGAGTGATTGTTCCTTATTGCTTCCATCCTGCCTTGCTGTGACCATAGTGGGCTTCCGCAGTTCAAAAAGTACATGCCCTCAAACAGAGATGCAGACAGAGGCAGTGGTAAGTCCACCAGCCACAGGACAGTCCTAAGCAATCTAGGAAATTATAGTCACGGACAGTATCTGTGCAAGTCAATTTTTTTCAAGTTCAAGTAGTTGTTGATTATTCTAATTCCTCTTGATGTAGTTTTAAGTGTATATGACATTTTAGTCATAGTTGTTTTAATAATTTAAAAATAAAAATATTTGTATGAAGTGCAAATTATCTTTACCCTTTTTTATCTGCTCATACTTTCAGTGTCATATCTAAGATCCATTGCCACATCCAGCTCATGGGTGTTTGCCTCTGTTTTTACCTAGGACTTTTATGGTTTTCATTTAAGACTTTTATGGTTTTAGCTCTTGTATTTAAGTTTTTAATCAATTTTGACTTAATTTTATATACTGTGTGAGATAAGGGTTCAAGTTCATTCTTTTTCACATGGCTATCCAATTGTTTGAGCACTACCCTTGAAGATCCTATTCTGTCCCCATGGAATGGGCTAGCACCTGTGTCAAAAATCAATTGGCTGTCACAAAATAGTCATGGGGATGTAAACTACAGTGCAGGGAATGTAGTCAATAATAGTGTGATAACTATGTATGGTGCCAGATGGGTACTGGAAACACTGGAGGGATCACATTATAAATTATACAAATTATATAATTGTATGACCACTATATCATATACTTGAAACTAACATACAATAGTATCTACTGTCAACTGTAATTGAAAAATAAAAAATATGTAATGAAAATTTTGAACTATCAATTTGCTGTGATGGAAGGCTGTTTTCTATATTTTCAGTTTAATTCCATTGTCCTAAATGTCTATCCTTATGTCAGTATCATATTGTTTTGATTGCTATGGCTTTGTAGCAAATTTTGAAATTGAGCAGGGTGAGTCCTTCTACTTTGTTATTTTTCAAGATTGTTTTTCCTATTTGGGACCCCTTGTAACTCCATATGAATTCTATGAGCTGATTTACTATTTCTGTAAAATGATCACTGAAATTTTGATAAGAGTTGCATTGAATCTATAGACTGATTTGGGCAATATTGCCATCTTAACCATATTACATTTTTCAATCCATGAATATGGGATATTTTTAATTTACTTAAGTCTTCTTTAACTACTTTTTGCAATGTTTTTCAGTTTCACTATCCAAGTCGTTCACTTTAGTTCAATTTATTTTTAGGTATTTTTTTCTTTGAATGCTATGGTAAAAGGAACCTAATCAACAAAACAAACACTCAAGCAAAATATAAATGGAATTACTTTCTTAATTTTTTTTCTGGATGATAATTACTGGTGTATAAAAATAGTATTTTGCTGTGTGAATCCTGTGCCATACAATTGGCTGAATCATTTCTTAGTTCTGGATGCTGTGTGGATACTTTGGGATTTTCTGCATCGAGGATCACATCATTGTAAATAAAAATGCTTTTACTTCTTTTCCAATTTGTACATTTATTATGTTTATTGCTACATTTATCTGGCTAGCTCTTCTAGTACAGTGATGAATGGCAACAATGAGGGCAGGGATCCTTGTCTCATTCCTAACATTAGGAGGAAGCTATCCATCTTTCACCATGTGTATAATGTTAGCCATGCATTTCTCATAATGATTTTTTAAAAGACTTTATTTATTTATATTTTTTATAGAGAAAGGGGAGGTGAAGAAGGAACAGAGGGAGAGAAACATCAATGTGTGGTTGCCTCTCAGGTAGCCCCCTCTGGGGACCTGGCCTGCAACCCAGGCATGTGCCCTGACTGGGAATTGAACTGGCAACCTTTTGGTTTGCAGGCCCACACTCAATCCAGTGAGTTACACCAGCCAAGGCTTCATAATAATTTTTATCATGTTGAGGAATTCCCCTCTACTTCTAGTTTCTGAAAGGATATTTAATTTTGTAAGATGCCTTTTTTTAATTTCTGTCAAATGAGATGATCACATGAAGTTTTCCTTCATTCTACCGATGTCATTTATTACATTGATTTTCTTATGTTTAAATACTCTTGCATTACAAACTTTTTTCTACATCAAAGGACAGTGTCAGAAAAGTAAAAAGAAAACTTACAGAATGGGAAAAAATATTTACAAATCATATGTGTAAAAAGGGCCTAGATAAAGAACATATAAAGAACTCTTACAACAACAAAAAACCCAAAAACCTAATTAAGAAATGGGCAAAGGACAATAGGAGATCTTTTTAATTTTCCCACAGAAGAAATACAAATGGCTAACAAAGAACTTGAAAAGATGGTCAACATCACTAGTAATTAGAGAAATGCAAAGCAAAACCACGATGAGGTACTACTTCACATGCATGAGGATATCTAGAATTAAAAAAAAAGAAAACACCAAGAAACATCAAGTGTTGGCTAGAATGTGGACAGCATGAACTCTTTGTACATTTCTGGTTGGAATGTAAAAAGGTTAATCTACTGCATAGAAGAATTTGGTGGTTCTTTAAAAAGTTAAACATAGAATTGCCATATAAGCCAGTGATTCCACTTCTAGGACTATGTCCAAAAGAACTGGAAACAGATACCCAAACAAATAGTTGTACATGAATGTTCATATCAGCACAATTAACAGTAGCTAAAAGGTGGAAATACCGTAAATGTCCATCAACAGATGAGAGGACAAACTAATGGTGGTACAAAATACACAATGGAATATTATTCAGTCCTGAAAAGGATGAGTTACTGACACATGCTTCGATGTGAATAAAGCTAAAAAATATTAGGATAGGTAAAAGAACCTAGACAAATTTGCCACATGTTATATTATTCCATTTATGTGAAATGTCCAGAATAGGTAACTTAATAAAAAACAGAAAGCACATTGGTGGGTACCAGAAGCTAAAAGTTGAGAGAATGAGGATTTATTGCTTAATGAGTACAGGGTTTTCTTTTGGAGGAGTTAAAATATTTTTAAACTAGGTAAAGGTAGTACTTGAGCAATATTGTGAATGCACTAAATGCCACAAATTTTTCATTTTAAAATGGTAACTTTTTCCAGAGAGGGAAGATGTTGACAGGGTAGGAGAGAGCAGATGCCACTTCCCCCTACACATGGGAGAAAAACCTAGCTGATCTATGGAGGAACAGAGCAAAGAGCCAACAGTACCCCAGGATATTTGAAAATAAGAAACCAAAATAGTAGCAGACACTGAAAAACCAGATGGTAAAGAGAGTGCTTCAAGACAATAAGGTCCCAGGGACCAGCTCCAGCACCAGGGCAGCTGCAGCCTGAGGCCTGGAATGTGCCCCTGGGTCTGCCACAGAATCCTTGGGAGAGAGCCAGGCCAACTGTTCCCTCCCTCCCTGGCCAATCAAGGTTTAAACAGCACTGGGAGAGACCTGGTTGCTTGAAGTCACAGAGAGGCAAAAAAGGACAAAGTGGCAAACACATAGGGGCTGTGATCACCCTCACAGTCTGCAGACTGGTACCAGCTTGGGAGAGTTGAGAGTCACACAGTGATGGGCACTGACCCTAGTAGTCACTGGTCTGGCTGGAGAATTGGGTTGTACGGAGTGTCAGGCTTGACTGAAAGGAATTTCTCAGAAAGAAAAACGGAATTCTCCTATAACAACCCCTCGGCTTCCTCCCCTCCCACTCAGGCAGCAATCCCGAGGTTGCGTGCAAGTTTGCTCAGAATGCCCTGCACTCCTCGTAACACTGGGAAGAGCTGGCGCTCAAACCTGTGGGACCTAGGCAGCCTGGTGCAGCATGTGTGCCCACACCTCAGCCCACAGTAGTAACCACAGGGAAAGAGCGCTCTCAGGAAGAACTGATTCCCAAACCCAAGTGCCTGAGAGGCGCCACACTGGCTCTGGGGAGAGTGCTCGCAAGATTGGCTGAGTGCAGATCAGGAAGGCAGAAAAGCCATACCAATCATCCCTCAGCCTGCTGCAGCCAGCAAGACCAAAAAAAACCGATTTGGCCAGTTTGAAACCAACAAGAGGATATTTTTTAAGTAATCTCATTTTTTAAATTTTTATTATTGTTTTATCTTTCATTACCTTATTCCTCTCTTCTTTCTCATTTTATTCTTTCTTCCTTTCTTTCCAATTTTATCCTTTTGTCCTCCCTTCTCCTGGTTAATGTTTATTTTTATTTTTATTGTTTTAAATACCCACAAATGAGACCAAAAAACCTGGAACTGTAAAAACACCAGAGTTGGATCCAAAGAGGGGGCATCCCAACAGTTCAAACAGTGAGACAAAATTCACTTTGCTATTAGAGAGAACTTGCAAGTTATTGCATATCTGTATTATTCTTTTTTCCCATTATTCTTACATCTTTTATTTTAATAGTATTTTTATATTCCTCTTCTTTCTGTGCAGTCTTCTTTGCTTGGCTGAATATATTGAATCATTTGACAGGTCTCCCCTGTCTTCTCTTTCATTGATTTTATTGATAATTTACTGTCCTTCACGTCACTAGTGTTCCATTAGCACACTACTGAAGGTCCTATACTCCCTATTCTTGTTATCCAGATCACATAGAGTCTGTCATATGATTTTTTGCTCTAATATTATTGTAAATAATAGCTGTTCCATAGAATTATAAATACTTCACAACACCCCTCCCAGCTCTTAGCCCACTTCACAGCTTCCTGAACTCTATTACTGTAGTGGTTAACTCTATTCTCTCACACACTACACCTATTTACTATCTTTTACTCTCACCTTACCTCAGAATCTGACATCCCACAACCTCACTGCTTTCTAAATCCAACTCACAATCCTTCCCTCCTCAATAAAAGTCTTGCCTTCTTTCCATCCTTTATAAAAAGTGGCTAGTGGGGTGGGAGATCATGGTTAACACTACACATAGCCAAAGCATCTCCTATCTCTTCTCTACTGATTGCTACTGTAAATATCATAGAATACTCTCTTGCTGTCTTAAACCATTTTTCCTTCCCCCTCCAACTGATCCAAAAAAAAGAGTAGGTGGAAGTGGAGAAAACCAAGACACCCACTGGAAGAGGACATCCAACAACATAGAAAATACCAACAGAACAACAGAAGAAGGTGAAGGAGGGACTAGAAGGCTCACTAACTTCAATCCAGGACCTATCTGGAAATACAACTTAATAGGGGAGAAATTACCCAGTAGAAACAACTGAACAAGAGCAAGAGAGAATCCTCAAAACCTTGTACACATGGAAGAACCAGCTTCAACAAAATCTGCACTCACCAGCACAACAAAATACAAGAGGTGGTCGACAGAGTAACCCTCATTTAACCATCTGGTGGGAAGAAATCACCAAAGAAAGACCCAACAACAATAAAAAAGACAAATACAGAGCCAACTTAAAAGACAGCCCAAGACTAGAGAGCTCAGGAGAAAAAGGAGACTGCACCATGAATCTCACAGGTATTCTACCACAGAAATTTACACCATAAAACCAGGGAGCCAAAACAGATCAGTTTAACAAGCTGAAGCTAACAAGAAAAGTCTCACAAACAATGGGAAGACAAAGAAACAATCCCCAAATGAAAGGAAAGGAGAAAGCCTCACAAAGAATGCTAAATGAAATAGAGGCAACTCCACTATCAGATATTGAGTTCAAAGCAATGGTTGTCAGGAAGCTCAATAAAATCACAATGAGCTACCAGAAACTACAGGAAAACTACAATGAACTCACTGCAAACTATATCAACATGAAAAAGGAAATAGAAACTATCAACAAGGGCCAAGAGGAAATGAAAAATACAATTTCTGAACTGAAGAACAGAGTAAAAGGAATCAAAAGCAGGATCAATGAAGCAGATGATCAGATCAGTGACCTGGAGGACAAGGTAGAAAAAAAGATCAAGAAAGAGCAAGAAAAGGAAAAGAGGCTCAGAAAGAATTAAGAGGAATTAAGAGAAATGCAAGATAATATGAAACATAATAATATGCATATAATAGGGATACCAGAAGGAAAAGAAGAAGAGGAAGGGATAGAAAACCTGTTTGAAAAAGTAATCATGGAAAAATTCCCTAATTTGATGAGAGAAAAAGTCACACAAATCCAGGAAACACAAAGAGTCTCAATAAAAAAGAAACCAAAGAAGCCCACTTCAAGACATATCATAATTGAAATGGCAAAATTCCAAGACAAAGAAAGAATCTTAAAGGCACTAAGGGAGAAACAGGAAGTAACATACAAGGGATCCCCAAGAAGGTTAGCAGCTGATTTCTTAATAGAAATGTTCCAAGCTAAGAGAATGGCCAGAAATATTCCAAGTAATGAGAACCAGAGGCCTACAACCAAGGCTACTTTACCCAGCAAGGCTCTCAATCAAGACAGAAAGCCAAATAAGGTGCTTCCCCAACAAAAGAAGTCTAAAAGAATACACCTCCACCATATCAAGTCTGCAATTGATGCTAAAGGGACTGCTTTAAGAAAAGGAAGGAAAAGAGAAAAAGAAAGCAGAACACAGGTACTAAAAAAGGCAATGAATAAGTACCTATCAGTAATAACCTTAAATGTAAATGGCTTAATGCTCCAACCAAAAGATAGAATAGCTAAATGGATGAGAAACCATGATCCACTCATATGCTGCCTGCCAGAGACCCACCTCAGGACAAAAGACCTACACTGACTGAAAGTGAAGGGCTGGAACAAATTTTCCAAGAAAACAGAGAGGGGAAAAAAAAGCCGGGAGAGCAATGCACATATAGACAAAATAAAATTCAAAAAAATGACCATAAAAATAGACCCAGAAGGTCACTTATTACTTCTCAAGGGAAGATCCATCAAGAACACAATGAACATTCTAAATATATATGCACTCAACATAGGAGCACCCAAATACATAAAGAAAATCTTGGAGGACTTCAAGAAAGATAGTGACAGCAACACAATTATAGTGGGGGATTTTAACATGCCACTGTCAAAAATGGAGAGATCTTCTAAACAAAATATCAACAAAGATATTGTGGAATTGAACAAAGCCTTAGATGAAATGGACTGAACTGGTATATATAGAACCCTTCATCCCAAAGAAACTAAATACACATTCTCTTCTAATACACATGGGACACTTTCAAAGATAGACAACATGATAGGACACAAAACAAGCCTCAAAAATTCAAGAAAATTGAAATCATACCAAGCATTTTATCCATCCACAATTAACTGAAATTGGAACCCAACCCCAAGGAAAAAAAACACAAAACACTCAAAATCATGGAGACTGAATAGCATGCTATTAAACAATGATGAGTCAAGATTGAGATCTAGGAAGAAATCAAAAAGTTTCTGGAAAAAAAAATGAGAATGAATTCACAACAACCCAAAACTTATGGGACACAGTGAAGACAGTCCTGAGAAGGAAGTTCATAGTGATAGATACCTACATAAAAAAAAAAGATAGAAACATTTCAAACAAACCACTTAAAATTACACCTACAAGAACTCCAGGCACAACAACAAAAACAGCCCAGAGCAAGTAGAAGGAAGGAAATAACCAAAATCAGAACAGAATTAAATGACATAGAGACTAAAAGCCCAATTCTAAGGATCAATGAATCCAGGAGATAGTTGTTTGAAAAGTAAACAAAATTGAGAAGCCTTTAAGCAGGCTCATCAAGAAAAAAAGAGAGGGACCCAAATAAACACAGTCAGAAATGAAAGAGGAGAGATTACAACTGACACCATAGAAATACAAAGGATTGTAAGAAATTACTATGAAGAACTATATGCCAAGAAATTTGAAAGCCTAGGTGAAATGGAAAATTTTCTAGAAAAATATAACCTGCCAAAACTCAATAAATAAGAAGCAGAAAGCATGAACAGACCAATAGTAGCAGATGAAATTGAGCCAGTAAACAAAGAAATCCCAACACACAAAATCCCTGGCTTCACAGGAGAGTTCTACAAAGCATTTAATGAAGAGCTAACCCTATTGTTCACAGACTACTCCAAAAAATCCCAAATAATGGAACATTCCAAAACTCTTTTTATGAAGCCAGCATCATCCTAATCCCAAAACCAGATAAAGACACAACAAAGAAAGAAAACTTTAGGCCTATATCACTGATGAACATAGATACTAAAATCCTCAACAAAATATTGGCAAACCACATCCAACAATACATTATAAAGATCATACACCATGACCAAGTGGGATTCATCCCAGGGATGCAAGGATGGTTCAATATTCACAAACCAATAAATGTAATGCTTGACATAAACACAGCAAAGAAAAAAATCACATGATCATATCAATAGATACAGAAAAAAGACTTAACAAGCTACAGCACTCATTTATGAGAAAAACACTCAGCAAAGTGGGAATAGAGGGAGCATACCTCAGCATAATAAGGGCCATATATGAGAGACCTAAAGCCAACATCATACTCAATGGGCAAAAACTAAAATCTTTTCTACTAAGATCAGGAACAAGACAAGGTTGTTCACTTTCACCGCTTCTATTCAACATAGTATTGGGAGTTTAGCCTCAGTGATCAGACAAGACAAGGAAATAAAAGGCATCCAAATCAGAAAGGAGGAAACAAAACTGTCATTGTTTGCAGATGATGTTAGTGTACATGGAAAATCCTATAGACTTTGCCAAAAAACTGCTCAACCTAATAAATGAATTTGGCAAAACAGCAGGATTCAAAGTCAATATTCAGAAATCAAAGGCATTTTTGTATACCAACAATGAAACAGCAGAAGCAGAAATCAAGAAGAAGAATCCCACTCAATATAGCAAAAAGAAAAATGAAATATTTAAGAATAAATCTAACCAAGGAGGTAAAAGACCTGTACTCAGAAAACTACACAACACTGAAGAAAGAAATGAAGGAGCACACAAATGGAAACCATGTTAAGAGATGGGAAGAATTAACATTACCAAAATGTCCATACTACCCAAAACATTTTATAGATTCAATGCAATACGTATTAAAGTTCCAATGGCATATTTCACAGACATAGTCAAACACTTCAAAAATTTATATAGAACCATAAACAACCCCAAATAGCTGCTGCAATTTTGAGAAAAATGAGCAAATAGGAAGGATCACAATACATGATACCAAACTGTATTACAAGGCCACTGTAATCAAAACAGCCTGGTACTGTCATGAAAACAGGCACAAGGACCAATGGAACAAAACAAAGAGCCCAGAAATAAACCCAAGTCTACAGTGAATTAATATTCGACAAAGGGGGCAGCAACATAAAATGGAGTACAAATAGCCTCTTCCACAAATGGTGTTGGGAGAACTGGACAGCTACATGCAAAAAAATGAAACTTGAGCACAAACTTACAACATACACAAAAATAAATTCAAGGTGGATAAAAGATTTAAAGGCAAGTCATGACACCATTAAAGCCGTAGAGGAGAATATAGGCAGGAAAACCTCAGATATTCATGTAGCAACATTTTTACTGATATGTCCCCTAGAGCAAGAGACATAAAGGAAAGAGCAAACAAATGGCATCTCATCAAAATAAAAAGCTTATGAAAAGGTAAAGAAAACAGTACTAAAATAAAAAGAAAACCAACCATATGGGAAAACATATTTGCCAATGATACGTCAGACAAGAATTTAATCTCCAAAATATATAAAGAACTTACGTGACTCCACTCTAAGAAGATAAGCAACCCGATTAAAAATTGGGCAAAGGACTTGAACAGGCACTTCTCCAAGGAGGATGTAGAGAATCCAGAGGCACATGAAAAGATGCTCAATATCACTAGCTCTCAGAGAGATGCAAATTAAAACAACAATGAGATACCACTTCACACTGGTCAAAATGGCCATCAGAAACAAAGCAACAAACAAGTGTTGGAGAGGTTGTGGAGAAAAGGAAACCCTAGTGCACTATTGATGAGATTGCAGACTGGTACAACCACTATTGAAAACAGTATGGAATTATCTCAGAAAACTAAAAATGGATCTGCCTTTTGACCGAGCAATTCCACTGCTAGGATTATATCCTAAGAATCCTGAAACACCAATCCAAAAGAACCTATGCACCCCAATGTTCATAGCAGCACAATTTACAATAGCCAAGTGTTGGAAGCAACCTAGGTGCCCATCAGTAAATGAATGGATCGAAAAACTATCTTATATTTACACAATGGAATTCTATGCAGCAGAAACAAAGAAGCTCCTACCCTGTTCAACAGCATGGATGGAACTGAAAAGCATTCTGCTAAGTGAAATAAGCCAGGTGGTGAAAGAAAAATGCCATATGATCTCACCTTTAATAGGAACCTAAACAACAAAACCAACAAACAAGCAAAATATAAACAAAGACACTGAAGTAGAGAACAGGTGATAGTGACCGGAGGGGAGAGGGGAGGGAATTTAAGGGGGGAAAGGGAAGGGTTTATAGGAACAACTATGAAGGACACAAGGACAAAAACTAGGGGAGGGTGTTGTAGAAATCAGAGGGAGGTAGGGAGGGCTGGGGGGGTGAGCTGGAATGTGAGTCAAGACAGAATACTGTACCTGAACAACAATTAAAATGAAATAGAGTAAAGTAAAATAAAATACAATACAATACAATACAATACAATACAATACAATAAAATAAAATAAAATAAATAAAATAAAATAAATAAAATAAAATAAAATAAAATAAAATAAAATAAAATAAAATAAAATAAAATAGAAAAACCCAGTGGGTTAAATTCTAAGACTATTTTACTCCAGCCTTTTCTATAGGCATGATTATGCATTTCATATCCATATACATTTTAAACTTGCATTCATTCTGTATGTGTAGTTTTATATTTAAATTTCCATTTGAAAGATATTGTGAATATTTTTGCATATCATTTGATAGTTGCTGTTTTATTAGCTCCTTTGCTCTTACCTTTAATTTTTGTCTTTGTATATATGGAATATATTTTGTTTTCTTATATCTTCTCTAGTGATGTACAGAGTCCATGATGGTTTTTAAAATTTTTTGATTGAAGTATAATTAATATATAACACTATATTTTAGGTCATAATGGGCTCTTATTTGTACTAGGGGTTATCTTCAAGATTTTCATAACTATTCTTAATAAATTTTTATTGTCAACCAATAAAACAAAGTGTTTTGAGTTTTTTCTGTGTAAGAAAAGTAAAGTCACCCTTTTGCTCCCATACACTGTTTTCTTCAACATTTAAAATATAGAGTTTTTGGTAAAAAATATTTTAGTGGAAATGTTTTTAATGTATATATTATCTTCTTTAGAGTAATTAATGGCATATGTTTTGTGCCAATATTTATTTCCATTTTATTCCATGAAACTGTTCAGTTCTGGTTCATACTCTAATTTTTATATCTGTTTCTTTGTCACCTGAAGTGTATATTTAATTTTAATTTTACTCATAGAATTTTTTCATGTGGCTGTGTTTTTCATTTTTTTATTGTTGTTCAAATATAGTAGTCTCCATTTTTACTCCACCACACTCCCCCACCCCACCCATCCCCATCTCCCACCCTCAAACCTACCTCCTTTGTTTCTGTCCATGTGTCCCTCATACACATGTTTTTTAATTAATAAACATAATTTCAGAACAGTTCCAGGTTTACAGCAAAATTGAGCAGAAGGTATGGGGAATTTCCCTTATTCCTCTGTCCAAAAACAACTTCTTCCACTATCAACATTGGGCACCAGATGCTACATTTATTACAATAGAGTATGTAGCCTTTTTTGATTGGTTTCTTTCACTTAGTAATGTGCATTTAGGACTCCTCTATGATCTCTTCATGGTTTGATAGCTCTCATTTCTTTTAACACTGAATAACACTCCCATTGCCTAGATGTACCATAGTTCATTCATACTCATCTACTGAAGGATGCCTTGCTTGCTTCTAAACTTTGGCAGCTATGAATATAGCTACTATAAATATCCATGAGTGGGTTTTTGTGTGGACATAAATTTTCAGTTTATTTTTGTGAAAACCGAGGAGCACAATTGCTAAACATATGAGAAAGATATGTTTACTTTTGTAAGAAACTACCAAACTGTCTTCAAAGTTTCCATGCTATGTTTTATTTGAGATATCCTGTTGCTCCATATCCTTACCAGGAGCTGGTGTCATTACACAAGATTTCGACAAGTCTAATAGGTATGAAGTGATATCAACACTATTGTTTTGATCTGCATTTCCCTGATGACATATGATAAGAAGCATCTTTTCATGTACTTATTTGCTGTCTAGTCTATATATCTTCTTTAAGGAGGTGTTTATTATGTTATTTTATTTCTGTTCAAGCACAGTTGTCTGCATTTTATCCCACCTCTCCCTGTGACCCCAGATATCCCCACCCCCTCCCCTGATTCCACCCCACTTGGTTTTGCCCATGAGTCCTTTATACTTGTTCCTGAAAAACCTTCTGCCCTTTCCCCTCATTATCCCCTAACACCTTCCCTCTGGTTACTGTCAGATTGTTCTTAATTCAAACTCCCTGGTTGTATTTTGATTGCTTGTTTGTTTTGATGATTAAGTTCCACTTAAAGGTGAGATCATATGGTATTAGTTTTTACTACCTGGCTTATTTCACTTAGCATAGTGATCTCCAGTTCCATCCATGCTCTAACAAAGGGTAGGAGCTCCTTCTTTCTTTCTGCTGCATAGAATTCCATTGTGTAAATGTGCCATAGTTTTGTGATCCATTCATTTACTGATGGGCACCTAGGTTGCTTCTAGCACTTGGTTATTGCAAATTGTGTTGCTATGAACATTGGGGAGCATAGGTTTTTTTGGACTGGTGTTTCAGGGTTCTTAGAAGATAATCCCAGCATTGGAATTTCAGGGTCAATAGGCAGTTCCATTTTTAGTTTTCTGAAGAAATTATATACTATTTTCCACATTGGCTGCACCAGTCTGCATTCTCACCAACAGTACACTAGGCTTCCCTTTTCTCCACATCTTTCCAAACACTTGTTTGTTACTTTGTTTATGATGGCCATTCTGACCAGTGTGAAGTGGTATCTCATTGTGATTTTAATTTGCATCTCTCTGATGGCTAGTGATACTGAGCATCTTTTCATATGTCTCTGGGCCCTCTTTATGTCCTCATTGGAGAAGTGTCTGTTCAGGTTCTTTGCCCATGTTTGAATTGTTTTTTTTTTCTTCCTAGTGTGGATTCATGTGAGTTCTTTCTATATTTTGAACATCAAACCCTTGTCTGAGGTATCGTTGGAAAATGTGTTTTCCCATACAGTTGGCTCTCTTTTCACTTTAATGATGATTTCTTTAGCTTTTCAGAAGCTTTTTATTTTGATGAGGTCCCATTTGTTCATTTGTTTATTCTTTCCTTTATGTCCCTTGCTCTAGGGGACATATCAGTAAAAATATTGCTGCATGGAATATCTGAGATTTTCCTGCCTATGTTTTCCTCTAGGAGTTTTATGGTGTCATAGCTTATATTTAAGTCTTTTATCTTCCTTGACTTTTTTTTGTGTATGGTATAAATTGGTGCTCAAGTTTCTTTTTTTTTTCTTTTTTCTTTCTTTCTTTCTTTTTGCATACATCTGTCCAGCTCTCCCAACACCATTTGTTGAAGAGGGTAAATTTCACTCCATTTTATATTTCTGCCCCTTTGTCAAATATTAAATGATCATAGAGACTTGAGTTTATTTCTGAACTCTCTGTTCTGTTCCATTGGTCTATGTTTCAGTTCTTATGCCAGTACCAGGCTGTTTTGATTACTGTAGCTTTGTAATACAGTTTGATATCAGGTATTATGATCTCTTCTACTTTGTTCTTTTTTCTCAAAATTACTGCAGCTATTCAGGGTCATTTATGGTTCCACATATATTTTTGAAATGTTTGTTCTATATCTGTGAAATATGTCATTGTTACTTTAATAGGGATTATGTTGAATCTATAATTCAACATTTTGATGAAGTTAATTCTTCCATTTCATCAATATGGTATATGTTTCCATTTGTTTGTGTCTTCCTTAAGTTCTTTCTTCCTGTTGTGTAGTTTTCTGAGTACAGGTCTTTTACCTCCTTGGTTAGATTTATTCCTAGGTACTTTATTTTTCTTGGTATATCAAATGGGATTTTTTTCCCAAATTTCTGTTTCTGATATGTCATTGTTTGTGTACAAAAATGTCTTTGATTTCTGAATATTGACCTTGTATCCCACTGTTTTGCCAAATTCAATTATTAGGTCAAGTAGTTTTTTGGTGGTGTCTATAGTATTTTCTATATACACACTCATGTCACCTGAAAACAATGACAATTTTGCTTTCTCTTTTCCAATTTGGATGGTGTTTATTACTTTTTCTTATCTGATTGCTGTGTCTAAGACTTCCAAGACTATGTTGAATGGAAGTGGTGAAAGTGAACATCCTTGTCTTGTTCCTGATCTTAGTGGAAAGATTTTAGTTTTTGCCCATTGAGCATGATGTGGGCTGTAGGACTCTCATGTAGGTCCTTTATTCAGGAATGCTCCTTCTATTCCCACTTTGCTGAGTGTTTTTATCATAAATGGGTGCTGTATCTTATCAAATGCTTTTTCTGCATCTATTGATATGATCATGTGGTTTTGTCTTTGCTTTTGTTTACGTGGTGTATTACATTTACTGATTTGTGAATATTGTACCATGCTTGCATCTTTGGATGAATCCCACTTGGTCATGCTGTATGATCTTTTTAATGTAATGTTGGGTGCTACTTGCCAATATTTTGTTGAGGATTTTAGTGTCTATATTCATCAGTGATATTGGCCAGCAACATGATTATGGTAGGAAATTTTACACACCATGTCAAAAATGGATAGATCTTTGAAACAAAATATCAATAAAGATATTGTGGCATTGAAAAATGTCCTAGATCAAATGGACTTAATCGATATATATATACTTTCATCCCAAAGAATCAAAATGTGTGCTTTTTAAATGCACATAGAACATTTTCAAAGATAGACCACATGATAGGACACAAATCAAGGCTTAACGGATTCAAGAAAATAGAAATCATATCAAGCATTTTTTTCTGACCACGGGGACTTTGTTGTGTCTTTATCTGGTTTTGGAAATAAGATGATGCTAGCTTTGTAAAAAGAGTTTGTGAGTCTTCCATCATCTTCTATTTTTTGGTGTAGTCTGTGAAGGATAGGGGTTAGCTCTTACTTAAATGTTTTGAAAATTCTCCTGTGTGGCTGTCTTCTCCAAGCCTTTTGTGTGCTGGGAGTTTTTTGATTACTGCTTCAATTTTATCAGCTGTTACTGGTGTGTTCATATCTTCTGCATTCAGTTTTGGAAGATTATATTTTTCTAGAAATTTGTCCATTTCACCTAGGTTTTCAAGTTTTTTGGCTCATAGTTCTTTGTAGTATTTTCTTACAATCCTTTGTGTTCCTGTGGTATCAGTTGTAATCGCTTCTCTTTCATTTCTGATTGTGTTTATATGGGTCCTCTCTCTCTTTTCTTGATAAATCTGTTTAAAGGCTTGTTGATTTTGTTTATCTTTTCAAAGAACCAGCTCCTGGATTTACTGATCCTTAAATTGTGCTTTTAATCTCTATGTTGTTTAATTGTCCTCTGATCTTGGTTATTTCCTTTCTTCTACTTGCTCTGAGCTTTCTTTGTTGTTGTTCCTCGAGTTCTTGTAGATGTAAGGTTAGGTTGTTTATTTGAAATGTTTAATTTTGCTCTGATCTTAGTTATTTCCTTCTTTCTACTTGTTCTGGGCTGTCTTTGTTGTTCCTTGAGTTCTTGTAGGCATAGAGTAAGGTCGATTGTTTGAAATGTTTCTATGTTTTTTAGGTAGGCCTGTCTTGCTATGAACTTGCCTCTCAGGATTGCCTTCGCTGTTTCCCATTAGTTTTGCATTGTTGTGGGTTCATTTTTATTTCTTTCCAGAAATATTTTTATTTCTTCCATGGTCTCATTCTTGACCCATTTAATGTTTAATACGTTGCTATTCAATCTCTATGCGTTTGAGTGTTTTTGAGAGTTTTTCTTGAGGTTGGTTTCTTGTTTCAGTCTCTGTGGTTGAGAAATTGCTTGATATGATTTCTATTTTCTTGAATCTGTTGAGTTTTGATTTTTGTACTATCATGTGGTATATCATTGAAAATGTTCCATGTGCATTTGGAAAGCATGTGTATTTTGTTTCTTTGGGATCAAAGGCCATATATATATATGTGTGTGTGTGTGTGTGTGTGTGGATGTATATATATATACACACACACACATATATATATGTCAATTAAATCAATTTGATCTAGGACATTTTTCAATGCCATAATATCTTTGTTGATATTTTGTTTGGAAGGTCTATCCATTTTTGACATGGTGTGTAAAATTTCCTACCATAATTGTGCTGCTGTCAGTATCCTTCTTGAAGTCCTCCATGATTTTCCTTATGAATTTGGGTGCTCCTATTTTGGGTACATATATACTTACTATGTTTATGTCTTCTTGATGGATTCTTCCCTTAAGTATTATGAAGTGACCTTCTGAGTCCCTTTTTATGGCCCTGATTGAAGTCTATTTTTTTCTGATATGAATATTGCTACACTGTCCCTCTTTTTTTTGCCCATTTGCCTGGAATATTTTCTCTAGCCCTTCATTTTCAGTCTGTGTAGGTCTTTTGTCCTTAGGTGGGTCTCTTGTTGCCAGAATTTATGTAAGTAATGCTTTCTTATCCATTCAGCTATTCTATGTCTTTTGATGGAAGCATTTACTCTATTTACATTTATGGTTATTATTGATAGATACTTATTAATTGAAATTTTATTTCCTTCGTACCTTTGTTCTCTTCTCTCTCACTCTTTTTCTTCCTTTTATTAAAGCACACCCTTTAGTATCTCTTGTAGTGCTGGTTTGGAGGAGGTGTATTCTTTGAGCCTTTTGTCTGGGAAACTCCTTATTTCACCTTCCATTTTCATTGAGAGCCTTGCTATATAGAGTAGTTTTGGTTGCAGGCCTTTGTTTTTCATTACTTGGAATATTTCTTGCCAATCCTTTCTGGTTTAGAGCATTTCCATTGAAAAGTCAGCTATTAGTCTCATTTGGACTCCCTTGTTACTTCCTGTTCCTGGGGAAATATGTAGTAAGGTCTTTTTTGGACCATTTTGAAATCTGTTTTTTGTTGTTGTTGTTGTTTTTATTATTGAATCTTAGGAGTTCTTTGTATATTTTGAATAACAGCCTTTTATCAGACATATTTTTGATGAATGTTTTTTGGTGGCTAGTCTTCTAACTTTCTTGACAGTGTCTCTTGAGAAGAAGTTTTTACCTTTAATGAAGTGCAGATTATAAATTATTTCTTTTATATATCATGATTTTAGTTTTGTATCTAAAAAGTTATAGCCATGACCACTATCACCAAGGTTTACAATGTTATTTTCTAAGACTTTTATAGTTCTTAATTTTATATGTAGGTCTGTGAATCATTTTGAGTTGATTTTTAAGAAAGATATAGTTTGTGTTTAAATTCATTTTTTATGTGGATGCCCCATTGCTTCAATGCCATTTCTAGTCTTTACTACACTGTATTAATTTGCTTCTTTGTCAAAGATGAGTCTATTTTAGAGCTTTCAGTTCTGTTCCATTGATGTATTTTTTCTATCCTTTTGTCAACACTACACAGTCTTCATTACTATAGTTTTATACTAAGTCTTGAAGTTGGTTTGTCAGTCTTCCAAATTTGTTCTCCTTCAACATTGTGTTAGCTACTCTGCTTTTTGTTTCTCCATATAAGCTTTATAATAATTTTGTCAATATACACAAAATACCGTTCTGCGACTTTGATTGGTATTGCATTGAATCTGTGGTTTGTTGGAAAGACTAGCTTCATAACATTATTGGGTCTTCCTCTCCATGAACATGGTATGTCTTTTCATTATTTAATTTCTCTTTGAATTTATTCATCAGACATGTATAGGTTTTCTCATATAGATCTTGCATACATTGTGTTAGATTTATATACAAATATTTTGGGGACAATAAATTAAATGGTATTGTGTTTTATATTTCATATTCCACTTATTCATTGCTGACATATAGGAAATTCACTGACATTTGTATATTAACTTTGTATCTCATAAAATTGCTATAATTGCTTATTAGTTACAGGAGTTTTTTGTTTTTGCCAATTATTTTTGGAAGTCCTACATAGATGAACATGCAGCATGAGAAAAAAAGGCAGTTTCTTTTCTTCTTTTCTAGTCTCTGTATTTTCCATTTTATTTTATTTTTTTTATTGCATTAGCTAGAATTCCTAGCATGATGAGGGGAAGGAATCGTGAGCAGAGATATCCTTGCCTTGTACCTGATCTTAGTGGGAATTTTTTTAGTTTATCACTATTCATTATGATGTTAGTAGGTTTTTTGTAGATTTTCTTTATTAAGTGGAAAAAGTTGCCCTTGATTCCTAGTATACTGAGAATTTTGTCATGAATTGGTGTTGGATATTGCCCAATGCTTTTTCAGCATCAATTTAAATGATCTTGTGATTTTCTAGCCTCTTGATGTGATGGATTTACATTATTTGATTTTTGGATGTTGAGGCACCCTTACATATTTGTGATATTAATTATGTTATTTAAATTTTATGCACTATTGGATTGGATTTTCAAAATTTTCTGAGAATTTTTGTATGCATGTTCATGAGAGAAATTAATCTGCAGTTTTCTTGTAATGTCTTTTTCTTGTTTTGGTATTAGAGTACTCTGAAAAAGATTGTAGAAAACTGGTATAATTTATTCCCTAAATGTTTGGTAGAATTTACCAGTGAACATATGTGAGTCTGGAGTTTACTGTTTTGACTGTTATTAATTATTTATCAATACCTTTAATAGGTAGAGGTCTGTTCAGACTGTCTATTTCTTCCTGTGTGAGTACAGGCAGATTTTATATTTAAAAATTGGTACATTTTGGGGAAGCCTATGGGGTTTTCTATGTACACACTCTTGTCATCTGCAAATAATGACAGTTTTAATTCCTCCTTTACTGTTTGCATACCTTTTATTTATTTTTTTCTCTTATCACTATGGCTAGAACTTCCAATAATGTGTTGAACAAAAGTGCTGAAAATTGACACACTTGTCTTGTTCCTGATCTTAGTGTGAAAGCTTTTTGTTTTTGCCCATTGAGTATGATGTTGACTGTAGCTACCTCATATATAGCCTTTATTATATTATGGTATGCTCCCTCTACTCCCACTTTGCTGAATGTTTTTATCATAAAGGGGTGTTGTACCTTATCAAATGATTTTCCACATCTATTGATATGATCATGTGATTTTTGTATTTCCTTTTGTTTATGTGAAGTATTATGTTTATTGATTTGTGAATATTGTACCATCCTTTCATCCCTGGGATGAATCCCACTTGATCATGGTGTATGATCTTTTTAATGTATTGTTAGATCTGGTTTGCCAACATTTTGTTGAGGATTTTAGCATCTATGTTCATCAGCGATATTGCCCTATAGTTTTCTTTCTTTGTTGTGTCTTTACCCGGTTTTGGAATAGGATAATACTGACCTCATAAGTGTAGGCTCCACCAAAACACTAAGTGACCTAGTAAATGAATTTCACAAAAAAGTGGGATACAAAGCCAATATTGAGAATTTGAAGGCATTTTTTTTCACACCAACAATGAAATATCAGAAACAGAAACTAGGTAAAAAAAAATCCCACCTATTATTGCAACAAGAAAAATAAAGTACATAGGAATGAACTTAACTGAGAAGGTAAAAGGACTATACTCAGAGAACAAGACAACATTGAAGAAAGAAATTAAGGAAGACACAAATAAATTGAAGCATGTATTGTGTTCATGAATTGGAAGAAATAACATCATCAAAATGTCTATACTACCCAAATCAACCTTAGCTATCAATGTACCAATGACATATTTCACAGATATAGAACAAACATTTCAAAAACTTATAGGGACCCATAAATGACCCCATATAGCCTTAAAAACTTTGAGAAAGAAGAACAAAGTAGGAGGATTCACAACACCTGATATGCAAGTATATTACAAGGTGAATGTAATCAAAACAGTCTGGTCCTCCATAAAAGCAGACACATGAATCAGTGGAACGGAATAGAGAGCCCAGAAATAAACTCATGTGTCTATGATCAGTTAATATTTGACAGAAGGCAAAGAAGTATAAAATGGAACAAAAACATCTTCTTCAATAAATGATGCTGGGGTATCTGGGCAACTACATGCAAAAAAAAATGAAACTATACAAGCAATTTACACCATACATGCAAATAAAATCATGATGGATAAAAGACCTAAATATAAGTCCTGATACCATGAAGTTCTAGGGGAAAACATAGGCAATGAAATTTCCAATGTCCCATTTTGTGCACTGGCTTTTTAAGAGGCTCTCTGTGTCTCCAGCCATCTCTCCCTGTGGGGCAGAAACCCCTCTGCTTTTCACAGCCGGATATGATCTGGGTTCCTCTCCTAGCTTTGGTGCCATAGTCTGGAAGCCCAGCTTGGGGTTTAGACCCTACACTTCTCTAAGGGCACCCTCAAGCCATTGAAATATCTCTCTGGAACTTCAGCTACTATCCGTGAGAGTCCAGCCAGCCCTCTTGCACCTCTGCACTCCATACCATTCACATTGTGGTGAAGTGGTTTCTTCTGTTTGTCTGTGATTTTAAGGCTTCTCTCCTGCTAGTGTTCAATTGGCTCTTCAGGATTATTTCTCTACAATTTAGTTGTAATTCCAGTTTGGTCCTGGGAGAAGGTTTGTGAAGCTCCAACCTATTCCTCCACCATCTTGGATCTGAAATTTTTTATACTATGATTTTGTTGATCGTATAATTTGATGTTGGTAGCTATTTTTGTCTCATCATATTAAGGATAATCTCTCATTGTCTTCTGATTTACATAGTTGGGAATTCTGGTGCTAGTCTAATGGTCATCCATTTGTGGGTCATTTGATCTTATGCTTTCCAAGTGCTCTCTTTTGTTTATGGTATTATCACTTTATTACAGTATGTGCTTTCTTATTATGAAGTCCTTCTTCCTTCTTTTTTTCTTGTGTTGTTTTATTGTTATGGTTTATATATAGGAAAAGTCCAGTTAATAACTCTTGAATATTTTCTTTCATATTTTTATTATTTCTTATGGAACTGTGATGAAATATGTATCCTTTCACTTTGTCTTCCATGTCTATAAATATTTCTGTTAAACTGCATTTTCTGGTTTAAAATTCTGGGGAGTGCTTTCAAAACTATTTTTCAGTTCACTATTTTTTTTATCAGTATCTGATCTGTTGATTAGACCTCATACATTTCAATTTTTTATCTTTATTGTGATTTTGTTCTATAGGTTGTATTTTTAAAAATCTAATAATTTTAATATTATCTAATTCCTTATTCAATTTTTATAGTCATGTTGTATACTTTTTAACATATTTTATACTTGTATCTTATAATTTAATATTGGCAGTCTATATTAATCTGATTTAATTTTATATTGTTTCTGCTGGCTTTCAGTCATACTAGATTTTTTTTCTAATCTGTTTCGTGGTTTTTTAAAAAAACTTTGCAAATTATATGCACATTTATTAGGAGTCTAGTAGCCAGAATATACAAAGAACTCTTAGAACTCAGCAATAAAAATAAATAATCTAATTAAAACTGGCAAAGGATTTGTTATTTATTTTTAAAGTTTTTAAAAATATTTTTCCATCACCATTTATTCCCCCCATATCCTCTTCTACCTCTACTCTCCCTCCCCCTTGCAATCACCACACTGTTGTCTGTCTTCATGAGTTCCTTCTCCTTTTTTTTCCTTTTGGCTCAATCCCTCTACTCCCCAGCAATCCTTTAAACTTTATCTGTGAAAATTACTTGAGGTCTGTTCTTCATGGGGATTTTTATCATTCACCTGGGAATATCAACAACCTCGGACAATCTAAACCTAAACATTCTCCTTGGATTTATGGAGGTCACAGAAATAGCCTGTATTCTATTCCAAAACCCAGATATGGTTGACTCTAAGCTGTGAATTTGAATTGAGACAACTTCTAATTCTCTTAACTAATCATGCGCTTTCATTACCTTGCTTTGCCCATTCTGCTCTTTTTCTCAAGACTAGCAAATTATTTTCTCAGGAATGCTTCTTCTGGACAATCATCCTTAGTCTCTAATTAGTGAAGGTACCCTCAGGCTGGTTAATCATCTTTTCGTAGCTTTTTTGACACAGTATTTCAATTACCTTAAACCTTCCTAGGAGGAGGCACTATATCTTTTGCATATTTTATCTTCAGGGCTGAGCATGGTCTTTGACACATATTAGACATGTAATAAATCTTTGTTGAATAAATAAGTTCAAAATTAATAAAAATAAAAATGTAATACTCCCCTTTTTGCTTATGAATTTGTCAGCATTATATTTCAGGCCCAATTGTAAATACTAATTAAATATATCTGCCAATTTTCTCCTGAGGAAAAGTTAAGAACAAATTAATGATCAAACCAAAATAACTGATATTGGCAGAGACTTTTCAGTATGACTGAAGTGGGTAATACTAAACAACCTACTCAACAAACTCACTCATCTAGTTATGTGGGGATGATGGAATGTGCAGTTTAGTCATTCCAGTGGACTTCTCTGGAAGTTCTTTCCAAAGCCAAAGTTAATGTCAGTAGAAAAGAACACTTAGTAACTCCTCAGAGTCTCTCTGACCTTGACTCATTCCATATCCATAGCATACCGTATGAGTGTTTAAGGGATGTGGCTTGTCAGTGCAGTTGAGCAGATCTAAAATGGTTGTTTGGAGGAAGGCTGCATGCTGCTCAAATTTGTAAAATATGGTTAGAATATGAGCAAGTTACTTTGGTTTACATCAGTTTGCAGCCTTACACATTTGGCATCTGAAGCTTTGGCTGTTTTTTGATTAATAACACAAAATACATATACTTCGATCATTTTTGGGTTTACATGCTTTGCCAAAAATTCAACTAAGAAAATGGACATTCAAAAGGAAAATTATGAGCCATGTTAACTATTCATTCATTTAAATTCCCAAATCTCTATCTCTGCATCACATTAGAGTATCAGAAAGTCACTTTCATGGAGTTGATTACATTGAAAAACCTTTATAGAACTATTGTTCAACCACATACCCTTGCTTTTTATTTAAGATCAGTATAACAATGAACATGCATTTGTTGTTGAATCCAAAGCTTATTTAACCTATGCATTAGATTGCTTTTTTTATTTTATTTTTTTTAAGGTTTTATTTATTCTTAGAGAGGGAAGGGAGGGAGGAAGAGAGAGAGAGAGAGAAACATCAATGTGCAGTTGCTGGGGGCCCTGGCCTGCAACCCAGGCATGTGCCCTGACTGGGAATCAAACCTGTGACACTTTGGTTCACAGCCTGCGCTCAATCCACTGAGCTACACCAGCCAGGGAGATTGCTTTTTATTTAGTCCAGTGGTATTTATTGAGCATTCATTCTTCCAATAAAAGCTTACCTTTTCTAGAATTAGTAGGCTATCATTAATTACATAACTCAAAATGTGTACATTAAACTTCCTTCTGTAAAGCTTCCTTCCTTTTGTTGCCAGGAAGCTTAGAATTAATTGTGGGACTTATGAAGTGGTTTTCTTGAACCTAGTATTTCTGGTGCCATTCTCTCTACTATGCTGTTTTGATGCCCTCTCATCATCTATGCTCTTGTTATTTTACCCTGTTCACATGGTCTTATTTAATCTTAAACATTTATATGTAATGACCTAAACATAGACAAGGATATATATAGTAAATAGTGGCAAATCAGTATAGCATCTTCTTTCTTTATCAACCAAAAGGCCAGGGCAGTTTTAAAACTTTAAAGCCTGTGGTGAAATACACCAAGTATTTCTGGCTTAAAGAAACTTAAAGTCAGATAGAAATGAGACTACCTAGGAGGCCTCACAACACAAACTCCCAAACAATGAAAATAGTTTGTGAAGAGCTTAGCTGGTCTTCCTCACTTGTATTGTAGAATTGGATGTAGGAGCTTTACTAAAGTGACACTTAAAGTTTACAATAGCATGAAAAAATGCCATCATTCTGTGTCACCATCTCCAATTCAGTAAAAACAACTCAGAAATTAGAAGAGTTGTTTTTGAATTTATGGTAGAATGGGTCACGGAAGTTTCTGCAACACATTAAGCTACAATAAGGCCTGTAAATATTAATGTAAAGGCTTTTCATAAAGGTCCATTTATATATCATAGGAAATATGATGATGATTTATCAAAACAACATCTAAGTGATTTTGATACAATAGCAATAATATTGAATTTAGCTCAGCAATAAAGGGGGTGAATACTTTAAAAGATAAAGAAGAGTCTACCTTATAATCATGTAGAATATACTGTGTATGTAGATCATTCACACAATTATCTTGTTTACTTATGAAACTGTTGTGATGTGGTAAGGGCATAAATAATTATGTAAGACTTTAAGGTTCAGAAAAGCCACCTTCAATTCTAAAGTCTCTGACACAGCAATTACAAAAAATAAACTAGATTTACTTATATCATATATATGATAGGTATCATATGTATTTGTATATGATGTATATGTACATGAAATATATGTGTATATTATATATATATTTGTATATGATAAATGATACAAATATACATATTTACATCATATATGAGGTCTGTCTGAAAAAAAAAAAAGACCAGACATTGTTAATATAACTAGAATGGTTTGCATGACATCTATGTGACCTGGAAGCCAAAGAGAGTGGACTGAAGTATGCATACATGAACAATGATGACTGTACTAGACAGTAAGGGCAGTAGACACTCACAAATGAGCATGTGTACTATGTGTTCATCATGTTCAAAATGACTGAGTGAGTAGAGCAATGAATCTGCATCAAATTTTGCATTAAGATTGAACATTTCTCTATGGAAACTATTCATATGATCTAGGAGGCTTTCAAGGATGATGCTATGAGAGCAGCACAAATAAAATTGTGGGACAAATGCTTCAAAGATGGTCAAGAACCTGTTGAAAGTGATTGAGCCACATTGTGGAAGGCCTGCAGCCTGAAAATGTTGAACGTGTACAGGCTGCAATCAACAAAGATTAGCCACTGACAGTGCAAGAACTAGAGCTAGAATGTGAAGATTCTAAAAACTACTGTGTCCAAGATTTTGGTGCAGGATCTTGGCATGAAACTTGGCATGGCAATATTTGTTCCACAGCTTCTGCTACCATAGAAGAAGGAACGTCTTGTTGCAGTTGCTAATGACTTGATTCAAACCACTATCAATGAACCACATTTCCTCGAGAAGGTTATAACTGGAGATGAATTGTGGATCTATGGCTATGATCTGGGAATGAAGGCCAAATCATACCATTGAAAGTTGCCAGGTTCCCCATGCCTGAAGAAGATACAGCAAAGTCACAGCAAGACCAAGACCATGTTAACTGTGTTTTTTGAACAAGAAGTTGTCCATCATGACTCTGCCACTCCAAGCCAAACAATTGATGAGGAGTACCACCTCAATGTTTTTCACCAGTGGAGAGATGCACTATGATAAAAACAGCCACAGCTATGGGCAACTGGTGATTGGCAGCTTCATAACGACAATGTGCCCACTCATGCATAATCTTGTGCAGAGATTTTTGGTGAAACATCAAATCATCCCGGTGACCCAGCCCCCTATAGCCCAGATTTGATACCCTGTGACTTCCGGCTTTTCCCAACACTAAAATCACCTTTTAAAGGGAGGATATTTCAGACTGTTGATAGCATTAAGGAAAATATGATGGGGCATCTTCCAGTTGTTTCAACAAAGGATTTTGCAGGGTTTTGAACAGTAGAAGAGATGCTGGGAGAAGTGTGTGAGGTCTCAAGGTGTCTACTTTGAAGAGAATAAGTTTTCATTGTCATATGTATAATGTTTCTTATATCTTCTTCAATAAAAGTCTCTATTTTTCATAATGCATGGCTGAATACTTTCTGGACAGGTCTCGTATACGTATAACATATATAACTAAAATGATAAATAATGATTAATTAAAGCAAATTGCAATAAATATAAACATACTCCAAGAATAGTAATTATATTTGGGGAGAGTTGACAGGGAATGTGTTGGAGAGTTTTTATGTCGATAATATCTCATTTTAAAAAATGAAATATAATAAACATGGAAAAAAACTAACATTTCCATAACCTGGCATGTGAGTATATATGTGTCTGTTATAATATTTTCTTGATGTTTGAAGCATTTATTTCAAATCATTAAGCTTTTAACTAAAAATCGTCTATTTCATTGTAATTTCATGGTTTTTCCATGGTCACATAGTACTAGGGGGTACTAGTAGTTTGATTAGTGTTCTCCCCCCAAAAAATGTCCTCCAGGAACATTAAAAGATGTCTTTACTTAGAATAAGTTCTTTGAAGAAGTAGTCAAGGTAAAGATCTCAAATGAGATCATCCTGAATTAGGGTGGGTCCTAAGACCAGTGATAAATGTTCTAACAAGAGACAAAAAAGGTGAAGACACAGAGTCTCAGGGGAGAATTTGAGGCAGGATAGAGTCATGCATCTACAAGCCAAGCAAAGCCTGGAGCCACCAGAACATGGAAGAAATTGGAAGGATCCAACCCAGAGTCTTCAGAGAGAGTGTGGTCCAATCAACACCTTGATTTAGCACTTTGCCTCCAGAACTATGAGAGAATAAATTTCTGTTGTTTTAAGCCACCATGTTTGTGGTAATTTGTTACAGCAGCCCTACAGAATTAATATGTGGGGAAATACAAGATGCTACTATATTTTCAGACTCCAGTATCTTGCATTTAATTCTTGAGAGTCTCCAGAAACCCAAGTAACAAAGATGTAGGTCTGCCAAATTCTGTCATATCATGGCCATGTCTAAGTACTTGGAGCCACTTTTAAATACATAGAAATAATACATTTCTAACAGCAGTAAAGATATATAATTTCTGAAAGATGATGAGGAAAAAAACGTTCTTCTTTTCCATTTAAATATTTTTCAGAAAAATGTCCAGATTTCTCAGCATTCTTCATTTCCTACTTGTGGAACCAATATAGAAATTGAACTAAGTTGCCAGGTTAATGCTACAAATGAATAAATTCTGTCCTGAGTGGAGGGAGATGAAATAAGGGACCTTTAGGAGGTTTGATATAGACCCATTATAATACTGAACACTAAACTTAGCATGAGGTCAGTGCTGCAACTCTGGCCAGTATGATTCCAGATCCTGAGAACATGGAAGGTAGCTGGAGATATGGCTGGATGTCTACAGGCTGACTAATTTCACTGATCCCTCACCTGGCAGAGACAGTGCTAGATTCAGAGGCCTGAGATTGGGACTGAAACCTCCTCACTCCACCCAGTGGGACTGAAGGATAGGAGCCATGTGTATATCCCTGGCTGCTGCTGGCCAAGCTGAGACTCATCTGGCCCTGGCATGAAGACTTGTCTTGGCTGTGCATTGGTGTAGTGTAGCTCACTGCTGTGTGAACAGCAAATCATTTTTCCATCTATTTGTGAAGTTTACACATATGCTACAGGTTGGTGGATGTAACTGATTCATCCTTGCTCTTTGGTTGCTCTTTAGTCTTGGGTCAATGAGTAATTGATATTTCTGGGGATGCCTCATGTCACTCATCAAACCACTTGTATTGTACATAAATGAGCCAATGTTCATTTCTTCTGTTCTCATCTCTTCTTCCTTCCTTCCTTCCTTCCTTCCTTCCTTCCTTCCTTCCTTCCTTCCTTCCTTCCCTCCTTCCCTCCTTCCCTCCCTCCCTCCCTCCTTTCTCTCTCTCTTTCTTTCTTTCTCTCTTTCTTTCTTTCTTTCTTTCTTTCTTCTTTCTTTCTTTCTTTCTTTCTTTCTTTCTTTCTTTCTTTCTTTCTTTCTTTCTTTCTTCTTTCTCCCTCCCTTCCTTCCTTTCTTTCTCTTATTTTTCCTTTCCCTTTCCCTCTTTCTCTTTCCCTCTTCCTTTTCCCTCCCCTCCCCCTCTTCTCCCCTTCCTTTTTCTCCCTCCCTTATCTTTCTTTCTTCTTCTTTCCATCCTCCATTTCTCCTCATTTTTCTTCATTTTACTCCCTGTTCTTCTTTTTCTTTGTGCCAGTTAGCAATAGGTTTTTGCAGGGTGCAGTAGGGCAACTGAGAAGCCATGGAATTGAGAGGTTCTTAAAGCATCATAGATTACAATGTTTTTTAAAAGTATTAAAAGAGATTTAAATTTTCCTTGAGACAATAGGAACTATGAAATATGGAGTACAACAGTTTAGTTTTAGCATGAAGATGTTTACTGAGGAGCTACAGTATGAGCAGCATCCTGCAAGGACATCTGTGTCATCTTATGACTTTGCAGAAGTACTTTCTCCTAATACTTGGCCTGTATTATGAAAAAGAGTTTCTGTTTTCAAAATACCTATAATAATATTGGGGAGACAAAGGGAGTTATCATAGGGAAAATTATAAAAACAAGGCAAACCATGTTTGTAAAGAAAGGAAGAAGTAGCTTGAGAGAGGGTTTATTTGTGTTGAAAAGTGTCCTGAAATCAATTCTTGTGGATATGTAGAGTGTAGTCAGTTATAGAGGACAGTGGAGAGCATGCCATTCCTAAGGAACAGGATAAGCAAAGGGACATTGTTACCATAAAATAATCTGTTGTAATGTCAGGGCTCTCTCTGTTTACTGGCCAAGATGGTGGCAGGGGGAGATTCTTATACTGAGCATACCAAAATCTAGAGATATGAATGAATGGAGCCTGAGTGAGCTGAATGCTAGAAAGATGAGTGGATAGGGCCTGGAGCATGCCAAAAGCTCAAAAGATATTTGGAGCATGGAAAAAAAACACCCCCTCCTTATCCCTATAAAACCTGTGGGCTTTAGAAGGAGGATTGAGGTGGTATTTGAGAAGGGAGTCCACCATTGTCCCAGGTTGGGCAGCATCTGAATAAACCTTTTACCTTTTGCATCAGCACCTGCCTCACAAGTTTGGCCTTATGTGGCAACAGGTAGCTTAACCTATGTTTTTGTTTGGTAACAATATGATGCTCTGAGAAAAATGGAACTGTGGTTTGGCCAAAAAAGCTTAAAATTATAGATTTTAAAAGGTAGTAAAGTTTGTCACTTTGTCTATGGCTCTATTCTACCTAGGTGGGCTAATGTCCACTACTTTGGCAAACATAGCTAAGATCAGGCCATGAGGTCAGGCTATGACAACCACAACTTTCTTCATGTGGATACACACTCTGGGTTGGTGGGGGTTCTATATTGATGTATAATCTAGCTGAGATTGGATTGCTCAGGGATATTATAATCTTTCTCATGGATCCCTGTGGGATTTTTGGGACTGAAAACACTCTACTCCAAAGTTCCTTATCTATTTTCAGCACACCAACAGGAGGTCCTTATTAGGACACTTCACCACTTCTGAAGACAGCTTGTTGCCTCACCTTCCTCCTGCCTGTAGGCAGAAAGTGCCAATTCTTTGATTCCCAATTGGGAATTGATTCCATTTTATTCCTTGGGGCTTTTTTTTATCTTTTTTCAGAGACTGATCCTTTCAGGAATCTCCCCATCCACTACAAAATCAATTCATTCATTTCTTCCTTTCAAATGACTTTTACTGTAAGTTTGTCCTTGTTTTCCAAATTCTAAAACAAACAACAAACTTTCCCCCTTAAAACAAAATGAAACAAAAAAGGGCATAAAAATTACTTTTTGTACAACTTTTCTCCCAAGTATTGTTTCTCCCAAGTATCTAACTTTTTTGATGTGTAGCTAAAATTTTAAAGTAAATTAATCTTTTGTAATCAAATTATTTTACTTAAGAATTAGCTTCTCCTATATAACACAATTGAAATGATTCATGTATAAATGTCATCAGTAACATACTTTGTGTTACTTCCAATAAATCTTTTTGGTTCCCAGACTCACCACATTTCACACAGTTAACCATTTCCCCATGACATACACCTAGTTTTCTTTATCTCTCTCTTTCTCTGAAATCATTCATTTCTCTTCATCTGTGAGTCTTCTGTTCTCTCTCATTGTCCAATTAAGATGTGTTCACTAAAGTTTTGTAATTGGTTCTTTCTGCCCAGAAATTCACCCATATCATTAACTAGGACCTCTCTGTGCATAATTTCATTTCTCCACTTATAATTATCTCCTTCCTGTTATTTTAGTCTCATGTTGCCTTTTCCTCAGTCTTTGATTTCAGCTTAATGCACTGGGTCCCAAACCATCCCCTTTGTTTCCAAAGACATGTCAGTGCTTCCTCTTAATGGCTTTATTCTTAGTCTGGAAAAGTATTTTGTATCTTTTTAAAATGTCCCCATTGCCCTTACTTGCATATCTCTCTCTCTCTCTCTCTCTCTCTCTCTCTCTCTCTCTCTCTCTCTCTTTCTCTCTAAGACAGCTTTTTTTGAGATATAATTCACATGTCATACACTTTTCCCATTTAAAGTGTACAATTCAATTATTTTTTGGTATCTTACATCATTAATTTTCAAAACTGCATTAAAATGTATATCACAATTTCCCATTTTAACCATTTTTAAATATATAATTCTGTGGCATTAATTACATTTGTAATGTTGTGCAACCATAACCACTATTTTTTCCAAAACTTTTTCACTGTCCCCAACAGAAACTGTATAACCATTAAGGAAAAAAACTCCCCATGTTTCCTTCCTCTCTGCCCATGGCGACCTGTAATCTATTTTCTGTCTCTATGAATTTCCTACTCCAGGTATCTATATAAATTAAATAATCCAATATTTGTTCTTGTTTATTTTTTTAGGTATTATAATAACATTTCATTTGTGTACATTGAAGTTTGAATTTCATATAATTTTATGTGTTATGAAATATTATTCCTCTCTTGATTTTTTAAATATGAAAATGTAAAAAATATCCATTATTAATTTCCAGGCTACAGAAAAGGTAGAAAGACAGGTAGCAGGCCAGATTTGTCCTATGCTTTTCTAAAGGATAAGATTCTCATAAATTAGCATGAATTCAATTAAGAGATGGCAGAATTTATAGTTGCAGAAAAGTAAAATCACTTAAGTACTGAGGCTTACCAAAAAACCAACTGTAGAGAAGGAAGATGGTGGAGGAGTGGTTAGAAGTCACACTTCTCTCCTCTCAGGGCCAATTTGGAACTACAACTCAATTCTGGAGAAACCACCTGGAACAAACAACTAAGCAATAGTCAGACAGAAGCCATATAACTTCTGACAGAGAGAAGAACCAGCTTTGGCACAACCTGTCTGGTGAGGAGTGAGGTAGAGATTCAAAAGGGCAGGATGGGTTCCCACAAGTGGCAGTGCTGGAGGGACAATTAAGCAGCTGCTTGACTTCCTGAGAAGAAAGGGGTCTAAACCCTAAGCTAGGTTTCCCACCCTAGAGTACCAAAGCCCAAAAAGTACACAGATAATGACCAACAGTGACAAGCAACAGGGTTTCTCTCTTCCAGAGATGGATGGCTGGAGACACAAGAGCCACATAAAAGGCCAACACAAAAATTTTTATTTGCAGCCATGTACCCTGGGCTCTGGCAAAGTCAGGGACAGAGTAGGCTGCTGATCCCTGAGGAGCGACTAAGGACTGAATATTGGAAGAGAGAAATGAGAAAGTAGACACCAGTAATCTGATGCTGAGTCATCCCCCAGACAGCAGCAGGTGCTCAGGCAGACCACGTCCCTTCGAGGTGCAGCCTGAGGGGAAAAATAGCCTCCACCCCAGGATGGATTTGGCCTTGCCCTATGGTACTTAAACCTGACTAGTGAGTGCAGAGTGACCAGATTAACAATTGCAAGAGACAGCCAGTGACAGCAGATCATTGGAAGTATCAAATAGACTTCCTAAGGTCAGATGAGGTCAACATCTGACATTGCCAGAGGCAGATCCAGAAATAAAGAAACAGTGGTAAATATAAGAGGCTACTGAGACAAAATCCACTGTGATATTCTCCATGACTTATGATATTTTCTTTTCTGCATGTCTTTTTAACATTCATTTCTTGTCCATATTAAGGTTGTACATATTAAGTCACTAGATTTTATACTATAATGTATTTCAGTTCACATATTTGGCCCTTTTCTCTACTTAGCCCATTTTGCCTTCCTCTCCTCACATTATTTTCATTCCAAATTTTGATTTCTCTCTAGCTACAACTTGTTTTCATTCCACACTCTTACTATTTCTCCTCTGTCTAGACACTCAAAGCCAATTTTCTTGTCAAGGGTCATCTCACATCCTTTTTAAAATACCCACATTCTCCCTCTATGCCTAATAACCTTTGCTAGTTCATTGTGGATAGGGTAGCTGTTGTTGCATTGTTTTTTAAATTTTATGTCTAGAGCTTCACTAATTCTGTATTTCAAATATCAACTTCTACTGGTTCCCTCTCCTACTCTTTTTTTCATATCAAATTTTAATTTTGTTGACTTAGTCTTTTTTTTATTTTTCTTATTTGTCTTTTTTTATTACTCTTTCCTCATACCCTTTTGTTTTTCTTTACTCTCCTTTTTTCTTCTTCTTTTTCCTTACATCCAAATTTTAACTTTCTTTCTCTTAGCCTAGTTTTTATTCCTCATTCTTAGTATTCTCTCTCTCTCTATTTTTCACAATCACTTCCTATTCCTCTAAACATCTCTTAGACTTTTATTTGTTTCTTTTCCCTCTTATTGTCATACCACTTATATTAATTTTAGCTCATTTATTGTTTGTAGTACAGTGGTGAATCTTTTTCTCCAATTTTGCTCCTATATTTTTATTAATTATTCATTATTATTCCTTCCTTTTTCTTCCTCTTTCTCACATTATTTTATTTTATATTACTTAAATTTCTGTTTAAACCTCATATCATATGCTTCCTTTCTCATACTCCATTCCACATTCTTCATTCCCTTTTTTATTTAAAAGGCGAATTTTACCTTCTCTCCTTCCATTGCTCCAAACTCTGACTCTTGTAAGTGCTCCTCCTTCTACCCTCTCAAAATCTATTTCTTTCAGTAGGTCATCTCATATCCACTTTCTTTTCCTATAATAGTCTTAATCTCATTACACTCTTATTAATACTGGTTAATTTGCTGTTGATAGTGGGATTTTGGGGGGAGAGTTATATTTGCAGGTGTGGGTTTGTTTCCTGAGGTTTGTGGTTTTGTTCTGGCAGCATGTGCACAACAGCACACAAGACATGGTGTGCATAGTGACCCTAAGTGTACTGACTGGGAGGAAGAATCCACCAAAAAAACCAACAACAATCAAAACTCATTTACAACAAAAGAACCAGTATAAAAGGCACAAAGGGAATCCCAAGGGCATCAAATCCCAAGAGCATCACTGAATCACAAAGACTTCCTACAGTAGAAATTCACACCACAAAAATAGAAAGTCAAAACAGATAAGTTTAAGAAGCAGAAGCAAACAAGAAGACATCCACAAATAATGGAAATACAAAGGAGCAAAACCTCAATGAAAGGAAAGAAAGAATCCTCAGAAAGAATGGTAAATGAAGTAGAGGCAACTCAACTATCAGATATTGAAATTAAAACACTGGTTACAAGGAAGCTCAATGCACTCAGTGTGAATTATTAAAAACTACAGGGAAACTACAAGGAACTTACTGAAAACTATACCAACATAAAAGGGACATAGAAACAATCAACAAGGACCAAGAGGAAATGAAGAATACAGTTTGTGGATTGAAGAACACAGTAGAAGGACCAAAAGCAGGTGGATGAAGCAGGGGATTGAATCAGTGAGCTGGAGGACAAGGTAGAAAAAAATTCTCAAAAACAGAAAGAAAAGGAAAAAAGATACAAAAAGAATAAAGAGGGGTTAAGGGAAATGCAGGAAAAAATGAAACAGAATAGTATCTGTATGATAGGGATACCAGAAGGATAAAAAGAGGAACAAGGAACAGAAAACCTGTTTGAAAAAGTAGTGATGGAAAACTTCCTTTATTTGGTGAGAGAAAAAGCCACACAAGTCCAGGAAGCAGAGAGGGTCCCAATCAAGAGGAACCCAAATAGACCCACTGAAAGACATGACATAATTAAAATGGTAAAATTTAAAGACAAAGAGATAATCTTAAAGGCAGCAAGGAAGAAAAAGGAAGTAACATACAAGGGAGCTTTGATAAGGCTAGTAGCTGATCTCTCAACAGAAACATTACAAGGAGAAGAGAATGGCAAGAAGTAATGAATTGCAAATGTCTACAACTGAGAATACTCTATCCATCAATCTTCTCTATTAAAATGAAAGTGAAATAAGGAGCTTCCTGGAAAAAGGCTAAAAGAATACATCTCTACCAGACCAGCATTATAGGACATGCTAAAGGGACAGCTTCAAGAAGAGGAAGAAATACAGTGAGAGAGAGGGAAGAACAAAGGTACAAAGGGGATAAAATGGCAATGAATAATTACCTATCAATAATAACCTTAAATATATATGGATGAAATACTCCAATTAAAAGATATAGAATAACTAAATGGATATGAAAATGTGGCTCATGTATATGCTACCTACAAGAAACCCACCTCAAAATAAAAGACCTACACACACTGAAAGAGAAAGGATGGAAAAAAATATTCCAAATAGGAACAAAAAGACAGGGTAGCAATACTCATATCAGACAAATTAGATTTCAAAACAAAAGGCCATAAAAAGAGACACAAAAGGACACTTCATAATACTCAAGGGAAGAATCCATCAAGAAGAAATAAATATTATAAACATGTGTGCACCCAACATAGGAACATTCAAATGTAAAAAAATCTTGGAGGACTTCAAGAAAGGTAAAAACAGCAACACACTTATACTAGGGGATTTTAACACCCCACTCTCAAAATGCATATATCTTCCAAACAAAATATCAACAAAGATATTGTAGAATTGAACAAAGTCCTATATCAAATAGACTAAACAGGTACATATAGAACAATTCACCCCTAAGAAGCAAAATACACATTCTTTTCAATGCACATGGAACATTTTCAAAGATAGATCACATGATAGGACACAAATCAAATCTCAACAGATTCCAGAAAGATACCTAAAAAAGATAGAAACATTTCAAATAAATAACCTAACCCTGCATCAACAAGACTTGGAGAAACAACAACAAACAAGGCCCAGAACAAATAGAAAGAAGGAAAAAAAATCAGAGCAGAATTAAATGACATAGAACTAAAAGAACAATTCTAAAGATCAATAAATCCAGGAGATGATTCTTTGAAAAGATAAACAAAATTGACAAGCCTTTAAGCAGACTCATTAAGAAAAAGAAAAAGAGGACCCCAAAAGGTACAATCAGAAATGAAAAAACAGAGATTACAACTGGTTTCCACAGAAATACAAAGGACTGTAAGAAATTACTATGAGCCCTGCCTGGTATAGCTCAGTGGACTGAGCATGGGCCTGGCAACCGAAGGGTTGCTGGTTCAATTCCCAGTCAGGGCACATGCCTGGGTTGTGGGCCAGGTCCCCAGTGGGGGGTGTGCAAGAGATAGCCACACATTGCCGTTTCTCTCCCTCTCTTTCTCCTTCCCTTTCTCTCTCTCCTAAAATAAATAAAATCTTAAAAAAGAGAAATTACTATGAATAACTATATGTGAAGTAATCTGAAAACAGGTGAAATGGACACATTTTTAGAAAAATATCTTCCAAAACTAAATGAAGAAGCAGAAAGCCTGAACAGACTAATAACAGTTGATGAAACTGAACAGTGATCTAAAAACTCCCGGCACACAAAAGCCCTGGACCTGATGGTTTCTCAGGAGAATTCTACAAAACTTTAAAGGAATAGCTAACCTCTATACTTCTCAGACTGTTGAAAAATATTCAAGGAAATGGAAGACTCCCAAGCCCTTTTATGAGGGCAGCATTATCCTAACTCCCAAACCAGATAAAGACACAACAAACAGAGAAAACAACAGGCCAATATCATTGATGAACATAGATGCTAAAATCCTCAACAAAGTACTCACAAACATCATCAAGCAATATATCAAAAAGATCATACACCATGATCAAGTGGGGTTCATCCCAGGGAAGTAAGGATGGTGCAATATTCACTGATCAATAAATGTAATACATCACATAAAAAAAGAAATGACAAAAATCACATGACCATATCAATAGATGCAGAAAAAGCATTTGATGAGGTACAGCAACCATTTATGATACAAAAAAGTGGGAGTTCAGGGAGCATACCTCAACAAATTAAGGCCATTTATGAAAAACCTACAGTCAACATCATACTCAATGGACAAACCTAAAAGCTTTCCCACTAAGATAAGGAACAAGACAAGGATGTCCACTTTCAACACTTCTATTCTATATAGTATTGGATATCCTAGCCACAGCAATCAGAAAAGAAGAATAAATAAAAGGCACATAAATTGGAAAGGAGGAAATAAATCTTTCATTGTTTGACATGATAATATGCATAAAAATCCTATAGACTCCACCAAAAAATTATTTCACCTGATAAGTGAATATGGCAAAGAAGTTGGGTACAAACTCAAAATTGAAAAATGGAGGGCATTTTTCCACACCAACAGTGAAATATCAGAAACAGAAATCAGGAAAAACTCCCACTTGGTATAGCAAAAATAAAAATAAAGTACCTAGGAATAAACCTAACCAAGGAGGTAAAAGACATGTACCCAGGAAAGTACACAACACTAAAGAAAGAAATTAAGGAAGGCACAAACAAATGTTAGCATCTACCATGCTCATGGATTGGAAGAATTAACATCAAGATTTCCATACTACCCAAAGCAATGTATAGTTCCAATGCAACCTTTATTAAAATACCAATGACATATTTCACAGATATAAAACAAGCATTTAAAAAATTTATATGGAAGCAGAAATGACCCCAAATAGCTGCAGCAATTTTGAGAAAGAAAAACAAAGTAAGAGGGATCACTGTACCTGAAATCAAATTATATTACAAGGCCACAGTAATCAAAACAGTCTGGTACTGGTATAACAACAAACACATAGACCAATGGAAAAGAATAGAGAGCCCAGAAAGAAACTGAAGTCTCTATGGTCAATTAATGTTCAACAGAGTGGTCAGAAGCACAAAATAGAGTAAAAATAACCCCTTTAACAAATGATGTGGGGAGATCTGGATGGCTACATGCAAAAACATGACTCAACCACCAACTTACACCATCCACAAAAATAAACTCGAGATGGATAAAATACTTAAATATAAGTCCTGACAGCATAAATGTCCTACAGGAGAACATAGTCAGGACAATCTCAGATGTTCCACGCAGCAATATTTTCACCAATGTCCCTTACAGCAAGGGACATAAAGGAAGGAAGAAACAAATGGGACTTCATCAAAATAAAAAGTTTCAACATGGCTCTAGAAACATTATCAAAATGAAAAGGGAAACAAATGTATTGAAAAATATATTTTCCAGTGTTATCTAGGACAAGGGTTTGGTCTCCAAACTATGTAAAAACTCACACAACTTCACCCCAGGAAGACAAAAAATCCAATGAAAAAAAATGGACAAAGGACACTTTGTCTAACACACACTTCTCCAAAGAGACATATGGAGGGCCCAGAGAAATGTAAAATGATGCTCAGCATTGCTAGCCATCAGAGAGATGAAAATTAAAACCACAAAGAGATACCACTCTATACTGGTCAGAGTGGCCAACATAAACAATTCAATAAACAAGTGTTGGCTAGATTCTGGAGGAAAGGGAACCCTAGTACATTGGTCGTGGGAATGCAGACTGGTGCAGCTACTTTGGAAAACAGTATGGAATTTCCTTAAAAATATAAAATGGAGCTGCCTTTTGACACAGCAATTCCATCACTGGGATTATACCCTAAGAATCCTGAAACACTAATTCAAAGAACCTATGCACCCCAATGTTCATAGCAGCACAATTTACAATAGCTAAGTGCTGGAGACAACCTAAGTGCCCATCAGCAAATGAATGGATCAAAAAACTATGGTACCTTTACACAATGGAATTCTATGCAGCAGAGAGAAAGAAAGAACTCCTACCCTTTGCGACAGCATGGATGGAACTGGAGAGCATTATGCTAAGTGAAATAAGCCAGGCAGTGAAGGACAAATACCATATGATCTCACATATAAATGGAAACTAATTAACAAAACAAAGAAGGAAGCAAAATATAACTAGAGACATTCAAATTAAGAACAAATTGACAGTTACCAGAGTAGTGCGTGGAGGGATATAATGGGGGAAATTAGGGAAAAGCTCATCAAAGAACATGTATAAAAGATTCATGGACAAAGCTAAAGGGGGGTAGAATTGAGGGTGGCAGGTGAAGGTGTGTGGGGCAGGGGAAAGTGTAGAGAACTGTATTTTAAAAATAAATAATTTTTAAAATTAATTAGAAATTAAAAATTTCAATTAATAAAACATTTAAAAAATCAACCATAGGATGTATCTTTGTTTATTTGATATTACACTTAACATGATGTTTTCAAAGTTTATCCATATTATAGCATGTGTCAGAATTTCATTCTTTTAAATGGCTCACTGTTCCATTGTATGTATCTACCAGTTTTACTTATCCTTCTATCTATTGATGGACGATGTTGGATTGCTCCATATGTTGGCTGATTGAATAATGTTACAATGAACATATTGCACAGGTATCTGTCTCATCTCTTGCTTTCAATTCCTTTGGCTGCACACTTAAGAGTGGAATTTCAGTGTCACATGACATTCTATGTTAGCTTTTTGAGGAACAGCTACACTGTTTTTGTCACAGGAGCTACATTTTACATTCTCACAAGCCATGTACAAGGCTTCAACTTCTCCACATCCTCACCTGCATTTGTTATTTTCCATCATTATTATAGAATCATCATATGAGTTATCAGGTTGTGTGTATGTCTTTTATTATTTTTTGGTGTCTGGACTATTATAATAATGCCCTAACTGATCTTCCTGTTGTCCCATTTATTTTTCAGCATATCTAGTACTCTAATTCTCTGGCCTAAAAATATTGTCTGATCAACATTTTTCAGCTACTCATTATTGCCACTTGAAAAAAAATCTAGACTTTACTGGTCTACAATAGTTACCATTTTTGGCCACCTCACCTGTACATGGGAAAGATAATATTATGTACCTTATAGGACATTTGAAAATAATAAATACAATAATATGTGTTTGACATGGTTAAAACATGTGTGATCAGTGTATGTTTACTCTTTTGAAGTAACAGTGTCTTGTTTACAGCTAAAAAACAAATCTTTTTTTTTATATTTTATTTATTTATTTTTAGGGAAGGAAGGGAGGGAGTGGGGGAGAGAGAGAGAGAGAGACAGAGAGAGAGAGAGATATCAATGTGCGGTTGCTGGGGGCTATGGCCTGCAACCCAGGAATGTACCCTGGCTGGGAATCGAATCTGGGACACTTTGGTTCCCAGCCCACGCTCAATCCACTGAGCTATGCCAGCCAGGGCTTAAAAAACAAATCTTAAAATGGTAAGTAGCTTAACTAATGCTAACTGCTCACTCTGAGCCAGTCAGATTCTGAGCCAGCCACAGTCAGGTTTGAATGAACTAACCTCCTTTCATTTGCTCTACTCTTCCATATAGAATTATGAAATAAAAATGATTCATGTCCCAATGAAATTTTGGAAGCTGGAATAAGGGATTATTATTATATTAGTATTATGTCACTTGTCTCATTGTGTAATGTCTAGTCTTTCCTTTAACTCCACACCCTCAGCCCCTTTGGCATAATCTCTGCCTTCTCCTGGTAATTTATGTCTCATGTTTCCTTTCCAGAGTACTGCAAGTACTGTTTTAATCCAATAGTGATGTTAGTCACATTAATAAAACATCTTTTTGTTTTTAATTCACAATCACAGAGACTTCCTCTCTGTGTAGATGGTCATTCCTTACAAATTCTGGCCCTGACTAAGCTTTCTTGTGGTTGGCTCAGCCTCAGTGTCCAGTTCTCTATTGTTTCTTTGGGAATATTCTTCCATTTTGCTCAAAAGTTACTCTTCTCCTCTTATCCATCAAAGTTACTCTTCAAAAGTTACCTCAAAAGTTACTCTTCTACTCTTATCCATCAAAGTAACATGCTCTCCTCTTTCCAGTTTTTCATGAGAGTATTTTCTTTACCAAGTCATCCAGCTGTGATGATTTACCCCCTCAAGCTGAAGGCCACTAGTCAGGAGAAATGATAGAAAACATAAGAGAAAAATGCTTTCAGACTAGGCAATAATCTTTGATTTATAGTATTTATCTCCTCTTTCTTGATTTTTAAAAAAGTCTTTATCTTATTTAGTTGATAAGCCTAAGGGACCAAAGCAGCTCTGTTTTCTAAATTCAGAGTAGCTTCAAGGTTGTTGTCAGCATTTAATTATCCATGCATAGAAACAATAAAGTTGATACTAGCAACTGCAGGCAAGTATGCCATTTGCTACTGCTTCAGGCTAGTGGAGTCACATTCAAAGCCACTGTGCTAGAGGTTCTTCACTTCGTCTTGTGCATTGCTCTCTATTTGAGGGCATAGGGGCCTGAGAACATTTTTAGAATTTGTTTCCCTACCAACATGCTATTCATTTCCATAGTATCATCTATGACTTTAATATTCTAATTTCTATGTTATTTTTAAAATTCTACTTGAATACTTTTTACCCTTTACCTTATCCTTTTTACCCAGTGTAGGTTAGAACTGCCAAAAGTATTCCAGGGGCATGTGCATGAGACTGTAAAAGTGGCTTCTTTGCTGCTGCCTCAGCAGCTGCTGCTGCTGCTTCCCAGGCAAGCACCCCGTGTTAGAAACCCAAAATGGAATCATGAGGAGAGGGGAGCTAAAGATCCCTGGGTTCTATATCAATAACATCTTCTCACTCAAATTCCTTCATGCATTGTGAAGATGGCTTTCAATACCTTCATTAATGGTCAAATCAGCTTTATTTTCCCTCTGTGTTATCTGGTATTTAGTAAAGAGTGCCCTGCAAGTTAAACTATCTACTAGACTTTTTTCCAATCAAAACTGGAATCCAGTTGGTAAAAATTTTTCTACTTTTACTGTTTTAACATACATTAAATAAATAATACTTGAAATGTCCTTCTAACAATATTTTCTCTGGAAAAGGTGAATGCTGCAGTAAAAAGAGATTGATATAAATTAAACTATATTCCTCATAATGATAGTAAAATTTTCACAAGTAAATGCTTCTTTCTTGTACGTGAAAATCCTACATTGTAGGTTATTGTGGCCCATCAGTACAAGACTTGTGAGATAGGTCTTCCATATATATTTCATTTTATTTTCATTAAGGAGAGTAAAACCCTTTTAAAATGGATGGCTGAACATAATCCCTAGAAGTTATCCTTATTGGGGAGCATCATTTCACCTGTGGTACAATTAAAACCAATGAAGTAATAAACAACATTACTAGCTTTCCTCCAGAACTTCTGATAATTGAGTGGTTCCCAAGAGTATTCCAAACTTGCATTGCTTCCTAAAGTGTCTAATGTTATCATGCCCTCAATAAACTGCCCAAAGATTATTTTATATTCAATTTGAGAAAGAAAATTGAGTTTATTAGGCAAAAATTATCTCAATTCTCATGCTTTCAGTTTACATTTAATACATATCTCTGTTTATACTTAACTATTTTCCTTCTTCTCAGAATGAAACTATATCCCTACTCTTTTTTTTTTTAATTAGAAATTTCTCCTATGTGATTGGTCTCTAAAGAGCTTGGACATGAAGTTACCCAGACTTCCATTTGAACCCTGGAGTTTTTTACTAGTTGCCTCCTGTCTGACCAAATGTTTCATTTCTCTGAGTTTTTGTTTCTCTCTCTGGGATAGAGCCAGGGATGAAATGTGGTTAGCTGATAATGAGCACTCAAAAAATAATTCTCCTTCCCAGGTCTTTCAGGGATTTCTTCTCTCAAGCATCTCTCATTTCTTAGATATACTGAGGCCTGTCCAGAAAAGTCCAGCCATTGTTAATATAATGAGAATGGTTTGCACAACATTAATATAACCTGGCAGCCAAGGAGAGTAGACTGGAATGCACATGTGTGAACAATGATGGCTTCACTGTTCTAGTCAGTGGGGGCAGTAGATGACATTGAGTGAGCATGTGTATTGTGTGTCCATCACATTAAAAATGACAGCAAGTAGATCAATGATTTGGTGTCAAATTTTGTGTTAAGCATGAACATTCTTCCATGGAAACCATTCAGATTATTCAGATGGCTGAAGCTATGGGCAACTGGTGATTGGAAGCTTCCATCATGACAATATGCCCATTCATGCATCATGTCTCATGAACAGATTTTTGGTGAAATATCATATTACCCAGGTGATTCAGCACCACCTACAATCCAGATTTGGTGCCCTGTGACTTCTGGCTTTTCCCAAAAATAAAATCACCTTTGAAAGGGAAAATATTTCAGACTGTTACTGAGATTCAGGAAAATATGACAGGACAGCTGATGGTAATTGAAAGAACTGTGTGAGGTCCCAAGGTACCTACTTTGAAGGGGTCTGAGGTGTCATTGTCTTATTTATAATGTTTCTTGTATCTTGTATCTTCTTCAGCAAATGTCTCTAGTTCTCATATTAAATGGCTGGATACCTTCTGGGCAGATCTTATATGCCTTTTCTTTCTTCATTTGTTTCTACACCAGTGAGCAAACAAATTTTCTAGTTCTAAAAGAAAAATAAAAACTAAAATGGGGTTCTCTTGTTTGTACTTCTTCTTGAAGCCATACTTTAATTTATTTTTGTGAACTTGCTGATGTGTTTCCTTTTTTTTGGTATAATTTTTTAATTTTATTTTTTAGCTACATTATATATTCAATATTATTTTGTAGTAGTTTCAGGCATACAGTATAGTAGTTAAATAATCATATATTTTACAAAGTGACCCCCCATATTTCCAGTACTCTCCTGGTACCATGCATAGTTATTATAATATTATTAACTCTGTTCCCTATGCTGTACTTTACATCCCTGCGACTATTTTGTATCTACCAATTTGTACTTATTCATTCCTTCACCTTATTTACTTAGTCCCTCAAACCCTTACCCTCTTCAATTTGCTTATATGTCTCTTGAAAGCATATATTCACTGTGCCACTAGTGACATTTATTTATACTTAACTACAGTCCTCTGGTTTCTTTCAGATAATTCATAAAGCAGTGAAAGATTATTTATTCCACTATTTTGTGAAAGGTCTCCAATGGTCTTCTGTCATTTTTCATACTGTCAGATGCATATGAAGCTTTTTTACCATATTGAATAGCCCTTCCTAAAATTTGTAACTTGATTTCTGAAACTGAACCCTGGATTCTAATCTTACCTCTGCCCTCCAGCTCCTTATTGATGTTTTTCCCTAGGTTTGCTTCTTCTGATCACCTATTAGACTGAGCAATCCCAAACATTTGCTCCTGGAACATTTTTTTGCACTCTCCTTGGGCAACTTTATTTTCTTCCATTCCTTTGAATTAATAAAGACTACTCAATCTTGCCCTTCGTGTCTACATATTCAAATATAGTGAATGGCTGTCATACAACTGTTAGTAGACTTATCTTCTGAAAAATAAAGTTGTGACTGTTTTTACTCCACATTTTTTAGATTATTGATTTTATCCAATTTTAAGTAGGTTGTATTTAAGCCAATTAACCTCCATTTAAAAACAAAATATCAATTTAGCAAAATAACAGTTTTTAGTATGTTGGCCAGAACAAGGACCACATATCTTGAAAACAGTGATGCAAATCCAAGAAAATACATTTTGTGTTGATCTTTCCAAAACATGGAATAGCTGAGGAAATTCTATGCCATGGGGAGGACCTACTTCTGTGGAAATCTTTCTAAAAATATATACCAAGAACCAAGATTTTTGTACTTTTAGAATAACATTTTTTTCAAATAATAGCCTAGCCAAATATGAACCAAAGTTGTTATGAGAAACATCATACAGTAAGTGCTTTAAATTAAATTAATTACAAAGTCCTTTTTGGGACATTTGTATCACTTGAGCAAGTATCTGAATTGGGGTTCAGAGTTGTCCAGTTTTAACAATTTTTACATTATACATACTGCCAAAAATACCAGCCATCCATGTTAAAACCTAAGAGTTGAAGTAAAACCTAGATATGATAAAAAATATAAGTTTTAGGACTTCTGGCCAAAATGGAGGCATAGGTAGACACACTTTGCCTCCTCACACAACCAAAATAAGGACACCAACAAATTTAAAAACAAAAAACAACCAGAACTGAAAAAAAAATTGAACAGTATGGTTGTTTGACAACCAAGGAGTTAAAGAAGAAATAATCATCCAGATTGTTAGGAGAAGTGGAGACAAGAAACTTGGAGGAGAGGACTTGAAGCAAGGAGGACTGGGGTAGGTGAGGTGCTGGCTGGCAGACCAGGTGAGATGGCAGCTGGTGGAGCAGGTGGTCCCAAAGTTGTGTGCAGATAAACTGGGAGGAACAACTGGGGACCAAGACAGACCACACAAACCAGGGAAATAAAGCCTCAAAACCTCTGATTGAAAAAAAACCTGTAATGGTTGAGGCAGCAGAAGAAACTGCCAGTCTCATAGGAAAGTTGATTGGAGGGACCTGCAGGGTCCTAGAAACCACCTGCCTGGGAATTAGCACCAGAAGGACCAAATTTTCTTATTGGTAGCAGTGGAAGTGACTGGAAGATGACAGAGAGCTGAGCAAGCGGCAGTGTTCCCTCTCAGACCCCTCCACAACATAGAACACCACAATTCAGTGATGTGGATTATCCTGCCCTGGTGACTACCTAAGGCTCCGGCACTTACTACTGAGACAAACCAAAAAAAAAGGCCCAAATGAAAGAAAAGATCAAAGCTTCAGGAAAAAATACAACAAGCACATGAAGAGATAGTCAACCTATCAGATGTACAGTTCAAAACACTGGTAATCAGGATGCTCGCAGAATTGGTTGAATATGGTCACAAAATAAAGGAGAAAGTGAAGGCTCTGAAACATGAAAAAAAGGAAAATGATTAGGAAAACAACTGTGACAGGAAGGAATCTGGGGCTCAAATCAACAGTTTTGACAGGAAGGAAGAAATAAACATTCAACCAGAACAGAATGAAGAAATAAGAATTCAAAACAATAAGGAGAGGCTTTGGAACCTCTGGGACAACTTTCAAAATCATAGGGATGCTAGAAAAAGAAGAGGAAGAGCAAGAAATTGAAAATTTATTTGAAAATATCATGAAGGAGAACTTCCTTAATCTTGCAGAGGAAATAGACTTCTAGGAAGTCCAGGAACCTCAGAGTTGGACCCAAGGAAGCAAACACCAAAACACATCATAATTACATTACCCAATATTAAAGATAAGGAGAGAATCTTAAAAGCAGTGAAAGAAAATCATAGAGTTACCTACTAAGGAGTTCCCATAAGACTATCAGCTGATTTCTTAAAAGAAACCTTGCAGTCAAGGAGGGGCCAGAAAGAAGTATTCCAAGTCATGAAAGGTAGGGACCCACATCCAAGATTACTCTATCCAGCAAACCTATCATTAAGAATGGAAGGGCACCTGGCTGGCGTAGCTCAGTGGATTGAGCACGGGCTGGGAACCAAAGTGTCCCAGGTTCGATTCCCAGCCAGGGTACATTCCTGGGTTGCAGGCCATAACCCCCAGCAACCGCACATTGATGTTTCTCTCTCTCTCTCTCTCTCTCTCTCTCTCTCCCCCTTCCCTCCCTAAAAATAAAATAAATAAATAAAATCTTAAAAAAAAAGAAAATATTAAAAAAAAAAAGAATGGAAGGGCACATAAAGTGCTTCCCAGGTAAGGTCAAGTTGAAGGAGTTCATAATCACCAAGCCCTTATTATATGAAATGTTAAAGGGATTTTCTAAGAAAAAGAAGATAAAACTATGAACAGTAAAATGACAACAAACTCACAACTATCAACAATCAAACCTAAAAGCAAAAACAAAAACAAACTAAGCAAACAACTAGAATAGGTACGGAATCACAGAAATGGAGATCACATGGAGGATTATCAGTGGGGAAGGAGGAGGGGGAGAATGGTGGAAAGGGTACAGGGAATAAGTAGCATAGATGGTAGGTACAAAATATACAGAGAGAGGTTAAGAATAGTATAGGAAGTGGAGAAGCCAAAGAACTTATATGTATGACCCATGGACATGAACTAAAGGTGGGGAATGCAGGTGGGAGGGGGTGTGCAGGGCAGAGGGAAACAAAGTGGGGGAAATAGGACAACTGTAATAGTATAATCAATAAAATATATTAAATGCTTTTTTAAATTATGTTTTTCCATAACAATTCTTTGATGTTATTTAAAAACCTTTTCATGTAGCAAAGACTTGGAAATATATTACTTCCAAACATCAAAGTAACTCCTATTTTTTATATACTTTTTCAATTATTAGGGAATTGAAAGGTACATGCACCCATGGACTATGATGTGTTTTCCCATTTAAAGCTCTGGGTTTTCCTTTGTTTATTTTTTATTTTTATTTTTATTCTTGTTCAAATACAGGTATCTCCATTTCCCCAGCCACCACTCTTCCCAACCCACCCACCCCCACGTTCCTCCCTCAATATTACCTTCCTTTGGTTTGTCCATGGGTCCTTTATACATATTCCTTGATAACCCTTTCCCTTCTTTCCCCCATAAACCCCTCCCTCCTGCCCTCTGGTTACTGTCAGTTTGTTCTTTATTTGCATGTCTCCGGTTATATTTTGCTTGCTTGTTTGTTTTAAGCCCCACATATAAGTAAGATTGTATGGTATTTATCTCTTACCACCTGGCTTGTTTCACTTAGCATAATGCTCTCCAGATCCATCCATGGTTGTCACGAAAGGTATGACCTGCTTCTTTCTTTTTGCTCCTAGTATTCCATTGTGTAAATATACCATAGTTTTTGATCCACTCATTTACTAATGGGCATTTACATTGCTTCCAGCACTTGGCTATTGTAAATAATAGTATGAATAGTATTGTAATAATGCTATGAACATTAGGGTGCATAGGTTCTTTTTAGTTGGTGTTTCAAGGTTCTGAGTGTATAACCTCCACTCCAGGAAGACAAACATCCCAATTAACACTGGGCAAGAGACCTAAACAAACACTTCTCCAAGGAGGACATACAAAGGGCCCAGGGACATATGAAAGGATACTCAGCATCACTAGCCATCAGAGAGATGCAAATTAAAACCACAGTGAGATACCACTGCACGCTGGTCAGAATGGACATCATAACCAAATCAACAAACAACAAATATTGGTAAGATTGTGGAGAAAAGGGAACCATAGTATACTGTTGGTGGGAATTCAGACTGGTATAGTCACTGTGGAAAACAGTATGGAATTTCCTCAAGAACTAGAAATGGAACTATCTTTTGACCTGGCAATTCCACTTTATGTTGATTTCCAAATTCAATTCCAAGTTCAAATGCAGCAATGGAATTTTACAATTGTATAGGTAAATATACAGACTTTCAAAGCATCCATTCTACTCCAAAATATATAAAAATTATAGATGCAAACTATACTATAAAAATAATATACAATCAAAATACATAGCTACATTTTATAAACAGAAAATGATCTTCACAAACTGGATGGGGTTAGTGAGAAGAGTGAGTTCAAGTGTAAGTAGTGACTGAGACTTTACCAATGTTCTGGTGCTTCTGCACCCAGAAGCATTAGGGCAACTGGGATGTCTGTATCAACTTGTAAGTGAAATGAATTGCAAAAGACCTGGAAGACTCAAAACAATTTTGAAAAGAACAAAATTATATGACTTACAGTATCTGATTTATAAACATAGTATATTATCATAGTGATCAAGACAGTGTGGTATTGATATGTATATCTCCTGCAAAACAGAAATTTACAGGGGATCTGTGAATATAGTGGCCAGATAGGTGGGAGCGGAGTCCACTTCCCCCTTTGCACAGGTGAAACACCTAACTGATACGAGGAACAGAGTGAACAGCCAACAGTATCCCAGCATATATAAAAATTGGAGACCAAAAATTGTAGAGGACATTGAAAAATCAGATGGTAAGGAGAGTGCTTTGGGACAATAAGGTCCCTGGGACCAAGGCAGTGACCAGGGTGGCAGCAACCCCAGGCCCGGTGCTCACCAGGTCTTCCACAGGATTTTTGGGAGAGAGATGTCTCTCTTTCCCTGATGAACAAGGTTTGGGTAGCACCAGAAGGGACCAGGAAGCTTGAAGTGGCAGGGAGTTAATAAAGACAAAGTGGCAAACACACAAGGGTTGTATGCACCCACTGAGACTGTGGATGTCTCACTGGGGAGAGTTGGGCCCTGAAGGACCTTGACCTAGATAGTCCCCTGTCTGCTTGGAGAGTTGGGCTGTATGAGAGGCCAGGCACTTGTTTGGAGCAGCAGGTTTGAGCAGGAGAAATTTTTCAAAAAGAAAAAGAGAAAAAAGAGCCACTCAGCATCTGTTTGGGGAATCCTCCTGCAGTAGCTGCTCCAGCCTTCTGCATTCCTACCCCCACCCAGCCACACAGCACTCCTGTGGTGGCAAAGAAGGCCCCACACTCACACCCAAAGCGCTGGGGAGGGTGTGCACCCTGAACCTGCAGGACTGGCAGCTGTCTGTCCTGCCATACCCACAGGCCTGGGATGGAGTGCACCTGACCCCACTGCCCAAAGCACCTCACACCTGACCCCTGTACCTAGGGGGCAGGGGGAGCAGCAGAGGAGGCCTGCACCTTCATCCACAGTGGCAGCCACAGCAGCACCCCTGCCCTGCAGGGCTGACTGGGCCTGTAAGAGGAAGGCAGAGATGCCCACCACCCCCAGAGATAACTGCAGGGCTCAGGGAGTCAGAAATCCTCAGAAAGAATTAACTCAGTGTTGGGGCTGAACTAGCCTGAAGGGACTCCAAGAGTCCCTAGCATCTAGGACAGCAAAAAATGAGAAGGTGGTGTGGGGACTGCCCCTAACTGGTGTACCTCAAGGACAGCTCAGCTGATGGATTGAAGGTGTAGGCTAGGTGCAGAAGGGCACTGGGGACCTGGCAGCAAACTGAGGAACTGGGCTGAAGGTTGGGCAACTGCAAACAGTGCTGCTCAGGAAGGGAGAAAAGAGAAACCAATCCCCGCTCAGTCTGCTGCAGCCAGGAAGACCAGCAGAAATGGCTGGGCCAGTTTGAAGCCAGCAAGACACCCTTTTTTTTTTTAAGTATTTTTATTCTTTGAATTCATTCTTCCTTTTTTATTCCTTCTTCCTTTTTACCTTTCTTTCCCTTTTTATTCCTTCTCCCTTCCTTCCTTTTCTTTTTAATTCTCACAAGTGAGACAATAAAACCTGGAGCTGTGAAAAGACCAGAGTTGGACCCAAAGAGGGGGTATCCCCACAGCTGAGACAGTGAGACAAATTTCACTTTGCTACTCCAGAGAACTGCAAGTTATTGTATATTTGTATTATTATTATTTTTCATTATTCTTACATCTTTCATTTCATTAGTATTTTTGTATTTCTCTTCTTTCTGTTCAGTCTTCTTTGCTTGGCTTGTTAAATTGCATTGTTTGACTGGTTTTCCTTGTTTTCTCTTTCATAGTGTATTTTTAATTTTTCATCTTTAACTTCACTTGTCTTCCATTAACATACTACTCTAGGTCCCATACTTCCTACTCTTCTTATCCAGATCACATAGATTCTGTCACATGAGTGTTGTTCCATTACTATTGTAAATAACTGCTGTTCCATACAATTGTAAATACTACACAACACCCATCCCAGATCTTAGCCCACTTCACAGTTTCCTGAACTCTATTACTGTTATGGTGAACTCTATTCTTTCACACACTACACCTATTTTCTATCCTTTACTCTTGCTTTCCCTCAAAACCTGAACTCCCACAAGCTCACTGCTTTCTACATCCAACTCACAATCTTCCCCCGGCCCAACAAGAGTCTTATCTTCTTTCTGCTCTTTCAAAAAAAGTGGCTAGTTGGGTGAAATATCACTGTTAACACTATACATATCTAAAAAATCTCCTATCTCTTGTCTACAAGTTGGTACTTTAAATACCATAGAATACACTCCTGCTGTCTTAAAATATTTTTCCTTCCCCTTCCAACTGATCACAAAAAAAGAGTAGTTGGGAGCTATGAGCACCAGGATACCTGCTGGAAGAAGAAACCTACCAATAAAGAACTACCAACATGTAACAACAGAAGGAGGTGAAGGAGGGAGGGGAAGCCACACTAACTCAACCCAGGACTGATCTGGAAATACAACTAACTGGTGGAGAAATTAGTCAGAACAAGCAACTGAACAAAAGCAAGGGAGAATCCTCAAAACTTTGTACCCACAGAGGAACTGGCTTGAACACAACCTGCCCACAGCTGCAAAACAAAATATAAGATGTGATAGACACAGTGACCCTCACTTAAATAGCTGGTGGGAAGGACCAACCAAACAAAGACCCAAAACAATCAGAACCCAAAGACATACAGAGAGCCAACATAAATGGCAGCCCAAGACCAACAAGCTCAGGAGAGTAAGGAGACCGCACCACTGAATCTCACAAGTGTTCTACCATAGAAGTTCATACCATAAACACAGGGAGTCAAAACAGATCAATTTAAAAAGCACAGGGTAACAAGAAGAGTCTCATAAACAATAGGAAGACAAAGAAATATCCCCAAATGAAAGGAAAGGAGGAAGCCTCAGAAAGAATGCTAAATGAAATAGAGGTAACTCAACTATCAGATATTGAGTTCAAAGCAATGATTATAAGGAAGCTCAATGAGATCATAGAGAATTACTAAAAACTACAGGGAAACTACAATGAACTCACTGCAAACTATATCAACTTGAAAAAGGAAATAGAAACTATCAACAAGGGCCAAAAGGAAATGAAGAATACAATTTCTGAACAGAAGAACAGAGTAGAAGGAATCAAAAGCTTGCTCAATGAAGCAGAAGATCAGATCAGTGAGCTGGAGGACAAGGTAAAAAAAGAACACCGAAAAAGAGCAAGAAAAGGAAAAGAGGCTCAGAAAGAATGAAGAGAGGATAATGGAAATGCAGGACAACATGAAACATAATAATGTCCATATAATAGGGATACCCAAAGGAGCAGAAGAAAAGCAAGGGACAGAAAGCCTGTTTGAAAAAAGTAATGATGGAAAACTTCCTTAATCTGAAGAGAGAAATATCAGACAAATCCAGGAAACACAGACAGTCCCAATCAAGAAGAATCCAAAGAGGCCCACTTCATGACACATCATCATTAAAATGGCAAAATTCCAAGACAAAGGGAGAATCTTAAAAGCATCAAGGGAGAAACAGAAAGTAACATACAAAGGAGCCCCAATAAGAGTAGTAGCTAACTTCTCAAAGGAAACGCCCCAAGCCGGAAGGGAATGGCAAGAAATATTCCAAGTAATGAAAATCAGAGGTCTGCAACCAAGACTACATTACCCAGCAAGGTTCTCAATTAAAATGGGAGGCCAAATAAGGAGGTTCCTGGACAAAAGAAGCCTCAAAACATATACCTCCTTCAAACCAGTTCTGCAAGAGATGATAAAGAGTTTGCTTTAAGAACAGGAAGAAAAACAGTGGAAGAGAGAGGAACACAGGTAAGAAAAAGTGACAACGAATAAGTACTTATCAATAATAACCTTAAACACAAATGGATTAAATGTCCCAATCAAAAGACACAGAATAGAGGAATGGGTAACAAAACATGACCCACACATATGCTGCCTACAAGAGACCACCTCAGAACAAAGACCTACAAAGACTGAAAGTGAAGGGCTGGAAATAAATATTCCAAGCAAATGAACAGGTAAAAAAAATATCTAGGGTAGCAATACTCATACTGGACAAAATAGACTTAAAAAAGAGCCATCAAAAGAGACCCAGAAGGTCACTTCATAATACTCAAGGGAAGAATCCATCAAGAAGACATAAACATTGTAAATATACATGCACCCAACATAGGAGCACCCAAATACATAAAGAAAATCTTAGAGGACTTCAAGAGAGATATTGACAGAAACACAACTATAGTAGGGTATTTTAACTCCCTACTGTCAAAAATGGACAGATCTTCCAAACAAAATATCAACAAAGATCATGGCATTGAACAATGCCCTAGGTGAAATGGACTTAACTGATATATATATAAAGCCTTTAATCCCAAAGAAGCAAAATACACATGATTTTAAAATGCACATGGAACATTTTCAAAGATATACCACATGATAGGACACAAAACAAGCCTCAACAAATCCAAGAAAATTGAAATTGTATCAAGCATTTTCTCTGACCAAAAGGCACTGAAACTAGAAACCAGCCTCAAGGAAAAAGCCCAAAACACACAAACTCAAGGACGTTGAATAGCATAGTATTAAACAATGAATGGGTCAACAATGGGATTAGGGAAGAAATAAAAAAGTTTCTTGAAACAAATGAAAATGAACTCACCACAAACCAAAACTTATGGGACACAGTGAAGGCAGTCCTGAAAGAGAAGTTCATAGTAATACAGGTCTACCTAAGAAAGATAGAAACATTTCAAATAAACAACCTAATTCTATGCCTACAAGAACTTGAGGAACAGCAACAAAGACAGACCAGAGCAAGTATAAGGAAGGAAATAAACAAGATTAGAGCAGAATGAAATGCCATAGAGACTAAAAGCACATTTCTAAGGATCAGTAATTCCAGGAGCTGATTCTTTGGAAAGACAAACAATATGGACAAGCCTTTAAGCAAGCTCATCAAGAAAAAAAAGAGAGAGAGGACCTAAACAAACACAAACAGAAATGAGAGATTACAGCTGATACCACAGAAATAGAAAGGATTGTAAGAAATTACTATGAAGAATTATATGCCAAGAAAATTTAGGTGAAATGGATAAATATCTAGAAAAATATAATCTTCCAAAATTCAATGAAGAAGCAGAAAGCATGAACATACCAATAACAGATGATGAAATTGAAGCAGTAATCAAAAAGCTTCCAATGCACAAAAAACCCTTAACTGGATGGTTTCACAGGAAAATTTTACACAGCCTTAAAGGAGAAGTAACCCCTGTCCTTCACAGATGATTCCAGAAAATGTAACAAGATGGAAGACACTGAAACTTTTTATGAAGGCAGCATCATTCTCATCCCAAAACCAGATAAAGACATAAGAAAGAAAAAAAACTTCAGGTCAATATAATTAATGAACATAGATGTTAAAATCCTCAACAAAACATTAGCAAACTGCATCCAGCAATACATTAAAAAGATTGTACACCATGATCAAGTGGGATTCATCCCAGGGATGCAAGGATAGTACAATATTTGCCAACCAATAAACACAATATACCACATAAACAAAAAGAAATACAAAAATCACATGATCATGTTAATAGAGGTGGAAAATGCATTTGATGAGGCACAGAACCCAGTTATGATAAAAACACTTAGCAAAATGGGAATAGAGGGAGCATTCTTCAACATAATAAAAGCCATATATGAGAGACCTACAGCCAACATCATATTAAATGGACAAAAACTTAGAGCTTTCCCACTAAGATCAGGAATAAGACAAGGCTGTCTGCTTTTACTACTCCTATTCAACATAGTACTGGAAGTATTAGCAACAGCAATCAGACAAAAAAAAAAAAAGGAAATAGAAAGCATCCAAATTGGAATGGAGGAAGCAAAACTGTCATTGTTTGCAAATGACATGATAGTGTACATAGAAAATCCTGTAGACTCCACCAAAAAACTACTCAACCTAATAAATGAATTTGGCAAAACAGTGGGATAAAAAGTCAATATTCAGAAAACAAAGGCATTTTTTACACCAACAATAAAATATCAGAAACAGAAAGCAGGAAAAAGATCTTGTTTGGTATAGCAACAAGAAAAATAAAGTACCTAGGAATAAATCTAACCAAGGAAGGTAAACGACCTGGACTCAGAAAACTATACAACACTGAAGAAAGAAATTAAGGAAGACACAAACAAATGGAGGCATGTACCATGCTCATGGATTAGAAGAGTTATAATCAAAATGGCCATATTACCCAAAGCAATTTATAGATTCAATACAATCCCTATTAAAGTAACAATGACATATTTCACAGATATTAAACAAACATTTCAGAAAGTTATATGGAACCATAAATAACCCCGAATAGCTGCACCAATATTGAAAATAAAGAACAAAGCAGAAGGGATCACAATACCTGATATAAAACTCTATTACAAGGCTACTGTAATCAAAACAGCCTGGTACTGGCATAAAAACAAGCACAGAGACCAATGGAACAGAACAGATAGCCTAGAAATAAACCCAAGCCTCTACAATCAATTGATATTTAACAAAGGAGAAAGAAGCATAAAATGGCATAAAAATAGCCTCTTCAAGAAATGGCGTTGGGAGATCTGGACAGCTACATGCAAAAAAATGAAATTTGACCACCAACTGACACCATACACAAAAATAACATCAAGGTGGATAAAGGACTTAAATATAAGTAGTGACACCATAAAATTCCTAGAGGAAATATAGACAGGAAAGTCTCAGACTTTCCATGCAGCAACATCTTCACTTATATGTCACCTGAAGCAAGGGACATAAATAAAAAAATAAACAAGTGGGACCTCATCAAATTAAAAAGCTTTCGCATTGTTAAAGAAAACAGCATTAATATGAAAAGATAACCAACTGTATGGGAAAACATATTTGCCAATGATACCTCAGACAAGAGTTTGATCTTCAAAATATATAAAGAACTCACACAACTCCATTCCAAGAAGACAAAAATCTCAATTAAGAAATGGACAAAAGATGTGAATAGACACTTCTCCAAGGAGGTTTTCAGAGGACCCAGAGACATATGAAAAGATTCTCAGCATCAGTAACCATCACAGAGACGCAAATTAAAACCACAATGAGATACCAGTTCACACCAGTCAAAATGGCCATCATAAACAATGAAGAAACAAGTGTTGGGGAAGATATGAAGAAAAGAGAACCCTACTGCACTGTTGGTGGGAATGCAGACTGGTGCAGCCACTGTGGAAAACAGTATGGAATTTCCTCAGAAAACTAAAAATGGACTGCCTTTTGACCTAGCAATTCCACAGCTGGGACTATATCCTAAGAGCTGAAACACCAAGCCAAAAGAACCTATACACCCCAATGTTCATAGCAGCACAATTTACAATAGCCAAGTACTGGAAGCAATCTAGGTGCCCATCAGTAAATGAATGGATGTGGAGGATATCGGCCAGCAGTATCCATCTCGGCTGCAGATGTTCGTCAAAACATGCTAAAAACATACACAGAGACAACCAGGTCCTGTGGGGGAGTAGGGACAGAAGGGCCACTCCTCACATGGGGAGCACCTATGGCCACCCTCTCTCCTGGAGGGCACCATGGCCACTCCCTCTTGTAAGGAGCACCCCATGTTCATACCCAAGCAGCTTTTTATTGAGAAAACAGACTTAGTTTCTGGATTCGCAGTCTGGCAGAAAAGATCAAAAGATGTAGGCAACTTACAAAGGTGGGGAAAGAGCTCCTGCTGAGATTCTGGGCAAGGTTTGGGGTTTTAACATATGGCTCAAAGGGCTGTTTTGGTTTCCTGTCTGTGCTTTTAAATTCCAAGTTAATAACACCCTCCAGCAAACAGATCTCACAGGATCTTGCATATTCTATGTCCCAGGCCTGATTACCCCGGGGGTCTACTGTTTCTGGTCTGGGCTGTTTCACCCCTGCAGGCCTGAGAAGACAAAGGCAGCCAGGAGACTTGGATTTCTCACATACAAGAGCAAAGACTGAGGCTTTGACAAAGCCAAGGGGCCAGGGGTTGATGTCCATCACCCCTTCATTTCCACAGCCCCTTCTCTCAGGGCATTTCCACGTGATCGTGTCTGTCTTAGATTCATTCTCTTTCTTAGAGAATTGTTACCCATCATTGACTGCTGATCATGCCAGGGAAATAAGTTTTTGTCTCCTTAGTGGCTCCTGGTCTGGAGGTCTTTCACTCAGCCTAAGTCGCGGGGGGTTACAGCTTCCTGAGACCAGGCAGAGCGATCCCCAACAAATGGATCCAAAAGCTATGGTACATTTACACAATGGAATTCTATGCAGCAGAAAGAAGAAAGGACCTCCTACCCTTTGCAACAGCATGGATGGAACTGGAGAGCATTATGCTAAGTGAAATAAGCCAGGTGGTGAGGGACAAATACAACATGATCACACCTTTAACTGGAACATAATCAGCAAAAGAAAAAAACAAACAAAGCATAACTAGAGACATTGAAATGAAAAATAATCTAACAATAGCCAGAGGGGAGTGAGGAGGGGACAATGGGAAGAAGAGTTTTCAGGAACTACTGTAAAGGACACATGGACAAATCAAAGGGGGAGGATGGAACCAAGGGAAGGAGGTGGGATTGGCTGGGGTATGAGGAGTGATGGGGGGAAAATACAGACAACTGTAATTGAATAGCAATAAAGTAATTAAAAAACAGAAATTTACCAAAAAATGTGTATTTATTTTTTATGGTATCATTTTTAAAAAATTATTTTATAGTTCAATTACAGTTTATGTTTAAACATGTAATATTAAAATGCACTTTTAATTTTAATAAATTACATGTTTAAACTTCAGTCACATTCAAAATACTCTCCTTTTGATGCAATACACGTATGAAGATATTTTTTACACTGCTCAAAACAGTTTTTGAACTCATCAATTTTGATGCTTTTTGTGCTTCTACTGTTTTTTGTTTTGCCTCTTCCACATCAGCTAAGTATTTCCCTCTGAGGACATTTTTATCCAAGGAAACACACAAAAACAAGTTGCTTGGTGGTAAGATCAGGTAGTGAGAGTATGGCATGGGGGTCATGCCTTTTAATTAAAAACTGCTCAATGCCCAGCACAGTGTGGACAGTGAACCCATGAATCATCCATCATGAAAAGGACAAACACATTGAAAGATTCTTCAAAAAATTTTGCTGAAGCTGAAAACAGCCTCTCACAATGTCAGCTTGCCCACTGATACAGATGGGTGCCTAGAACACTCACCTAGTAGGGGAACCTTATACTACAAGAGGTCTGCCTCCAGATGATAATTGTGTTTTGTTTTTGTTTTTTTGGTAGGATCCTCTCTCATATGTAACAGATTAGAGTCCAGAAATAAATTCTGTTTTATGGCCAACTGACTTTTAAAAGGTGTCAACTTTAATTTATTGAAGAAAATATATTATTTAATAAATGTTGAAGAAAAACTTGGATATTGTATATGTAGAAATACAAACTTAGAGCACCCAAACCATAAACAAGATTTTATTAAAATGTATCATTGCTTTATATTTAAGTGAAAAAGTTATAAAACTTCAAAAAGTAACCATTGGTGAAAATGTTTGTCTTTTTGTGTTGGGTAAATGTTGTCTAGATATGACACCAAAAACATAACCCATTAAAAATAATACCTAAAACTGCATGGCATTTTTTTTCTCCAACATCTATCAAGAATATAATAAAAATACAAGGCGCTGACAAGAAAACAGTTGCAAATATTATATATTTATTTAACAAGTTTGGATTTTATTTATTTATTTTTGGAGTGAGGGAAAAGGAAGGAAAAAGAGAAGGAAATACCAATGTGTGGTTGTGTCTCACATTCCCTGTACTGGGGACCTGGCCCTCAACATAGGTATGTGCCTTAGACTGGGAATTGAACCAACAACCCTTTGGTTTGCAGGTCAGCACTCACTCCCCTGAGCCACACCAGCCAAGACACACATATTATATTTTTAAAGGTCTTCTATTGAGACATATAAAAAGCTGCAGCAACCATTAGTAAAAAAGCTTCAGCAACTTCTTTTTTCAATTAGAAAATCAGCAAAAGATTTGAATAGACATTTCAGCAAAAAATATATAACAATTATGTCTGAATAAATATAAGAGATTCTCAACTATTAGTCATTAGTGCAACAGAAATTAAAACCAAATTTCATAGCATCACACACACACTAGTATTTCTACAACCTAAAAGTATAATAATAGCAAGTATTAACAATTTTGTGGAGAAACTGAAGCTTTACCACACCACAAAAATACAAGGATATAGTAATTTTGGAAAAGTTTAGCAGTTTATAAAGCAAACATTATTTACATATGATCCAGAAATTTTATTCAAATTTTATATCCAAGAAAAATGAGAACATATGCTTACACAAGGAATTGCATGCAGAAGTTCATAGAAGCAGGGGGGTGGTTCCAAGATGGCAGCAGACTAGGAGGATAGATTGTGCACCTCCTCCCCAAACCAGACTGGAAAAAAAAATTAAACACCTGATTTAATTTGGTTTAACAATCACTTGCATTAAACCAAAGACTACTTGAAAATGATTTTTAACCAAGGATGGCCAAAAAATCACCCCTAGATTGGTTGAAAGGGTGAGAACATCTTAAAGAGGCCATCCTTATCACATGGATGGCTGGCAGAGGAGGCTGCATGGCTGTGGGAGCTTCTGCTTGAGAGGAGAGAAGCCAGGACAACACACTGGGCTCCCAAGCACAGAGAGCCAGTGCCAAGGTCAGCCTACCATGTAGTGTCTTGTGATGAAAGGTCATGGGGGCTTTCTTTACTGGAGAGATTCAGAAACCTCTGAAGACAAACCCACCATCATGTTTTTCCTTAAATGTGCAAAACATAGATTTTGTGTGGTGGCTACTCACCTGGGGCCCAAGCAAAGGGAGGCTGGCACAAACTGGAATTATGCAAGGAGAGTCTGGAGTGGGAGGTACAGAGGAGACACTTTAGGGAACAGCTGTGGGATTTTCAGGGCCAGGATATAAGTGGATTCCACAGTAGCCATCTCTCTTGAGAAGAGCTAGTCCCTCCCAGAAGAAAATCAACTACCTCACCCTGTGGGACACTGCTCCCCTCACCCTCTGGAATTCCGATGGCCACATCCTCTAGAATTCTGTTTGTTCCCTCAACCTTGCACATTTTTTGTTCTTTCATTTTAGCTTTGCCTTGGTGTTTCGTTTTGTTTCCTTGTTTTCTTTTTTTTTTTCCTTTTTCTCATCCTTCATTTTAGCTATTACTGAGGAGGCAGCAACATAAACAGACTCAGGGCATGTCAGAGACTGGCTATAGGGTGAATCCAACCCATAAACTTTCCTGGGAAACAGAATTGTGCTTCCCCCTTATGGGAAAGTCATACAAACACCCTCCCAGCACCTGGCACACCCAAAAGCTGGGTTCTGGAGGCCTAGTAGGGGCTTCGCCCTGCTAAGTACAGGAAAATAATCCTAGAGAGACTCAGACCTCCCAGAGGTTCAGTGGAGCAGAAACACACCCACCATGTTCCCTGAAGTATGAAAGGCACCTACCATGAAAATTCCAGGAATCACAGCCATTTGTGCCAGAAGCCCTCTTCAGAAATAGTTGGGTCTGTGACTAATCTAAGATTGACAGTGGGCCAGTAGGACAGTAGGCAGAGACAGGCAGAGACAGATTCTGTAGTGACATGAGATGTTTGCTGACACACCTCTGGACCCAGTCCTGACAAAAGCCAGCTTTGCACAACAGGTTGGTCCATTCTGAGAGCAGCTAAGCCTGGAGTAATGAGTCACAAACTGTGGATCACTTAAAGCTTCTAAAAGACTGCTGAGGGCCAGATGTGGACAGCACCTGACATTGGCTTCCACCAGACTCAGACATCAGAGCCATATCCAAAGGCAGAAACAACCAGGTAAGCACTAAACCTTGCTGAGACAGATCCACTTATTTCTTTTATTATTATTTTCAATATTTTTCCTTTTAATAGCCTTTAAAAATTTTTAAAAGATTATATTTATTTATTTTTAGAGAGAGGAGAAGGGAGAGAGAAAGAGAGGAAGAGAGAAAGAGAGGGAGAGAAGCATCAATGAGTGGTTGCTTCTCGCATGCCTGCTACTGGGGACCTGTCCAGCAACCCAGTCATGTGCCCTGACTGGGGATCAAACCAGTAACCCTTTGGTTCACAGGCCAGCACTCATTCCACTAAGCCACACCAGCCAGGGCAGACTTTTTATTTGTTTAAAGATTTTATTTATTTTTTAGAGATGGAAAGAGAGAGAGAAAGAGAAGAAGAGAAACATCAATGTGTGGTTGCCTCTCACACACCCTGTACTTGGGACCTGGGCCTCAACTCAGGCATGTGCCCTAGACTAGGAATAGAACTAGAAACCCTTTGATTTGCAGGCCAGTGCTCAACCACTGAGCCACAACAGCCAGGGACCATTTTACTTTTTTTATCTATTTCTTCTTTGTCTTATATGTCTGGTGTTCTATTTTTTCATTCATAATTTTTTGTTTACTCTTACCTTTGATTATTCCATTTTCTTTTCTTCATTCCTTTATTTTTGTTATGTTTTTTTTCTCTTTCTGTGCTCCTTTTCCCTATTTCCTCTTTCAGTTCATTACTAGTATTATTTATCTTTCTTTTTCTCCTATGTAATTACTTTTCCCCCCTCTGGTTTTCTCATATTCTTTTTCCTGTTGCCCTCTCTCTACTATTTCATTTCTCTTTCCACTTGTATTATTCTTTGCTCTTTTGTCATTGACATTGCTGATGTGGTTTATCTTGGTATTGTTTTGCTTTGTTCTGCCAGCACCTATACAATAGCATACAAGACAGGGTGGGGCTTCAACCTCATAACCAGTCAGAAGGAGTTTCCACCAACAAATGGGCCAATAAAAATCAAGACCCAAATATAATGGGAAAGTCCATATAACCATATCAGATCAAAAATAGTCTGCACCACTGGGTCCCACAGGATTCCTACCACATAGGCCACTCAACAAGACAGAGAGTCCAAGTAGATGAATGTAATACACAGAAACAGACACAAAGAGGTAATAAAAGTGGGGAGACAAAGAAACAAACTCCAAACAAAAGAAAAGGAGAACCTTCAGGAAAAGAGATAAATAAAATTGAGGAAAGCAATTTTTCAGACATAGATTTCAAAGCCATAGTTATAGAATGCTCAAGGAACTTAGTGAAAACTACAAGAAGCTTAGTGGAAACCACGTTAGCATGAAAAAGGACATAGAAACTATGAATAAGAATCAGGTGGAACTGAAGAATACAATATCTGAAATGAAGAATACATTAGAAGGAATTAAAAGCATGCAAAATGAAGCAGAGGCTCAAATCAGTGAGTTGGAAAACAAGGCTGGAAGAAAACCCAGTCAGAGCAACATAACAACAACAACAACAAAAAAAAGATTTCAAAAGAATGAAGATAGCTTAATGGAGCTTTGTTATAACATGAAACATAACAATATTCCCAATCATAGGGACACCAGAAGGAGATAAAGGGAGTTAAGTGCTAGAAAACCTTTTTGAAAAAAAATAATTACAAAAAACTTCTCAAATTGGTGAAAGAAAAAGTCATGCAAGCTCAGAAAGCACAAAGAATCCCAATCAAGAGGAACCAAAAGAAGCTCCCTCCAAGACACATTGCAATTAAAATGGCAAAATTTAAAGACAAAGAGAGATTCTTAAAGGCAGCAAAGGAGAAAGAACTATCACTAAGAAAGAGCTATTACAAGAAGCACCAATAAGGCTATCAGCTGATTTATCAAAAGAAACACTACAAGCCACAATGGGCTGGAAAAAATATTCCAAGAAATAAAAAGCAAGGGCCTTCCACCAAGACTACTCTATCCACAAGGCTCTCAGGTGAAATGGAAGGCAAAACAAAGAGTTTCTCAGACAAAAAAGACTAAAAGAGTATCTCCACTGAACCAGCACTGGAAGAGATACTAAAGGCACTGCTTTAAGAATAAAAAGAAATAGAGATAAAAATGAACACAAAGGGTACAAAGAGAAAAATAGCAATGAATAAGTTCCTATCAATAAGAACCTTAAATGTAAATGGATAAAATGCTCCAATTAGAAAACATAAGGTAGTTGAATGGATAAGGAAACATGACCCATATAAATGCTGTGTATAAGAGACCCACCTCAGAACAAAACATACACAGACTGAAAGTGAAGGGATGGAAAATACTTCATGAAAATGGACATGAAAAAGTGGAGTAGCAATAGTTATATCAGACAAAATAGTCTTCAAAACAATGACCTTAACAACAGACAAAGTCACTACGTAATATCTAAGGGAGAAACCCAACAAGAGGACATACCCCTTGTAAACATACATCTAACCAGTATAGAAGCAACTAAATATATAAAGAAAATCTTGGAGGACTTTAATTTAAGAAAGGGCTCAACAGAAATATTGTCATTATACAGATTTTTAAAACCCCACTGTCAACAATGGATAGATTTTCCAAACAAAATAATCATAAAAATATTGCAGAATTGAATAACACTCTAGATTAAAAGACTTAATTGATATTTATAGGACACTTCACCCCCAAAAAGCAAAATACACATTCTTCTCCAATGCACATGGATCATTCTCAAAGATAGACCACATGGTAGGACACAAAAACAAACCTTAACAAATTTTAAAAAATTGAAACCATATCAAGCACTTTCTCAGATCACAAAAGTTTGAAATTAGAAACCAACCTCAAAATTAAAAAGAAAAAACACATTCAAATGGAGGACGAATAAGATGCTATTAAAAAATGAAAGGGTTAACAATGAGATCAGAGAAGAAATAAAACATATGTGGAAACAAATGAAAATGAACACACAACAACCCAGAACTTATGGGACACAGTGAAATCATTCCTGAGAGAAGTTCATAGCATTATATGCCTAGATAAAAAGATACAAAAATCTCAAATAAGAAACCAAACTCTACTCCTAAAAGACCTAGAGGAACAACAGCAAAGCCCAGAATGAGCAGTAACAAGGAAACAATAATAGAGAAGAATGTAATGACATCAAGACTAAAAAGAATTCAAAGGAGTTGGTTTTTTTTTTAGAAGATAAACAAAATTGACAAACCTTTAACCACATTCATCAAGAAAAAAGAGGTGTGACCCAAATAAATAAAATCTGAAATGAAAGAAGCAACAATTGATAACACAGAAATACAAAGTAACATAAGAAATTACTATGAACATATAGTTATATGTCAAGAAACTGGACAATCTGGGAAAAATAGAAACATTTCTAAAAATATACAGTCCTCCAGAACTGAATCAGAAAGGAGTAGAAAACCTGAATAGACCCAAAACAACTAGAAATATTGAGGCAGTAATGGAAAAAACCCCTAGTACAGAAAAGCCCTTGACCAAATGGCTTCACAGGTAAATTTTAACAAATATTTAAAGAAGAAATAAAATCCAAATTTATCAAACTATGCCCCAAAATTCAAGAATAAAGAAACTACCAAAATCTTTTTAAAAAGCCAGTTTTATCCTACTTCCAAAACCAAGTAAAGGCACAACAAAGAAAGAAAACTACAGGCCAATATCGCTGATGAACATAGTTGCTAAAATCTTCAACAAAATATTAACAAATTGAATTGAGCAACATATTAAAAAGATCATACACCATGATCAAGTGGGATTTATTCTAGGGATGCAAGAATGCTACAATATTTGCAAATCAATATATGTAATACAAAACATAAACAAAATGAAAGACAAAAATCACATGATCATATCCATACATGCTGAAAAAGCATTTGATAAAATCCAGCACCTATTTGTGAGAAAAACACTCAGCAATGTGGGAAAAGAAGCGCATACCTCAAAATAATAAAAGCTACATATGAAAAACCTACTGCCAACATAATACTAAATGGGCAAAAACTCAAAGGTTTTCTGAAAATTTGTGTTGGTAGTTTTTTCTCATAAACAGGTGCTGGATTTTATCAAATATTTTTCAGCATGTATTGGTATGATGATGTGATTTTTCTCTTTCATTTTGTTTTTTCATCAAAATCCCTATTAAAGTACTAGTGACATATCTCACAAATATAGACAAACATTTCAAAAATTTATATGGAACCAAAATGACCCTGAATAGCTGCAGCAATTTTGAGAAAGAAAAACAAGGTAGGAGTGATCACAATAACTGATATTGAACTGTATTACTAGGCCACTGTAATCAAAGAGCCTGGTACTGGCATAGGAACAGACATATAGACCAATGGAACAGAAGAGAGCCCAGAAATATAACCCAAGTCTCTATGGTCAATTAATATTTGACAAAGGGGAGAGAAGCATAAAATGGCATAAAAATAGCGTCTTCAACAAATGGTGTTGGAAAAGCTGGACAGCTACGTTAAAAAAAAAAAATTAAACTTGACCACCAACTTACACAATACACAAAAATAAATTCAAGGTGGATAAAAGACTTAAGCATAAGTCATGTCACCATGAAAGTCCTAGAGGAAAACATAGGCAGGGAAGCCTGAAACTTTCCACACAGCAATATTTTCATGGCTATGTCCCCTAAAGCAAGGAACATAAAGGAAAGAATAAACAAACAGGACCTCATCAAATTAAAAAGCTTTTGCATGGCTAAAGAAAACAGTATTCAAATGTAAAGAGAACAAACTATATGGGAAAACATTTGCCAATGATACCTCAGACAAGGGTTTGATCTCCAAAATATATAAAGAGCTCACATGACTCCAGTCCAGGAAGACAAAAATCCCAATTAAAAAATGGGCAAAAGATGTGAACAGACACTTCTCCAAGGAGGTTATTCAGAGGACCCAGAGACATATGAAAAGATTCTCAGCATCAGTAACCATCACAGAGATGCAGATTAAAACCACAATGAGATACCATTTCACACTAGTCAGAATGGCCATCAGAAACAAATCAACAAACAAGTGTTGGAAAGGATGTGGAGAAAAGGGATCCCTAGTGCATTGCTGGTGGGAATGCAGACTGGTGCAGCCACTGTGGAAAACAGTATGGAATTTCCTCATAAAACTAAAAGTGGACTTCCTTTTGACCCAGCAATTCCACTGCTAGGGTTGTATCCTAAGAACCCTGAAACACCAAGCCAAAAGAACCTATACACCCCAATGTTCATAGCAGCATAATTTACAATAGCCAAGTGCTGGAGACAACCTAAGTGCCCATCAGTAAATGAGTGGATCAAAAAGCTATCGTACATTTATACAATGGAATACTAGGCAGCAGAAAGAAAGAAGGAGCTCCTACCTTTGCAACAGCATGGATGGGACTGGAGAGCATTATGCTAAGTGAAATAAGCCAGGCAGTGAAGGATAAATACCATATGATCTCATCTTTAAGTGGGTGAGATCCGCTGGCGTAAGAATAGATACATATGTTAATGGAAGATAATAGAGCGCTAAGAAATAAACCCATGTCTTTAAGGTCAGTTAATATTTGATAAAGGGTCCATGAACATACAATGGAGTAAAGAGAAGTCTATTCAATAAATGGTGTTGGGATAACTGGACTGGTACAAGCAAAAAGAAGAAAAAGAAAAAAAAGAGATGGATGGATGGAAGGAAGGAAGGAAGGAAGGAAGGAAGGAAGGAAGGAAGGAAGGAAGGAAGGGAGGGAGGGAGGGAGGGAGGGAGGGAGGAAGGGAGGAAGGAGAGAAAGAAAGAGAAAGAGGGAGATAGAAAGAAAGAAAGAAAGAGAGAGAGAGAGAGAGAGAAAGAGAGAGAGAAAGAAAGAAACTAGACCAACAACTTACACTATACACCAGAATAAACTCAAAATGTATAAAAGACTTAAATATAAGTCATGATACCACAAAAATCCTTGTAGTGGAATACATATACAGCAATTTCAAATATCTCATGTTGTAATATTTTTGCCAATATATCTCCCTGGGCAAGAGAAATAAAGGAGAAAATAAACAAAAGGAACTATATTACATTAAAAACCTTCAGTGCAGCTAAAGACATCATTGTCAAAATGAAAAGGGAATCAACTGTATGAGGGAATTTGTTTGGCAAAGATACAGCAGGCAAGGGTTTAATGTCCAAAATTTATAAAGAACCCATATGACTCAACACCAGGAAAACAAACAACCCAATTACAAATTGTGCAATGGGCTTGAATAGAAACTTCTCCAAGGAAGGCATACAGATGGCCCACAGGCACTTTAAAAAATGCTCAACATCACTAGTGATCTGAGAGATGCAAATTAAAACCACAAGGAGGTATAACCTCACACTTACCAAAATGACTATTATTAATAAATCAACAACCAAGTGCTGTCAAGGATGTGGAAAAAAGGGAACCCTAGTGCATTGTTGATGGGAATGCAGACTGATACAGTCACTGTGGAAAACAGTATGAAATTTTTTCAAAAAATTAAAAATGGAACTTCCCTTTGACCTCGTGATTCCACTGCTGGAAATATACCCTGAGAATCCTGAAACACCAATTCAAAAGAATGTATGCACCCCTCGGTTTATAGCATCACTATTTATAATAGCGAAGGTTTGGAAACAGACTAAGTACCAATCATTAGATGAGTGGATTAAAAAAAAAACAAAAAACAAACACCCCAAACCGTAGTACATTTACCTAATGGAATATCATGCAGTAGAAAAAAAGAATGACTACCATTTGCGATAGCATGAATGGAACTGTGGACTATTACGTTAAGTGAAATTAGCCAGTTGTTGAAAGACAAATGCCGTATGACCTCACTTATAAGAGGAATCTAATGAACAAAATAAAATGATGAGCAAAGTAGAACCAGAAGCATAGAACGATGTAGTAGACTGATAGCTGTAAGAGGGGAGGGATGAGGTGGGACTGATTGGAAAATGGTAAAGGGATTAGTCAAAGAACATATAAGAAAAACTCATGGACATGGACAACATGAGGGGACTGACTGTGGAAGTGGGGGCATACTGGGAGGAAGGGGACAAAAGAGGAAAACTTGGGACAACTGCAATAACTTAAGCAATAAAACATGAAAGTCTACAAAAATAAAAATAAAAAAAGAAATTCATGAAACTATTTTTTCATAAGAGCCAAAGATGAAAATCAATCCAAACGTCCATCAATTCATGCATGAAAAACAAGTAGTGATATTTTCAAATAATGGAATATTACATAGCAACAAAGAGAAATAAACTATTGATATATGCAGGCATACAGATCATTATTAGAAATACTATGCTAAGTGAAAAAAGCCGGACAAAATTTCCACACATATTGTACAGTTTCATTAGTAAGAAATTTTAGATAAGGCAAATTTATACAGATAGAGAATAGATCTGAGGTTGCTTAGGACTGAGGGCAGAAATGGGAATTGACTGCAGACCACCATAAGGACACTTTCTGTAGTGATGGAAGAATTTTATAGTTGAATTTTAATGAGGACCCAACTGTATAAATTTAATAAATTTTTTAAACTATGCACTTACAATGGGTTCATTTTTACTATTTTAATAAAGGACTGATCCATTTATTTAAAAATTAGCAAAATTACAAAAATTTTGTTAAAATTCCAATATTTTACTAACGATGAGAGTAATAAAATGTTACATATTAAGTTTCAAAAATTGAGAATGAGGAACTTTGTATTTTTGAATGGTATTTAACAGAGATTGATTGTCAAAATAGTTGTACATTTTTTCATGATATTCAGGTGATATAATTAATTCAGAAACAGTTATACCATTAGCTTTTCTTTACTGAGTTTCATTCTATTGACCCCATCAGTGTCCTCATAATGTGGAAACTTGGAAAATTGATTTTTAACACAAAGAACTCATGAATCCTAATCTCTTCCATCGCTTAAAGTGTTGATTTTGGCAATAAGTGTTGCTATACTTACTTAAACAGAACCTTCTATATATTTGCTAAGTAGTAATATGAATAAAAACAGTTCAATACATAATGGTAAACTGAAGGCAACCTGAATTTTTTAGATGTAAAATAATTCTCTCATAGCTTTATAATTAGTTTGGGGCAGTTCCATGTCTTTCCAGAACTTTCTAGAACTTTCCATACAGGGACTTCATATCTACCTATTTCCATATTTGTTTCTGATTGGGTGTCATGTTTTAGAGATGCTTGAGTACAGTGTAATGTGGGGACTGTGACCCACTTGTAGGTTGTGAAAATCAATTTGTTACCTGAAAAAGGATATTGAAGTAGAGAACAATATTAATCACAGTTAGTAAATTGTGATAGAGTGTTATTTTTCCAGAATTCTTTGTTCTGTTCCCACTCTAGCCATGACTTGAACTCTGGATTTGGACTTGGCTACACAATTTATTGTGCTAGGGGATACATAGGCATAAATGGCAGTATGCAGCTCCAAATGAGCTTTAACAGCACTCAGGCACTTGGGCACATGGACAGTTTCACAGGATACAACTCATACCTGTTGGGAACCGCCCTGACTGGTATCAGAAGCTGAAACAACCACCTAGGCTAAGGCTAAGGGAACGCCCTTGGAACCATAAGCCAGCAAGGAGACAAAAGCTTATTTCCCTGGCAGGAATGCTGCTTCTGCTGCTGAACCCCAAAAAGCTTGGTTGGTTAGCCAAAGACGGGTAAGATGCCCCATGGGGGGAACGACATAAGACAGGCACGATCACTTTGGGAAGCCCCCCAAAAGAAGGACTTGGGGGGCTGCAGCAAAAGGGGGTGATGGACCCTCGCTCCTCAGCTTTGATATAGCCTGAGTTCTCAGCGTCTGGGAGAAAACCTCCTTGTCTCTCAGTTGCCTTAGTTCCCTTGCTGCACCTAAGCCTGAAACAATGACAGGGTGGTGCAGCTATGTGCTGAAAAAGGCGGATTCCCCGGGTGATCAGGCCTAAGAAAGAACATGTAAATTACTGTGAAACCTTCTTTGTCTAGAATGCTCTCAGCTGAATGAGAAGGGTCTTAGGAGGAAGTTATTTTGTTCCTCAGTCTTACAGCTCTTTGACTCCGACTCAATAGACTGGCAGAGTTCTTTGTTTTCTATGGTTCCTTACTTTCCCCTAATGAGTACTGTACTTTACCTGAATTATTATGCAAAATGAGCCTAATAAAAGCAGGACCGTAAATCGGCGCGCTCCCCACTAGGGGGTGTGGCCATTTCATCCCTACTTCCTCACAGAAACTAGTCTGTCTCTGTGCATGTTGTTTTTTCTCGCATGTTTATCATCGAGCCATCCGCAGCGTTCCGTGGTCACTGCTGGCCGGGGACCCACGCAACACATACCAAGAATGGGGGACCAATGACACAAACTTGATTCCAACTGTCAACTTAAGAGTGTGACCCAGATGTTCCTGTCAAATCCAGCAAGTCACCATTGACACAATCATGTTTGAGAAAATGTAATTATGAACAGTAGCCACTACAATTTCGAGTTATTTATAATACGCATTATTACAACAAAACTAATGTTAAAGGGTGCAGCCAAGAGAGGGGACCCCAAATGGACATTTGAAATGGGGTCCAGAACTTAAGGTGTCCAGGAGATTTTAAGATGTCTCCATCCCCACACCCAGGGTGTGGGTTGGGGGAAGGGACAAATGGAGCAAGGCCATTGAGATCTGTTTTGCATAGCAACAGCCTTGCAGCTACCCTCTGGCGTGGTCATTTAACATATCTATAGCCTTTGGCTGGTCGCTTAGATATGTTAAAAAGCTGTGATCATCTCTGAGCCAGGGGAATGGAAGTAACTTCCCCACCAAGACGTGACTGGAGGCAGATCCCCCAAGCTACAGCGCCTGTGTGGGAGCTCGGAGAAGATTGGCTCCAGGACATGGGGCCACACCTGCCCAGACTCAAGATGGCAGCCCAGTAAAGCTAGAAGGATATGAATTCTGGCATGTGAAGCCGAGTGTGGGAGGAGTCGGAAATGAGGCTGTAGAGGAAGATTGGCCGCGGGGGATTTAAAAGCCAGACTTGGCGGCCATTAGAGAGAGAACCATGCATCTTTAGCAGAGTGGAGACTCCCGCATCCCTGAGAAGGAGAACCATGCTGCTTTAGGAAGGGGAACCATGCACAGCCCTTAGGAGAGAGAGCCATGTGCAGCCCTGAGGAAGAGAGAACCACGCGGCTTTGACGGAGTGGGGACTCTCCCCTTCCCGCAGCCCTGAGAAGGAGAGCCATGCACAGCTTTAGAAGGGGGAACCACCACCTGGTTTTAGCAGAGACCCCGGCGACTCAGCCGAGGGTGCCGGGAACCCAGGGAGGTCTTCCAGTCGAGATGGAGGACTAACTAAGAACCAGAGGACTGTCTGAGCCATGGACTTCGTTTTCCTTTCCTGAGATACGGTACTCTGGACTGGGCAAAGGGGGGAAGGAAGGAAGGACTGTGACTGTGTTTGTGGGTGTTTTAAGGGACTTTGGGATTATTGATGAAGACATTAGGTCACTACTTGAAGTCTGTATAGCATTAAATAAACATTTCCTTTCCTTTTCACGAATCTCTGGCATTGAGAGACGTCTTTCCTAGGGCGGCGGACATAATGGACCCGGGGCCTTCTTTCAATAATAGTATATTGTCCCAGGCCCCCCGCTTGTCTGTTCTGTAACACTAATGCCCAAGGTTTAGTATTGTATCATCAAACATTTTTCACTTACATAAATGTTGCTATATCTGAAGAATTGGGCCATTCATGGGGTTGTGAACTAAAATATGTTTCATTATATATTTTTAAATTTTTTAATTTAAAAAATTTTAAAGATTTTATTTATTTATTTTTAGAGAGAAGGGAAGAGGAGAAAGAGAGGGAGAAAACACCAATGTGTGGTACCTCTCATGCGCCCCCTACTGGGGACCCAGCCAGCAACCCAGGCATGTGCCCCGACTATGAATCAAACCAAGAACCCTTTGGTTCACGGCCCACACTCAAATTCAATAAGCTACACCAGCCAGGGCTATTTTGTTACATATTGATTAAAACTTTGAAAACTATGTTTTGGTTTGCTTACAAGTGAAATATTTTTTAGGAAGAGGAAGATACATATTTTCCTCATTGTATTGTACATAATGGTCAAACTTATAATTTTTTTTAAATATCAAATCTGGGAGTATTTTTTATCTATGTCAAGAGGGAGGGTTCCCTGACCTGGAACAACTGGGCAATCAGGAAAAGAGTGGTCAAAAGCTCATAAACCCTTCAGCTGTGAAGGTTTTTTTTAATACCTAAGTCAGGAAAGGTAAGGGGACTGTTCCCTGAGTTGGAACATCAAGAGCCTGCAGGAAAATAGTGGCCAACAGCTCATAAGCCCTTTTTTCTCTACTTCTCTATTAAGGAGGTGCCGGGTGAAGCCAGTGCAGTTTGGTTCAAGTGCAGACAGAAGACAGCATAAATGTCTCCTGAAGAACTGTGGCCTCTGAGTTAAGGGAGTCCCAGAAACTGAACCAGAGAACCAGCATGGTGATGACACAGGCAAAGTTATGGGGAAATACTATCCAGTAAGAACTTCTTTGGAGTATAATTTAAAAACTATAAAAGTAAAGTCAATTATTGGGTTTAAACCATAGGAATGGCCCAATAATGCATTTCTAGGTTTCTCTTGCCTTCAGGAAATTTTTGGGTAGGAATAGCTCAACCCAAAGCTAGATATTATTAGAAAAATTAAATAAAGTGATCATTTATATTCAGAGAGAATAGGTTTAAAAGAAAATTTTAATTAATAATTTTTTAAAAATTTCTGGAGTAGCAAAGAGGAAAACAGGTGTTCTCTGATTCTTGGAGTCTCATACATCAAGTCACTAAGAGAGATTGATGAGATGAAGTGGATCCAATGATACTTACACCTGATTAAGCATCATCACATCACCAATATTGGCTAAAATGTAATGTATTCCATGAAACTTTTAGCATAAAGCTTGAACAGAGAACTTACAAAATTCTACAGAAAAGAAAGTTTGATTTAATTCAAGGCTCAATTTCCCTGAGGAAGAGGTGAGACTGTATTTAAGTTCTTTTATTACATAAATGGTTCTCAACCTTGCTTATGAAAATCAACAGTTCCACTGCCAAGGCCTTTTACCAGGCCCATTAATCAGAATCCCTTGGGGTAGGACCAATGGTGGTTTCTTATGCAACCAAGGTTGAGAATAATTGGATTAAGTATGCTAAACAAACTTTTAACAGAAATATTTTATCATTTATCTGAAAAGTGGGAAATGATTAAAAAGATAATATGAAAGGTTTATGACCTTTTTTCTTAGTGGGCTGAGAAGAATATTAGAGCTTTATTCTTAACACAAATGTCTTTTTAAATTTTAATGCTACATTTACTCTTTGCCTGTTGATGGAACATGTCACTAAAATCACACAGGACCCAGGTGTTAAAGCATTTCCTGCATTTAACCACTTCACTTCAGATCTGGAAAATGGTCTGTCTTATCAGTGGCCTGAATTATTTAATATAAAGAATAACACTTTTTAAATAAATGTAAACTTATGATACACACAAGTTTAATCGTAGAGTCATTTTAGCAACACATGTTTTCATTGAGACAGGAGATAGTCATGAATGCCCCATAACTAGGACAAAGGACATCAATACAGAACAGATACTCCATTCTAAGACCAGCTGTCATACTTCCTGGAAAAGTGCTGAATCATAATAAACCATGACTGTCCCTGTCCAGATGATTCTATGATCACTTCATGACCCGTGCTTCATTATAATAACATTATAACAAATAAGCATTGTGGTCCCCCCCCACCAGGAATGGGCATCAATGAAAATCATGGGAGATTGCATGCACAGTAGCTTAAAGTCATGTAACTACTCGCATATGTACAATAAAACCTCACCAAAACTAACCTGGAAACATCTACTCTGTAAGACTAGAATCCCTCTGGTCACTGAGGGCCAATCTCTACTCAGAGATAGTCTGTTCCCATATACTGTGGAGTGTACTATTGCTTAATCTTCTCTCCCTCTCCCTCTCCCTCTCCATCTCCCTCTCCTTCCTCTCCCTCTCTCTCTCTTTCTACTATAAACTCTCTGTGTGTTCAGTTCAATTCTTTGTTCAAGCTCACCAAGAACCCAGTTACCTGTGCTTATTTGTGACAGTTTTTGGTGAGACAGCTAGAAGAAAATGCTATAGGAGTAAGCCCCCTTTTCTGCCTGGCTTAGGGATTTTCCCCTTCTTTTGGCATCTACTTGATTGTGTGTTTCTATTCTGCTTTGATTAGTCTGATATTCCCTGATGGAAGGTTGGCTGCTAAATTGTGGGCATGGTTTGAGCAGTTGAAAGCTATAAGGGTGCCTACTGCTTGAAGATTCCCATAAGAGAATAACCTGGTCACAAATCAGGGTTAGTATTTAGTACTCACCAGGTACAAGAAAATGTCTGCACACCAGTCAGGCACACTGTGAAACATCGCAAGACACTGCCCGACTCCTTGGCCACTTCCGTATAGGCATAGTTTAAACTTTCATACATGATATCAATTACTACCTTGCCTGTGCTATGACTTCTTCTTTCAGTTTCCTCATCAGGCCCACTGACTGTCTTTTATACTTGTTCTCACAAGCTGACTTTTGGCCTTTATACCTGTACCTGTACTCTATTTTCTTGTGTAGGAAGAGTTATTAATGCTGTATTTATACCCAATGTATCTATTTCAGTAACATTAATATTCCAGTTGCTAATATAGCTGCAGAAATGAGCCATTCCCATATTTGGCATGTATATACTGCCACGCCAGCAGCAACATTGGTCAGCGCTGGTTAATAGGCACTCACTGGTCATTTCTTACAAGAAATGGCCATGTAAAGACACTCTTACCTAATTAGTTAAATGTGTATCCTAAAGTGGTTTATTCACCTTTATAGTGGTATTTTAATTTTCCCTCTTGAGCCATGTCTCACAATGAGATCTACCTTAGGTGTGAAGGGGGGGACATCCTTTATCCTTTAGACACCTCTCGAGGAATATCTGGGGAATATTCAGACTCAGGTACAATTTCTCAAAGCTCTGGAAAAATTAGATAGAAGAATATCCAAGTGTCCTCTTTGTGATTTGGATAAGGGTCATTTTATAATAAGGTCATCTATATGCTCCTCTTGGTGCTTTACAAGGCCAGAAACTATTTTGCTAGTAAGACATCTCCTTTGCCTCATACCTGAAGACTTAACAGGAAGATGAGTGTCTCCATAGATGGAGAATATAGGAATGAAAACATATTCAGTCCACCTGGGTAGAGCAGTGGATCTGGGGTCTTTAGGATTATAGGTAATTGCTCAAGAATGCTGGAGCAGCTTCCTCCCTATAGTTCTTCACAGGCTGGACACTCACTAGGACCATGAATTATACAGATAATATCCAGGGAATTCAGAGATTTTTAGCTGAGCACAGGAAAAGAAATGGTGCTAAGCTTTTATAATTTTATTTTTTATTTTTATTGTATTTTTCCATTACTACTTAACCCCCTTGTACCCCTTCCCTCCTGCAATCACCACACTGGAAAAAGGTCCATGCCCGTGGTCCTTTTTCCTTGATCCCCCCCCATCCCCTCACCTCCTCCCACAAATAGCTGCCATCTAGCTCTCTGTCTATGAGTCTGTCTCTCTTTTGCTTGTTAGTTCAGCTTGTTCATTAGATTCCCTATGTAAGTGAAATCAGATGGTCTTTCTTTCTCTGACTGGTTTATTTCACTTAGAATAATGTTCTCTAGGTCCATTCATGCTCTCAAAAATGGTAAAATTTTCTTCTCTTTTACAGCCTAGTAGTGTTCCACTGTGTAAATATCCCAGAGTTATTTTATCCACTTACCTACAACTGATGGACACTTGGGATTTTTCCATATCTTGGAAATTGTAAATAACAAAAAGAGAACATACAGATGGCCAATAGACATATGAAAAGATACTCAATATCACTAATCATCAAAGAACTGCAAATTAAAACCACAATGAGATATCACCTCACACCTGTCAGAATGTCTGTCATCAAAAATCAATAAACAAGTGCTGGTGAGAATGTAGAGAAAAGGGATGCAGACTGGTGCAACCACTGTGGAAAAGAGTATGGAGATACCTCAAAAAATTAAAAATAGATATTCCTTTTGATCCAGTGATCCCACTCCTGGTAACATATCCAAAAAAACCCAAAATACTAATTTGAAAGGGCATAATCACCCCTATTTTCATCCCCCATGGCCCACTAGGGAAAGCTCCTGAGGTGAAGATGGGAACCTCTAGGTTGCAAGGGAGTATGTTTCTATTTTCTTTTTTTTTAGGATTGCCACAGTTGAGATGGGAAACATACCTCTAATCCCTCCCAAATTGTCATGTGGGTCACATTCTTAGAAACTAGGGTTATTTGATCCTAAAATTTTCAAAAAGATGATATTAATTTTCTTTTGTAATAATGTGTGGCCTTAATATGCATTAGGAGATAGAGGGATTTGGACTGAGAATGGGGACAATAATTTCAATACCACAAAACAATTATATTTAGCCTGCCAGTGATCTGAAATTCCATACATGGAGGCCTTTATGGCTGTGCTGAGATTGATTTTTTTCTCCATACCAACTAAGACAGAAGCTATATGCCCAAGTGTTGATCATAGGAGATATACTTCCCCACTTGTTTCTCAGGGGGAATTAAGTGGACCCCAAAGCCTGGGAGCCTCTGCTCCTACTTTAGAGGGATCAACCTCTCCACCACCTTACTCTCTGGTCTACCCAAAACCACCAGCTGAGAAAAAACCCAGTAGGACATACTAGGAGTGGGGTTTTGTATATTCCTATCATTCCTACACTCCTACCCTTGAGGGAGGGAGGTAGCAGTGCAAGGTCAGTCTAGGAATTTTTTTGGAGAACCCTATATGCTTCACTAGCAATTTCCAAACAATGTGGCCTTTGATATGTCATGGAGAAATTTATATATAATTGTAACTGCCCACTGTTCCCTAAATGAGAAATAAAGAATCTGGGAGGAGGTCCATAAACATGCAGAAAAATTGCATGCCCAAAATCCCAGCACTAACCAGCCTGCTGCTCAGGCCATCCCAGACCAAGATCCCGACTGGTAATACAATGCTAAGGCAGAAATCTGGTATGGGAAAGCAGCGATAAATTGCCTATTAATGACAATGTGAAACTGCATCAAGAAACTTGTAAAATATGAAAAAATCAGGGAGATCACGCAGGGCAAGGGAGAGAACCCAGCTGTCTTCAGAAACAGGTTAGTAGAAGCCTTCTGGAAATATGAGAACTTGGATCCATCCTCCCCAGAGGGCTGAATCTTGAGAGGACAGCATTTTAAAAGCTAGACTCCCCCAGATATTCAAAGGAAGCTTCCAAAATTACAAAGGGGCCCACAGACCCCTCTAGACCAGCTCATGGATGTGGCTTTTCTGGACTTTAACAACAGGGATTTGGAGGAAAAAAGCAGGGAAAAAAAGAAATGGAGAAGTAAGCTGAGCTCCTTGCGCTATTGGCAGAAACCATTCCCACCACAGAAGCTCAGGGAGGCCTCCAAAGAATCAGGGACAAAAATATCAGACCTGTTATAAAGCACTCCAGACATTGGGCAAAGAATTGCACATGGCCACCTCTGAGACACTGTCTTCTGTGGAAGAACATCTGTTCAGACACCTGGCACTGGAAAGTAGACTGTGCCGACTCCCAAAGTAGAAAGGGATTATCACATAAGGCCATGGCCACTCTTAAGGACTGAGGGTGCCAGGGGAACAGGTTTGGCCTGGTGAATGCTAATATTCCCATCTCTACCAAGGAGCCTCAGGTAACTCTAGATATGGCAGGTAAGAAAATCAACTTTCTTGTTGATACTGGGGCCAGTTACTCTGTCCTTAATTCTTACTTTGGACCTCATTCCTCAATATCAACTAAGAAAATGGGGGTTGAAGGAAACTTTTAGTGCTTGTTTCTATGCACACCCTATCACTTGTTAATTTGAGAGTCAAATATTCAAATCCTCTGTTTTGATCATTTCTCAATGCCCTATTGCTCTGTTAGGCTGGGACCTTTTGGCCTGCATGGGAGACACCTTGTTGTTGCCTGAAGAGTCACTTGAGTTAAACAAGGTAATGGTAATCAGTAGGAGATAAAACCAGGAGGAGATTCCAAATTTCATTCTGGATGCAATAAACCTGCTAGTTTGGGAGTTAGGGATTCTGGGAAGAGCAAAGATGGCATTACCAGTTAAAATCCAATTAAAGCCTAGGTCAGGCTATCCTCACAGATAGCATTATCCTATTAAGTGGAAAGTTTTGGAAGGGTTGCAGCCTATAGTAACTAAATTTACATATGGGCTCATTGTCCCTTTTCCATCGTCTTGCAACACTCCCATCTTACCAGTGATAAAACCCACCAGAGAGTATAGGGTAGTCCAGGTTAGTCAATGAAGCAGTAGTTCCTTTACATCACATAGTAGCTAAACCTTACACTTTGCTTTCACCAGGGGTGTTCAACCATGGCCCATGGGCTGCATGTGACCCAGGATGGCTGTAGATGTGGCCCAGCAAAAGATCATAAATTTACCTAAAATATTATAAGATTTTTTTGTGATTATGTATTACAGTGTCATCCAAATAAACATACATACACTCACTATTTGTACACATGAGAGGCTTCAGTTTTATGGTGATATGCAGCTTCCAGTGTGTTTTCTTCCAAGTACAGATAGTAGAATTGACACCATCAGATGTTACATGTGCTTGTGGTGACTTAGGAAGGCAACAATTTCAATAATATTTCAACCTACCATTGCAACATTAAGTTTTTAATGTTACTGAGAAGTCAGGTAAGCATTCTTATTTGATTATTAAAGATACTTCCACAACTTGGCAGTACCTCACACAACACCCACCATGCTTTTGAATCAGCCCTCTTCTGAGGGCTGTGGAAGGGCCCAAACCTTGCTTTCCATTTTCCTGTCAATTAATGTTCACAATAAAAGTAAACAAAGTCCCTTATCTATTTTTATTTTTAATTCTAATATTGCTTCTACAACATCTCAGAAGAAAAAAGGACCCTTTGAAAAAAGAAAAATTACAGATAAAGGAAGATTGTTCAATGAAAAATGGACAGATGACTATTGTTTTGTTGTTGAAGCAAATAGTAAGACATTCTGATTAATTTATAGGGAATTTCTGCAAGCTTTCAAAGACAATAATTTTAAAAACATTATATGCAAAAACATGCTGCCAAACTCAATGCATATAAAGGACTGTGTTGTGTTGTCCTGTATGAAGGACAAAATAGCAGAACTGAAAAAGTCTGTGTTCTCAATGAAAATTTTTTTTCAAAAAATTAAAAGTCAAGCAGGTTTCATTGTAAAGACTAGTTATGTCGTAGCATATTTAATAGCAAAAACTCAAAGCCATTTACTGAGGGTGAGTTTAGTAAGCAACATAAAAAGTGTGGCAGATATAATTTGCCCTGAAACAAGGGGTATATTTCTAAAATCAGTTTATCTTATAAGACTATAGCCAAATGAATGGAAGAAATTGGAAAAATCTATCAAAAGAAGTTTGGAGAGTAAATATGCTCATTTTTAATTGCGCTTTGGCAGTGGAAGATAGCACTGATGCTACAGACACAGCTCAGCATACCCTTTTTATTAGAGGAAATGATAACCAATATGTGACTGAAGAAATGGCTTCTTTAGAGCCATTAAAAGACACAACTTAATGAGGAAATTTATATGAAGCAGTAAAAAAATATGTTAAAGTGATTTTCTTTGTCCATTGTCAACATATCTGGTATAGTGACTTATGGTAGATATGAGAGAAACTTGTAAAATTAATAGGAGATGATGTGATTGCCACCCAAAACTCATGTTTGATGAAGTATTATTGCATATTACATCAAGAAAATTTATGCACAAAAGCTTTAAAATGGATAATTTCACACAAATAATCATCAAGACTGAATTTCATAAGAACCAAGGGATTGAATCATTGCCAATTCCAGGAATTTCTTAAAAGTACTGATGCTGACAGCAGTGACATCATTTACTTTTCAGAAGTAAGAGGACTAAGACAAGGCCAAATGTTGAAAAAAATTTATGATTTGCTATGTTGTCAAGTTGTTTATGGTATCAAAAGACATTTTTGTGCTGGAACTGGATCATGAAAACTGGCTTACAGATTTAACATTTTTAGTGGATTTAATCACTCATTTAAGTGAGTTAAACATGCATCCTCAAGGTGAAACCTGACATCAATACCATGTTTTAAATGATAACAGTGTTCTAAATGAAATTAAAATTACAGCAATATCAAATTAAAGCAAACAATTTTATGCATTTTGACATGTTGGCTAAACAGTCCTGTGAACAGTGAAAAATATGCAGCCTTGTTTTTCAATTTGATACATGAATTTGAAAACAGATTTAGAGATTTCTGGGAAAATATTTTGCTGTATTTGCAACTTATTTTCAGTCAACATAAATATATTACCTGCCAATTTTCAAATGGAATGCATAGAGCTGCAATCTGACATTCAACTTAAAGAAAAATTTGGATGTGTCTCTTTACTGGACTTTCATAGGTCCTATCTTCCCAGAGACAAATATCCTTGCTTCACAACCATGCCTTATTCATGTCATCACTACTTGGCAGCACCTACACTTGTGGGCAAATATTTTCAAAAATGAAATACATTAAGAGTAACATTAGGGAGTTCTGGCCAAGTTGGAGGCATAGGTAGAAACCCTTTGCTTCCTCACAGAACCAAAAGGAAGGCAACAACCAATCTAAAAGCAATAAACAACCAGAAGTGCCAGAAAATCAAACTGCATGGAACTCTGGCAGTCAAGGAATTAAAGAAACATTCACCATACTGGTAGGAGGGACAGAGATGGGCAGCCAGGTGGGCTAAGAGGACCCACAGCAAGGTGGAGGACTGGGCAAGCAAGGTGGTGGGCCACACAAGTGAAGCAGGCCTGGCTGAACAGGAAACTAAAGACTCAAGCTAGCTGTAAACTACTGTGGGGGTTGCTACAGTGGGAGAAACTCTCAGTCTCACATGACAGAGTTCATTGGAAAATGGGGCTACAGCCAAGCAAGTGAGCTGCATTGTTCCCTCTCTGACCCTTCCCCTACAAGTAGCATCACAATACACCAAAGATGGTTGCCTCACCAGGGTGAATATCTGAGGCCCTGCCCCCGTGCAGCATAACAGGTTTGCTTATATAAGGAAATATAGCCCACATGAAAGAACAGATCAAATCTCCAGGAAAAAAGCTAAACAACGAGGAGATAGCCAACCTATCTAATGCAGAGATCAAAACACTGGTAATCAGGATGCTCACAGAACTGATTGAACTGAGTTACAAAATGAAGGCACAAATGTAGGCTACCCAAAGTGAAATAAAACAAAATGTACTGAGAACCAACAGTGAAAGAAAGGAAATCGGGACTCAAATCAATGATCTGGAAAAAAAGTAAAAAATAAATATCCAGCCAGAGCAGAATGAAAAAATAAGAATTCAAAAAAAATGAGAAGCTTAAGACCCACCCCCCCCCCCGCATAAACATTCCCATATCTGAATCATAGGGGTGCCAGAAGGAGAACAAGAGCAAGAAGTTGAAAACTTATTTGAACAAAAAATGAAGGAAAACTTCCCCAGTCTGGCAAAGGAAATAGACTTCCAGGAGGTCCAGGAAGCTCAGAGAGTCCCAAAGAAATTGGACCCAAAGAGGAACACACCAAGGCACATCACCATTAAGTTACCCAAGATTAAAGATAAAGACAGCATCTTAAAAGCAAAAAGAGAAAAGGAAACAGTTACCTATAAAGGAATGCCCATAGGACTATCAGCTGCTTTCTCAAAAGAAACCTTGCAGGCAAGAAAGGGCTGGGAATAAGTATTCAAAGTCATAAAAGACAAGGACCTACATCCAAGATTACTCTATCCCAAAATGCTATCATTCAGAATTGAAGGGTAGATAAAGTGCTTCCCAGATAAGGTCAAGTTAAAGGAGTTCATTATCACCAAACCTTTATTATATGAAATGTCAAAGGGACTTGTCTAAGAAAAAGAAGATGATGAAAACCTTTGAACAGTACAATGACAAGAAACTGACAACTATCAACAACAGAACCTAAAAAAAATGAAAACAAAAACTAAGCAAACAACTGGAACAGGAACAGAATCAGAGAAATGGGCATCACATGAAGGGTTTTCAGTGGGGAGGAGGAGGACGATAACAGGGGGGAGTATAGGGAACAAGAAGCATAATTGATAGGCATAAAATAGACAGGGAGAGGTTAAGGATGGTATAGAAAACAGAGAAGCCAAAGAACTTATACGTACAACCCATTGCCATGAACTATGGTGGGGGAAGGCTGGAGGGTTGGGGTTGCTCAGGGCAGAGAAGAGATAAAGGGGAAAAACTGTATTAGCATAATCAATAAAATATACTTTTAAAAAAGAAATGCATCATGAAAAAAAGAGTAAAATTAGGACCAAAATATCTAATGAGCACCGAGTCCTCACTGAGAATTATAACTACTTGTTATCAAACCATATATTGATGCACTGGTTTCTCATATACTGGGTCAAACATCCCACTAGTTTTATGTTACCCTCTTTTATTTTACTTCTATAATAAAAAATAGAAAAACATCAATGACATTTTATTACTTGGGTATGTACATTTTCTATATTAGTGATCACAAACTTGGGACTGGCTCCATGATTTTAAGATTATTGAAAGGGCTGCTGCATAATTAGGGTTATTATGGGAAGAATTTTTTGCTTATCTGTGGTGACAGATATCACAAAAATTATGCTCAGACCTTTTTTTTGGCTCATCAGTTTTCGTTAGTGTTTGTTCATTTAATGTGTGTCCCAGGACAACCCTTCTCCCAGTGTGGTCCAGAGATGCCAAAAGGTTGGACACCCCTGGCTTTCACAAATACATCATGGTACCAAGTGTTATTTGGTACTAGATTTAAAGATGCTTTATTTTACATCCCTTTGCATACTGGCTGTCAGTATATGTTTTCTTTTGAGAGTACTGATCCAAAGATGATGGTACGCCAGCAATATACTTGAACTGTGTTACCACAGGGATTCAAGCACAGTCCCCATCTTTTTGTTAGAGTATTAGAAAAAAAGCTTAGAGATCCACAGTTACAAGGAGCAGCCATTTTACAATATGTAGAAGATATACTAATCTTTAGCCCTCCAAGGAGCCTTCTGATCAAAATATCACCTAAATTCTGGCTTTCTAGTTGAAAGACGATATTGGGTATCAAAGAAGAAGGCTCAGATTACCCCTGCAAAAGTAAACTATTTGGGATATATCTTAAACCTCAATCTAGTCAACTCACAGAAAGAATTAAAGCCACTACTGACCTAAAACTTCCTGCCACTAAATAACAACTCCATTTCTTCCTAGGAAAGACAGGATTTGCAGGATTCAGATCCTTAACTTTGGCCTAATTGCCAAACCTTTACATGAGGCTATTATAAGACCAGACACTGAACCCAGTGTATGGGAAAAGTCAGTCTTGAACAAGATTAAGCAGGCTTTGGTTGAGGTCCCAGATTTAAGTATCCTTGACTTAAATAAATGTTTCTCCTTATATGTAGCAAAAAAGTAGGGAATAGCTTTGGTTCTAGTACAGTCACTAGGCCCTGAACAGAGCCCTGGCCAGTTGCATATTTCTCTAAGAAACTGGACAATGTAGCATCAGTATGACCTCTGTGTTTAAGGGCAATCACAGCTGTAGTTATGTTAACTGAAGATGCTACCAAAATAACTCTTTGGAAAAAGTTAGAAATTCTAACCCCATATCAGGTACAGGGGATATTACAAATAAAGGGACATCTCTGGCTAACAGGAAACAGATTAACTAAATGTCAAGCTCTACTTCAGGATTATCCTAGATAACTATAAAAATCTCTAAAACTTTATTTTTTATTTTTTAAATCTTTTTTGGAGGGAAGCATTTAGGTTAAAGTTTTGGACAGAGTTAGAATTGTAAGAAGGTGAATTTTTGGCAGGCAGGTGGTCAGAATGAAACAAGAAACATACCCAATTTATTTCAGGGTTTGACAAGCTATGGTTCACAAGCCAAATCTGTTTTTGTAAGCCCTGCTAGTTAAAAATGGGTTTTACATTTTTTAATGGTTGAAAAACAATCAAAGAAATATTTTGTGACATTAGAAAATTATAAGAAATTCATATTAAAGACCTGACAAAGTTCTAATACTTTACATCCAGCTTCCTTAATGCCTAGAGAATCATGTTGGAATTTACCCAGTTCTCTTCAAAAGTAATCAGTCCTAACTCCTTGAACAGTATTGATTTGCTGGACCAACCCTTAGAAAATGCTGACAAACAATGGCTCATGAATGGAAGCAGCTTTGTACAGAATGGACAGCAAAAAGCAAGATATGTTAGTTAGTTTATATAATACCATGAAGGCATGACCTCTTCCACCCTTGACCCAGGCTCAAAAAGCTAAAGTTATAGCCCTAACCTGAGTTCTCATCCTAGGACAAGGAAAAATGATTGTTACCTATACAGAATCCAAATATACCTTCCTTGTTCTACATGTTCATGATGCCATATGGAAAGAAAGGGGGCTCCTTACTGTTAAGAATTCCCATATTAAACATGGACCAGAAATCCTAAACCTGTTGGAAGCAGTTAAGCTCCTGAAGAAAGTGTTAGTCATGCATTGCAAAGGCCACCAGAAGGATATGTCCCTGATCACAGAGGGAAGTAGAACAAACAAAAAGCAAAGAAGGCAGCACTCAGAACTGCCAAACAAATGGCCTTTTTTTTCACTCTATAAATGGCTCAGGTACCAAGACTAACTATATATATATGAGGAAATGTCTTGGGTTTTGGAGCTAGGGTGTGTCTATGAAGGACCTTGGATATATATTTTTCTTAAAAATTTTAAAGAAGTTTTTATTATTCAAATACAGTTATCTCTATTTTCCCAGAACCGCTTTCCCCAGCCCCACCCGACCCCACCTCCAACTCTCAATCCTATAACACTTTGGTTTTGTCCTTGGTCCTTTATACATGTTCTTTGACAACCCTTTCCCTTCTTTCCCCTTTATTTCCCTCACATCTCCCCTCCACTGACTGTCAGTTTGTTCTTCATTTCAATGTCTCTGGTTACATAATACTTACTTGTTTGTTTTGTTGATTAGGTTCCACTTATAGGTGAGATCATATGGTATTTGTTTTTCATTGCCTGATTTACTTCACTTAGCATAATGCTCTCCAAATCAACCCATGTTATCATGAATGGTAAGAGCTCCTTCTTTCTTTTTGCTGAATAGTATTCCATTGTGTAAATGTACCATAGTTTTTTGATCCACTCATTTACTAATGGGCACTTGGGTTGCTAGCAGCACTTGGCTATTATAAATTGTGCTGCTATGAACATTGGGGTGTAGAGATAGGTTCTTTTGGATTGGTGTTTCAGGGCTCTTAGGCTATAATCCCAGCAATGGAATTGCCAGGTCCAACGGCAGTTCCATTTTTAGTTTATTGAGAAAATTCCATACTGTTTTCCACAGTGGCTGCACCAGTCTGCAATCCCACCAACAGTGTACAAGGGTTCCTTTTTCTCCACAACCTCATCAGCACTTATTGTTTGTTAATATATTTATAATGGCCATTCTGACTGGCGTGAAGTGGTATCTCATTGTGGCTTTAATTTGCATCTCTTTGATGGCTACTGATGCTGAGCATCCTTTCATAAGTCTCTGGACCCTCTGTATGTCCTCCTTCAAGAAGTGTCTATTCATGCCCTTTTCCAATTTTTTAATTGGATTATTTGTTTTCCTGGAGAGGAGTCCTGTCAATTTTATACATTTTGGAGATCAAACCCTTTTCCTAGAAAACACTGGCAAATGTATCTTCCCATATAGTTGGTTTCCTTTTTATTTTACTAATATTTTTATTTAGCCATACAGAACCTTTTTATTTTGATGAAGTCCCATTTGTTTCCTCTTTCCTTTATGTTCCTTGCTCTAAGGGATATATCAGTGAAAATGATGCTGTGTGAATATCTGAGATTTTCCTGCCTATATTCTCCTAAAGGACTTTTATGGTGTTAAGACTTGTATTTAATTATTTTATACACATTGAGTTTATTTTTGTGTATGGTATAAATTGGTCGAGTTTCTTTCTTTTTGCATGTAGCTCTGCAGATGTCCCAACACCATTTGTTGAGGAGGCTGTTTTTACTGCATTGTATGCTTCTGTCCCTTTGTTGAATATTAGAGACTTGGGTTTGTTTCTGGGCTCTCTATTCTGCTCTATTAATCTGTATGTCTGTTTGATGCCAGTACGAGACTGCTTTGGTTACCGTGACCTTGTCATATAGTTTGATATCAGGTATTGTGATCCCTCCTACTTTGTTCTTTTTTCTCAAAATTTCCACAGCTATTTGGGGTCATTTCTGGTTCCACATAAATTTTTGAAATGTTTGTTCTATATCTGTGAAATACGACATTGGTATTTTAATAGCAATTGCATTGAATCTATAAATTGCTTTGGGTAGTATGGACATTTTGATGTCAATTCTTCCAATCCATGAACATTGTATATGCTTCCATTTATCTGTGTCCTCTTTAATTTCTTTATTCAGTGTTGTGTAGTTTTCTGAGTACAGGTCTTTTACCTCTTTGGTTAGCTTTTTCCCAGGTAATTTATTTTTCTTGTTGTTATTGCAAATGGGAATTTTTCCAGATTTCTGTTTCTTATTTTTCATTGTTGGTATACAAAAAATGCCTTTGATTTCTGAATATTGACTTTGTATCTTGCTGTTTTGCCAAATTCACTTATTAGGTCAAGTAGTATTTTTAGTGAAATCTATACAGTTCCCTATGTACACTATCATGCCATCTGCAAACAATGACAGTTTTCCTTCCTCCTTTCTAATTTTTATCCCTTTTTTTCCTTCTTATCTGATTGCTGTTGCTATGACTTCCAACACTATGTTGAAGGAGAGTGATAAAAGTGGATGTCCTTGACTTGTTCCTGATTTTAAGCGGAAAGCTTTTAGTTTTTGTCCTTTGAAGATGATGTTGGCTGTAGATTTTTCATATATGGCCTTTATTTTTTTTTGAGATATGTTCTCTCTACGCCCACTTCATTGTGTTTTTATCATAAATGGTGCCATACCTTATCAAATACTTCCAACATCTATTGGTAAGATCAAGGATGTTTGTCTTTCTTTTTGTTTATATTATTTTTATGTTTTCTAAACATGTTTATTTTTTTAAGATTTTATTTATTTAGTTTTAGAGAGGGAAGGGAGGAAGAAAGAGAGAGAGAGAGAGAAACATCAATGTGTGGTTGCTGGGGGCCGTGGCCTGCAACCCAGGCATGTGCCCTGACTGGGAATCAAACCTGTTACACTTTGGTTCGCAGCCTGCACCCAATCCACTGAGCTGCACCAACCAGGGCTATTTTTTGTTTTTTTTATGTTCATTGATTTGTGAATATTGTACCAATCTTTCATCCCTGAGATGAATCCCACTTGATTATGGTCTATAATATTTTTAATGTATTGCTGGAGTCAGTTTGCCAGTACTTTGTTGAGGATTTTAGCATCTTTGTTCATCAGGTATGTTAGCTTCTAGTTTCCTTTCTTTGTTGTGTCTTTTTTCTGATTGTCAGTTAGGATGATGCTTGCCTCATAAGAACTGTTTGGTAGTCTTCCTCTGCCTTGGAGTTTTTGGAATATCTGAGAAGTACAGGGGTTACCTCTTCCTTAAATGTTTTGTCAAATTCTCGTGTGAAACCATCCGGACCCAGACATTGTGTGACTGGAGACTTTTATTACTGCTTCATTTCACCAGCTTTTATTGTTCTATTTAGGCTTTCTGCTTCTTCTTGGTTCAGTTTTGAGAGACTATATTTTTCTTGGAATTTGTCTGTTTCACCCAGGGTTTCAACATTCTTGGCATTTAATGTTCATAGAAATTTCTTACAATCCTTTGTGTTTCTGTGGTATCAGTTGTAATCTCTCCTCTTTCATATCTGATTTTGTTTATTTGGGTCTTCCCTTTTTTTCCTGATGAATCCTGTGAAAGGCTTTTTGATTTTGTTTATTTTTTCAAAGAATCAGCTCCTGGATTCATTGATCCTTTGAATTTTTCTTTTCTTTTTATTTTATTTTACTTTTTTTTTTTTTTAGAAATCATGTACAGTATAGTAATGGAACATTATTTTTTACTTACTTATTTATTTTTTTAATTTTATTTTAATCATTGTTCAAATACAGTTTTCTCCTTTTTACTCCCAGTCCAGCCCCCCTCCCACCGCTCCCCACTTCCCTCCCATTAACACCCTCCCCTTAGTTTTTGACCATGTGTCCTTTAAGTTTGTTCCCCTGAACCCTTCCCACTGTCCCCTGAAATTCCCTCTACTCTCTTCTGTGGGCACTGTCAGCCTGACCTCTGTTTCAGTGTCTTTGGTTATATTTTGCTTGTTTCTTTGTTTTGTTATTTAGGTTCCTGTTAAAGGTGAGAACATATGGTATTTGTCTTTCACTGCCTGGCTTGTTTTGCTTAGCATGTTTTCCAGCTCCATCCATGCTGTTGCAAAGGGTAGGAGCTCCTTCTTTCTTTCTGCTGCATAGAATTCCATTGTGTATATGTATCATACTTTTTTGATCCATTCATTTACTGATGGGCATCTTGGTTGCTTCCAACATCTAGCTATTGTAAATTGTGCTGCTATGAACATTGAGATGCATAGGTTCTTTTCAATTGGTGTTTTAGTATTCTTAGGAGAGTCCCAGCAGTGGAATGGCAGGGTGAAAAGGCAGATCCATTTTTAGTTTTCTGAGGAAGTTCCATACTGCTTTCCATAGTGGTTGTACAAGTCTGCAGTCCCACCAACAGTGCACTAGGGTCCCCTTTTCTCCACAACCTCTCCAACACTTGTTGTTTGTTGCTTTGTTTATGATGGCCATTCTGTCTGGTGTGAAGTGGTATCTCATTGTGGTTTTAATTTGCATCCCTCTGATAGCTAGCGATATTGAACATTGTTTCATGTGTCTTTGGATTTTCTGTATGTCCTCCTTGGAGAAGTGTCTGTTCAAGTCCTTTGCCCACTTTTCAATTGGATTCTTTCTCTTCTTAGAGTACAGTCTTGTAAGTTCTTTATATATTTTGGAGATTAAACCCTTGTCTCAGGTATCATTGGCAAATATGTTTTCCCATACAGTTGGTTCTCTTTTAATTTTGATACTGTTTTCTTTAGCTGTGCAGAAGCTTTTAATTTTGATGAGGTCCCATTTGTTTATTCTTTCCTTTATGTCCCTTGCTCTAGGGGACAAGTCAGTAAAAAAGTTTCTTCATGAAATATCTGAGATTTTCCTACATACGTTCTCCTCTAGGACTTTAATGGTGTCACGTTTTATATTTAAGTCTTTTATCCACCTTGAATTTATTTTGGTATATGGTGTAAGTTGGTGCTCAAGTTTCATTTTTTTGCACGTGGCTGTCCAGTTCTCCCAACACCATTTGTTGAAGAGGCTACTTTTATTCCATTTTATGTTGCTGCCTCCTTTGTCAAATATTAATTGACCATAGAGACTTGGGCTTATTTATGGGCTCTCTGTTCTGTTCCACTGGTCTATGTGCCTGTTTTTATGCCAGTACCAGGCTGTTTTGATTACAGTGGCCTTGTAGTATAGTTTAGTGTCAGGTATTGTGATCCCTCCTACTTTACTCTTCTTTCTCAAAATTGCAGCAGCTATTCGGGGTCGTTTATAATTCTATATAAATTTTTGAAGTGTTTGCTCTATGTCTGTGAAATATGCCATTGGTACTTTAATAGGAATTGCAATGAATGTGTAAATTGCTATGGGTAGTATGGACATTTTGATGATACTAATTCTTCCAATCCATGAACATGGTATATGTTTCCATTTGTTTGTGTCTTCCTTGATTTCGTTCCTGAGTGTTATATAGTTTTCTGAATACAGGTCTTTTACCTCTTTGGTTAGGTTTATTCCTAGGTATTTTATTTTTCTTTTTGCTATTTCAAATGGGATTTTTTTCCTTGATCTCTGCTTCTGCTGTTTCATTGTTGGTGTACAGAAATGCCTTTGATTTCTGGATATTGACTTTGTATCCTGCTGTTTGACCAAATTCATTTATTAGATCAAGCAGTTTTTTTGGTAGAGTCTATAGGATTTTCTATGTATACTATCATGTCATCTGCAAACAGTGACAGTTTTGTTTCCTCCTTTCCGATTTGGATGCCTTTTATTTCTTTTTCTTGTCTGATTGCTGTGGCTAAAACTTCCTGTACTATATTGAATAGAAGTGGTGAAAGTGGGCAGCCTTGTCTTGTTCCTGATCTTAGTGGAAAAGATTTTAGTTTTTGGCCTTTGAGTGTGGTATTGGCTGTAGGTCTCTCATATATGGCCTTTATTATGTTGAGTAATGCTCCCTTTATTCCCACTTTGCTGAGTGTTTTTATCACGAATGGGTGCTGTACATTATCAAATGCTTTTTCTGCATCAATTGATATGATCATGAGGTTTTTTTCTTTGCTTTTGTTTATGTGATGTATTACATTTACTGACTTGCGAATATTGAACCATCCTTGCATCCCTGGAATGAATCCCACTTGGTCATGGTATATGATCTTTTTAATGTATTGTTGGATGCGGTTTGCCAGTATTTTGTTGAGGATTTTAGCGTCAATGTTCATCAGTGATATTGGCCTGAAGTTTTCTTTCTTTGTTGTGTCTTTATCTGGTTTTGGAATTAGGATGATGTTGGCCTCATAAAAAGAGTTTGGGAGACTCCCATCCTTTTGGATTTTTTGGAATAGTCTGTGAAGGGTAGGGGTTAGCTCTTCCTTAAATGCTTTGTAGAATTCTCTTGCGAAACCATCTGGTCCAGGGCTTTTGTGTGTTGGGAGTTTTTTGATTACTGCTTCAATTTCTTTTGTTGTTATTGGTCTGTTCAGGCTTTCTGCTTCTTTTTCATTGAGTTTTGGAAGATTATATTTTTCTAGAAATTTGTCCATTTCATCTAGGTTTTCAAATTTCTTGGCATACAGTTCTTTGTAGTGATTTCTTACAATCCTTTGTATTTATGTGGTATCTGTTGGAATCTCTCCTCTTTCATTTCTGATTGTGTTTATTTGGGTCTTCTCTCTTTGTTTCTTGATGAGTCTGCTTAAAGGCTTGTCGATTTTGTTTATCTTTTCAAAGAACCAGCTCTTGGATTCATTGGCCCTTATTATTGTGCTTTTAGTCTCTATGTCATTTAATTCTGCTCTGATCTTGGTTATTTCCTTCCTTCTGCTTGCTCTGAGCTGCATTTGTTGTTGTTCCTTGAGTTCTTGTAGACATAGGGTTAGGTTGTTTGTTTGGAATGTTTCTAACCTTTTTAGGTGGGCCTGTATCACTATGACCTTTCCTCTCAGGACTGCCTTGGCTGTGTCCTATAAGTTTTGTGCTGTTGTGAGTTCATTTTCATTTGTTTCCAGAAGCCGTTTGATTTCTTCCCTAATCTCATTGTTGATCCATTCATTGTTTAATAGCATGCTATTTAATCTCCATGATTTTGAGTGTTTGGGTTTTTTTCCTTGAGGTTGGTTTCTAGGTTCAGTCCCTTGTGGTCTGAGAAAATGCTTGGTATGATTTCAATTTTCTTGAAATTCTTGAGGCTTGTTTTGTGTCCTATCATGTGGTCTATCTTTGAAAATGTTCCGTGTACATTTGAAAATAATGTATATTTAGCTTCTTTTGGATGGAGGGCTTTGTATGTATCAGTAAACCCCATTTCATCTAGGGTATTGTTCAATGCCACAGTATCTTTGTTGATATTTTGTTTGGAAGATCTGTCCATTTTTGATAGTGGAGTGTTAAAATTTCCCATTATAATTGTGTTGCTGTCCATATCTTTCTTGAAGTCCTCTAAGATTTTCTTTATGTATTTGGGTGCTCCTATGTTGGGTGCATATATATTTACAATGTTTATGTCTTCTTGGTGGATTCTTTCCTTGAGTATTATGAAGTGACCTTCTGGGACTCTCTTTATGGACCTTTTTTGGAAGTCTATTTTGTCTGATATGAGTATTACTACCCCGGCTTTTTCTTCCCTGCCCATTTGCTTGGAAGATTTGTTTCCAGCCCTTCACTTTCAGCCTGTTAGGTCTTTTATCCTGAGGTGGGTCTCTTGTAGACAGCAGATATGTGGGTCATTTTTTCTTATCCATTCAGCTATTCTATGTCTTTTGATTGGAGCATTTAATCCATTTACATTTAAGGTTGTTATTGATAGGTACTTATTCATTGTCTTTTATATACGTGTGTTCCTCTCTCTCTCTCTCTCTCTCTCTCTCTCTCTCTCTCTCTCTCTGCCTTCCCTTCCTTAAAGCAGTCCCTTTAGGATCTCTTGCAGAGCTGGTTTCTGTTGAGGTGTATTCTTTTGGACTGTTTTTGCCTGGGAAGCTTCTTATTTGGCCTTCTATCTTTATTGAGAGCCTTACTGGATATAGTAGCCTTGGTTGCAGGCCTCTGGTTCTCATTACCTGGAGTATTCCTCCCATTCTCTTCTGGCTTGAAGTGTTTCCATTGAGAAGTCAGCTGTTAGCCTTATTGGGGCTCCCTTGTATGTTACTTCCTTTTTCTCCCTTGCTGCCTTTAAGATTCTCTCTTTGTCTTGAAATTTTGCCATTTTAATTATGATGTGTCTTGAGGTGGGCCTCTTTCGGTTCATCTTGATTGGGACTCTCTGTGTTTCCTGGATTTGTGTGACTTTTTCTCTCATCAAATTAGGGAAGTTCTCTTTCATTACTTGATCAACTAGGTTTTCGATCCCTTGCTCTTCTTCTTCTCCTTCTGGTATCCCTATTATACGGATATTATTACTTTTCATATTGTCTTGCATTTCTCTTAATTCCTCTTCATTCTTTCTGAGCCTCTTTTCCTTTTCTTGCTCTTTCTGGATGTTGTTTTCTACTTTGTCCTCCAGCTCGCTAATCCTATCTTCTGCTTCATCGATCCTGCTTTTCATTCCTTCTACTGTGTTCTTCAGTTCAGAAATTGTATTCTTCATTTCCTCTTGACCTTTGTTGAGAGTTTCTATTTCCTTTTTCATGTTTATATAGTTTGCAGTGAGATTGATGTAGTTTCCCTCTAATTTCTGATAGCTCATTGTGAGTTCATTGAGCTTCCTGATAATCATTGTTTTGAACTCACTATCTGATAGTTGAGTTGCCTCTATTTCATTTAGCATTTTTCCTGAGGCTTCCTCATTTCCTTTCAATTGGTGGTTGTTTCTTTGTTTTCTCATTGTTCGTGGATTTCTTCTTTTTTCTTCTTGTTCCTTAAATTGATCTCTTCTGATTCCCTGAAATTATGGTGTGAACTTCTGTGGTAGAATATTTGTGAGATTCAGTGGTGCAATCTCCTTCATGTATCCTGGTGTTCACAGCTTCCCCTAATCTGGTGATCATTTGGAGGAGTAAGGCAAAATGGTTTAAGACAGCAAGACAATCTACTATGATATTTACATTAGAAGCCAGTAGAGAAGAGATATGGGTTATCCTTTGGCTCCTTATAGTGTTAACCGTGATCCTCCATCTCACTATCCATGTTCTAGAAAGGATGGAAAGAGGGTAAGACCCTTATTGGGGACGAGAAGATTGTTAGTATTATCTAGAAAGCTGTGAGGCTGTGGGAGGTTAGATTCTAAGGTAGGATTGGATTAAATATTAGTATATAAGAGTAGTGTGTAAAAGAATAGAGACAACACCCACAATGGTATAATTCAGAAAATTGCAAAGTGAGCTGAGATCAGGTAGGGGTATTGAGTAGTATTTACAATTGTATAGACTAGGTCTTAGTAACAGTGATAGTAAAGTGACAGTCTTGTGGCAGAATCGATGAGGTCTCGATAACAAGAATAAAGAGTATAGAACCTTGAGAGGTGTATTAATGGAACACAGATGAAAGATAGTAACTTATCAACACATTGTGACTGAGATACTGGGGGGAACCTATCAAATGACAGTATAAGCAGCCAAGCAAAGAAGATTATAAAGAAAGAAAAAGAATACCAAAATATTATTAAAATAAAAAATGTTGGAAAAGTGAGAAAAAGATAATACAATTTACAGTAACTTGCAAGATTGAAAAAAAAAAGGAAAGAAAAGCAGAAGATGGAGTGCAGGAGAGATAAATTTGGAGTGGAAAGAATAATATTAGCATGAATGGAAGAGAAATATAAGGGATTGCAAGGTATAAAAATAATAAGAATTGAAAACTAAAATGTCACATAAAACACAAGATAAAATCAATCAACCACAAACAGCCACAAAAACCAAACCAAACCAAACCAAACCAAACAAAACAAAAAATACCTCTTGTTGGTTTCTAACTGGCCAGACCAGTTTTTCTGATCTTGCTGGCTTCAGCTGGCTGAGGGAGCTTTGAAATGCTTCTCTCACTTCCCGGCCATATCACAGCAAGTCTGTCAGGCACCCTGGGTGCTCCCGAGCACACTGGCTCTCCGGATCTCACTTCCATGTTCTTCCGGACTCCGGGGTCCTGCAGGGTTCCAGCTCTATGATCTCAGGAGGCACCCGCAGTTTTGGGATTCACTGTGCCCTCCCTGGGAATCGTAAAAGGACGTGCCCCTCCCCCAAACTTTTGAGATTCGGGGACTAGGGTCGCCCAAAGCACCTTGCCGCCACCCTTCCGGGTTCACAGCGCACGTGAGAGTCAGGCTTCCTGATGGTGCGCCCTTTCCGGCTCCGAACACTCCAACCGGGCTAGGGGTGTTGGCGCCTTTCCCAGCCCCCCTGGTCTGGGTGGCTGGAAATTTATGAGCCACTACTGTAGGGACGCACCAAGCGCCATGTCCCTCCTGGGATCACAGCGCTCCATTCAGGCCTCCCAATCGGGCTCGAGCCAAGCCAGCCCAGCTCTGTGCTCTCCACTAATCTGCACTTCCACCGAGCTAGGGTGCGGGCGCTCTTCCAGGCTGCCCCTGGTCTTGTTGGCTGGAGGCCTCACTTCTCCCAGGTCTCTGGGTGGGTGTTTGTAGTCCCTGGGCAATTTTTTCCCAGACCAACTGGCCAATCTGTTCCTTCAAGCAACACGTTCTCCTCTGGAGTTGCTCACCCCCGTATTCGGGGGAGGGAGCAGCTACTCCCCTCTCTCGGGAGCCCTGAGGCAGACCCCGGAGCACCGGGCCTGGGGACGGCACACCCCTAGACCCCAAGCTGATCCCTGGGTCCCTTTTGTCCTGAAGCAGTCTCCTTACCATCTGGTTTTTCAGTGATCACAATAATTTTTGATGTCCTGCTTTTAAAAGTGATTCGGTAACCTAATCCACTTGCTCTGTTTCTCCACCAATCTGCGAGTTTCCCTCCTCTTCACAGAAGCCGAGAAAAACGGTGCCTAGAGTAAAGCCGCCATCTTCCGTCCCCCACTTACTTACTTTTTAAGATTGTTTTTATTTACTTTTAGAGAGGGGGAGGGAGGAAGAGAAGCATCAATGTGTGAGAGATGTATTGATTGGTTGCCTCTCTGAATTTTCCTTTTAGTCTCCTCATTGTTTAATTCTGCTCTGATCATGATTATTTCCTTCCTTCTACTTGCTCTGGGCTTTCTTTGTTGTTATTCCTCCAATTCTTGTAGATGTAGGGTTAGATTGTTTTTTTGAAATGTTTCTATCCTTTTTTAGGTGGGCTTATATTACTTTAAGCTTCCCTCTCAAGACTGCCTTTGCTGTATGCCATAAGTTTTGGACTGCTGTGTGTTCATTTTCATTTGTTTCCAAAATTTTTTGAGCTCTTCCTTTGTCTCATTATTAACACATTCATTATTTTAAGAGCATGCTATTCAATCCCAATGAGTTTGAAAATTTTTGAATTTTTTCTTTGAGTTTGGTTCCTAGTTTCAAGCCCTTGTGGTCTGAAAAAATGAATGATATGATTTCAATGTTCTTGAATTTGTTGAGGCATGTTTTGTGTCCTATCACGTGGTCTATCTTTGAAAATTTTCATGTACATTTAAAAAGAATGTTAATTTTGCTTCTGTGGAATGAACAGTTCTATATACATACCAGTTAAGGTCCTTTGATCTAATGCACCTTTCAGATTCACAATATTCTTCTTGATATTTTGTTTGGAAGATCCATCCATTGTTGACAGTGAGATGTTAAAATCCCCAGGTATAAGTGTGTTGCCATCTATATCATTTTTGAAGTCCTCCAAGATATTCCTCTTATATTTGGGTATCCCTACATTAGGTGCATATATGTTTATAATGTTTGTGTTTTTTTGATGGATTCTTCCCTGGTATTATGAAGTTTCCTTCTGTGTCTCTTTTTATGGCCTTTTTTCAAAGTCTGTTTTGTTAGATATAAGTAATGCTACCTCAGCTTTTTTTCCTGTCCATTTCCTTGGAACTTTTTTTCCTCAACTCTTCACTTTCAATCTGTGTAGGCTTTTTTTCCTGAGGTGGGTCTCTTATAGGTATCATAAGTGAGGGTCTTTTTCTTATTCCTTTAACTCACGTATGTCTTTTGATTGGAACTTTTTATCCATGTACATTTAAGATTACTGTTGACAGGTACTTATTCATTTTTCCTCTTTGTACCTGTGTTCCTCTCTCTCTCCCTTTTTCCCTTCATCTTCTAGGAGAAGTACCTTTAGAATATTTTGCAGTGTTGTTTTGAGGTAGGTGTATTGTTTCAGCCTTCTTTTGGCTGGGGTAATTCTTATTTCACCTTCCATTTTAATAAAAGCCTTGCTGGGTAATGTATGGAGTCTTGACTACAGGCCCTTGTTTTTCATTACTTGTAATATTTCTTGGCATTCCCTTCTGGCTTGTAATGTTTATGTTGAAAAATCAGCTGCTAGCCTTATGAGAATTCTTTCATATGTTTCTTCCTGTTTCTCTCTTGCTGCCTTTAAGATTCTCTTTTTGTTTTTAACATTTGTCATTTAATTATAATGTGTCTTGGGGCAGACCTCTTTGGTTTCATCTTGATTGGGACCCTATGTGCTTCCTGAAGTTGCATGCCTTTTCCCTCTCCAGTTTAGGGAAGTTTTCTGTCATTTTTTTTAAACAGGTTTTCTATCAGTTGCCTCCTTTCTTCCCCATCTGGTATTCCTATTATTCGAATGTTGTTGCATTTCTTGTTCTCCTGCAGTTCTATTAAGTTATCATCATACTTTAGGAGGGTATTTTTTTGTACTGGAGGGAGTAGAATTGATAAGAGTTAGAATAGTACAGAGGCAAAGAAAGAGAACAAAAGTTAAAGTATAAGTAAAACATGAAAGGGTGATTGGAACAATAGGGTAAGAAAGGGAAGAGTATACTATGAGGTTTGAGGTAAAACTTCAAAGGTACTGGACCAATGCAAGAAAACTGCAGAAAAACCACAAAAGGGTCTATGATAATGACAGGTGAATGGAACAGGAATAAGAATATTGTACGAAGAGGACAGATGAATATGAGATGCCTACCATAAAAAAAATATTTTGAGAAGATGAGAAAAGCAAATTAATAAGAGTAAGAAATAAAGCTTATTTTGAGAGAGGGAGAAAAAGAGAAAAAAATGCAATATAATTCCTCACCCAACAGATCATGTGCAGTATGAAGGTGAAATGGAGTAAGACCATGTAGAATATTCTATGTGATTTAAAATACAAACAAATAGTGAACAAACAGGTGTTCCATTGGAGAAGTATAGTAATGATTGTGGTTATTTCAGCAAACTAGCTATTTTTTTAAAGGTGGAAAGAAATAAGACTTTTATGAAAATGAGAGCTGGCTTAAGAAAAAAGAGCGCTTACCCAAGGTTAGATGGAGGAGAAATAGTGGGAGTAAGTCATAGAAACACAGTGTAGTTTGAGAAAAAGTAAAGTTTTTCACAACAGTAGTAAAACTCATGTAAGTGGCAAAATGGATTAAAACCTAGAAGTAATGGCAAGAAATATTCCAAGTAAGGAGAACCAGAGGCCTGCAACCAAGGCTACTTTACCCAGCAAGGCTCTCAATCAAGATAGAAGGCCAAAAAGGACCTTCCCAGACAAAAGAAGTCTAAAAGAATACACCTCCACTAAACCAGCTCTATAAGAGATGCTAAAGGTACTGCTTTAAGGAAGAGAAGGGAAAGAGAGAGAGAGACCGGAACACAGCTACAAAAATGGCAAGGAGTAAGTACCTATCAATAATAACCTTAAACATAAATGGATTAAAGTCCCAAATCAAAACACATAAAATAGCTGAATGGATAAAAAAGCATGAACCGTACATATGCTGCCTTCAAGAGACCCACCTCAGAACAAAAGACTTACACAGGCTGAAAGTGAAGGGCTGGAAAAAATTTTCCAAGCAAACAGACAGGAAAGAAGAGCTGGGGTAGCAGTACTCATATCAGACAAAATAGACTTCCAAAAAAGGTCCATAAGGAGAGACCCAGAAGGTCACTTCATAATACTCAAGGGAAGAATCCACCAAGAAGACATAAACATTGTAAATATATATGCACCCAACATAGGAGCACCCAAATACATAAAGAAAATCTTAGAAGACTTCAAGAAAGATATGGACAGCAACACAATTATAGTAGGGGATTTTAACACCTCACTGTGAAAAATGGACAGATCTTCCAAACAAAATAGCAACAAAGATATTGTTGCATTGAACGATGCCCTAGATGAAATGAGCTTAGCTGATATATATAGAGTCCTTCATCCCAAAGAAGCAAAATACACATTCTTTTCAAATGCAAATGGAATAATTTAAAATGTAGACCACATGATAAGTTACAAAGCAAGCCTCAACAAATTCAAGAACATTGAGATCATACCAAGCATTTTCTCTGATTACAAGGGACTGAAACTAGAAACCAACGGCAAGGGAAAAAACTCGAAACACTCAAAATCATGGATATAGAATACCATGCTTTTAAACAATGAATGGCTCAAGTATGAAATTAGGGAGGAAATCAAAATGTTTCTGGAAGCAAATGAAAATGAACTCACAACAGCACAAAACTTATGGGACACAGCAAAGGCAGTCTTGAGAGGGAAGTTCATAGCTATACAAGCCTACCTAAAATAGATAGAAACATTTCAAACAAACAACCTAATCCTACACCTACAAGAACTTGAGGAACAACAACAAAGACAACCCATAACAAGTAGAAGGAAGTAAATAACCAAGATCAGAGCAGAATTAATGGCATAGAGACTAAAAGCACAATAATAAGGGCCAATGAATCCAGGAACTGATTCTTTCAAAAGATAAACAAAATCAACAAAGCTTTAAGCTGGCTCATCAAGAAAAAAAGAGAAAAGATCCAAATAAACACAATCAGAAATGAAAGAGGAGAGATTACAACTGATACCACAGAAATACAAAGGATTGTAAGAAATTACTACAAAGAACTGTATGCCAAGAAATTTGAAAACCTAGGTGAAATGGACAAATTTCTAGAAAAATATAATCTTCCCAAACTCAATGAAAAAGAAGCAGAAAGCCTGAACAGACCAATAACAACAGAGAAAATTGAAGCAGTAATAAAAAAACTCCAGACAAACAAAAGTCCGGGTCCGGATGGTTTCACAGGAAAATTCTACAAAGCATTTAAGGAAGAGCTAACCCCTATCCCTCACAGACTATTCCAAAAAATCCAGAATGATGGAAGACTCCCAGAAATAAACCCAAGTCTCTATGGTCAATTAATATTTGACAAAGGGGGCAGCAACATAAAATGGGGTAACAATAGCCTCTTCAACAAATGGTGTTGGGAGAACTGGACAACTATGTGCAAAAAAATGAAACTCGACCACCAACTTACACCATACACAAATAAATTCAAGGTGGATAATAGATTTAAATATAAGCCATGACACTATTAGAGTCCTAGAGAAGAACTAGGCAGGAAAATCTCAGATATTCACGCAGCAACATTTTTACTGTTATGTCCCCCAGAGCAAGGTACATAAAGGAAAGAATAAACAAATTGGATCTCATCAAAATAAAAAACTTCTGCACAGCTAAAGAAAACAGAATTACAATGAAAAGAGAACCAACTGTATGCGAAAACATATTTGCCAAAGATACCTCAGACAAGGGCTTAATCTCCAAAATATACAAAGAATTTACACAATTCCACTCTAAGAAGACAAGCAATTCAATTTAAAAAATGAGCAAAGGACAGACACTTCTCCAAGGAGGACATTCAAAGGTTTCAAAGATATATGAAAAGATGCTCAGTATCACTAGCTATCAGAGAGATGCAAATTAAAACCACAATGAGATACCACTTTACACCTGTCAGAATGATCATCATAAACAAAGCAACAAACAACAAGTGTTGGAGAGGTTGTGGAGAAAAGGAAACCCTAGTGCACTGTTGGTGGGATTGAAGACTTGTACAACCACTATGGAAAACAGTATGGAATTTTCTCAGAAAACTAAAAATGGATCTGCCTTTTGATTCAGCAATTTCACCACTATGATTATATCCTAAGAACCCTGAAACACCAATCCAAAAGAACCTATGCACCCCAATGTTCATAGCAGCACAATTTACAGTAGGCAAGTGTTGGAATCAACCTAGGTGCCCATCAGCAAATGAATGGATCAAAAAGATATGGTACATCTACACAATGGAATTCTATGCAGCATAAAGAAAGAAGGAGCTCCTATCCTTTGCAACAGCATGGATGGAACTGGAAAGCATTATGCTGAGTGAAATAAGTCAGGTAGTGAAATATAAATACCATATGATCTCACCTTTAACTGGAAGCTAATCAACAAAACAAAGAAACAAGCAAAATATAACCAAAAACACTGAAATAGAGAACAGGCTGACAGTGTTCAGAGGTGAAAGAGGAGAAAATTTCAGGGGAATTTCAAGGGAAAAGGGGAAGGGTTTACAGGAACAAGTATAAAGGACACATGGACAAAAACTAGGGGCAGGTGGAAGTAGGAGGGAGGTGGGTATGGCTGGGCGGGTGGGCTGGGATGGGAGTAAAAGATAGAAAATTGTACTTGAGCAATAATGAAAATAAAATTATTTTAAAAAAACCTGGAAAGATGTTGTGTGGAATTTGGAATTTCAATAATGTGATAAAATATGTATAATCTGTACTTAACAAAAATTAAAATATAAAAATGTAATATATATATATATATATAATCTGAATAAAAGTATAAATCCAAGAGTATGAGTCATTTGGAATATGAATAAAATGAAAGAAGAAAAATTAAAATGCAATATGAAAGGAAGAAAAAGAAAGCAAGCAAAAGAACCTAAATAAATGAAAAGAAGAAAGAGAAATAAAAAACATGCAAATTCAGATGAAGAACAATGTGAAATTTGTCTCAGCTCTTGGTGTTCACCTTCTGCCTTCTTTCTGAATCTGTCTGTGATGTTGTCTCAGACTCCAGGTCTTACTATGTTTCTTTTGTTAGGTGGGTGAGGGGGTTGGCGGGAAGCCCTCTGCTGGTGGTTGTTAAGCCTGCCTGGAAGGTTTGGTAGATCATCTGGGTTCCTGCAAAGAGTGGGAGTTTGGGCTCTGGTTTTCCTTTCCCGTGGTTCGACAAAGAAGTGGGCTCAGCCCTGGCTGGCATAGCTCAGTGGATTGAGCGCAGGCTGCAAACCAAAGCCTTGCAGGTTCAATTCCCAGTCAGGGTACATGCCTGGGTTGCAGGCCATGACCCCCAGCAACCGCACACTGATGTTTCTCTCTCTCTCTCTCTCTATCTCCCTCTCTTCCCTCTCTGAAAATAAATAAATAAAATCTTTAAAAAAGAAAGAAGTGGGCTCAATCTGGGCTGCAATAATCACATGTGCACAGTTTCCAGCCCACACCCTCAGAGCACTGTGCAGCCCACACTCTCCACTCTGAACATTGTGCCAGGCTAGTGCTGATAGACCATCTTGCTTTGCACTCTTTTGATCAATCCATGGGGTGCACTGAGTGAGAGCAAATCCCATTCACCATCCTCCTTCCTTGATGGCTGGGCAGCTGGGCTGCAAGGTCCCTCCTCAATGTGCCTCAGTTCCCCTTTTGAAAAAGGTATCTTTAGGTGCTACTGCCCTCCAAGCCACTGCCTGGCTTTCCACAAACTCCAACTCTCTGAGAAGTCCAGAGTCTATCTCAGACATGGCCAGTCATGGCACACCTCTTCTCTCAGCTCCAGGTACCACCAGTATCCTCTGCACTCTATGGCACTGTCCCTCCTGGCAAATGCTATCCTGGCTTGAGTGGGCTACCAACTGTGTGTGCCTGCACACCTTTTGTTTCTCCCCCTGAGACTTTACATATTCAAGTCTCTCCTGGTGTTGGTGTGTGATTTGCCTGTCCTGGCATGGGAGGTAGCCTCAAGGCTGCTACTACTGACCTGGCTCTCCTCCAAGGTCTTTTCTGAGGCAGCCATTGTTTCTGGTGCCCTGTCCAGGGACTTTCTCCATCCACCTATAAAACATCCTTACCACCCTTTTTGAAGTGTCCTTTGGCTTCCAAACTCCTTATCAACAAAGATTCTGTTGGCTATTCACTTTGTCCTTCAGAAGATCTACTAAGTGTCCTAGTTGGGTGCATGAGAAAGTAGGCTCAGTCCCCACCTACTTTGCCACCAACTTCTATACCCCCCCATTTTCTCTTTCTTTCTTGAGTTAAGTGAGGAAAACACTTCTTCCCAAAGAAGCCCATTCAAGAGCCTTCTTCTTGGAATGATACAATATGTTACTTCCCCACATTTTCTTTGACAGCTCATAAACTGGTCTGCATTTTCACATCTTTGCACCTTGGTTTCTCAGAAACTTTTAGTTACTATCTTATTGCATATTATGTGCATTATACATCTTGCATAATGCACACCCATGTTTTTGTGTGTGTGTTATACACAGGATTATTTTACCCCTACTATACCCATGGTGTGTAATCATTATACCCATATATAATGTGCATCCTTATTTTATCCTCAAAAATTTGTGCAAAAGTGCACATTATATACAGAAAAATATGGTATGTGTGCATGTATGTGTGTATAACCAATATTTCAAGTGGCTTTGTCCATGAGTCCATCATACATGTTCCCTGATGGCCCTTTCTCTGTTTTCCTGCATCATCCTTTTACCCCCTCCCCTCTGGTTACAATCAGTTTATTCTTCGTTTCAATGTCTCTGGTTATATTTTGCTTGCTTGTTTTGTTAATTAAGTTCCACTCATAGGTGAGATCATATGATATTTATCTTTCACTGCCTGGCTTATTTCATTTAGCATAAAGGTCTCCAGATCCATCCATGCTGTCACAAAGGGCAGGAGCTTTAAGGGGATAGTGTGGAGGGTCGGAGTCACAGAGGGGTGGGGCAGGGAGCATGGTGAGGCAAGACAACTATAGTTGAATAACAGTTAAAATATACTTATTAAAAACTTAAATTATATAAATATAAAATACACTAATTACATTAAAAACAAAGCTAATATACTAAACACTTATCACTTCCTAAACATATTTCAAGTAGCTAAATAAAACAAATTATCTTTCTATGTTACATATTAATTAAGAAAGAAAATTACCTGTGCAAAATGAATTATACTGATAAAAAAGTAGAAACTTGTTATCTTATTTTCACATAAATGTCCCCATCCCTTCTTTTAGTTAGTAAGGAGAAACATTGGTGAGGCCTTCATATGAAAGCAGTGTGAATCTAAGCTCACCCCAATTATCAGAGCTGAAGCCCAAAGAAGAATGAGCTATTGTTAACTTCAGCCCAATTTTCTCTCCATAGCACTATACTCCATGGTAATTATCATGTTCATTCACAAGAAATTTCAAAAACATCCAAAATTCACACTGCATCACCCACAACTAGTATCTGTAAGTGTACATGAAAACATAATGTCTCAGTTCTATTTACAGATTTATTTACTTATTTAAGAGTTTTTTTTTGCCAGGGGAAGGGAGGAAGAAGAGAGGAAGAGAAACATCAATGTGTGTTTGCCTCCCATGTACCCCATACTGGGGACCTAGCCCATAACTCAGGCATGTGCCCCAACCAGGAACTGAGCTGGCCACCCCCTGGTACACAGGCCAGTGCACAAACAACAAAGCCACACAAGGCAGGGATACAGATTTATTTTTAATTAATTAATTAATTTTTATTTTTAAATTATAGTTTCCATACAATAGTTTCAGATGTACAGAATAGTTATTAGACATTTATGTACCTTACAAAGTGATCCTGCTAATAAATCTAGTGCCCATCTGGCACCACTCATAGTTCTTACAACATTATTAACTGTCATTTACAGATTTCTTAACAAACACTGTATTATTCTAAATTCACCTTTCCATGTCAAAGTGATATGAATTCAAATTTCTTAATAGCAGAAATAGTTCTGTAGCCAGATAAAATATAGATCTTTTAAGAAATAATGAGGGGAAATTGTGCAAGATGGCAACAAGGTAGGTGGGAGCTGAGCCCAGTTCTCCCTGTGCCTAGCTGGAACATCTAGCTGATCTTCCGAGGGACAGAGTGAACAGCCAACAGAATCCCAGCTTATATGAAGTTTGGTGGCCAAAAATTATACAGGACATTGAAAAACAGACAGTGAGGAGATTGTACAGGGATGGTAAGGTCCCTAGGATCTGCATAGGGACCTAGGCCACCATGGCCCCCAGCCCAGTGCCTGCCACAAGATATGAAAGGAAAGTTAGACCAGCTCCCTCCCCTGCCAAATCAGGAAGGGCAGCCCAGAACCAAGAGGGACCTGGATGCTGGAAGTTTCTGGGGAGAATAGAGGTGAAGTGGGAGACACACAGGGGTGATACACATCCACTTGGACTATGGACTATGGACGCCAACATCAGAGTAATTGGGGTGCCAGGCAAAACCTGGAGAAGGAAGGAGTTGGGCCATGTCGGACCTTGACTCAGTTAGTCTCTGGACTGGTTGTAAAGTTGGGCTGTGTGAATACTCATGACCTTTTTAAGAACAGTGGACAGCTGCTTTGTAAGGAACTCTTGATCAGTGGCTGGCTCACCCCCAGGGTGATTGAGCAGCTCATGCCCAGAGACTGAGTGGCTAAGTGTAACCAGTTGCCAGAACTTGATTCAAGCTGTGCCCCCAGGAGCTAAGTGACTGAAGGAAACAGCACACCCAAACTTGTTAGCTCATGAAGGTCCTGGGCCAGAGGCTGGGCAACTGTGAATATTATGGCCCAGACCTGGTCGCTATCCTCTCAAATACATAGGAAAGGAGAAAAGAGAAGCCCAGCCACCCTCTTCCTGTGACATCCAGGAAGAGCAGCAGATTGTGCTGAACAGGTTTAAAGTCACCAGAAGGCTTATTTTTTCTTTCCTCTCTTTTTTTTCTTCCCCCAAGTGGAGCCAATAAAGTGTGGAGGTACAAAGGGTCCAGAGATAGATCTAGAGAGCAGCACAAGGCTAATCATAAAAATTGAGAAACTGAGACAAATGTCACCTTGCTATCCCATAGAGCTGGCACTTTATTGTTTATGTGTATTATCATTATTTTTTCATTCATTTACTACTTTTACTTTATTGGTATTTTTTATTTCTCTTCCTTATGCTTAGTTTTCCTCATTTTATTTCTCTGTTTAATTACATTGTATGACTGCTTTTCCTTATTCTCTCTTTATTATATCTTAATTTTCCTTCTTTCAACTCAAGTTCCAATAACACTACTCTTGATCATGAACTTTCTAGTGTGGTCATCCAAATCATATATTTCTTGTCATATTATTGTTGTTCCAGTACTATTGTAAATAACTACTGTTCCATACAATTGTACATACTACACGGCAACTCTCCGTGATATTAGCCCATTTCACTTTGTTCCTGAGCATTATTATTGTTGTGGTTAACTCTGTTCTCTCTCACACTATGCCTGTTTTCTATCCTTTACTCTCACTATATCTCATAATCTAAATTTGCGTGAGTACTCTGTTTTCTGAATTCAACTCACAAGCCACCTCCCTTCTAACAACAGTCTTACCTCTCACCTTTTATACAAAGTGGCTAGTTGGGTGAAATATCGAAGTTAATGCTATACTTATCCAAAGAATCCCCCATCTCTTCTCTACTTGCTGATATTTAAAACACCATAAAATCCTCCCTCACTGTCTTAATCCATTTTGCCTACCCCCTGCCACTGATAACATACAAAACAGGTGGGAGCTGTGAACATTAGTATACCTGCTGGAGGAGAGAAACCACCAAAAAAGGAACCACAGAAAGGTAACAAACCATACAACAAGAGAGCCAACACAAACAGAAGAAAGGACAAATCTAGAGCATCCAGAGAAGATAAGAGACCACATCATTGAACCCCATAGAATTCCTACCGAAGTTCAGTCTACAAAGACAGCTAGCAAAGGGAAACATCAGGAATCCCAGACGCAAATGAAAAGAATCACCTAAAATGGGGAGACAAAAAAGAACATGCAGTCAAAAGATATGTAAGAGTCTCCACTAAAAGACCTAAATGAAATGGAGGTAACCAAGCTATCAGATATTGGATTCAATATAATGGTTATAAAGATAGTCAAGGAACTCACAAACAACTTCAAGGAACTGAGTAAGAACTACATCAGCATGAAGGAGGAAATAGAAACTATAAACAAAAACAAGGAAGAATGAACAATAAAACCTTGGAAGTAAAAACACACTAGAAGGAATTATAATCAGGCTCCATGAAACACAAGATTAAATCAGCAAGCTGGATAACAAGGTAGAAAAAAAGGCAGAGAAAGAGCAAGAAAAGGAAAAGAGACTCAGAAAGAACAAAGAGGTGGTAAGGGAACTGCAAGACAATATAAAATGAAATAATATCCATATAATAGGGATACCAGTAGGAGAAGAAGAGCAAGGGATCAAAAACCTGTTTGAAACCATCATTACATGATGGAAAACTTCCCTAATTTGATGAGAGAAAAAGTCACACAAATCCAGGAAACACAGAGAGTCCCAATCAGGGGGAATCCAAAGAGGCCCACCCACTTCAAGACACATCATAATTAAAATGGCAAAATTCCAAGACAAAGAAAGAATCTTAAAGGCAGCAAGAGAGAAACAGGAAGTATCAGACAAGGGAGTCCCGATAAGGCTAGCAGCTGACTTTCAATGGAAATGCTCCAAGCCAAAAGAGAATGGCAAGAAATATTCCAAGTAATGAGAACCAGAGGGGCACAACCAAAGCTGCCTTACCCAGCAAGGCTCTCAATCAAGATGGAAGGCCAAATAAGGAGCTTTCCAGACAAAAGAAGTTTAAAAGAATACACAACCACCAAACCAGCTCTGTAAGAGATGGTAAAGGGACTGCTTTTAAAAGGGAAGTAAAAGAGTGAGGGAGAGAGTAACACAGGTATAAAAAAACGGCATTGCACAAGTACTAATCAATAATAAACTTAAACATAAATGGATTACATGCTTCAATCAAAAGACATAGAATAGATGAATGGATAAGAAATCATGACCCACACATATGCTGCCTACAAAAGATACCCACCACTTTTATTCTGGCCTGCCACAGAAAAAAAAAAAAAAACCCTACACAGACTGAAAGTGAAGGTCTGGAAACAAATTTTCCAAGCAAATGAACAGGAGAAAAAAAGACAGAGTAGCAATACTCATATCAGACAAAATAGACTTCAGAAAAAGTGCCATAAAAAGAGACCCAGAAGGTCACTTCACAATATTCAAATGAAAAACCCATCAAGAAGACATAAACATTGTACTAATTTAAGCATCCAATATAGGAGCACCCACATACATGAAGAAAATCTTGGACGACTTCAAGAAAGATATTGACAGCAACACAATTTTAATAGGGGATTTCAACACTGCAATGTTAAAAAATAAATAGATCTTCCAAACATTAAATCAAAAAAGATATTATGGCATTGAACAGTGCCCTAGATCAAAGGGACTTAACTGATATACATATAGAGCCTTTCATCGCAAAGAAGCAACATACACATGCTTTTCAAATGAAAATGGAACATTTTCAAAGATAGACCATAAGATAGGACACAAACCACAACAGATTAAAAAAAAATAAAATCATATCAAGCATTTTCTCTGACCACAAGGGACTGAAACTAGAAACCAACTTCAAGGGAAAAATTAAAAAACTGAAGCCCTTATTTAATCTCATGGATATTGAATAGCATGCTATTAAACAATAAACAGGTCAAAAATGAGATCAAGGAAGAAATAAGAAAGTTTCTGGAAACAAATGAAAATGAACTCAAAAAAAATCCAAAATTGATGGGACACAGCAAAGACAGTCCTGAGACGGAAGTTCATAGCTATACAGGCCTACCTAAAATAGATAGAAACATTTCAAATAAACAACCTAACCCTACACCTACAAGAACTCAAGGAACAACAACAAAGACAGCCCAGAGCAAATAGAAAGAAGGAAATTACCAAGATCAGAGCACAATCAAATGACATAGAAAGTAAAAGCACAATTCTAAGGATCAATAAACCCAGGACCCAACTCTTTGATAAGATAAACAAAATCAACAAGACTTTAAGCAGGCTCATCAGGAAAAAAAGTGAGAGGACTCAAATAAACGCAATCAGAAATGAAAGAGGAGAGATTAGAATGAATACCACAGAAATACAAAGGATTGTAATACATCACCAGAAAGAACTATATGCCAAGAAATTTGAAAACTTAGGTGAAAAAGAAAAAATCCTAGAAAAATATATCTTCCAAAACTGAATGGAACAGCACACAGAAAGCCTGAACAAACCAATAACAGCAGATGAAATTGAAGAATTAATCAAAAAACTCCCAACACACAAAATCCCTTTGACAAGAGAGTTCAAAAGGAGAATTCTACAAAACATTTAAGGAAGAGCTAACCCCTATCCTTCACAGACTATTCCAAAAAATCCAAAAAGAGGGAAGACTCCCAAACTCTTTTTATGAAGCCAGCATCATCCTAATCCCAAAACCAGATAAAGACACAACAAAGAAAGAAAACTTCAGGCCAATATCACTGATGAACATAGATGCTAAATTCCTAAACAAAATATTAGCAAACCTCATTCGGAAATACATTAAAAAGATCATACACCATGAACAAATGGGATCATCCCAGGGATGCAAGGATGGTACAATATTATCAAATCAATACACATAATACATCACATAAAAGCAAAGACAAAAATCACATGACCATATCAATAGATGCAGAAAAAAGCATTTGATAAGGTAAAGCACCCATTTATGATTAAAACCATCACTAAAATGGGAATAGAAGGAACTTTCCTCACATAATAAAGGCATATATGAGAGACCTACAGGCCAATGAGAGACCAACTCATTGAATGAGTTGAGACCAACTCATGAATGAGAGGCCAATATCATTCTCAATGGCCAAAAACTAAAAACTTTCCCACCAAGATCAGGAACAAGACAACAATCTTCACTTTCACCACTTCTATTTAACATAGTATTGTGAGTCCTAGCCACAGCAATCAGACAAGAAAAGGAAATAAAAGGCATCCAAATTGGAAAAGAAGAAACAAAACTGTCATTGTTTGTAGATGACATGATAGTGCACATAGAGAAACCCTTTAGACTCCACCAAAAAACTGCTCAACCTAATAAATGAATTTGGCAAAACAGCCAGATACAAAGTAATATTCAGAAATCAAAGGCATTTTTGTACACCAACAATGAAATATCAGAAACATAAATCAGGGAAAAAAATCCCATTTGATGTAGCAACAAGAAAAATAAAATACCTAGCAACAAACCTAATCAAGGAGGCAAAAGACCTATATTTAGAAAACTACACAACACTGAAGAAAGCAATTAAGGAAGACACAAACAAATGGAAGCATATACCATGTTCATGGATTGGAAGAATTAACATCATCAAAATGTCCATACTACCCAAAGCAATTTATAGATTCAATGCAATTCCTATTAAAGTACCAATGACATATTTCACAGATATACAACAAACATTTCAATAATTTATATGGCACTATAAAAGACCCCGAATACCTTCAGCAATTTTGAGAAAGAACAAAGTAGGAGGGGTCACAGTACCTGATATCAAACTCTATATTAAAAGGCCATTATAATTGAAACAGCCTGGTACTGGCCTAAGAACAGACACATGGACCAATGAAACAGAATAGAGAGCCTTGAAATAAACTGAAATTTCTACAGTCAATTAATATTTTGACAACATGGACAGCGACATAAAATGGAGCAAAAAATGTCTCTTCAACAAATGTTTTTGGGAGAGCTGGACAACTACATGCAAAAAAATGAAACCTGATCACCAATTTATACCATACACAAAAATAAACTCAAGGTGGATAAAAGAGTTCAATCCAAGTTTTAACACCATAAAAGTCCTTTAGGAGAACACAGGAAGGAAAATCTCAGATATTCCATGGAGCAATATTTTGACTGATACATTCCCTAGAGCAAGGGACATAAAGGAAAGAATAAACAAATGGGATCTCATCAAAATAAAAATCTTCTGCATGACTAAGGAAAACAGCATTAAAATGAAAAGAGAACCAACTGTATGAGAAAACATATTTGCCAATGATACCTCAGATAAGAGCTTGATCTTCAAAATATATACAGAACTCACACGACTCCACTCCAGGAAGACAAACAACCCAATTAAGAAATGGGCAAAGTACCTGAACAGACATTTCTCCAGGGAGGACATACACAAGGGCCAAGAGAAATAGGAAAGGATGCTCAGCATCTCTAACCATCAGAAAGATGCAAATTAAAATGACAATGAGATGTCACTTTACACAGCTCAGAATGGCCATCATAAACAAATCAACAAATAAGTGTTGGAGAGGATGTGGAGAAAAGGGAACCCTAGTGCACTATTGGTGGGAATGCAGACTGGTGCAGCCACTGTGGAAAACAGTATGGATTTTACTCAGAAAACTATAAATGGAACTGCCATTTCACCAGGCAATTCCACTGCTGGAATTATAGCATAAGAATATTGAAACACCCATTCAAAAGAACCTATGCACCCCAATGTTCCTGGCAGTGCAATTTACAATAGCCAAGTGCTGGAAGCAATGCCTGTCAGTAAATGGATGGATCAGAAAACTACGGTAAATTTCCAAGATGGAATACTACTCAGCAGAAAGAAAGAAGGAGCTCCTACCCTTTGCGATCTCATGGATGGATCTGGAAAACATTATGCTATGTGAAATAAGCTAGGTGGTGAAAGACAAGTACCATATGGTCTCACCTATAATTGGAACATATTCATTCAACAACCAAGAAAAAATATAACCAGATGCAAAATTGATTCTTTATTTTAAAAAATTATTTCATTGTTCAATTACAGTTGTTTGTATTTTCCCCACCCATCTCCCCACCCCCTCCAAACCCACCTCCATTTCTTGCTCCCACCCTCCCCCTTGGTTTTGTCCATGTGTCCTTTATAGTAGTTCCTGAAATTCCTTCTCCCCACTGTCCCCTTCCCACTCCCCTCTGGCTATTGTTAGATTGTTCTTTATTTCAATGACTCTGGTTATATTTTGTTTGCTTTTTTCTTTTGTTGATTATGATCCAGTTAAAGGTGAGATCATATTGTATTTGTCCCTCACCACCTGGCTTATTTCACTTAGCATAATGCTCTCCAGTTCCATCCATGCTGTCGCAGTGTAGAAACTCCTTTTTTCTCTCTGCTATGTGGAATTCCATTGCGTAAATGTACCATAGTTTTTGATCCACTCATTTGCTGATGGGCACTTTAGGTTGCTTCCAGCACTTGGCTATTGTAAATTGTGCTGCTATGAACATTGGGGTGCATAGGTTCCTTTGGATTGGTGTTTCAGGGCTCTTAGGATATAATCCCAACAACAAATTGCTGGGTCAAAAGGTAGTTCCATTTTTAGTTTTCTGAGAAAATTCCATACTGTTTTCCACAGTGGCTGCACCAGCCTGCATTCCCACCAACAGTACACTAGGGTTCCCTTTTCTCCACATCCTCTCCAACACTTGTTTGTTGCTTTGTTTATGTTGACCATTCTGACAGGTGTGAGGTGGTATCTCATTGTGGTTTTAATTTGCATCTCCCTGATGGCTAGTGATGCTGAACATCTTTTCATGTCTCTCTGGGCCCTCTGTATATCCTCCTTGGAGAAGTGTCTGTTCAAGTCACGTGCAAAACTAATTCTCTTAAATTTGGATGAAAACATACTCTCATTGATGCAGGCCTTTTTTTTCTTCCAGTCCCTCTTTCACCTGTGCCTTCCAAATCAGTTTCCATGATTCATTTCTTACTCCTCTGTTTATGCTTAACGGTGCATTGCACTTTCTCATATGTGTCCTCTGGGGACATGCTTCTCTTCTGCCTCAGTTGTTATTATTGTTTTCTTGTCAGAGTCTGTGCAGAACCCTTCCTTCCTTTTCTGGTGTTTGAGAAGGGCACATGGAGCCTAACCAGGAAGTTTTTAAAAGCACCATTGAAGGGAGCCCAGGGTTACCCTCCCTGAACCATTTCATCTTGTCAGAGAGGAAAGGTGAGTGCTTCATATGTTGCTTTTATAGATATGTCTGTGCATGCTGCTTGGTTGCATCATGAACCAAGTTACTCATTACAGGACATGGTTCAATTTTCCTGACTTTCCTTTAACTATTGGTTGTCAGGTCTCCTAACAAGATCTCTTAGTGGCCTGGTTCCCTCATTTATTTGTAAAGATGATTTTATAATGATAAATTCCAAACTGATGGTAAGAGTTTACTTAGATATCAAGAGTAAAATATTCTTTGTAAATAACAAAATATAACTTCTTATTCTCAAAGACTGGCCATTTTAATTGTCCCTTCTAAAACCCAATGTGATGCATTATCTGTAAATTTCTTTTTTATTATTTCTAATTATGTGAAAATACCTTCAAAATAATAAAATTTTGATTTAAAGGAACAGGCAATTAAAAGGTTAAAAGCATAAAAAATGTCAGGATAAACCTGAAAATTTTGAGGTCAATATATTATATTTTAAACAGATCATAGTCAGTGAGTATCAAACTATAACTTCTCATTTAGGGTCAAACTATAAGTTCTGGTTTAAAACCAGGCTCACTTGGATAGAGAGGACCTCCTTTTTATTCTTTGTGTTTTCTGGTGAGGGACTCCCTGTGAATAGTTTACAACCTCTCTTTCTGCTACTCAGTGGTAGTGACATATCAGATTGCTGACTCAATTTTTTTCATTATGTTTCTCTCTGCCTTCTCTTTCTCCTTTCAGGTAGGGCTCAGGGGTGGAGTATACAGTAATTATTTAGGACTTTAACTAGCTGGACAAATTCCATCCAGAGAAATAATATTAACCAATTCACTTACCTAACGGACTTAAAGTCATGTTCTTTTACTAAATTTTATCAGAAATAAAGGTTATATTTTAATCTTCATTTGTTTGACTCACTTGGTATTCCCAAATGTGTGTTAGGCGAAGGTTGATTTTTACTGTGTACCCCTCACACCATAGCAGGTGCTATGCTAGATAACAATAACACAATAGAAACTTACAATATTTTCTCTTTTTTTAATATTTTATTTATTTATTTTTCAGAGAGGGAAGGGAGGGGGGAGAGAGAGAGAGAGAGAGAGAGAGAGAGAGAGAGAGAGAGAAACATCAGTGTGCAGTTGCTGGGGGTTATGGCCTGCAACCCAGAAATGTACCCTGGCTGGGAATTGAACCTGGGACACTTTGGTTCCCAGCCTGTGCTCAATCCACTGAGCTACGCCAGCCAGGGACAATATTTTCTGATAGAAGGAAGGGATGAGCACAGTTTAATATAGATGATTCAGTAACTATTTATTAGCAGTGTGTTTGGGGGAAAATTTGGCTTGATTTATTTGAGATTCAATTTCCTCATCTGTAGAGAGAGTATAACCCCTGTGTCACAGGTATAATGCAAGATCACAGATAATATTGATATAAACAAGTCTGGTAAATTCTAGAGCTAAATAAACCTCCTCCTAGCTTGTCTTCCTTGTATTAACACCTTCCATCCACATCAGGCATGTCCCTACCCTGATTATTAACTTCACTTACCATAATATTTTGTCTTTAGACATCGATTAGGTGCATAGCCATGAACTCCAATTCTTAAATTTGATATCGCAAAATATTGCTATCAATCTTAGATTTCATCTATAAATTATTACCTCTTACTCTCCTTGGATTGTTTCTCCAGAGAGTTTCTGTCATTGACCATCTCTTGCCTATATTTCCACCTAGAGTTGAGTCATATTTCCCTAGTATTGTGCTTTCCTCAACTTCCTAAACATATGCATGTATGTATATACATATACACACATAGATATACATATATGTATGCAATATACATATAGATACACATGTACTATGCAAATACATATATATTCATATATGAAATAATGTCCACTAGATAGAATGTTAAGCTTATTTTTTCTTTTTAAATAAAAAGTATATAATATTTTAATCCAATGCCTGTCATATGAGTTAGTTTCAAATAAAAATTTATAACCTTAAATCCTCATATTCCAAGTCACTTGGAAAAGGTAGCTGAAAGCTTCACTTATTCAACTTATTTAGAGATACTTCTGGATAAAAAATGATGGAGAGGAACACCAAACACTGCCCCAAAATTTCAGCAAGGGCCTTTCTCTGACAGGTGCAGTAGGTCCAGAAGAACTTTGTCAGACTCAAAACTGCATTGAGACTTGGAAGCCTAACTGGCTCATTAACAATAGAGTATGGTGGTAAGTAATTACTAAGGAGAGAGAAGCACTTAACAAATAAGAAATAATTCAGCATGTTTTTTGTTTTATTTGATAGTGCCTTTGAGTCATTTGACAAAAAATTCACCAGGAAACATACAATATGGCACATATTGACTGCCATCTAGTGTAAAAAATAGTGGTTTTAATATTACTGAAAGTAGATGCAAATGCAGATGTGTTCTGAGGACAGAACAATATTTCTTTGACACTTTTGAGTGAAAACACTTATGTCCCATGTACATGAGGTCAGTTATGTCACCTGTACAATTTGACTTGAATGTTTTCTTTCCTTTGTATTCTTAGGCAGAATATTGGAGGCTGTTCTGGTGACAGAATAACAGTCTGTAAGATCTAATGTGGAAAGAGATTGCATCCTTGACCTTGGTAACACATGCCAGGTCTTATCAACCCTCATTGCCAGGTTTGCCAGTCAGTTCATTTTATTTGTCCTCAGATAATATGGAGGCTAGTGATGTGTCCTGTGAGCAGATTCTCAGAGATACATGGGTTTTACCATGTGGAGGGCTGGTTGGGAAGCATGTCTAAATCTTCCTTTGTCTTGGCAGAGTCCCTTTAAGAATATGAGGGTGTACACATAAAAAGATATACGTATACATATATATATATGTGTGTGTGTGTGTGTGTGTGTGTGTGTGTGTGTGTGTGTATACTGCTGTCAGAGTAGAATTCACAAATGATGTTTCTAGGTTCACTGGGTCTTTGAATCAGTAGTACTACAGAGGATACTGCATTCATTAGATGTCTGAAACATGACAAAAAGAAATACAGAGCCAGTTCCAGTCAAGGGCTTTGTAAGTACCTTAATCTATAGAGGGGGTTGGAGCTCCAAGGAGTATTCTGAACTAATAATCTGAATATCCACAGGTGAGCACTATTATTATCTCCACAATATAAAATCAAAACAGTCTGGTACTGGCATAAGAATAGACACACAGATCAATAGAACAGAATAGAGAGCCCAGAAATAAACCCATGTTGATATGATCAGTTAATATTTGACAAATGGGGCAGGAACATAAAATTGAATAAAAATAGCCTCTTTAATAAATGGTGTTGGGAGATCTGGACAAGGAAAGAAAGAAGAAAGAAAGAAAAGAAGAAAGAAAGAAAGAAAGAAAGAAAGAAAGAAAGAAAGAAAGAAAGAAAGAAAGAGAGAGAGAGAGAAAGAGAGAAAGAAAGAAAGAAAGAAAGAGAGAAAGGAAAGAAGAAAGAAAGAAAGAAAGAAAGAGAGAAAGGAAAGAAGAAAGAAAGAAAGAAAGAAAGAAAGAAAGATAAAGAGAGAACAGAAAGAAAGAAAGAGAGAGAGAAAAAGAAAGAAGGAAAGAAAGAAAGAAAGAAAGAAAGAAAGAAAGAAAGAAAGAAAGAAAGAAAGAAAGAAAAGAAAGGAAGGAAGGAAAAGGAAGAAAGGAAGAGAAAGAAAGAAGAAAGAAAGAAAGAAAGAAAGAAAGAAAGAAAGAAAGAAAGAAAGAAAGAGTAGCCCACCAACTTACACCATACACAAACATAAACTGAAGATGGATAAAAGACTTGGATATAACTTGTGACACAATAAAACTCCTAGAGGAAAACATAGGTAGGAAAATTTCAGATATCCCATGCAGCAATATTTTCGCCTATACATACCCTAGGGAAAGGGACATAAAGGAAAGGGTAAACAAATGGGACTACCTCAAAGTAAAATCTTCTGCATGTTTAAAGAAAACATCAAACAAATGGAAAAGTAACCAACTGTATAAGAAAACATGTGTGCAAATGATATGTCTGACAAGGGTTTGATCTTCAAAATATATAAAGAATGTACACGACTCTACTCCAGGAACAAAAATAACCCAATTGAAAAATAGTCAAAGGACCTGAATAGACAATTCTCCAAGGAAGACATACACAGGGCCCAGAGACATAGGAAAGGATGCTCAGCATCACTAGCCAGCAAAGACAAGCAAATTAAAACCACAGTGAGATGCCACTTCACACTGGTGAGAATGGCAATCATAAACAAATTAACAAGCAAAAAGTGCTGGTGAGATTGTGGAGAAAAGTAAAACACAGTTGGTGGGAATGCAGCAATGTGGAAAACACTATGGAGTTTCCTCAGAAAACTAAAAATGGAACTGCCTTTTGACCGTGCAATTCCACTGCTCAGACTATACTGTAAGAATTCCAAAACACCAATTCAAAAGAACCTATGCACTCCAATATTCACAGTGTTCAACAGTGTTATTTACAATAGCCAAGAGCTGGAAACAGACTAAGTGCCCATCAGTAAATGAATGGATAAAAAAAAACTATGGTAAATTTACCCAGTGGAGTACTATGCAACAGAAAGAAAAAAAGAACTCCTACCCTTCACAATAGCATGAATGGAATTGGAGAGCATTATGCTAAGTGAAATAAGCCAGGAGGTGAAAGACAAATACTATATGATCTCACCTATAAGTAGAACTTAACAAAGCAAACAAATAAGCAAAATAGAACCAGAGACTTGGAAATAAAGGAAAAATGGGCAGTGTCCAGAGAGGAAAGAGGCATAACATGGGAAAAAAGGGAAAGGGGCAAGTCAAGTAACATGAATAGAGGACTCACGGACTTGGAAAATGTGGGGGATTGACTGTGGGAGTGCGGCAGGGACAAGGTGGGAGTGAGCGTTGGGGAAAGAGGCAGAACAACTGTAATTCAACAATAAAAAGTGATATCAAAAATATATTATTTATAACAATTTGCCAAAGAACACAGAACTAAATAGCAGAATAAGCAGTAGAAAAGCTGGTAGGTTAAGGTTCATGTTTACTACTTAGATACACACATTGACCACTCTTACAGGAACTTAGTGATTGTAGCAGAGGTAACCTGGAACAGTAGCGTGTGTGCAAGAACTGTCCCAGAACAGACTTGACTAAAATAAAGACATCTGTGGATGTTCGAGGACTCTGATAGCTAGTGAACTTGGAAGATCAATTTGATTGAGAACAGTAGAGCTTGTGAAATAAACTTGATACTTAGCAGCACAAACAGAACACGTCTCTGTGTTACAAGAGTAGACACCAAGACCGTGGTGTTTAGAATATAATATTCTTAAAGAGCTACAGAAATGTTTTGTAGGACTATCTTTAAATTTAATTAATTTAGGGACATGCAATAAATGTACTTCATACAAAATTTCAAGGCCACAAAACAGAACAGAGTGAAGTAGTACTTCTCCCACCTATAACCTCAGGCACCCAGTGTTTATCCCTGAGCTTAGGCACCATTGTTGGTCCAGGGACACATTCAGGAATGCCTTACACATATACAAACACATTTCAATGGATGTTTCTTTGCAATGCAGATGGTGAAGCACTATACCTATGGTTCTGTACCTTCCTTTGTTCCCTTCTAAGAGCTACAAGATTATTCAAAACAAATTGCTTCTTCCTTTTGCACGGCTGAATATCATGCTATTTATGAATGTACTATGTGTTATTTAAGTCCCCTATTGATGAATATTTTATCTGTTTCCAGGGGAAGTAGAAGATGGTGGTGAGGTAGGTGGAAGCTGAACCCACTTGTTCATGCATCCAATTAGGGCATCTAGCCAATCTTCTGAAGAGCAGAGTGAACAGTCAATGGAATACCAGCTTATATGAAGTTTGAAAGCCAAAGAGTTTAGAGGACATTTTAAAAAAAGATGGTAAGGAGATTGTGGAGGCCCATGGTAAGTTCCCTGGGACCTGCACCATGACTATGGCTGCTGAGGTCCAGGGCCTGGCAACAGGTACCATGACTGCTGCAGAGCTTTGGAGGAAAGCGGGGTCAGTGATTGTAACTTTGCACCTTCCTCCTTTCCCAGTGCAAGGAAGCCACTCCCACACCAGGAGAGACCTGGATGCTTAAAGTCACTGAGGGGATAAAGAAACAGTAGGAGACACAAAAAGGTGGCATTTACCCACTGGAGCTGTGGTTGCCAGCTAGGACAGTACCAGAGAAATTAGGGAGCCAGTTGATACCTGGAGAGAAGAGTTGGGCTACAACTTACCCTGGTCCAGACAGTCAGGGAACTGGTCAGAGAGTCTGGCTGTGTGAAAATCCAGGTGCTTGTTAAGAATAGCTAACCACAAACAAGGGGAATTTGCTCAGAAAAAAGGTGCTCAGCTGCTGTTTAAGGAATTCTTGTGGGCCAGTGCCTGGGTCAGCATAGAGGAAGGAGGAGGGGCATGAATTGCTCCAAATCAGGGCACCTTATGGACTGACTGAAGTGGGGCAGCATGGGCTCAGAGGGGTAGTAGTCCCCAGAGAGACTTAATTTTAACAGGGGAAATAACCAGCAACTAAACAGCCCTGAAGAGACTTGGCAGGTACTCAGCACCCAGACCAGAAAATGGGGAGGAGGGTCTGAGTTGCACCCATCAGCACACCTCACAGAGTAATCAAAGGGTGGCTGGCACAAGGTGAATTGAAGGCAGTGGACTGGTACATATGGACCCTAGGGCCTCAGAGCACTCTGAGGGCTTGGGCTGGAGGCTGGACCCCTGTGAATATTGGAGCCCAGATCAGACTGAGTCCCCAACACAGAACCAAAAAATGGAAACAAAATGGAGCCCAACCCCCCTCTTCCTGCAGCATCCAGGAAGATCAGCAAAACCTGCTTGGTAGGTTTAAAGTCAGTAGGAAGCTTTTCATTTTTTCTAACAAGTGTAAGACAATAAGACCTGGAGCTGTGAAAGTATCACAGACACATACAGAGAGAGATCAGAAGGCTAATGCCAACAACTGAGACAAAATTGACTTTGCTATCCAAAAGAACTTGAATTTTATTTTTTACTTTTCATTTTCATTTTTTGTTATTATTAATTTTTGTTATTTTTTATTTTCCTTCCATTTAGTTTTCTGTATTTTGTTTGTTTGATTTCATTGTTTGGTTTTCTTTGTTTTCCCTTCCATATTGCATTTTAATTTCTCTTCCTTCACTTCACTCATATTCCAATAACACAGTATTCTTGGTCTTTGACTTTTTATTCTTTTTTATTAAGATCATATATTTCTTGTCATATTATTGTTGTTTGATATTACTGTAAATACCAGACAGCACCCCTCCCTGGTCTTGGGCCATTTCACTATCTTCCTGAGTTTTATTACTGTTGTGGTTAACTTAATTCTCTCTCACACTACATCAAGTTTCTATCCCTTACTCTCACTATATCTCACCATCTAACCTAACATAAGTGCTCTGCTTTCCGGAGACAGCTCACATTCTTTTTCCCCACTAATAAGAGTCTTATCTCTTTTTCACTTTTTATAAAAAGTGGATCGTTGGGTGAAATATCACAGTTATTACTGTACTTCTCTAAAAGATCTCCTATATGTTCTCTACTTATTGGCACTTTAAATCCCATAAAATACTCTTCCACTGTCATAATCCATTCTGCCTTCTCCCTGCCCCAGATCACATACAAGATAAGGTAGGAGTTGTGAATACCAATAAACCCACTAGAGGAGAAAACTCACCAAAAAAGGATCCATCAATGACTAAAACCCAAGTGCTAAGAAGAGAGCTCACACAAACAGAATAAAGGGCAACCATAGAGTATCCCGACAAGGAGAACAAAGAGACCACAACACTGAATCCAATATAAATCCTACCATAGAAGGTCATTAGCAAAGCAGAACATTGGGAATCACAGAAACAAACAAAAAGATTTACCTACAATGGGGAGACAAAGAAAGAACCTGCAATCAAAAGGAATGGAAGACTCTCAAGTAAAAGAGCTAAATGAAATGGAGGCAAGCAAACTCTCAGGTATAGAATTAAAGGAATGGTGATAAGGATGCTCAAGGAACTCATAAACAACCACAAGGAACTGAGTAAGAAATATGACAGTATGATAAAGAAATAGAAACTATAAACAAGGACCAGGAAGAAATGAAGAATACAATTTCTGGAAAAAATAAACAAACACTAGAATTACAAGCAGGTTAGATGAAGGAGAGGACCAAATTAGTGAGCTGGAAGACAAAGTAAAAAAGAAACACCCAGGTAGAGCAGATGCATGAAAAAAGACTAAAAAATATGAAGATAGCTTAAGGCAACTGCAAGATAATATGAAACACACACACACACAAAATTCAAATCATAGCAATACCAGAAGGAGAATAAAAGGAGAAAGGGATAGAAACCCTCTTTGAATAAATAATGACAAAAAAACTTTCTTAACCTGGAGAGCAGAAAAACCACACAAGTGAAGGAAGCACACAGGGTCCAAATCAACATGAATCCAAAGAGGCCAACTCCAAGACACATCTAAAATAAAGACAAAGTTTTATCTTTAACTTTTATTTAACTTAAATAAAGTTTTAAAGACAAAGAGAGAATCTTAAAAGCAACAAGAGAAAACAAGAAGTAACAAAGGGTGCTCTGATAAAGCTAGCAGCTGATTTCTCAACAGAAATACAATAAGCCAAAAGGGAATGGCAAGAAATATTCCAAGTAACAAAAAACAGAGTCTTGAAACCAAGACTAAACTATCCAGAAATGTTCTGAAACTAGAAGGCAAAATAAGATGTTTCCTATACGTAAGTTGCTCAAAGATTACACCTCCACCAAACCAGCACTGCAAGATATGCTAAAGGGACAGCTTTAAGAAGAGTAAGAAAAAAAGTGAGAAAAAGAGGAACACAGGTACAAATGAAATAAAATGAATAATAATGTATCAATAATAACATTAAACATAAATGAATTAAATGCTCCAATCAAAAGAAAGAGGGGAGATGAATGGATAACAAAATATGACATGAAGATATGCTGCCTGCAAGAGACCCAGCTCAGAAAAAGATAAGTACACAGAATGAAGGTGAAGATTTGGAAAAAATATTCCAAGCAAATGGACAGGAAAAAAGCTGGGGTAGTCATACATATATCAGAAAAAAATAGACTTCAAAACAAGAGCCATAAAAAAGGACACTGAAGGACACTTTGTAATACTCAAGGGAAGAATCCATGGAGAAGACACAAACATTGTAAACATATGTGCACTCAACATAGTAGCAGCCAAATGCATAAGGACAATCTTGAAGGACTTCAAGAAAGATATTGACAGCAACACAATTATAGTAGGGGATTTCAACACCCCACTGTCATAAATGAAGAGATCTTCCAAACAAAATATCAACAAATATACCATGGCATTAAACAATGTCCTAGATCAAATAGACTTAACTGATATATACAGAGCCTTTCATTTGAAAGAAGCAACACACATGCTCTTTTCAAATGCACATGGGCCATTTTCAAAGGTAGACCACATGGTAGGACACAAAACAAGCCTCAACAAATTCAAGAAAATTGAAATCATAACAAGCATTTTCTCTGACCACAAGGCACTGAAACTAGAAACCAAACTCAAGAAAAAAGCTAAAAAACACCCAAACTCATGGGGATTTAATAGCATGCTATTAAAGAACAGGTTAGGGAAGAGATCAAGGGAGAAATCAAAAAGTTTCTGGAAACAAATAAAAATGAGCTCACAACAACCAAAACTTATGGGACACAGTGAAGGCAGTTCTGAGAGGAAAGTTCATAGTTCTATAGGCCTATGTAAAAAAGAGAAACATTTCAAATAAACAACCTAACCTATGCCTACAAGAACTCAAAGAACAACAACAAAGACAGCCCAGAGTAAGTAGAAAGAAGGAAAGATCAGAGCAGAATTAAATGACATAAAGACTGAAAGCACAATTCTAAAGATCAATAAATCCAGGAGCTGGGACTTTGAAAAGGTAAACAATATCAATAAGCCTTTAAGCAGGCTCATCAAGAAAAAAACACAAAGGATCCAAATAAACACAATCAGAGATGTAAGAGGAGAGATTACAACTGATACTACTTTAATACAAAGGATTGTAACACATTACTACAAAGAACTACATGCCAAGAAATTTGAAAACTTATGTGAAATGGATAGATTTCTAGAAAAATATAGTCATCCAAAACTGAATGAAAAAGAAGCAGAAAGCCTGAACAGACCAATAACAACTTCCAAAATTGAAGCTGTAATAAAAAAAACTCCCAACACACAAAAGCACTCAACTGGAAGATTTCATGGAAGAATTCCACAAAGCGTTTAAGGAAGAGCTAACCTCTATCCATCATGGACTCTTCCAAAAATTCCAAGAAGATGGAAGACTCCCAAACTCTTTTTAGGAAGCCAGTATCATCTTAATCCCAAAACCAGATAAAGACACAACAAAGAAAGAAAACTTCAGGCCAATATCACTGATGAACATAGATGCTAAATTCTTAAACAAAATATTGGCAAACCTCATCCGGCAATACATTAAAAAGATTTTACACTGTGAGGAAAAGGGATCATCCCAGGGATGCAGGGATGGTACAATATTCACAAATCAATAAACATAATACATCACATAAACAAAAGCAAAGACAAAAATTACATATCATATCAATAGATGTTGAAAATCATTTGATAATGTATAGCACCCATTTATGATTAAAATGCTCAGAAAAGTGGGAATACAGGCAGCATTCTTCAACATAATAAAGGCCATATATGAGAGACCTACAGCCAACATCATACTCAATGGGCAAAAACTAAAAGCTTTCCCAATAATATCAGGAACAAGACAAGGTTGTCTACTTTCACCACTTCTATTTAACATAGTATTGGAAGTTCCAGACACAGCAATCAGACAAGAAAAGGAAATAAAAGGCATCCAAATTGGAAAAGAGGAAACAAAACTGTCATTGTTTGCAGATGACATGAAAGTATACATAGAAAATCCTATAGACTCCACCAAAAAACTGCTTGACTTAATAAATGTTTTTGGCAAAACAGTGGGATACAAAGTCAATATTCAGAAATCAAAGGCATTTTTGTATACCAACAATTAAATATCATAAACAGAAATCAGGGGAAAAATCCCATTTGATATAGCAACAAGAAAGTTAAAATACCAAGGACTAAACCAAATGAAGGAGGTAAAAGACCTGTACTCAGAAAACCACACAACACTGGAGAAAGCAATTAAGGAAGACACAAATGAATGGAAGCATCTACTGTGATGATGGATTGGAGGAATTGACATCATGAAAATGCCCATATCAACCAAAGCAACTTATAGATTCAATGCAACATCCATTAGAATACCAATATTATAGTTCATGGATATAGAACAAACATTTCAAAAATTTATATGGAACCATAAATGACCCCAAATAACTGCAATAATTTTGAGAAAGAAAAACAAAGTAGAAGGGATCACAATACCTGATATCAAACTGCATTACAAGGCTAATAAAGAAAAATAGCCTGGTACTGGCATAAGAACAGACACATGGACAAGTGGAACAGAATAGAGAGCCCAGAAATTAAATCCAACAATCTTTGGTCAATTCATATTTGACAAAGGGGCAGCATTAAATGAAGTACAAATAGCCTCTTCAACAAATGATGTTGGGAGAGCTGGACAGCAACATGCAAAAAAAATGAAACCTGATCACCAACTTAAACCTTACACAAAAATAAATTCAAGATGGATAAAAGACTTAAATATAAATCTTGACACCATAAAAGTCCTTCATAACATAGGCAGGAAAATGTCAGATATTCCACACGGCAATGTTTTTCACTGATGTGTCTGCTGGAGCAAGGGATATGAAGGAAAGAATACATAAATGGGACTTCAACAGATTAAAAAGCTTCTGCATGTTAAAGACAGTAGTATTAAAATGAAAAGGGAACCAACAGTATGGTAACACATATTTGCCAATGATACCTCCAACAAGGATTTGATCTCCAAAATATATAAAGAACTCATATGACTCCACTCTAGGAAGACAAAAGACTCAATTAAAAAATGAGCAAAGGACTTGAACAGACACTTCTCCAAGAAGGACATACAAAGGGTCCAGAGACATATCAAAAGATGCTCAGCATCGCTTACCATCAGACAGATGTAAATTAAAACAAGAATGAGACCACTTCACACTGGTGAGAATGGCCATCATAAACAAAGCGACAAATAACAAGTGTTGGAGAGGATATAGAGAAAAGGGAACCCTTACGCACTGTTGGCAGGATTGAAGAATGGTACAGCCTTGTGGGAAACAGTACAGAATTTTCTCAGAAAACTAAAAATGGACTTGCCTTTTGACCAGGCAATTCCACTGCTAAGATTATATCCTGAGAACCCTGAAACACTAATCCACAAGAACCTATGTACCTCAGTGTTCATAGCACAACCAAATGCTGGAAGCAACCTAAGTGCCCATTAGTCAATTAATGGCTAAAAAAAAAACAAAACAAAACAAACCATGGTACATTTATACAGTGGAACACTACACAGCAGAAAGAGAGAGGAGCTCCTGCCCTTTGTGACAACATGGATGATAATGGAGAGCATTATGCTATGTGAAATAAGCCAGGCAGTGAAAGACAAATACCATATGATCTCACCTTAAGTGGAATCTGATCAACAAAACAAAGCAAACAAAATATAACCAGAGACATTGAAATTAAGAACAAATAGACAATAATGAGACAGGAGATGGGAGGGGTTAATGGGGGTAAAGTGTGAATGGTTTTCAGGAACAACTATAAAGGATACATGGACAAAACCAATGGGGGATAGAATCAAGGAAGAGAGGTGGGGTTGGCTGGAGTGGGGAGAGCAGTATGGGGAACAGGCAGACAACTGTACTTGAACAACAATAAAATTAAATAATAGGGAAAAAAACCTGAAGTGTCAGAAAATCAAACTGTATGGAATTCCAACAACCAAGGAGTTAAAGAAACATTCACCCAGACTGGTAGGAGGGTATGAGATGGGCATCAAGCAGTTCATCTGATAGGACATGCTGCAAGGCTGTAGACCACGTGTGTTAGGTGGGGCTAGCTGAACAAGAAACTAAAGACTCAAAGCTAGCTATAAAATACTCAGGGGTTGCAACAGCAGGAGAAACTCCCACTGTCACAGGAGAGTCCCTTGGGAAATGGGGATAGAAGAGAGGAAGCATTTTTCCCTCTCTGACCCCCTCCTCCACAGACAGCACCACAGTGCAGCAAAAAGCGTTGCCCCATCCTGGTGAATACCTAAGGCTCTACCCCCTTACAACATAACAGGTGCTTCAAGCAAAAGAAGTGTGGCCCAAATGACAGAACACATCATAGCTCCAGAAAAAGTATTAAGCAAGGAGGAAATACACAACCTACCTAACACAGCATTCAAAACACTGGTAATCAGGATGCTCACAGAACTGCTTGAAGCTCAGTTGCAAACTGAAGGAAGAAATTAAGGCTACCCAAAGTGAAATAAAGCAAAATATACAGGGAACCAACAGTGAAGGGAAGGAAACTGGGACTCAAATCAATGATTTGGAAAAAGGGAAGAAATCAACATCCAAGCAGAATGGAATAAAGAAACAAGAATTCAAAAAAATGAGAAGTTCAGGAACCTCTGGGACAACTTTAAGCACTCTAATATCTGAATCATAGGAGTCCCAGAAGGAGAAGAACAAGAGCAAGAAATTAAAGACTTACTTGAAAAATACAACAAAGGAAAATTCCCCCAGTCTGGTGAAGGAAATAGACTTCCAGGAAGCCAGGAAACTCAGAGAGTACCAATGGATTGGGACCCAAGGAGGAACACACCAAGGCACATCACCATTAAGTTAGCCAAGATGAAAGAGAAGGAGAGAATCTTAAAAGCAACAAGAGAAAAGGAGACAGTTACCTACAAAGGAATTCCCATAAGACTGTCAGCTGATTTCTCAAAAGAAGTATTGCTGGCAAGAAAGGGCTGGAAATAAGCATTCAAAGTCATAAAAGGCAAGGACATGCATCCAAGATTACTCTATCCAGCAAAAGCTACCATTTAGAATGGAAGAGCAGATAAAATGCTTCCCAAACAAGATCAAGTTAAAGCAGTTCATCATCACCTAGCCCTTATTATATGAAATGTTAAAGGGACTTATCTAAGGAAAAGAAGATAAAAAACTATGACCAGTAAAATGACAACAAACTCACAGCTATCAACAACTGAAACTAAAAAACAAAAACAAATACCAAGCAAACAACTAGAATAGGAACAGAACCAGAGAAATGGAGATCACATGAAGGGTTTTCAATGGGTAGGGGGAGGGGAAGAATGGAGGGAAAGTACAGGGAATAGGAAGCATAATTGGTAGACATAAAATACATTGGGGGGAGGTTAAGAATAGTGTAGGAAACAGAGAAACAAAAGAACTTATATGTACAACCCATGGTCGTGAACTAAGAGGGGAATGCCAGAGAGCAGGGGTGTGTAGGGCAGAGGGGGGATAAAGTGGAAAAAAATAGAAAAAAACTGTAATAAAATAATCAATAAAACATGCTTCACAAATAAAAACATAATTTAACTATATGTAGCTATTTATGAATACACTGAGTTCTTCACATTAACATTTTCTGAATGTCCTGATTTTGAAATGAAAATTATTATGTCAGAAATATCAAGTTCATGTCTCTCAGAGCAGTATGAATGATGTTCTATCCATCAGCACTAACTGGCTAATAAATGAAATACATAGGGAGGTACTAAGTAACAAAAGATCCACTTTCCTTAGTCGTCAATCTTACTTAAAACACTGCTCTTGCATTATCTCAGGGTCTTGATTGAATGAAATTCTCATGTCCAATAATTTGTCATCATTGGACTATTGTTTATTTAACCCTTTTTCTTATGAGAGCACAAGGGATACTAGGAAATAATGGCATAAAGAAAACTTTGTGATTTTTTCTTTAAACAGATATTTGTAATATGCTTAAATCTTTCATTTTATTTCCCTCAGTCTCTCATTTATTCCTCCCTTGTATTTCCTCACTTTATAGGTATTTATGTAGGAAGCAAAAATATGAAACATTTTTTCAAGATAATAATGTTGGTGATTTGGGGCTGACTAACATGCAGGGCCTGAATTGGTTGAGGTGAGCCTCATCCTGCCAGTACAGGACTAGGGTCTGTCCTCATTTAAAACATAGACATTTGTCCATTATGGATTTCTGCATTAATTTTGATTTTTAAGAATACTGCATTAAAATATTACATTCATTGATTATTGAGCTTATTGGCACCCCTTAAGTTTTGTGCTACAGGTGAATGTGTCTCTTGCTTCACCACAGGATTCTTCACAAACAAATGCAGTAAATAAAAAAATTAAGAAAACCTCTGCTTAGGAATTAAACTCACCAACTATTTGCTAGAAGCTAGAAGAGACAAAGAAAAATAAAACCCAATTCTACAAAGGCACCTAGAGTCATGGAGAAGGACAGGCAAGATGAAGCACTGCAGCTAACTCTTCAGTAAGATAAATTACATTTGCTTTCATCTGTTACTTTTTAAATAGTCCTATGACCATTCTACTTCTGACTCTTAAATAAGAAAAATAATATTTATTCTGAAGTTATCTGTTAATTCAAATTAATGTTTTTTATGTTTGAAATTTTATTTGTTATGCAGATGCCAGTAGAAAACTGAAATATACAGAAAAATAAAAGTAAATTAGCAATTTACTTTTTATCTACAAATTAAAGTCTCCTATAAAAATTTTATTATGCTTCTAAAATATAGTTTTGATCATATTACATATATAATTTTATATGTCTTTTTGGTTAACACTGTATGAAAACATTTCTCTTTTATTTATTTAATTTTTAACTTTTTTTTATTGTTGTTCAAGTATAGTTGTCTCCATTTCCCCTCCACCACTCCCCCTTACCCCAGCCATTTTTCATTTAAGAGATTCTTTTGAAATGTGGGGTTTATGGTTGTTTTTTTAAATCAAAATAAGATCTCCATTCTATATACATTTTCCCATTAACTTGTATTTTCAGAATCACATCTTAATTTCTTTTAGTCACATTTGTTTTAGAAATATGTGATTTATCTAATGTTTATTTCTTGTTAGCTATGTGACATTTGAGAAATAAACAGTATTTTTCTCTATTCTGCTTAGGTAGTTATCAGAGACTTTTTCACCCTGCGTTTTTATAACTCTTCACAGTGGGTTTAGTTGGTGCTATGATTACCAGGGTTATTTAAGTAATTCCATTTCCAAGTACACATCGCACCAAACATAACACCATATACCTGCTATCACAATCACATATGTCAGAAAGGAGGGTTTCTTGAGGTATAAATCTCTATATAGCTGGAGTTTGTCTTATTTCTGAGAATTTCTGTGACTAAAGACCACTCAAGTGATAAAGAAGATATTCACCTGATATAGCAATTAGTCCATTATCCTGTCAACTTATAGTACTCATACATTAATTGTGCCCTTTTATGTTGAAGAATTCAGAGAACTTCCAGCACAATGAAATATTCTCATGATTACAGGGCTGTGACTGAGGACAATGGAAAGAAACCTGTCTCTCTTGAAAATTTGCAGAGTACTGAGTCTGAATTTCCTTCCTCTCAGAAAGGAGTAAACATCTCTTTTTAATATAGCTCATAATTATGTTGGCTGAGGCAGAAGATGAAATATGGTGAGTAGATGATAAGTTGAAAGCAGAACTGAGGTTTTGGGAATGGAAGAGAGAATAGCCACAGTTAAGCAAAAATCCATGCTGTGGGCCTGAGGTTTACAAATCTCCAGGTCTCTTTCTCATGGCCCACCCAGAAATGTTCACAGAATCTGTCTCTATTCATCATACCTGCCCTGGCAGCTCCACTGGGAGCCTCAGATCATGACTGCATGTCACCTTCATGGAGAAATGTCTGCATTTATGGGTCCCCCAGCCAAGGGCACATCCGCCATTCCCAAGAGACATGTTTGCTGGGACAGCTGTGCCCAGGTCACTGCACAGAGGACCAGGGGCTGCTGACTACTTTTCCAACCTGATCTGCCTGTGGTAATAAGTCTGAGAAATGCCTAAACCTGGAATTGCCCAAAAGAAGAAGGTTATTTTTGTTGGAATATCTGGAAATTCATTCATTTTCCCCAAGATTCCCATTTGTTTCAGAAACATAAGTATTTTGAAGTATTGTTATAGGTATTTTTAAAAGCATTTTGAACAAATAAAATGGTGAGTTTTTAAATATGGGTTAAGACAAAGAAACCCCATGGGAGTCTAAATTTGGTGAACCAAGAAAATCCAAGTCAAATGCCTTGAACTTAATCTGAATTTACCCCTCTGTCTCCCTCGCAATTACAACAGTTTCCATGCATAACATTACTGCATTGTAACTTTGTTTGCTCTTGGTAACTGTGTCATTGGTGATTACTGAAACACTGTGAAACAATGACATCGTGTCCATAAAATCACAAAAATGTTAACTATTAATGACTAAATCTCAGAATGGAATCTGAGCAATGCCATTGGTAACTAGGTTTGCTTCATATATTCTGATCTTATGAAATTTAAATAGGTTTGATATCCCCCTCCTCCTCTTTGCTTAATGCCTGCCTTTCCCCTGCTTACCACATCCTTTGCCCCTTCTCTTTCCCAAGGAGTTTTGAACAAAAAGACCTGTTAATTTTAAAAATTGCCCAATTTGCCCTCTGTTCATTGCTGGAAGGTCTCCTTCATTTTCAACTGGAAGCACAACTGTCACATAGATTTGGGTACAGCTTCAAGACACTTTACAGGGGCAGAGTATGAAAATTCAAAGCACACACATTGCCCAAGTAAGTGCAAATAAAGTTTGTTTTTTTCTACTTAGAAGGTAGAAATCAGGAATGCAGATCACAAAAGTAGTGGAATCTTACAACTGAAATTCAGTTCAACACCTGCACTGACTTTCTTCAACATTTTAAAACCATAGTCAGCATTTAAGCTTAAGTCAGAGTGAAATATAAAAGAAGTGTCATTTCTGTAGAGAAACTCCTAATATGTCTGTACCACTGCCAGTGCATGGCTCCCCTGCACTTGTCATTGCTGCTGGGTTTGCCATCAATCTTGGTCTGCATGTGTGGCAGAAATGCATATATTTGATTTCGACGTAAATATTAAGCACACGTTCCCTTTGCTATATGCTCAGGATGCTACTTCTCAGTCATCAGTGGTACAGTAATCACTTTGAGCTTCTGTTTCTCTGTTTTTGAAGCAGTGGTCTAGCCCTTCATGATCTAGTCCAGAATGTCAAGAATAACATGAAACCTAGGTGTGGTACAATGTATGCCAAGGTCTAATGGAGATTCCCTCTTCTTCTTTTACAGTAGCTCACTTGTTACCTGTTTGGATATAAATTACCAAAACACCTCAGCCACACCATCCTATTTTCCATGCAGAAGAGGTACTCAGTAAATATTTGTTGAAATAAATGAATGAATAAATGTGTGTTATTCTTCAATATACTTTATTTGAAACAAAGTAAAGTTTGATGCCATCTTTTACCTCTGTCTGGCATGCCTGTACATGATGGCTAGAAACTCAGGCTATAAATTCAATGAACCGACTAGCGTGATTTCTGGGTACCAGCATCGACACCCAAAACAACCTCATTATTACTTTACTAAATAGTGATAATTCCTTGACTAATTTGCATCAGTGACTCCTGCTACTGAGGTCATAGTAATTTTAATAGATATTAAGACTCCAGGCTAAGCTCTGAGAAAAGACCTTAACTGAGCAGCCATTTCAGTAAGCACTCTCTACCCAGTGGCCCATCCTGTACCAGAAACTCCCTGCAAACATGGTAAGTGAGTTTTCTTGCCTTTGCTTCCACTTGATCAGATCACACGTGACCTTTGGGAACCTAGTGTTTGGATGTCAAAGAACGCATGAAAGGATAAAAACACACATTTTTGGATACATTGCCTTTGGAGGCATATTAAAATTCTCTTGAATACTGTTATCTTTTTCTCACTGAAAGTATCTATTTTCCATATAAACAGGGATTTTCTTTTATCTTGGTGATGTTGTTTTATATCCCAAGCTTATGGTTTAAATATATTATTTGTCTCAAAATCATTTTTAATATGCCTAGCTTATTTTAAACAATCTCACTTATGTTAGAAAATAATTGTTAGTCACCTTTCCTTCAACTGAGGAGGTAAACAAGCATACAAACAGTATTTTCCCTGTTTAATTTACAATGCCATCCCTACATACTTTCCTGGGTTAAACATAACCTGAAATTGAGAGAGAAGTATGAAGCTGACTTTTCAGAGTACGCATCACATGTGGCATTTGCAAGAAGGCTGTTGCCTAAGCCCTCAACTTGGAAAAAAAAAAGAAAAAATTGTTTCAGCTTTTGGAGACTAAAGCAGTACTGTATTTATTTTATATCTGCATTGAACTTATATCAAAGCATTAGAAGAACTATAAATAGATAATCAGGTGATCTGTATTGAGTTTATTGATTTGAGGCAAAGTTACAGAGCACATGACTTGTTTTTTGTTGCCACTGGGGTTTTAAATTTCTTATCATCATGTCTTTCTCTGCTTTTTGTCTCCCTGCCCTCTCTTCTTAACCCATTCTGGAGGGTACCTTCTCATTCTCAGCCAGTTGTGTACAGCAAAAGCTAGCAAGGTTTTTAAAGGCAAAGATAGGGTGCAGTGCTGCCAAGCCCCTTCCTGTCTTTATTATGTCTATAGCAGTTTCCTGTTAGAGGCCCTACTTCCCCAAATGCAGATCCTCAGTAGAAATCCATCTCCTCTGCTCCCAGTTTTATTTTGCAAGCTGAATTCTTGAATAGACAAATAGAAGACCTGGTAGAAGTAGGAAAATTGAGTTTTGGGGGTGCCTCCCATCTGCAGCAGAGGGCCAGCTTGGTGCCTTCCTCATGTTGTTGAAGCAGGGTCTGGCTGCCTACATTTCAACAGCCAGATTTTCCTGGTTTGCAGCAGTTCAGCATTTTTCACCATCTGTTTTTTGGTTATTGAGAATTTCTTCTAGGTTCTGGAATAAATCTGAGTTTTGGCCTTCATTTCCAGAGAGTGATGTTAGAAATTCTATATGTCTTTCCAGCTACACTGCTGGGGAGTAAAAAGAGGAGTTAATCACTTCTGAAATATAATTCTGGATCATAATATTTGGATCATAATATGATGCTTACTTACATCATGCCTCTCTGTACTGCCTGGCCCAAACCTCAGAACAGAGGGGAGGCTTCAGAACTGCAGTGGCATCCATGTCAGGCACTTGTGAGATATTATCTGTAGAATGACTGTGTGCTTTTTCCAGACCTTGAGTTTCAAAATATAGTAATAATCACTCAAATACAAATGGAATAATGATAATACATTTGAAATGAAGAATTAATTATGAGGTATTAAGGTTTTGACACAGAAACACTTATTGCGCTTTTGGGAGAGGTTTTAAAAACTGCATATACTTGAAAAATGATTTTATCCTGCAAATGATATATGCTTGAATAAAGTCTGTACCACCCAAGTTTCATCATCAGGCACCAAAACTCCATGCAGACACTGAGTATTCATAACAGATTGTGAAGAAACTGGATTGCTGAGAAGACTGTGATGTAATACTGGACTTAGCTGACCCACATCCTCTCACACTGGGAAAACTCAACACACTATTCAGTGTACTGTAATTTAGAGATTACTGACAAGTTTGTTTATAAAGACACTAAAAGTAAGGAATACAGGCACAGAGTAAAGAGACTTATCTAAGACTTTAAATTAGCTTCAGAGATTGGACTGAACCCAAGTGAATTGTAGTCCTCTTTATTTTTCTTTCCTGTTTTCACAGTGTCTAAATTTGCCTTGTCTATTTCTGCTGTAATTCCTCAGTAAAGGCCCTCTGTCATGGGCATGTCTGTGTATCCTCACAGAACCAAGCACAGAGACTTGTCCATGATGACTGCTCAGACAATCCTTACTGAGGAATGGGATCTTCCATGCATGTTTCCTCACCTCTAGCATCTCCCACTCCTTTGTCTGCTAAAGTTCCTGTGTTTAGGCAAGACTGTTGTGTCTTGATTATCCCCAATAATTTTTTCTACAATTGAAACTGTCAAAGTCAATTAGGTATCACTTAGTTGTTTTAATCTTTACACAGAAATATTTTTTCTTGCCATCCTGTAATTTCACAAGAACTTCAGAGACTCACTAAATGATTGCAGCATTTCTGCATTTCTGCCAAATTTTGTTTAATAATAACAATAAAAATAAATAGCATTAGTCCTAAAGCCATGCAGGAGCAGTTTCAAGCAGAGAACAAAACATGACATGTGTGAACTGGCTGATGAACATGGTTCCCACAACAGCACCTCATTGTCAGCAATGGTAAAATCTGAGAGCGACCTTAGCAAGTGAGCCTTTAGTGAGTTTTGATCTTTGATGCTGTGTTGGTTGTGATGCAATCTTTACTATATTGTGAAATGTGAAGTGCAGTTTGTTTTTAGAAGCCACTGACAAAGACTGACAAGTACTTATTGCAGTGGCACCCCATGATCTGAACATCATATCATTCTGTATTTGTTCACTCTTCCATGAATAACTTACCTTGTAAAGATAATATGTTTGGACTTAATTTAACTCATTATATCACCCTAGGTTAGTGAGGGTGTCTGAGAAGGCTGGAAGAGCATTGTTGTGTCTCTAGGATAGTAAACTATGTTTTGGGTCTTTATTTAGCTTACTGCATGTGATGGCCAAGGCACTTCAGTTTAGCAATGAAATATCCAAACACAGCATTCTCAAGTTTGTTCTGAGGTATTTTTGCTTAAGGTCAACCAATTATAATGGATTCTCTGAGTTGTAAGGAATTTTATATATAATTTTGTTTGTAATACTGAGAACTATAAAAACAAGTTGTTTTTGCAAAAACATGCAGGACTAAATTTATCAAAGCGAGAGCAGCAAATTGTTTATGTGCCACCATAAGAACTATTTCCTCAAGAAAATTTCCTTAAGATTGTCAGAGAAGTTACATTTTGGGAGCATTTTATTTTATTTTGTCCTCACTAGAGGACATGCTCATTGATTTTAGATAGAAGGGAAGGGAGGGAGGGAGGAAGGGAGGGAGGGAGAGAAACATCAATGTGAGAGAGAAACATTGATTGGTTGTCTCCTGTATGCACTGTGACCAGGGACTGAACCCACAATCTGGGCATGAGCCCTGATTGGGAATTGAAACTGTGACCTTTCGGTTCGTGGGACTGTGCTCCAACCAACTGAGCCACACCAGCCAGTGCTTGGGGCATTTTAATATAAAACCTCTGGGACAATCATTAGTGGTTGGTCACTCCAAATTTCATGGATTTTTGTGAATTAGATTGCATTTAACTTCAATATTTAGTTTATATCACTGCACAAAGGGATTAGAAGTTAACAGGGGAAGAGAGGAAAGGAGTCATTTAGGAGAATGACTCATTATCTAGGAGGAGGGAAAAAGCTGGGAAAGGAGGGGAGCCAGGAGTAGTCTGGGAGGGGTCTTGAAAGAATGCAGAGGACAGATACATTTGTCCTGGTCATATTTCTACAGATGACAGTAAGTTCCATGCTAGTGAGAAAATCTGGCATCCATGTTTTCTTAGGTTAGTGTTACATTTCAAAATCACTTGAGTTTAATGTTTTCAGATAGAACAAGTACTCCAGTGCTACACATTTCAGCATTTCCATAGCCTCATGACTGGGCCCTGAGGTTCTTGAGTTCAGGAGCTTAAATCTACACAGGCCTTCTCTATATAGAGCTCCTTGTTTGATGTGATGTTAGAGATTCAGAGAGTAAGTGACCTCCATGTGAAAAATGCTGAAATTAAAGTGAACCTAAAAATGTATAATGATATCTAAGAATTCATTCTAAGCTTCTGCAGGTAAATAAGGAGAATTAGAAAGTGCATAGTTGTAGTCATCTTCATGTGGACCCTTGATGACAGGCTTATAATATTCAGCTACATACTTCTATTCTCTTTGTACTCCTGAATCAAAGTCCACCCAATCTATGGTTCACCTTTCATCCAACCAGGTTTTTCCTCAGCTATTTCACCTTCCTGCCATAAGTATTTCCTATAATGTAAATGTATATGTTTTAAGTGGTAAAATACAAGCTAAATTTTAAATAAATTCTAGAAAAAGTTTGGCAAGTGGAAACAGCATCCTGGTGATTGAACATTGTACATTTATACACACACAAAACCCACATTTATAAGAAAGAAGACTTGGGGAAGGGACCATGTGTCTAGTTTATTTTTCAAAATCTTTATCACCTAGTTCTAGAGTTCAATAGACAATTTAAATTTTTTGAATAAAAAAAATGAACACATAACTACTCTTAATGCTTAAAATCCTATGGTAATATGACCTCACCTATAAGTAAAATATAATGAATGAAACAAACTAATGAGCAAAATAGAACCAGAAACTTGGAAATAAGGAACAAACTGACAGTGACCAGAGAGGAAGGATGGGAGGGAAAATGGAGGAAAGACAGGCAAGTTTCTAGTCAAGGAACATATATGAAGGACCCATGGTAATCGACAACAGGATGGGGACTGACTGAGGAAGTGGGGGTTAGTACATGGGGTAGAGAAGAGCATAGGGGAAAAATTGGGACAGCTGTAATTGAATAATAAAACATATTCTAAATTAAAAAGTAGCTTAAAATCCATCAAAACACTATGGTACATTTACATGATGGAATTCTATGCAGCAGAAAGAAAGAAAGAGCTCCTACCCTTTGTGACAGCATGGATGGAACTGGAAAGCATTATGTTAAGTGAAATAAGCCAGGTGGTGAAAGACAAATACCATAAGATCTCACCTTTAACAGGAACCTAGTTAACAAAACAAAGAAACAAGCAAAATATAGTCAAATACACTGAAAGAGAGGACAGGCTGACTGTGACCAGAGGGGAGAGAAGAGGGAATTTCAGGGGAGAATGGGAAGCGTTTACAGGAACAAATTTAAAGGACACATGGACAAAAACTAGAGGTAGGTGGAAATGGGAGGGAGGTGGGGAGGGCTGGGTGGGTAGGCTGGGATGGGAGTAAAAGAAAATTGTACTTGAGCAACAATTAAAATAAATTTTTTAAGAAATAGCTTAAAATCCTACATTCAGGATTTCATCTCTTTTAGTTTATAATTTTGGTTTATTCTTAAGAAAATTCCCTAAGAGTGGCAACATTAGAGCTCTTATAATTTTTCTAGAACTTGGAGATGAAAGATTAAATTTGGAGGGATTAGACACTGCTGTTGGGGGTAAGAAAAAAGGATTGGGAAAAAAAAGATTAAAGACAGGTCACCATATATGGTCCATTTGTACTGAGTGAGCGAATAATGAATGAAAATGTAAAAGAATATGCATCTATGCCAAATCCTGACTGATTTTCATTCTGGAGTCATTATAGCTCATCTGCCTACCATAGAGCAAAAGAAGACACCTTAATGGCCAGATGACCTGTAAATTAACAAAAACTGCCACTTTCACTGGTTTGGAGAGGAAATAAATCCAGCCAGGTGCTGTGAAAGATGGTTTGTCTGATCCACTATGTTTCAGATCCATTCCTAGCTGGGTATGTGTACTTTCTGAGAAAGACAGTTTCTTCTTTGCTTTAACTTCTAGAGCTGACACATGTTTCTTCAAGGGATGGAGAGTTGAACTTTTAATTCATTAAAATTAAAAGAAATCCACTCATATCTCCCAGATATTTATAATATTGTCATTTATTATATACAAAGCATTTTCTTATTGCAATCAATCTTTTTAAGAAAGTCATGCATTATTCTCTTATGGGTGTCCCCCCTCACACCCATTCCACAGCCTGCTGGGGACAAAGTAATATCATTACTTCTCTATCCACACAGCTCTGCAAACATGCAGGATCTCCATCATATCAAATCCAGTGGGATATTTTTCAATCTTTGTACTTGATTTCTTAGCAACACAACACTTGATCAATTTCCAAATCTTCATAAATGATTGTCCCTTATCTCCTGAGATAGTACCATCTGCTAATTTTCCATCTGTCTGATCACTCCTAATTTTGCTTTACGTACTCATTCTCTTCTGGTCACTAAATGCTCAAATTCCTCATATCCTCATGGCTCAGTACTAGGCATTTTTAATTTTTTTATATGTACTTATTTTTTTTTTGGACCTAACTATATAGTCTTGTTTCCCAAGTAAAAAAAAAAAAAGATGAATTATATGATATGCAAACTATATCTGAATAAAACTCTTGCTTTTAAAAAAGTTTTCTTCATTTTAATGTGAAAAAATGGCTAGAAGATACACAAAGAGATTCAGAGAAACCAGTTAGGAAGCAATTGTATAGATTAAAATGTTATATTCATATAAACATTTTTGCACAGATATGTTTTTCTTTTTTCTTGAGTTATTCCTGAAAGTGCAATTGTTGGGTCATATGGTAACTCTATGTTTAATATTTAAGAAATTGCTAAAATATTTTTCAAAATGACTGTATGAGTGCATCCATTTTTTTCACAACTTTACCAACTTATTAAGATTTTTTAAAAAATTATATGTACCCTAGTAAGTGTATGATGGTAGTTCACTTACCAGTGAATTACCTAATAAGTGTATGGTGATAGTTATTGTGGTTTTGAATTGAAAAATCACTGATATTGACCTTTTATATATCTTCTTTGAAGAAACGCCTATTTAAATCATTTGCCAGGGAATCTGAGATGACGGAGGAGGAAGTGCAAGCTACATTAACCTGCTCCAGGGACCAGTCTGGAATTACAACTAAGCTGTAGAGAAGTCATCCTGAATAACCAACTGGATACTAGCTGGAGAGAACCCTTATAATCATGGACAGACAGAAGAAAACACTTCACCACAATGTGACTGGTAGGGAGGGTGGAAGAGATGCAAGAGGGCTGGATGAGCTCCTACGGTGGAGCCTGAGGTAATGAGGGGTGTTTCAGTGGCAGGGAGGTTCCCACTGAGAAGTATGAGATATAAACACCAAGCTGGGTTTCCCAATCTATAGCATCAGAGCTGGAAAGAAACCAAGATAGCATCCAACTATGAAAAGCAGCAGAGGTTATCTTAGCCAAGGAGAGGTGGCTCAAGACACGAAGAGCCTATTAAAGAGTCAAAGCACAAAATTTCATTTCCAGCAACCTACCCTGGGTGGTGGCAAAGTGAGGGCATAGAGGACTAGAGACGCTTGAGGAGAGTCTGGTGTCGGTGGCTCTGGGAAGAGAACTGAAGGAACAGCTGACAGGATCCATGTGCTGATCATTCCCCATACTGCAGGAACCATCTCTCTCAGGCTGAGCACTCCTCTCTGAATGGCACCAGCCTGAGAGAGGAAGAAATAGCCCCACCTGCAAGAATTACTCTGCCCTGGTAGAGATTACATGGAGGGTTAACAGTGAGGAAGGGGAGGAGGGAAAATGCGGGGAAGGTACAGGCAATATGAAGCATAAATGGTAGGTGCAAAATAGGGGGGAATTAAGAATAATATGATAAATGGAGAAGCTAAAGAACTTTTATGTATGACCCACAGACACAAACTAAGCAAGGGCAATGCTGGTGGGAGGAGGGGCACAAGGCAGATGGGAATGAAAGGGAGAAAAAAAATGGGACAACTGTAATGGCATAATCAATAAAATATATTTTAAAAAGAAGTAAAGATTGGGAGTCACAAAGTAGTCACAGGGATGTAAAGTAAAGCATATAAAATACAGTTGATTATGTTATAATAACTATAATACAAGATAAGTACTAGAAATATTGAGTTACCACTTTGTAAAATATATAATTGTCTAACCACTTTGCTGTAACCTAAAATTAATACACTATAATATTGCATGTAAACTGTAATGAAAAATTTTTTAATTTACAAAAAAAATCATTCTGCCCTGCCCTGTGGTGCTTAAGCCTGACTGCTGATTATAGATTGATTATATTAACAACTGATCCCTTTTCCAGCTGACTAGCTTAATATCTAAGGAGGTAAATACAAAGAAGCAGCCTTAATGGGAAGAAAAAGAAATAGACTCCTAATGTGCAGGGAAAAGGGCAGCTGGGACAGAAGGGTGAACAGCGAGGTGGTGGCTGGAGGACTGGGCAGTCCCACATTTGCATGTGGATAAACCAGGAGGAAAAACTGGGGATTGAGATAGACCAAGCAACCCAGGGTTCCAGTGCAAGGAAATAAAGCCTCAAAACCTCTAGCCATGAAAATCTATGGGGGGTTGCAGCAGTGGGAGAAACTCCCAACATCACAAGATGTAGTAGACTGCTCTGTGTGGTGTGGGCCCAGCTCCCACTCAGAGATGCACAGGACCCACGCCCACAGATAGGTTCTCCTGTGGGAAATCAGGCCTGCAGTATTCTTAGCCTGCTATGAGTCTTGCTTTTTGTTAAAACTCCCTCACCCTAAATTGAGGACATTTACTACAAAACAACTTCCTAAAAACCATGCTAAACCTTCCAAGGATGAGTATAACCAGTTCAACTACTTTTTCCTTTTCATTTGCAAATATCCCTCTTCTGTGATGTGATTAGCAGCATTGGTTCCTTTGTTTTCTGTAAAAGGTAACCACCTTTTACACCTAAGCAAGTCTGTGCATAGTTAATGAGGACCTTCTTGTAATGTGCCCAGTAAGACAATAAAAGCTCATTAGAGCAAGGGCTGAGGCTTTTGCTCCCCTGGAGAGAAAAGCCATGCTGTCCCTTTTCCTTCACCAGACTCCATATGAATGTCTCTTTTCATCCATAATGACGTGGACCCCACAAGCCGAGGTCTGCATCACAAGAGAGTTCATTGAACAGACACATGGGGTTCTAGAATGCATACAAGCCCACCCAACCAGGAACCAGCACCAGAAGAGCTTAATTTGCTTGTGTGTAGTGGCAGGAGTGATTGAAAGCTGGCTGAGAGAAACAAGTGAGTAGCATTGTTCCCTCTCAGACCACCACCCACATACACCTCCATAATGCAGCAAGGTGGGTTGCCCTGCCCTGGCAAATACCTACAGCTCCACCCCTTGCAATGTAATAAGCATGCTGAGACAGAAAGATATGGCCCAAATGAAAGAACATATCAAAGCTCCAAAAATAGTACTAAGCTATGAAGAGATAGCTAACTTATCAGATGAGGAGTTCGAAACACCAGTAATCAGGATGCTCACAGAAATGGTTGACTATCATTGCAAAATAGAGCAAAATGTGAAGCAATGCAAAGTGAAATGAAGCAAAAGACACAGGGAATGAACAGTGAAGAGATGGAAACTGGGACTCACATCAATGATTTGGAACAGAAGGAAGAAATAAACATTCAACCTAAACAGAATAAGGAAATAAGAATTCAAAAGAATTAGGAGAGGTTTAGGAACCCCCAGGACTACTTTCAACATTTCAACATTCAAATCATAGGGGTACCAGAGGAGAAGAGGAAGAGCAAAGAATTAAAAAACTTATTTGAAAAAAATAATGGAGAACTTTCGCAACCTGGCAAAGGAAATAAACTTCCAAGAAGTCCAGGAAGCTCAGACAGTCCCAAAGAATTTGGACCCAAAGAAGCACAGACCAAAGCTTATCATAACTACATTACCCAAGATTAAAGAGAAGGAGAGAACTTAAAAGCAACAAGAGAAAAGGAGACAGTTACCTACAAAGGGGTTCCCATAAGACTGTCAGCTGGTTTCTCAAAAGAAATCTTGCAGGCAAGAAGGGGCTGGAAAGAAGTATTCAAAGTCATGAAAAGCAGGGACCTACATCCTAGATTACTCTATCCAGCAAAACTATCATTTAGAATGGAAGGGCAGATAAAGTGCTTCCCAGACAAGGTCAAGTTAAAGTGTTCATCATCACCAAGTCCTTATTATATGAAATGTTAAAGGGACTTACCTGAAAAAAAGAAAATGATAAAAAATACAAACAGTAAAATGACAACAAACTCGCAACCATCAACTGAACCTAAAACAAAAACAAAAATGAACGAAGCAAACAACCATAACAGCAACAGAATCACAGAAATAGAGATCACATGGAGGGTTATCAGAGGAGAGGAAGGGGAAGAATCGGGGAAAGGTACAGGGGAAAAGAAGCATAAATAGTAGGTACAAATAGACAGGGGGAGGTTAAGAATAGTATGGGAAATGCAGAAGTCAAAGAAGTTATATTTATGACCCATGGAAATGAACTAAGGGAGGAATGCTGGTGGAAGGGGGAGGTGAAGGGCAGAAGGAAATAAAAGGGAGAAAACATGGAACAACTGTAAATAGCACCATCAAGAAAATTTATTTAAAAGAAAGAAATAGACCCCAAATAAATAACAAGAGTATTTTCCAGAAGAACTACATGAAATGGAGATAAGCAATTTATCAAAGAGCTTAGAGTAATATAAGGATACTCAACAGCATGAAAGAAGACATAAAAAAGACATAAAAAGGATCAGTCAGAAATAAATAATACATATTTAACATAAGTAATACACTGGAAGTGTATTAGAAATTAGAATTAGAATAAGTAATACACTGGAAGTGAATTAGAAATACACATCTAATAATCAGTAGGTTAGATGAAGCAGAGGTTTAAATCAGTGTTTTGGACAACAAGGTAAAAAAACAATCAGGCAGAGCAGTAAAAATTTAAAAAATTTAAAAATTGAGGAAAGCTTAAGAAATATCTTGGAAAACATGCAGTATAAAAACATCCACATCATGGGAATACCAGACGGGGAAGAGAGAGATCAAGGGATCAAGAAACTATTTGAAGAAATAATGACTGAAAACTTTCCTAATCTGGTGAAAGAAAAAGACACACAAGTCCAGGAAGCTCCGATTCCCAAACAAGTTGGAAATAAAGAGGCCTGTACTGAGACACATCATAATTCAAAACACATCCAATGAGAAGGCGTACATCAAGGAGAGGACCCTAAAAGCCACAAGAGAGAAGCAGGTAATTACATACAAGGAAAAACAAATTAGACTGTTGTGGTATTACTCAACAGAAACTTTTCAGGCCAGAAGGGGGTCAAGTGAGATATTTAAGGTGATGAAAAGCAAGGACATACAACCAAGGCTACTTTACCCAGGTAGGTTATCATTTAAAATTGAAGGAGAAATAAGGAGCTTCCCAGGCAAGAAAAACCTAAGGAGTTTGTTAACAGTAAACCAGTGCTGCAACAAATATTAAAGAGCTTGCCTGAAGAAGAAGAAAGAGGAGGAGGGGGAAAAGCGGAGGAGGAGGAAACAGGAGAAAAACAGAGGAAAACAGTCTAACAATAAAATGGCACTACAAACATATCATAATCACCTTAAGTGTAAATGGTTTCAATGCTCCAACCAAAAGACAGAGTGTAGATGAATGGATAAGAAAACAAAACCCATATATATGCTGCTTCCAAAAAACCCACCTCAGATCAAAAGATACACACAGACTAAAATGAAAGGGTTGGAAAAAGATATTTCATGCAAGTGGAAAAAAATAAAAGCTGGGGTAACAGTACTGATTAGTACTTATTAGACAAAATAGACCTTAAAACCAAGTCTATAGTAAGAGACAAAGAAAGACACTACATAATGATAAAGGGAACAATCCAACAAGAAAATATAACCCCAATAAAACATTATGCAACTAATATAGGAGCACCTAAACATGTACAGCAAAGCTTGATGGACTTAAAAGGAGAGTTTGACAGAAATACAGTCATAGTTTGAGATTCAAACACTCCATTGACTTCAATGGATAGATCTTCCAGGCAGAAAATCAACAAGGAGACAGTGGCTTTAAACAACATACTAGATCAAATTGACTTAATTGATATCCTCAGGACATTTCACACCAAAGCAGCAGAGTATAATACTTTTCAAAGGCACATGGAATGTTTTCTAGGATAGAATGCATGCTAGGACAAAAAATAAGTGTCAATAAATTTAAAAAGATTTAAATCATAGGAAGCATCATAACTGACCACAATGTGATTACAAGAACACTGAAAAACAAGCAAAGACATGGGAGTTAAATAACATGTTATTAAACAATGAATGGGTCAACAACGAGATCAAAGAAGAAACAAAAAGATATCTTGAAATAAATGAAAATGTGCCGCGGCCAGCGAGGCAGTGGGTTCGAGACGCGCAGTGACGGACTGAAAAGAGAGAGCGACCAGTTGCTCTGGTGGCAAAAGGCAAGTTTATTGAAAACTCTTGTCATTATATAGTGAAATGTTCTAAAAATAGAATGCTAGCTACACGAAGAGAGTCTTTGTTCAAGAAAGTTTACACACCCCTCCAGGTCACGTACAGAACATCCCGAGACATGACGAACATTCTGGTTTAGATTAACTCCAAGGACACGACGCATCGCCTCAAGGCTCCGGCACCTCCCTGTCCTTCTCTTGGGCACAATCCGATAGCAAACAAGGCCGGGGTGATGTCAGGTCACCTCCCCGAGGCCAAGGAACAGGCCCAAGCATCATTCTCACAATGCAGGACCCTAACTCTTGACCCCTTCCTGGGGGGCTTGGTTCCCCACATCTCCCCCTTTCTTGTTTAAGACAAGGCAATAGGTGCCTCAAGACTTTTATAATCCAATCTTTGTCTTTTTAAATCGAGGTATAGATTTTGGATGTGCCCAAGTAGATATCGCAAAATGCACGGAAGGCAAAGCAGTAAGATAAGGACAACGACTCCGGTTCCTAGCCAATTGTACAAGAGTTGGTGAATGGAGGGAAAATAACCAGCTAAAGTGTTAAAGAATTTTTCGGCATCTCGGGCAATGTCGACGTCCAATGGGGGGGGCATTGACTAGATCCTGTATCTCTTTGTGTAAGGCGGCGAGGTCCAAAGAAGTGTTACAATTATGCCAGATTCCCGTCAGGTGATTCCGCACCTTATCCCAAGGGAATCGAGAAGAATTATAAGGAAACGGGGTAACACAAATATGTGAGTATTGGAAGTGACATTTTAGAGAGGAGCGGACCTCGAGAGAGTTCAGTTCCTCTCCGACAACCCTTACGGTATCGTACAGAGCATTCAACTTCTGCTCTATTTTTCGATCCCATTCCTCTTGGGTCTGAAATGCAACAGACACATTGCGAGCTAGCTCGTTAACGAAGTCCGCGGTCTGAACCTCTTCTGTTAGTGCTATGGCGGCGGTAGCGGCCGTAGCTATAAGGGCAATTAAGGCAGATATTCCTGTAATGAGCATTCCTACGAACCGTTTTGTGCGGGCCAACATTAAGTCATTAACCTTTTTGGATGATAGCAAAACCAGGGTCCTCATACCAAGGGGTGGAAAGGTTAACAGGTACAAAGGCAAAAGAAGGTTGTTTCAATACAGCAAATGAACTAACATTCATAGATAAATTAAGGCAGTTAGTTAGATAGCACTGATCACAGGTTAGGTTATATACAGTATTATGAGAGACCTGCAAGTCTCCAGCAATGAACGCGAAAGGGTCGGGTACACAAGCTATCACAGAAACATTTTTCTGATTTCCAGACCAAGAGATGGCGTCCTGGGCTCCTATGTGCATCCACTGGACCGCTCTTTTTGCTACGGTAATATGCTGAAGAGAGGCCACAGCTTTCCACAACATAGTCTGATAGGTTCTATTGTTTTTGGTCCAAATTCCGTAGAGAAGATTTTTGAGGCCGCAACGAGCCGTTGCGAAAGTCACTCCAGTCACAAACCCCTTGGTCGCAAACTGTTTGATTGAGATGGCAAATCCTCCAGGCCGGTCCCCATTGGCTGGGCGATGGGGTCCGACTTCTGCAAGTTGGAATGTCAGCAGGGGGGAGTTCCTACGCCAATCGTGGCGGAGGTATTGTTGCGTTTCAAATACAGCATATCAACACCCCCAGTGAGTCCCATTACTAAAGTCACTGTCCCAGTCCTCATACCTCTGAATAAGAGTACAGTTTGCCAGAGAGGTGGAGAAGCAAAGCGGCTGCGTCATAGATATGCCTGAATAATTGACCATCGCACTCACTGGTATCACGTGTCTGACGGAAGGGGTGCCCAGTACCTGGGTGTTGTTGACATAAACTGGAATGAACTCGTTGTCTTCCCAAGTGACTGGGTGCATGACAGGGGGGTTCGGGACGAAAGCCCAATACACCTCCGTGCTCACCGACAGCCTCAAGAGCCAGATAAGGCTAAGTAACAGCGCCAGCCGGCGCAGCTTCTTCTCCGGCCTCCTGATCCGAGGCTGTGTCGTCAGCGACATCTTCTCCATCCTTCTCGTCAGCTTGCGAATTTTGCTCCTGGGCATGACGAACACAGCGTTCAGGCAGCCAACGAGGAGTCTCAGCGTCTGTGGGAAAAACACACACATACCCTCTTCCCCATACTAATACTGGGTCTGGGCCATGGCGTGACCCGTCAATGGGATCTCTCCAATAAACTTGTGGGTATTGACTCATACGTGGGCTCCAATGGCGGTCAGCTGCAGAGCGCCCCTCGGTATCTAGAGTGAGGAAATTTAAAACGAAAAGAGAATGGGCTAACAGTAACTTCGGGGACCGAGGATCATACCATCTCCCCCCTTTTAGTTTAGTAAGCTGGTGTTTCAAAGTAAGATGGGCACGTTCAACAAGTCCTTGGCCCTGTGGATTATAAGGGATACCGGTTTTGTGAATAATTCGAAAAGAGAGACAAAAATTGTGAAAAGTACGGCTGGCATAGGCGGGAGCATTATCAGTTTTCAGTACACGAGGGGTTCCTAAAATGGCAAAACAGGAAAGGAGGTGAAGAATAACGTTACGGGTATTTTTCGCCGGGAAGAGCTGTAGCGCATAAAAAAATGAGAACAGGTGTCAATCGTAACATGCAAATATTGAAGTTTTCCCGAAGGAGGGAAGGTGGGTTACATCCATCTGCCAGAGATCGTTAGGGCGAAGGCCCCTAGGGTTGACGCCAAAATGAGGAACAGGGGATAAGGGAGCACAGGAAGAGCATGACTTGACAATCTGTCGTGCGGCATCCTTGGTCAAGCGGAATTGATATCGTAACGAGCGGGCTGACTGATGGTGAAGGGCATGAGAATCCGTAGCTTGCTGTACCTGTGATAGATAGACTTGTGTATGAAGATCAGCAAAATGATTACCTTGCGCAAGAGGACCAGGGAGTCGGGAGTGACCTCGAATATGTCCGACAAAACAAGGGGAAGAACGAGATTGAAGGAGGGATTGAATTGTAAGGAATAATTGGAAAATAGTAGGGTTGTGAGTATGGATCAGAGGGACTGTTTCAAGGACAGATAAGGCACGAACGATATATTGACTGTCAGTGTAAAGATTGATTGCCTGCTGAAAAAAGCTCCAACGGCGGGACACTGCATAGAGCTCAACTTCCTGTGCAGATGAAAAGGAGGTGGACCATACAAAAGTTTTATCAGGAGTAACTAAAGATGCTCTGCCATTAGAGGAGCCGTCGGTGAAGAGAGAAATGGCTCCTGCGATGGGGTTACTGACGACAACCTTAGGAAAAGTGAAAGAGGCAACATGCGCGAACTGTAGAATCTTGTCATGCGGGAGGTGATGAGCTATTTCACCTGCAAACCCTTCAAAAGCAAGAGCAAAGGAGTCATTAAAATTCATCAACCAAGAATATTGCTCTGCAGTATAGGGGATAATAATTGTGGGAGGATCTCTGCCTAGGACTTGTACAGATAATTTACGGCCTTGCTGAACGCGCTCCGCCACCAGGGTAGGGGTAGGAAAGAAGGGCTTTCCGCGGGGTGGCAGAGCCATGGAGCCATTGCAAAACACCCTGTTGGTAGAGAACGCCTGTTGGTGTCAGCGAGGTGGGAATGATAATTAACTGCCAGGGCCGAGTGACGTCACAGTAGGTCAACTGCGCTTCCTGTAGGGCTCGAGAGACCAGCTGGAGAGCTTGTTTAGCTTCTGGGGTCAAGGATCTAGAGGAAGAAGGGTTAGAGTCTCCATTAAGGATATTAAATAAAGGTTTGAGATCTCCGGTAGTCAATTTCAGAGCTGGTCGCAACCAATTTAACTCACCTAGGAACGTCTGAAAATCATGTAACGTTTGGAGAGAGGACGTATTGATGGTTATTTTTTGAGGGGTAAAAAGGGAGGGTTTTAACTGGAATCCCAAGTAGGAGTAGGGATAGGCAGTCTGGACTTTATCGCTTGCAATCTGGAGCCCTGAAGAATGAAGAGCCTGTTGCATGTGAGAAAAGGTATCAAGTAAACGCCGTTCTTCAGCATGTGCAAGGAGGATATCGTCCATATAGTGAATAATCAGAGTATCAGGAAATCGTTCTCGAGTGGTTTGAATCGCCTGTTGGACAAATTTTTGGCATAAGGTCGGGCTATTAGCCATGCCCTGTGGGAGAACTTTCCACTGATAACGCTTCATGGGCTCTTGAAGGTTAATGGTTGGAACACTAAAAGCAAAGCGAGGGCAATCGACAGGGGACAACGGGATCGTGTAAAAGCAATCTTTGAGATCAATGACAATTTTATAAGTGCCCGGGGAATCCCGGCGGGCGAAGGCAGACCAGGTTGCAAGGCCCCCCATAGGGTGCATGGAGGCATTCACTTTTCTTAAATCTTGCAAAAGTCTCCACTTCCCTGATTTTTTCTTAATGACAAAGATAGGTGAGTTCCAGGGGGAAGTAGAAGGTTCAATATGGTCAGCCGCTAGCTGCTCCTGCACCAGCCGTTGCGCGGCAGAAAGTTTCTCTTTGGAAAGCGGCCACTGATCTACCCATATGGGTGTATTATCCTTCCATGCTATAGGATCCGCATATGAAGCAGGAGAGACCGTGGCCGCTAAGAAAAAGACTGTAACGGGAGTTCCTGGTTGCCACAAAACTAAGCCCATACCTTCCATAACATCTCTTCCCCATAAATTCACTGGAAGATGGGGGAAGAATGAAAGGCTGGAAGGTCCCAGAGGAGCCTTCCTCATGAGACCAATTAAGCAAGGAGGCACTCTGGTAGGGGGAGGAGGATTGTCCAACCCCCTGGAGGGTTGTAGTAGTTGGGTGCATAGGCCAAGATTCAGGCCAGTGCTTTAGAGAGATTACCGATACATCGGCTCCAGTGTCTAAAATGCCTCTAAAGTCCTTTCCATTGATTCGGAGCTGACACTCCGGTCGGTCTAATTTAATGGCCCTCATCAAAAATACATCAGTGGATCCAAATCCAGAGGATCCACGGCCCTTCTCCTGTAAGGAGGGCTGTCCAAAAGTTTGATAAGGAAGCAGAACAAGTTGTCCAATCCTGGTGCCAGAGGGTAGGTTAATAATCACTTTTTCTGTTTTTGCCATAACCTTTATTTCTCCCGTATAATCAGAATCGATTATTCCCGGAGCTACAAAAAAGTCCCCTCATGGTAAAACCGCTTCTTCCTAAAAGTAACCCGACCGTGCCCTCTGGCAAAGGCCCATATGTGCCAGTAGGTAGAGCCTGCATGCCCATCTCAGGGGTCAAGGTTACATGCTGGGAGAGGCAGAGGTCCAAGCCGGCGCTCCCTGGGGTGGCTCGCTTAAGCTGGGAAACGTCTGGCCGCTGGATACTGGAGGTGAATCCAGCACGGGATTGCTCATTGCCCCGTATATTTGCTGCGGGGGCCCGAGGCTGGCCCCCTCCTCCCGTTTCCCTGCGCCGGGAGGATGTTCCCCTCTCTATCTCTCTTAGAATGACACTCATTGGCCCAATGATTGCCTCTTTTGCATCGGGGACATAAACTAGGAGCCCGGGCCGAAGCTGGCTGTGCGAAACCTGAATTCTGAGAGGTACCTCCTCTGCATTGCCGAGCAATGTGGCCGAGCTTCCCACAATTATAGCAGCTCCCAGGCGGTCCGGGCTTCCTTCTCTTGTTGTCTCTTCTAGAAGCCAAGAACTCATTAACTGTTTGTCCCTTTAAGGCTGCAGCTATAGTAAGGCCCTGAACATACCCAGGCCCAATGTCGGCGCACAACTTGATATAATCATTTAAGGTAGCGCGACCCTTCCACGGTCTCATGGCAGCCTGGCAGGCGGTATTGGCATTCTCAAAAGCCATCTCCTTGGCTACTATGGACGCAGCGTCAGCGTCTCCAATGATCCGCTGAGTGGCCGTCAAGAGCCGAGCTACAAAATCTTGGAACGGCTCATCAGGCCCCTGCCGAATTTTAGAGAGCTCCTCTCTTCGGACTCCTGACTTAGGTAGTCTCTTCCAGGCCGCCGTAGCAGCCCATCTGATGAAATCATATGCCGACGCCCGGGTATAACAATTGGCGTTCAGCACCTGAATACTCCCCTGCCCCCTGCAATTGTTCTGCAGTAAGGTTATCCCGGTGAGCTGCGTCTGTTCCTGCATAGCCCACACACTGCTCATAATACTCCGTCAGCCATAAAGGTAGTCTCCCCCTGCCAATACCGCCTTACATATGGTCTTCCAGTCATGAGGAGGTAAAACATTCCCAGCAATAGCCTCCATGGTAGCAATTGTGAAAGGAGCAGTAGCTCCGTATTGGGCACAGGCTAACTTAAGCTCTTTTAATGCCTTATAGGAAATGGGCTCATAATCACGAATGTCAACAACCTCTCCCTGATCATTCTGCCCCTGCCTTCTAATAATGGGAAACAATTGAGACTGCGGGAATCCCTCAAGGGGGTCCCCCGCTTGGCGCGCCTGTTGCAATGCTAATTGTAACGGAGAACTGTGCCTGGTAAATCCTGATGGAGGGTTAAGCCGATGTCCTACACGGGCTATGAGCGGCACTCCAGTGGCGAACAGGGGATCCGGAGGAGAGGGAGCTGAGACTGGGGGCATTTGAACCTCCTGCTTATTAACCCTTTGAACTCGCTCATCCCTCAATTCTTTAAGCACAGACAATAATTCTTTCAGGGTTAGATCCGCCTCGCCGGCCGGCTTCTCATCCTCAGCCGAGGCGAGGAACACCTCCTGAGGGGGGCGACACGATGCTGTCTGCTCAGCAAGGTCCCCCCCCCCAATCAACTTCTGCTGGACCGGGAACCCGCGATTTCTCCGATAAGTTCACTTCTGACTGATCATACTTCGGCGGTTCCCATTTTAGGGGGGTGCGGTCGGCGGAGGTGGAGGGGAATATAGATTCTCCGCCGAGCGAGCAGCACGGAGACTGCCCCGCGTGCTGCGCTCCCACTTGGCAAGTTCAGAATCCCCCCTTAAGCAGTCTCGAACAAGAGACCAAAGAGAGAACGCATCTACAGGTGTCTTCTCAGGACCATTAGTCTGATAATGTTCTCTGATGCGCTCCCCCCACTTTCTTCCACGTATCTATATTTATAGTCCCTTCTTCCGGGAACCACGGGCAGATCTGCTGAATGAAATCTACAAAGTGATGGATTTGCCCTTTCGACGTGGAAATTCCCCGTCCCCTCAATAGTGAACATAATACCTGCTCAAAAAGTTCCCTCTCAGTAGAAAGTGAAACCCCCCATTTTTATTAGCTCTCTTCGTCTGCTCCCTGCTACTTCCGTTTTTCTTTTTTGTTTCGTATACTTACTGGGCCCCTGTAGCAGCGGTCCTGTCAGGCTCTGCTGTCGTCAATCTCAGGACTCTGGTGGTCCCCGAAGACCTCTGGTTCCGGTCCCTTGTTCGGGCGCCACTTGCCGCGGCCAGCGAGGCAGTGGGTTCGAGACGCGCAGTGACGGACTGAAAAGAGAGAGCGACCAGTTGCTCTGGTGGCAAAAGGCAAGTTTATTGAAAACTCTTGTCATTATATAGTGAAATGTTCTAAAAATAGAATGCTAGCTACACGAAGAGAGTCTTTGTTCAAGAAAGTTTACACACCCCTCCAGGTCACGTACAGAACATCCCGAGACATGGCGAACATTCTGGTTTAGATTAACTCCAAGGACACGACGCATCGCCTCAAGGCTCCGGCACCTCCCTGTCCTTCTCTTGGGCACAATCCGATAGCAAACAAGGCCGGGGGTGATGTCAGGTCACCTCCCCCGAGGCCAAGGAACAGGCCCAAGCATCATTCTCACAATGCAGGACCCTAACTCTTGACCCCTTCCTGGGGGCTTGGTTCCCCACAAAAATGAAAACACACAATCCAAAATCTGTGGGACACTGGCAAAGCAATCCTAAGAGGCAAATTCACAGCATTACAGGCCTATCTCAAAAAAACAAGAAAAAGCTCAAATAAACAATTTAACTTCAGGCTTATGGGAACTTGAAAAAGAACAAACAAAGCTCAAAGTAAGTAGAAGGAAGGAAATAATAAAGATCAGAGCAGAAATAATTAAAATAGAGCCTAAAAAATGATACAAAAGATAAATGAATCCAAGAGCTTGTTCTTTGAAAAGATAAACAAGATCATCAAGAGGACAAGAAAAAGCAGCCAAATAAACAAAATCAGAAATGAAAGATGAGAAATAAAAACTGGTAACATATGATCTCACCTATAAATGGAACCTAATCAACAAACCAAACAAACAAGCAAAATATAACCAGAGACATTGAAATTAAGAACAAACTGACAGTAAACAGAGGGGAGGATAGTGGGGATAATGGGGACAAAAGGGGGCAGGGTTTTCAGGAACATGTATAAAGGACACATGGAAAAAACTAAAGGGGGGGTAGGATGAAGGGTGGGAAGTGGGGATGGCTGGGGTCGGGGTGAGTGGGGAGGGGAATGGAGACAACTGTACTTGAACAATAAAAAAATAAAATAAAATAAAATGTAATAATTTGGACTTGTGAGAAAAAACTGATACTAAAGAAATACAAAGGACTGTAAAAAATATTATGAACAATTATATGCCAAAAAAGTGGACAACCTGGATGAAGTAGATAAATTCCTAGAAACATACGATCTTCCAAAAATAAATCAGGTGAGTCAAAAAATGAAAAGAAATATTACACCTAGTGAAAATGAAGCAGTAATAAAAAAACTCCCAACAAACAAAAGCCCTGGACCAGGACCTCACAGGTGAATTTTATCAAACATTCCAGGAAGAAACAACACCTCTCCTTCTCAGACTATTTCATAAGTAATTCACTAATTCAAGAGTGGTGAAGTCTCTGAAACTCATTTTATGAGTCTAGCATATTCCAAAACCAGACAAAGACACTACAATAAAAGAAAATTATAGGCCAATATCACTCATGAAAATAGATACTAAAATCCTCAAAAAATATTAGAAAACTAAATACAGCAATGCACTAAAAAGATCAAACACCATGACCAAGTGGAATTCATTCTGGGAAGCAAGGATGTCATAATATTTGCAAATAATAAATGTGATTTATCACACAAACAAAATGAAGGATAAAAACTACATGGTTATATCAAAAGATGCAGAAAAATATTTTGATAATATAATACCCTACATCCATTTATGATAAAAACACTCAGCAAAGTGTGAATAGAGGGAACATATGTAAACATAATAAAAGCCATATATAACAAACCCACTGGCAGCACCATATTTAGCCAAAAACTACAAGCATTCCCTTTAAGATCAGGAACAAGATAGGGATGTCCAATTTCACTTTTATTATTCAACATAGTACTGGAAGTCCTAGCCATCACAATCACACAAAAAGAAGAAATTAAAGGCACTCAATTTGGAAAGCAGGATGTAAAACTCTTTTTTTTCTTGCAGATCACATGATATTGTACATAGAGAATCTGAAATATTCCACCAAGAAACTAATAAAACTGGTAAGTGAATTCAGAAAAGTAGCAGGTTACAAAATGAATATTCAGAAATCAGTTGCATTTTAGTATGCCAATAACAAACTAACAAAAAGGGAAATTAAGAAAACAATCCCACTTACAATTGCTTCAAAAAGAATAAAATACCTGGAAATAAACCTAATCAAGATGTGTAAGACCTGTACTAAAATTATAAGATGTTTAGGAAATAAATTGAAAAAGATACAAATAAGTGGAAGCACATATGGTGTTCATGGATAGGAAGAATTAATATCATTAAAATGTCCATACTACCCAAAGCAATCTATAGACTCAATACAATTCCTATCAAGATTCAAATGATGTATTTCACAAAACTAGAACAAATATTTCAAAAATTTATATGGAACTACAAAAGGCCCCAAATAGAAACAGCTATCCTGAGAAAGAACAAAATTGGAGGAATCATACTAATATCAAAATATATTATAAAACTATATTAATCAAACCACCAGTAATGGTATAAAAACAGACATATAGATCAATGGAATAGAATAGAGAGCCCAGAAATAAATAAATCCTTTGTAATCAATTAATATTCAACAGAGAAAGCAAGTAACATCATGGGCTAAAGATATTTTATTCAATATATCGTGTTGGGATGATTGGATAGATACTTACAAATTTATAAAACTAGACCAATTTCTTATACCACACACAAGAATAAATTCAAAATGGATCCAAGACTTAAATACTAGACATGAAACCATAAAAAACCTAGAATAAAACATAGGCAGGAAAATCTTGGGCATTGATCACAGAAATATTTTATCAGATATACCTCCACAGGCAAGGTAAACAAAAGAAAAAAATAAACAAATGGACATAAAATGATGGTAATTCTTCCAATCCATGAACACATATGCTTCCATCTGTGTCTTCTGTAATTTCTTTCTTTAGTGTCATGCAGCTTTCTGAGTACAGGTCTTTTACCTCCTTAGCTAAGTTTATTTCTAAGTATTTTATATTTCTTTTTGTGATTGTAAATGAGTTTTTCCAGTTGGAGACCACTTTGTGTATGTTTTCCAAGATTGCAGCCCCATGACAGCAAGCCCTGAAAGGGGCTAGTAAGTCTCCCTGAAAAGAAAAAAAAAAGAAAAAAAACAGGTAAAAACGCAGGTGGCAAGCATGACTCAATGCTAATACCAAGGGTTCCCAGAGGAACCAGGCCTGGCAAACACATTGTATCATTTGAAGCTCAGTCTGCTTTGTTTTGTATAGGCCTAGTGATATAAACAGGATGTTTAAATTCAAGGCATAAGGAGTAAACTCCTTTTCTCATGAAATATCCCTTAAAAACCCTCTGGCATCAGTATGACTGACAGACCCTGACCTATGACAAATCTTTGTGTTCCTTCAATTGTTATCAATAGATAATACCTGGTTGTGTATGACTATAGCCTCTTTGACATTGTTTGATGAGCTATGCATGTACACAACTACACATACCATTCCCAATAACATCCTTTTGGGAGAAGGGCTTGGAGGGTTCTCCACTAGAAGGAATTGCTACCCCCTTTCCCGCCGGAACAGCAAGATTGTGTCCAGGATGAATTATTTACCATCCACAGTGGACAGGAGGATTCTGCTGGCTGGAGTTCCTCCCACATTTGTCCTAATTCTGTTTCTGATATTTATTGGTGTACAAAAATGCATTTGATATCTGAATGTTGACTTTTTATCCCACTATATTGCCAAATTCATTTATTAGGTTGAGTAATTTTTTGGTGGCGTCTATGTACTTTTACATGTATGCAATTATGTCATCTGTGAACAGTGACAGCTTTACTTCTTCCTTTCACATTTTGATGCCTTTTATTTCTTTTTCTTGTCTGATCACTGTGGGTAGGACTTCCAATACTATGTTAAATAGAACTGGTGAAAGCAGACATTCTTGTCTTGTTCCTGATCTTAGTGGGAAAGCTCTAAGTTTTTGTCCATTGAGTATGATTTCACTGTAGGTCTCTCATATATGGCCTTTATTATGTTGAGGAATGCTCCCTCTATTCCCACTTTGTTGAGTGGTTTTATCATAAATGAGTGCTGTACCTTACCAAATGCTTTTTCTGCATTTATTGATATGATCATGCAATTTTTGTCTTTCGGTTTTTTTATGTGGTGAATTATGTTTATTGATTTAAGAATGTTGTACCTTCCTTGCATCCCTGGGATGAATCCTACTTGATCATGGTGCATGATCTTTTTAACATATTACTGCATGTTGTTTGACAGTATTCTGTTGAAGATTTTAGCATCTACATTCATCAGCAATATTGGCCTGAAGTTTTCTTTCTTTGATATGTCTTTATCTGGTTTTGGGTTTGGGATGATGCTGTCTTCATAAAAAGAGTTTGGGAGTCTTCCATCTTCTTGAATTTTTTGAAATAATCTGTGGAGGATGGGTGTTAGTTAGTTATCCCTTAAATGCTTTGTAAATTCTCTTGTGAAACTGTCTGGTCGAGGGCTTTTTGATTACTGTTTCCATTTCAACATGTTTTATTGGTCTGTACAGGCCTTCTGCTTCTTTTTTATTGAGATTTGGAAGATCGTTTTTTTCTAGAAATTTGTCCATTTCATCTAGGTTTTCAAATATCTTAGCATATAGTTCTTCACAGTAATTTCTTACAATCCTTTGTATTTCTATGGTATCAGTTGTAATTGTTCCTCTTTCATTTCTGATTGTGTTTATTTGGGGGCCTCTCTCTTTTTTTCTTGATGAGTCTGCTTAAAGGCTTGTTGATTTTGTTTATCTTTTCAAAGTCCCAGCTCCTGGATTCATTGATCCTTAGAATTATGCTTTTAGTCTCTATGTCATTTAATTCTGCTCTGATCTTGGTTATTTCCTTCCTTCTACTTGTTCTGGGTTGTCTTTGTTGTTGTTCCTCAAGTTCTTGTAGGCATAGGGTTAGGTTGTTTATTTAAAATGTTTCTATCTATTTTAGGTAGGCCTGTATAGGTATGAACTTCCATCTCAGGACTGCCTTTGCTGTGTCCCATATGTTTTGGATTGTTGTGAGTTTATTTTTGTTTGTTTCCATAAATGCTTTGATATCTTTCCTAATTTCATTCTTGACACATTCATTGTTGGACAGCCTGCTATTAAATCTCCATGATTTTTTAGTGTTTTGGGTTTTTTTTTTCTTGAGGTTATTTTCTAGTTTCAGTCTCTTGTGGTCAGAAAAGATGCTTGATATGATTTCAATTTTCTTGAATTTGTTGAGGCTTGTTTTGTGTTCTATCATGTGATCTGTCTTTGAAAATGTTCCATGTGCATTTGAAAACCATGTGTATTTTGCTCCTTTGGGATGAAGGGCTTTCTCTATATATTAGTTAAGTTCATTTCATCCAGGGCATTGTTCAATGCCACACTATCTTTGTTGATAATTTGTTTGGAATATCCATCTATTTTTGACAGTGGGGTGTTAAAATCTCCTACTATAATTTTGTTACTGTGAATATCTTTCTTGAAGTCCTACAAGATTTTCTTTATGTATTTGGGTGCTCCCATGTTGTGTAAATGTATACAGTGATCCCTCACCTATTGCAGGAGTTACGTTCCAGAGATCCCCACAATTGGTGAAAATCTGCGAAGTAGCAGCATTATACTTATTTTAATATTTATATAATTTTAAGGCTTTATAAACCTTTCCCACTCTCTTATTAACCTTTCCCACACTCTTATAAACACTTCATATGCTCTTAAACACTTTCTACACTCAAACTTTTGTAATTTTAACAACATATAAAATTTGATATGGGTACTCACCAGTGAAGTATACTATAACTTGAATGATGAAGATCATGAATTATGTAGCTGTGCAGTACTGATGGAGATGAAGGTGATGACAATGAGATGAATGTACTGCACAGCCAAGAAGAGCATTACCTCTCTTCATCAGGTGGTGCAGTATCTTCACTCTGGGCTGTAAATTCTATTTCTGCTAAAGGCATAGGCATAACTGATCTCTTCATCTGAGTGATGAACATAGTTATGGGGAGTTGCTGGCACTGCTTTTTATCCTCAGAGGCAGCTTCTCCATGCAGAGAAATGCTCTTGAATCCAAAACATCTCTGGAACTTGTCAAACCAGCCCCTGCTGGCACTGTCTGGTGGGAGAAACACTTGACTGTCCTGCTTCTGCATTGTCATCCTTGTCTTCATCTTCATCACCATCCTGAACATCCGTGCTTTCTGCAAAACTACCATAAAGTTTCTTGGCCTTTGTCTGGATGGTGTTGGTATCCAGCAAGATATTCTTCTTCCTGCAGTCATTTATCCACAGGGCCAGTGCTGACTCCATCCTCACAATGGCCTTATTGTGGTAAGTGACCACCCTCTTCGCAGTCTTCTTAAAAGTCATTGGTGCTGTAGACCTAATATTCTTCACATCTTTCTTTATGTAGCAAACAGTAGATTCGTTGATCCCACAATAGCGGCCTACAGCCGTGTAGCTTTTGCCTTCCTTTAACATATCAAGAAGTTCCACCTTTTCTTTGATGGTAAGCATATTCCTCTGGTGCTTAGGTTCACTGCCAGAAGGCTTAGAAGGCGCAAAACATTTGGGTGGCATTGTAGGGCTTGAAATAAATTCAAACTTCTATGAAAATTTCACAAGCACACAACACCACAGAGCAACACTACACACAGTGATCAGAGGTCGAGGTGAAGTAGACAAGGAGAGATGCTGAACATATTGGCACAGTGTGGGAAACCAAACAGACCGATGCTACACTCACTGAGCCAATGAACACCCGGGATACAGAACACTGTGCTGTGGTTGGTTGCCTTCCATTCCATCATTCAATAGTGTGCCATGTACAATCTCATGTTGACAAACTTACATAAGCAGTATTGGCATACTGCATTTCCATTGTGCATAGTATGGTATTCATCCGCTGATGAAATGTATACTTTATTTCATTTTGATCTAGTATTCTGTTAATATGTTTGAATTAACATTTTTTATATTTTTATATTGTTTTAATTTTTAGGCAAAAATAATTAAAATCATAAATATTATATAAATACCTATATACTGCAAAATTCCACAATATAGTGAAAACTCTGTGATACAGAATTAGATATATATATATTTAAAAACCCACAATACAGTGAAGCCACAATAACTGAACCGTGATATAGTGAGGGACAACTGTATTTACTATGTTTATGTCTTCTTGATGGATTCTTCCCTTGAGCAGTATGAAGTGACCTTCTAGGTCTCTTTTTATGGCTCTTTCTTTTAGTCTATTTTGTCCGATAAGAGTATTGCTAACCCAGCTTCTTTTTCCTGTCCATTTGTTTAGAATATTTGTTTCTAGACCTTCACATTGAATCTGTGTAGGTCTTTTGTTCTGAGGTGGGTCTCCTGTAGGCAGCATATGTGTGGGTCATGTTTTGTTATCCATTCTGCTATTCTGCATCTTTTGATTGGGGCATTTAATCCATTTATGCTTAAGGTTATTATTGATAGGTACTTATTCATTGCCATTTTTTTGTACCTGTGTTCCTCTGTCTTTTGCTTTTTTCTTCCTGTTCTTAAAGCAAATCCTTTAGCATCTCCTACAAAGCTTGTTTGGAGGAGGTATGTTCTTTGAGGCTTCTTTTATCCTTATTTGGCCTTCCATTTTAATTTGAGAGACTTACTGGATAAAGTAGTCTTGGTTGCAGGGCTCTGGTTTTCACTACTTGGAGTACTTCTTGCCATTCCCTTCTGACTTGAGATGTTTCCATTGAGAAGTCAGCTGCTAGTCTTATTGAGGATCCTTTGTATGTTACTTCCTGTTTTTCCCTTGCTGCTTTTAAGATTCGCTCTTTATTTTGGAATTTTGCCAAAATTTGGAATGATGTGCCTTGAAGTGAGCCCCTTTGGGTCCCTTATGATTGGGACTCTCTGTGTTTCCTGGATTGGTGTGACTTTTTCTCTCTTCACATTAGGGAAGTTTTCCATCATTACTTTTTCAAATCGGTTTTCTATCCCTTGTTCTTCTCCTTCTGGTATCCCTATTACATGCATATTATTACATTTCATATTGTCCTGAATTTTCCTTTACCCCTCTTCATTCTTTTTGATCCTATTTTCCTTGTCTTACTCATTCTGGGTGTTTTTTTCTACCTTGTCCACAAGCTCACCAATCTAATCCTCTGCTTCATCGAGCATGCTTTTGATTCCTTGTACTATGTTCTTCAGTTCAGAAATTGTATTCTTTGTTTCCTCTTGGCCCTTGCTGATAGTTTCTACTTCCTTTTTCATGTTGATATAATTTACAGTAAGTTCATTGTAGTTTCCCTGTAGTTTTTGGTAATTCTCTGTGAGCTCATTGAGCTCCCTTATAACCATTGCTTTGAACTCAATATCTGATAGTTGAGTTGCCTCTATTTCATTTAGCGTTCTTCCTGAGGCTTCCTCAATCCCTTTCATTTGGGGATATTTCTTTGTCTTCATATTGTTTGTGAGACTCTTCTTGTTAGCCTCAGCTTGTTAAATTGATCTATTCTGGCTCCCTGGGTTTATGGTGTGAACTTCTATGGTAGAATACCTGTGAGATTCAGTGGTGCAGTCTCCTTGATCTCCTGACCTCAGTGGTCTTGGGCTGTTGTTTATGTTGGCTCTGTGTATGTCTTTTGGTTTTGATTGTTGTTGGGTTTTTCTTTGGTGGGTCCTTCCCACCAGCTGATTAACTGAAGATCACTCTGCCCACCAACTCTTGTACTCTATTGTGACAGTGTGAGCAGGTTATGTTGAAGCTGGTTCTTCCATGTGTACATGGTTTTGAGGATTCTCTGTTGCTCTTGTTCAGTTGTTTGTTCTGGGTAATTTCTCCACTATTTAGTCGTATCTCCAGATAGATCCTGGGTTGAGTTAGTGTGGTTTCCACTCTCTCCTTCATCTTCTTCTGTTGTTATCTGTTGGTGGTTCCTTTGTTGGTGGGTTTCCTCTTCCAGCAGTTATCCTGGTGTTCACAGCTTCCACCTACTCTTTTTTATGATCAGTTGGAGGGCCGAAGTAAAGTGGTTTAAGACAGCAAGAGTGTATTATGCAATATTTGTAGTACCAACCCATAGAGAAGAGATAGGAGATCCCTTGGAGATGTATAATATTAACCATGATATTTTACCCAACCAGCCACCTTTTAGAAAGGATGAAAAGAGGATAAGTCTCTTTTTGGGAGAGGAAGGATTGTGAGTTGGATCTAGAAAGCAGTGAGTTTGTGTGAGTTCAGATTATGAGGTAAAATAAGAGTAAAGCATAGAAAATAGGTGTAGTGTGTGAGAGAATAGAATTCACCAGAACAGTAAAAAAGTTCAGGAAACTATGAAGTGGGCTTAGATTTGGGAGGTGTGCTGTGTAGTATTTACAATTGTACAGAACAGCTATTATTAACAATAATATTAGAGCAACAATCATATGACAGAATCTATGTGGTCTGGATAACCAGAATAGGAAGTATAGGACCCAGAGTAGTGTGCTAATGGAATGCAAGAGAAGTGAAAGACAGTAAATTAACAATACACGATGAAAAAGAGAAAAAGGAAAACCCATCAAACGAGGCAATATAACCAGCCAAGCAAAGAAGACTAAACAGATAGAAGACAAATACAAAAATACTAATAAAATAAAAGATGTAAGAATATTGAAAAATAATAATGCAAATATGCAATAACTTGCAAGTTCTCTGTAGTAGCAAAATGAAATTTGTCTCACTGTCTCAGCTCTTGGGATGCCCCCTCTTTGGGTCCAACTCTGGTCTTTTCACAGTCCCAGGTTTTTTTGTCTCACTTGTGGGAATTTAAGAAAAGAAGAAAGGAAGAAGGGATAAAAAGGGAAAGAAAGGTAAAAGGAATAAAACAAGAAAGAAGGAAAGAGAGGAAGGAGTTAAAGATAAGAAAGTAATTTTTAAAAATAAAGAATTACTTAGAAAAAAGAAAAAGCCTCCTGCTGGCTTCAAACTGGCCAAGCCAGTTTTGCTGGTCTTCATGGCTGCGGCAGGCTGAGGGAGAATTGGTTTCACTTTTCTCCCTTCCTGATGGGCACTCCAGTCAGCTTCCAGCCCAGATCCCCAGCATCATCTGATCCCGAAAGTTTGGCGAGCTCTTTCTCTGGGATTTCTAGTAAGCATTTGTAGGCCTTCTGATGTGGGCACTCTTCCAGGGGCTTCAGGTGTGGGTTTGGGGCCTTCCACAGTGTGCACTCTCCCTGGAGCTAAGGGTGTGCATGCTTTGCCAGGACTCCTCCCATCCCTCAAGTTCAGGTGTGCACTCTTACCAGGGCTATGGGAATGTGCGCAGGGCCTTCTGTGCCACCTCAGGAGCACTGCGCTGTTTGGTGGGGAAGAGGTGGAAGTGGCTACTGCAGGAGAATTCTCCAAACAGCCTCTGAGTGCCTATTTTTACACTTTTTCTTTTTGAGAAATTCCTCCTGTTCAAGCCTGCTGCTCCATACAAAGGCCTAGCCTCTCACACAGCCCAATTCTCCAACCAAACCAGGGACTATCCGAGTTAGGGCCCATCACAGCCCAACTCTCAATTCTCTCCAGCCAATAATGTCCACAGACTCTGTGGGTGCTCACAGCCCCTGTGTGTTTGCCACTTAGTTCTTATTCCCCTCTCTGTGACTTCAAGCAACCAGGTCTCTCCTGGTGCTGCTCAAACCTTGTTTGGCAGGGAAGGGAGCCATTGACCCAGCTCTCTCCCAAGAATCCTGTGGCAGACACGGTGAGCTCCAGGCCTGGGGCTGCTGCCACCCTGGTCCCAGGAACCTTACTGTCCTGAAGCATTCCCCTTACTGTCTGGTTTTTCAATGTCTTCTACAATTTTTGGTCTCCTATCTTCGTATATGCTGGGGTACTGTTGGTTGGTTGTTCTGTTCCTCAGTAGATCAGCTAGGTGTTTCACCTGTGTGCAGGGGGAAGTGGGCTATGCTCACACCTATCTCACTGGCCAAAAAAGATATAATTTCTGCTTTCTGTGTTAAATGCATGGGTGAAGTTGAATAAATGCAAGATTTCACTCATCTCCAGACCATCATGTCTTTCTGTCTCTTTATAGTTTAAGTTTCAGATGTCATCAAATTAAACTTCTGTGCAGTGAAAATAAACCAATTTATCAAACTCTAGTCATTAAGAAAACCAATTTACTGTCTTCAATGTCACCATTAATTCAGAGCCCTCCAGGTAAGATCTTCCCTGCCACATGGCATTCCTTCCTCTCTGTGGGTCACTCACAGCGTGATTCACCAAAGGATAGTGAAGTGGCCTTTTTGTCCTCCAGTTAAAGAATCAAAAAAAGATTTCTGAGAGAACCAGACACAGAGATGTTGACTCATTGTGCCTCCAACCAATATAATTTAACAAGAGTGGGAAACACCCAGTGTTGGGTTCTGACCATCGATACTTATGAAAAAAGAAATTATAGACTTTACAACAAAATAACTTCCTTTCTTAATATCAAACACAATAAGTGGGTTGAGCAATTATGCAGCCTCTAGCATCAGAAATAGAAATAACCAAGATTCAAAAATAATTTACAGATCCCTTAGTCAATAATGTAAAGGCACCACTAAGAAGATCTAATTATCTTACTTAAAACAAAAGACTATTGCCCTGGCTGGCGTAGCTCAGTGGATTGAGCACGGGCTGTGAACCAAAGTGTCGCAGGCTCGATTCCCAGTCAGGGTACATGCCTAGGTTATAGGCCATGACACCCAGCAACTGCACATTCATGTTTCTCTCTCTCTCTCTTTCTCCCTCTCTTCCCTCTCTAAAAATAAATAAATAAAATCTTTAAAAAACACACACACAAAAGACTATTTTCAGGGAGGGCACTGCAGGCAAAAACTGCTCTCAGCTGCACCTGGCCTCAGAAGGGCTTCAGCCTGTGGTAGAAGACAAACGCCACCATCTAGCTCTAAAGTGAGGAAGGAGGCAAGGCAACCAATTTTAGACACCAGCTGACCAGGGAGTCTTGGGGCACAGGGATGGTACAACAGACATACATAATTGGCTTTTCTCCAAGGCCTCACATTTGACTGCTAAGAGTAGAAAATGAAGGAATGGTAATCAGTGGGCACAGGGGAGGAAGGAAAGGATCTGCTTAAGGGCCTCAGAGCACAAGCCACTACCACGCTGCCTGTCCTGCTAAGATCATGGCCATCTATACAGGGCCGTCTGCCTGCTGATAGGAAGAGCACAGGCCACACTGGCCAGGATGAGAAAAGTCCTATAATCCAGAGACGACCAGAGAGCTTTCTACAGCATGCCAAGCTGCTTGAAGTTGGAGACTCAATTAAAGGCACTGGTTAAGGAGAGATTCCAGATTGGCAAATATGTGAGATTTGGGGAGACTTGTGCCCTCAGAGGGAGCATGGAAGCTTTGTGCCTCACCCTTCCATCTGGCTGTTTATGAGTTTTATCTTTCTAATAAACCTTTTAATGGTCAAATTAGCAGCTCCATATAAAGTCATATTCTTTAGAAATGCAATGAAAAGACTGTCTTTAAAATTCTTTCCAAATTTTCAGACAGTTTTGTGTCCCCAAAAGAAAACCTTTCTTCCTCCAATTGTTGGAACAATGAAAGCCACCCAACAGTGAAAGAGTAGCCACTGAAGATAAATCCACAATTGTCTAGTCTATACTATGCACGAATTATAGGAGACCATTCTGTGTGGCATGGGAAATGTAGCCCAGCTCCCACCTGGAAAGTTCCAGTGGAAAGCAAGTTCTGGCACACAGGACTCATGCCCATGGATAGGTTCTCCCATGGAGAATCAGGCCTGCATTGTACCTAGGCCCCTTTGAGAGTTGTTTTTGCTAAAACCCCCTCACCCTGAATTGAAGCAGCAGATGTTTACTGCATCTCTTTAAAGTAACTTCCTAAAATCTATGTTAAACTTCCCAAGGACAGTGTAACTAGTTCAACCACTTTTCCCTTTTCATTTGCAAATACCTTTCTTTTCTGATATAATTAGCAACATCCTCTCCTTTGCTTTCTGTAAAAGGTAACCACGTGAAGTGAACCTATGCATAGTAAAGAGGACCATCCTCAATATAATGTGCCCAGAAAAGCAAAAAAAAGCCTGTTCAGGCAGGGGACAGAGCCAGCTCTCTCTTTCACTGAGAGAGTGGCTGTGTCATCCCTTTTCCTCCACAGGACTTCTGTAGTCTGTGTGAATTTGTCTCATCTTATGCCTGATGCCATGGACACTGTGGGCTGGTGTCTGCATCAATGAATAATGAAATAAGCATCTCTCCAATGGAATTCTGAAAAGAGTGAAACTACTAAAAAAATTTACAGTAAATCACATGCATATGCAAATTGAATACCCCATTCCACTTGACCTTACAGTGAACCAACCATCAACATTTTGTTGTTTTTATTATTTAAGATAAAGATTACTTAAGGCTTTGGTTAATATTTAAATTTTAAAAATAATTTATGTCCTGGCTGGCATAGCTCAGTGGATTGAGCGTGGAATGTGAACCAAAGTGTTGCAGGTTCGACTCCCAGCTAGGTTACATGACTGGGTTATAAGCCATAACCCCCAGCAACCGCACATTGATGTTTCTCTTTCTCTCTCTCTCTCTCTCTCTCTCTCTCTCTCTCTCTCTCTCTCTCTCTCTCTCTCCCTTCCCTCTCTAAAAATAAATAAATAAAATCTTTTTAAAATTCTATGTTAAAATAATTTTTAAAAAATAATAATTTATATGACATCCTGTGGTGGGGGCTCCGCCTGGAGGGCCCTCCGAGCCACCATGGATGAGAATAAGTCTACCAAGATATGATCTGCCTGGGGAGGAAAGGTAGCCGATCTCTCACAGAGAAGGACCAAGAGCCTTTTCCTCAACAGCTTTAATTGGGTTCGTTTACACAGGAATTCAGGTAAAGCTCATTACTCATTGCCGGGAAGTAAGGATCAAATAACAAGGAACTCTGAGAGCCTATTTTAAGTCAGGGTCAGATAGCTAAAGAGCCTTAAAACTTTGAAAAACAAACTTACTTCTTCCTGGGACCCTTATCAGTTAATTGAGAGCATTCTAAACAAAGCAGGTTTCACAGGATTTTACATATTCTTTCTTAGGCCTGATCACCCAAGGAACCCACCCTTTCCAGCACAGGGCTGCACCACCCTCTGTCATTATTTCAGGCTTAGGTGGAGCAAGGGAAGTAAGGCAGCCAAGAGATTATGAGATTTTCTCGCAGACAATGAGGACTCAGGCTATGTCAAAGCTGAGGGGCGAGGGTCCGTCACCCCCTTTTGCTGCAGCCCCAAAGTCCTTCCTTGGGGGCCTCCCATGTGATAGTGCCTGTCTTAGATCATTCCCCCCTTGGGGAATCTTACCCATCATTGGCTAACCAACCAAGCATTGGGGGCCAGGCAGGGCGAAGTAAAAGGTGGCAGAAGCAGTGCTCCTGCCAGGGAGATAAGCTTTGTCTCCTTAGCAGCTTATGGTCCAAGGTCACTCCCTCAGCCTTAGCTTTGACAGGGGTTACAGCTTCTGATACCAGGCAGGGCAGTTTCCAACAACAACCCAGAACTTGGTAAGAAATAATCAAATTTTTATAATGTTTTTACAAATACAACATCTTTGGGGAAAAAATAAAAAACCTTTGTGAAGAAGTCACCACAGAGTTTCAAAGATACAATGAAAAACTCTGCTTTGTGTTCATGTATTGTATCACATGATATAATTTTAAAAAATGGAAAAACAACTGATTCCTTTTCACTTTAAAGTAAAATAATCTTGCAAAATCACTTTGGTTCTTAAATAAAATGTAAAATGTTTATTACTATTTGCAATTTAAAATGAGTTTTGATAGCAAAAAATAATTTGACTGTGTTGCCAATGGTCACAATGGCACAAGAGCAGTTCTGAAGGAAGACACAGAGTGGGAGGATGAAAATCCATGTTGCTCACTCTTTTTGAACTCCCAGGCTCTGAGTGAGTGGCAGTGGGAGGACTCAGAGTGTGGCACTGATTTAACCCCAATGCAATACCTATGATAGGCCTGTTTCTCTGTTTTTTGTATGTTCCTAAGAACTCTGAGGCTGGGAAAACTTTTGGTCACTGTCCCAGCCTCCTAAAATTGTAGTGAATGTTTCTGAGGGTATTTATAAGTTATAAATACATGTCTAAGTGTCATTGGCCATATAACTCTATTAGTGACCTAACATCACTGAGATATAACTATTCAGTGGTTTATTTACTCGCTTGCTCATTTATTTATTCATCTAGTGTCTATTGGTTATTTACAGTGTGCCAGACATTATTTTACATAAAACAGGACAGATGTATGTTTGGACATACTGAGGTATGTTTTCCACATTTTATGACACTAAAATAAGAAGAGATCATTCAAATACAGCTGCAATCTGCACAGGAAGCTATGGAAATCACCAGACAACTCAGTTTAAAGCTGTGACAAGAGGTTTGTAAAGTAAATCCTTCTTGAGGGCATGTTAGTTGAGCAAAATCTTAATCTTAAATGTTTTGATTCATGAGACCATTGAGGACAAGTTCATGAAACTTCTACACATTTTTTGTCAAGACAGATGGGGTTCTGATTAGTAAAGATACTTTAGTTACTAGGTCATTGGTCCATCTACTTTGTACCCACATGATGTCACCGAGGACATATAATGAAAAAAATAATAAAAAGTCATCCTGAAAATGTAATATGTTTCTTGCTCTGTCAGCTAAGAGGTCTAGAAGCAGTGACACTCCAGGAGCAGTGAGCACATCTGGTTCCCAGATCCTGGTTTCTAACACCATTCTTAGTGAACAATACCTGAGTTTGCAAAAAAATAGCTGAATGCAGGGCTCCGACAAAACTGTTCAAGATGGCAGGAACTGGCAAATACAAGCTGGCATCTATAGTGCCAGTCAGAAAGTACTTACAAAACCACGTGGTAATGATGGGATTAGGTCCAAGTGACACAGTTGCCAACTAAAAGTTCTCCAACAGCTGAATAAGTACAATCTGAGCTACTAACATCTAACAGGATCAGATTATAACTCCAACTTTAGACTAAATATCCATATTGATACTTGTAGATTCATGATTAATTACTTAAGTAAAAGAATAGCTGAAATTGTGCAGAGTATTTCATATAATTTATTTTAAAAATTCTGCCTTTGCAAGCAAAATATAACCAGAGACAAAATTGATTACTGGCATTTTGTAATTAAGAACAAAATGCCAGTAATCAGAGGGGAGGTAAGAGGGGATAATGGGTGGGGGGAAAGAGGGAAGGGTTTTCAGGAACATGTACAAAGGACATATAGACAAAGCCAAAGGGGATTGGGATAAAGGGTAGGAGTAAGGGGCAGTGGTGAGGGGAAAATAGAGACAACTGTACTTGAACAACAATAAAAAATACAAAAAAATAATTCACAAGCAATGAAATAAAATAAATTCTGCCTTCAATGAGGTAAAATATATCCCCTTATCTCTTAATTATGGGCCATGCAGAGTAGTGTCATCAAAGGAATGAGTAAAGAAACGTCTCAGGAAAGTATATGTACAGTGGAGAAACTTGACAAACATGACCTCAACCAGTTGTTCAAGTCCACATCAACAGTGACAAGACATGTTGATGTCATGTGGTATGATGTGAAGGACACATCACCTTTGTGGTTTTCCCCCTGAAACCTATAGCATCAGTCTCATCATGAGAAAACCATCAGGCAAGTACAAATTGAGGGGAATTCTACAAAAGTCCTCACCAGTACCCCTAGAAACTGTCAAGGTCATTCAAACACCTGACAAGTACTTCTCAAAACTGTCAAGGTCTTTGAAATTAAACTAGTATGAAAAATTTCCACACAGTCCAAGAAAACATTAAAGACTAATGTAATATAGTTTCATGGGTGGAATTCTGAAATAAAAAAAAAACTTTAGGTAAATTAAGAAAACCTGAATAAGGTATGAGTTTATTTAATAATAATATATCAATTTTGGTTCATTGGCTGTGACAAATATAGCACAGATATATATAGTCTGTCTCGGAAAAGTCCAGTCATTGTTAATATAACAGGAACAGTTTGCACATTAACGTGATCTGGCAGCCATGGAAAATGGACTGGAATGCACATACATGACATCACTGTACTAGTCATTGGGAGCAGTAGATATCATTGAGTGAGTATGTGTATTGTGTGGCAGTGGCATTCAAAATGACTGAGTGAGTAGGACAAAGAATCTACATCAAATCTTTCATTAAGCTTGAACACTCCTCCATGGAAAGTATTCAGATGATTCAGAAGGTTATAGCTATAGGTAACTGGTGATTTGCCGCTTCATCACAACAATGCACCCACTCATGCATTGTGTCTCATGCAGTTTTTGGTGATACATCACTCAAGTGACTCAGCTCCCCTATATCCCATATTTGGCACCCTGTGACTCAGGATTTTCCCCAAACTCAAATCATCTTGGAAAGGGAAGAGATTTCAGACTGTCTATGAGATTCAGGAAAACATGACAGGACAGCTGGTCATGATTGGGACAACTGTGTGATGTCCCAAGATGTCTCCTTTAAAGGGAACTGAGGTGTCATTGTCCTATGAATAACATTTCTTGTACCTTGTATGTTCTTCAATAAGTGTCTCTATTTTTCATTTTATATGGCTGGATAACTTCTGGACAGACCTTGTATATGTTAACAATAAGAGGAACTGGGTTTAGAGCATATGGAAGCTCTGTACCTTTTTAAGTATGTGTAAAATACTTATTTAAGAAAAAGATACAAATTTATAATCCCCTTCTAGTTATTACTCATTGCTTCCTGTGCAGCACAAAGTTGGGTAGGGCAAATCTCCTTCAGGAGGCAAAAGTGAAGAAACCGTCAGTTATCACCCCCTCTCTCTGAGGGCTTCTCCCTCTTTTGTTCCTGGAGAGGAAAGAGGGACTTGTTGAACAGAAGAGTCTATCTGATAGGCCCCTAACTCTGAGAGAGAAGTGGGTGTTCCGAGGGGATGAAACCTCAAAAGAAGAGCAAGCTGTCACAACCCAGAATGCCTGGTAATTGATCATGATGACTACCCTGCAATTACTTTCTATCATCCATCTATCTATCTATCTATCTATCTATCTATCTATCTATCTATCATCATCTATCTATCTATATCATCTATCATGTATTTATCTTCTCTTAAGAGAAAAGATGATTTTGGTGGGACTTATTTTTAAATCACCCATTGTTTTTTATGAGTACACAGTGATGACATGTCTATAGTCATAAAAAATATAGCACAAGTATGAGAGATGCATCATCTTTTGTTTTGACTTAGACAAACAATGAACATTTAGAAAATTCTAGGTTAATACTGTCAAGTCCCAACACCACTACCTCTAACAAGCTGTGGCAACCTGAAGCTGTGGTTCCAACTCTAAGGTAGAAGCTCTGAGTCAGAGTCTCTGCTCATCAAACCAACCTGAAGGTCAGCCATGGTCAAGGATCAGTTAGTGGATAAGTCATCAGCTTCCTTTTCCCTGGAAAATGTGCCTGGCCTTCTGGCTGGTGCAGGGCCAACAGCACTGTGGCATTTCACCCTGGGACCTACTTCCCAGTCTCCAGCTGCCTCTGGTTTCACCAACTCTCCACCCTGCCAATGTGACAGCATTTTTGTGCCAGCTCTGCCTATCTTCCCTCCAACATCATTGATTTTCTGTTGTGGCTCATTGATCTCATCAGGCCTGATTCTTGTACTCTCTGTGACTAGCAGAACTACATGTGGTCTCAACATATTCCAGAGTGTTCACTGGATTCATGGGCTTCCTAAGCAGTCATTTGTCCTCAGGGGAAAATTGTTTGGGAAGCCAGTGGTCCTTACTGAACTCTACACATTTGGGGGCAGGTAGGGTTAGTGAAGAGAATTCAGAAGGGTACAAGAATGCCTTCTTGTACCACTTATACATATTCTGTAAATAATGTGCATTGTCTCCCTGACAGGGTAGCTAACCCCACAGAAAATCACTGCTGACATGTGTCACCTTGCTGGTGACAGCCTCTTGCTTCAGAGTGCTGAGCAAAGGTTATGAGGCCACGTTTGTAAGAACAACATAGTGTGACATCTCAGTTCTTTCATTGTGATTGGAGAAACTGTTAGTTGATGCCTGTCTTTTTCAGCAGGATTTTTAATAAGAGGCTGCCTGACTGCAGGGTCTCACCATGCCCATTTTGACTATGATACACCAGTGCCAGTTAAATATTTTGAATGTCACTCCTTGGGGGAGAGCTGTTTTAGATGGATTGGATAAAAACCTTTGATATTCAGACTGGTATGCCTATTTTTTGATGACTCAACAGGTGTGTGTGTGTGTGTGTGTGTGTGTGTGTGTGTGTGTGTACGCTTGCGCATGCGCGCGCGCACGTGGAACTATAGATATTTTCTTGGGTATACTGAAGTTTTAAGACAAGATAATGTAACTGAACTCAGGTATAGCTGTCTGTCACTAGGAAAGCCAATACTTGAGAGGGAGGCACTGATGTAAAGGAAACAGGTTTATTTGCAGGTGCTGACCATCTGGAAGATGGGATACTCATATCACAAAGCTCATTTTCTGGAAGATGGGGGGCTCATGTCACAAACCTCATCTCCACCTCTCAGTGGAGACAGGGATTTTTTTATTTTAATAAGGAGAGAGAGGGGAATAGAACAAAGAGTTCAAGGGAGGAGGTTGCAAAATTCTGTACATGCAGACAAGCACAGTCCATTTCAATAAGGCAAGTGATGGTCATGTGTGCATCATTATGGTTTAGTCATCTTGGCTTCAAGTAATCCTAGTTTCATGTCATCCTGCCTCCAAGGATGAAAGTTGACAAATCTCCCAGAGAGGAGGTGCCTGAAAATTGGGGTCTATATCTTCTGAAGTTAGTTCCTAGAATTCTTACATAAACATGCTGTTCATCTATAAGCCACATATTCAACAGAGTCAGCACTTCCAGAAACACTGTCAAAAGAATGGTGGGGTGGGTTACAACTTTGCACTTTTGCAATTTTCCACTGTTACAATAAGACAATTTCAAAGAAAATAATATGCAGGTTATTTGTCAAGAAACATGATAACTTATTCCAATTAACCTTATGTCATCAATGAAGTTGTCACTGACTTTAAAATTTTTAATCTGTTATATAGATGCAATGAACAAGCATTCTTTCATTTATGATGCTTTATAAGTATATTTTTAAATACAAATATACACTTCTGTTTCATTGACTCTGATTGGATTTCAATATCTCCATTGTTATGATTACTTTTTTTCCTTTTTCAATAAACAAAAATTTGTGTCATTTTAAATTTTTTTCTTACTGTTCAAGTACAATTTTCTCCATTCTCCTCCCCCCACTGTTCTCCCTCACCACAGACACCCACACCTCCCTCTCCTGATCCCACCTCCCTTAGGTTTTGTCCATGGGTCCTATATACTTGTTCCTGAAAACCCTTCCTTGCTTTCCACCCATTATCCACTCCCACCTCCCCTCTGACTACTGTCAGATTATTCTTAATTTCAATGTCTCTGATTATATTTTGCTTGCTTGTTTGACTTGTTTATTAGGTTTCATTTATAGGTGAGATCATATGGTATTTGTCTTTCACCACCTGGCTTATTTCACTTAGCATAATGCTTTCCAGCTCCATCCATGCTGTCACAAAGTGTAGAAGCTCCTTTTTTCTCTCTGCTGCATAGAACTCCATCATGTAAATATACCACAGTTTTTTGATCCATTCATTTACTGATGGGCACTTAGGTTGCTTCCAGCACTTGGCTATTGTAAATTGTGCTGCTATGAACATTGGGGTGCATAGGTTCTTTTGGATTGGTATTTCAGGATTCTTAGGATATAATCCCTGCAGTGGAATGGTTGGGTGAAAAGGCAGTCCCATTTTTAGTTTTCTAGGGACTTCCATACTGTTTTCTACAGTGGCTGTACCAGTCAGCATTCCCACCAACAGTTCACTAAGGTTCTCTTTTCTCTACTTTTTCTCCAGCACTCTTTGTTTGGTGCTTTGTTTATTATGGCCATTCTGACTGGTGTGAAGTGGTATCTCATTGGCTTTATTTTGCATCTTTCTGATAGCTAGTGATGCTAAGCATCCTTTCAAATCTCTTTGAGCCCTCTTTATGTCCTCTTTGGACAAGTGTCTGTTCAAGTCCTTTGCTTATTTTTCAATTAGGTTGCTTGTCTTCGGGGAGTGGAGTTGTATGAGTTCTTTATATATTTTGGAGATCAAATCCTTGTCAGAGATATCACTGGCGAATATGTTTTCTCATATAGTTGGTTATCTTTTCATTTTAATGCTGTTTTCTTTAGCCATACAGAAGTTTTTTTGAAGTCCCATTTGTTTATTCTTTTCTTTATGTCCCTTGTTCTACAGAAAGGAGGAGATGCCCCACAGAGCTAAATTACCCTGAAGTCATCTTTAATCTATCTTTTAGGATAAATAAATCTTTTTTATTAAATTAAACAAGAATTTCTATAAATCTATGTTTGCATGATCTCAACTTTAAAGAAAAAACAAATATTTATTTTAAATATTTTATCATGCAGTGAAAAATAAGCCATTAGTAGATTAGGAGCAACTAAATCCAAATTGGAACAAGCTTCTGGGATGATTGCCATATTTTGTTACCTGTTAGAAGGCCTGATGTTTCCTTTTAATGTTAGAGAATAGGCAAAGTTCACATTAAAAGAAGCAGATGAAATATACCTGCAGAAGGATGCCTACAAGAGACTGATCTCAGAACAAGACCTACAAAGACTGAAAGTGAAGGGCTGGAAACAAATATTCCAAGCAAGTGGACAGAAAAGAAAATCCAGGGTAGCAATACTCATATCAAACAAAATAGACTTCAAAAAAAAGGCCATAAAAAAAACAACAGAAAGACACTTCATTACACTCAAGGGAAGAATACAACAAGAACACATAAACATTATAAAAATATATGCACCCAACATAGGAGCAACCAAATGCATAAGAAAAATTGTGGAGGACTCCTAGAAAGATATAGACAGCAACACTATTATAGTAGGGCATTTTAACACTCCACTGTGAAAAATGGATAGATCATCCAAACAAAATATCAACAAATATATTGTAGCATTAAACAATGTCCTAGATCAAATGAACTTAGCTGATATATACAGAGGGAGCCTTTCATCCCAAAGAAGCAACATACACATGCTTTTCAAATGCACATGGAACATTTTAAAAGATAGACCACATGATAGGACACAAAACAAGGCTCAACAAATATTGAAGAAATTTGAAATCATATCAAGCATCTTCTCTGACCACAGGGGACTGAAACTAGAAATGAACCTCAAGGATAAAACTCAAAAACACTCAATCTCATGGAGATTGAATAGCATGCCATTAAACAATGAAGCGATTAAGGATGAGATCAAGGAAGAAATAAAAAAAGTTTCTGGAAACAAATCAAAATTAATTCACAACAATCCAAAACTTATGGGACACAGTGAAGGCAGGAGTCCTGAGAGGGATGTTCATAGCAATACAGGCCTGCCTAAAAATGATAGAAACATTTCAAATAACCAGCCTAACATAACACCTACAAAAACATGAGGAACAACAACAAAGATAACCCAGAGAAAGTAGAAGGAAGGAAATAACTAAGATCAGAACAGAATCAAATGGCATAGAGACTAAAAGCACAATTTAAGGATCAAAGAATCCAGGAGCTGGTTTTTTGAAAAGATAAACAAAATCAACAAGCCTTTATCAGACTCATCAAGAAAAAAAGAGAGAGGACCTAAATAAACACAATCAGAAATTAAAGAGGAGAGATTACAACTGATACCACAGAAATACAAATGAATGTAAGACATTACTAGAAACAACTATCTGCCAATAAATTTGAAAATCTAAGTGAAATGGAAAAATTTCTAGAAAAATATAACCTTCCAAAACTGAATGAAGAGGCAGAAAGCCTGAACAGACCAATAACAGCAGAGGAAATTGAAGCAGTAATCAAACTCTTCCAACAACAAATAGCCCTGGACTGTACAGTTTCACAGGAGAATTCTACAAAGCATTTAAGAAAGATTTAAACCCTATACTTCAGTTACTATTCAAAAAAATCCAAGAAGATGGAAGACTCCCAAACTCTTTTTATGAAGTCAGCATCATCCTAGTCCAAAAAGTACATAAAGATACAACAAAGAAAGAAAACTTCAGGTCAATATCACTGACAAACACAGATGTTTAAATCCTCAACAAAATATTGACAAACTACATCCAGCAATACATTGAAAAGATCATACACCATGACCAAGTGGGATTCATACCAAAAATTGAAGAATGGTACAATATTCACAAATCAATAAACATAGAACATAACATAAACAAAGGCAAAGACAAAAATCACATGATCATATCAATAGGTGCGGAAAAAGCATATGAATAGATATAGTACCTATTTATGATTAAAACACTCAGCAAAATGGGAATAGAGGGAGCATTCCTCAACACAATAAAGGCCATATATGAGAGACCTACAGCCAACATCATACTCAAAGGACAAAAGGTAAAAAGATCAGGAACAAGACAAGGCTGTCCACTTTCACCACTTCCATTCAACATAGTATTGGATGTCCTAGCCACAGCAATTAGACAAGAAAAAGAAATAAAAGGCATCCAAATTGGAAAAGAGGAAACAAAACTGTCATTGTTTGCAGCTGACATGATAGTGTACATGGAAAATTCTATAGATTCCACCAAAAACTTTTTGAACTAATAAATGAATTTGGCAAAACAGTGGGATACAAAGTCAATATTCAGAAATCAAAGACATTTTTGTACACAAACAATGACATATCAGAAACAGAAATCAGCAAAAAAGGTCCCATTTGACATAGCAACAAGAAAAATAAAATACCTAAGAATAAATCTAACCAAGGAGGTAAAATACCTGTACTCAGAAAACTACACAACACTGAAGAAAGAAATTAAGGAAGACACAAACACATGAAAACATATACTGTGTTCATGGATTGCAAGAATTAGCATCATCAAAATATCCATATTATTCAAAGCAATTTATAAATTCAATGTAATCCCTATTAAAGTACCAATAGAATATTTCACAGACATAGAGCAAACACTTCAAAAATTTATATGGAACCATAAATGACCCTGAATAGCTGCAGCAATTTTGTAAAAGAACAAAGTGGGTTGGATCATAATACCTGATATCAAACTGTGCTACAAAGCCACTGTAATCAAAACAAAGCCTGGTACTGGCATAAGAACAGACACAAAGACCAATAGAACAGGAGAGCCCAGAAATAAAACCAAACCTCTATGCTAAATTAATATTTGGCAACATGGGCAGCAGCATAAAATGGAGTGAAAATAGCCTCTTCAACAAATGGTGTTGGGGGGCTGGACAGCTACACGTAAAAAAAAATGACTCTTGATCACCAACTTATACCATACATAAAAATAAATTCAAGGTAGATAAAACACTTAAATATAAGTCCTGACACCATAAAAGTCCTAGAGGAGAACATACTCAGGAAAATCTCATATTCCACACAACAATATTTTCACTGATATGTCCCCTAGAGCAAGCAACATAAAGGAAAGAATGAACAAATGGGATGTCATCAAAATAAAAAGCTTTGCACAGCTAAAGGAAACAGCATTAAAATAAAAAGAGAACCAACTACATGGGAAAACATATTTGCCAATGATACCTTGGACAAGGGTTTGATCTCTAAAATATATAAAGAATTCACATGACTCCAGGAAAACAAAGCCCAATTAAAAAATGGGCAAAAGACTTCAAGAGACACTTCTTCGAGGAGGACGTACAAAGGGTTCAGAGATATATGAAAGGATGTTCAGCATTGGTAACCATCAGAGAGATGCAAAATAAAATCACAATGAGAAACCACCTCACACAGGTGAGAATGACAATCATAAAGAAAACAATCCACAAGTGTTGGAGAGGATGTAGAGAAAAGGGAACCCTAGTGCACTGTTGGTGGAAATGCTGACTGGTGCAACCACTGTAGAAAACAGTAAGGAATTTTCTCAGAAATCTAAAAATGGACCTGCCTTTAGACCAGGTAATTCCACTGCTGGGAGTATATCCTAAGAATCCTGAGACACCAATCCAAAAGAATCTATGCACCCCAATGTTCATAGCAGCACAATTTACAATAACCAAGTGCTGGAAGCAACCTAAGTGCCCATCAGTAAATGAATGGATCAAAAAACTGTGGTGCATTTACACAATGGAATTCTACACAGCAGAAAGAAAGAACGAGCTCCTATCCTTTGTAACAGCATGGATGGAACTGGAGAGCAGTAAGCTAAGTGAAATAAGCCAGGTGGTGAAAGACAAATACCATATGATCTCATCTTTAAGTGGAACCTAATGCACAAAACAAACTACCAAGCAAAGTATAACCAGAGACTTTGAAATTAAGAACAAACAGAGAGTAACCAGAGGGGAGATGGGAAATGGTAATGGGGGAAAATGGATCAAGGGTTTTCAAGAACAACTATAAAGGACCTATAGAGAAAACCAAATGGTGCTGATGGCTGGCCTGGGTAGGGGAAAAGGCAGAAAACTAGTTGAACAACAATAAATTTTTAAAAATGGGGAAAGTTTCCCTAGTTTAAAAACTGGGGAAAAAAAGAAAATTAAAAAAAATATGAGGCATGTCAACAAAAAAATAATAAATTCAATAATCAAGAAAAAAAAGAAAGCACATAAATTTTGCTAACCCCAAAATCCTTTATTTACATTTTTGAAATCTCTAAAAATTGTGGTGATTAATTATTACACTTGGTAGAACAAAAGTTCACAATATTAGTTTACATTTTATAATCACATTGAAAAATTAACTGTGTAAATTTTCAAAAAAAAAGAAAAAAATATACCTGCAGAAATCTTGTTCAAAATGAGACTTTTTTTAGAATGATTCTGGGAAAAATGATGTGCTCTTAGAAGGGACTTAGAAGTTGTTCCTCAGTGTGAAAAGTACAATTTACCTCATAGATCTCTCAGATAATTAGCATATTAGTCACACTGAAATATTTTATTCAGTGTTACTATATGAAAAATTCCAGAATATCATGTTGTGTACAAAGCACAGTCATTTGTACACAGCATGATATCACAAGGCACAATCACCTACTGAATGCATTATATGACTCAAATGCACTTGTCATTCAATTGTCCTCCTATGGAAATGACATAATATGACTTGATAAATTCACCCTTTGGGGATAATATTTGTAATGTGTAGTAAGGGTCCTTTCTAGAGTAAACTAAAGTGTGATCTGTAGAAGCCAGTGGTGGCAGAGCTGAGTGAAAGGTTCATTAATTTCTTCTGATTTGACCCCAGCTCTGTTTTGTGCCTGGGAGTCTGGAGCTTTGCATCATGCATAGTCACAGTTGATTTTAACTTTATACCCATACCTTTCAGGTTATTTTTCACAGTAAAACTGAATAACTTGTTTGATTAGGAATCAGGAAAATAATTTTTAAAAAGCAACAAACAATTTACAAAACAAAACATCAGGCTGTTGTATTTTGGGGGAAATTAAGTTAATGTCATAGAAATGATCTGTGTATTTGTGTAACTGATATGATTTTCTGTGACTACAAGTATAAAATGAGCCATAAGGATTATGTAGCAGCCAAAAATAAATATAAATATAATGCAAACTTAGGTTTTCTTTAAAAATAGAACACCGTTGTGATCAAGGATGTTAATTATTCCACTGTTCTCTGCTCAGGTCAGACCACACTTGAAGTGTTGTTTTCAATTCCTTATTGCTACCTGAGCTCAGGCAGGCACTAACTGACATGTTCCCTCAATACTGGGGATACAAGGAAGGACTTATATATTTGAAAGATATCAAATTTTAAGACTTTGGAGATTGTTTTAAGATTCTAGAATTCTTCAATTTTATATGTTGCTCTTGGATATTTAAAAACCATCTCTCTCTCTCTCTCTATATATATATATAGAGAGAGAGAGAGAGAGATTTGATTTGATTTATATATATATATAAATCAGAGATTATATATATATATAATATTATATATATATAATTCTCTGGGTCTTGATTTTTATATATATATATATAAATATTATATATATATAAAAATCAAGACCCAGAGAATGCTAGTGACACTGTCAGGGCCACATAATTCATTAATGCAAGATTTTTTTGTCTAGAAGATACTTTACAACCCATGTGTTAAAAAGGAAATAGACAGACTGTCTTGTGTTTAGAGGACAGTGACATGGAAAATCATTGCTAAAGGACTCATGTTTAAAAAACCATGTGAGGATGAGAGTACATAATATTGTCAAGTAAAGCTGTCAAGGAGGAAGAATGTCACTTGTGATTAGTTTAAATGAGCCAAATTATAAAAAACTGGTGATTTTCCCCCAAGAAATTTATATTCTAGGACTAAAGCAAGTGTAAATTGACTCAAGAAAAAGGTAAGGTACAGAGATTTATAATTGTTCCTGGTATGTTTTGTTCCCTTTCTCATTGATGGGAACCCAGGTATTGAGCTAAGAACTTGGTTGCCCCCACAGAGATTATGTTGCCTGGCTGTTTGGCAGTAAACGGAGACTGATGCTTCTCCATTTACAAAGTAATGCATTCTTTTTACAAATTTGCTAAGAGAAGGTAACCATAACTGTAATGAATTTAATTATTATGTGTTTCAGGGAGTCTGTAATTTGAAAGGCAGGAGCCTGGAAGGGCTACCTGGACTTCACTTTTGACTTGCTTATCACCCAGAGGTATGGCATTGCCTGTCATTCAGTTGTTAGTGTTCAGTTGATTGCTGAAACTCATCACAGAGAGATTTAGGAAGAACAATAAAAGGCAAGTGTGAGTAACCCAATGGTGACAGATGGAGGAATTAAAATAGAACTAGCACTTTGTTGGGAGTTTAGGTACATGAAAGCTTCATCTGCCATCATACAAGTGAATAGGTAATGCTTAAAATTGCTTCATCAAAAATAAGATATTCAAAAAACCATATGATTAGAGATATGGAGGTCACAACTGGAAGAGGTTGTCAACAAAATTAATAGTGACCATTGCCTCTTTAGGAGTGGTGTTAGGTGGGCTGTGCAGAATGCACGGCATTCTTGCTTTTAATTTTAAGCAGTCTGAAGATAGAAAATTGTACTGCAACAATGATTAAAATAAAGAAAATAAAAAATTTAAAAAAGAAAAATTTTAAGCAGTCTATAATTTTACTTTTATTTTATTGATTATGCTATTACAATGTCCCATTGTTTTCTCCTCTTTATTCACCTCTGCCTTCCACCTCACTCCCACCAGCATCCCCCTCACCTTTGTTCATGTCCATGGGTTGTACATATAAATTCTTTGGCTTCTCCATTTCTTATACTATTCTTAATCTTCCCCTGTCTATTTTCTACCTACCATTTATGCTTCTTATTCCCTGTGCCTTTTCACCAATTGTCTCCTCATCCCCACTGATAACCATCCCTCAATGTGATCTCCATTTCTTTGATTCTGTACCTGTTCTAGTCATTTGCTTAGTTTGTTTTTGTTTTTGATTTGTTTTTAGGTTCAGTTGTTGATATTAGTGAGTTTGCTGTCATTTTACTGTTCATATTTTTTTTATCTTTCTCTTCTTCTCAGGTAGGTCCCTTTGACATTTCATATAATAAGGGCTTAGTGATGATGAACTCCTTTAACTTGACCTTATCTGGAAAGCACTTTATCTGCCCTTTCATTCTAAATGATAGCTTTGCTAGATAGAGTAATCTTGGATGTAGGTCCTTGCCCTTCATGACTCTGAATACTTCTTTCCAGCCCCTTCTTGCCAGCAAGCTTTCTTTTGACAAATCAACTGATAGTGTTATGGAAACTCCTTTGTAGCTAACTGTCTCCTTTCCTCTTGCTACTTTTAAGATTTTATCATTTTTAATCTTGGTAAATGTAATTATGATGTGCCTTGGTGTGTGCTTCCTTGGGTCCAACTTCTTTGGGACTCTCTGAGCTTCCTGGATTTGCTGGAAGTCTATTTCCTTTGCCAGATTGGGGAAGATCTCCTTTGTTATGTTTTCAAATAAGTTTTCAATGTCTTGTTATTCCTCTTCTCCTCTGGTACCTCTATGATTCTGATGTTGGAACATTTAAAGTTGTCCTGGAGGTTCCTAAGCTTCTCCTCATTTTTTTGAATTTTTGTTTCTTCATTCTGTTTTGCTTGAATATTTATTTCTTCCTTCTACTCCACATTGTTGAATTAAGTCCCAGATTCCTTCCTTTCACTGTTGGTTCCCTGTATGTTTTTCTTTTTTCCCCATTAAACCATTTAAGAACTTTATTATTTTTGTGATTTCACTTTTCATAGCCTTAAGGTCCACCACACACTACCTCACCTACCCAGTACTCCAGGCACAGCCTTTCTATGCATCCTCCCTACCCCAGCTGCCCATCTCTGTCCTTCCTACCAGTCTGAATGAATGTTTCTTCTTTAAATCCTTGGTTGTTGGACTCCCATGCAGTTGAATTTTCTGGCAGTTCTGGTTATTTTTTGTTTTTAAATATGTTGTTCTTCTGGTTGTGCATGGAGGCCAAGTTTATCTACCTATGCCTCCATCTTGGCCTGCAGTCTAATTTTATTTTTAAAAACAAGCATACTTTTGTAAAAATACACACACACACATGGCCCAGGCTCTGTTTCTGGGGGATGCTAAATGATTTTCCAATATAGGCAGAGTTTGCAAATGAATGGGTTTCTACCTAGAGTCTAGACTATAATAGTCAGGAAACTGTGCTGTCTTTGGTCCATTTCATATCTGTTTGTCACAGGAGAGGAGGGACTCCTGCTTAACCCAGCTCTTGCTCTGACTCATATCCAAGTGCTTTACTTAGCATTCTACTTTCTTGTATTCTTTTAAAAGGTTATTGGAGCTTTCAAAATATTAGAACATGATTTTTTTCTGATATGTAAAGAATTAGCTGAACAAAATTTTTAAAAGGACATGTATTGTTTTATTTAAAAATTTTATTCTTGTATGGCAATTTACTCTGAAAGATTTAGCTTGTTGGATGTTAAAACAAGACAAAACCCTGATTAGTAACAGTGCTAGACCATAGGAGAATGCACTGCTAACAGCTCATGTGAAAACCTCCTACTATGAATATCTTATGTTTTTCTCTAGATTTTGTTAAAAGTGAAAACCACAGAAAAATAAATAACTTTCACTTTTAACTCTATAAGACTCCTTGCTCACTTTACATGTGATAAACACATCAGTATACATGTCCTCAAAACCATTTTCTTAAGCATTTCTTTTATATTACATGAGTCACAAGTAAACCTTTTTTTAAGCCTCAGAATTTCAGTTTTTCTCCTATTATTTCCAAACTGAAGATACAGGGTAGAAAAATAGTATGTTTTTACACCAAGCTCTCTTAAGGGATCATGTGCTTCTAGCTCCAGAATGTGGTTGTTCCATGGAATTGGACTTAAGAGCACCTCAGGCACAGGCAGGACTCATCTGATGGGTGCCAGGGCTCAAAGACACTTGGCAGTATCACCACTGCAGATGTTCATTCAAGTCAGAAGACCAAGTCTTGGCTTAGCTTCAAAGAGAGTGAGGTTGTTGTTGAACTCTGATAGTAACTGGCAGGGTTCGCTGATAGGTGTTAGGATTTTAAAGGAATGAGATAGTGATATTAAATTTGCAATAGTTATTTTGAAAAACCTTTAAATCTATACAAATAGGCCTATTTCTGCCATAAAATGACTTTTGGATAAGTAGCGTATTACCTACACATTACTTTTATGTTTGTGCACTTGTATTTTTTTTTCATTTTTTCTCCCAGCTAGGTTTCTACTTTTTGTTTGGGTTTAATTTTAGATGGTTGTAAAAGGTTAACTTCTATTGAGTACACAGGGCTTTTATTTGTAGCATTCATCAATAATAATATTACATCTAAACTCTGGGAATTTCATTTCCACACATCTATAAATAAAGAAATCCCAAATATCATTTTTAGTATGTTTTCTTGCCAATGGGAATCTTATCTTATGGAGTTATGAAGAAAGGCATGGGCTGTATTTTTATATTCTGAGGTTTAATCTGTCTGAGTCCAAAATGTTACTGTTAGTAATTTCCACAGGTCTTTGAAGGATCCTCCTAGATATGAATCTGAGCCAAGATAATACAACCCATTTTTCCTTAAAGTAGTTTGCTATTTCTTTCTGGATCCACATTTTCTATGTTACTCTGACTCTTACATCTGCCTCCAGCTAAGACTACGCCTAACACATTGCTGCCACATTTCTAAAAAGGATTTACTGTGCTTGAAAACATAGATGCTGTCAGCTTCTACATCCTGTATGTGGATTCTCCCATTGTTGGAATGAATGCTGTCCCCAGCAGCACTAGCTTTGAAGCCTGGTCAAACCATAGATACCCTACTGATTTGGCCTCCCAGCTATTTTATGTTTTATATTAGAAGGAATTTTCACAAGAGGTCAGGGATGGCAATGAGTGGGTGGGATGCACCCACAGCAATAGCTCATATTGTATCATTACATATTTACTGTTTTCTATGAGCCCCAAAACAAAGTCTTTGCCACATTCTATACACCTTGAGTAAAGGTAATGATGCAACACTAGCAACACCATTTTCTCTTGTTCTAGACTATTTCTGGAGGTAAAGTTTTCTTTGCACCTTGAGGTCTTAATTATGCACATACAAATTATTACAATGTGTTTGATGCATTGAGACTCTGAAAGTCTATTGAGATAGTAAGCTGTTTTAGGCTATTTTTCTCAAAACCAAAAGGACATGTGCTAAACCTTTTGAAAATTGTCTAGATTTCGTCTTTTCTTCTTTGTATCCCATCTATTGTTCCTACAATTTTAATTCTCCCAGTTTTTTACTCTCAGCCTCCTCCTGTGGATATGGAAACTATCAAATTTTGCCTGAGTTATTTGTAAAGTAAGAACCTAAAGGTTCTGATCAAGAAATTTTCTAATGAACTCTGAAATGTTCATTTTGGCTTTCTTGGAATCCTCCCTCCCATTCATTTTGTAATTTCCCCACTCTTGGCAAGATGCTAGGTCAAAAATTTGCAAGTTATGTTCCACTATTCCACAGAGTTGCTGAAGAGCACTACAGATGAAACTAGACCCTGGGTTTCTTCCTGCCCCACAAAAGTTCATGTTGACTAAATTATTTGAAAACACAGTTTTAAATGGATGGAAGTTATTTCACAGATAATTTTCATATAGGTAACTTAGTAGGTCAAGTCCATGAAGATATGAAGAACATATGTGTTGAATTCTTCCATTGACAGATGTATTATCCATTGGGACAAATTATAATCTAAATAATACCACCAAAACCACAAAACCCTTTAAACAAAGAAAAATGGGTGAAGATGAAATGTTGAAGATTATCACTAGTTAGTCTTAAAAAATTGGAATTGACTAGTCTTTGGAAGTTCTGCTGAAAGACTTCTCTTTTAATATTAAACTCCTACAAATTTCAATGAAAATTTAATCCATATGTTTCTGATTCAATTAGTCTTAACTCATTAAATGTTTTTAAAAAGCTATTTAAAATTTGAGAAGCCTTTTTATGAGCTTTAGTAATCCTTTGTTCTTTGAATTAGGAAGGAGAATTTTGCCAACAGCTAATGGTATTTGAACCTGAATACATGTACAGGGATTCTAAACTTAGCAAAAAGCCCACCATCTTCTCATAATCAATGACTTGGATACTTGTAAATTCACTGCCACTTGCTACTCCCTCCATAGGCCTGATGATGCTGGATTGTTTCTTTTATATGTGGCTATGACTTTTGTATGCAAATTAGCTCTTGCTATAAACAACAGTAACATCCATGGATGGAACACAAATTCAAGTTATAACTAGTCTTTGGGGAAGCATTTATATAGAAACCTAATATTTTGGGAAATAGAAGTCACTACTCCTCTTTACTTTGTTTCTTATTGCTATAGGTAAGAATAAATCAATAGTTTAACCTTGGCAGCTAGCATACAACAGTCGAATAAGGCAGTTAAACTTTTTGTCATTTAGAAGTCATCAAACATTCAAGTATATGATTTGCAGAACACCTCAGAACAAGATCTGAAAACAACAATGTTTGCAGAGAACATAGGTTTGCTAAGTAATATCACTGGCTTATGTTTTATTCAGGTTTATCTGAAATAACTATAGATTTCTGATACCTGAGCTATTCTCTATGTCAGATCTGGCCATGATGCAAAGAGCTATGAAGAAATGTTATCTCTGGCTTAAGAAGCTATTTTCTGTTAGCTCTGTCTGTTTGTTTTAATAAGATGAATCACGAAAACTATTCCTAGAAAGAAAAAAAGTCATTAAGACACACAAAAGCCACATTTTATCACCATAGGTTAGTATGGGTATGGAATTTGAGGAATCAATGTATTAACAATTCCCTAGTAGCCAGAGACATGGATCTTGCAAAGTTTTCAAGTAGTTCATGAGAGAAATAGAGAGGCCACCACGGCAGGTGAGCAGTGGTGACAGCTCTATCTTGAAACCCAAGAAGGAAGACGCTACTAGCATATGATGTAAGCATGTGGGCATCTTTAATTATCAACAGTTTCTTTCCATGTAAAAAAATACATAACAGAAGTAGATGACATTGTAAGCCCTCTCTTGGGTAAGAAGAAGGAAATCCATCTAAGGAGACCCAGTATCTTATTCTACTATGGCTGTTTGAAAAAGTTCATGTGTAAATAGTCCAGCATTATGTTCACTATCATGACTCAGGGCTTTCTAGGGAAATGATGCAGGGTAACTTAAAAGATCAGGGATTTTGAAACTGTAGCAGTAAACTTGAAATATATGATCACTTAGTTCCATTGGCTTCCAGATAAACACCCATTTCCTAGTGCATTGCAATGTTTATTTTATTCTATTTGGTAATTATAGAAGGTCAAGGATTGCTTTTGAATGGAAGTCACAATTGTTCACACAACACAAGTCTCTACTTATATGGAACCACAGTTTCAAATAAAATTTCCAAGAAGAAAGTAACTCTGATTAAGGGCAAGGGTGTGAAAAAGTTTTGTGAAAATTTCGCAAAACCTCACATACCATGGACTAAACTCAAAATAACAAAATCAAATCCAATGCTCTATAATCACACTCTGTGAAAATGTTGATGGCAGTAGTTTGTATAAGGACACATGGTTTGTCTTTGTTTTGATTAGTTTGACCAATGTGGGCCCATTCAATTCCTTATGTCCAAACCCTGCAAAAAAAAAAAATGAAACAATAGGTCTGAAAAAGTTTAGGTCAATAAAAATGTACACACAAATGAGGCATTTACAAAATCAGAATTTCTTTTTAAAGAGAAAAAAAGATATCTGGCACATATTTAAATCATACTGTCAGCACTATAATTTACATGTGCTGCAAAATAACTTTTTAAAGGTCTATTTGCAATCTTGTTTCTTTGGCATCTTATTCTCTTTTGTGGTGTTTGTCATGACACAGACCAGTAGCAGAATCCCAGAGGAGCACCTGAGGTCAGACCGCACCCACCTCATCCCTGGACAGGGAGAATGATATGTGTAAAAGAACATCTGGACAAGGAAACAGACATGGGAGCTTTGAAAAACAAACAAAACTTATATTTGTTTTTTTTAATTAAAAAAGAGAATCCAATTTTCATGTCAATATAGATAATCTTTTTAATAAAATACTGAGCTTTGTTATTTTTCTTCTCTTCTCCTTAAATGTAGGAGCCATATGAAGTATGTAAGATATGTGAGGTATTAGGAAAATAAGCCTGCGTGCAGTAGAGGCACAGATAGTTTCTGTATTTCATCATCTTCCTCTTTCTTTTTCTTTTCATTGAGTTTTAAAGATTTTTTTAAAATTTGTGGCAGTCACTCTTTACTGGCTGACACAAGCTCTGAGTACTATGGGTACTAAGTCCTAGAGATCAAAGCAATGGTGTGCAGGTTCCAGGCCTATAAGGCAAAATTGAAATCTGCTGACACCTGGGACAGGACACTGTTGCTCCTCACTTTAGATAAAAAGGCAACAGGCTCTGGAGTCTCTATCTCTGGCAATGGTTTTAATTCATTACTTACTCAAAAACCTCAACTTATCTGGAAGAATTAAGATGAAATTATCTTTATGTTTGCGTATATACTTTATTTTAAATAAATTCCTTGAAAAGACCCATGAGGTGGATTTTTTTAAAAAATGTAAAACAATCAAAAAAACTTGGGTATGTTCTTTATCTATTTTAAGAAAATAAACCTTTCTTGCTTGGAAACATATTGAACTGACTCCAATTGCTATTACCTATCTGGTAATAACAATTCTCAGAGCAATTTAATTTAGGTAAGACATTCCATCCCCAAACCTCAGTCAGCCTTTATTTCTTATGTTCATCTAGTTTATCAGTGAGAAGCTGATGTTCATGTAAAGGGATGAAAGAAGATAAAAGCAGATGTGGTTTATAATAATTTAATAGATTTATAGGCTCTGGTTCATTACTTCTCCACCAAATGTGTCTGTACCATGAGGAACCCAAGAGAAGCAGGGAGTGAGGTGCATCAGTGCTGTTATGGAGACTTGCAGTCAGCAGACCCAGGAGAACACCAAGTATAAGTGACTCAAGGCACTCACAGGACCCTAACAGCCATGGGCAGAGATAAGAGCCCTCCTTGGCAGCAGATGTCAGGGAAGTCATTACAGAGGAAGTATCATTGAAACCCATAAACATTTCTTTCCTCTGGCTCCCACTACCACTCCACTGTCCAGGCTGTACCACCTGCTGGGCCCTGAAATATTACCTCAATAAGATCTCAATATTTTCTCTGGGTTTCCTTTCCCTCATCTTTCTTTGGGGTCTATTCTAAGTTGGATTCTACTTCTACTCCACATAACTCAGAATGCATTTTGGTTTGTCTAAAGGTAAGAGGGCTGACACTGTAAATCACTGGAAGCAGAGTGTGACAAGGAAAAGGAAGTAAGACTTTTGTGCTGATAATATTAAAATGCATCTCCACAACATTGCATTCACAGTCATGATCAGAATAGCTACAGTAGTACCCTCACCCCAGGGAGTATGTGTTCTTTTATCTCCAGGCCCACAGGTCTTGGTTAGGTCATCGTTTACAAAGAGAAGGAACAAGCTAACTTGGATGAGCTGCTGTCACCATAGGATGGCACATAGTAAGGGTGATGGAGGGTGTATGCCTTAATGCTAGAGCCCAATTATGATGCCAAACTTATGTTTGTGTGAGTGAGTGAGTGAATGAGTGACTGAGTAAGTGAGTGAGTGAGTGTATTTGAGAGAAAGAGAGACAGAGAGAGAGAGAAATTGAGGGAGAAATTGGGAAGCCAGGCATTGAGGAGAGATAGTAATATTGGAGGCTGGGCAGAATGCTAAGAATCTGTGTTTTCTGGGGTGCCTAATTTGGGCTCATCTTGTGAGTCAAGAACACTGGGAGACACACCAGCCCTACAGTTCTTGACAGGTTCCTCTTTGCCTGATATCTCCCATCTCTCACTTTTTCAGCCTCAGAGAATCTCTAGTAATGAAAACAGAACAAATAGTGAGGCCATACTTGCACTTCCTGCTTCTCTAAGGTGTTCCTTGATGAATCCAGAGAGGAAACATCCATTTTGTTCCTCTGAGGTCCTGGCCATGTCGTTTTTACATGTTAGAGATTTTTATCTTTCAGTGTGTTCCCAAATATGAAGTCTCTTTTAGACATAAAGCCTAGGTCTGCTTTTTAGTGGTGTCCAGAAGTCGCAAGTCAATGCCCACCCTGATTACACTCTGAAGGTAACTGTTCTTACTCAAACTCCCTATGTCATTGGGGATTTTATGACCTGGTGTCTCTCTCTAGGATTGAGAACTAGGAGGTAGGTTCTGGCCCCTGTTGCTCTTGAGTGCAGCCTACAATCCCACCACTCAGAGAGGAGGTAGTACAAGAAGCACCTAGGAGAGAAACGCATGTTAACTTGAATGGGGCAGGTATAATGACTAAAGCTTCCGAGGATTTCATCAGGCAAATGTTTATATTTTAGAGTTGTGCTATCAGGTACAGTAGCCAGTAGCTGTATGTGACCATGAAAATTAAAATGAACTAATATAAAATAAAATTACACATTCTTTTTCTCAGTTAAGGATCATACATGGTTGAGGCAACTCTCATGAAGGTAGTGTGCATTTATGGAACACTTTCATCAGCTCAGACCATTTTGTTGGTCACTGCCTTCTAGGGAGTTCCCATCAAGGGACATGTGTAAAGGACACATGGACAAAGGATTGAGGGTGGGAGGTGGAGATGGGTGGGGCAGGGCCTGTGGTGGGATGAAAATGGAGACAACTGTATTTCAAGTATTGTTCATAACAGTAAAAAAAATGAAGGAGAAACTCTGGGGGAAAAAGTGACTATGGAATGTAGCTTTGGTTATGGGGTTGTCTTCCTGAACACTGAGTTCTCTTAAGAAATTATCGTTCTTGTAGTAACAATTTTTCTACTCTTTCTTTTAACTTGGGGAAAAGTTTTAGTCTTTTTGATTTGATAGTAAGATGAAAAGTTATTTTTTAATCTGTTTTTGTACTTAGAATTCCTTTGACCTTTAGAATGATGGTATTAGAGTGATGTCTGCAATATTTTGGCGTGTCTAGTTTTCATAGGACACCTTTTTTGTGAGCAGTTGCAGTCTGTGCTTGCCACATTAACTGTCACTGACTGAACTTTCCTATTGAGAAAAATAGGATAAGCAATATTTTTACAGCATACAATGAATAAGTTAACAACACTTTATATTTAGACAAAACACTTTATCCATTTCATTTTTGAAAGACTTAATATTGTTAAATCTGTATGTTAACATTAAACACAGAATGTATAAAGATTTCAGAACAAATACAAGTACTTCAACTTAGTGCTAAAGGTCCACCTGGTCTCAGAATGGCTGCTGTTCCAGAGGAAGAAGATAGGAAGTAGGGTACACATTTCATCCAGAATAGCTCCTGCAGAAGCAGTAAGTGTGGTTATAGGTGTCTATAGAGACAAGAAGCACTGAGTGTGGAACCAGCAGCATTTGAGTACGTTTTGGAATAACTTTATATCCTTGTATATGAAATCTTATAGATATCTAATGATAAATCTCAATGACACAGTGGTTAAGAGGTTTGTCTTTGAACATAGACACACCTGAGATCAGGTTCTGAACATCCCTAAAAGCAGATGACCAATGGCAAGTGGCAGTGTGTTTGTGCTCTCTAAACTCTGAATAACACTTCAATGTATTTCATTTTGTTAGAGACTTCAATAAGATAAGAGCTTATTAATGCTTAGTATTTACCTGGTATATTCCAAGTGCTCAATAAATGTTGATGATGATGATTTTACTTAAAATATTAAAAGTAAAAATGAAATTTTTAAGGCCTGGCTGTTGTGGCTCAGTGGATTGAGCACAGTCCTGTGAACCAAAAGGTTGCCAGTTTGATTCCCAGTTAGGGCACATGCCTGGGTTGCAGCCTGGTCCCCAGTAGGAGGCACGCAAGAGGCAATCATACATTGATGTTTCTCTCCCTCTCTTTCTCCTTCCCTTCCCCTCTCTCTAAAAATAAACAAATAAAATCTTTAAAAAAAAGAAAAATAAAAATTTGGCAAAATCACAGGTTGCTGTATCAATAAGCTGGAATTAAAGGTTAATGTGTATAATACACAGGACAGTGAGAGCAGAGCTCATGGTTACACATGATGGGTACTGTAATCAATATGTTTAGAGAACAAAACAGTGTGGAAAAATATTTCCTAATTTTTCTTGGTAGGCTGGACTTTGTGGCTGTTGCCTTTAAAAAATTAATTATATAAATTTATGAAAAAGAAAGAGGTGGAGAGTAATACTGATTGAGGCCCCATCCACCCCAAATCCATGAAAGAAACCTAGTAATGACAGAACAACAGCAATTTTCAGTCTCAGAAAATCTACCTGAGAGCATCTTAAATTTTAATATCTGTCTGACATAGGTTACCTCCCTTTATGAATTAGGAGTGTGTCTGTATTCATTATGAAAATTTTCCGAAACACCCACATATCTCTTATTTTTCTCAGTAATGGCTTATGTTTCTTCTGTGACTTTTCACTCCAACTTTCAAGTTTGAAAATAGTGTCACTAAAATATGACCAGTAAGGCCAAATATGCATAAGCCAAATATATTAATTTTAATAAGAAAACGACAAGGAAGTGTAAGTGTATTTTTAGAAACAAATACAGTAGAAACCATGTAAATGTATAAGTTCCTCAAGAAAGTTTATTCCACCATTTCAAAATGTTATCAATACAATTCTGATTATGTACTCAATAACTTTTCTTAGAAGAGAAATATGATGATCATTGAGGGTTGCCACAGTCACGATAACAAAAAACAAATAAGGAAAAACAAATAACTACAATTAAAAGTATTTAATTTAAGTACTAAAGTAGGATGCTTAGAAATATGCTATAAAATAGTATTAATTTAGAAGAACATACAGGAACAAGTATAAAAGGCACATGGACAAAAACTAGGGAGGGTGGAAATGGGAGGGAGGTGGGCTAGGATGGGAATAAAAGAGAAAACTACTTGAACAACAATTAAAATTTAAAAAGATAACAAAAAATAAAGAACATAGATTAAGTATTCTATAGGAAATCACATAGGTTGACAAAATTGTATGTTTTTATATATGTAGGAAAATGGGAAATATGGAATTGAAAAACAAAACCAACATTTTATAGAGAACTTATAAAGAAATATGGTTACTATTTCATCATAGAGTTTCCTTTTAATGTTATATAAATCTTTTTATGGTATGGATTTCAGCCAAGGTCCCTAACTGCTTTTAGACTAACTGACAATTTTTAGTAGAACATAAATTATCCCAGAGTTTAAAATATTGCTAAATAAAGCTGTCTTCATGTTAGAAAAAGGTGGATGCTAAAAACAAAGGTTGCTTTTTCTTTCTTTTTTGGTGAACATGATATAGCCAGTGGAGGCTAATGTTTATATAGATAAAAATAGTTAGAAAAATCTTGAGCCAAATAGTGATCTTTACCTTCATTTCAAGTGAGTTTAGGAAGTTGTCTTCTCACAGGTACTTGCTTACATGTGATTAGACCTCAGTGTGGTCAGACATGTGATGATGCCTTAACCTTCCATTGTCTAACAAACCTCATGGGGATGACTAGGAATGCACTGTTATATTTCTTTGGATCATATTTTAAGCAACATTAAATCTACACTCAAATAAAACAGTAGAGCAATTATTAAGACATTTTATTAGTATTTTTAGATCAGTGAAAAATTAGAGCAAGAATTTGTGTTTAAAAACCCCATATTTGTACAATGAGATAATTTAGGCTTCTTAAGAATTGTTAATTACTATTCAGAATAACTTCAGTTGCTATATTTTTGCTGTGAATAAAATTAAATCACTATAAACCTAATCTAGAATCAAAACCTTTCTAGAGTGAGTTCAGAGATTTACAACATTTCACTGCACATGCCATATATTATCTCTCACATGCAGTACTATTAGCATAAAACCAGAAACCAGAGTACTTTCCATTTAACTAAATACCAAAAACCACACATTTTTCACCTGGCTATGATCCAAAAGGCCCTAATGTCTCTCAATATATAAATTATGTCACAAGCTCTGCTTGCTTACAGAAACTGAAAAGGAGTCCAGACTGCAAAGACCAAGGTGCCATGTGGGGAACAAAAACCAAGATGGGGACAGGGTGTTGTGTGCAAAAAGAACTATTCACAAAAGGGTTGAGTGCTACAGAATAATTATACATGCTTAAAAAATTAATCACTCCACTCCACAGCCTATAAGTATAGAAGGCTACTTCCCAGGTGCCATTAGTGTATGAAATCACCATTCTCCATTCCTTGATCAAAGAATAAATTTTTTGCTCTACTTTACAAAACTTAGTCTCTTTCTATTGGCTCAAACACCACTGGGCAGAAGGACCTTGGTTTGGGTTCCTGACCAGAAAGCTTGGGAACACATTCACAATTCCTACTTTCTTCTTTTTCATTGGAAGAAGAAAAAAGTGCAAATGAATATCTGTAGTATCTTGAGTATTGCCAGTGTTTAAAAAAACCCTGATTTTTCCAATATAAATATATCTGTTATAAAATCTAATCTTATTCACCAATGTCACCCCAATGTTTAATTTTTAAAAAATCTAATGACACCAAAGCATGACCATAACAGAAAAAAAAATGATAAAGAGGACTTCCAGAAAATTAAAGATATATGGTCTATGAAATACCTTATTAGTAGATGAAAAGATAAACTACAGAATAGGAGACAATATTTATAAACCACATATAGCCTACAAAAGACTTCATATAGACTATATAAAGAGCTCTCAAAACTCAACATTAAAAAAAGAAACAATCCTCCCTGACTGGTGTAGCAAAGTTGGTTAGGCAACACCCTGCAAAGCAAAACATTACAGATTTGATTCTGGTCAGGGTACATGCCTGGGTTGTGGGCCTATTCCCCGGTCTGGGCATGTGTCAGAGGCAACCAATCAATGTTTCTCTCATGCACTGATGAAGCTCTTCCTCTCTTCTTTTTCCCTTTGCCTCTCTGTAAGAATAAATAAATAAAATCTTTTATAAAAGGAAACAATCCAAGTAGAAAAGGGCAAGTGATACATTTGACTGAAGACAATATATATAGGTGACAAATAAGCACATGAAAAGAAAAAACACAACTAGATATCATTATTGCTATCAATTATCTACCAAAAGTGGCTAAAATTAAAAATAGTGATATTGGCCCTGGCTGGCATAGCTCAGTGGATTGAGTGCGGGCTGTGAACCAAAGTGTCACAGGTTCGATTCCCAGTCAGGGTACATGCCTGGGTTGTAGGCCATGACCCCCAGCAACCGCACATTGATGTTTCTCTCTCTCTCTTTCTCCCACCCTTCCCTCCCTAAAAAAATAAATAAATAAAATCTTTAAAAAAAGTAGCGATATTATTGAAATGCTAGAAAGGATGTGGAGAGCTTGGTGTCTCTTATGTTACCAGTAGGATAGTGAAGTGGTATAGGTTTTCTGGAAAGCAGTTAACACGTTGCAATACTAAGTAACCATGTACTCACCATAAGATCCAGGAATTGCATTCTTGGGCATTTATCCTACAGAATTGGAAACTTACATTCATATAATATGCGAGTCCACAGCATTCATAGAAGCTCTATTCCTAATAGTCTAAACCTAAAAAACAACAAGTATCCTTCATTAGGTGAATGAGTATCTGTGGTACACTCATACTGTGGAACAAAGATCATCAATAAAAATAAACTATTAATACACAGAAAAACCTCGATAAATCTCCAAAAAGTCATGATGGTTGAAAAAGCCAACCTTAAAGGTTATACATACTCTATGAGTCTGTTTATGACATTTAGCTATACTCACACACACACACACACACACACAGTATATGTATAAATGATGTTTGAATAAAATCTGTGGATTGTACCCATGCCAATTTCCTGGTTATGATACTGTACTACCTTTTGCAACTTCATTTGAATGTATAGTTATTTCAAAATAAACAATCAAAAAGAAAATAAATTAGCAAAATATCTATACTTTTTTTTTCAGGAAAAAGATATTATCTGCCCATAGGTAATAATAAAATTTGTGTACAGTAATTGCATCAACACATTCTGTATATATTTGTGGAGATTTAAATACAAAGTATTTAACTAATGAAAATGCATAATTAAGTGAAAACAGATGATCTTTAATTAACAAAATAAACTAATACACTTGAAAATTAAGTAAACAGATCAAAATAATAGGTGTATCATCATTTTAAAAAAATAAACTGCTTTTTAATCTTTAATGTGAGTAATAAGCTGACATAGTGTAATGTATAATGTTTAGGGATAGCTAACACTTAATTTTAATCTAGAACTTCTAAAGGAGCACCCTGGAAATCGTAGACTTCAGAGTAAGTAAGCCATATGTGTGCCTTGTTAGAAAAGAATGCTCACATTTTAGTTTTTCAATGCTAGGTCCTAACTTCTGTCTCAACTTTCTCCTTTGTTAACTAATTACAGGTTGGAGCAAAGTAGGTTTCCAGTTGTTTATATGGAAAATAATACAATGAAGAATAAAGAATAATGCAAGAATAAACTGTTTTTGCATATTCACAACTGTAAATCTACTTTTGCCCCACCCTGTATGTGTTAATTTAGCTCTGTTTACTCCATCATTTTTCTTTTGTGGTTGTCAATCCCTTTTTTGCTAAAGAGGATGCCCAGTCACTGAGTGGGTGACTAGTGTTCTAAGGAAAGAGAGAATATGAGTTAATCAAGAGAAAAGAGACTCTCAGGAACTCATCTATTCTGCCTACTGTGCTCAGACAGGTGTATAATTGTCTGCCTCATCACTGAGCAGAAGTGATAGCAAAGAAAATGATGTTTGTTTTTCAGAATTATGACAATAATTATAAATCATTAAAATAGTACTTTCCATTTGCTTAGCATTTTTTAGTTTATTTTCACATATGGTTCCCGCCTTTGAACCTCTCAACTTGTGAGGTAGAGGTGACAGCTTGATTCAGAAAAAATAAATTCAGCAGGTTAAGTAGCAGGTGCAAAACCATACACACAAGTGAAGGTCTGGCAAGGGTTCTAATCACATTATCTGACTGAAATTAAGTCTTTTATCTGTGGCATCTTTGTTCTAAGTCATTTTAAGTTGTGGAATTTTTTTTATTCTTAAATGGTTTTAAATATGCTGTAAATGTGTGTATATATATATATATATATATATATATATATATATATATATATCCCATCCAGGAATGGACTGTAACAATAGTCATTCATCTCTATTGTTTTGAGAACATAAGAAGCTTTCCTAAACAGTTATTTTTTAGCAGTGACTCTATACATTTGCGTTTTAAATATACCACCACCCCACTATTTCTCTTTTATAATATCCCTCAGAAACCAAAGAAGTAAAGTTCAAATATCTTCTCTGTAGGAGACCATTCTGCATGGTGTGAGCCCAGCTCCTACTCGGAGATGCACAGGACCCATGTCCATATGTTACAGGGTGCAGCCAAGAGGGGGGACCCCAAAAAGGGATTTGGAATGGGGTCCAGAACTCAAGGTGTCCAGGAAATATTAGGAGGTCCTCACTTACTTCCCTGCAGAGGTATGGGTTGGGGAAGGGACACATGAAGCAGGGCCATTGAGAGCTGTTTTACATAGCAACAGCCTTGCAGCTAACCTCTGGTGTGGTCATTTAACATATCTATAGCCTTTAACTGGTTACATAGATATGTTAAATAGCTGCAGCCGTGCTCTGAGACGGGGATGGAAGTAACTTCCCCACCAAGGTGTAACTGGGTGCAAGTCCCCTGAGTTACAGTCCCTGCATGGGGCTTGGAGAAGATTGGCTCCATGACATGGGGCCACACCTGCTCAGACTCAGGATGGCAGCCCAGTAAAGCTGGAAGGATATGAGAATGCTGGCAAGTATAGCTGATAGTGGGAGGCATCAGAAATGGGGCTGCAGAGGAAGATTGGCGTGGAGATTTAAACCCAGACATGGCAGCCACTGGGGAGAGAACCATGCTATTTTCCCAGGGTGGGGACTCCAGCGGCCATTGTGCAGAGAGGACCACTTGGCTGTGGCAATAGAGAGGAGAGCCACGCAGCTGTGGACATGTAAGAGAGCCATGCAGCTTTGACAGAGTGGGGACCCCTGAAACTTTAGTAGGGGGAACCACCACCTGGCTTTAGCAGAGATCCCAGGGACACAGCTGATGGTGCAGGGAACCGAGGGAGGCCTACTAGCTGAGACCTATTACTGGGAAGAACTGTGGGCTGTCTGAGCCAAGGACTTCTATTGCTTTTCCTGAGATACGGTACCCCAGACTGGACAAAGGGGGAAGGAAGGACTGTGTGTGTTTGTGGGTATTTTAAGGGACTTTGGAATTTTGATGAAGACATTAGGTCACTACTTTAAGTTTGTATAGTATTAAATAAACATTTCCTTTCCTTTTCACGAATCTCTGGCATTGAGAGATGTCTTTCCTATAAGGTGGCAGACATAATGAACTTGGGGTGTTCCTTTCAGTAACAGTATATTGCCTTTGCCCCCCCCCCCTTATGTTCTGTAACACAGGGATAGGTTCTCCGGTGGGGAATCAGGCCTGCAATGTACCTAGGCCACTTGGAGTCTTGCTTTTGCTAAACTCCCTCACCCTGAATTGAGGACATTTACTGCAAAGCAACTTTCTAAACTCCATGCTTAACCTTCCAAGGATGAGTCTAACGGGTTCAACTACTTTTCCCTTTTCATTTGCAAATATCCCTCTTCTGTGATGTGATTAGCAGCATTGGCTCCTTTGTTTTCTGTAAAAGGTAACCACCTAAAGCCAACAGGTGCATAGTAAATGAGGTCCATCATGTAACATGCCCAGAGATAGAAATAAAGGCCTGTTATGACTTAGGCTGCGGATTTTTGCTCCCCTTGAGAGCGAAGCCTCTCACCCTTTTCCTCCACAGGACTCAGTAGTCTGTGTGAATGTCTCTCCCCTATCCACAATGTTGCAGACCCCATGAGCCAGGATCCACATCAATCTTGCCTGCTAATCCCACAACCAGATGTCAAACCCTTGAATCATGCTATTTAGAGAGTATCGTTAAGGAATATTGTTTTTGAGACAAATGTGTTTCAAAATTTTGCTGCTATTTCAGAACTCTGTATAGCCCCAGAGGTTCCACAGCAGTCTAGTTTCTTTGTACTTGAGGTTGAGGTGATCTCACTTTGTAGATCTTTTAGTACAAGTTTATGTTCATAATCCATGCCCCTCTTTCTTCCATGCTTGTGTCTTTTTCCTTGTGAACACTCTCAGTTTTTAAAAATAATTGCCTTCAGTCCCATGATTATGCTATCTTGGGTGTGGCTCACATTTGCAAGGTTTTTTCCTTTGCACTAAATTGCAAGATAAATGTTAATGGCCTCACCCTCTGTAGACTGGTTCTCTGAAGTTTGCTATTAAACCTAAAGTGGTGATTGTTTCAACATTCCTCAAATTCCAGATATTTAAACCACCGGGTATTCTTGCTTCAGGAGAGAATCCAAATAAATTAATAGCTTGAGATGATATATGAATGTAGTTGAGAAGGGGAGAAAGTTGCACTTGTCAGCACTATTAACTACAAAAAGGTGGCCATAAGGACTGTTTCCAGGCTGTCAGTCTGCACTAGGTGACCTGCATTGAAGGCCAACATCCAATTATCTCAAGTCAGATATGGATCAGTGTGAAAGGGGAGAAATACACATGCCTAAACTACACCAGGAGTCTGATTAGAGTCAACAGAGAATGAATGCCAAGCCTCCACAGATCCACTAGAAGCTGTCCAAGTTGGCAGTTCACCTTACATTTTTCTGCCCAGGATCAACCTTCAGCTCTCTGCAGTGTCTGAGCTTACCTAGAGATGAGAAATATAATTAGCCATTTTTTATCCATACTAGAATTTGTGTGTTATCCACATTGGTACAATTTCCATGACACCAAAGACAATTGCCCTCCATTGCATACTCTGATTATAATGACAGCTCTATACTTGTGTGAGTCAACTTGAAAATTCCTTTCTACTTACCCAGCCTGAGCACCAGCACAGGCGATTTATGTTGACTGATACATTTTACATACTTTCTTTTCTGTTTTTCCACCTAATGTGACCTTTGAGGAATGTGTCATAATTTCATTTTGGCTAAATTATTACTTTTAAGCAGAAAAAGTGTTAGCCAAAATCTTAGAGAGAACTATTGAACACACATTAAGAGTCATGATGTGATGGCTGAGAGACAGCCACAGAAGCTAACCTAGAGATGTGGTTCACCTAGGGCAATAGATAGAACTCTCAGGCACTAAACCAACAAGGAAACTGGCTTTAAATGATGCACTCGATGAAATGAATTTAATTGATATTGTTAGAGCATTTCACCCTAAAGCAGGAGAGAGAACATACTTTTCTTTTTTTTAATCATTGTTCAAGTACAGTTTTCTTTCTTTTACTCCCATTCCAGCCTGCCCACCCATCCCTCCCCACTTCCCTCCCATTACCACCCTGCCCCTAGTTTTTTTCCATTGTCCTTTAAATTTGTTCCTGTAAACCCTTCCCATTCTCCCCTGAAATTCCCTCTTCTCTCCACTCTGGTCTCTATCAGCCTGTCCTCTATTTCAGTGTCTTCGACTATATTTTGCTTGTTTCTTTGTTTTGTTGTTTAGGTTCCTGTTAAAGGTGAGATCATATGGTATTTGTCTTTCACTGCCTGACTTATTTCGCTTAGCATAATGCTTTCCAGCACCATCCATGCTGTTGCAAAGGGTGGGAGCTCCTTCTTTCTTTCTGCTGCATGGAATTCCATTGTGTAAATGTACCATAGTTTTTTGATCCATTCATTTACTGATGGGCATCTAGGTTGCTTCCAGCACCTAGCTATTGTAAATTGTGCTGCTATGAACATTGGGGTGCAAAGGTTCTTTTGTATTGGTGTTTTAGGGTTCTTAGGATATAATCCCAGCAGTGGAATTGCTGGATCAAAAGGCAGATCCTAAGCCCTGGCTGGCATAGCTCAGTGGATTGAGCGCGGGCTGGGAACCAAAGTGTCCCAGGTTCGATTCCCAGCCAGGGTACATTCCTGGGTTGCGGGCCATAACCCCCAGCAACCACACATTGATGTTTCTCTCTCTATCTCCCTCCCTTCCCTCCCTAAAAATAAATAAATAAAATCTTTAAAAAAAATCTCCCAATGTAGTATTAAAAAAAAAAAAAGGCAGATCCATTTTTAGTTTTCTGAGAAAGTTCCATACTGTTCTCCATAGTGGTTGTACCAGTCTGCAGTCCCACCAATGGTGCACTAGTGTCCCTTTTCTCCACAACCTCTCCAACATTTGTTTGTTGCTTAGTTTATGATGGCCATTCTGACCGGTGTGAAGTGGTTGCAGGTATGCAAGGATGGTACAATATTTGAAAATCAGTAAATGTAATACATCACATAAACAAAAGCAAAAACAAAAATCACATGATCATATCAATAGATGCAGAAAAAGCATTTGATAAGGCATAGCACCCATTTATGATAAAAACACTCTGCAAAGTGGGAATAGAGGAAGCATTCCTCAACATAATAAAGGTCATATATGAGAGACCTACAGCCAACATCATATTCAATGGGCAAAAGTTAAAATCTTTTCCACTAAGATCAGGGACAAGACAAGGCTGTCCACTTTCACCACTTCTATTCAATATAGTACTGGAAGTTTTAGCCACAGGGATCAGACAAGAAAAAGAAATAAAGGCATCCAAATCAGACAGGAGGAAACAAAACTGTCACTGTTTGCAGATGATATAATAATGTACATGGAAAATCCTATAGACTTGGGCAAAAAGCTGATTGACCTAATAAATAAATCTGGCAAAACAGCAGGATACAAAGTCAATATCCAGAAGTCAAAGGTGTTTCTGTACATCAACAATGAAACAGCAGAAGCAGAAATCAAGAAAAAAAAATCCCATTTGAAATAGTAAAAAAATAAATAAATAAAATACCTAGGAATAAACCTAACCAAAGAGGTAAAAGACCTGTATTCAGAAAACTACATAACACTGAGGAAAGAAATCAAGGAAGACACAAAGGGAAACATATAGCGTGTTCATGGATTAGAAGAATTAATATCATCAAAATGTCCATACTATCCAAAGCAATTTACACATTCAGTGCAATACCTATTAAAGTACCAATGGCTTATTTCACAGACATAGAACAAACACTTCAAAAATTTATATGGAACTATAAATGACCCCAAAGAGCTGCTGCAATTTTGAGAAAGGAGAATACATACTTTTCAAGTGCACATGGAACATTACGAGCATCAACCACCTGTTAGGGTATAAAATAAGTCTCAATAAATTTAAGAAGATTGAAATATATCAAGCATCTTCTCTGACCATAATGGTATAAAACTAGAAATCAATCACAAGAAAAAACTGAAAAACACTCAAACACATGGAGGCTAAATAACATGTTAATAAACAATGAATAGGTTAACAATGAGCTCGAGGAAGAAATCAAAAGCTACCTGGAGATAAATGAAAGTAAAACTAGAACAACCCAAAATCTATAGGGCACAGCAAAAACAGTCCTGAGAGGGAAGTTCATAGCATTACAGGCCTACCTCAAGAAGCAAGAAAAATACCAATAAACAATATAACACTACACCTGAAAGAATGAGAACAAAAGCACCAAGAAAAGTCAAGAGTAAGTAGAAAGGAAGAAATAATAAAGAACAGAACAGAAACAAATGACATATGGATTAAACACACACACAAAAGATCAATGAAACCAAAAATTGGTTCTTTGAAAGGATAAAAGAAGATGAACAAACTTTTAGTCAGACTCATCAAAAAACAAAGACAGAAGACACAAATAAAATCAGAAATTAAAGAGGCAAGGTAATAATGAACATCACAGAAATACAAAGAATTATAAGAAAATACTATGAACAACAATATATACCAAAAAACTGGACAGCCTGGGTGAAAAGGCCATACTCCTAGAAATATCTAATCTTGGAAAACTCAACTAGGAAGAATCAGAAAACCTGAAGAGACTGATAACAACTACTGAAATTGGAGCAATAATCAAAAACTCCCAGCAAAAAAGTACTGGACCAGTACTGTGAAGATGGCTTCACAGGAAAATTTTGCTGAACATTCAAAGATGAATGTTCCAACACCTATCCTCCTATCCTCACCTATCCTCCTACCAACACCTATCCTCCTCAAACTATTCCAATAAACTCAAGAGGAGGGAGGACTCCCAATCTCTTTTTATGAGGCTAGCATTATCTTAATTTCAAAACAACATAAAAACACTACAATGAAAACAGTATCACATATGAACATAGATGCTAGGATTCATAACAAAATATTAGCAAATTGGATCCAGCAGTACATTAAAATGATCAGACACCATGATAAAGTGGGATTTATTCTGGATGTGTAAGGTAGGTACAGTATTATTAAATCAATAAATATGATTTATCACATAAATAAAATGAAGTCTAAAAATAACATGATCATATCAATAGATGCAGGAAAAGCATTTGATAAAATCCACCACACATTTGTGATGAACACTCTCAGCAAAGTGGGGCTAGAGGTATCATACCTCAACACAATAAAGGCCATATATGAAAAACCTACAGCCAACATCATACTCAATGGGGAAAAATTACAAGTGTTTTCCTTAATATCAGGAACAAGACAGGAATTCCCACTCTCACTACTCTTATTCCTAATCCCAGGGATCAGACAAGAAGATGAAATAAAAGGCATCCAATTAGGAAAGGAGAAAGTAAAACTGTAACTAATCACAAATGACATAATATTTTGTACATGAAAAACCCTAAAGAGTCCATTAAAAAACTACTAAATTTAGTAAGTAAATTCAGCAAAGTAAAGGAATACAATGTTAATATCCAGAAATGGGTGGCACATTTATACACTAATAGTGAACCCTAGAAAGGGAAACTAAGGGAACAATTTCATTTACCATTGCAAAAACAACAACAACCACAATAGGTACATAGGTATAAACTTAACCAAGGAGATAAAAGACCTTTACTTTTAAAATTATAGGAAACTCTAAGGAATAAGGACATCTTTCTAAGGTTATGATCTCTTCAACATATTTTCAAATGGCTCAACAATATCAAATATAATGTGTGTGAGGAGAGAAAAAACTAATGTGGCAAAATGTTAAAAAATGTTGACTATTGCTAGAAGTATATGCATGTTTGAGAGCTCTAAAATAAAGTATGAAGAAAGTCAAAAAAGAAAAGAAAAGAAAATTATAGGATACTGAAAAGTTGAAGAACATACAAATAAGTGGAAGCAGATACCATGTTCATGTATAGGAAGAATTAACATAATTAAAATGTCCATGGTACCCAAAGCAATATATAGTTCCATGCAATTCCTATTAAAATACCAATGACATATTTCACAGATCTAAAACAAATATTCTGAGAACATTTATTGAACCACAAAAGACCCCAAATAACCTCAGAAATATTGGAAAAGAAGAACAAAGTTGGAGGTGTCATGGTATCTTATGTCAAACTGTATTATAAAGCCAGTTTAATCAAAACTGCCTAGTCCTGGCATAAGAATGGGCATATAGATCAATTAAACAGAACATAGAGCCCAGAAGTAAACCCATACATTTATGGTCAATTAATGTTTGAAAAAGAAGACAAGAGCATAGAATGGGGCAAAGACAATCTCTCCAATTAATGGTATGGAGAAAATTAGACCGATGCATACAAAAAATAAAACTATACCGCTATCATACACCACACACAAGAATAAATTCAAAAAGGATAAAAGACTTAAACATAAGTACAAAATCATAAGAACCCTAGAAGAAATCATTAACAGTAAAATCTCAGAAATCTCTTATAACAATATTTTTGTCAATATATTTCCTCAGGTGAGGGAGACAAAGGAAAAAACAAATGGGAATGCATCAATCTAAAAAGCTTCCACACATCAAAATAAGCCATTAACAAAATGAAAAGGTAACTCACTGAATGGGAGAACATATTAGCTAATGATACATCTAATAAGGGGTTAATATTCAAATATAAAAAGAACTTATACAACTGAAGCTTGGTTGTATAACTGAACTTATACAACCAAGAAGACAAACAGCCCAATTAAGCAATGGGCAAAGGATCTAAATAGACACTTCTCCAAAGAGGATATATGGATGGCTAATACATATATAAAAAGATGAGCAATGTCATTATTCATCAGAGAAATGGAAATTAAAACCACAATGAGATATCACCTCACACCTGTCAGAATGGCTATCATCAATATCAATAAATCAAAAAACAAGTGCTAGCTAGGTAGTTGAAAAAAAGGGAACCTTCACGCACTGCTGGTGGGAATGCAGATTGGTACGGCTATTGTGGAAAACAATATGGAGTTTTCTTAAAGAAACTTAAAAATTGAAATATCTTATAATGCAGTGATTTTACTTCTGGAAATATATCAAAAGAAACCCAAAACACTAATTTGAAAGAACATGTGCACCCCTCTATGTTCATTTCAAAGTTATTTACAATATCCAAAACCTGGAAACAACCAGAGTGCCCATAAGTAAATGAATGGCTATAAACAGTGTGGTAAATTTACATAGTGGAATACCACAGAGCTATAAAAAGAAGGAACTCTTACCTTCCCTTTCACAACAGCATGGGTGGACCTGGAGAGTAGTCTGCTAAGTGATATTTCAGAGAAATATCAATTTCTCTGATACCAGTTAGAGAAAGACAAATACCATATGATCTCACTTATATATGGAATCTAATGAACAAATTAAAATGACAAACAGAATAGAATCAAAGGTATGAACACATGCAACAAACTGGCTGCTGTCAGAGAGGAGGAGGGAGGGGGTACTGGATGAAAGAAGGTGAAGGGATTAGCCAAAAATTTATGCATAACACAGACACAGACAACAGTGTGGTAATAGCCAGAGGGAAAGTGGGGTGGGAGCTGGGTAGAGGTGGGCAAATGGGGGGAAGTGGGAATGGAAAGAGATTTTACTTGGGGTCATGGGCACAAAATGCTGTGTGCAGATGATGTTTTATTGACTTGAACACTTGAAACCTGTATGGTTCTATTAATCTATGTCATCCTAATAAATTCAATTAGAATATAAATAAAAAGACAAATGCAAAAAAATAAGAAAAGTTCATGTGTGCCTCCTAGGACTCAAGTTATCTTCTTCTTAATAAGAAAAGTCAGATCAGAAACCAGGAAATCTCTACTTATTTATGTATTCATGTTTTCTTTTAAATCCACTCACTTTCCTATTGCCCACACTGACACAATAGAATTCATACAGTAATAAATTGTAAGAGTTCACTTTTTCTTAAATTTTATTACATATTCATGGATTGTATCACATTTTCTACATTGAGTAACTAAAATGCTGAATACAAGGGCTGGAAGTTACCATAATATTTTCAAGGGCTTTTGTCCATAGCAAGACTGCTACTAAGAAAACCTAGATTTTAGGAAATAAGACTAAATAATATATTTGGGCTCTAAATCAGAAATTCATAGTTTGAAGCCATAGTAGCTTAGTTTTGAATAAGCTCAATGAAGATACTGTGTTACAGGGGAGGAAAAAAGAGTTCCTTCAAAAAAGTAGATTTAATTTTCTAGTAACTGAAAATTCCATAGTCTAGAAGGACTAGGAATGTAGGGTAAAAAGGGAAACTGAGTGTTGTGGAGAAGACAAGAAGTTGGACTGGAAATAAGGTAAAGAATGTGTTTCTACTTGATGTTAAAGTCTACAGGGACCTCACTGATGACACTAGGTAGGAAAATGAGCCCAGATTTGTATGTAAGAAATAATTTATTCCTTAAGAAAAGCCAGAGATCAAGATTTCATTTGATGTCTTCATTTGTATAGTTTTTTTAAAAATTGTGAGAACCCCATTTGTCCAATGGGTTACTACTCTTCAATCTTTGTCACAGAGACGCAGAAAATGACATTTTTATTTCTCCTTGCTCTACTTTATTACTTTCAGTTTTCTTCCTTGGAACTTTTAGGTTTTCTTCCACTGCTCACCTGTCCTCTATGTTGGAAGTTTTTAGTACTAAGTAATGGGTGACCTAGCTTCTGAAAATGAGAAGACTGCTCATTAACCCTTTTGGATATAAAAATTCCGTATCCTTTTAGAAAATCATAAAACACAGTCATGAAAATCCTGCTTCTTATTTCACAATGCTACTCCCAACTCCCTCCCTTGGGGTTATTTCTCCCATTCTAATAGAAGAAAGCAATAGAAAGGCTAGAGGTGAACCAAGTATAAGACTGCTTTTCATGTGGTTCTTTGCTATGAGAGGATGAATGCTTGCTCTCTGGAAGACCTGTTGTTTGGACTCCTAAACTCCTGTGTTTAGAAAGAAAACACCATGCCTGTCTAAGACTCCTTCACACAAGTTTCTCCCCATTGATCACCCTGCTATGCAAAGGCCCTTGACACCAGAATAGAACCAACAGTTTTTTCTTTAGACTGGGATCCCCCCAGCAGTAAAGCCAGCACTACCATATATTATATTCAAGTATATGTCACTCTAAATTACATCACAATGTGACTTAGAGCATTTGAAAGCGGAAGCCCTCCCTGAAAAGAGGAATGGAAGAATCTTGTTTAAATAACTAATATCTCTGTTGACTTAAAATACTTTGTCATATCTATATTTTTATTTTAAAATGAATAAAAAATAATTCAATCAGAAAAGCAACATCTGTTACTAATCTATAGTCTTGCAAGAGAATTCAAATTGTATTTTTCTCTCCTATGAAATCTACTGATAATTTTTTTATCCTCTGCCATTCATTAATGCATTTACTTGCATTAGATCTTGGAACTACATAAATAATAAAGTTCTTGAGGCTTATGGCACAGTAACAGTAGAATGTGTAACAATATAATCAGGAGAAAAATATCAATATTTAATGTGAAGCATTCTAATACTGTAAAGTAGGATGAATTTTGACCCCCTTTGTTCTTTGAGGCCATGTTGTACCATAGGTAATATTTATACTACATCTTGCACCATTTTATCTGAGATGATGTTTTACTTTTTTGTTTATGACTTTGAAAATTTTTATAATAAGACACATAAAAGAGGTGACTGGGTAAGTGTAAATGGATAAAACAGTGTTCACTACCCAGTGCAAATGTAAATGAAGCCAATTTTTTTTAACTTGACAGTCTCTTAATCTTTTCTGGTGAGCTCAGTGACGATTTTTCTTGTTTCAAAATCTGTCACAACATTCATCTGTGGCCATTTTTATTGCTGGGATTAGTAGAGCTCTATCAATTCTGAAACTCCAGTTCAGCCCAACAAATGTCAGCTTTAATCACTAAATGCCAAACACCATAAGAATTCCAGAATGTACCTTTGTAGTTATGATCATATTTTAAAATAGCGCTATAGTTTATGGAATGACCTAAGCCATCAAAAATTCAAAATACAAGAGATCCCTGAATGAGGGCCATGCCTTTTGTTCTCCCTAAAACTTTTAGCTAAATTATTCACCATCCCCAAAACTCAAAATAAAGAACAGTGGTATTTGACACACCAAAGTGGTTGTAATGCACATGTAGACACAGACCACCTTTTTCTGTCCTTGGCTTGTTTGGGTTTGGAAATATTTACACTAGAACCTCACTACTGAAACCTGGGTTTACTGCTGACATTTAACTCGCATATTTACCAAAGAATTCTGTCAGATTTATATATCTCTTCTTAAAACTGGGTCCTTCTGACACACTGAGGAAGGTTATCTGCTAGAGATTTCAAGCAACATGTATAAAGGACACATGGATGAAGCTGAAGAGGGTAGGATTGAGGGTGGGAGGTAGGAATGGGTGAGGCAGGGGGGAGTGGAGATGAGATAATGGAGACAACTGTACTTGATCAACAATTAAAATAATAAAAAGAGATTTAGGGAATATGCTTAGTCCCTTTCATATGGGCATTTGGACACTTCAGTAAGAAGGGATGGGTTTGTCCTCCTCCATCTAGAAGGGTGAATTTGGAATATAAAGGATTACTTTAAGCAGAGAGATGTTTACAGGCCTTTGTCCTGTCCCTCAGCTCAGCAGAGGAATGGAACTGGGAATACGACTCTATGGTAAATCTGGAGTTTTCTGTGAAAATTCTCAGAAATAATTATCTCCTGAGAGAGCCAGAACATTTTATACTTGCCTCAGGAAGTTTAGCATTGCTCCTAAACTTGTCACTAAAGGCTCCAGGAGGAGTGGCCATCAGCTTAAGGGGAAGGCTTCAGAGACAATGACTTGCCCACAGAAGGAAGATCGGTCCACATATGAAGGGGCATGGAGGGGCATAGAGGGGCTAGACACATGTGCTCTATAGTGTGGGGGATACCATCCTGCAATATCCATCTTGGCTGCAGATGCTTGTCAAAACACGAGAAAAAATATACACAGAGACAACCAGGTCCTGTGGGGAAATAGGAACAGAAGGGCCACTCTCTCTAGTGGGGAGAGAACCATGGCCACTCTCTCTAGTGGAGAGCACCGTATCTCTTCCCAAGAAGATTTTTATTGAGAATACAGACTTAGTTTGTGGATTCACAGTCTGGCAGAAAAGATCAAAAGAAGTAGGTGATTTACAAAGGTGCAGACAGAACCCCCACTGTGATTCTGGGCAGAGATTGGGGTTTTATCTAACAGGGCTCAAAGAGAAGTTTTGGTTTCCTGTCTGTGCCTTCAAATTCTAATTTAATAACATCCTCTAGCAAACATCTCACAGGATCTTGCATATTCTATGTCCCAGGCCTGATTACCCTGGGAGTCCACTGTTTCTGCTCTGGGCTGCACCGCCCCTGCAGGCCTAAGAAGGGCAGGAGACAGAGGCAGCCAGGAGACTTGGATTTCTCACATCTAAGAACAAAGACTCTGGCTTTGACAAAGCCAAGGGGGCAGGGGTTGATGTCCATCACCCCTTCATATCCACAGCCCCGTGAGTCTCTTCCCTTAGGGCATTCTCTTCCCTGATTGAGTCTGTCTTAGATTCATTCTCTTTCTTAGAGAATTGTTAACCGTCTTTGACTGCTGATCATGCAAGGGAGCCAGGCATTAGAACAGGCAGTGTTCATGCCAGGGAAATAAGTTTTGTCTCCTTAGTGGCTTCTGGTCCGAAGGTCTTTTACTCAGTCTAAGTCACAGGAGGGTTATAGCTTCCTGAGACCAGGCAGGGCTGTCCCCAGCACTATAGCTGGCACATCTGGAAAACTCAGGACCAGATGGGTTTGACAGCAGGGTCAGAGGGCTATTACCACCCAGGACACTGGGGACTGGAAGATAATGACAGTCTCCTAAATGCAGGTCCTGGCTCCTTTTTATGTTAGTGTTTCCACACTCTAACTACTGAGCTAAGTTTTTGAGGCAAATGGATGTCATGGCATCAGTCCTCATGTTTGTGATTCCATGGGTCTGGGTTAACACCAGGGGATTACTCATTAAGTCTGAGTGGCACTTCTGGTGCAAGTCAAGTTTTAGAATCTCTGCCCTAGACATAGTCTTAAGAGCACCTGATGTACATTCAAACAAACTACAATAACAAAAGCTTTAGTGAATGGATTGAAGGTAACTAATGGATCAATAAGGAGAAAGGGAGAAAAGCAAGCTATGATTAAAAATAAAATTGTGATTTCCAAACATTTGGATCCACAAAATTCCTAGGAAGATTTTTTGTTTTATCTTCACTAGAGGACATTATTTTTCATTGCCGTCAGAATCACACCCAAGACCTTTCCACGACAGGACAACACACCAACCAAGCCACACTGGCCAGGACACCCTGGGAAGATTTTTTAAAAGACTGAATATTAGCCACACTTCCACAGATAGATTTGGTACTAGTCAGGAACCTGACTTTTAAAGTGTGTCCCAGCTGATTCTAATGCAAGTGTCCCAACACTAACCTGATATTAAAAACAAAACAAAAACCTGATCTAGGCACTCTTGGGGTTTTCAAACTGTCAGAGGAGGACTATATCTACATTCAGAATATAACTCTACAAAAAAGATTTTTTCCTTATTTGGGTTAACTTTTTGCTGCATTTGAGGAATGCCTTGCAACCCACTAAAATATTGCCCACAGATAGACTATTATTATAACATAGACCACAAAACAATGTTCTATTGGATTTTATGTTTATACATTCTGATTCTCTCACGAATTTTTAAACCATTATTTCAGTGGTCAAATTCATGTTTGTTAGGTAAAAACTTAAAGAGATGAAGGTTATGTATGTCTGAGTTTAAATAATGATTGCTAGTTCCTCAACTTTATTTTGCAGTAAACTTTTGGTTCAGTTAAAGGCTTTTAAAAAACAACTCACCAAATCTGACTTACCAGTAAAAATTATAGAGCTGTTTGTCAGAATGACTGTGTGACATAGCCCCACCATTATTGGGATGCCAATTAATTAATTTCTAGAATATTTTACTTTCCTGAACTGTGGGTAGAGAGCTTATCAAAAATATAAGAAATTCAAGGCACAAAATCTTTTCTGAGGGATTTCATAATCTACTGGTAAGTGAGATAAGAGTCACAATCATAAATAATTTGCAATAGCAAGTATAATTAAGTACTAAAATAGAATTTATTGTTAAATTTCTTAAAAGAAGCTACATCATACCTTGAGCTCACAAGGCAGGACAATGAATAATAATCACTAAAAGCTGGACATTTAGGAAAACTTCTTATAGGATGTGGGGATGGAGAAGCCATGTATTCTATTTTAACTGTTGAATGCATTCATTGCATGTAAATGTAAATCTCAAATAATTAAAATGACAAATCTGTGAATGTGTTCCTAACTACCCTTATACTGGGAAATGAGAATTTGTTTATGTTATTTAACTCATCTGTAATCATAAGTATGTTTGATAGTGTCAGTGTTTGATATATTGAATCACTTGCTTTTTACTAATAACCAGAAATTCCTGGCTGGCTGACTCCACCATTCTTTGTCATCATCTTTGGGCTCATATTCCATCTCAAAATAGTTTGTTGTCTATTCTCTGACCCTTATCCATTTCTCTTCTTTCAAGGAAGAATAATACAAGAAATATAAACTATTTATCATGCTCCTGTCAAATATTAAATAATAAGTATGCCTCCTAGTCATACCCCTTTTATAAAGACCATGCAAAATACTAGGCTTAATAGAAATGGTCAGCAGTGGCTTGATGGAGAAGTAACAGGAGAGAAGGAGAAATTTACCCAATGCCATTTTTCTAGGGGCTCAATATACATCATTTTATTCAATGCTCAATGCAACTCTTCAAGGTAGAAAAACCAAGAGGTTTTATAGAAGGGAAAGTCAAGGAGAGACGAGCAAGATTTAGAAAATTGAAGTCATTGGCAAAAGTCACAAAGGTACTGTGAGTTCCCTCATACATTCATCCTTTTGCCCCGTCGCAACCCAGGTAAGAGCTTCCAAGATTACAGCACTACATAGTTTGTAAAACATGTTGTATATACACAATTTAACTGGGTAATAGTAAGAATACTAAAGGAGGGAAACAAAAGAGTCTTTATTTTTCCTCCTCATTTTACTGTTGAAATCCAGTTTATAAATGAAGGCTTACACATGATTGTTAAGTAGCTTGTTTTTAGTTGTGCCAAGGTCAATGTATTTTTTTTCATCAGAGTGCATTGTTACCAATTTGATCAGGCTTGAAAGTTACTCAAAGGGACTTCTTAAAAGAAGAAAATGATGAGCTACTTGTTAAGCTGCTTAGAATTTTATCACTGGAGATTATCACTGGAGACCCTTATGAGTCTTTCTAACCTCAAAGAGTGTTCTCATCTAATTTACTGGCATATGTCCCCCAAAGATGTACATGATTTATTATTTACCAAACTCTGTTTAAAATGGCAAGTTATACATTGAGATATATATATAGTGTCTCAAAACTATCATGATTTATTTATTCAAGATCTTTCAGTCTGCGTTCGGCTTAATTGGGCAGGGCAGTTCTCCCGCTGGTTTCAGCTGAGTGACTCATATGTCCATGTTTGACATTGTGATTAGGGCTGTATGATTCAACATATCCTCACTCCTAGGTCTGGCTGTTTGCTAAGGCCCTGGGCACTCTGGCTACCATCCAATGTGTCTCCATTGGGATAACACAGATTTTACACACAGCAGCACAGGAGTCTCCAAAGGCAAACCCCAGTGCTTGAGTGCTTATCCAGTCTTAGTTGCCATTGCATTGTTGATGTCCTGTTGACTAAAGAAATTTGTGGTGACAAATAATGGCTCCCAACAATGTTTACATCTTAAATACCCAAGCCTGTGAATCTGTTACCTTCCATGGCAGAAGGGACTTTCTGTGATTAGGTTAAGTATCTTGTAATGGTGAAATTATCCTAGACTATCTGGATGGGCTTAATCACAGGAGTCCTCATAATAGGAAGGAGAAAGGGAAGGGTCACAGTCAGAGCAGACAGTATGATCAAAGCAGAGGCTGGAGTAATGAAGCTACAAGCCACATGCAAGAGGCACCAGAGAGAGGCAATGCAGAGAATTTGCTCTCCTCCAGAACCTCTGCAAGGAGCACAATTCTGCCCACATATTGATTTTAGCCCTATAAGAACAACTTTGGACTTCTGACCTTGACACTTATTGAATAACGTATTTGTATTTTTAAGCCACTTAATTTGTGGTAATCTAGCAACAAGAGGAAAATAAAACACAAGCCATAAATCCAAGTCCAGAATCAACAAGGGAGCGGACATCCAGGAGGTGTGAGTGAGTCACTGAAGCCCATGAATGTAACAGTCTACCACACAGATGATTTAAAAGTCCAATATTAGAGGAATGTCTTCATGGATTGTGGCATTTCCCTATGATAAAATAATGTGCATACTTTGTTAAAATCATGTTGTAATAGTAATCATAACAGTAAGATTAAAAATAAGTTGTAGAATGACATCATATAGTAGTTGCATGATATTAAATTTAAAAGCAAGTTTAAAAAATCAGGTAAGAAATAAACCCAAATTTTTAGAGCAAATGCTAAATAAAGCATCTCATTTTTGGATGATAGATGGATAGATAGACAAACAGGTAGATGTCAATAAATAGTCTGTGTGTGTATAACCTTCAAATAAGGACTAGAGCATATACCACAAAATGTAAATTGTAGCTTATGGGTGGCTTTCTTTTGTTTTATTTCTTTCCATTACTTTCAAATTTACCACAATGAAACATTACAGGTTCAGCAACCACAAACGGAGCTCTGACAATTGCAATGTACTTGCAACCACAAGGTGTAATGCTCTTGCTGTCACCATGGTACTGTGAGCCATTAATCAGTGGCCCTGAATTCAGGGGAATCCAGAGACTGGTGAGTAGGGTAAAAAACAGCAGCCTCATCGGTATCCTCATCTGTCCTCAGCATCCACAACAGGTGGTAATGAAGAAAAAGAATCATGGAACATCTCATCTCATCTTTATTTCCTGAAAAATGAGAAATGGACTTAGAACACCACAGTGTGATGTGAAACTAAACTGTTAGATATTTGCTGTTTTCTGAAGAGGACAGTCTGAAGTATTACTACTCACATTAGTCAATAAAGCCTGGGTAGCTGGCATCACTTGGTGTTTGTTCAAATGTAGAATCTCAGTCTTGACCCATTTCTATTTAGCTAGAATCTATATTTTAACAAGATCTCCAAGGGATTCTTATGCACAGTAACAATTGAGAAACACTAGTGTAAAGAGCAAAAGAGAACCAACATCTTGATGACTAATTAATAATAACAAAGTGAAAAAGCAGTTAAGTACAGAAGGTCAACTTTTCATCTTTCACCCTTACATATGATGTTGCTTCAAATCAGCATTTTTAAATATAACAAAATTGACATCCAATTTTTATTCTATATTTTTGTGTGTTCATTTCCTGAGCAGCTAAAGCAATGGCAGATTCATTATAAAACCTGTGGATTGAGAAAGACGTGGATATGGATATTCTGTCAGGAAACTTTCACTGTTCAGATTATGCTCCTGTCAGTCTGGGGAGCAAATTATTACCCAAGGATAGTTAAGTACTCATGCCTAGGGCATGTAGCCTCTACCCCCACCACCGAGAATGCATTTGCCAGTTGGTTTTCTGTTTTAACTGTGATTTAGTTATTGCGCTTAAGCTTGATCATTATGGCAGAGATTTATTATTATAACAAATTCTGTAGTAGCACTTTCAATATTTTATAAACCAAGAAGAGGCCCTATGTTCAAATAGAGGCAACACAAATAAACAAAGAATCTTTTGAGAATATTCAAAAAACTTGATTTAGTGTTCAGCATCTTCTGCCTTGACATGAATCAAAAACTCCAGTTATGTTAGCCCTAGAGAAAGACTGGTTTCCACTGCAATCTAGCTATTGTTCTTTCCAGCAGCTTAATCTCAGGAAGGGTTCCTCAGTGGCTCTGCAGGATCCTCCTCAGCAGATCTGGATAAGAAAATAGGTCCTCCACTCTGAGGTCTGGGGACTATGGCACAAGTGGCCTAACCCTTCCACTATCACTTTCCCCACAGCTCCTCAGTGACATGTTTATTATGACACATTTCTACAGATGTACACTTTTTAAAAATGCACACAGGAAAGTCACATTGTCCATTGCCCCATTTTAACTTTCACTTAAATAAAAGTAGTATTCTCAAATAATTTTACTGGAAAGCATCCATTTCATGGTCATATAAAATATGTCCCTTTAAGCCCTAGAATGTTTCTTCTTATCTCACAGCTGTTATGTCATTATAGTTCTCTAGCTTTGCTCTAGTTTTCTAGCTTAGCTCTAGCTTTGCACAGAGCCAAAGATGAATTTAAATACTTTATAGGAGAGTTAGCTAAAGATTTATTCTCAACTGTTTAAGGGTCTTGCTATGAAATCCTCTTTGTCAGAGACTTCACACTGACACTGCAGTTACTGAACTCCTAAGGGAACTGCAATTCAAAGGGCCCAATCTTTTACATGTAAATATATTGCTATTTTATTTGTGCCAGAGGAACTATTTTGTGGCAAATGCTTGCAAAAACTCTCTAGTCCTCTACCTCTAATCTTTCATGTTTCTGAACCAGGAAAGAAATTCAAATTAGAGAGGAATTCACAATTTTCAGTAATTGAGAAGGAAATGTCCTATCAGAGATTAATCCAAAAGCCTCATTGTCTTAAAGACAATTTAAAACTGTAGATATCCTTGATATGTCTTTACTAACTGCTAATTTCAAGCAATTTGATTGATGAAAACAGTTGTAAACAATATGTGAGAATAAGATTGAATATTTATAATATATAAACATAATACATTTTAGATAAATTGAAATAATGCAAAAAGGAAATTTAAAATGACCCATAACCCCTATTCAGGAGCAAAACACTATTAACACTCAGGTGTATTTCTTTCCAGACTTAAAAAATGATATTATGTGCTTACTTGCACATTTTTGATTACACAGAAATGCCATTTCCAAAAAAGTTATCTTCAGTATGAATCCATATTAGAATGGTGGCCAAATACTGAATATAAACAAACCAACAAATTTCTGCAAAACTCTAAGTCACATTTCCAGTGTTGTCTTTTACCTTCTTAGGAGAAGGGTCCCCACACTGAGATCTGGGGTGAAGGAACTTCTTTGTTTGGTTACAATGACATAAGTATTTGTTAGCTTGCCCAGATTGTGTTAACATCACTTGTCTCAGCTTAATTACCACTAGTGTCCCTGTTTCATGCTCAAAGTCACTTCAGCTGAGATGACAAATTATGTGTTCATCTATGGAAAGTGCAGTCTGCTTTTAATGTATCCACATACTTTGGGTGGGAAATTAACTGTTAATATGGATACTGAGTTTGCTTTCCCAGGAAAGAAATATTTTCTCTTATACAAGGTTTTGTTGGTGACCTTTTGTCCAAATTGTCACATTTGCCTCTCCCTAAAGCAAAAGACTCATTTAGTCAACTTTGTTCTATGTAGTCATAGATGGTGGGGGTTGGGAGTAAGGGGAAAAAGTTCAACCTCACTTAATCCACATCAGCCATTCTGAGGGTAGATGTGGGTGGGTGGGTAGAATCATTTTAAGTGTATAATGCTGAGAAGTGGATCGATGGGTTGCTTGCAATAAGCCATTTTTCAGTGCTGTCAAGTGAGCTTGGTCTATATTAGCTCATCTCTTAGTTTTGTCTCCACTTAGGATTTATTATGGATCAACTGAAGGGTAATGAACCAGGAAGCCCTAAGGTTGTTATGTTTTCATTATGAATTTCTGTTCCTAGGAATTTGCAACTCAGGTGCAAAAAGTTCTGACTTGAAATGGCTTAAAAATTGAGTTAGGATGTTCAAACATGGGGACAACTATTTTATTAGAATAAGATGCCTGCCTGGTTAGTAGCTGCCATAAGAAAATGACAGAAAGGATGTCATTTTTAGATCTTTTGAACTATAATAAAAATGAAATTTGGAAGGAGTTAAGGGAGAAATGCTAACCTATCACTATCATCTGTCTCATCATTTTCTTAGTAAAGTTTGAACTATACCTTAATTTGATTCACAAAATTATTTTCATAATTATCTCATTTCCTTTTTCCTGGATTGCCTTCCTCCTCTGGAAGGAAAGATTCATGATAACATGTAACTGTCCTTAGTGGTTCTCTGTGGTGATTCCAGTGGTTATATAAGTGTCTGCACATCCTTGTACCAGCCTAGGGAGACTCCTCAAACTTAGTTTCCATTGCCTCATGTTTATCTCCTGAAATGCACCAATTCCTGCCCATTCTCTCTTGTTTCTTTGACTCTCATGTATTGAATTAATCAAAAGCTGCCCCAACTGCTATGGCTCAGTGGCTTAGGTGTCATGGAACAAACCTAAAGTTTGCTGCCAGTCAGATTCCTGATCAGAGGACATGCGTGGGTTGCAGGCCAGGTTCCCAGTTGGGGGCATGAAAGAGATAACTGATTGATATTTCTCTCACACACTGATGTTTCTCTCCCTTTCTCCTTCCCTCCTCCTCTCTCTAAAATATGTAAATGAATAAAATCTTCCAATTAATTAAAAGCTGTAGTTACAGGAAATAGCATTCTGTCAACATAATTCAGAGTTCATGCATAACCTTCTCCATTTACTTATTTTCATTCATTTATTCATTTCATAACAGATTAAACTTTGCTGTATCCCTTCTTAATCAATGACCTTGAACATTCCACTATGTGTTCTCTCCATCCCATTTCACAATGGCCTAAACAACATATGGTTTACATGTACATGCTTCAGGTTATTCCCTCCAGATTTGGATTTTTCACTCAATGCATCTGTTATGGGTTGAATGTTTCTGTCCTCCCAAACTCATATGTTGAAGCCCTAACTCCCAATATGATTTTAGTGTTAGGTAGTGAGGTCTTTGGGAGGTGATTAAGTTTAAATGAGACCATAAAGGTGGAGCCCTTGTGATTGGATTAGTGCCACTTTAAGAGGAGAAGAGATCAGAGCTTCTTTTTCTTCCAGGAACATCCACTCAGAACAGGCCATGTGAGCATACATAATGAAGGTGGCCATCTCCAAGTGAGGGAGAGAGCCCTCCCCAGCAACTCAATTGACCAAACTTCAGAAACAGATAAATAAATATCTGTTGTTTCAGCCTCCAGTCCCTATCCCAGTCTTTTTGTTACAGTAGCTAGGGCTGAAATAGTGACATTGCAAAGATTAATCTTTGTTCTTGGATGAGCTCCCAGTATTTCATTTTTAATACTCTACAATATTACACTTCATTTATAACTTCATTTGTTTATCACTTCTCTATTAATAAGTATTTTGATTATTCACAGTTTTGGTAATTGAGATAAAGGCCTCTATGAGCATTCGTAATACAATTCCTGATAGAGACACTATATAAGTAAATTTCTGGGTATGAAATTCCTGGCTCACAGAGTATGGAGATCTTCAATTTCACAAAATAATGCCAAAATATTTTCCACATGGTTGTATAATTTGCAGTCCCACTAGTACATATGAAGATTTTCATTGACTCGTACTTTCCAGCAGACACCTTAATCTTTACAGGAATCAAAATGGCATTTTATTTCATCTTTAACTGGATTTCATTATTAGTGACTTTTAGACTCCTTCATGTCTGTTACCTGTAGTGGTTCCTCTTCTGTGAAATACCTATTGTTGTAATTTTTTATCTCACACTATATTTACTTACTTATTTATTTATTTTTGGATACTTGCTTTACAGTTTATTTATTTTTTCCACATTTTTATTGTTGTTTAAATACAGTTGTCTCCATTTCCCCCCTGCACCATTCCACTCACCACAGCCACCCCATTTCCCACCCCTGATGGCTTTGTCCATGTGTCCTTTATAGTAGTTCCTGAAAACACTTACCCCTTTATCCTCCAATATCCTCTCTCACCTCCCCTATGGTTACTGTCAGTCTGTTCAAAATTTCAATGTCTCTGGTTATATTTTGCTTGCTTGTTTATTTTGTTGAATAGGTTCCACCTATAGGTGAGATCATATGGTATTTTTTTTTTACCTCCTGGCTTATTTCATGTAGCATAATGCTTTCTAGATTCATCCATGCTGTCACAAAGGTAGGAGATCCTTCTTTCTTTCTGCTGCATAGTATACCATTGTGTAAATGTACCACAGATTTTTGATCCATTCATTTACTAAGAAGCAATTACATTGCTTCCAGCAATTGATTATTGTAAATTGTGCTGCTATGAACATTGGGGTGCATATATTTTTTTGAACTAGTGTTTCAGGATTCTTAGAGTATAGTCCAAACAGTGTAATGGCTGGGTCAATTGGAACTAAAAAGACAGTTTCATTTTTAGTTTTATGAAAAAATCCCATACTGGTTTTTTTTTTTTTTTTTTTTTTTACAGTGGCTATACTAGAATGCATTCCCACCAACAGTGAACTAGAGTTCTCTTTCTCCACACCTGGCCAGCACTTGTTGTTTGTTGATTTGGTCCTGATGGCCATTCTGACCAGTGTGAAGTGGTATCTCATTGTGGTTGTAATTTCCATCTCCCTGATGGCTAGTGATCCAGAGCATCCTTTCATATATCTCTGGGCCCTCTGTATGTCCTCCTTGGAGAAATGTCTGTTCAGCTACTTTGTCCATTTTTTAATTGGATTCTTTGTCTTCCTGGAGTGGAGTCATGTGAGTTGTTTATATATTTTGGAGATCAAACACTTGTCCATGGTATCATTGGCAGATACATTTCCCCATTAGTTTGGTTCCCTTTTCATTTTGCTGATGTTCTCTTTAGCCATGCAGAAGCTTTATATTGTGATGAGATCTTACTTGTTTATTCTTTTCTTTACATCTCTTGCTCTAGGAAATATGTTGGTGAAAATATTGAAGCATGGAATATCTGAGATTTTCCTCCATATGTTCTCCTCTAGGATATTTTTGGTTCATGACTTATATTTAAGTCTTTTATCCATCTTGAGTTTATTTTTGTATATGGTTTAAATTGTTGGTTCAGTTTCATTTTTTTTGCATGTGGTTGCCCAGATCTCCCCAACACCATTTGTTGAAGAGGCTATTTTTACTCCATGTTATGCTTCTTCCCTCTTTGTCAAACATTAATTGACCATAGAGACTTGGGTTTATTTCTGGCCTCTCACTTTATACTTTTTTATTTTTTTATTGTTCATTTATAGTTATCCCACCTTTTTCTGCATTGTTCTCCCCTGCTCTGTCTCTTCCCCACTCCCACAGTCAATCTCTGCCCCTGTTGTCTGTGCCCATGAGTACTCTGTTTGTGTTCCTTGGCGTTCCCCTCCCCCATTTTTTCCTCCATTTTCACCCTCCTCCTTCTCCTCTGGTCACTGTCAGTATGTTCTTTATTTTTGAGTATCTGGTTCTATTTTGCTCATTTGTTTTATTTATTAGGTTCCACTTATAGGTGAGATTATGTTGTATATGCCTTTAACCACCTGGTTTACATCACTTAGCATAATACTCTCCTGTTGAAGTTCCTACTTCCTTTCTGCTGCATAGTATCCCATGGTGTAAATGTACCATAGGTTTTGGATCCACTTATTTAATGAGGGACAATTAGGCTGTTTCCAACACCTGGTTATTGTAAATAACACTGCTATGAACATTGGGGTGCACATATTCTTTTGAATTGGTGTTTCAGTATTCTTATGGTATAATTCCAGCAGTAGGATCACTGGATTGAAAGGCAGTTTCATCTATAGTTTTTTGAGAAAATTCCATACTGTTTTTCATAGTGGCTGCACCAGTCTGCATTCCCAGCAACAGTGTACTGGGGTTCCAGATCCAGCAATACATTCAAAAGATCACACACCGTGATCAAGTGGGATTCATCCAAGGGATGCAAGGATAAAAGAATATCCACAAATCACTAAATGTATTACACAACATAAACAATATGAAAGACAAAAATGACATGATCATTTCAATAGATGTTAAAAAAGCATTTAATAAAGTACAGCACCCATTTATGATAAAAACACTCAGAAAAGTAGGAGAAGAGGGAGCATACCTCAACATAATATAGGCCATGTAGAAGAAACCTATAGCCAACATCATGTCAATGGGCAAAAACTAAAAGATTTTTCCCTAAGATCAGGCACAAGATAAGGGTATTCACTTTCACCACTTCTATTTAACATAGTACTGGAAGGTTTAGCCACAGTGATCAGACAAGAAAAAGAAATAAAATTCATCCAAGTTGGAAAGGAGGAAGTAAAACTGTCACTGTTTGCAGATGACAGGATAATGTACATAGAAAACCCTATGGACTCCAAAAAACTACTCAACCTAATAAATGAATTTGGCAAAATGGCAGGATACAATGTCAACATCCAGAAATTGAAGGCACTTTTGTACACCAACAATGTTATTGTGTTTTGTTCAGTTTTCTCTGGTGCAATATTTTTCCTTATTCCTTTGAAAAAGTGTGTATTGCTTGTTTTTTGCACATTTTTGATACTAATCCTTTGTTATCTTTATACATTGAAAACATTTACCCCATGTTTGTAGCTTGTCTTTTGCCTTAAGATGTTTTTTTGAAAAACAGATGTTTTTTAAAAAAAATAATATAATTAAATGTATAATTTTATTCATTATATTTGGCATTTTATGACATTTTTTAAAAAATATTTTTCACCTGGAGGTGATAAAGCTGTTCTTTTATGCTTTGTTCTAAATTTTTGAAGTTTTACATTTGACATTTATTTTCTTAATCCATCTGGAGTTGATTTTTTTATATGGTTAGAAGTAAAAAATCAGTTTGATTTTTTTCCACATGAATAACCAATTTTTCCAGCAACATTTGTTGAACTATATATTTTTGTCTTTTTTAGTTTCATAGTTACTTCATGAGAAATTTTAAATTCTCAAATGTTGTTTTATCCATAATGATGAAAAATAATAAGTAAAAATTATCATTTTGAATCAGTTATGTAATATGTCAGGAAATGTGTAGCTATTAATCATAACAAACATCAGTTACATATAGTATTTACTGACATTTTATAGAAACCTAAAATAAGCTGAAACATATTAAATACACGTTGTCTGTGCGATGCAGAGAGGTTGAATGCTTCATGCTGCCGATGAAGGCAGAGTAAGTATCTAGCTCAAGCCAAGCAGTCTATGCTTTCACTACTCCAATGGAAAGGAAATTAAATGGGGCCAGCTCCTCTACTGCTCTATGTTCAACATTAGAAGTGAAAATGCTCTTGAGAAAGTGACATTTCCTTCTTTATTATAAGGGTCATATGCTGACACTATCAATTTCTCTCTTTGCCACCACAGTACTGTGTTCCATGTTCATGGTGACCTTCTTTTATGCTAGCAAAAGGGAGTAGTAGAAGACTGAGGCCCTGGGCAGAAGCTGGGAGCATTGCCTGGGATTGGTGTTGCTGACCCTGCTCCAAGCAGCTTTGCTTGATCGTGCAACCGGGTGATCAGCATCTGTGTGGATGAGCTACTGATCCTTCTAGGCATGCTTTGTGGGATATAAGTGATTTTGAAAGGAGGGCATAACTTACTTTAAGAAATTGTTTTACTTTTTTTGCAGCTTTAGACAAGACACCAAAAGTCATGTGACACAAGAAAACACAGACTTAGAACTAATTTATTCCCTGTTAGAATTCCATCACTCTACCAGCTGCTTGATTTTGGACATGTCCTCTAAGTCAAAAGTCATCACACTTCTTCTGTACAGGGCCCTAAACTAGTAAATGGTTTAGGCTTTGGGGCCACACAGTATTTACCAGAACTGTCAAATCTGTTATCACAGCATAGAAGTATTTCCAGGAAGATACAGAAACAATGTGGGTGCTATGTACAAATAAATTTTTATTAAAGGACACTGATATTTTAATTTTATTTTATGTGTTACAAAACATTGTTTTTTTAATTTTTCATCCATTTAAAAATATAAACTTTTTTAGCTCTTGAATCTTAAATCAATAGGTAGTGAGCCAGATATGGCCCAAGGTATTAGTTTTCCAAGCCCTGATCTAAATTCTCTTCAGTTTATTCACATGTAAAATTTAAATCATGAGAATTATCTCTGAGTAATAGGTTGTGACTGGAATGAAATTAGTGAGTTGCTTCACCCAATTCCAGTCACAGAGTAAGAACTCAATATTTTTAATTAAAAAATTAGATATTATAATTTTAATTATTAACTTACTGTTTAACATGCATTGCTTCTTTTTGTATCAGCTCTTATTCTTTGAGCTGGGGTGCAGCAGTGATTAAGACAGAGTTTTGACTCTTCTGTATATATTCTAGTGAGCAGAAAGCTGAGTATTATGCTAGAATATCATAATCTAGTGAACATTAATATTAAAAATAAAGTTTATAGCATTCAGATACTGATAAATATTACAAAAAATTAGTATAAAGGGAAGATTTAGACTGTGGTTTTAGATTTTTAAGTATGTAGAATTTCAAACTAAAGATTTTTGAAATTATTTGAGTGCCAATGCAGATCCTAGAGGAAAAGTGAGTAAGGTTTAGGCACTGAGCTACTCTACTACCATGATATCAGGACAACAAAAATGAAACAATCCAGGAAATTCAGAAGTATGTGTAAAATCAGGAGACTGTGCTCTTCTGAGAGCTGGGTATTCAAACAGGGGAGAGGCAAGGGGGATGGAGGGATCACCACACCAGAACTCCTACTTGGTCCAACAACTTGAAGCCTGGGCAGTGGTCAGTAGCCTCGAGAACATGAGAGTCACTGGTGGCCCTGACAAGGATGGCTCTAATAGATTGGTTGGAGGCTAGGGGAGCCTGGTTTGGTTCAAGAGAAAATGGGAAGAAATAAGCAATTGAAAAAGAGTAGAGAAATCACTTTCCAGGAGTTTTCCTGTTAAGCAAAGACAAAAATGCACCAATCACAGGGGGCAGGATGGTGGGTTAGGATGAGGAACTGGAGAAGGGTTTATTTGCTTATTTTTAATTTATATTTTAAGTGGGGGAAGTAACAACCTGTTAACATGCTGATGGAAGGATCTCATAAAAAGGGGGAAATAGAAGATACCGTAGAGAGATTAGCATATGGCTAGAATGAGTAAGAAGTGTTTGAATGGTGGTGGAGGTTGGGGAGGGAGGCATGTTGGCTTGAGGCCAAGAGAATTTATCCATAGTGACAAGAGAGCAGCTTGAGTGAACAGACATAGATGCTCATAGGTAGATATACTCAGTGGCAGGATCTTGTAGAGGATCTCTTCCAGTTACTTGTAGTTTCTCAGTGAAAAAGGCCTTCATCTGAGAGAAATAATGGATGCCTGAAGTTGGAAAAGAGAATATATGAGTAATCATCTGTGAATATTGCATTGTGATTTGTTAGTGAATTTTTGGTTAGGGCACATGGATTTAATCATTTCTGGACAGGCTTTAGAATATCCATGGATCCCCTGAAACTGTAGGGATAATTCTCTCCAAATATGTATTTTTTTTCTGGAAAGGAGTTCTTAGCTCTCTTAAGATTATCTAATGGGTTCATGACCGACACAATATTAAAAAACAAGACACAATTAACCTACTGAGGAAAGATTGTAGCCAGGGCACAAAATCAGGATTTTTCTCATGCCTGGCTCTGACAGCAAAGCTGGTGAACCACTTGCCTGGGATGTTAGATTCCTCATTTCAAGCAAGAAAATGAATTATGGCTCAGACCCAGATACTGGAGTCCAGTTATAGAATCATATTCAAAGTGAGTCTTCAGGAGGAGACAGACCCTGGACGAGTATCAAGAAGACTCAACCCAGGCAGTGGCCATAGAAATGTGAGTCCAGGTGAAGAATTGGAAGGGTGAGCTTGACACTCCCAGTTTAGCACTGCTCTCCATGTGCAGGTCAAATTGACCACCAGCCCTGACACTCATTGCCTCTGCTTGACAGGGAGGATGTTCGACAGTGGTAAAATCACATTCAAGCAAAACACATCCAAAGCAATTTTGTTTCCTCAAAATTGAAGCATGTTTTATTTTAAATATATAAATATGGAAGAGGAAGATGTAACTTAGGTTCAAAACTGAAACAAATTTTCTATTTTGAGATGAAGTAGTTTTGAGCGATCCATTGAAATATTCAAATTAAAGAATGATTTTGACATTTTAGGCATTTTAACCTGTTTTAACTTATTTAATTTTGCATTCCCAAAAGAGATGATACACACAAGTGAGGTACTTTATGTGGAATAAATAATTATCATAGAGATCAAAATAAAAATCAAATTGTCATAAAGCTAAATTATGTCACATACAAACTAATCATTTGAGGAAATTAATTTTCTATTTTTTCTAAAATAAAAAATGTAATATTGATAAGTAGCTCTTTTAGGTAAAAACTTAAAAAACATCTCAAGTTTATCTTTATTTGACATTGGTATATACCTTCCTAACTTTTGCTTCAAGACTGAAAAAAATAGCAGCTGTCTCGCCTTTAGTATTATTAAAAGGAGGGAAAACGCCTGCCCCAGGTTGAGATGTTATTCATCAGTTAAAGGTTATAGCCAATTGTTATGTCCAAGTTATAAAGTCCTTATGAAAACAGTGACTTATAATGGAAATTTGGACCCACCTAAGCTCTGGTAAGGCAACATGCTTCAATAATAATAACAATAATAATACATCTGGTTTTTCTATATTCAAACTCATACCACATTCTTGCTGTGAGGAAAATCAATTTATATTTCCAGGGAGGGATTCCAAAGTAGAAGTGGGTATTTATCATGACTGAACTGAAATGACAACCTCCTTTTCTTCCATTTTGCAACTTTTCCACATGTTTATATTTGTTATTTTGAAAGTTAATGTCTTAATGAAAAATATTTCATGTTAAAATTGAGTTTTCCTCTTAGTTTCCTAAAGAAAGTTACCACCTCTCTAATTAAAGTATTACTGTAATTCATTTTATTAAATATTCCATTAGAAAAATACTCTTTCATAGCAAAGTATGCACTTGCTTTAGTCTTGGCATCTTCCTCTTTAGCTGCCGTCATTCAATTGAAGCATTTACTTTGAAATGTCTGCCAAATATTTTTGCCCGATCCCACAATGCAGTGAGGTACGAGTGATTTATCCAGTGAGTATACAAGTGCCAAGCCTACAAGAAATACTTTGCAGATCTGAGACTTGCTTTTCTCTCTCCAATTACAAGTCTGTTCAACAGTGAATGGTGTGCTATCTGACATTCTTGTGCAAGTGTAAACACCACTAGCTAATACTGGTGGCTTTAATTGGAAAAACAAATAAACAAAAAAAGCAGTTAAGACAAATATCTCTACACATGTCTATGAATGCATAGATATGTACAATCACACATACATATATGAATATGAATCACTTTTCCCCTTAATCCTTATTAAGAGTTTTATAGGAACATTTTATTACATAAATGAAAATGTCATGGGTTTATGTGGATAAAAAACCCATTTTCATTTCCACCATAAATTAATATAAGCATGTCTTATTTAGGTTGCCTAATTATTAAGTGCCACTGGAAATAAACAAAATGAATTTTTGAATTTGTCTCTAGCTTTACTTCTAATGTGGCTTTTTAAAAAGGTCTGCAACAAAGGGAGGTGTGGCTTCTATGCCATTACAGAGGCTGAATGCTTGTTAAGAAAGGTCACTGCAGCTATAAGACAAATTGCTTTCCAGTGACTGTTCCTTCCTTGCCCCTTCCATGGAAACAGAAAGAAGTCAAGTGTTTGTCTGGGAGGCATGAAGCAGAGACTACCTGGACAGCATTTAGCATCTCATGACTCTCTGTAGACACAAGAAAAGCAACAAGAAAAACATGCAGGTCCAATCCCACAAAGCCCTCTCTACCTTGCCTTGCTCTGTAAATGCTGAAAGATGCATAAGCAGCTTCTTATTTTAAAAACTAAAGCAAGACCAAAATGGACTGACCCTCCAGAGTACATCAGCCAGTGCTCTCTGACCTTAGTTCCCCTGTTTCTGGAAAAGGATGGTTTGTTTTCTTTTCTGAAATGGCTGTCAAGAAAGTGGCCTCCATAAAATGTTCAATCCCAAATGGGGGCCCTCTGAGAAATAAAGATGTGCATACTCTGGAAGTCTCTGCACCCAAGCACAAGAGTGAAGAAACACACTCTGCTCTGTATACAAAGAAGCTTATGTGATGTGTCTGGGGTAATGACTGGGTGTGAGCAAAGATGACTCCTACGTAAACTTAGAGACAGCAAGAAAGATGAGAAATGTGCTATCCTGCGATTGCCAGAATGGGTGTGCCATTACTGCCATGAGACAACTAGGTGACTTCAAACACATCTCACATTCTTCGGACTGTTTGCAGTATTTTTTTAAAATCTTGTTTCTTTGCTTGTGCTGGGAATTCAAAAGATAAATAGATAGAACTACTATTTTCAGTGAGCTTCGATTTTAATAGAGGGGAGAGGGCTGTAACAGGGTGTAGCCAGGGCTTCCCCCAAAGAGGGATTTGTAATGGGGTTCAGAGCAAGGGGTGTTCAGGAAATATTAAAAATATAGAGATGTCCTCACCCCCACAAATCTGAGCTGGGGTGATGGGACTCATGGAGCAGGGCCTTTAGGAGGTATTTTGCATATCAACAGTTTTGCAAATAACTGGAAGAACAGTCATTTCACATATCTATAACTTTTGACTGCTTTCACAGATATGTTAAGTGGCCATGGCCCTGCTTTGAGCCAGGAAGATGAGAGTGACATCACCCAGGATGTAACTGTGAGGTAACTTCCCCTAGTTACAGCACCTGCAAGAGAGCTTGGAGATGGTTGGCTCTACACCACAGGGCCACACCTGCCCAGAGTTACGATGGCAGCCCAGAAAAGCTGGAAAAATATGGGAATGCTGGCAGGGGTAGCCAGTTGTGAGAGAAATTGGAAATGGGGTTGCAGAGGAAGATTTGCAATGGGATTTAAACACAGGCAGGGCAGTATGAGGGTCAGAACCATGCAGTCTTGAAATTGAAGGAACCATGCAGTTTTGGGGTGGAACCACATGGTTTTGGGGTGGAACCATGAAGTTTTGGGGGCTAGCCCCATGGTTTGGGGGCTCCCTCCATGCAGCTTAGGAAGCTGAAAAGCAAGAGGTAGCAGTGATGCAGAACTCTCTTAGCAGTTTGGACGAATGCAGGAAAGACATTGCGGGAAGGAAAGGGGTGAAAGGACTCTTACTAATGAGCCATGAAAAGGGACCAGGTGGGTTTAGATTAAGAACTGGAGATCCTGGAGACACAGCTGTTGGTGCTGGGAACTGAGGGGGCCTACCAGCATATCATGGATTACTGGAAAGAACTGGGAGCTAGCTGAGCCACAGACTTCTATTTTTTTCTTGAGATATGGTACCCCTGACTGGGCAAAGGGGGGAAGGAAAGACTGTGTGTGTTTGTGGGTATTTTAAGGAACTTTGGGATTTTAACAAAGACATTAAGTCATTACCCCGTCTGTATAACTTTTGAATAAATAGTTCCTTTCCTTTTCACCAAACTCTGGCATTGAGAGCCATAATTCCCTGGTGGCAAGCAAGGCGAACCTGGTACAGGTGTAGGAGGGTGCAGCCAAAGGGTCCCCAAAAGAAGGATTTGAAATGGGGTCCAGAACTCAAGGTGTCCAGGTGATTTTAAGATGTCCTCACTCCCACCCCCCAGGTGTGGGTTGGGGGAAGGGACAAATGGAGCAGGGCCATTGAGAGCTGTTTCGCATAGCAACAGCCTTGCAGCTACCATCTGGCATGGTCATTTAACATATCTATAACCTTTAACCGGTTGCATAGATATGTTAAATGGCTGTGACCAGCTCTGAGCCAGGGGAATAGAAGTAACTTCCCCACCAAAATGTAACTGGGGGGAGCAGGTCCCCCAAGTTACAGCGCCTGTGTGGGAGCTTGGAGAGGATTGGCTCCATGACATGGGGCCACACCTGCCCGGACCCACAGTGGCAGTCCAGTAAAGCTGGAAGGCTTTGAGAGTTCTGGCATGTAAAGCCGAGTATGGGAGGAGTTGGAAATGGGGCTGCAAAGGAAGATTGGCACAGGGATTTAAACTCAGGCACGGCAGCCATTGGGAAGAGGTCCATGCGGTTTTGGCTAACTGGAAACTCCTGTAACCAGGTGAGGAGGGGGCAGGGGCCGGCACGGACAGGACAGGAGTCTTCGAGGCCACCTGCCCCGCTGTAGGCCCGTAGACATTGCCAGCAACGCAACCGCCTGCAGCTCCTCTACCGCCTGGCTCCAAGCCCCAGCCGACTCTGCAGCCACGGCCATGAGAAGGGGCCACCAGTAAGTGACTCGGGAGCACCAGGTCACCGCCCAGCTGCCACAGCCACCGCCAGGCCTCAGCACACTGCGCCCATGCTCGCTGCCCGGACTCTCAGAGCCTCAGGCCAACCTCGCAGCCACTTGCTCTGGACCTGGGGCCAGAACATGATAAGCTCCACGCTAGCCCTCTGGGCGCTCCTGCTGCTGCTGCTGCTGCTACTACTGCTACTGCTGCTGCTGCCATCGCTCTCCCAGAAAGGCGGATCACCCCATCCCCCAGCCCCACAGCCATGAGAAAAGTCACCACGCGGCTTTAGCTGGAGATCCTGGCAACACCACCAATGGTGCTGGGAACTAAGGAAGGCCTGCCAGCTGAACACAAATTACTAGGAAAAACCGAGAGCTGCCTAAGCCACGGACTTCTATTTCTTTTCCTGAGATACGGTACCCCAGACTGGGCAAAGGGGGGAAGGAAGGACTGTGTGTGTTTGTGGGAGTTTCAAGGGACTTTGGGATTTTGACAAAGACATTAAGTCTATTACTTTTAGTCTGTATAACTTGAATAAATAACTCTTTTCTTTTTCACCAATCTCTAGCATGGAGAGCTATAATTCTCTGGCTTAGGGAAAGGTGAACCTAGTACAGGGAGACCCCAGGAGAAATGGGGATTAATTCCGTAGCATTGTGGGACCCTCTTCCCTGGTGGCCAATCGGGGAGGATCATGGGAAACCACATGCACAGTAGCTTTAAAGTAATGCAACTACTTGTATATACTCAGTAAAAGCCCACCAAAACTAGCCAGAAAGGATCCTCCCTATAAGAATAGAGTCCCTCCAGCCCATGAGGTCAATCTCTGCTTGGAGTTGGCCTACTCCCATGTTCTCTTCTATGAACTCTGGGTGTTCAGTTCAATTCTTTGTCCCGAACACCAAGAACCTGGTTACCTGTGCCCACCTGTGACACAGGTGGGCCCAAGGAGAGGAGGGGTCCATTCGGTAATAGTATCTTGCCATTCTCATGTGTCCGTTCTGTAACAGGGATACAAATAAGCAGATCTTTATCTTTAGTACAATTAATACATACCATTTATTACCAAGCCCAGCTAATTAGTTTATCAAGAAATACTTGACTAGACAAATAAATTGTCTAGCACAGTGGAGTTGTTAGTAGGCAACTGATAAACATAAGTTCTCTAAATAGTTCAATATTTGTTTTGCAATTTTTTTCATATGCATGTCTAAAAATTTTTTATTACTAATTGTCTCCCCCCTCCCATAAATAAGTTAATAAATTCAGTAAGGCCAGACACTATGTTTCCTCTTTCCTGTCTGGGGTTTCACATGGAGTGTGCAGAGTAGGGGTGAGAATAACATTCTGGAAAGAAGAAAATGTCTTTTTTATTTTTCTTAATTGTCATTAAAAGTCATGTGTACTTTACAAATGTGTTTACTTTAATATTAAAATAACATAACATTAAAATACTTTTTGACAATTATCTTTCATTGTTGTTTTAAGTTCTTTGCTTTTGGAAATCAGTATAAATAAAAGTGGACTAACAGCAAATATATAAGACTCAGCCTCTTAATAATTTCTCATCTTTATTTTGGTGTCATAATAGTTTATGAATCCAAACATTTATCTCTAAACAGGACATATTATTTTAGTGACTTCCTCACATTCCCAAGGCTTCACCACATGCCCTCACTATATATACTTAGTGTGGCATGTTGCCTTAGACATGTGACATTTTATATTCATTGATTGAGTGATGCTAACTTTCAGGTTGTACTTATCATTTTCCTGTCTGCTCTCAGGTCCATTTCCATCTTTTTCTTTGTTCTTCTCTGTATTCACACTTCTTAACTTTGCAAAAGCTTTTTGCTCTGATCTTTTGCCTTTATGACACCTAGTTTATGAAATGGAAGGCACTAGTATAGAACTGAAGATTGAGAAGAAGGGAGATGCCAGGGGATAGGCCCCTTGTTCCTGTTCCATCTATCTTCAATAGGTGTGTTCCCACTACTTCCAGGAGGTCCTGGCTCTGGTAATGATACTCTCTTTTATGGCTCTTCCAGCCCTTGGACTAGTGGTGGAGTCTTACTGCCTCTGTTATCCTTTTGGCATTTCCAATAGCTTTATGGCTAGTTCTCCATGTTAATCACCCTCTGTTGTTGAAATGCCAGGAATTTGCTCTCCCTTCCTAACTAGACACTTACTTCTACTAAGACTTTGTACAGAAACACTGTGTCACTACTTGAAACCATTTAATCTGGTATCTGGCAAATTTCCAAAGAATGCATTTCACTTCATACTATTCTATTCCATGGGAGGACTTTTATAACTTTTTTTACAAACCTATGCCCTCTTATGTTCTTCTTATAACACAGTAATGAACTAAGAGTCAGTTCAATAAGCATTTATATTAGTCTGAGCTGTCATAACCAAAGGTTATACATGGGTATCTCAAACAACAGAAAATTATTTTCTCACACTTCTGGACCCTGGAAGTTCAGGATCAAGATTCCAACCATGTTGGTATCTAGTGGGGATTTCCTTTTGGGTTGCAACAACCAACTTCTCACTGTGTATTCACATGTCCTTTCCTTGGTGTCTGCAAAGAAAAGGGGAGAGTGATCCCTCTGCTATTGTGACCAAACAAAAACAGAGGTTTGGCTGTCTCCATGAAGCAGTTATTAATGCAAAACAAAAGAGATTTATTCAGGTGTTGCACGACCTGAGAGAATAGTGGACTCTCATGTCAAAGACCATCTCCTTCTCCCTGCTCAAATCCACAGTTATTATAGTGATAGGGAGGGGAGTGCTTTTTTCCTAATTCAATTATGTTTTTATTTGTTTTTGGTAGGCTTGGGCCCTACCCATTTATTTTTCTAACTTTTAGTATGCTTGGGATCTATCCATTCATATCTCTACTTTTTGGCACACTCAGTTTAAGAACCTTCCCTTGCCATCATCTTGGCCAATGGGTGGAGACTCCTCTGGCACTCTATCTGACTGACTATTTTATGATAACAATTCCTCCCTCCAAAACTCTAGACCCTTGTAATCTTACAAGGGTAAGTGGAGAAATGTCTCATTCTTCTGTAGTTACTTCCTGCTGGCAAAGAACATAGTTTTACCTATCTCAAGATCCAGATATTCTTACTACCTAACAAAGGAAGGGGGATCAGGAATGGAGGAAAGGCTTTATGTGAAGGAGAAAGATTGCTGGCTTCAAAAGGTGGCATATGTTGTGTCTCAAGGATGGCACTACTGAACAAGTGAGGCTACTAAACTGCTTCATGTTTCAAAACATGGTATTACAAATGGGCTTCCAAATTGAGACCTGTTATGTGGACAAACAATAATGTGTTTAGTGAGGGGTTGAAACTAGAGAGATTAAAGGATCTCCATGACCTAACCCTGAAGAGGCCTTTGGGTGGCAACCCCCCACAGCAGAATACATTTTCTGAGGAAGCCACTGTCTGGGAAATGCAGAAAAAAAAGAAGAAAGTTAATATAATATAATATAATATAATATAATATAATATAATATAATATTGTCACTTAGCTTTGGGGAACACCGTCTCTTTCTGAAAGGGAAATTTTAAATGTCTTTCAGGAGTATAGGTACAGCTTTCCCTTGCAGTATCAACAACTCAAGTTCTGAATCCTTGTCAGGTGATGTTTGCTTATCCATGTGTGGTAGATCGAAGGCTTGATTCCCATGAGCTTTAGGGAAGAGTGTGTCAAAAGGATATCATAGGGACTGGTCCATTCCTTGACTATCTGCTGTTCAGGGCCTTGAAATTTTTAGGACTTTAGTAAGACTCAATCTCCTGGCTAGAATGGGTGTAAGGGCTCATCAGACAGGTAGATGGACATGCAATGAGAAAACTTATGCAAAATTGTTAGTGTTTGCCCTAGATTTTGTACATATTGTTTAATTTTTGATTCATGCTCTAAATCTAAAGCCAGTGTTCCTAAAACAGAAACTTGGAAGGGTTTCCCATGCTATTTCAAAAGGGCTTGATTTAAGCATGCTCTGGGTGCTACCTTAATTTGGAGCAAGGCAATAGGGAACGCCTTGTTCCATTTCAAATGTGTTTCCTGGCATGTTTTTGCCAGGATCTTCTTTATTGTGTGGCTCATTTTCTCAGTCTTTCCCATAGACTGAGGTCTCCAAAATGCATGTAGTTTCCATTGAATCTGTAGTGCCTTTCTTATCTTCTGAGAAATTTCCAAAGTTAACAACAGTTCACTATCACTTTGAATGCCATAAGGAAGTTCAAATCTTATGATTATTTCTTTAAGTAGAAGTTTTGTTACTTCAGTTCCCTTCATATCTCTAGTGGGGTATGCCTTAACCCATTCAAAAAAAGTGTTCATAAAAATTTAAGTTTCCATTTGTTTTAGGCATCTTTGTAAAAATGGGCATATTCCTTTATATTGTACTCCTCTTTCCATTAGGGCACATTCTGTTTTATGATTATTTTGGGTTCATATCTGAGAGGCTTGGATAATCCTCTGGATGGTCCTTTACAAAGAAAGGCCCTTCAGGTGTGGCCTAATACGTTCCTTTACAGCATTCTTTCCATAATAAGTCCCTTCACATAGGTGTTTGAGGATGGGACATACTAGAGCTTTAGGAAGTAAGTTCATACCGTAAGTGTTGATCTTCCATATAGAATTAGGAACAGTATTAGAAAAATCCCCAATTCATAGGCCTATTCCTCATCTCATTCTGTATAATGGGGTTTAAATTCTGACAAGCCCTGGTGGGCATTTAAAGCCCCAAAGATGACTGACATTGGGAAGCTTGTCTTGCCGCTTTATTAACAGTTTGGTTTCCCTGGCTTATTTGGAAACCATTTTCTGGTGTTCTGTACCATGCATTTTGGTAATCTGGTTCAGTATATTCACTGCCTCTAGTGGTTATAAAATCTATTTTGCATGTTTGGTGTCCTTATTCTGAGGTTAAGAGCCCTCTTTCTTTCCATATTGCCCATGGGCATGAACTACCATGAAAGCATACTTAGAGTCAGTGTAGATGTTAACATTCTTCCACTGAGACAATTCTAAGGCTCTGGTGAGAGCCTTAGTTATCAGTTCAGCATTTTGTGCTGAGGTTTCTATGGCAAGAGCTTGGGCTTCTTAGTATCTTGTCTATGGATACTATTGTGTAAGCAGATCATCACTGACCATTCTCCATGAAGCTGCTCCCATCTGCCAGTCAGGTTCTGTCAGCAGTGGTCCAATAGATCTCATCTTCTGCAATAAATTTGGTGATTGCCAAGCAATCATGCTGGAGGTCTGAGCCTCCCTCTGAGTCCAGGAGTAGGGTGACCAGTTTTAATGTGGTGGTAGTCTGTAAGGTAACATTTAGGTTGCCTAATGAAATGGCATGATATTTTCTCACACACCCTGCCATTAACTAATACTTTCCTTTCTGTTCCAATACAGTTAGGACTTGGTATGGTACAAATACCATAGTAAACTGACCCAGAGTGAATTTCTTTATTGTCTATAAGATGTTACAGGTAGCTGCTACTGCCTGGAGGCATAATGACCATCCTTTTGTCATATGAGCCATTTCCTTTGAGAAATAGACTATGAATTGAAGATTATTTCCTAGAGTCTGGATTAGTTCCCCAAATTCAAAACATTACCTTTCATGAATGTACAATTTGAAAAGTTTCTATAAATTGGGTAATCCTAATGTAGGAGCTGAAACTAGTTTTTTCTCCAAGGTATCAAATGCCACCTGACAGGCTCTTGTTCATTCAAAATGTTCAGAGTCTAATTCTTTCAGAGAATTATACAATAGTTTTGCTATAAATCCACAGTTTGGAATCCTAATTCAGCAGAACCCTGTAATCCATAAAGATCCATGGAGCTGCCTTCAGGTCTCTAGGGTTTTATTGTAGCAATGTTTTGTGTTCAATCAGCCATCAAGCTTCTAGTACCCTATTTCAGTGGGAATCCCAGGCAGGCCACCTCTTGTTTGTACCTTTGGACCTTGTGAGGCGATACTTTATATCTTCTTTTTGCCAAGTGGTTCAGGACTATGATGGTGTTGAGCAAGCCATCCTCAAAAGTATTGCTAGTTACCAGTAAGTCATCCACATATTGTAAAATAACTCCCTATTTCAATTAAATATCCCTTAAGTATTTTGCTAATATTTCCCCAGATATAGTTGGGGAATTCTTATGTCCTTGAGGCAACACAGTCCAACCGTACTGGAGCATAGCTTTAGTTTTGGGATCCTGTCATTCAAAGGCAAATTATAGCTGAACTTGTACCGGGATGCAGAAAAAAGGCATCCTTCAAGTCTATGGCTGAACACCATTTACTATCCCCAGGTACCACGGTCAACAAAGTGTAACGGTTGGGCAATGTAAGATGTATATCCTGGACAATGTAATTTATATCCTGAAGATCCTGTATAAATCAATATTCATCAGAGTGAGGCTTTTTTACTGGAAAACTGGAAGGGTTATATGGAGAATTGCATGGCCAAATTAATCCTGATTTTAAGAATTTCTGTATACTGGTTGAATTCCTTCTGGAGCTTCCTCTTTAAGGAGGTATTGTTTCTTCCATGGGATCTGCAGCTCTTCTTTTAGGTTAATTTTTATGGATCTGGATGTTAACTGATCTACCTGGGGTTCCAGCAGCATACATGACTTAATCAATCAGCTCATAGGTCTTGGGTATGAAGACTTCATCTTTGAGTTCTTCTGGGCAAATCAGGAGCACCTGGAGCTGGAGAGCATGTTCCAGAAGGACTTCTACACATAATTGTTGATGCTCAGGAGTAAAAGTTATTTGTGCTTGTAGTTACAGAGTAAATCTCAGTGTAGGAATGGGATGGGGCAGTCTGATATGTACAGAAAACTATGCTTAAGTTTTGGATCTTCAAGCTAGAATTCTAGAGGTTGAAAAACATCTGTTTTTGTCATTGCCTGGTCACTCCAGTAGCCACTACTGCAGCTGAACTTTTCCTGGTTTGGTCTGTATTTGGCACTGAGTATGTAGAACCTGTATCTACAAGGAAATCAATTATTTGTTCCCCATCATCAGTTATACCTGGGGTTCCTTTGGGGAAGTAGTAATAGATTGGGAAATATGTAGAGGAGCCACTGGGCCTCCTCATTCATCACCAGACTCATCTTTCCTTTCTAGCATTTCTCTATGAGGGTATTTATCATTTTTATTTTACTTTTTGAGTTCTGGCCATTCCTTTCTCCAATGGCCTTCTTCTTTGCAATAGGTAGATTGATTAGCACTTCATGGGTCTTTTCCTTTTTCTTTCAGGCCCTGCCTCTACTGGCTTTCCCACATTTTTTCTAAGAAAACCATGACATGTTTTAATTTCCTTGTTTCCTGGGTGTGGTAAATTTTAAATGTTATGTCTACAAGCTGGGAGAAATTTATTCCCAATACCCTATCTAAACACTGGAGCTTCCTTTTGAAATCCAAAGCAATTTGCCCAGTAAAAGTCCCATTTACCATCTGGACATTTTCTGGTGCCTGTGGGTCAGCATCACTGTACTTGTGATAGACCTGAGAGATCCTTTCTAAAAATTTGGAAGAATCTTCATTTGGTTTTTCTTGAATGACCTGCATCATATGTAGGTGCTTTTATTTAGGCACCCCTTTCTTAAACTTTTCAGCATGCGTGTTTTATAATGTTCTAGGAAGGCTAGGTCCCCACTATTTGGGTCTCAGTTCAGCTATATTGAGGGAATTTCCCTGGCTGGGGTGGGGGTCTTGTCAGGATTCTATTGATGGAGATAACGAAACTCTTCATTAGCCTTACTTATAACCAGCTACTCTTCATCTGCCATTTGCAGGTGAATGAGAGCTTGTACATCTGCCCAGTTTGGATGGTGAGCAGCAAAAATGGAAGTGATAAGATCTGCCATTTTCTAAGGCCCCACCTTATATGAGGGGTTTGAATTCTTCCAATTTAGTAAATCTGAAGTAGAAAAGAGAGTATGGGCCCAATAGTATCCAGCAGACTGGCCTTCCTTGTTTATTCTGCCCATAGAGTATTGCTTGAAAGGGAATTTTTCTGCTCCTGATAGGGATGATCCCTGACCAAATGTGGTATCCCACTATATCTTTCAGAGGAAAACTATTCCTTTTTCATACATGGGTGAGGCTGTTGTCCCTCTGGGCCCTATTTATGGGGTATCTAGCAGCAGGAGCGGTGATGGAAGAAGTCTTCCTATAGCAGGTCTTGCATCCCCTGGCTTCAGGACATTAAAAATGCTCATTTTCTTCTTATGTCTTACTCTCAGGGAAGGATTTTGAAACCATTTCCTTTTTTGCATCATTAAATGGTTACTTTTCCTTGTTGAATCTTTACTGAGTAAAGACATGAGCACCTGATGATAAGGGATTTCATCCCATTTCCCTGACTGGTGACAAAATAATTGCAACTGCATGATGGTGCAATAATTTAGGAAACCATTTAGGGGATATTTTTTCCCATAGTCTAAAGTATACATAGGCCAAGCAGTATTACAATTGAACATCAATTCCTTCTTAGATGTTAGATAATATCTATACAAGGACAAATCATTTAAAATTTGGCTTGGTGGGCTCCCTTTTGAAGTCAAAACAGAACGACCCCTGATGACATGAAAGTACAAACTCAAAAACATAATTGTAACAAGTCCCCAGACCAAGTGGGAATATATGAACAAAACTTGAACCAACAATTCTATTATTCCAAACAAGTGCTCACAAGCAAGTCTCAGAGGCTTATTTCTTGCCAACCAATAACACAAGTGGTCCTAAAAAGATCCTAGTGGCACAAAGGCCCAAATGGTCCTAACTGTACTGAGAATCCCCACAGGCCTGTCTCGAGCTCAGCCTGCCACTGGCATCTGGGACCTGAGCCCAAGTACTCTAGAACTTACTGAGGTTCACATTGTCCCATATGGGTCACCAAAATTGTTACACGAACAAAAATGGAGGTTTGGTTTTCTGTCACCACCAAAAAGCAAAACTTGAGGGTCAGGTGCTCATGCAAAATGAAAGAGGTTTATTCAGGTGCCACACAACCTAGAAGAATGATGTACTCCTATCTCAAGGACCATCTCCCTCTCCGTGCTCAAATCACAATTCTCATAAGGATAGGAAGGGGAGGGTTCTCTCCTAGTCCAATTATCATTCTAGCTTTTGGCATGCTTGAGTCTCTATACATTCATCTTTCTAGCTTTCAGTGTACTCAGTGCCCTATCCACTCATTTTTCTAACTTTTGACATGCTCAGACCCTATCCATTTATCTTCTTAGTTTTTAGTGTGCTCAAGTTCTATCCATTCACATCTTTAGCTTTCAGCATGCTCATTGTAAGAACCTTTTCCTGCCCCTATCTTGGCCAATAAGCCCTGGTGCTCTGGCTTACCATTTTATGGTAACACTATCTATTTCTTGTAGAGACAATGATATATTCAAATTAGGGCCCACCCTTCTGACCTCACTTAACACAATCACTTTGTTGCTCCAAATACAGTCCCACTAGGGGTGTTAGAGCTTCAATACATGACTTTTGTAGTAGTACATACTTTAAGTACATAAAGCATCCATGCATAAAAGCTATTCATTAGAAAAGTCATTTTATCCACAAAGTTATCTCTTTTACAATTTTGACTCATGAAATAAAGAGAAAAAAATTATCTGCAGCATTTTGGATTTATTTGGTGATAAAGGTAGCAGTTTTCTACTTTGGTATATGGTATGATTAGTTATAGCTTATTGTTCATAAAAAGCATTATAAATAACTTGCCTATTTTTAAATAAGAGATTCAATGTTAAACTATTAAAGAAATAAATAATCAATAAGATGATAAAAAAATCTAAACAGTGCTATATTCCAAATTGATCTCATTGTTATTTACAGAACATTATATCCAATACCTGCAGAACACATATTCATTTCAGGTGCCAATGAAATATTTACAAAGAATGACCATTTGCAGGGATATAATAAGAAGTCAATAACTTTGAAAAATTGAAACCTTGAAGAGCATATTCTCTTACTACAATTAGAATACATTTAAAAATTAGTAAATGTAAACTTAATAATGTCTAAATATTTGAAAATTAAAGAATATACTGCTAAATAATGTATTGTTCAAATAAGAGACCATAGAGAAATTTTAAAATATTCTATACTATTGAAAATAAAAACATAATGTTATCATAATTTATGGTATGCAGTGAAAGCAATCCTCACAGAAATTTTTGTAGCTTGATGTGCCTATATTACAAAAAAAAAAAACACCTAAAATCAATTCAATACACATTTATAACTTGGCTTGTACTTGAGAGGCGCTTTATATCAAAAAGAAAAATCAGGGAAAACACACTGGAACTCTGCTGTGGAATTGTGTGGTGGTGGTGGTGCACATGCATTGGGCTTCTCTGAGGGTATTTGAGATGTGTGACCCTGCACTTAAAACACTAGCTTGGTGTGGCCCATTTTATCTGCAACCTGTAGTATGAAATGTCAAAATTTGTAAGCCTTTCTTTCTCTCAGTCTGTTTGCTTCCATCAGCTCCTAACAATGGTGTATTCTTCCTGCCCAGGACACCTTTAACTAACATCCAGCTCTAGTTCTCTATGAGGCTCTAGAGACCTTGCACTAATTGTTTTTTCATTTTCATCCTTAAAACCCTCTTTAAATCTGACTTTTTAAAACTTTGATGTCATTTGGAAGAAATGGAAAACTTGATGAGAGATATGTTAGCAAATGTCCACTTATGGCAACTACCAGAAAATTTTAAAACTTGGGGGAATTTTGGCTTTGTGTGAGAATACTTGCATTTCTACCCTGAACAGAAGATGGTATTATTGGTCTTTTTTCTTTTTTTCTCTTATTTTTTTAAAGATTTTATTTATTTATTTTTAGAGAGGGAAGGGAGGGAGAAAGAGAGAGAGAGAAACATCAATGTGCGGTTGCTGGGGGCCGGGGCCTGCAACCCAGGCATGTACCCTGACTGGGAATCAAACCTTGGTCTTTTTTCTTTTAACTTTAAATGCCTAACATCTTTCCTGAAAAAAGACAGAATTAAAATTCATTCAATTATAATTTTGAATGCAATATCAATGAACTATCAATGGGTGGTGGCCAGGGCAATTGCTAGTTTCAGCTTGACACAAATCAGCACTGACAGGGAGGAATCTTCTAATGGTAATACATAGAACACTACAGACCTTGTAATCAGTCAGGAAATGTGCTTTGTGCCATACTCATCCCCACTCATTGAATACATGGGGAAGACACTCTGCCATTCTCACTCATGAGGAATGAGGCACTTAGAAGTAACTTGCCCAAGTTGCATAGACAGTGATTGGTGAAACAGAGAATTTAACCCAGCTTTAGCATCTGTGTTTGTGACAACTATAGTATAGTACCTTGCATTCAAGCCAGGTAAATTCCATGACAATATTTTGAGTTTAAGTTGAAAAATTATAATATGTCATTATTTTAAGTTAAACTTATAGCAGCTACACCATGTACCACAAAATAATCACTACTGGACAGAGTTCTAAAAAACTGATGTATTTCACATGAAACATATCTAAGTGTTAAATGAGATTATTAATGAAAATCATTTAGAATTGTATGGTGTATGATAGTCACTTGATAAGTATGAGAAAAAATAATGTTAATAGGAGGGAAAACCAGTCAAAACTTGTTGTAAGACTGTTTCCCAGAGTAATGAGTGAAATCTAGGAACTGATCTACTTATCTTAGATGAGCAACCAAACATCAGATCTGGAGATCTCAGAGGTTTTAGGTTTAAATCCAGAATCAGTTGATATCAGATTATACATAATCTAGAGGTCAGAAAATAACAGGATAATCTTTCTTTTTTTATATAATGAGGTTTTTTCTTAAAGATTTTATTTATTTATTTTTAGAGAGGGAAGGGAGGGAGATAGAGACAGAGAGAGAAACATCAATGTGCGGTTGCTGGGGGTTATGGCCTGCAACCCAGGCATGTACCCTGGCTGGGAATCGAACCTGCAACACTTTGGTTTGCAGCCCACGCTCAATCCACTAAGCTACTTCAGCCAGGGCAGGTTAATCTTTCTTGGTGGCTGAAATTTTAAGGTGTAAAATGTGGAAACATACTCTGTTCCCCATTTTTAGCCCAGTATTTTTAAAAAGTAGTTTGCAGAAAGAAAGACAAGAATGAAGCAGACATATAGAAAGAAGCCCATTTTTAATGAAATTCAATGTGAAACTATTCATAAATAAGTAATCAATAAAATGATAAAAATCTGAACAGCACTATACTCCAAATTGGTCTTATTGTTGGTCAAACTGGTCATATAGAACAACATGTCCTAACTGTACTGAGAGCCACAGTCCAGTTTATTGGCTGCAGTCTTGGTCTTAAACTTCTTTTCAGTTCATGAGAGTGTCCTTCACTAATCACACAAGATCATCTTAAAATCTACTTATCCTCTTATATTTTTCATAAAAATTATCTATCACTTCCTGGTGTTATACTATATATATATTTGTTTATTTCCTAAAGTCCTCATAAAAGGTTAGGGACTTGTTTCACTGTTCTACTCCTAGGACCCAGTACAGTATCCAGCATATAAATTTTCCTTGTGCTTAAGCTAAATTTAGAAGAGTTTACATTTTTTTAAAATTAGAGTTGTAGTTGACCTGCAAGAGTAGCAGTTTGGCTGAAATACTTAAACATTTTGACAATTTAATGATAATGTGTACTGGTGTGCTTCTCTTTGAATTCACATTATTTGGAATATTTTTTACTTCCTGAATCTGAATGTCTGTTTCTTTTCCCAGTTTAGGAAAATTTTCAACCAGTATTTTTTAGCATAATCTTTTTTGCTCCTTTCTCTCTCCTCTTTTTAGGACTCATAAAATGTGAATATTGGATTATTTATAAATGTCTCATAAGTCCCTTATACTATCTTCAATTCTTTAAGTATATGTTTTTTAATTTTGCTGCTCTGATTGGATAAATTTCACTGTCTTGTCTTTGAATCAGCTGATGCTTCTGCCCCCTTGATCTAGCCTGTGTTTGAATCCCCCTATTGAATTTTCAGTTTAGTCATTTTATTGTTCAGTTCTGTGATTTTTGTATGTTTTATACAAGAAGTTGAAATTCTGACTCTTCAGTCACTGCTCTCCTTACCTCCATGAGCATTTTTATCACTACTATTTTGCATTCTTTATTTGGGATGTAAAATTTGAAAAATGCTGGCTCTAAAATTATATTGAATAAATGGGAAGTGTATCTTGATTGGGAAGTTAGCGACTTCAAGAAGAAACACAGATACATTCTTTTTTTTAAAGTTCATTATAAATTTTAAAGACTGCATTTTAAAAAAAGAAGTCTCCTGAAGCTAATAAATGCCAATACCCAATTCTCCCCCTTCCATAGCTCTGAAACCAAAGGCTGTCTTTGAAATAAAAATACCAAAGGAGCTAAATACACATTCTTTTCAAATGCACATGGAACATTTGCAAAGATAGACCACATCATAGGACACAAAATAGGCCTCAACAAACTCAAGAAAATCGAAATGATAGCAAATGTTTTCATGGATCACAATTGCTTGAAACTAAAAGCCAACCTCAAAAAAACCCTTGAAAATAATAAAATCCATGGAAACTGAATAACATGTTATTAAACAATGAATGGATTAAGAATGAGACTAGGGAAGAAATCAAAAAGTTTCTGGAAATGAATGAAAATGAACACACAACAGTCCAAAATCTATGTAACACAGTGAAAGCAATCCTCAGAGGAAAGTTCATAGCAATACAGGTCTACATACAAAAAGATAAAACATTTCGAACAAACAACCGAACTCTACATCCACCAAATTTAGAAGAACAACTAGAAACAAAGCTCAGAGCAAGTAGAAGGGAGGAAATAACCAAGATCACAGCAGAATTATATGACATATAGACTAAAAGAACAATTCAAAGGACCAGTAAATTCAGAAGCTGGTTCTTTGAAAAGATAAATAAGATCACAAAGCCTTTAAGAATATTCATCAAGAAAAAAAGAGAGTGGGCCCAAATAAATAAAATCAGAAACAAAAGATGTGAAATTACAACCAATATAATGGAAATACAAAGGATCATAAGAAATTACTATGAACAGCTATATGCCAAGAACTGGAAAGCCTGGGTAAAAAGAACAAAATTCTAGAAACATACAATCTTCCAAGACTGAGGCAAGAAGAAGCAGACAGCCTGAATAGACTGACATCAGCTAGTGAAATTGAAGTAGTAATCAAAAAATTCCCAGCACACAAAGCCTTGGGCCAGGTGAAATCACTGGAGAATTGTGCCAAGCATTTAGAGAAGAGCTAAAGCCAATTTTTCTCAAACTATCGCAAAAAAAAAATTCAAGAAGAGGAAAGAATCCCAAACTCTTTTTATGAGGCCAGTATTATCCTAATTCCAAAACCAGATACAAACACAACAAAGAAAGGAAACTATAGGCCAATATCTTTGATGAACACAGATGCTAAAATCCTCAACAAAATATTGGTAAACTGGATCAAGAAATAAATTTAAAAGATTATACATCATGAGTCTACTGGGATTCATCCCAGGGATTCAAGGATGGTACAATACACATAAATCAATAAATGTAATATACTACATAAACAATACAAAAGACAAAAATCACATGATAATATCAATAGATGCTAAAAAACATTTCATAAAGTACAGCAACTATTTATAATAAAAACTCTCAGCAAAGTGGGAATAGAGGGAGCATTCCTCAACATAATAAAGGCTATATATAAAAAATCTACAGCCAAAATCTTGTGATTGGGCAAAAACTAAAGGCTTTCCCTCTAAGATCATGCACAAGATAAGGGTGTCCACTTTCACCATTTCTGTTCAACATAGTACTGTAAGTTTTACCCACAGTGATCAAACAAGTGAAAGAAATAAAAGGCATCCAAACTGGAAAGAAGGAAGTAAAGCTGTCACTGTTTGCAGATGACATGATAGTGTACATAGAAAACTCTATAGAAAGCACCAAAAACTACTCAACCTAATAAGTGCATTTGGCAAAATGACAGGATACAAAATGAACATTCAGAAATTGAAGGCATTTTTGTACACTAACAATGAAATATCTGAAACAGAAATTAGGAAAAAGTCCCATTTACTATAGTAACAAGAAAAATAAAATACTTAAGAATAAACGTTACCAAGGAGGTAAAAGACCTATGCTCGGAAAACTACACAACACGGAAGAAAAAAATTAAGAGATACACAAATCAATGGAAGCATATATGATGTTCGTGGACTATAAGAATTACCATAAAATGTCCATACTACCCAAAGCAATTTAGAGATTCAACATAACTCTTATAAAAGTGCCAATGACATATTTCACAGAAATAGAACAAATATTTTAAAAATTTATATGGAACCATAAACAACCCCCAAATAGCCTCAGAAATTTTGAGAAAGAAGAACCAAGTAGAAGAGATCATAATACCAGACATCAAACTATATTACAAGGCCACTGTAATCAAAATAGTCTGGTACTGACATAAATATAGACACATAGACCAGTAGAACAGCATAGAGAGTCCAGAAATAAGCCATGTCAATATGGTCAGTTAATATTTGACAAAAGGGGCAGGAAAATAAAGTGGAGTAAAAATAGCCTCTTCAATAAATGGTGTTGGGAGATCTGGACAAGTATAAGCAAAAAAAATAAATGAAACTAGACCACCAACTTACACCATACACCAAAATAAACTGAAAATGTATAACAGACTTAAATATAAGTTGGGACATCATAAAAGTCCTAGATGAAAACATAGGCAGGGAAATTTCAGATATCCTTTGTGGCAATATTTTTACTGATACCTCCTCTACGGCAAGGGATATAAAGGAAAGAATAAACAAATGGGATTACATCCAATTAAGAAGCTTCTGCACAACTAAAGAAAACATCAACAAAACGCAAAGGGTACCAACTGCATGGGAAAACATAATTGTCAATGGTTCCTAGGACAAGGGTTTGGTCTCCAAAATATATAAAGAACTTACAGGATTCCACACCAGGAAGAAAAGCATCCAATTAAAAAATGATCAAGGGACCTAAATAGACACTTCTCCAATGAGTACATACAGAGGGACCAGAGACACATGAAAAAATGCTCAGCATCACTAGCCATGAGAAACATGCAATTTAAAATCACAGTGAGATATCACTTCACACCAGTCAGAATGGCCTTCATACCCAAATGAACAAACAAGTTCTGACGAGGTTGTGCAGAAAGAGGAACCCTAGTATACTGTTGGTGGGAATGCAGACAGCCACTGTAAAAAACAGTATGGATATATTTTGCTTGGTTGATATTTTGTTTGGAAGGTCTATCCATTTTTACAGTGGTGTATTAAAATCCAGTAATATAAGTGTGTTGTTGTCTATATCTTTCTCAAAGGCCTCCAAGATTTTCCTTATATATTTGGGTGCTCCTATGTTGGTTGCATATATGTTTACAATGTTTATGTCTTCTTGATGGATTCATTGAAATAAAAGACAAACTGACAGTAACCAGAAGGGAGGTGAGAGAAGGCTAAAGGGGGAAAATAAGGGAAGGTCCACCAAAGAACATATATAAAGGACACATGGACAAAGCCAAACTTGTAGGTTCAAGGGTGGAAGGCCTGGATGGGTGGGGCAGGGGGCCATGGTGGGGTGAAAATGGAGAGAACTATACTTAAACAATAAACACACACACACACACACACACACACACACACACACACACACACACTGTATGGAATTTCCTCTGAAAACTAAAGATGGAACTGCCTTTCAATCCAGTAATCCCACTACTGGGACTATACCCTAAAAATTCTGATACACGAATTCAAAAGGACCTATGTGTCCTAATGTTCATAGCAGCATTATTTACAATAGTCAAGAGCTGGAAATAGCCTAAGTGGCCTAAGTGCCCATCAGTAAATGAGTGGCTCAAAAAATTCTGGTACATTTACAGGATACCACAAAGTAGAAAGAAAGGAACTCTTAGTCTTTGTGACAGCATGGATGGACCTGGAGAGGATTATGCTAAGTGAAATAAGCCAGGCAATGAAAGACAAATATCATATGATCTCATTATAAGTGCAACCTAATCAACAAAACAAACAATTGAGCAAAATAGAAACAGAGACCTGGAAATAAAGAACGAAATGACAATGACCAGAGGAGAGTGCGGAGAGGGAAAACAGGGTGACCCGAGGGAAATGGGGAATAGAGGGGGAAGTCCCCATTCCCCCTCTATTCATGGTGAACAAGAATAGAGGACTCATGGGCATGGGAAATGGGGGATTGACTGTGGGAGTAGGGGGTAATGGGGTAGATGAGAGCAATGGGGAAAAAGGTGGAACAACTGTAACTGAATAAATAAATAAATAAATAAATAAATAATAAATAAATGCAAAATTTTGGGAAGTCTTATCAAAATGTTGAAAACCCTTAGCCATGTCTGAGCAAGTCAATTCAACTTGATACAGCTACTGGTGTATTTGTTAAAGATTATTGAACATCTATATATTTTGAAATAACATGAGTATAATCTCAGTAGTGGAATTGCTGGGTCAAAAGGCAGTTTCATTTTTAGTTTTTTGAGGAAATTCCATACTGTTTTCCACTGTGGCTGCACAAGTCTGCATTCCTACCAACAGTGTACTAGGGTTCTCTTTTCCCCACAACCTGGCCAGCACTCATTGTTTGCTGTTTATTAGTGATGGTCACTCTGATTGGTGTGAAGTGGTATCTCATCATGGTTTTAATTTGCATCTCTCTGATGGCTAGTGACGCTGAGCATCCTTTCATATGATCACACCCATAAGTGGAACCCAATCAACAAAATAATCAAGTAAACAAAATGTAACCAGAGACATTGAAATAAAGAATAAACTGACAGTAGCCAGTGGGGAGGTAGGAAAGGATAATGGGGAAAAAAGGGGAGAGGGTTGTCAAGAACATGTACAAAGGACACATGGACAAAGCCAAAGGGGGGTAGGATCAAGGGTGGGTGGTGGAAATTGCTGGGGCCAGTGGGAGTGGTGGGAGAAAGATAGAGACAACTGTACTTGAACAACAATAAAAAAAGTGGAAAAAAAGGCTCAACAGGCCTTCCAGCTAGATAATTAGTAATGTAAACAAGGTTGAGATAACTAAAGAAAAAAGTTACACTCTTAAACCTTAAACTAAGGACCTTAAGTGTCTGTAGTTGCCCTTGCCTGCCCCACAAAAATTAGTAATTCAAGTTATGTGTATGCTCTTGATGTAATAATATGTGTTTGTCTGTATATTACATATTATGTAGTTTTTTTCTGCCTACTGATGACATTACTAGGGTGTAATATTTTATTGGGCTAAAGACATTAAATGCTTACATAAATTTAGCAGGATCTTGTGGTCTGTCCAAAGTATTTAATATTAAAATAGGTTTAAGCTTGATTGATATCTTTTAAAGTCATTTTTTGTTTTACCCGGGTTTACAAAAATATATGTAATTTTTTAGTTAAGTTTGTCTGGCAACCTTCTCAAAGTTTAAATTTTAAGAGATTTTTTTAACTGAGAAATGACTTTTTAGTTATTCCAATGGGCCCAGGTATCTTTCAAAGATTATTCTCTCTCTTTATAAAAGAAATGTTTTTAACTAATTAGGCCTATTTGATATGCTTGAAATTACATGGGAAGTTTTGTAACAATAACAATAATAATAACTATAATATTAATGACATGGTCTATTTATATTCATATTTTTTATTAAAATTGATGTTCTAAAAATTTCAGCCTTCCCTAGAGAGCAACTTGCAAAGGTGTAGAGATAAATACAAACAGGGAGTTCTCAGGAATTACAGGTGTCCTGTCAGTGACACCAGACAAGCGGAGAGGGATGGTTCCTGATGAGGGTTACTAGCAGTGATTCTCTGGGTGTCCTGGTCCACATATTGGGAGTGTATGAATTGTTTCCAATATCCAATACACACTTTCAATAAGCCATGTGCATGTTTTAAAATCTCACATAGTATTTGTTTATGTATTGAAATTGTGTGTTAAATCTAAAAATGTGGGCTTATATTTTTCTTTTATATAATTTTACAATGACTATTATTTACCAAGAAATTGTTATCTTGGAATATTATATCTTAAAGAAAAGCAAATGTATTTTTTATCAGTTGTATTATAATCATATCTATAACCATGTCATTTTTTTTCATTTATACAACCATTGTTTTACTATAATACATTTGCAAATGTGTTATATCTTTAGAAAGATCCATTAAAAAGATTCTGTCTTACCCTAAATTATAGGTTTCTAAGCAGGTCATATCTTTGAACTAGATGAAGATTTATAGAACTCTAAGAAATAATTGAATTCATAAAAATACTGGAAAATAATCAGGATAAATGAAAAGTTGGTATGTGACTGAATGAAGATAATTATTATTCTTATAATTTTGTTCAAAATATTGCTGATATTTAAATATTTTTGTTTTCCAAATATAAGAAAAACTAAAAGAAGGCATTCTGCATTATTATCAAGGGCTCAATAGCTTATAGGAACAGATTAATTAGTAACATTCATTTCACAGTATACTCCTGGAATACAAAGACTTCAAAAACCACAACTTAAAAGTAGGAGATTGTTGTCCACTGGAAACAACATTAGTTAAAGACTCTCTCCAACATTGTTGGAAAAGACCTTATCAGGTGTATAACCATGAACAGATATCTGCCATGTCTCTGACTCTTGCCTCCAACTACAGCAAAAATCAAAGACTTCTCAAGAATAAGAAGAAACAGACATTAGGAATAGACAACTATCCCAAGAGACCAACAAGGCCTATATACCTACAAATTGATGTTGAGCCTTATTTACTTATTTGATTGTTTTTACCTATCTGCTGATATTGATAATAATTACACTTGTTTTTATGCTTTTTAAAAACTTTATGTACATAGTTTGTTAATAGTTGCTGAAGATATATAGGATATCTTTTATATTACCAATAATACCCTTTTTTATGATTTCTCTTTTGAAATTTAGAAGAGATGCTATTCTTACCAAGCAGACAGAGCCCCATCTGTGTGGCACCTTGGTCAATGACCCAACAATTAATGCTGGAAGGAGCAGATCTTTACTTACAATGTTCCAACCTTGGAGGGGCTCAGAACACTTCATCTTGGAGCCCTCCTTTCCCATGAGACCCAGCACTTCCCATGTTCCCTGCCAGGCTACTGCCCAAGAGCATCCCAAAAGTTTCCCATGTCCTTATCTGTACAGGATCTGGAATACATTGCCATCAGCTTCCACATATAGTGTAAAATGAAGCATGCACTGTGTTAACTCTGGATCATGGTTGAAACTCAGGAAAGGCACAAATCTTAATAGTCTAGGAAAAATCCAGGTCTAGCAGGTCAGGATCTTAAAGTCTTTTGTGGCTCTGGAGTCAGCTAGAGCAGGCACAATCACAGCAGCAGCATCTCCTTTCTTAAGAGTCCAGGCCACATAGCTTCCTTTTCACTGTAAACCACATAGTTGGTTGTTTATTTTTTCCTTTGCACTGCTCCCTTTCAAACCATGTGGCAAAAATCCCTTAATACAGACATGTCTCTTCCCTCGCTCTTACTCCCTGCATGGCCAAGAGACCTTCTCCTTCCCAATCTGCATGGCCAAGAGCAGAGAGAAAATGGCTGTTGCACCTAGTTTCAATCTTTCCACCTCCTCCATAACCCCATATCTGACCCCTCCCACAAAGGGATACATCTGCCAGTCATCCAGTATCTTCTGCCTTTCTCTAACTGACATTGTTAGTCTGGGTATGTGTGGCCCTGTAACACTGAGGAACCACCTCTTCAAGCTCCTCTGGCTACATCGGAAGTCAAAGCCACACCCATTTCCCTCTCCCTGAGTGGGTAGGCAAGCTATTTAATATGACTATGATGCTGGTCAATGGTTATTGATATGCAAATACCCCTCAAATGGTCTGTCTGCTTCCTCATACACCAGCCACAGCTGTGGAGGCTTGGGGATTTTGTTTCTTCTTTTGTCTATATTCCCAGGGGCTTCTCATCCTACACCACATTCTGAACCTTGTTTCACACACCTTACACTATTACAAAAGGAAGGAAAAGGATATGTATATTTTTAAGAGAAGTTAAAAGGAAGTCTTTTATCTTAATAAGTTCCTTATTTCTGAATGAATAAAAAGAGACAAACTGAGAAAAACAAAAGCAGTTGTAGAAAGTTAGTAGAAAAAAGGAATATTAAGAAAGATATTTTATGTATAAATGCCACAACTTAATTATGGGAATGTGTTCATCCTCTAACCCAGCAAATGCTACTAACTATATTAATACAGATGGAAGCTGAAGTAGCTATAAAAACATGGCCCATTATAACTGCTGCTGAAGGACAGGAAATTTACTTATGAAACTCTGTCTTCCTGGCCTCTGGAATTTAAAATGATAATTGTAATTTACATTATTGTGTTCTTATAGCCTTGGCTCTGATTAAAACTCAAGGTTATAGCTTCTAATTGTACAACTAGTAAGAATCAGATTAATAACAACACCTGAGTCCTCCTAATGGGAAATAAATGGGCCATAGAAAATAGGAACTCATCTTCTGGTCAGATTATGAAACTGAAACTATGTATGGAGTGCCCTCAAACTATTAATGTTATACTAGATGTAAAATATGGAGAAGTGAGACAACAAAACCTGGATCATGACTGCTTATAGATTAGACATGATCCAAAGTGTTTTTCTCAATAAAGGCCCATTAGACCTGAGTGCCTCCCATTTACTTGTCTTTCACTCTGGAGAAAAATTCAGTCTTGACTTCTATTTAAGTTGCAATTTTGCCCCATCCCCAATGGTCCATTGTTCAGCAAGACAATTGCTGACATTGAGAATTCCTAGGAATGAGCCTTCCTAGCTCTGTGGGACCTCCTTATCCAAACAAAAAGTTGGTTATCATGTATCCTTTATATTGATTTATGACCAAGAGAGGGATGTGTGGACAAAAAGGGGCCACATAGTATCCTGATAAGCTCAGAGAAGGCCTACATTGTGGCCTTCTAAAGGCATAGACCTAAAGTAACCACATAAGATTGTCTGAAATTAAAACTTTTTAACTAAAAGCAGTTTGTAACAGGAAATCAAATTCTAGGCTTGAATCTTCCATGACAAAAGTCAATTTTTACCTTAAACTCCCCTATTGTTCTTTTTGAATCTATGATAACATACCTTTGGAGTGTCAAGGTAATTTCCCTTTTTCTGGACCTCTCTGGGCACAACAACCGCACACGAGAGCAGACACCACAAATCCTTTCATTGTTATTGTTATCATGTTAATTGTTGACTGTTAACCTGTACCCACCTATGTAAAAGCAGTATGTGTCCATCACATTACTTTTTATCCAATTCCAGTACTTTCTCTACTTTTCTTTCTTCTGACTCCTTAATCTATCACCAGTGGATTCCATGTAACTCATGCCTCCTCTTTTGATTGTAAATGTATTAAATAAGGTGCAAAACTGCCATATTCTAGAGCATTTCCTTCACTCTTTGAGGTTTTGCTTCCTGGAAATTGTTATAAGTTTGGCACAAATAAACTCATAAAAATTCTCAACAGGTTTGAACATTTCTTACACTGACAGACTTAATTAAAATTAAATCTCAAATTTATACAAGGGAATGAAGAAAAAACGGAAATGGGATATATGTGAGAAAATATGAAAGACTTTTGTTTTTCTGTTGTTTTTTTTTAATTTTTAAAACAAGGCAATCAACTCTTAAGTAGAAATAGCAATTTCCTCTATGACTAGTTTTTGTGGAATAAAAGTGTATGACAATAGTGAAAGATAAAGCCAGGGTCATTTGTTATCATGATGCCATTTGTCCAGCAGTTCTATGACCTTGTTAAACATGACTGCCATTTTACTCTTCTGAGCTTATGTCCTCAGGACTGGAAATTATTGGAAGGAAGAACAGAATGTGACTAACCAACCTCCCTGGGCCCCAAACCACAGACAAAAGATAACATTGGAGCAGATGCAGTTTATGCAAAAGCAGCCAAAACCTCCTGTGTTGAAATGCCTCTAACAACCCAGGAGGCACACAAGAGCAACCACTCCCCACTGTTTTATAATCCGACTACAATCCAATAAAAACTCAAAGCCCATACATTTTGCTGCTGGTGCATTTCTCCATATTGGCCCCTTTCACTCTTGGAAAGGGAATAAAAATTTGGCTCTGCATTTTCTTCTCTTGTGAATTTTCTCACAGCCCACATCATCAACCACTCTAACAGTTTCATGGCCTAAACAGGTACATTCTCTATTCCTACCTCTCTTGCACATCCTGAGACTAGTGACTAGGGAAGCAGTGGATAGTGGAAGCTCATCCCAGGCTTACCTCACTAACCTTGTTTCTGTGAGGTTTTGAGAGAGGATTCTAATCCTTTTCCACCTCTTCAGACTCTGGATAGCCTTTCCTCACCCCCTACATGGCCAATGATTGGTAAGTCTCTCTGCTTCTTGGAACTAAAACACTCGCTTTGGTGAAAGTGATAGCTTAGCCCCTGGTCTTGTGTCATAAACCCCGAAGCCAGGACTATCACTTTCCCAAGGATTCAGCCATGAGGAGTGCTTACTGGCTGTTTTCCTCCTGGGTTCAATTGCTCTTGGGCTCAGGGATGCCTGACTCTGAGACAGATATTTGTGGTTGGTTTGCCTTCAGGTTTGCATATGCTTGACTCCAGAGGCAGATCTCTGGGTCATTTGAGATGGGGATTCCCTTCTCAAACCTTCTCCTCCCTCTATTCATTCTCATCTCTGAGGTAGTCTTCATGTTTACCATGGGCAACACTCAATAGAACCTGCCCAAGGACTCCCTATTGGGGTGTCTAAAGAACTCAAAGGCTCTGGGACTTATCAACCTCAAGTCCAAGTGTTTGATTTTCTACTGCAACATAGTCTGACCCCAATACAAACTGTGACCGGGAACTCTGGCCCATGAATGGATGTCTTAACTCTAATACTATCCTCCAACTTGACCTTTACTGACACCATCTCAATACCTTACTTAATTTTACTTCTCAAGAGGAAGAGACAAGATTTTTAACCTCAGTGGGGATTCAAGCCTCCTTCTCTTAATTATGCCTTTTCATTCAGATGTTTCTCACTCATAACTTTTTTCCTCCTTTCTCTGACCATTTTATTTCCATCTCTACCACCTATCCCTTGTGTCTGTTTTGCTACAGAGTAATTGCTGTATTTGTTTTCCTGTAACTACTCTGTAGAAATTACTCTTAGGCACACTAATCCCACAAGGCAATTATCTTTTAATCAATATTACCCAGAAGGGGTGATGGTATTCCTTACTGCCTAAACAAAGTCCAGCATTCAACTCCCATTTTTTTCTTCCTTCCTTGTTCTCTCCCTTCCTTCCTTCCTCTTTTTTCTTTCCTTCCTTCCTATTTATTTATTTATTTATTTATTTATTATTTATTTGTTTATTGTTGTCCAAGTACACTTGTCTCCATTTTCACGCCACCACAGCCACTCACCCCAACCAACCCCACCACCAACCCTCAGATTTACCTCATTTGGTCTTTCCATATGTCCTTTATACATGGTCCTTGATGGCCTTTCCCCTATTTCCCCCCATTATTCCTCTCCCTCCTCTTTTCTGGTTACTGTGACAATGTTCTTTATTTCAATGTGTCTGGTTGTATTTTGCTTCCTTGTTTTTTTTTTTTTTTGTTATTGTTGTTGATTAGGTTCCATGTATAGGTGAGATCATGTGGTATTTGTCTTTCGCTGCCTGGCTTATTTCACTTAGCATAAAGCTCTCCAGTTCCATGCATACTGGAGCTCCTTCTTTCTTCTCCATGGTATTCCACTGTGTAAATGTACCACAGATTTTTGATCCACTCATTTAGCTCTGGGCACTTAGGTTGCTGCCAGCACTTGGCTATTATAATTGTGCTGCTATGAATATTGGGGTGCATAGGTTCATTTGAATTGGTGTTTCAGGATTCTTAGGGTATCATTCCAACAGTGGTGTTACTGGGGCAGTTCTATTTTTAGGTTTCTGAGGAAATTCCATACTGTTTTCCACAGTGGCTACACCAATCCGCATTCCCCCACAGTGTACTAAGTTTCCCTTTGCTCCACAACCTCACCAGCACTTGTTGTTTATTGATTTGTTTACGATGGCCATTCTGACTGGTGTGAAGTGGTATCTCATTGTGGTTTTAATTTGCATCTCTCTAATGGGTAGTAATGCTGAGCATCGATTTATATGTCCCTGAGCTCTCTGTATATCATCCTTGAAGAAGTGTGTTCAGGTCCTTTGCCCATTTTTTAATTGGATTGTTTGTCTTCCTGCAGAAGAGTCATGTGAGTTCCTTATATATTTTGGAGATCAAACCATTGTCTGAGGTATCATTAGCAAATATATTTTCCCATACAGCAGGTTCCCTTTTAATTTTACTGCTATCTTTTTTATCTATGCAGAAGCTTTTTATTTTGATGAGGTCCCATTTGTTTATTCTATCCTTTACGTCCCTTGTTCTAGTGGACACATCTGTGAAAATATTGACATGTGGAGCATCTGAGGTTTTTCTGCCTATGTTATTCTCTAAGACTTTTACGGTATTGTGACTTATATATAAGACTTTTATTCACCTTGAATTTATTTTTGTGTATTGTGTAAGTTGGTGATTGAGTTTCATTTTTTTGCATGTAGCCTTCCAGATCTCCCAACACCATTAATTGAAGGGGCTATTTTTATTTCGTTTTATGCTTCTGCACCCTTTGTTGAATATTAATTGACCATAGAGATTTGGATTTATTTCTGGGCTCTCTTTTCTGTTCCATCGGGTTATGTGTTTGTTCTTATGCCAGTACCAGGCATAAGATAACTGTGACCTTGTAATATAGTTTTATAACAAGAATTGTGATCCCTCTTACTTTGTTGTTCTTTCTCAAAATTTCTGAAGCTATTTAAAGTTGTTTTGGGTTCCTTGTTAATTTTCAAAATGTTTGTTCTATATCTGTGAAATATGTCTATGGTATTTTAATAAGGATTGTGTTGAATCTATAAATTGCTTTCAATAGTATGGACATTTGGATGATATTAATTCTTCCAATCCATGAACATGGCATATGCTTTCATTTGTTTGTGTCTTCCTTAATATCTTTCTTTAGCATTGCGTAGTTTCCTGAGTATAGGTCTTTTACCTCCTTGGTTAGGATTATTCCTAGGTATTTTATTTTTCTTGTTGCTGTGTCAAATGGGATTTTTTCCTTAATTTTTGTTTCTGATATTTCATTGTTGGTATATAGAATTGCCTTCAATTTCTGAACATTAACTTTGTTTTCTGCTGTTTTGCCACATTCACTTATTAGATCAAGTAGTGTATTGGTGGAGTCTATAGGATTTTCTATGCACATTATCATGTCATCTGCAAACAATGACAGTTTTGTTTCCTCCCTTCCAATCTGGATGACTTTGGGTTTTTTTGTTTGTTTTTGTTTTGTTTTTGTTGTTGTTGTTGTTGTTTTTGTCTTACCATTTTGGCTAGCACCTTCAATACTATGTTGAATAGAAGTGTTGAAAGTGGATAACTTTTCTTATTCCTGATCTTGGTGGGAAAGCTTTTAGTTTTTGCCTATCGAGCATGATGTTGGTTATAGCTATCTATATATAGCCTTTATTATATTATGGTGTGCTCATTCTACTCCCACTTTGCTAAGTGTTTTTGTCATAAATGGGTGCTGTACCTTATCAAATGCTTATTCCACATCTATTGATATGATCATGTGATTGTTTACTTTCCTTCTGTTTATGTGATTTATTACATTTATTGATTTTTTAATATTGTACTATCCTTGCATCCCTGAGATGAACCCAGGGATGTATTTTGCTTTCTTGTTTGTTTTGTTGATAAGGTTCCACTTATAGGTGTGTTCATAATGTATTTATCTTTCACTGCCTGGTTTAATTCACTTAGCATAGTGCTCTTCACATCCATCCACACAGTCACAAATGGTAGTAATTTCTTCTTTCTTTCTCCCATATAGTATTCCATCATGTAAATGTACCAGTTTTTCAATCCACTCATTTACTAATGGAAACTTAGGTGGCTTCCAATACTTGGATATTGTAAATTGTGCTTCTATGAACATTGTGGTGTATAGGTTCTTTTGAGTTAGTGTTTCAGGGTTAACTCTTAAATGTTTTATAAAAGTCTCCTGTGAAATCGTCCCATCCAGGGCTTTAGTGCACCAGTTTTTTATTATTTCTTCAATTTCACTAGCTGTTATAGGTCTGTTCAGGCTTTCCGCTTCTTCTTCCTTCAGTTTTAGAAGATTATATTTTCTAGAAATTTGCCCATTTCACCCAGGTTTTCAAGTTTCTTGGCTTATAGTTCTTTGTAGTAATTTCTTACAATCCTTTGTCTTTCTGTGGTTTTAGTTGTAATCTCTCCTCTTTCACTTTTGATTTCATTTATTTGGGTGTTCTCTCTTTTTTTCTGGATGAGTTTGTTTAAAGGCTAGTCAATTTTGTTTATCTTTTTCAAAGAATCAGCTTGTGGATTTATTAATCCTGGGAATGGTTCTTTTAGTCTCTATGTCATTTAATTCTGCTCTGATCCTGGTTATTTCCCTCCTTCTACTTGCTCTGGGTTTTGTTTGTTGTTGTTCCTCCTGTTCTTGTACATGTAGGGTTAGGTTATTTGAAGTGTTTCTATCTTTTTTATGTGGGACTGTATCACTATGAACTGCCCTCTCAGGACTGCTTTTGCTGTGTCCCCTACGTTTTGGACTATTACTTTCATTTGTTTCCAGAAACTTTTTGATTTCCTTTTTGTCTCTCTATGGCTTTTGTTTTGAAATGTATTTTTTTCTGATATGAGTATTTCTATCCCAGCTTTTTTTCCTGTCCATTTTCTTGGAATATTTTTTCCCAATCCTTCACTTTCAGTATGTGTAGGTCTTTTGTTCTGAGGTGGGTCTCTTGAAGGCAGCATATGTGTGGGTCATGTTTACTTATCCATTCAGATTCCCTATGTCTTTTGATTGAGGCATTTAATCCATTTACATTTAAGGTTATTATTCATTAGTACTTATTCATTTTCCCCTTTTGTACCAGTTTACCACTCTCTCTCACTCTTTTATTTCCTCTTCTTACAGAAGTCTCTTTAGCATGTCTTACAGTGCTGGTTTCATGGAGGTGTATTCTTTGAGCCTTCTTTTGAATGGGAAACTCCTTATTTCACCTTCCATTTTAATTGAGAGCCCTACTGGGTTGAGAAGTCTTGATTACAGCCTTTTGCTTTTCATTACTTGGAATACTTCTTGCCATTCTCTCTTGGCTTGGATTGTTTCTGTTGAGAAATCAGCTGCTAGCCTCATCAGAGCTCCTTTGTATGTTACTTCTTGTTTCTCCCTTGCTGCTTCTAAGATTCTTTCTTTAGGTCTTCCGGTCAAAATGGAGGTGTAGGTAAACATACTGTGCCTCCTTGCACAACCAAAATAAGGACAACAAAAATTTAGAGACTAAATAACAACCAAAACTGATAGAAAATTGGACTGTATGAAAGTCTGACAACCAAGGAGTTAAAGTAGGCACATTCATCCAGACCTGTAGGAGGGCCAGAGTCAGGTGGCCAGGAGGAGGTGGGGCACAGCAAAAAAAAGGTGGTGGCTGGAGGACCCTGGGCATGCAAAGTAGCAGCTGGTAGTCCCAGCAAGGCAGCAGATTGTGGAGGGGCTTGGCATGCAGGCAAGGGGCTTGGCTTGGCAAGGGGACTTGTGGAACCAGGTGGTCCCACATTCACGTGCAAATAAACCAGGCAAAACTAGGGATTGAGACAGACGGTGCAACCCAGGGTCCCAGTACAGGAAAGTGAAGCCATAAAACATTGATTGAAAACACCTGTGGGGGTTGAGGTGCAGGGAGAAACTTCCATCCTCACAGGAGAGTTCATTGAAGAGACCCACAGGGTCTTAGAACATATACAAGCCCACACACCTGGGAATCAGCACCAGAGGGGCCCAGTTTTCTTGGGGGAAGTGGCAGAAGTGATGGAAATCTGGCAGAGAGTGGAGCAAGAGCCATTGTTCCCTCTTGGACCCTGGCCCCACATACAGCATCCCAATCCAGCCATGTGGGTTGCCCTGCTGGGTGAACACCTAAGGCAATGCCCCTCACTATGTAACAGGCATGTCAAGACAAAAAAAATGACCCCAATGAAAAAAAAAATCAAAGCTCCAGAAATAATACAACTAAGTGACAAAGAGATAGCCAACTTATCAGATGCACAGTTCAAAACACTGGTGATCAGGATGCTCACAAAATTGGTTGAATTTGGTTGCAAATTAGATGAACAAATGAAGGCTATGCTAGGCAAAATAAAGGAAAATGTACAGGGAACCAATAGTGATGGGAAGGAAACTGGGACTCAGATCAATGGAGTGGACCAGAAGGAAGAAACAACCAAACAGAAAAGAAGGAAGAAACAAGAATTCAAAAAAAAAAAATGAAGAGAGGCTTAGGGACCTCCAGGACATTTTTAAATGTTCCAACATCTGAATTATAGGGGTACCATGAGGAGAAGAGGAAGAACAACAAGAGGAAAAGTTATTTGAACAAATAATAAAGGAGAACTTCCCAAATCTGGCAAAGGAAATAGACTTCCAGGAAGACGAGGAAGCTCAGAGAGTCCAAAAGAAGTTAGACCCAAGGAGGAACACACCAAGATACATCATAATTACATTACCCAAGATGAAAATGAAGGAGAGATTCCTAGGAGCAGCAAGAGGTAAGGGGACAGTCACCTACCTACAAAGGAGTTCCCATCAGACTGTCAGCTGATTTCTCAAAAGAGACCTTACAGGCAGGAAGGGGCTGGAAAGAAGTATTCCAAGTCATGAAAGGCAAGGGCCTACATCCAAGATTGCTCTATCCAACAAAGCTTTCATTTAGAATGGAAGGGCAGATCAAGTGCTTCCCAGATAAGGTCAAGTTAAAGGAGTTCATCATCATCAGGCCCTTATATGAAACATTAAAGGGTCTAATCTAAGAAAATGAAGATAAAAAACATGTATAGTGAAATGACAGAATACTCACAATTATTAACAACCACACCTAAAACAAAAGCAAACTAAGCAAACAACTAGAACAAGAACAGAACCACAGAAATGGAGATCACATGGAGGGTTAGCAACAGGGGAGTGGGAGGAGGAGAGAGGGGGAAAAGATACAGAGAATAAGTAGCCTAGATGGTAGGTAGAAAATAGACAGGGGGAGGGTAAGAATAGTGTGGGAAATGTAGAAGCTAAAGAACTTATAAGGATGACACATGGACATGAACTAAAGGCAGGGAAGGTGGGTGGGTTAGGGTATGCAGGGTGGAGGGGAGTGAAGGTGGAAAAATGGGACAACTGTAATAGCATAATCAATAAAATATATTTTTTTAAAAAGATTCTTTCTTTGTCTTTAGAACTTGGAATTTTACTTGTGGTGTACCTTGGAGTACAATCTCTGGGGTCATCTTTATTTAGACCCTCTGTGCTTCCTGAACTTGCATTGTTTTTCAAGAGTTTCCAAACTGTCATTATTTTTTCAAACAGTGTCCTAGCCCTTGCTCGTTTTCTTCTTCTTGTGGTACTCCTGTGATTCCAGTGTTGTTGCATTTTGTGTTTTCTTGGAGTTCCCTTAAGCTATCTTTATATTTTCTTAATCTTTTTTTCTTTGTTCATCTTTTTTGTGTATCTACTCTACCTGGGTATTTCTTTCTACTTTGCCCTCCAGCTCACTAATTTGGCCCCATGTTTCACCCAGCCAGCTTGTAATTCCTTGTAGTGTGTTTTTTATTTCAGAAATTGTATTGATTTCTTCCTGGTTCTTGTTTACAGTTTATATTTCCTTTTTCATACTGCTGTATTTCTCACTCAGTTATTTGTAGTTTGTCTGTGAGTTCTTTCAGGATCTTTTTAAACATTCTTTAGAATTCTATCTTTGATAGTCTGCTTTCCTCCATTTCATTTAGCTCTTTCAGTGCAGAATCTTCCATTCCTTTCAATTTCAGGTTCTTTCTTTGTCTTCCCATTTAGGTGACTCTTTTTGTTTGTTTCTGTGATTCTGCTTTACTAGCTGTGTTCTTTTGGTGAAATTCTATGGTATGAGTTCTATGGGACTCAAAAATGTCATCTTTTTTATCTCCTTGTCTGGATGCTCTAGGGTTGGCCTTTTGTTCTGTTTGTGTGGGCTTTCTTGTTGTACTTGGGTTTTACCCATTGGTTCTTCCCTTATTGGTGGGTTCTCTCCTCTAGTGGACTTACTAATATTCATAATTCCCACCTTATTTTGTATGCAATCTGGGGCAGGGAGAAGGCAGAGTGGGTTATGACAGTACGAGAGTATTCTATGTGAGTTAAAGTACCAACAAGTGGGGAACAGATAGGAAATCCTTTGGAGAAGCACAGCAATAACCATGATATTTCATCCAATCAGCCACACTTTTTAAAAAGAGAAAAAGAAATGAGACTCTTGTTAGAAGGGAAAAAGAATGTGAGCTGACTCCAGGAAGTGGAATGCTTATGCTAGGTTGGATGGTGAGATACAGTAAGAGTAAGGGATAGAAACTTGGCATAGTATGTGATAGAATGAAGTTAACTACAATAGTAATAAAGTTCAGGAAGATAGTAAAATGGACTCAGACCAAGGAAGTGTCCTGTGTGAGAATGGAAACAACAATAATATGAAAAGAAATATATAATCTGAATAAAATTAATCAAAAGTAAAAGACAGTGTGGTGTTATAGGAATGCAAGTGAAGAAAGAAATTAAAATGCAATATGAAAGGGAGAACAAAGAAAACCAATCAAACAATGAATCAAAACATATAAAACAAAGAAAACTACATGGAATGAAGAGAAATAAATAATTATAATGAAATAAATAATAACAAAAATAACAATAAAAATAAAAAGTAAAACATAAAATGCTAGTTATGTAGGATAGTGAAGTGAATTTTGTCTCAGTTGTTGGCATTAGCCTTCAGATCTCTCTCTGGATCTGTCTTTGATTCTTTCACAGATCTAAGTCTTATTGTCTTACATTTGGAAAAAAAAGGGAAAAAGGAGAGAGAATAGAAAGAGAGTAAAAAAAACACCTCCTGCTGACTTTAAGCCCACCAAACATGTTCTGCTGGTCTTCCTGGATATTGCATTTCTTTTGCATATCATGTGTTTCTGCACTGGGGGCTCAGTCCAACCTCCAGCCCAAGCCCTCCAAGCTCTGCGTGAACCCTAATGTCCATATGAGCCAGGTCAGCACCTTTAATCCACATTGATGTGCCTCCCTTTGACTAGTAGTCTATGAGGTACATGGAGTGGGAGCTACTCACACCCCTCTAACCTCTTTGCTAGTCTGAGCATTGCATATTCACAAAGTCCCTTCAGGGCAGTTTAATTTCCCTATTAAATTAAGTCTCTCTGGGGACTACTACCCTTTTATGACCCTGCTGCCCCACTATGATCAATTCATGAGGCACCCTAATTTGTAGCAAATCATGCCCCCCTCATCCCTCTTTGTTGGCCCTGCCACAGGGCAAGAGTTCCTTAAACAGAGGCTGAGGGACTTTTAGGGGTTGGGGGAGTAACTTCCTCTTGTTTGTGCCTGCTGTTCTTAAAAGGTGTCCTTGGGCTTTTCACACAGCCCAACCCTCTGGCCAGTCTGGAGAGTACCTGGGTCACAGTCCATCACAGCCCAACTCTTCTCCCAACTCCAGGTGTCACCAGGCTTCTTAATTTCTCTGGTACTGCCCTAGCCAGTGACGCCAGTCCTAGCGGGGAACACCGCCTCTGTGCATCTCCCACTGTGTCTTTATCCATGAGTGACTTCAAGCATCCAGGTCTTTCCTGGTACAGGTCTTCCCTGCTCTGGAAGGTGAGGGAGCTGCTAAGTTACAATCACTTATCTGGCTCTCCTCCAAAGCTTCTGCAGCAGCTGTCTACTGCAGCTTCAGGCAACAGGCCAGGGACCATAGCAGTGCAGCTCCAGGCACCAGTGCAGGTCCCTGGGACCTTACTGTCTCTACACGATCTTCTTACCATCTGTTTTTCAATGTCTTCTGCAATCTTTGGATTCCAAACTTCATATAAGCTGCGATTCCATTGGCTGTTCACTCTGTTCTTCAGAAGATCTGCTAGGTGTCCCAGTTGGGTGCATGACCAAGTGGCTTCTTCTCCTACCTACCTCACTACCATATTTGGTTTCTCCTCCATTTTTCTTCTTACCTCAGTGTTGTCCTCAACTTCCATTTCAAATTGGGCTTTGCCCCACTGTGCCTATGTTAAATAAAAACAAGTATACAAAGAGAAGAAAATCTCACTCACCCCAGACTGTAGAACAATCTAAATTCTCCTCCTGGAGACCTGGGAGTTGCTAAATGCTGGGAAAAATTGTGCCTGCCTCTCAATGCAGAGAAAAATGTCATTTTTAAACTCAAGCCACTTTTCTTTCCCTTTGCCTGACTCTAACATTCTCTCCATCTCCTCTTACTACTTCTCCTCTCCAGACCTCTCCCATTGCCTCTTTTCAGATGGGTTTCTCCCAGCCATTCCCATTACAACCTTACCTTTCAGGAATGCCCTAAGCTTGTGACCCAACTCCCTCTCTATCAGGTTGCTGGATCGAAAGGCGTAATTCAGTTCCAGGCTCCATTTTCAATGTCAGACCTCTTCCAAACTGAGGTAAGACTTGGTAGTTTTCTGGCAAATCCAGCTAAACTTACAAAGGAGTTTGAATAAATCACCCTCTCATATGACCTCTCTTGGAGTTATATTTTCTACATGTACCAGTTAAGGAGAGAGAAGCCATATTTGGGCCAAAGCACAGAGGTATGGGGATGACCTAAATTGGAGACCACCTAATATTTCTGTCCTTAGCTCCACAGCCATCAGTGACAAGGACCCCAATCTGAACTACCAAATTAATTCCCCTGACCACAGTTCATGGGATCACATGCTTTCCCACCTCATAGAGGGGAGGAAGTGGGCCACTACTAAGTCTGTTAATTATGATAAGGTTAAGGAGATCACTCAAGGGTCAGATGAGAATCCTTCTCATTTCCTCTCTAGGCTCTCAGAGGCTTTTTTCCTCTACACTAACTAGGCCCTGATTGTAGGGAGGGTCAGTCTATCCTAGCAATGCACTTCATCTCCCAGTCAGCCCCTGACATTCAACCTATACTCCAAAAACCAGAAAAGGTCCCTCAGTCCCCACAGTCAGAGTTAGTCATTATGACTTTCAAAGTCTTTAACAATCATGATTAGGATAGATGAGAGAAGAAAAATTAGCCATCAGAGACACAAATTAAAACTACAATGAGGTATCACTTCACACTGGTCAGTGGCCATCATTAACAAATCAATAAGTGACAAGCGCTGGCAAGGATGTGGAGAAAAGGAAACCCTCGTGCACTATTGGTGGGAATGCATACTGGTGTAGTCACTGTGGAAAACAGTATGGAATTTCCTCAGAAAACTAAAAGTGGAATTGCATTTTGAACCACTGATCCCAATGCTGGGATTATAGCCTAAGAATCCTGAAACATCAATTCAAAAGAATCTATGCACCCCAATGTTCATAGCAACACAATTTACAATACCAAGTGTTGCAAACAGCCTAAGCACCCATCAGTAAATGAGTGGATCAAAAAACTGTGGCATATTTATACAATGGAATTCTATGCAGTAGAAATAAAGAAGGAATCCCTACCCTTCATGACAGCATGAATGTGACTGGAGAGTATAATGCTAAGTAAAATAAGCCAGGCAGTGAAAGAGAAATACCATGTGATCTCACCTATAAATGGAAGCTAATGAACAAAACAAACAAATGAGCAAAAACGAACCAGAGACATGTAAATAACAACAAACTGACAGTGACCAGAGGGGTGGCAGTAGGGGGGTATTAAGGGAAAGGAGAGGAAGGGTCTAGTGAAGTAAATGTATAAAGGACCCATGAACATGGACAACAGGATGAGGATTGACAGTGGGAGTAGAGGGTGGGTGCATCAGGGGAGAACAACGAGGGAAAAATTGGAACAACAGCAGCTGAAGAACAATAAATAAATAAATAAATAAATAAATAAATAAATAAATAAATAAATAAATAAATATAAATAAAATGTTTAAAAAAAAATAAAAGAAAGCAGATCTGACAATGATCCCAGGAACAAAAAGAGGTGTTCCAAATGGTAGCCTCAGCAATTAAGGGGGCTTTTCAGGGGTGGACTTACCCAAGGACCCTGATTCAGCAGCAAAGCCAGGTGTGTTTAGAACTAAGTAAACCAGAGTGGACCAAATGGGAAAATAATGATTTTAAAGTAACCTCCTGTTATCAAACAGCATTTGGGGTCCTGTTGTCTGCTGCCACCTTCCAGGCAAAATTCCAGAGGCGAAGGTTTGGTGATAAAAAAAAAAAGGAGACTTTATTCAAAAGCAGTCACTTAAGCCTACCAAAGTCATAGCTTTAATCGTGTAACCTGTCAATTAAAGCTCAACTCTTAACACCTGAGTTCTATAATTCCCCCTGTTAGTTTTAATTATCTTATTTCTACAGGGTTAGGTTACAATCTAAACCAACATAAGGTGCAAAAGCTAAACAATTTTGGAAGAATGACAGACTTCCACCTCAGAGCCTATTCCCTCCAAAACACCCAAAGAATAAACCTGCCACCTTCTGCCACATCAGCCTGAGTTTCTTCCCATCCAAAATATTGTCCATTGGGAAATTCAGGCAGCTGCAGCATAATCATCCAGGCATCCTGGAAAGAGAAGAGCCTGACAACCAGAGAGAGCCCATGCTGGAGACAGAGAGCCCAAGCCAGAGAAAGAGCCTCCCTCTTTTATTTCAAATCTTCTAGCTCATAATTCTATGTGTTCTGGAAGCATTCATCTTCTCAACCAATCCCATCCTAGACTGCTTACCATTGCCTCTGCAAACTCCTTCTATGGCCCCTCCTTACTTCTCCCCAATGATCTGATTGGATTTCTCTGTAACATTCCCAAGAGGAAACAAATCTTGAGACTGACTGAATGTTTGCTAACCATCTTTTCTTCATTATTAACTTACATGAAAGCCTCAGGGACAGCTTAACATGGTACCCAGTCTACTCAGAATGGCCCAAAGTAGCCCAGAGACTTACAGGGACACCTCTAACTCAGCTTACTACCTATCCATCTCTCTATATGTGAAGAACCAGTCCACAGTGCCTTGAGAGTCCCTTTTTGAGGTACATACTTGACAGTTGGTAAAAGACTTGATCCTGAGTTCTTCAAGGAAAAGGCTAATCTTCCTTCATAATATTGTCTGGCCACAGTATAAAGTGGGCAATAGGAAAGTTTTTCCAGTCAATGGCATTATTCATTTTAATATTATCTTGCAGCTATACCTATTTTATTATTCCCAAGGGAAATAGACAGAAGTTCTAAGTCTTTATGGTTCTCAGAGCCGATGCTAAGCTATATGCTGTCTGTAAACTGGAAAAATGTACCCAGATTTAAAAACCATTTCAAAACTGGGTGAATGAATTTGTCAGTCCTTTACAAACATTCGAGTAGCTACCCAACTGTTAAGGTATTAAGAATAACTGTCTTTGTTTTATAATGAAATTTCTACAGTGCCAGAAGTGTGTCTTTAGAACATCAAAGCCCACCAAATCAGTTACCTTTCCAAAACCTTCTCTATTCATCTCAGAAAGACTATAGATCATTGGCTTTAGGAAATCAAAGTCCTTCTAGGAGAAGCTTGCTTTTATTTACCTACATTTTAAAAATGCAAACACCTGGACTTCTTCAAGAACTCTTGTATAAGCCATATTTTAAAATACAAATTTTGGGGGGATAATTCTTATCAAAAGGGGGAAAACCTTAGCTATATCTGAGGAAATCAACTTAAAGTTTACCTGCTTTTGGCTTTGTATTACAAAGAGGCTGTAGAGTGAATTTTGATCTGTTGATAAATGTCTTGTGCTTTGTAGATGTATTTCTTGAAAGTGAGAGTGTGTTTACCAATAGAATAACCTATGTTTCTAAAGGTCTTGAAATGTGTTTATAAAAGTCAATCTAGGGGATACAGGTTGCTTACTTTTATCATTGGAAATTGAGGTTTCTAAAAGTTAAAACTTCAAGTTAATTTGAAAAGAAATTTAATGGTTGTAGTAATAGAAGGCATAAGGCATGAACATGCAATTTTGAAGGACAAGGATTGAAAGTGAGTTATTCTAAAGACAGTTATTTCCGAATGGATAAGAAAATATATAAATGTTATAAAAATGTTTATAGGAGGTTGTAAGAAGAAACTTCAGTCAGGCTCCAGTACCCCTTCCTCTACCTAATTTCTTTCTGGTGACATTCCTTGATGACTCCAGTGGTACCTGGAGTCATTTTCATTACACCTTCTCCTGCCCTCATTGATGTAGGGAAACCTACCTGTCAGCTTCAGAATAAATCCTTCACCAACACACATCTTGTCAATGCTGAAATAGAAGTTAAGGTTGTCCTCTAGATACAGAGTCACCCTACACAACCATTCCTGGGTATCACTTGGGACACAGTGTCCAGTGAGGTTGGAACTGATCACCTCTGATGTCCAAAGGGACCCATTCCTTCCCTTTTGTTTGGTTCTCTGGTCATTGGTAAGGCCACCCTCAGGGCACAGGGTACACACTTCCATGGGCAGGTGTGGAGTTCAGTCCCCTGTTTGAGAGGAGTGAATTCATTCCCAAGACATCTGGCTGGTGCCCACATCATTGGTAAGGTCAACCTCAAACACAGGGTAAACATATTCATCTCTTTGTATTTCTTTGCCGGTATGGGCTATAACTCCCAGTCCTCTGGAGTATTTATCTTCTGTGACCAGGTTTCTGACCTTCCAGGGCCCAAAGCAGCCCTTCCTAGCTCTTTCCAGATACAAAATTCCTTCTATGAAGCCAAGATTTTCTTAATTCCACCACTAATTAACAGTCCTTGGAGCTTTTATTGAGTCTCAACTGGTCTTGCTTGTTATTTATAATATTCCATCCCCTTTTCCAACCTTCTTAAAAGTTTTCAAAAGAAAATAAAAAATCTTATGCTTTCTCTATAAAAAGTAGTAATTCAAAATATATGTATGGTCTTTGTGTTTAGTCTTCATATGTATGGTCTTCATGAGATATGCATTCATCTGCATATTACATGTGGTGCATTTTCTGCCTCAGGATGGCATAACTAAGGTATAATATTTTATTGGTCTAAAGTTATTAAGCACTGATGTAAATTAAACAGTATTAAAGTTATTACCAAAAATAGTAATAAAAATGTGTTGTTTCACAAAAAAGTTTTGTTACGAACTTTTGGTAAGTATATTTGAAAACCTTCCCAAAGTTTAAATTTTAAAAACAGAAATAACTTTGTTATTCCAATGAGCCCCTGGAATACCTCAAGGATTTATTCTCTCTCCTTATAAAAGGGAAGTTTTTGAACTAATCAGGCCTATTTAATATGCTCAAAGGGAGCATATTAAATATGTTACATAGGGAGATTTGCCAAACAGAATAATGATAACTATGTTCAATTTTATACATATATTTTAATCAAAATAGATATTATAGAAATTTCAACCTACCCTAGGAAGAAACTTGCAAAAATTCAAAGCTAAGTTCAAATAGTAAACTCTCAGGGGTGGCAGGTATTCTGTCAGTGACACTGGAAAGCCAGGAGTGTTGGTTCCTTGTGGAGATATCAAGAAGTGATATTCTGGGTATTTGTAACCCACACATTGGGAATTTATTAATTCTTTCCCATGCCCAATGCACAGTTCTGATAAGCCCTGTACAGCAGGGGTCCCCCACCCCCAAGCCATGGACCAATAGTAGTCTGCAGTTAGGAACTGGGCTGCACAGCAGGAGGTGAGCATTGGACAAACAAGCAAGCTTTGCTTGCATTACCACCTGAGCTATGCCTCTTGTCTCTACCCCACCTGCCCAGTCCATGGAAAAATTATCTTCCATGATACTGCTTCCTGATGCCAAAAAGGTTGGAGACCACTGCAGTACATCACTTTAAAACCTTGCATACCGAGGAGGCAAGATGGCAGAGAAGTGAATGGAAGCCACATTAACCTCTTCCAAGGACCAATCTGGAATGACAACTAAATTATGGAGAAATTGCCCAGAAGAAACAATAGTGAGAGAGAAGACTTATAACCTTGGATGGACAGAAAAATCATCTTTAAAACTAACTGACTGGTAAGGAGTGTGATGGAGACTTGAAAAGGCTGGATAGGTGTCCACAGGCAGCAGCACCACACAGATAATTAAGCAACTTGTTGGATCCCTCTGAAAACTGTGGGGTCTAAGCCCTAAGCTGGGATTCCCAGCCTAGAGGACCAGAGCCCAAAAAGTACACAGATAACAACTGGTAATAAAAAGCCATAGGGTTGCTCTCTGTCAGAGATGGAAGGCTAGAGACTCAAAGAGCCATTTAAAGGGCCGATGCACAAATTTTCATTTACGGCCACTTACCTGGATCTCTGGCCAAGGCTGAAGCAAAGTGGGCTACGAGCCTGAGGAGAGACTGGGGAAAGAGGCTTTTGGGAGAGAACTGAGAGAGTAGCCCCTGGGATCCCAGTGCTGAGTCTTCCCCAATACAACAGCAGTCACCCTGCTCAGGTAGACCACTGACCTCTGAGCAGGAGCAACCTGGTGGGAAAAAACAGCCTGGACCCCAGGACAGACTCTACCCCAGCTCTCTGGTGCTTAAGCCTGACTACTAAGTGCAAAGTGACTAGATTAATAACCAAAGGAGATAGCCATAGACAGTAGATCCCTGGTAAAGTGGAGGGGAATGGAGTGAACTAGAGACACTTGAGGAGAGATTGGGTACAGAGGCTTTGAAGAGGGAACAGAAAGAGTAGCCACTGGGATCCCAGTGCTGAGTCATCACCCCTACAGCAGCAGCCATCCTGTTCAGGCAGACCACTCCCCTCTGAGCAGCAGCAGCCTAAAGAGAAACAATAACCCCCAAACCAAGAGATATTCTGACCCAACCAATGAGGTTTAAGCCTGACTTCTGAGTGTAAAGTGACCAAATTAACAACTGAAGGAGACAGCCTTCAGTTGTTAGATCCCTGGCAACTTGGAGCAGGCTGGATCCACATCTGACATCACCAGAGACAGATCCAGAAGAAAACAGTGGTCAATAGCAGAGGCTGCTGAGGAAATCCACTGTGGTGTCCATGATTTGTGATACTTTCTTTTCTGCAGAGCTTTTTAACATTCATCTCTTGTCCATCAAGTTTGTGTGTATCAAGTCACTAGATTTTATACTATAGTTTATTTCTCTCCTTTCTTATAATACTCTTAATCTATTTACAATCTTGTTAATACTGGTTCATTTGCTGTTGATAGTGGGATTAAAGGGGGGAATGATTTCTGTTGATGTGGATTTGTTCCCTGGATTTTGTGTTGTTTTTTTTCTGGCAGCACCTGTACAACAGCATACAAGACATGATGGGTGGAGTGACCCACAGTCAACCAGCTGAAGAAAGGACCCACAAAAGAATGACCCAACAACAATCTACACCCAATTATAATAAGAGAGCCAACACCAACGACATAGGGGGCATCCTAAGAGCACCAAGTTCAGGAGATCAAAAAGACTGCACCACTGAATCTCACAAGTCTCCTACCATAGAAGTTCACACCACAAACTCAGGAAGTCAAAACAGATCATTTTAAGAAACAGAAGCAAACCAGAAGAGTATCACAAAAAAATGGAGAGACAAAGAAGCAACTCCCAAATAAAAGGAAAGGCAGAATGCACACACACACACACACACACACACACACACACACACACACACACTAAATGAAATAGAGGCAAGTCACCTATCACATACTGAGTTAAAAAAATGGCTATTAGGAAACTCAATGAGCTCAGTGATAATTACCCAAAAATACTACAAAGCTACAAGGAACTTACTAAAACTTACACCCACATGAAAAACAATATAAATGATCAACAAGAGCCAAGAGGACATAAATAATATAATTTATTTACTTTATTTTATTTTAATTGTTGTTCAAGTACAATTTTCTATCTTTTACTCCCATCCCGGCCCCCCACTCAGCCCTCCCCACTTCCCTCCAATTTCCTCCCATCCCTAGTTTTTGTCCATGTGTCCTTTATACCTGTTCCTGTAAACCCTTCCACTTTTCCTCTGAAATTCCAGTGAAATGCCCTCCCCTCTCACCCCTGAACACTGTAAGCCTGTTCTCTATTCCAGTGTCTTTGGTTATATTTTGCTTCTTTGTTTTGTTGATTAGGTTCCTGTTAAAGGTGAGATCATATGGTATTTGTCTTTCACCACCTGACTTACTTTGCTTAGCATAATGCTTTCCAGTTCCATCCATGCTGTCACAAAGGGTAGGAGCTCCTTCTTTCTTTCTGCTGCATAGAATCCCATTGTGTAAATGTACCATAGTCTTTTGATCCATTCATTTACTGATGGGTACCTAGGTTACTTCCAACACTTGGCTATTGTAAATTGTGCTGCTATGAACATTGGGGTGCATAGGTTCTTTTCGATTGGTGTTTCAAGGTTCTTATGATATAATCCTAGCAGTGGAATTGCTGGGTCAGAAGGCAGATCCATTTTTAGTTCTCTGAGAAAAATTCCATACTGTTTTCCATAGTGGGTGTACCACTATGCAATCCCAATAGTCTGCAATCCCATCAATAGTGTACTAGTGTCCTTTTCTCTCCACAACTGCTCCAACACTAGTAGTTTATTGATTTGGTTATGATGGCCACTCTGGTGTGAAGTGGTATCTCATTGTGGTTTTAATTTGCATCTCTCTGAAACCTACTGATAGTGAGCATTTTTTCATATGTCTCAGGATCCTCTCTATGTCCTCTTTGGAGAAGTGTCTGTTCAAGTCCTTTGCCCATTTTTTTAATTGAGTTCCTTATCTTCCTACAGTGGAGTCATGTAAGTTCTTTATATATTTTGGAGATTAAACCCTTGTCTGAAGTATCATTGAGAAATATGATTTTCCATACAGTTGGTTCTTTTTTTATTTTAATATTGGGTTTTTTTAGATGCGCAGAAGCTTTTTATTTTGATGAGGTCCTGTTGGGAACCGCCCTGACTGGTATCAGAAGCTGAAACCCCCGCCTAGCTAAGGCTAAGGGAACGCCCTTGGAACCGTGAGCCAGCAAGGAGACAAAAGCTTATCTCCCTGGCAGGAATGCTGCTTCTGCTGCTGAACCCCCAAAAGCTTGGTCGGTTAGCCAAAGACGGGTAAGATTCCCCACGGGGGAACGACCTAAGCCAGGCACGATCACTTTGGGAGGCCCCCCAAAAGAAGGACTTGGGGGGCTGCAGCAAAAGGGGGGTGATGGACCCTCACTCCTCGGCTCTGACATAGCCTGAGTTCTCAGCGTCTGGGAGAAAATCTCCTTATCTCTTGGTTGCCTTAGTTCCCTTGCTCCACCTAAGCCTGAAACAATGACAGGGTGGTACAGCTCGGTACTGAGAAGTGCGGATTTCCCGGGGTGATCAGGCCTAAGAAAGAACATGTAAATTACTGTGAAACCTTCTTTGTTTAGAATGCTCTCAGTTGAATGAGAAGGGTCTTAGGAGGAAGTTATTTTGTTCCTCAGTCTTACAGCTCTTTGACCCCCCAACTCAATAGACCGGCAGAGTTCTTTGTTTTCTATAGTTCCTTACTTCCCCCTAATGAGTACTGTACTTTACCTGAATTATTATGCAAAATGAGCCTAATAAAAGCAGGTATGGATGGTAAATCAGTGCGCTCCCCACTAGGGGGGGTGGCCATTTCGTCCCTACTTCCCCACAGAAACTAGTCTGTCTCTGTGCATGTGGTGTTTTTTCTCGCGTGTTTATCGTCGAGCCATCCACAGTGTGCCGTGGTCACTGCTGGCCGGTGACCCACGCGCAACAAGGTCCCATTTGTTTATTGTTTCCTTTATGTCCCTAGCTCTGGGGGACATATCAGTAAAAATGTTGCTGCATGAAATATCTGAGATTTTCTTGCCTATGTTCTTCTCCAGGACTTTAATGGTATCATGGCTTGTATTTAAATCTTTTATCCACCTTGAATTCATTTTTGTGTATGGTATAAGTTGGTGCTTGAGTTTTATTTTTTTGCACGTAGCTGCCCAGTTCTCCCAACAGCATCTGTTGAAGAGGCTATTTTTACTGCATTTTATGTTGCTGCCCACTTTGTTGAATATTAATTGACCATAGAGACTTGGGTTTATTTCTGGCACTCTGTTCTGTTCCACTGGTCCATGTGCCTGTTTTTATGCCAGTATCAGGCTGTTTTGATTACAGTGGCCTTGTAATAGAGTTTGGTGTCAGGAATTGTGATCCCTCCAACTTTGCTTTTCTTTCTCAAAATTGCAGCAGCTATTTGGGGTTGTTTATGGTTCCACTTAATTTTTGAAGTATTTGTTCTATGTCTGTGAAATATGCCATTGGTACTTTTATAGGTATTGCATTGAATGTTTAAATTTCTTGGGTAGCATGGACATTTTGACGATGCTAATTCTTCCAATCCATAAACACGGTATATGTTTACATTTCTTTGTGTCTTCCTCTAAATTTTTCTTCGGTGTTGTATAGTTTTCTGCATACAGGTCTTTTACCTTCTTGGTTAGATTTATTCCTAGGTATTTTATTTTTCTTTTTGCTATATCGAATGGGATTTTTTTTTCTTGATTTCTGCCTCTGCTGTTTCATTGTTGGTATACAAAAATGCCTTTAGTTTCTGGATATTGACTTTGTATCCCGCTGTTTTGCCAAACTCATTTATTAAGTGGAGCAGTTTTTTGGCCGAGTCTATAGGAATTTCTATGTACACTATCATGTTGTCTGCAAACAATGATAGTTTTGGTTCCTCCTTTCTGATTTGGATGCCTTTTATTTCCCTTTCTTGTCTGGTCACTGTGGCTTAAACTTCCAATACTATATTGAATAGAAGTGGTGAAAATGGACAACCTTATCTTATTCCCGATCTTAGCAGGAAAGTTTTTAGTTTTTGCCCATTGAGTATGATGTTGTCTCTTGTATGTGGCCTTTATTATGCTGACGAATACTCCCTCTCTTCCCACTTTGCCGAGTGATATTATTATAAACAGGTGCTGTACTTTATGAAATGCTTTTTCTGCATATATTGATATGATCATGTGATTTTTGTGTTTGCTTTTGTTTATGTGATGTATTACATTTATTGGTTTGCGGATATTGAACCATCTTTGCATCCGGGGATGAACCCCACTTGGTCATGGTGTATGATCTTTTTAATGTATTGTTGGATGTGGTTTGCCAGTATTTTGTTGAGAATTTTAGCATCAATGTTCATCAGCGATATTGGCCCAAAGTTTTCTTTCTTTGTTGTTTGTCTTTATCTGGTTTGGGATTAGGATGAGGTTGGCCTCATAAAAAGAGTTTTGGAGTATTCTGTCATTCTAGATTTTTTTTTTTGAATAGTCTGTAAATGATAGGGGTTAGCTCTTCCTTAAATGCTTTGTAGAATTCTCCTGGGAAACCATCGAGACCCAGACTTTTGTGTGTTGGGAGTTTTTTGATTAGTGCTTCGATTTCTTCTGCTGTTATTGGTCTTTTCAGGATTTCTACTTCTTCTTTATTGAGTTTTAGTACATTATATTCTTCTAGAAATTTGTCCATTTCTCTGAGGTTTTCAAATTTCTTCACATACAATTCTTCACAGTAATTTGTTACAATTCTTTGTATTTCTGTGGTATCAGTTGTAATCTCTCCTCTTTCATTTCTGATTGTGTTTATTTGGGTCTTCCCTCCATCTTTCTTGATGAGCATGCTTAAAGGCTTGTCGATTTTGTTTATCTTTTCAAAGAACCATCTCCTGGATCCATTGATCCTTAAATTGTGCTTTCAGTCTCTGTGTAATTTAATTCTGCTCTGATCTTGGTTACTTCCTTTATTTTACTTGGTCTGGGCTGTCTTTGTTGTTGTTCCTCGAGTTCTTGTAGGCATAGGGTTAGGGTGTTTGTTTGAAATGTTTCTATCTTTTTTAGGTAGGCCTGTATTGCTATGAATTTCCTTGTCAGGACTGCCTTTGCTGTGTCCCATAAGTTTTGGATTGTTCACTTGTGAGTTGATTTTGGTTTGTTGCCAGGAACTTTATGATTTCTTCCCTAAGTTTATTCTTGACCCATTCATTGTTTAATAGAATGTTATTCTATCTCCATGATTTTGAGTGTTTCGGGTTTTTTCCCTTTGGGTTGATTTCTAGTTTCAGTCCCTTGTGATCAGAGAAAATGCTTGGTATAATTTCAATTTTCTTGAATTTGTTGAGGCTTGTGTTGTGTCCTATCATGTGGTCCATCTTTAAAAATGTTCCACTTGCAATTGAAAAGAATGTGTATTTAGCTTCTTTGGGATGAAGGGTTCTATATATATCATTTATGCTCATTACATCTAGGGCATTATTCATGTCACAATATCTTTGTTGATATTTTTCTTGGAAGATCTGTCCATTTTTGATAGTGGGGTGTTAAAGTCCCCCACTATAATTGTGTTGCTGTCAATATCTTTCCTGAAGTCTTCTAAGGTTTTCTTTATGTATTTGGGTGCTCCTATGTTGGGTGCATATACATTTACAATGTTTATGTCTTCTTGGTGCATTCTTCCCTTGCGTATTATGAAGTGACCTTCTGGGTCTCTTTTTATGCCTCTTTTTTAAGTCTATTTTGTCCAGTATGAGTATTGCTACCCAGGCTGCTTTTTTCCTATCCACTTGCTTGGAAATCTGTTTCCAGCCCTTTACTTTCAGCCTGTGTAGGTCTTTTGTTCTGAGGTGGGTCTCTTGTAGGCTGCATATGTGTGGTTCCTGCTTTCTTATCCATTCAGCTATTCTATGTCTTTTGATTGGAGCATTCAGTCCATTTATGTTTAAGGTTGTTATTGATAGGTACTTATTCATTGCCATTTTCATACCTGTGTTCCTGTCTCTCTCTCTCTCTTTTCCCTCCTTTCCTTAAAATAGTCCCTTTAGCATCTCTTGCAGAGCTGATTTGGTGGAGGTGTATTCTTTTAGACTTCTTTTGTCTGGGAAGCTTCTCATTTGGCCTTCTATCTTGATTGAGAGCCCTGCTAGTTAAAGTAGCCTTGGTTGCAGGCGTCTGGTTCTCATTACTTGGAGTATTTCTTGCTATTCTTTTCTGGCTTGGAGCATTTCCATTGAGAAGTCAGCTGCTAACCTTATTGGGGCTCCCTTGTATGTTACTTCCTGTTTCTCCCTTGCTGCCTTTAACATTCTTTCTTTGTCTTGGTATTTTGCCATTTTAATTATGATGTTTCTTGAGGTAGGCCTCTTTGGGTTCCTCTTCATTGGGACTCTCTTAGTGTCCTGGATTGATGTGACCTTTTCTCTCATCACATTAGGGATTTTTTCCATCATTACTTTTTCAAATAGGTTTTCTATCCCTTGCTCTTCTTCTTCTCCTTCCGGTATCCCTATTATATGGATATTATTATGTTTCATATTGTCTTGCATTTTCCTTAATCCCCTTTCATTCTTTCTGATCCTCTTTTCCTTTTCTTGCTCTCTGTGGGTGTTTTTTTCTGCTTTGTCCTCTAGCTTGCTGATCCAATCTTCTGCTTCATTAATCCTGCTTATCATTCCTCTACTGTGTTCCTCAGTTCAGAAATTCTATTCTTCATTTCCTCTTAGCCCTTTTTGATAGTTTCTATTTCCTTGTTCATGTTGATATAGTTTTTACTGAGTTCATTGTAGCTTCCCTGTACTTTCTGGTAGCTCATTGTGAGCTCATTGAGCTTCCTGAAAGCCATTGCTTTGAACTCAATATCTGATAGTGGAGTTGCCTCTATTTCATTTAGCATTCTTTTGGAGGCTTCCTCCTTTCCTTTCATTTTGGGATTGTTTCTTTTTCTTTCCATTGTTTTTGAGACTCTTCTTGTTAGCCTCAGCTTCTTAAATTGTTCTTTTCTGGCTCCCTGTGTTTATGGTGTGAAGTTCTGTGGTAGAGTACCTCTGAGATTCAGTGGTGCAGTCTCCTTGATCTCCTGAGCTCACCTGTCTTGGGCTGTCATTTAACTTGGCTCTGTGTTTGTCTTTGGGTTTTGATTGTTGTTGGGTCTTTCTTTGGTGGTTCCTTCCCACCAGCTGGTTAAATGAGGGTCACTCTGTCTACCACCTCTTGTATTTTGTTGTGCTTGTGAGGGCAGGTTGTGTTGAAGCTGGTTCCTTTGTGTGTATAAGGTTTTGAGGATTCTCTCTTTCTCTTGTTCAGATTTTTGTACTGGATAGTGTCTCCACTGTTTAGTTGTATATCCAGATAGGTCCTGGATTGAGGTTTGTGTGGTTTCCACTCCCTCCTTCACTTTCTTCTGTTGTTATCTGTTGGTGGTTCCTTTGTTGTTGAATTTTCTCTTCCAGTGGGTATCCTGGTGTTCACAGCTTCCACTTACTCTTTTTTATGATCATTTGGAGGGTGAAGGCAAAATGGTTTAAGAGAGCAAGAGAGTATTTTATGATATTTACAGTAGCAACCAGTGGAGAAGAGATAGAAGATCCTTTGGCTATGTATAGTGTTAACCTTTATCTTTCACCCCACTAGCCACTTTTCAGAAAGGATGGAAAGAAGATAAGACTCTTCTTGGAGAAGGAAGGATTTTGAGTTGCATCTAGAAAGCAGTGAGGTTGTGGGAGGTCAGATTCTGAGAGTAAAGGACAGTAAATAGGTGCAGTGTATGAGAGAATAGAGTTATCCACTACAGTACTAGAGTTCAGGAAACCGTGAAGTGGGCTAAGATCTGCGAGGAGTGTTATGAAGTATTTACAATTGTATGGAACAGCTATTATTTACAATAATATTAGAGCAACAAACATATGACAGAATCTATGTGGTCTGGATAACAAGAATAGGGAGTACAGGACCTTTAAGTAGCGTGCTAATGGGACACAAGTAATGAAGGACAGTAAATTAGCAATATGCTATGAAGGAGTTATCAAAGGAAATCTGTCAAATGATACAATATAACCAGGCAAGCAAAGAAGACTATACAGAAAGAAGAGGAATACAAAAAAACTATTAAAATAAAAGATGTAAAAAGAAGGGAAAAAATAATAATACAAATATGCAATAACTTTCAGGTTCTCTGTAATAGCAGAGTGAAATTTGTTTCACTGTCACAGCTGTTTTGATGCCCCTTCTTGGGGTCCAGCTCTGGTCTTTTCACAGTTCCAGGGTTTTGTTTTTGTTTGCGTGTGTGTGTGTGTGTTTGTCTCACTTGTAGGTATTTAAAAAAATTAAAATAAATAAAAAGCAGATGAGAGAAGGAAAAAGAGATAAAATTGGAGGAAAGGAAGGAAGAAGGAATGAAACAAGAAGAAGGAAAGAGAGGAAAAAGGACTTGAAAGAGAAAAAAAATTAAAAAAATTAAAATTATTAAAAAAGAATGTAATTAAAAATCTTTTTGGTTTCAAAGTGGCCAAACCGGCTTTTTTGGTCTCACTTGCTGCAGCAGGCTGAGGGGCCATTGGTATGGCTTTTCTTCCTTCCTGGTCTGCTCTCAGTCAGCCGCACACACTGTCAGAGGAGCTATCCTGGCGCCTCTCCCCTGTGCCTTGGGTGTGGGATCCAGGCCTTTCCCCAGGGTTACCACTGTGGGCTGGGGTGTGGGGGTGTGCCTGTGCTCCTGTGCATGCTTGGCCAGGCTGCCTCACTCCTCCCAGTGCTATGGAGGTGCACAGGGTCTTCTGCACAAGAATAATATTCTGCGCAACCTCTGGATCACTGCCCAGCTAGGTGGCAGGGAGGCTGGAGCAATTGCTGTAGGACAATTCCCCAAATAGTGTCTGTCTTTTCACTTTTTCTTTTTTAGAAATTCCTCCTACTCAAGCCTGCCGCTCCATACAGTGACCTGGCTTCTCCCACAACCCAATTCTCCAGCCAGACTGGTGACTATGGGGGTCAGGGCCTATTGTGTGACTCTCAACTCTGCCAGTGTCCACAGACTCTGAGGGTGCTTACAGCCCCTGTGTATTTGCTAGCAACCGGGTTTCTCCCGGTGCCACTCAGACCTTGTTTGGCTAGGGAGGGAGCAGTTGCCCCAGCTCTCTCCCAAGAACTCTGTGGCAAACCTAGCAGCAGGTGCCGGGCCTGGGGCTGCAGCCCCCCTGGATCCCATGCTGGTCCCTGGGACTTTATTGTCCTGCAACATTCTCCTTGCCGCCTGGTTTTTCGATTCCACTACATTTGTGGTCTCTTATTTTCATATGTTGAGGTGTTGTTGGTTGTTTGCTCTTTTACTGCATAGATAGGCTAGGCTTTTCTCCCATGTGTAGGGAGAAGTGGAATCTGCTCTCTCTTACCCTGATGCCATCTTCCTCCCAAAGTGAGGTGTTAAGCTAATAATATAATTTCTTAATTGAAGAGCACAGTAGAAGGGATCAAAAGCAGGCTAGATGAATCAGAGGATCCAATCAGTGAGATGGAGGACAAGAACTCATGGAAGGAGCAAGGAAAGGAAAAAAGACTCAAAGAGAATGAACAGGTGTTAAGAGAAATGCAGGCCAACATGAAATTTAACATATCTGTATAATAGGGTTACCGGAAGGAGAAGATGAGGAGCAAGGGACACAAAAATTTTTGAAAAAGTAATGATGGAAACCTTCTCTAATTTGCAAAAACAAAACATCACACAGACCCAGGAAGCAGAGAGAGTTCAAATCAAGAACTTAAAGAGGCCCATTGCAAGACACATCATAATTAAAATGACAAAATTCAAAGACAAAGACAGAATCTTAAAGGAATCAAGGCAGAAACAGAAAATAACATACAAGGAAGCCCTGGAAGCCTAGTAGCTGATTTCTCAACATAATTGCTCCAAGCCAGAAGGGAATGGCAGGAAGTATTACAAGTAATGAAAAACAAAGGCCTGCAACCAAGATAACTCTAGTCAGCAAGGCTCTCAATTAAAATAGAAGGCAAAACAAGGAGTTTCTCGAAAAAAGAAGGCTGAAGGAATACACCTTCACCAATCCAGCACTGCAAGATATGCTAAACGGACTGCTTTAGAAAAAGGGAAAAAAGCTGTGAGGGAGAGAGAAACACAGGCATGAAGGGAGTAAAATGGCAATGAATAAGTACATATCAATAATAACCTTAAATATAAATGGATTAAATGTTCCAATAAAAAGACACAAGGTAGCTGAATGGATACAAAATGATGACCCACACATATGCTGCCTACAAGAGACCCATCTCAGAACAACAGGCCAATACAGACTGAAAGTGAAGGGTTGAAAAAAAAAACACTGGAGTAGCAATATTTATGTCAGAGAAAATAGACTTGAAAACAAAGGCCACAAAAAGACCCTAGAAAGGCACTTCATAATACTCAAGGGAAGAATCCACCAAGGAGACATAAACACTATAAACATATATGCCCCCAAAACAGGAGCACACAAATATATAAAGAAAATCATGGAGGAATTCAAGAAAGATACAAAGAGCAACACACTTACATTGAGGGATTTTAACACCCCACTTTCAAAAATGGATAGATCTTCCAAACAAAATATCAAAAAGGATATTGTAGCATTGAACAATGCCCTAGAACAAATGGATTTAACTGATATATATAGAACCTTTCATCCCAAAGAAGCAAAATACACATTCTTTTCAAATTCACGTGGAACATTTACAAAGGCAGACCACATGATAGGACATAAAAAATGCCTCAACAAATTCAAGAACATTGAGATCATATCAAGCATTTTCTTAGACCACAAGCAGCAGAAACTAGTAACCAACCTCCAGAAAAAAAATCAAAAACACTCAAATTCATGGAGATTGAACATCCTGTTATTAAACAATGAATGGGACAAGAATGAGATTAGGGAAGCCATCAAAAAGTTTCTGTAAAACAAATGAAAATTAATACACAACAGTTCAAAATTATGGGACACAGTGAAGGCAGTCCTGATAGGGAAGTTCATAGTGATACAGGCCTACTTAAAAAATAGAAACATTTCAAACAAATGACTTAAACCTACATCTACTAGAACAGGGGGAGCAAAAACAAACAAAGCCAAGAGCAAGCAGAAGGAAGAAAATAACTGAGATCTGAGAATTAAACAACATAGAGACTAAAAGAGTAATCCAAAAGATCAATAAATCTGGAGCTGCTTCTTTGAAAACATAAAAAAAAAAAAAAAACGACAAGCATTTAGGCAGAATCATCAAGAAAAAAAGAAAGAGCACCCAAATAAACAAAATAAAAAGAGGATAAATTACCTCTGATACCACAGAACTACAAAAGATTGTAAGTAATTACTATGAAAAGATGTATGCCAAGAAATTTGAAAACCTGGGTGAAATGGACAAGTTTCTAGAAAAATATAATTTTCCAAAACTGAATGAAGAAGCAGAAATCCTGAACAAACTGATAATTGCTGATGATATCTAAGCAGTAATCAAAAAACTCCTGGTACACAAAATCCCTGGACTGGATATATTCCCAGGAGAATTTTACAAAATATTTAAGGAAGAGCTAACCCTTATTTTTCACAAGTTACTCCAAAAATCCAAAACTAGAGAAAACTCTGAAACTCTTTTTATGAAGCCAGCATCATCCTAATCCCCAAACCAGATAAAGACACAACAAAGAAAAAAACTTTAGGCCAATATTGCTGATGAACTTAGAAGCTAAAATCCTCAACAAAATATTGGCAAACCCATCCAGCAATACATTAAAAAGATCATACACCATGATCAAGTGGGATTCATCCCAGGGATGCAAGGATGGTACAATATCTGCAAATCAATAGAAGTAGTACATCACATAGACAAAGAGAAAGACAAAAATCATATAATATCAATAGATGGGGAAAAACCATTTAATAAGGAACAGCATACATTTATTATAAAAACTCTCAGCAAAGTGGGAGTAAAGGGAGCATTCCTCAACATAATAAATGCCTTATGTAGAAAACCTGCAACTATCTTTATAATTAATGGGCAAAAACTAAAATCTTCCACACAAAAATCAGGAACAATACAAGGATGTCTGCTTTCACCACTTCTATTCAACATAGTATTGGGAGTCCTAGCCACAGAAATCAGACAAGAAAAAGAAATAAAAGACATCCAAATTGGAAAATAGGAAACAAAACTGTCATTGTTTGGAGATGACATGACAGTGTACATAGAAAATCCTATAGACCCCACCAAAAAATTACTCAACCTAATAAGTGAATGTGACAAAACAGCAGAATAAAAAGTCAATATTCAGAAATTGAAGGCATTTTTGTACACCAACAGTGAAATATCAGAAACAGAAATCAGGAAAAAATCCCACTTGATATAGCAACAAGAAGAATAAAGTACTTAGGAATAAATCTAACCAAAGAGGTAAAAGACCTCTACTCAGAAAACTACACAACACTGGAGAAAGAAATTAAGAAAGACACAAACAAATGTAAGTAGATAATGTGTTCATGCATTGGAAGAATTAACATCATTTAAATGTCCATACTACTCAAAGCAATCAATAGATTCAATGCAATCCCTATTGAAATACCAATGACATAATTCACAGATATAAAACAAACATTTCAAAAATTTATATGGAACCATAAATGACCTGAATACCCTAAGCAATTTTCAGAAAGAAGAACAAAGTAGGAGGCATCATAATACCTGATACAAAACTATATTACAAGGCCACTTAACCAAAATGGTCCTGTACTGTCATAAGAAGACAAACAGATCAATGGAACAGAATGGAGAGCCCAGAAATAAACCATACCCTAGTCTCTATGGTAAATCAATATTTGACAAAGGGGGCAGCAGCATAAAATGGAGTAAAAATAGCCTCTTCAACAAATGGTTTCAGGTCATCTAGACAGCTACATACAAAAAATGAAACTCGAGCACCAACTTACACCTTATACAAAAATAAATTCAAGATGGATAAAAGATATAAGTTGCGATGCCATAAAAAGTCCTGGAGGAGAACATACAGAGGAAAATCTCAGATATTCAAGCAACAATATTTTCACTGATATGTTCCCTAGAACAAGGAACATACAAGAAAGAATAAACAAATGGGACTTCATTAAAATTAAAAGCTTCTGGGTGGCTAAAGAAAACAATGGCAAAATGAAAAGGTAACCAATCATATGGGAAAATATATTTTCAAATGATACCGTGGACATGGGTTTGGCCTCCAAAATATATAAAGAACTTACATGACTACTCCAGGAAGACAAATAACCCAATTAAAAAATGGGCAAACACACTTCTCTGAGGAGGACATACACAGCGCCCAAAGACAGAAATAAATGCTCAACATCACTAGCCATTAGAGAGAAGTAAATTTCTTAAAATATATTTTATCAATTATACCACTACAATTGTCCTATTTTTCCCCTTGATTCCCCTCTGCCCTGTACCCTCTCCCACCACCATTCCCCTACCTTATTTCATTTTCATTGGACATACGTATAAGGTGTTTGGCTTCTCCATTTCCCATACTATTCTCAACTCCCCTCTGTCTATTTTTTACCTGCCATTTATGCTTCTTATTCTCTGTACCTTTTCTCCCTTCCTTTCTGTTCCTCCTCCCCACTATTAGCAATTCATATGATCTCTATTTCTGTGAATCTGTTCGTGTTCTAGTTGTTTGCTTAGTTCCTTTTTTGTTTTTTTTAGGTTTAGTTGTTCATAGTTGTGAGGTTGTTGTTATTTTACTCTTCTTATTTTTCTTCTTCTTTTCCTTAGATAAGTCCCTTTAACATTTTATATAATAAGTGCTTGGTGATGATGAACTTCTTTAACTTGACCTTATCTGGGAAGCACTGTATCTGGCCTGCTATTCTAAATGGTAGCTTTGCTGGACAGAGTAATCTTGGATGTAGGTCCTTGCCTTCACTTGGAATACTTCTTTCCAGCCCCTGCATGCCTTCAAGGTTTCTTTTGAGAAATCAGCTGACAGTCTGATGGGAACTCCTTTGTAGGTGACTGTCGTCTTATCTCTTGCTGTTTCTAGGATTCTCTCCTTCATTTTTATCTTGGGTAATGTAATTATGATGTGTCTTGGTGTGTTCTTCCTTGGGTCCAACTTCTTTTGGACTCTTTGAGCTTCCTGGACTTCCTAGAAGTCTTTTTCCTTTGCCAGATTAGGGAAGATCTGCTTCATTATGTTTTCAAAAAAGTTTTCAATTTCTTGCTCTTCCTTTTCTCCTGGCACCCGTATGATTTGAATGCTGGAATGTTTAAAGTTTTCCAGAGGGTCCTCAGCCTCTCCTGGTTTTTCTTTTTTTTTTTAATACTTGCTTCTTCATTGTGCTCTGGTTGAATGTTTATTTCTTCCTTCTGCTTCAAACTGTTGGTTTGAGTCCAGTTTCTTTCCCATCGCTGTTGTTTCCCTGTGTATTTTTCTTTAATTCACTTTTCATAGCCTTCACTTTTTCCTCTATTTTGCAACCATGGTCAACCATTTCTGTAAGCATCCTGATTACCAGTGTTTTGACCTCTGCATCTGATAGGTTGGCTATTGCTAAATGGCATCTTTTCAGGAGCTTTGATCCGTTCTTTCATTTGAGCCATTTTTTTTTACTCAGAACACCTGTTATGTAGTAAGGAGTGGAGCCTTAGGTATTTATATGGGTGGGGCATCCAAGTTTACTGCTTTTAGAGCAGTTTGTGGGAGAGGAGTCAGAGAGGGAACAATACTGCTTGCTTAGTTCTCTCAGCTGGCTTTCAGTCACTTCCCCCACTACACACAAGCAAATTGGACCCTTCTGGTGCTTATTCCCAGGTGGGTGGGTTTGTGTACATTCTAGGACCCTCCAACAAACTTTCCTGTGAGTCTGGGTCTGGGAGTTTCTCCTGCCATGGCAACCCCCACAGGATCTTTTAGTCAGAGGTTTTGAGGCTTTATTTCCTTGCATTGGAATGCTGGATTGTGTGGTCTGTCTCTCTCCCTAGTTGCTCCTCCCAGTTTATCCACATGCAAATATACTACCACCCATTCTGTCAGCCACTGCCTCACCTGGTCCTTCAGCCACCACCTTGCTGTGAGTCCTCTCCACCCTGGATGCCCACATTTTCCCCTCCTACCAGTCTGCATGAATATTTCTTCTTTAGTTCCTTAGTTGTCAGACTTTAATACAGTTTAATTTTTGGCAGTTATGATTATTTTTTGCTTTTTAAATATGTTGCTGTCCTTTTGGTTGTACAGGGAGGCAAAGTGTATCTACCTATGCCTTCATCTTGTCCAGAAGTCCCAGAGAGAGGCAAATTAAAACCACAACAAGATACCACTTCATACTGGTCCGAATGGCCATCATAAACAAATCAACAAACAACAAGTGCTGGCAAGGTAGTGAGGAAAACAGAATGCTAGTACACTGTTGGCAGGAATGCAGACTGGTGAAGCCACTATGAAAACAGTATGAAATTTCCTTAGAAAACTAACAATTGAACTGCCTTTTGACCCGAGAATTATGCTGTTGGGCTTATACCCTAAGAATCCCAAAACAGCAATTCAAAAGAACCTATGCATCCCAATGTTCATAGGAGCACAATTCACCTTAGCCAAAGTGCTGCAAGCAACCTAAGTGCCCATCAGTAAATCAGTGGATCAAAAAATGATGGTACATTTTCACAATGGAATATTACACAAGCAGAAAGAATTAAGGAACTCTTATTCTTTCCGACACCATGGATGGATCTGGAGAGAACTATGTTAAGTGAAATAAGGCCAGCAGTGAAAGACAAATACCATATGATCTCACCTATAAGTGGAACCTACTCAACAAAAGAAACAAGCAAGCAAAATAGAACCAGAGACATAGAAATAAAGAACAAACTGACAATAACCAGAGGGGGATGGGTGGGGTTAATGGGGGGGGGAGTGGGAAGGGTCATCAAGGAACATGTACAAGGGATACATGGACAAAGACAAAGGATGTAGGTTTGAAAGTAACAGGTGGGAATTGTAAGGATTGGGGGAGTGGTGGGGGAAAATGCAGACAACTGTGCTTCAACAACAATTAAAAACAGAGTAAAAAATACCTTGCATACTGTATATATACCGAACAGTATGCAAGGTATTTTTTGCTCTTTTTAAAATTATTGTTGAAGCACAGTTGTCTCCATTTTCCGCACAGTTGTCTCCATATTCCTCACAGTTGTCTCCATATTCTCCCACCACTATATATATATATGAGAGAGAGATAGAGAGAGAGAGAGATCGTGTGCTGAATCTTGAAATATTATATACTACAAATAAGTAAATGTCTTTATCAATTGCATTTTAATTGAACCTACTACCATGCCATTTTAAATTTTGTCATATATATACAGTCACTGTTTTACTCTAATGCATTTGCAAATGTATCTTTGGATAGGTTCATGAAAAGGATTCTGACATACTCTAAGTTTCATGTATCTAAGCAGATCATATCTTTAAAGTTAAGATTTATAATGCCCTTAGAAATTACTGGATTCATGGAAATACTGGCAAATAAGCAAGAAAAACAAAATTGGTTATATGTGACCAAATGAACTAAAGATAATTATTATTCTTATCACCATGTTCAAAACATTGCTAATTTTATTTCTTTTTGTTTTCCAGATACAAGAAAACTTGTTTTCTCCCTAGAACAATTTGATGTATTTTTACCCTCATGAGCAATATTGAAACATTTATGCTTTTCTCCCTACCAAATCCCTTTAGATTTTAGCAACTCTTAATGAGTATTTTCACAGCAATATGTTTGTTTGCGTAAACTCAATAAGAATCTGGTTTTTTTTTCTTTTTTTATAATAGCACCAGTTTCCAAATATGGTTTTATTAACCAAGTCTTTCTCTGGAATGTCATGATCAAATTATTCATTTCTGGATTCTGGATGTCACCAGAATGCCTTCAGGAATTAAGATGGACTTTGAAAGCCAATAAGAGCCCCTTGAAGAAATGGTCTTGTACCTCACTTTGCCATGTGGACATGGCAGTCTTTCCAGGTAAGGAATGAAGTTTGCTTTCCTGAAAGGTGACAGGGAAGAAATTTGAAGACATTTTTTGGACCTTAAGAACATAAAAAATCCACCCACACTTATAGGTATTGCAGGCAAATCCATATGGGATTGGTGTGACTAGGCTTCTGTGTCCTGAAGGGCTGACTAAAGATGAATCTGAAGATTCCTTTTGAAATTCCAGCAAAGCAGATTTGAAAGAGCTTATATGATCAATTACTATGCTTGTTGTGTTCATGCAAATAATCAGGCCAAATTGTAACTGGACTTATTGCAGTATCTTTGATAAATGAGGATGATTTCAGAAAGAGAAATTGTATTTCAATGGAAATCACAATTTCCAATCATCATCTACAAACTAAATCAAGTCTTAATTTTTCTAGTTTTCTTCCAAGCTAAAAGTTTCATTTTCTCTTTCATCTTTTGACTTGGAATAAATATGAATTACAGATACAGTGTCAGCCACACAGAATTTACCTACTATTCCACTTTTCCCCTTTTGGGATTTTAAGGCCAATATCCAGTTCTAGTTTTCCTGGCTAACTCCCTTTCTAGGACCTATAGCAGCCTTTTTCTTTATTTTAATTTTTGGGCTATGGTTCCTCAATTATCTCATATCCTTCATTCAATGGAGCATCCAAGCTCCGGGAAAGTCCCTCCACAAATGGCCTCTGGCTGCAACTCTTGCTTTTTGGACTGTCCAATCCCACCCTCTTCCTTTTAATGACCCATATCCAGGCCTACCAGTAGGGAAAACACTACATCCCTAATGAGCAGGAAGGGCCATAAGAAGATGAAATCTTTGTCCCTACTGTACAGAACCAGAACCAGGCCAGGTCATTAAGAATGAAATAATTTTAAAACCAGAGGGGGAATGAAAGGATAAAGCCAACACCATCTGCTACTGTGATATGATTTGCCCAGCAGGCCTATGACCTTGTTAAATATGGCTGCAATTTTATTTACTCTTCTGAGCTTATGTCCCCAGGACTGGAAAGCAAGAACAGAATGTGACTAATCACTCCCGCAGCCTCAGGGAAAAGATAACATTGGAGCAAACTGCAGCTTATAAAAAACACCAAAACTTCCTGTGTTTCAATGCCCCTAACAGCCAGGGGGCCACACAACAGCACCCCCCAACCCTTTTATATTCCATTTATAATCCAATAACAATTCAAAGACCCTACATTTCACTGCTGGTGCATTTCTTCATGTCTAGACCCTTTCACTCTTGGAAAGTGAATAAAAACTTTACTTTCTGTGTTTACTTTCTTCTCTTTATGAATTCTTTCACAGCCAGCAATGTTGACTATGCTAACAAATAAAGCAAAGAAGAAAGGTCATCTCCAGATTTTCTGATTCAGTAGACATGGGGTGGGAATTAAAAATTTACATTTTTCACAAGTTTTCCATGATTCTAACACTGTGTCCAGAGGCCATTGTTTTAGAATCACTAACTTGTGAATTTTATACAATCTCAACACAAATCTCAGCAAGGTTTTTAAAAAACAAATTGACTAATTATACAGAAATAATAAAAATTAAAAGAATACGAGATAGCCAAATGATCTTTTAAAAAAGGAAGAAAATTACAGTACTTAGACTACCTTATATCAAGATGTGTTATATAACTATAATATTGTGCCATAATGGTATTTGTGTAAGTATATAGGAATGGAAAATAGGTTCCAGACATAGATCAATGCATGTAGGGTTGATTCATTGAGAATAAGCTTTCTATATGTAATTCAATAGAGTAAAGAATAGCCTTTTCAGCAAAATATTACTAAAACTAGATATACACATGGAAAAAAATAGACCTTAATCAATAAATCCCACCATGAATTAAGCTAGAAAATATCAAAGGCCTAAATACAAAAGAAAAAACTAGAAAAATTCTAGCAAATAGCATAGAATATTTTAATGATATTGGCAAAAATTTCTTAGAGCATAATCAGAGAAAATCATAACAAAAACAGTATATAGAGTAAATTTTATTAAATGAAACCATTTTCTTCTCAGAAAAGACAAGAAAAAATCAATGGCATAGGAAATGTCAATTCAAATATCTAACAAAGTACTTTTATATAGAATAAATAAATAACATGAATAGTAAGATAGCAAAAAAGTTAGAGCAGGTCCTTCTGGAAAAAACAGGCAAATGACCAATGTACATGAAAAAATGCTCAGAATTATTTATCATAGGGAATTGCAAATTAAAATTACAGTGATGTGTATTACTACACCTTGATGAGAATGGTTAATCTAGGAAAGATTGTCAATACAAGTGCTCATGGGGGTGCGGAGCAGCTGAAGCTCCTCACCCACTACTGCTGGGAATGTAAAGGGAACAATGACTTTGAATTGTTTTTTTGAAGTTCTATAAAGTTAAAATTAAATGCACACATACCACATGACACAACAATTCATACTAGTGCAAAGAGAAATATATAGTCCATCAGCCACAGAATAGATAAATGTGCCATATGTTTGGAAGGGAGTACTACTCAGCAAGTAAAAGAAATAAACTACTGATACACTTATCGTGGATATCAAAAATATGTTGAGCAAACAAGGCTACACAGAAAAGAGTATCTCATTCTATGAGACTTTTTAAAATATGAAACTCTAGGAAAACATTTAACTTGGGTTGATAAAAATAGATTAGTCATTGTCTGACTGTTGGAGATATGAGGAATTTTTTGACAGTGATGAAAATGGTCTATACCTTGACTGAAGTAATAGTTATATGTTCATACATATTTGCCAAAACTGACTCTATCATATATTTCAAGTGACTGTATTATATTATAGGTAAATTATATATAAATATAAGTAATCTCAAAGGACAATGTAAAAGGAGATATTTAGGATCACATATATTATATATGACATAAAGACTAAAGTATTTTAAGGATGTAAACTTTATTTTAAATGTTTTTAGAGGCCTAATTTTGCTACTACATCCAAAGAAATCTAACTTCTAAAAACATATATTTTGCTCTTTCTTTATAGTTCTTAATATAAATCACTAACTATAGATTTATGAGCAAATATGTTCTGGTTAACAATTTATACAAGAAATAATATGTATATGTCTGCAAAATTCAAGTTCCTTACACTTGCAAGTATATCAACATTGTCTTTTTTTAATATATTTTATTGATTATGCTATTATAGTTATCCCATTTCCCCCTCCACTCCCATCCCCCCTGCACACCCCTCCCACCCACATTCTCCACCTTTAGTTAATGTCCATGTGTCATAAGTTCTTTAGCTTCTACATTTCCCACACTATTCTTACCCTCCCCCTGTCTATTTTCTATCTACCATCTAGGCTACTTATTCTCTGTACCTTTCCCCCCTCTTTCCTCCTCCCACTCCCCTGTTGCTAACCCTCCATGTGATCTCCATTTCTGTGGTTCTGTTCCTGTTCTAGTTCTTTGCTTAGTTTGCTTTTGTTTTAGGTGTGGTTGTTAATAATTGTGAGTTTGCTGTCATTTCACTATACATGTTTTTTATCTTCTTTTTCTTAGATAAGTCCCTTTAACATTTCATATAATAAGGGCTTGGCGATGATGAACTCCTTTAACTTGACCTTATCTGGGAAGCACTTGATCTGCCCTTCCATTCTAAATGAAAGCTTTGCTGGATAGAGCAATCTTGGATGTAGGTCCTTGCCTTTCATGACTTGGAATACTTCTTTCCAGCCCCTTCTTGCCAGTAAGGCCTCTTTTCAGAAATCAGCTGACAGTCTGATGGGAACTCCTTTGTAGGTGACTGTCCCCTTATCTCTTGCTGCTTCTAGGATTCCTTCATTTTTATCTTGGGTAATGTAATTCTGATGTGCCTTGGTGTGTTCCTCCTTGGGTCGAACTTCTTTTGGACTCTTTGGACTCTCAGTTCCTGGTCTTTCTGGAAGTCTATTTCCATTGCCATATTGGGAAAGTTCTCCTTTATTATTTGTTCAAACAACTTTTCCATTATGTCTTAATATTAAAATATAAAATATTTCCCATCCATATTTTGATACTATTTGAACTCCAGCAAATTATTAAATAACAATGGCTTTTTGTGACAAAAACTTTACAAGTTTGCCTAACTTCTGTGAAGTAAGAATGCAATTATCATCAATAATTTTAATCTAAAGACAAAAGAATACTGAGGAAAAGGCCAAGTTTTCTCTTTTTACAATGACAGTCAAATTTTTCTTAGTAAATGAAAATGATTGATGAATTTTAATTTCACTTTAGCCCTTTAATTCTATTGTAAATAATTAATCTTTTATGATGAAATATAGTCATGTTTAATAATTCTGTCATTGTCTTTCACCATAGCTCTGGTTCTGTAGCACTTTGATCCTTATATTAGGTTTAGCAAACTTCCTTTGAATGTGCAAACAGCCATCTTTCATCAGATGCAGATTAACTGGGATTAGCAAACTTTCAGAGAAAGGGCATCTGGGACTCTGTTTTCTGCAATGAACTTTCTGTGAATTATAGAAACATGCAATATATAAAATATGGGAAGTTTTTCAATTTATGACTTCCTTAAAATTAAAGAACAGAAAAAAAATGGTGTAGAGAGGGAAACTGAAATATTTTTAAGACCTGAAATGTAAAACTAGATGCTTCAACTTAAAAGGGAACAAATATTGAATGAGGTGAGAAGAGAGTGATACAGGGAAGATTTCCTGAGAAACAGCATCTTTCATGAGAAAATCACAGCCACACCTCATTTTAATAGGGCCTTTGTAGCTTGTAGAATTCTCCAGAATGAATTTCTAAAGGGAGTTCACTCATGAAAAAATATGGGGTTTCCCTGAATTTTCAGGAAAGGGTTTCCTTTGCAGTCTAATAATTTTTTAATATAGTTTATTGATTATGCTATTACAGTTGTCCCATTTTTTCACCTTCACTCCCCTCCACCCTGCACACCCTCTCCCACCCACCTTCCCTGCCTTTAGTTCATGTCCATGTGTCATCCTTATAAGTTCTTTACCTTCTACATTTCCCATACTATTTTTACCCTCCCCCTGTCTATTTTCTATCTACCATCTAGGCTACTTATTCTCTGTACTTTTACCCCATCTTTCCTCCTCCCACTCCCCTGTTGCTAACCCTTCATGTGATCTCCATTTCTGTGGTTCTGTTCCTGTTCTAATTGTTTGCTTAGTTGCTTTTGTTTTAGGTGTGCTTGTTAATAATTGTGAGTTTGCTGTCATTTTACTGCACATGTTTTTTATCTTCTTTTTCTTAGATAAGTCCCTTTAACATTTCATATAATAAGGGCTTGGCGATGATGAACTCCTTTAACTTGACCTTACCTGAGAAGCATTTTATCTGCCCTTCCATTCTAAATGAAAGCTTTGCTGGATAGAGCAATCTTGGATGTAGGTCCATGCCTTTCATGACTTGGAATACTTCTTTCCTTGTTGAGACTACCAACCACCAGTGACTGCGGAATGCTGCAGATGGCTCGTCAACACATGAGAAAAACATACACAAAGACAACCAGGTCCTGTGGGGAAGTAGGAACAGAATGGCCAATCTCTCTAGTGGGGAGCACCATGGCCACCCTCCCTAGGGGCGAGTGCCCCTAAGAGAGAGCGCCCCATTCTCTCACCTGAGCAGGCTTTTATTGAGTTTGTTTTCATAAGAATTCAGGTAAAGCTCATTACTCATTGCCAGGAAGTAAGGATCAAACAATAGATAACAAGGAAGTCTGAGGGCCTATTTTGAGTCAGGGTCAAACAGCTGTAAAACTTTGAGGAACAAACTTACTTCTTCCTTGGACCCTTATCATTCAGCTGAGAGCATTCTAAACAAAGCAGGTTTGACAGGATTTTACATATTCTTTCTTAGGCCTGATCACCCAGGGAACCCGCCCTTTCCAACAGAGCTGCACCACCCTGTCATTGTTTCAGGCTTAGGTGGAGCAAGGGAAGTAAGGCAGCCAAGAGATAAGGAGATTTTCTCACAGACAATGAGGACTGAGGCTTTGTCAAAGCCAAGGGGCGAGGGTCCATCACCCCCTTTTGCTGTAGCCCCCAAAGTCCTTCCTTGGGGGTCTCCCACGTGATCATGCCTGTCTTAGATCAATCCCCCCCTTGGGGAATCTTACCCATCATTGGCTAACTGACCAAGCATTGGTGGCCAGTTATAGATGAAGTAGCAGAAGCAGTGCTCCTGCCAGGGAGATAAGCCTTTGTCTCCTTGGTGGCTTATGGTCCAGGGTCATTCCCTCAGCCTTAGCCTTGGCAGGGGTTACAGCTTCTGATACCAGGCAGGGTGGTTCCCAACACTTTCCATCCCCTTCTTTCCTCTAAGGTCTCTTTTGAGAAATCAGCTGACAGTTTGATGGGAACTCCTTTGTAGATTACTGTCCCCTTATCTCTTGCTGCTTCTGGGATTCTCTCCTTCATTTTTATCTTGAGTAATGTAATTATGGTGTATCTTGGTGTGTTTCTCCTTGGGTCCAACTTCCTTGGGACTCTCTGAGCTTCCTGGTCTTCTTTAAAGTCTATTTCCTTTGCCATATTGGGGAAGTTCTCCTTTATTATTTGTTCAAATAACTTTTCCTCTTGTTGTTCTTCCTCTTCTCCTCATGGTACCCCTATAATTCAGATGTTGTAACGTTTAAAGATGTCCTGGAGGTTCCTAAGCCTCTCCTCACTTTTTTTGAATTCTTGTTTCTTCCTTCTTTTCTGTTTGGTTGTTTCCTCCTTCTGGTCCACTCCATTGATCTGAGTCCCAGTTTCCTCCCCATCACTATTAGTTCCCTGTACATTTTCCTTTATTTCACCTAGCATAGCCTTCATTTGTTCATCTAATTTGCAACCAAATTCAACCAATTTTGTGAGCATCCTGATCATCAGTGTTTTGAACTGTGCATCTGATAAGTTGGCTATCTCTTTGTCACTTAGTTGTATTATTTCTGGAGCTTTGATCTTTTCTTTCATTGGGGTCATTTTTTTTTTTTGTCTTGACATGGCTGTTACATAGTGAGGGGCATTGCCTTAGGTGTTCACCCAGCAGGGCAACCCACGTGGCTGGATTGGGATGCTGTATGTGGGGCAAGGGTCCAAGAGGGAACAATGGCTCTTGCTCCACTCTCTGCCAGATTTCCGTCACTTCCGCAACTTCCCCCAAGAAAACTGGGCCCCTCTGGTGCTGATTCACAGGTGGGTGGGCTTGTGTATGTTGTAGGACCCTGTGGGTGTCTCCAATGAACTCTCATGCAAGGCTGGGAATCACTCCCAAAAACTCAACCTCCACAGGTGTTTTTGATTGGTATTTTGAGGCTTTATTTCTTCATGCTGGGACCCTGGGTTGTGCAGTCTGTTTCATTCCCCAGGTTCACCTGGTTTATCTGCGTGTGAATGTGGGACCACGCAGTCCACCCACCGCCTTGTGCTCCAAGCCCCTCCACAATCCACCACCTCACTGGGTTTGCCCACTATCACCTTGCACGACCAGGGTCTGCCAACCACCACTTTGCCACAAGTGTTCTCCACCCAGCTGCCCAGCTTTGCCCCTTCTACTGGTCTGGATGAATATTTGTTTTTTAACTCCTTGGTTGTCAGACTTCCATGCAGTTCAATTTTCTGTCAGTACTGGTTGTTTTTTGTTTCTAAATTTTTGTTGTTCTTATTTTGGTTGTGCAAGGAGGCACAGTGTGTCTATCTACACCTCCATCTTGGCCAGAAGTCCCTAATAAGTTTTTTAAAATCATTATCAATTTAACTTTCTTATGGAGTGACATCCTTCACCGCTTTGATGTTTGGGGGAAAGCCTATGTTTTAAAATATTTTGGGGGTAAAAAAGAAGTCATTTTTCAACTTCCAACATCTTGAAGTTATCTAGTCTCAGATAATATTAGCATCACTACTGTGTAAGTATCATGGTGCCAACGGGTGTGCAGAGTTTACACAAAGACCACATCATACTTGGCTTAATAGAAGAGAATGTACAGCCTAGAATGGGATTGAATAGCTGAAGCTAATAGGGCCTCTGGACCCATGGTATTTTTAGGTTCCATAGGCAACTCAAGGTATGACAAAAATCAAGGTGGCAAGCCATCAGGCTTTGAGGAGATGATGCCTGTCCTTGGGCTGAATTGCTACATAGGAGGCTGGTAATTAGGTACCTTGGAGCAGTCTCAACACCAGCATTTCAGTCAAGATGTAGAAATGCTAGCCCTGGCTGAAGTAGCTCAGTAGATTGAGTGCAGGCTGCAAACCAAAGGGTCACCAATTCAGTTTCTAGTCAGGGCATATGCCTGGGTTGCAGGCCAGGTCCCCAGTGGGGGCCATGTGAGAGGCAACCACACACTGAGGTTTCTCTCCCTCTCTTTATCACTCCCTTCCCCTCTCTCTAAAAATAAATTTAAAAACCTTTAAAAAAAGATGTAGGAAGGTCAGAAGAAAGAATATCTTTACAAACTCTTCCCAGAATGTAGACCAGATCAATATAACAGGGTGAGAATCTATAATGGAATGGGGAGGGTGTTATCTGTGGAGGAGGAAGGGAACATGTGAGGAGTGATAGGAGAACTCAGCTCTCTTGTGGCCCTCTCTTTCTTGCATCATCAGGTGTTGACTCTTTATTAGCTCATTTCCCACAGCATACAGTTTTTTTTAATTCCATTAAACCTGTTTAGTCTTCCAGATAAAACTGTATTTGCCTCCTCCCCTTTATAGCAAAATAAATAAATACATGTGTAAATACAGGGTGAGACAAAAGTAGGTTTATAGTGATTTGTATGGAAAGATAATACAAATCGCTATACTAATGGTGATTCGTAATAATAATAATACAAGAACTCACTTGCATAGTCAATACTGTAATTGTACTTTGCCCCACCCTGTACATTCATACATAAATATATATATATACATTTTTTAATTCTCAAACTCAGTTTTACTTTCCAGTTCTTCTCTCCCATTCTCTATTTTTTTATTTCCTGTTAAGTAACAGAAATTTTATTTTAACCAGTTTCAAAGCGAAATATTTATTCTACAAAACCTTATTGACTACAGTCTTCATATACAATCTCAACCATTGAGAGAAATCAGATTTGGCCCACACCGACCTACCACACTAATGAGCTGAGGGATACTGCAGATTGAGTCCTGTACCTTTGTGGGTACAGTATGGGAGATGGTCAGTTTTGAGGATAAACTTCAAAGCCATATGACAGTAGATCTTGTTTGTATCCTGACTCAAACACCCAAATTTTAAAATGATTCTTGCATATGCAGTCTATACCAAGTGATATTTTATTAGGTGTTATAATGGAAGGGTAACTGTTAAACAAAATTTAAATATCCTTATCAGTACATTTACAATGGAACAAAATGATGCTTTATAATACTTTGGAAAAATGTTTAGGGACAGAAATAAAATTAGCAAAATATTAGCAAAGACTAGCAAAATATTGATCAGTGATGAATCTTGGTAATGGAAACAAGAGAATTCATTTTATTAAAATATTTTCTTGTATGTTTGAAAATTCCCATAATAAAAACTACAAAAAAAAAATAATGCAAGAAAAAATAATGTACTAATTAACTGTTTTCTCCTTATATTCAGTATAAATATGATTTCAGATATATACTTAAGAATAAATAGCTGAATTTCCACTCAGCAGTTAGTGGTTTTAAAAGGAACACAAATGCCTATTTATATAAGAAATTTGGTTGGCCAAACATTATTCAATATGATGTATATGCACTAAGAATAGAGATAAGGAAAACCAAATGCTTAACATGATGTAATTTTTTTAACTGAGTTTGGTATTTTGTTTAGTTACAAAAGGATTTTGTAACTAAAAGGATTTTGACATAGTAAGTAAAACAGATTTCAAGTGAAATTTAAATATATGCCATTGAACTTTCATTCAGCAATAGTAACTACATAATACTTATGATTTTTCAAATGATCCATGAAAAATATTCATAAAGCCTATCTAGGGCTAAATCATGTCTTGGATAGTCACAGACTAGCCATTTATTGATACAATCATATAGCAGGCAAGTTTACCATCATATTTTTATGATGCTCATGTAAATTCTGCATATAGTGGGAACAAATTAAACTCCCAGTATAAATTATTGTGTGAAATGAATTTCTGAGATATGCATTATCAATTGTTTTTTACTCAAAGGATTAATAATTTTTAAGCCTACATTTTATTTTATTACTTATGCTATTACAGTTGTCCTGATTTTTACCCATTCCCCGTCCCCCCTCCATGTAGCACCTATCCTCTCTCAGGCAATCCCCACACCATTGTTCATGTCCATGGGTCATGCTTATAAGTTCTTTGGCTAATCCATTTCCCATTCTGTATTTTATATCCCCATGGCTATTCTGTAACTGCCTATTGGTACTTATAAATCTTCTCATCTCTCCATCCATTCCCCACATTCCCCTTCCATCTGGCAACCATTCAAATGCTCTCTCTTCATATCCATGATTCTGTCTCTGTTCTTCTTGTTTGCTTAGTTTGTTTTTTAGATTCAATTGTTGATAGATATGTATTTTTGCCATTTTATTGTTCATAGTTTTTTGATCTCCTTTTTCTTAAAAAGTCCTTTTAGCATTTCATATAATAATAGTTTGGTGATGATGCACTCCTTTCCATTTTTTCTTGGGAAAACTGGTTTGGGAATCCCTTTATTAGCCCTTCAATTCTAAGGGATAGCTTCATTGGGCAGTGATGCAGACCCTGGCTTGCAGGGTCCCTGTTGTGGATGCAACAAACAAATTCACACAGACTGCAGAAGTCCTGTGGAGAAAAAGGGATGGCATGGGCACTATCTGAGTGAGAGAGGGCTCTGACCCCCCCTGGACAAGCTTTTATTGCTTTTCTGGGCACATTACATCAAGGATGGTCCTCATTTACTATGCACAGGTTTGCTTTAGGTGGTTACCTTTTATAGATAACAAAAAAGAGGAAGTTTCTAATTACTACAAAGAAAAAAGATATTTGCAAATGTAAAGGGAAAAGTGGTTGAACTGGTTATACTTGCCCTTGAGAAGTTTAGCATAGATTTTAGGAAGTTACTTTAAAGATGTGCAGTAAACATTTGCTGCCTCAATTCAGGTTGAGGGAGTTTTAGCAAAAAGCAAGCCTCAAAGCAGCCTAGGTACACTGCAAGCCTGATTCCCCATGGGAAAACCTATCTGTGGGTTTGGCTTCCTATGTGCCAACCTCGCTCCCTGTTGGTTTTCTGAATCAGGGGGGCTGGTCTACATTTGCCATACCACGCAGACAGGTTCCCTTTAGGGCTGAGTAGTCTTAGCTGTAGGACCCTGCTTTTCATGACTTTGAATATTTCTTGCCAATGCCTTCTAGCCTGAAAAGTTTCTCTTGAGAAATCAGCTGACAGTCTAATGGGAACTTCTCTGTGGGTAACTAGCTTATTCTCTCTTGCTGCTTTTAAGATTCTCCCTTTACCTTTAATCTCTAGCATTTTAATTATTATGTGTCTTGGAGTGGGCCTCTTTGCATCCATCCTATTCCAGACTCTCTGTGCTTCCTGAACTTGCATGTATATTTCCTTCACCAAATTAGGGAAGTTTTCCTTCATTATTTTTTCAAATTGATTTCCAATTTTTGCTCTTTTTCTTCTCCTTCTGGCACTCCTATGATGAGACTGTTGAACTTGTTGAAGTTGTCCCAGAGGTTGCTTATACTATCCTAATTTGTTTTGAATTGTTTTTTCTTCTTATTGTTTTGATTGGGTGTTTTTTGCTTTTTTTTTTATGTTCCAAATCATTGATTTGAGTCTTGGTTTAATCCACTTTACTGTTGTTTCCCTGTAAATTGTTCTTTATTTCAATTAGTGTAACTTTCATTTCTAACTGGATCTTTTTTATGCTGTTAAGGTCCTCACTAAGTTCTGTGAGTATCCTTATAACCAGTGTTTTGACCTCTGCATCTGAGAAATTGCTTATCTCCCCTTTCTTTAGCTCCTTTTCTGGAGTTTTAATCTGTCCTTTCATTTGGGCAGGGTTTCTTTGTCTCCCAATTTTTACAGCAATTTGTATATGTTTCTATGTATTAGGTAGGGCTACTTTGACTCTGTGTCTTGGTAATGCAGCCTAATATAGTGGCACAGCTTCCCCTATCACCCAAACTGGGTACATGAGGTGTAGCCCTCTGTGTGGACTGAGTATACCCTCCTCTTGTAGTTACACCTTCATTGTTGTTGGCAGGTCAATGAGAGGGATTTACTGAGTCCAGTCAGCTGTAAGGATTGGCTGTGACCACTTGCCACCACCCTCCTCCCTCCATGGAGGACCAGCTGGGCAGGGGCAGGGTTGTGGTGGTGCTGCTATGTGTTCTTTAGCTGTCCATTGGGTGTGTTAGCCCCTGGGGTTTCTGAGTGGTGCATGCCAAGATCTGCCCCCACCTGTGTTTTTCCTGAGGCCACCCTGACTGAGTTATAAAGCAATATGAGATGGTTGCTACTTGGGCTGGGCTTGGAGATAGCCATGCTGTGAATCTAAGTTGCTAGTTCTGGGTCTGAGGCTCACTGAAGCCAGCTGCTACTTGTTTGAGAGGATTTAGGAAGTTGTGAAGCATAAGCCGAGACCATTTATATGGAAAAGCAGCTTGGGTGGGCCCATAAGTTGGCTGGAACAGAGTCTCTGGGGGTCTCCAAGGGGACGTCAAACTGTGTAAGCCAGATTGATAGAGTCTCAGATATGGCACCAGCCTGCCAGCTCTGTGGGGAAGTGTAGGGTAAGTGGAGGAAGTATGGCTTCCTTACCCAGGTGGCTGGATAACTAAGGGAAACAGTGTTCCCATAGCCTTGAATGGACCTGATAATAGTGTTCTAATAGCCTTGAGACTGGGTCCGATAATCTGTTCCCATAATATGAAGCGGGCTTGCATGCACAGAATGTTATGTTATGATGTTATGGCATTTTTCTGGCTTTGTTCCCTTCTAGTACTTGAAAAAGTAGAGGCTTTTCACTAGCTAGAGACACACACAAGGGGGCAGGTACCTTGATGGGTGCCATGGTGAGGAGCAAGGGCCACTACGTGTGTCATGCAGGGAGACATGCACCTTGCTGTGTTCATGGCCCACCAACCCATAAATAAAGGCATGCCAGACATCCCAACAGCTCTGTGAATATATTTCCATCTGCATAAATACCATGGACTTTCCTGGCCTTGAAGGGTTGCAACACAGGGAGGGTTTATAAAAGGACCACTGCCTTCTGCTCACCTTGATGCCAAACACTTCAGTTTCTCCCTGTATGCCACTGGTGCCTTTTGAGCTGCTACCCCAGCACCCAGAAGCTCAGAAGGAGTGAGTCTGATTAATTCTGTGTGGTTTCTTCAAGAAGAACTGCTGGGGCTCCAATAGTATCTTCCATCAACAATCCCTGCTGGTTTTTGCAGCCAGACATTCTGGGGACTTATCTTCCTGGCACTGGTACTATGGGCTGCAGAGCCTAGTGGGGGACTGGGACTCCTCATTCATAAAATATTCCTACCAAATTTTCATCCATCACACGTGGGTGTGGGACCAGCGCATTCCCCGTCTGCCCTCCTCCTACCAGTCTGGATGGGTGTGGTTTCTTTAATACCATAGTTGTCAGACTTCCATCCAACTCGATTTATAATGGTTCCAAGTAATGGTTGTTCTATGTTTTAGTTGTACTTTTGAAGTGGTTGTGTGGAGGCGAGCCATGTCTGCCTGTGCTGTCATCTTGACCAGAAGCATTAAAGGATTAATATTAAAAGATGAACCTTGTTTTAGAGTTACAATTTCTTATCATCTGAGGAACTTTTACCATCCTGGAATAAGGTCAATGTCCAATACAAATATAACACAAGCTACAAATATAGGTTTTAACTTTTTAGTATCCACATTAAAAAGCAAGTAAAACAGGTAAAAATAATTTTAATAATATAATTTACTTAATTCTATATACTAAAAATGCAATTCTGCATAAAATTAATATAAAGAGATTTTAATGATAAGATACACTTTATTTTTTAAACTCTTTTGGAAATTTACTGCGTCTTTTATATTTATAGAACATCTCCGATTGAATGCTAAATTTTCATTGAAAAATACTTGATCTGGATTTATATTTTATAAAATTTATAGTTGAAAATTTAGATTCATATACTTAAGTTGTTCAAATGTTTGTAAGGTTTTCAATAACTTAATAGAGTATCAGTTTTTTTTACATTTAACCTGATTTTACTCATGCCCATGTCTTGGTATGGGCAAAAGATCACTCAGTAAAAACATACAGTAACAATTGTGTATAGGAATTGTATTTTGGAGGTGCTTGATCTACCTACAAAGAAAAATTAGAAATTATTTTATTACAAAATCCCCCACCCTGGCTGGCGTAGCTCAGTGGATTGAGTACAGGCTGCAAACCAAAGTGTCACAGGTTCGATTCCCAGTCAGGGTACATGCCTGAGTTGCAGACCATGACCCCCAGCAACCACACACTGATGTTTCTCTCTCTCTCTCTATCTCCTTTCCCTCCCTCTCTAAAAATAAATAAAATCTTTAAAAAAATCCCCCTAGGAGTCTTGTTTATTTTCAATTATTAATTTAAATAAAATTAATAAAGTAAAATTACATTTCCTCAGCCTCATTAGTCACAATCCAAGCATTCAGTAGCCACCTGTAACTAATAGTTATCACACCAGACAGCTCAGGCCTGTGGTCTTTCTACCTAAGTACTTGAGACACTGAAAGTGAATATTATCTGATAGTCATTTATAGTGTATGTTTTAAAAGAAAACATGAGGAAAATAAAAATAATTTTAGACTCTCCTCCCTCTCAGAAAACAGCAAAACAATTTTATTTATTTTCACTTTTATAGTATTAGCCACAGATAAAAAATAAGAGCTTTAAAGTCTGTCTAGTACTCACCATTATACTTTTAAATATTGTATTATCATTTTGAGCATAAAATATTTGCTTCTGAGTAGTATTCCATTGTGTAAATGTACCACAGTTTCTTGATACAATCATTTACCACATGATCTTACCTGTAAGTGGAGTGTAATTAACAAAATAAACAAGCAAGAAAAATACAACCAGAGACACTGAAATAAAGAACAATCTGACAGTAACTAGACAGGAAGGGGAAGAGGGAATAAGAGGGGCCATCAAGGAACATGTATGAAGGACACACGGACAAAGCCAAAGGGGATAGGTTCAAGGGCAGGAGATGGGGATGGGTGGAGTGGGGCATGGTGGGGTGAAAATGGAGACAATTGTACTTGAACAACAATAGATAAATAAATAGACTTCTGGCCAAGATGGAGGCATAGGTAGATATAATTTGCCTCCTCATACAACCAAAGGAAGGACAACAACAAATTTAAAAACAAAAAACAACCAGAACTTCCAGAAAATTGAACCATATGGAAGTCCAGCAACCAAGGAGCTAAAGAAGAAACATTTAATCAGACCTGTAGGAGGGGTGGAGATGGGAAGCCTGGCAGAGAGGACTCCTGGAAGACATGGCTGGAGGACTGGAGCAGGCAAGGAGGTGGCTTGTAGACTGAGCAAGGTGGCCACTGGCAGAGTGGGTGGTCCCATCCTTTCATATGGATAAACCAACTGGGGAGTGAGACAGTTCATGCAACCCAGGGTTCCAGTGTGGGGAAATAAAGCCTCAAAGCCTCTGGCTGAAAAAACCTATGTGGGTTGTGGCAGTGGGAGAAACTCCCAGACTCACAGGAGAGTTCGTTGGAGAGAGCCACAGGGGTCTAGAATGTACGCAAGCCTAACCACCCAGGAATCAGCACCAGAAGGGCCCAGTTTGCTTGCAGGTAGCAGGGGAATTGACTGAAAACCAGCTTAGAGCCCAGCAAGTGGCACTGTTCCTATTTGGACCACTCCACCATGTACGGTGCCACAATGCAGTGAGATGGGTTGCCCCTCTCTGTCAAATATCTAAGGTTCTGCCCCTTACTACATAACAGGCATGCTGAGACAAAAAAAAAAAATGGCCCAAATGAAAGAACAGATCAAAGCTCCTGAAAAAAATACAGCTAAGCAATGAGGAGACAGTCAACCCATCAGATGCAGAGTTCAAAACACTAGTAATCAGGATGCTTACAAGAATGGTTGAGCATGGTTGCAAAATAGAGGAAAAAGTGAAGGCTATGAAAAGTGGAATAAAGGAAAATGTACAGGGAATCAACAGTGATGGGAAGGAAACTGGGACTCAAACCAACAGTTTGGAGCAAAAGGAAGAAATAAACATTCAACCAGAACACAATAAGAAGCAAGTATTAAAAAACAAACAAACAAACAACAACAACAACAACAACAACAACAAAACAAGGGAGCCTGAGGAACCTCTGGACAACTTTAAACATTCCAACATTCAAATCATATGGGTGCCAGAAGGAGAAGAGGAAGAGCAAGAAATTGAAAACTTTTTTGAAAACATAATGAAGCAGAACTTCCCTAATCTGGCAAAGAAAATAGACTTCTAGGAAGTCCAGAAAGCTCAGAGAGTCCCAAAGAAGTTGGACCCAAGGAAGCACACACTAAGGCACATCATCATTACATTACCCAAGAAAAGAGGAGAGAATCTTATCCTGATCTAAGCATGTCACTTCTTTCAGTTTATTCCATCCTCCCAAAATCCCTTGAGGAATGTATTACTGTCTTTCTCATTATAAGTGTGGTAACCAAGCACAGACAGGTTGGTCACAGAATGTCACATGACAGAAAGTAGAGAAGCTGGTATTTGAATAGAGCATTCTGGTCTCAGAGTACCTGCCCATCCACTCTTCTCTTTCCTCTCTGTGACAGTCTTTGGCCCAACCTCTGCACAGTCATATCCTGAAGTCAACTTATTTCTTTGGAATAACACTTCACTTGCAGTTGCTGGTTCTGATATTCTAGGAAACATAAGCAGAGCAGACCCATATGGACCCTGTCTTAAGGCTGATATGGGTGCATGAAGCCAGGATAACTCTTAGCCCAGACTACATCACAAACAACATAGTTGCTCCACCCAGGGCTTTGTCATTCACCCTCTGAGCAATACATTTACTATCAAGGGACACACAGGAAGAACTCTGGGTACCTGGAACTTTTTTTAGTAACTCTGGATTTAGGAGTTTTATTCCAACATAAAAATACAGGTACAACTCTTCTGCCTCCTGACCACAATGCCCCTATATGTGTAAGTATCTTGAACTTTACTCATATTGAAAGTATCCTTTTAACCAATAGCTTTTTTCCTGTCATTGGTAAATTTCTGTTTTCCCTTCCTGTAGTTAACTTATATTTTGATTAATTTTTTAAAAGTTGGCTAATACTTATATAAATAAAAATACACCTCTTCCATCATTAATTCTGTACCAGCTATTCATATTTTCCTGAATTGAGAGATTTGGGGTTTTTTTACTTAATTTTGCATAGCAGAAAATAATTGATTTTTATTTTTGCTCATGGTCTTGTCACTGATGTTTGGGTAAATATCTTTGAAAACATACTACTAATAAACTTATTTTTAACAGCTCTTTTTCAGCCCTCCACTTCAATATGCTCTTTTATTTTTGACATTAAATTTTTTTAAAATATCAAAATAAGTCAATATTTCAAAAATTGCTATTTAAGTTAAGTGACATTTCTATGGCTACACTTTTGTCCATGAACCAAAGATTCTATTTTCTTTGGTTTTCCTTTTGTCTACAATCCTTTCTACATAGTTCAACTTCAGGGACACCATAAGGAATGAGTGTCTCTGAAAGGTATGACTGGTGGGTGGAAAGGCCAGAGGGGGAAGACAGAGGAGATGCTATAGACTTACATATTTTGTGTGAGTCTATGAACCTGCTTCAGTTAAGTTTCCCACCCATCACCATCCTCTGAAATTATGGAAGGTCCCCAAATTTTACCCTGTCAAATTCAATAATCAATATGAATCTTGCTTACCTATGTTCTCAGCAACATTTTACAAAGTGGATCATGCATACCTGGGAACCCACTGTATGGGAAACCATAGTTGCCAATAATACATCTGACAGGAGGTTAATTTCCAAAATATATAAAGAACTCTTACAACTCAACATCAGGGAGACAAAGAATCCAAATAAAAAATGGACAAAGGACCTGAATAAGCAATTCTCCAAAGAGGACATACAAATGGCCAATGTACATGAAAAAGTGCTCAACATCACTATCAACAGAGACATGTTAATTAAAACCACAATGAGATATCACCTTACACTTGCCAGAATGGCTATCATCAATAAATCAACAAACAAGTGTTGATAAGGATGTGAAGAAAAGGGGACCCTAGTGCACTGTTGGTGGGAATGCAGACTGGTACAGTCATTGTGGAAAGCAGTATGGAGATTCTGCAAAAAATTTAAAAATTAAAATGCCTTTTGACCTAGAGATCTGGAAATATATCCTGAGAATATGAAACACCAGTTCAAAGGAACATACACACCCCTAAGTTCACAGCCCCATTACTTACAATAGCTAAGATCTGGAAACAGCCCAAGTGTCCAACAAGTACATGAGTGGATAAAAAATCTGTGGTGCATTTTCTCAATGGAATTCCATGTAGCTCTAAAAAAGAAGAAACTCATACCCTTTGCAACAACATGAATAAGCCTGAAAAATATTATGATAAGCAAATTAAGCCAGTCAGAGAAAGACAAATACCATATGATCTCACTCATAAATGAAATCTAATGAACTAAATAAACTTATGAACAAAATAAAACCAGATTCATGGAGACATAGAACAGACTGACAGATCTCAGAGGGGAGACATGGGAGTGGGGTGGAGGGGACTGGAAGAGATTAGCCAAAGAACGGGTATGTGTATATGTATAACCAATAGATACAAACAATAATGGGATGGAGCTAGAGTATGGGGTGGGGGTGGAAGTGGCAGAGGCTAGGTGGAAGGGGGCAAGAGAGGAGGAAAATTGGGACATCTTTAATAGCACCAACAATAAAAAATAAATTAATTACTTAATTAAAATATGATGACTCAGTTTACAGGACACCATTCTGTCATTTTTTCTTACTTCTCCTGGTGACTCCTTTGCAAGTCCCCTTTGTTGTTTGTCATATTGATCTCCAGATTTTGGGTGCTCTAGGGCTCAGCCTTCAGACCCTATTTAATCTTGCATTTTTTATTTTCCAGATGATTTCATACAACCGATGCTTTAAATTGCATCTATTCACTGGTGAAGCTCACATTTATTTCTTTACCCATTACCTTGAAACTGGATTCCACTCTCAAATATCAAATTTTTGATGTCTCCACTTAAATGTTTCAAATTTAATATATCCAATATTAACTCTTGATTTTTCTTCTCAAACCTGTTTCTCCCATTTTCCTGTTGTTTAGTAAATAACAGTTTACTCAGTTGTTCAGGCCAAATGCCTTAGATTCACTTTTTTACTTCAACCTTTTGTCTCCCATGCACCTCCAATTGTTTATAAGATCCTGTCACCTTCAAGTTAGTAATTATTTTAGCACAGGCTACCATAACAAAATATCCTAGAAGTGATGGCTTAAGCAACAGAAATTAATTTTCTCATAATTGTAGAATTTGGAAAGCACAGGATCAAGGTCCCAGTAAGGTAGGTTCCATTCTGAGGTCTCTGATCCTTTTTTCTTAGGGTATTAAGTTCATCACAAGGGACCCACCTTCATTACCAAATTAAAACTTAATTACTTCCAAAAAACCCCATCGTCTAATGCCATTGCATTGGAAATTAGATCTTTAGAGTATGAATTTGGAGGGATACAATCATTCAATCCATGATAATAATATATAATAAATCTCACCACCACCATTGATTTTCATGTTAATGTAATATACTTGTGTTGACAGCAGTGAAGGTCAGTCAGAAGGGGTGTTTAGGCAGTTTATATACACTGAATGCACCTAGAAGAATCAATGGAATGTGGGCTACCAGACAGTATTTGTAATGGTGAGCAGTAGCCAGCATCCTAATAACTGTCTTTGTAGGAGCAGCAGGGGCAGCAATATGGTGTCATTACTAAGTTACTTGAAAACATTTTTTTCTGGTCAGCAAGAGAAATTACTTTTCTATCATTTGTTTCTTGTTTTATGTGAATGAATTTGATGTGTGAATTTGATTATTGAGGTGCTAACAGGTCTGTAATAACAATGAGTTATTGCATTGGGCTTTTTGTCTTCATCTTCAGGTATTTTTAGGAGTAACTGAATGGTCATCTGAGTCAATAAATCTAACCAATCAGGCATGTTCATTTGGAGGGTAGGGAAGGAAAGGGGCACGAGATAGCAAGCCATCACGAATAACTCCAAAATTGTTGGCATAAAAAGTTGAGTAGATAAGTGTGACATTTACTAGAATTGGAACACTGAGAGAACACAGAAAGTCATATTATGAGAAGAAAAGTCTGTCCAGAAGCCACTAAGGCTGTTTTGAGAATTTAATATGATACTGCTTGCAAGGGGTCCTAATAAAATGTGTTGCACAATATCAGTATTGATGATGATAATGATGATTACTACCTCACAGTCATGGTATTCCAATTGAACAAATATTTTAGAACCACTCCTACTATGTTCATATGCATATTAAACACTACCAAAATGTTTCTAGTTTTCTAGCCTATGTTTTGGTCTTAAATATAAATGTTAGTGTTAATTCTTCTGTGTTCCCTGATATCTCAGTTTTGGCTCTTTCTCATTTCACCAAGATAAACATAGCCAAACATTTTCTTCCAAAATATATCCACAGTGTAACCAATGGTTTTCCTGCAGACAGATTCTCAGATCACCAAGCAAAAACTAAAAGATGTAATATAAACAAAAGCAACTCTATTTATAAAAATTCAGTTTAAATTTGAACAGAGGAAGAATGAGTCAACAACATTCACTATCAACAGATGTTGTTAGAGGCTCACTAAAATGAAGATTCATAGGAACCAAAGAGAATATGATTTGGTGCAAGGAATAAGTAATAGAAAATTTATTAATGTAATCATAAAATAATGACAAGGTAGTTTTATACATGAATCACACAGAAAAACTCCATCTTATCAGCCATAGTGTTGGGCATGTTTGTTATCTCTCTGCTTACTTTTGGTGATTATCATTGTTAACAAAATTAAGTATACAGTATACCTAATGCCACAGATGTTTGAGGACTACCACTTCCCTGAGTATTTGTGATTTCAGACTCTTCCTGTTGTTACTACTTCCACTGGCCTCTTTATTGTCCTGACACTAAACCAGCTGCCTTGTATAGAAAATAGCAGAAATATTTGTAATTAGACAAATCTAATGATTGGTTATTTTGAAAACATTTCAGAAACTGTTTACCAGGGGAGATGTACAGACTTAACTTTGATGTTACGGGTTATGTTCAAGGACTGAATGCAAGAGCTAAGTATTACATAATGTCTTAAAATTTCCTGCTGTGTCATTCAGCTATGTCCTCCATGCAGGAGCTCTTAGGGGAAAAAGGAAATGTCACAACCTCAGTTTCCTTTCCCCCTGTGTTTTATTGGTGGGTTCTACAGGTATCAGAATTATGAATCTAGGGTTGTATGAGGAGAAGCACATTAGCTTTGGGGACTGCAAGTTTTGAACAAGTCCTAACAGAACATGTTTCTCAACTGTGATGTGGGAACTTACTAATCCAGAAGAAACAACTTTTGAAAAATTAAAAATAATGAAAAAACTATTAATTTATGATAAAGCAAACTTTGCAAATAATTTATTGTTAGCTAAGTAAAAGAACTTCTAATCATATTAATTAGGCCAGATTAATTTTCTTTTTATTTTGTTTCTTAGCTTCTCATATATCTATATAGTTGAATGGTTATTTCCAAGGGTAGTGAAACATTTAAATAAAAGATTATTATAGGAACAGGGATGAAATCTTTTTGGGTAACTGGGTAGGTAATAGAGATAAATATATACAAACATATAAATGCATGTAAATATATAGGTATAAATATAGATGGGTAAATATATATGTGATTAGATCATATGTATAAATCAAAGGACTATATAGATAATTCTGATCTTGAAGAAATATACAAAATGGAAGTTACTACATAAGGTCATGGAGAGTACACCTAAAACACTCACTCTGGTTCCTGAAATACAGCTGTCTTAACCATTTTTATTAAATTAATAAGAAACAAATAAAGAACAGACTTCAACATAAGCCAAAAATAGAATATATTGTTCATAGTGTTAGTAGTATCTGGAGGAGTATGAGACATAATAATATGTTCATTGTAAATAACCTGAAAACTAAGGTAAAAACAATCCCACTCTTTTCCTGAGTGTAATAGTACACTTTGATGTATTGTATGATGTTTGTCAATATTTAAATACTTCTTGAAAATGGATTTGTTCTATAGCTTTCTTGGGAACATGATACACAGCTAATCAAAGTACAGTTCTGGGGAAAATGCTCTTACTGTGATTCTTAGTAATATAATACCCACTATCTTTTTCTCATTTGGAAAATGTGGGAATTCATGGGCCATGAGCATTTGCAATCATTTTAAGAATACTAGGAAAAGAGTGGAGGGAAGATGGTGATGGGGTAGGAGGGAGCAGATTCCACTTTGTCCTACACATGGGAGAAAAACCTAGCTGATCTACAGAGGAACAGAGCAAACATCCAACAGTACCCCAGCATATATGCAAATAAGACACCAAAAATTGCAGCTGACCCTGGAAAACCAGATGGTAAAGAGAGTGCTTCAGGACAATAAGGTCCCAGGGACTAGCTTGGGAGGAGGGCGGATGCAGCCTTAGGCCCAATGCCTGCCCCCAGGTCTGCCACAGAGTCCTTAGGAGAGAGCCAGGTCAACTGCTCCCTTCCCCTCTGGCCAATCAAGGTTTAAACAGCACTGGGAGAGACCTGGTTGCTTGAAGTCGCAGAGAGGGGAATAAAGACAAAGTGGCAAACACATAAGAGGTGTGATCACCCTTGGGGCCTGTGGACACCAGCTTGGGAGAGTTGAGAGTCTTGCAGTGACAGGCATTGACCCCAATAGTCACTGGTCTGCCTGGAGAATTGGGCTGTACAGAGAGGCAGGTGTAAGTGAGTAGGAGGAGTTTCTCAAAAGAAAAACTATTTAGGGAATTCTCCTGCAACGGCCACTCCAGACACCTCCCCACCCAGCCAGGCAGCAATCCCGAGGTTGCTAGGAAGTTTGCGCAGAATGCCCTGCACATCCCCACAATGCTGGGAAGAGCAAACACCCAAACCCGTGGGACCAAGACACCAGGCTGAGTGTGCATTCTCCCACACTCCAGCCCACAGCACTAACCCTGGTAACCCCAGAGAAAGAGCATTCTCAGTAAGAACTGATTCCCATACTGAAGCGCTGAGAGGCACCACATTAGCTCTGGGGAGAGTGCTAGCAAGACCGGCTGAGTGCAGATCAGGAAGGGAGAAAAGCCATACCAATTGCCCCTCAGCTTGCTGCAGCCAGCAAGACCAGAAAAATGGTCTGGCCAGTCTGAAACCAACAAGAGGGTTTTTTTTTTAATAATCTTTTATTTTTTAATTTTTATTACTGTTATATTATTCATTACCTTTTTCCTCTCTTTCCTTCTTTCTTGTTTTATTTCTTCTTCCTTTCTTTCCCTTTTTCTCTCTTCTTTCTCCCTTCTTCTGCTTTTTGTTTTTTAATACCCACAAGTGAGACAAATAAAAAAAAACTGGAAATGTGAAAAGATCAGTGTCAGACCCAAAGAGGGGGCATCCCAACAGTTGAAACAGTGAGATAAAATTCACTTTGCTATTAGAGAGGACCTGCAAGTTATTGCATATTTGTATTATTATTTTTTCATTATTCTTACATCTTTTATTTTGATAGTATTTTTGTATTCCTCTTCCTTCTGTTTAGTCTCCTTTGCTTGCTTGGTAATATTGTATCATTTGACAGGTTTCCTCTGTTCTCTCTTTCATAGTGTATTGCTAATATACTGTCCTTCACTTCACTTGCATTCCTTTAGCACAATACTCAAGGTCCTATACTCCCTATTATTGTTATCCAGATTACACAGATACTGTCATATGATTCTTGCTCTAATACTATTGTAAATAATAGCTGTTCCATACGATTGTAAATACTTCACAACACCTCTCCAGGATCTTAGCCCACTTCACAATTACCTGAACTCTATTACTGTAGTGGTTAACTCTATTCTCCCACACACTATTTACACACCTATTTACTGCCCTTTACTCTCACCTTACCTAACAATCTGACCTCCCACAACCTCACTGCTTTCTAGATCCTACTCAAAATCCTGCCCTCCCCAACAAAAGTCTTGTCTTCTTTCCAATCTTTATAAAAAGTGGCTAGTGGGGTGGAAGATCAAGGTACCACTATCTATAGCCAAAGGATCTCCTATCTTATCTCCACCAGTTGCTACTGTAAATATCATAGAATACTCTCTTGCTCTCTTAAACAGTTGATGACAGAAAAGAGTAGGTAGAAGCAATAAATACCTGGATACCCACTGAAAAAGGAAATCCAAGAATGTAGGAACCACCAACAGATAAAACCAGAAGACAGTAAAGGAGGGACCTCAATCCAGGACCTATCTGGAAATACAACTAAATAGTGGAGAAACTATCCAGTACAAACAACTGAAAAAGAGCAACAGAGAATTCTCAAAACCTTGTACACACAGAAGAACCAGCTTCAATACAACCTGCTCTCACCAGCACAACAAAATGCAAGAGGTGGTAGACAGAGTGACCCTCAGTTAACCAGCTGGAGGGAAGAACCCACCCAATAACAATCAAAACCCAAGGACAAACAGAGCCAACTTAAATGACAGCCCTAGACTACTCAGCTGGGGAGATCAAGGAGACTGAACCACTGAATCTCACAGGTATTCTACCACAGAACTTCAAACCATAAATGCAGGGAGCCAGAACATATCAATTCACGAAGCTGGGGCTAACAAGAAGAGTCTCACAAACAATGGGAAGACAAAGAAACAATCCCCAAATTAAAGGAAAGGAGGAAGCCTTCAAAAGAATGCTAAATAAAATAGAGGCAACTCCACTATCATATATTGAGTTCAAAGCAATGGTTACAGGAAGCTCAATGAGCTCACAATGAGCTACTAGAAGCTACACAGAAACTGCAATGAACTCACTGCAAACTGTATCAATATGAAAAAGGAAACAGAAACTATCAACAAGGGCCAAGAGGAAATGAAGACTACAATTTCTGAGCTGAAGAACACAGTACAAGGAATCAAGAGCTTGCTCAAGGAAGCAGAGGATTGGATCAGCAAGCTAGAGGACAAAGCAGAAAAAAAACACCCACAGAGAGCAAGAAAAAAAAAGAGGATCAGAAAGAATGAAAGGGGATTAAGGAAAATGCAAGACAATATGAAACGTAATAATATCTGTATAATAGGGATACCGGAAGGAGAAGAAGAAGAGCAAGGGATAGAAAACCTATTTGAAAAAGTAATGATGGAAAAATTCCCTAATGTGATGAGAGAAAAGGTCACACCAATACAAGACATTAAGAGAGTCCCAATGAAGAGGAACCCAAAGAGGCCCACCTCAAGAAACATCATAATTAAAATGGGAAAATTGCAAGATAGAGAGCAGCAAGGGAGAAACAGGAAGTAACATACAAGGGATCCCCAATAAGGTTAGCAGCTGACTTCTCAATGGAAATGCTCCAAGCCAGAAGAGAATGGCAAGAAATATTCCAAGTAATGGGAACCAGAGGCCTGCAACCAAGGCTACTTTACCCAGCAAGGCTCTCAATCAAGATTGAAGGCCAAATAAGGACCTTCCAAGACAAAAGAAGTCTAAAAGGATACACCTCTGCCAAAGCAGTTTTGCAAGAGATGGTAAAGAGACTGCTTTAAGGAAAGAAAGGAAGGGGGGGGGGGGCACAGGTACAAAAATGGCAATGAATAGGTACCTATCAACAATAACCTGAAATATAAATGGAGTAAATGCTCTATTCTCTAATCAAAACACATAGAATAGCTGAATGGATAAAAAAGCATGACCCATATATATACAGTCTACAAGAAATCCATCTAAGGGCAAAAGACCTACAAAGACTGAAAATGAAGGGCTGGAAACAAATTTTCCAAGCAAACAAACAGGGAAAAAAGCCAGGGTAGCAATACTCATAATAGACAAGATAAACGTCCAAAAAAAGGGCCATAAAGAGAGAACCAGAAGGTCACTATGTAATATTCAAGGGAAGAAACCATCAGGAAGACATAAACATTATAAATATATATGCACCCAATATAAGAGCACCCAAATACATAAAGAAAACCTTAGAAGACTTCAGGAAAGATATTGACAGCAGCACAATTATAGTAGGGATTTTAACACCCCATTGTCAAAAATGGACAGATCTTCCAAACAAAATATCAACAAAGATATTGTGGCATTGAACAATGCCCTAGATGAAATTAACTTAACTGATATACATAGAACCCTTCATCCCAAAGAAGCTAAATACACATTCTTTTCAATTGCACATGGAACATCTTCAAAGATATACCACATGATAGGACACAAAACAAACCTCAACAATTTCAAGAAAATTGAAATTATACCAAGCACTTTTGTTACAGGGTGCAGCCAAGAGGGGGGACCCCAAATGGGCATTTAAAATGGGGTCCAGAACTCAAGGTGTCTAGGAGATTTTAGGATGTCTTCACCCCCCTCCCCAGGTGTGGGTTGGGGGAAGGGACAAATGGAGCAGGGCCACTGAGAGCTGTTTTGCACAGCAACAGCCTTGCAGCTAACCTCTGGTGTGGTCATTTAACATATCTATAGCCTTTGGCTGGTCGCTTAGGTATGTTAAATAGCTGTGGCCATGCCCTGAGCCAGGGGAATGGAAGTAACTTCCCCACCAAGATGTGACTGGGGGCAGGTCCCCTGAGCTACAGTGCCTGCATGGGAGTTTGGAGAAGATTGGCTCCAGGACATGGGGCCACACCTGCCCATACTCATGATGGCAGTCCAGTAAAGCTGGAAGGGTATGAGTTCTGGCATGAGAAGCCGAGTGTGGGAAGAGTCAGAAATGGGGCTGCAGAGGAAAATTGGCAAGGGGATTTAAACCGAGATGCAGCAGCCATTAAGGGAGAACCATGTGCAGCCCTGAGAAGGAGAACCATGCAGCTGTGGAAGTGCAGAGAGGATCATGGCAGCCATTGAGAGAGAACCACACAGCTTTAGCAGAGTGAAGACTCCCGCGGCCCTGAGGGAGAGAACCACGCGGCCTTGACAGAGTGGAGACTCCTGCAGCTCTGAGAGAAAGAACCACGTGGCTCTGGCAGAGTGGGGACTCCCATGGCCCGGGGTGAGAAGACCACGTGCTTTTGCCAGAGTGGGGACCCCCACAGCTTTAGGAGATACGATACTCTGGACTGGGCAAAGGGGGAAGGAAGGAAGGACTGTGTCTGTTTGTAGGTATTTTAAGGGACTTTAGGATTTTGGTGAAGACATTAGGTCACTACTTTAAGTCTGTATAGCATTTAATAAACATTTCCTTTCCTTTTCACAAATCTCTGGCATTGAGAAACATCTTTCCTCTGGTGGCGGACATAACAGACCTGGGGGCTTCTTTCAATAATAGGCCCCCCTTGTTTGTTCTGTAACACTTTCTCTGACTACAAGGGATTGAAACTAGAAACCAACCCCAAGGAAAAAACACAAAATACTCAAAATCATGGAGATTGAATAGCATGCTATTAAACAATGAATGGGCCAAGAATGAGATTAGGGAAGCCATCAAAATGTTTCTGTAAAACAAATGAAAATAAACACAACAATCCAAAACTGATGAGATACATTGAAGGCAGTCCTGAGAGGGAAGTTCACAGCTATACAGGCCTACCTAAAAAAGATAGAAAATTTTTAAACAAAAATCCCAACCCTATGCCTACAAGTACTCAAGGTACAACAACAAAGACAGCCTAGACCAAGTAGAAGACAGGAAATAACCAACATTAGAGCAAAATTAAATGGCATAAAGACTAAAAGCACAATTCTAAGGATCAATGAATCCAGGAGCTGGTTCTTTGAAAAGATAAACAAAATCAACAAGCCTTTAAGCAGACTTATCAAGAAAAAAACAGAGAGAACAGAAATAAACACAATCAGAAGTGAAAAAGCAGAGATTACAACTGATGCCACAGAAATACAAAGGATTGCAGGAAATTACGATGAAAAGCTATATGCCAAAAAATTTGAAAACCTAGGTGAAATGGACAAATTCAAACAAAAATATAGTCTTCCAAAACTAAATGAAGAAAAAGCAGAAAGCCTGAACAGATGAATAACAGCAGATGAAATTGAAGCAGTAATCAAAAAAGTCCTGACACACAAAAGCCCTGGAGCAGATGGTTTCACAGGAGAATTCTACAAAGCATTTAAGGAAGAGCTAACCCCTATCCTTCACAGACTATTCAAATAAATCCAAATAGATGGAAGACTCCTAAACTCTTTTTATGAAGCCAGCCTCATCCTAATCCCAAAACCAGATAAAGACACAACAAAGAAAAAAACTTCAGGCCAATATCGCTGATGAACATAGATGCTAACATCCTTAACAAAATACTGGTAAACTGTATCAAACAATACATTAAAAAGATCATACACCATGACCAAGTGGGATTCATCCCAGGGATTCAAGAGAATCAAGAAAAATTCAGTAAATGTAAAACATCACATAAACAATATCAAAGAGAAAAAATCACATGCTCACATCAATAGATGAGTAAAAAGCATTTGAAAAAGTACAGCCCCCATTTATGATAATATCACTCAGCAAAGTGAAAATAGAGGGAGCATTCCTCAACATAATAAAGGCCATATATGATAGACCTACAGCCAACACCACATTAATGGGCAAAAACCAAAATCTTTTCCACTAAGATCAGGAACAAGACAAGGCTGTCCACTTTCACCATTTCTATTCAATATAGTATGGGAAGTTTTAGCCACAGTGACCAGACAAGAAAAGGAAATAAAAGGCATCCAAATCAGAAAGAAGGAAACAAAACTGTCATTGTTTGCAGATGACATGATAATGTACACAGAAAATCCTATAGACTTGGGCAAAAAGCTAATTGACCTAAAAATGAATTTGGCAAAACGGCAGGACACAAAGTCAATATAGAGAAATCAAAGGCATTTTTGTACACCAACAATGAAACAGCAGAAGCAGAAATCAAGAAAAAAATCCCATTCAATAGAGCAAAAAGAAAGATAAAATACCTAGGAATAAACCTAACCAAATAGGTAAAAGACCTATATGCAGAAAAGTACACAACACTGAAGAAAAAATTAAGGAAGACACATACTAATGGAAACATATACCATGTTCATGGATTGGAAGAATTAGCATCATCAAAATGTCCATACTACCCAAAGCAATTTACACATTCATTGCAATACTTATTAAAGTACCAAAGGCATATTTCACAGACATAGAACAAACATTTTAAAAATTTATATGTGTTGGGAATTGCCTGCCTGGTATCAGAAGCTGTAACCCCCACCAAGGCTAAGGCTGAGGGAATGACCTTGGACTGTAACCAGCAAGGAGACAAAAGCTTATCTTCCTGGCAGGAGTGCCACTTCTGCTCCTTTTACTTCATCCATAACTGGCCCCCAACGCTTGGTTGGTTAGCCAATGATGGATAAGATTCCCCAAGGGGGAATGATCTAAGACAGGCACTATCACATGGGAGGCCCCCAAGGAAGGACTTTGGGGGCTACAGCAACAGGGTGATGGACCCTCACCCCTTGGCTTTGACATAGTCTGAGTCCTCGTTGTCTGTGAGAAAATCTCCTAATCTCTTGGCTACCTTACTTCCTTTGCTCCACCTAAGCCTGAAACTATGACAGAGGGTGGTGCAGCTCTGCTGGAAAGGGTGGGTTCCGCAGGTGATCAGACCTAAGAAAGAATATGTAAAATCCTGTCAAACCTGCTTTGTTTAGAATGCTCTCAGCTGAATGATAAGGGTCCAAGGAAGAAGTAAATTTATTCCTCAAAGTTTTACAGCTCTTTAGCTCTTTGACCCTGACTCAAAATAGGCCTTCAGACTTCCTTGTTATCTATTGTTTGATCCTTACTTCCTGGCAATGAGTAATGAGCTTTACCTGAATTCTTATGAAAATGAACCCAATAAAAAGTCTGCTCAGGCGGGAGAACAAGGCACTCTCCCTTAGGGGTGCTCTCCCCTAGGGAGGGTGGCCATGGCACTCCCCACTAGAGAGATTGGCCATTCCGTTCCTACTTCCCCACAGGACCTGGTTGTCTCGGTGTATGTTTTTCTCGTGTGTCGACGAGCCATCTGCAGCGTTCCGCCGTCATTGCCAGTCGGTGACCACAACATATATGGGACCATAAACGGCCATGAATAGCTGCTACAATTTTGAGAAAGAAGAACAAAGTAGGAGGGATCACAATACCTGATACTAAACTGTATTACAAGGCCACTAAAATCAAAACACCCTGGTACTGGCATAAAAACAGGCACATGGACCAGTGGAACAGAACAGAGTGTCCAGAAATAAACCCAAGTATCTATGGTCAATAAATATATGACAAAGGGGGAAGCAACATAAAATGGAGTAAAAATAGCCTCTTCAACAAATGCTTTTGGGAGAACTGGACAGTTATGTGCAAAAACATGAAACTCGAGCACCAACTTATACGATACACAAAAATAAATTCAAGGTGGATAAAAGATTTAAATGTAAGTTATGACACCATTAAAGTCCTAGAGGAGAACATAGGCAGGAAAATCTCAGATATTTCATGCAGCAATATTTTTACTGATATGTCCCCCACAGCAAGGGACATAAAGGAAAGAAGAAACAAATGGGGTCTCATCAAAATAAAAAGCTTCTGCACAGCTATAGAAAACAGTATTGAAATAAAAAGAGAACCAACTGTATGGGGAAACATATTTGCCAATGATACCTCAGACAGGGGTTTAATCTCCAAAATATATAAAGAACTTACATGACTCCACTCTAAGAAAACAAGCAACCCAATTAAAAAATGGGCAAAGGACTTGAACAGACACTTCTCCAAGGAGGACATACAGAGGACCCTGAGACACATGAAAAGATGCTCAATATCACTAGGTATCAAATGGATGCAAATTAAAACCACAATGAGATACCACTCTACACCAGAGAGAATGGCCATCATAAACAAAGCAACAAACAACAAGTCTTGGAGAGGTTGTGGAGAACAAGGGACCCTAGTGTAATGTTGGTGGGATTGCAGACTGGTACAACCACTATGGAAAACAGTACAGAATTTTCTCAGGGAACTAAGAATGGATCTGCCTTTTGACCCAGCAATTCCACTGCTAGGATTATATACCAAGAACCTTGAAACACCAATCCAAAAAAACCTATGCGCCCCAATGTTCATAGCAGCACAATTTACAGTAGCTAAGCATTGGAAGCAACCTAGGTGCCCATCAGTAAATGAATGGATCAAAAAGCTATGGTACATTTACACAATGGAATTCTATGCAGCAGAAAGAAAGAAGCAGCTCCTACCCTTTGCAACAGCATGGATGGAGCTGGAGAGCATTATGCTAAGTGAAATAAACCAGGCAGTGAAAGACAAATGCCATATGATCTCACCTTTAACAGGAACCTCACATGACAAAACAAAGAAACAAACAAAATATAACCAAAGACACTGAAATTGAAAACAGGCTAACAGTGACCAGAGGAGAGAGGGGAGGGAATTTCAGGGTAAAAGGAGAAGGGTTTACAGGAACAAGTATAAAAGACACATGAACAAAAACAAGAGGGGGTGGAAGTGGGGGGGAAGAGGGGAGGGCTGGGGAGGAGGGTTAGGATGGGAGTAAAAGACAGAAAACTATACTTGAACAACAATTAAAATAAAAACTAATAATAAATAAAAATAAAAACAGAAAGAAACTTTAAAAAAATAAAAGAAAGATGGTACTGTAGGAGGGTGCAGCCAGGGGGCTCCCAAAAGAAGGATTTGTAATGGGGTCCAGAATTCAAGATGTCCTGGAAATATTAGAAAAATATATAGGATGTCCTCACCCTCACCACATGTGTGAGTTGGAGGATGGGACACATGGAGCAGGGCCATTGAGAGCTGTTTTGCATAGCAACAGCTTTGCAGCTAACCTCTGGTGTGGTCATTTAACATATCTATAACCTTTAACTGGTTGCATAGATATGTTAAGTAGCTGTGGCCATGCTCTGAGCCAGGGGGATGGAAGGAACTTCCCCCCAAGATGTAACTGGGAGGCAACTCTCCCTAGTTACAGCGCCTATGTGACAGTTTGGAGATGATTGGCTCCATGACATGTGGCCTCCCCTGCACAGACTCATGATGGCAGCCCAGTAAACCTGGAAAGATATTTAAACCCAGGACTCAGCAGCCATTGAAGAGAGGGAGTCATGCAGCTATGGCAGTGGAGAGAGGACCATGCAGCTGTGGCAGTGAGAACCACGTGGCTTTGGCCAGAGTGGGGGACACCCCCCACCCCGCAGCCATGAGAAGAATCACCATGCAGCTTTAGCAAAGAATCACCACGTGGCTTCAGCAGAGAACCACCATGCGACTTTAGCTGGAGATCCCAGCAACACGCTGATGGTGCTGGGAACCAAGGAGGCCTACCAGCCAAGCACAGATTACTGGGAAGAACTGGGAGCTGCCTGAGCCATGGATTTCTATTTCTTTTCCTGAGATATGGTACCCCAGACTGGGAAAAGGGGGGAAGGAAGAACTGTGTGTGTTTGTGGGTGTTTTAAGGGACTTTGGGATTTTGATGAAGACATTAAGTCATTACTCTTAGTCTGTATAACTTGAATAAATAACTCCTTTCCTTTTCACCAATCTCTAACATGGAGAGCTAGAATTCTCTGGCGAAGGGAAAGGTGAACCTAGTACAGGGGGACCCCAGGAGAAACGAGGGTAAATTTAGTAGCATTGTGGGACCCTCTTCCCTTGTGGCCAATCGGGGAGGATCATGGGAGACCACATGCACAGTAGCTTTAATGTAATACAACTACTTGTTCATGTTCAGTAAAAGCCCTCCAAAACTAGTCAGGAAGGATCCGCCCTATAAGAATAGAATCCCTCCAGCCCATGAGGTCAATCTCTGCTTGGAGTTGGCCTGCTCCCATGTTCTCTGCTATAAACTCTGGGTGTTTGGTTCAATTTTTTTGTCCCGATCACCAAGAACCTGGTTACCTGTGCCCACCTGTGACAGTACAGAAGATAGAGAAATGACATTGTGAAAGACTTGAAGTGTGTATTATTGAAGTTCCAGATAAAAAGGAGAGGTCCTGGTACAGGATATAATAGCTGAGAATTTTCAAAACTGACAAAAGATGCAAGTCAAAATTAAAGAAAAATTAACTGCAGACTACAAGCAAATTAAATTAAAAGAAAAAGTACATCTTCAATTAGCAGCATAGTAAAACTGCTAAAAGGCAAAAAAGGAAAATTTTGAAAGCACTCAAGGGGAAACAGGCACATTGTCTTCAAAAGGAGCAACAATGGTCCTGAAAGCTGAATCATCAACAGAAATTATCTAAGTGCGAAGAAAATGAATTAAAAACTTTAACATGCTTAAGGGTTATCATTGCCAATTCAGAATCCTTTATTTAGCAAAAGCAGTCTCTGAAAATAATGACCTTTAGATACACAGAAGCTGGAAGATTTACTGGCAACCAATGTACAAAGAAATAATCAATTATCAAGCAATAGAAAAATGGTAGAAATGTGGAATTGCTGAAATGAATGAACAACAATGAAAATAGTGAATTTATAGGTAAATCTAAATGACTGCTTCTCTACAGAACAATACTTGTAATGTCATATGCTTAAAATATATGTAGAATTAAAGGACATAACATGGATATACTAAAATAGAAGAGGTTTAATGGAATTTGATGAAGAAGGCACTAGAGGAAAACAAAATAACACAGGTTGCTCTTGAAGTATTCTTTTTGTTGATCTTTAATTATATTTTATTCTTTGCTCATGACTTTGAATTATTTTAAACACAACTTTTTTACTTTTAAACATTCTTGTTACAGTGTTTTAAATATGTAATTTCAAGTTTATGTAAACACTGCTTTTTTCTTTCAGAAAAAGAAAACAATTTTAAAAAATTAAAAATAGTTTGCTTTTAAAAATAAATATACATTTTATAGTAGTAAAACTGTAGAAAGGTAGTTTACACCTAAATATTTTTGAGACTCTCAGATGATCATTGGCAAATGCTTTTACTCACAGTAACAAAGAAGAGATGTCTAAAGTGATTAGATATGTTTGGTGTTCTCAAGACTGTGATCACATATGAGGTGTCTAAACCACATACTTCAGATCCCCCCCACCCCTGCTCTGGGCCAGATGCTGAGGAAGCTATTTTTATGTTCAAAGCTGACTTTACAGTAACCTCAGAGGTTAGGCATTCCTAAATTAAACTAAACTATTGTTTGTACATAAAGATAATGTGTTTTATAGTTTCTCTTTAAAAACCAGGAATGTGTCATAAGTATATTTTATTTGTAAATATTTCTCTTGCCTCTATGTCAAAAGGTAAAGAAATATTCACTTTAAGTATAGTGACAGCTCAACTGATTAGGACTTAGCAGACATTCCTCAACTAACATCCTATACAACCATTGATGACACTTTGTTAGTATAAAACAATACTTTCAGGAAAGCAGCATTACTACTTTTGAAATCTTTACTGTTTCCCCTGAAAGCCATTAAACTCTTCTACATTCTACATCATTACCTGTTTAGGGAGGCAATCTACTATGAGCCCTGAGCAGTTCTGAAGGTTCTATTTTTTTAAGTTATTTTATTGTTTTTCAAGTACAGTTGTCTGCACTTACCCCCCACCACTCTCCCCCAAGCCATCCCCACCTCCCTCCCCTGCTTCCACTCATACTCCCTTGGTTTTGTCTATGTGTACATTATAGTTGTTTCTGAAAACCCTTCACCCATTACCCCTATTAGCCCCTCCCATCTCCCCTCTGGTTACTATCCATTTGTACTTAATTTCAATCTCTGTGGTTATATTTTTCTTGTTTGTTTGTTTTGTTGATTGGGCTGCAGTAAAAGGTGAGATCATATGATATTTGTCTTTCACTGCCTGGTTTATTTCACTTAGCATAATGCTTTCCTGTTCCATCTATGCTGTCACAAAGGTTAGGAGCTCCTTCTTTCTTTCTGATGCATAGAATTCCATTGTGTAAATGTCCCATAGCTTTTTGAATCATTCATTTACTGATGGGCACCTAGGTTGCTTCCAGCACTTGGCTACTTTAAATTGTACTGCTATGAACATTGGGGTGCATAGGTTCTTTTGAATTGATATTTTAGGACTCTTAGGGTATAGTCCTAGCAGTGGAATTGCTGGGTCAAAAGGCAGATCCATTTTTAGTTCTCTGAGGAAATTCCATACTGTTGTCCACAGGTGCTGCAGCAGGGTGCATTCCCACCAACAGTACACAAGGGTTCCCTTTCCTCCACATGCTCTTCAACACTTGTTGTTTATTGCTTTGTTTATGATGACCATTCTGATCTGTGTGAAATGGTATCTCATTGTACTTTTAATTTGCATCTCTCTGATGGCTAGTGATGTTGAGCATCTTTTCATATGTCTCTGGACCGTCTATATGTCCTCCTTGGAGAACTATCTGTTCAAGTCCTTTTTTTAATTGGGTGGTTTATCTTCCTGAAGTGGAATCATGTGAGTTCTTCACATATTTTGGAGATCAAACCCTTGTCCAAGGTACCATTGGCAAATATGTTTCCCCGTATGGTTGGTTCTCCTTTCATTTTAATACTGTTTTCTTTAGCTATTTGGAAGCTTTTTGATTTGATGAGGTCCCATTTGTATATTCTTTCTTTTATGTCCCTTGTTGTAGGGGACATATGGGTGAAAACATTGCTGCTTGGAGATTTTCCTGCCTATGTTTTCCTCTTGGATTTTTATGGTGTCACAAGTTATACTTAAGTCTTGTATCCACCTTGAATTTATTTTCGTGTATGGTGTAAGCTCGTGCTCGAGTCATTTTTTTGCATGTAGCTGTCTAGCTCTGTCAACAACATTTGTTGAAGAGGCTATCTTTGCCCCATCTTATGCTTCTTCCCCCTTTATCAAATATTAATTGACCATAGAGACTTGGGTTTATTTCTGGTCTTGTGACAGGACATACAGTGCAGTCACCATTCTCAGATAGCGGTTCAGGACATACTGAGCAGTGGCCATTCTCAGATAGCAGTTATCTCAAGGCTACATGTTAACCCCCACATTCTGCTTCTGTAAAATGGCTTCCTGCCAGCAACTATGCTCTTCCTTCCTCCTCCTTCCGCCTTTGCAGCAGGAATATAAGCAAGCCCCTGCCTGGGCTCGGGGCCCAGAATTTGGAGACTGCCTCCTCTGGGTCCGCATGCATGAATAAAACTCCACTTCACAAACCCCGAAGCCATTTGAGTCATCTTTTCTGTAACAGTCTCTCTGTTCTGTTCCATTGGCATATGTGTCTGTTCTTATGTCAGTACCAGGCTCTTTTGAATACAGTGGCCTTGTAATATAGTTTTGTATCAGGTACCATGATCCCTCCTACTTTGTTCATCTTTCTCAAAATTGCCATAGCTATTTGGGGTTGTTTATGGTTCCATACAAGTTTTTGAAGTGTTTGTTCTATATCTGTGAAATATGTCATTAGTATTTTAATAAGGATTGCGTTGGATCTCTAAATTGTTTTAGGTAAGGTGGACATTTTGATGATGTTAATTCTTCCAATCCATGAGCATGGTACATGCTTACATTTGTTTGTGTCTTCCTTAATTTCTTTCTTTAGTGTTGTGTAGTTTTCTAAGTATAGGTCTTTTATATCCTTGGTCAGGCTGAAATGTCAACAATACTATTTTTAAAGCATGAAAGCAATAAGCAAACAGGTTTGAACACAAAAAGTTAGCTAATATTTTTTTCTATGACTCCTTTTTACTGAAACTATGGATTAGTTCTCTGAAAAGATAATAATTAGGGAACTTGTTCTGCAACAATGGGACTACAGTTTAGCAGCACATATATGTATCTATGGAACTAACAGAAATAGGGTTAATAAGGGTAAAACATAAATATTACATTGAGAATGTAGAAAATGTTCAACAAACAAAAATTAGGAATGGGAAAGATACTGAGAGGTGAAATGTGCCAACTGTTTCATGTCTAATAGCTTAAAGACAAAGATTACACACCACATAATGCTAAAAACTCAGTTATGAAGTACAAGGATAGACCCTAAAAGAGATAATATTGTCTGCAATTAGATGGTAAAGAAAAGAGAGGGGAGGAATAATAAATGAGATAATTTTACAGCTGATTGTAGTTCATAAAATAAAATGGAAACTTTACACTTTAAAGATGTTAAATTTAGTTCTAGAAGATACTGTATAGAGATATTATATATTATAATTAGAATATATTACAAAGATAGTATATATAGTTCTAATTATGCCAGTTACCCCAGATATAGGTCTGGCCTATATAATTTCCTTTTCTCTGAAGAAATTCTTGTAACATTTCCTTCAAGTCAAATGTACTGGCAACAAATTTTTTCACAATTTGTCTAAGAAAGTCTTTGTTTCCTATCACTTTTGTAAGACACCTTTTTGGGGTAAAGGATTCTAGGGCAATAATTTTCTCTCAACACTTCAGATATTTTACTCCACTCTTTAGTCACATGAGTGCACACCAACAGCTCAGGTCTCTGTAGCTGCACACACAAGCTCATGAATAACATCTGCAGTGGAAGTACACACTGCCAGCTATGGGCCCAGCAGATATATGTGTACCCACAGTTGGCCTCGGCTCCAGCCCTCACCACTTCAAAGGTATCTGCAGCCAGCCTCTGCCACTGCATAGGTATTTGCTGTTGACCCCCAGAATTAGTCATGTGCATACCACTGGCTCCACCCACCACTGCTACCTGATCTAGTCTCTCACCACCAGACCTAGAGGCACAGCTAGTCACCAACAAACCTTGCAGTCACAGAGGATCTTCCCAAGATCTCACCACGGAAGACCATGCCATTAATACCATAGACCTCAGATGCCTTAACCATGGAGACATTATAACCATATGTTCCACACTTGGTGTTCCACACCACTAGATCCTGTGTGTCCCCACCTTCATGTAAAGGTATTTTCTTACCAAAGCCAGTCCCTAAAGTCTGGGAGAGGTGAGTGCTTCTTCAAATGCACCAACATCTACATAAGGCTATAGGAATAGGGAAATGTGACACCACCAAAGGAATACAATAAACTTCCAGTAACTGATCTGAAATAAATGGAGATTTATTAACTGCTTGACAAACAATTAAAAATAGCTGTTCCAAAAAAGCACAGTGAGGTACAAGAGAACACAAATAAACAATATAAAACAAATAAAGAACCAATACAGGAACAAAATGATAAGTTCAATAAATATTAGAAAATATAAGAAGATCCAAACAATTTTTGGAACTGAATAATGCAGTGAGTGAACAAACACATTAAATAGAGTTTCAGCAGCAGCCTCAATCAGACAGAAGAATCTAAAACTTCCAGAGGTCATTTGAAGTTGTACACTTAGAGGAGGGGAAAAGTAAAAATGAAAAGAAGTAAAGAAAACCTGTGGACTTAACTAAGAAAAGAAACAATATTCACATTATGGAAATCTCATAAAGAAAATAAAAACAGAATGGGATGGAAAAATTATTAAGCAAATAATGGCTAAAAATATCCCAAATGTAGAAAGAGATAAGGACATTCAGGGTCATGAAGCTCAAAGATCCTCATCAGGTTCAATTCAAGGAAGATACATTATAATAAAGCTATGAAAAATCAAAGACAAAGAGAAAATCTTGAAGGCAGCAGCAGAAGAGAAATTCATCTCACATGAGGGAATGGCCACTTGACTATAAGCAGATTTTTTCAGCAGAAATCTTACAGGTCAAAAAAAGTTGTGAAGGAAAGAATAGCTGGCAACCAAGTGTGTTTTGCCCTGCAAAGCTTTCTTGTGAATACAAGAAGTTCTAAAGGAAGTTCTTCAGGATGAAAAAAAAGAATGATAATTAGTAAAATAACAAGAAAATATAAAACTTACTGGTAAGACAAATAAATATAAAAGTTAGACATTCTAATCCTGTAACAATAGTGTTTTAATCACTAGTAACTTTAATATAAAAAGTAAAAGGACAAAGAATTAAAAATAACTAAAGCTACAATGTTTTTTAATGAACACACAGCATAAAAAAGACATAATCTGTGAAATCCAAAACAAAATGAGAGGAGATAGAAGTGTTGAGCTTGTATTTGAAGAGAAAATTGTAATCACCTTAACATAGACTGTTAACAATATGATTCAGAGTTTATATGTTTCACAGTATGTACACTGTAAACTAAAAGTACCCATCAGTAAATGAATGGATCAGAAAACTATGGTACATTTACACAGTGGAATTCTATGCAGCAGAAAGAAAGAAGGAGCCCCTACCCTTTGTGACAGCATGGATGGAACTGGAGAATATTAAGCTAAGTGAAAGAAGCCAGATGGTGAAAGACAAATACCATATAATCTCACTTTTAAGTGGAACCTAATCAACAAAACAAACAAGCCAAGCAAAATATAAACAGAGACATTGAAATTAAGAACAAATTGACAATAACCAGAGGGGAGGTGGGAGGGAATAATGTAGGGGAGGAAAGGAGAAGAGTTTTCAAGAACATCTGTAAAGGACTCATGGACAAAACCAAGGGGGTTGAAAAGTGGGGATGGTTCAGGTAATGGGGAGTGTGTGTGGGGGGGTGGGGGAATGGAGACAACTGTATTGGACAACAATAAAAAAATAAAGACATAAAAATAAATTTAAAAAAATTAATAAATAATAGACATTTTGCCCTAAAAATAATAATAAAATAAAATAACATTCTTCAAATATCTGTTGTAGTCAAATTGATAATACACTGATTTAATGCAGTACCTATCAAAATTCCAATGGCAGTTTTTCACAGAAATACAATTTTGGGTTGCCAGAAAAAAAAATAGAGGACACTCAGTTAAATTTGAATGTAAAATAAACAATGGCAATGGGTTATTTTTTAAGTATATGTATTTCCCATGCAATATTTGGGACATACTTATACTAGAAAAGTATTCATCGTTTATCTGAAACTTAAAATCAATCAAAAGCATTGTATTTTTAATTGCTAAATCTGGCAATGTTAGGGAGGATAGCTGAGTAATCTATAACACTGTTTAACCACAGGGTGGGGCATGTGGAGTACTCATTGGTAAACATGAGAGAAGCTGGAGGAGGTCCTTTCCTGCACCATTTTATGGTTTCTGAATTTAAACCATGGAAACACTACCTATTAAAATAATATAACTAAATATAAGCAAATACAAATAGATAAAGCTAAATAACCCATATTGAGGAACTACTAAAAGCCACTAACCATTTAATGAGATTTCATTTATATTCTGTTCATAGTGATTCCACACCCCATTTATCAGACTGTAATTTGAAAGTGTGTGTCCACAAATCAGGGAAAGTTGAAACGTTCTGTGATTTTTTTAAAATATATATTTAAAGTATCTTACCTTACCCTGGGTTTCTTATTGTTCCTATTTCAGCAGTAGAAAAAAACTATGAATTATCTGAGATCTTGGATAGAGGATAAAAGTGTTATATAGTATTATACTTTTATAATGATTTTTGAGTGTACAGTTTACTGGCATTAATTACACCCACAATGTTAACACTATCTATTCCAACAAATTTTATTATCCAAATGGAAACTCTGAAACTGTTAAACAACAACTTATTTCCCCTGTCCCTGGTCTTGTTATTTTGTTAATTGACCACCTCTTTACTCCTTTGGTAGTCTCAAGCCAATTTTTGTTTTAATAAATTTACATACTATTATTCTCTGATTAAACAGCCCACTTCCCATTTCAGTACGTTTATTTTATTTTTAAATTTTGATTACTGTATTAGCTCTTTTACTTTCCTAGATTAACTTTATTTTTATTTTGTGTTTTTTTTTAATTTTATTTTAATGATTATGCTATTACACTTGCCCCAATATTCTCCCCGCCCTTTGTCCCTTCCACTCAGCACCTCCCAGTCCTTCAGGCAATGTTGACACCATTGCTTACAGTACTACACATTTTTGTTAATAGTACACCATTGCATATTCTTTTTACAAACATTTTTGTTGTTCAAGTACAGTTTTCTGCCTTTTCTCCCCACCCTTTCCCACCACCCCAGTCCTCTCCACCCCTGTTTTCACCCCCCCCCCCATTATTGTCCCTGGAACCTTTATACTTGTTCCTGCAAATCCTTTACCCTTTTCCCCTATAACCCCCTTCCCTCTCCCCTCTGGTCACTGTCAGACTGTTCTCAATTTCAGTATCTTTAGTTATATTTTGCTTGCTTGCTCATTTTGTTGTTTAGGTTCCTGTTAAAGGTGAAATCATATGGTATTTATCTTTCACTGCCTGGCTTATTTCACTCAGCATAATGCTTTCCAGTTCCATCCATGCTGTCACAAAGGGTGGGAGCTCCTTCTTTCTTTCTGCTGCATAGAATTCCATTGTGTAAATGTGCCATAGTCTTTTGATCCATTCATTTACTGATGGGCACCTAGGTTGCTTCTAGCACTTGGGTATTGTAAGTTGTGCTGCTATGAATATTGGGGTGCATAGATTCTTTTGGATTGGTGTTTCAGGGTTCTTAGGATATGATCCTAGCAGTGAAATTGCTGGATCAAAAGGAAATTCCATTTTTAGATCTCTGAGAAAATTCCATACTGTTTTCCATAGTGGTTGCACCAATATGCAATCCCACCAACAGTGCACTAGGGTTCTCTTTTTTCTCCACAACCTCTCCAACACTTGTTTGTTGCTTTGTTTATGATGGCCATTCTAACTGATGTGAAATGGTATTTCCTTGTGGTTTTAATTTGCAACTCTCTGATAACTAGAAATACTGAGCATCTTTTCAAATATCTCTGAACCATCTATATGTCCTCTTTGGAGAAGTGTCTGTTCAAGTCCTTTGCCCATCATTTAATTGAGTTGCTTGTCTTTTTAGAGTGGAGTTGTGTGAGTTCTTAATATATTTGGGAGATCAAACCCTTGTCTGAGGTACGATTGGCAAATATGTTTTCCCATACAGTTGGTTCTCTTTTCATTGTAATACTGTTTTCTTTAGCTGTGCAGAGGCTTTTTATTTTGATGAGACCCCATTTGTTTAGTCTTTCTTTTATGTCCCTTGCTCTAGAGAACATATCAGTGAAAATATTGCTGTGTGGAATATCTGAGATTATCCTGCCTATGTTCTCCTCTAGGACTTTAATGGTGTCATAACTTACATTTAAATCTTTTATGCACCTTGAATTCATTTTTGTGTACAGTGGAAGTTGGTGCTCAAGTTTCTTTCTTTTTTTTTTTTTCATTTAGCTGTCTAGCTCTCCCAATACCATTTGTTGAAGAGGCTATTTTACTCCATTATATGCTGCTGCCAACTTTGTTGAATATTAATTGACTGTAGAGACTTGGGTTTATTTCTGATCTCTCTCTCTTATTTCATGGGTCTATGTGTCTGTTCTTATGCCAGTACCAGGCTGTTTTGATTACAGTGGCCTTGTGATACAGTTTGATATTAGGTATTATCATCCCTCCTATTTTACTCTTCTTTCTCAAAATTACTGCAGCCAATCAGGTCATTTATGGTTCCATATAAATTTTTGAAGTGTTTGTTCTATGTCTGTGAAATATGCCATTGGAACTTTAATAGATATTACATTAAATCTATAAATTGCTTTGGGTAGTATGGATATTTTGATGATGTTAATTCTTTGAATCCATGAACACAGTATATGTTTCCATTTGTTTGTGTCTTCCTTAAGTTCTTTCTTCAGTGTTGTGTGGTTTTTTGAGTACAGGTCTTTTACTTCCTTGGTTAGGTTTATTCCTAGGTATTTTTTTTTTCTTATTGCTATATCAAATGGGTTTTTTTCCTGATTCCCATTTCTGATATTTCATTATTGGTATAGAAAAATGTCTTTGACTTCTGAGTATTGACTTTGTGTCTTGCTGTTTTGCCAAGTTCACTTATTAGGTCGAGCACTTTTTGGTGGAGTCTATAGGATTTTCTATGTACTCTACCATGTCATCGGCAAACAATGACAGTTTTGCTTCCTCTTTTCCAATTTGGATACCTTTTATTTCCCTTTCTTCTCTAATTTCTGTGTCTAGGACTTCTAACACTATGTTCAATAGAAGTGGTGAAATTGGACAACCTTGTGTTGTTCCTGATCTTAGTGGGAAAGTTTTTAGTTTTTGCCCATTGAGTATGATGTTGGCTGTAGGTCTCTCATACATGGACTTTATTATATTGAAAAATGCTCCCTCTATTCCCACCTTGCTGAGTGTTTTTTCATAAATTGGTGCTTTACCTTATCAATTGCTTTTTCTACATCTAGTGATATGATCATGTGATTTTTGTCTTTGCTTTTGTTTATGTGATGTATTACATTGTGAATATTGTATCATCCTTACATCCCTGGGATGAAACCCACTAGGTCATGAAGTATGATCTTTTTAACGTATTGTTGGATGTAGTTTGCCAATATTTTGTTGAGGATTTTAGAGTGTATATTCATCAGCAATATTGACCTGCAGTTTTCTTTCTTTCTTATGTTTTCCTTTGGTTTTAAGATTAGGATGGTGCTGGCTTCTTTAAAAGAGTTTGGGAGTCTTCCATCCTCTTGGATTTTTTGGAATAGATAATCCAGACTATTCTTGATGATGAAAAACTTAGGTCCTTATCCTAATGAGCAAGCATAACATAAATTATTCAAGTGATAAAAAATTTAGATTAGGTTATTCTTAATTTTTTGGTCTTTCATTTTAAAAAAATATTATGAAGTTAACACATGAATACTTAACTCTTCCTCCCTTCTAAATCATTTTTATATTCTATTACTGTTTTCCCAATTTTCCCCCTTTGTCTCCCTTCATTCATCCCAACCCCTACTCCCACAGTCAATTCCCACACTGCTGCCCATATCCATGGGTCATTCATACATGGTATTTTACCAGTCCCTTTCCCTTTTTTCCACCATTTTCCCCTCCCCTCTGGTCACTGTCAGTCTGTTTCATGTTTCCAAACCTGTGGTGGAACTGGAGAATATTAAGTGAAATAAGCCAGTAGGTGAAAGACAAACAGCATATGATCTCACCTAGAAGAGGAACCTAATGAACAAAGTAAAGTAATGAACAATATAGAACCACAGTCATGAATAATTAACTTTTGACATGAATATCTTTATTGTATTACTTACTTTAAAGTTAATTTTTTTAGATAGGAAGGTATGATAAAATTACAATCTGAGGCTCTTTAACCAGTAGAAGTATAGATTGAATATCTATCTCTTTCTCTTGTGATTTTATTTTTTAAGTATAAGTAAATGACTTGTTTTAGGGAATACAGTAACATGAATTAGAAGAGATATTTTAAGCAGAAAATGTTTAAAGATATTAATGCTGGGAAAAATTGTAGGACAACTGCCTTGGGCCAGTGGCTAGTTGGTTAGGGTGTTGTGCCATACACTTTAGAAGATTCATTCCTGATCAGAGCACATAACTAGGCTGAAAGTTTGATCCTCAGTCATTGTGTGCATGGGTGGCAATTGATATATGTTGCTCTTTCACATCAATGTTTCTCTCTCTGTCTCTCTCTCTCTAAAATAAATAAACATACCCTTAGATGAGAAGTTTTTAAAAGGTGTTAAAAAATCTGTAGGGCAGACAAGGTAGAGTTCTTCATTATTCTGCATTTTGAAAGTGGAGTTCATAAAAATGTCATAGACATAGTCCTAATTGACTGAGGGATGTCCAACTTCCAATCTTATGTCATGTATCCTCAGACTTTTTTGACAAATGGACAAACACAGCACATATTGTAAGCAGCTATTAGAACCCCCCTTACATCTGTTCTACAGAGACAGAAGACTGCAGGTTTATTACAATCTATTTAGAAAATATGTACACATTTATTTCTAATCAACAGGATTATGGAACAAGAATATAACCTTAAAATTCCAAGTGAAAGATTTTATGAAAAGTAAAAGTTCATAAATTTATCATTGTTTTCAATATATATTTTATTTTCAACTTTTGTTTGATTTTATTTTTCAAATAAAAGAAAAAAGCAACAGTGTTTCTATATTGTTTGTTTTTTAAAGTAAAATCAAAAGAAAAATACAATACAGAGTAGAAATTTCTATAAATGAGGCACTCGAATTCTTAGTTTCGTATGCATTTTTTTCTGTCTGATATTATAATAAAAAATAGTTTTGGTCTTTCTTAAAATTTCTCAGTCTTAATCATGATGATATTTGCAATATTTCAAATGAGAACCATATGTTCTTCTCAAACCTACTTAACAGTGGTATCCAGATGTTTGAACACAGTATGAGAGAGCTCCAACAGCTTGCCCCAACAGTTAAGCATAATTCTGACTACTAATTAGCTCTCACAATCAATATTCACCTTGGTTAGTTAAAGAAAAAGAAAAATCCACTTTTAGTAACATAGATGCCTGAGACTCAAAATTTTTATCAATGTTAAAAGATGACAAACTTTCTTAGAAGTAGACAAAATACCTTTTAAAATATTTATTGAGTTCAGATGAGTTATGAAAACCAGTGTCTTGATTGTAATTATACTAAAGTCTGAGGAAAATTCACAATAATTTTACTATAGTTGATAATTTCCTTTAATTTCATAGTTGATAATTTCTTTTAATTTATTATAGTTGACACCTAAGGTTCCACGTCTTACTATGTAACAGCACACATAGACAAAAACTAAGGCCCAAATGAAATAACAGATCAGAGCTCCAGAAGAAATATGACTAAGCATGAAGAGAAAACCAACCTATCAAATGAAGAGTTCAAAACATTTATAATCAGGATGCTCACAGGAATGGTTGAGCATGGTTGCAAAATAGAGGAAAAAGTGAAGGCTATGAAAAGTGAAATACAGGCAAATGTACAGGGAATCAACAGAAAAGGGAAAGAAATTGAGACTCAAATCAACAGTTTGGAACAAAAGGAAGAAATAAGCATTCAGCCAGAACACGATAAAGAAACAAGAATTCAAAAAAGCCAGGAGAAGCTTAGGAACCTCTGGACAACTTTAAATGTTCCAACATTCACATCATAGCAGTGCCAGAAGGAGAAGAGGAAGAATAAGATATTGAAAACTTTTTTGAAAACACAATGAAGCAGAACTGCCCTAATCTGGCAAAGAAAATAGACTTCCAGGAAGTCCAGAAAGCTCAGAGAGACCCAAAGAAGTTGGACCCAAGGAAGCACACACCAAGGCACATCATCATTACATTACCCCAGATCAAATATAAGGAGTGAATGGTAAAAGCAGCAAGAGAAAAGGAGAGAGTTACCTACAAAGGAGTTCCCATAAGACTATCAGCTGATTTCTCAAAAGAAATCTTACAAGCAAGAAGGGACTGGAAAGACATATTCCAAGTCATGAAAGGTAAGGACCTACATCCAAGATTACCATATCCAGAAAAGCTATCATCTAGAATGGAAGGGCAGATAAAGTGCTTCTCAGATAAGGTCAAGTTAAAGGAGTTTATCATCACGAAGCCCTTATTATGTGAAATATTAAAGGGACTTATCTCAGAAATAGAAGGTCAAAAATACAAACAGTGAAATGACAACAACTATCAACAACCAAAATAACAAGAATAACAAAAATAAAACAAAAAATAATAATAACAAACTAAGCAAACAACTAGAACAGGAACAGATGCACAGAAATAGAGATTGCATGGAGGGTTATCAGTGGGGGAGGGAGGCGGGGATAGAGGAAATGGTGCAGGGAATAAGAAGCATAAATAGTAGGTAGAAAATTGACAGAGGGAGGTTAAGAATTATATATATACATATGACTCATGGACATGAACTAATGTGGGGGAATGATGATGGGAGGGGGGTATAGGGCAGAAGGGAATAAAGGGGAGAAAAATACGAAAAAAAGAAAAACATTATTATAGTTAATAATTTCTTTTCTTTTGATTCTGCAATAATTCAATAATTTGAATTTCTTTTGATTCTGCATTTTCAATAAAAGATTGCTTAATGTTAAAGGCTTTTCCTGTCAAAGCTATGAGAATATAAAACAGATTAGACATTATCTCATGAAGCAAACACCTAAGGTAAATAACTAGACATGTAACACATCATTATTTCCTTCTAAACATCAAAGATTAGATTTGCTTGTGATTGTAACTAATTGTAACTAGTTATTTACTTAGAACTATTAATAATTTGAGAAAATGCACATACTTAAGGTATACAATGATCCCTCACCTATTGCAGGAGTTACATTCCAGAGACCCCTGCAATTGGTGAAAATCCTCGAAGTAGCAGTGTTATATTTATTTTATTATTTAAATATATTTTAAGGCTTTATAAACCCTTCCCACACTCCTATAAACCTTTCCCACTCTCTTATTAACCTCTCCCACACTCTTATAAACACTTCATATGCTCTTAAACTCTTTCTACACTCTTAAACCTACGTAATTTTAACAACATATAAAATTCTATGTGGGTACTCACCAGTGAAGTATACAAAATCCCGCGATATAGCGAAAACTCCACAATACAGAATTAGATATATTTTTTTAAAAAACCCATGATGCAGTGAAGCCACAATAAGTGAACTGTGATATAGCAAGGGATGATTGTATTTTTTAAATAAACAAAGCAATAAATACTTTTATAGATGTGCTTACTAAGAGTTGAGGATTTAAGTAAGCAAAATCTCCAGCAATTACTATAAAAGATGGTATGTGACTTAGAAGTCACTTATATACTATATGATTGCGTATTTTTTAACATTTCAAAATTAATCCACATAACCGACTATATTAGCAGGATATTCTCTTTATTCAGGGAAAACATGATGAGGTAGGGAGGAATTAACAAAGAAACTACTAGAACCAAATAAGTGGATTAGCAAGGAGGATAGAGGAGGGTAAAAAGTAAGTCAATATACTGCTTTTTAATAGTAGCATTGAAGAATAAAGTGTTACCATAATATGTTCAATATTTAAAGATGAATTTAATACAATATTTGTGAGCCCTGTAGCTTCTCACAAAATAGCACTAAAAAAGCATGAAGGAACCAATGATATATAACCCAATATGGACGAACCTAAATGAAAGACAGACACAAATGATCAAATATTGTATGAATTGATTTATAGGAATTTCCTGCAAAAACTCTCTTTATTGATATTGACCATATCATTAGTTCTCAGGGCAGGTTTGGGTAAAACTGAAAGCAAATAGGCATCAAGGAACATTTTGGGAAGATGGAAGTTTTCTACACATTTGGTGTGGTCATACTTACCTGGGTGTGTACATTTGACAATCTAATACCGCCATACACCTGAAATGGCATGAACAGAAAAAGAGACAAAATTTCTATGCCTTCCTGACTTAGAAAATATAAATAGACAGAAGAAACAAATATTGCATCCAAGAAGATAGTTCACAACAATGTGGTTGGAATTTCACTTTTAACAAAACCATCCTCCCACTGAGAAAAAGTGTAAACACCAAGGGGTCATTATGGAAGGGACAAAGGAAATTCAGTGAGTAAGCCTGACACATTGTGCTACTTTTTTCCTTGGAGCATTTGAAAATTCATTAGTTTTATGGCCAGAGAGGCAAAGATCTCAGAATAAGGTAGATGCTAAAAGGAAGGAGAGCTAAGAAGATATTTCAGCAGCTGTGTGGGATGTGAGATAAAAAAATGGTAGTTCAGGTGTCCAGAGACATAGAAGGACAGAGAAAAAAAAAATCTGATGATCTGAGTCACTTTTCTCTTTTCATTAATTCTTTAATTCATCAGTTTTTAAGCAGGGTAAGCTAAGAGGAAGAAAAGTCAACTAAAAAGTGATTGCCAACAGTCTTTTTTTCTTTGTTTAATCTCTTCTTACCTATCCTCCAACCCCCTCTCCTCTGACAACTGTCAGTCTGTTCTCCATCTATGAGTGTGTCTCCACTTTACTTTATTTTGTTCATTATATTCCACATATAAATGAAATCATATATACTTGCCTTCCTGTGACTGACTTATTTCAATCCTTGAAGGGTACTGGGGAGAGGTAGAAGAGAGTAAAGGGGAGATAAATGGCAATGGAAAGAGACTTGACTTGGGATGGTGAACACACAATACAATATATCTGTGCACCTAAAACATGTAATTTTATTAACCAATATCACCCCAATAAATTCAATAAAATATAAAGTAAAAAAAAGGTGATTGACAAGAATTCATGGTTAAAACGGAGAGACTGCCAATGATAGCAGCATGGTGAAGTGATCATGCAGCTAATAGTGATAAATATAGATGATATATTAATATATAAGAATTGTGCATTTGTAGCTGACTTGTCCTAGAGTGTTCAGCAACCTCTGTGGTGACTGAGAGGAGAAATGGCAGTTAAAAATCAGCCTTACTTGGTCATGTTGGATATCACTGTTCAGGACCAGAAAAGCAGCTGAATATTTGGTAGGGGGAGTTCTAACAGCAACAGAGCTGCCAAAGAGGTAACATCCTAAATCTGAGTATAAAATCTGCCTAAATCCATAACTATCAAAAATCAGTGGTACACAAGGCAAGACACCAGAAAAGCAGACTCCTATTATAGAGGAATCTACCCTTGAAAGACATAGTTTGGTAATAATTGTGAGTTTGCTGCTTTTTAACTAAATGCACCTAACACTGTACATAGTCCAGAAAGCAGACATCTGAATCCTTACAGGCCTGATAAATCAGAGGGCAAAAGTAGGATTGCAGAATAGCTGGAAGTTAGCAGGAAAACCACAGAGAGAGTAAGCCCCCGAACATAAGTTTACTCACACCCATCACTGACCATGAAATAAACACAGGCCTAATGAAGATCCCCCAGAGGACTGGGCTACAAAAACAGCAGTTGAGAGCCATAAAAACAGATCTGAGGTATGACAGCTGCAAGCTTAGAGAAGGGAGAAGGAAACAAAGTTTAAATCTGAGCCAAAGCCTGTGATAACTAAAACAATCACCAGAACACAACAGAATACAGAGTTGCTACAATATATGATCTACTCACTCTACAATGTCCAGTTTTCAACCCCAAATCATAAAGCCTGCAATACAAAACTAAACACCAGATGTGGTACCTATATGCAGGGAAAATGCATTCAAAATGACTGAAAAAGTAGATCAACAAATCATAAAATTTTTCATTAAGCTTGAACATTCCTATGCAGAAACCATTTGGATGATTCAGAAGAACTGCAGATGTGGGCAACTGAAGATTGGCAGCTTTATCACAACAATGTGCCCACTCATGCATCACATCTTATGCAGAGTTTTTTTTAGCAAAACATCATATCACCCAGGTGACTCAGCCCCCACTACAGCCCAGATTTGGCACCCTGACACTTCTGGCTTTCTTTAAAACTAAAATCAGCTTTTAAAGGGAAGAGATTTCAAACTGGTGGTGAAATTCAGGAAAATATGGTGGGGCAGCTGATGGTGATTGGGAGAACTGTGTAAGGTCCCAACATTGAAGGAAACTGAGGGATTATTATTCTATGTACAATGTTTCTTGTATTTTGTATCTTCTTCAATAGATGTCTCTATTTTTCATATTACATGGCTGGATACCTTCTGAACAGACCTTGTAAGTCAGAAGCAATATTTGAAACTGTAAGCCAAGTATGTTCCAAACCCAATAGTACACAGACTTCTAGCATGGCCCCCAATTTTTTTTTCCCTACCAACCCATACCTTGTATACTTGAGAGTAGGTGTATTATGAATATCATGAATACCACACCTATAAAAACAATCACTAGAATATTTTTAAAATCCCCATCCATCCTACTATTGGCCTCAGCTCAGTTTATGAATGACAATCATATGCCTATTTCTATTACTTGAAATTATGGTCTGCAAACAAATACAGAGAATGCAGGTCCCAACAGAAGGAAATGTTAGAGAAACTCTGAGTGGAGAACAGAGAGAAAAAATCTTTTTTTTTTAATCTTTCAATGAACTTTTTATTGGCCTCCTGCCCTGCCAAGGGATGCCCCACTTCTGCTGCCTTCAATGCCTCAGAACTTTGGTGTCATTGACCTCAGACACCACTTTGCCATCCACAATCCTGCAGGTCATGGTCTTTTGGATGGTTTGTGAGAGGCTCTTGTCCAGGGCATCGACAAGATCGAAGTCCTCCCCTTCTTCCAGTAGGCTGCGGTAGATGGCAATTTCAGCCTCCAGCTTGACCTTGATGTTCAGCAGGGCCTCATACTCCTGGGCCTGGTGCTGCCCCTCTGCCCGGGTCTGGGCCAGCTCTGACTCCAGGTGCAGCAGGATCCCATTGAGTTGTTCCATCTGCATGGCATAGGGCGTCCCCACCTCCCTCAGGCTGTTCTCCAAACTGACCCTCAGATTCCTCATTGAGTCCAGGTCGATCTCCATCGACTGGACCACACATCTCAGCTCTGTGAGTGTCTGCTCAGCAGCACCTTTCTCAGCAGTCTGAGAGGTGACCACTGTGGTGCTCTCTTCAATCTGATGGGACCAGTACTTGTCCAGCTCCTCTCGGTTCTTCCGAGCCAGCTAGTCATACTGGGCCCGGATTTCTGCCATGTTTTTGTTACAGGGTGCAGCCAAGAGGGGGGACCCCAAATGGGCATTTAAAATGGGGTCCAGAACTCAAGGTGTCTAGGAGATTTTAGGATGTCTTCACCCCCCCTCCCCAGGTGTGGGTTGGGGGAAGGGACAAATGGAGCAGGGCCACTGAGAGCTGTTTTGCACAGCAACAGCCTTGCAGCTAACCTCTGGTGTGGTCATTTAACATATCTATAGCCTTTGGCTGGTCGCTTAGATATGTTAAATAGCTGTGGCCACGCTCTGAGCTAGGGGAAAGGAAGTAACTACCCCACCAAGACTCGACTGGGGGGCAGGTCCCCTGAGTTACAGCGCCTGTGTGGGAGCTTGGAGAAGATTGGCTCCATGACATGGGGCCACACCTGCCCAGACTCATGATGGCAGTCCAGTAAAGCTGGGAGGATATGAGTTCTGGCATGTGAAGCTGAGTGTGGGAGGAGTTGGAAATGAGGCTGCAGAGGAAGACTGGCACAGGCTCTAAACCCAGAGGCGGCAGCCATTGAGAGGGAGAACCATGCAGCTGTGGAAGTGCAGAGAGGATCACAGCTATTGAGAGAGAACCACGCAGCTTTAACAGAGTGAAGACTCCCGCAGCCCTGAGGGAGAGAATCACCACGCAGCTTTGGCAGAGTGGTGACTGCCGCCCTGCCCCCCACCCCCCCACCCCCCCGCCGCAGCCATTGTGCAGGGGGAGAAGCCGGCGGTTTTGGCTAAGTGGAGATTCCCGTGGCCCTGGGAGAGAGGAGCACATGCCTTTGCCAGAGTTGGGGCCCCCGCAGCTTTAGAAGGGGGAACCACCACCTGGTTTTAGCAGAGATCCTGGCGACTCAACTGAGAGTGCCAGGAACCCAGGGAGGTCTCCCAGTCGAGATGGAGTACTAACTGGAAATAACCAGAGGACTGCCTGAGCCATGGACTTCTATTTCCTTTCCTGAGATACAGTACTCTGGACGGGGCAAAGGGGGAAGGAAGGGAGGACTGTGTCTGTTTGTGGGTGTTTTAAAAGGGACTTTAGGATTTTTGATAAAGACATCAGGTCACTACTTTAAGTTTGTATAGCATTAAATAAACATTTCCTTTTCACAAATCTCTGGCATTGAGAGACGTCTTTCCTCGGGCAGTAGACATAACGGACCTGGGGACTTCTTTCAATAATAGTATATCGTCCCAGGCCCCCCTTGTTTGTTCTGTAACAATTTTGCTGAGGTCCTGAGATTTGGGGGCATCCATCTCCACGGTCAACCCAGAATTGGCAATCTGGTTTTGTAGACCATTCACTTCCTCCTCATGGTTCTTCTTCATGAAGATCAGTTCCTCCTTGAGAGTCTCTATCTCTGTCTCCAGCTGCAGCGGAGTGATATTGGTGTCATCAATGACCTTTCAGAGCCCATTGATGTCATTCTCCACAGACTGGTGCATGGCCAGCTCCGTGTCATACTTGACTCTGAAGTCCTCAGCAGCAAGATGGGCATTGTCAATCTGTAGAACGATGCGGGCATTGCCCACAGAGTTTGCAAAGATATGAGCCCTCAGGTCCTCCATGGTTTTGAAACAATGCCCCCAGTCTCTGACCTGGGGTCCCTTCTTCTCTAAATGTTCCCGGATTTTGATGTCCAGTGTCCGATTATCAGCCTCCAGGCTTCTCACCGTCTCCAGGTAGGAGGCCAGACGGTCATTTAGGCATTGCATAGTCTCCTTCTCGCTCTGGATGCCCCCTATGCCCACCAGACCCCCCGGCCATCCCTGCATCCAGGCCCCCGGATCCCCAGGTGCCCTGCAAGCTGGTGGAGCGGGACACGGAGATCCGGGAGCCTGAGCCCCCAGCATCTGCATCGACGCTGGCTGCACTGCTGGTCGGCTGGACCCGGTAGCTGGGCAACTGCACGGAGCCCAGGGACAGGTAGTCCGTGGAGAAGCTGGAGCATGTGCTGAAGCCCATGTTGTTCAGGGAGGAAGGTGAGAAGTCGCCGAGACTCAGGTTGAAGCTGCAGCAGAGAAAAAATCTTGAATGTGCCACAAAGAATGTCTTTGCTGCATGTCAGAAGCAGGGGCTGCAAGTTTATAGGAAGTAGGATAAACAGAGCAATTTACTCTGGTTAGCAAAGCCTTATATTTCTAAAGTACATTCATGTAGTAGAAGAAAAGTAAGAGTTACCTACCACCTGTTGCTCACCTATGTTGTTATTCCTCAATTTCTCATTGCTTCAGTTGGTGACAATTTTATTTTGGTTGGACAAATTCCTGGTAACTCTGATTGTGTCCATTGTTCTAGAAACTCTCCTTTCTTTACTCTCCAACTCTTAGCTGAGTATGTTAATAACACATCTGACTAGACTAAATGAAGCACCAATAGTGAGTCATGATTTAAATGTGAAAGAATAGAATTAATTAAATGTGTTTATAGTAGATCAAAATTTGTAGGTTTTTTATTCTATTTCAAACTAATACACAATGAAGAAAAGCTGTAAAAAGTGAAATATAAGTGAACTGAAAAAAGAGTTTCATGTTATTCAAAAGTAGGGTAAACAATCATTAGAAGTGATATTTGAAATTGTTTTTACCAATTAAAAAATTGGCTGAGTCACTCTCAGTGAACTTTAACACAATCAGTGTGTCTTTTTAGCTTGAACAACTTTTGAATTTGTGATGTCAGTGCTAATACTAAAATTTACCATATTTATCGACTAGAATTAAAAATAGATAAAGATAATCAAGCATTTCATAAGCATTAAGTAAACACATAAAATAAGTTATTTTGTCTATATGTGATTATTACCTTTCTATTGAAATATTGTTTTGGAGCTCACATTTAATGTTCTTTATCAATGTTTTTAAATCAGCTTTACTAAAGTGTAACTTAATATGAAATAAAACTACAATTCTGAGTGCATTTTCATAAGTTTTGCTATACTATATAGTCCTGTAACCACAACTACATTCAAGATATAGAACCTTTCTGAGATTCTCTGGTGCCTATTCACAGGTAATCCCCATCCCTGTCCCCCCACTGCCTCCCAATTCCCAGACCCTGGCAACCACTGGTCATTTTCTGAAATGACAGTTTTACCTTTTCTAGAATTTTTTAAAAGATTTTATTTATTTGGTTTTAGAGAGGGGAAGGGAGAGAGAAAGAGAGGGGGACAAACATCAATGTGTGGTTGCCTCTAGTGTGCCCTTTACTGGGGACCTGACCCTAGGACATGTGCCCTAGACTGGGAATTGAACTGCCAACCCTTTGGTTCACAGGCTGGCACTCAGTCCACTGAGCCATACCAGTCAGAGCTCTGGAAGTTTTTAGAAAGAAAATAATACAGGATAAGCTTTTATGTCCTTCTCCTTGTTATCAGTCACATGCTTTTTTTTTTTTTCCTTGTATGCTTGGTAGTTTTCAATTGGATAACAGATATTGTGAATATTACATAGTTGGCTGCTGGATTTTGTTGTATTCTTTTAAATAATGTTGGATTATTTTAATGGACTATAATATATTACTTGATATCAGGTAGATTATTTTAAAACTTTTAAACTTTGTTAAGTCAGAACCTGAAAGACCTTTATCTACAAGGAATTTAGCCACCCCGCTAAGGCATGTTCCTTCCGGTGGCTTTACCACCCAAGTAGAACAACAAACTACTCCCAGCCTTGTGTGGATGCTGGGGATTTTACTACATTATCTTTCCTAGTTGTTCTGTCTTTGGTCTTGAATCACTTCCTCTCATGCATACACAAATCAGTGCTCAGCTGGAGCCTCATGGTGACCCTTGTACAACTAGCCCTACAGCCTCCTCCTTTATGGTTTCCTGCCCTGCTCATTGCAGCTGTCCTGGCCACTGAGCCTTTATTTCTGTCCTGAGCTCAAGGAATTTAGGCTCTACTTGGGTTTGTTTTCTGCTTGTGCAGTCTTAGAACTCCCTCCAAACTTTTAGCTAATGCAGCCACAAGCTTTCCTTGTTTTTTTCTCTTTCTGTCTGATTTTATATTATTTAAGTTGTGAGTGGGTGTGTATGGTAGGGAAAGGGAATGGGATTGGTAAACCCAAGATCTCTTACTTCATCTTTACTGGAATTTGTTTGATTTCTTTTTAAAGTAATAAAGCTACAATTCTAAAACCACAAAAAAATCTATAATTTAGCTTTTTAAATAATTTAGAACAATCTCCAGTCCACCCACAAGTTCATAAATTTTCATCTGTGCTTTGGTAAAGTAACATTACGTGTTGTTAATTATAAACCTCCCCCACACACATTATGTTGGTTTACTACCACATTCATTTGAAACTAAAAATTAGGTTAAAAATCTGCATTATTAAATTCCTATAGACTTACTTTTACTACTGTATGTAGCACATAGAAACATAGCAGAGAGATTTCATTACAAAACAGAAACCCAGTGGAGCAAAGAGAAAGGCACATTAGAAAAGCTAACAGGGTCAGCAAGTAACAGAATCATGCATCAAGATGTATAGTAAATGTGCTTTATAATCAAAATGCTTTTCTGTATCCTGTATGTTTTCATTTCCAATTTGGAGGTAATCAGACCACCCTCTAAATGTCATCAAGAAACACATCAGTTAACCAAATTGCTACAGAGGAAATTCCTGCAGAGGAATGCAATAAAGCATTCCACACCCTCAATGTTACTCCCCTTTGGCTTTGTCCATGGGTCTTTTATACATGTTCCTTGAAAGCAGTGGTGGGAAAATGGAGATGACTGTACTTGAACAACAATAAAAAAGAATGAAAGAAAAACATTCCCCAGTATTTTTCTCTTTTATCTTTATTTAAGAGATTTACTTCAAATTTAAGAGATTAATATTCTGTGTGCTTTTTTCTTTTGTTGATTATGTGTCACTATAAAGGATACATGGACAAAACCAAGGGGGAGGGTGGAAGCAAGGGAGGGAGGTGAGTTAGGCTGGGGTAGGGGAGGAGATGGGGAGAAAATGCAGACAACTGCAATTGAACAACAATAAAGTAATTTTTAAAAACTTAGTTGGGAGAACTCTCAAAAAAGAGATTAATATAACTTAGAATTTTCAAAGTTTTACATACTTGCAAAACATCTTAATGCTTTATTCTCACATATATAATCTATACAAAGTAGAAGGAATTCATAGCCTTATTTGACAAACATCAAAGCTCAGGCTTGAATATAGCTTCTCCTACTTTATCAGTTTTCTAACAACTATGCTATACACCTGAAACCAATACAAAAAATATTAAATGTAAACTGTAATTGAAAAATCAAATTAAAATTGAAAAAATATCATATCAACCCCTACATTGGAATAATGATGAAAATAACCAGGTAAATGTAGTTATAATTATATTTTTGTTAAATTTTATAATTATTTCACATAATTTTAATATTATTAATTAAATGAATAAATTAATATACCATTTATAACTGTATATTTTATAAAGCTATATTCACAAATGAAAAATTTTTTAAAAACTGAATAATGTGATGGAAGTCACAAGTCTGGTGTTAAGAGTAATGTTTACTATACCATGAAAGCAATGATACAAAGACACTAAGACTGTGCCTACATTTTTATTGTTTCCCATTTGGAAAAAATTCTCTAAGTATTTTTAGCATGTGATTTTCATAGTACTTACTAAGATCCTGGCAGAGAAATAAAAACAAATATTTTCTAATTTCTTATATGAGTTTTAAAGTTCAAAATAACAAAACCAAATAGCATAACTATACTCCCTAAAGATAAAATTGTCAAGAATTTTTGGGAAAAAAGCTCCCTTACTATGAAAAACTTTCATTTTCTTAATTGTATCACTTTCCAGTAAGTACTGTAAAGCATCTGACTTTGGGGATCTTGGGGAAATTCCTTAATGATGCTTTGGTTTTGTAAATTTGTTTAGAGGCTCCCTTAACTTTACTGTTATAAGAAACCTTTTGCCCCCAATTTTTTATTGTGGATTTGTGTCTTAGTGTCTAAGATGGATGTAAAGGCCAAACTAATAACCTAAGCTCTAATTTCATCTCATCATCTCAAAAACATATTTTTGCACCTATTACCTAAAGGAATAATTAGAGGGAGTGGTAGTGTTGTTTAATGGTTAGAGACCTCAGCCTGAGAATTAAAGAACCTTTACTCTGACTCCTTGAGCTGACTCTGTGTCACTGGTTGACTCTTTAACTCATAAATGTAGAGTTTTCAAAAGGAAAACCAACACTTCTCCAGAGGTGGTAAGACTTGTATTTTTCAGAATAGATTCACTATGTAATGTTTTGGATGAATACAATTTATTTTGAAGTTTTTGCAATCAGAGGTAGATTTTGAGGGCTGATATTAAGAGAGAACTCATGACCTGGATTCAGCAAAGGCCCATTCTCTGAATGGCCTGGGTTTACTGTTGCATGTCAGTTAAGGCATAATGGACTCTGGGGGACTTGCTTGATTTTAGGAAACAACCCTAGTACTATGAAAGTTTGAAAATATCCATTTTATTTTACTTCCAGCCAAATCTATAATGTTCTCTTGATAGTAGCATACTATTATAACTGCTGTTCTATCCAAAAGCACAATACGTGTTTGAAGAGAAAAAGCAAAATAATATATTTCCACCCTTCCCTGTATATATTCCTAAATTCACCAAAAAAAATGAAAGAAACAAAGCACTGTTATAACACAACAGTGTATTTTTAACCAAGATGAAAAAGTTGGTTCTGTTTCTGCCTGATTTTTCAATGCTTTTGTGAAGGCATGAGAACTTGGAGTTGCCAACTCTGCTATTTTTTTCCTGACATTGCTCTTTTATAGCCACATATTGTTAAACTGTGGAGAAATGGTAATATTTTTTCTGGGGAAATATAAATTATCACCATTGGTTCAATAACAGGTAAAATAAACAAAGAACGATTGAGATAGTCATCAAGATTGGACCCACAGAGTGGATCAGCCACTGATGATTTTACAGTTAATTTCTATGAAACTTCCAAGAAATAAGTAATCCTGATTGCATAAGAAATAAGAGAGTTTATTCATTTCATGTGGGTTGGTATTTGCTAAGGTCTTTAAATAATTATGAAGTGTGGCCAAGAAAGCTTATCATGAATGTAAGGTTGGCTCAGTATTAGTCTATCAATGCTATTGACTACATTAACAGAGCAAATGAAAAAAATCAATCATTCATACAGATGCCTAAAAGACATTTCATAAAATTCAATACCCAACTTCTAGTTTAAGAGTTAGTTCATGCATATTTTATTCCAAAACAAACAGAAATCCTTATTCAGTGTGATTTCCAAGGCCAGAAATAAAGACTGACCTTGTAGCCCAAGAGCAAGCCAACACATTAACAATTTGGTGGTCCCAAGGGATGTTTCAAACATATATATGAGTTCTTTTTTTAGTAGTTTATTTTTATTGTATTTTACATTATTATTTATCCCCCTATACCCTTTTCCACCGCTACCCCTCTATCCCCACAATCAACACATGGTTGTTCATGTCCATGAGCCCTTTTACTTTTTTGCTTGATTCCTCCATCCCCCAGTTTAACCCCCACCCTCACACTCAGAGCTGTCAGTCTGCTCTCTATTTTGCTTATCTATGTTTTGCTTGTTAGTTCAGTTGGTTCATTAGATTTCACATATGAGTGAAAACTATGCTTGTATAATTAGACTGTTTTTTCAGAAATTCTTAGCCCAGAAGAGAAAGACATGTAACTAATAATTCTGTGAGGCATTGACCTCTAAAGCAAAGCTCTAATGGCAAATTTCCAGCTCTTTGAGTGTAGGAGATCATTCTGCATGGTGTGGGCCCAGCTCCTACTGAGAGATGCACAGGACCCATGCCCACAGATAGGTTCTCCCATGGGGAATGAGGCCTGCAATGCACTTAGGTCACTTTGAGACTTGCTTTTGCTAAAACTCCCTCACCCTGAATTGAGACAGCAAGTGCTTACTGTGCTTACCTAAAATCCATGCTAAAACTGCCCAGTATGGAGTATAACTGGTTCAACTACTTTTCCCTTTTCATTTGCAAATATCCTTATGTGATATGATTAGCTGCATTGGCTCCTTTGTTTTCTGTAAAAGGTAACCACCTAAAGCAAACCTGTGCATAGTAAATGAGGACCATCATGTAATGTGCTGAGAAATCCAATAAAGGCCACTCATGGGAAGGGCCATTTGCTGCCCTTGAGAGAAAAGCCATGCTGGCCCTTTTCCTCCACAGGACTCAGTAGTCCATGTGAATGTCTCGTGTCTCATCCACAATGTGGCAGACCCCACAAGCTGGGGTCCACATCATTCGAGGGTGGCAACACACTAAGTTTAAAGTACCAGTTAACAGACGGAACAGGAGGAAGCTGAAGGGTGGCTCATATAAACTATTAAAGTTAATTTTCAAAAGTAAATTCTGCTGGCAAACCAAAAAACAAATCAGCATCATTCATAGTTGAATAAATCCTAGCTCACTTTGGCTTCTGAAGGATCTATCTGCAATTATGTAGGGAACTCACATCATTTTTTTTGGTGCTTTTTCAGTGTAAATCCTGCTCAGTGTTTTTATCCACAGCCTAATGCAGGTATCTTCCATTCTGTTGCCTCTCAGCAAGCTGCTTGTGACAATCGTCAATTACAGTAAGTATTCTTAGAGCTTCCTCACAAGCACAGATCCCTGGGCAAACTGCATTACAATGCAGTTGGGAAAGGTATCCATCCATTCCCTTGCTGGTTAATGCAGACCCTCCACTTGATCTATAGGAAGAAATTTCTCCCAGGCAAACATCCTTAAGTAGCTGCCTTGAGGGCAATTGCCTCCTAAGGGACATTGAATGTGTTTAGAATTCATTGCCATCATTTAGCCTGACTGCATTTCATAAAAAGTCTTGCCCCAGAAGCCAGACCTAGGGAGCATGCAGCCTAGTCTTGGGAAAAATTGAAGACATTTCTAAATTTTACCAGTGGGAATCTGGGGAACAAATATGGAAATAAAGTTTTAGGTATCAAACAAAGAAGGATAAGTTTTAAGTTTTTATCTGGCTAAATTTATTAATATATATACAGGCTTAGCTAGGATTTGGAATTTAATGTATTGACTTAGACACTAGAGTAGCTGAGTTGGCTTATGGTTGCCCAGACTCAGTGGTGGCTTATAATCAGTGTGGTACAATGCTGGAATTCCCCTGATATACTACAGAGGAAGGTGTCTGAAGTCTCAGGGAAGTAAGAATATTGAATTAGATGGATACGTGCATGCCTGTCAACTTCCCCTATCACATATTTTTAAGAGGTCTTGAGAATACTCTCTTCTCCCAATCACTAAGAAATGCAGTAAGAGGGGCATGAAGATCCTGGGAAAGCTCTACAGTCATGCCTTCTCCAGGCTGAAGATGGTGATAAAGGATGAAACTGAGTTCCCATTTTGGTCTTTATAGGAATAGTGGATCCTGGAGTTGGAGACATCAGAGAGGAGGTGCTCAATTCCACACTAAAGCCCAGGAATCAAGGCATAATTAGAATTTTTTTACATACAGGTTTCTATGGTGATAAAATGGAGGGCAACCTAGTAAGCTGTTGCTTAATATGCACTTTTGAGATGTTATAGGTAGAATAATAATTTGATTCACTGTGGAGACCATTTGCATCATCCTATCCAGCTCACAGCAAGTAGCTTATACACAGAACTCCTTGAATGAATAGAAATTGAGTCCCATAAAGGTAAAGCCCTTTGGCACAATTAAAGGCATATACTCTAAATATTCTTGGCACTTTTTCTGGAGGATCTGCAGTTATTTGTCAGACACACTGGGGAACGGGGATATCTTGTCTTTTGGTGGGTTATTATTAGAATGTAATGTAAAGAGACACAAACTTTTGGAATCCAATAAGTCCCAGTGGCCCAGTTATCAGAGTGGAGTATTGGCTTAAGCCCAGCTCTCTCTGAGGGTAGCTTGCCTGCATCCCCAACTGTGGATCTCCATTGCAATGCAAAGTCCTGATATCATCTTAGAAACCATTGATCTTGACCTTCCAGTGAACATCACAGCACTTTATCCTATTAAGGACATTCTGCTAAATGGACAAAAGTTCAAAAAAACTCTCCAAATGTACACTCTGGAGGTTTGGGCATTTACACTACTTATTCTCCACAAAGAGGCCTTCTTTCCAGACACCCTTATGGCAAACTCTTCACTTCCATTAGTTTTTACCAAAATGTATGTTTTTCAAGAAAGCTCCCTTGATTAAACTGTTTAAAACCTTTTATGAGACAAAGATGGTGGAGGAGAAGTGGAAACTACACTAACCTCCTCTAGAATTACAACTAAATTGTAGAGAAATCATCCTAAATAACAAACTGAACACTAGCTGTAGCGAAGCCTTATAAGCAAGGATTCACAGAAGAAACCACATCGCCACAATGTGACTGATAGAGAGTGCAAAGGAGGTGTGAAAGGGCTGGCTGGACTCCCATGGGAGGAGGCAGGAGTTCCAGAGGGATATTTCAGTAGTTGGGGGCTCCCTCTGAGAAGTGTGGGGTCTAAACCCATACTTTTGAGTTTCCAAGACTACAGCACCAGAGCTGGGAAAGAAACCCAGATAATACTTAGCTGTGAAAGGTAGCAAGGTTTCTCTCTGCAATAGACAGATGGCTAGAGAACCAGAGGGCCTCTTAAAGGTCCAATGCACAAAATTTCATTTGCAACCACTTACCTGGGCTCTGGCAGAGGGAGAGCAGAGTAGACTAGAGACACATGAGGGAAGTCTGAAGCTGGTGGCTCTGTAAAGAGAGCTGAGGGACAGTCGCCAAGATCCCTGTGCTGAGTCATTCCCCTAATGCAGGAGCCATCCTTCCAGAGAGAACACTCCCTTCCAAGAGCATAGCTTGAGGGGAAACAATAGCCCCCCTGTAGGAATTACTCTACCCCACCCTGTGGCACTTAACCTTGTTGCTGAGAAGTAAACCCTGAGGCTATAACATTGATTAGGTTTAGCTAAGGCATACCTCTGGGACTTCAACAGACTACCCTCAGGGCCCAGTGCTGGTAAAAGCCAACCTTGGCATGTAGCCTGGTTCTCTCTGCACAAAATCAGGCCCACAAGAGGGAGCCACATGCTGTGGATCACTGATTGCTCCAAATTGGTTGTCCAGGGCCACTCATAGTAGGGTCTCACAAAAGCCTGTGCCAAGTCTTTGCAGATCTACATAACATAAATAAACCAATTCAAAGAAGTAGCCAAATGGGAAGACAAAGGAACAGACCTCAAGACAAAGAACAAGATAATCCTTCAGAAGAAGAACTAGATAAAATGGATGCAAGCAGTATATCTGATAAAGAGCTTATAGGAGTGATTATAAGGATAATGGCATCACTCAATGGCATGAGAAAAGACAAACTTTCTAGAAACAAATGAAAATGAACATAAGACACTCCAAAACTTACAGTACACAGTGAAGGCAGTACTGCAAGGGAAGTTCACAGCAATACAAGCCTATCTGAAAAAGATAGAAACATTTTAAATAAACAACCTAACTCTACATCTACAAGAATTGGAAGAACAACAAACAAAGCCCAGAGCTAGTAGAGGAGGGAAATAACCAAGATCAAACCAAAATTAAATGACACAGAGATTAAAAGAAAAATTCAAAGGATCAATAAATCAGGGACCTAGTTCATTGAAAAGATAAGAAAAATCGACAAGCCTTTAAACGGACTCATCAAAAAGAAAGAAGACCCAAATAAATACACTCAGAAATTAGAGAGCAGAGATTATAACTGATACCACATAAATACAAAGGAATGTAAAAAATTACTAGGAAAAACTATATAACAAGAAATGTGAAAACCTAGATGAAATGGACAAATTTCTAGAAAAGTATTATCTTCCATAACAAATGAAGGAGCAGAAAGCCTGAACAGAGCAATAAAAGCTGATGAAATCTAAGCAGTAATCAAACAACTCCTGGCATAAAAAGGCCCTTGACTGGATAGTTTCACAGGAGAATTTTACAAAACATTTAAGGAATAGCTAACCCCTATCCTTCACAGACTATTCCAAAAAAATGCAAGAAGAGGGAAGACTCACAAACTCTTTTTATGAAGCCAGCATCATCCTATTCCCAAAACCAGACAAGATATAACAAAGAAAGAAAACTATAGGCTAATATTGCTGATGAACATAGATACTAAAATTCTCAACAAAATATTGGCAACTGCAGCTAGCAAAACATTAAAAAGATCATACACTGTGGTCAAGTGGGATTCACTTCAGGAATGCAAGGATAGTATAATATTCATAAATCAATAAATGTAATACATCACATAAACAAAAGAAATACAAAAATTACATGATCATATCAATAGATGTAGAAAAAGCATTTAATAAGGTACAACACCCATTTATGATAAAAACATTCAGGAAAGTGGGAATAGAGGGAGCATATATCAACATAATAAAGGCCATATATGAGAGACCGATAGCCAACATCATATCCAATGGGCAAAAACTAAAAGTGTTCTCCCTAACATTAACCACAACACAAACATGTCTGCTTTCACCACTTCTTTTCTACATATTATTGGAAGTCCTAGTCACTGTGATCAGACAATAAAAAGAAATAAAAGGTATCCAAATTGGAAAGAAGGAAGCAAACTGTCATTATTAGTAGATAATGTGATTGTACACATAGAAAATCCTATAGACTCCACACACAAAAAAATATTCTATCTAAAAAGTGAATTTGGCAAAACAGCAGAATACAAAGTCAATATTGAGAAATTGAAGTCATTTTTTTACACCAACAACAAAATATCAAAACAGAAATCAGGAAAACAATCCCATTTGCTATAGCAACAGAAAAATAAAGTGCTTAGGATTAAACCTTACCAAGGAGGTAAAAGAACTGTACTCAGAAAACTATACAATGCTGAAAAAAGAAGTCAAGGAAGACTCAAACAATGGAAAGAATATACCATGTTCAGGACTAGAAGAATTAACGTCATCAACATGTCCATACTACCCAAAGCAATTTATAAATTCAATGACATCCTTATGAAAATATGTATAGCTTATATCACAGAAATAGAACAAACATCTCAAAAATGTCTATGGAACTATACAAGATCCTGAATAGTTGCAACAACTCTGAGAAAGAACAAAATAAGAGGGATCATGATACCTGATACCAAACTGTATTACAAGGCAACGGTAATTAAAACAGTCTGGTACAGGCACAGACACAGATACATTGATCAATGGAACAGGAAAGACAGCCCAGAAATAAACCCAAGTCTGATGTTCAATTAGTATTTGACAAAGGAGCAGAAGCATAAAATTGAATAAAAATAGCCTATCCAACAAATAGTGTTGGGAAATCTGGACACTGACATGCAAAAAAAAAAAAAAAATGAAACTCAACCACCAATTTACACCACTCATAAAAATAAATTCAAGATGGATAAAAGACTTAAATATAAGTCACAACACCATGAAAGTCCTAGAGGCAAACATAGGCAGGAAAAACTCAGATATCCCACCCAGGAATATTTTCACTGATATATCCCATAGAGCAATGGACAGAAAGGAAGGAATAAACAAAGGAGATTTCATTAAAATAAAAAGCTTCTGCAGAGTTAAGTAAAATATCAGCAATACAAAAAGGGAACTATCCCCATGGGAAAACATATTTGCCAATGATACCTCAGACAAGGGTTTAATCTCCAAAATATATAAACAACTCACATGACTCCACTCTAAGAAGACAAAGAACCCAATTAAAAAATGGACAAAGGACTTGAACAGACACTTCTCCAAGGAGGACATACAGAGGGTCCTGAGACACATGAAAGATGTTCAGTATCATTAGCTATCAGAGAGATGCAAATTAAAACCACAGTGAGATATCACTTTACACCTGTCAGAATGACCATCATAAACAAACAAACAAACAAAAAAAAACACAAGTGTTAGGTTGTGGAGAAAAGGGAACCCTAGTGCACTGTTGGTGGGATTGCACACTGATGCAGCCATAGTGGGAAACAGAATGGAATTTTCTCAGAAAACTAAAGATGTATCTGCCTTTTGACCCAGTAATTCCACTGCTAGCATTATATTCTAAGAACTCTGAAACACCAATCCATAAAATCCTATGCACCCCAATGTTCACAGAAGCACAATTTATGATAGCCAAGTGCTGGAGCAACCTAGCTGCCCATCAGTAAATGTCTGATCCATGCCATAACAATCAGTCCAATGGGAGAGCCACACAAATTTACCCAAGTAGCTGTAAAGCTACTAGTTTCTGTGATACATCAAAAATCTTAATTTCATTGTCCTTGATTTTTATGCATGTAGTTCACAAAAATAGAAAATTTACTCTACAGAAAATATGCATATATGTACATGTTTAAATTATTCAGAGCAATGTGTTTTTTTAAGAAATTCAATTTCTAGTTTTTTAATATTTATTTATTTTTAGAAGAGGGGAAGAGATGGAGAAAGAGAGGGAGAGAAACATCAATGTGTGGTTGCCTCTCACCTGCCCACTGCTAGGGACCCCACCTGACTTGCAACCCAGGCATGTGCCCTCACTGGAAATCAAATAGGTGATGCTTTGATTTGCAGGCCAACGCTGCAAACGTTGAGCCACACCAGCCAGAGTAGTGTTTCATTTACAATCCATGCATAGATGAAATCCAAAGATGTCTGTAGAGTGTTTTAATTAACCCATGGGTCATCAAAGTCAACAGAAACCTAAGGGAAGGTGACTGAGATAAGTTGTCATTATACTACTAGAGAGGATCAAGTGCTTATGGCTAATACCCTCTCTAAAAACCTGTTTCTGTACTTGTTTTCTAAATGCCCTGAGATTAGTGTTTTGTAATCTTTGAAACATCAACTACTTCCTATGGTTCATAACTTTCTTGAATAGAAGGAAAGGAAAAAAATCACATTTTTTTCACTTTCATTAATAACTTTATTGATCTGGATATTTTCAGTATGTTGGCTATCTTGCATGTGGTATAATGTTGATTGCTGTCTTTTTTTTTCTACCTGAATTATTTGTAAGTACATTTTATTGATTATGCTATTAAAGTTTTCCCAACTTCTCCCTCTTTCTCCCCCCTGCACCCCTCACTCCCCAACCCTGCAGCATTCCCCCTCTTAGTTCATGTCCCTGGGTTGTACATATAAATTCTTTGAATTCTGTTTCCCATACTATTTTTTATCTCTCCCCGTCAATTTTATTCCTACCAATTATGCTTCTTCTTCCCTGTATGTTTTCCCACCTATTCCTCCCTTTCTCCTACCCACTGAAATCTCTCCATGTCATGTCCATTTCTCTGATTCTGTTCCTGTTGTTTGCTTAGTTTTTCTTTTCATTGTTTGTCTTTTCTTTTATATTCATTTGTTGATAGTTGTGAGTTTGTTGTCATTGTACTGTTCATATTTTTTATTTTCTTATTCTTAGGTAAGTCTCTTTAACATTTCATATAACAGCCTGGTGATGATGAACTCCTTTAACTTGACTTTATCTGGGAAGCACTTCATCTGCCCTTTCATTCTAAATGAAAGCTTTGCTGGATAGAGTAATCTTGGATGTAAGTCCTTGCCTTTCATGACTTCAAATACTTCTTTCCAGCCCCTTCTTGCCTGGAAGGTTTCTTTTTAGAAATCAGCTGATAGCATTATGGGCACTCCTTTGTAGGTAACTCTTTCTTTTCCTCTTGCTGTTTTTAAGATTCTCTCTTTATCTTTACTCTTGGATAACTTAATGATGATGTGCCTTGGTGTGTTCCTCTTGGGGTCCAACTTCTTTGGGATTCTCTGGGCTTCCTGGACTTCCTGGAAGTCTATTTCCTTCACTAGATTGGGGACATTTTCATTTATTATTTGTTAAAATAAGTTTTCAATTTCTTCCTGTTCTCCTTCTGGCACCCCTATAATTCAGATACCGGAATGTTTCTGGTTGTCCCAGAGATTCCTCAGCCTCTCTTCATTTTTGAATTCTTATTTCTTCATTTTGTTCTGGTTGGAAGTTTATTACGTCCTTTTGTTCCAAATAGTTGCTTTGAGTCCTGGATTCCTTCCTGTCATGGTTGATTCCCTGAAGAGTTTGCTTTATTTCATTTTGGGTATTCTTCATTTGTTTTTCCATCCAGGAAGACAAACAACCCAATTAAAAAACGGACAAATGACCTGAACAAACACTTCTCCAGGGAGGACATACAGAGGGCCCAGAGATATGTTAAAAGGTGTTCAGCATCACTAGCCATCAGGGAGATGCAAATTAAAATCACAATGAGATACCACTTCATGCTGGTTAGAATGGTTATCATAAACAAATCAACAAACAGCAAGTGTTGGAGAGGATGGGAAGAAAAGGGAATCCTAGTGCACCATTGGTGGGAATGCAGACTGGTGCCACTGTGGAAAACAGTATGGAATTTCCTCAGAAAACTCAAAATGGAACTGCCTTTTGACCTGGCAATTCCAATGCTGGGATTATATCCTAAGAATTCTGAAACATCAATCCAAAAGAATTTATGCACCCCAATATTCATTGCAGCACAATTTTCAATAGCCAGGTGGCTGAAAGCAACCTAAGTGCCCATCAATATATGAATGGATCAAAAAACTTGTACATGTACCCAAATGAATACTATGAAGCACTAACAAAGAATGAATCCTACTTTTTGCAACAGCATGGATGGAAATGGAGAACATTATGCTAATTGAAATAAGACAGGCAGTGAAAGACACACACCATATGATCTCACCTTAAGTGGGACCTAATCAAAAAACAAACAAGCAAGCAAAATATAACCAGAGACATTGAAATAGGGAACAAGCTGACAGTAACCAGGGGGTAGGTGGGAGTAGCCAATGGGGGAGGAAAATGGGGGAAAGGGTTTTCAGGAACATCTATAAAGGACACATGGACAGAGCCAAGGGATGGTGAGATCAAAGGTGGAAAGTGGGGATGACTGGGGGAGGGGGAGGGGTGCAGGCAAAATGGAGACAACTGTACTTGAAAAACAATAAAAAAAAACTTAAGAAAGCTATGATACATTGACACAGTGGAATATTATGCAGCAGAAAGAAAGAAGGAGAGCCAAGGGATGGTGAGATCAAGGGTGGAAAGTGAGGATGGCTGATGTGGGAGGAGTGGTGGGTGGAAAATTGAGACAGCTGTACTTGAACAACAATAAAAAATAGTTTAAAAATGAAATATTGGATAGAAAAAATTAAATATTGGCCTATAATTTTTTCTCTTTGCACTGTCTTTATCTGGATTTGGAATGAAGATAATTCTGGCCTTATAAAATTAGAAGTTGTAACTCCTCTTGAATTTTTTGAAGTAGTTTGAGAAGAAAAGTTGTTACTTCTTGAATGTTTGGTGAAATTCACCTTTGAAGGCATCTGGTCCAGGACTGTTTTTGTTAGGAGCTTATTTTTTTATTTTCCTTTTATTGTTGTTCAAGTACAGTTGTCTCCATTTCCCCACCACAACTTTCTCCCTCCCCACCTACCTGCCACCTCCCACCCTCAATCTTACCCACTTTGGGCTTTTCCCATAGGTCCTTTACACATGTTTCTTGACAACCCTTCCCCTTCTTTCCACTATTATTCCCGTCTCCTCTGGTTACTGTCAGTTTGTCCTTTATATTAATGTCTCTGGATATATTTTGCTTCAAATGTTTGGAGTTTTTTGATTGCTGCTGAAATTTCACTCATTTTAATCTGTTTATTCAGATTCTCTTATTCTTCATGATTCAGTTTGGAAGATTGTATGTTTTTAGGCATTTATCCATTTCTTTCAGTTTGTCTAATTTGTTGGCATGTAGTTGTTCATAATATTTTGTTGCAATCCTTTGTATTCTTTGGTGTCATTTGTTACTTCTCTTTTTTTTCCCTTTCTTTTTTTTTTCTTTTTTTCTTATTTTATTAATTTGGGTCCTTTCTCCCTCTCTCATTTTTTATGAATTTCCTTGAAAATTTGTCAATTTTGTTTATGCTTTAGAAGACCAGAAGATTGGTATGACAACTATTTTAAATCAGTATGGAGTTACCTTAAAAATTAAACATGGAACTCTCTTTCACCCAGCAATTCCACTTCTTGAAATATATGTCTTAAGAAACCCAAAACACTAATTTGAGAGGATACATGCACCCCTATGTTCATTGAAACATTATTTACAATAGGCAATATTTGGAAGTAGACCCAGTGGCCATTAGTAGATGACTGGATAAAAACCTGTGGTGTTTTTACAAAATAGAATATTACCCTTAAAAATAAGGAAATCTTAACATTTGTGACAGCATGAATGTACCTAAAGAGTACTATGCTATAAAAAAAGTATTATGCTAAGTTAAAGCCTGTCAGAAAAATATAAGTACCACATGACTTCACTTATATGTGGAATGTAATAAAAAAAATAAACCCACAAACAATGTGAAGACAGATTCATGGATAGAGAGAACAGACTGACAGCTATCTGAGGGTAGGAGGATGGGGGCTGCTTGAGAAAAGTGAAGGGATGAAGCAAAGAAGAAAACAAAGATTTATGGATACAGACAACAGTATGGTGATAGCAATAGGGAACAAGGGAGGGAGAAGAACCTAAAGGAGGAATAAATGGTTGTGGAAGGAAATTTGGCTTGGAGTGGTAAACACACAATGCAATATACAAGTAATATATTGTAAAATTGTATACCTGAAATGCATACAATTTTATTAACCAATTTCACCTCAATAAATTAAAGAAATAAATTACCAAAGAAAAAGGTGTAAAAGAGCCCCTGCTGGTGTGGCTCAGTGGATTGAGTGCCAGCCTTTACCAAAGGGTCACTGGTTTGATTCCCAGTCAGGGCACATGTGTAGGTTGTGGACCAGATCCCTAGTAGGGGGTGCATAAGAGGCAATCACACATTGATGTTTCTCCGTCTCTCTTTCTCCCTCCATCCCTCTTTCTCTAAAAATAAATAAAATCAAGATCTTCTTTAAAAAAATTTAAAAATGTGTAAAAGATCCAAAGTGATTGGATATGATATTGTTCTTGGGGAGGTTTTTGTGATTTTTTTTATCTGTCTGATCTTAAATCAATTTCACCAACCATAAGTCCTATAATAAAACACAACAAGAAAGGTATCATGTGTGGAATATATATTGATACTTCATAATGTTTTAAGCATTATTTTTTTCTGATAGAAAACTTAAAGGAAAAGAATGTTTAAAAATCCAAGTATTGCTGGTAATTTGTAACAACATATTATTAGTAGATTTGAAATCTAAATTCAGGGAAATGGTGTAGACTAAAATGATTAACAGTAAACTTAGTGTTTAACTAGCATTTGATCTGAATTGTTGAAAGATACATTTTCAAGGTAGAGCTGGCTACAGATAAAATTGAGATGGGGAAAATTTGGGGGGTGGGGTATGTTAGGTAAAATAAGTCAGTTGGTAAAAGAAAAATATCGTACAATCTCATTTATAAGAGGAATCTAATGAACCAAATAAACAGATAAGCAAAATAAAACCAGAGGCATGGAATCATGAAATAGACTGACAGCTGTAAGAAGGGAGAGGGAAGTAGGGACTGATTGAAAGAAGGTGAAGAAATCAAAGGATCCATGGACATGGACAACGTTGTGAGGATTGACTGTGAAAGTTGGGGTGGGATGAGCAGAGGAGAGCAAAGAAGGAAAAATTGGGACAACTGTAATAGAATAGCAACAAAAATAATTTAATTAAAAAAATTAAAAATTGTACTAAGTTTATTATTTGTTGGTTTTTACAAATTATGGAATACATTTTTTTTCTGAAGACCTTTAAATAATTTGTTCATTTTTTCCTTATTGGTCTCTGGTTCCCAGTCATTGGAATGAAGTTAAAATTGTTTGGGTAATTAAGGCAAGTCCTCCCATTTCATTTATATTTGATTGTGGCCATCTGTTCACAAGTTGAATAGTTTTAGTGGAGAATTTAAAATTGTAAGTGTTTTCATTACTAAAATGTAATATAATCTTTGCTTTCCTTATTCAAAGACAGCCAAAAGTTAAGTATTTTGTTATTGTTCTTGGTATCTTCTATTTAGGAAAAATGAGATTCAGAAGAAGTTGGTTTAATGATGTCAAATAAAGTACAAAGTTTCACAACTCATTTTAAGAAGCTTAAGTTTATGGCTATGTAAAGATTAAAGTTAGGTCTGAATACTGATGCAGCCCAAGGAATATCATGCCAGCTGTGCCAACTTGCAAATTGGGTTTATTATATTTAGTTTTACATACTTATCTGCTATTTGGCAAGAGCTCATTAAGCTACCTCTAGATTTCAGCTGTATTCTGTGCTTTTAGCACAAAAAAATATTTTAAAATTAATCTGTTTACAAAGAGGAGATAGATATATACTGGGTGACCCAAAGAACTTGCAATGTATATTTTTATTAAATATTTAATTGCAATCATATTGCATTGCACAGAATTGCATTTTAGAGCTACCTAGTTTCTTCTTTTATACCCAAACATTTTTACAAATACCATACATTTTCCATTAGCTTCTGAAGTTTCTGCTTCCATTTTGAAGAAAGGTGTTATATAGTCCTCTTGGTTATTCTATTCAGCCAAAATCAATAATGCATTGATGTTCTTTTTTCTCTTTATTGTCTCTTCATTTTTGTTTTTCCTTCTTTATATTTATTTATATATTCATTTTTATAAAACCTGCCTTCCTGTTTATAAATAAACTTTATTTTTAAATACTTTTAGATTTGGAAAAAATTGAGAAAATAGTTTTTGGTTCCCACATATCCTGCATTCTTTTTCTCTTATTAATGTGGAGTTTGGGGGGGATGGGAGGAAAAGGTGGGACAACCAACTGAAAAACACTTTTTAAAAAATCTCACATTAGTGTGATATGTTTGTAAATAATTAAAGAATCAATATTGATATATTATAATTAAATAAAGTGCATAGTTTATTCAAATTCCCTTAGTTCTAATTTAACATCTTTTTCTTTTCCAGGATCATATCCAGAAACCTACATGATATTTAGGTGTCATGTTTCCTTAGGCTTTTCTGAGCTGTTTTAGTGACTTGTTTCTATAGTGTACAAAATAAAAGAGAGGACAAAGAGTAACTTTACAGTGGAAAAACCTGACAAGCACTTTCACAGCCAGGTGATGGTCAACAGCAACAGTAACAAGTGATGTTGATAGCATGTACCCTTGATAGAATGTGGTACAGCTAACCCATGTATGTACACATATTTACAAATATTTCTGTAGCCAAACATGAGTCCTTACTACTGCCTCCAACTCATCCGTAACCACATGGATCATTGCTTATCTGTAATTGCCACTACAAAAGATGGAAATCTGGCTTTCAACATCCTCCATCAATTTACTCAATTGTTCAATTCCAGTATATATGTATGGGGACATAACAATTTTCCTTTAGTAGTGAAAAATACTCCATTATATGGATACACTTCTTATATCTTCACCCACTATTGAAGGTGTCTTTGTTATGTCCAATTTTTAACAATTAAGGATAAAGCTGCTGTAAAATGTATGTGCATGTTTTTGTGTAAATATAATTTCTTTTATTTATGTTTGTTATTTTTATTTATATATTTAGAATCTGCTAGATTTTTTTTTTTTTTGAACACTGGGTCTGGAACTGAGCTTTTTCATTATTTATTATTTTTTTTTTTAATTTTTTTATTGCTGTTCAAGTACAGTTGTCTCCATTTTCTCCCCCACCAACCAACCCCCATCCCAGCTATCCCCACTCCCCACCCCCAATCCTACCTCCCTTTAGTTTTGTCCATGTGTCCTTTATAGATGTTCCTAAAAACCCTTGCCTCTTTGCCTCACATTATCCCCTCCCACCTCCCCTCTGGTTACTGTCTGTTTTTAATATCAATGTCACTGGTTACATTTTGTTTGCTTGTTTGTTTTGGTGATTAGGTTCCATTTACAGGTGAGATCATATGGTATTTGTCTTTCACCACCTGGCTTATTTCACTTAGCATAATGCTCTCCAGTTCCATCCATGCTGTCATAAAGGGTAGGAGCTTTTTCTTTCTTTCTCCTGCATAGTATTCCATTGTGTAAATGTACCACAGTTTTTGATCCACTCATTTACTGATAGGCACTTAGGCTGTTTTTGGCTCTTGGCTATTGTAAATTGTGCTGCTGTGAACACTGGGGTGCATAGGTTCTTTTGAATTGGTGTTTCAAGACTTTTAGGGTACAGTCCCAGCAATAGAAATGCTGGGTCAAAAGGCAAGAACTAACATCTTAACATGAGTCTTCATACCTACAGACATGGGTTCTCTCCCCTTTACCTAATTTTTCTTTGATTTCTTTTATCAGAATTTTGTTTTTCACTCATATAAATCTATTACATATATCAGCAGATTTATAGCATAGTTGGGGGTGTTAATATAAATAGTGTTTTTGATCATTTCAAGTTCCAGTCACTTAGTGCTGGTATATAATGAAACAATTTATGTTTGTAGATCAACCTTTTATCCTGCAAATTTGCTATACAGACATACTTTATTTTATTGTGCTTCACAGATTTTGATGGTTTTGAAAAAATATTTTATTCATGTTTTTTAAGTTAAATTTATTGACATAACATTGATTAATAACATTATATAAATTTCAGGTATAAAATTTTATAATGAAACATCTGTATACTCAATTTTGTGCTCATCACCCAAAGTCTTGTGTTGTTCCATCACTATGTATTTGACCTCTTTTACCCTCCAATCTCCTCCCAAACTCACAACCACCATTTTATTGTATGTGTCTGTGAATTTTTTTAATTTGTTTTGTTTTTCATCTGTTGGTTTTTATTTTAGATGTTGCATATGAGTAAAATTATATGGCTCTTGTCCTTTTTCATCTGACTTATTTCACTTTGCATATTGCATTTTTATGAAATGAATGTGTGTGGCTACCCTGCAAGTGAATCAATGTTGTTTTTCCAGCAGCATCTACTCCCTTCATGTTTGTGGCACATTTTGTAATGCTCAAACTTTTTCATTATTATTATATTTGGTATGGTGATCTGTGATCTTTGATGTTATTACTGTCACTGTTTCAGGGTGCCACAAATCTCACGTAAATAAAACCATATACATAATCAATACATGTGTGTATTCTGATTACTCCACTGACTGACCTTTTTTCCACCTTTCCTCAGGCCTTCTTATTCCCTGAGACACACAATTATTGAAATTGGACTAGTTAATAACCCTACATTGACCTCTAAGTGTTTAAGTGAAAGGTAGAGTCACACATCTCTCAGTTTAAATCAAAAGCTAGAAATGAATAAGCCTGATGAGGAAGGTTTACAAAAGCTGCGATAAGCCAAAAGCTAGGCCCCTTGCATCTGTTATTCTAGTTGTAAATGTAAATAATAAATTCTTGAAGGAAGTTAAAAGTGCTATTCAAGTGGGCACACAAATGATAAGAAAGTAAAACAACCTTATTACTGATACAGAAAGTTTTAGTGTTCTGGAGAGATCTAACCAGTCTCTATAATTCCCTTAAACCAAAGCCTAATTCAGAGCAAGGCCTTAACTCTCTCTAATTCTATGAATGGTAAGAGAGGTAAGGAAGCTGCAGAAGAAAAGTTTGAAGCTAGTGGAGGTTGGTTTATAAGTTTTAAGGAAAAAGCCATCTCCATAACCAAAAAATTCAAGGTGATACAGCAAGTGCTAATGTAGAGGACATAGTAAGTTATCCAGAAGATTGTGCTTAGATAATTAATGAAGGTGACTACACTCACTAACAGATTTTCAGTGAGATGAAATAGCCTCACACTGGAAGAATATGTCATCTAAAACTTTCATAGTTAGAAAGGAGAAGTCAAGGTCCTCCTTCAAAGCTTACAAGGACAGGCTGGATCTCTTGTCAGGGTCCAATGTAGCTGGTTCCTTTAAGTTGAAGCTAATGTTCATTTACAATTCCAAAAATTTTAGTGCTCTTAAGAATTGTTCTAAATCTATTTTGCCTGTGATCTGAAAAAGAAACAACAAAGCCTGAATGACAGTATGTTTGTTTACAACATGGTTTATTGAGTATTTTAAGCCCACTGTTGAAACCTAATACTCGGGAAAAAATTCTTCCAAAATATTACTACTCATTGACAATGCAGCTGGTCATGCTGATAGATATGTGCAGCAAGATCAATATTGTTTTCATGTCTGGAAACAGAACATCTATTCTGCAACCATTGAATCAAGGAGGGATTTTGACTTTCAAATATTATTATTTAAGAAATACATTTTGTAATATTAGAGTTGCCATAGATTGTGAGTCTTCTGATGGATCTGGGAAAAGAAGATTGAAAACCTCCTGGAAAGGACTTGCTATTGTACATGTCATGAAGAACATTCATGACTCAAGGGAAGAGTGGAAATATTAACAGGAATTTGGAAGAAGTTAATTCCAATTTCTTTGACTTTGAGGAGTTCAAGACCAGTGGAGGGAGTAACTTCATGTGTGGTGGAAATTGTAAAAGAACAGAATTAGAAGAGCCCAACAATGTGATCATATTGCTGAAATCTCATTATAAAACTTTAACAGATGAAAAGTTGCTGCTTATGGATGAGCTAAGAAAGTGGTTTCTTTATTAGGAAGATGGCAGTGTGGTAGGAGGGAGTGGATTCCACTTCTCCCTACACACAGGAGAAAAACCTAACCAATCTATGGCAGAACAGAGCAAATAGCCAACAGTACCCCAGCATATATGAAGATAAGAGACCAAAAATTGTAGAAGACATTGAAAAACCAGACAGTAAGGAGACTGCTTCAGGACAATAAGGTCCCTGAGACCAGCACAGGGACCAGGGCAGCTGCAGCCCCAGGCCCAGCACCTGCCGGTTCTGTCACAGGGTTCTTGAGAGAGAGCTGAGTCAATGGTTCCCTCCCCTGCCAAACAAAGGTTGAGCAGCACCAGGAGAGACCTGGTTGCTTGAAGTCGCAGAGAGGGGAGTAGGACTAAGTGGCAAACACAAAGGTGCTGTGAGCACTCACAGAGTCTGTGGACGCTGGCTGGAGAGAGTTGAGAGTTGGGCCATGATGGGCCCTGACCCAGATAGTCCCGGGTCTGGTTGGAGAATTGGCCTGTGTGAGAGGCCAGGCCTCTGAATGGAATGGCAGGCTTGAATAGGAGGGATTTCTCAAAAAGCAAAAGTGATAAAAGAGACACTGTTTGGGGACTTCTCCTGCAGCAGCTACTCCAGCCTCCTCCCCACCCAACTACACAATGCTCCTGAGGTGGCACAGAAGGCCCTGTGTGCACTCCAATAGCCCTGAAAAGAGTGAGCACCTGAACCCGAGGGACTGGAGGCACCCAGCCAAGAGTGCATGCCCACAACCCAGAGACAGTGTGCACTGTTGAAGGCGCCAAGACCATACCCAAAGCCCCAGGAAGATAGGGTCACCTGAATGTGTGGAACCTGAGGGACCAGAGGCTGCTGGGGAGCTGGTCTGGAGACTTACTAGGTGCTGATCAGAAAGGGAGAAAATTTAAACCAGTCACCCATCAGCATGCTGCAGCCAAGAAGACCAGCAAAACTGGTTTGTCCAGTTTGAAGCCAGCCAGAGGCTTTTCTTTTTAAAGTAACCCTTTTTTTTTTATCTTTCAACTCTTTTTTCCTCTCTTTCCTTCTTTATTGTTTTATTCCTTCTTCCTTTCTTTCCCTTTTTATCTCTTCTTCCTTCTTCCTCCTCCTCCTCCTCCTCCTCTTCCTCCTGCCCATCCTCCTCCTTCTTCTTCTTTTTTGAATCCCTACAAGTGAGACAAAAAAAACCTGGAACTGTGAAAACACCAGAGTCAAACCCAAAGAGGGGACATCCCAATACCTGAGACAGTGAGACAAACTTCACTTTGCTACTACAGAGAACCTGTAAATTATTGCATATTTGTATTATTATTATTTTTCATTGCTCTTAAATCTTTTATTTTATTAGTATTTTTGTATTCCTCTTCTTTCTGTTTAGTCTTCTTTGCTTAGCTGATTAAAATACATTGTTTGACTGCTTTCCCTTGTTCTCTCTTTCACAGTGCATTGTTAATTTACTGTCTCTCACTTCACTCATGTTCCACTAGCTCACTACTCAAGATACTATACTTTCTATTCTGGTTATCCAGATAACATAGATTCTGTCATACGGTTGTTGCTCCATCATTAGTGTAAATAATAGCTGTTCCATACAAATGTAAACATTACACAGCACCCCTTCCCAACCTTAGCCCACTTCACAGTGTCCTGAACTCTATTACTGTGGTGGTTAACTCTATTTTCTCATACACTGCATTTATTTTCTATCCTTTACTCTTACCTTACTTCAGAATCTTTCCTCCCACAAGCTTACTGCTTTCTAGATCCAACTTACAATCCTTCTCTCCCCAACAAGAGTCTTATCTTCTCTCCACCCTTTCTAATAAGTAGCTAATAGGGTGGAATATGGCCTTCACAGTGAAGGCCATCTTGAAACGGAGTTCATAGTGATAGAAGCCTACATAAAAAAGATAGAAACATTTCAAACAAACAACTTAACCCTATGCCTACAAGAACTCGAGGAACAACAACAAACAAAGCCCAGAGCAATGTAGAAGGAAGGAAATAACCAAGATCAGAGCAGAATTAAATGACACAGAGACTAAAAACACAATTCTAAGGATCAATGAATCCAGGAACTGGTTCTTTGAAAAGATAAACAAAATCAACAAGCCTTTAAGCAAGTTCATCAAGAAAAAATAAAGAGGACCCAAATAAACACAATCAGAAATGAAAGAGGAGAAATTACAGCTGACACCACAGAAATACAAAGGATTGTAACAAATTACTATGGAGAACTGTATGCCAAGAAATGTGAAAACCTAGGTGAAATAGAAAAATTTCTAAAAATATATATAATCTTCCAAAACTCAATGAGAAAGAAGCAGAAAGCCTGAACAAACTAATAACAGCACACAAAATTGAAGCACTAATCACAAAACTTGGGACACACAAAATTCTTGGACTGGATGATTTCACAGGAGAATTCTATAAATCATTTAAGGAAGAGCTAAACCCTATCCTTCACAGACTATTCCAAAAAATCCAAGAAGAAAGAAGACTCCCAAGCTCTATTTATGAAGTCAGCACCATCCTAATCCCAAATCCAGATAAAGACACACAAAGAAAGACAGCTTCAGGCCAATATTGCTGATGAATGTAGACACTAAAATCCTCCACAAAATATTGGCAAACTGCATCCAATAATACATTAAAAAGCTCATACACTATGACCAAGTGGGATACATCCCAGGGATGCAAGGATCCTACAATAACTGGATATCAATAAATGTAATACAACACATAAACAAAAGCAAAGAAAAAAATCACATGATCAGGTCAATAGATTCAGAAAAAGCATGTGATAAGGTACAGCACTCATTTATGATAAAATAATATCACTCAGCAAAGTGGGAATAGAGGGAGCATCTCTCAACATAATAAAGGCCATATATGAGAGACCTACAGCCAACATCATACCGAAATCTGCACATACTCATGGGAAAAAACTAAAATCATTTCCACTAAGACCAGAAACAAGACAAGGTTGTCCACTTTCACCACTTCTATTCAATGTAGTATTGGAAGTTTCAGCCACAGCAATCAAACAAGAAGAGGAAATAAAAGGCTTTCAATTTGGAAAGGAGGAAACAAAACTGTCATTGTTTGCAGATGACATGATAACGTACATAGAAAATCCTCTATACTCCACCAAAAAACTGCTCCACCTAATCAATGAATTTAGCAAAACTGTGGGATGTGAAGTCAATATCCAGAAATCAAAGGCATTTTTGTATACCAACAGTGAAACAGCAGAAGCAGAAATCAAGAAAAAAAATCCTATTTTATATAGCAAAAAGAAAAATAAAATACCTAGGAATAAACCTAACCAAAGAAGTAAAAGACCTGTACACATAAAACTACACAACACCGAAGAAAGTAATTAAGGAAGACACAAACAAATGAAAATGTATACTGTGTTCATGGATCAGAAGAATTAACATCATCAAAATATCCATACTACCCAAAGCAATTTACAGATTCAATTCAATACCAATTAAAGTACCAATGGCATATTTCACAGACATAGAACAAACACTTTAAAAATTTATATAGAACTATAAATGACCCTGAATAGCTGCTACAATTTTGAGAAAGAAGAACAACGCAGAAGAGATCACAGTATCTGATACCAAACTGTATTACAAGGCCTGTAATACAGGCCTGAAATGCTCCCTCTATTCCCACTTTGCTGAGTGATATTATTTTATCATAAATGAGTGTTATACCTTATCACATGCTTTTTCTGAAACTGTAATCAAAACAGCCTGGTACTGGCATAAATACAGACAGATAGACCAATGAAAGAGACTGAGAGCCCAGAAATAAACCCAAGTCTCTTCAGTCAATTAATATTGGACAAAGGGGGCAGCAACATAAAATGAAGTGAAAATAGCCTCTTCAACAAATGGTGTTGGGAGATGTGGACAGCTACATGCAAAAAAATGAAACTTGAGCACCAGCTTATACCATACACAAAAATAAATTCAAGGTGGATAAAAGATTTAAATATAAGTCTTGACACCATTAAAGTCTTAGAGAATAACATAGGCAGGAAAATCTCAAATATTTCACTCAGCAACATTTTTACTGATATGTCCCCCAGAGCAAGGGACATAAAGGAAAGAATAAACAAATGGGATCTCATCAAAATAGAAAGCTTCTGCATGGCTAAAGAAATCTGCATTAAAATGAAAAGAGAACCAACTATATGGGAAAACATATTTGCCAATGATACCTCAGATACGGGTTTGATCTCCAAAATATATAAATATAAAGAATTCACATGACTCCACTCTAAGAAGACAAGCAACCCAATTTAAAAATGGTCACAGGACTTGAACAGACACTTCTCCAAGGAGGACATACAGAGGGTCCTGAGGCAGATGAAAAGATGCTCAATATCACTGGCCATCAGAGAGATGCAAATTAAAACCACAATGAGATACCACTTTACACCTGTCAGAATGATCATCATAAACAAAGCAACAAATAAGTGTTGGAGAGGCTGTGGAGAAAAAGGAAACTTGGTGCACTGTTCGTGGGATTCCAGACTGGTAAAACCTCTGTGGAAAACAGTATGCAATTTCCTCAGAGAACTAAAAATGTATCTGACTTTTGACCCAGCAATTCCACTGCTAGGGTTATATTCTAAGAACCTTGAAACACCAATCCAAAAAAACCCACGCACCCCAATATTCATAGCAGCACAATTTACAGTAGCCAAGCATTGGAAGCAACCTCGATGCCCATCAGTAAATGAATGGATCAAAAAGCTGTGGTACATTTACACAATAGAATTCTATGCAGCAGAAAGAAAGAAGGAGCTCCTACCCTATGCAACAGCATGGATGGAACTAGAGAGCATTATGCTAAGTGAAATAAGCCAGGTGGTGAAAGACAAATACCATATGATCTCACCTTTAACAGGAACCTAATCAATAAAACAAACAAACAAGCAAAATATAACCAAAGACACTTTAATTGAGAACAGACTGGCAGTGACCAGGGGCCAGAAGGCAGGCAATTTCAGTGGAAAGGGGGAAGGATTTGCACGAACAAGGGTAAAAGACACATGGACAAAAACAAAGGGGGGGTTGGAAATGGGAGGGAAGTGGGGAAGGCTGGGGGGTGATTTGGGATGGGGGTAAAAGGCAGAAAACTGTACTTCAACAACAATTAAAATAAAATAAAATTTTAAAAAATCAAAAAGAAGAAATTGGTTTCTTGAGACAGAATCTACTGCTGATGAAGAACTTGTGCAATTGTTGAAATGGCAATAATGGATTTAGACTATTATATAAATTTAGTTGCTAAAGCTGGACCAGGGTTTGAGAGGATTGAGTTCAATTTTTAAGGGCATTCTGTGGTTAAATTGATATCCATTTTTCATGCTATAGAGAAATAATTCATTAAATGAAGAGTTAATCGATGGAACAAACTTCACTGTCATCTCATTTTAAGAAATTACTATAACCACCCCCACCTTCAGCAACAACCACCCTTATCAGTCAGCAGTCATCAACATTGAGCAAAACCCTTCACCAGCACAAGGATTATGAAGGCTCAGAAAATGGTAAGTAATTTTTAGCAATAAAATATTTTCAAATTAAGGCATGTGCATTGTTTTTTATAGATATAATGTTATTGCACACTTAATTGACTAAAGTATAGTATAAACATAATTTTTATATGTATTGGGAAAACAATTCTGTGTGACTGGCTATATTGCAATATTGGCTTTACTGTGGTGATCTGTATTGGAAGCCGGAATATAGCTGACACATTAATTCCCAGATAAATTTTTTTGTTAATCCCTTGAGATTTCCTATATTGATCTTCAACATTCTAGCTTTCTGCTCTAATGTTTATTATTTATGATTTATATTTGCTCTAGTTATAAATTATTCTTCTTTCTCCAATTTCTTAAGGCAGAAGACTAGATTAATAGTTTCAGATTTTTTTTTCTTTTCCAATATATGTACTTAAATGCTGTAAATTGTCCTGTGTATGCTCTTCTAGCACCCTACACTCCCTGACAAGTTACATTTAAAATTGTATTTAGTTCAAAATTTTTTTTAAAAAAATCCTTGAGCCCTGACTGGTATGTCTCAGTGGATTTAGCACTGGCCTGTGAACCAAAGGGTCACTGGTTCATTTCCCAGTCAGGGCAGATGCCAGGGTTGTGGGCCAGGTCAGGCCTCCAGTCGAGGGTGCGCAAGAGGCAACCACATTTTGATGTTTCCCTCTTTTTCTCACTCCCTTCCCCTCTGTCTAAAACAAATAATTAAAATCTTAAAAGTTTTCCTTTGAGTATTCTTCTACCCATGTATTATTTAAAAATGTGTTGTTTACATTATGCTAAGTGAAATGAGACAGGTGGTGAAAAACAAATACCATATGATCTCATCTGTAAGTGGAACATAATCAACAAAACAAACAAATGAACAAAATAGAACCAGAGACTTGGAAATAAAGAACAAACCGAGAGTGACCAGAGGGGAGGCGGGAGGGGTATAATGGGAGAAAGAAGGGGAAAAGGCAAGCAAAGGAACTCAAACAGATGAATCATGGGTTGCTCAATGGGAGAGGGAATAACAGTAGGATTGGGGGCAAAGGGATGGGTAGATCAATGGGGAAAAAGGCAGGAAAACTGCAGCTGGGCAATAAATTTTAAAAATGAGTTGTTTAATATCCAAATACAATGTTTGGAATTTTTAAATTCCAAAAATTCTATTTTTCTGTTATTTATTTATAATTTAATTCTAATATGTTCAGAGAACATACTTTATATGATTTCTATTCTTTTAAATTTGTTAAGGTGTGTTTATGGACTAGAATGTGGTCTTAGACCCAAAATAGTGGGTATTCTATGTGGAGTTTGAGCAGAAATATGTTGTGCTGATGTTAGATGGAGGATTCTATAAATGTTAATTAGATTAGATTAATTATAGTACTATTCAGGTCAACCATACCCTTATTGATTTTATTCCTGTTTAATATATCAATCAAAGAAGAGTATTGTATTCTCCACCTATAGTGGTGGACTTGTCTGTTTTTCCTTGCAGTTCTATCAGATTTTGCCTCACATATTTTGACTTCCTCTTGTTAGATGCACACATATTAAGGAGTGTTTTTTTCTTAGAAAACTGACGTTTTCATCCTTATATAATCTATCTCTTTTCCCCTGATAAATTTTACTAGTTCCAAAGTCTGCTTTGCCTGAAATTAATATGGCTATGCCAACTTTCTTTTTTTTTTTTAGTGTTAGAATGATGCACACATATTTATCCAAATATTTGCTTTCAACCAGTATCTTTATATTTGAATAAATTTCTTATAAATAATTTAATAGAAATTAATAAAAACAATCACAAAAAATATCTAAATGTGTTTAAATAAAGACTAAAACAGTGTGATCAGCATCATATTGGAGCCCAAGACACAGGGGAGAATCATGATAGTTGACCTTTTCAATTCTTAAATTTTGTGTCCTAGACAAGTGTCTCAGCCCTGGTGTAGAATGTTCAGTCATCAGAAAGTGCAAAAAAAAACATTTAAAAGTACATTTTAGAGATAGAAAACTTGAGGTGTACCAGGGACAGGATTCCCTTCTTCTATACATAGTTTAATATGATTATCAATTGAAATTCAATGTAAGTACATTAAACAAATTGTTGATTTTTTAATTAAAAAACTACTATTTCACTGAGTAAGTCTTTCTGACTTAACAATAATATTTATATGCCAGTAAATGTCTATGTATTTTTCTTTGTGGAGAGCCAAGAAGGATAATGTGTGCCCAAGGGAGTTGGAAGCAGGCTTCAGGCTCAGCACAGCTGCCCTAGGCCACAGAAGACTGCCTGATAGATTGTTGTAAGGAAAGAATGACTTGGCTGCTTGCTATATCACTGTACCAAGAAGGAACAGCAGACGTTCTTAAAAAGTAAAATGGCCCTGGCAGGCATAGCTCAGTGGATTGAGCAGGGCTGCAAACCATAGCATCGCAGGTTCGATTCCCAGTCAGGGCACATGACTGGGTTGCAGGCCACAGCCCCCAGCAACCACACATTGATGTTTCTCTCTCTCTCTCTCTCTCTCTCTCTCTCTCTCTCTCTCTCTCTCTCTCTCCCCCCCCCCACCCTTCCCTCTCTAAAAATAAATAAATAAAATCTTAAAAAAAAAAAAGTAAAATGTACCTAGCCTTGGGTTCGTCTTTCTCACGCTCTGCTTCACACCTGGCTCAATATATACAGCCTGACTTCACCAATAAACAGTTCCCTCCTCTGCATCCCAGAGAAGGGACTCCACCTGACCTTGCTTTGACTCTGTCTCTGTATTTCTCAATCCCCCATCGCCTTCCCTCAGGACCTGACTGATCTAGCCACGCTGGTTGCCGCAGATGACTCTTGGAACAGGGACCCGGGTATGAAAGCACACCTCAGCCAGAAGATGAGGGTACACTCCCGAGTGGCCATGATATAGTAAGCGGGGAGTGAAAAGGATTTATAGCAATCAGGTGTAAAATGGGGCATTCTGGGTCCGCTGAGCAGGGGCTGTATATACAAATGCTGCGCTCCATGTTACTTGCATGGGGCACTAAAGTCCCTGCCACACAACTGGAGCAATTCTTAACCTTTGTACAGCAAACTTGTCCCTGGTTTCCTGAAGAAGGCACAGTGAATGAACATAAGTGGGCTCAGGTAGGCCAGAAAAGAAGGGAGAATATAAAACAGAAGGGTGCGTGTGTATTCCAATCTTTGCTTTCACTCTGTGGACCCTGATTAGGGAAGCTCTAGATCGGGTGAAAAAAGAATGTAGGGAGCTGAAACCCTCGCTACTAGGGTGGAGGCATTTACTATTTTGAAGGCAACTGCTCCCCGGCTAGAGCCTGGTGATGAGCCACTGCCGCCAGAGTTTGAACAAGAACTGGAATGGGAAACTGCTGGGGACCAGCAGCAGAGAATGCAAGAGGATGAGTCCCCTGATAATTCTGATGAGGAGGATTCAGTAGTAGGATTAGTAAAGGAAATGTCTCAACTATCCTCTGGAGACCAAGCTAAGCTCACTGAAGTACTTTCTCCCACTAGTCCCTCATCTTCGAAATTTCCTCCTCCTTATCATAGTTCAGTAGGACTGCCAGAAACTACTCCCTTACAAAAGGCTTTACTAAAAACTGTGGATCTGGGAAAGGACATACAGGGATTTATGCTATTCCCTGCTTTTGAACGGCCTGATCCGCTAAATCCTAACAACAAAGATATCATGAGTTCCTGTCCTTTAGAACTAAAAGACTTAAAAGCTGCTTGCAGTATGTATGGGCCAACATCCCCCTTTTCCCTCGCACTTCTTGATACCATTGGCTCTGAAGCCATGGCATGGAAAGACTGGATTGTACTAGCCACAGCATGCTTATGGGGCGGTGGGGTGGGGGGTGGGTGTGGTGCTGATTACCTAATGTGGAAGTCTGATTGGTAAGAAGAAAGCTCACAGCAGGCAGATAGGAATCAAAATCATAACATACCTATTACATTTGAAACGCTTACTGGGTCTGGATTATATGAAAATTTGCAGAATCAGCTAGGGTATACCTTACAAATTTACCAACAAATTACAGCATGCACCACCAAAGCTTGCTGCCACCTTTCTTTCAACGGAGAAAAATCTCAAGACTTCACTGAAATCTAACACAGGCCAGTAGAGCTTTATCAGGATTTTGTTTCCTGTCTCCTCCAAGCCACTGGAGAGTTGACAGGGGATCCTGAGGTTGATAATATATTAATCAAACAGCTAACTTTTGAAAATGCAGATAAGGTCTGCCAAGCCTCCCTAACGCCATATAAAAAGAAGGGGAATCTTACTGATTTTATTAGAATCTGTGCAGATATTAACCCCTCCTATATTCAAGGAGTTACCCTTGGAGCTGCTCTCAAAAGAACCTTGGGGACAAAGGGTGCTTGCTTCAGCTGCAAACAAAGTGAACACTTTGCCTGTGACTGTCCTCAAAAAATGGTAAAAGGCACTGCAAATGCAGGGCAAAAGGATAAAACCCCTATTCTGCTGTCCAACAACTACAGATGTGGGAAACTGCAGATTGTCGGCAAATAACCCTGGCTGCTTATCCTGGACAAATAGGTAATCACTACCCTGTTGATAAACCCCTTTGGTTTACTCAGAGATATCCCCTTATCTTTCCAAAGAGTGTAACGTAGACTCCCATTTCAGGGGCAGTGGTATTATTCACTGATGGGTCCAGTTCAGGAAAAGCTGGGGTTTATACCCCTCAGCAAACTTGGGTTGAAACTACCTCCTAGTCATCTGCTCAGCGTGTTGAACTCTACGCTGTCTGTATGGCCTTAACTCATTTTGTTGCAGAACCTGTCAATATTTATAGTGACAGTCACTATGTCGTTCATGCTGCATGACATATTGAGTCAGCAGTCCTTGGACACATTTTTTCTGAAAAATTGTTCCACTTCTTTACCAAATCACAATCTTTAGTCCACAAGAAAGCCTTTTCCTTTTTTACTGAACATATTTGCTCTCATAGTCAATTACCTGGAACCTTAGCGGAGGTCAATCATAATGCTGACCTGCTAGTCTCCACTCTGGTGCAAACCCCTTTGCAACAAGCCACAGACATGTATGTCCAATTTCATGTCAATGCCGCAACCCTTCAAAAAATGGTCCCTATTACTAGGGAACAGGCTTGAAAAATTCTCAAAAAGTGCTCTGGCTGTATTGTGCACCTCCCCTCACCTGTTGTCAGGGTCAATCCTCATGGACTTCGACCCAACCATCTATGGCAAATGGATGTTACATGAATCCCTGCATTTGGCTGATTGGCATGAGTTCACATAACCATGGATACCTTTTCTCATTTTATATGGGATTCCTGTCACACTGGAGAAAGCATTGAAAATGTCATCTGTCACTGTCTCCAGATGTTCTCTGTTATGGGACGCCCTACACGGCTCAAAACCGATAATGTGCCTGCATATTGCAGCAGGACGTTTCAACACTTTTGTACACACTTTCAAATTGCTCATGTCACTGGTATCCATTACAATTCTCAGGGACAAGCCATTGCAGAGTGAGTTAACAGATCCCTTAAAACCTATATTGAAAAACAAAAAGGGGGAGACTATACTAATACCCCCCAAAGATAGCTAGGACTACCCTTATACACCCTTAATTTTTTAAATTGTGATAAGCAAAGGATTACTCCTGCAGAAAAACACCAGTCATTTCCTGTTACCAAGGATCTAGTTTCCACCAAGTGGAAGGATCTTGACAAAGGCCAATAGCAGGGTCCTGACCCTATATTAACAAGGGGAAAGGGATATGTGTGTTTATTCCCTAGATCTGTATCCTGACCTGTTTGGGTCACGGAGAGACTGGTCTGCATCTGTTATGGAATCCTATGAGCCTCCAGTTCTGGATACCTGGAAAGAAAGATGAAATGGCTCAGGATAAGCCCCAGATGACTCAGGGAGAGGGTGTCGAAGCTGCTGGCCCATAGCACTGGTTAGGCTGAACCTCCGACATGGGAACAATTGAAGACACTGACCAAGCAAGCATAAGCCTTGGTCAACCAACAACCTGCTCCCCGTGATACTTCTACCCCATTTGTAGCCATGTAAGCTGTCATTGCTACCCAGCAATGGGATTTTTTCAAAAAGACATTTGGCATCTTGGGACAGCCCTACACTTCATTAACAAGTCTGCAGGAAGTATATCTGACTTGGAGGTATTGAGTAAATGGGTTGCAGGCCTGTGTTCAACCGCCTTATGTTATTGTAGTAGGGAATGTAAATATTATTTTGCAGGACCAAACTTTCTTGGTCCAGTGTCATAATTACAATCTTACTAATCGTGTATCTCATTGCAATCAAAATAAGACTTTATTGATTCTGCATCAACCTCCTTTCGTTATGCTTCCTGTAAATCTGACTGGCCCTTGATATGCTGACACAGGGCTTCAAGTCCTAGAAGAAATGCAAAAGGCTTTAACCCATACACAACAAGCCATTGGGCTCATCATTTCAGGAACCATTGCTCTAATAACACTCACAGCCACTGCTAGCGCTGTCACAGTTGCACTGACACAAAGTCTTCATAATGCTGATTTTGTTAATACTTTAGCTCATAATTTATCAATAGCATTAGGAGATCAAAAATACAGATTTAAAGTTAGAGGCCAAACTTAATGCCTTAAAGGCTGTAGTCATTGGCTTAGGAGATAGGGTAGAAGCCTTGACTCTCCATTCCAAGCTGCAATGCCATCCTCAATACACATATGTCTGTATAACTCCTGTCCCCTATAATACTTCTGTATGGGACTGGCACAAAGTGAAAAACCATCTAATGGGAATTTGGAGTCATGAAAACATAAGTTTAGATGTAAAGCAATTACATTCTGAAATACTGCTAATACAGAATGTGTATCTTTCTGCAACTGACCCTGCTCAAATAGCCCATAATCTGCTACAAGAATTGCAGGGATTTAACCCCTTTAATTTGTTAAAGCATTCCTTATGGTATCTCATTGGTGTAGGTGGATTTTTGCTAATTATATTCTGTGTTTTTTCCCTTGTCTGCCAAGAACTGCAAACCCAGCTCTTCCCTCCATGAGTAAAGTTGCATCAGGTGCAATTAGAAAAAAGAAAAGGGGGAGATGTGGAGAGCCAAGCAGGATAATGCGTTCCAAGGGAGTTGGAAGCAGGCCTCAGGTTCAGCACAGCTGCCCTAGGCCACAGAAGACTGCCTGATAGATTGTTGTAAGGAAAGAATGACTTGGCTGCTTGCTATATCACTGTACCAAGAAGGAGCAGCAGATGTTCTTAAAAAATAAAATGTACCTAGCCTTGGGTTCATCTTTCTCACACTCTGTTTCAAAGCTTGCCCAATATATACAGCCTGACTTCACCAATAAACAGTTCCCTCCTCTGCATCCCAGAGAAGGGACTCCACCTGACCCTGCTTTGACACTGTCTCTTTATTTCTTTTTTTTTATTTTATTTTAATCATTGTTCAAGTACAGTTTTCTCCCTTTTACTCCCATTACAGCCCACCCACCCAACCCTCCCCACTTCTCTCCCATTACCACCCTCCCCCTAGTTTTTGTCCATGTGTCCTTTAAATTTGTTCCTGTAAACCCTTCCCATTCTCCCCTGAAATTCCCTCCTCTCCCCTCTGGTCAGTCAGTCTGTCCCCTATTACAGTGTCTTTGGTTATATTTTCTTAATCCCCTGTCACCTTCCCTGGGGACCTGACCGATCCACCTGCACTGGTCGCAGCATTTCTCTCTATTTTCCTATACACTAACACACATATTCACATGCATACATACAAATATCACAACAGTAATCAGAGATTAAAAAATAAACATATCCATCTAAAGCTTCTGGCCTACCTGTGGAGTTGTAACTGTCCTTTCCCTCAGGTCCTATCCATAACTATTCTCTTTTCAGGTTGTTCCTAACCTTAAAAATGTAGGTTAATTTTTTTAAATTTAGACCTTTTTAGCCATTTCTTTAGTCTCTCTCTCTGTCTCTTTCTCCATAATTAAAAAGGATTGATAATGTATATTCAAATACAGTTGTGTTATAAAAGAAAAGCTGTGTTTTATGTTGTATACACAGGGTAAATGATTCAAATATATATTAAATTTATATATAATGCAATATATAACAAATACATACACACATATATTGTATATAATATGTATATATTATATATTATATTGTATGTATATATATGATATATATATACATACAATATAAATGTAAATATTGTATACATACAATATAAATGTAAATACCAGAGGGTACCCTTATTATTACTAACTTCCTTTTTGTTTTGGTCCCATTACAGATCATTAAAATGTATTTGAATGTGTGAGTTGTCACTTAATGGGTAGTGGCAGTAAAAGCTGAACAGCTGTTCTCCTGCAGTTACTTGTAGGCCAGAAACACACTGAGGAAGTCCTGAGCTCACCAAACAACCTGTTGAAGCACAAGTGTCAGGAAGTAACTCAAAGAACAGTCAGTTTTAAGTGTGCCCAGATGATAATCAGGGCAACTAGGACTTAATAGTTTTCAGAACGTTAATCTCCAAAGAACTTTTGACAGCAATAATGGGAAGGGGCTATAATTATCAGCATTTTATAAGCATGGGATACTGAGAATACTTCCAAACTCACATATTTAATTCAAGGATAATGTAATCCATTTAAAATATATGGTTTTTCAAATCAAAAGATTGTCTGCATCTAAAACCAGAAAAATGTTGGCTGCTTTCAGTAACCAAACCTGCTGATTTCATTCTCTATGTCAAGCATACTTTTTTCTTTCTGTCCTGTTTTCTTAACATTCTGTAAAGGATATGGTGATTTTCTATTTTCAAGAAATTTTATCTCAAGTCCAATTTTCCCATTATCAAAAACAGTAAGAAAGGGCTTTAGTCCTGGATATATGTTATGTTATTTAGGCACATCAACCATATAACTTGAAAATAAAAATTATCACCATCATGTATAAAGGCAGAAAGCAAAGACATTGACTTCAAATATTGAATTTCACCTTTCTCTGTTACCTTGTTTGTTTGGTTTATGTCTTTAACAAAGCTACTTTCAGGACTAGCTCCACAACCTCCAAAAGTAACTTAAAGGCTAAGTATGGAAGACAAGGAGGGAAACAAAAAGGTAGGGCATGAGGTCTGATAAAATAAATAAGTGCAAGAAGATATCAAATTTAGAGCAGAGGTTTTTTATTCATAAATTACCATCTTGATGTACACTGAATACTATCAATTCAACCCACAAGTAATGCAAAGAATGTGTGTGGGTGAAAAAGCTGAAAGAAGAAATCAAGCAGCAGTGTCAGAGCTCTCAGTAGTTTGATAATGGCCTGATTTCAAGCAGATACTTAAATACATTCCTCACATAACTTAAAGTACCTGATATTAGATCTCAAAGAAAATATGTATGCATTGTGTTTTATTTCTCAGTGGAATTTTGAAAGATCTTTCTAAGTAAAACATTGGTAAGGAAATAATACCATCAATAAATGTCCTATTATTTTGTCTTTTATGTTACTGGTTGCAGATGTTCCTTTGAAAAAAATACTAGAGTCTTTTTATTCCACCTATTATTGCTGCATGCTTAACCATTGCCAAGAGAAATAGTGAACATAACACTTGGGTATTTGTGAGGTAGCTTTTATTACTATGAAGTCAAATTTTGTTGTTATTGTTCAAGTACAGTTGTCTCCATTTCCACCCCACCACGCCCCTCTACCCCACCCATTACCACCTCCCACCATTGAACCTACCCTCTTTAGCTTTTTCCATGTGAACTTTATATATGTTACTTGATGTCCTTTTCCTTATTATCCCCTATTATGCCTCTCCCTGCTCCTCTCTGGTTACTGTCAGTTCATTCTTTATTTCAGTGTCTCTGGTTGTATTTTGCTTGCTTGTTTGTTTTGCAGATTAGGTTCCACATATAGGTGAGATCATATGGTATTTGTCTTTCACCACCTGGCTTATTTCACTTAACATACTGCTCTCCACTTCCATCTAAGCTGTTGCTAAGGGTAGGAGCTCCTTCTTTCCTTCTGCTACATAGAATTCCACTGTGTTAATGTATCACAGTTTTTTGATCCACCAATTTACTGATGGGCACTTAGGCTCTTTACAGCACTTGGCTATTGTAAATTGTGCTGCTGTGAACATTGGGGTGCATAGGTTCTTCTGAATTGGTGTTTCAAGATCCTTAGGGAATAACCCCAATGGTGGTATTGCTGGGTCAAAAGGCAATTCCCTTTGTAGTTTTCTGAGGAAATGCCATACTGTTTTCCACTGTGGCTGCAACAGTGTGCATTCCCACCAACAGTGTACTAGGGTTCCCTTTTATCCACATCCTCTCCAACACTTGTCATTTATTGATTTAGTTATGATGGCCATTGTGACTGGTGTGAAGTGTTATCTCATTGTGGTTTTAATTTGCATCTCTTTGATGGCTAGTGAGGTTGAGCATCTTTTCACATGTCTCTGGGACCTGTGCATGTTGTGAGGTAGATTTTAACATATGCTTTCTTATCTCAGCTTCTTGGTATTTGTTTTCTAAAATATATATTCAAATTATTTTAGATTATAAAATAATGTAACAATGAATAGGTTGGCTAACTTTATTAAACATGAGGTTAAATGTTAACATGTTCTTATGTAAATATGACTAATATCAAAGTAAATAAATAGAGACAAAGTTTTATTCAAAATGAAATTCAAGTGAGAAAGCACAGATATCACTCAATCATATGTTTAACAGAAACACATCAGTGAAGGTCATAACACTGAATGTTTTCTTAACTGTGGGAAAATCAAACACAAGATTTTGTCTAAGCACTATTAATAAATTTATATACTTTTTCCCTGTCAAACATTTTATTTTTTTATTTTTTATTTTTTTTAATTGTTGTTCAAGTACAGTGGTCTCCACTTTCCCCTCAAGACTACACCCCCACCCCACACATCCTAACTTCCCAAATTCTATACTACACCCCTTTGGCTTAGTCCATGTGTCCTTTATACATGTTCCTTGAGAACTCTTCCCCTTTTTTTGGCCATTATACCTCCCCCACCCCTTTGGTAACTGTTGCTTTGATCTTAGTTCAATGTCTCTGGTTGTATTTTGCTTGCTTGTTTGTTGTATTGATTAGGTTTCACTTCTAAGTGAGATCGTATGGTATTTTTTATCACCTCCTGGCTTATTTCACTCAGCATAATGTCCTCCACTTCCTTCCATGTTCATGTGAAGGGTAGGAGCCCCTTCTTTTTTTGCTGCATAGTATTTCACTGTATAAATATACAATAACTTTTTGATCTACTGATTTACTGATGGGCACTTAGGCTGTTTACACAACTTAACTATTATAATTCTGCTGCTAAGATCATTAGAGTGCATAAGTTCTTTTGAATGAGTGTTTCAGAATTCTTAGGGTATAAACCCAGCAGGAGAATTGCTGAGCCAAAAAGCAGATACAATTTTAGTTTTCTGAGAAAAGATACGTTCTTAGTTTTTAGTGAAAGTCCTAGAGGAAAACTTAGGCAGAAAAATCTCAGATATTCCATGCAGCAATATTTTCACTGATATGTCCCCTAGAGCAAGGGACATAAAGGAAAGAATAAACAATTGGGATATCATAAAAAATAAATAATCTTCTGCATAGCTAAAGAAAACCGCATTAAAATGAAAAGAGAACCAACTATAGGGGAAAACATATTTGCCAATGATATCTCAGACAAGGGTTTGATCTCACAGAATATATAAAGAGCTCACAGGAGCCTACTCCAATTAGATGAACAACTCAATAAACAAATGAGCAAAAGACTTCAACAGACACTTTTCTGAAGAGGACATGCAGGGGGCAAGGAGATATATGAAAAGATGTTCAGCTTCACCAGCATGGGAGAGATGCAAATTAAAACCACAATGAGATAACACTTCACACCCGTCAGAATGGCCAACATAAACAAGTCAACAAACCAGTGTTGGAGAAGATATGGAGAAAAGGGAAACTTAGTGTATTAATAGGAATGTGGACTGGTGCAGCCACTGTGGAAAACAGTACGGCATTTCCTCAGAAAACTAAAAATGGATCTGCCTTTTGACCCAGTAATTCCACTGCTGGGATTATATCCTAAGAACCCTTAAACACCAATCCAAAAGAACATATGCACCCCAATATTCATAGCAGCATAATTTACAATAGCCAAGTGCCGGAAGCAACCTAAGTGCCCATCAGTAAATGAATGGATCAAAAACTGTGGTACATATACACAATGGAATTCTACACAGCAGAGAGAACGAAGGAGCTCCTACCCTTTATGACAGCATGGATGGAACTGGAAAGCATTATGCCAAGTGAAATAAGCCAGGTGGTGACAGACAAATACCATATGACCTCACCTTTAACTGGAACATAATCAACAAAAGAAAAAACAAACAAAATATAAACAGACAATGAAATTAAAAACAGTCTAACAATAGCCAGAGGGAAGGGGACTGTGGGGAGAAGGGTTTTCAGGAACTACTATAAAGCACACATGGACAAAACCAAGGGGGATGGTGGAAGCAAGGGAGGGAGGTGGGTTTGGCTTGGCTGGGGGTGAGTGGTGGAGAGAAAATGCAGACAACTGTAATTGAACAACAATAAAAAAATGTTTTCCCATAGTTGGTTCCCTTTTATTTTGCTGATGTTTTCTTTATCGCTGCAGAACTTTTAATTTTGATGAAGTTTCATTTGTTTTTTCTTTTCTTTATGTCTCTTGCTCTAGGAGACATACTAGTGAAAATATTGCTGTGTGGAATATCTGAGATTTTCCTGCCTATGTTCTCATCTAGGGATTTTATGATGTCATGACTTATGTTTAAGTGCTTTATCCATTGAATTTATTTTTTGGATAATGTAAATTGGTGGTCATTTCAATTTTTATGCATGTAGCTGTCCAGCTCTCCCAAAATCATTTGTTGAAGAAACTGTACAGTGATCCCTCACCTATCATGGGAGTTACGTTCCAGAGACCCCCACAACTGGTGAAAATCCACAAAGTAACAGTGTTATATTTATTTTATTATTTATATATATTTTAAGGCCTTATATACCTTTCCCACACTTCTATAAACCTTTCCCACTGTCTTATAAACACTTATATGCCCTTAAACACTTTCTACACTCTTAAACCTATGTAATTAACAACATATAAAATTCTATATGGTTACTCACCAGTGAAGTATACAGTTGTCCCTAGCTATATCGTGGCTCACTTATTAAGGCTTCACTGTATCATGGGCCTTTTAAAACCTGCAATACAGTGAAGCCGCAATAAGTGAACCATGATATAGTGAGGGATGACTGTACTCCATTTTATGCTTCTGTCTCTTTTTCAAATATTAATTGACAATAGAGACTTGAGTTTATTTCAGGGGTCTCTATTCTGTTCCACTAATCTGTGTGTCTGTTCTTATGCCAGTGACATACTGTTCTGATTCCTGTGGCCTTGTAATATAGTTTGATGTCAGGTATTTTGATCACTCCAACTTTGTTGTTTCTCTCAAAAATTATGCAGCTATTTGGGGTTGCTAATGGTTCATATAAATTTTTGAAATGTTTCTTCTATATCTGTAACATATGTCACTGGTATTTTAATAGGGATTACATTGAATCTATAAATTACTTTAGGTAATATGAACTTTTTAATGATGTTAATTCTTCCAATCTATGGACATGGTATATGCTTCCATTGTTTGTGTTTTCCTTAATTTCTTTCTTTGGTGTTCTGTAGTATTCTTAGTACAGGTGTTTCACCTCCTTGGTTAGGTTTATTCTTAGCCATTTCATTTTTCTTGTTGCTATAGCAAATGGGTTTTTTTTTCCTGATTTCTTTTACTGAACTGTCATTCTTGGTGTACAATAATGCCTTCTATTTCTGAATATTGATTTTGTATCCCACTATTTTTCCAGTTTCACTTATTAGGTCAAACAGTTTTTTGGTGGGGTCTATAGGATTTTCTATGTACACTATCATGTTATCTGCAGACAATGACAGTTGTGCTTTCTGATTTCCAGTTTGGATGCCTATTCTAGCTTTCTTGTTTTATTGCTGTGGCCAGGACTTCCAATACTATGTTGAATACAAGTGGTAAAGGCAGACATCTTTGTGTTCTTTCTAATCTTAGAGAAAAAGCTTTTAGTTTTGGGGCACCAAGTATGATGTTTGCTGTGTTTTTCTCCTATCTGACCTTTATTTTGCTAATGGATGCTCTCTGTACTCCCACTTTGCTGTGTGTTTTTATCATAAATGGGTGCTGTACCTTATCAAACACTTTTTCTGCATGCATTGATATGATCATGTGATTTTTCTTTTCTTTTGTTTATATGATGTATTACATTTATTGATATTTGAATACTTAACCATTCTTGCATTTTTTAGTTGAATCCCACCTTATCACAATGTATGATCTTTTTATTTATTTTTTTATTGATGTTCAAATACACTTGTCTCCATTTTCTCACCACCACTTTTCCAGCTTTACCCACGTCCACCTCCCACCCTCAATCCTACCTCATATTGGCTCTGCCCATGGATCCCTCATTCCTGTTCATTTATATCCCTTGCCCTTCCTTCCCACATTATTTCCATCTCCCCTCCCCTCTGGTTACTGTCAGTGTGTTGACAATTTCAATGTCTTTGATTGTATTTTGCTTATCAGTTTGTTTTGTTAATTAGGTTCCACTTATAGGAGAGATGATATGGTATTTGTCTTTCACTGCTTCACTTACTTCACTGAGCATACTTTCCAGTTCTATCCATGTTGTTGCAAAATGTAGGAACTCCTTCTTTCCTTTTGCTGTGTAGTATTCCATTGTGTAAATGTACCATAATTTTTTGATCCATTCACTTACTGATGGACACCTAGGGTGCTTCCAGCACTTCACTATTGTAAATTGTGCTGCTATGAATATTGGGGTGCATAGGTTCCCTTGAATTAATGTTTCAGGATTCTTAGGGTATAAACCCAGCAGTGGAGTTGCTGGGTCAAAAGGCAGTTGCATTTTTAGTTCCTTGAGGAAATTCCACACTGTTTTCCACAGAGGCTAGAGCAGTGTGCATTCCCACCAACAGTGCACTAGGGTTCCCTTTTCTCCACAACCTTGCCAGTACTTATTATTTGTCTATTTGTTTAGGATGGCCATGCTCAAAGATGTCTCATTGTGGTTTTGATTTGCATCTTTCTGATGGCTAGTGATGTTGAGCATCTTTTCTTATGTCTCTGGGCCCTCTGTATGTCCTCCTTGGAGTAGTGTCGGTTCAGGTCCTTTGCCCATTTTTTAACTGGGTTGTTTGTCTTCCTGGAGTAGACTCCTGTGAGTACTTTACATATTTTGGAGATCAAACACTTGTCTGAGATATCAATGTCAAATATGTTTTCCCATACAGTTCATTCCCTTTTCATTTTGTTGATATTTTCTTTAGCTTTGCAGAAGCTTTTTATTTTGATGAAGTCCAATTTGTTTATTCTTTCCTTTGGTTCTCTTGCTCTAGGAGATATTTTGGTGAAAATATTGTTGCTTCAAATATCTGAGATTTTCCTGCCTATCTTCTCATCTAGGACTTTTATGGTATCATGACTTTTACTTAAGTCTTTTACCTATCTCGGGTTTATTTTTCTCTATGCTATAAGTTGGTGGTCGAGTTTCATTTTTTTGGCATGTAGCTGTTCTGATCTCCCAACACCATTTGTTGAAGAGGCTATTTTTACTCTATTTTATGTTGCTACCCCCTTTGTTGAATAGTAATTGACTATAGAGACTTGAGTTTATTTCTGTGCTCTCTATTCTGTTCCATTGACCTATGTGTGTGTTTGTATGCCAGTACCAGATTATTTTGATTACTGTGGACTTGTAATATAATTTGATGTCAGGTATGGTGATCTCACCTACTTGCTTCTTCTTTCTCCAAATTGCTGCAGCTATTCATGGTCATTTATGGTTCCATACAAATTTTTTTAAGTGTTTGTTCGATATCTGTGAAATATGTCATTAGTACTTTAATAAGGATTGAGTTGAATGTATAAGATTGCTTTGGGTGGTATAGACATTTTGATGATGTTAATTCTTCTACTCCATGGACATGCTATATTCTTGCATTTATTTGTGTCTTCCTTAATTTATTTCTTCAGGGTCTTGTAGTTTTCTTAGCACAGATATTTTACATCTTTACTTAGGTCTATTCTGAGATATTTTATTTTTCTTGTTGCTATAGCAAATGAGATTTTTTTTACTGATTTCTGTTTCTGATATTTCATTGCTGTACAAAAATGCCATTGATTTCTGAATATTGACTTTGTATCATGCTGTTTTGCCAAGTTCACTTATTAGATAAAGTAATTTTTTGGTGGAGTCTGTAGGGTTTTCTATGTACACTATCATGTCATCTGCAAACAATGACAGTTTTACTTCCTCCTTTCCAATTTGGGTGCCTTTTATTTCTTTTTCTTGTCTTATTGCTGTGGCTAGGACTTCCAATACTATATTGAATAGGAGTGGTGAAAGTGGACATTCTTTTCTTCTTCCTGATCTTAGTGGGACAGCTTTTAGTTTTTTCCCATTGAGTATGATGTTGGCTATGAGTATGAGGTCTCTCATATATGGCCTTTATTTTGTTGAGGAATGCTCCCTCTATTCCCACTTTGCTGAGTATTCTTATCATATATGGGTGCTGTACCTTATCAAATGATTTTTCTGCATATATTGATATAATCTTGTGGTTTTTGTTTTTGCTTTTGTTTATATGATGTATTACATTTATTGATTTGTGAATATTGAACCATCCTTGCATCCCTTGGATGAATTCCACTTGATCATGGTGTATAATCTTTTTAATGTATTGCTGGATGCCATTTTCCAATATTTTATTGAGAATTTTAGTGTCTATGTTCATTAGCAATATTGGCCTGTAGTTTTCTTTTTTGTTGTTGTTGTGTCTTTATCTGGTTTTGGGATTAAGATGAAGCAGGCTTCAGAAAACAAGTTTTGGAGTCTTCCTTCTTTTGGGATATTTTGGAATAGTATATGAAGAATAGGGGTTAGGTAGATTTTCATTAAATGCTTTGTAGAATTCTCCTGTGAAAACATCCAATCCAGGGTTTTTGTTTTGGGGGAGGTTTTTTTTTTATTATTACTGCTTAGATGTCATCAGCCATTATTGGTCTCTTCAGGCTTTCTGCTTCTTCATTCAGTTTTTAAAGATTATATTTTTCTAGAAATTTGTCCATTTTACCTAGGTTTTCAAAGTTTTTGGCAGACAGTTCTTCATAGTAATTTCTTATAGTCCTTTGTATTTCTGTGGTATAGGTTGTAATTTCTCCTCTTTGGTTTCTGATTGTATATATTAGGGTCCTCTCTGTTTTTCTTGATCAGCCTGCTTAAAAGCTTACTGATTTTGTTTATCTTTTCAAAGAACCAGCTCTTAGATTTAATTATCCTTTGAATCTCTAAATTGTTTAATCTGCTCTGATGTTAGTTATTTCCTTTCTTCTACTTGCTCTGGGCTATCTTTGCTGTTGTTCCTCCAAATCTTGTAGAAGTAAGGTTAGGTTGATTATTTGAAATGTTTCTGTCTTTTTTTTTTTTTTTAGGTAAGCCTGTATCATTATGAACTTCCCTCTCAGGACTTCATTTGCTGTGACCCATGAGTTTAGGACTGTTGTGAGCTTATTTTCATTTCTTTCCAGAAACTTTTTTATTTCTTCCTTGATCTCATTCTGAACCCATTCATTGTTTAATTGCATGCTTTCAATCTCCATGAGTCTGAGTTTTTAAATTTTTTCCTATGGGTTGATTTCTAGTTTCAGTCTCTTGTGGTTGGAGAAAATGCTTGATATGATTTCAATTTTCTTGAATTTGTTGAGGCTTGTTTTGTGTCCTCTCATGTGGTCTGCCTTTGAAAATGTTCCATGTGTGTTTGAAAAGCATGTGTATCTTCCTTCTTTGGGGTGAAATGTTCTACATATATCATTTAAGTCCATTTTATCTAGGGCATTCTTCAATGCTGCAATATCTTTGTTCATATTTTGTTTGGATGACCTGTCCATTTTTTACAGTGGGTTGTTAAAATCCCCCAGTATAAGTGTGTTGATGTCTATACCTTTCTTGAAGTCCTCCAATATTTTCTTGACATATTAGGATGCTCCTATGTTGGGCGCATATGTGTTTATAATATTTATGTCTTCTTGACCTACCTTGAGTATTATAAAGTGACTTTCTGGGTCTCTTTTTATGGACCTTGTTTTAAAGTCTATTTTGTCAGTCATAAGTATTGCTATCCTGGCTTTTTTTCCTGTCTATTTGCTTGGAATATTTGTTCCATCCCTTCACTTTCAGTCTGTTTAGGTATTTTGTTTTGAGATGGGTCTCTTGTAGGCAGCTTATGTGTGGGTCATGTTTTCTTATCTATTCAGCTTCCCTATGTCTTTTGATTCAAGCATTTAATCCATTTACATTTAAGGTTATTATTGATAGGTAGTAATCAATGTCATTTCAGTCTCTTTGTACCTTTGTTCTCTTCTCTCACTCATTTTGGTCCTCTTGTTAAAGTAGTCCCTTCAGCGTATCTTGCTGTGCTAGTTTAGTGGAGGTGTATTCTTTGTGGCTTCTTTTATCTGAGAAGCTCCTTATTTGTCCATCCATTTTAATTGAGAGCCTTGCTGGATAAAATAGTCTCCATTGTAGGCCTTTGTTTTTCATTACTTGGAATATTTGTTGCCATTCCCTTCTGGCTTGTAATATTTCTGTTGAGAAGTCAGCTGCTAGCCTTATTGGGGCTCCCTTGTATGTCACTTCCTGCTTCTCCCTTGATGCCTTTAAGATTCTCTCTTTGTCTTTACATTTTGCCATTTTAATTATGATGTGAGTTGCAGTGGGTTTCTCTTGATTGGGACTCTCTGTGTTTCCTGGATTTGTTTGACTTTTTCTCTCATCAAATTAGGGAAGTTTTCCTTCATTACATTTTCAAACAGGTTTTCTATCCCTTCCTCCTCTTCTTCTCCTTCTGGTATGACTACTATACAGATATTATTATGTTTCACGTTGTCCTACATTTCCCTTAACCCCTCTTCATTTTTTTTTTCAGTCTCTTTTCCTTTTCTTGTCTATTTTGGGAGGATTTTTTTCTAGTTTGTCCTCAGGCTCACTGATTTGATCCTCTGATTCATCAAGCCTGCTTTTGATTCTTTTTACTGTGTTCTTTAATTGAGAAATTGTATTTTTCATTACTTCTTGGCCCTTGTTGATAGTTTCTATATCCTTTTTTATGTTGATATAGTTTTCAGTAAGTTACTCATAATTTCTCTGTACTTTTTGGTAGTTGGCACTGCATTCATTAAGCTTCCTTATAACCATTGTTTTCAACTCATTATCTGATAGTTGACCTGCCTGTATTTCATTTAACATACTTTCTGAGGACTCTTCCTTTCCTTTAGATTGGGCATTGTTTTTTTTGTCTTCACACTGTTTGTGGGACTCTTCTTGTTTGCTTTTGTTTGTTAAATTAACCTGCTTTGGCTTTCTGACATTGTGGTGTAAACTTCTATGGTGAGAGGCCTTTGAGATACAGTGGTTAGGTCCTTGATCACCTGAACTTGATATTCTTATGATGTTCTTTATGCCTTTTATTTTTTTTTAATGTAATTGGGTTTAGATCATTGTTGGGTAGTTTTTTCATGACTCCTCCCCTGCCACTTTTGACTGAGGGGCACTTCACCCACCATGTTTTGTGTGCTATTGTTACAGAACACAGGACCAAGGAGGGTAAGATATACCCTACTAGTAGGCACTAAAAGCACCCCCTACTAGATTTGCATTGTCCTCTGCCAGAGGAAAGAGATTTCTCAATGCCAGAGATTTGTGAAAAGGAAAGGAAATGTCTATTTAAAGCTATATAGATTTAAAGTAGTGACTTAACGTCTTCATTAAAAATATCAAAGTCCTTTAGGATACCCACAGATGCACAGAGCACTTCCTTCTCCCCCTGCCCTAATTTTGGGTACCATATCTCAGGAAAAGAAGTAGATTCAAGCTCTTTACACCATCAGCTGTGTTGTTGGCCTGGATCAAGCCACATGGCTCTTTTCTACAAAGTTGTGGGGGTCTCCACCCTTGCCAAACTTCATGGTTCTCCTTGGCAAAGCTGGGAGGAGGTCTCCACTCTGCCAAGACCACGTGGTTCTCCCTCACATGGCTGTGGGGGTCCCCACCCTAACAAAAACCACATGGTTCTCCTCCTACTGAAGCTGCAAAAGGGTCTTCACTCTGGCTAAAGCCTCGTGGTTCTCCCTTTAATGGATGCCAAGTCTGGGTTTAAATCCCCATGCTAATCTTCCTCTGTACCCCATTTCTGACTCCTTCCACAACTGGCTACACTTGCCAGCACTTCCCATATCCTTCCAGCTTTACTGGGCTGCCATAGTGGGTTTGGGCAGGCATGTCTCCATGGAGTGGAGCCAATCTCACATAGGCACTATAACCAGGGGGAGTTGCCTCCCAGTTACATCTTGGGTGGAAGTCATTTCCCTCCCCCTGGCTCAAAGCATGGGCACAGCTATTTAACATATTTATACAACCAGCTAAAGGTTATACATGTGTTAAATGCCCATGCCAGAGGTTAGCTGCAAAGCTGTTGCTGGGCAAAACAGCTCTCCTTGTTGCTACTTCATGTGTCCCTTCCCCTAAATCACACCTTTGTGGCAGTGAGGACATCCTATATATCTTTCTAATATTTCCTGGACACCTTGAGTTCTGGACCCCATTCCAAATCCCTATTTAGGGCCCCCCTGTTGCCTGCACACTGTTTCACTATTGTGTAGGTGCTGCCTGAAGAAAACCACAGAGTCCAAGAACAAACCCATACCCACACATATATCTCCCCCCAACAATCCCATTATCAATAGCAAGTGAGCCAGTATTAATAAGGGTGTAAAGAGATTAAGACTATTATAAGAAAAGAGAGTAGATATGAGATGACCTACTGAAAGAGAAATGATTTTGAGAGGGTAGAGGGAAGAGCACTAATAAGAGTTGAGAGTTGGAGCAATTGAAGGAGAGAAGGTAAAGTTTACCTTACTAATAAAGAAAGGGAATGAAGAGTGTGGAATGGAATTTGAGAAGGGAAGAATATAACATTAGACTTAAACAGAAATTAAAATAAAATAAAATGAGAGAGAGAAAGAAAAAGGAAGTAAAATATTAAATAATTAATAAAAACATAAGGGCCAAATTGGAGAGAAAGACCCACCAGAGTGCTATCAACAACAAATCAGCTAAAAATAACATAGATATAAGAGGGGGGAAGAAACAAAGAAAAGTCTAAGAGATGTTTAGAGGAATGGGAAGTGATTTTGTAATGATAGCGGGAGAGGGATTACTAAGAGTGAGGGACAAAAACTAGAGTAAGTGAGGGTAAAATTAAAATTTGGGATGTAAAGGAAAAAGGAGAATAAGAAAAAATTAAAAGGAAGGATGAAAGAGAAATGCAAGAAGGATAAAAAAGAAAGGAAAAACAGGGTAAGATGGCATAATTAAAATTTGAGTAAAAAAAGAGTAGCAGAGGGGTCTAGTAAAATTTTTTATTTGAAATACAGAATTAGTGAAACTCTAGAGATAACATTGGAAAAAAATGCAAGAACAGCTACCCTACCCACAACCAACTATCAAAGTTTATTACAGGTATAAAGAGAACACAGGTATTTTAGTAGCTGGGCAAAAGAATATGAAATGACCCTTAACAAGAGAATTCATTTTGAGTGTCTGAACAGGGGAGAAATAGTGAGAGTGTGGAATGGAAACAAGTTGTAGCTAGAGAGAAAACCAAATTTGAAATGAGAATATTGCAAGGAAAGAGGAAGGCAAGATGGGTTAAGAGAAGGGAGGGGCAAAATGTGTGGATTGAAATACACTATAGTATAAAATTACTGACATATACAAATTCACTGGACAAGAAGTGAATGTTATAAAGTCATACAGGAAAAAAAATCACAAATCATTTAGGAGACCACAGTGGCTTTAATATCAGTAGTCTCTTGAATTTACCACTGTTTTTTTTTTCTTTCTAGATCTACCTCTGGTGATGTCAGATGTTGACCCTGTCTGACCTTAGGCAGCCTGTTTGATATTTCCAGTGATCTGTTGTCACTAGCTGTCTCTTTCAATTGTTAATATGGTCCTCCTGCACTCAGCAGTCAGCCTTGAGCACCATAGGGCAGGGCAGAATCCCTCCTGTGTTGGGGGCTATTGTTTCCCCTCAGGTAGCTGCTGCTTGGAGGGGAGTGGTCTGCCTGAACAGCATGATTGCTTTGTATGGGGGTTGGCTCAGCACCAGTCTCAGCAGCTACTTTCTCAGTTCTCTCCCCAAAGCCTCTGTCCCCAGTCTCTCCTCAAATCTCTCTAGTTCACTCTGCCCCTCCTTTGCCAGTGATCTAATGTCTCTGGCTTTCTCCTTCTGTTGTGTATCTGGTCATTTCCATTCACTCCTCTGCTATCTTTCCTCCTAGGTATGATCTTTTTAATGTGTTGCTGGATGTGGTTCGCCAGAGTTCATTGAGGATTTTAGTGTCTATGCTCATCAGCAAAGTTGGCTGACAGTTTTTTGTTGTTGTTGTGTATTTATCTTGTTTTGAGATTAGAATAATGTTCACTTTATAAGAAAAGTGGGGGGGGGGGGGGGTCCTAAGATGGAGGCTTTGTTGGAGGGAGCATGATCCCCTTCCTCTGTGCAGGGGAGAGAAACTCGTTGATGGGCAGAGGAACAGAGCAAGGGGCCTAGGTTATCGAAATATTTATGAAAACAGGATATCAAAAATTATAGCGGACATTGAAAAACCAGACAGTAAGGACACTAATTCAGAACAACAGGGACCCAGGGATCAGTGCAGGGACCAGTGGGGTTGCAGCCCCCAGGCCCATTGCTCCCGGGTCTGCTTCAGAGCACCCAGGAGAGTGGAGTCGCTGCTCCCTCCCTGGACAACAGGGGCTGAGCAACACCAGGGGAGGCCTTGTTGCTTGAAGGCACAGAGAGGGGAGTTGGACTGGGAGACAGTCTCGCAGGGGCTGCAGGCACCCACGCATAGCCCTGGGAGGGGTGAGTGCCTGTAGCCTGCGTGACCACGGGTGGCCTGGCTGTGCGCCGGAGCCCCCAACCAGGTGAGAGTGTGGTTCTGTAGAAGGCCCCGACCTCGCAGCCCTGAACAAGGAAAGGGTGCGGGTGTTCACAGGTTTCTGGAGTCTGCAGTGGTGAACTCGGGGGAGCATGCACCCCTCCGGGATTTCTGACTCTTGCGCTGTGAACCCAGAAGAGACACAGCGCTTTGGGGGTTCCTGGAGCTCACAGTGGGGAAATTGGTGGAAGTGCGTGCCCCTTTGTGCTCCCTGGAGCTTGCACCATGAATCCAGAAAAGACACAGGTGCTTCCCAAGAACATAGAGCCCACCACAGTGAAATTTGGGAGAAGGGCCCATCTCCTTGCAATCCCCAGAGCTTGCACCATGAACCCAGAAAAGACACGGGAGCTCTGTGGGGCCACGGAGCCCAGTAGGCAGCAGCAGTAAGCTCCGGAGAGAGTGCTTGGGAGCGCCCATACCCACAGCCAAGGTCCTGCAGGGGGACATTGGTTTGGCTCTGGGGAGAGCACCCTGCTGGCCTTGGGGACAGTACCGAAAGAGACTGACTGAGTTCTGACTGGGAAGAGTGAAAAGCATTCCAAATGCCCCTCAGCCCACTGAAGCTGCAAGACCAGAAAAACTGGTTTGGCCAGTTAGAAACCAACAAGAGGTTATTTTGTTTGTTTGTTTGTTTGTTTGTCTTGCTCTTTTTCTTTTTTTGGCTGTTGTTGGATTGATTTTATCTTGTTTTTTAAGCTTTTTATTTGTTAATTCTTATTACTTTTATATCTTTCAATTACTTATGTTTCTCTTCCTTTCATCCTAGTATTATTCCCTCCACTCCAAATGTATCTCTGTTGCATTCAATCTTCTGCTTTTTTTCCCTTTTTTTTTTTTTGAGCCGGCAAGTTATTGCAAATTTGTATTATCTTTTTCTCACTTTTCTGACATTTTTTATTTTAATAGTACTTTGGTATTCTTTTTCTTTCTGTATAATCTTCTTTGCTTGGCTGGTTATACTGTCATTTGATAGGTTCCCCTGTTATCTCACTCACAGTGTGTTGATAATTTGCTGTCCTTCATTTGTGTTCCATTAGTACACCTCTCAAGGTTCTATATGCCTTATTCTTGATATTTAGATCTCATAGATTTTGCCACATGATTGTTGCTTCAATATTACTGTAAATAAGACCCAGTTCATACAATTGCAAATACTACTCAACACCCCTCCCAGATCTCAGCCCACTTTGCAATTTCCTGAACTCTATTATCGTGGGGGTTGTCTTTATTCTTTTACACACTACTACTATTTACTATTCTTTATTCCTACCCTACCTCAGAATCTGACCTCCCACAGCCTCACAGCTTTCTAGATCCAACTAACAATCCTGTCCTCCCCAATAAGAGTCTTATCTTCTTTTCATCCTTTCTAAAACGTGGCTGGTGGGGTGGAAAAATCACCTTTAACACTATATGTAGCCAAAGGATATCACATCTCTTCTCTACTGGCAGTTAATATAAATATCATAGAATACTGTCTGGCTGTCTTAAACCATTTTGCCTTGCTCCTCCAATTGATCACAGAAAAGAGTAAGGGGAAGCTGTGAACACCAGGATAAATGAAGGAAATTGCACCACTGAATCTCACAGGTATTCTACCACAGCAGTTCACACCATAATCACAGGAAACCAGAACAGATCAATTTAAGAAACAGAGGCTAACAAGAAGAGTCTCACTAACAATGAGAAGACAAAGAAACAGTCCCCACATGAGGGGAAAAGAGGAAGCCCCAGAAAGAATGCTAAATGAAATAGAGGCAACTCAACTATCAGATACTGAGTTCAAAACAATGATTATCAGGAAGCTCAATGAACTCACAATGAGCTACCAGAAACTACAGGGAAACTATAATGATCTCACTGCAAACTCTATAAACATGAAAAAGGAAATAGAAACTATCAACAAGGGCCAAGAGGAAATGAAGAATACAATTTCTGAACTGAAGAACACAGTAGAAGGAATGAAAAGCAGGACTGATGAAGGAGAAGATCGGATCAGCGAGCTGAAGGACAAAGTAGAAAAGAACACCCAGAAACAGCAAGAAAAGGAAAAGAGGCTCAGAAAGACTGAAGAGGGATTAAGAGAAATGCAAAACAATATGAAACGTAATAATATCCATAAAATAGGGATACCAGAAGGAAAAGAAGAAGAGCAAGGGATAGAAAACCTATTTGAAAAAGTAATGATGGAAAACTTCCCTAATTTGATGACAAAAAAGGTCACAAAAATCCAGGAAACTGAGAATCCCAGTCAAGGGGAACCCAAAAAGGCCCACCTCAAGACACATCATAATTAAAATGGCAAAATTTCAAGACAAAGAAAGAATATTAAAGACAGTAAGGGAAAAACAGGAAGCAATATAGAAGGGAGCCCCAATAAGGCTAGCAGCAGACTTCTCAACAGAAATATTACAATCCAGAAGGGAATAGCAAAAAATATTCCAAGTAATGAGAACCAGAGGTATGCAACCAAGGCTGCTTTACCCAGCAAGGCTTTCAATCAAGATAGAAAGCCAAATAAGAAGCCTTCTTTTTGCTTCCCAGGCAAAAGAAGTCTAAAAGAATACACCTCCAACAAACCAGCTCTGCAAGAAAGGCTAAAGGGACTGCTTTAAGGAAAGGAAGGAAGAGAGAGAGAGAGAGAGAGAGAGCAACACACGTACATAAAAGACAATGAATAAGTACCTATCAATAATAACCTTAAACATTAATGGATTGAATGCTCCAATCAAAAGACATAGAATAGATGAATGGATAAGAAAAAATGACCCACACATATGCAGTCTACAAGAGACCCACCTCAGGATAGAAGACAAACACAGGCTGAAAGTGAAGGGCTGGAAACAAATTTTCCAAGCAAATGGACAGCAGAAAAAAAGCTGGGGTAGCAATGCTCATATCAGACAAAACAGACTTCCAAAAAAGGGCCATAAAGAGAGACCCAGAAGGTCACTTCATAATACTCAAGGGAAGAATCCACCAAGAAGACATAAATATTGTAAATACATATGCATCAAACATAAGAGCACACAAATACATAAAGGGCATCTTGGAGGACTTCAAGAAAGATATTGACACCTACACAATTACAGTGGGGGATTTCAACACCCCACGGTCAAAAATGGACAGATCTTCCAAACAAAACATCATTGAACAATACCCTAGATGAAATTGACTTAACTGATATATACAGAGCTCTCCATCCCAAAGAAAACAAATACATATTCTTTTAAAAGTACATGAAAAATTTTCAAAGATAGACCACATGATAGGACACAAAACAAGCCTCAACAATTTCAAGAAAATTGAAATAATAACAAGCATTTTCTTGGATACCAAGGGACTGAAGCTAGAAACAAACCCCAAGGAAAAAAAACCAAAACACTAAAAATCACGGAGATTAAATAGCATGCTACTAAATAATGAATGGGTCAAGAATGAAATTAGGAAAGAAATCAAAAGGTTTCTGGAAAAAAATGAAAACGAACTCACAACAACCCAAAACTTATGGGACACAGCAAAGGCAGTCCTGAGAGGGAAGTACATAGTGATACAGGCATACCTAAAAAAGGTTAGAAATTTTTCAAACAAACACCCTAACCCTACATCTATAAGAACTCAAGGAACAAAAACAAAGGCAGCCCAGAGCAAGCAGAAGAAAGGAAATAACCAAGATCAGAGCAGAATTAAATGACATAGAGACTAAAAGCACAATTCTAAGGATCAATGAATCCAAGAGCTGGTTCTTTGAAAAGATAAACAAAATCGACAAGCCTTTAAGCAGACTCATCAAGAAACAAAGAGAGAAGACCCAAATAAACACAATCAGAAATGAAAGAGGAGAGATTCCAACAGATACCACAGAAATACAAAGGATTGTAAGAAATCACTACAAAGAACTGTATGCCAAGAAATTTGAAAATCTAGGTGAAATGGACAAATTTCTAGAAAAATATAATCTTCCAAAACTCAATGGAAAAGAAGCAGAAAGCCTGAACAAACCAATAACAGCAAAAGAAATTGAAGCAGTAATCAAAAAACTCCCAACACACAAAACCTCTGGACCAGATGGTTTCCCAGGAGAATTCTACAAAGCATTTAAGGAAGAGCTAACACCTATCCTTCACAGACTATTCCAAAAAATCCAAAAAGATGGAAGACTTCCAAACTCTTTTTATGAGGCCAACATCATCCTAATTCCAAAACCAGATAAAGACACAACAAAGAAAGAAAACTGCAGGCCAATATCACTGATGAACATTGACACTAAAATCCTCAAGAAAATACTGGCAAACCGCATCCAACAATACATTAAAAAGATCATACTCCATGACCAAGTGAGATTCATTCCAGGGATGCAAAGATGGGACACTGTTGCAAATCAGTAAATGTAACACGCCACATAAACAAAAGCAAAGACAAAAACCACATGATTATATCAATTGATGCAGAAAAAGCATTTGATAAGGTATAGCACCCATTCATGATAAAAACACTCGGCAAAGTGGGAATACAGGGAGCATTCCTCAACATAATAAAGGCCATATATGAGAGACCTACAGCCAACATCATACTCAATGGGCAAAAATTAAAATCGTTTCCACTAAGATCAGGAACAAGACAAGGCTGTCCACTTTCATCACTTCTATTCAATATAGTACTGGAAGATTTAGCCACAGCGATCAGACAAGATAAAGAAATAAAAGGCATCCAAATCAGAAAGGAGGAAACAAAACTGTCACTGTTTGCAGATGACATGATAGTTTACATAGAAAATCCTATAGACTCAGCCAAAAAACTGCTTGATCTAATAAATGAATTTGGCAAAACAGTGGGATACAAAGTCAATATCCAGAAATCAAAGGTATTTCTGTACACCGACAATGAAACAGCAGAAGCAGAAATCAAGAAAAAAATCCCATTTGAAATAGCAAAAAGAAAAATAAAATACCTAGGAATAAACCTAACCAAAGAGGTAAAAGACCTGTATTCAGAAAACTATATAACACTCAGGAACGAAACCAAGGAAGACACAAACAAATGGAAACATATACCGTGTTCATGGACTGGAAGAATTAATATCATCAAAATGTCCATACAACCCAAAGCAATTTACACATTCAGTGCACTACCTACAAAAGTAACAATGGCATATTTCACAGACATAGAAGAAACACTTCAAAAATTTATATGGAATTATAAATGACCCTGAATAGCTGCTGCAATTTTGAGAAAGAAGAGTAAAGTAGGAGGGATCACAATACCTGACACTAAACTATACTACATGGCCACTGTAATCACAACAGCCTGATACTGGCATAAAAACAGGCACATGGACCAATGGAACAGAACAGAGAGCTCAGAAATAAACCCAAGTCTCTATGGTCAATTAATATTTGACAAAGGAGGCAGCAACATAAAATGGAGTAAAAATAGCCTCTTCAACAAATGGTGTTGGGAGAACTGGACAGCTACGTGCAAAAAAAAAAATGAAACTTGAGCACCAACATGCACCTTATACAAAATAAATTCAAGGTGGATAAAAGACTTAAATACAAAACATGACACCATTAAAGTCCTAGAGGAGAACGTAGGTAGGAAAATCTCAGATATTTCACGCAGAAACCTTTTTACTGACTCATCCCCCAGAGCAAGGGACATAAAGGAAAGAATAAACAAATGGGACCTCATCAAAATTAAAAGCTTCTGCACAGCTAAAGAAAACAGTATCGAAATTAAAAGAGAACCAACTGTATGGGAAAACATATTTGCCAATGACACCTCAGACAAGGGTTTAATATCCAAAATATATAAAGAACTTACAAGACTGCACTCTAAGAAGACAAGGAATCCAATTAAAAAAGTGGGCATAGGACTTGAATAGACACTTCTCCAAGGAGGACATACAGAAAATCCAAAGACACATGAAACGATGTTCAATATCGCTAGCTATCAGAGAGATGCAAATTAAAACCACAATGAGATACCACTTCACACCAGAGAGAATAGCCATCATAAACAAAGCAACAAACAAGTGTTGGAGAGATTGTGGAGAGAAGGGATCCCTAGTGCACTGTTGGTGGGACTGCAAACTGGTACAACCACTATGGAAAACACTATGGAACTTCCTCAGAAAACTAAAAATGGATCTGCCTTTTGACCCTGCGATTCCACTGCTGGGACTCTATCCTAAGAATACTAAAACACCAATTCAAAAGAACCTTTGCATCCCAATGTTCATAGCAGCACAGTTTACAATAGCTAGATGCTGGAAGCAACCAAGATGCCCATCAGTAAATGAATGGATCAAAAAACTGTGGTACATTTACACAGTGGAATTCCTACGCAGCAGAAAGAAAGAAGGAGCTCCTACCCTTTGCAACAGCTTGGATGGAGCTGGAAAGCATTATGCTAAGCGAAATAAGCCAGGCAGTGAAAGACAAATACCATATGATCTCACCTTTAACAGGAACCTAAACAACAAAACAAAGAAGCAAGTAAAATATAACCAAAGACACTGAAATAGAGGTCAGGCTGACAGTGCCCACAGAAGAGAGTAGAGGGAATTTCAGGGGACAGTGGGAAGGGTTCAGGGGAACAAACTTAAAGGACACATGGTCATAAAGTAAGGGGAGGGTGGTAATGGAGGGAAGTGGTGAGGGGTGCAAGGGGGGGCTGGATTGGGAGTAAAAAGGAGAAAACTGTATTTGAACAATGATTAAAATAAAAAAATATATAAAAACGGATTGTCTTACGTAAAGCTTTCAGTCTTATTCAGAGTGCTAAAACTATTTATAATTTAGGTTGGAAAATACAGGTAGTTTTATTAACTGGGAAGTGCGATTGCAGGACACATTCTTCAATTTTGATTTCTTTGAATGGTTTTATAACATTATGGCAAGAAATAAAAGTTTTGGTTAACATTTTCACTTTCCTATATTAACTAAAAGGAAAATTTTTAATTGAAGCACTTAATTCCTCTGAGAACTCTTTGCATTTAATCAAAGTAACAGTGTACATATATTCAAAGAGTATTATTAGTGTGATAATTAAAAACACAGTTTTTTGAGAAAATGATGGTTTTGTGCTCATTCTCCCATTTTGTTTCTACCCATTTGTATCTTTCAGCAGTGTCTGTCATATACAAACATATTTCTAAATAAAATGCTCTAAAAGCTATTTCTTCATTTAAAAACTTTAAATAATATATATCACTGTCTTTATATTGAGGTCAAGAACTAGCCTATTGTATATATCCTCTCTTCTCATAATTATATAAATTAGACCTGATGAACTTATACCACCCCTTTGGTAAATCAATAATCAGAGGATATTTTAATATAACTGTGGAAATATTACTTCAATTAAGCCACGTAGTGCATTATGATTATATTCCTTCCATCTGCAATTTTAAATTATATAATATTAACTGAAATTAAATGCTGGTTTGTCATATCTTGCAAAAAATAATCAAAATGTTATGATTTCAAATACAGTATATGAGTAATCCAGCCTTCAGAGACTTTTTCTGATGCCTAAAGAATGTTTTTAAAAATTTGTGTTACCCTTCAAAGACTATTCCAGAGAATCCAAGAAGGGAAAACTCCCAAACTTTTTAAAATTTTTTTTTATTTTAATCATTGTTCAAGTACAGTTTTCTCCCTTTTACTCCCATTCCAGCCCACCCACCCAACCCTCCCCACTTCCCTCCCATTTCCACCCTCCCTTTAGTTTTTATCCATGCGTCCTTTAAATTTATTCCTGTGAACCCTTCCCATTCTCCCCTGAAATTCCTTCCCCTTTCTCCTCTGGTCACTGTCAGCCTGTTTTCTATTTCAGTGTCTTTGGTTGTATTTTGCTTGTTTCTTTGCTTTGTTAATTAGGTTCCTTGGTTAAAATGAGATCATATGGTATTTGTCTTTCACTGCCTGGCTTATTTCGCTTAGCATAATGCTTTCCAGCTCCATCCAAGCTGTTGCAAAGGGTAGGAGCTCCTTCTTTCTTTCTGCTGCGTAGGAATTCCACTGTGTAAATGTACCACAGTTTTTTGATCCATTCATTTACTGATGGGCATCTTGGTTGCTTCCAGCATCTAGCTATTGTAAACTGTGCTGCTATGAACATTGGGATGCAAAGGTTCTTTTGAATTGGTGTTTTAGTATTCTTAGGATAGAGTCCCAGCAGTGGAATCGCAGGGTCAAAAGGCAGATCCATTTTTAGTTTTCTGAGGAAGTTCCATAGTGTTTTCCATAGTGGTTGTACCAGTTTGCAGTCCCACCAACAGTGCACTAGGGATCCCTTCTCTCCACAATCTCTCCAACACTTGTTTGTTGCTTTGTTTATGATGGCTATTCTCTCTGGTGTGAAGTGGTATCTCATTGTGGTTTTAATTTGCATCTCTCTGATAGCTAGCGATATTGAACATCGTTTCATGTGTCTTTGGATTTTCTGTATGTCCTCCTTGGAGAAGTGTCTATTCAAGTCCTATGCCCACTTTTTAATTGGATTCCTTGTCTTCTTAGAGTGCAGTCTTGTAAGTTCTTTATATATTTTGGATATTAAACCCTTGTCTGAGGTGTCATTGGCAAATATGTTTTCCCATACAGTTGGTTCTCTTTTAATTTCGATACTGTTTTCTTTAGCTGTGCAGAAGCTTTTAATTTTGATGAGGTCCCATTTGTTTATTCTTTCCTTTATGTCCCTTGCTCTGGGGGATGAGTCAGTAAAAAGGTTTCTGCGTGAAATATCTGAGATTTTCCTACCTACGTTCTCCTCTAGGACTTTAATGGTGTCATGTTTTGTATTTAAGTCTTTTATCCACCTTGAATTTATTTTGTATAAGGTGCATGTTGGTGCTCAAGTTTCATTTTTTTTTTTGCACGTAGCTGTCCAGTTCTCCCAACACCATTTGTTGAAGAGGCTATTTTTACTCCATTTTATGTTGCTGCCTCCTTTGTCAAATATTAATTGACCATAGAGACTTGGGTTTATTTCTGAGCTCTCTGTTCTGTTCCATTGGTCCATGTGCCTGTTTTTATGCCAGTATCAGGCTGTTGTGATTACAGTGGCCATGTAGTATAGTTTAGTGTCAGGTATTGTGATCCCTCCTACTTTACTCTTCTTTCTCAAAATTGCAGCAGCTATTCAGGGTCGTTTATAATTCCATATAAATTTTTGAAGTGTTTCTTCTATGTCTGTGAAATATGCCATTGTTACTTTTGTAGGTAGTGCACTGAATGTGTAAATTGCTTTGGGTTGTATGGACATTTTGATGATATTAATTCTTCCAGTCCATGAACACGGTATATGTTTCCATTTGTTTGTGTCTTCCTTGGTTTCGTTTCCTGAGTGTTATATAGTTTTCTGAATACAGGTCTTTTACCTCTTTGGTTAGGTTTATTCCTAGGTATTTTATTTTTCTTTTTGCTATTTCAAATGGGATTTTTTTCTTGATTTCTGCTTCTGCTGTTTCATTGTCGGTGTACAGAAATACCTTTGATTTCTGGATATTGACTTTGTATCCCACTGTTTTGCCAAATTCATTTATTAGATCAAGCAGTTTTTTGGCTGAGTCTATAGGATTTTTCTATGTAAACTATCATGTCATCTGCAAACAGTGACAGTTTTGTTTCCTCCTTTCTGATTTGGATGCCTTTTATTTCTTTATCTTGTCTGATCGCTGTGGCTAAATCTTCCAGTACTATATTGAATAGAAGTGATGAAAGTGGACAGCCTTGTCTTGTTCCTGATCTTAGTGGAAACGATTTTAATTTTTGCCCATTGAGTATGATGTTGGCTGTAGGTCTCTCATATATGGCCTTTATTATGTTGAGGAATGCTCCCTGTATTCCCACTTTGCCGAGTGTTTTTATCATGAATGGGTGCTATACCTTATCAAATGCTTTTTCTGCATCAATTGATATAATCATGTGGTTTTTTGTCTTTGCTTTTGTTTATGTGGCGTGTTACATTTACTGATTTGCAACAGTGTCCCATCTTTGCATCCCTGGAATGAATCTCACTTGGTCATGGAGTATGATCTTTTTAATGTATTGTTGGATGCGGTTTGCCAGTATTTTCTTGAGGATTTTAGTGTCAATGTTCATCAGTGATATTGGCCTGAAGTTTTCTTTCTTTGTTGTGTCTTTATCTGGTTTTGGAATTAGGATGATGTTGGCCTCATAAAAAGAGTTTGGAAGTCTTCCATCTTTTTGGATTTTTTGGAATAGTCTGTGAAGGATAGGTGTTAGCTCTTCCTTAAATGCTTTATAGTATTCTCCTGGGAAACCATCTGGTCCAGAGGTTTTGTGTGTTGGGAGTTTTTTGATTACTGCTTCAATTCTTTTGTTGTCATTGGTTTGTTCAGGCTTTCCGCTTCTTTTTCATTGAGTTTTGGAAGATTATATTTTTCTAGAAATTTGTCCATTTCACCTAGATTTTCAAATTTCTTGGCATACAGTTCTTTGTAGTGATTTCTTACAATCCTTTGTATTTCTGTGGTATCTGTTGGAATCTCTCCTCTTTCATTTCTGATTGTGTTTATTTGGGTCTTCTCTCTTTGTTTCTTGATGAGTCTGCTTAAAGGCTTGTCGATTTTGTTTATCTTTTCAAAGAATCCGCTCTTGGATTCATTGATCCTTAGAATTGTGCTTTTAGTCTCTATGTCATTTAATTCTGCTCTGATCTTGGTTATTTCCTTCCTTCTGCTTGCTCTGGGCTGCCTTTGTTGTTGTTCCTTGAGTTCTTGTAGATGTAGGGTTAGGGTGTTTGTTTGGAATGTTTGTAACCTTTTTAGGTATGCCTGTATCACTATGAACTTCCCTCTCAGGACTGCCTTTGCTGTGTCCCATAAGTTTTGGGTTGTTGTGAGTTCGTTTTCATTTGTTTCCAGAAACCTTTTGATTTCTTTCCTAATTTCATCCTTGACCCATTCATTGTTTAATAGCATGCTATTTAATCTCCATGGTTTTGAGTGTTTTGGGTTTTTTTCCTTGGGGTTGGTTTCTAGCTTCAGTCCAGTCTGAGAAAATGCTTGGTCTGATTTCAATTTTCTTTAAAATCTTAGGCTTGTTTTGTGTCCTATCATGTTGTCTATCTTTGAGAATGTTCCGTGTGCATTTGAAAAGAACGTATATTTAGCTTCTTTTGGATGGAGGGCTCTGTATATATCATTAAAGCCCATTTCATCAAGGGTATTGTTTAATGCCACAATATCTTTGTTGATATTTTGTTTAGAAGATCTGTCCATTTTTGATAGTGGGGTGTTAAAATCTCCCACTATTATTGTGTTGCTGTCCATATCTTTCTTGAAGTCCTCTAAGATTTTCTTTATGTATTTGGGTGCTCCTATGTTGGGTGCATATATATTTACAATATTTATGTCTTCTTGATGGATTCTTCCCTTGAGTATTATGAAGTGACCTTCTGGGTCTCTCTTTATGGACCTTTTTGGGAAGTCTATTTTGTCTGATATGAGTATTGCTACCCCGGCTTTTTTTTCCTGTGCATTTGCCTGGAAGATTTGTTTCCAGCCCTTCATTTTCAGTCTCTGTAGGTCTTTTATCCTGAGGTGGGTCTCTTGTTGACAGCAGATATGTGGGTCATTTTTTCTTATCCATTCATCTATTCTATGTCTTTTGATTGGAGCATTTAATCCATTTATGTTTAAGGTTATTATTGATAGGTACTTATTCATTGTCTTTTATGTACATGTTTTACTCTCTCTCTCTCTCTCTCTCTCTCTCTCTCTCTCTCTCTCTCTCTTCCTTCCCTTCCTTAAAGCAGTCCCTTTAGAATCTCTTGCATAGCTGGTTTGGTTGAGGTGTATTCTTTTAGACTTCTTTTGTCTGGGAAGCTTCTTATTTGGCCTTCTATCTTGATTGAGAGCCTTGCTGGATATAGTAGCCTTGGTTGCAAGCCTCTGGTTCTCAATACCTGGAGTATTTCTTGCCATTCTCTTCTGGCTTGAAGTGTTTCCATTGAGAAGTCAGCTGTTAGCCTTATTGGGGCTCCCTTGTATGTTACTTCCTTTTTCTCCCTTGCTGCCTTTAAGATTCTCTGACTGTCTTGAAATTTTGCCATTTTAATGATGATGTGTCTTGACGTGGGCCTCTTTCGGTTCCTCTTGATTGGGACTCTCTGTGTTTCCTGGATTTGTATGACTTTTTCTCTCATCAAATTAGGGAAGGTCTCCTTCATTACTTTTTCAACCAGGTTTTCGATCCCTTGCTCTTCTTCTTCTCCTTCTGGTATCCCTATTCTATGGATATTATTACATTTCATATTGTCTTGCATTTTTCTTAATCCCTCTTCATTCTTTCTGAGCCTCTTTTCCTTTTCTTGCTCTTTCTGGGTGTTCTTTTCTACTATGTCCTCCAGCTCGCTAATCCTATCTTCTGCTTCATTGATCCTGCTTTTCATTCCTTCTACTGTGTTCTTCAGTTCAGAAATTGTATTCTTCATTTCCTCTTGACCTTTGTTGAGAGTTCCTATTTCCTTTTTCATGTTTATATAGTTTGCAGTGAGATTGATGTAGTTTCCCTCTAATCTCTGATAGCTCATTGTGAGTTCATTGAACTTCCTGATAATCATTGTTTTGAACTCACTATCTGATAGTTGACTTGCCTCTATTTCATTTAGCATTTTTCCTGAGGCTTCCTCGTTTCCCTTCAATTGGTGGTTGTTTCTTTGTTTTCTCATTGTTCATGGGTTTCTTCTTTTTTCTTCTTGTTTCTTAAATTGATATCTTCTGATTCCCTGAAATTATGGTGTGAACTTCTGTGGTAGAATATTTGTGAGATTCAGTGGTGCAATCTCCTTCGTGTATCCTGGTGTTCACAGCTTCCCCCTACTCTTTTTTTTTTGTGATCAGTTGGAGGAGTAAGGTTTAAGGTTTAAGACAGCAAGACAAAATGGTTTAAGACAGCAAGACAATCTACTATGATATTTACATTAGCAGCCAGTAGAGAAGAGATGGGTTATCCTTTTGCTCCTTATAGTGTTAACCGTGATCCTCCACCCCACTATCCACGTTTTAGAAAGGATGGAAAGAGGGTAAGACTCTTATTGGGGATGAGAGGATTGTTAGTTGTATCTAGAAAACTGTGAGGTTCTGGCAGGTCAGATTCTAAGGTAGGACTGGATTAAAGATTTTAGTAGTAGTAAAATCTTTAGTAAAATCTGTATTCTTTTACAGACTACTAAATGAGTAGTCTGTAAAAGAATAGAGACAACCCCCACAATAGTATAGTTCAGAAAATTGCAAGGTGGGCTAAGATCAGGTAGGGGTATTGAGTAGTATTTACAATTGTATGGACTAGGTCTTATTAACAGTAATAGTAAAGTGACAGTCTCGTGGCAGAATTGATGAGATCTAGATAACAAGAATAAAGGGTATAGAACCTTGAGAGGTGTATTAATGGAACACAGATGAAGAATAGTAAATTATCAACACACTGTGACTGAGATACCAGGGGGAACCTATCAAATGACAGTATAACCAGCCAAGCAAAGAAGATTATACAGAAAGAAAAAGAATACCAAAATACTATTAAAATAAAAAATGTCGGAGAAGTGAGAAAAAGATAATACAATTTACAGTAACTTGCAAAATTGAAAAAAAAGGAAGAAAAGCAGAAGACGGAGTGCAGGAGAGATAAACTTGGAGTGGAAAGAATAATATTAGGATGAATGGAAGAGAAACATAAAGGATTGCAAGGTATAAAAATAATAAGAATTGAAAAATAAAATGTCACATGAAACACAAGATAAAATCAATCAACCAACAATAACCACAAAAACAAAACAAAGCAAAACAAAATAAGAAAAACCTCTTGTTGGTTTGTAACTGGCCAGACCAGTTTTTCTGATCTTGTTGGCTTCAGCTGGCTGAGAGACCTTTGAAATGCTTCTCTCTTCCCAGCCAGATCTCAGCAAGACTGTCAGGTACCCTGGGCACTTCCAAGCACACTGGATCTCTAGAGCTCACTGCCACGTTCTTCTGGACTCCAGGGTTCTGGAGGGTTCCAGCTCTTTGATCTCAGAAGGCACCCGAGAGGTTTTGGGATTCACTGCGCCCTCCCTGGGAATCATAAAAGTGTGCGCCCCTCCACCAAACTTTTGAGATTCGGCCTCTCGGATCACCCTAAGCGCCACACGGCGACCGCTACACTTCTGGGTTCACAGAACGTGCAAGTCAGGCTTCCCGATGGGGCTCAAGGGGACCCCTCCCCAGCTCTTTGTTTTCCACCAATTCACACCCCGACCGGGCTACAGGTGTTGGTGCCTTTCCCGACCAGAGGCGGTTGTGTTGGCTGGGGGCCCTCACTTCTCCCAGGTCTCTGAGTGGGTGTTCATAGTCCCTGGGCAATATTTTCCCAGACCAACTGGCCAATCTGTTCCTTCAAGCAACACGTTCTCCCCTGGAGTTGCTCAACCCCCGTATTCTGTGGAGGGAGCAGCAACTCCCCTCTCCCGGGACCCCTGAGGCAGACTCGGGAGCACCGGGCCTGGGGACTGCACACCCTTAGACCCCGCGCTGATCCGTGGGTCCCTTTTGTCCTGAAGCAGTCTCCTCACCGTCTGGTTTTCCATTGATCGTAATAATTTTTGATGTCCTGCTTTCAAAAGTGATTCGGTAACCTAGTCCACTTGCTCTGTTTCTCCATCAATCCACGAGTTTCCCTCCTCTTCACAGAAGCCGAAAAAAACGCTGCCTAGAGTAAAGCCGCCATCTTCCTTCCCCAACAATCCTTCTTTAAATCCTAGTTATAACACTTTTTGTTCTTTTTTTTTACAGTTTTTCAAGTACAGTTGTCTCCATTTTCTCCCCACCATGCCCCACCCAGACCACCTATCCCCTCCTCCTACCCTCGACCTAACCCCTTTGGCTTTGTCCATATGTCTTTTACACATGTTCTTTAAAGGCACTTTTCCAGTGATTCTTCTCACCGCTCCTCTCAGGTTACTGTCAGTTTATTCTTTATTACAATGTCTCTGGTTGCATTTTGCTTGCTTGTTTGTTTTGTTGATTAGTTTCCACTTATAAGTGAGATCATATGTTATTTCACCTCCTGGGTTATTTCACTTAGCATAATGCTCTCCACTTCCATCCATGCTGTTGTGAAGAGTAGGAGCTCCTTCTTTCCTTTTGCTGGTAGTATTCCATTCTGTAAATATACCACCATTTTTTGATCCACTTATTTACTGATGGGCACATAAGCTGTTTACAGCACTTGGCTATTATAAATTGTGCTACTTTAAACATTGGGGTGCATAGGCTCTTTTGAATTGGGTTTCTTTATTCTTAGGGTATAATCCCAAAAGTGAGATTGCTGGGTGAAAAGGCAGTTCCATTTATAGTTTTCTGAGGAAATTCCATGCTATTTTCCAACCAGTCTGTATACCCACCAACAGTGTACTAGGGTTCCCTTTTCTCTACCACCTCTCCAACACTTATTGTTTGTTGATTTGTTTATGATGTCCAATCTGACCAGTGTAGATTGGTTTTGCGTTGTGTTTTTAATTTGCATCTTTCTGATGGCTACTGATGCTGAGCATCTTTTCATAGGTCTCTGGACCCTCTGTATGTCCTCCTTGGAGAAGTGTGTTTTCGTGCCTTTTGCCCATTTTTTAAATTGGATTGTTTGGGCACCTGGAGTGGAATCGTGTGAGTTCTTTATATATTTTTGTACCAAACAATTGTCTGAGGTATCATTTCAGAATATGTTTCTTCATATAGTTGGTTCTTGTTTCATTTTAATACTGTTTTCTTTAGCCTTGCCAAAGCTTTTTATTTTGATAAGTTCACATTTACTTACTCTTTCTTTTAAGCCCCTTGCTCTAGGGGACATATGGGTGAAAATTCTGCTGCATGAAATATCTGATATTTTCCTGCCTATGTTCTCCTCTAGGACTCTTATGGTGTCATGACTTATATTTAAGTCATTTGTCAACACTGAATTTGTTTTTGTGTATGGTGTAAGTTGGTAACCAAGTTTCATTTGTTTGCATGTAGCTATCCAGCTCTCCCAACATCATTTGTTGAAGAGGTTACTTTTACTCCATTTTCTGCTGCTTCCCTCAGTGTCAAATATGAACAGACCATAGAGACCTGGGATTATGTATGGGCTCTCTTTTCTGTTTCATTGGTGTATGTGACTGTTCTAATGCCAGTACCAGTCTGTTTTGATTACTATAGCCTTATAGTATTATTTTATTGTGATCCCCTGTACTTTTTTCTTCTTTCTCAAAATTGCTGCTGTTATTCAGGGTCATTTACTGTTCATAGAAATTTTTGAAATGTTTGTTTTATATCCGTGAAATATGTCATTGGTGTTTTAATAGGGAATGTGTTGAATCTATACATTGCTGTGGGTAACATGGACATTTGGATGATCTTGATTCTTCCAATCCATGAACACGGTATATGCTTCCATTTGTGTCTTCCTTAATTTCTTTCTTCAGTGTTGTGTTGATTTCTTAGTATAGATTGTTCACCTCCTTAATAAGATTTATTCCTAGTTACATTATTTTCGTGTTGCTATAGAAAATGAAATTTTTTTATTGATTTCTGGTTCTGACCTTTCGTTGCTGGTGTATAAAAATGCCTTTGATTTCTGAATATTGAGTTTCAACCCTGCTGTTTTGCCAAATTTGCTTTTTAGGTCGAGTAGTTTTTTGGTGGAGTATACAGGGTTTTCCATGTACATTATCATATCATCTGCAAAAAGTGAGAGTTTTACTTCCTCCTTTCCAATTTGGATGCATTTCATTTCTCTTTCTTGTCTGATCGCTGTGGCTAGTACTTCCAATACCTCTATAGTACTTCTTTCACCACTATATTGAATAGAAGTGGTGAAAATGGACATTCTTGTCTTGTTTCTGATCTTAATGGGAAAGATTTTTGTTTTGCCTGTTGAGTAGGAGGTTGACTGTAGGTTTCTTGTATATGGTCTTTATCATGTTGAGGAATACTCCCTGTACTCCCACATTGCTGAATATTTTTATCATAAATGTGTGCTGTACCTTATTAAATGCTTTTTCTGCATCTATTGATATGATCATGTGATTTTGTTTTTGCTTTTTTATGTGATGTATTATGTTTTTTGCATTTGTGAATGTTGTAGCGTCCTTGCATCCCTGGGATGAATCCCACTTGGTCATTGTGTATGATCTTTTTAATATATTACTGGGTGCAGTTTGCCAGTATTTTGTTGAGGATGTTAGCATTTATGTTCATCAGTGATATTGGCCTGTCATTTTCATTCTTTCTTGTGTCTTTATCTGATTTTGGACTTAGGATGATTCTTGCTTCATAAAGGGAGTTTGGGCGTCTCCCCTTTTCTTGTATTTTTTAGAATAGTCAGAAATGGATAGGGGTTAGCTCTTCCTTAAATGTTTTATACAATTCTCCTGTGAAACCGTCTGGTCCAGTGCTTTTGTGTGCTGGGAGTTATTTTATTACCACTTGGATTTCATCAGCTGTTACAGGCCTGTTCAGACTTTCTGCTTCTTCTTCACTTAGTTTTGGGAGATAATATTTTTCTAAAAATTTGTCCCTTTCAACCTGGTTTTCAAATTTCTTGAAATACACTTGTTCCTAGTAATATCTTAGAATCCTTTGTATTTCTGTGGTATGAGTTTTAATCTCTCCTTTTTTTTCTGTAAATCTTGGTTTTAACTCTTATTATGTGATTTTGAATGAGTTAATTAAACTATTTAGTAAACACATATACATTCCTGTAGTATTTAAAGGTTAAATAAAATAATGAAGATGAAACATTTTTCGTGATGCTGAGCACAATTTTCGGTTCAACAGATGTTGATTTCTGTCTTGTCCACAGTTGCAACCACACCATGGATAGATTTTTGTGTCTTTCCAGGTAAACTCAATTCACAAGCCCCTCTCCATCTTCCAACACTGAAACACCCCCATCATATCCTCCTGTGTCTACTCACTCACAGCCATTCTTTAGAAATGCCTTCACTAATTACCCTATATAAATTGCATTATCCCTTTCTACATGTTTATCCTCTATAACACCCAGCTTTTATCCTTAATAGCACTCACTAAAACAAAAAATAAAATGTATGTGTAATTATTGGTTCAATATCTATTTGTGTTGGATAATGGACTTTTAACTCTTTGGGGCAGGGGCTATTACATCTAGATCACTGTTGTGTTCTTAGCTCTGCAACACTGTTCAATACATAATAGGTGTTCATTAAACAATCAGTTCAAGAATGGTTGAATAATAATTATATAGCTGCATAACTTTTCATTAGGTTATTGAGCTATTTCTCCCTCAACTGTTTCCTTAACTATTCAAATGCTTCTAGTTTCAACTATTTTCACTGGTTTATGCTGCAATAATATATACTTTAAAATGAGGAGGGATTTTTTTGCTCATTTTGAATTGTGTATATTAATCAATATACCCAGAGTGTGAATATTGCTAAATTCTAAGATCGCATTTTTATACTTCTCTATCTCTATAGTCAAACAGAAAATATATGTTTGAAAAATAAGTAAACACATGAATTAATTAATTGAATGCACCTTGTTCATGTCAATCATGCAGTTAGATTTCCTGAAGTGTAATTCTTCTTTATGTTGTTGTTTTTCTTAATCCATTTCTTAATGACAAATAATTTACATGATTGTTGCCTCATCCCTTGAGAAAGAAACAGTACAGCAAGGAGTACTCTTTTTTATTTTTTCTAATTTATTTTTCAGTTACAGTTGTCTCACCTCTTTCTCCATTGCTCACCCCCACCTTGCCCCCCCACACCCATTGTCTGTTTCCATGAATCCTCTTTTAATGTTCCTTTGCTTGCTCCTTCCCCCTTTTCCACCATTATCCCCTTCTGCCCTCCCCTCTGGTCACTGTCAGTTTATTCTTTATTTCCAGGTCTCTGGTTCTATTTTTCTCACTGTTTTTTTGTTATTATGTTCCACTGACATGTAAGATTGCATGATATTTGTTTTTCACACTTGGCTTATTTCACTTGACATGATGCTCTCCAGTTTCATCCACACTGTCACAAAAGGTGGGAGTTCCTTCTTTCTTTCTGCTGTGTACTATTCCATTGTGTAAGTGTACCACAGTTGGGTTGTTGTTTTTTTTTTTATCCAGACAATTACTGATGGACACTTATGTTGTTGCCAGCTCTTGGCTATTGTTAATAGCATTGCTATGAACATTGGGGTGTATAGGTTCTTTGAATCGGTGTTTCAGTATTCTTAGACATATTGATAATTATTTCTAAATGTTCACATACTTCATTCATTGTGGCAGACTCCAGCCAGCAGAGTCTGCATGTTGTGACTGAAAATGAAAATAAATGCACAGACTATAGCAGTCCTGTAGAGAGAAAAGGAAGGTATGATACTCTCTTAAAATTAGAGTTTTGCAGCCACTTCTCTCAAGGGGAGAGCACCTTGGCCACTCTCTCAAGGGGAGAGTGCACTGATCCTTGCCTGACAGGCTTTTATTGTTTTTGTCAGGTCTTACATCAAAGAAGGATTTATTATCTATTACATAGAATATTGTTATCTACATTTTAGGTACAATCAAAGAAATGGAAATAACAAATGCAGCAGGGGAAGGTGGTGGGCTGATTAGCTCTGTCTTTGGGAAAATTTTCACAGGCTTTGGAAATTATTCTGAAGACAGACAATAAACATCTACTGTTTCAAACCAGGGTGAGGGAGTTTTAGCAAGAGAAAGCCATAACAGTCTGCATGCATTTTCTAGGCCTGATTCCCATGGTAAAACCAGGTTTGAGGGTCTGGCTCCTGCCCACCACTTCACTTCTGTAGGTTTTCCATACAGAGCTGAGTCAGATTTGCCAGATTTAAAACAAATCAGTTCCCTACAATTCATAAAGGTGTATAGATGCATACAAATGTTATAGGGTACCTTCTCTTTGAAAAATGACTTACTATAAATATTTCAAAAAGTCACTTTTTTCTTTTTTATTGAATTTATTGGGGTGATTAGAAAAGCCTTCCTTGGTTATCTAAGACTGATTTAGGTACCCCAACCAAGACACCTTCATCATCTTCATCAGTATCATTATAATTGCTATTACAACCATAATATCACAACCTGCTGAGTGCTTGTATGCATGAAATTACATAAACATGTTACATGAATTATCTTGTTTAATCGTCAAGAGCAAGTAAACTTCCAATGAGTTCTTTTTCACAAAAATCAAACCCCTAAATGTGGCTTTGACCCATTTGTTGGTTTTATTTCACTCAGTAGATAACAGTGCCCTCCTTTTAACACATGTGGAAACTGAGCCTTGGGACATAGAAATAATTATTCTAAACTCACATAGTAAAGAATGATGGTTTTATTTTTTGTTTCCAGTACACCAGCCATCCTTTTCTTTACCTCTGTTGTTAAGACCACTGTTTCATATACTACCACTCCTCAATTGTGAGCTCTGTTTTATTTACAGCAGCCAACTTACCATCAATCCCAGAGACCAACAGGTAATAGTCACTCAATAATACTTAGGTCTGTTAAATGAGTAAAATTTATTTCCATTGATAAATACAAATGATGTCAACCTAGGGTCTTATAAAAAAACTTTTGTTCAGATCTAATTCTACATTTATATTTCTTTCTTTCTTCTTTATTTTGCAGAATTCATTTAACTAACTTTATACTTTGTATTCTGTTCTTATTTTAATTTTCTAACCACAATACTACTTATGCTTTCTAGGTTTCATTTAAAATATTAGAAAAAGGTGTTCAAATACAGTCTCTTTAAATTTCTGTGTTAATTCATCCTTTCCAGTATCATGATGGATGCCAACTCCTCCTCCATTTGAACAGTGAAATATCATCCATATGAAGATGTAAGAAGTGTAAAAGAATTCTGAAAAATTCAAATTGTAGTTTCCAGTGGTTTGGGTGCAAAATAAAAGATGCTTTATTTACCTTTTTATTACTGCTGCATAAATGCCAACTAGAGTAACCCTAAACCTTAATATTTAACTGAAATTTGCTCAAAACTCCATATCATTATCCCCACATACTCTCCAGATATCTATGAATCCCTAGAGCTTACATTTCCTCTAGTTTCAGGATCATATTGCTGCTGTTGGTGACATGAGGCTGATGTAAATAGACTTCACTGAAAAAGAAAGCAAAGATGCATTGCCAATACATCCAACAAATAAATTTGAATGATAGTTGTTCATGTTTGAAAGTCTTTTGACAACTTATTACCAACCCAAGACTTCTATCCTATAGCCCATGCTCTCCCTCTTCTATCTTTTTAGGGTTTATTCCCATGGCCTCTTATAACTTCCATGCCTAGTTGTTTCCCTTGGTGTTTTGACATCTTAGTCTGCCCTCCTGTCACACTAGAGCTAGGGTGCACCCCTTCATTTTCCCTACAACAATGTCCAACTTACAGATTCTGTCAAGGTCTTGGGTGTATATAGCCACCTATTTCCTTGCAAGGACAGGTCAGTAGACCTCTGCTCTGCACAGAAGTGGGAATTTTTGGGTGAGGCAAACCAAAAATATTAATTAAGATTTTCTCAAATTCCACCTGAGTTATGTCTTTTTTATTTTGTGGAAGCATAGTAAAAATTATGATTTTTAGTACTGTATAAAACTCAGTTTTAATCATTGCTTTTTTACAGAATTGTACATCTAGATGTTGGCTATCAACTAGCTTTAACAGACACATATTCACCTACATACTATATACATATGTATAACTATGCATTTATATAGATGATACAAATACATTATAATTCTAGTATTATATAATTATATATGTGATATATAAATGACATACATAAATATTATATCATCTCTCAAAGCTGATAACATAAAATACAATGTATGCAAAACTCTATATAAAAGTATATACACATGCACACACATGTATTAACTTACATGTATTAAATGTATATAAATATGTACACACACATACATGCATGGCTTGGCTCTATTATATACTGAGGTATATGTGAACCTATCTCTTCTCTCCTATAAGCACATAAAAAAGCAGAAACTTCAGCTCTAGCTTGTGTGGCTCGGGATTGAGTGCCAGCCTGTGAACCAAAGGGACACCAGTTTGATGCCCAGTCCAGGGCACATGTCTTCGTTGTGGGCCAGGTCCCCCATTGAGGGCATGGGAGAGGCAATCACACCTTGACACATCTCTCTTTCTCTTTCTCTCTCCCTTCCCCTCTCTAAAAATAAATAAATAAAATCTTTTTAAAAAGCAGGAACTTCATCTTACCTATATATGCATTTGTTCATCAGTCAGTAAATGCTGCCATGAAACAAAGATGTATTCAGTTAACTTTTCAGTGGCTGTCAGGTGCCTACTGTTCTTTCAAAGTCATGTGAGGAAATGATGAAAAGTTCTGAAGTTTATAAAGATCATATACTGAACTCAAAGATGAAACGTAGATGTGAACTCATATGCAAGGACCCCCTGGTACTGGCTTGTCTCATTGTAGAAAGCTGCCTTTCCTTCCTTGAAAGGTGATAAAACAGACATATCTTGTATCATGTCAGAGTAAAAATATATGTAAAAAGGTGATTCTTCACTGTAGCAAATTATATATTGAAAAAACATAACATTATAATTTTTCCATTTTTTGTGCATTTAAAATCTTCAATACAACTATTACTACTGTAAATGTGATTATACAAAGCTATAAATTCCTCACTTGCCCTGGCTGGTGTAGCTCAGTGGATTGAGCATGGGCTGTGAACCAAAGGGTTGCCAGTTCAATTCCCAGTCAGGGCACATGCCTGGATTTCAGGCCAGGACCCCAGTGGGGGCCACATGAGAGGCAATCACACATTGATGTTTCTCTCCCTCTCTTTCTCCCCCCTTTTCCATCTTTATAAAATAAATAAATAAATAAATATTTAATAAAATAAATTCCTCACGACCTTTTAAAATCCTTTTAACATGTGGCCAGGAGTTGGAAATATATAAATGTTACATTTTATGCTTTTTTTTCCATGTGACCATAGCTTTTCCACTGACCAAAAATGGTACAAATAAGTGGGAAAGAAATGTTTCCCCTCCCCCAGCTTTGCTTCTTCCTAAATTCAGTATAAAACTATTTGATTTACAGTCTATTTGGGTGCACTCTATCAAGTATATAGTCTTCTTGTGACTCAAATATACTCCTTTCTCATGGTTTTATCATTCCAAACATGAATGCAATTTTCACAGCTTTTTATCCCAGATAAAGGAGAGCATGCTTTGTTAAAAATGCACTTTTTTCATAAGAGAGAGGATGGATAGATACTCTGGTTTCAACAGAACTATTTTAGTCCAACCATCTTTCACTGTGGTTAAATACAGGCAGGCCAGCAAATTGGTAGCAAGTTTCTAATATTGTGTTTTGGTTCTCTGGATCTGGGAGGACTCAGGTTTCACACATCCAGCCCTTTCTTTCTCTAGTGTGAGTTCATGGGAAATGACTTGCTCTTTTCTTTTCTTGTCTTCTCCTCAGTCAAATGGCAGTAAACACACTTACTAGCCCCGGCTAGAATGGCTCACTGGATTGAGTGCTGGCCACACTTACTGAAGGGCTTCCACTGATATTCCCATACTTCAAAGGAATAAGATTTTAGTGTAACATCACAAATACAGGACTATCAAACATTGATATATGGTATCATCAAGTACCTGTGGTTTCCAAACTAAGTTTGCATAATTATGTTAATATCATTCAGAAGTCCTAACCTCATTTCATTTGTGCTTATTCATCAACATATGGGGGATAGAAATGACTTCTGTTAATGCAGTTAATCTCACACATAATGGACATAGTCACTTGGATTTACTCATGAACCAGACAAAAAGATATTAAATATTAATATGGCAGTAAATAATGTTATTCTAAATGACCCAATAGAAATCAACTGGTCATGAAGATCATCATTGATTCCAGTTGCCAAAGGAACATTAACATCTGGATTTATATTTTACCATACTTATAAACTTTACTCTTCATTGGCTTCTTATATTGTGTAAAATAAAGGACCCATTGACAAAGACAATGGAGTGGGGAGGATTGAATATGGAAGGTGGGCAGTGGGTGAAGCAGGGGAGAGTAATGGGGAAAATGGGGACAACTGTAATTGAACAACAATAAAAATAAATAAATAAATCATTCAGAAGTCCTTGAAGAAGGGGCTTATTTAAAGATGCAGCAGAGAAAATACAAGATAAGCCTGGAACATTTAGTGAGACCAAAGTGATAAAGAGCTCAATAGAGGATAAGGGTTTATTAAAAGGCATAGAAGCCAACCTGAGAGAGTATCCAATAGCTGAAGCTGGAACAACTCTGACAACAAAGTAGAATACTGGATTATAGCCCACAGAATAAAATAAAAGCCCATGAGTCCAGCATACTGGTAAATATGTAAATATTTAATAAATTTAATAAATAGAGAGAAGGGATATCTCTTTCTCTATAGACTTTTAATTGAATAATGTAGAATGTGAAAAATAAAAAATTGCCATTAGAACACCACAGTAATAATAGTTGTAGGCAAGATTCACCAAAGGATATGAGTGAAAATTTGAGGAGAAACAGGATAGTTACATAGTCTCAAAATATCTGTCCCAAGATCTTTGTTAATTAAAAAAGAAAAACAATACCTATATAATGGAAAATGTTTCAGACACCACCTTAACAAAGTAATCAAGGTTAATTTCACTGGTCATAAAACATCTCAGTATCATATACCCTTGACATGTTACACTGAAGAAAAAGGCCCTAAAAGGCCCTTTGCTGTTGTAATCTTCTCAAAAGAAATGCCTAACTTTTATCTACTAATTACAAAATATAGGACAAACTCAAATTGGAGGACATTCTATATTGTAACTGACTAGTATACCTTTATTGCCAAGGTTCTGGAAGAGTAGGGAAGATGAAGGAAGTGGAGACTGGCAAATAAATTCAGTGTGCATCTATGCACTGGGCCTTGGAATAGAAACATGGACATTAGTCGAAAGACAGGCAATCCAATGAAGTATGTAGTTTAGTTAACAATATGGCACCAATGTTAATTTCTTTGTTTTGATAACTGTACTATGGTTATGCAAGATATTAACTTATCTTCCATATGTTAGTGCAAGGGTAAAGGGTATATGCAAATTTTTTGTAAGTATAAATTTATTTTAAAACAAAAATGTTAAACAATCTGTTAGGACCTAATTATTATTTTCCTTGGGAGTATATCTAGCAATATTAGTGAAAATGGCTTATTTCTAATTGCATTAACTCTAATTTTACAAAAATATGAAGCCAATTCTCTGAATCTATCCCTGAGCATGTGCCCTTTATCAAAGCTAAATATTGTTGTTCTTCATCAACAATATTTTTATTTTTTGTTGTTAGCTTGAATTTGGGATCACAGTATGATTTGGAGAGAAGGAAACATGTATGAAATCATGACTTAGCATCTGAACTCAGAGATGTCCAGGAATTGTCTGCAAATCTCTAAGCACAAGCTCTTCAGAGAGCAGATATTCAGGATGGAAGAACCACCAGGTGTATTTATCATTCCATTCAGACTCTCACTTTAGAATTTTTAATCTGTTTGAAGAAAAAAAACACTTAATTTTCCTTCAGAATAAATGCAGCATAAGAAGCAGAGTGTATCAGAGAAAACATCTGAGTCCCAGACAGGAAGAAAATTCATGTAACTACCCAAAATATAATAGAACTGTCAAGAGAACATGGATAAGGCATGGACATTGATAAATTACAAGTCCATCTATTATAGAATGATAAAAATTATATATACTTTAATCAAAATTAAACAGAAACTTTTTAAATTTAGATAATTCAATAATTTTGCCCCAATAATTACAGAACTTCTAGATTTCACTATTATGAAAGTTTTTAAAAAAGAAACTTCAGGACTTTGCTAGATACATAAAAAATGATTAGTTATTATTCAGTGTATTTTAATCAAAATTAATATTAATTAATATCACTTTTTAAAAAATGATATTCTTTTGTGCCCTTTCTCCCTTCTTTCCTTCAATTAACAGGCATGTGTTCTTTCTTCAGTTTTAATACAGTGATCCTTAATCTTTTGGGGTCATAATCCCCTTTCAGAATATGATGAAATTTATTGATTTCATCAGGGGGGAAGTCTATACAAAACTCACACCCCATTTGCTTACAAATGCAGGTGGTTCTTAGATCTGATGAAGTTTTCCTGCTAACATTAGTTTAACATCTCCTGACAAAGAATATTTTACTCCTACAATTACTGCATATTTGGCGCAGCCCTGGCATAGACAAATTGAAAGCAGGGAAATTAGAAGATACTATATCCCTGGATCTAGGAAATTATAGTACAGTTGAAGAAAATACTTCTCTTTTACTATTTTCCACTAGCTTAACATGTGCTAGTTAATTTTCAAGGCAATTTTCGGCATTGCTGGTTACATAATTTGCCAACCAGTGCAAAATGAAAATGTGAGAGCCTGGTTGAAAAGAGCAGGAAAATCATGCTTATAATGGTACAAAAACTTAAAGCTCTTTGTGGCCTCTAGACTGACAGCAATACTTTTCCACTGCTATTTCTCATTTCCCTTCCTTCTGTGCAGAGACAACCAGTGGGCATATGCACATGCCACAGGCACCCAGGTTGGCATGCTCCGGGCTACCTCTGATTGGTCTCTTCAGTGCACCATCAGACTTGTGTGCCTCTGGACACTCAAGCCAAATATCTCCGCTCACATGGGTCTATAGAGCCAACAAGGTAGATGAATACTTGTAATACTATTGCAGCTTTTGTGCTAGTTGCTCTGAGTATCTTGGTCACCCATGTGAGTCACCTATTGGATGCACAGTGCCACTGACAGCCTGGATGTGGATGGCTGCAGTAGGGGTCCCTGGGCAGGCAAGAAGGGGGCCCACTGTGGCCTGGTGACCCACCATGATGGGGAAGCAGGTTCTGAAAACCTGTTCTGGGGAAATGAGAGAAATGGGAGGGGACTTGTGTGAGCTGAGACCCAAGTTCCTTCCATCCTATATGCAATTGCCACTTTGGACTTCACTTAAGAAACACAGAGTTAAAGATAAAATTATTTAAATGTCAAGACAGTAGAAATAAAGACCATCAGGGTCTCTGAGTAACTCTCTGTGGCTCACAGAGCTAGAAACTGGGGAACCTGGATTCAAACACATGTCTGCCTGTTCAAAAGCCAAGTCTTAAATACCAAGGTCATAGTGAGCTGATAATGACAGCTATTGATCAGCAGGGGACCATTCTAACAGCTGAAGCCCATCTACTCACATATATTGGGGAATAGTATTATACAGCAGAGGATCTCATTGGGGGCAACCTGGAGGGAATGAAGATGAAGGGAAAGGCATCCTTGGGTACAAGTATTTGCGCTCCTAGCAATAGGGGCAGAAGGGGTTAGGGGGTAGTGAAATGCCTGGCATCTCAGGGACCTGCAACAAGCAGATTGGGAAGTGGGTAGAGAGGAGAATAGACAGTTGTCTGAAGGGTCTTTTAGTGCACAAGCATGGAAAACAAGAAAAATTGAGATTTGATATAAGAAACCACAGGAAAACACTGGAAAGTCATGAACCAAAAAGTTTCTCTGAGGAATTAAGTTAACCATGGCTCACAACACAAGATCCAGATGTCCAAGGAACACGCTAGAAGTTCAGCCGTGAAGCAAAAAACAGGTGTTGGGGCACTGCAGGAAAAGAACCAAGTCTGGGTAATGCATTACATTTGGAATGAAAGAAGAAAGAAGTCATACTCAGGGGAGGGTGGATGAGGTATTTAAAGGATTTTAAAAATATTTTTCAAAACAAAAATTGTGAATCCCTACTGAATATTCATTCAGATTTAATTTCTAAACTCACCTTACTGATACTGACCTGGCCTACGCACTTTCTTTCCTTACTGTGATTTCCCCTTATTGCTAAATACATCTGAATATTTCCTACAGCAATGGACTTCATTCTCTAACCAAGACTCCCTTAGAGATAGTGAATGAGGAAGACAGTGAAGACATGTACTTGAATACAATGTCTGAGAATTCCCACAAAATTTGCACTGACCTCCAGACACAAGAATACATTTTTGCTTTTTGTTGAACTTCATGGTTTTTCTTTTAATTTTACTTTTTGTAAGGGAGAAATGCATCAGGCTGTTACTGGCATCATAAGAAAGTTGCCCAATCAGAGCAACTTTGGGATACTCAGCCTCCGCTTTTACCCCATGCCCATCCATATAAGCACAGAAGGATGGCCTCAAATAAAATATAAAGAACCTTAATTATGGTTTGAACCAAAATTTCTTTGCATAGAATCTATTTAATGGTGGGTTTTTTTTTTTCAGTCAAGTTTAGTCATTTTCTGGATGTGTAATGTCTCTAACAAAGCCTTCTGGATTATTGCTAGTCAGTTCACTAAGTTCAGCATTGCCAAGGCAAATTTGTCCATTTCTATGATTCCACAAAAGTTAGCTCTTTCTCAGGAAAAGTGTGTCTACACTTGGAAGACTAGCTGACTTTAAAACAGAGCTCTGCATTCCACAAAGCATGCTAAATACCTCTGATGAGCACGGCTGAAACCCAATGCTTTTTTTTTTTTCAGTTATCCAGCTTGTTCTGGCCCTCTGAACCAGGTTCCACAGGAAAAGGTTGGAGCTCAAAGTGTTAATCTCAAATGTCTCTCCTAAGACAGGCAAATGTAGGCACTGCTCTTTATAAAGCTTAACTTACCATCCTAGTACAAACATATAAATACAAATACAGGTGGATTAAGCTAAGGAAAAGGAAAGGAAAAAAAACATGTTGGTTTAAAATTTTCTATACAGATTTCAAAGGAAGAAAAAAAGTTTAATATTGGTGCATTAGTTTGCTTTATATTGCCATAGCCAAGTGTCATAGACTGAGCAACTTAAACAATATAATTTTCTCACACTTCTGGAGAATGAATGTCTAGTATCAAGGTATCGTCAGGGCTGGTTTCTTCTGAGAATTATCTTCCTTGGTTATTTTCTCTCTGTGTTTTCTTATTGTCTTTCTTTTGTATGTGCCTATTCTGTAATTTCCTCTCTGTATAAGCACACAAGTCATATTGGGTTATGACCCACCTGAATGATCTCACTTAATCATCTCTTTAAAGGCCCTATTACATCTGATGTCTCAACCATTAAGTCTCCAATATATGAATTTGGGGGGGTCGTAATTCAGCCCATGACAATTGTAACTTTACTTTATGAGACACAACTCCAAATGCAAGTTGAAGAGTCATTTCAGAGAATTGTTTGCATAGTTTCATAGTGAGTTTCAAACTCATAATTGATTTGACTTTGCATGGTGTCTCACTCAGATCTTATCATTGGTATCTGAAGAGAATAAAAGTGAAGATGATAACACTGGTCCACAAAAAATTCTTTCTGGCAGTCTTCCAGTGACAACGGAGGATTTATCCTGAAAGATGGGACCATAACCTAAATGAATCTAAAGTAAAAAATTAAAGTCAGTATCTACAGGTCATTTGTTAATAGTTATTCTAGTTTTCACTTTGGGGAATTTTTTTTGAGAACTTGTGAAAATCAGGTGTGGGAACTGATAAGGAGGCTAAGAAGCAAAGAGCTACAAGATTGAATCACATTTCAAAAAGTCCTGTAGTTTGACTATATGTTAATCCTATATTATATAAACACATTTACTTAGTGACAGTTTACAGATCTTTTTCCCCTTAAGACAAGAATTCTGTAACTTTTATAATAGATTTTAAGACATTTTTTTCTCTGTGGGAGATAATCTGAGTCAAAACAACAATGTATTCCTTTTCTCCCCTTCAAATATTATGAAATATACTTTTTCTAGATTGATAGCTAACATATCACACTTTAATCCTTCTGGGCTTTTATTTGTGCCAAGTTGGAAACCTTTAAACATAGTTGGTAATAGTGGTCCAGGTGGGCTGACTTTGAACTGCTGTCCCACACCCCTTACTGTAACTTCTCCAAACTTGAAGCTAACACTTAGCTTGTGCAGTATTGTTAAGATCCTAAGTGTTAGTAATAAAGCAGTCATAAATAATTCTTGTGTGTAGCTGTCTAGTTGTCATCAGTTTTAGACTCAATACAAAGGCATATTACTATCTGTGAAATAATCTGTGGTAGGTCTATGTGAGACAAGATTTTACAGCTATATCATAAAACATACCTGAGTAAAAACACATGGTTTCTTGATCATTAAAATTTTTCCAACTGAATGAGCCAAACTTCACAATACAGCAAAATTCAATTTTTGCTTTGATACCTGTAATGAATGACTAAATATTACCAAAGGTCATGAATTTTAACAAAAGATTAACTATTTCCTAAAATTGTGCATGCTCACTGAAACAGAGGAGTAAACCTCTTCTGATTTAGCCCAAAATAAAGCAAACCCAGATTGGTTTCCTGTACCAAATCACTTCTTGATGATTATGAAAATATTTTCTCCAAAAAGACAGCAATAACTACCTTGAAAATGAACCAAATTGAAGAATAAATAAAAGAGTCTCAGGCTAGTAAAATATTGACAAAAATTATTTCCTGAAATTCCTCATTTTAACTCATGATAAGGAAAACTTTATTCTTAGGTCATTGAAAAGAATTTGACAATATAGAACACACACCTAACACATACACACATTTCAGGTTTCTGACTAATGGACTGAGTTCTGTTTTCATTAAAGAGAACACAATGCACCTAGCAATTGCTCATCACTCCTCAGAGTGGCATTTCTACTGATTTGTTTGTTAAAAAAGCAACTTTGAGCAACAGAGCAAGATAAACTATGTAAAAGTTACTTACTCTCAACAAAGAGTGGTTGCAATGAAAATTTCACACTCTCTCACAATCCAACTATTACGCCTCTAATCCTGGAATTATGGACCCCTTACAGCTATGGCATAGAGAAGGTGCTATCCTTGTAATTTCATCTCTGCCCAAGTTCTTAGTAGCACTGCTCCCACACCCACCCTGCCCATACTCTAGCTTTGGCCACATAATTTCAGATTCAGAGAACCACTGGTAATAACCCAAAGGATGGAATCACTGTTAGTCCCTTAAACTAAGTCTTTTTAATGTTACTTTGCTTATTCCAGGTTCTTAAGTTACACCCACTCCAAGTGTGCTTTCCTGGCTGTGGGTGGCCTGGGTGAGTCCCCAGTTCTGCTCCATACACACACACTGGCCACCGACAAAGGGCTGATCTGCTGTGACTGAGAGAGGTGGGCAGCTGTGCCTGGTCAGAAGGAAAAAAGACAAGAGCTTGTTATTTCAGAATATTAAACACATTCCTAAATGGGAGCTCAGTTTCTGGAGCATATTTTTATTTTGTTTAAAAAATCAAGCAAAATAGTTTGATAACGCTACACATACATACTCAGATACACACAGCAAAGAAGATGGATTAGCAAATCACTCTACATTTTAAGAAAATAAACTACATGAGGAAGGAACACACTATGCCTTTATTACTAATCATCAGTAAATAGAACTGATTTTGAGTTCCAGCAGAATATTTTAAGTTTTTTATATCTATGTGGCCAAAATTTATACTAGGATGAACAAATAAGTCATCCATTACCTACAACTTTTACATTTTGTGAGTGATATAATAATATATATTAATATATATTAACCTAGTATTATCCATCAGATACTGTTTAAGTGATTTATTTAATACACACAATAGCCCTATGGGATAGATGAAGATACTGAGGTTCAGAGAAATTATGTGACTAGTCCAAGGCCTCACAGCATGCAAGTAAGTGACCTTAGGTTAGACCAGAAATTTGATTCTATTACCCAAACTGAGATCATACATTTAATATCAATTGCAGAATGCTTGGAAAACAATAACTGTCAAATATATTTGTTACCAATACTGTTGCTAAAGTAGCAGGAAAATAAATCATTGCTCTACATTCAAATAACAACATTTTGGCCATATTTATGTGAAGAAGCAATATTTAACATGTCTCAGGTAAAAAAATGTTGAACATGTTTTCTGATATAATGATCTTACCAGCCCCTAATTTATTAGGTTCCTAGTTTTGAAAATGCCCATCTGAAATTTTGAAGCTCTAGATTAATAAAATATTAAAATGGTTATATTTATTAGAACTGGGGGAAGGGAAAACAAAAATGATTTCTTTACTAAGTCAATACACTCAAATTTTTTCATCTTTTTAAACTAAATTAGGCAACAGGAGTTATTGATATTAAACTTTTATTGATTATATGTGATTCAAATAAATATACATCTAATGACATTTTTAATTATTTGAGAACTATTTTGTATGTAGAGGAAGGGTGTCTCTGAAATACCTACCAGACATAAAGGGTATTTCCTGTTACAAAACTCACAAGCTGTGGGTCTGACAACTAGAGCTGCATTTTTCATTATACATTTGTCTCTAGGAAGGTTTACTCAACCTCCTCAAGTTTCCATTTTCTGGTCCTTGAGAGGCTGCAGTGCCAGTAAATGGTAGCTTCAAACTGATGTGTTTATTTGGGGGTCAGGAACGTTTCCATGAGTCAAAAGCCAGCAATGTAGTGCATTTCTAGGCTTTGTGCTGAGTATTTATTGTGTCTTCCATTATGCTATGGGTGGGGCAATGGAGTGAGAAGGGTGTGCGTGTCAAACATGGACAGTGCAACTTTCAGGAGGATGGACTAAGGATGGTGTGACAGAGGATCCCTGGGTAGCCTGGGACTCATGGGGTGCAGAGCAGGAAGGGTAAGGGCTCTGGTCCAGCTTCAGGAGTCCCACAAGGGTCACAGAGGCATCTTCTCCCTGCTCCCTCCATCACCAGGTAAACATACACAGACAGAACTCTGTGTACATATGTTGCCAGCACAATCCTGGAATACTGTAAACTGCAGGATGGAGAGAGAACCAGATTAACCAGATTGAGGCATCATTCTTTATTAGTGCAACAAAGCACTGTGTCCTTGCACTGTCTCTGGGGCTGTCAGCTTCAGATTGAGACTGAGAGTGAGGACACAAATGGAGAAGAGATAAACATAGTCCATGGTGGTTGAAAATAGATATATGACAGAAAACAGCAATTTTTACAGAAGACACACCAAGTGAAGTCGAGAAGGATGTCTGTAAACAAAGCCCCTCCTCCTGGGCTTCTGCAGCTTTCCTTTTCCCCCCTCCTGTCCATTTATATCTGAAAACCTGGGTGAGTTACTTTCATTCCCACTCTAACTCCCACTGAGAAATCTATATTATACAAGCTATGCACATAAAGCACTTTCTTAGCAATAAACAACTACCTTCAAAATTGTTAGTAATTTAACTGTATTTCCTCAGATAATTTAACAGATACTTATTGTGTTCACATGGCAAATAAAAACAAAGATTTTGCTGGAAATAAAAAGATGGATGGGGCATTGTCCTGATGATCTTGGAGCTGGCAGTAGAGTGTGGACATCAGAGTCAAGTGCAGCAATAGAGATCATTGTGGAATAGGCAGAAGCTGGTACAGAAGCATATAGCCAGTCCAAGGGCAGTGGAGGACACACTGAAAGAGGAGCCCTTTTGCTGTATAATAAATAAGGGGAAATAGAAGTGGGGGAATGACTTAGATCATTCTCTCTTTTTTTGTAATTTGGTGTGGAAGAATTATAATATCCTTGATGCACTTGCCAGAAAAAAAGGGAAATACAGAGAAGACAAGCAACATAGGAGAGAGTAATTTCCAGCACAATTTGTCCAAAGTGACACATAGCCATGTGCTTAATGGACATAGACATGCCCAGTCTGGTAGTAACCAAATGGCACTGCCCACAATAAACAGATTCTGAAAATTATTTCAAACACTCTCTGAGCACCATTCTTTTACCCAAGTGAAAAATGACATTTTATTTGACAGATGTCATGGTCTGATACTGGATACATGTTCCCTAGTGGTGGTGGCTGAGTAGATGGAGGACCCCAAGGCTTTATTTTCCACTGGTGTTGCAGCCACACAGGAAGCTCATATTGCCCTGAGAAGAAAGTTACATTTAAACCCCATATTAGAGTTATGCATTTTTTCTGTTTCTCATATTAGTCTACTTTAAAACATTAAAATGTCTAGAACCAGAGTCCCCTTTTAATTGTTCTAATAGTTTCAGCCATGCTATATTCTAACACAGGATCTAGAATAATGTTAAACATGGGAACACAAATGTGTGACAAGAGGGAAGTTGCTATAGACTGGTTCCACTTGTCAATGAACTTCTTTCAGCCTACACCAAAGCTGAAACCCTTCCTAGACCCCTAACTTTATTTATGTGTCTGTTTGTGTATGTACATGTAGACACATACATATTCATAATACTTATTTATATCATATATTATATAAATTTATAATATAGTTATATAATATTACATATAAGTATAATACATTTAGCAATATTTAGAGATATTTTCATTACTGCCTCAACCACATTGCTCCAAAATTTCTTAGAATAATGAATTAATAAATTTTACAAATGTGGAAATTAAACCTCATACTTTGTGTTTACCTAAACCAGTCAAAGAGGATGTAGGGATATAACTGATGATTTCTTGCTCTGACTTTCATCTGCTTATACCTCGGTGCCCCGTCAAATTATAAAAAGCAAAGGAAAGAGACTGTCCTCTCTGATATGTAGGTGTATTTTCCAATTCTCCTTGAATTCCAGACAAAGACGGTTTAGTTCAGTGTCCCTTCACAATAATAATCACCAGGATTACAGTAAAGTCTTTTGAAGACATGATGCTTTTTCCATAGAGAAATCTGTCTTGTGATGTGTGACATTTTTGTTTCCATTATAAAACTACAGCTTGTGGCTATGGAAACATCTGATGAAGTGATTTAACACTGTTGTATGAACCCCTGATAATTGTGCTATCAATCTTGGCATCACTCAGACTTGAACAGACTCTAGCAGGTCACCTACTGTGTCAAGATTGGGGTGATTTAATAATTTTCTAGCTGTCCCTGATTAGATGGGAGATAGTGCAGTAATGATGTAACCCAAGGTGACACTCTATAAATAAGAGCTTGTTCCTCCTGTCACACAGCTCCTGGGTGCCCCCTTTAACTCTTTTCAGCTCCACTACGTAGGAAAGCGTTCAACCCTGCTGGAGTGTGGAATATCCTTGGTGCAGTCACCACAAGGGTGGAGAAGGAGCAGGAGTGACAGACAGTGTTGGTAATACAGCACAGAAGAGGGAAGTTATGTTCATTCTCTTTCAGTTCCCTTTCAGTTCATAGAATTTTTCTTCACTTTTCAGATGACAAGAATATTTTCTGGAATTCAAGAGATTTAGTAATTATGCCATAGATTGTTGTAATTTCAGATGTCTTCATGAGCCCTTGTAAATAATCCTTTACGTAATGCTGTCCTTTGAAGAAGAGATGCCATGAGGACCTATATATTTCCCATTGATTTACTTACTTTTTAAATTATTTTATTGTCATTCAATTACAGTTGTCTGTATTTCCCCCCATGAAACCCCCAACCCCAGCCATCCTTACCTCCCTCCCCTGCTTCCACACCTTCCTTGGTTTTGTCCATGTGTCCTTTATAGTTGTTCTTGAAAACCCTTCCCCCATATCCCCCATTATCCCTTCTCACCTCCCCTCTGATTACTGTGAGATTGTTCTTAATTTCAATGTCTCTGGTGATATTTTCCTTGCTTGTTTGCTTTGTTGATTAGGTTCCACTTAAAGGTGAGATCATGTGGTATTTGTCCCTGACCGTCGGGCTTATTTCACTTAGCACAATGCTCTACAGTTCCATCCATGCCGTTGCAAAAGGTAGGAGCTCCTTCTTTATGCTGTGTAGTACCAATTGTGTAAATATACCTCAGATTGTTGATCATTTACTGATGGGCATTTAAGCTGTTTATAGTACTTGGCTATTGTAAATTGTGCTGCTATGAACATTGCGGTGAATAAGTTCTTTTGGATTGGTGTTTCAGGGTTATTAGAATATAATCTTAGCAGTGGAATTGCCAGGTGAAAAGGCAGTTCCATTTTTAGTTTTTCAGGAAGTTCTATACTGTTTCCCAAACTGGCTGTACCAGTATGCATTCCCACCAACAGTACACTAGGGTTCGCTTTTCTCCACATCCTCTCTAACACTTGTTGTTTGTTGCTTTCTTTGTGATGGCCATCTCACTGGTGTGAACTCATATCTCATTGTGGTTTTAATTTGCATCTCCCTAATGGCTAACAATGCTCAGGATCTTTTCATGAGTCTCTGGGCCCTCCATATGTCCTCTATGGAAAAGTGTTTTTTGCCCATTTGTTTATTGGGTTGTGTGTCTTCCTGGAGTAGAGTCACATGAGTTCTTAATACATTTTGGAGATCAAAACCTTGTCTGAGGTATTATTGGCAAATATGTTTTCCCATATAGTTGGTTCTCTTTTCATTTTAATGCTTTTTTTCTTTAGACATGCAGAAGCTTTTTAATTTGATGAGGTCCCATTTGTTAATTCTGTCCTTTATATCCCTTGCTCTAGAGGACATATCAGTGAAAATTTTGCTGCATGGAATGTCTGAGATTCTCTTGCTTATTTTTTCCTCTAGGACTTTTATGGTGTCACAACTTATATTTAAGTTTTTTATCCAGCTTGAATTTACTTTTGTGTATGGTGTAAGTTGGTGGTTGTGTTTCATTTTTCTTTGCGTATCACTGTCCAGAGCTCCCAACACCATTTGTTGAAGAGGCTACTTTTACTCCATTTTATGATGCTGACCCCATGTCAAATATTAATTGACCATAAAGACTTTGGTTTATTTCTGGGATCTCTATTCTGTTCTATTGATCTTTGTGCCTCTTCTTATGCCAGCCCCATGCTGTTTTGATTACAGTGGACTTGTAATACAGTTTGGTATCAGGTATTGTGATAGCTCCTACTTGTTTTTCTTTCTCAAAATTGGTTCAGCTATTCAGGGTTGTTTGGTTCCCTAATATGGTTCCATATAAATTTTTAAAATGTTTGTTCTATGTCAATGAAAATGTCATTGGTATTTTCATAGGTACTGCATTGAATCTATAAATTGCTTTGGAAAGTATGGACATTCTGATGATGTTAATTCTTCCAATCCATGAACATGGTATATGCTTCCATTTGTTTGTGTCTTCCTTAATTTCATTCTTCAGTGTTGTGTAGTTTTCTGAGTACAGGTCTTTTATATCCTTAGTTATATTTATTCTTAGGTATTTTATTTTTCTTGTTGCTATAGCAAATGGGACTTTTCCCTGATTACTGTTTCTGATGTTTCATTGTTAGTGTACAAAAATGCCTTTTATTTCTGAGTATTGATTTTGTAGCCTGCTGTTTTGCCAAATTCATTTATTAGGTTGACTATATTTTTGGTGGCTTCTATAGGATTTTTTTATGTACACTCTCATGTCGTATGCAAAAAATGACAGTTTTACTTCCTCCTTTACAATGTGGATGCCTTTTATTTCTTTTCCTTTTCTGATTGCTGTGGCTAGGACTTCCAATACTATGTTGAATAGAAGTAGTGAAAACGGACATGCTTGTCTTGATACTGATCTTAGTGGGAAGCTTTTAGTTTTTGCCCACTGAGTATAATGTTTGCTATAGATCTCTTGTATATGGCCTGCATTATGTTGAGGAATGCTCCCTCTATATGTACATTGCTGAGTGCTTTTTTCATAGATGGGTGCTGTCCCTTATGAAATGTTTTTTCTGCATGTATTTCCATGATTATGTTATTTCTGTCATTTGTTTTGTTTATGAGATATAATATATTTATTCATTTGTAAATATTGCACCATCCTTGAATCCATGGGATGAATTCCACTTGGCCATGGTGTATGATCTTTTTAATGTATTGCTGGTTGCAATTTGCTAATATTTTGTTGAGGATTTTAGTGTCAATGTTCATCAGCGTTATTGACCTAAAGTTTTCTTTCTTTGTTGTGTCTTTATCTGGTTTTGGGATTAGGATGATGTTGGCCTCATAAAAAGAGTTTAGGAATCTTCCATCCTTTGGATTTTTTGGAATAGTCTGTGAAGGATGGGGTTATCTCATCCTTAAATGCTTTGTAGTATTCTCATGTGAAACTGTCCACTCTAGGGCTTTTGTGTGTCAGGAGATTTTCGATTACTGCTTTAATTTTTTCAGATGTTATTTGTTCAGGCTTTCTACTTCTTCTTCATTCAGTTTTAGAAGGTTAAATTTTTCTAGAAATATGTCCATTTCACCTAGGTTTTCAAATTTCTTGGCATACAGTTCTTAGCAGTAATTTTTACAACCCTTTGTATTTTTGTGGTATCAGTTGTAATCTCTCCTCTTTCATTTTTGATTGTGTTTATTTGGGTAGTCTCTCTTTTTCTCTTGATGAATCTGCCTAAAGGCATGTCGATTTTGTTTATCTTTCCAAAGAACCAGCTCCTGGATTTACTGATCCTTAGAATTGTGCTTTTAGTCTCTATGTCATTTAATTGTGCTCTGATCTTGGTTATTTCCTTCCTTCTACTTGCTCTGGGCTGTCTTTGTTGTTTCTTGAGTTCTTGTAGGTGTACTATTGGGTTGTTTATTGGAAATGTATCTATATTTTTTAGGTAGGCCTGTATTTCTATGAACTGTTCTCTCAGTACTGCCTTCACTGTGTCCCATCAGTTTTCAATTGTTGTGAGTTCATTTTCATTTGTTTCCAGAAACTTTATTTCTTCCTTAATCTCATTCTTGACCCATTCATTGTTTAATAGGATGCTATTCAATCTCCATGAGTTTGAGTGTTTTGGGTTATTTCCTTGAGGTTGGTTTCTAGTTTCAGTCCCTTGTGGTCAGAGAAAATACTTGAAAATGATACAAATACTCAAGAAAATTCAAGAAATTTCAAGAAATTCAAGAAATTTCAAGAAAAAATACTTGAAAATTTAGAGAAAATGATATGATTTTGATTTTCTTGAATTTGTTGAGGCTTGTTTTGTGTCCTATCATGTGGTCTATCTTTGAAAATGTTCCATGTGCATTTGAAATGAATGTGTATTTTGCTTCTTTGTGATGAAAGGCTCTCTCTATATCAGTTAAGTCCAATTGATCCAGGACATTGTTCAATGCTGCAATATATTTGTTATTTTGTTTGAATGATCTATCCATTTTTGACAGTGGAGTGTTAAAATCTCCTAGTATAAGTGTTTTGCTATCTGTGTCTCTTTTTTTTGAAGTCCTCCAAGATTTTTGTTATATATTTGGGTGCTCCTATGTTGCGTGTATATATATTTACAATATTTATGTCTTCTTGATGGATTCTTCCCTTAGGTATTATGAAGTGACCTTCTGGGTCTCTTTTTATGTCTTTTGTTTTGAAGTCTATTTTGTCAGATAGATATAAGTATTGCTACCCCGTCTTTTTTTTTTTGTTCATGTCCATTTGCTTGGAGTATTTGTTTCTAGCCCTTTACTTTCAGTATGTGTAGATCTTTTGTTTTGAGGTTGGGTCTTTTGTAGGCAGCATATGTGTGGGTCATGACTTCATTTCTCTCAGCTACCCTATGTCTTTTGATTGGTGTATTTAAATAATTTACATTAAAGGTTATTATTGATATATACTTATCATTGCCATTTCTTCGTACCTGTGTTACTCTGTCTCACTTTTCTTTTTCCTTTTCTTAAAGCAGACCTTTAGTATCTCTTGCAGATTTGATTTGGATGATGTGTATTCTTTGAGGCTTTTTTTGTCTAGGAAACTTCTATTTTGCTTTCCATGTTAATTGAGAGCCTTGCTGAATACAGTAGCTTTGTTTGCAGGCCTTTGTTTTTCATTACTTGGAATATTTGCTGCCACTCCCTTCTGGCTTGTAGTTTTTCCATTGAGAAGTCAACTGCTAGCCTTATCGGGTCTCCAGAGTATGTAACTTCTTGCTTCTCCTTTCTGCCTTTAAGATTCTCTCTTTCTCTTGGAATTTTGCCATTTTAATTATGATGTGTCTTCGAACGGGCCTCTTTGGGTTTCTCATGATTGGATCTCTGTGCTTACTGGATTTGTGTGGCTTTTTCTCTCATCAAATTAGGGAATTTTTCCATCATTGCTTTTTCAAACAAGTTTTCCATATCTTGGTCTTTTCTCCTTCTAGAATCCCTATTACATGGATATTATTGTGTTTCATGTTGTTTTTGCAGTTCCCTTAGCACCTCTCCATTATTTCTGAGCCTCTTTACCTTTTCTTGCTCTTTCTGGGAGTTTTTCTATACCTTGTCTTCTAGCTCCCTGATTCAATCCTCTGCTTCATCTAGCCTGCTTTTCATTCCTTCTACTGTGTTCTTCATTTTACAAATTGTATTCTTCATTTCCTCTACACTTGTTGATAGTTTATATTTCCTTTTTCATGTTGATATAGTTTGCAGTGAGTGCATTGTAGTTTCCCTGTAGTTTCTGGCAATTCTCTGTGAGCTTATTGAGCTTCTTGATAACCATTGCTTTGAACTCAATAACTGATAGTTGACCTGTCTCTATTTCATTTAGGATGCTTTCTGAGGCTTCCTCTTTTTTTTCATTTGGGGTTTGTTTCTTTGTCTTTCCATTGTTTTTGAGACTCTCCTTGTAAGCTTCTACTTCTTAAATTGATGTGTTCAGACTCTCTGGGTTTATGGTGTGAACTTCTATAGTAGGAGTGAGACTCAGTGGTGCAGGCCACTTGATCACCTGAAATTTCTGCTCTCGGGCTGTAGTTTATGTTGGCTCTCTGAATGTCTTTAGGTTTTGATTGTTGGTGGGTCTTTTCTTGGTGGGTTTTTCCCTCCAGCTGGTTAACTGAGGGTCACTACACCCACCGTGTCTTCTATTCTGTTGTTCAGGTATGGACAAGTTGTTTTGGAGCTGGTTCTTTTGTCTGTCTGAGGTTTTGAGGACTCTATCTCCCTATTCAGTTTTTTTCTTCTGTATAATTTCTATACCATTTAGTTGTACTTACAGATTGGTCCTGAGTAGAGGTTAGTTTGGCTTCCACTCTCCTTTACCTTCTTCCTTTACTATCTATTGGTGGTTCTTTTTTTTTTTTTTTTTTGGTGGTGGTTTCTCTCTTCCAGCAGGTATACTGGTGTTCACAGATCCCATGTACTCTTTTTTGTGATCAATTGGGGGGGGGGAGGTTTAAGACAGAGGTAGTGTGTTAGATGGGACTTAGAATACCAACGTAGAGAGAAAAGATAGGAGATGCTTTGGCTAGGTATAGTATTAACCATGATATTTCACTTGACTAGCCACTTTTTAGCCATGATGGAAAAAAGATAAGACTCTTTTTAGGGGAGAGATTGTTTGTGAGTTGGATACAGAAAACAGTGAGATTATGGGAGGTCAGATTATGAGGTAAAGTGAGAGTAAAGGATAGAAAATAAGTGTAGTGTGTGAGAGAATAGAGTTAACCACAATAGCAATAAAGTTCTAGAAAACAGTGAAATGAGCTAGGACATGGGAGGGGTGCTTTGTAGTATTTACAATTGTATTGAACAACAATTATTTATAATAGTAATAGAGCAGCAATCATATAACCGAGTCTAAGTGATCTGAATAACAAGAAAAACAAGTACATGACCTAGAGTTGTGCGGTATTGGAACACAAGTGAAGTGAATGAAGAAAAATTATTCAAACAAACAGCCTAATCCTATGTCTACAAGAGCTCGAGGAACAACAACAAAGACAGCCTAGAGCAAGTAGAAGGAAGGAAATAACCAAGATCACAGCACAATTAAATGATATAGAGGCTAAAAACGCAATTCTAAGAATCAATGAATCCAGGAGCTGGTTCTTTGAAAAGATAAACAAAATTGACAAGCCTTTAAGCAGACTCATCAAGAGAATAAGAGAGAGAACCCAAATAAACACAATCATAAATGAAAGAGGAGAGATTACAACTGAAACCACAGAAAAACAAAAGACTGTAAAAAATTACTACAAAGAACTGTATGCCAAGAAATTTGAAAACCTAAGTGGAATGGACAAATTTCTAGAAAAATATAATCTTCCAAAACTCAATGGAAAAGAAGCAGAAAGCATGAACAAACCAATAACAGCAGATGAAATTGAAGCCGTAAAGAAAAAACTCCCGACATACAAAAGCCCTGGAATGGATGGTTTCACGGGAAAATTCTACAAAGCATTTAAGGAAGAGCTAACACCTATCCTTCACAGACTATTCCAAAAAATCCAAAAAGATGGAAGACTCCCAAACTCTTTTTATGAGGCCAACATCATCCTAATCCCCAAACCAGATAAAGACACAAGAAAGAAAGAAAACTTCAGGCCAATATCACTGATGAACATTGATGCCAAAATCCCCAACAAAATACTGGCAAACCACATCCAACAATACATTAAAAAGATCATACACCATGACCAAGTGGGATTCTTTCCACGTATGCAAGGATGGTACAATATTCGCAAATCAGTACATGTAAAGTACTGATCACATTAAAAGTACATGTCACATAAACAAAAGCAAACACAAAAATCACATGATCATATCAATAGATGCAGAAAAAGCATTTGATAAGGTACAGCACACATTTATTATAAAAATACTCAGCAAAGTGGGTATAAAGGGAGCATTCCTCAACATAATAAAGGCCATATATAAGAAACCTACAGCCAACATCATACTCAATGGGCAAAAATTAAAATCTTTTCCACTAAGATCAGGAACAAGACAAGGCTGCCCACTTTCACCACTTCTATTCAATATATTACTAGAAGTTTTAGCCACAGTGATCAGGTAAAAAAAAATAAAAGACATTCAAATTGAAAAGGAGGAAACAAAACTGTGACTGTTTGCAGATGACATGATAGTGTACATAGAAAATCCTATAGACTCAGCCAAAAAACTGCTTGACCTAATAAATGAATTTGCCAAAACAGCTGGATACAAAGTCAATATCCAAAAATCTAAGGCATTTCTGTACACCAACAATGAAACAGCAGAAGCAGAAATCAAGAAAAAAAATCCCATGTGAAATATCAAAAAGAAAAATAAAATACCTAGGAATAAACCTAACCAAACAGGTAAAAGACCTGTATTCAGAAAACTGCATAACACTGAGGAAAGAAATCAAGGAAGACAGAAACAAATGGAAACGTATACTGTGTTCATGGATCAGAAGAATTAGTATCATCAAAATGTCCATACTACCCAAAGCAATTTACACATTCAATGCAATACCTATTCAAGTACTAATGGCATATTTCACAGACATAGAACAAACACTTCAAAAATTTATATGGAACCATAAATGACCCCAAATAGCTGCTGCAATTTTGAGAAAGAAGAGTAAAGTAGAAGGGATCACAATACCTGACACTAAACTATATTACAAGGCCACTGTAATCAAAACAGCCTGGTACTGGCATAAAAACAGGCACATGGACCAATGGAACAGAGCAGAGAGCCCAGAAATAAACCCAAGTTTCTATGGTCAATTGATATTTGACAAAGGGGATAGCAACATAAAATGGAATAAAAATAGCATCTTCAACAAATGGTGTTGGGAGAACTGGACAGCTACGTGCAAAAAAATGAAACTCAAGCACCAACTTACACCTTATACAAAAATAAATTCAACGTGGATAAAAGACTTAAATATAAACCATGACACCATTAAAGTCCTAGAGGAGAACGTAAGTAGGAAAATCTCAGATATTTCATGCAGAAACTTTTTTACTGACATGCCCCCTAGAGCAAGGGACATAAAGGAAAGAATAAACAAATGAGACCTCATCAAAATAAAAAGCTTCTGCATGGCTAAAGAAATCAGTATTAAAATAAAAAGACAACCAACTGTGTGGGAAAACATATTTGCCAATGATACCTCAGACAAGAGTTTAATCTCCAAAGTATACAAAGAACTTACATGACTCCACTCTAAGAAGACAAGCAACCCAATTAAAAAATAGGCAAAGGACTTGAACAGACACTTCTCCAGGGAGGATGTGCAGAAGATCCTGAGACACCTGAAAAGATGCTTAATATCACTAGCTCTCAGAGAGATGCAAATTAAAACAACAGTGAGATACCACTTCATACAGGTCAGAATGACCATCATAAACAAAACAACAAACAACAAGTGTTGGAGAGGTTGTGGAGAAAATGGAACACTAGTTCACTGTTGGTGGGACTGCAGACTGGTACAACCACTATGGAAAACACTATGGAACTTCCTCAGAAAACTAAAAATCGGGTGCAAAATTAATTGCTGGACCTTTTGACCCAGCAATTCCACTGCCAGGACTATATCCTAAGAACCCTGAAACACCAATCCAAAAGAACCCTTGAACCCTAATGTTCATAGAAGCATAATTTACAATAGCTAACTGCTGGAAGCAACCTAGGTGCCCATCAGTAAATGAATGGATCAAAAAAACTATGGTACATTTACACGATGGAATTCTATGCAGCAGAAAGAAAGAAGGAGCTCCTTCCCCTTGCAACAGCATGGGTAAAACTGGAAAGCATTATGCTAAGCAAAATGAGCCAGGAAGTGAAAAACAAATACCATATGATCTCACCTTTAACAGGAACCTAAACAACAAAACAAAGAAACATGCGAAATATAGTCAAAGACACTGAAAGAGAGGACAGGCTGACTGTGACCAGAGGGGAGAGAAGAGGGAATTTCAGAGGAGAATGGGAAGTGTTTACAGGAACAATTATAAAGGACACATGGACAAAAACAGGGGGGGCGGAAATGGGAGGGAGGGGGGGAGGGATGGGTGGGTGGGCTGGAATGGGATTAAAAGGCAGAAAACTGTACTTGAACAATTATTAAAATAAAAAATTATAATAAATTACACAGTGGTATGTATAATATACATAAAAGTTATAACAATAAACTGATTATTTTAAATTGAAAAACGAAGAAAAATTTAAAATACACTATGAAAGAGAGAACAAGGAAAACCAGTCAAACAATGCAATTAAACAAACAAAACAAAGAAAACTAAACAGAAAGAAGAGAAATGCAAAAATACTAATAAAATAAAAGATGTAAAAATAATGAAAAACAATAATACAAATAAATAATAAGTTGCAAGTTCTCTGTAATAGCAAAGTTAAATTTGTCTCAGTTTCTCAATTGTTGGGATGACCCCTCTTTGGGTCTGACTCTGGTCCTTTCAGGGCTCCAGGTTTTATTGTCTCACTTGTGAGGGAAAATAAAGATAGAGGGGAAAAAAGAGAGAGAGAGAGAAAATAGCCTCCTGCTGGCTTTAAACTGGCCTAGCAGGTTCTTCTGGTCTTCCTGACTGCAGCAGGCTGAGAGGGGTTGGGTTTTGCTTTTCTCCCTTCCTGTGGTTTTGAGTGGATGGGGGCCAGGTCTGAGCAACACTCTACACAGTTGCCCAGCTTTCAGCCCACTTCCTCAGTTCACTGCCGGGCCCCCAGTGCCCTTCTGCACCAGGCCTTTGACTTCAGTCCACCAGTTGTGCTGTCCTTGAAGTGCACCAGTTAGAGGCAACGCATGCACCACCTTCTAGCTCTTTGCTGTCCTAGGTGCTAGGTACTCTCCAAGTTTCTTGAGGGTAGTTGACTCCCCCACTGAGTTAGTCTTTCTGGGGACTACTGACTTCCTGAGTCCTGCTGCTATCCTCTGCAGGGGGATCATCTGCCTTTCTCTAAGTGAGCCAGTCTGGCCCTACAGGGCAGGAGCACCATCATGGCTGTGGCAACAGGGGTGGTGCATGCCTCTGGGCAGCAGGCGTGTGTGCCAGGTCTATGCTGCTGCAGCTGTGGATGGGCCAAGTGCACTCTGCTGGGGCCGTGAGTGCCACTGGGTGCTCTCTGCCACTGCAACTGGGAGGAGGCTAGGGATGCAGCTACAGTCCTGACAGAAGGGGCAGGCCACAGCCAAGACCACAGAGGCTGCAGAGGCACAGCTGAGGAAGGCAGAGGAGGCTGTTTAATTCCTTAAACAGCGCCGAGAGCGATTTTTAGAAAAATTCCTCTTGTTCAAGCCTGACACTCCAAACAAGCATCCAGCCTCTCACACAGCCAAACTTTCCCACTAGACCGGATACTATCTGGCTCACGGTCCCTCATGGCCCAACTCTTCTCCTTTCTCCAGATGTCACCCAGCTCCCCAATTTCTCTGGCAATGACCCAGCTTGCGTCCATAGTCTCAATGTATGCACACTGCACCTGTGTATTTGCTACTTCGTCTCTATTCAACCCAGTGACTTCAAGCATCCAGGTCTATCCTGGTGCTGCACAAACCTACCTGTTTGGCAGGAAAGAGTGCTGTTGACCTGACTGTCTTCCAAGAATACTGCAGCAGGTCCGGCAGGTGCTGGGCCTGAGGCTGCAGTCACCCTGGTCTCTGCACTGGTCCTAGTGACCTTAGTCCCAAAGCAGTCTCTTTGCCATCTGATTTTTCAATGTTCTGTACAGTTTTGGCCTCCAACCTTCATATGTGCTGGCTTACTGTTGGCTGTTCACTCTGTTTCTCAGATCTGCTAGGTGTTCCACCGGTGCACAGGGGGAAGTGGACTCTGCTCCCACCTCTCTCACCACTATCTAAGAATGTCTTTTAGAGAGCATTTGACATCTTGCTTCCAGACAGTGTCCACTTGGCTAAAATAATGACTTACATATTTTAGATTGTCTATATTTCAAGCTCACTCTTGGCAATCCACCAGGAATTTTTGGTAGGAAAGTTTTGAGTTAGGTGCTTTCATACAATAAATTTTATCTGACAACTCAGGTACTCACTTTTGTTACCACACCTCATTTTCCCAGGCACATACTTATAGGTTCAGAGGTCCATTCTGACCCAGATCCTGTAGTATATGTGCTGTTTGTAAACCATCTTTTTAATAAATTTAAAAGAAACTAGTTACATCTCATATGGAAAATATACTCCTTTTAAAATAATCGCCTACAAGGTTATATGAGAGACCAACATCACTAGTTTGAAGAATCATTAACCCAACTTTATATTATTAAATTTTATCAGTGATTATTAACTAGCATAATAAAATATTATCTAACCGTTCTTCTTTTAATGTAAATATAGTTGCTGAAGAAGAGAGCTCAAGGGATTTTAATTAGGCAGTTCAATTATTGTCCCCTATTATCTATTTCTAAGTATAGAAAGCTTTTTTGTAGTCAACTCTTAATGCAGAGAAAAAGGTTCTGTTGCTTATATAGATGAGAAATTTGCTGCTCCTGTCCCTTTAGAAGACATGGAAGCTAGCCCCTTCCGTGAAATGCAGGAACCTATTCCCTCAGACACATAGTACACTGATGGGTCCAACAGGGGTCAGTCTCCCATGTGAACTAGTGTGCCCATTCAACAAAAACAGACACAATCTGGTTCAACACTGGCATAGGTCACAGTGGCCAATGGGCAGACCTGTACACCATGTAGCTCATGGCTGCTAATGAAGCACCACCCCTGATTATTTGCACACAGTTGGGCATTGTACCAGGAGCTAACATTGTGGATCTCTACATGCCATGCAATAAATGGATGGTTATGCATAAGTCATTACGGGGACAGGCCTTACGGGAAGACCTCTGGGAAATAGGCCCCTGAAACAAATCACTATACCATGGGACTGGGCATGCCCCTCTTGCTTCCCCTGGGAATGATGAGGCTCATACTCTAACCAAGGTGTGATGGCTGGAAATGGTACTTACCAGTCCCTCAGCGAAGGAAGTAGCTCAGTGGCTATTCCATCACCTCTTACATTCTGGGCAAATGACCATGTATTTCACTATAGAAACTTGGGGGTTAGCTGTTACCTTTGCAAAGATATAAGACACTTGAGAGACCTGTGTAACATGCTCATGAGAACATTCCCTAAGACCTGTGGGAACTACTGGACAAGTGGTACATGGACAGGTACTGCTTACCCATGGCAGGTGGATGTAATCAGGTCCCTACCTAGTTCAGAGATATATAAGTATGGTATTACATGTATGGACATGACTACTGGACTTTTAGCAGCTTATCCCACACAGCACCCAGATCAGAAAGCAGTAATTGCTGCTCTGGAGCAGTTATGTGCTGCTTATAAGCAACCTTGATCTTTGAAAGTGATCAGGAGGCACAGTTTACTGGGGCTTTGGTGCAACAATGGTCCCAAGACCTGCAGACTGACTGGAAATTCTACGTGGCCTATCATTCCCAGGCAACTGGAATGATGGTCTCAAAGCAAGGCCTGTGAGCCACAGCTGCCACCCATACACTGGGGAGTTGGATGAAACACTTATTGACTTTCCTCTGGGCTCTAAATGAAAGGACGCAGAGCCAGGTCCCAGTTACAGTGGAAACCTTGCTCCAGTGGACTACTGGTCCAAATTAGCTGCAGGTACAGACTAAGGATGCTTTATTGAAACCAGGCATGGGAAAACATGGATATAGTCTCTTGCCTGCTCCTGAGGGCCTGGATAAAAGCCTCCCACATGCATTGAGTAGCTTTTGTTGCCCCTTGGGGACAAGAGGTGGAGAAGAACTTACAAATAGTTCTTTGGGTGATTGAGACATGGTCCCCAATCTTAAAGGTGACACACTCAGGCCCAGAAGACCACAAAAGGCTTCTCCATGGCAGCTTTGTGATTTCCCTATGGCCCATTATGACTTTTCCACTGTTGTTGCAAGTAGATGCTGAGCCACCAGCTGAGTCACAAAAGTTATGGTATTCATGCCCAGGAAAACCCCTTCTGTTAGCCACTGTCTTATTAGCTGACCAGAAACTTGGCTGTATGTTCCCTGAACATCATGATTTACCCTATTGGTGCCTATAACTGCTCCAATAAGCACCCTTTCCACCCTTTGGGTACAGAATAACACCTTAGTAGACTGGGCTCATACTTATACCTCAGTAGCCAATCAGCATGGTGGCTCTGCACTGGACTCCCCCTGAGCATGTCTGCCAGCCTCCCATGGCACATCTTTCTAGCTTCTGTCTCAAATTGGACTTAGTTACAGTATCAGTGGAACAGTGAATATCCCTTGTGGAACACAACCTGGACTGACATCTACACTGGCACAAAGCCAGTGCATGACCAGCCCTGGCCATTAGACAGCTACTCCATATAGAATGGCTCAGAGTGGTTTTCCTTTGCATGGAGAACCCCAGAAGACAAGCCCAGGTGTGCTGGACTCTGACAGATCTGTAAGACTCAGACTCTAAAGCATTTCTGGGAGGCACAGAATGATGTGTGGGCTGCAGTTCCGACTGGAGTCTTCTGGGTATGTGGCTCACATGGGTGGTCTTATCCAGCCTAGTAATTGAACTGGCTATTGTACTTGGGGATGGCCCTGTTTGCCTGCTCCAGTTCAGAAAATTCTTGCAATCCAGCCAAAAAATTGGGAAACAATTAACGTGAGACACTGGGTAAGTCTTACTCTCTGGTGGTATTACTCTTTAGTTATTTTTTCTCCTCAAGCTGTTTCTACAGTCACTGAGATTGAGAAACTGCTTTGGCCTTACACACTATTCCTGTGTTGAATGCAACACATGAACCCTTAATCCTGTTAAATGAGGAAGTGTATCAATTAAGAAAAGTATCCTTGCAAAATTGTATGGCCTCAGATATACTTACTGCATCCCAAGGTAGAGTGTGTGCCTTAGTAGTAGCTGAATGCTGTTCAGCTACTATATGTTCATGATGTCCATCACAATGCTATTCAAACTTAAGGGCATTAACTTCTGAGCCCCAAGCCACTGAATGCATGACAGGTGATCCTTTGCATGAATGGTGGGTATCCTTAGTGACTGAAGGGCAGTGGATTCTTGCTGTCTTGAGTGGCAGTGCTTGTGTTTTTGTTGCTTATTGCTGTAGTCTACAGTGCTGTTGTGGTTTACGGGTTCAGGGTCATGCCCTCCTCACCAAGGGAACTTCGCAGAATATATCCTCATGTAGATTGTGCAGTGAGGAACCCAGAAGGGGTGTATTGTAGGGTAAATGGAGGTAGTCGCAGTCCCTCACCCATATGTGTGGGGAACTAAGATAAGCTGTGTTCTCATAGCCTTGAGACTGGAGGCAATAAATGGTTCCCATATCATTGAGTGGACTCACATGCACAGAATCACACTATGTTATACAATACTCTGCCTTCCTGCCGGCTTTGTCTGTATTTAGTATATATGGGGGTAGGGTTTTCTCATTGGGGGACATATAGCTCTCATGTGCATGGATCACCCAACCTTAAATAAAGGCACACCCAGCATTCCTACGGCTTCATGACTTTTCTTCCGTCTACCAGAGACAAGAGTGGATCTGTCCAGCGTGATTGGTTACAACACAAGGGCTGTGGACATGATTTGCTTCCACTCAGTGCACCTCACTGTCTGATCAAAGGGAGATAAAGTGAGGTCACTTATCGGCACCAGTATTGCACAAATGCATAGAGTATACAGTGCAGACCGCACAGTGCTGTGAGGGTATGGGCTGAAAAATGAGCACTTGTGATTATTGTAGCCCAGACTCAGCCCACATTCTTGCATAACCACGGGACAAAAAGTGTTGGGAACCGCCCTGACTGGTATTAGAAGCTGAGACCCCCGCCTAGGCTAAGGCTAAGGGAACACCCTTGGAACTGTAAGCCAGCAAGGAGACAAAAGCTTATCTTCCTGGCAGTAATGCTGTTTCTGCTGCTGAACCCCAAAAGCTTGGTCGGTTAGCCAAAGATGGGTAAGATTCCCCACGGGGGAACAACCCAAGCCAGGCACGATCACTTTTGGGAGGCCCCCCCAAAAGAAGGACTTGGGGGGCTGCAGCAAAAGGGGGTGATGGACCCTCACTCCTCGGCTTTGACAAAGTCTGAGTTTTCAGCGTCCGGAAGAAAATCTTATCTCTCGGTGGCCTTAGTTCCCGCGCTCCACCTAAGCCTGAAACAATGACGGGGAAGTACAGCTCGGTACTGGGAAGTGCGGATTTCCCGGGGTGATCAGGCCTAAGAAAGAACATGTAAATTACTGTGAAACCTTCTTTGTTCAAGAATGCTCTCAGTTGAATGAGGAGGGTCTTAGGAGGAAGCTAGTTTGTTCCTCAGCCTTACAGCTCTTTGACCCCCAACTCAATAGACCGGCAGAGTTCTTTGTTTCCTATATTCCTTACTTCCCCTAATGAGTATTGTACGTTACCTGAGTTATTATGCAAAATGAGCCTAATAAAAGCAGGTATGGACGGTGGATCAGCGCGCTCCCCCACTAGGGGGGTGGCCATTCTGTCCCTACTTCCCCACAGAAACTGGTTTGTCTCTGTGCATGTGTGTTTTTTCTCGCGTATTGTCGAGCCATCCACAATGTGCCGTGGTCACTGCTAGCCGGTGACCCACGCACAACAGCTGGCGCCCAACGTGGGGCAGCGATTCGGGACCACAGAGGTGGGACCCCGTTCGAGACCACTTGGAACCAGCGGCTACGAGCCGTCGCTGTGGACAACGCATCAACTTCGGGTGGATTTGCGCGCTAACAGCCCAGGTAAGGGCCAACGACCCCGAACTCTTTCTCGGGCTTGTCGTGGGATGCGTTGAATTTTCAGGGAAGTAGGTCTTTCTTTTCTAGGTCGCTTTCTCTTCGCGACCGCCTATAATTGGGTAAATAGTAATTTAATTCTCAAGTTTGGGGGAAAAAAAAGATTTGCCTTGAAAAAAGTAATCAGGTGATTTGTTTTGGCCAATTAAAAGTAAATAAAAGTAAGCTTTTTCTTTAAAAAAAAAAGAAGGGAGGTAAACATAGGTTGTAACTTATCTAAAGGGCAGAAATCTTTTCTGCGTATATTACAACAAGTTCTTAAAGAAGCAAAGTATAAGGAAGTATAAGAAAGTATAACAAAGTATAAGAAAGAAAAGCATTTGGTGCAGCTTTTTGCAATCTATAAGAAAATGTTGTCCTTCATTTCCTGATAGAGGGACGTTAGACATTGATGTTTTGGAAAAAGTGGGTGAAAGGTTGAAATCTTTGCAAAACAGTGGTATATCTATTGGTGCACACACCTTTGTAACCTGGAGGCTTGTCAGGGATTCTCTCGAGTTCATTTGGGCAAAGAAAACAGAGCTAGATGATGATGAATCTGATTCTGACAGTGAAACGGTGTGCAAATTGAGTGAGCAGATCACGGAGGCCCCACCTTCACCCCCCCACAGAGAAGGATGGATTTTGCTCTGTATCTGCTCTGAAAAGGAAATTGAGGATTCCAGGGAAGGTTGAAACTTCACACTCTAGGAATGTAAATGGGAAACTGTAAAGATAAATGGAAAAGTAAAAGTTTTAGGAAAGAAGTTATGTGATGTTAGTTAATAATTGAAGGTATAAGGCATGGAAATGCAATCTTGGTGAATATCAGAAGGAGTATGAAAGAAAGATTAGAAGGTTTGTGAATGTTTCAGAAAGTCTGTGGAAGTAAATGTTTTAAGAAAGAATTATGTGGTGTGTGTTAGTAATGGAAGGTCTAAGGCATGGAGATACAATCTTGGTGGATATCAGAAAGTGAATGAAAAAGAATAGAGAGTTTGTGAATGTTGCAGAAGGTCTGTGGAAGTGAAAGTTTTAGGAAGCCTGGTAGATATCAGAAGGAAAAGGATTTTCCTTCACACTTTATATTTTTCTCCCTACCTGATCCCTCCAGAATTTGGCATTCTAAAGGAGTAAGTAATGACATAAGATTTCTTTGCATAAATCTAACAAGATCAGTCGTTAATAGTGGTTATGATTTAATTGTGCCTTCCAACTCTTTCCAAATCTGTTATCTCCAGAATATGACCAAAAAATGAATGAATCCAAATGGCATTATAGCATTTAACAATGCACTGCTCTCCTTATGAGTCCGACAGTTTGTTAACACCTGGTTGCACTTATGGTTTAATCAATGCTACTTTAGAATTAGTCCAACAGGCTCAATAGATCAGGAGATCCTGACCCGCCTTTCTGCAGTTGAATCAGCACTGGACTGGATTGGCGAACGCCAGGACGCTCTCGTGATTCGTCAACACCTAACCTGTGACCCTGGTTTCTCCAGACTGTGTGTCACACCGCTACAATGGAATTCCAGCCAACATACTTGGACTGATATACAACATCGCTTGAGGGGAGCTTTCTCCACTAACTTAAAAGGACAAATTGATAAATTGCAGTTGGAGTTACATCATCAGCTGCAGGACATTCAACGTTTAACCAAACAGGACATTTTTTCAAGCCCTTAATGAAAATATTAATTGGCTGAATCCTAAAACATGGTTTGATGGAATTAATTTGAGAATTTGGGTTTTTGGAGCTGCTGGTTGTTTACTGATTGTGATATTGATTTGTGTACTTCGGTGTATTTGCAAATTGTTTTCCCAGGGTCGTATCAGAAACCAGCAGGTAGCCACCTTTATGGAACCCTTAGCAGTCCTAACTGAAAACAAGGGAGAAGGTATGAGAAACCACTCTGGCAGGCGTAAAATTAAAACTCAACACCCACGTAAGAAAGTAGGTGATGAGTCGGTGCGCAGAACTGCACCTGTTAAGAAATCCTCTCGTAAGAAGTCAGGCTTGCATTATGCTCAAACTGCCTTGTGATTTGCCTTTCCTGATATCTATGTAATTTCTCTCAAAGATTGAAATGTAATCAGACCTATTACTTTTGTTTTTTCCCTTAATATGTTTTCTTGCACTGAATTTAGAAATTTAGGTATTCACAACCCATAGAATTTAGTTTCTGCTTTATATTTCTATTATTGCCTTATGATGTATGTAGATGTTGCTTTTCTTCTGATTTGCATTCGAAAAACAGCAAAAGTAGGTTTCACAGGCTTAACGACCACAATTGATTTTAAAAAACTAAAAAAGGGGGATATGTTGGGAACCGCCCTGACTGGTATTAGAAGCTGAGACCCCCGCCTAGGCTAAGGCTAAGGGAACGCCCTTGGAACTGTAAGCCAGCAAGGAGACAAAAGCTTATCTTCCTGGCAGTAATGCTGTTTCTGCTGCTGAACCCCCAAAAGCTTGGTCGGTTAGCCAAAGATGGGTAAGATTCCCCACGGGGGAACAACCCAAGCCAGGCACGATCACTTTTGGGAGGCCCCCCCCCCAAAAGAAGGACTTGGGGGGCTGCAGCAAAAGGGGGGTGATGGACCCTCACTCCTCGGCTTTGACAAAGTCTGAGTTTTCAGCGTCCGGAAGAAAATCTCCTTATCTCTCGGTGGCCTTAGTTCCCGCGCTCCACCTAAGCCTGAAACAATGACGGGGAAGTACAGCTCGGTACTGGGAAGTGCGGATTTCCCGGGGTGATCAGGCCTAAGAAAGAACATGTAAATTACTGTGAAACCTTCTTTGTTCAAGAATGCTCTCAGTTGAATGAGGAGGGTCTTAGGAGGAAGTTAGTTTGTTCCTCAGCCTTACAGCTCTTTGACCCCCAACTCAATAGACCGGCAGAGTTCTTTGTTTCCTATATTCCTTACTTCCCCTAATGAGTATTGTACGTTACCTGAGTTATTATGCAAAATGAGCCTAATAAAAGCAGGTATGGACGGTGGATCAGCGCGCTCCCCACTAGGGGGGGTGGCCATTCTGTCCCTACTTCCCCACAGAAACTGGTTTGTCTCTGTGCATGTGTGTTTTTTCTCGCGTATTGTCGAGCCATCCACAGTGTGCCGTGGTCACTGCTAGCCGGTGACCCACGCGCAACAAAAAAGAGGGAGTCCAGCCCCTCTCTGTCTGCAAGAACAAGGGATTTGCAAAACCCAGCTAAGCAAGAGTAAAATAACCAGGAAGATTTTTTTTTCAAGAGTAAGACAGTAAAACCTGGAGATCCGAGAAAGCCAGAGACAGATTCAGAAAGAAGTCAGAAAGTGAACACCAACAGCTCAACCAAATTTCACTTTGCTCTTGATCAGAACTCACAAGTTTTTTATTTGCCTTGCTTTTTTTTCATTTATTTAGTTTTTTGCTTTGTTTTGCTTTTATTGTTTGTTTTGTTCCTTTATTCTCTCATATTGCATTTTAATTTTTCTTCTTTCACTTCATTCATATTCCAAATAACACACTGCTCTTTGCCTTTTACTTTTTATTCTTTTTATTCATTCTTTTATATATTTCTTATCCTACTATTCTTATGCCAAGTCTTGTACAGCACCCTTCCCTGGTCTTAATCCGTGCCATATCCCTAAGTCTTGTTACTGTTGCTGTAAATTTTATTTACTCTGACACTATGCCAAGTTTCTATCCCTTACTCTTACTATTTCTCCTCCATCTAACCTCCTGTAAGTGCTCTTCTTTCTTAAGTCACCTCACATTCTTTTCCCCCTCTAGTAAGAGACTTATTTCTTTTCCACATTCTATAAACAGTGGCTAGCTGGGTGAAATACTATGGTTATTACTGTACTTTTCCAAAGGAACCCCTATTTGTTCACTGTTTGTACTTTAAATCCCATAGGATACTCTCTGCCTGTCTTACTCCATTTTGCTTTCCCCTGCCCTTGATCAGCTGAGTAAAGAATTTTATTTTAATTTTTACCATTTCTTAACCTGGGCTCTATGCCTTATCCCTATTAGTTTTCCTCCCTATCCTTTCAAAACCATTTTTATTTACTGTAGAAATCGTATATTTACTTTTCTCTTTTGTACAACATTCTTATTCCCTTTCCAACTTTATTAATCTTCACTCAGCTGTTGTTGCTATTGACCCTGCAGTGACTCTTCTGCAATTTTCTTCCTATTGGTTCAATACCTGTTTAAGTTTATTTAAAACCTTTCATATACTCTTTTATTTTCTTTATTTTTTATTAAGTTTTCTTTTTTATTTCATATTTTATTTTTATTGTTGTTCCAGTACAGTTGTGTTCATCTTCCATTTTCTTATTCCATTTTTGCACCACCCTTCCATATTTTACATACATTTTAAATCCTGTTCTCTCTATGTCTTTACCTCATTTCTTTTCCCTCTTTCCACTCAAAATGATCTCTCCTACTTTTAGGCATCTTATATTACCTTTTCCCTATATTATAATATTCTTAATCTTTATCTTTATTAATCTTTGCTTAATTGTTTTTGATATTGCTCAATTGCTTTTTATTTTTCTGGCATGGGTTTGTATTCTGGTAATGTTGTTTTGTTAAACAGCATCTATAAAACTGCATAAATGACATCGCAGGAGTTGTGACTACCAGTTAGCCAGCTGGAGTGGAGAACCAACCAATGAATGAGCCACCAACAAGCAAAGACCAAGTGCAAGAAGGGAGCCCACACAAAGAGAATAAAGGGCAACCCTGGGGAATCCAGGTCAGAAGATAAAAAAGATGACACCACTGTGTCCACAGAAGTCTATGCCACAAAGAGAAGCAGGCAATGCAGAGCACCCTGAGATGCAGAAACAAGCAAAAAATCACCTAAAATTAGGAGACAAAGAAAGGATCTCCAATCAAAGGAATGAAAGAATTGTAGATAAAGAACTAAATGAAATTAAGGCAAGCAATCTATCAGACCTAGAAGTTTTAAAAATGGCCATAAGGATGCTCAAAGAACTCAGTGAAACTACAAAACCTGAATGGGAACTACAGCTGGATGAAAAAAGAAATAGAAACTATAAACAACAACCAGGAAGAAATTAAGAATACAAAATCTGAAATCAATAATAAACTCAAAAGAATTACAACCTGGCTGAATGAAAAAGAAGGCAGAATCAGTGAGCTATAGGAAAAGATAGAAAAAAATATACAGGAAGAGCAGAAACATAAAAAAAAGGCTCATAAAATATGAAGATAGCTTAAGGGAACTTCAGGACAATATAAAACATAACAACATTTGCATCATTAGAATACCAGAAGGAGAAGAAAAGGAGGAAAAGTTACAAACCTTGTTTGAAAAAACAATTACAGAATATCTCCCTAACTTAGTGGGGAAGTATTAGAGGGGAAGGTCATGCAAGTTCAGGAAGCACAGAGGGTCCCAATCAAGATGAACCCAAAGAGGCCCACTGCAAGATACATCATAATTGAAATGGTTAAATTCCAAGACAAAGAGAGGATCTTAAAGGCAGAAAGGGAGAAAATATAGTAACATACAAGCAAGCTCTGATAAGGCTAACAGCTGATTTCTCAACAGAAACACTGCAAACCAGAAGAGAATGACAAGAAATAATCCAAGTAATGAAAAGCAAAGGCCTACAGCCAAGACTACTCTACAAGTAAGGCTGTCATTTAAAATGGAAGGCAAAATAAGAATTTCCCAGACAAAAGTAGGATAAAAGGACACACCTCTACCAAACAAGCATTACAAGACATGCTAAAGGCACTGCTTTAAGAAGAAGAAGGAAAAGAGTGAGAGAGCAAGGAACATAGATACAAAGGAAAAAAATGGCAATGAAGGATAGATTAAATGTTCCAATTAAAAGAAATAAGGTAGCTGAAGGGATAAGAGAACATGGCCTGAATATATGCTGTCTAAAAAAGAACCAATTCAGAACAAAAGAACTACACAGACTGAAAGTAAAGGTTGGAAAACAATATTACAAAAAAGAAATGAACAGAAAAAAATGCCAGGGTAGCAATACTTATAATGGACAAAGTAGATTTCAAAAAAAGGCCACAAACGCAAGTCTCTATCATCAACTAATATTTGACAAACATAAAATGGAGTAAAAAAATAACCTCTTCAACAAATGGTATTGGGAGATCTGGACAGCTACTTGAAAAAAAAATGAAAGTCAATCATCAACTTACACCATACACAAAAATAAATTCAAGATGAATAAAAGGTTTAAATATAACTTGCGACATGATAAAAGTCCTAGAGGAAAACATAGGCAGAAAAATATCAGATATTCCACAAGCAATATTTTCACCAATATGTCCCCTAGAGCAAGGGACAAAAAAGGAAGAATAAACAAATGGGATCTCATCAAAACAAAAAGCTTCTGCATGGCTAAAGGAAATACCATTAATTTGCAAAGAGAACCAACTGTATGAGGAAAAATTTTTGCCAATGATAACTTGGACAAGGGTTTGATCTCCAGTTTGATATAAAGAACTGTAATGACCCAATTCAAGAAGACAAACAACCAAATTAAAAAATGGGCAAAGAACTTGAACTGACACTTCCCCAATGAGGATGTATAGAAGGCCCAGAGACATATGAAAAGATGCTCAGCATCACTATCCAACAGAGAGATTCAAAATAAAACACAATGAGATACCATTTCACATAGGTCAGAATGGCCATCATAAACAAATCAACAAAGAACAAGTGTTGGAGAGGATGTAGAGAAAAGGGAACCCAAGTACACCATTGGTGGAAATGTACACTGGTGCAGCCACTGTGTAAAATAGTATGGAATTTCCTAAGAAAACTAAAAATGAAACTGCCTATTGACCCAGCAATACCACTGTTGGGATTATCCCCTAAGAATCCTGAAAGACCAGTTCTAAAGAACCCATGCACCCCAATGTTTATAGTAGCACTATTTACAATAACCAAGTGCTGAAAGCCCATGGTGCCCATCAGCAAATGAGTCAATCTGAAAACTGTGGTATATTTACACAATGGAATACTACACAGCAGAAAGAAAGAAGAAAGAGAGAGAGAGAGAGAGAGAGAGAGAGAGAGAGAGAGAGAGAGAGAGAGAGAGAAGAAAGAAAGAAAGAAAGAAAGAAAGAAAGAAAGAAAGAAAGAAAGAAAGAAAGAAAGAAAGAAAGAAAGAAAGGGCTCCTACCCTTTATAACAGCACAGATAGAACTGGAAAGCATTACGCTAAGTGATATTACACAGGTGGTGAAAGACAAATACCATATGACCTCACCTATAAGTGAAATCTAATCAACAAAACAAACAAGCAAGTGAAACATAACAAGGGACATTGAAATGAGCAATCTGATGGTAACCAGAGAGGAGGGTGGAGAGGGATAGTAGGGGATAACAGGAAAAAGATCATCAAGGAACATGTACAAAGGACACATGGACAAAACCAAAGGGTATAGGTTTGAGGGTGGGAGGAAGGGATTATTAGGAGGCTGGGGGTGGTGGGGTGAAATTTTAGACAATTGCACTTGAATAACTAAAAAAAAATAATTAATTAATTTCCTTAACAAAGTGACAAATATGGTCTCATTTTAATACTTAAGAATAGACTTGATGAAGACATAAACATTGTAAACATATATGCACCCAACATAGGAGTACCCAAATATGTATAGAAAATCTTGAAGGACTTCAACAAATTTATAGAGAGCAATATGTTTAGGGTAGGTGTTTTTAATTCCCAGCTGTCAACAATGGACAGACGTTCAAACAAACAACAACAAAGATATTGTGGTACTGAATGACATACTAAATCAAATGGATTTAACTGATATATACAGAACCTTTCACCCCAAGGAAGCAAAATATACATTTTGTTCAAATGTACATGGAACATTTTCAAAGATAGACCACATGATAGGACACAAAACAAAGCTCTACAAAGTCAAGAAAGTTGAAATTATATCAGGTATTTTCTCAGATTACAATGACTTGAAACTAGAAACTAACCTCAAGAAAAAAATTCAAAATCAATTAAATCCATGGAGATGGAATAACATGCTATTAAATAATGAATGGCTTAAAAACAAATGCAGGCAAATGTACTTGAACAACAATTTTTTTGAAAAGTTGAAAAAAAAGATGAGGAAGGAATCAAACACTTTCTGGGAACAAAAGAAAATGAACATGCAACTGCCCAAAACCTATGAGACACAGTGATGGCTGTCTTGAGAGGGAAGTTCATAGTAATACAGGCCTAACCTAATAAAGATAGAAAATATTCAAATAAATGGCCTAACCACACATGTACAAAAACTAGAGGAACAACAACTAGCATAGTCCAGAGTGAGAAGAAATTAAATAATCAAGATAAGAGGAGAATTAAATAACATAGAGACTAAAACCAATTTTCCAAAAAATCAATGAATCCAGGACCTTGTTCTTTGAAAAGATAAACACAATTGATAAGCCTTTAATTACACTCATGAAGAAAAAAAAGAGGATCTAAATATATAAAGTCAGAAACAAAAGAGGAGAAATTATAGCTGATACCACAGGAATACAAAGGACTCTTAGAAATTACTACCAACAACTATATGCCAAGAAATTTGAAAACCTGGGTGAAATGAATGAATTTTTAGAAACATGTAATCCTCCAAAACTTAGTCAAGAAGAAGCAGACAGACTGAATAGACTGATAAAAGGTACCAAAGTTGAAGCAGTAATCAAAAAATCCCAGCACACAAAAGCCCTGGAATGGACAATTTCACAGAAGAATTTTACCAAATATTTAGGGAAGAGCTAACTCTGATCCTTTTTAAACTATTCCAAAAATGCAAGAAGAGAGAAGACTCCCAAACTTTTTTTATGAGGACAGCATTTTCCTAACTCCAAAACTGGATAAAGACAAAACAAAGAAAGAAAACTACAGGTCAATCTCACTGATGAACATAGGTGGTACAATCCTCAACACAATATTGGCAAATTGCATCCAGCAACACACTAAAAGGATGATACACTGTGATAAATCCATGGGATCATCCCAAGGATGCAAGGATGGTACAATATATGCAAATCAAACAATGTAATAAATCACATAAACAAAATGAAAGACAAATTTTACATGATCATGTCAATAGATGCTGGAAAAAGTATTTGATAAACTATAGCACCCACTTATAATAAAAAACACTCAGCAAAGTAGTATTAGAAGGAGCATGCCTTAACATAATAAAGGCCATATATAAGAAACCTACAGCCAACATCATACTCAATGTGCAAAAACTAAAAGCATTCTCCTTAATGTTAAGCACAAGACAAGGGTGTCTGCTTTCACCACTTCTATTCAACATAGTGTTGAAAGCTTTAGCCACAGCACTAAGGAAAGAAAAAGAAATAAAAGACATCCAAATTGGAATGGAGGAAACAAAACTGTCATTCTTTGCAGATGACATGATAGTGTACATGGAAAACACAAAGAGGAATGCACCAAGGCACATCATCATTAAGTTACCCATGATTAAAGATAAAAGGATAATCTTAAAAGCAGCAAGAGAAAAGGAGAGAGTTACCTACAAAGTAGTGCCCATAATGCTATCACCTGATTTCTCAAAAGAAACCTTCCAGGCAAGAAGGGGCTGGAAAAAAGTATTCAAAGTCATGAAAAGCAAGTGTCTACATCCCACGTTATTTTATTTAGCAAAGCTATCATTTAGAATGGAAGGGCAGATAAAGTGCTTCCCAGATAAGGCCAAGTTAAAGGAGTTCATCATCACCAAGGCATTATTATATGATATGTTAAAGGGACTTACCTAAGAATAAGAAAATTAAAAATATGAACGGTAAAATGACAACAAACTCACAACTATCAACAAATGAACCTAAAAGAAAAGACAAACAACAAGAACAAAAACTAAGCAAACAACTAGAACAGGAACAGAATCAGATAAATGGACATCACATGAAGGGATTTCAGTGAGGAAGGGTGTTGGGAACCGCCCTGACTGGTATCAGAGGCTGAAACCCCCGCCTAGCTAAGGCTAAGGGAACGCCCTTGGAACTGTAAGCCAGCAAGGAGACAAAAGCTTATCTCCCTGGCAGGAATGCTGCTTCTGCTGCTGAACCCCAAAAAGCTTGGTCGGTTAGCCAAAGACGGGTAAGATTCCCCACGGGGGGAACGAACTAAGCCAGGCACGATCACTTTGGGAGGCCCCCCCAAAAGAAGGACTTGGGGGGCTGCAGCAAAAGGGGGTGATGGACCCTCACTCCTCGGCTTTGACAAAGTCTGAGTTCTCAGCGTCTGGAAGAAAATCTCCTTATCTCTTGGTTACCTAGTTCCCTTGCTCCACCTAAGCCTAAAACAATGACAGGGTGGTACAGCTCGGTACTGAGAAGTGCGGATTTCCCGGGGTGATCAGGCCTAAGAAAGAATATGTAAATTACTGTGAAACCTTCTTTGTTTAGAATGCTCTCAGTTGAATGAGAAGGGTCTTAGGAGGAAGTTAGTTTGTTCCTCAGTCTTACAGCTCTTTGACCCCCCAACTCAATAGACCGGCAGAGTTCTTTGTTTTCTATAGTTCCTTACTTCCCCTAATGAGTACTGTACTTTACCTGAATTATTATGCAAAATGAGCCTAATAAAAGCAGGTATGGATGGTAAATCAGCGCGCTCCCCACTAGGGGGGGTGGCCATTCTGTCCCTACTTCCCCACAGAAACTAGTTTGCCTCTGTGCATGTGTTGTTCTTTCTCGCGTGTGTTTTGGCGAGCCATCCACAGCGTTCCGTGGTCACTGCTGGCCAGTGACCCACGCGCAACAGAAGGGGAAGGGAGGAATAGAGGGGAAAATGTACAATGAATAAGAAGCATAACTGGTAGACATAAAATACACATGGAAAGATAAAAATGGTATAGGAAACAGAGAATTCAAAGAACTTATATGTGCAACCCATGGACATGAACTAAGAAGGAAATGCTGGAGGACTGGGGGGTTAAGGGCAGAGGGAGGATAAGGTGGGAGGGGATTGGAACAACTGTAATAGAATAATCAATAAAATATACTTTAAAAAGAAAAAAGAAAACCCCATAGACTACACCAAAAATAAATAAATAAGTAAATACTTGGCCTAATAAGTGAATTTGTCAAAACAGGGGTAACAAAGCCAATATTCAGAAATTGAAGGCATTTTTGTATACTAACAATGAAATATCAGAAAGTGAAACTAAGAAAAAAAATCCCATTGACAAGGGAGTGACAAGGGATGACAACAAGAAAAATAAATTTAACCAAGAATGTAAGAGACCTGTACTCTGAAAACTACACAACACTGAAGAAATAAAGGAAAAAACAAATAAATGGAAGCATATACCATGTTCATGGATTGGAAGAATCATCAAAATGTACATACTACCCAAAGCAGTTTATAGATTCAATGCAATCCTATTAAAGTACCAACGACATATTTCACAGATATAGAACAACCATGTCAAAAATTTATATGTATTCATAAATGACCCCAAATAGCCTTAGCAATTTTCAAGAGAAGAAAAATGTAAAGGGATAACAACACCTGACATCAAACTATATTAAATGGCCATGGTAATCAAAACAGCCTCGTACTGGCATAAGAATATGCACATAGATCAATGGAGCAGAATAGAGACCCCAGAAATAAGCCCATGCCTCCATGTTCAATTAATATTTGACTAGCAAGCATAAGCATAAAATGAAGTAAAAATAGCCTCTCCAATAAATGGTGTTGGGATATCTGGACAGCTACATGTGAAAAAATGAAACTTGACCAGCAACTTACACTATACACAAAAATAAACTGAAAGTAGATAAAAGAGGTAATATATGTCATGACACATATAAAAGTCCTGGAGAACATAGGCAGGGAAATTTTAGATATCCCACACAGCAATATTTTCCCCAATACATCCCATGGGGCAAGGGATATAAAGGAAAGAATAAATAAATGGCATTACATACAACTAAAAGGTTCTGCATGGCTAAAGAAAACATCAACAAAATGAAAGAGAACCAACCATATTGAAAAATATATTTGGCAATGACATCTCACACAAGGGTTTTTATCTCCAAAATATATGAAGAGCTCACACGACAACACCAGAAAGATGACCAATCCAATTTAAAAATGTGTACATGGCCTGAACATACACTTCACCAAGGATGACATACAGAAGGTCCATAGACACATGAAAATATGCTAAACATTAGTAGCCACTCAAGAGAGGTATATTAAAAACACAGTGAGATACCACTTCACACAAGTCAGAATGGTCATCTTTAGTAAATCAATAAACAAGTGCTGGTGAGGATGTGGAGAAAAGGGAGCCCTGTTACACTGTTGGTGGAAATGCAGACTGGTCCAGCTGCTGTGGAAAACAGTTTGGAATTTCCTCAAAAAAACTAAAAATGGAACTGTCTTTTGGTCTAGTGATTCCACTGCTGGAATTATACCCTACAAATCCTGAAACACCAATCCAAAAGAACCTATTAACCTCAGTGTTCATTACAGCATTATTTATAATAGTCAAGTACTAGAAAAAGCCTAATTGCCCATTGGTAAATGAGTGGATCAAATATTGTGGTACATTTACTCAATAGAATACTATGCAGCAGAAAGAAGAAACTTCTACCCTTTACACAGCATGGATGGAACTGGAGAGTATTATGCCAAGTGAAATAATCCAGGCAGTGAAAGGCAAATACCATATGATCTCACTGATAAATGGAACCTAATCAACAAATGAGAAAAATAGAACTAGAAACATGGAAATAATGAACAAACTGACAGTGGCCAGAGAGGGGGAGGGAGGTAGACAATGAGGTAAAGAAGGACGGAAGGGGAAAGACAATAGAAACATGAATAGTGGACCCATAAGAGTGGGCAATGAGTTTGGGAATTAACTGTGCAAGTGCAGGTGGCAGGCAGGGGAGAGCTACTGGGAAATGTGGGACCACTGTAACTGAACAACAAAAATTAAAATTAAAATTTTAAAAAGGTGTAAAAAAGTACTTGTCTTTATGTTTTTATCAGATATGACTTTTTCTGAGTATCCATATGCCAGAGAAATATAAGACTTTGCTTAAAATGTATAGAAATTGCATCAAAGCAAGGTTTGTCCAACCCAAACCATTCTTTGAGATGGAGTAAAGAAAGTTGCACATCTGCCTTCTTCCCACAGGAGCAGTACTTCAAGAGAACAGCTTTTAGCTTTTAGAATCTTTCGTGGAAATCTCATTCTACCTATGTGACCTTCCACCTTCATCATTTTGCCAGTTCTCAGTACACTATAGCCAGTTCTCTGAAATAATTGCCTAACTTTTTATACTTTGCTTTCACACTGATTCAAAACTAATCCAGAAAAGATGTGCATTCCAAAAGACAGTCAGACTTCTGGCCAAGAAAGAGGTAGAGGTAGATACACTTTGTCTCCTCACAAAATCAAAAGGACAACAACAAATTTAAAAACACAAACAACCATAACTATCAGAAAAATCAAGCTGTATGGAAGTCCAACAACCAAGTAGTTAGTGAAGAAACATATATCCAAACTGGTAGGGGAGGTAGAGACAGGCAGCTGGGGCTGAGAGGATGCACGGGCAGGTGAAGCAGTGGCTGGTGATTCCACATTAGCATGTGGATAAACCAGGAGGAAAAACTGAGGAGTGAGATAGGACAACCCAGGGTTCCATGTGCAAAAAGAAAGCCTCAAAGCTACTGGCTGTAAAAACCTGTGGGAGATGCACCCATGAGGGAAATTCCAGCCTCATAGGAAAGTTCATTGGAGAGACCCAGAGAGTCCTAGAATGTACACAAACCCACCCACCTGGGAATCAGCACCACAAAGGCTCAGCTTGTCTGTGGGTAGTGGAGGAAGTGACTGAAAGTCAGCTAGAGCTGAGCAAGTGGCATTGTTCCCTCTTTGGCCTCTCTTCCACATATAGCACCACAATGTAGCAAAGTGGGTTGCTCCACCTTGGTGAATATTAAGGCTCTGCCTCCTACAATATAACAGCTGTGCCAAAACAAAGAAATATGGTCCAAATGAAAGAACAGATCAAAGCCCCCAAAATAGTACTAAGCTATGAAGAGATAGTCAGCTTATCAGATGCAGAGTTCAAAACACTGGTAATCAGGATGCTCACAGAAATGGTTGAGTATGGTTGCAAAATAGAGGAAAAAGTGAAGGCTGTGCAAAGTGAAATAAAGCAAAATATACAGGGAACCAAGAGTGAATGGAAGGAAACTGGGACTCACATCAATGATTTGGAGCAGAAAGAAGAAATAAACATTCAACCAGAACAGAATGAAGAAACAAGAATTCAAACAAATAGGAAAAGTTTAGAATCCTCTGAGACAATTTTACATGTTCCAACACTCAAATCATGGGGGTGCCAGAAGGAGAAGAAGAACAGCAATAAATCAAAAACTTATTTGAAAAATAATGAAGGAGAGTTCTGGTCAAGATAGAGGTGTAAGTAGAAACCCTTCACTTCCTCACACAACCAAAAGGAGGATAACAACTAATCTAAAATCAATAAACAACCAAAATCACCAGAAAATCAAGCTGCATGGAACTCTGACAACCAAGGAATTAAAGAAAAAATCAACCAGAACAACCAGACCAGTAAGGCAGAACACTCAAGCTGACTCAGAAAAGCCACAGCAAGGTGGCAGGGGTGAGGCTGACTGCCAAGCTTGCCAGAGCTGCATGTGAGGGACTGAATTAAGGGGAAAACTGAGACTCAGAGCTGACTATGGGCTATGGCTGGAGTTGCCTTGGTGGGAGATACTTCCAGTCTGACATGAGTTTTCTGGAAAGTGTGCTAGAGAGAAGCAGGCAAGCTGCATTGTTCCCTCTCTGGCCTCTCCCTCACAGGCAGCACAGCAAACAGGGTTGCCCTGCCTGGGTGAATACCTAAAGCCCCACTCCCTTACAACCTATCAGCTGTACCAAGACAAAGAAATATGGCCCAAATGAAACCTCAGAAAGAGAATTAAGTGATGAGGAGATTGCCAACCTATCTGATGGGGAATTTAAAGCCCTGGTAATCAAAATTCTCACAGAACTGACTGAGCTTGGTCGAAAAATGAAAGAACAAATGAAAGATACCCAAAATTAAATGAAGCAAAATATTCAGGGAACCAACACTGACAAGAAGGAAACCAGGACTCAAAGTTATGATTTGGAACAAAAAGAAGAAATAAACATCCAACTAGATCAGAGTGAAGAAACAAAAATCAAAAAAAAATGAAGAGAGGCTGAAAATTCTCCGGGATAACCTGAAACATTCCAATATCTGAATTAGGGGTGCCAGAAGGAGAAGAACAAGAGCAAGAAGTTGAAAACTTATTTGAACAAATAATGAACGAAAACGTCCCCAGTCTGGCAAAGGAAATAGACTTCCAGGAAGCCCAGGAAGCCCAGAGAGTCCCACAGAATTTGGACCCAAGGAAACACACACCAAGATACATTATAATTAAGTTTCGCAAGATTAAAGATAAGGAAAGAATCTTAAAAGCAGCAAGAGAAAAAGAGATAGTTACCTAAAAAGATGTTCCAATAAGACTACCAGCTAATTCTCCAAAGAAAACTTGCAGGCAAGAAGGGGCTGGAAAAAAAGAATTCAAAGTCATGAAAAGCAAGGGCCTACATCCCAGATTATTTTATTTAGCAAAGCTATCATTTAGAATGGAAGAGCAGATAAAGTGCTTCCCAGATAAGGTCAAGTTAAAGGAGTTCATCATCACCAAGCCATTATTGTATGATATGTTAAAGGGACTTATGAATAAGAAAATAAAAAATATGAACAATAAAATGACAACAAACTCACAACTATCAACAAATGAACCTAAAAGAAAGACAAACAGCAAGAACAAAGACTAAGCAAACAACTAGAACAGGAACAGAATCAGAGAAATGGACACAACATGGAGAAATTTCAGTGGGGAGGGGGAAGGGATTGGGGGAAAACAGAGTGAATAGGAAGCATAACTGGTAGGTATAAAATGGATGGGGAGAGATAAAAAATGGTATAGGAAACAGAGAACTCAAAGAACTTATATGTACCACCCATGGACATGAACTAAGGGGGCGGGGGGGAATGCTAGAGAGTGGGACAGTGCAGGGCAGAGGGGTGATAAAGGGGGGGAAATTGGGAAAACTGTCATGTCATAATCAATAAAATATACTTAAAACATGTTGCTTCCACTGTGTATACATCTAAGTGATTAATTCAACCAAAATAAAGCACTCACTGCACTTGATCATATTAAGGCATTATTTGAGACTTACTAATTAAATGGACTTAATATTAGTTTTATTTTTAATTTTAAAAAATTTCAGCCTTTCTGATAGGGATATTGTTGGGACCTGCCCTGCCTAGTTTCAGAAACTGTAATCCCCTATGTCTAAGACTGAGTAAAGGACCTTGGGACTATAAACCACTTAGGAGACAAAGCTTATCTTCCTTGTAGGGGCACCACCTCTGCCCCCTTTCTCTTCACCCGGCTTGACCCTGAGCAGATGACTGGTTAGCCAATGAAGGGAAAGATTCCTCAAAAGAGGGACAACCTATGACAGGCATGGTCATGAAGGGGCCCTCAGGTAAGGACTTAGGGGGGTATAGAAAAAGGGCCTGATGGACCCTCACCCTTCGGTTCTGATATAGCCTTAGCCCTCATTCTGTCTGCAAGGAGTCTCCTAATCTCTTGGCTGCCTTACTTCCCCTACCTGACTTAAGCCTGAAACAATGCTGGAGGTGGGTGCGGCCCTGTGCTGGAAAGGGCAGGTTCCCTAGGGCAATCAGGCCTAAGAAAGAATGCATAAAATCCTATGAAACCTACTTTGCTAATACCCTGAATTCAAATGATAAGCATTTAAGGGTTCAAGGAGTTTGTTCCCCAAAGTTTTATGGCCCTTTAACTATCTGACCCTGACTCAGAATAAGCCCTCAGAGTTCTTTGAATGTTATCTGTTATTTAATCAATTCTGCCTGACAATGACTGATGAGCTTTATGTATACACCCTGTATTCCTGTGCAAATTGAACCCAATAAAAGCTTGTCAGGGCAAGGGTCCAGGTGTTCTCCTCTTGAGAGAGTGACCAAGGTGCTCTGACTCTTGCTGTCTCCTTAAGAGAGAAGCTGCAGTGTCCCTTTTCCTCCACAGGACTCAGTAGTCCATGTGAATTTGTCTTGTCTCATCCGTAATGCCACAGACCCCAGGAACTGGGATCTGCATCAAGATAAGACTATTTCCCCTTCATTTATGCTTGTCTTTATTCTCCCAATGATTTTTTCAACAATAAAAATGTGTTTCTTTTCTAATCATAAAAGTCTATTTACAAATATCTACCTTCTTAGACACACTATTTAGCTCTACTGTCTTCTCTTCCCATTCTACTCATTATGTCTTTTTCTTAGGTTCTCCTTCACTGAGTTTTTTTTTTTTCTGCTGATGTTAACTCATCATGTGACACCCACATGTTATTTTTCTTCTTGACCAGAAGTCATTGTTCTTTCAAATGACATTGCAGAAGGTTTGACTGTAGGGACATCTTAGATAAGGCATGGTGCTTCTCAAGGTTGTAGTACAATATTAGCACAATGTATATAATGATGCCCATTAACATTTCTTTTTTAAAATTTCTTCTCCCTACTTCCTATGACCCCCTTTCTATCCATTCTCAATGAGGTAAAAAAAAATGTACTAAATCTCAATTCCAAACCTCAAATGCTTGAGTTTTGGCTAAAGACATTTTCACCTGGGTTGGTATACCTTTGCATCCTACCACCCATTCTGGACATGGTCATGCATTATAGAGCAGTGTCTCTGGTCACTGCATCTAAACACCAGGTTCTTGACCGAGCCGCAACCTAAATTTGAGGAGAAAGACAAAACTTATTTTAACTATGTTAAGTGATAATACAAAATGGTTGTTTTAACAGCTAAAATGTCTTGGTTTCTTTGGGCCCTAATTTTATTAGGCATATTTTCCTCTATGTTTGTTTTGAAATAAATTATACAATGTTAATATTTTATCATCATTTATAATTCATCACTTACCTTTTAATAAAAATAATAATTTTAAAAAATAGATCATATATTTTGAACTGTCATGGCTAATATGACAATATATGGACAGCTTCACATCTAGTCTGTCAGGAACTCAGATTGGATCTATTTTTCAAATACACCCCATGCCTGACAATTTATCACAATCTCCACAGCAGCTATCATTTCTCTCCTGCATAAGTTCATTGGCCTTGTCACACCCTCTGGTCTTACTCATTCTCTTACCTTCTTTGTTCTCTCATCAACACAGTGACCAGCATGATCCTTTACAGTTTAAAACCTGAGTGGCATCCCTTTGCTCAAAGCTGTTCAGTGGATTACAGAATAAATTCCAAAGCCTTCACAATGACCTCCAACTCCCTAAAAAATATGGCAACATGGTTCCCTCTCAGTACTTTTTCACTCTGGCCTCATCCTACCTACTTCTTGCTCAACTTCCTCCAGCCACAGTGTCCTCTCTGCTGTCCATAGTACATTACCCCACTCTGCCCTTAGATAGACCCAAATTAAGGTCTATGTACTGTGATGCAGACTCTGGCCCACAGGGTCCATGTGCTGTGGCTGCAACAAACAAATTCGTATGGACTACAGAAGTCCTGTGGAGAAAAAGGAACAGCTTGGCCATTCTCTAAGTGAGAGAGAGCCCTGACTCCTGCCTGGACAGGCTTTTATTGCTTTTCTGGGTACATTACATCGAGGATAGTCCTCACTTACTATGCAGAGGTTCTCTCGAGGTGGTTACCTTTTACAGATAACAAAGGGAATAATGTTGCTAATTACTTCAAAGAAAAGGATGTTTGAGATGCAAGGGAAAAGTAGTTGAACTGGTTACACTCCATATTTGGGAAGTTTAGCACAGATTTTAGGAAGTTACTTTAAAGATATGCAGTAAACATTTTCTGCCTCAATTCAGGATGAGGGAATTTTAGCAAAAGCAAGCCTCATAGCAGCCTAGGTACAATGCAGACCTGATTCCCCATGGGAAAACTGATCCATGAGCTTGGTTCCTGTGTGCCAACTCACTCCCTACCAGTTTTCCAAGTCAGGGGCTGGGCTACATTTGCCATGCCATGTGGATAGGTTCCCAACAGTACTGGCAGTTCCTCTGTCAGGAATAAATATTCCTTTCAATATCCTGATGACTAAGTTCCTTATTTCATAAGTCTACTGAAATATCACCTTCTCGATGTGCCTATCCTATGTACCCTATTTGGAATTTCAACATCACCTCCTACTTACCTGAAGCCCCTTCTCCTTACCCTAATCTTCTGTTTTCTTTTCTATAACATGTCATTGAACATATTTGACATATTTATTATATCCATTATTTGCTGTCTGGCTTTGGATGTTAAATATAAGCCCAAGAGTTCTGGTCCACTTATCATTTATATACAAATGTATGTCAAACACATATAACAGCAAGTGGCATACAGGAAAAGTTCAATAATTTTTGAAGATTGAATAAACTCCAATAAAATCCCAATGCCACTGAAACACCTCTTGTTTCAACACGTGGACTTCATGCTTCCTTCTCAAACTTGCCCAATCTTAAATTTGCATTTGTCTAGCCTGCCCCAAACTCTAGGATATCTGCAGTACAGACACTGGTTCCACCATCAGCACCTCTAACACATATTTGATAAGTATTTTAATAGATATAGAGTGACATTCTAGGCATTTGGGATTCAAATGGTATAAAACAAATCTCTACCATTCCAGCTTTATAATTTAAGTGAAAAGATTTATTAGGGATAGGAAGAATGGGTGGGTGGGAAAAATCCCCTTCTAAATTTAGAACATAAATATACCATGACCACAAAAATCTTAATCACCATCACCATGACAATGAACAACTACCACCTCACCACCACTAACACCAAATTCACACTCATTCCAACACTTAATTTTTAAGAGGAAAAGAAGTAAAACTGCCAGCATGTGATAAAATAAGAAATATTAATCCATGAATCCATTAACTTACCTGATATAATACACAGTTATATTTTCTTTTTGGACAATTTTTTATTGTTGTTCAAGTACAGTTGTCTTCATTTCCCCCCACCATGCATCCTTGCACCACCTATCCCCACCTCCCACCCTTGAACCTACCCCCTTTGGCTTCATCCGTATCTCCTTTATACATGTTCTTTGAAAGCCCTTCCCTTACTTTCCTTCATTATCCCTCTCCCTTCCTTTGTAGTTACTGTCAGTTTGTTCTTTATTTCTATGTCTCTGGTTATATTTTTCTTGCTTGTTTGTTTTGTGGATTAGGTTCCACTTATAGGTGAGATGGTATGGTATTTGTCTTTCACCACCTATCTCATTTCACTTAGTGTAATGTTCTCCAATTCTATTCATGCTCTCACGAAGGGCAGGAGCTCCTTTTTTCTTTCTGCTGCATAGTATTCCATTGTGTAAATGTACTATAATTTTTTGATTCATTCATTCATTGATGGGCACTTAGGTTGCTTTCAGCAATTGGCCATTGTAAATTGTGCTGCTATGAATATTGGGGTGCATAGGTTCTTTTGAATTAGTGTTTCAAGATTCTTAGGGTATAATCCCAGCATTGGGATCACTGGATCAAAAGGCAATTTCACTTTTAGTTTTCTGAGGAAATTCCATACTGTTTTCCACAGTGGTTGCACCAGTCTGCACTCCCACCAATAGTGCACTAGGGTTCTCTTTTCTTCATAACCTTGTTTGTTTATTTGTTTATGATGACCATTCTGACCAGTGTAACGTGGTGTCTCATTGTGGTTTTAATTTTCATCTCTCTGATGGCTAGTTATGCTGAGCATCCTTTCATATGTCTCTGAGGTTTTTGTATGTCCTCTTTGGAGAAGTGTCTGTTCAGGTCCTTTGTCTATTTTTTAATTGGGTGGTCTGTCTTCAAAAATATGTAACACTTCATGAATTTGCATGTCATCCTTGCACAGGGCCATGCTAATTTTCCCTGTATTATTCCAATTTTAGTATATGTGCTGCTGAAGCAAGCACCACATTTATATTTTCACTAAGACAAAGTAGACACTTTAAGTATTTCATTAAGACAATTACCAAAAAGCAGAGATGAACAATCATTTGCAGTTAGAGCTTCCATTGGAGACAGATTGTTCCTCAGGCAGAACACCCTTGTTTGTAATGTTACCAGTGAACATAGAAAAAGGAATGTACAACATGACCTGTGACAATAAATTATTGTATGGGTTATTAAATAAAATTATTTTTAAAATACAAATATTGGATATGTACCATAGATTTGGTGCCAATAACAAATGCTACACTGACTCATGGGAAGGAATAAACTAAAATATAAGGCTAATAAAGTTTTATGAAAACTTAAACTAGGCTTTGAGGAAAGTAACTGAAATTAGATGAACTGAATGGAGAGAGTACTATGGAGAAAATATATTTTTCAAAACCAGTTGGGCCCTAACATTTGTGAAGCCCAAGACAAGATTTAAATGGAAGCCCAGATGCAAGATCCCTAAATGTTTAAGAGTTATAAATTAAGCTTACAAACTTTTAAAACACATTATATATCCTTCTATTCTGATAAAGTGTAACAGAAATATTAACAGCCTTCTCAAAGTTTTAGCTAGAATGTGACAGCAGTTTATCACTCTTCTGTAGCCTTCTCTTGCATCACCTCACTCTGCTGCAGATTTCATACATGCACCTTAAGACATCAGTCTAAAAACCTAAGCTCAGTCCACACTCCACCCCAACAAAGTCCACCTTTTGGTCATATTTCAGGCCTGAGGGTTCACATACCATCTCATAGTCTTCCCTTGAGGGAATGAATGCAAGAAGAGGCCACTAGGAGTAAAAACTCTGGGATACCAGCTAACCCTGGTCTAAAAAGAGGGTTCAGGCTTCAATGGATGTGTCCTCTGGCCCACGACCTCATTGACCTGTGGAGTAGTACTTGGCCAGAGGAAGGTTAGAGCAGAAAGCTCTCTAAAACTCAAGGCCTCTCCTGAACAATAAATGAACAAAATAAGAAATTAAAGAGAAAATACAAGTTTTTCTTGAAGCATATGAAAATGGAAACACAACATACCAGAACTTGTTGGATGCAACAAAAATAGTTTTAACAGCAAAGTTCTTAACAAAAAACACCTGTATTAAAATAAAGATCCCAATTAAATATCTAACTGTACACCTTAAGTAACTACAAAAAGAAAAATTAACTAATCTCAAAGTTAGCAGAAGGAAGGAAATGAAGATTAGAGCAGAAATAAATGGAGAAAAAGCAACAATATAAAAGATTAACTTGAGCCCTGGCCAGGTAGCTCTGTAGGTTATAGCATTGTCCAGATATGCAAAAATTGTGGGTTCAATCCCCAGCCAAAATTGTGGGTTTAATCCCCTGTCAGGTTGACATACAGGAGTCAACTAATGAATGCATAAATAAGTGGAACAACCAATTGATATTCTCTCCCTTTCTCTCTCCGTCTCCCTCTCTCTCTCTCTCTCTCTCTCTCTCTCTCTCTCTCTCACACACCTCTTGCTCCAAAATCAGTAAATTTAAAAAACAGATTAACCAAACTAAGAGTTGGTAGTTTTTTTAAAAGATTGTATTTATTTTTTTTTTAGAGAGAGGGGAAAGGGCAGAGAAAGAGAGGGACAGAAACATCAATGTGTGGTTGCCTCTCACACTCCCCACACCAGGACCTGACCCACAACCCAAGCATGTGCCCCAAATGGGAATGGAACTGGTGACACTTTGGCTCACAGACCTGAGCTCAATCCATTGAGCTATATCAGCCAGGGTAAGAGTTAGTAGATTAAAAGTATAAAATTGACAAATTCTCAGCTAGATTAACTCAGATAAAATAAACAAATGAAATAAGAAATTATAGAAGTGTCTTTACAACAGATGACATAAAGTTTTTTGAAAAAATCATTAAGGACTATTATGAACAATTATAAGTCAATGAATTAGATAACCCAGAAGAAATGGATAAATTCTTAGAAATATATAACACACCAAAACTGAATTAAGAAGAAATAGAAAACCTAAATAAACCAATAACAGGGAGACTAAATCTCATAAATTTCCAAAAAAAGAAAATTTCAGGCCCAGATGGCATCACAAGTGATTTTCTAAAACATGAAATAAGAACTAATACCAACCCACCTTAAACTCTTCCAAAAAATAAAAGAACACTTCCAAAGTCATTTTATCACATCAGCAAATGTTTACAAGAAAGACATATATAATAGTGTTTGTAGTAGCTAAAACCTGGAAACAACCGCAAGTTCCAGCAATAGAATCAGTAATCAAATTGTACTATTTTTTACATGTACTTCTTAAAATTATTAATTTTTCATTTATTTCACTGTTACAGCAAGTTTAAATATATGGTAAAATTGAGAAAATTGTAAATAGAATCCTCACATGTCCAGTACCCAGTTTTTTCCACGACCATTTTACATGGATGAGGGACATTTGTCACAATGAAAGAGCCAGTATAGTATTAATTTTTAAAGTTCTTGTTTATTAAGATTACCTTAGTTTGTACCAAAGATTCTTTTTCTGTGCAGAATTCCATCTAGGATACCACATTATATTTAGTGATGACAGCTCCTTATGGTCCTCTTGTTTGTGACAGTCTTTCAGTCTTCCCTTGTGTTTGTTGGCCTTATCAATTTTAAGGACTAGTATTTGTAGATTGCTCCTGTATTAAAATCAATCTGAGTTTTTTCTCAAGATGAGATGGTAGTTACAGGTTTTGGGGAGGATCATTATATAGGAAAATGTCATTTAACATACCACATCAACATACATACTAGCAACACGATTTGTCATTATTGATATTGACCTTGATCACCTGGCTGAGGTCATGGTTGTCAGGTTTCTTCACTACAAAAGTACTGTTATCCCCCTTTTCCATACTTTACTCTTTGGAAGGAAGTTGCTATACACAGTTGGCACTTGAGGATTTATGCTTACTTTCTGTGAGGATGAGGCAAATTCTGATATTTTTATATAATGAAATGTTCAGCAATAAAAAGGGAGAAAACACACTGTTGATATAAAAACAACATGATTAAATTTTTTAAATATTCTGATCATGAAAGAAATCACATATAAAAGTGTACATATTATACAACCTATTTATATGAAATTTAAGAATAGACAAAAATAATCTATGGCTATTGAAATTGAAATAATGATTGCCTCAGGGAGGAAGATTGACCAAAAAGGGGTACCAGGGAACTTTCTGAGGTGATAAAAATGTTTCATGTCTTGTTTAGGATGCATTCATTTGTAAAAATCCATTTATCATCAACTTAAGCAGTTAACTTTATGCAAATCATACATCAAACATTACATTTTTAAAAAGGATTTTGTATTTATTGTCAAAGAAATCATTAATAATCCTTGTGAAAGCAGTTTCAGTACCACTGCAAGTGCAGCTTCTTTGGATCTTAAATTCTGCAACAGTGGAATGGAGGGAGTGAAAGAACATGACTGCATGGAAGATCACTGATTAAACTTGAAAAATTATAAAACAGAGGACTAAAGAACTACAAAGGACAAAAACCAAACTACTTGAGCATACAGCAAGAGTGCTGATCTGGGAAATTAATTAAAAATAGAGTTTACTAAACATCCAACTACACAGCCATCCAGCTGGAGGAGTGGGGGTTGGGAGGGATGCAGGAGGATGACTAAAGTTCCTGCAACAGACTTACCTCTCTGTCTCAGCCCAGCCATTTCAGTGTATCTTACATCTTTTTATAGTGACCTCTGGAGGTTTGCTAAGCTCTTGAAACACTCTAGTAATAAATAATCCCTTACATTTTATGGCCTTTCAAGTACCCACACAGGCACTATGAAACTATAATTTTAAAAGCATATGTAAAAGAACATATAAAAATATATTGTATAACATAAGAATCAGCACAATTCCCACATGACTGTCTAGTAAGTTGGTGGCTGCATTTCATTTTGTCTTGTGTAATTTGAGAAAATATCTAGAAAATTAATAAGAGAACAGAAAGGATTACTTAAAAGTAGGGAAAAACTTCTCTGAAAATAAGTTAGTAAAATTACTCAGCATGTTAGAGAGAAATCATAAAAACTGCTTTCTACTGGAGTAAAAAAAAATTCTTCTGCATAAGAAATCAGAACTTTCAGAAAAATTGTTTAACCTCTCAGGGAACTCAGGGTAGAAACTACATCTTACAAAAGATGAAAAAAACCTTGAGCATAAAAGAAAAAAAGGAACAGGACCTTTACTCTGTATATTCATCCTTGGGTGGAAAGGGGATCAAGACTCTTACACAAATGTTTTTTTCCTGAATTTTTATACTAAATCTAGAACTATAAAACATAGCTCAGATCTGAGCATTTGAGGATCAGATTTGAAAACCTATATTAAATTTAAAAAATTGGTACTATTAAGTATTTCATTATTAAAGTATGAACCAGACTTTGAATGTCTAAATTAAATGGAAAGAATTGTTAAGAAACAAAAGCAAATAATCACCTATTCCAGTGAAAAAAACAAGACAATATAGATTTGAATTACATCAACTTTAATTAAATCCACCTTCCAGTATTTCCTTTTTTATTTAGCACTCACTCATTTTACAAACATTTATTGAGGATAGATATTTATCTAGGCACTTGGTTTTCAGAGATGCGGAAACAAAAATTTTCCTGTTAAATAGCTAATTGTTTTCATTTTCCCTGGATTTTTTTGTGTTGCCCTGTATTTTTGTAATAGTATTATTTCCTTTCAGAATTCCCTCTAATCACATGATTTAATTAAACATCTTGCTGTCAACTCAAGAGATTAGCATCACTAACAAAAGTGGTAAGAATTTAAATAAATATATAGTGATTGTTGGGCTTGCAGAAAAGATATTAGATTTCTTATGAGGAAGCTAGAGCCAATATAAAGGACCATTTGTGTCCCTGTTTTCCTATGGCCTGGTTTTTATTCCAAAGAACTCCTGAGCTTAAGTTATTTTTTAAGCAAAATCTCCAATATCCCAATATTAATTGGTCAATGCATTCTGTGTGCCTGTGACTCTTTCACTATATAATGCTTAAGTATTATTTTAAGTGGTTGCAAGCTAAATCTGATCATTTGAATAACAGTTATTCAGAAAACTGAGAGTTCTCTATCTTTATTTCTACCTCTATCTCAAAACAGATCTCTCTCTCTCTCTCTCTCTCTCTCTCTCTTTCCCCCTTTCCATTCTCCCTTCCTTTCTCTCTAAAAGCAATAAACATATCCTTGAGTGAGGATTTTAAAATTGGCATAGAAATGAGAAAGAAGGAGGGAATAAGGGAGGGAGGGAGGGAGGGGGAGAGAGAGAGAAAGAGAAAGAATCTCCAACAAAGAATGGGTAGCCTCATTAGTCCATGGAATCAGGAAATAATTTTTATTGTAGATATTGATTTTAACTGTGGATACCAGTTTTAATGCACAAAGTAGAAGTTCTAAATGGAAAATAGGAAAACTGCTGAGTCCTGTCTTTCCATGAGACTAACGGATTGAATTTTGTCTTGATTCTTTCTGAATCTGCCATTCTTATTTTAGCTAAAATTATTTTGCCTTGAATAGAACTGAGCTGAGAAAACTTAACACATTATCTGGCACCACAATTTGAAATTCATTAAAACTCTTTATTTTTTTCTTAAATTATTTACCAAAATAGCGTTGGAGATCATTAGGTAACAAATAAATAAATTCTAGTGTTAAAAGGCCAAATTTTTATAAGGAGGGGTATTTCACACACATACATACACAGACAAACACACACCACATACTTGAAAATGCTTCAGTGATTGGTCATTGCTATCAAATAACAGAAAACAGCTGCATTTAGTAAAGTAACAGCTGGACTATTATGTGTAACCTTAGCTTTTCATTTGATACTAGGGTTGAAACTAGGAGGAGAAACCTTCAACTACATATCATAGAAAAATATGACCTGCACCATGATTAGTACACCAGTGGAGCATCAAAATCAAATAAGCACTTGTTCACTCATTTTCTCACAATCTCTTCCCATTTAGTCACATACATATTTCTTAAGGTAACATTGCCTATTTCTACTAGGCAAGTGGCCTATCACATATTTTTAGGCCACTCATATTTTTAAGAAAGCACATAAATGAAGTTTAAATGCTTATTCATACTTCTGGGAAGTTTAACCATTTTAATGTTAAAATTAAGAAAGCTATGAAGAATCTGCTATTGGTAGAACCATACGAGCTGACTTTTCATTAAATCTATTTATAGATATATAATAGATTATATATCTATTTGGTTGGCTGAGTCAAAGTGCCTATCTCTCTCTTCAGCTATTGCCTTAGCTTTTATTCTCTGATTCTACTTCAGGCAGCTTTATGTGCTCCTTTTATCTCATATTAATAGAAAAAAAAAAAAAAACAGGAGCTATCCCAATGGCTTAAACACAATCTCCAGCCAGGACTGAAACTGCTGTCTTGTGTAAAGCACCAATCTCTAGAAAAATGTCTCCACTAATGTTACCTGCAAGTGACAAAAAAATACTATCTTTAAGCAATTTAAGCAAATATGAGACTTGATTGGATAACATATCTAAGGAAATATTAAACACCTATGCCTCAAAAACAGAAAAGGTGCATCAGGACTTCAAGAGTTCTGGAATGAAGGTCTTACATATTGCAAAAACACTCTTTCCATCTTTTGCCACATTTATATTTTCACAGCGCTTAATTCTCTGTTATAGCAAACAATTCTTTCCTTTATAGCAGGAGTCCTTGAAACACAGGGAGATGTCCAGTCACTACAGTGTTAGTAACTTTAAATTCTGTTAAAGAATATTTTTGGACAGATCCAAGTTGGCTGAAGATGATGTAAATATTACATACACCTCCTCTTGGCACCAAATCAGTTTTAGAGCTAAAATATAGATCAATCTGAATAACCAACTGAAGGAGAGCTCAACAGGAAGATTATATCCAAGGATGTATGGAAGAAACTACACAGAGACTGGTAAGAAGGGCAGGATCATGGAGAAGGCTGGTCCCTGCACTCAGGTACAATAGATGAGCAGCTGGAGGGATATCTTGGTTGCATAAGTCCTCTGTAAGGAGTATAAGTGTCTAAACCCCATATCAGGACCCCCAAACCAGAGCACCAGGGCTGAAAAGAGGGGCCTTGCATAATATCTGGCTGTGAAAATCAGTAGGGACTCTGCCTGCTGGTAAGAAGAGGGAGTCTGATAGAGTCCCATTTGCTCCTCTAAGGGGCCAATGCATGGGAGCTTCTTGTTGGGCACTCACCCAGGCTCAGGTTGAGAGAAGGTGACTCTGGGCACATGGGAATCATAAGAAGAAGATCTGGGTGGCATAGCATCATAGAGATATCTTAAGGATCAGCTACTGAGGTTCCAGTCTTGAGTAAATATCCCACACTGCCCTCAGATGTCATTTCCAAGAATTGGGCATTCTCTATTCTTACAACATCAGTTGTGGGAATACATAACTCAGTCTTCCAAATACTGTCAACACCATCCTGCCAAGCTTGTGTCCAGCAGAATGGACTATTGAATGCACTCAAGAGGGAACTATTGTGTGCTCTTTTTCTGCAGAAACAATATACATACTTTCAGTCATTAAACTGTGCAGTTTTGGAATAAGGGCTATTCTTGCCTCCCTCTCGTGGGTTCAGCAGGAACCACCACCAATGAATAACTCTCTTGTCAGGATCTCTAGCAGCCCAGCTGTGGAGCTAACAGTGGGCAGGCAGTATATTTCCCTCTTGTGGATTGGTGCCACCCCCAGAAGGAGGCTATCTTGATCTCTTCTCCCAAGTTCCACTGGCTCTATCCAACTGGACTCAGTCTGTGATGAGAAGGAGGTATAGCTCAGAGATGGGACCTTCTGTGTGAACCCCTTGGAGCCTCCTCAGGCAGAGCCTTCTCAGGGTCTCTGGCAGCAAAGATGCAAAGCTAGGAGGGGATGAGTGGCTCCTTCACCTCCCACAGGCCAGTACTACCCCCAGGGTAGAGCAGCCTTGATTTATTCCTCCAGGTGCCACTAATCCCATCTTGCTGGGCTCAGTCTTCAGCGGGAAGAGGGTGAAACTCATAGCTGAGACATTTGGAGTACACCACTCTCAGAAACTCCAGCCTGGGGCTCAAGTAAGGATGGCTACATAGCTAAAGGGAGGAGTGTTGCTTGTCCTCCTCTCATCCCATCTGGTGCCATCTGCAAAGGAAGGTTTTCCTGATCTGTTTGTCCAAGTCTTGGTAACCTATCCTGCTGAACTTGCTTCTGCCGTGGGGAAAACTCGCTGTACCCAACCTAACCTGTGGTGTTCTTCTTCTAGAGGAGCTATAGTTGGAGACTCTAGCAGAGACTGAGCGGTATAGCTCTACAAGATAGGCCACATTCTCCCAATTGAGTGCCTGACTATGCTGCTCCCAAGTTCAAAGCCCACTAGCCCAGCCTTCCTGAACTTGTTGCCCCATCCTACTGAGCTTGAATCATGTGGAAGGGTCAGTGGGGGTGACCAGCTTAGTTCCACTCTACAGATTTTATTTCATAAAACTCTGGAGGAAGTTCAAGCAACCAGAGAGGGTGGTGGGGTAGCCGGCAGGTAGTTGTTGGCCTCAGAGACTCTTGGACTTGCATTGATCTGCCTCCAGCTCAGAGCTACAGGAAGCCAATCCTGGCACATACCTTTGCCTCTCTCATGCACACTGAGGCCCAGCAGACAGCCACAACTGGAAAATAACACGGTAGCTGCAGATGGGAGCTCCTAAGGCAGGTTCCATAGAATACCTGATATTGGCCTGAATGAGAGCCATGGCCAAGTGGGTCAAGAACCAACACAACCAGGGAGGGCTTTAAATTGCACCAGAGTTCAACCCAAATAGCCACAAAAGTGGCACACTTAAAGGAGGATTCTGGCAGGCACAAGACCCTGCTAGGAACAACTCTGCATTGGGGGACAGCTCCTGAATAGCATCCCATACACAATGAACAAGGCTTACCATTTTAGTCACCCAGCCTGAGAGTTAACTCTACCCATGGATGAGCCAACAGCATTCAAAACTCAACTACAATAGGAGGTTGCACATAACCCACAAAAGAATCATTTCTGGAGAATCTAGCTCAGGTAATCTGTAAGACTGTGCCACAGAGCGCTCCCCTCCCCCTACCAGGTATCTGCATCAGGAAACCCTCAAAATAAGTTTGAGAGTCATAGAAGATATACAGAATACACTGAAACAAACACAAAATGGCAGAAAAATAGAGGAACAAAGAAATATGCTTCATATGAAAGAACAGAAGAAGTCTGCAGGAAAGGAATTAAATGAAATGGAAGCAACCAAGATACCAGATGTGGCTTCGAACAATGGTTAAAAGGTTGCAAAATGACCTTAGAGGAAGAATGATGATCTCTGTGAGAACTTATACAAAAGAGATAGTAAAAGTTTAAAGGACATATAAATCATAGAAAAACAGTCAGAAATGAAGAACATAATATCTGAAATAAATAATAGTCTAGAGTCTAGAAGGAATCCACAGAATATTAGATGAAGCAGAGGAGCAAATGATTTAGAGAACAAGATAACAGTAAGTATCCAAGCAGAGCAACAAAAAGAAAAGAGACTCAAAAAAGTGAGGAAAGTCTAAGGGAACTCTGGACAACATAAAGCATAACAATATTCACATTACAGAGATACCAGGGGGAAAAAAGAGAGTGAGCAAGGGATTGAGAACTTGTTTGAAGAAATAATGGCTGTAAACCTCCTTAACCTGATGAAGGAAAAAGTCACACAAGTTCAGGAAGCACAAAAACTCCCCAATCAAGATGAACCCAAGGAGGCCTACAACAAGGAATATCATTATTAAAATGTCAGAGGTTAAAGACAAAGAGAGAAACTTAAAAGCAGCAAGGGAGAGACACTTACCTAAAAGGCAGCTCCTATAAAGCTATTAGCTGATTTCCCAACTGAAATATTTCAGGCCAGAAGGGACTGGCATGAAACATTCAAAATAATAAAAAGCAAAAACCTACAACCAAGATCACTCTGTTTAAAATTAAAGGTTAAATAAAGAACTTTCCAGACAAAAATAAAACAAAACAAACAAAACTAAAGGAGTTTATTGCCACTAAATCAGTATTGCAAGAATGTTCAAGGGCCTGCTTTAAGAAAAAGAAGAAAATGAAACAGAAAGAGGAACATATATATAAAGAATGAAATGGCAATAAATATGTACCTATCAATAATAATTTTAAATGTAAAAGGGTTAAATTCTCCAGTCAAAAATATAAGGTAGCTGAATGAATAAGAAAATATGACCCACATACACATTATCTAAAGAGAACCACTTCAGAACAAAAGATGTACTCAGACTGCCCTGGCTAGGTGGCTAAGTTGGTTGGAGTATCATCACATGCACCAAAGTTTGAGAATTTGAAACCAAAACAGGACACATGTGTAAGTTGCAGGTTCAATCCCTGACCAGGGTATGCACAAGAGGGGACTTATTTATGTTTCTCTCTCATATCAGTGTTTCTTTCTCTATCTCTTTCCCCTTCCTCTGTCTTAAAAATTCATAAAAACATAACATGAAAAAGATGTACACACACTGAAAATGAAGAGACAGAAAAAATTCTATGCAAATGGTAACAAAAAATAAGCTCAGGTAGCAATACTTTTATATGAGGTAATGTAGGCTTCATAAAGAAAAGGCTAAAGCAGAAGCAAAGAAGGACACTATGTAATTAAGCAGGGAGCATGACAACAAGAGGATATAACCCTTGTTAGCATTTATGTACCCAACATAGGAGCACCTAAAATTGTAAAATAAATCTTGATGGACACAAAGAGAGAGATTGACATAATACAGTCATAGTAGGGTATTTTAATACCTCATTGACATCAATGGATAGATCATCCAGACAGGAAATCAACAAAGAAACAGCAGCCTTAAATGACACACAAGATCAGATAGTTTTAACTGATGTCATTAGAGTATTTCACCCCAAACCAATAGAATACACATTCTTTTCAAGTGCACATAGAAGGTTTTCTAGGGTAGATCACATGTTAGAACACAAAAAGAGTCTCAATAAATTTAAGAAGATTAGAATCATATCAAGCATATCCTTTTACCATAACGTTATGAAATTAAAAATCAATCACAAGAAAATAACTGAAAAGCGCTCAAACACATGGAGCCTAAACAGCATATTATTAATCAATTAATGGGTTAACGAGAAGATCAAGGAAGAAATAAAGAATACCTGAAGATGAATGAAAATGAAGATATACCCAAAATGTGTGGGACATAGCAAAAGCAGTCCTGAGAAGGAAATTCATAGCATTACAGGCCTACATCAAGAAAGAAAAATATCAAACAAACAACAATGTAACACTACACCCAAGGAACTAGAAAAAGAACAACAAACAAAGCCCAGAGTAAATAGAAGGAAAAGAATAAAAAAGGTCATAGTGAAAATAAAGGTCACAGAGACTTAAAAATTACAAATAATCAATAAAATTAGGCACTGGTTCTTTCAAAAGATAAAAAAAGATTGAAAAATGTTTATCTGGACATAGGGAACCTATCCACATGGAATGGCAAATGTAGCCCAGCCCTATTGGAAAACTGATAGACTGATAGCCTCTGCACAGAAACCAAACCCACAGATTGGCTTTCTAGTAGAAAACCAGGTCTGCATTATACCTAGGCTGCTTTGAGGCTTGCTTTTGCTAAAACTCCCTCAACCTGAGTTGAAGCAGCAAATGCTTACTGCATACCTTTAAAGTAGTTTCCTAAAGTCTGTGCTAATTCTCCCTAGGACAGAGTGTAACCAGACCAATCACTCTTATTATTCCCTTGCATTTGCAGCATTTTTCCCTTGTTAATCTGTAAAAATCAATCAGTAACACCCTTTCCTTTGTTATCTGTAAACAGTAATCACCAAAAGCAAACCTGAGCATAATGAATGAGAACCTTCTTTGATGTACTCTATTAGAAAGCCAATAAAAGCTTGTTGAGGCAAGGGTTGAGGCACTCTCTCTTTCAGAGAGTGACCATGCCATCCCTTTTTCTCCACAGCACTTCTGTAGCCTATATGATTTTGTTCATTGCATCCACAACATACAGACTCCACAGCACAGAGTCTGCATCATCTGGACACATTAAGAATAAAAGAGAAAGGAGGTAAATAAATAAAATCAGAAATGAAAGAGGAGAAGTAACAACTGAACCACAGAAATACAAAAGATAATAAGAAAATACTATGAACAACTTGTGCCAACGAGTTAAAAAACCTGGCCAAAATAAATAAATTCATAGAAACATAAAATCTTCCAAAACTGAATCAATATGAATCATAAAATCTGAATAAACCAATTACAACTAATGAAATCAAAGCATTGATCAAAGGCCTCCCAACAACAACAAAAAAAGTCCATGATCAGAGATGGCTTCACAGACAAATTTTACCAAACATTCAAAGAAGAACTAACATCTTTCTCAAACTTTTCCACAGAATTCAAGAAAAGGAAACACTCCCAAGCTCATTTTATGAAACCAGTGTTAGCCACATTTCAAAAAAAGATAAATACACTACAAAGAAAAAAATTATATGCCACTATTTCTGATGAATATAGATACTAAAACTTTAAACAAAATATTAGCAAACTGGATCCAGCAATACATTGAAAAGATTATACACCATGTGCAAGTGGGATTTATTCTGAGGATGCAAGGGTGGTACAATATATGAAAATCAATAAATTGGATACACCACATAAACAAAATGAGGGATAAAAAAATCACATGACCATATCAATAGATGCACAAAAAGCAACTGTTAAAAATGTAGAACTCATTTATGATGAAAATTCTCAACAAAGTGAAAATAGAGGGATCGTACCTCAACATAACAAAGGCCACATATGACAAAACCACAGACAAAATCATACTCAATGGGCAAAAACTTAAAGCATTTTTCCCAAGTTTGGGAACAACATAGAAATGCCTGCTTTTACTACTCTTGTTAACATAATACTGGAAGCTCTAGCCACAACAATCAGACAAGAAGGAGAAATAAAATGTATCCTAAATGGAAAAGAGGAAGTAAAACTGGCATTATTCACAAATGACAAGATACTATAGATAGAAAATCCTACAGATTACACCAAAAAAAATACTACAACTAAATTTGGTAAAGTAGCACAATACAAAATAAATATTTAGAAAACAGTAACATTTTATATACCAATAGTGTACTATCAGAAAGGGAAATTAATAAAACAACCCCATGAACTACTGCAGCAAAAAATAAGGTACCTAGGAGTAAATTTAACTAAGGAGGTAAAAGACTTGTACACAGAAAATTATGGAATACCAAAAAAGAAACTGAGGAAGACACAAATAAGTGAAGCATATACTGTGTTCATGGATAGGAAGAATTAACATCATTAAAATGACCATAGTACCCAAAGCAATCTATAGACAACATGATTCCTATTATCATGGATCTAGAAATATTCCAAAAATTTATAGGAAACCCAAAAAAGACACTGAATAGCTTCAGCAATCTTAAGAAAAACAAAGTTGGAAGTTTTACACTACCCGATATCAAAATATAATACAAGGCCACTGTAATCAAATAAGCCTGTTTATGGCATAGGTACAGGTATGTCAGGATCAGAACAAAGAGCCCAGAAATAAACCCACACCTTTATAGTTAATTAATATTTGACAAACGAGGCAAGAATATAAAATGGGGTAAGAACAGTCTCTTCAATAAATTGTGTTGGGAAATTTGGAAAAGTAATGCAAAATAATAAATAAACCCAGACCACCAACTTATACCACACACAAGAATAAACTCAAAATTGATATGACTAAAATGTAAGTCATGAAACCATAAAAATCCTAGAAGAAAACATAAGAAGTAAAATCTCTGACATCTGTAGCAGTATAGTAATATTTTTGTTGATATAACTCCTCAAGCAAGAGAAACAAAGGAAAAATAAACAAATGGGACTACATCAAACTAGAAACTTTTTGCACAGCAGAAGAAACTGAACAAAATGAAAAGACAACCCACTGAATGTGAGAACGTACTCATCAATGAAATATACATATATATTTCTCTGAAACTATATACATATATATAATAGTAGTTCTCTGAAATATGTAGAGAATTTATATAACTCCATACCAACAAACAACCTAATTAAAAATGAGCATTAGATACTTCTCTAATGAGGACATACAGATGGCCAATAGACATATAAAAAGATGCTCAGCATTACTAATCATCAGAAAGATGCAAATTAAAGATTTTATTTATTTAATTTTAGAGAGAGGGGAAAGGAGGGAGAAACAGAAACATCGAAGTGAAAGAGATACATCAATTGTTTGCCTCTCAGCATGCCCCCACCTGAGAACCCAGATCAAAATTCAGGCATGTGTTCTGACCAGGCCCCAAACCAGTGACCTTTCAGTCCACAGTGCAATGCTCAATCCACTGAGTCACACTAGCCAGGGCAGAGAGATGCAAACTAAAACTACAATGAGATATCATCTCACACCTGTTAGAATGGCTATCATCAAGAAATCAATAACCAACAAATGCTGGCAAGGATGTGGAGAAAAAGTAACCCTGGTACATTGTTGGTGGGAATACATGCAGATTGATACAGCCACTGTGGAAAACAGTATGGAGTTTCCTCAAAAATTAAAAATGGATCTGCCTTTTGACCCAGTGATCCCAATTCTGGGAATGTATCTGAAGAAACTTAAAATACTAATTCAAAAGATATATGCACTGCTTTGTTTACTGCAGCATTATTTACAATAGCCAAGGTATGTGTCTGGAACAGCCCACATACCATCAGTAGATGAGTGGATAAAAACACTATGGTACATTTACACAATGGAATAACTTTAGATAGCAAGGATGGACCTGGAAATTATTATGCTAAGTGAAATAAGCCAGTCAGAGAAAAACAAATACCATATGATTTCACTTATATGTGGAATGTAATCAATAGAATAACAACAAACAAAATAGAAATGCATAAATAGATAAATAGAACACACTGACAGATGTCAGAAGCAAGGAGGTTGTGGGGCTGGGTAAAGAAAGGTGAAGAGATTAAGCAAAAAATATACATATGACATATGGACACAGACTACAGTATGGTGATAGCCAGAGGCAAACGCTGGTGGAGGGAGGGGGACATGGACAGAGTGGGAATAAATGAGGATGGAACAAGAGGTGACTTTGGATGATCTGTGTATTGTGCAGTATGCAGATGATGTTTCACTGAGTTGTACACTTGAAACTTGTATGGTTTTGTTAACCAATATCAACTCCAATAAATTCCATTAAAATATAAAAATAAAATATTTTGTTCACTCAACAGTTACAAAATATTTCCCTATGCTGTTCTCTCAACATTTTACTGTTTCGTTTTCATCATAAGTATTTATAATACACCTGGGATAATTGTTTCCATATGGTGTATTATTTAGTGTACTGATATTATATACACCATGGTAGGGGTCGAGAACAATTTTTTCTCTAGGAATATTCAATCTACCTAATCACATTTATTAAAGCTACTATTTTTTCCTATTGCATAGCATACTGTGGATTAATTGATCTTGTACATACATTTGCATTTGAACTACATATAATTCTGTTAGTCTATTATCTATTCTTGCATCAATATCACACTGTCTTAGCCCTGGCTGCTGTAGTTCGGTGGATTGGGTGCAAGCCTGTGAACCAAGGGAGTGCAGGTTCAATTTCCAGTCAGGGTACATGCCTAGGTTGTGGGCCAGGTCCCCAGTTGTGGGTGCATGATGGGCAACCATGCATTGATGTTTCTCTTCCTCTTTTTCTCCTCTCTTCTCCTCTCTCTGAAAATAAGCAATAAAATCTTTAAAAGCTGAGCTTCAGGACTTCCTCATGCTTGAGTTCACTGTTTATTAAACATCTGTATCTGAATCAAGTACCAGGCAAATAGCCTCTGACTCTGGCCATTTTTTTTTGGTTGTATGTTTTTAGAGTCATATACTATATTCTGTGAACAACTCATTTAATAATGTAATTTTCTTTCCATTATTCCATTAAACATTCAAATGCCTTACCTGCTTATGAAACTTCATTTCATTAAAATGGACTTCTGAAATTAAATACTGACAAAGAAATAAAGACCTTTGCATTTAATTTTTTAAAAAATATTATACAATCTCAAGTAGTTCATATTAAGTCTCTGTATTTGGTAGTAGAAGAATTTCCATTTTTTTTTCAAAATTTGTCACGGCTATTTCAGGACCCTTCTGCAAAACTCCATAAACTTCTGAAACTTATTGTTATTTTCCACAAAATAAATAAGGGAAACTCTGCTGGAATTTAGACTGATAGTCTACTGAATCTATAGAATAATTTATGAATCACTAATATCTTTAAAATAATTAAAATTTAAGCCTTGGACATGGCATTAGCACTGTATTAAACTTCATAAAATAAATTTATTCAATTTACTTTTAAAAATTGGAATTTATGCCTTTACAAAGTATATCTTTAAAACTTTATTTCTCCATTTTAAAGTATATTTTATTAACTATGCTATTACAATTGTCCCATTTTTTCTCCCATTTCTCCCCCTCCACATTGCAACTCCCTCAAACCAGCGTTCCCCATTCTTAGTTCATGTCCATGTGTCATACATGTAAGTTCTTTGGTTTCTCCATTTCCTATGCTATTTGTAACCTCCCCCTGTCAATTTTTTTTTTACCTACCAATTATGCTTCTTATTCCCTGTACCTTTTCTCCCATTCTCTCCTCACCTGCTTCCCACTGATAACCTTCCATGTGATCTCCATTTCTGTGATTCTGTTCCTATTCTAGTTGTTTGTTTAGTTTGCTTTTGTGTTTTAGGTTCAGTTGTTCATAGCTGTGAGCTTGTTGTCATTTTACTATTCATATTTTTGATCTTTCATTTCTTGAATAAGTCCCTTTAACATTTCATATAATGAGAGTTTGGCCATGACGAACTCCTTTAACTTGACCTTATGCTGGGAAGCACTTTATCTACCCTTCCATTCTAAATCATAGCTGAATAGAGTAATCTTGGATGTAGGTCTTTGCCTTTTATGGCTTGGAATACTTCTTTCCAGCCCCTTCTTGCCTGCAAGGTTTCTTTTGAGAAATCATCTGAGAGTCTTATAGGCACTCCTTTGTAAGTAACTGTCTCCTTTTCTCTTGCTGCTTTTAATATTCTCTCCTCTTTAATCTTAGCTAATGTGATTATGATGTGCCTTGGTGTGTTCCTCTTTGGGTACAACTTCTCTGGGATTCTTTGAGCTGCCTGGACTTCCTGAAAGTCTCTTCCCTTTGCCAGATTGGGCAAATACTCCATTTTTTTTTCAAATTAAGTTTTCAATTTCTTGCTGTTCCTCTTCTCCTTCTGACACCTGTACAATTTGGATGTTGGAACATTTTAAGTTTTTCCAGAGGTTTCTAAGCCTCTTTTCATTTTTTGAATTTTTGTTTATTGATTCTGTTCTGGTTGAATGTTTATTTCGTCCTTCCATTCCAAATTGCTGATTCCAGTCCCATATTCCTTCCCTTCACTGTTACTTCCCTGTGTATTTGTTTATTTCTCTTTGCAAAGCCTTCACTTATATTTCTATTTTATGTCTGTACTCAATCATTCCTGTGAACATCCTGATTACCAGTGTTTGGAACTCTGCATTTGATAGGTTGTCTATCTCCTCATTGGTTAGTTCCTTTTTCTGAAGTTTTGATCTGTTCTTTTATTTGGACTGTATTTCTTTGTCTTGGCATACCTCTTACATTACAAGAAACAGAGTCTAAGGTATTCTCCAGGGCAGGACAACCCACTTTGCTGCATTGTGGCTTTGTATCTGGGATGGGGGTCAAAGAGGGAACAATGCTGCTTGCTCAGCCTTCACCACACTTTCAGTCACTTCCACTGCTACCCAAAGAACATTGGGCCCTTCTGATGCTAATTTCTGGGTGTATGAGTTTGTGTATATTATAGGACCCTGTAGGTCTCTCCAACAAACTCTCCTGTGAGGCTGGGAGTTGCTCCCACGGCTGCAACCCCCACAGGTTTGTATGGCCAGAGATTTTGAGACTTTAGTTTTCTGTACTGGAACCCTGAGTTGCATGGTTTGTCTCACTCCCCAGTTGTTCCTCCTGGATTATCTGCAAGTGAATACGGGACTGCCCAGTTCTCAGCCACTGCAACACCCACCCACTCTGCTACCTAGCCTTGCATCCTCTCCATCCCAACTTCCAGTCTTTGTCTTTCTTACCAGTCTGGATAGATATTTCTTCTTTACCTTCTTAGTTGTTGGATTTCCATACAGTTTGATTTTCTTGTAGTTCTGCTAGATTTTTGTTTTTAAATTTGTCATTGTCCTTCTTTTGGTTGTGTGAGGAAACAAAGCACATTTACACATGCCTCCATGTTGTTCAGAAGTCTTTTTTTAATGAATAGAAAAATACAACTCACTTTTATATTGACACTTTATAAACAAAACTTACAAAATATAATTATTCTAATAGATAGGCAAAGGATTATTGTGAATTTTCTATCAATTAAATATTAGTGAAGGATAAAATTCTCATAAAAGGAAGGAATTTCATAAACTCCATTGACAAAAAGGAAGGAAGGGATTCTTATAAAATCAGTTGACAGATATAAAATTTATGAGAAAATCTATTTCTTCTGAATCCATTCAACATTATGAATAGTGTAGTTGTCTCACAGTAAAACATTTACAGGTATTATTTAGCTATATTATTCTTATTTAACTATTTGTGTATTATATACATTCTTTGTTTTTTATTATTGTTCAAGTAAAGTAGTCTCCATTTTCCTGCCATGATTTCTCCCCTTTCCACCCACCTCCACCTCCCACCCTCAATCCTAATGTCCATTGGCTTTGTACATAGGTCCTTTATTCATGTTCCCTGATGATCCTTTCACACAGTTTTCCCCTCCACCCACCCCTTTGCTTATTGTCAGTGTATTTTTATTCCAATTTTTCTAGTTATATTTTGCTTGCTTCCTTGTTTTGTTTGCTAGGTTCTACTTATTGGTGAGATTATATGGTATCTTTCCTGTACTGTCTGGCTTCTTTCACTCAACATAATGTTTTCCAGTTCCATCCGTGCTCTTGCAAAAAGGTGGAGACCCTTCTTCCTTTCTGCTGCGTAGTATTCTACTGTGTAAATGTACCATAGTTTTTTTATCCATTCATTTACTGATGGGCATTTTGGTTACTTCCAGCACTGGGCTATGGTAAATTGTGCTCCCATGAACATTGGGGTGCATAGGTTCTTTTGAATTGATGTTTCAAAATTCTTAGGATATATTCCAAGCAGTGGAATTGCAGGGTCAAAAGGCAGTTCCACTTTTAGTGTTTTGAGGAAATTCCATATTGTTTGCCACAGTGGCTGCATCAGTCTTCATTCCCACCAACAAAGTACTAGGGGTCCCTCTTCTCCACAACCTTGTCAGCACTTACTGTCTGCAGATTTTTTTTATTATGGCTATCCTGAGCAGCTGGAGTAGAATTACATTGTGGTATTAATTTGCATCTCTCAAATGGCTAGAGATACTGAGCATTCTTTCACATGTTTCTGGACTGATCCTCTGCGTGTCCTCCATGAAGAAGTGTCTGTTCAGATCCTCTGCCCATTTTTAATTGGATTATTTGTCCTCCTGGTATGGAGTCCTGTGAGTTCTTTGTATATTTTGGAGCTCAAACTGTTGTCAGAGGTATCATTTTGCTAATGTTTTCTTTAGCCCTGCAGAAACTGTTTATTTCAATGAAGTCCCATTTGTTTATTCTTCCTTTGTTTCTTGCCCCAGGGGACATAGCAGTTAGAATACTGCTGTGTGGAATATCTGAGATTTCCCGACCCGTGATCTCTTCTAGGACTTTTATGGTATCATAACTTATATCTAGTCTTTTATCCATCCTGAGTTTATTTTTGTGTAAGGTGTAAGTTGGTGCTCGAGTTTCATTTTTTTGCACGTAGCTGTCCAGCTCTCCCAACATCATTTGTTGAACAGCCTATTTTTACATTGTTATATGCTCCTTACCACTTTGTTGAAAATTAATTGACCATAGAGACATGGGTTTATTTCTGGGCTCCCCATTCTTTTCCATTGATGTGTGTGTCTGTTCTTATGCTAGTACCAAACTGTTTTGAGTGCAGTAGCATTAAAATATAGTTTGACATTAGATATTATGAATGCTCCCATTTTTTTCTTTCTCAAAATTGCTGCAGCTATTCAGGATTGTTTACGGTTCCATATAAATTTTTGAAATATTTGTTCTGTATCTGTGATATATGTCATTGGTATTTTAATAGGGATTTCATTGAATCTATGAATTGCTTGGGGTAATGTGGACATTTTCATGATGTTTTTCTTCCAATCCATGAACACAGTATTTGCTTCCATTGATTTCTGTCTTCTTTAATTTCTTTCTTCAGCATTGTATAGATTTCTGAGTACAAGTCTTTTACCTCTTTGGTTTAGTTTATTCCTAGGTATTTTATTTTTCTTGTTGGTGTATCAAGTGGGATTTTTCCCTGATTTCTGTTTCTGATATTTCATTGTTGGTGTACAAAAAAACCTTTGATTTCTGAATGTTGACTTTTATACTGTTGTGTTGCCAAATTCACTTATTAGGTCAAGTAGTTTTTTGATGGAGTCTATAGCATTTTATATATACACTATCATGACATCTGCAATAACAGTTTTTCTTCCTTCTTTCCCATTTCAATGCCTTTTATTTCATTTTCTTTTCTGAATGCTGTGGCTAGGATTTCCAATACTATGTTGAATAGCACTGGTGAAAACAGACATCCTTGTGTTGTTCTTGATATTACTGGGAAAGCTCTAAGTTTTTGCCCATTGAGTATGATGTTGGCTCTAGATCTTTCATACATGGCTTTTATTATGTTGAGGAATGCTCCATCTGTTCCTACTTTGCTAAGTGTTTTATCATAAATCAGTGCTCTACCTTATAAAATGCTTTTTCCACATCTATTGATATGATCATGTGATTTTTGTCTTTCTTTTAGTTTATGTGATGTATTGTGTTTATTGAGGTACCATCCTTGCACCCCTGGGATGAATCCGTCTTGATCATGGTGTATGATGTTTTTGACATATTCCTGGTTGTGGTTTGCCAATATTTTGTTGAGGATTTTAACCTCTATGTTCATCAGCGATATTAGTCTGAAGTTTTCTTTCTTTGTTATGTCTTTATCTGATTTTGGGATTAGGATGATGCTGGCTTCATATAAAGAATTTGGGAGTCTTTCATCCTCTAGGATTTTTTGGAATAATCTGTGAAGGTTAGGGGTTAGTTCATCCTTAAATTGTTTTTAAAATTCTCCTGTGAAACTGTCTGTTCTAGGGCTCTTATGTGTCAGGAGTTTTATGATTACTGCTTCAGTTTCATCAGCTGTTATTGATCTCTTCAGGCTTTCTGTTTCTTCTTCATTGAGCTTTGGAAGATTATATTTCTCTAGAAATTTGTCCATTTTACCTAGGCTTTCAAATTTCTTGGCATATAGTTCTTTGTAATAATTTCTTACAATCCTTTGTATTTCTGTGTTTTCAGTTGTAATCTCTCCTCTTCCATTTCTGATTGTTTTTATGTTGATCCTCTCTCCTTTCTCCCTGATGAGTCTGCTTTAATGTAAGTGATTGAAAAGAATTATTACAACTATAAATCTCTAAGATCCAGCAAGGTTATATAAAGTTAGACCTCTGCTTTCCTTAATCATTTGATAAATTAACATTTATTTATGTGGAACATCAACCACTGATATTTCATTATTGAAAAATAATAACCACTGTATAAAATTTCATTACATTACAGTGTTACCTCAAATTTTCTGCTGTATTGTCATCTCTGTAATTAGCAACAGAAAAGGAGACAGGATCCATGATTTAAGACCTTAAATGGAAGAAGATGGCAGCAAGGTAGGTGGGAGCGGAGTCCACTTCTGCTTTCACATGGGTAAAACACCTAACCAATCTACTGAGGAACAGAGCGAACAGCCAACCCCAATATATATGAAGACAGGAGACCAAAAATTGTAGAAGACATTAAAACAGCAGACAGTGAAGAGAGTGCTTCAGGACAATAAGGTCCCTGGGATCTGCCCAGGGTCCAAGGTGGATGTAACCCTAAGCCCAGCACCCGCTGTGTCTGCTACAGGGTTCTCGTGACATTGCTGGGTCAATGGCTCTCTCCCCTGCCAAACAAGGTTTGAGCAGCACTGAGAGAGACCTGGTTGCTTGAAGTCACAGAGAGGGGAATAAGAACTAAGTGGAAAACACACAAGAGCTGTGAACACCCACAGAATCTGTGGATCCTGGCTGGGGAGAGTTGGGCCATGACAGGACGTGACCCAGATAGTCCCTGGTCTGCTTAGAGAATTGGGCTGTGTGAGAGGCCAGGCCTCTGTATGGAGCAACAGGCTTGAGCAGGAGGAATTTCTCAAAAAGAAAAAGTGAAAAAAGAGGCACTCAGTGGCTGTTTGGGGAATTCTCTTGCAACACCCACTCTGGCTTCCTCCCAACCTAGCCAAGTGGCTCTCCCAAGGTGGTACAGAAAGCACTGTGCAGACTCCCTTAGTCCTGGGAAGAGTGAGCACCCAAACCTGAGAGACCGAAGGTGGCTGGCCAAGCACCCACACCCACGACCCCAGGGAAAGTGCATACTGCGGAAGGCCCCCTTGCTCACACACATAGCCCTGGGGTCAGTGCTCACCAGAACCTGCAGGACTGGAGGCTGCTGAGGTACTGGGCTGGAGGCTGACTGAGTGCCCATCAGGAAGGGAGAAAAAAGGACACATGGACAAAACCAAGGGGGAAGGTAGAAGCAAGGGAGGGAAATGGGTTTGGAGGGGAAAGCGGTGGGGAGAAAATACAGAAAACTGTAATTGAACAACAACAAAATAATTTCTAAAAAATCCCCACTCAACCCCATGCAGCCAGGAAGACCAGTAAACCTGGTTTGGCCAGTTTGAAGCCAGCAGGTGGTTTTTTGTTTTGTTTTGTTTTGTTTCCATAATTCCTTATTCTTTTTATTTTTTTTACCTTTTAACATCTTCTTCCTCTATTTCCTTCCTTCTTATTTTATTCCTTCTTCCTTTCTTTCCCTTTATATCTCTTCTTTATCCCTTCATTTCTTCTTCTTTTGTTTAATTCCCACAAGTGAGACCAAAAAAAAAACAAACAAACAAACCTAGAACTGTAAAAAAAACAGAGTCAGACCCAAAAGAGAGCATCCAAACATCTGAGACAGAGAGAAAAATTTCACTTTGCTACTACAGAGAACTTCCAAGTTATTGCATATTGTATTATTATTTTTCATTATTCTTACATCTTTTATTTTAATAGTATTTTTGTATTTCTCCTCTTTCTCTTTAGTCTTCTTTGCTTGGCTGGCTAAATTGCATGGTTTGACTGGTTTCCCTTGTTCTTCCTTTCATACTGTATTGTTAATTTATGGTCTCTCACTTCACCTGTGTTCTATTAGAACGCTATTCTAGGTCCTATACTTCCTTTTCTGGTTATCCAGACCACATAGATTCTGTTACATGATTGTTGCTCCATTATTATTGTAAATAATAGCTGTTCCATACAGTTGTAAATACTACACAGCACCTATCCCAGATCTAAGCCCACTTCACAGTTTCCTGAACTTTTTTACTATTCTGGTTAACTCTGTTCTCTCACACACTACACATATTCTCTATTTTTACTCTCACTTTACCTCATAATCTGACTTCCCAAGAGCTCACTGCTTTCTAGATCCAACTCACAATCCTCCCCACCCCCAACAAGAGTCTTATCTTATTTCTATCCTTTCAAAAAAGTGGGTACTTGGGTGAAATATCACCATTGACATTATACATAGGCAAAGGATCTCCTATCTCTTCTCTATTGGCTGACACTGTAAATATTGTAGAATAATCTCTTGCTGTCTTAAAACATTTTGACATCCCCCTCCAAATGATCACAAAAATAGTAGGTGGAAGCCGTGAACACCAGGATACCTGATGGAAGAGGAAACCCACCAACAAAGGAAACACAAACAGATAACAAAACAAGAAAATGAAGAAGGGAATGGAAGCCACACTAACTCAACCCAGGACCTATCTGGAAATAAGACTAAATAGTGGAGAAATTACCCAGAAAAAAACAACTGAAGAAGACCAAGAGAGAATCCTGAAAACATTATACACACGGAAGAACCAGTTTCAACACAACCTGTCTTCACCAGCACATTACAAGAAGTGGTGGACAGAGTGACCCTCAGTTAACCAGCTGGTGGGAAGGACCCAACAAAGAAACACCCAAAACAATCAAAACCCAGAGCCAATAAAAACAACAGCCCAAGACCAGTGAGCTTGGGAGATCAAGGAGTCAGCAGGACTGAATCCCACAGGTATCCTACCAAAAAAGTTCACACCATGAACCCAGGGATTGAGGACAGATCAATTTAAGAAGTAGAAGCTAGTGATAAGAGTCTCACACACAATGGAAGGACAAAGGAACAATCCCCAAATGAAAGGAAAGGAGGAAGCCTCATAAAAAATGCCAAATGAAATAGAGGCAACTCAACTATCAGATATTGAGTTCAAAGCAATAGTTACAAGGAAGCTCAATGAGCTCACAATTACCAAAAACTATAGGGAAACTACAATGAACTCACTGCAAACTATATTAACATGAAAAAGGGAAATACAAACTATGAACAAGGTCCAAGAGGAAATGAAGAATACAATTTCTGAATTGAAGAACACAGTAAAAGGAATCGAAAGCAAGCTTAATGAAGCAGAGTGTCTGATCAGCGAACTGGAGGACAAGGTAGAAAAAAAAACAAAGAATGAGTGAGACAAGGAAAAGAGGTAAGAAAGCATGAAGAAGGATTAAGGGAAATGCAGGACAACATGAAACATAATAATATTCATATAATAGGGATACCAGAAGGAGCAGAAAAGCAAGGGATAGAAAACCTGTTTGAAAAACTAATGATGGAAAATTTTCCTAATTTGATCAGAGAAAAAGTCACACAAATGCAGGAAACACAGAGAGTCCCAAACAAGAGCAACCCAAAGAGACACATCATAATTTAAATGGCAAAATTTTAAGACAACGAGAGAATCTTAAAGGCAGCAAGGGGAAAAAATACCTATCCCTAACACACAAGGGATAGTCGATAAGACTAGCAGCTGACTTCTCAATGGAAATGCTCCAAGCCAGAAGGGAATGGCAAAAAATATTCCAAGTAATGAAAACCAGAGGTCTGAAACCAAAACTCTTTTATCCAGCAAGGCTCTCAATCAAGGTAGAAGATTAAATAAGGACCTTCCCAGACAAAAGAATCCTCAAAGAATATACCTCCTCCAAACCACCTCTGCAGAAAATGGTAAAGGGGTTGCATTAAGAACAGGAAGAAAAACAGTGAACGAGAGAGGAACACGGGTAGGAAAAATGGCAATGAATAAATACCTATCAATAATAACCTTAAAGTAAATAGATTAAATTCCCCCAATCAAAAGACACGGAATAGAGAAATGTATAAAAAACATCACCCACACATATGCTGCCTACAGGAGACTCACCCCAGAAAAAAAGACCTACACAGACTCAAAGTGAAGGGCTGGAAAGAAATATTCCAAGCAAATGGACAGGAAAAAAAAAGCCAGGGCAGCAAAACTCATATCAGAAAAAATAGATTTCAAAAAGAGAACCATAAAAAGAGACCCAGAATGTCACTTCATAATATTCAAGGGAAGAATCCACCAAAAATACATAAATATTATAAATATATATGGACCCAACATAGGAACATCCAAATACATAAAGAAAATCTTGGAGGACTTTAAGAAAGATATTGACAACAACACAATAATAGTGGGGGATTTTAACACCCCACTGTCAAAAATGGGCAGGTCTTCCAAACAAAATATCAACAAAGATATTGTGGCATTGAACAATGCCCTAGATGAAATGGACTTAACTGATTTATATTGAGCCCTTCCTCCCAAAGAAGCAAAACACACACTCTTCTCAAATGCACATGGAACAATTTCAAAGGTAGACCACATGATAGGACACAAAACAAGCCTCAACAAATTCAAGAAAATTGAAATCATATCAAGCATTTACTCCAACCACAAGGGACTGAAATTAGAAACCAACCTCAAGGAAAAAACCAAAAACACTCAAAATCATGGAGATTGAATACCATGCTATTAAACAATGAATGGGCCAAGAATGATATTAGGAAAGACATCAAAAATTTTCTGGAAAAAAAAATGAAAATGAACTCACAACAATCCAAAACTGATGGGACACATTGAAGGCAATTCCAAGAGGAAAGTTCATGGCTATACAGGCCTACCTAAAAAAGATAGAAACATTTCAAACAAGAATCCTAACCCTACATCTACGAGAACTCGAGGAACAACAACAAAGACAGCCCAGGGTAAGTAGAAGGAAGAAAATAACCAAGATCAGAGCAGAATTAAATGACATAGAGACTAAAAGCACAATTCTAAGGATCAATGAATCTACTTCTGGAAGGATCCAGAAGCTAGTTCTTTAAAAAGATAAACAAAATTGACAAGCCTTTAAGTAGACTAATCAAGAAAAAAGGGAGAGGACACAAATAAACACAATTAGAAGTGAAAGAAGAGAGATTACAACTGATAGCACAAAAATACAAAGGATTGTAAGAAAGTACTATGAAGAACTGTATGTCAAGAAATTTGAAAAATCTAGGTGAAATGGACAAATTTCTAGAAAAATATAATCTTCCAAAACTAAATGCACACCTGAAAATGCACAGCAGAAAACCTGAGCAGACCAATAACACCTGATGAAATCAAAACAATAATTAAACTTCTGACACACAAAATCTCTGGACCAAACAGTTTCACAGGAGTATTTTACAAAGCCTTTAAGGGAGAGCTAACCCCCATCCCTCACAGATTACTTCAAAAAATTGAAGAAGATGGAAGACTCCCAAACTCTTTTTATGAAGCCAGAATCATCCTAATCCCAAAACCAGATAAATACATAACAAAGAAAGAAAACTTTAGGCCAACTCACTGATGAACATAGATGCTAAAATCCTCAACAAAATATTGGAAGACCACATCTAGCAATATGTTAAAAAGATCATACACCATGACCAAGTGGGATTCATTCCAGGGATGCAAGGATGATACAATATTCACAAATCAATAAGCATAATACTCCACAAAAAAAAAGTCAAAAATTGCATGATCATATCAATAGATGGGGGAAAGCACCCATTTATGATAAAAACACACAGCAAAATGAGAATAGAGGGAGGATTCCTCAACATAATAAAGGTCATATATGAGAGACCTACAGCCATCATACTGAATGGGCATAAACTTAGAGCTTTGCCACTAAGATCAGGAAGAAAACAAGGATGCCCACTTTCACCACTCCTATTCAACATAGTACTGGAAGTCTTAGCCACAGCAATCAGAAAAGAAAGGAAATAAAAGGAATCCAAATAGGAAAGAAGGAAGTAAAACTGTCATCATTTGCAGATGACATGACAGTGTACATAGAAAATCCTATAGACTCTGCCAAAAAACTGCTCAACCTAATAAATGAATTTGGCAAAACAGCCAGATACAAAGTCAATACTCTGAAATCAAGGCATTTTTGTACACCAACAATGAAATATCAGAAACAGAAATGAGAGAAAAAATCCTTCTTGATATACCAACAAGAAAAATAAAGTACCTAGGAATAAACCTGACCAAGGAGGTAAAAGACCCCCACTCAGAAAACTATACAACACTGAAGAAAGAAATTAAGGAAGACACAAACAGATGGAAGCATGTACCATACTCATGGATTGGAGGAATTAACATCATCAAAATGTCCCTATTACCCAAAGCAATTTATAGATTCAATGCAATCCTTATTAAAGTACCCATAACATATTTCACAGATATACAACAAACATTTCAGAAATTTATATGGAACCATAAACATCCCTGAATAGCTGCAGCAATTATGAGAAAGAAGAACAAAGCAGGAGGGATCACAATACTTGATATCAAATTGTATTACAAGGCCACTGTAATCAAAGCAACCTGGTACTGGCATAAAAACAAGCACATAGACCAATGGAACAGAACAGAGAGCCCAGAAATAAACCCAAGTCTCTATAGTCAATTAATATTTGACAAAGGGGGAAGAATCATAAAATGGAATAAAAATAGCCTCTTCAAAAAATGGTGTTGGGAAATCTGGACAGCTACATGCAAAGAAAATAAAAATCAAACACCAATTACACCATACACAAAAATAAATTCAAGGTGGATAAAAGACTTACATATACGTTGTAACACCATAAAAGTCCTTCAGGAGAACATAGGCAGGAAAATCTCAGACATTCCATGCAGCAACATCTTAAGGGACATATCCCCTAAAGCAAGGGACCAAAAGGAAAGAATGAACAAATGGGACTTCATCAAATTAAAAAGCTTCTGCATGGTTAAAGAAAACAGCATTAACCTAGCTGGTGTGGCTCAGTGGATTGAGTGCTGTCCTGCAAATCCAAAAGTCACTGGTTCAATTCCCTAACAGGGCACATGCCTGGGTTGCAGGCCACGTCTCCAAATAGGGGCATACTAGAGGCAATTGATTGATGTTTCTCTCACACATCAATGTTTCTCTCCCTCTCTTCTCCTCTCTCTAAATATAAATCAATCAATCAATAAATAAATAAATAATTTAAAAACACCATTAAAATGAAAAGAGGGACAACCATATGGAAAAACATATTTGACAAAGACACTTCAGACACGGGCTTGAACTCCAAAATAAATAAAGAACTCATGACTTCACTCCAGTAGGACAAAAAAAAAAAAACAATTAAAAAATGGGCAAAAGACTTAAAGAGACACTTCTCCAAAAAGGACATATGGAGGGCACAGAGACACATGAAAAGATGCTCAGCATCACTAACCATCGGAGAGATGTAGACTAAAACCACAATGAGGTACCACCTCACACCAGTCAGAATGGCCAACATAAATAAATCAACAAACAAGTGTTGGAGAGGATGTGGATGGAGAAAAGCAAACCCTAGTGCACTGTTGGTGGGAATGCAGACTGGTGCAGCCATTGTGGAAAACAGTATGGCATTTCCTCAGAAAACTAAAAATGGAACTGCCTTTTGACCCAGCAATTCTGCTCCTGGGATTATACCCTAAGAGTCCTGAAACACCAGTCCAAAAGAACCTATGCACCCCAATGTTCATAGCAGCACAATTTACAATAGCCAAGTGCTGGAAGCAACCTAAGTGCCCATCTGCAAATGAGTGCATCAAAAAATTATGGTACCTTTACACAATGGAATTCTATGCAGCAGAGAGAAAGAAGGAGCTCCTACCCTTTGCAACAGCATGGATGGAACTGGAGAGCATTATGCTAAGTGAAATAAGCCAGGCAGTGAAGGACAAATACCATATGATCTCACCTTTACCTGGAACATAATCAACAAAATAAAAAAGCAAACAAAATATAACCAGAGTCATTGAAATTAAGGACAATTTAACAATAGCCAGATGGGAGGGGGAAGGGAACAGTGAAGAGAAGGGTTTTCAAGAAGGGCTATAAAAGACACATGGACAAAACCAAGGTGGAGAGTGGAAGCAAGAGAGGAAGGTGGGTTTGGAGGGGGTGGGATGAGGGTGGGAAGAAAATACAGACAACTGTAAATGCACAACAATAAAATAATTTAAATAAATAAGAAGATGCAAAGATCTCAAACATTTACAATAGCAAAAGGAATAAGAAAAGGATTTAATATACAAAATTTATAAAAAAACGTATAAAACTCAACACCAAAACAACAAACAATCCAATTAAAAAATAGGCAAAGGACCTGAGTACACACTTCTCCTAAGAGGACATACAGATGGCCAATAGACATATGAAAAGATGATCACTAATCATCACAGAAATGCAAATTAGAACTACAATGAGATATCACTTCACACCTGTCAGAATGACTATCAACAGTAAATCAACAAACAACAAGTGCTGGCGAGGCTGTGGAGAAAAAGGAACCTTAATGCACTGTTGTTGAATGCAGACTGTGCAGCCACTGTGGAAAACAGTACAGAATTTCCTCAGAAAACTGAAAATGGAACTGCCTTTTGACCCAGGAATTCCACTTCTAGAAATATATCTGAAGAAACCCAAAACACTGATTTGAAAGAACATAAGCACCCGTATGTTCATTGCAATGTTATTTACAATCAACAAGATATGGAAGCAGCCCAAGTGCCTATCAGTAGATGAGTGGGTAAAACAACTATGGGACATTTACACAATGGAACACTAATCAGCCATAAAAAAGAAGAAAAGTTTACCCTTTGTGACAGCATAGATGGACCTGAAGAACACTATGCTAAGTGAAATAACCCAGTCAGAGAAAGACAAATACCATATGATTTCACTCATATGTGGAATCTATTGAACAAACTAAACTAACAAGCAAAATAAAGACAGAGTCATAGATAGAAAGCAAGCTGAGAGCTAGTGGTGAGGAGGTTATGGGGTGGAGAGATAAAGCAAAAAGGAAGGGCTCATGGACATGGACAACAGTATGGTGATTGCAGGGGTGGGGCACAAAGGGGGTAAACGGTAATGGAAAAAATACAATAAAAATAATTTAAAAAATAAAAAGACTTTAAATGGAGCAATTTTTTCTGCCCCCTTAAAATGACAGTCTTTTCTCCTGTTTCCTTCATTTTTTTTCTGCCATGACCTTACAAGGAGCATGTTTAATATTCATAATTTTACTAACATCTATTCATAATGATAGATGTGCTGTCTAAGACACTGGAAGCTTTCTGTCCTGTTCCTCATATCCATCTGGACCCACACCAGAAATACTTTTAATGTCTATATTTCTACTTATCATCTCTGGATGGCAAAGTAGGTTTTTCTCCATCGTTCACCTCAAAATACTTCTAGCCTCTACCCCTTACCAAATATCAAACCTGCTTCCACATTTTCACTTGTTACAGCAGTGCCTTACTTCCTGGTACCAAAATCCATGTTAGTTTCCTGAGGCTGCTGCCAGTATCACAAACTGTGTGGCTTAGGACAACAGAAATGTACTCTCTCACATTCTGGAGACCAAAAGTCTGAAATGAGGATGTTGGCAGGATCATCTTCCTTCTGGAGGTTCTCAGGGAAAATATGTTCCATGTTCTTGGGTTGCAAATGTATCTATTCCACCATGTTTCCTGCCTGGTAGCTACATTACTTCAATTTCTGCTATCACTTTCATGTGGACTTATTCCCTGTGTGTCTTTGTCTGTGTGTAAGGACACCAATCATTAAATTTAGGAGACAACCTAATCCACTGCATTTTAACTAATTATATTTGCAAAGACCCTATATCTAGATATGGGCACATTCTTTTTTTTTTCTTTTTTTTTAATATTTTATCTATGTATTTAGAGAGAGGGAAGGTAGGGAGAAAAAGAAGAAAAGAAATACTGATATAAGAGATATACATTCATCAGTTGCCTCTTGCTCATGTCCCAGCTGGGGATGAGGCCCTCAACCTAGGCATGTGCTCTGTCCAGGAACAAAACAGCAACCTTTCACTTTGTGAGATGAGGTCCAACCAACTGATCCATACTGGCCAGGGCAAAGCCACACTTTAAGGTTTCAAATGGACATGAATTTAGGAATAAAACTGTATAGCCCACTACATACTGTGTTGTTTAGGGGCTGTAGTGTGTCTGAACATCTTTTTTTTTTATTTTAATACTTGTTCAAGTACAGTTTTCTGTCCTTTACTCCTATCCCAGCCCACCCACCCATCCCTCCCCACCTCCCTCCCATTTCCACCCACCCCTAGTTTTTGTCCATGTCCCAGTTATTTGTTCCTGTAAACCCTTCCCATTCTCCCCTAAAATTCCCCTGAAATTCCCTCCCCTCACCCCTCTGGTCACTGTCAGCCTGTTCTCTATTTCAGTGTCTTTGGTTATATTTTGCTTGTTTGCTTTTTTGTTTAGGTTCCTGTTAAATGTGAGATCATATGGTATTTGTCTTTCACTGCCTGGCTTATTTCACTTAGCATGATGCTTTCCAGTTCCCTCCATGCTGTCCCAAAGGGTAGGAGCTCCTTCCTTCTCTCTGCTGCATAGAATTCCATTGTGTAAATATACCATAGTTTGTTGATCCATTCATTTGCTGATGGGCACCTAGGTTGCTTCCAGTACTTGGCTATTATAAATTGTGCTGCTATGAACATTGGGGTGCATAGGTTCTTTTGGATTGGTGTTTCAGGGTTCTTAGGATATAATCCCAGCAGTGGAATTGCTGGGTCAATATATCTATATGTAGTTCCAGAAATTAATAGAGCATCTGACACTTAAAATGAATGCATTAATGAATGTATGTCCCCAATGACAAACTCTGTCAAATTGAGCCAATTTAAGTCTCAGACTTTAGATGAATATATGAAATAATGCCACTTTATTTGAACATGATATAAGATTCATCCTTGGTTTTCAAGCTACCTGTTTAGCCATATAAATGTTTCCCATTTCACCAGGATTTCCTTTTAATCTCCCTTCTGCAATTATCTCCAAATAAGTTGGCCTGAGGACACCTCCACTCCATCCATCAAGACAGAACTTTACATCTGTGGTTGAACTTAAACTACTACCCCAGCAGGATTTCACCACATCCTTATTCTAGTTTCTCTCAAAAGAGAGGATCCTACTAGGCCATCAACATTTCTGTATATTTGAAATGTAGCTATTTGACACTGGTAGGTCAGTTAACTTTTCTGTGCTTCTGTTTATTTATCTGTAAAATGTGATTAATAATGGTACATACATCAAAGAATTGCTGTAAGTTATTATTTATAAAGTTCTTAAAACTGTCCAGCACAAAAAAAATTCTATATATGTGTTTAGTAAGTAGTGTTACATGTCAATTAAAAAAGTAAGATTTTTCTGGAAATGAATTATTAAGGAGCTGTCAAGTAACCCAAAATGGTCAGTGTTTCTCATCATTTTCTTAGGTATGTAGCTACTTAGAAGTGATTTCAACAAGATAGTTACTAAATTCAGCAACATATATGGAAAAATTTTTGAGAAACATTTTCCTGGCTAAGTTTAATGGTCTGCCTCTCAAACACTTCTGTTTTAGAGATATGACATTTTATAACATATATGGAAAAATGCCTGGAAACTATAGTGCTTTTTTTCTGTTTAACATAACACCTACTATTTGTATCTTATATTGTATGCTTTACAGAATGTTTGTTTTAAAAAAGTCAGTGAGGTTGCATCCTGTTCTGTGAATCACATAGTCTGAAGACAGCAAATGTTTGTTGATGTCCTTTTCTTGGCTCATGCTTTGCATACTCACTTGAAGGGCTGTCAAAGTTGGCATGACTTAAATGCCAATTTTAAAATAACTGAGAATATAAAGTCACTATGAAGTCACACTGAGGATGTGTGCATATGTATATGTGTGCATGCAGGCATGTGGGTATGTGCAGAAGGCAAAAGAATTTAGCAAATAGAATTACTTTATTAAATATGAAAATTAAACCAGACTTCACTTAAAACAAGTCACTTTTTTCACATGCCTATAGAACTGTTTCAGCCAAGTTCAATCTAATGAGCTGAGAATCAACCAGGTAAGAATGACATTGACATCAGACACATTCTGGGATTTTAGCCCTGCCTTTCTTATATCCATCCTTACTCCCATCTTTTTCTTTGCTAGAACCCAAAATCTGTTATCATTCCTCTTAGGAGGTCTGTTTATGTGGAAAGCACATCTGGCCTAATTAGGTTGACAGCTGCTACAGGTACTGTTGGATGAGGTCCAGGCATCACAGTGCATTACCATTCACTTCAGAGTTTACCCTTTGTAATCTCAGTTTCAAGTTGGAAATAAATTTGAGAAATGTGCTTTTATTATTTGTTAATACATGTTCATTTTCTACCATGCTACCAAAATCATAATCAACAGAGACCACACTAACAGGCAAAGGGCATTTCCCTACTGCCAATGGTGAACAGCAGAGACCAAAATACCAAGACCTGTGAAAACGAAGCTGAAAGCATAGTAACAAGTGGTCCAGGGTGCTTGGCAAAAAAGCTGAGAAAACAACCCCACCTTCAAGGCTTATGACTTGAGTTTGCTTGTATAAAACCTTTAGGCAATAAAGAGTGATTACAGTTATTGCTGCTTCAGCCCCAGCCAACAAAGAAGGTGGTCCTTAGATTCCCACATGTACTGGTGTTTTTCATCTACAGGATTATTGTAGCAATAGGGTAATCAAAAGCTCTGCACATACACGTGGGACAAGTCAGCTTGTTGCAAAGTCATGCAGTCTATGTTGTAAACCACCTGCATTAAGTGTGTTTGTAATTGTTTTCATTAATTTGTGCACAGTTTTATTTCACTGAAAAGCATTGGGAATAAACTGCTTTTAGCTTCCTCAACCCAAGCCTGAGTCCAGATTAATATAAGCAATTAATAAAAGAGCCCAAAGGTCCTTCCAAAGAAAAGTGGTTAGTTTTTCCCTACATATTCACATACAGCAGGAAAGTGTTTTACTTAAATTGCCATTTACCTTTCAGAAGGTCAGCTAACAGAATATTTGTTTCTCTGTGGAATTTTGTTTTCCCAATAAGGAACACTTTCAGAAAGTCACAGGACAAAGAGAGTTTTAGAAACCAAAGGCCATTTAGTTTGCCAACAACATTATCTTTTGACTATTATTTTCAATCATTATAGTTAAATTGGTTTTTCTCCCTTACAATTCATCTTTAATTTTAACTTTTTATTGTTATTCTATTACAGTTGTCTCTATTTTTATTGTTACTCTATTTTTAAATCATTTTTATTGTTATTTTATTACAGTTGTCCTTATTTCCCCCTCTTGCTTTCCTCTGCCCACCCCAACTCCCACTCCCACAGTAAATTCCTACACTGTTATCCATGTCCATGGATCATTCATACATGTTCTTTGTCTAATCTTTTCTCCTTCTTTCTACCACTAGCCCCTCCCCCTCTGGTCACTTTTGGTATGTTCCATGTTTCCATGCCTGTGGTTCTATTTTGTTTTTTAGTTTATTTGCTCATGAGATTCCTCTTATAACTGATATAATACGGTATTTGTCTGGCTTATTTCTCTTAGCATAATATTCTCCAGTTTCGTGCATACTTTGGTCCCTGGATTGTGCAATACACCAAGTTTATTCCACCAACCTCTTCTGAGAGTTCTGTGTTGAGATATATTCAGTATTAAAAACTATGTGCAACCATACATTTTTTAACTTAAAAAAGTTTTAATTTTGAATAGCTTTCCTTCCTAGTTGTACGACAAATCCCAAATTTAAGACATCTTCCTTTCCACATATGTATTTTTTTAAATTTATGATTTATTTCTAAGCATATTTTATTGATTATGTTATTACAGTTGTCCCATTTTTTCTCTTTACATCCCCTTCTCCCTGCATCCTCACACCTTCCAGCATTCCCCTGTCCTTAGTTCATGTCCATCGGTTGTACGTATAAGTTCTTTGGCTTCTCTATTTCCTATACAATAGGAAATCTATTTCTCTATTTTCTATATTTGACCTAACCCTGTCTATTTTATGCCTACCAATTATGGTTCTTATTCCCTGTATCTTTTCCCCCATTCTTCCCCTACCCCGTCCCCACTGATAACCCTCCATCTGATCTTCATTTCTGTGATTCTATTACTGTTCTAGTTGGTTGCTTAATTTTTGTTCTTGTTTTTTAGATTCAGTTGTTGATAGTTATGAGTTTGTTGTCATTTTATTGTTCATAGATTTTGATCTTCTATTTGTTAGATAAGTCCCTTTAACATTTCATATAATAAGGGCTTTGGTGATGATGAATTCCTTTAACTTGACCTTATCTGAGAAGCACTTGATTTGTCCTTCCATTCTAAACGATAGCTTTGCTGGATAGAGTAATCTTGGATACAGGTCTTTGTCTCTCATGACTTGGAATACTTTTTTCCAGCCTCTTCTTGCCTATAAGGTTTCTTTTGAGAAATCAGCTGATAGCCTTATGGGAACTCTTTGGTGGGTAACTGTCTCCTTTTCTCTTGCTGCTTTCAAGATTCTCTCCTTACATTTAAATTTGGGTAACTAAATGATGATGTGACTTAGTGTGTTCCTCCTTGGGTCCAACTTCTTTGAGAATTTCTGGGCTTCCTGGACTTCCTGGAAGTCTATTTCCTTCACTAGATTGGGGGTGTTTTCCTTCATTATTTGTGCAAATAAGTTTTCAATTTTTTGCTCTTCCTCTTCTCCTTCTGGCACCCCTATGATTCGGATATTGGAGCACTTAAGTTGTCCCACAGGTTAAGAAGCTTCTCCTCATTTTTTTGGATTCTTGTTTCTTCAGTCTCTTCCAGCCAGATGTTTATTTCTTCATTTTGTTACAAGTCTTTGATTTGAGTACCAATTTCCTCCCCTTCACTGTTGGTTCCCTGTATATGTTGTTTTACTTCACTTCTGTGTAGCCTTCACTTCTTCCTTCATTTTGGGACCAATCTCAGTCAATTCTGTGAACATTCTGATTACCAGTGTTTTGAAAGCTACATCAGATAGATCATCTATCTCCTGTCACTTAGCTCTTTTTCTGGAGTTTTTATCTGTTCTTTCATTTGAGTTGTATTTCTTTGTATCAGTGGCCCTGTTATGTTGTAAAGGGAAAACCCTGTTATGTTGTAAAGTATTCTCTGGGTCTGGCAACTCTCTGCTACACTGTGGTGCTGTCGATGGGGGAGGGGTCATAGAGGAATCAATACCGCTTTCTCTAGCCCCACTCTTCAATGAACTCTCCTGTGAGACTAGAGGTTTCTCCTGCCTTCCCCACCCCTGCAGTATTTTCAAGCTAGAGGTTTTGAGTCTTTAGTTTCCCAGTGAACCAACCCCTCCTCACCTCACTCAAGTGTGGTCCACTTCCTTGTCATAGGTCCTCTCTGCCTGCCCTGAGACACATCTCCATCTCTCCTACCAGTCTGTATGAATGTTTCCTTAATTCCTCAGTTGTCTAAGTTCCATGCAGTTTTGCTATTCTTGCAGTTCTGGTTGTTTTATGTACTTAAATTGGTTTTTATCCATCTTTAGGTTGTGTGAGGAAGCCAAGTGTTTTTACCTACGCCTCCATCTTGGCCGGATCCCTGAATGATACATTTTTATATACACATTTTTGTGAACTTTGTTTTATCCTTTGATTTGAAATGCTTCACTTTATTGTGGGCATTTTTAATAAAACTTATGAAATTCATATCTGTACCATGTAGCATTTAAATACAACCTCAAAGTGTACATTACTGGAATTTTAGTAAACCATAAGAATTAGTGAAAGAAAATAAGTCTGCCTGACTATTCCAAAAATCCAAGAAGGTGGAAGAATTCCAAACTATTTTTATGAAGCCAGAATTATCCTTACCTAAAACCAGATAAATAAATAACAAAAACCAGAAAACTTCAGGTCAATACCACTGATAAATATAGAGGCTAAATTCCTCAACAAAATATTGGCAAACCGTATCCAGCAATACACTAAAAAGATCATACACCATGATCAAATGGGATTCATCCCAGAGATGCAAGGATGGTACAATATTTGCAAATCAATAAATGTAATACATCATATAAACAAAAGGAAAGACAAAAATCACATGATCATGTCAATAGGTGCAGAAAAAGGATTTGATAAGACACAACACCCATTTATGATAAAAACACTCAGCAAAGTGGGAATAGAGGGAGCATTCCTCAATATAATAGAGGCCATACAAAAGACACCTACAGCCAACATCATACTGAATGAGCATAAACTAAGATCTTTCCCACTAAGATCAGGAAGAAAACAAGGTTGTCCAATTTCACTACTTCTATTCAACATAGTATTGGAAGTCCTAGCCACAGCAATCAGAAAAGAAAAGGAAATAAAAGGCATCCAAATAGGAAAGAAGGAAGTAAAACTGTCATCATTTGCAGATGACATGACAGTGTACATAGAAAATCCTATAGACTCTGCCAAAAAACTGCTCAACCTAATAAATGAATTTGGCAAAACAGCCAGATACAAAGTCAATACTCTGAAATCAAGGCATTTTTTGTACACCAACAATGAAATATCAGAAACAGAAATGAGAAAAAAATCCTTCTTGATATACCAACAAGAAAAAATAAAGTACCTAGGAATAAACCTGACCAAGGAGGTAAAAGACCCCCACTCAGAAAACTATACAACACTGAAGAAAGAAATTAAGGAAGACACAAACAGATGGAAGCATGTACCATGCTCATGGATTGGAGGAATTAACATCATCAAAATGTCCCTATTACCCAAAGCAATTTATAGATTCAATGCAATCCTTATTAAAGTACCCATAACATATTTCACAGATATAGAACAAACATTTCAGAAATGTATATGGAACCATAAACAACCCCAAATAGCTTCAGAAATTCTGATAAAGAAGAAGAAAATAGGAGGAATCACAATACCTTATATCAAACTGTATTACAAGACCACTCTAATCAAAACAGCCTGGTACCAGCATAAGAAGAGACACAAAGGTCAATGGAACAGAACAGAGAGCCCAGAAATGAACCCAAGTCTTTGTGATCAGTTAATATGTGACAAAGGGACAGCAGCAGAAAATGGAGTAAAAAAGAGCTTCTTCAACAAATAGTATTGGGAAGTCTGGACAGCTACATGCAAAAAATTAAACTCAATCACCAACTTACACCATACACAAAAATAAATTCAAGATAGATAAAAGACTTAAATATAAGCTGTGACACCATAAAAGTCCTTCAGGAGAACATAGGCAGGAAAATATCAGACATTCCAGGCAGCAGTATTTTCACTGATACGTTTCCTAGAGCAAGGGACCTAAAAGAAGGATAAAGAGATGAGACCTTAATCAAATAAAAAGCTTCTGCATGTCTAAAGAAAACATCATTAAAATTAAATGAGAACCAACCATGTGGGAAAACATATTTGCCATGATACCTCAAACAAGGGTTTGATCTCACAAAATATATAAAGAACTCACATGACTCCACTCTAGGAAGACAAAAAAGCTAATTAAAAATAGGCAAAGGACTTGATTAGACATCTCTCCAAGGAGAATATACAGAGTGCCCAGAGACATATGAAAAGATGTTCAGCATCGCTAGCCATCAGAGAGATGCAAATTAAAACCACAATGAGATAACACTTCACACCAGTCAGAATGGCCATCATAAACAAATCAACAAACATCAAGTGTTGGAGAGGATGTGGAGCAAAGGGAACCCTAGTGCACTGCTGGTGGGAAGGCACACTGGTGCTGCCACTATGAAAAACAGTATGGCATTTCCTCAGAAAACTAAAAATGGAACTGCCTTTTGACCCAGTAATTTCACTTCTAGGACTATACACAAGAACTCTGAAAAATAGTCCATAAGATCCTATGTACCCCAATGTTCATAGCAGCACAATTTACAATAGCCAAGTGCTGGAAGCAACTTAAGTGTTCATCAGTAAATGAATAGATCAAAGAGCTGTGGTACCTTTACACAATGGAATTCTATGCAGCAGAAAGAAAGAAGGAACCCCTACCCTTTTATGACATCATTGATGGAACTGGAGAGCATTATGCTAAGTGAAATAAGCCAGGTGGTAAATGACAAATACCATATGATCTCACGTTTACCTGGAACATAATCAACAAAATAAAAAAACAAACAAAATATAACCAGAGACATTGAAATTAAGAACAATCTAACAGTAGCCAGAGGGGAAGGGAGAGGGGACAATGTGGTGGAAGGTTTTCAGGAACTACTGTGAAACACACATGGACAAAACAAAGGGGGATGGTGGAAGCAAGGGAGGGAGGTGGGTTCGGCTGGGGTGGGGTTAGTGATAGTGGGAAAATGCAGATAACTGTAATTGAACAATAAAATACTTTTTTAAAACTATGGTACATTACACAGTGGAATATTGCACAGCAGAAAGAAGGGAGTTCCTACCCTTTGCAACAGCATGGATGGAACTGGAGAGCATTGTGCTAAGTGAAATAAGCCAGGCAATGAAGGACAAGTACCAATTATCTCACCTTTATGTGGAACCTAATCAACAATACAACAAACAAGTGAAATATAACCAGAGACATTGAAATTAAGAACAAATGGACAGTAACTAAATGGGAGATGGGAGGGGATAATGGGGGAAAGGGGTGAAGAGTTTTCAGGAACAACTATAAAGGATACATAGACAAAACCAAGGAGGGGTGGAATCAGGGGAGAGATATGGGGATGGATGGGGTAGGTGGATGAGGCAGGGGGAAAAGACAGAAAATTGTATTTGAACAACAATAAAATTTTTTTAAATGGAAAAAATAAATAAAATAATGAAAAAATAAAAGAAGTCTGTCAAAAATAATGGCACAGACTTATAGATGGAGAGCAGGATGAGGGCTAAGGTTGGCAGGAGGTTAGGTATGGAGAGATTGAGGAAAAAGGAAAAGAAACTCATGGACATGGACAACAGTGTGGTGATTGCTAGAGAAAGGGAGATATAAGGGGAGTAAATGGTAATGGAAAAATATACAATAAAGATTAAATTAATAATGGTGTTCAAGTGAATCACAGAAAATGTGCTCATCTCCACCCCAGAACAGAGTGAAGTAATCTAGTAGCAATCAGTCACAGACTGCAGCAACACATTCTTTATGTGGAAAGGCTACCAAATTCTTCTCCCACTCCTTCCCACACATGAGGAAAGAAGCTTCCCACAGGCTTAGGGACTTGTCATCGACTACTTCTCTGCCCGGGCAAGGTGGACCAGTACCAAGATTCCCTCCTTCAACCCTGACTTGTCAGTTAGACTTAAAACTGTGAGATGTAGGAAGATTGAACTCACTCTTTCCCAAAGCAGCCAGAGTCATAAGGTACAAGTAGGCAATGGACCTACATATGCCAGTAAATAGAGGACATATTATAAATATGAGTGGATTGTGTGGTGTGCATTAGAAACTGATAAAAGCATATGCTGTGGCTCTTCTGTTTGTCCTCATGCCGTTGGCAGCACTTTAGAGGCTAGAATGGCTTCCCTGGGTCAAGTCAGAATTTTCTTTACAGGAACAAATAGAACGCCATCAAAGCCACTGAAGGTTAATGTGTCTCCCTCTTTGCTCTAAAGTGACTGGTAAGAATGGTCAAAACTACCCCTCAGTAGTACTGTACTGGAAGTGCTGAAAGAGTGTTATGGTTTTCAATGTTCCCAGCTAGCTATACACCCTGTGTGCCCCAGTTTGATCTGCCTGGGCCTTCCTCAGTGAGCCTACTTCAGCGAGAGAAGACAAAATATTCAGATGGTTTATTTGTGTACAGAGCATATAAACAATCATATTTCTTACAAATGCTTATCTAAGTTTTTTTTTGGAAACCCAGTGTTTTATTTTTAAATATGTTACCTACCATTATAATGTTGTTCACAATGAATTTTAGTAGATGTAGAAAAATAAAGTAGCAAAATCATAAAAAGTTTTATCACCTGTTTTTTACTGCTCCACCAGCAAATTAAGCACATGGGAAGATTTAATATACTATCAGGCAGAGCTTGTCTTACTGTGCTCTGCAGTCAGTGCATTTTCAACATCAAGACAATATGCTACACAGCAAAAATGGTAGAATTTGCTGAAAGCTCAGAGATAGTTAGCACTTTTAAAAAATAAAATGCTTTTAAAACTAAGGTGTGTACTTAAAATGCTTTTAAAACTAAGGTGTTTTTGTAGATATAATGGTTTATTGAACACTTATTAAACAACAGTATAGGGCGAACATAACTTTTATATGTACTGGGAAACCAAAACATTTATGTGACTCACTCTATTGCACAATATCTCTGAGGCCTATGCCTGTATTTAAAAACTATTTAAAATGTATTAGCAGATAGCTATCATGTATGCTTTGATCTGTTTCTTAAAACAAACAAAAATAAAATATGTAGTTAAGCAAGCAAAAAATTGATTTGTGCCTCTTTACATTTCAACTTAATGACAATAAAATGTGTGTTTGTTGATCAAACACTATTAGCATAAGTGATAAATTGAACATTTTAAAATTTGTTTACAAGTCAGGTCAAATGTCTGTTTTAGTTTATATAAATTTAATAACAATACAATAACATTTTTCAATTCAATCAGACACCATACCCTGAATATTAGTCATAGGTGACACACATTGCATTTCTATCCACTGTCAATCAGCCAGAATATCAGCTGGCTTGTTTCTAATAAACTGTTCTGACAAATGTAGCACTACCTTTTCCCTCTGTGTTAATGAATACCTATGACAAAGGACAACAACATCCAGGACAAGAAAACCCTTTTGCTTTCCCTGAGCCTCTGGACCTCCACTTAGGCTCCTTTTGTAGTTAGTTTGTTCTCGTTGATTAAATGAGATAAATTTAGGTTATTTTGTGAGTTCCAGTCACTAAAGTGGAAGAAGCAATCCTGCACCTGTCAGATGTCTGCGAGCCTGGTGAGGAAACCTCCTACAGCTCCTGGTAAGCTCTGTTCTCCCACCCTTCTGAGTGAATGGGAAGAGTCGCAAAGCTGCTGTCACTATTTGGAGCCACTCCTGATAGGCTTCAGAGCCATGTTTTCATTTTTCAGATGTTTGTTTTATTTTTAAAAAGGCTTTGACAATCAGATCTAGTAAGTTACAAGTTATTACAAAGCAAGCAATTTAGGTCTGAAAAAGACAGCCAAAGAAAAGTGGCTATTTGACTTAATTTAGACAAAAAATTCAGCTATTAGGAATTACCTATTTTTGACCAAATTTTTACTCTCATGCAAATACTGAATTTTTGGTATTTTTTGTATATGGATAAAGTGTCCATATTAGTATATAAAATATTCTATCCCTACAAATTTGGACAAACTAAAGGAGATTGTATTCTTTCTTAGCAAAATGAAAACAAAATTTTCCACCTTGCTTATAACCTCACATCCCAAAGTGAAGGGGATGTGGATGAAAGAACTGTTTTAATCCATTTGCTAATTGTTTATATGGAGGTTAAAGAAAAGTCATAGACATGGACAATGGTATGGGAACTGACTGAGGAAGGACAGAGGGAAAGGCTGGGTGGAGGTGCAAGAAGGGAGAAAAAGAGGAACAACTGTGATAGCATAAACAATAAAAAAAAGATTACCGGCTAATAAAAACACAAGTGGGGCCTGGCGAAGCTTGTGTCCTGTGCAGGAGCCATCACAGGGTCCCTTCCCCTTAGCCTGGGGAAGTACCACCCCATATGGAGATACAGATAGAACCTTGACAATGACACTTGTAAATGTCCAATTAGGAATGTTAGAGGATGAAGAAATATGTAGAACCGAACAGGTGGGGAGCCAGCCTACCTGAGTGTTAAGGGCTTTTATGTGCACAGGTGGGTTAAGGATGTTCGGGGAAAGAAGCTTCCATGCAAAGCAGCTAAACACTCTGCAGCTGTCCCAAATAATACAGGATAATCCATTTCAGACTCTGCAAATAAACCAGTTGTGAGATTAAAGAACACCATTCATTTGCCTTCATCTTTGTATGGTAGAAGATTATGGACACAGAGGACTCTGAGCAATCTGTGTAGGTAAAGGCTAGTACCTGGAATTGATTTGGTAAAGTCCTCCAGTAAAGTACATAGAATACTGCTATGGATGAAGTATAGAAGAGAAGTTATTCACAGATAGCATAGTAACAGTGAGATATTTTGCATACAAAGAAAAATTTCTGCAGTTGGTAATTTATATCAAGTCTGTTCCTAAGCCTCTTTGTTTGGGTGTGGTTGCTGACTCCTGATTGAAACAAAGGGAAGCTGAACCATTTTCCATGAGATTATAATATTGGAGTTAAATATGGACAAGTCAGATTGGTTTACATGTTCCAATGTGTATGAAATAAACACTAAGTTAGTTTCCAAGTGTTTGAAAGTGTATTCTTATCAAAACTTAGGTTCATTTGTTGAGTGTTGTGAGTTTGTTGTCATTTTACTGTTCATATTTTTTATCTTATTTTTCTTAGATAAGTTCCTTTAACATTTAATATAATAATGGCTTGGTGACGATGAACTCCTTTAACTTGACCTTATCAGGGAAGAATTTTATTTGCCTTTCCATTCTAAATGATAGCTTTGCTGGATAGAGTAATCTTGGATGCAAGTCCTTGCCTCTCATGACTTGAAATACTTCTTTCCAGCCCCTTCTTGCCTTCAAGATTTCTTTTGAGAAGTCAGCTGATAGCCTTATGATAACTCCTTGGCAGGTAACTGTCTCCTCTTATCTTGCTGTTTTTAAGATTCTGTCCTTGATTTAGGCAGTGCTATAGCACTATACCATTTTTTGTGCTAACATGGCAAATGGGTAAGCGAAGTTATATCTCTTAGGTGTTTGCTAACAGTGAAGAGGTAATGATAGAGGACAACAGAGAACATAAAATATTTATGTAGTGCCACTTGTTTGCCCTTTTGGGAAATCAATATTTTAACAATCATATTTTATAATACCCTGGATTATGAGTCTACTGTGCTAAAAAAAAAAAGGTTTATAGGAATGGAGACTGAAAGCACCAATTGTATAAAATTTCTTAAAAAATACACATCCTGGAGCTATAAAGAGAGAGCAAACACATCACTGACAGAAACTAAACCCGCAATGATCTTCCCACTTTTCACCTCATAGGCATTGTATTTGTCTTATGGTATTTGATACTTTCCTGAGAATGTTCTGTAAATTAATATTATGATGTGTTATTAGGCTGATTTTAGAAATCTTGGTTGAAAAATGAATACCAAAATTGTACCCAAAAAACTTAACTAAATATTATCAGTGTTAATGTTTTTTAAGATCAAGAGTTTGCTGTTTGTATTTCTTTGTACATGGCATAATAGAGCTCTGGCTGGAAGATTAAACACGTAACTTTTATTATGAAGATCATATTCAAATTTTACCAATTATGTACTTTCTGGGAAACACCACTTAACCTTTCTGAGTTCTTTAGGTTTTCTGAAACACAGTTATAATCATACCCACAATTAATTGTTATTAAAAGGGGTTGGTGAGAGAACATAGATCTTTTGGGTTTTGTAAATTTTCAAGCATAGAATATAAGGCTAGAGATGGGCACTTTTGCACTGTTGCCTGTAGAGAAAATTTGGAATACATGTGAGTGTGTGGGAAAGACTTTGGAAGGCTCAGTGCAGGGGGTGATATAATTTGGTTTGCATTATAATTTTAAAATGTCCCTTAGATTGGCATGTAGAGGATTGAATCTAAAGGGACAGGGAAGCTTTTCAGCAAAAGGTTTGAACTAGGGTGGTTCTGATGGTGAGATGGTGGCCAGTGAGATAAACATGGCGAGGAGTGGCCCATTTAAATGGGACACTATCAGGTAAAAGAGCCAAATGTGTGTTTTTAGGTTTTTCTTTTTCTTGGCTTGACCAGAAAGGTAAATGGTGTGAACATGGTAAGACAAAGTGAAAAACAAGTTTGAGAGTAAAACACAAACAAAACCAAGGGTCAGTTTGGCATGTGATCAATTTAAGTTACCTGCGGACACCTGGGAGAGAATGTGAGCACGTGAAATGTGAGTCTATGTACCCAGGGGATGGCAGGGCTGAGGCATAATTCAACAGATTCATGGAATTTAAAATGATAGCTCTTTTAATCACTCAAGCTTAGGTTGTAAGAGGAGATAGAAAAGGAAAGGGCCAGAAAGTGGGTGTCATGGTCCTCCAACATTTCCAGCTCAGGAAGAAAAGCTGCGACTAGAACATGGACTGAACTACACATGACCTCTGGTCGGTCTTCCTTACTCCATCATCCCTGATACTACATTAGGTTTGAGTCCATGTAAGCCTGTGCTTGTCTATTGCAGAGCTCATGAAGTTATGACTCTCTTACAAACCAAAGAAAGACTTTAAAACCAATATTTGTTGTGTGAAGAAAGAAAACTTAGACTTGAAAAGCTGTATAACTACCCTACAATTGTCTCCCTTTTCATAACTAACTTGTGTCAGTAGCAGCTTCAATTCCATAACAGTTTGCCCACAAAGTTATAAAAAATATATAGCAGAGGATGTACAAAAGGAAAAAAATTCTCTCTCTCCTCTCCCCTTTCAGTGTTAGGGAACAGTGGCTAAAAAGAAATCCTCTAAAATGAAGCTTACTAATTCTTACATTTCACATTTTGAGTCATTTTCATGTATTTTTAAAATCATCACTCTAGCCCTCAAGTCTACTTTTCTTTTTTCTAGCCTTATTTCTAACCAACTTAGGCAAAGTGTGCATGTCCAAAGTATATACATACATATTCATCATTTTATTCCAGTCTAGTGAATTATCTCTTGTATCCTGCATCCCCTACATGGATTTATAAGTTTTGTGATAATTAATTTTGTGTCAGTTTCCTTCTCTTCATTTTGCAAATTCAATGACTTCTATCCACTTCTACTAACTACTTCTATCCACTTCTATCAACCTGGAATTGATAGATTTATTATGAGGTAAATGTATCTTTAATTAGTCAATTATAATATTAGAGCACTTTTCAGTTCCAAAATGTTGTTGTTGTTTTGTATTAAGCTTAATCATGTCTGTTCTTTAGCCTTTTGATCAGTAAAATTGGTATAATATTGGCAATGTCTCCTTCACACACAAATATTATAAATATTCTTAAAGTAAAAATATTCTTTTAAATTTTGTGATTAAAGAAAGTATTTTCCTTATAAAGCACAGGCTATGTCTTACTGATAAGGAGAACCTTATCCATACACAATGTTTGTTTGCCACAAATGCCTAGCTGTGAGTTTCAGAAGTCATCAACCAAGTCATTCTGATGGTGTCTACATTTGTAAAATTTGAAGAGGATTAATTGTTTTTGAATTAGAATAACATCTACAGTTATACCAAGGAGTATAAAATTACCAGGGTGATCAATCCTTATCCTTTAGGATTTAGGCTAAATAACAGCTGGGTTTGAGAATAAAAAGTCTACTCCTATGATCAAATTTCACCAATGATCAGGCACACAATGAGTAGCTGATGCCTGATGAAACTCCCAGCCCAAGCTTTTGTTGCAAACACACTTTGACTATAGATAAACAGATCTTCCTTGTCACTCACATAAGCTTTGTGACATAGAAGGAAATTTTCAGAATTTGCAATAAAGTAACCCATTTATTCTTCAAGTATCTGTGAGGGGTTCCAAGAAAATTATGTCACCAAATAAAATGTAAACCAGACTAGTGGATATAAGGAAAATGCCTCAGAGTAATCATTGCCAGGATGATTGATATGTGAAGTCAAATTAGGGCAAGAGTTTGTCTCTGCTAATAGGTTTTAAAAATTGTTGGACACATTGAACATAGTTACACTCTTCCTTCTTTATGCTTGCTTCTTTTGCATCCTCAAATCTGTAGTGGGAAAAATCATACTTGGTAGTGTAAGTTCTCATCTTAAGACAAGTTCAAAGAAGTCGTGGAGTAACTGTTGTGGGAAGCAAACTAGAACCACGAGTTAGTGTAACAAGCTTAAGTACCAGATACATCAAGAAAGTTAGCAATTCCAGAAGTAAACATGAATTAACAGAGAGCATGGATGGAAATTTCACCATGGGTATCACTAGGAACGAGAATAAAACAAGCAGATGGTAATATTAGAGGGAAAGGGGGAACACAAGAATAACTATTTGACTGTTCTTCATAGGATAAAAGAAATTTTCAATTGTTTTCTAGTTAGCAAGTTAAGAATTAAGACAAGAATTGTGATACAAAGAAATAATAAAGGCATAAAAAATTTTAGACTTAAAATGGGTTCAGGCAATTCTAGAGCATATATATATATATATATTTGCTTACACCAAACAATTGTTGCATATAATTAGTGGCAAAGTTGTATATGTCAAAATCTAACTTAAATTGAGGATGTATAAAATAGTCTACCATATGATTTCACTCGTATGTGGGATATGAAACTGAAAGTAACAAACAAACAAGGCTAATAGACAAAAGTTCATAGATACAAACAGCATAGTGGTCACAAGAAGAAAAGGTAGGGGAGGTAGTAGATGGTAAAGGGGGTGAGATATATGCTAAACATACAATGCAATATATAGATTATATATCATAGAATTGTACATTGAAAGCTATATAATTGTATTAACCAATGTCACCCAATAAATTTAATTGGAAATTAAAAAGGATAAAAACTTGAAATATATTTGGTTTCAACAGATCCAGTAAATCAGAAATGAAACACACAGAGGAGGAAAATGTCTGTGAGGTAGGAAGGAGCAGATTCCACTTCCCTCTACACATGGGAGAAAAACCTAGTTGATCTACAGAGGAACAGAGCAAACAGACAACAGTACCCCAGCATATATGAAAATAAGAGACCAAAAATTGTAGCAGACACAGTAAAACCAGATTATAAGTAGAGAGCTTCAGGACAATAAGGTCACAGGGACCAGCGTGGGGACCAAGGCGGCTACAGCCCCAGGCCCAGTGCATGCCAGCCTGCCACAGAGGCCTTGGGAGAGAATCTGTTCAACTGCTTCCTCCCCAGCCAAACAAGGTTTAAGCAGCACAAGGAGAGACCTGGTTCCTTGAAATCACAGAGAGAGGAATGAGGACAAAGTGGAAAACACACAGAGGCTGTGAGAAACCACGGAGACTGTGGATGCCTGCTCAGGAGAGTTCAGAGTCACGCAGTAACAGGCCTTGACCCCATAGTCACTGGTCTGGCTGGATAATTGGGCTGTACAGAGTGGCAGGCTTGAGTACAAAGAATTTCTCAAAAAGAAAAAGTAAAAAGAGACACACTTTGGGGAATTCCCCTGCAACAGCTGCTCCAGACTCCTCCACACCCAGCTAGGCAGCGATCCTGAGGTTGTATAGAAGGTTGCACAGAAGGCCCTGTGCACCCCCATAGTGCTCAGAAGTGTGTGTGCCCAAACCTGCAGAACTGAGGCAGCCTGGCTGACCATGTGCATGCCCACACCCCAGCCCACAACAGTAAACATGGGAAAAGAGGGCTCAGAGGAAGACATGGATCCCACACCCAAGTTGCCCAGGAGAAGCACAAGGCTAGCTCTGGAGAGAGTGCATGCAAGACTGACTGAGTGCAGATCTTGAAGGGAGTAAAGCCATACCAATTGCCCCTAGGCCTGGTGCAGTCAGCAAGACCAGAAAAACTGGTATGGCCAGTTTGAAATCAACAAGAGAGTAGGTGGAAGTGACGAATACAAGGATACTCACTGGAAGAGGAAACCCAAAAACAAAAGAACCACCAACAGATAACAACAGAAGAAGGTGAAGGAGGGAATGGAAATGACACTAACCTCAATCCAGGACCTATCTGGAAATAAAACTAAATAGTGAAGAAATTACTCAGTACAAACAACTGCACAAGAGAAAGAGAAAATCCTCAAAACCTTGGACACATGGAAGAAACAGCTTCAACACAACCTGCCCTACCAGCACAACAATAAAAGAGGTGGTGGACAGAGTGAACCTCAGTTAACCAGCTAGTGGGACAGACCAACCAAAGAAAGACCCAACAACAATCAAAACTCAGAGACAAACACAGACCCAACTTAACTGACAGCCCAAGACCAGTGAGCTCAGGACATCAAGGACACTGCACCACTGAATCTCACAGGTATTCTACCATAGAAGTTCACACCATAAACCCAGGGAGCCAGAAAAGATCAAATTAACAAGCTGAGTCTAAAAAGAAGAGTCTCACAAACAATGGGAACAAAGAAACAATCCCCAAATGAAAGGAAAAGAGGAAGCCACAGAAAGAATGCTAAATGAAATAGAGGTGAGTCAACCATCAGATACTTGAGTTCAAAGCAATGGTTACCAGGAAGCTCAAAAAACTGACAGAGAATTACCAGAAACTACAGCAAAACTACAATGAACTCACTACAAACTATATAAACATGAAAAAGGAAATAGAAACTATCAACAACGCCAAGAGGAAATGAAGAATACAATTTCTGAACTGAAGAACACAATACAAAGAATCAAAAGCAGGATCGGTGAAGCAGAAGACCAGATCAGCAGGATGGAAGACAAAGTAGAAAAAATAACCAGAAAGAGCAAGAAAAGGAAAAGAGGCTCAGAAAGAATGAAGAGGGATTAAGAGAAATGAAAGACAATGTGAAACATAATAATATCCATAGAATAGGGATACCAGAAAGAGAAGAAGAAGAGCAAGGGATAGAAAACCTATTTGAATGATGAAAACCAAGGAATGATGGAAAACTTCCCTAATGTGATGGGAGAAAAACTCACACAAATACAGGAAACACACAGAGTCCCAATCAAGAAGAACCCAAAGAAGCCCACTTCAAAACATATCATAATTAAAAGGGCAAAATACCAAGACAAACAGAGAATCTTAAAAGCACCAAGGGAGAAACAGGAAGTAACATACAAGGGAGCCCCAATAAGGTTAGCAGCTGACTTCTCAATGGAAACTCTCCAAGCCGGAAGAGAATGGCAAGAAATATTCTGAGTAATGAGAGACAGAGGCCTGCAACCAAGGCTACTTTGCCCAGCAAGGCTCTCAATCAACATAGAAGGCCAAATACGGAGCTTCCCAGACAAAAGAGGTCTAAAAGAATACACCTCCACCAAACCAGCTCTGCAAAAGATGCTAAAGGGACTTCTTTAAGGAAAGGAAGGGAAAGAGAGAGAAAGAGAGGAACACAGGTACAAAAATGGATATGAATAAGTACCTATCAATAATAACCTCAAACATAAATGGATTAAATGCTCCAATCAAAAGACATAGAATAGCTGAAAGGATAAGAAAACATGACCCACACATATGCTGCCTTCAAGAGACCCAACTCAGAAGAAAAGATCTACATAGACTGAAAATGAAAGGCTGGCAACAAATTTTCCAAACAAAAAGACAGGAAAAATAAAAGGCAGGGCAGCAATACTCATATCAGACAAAACAGACTTCAAAAAAGGGGCCATAAAGAGAGATCCAGAATGTCACATCATAATATTCAAGGGATGAATCCGCCAAGAAGACATAAACATTGTAAATATATGTGCACCCAACATAGGAACATGCAAATAAAGAAAAAAAAATCTTGGAGGACTTCAAGAAAGATATTGACAGCAACACAATAATAGTGGGGGATTTTAACACCCCACTGTCAAAAATGGATAGATCTTCCAAACAAAAGATAAACAAAGATATTGTGGCATTGAATAATGCCCTAGATGAAATGGACTTCACTGATAAATATAGAGCCTTTCATCCCAAAGAAGTTATTACACATTCCTTTCAAATGCACACGGAACAATTTCAAAGATAGACCACATGATAGGACACAAAACAAGCCTCAACAAATTCAAGAAAACTGCACTCACACCAAGTATTTTCTCTGGCCACAAGGGACTGAAACTAGAAACCAACTTCAAGGAAAAAACCAAAAACACTCAAAATCATGGAGATCGAATAGCATGCTATTAAACAATGAATGGCTCAAAAATGAGATTAAGAAAGGAATCAAAAAGTTTCTGGAAAAAAATGAAAATTAATTCACAACAACCCAAACTTATAGGACACAATGAAGGCAGTCCTGAGAGGAAAGTTCATAGCAATACAGGCCTACCTAAAAATGATAGAAACATTTCAAACAAACAACCTAACCCTATGCCTACAAGAACTAGAGGAACAACAACAAAGACAACCCACAGCAAGTAGAAGAAAGGGAAAAACAAGATCAGAGAAGAATTAAATGACATAAAGACTAAAAGCACAATTCTAAGGATCAATGAATCCAGGCGCTGGTTCTTTCAAAAGATAAACAAAATTGACAAGCCTTTAAGCAGATTCATCAAGAAAGAAGGAGAGCGGAACCAAATAAACACAATCAGAAATGAAAGAGGAGAAATTACAACTGACACCACAGAAATACAAAGGATTGTAACAAATTACTATGAAGAAATGTATTCCAAGAAACTTGAATATCTAGGTGAAATTGACACCTTTCTAGAAAAATATAATCTTCCAAAACTCAATAAAGAAGGAGCAAAAAGATTGAGCAGACCAATTACAGCAGATGAAATTGAAGCAGTAATCAAAACAACTCCTGACAAACAAAAGTCCGGGTCCAGTTGGTTTCACAGGAGAATTCTACAAAGCATTTAAGGAAGAGCTAACCCCTATTCTTCACCGACTATTTCAAAAAGTTCAGAATGATGGAAGACTCCCAAACTATTTTTATGAAGCCAGCATCATCCGAATCCCAAAACCACATAAAGATACAAAAAAGAAAGAAAACTTCAGGCCAATATCACTGAGGAACAGAGATGCTAAAATCCTCAACAAAATACTGGCAAACTGCATCCAACAATATATTAAAAAGATCATACACCATGATCAAATGGGATTTGTCTGACGGATGCAAAGAGTGGTTAAATATTTGCAAATCAGTAAATGTAATACATCACATAAACAAAAGCAAAAACAAAAAATCACATGATCATATCAATAGATGTGGAAAAAGCATTTGATAAGGTACAGCACCCATTTATGATAAAAACACTCAGCAAAGTGGGAATAGAGGGAGCATTCCTCAACATAATGAAGGCCATATATGAGAGACCTACAGCCAACATCATATTCAATGGGCAAAAACTAAAATCTTTTCCACTAAGATCAGGAACAAGACAAGGTTGTCCACTTTCTCCACTTCTATTCAACATAGTATTGGAAGTTTTAGCCACAGCGATCAGACAAGAAAAGGAAACAAAAAGGCATCCAAATTGGAAAGGAGGAAACAAAACTGTCATTGTTTGAAGATGACATGTTAGTGTGCAAAGAAAATCCTATAGACTCTGCCAAAAAACTGCTCAACCTAATAAATGAATTTGGCAAAACAGCAGGATACAAAGTCAATATTCAGAAACCAAAGGCATTTTTTGTTTACCAACAATGAAACAGCGGAGACAGAAATCAAGAAAAAAAATCCCATTCAACATAGCAAAAAGAAAAATAAAATACATAGGAATAAATCTACCCAAGGAGATAAAAGACCTGTATGCAGAAAACTACACAACACTGAAGAAAAAAATTCAAGGAACACACAAGTGAAAACATACCGTGTTCATGGATTGGAAGAATTAGCGTCATCAAAATGTCCATACTACCCAAAGCAATTTACACATTCAATGCAATACCTATTCAAGTACCAATGGCATATTTCACAGACATAGAACAAACACTTCAAAAATTAAGTGGAACCATAAAAGACCCCAAATAGCTGCTGCAATTTTGAGAAAGAAGAGCAAAGTAGGAGGGATCACAATACCTGATACCAAACCGTATTACAAGGCCACTGTAATCAAAACAGCCTGATACTGGCATAGAAACAGGCACAAGGACCAGTGGAACAGAACAGAGAGCCCAGAAATAAACCCAAGTCTCTACAGTCAATTAATATTTGACAAAGTGGGCCGCAACATAAAATGGAGTAAAAATAGCCTCTTCAACAAATGGTGTTGGGAGAACTGGATAGCCATGTGTAAAAAAATGAAACTTGAGCACCAACTTACACCACACACAAAAATAAATTCAAGGTGGATAAAAGATTTAAATATAAGTCATGACACCATTAAAGTCCTAGAGGAGAACATAGGCAGGAAAGTCTCAGATATTTCACGCAGAAACATTTTTACTGACATGTCCCCCAGAGCAAAGGACATAAAGGAAAGAATAAACAAATGGGATTTCATCAAAATTAAAAGCTTCTGCAAAGCTAAAGAAAATAGTATTAAAATGAAAAGAGAACCAACTGTATGGGAAAACATATTTGCCAATGATACCTCAGACAAGGGTTTAATCTCCAAAATATAGAAAGAACTTATATGACTCCACTCTAAGACAAGCAACCCAATTTAAAAAATGGGCAAAAGACTTGAACAGACACTTCTCCAAGGAGAACATACAGAAGATCCAGAGACACATGAAAAGATGCTCAGTATCGCTAGTTATCAGAGAGATGAAAATTAAAACCACAATGAGATACCACTTCACACCAGTCACAATGACCATCATAAACAAAGCAACAAACAACAAGTGTTGGAGTAGTTTTGGAGAAAAAGGGACCCTAGTGCACTGTTGGTGGAATTGCAGACTGGTACAACCACTATGGAAAACAGTATGGAATTTTCTCAGAAACGTAAAAATGGATCAGCCTTTTGACCCAGCAATTCCACTGCCAGGATTATATCCTAAGAACCCTGAAACACCAGTCCAAAAGAACCTATGCACCCCAATGTTCACAGCAGCACAATTTACAATAGCTAAGTGCTGGAAACAACTTGGGTGCCCATCAGTAAATGAATGGATCAAAAAACTAGGGTACAGTTACACAATGGAAATCTGTGCAGCAGAAAGAAAGGACCTCCTACCTTTTGTGACAGCATGGATGCAACTGGAAAGCATTATGCTAAGCGAAATAAGCCAGGCAGTGAGAGACAAATGCCATATGATCTCAAATTTAACAGGAACCTAAACAACAAAACAATCAAGAAAAATATATAACCAAAGACCCTGAAATAGAGAACAGGATGACAATGACCAGAGGGGAGAGGGGAGGGAATTTCAAGGGAATTTGAGGGGGAAAGAGAAAGTGTTTGCAGGAACAAGTATAAAGGACACATGGACAAAAACTAGGGGTGGGTGGAAATGGGAGGGAGGTGAGGAGGGCTGGGTGGGTGGCTGGGATGGGAGTAAAAGATAGAGAATTGTACTTGAACAAGAAGTAAAATAAATTTTAAAGAGAGAATAATTAAAATATAAAATTTTCAATATTTCATTTTTATAGATTTTATTGATAATTGAGAATAGGTGCTATCCAAATGTAATGTTTTGCAAAAGCACTAAAATGGCATTGCTTTTGTTTATGTATGAATTATTTCAACATCATTGTCTAAGCACCATACTCTTGGCAGACAGAATATTGGGCCCTGAAGATGCAATAATATATAGCATCTAGCCCTGCTCTCATCTGGCTTGTGCTCATTGGTTATTAAACTGCTTATTCACATGAATATCTTCAGGTTTACCCCAAGATATGAAACTTATCAATACTTGTATTTCAAATGCTAAGCAATCCCATTCATTCATATATTATCTTCAACTCCTCTGACCCCTCCTTCTCTGAACCTCTAAATTGAGGTAATCCCATTTTATCAGTTTTTATGGAAGTACTTACTTCCCTATGCTTCCCCTAGCAAAATATTCATAACACTCTTAATTTTGTCTACTTTCTGCCTGCTACTATTTTGTTCATTACTGTTCCCCAAGAAGCTTCAAAAGTGCTGATTGAAAGACTGAATAAATAAATGCAGTGATATGTAAATTAAACTGTCCCAGGAAAATAATGAGATCTGGGGAAAAAAAATGAGCCTATCTACCCATGCCTTATTTTTTTTCCTAAAAATTAAACACCATTCATTTGGATTAGAAATGAATTTTTAATTAGAATAGCATGTTCATATCCCTCAGTTCCTCTCTGTTGCACTACTGGATAATCCAAGGGTCATAATTCTTCAGATTAATTTCATTTACACGGCTCTCTTTTAAAAAATGGAATGTAAACTTTAACAGTGAAAATTATTATTTTAAAATTGTTTACAACTTTTACAGTCAGAGAGATAAATATAGTGTAAGCACAATGTATATGCTTTAAATATGTAATAGTGCCACCACAATGACTGATAAAGACAACTTTGTTCTGGTGTACATGATCAAGTTTATACATCTTAAATGTTTCTTGAAAGTTTATTATAAAAATTATTTTCTATCTTAATAACTATTACTTGTCAGAAATATATGTTCAGCAACAAAAAGAATCTTGATTTTCTGTAACAGGGGGATTTTCTGTGCAATATAAGTCATAAACTGTTCTTATAAAAACACACAAAAATGGAATAAGACACAGTCTTCCATAATATTGCAAGAAAGCAAGTTCAAATTTTAAAGTTTAATTAACTCATTATCTTAGCAATATACTATAATTAACTCAGCTTCTCCATGTATATTATTAATTGGGGAATTTCCTCTCAAGAATGTTCATTTCTAACCCTAGTAGACATGGCTTCATTAAGTTATCATTTTAATCTCTGTAGCTTCTATTTCATGATCCCTTTCTTCATAAGAATCCCATCCAGAAGAGAAATTCTCTGTTTAATTACCAACTTCTATATCAAAGCTCAAAGAAGCTGACAACAGCACAACTCTATAACTGCCTATATTATAAAATTAACAAAAGAACATTCAATGAAATGTAGGATTAATGAAGTTTGTTGTATTTATTATTGTTGTTGTTGTTGTTGTTGTTGTTGTTTATTCTATTACAATTGGCCCAATTGTTCCCCCTTTGCCCTCCTCTGACTCTCCAAATCCCTGCTCCCACAGTGATTTCCCACACAATTGTCCATGTCCATGGGTCATTCATGCACCTTCTTTGACTAATCCCTTCCCCCTTGTTTCACCATTCCCATGCACCCTCTTCCCCTCTGGCAGCTGTCAGTACATTTCGTGTTTCCATGTCTCTGGTTCTGTTTTGTTTATTTGTTTATTTTGTTTATTAGATTTCGCTTATATGTGAGATCATATGGTACTCTTTCACTGAATGGCTTATTTCATTTAGTATAATAATCTCCAATTCAAATCATGCTGTAGGAAAATATAGGAATAAATTATTTCATTCTGCTGTTTAGTATTCCATTGTATAAATGTACCACAGTTTTTAAATCTATTCATCTACTCATGGGCACTTAGGCTGTTTCCAACACTTGGCTATTGTAAATAGTGCTGCTATGAACATAGGGGTGCATAAGTCCTTTTGAATAGTTCTTTCTGGCATGTTATGGTATATACCCAGCAATGAAATCACTGGGTTAAAAAGCAGTTCCATTTTTATATTTTGAGAAAAATCCACATTGTTTTCCACAGTGGCTGTACCAGTCTGCATTCCCAAGAGTGCACTAAGGTTCCCTTCTCTCCACATCCTTGCCAGCATTTGTTCTTTGTCGATTTTTTAATGATAGCCATTCTAACAGGTGTGAGGTGATATTTCACTGTGGTTTTAATTTGCATCTCTCTGATGGCTAGTGATGTTGAGTAATTTTTCTTTTCTTAAGATTTTATTTATTTATTTATTTTTAGTGAGGGTATGAGAAGGATAAACAGAGGAAGAAAAACATCAATGTGTGGTTGCCTTTCACATGCTCCCCACTGGGGATCTGGCCTGTAACCCAGGCATGTGCTGTAGACTGGGAATTGAACCAGCAACCCCTTGATTCACAGGCCGCTGCTCAATCCACTGAGCCACACCAGCCAGGGCATGTTGAGCAATTTTTCATGTTTATGGGCCATCTGTACGTCCTCCTTGGAAAAGTATTTATTCAGGTTCTTTGCTCATTTTTTAATTGGATTGTTTGTCTTCCTGGTGTTGAGTTGGATGAGTTTTTAAATATATTTTGAAGATTAAACCCTTATTCAGTATATCATTGACAAATATGTTCTCCCATACAGTCAGTTCCCTTTTCATTTTGATGATGGTTTCTGTAGCCATGCAGATTCTTAATTTGATGTAGTTCCATTTGTTTATTTACCTTGCCCTAGAAATATTTTGGCAAAAATATTGCCAAACTGTTCAGACATGGGATGTCTGAAATTTTACTGCCTATGTTTTCCACTAGGACTTTTATGGTATGATTTATATTTAAGTCCTTTACCCATTTTGAAGTTATTCTGTTGTGTGATGTAAGTTGGAGTTCAAGTTTCATTTTTTTTTGCATGTACTAGTCCAGATCCTCTAACACCATTCATTGGAGAAACTTTGTTTACTCCATTGTATGCTGATGCCCCCTTTGTTGAATATTAATTGACCATAGAGACATGGGTTTATTTCTGGGTTCTCTATTCTGTTCCATTGATCTGTGTGTCTTTTCTTATGCTAGTACCATAGTGTTTTGATTACAGTGAGTTTGACATCAGTACCTGACATCAAACTATACTACAAGTCCACTTGTATCCCTCCTACTTTGCTGTTCTTTCTCAAGATTTCTGAGGTTATTTGGAGCCTTTCTTGATTCCCTATAAATTTTCTAAATATTTCTTCTACATCTTTGAAGTATGTCATTGGTATTTCAATAGGAATTGTGTTGAATCTATTAATTGCTTTGGGTAGTATGGACATTTTAATGATGTTACTTCTTCCTATTCATGAACATGGTATATCCTTCCATTTATTTGAATTGTTCTCAGTATCTTTCTTCTGTTTTCTTAGTATGGGTATTTTACTTCCTGGGTTACATTTATTCCTAAGTACTTTATTTTTCTAGTTGTTATAGAAAATGGGGTTTATCTCAGTTTCTCAGTTTCTCTTTCTGATACTTCATTTTTGGTGTATAGAAATGCCATTGATTTTTGAATATTGACTTTTTATCCCACTAATTTTGCCAAATTCGCTTATAGGTTAAGTAGTTTTTTGGTGGAGACTATAGGGTTTTCTTTCTTGTTTATTTGAGAGGGCAATGGAGGGAGGAAGAGAGGAAGAGAAATATCAACGCATGGTTGCCTTTCATGTGCCCACTACTGGACACCTAGCCCCAAACCCAGGCATGTGCTTCCCAGACTGGCAATCGAACTGGAAACCCTTAGGCTCACAGGCCAGCACTCAATTCAGTGAGCCACACCAACCAAGGTCGAGACTATAGGGTTTTCAATGTACACTATCATACCATCTGCAAATAACGACAGTTTTACTTTCTCCTTTCCAATTTGGATACATTTTGTTTCTTTTCATTGTCTTATTGCTGTGGTGGGAACTTCCAACACTTTATTGAATAAGTGTGGTGAAAGTGGACTCTCTTGTTCCTGATCTGAAGGGGAAAGCTTTTAGTTTTTGTCCATTGAATATGATTTTGCAGTATGTTTCTTGTATATGGCCTTTATTATATTGAGGTATGCTCCCTCTACTCCCACTTTACTGAGTGTTTTTATCATAAATGGGTTTGGGATTTTATCAAGTGATTTTTTATCATCTATTGATATGATCATGTGATTATTATTCTTCATTTTGTTTATGTAGTGTGTTATGTTTATTGTTTTATGAATATTGTACAATCCTTGCATAACTGGGATAAGTCCCATTTGTTCAGGTTGTATCAACTTTTCAATGTATTGCTGGATCCAGATTGCCAATATTTTGTTGAGGATTTCAACACCTATGTTCAGAATGGCCATCATAATTCACAGATATTACCTGTAAATGTCTTTCTTTGTTGTGTTTTTACCTGGTTTTGGAGTAGGGATAATACTGGCCTCATAAAAGTGGTTTAGAAGTCTTCTGTCTTCTTGAATTTTTTGGAATAGTTTGAGTAGAATAGGAGTTAGTACTTTGAATGTTTGGTACAATTCATCTATAAAGCCATCCAGTCCAGGATTTTTGTGTGCCAGGAGTCTTTTTGATCACTGCTTCAATTTTGCTATTTGTTATCAATCTATTCAGGCTTTCTCCTTCTTTTTCTGTTTTGGATGATTTCATGTTTCCAGAAATTTATCCATTTCATCCAGTTTGTACAATTTCTTGGCATGTAGTTGTTCATAGTAATTTCTTACAATCTTTCATATGTCTGTGGTATTGGTCGTTACTTCCCCTCTTTCATTTCTCATTTTAAAAGTAGAATACCCTTGCAACACCAACTATAGTTTCATTCTCAAAGCTAACTATATTGAAATTTTTTTTTGAATTCTCTTAAAGTCATTTTAATTAATCCATTCTTCTGGGCTTTTTTATTCTAGTGGACATTACATTAAATTTGGGTGCTTGAATCTTTAATTTTGTGGGTTATTTTTTTATTTTATTTTAATTGTTGTTTAAATACAGTTTTCTGTCTTTTACTCCCACCCCAGCCACCCACCCAGCCCTCCTCACCTCCCTCCCATTTCCACGCCCCCTAGATTTTGTCCATGCGTCCTTTATACTTGTTCCTGCAAACACTCCCTCTTTCCCCCTCAAATTCCCTTGAAATTCCCTCCCCTCTCCCCTCTGGTCATTGTCAGCCTGTTCTCCATTTCAGGGTCTTTGGTTATATTTTTCTTGGTTGTTTGTTTTGTTATTTAGGCTCCTGTTAAATTTGAGATCATATGACATTTGTCTTTCACCACCTGGCTTATTTCACTTAGCATAATGCTTTCCAGTTGCATCCATGCTGTCACAAAGGGTAGGAGGTCCTTTCTTTCTGCTGCACAGATTTCCATTGTGTAACTGTACCCTAGTTTTTTGATCCATTCATTTACTGATGGGCACCCAAGTTGTTTCCAGCACTTAGCTATTATAAATTGTGCTGCTGTGAACATTGGGGTGCATAGGTTCTTTTGGATTGGTGTTTCAGGGTTCTTAGGATATAATCCTGGCAGTGGAATTGCTGGGTCAAAAGGCTGATCCATTTTTAGGTTTCTGAGAAAATTCCATACTGCTTTCCATAGTGGTTGTACCAGTCTGCAATCCCACCAAAAACTTACACCATACACAAAAATAAATTCAAGGTGGATAAAAGATTTAAATATAAAACATGACACCATTAAAGTCCTAGAGGAGAACATAGGCAGGAAAGTCTCAGATATTTCATGCAGAAACATTTTTACTGATATGTCCCCTGGAGCAAGGGACATAAAGGAAAAAATTAACAAATGGGATCTCATCAGAACAAAAAGCTTCTGCACAACTAAAGAAAACAGTATTAAAATAAAAAGAGAACCAACCATATGGGAAAACATATTTGCCAATGATACATATTTGCCAAGGGTTTAATCTCCAAAATATATAAAGAACTTACATGACTACACTCTAAGAAGACAAGCAACCCAATTAAAAAATGGGCAAAGCACTTGAACAGACACTTCTCCAAGGAGAACATACAGAGGATCCAGAGGCACCTGAAAAGATGCTCAATATTGCTAGTTATCAGAGAGATGCAAATTAAAACCACAATTAGATACCACTTCACACCAGTCACAATGGCCATCATAAACGAAGCAACAAACAAGTGTTGGAGAGGTAGTGGAGAAAAGGAAACCCTGTGGGTTATTTTTTTAAATTTTACTCTCCTTTCAAGTAAGAGAAAGCTCTGTTGAAAACAGAAACAAAAATTCCTTTATTTAATCATAATTTCACAATAAGTTCATTGGTCTAGAGAATTATAATTTACTTATCTGTCATCAGTCAACACAAGAATTGAAGCAGAATTGAAGCTGACCAGCAGAGTCTTCATTGGAGAGCCATTTATGAAGTTTTCATCCACACTGGTCAGTGGTGAATTATTAATGTGATGGTCATATTGGAGGAATAAATGGCTATTTCTGCCTCAGGGAATTTTAGGCCTGTGTTTTAAAATGCCACACATTTTTTATAAACCTGCCTAGTATTCCTGACTTTTAAAGAATAATCAAAAAGCTATGAGAAATAATGGAAGCTTGACAAAGAACAGTAGTGTTCCTAACTGCAGTTTTATAAAAGCCCAGGCTTATAATTATCAAGAACACTCAAATACCTCACTTTATAACACAATGCACACCAGGCATTAGGGAAACAGGGTCCAATGAGAGGTGCCCCTTGTACAGTCACCCTAGGTGATCTACTGGTTCTCTTAGGCCTGGTTAGGATCTGAGTTTTCTAGAAGTGCTGAGGGTCCTAAAGACAGAACGAAGACGTTTTTGTGTTCCCTCAACTCTTAGCACCTGTACTAATTTAGCAGTTGTGAGCCTCATGTTACTCTTTCTATCCTTCCAGATTTTTCCTACAAAGCAGTTCCTTGTCAAAGGTGTTCCAGGTTACAAGCTTATGCTAGATTAATGAGTGATTTCAAAAGTTCCTCTGTCCTGTGATTTGAGCAATGGTGGACAGCACAACACTTTCAGCTTTGGGAGGACTTTTGCTTCCTCTAACACTATTAGAAGCCAAGTAAGAGCCTTAAAACAACGGCAACATGCCCTGGCTGGTGTAGCTCAGTGGATTGAGCACTGGCCTGTGAACCAAAGGGTTCTTGGTTTAATTTTCAATCAAGGCATATGCCCAGGTTGTGGGCCAGTTCTTCAGTAGGGGATGTGTGAGAGACAACCACACATTGATGTTTCTCTTCTTCTCTTTCTCCTTCCTTTCCCTCTCTCTAAAAATAAATACTAAAAAAAAAAAAAACAGCAACACAAGAAGGGAAGAAACTTTCTTGCTTCTTGATCTTGGGAATACAAAGTTTTCTACATTCCTCAAATTCTGACTCAGTCCCATGAAAAAGCCTAGCACCTTTCTGTCAAAATGTCTTCAATGATACTCCTAGAAGACCCAGATTACATTTTATTGTCTCTGGTTTTGTATCAGTACATGGTGCACATTATTTTTGATCTATAGAAAGCACTATTGATAATGAGACAAGGTCTTAGACATCAACACCCATGTGGAAGAATTTTTTTTAAATTTTAATAATAAAACAACTTCTGTATCCTACCATGCCTCAATTCCACCTGGTGGCAAGGGAGAAGTTTATCTTAATCACCTGAGGACCTACTTAATCCAGATCCCAGGGTCACCTCTTTCCCATCATGCAGGTACATTATACTCAGTGGGTCCCCAACAGTAAACCCAATCAGATCCTGGCCAGGTCACCTTTTTGCAAGGTCCCTTATTGTCTGTTGTCACTGTTTCTCAGGCACCTCCACCTCCATTCTGAGGAGGCACAGAAGCATCAACAGGTTTTCACACACCCCATGTGATTTTAAAACTCTCTAGAGCAGCCTCATGTCCTGGTTTTTCCCAGCCTCAAAACCGAAGTTGATACCAGTTGTCATCACAGCTCCTGCTGTGATGTTTGGTGATTTCATGGGTCACACCCAACAAATTAACCTCTCACCTTCCAAATTTTAAATTTTCTGGAAACTAGGAGATATGTACGTCCAGTCAGTAATCTATAAGTCAGAGTTCATCTACCTTATCACTTTCAAGAAATATATCAACAGCTAATAAATATTAGATATGGAGTATGCTAATAATTCTAAAGAAAAAATTAACAGCCCTAGAAAGAGAAAATCAATTTGTAACCTAACTGCTGCAGTCTCTTACTATTCTATAACTTTTATGCTCCAAGTTTTATATGAGGCCTAGAGTATTTTAATCAAACTTTCTATTTTGAGATAACTGTAGATGTACATGTAGTTTTAAGAGATCCCAGGTATCTTTTACCCTGTTTCTTCCATTGGTAATGTGGGGGTTGGGAGCAAGTATATACATATATATACTGGAAGAATGTGTGTATATATACACATATATAAACACACATTCTTCCAGTTGCTTGCACTTTGTTATGGTGTCTTTGGTTGTACACAAACTTTTTTTTAATGTATTGATCTTTTCTTCTTGGTGTTTTTTTTATATGTTATCACAGCAAGAACTTTAATAAATAATTTTAAATGATCTTCCATAATACATAGTCATAGAAATATCCTCTACATTGTAATATAAATATTTAAAGAATTTCTCTTTATGTTCTGACTTTGACCATATATAATTAATTTTTATAAAATTATAATATAAGGATCTTATTTATTAAAGATTCCATGGTTTTCTTATGGGAGGAGACACCTCCTAGAAGAGGGGAGGGGTGGAGAATCACCAAAGATAGCATGTATGCATCATCTTGGCAACTGGGATGACATGTACATGACGCAGCAACATGAGACACATAGGGCTGGTGGCAAAAGCAAGGGTGGTGATTGGATGGGAGGAACATATCCTCCCATCTACTTCTGCTGCATGGGGAATTACAGTATGGTGTGGTCTTTAAAAGTGAAGTCCATGGAAACACTGTATGCTTTTGCACACCAAACCCCTGGCAGGTGGGGTTCACTAGAGGGATTCCCCATGTCCCTGCCAGAGAACTCCAGGACCTACCTGACCAGGAGTGCAGCAGGTTCTGGTAAGAGGGCAGGGTGGGGAGGCTTTGGGGCTCAGGGAGTGTGGCTGGACTGAAAACCCCATGCCTCATCCTCAGGTGGGAAATAATGACAGCTGCTGCCCACCAACAGCCCACACCAGTGCAGCGGTGTCAGATATGTCCCCAGTGCAGACAGGGGGCAGGCCTACTCCCTCCCTGAGCTCTCTGCTCATGACCAAGAGCATTGCAAGTGCTAGACTGGTAAGAATATGGTGGCAAGGGAAGAGGGATTGGGCCACTGGGTCCTGGAAGGTAGTGCAGCTGGGCATTAAGCCCTGCAATCTTTCCCCATGCATGAAGTCACAGGAAACCACCCTGGTGGCCACCCACCAACCATGATGTGCTCCTCTGGAAGGGGGTGGGGGGCAATCAAGAAACCTGTTGTGTATATTTCAAATTTTAAAAAATCCTTTTTCCTTTCCACTGACCTCTGTCTCCAGAGTTAGTGCCTATGAGTAGTGAGTGGTAGGACCCCACTAGTTGTTCAGTTATAATAGTGGCACCCAAAGTGGGACCTTAGCTTACTTGTAGTAAGTTTACCACCCCCAAGGAGTGAAACTGTGAGGATTTGCAGTTGCTGGGAATTGCTCTTCACACCTGCTAGGGGCATCAGCTTCTTATACATGCCTGACAGGTGAAAAGGAAATAGATCTGGGAAGGGAACAGACTCTGAGAAGGAAGAGGAATCACCTGGGTTTTAGGGCTGCAAGCCAGGGTGTGGATGAGAACTGGCATAGTTTTGGAGAGGCCATTGCTTGGGGTCATTGTTTATGAGATTGGTTGGCAGGAAAACTTGCTTGAGTGCATTTGTTAGAATAATGGACTTTTGGATACAGTTTTCTCTGTAAGTTCCCAGGTTGCCTGGCTTCTTTTGGTCATCGGGTTGGGCCTGTTGTGTATCTGGGCCAGTAGGGCCATACTGGGTAAGTTCCTAGAGGGATCCCACTGGGTAACATTTTATAGAATGGGGCATGTAGAGCCATTATCCAATGTCCAAGGAAGTATTGGTGTATTATTGTAATACTGTGTGGCCTACATACATTTGGATTGTGGGGAAAGGTCACCAATGAATGGTTTTCTAGATTACTGTACAATAATGCAACTGGAATGGTAGCGCCAACAGATGCATAAATGGGACAAAATCTGTTATGTCAAGGCATTTATGTTGTTGCATAATAGGATTTCACTGGAGGCAGAGGTCCACTTAATGGTGAAGAGAAGGAAAGGGGCCTTGAAACTTCTTCCTGATAGTACACAGGAAGAAAAGGAGAATGAGGAAATAGACTTCATTAATGCCCCAAATCCAAGGGAAATAAGGTTTGTAAAAGGAGGATTCCCCCTCTGTTGCCATAAGCTACCCCTGAAATAGAAGCCAAAGGGGCAATGGCCTCACCCAAGTATAAGAAAGGATGAGTGACCTCCTTAAAGATCTATTAGGGCATTTGATTTAGCTGGGGAGCCTTGCTATCCAGAACAAGGCAGTTTCCTTTGAGGCAATACCCTATAGGCAGGGTAAGTCAGGAAGTTTAGCTTGCTGGTTACTATTGGGTCCATACTCCGTTTGGCACTTCAGACTTACTGAATTGGAAGAATTCCAAACCCTCATATAAGGACAATCCTCAGAGAATGTCAGATCTTATTGCCTCCATTTTTGCCTTCTATCACCAAAACTGGGCAGATATACATGTTCTCCTTAACATCCTCTTAACTGCAGATGAGAGATGGCTGGTTATAAATAAGGTTAATGAAGAGACTCAATGCCTCCAAAAGAGAATCCAAATGGGACCCCCAACCCAAGTGGAGCAATTCACTTGACAGAGCATGACAGGAACCCAAATGGTGGGGGCCTAGTCTTCATGGAACATTACAGAAAGTGCATGCTGGAAAGGCTTAAGAAAGGGGTGCCCAAACAAAATAACCTGAATATGGTACAGAGCTTTCACAAAAACCAGATGAAGACACTTCTCAATTTTTAGAAAAGATTTATCACAGCTATAGAAAGCATACTGATGCTGATCCACAAGAACCACAGAATGTGCAGATAGTGAACATGAATTTCCTTGGAACAAGTGCTCTGGATATCAAACACAGATATCTGCTTTCACCACTTCTTTTCTCTTTAATTTAATTTTATTTTAATTATTGTTCAAGTACACTTTTTATTCCCAGCCTAGCCCACCCCGCCAGCCCTCGCCACTTCCCTCCTATTTCCACCCCCATCCCACTTTTTGTCTATGTGTCCTTCATACTTGTTCCTGTAAACACTTCCCCTTTTCCCCTGAAATTCCTTTCCCTCTCCTATCTGGTCATTGTTAGCCTGTTCTCTATTTCAGTGCCTTTGGTTATATTTTGCTTGATTATTTGCTTTGTTCTTTAGGCTCCCGTTAAATTTGAGATCATATGGTGTTTGTTTTTCACTGCCTGGCTTATTTTGTTTAGTATAAGGTTTTCCAGTTTCATCTGTGCTGCCACTGCATAGAATTCCATTGTGCAAATGTACTATAGTTTTTTGATCCATTCATTTACTGATGGGCACCTAGATTGTTTCCAGCACTTGGCTATTGTAACTTGTGCTGCTATGAACATTGGGGTGCATGGATTCTTTTGGATTGGTGTTTCAGGATTCTTCAGATATAATCTTAGTAGTAGAATTGCTGGGTCAAAAGGCAGATCCATTTTCAGTTTTCTGAGAAAATTCCATACTGTTTTCCATAGTGGTTGTACCAGTCTGCAATTCCACCAACAGTGCATTAGGGTTCCCTTTCCACCATAGCCTCTGAAACACTTGTTGTTTGTTGCTTTGTTCCTGGTGGCCATTCTGACTGCTGTGAAATAGTATCTCACTGCGGTTTTAATTTGCATCTCTCTGATAGCTAGCAATACTGTGCATTTTTTCACCTGTCTCTGGATCTTCTGTATGTTCTCCTTGGAGAAGTGTCTGTTCAAGTCTTTTGCCCATTTTTTAAATTGGGTTGCTTGTCTTAGAGTGGAGTCATATAAGTTCTTTCTATATTTTGGAGATTAAACCCTTGTCTGAGGTATCATTGGCAAATATGTTTTCCCATACAGTTGGTTCTCTTTTCATTTTAATACTATTTTCTTTAGCTTTGCAGAAGCTTTTAATTTTGATGAAATCCCATTTGTTTATTCTTTCCTTTATGTCCTTTGCTCTGGGGGACATGTCAGTAAAAATGTTTCTGCGTGAAATATCTGAGACTTTCCTGCCTATGTTCTCCTCTAGGACTTTAATGGTGTCATGACTTATATTTAAATCTTTTATCCACCTTGAATTTATTTTTGTGTGTGGTGTAAGTTGGTGCTCAAGTTTCATTTTTTTACACATAGCTATCCAGTTCTCCCAACACCATTTGTTGAAGAGGCTATTTTTACTCCATTTTATGTTGCTGCCCACTTTGTCAAATATTAATTGACTGTAGAGACTTGGGTTTATTTCTGGGCTCTCTGTTCTGTTCCACTGGTCCTTGTGCCTGTTTCTATGCCAGTATCAGGCTGTTTTGATTACAGTGGCCTTGTAATACGGTTTGGTATCAGGCATTGTGATCCCTCCTACTTTGCTCTTCTTTCTCAAAAATTGCAGCAGCTATTTGGGGTCTTTTATGGTTCCACTTAATTTTTTGAAGTGTTTGTTCTATGTCTGTGAAATATGCCATTGGTACTTGAATAGGTATTGCATTGAATGTGTAAATTGCTTTGGGTAGTATGGACATTTTGATGACGCTAATTCTTCCAATCCATGAACACGGTATGTTTTCACTTGTGTGTTCCTTGAATTTTTTTCTTCAGTGTTGTGTAGTTTTCTGCATACAGGTCTTTTATCTCCTTGGGTAGATTTATTCCTATGTATTTTATTTTTCTTTTTGCTATGTTGAATGGGATTTTTTTTCTTGATTTCTGTCTCCGCTGTTTCATTGTTGGTAAACAAAAATGCCTTTGGTTTCTGAATATTGACTTTGTATCCTGCTGTTTTGCCAAATTCATTTATTAGGTTGAGCAGTTTTTTGGCAGAGTCTATAGGATTTTCTTTGCACACTAACATGTCATCTTCAAACAATGACAGTTTTGTTTCCTCCTTTCCAATTTGGATGCCTTTTGTTTCCTTTTCTTGTCTGATCGCTGTGGCTAAAACTTCCAATACTATGTTGAATAGAAGTGGAGAAAGTGGACAACCTTGTCTTGTTCCTGATCTTAGTGGAAAAGATTTTAGTTTTTGCCCATTGAATATGATGTTGGCTGTAGGTCTCTCATATATGGCCTTCATTATGTTGAGGAATGCTCCCTCTATTCCCACTTTGCTGAGTGTTTTTATCATAAATGGGTGCTGTACCTTATCAAATGCTTTTTCCACATCTATTGATATAATCATGTGTTTTTTGTTTTTGCTTTTGTTTATGTGGTGTATTATATTTACTGATTTGCGAATTTTTAACCATACTTGCATCTTTGGGATGAATCCCACTTAGTTGTGGTGTATGATCTTTTGAATGTATTGTTAGATGTGGTTTGCCAATATTTTGTTGAGGATTTTAGCATCTATGTTCATCAGTAATGTTGGCCTAAAGTTTTCTTTCTTTCTTGTGTTTTTATCTGGTTTTGGGATTAGAATGATGCTGGCTTCATAAGAGTTTGGGAGTCTTCCATCATTCTGGATTTTTTTAAATAGTCTTTGAAGGACAGGGGTTAGCTCTTCTTTAAATGCTTTGTAGAATTCTCCTGTGCTTTCACCACTTCTATTGAACATGGTATTGGAAGTCTTAGCTACAGCAATCAGATAAGAAAAAGAAATAAAAAGCATCCAAATTGGAAACAAGCAAGTACAACTGTCATTGTTTGCAGATGTTGTTGTAGTATACATAGAAAACCCTATGGACTCCACCAGAAAACTACTCAACCCATTAAGTGAATATGACAGAAGAGTGGGACATAAAGTCAATATTCAGAAATTGAAGGCATTGTTGTATACCAACAATGAAATATCAGAAACAGAAATCAGGAAAAAAAATCCCATTTGTAATAGCAACAAGAATAATAAAGTACCTAGGTGTAACCCTAACCAAGGAAAAAACTACACACTGAAGAAAATCCTGAAGAAAGAAATTAAGGAAGAAACAAATAAATGTAAGAATATACTATGTTCATGGATTGGACAAACCAATATCATCAAAATGTTTATATTACCCAAAGCAATGTATAGATGCATCACAATCCCTATTATAATCTAATTATATATTTCAGATATAGAAAAAACACATCAAAAATTTATATGAAACCACAAATGCCCCAGATAGTTTCAGCAGTTGGAGAAAGAAGAACAAAGTAGGAGGGATCACAATACCTGATGTCAAACTATGCTACAAGTCTACTGTAATCAAAAGAGTCTGGTACTAGCATAAGAACAGACACAAAGATCAATGGAACAGAATAAAGAGCCAAGAAATAAACCCAAGACACTATGGTCAATTATGTGTAAGGTCAATTTGATAAAGGGAACAGAAGCTAAAATAGAGTAAAAATGGCCACTTCAACAAATGTTGGGACTGCTGGACAGCTACATGCAAAAAAATGAAACTAGACCACCAACTTACACCATACACAAAAGTAAACTGAAGATTGATAAAAGACTTAAATATAAGTTGCAACACCATAAAAGTCCTAGTGGAGAACATACAGAGGAAAATCTCAGGAATTCCATGCAGCAATATTGTCACTGACATGTCCCCTAAAGCAGGGGACCTAAGGGAAAAAATAAACAAATGAGAATTCGTTAAAATAAAAAGCTTCTGCATGGCTAAAAAAATCAGCAAAATGAAAAGGAAACCAACCATACAGGAAAATACATTTGCAAATGCTACCTCAGACAAAGGTTTGATCTCCCAATTATATAAAAAACTCATATGACTCTATTCTAGGCAGACAAACAGTCCAACTACAAAAGGGGAAAGAACCTAAATGGATACTTCTCCAAGGAGGACAAACAAAGGGTCTATAGTTGTATGAAAGGATGCTCAGCATCACTGGCCATCAGAGAGATGTAAATTAAAATCACAGTGAGATACAACTTCATACCAGTGAGAATGGCCATCATAACCAAATCAACAAACAACAAGTGCTGGCAAGCTTGTGGAGAAAAGGGAACCCTGGTTCAGTATTGGTGGGAGTGCAGATTGGTGCTGTCAGTGTGGAAAACAGTATGGAATTGCCTTTTGATCCAGTGATCCCAAGTGCTGAAATTATACCCTAAGAACCCTGAAACACCAATCCAAAAGGACCTACGAACCCCAATGTTTGTAGCAGCACAATTTACAATAGCCAAGTGTTGGAAGCAACCTAAGTGCCCATCAGTAAATGAGTGGATAAAAAACTGTGGTACATTTACACATTAGAATACTATCCAGCAAAAAAAAAAAGGAGCTCCTATCCTTCACAACACCATGGATGGAACTGGAGAGCATTACACTAAGTAAAATAAATCTCTTTTTTTTTATGGTATTAAAGTTCACTCTTCCTCACAATATAACGAGTTAACACTTTTCAATGTAGATATCATTATATAATATTTCATGTAGGCCAGACACTTTTACATGCTTTAAAATATTTACTCATTTAATTTTTGCAATAATGCTGTGATGTAGATACCAATTTTGTGTTTATTTCACAGCTGAGCAAACTAAAGTACAAAAAAGTTAAATAATCTTGGAAAAGTCATATGGCATGTAAGAAGCATGTGGTTATATGAACTTTGTTTTGAACTACATTTAACCACAAAATCAAGGTCAGATAGCATTTGCTTTCAAGGGATATAGCAAACTATAATTTTGCATATTGGTGGGTTTTAATGTCTTATTGGAACACAAGCTAGCTTATTCATCTGCATATTGTCCATGGTTTCTTTCAAACTACTACAGCAAAATTGAGTAATTTTGACATGGTCCTTGAAACTAAAATAGTTATTATTCTGGACATTTACAAAAAGCAAGTTATCAAGTCCTACTGGAGAATAAGAAATGTGTCCTAAATGTGTCCTAAAATCAGTCTTCTTAAGTGAAAATGTTTCCCAAGCATGAGAAGTTGTGTTTGCACAGGTGGTGTATGCCCCTTTGTGAAACTGCTGATGTAAGGATAGGTACAAAACAGTCTTACACTTACCTTCAATGTAGTTTAACAGAATCCTTGGACATAGAATGTTGTAATTTAAAGGATCTTAGAGATTGCCCTCATTCTGTGAGTAGGGTACTTAGAACCAAGGTATTGAATATACAAAAACTAGTGAAAGAAACACACTAGACTTTTGATTCTTTTCAAACTTTGGCTCAACAGAGTAAGTATAAGGAGCCCAGAATAAATCTAAAACTGGGTTCTGGCCAAGATGGAGGCATAGGTAGAGACCCTTCACTTCCTAGCACAAACAAAAGGAAAATAACAACCAATCTAAAATCAGTAAACAACCAAAGCACCAGAAAATCAAACTGCCTGGAACTCCAACAACAAAGGAATTAAAGAAAAAAATCAACCAAAACAACCAGACCAGTTAGGCAGCTGACCACACAGGCCAACTCAGAAAAACTGCAGCTACAAGGTGGACCTTGAGGGCAGGGATGCCTGCTGAGCACAGCATGCTGCACAAGAGGGGATGACTTAAGGGGACTCAGATGTGGCTGTGGGTGGTAGGAGAAGCTCCCAGTCTCACATGAGAGTCCGTTGAAATTGCGCTAGAGATGATGAGCATGCAAGCCACACTGTTCCCTCTCTGGCACCTCCCCCACAGGCAGCACCCCAGTGTAGCAAATAGGGTTGCCCTGCCCAGGTGAATACCTAAGGTCCTGCACCTTTACAACCTATCAGCTGCACGAAGACAAAGAAATATGTCCCAAGTGAAAGAACAGAGTAAAGCCTCAGAAAGAGAGCTAAGTGAGGAGGAGATCACCAACCTATCTGATGGAGAATTTAAAGCCCTGGTAATCAAAATGCTCACAGATCTGATTGAGTTCAGTCAGAAAATTAAAAAACAAATGAATGATACCCAAAGTGAAATAAAGCAGAATGTTCAGGGAACTAACAGTGACAGGAAGGAAATCAGAACTCAAAGCAATGATTCGGAACAAAAAGAAGAAATAAACATCGATCCAGAACAAAATGAAGAAACAAGAATTTGAAAAAGTGAAGAGACTCTTACAAACCTCTGGGACAACCTGAAATGTTTCAATATCTGAATTACAGGGGTGTCAGAAAGAGAAGAGGAACAGCAAGAAATTGAAAATTTATTCGAACACATAATGAAGGAAAACTTTCCTAATCTGGCAAAAGAAATTGACCTCTAGGAAGTCCAGGAAGCCTGGAAAGTCCCAAAGAAGTTGGACCCAAAGAGGAACACACCAAAACACATCATCATTAATTCACCCAAGATTAAATATAAAAAGAGAATCCTAAAGGAAGCAAGAGGAAAGGAGAGAGTTACCTACAAAGGAGTGCCTATAATGCTATCAGCTGATTTCTCAGAATAAATCTTGCAGGCAACAAGGAGCTGGAAAGAAGTATTCCAAGTTATGAAAGGCAAGGACCTACATCCAAGATTACTCCATCTAGCAAGGCTTTCATTTAGAATGGAAGAGCATTCCATTCTAAATCGCTTTCCAGATAAGGTCAAGTGAAAGAAGTTCATCATCACCAAGCCATTATTATATGAAATGTTAAAGGGACTTATCTAACAAATAGAAAAAGACAAAAATCTACGAACAATAAAATGACAACAAACTCATAACTATCAACAACTGAACCTAAAAAATGAGAAAAACAATGAAAACAAAAACTAAGTAAATAACCAGAACAGGAACAGACAGAATCAGAGAAATGGACATCACACAGAGGGATTTCAGTGGGGAGGGAAAAGGGAGGAATGGGGGGAAAGGTACAAGGAAGAAGAAGTGTGGTTAGTAGGCATAGGTATATGGGGAGAGATAAAAATGGTATGGGAAACAGAGGACTCAAAGAACTTATATGTACCACCCATGGACATGAACTAAGGGGGGACATAAACTAATGCTGGAGGGTTGGCGGGGGCAGGGTGGAGGGGAGATAGAGGGGGGATATTGGGAAAACTGTAATTGCATAATCAATAACAATATTTTTAAAAAATCTAAAACTGATGTTTAATACATTATTTGAGATTACATGAAATATTCACTCAAAGGATTAATTAGAAAGTCTGGATATAGCCAGTTTTAACATGTGAATAGATGCCCACTTTGTGTTTTATTTAAACATCGGCTTGCTGTGGTAGATGTGCCTTGTTTTCAGTCTGCTTTGTGCATAGTTGTTGGAAAGATCAATTACAAGACAGTAGGATTTTACATGCAGATAATCAGGGCTAGGTAAAAACTTCCTCTAACTGTCATTGGAGACTCTCATATCTTTACCTCAGGTAAGTTTGGAAAAGTGTGATAATAGTTTCAAAAAGCTTAACTAAAAGAAATATCCATGTTTTCTTTAAAAAATAGTTTTATTTTCAGCCATAGAATATTTCACATTCAGAAAATTCTCAATGTGCATATAATTTCACAAATCTACTTTGAGTTCATCAAAATAAAAATGTTCTCTAATGCCAATCCTCTTTATATAAATGATGAGTATTTCTTCCTTGACAAGATTGAAATAAATTTTGCTTACAATATGGGACTTATCAGTCATTCAAAATTTAGGTGCACAATTTAGCATTGCTCTATAACCCATCTTTCAAAGACTTTACCATAATAGGGCATAAATGGAAAATATAAATGGTTTATATTTTCCATTTTCTGAATTTAGCAATTATTTCAAATAATTTTATTTCATTTATTCATCATCAAGTTCCATTTTATATATCTTTTCTTTTATTTTTATATCATTTATTATTTTTGTAGAACCTTTTACAGTTGTTCCTACTTTTCTCCCCTTCACTTTCCTCACTGAGTCCCATCCTCCCTCCACTCCAAGGCAATCCTTGAGTTCTTGTCCATGTCCTTGGGCTGTGCATAAATGTTCTTTGGTTAATCTCTTCACCATCTTTCATCCTATTCCCCTCTTTTTCCAGCAGCTGTCAGTATGTTTTATGTATTAGCTTCTGTTACTATCTAGTTCGTTAGTTTATTGTGTTCATAAGATTCTACATATGAGATCAGGTAGTATTTTTCTTTTACTGATTGTTTTATCACTTAGCATAATTTTCTCCTGGCCCATCCATACTGTTGCAAAATGTAAGAGTTTCTTCCTTATTTTAAGTATATTTTACTGGCTATGCTATTACAGTGTCTCAATATTTTTCTCCCCTTTATCCTCCTTTTGTTCTGCATCCTCCAACCCTCCAGTCTTCTCCTCCCACCTTAGTACATGTCCATTGGTTGTACATATATGTTCTTTTGCTTCTCTGTTTCCTATACAAATCTTAACCTCCCTCCATCTATTTTATGCCAGCAATTATGCTTCTTATTCCCTGTACCTGTCCCCACTATTCTCCCCCCTCCCCTTCCCCACCAATAACCCTCCATGTGATCTCCATTTCTGTGATTCTCTTCTTGTTCTAGTTGTTTGCTTAGTTTTTGTTTTTGTTTCTTAGGTTCAGTTGTTGATAGTTATAAGTTTGTTGTCATTTTACTGTTCGTAGTTTTTGATCTTGTATTTCTTAGATAAGTCCCTTTAACATTTCATATAAGGGCTTCATGATGATGAACTCCTTTAGCTTGACCTTATCTGGGAAGCACTTTCTCTGCCCTTCCATTGCTAAGTCATATCTTTTCTGGATAGAGTAATTTTGGATGTAGGTCCCTGCCTTTCATGATTTAAAAATGTCTTTCCAGCCCCTTCTTGCCTGTAAGGATTCTTTAAAAAAATCAGCTGATAGTCTTATGGGCACCCCTTTGTAGGTAACTCTACCCTTTCCTATTGCTGCATTTAAGATTCTTTCTTTATCTTTAATCTTTGGGTAACTTAATTATGATGTTCCTTTTTGTGTTCCCCCTTGGGTTCAGTTTCTTTGAGACTCTCTGAGCTTCCTTGACTTCCTAGAAATCTATTTCCTTCACCAGATTGGAGAAGTTTTCCTTCATTATTGGTTCAAATAAGTTTTCAATTTCTTGCTGTTCCTCTTCTCCTTCTAGCACCTCCATCATTTGGATATTGGAGCACTTAAAGTTGTCCCACATGTTCAAAAGCTTCTCCTCATTTTTTTGGATTCTTATTTCTTCATTCTCTTCCAGCTGGATGTTTATTTCTTCCTTTTTTTCTAAGTCATTGATTTGAGCCCCAGTTTCCTTCCCTTCACTGTTGGTTCCCTGTATATTTTGCTTTATTTCACTTTGTGTAGTCTTCATTTCTTCCTTCATCATGTGACCAATCTCAGTCAATTCTATGAGCATCCTTTGCATCCTCTGTTTTGAACTCTGCATCAGATTGGTTGTCTATCTTCTCATCCCTTAGCTCTTTTTCTGGAGTTTTGATCTTTTCTTTCATTCCAGTCATGTTTCTTTGTGTTGGCACACCTATTATGTTGTAAGGGGGAGGAGCCATAGGTATACACTAGGACAGGACAACCCTCCTCTGCTGCATTATGGCACTTTCTGTGGGGGAGGGAAGAGTCAGAGAGGGAATAATGCCACTCTAGCCCCACTATTCAACAAACTCTCCTGTGAGACTGGGAGTTGCTACCACCTTCACCATCCCTACAGTATATACAGCTAGAGGTTTTGAGTCTTTAGTTTCCTGTTCAGCCAGCCTGCCTTGGCTGCCCAGTCCTCCATCCTCCACTCTTCCTACCAGTCCAGATGAGTGTTTCTTTAACTCCTGGGTTGTTGAATTTCCATGCAGTTTGATTTTCTGGCAGTTCTGGTAGCTTATTGTTTTTAAATTGTTATTTTTCTTTTGGTTGTGCAAGGAAGTGAAATGTTTCTACTCCTCTGTCTTTCCTGGAACTCAGAGTCTCTTCTTTTTTACCCCTGCATAGTTTCTATTGTGTAAATGTACTACAGACTTTTAACCACTCATCCACTAATGAACACCAAGGCAGTTTCCAAATCTCAGCTATTGTTAATAGTGCTGCTATAAACATAGGGGTGCATATATTTTTTGTATAAGTGTTTTGGGATATATTCCCAGAAGTAGAATCTCTGGGTCAAAAGGGAGTCCCATCTTTAATTTTTTTCCCTAAGAAAAAGTAATTTTTAACATTTTCCATAATAATTATAAAAGCATGCATTGAGTGGGTGATGATTTTAATATGTTTTTCTTTTTTATTGTTGTTCAGTTACAGTTGTTCTAATTCTTACCCCATTGCTATCCCCCTCCCTGCCCACTCCCCTAGCTCCCACAGTCAATTCCACGCTGTTGTCCATGTCCCTGGGTATTTTATACACATTCCTTAACTAGACCCTTCCCTTTCTTTCCACCATTACCCTCTTCTCCCCTACCCTCTGGTCACTGTCAATTTATTCCTTATTTCCATGTCTCTGGTCCTGTTTAATTTTTTAAGGATACGCCATACTATTTTCCACAGTGGCTGCACCAATCTGCATTCCCACCAACAGTGCACTAGGGTTCCCTTTTCTCCACATTCTTTCCAACAATTGTTGTTTATTTATTTATTAATGGTAACTATTCTGACAAGTGTAAGGTTTATCCATGAACCCACAGGACTGAGGTTTTAATTTTAATTTCTCTGATGATTAATGAAGTTGAGCATTTTGTCACATTTCTGTGGGCCCTCTGTATGTCCTCTTTGGGTCATTTCCCCATTTCTTAATTGGGTTGTTTGTCCTCCAGTCATTGAGTTGTATTAGTTTATTGTATATTTTGGAGATTAAACCTTGTAAGATGTATCATTGAGGAAAAGTTTCTCCCATAGAGTGGGTTCTGTATCCACCTTGCTGATGGTTTCCTTAGCTCTACAAAAGTTTTTAATTTGATGCAGTCCCAATTGTTTATTTTCTTCTTTGTTTCCAGTGCCTTCAGAAATATATTGTCAAACATATTTCTTTTTTTCTTTTTTAATTGATGTTCAAGTATAGTTGTCTCCATTTTCTTCCCACCACTCCCCCAACCCTAGTTATCCTTGCCTCCCACCCTCAATCCTGCTCCCTTTTGGCTTTGTCCATGGGTCCTTTATACATGTTCCTTGACAACTCTTCTCCCTTCCCCTCCCCCTGCATTATCCCATCCTATCTCTCCTCTGGTTACTGTCAGTTTGTTCCTAATTTCCATGTCTCTGGTTATATTTTGCTTGTTGTTTGTTTTGTTGATTAGGTTCCACTTATAGATGAGACCATGTGTCATTTGTCTTTCACTACCTGGCTTATTTCACTTAGCATAATGCTCTCCAGATCAATGTTGAATATTTGAGATTTAACTCCCTATTTTTTTCTTCTATGATTGTTATGGGTTTTTTATAATTTATATTTGTCTTTTATTCATTTTGAGTTTATTTTTGTGTATGGTGTAATTAGTGGTCCAATTTCATTTTTTTGCTATACCAGTCCAGTTTTCCTAATACTATTTATTGACAAGACTGTTGCTCCATTGTAGCTCTTGCCACTTAACTCAAATATCAATGGATCATACAGGCATGAGTATATTCAGGTTCATTGTTCTCTATCATTGATCTATATTACAGTTTTATATCAGGAGTTGTGATACCTCTATCTTTGTTCTTCTTTGACAAGATTCCTGGGGCTATTTGAGGTCTTTTTTCATTCCATATGCATTTTGGGGGTATTTGTTTTAGTTCTGTTAAGTATGTCATTGGTATTTTAATAAATATTGTGTTGAATGTATAGATTGCTTTGGCTAGAATGGCCATTTCAATGATGTTAATTCTTCTCATCCATGAACACAGTATATGCTTCCACGTATTTCTATCTTCCTTGATTTCTTTGTTCATTGTTTAATGAAAATACTAAATTAGATAAACCTAAAAAGTACATTGACCATAAAATATACTTTTGTCTCATGCAGAATATTTGCATTGGCACAAAAGGGATATTCTTGTAGGAACCTGTTACTAATACAAAACTCTAATCCTTCCATCACTAAAGCATGGGTCTATCTTTCTCACTGTATGGGCTATGTAAAAAAAACCATCCCTGAAACCACAGGACAATAAACTACATTCTAATTATATTCAATAAACTTCCCTGGAATGCTGTGTCATACAGCATGGTTAACTCTTAAGTCTTTTCAAGATCAAGTACACTACCAAGATATTGTCAGTCTACATTTCTGTAGCTAAAATTTAATTTTGGTATTATATCATGTTTTATATTGATTATATTAATACTCTGTCTTCTCATATTTATTTGTTGGTAATTATAAGCCCTATCTTATCATCTTAGTTACTACTTTTTGACCACAGTGGCCCATCTCAGATATGTTAATATTTTTGTGCACAAAATATTATTTGAAAATTATATTTAGTCCTGGATGGTTTAGCTCAGTGGATTGAGCATGGGCTGTGAACCAAGGGGTCACCAGTTTAATTCCCAATCAGGGCATAGGCCTGGGTTGTGGGCCAGGTCCCCAGTGGGAGCCACATGAGAGGCAACCACACATTGATGTTTCTCTCCCACTCTTTCTCCCTCCCTTCCTCTCTCTCTAAAAATAAATTTTAAAAATAAAATTATATTTAATAATTTAATACATCAACCTCCATTAAATATCTATAATAAGCAAAAATATATCATGCTTTAGTTGATGATTTTGTTAACAGTTATCTTTTTTAAAGCTAAAAGAGAGGGTGGTTCATGTCAGAATGAACTTACTTATCATCTGCGTTTTCCTGTATCTCACACAAATCCACAGATTCAAGAGGAGATGTCATGCTGACAAGTGGAAGTGGCAGCCCCCAGTGGCACAGAAAGCAGGTGTCATGATTAGACTTGACAGCTTGAATTTAGAACTCTAAAAGGAAAGATAAAGGGCAAGGAGTCTGTGACATGGAAGAAATGGAATTGATGTTGGTAGAAAGGTGCTGGTGTGGAGTAACTAGGACTGGTGCAAGGAACTATTGTCAGGGCATGGGGACAAGTAAATATGTCAGTGTTCTTGTTTCCATTACTGTATTCCCATGAACTAAAAGAAAGGCACAATTGATAGTGCACACACTCCTATTTTGTTATTTGAGCAGTTTATCTATTTTCTTTTTTTTTAATAACCATGATTTTTTTTAACTAACCACTAGAGTTAAGTTTTGGGACATAAATATTACAACAAAGAGAGACTGAAATTCTAATTTACCAACTACATTTTCATTTGGCTATTACATGGGGTATATATTTCCTAGTGGAACACAGATAGAGTAGAAAATATTTTCAAACAGAATGTTTAGGGCCTGCTATTTTATGAATTTAAAACATGTCCAGAGTTGGAATACATGAAACCTCAAAGTTTGCAAAAATTAAAATTTATAATGTATGGCACAATCCATGCAATTTAAATTTCATAAGAAATAAACAAATTTGGAGAGGATCCAAGATGGAGGCATAGGTGGTCGCACTGTACCTCCTTGTGCAACCAAAACTAAGGACAACAAGAATTTACAAACAAAAAAACAACCAGAACAGAGAGAAATGAACCCAACGGAAGTCTGAATACCATACATCCAGTCCGGTAAGGAGGGGAGGAATCGGATGCCTACAGAGAGGGGTCTAGGGGTGCCAGCAGGAAATATCGGTGGCTGGCAGATGCACGAGCAGGGTGCCGACCACAGACCACAGACCGCAGCTGACAGACCAGTGGCAAACCCTGGGCATGGGAGGCAACCAGCAGACTCAGTGAGGTGCGCAAGGCAGCTGGCTGTCCGCAGCCACACATTCGCGCACAGAACCTAGTGAAAACCAGCAGCGCAACACAGACCATGCATCCCAGGGACCCAGCACCGGGAAAAAAAGCCTGAAGGCACCGATTAAAAATACCTGTGGAAGTTGAGGCTGGGAGATTCTATCAGCCTCACAGGAGGTTCCTTGGAGAAACCCACAGAGTCTGAGAGAGTGCACAAGCCAGCACCAGAGGGCCAGCACCAGAGGGGACCAATTTGCTTGTGGGAAGTGGCAAGGGGGACTGGAGTCCTGGTGAGAGCTGAGCGGGCGCCATTGTTCCTTCTCGGACCTCGCCCCCACATACAACGTCACAACCCAGCAACTGAGGTGTCCCACCCTGGTGAACACCTAAGGCTCCATCCCTCATATGTAACAGGCATGACCAGACCAAAGGAAAAAAATAAAATTAAATTAAAAAGATGGCTCAAACAGAGTTAAAAGCCCCAGAGCCAATTTTGTTAAGCAACCGAGAAATGGCCAACCTATCAGATGCACCGTTCAAAGCACTGGTGATCAGGATGCTCACAGAATTGGTGGACTTTGGTCATAAATTAGATGAAAAAATGCAGATTACAATAAGTGAAATGAAGAAAAATGCACAGGGAATCAATAGTGATGGGAAGGAAACTAGGACTCAAATCAATGAAAGGGACCAGAAGGAGGAAAGGAACAACCAAAGAGAAAAGAATGAAGAAACAAGAATTCAAAAAAATGAGGAGAGGCTTAGGGACTTCCAGTACACCTTTAAATGTTCCAATATCTGAATTATAGGGGTACCAGAAGGGGAAGAGGAAACACAACAAGTGGAAAAGTTATTTGAACAAATAATAAAGGAGAATTTCCCCAATCTGGCAATGGAAATAGACTTCCAGGAAGTCCAGGAAGCTCAGAGAGTCCCAAAGAGGTTGGACCCAAGGGGGAACATGCCAAGGCACATCGTAATTACATTAGCCAAGGTAAAAATGAAGGAGAGAATTCTAGAAGCAGCAAGAGATAAGGAGGCAGTAACCTACAAAGGAGTTCCCATCAGACTGTCAGCTGATTTCTCAAAAGAGACCTTGCAGGCAAGAAGGAGATGGAAAGAAGTGTTCAAAGTCGTGAAAGGCAAGGACCTACATCCAAGAATACTCTATCCAGCAAAGCTTTCATTTAGAATGGAAGGGGAAATAAAGTGCTTCTCAGATAAGGCCAAGTTAAAGGAGTTCATCATCACCAAGCCCTTATTATATGAAATGTTAAAAGTACTTATCTAAGAAAAAGAAGATAAAAAAATATGAACAGTAAAAAAAAAACATCAAACTCACAGTTAGTAACAAGCACACCTAAAACAAAAGCAAACTAAGCAAACAAAAAGAACAGGAGTGGAACCACAGAAATGGAGATCACATGGAGGGTTAGCAATAGGGCAGTGGGAGGAGGAGAGAGGGGGAAAAGATATAGAGAATAAGTAGCATAGACAATAGGTAGAAAATAGGGGAAGGACAGGAATGGTGTGGGAAATGTAGAAGTGAAAGAACTTATGACACATGGACACGATCTAAAGGGGGGAATGTGAGTGGGAGGGGGTGGGTAGGGGAGAGGGGAGTGAAGGGGGAGAATGGGACAACTGTAATAGCATAATCAATAAAATATATTAAAAAAGAAATAAACTAATTTAATTACATTGTTAGAAGTCCTTTTACTAAACATAAATATATAGAAATATATTGTATATCTATTCTGTATCCATTATTATCATTCATTTGAAAACATATGTGTGAGGATCCAAGATGGGACAGGAATAAGTAGAAGCAACACTAACCCTTTCTCAGGACCAATCTGGAATTACAACTCAATTACAGAGAAAGCATCCTGAATAATCAACTGAACACCAGCAAGAGAAAAGATTTATAACCGGGGACACACCAAAGAAACAACTTCACAATGATGAGACTGGTACAGAATGCAGAAAAGGCACAAGGGCACTGGCTGGGCTCCCACAAGTGGCAGCTGAAATCCTGGAGAGATATTTCAATAGCCAGGGTGGTTCCCTTTGAGAAGTGTGGAGTCTAAATCCCAAGCTGTGTTCCCACCATACAGCACCACAGCCAGACAGGAACACAGATAAGATCCAGCTGTGAAAAGCAGCAAGATTTCTGTCTTCCAGACAGAGATGTCTAGAGATATCAAGAGCCTTGTAAAGGGCCAACAAACAAAATTTCATTTCAGCCACTTACCTTGGGCTCTAGCAGAGTGAGGGCAGAGTGGACTAGAGACATTTGATGAGAGTCTAGAGTTAGTGGCTCCGAGGACAGAACTGAAGGAACAACCTCCAGGATCCCTGTGTTGAGTCATTCCCCATACTAAAGAAGCCATCTTTCTCAAGCAGAGTACTCCTCCAAGTGGCATCAGACTGAGGAGAAGCAATAGGCCACCCACAGGAATTACTTGCCCCACCCTGTGGTGCTTGAGTTGGGCTGCTGATTACAGCCTGAGGCTATATAACTGACCAGCTTAACAAATAAGGCAAAAAATACAAAGAAGCAGCCAAAATGAGAAGACAAAGAGACAGACCCCAAATGAAAGAATGACAGAATTTTTCAGAAAAATTAGATGAAATAGAAAAAAAACAATTCGTCAGATATAGAGTTCAGAGTAATGATTATAAGGAAACTCACCACTATGAAAAAAGACATAAACCCATAAAAAGTGACCAATCAGAAATCAAGATTACAATATCAGAAATAAATATTACAATGGAAGGAATAAACAGTAGGTTAGATGAAGCAGAGGATTGAGTCAGTGATTTGGAAGACAAGGTAAGAAAAAACACCAAAGCAGAGCAGCAAAAAGAAAAAAGAATTTTAAAAAATGAGAGCTTAAGAAACATTTTTTGATGATATGAAGAGTAACAACATCTGCATCATGGGAATACCAGAAGAAGAAGAGAATGAACAAGGGATCAAGAACCTATTTGAAGATATTATGACTGAAAACTTCCTTAATCTGGTGAAGGAAAAAGACACACAAGTCCAGGAAGCTAAGGGAGTCCCAGAAGTTAGACCAAAAGAGGCCTACACTGAGACACATCATAATTCAAAGACAAGGCTTAAAGACAAGGAGAGAATCCTAAAAGACACATGAAAAAGTAGGGACTTACCTACAAGTGAACACCAATTAGACTAGCATGTGATTTCTCAACAGAAACGTTTCAGGCCAGAGAGGAATGGCATGAAATATTGAAGGTGATGAAAAGCAAAACCCTACAACCAAGGCTACTTTACCCAGCAAGTCTATCATTTACAATCAAAGGAGAAATAAGGAGTTTTCAAGACAAGAAAAAGCTGAAGGAGTTTGTTAATGCCAAACCAGTACTGCAACAAATGTTAAAAGACTTGAAGGAGGAGGAGGAGGAGGGACAGGGAAACAGTCTAACAATAAAATGACACTACATGTCTCTGTCAATAAGCACCTTAAATGTAAATGGCTTAAATGTTCTGACCAAAAGACATAGGATAGCTGAATGGGTAAGAAAACAAAACCCATATATGTGTGGCCTCCTAGAGATCCATCTCCAATCAAAAGATACAGACTAAAAACAAAGGGTTGGAAAAAAGATACTTCATGCAAATGAAATAGAAAAAAATCTGAGGGAGCAGAATTTATATAAGACAAAATATATTTTAAAACCAAGACTATAGTAAGAGACAAAGAAAGATACTACGAGTCCCAAGATGACAGTGAAGTAGGCAGGAGATGAGACCACTTGCTCATGCACCCATCTGGGACACTGAGCTGATCTTCCAAAAAAACAATGAACAGTCAACAGAATCTTAGCTGATACGAAGTTTGGTAGCCAAAGTGTGCAGAGGATCCTCCAAAATGGGTGGTAAGGAGGTTTTATAGGTGAAAAGGGAAAGTCCCCAGGCATAGCACCAGAAACCATGGCTGCCATGGGGACAACATTGGAGTAGAGCCTGGTCAGGAATGGCAGCCTAGTGGCTCCCTCTGCTCCCAGGGTGGGGAAACTACTATGTGCCAATGGTGACTTGAATTCACAAAGTAGTCAAAGAGAAATAGGCCACACACATTCACACAGCTAGTTGCTCACCCTAACTGGGATGGCGGTCACTGGCAGTGACATTGCCAGAGAGTGGGGGGATTCTGGCTGCACCCAAAGCTGAGGGAAGAAGAGGGCCACAACTGGCCATGACTGAGAAAGACTTTTGACCGTCCAGAGTGTTGGAGTGTGTAGATAGCCAGGCAGTGGCTCAGAGTAGCAGCAGTGCCCAACAGGGATGGTTTTCAAAGAGGGAACTGAAGTGTGCTAAGCAGGGACTATGCATATGAGCTGCCTAGTCAACAAGGAGGGAGGATTGTGGGTGCAGTTTGCTCCCAATCGGTGCACCTGGCAAATTAATCAAAGGTGTGCAAAGCAAGGTGATTTCTCAGCCCCAGCCTGGAGCAGTGGCACAGGGTGGAGAGTGTGGGAAGCAGAGTGCTGTGAGGGCAGTGGGCTGGAAACTGTGCACCTGTTATTATAGGCCAGACTGAGCCCCCTTACTTGGCAGAACCACCAGGGAAGGGGACAATTGGGCCCAGTCTCCTTATGCAAGAGCAGGGGTAAGATCTAAAAAACCTGATGGGCAGGCTTAACAACCAGCAGGGGTCTCCCTTCCCCCTCCTTGGAAGAGTAAGACAGCAAGATTAATGCCTAAAAGGGCCTATTTTCAACTCCCCACAGGGAAGAAAAGTAGACTGTAACCTATGGTCTTATTTCACGGAGGCCATCAAAGCAGCAAGTTAAGAAAGGGTACAACAAGGGGGATTCAGGGCACCACCCAGACTTGGCTTGCACACAGAGCTTCAGACTACACCAAGCATGAGAGAGCTGACACTTTTACAAAGATTGACCCCTGCCCCCCATGAAACAGATAACTATTTAAGCGGAAGCTATACATTATTAGAAATAAACTGGGACAGACTAAAATGGGAGGTGTAGGAGCAGGGGGGAAAGCACCCACAATTTTCCTGAGATACTGCACAGTGCCTCACCAGCAAGAATCAGAGGCCTCACCCTATTGATTGCAACAAAACCTCCCTCTAGAGACTGGGGGAGTAGACACAGGCAGTGTTGCTAGAAGATAGATGACCCACCCAGGACCTGGAAGAAAACCAGAGACAGATCCAGAAAGAAGTCAGAAAGAAAACACCAAGAACTGAGATGAATTTCACCTTGCTCTTCATCAAAACTTGCATGATTTATTTGTTTCTCTTCTTTTCTTTCTTGCTTCCTTTGATACAGCATTTTAATTTTTCTTCTTTCAATTCACTAATATTCAAAATAATTCACTATGCTTAGTCTTTTATGTTTTATTCTTTTTATTCAGACTGTATACTTTTTATATTATTGTTATCCTAACTCCCACACAGCACCCGTCCCTGATCTTACTCCATTTTTCCATCTTCCTGACTTTTCTTACTGTTGTAATCTTTATTTTCTCTGACACTAAGCCATGTTCCTAACCCTCTCAATATTTCTCCTCCATCTAACTTCCCATAAACACTCTTCTTTCTTACGTCAGCTCACATTCTTTTTCCCCTCTTATAATAGTCTTATTTCCTTTCCACCTTTATAAACTGTGGCTAGTTGGGTGAAATACCAGTTATTCCTGTACATGTCCAATGGAGCCCTTATATCATCTGTCACAACATCTGTTACTACACAACTGCTGTGGTTTTATGGCAATTTTGCTACCATTGGTCCAACGTGTTTTTAATTTTATTTTGAACCTCATAGTATACACTTCCTTTATCTTACCTCATTTTTGCCATTGCCCTTCAATGTTTTACTTATGCTTTAAATTTTTCCCCTCCCTTTCTTTGCCTTAGTTTTATCCCTACTCTTATTAATTCTCCTCACTCTTCCTGCTCAAAAGCATGTTCCCCATTTTTAGTCATCTCATATTCCCTTTGTCTTACATTATACTATTTTTAATCTCTCCTCAACTTTATTAATCTTTCCTCAATTGTGGTAGGGGTTTCTTTTTGCTGGGATATGTTTGGTTATCTGGTAATACTGCATTGTTAACCAACACCTGTACAAAACCATTCAAGATCAGGTGAGAGTTGTGACTACCAATAAGCCCACTAGAGACCCCACTGAAAAAGAAGCCACCAACAAGCAGAGCCCAAGTACAACAAGATAACCCACATGAAAGCAAGAAAGGGAAACCTTAGAGCATCTAGACAAGGAGATCACAGAGACTACACCACGAGTCTCAGAACTCCTACCACATAAGTCAACACCATGAAACAAGCAGGAAAAACAGAGCTTTGTGAGACACAGACAAACAAAAAGAGTCACCTAAAATAAGAAGACAAAGAACAAACTGCCAATCAAAAGTAATGGAAGAATCCCCAGTAAAAGAACTAAATTAAATGGGGAAAAGGAATCTATAAGACATAGAATTCAAAGAAATGGTTATAAGGATCCTCAAGGAACTCAGTAACAACTGCAAGGAACTGAGTGGGGAAAACAGAGGTATGAAAAAGGAAAGAGAAACTATAAACAAGAACCAGGAAGAAATGAAAAATACAATATCTGAAATAAATTAATATACCAGAAGAAATTACAAGCAGGCAGGATGAAGCAGAGGACTGAATCAGTGAGCTGGAAGACAAGTTAGAAAGAAATACACAGGTGCAGCAACAAAATGAAAAAAGGACACAGGACTTCCGGCAAGATGGAGGCATAGGTGGATGCACCGTACCTCCACGTACAACCAAGATTAGAACAACAACAATTTAGAGGCAGAATAACACCCAGAACTGATAGAGAATTTATCTGAATGGAAGTCAGACAGCCAAGAAGTTGAAGTAGACCCGTTCATCCAGACTAGTAGGGTGGCGGAGACAAGCAGCAGCCGGGCACGAGTAGCGGGGCGCGGAGAACGGGGAGAACTGGGTGCAGAGGGCAACCAGGAGTGTGTGAGCCATCCATAGGCCATCTGGGGCGTGCAGGATCTCAGCGGGTGGACCCTGAGTGCGCAAGTGGCAACTGGCAGACCCAGTGAGGCTGAGATTGTGAACCAGGGCAGAGCACGCAGCCCAGGATCCCAGATAGGGGACTGGGATCCCGGGAGAGCAGAGCTACCACCATTGTTCCCTCCTGCCCCTGCCCCACTCCCCTCCCACCCCCGCCCCCACATACAACGTCACAACCTAGCGACTGGGGTGCTCAGCTCCGGTGAACACCTAAGGCTCCACCCCTCACTGTAACAGGAGCAACATGTCTCAAACAGAAAAACAGATCAATGCCCCAGGGCTCATCCTTTTGAGAGACCAAGAGATTGCCAATCTATCAGATGCACAGTTCAAAACACTGGTGATCAGGAAGCTCACAGAATTGGTTGGTTTTGGGCGCAAATTACATGAAAAAATGCAGGTTACCATAAAAGAGATGAAGGAAGATGCACGGAAAACTAATAGGGATGGGAAGGCAACTGGGACTCAAAACAATAGAGTGGACCAGAAGGAAGAAAAAAAGTATCAAGCAGGAAAGAATGAAGAAAAGAATTAAAAAAAAACGAGAAGCTTAGGAACCTCCAGGACATCTTTAAATGTTCCAACAGCCAAATTATAGGGGTACCAGAAGGGGGAGAGTAAAAGCAACAGATTGAGCATGTATTTGAACAAATAATAAAGGAGAACTTCCCCAATCTGGCTAAAGAAAAAGACTTCCAGGAAATCCAGGAAGCTCAGAGAGCCCCAAAGAAGTTGGACCCAAGAAGAAACACACCAAGCCACATCATAATTACATTAGCCAAGGTAAAAATGAAGGAGAGAATCCTAGAAGCAGCAAGAGATAAGGGGACAGTCACCTACAAAGGAGTTCCCATCAGACTGTCAGCTGATTTCTCAAAAGAGACCTTACAGGCAAGAAGGGGCTCGAAAGAAGTATTCCAAGTCATGAAAGACAAGGACCTATATCCCAGATTACTCTATCCAGCAAAGCTTTCATTTAGAATGGAAGGGCAGATAAAGTGCTTCTCAGATAAGGTCAAGTTAAAGGAGTTCATCATCACCAAGCCCTTATTTTAGGAAATGTTAAAGGGACTTATCTAAGAAAAGAAGATTAAAAAAAAACATGTATAGTAAAAGGACAGCAAACTCACAATTATTAACAACCACACCTAAAGCAAAACCAAAAGAAACTAAGCAAACAACTAGAACAGGAACAGAACCACAGAAATGGAGATCACATGGAGGGTTAGCAACAGGGGGAGTGGGAGGAGGAGAGAGGGGGGAAAAGGTACAGAGAATAAGTAGCATAGATTGTAGTTTGAAAATAGATAGGGGGAGGGTAAGAATAGTATGGGAAATCTAGAAGCTAAAGAACTTATAAGCATGACACATTGACATGACTAAAGGGGGAGATATGGGTGGGAGAGGGTGTACAGGGTGGAGGGGAGTGAAGGGGGAAATGGGACAACTGTAATAGCATAATCAATAAAATATATTTTTAAAAAAGGACACAAGAAGACCGAGAATAGCTTAAGAGACTTCGGGGCAACATGGAACATTTACAACATTCCCGTGATAGAAACACCAGAAGCAGAAGAAAAGGAGCAGAAGTAGAAAAACTGATTGAAAAATTAGGACAGAAAATTTCCCTATTTGCAGAGGGGAAAAGCAGTGCAAGTTTAGGAAGCACAGAGGGTTTCAAATAAGATGAAACCAAAGAAGCCTTCTCTAAGACACATCATAATTAACAAGCCAAACTTATTTTATCATTCTTCAAGTAGAGTTGTCTCCATTTCCTCCAAACCACTCCCTCCACTCTAGCTATCCCAACCTACCACCCTTGATCCCACCGCCTTTGGTTCTGTTCATGGATCCTTCATAGTAGGTCCTGAAAATCATTCCCTTTCTCCCCCAATTATCCCTTCACACCACTCCTCTGCTTACTTTCAGTTTGTTTTTAATTTCAATGTCTATATTTTGCTTGCTTGTTTGATTTGTTGATTAGGTTCCACTTATAGGTGAGATCATATGGTATTTCTCTTTCACTGGTTGACTTATTTCACTTAGCATGAGACAATCCAGTTCCATCCACACTGTCGCAAATAGTAGGAGCTCCTTCTTTCTTTCTGCTGTGTAGTGGTATATCATGTAAATGTACCACAGGTTTTTGATCCATACATTTATTAATGGGCACCTAGGTTGCTTCCAGAACTTGGCTATTGTAAATTAGCTGCTATGCTAATTGTGCTGCTATGAGCTTTGGGGTGCATATGTTCTTCTGAATTGGTGTTTCAGGGTTCTTAGGGTATAATCTCAGCAGTGGAATTGCCAGGACAAAAGACAATTCCATTCTTAGTTTTCTGAGGAAATGCCATACAGTTTTCCGCAGTGGCTACACGAGTCTGTATTTCTACCAACAGTGCAATGGAGATCCCTTTTCTCCGCATCCTCTCCAACACTTTTTGTTTGTTGATTTGTTCCTGGTGGCCATTCTCACTATGTGAAGTAGTATCTCATTGTGGTTTTAACCTGCATGTTTCTGATGGCTAGTGATGCTGAGCATCTTTTCATGTGTCTCTGGACCCTCTGTATGTCCTCCTTTAAAAAGTGTCTGTTCAAGTCTTTGCCTATTTTTAACTGGGATTTTTTGTCTTCCTGGAGTAGAGTCATGTGAGTTCTTTATGTGTTTTAAAGATCAAACCCTTGTCCAAATTATCATTGGCAAATATGTTTTCCCATGTAGTTGGTTCTCATTTCATTTTAATGCTGTTTACTTTAGCCATGCAAAAGCTTTTTATTTTTAGGAGACTCAATTTGTTTCTCCTTCCATTTATTCCCTTGCTCCAGGGGACATATCAGTGAAAATATTGCTGCATGGAATATTTGAGATTTTCTTGCTATAAAAGTTCTCCTCTAGACTTTTATATTGTCATGACTTTTACATTTAAGTCTTTTATCCACCTTGAATTTATTCCTGTGTGTGCTGTAATTTTGTGCATGAGTTTCATTTTTTGCATGTAACTATCCATATCTTCCAAAACCATTTGCTAAAGAGGCAATTTTAACCCCATTTTATGATTCTATCACCTTTGTCAAATATTACTTGTTCATACAGACTTGGGTTTATTTTCAGGCTCTCTGATCTGTTCCATTGGACTTTGTATCTGTCCTTATGCAAGTACTAGACTCTTTTGATTACAGTGGCCTTGTAATACAGTTTTATATCAAGCATTGTGGTCCCCCCTACTTTGTTCTTCTTTCTCAGAATTGCTGCAGCATTTCAGGGTTGTTTATGGTTTTATGTAATTTGTGAACTGTTTGTTCTATATCTGTGAAATATGTCATTGGTACTTTAATAGCTATTACATTAAATCTGTACATTGCTTTGAGTAGTATGGACATTCTGATTATGTTAATTCTTCCAATCTGTGAACATGGTATATGCTTCCATTTGTTTATGTATTCCTTAATTTCTTTTCTCAGTGTTGTTTAGTTTTCTTGGAACAGGACTCTTACCTCCTCGGTTAGGTTTATTCCTAGGTATTTTATTTTTCTTGTTGCTATATCAAATGGGATTTATTTCCTGATTTTTGTTTCTGATATTTCATTGCTGGTTTACAAAAATGGCTTCAATTTCTTGAATATTGACTTATATCCCACTGTTTTGCCAAATTCACTTACTAGGTCAAGTCATTTTGGTGGAGTCTGTAGGACTTTATATATATACTATCATGTCCTGTGCAAATGATGAGTTTTACTTGTTGCTTTCCAATTCAGATGCCTTTTATTTCCTTCTCTTGTCTGATTGCTGTGGCTAGGACTTCCAATACTATGTTGAATAGAAGTGGTGAAAGTGGACTTCTGGCCAAGATGGAGGCACAGGTAGACACACTGTGCCTCCTCACACAACTAAAATGAGGACAACAACAATTTAGAAACAAACAAACAAAAAAACCCAGTACTGACAGAAAATTGAACTGTAAGGAAGTCCAACAACCAAAGAGTTAAAGTAAACACATTCATCCACACCAGTAGGAGGGGTAGAGTCAGGCAGCCAGGCAGAGAGGGGTTGTGGCAAAGTGGTGGCTGGAGGACCCTGGCTGCACAAGGCAGCAGCTGGTGAACCCCAGATGCGCAAGCCAGCAAAGGGCAGACCCAGCAAGGAGGAGAATTATGGAGGAGTGTGGTACACAGGTGGCTGGCAGACTGGGTGGCCCCACATTCACACACAGATAAACCTGGCAAACTGGGGAGTGAGACAGACTGTGCAACCCAGGGTCCCAGAGTGGGGAAATAAATCCTCAAAACACCAACTGAAAACATCTGTGGATATTGAGGTGCCACTGAGAAGAACTCCCAGCCTCACAGGAGAGTTCACTGAAGAGACCCAAAGGGTCCTGGAATGTACAAAAACCCACCCACATGAGAATCAGCACCACAAGGGCCCAATTTGCTTGGGGGAAGTGGGGGAAATGACTGAAATCCAGCAGAGAGTGGAGCAAGTTCTATTGTTCCCTCTTGGACCCCTGCCCCAAATACAAGATCACAACCCAGTGACTGGGTTGATCCACCCTGGTGAACACCTAAAGATCTGCCCCTCACTACATAACAGGCGCGTCAAGACAAAAAAAATGGCCCAAGTGAAAGAACAGATCAAAGCTCCAGAAAAAATACAACTAAGCAATGAAGAGGTAGCCTCACATGCACAGTTCAAAACACTGGTAATCAGGATGCTCACAGAATTGGTTGAATTTGGTTGCAAATTAAATGAAAAAATGAAGGCTACACTAAGTGAAATAAAGGAAAATGTACAGGAAACCAATGATGATGGGAAGGAAACTGGGACTCAGATCAATGGAGTGGACCAGAAGGAAGAAAGAAACAACTAATCAGAAAAGAATGAAGAAATAAGAATTCAAAAAAAAATGAGAAGAGGCTTAGGAACCTCCAGGACATCTTTAAACATTTCAATATCTGAATTATAGAGGTACCAGAAGGAGAAAAGGAAGAGCAACAAGTGGAAAAGCTATTTGAACAAATAAGAAATGAGAACTTCCCCAATCTGGCAGAGGAAATAGACTTCCAGGAAGTCCAGGAAGCTCAGAGAGTCCCAAAGAAGTTGGACCCAAGGAGGAACACACCCAGGCACATCATAATTACATTAGCCAAGATTAAAATTAGGAAGAGAATCCTAGAAGCAGCAAGAGATAAGGAGGCAGTAACCTACAAAGGAGTTCCCATCAGACTGTCAGCTGATTTCTCAAAAGAGACCTTGCAGGCAAGAAGGTGATAGAAAGAAGTATTTGAAGTCATGAAAGGCAAGGACCTACATTCAAGATTACTCTATCCAGCAAAACTTTCATTTAGAATGAAAGGGCAGATAAAGTGCTTCCCAGATGAGGTCAAGGTAAAGGATTTCATCATCACCAAGCCATTTTTGCATGAAATGTTAATGAGGCTTTTCTAAGAAAATGAAGATAAAAAACATGTATAGTAAAAGGACGGCAGTCACAATTATTAACAACCACACCTAAAACAAAAACAAAAACAAAAACAAACTAAGCAAACAGCTAGAACAGGAACAGAACCACAGAAATGGAGATCACATGGAGGGTTAGCAACAGGGGAGTGGGAGGAGGAGAGAGGGGAAAAAGGTACAGAGAATAAGTAGCATAGATGGTAGGTAGAAAATAGGCAGGAGGGTGGCAAGAATAGTATGGGAAACGTAGAAGCTAAAGAACTTATGACACATTAACATGAACTAAAGGGGGAGATGTAGGTGGGAGGGGATGTGTAGGGTGGAGGGGAGTGAAGGGGGAAAATGGGACAACTGTAATAGCATAATCAATAAAGCATATTTTTAAAAAACTTTATTCCTATAGATAGCTCTGATTGAATGGGTATTTTGATTAGCCTTGCAGAAAAAAAGTGATAATAATGAAAACAGAAAGTATATAATGAGTAGTAGTGGTAGGGATTCATTGTTACATTGATTGGAACTACATAATGAAAATAGGATATAATGGAAACAGAAGGTGAAACTTGAGGGCTCTTGCTGACTCATACAACTTGTTAGCAAAAATAGCAGTGTAATATGCCTCAGTCAAAATTTTCATGAGAAAATAAAATGTAATTTTTAATGTTCTTATTTTTAAATAACAAAAATGGCTGTTGTACAGCTTTCTATTCATATGTTAATGCTCTGGATTTGTGCAACACATGTTACTTTGTGCTCTTATGTTATCACAAATATAAATAAAGTAACATTCTGAAAAAGAAAAGAAGTGGTGAAAGAGGACATTCTTGTCTTTTTCCTGACCCTAGTGGGAAAACTTTTAGTTTTTGCCCATTGAGTATTATGATGGTTATTAATCTCCTGTATATGGTCTTAATTATGTTGAGGAATGCTCCCTCTATTCTCAGTTTGCTGAGTGCTTTTATTATAAACGGGTGCTGTACTTTATCACATTATTTTTTCAAATCCATTGATGTGATCATGTGATTTTTGTTTTTCCTTTTGTTTATGTGGTGAATTATGTTTTTTGATTTGCAAATATCTCACCATCCTTGTCTTCCTAGGATGAATCCCACTTGATCATGGTGTATGATCTTTTTAATGTATTGCTGCATGCTCTTTGCCAACATTTTGTTGAGGATTTTAGCATCTATGTTCATCAGATATATTTGTCTGTAGTTTTCTTTCTTTGTTGTGGCTTTATCTGCTTCTGGGATTAGGATAATGCTGGCTTCATAAAAAGTGTTTGGGAGTCTTCCGTCTTGGAATTTTTGGAATAGTCTGTGAAAGACAGGGTTTAGCTTGTCCTTAAATATTTTGTAAAATTCTTCTGTGAAACTCTCCAGTCCAGGGCTTTTGTGTTCTGGGACTTTATTGATTACTGCTTCAATTTCATCAGCTGTTATGGGTCTGTTCACACTTTCTACTTCTTCTTCATTCAGTTCTGGAAGATTATAGACTTCTAGAAATCTGTCCACTTCACCTAGGTTTTTAAATTTTTGGCATATCATACTTTGTAGTAAGTTCTTATGATCCTTTGTATTTCTGTGGTATCAGTTGTCATTTATCCTCTTTCAATTGTGATTGTGTTTATTTGAACCCTCTCACTTTTTCTTTTTATGAGTCTACTTAAAGGCTTGTTGACATTTTATCTTTTCAAATAACCAGCTACTAGATTTATTGATCCATAAAATTGTTCTTTTAGTCTCTATTATCACTCATTTCTCTTCTGATCTTAGTTATTTCCTTCCTTCTACTTGCTCTGGGCTGTCTTTGTTGTTGTTCCTCAAGTGCTTGTAGATGTGGGGTTAGGTTTTTTTGTTTGAAATGTTTCTATCTTTTTTAGGTAGACCTGTATTGCTATGAACTTCCCTCTCCAGACTACTCTCACTGTGTCCCATAAGTTTTGGTCTGTTGTGAGTTCATTTTCATTTGTTTCTAGAAACTTTTTTATTTCTTCCTTGATCTCATTCATAACCCACTAAGTGTTTAATAGCATGCTATTCAATCTCCATGAATTTTAGTTTTTTTGAGTTTTTTCCTTGAAGTTGGTTTCTAGTTTCAGTTCCTTGTGGTCAGAGAAAATGCTTGATATGATTTCAACTTTCTTGAATTTGTTGAGGCTTGTTTTGTGTCCTATCATGTGGTATATTTTTTTAAATATTCCTGTGTGTAGAAAGAATGTGTATTTTGCTTCTTTGGGATGAAAGGTTATATATATATATCAGTTAGTCAATTTGGTCTAGTACATTGTTCAATGACAGAATATCTTTGTTGATATTATGTTTGGAAGATCTATCCATTTTTGACATTGGTGTGTCAGTGGTGTCCCCTATTATAATTGTGTTGCTGTCAACATCTTTTTTGAAGCCCTCCATGATTTTCCTTAAATATTTGGGGTCTCCTATGTTGGATTCATAAATGTTTATAATGTTTGTCTTCTTGATGCATTCTTCCCTTCAGTATTATGAAGTGCCCTTCTGGGTCTCTTGTTATGGCCCTTGTTTTGAAAGCTATTTTGTCTGATATGAGTATTGCTGTACATTTGTTTGAAATATGTTTTTCCTGTTCATTTGACTTGAAAATTTTTTCCAGCCCTTCAGTTTCAATCTGTGTAGGTCTTTTGTTCTTATTTGGGTGTCTTTTAGGCAGCATATTCATGGGTCATGATTTCTTATCCATTCAGCAAATCTATGTCTTCTTTTTCAACATTTCTTATTGGTGTTCAAGTCTAGTTTTCTGCCTTTTCCCTCCACATCTCCCGACCACCCCAGCCCTCCCCACCTCCTTCCCCTGTTTCCACCTCCCCCCCCCTTGTTATTGTCTATATGTACTTTGTAATTGTTCCTGGAAACCCTTCACCTTTTTCCCCTATTTTCCCCTCCCCTCTTCCCTCTGGTCACTGTCAGCTTGTTCTCAATTTCAATGTCTTTTGCTATACTTTGCTTGCTTGTTTGTTTTGTTGATTAGGTTCCAGTTAATGGTAAGATCATCTGCCTTTTGATTAGAGTATTTAATCCATTTACATTTAAGTTATTATTGATAAGTACATATTCATTGCCATTTTACTTCCTTCTTACCTGTGTTACTCTATCTCTCACTCTTCTTTTTCTTAAAGCACTCCTATTAACACATTTTTCAGTGCTCGTTTGATGGAGGTGTATTCTTCCAGTCTTTTCTGGGAAACTCCTTATTTCACCTAATATTTAAATTGAGAGCCTTGTTGGCTAGGGTAGTCTTGGTTGCAGGCCTTTTTTTTCATTATGTGGAATATTTCTTCCCTTCCCCTTCTGCATTGTAGCATTTCCACTGAGAATTCAGCTGCTAGATTTATCAGGGAGCCCTTGTATGTTATTCCCTGTTTCTCACTTGCTGCCTATAAGATTCTATCTTTGTCTTACAATCTTACCATTTTAATAATGATGTGTCTTTTAGTGGGTGTCTTTGGGTTCCTCTTTATTGGGATTCTCTTTGTTTCCTGGATTTGTGTGACTTTTCCTCTCATCAAATTAGGGAAATTTTCTATCATTACTTTTTTGAACAGGTTTTCTATCCTTTGCTTTTCTTCTTCTCCTTCTGGTATCCCCATTACATGGATATTATCACATTTCATGTTGTCCTGAAGTTCCCTTAACACCTCTTCATTCCTCCTGAGTCTTCTTTCTTTTTCTTGCTTTTTCTGGGTGTTTCTTCCTACCTTGTCCTCCAGCTCACTGATTCAATCCTCTGCTCCACCTAGTCTGCTTTTGATTCCTTCTACTGTGTTCTTTAGTTCAGAAATTGTATTCTTCATTCCCTCTTGGCTCTTATTGATCATTTCTATTTCCTTTTTCATGTTGAGATAGTTTGCAGTGAGTTCATTGTAGTTTCCCTGTAGTTTTTGATAATTCTCAGTGAGCTCATTGAGTTTGCTTATAATCATTGCTTTGAACTCAGTGTCTAACAGTTGACTTGCCTCTATTTCATTTAGCATTTCTTCTGAGGTTCCCTCTTTTCCTTTTATGTGGGGTTTATTTATTTGTCTTCCCACTGTTTTTGAGACTCTTCTTGTTAGCATCTGCTTCTTAAATTGATTCATTGTGACTCCCTGAGTTTGTGCTGTGGATTCACAGGATGCCTACATCCTATGAGATTTGGTGGTTCAGTCTCTGTTATCTCCTGAACTTGCTGCTCTTGGGATTCCATTTATGTATGCTCTCTGAATGTACTTTTGTTTTGATTATTTTTGGGTTGTTCTTTGGTGGGTCCTTCCCTCCAGCTCTTCGATTGAGGATCACTCTGCCCACCACATTTTGTATAGTGTTGTGCAAGTGCTCCCAGAAGAAACTTACAATGTCCAGGTAAAAACCCACATCTGCAGAATATCTTCTACACCCACAATCTCAGTATCAATGGCAAAATGAACAAGAACTGATAAAATGTAAAGAGATCAAGACTATTATTAAGAAAGGAAATAAATAAACTGTAGTATAAATCCTAGTGACTTATTATACACAGACTTTGTGGACAATAAATGAATGTTAAAAAGCTATGAAGAGAGAAAATATCACTAATCATGGAGCAGACAACATTTCTTCTTGGTAGCCTTCAGTATTGACCACTTTTTTTTCTTGCTTGCTATACCTCTTGTCATGTCAGATGTTGACCATGTCTGACCTTAGGCAGCCTGCTCTGAGACTGCCAGAGATCTGCTGTCTACAGTTATCTTCTTCACTTGTTAATTGGTCACTTTTCACTCAGATGTCAGGCATAAGTCCCATAGGGAAGAGGAGAATTCCCCCTGGGTTAGGGCTATTTTTTCCCCTCAAGCTACTGTTGCTTGGAGGGGTGTGGTCTACCTGATAAGGATAGCTGCTGCAGTATGGGAGATGAGAGCACTGAGATCCTGGCAGCAGCTCTCTTATTTTCCTTCCCTAAGCCACTGTCCACGGACTCTCCTCAAGCATCTCTGGTCCATTCTGCCCCCACTTTGCCAGGGATTTACATCTGTGGCTGTCACCTTCAGTTATTAATTAAGTCTTTTGCACTCAGTTGTCAGGCTTAAGCACCACACAGCAAGGGCAGAGTCTGTCTTGGGGATGGAGCCATTGTTTCCCTTCAGGCTGGTGCTGCTCAAAGAGGGGAGTGGTCTGCTTGTGTTATATGGCTGCCTCCATTTGGAGGATGACTCAGCATTGATATTCCTGTGACTAGTCTGCACTTTCCCAAAGCTTCCATACCTATTCTCTCCTCAAGTATCTCCAGCCCACTCTGCTCCCACCTTTGCCAGAACTCTGATAAGTGATAGCAAATGAAATTTTGTGCAGCTGTTTGCATCTCCAGCCTTTCATCTCTGATAGAGAGTAACCCAGCCACTTTTTGCCTCTGGTTGTTACCTCTATACTTTTGGGGCTCTTATGTTCTAGGCCAGGGTTCCCAGATTATTATTTAGACTCCATTCTTCTCGGGGGGTTATAACTTAATTATCCCTCTAGCTCTACTGCCTCTGGACACCCAGCCAACCCTCTCGAGTCTCCACCACACTCCTTACCAGACAGATTTTGTCAAAGCTGGTTCTTCTGTCTGTCCAAGGTTTTAAGGTTCTCTCTCACTATACTTCAGTTGTTTTTTCTGGGTAATTTCTCCAGAATTGAGTTATAAATCCAGATTTGTACTGGGAGAAGGTTAGTGTGGATTCCACTCACTCCTCCACCATCTTGCTGCCCCTCTACATGCCAAATTATAAAAACAAAGAGAGAATATTAAAGGCAGAAAGAGAGAAACAGGAAGTAACATCAAAGGGTATCCCAATAAGGCTAACAGCTGATTTCTGAAGGGAAGCCCTACAGGAGAGAAGGAAATGGTAAGAAATATACCATGTAATGAAAAGTAAAGGCCTATAACCAAGAATACTCTACCCAGAAATACTCTTATTTAAAATGGAAGGTGAAATAAGAAGTTTCCCAAACAAAAGAAGGCTGAAAAAATACACCTCCACCAAACCAGCATGGCAAGATAGGCTAAAGAGACTGCTTTATGGAAATGATGGAAAAAACGTGAGAGAGGAATGCAGGTATGAAGGGGGAAAACGTCAATGAATAATTACTTATCAATAATATCCTTAAATGTAAATAAACTAATGCTCAAAATTTAAAAAAATACAGGGTAGCTGAATGGATAAGAAAATATAACCCACATTTATGCTGCCTATAACAGACCCACCTGAGAACAAAAGACCTACACAGACTGAAAGTGAAGGGTTAGAAAAATTATCCCCAGCACATGGAGAGGAAAAAAGTGCCAGGGTAGCAATACTTGTATCAGACAAAATAGACTTCGAAACTAAGGCCATAAAAAGAGACAAACAAGGCCACTTCATAATTCTTAATGGAAGAATCCATCAAGAATATATAAATATTATAAATATATATGAACCCAACATAGGAGCACCAAAATATATAAGTATATCATGGAGGATGTCAAGAAATACATAGACAGCAACAGAATTATAGTAGGGGATTTTAACACCCCACTGTCAAAAATGGACAAATCTTCCAAACAAAGTATCAACAAGGACATTGTGGTTTTGAGAAAACACTAGATCAAATGGGTTTAACTGAAATATACAGAACATTTTTCCCCAAACAAGCAAAATATACATTCTTTTCCAATGCACATTGAATATTTTCAGAGATAGACCACATGATAGTACACAAAACAAGCCTCAACAAATTCAAGACAATTGAAGTTATATCAAGCATTTTTTAGGACCACAAGGACTTGAAATTGGTCCAAGGGCTTGGACCACTTCAAAGAAAAAAGACAGAAACATTCGTAATGTGGGGACTTAGTAACATGTTATTAAACAATGAGTGGGTTAAGAATGAGGTCAAAGAAGAAATTTAAAACTTCTGGAAACAAATTAAAATGGACACACAACATCCCAAAACTTATGTGACACAGGGAAAGTAGTACCAAGTGGGAAATTAACAGCAATACAGGCCTACACAAAAGAGATAGAAACTTTTCAAATAAATGACCAAATCCCCCATCTACAAGAGCTGGAGAAATAACAACAAACAAAACTAGGGTGAATAGAAGGAATGTAATAAGATCAGAGGAGAATTCACTGAAATTGAGGTTAAAGTAAATTCTAAAGGTCAGTAAATCCAGAAGCATGTTCTTTTAAATAATAAACAAAATGGACAATGCTTTAACCAGCCTCATCAAGAAAAAAAAAGAGAGACAACACAAATAAATAAAATGAGAAATGAAAGAGGGGAAATTACAACTACTGAAATTCAAAGAATTGTAAGAAATTACTACAAACGACATTATAACAAGAAATTTGAATACCTGTGTGAAATGGAAAAATTTCTAGAAACATCATCCTCCAAAATTGATTCAAGAAGCAGAAAGCCTGAATAGACTGATATCAGCTAGTGAACTTGAAGCAGTAATCACAAAATTCCTGGCACACAAAGCCCTGGGCCAAATGAAATTATAGGAGAATTTTATCAAACATTTAGGGAAAGCGAACTCCAATTTTACAAACAATTTTAAAAACTACAAGAAAGATGAAAAACTTTCAACATCCTTTATGAGGCCAGTATGATCCTGATTCCAGAACCAGATAAGAGAAACTACAGGGAAACTACAGGCCAATATCACTAATGAACATAGATGCTAAAATTCTCACCAAAATATTGGCAAACTGGATCCAGCAATACATTAATGACCATATACTATGATCAAGTGGGATTACACCCAGGATTGCAAGGAAGGTACAATATATGCCAACCAATAAATATAATACCTCATATAAACAATATGAAAGACAAAATCCACATGATCATCTCAATAAGTACAGAAAAAGCATTTTTACATTTTTACTGAACACTTTTTTATCTTTTTAATTGTTCAAGCATGGTTTTCTCCATTTTCATCCCAATACACCACCCGCCACACATTTACCAGCACCCCACCCTTGAAACTACCCCCTTTGGCTTTGTTCTTGTGTCCTTTATACATGTTCCTTCATGGTCCTTCTTGTGTTATCTTCTATTATCCCTCTCCAGCCTTCTCTTTATTTACTGTTAGTTTGTTCTTTATTTCAATGTTTCTGGTTGTATTTTGTTTGCTTGTTTCTTTTGTTCATTAAGTTCCATTTATACGTAAGATCATATGGTACTTCTTCACAGCCTAGCTTCTTTCACTAAGTATAATGCTTTCCAGTTCCACCCATGCTGTTGCATAGGGTAGGAAGCTCCTTCTTTCTTTCTGCTGCATAGCATTCCATTATGTAAATGTACCCCTGTTTTTGATCCACTCATTTACTGATAGGCACTTAGGTTGCTTCCAGCACTTGGCTATTGTAAATAGTGCTGCTATGAATGTTGAGGTGCATATCTTCTTTTGAATTGGTGTTTCAAAATCCTTATGATATAATCCCATCATTAGAATTGCTGAGTAAAAAGGCATTTCAACTTTCAGTATTCTGAGGCAATTCCATACTATTGTCCACAGTGGCTACCTTTGTATCCCCACCAAAAATGCACTAGGGTTCCCATTCCTCTACATAATCCCTAACATTTGTTGTATGTTGATTTGTTTATGGTGGCCATTTTGACTGATGTGAAGTGGTATCTCATTGTGGATTTAATTTGCATCTCTCTGATAGCTGGTGATGCTGAGCATTTTTTCATAAGCATACTCATCAAGAAAAATAAGAGGACTAAAAAAATGCAACCAGAAATAAAAGGAGAGAGATTACAACTGATACCACAGAGGTGCAAAGGATTGCAAGAAATTACTATGAGCAACCATATGCCAAGAAACTTGAAAAGCATTTTTAGAAAAAATATAATCTTAAAAAACTGAATTAAAAATCAGAAAGCATGAACAGACCAATAACAGCTGATGAAATTCAAGCAGGAATTAAAAAACTCTCTACACAAAAAGCCCTGGACTGTACAGAATCACAGGAGAATTTTACAAAACATTTAAGAAAGAGATAACCCCTATTCTTCGCAAACTATTCCAAAAAATCCAAGAATATGGAGGACTCCCAAACTCTTTTCATGAACCCAGCATCATCCTAATCCCCAAACCAGTAAAGCCACAAAAAAGAAAGGTAATTATAAGTCACTGATATGTCGCTGATGAACATAGACTCTAAAATCCTCCACAAAATATTGGCAAACTGCATCTAACAATACATTAAAAATATCATACACCATGATCAAGTGGGATTCATCCCAGGAAGGCAAGGATGGTGAGATATTTGCAAATCAAAAAACGTAATTCACCACATAAACAAAAACAAAGACAAAAATCACATGATTATATCAATAGATGTTGAAAAAGTACTTGAGAAAATACAGCACCCATTTATGAGAAAAGTACTCAGCAAAGTGGAAATAGAGGGAGCATTCCTCAACATGATAAAGACCATATATGAGAAACCTACAGTCAGCATCATATTCAATGGGCAAAAATTAAAAGTTTTTCCACTAAGTTCAGGAACCAGACAAGAATGTCCACTTTCACCACTTCTATTCGGTATGCTATTGGAAGTCCTATCCATTGCAATCAATCAAGAAAAAGAAGTAAAAGGTATCCATATTGGAAAGGAGGAAGTAAAACTGTCACTGTTTGCAGATAATATGATAGTATATGTAGAAAACCCTATGGACTCCACCAAAAAAAATTTTAACGTAATAAATGAATTTAGCAAAATGGTGTGACACAAAGTCAACATGAGAAATCCAAAACATTTTTGTACACCAAAAATGAATTATCAGAAACACAAATTAGGAGAAATATCATATTTACTAGAGCAACAATAAAAATAAAATACTTTGGAATAAACTTAACCAAGGAGGTAAAAGATGTATACACAGAAAACTATAGAACAATGAAGAAATTAATGAAGATACAAATAAATGGAAGCATATACCATGTCCTTGGATTAGAAGAATTAACATGATTAAAATGTCCATACTACTCAAAGCAATCTATAGAGTCAACACAATACCTATCAAAATACCAATGATATATTTAACAGAAATAGAATATTTCAAAAATTTATATGGAACCAAAAACAACCTCCAAGAGTCGCAGAAATTTTGAGAACAACTTTTGCAAGAACAAAGCAGGAGGGCCTACAATTCCTGATATCAAATTATATTACAAAACCACTATAATCAAAACAGCCTTGTACTGGCATAAGAATAGACACACAGAGCAATGGAACAGAATAGAGAGCCCAGGAAAAGCCCATGTCAATATGGTCAGTTAATATTTGACAAAGGGGTCAGAAACGTAAAATAGTGTAAAAATAGCCTCTTCAATAAATGGTGTTGGGAGATCTGGACAAATATGTAAAAGGAATTAAACTAGACCACCAACTTTCAATATGCACCATATAAAATCAAGAGGGATGATAGACATAAAAATAAGTCATGATACTATAAATGTCCTAGTGGAAAACATAGGCAGGAAAATTTTCAGATATCCCATGCAGCAATACATCCCATAGAACAAGGGATATAAATGAAAGAATAAATAAATGGGACTACAACAGACTAAAAATCTTCTGCACAGCTGAAGATAACATTAAAAGAATGAAAAGGGAATTGACCATATGGGGAAACATATTTGCCAATGATACCTCAGACAAAAGTTTGATCTCCAAAAAATATAAAGGACTCACATGAACTCCACACCTGGGTGACAAACAATCCAATTGTTAAAAACACAAAGAACCTGAGCAGTCACTTCTCCAAGGAAGACTTACAGAAGGTCCATAGAAACATGATAATATGCTCAACATCAGTAGCCATCAGAGTGATGTAAATTAAAACCACAGTGAGATACCACTTCACACCAGTCAGAATGACCATCTTCAATAAATTAATAAACAAGTGCTGGCGAGGATGTGGAAAAAAGGGAACCCTAGTGCACTGCTGGTGAGAATGCAGACTGGTGCAACCACTGTGGAAAACAAGATTGAATTTTCTCAAAAAGTTAAAGATGAAACTGTCTTTCAATTGAGCCATCCCACTGCTGAGAGTACACCCTAAGCATCCTGAATCACCAATTCAAAAAAAGCTATGCACCCCAATGTTCATAGCAGCACAAGTGCTACATGCAACCTAAGTTCCATCGGTAAATGAGTGGAAGAAAAAACTGTAGTGCATTTACACAATGGAATGCTACACAGCAGAAATAAAGAAGGAGCACCTACCCTTCGTGACAGCATGGATGGAACTGGAAAACATTATGCTAAGTGAAAGAAGCCAGGCGGTGAAGGAGAAATACCATATGGTCTCACCTATAAGTGGAACCTAATCAACAAAACAAACAAATGAGCTAAGTAGAACAAGAGACTTGGGAATAAAGAACAAGCAGACAATGACCAGCAGGGATAGGGATAACAGGAGAAGGAAAGGGAAGCAGCAAGCAGAAGAACAAGAATGGAGTACTCCGGGCACAGACAATGGGGTGATTGACTGTGGTAGTGTGGGGGGATAGGGCAAGGGAAAACAATAAAGAAATATCCAGGCAACCGTAACTGAATACAATTAATTAATTAATTAATTAATTAATGTTAAAAATGTTAATAAAATATCTCAGATATTGCTCATACAAATTTTTCATCAGATATATCTCCTCAGGCAAGGGATGAAAAAGGAAGAATAAACAAATGGGACTCTATCAAGCTAAAACATTTTTCCATAGCAAAGGAAAACATCCACAAAAGAGAACTCCCAAATGGGAGAGCATATTCACCAATACATTTGATTAGAAGTTAACATCCTCTAATTGCATTGTTATTCACAAACAACAATGAGTGGATGAAACAACTATGGGACCTTTACACAATGAAATTCTACTTAGCCATATAAAAGAAGAAAATTTTGCCATTTGCAGCAGTATGGATGGACACAGTAAACATTATCCTAAGTGAAACAAGCCAGTCAAAGAAAAATAAATATCATGTGATTTCATTCATAAGTGGAATCTAACGAATAAACTGAACTAACAAGCAAAACAAAGACAGACTCATAGATGGAGAGTAGATGACAGCTAGTGGGGAGGGAGGTATTGGGTGGAAGGACTGAGCAAAAAGGAAAGAGGACTCATGGATATTGACAACAGGCTGGTGATTGCTGGGTTGGAGGGGGGCTTAAAGGGACTAAATGGTAATGAAAAATACAACAAAGATTAAATTTGAAAAAAAATATTTTTAATCATTTCAGTGATAATATTTTGAGAAAAGTATGTAAGAATAAATATTTATAGAATTATAGAAGTCCTAGAGGAGAATTTGGGCCGGAAAATTTCAGATATTCCACACAGCAGTATTTTCACCAATATGTCCCCTAGAGCAAGGAACATAAAGAAAAGAATAAATAAATGGGGTCTCATTAAAATAAAAAGCTTCTGCACCGCTAAAGAAAACATCATTAAGATAGAAAGAGGACCAGCTATATGGGGAAACATATTTGTAAATGATACCTCAGACAAAGGTTTGATCTCCAAAATATGTAAAGAATTCATATGACTCCATTCCAAGAAAACAACCCAATTAAAAATGGGAAAGGACCTGAACATATACTTTTCCAAGGAGGACATAGAGAGGGCCCAGAGACATATGAAAAGATGCTGTGTGGAAAACATGCTGTTAGGAGTAACAGGATACGACCATGTGGATTTCTCTAAAAACAAACCAAAGAAAAACTCAGCTGCCATACAGGGACATTGAGTGTACAGGTACCTCTCAAGCAGGGGCTGGGCCAGCAAAGAGGGAGGAGTTGGGGCATGATTTTCTCCCACTCAGGGCACTGAACAGATAGATCAAAATGGATCAGCAGGAACTCAGAGAGGCAGTGACTTCCAGAGAGACTTCTTCCAATAGTGGAACTGAGGCTCAGTGCAGGGACCCCATAAGTGTCCCGTGGCCATGCACATAAAGAGGTAGAAGAGTGGCCATGTTTTGCTCCCACTTAGTGAAGCATGGATTGCTCACAGAGTCACAAAACAAGGTGGATTATCAACACCAGCCTGGCGCAAATGCGAAAAGTGGACAATGTGGGCTGTACAGTGCTGTGAGGGCATGTGAGGAACCTGGGCGTCTGTGATTATTGTAGCCCAGATTGAGCCCCCATCCTTGCAGAACCACAGGAAAGGAAAAAAATGGAGCCCAGCCCCTGTGCCTGAAGGATCTGGGAAGACCTACAAAACCTTTATGGCAGGTTTAAATCACCAGAAAGGATATATGTATTTTTTCTCAGGAGTAAGATAATGTGATCTCGAGCTATGAGAAAATCAGACACAAATCTAGAAAACTCAAGGTGAACACCAACAGCTGAAAAAAAAATTCACTTTGCTATCCTTCAAAACTTACATTTTTTAAATTTCTCTTCCTTCTGGTTCCTTGGGGGGAGGGAGTTGTTTGTTGTTTTTATTGTTTGAGGATTTTTATTCTCACTTTCCTATTGAATTTTAATTTTTCTTTTCTCACTTTACTTCTAAAAAACACACTACTCCTGATCTTTTACTTTCTATTCTTTTTATTCAGATTACATATTTCTTATCATACTACTATTATTCCAAATCCCACACAGCACCCTTTCCTGGCATCAATCCATTTCTCTATCTTCCTGAGCCCTTTTACTCTTGTGGTTAACTTTATTTTCTCTCATGCTACATCAAGTTACCATCCTTTACTCTCACTCTTTCTCCTCATCTGACCTTGTATAAGTATCCTTCTTTCTTAATGGCTCACATTCTTCTTCCCATCTACTAAAAGTCTTATTTCTTTTTCACCTTCTATAAACAGTGGCTAGTTGGGTGAAATATCATGGTTATTATTGTATTTCTGCAAAGAAACTCCTATTTGTTCACTACTTGTTTGTACTTTAGATCCCATAGAATGCTCTCCCACTGTCTTATTCCATTTTGCCTTCACCATGCTCATCCATGATCACTTGAGTCAATTGCATAGAGACTGCTGGTGTGATATTGGGTTTCTTTCTGCTGGCACAGATTTGGTTATCTGGTAATACTGCTTTGTTAACCAACACATGTACAACAGCATACAAGACAACGTGAGAGTTGTGAATACCAATAAACACATTGGAGGGGAGAACCCACCAACAAAGAAGTCACCAATAGGTAAAGCCCAAGTACAACAAGAGAGCCCACATGAATGGAACAAAGGGCAACCCTAGAGTATGCAGACAAGGAGATCAAAGAGAATGCACCACTAAATTCCAAAGAACCCCTACCATATAAGTTCACCCTACAAAGAGAGCCGGCAAAGCAGAACTAGGAATTGCAGAAACAAACAAAAAGAATCACCTAAGATGGATAGACCAAGAAAGAACCCACAATACATAGGAATGGAAGATTCCCCAATGAAAGAGATAAATAAAACAGAGGCAAACAAGCTCACAAATACAGAAATCAAAAGAATGGTTATGAGGATGCTCAAGAAACTTACAACTACAAGGAACTGAGTGGGAACTACAACAATAAGAAAAAGGAAGTAGAAACTATAAACAAGAATCAGAAAGAAATGAGGAATACAATATCTAAAATAAAAAACACTAAAAGGAATTATAAATAGGCTGGATGAAGCAGAGAACTGAATTAATGAGCTGGAAGAGACTGTAAAAAGAAATACCCAGGTAGAGCAACTGCACAAAAAAATCCTAAAAAAATATAAGATAGTTTAAGGGAACTGCACGAAAACATGAAACACAACAACATTTGAAACACAGGAATACCAGAAGGAAAAGAAATGGACCAAGGGATTAAAAAAAAGCATTTTGAGAAAATTAATGACAGAAAACACTCCTAACCTGGAGGGGGAAAACCACACAAGTTCAGGAAGCACAGAGGGTCCCAAAAAAGATGAACCCAAAGAGGCCTACTGGAGAAACATCAGTTTTAAAAAGCTAAATTTTATTTTATTGTATTTCTTTATTTTGTATTGTTGTTCAAGTACAGTTGTCCCCATTTTCATACTACCACACCTTCCCATCCACCAATTTCCAACCTCCCACTCTTGAACCTACCCTGACAATAAAATGCCAAATTTTAAAGACAAAAAGGGAATCTTAAAGGCAGCAAGGGAGATAGGGAGTAACATAAAAGGAGGCTCCAGTAAGGCAAGCAGATGATTTCTCCACAGAAACATTACAAGACAAAATGGAATGGCAAGAAATATTCTAAGTAATGAAAAGCAAAGGCCTGCAACCAAGACTACTCTACTCAGCAAGGTTCTCAATTAAAATGGAAGGCAAAAAAAGGAGATTCCCAGACAAAAGAAGGCTAAAAAATATGCCTCAAAACCAGCACTGCCAGAATTACTAAAAGAGCTTTAAGGAGGAAGAAAAAGAATGAGAGAGAAACAGAAACACAAGTACAAAGGGGATAAAATGAGTAAGTACCTATCAATATTAACATTAAATGTAAATGGATTAAATATGCCAATCAGAAGACATAGGGAAGTTGAATGGATAAGAAAACACGACCCACACATACACTGCCTAAAAGAAACTCACTTCAGGACAAAATAGCTACACAGACAAAATATGAAGGTTTAAAAAAAAAATCCAAGCAAATGGACAAGAAAAAAAAAGGCAGGGTAGCAATACTTGTATCAGGCAAAATAGATTTCAAAACAAAGGCCATAAAAAGAGACACTAAAGGACATTTCATAATACTCAAGGGAATATCAATCAAGAACACATAAACATTACAAACATATATGTACACAAAAAATAGCACCTAAATATATAAGAAAAATCTTGTAGGACTCCAAGAAATGTATAGACAGCAACACATTTATACTAGGATATATTAACATCTCATTGTCAAAAATGAATAGATCTTCCAAACAAAATATCAACAAGGATATTGAGGCATTGAACAATGCCATAGATCAAATGTACTTAAATGATATATACACAACATTTCATCCTAAAGAAGCAAAATATACTTTCATTTCAAATGCACAACATAATAGGTAGACAGCAAAGATAGACAACATAATAGGACACAAAACAAGCCTCAACAAATTCAAAAAAATTGAATTCATATCAAGAATCTTCTCAGATAACAAGCCTGAAGCTAGAAACCACCTAAAGGAAAAAAACTCAAACTGATTCAAATTCCCAAATACTGAATAGCAAGCTATTAAACAATGAATGGGTTAACAAGGAGATCAACAAAGACATCAAAAAGTTTCTGGAAACAAGTGAAAATGAACACACAACAGTCCAAAACTTATGGAACACAACAAAGGAAGATGGGAGGGGGAAGTTCATAGTGCTACAGGCCTACCTAAAAAAAGATGGAAACATTTCAAATAAACAGCATAGGCCTACAACTACAAGAGCTGGAGGAACAACAACAAACAAAGCTCAGAGAGGGTAGAATGAAGGAAATAACCAAGAGAAGAATTAAATGACATAAAGACTAAAACAGCAAAAGAAAGGATCAATAAATCTAGTTGACAAGACTTTAAGCACACTCATCAAGAAAATGAGAGAGGACCCAAAGAAACAAAATAAGGACTGAAAGAAGAGAGATTAAAATACATACCATGGAGAGGATTTTAAGAAATTACTCTACATGCCAAGAAATTTGAAAAACAGGGTGAAATCTGTAGAAAAATAGAATCTTCTAAAATGGAATAAACAGAAAGCAGAAAGCCTGAACAGACCAATAACAGCTGATGAAATCAAAGCAGTAATCAGGTTTGTCTTGAGGAGAGTGAAGATGGTGGGGAGGGAGGTAGGAGCAGAGCCCAGTTCTCCCTGTGCCAAGCTGGAACACCTAGACAATCTTCCAAGGACCCAGGTTAACAGCCAATGGAATCGCAGCTTGTATAAAATTTGGAGGCCAAAAATTGTAGAGGATATTGAAAAACAGATGGTGAGGAGATTGCCATGGGATGGTAAGGTCCCTGAGGTCTGTATGGGGACCAGGGCTGCTACAGCCCCAGTCCAGCACCTGCCACAGGATACAGGGAAGAGGGTTAGATCACCAGCTCCCTCCCCTAACAGAGCAGGGAGGGCAGCCTGGCACCAGGAGGGACCTGGATGCTGGAAGTTGCTGGGGAAAATAGAGATGGAGTGGGAGACACACAGAAGCAGTACATATCCACTGGAACTGTGGGCACCAGCACCAGAGAAATTGAGGTGCCAGGCAACACGTGGAGAAGGGAGTTGGGCCATGTCAGACTCTGATTCAGATAGTCTCTTGACTGGTTAGAAAGTTGGGCTGTATGAAAAGCCATGTGCTTGTTGAGACTGGTGGGCAGCTGTTTTGTAAAGAACTCTTGAGCAGCTGGCTCACCCTGAGGGTAATTTGAACTGCAGGAGCCCAGAGACTGAGTGGCTGAGTGGAATTCTGCACCTCAGCTTGTCCATAGGCTGAGTTGCTGAGTGAAACAGCCTGCCTAAGATTGACTCATGTGGTGAGCAGCTGAGTGGTTGATTTGAGCCTAGCAGTTCACAGAAGACCTGGGCCAGAGGCCAGGAAACTGTGAATATTGTGGCCCACACCTGGTCCCCATCCTCTCAAAACCATAGAAAGGGAGAAAAACAAAGTCCAGTGCCACTTTTCCCATGGCATCTAGGAAGACAAGCAGAATTTGCTGAACAGTTTTAAAGTTAGCAGGAGGCTTATTATTATTATTATTTTCTTTCTTTTTTGTTCATCTCTCTTTTTTTTCTAATTTTTTCTTCCACCAAATGAGACAATAAGAGGTGGAGTTGTGAAGGGTCCAGAGACAGAAAAGGGGAGCACAAGGCTAGCCCCAAAGACTGAGAAACTGAGACAAACATCACTTTGCTATCCCACAGAGCTGGCACTTTATTGTTTATGTGTAATTTTTTCCATTACTTTTACCACTTTTATTATTTTTTTTATTTCTCTTCTTTATGTTTGGTTTTCCTCATCTTCTTTCTCTGTTTAATTGCATTGTTTGACTGGTTTTCCTTATTCTCTCTTTTATATTGTATTTTAATTTTTGTTCTTTCATTTCACTTATGTTCCAATAACACACAACCCTTGATTGTGTACTTTCTATTCTGGTTATCCAAAGCATATATTTCTTCTCATATTACTGTTGTTCCAGTACAATTGTAATAATTGTTGTTCCATGCAATTGTACATACTACACAGCAAACCACACCCCCCCCAATCTTACCCAACTTCCCTTTACTCCTGAGCATTATTATTGTTGTGGTTAACTCTATTCTCTCTCACTCTATGCCTACTTTCTATCCTTTACTCTCACTGTGTCTCATCATCTAACCTTGCCCAAGCACTCTGTTTTCTGGATTCATCTCACAATCATCCTCTCCTCTGATAAGAGTCTTATTTCTCTTTCACCTTTTATAAAGTGGCTAGTTGGGTGAAACATCAAAGTTAACCCTATACTTATCCAAGAATCTTTTATCTCTTCTCTACTTTCTAGTAATTTAAATCCCATAAAATACTCTCCTGTCGTCTTAATCCACATGCTTACCTCCTGCCACTGATCACTTAAGAGAATAGGTAGGAACTGCAAACATCAGTATACCTGCTGGAGGAGAAAAACCACCAATGAAGGAACCACCAAAAGGTAAAAACCCAAGTACAACAAGAGAGCACATACAATAGAAGAAAGGGCAGAACTAGAGCATCCAGACAAGGAGATCAAAGAGACCACACCACTGAACCCCACTGAATTTCTACCATAGAAGTTAAACCCTACAAACACAGCTAGCAAAGTGAAACATCATAAAGCTCAGAAACAAACAAAAAGAGTCACCTAAGATGGAGAGACAAAAAAAAACATACAATCAAAATGAAGAGAAGACTTCTCACAAAAAGAGTCAAACGAAACGGAGGTAAACCAAACTGTTAGATATACAATTCAAAATAATGTTTATAAAGATGCACAAGGAATTTACAGACAAATACAGGGAACTGAGTGAAAACTACATCAGCATGAAAAAGAAAACAGAAACTATAAACAAACACCAGGAAGAAGTGAACAATAAAATCTCAAAAATTAAAAAAAAAAAAACACCACACACTTTAAAGGAATTATAAGCAGCCTGGATAAAACAAAGGATCAAGTCAATGAGCTGGAGGAAAAGGTAGAAAAAATATCCAGAAAGAACAATAAAAGTAAAAGAGACTCAGAAAGAACAAATAGATGGTAAGGTTAATTTAAGACAATGTGAAACATAATAATATCTGTATAATAGGGATACCAGAAGAAGAAGGAGAAGAGCAAGGGATAGAAAACCTGTTTGAAAAAGTAATGATGGAAAACTTCCCTAATCTGATGAGAGAAAAAGTCACGCAAATCCAGGAAACACAGAGAGTCCCAAATCAAGAATTCAAGGAGACCCACTTCAAGACACATAACAATTAAAATAGCAAAATTCCATGACAAAGAGAGAATCTTGAAGGCAGCAAGGGAGAAACAGGAAGTAACATACAAGGGATCCCTGATAAGCCTAGCAGCTTACTTCCCAGTGTAAACGATCCCAGACAGAAGAGAATACCAAGAAACATTCCAAGTAATAAAAACCAAAGGCCTGCAACCAAGACTACTTTATCCAGCAAGGCTCTCAATTAAAATGGAAGGCCAAATAAGGAGCTTCCCAGACAAATGAAGTGTAAAAGAATACACCTCCACCAAACCACCTCTGCAAGAGATGCTAAAGAAAGTGCTTTAAGAAAAGGAAGGGAAAGAGTAAGACAGAGAGGAACACAGGAACAGAAAAATGGCAATGAATAAATACCTATCGATAATAACCTTAAACATAAACAGATTAAATAGCTGAATGGGTAAGAAATCATAACCCACACACATGCTGCCTATAAGACACCCACCTCAAGACAAAAGAGCTACACAGACTGAAAGTGAAGAGCTGAAAATAAACATTCCAAGCAAATAGGGAAAACAAGCTGGAGTCCCAATAACCATCAGACAAAATAGACTTCAAAACAAAGGCCATAAAAAGAGACCCAGAAGGTCACTTCATAATACTGAAGGGAAGAATGCATCAAGAAGACATAAACATTGTAAATATATACGCACCTAACACAGGAGCATCCAAATACATAAAAAAAACTCTTGGAGGACCTCAAGAAAGGTATTCACAGCAACACAATCATAGTAGGGGATTTCAACACCCCACTGTAAAAAATGGACAGATCTTCCAAACAAAATATCAACAAAGATATTGGGGCATTGAACAATGTCCAAGATCAAATGAAGCTAACTGATATATATTTAGAGCCTTTCATCCCAAAGAAGCAAAATACACATTCTTTTCAAATGCACATATAACATTTTCAAAGATAGACCTCAAGATGGGACACAAAACAAACCTCAAAAATTCAAGAAAATTCAAATCATATCAAAAATTTTCTCTGACCACAAGGGACTGAAACTAGAAACCAACCTCAAGGAAAAAAATTAAAAGCACTCATATTCATGGAGATTGAATAGCATGTGATTAAACAATGAATGGGTCTAAAATGAGATGAAGGAAGAAATCAAAAAGTTTCTGGAAACAAATGAAAATGAACACACAACAGTCCAAAACTTGTGGGACACAGCGAAGGCAGTCCTGAGAGGGAAGTTCATAGTGATACAGGCCTACCTAAAAAAGATAGAAACATTTCAAACAAACAACCTAAACCTACACATACCAGAACACAAAGAACAACAACAAAGACAGCCCAGGGAAAATAGATGGAAAGAAATAACCAAGAAAGACCACAGCAAAAGTAAAGTACATAGAGACTACAGGCACAATTCTAAGGATCAATAAGTCCAAGAGCTGGTTCTTTGAAAAGATAAACAAAATCAATAAGCCTTTAAGCAGACTCATCAAGAAAAAAAGAGAGAGGACCCCAAAAAACACAATCAGAAAGGAAAGATGATAGATTACAACTGATACCATGGAAATACAAAGGGTTGTAATACATTACTACAAAGAACCATATGCCAAGAAATTTGAAAACCCAGGGCAAATGGATAATTTCTAAAAATATATAATCTTCCAAAACTGAATGAAAAAGAAGCAGAAAGCCTGAACAGACCAATAACAGATGATGAAATTCAAGCAGTAATAAAAAAAATCTCCCAGCACACAAAAGCCCTGGAACAGATGGTTTCACAGGAGAATTCTACAAAGCATTTAAGAAAAACCTACTGCTATCCTTCACAGACTATTCCAAAAATTCAAGAAGTGAGAAGACTCCCAAACTCTTTTATGAATTTAGCATCATCCCAATCCCAAAACTTGATAAAGACACAACAAGAAAAGAAAACTTGAGACCAATATCACTGATGAACATAGATGCTAAAATCCTCAACAAAATATTGGCAAACCACATCCAGAAATACATTTAAAAAATCATACACCATGACCAAGTGGGATTCATCCCAAGGATGGAAGGATGGTATAATATTCGCAAACCAAGAAATGTAAGACATCACATAAACCAAAGGAAAGACAAAAATCAAATAATCACATCAATAGATGTGGAAAAACCCTTTGATAAGGTACAGCACTGCTTTATGATAACAGCACTCAGCAAAGTGGGAGTAGAGGAATTGTACCACAACATTATAAAGGCATATATGAGAAACATACATCCAACATCATACTTATTGAGGAAAAACCAAAAGCTTTCTCATTAAGATTAGAAATAAGACAACGATTTTGCTTTCACCAATTTTATTCAACATAGTATTGGAAGTACTAGCCACAGTGATCAGACAAGGTAAAGAAGTAAAAGTCATTCACGTTGCAAGGAGGAATTAAAATGGCCATTCTTTACATAAGGCATTGTAGTGTACATGGAAAACCCTATGGACTCCACCAAAAATCTTCTCAACCTAATAAGTGAATTTGGTAAAACATTCAGTTACAAAGCCAAACTTCAGAAATTACAGTCATTTTTGTATGCTGAAATAAAATATCAGAAAAATAAATCAGGATGAAATCCCATTTGTTATAGTAACAAGAAAAATAAAATACCTGGGAATAAAATTAACTAAGGAGGTCAAAGACCTACACTCAGTAAACTACAAAACACTGAAGAAATTAAGGAAGACACAAATAAATGAGACCATATGCCATGGGCATGGATTCAAAGAATTAACATCTTTAAAATGTCCATACTACACAAAGTAATTTATAGATTCAACCTAATTCCTATAAAATATCAATGACATATTTTACAGATACAGAACCTACACTTCACGTATTTATACACAACCATAAGTTAGCTAGTATAGTTGCAGCAATGTTGATAAAAAGAACAAAGTTGGAGGCATTGCAATATCTGATATCAAACTATATTACAAGGCCACTGTAATCAAAACCATCTGGTGCTGGCATAAGAACAGACAGATAGCACTGGCTTGTGTGGCTAACAGGATTCAGTACCAGCCTGCAAACCAAAGGGTGCTGATTCAAGCCCCAGTAAGGTACATGTCTGGGTTGTGGGACAGCTCCTCTGCTGGAGGCATGCAAGAGTCAACCACACATTGATATTTCTCTCCCTGTCTCTCTCCCTTCTCCTCTCTCTAAAAATACATAAATAAAAACTTTTAAAAAATAAACACTTAAATTTAAAAAAAAGATCAATGGAACAAAATAAAGAACCCCAAAATAAACCTATGTCTCTATTCTCAATTAATATTCAACAAAGTGGGGCAGAAATATAAAATGGAATAAAAATAGCGTCTTCAGAAATTGCTGTTGGGAGACTCAGAGAACTACATGACAAAAAATGAAGTGACCATCAAGTTACACCATACACATAAAAAAACTCAAAATGGATAAAAGACAAATATAAGTCATGATACCATAAAAGTCCTAGCATAGAAGACAGGCAGGAAATCCTCAGATATCCATTCAGCAATATTTTCACTGATATGTCTCCTAGAGAAAGGGACATAAACGAAAGAATAAACAAATGGGATCTCATCACAATAAAAAGCTTCTGCATGGCTAAATTAAAGGCATGAAAACATCAGCCAAATGAAAAGAAAACCAACCATATAGGAATGTATATTTGCAAATTTTACTTTGGACAAAGATTTGATCTCCAAATCATATAAAAAATTCTCATGACTCTACTCCAGGAAGAGAAACAACCCAATGAAAAAAATGTGCAAAGGAACTGAAGAGGCACTTTTCCGAGGAGGACATATGGAGGACTTAGAAACGTATGAAAGGATGCTCAGCATCACTAGTCATCATAGAGATGCAAATTAAAACTGTAATGAAATATCACTTCACACTGGTCAGAATGGCCATTATAAACAAATCAAGAAACAATTGCTGACAAGGTTGTGGAGAAAAAGGAAGCCTTGTACACTTTTGGTAGGAATGAAGACTTGTACAGCCACTGTGCAAAGAACAGTATGGGATTGCCTCAGAAAACTAAAAATGGAGCTGTCTTTTGACCTGGCAATTCACTGCTGGAAACAGACCCTAAGTATCCTGAAACCCCAAATCAAAAGAACCTATGCACCCCAAAGTTCATAGCAGCACAATTCACAATAGCCAAGTGCTGGAAGCAACCTAAGTGCCCATCAGTAAATGGATAGATCAAAAATGTATAGTACATTTACAGGGTGGAATATTATGCAGCAGGAAGAAGGAAGGGGCTCCTACTCTTTGCGACAGAATGGATGGATCTGGAGAGCATTATACTAAGTGAAATAAACCAGGCAGTGAAAGACAAAAAACATATGATCTCACTTATGAGTGGAACTTAATCAACAAAACAAACAAGCAAGCAAAATATAACCATAGACATGGAAATCAAGAACAAGCTGACAGTAACAAGAGGGGACGTGGGAGGGTGTAATGGGGAAAACAGGGGGAAGAGTTGTCAAGGAACGTGTATAAAGGACCCATGAACAAAGCCAGAGGAGTGTAGGTTTGAGGGTGGGAGGTAGGGATGGCTGTGGTATTTGGGAGTGGTAGGTGCAAAATGGCAACAACTGTACTTGAACAACAATGAAAAAATCATCATCTAAAAGAAATAATCTATAGGTATACTTATTTTTATGTAATTAATGAGTTACCTAGGTAAAAATGAATTCACAAAATTTTTCAAAATTATAAAGCGTTATGAACTACTAAAATAATAAAAGCGAAAAATAATCAATAATCAAATTTAGAAATTATATATTACAGTCTTCTCTAGGAGACCAATGCATTTTATTCAATAGTTGATTATGGGAGAAAATCATCACATTAAAGCTAAGGGGTGTTCATACCAATGTAAAGTGTTCAGCTTAACAAGATTGTACAAGGAATTAATTTTTAGATACAATGTCCTACAAACTGAACAATTACAGGAATCAAAAATGGCACAAACATTCTAAGTCTTTTTAAAAAATATTCTGAAAGATGACTCACTTCCAAAATCTTTGTTTTATTTGCTAATAAATATCTCCCACAGCTGTTTAGCTCTGGATGATAATAGGAAAATGGAAAATTGTATGTGTTTGTGATTTTTAACATCTTACTCTCATAAACTTTGTAGAAGTGAGGAGTCTGCATATTTCTTTTACTCAAGAAAGCTGTTCTTTATGTAATCTAACAGAAGTATGGGTACTGTGTCCTTGTGAGTGTGGGTATGTGTGTGTATACAGGTCACAAGTAATGCAAACTCATATACACTGAGAAACCTATCCACCCAGTGAGTAAATCAGACCTCATAAGTGTCCTTGCCTGTACCCTTTAGAGCTGGTTGTCATTCAAGAATTGTTTAGATTTCCTATACAGTAGAATTGTGTTCAATCTTCCTTGTGCTTAGATTTGTGTAAAGTAGCTCTAAAGATTCCTTGAGAAGGAAAAATTGGTATTTATTTCAATTATTAATACATAGTATTAATTTTGAAATAGATTTTCCCCTTTGTGTTAAATCTTTCAACATTCTCCAGTGTGTCTAGCTCCTTGAAAAGTTTATAAGAAACAGGGATCTGGGGCAAGAGTTTCTTTTGCAAATCCAGATGGGATTAATACAAGCTTCACAGCCAAGCTTTACCTCCCAGCTTCACCTGAAGGCTTGTTGCAAGTGGTAAAAGCTCTGAGGTTAATTTGACCCCACATGGGCCAAATTCCACAGCACAGACTGGTCAGAATGTTTGGGGGAAAGTGTATAAAGGTGAAATTTTTCCTGTTGGACTTTTTATACAATGAAAAGAGAAACTAAATATTCTTTTTTAAATTTATTTTTTAATTGTTATTCAAGTACAGTTGTCTCCATTTTCCCCCTACTACTCCCCCGACCCCAGCCATCCCCACCTTCCACCCTTGATCCTACCCCCATTTGGTTTTGTCCACATGTCCTTTATAGATGTTCCTGAAAACCCTTCCCCTCTAAACTTGTTCCATATATAGAGCTCTCACTCATGTAAAGAAGAATTTTAAACATGAAAAGAATGTAAGCTGTTCAGAAAACCCCTGTAAGGATATGTGAGTGCAAGATTCTGACACTTTACAAACAGCCTAAAACAATCCCACAGGAAAATGAAACCTGTTCAGCAGGAAGTGCCATTTTTTTGTACCCTTCATTTTTAAAAGAAATTGTTCTGGTTTTTCTTCATTTGAATGTATTACTGTGAATTATGAGCAGGTGCACATTAGTGAAAGTACCAGGCTAGGATCTATATCTGAAATGTGATGACTGCCTTTAGATGATGGGTTTCATGTGTCAGATCCCTGCCAATTAGTGACACATACTGCTCTTGGAAAGGCCAAAATGTTAGAAGACTATTGGAAGCATACATGTGATTTTGGGAAGAAACTTGAGACAGAAACAGAATATTTCTATGTCCTAGAAAGTAAGGGCCTTCATTTCAACAAGACTTCTCAGGCATAACTTAGGCAGTGAATGATACCTGTGATTGCTCTCCAGTAGTGATTACCTGGATCAACTGCCCCCTACATTGTGCAGATCTCAAATTGCTCCAGGGCAAATAAATATCAGTTTATTTCATTACAAGGAGAGCAGAGGCTTCCTTTGGATCCTGGTATTATATGTTGAGTCATGATGGGGCATAATAAGTGAGCTGAATCACTGAAGACTGTGGCTCATGCTTTCAGGCTGATGATTTCAGAATGTGTGACTGTATTTTGAGGAAAAACAGACCTTGACTTAATGTCCATTATCAAATGGCAGTATGTGATAGAGACAGGCTGTGCTTCACACTGGTTTATAATGAACCTGCCCTAGTGACCTCAGCATGCACTTCTGAGCAAGTCACCAAGCAGGTTCAGATGCCTTGTCAGCCACTCAGGAGGAATGAATTATGAATGAGGTACCAGTGATGTATTTCATCACCAGTTTACCTCCAGTAATCAGGTACCCTCCTTTAATTTACGAGAAATATATTTTTTGAAGCGACTGTCATTGGAGTGGCTTCTTGTTTCAAGTGGTAATAAAGCAATACCTACTGAGAATCTGGCTCTTTGGAGAGACCCTTCTGGTTCTGGGACTAAAGTTAAAGAGGAAGTGAGGGAGAAAAAGCAAGGTTTCCTGAACAGAGAGAAAAGTTTTAATACTCATGATTTCTTCTGTTAGTATATCCACTCCTCAAATAAAGACTACCAATAAAGTTAATGCACCAGAGATAAACGCTCATAATTTAGATTCAACACTGAAGCAAAACTATCATAGCACATGTGATGCATCTCATCTAAGAATCCAGACCACAGCAGGTGGGAGAATCCAACATGCATCATCCTATGATGGAAAGACCACCAGTGCGGGATTCAGATCCCAGATCTGTGTGACATTGGGAATCACTGACTCCATTTCATTCTTTATGTCCTTATCTGTAAAGCAGAGAAGCCAATGCCTTTCCCAGTGGATTGCTGTGCAAAAAAGTAAGAAAAATTAGAAAATGGTTTTATAGTGACTGGTGCCAAGCAAGCAGTCATAAATGTAATTTTGTTTTCTTTTCCATTTTAACAGCTATTTACTTCACCAATTTGTTTCATATCAACAAATATTTGTACTGTGAGGAATAGAAAAACATTATTAAATAACCACAGTACCGAAATACCTATGTGGAAGAATAAAACAAGCAATTTCTTTTATATATATAAATTGTTATGGTTGTTCAAGTACAGTTGTCTCCATTTTCCCACCACCACCTTCCTCTGCCCCACCCACACTACCTCCCATCATCAATCTTCACTCTCTTTGGACTGGTCTATGCGTTCTTTATACATATTCCTTGACTACCCTTCCCTTTCTTTCCCCTATTATTCCCCTCTCAATTCCCTTGTGGTTACTGTCAGTTTGTTCTTTATTTCCATGTCTCTGGTTCTATTGGGCTTGCTTGTTTGTTTTGTTGATTAGGTCCCACTTATAGGTGAGATCATATGGTATTTGTCTTTCACTGACTGGCTTATTTCACTTTGCATAATTGTTCTGGATCCATCCATGTTGTTGCAAATGGTAGGAGCTCCTTCTTTCTTTCAGCTGTGTAGTATTCCATTGTGTGAATTTACCATAGTTTTCTGTCCACTCATTTACTCATGGCACTTATGTTGCTTGCACTTGGCTATTGTAAATTGTGCTGCCATGAATATTGGGGTGCATAGGTTCTTTTGAATTGGTGTTTCAGAATACTTAGGGTCAATACCCAGCAGGGGAATTGCCAGGTCAAAAGACAGTTCCATTTTTAGTTTTCTGAGGCAATTCCATACTGTTTTCCACAATGGCTGCATCAGTCCACACTCCCACTAGCCATGTACTAGGGTTCCCTTTTCTGCACAGCCTCGCCAGCACTTGTGGTTTGTTGATTTGTTTATGATGGCCATTCCTAACCATGTGAAGTGGTATCTCATTGTGGTTTTAATTTCCATCTCTCTGATGGCTAATGATGCTGAGCATCCTTTCATATGTCTCTGGGCTCTCTGTATGTCTTCCTTGGAGGAGTGCCTCTTCAGGTCCTTTGCCCATTTTTTAATTGGATTGTTTGTCTTCCTGCATTGGAGTTATGTGAGTTCTTTATATATTTTGGAGATGAAACTATTTTCTGAGGTATCATTGGCAAATATATTTTCCTATGTGGTTGGTTTCCTTTTAATTTTGCTGATGTTTTCTTTAGCCATGCAGAAGCTTTTTGTTTTGATGAAGTCCTATTTGTTCACTCTTTCCTTTATGTCCCTTCCTCTAACTTATCAGTGAAAACAATGCTGCATGGAATATCTGAGAATTTCCTGCCTGTCTTCTCCACTAGGACTTTTATGGTATCATGGCTTCTATTTGTCTTTTATCTACTTTTTATCCAGTTATTTAAGTTTCTATTTTTTTCCATTTTTCACTTTCATATAAACATATTAAAATCAATCCCATAAATTCCAGTTTAATATATCCTAGTTTTAATGCTAATGTCATTCACCCCAACAAAACTATAGTGGCTACAGTTGCATACCACACAGATTATAATGTCTACCTGGTTACTGAAGCATTTACTCACTATTTTGGTAAACACAAAGGTTACATGTGACAGAAATTCACTCAAACCAATGTAAACAAAGTAGGGAATAGACTGGTTTCTTTAACTAAGAAGGGAGAAAATTTGCCCTGACATGGTACAAGGGATTTCTTCAAGAACCGTAGTCTCTTCCACCTCTATGGGGGAGGCTCTGCCCACAGGACCACCCCAGCCACCACAGATGAGAATAAGTCTACCAGGACATGATCTGCCTGGGGAGGAAAGGTGGCTGATCTCTCAAAGAAGGGCCAAGAGCCTTTTCCTCAATGTGCTTTTATTGGGTTCATTTGCACAAGAATACAGATAAAGCTCATTAATCATTGTCAGGCAGTAAGGGTCAAACAATAGATAACAAAGAACTCGGAGGGCCTATTTTGAGTCAGGGTCAGATAGCTAAAGAGCTATCAAACTTTGAAGAACAAAGTCACTTCTTGCTTGGACCCTTATCACTTAACTGAAGGCATTCTAAACAAAGCAGGTCTCACAGGATTTTACAAATCCTTTCTCAGGCCTGATTACCCAGGTAGCCTGCTGTTTCCAGCACAAGGTTGCACCACCCTCTGTCAGTGTTTCAGGCTTAAGTCAGGCAGGGGAAGCCAAGAGATTAGGAGATTTCTCACAAACAAAATGAGGACTCAAGCTTTGTCAAAGCCGAGAGACCAGGGTCCATCACCCCCTTTTGCTGTAGCCCCGCAAGTCCTTTCCTGGGGCCTCCATGTGATCATGCCTGTCTTAGGTTGTCCCCCCTTGGGGAATCTTACCCGTCATTGGCTAACCAACCAAGCACTGGGGGCCAGTTATGGATGAAGTAAAAGGAGCAGAAGCAGCACTCCTGCCAGGAAGATAAGCTTTGTCTCCTTAGTGATTTACAGTCCAAGGTTGCTCCCTCAGCCTTAGCCTTGGGAGGGTTACAGCTTCTGAAACCAGGCAGGGTGGTTCCCAATACCTCTAGTCTCTGTTTTCCATTTTCTTGGCTTCCTTTTCAGGTGAGCCCTCCCCATAGGATGCCAATTTTGCCCATTAGCAATTCTTGGCTTATAATATCCCCTACAGCTAGCAAACACAGAGATAAATAATCTTTTCCCTGGAAATTCTAGCAAGAGCTTTAGGAAAGTTGTACCTGGTCCAGTTGGATTATGTCCTGAACCTTGAATCAATCACTGTGGCCAGGTTGATAGAGGACCCTGATAAACCAAGTTAAGTTTATATGGCCACTCCTATGGCTGAAAGTGAAGGAGGTCAAGCACACCAAACACATCAAATGTGATTTGTACTAAAAAGATATATTCAGTTACAAGGAAAATTGTGAAAGAGAAAAACCAGGCTGTAATTAATCCATCACACTCTTTCTGTGCACTGATTCTTGCTTGTGATACAACTGTTCATAGACAGGGGTCTTTGACTACTTTCATTCAGTACACCAGATTCTGCCTGCCTGGTGCTTTCCTGTAACATCCAGTTTTACAATTTGCCTTGAGATTTCCCCTAGTTTCTAAATCCCAACACTCTTCACATGGTTGGTCATGGAATTCTCTGATCAATGACTTACTTAAATGCCTGAGCTGACTCCTGATAATAGCTGACCTTATTAGGCCATCTGATGACTGTCTCCTTTGCCACCTTGTTTTGTCTTGTCAAGACTGATTTCTAAGGAACCTATGTACACTTTCCCAAAACTGTTCTCCATCTTATTTCTTACCATTGTCCAGTATCCAAAGGCAAACAGACCAGCTCTAAAATATTTTTGGCCTAATTTATTTTGAGTTTATTTTCTGTCACTTTCAATAAATAGTCTAAACTAATACAGTCTTCAATTTCTAGCTCTATTAGTCTATTCTTGTGGCCACAGACACATAGTATATTAAAAAATGGTACGGACTTGGGTTTAGACGGTGGATTAAAGGACCAAGTGTAACACTTTTAATTAGGTGACTCCTTGAAAACCATTTAATCATAGAAATCTATCAGTTAAATGGGATACATTCCTCAGAGGACTGTTGTGAGAAACAGCATGTCTGCCAGTTGCAAACACTTTTCAATTGTATGTTTTAACATTTTATACTATTTATTTCACACACTTGATTTTCATTATTCATTTTTCTTCTTCAACCAAATTAAACAAGTGTGAGAGAAAAGACCATGATTTATGTACTTTGTAGTTTCTACTCCTAGCATAGCTTTAAGAACATAGTAGATGCTTAATAATTATTTCAAGTTTGACTCTGAAATATAACTTAAGTAAAAACACTTTACAGTTTTAAATTTCTTTTAAAAATATCTTTTTTCTATTTTTTATTTTAATCATTGTTCAAGTACAGTTTTCTCCCTTTTACTCCCATTCCAGCCCACCCACCCAACCCTCCCCACTTCCCTCCCATTACCACCCTCCCCCTAGTTTTTGTCTATGTGTCCTTTAAATTTGATCCTGTAAACCCTTCCCATTCTCCCCTGCAATTTTCTCTTCCCTCCCCTCTAGTCACTGTCAGTCTCTCCTCTATTTCAGTGTCTTTGGTTATATTTTGCTTGTTTCTTTGTTTTGTTGTTTAGGTTCCTGTTAAAGGTGAGATCAGATGGTATTTGTCTTTCACTGCCTGGCTTATTTCACTTACCATAATGCTTTCCAGCTCCATCCAAGCTGTTGAAAAGGGTAGGAGCTCCTTCTTTCTTTCTGCTGCATAGAATTCCATTCTGCAAATGTACCATAGATTTTTGATCCATTCATTTACTGATGGGCATCTAGGTTACTTCCAGCACTTGGCTATTGTAAATTGTGCTGCTATGAACATCGGGGTGCAAAGGTTCTTTTGCATTGGTGTTTTGGTCTTATTAGGATATAGTCCCAGCAGTGGAATTGCAGGGTCAACAGGCAGATCCATTTTTAGTTTTCTGATAAAGTTCCATACTGCTTTCCACAGTGGCTGTACCAGTCTGCAGTCCCACCAACAGTGCCCTAGGGTCCTCTTTTCTCCACAACCTCTCAAACACTTATTGTTCATTGCTTTGTTTATGATGGTCATTCTGACTAGTGACAATTGGTATCTCATTGTGGTTTTAATTTGCATCTCTCTGATAGCTAGCGATATTGAACATCATTTCATGTGTCTTTGGATCTTCTGTATGTCCTCCTTGCAGAAGTGTCTGTTCAAGTCCTTTGCCCATTTTTTAATTGGGTTGCTTGTCTTCTTAGAGTGGAGTCGAGTAACTTCTTTCTATATTTTGGAGATTAAACCCTTGTCTGAGGTATCATTGGCAAATATGTTTTCCCATACAGTTGGTTCTCTTTTTATTTTGATACTGTTTTCTTTAGCTGTGCAAAAGCTTTTAATTTTGATGAGGTCCCATTTGTTTATTCTTTCCTTTATGTCCCTTGCTCTAGGAGACATGTCAGTAAAAATGTTTCTGCGTGAAATATCTGAGATTTTTCTACGTACGTTCTCTTCTAGGACTTTAATGGTGTCATGATTTATATTTAAGTCTTTTATCCACGTTGAATTTATTTATGTACAAGGTGTAAGTTGGTGCTCGAGTTTTATTTTTTAGCACATAGCTGTCTAGTTCTCCCAAAACCATTTGTTGAAGAGGCTATTTTTATTCCATTTTATGTTGCTGGTTCCTTCGTCAAATATTAATTGACCATAGAGACTTGGGCTTATTTCTGGGCTGTCTGTTCTGTTCCATTGGTCCATGTGCGTGTTTTTATGCCAGTATCAGGCTGTTTTGATTACAGTGGCCTTGTAATATAGTTTAGTGTCAGGTATTGGGATCCCTCCTACTTTATTCTTCTTTCTCAAAATTGCAGCAGCTATTCGGGGTCATTTATGGTTCCAGATAAATTTTTGAAATGTTTGTTCTATGTCTGTGAAATAAGCCTTTGGTACTTGAATAGGTATTGCATTGAATGTGTAAGTTGGTTTGGGTAGTATGGAAATTTTGATGATATTAATTCTTCCAATTCATGAACATGGTATATGTTTCCATTTGTTTGTGTCTTCCTTGATTTCTTTCCTCAGTGTTACGTAGTTTTCTGAATACAGGTCTTTTACCTCTTTGGTTAGGTTTATTCCTAGGTATTTTATTTTTCTTTTTGATATTTCAAATGGGATTTTTTTCTTGATTTCTGCGTCTACTGTTTCATTGTTGATGTACAGAAATGCCTTTGATTTCTGGATATGAACTTTGTATCCTGCTGTTTTGCCAAATTCATTTATTAGGTCAAGCAGTTTTTTGGTGGAGTCCATAGGATTTTCTATGTACACTATCATGTCATCTGAAAACAGTGACAGTTTTGTTTCCTCCTTTCTGATTTGGATGCCTTTTATTTCTTTTTCTTGTCTGATTGCTGTGGCTAAACTTCCAGTACTATATTGAATAGAAGTGGTGAAAGTGGACAACCATGTCTTCTTCCTGATCTTAGTGGAAAGGATTTTAGTTTTTGCCCATTGAGTATGATGTTGGCTGTAGGTCTCTCATTTATGGCCTCTATTGTGTTGAGAAATGCTCCCTCTATTCAACTTTGTTGAGTGTTTTTATCATAAATGGGTGCTGTACCTTATCAAATGCTTTTTCTGCATCTATTGATATGGTCATGTGGTTTTTGTCTTTGCTTTTGTTTATGTGATGTATTACATTTACTGATTTGCGAATATTGTACCCATCCTTGCATCCCTGGAATGAATCCCACCTTGTCATGTTGTACGATCTTTTTAATGTACTGTTGGATGCTGTTTGCCACTCTTTTGTTGAGGATTTTAGCGTCAATGTTCATCAGCGATATTGGCCTGAAGTTTTCTTTCTTAGTTGTGTCTTTATCTGGTTTCAGAATTAGGATGATGTTGGCCTCATAAAACGAGTTTTGGAGCCTTCCATCTTTTTGGATTTTTTTAAATAGTCTGTGAAAGATAGGGGTTAGCTCTTCCTTAAATGCTTTGTAGAATTCTCCTGAGAAAACATCTGGTCCAGGACTTTTGTGTGTTGGGATTTTTTTGATTACTGCTTCAATTTCTTTTTCTGTTGGTTTTTTCAGGCTTTCTGCTTCTTTTTCATTGAATTTTGGAAGATTATATTTTCCTAGAAATTTGTCCATTTCATCTAAGTTTTCAAATTTTTTGGCACCCAGGTTTTCGTAGTAATTTCTTACAATCCTTTCTATTTCTGTGGTATCTGTTGTAATCTCTCCACTTTCATTTCTGATTGTGTTTATTTGGGTTTTCTCTCTTTTTTTTTTCTTGATGAGTCTGCTTAAAGGCTTCTCTATTTTGTTTATCTTTTCAAAAATCCAGCTCTTGGATTCATTGATCCTTAGAATTGTGCTTTTAGTCTCTATGTCATTTAATTCTTATCTGATCTTGGTTATTTCCTTCCTTCTGCTTGGTCCGGGCTGTCTTTGTTGTTTTTCCTTGAGCTCTTGTAGACGTAGGGTTAGGTTGTTTGTTTGAAATGTTTCTAACTTTTTTAGGTAAACCTGTATCACTATAAACTTCCCTCTCAGGACTGTCATTGCTGTGTCCCATTAGTTTTAGGTTGTTGTGAGTTCGTTTTCATTTGTTTCCAGAAACCTTTTGATTTATTCCCTAATATCATTCTTGACTCTTTCATTATTTAGTAGCATGCTATTTAATCTCCATGATTTTGAATGTTTTGGGTTTTTTTCCTTGGGGTTGGTTTCTAGCTTCAGTCCCTTGTGATCTGAGAAAATGCTTGGTATGATTTCAATTTTTTTTAAATTGTTGAGGCTTGTTTTGTGTCCTATCATGTGGTCTATCTTTGAAAATGTTCCATGTACATTTGAAAAGAATGTGTATTTCACTTCTTTGGGATGGAGGGCTCAATATATATCAGTTAAGCCCATTTCATCTAGGGTGTTGTTCAATGGCACAATATCTTTGTTGATATTTTGTTTGGAAGATCTGTCCATTTTTGATAGTGGGGTGTTAAAATCCCCCACAATAATTGTGTTGCTGTCCATATCTTTCTTGAAGTCCTCTAAGATTTTCTTTATGTATTTGAGTGCTCCTATGTTGGGTGCATATATATTTACAATATTTATGTCTTCTTGATAAATTCTTCGTTTGAGTATTATGAAATGACCTTTTCGGTCTCTCTTTATGGCCCTTTTTTGTAGTTCTATTTTGTCTGATATGAATATTGCTACCCCGGCTTTTTTTTTTCCTGCCCATTTGCTTGGAAAATTTGTTTCCAGCCCTTCACTTTTAGTCTGTGTCGATCTTTTTTCCTGAGGTGGTTCTCTTGTAGACAGCAGATATGTGGGTCATGCTTTCTTTTCCATTCAGCTATTCTATATCTTTTGATTGGAGCATTTAATCCATTAACATTTAAGGCTATTACTGATAGGTTCTTATTCATTGCCATTTTTGTACCTGTGTTCCCCTCTCTCTCTCTCTCTCTCTCTCTCTCTCTCTCTCTCTCTTCCTTTCTTTGCTTAAAGCAGTCCTTTTAGCATCTCCTGCAGAACTGGTTTTGTGGAGGTGTATTCTTTTAGACTTCTTTTGTCTGAGAAGCTTCTTATTTTGCCTTCTATCTTGACTGAGAGCCTTGTTGGGTAAAGTAGCCTTGGTTGCAGACCTCTGGTTCTCATTACTTGGAATATTTCTTGCCATTCTCTTCTGATTTGGAGTGTTTCCATTGAGAAGTCAGCTGTTAGCCTTATTGGGGCTCCCTTGTATGGTACTTCCTGTTTTTCCCTTGCTGCCTTTAACATTCTTTCTTTGTCTTGAAATTTTGCCATTTTAATTATGATGTGTCTTGAGGTTGGCCTCTTTGGGCTCCTCTTGATTGGGACTCTGTGTTTCCTGAATTTGTGTGACTTTTTCTCTCATCAAATTAGGGAAGTTTTCCATCATTCCTTTTTCAAATAGGTTTTCTATCCCTTGCTATTCTTCTTCTCCTTCTGGTATCCCTATTCTATGGATATTATTACGTTTCATATTGTCTTGCATTTCTCTTAATCCCTCTTCATTCCTTCTGAGCCTCTTTTCCTTTTCTTGCTCTTTCTGGGTATTTTCTTCTACTTTGTCCTCTAGCTCGCTGATCTGATCTTCTGCTTCATTGATCCTGCTTTTCATTCCTCCTACTGTATTCTTCAGTTCAGAAATTCTTCATTTCCTCTTGGCCCTTGTTGATAGTTTCTATTTCTTTTTTCATGTTAATGTAGTTTTCAGTGAGTTCATTGTAGCTTCCCTGTAGTTTCTGGTAGCTCATTGTGAACTCATTGAGCTTCCTGACGATCATTGCTTTGAACTCAATATCTGATAGTTGAATTGCCTCTCTTTCATTTAGCATTCTTTCTGAGGCTTCCTCCTTTCCTTTCATTTGCGGATTGTTTCTTTGTCTTCGCATTTTTTGTGAGACTCTTCTTGTTAGCCTCAGCTTCTTAAATTGATCTGTTCTGGCTCTCTTGGTTTGTGGTGTGAACTTCTTTAGCAGTATAGCAGTGAGTTTCAGTGGTGCTGTTTCCTTGATCTCCCAAGCTCACTGGTCTTGGGCTGTCATTTAAGTTGGCTTTGTGTTTGCATTTGGGTTTTGATTGTTGTTGGGTCTTTCTTTGGTGGTTCCTTCTCACCGTCTGGTTAAATGAGGGTCACTCTGTCCACCGCCTCTTGTATTTTGTTGTGCTGGTGAGGGCAGGATGTGTTGAAGCTGATTCTTCCATGTGTACAAGGTTTTGAGGATTCTCTCCTGCTTTTGTTCAGTTGTTTGTATTGGGTACTGTCTCTACTGTTTAGTTGTATTTCCAGATAGGTCCTGGATTGAGGTTTGTTTGGTTACCACTCCCTCCTTCACCTTCTTTTGTTGTTATCTGTTAGTGGTTCCTTTGTTGTAGGGTTTTCTCTTCCAGTGGGTATCCTGGTGTTCACCGCCTCCACCTATTCTTTTTTGTCATCTTGTTGCAGCACTCTTTTTAGGGTCCAGTTTTTCGGTTCCGCCACAATCCTTTGTCCCCTATTTTCACATATGCTGAAGTATGTTGGTTGCTTGCTTCTCTACTCCATAGATCTGTCAGGATTTTCTCCCCTGAGCAGAGGGAAGCTGAATCTGCTCCTTCGTACTCTGACGCCATCTTAGTCCCCCCTAAAAATATCTTTAAATAATTAAATTTATTGAGGTGACATTAGTGTATAATATTACATAAGTTTCAAATGTACAATTCTATGATGAATTATCTGTATATTTCATTGCATGCCCACCACCAAAAGTGGTCCTCTTCCATCACCATTTATTTGGTCCCCTTTACCCTTTGTTATATCCCAACTGCCCTTCGCTCTGGTAACCACCATACTGTTGTCTGTGTCGTGGGTTTTGTTTTTATATCTTACATATAAGTGAAATCATGATTCTTAGCTTTTTACAGTTGACTTATTTTGCTTACTATGATATTCTCCAGGACCATGTTGTTGCAAATTTCAGTATTTCATCTTTTCTTATGACTAAGTATTTCATAGTATATGTGTAACACATCTTTATCCAGTTCTCTGTTGAAGGGCATGTTGGTTGTTTCCATATCTTGACCACCATGAATAATGCTGCAAAAAAACATAAGAGTGCATCTATCATTGCAAATGTTTTCCAATTTTTTGAGGAGATACCTAAGAGAGGGATTTCTGGGTCATATGGTAACTTTATTTGTAATTTTTTTAGGAATTTCCATACTGTTTTCCATCAGGGCTGTAATGGGTTACATTCTGACCAGCAGTGAATGAGGGTTCCTTTTTCTCCACAACCTCTCTAACACTTGCTATCACTTGTCTTGTTGATGATTGTCATTCTAACAGCTGTGAGGTGTATCCCATTGCAGTTCTTACTGGCATTTCCCTCATAGCTAGTGAAGTAAGTGGAGCATTTCATATATCTGTGGGCCATTTGTATGACTTCTTGGGGAAAGTGTCTGTTAAAGTCCTCTGCCCATTTTTTTATTAGATTGTTTTTTGGTGTTGAGTTGTATGAGTTTTTTTTTATATATTTTGGATATTAACTGCTTTCTAAACTATTGTTTGCAAATATCTTCTCCTACTCAGTCAGTTGTTTTTCTGTTTTGTTGAGTTTTTTTGCTGTGTAGAAGCTTTTCAGTTTGATGTATTCCTATCCATTTTTCTTGTCTTTACTTCCCTGCCTTTGGGATCAAATTTATAATATCTTCTCTAAGACCAAAGTCCATAAATTTATTACCTCTGTTTTCTTCTATGTAATTTATTGTTTCAGATCTTCTATTTAGGTCTTTGATCCATTATGAATTAATTTTTGTACATGGGGGTAATAAACTGTAGTCTAGGTTCATTCTTTTTCATGGGCTCTCAATTCTGTTCCATTGGTCTGTGTTGCTGTTTTTCTGCTAATACCATGCTGTTTTGATCATTGTAACTCTGTAATGTAATTTAAAGTGAGGGTATGATACCTTTGGCATTGTTCTTTTTTCTCAAGATTGTTTTGGCTATTTAGAGTCTTTTGTGCTGGTCCCATACAAATCTGATAACTTTTTGTTCTATTTCTTTAAAAATATCATTGGAATTTTGATGGGGATTGTATTAAACTTGTATATTGCTTTGAGTAGCATGAACATTTTAACTATGTTGATTCTTCCAATCCATGAATACAAAAGGTCTTTTCATTTCATTGTGTCTTTTTCAAAGTCTTTTAATAATTCTTTGTAGTTTTCACTATATAGATCCTTAACATCTTTTATTTATTTCCTTCCTAGGTAGTTTATTCTTTTTGTTGAAATTTAAAAGGGTTTTTTTTCATTTCTATCTCTGAAATTTCATTGTTAGCATATAGATATGCAGTAGATCTTTGTACATTGATATTGTAACCTGCAATTTCACTGTTTTATTGTTTCCAATCTTTTTATAGGTTTTATTTCTTTATTTTTAGAGAGAAGGGAAAGGAGGGAGCAAGAGAGGGAGAGAAACATCAATGTGTAGCTGTCTCTGGGAACCTGACCTGCAACCCAGGCATGTGCCCTGACTGGGGATCGAATCAGCAACCTTTGGTTCACAGTTTTCACTCAATCCACTGAGCTACACCAGCCAAGGCTCCAATATAAATTTTTTGTGTAGATTTATTAGAGTTTTTTGTATAGTGAATCATGTCATCTGCAAAAAGTATCAGTTTTACTTCTTCATTCCTAATTTGGATGCCTTTGATTTCTTTCTCTTGCCTCATTCTTCTGGCTTGGACATGCAGTACTACATACTGAATAAGACTGGTGAGAGTGAATATCCTTGTCTTGTTCTTGATCTTAGAGCAAAACCTTTCAGTTTTTCATCATTGAGTGTGATATTATCTAAGGGTCTTTCATGTATGACCTTTCGTATGTTGAGGTATTTTCCCTCTATATCCATTTCATTGAATGTTTTAATGATAAATGGATTTGTATCATCAAATGATTTTCTGCATCTATTAATAAGATCACATGTTTTCATATTGTTAATGTAGTTTATACATTAATCAATTTGTGTATATTGAATATTCCTTTTGCCTCTGAAACAAACTCTACTTGATTATGATGTATTAATTTTTAATGCATTACTATATTTGACTTCCTGGTATTGTGTTTAGGGTTTTTGCATCTGTATTAATCAAAGATATTAGTTTGTAGTTTTATTTATTTGTATTATCTTTGCCAGGTTTTAGTATCAGAGTTATGTTGGCCTCAAAAAATATTCTAGGAACTATTGCCTCTTCAAATTTTTGGAAGAGATTGAGAAGATTGTGTATAAAATCTTTTTTGAATGGTAGTATTCTCTAGTAAAGCCACCTGGTCCTAGTCTTTTATTTTAGGGGGTGTTTAATGATTATTTCACTTTTCTTATTGGTAACCAGTCTATTTAGATTTTCAAATTCTTCATGATTCAATCTAGGAAGGTTATATATTTTTAGGAACTTATCCATTTCTTCTAGGTTATTGAAATTGTGTCATATAGTCTTTCATAGTGTTCTAATATGGTCCTTTGTATTTCTGTGATTTTTCTGGTAATTCCTCCTCTTTCATTTATGATACTGTTTACTTGATTCTTTTTTTTTCCTTGGTGAGTCTGGCCAGGGTTTTATAATTTTATTAATCTTTTCAATGAACTAGCTCTTTGCTGACTAATTTTTACAGCCCTTTTCTCTATTCTATTCAATTCTGCTCTAGTTTTTATTATTTCCTTTCTTCTGCTGACTTTGGGCTGCTTTTGTTCTTCATTTTCTAGTACTTTAAGTTGTTATGTTAGGTTTTCTACCTGAGGTTTTTCTCCTATCTGGAGAAAGGTCTGTAATGATACAAACTTCTCTCTTATTACTTTGCTGCATCCCAAAGTTTTGATGTGTCATATTGTCATTCTCATTTGTCTCTATGTATCTTTTGATCTCACCTTTTATTTCTTTGTTACCCAATCATTTTTAGTAGTTTGTTGTTTAATCACCATCGAAGTTTTTTTTAGAAACATGTTATTTATTTATTTTTAAAGAAAAAAAGGAGAGGGAAAAAAAGAAAATTATTTCAAATTTCAAAGCATTTTAGTCAGAGAATATGCTTTATAGTATTTCAATATTCTTAAATTTGTTGAGCCTAGTTTTGCATCCCAACATATGATCTATTCTTGATAATGTTTCCTGTGCACTACAGAAGATTGTACAATCTGGTGTTCTGAGATAAAAGGCTCCCTAAATGTAAATTATGTCTATTTGGTTTAATGTGTTATTTAAGGCTGATATTTCTTTACTGATTTCCTGTTTGGATGATCTATCAAGAGCTGTCAAAGAACATTTAGGACTCTTCTGTTTGTCTTTTTGTCAGTCTCTTCCTCTAGCTCTTTTAGTAATTGCTTTATACATGTGGGTGATCCTTGATTGGGTCCATATATATTGAGAAGTGTATGTCTTCTAAATGTAGTGCCCCCTTTATCATTATAAAACATCCATCTTTGTCTCTTTATCTTTGTTATCTTGAAGTCTACCCTGTCAGATATAAGTATGGCTACATCCACTTTTCTCTGAATGCTATTTGTTTGGAGAATCATTGTCTATCTTTTCACTTTAGGCTATCTTTATATTTGTAGTTTAGTGTGTCTCTTGAAGGCAGCATACACTTGGGTCATGTTTTCACTTTTTGATCATAAAAGAGTAAATTATTTATTTTTTTCATATTTTTATTGTTGTTCAAGTACAGTTGTCTCCATTTTCTCCTCACCACTCTCCCCAAGCCAGCCATCCCTACTTCCCAATCTTGATCCTACCTCCCTTTGGTTTTGTCCACGTGTCCTTTATACAAGTTCCTGAAAAACTTTCACAAAATTATCATTTCCAATCTCCCCTCTGGTTACTGTCAGTTTGTTCTTAATTTCAATGTCTGTAGTTATATTTTGCTTGCTTGGTTATTTAGTTGATTTGGTTCCATTTATAGGTGAGATCATATAGTAATTGTCTTTCACCACCTAGCTTATTTCACTTAGAATAAAGCTCTCCAGATCCATCCATGCTGTCATAGAAGGTAAATCTTTCTGCTCTCTGCTGCATAGTATTCCAGTATGCAAATGTACCATAGTTTTTTGATCCATTCATTTACTGATAGGCACCTAGGTTGCTTCCAGCACTTGGCTATTGTAAATTGTGCTGCTAAGAACATTGGGGTGCATGGGTTCTTTTGGGTTGGTGTTTCAGGGTTCTTAGGGTATAAGCCCAACAGTGGAATTACAGGGTCAAAAGGCAGATCCATTTTTAGTTTTCTGAAAAAATTCCATAGTGTTTTCCACATTTGATACAATAGTCTGCAACCCGACCAAGAGTACACTAGGGTTCCCTTTTCTCCACATCTTCTCCAACACTTGTTTGTTGATTTGTTTATGATGGCCATTCTCACTGGAGTGAAGTGGTATCTCATTGTGGTTTTAATTTTCATCTCTCTGCTAACTACTGCTGCTAAGCATCTTTTCATGTCTCTGGACCTTTTGTATGCACTCCTTGGAGAAGTGTCTGTTCAAGTCCTTCACCCATTTTTTAATTGAGTTGTTTATCTTCCTGGAGTGGAGTTGTGTGACTTCTTTATATATTTTGGAGATCACCAAAGTTTCATTGGAAAATATGTTTGTTTTCCCATATGGTTAGTTCTCTTTTCATTTCAATGATTTTTTTTCTTTAGCCATGCAGTAGCATTTTATTTTGATGAGATCTCCTTTGTTTATTCTTTCCTTTATGTCCATTGCTCTAGGAGACATATCAGTAAAAATGTGGCTGCATGGAATATCTGAGACTTTTCAACATACATTCTCCTCTATGACTTGAATCATGTAATGACTTATATTTAAATCTTTTGTCTGCCTTGAATTTATTTTTGTGTATAGTATAAGTTGGTTGTCAAGTTTCATTGTCTTCCATGTAGCCATCCAGCTCTCCCAATACCATTTGTTGAAGAGGCTATTTTTACTCCCTTCTATACTTCTGCCCCTTTGTTAAATATTAATTTACCATAGAGACTTCACATTCTTCTGGGCTTTTTTTTTTCTGTCCATTGGTCTCTGTGTCTGCTCTTATGTCAGTACCAGACTCCTTTGATTACAGTGGCCTTGTAACACACTTTGATATTAGGTATCGTGATCCCTCCCACTTTGTTCCTCTTTGTCAAAATTATTTTGACTATTTTGTGTCATTTATGGTTCCATATAAATTTTTGAAATGTTTGTTCTATATCTGTGAAATACTCCATTGGTACTCTAATAGTGATTGCATTGAATCTATAAATTGCTCTGGGTAGTATGCACATTTTGATGATGTTAATTCTTCCTATCCATGAACTTTGTACATGCTTCCATTTGTTTGTGTCCTCCTTGATTTCTTTCTTCAGTGTTGTGTAGTTTTCTGACTACAGGTCTTTTACCCCCTTGGTTAGATTTATTCTTAGGTATTTTATTTTTCTTGTTGCTATATTAAATGTGTTTTTTTTTCCAGATTTCTGTTTCTGCTATTTCATTGCTGGTGTACCACAATCCCTTTGATTTATAAATATTGACTTTGTATCCCAGTGTTTTGTCAAATTCACTTATTAGGTGGAGTAGTGTCTTGGTGGAATCTATAGGATTTTCTATGTACACTACCATGTCACCTGCAAACAATGACTGTTTTGCTTCCTCCTTTCCAATTTGGATGCTTTTTATTTCTCTCTCTCTCTCTCTCTCTCTCTCTCTCTCTCTCTCTCTCTCTCATCTCATCTCATCTCATCTCATCTCATCTCATTGCTGTGGCTAGGATTTCCAATCCTATATAGAATAGAAGTGGTAAAAGCATCATCCTTGTTTTGTTTTTGATATTGTGGGAAAGCTTTTGGTTTTTGCCCATTGATTATGATGTTGGCTGTATGTCCCTCTTATATGGCATTTATTGTAGTGAGGAATGTTACCTCTATTCCCACTTTGCTGAATGTTTTTACTGTAAATGGGTGCTGTACCTTATGAAATGTTTCTTCTGTATCTATTGATATGATCCTGTGATTTTTGTTTTAAACATTTGTTTATGTGATATGTTTATTGATTTGCAAATATTGTACCATCCTTGCATTCCTGGGATGAATCCTATTTGACCATGGTGTATGATCTTTTTAGTGTATTATTGGATGCTGTTTGCCAATATTTTGTTGAGGATTTTAGTATCTATAGTCTCCAGTAATATTGACCAGTAAATTTTCCTTGTTGTATCTTTATCTGGTTTTGGGATTAGGATGATCCTAGCTTTATAAAAATAGTTTGGGAGTCTTCCATTTTCTTGGATTTTTTGGAATAGTCTGTGAAGGATAGGGGTTAGCTCTTCCTTAAATGCTTTGTTAAATTCTCCTGTGAAACCATCAGGTCCAGGGCTTTTGTGTGCTAGATGTTTTTATTACTCCTTCAACTTGTCAACTTTTATTGGGCTTTTCAGGCTTTCTTCTCCTTCTACATTCAGTTTTAGAAGATATATTTTTCTACAGATTTGTCCATTTCATCCTGGTTTTCAAATTTCTTGGCCTACAGTTTTTCATACTAATTTCTAACAACCTTGTATTTCTGTGGTATCATTTGTAATCTCTCCTCTTTCATTTCTGATTGACTTCATTTGGGTCCTTTCTCTTTTTTTCTTTTTTTTTCAGATTTTTATTTATTTATTTTTAGAGAGGGAGGGGAGGGAGAGAGAGAGGGAGAGAGAGAGAGAGAGAGAGAAACATCAATGTGCAGTTGCTGGGGGCCATGGCCTGCAACCCATGCATGTGCCCTGACTGGGAATTGAACCTGCAATGCCTGGTTCACAGCCTTCACTCAATCCACTGAGCTATGCCAGCCAGGGTCTTTTTTTCTTGATGTGTCTACTTAAAGGCTTGTCAATTTTGTTTATCTATTCAAAGAGCTAGCTTCTAGACTTATTGATCCTTAAAATTTTTCATTTAGGCTCTATGTCATTTAAATCTATTCTAATCTTGGTTATTTCCATCCTTCTTCTTACTTTGGGTTGTTTTTGTTCTTTTCCTCTAGTTCTGGTAGATGTCAGGTTATATTGTTTATTTGAAATATTTCTATATTTTCTAGGGAGGCCTGCATCACTATGAACTTCCCTCTTAGGACTGCCTTCACTCTGTTTCCTAAGTTTTAGACTGTTGTGAGTTCATTTTCATTAGTTTCTAGAAACTCTTTGATTTCTTCCTTTGTCTCTTTCTTTACCCATTCATTGTTAGATAGCATACCATTTAATCTCCATGAATATGAGTATTTTCTGGGTTTTTTCTTTGAAGTTGGTTTCTAGTTGCATTCCCTCATGGTCAGAGAAAATGCCTGATATGATTTCAATTTTTCTGTATTTGTTGAGGCTTGATTTGTGTCCTTTCATGTGGGCTATCTTTGAAAATGTTCCCTGTTCACTTGAAAATAATGTGTATCTTGCTTCTTTGGGATGAAAGGTTATATATATATATATATATCAGTTAAGTCCATTTAATTTAGGACATTGTTCAATGCCACAATATCTTCATTGATATTTTGTTTGGAAGATCTATCCATTTTTGACAGTGAGGTGTTCAAATCTCCTACTATAATAATGTTATTGTCAATATCTTTTTTGAAGTCCTCCAAAATTTTCCTTTTATATTTGGGTTCTCATATGTTGAGTGCATATATATTTGTAATGTTTATGTCTTCTTGGTGGATTCTTCTCTTCCTTGAGTATTATGAAGTGACCTTCTGGATCTCTTTTTATGGCCCTTGTTTTGAAGTCTATTTTGTCTGATATAATAACTTCTACCCTGGCTCTTTTTTCCTCTCCATGTGCTTGAAATATTTTTTCCAACACTTCATTTTCAGTCTGTGTAGGTTTTTTGCTCTAATGTGGGTCCTCTGTAGGCAGCATATGTGTAGGTTGTGATTTCTTATCCATTCAGCTACTCTATGTCTTTTAATTGGAGAATTTAATCCATTTACATTTAAAATTATTACTGATAGGTACTTATTTGTTACCATTTTCCTCCCTTTGTACCTTTGTTCCTCTCTCTCTCACTGTTTTTTTTTCTCCTGATGAAAGCAGTCCCTTTAGCATATCTTGCGGTGCTGGTTTGGTGGAGGTGTATTCTTTGAGCCTTCTTTTGTCTGGAAAACTCCTTATTTCCCCTTCCATTATAATTGAGAGTATTACTGCATAGAGTAGCCTTTTTTGCAGAACTTTGTTTTTTATTACTTGGAATACTTCTTGCCATTTCCTTTTGGCTTGTAGCATTTCTATTGAGAAGTCAGCTGCTAGCCTTATCGGGATTCCTTGTATGTTACTTCCTGTTTCTTTCTTGTTGCCTTTAAGATTCTCTCTTTGTCTTGGAATTTTGCCATATTAAGTATTAGGTTTTTTGAATGGACCTCTTTGGGTTCCTTTTGATTGGCACCCTATGTACTCCCTGCATTTGTGCGACTTTTTCACTCATCAAATTAGGGAAATTTTCCATCATTCCTTTTTCAAACAGGTTTTCTATCCCTTGCTCTTCTTCTTCTCCTCTGGCATCCCTATTATATGGATATTATTATGTTTTTTGTTGTCCTGCATTTCCTTTAACCCCTCTTTTTTTCATCCTTTTTCCTTTTCTTACTCTTTCTAGTTTTTTTTTTCTACTTTGTCCTGTAGTTCACTGATTTGACCATCTGCTTCATCTAGCTTGCTTTTGATTTCTGCTACTATGTTCTTCATTTCAGAAATTCTGTTTTTCATTTCCTATTGGCTCTTGTTGATAGTTTCTGTTTCCTTTTTCAAGTTGATACAGTTTGCAGTGAGTTATTCATAGTTTCCCTGTAGGTTTTTGTAATTCTCTGTGAGCTCATTGAGCTTCCTTATAACCATTGCTTTGAACTCAATATCTGATAGTTGACTAGCCTCTATTTCATTTAATATTATTTTGAGGCTTCCTGCTTCCCTTTTGTTTAGGGTTTGTTTCTTTGTCTTCCCATTATTTGTGAGACTCTTCCATTAGCCTTTTCTTCTTCAATAAATGTATTGTGCATCCCTGAGTTTGTGGTATTAACTTATATGGTAGGAGACCTGTGAGATTCAGTGGTGCGGCCTCCTTGATCTCCTGAACTTGCAGCTCTTGGGATTATGTTTGTGTTGCCTCTCTGATTGTAATTGGGTTCTGATTGTTTTGGGTTATTCTTTGGTGGTCCCTTCACTCCATTTGGTTGACTGAGGGTCATTCCTCCCACCATATCTTGTATACTGTTCTGCAGGTGCTTCCTGAACATCATCACAAAGCCCAAGGAATAAACCCACACCTGCAAAAATTATTTCTCTCCCCTGCCAATCTCAGTATCAATAGCAAATGGATTCGTATTAATAAGGGTTTAAAGAAATTAAGACTATAATAAGAAAGGAGAGAAATAAACTATGATATAAATTCTAGTAACTTCTTATGCACAGACTTGCTGGACAAGGAATGAACATTGAAAAGCTGTGCAGAAAAGAAAATATCACTAATCATGGAGAAGACCACAGTGCGTTTCATCTAGGTAGCCTTTAGTATTTAGCACTATTTTTTTCTTTCTGGATACACTTCCTGGTGATATCAGATGTTGACCCCATCTGACCTTAGGCAGCCTTCTCTGAGACTGCCAGATATCTGCTGTCTATTGTTGTCTCCTTCAGTTCTTAATCTAGTCACTTTGCTCTCAGAAATCAAGCTTAAGTCTCCTAGGGCAGGGAAGAATTCCTCCTGGGTTTGGGCTATTGTTTCCCCTTAGGCTGCTGCTGTTTGAAGAGTGGTCTGCCACTCTTTGAAGGATGGCTGCTGCAATGTGGGTAATGTCTCAGCACCAGGATCCCACCAGCTGATCTCTCGGTTCTCTCCCCCAAGCCTCCATCCCCAGTCTCAGCTCAAAGGTCTCAAGTCCACACTTTTCCACCTTTCCCATGGATCTACATCTGTGGCTGTCTCCTTCAGTTGTTAATCTAGTCACTCTGCACTCTGTAGTCAGGCTTATGCACCACAGATCCAAGGAAGAGTCTCTCTTGGGGGCAGGGCTATTGTTTCCCCTGAGGCTGCTGCCACTTGGAGAGGAGTGGTCTTGCCTGAGCAGGATGACTGCCACTGTTTGGGGCATGCCTCAGCACCAAGATCCCTGCAGCTACACTCTCTGCTCTCTCCTCAGTGCTTCCATTCCCAGTTTCTCTTCAGGCATCTCCAGCTCACTCTGCTCTTGCCTTTGCCGCAACCATGAGTAAGTGACAGCAAATGAAAATTTGTTCACTGGCCCTTTAAATAGCTCTTTGCATCTTGAGCCATCTGTTTCTAGAAGAGAGCAAGCCTACCACTTTTCGCCATTGGTTGTTATCTGTGTAATTTGGGGGCTCTGGTGTTCTAGGCTGGGGATCCCTAATGTGAACTCTGGACAGAAGTGTCCACAGTGTTATGGATGAGATAAAACAAATTCACATGGACTACCAAAGTCTTGTGGAGAAAAAGGGACAGCATGGCCACTCTCTCAAAGGGAGAGCACCTTGGCCACTCTCTCAAGGGGAGAGTGCCTCAACTCTTGCCTCAACAGGCTTTTATTGGCTTTCTAATAGCATACATCAAAGAAGGTTCTCATTCATTGTGCTCAGGTTTGCTTTAGGTAATTACTTTTTACACATAGCAAAGGAAAGGATGCTACTGATTACTTCCTACAATTAACAAGGAAAAATGTTGCAAATGCAAGGGAATGATAAGAGTAATTGGTCTGGTTACACTCCATCCTTGGGAGAATTAGCACAGACTTTAGGAAGTTACTTTAAAGATATGCAGTAAGCATTTGCTGCTTTGACTCAGGGTGAGGGAGTTTGAGCAAGAGCAAGCCTTAAAGCAGTCTAGGTAAAATGCAGGCCTGGTCTCTCACAGGAGAATCAATCCATGGGTTTGGCATCCTGTTTGCCACCACTCGCCTATGGGCTTTCCAGTAGGCCTGAGCTACATTTGCCATTGCCAGGCAGATTGGTTCCCTACAGATCCCAGCTTGGGTTTAGACCCAATTCTTCTCAGGGAGATTCAACCTGCTGCTTAATTATCCTTCCAGCACTGCCACCTCTGTGCACTCAGCTAACACTCCGAGACTCCACCACACTCCTTACCAGACAGGTTGTGCTAAAGGTGATTATTCTGTCTGTCCTAAGTTATAAGGCTTCTCTTTAGCTATTGTTCAGTTGTTTGTTCTGAGTAATTTCTCCACAATTGAGTTATAATTCCAGATTGGTCTTTGGAGGAAGTTAGCGTGGCTTCCATTCACTCCTCCACCACATGTGTCTCTTCTGGGTCTTGTTTTTTCATTCAGTCTGCTACTCTGTACCTTTTTATTAGTGAATTCAATCCATTTACTTTTAAAAGAATTATTGATGTTTCGGTATCCTATAGCCATCTTATCTTTTGTGTTCTGGTAGCTCTGTGCCTCCATTGGTTCTTTTCCTTTGTGATTCTGTCTGTTGTTTTTGTTTGGTGATACTCCATACTTTCCTCTCTGTCTCCTATTTTTTTAAGTTATATGTCTCAGTTTTTTTTTGTATGTAGTCACCATTAGGTTTATGGAAAATAAACTTATATAGGCAATCATCTCTTTTATGAATGCACCTACTATCCATCTCACTTTGTAAATTCAGATATTTATTTCCTCCTCTTTTATGTTTTTGATGTCACAAATTACCCCTATTTACACTGTGAGTTTGTTGGTGATCTTACTCATAGGTTTTTTGTGACCTTTTGTTCTTTGTTTCTGGTAGAATAATGCTTTGTGTGTTCCCTGCAATGGAAGTCCTCTGGTGATAAATTCCCTCAGTTTCTGTATGTCTGGAAAGTTTTTGTTTCTCTATCATATCTAAAGGATAATTTTTCTGGATATGGTATTCTTGGCTGGTGATTTCTCTCTTTCAGTAGCTTCAATATTTGGTTCCACTCTCTTCTAGCTTTTAGAGTTTCTGCTGAGAAGTCCAATGATAACCAAATAGGATTTTTCTGTATAAGTTGCGTTCTTCTTTTCTCTAGCTGCTTTGAGAATTATTTCATTGTCATTAATTTTCGACAGCTTTAATCCAATGTGCCTTAGAGAAGGCTTTTTTGTTTTTTGTTTCTTATACATATTTAGATTTTTATTATGCTGTATATTTATACATTGTGCCTCAGTAAAAAAAAAAAAAAGGGCTAAATAAAAAGAAAATGAAAAAAATCCTCCAATGGAATTTTCAAACTATCTTTGATATGAAAACTATATGTGTATAGTTTTCAGGTATTTACATTAGGCTTTCATAATGTCCTGTTCTAAAACTATAAAAATATAATAAAACTAAGAACTTTTATAAATCTGTGTTAGAATTCATTTAGCAATATATCAATGTTTCCCAGAGTGCAGCCCATTCCTTTTCCTCTTTGAAAACCATCAACAAAATAACAAGAGAGCCCACTGAATGGAGAACATATCTGCCAATACATTTTATGAGGGGTTAATATCCCAAATTTATTTTGAAAACTTATAAAACTCAGCACCAAAAAGCATATGACCCAATTAAACTATGGGCAAAGGACCTAAATAGACATTGCTCCAAAGAGGACATACAGATGGCCAATAGACATATGAAAAGATGCTCAATGTCACTAATCATCAGAGAAATGTTGAGAAACTTCTGGTTAAGATGGAGGCATAGGTAGATACAGTTTACCCCCTCACTGAAACACAGAGAGCATTACAACTAAACCTCCAAACATCACCCAGAACTACATATTTAGATTTTTCAAAATATATTGAAGTCTGACAACCGAGGATTTAAAAGAGCCACATTCATCCAGGTGGGTAGGAGGGCCAGAGACAGAATGTGATATTCAGAGGTGGTTTCACTGGTAGAACACATTGTCCCACATTCCAGTGTGGTAGATACAAATTGGGAGGATTGCCTTGGGAGTGAGTTATCCCAGCCCCAGCCCAGACAGCCCATCACAGGGATCCAGTGCCAGGAAGATAAATCTCCATAACTCCTGGATCTAAAAACCAGAGAGGCTTGGTGTCATTGCAGAAACTGCCAGATTTTCAAGTGACTCTGCTTAAAGGGCCCACATGGTCTTAGAACATATGCAAACCCACCCGCTCTGAGATTCACCACCATGACATCAATTGGAGGGATGCCAGTTGCATTTAGTTGGTGGTTGAATTGACTAGAAATGAGGCAAGTGCCAGGCAAACTTCCAGAAGCTAGGAAGCAGTACTGTTTGCTCCCTAATATCCCTACCCTGCACACACAGAACCACAAAGGAGTAATGCCATTTGCCTTACCCTAGTGATTACCTAAGGCTCTGCCCCACACAATTTATAGATGCATTTTCAACAATAGGCCCTAAGACAAGGAGTCAAAACAGCTCCACCTAATACACAGACAAATACAAGGACACTGAAAAATTGAGGAGACAAAAAAATGAAGGAACAGAACAAACCCCAGAAAAAGAACTAAACAAAATAAAGATAACCAACCTATCAGATGCAGAGTTCAAAACACCCATGGTCAGGATACTCAAAGAATTTATTGAGTATGGCAACAACATAAAGGAAGAAATGAAGGCTACCCTAAGTGAAACAAAGGAAAATCTACAAGGAACCAACAGTGAAGGGGAGGAAGCCACGATTCAAATCAATGATTTGGAACATAAGGGAGAAATAAGCATTCAACTAGAATAGCAAGAAGAAACAAGAATTTTTTTAAAAAAATGAGGATAGTATAAGAAGCCTCTGGGAAATCTCCAAACATACCAACATCCAAATCATGGAGGTGCCAGAAAGAGAAAAGGAAAAGCAAGAAACTGAAAACTTTTTTGAAAAAAATAATGAAAGAAAACTTACTTAATTTGGTGAAGGAAATAGACATACAAATTCAGGAAGAACAGAGAGTCCCAAAGAAGTTGGACCCAAAGAGTAACACACCAAGGCACATCATCATTAAAATGCCAAAGATTAAAGATGAAGAGAGAACCTTAAAGCCAGCAAGAGGAAAGGAGAGAGTTAGCTACAAAGGAGTTTTCATAAGACTGTCAGCTGGTTTCTCAAAAGAAAATTTGCAGGCAAGAAGGGACCGGAAAGAAATATTCAAAGTGATGAAAAGCAAGGACCTGCAACAAAAATTACTCTGTCCAGCAAAATTATCATTTATAATGGAAGGGCAGATAAAGTGCTTCCAAGACAAGATAAAGCTTAAGGAATTCATCATCAGGAAGCCATTATTACATGAAATAGTAAAGGTACTTATTTAAGAAAAAGAAGATCAAAACTATGAACATGAAAATGGCAACAAATTTACAGCTATCAACAACTGAATCTAAAAAAATCTAAGCAAACAACAGAAACAGAATTATAGTTATGGAGATCATTTGGAGGATTATCAGCTGAAAGGAGAAAAGGGGGGAATGGAGGAAAAGGTGCAGGGACTAAGAAGCGTAATTGATAGGTACAAAACAGGCATTGGGATTTTAAGAATAGTACATGAGATGGAGAATCCAAAGAATTGATGTGCATGACCCATGGACATGAACTAAGGTGAGGATTGCTGAAGGGAAAGGGAATACTAGGTGGAAAGAGGCAAAGGGTGAAAATTGGGACAACTTTAATAGCATAATCAATCAAATATATTTATAAAACCACAATGAGATATAACTTCAAACCTGTCTGTCTAAATGGTTATCATCAATAAAGCAACCAACAACAAGTGCTAGTGAGGATAAGGAGAAAGGAGAACATTTTTGCACTGTTGGTGTTAATGCAGATTGGTACAGCCACTGTGGAAAGCAGTATGGAGATACCTCAAAAATTTTTAAAAATGGAACTTCCCTATGACCCAATGATTCCGCTTCTGAGAATTTATCCAAAGAAACCTGAAACACTAATTCAAATGAGCATAATCATCCCTGTGTTCAATGCAGCATTATTTACAATTGCCAAGATATGGAAGCAGCCCAAGTGCCCACAAGTAGATGAGTGGATAAAATAATTAGGAGACAGTTACACAATAGAATACTACTTGGTTGTAAAACAAAAGAATAAAATTTTACCCTTTGTGACAACATGGATGTACCTGGAGAACATTAGGCTAAATCAAATAAGCCAGTCAGAGAAAGACAAATACCATGTGGTTTCACATTTATGTGGAATCTAATAAACAAACTGAACTAACAAGCAAAATAGAGACAGACTCATAGAGAGAGCCTACTGACAGCTCTTGGAGGGGGTGTTAGAGGGTGAGGGTATCCAGCAAAAAGAACAAAGGACTTATGGACATGGACAAAAGTGTGGCGACTGCATATGGTCAAGTCTCTCTCTTCTTCCTTCTTCATCATTTCCAGATTTCTATTTGTGCTATTACTAATTTTTTCCTGCACTTGGTCATCTGTTACCTATGTTTGTTAGTTCATTCTTTTTCTCTTTTATTGAGTTCTTCATTTCCAGAATTTTATTGGGATCATTTTTGTCATTTAAACCTCTTTGGTAAAGTATTCATTTTGTTTATTGATTTTGTGTCTGAGTTTATTAAACTGCCTATCTGTGTTTTCTTGCAGCTCATTGAGCTTTTTCAGAACTTCAGTCTTGAATTTTCTGTCATTTAAATCATGTTTCCATGTACTTAAGTCTGTTTTCTGAAAGTTTTTCATTTTCTTTATGAGCTGCCTCAGTGGAGTTTTCTCTGTCTAGGCATTTATGTATAAGTGCCACTTCTCTAGTAGATTGATAAGTCTTTCTATTGCTTTCCAGTAGATGGTGCTGAATTACAAGTTGTTTAAGTCTCTTGCACTTTTCTGACTTTTCACATCTTTGGTGGGTGAAAGGGTTGGAAGAAAATGGCCTGTGTTCAGTGAGATGGTGGGTGCTTCCCGCTTCATCCGGTCACCCTTGTTCAAGGAGACCAACCCCTCAAGGAAATGTGGTGGTCAATGGGGCTGCAAAGCTGTAAAATCCCAGTGCTGTCCTATACAGCCAGATGCTGCCAGCAGTGCAGCCTCAATGTATGGGTGTGGGCTGAGCTGGGGAACCCAGCTAAGTCCTCTGTTGCTTTTCCTTCCCAGAAATGGTGAACTTTGACCTTTGACCAGTGTTCCCCCTGTGCCTCCACCCGACCCTGGGATTAGTCACAATTTGTCCTCCCAAGGAAAAAGTGTTCCTGTATCACCAGTTCTTGGGTTTGCAGATAATGTGGTCTGTGACTGAACATATAGGATGAGGAGAGGTGAGCTCTGGAAAATTAGGGGAAGGTGGCCAAGTTCTGTGGCTTTGTTTCTCTGTCTGAAATGCTGATTGCCGGGCAACTGTGGCCACACCTTTGTGCTTCATCCCTTCCCAGGTTACTGGGCTCAGCCACAGCTAGTACTGTCAACTCCTGGAGTAATGCTCACCAAATCTCTTTTCTCCTTCCACTGAAAAAAAAGTTTCATTCACAACCTGATTTCTCCCCTCTCTGGGCTGAGAACCAATGTAAGCTCTGGGCTGCAAGGCTGCAACCATGGCTCCTCTCAGCTGTTCTCCCTTCTTGCTTCCCCAGTTTGCTCTCACTTGCCTGTCTTTAGGTATTTCAATGCAGGAATTTCCCAGACATGTTTGTGCATTGAGTAGAGAATCCATTGTTGAATTATAACTGTTCAAATTGTTGAAACTTCAAAGGGAAAGACCAAGAGGATCTTCCAAACCATCATTCATCTGATATCATTCCACAGTGTTAAATTTATATGTCAACCCTATTATCACTATAATCTAATTTCAATGTTAAATCTTATTATTTAGGCAAAATGGAATAAATTAATAGATCCATCTATACAGAACTGACTGAAGAGAACTAACCATTTATTTTCTTTTGAAGAAAATGGAGAAAGAAGGGTAGTTTCAGTATAATGGTAATTACACAGTGTGCAAATCTGGGAATACCTGGTGAATATATAATTCATTTTGGATTCAATAGATGGATTATACTCACCCAATCTTATATCCTTCTGCACTGGGACACAGAGAAAACCCATGTGTAGATTGAAGAGAATGGTAGATAACATAAGGTAGATACACACACATGATCTGAAAATGTCCTCATGGAGAAAGGCTTGTCCCAGCTGTTCCTGACCTTAAATAGCTTTCCTCTCATTTTCCATGGGACACTCCAGGACACTCATTTACTTAAAATAACTTTAATTGAATACAAATAATCCTAATGACTAGTTTAATAATACCATCTTCAATATCCAAAACAAATTGAAACCCCATAATTATTCACATCACAAGGTGAAAAAGGTGAGGTGATACTACTGCTTGGACACTTACCAGAGGAAAGAATATGTATTTCTATGCACCAGAAAATTAGGGGTTTTTTCCTAATAGAGTGTAGTGATTGAGATAAGATTCTTGAAATGGCTGTCAGATTTAAATTGAATTGCAGCACCATGACAACATAGATGTGCCACTATTAACAAATCATAATCTATCTGTGCCTCCTTTTCCTCTTTGTAAAATGCAGGTAAGATCTATCACATAGCATTGTTGTGGTGACTAAATGCTGAATGTATTTAGCATCCTTCCACTAATACTTGGCATATACTAATATTTAATCATTATAATTGTTTTTATTACTGTGGTAGAGATTATTTCAGAGTTGAGATTAGCAATTTGCTCTTGAAAACAGAATACCTTGGAATTTAAGGGTATTAGTTCATCTCAACCTAAACAGTCCTTTTAGCAACTGGCTTTTACCATGAGTATCACACTCTTGGCATGCAGTTAAACTTTTAACTGGATCCATTTCATTAAGAGCATCCATTCAGCTTTGTCATTTTTGTCTATCATCTTCCATCATTTCATACCTATAAAATGGCCATTGACACACCAATCTAAAGTGCAACATTCACTAATAAAATTAAACATCATCAACATTCACTAATAAAATTAAACATCATCAACATTCACTAATAAAATTAAAATATTATGTGCTAAACATGACTTACTGTGAGATAAATATGGACTGGACATATTAGGGAAATTTCCATCAAGTCAAAATAAAACCTAAAGTAAAAAAAAAAAACCACCATTTTAATTATTTATTTATGACCTCGTTTCAATTTATTAAAGTTCATTCTATTAATAGTCCAACTAAAGATGGTTCACATACCAATTCATCTTCATAGCCATTCAATTAAATCTATTTGTCATTTTCTGTGATTTCTAGTTCCCATGCATTGCATCTAACTCAGTCTTTAAACATTACCTATTGTGTATATGGTGAAATCTCAGATTACTGTTAACAAATTATGGACTTTTTAAAATAATTTTATTTTAATTTTAATTATTGTAAATTATGGACTATTTTAATTGCTTATCAAACCCAAGCAGAGTTTGAGAAAGGATCATAGAGAAGATTCAATTAAATCATTTTTTTTAGTTGTTTTAGTTTTACCATTGTGGTAAAAGGATTGGAAGTGGCAGAATATTTCAGTTAGGGCTACAATAAAATGAGGAGCCTATCTGCAGATTCATTAATTATATTTTTGCTTCCATTATAAACATAAGATTTTAAGTGTTGACTTGAGGATATGGACCCCAAAGAATGACCTCTAAATGAGAGAGCTTTTAAACACTCTAAGTTGATGTCTGGGAGGGGGGGGGGCTCCACACGCAGAGCACCCCTGTCCATTGTGGATGAGAATAAGTCTACTAAGACATGAACTGCTTATGGAGGAAACGTGGTCGATCTCTCAAAGGAGAAGGGCCCTAAGCCTATTCCTCAATTGGGTTCAATTTTCACAGGAATATAGGTAATGCTCATCAATCATTGACAGACAGTAATGATCAAACAATAAATAATATTCAAAGAATTATGAGGGCTTATTCTGAGTCAGAGTCAGTTGGCTAAAGGGCCATACAACTTTGGGAAACAAACTCATTTTATGCTTGGACCCTTATCAGAAAATTGAGGGCATTCTTAGCAAAGCAGTTTTCATAGGACTTTATGTATTCTTTCCTAGACCTGATTGCCCTGGGAAACCACTCTCTGGCATTGTTTCAGGCTTAAGTCAGGCAGGGGAAGTAAGGCAGCCAAAAGATTAGGAGACTTCATGCAGACAGAATGAGGACTCAGGGGTCAAAACCAAGGGGTGAGAATCCATCACCCCCTTTTTTATAGCCCCCCAAGTCCTTCCCTGAGGGTTCCTTCATGACTATGCCTATCTTAGGTTGTCCCTCCCCTGAGGAATTTTACCCATCATTGGCTAACCAATCATCAGCCTGGGGCCAAGCAGGGTGAAGTAAAAGGGGGCAGAGGCGGCACCCCTGCCAGGACTATAAGCTTTGTCTCCTTAGTGGCTTATGGTCCCAAGGTCTCTTTACTCAGCCTTATCCACGGGAGATTACAGCTTCTGAAACCAGTCAGGGTGGTTCCCAACAGATGTCTTGATTGAAAGATGCTAACAATAAAATAAAAACTAGACTCTTTCAGGGAAAATGTCAAAATATCACTATCCAGCCAGCAAAAACATTATTTTAATAACATACCAATAACATGACTTTTAAGTTTATTTTTTTAAACTATTTGTTTCTTCTAAAATTAAAGCTAATGCAATTTTTAAAATATAATACTCAGTACTGAATTACCTTTCAGCTCCTTTCTATACTTATGCATACTGGTGTATATAGACCTCAGTGGTTGTTTCCAACTTACTTTAGACTCAACAGGAAAAAAAAACTTAAATAAATAAGTACAAGCTGTGGTCCAAAATAAAATGGTGCTATTTTACCTTAGCTTTTAAAAAACTTTTACTAACTTTTGTCTCTTTAACATAGTAACATGCTAATATATTTCACTACATTTTGTAAGGTATAAACATTAATTTGGAGTTCCTTTATGCATGTATAAAGAAAGAAAATAATTTTTTTTCCTTTCTAAACCTGTGTTCTATATTCTGGATGCATGATTGACAATGTTTTTAACACTTGCAACTTTTTCCATGATCTTTTCTTCCATTATAATAGCTATATATAAGTTTGCTTTTGTGCTTAAAGATGTGCAGTTATTAATAATGCATATCTATCTTTTTATTAATAAAATATAAGTGCATATCTAGCTACCTAACAGGGTTTCCTATGAAGATGAAATCATCATTGTTATTGTATTTAATTGATATGATTTTACTCAAAAGCAAAATATCTTGGTACTTAAGTCTAACTGCATTAGCATTTAAAGGTTAGAAACCCTCTTCCCACATTGTGCTGAGAACTTTGCACCAGATGATCTCAGATTCTTTTCAGTTCAAATGCTTTATCCCTCACAACCAACTTAATAGAGCAGCACTATATCTTCAAAGCGTAATGCTGTCATGCCAAGTTTAAAGATGAAGCACACTTAGGACATGCCATCAGTTGTGGCAAGGATCACAGTCAGATTCTCCAGTATTTATTCTTTTTCCTGGGTTTACTGCAGTGATTTTCTGTTGGCTCTCAGGAGGAGGAGCTCACAGTCCGCATCACAGAAGAAGATGCCAGTCTACTGAGGACAACATATTGGAATCAATCACATTAACAAAGCACCTTCAGGAATATACAATGTATATAGTGAACCATCAGTCCTCTTACAAACTCTTTGGGCAAGCAATATATATTTACATTTTTTAAAAGCCAACAATACATGGAAACAAATTGTCGGTGCCAATTAATTAACACAGAGATTACTCAGCATACTAAAGAGCCGAGCTTGCTGACCACTTGAGTACTGAGGGAACCCTCTAAGGACACAGCAGAATCAAATTATGAACAAGGATTGTCAGGGTTCTTGTCATTTGGGTTTGCTGAGAGAAGAGGCCCATATTCCAGACTGGGGATTTTTATTTTTTTCAGAATTAAAACATAATGTCAGGGACAGAAAGCCTATTTTCTTCATTGAACAAACATACTCAGGGGGACTTAGAAAAGTAACAGCCTTTGTAACTTAAATTATATGCCAAAATCCACTGAAGAGGAGAAAATGTTTGCAGAGATTGTTAGTTTGAAATAATATAATTATTTCCCTTTTACATTTATTAGGCCAGTAACAGAAAAAAAGGACTGATAAGCACACAAAGAATAGTTTGTGAGGACAATGATTTTTATCACAGTGACCAGCAGTAGAGCAGTTTCCTGAAAGAGGCCTAGAAGAAGCATGGAAGGAGATTTATATGAAAATACTGGTGCATTTCCCAGGTGTTTTCCATATCTATACAGTGAACAGGGATAAATACCTTTAGTCTTACTTTATGTACCCAAAATCTCCTCCTTTTAAAATATATGCCTAGATGTCCAGAGTGGTTGTGCATTAGGAGTGATGATCAAAGTATGACTCAAGCAGTAGGAAACGAAATAAAATAAATTAATTTATTTTTGTGTTTTGTTTTTATAAAGACAGCTGATATTTCCCTTGGTAACATGACTTTTCAGAAAGGATAAGATGTAAAAAGTGGTTGGTATAATCTTCTTGCCTAGCAGAAAGCCTGCTGCCAAATGCTGTGTTTAAAATTCAGTTTTGTCTGTATTTCCTGAAGCATTAGGATAGCACTATTTTCCATTTCTTAGCCCTCACTGTAGTTTAATTGAATTCCGAGGTGGAAAGAGCCTTCAAGAATTCAGCTAGTCCAAACTTCAGCTCCAGAAACCATGATATGGTGACCACCAAGTGTTTCTCAGTGGACAAATAACCTCACTTTAAGCCAGCAAAGTCTCTACAGTTATTTTGAAAATACAAGGCTGTTACAACCCAATCAGAGAAGAAACATGTAGGTAGAGAGGTACAGAACAGACCCATGCCCAGAAAGGGAAATGCAATGCTGCCTTTTCAGAGTGAGATAGGATATCCATGGTCATTTATTATGTAACAGTTAGATTTATTTTAGCTTTAAAAATTTTAAGTGATTTATTTTTGTGTATAGGGTAAGTTGGTGGTCTAGTTTCATTTTTTTGCACGTACTTGTCCAGATCTACCAACACCATTTATTGAAGAGGGTATTTTTACTACATTTTATGTTCCTGCCCCCTTTGTCAAATATTAACTGACCGTATTGACATGGGTTCTCTGTTCTGTTCCATTGGTCTATGTGTCTGTTCATATGTCAGTACTAGACTGTTCTGATTACAGAGGCCTTGTAACATAGTTTATATCAGGTATTGTGATCCCTCCTACATTGTTCTTCTTTCTCAAAGTTGCTGAGGCTACTTGGGGTTGCTTAGGCTTCCACATAATTATTTCAAATATTTTTTCTATGTCTCTAAAATATGTTTTTGGTATTTTGGTAAGGATTGTGTTGAATCTATATAAAGAACTCACATGACTCCACACCAGGAAGGTAAGCAATCCAATTAAAAAATTGGCAAAGGACCTAAACAGACACTTCTCCAAGAAAGACATACAGAGCCCAGAGACATGAAAAAATGCTCAACAGCACTAGCTATTAGAAAGACACAAATTTAAATCACAATGACATACCACTTCACATTGGTCAGAATGGCCATCATTAACAAATCAACAAACAACAAGTGCTGGCAAGGTTGTGGAAAAAAGAGAACCCTAGTGCACTGTTGGTGGGAATGCAGACTGGTGCAGACACTGTGGAAAACAGTATGGAATTTCCTCGAAAAACTAAAGATTGAACTACCTTTCGATCCAGTAATACCACTGCTGGGACTATACACTAAGAATCCTGAACTACCAATTTCAAAGAACCTATGTATCCCAGTGTTCATAGCAGCACAATCTACAATAGCCAAGAGCTGAAAACAGCCTAAGTGCCCTTCAGTAAATGAGTGGACCAAAAAACTGTGGTACATTTACACAATGGAACACTACGCAGCAGAAAGAAAGAAGGAAGTCACTCCTACCCTTTGTGACAGCATGGATGGAACTGGAGGGTATTGTGCTACGTGAAATAAGCCAGGTGGTAAAAGACAAGTACCATATGAACTCACCTATAAGTGGAACCTAATCAGCCAAACAAACAAATGGGTAAAATAGAACCAGAGACTTGGAAATAAAGAAAAAAACAGACAGTGACCAGAGGGGAGAGAGAGGGGGATAATGGAGAGGAAAGGAGAAGGAGCAAGCACAAGAACAGGAATAGAGGACTCATGGACATGGATAATAGGGCGGATTGACTGTGGGAGTGGGTGTGTGGGGTAGGGGTGAGCAATGAGGAAAAAGGTAAGGCAACTCTAAAAAAATTTTCAAAGGAGAAATTATTTCTGAGGAAGAGCAGGGTTGAATTAGTTTGAGGGAAATTTAAGCCTGAGGAAAGAACAAGTATCAATGTTGCATCCTTGGAAACCTAGTAGAGAATTCTGGTTACTCTTTTTTCTATTTCAATTACAGTTCACTTTCAACATCATTTTGCATTGGTTTCAGGTGTACAGCTTAGTGGTTAAATAATCATGTACTTTACATAGTGTTTCCCTTGATTTTTCCAGTACTAACCTGGCACCACTCATAGTTTTCTCAATATTATAGCCTGTATTCCCTATGCTTTACTGGCTACTCTTAAATTTTTCATTCAGGAGCTTTAACAAACTACCTTTATGGGTTTTGCTTGGGGAGTTATCAACACACCTGATGATATGCACTCAAAAGATTTCACTTCTTGAAAGCATTTTCTTCATCTAGAGAGGCTAAAACTTTAAACTTAAAAACATCCACATTTACATAAACATGTTAATTAACATTAACACTTTACAAAATTACTTTCTAGCATCTAAAATGCTGAATGGAACATGATTGATTCCAAGCACCAAATTTCAAGACAAAACTTTTTTATTCTTCTTCTTCTTACTTTTTTTTATTTTATTGTTGCTCAAGTACAGTTGTCTGCAATTTCTCCCCACCACTCCAGACATCCCCACTTCCCTCCCGATTCCACCTCTTCTTGGTTTCATCCATGTGTCTTGTTCCTGAAAACCCTCCCTCCCTTCCTGCCATTATCCCTTCCCACCTCCTCTTTGGTTACTGTCAGATTGTACTTAATTTCAGTGTTCTGGTTATATTTTGCCTGCTTGTTTGTTTTATTGATTAGGTTCCACTTAAAGGTGAGATCATATGGTATTTGTCTTTCACTGCCTGGGTTATTTCACTTAGCAAAAAATATGGGTCAAGCCAAACAGTCAATTAACACACACTTTGCATGTTACATGTATTATACACTATAGTCTTACAATAAAGCAAGCTAGAAAAAAAGAAAATGTAATTAAGAGAATCATAAGAAAGTTGCCCTGGCTGAGATGGCTCAGTGGATTGAGTGTCAGCCTGCGAAACAAGGAGTCACTGGTTGGATTCCCAGTCAGGGCACATGCCTGGGTTGTGGGCCAGGTGACCAGTGGGGGGCACACAAGAGGCAACCACACACTGATGTTTCTCTCCCTCTCTTTCTCCCTCCCTTCCCCTCTCTAAAAGTAAATAAATAAAACATTTTTTAAAAAAGAAAATCATAACAAAGGAAAAAATACATACTGCACGCATTAATTTAAAAAATTCTGCGTATGCATTGGTCAATGCAGTTCAAACCATTGGGGGATAAAATGGGTCAAGCAAGTGTTTATTAAATTAAAGCCAATTAATGATTGCCCATTTATTTAGTGTGAGCAGCATTTAAATTTTTTTTTAAATTTGGCATTTTCATAGAAGTTGTCAATATGAACAGTCATGTACTAATACTCAACACAAACATAGTGATATAATTCTAACCTTAAAAACACTGTCTTATGGAGTTGTAGCGTTATGGGAATTTGTCTGGTAGGTTAGGCATTTACTCTCCAAGTCCTCTTTTTAATCTGATTCTCATGTTATTAATATTTTCTGTATAATTTTTATTTAGCAGCATCTCTGGCATTTACATGCACCACCAAAATAGTGGGAACAGTGAAATATCCCCAGATGTTTCCAAATATCCCCTGGTGAGAAAAATCACCAATTGGTTGAGAATCATTGAACTAGGAAAAAGATATTTTTATGTATATTTTTAAATGATAACTTTACCCCCTCTACCTCTCTACCCAGTTACAATTCGGTAAAGCTCAAAAGAATATCTTCCAAAGAGAGACCAAAATTTACTAGGTTAAGATGATATCTAATAAAAGTTCAATGGATGATGTATAAAGGACCCATGGACAAAGCCAAAGGGGGAAAGTATTGAGGGTGGGGGGTGGGTTGGGTGGGGGAACATGGAGGCAGGGAAATGGAGACAACTGTACTTGAACAACAATAAATAAATAAATAAATTCAATGATACTAAGAACAATTAAGCTTTTATTCATTTATTCATTTATATCTGAATATTTAATGATATTATGATGCTTTCTAAAGTTTTATTATATTTGTTGCTTTTATTAATTTTTACACATAACTATTTTTAGAACAAAATACATAAAGTCTCTTAGGTTTAATCACTTTGTTCTGAACTACTCTTAGGTTTTCACTTTGAAAGGCCTATTTAGATCCATGAATTATATTTTGTTTTATGCACAATTACCTATGCACTGCTTTAGCTACTTTAAGGTAGGTAATTAAGTTGTAAAAATTATGTAGCAATTTCCTCCATGTCTAGCAACAATTTAAGATCATCGAGAAATAATACAGAAATATTTTGCATTTTTTTCAATGTAGCCAGCTGTCGTCCTTTTCACCTTCTACATGGCAAAATTCACCACAATCAAAGGACCTGCAATACAGTTAGTGCTGCACTTCAGGAATTTACAAAAAAGTCTGAGTGTGGCCAAGACAGCTATGACATGTTGAAATTAATGCTGATGAGTCATCAGCATAGACTTCAAGAGGGGATTTTAAATAAATTTGTTTCCTACTGTTTATAGAGAGAGAAAAGAAGAGCAGAGCTGATGGAATCCTCAACATTGCTGTCCACATTCCACTGGATTCCAAGCTCATTGTCTCAAGAGGCAATTCTTCGGGATTCATCTCTTCTGCCATTTCTTAACTGAAAATCTCTTGCCAAATGCCTCTTATGATAAGATTATTTTTAAAACTACAGATGAACACAAGGAAGCTTCTGGATGATACTTACTAAAATGACACATATAAAATTTGCACCTGAGCCTATTTACAACTATACACTTACAAGACTTCATTTTCTGGTTATATGATATTAAAACATTTTCAAATACAAATGTAATATAAAAATACAATCACAGTCCTTTATCTTAATCTTTTTAACATTAAAATTTTGTGTCAGAAAAACTATATAAAACTACAGTAATAACATTATCCTAGAAACTAAACAATTAAAGGGGACAACTGTACCTGAATAATAGGAAGTGTTTTCAATATCATCTGTAATGGACATATGGACAAAACCAAAGAAGGGTAGGATTGAGGGTGGGAGGTGGGGATGGCGGGGGTGGGGGGCAAATGGAAACAACTGTACTTGAACAACAATTTAAAAGACAGGGGAAAAAGAATATTAAAAATTACTAAGGTAAAAAATAAGTAAAGAAATATTATTATGTATAACTATTTTATCCCCAGCTCATGAGTGACATCAGGCTCTCATTAATTGTTAAATGGCAAATTCATAAGTCTGTTCTTATTAATCGTTTCCTTTCCAGAAGGCTAGGAATTTTTCTAGTTCTGCCTCATTCACTCTGACACCTGCTTTTACCTTTGCCAAGAGAATTCTCTTTACTTCTGCTGTGATTTGGATTCTGTTTTCTTGATCCTGTGACTTTCTCTAGGATTACTTCTCAATTTGGGGAAGACAATTTCCAGACTTTCCTTAGAAATGGTATTTGGCCAGTCAATTGTTTTGAGAAGGTGCATGCCTGAAATGTCTTTATTATATTCATTTTTTTTCTTTTTATTAATCTAATTGTTGTTCAAGTACAGTTGTCTCCCTTCATTTTTTATTTGTTGTTGGCTAGATGTGAAACTCTAAATTTCCTCAGCATTTTAGAGGTTTTATTCCATTGTCTCCTAGCTCACTGCACCGCTCTTGAGAAATCCAATGCCATTCTGGTAGTTCACTCTTTGTATGTGATCTGTTTGTACCCGTGAAAACTTTTAGACATTTCAGATTCTAACCTTAGGTTATCACTCAGAGTACCCTCCTTTTTACTAAGCATTAGGCACACAAAAACTAACAAAAACTTTAATCTCTTACTTGTAAGATGTACAACATGATGAGAACTTTGGTTAAATAGTACATTGTAAAATTGTGCGCCATAATGGTCTTTTTTCCATTAAATGAAAGCATTAACTTATTCCCCAAAACTAAAGACATTTCCAGTGCTCCTCTAATGCCAAATCTGATGTCCTCTCTTACTTTTTTCCCCTTTAGCTTTAGATTTATCATTCCAGCAGCCTTGAATTTTTTTCCTATTTTGTTTTCTATAGTATTCTACTCCCCTTCTCCAGCTATTTTTTCTTGAATTTCTTTTCTTGTCCCTGGTTCCTAAATGTGAATATGCCTTTGGTTTCTTTGTTGGATGTTTTCCTAAACTTTGTGATGTTCATATTGTAAAAGGCCCCATTTAATTTCAGGCTGTTTGATGTCATCATTATGATTGTTACATTCAAAATATTTTGTCTTTAGTCTCATATTTTCACCAATATCATCCTGGGTGTAGTATACTGGAGAGAAGCTGAGCTGAAATCCTAGAGTACATGTTGGCCAACTTATTTTTGTAAAGGGCCAGAGTAAATACTTTAGACTTCACAACATCACAAATACTCAGTAATGTGGACACAGCCATAGACAGTAACTAAACAAATGAGGGTGGATGTGTTACAATCAAACTTTATTTATAAAACAGAAGAGTAAGCCTTATTTCACCCCTAAGCTGCAGTTTGCCAATCAATGCCTGGTTTGGAGATTTGAGCTTTGTCTTGAATTTTGCACTAAGTATCTGTTTGTCTTAGGAGAATCATTTAATATCTTTGGAACACAGTTTCCAAAAACTACTCTATTAAAAATTGCTTCTTTTGATTAGAATTTCCTTTCTCTCACCTGCTACCTTATGGGCCAACTAAACTCGTATTCATTTTTTAGTCACATCTGAAATGTCACTTGTTTTATGAAGTCTTTATTTATGCATACATGATTATACAGTAAGTACCAAGTACTTGATACCTATCCCTAATCAGAACTTCCTTCACCTTGTTTTATTCCTACATAATATGCTTTTATGAGTCAATTAAAACACTTCTTTTATTTTGTTATAATTGTGTTTTTACCTGTCTCTCTTTATCCTTGATTTTAAATTTCTCTTTGAAGCTTCTGTATCTATTGAAATACCTGCTAAAACTTATGCTTAGTAAACATTTGTACAATGCAATGGCCTTTACATTCCTTAAGATGTCTTTCAGCTCAATAATATTATTATGCATATTTTAAACCAAATTCATTCTCTGTGTTCCAAAATCTCTTTCTTCTCTTGATAATGACATCCTCAGGCTTAGTTGCCCATAGCTCAAAACTGTCTGTCTGTACTGTGGTCAAGAGAGCAGAATTTGAGTTTGACAGATGTGAATTTGAAGCCTGCCCTGCCACTTAGTCAGTGTGGAATCTTGGGAATTTGTTAATCTCTCCAAGCCACAGTTTGCTCATTTGCATAATCGGGACTCAGAAAGGATATACAGCCCAAGGTTGTTGTAGACATTAAATAAATCTTGTGTTTTGATTATGTGGTTGACACTCTGCAAATGTCTTCTGTTATTTTGTTGTGCTAGTTCTAACATTCTTGGTAGCATGATCATTAACATATTTTTATAGTAAAATTCATTCCCCTTAAACTTTCAGTTTGTGATTAAGCTACCTGATGCCCCTTTACCCTAACACATGGCATGCCTAGAACAGCCAACGAAAGGCAATTCTTTTTGGAGACAGATAGCTTGTAATACTCAATACATGTTACATTAAATTTTGTAGTCAAGAATTATAATTTATATATAGTTTATAATTAATTGATAATATTTAATTGGATGTGACTTTTTAAAAACTGTGTGTTATGTCTACAAAAAATATTTTTATTTGTTTATATTTTTATTTTTTATATATATTTTTATTTAGCATAGTGGCTAAGAACCTATACTTGTTTATATTTTTAGATGTGTTGAGAAAACCCTAATATGCTCTGGCCTACTATATCTTAAATGCATCTAAACATTCTGTGTAGCCTTTGCCTTTTAGTAACTCAGCAAATAATACTACACAAGTATTTTTTTTAAGTCAGGGTTTCTTTCTATTCATTTTTAATCATCTGTATATAGGCTTATACAGTGTTTGTATCTCTCAATGTTCTTACACAACACAAATTTCTGTTCATAGTTCAAGTTGTATTACAAAAATTTATTTGGGTCCTAAATATGTATTTTCCTGTCATGGATAGTTCTTCAATTCTGTCCTGGAATAATATTTTAATATTCAGTGTTATTTAAATGTTTATAAACTTGTGCATTTATAAAAATAGAGTATAAGCTCTATGTATAAAATGAGATTATTTTACTAATGTTTATATTCTTATACAACCTTGTATAGTGCTGCCCATTACACAAATCCCTTATTCTTTTCTCATCATTTTGTATTAATGTAATATAAATTACAATTAAGAAAACTAAATGAGTCTACATGAGCCCATTAACTAACTGAACAAGTGTTTCTTGATTTCAAAATATAAACATTCTGGTTTTAGAGTAATGTTGATTATTTTCTTTGAGGAAAAAACATTGAATGAAAATACCCGTAACTAATCTTCTCTGAGTGTCTAAACACTAATGACACTCACAAATTTCATAATTCTACTACAGATATTTGTATAGTAATTGAGGCTTCAGTCTGAATGCTGTGTTCTACACCTTGCCTTCTTTGTAAAAATATATTCTCTGATTGAAAAATTATAATGTCTATCATTTATTTTCACAATTCTTTAAGAACTAAGCTACTAAAACTGGGTAAATAATTTTAAATATAAATACAAAAGCAAATAGTAAATTTCCTAGGCAATTTGTTAGACTTAACATGGTAGGAAATATGGTAAAAAAAAAAAAACAATAAAAATCTTAAACATAGCAAAGAACAAAACAATGAAATCTGTGTGAATGAACTTTTGTACACCAGCTCCACCACGTGGCTTTGGGAAATTTTGCACTTTATATTCAAGGTCAGGAGGGGGAGTGTAGAGGGACTGGGGGTTGTAGGAAAGGGGGTCAGAAATCTTATCAAATGTTTTTAAAATACTCCCTGATTAATAAAATTTCTCATGGTAAAAAAAAAGTTAATTTAAAGTGATAAGAAGCACTCAACTTTTTACAAATAATAAATGTACATTCCTTCATCTTGTTCTAAATTTGAGATATGAATTTATGAGGTGAAAGAACATACTATTTTTCCCTGGGACAACATATATTAAGGTAAACTAACATTGAGTTATAAACCTAAACTGTTTCAGAATGCTTTGTAATATTTTGCACTTTACAAAATAATATTTTGTAAATATTAGTTGGATTAGAGTTCATAGTTTGTTTTATTCTATCCAACATCTATTTTATGCAATAGTTCTGTATTATAGAAGACCGTCCTGCATGGCATGGGCCCAGCTCCCACTCAGAGTTGCACAGGACCCATGCCCACGGATAGGTTCTTCTGTGGGGAATCAGGTCTGCACTGTACCTAGACTGCTATGAGACTTGCTTTTGCTAAAACTTCCTCATCCTGAATTGAGACAGCAAGTGCTTACTGTAACTTCCTAAAATCTATGCTAAAACTCTCCAGTATGGAGTGTAACTGGTTCAACCACTTTTCCCTTTGCATTTGCAAATATCCTTCTTATGTGATGTGATTAATGACATCATCTCCTTTGTTTTCTGTAAAAGGTAACCACCTAAAGCGAACCTGTACATAGTAAATGAGGACCATCATGTGATGTGCCCAGAAAAGAAATAAAGGCCGGTCACAACAAGGGCCAAGGCTTTTCTCCTCTTGAGAGAAAAGCCATGCTGTCCCTTTTCCTCCACAGGATTCAGTAGTACATGTGAATTTCTCATGCCTCATGCACAATGTGGTGGACCCCATGAGTTTGGGTCCACATCACTGTATCTCCATGAAAATCACATAATTTCAAAAATATAAAAAGGTATAAAAATATATTGTCATTCATTGTAATTCTAAAAAGACTTTAAAATAGAATGATATTTACCCTCAATTTAACATTTTGTTTTTCTCCCACACTTTGGTCTGTTTTCTTGAATTAAAGCATACAGTATAATTTTAAAATAAATGTGACAAAACTATTGCAGTGATTAGTAATATCTGAAGTTAACTATCTGTGGTAGAAGAATAGGATCAGGGAGGAACTTAGTTTCCTGTGAAAGGAGAAGGAGTTGAGTAACTAAGGTGGAAAAAATATGGAGTTTTGTGTTCTCAGATACCCAGTTTCTGTGTCACAGCTCTGAGTTCCAGTGTCTTCTGGGTCTCTTAAATTTGATCTACAAAAACTGAAATTTGACTAGCTTAACTCATATGCTTGCCTCTGAGTTAATTAATTGTACCCAGGAAAGACTTAGAGGCACATTTGTTCATAAACAGAAAAGAAGGCAGTTATTGGGAAACTACAAAGTGACTACAACACCTATGTGGTGTTGATATAGCAAATCATCATCATCATCAAACAGATCTAGAAGCTAGTTGAACTATTTAGAATAGGATGTTGCTTCCAATCCCCTTTGTCCAGATTAGTTACTAAAATCAATAAATGTAAGTTGTGTTAATTAGATCATTATAGTGGGCAGGGTGAACAATAAGGCCTTTGATTACATCCCATTAGGAGTTAAAGGAGATTATAAGAAATAGAACAACACTTTGGACTAAAAGAAGTTTTCAAGCTTCAACCCTGAGAGATATTACCTGTTGCCATCAGTAAATTACTATATGATAGTGGCTCACTATGACCATGACATTAAAGTAGGATCTGCAAACAGAAGCCAATAAAAATCTGTGGAAATTGGTGAATTTTAGCATGTGTGCACTTCTTAAATATCTTTTACATAATTTCCCAAGGGCAATTTCTCAATAAAAAATAATCACATCTAGCATTTTTAACACTTACTCTATATTAATCTCAGATCTGCTTTACATGAACCCAAATATATTAGTATTAAAACAACCCTGTGAAGTAAATATTATCATTATTATCATCCTCTTCTAGATTGGGATATACAGAAACAGAGAAAGAAACTAACCTACCCAAGATTACAATTTAGGAGTGACTTAAACCCAATCAATTTATCCTTGGACCCCACCCAAGGATAATTTTCTAACCAAAGAAAATATAAAGGCTATAATAAGAGACGAAAAGGACATTACATAATGAGTAAGGGACCAATTCAATAAGAAAATATAACCCATAAATAGTAATGAACCTAATAAGAGTACTTAAATACATAAAACAAATATAAATGGACATAAAGGGAGAGACTGACAGCAAAGCTGTCATAGTATGGAACTTTAACACCTCATGTACATCAATGAATAGATCTTCCAGACAGAAATTCAACAGGGAAGCAGAGGCCTGAAATAACAAATTAGACCAGATAGATTTATTTGACAGTTATAGAACATTTAACAAAATATACAATCTTTTCAAGTGCACATGGAACATTTTCCCAGATAGACTACATGTTAGACAACAAGTCTCAATAGGTTAAAAAGACTGCAATCACATCAAGTATCTTCTCTATCCAAATAGTATGAAACTAGAAATCAATTATATGAGGGAAACTAAAAAACACACAAAAACATCGAGGTGAAATAACATGTTACAAAACAATAGGTGGGTTAACAATTTGATCAAGAAAGAAACCCAAAGATACTATGAGACAAGTGAAAATGAAAACACAACAACATAAAATTTATGAGACATAATAAAAGCATTCCTAAGAGGGAAATTCATAGGCATACAGGCCTTCCTCAGGAAACAAGAAAACTCTCACATATACAAAAAATCTTACACCTAAAGGAACTAGAGAAGTAATAATAAACAAAGCCCAAAGTGTTTAGAAAATAGAGAAAATAATAAGGATCAGAGTTGAAATAAATAAAATAGAGAATAAAAAAGAACACAGAGTTCCAGCCAAGATGGAGGCATAGGTAGAAATCCTTCATGTCCTCACACAACCAAAAGGAGGATAACAACAAATTTAAAATCAATACACAGGTGGGAGGAAGATGGAAGTGAGGTAGGAGAGAGCAGATTCCACTTCTCCCTATACACAGGAGAAAAATCTAGCCACTCTATGGAGGAACAGAGCAAACGGCCAACAGTTCCCCAGCATATATAAAAATAGGAGACCAAAAATTGTAGCGGACATTGAAAAACTACACAGTAAGGAGAGTGCTTCAGGACAATAAGGTCCCAGGGACCAGCGCAAGGACCAGGGTCTGCCACAGGGTTATTGAGAGAGAGCTGGGTCAACTGCTCCCTCCCTGGCCAAACAAGGTTTGAGCAGCACTGGGAGAGACCTGATTGCTTGAAGTCTCAGAGAGGGGAATAAGAACTAAGTGGCAAACACACAGGGACTGTGAGCACACACAAAGTCTGGGAAGCCTGCTCAGGAGAGTGGAGAGTTGCACCATGATGGGCCCTGACCCAATAGTCCCTGGTCTGGCTGGAGAATTGGTCTGTGCGAGAGGGCAGGCTGCTGTACGGAGTGGCAGGCTTGAGTAGGAGGAATTTCTCAAAATGAAAAAGTGAAGAGAAAGACACTGTTTGGGGAATTCTCCTGCAACAATCATCTGGGCCTCCTCCCCACCCAGCCCAGCAGCAATTCCCAGGTGGCATGGGAAGCCCTGCTTGTCCCCATAGCACTGGGAAGGGTTCACACCTGAACCCATGGGCCGGAGGTGGCCTGGCCAAGCATCCATGCCCACAACCCAGAAAGAGTGAGCTCTGCGAAAGGCCCCAGGGCACACTGGTAACCCCAGGGAGAGTGCACTCTGCAAAGGGCATAGATCCAACACCCAAGGCCCCATGGAGTGGCGCCAGGCTAGCCCTGGGGAGAGTGCATGTGAGGCTAATTGAATGTGGATCAGGAATGGGAGAAAAGCCCCTCAGTCTGCTGCAGCCACCAAGATCAGAAAAACTGGTGTGGCCAGTTTGAAACCAGAAAGAGGCTTGTTTTGTTCTGTTTTTAAGTAATTTTTTATTTTTCAATATTTATTTTTTTATCTGTCAATTCCTTTTTCTTCTCCTTCATTCTTGTTTTATTGTTTCTTCCTTTCTTTCCAATTTTATCTCTTCTTCCTTCCTTCTTCTGCTTCTTTTTTTTAAATACCCACAAGTCAGACAAGAAAACATGGAACTGCGAACAGACCAGATTTGGAACCAGAGAGGGGGCATCCCAACAGCTGAGACAGTGACACAAATTTCACTTTGCTATTACAGAGAACCTGCAAGTTATTGTAGATTTATATTCTTATTTTTTCATTATTTTTACATCTTTTATTTTAATAGTATTTCTGTATTCCTCTTCTTTCTGTTTAGTCTTCTTTGCTTGGCTAGTTATATTGTATTGTTTGACAACAGGTTTCCCCTATTCTCTCTTTCATCCTGTATTGCTAATTTCCTGTCCTTCACTTCACTTGTGTTCCATTAGCACACTACTCAAGGTCCTATACTCCCTATTCTTGTTATCCAGATCACATAGATTCTGTCATATGATTGTTGCTCTAATATTATTGTAAATAATAGCTATTCCATACAATTGTAAATACTACACAACACCCCTTCCAGATCTTAGCCCACTTCACAGTTTCCTGAACTCTATTACTGCTGTTCACTCTATTATCTCATAAACCACACATACTTACTATCCTTTACTCTCACCTTACCTCAGAATCTGACCTCCCATAAGCTCACTGCCTTCTAGATCCAACTCACAACCCTTCCCTCCCGAACAAGAGTCCTATCTTCTTTCCATCCTTTCTAAAAAGTGGCTAGTTGGGTGGAATATCACAGTTAACACAATACATAGCCAAAGGATCTCCTATCTCTTCTCTATGGGCTGATACTGCAAATATCATAGAATACTGTCTTGCTGTCTTAAACCATTTTATCTTCCCCATCCAACTGATCACAAAAAAAGAACAGGTGGAAGCTGTGAACACCACAATACCTGCTGGAAGAGGAAACCCAACAATAAAGGAACCACCAACAGATAACAACAGAAGAAGGTGAAGGAAGGAGTGGAAGCCTCACTAACCTCAATCCAGGACCTATCTGGAAATACAACTACATAGTGGAAAATGTACCCAGAACAAACAACTGAACAAGAGCAAGAGAGAATCCTCAAAACCTTGTACATATGGGAGAAACAGCTTCAACACAAACTTCCCTCACCAGCACAACAAAATACAAGAGGTGTTGGACAGAGTGACCCTCATTTAATCAGCTGGTGGGAAGGACCAACCAAAGAAAGACCCAACAAAAATCAAAACCCAAAGACAAACACAGAGACAACTTACATGATAGCACAAGACCACTGAGCTAGGGAGATCAAAAAGACTACACTAGTGAATCCCACAGGTATTCTACCATAGAAGTTCACACCATAAATCCAGTGAGTCAGAACAGATCAATTTAAGGAGCTGAGGATAAGAAGAAGAGTCTTACAAACAATGGGAAGACAAAGAAACAATTAAATTTTCCTTTCATCCCCTAATGAAAAGAAAGAAAAAAGCCTCAGAAAAAAATGCTAAGTGAAACAGAGGCAAGTCAACTATCAGATATTGAGTTCAAACCAATGTTTATCAGGAAGCTCAATGAGTTCACAATGAATTACCAGAAACTACAGAAAAAGTACAATGAACTCACTACAAATTACATCAACATGAAAAAGGAAATAGAAACCATCAACAAGGTCCAACAGATAATGAAGAATACAGTCTCTGAACTGAAAAACACAATAGAAGGAGTAAAAAGCAGGCTCGATGAAGCAGAAGATCAGATCAGTGAGATAAAGGACAAAGTAGAAAAAAACACCAAAAACAGAAAGAAAAGGAAAAGAGGCTCAGAAAGAATGAAGAGAATTAAGTGAAATTCAGGACAACTTGAAACATAATAACGTCCGTATAATAGGGATACCAGAAGGAGAAGAAGTAAGGCAAGGGATAGAAAATCTATATGAAAAAGTAATCATGGAGACCTTGCCTAATTTAATGAGAGGAAAAAGTCACACAAATCCAGGAAACACAGAGAGTCCCAATCAAGAGGAACCCAAAGAGGCCCACTTCAAGACACATCAAGATTAAAATGTCAACATTCTAAGACAAAGAGAGAATCCTAAAACTACCAAGGGAAAAGCAGGAAGTAAAATACAGGGGAGCCACGTAAGGTTAGCAGCTGACATCTCAATGGAAACTCTCCAAGCCAGAAGAGAATGGCAAGAAATATTCCAAGTAATAAGAACCAGAAGCCTGTTAACAAGGCTACTTTACCTAGCAAGGCTCTCAATCAAGATAGAAGGCAAAATAAGAAGCTTCCCAGAAAAAGAAGTATGAAATAATACAACTCCACCAAACTACCTCTACAAGAGATGCTAAAGGGATTGCTTTACAGAAAGGAAGAAAAAGAGAGACAGAGAGGAACATAGATACGAAATGCCAATGAATAAGTATCTATCAATAATAACCTTAAATGTAAGTGGATTAAATGCTGCAATCAAAAGACATAGCATAGCTGAATGGATAAGAAAGCTTAATCCAAACATATGCTGCCTAAGGAGACCCACCTAAGGAAAAAAGACCTACACAAACTGAAAATGAAGGGCTGGAAACAAATTTTCCATGCAAATGGACAGTAAAAAAACACCCAGGATAGCAATACTCATATCAGACAACATAGACTTCAAAAAAAGGGGCCACAAAGAGAGACCCAGAAGGTCACTTCACAATACTCCAGGAAAGAAACCATCAAGAAGACAAAAACACTATAAATATATATGCACCGAACATAGGAACACCCAAATACATAAAAAAAAATCTTAGAGGACTTCAAGAAAAATATTGATAGCAACACAATTATAATAGGGGATTTTAACAACCCACTGTCAAAACTGGACAGATCTTCCAAACAAAACATCAACAAATATATTGTAACAATGAAAAATGCCTTAGATGAAATAGACTTAACTGATATATACAGGGCCCTCCATCCCAAATAAGGTAAATACACATTCTTTTCAAATGCACATGGAAAATTTTCAAAGATAGACCATATTATAGAACACAAAACAAGGCTCAACAAATTCAAGAAAATTTAAACCATACCAAGTATTTTCTCAGATCACAAGGAACTGAAACTAGAAACCCGCCCCAAGGAAAATACCCAAAACACTCAAAATCATGAAGATTGAATAGCGTGCTATTAAACAATGAATGGGTCAAGATTGAAATTAGGAAAGAAATCAAAAAGTTCCTAGAAACAAATGAAAACAAACTCACAACAACCCAAAACTTATAGGACACAGCGAAGGCAGTCCTGAGAGGGAAGTTCATAGCAATACATGCCTACCAGAAAAGATAGAAACATTTCAAACAAACAACCTAACCCTATGTCTACAAGAACTTAAGGAACAACAAAAAAGACAGCCCAGACCAAGCAGAAGGAAGGAAATAACCAAGATCAGAACAGAATTAAATGACATAGAGATTAAAAGGACAATTCTAAGGATCAATGAATCCAGGAGTTGGTTCTTTGAAAAGATAAGTGAAATTGACAAGCCTTTAAATAGGCTCATGAAGAAAAAAAAACAGAGAAGAGCCAAATAAACACAATCAGAAATGAAAGAGGAGAGATTACAACTAATATCACAGAAATACAAAGGATTGTAAGAAATTACTATGAAGAACTGTATGCCAAGAAATTTGAAAATTTAGGTGAAATGGACAAATTTATAGAAAAACATAATCTTCCAAAACTCAATGAAGAAGAAGCAGAAGGCCTAAACAAACCAATAACAGCAAATGAAATTGAAGCAATAATCAAAAGACTCCTGACACACAAAAGCCCTGAACAGATGGTTTCACAGGAGAATTCTACAAAGCAGTTAAGAAATAGCTAACTCCTATTCTTCACAGACTATCCAAAAAATCCAAAATGACGGCAGACTTCCAAACTCTTTTTATGAAGCCAACATCATCCTAATCTCAAAACCAGATAAAGACACAACTAAGAAAGAAAACTTCAGGCCAATATCGCTGATGAATATAGATGCAAAAATCCTCAATAAAATATTGGCAAATCGAATCCAACAATCCATTAAAAAGATCATGCACCATGACCAAGTGGGATTGATCCCAGGGATGCAAGGATGGTTCAATATTCGCAAATCAGTAAATGTAATACATCACATAAACAAAAGCAAAGACAAAAATCACATGATCATATCAATAGATGTGGAAAAAGCATTTGATAATGTACAGCACCCATTTATGATAAAAACACTCAGCAAAGTGGGAATAGAGGGAGCATTTCTCAACAAAATAAAGGCTATATATGATAGACCTACAGCCAACATCATACTCAATGGGCAAAAACAAATCTTTTCCACTAAGTACAAACAAGACAAGGTTGTCCACTTTCCCTACTTCTATTCAACATAGTATTGGAAGTTATGGCCTGAGCAATGAGACAAGAAAAGGAAATAAAAGGCATCCGAATTGGAAAGGAGGAAACAAAACTATCATTGTTTGCAGATGACATGATAGTGTACATAGAAATTCCTATAGATTCCACCAAAAAACTGCTTGAACTAATAAATGAATTTGGCAAAACAACAGGATACAAAGTCAACATTCAGAAATCAAAGGCATTTTTGTATACCAACAATGAAACAGCAGAAGCAGAAATCAAGAAAAAAAATCCCATTCGATATATCAACAAGAAAAATAAAATACCTAGGAATAAACCTACCAAGGAAGTAAAAGACCTGTATACAGAAAAGTACACAACACTAAAGAACAACATCAAGGAAGCCACAAACAAATGGAAATATACACTGTGTTCATGGGTTGGAAGAATTAACATCATCAAAATGTCCATACCACCCAAAGCAATTTACACATCCAATGCAGTCCCTATTCAAGTACCAATGGCATATTTCACAGACATAGAACAAACATTTTAAAAATTTATATGGAACCATAAATGACCTCAAATAGCTGAGGCAATTTTGAGAAAGAAGAGCAAAGTAAGAGGGATCACAATACCTAATACTAAACTGTATTACAAGGCCACTATAATCAAAACACCCTGGTACTGGCATAAAAACAGGCACAAGGACCAGTGGAACAGAACAGAGAGCCCAGAAATAAACCCAAGTCTCTACTGTCAATTAATATTACAACAAAGGGAGCAACAACATAAAATGGAGTAAAAATAGCCTCTTCAACAAATGGTGTTGGGAGATCTGGACAACTATGTGCAAAAAATATGAAACTGAGCACCAACTTACACCATACACAAAAATAAATTCAAGGTGGATAAAAGATTTAAATATAAGTCATGACACCATTAAAGTCCTAGAGGAGAACATAGGCAGGAAAGTTTCAGGTATTTCACCCAGAAACTTTTTTACTGACATGTCCCCCAGAGCTAGGGACATAAAGGAAAGAATAAACAAATGGGATTTCATCAAAATAAAAAGTTTCTGCAAAGCTAAAGAAAATAGTATTAAAATGAAAAGAGAACCAACTGTATGGGAAAACATATTTGCCAATGATACCTCAGACAAGGGTTTAATCTCCAAAATATAGAAAGAACTTATATGACTCCACTCTAAGACAAGCAACCCAATTTAAAAAATGGGCAAAAGACTTGAACAGACACTTCTCCAAGGAGGACATACAGAGGACCCAGAGACACCTGAAAAGATGCTCAATGTCGCTAACTATCAGAGAGATGCAAGTTAAAATCACAAAGAGATACCACTTTACATCAGTCAGAATGGCCATCATAAGCAAAGCAACAAATAACAAGTGTGGACAGGTTTTGGAGAAAAGGAGACCTCAGTGCACTGCTGGTGGGATTGCAGATTGGTACACAGTATGGAATTCCACAGTATGGAAAACAATGTGGAATTTTCTCAGAAAACTAAAAATGGATCTGCCTTTTGACCCAGCAATTCCACCGTTGGGACTATATTTTAAGAACCCTGAAACACCAATCCAAAAGAACCTATGCACCCCAATGTTCATAGCAGCACAATTTACAATAGCCAAGTGCTGGAAGCAACCTAGGTGCCTATCAGTAAATGAATGGATCAAAAAACTATGGTACATTTACAGAATGGAATTCTATGCAGCAAAAAGAAAGAAGGAGCTCCTACCCTTTGCAACAGCATGGATGGAACTGGAGAGCATTATGCTAAGTGAAATAAGCCAGGCAGTGAAGGACAAATACCATATGATCTCACCTTTACCTGGAACCTAAACAACAAAACAAAGAAGCAAAATATGAACAAATAGAGACACTGAAAACACTGAAATAGAGAACAAGCTGACAGTGTTCAGAGGGAAGAGAGGAGGAAATTTCAGGGGAATTTCAGGGGAAAAGGGGAATGGTTTACAAAAACAAGTATAAAGGACACATGGACAAAAACTAGGGGCTTGTGGAAATGGGAGGGAGGTGGGGAGGGCTGGGTGGGTGGGCCAGAATGGGAGCAAAATATAGAAAATTGTACTTGAAAAATAATTAAAATAAAATTTTAAAATAATAATAATAATAATAATAATAATAATAATGGAACAACATAAAAAAACTGTGGTACATTTACAAAATGGAATTCTATGCAGCAGAAAGAAAGAAGGAGCTCCTACCCTTTGCAACAGAATGGATGCAACTGGAAAGCATTATGCTAAGCAAAATAAGCCAAGCAGTGAAGACAAACACCATATGATCTCATCTTTAACAGGAACTAATCAAGAAAACAAACAAACAAGCAAAATATAACCAAAGACACTGAAATTGAGAACAGGCTGACAGTGACCAGAGAGGAGAGGGGAGGGAATTTCAGGAATAGGGTGAAGGGTTTATGGGAACAATTATAAAGGACACATGGACAATAACCGGGAGGGTGGGAAGGTAGAAATGGGAGGGAGGTGGGCAGGGCTGGGGGTTTGGGCTGTGGTGGGGAGAAAAGGCAGAAAACTGTGCTTGAACAACAGTACAAATAAAATAAATTTAGAAAAACAAAGTAAAATAAAATGGAAGGTGAAAAAAGAAATTTCCCAGATAAAAGAGGGCTGAAAGAACACATTTCCACCAAACCAACACTGCAAAATATGCTAAAGGGACTTCTATAAGAAGAGGAAGGAAAAGAGTGAGAGAGAGAGGAACTTGGGTACAAAAGAGGAAAAGTGAATAAGTACCTATTAATGATAACCTTAAATGTAAATGGATTAAATTCTCCAATCAAAAGACATAGTGGATAAGAAACATGGCTGGCACGTATGCTGCCTACAAGAGACCCACCTCAGAAAAAAGACCTTACAAGATATTAATTCGTCATTTCTTCCAGGATGTGTTTTGAAGGTTTTTCCCTGGTGTGTTAAACAGCATTCTTTTGGGGGTTTTTTTTAAAGATTTTATTTATTTATTTTTAGGGAGTGGGTAAAGGAGGGAGAGAGAAAGGGAAAAAAACATCCAGATGTGAAAGAAACCTCCATTGGTTGCCTCTCACACACACCCCAACCAGTGACCATGGCCACAACCCAGTGTGCCCTGACTGGAATCAAACCAGCAACATTTCACTCTGTCGGACAACACCCAATCAACTGAGCCACATCAGTCAAGGCAAGCAGTAGTGTTCTTATATAAAGAGGATTATAACATCCCTCCCTCTGAATTCTATCGATAATGAGCAGTTGATATTTTGAGACAATGTGTTCTCATAAAAGGACACAAAAGTGTTAAGAATAGAGAACCATGAAAAATATGCATATTTATGTGTACACAAAGGAGAAATAGTGAAAGAACAGGTGAAATAAAACTCATTAACATCTATACATTTTCAACCAAGACTACAGTAATATACTAACTAGTGTAGAAACCAAGGTTTTTTAATGTTGTTTCCCATGTTTGTAAATAATTGTCAAGAAAAAGGAGCTGAACAAAGATTATGCTGCATTTTAAATCTTAACATTTTCTTGTAAAATACTTTAACCTTAGAAATAGTCAATAGCAAAGGCAACAGTGCAGTTTTCATGAAAATGATACAATTTTGAGCAGAATGCATGTAAGCCTATGGAGATACAGATACAGTCCCGTTATCTTCTTGCTATGCTGCGTGCCCCTCACATCCAAACTATATGCCCACCACAGGCTTTATGCTGTGGTATGCTGCTGGTGGCTTCCTTCACATTCTCCCAGGACAAAGCTACACTCCAAGTAAAATCTGATCTTTACTTTAGGTTAATTTCTTCAAAGCAAGATATGTATGCTTAGCCTCATCTACCTTTGATAAATTTGAATTAGTTTGATAAAAAGTTGGAAGTGAAATGATTGAAAAATTAATAAAAATCAACACATAACATATAAAGATAACAAATAAAAATAAAATTTAAAAATAATTAATTTAGTATTTTCTCTATATATTTACTCATATCCACATTAGTATATAGGCACTTGATAATATATTCATTAATTACTAAGCTAATAATTGAAAACTTATTTGATACTATACCAACTATCTATGCATTTATCATAAATATATAAATACCTATATTTTTTATTGTTGTTCAAGTCCAGATATCTCCACTTTCTCCCCACCACTGTCACCTTCCCCACTGAACTCCACCTCCCACACTCAGACCTATCCCCTTTCAGTTTATCCAAGTGTCTTTTATACATGTTCCTTGATGATGTTTCACCATCTTTCCCCCATTATGCCCCTCCTGCCATTCCTCTGGTTACTGTCAGTTTGATCTTTCTCTCTTTTTATTGTTCTTCAAGAACAGTTTTCTCCATTTTCACCCTACAATGTGCCACCTCCCTACCCATCCCTGCCTCCCACCATCTAATCTACCCCCTTTGGATTTGTCCATGTGTCCTTTAAACATTTTCCTTCATTATTCCTCTTCCCCTTGTCCTCTGGTTACTGTCAGTTTGTTCTTTATTTCTTTGCAGAAATGAAATGTCTCTGGTTCTATTATGCTTGCTTGTTTTCCTGATTAGGTTCCACATATAGGTGAGATCATATGGTATTTCTCTTTCATGGGCTGGCTTATTTCATGTAGCATAATGCTCTCCAGTTCCATCCATGCTATCACGAAGGGCAGGAGCACCTGTTTAGTATTCTTTCTGCTGAATAGTATTCCATTGCGTAAATGTACCATAGTTTTTTGATCCACTCATTTACTAATGGGCACTTGGGTTGCTAGCAGCACTTAGCTATTATAAATTTTGCTGCTATGAACATTGGGGTACATAGGTTCTTTTGAATTGGTGTTTCAGGATACTTAGTGTCTGTTTCCAGCAGTGGGATTGCTGGGTCAAGCAGAAGTTTTATTTTTAGTTTTCTGAGGAAATTCCATATGGTTTTCCACAGTGGCTGCACCAGTCTGCATTCTCACAAACAGTGTACTAGTGTTTCCTTTACTTAACAACCTCTCCAGCCCTTGTTGTTTGTTGATTTGTTTATGATGGCTATTCTGACAAATGTGACGTGATACTTAATTGTGATTTTAATTTTCATCTCTCTGATGGCTTGTGATACTGAGCATCACAAGCTATCAAACAGCACATACAGAAGTCCCAGATCATATGTCTCTGGGACTTCTGTATGTCCTCTTTAGGGAAGTGTCTGTTCAGGTCCTTTGCCCATTTTTTATTGATTTTTGTCTTCATGGAGTGAAGTCATGTGAATTCTTTATATATTTTTGAGATCAAACACTCATGCAAGCCCTGGCTGCTGTGGCTCAGTTGATTGAGCACTGGCCTGAGGACCAAAGCGTCCCTGATTCAATTCCCAGTCAGAGCACATACCTGGGTTGCAGGCCAGAAGCCCAGTGGGGACATACCAGAGGCAATCACACATTAATGTTTCTCCCCAACTCTTTCTCCCTTCCCCTCTCCCTAAAAATAAGTAAATAGCATCTTTAAAAAATGGTTTTGAAAAATAATTTACTAGAAAGAAAGAAAGAAAGAAAGAAAGAAAGAAAGAAAGAAAGAAAGAAGGAAAGAAAGAAAGAAAGAAAGAAAGAAGGAAAGAAAGAAAGAAAGAAAGAAAGAAAGAAAGAAAGAAAGAAAGAAAGAAAGAAAGAAAGAAAGAAAGAAAGAAAGAAAGAAAGAAAGAAAGAAAGAAAGAAAGAAAGAAAGAAATCTCATCTGAGGTACCATTTGCAAATATATTTTCCCATATGGTTCATTGCCTTTTCATTATACTCTTGTTTTCTTTAGCCATCCATAAGCTTTTTATGTTAAGGTCGATTTGTTTGTTCTTTTTTTTTATGTCCCTTGCTCTAGGGGATATATCAGTGAAAATATGTGCTGCATGGAATATCTGAGATATTCTTGCCTATGTTCTCCTTTAGGACTTTTAAGGTGTCACCACATATTTAAGTCTGCTGTCCACCTGAATTTATTTTTGTGTATGGTGTAAGCTGGTGATCCAGTTTCTTTTTTTTTCTTTTTTATTTTTTTTTGATTTTTTTTTTTGCATGTAGCTGTCCAACTCTCCAAACACCATTTGTTGAAGAAGCCGTTTTTAGTCCACTTCTACCTTCTTTGATGAATATTAACTGACTACAGAAAGTTCAGTTTACTTTTGGACTCTAACTTATGTTCCATTGATCTGTGTGTCTATTTTTATGGCATACTGTTTTGATTACAGTGGCCTTGTAATATAGTTTTATTACAATACTGTTGTTTTTTTTTATTAAAACGCCAGTATTTGTTTTGATTACAGTGGCCTTGTAATATAGTTTGGTATACCTGCTACTTTGTTCTTCTCTCTCAAAATTGTTGCAACTATTCAGTGTCATTTAAGTTTCATATAAATTTTTAAAATGTTTGTTCTATGTCTGTGAAATATGTCATTGGTACTTTAACAGGGATTGCATTGAATCTATGAATTACTTTGGGTAATTTGGACATTTTGATGCTATCAGGACTTCCAATTGATGAACACAGTATATGATTCCATTCATTTGTGTCTTCCTTAATTTTTTCAATGTTGTGTATTTTTTAGAGTGCTGGTCTTTTATGTACTTGATAGGATTTATTCCTAGGAATGTTATTTTTCTTGTTACTATGGCAAATGGGATTTTTTTTTGCTGATTTCTGATTATGATATTTTCTTGTTGGTGTAAACAGTATCTTTGATTTCTGAATATTGACTTTGAATCCTACTGTTTTGCCAAATTCACTTATTAGGTTGAGTAGTTTTTTGGTGGAATCTATAAGCTTCTCTGTGTAGACTATCATATCATCTGCAAACAATGACAGTTGTATTTCCTCCATTCCAATTTGGATGTTTCTTATTTTTTTTTCTTGTTTGATTGCTGTGGCTAGAACTTCCAATACTATCTTGAATAGAAGTTGTGAAAGCTGCCGTTCTAATCTTGTTCCTGATCTTTGTGGGAAAGTTTTTAGTTTTTGTCCATTGAGTATGATGTAGGCTGTTGGTTTCTCACGTATCACCTTTAATATACTGAGGAATGCTCACTCTACTCACACTCTGTTGAGAGTTTTTATCATACATGGGTGCTGCACCTTATCAAATGCTTTTTCTGCATCTACTAATATAATCATGTGACTTTTGCCTTTCCTTTTATTATGTGATGTATTAGGTTTATTGATTTGCGAATATTGTACCTTGCATCCCTGAGATGAATCCCACTTGGTCATGATGTATGATCCTTCTAATATATTTCTAGATGTGGTTTGCCAATTTCTTTTTAGGATTTTAGCATTTATGTTCACCAGCGATATTACCCTGTAGTTTTCTTTCTTGAGTCTTTATCTGATTTTGGATTTAGGAGGATACTGGCTTTGTAAAAAGATTTTGGGAGTCTTCCCACTTCTTAGATTTTTTTTGGAATAGTCTGAGAAGGATAGGGGTTAGGTTTTCCTTAAATATTTTTAAAATTCTTCTCTAAAACCATCTGGTCCAGGGCTTTTTTGTGCCAGGATTTTTTTTATTACTTCTTCGATTTCATCAGCTGTTATTAATCTGTTCAGGTTTTCTGCTTCTTAATTCAGTTTTGGAAGATTCTATTTTTCTAGGGATTTGTCCATTTCACCCAAGTTTTCAAATTTATTGGCACATAGTTGTTCCTGGTAATTTCTTATAATCATTTGTAATTCTTTGGTATCAGTTGTAATCTCTCCCTTTTCATTTTTTATTTATTTATTTGGGTCCTCTTTCATTTTTTCTTGATAAGTCTGCTTAAAAGCTTGTCAATTTGTTTATCTTTTCAAAGAACCGACTCCTGGATTTATTGATCTTTTGGATTGTTCTTTTAGTCTCTATGTCACTTAATTCTGCTTTGATCTTGCATGTTTGCTTCCTTCTACTTGCTCTTGGCTTTGTTTTTTGTACCTCCAGTTCTTGTAGATGTAGGGTTGTTTATTTGAAATGCTTCTGTCTTTTTCAGGTAGACCTATATTGCTCTGAACTTCCTTCTCAGGACTGCGTTTGCTGTGTCCCATAAGTTTTGGGTTGTTGTGAGTTCATTTTCATTTGTTTCCAGAAATTTTCTGATTTATTCCTTGATCTCATTCTTGACCCATTCACTGTTTAATAGCAGGCTATTCAGTCTCCATAAATTTGAGAGGTTGTGAGTTTTTTCCCTGTGGTTAGTTTCTAGTTTCAGGCTCTCTTGGTCAGAAGGCTGGGAACTCCTTATTTCGCCTACCATTTTAATTGAGAGCCTCACTGGGTAGAGTTGGTTTGTAGGCCTTTGCTTTTCATTATTTGGAATATTCCTTGCCATTTTTGCCTGGCTTGCAGTGTTTCTGTTAAGAAAAGTCAGCTGCTAGTCTTAGGAGAGCTCCCTTGTATGTCACTTCTTGTTTCTCCCTTGCTGCTTTTAAGATTCTATCTTTGTCTTTAAAACTTGTCATTTTAATTATGATGTATCTTGGTGTAAGCCTCTTTGTGTTCATCTTGATTGGGACCCTCCATGTTTCCTGAACTTGTATGGCTTTTCCCCTGTCCACATTAGTGAAGTTTTCAGTCCTTATTTTTTCAACCAGGCTTTCTATCCCTTAGATTTTTTGTTCTCTTCTGGTATTCTTATGATTTGAATGTCATTGCATTTCATGTTTTCCTTCAGCTGTCTTCAGACTTTTTAAATTCTTTTTTCATTTTCATTTCATTCAGTTGCTCTAACCGGGTATTCTTTCTATCTTGTCTCCCAGCTCACTAATTTGTTCCTCTGCTTCATCCAACCTACTTGTAATTCTTTCCAGTGTATTTTTATTTCAGATATTGTATTCTTAATTTCCTCCTCGTTCTTGTTTATAATTTTTAATTCCCTTTTCATACTACTGTTGTTCCTACTCAGATCCTTTTTTGTCATTGCATTCTTTGAGCATCCATATAACCATTCTTTTGAATTTTATATCTGATAGTTTGTTTGCCTCCATTTCACTTAGCTCTTTTACTGAGAAATCTCCATTCCTTTCAATTGTTGGTTCTTTCTCTATCTCCCCTTTGTAGGTGACTCTTTTTGTTTGTTTCTATGATTGTTGATGTTTTGCTTTGCCAGCAGTCTTCATAGGGTGAAATTCTGTGGTAGGTGTCTGTGGGACTCATTGGTGTGGTCTCTTTGATATCTTTGTCTGGATGCTCTAAGGTTGCCCTTTATCTGGTTGTGTGGGTGTTTTACTTGTTGGTGCTTCCTTTGTTACTGGGTTCTCCCCTCCAGCAGTTTTCATGGTATTCATAATTCCCACCTTGTATTTTGTGCTGTTGTATACAGATTTGGTTAACAAAAAAATATTAACAGACAACCAAATCTACACCAGCAAAAAAAGACACCCATATCTCATCAGCAGTCTCTACCTCAATTGAACTCAAATTAATAAAGGTAAAGAGGCCCTGGCTTGTGTGGATCAGTGGATTGAGTGCCAGCCTGCGAACTGAGGGGTTGCAGGTTCACTTCCTGGTCAGGGCACATGCCTGGGTTGCAGGCCAGGTCCCCCCTAGTGGGGGTTGTGTAAGAGGCAGCCATGCATTGATGTTTCTCTCCCTCTCTTTCTCCCTCCCTTCCCCTCTTTAAAAATAAATTTTTAAAAATATTTTAAAAAATTAAAAATAAAGGTGAAGAGATATTATGGATATTATAAGATATGACAAAGGGAATATAAGATGACTAAAAGAGGTGAAAATGTTTTTTGTAAAGAGAGAGGAGAATTGATAAGAAATAGTATGCAACTGAGGTGAACAAAGGGAGATAATATTTGAAACATAAGTAAAACATGAAAGGGTGACAGAAACAAGGAAGTAATGTTACCTAACAAACAAGGGGGGGCCTAAGATGATATACTATTATTTTAAAAAGCCCCTAGGTCCATCATGTCTGTCGCCAGAGGAAAGACGTCTCTCAATGCCAGAGATTCGTGAAAAGGAAAGGAAATGTTTATTTAATGCTGTACAAACTTCAAGTAGTGACCTAATGACTTCACCAAAATCTCGAAGTCCCTTAAAATACCCACAAACAGACACAGTCCTCCCTTCCTTCCCCCTTTGCCCAGTCCAGAGTACAGTATCTCAGGAAAGGAAATAGAAGTCCATGGCTCAGGCAGTCCTCTGGTTATTCCCAGTTAGTACTCCATCTCAACTGGGAGACCTCCCTGGGTTCCCGGCACCCTCAGCTGAGTCACCAGGATCTCTGCTAAAACCAGGTGGTGGTTCCCCCTTCTAAAGCTGCGGGGGTCCCCACTCTGGCAAAGCCACATGGTCCTCTCTCCCAGGGCCACGGGAGTCCCCACTCAGCCAAAACTGCGTGCTTCTCCCCCTGCACAATGGCTGCAAGGAGGTGGGGGGAGGGGTCGCCGCTCTGCCAAAGCTGAGTGGCGGTTCTCTGCTAAAGCTGCATGGTGATTCTCTCTCTCAGGGCTGCTGGAGTCTCCACTCTGTCAAGGCCACGTGGTTCTCTCTCTCCTCAATAGCTGTGATCCTCTTTGCACTTCCACAGCCACATGGTTCTCCCTTGCAGGGCTGCGGGAGTCTTCACTCTGCTAAAGCTGCGTGGTTCTCTCTCTCAATGGCTGCCGTCTCTGGGTTTAAATCCCTGCGCCAGTCTTCCTCTGTAGCCCCATTTCCAACTCCTCCCACACTCGGCTTCACATGCCAGAACTCATATCCTTCCAGCTTTACTGGACTGCCATCATGAGTCTGGGCAGGTGTGGCCCCATGTCATGGAGCCAATCTTCTCCGAGCTCCCACGCAGGTGCTGTAACTCGGGGGACCTGCCCCCCAGTCCCATCTTGGGGAGTGGTCCCTTTCCATCCCTCTGGCCTTGAGCATGGCCATAGCTATTTAGAATATCTAAGTGACCAGCCAAAGGCTATAGGTATGTTAAATGACCATGCCATGGATTAGCTGCAAAGCTTCCCTGCATGTTTTTGCTCTGTGTGCCCCTTCCCCCAACTCACACCTGTGGGGGAAGGGGTGGAGACATCTTAAAATCTCCTGGACACCTTGAGTTCTGGACCCAATTTCAAATGCCCATTTGGGGTCCCCCCTCTGGGCTGCACCCTGCAACAGTAAGAAGAGGGACAAATGTACTATGATGTTTGAAGCATAATTGAAAAGGTACTGGGCCAACAGGATCAAAATTGCAGAAAAAACACAACAGTATCAATAGCAATGACACCTGAATGAAGTTTAATAAAGGTAGAACAAAGATAAGAATATTGTAGAAAAGCTAAAAATGAAAATGAGATATCTAAAGTAAAGAAAGGTGATTATGAGTGGATGGGTGAAGCAAACTAATTAGAGTAAGGAGTAAAGCATAGGTTGAGGGAGGGGGAATAAAGAAAGAAAAGAAAAAAGGAAAATAAAGGAAGAAAAAAGACAATGAAATAACATTCTTCACTCAACTGATCAGGAGCAGGGTAAAGGTGAAATGGAGTAAGACAACAGGAGAATATTTTATGGGATATAAAGTAGGAACAATAGTGAACACATAGGAGATCCTTTGGAGAAACACATCAATAACCATGATATTTCACCAAACTAGTCTCTGATTATGAAACATGAAAGAGAAATAGGACTCTTATTAGAAGGTAAAAAGAATTTGTTCTGACTTATAAAAGAAGAGTGCTTATGTGAATTTAGATGGAGGAGAAATAGTGAGAGTAAGGGATAGAAACTTGTAATAGTGTGAGAGAAAATAAAGTTAACCACTATAGTAATAAAGCTCAGGACGGTGGTGAAATGGATTAAGACCAGGGAAGGGTCCTGTGTGGGATTTGAAATCCAAATAATGTAATAAGAAATATATAATCTGAATAAAAAGAGTAAAATATAAAACCAAGAGTAGTTTGTTTTTTGGAATAGAAGTGAAGGAAGAAAAATTAAAACGCAATATGAAAGGGAAAATAAAAAACAAATCATACAATAAAAGCAAAGAAACAAAACAAAAAAAAACTAAATAAATGGAAAGAAGAGAAATAAAAATAAATGCAAGTTCTGAATGAAAGCAAAGTAAAATTTGTCTCAGATGTTGGCATTTGCCTTCTGACTTCTTTTTGGATCTTTGTCTGGTTTTCTCACAGCTCCAGATCTTTTGTCTTAGTCTGGGGAAAAAATCCTTCCTGCTAAGTTTATACCTGCCAAGCGAGTTTTGCAGGTCTTGCAGGACCCTACAGGCAGAAGGCTACTGGGCTTTGTTTTTGTCCCCCCCCCCGCCCCCGCCCACTTCCCTGTGGTTCTGCAAGGATGGGGGTTCAGTCTCCACTGCAATAATCACAGGTGCCAGTTTCCAGCCCACGCCCGCAGAGCACAGTGTGTCCCACACTGTCCACTGGGCACATATTTGCTAAACTGGTACTGATAATCCACTTCATTTTGTGATCCTTTGATCAGTCTGTAAGGTGCACTGAATGATAGTAAATTGTGCCCCTGTCCTCCCTCTTTCTTGGCCTGGGCACTGTTCGCATGTGAGGTTCCTGCATGGCTGCTCAATTTTGCTATTGAAAGAAGTCTTGGTGACCACTGCCTCTCCGAGCCCCTGCTGCACTCCTTAGATCAATCCATGAGGAACCTTGAGTAGGAGTAAATCACGCCCCCACTCCTCCCTTTTCATTGGCCCAGTCACTGCACAAATGAGGTACCTGAATGCACGAGGTCCTTGCATGGCTGCTCAGTTCTTTTTTAAAGAAAAGTTCCCCTGGGTGCTGCCTGCCACTCCTAACAAATACGCAGTTTTCCACATTAAACAACTCTCTGTCCAGTCCAGATTCTATCTGAGTCATAAACAGTCACTATTCATCTCTTACCCCAGCTTCAGGTGTGTCTTGCAGCCTTTCAAGGCCAGGCAGGTTCACTTGAGATTCAGGCAGATGAAAGAAAATTTTTGGAGCCATGGGAATGCCTGACATGCCTTTATTCTAGGGTAGAATCCATGTGGCTGCAAACCTTGTGCCTCACAGCGGAAGTCCCAACTCCCTTATATACTAAATGTACAAAAAGCTGATGAGGTGCCAAGATATTATATAACAAAGCATGATTCTGTGCATGCGGGCCCATTCAAGGTTATGGGATTGCTGCTTATTGGACCAGTCTCAAGGCTATGGGAATGCTGCTTATCTTAGTTGCCCAGACATCTTGGTAAGGGAGCTTGACTGACTCCATTTACCCTACAATCCACCCCTTCAGGGTTCCTCACCACACAATCTGTGCAAGGATGTCTTCTGTGAATGTCCCTTGGTGAGGAGGGCAGAGCCCTGCACCCATATACCACAACAGCAATATAGACTCTTGCAACAAGTGACCACAGCACTAGCACTACCACCCAAGACAACAAGGATCCACTGTCATTCAGTGGTTAAGGATGCCCACCATTCCTGCAGGGGATCACCTGTCAGGTGTTTGATAGCATGGGTCGCAGAAGCTAATGCCCATAAATCTTGGCTAACACTGTGATGGACATCTGGAGTGTATACACAGCACTCAGCCCCTACTTGGGCACACACCCTACCTTGTGATGCAGTAAGCATATTTAAGGTTACTTTCCTTAGTTGGTACATTTCCTCATTTAAGAGTCTTAAGGAATCATGTGCTGCATTCAATGCACAAGCAGTGTGCAAAGCTAAAGCAGTTATCTCAGTCTCTGTGACTTTAGAAGCAACTTGAAGAGAAAAAAATAGATAATGTGTAATACCACCAGGGAGTACATTTTACTGGGGTCACGCCGTAAATGCCCCCCAATTGGTTGTCCAGACTACAAGAGTTTCTGAACTTCAGCAGGCAAATAGGGCCATCCCCAGGTACAATGGCCAGCCCAGTTTCTGGGTAGGTAAGGCCACCCATGTGAGCCACACATGCAGGGGGCCCCAGTGGGAACCACAACCCATGCCTCCCAGGCATGCTTTAAAGTCTGAATCTGACACAGACCTATAGGAGTCCAGCCCACCTGAGCTTGTCCTTTGTACTCCTCAATGAAAAGGGGAGCTGGTCCAGCCAGCTTCATGGCCTCAGCTGTAAGTCATCCCATATGGAGTAGCTAATGAATAGCTTGGACTGGTCATATTGTTGCTTTGCCCCAGTGTAGATGTCAGTCCAGGTTGTATTCCACCAGGGATGTGCACTATCTCACTGGCACTATAACCAAGTCCAATTTGAGACAGAAGCTGGACAGATGCATCATGGGAGGCTGGCAGACATGCTCAGGGAGAGTTCAGTGCAGACCCAGCACTTGTTTAACCACTGAGGCATACATATGTACCCAGTCCACTAAGGTGTTACTTTACACCCTGGGGGTAAAGAGACAAAGTAGTTATAGGCATCAACAATGGCAAATTATGAACCTCATGCAATATACAAGCAAGTTTCTGGACCTTTGACGGTGGCTGGCAGAAGGTGCTTCCTTGTGTGCAAATACCCAATTACCCAGGATACTATTTGCAAGCTTCTCTCCACTCCTTGTCCCCAAGGGGAAACAAGAGCCATCCAACACATATAGGGGGCTTTTATTTCCCAAGGCCACATCCAAGTGGCTCTTTGCCCTCACTTCAGACCCTCAGGTATAGGCAAGAGAATGTTCCCTTTTTCCCATGCCTGGTTTTAGCAAAGCACCTTAGTCTATACCTGCAGCTGATTTGGAGCAGCAGTCCGGTGGAGTACACTTTCCATCAAAAATAGCCCCCCGCCCTCCAACTCCACCCATTTAGATTCTGGAGGACAGTCTATAAGAGTTTTGTCCAACTCCCCAGCTTAGGGATGGCAGCCACAGCTTGCAGGCCCTGCTTTAAGAGACCATTGTACCATTCAATCATTCTGGAAGCTTGGGGTGAGAGGCCACATGGAACTTCCAGTCAATCTGCAGGTCTCAGGCCCATCGCACCAAGACCTCAGTGAAATGCATCCCCGATCATTTTCAGTGATCAAAGTGTTACAGAACACAACAAGGGGGGCCTGGGACGATATACTATTATTGAAAGAAGGCCCCGGGTCCGTTATGTCCGCCATCCTAGGAAAGATGTCTCTCAATGTCAGAGATTTGTGAAAAGGAAAGGAAATGTTTATTTAATGCTGTACAAACTTCAAGTAGTGACCTAATGTCTTTATCAAAAATCCTAAAGTCCCTAAAAACACCCACAAACAGACACAGTCTTTCCTTCCTTCCCCCTTTGCCCAGTCCAGAGTACCGTATCTCAGGAAAGGAAATAGAAGTCCATGGCTCAGGCAGTCCCTGGTTCTTCCCAGTTAGTCCTCCATCTCGACTGGGAGACCTCCCTGGGTTCCTGGCACCCTCAGCTGAGTCGCCGGGATCTCTGCTAAAACCAGGTGGTGGTTCCCCTCCTGAAGCTGTGGGGGTCCCCACTCTGTCCAGGCCGCGTGGTTCTCCTTCTCTCAGGGATGCGGGAGTCTTCACTCTGCTAAAACTGTGTGGCTCTCTCTCCAATGGCCGTGATCCTCTCTGCACCTCCACAGCCACATGATTCTCTCCCTCTCAGGGCTGCGCATGGTTCACCTCCTCAGGGCTGTGCATGGCTCTCCTTCTCAGGGCTGCGCATGGCTCTCCTTCCTAAAGCAGCATGGTTCTCCCTCTCAATGGCCGCCAAGTCTGTGTTTTAAATCCCTGCGGCCAATCTTCCTCTGCAGCCTCATTTCCGACTCCTCCCACACTCGGCTTTACATGCCAGAACTCATATCCTTCCAGCTTTACTGGGCTGCCATCTTGAGTCTGGGCAGGCCTGGCCCCATGTCCTAGAGTCAATCATCTCCAAGCTCCCATGCAGGCGCTGTAACTTGGGGGACCTGCCCCCCCCCAGTTAAGTCTTGGTGGGGAAGTTACTTCCATTCCCCTGGCTCAGGGCATGGCCACAGCTATTTAACATATCTAAGCGACCAGCCAAAGGCTATAGGTATGTTAAATGACCACACCAGAGCTTAGCTGCAAGGCTGTTGCTATGCAAAACAGCTCTCAATGGCCCTGCTCCATTTGCATTTGTCCCTTCCCCCAACCCACACCTGGGGGTGGGGGTGGAGACATCTTAAAATCTCCTGGACACCTTAAGTTCTGGACCCCATTTCAAATTCCCATTTGGGGTCCCCCCTCTTGGCTGCACCCTGTAACAAAAGGTCACCTATAAGCAGTGCATAAATGCTCCAGTGCAGCAATTTCTGTTTTCTGATCCAGGTGCCATGTGGGGTAAGCAGCTAAAAGTCCAGTAGCCATGTCTACACATGTGATTTCATACTTATACCCCTCTGAACTAAGCAGGAGTGTGATTACATCAACCTGCCATGGGTCAGCGGTACCCATCCCTGCACCACCTGCTCCGTCCTTCCCACAGGCCTCCCAGGATGCTATTGTGAGCCGACAACACAGGTCTTACAAACTTCCTGTATCTCTGCTAAGGTGACAGGTAACCTCCAAGCTTTTAGAGTATACCACATGGTCCTCTGTTCAACATGCAAGAGGTGATGGTGTAACCACTGGTCTATTTCTCTTCCTGACAGGCTAGTAGGCACCATTTACAATCATTGCACCTTGACTAGAGTGTCAGCGTCATCATTTCCAGGGAAGGCAAGGGGTGCATGTCCCATTACATGATATACAGTGATGTGTTTCTGGTTGCCCAATTTCCTGTGGTTTTGTCACAAAACCTGCACCTGAAATGGCCTATGAATAACCATCCATTTATTTGCATGCCATGTAGAAATCCACAATGTTAGCCCCCAATACACCACCCAACTATCTGTGCAAAGAGGGTGGTGCTCCATTGGTGGCCACAAGCAACACAGCTCACAGTTCTGCCCACAGGCTAACCAGATCATGTCTGCTTCTGGTTGAATTGCCACAGCAGGTTGGCCCCTGCTGGACCCATCAGTATACCATGAATCTGAGGGAATAGTTGCCTGCCCTTCATGGAACAGGCTAGCTTCATTTCTTCTATAGGGGCAGAAGCAGTAGATTTTTTATCTACATGAGCAATAAGGGCCCAACACTTCCTGAAATTCAGCCCATTGTGGGTAATTGATGGAGTACTTCTTTGCTACAGATAAGTCCCCCACTTAGCCAGTGTGAATGTCTGAGCTGTCCCACTGCGAGGTTTTGCCATCCAGTCTTGGACCCACCCGGCAACAGAGTAAGTGGTCCTCACTGTCACGGGGGCAGTTCCTATTATAGCTTCCATGGCCAACAGGGCAGCATACACTGCAGCCAGTTGTTTTTCAGTCAGGGAGTATTGGACCTCTGATCCCTTCCGTAATAGGGACCAGAATCCCAGCAATTGACATAGCTGCTCTAATTGCTGCCATAGGTCCCATCCAAAACCTGCTTGTGTCACATGCACATATAGCTTACAAGGTCTAGCAGGATCCGGAGGATGCAAGGCTTGAATGCATTTAATTATGTGCTTCGCTGCTTGCAATGCTTGCTCCAAGGTCAGGGTCCAGTCCCACTCGCTCCCTTTTTTTTAACCAAAGCTTACAGGGGATGAACAACCTGAGTGAGGTGGGGCACAAACTCTCTTCAGTAGCCAAGCAGGCCCAAAACATTTGGAGCTACCTCACAGTGATTTGCAGCCACAATTCATGGAGCACATTAATGCTCAGGATATACTTAGGAATGGGGGACACATAAAAGTACAATCATGAGGGGCATTCACCCAATACCCAGGGAAAGCCACACAGCCTTCACCTATTCCAGTTCCTGTCCATCCCCTGTACACAAGTTTCTCGGCCCTTTCACCTATTCAAATGTCCAGAGGATATTTCCTCCCTCTCCTTGGGAAGTTGGCACAGCCAGGTGGTCCTCCAGATGCACAGGGCAGGCCTCTCAGGGCACATCCTCAGGTTTTTCCTTACCACCTTCTTCTTCTGGGGCAGCAGGAAATGTTCAGCTCACAACCACATGGGGTTGCTCTTTAACTGTGAGACAGAGGGAGCTCAAGATACAGTCCCCCGAAACTGCTGCTGCTTCCCCTTCAGATACCCTGCCATTGTTTCTGCCTCTGTGGCTTCTGCCCCTGCTGTGTGCTCCTTGGCCACCTTCTGTTCCAATCAGCATGCTTGGAGCAGAGATTTCTGTGCAAAGATTTCCGCCCTCTGGCACCATCGCCACCAGAACACCCAACCCAGGCCACAGTCCTCCAACCCAGTTACTCTTGGCAACTGTGTTTTAGAACTGTGTGGGGTGGGGGAGGGGGCGGTAGTATGGAAGTGGCAGTTCCCCTCCTCTTCTGCATCGTTCACTGTGACTGGGTAGGGTGACCACCAGTGCCCCACTGTTTGGAGATCTTCCTCTAAGGTGCTAATTCTAGCCTCTGAGGCTTCCTCTCTGCCTCTAAGTTCACGTACCTTCCACATGTTGCAAAGCAGTCACCATCTCAGTTCTCAAAACTGAAAGAAATACCCAGCACACAGGCTGCCATGACCACTCAGGTGCTTGCTTCTTTAGGATCTTCCCTACCACCCATAGGGCCTTCTCTACCATGTGGGGTGTGCTACCAACATTGGGCCAATTCTGGGGGAGGGGGTAGCCAACACTGCCAGAAGACTCACCATGGGATACCACATACCAGTGACCAGCCATCCCCCCCCAACTCCAGCTCCAAAGCCCCCTCCAAGGGGACCAGTGGCTTCTCCACATTGATACCATTCTGCGATGAATCCTGCCAATGGTGCCAATTGTCTTGCATCCTGTCAAAGCCAGGCCAGTTCACTCAAGATTCCAAAAGACAAAAAACAATTTGTAGAGCTGTGGGAATGCCTGACATGCCTTTATTCAAGGGTGGGGTGACCCACACTACTGCAAACCTCATGTCACACATTAGAAAGTCCCAACTCCCTTATATACTAAATGTCAAAGCCAATGGGGTCCCAAGATATTGTATAACAAAGCATGCTTCTGAGCATGCAGGCCCATTCAAGGCTATGGGAATGCTGCTTATCTTAGCTGCCCAGACATATGACTGAGGGAGCCTGGCTGACTCCATTTACCCTACAAAGTGTCACCTAGTTCCTCAATTTTTCTGGTACTGTACGAGCCAGCAAATGCCACTCCAGTCAAGGTATACCACCGCTGTGCATCACTAACTGCCTTTTTATTCCTCCAATGACTTTACGCATCCACATCTCTGCTGCTGCAGATCTGAAACTTCTCTGTTCTGGGAGGGAAGGGAGCTGCCAGGTGGCTATCCTCCAGTACTCGGGTAGCATTCGTGGTCTCCTGCTCATGGCCCTTGGATCTTTCCTTCACCCTAAAAAATCTCCTTACTGCCCATTTTTAAGCATCCTCAGCATACTTTGGCTTCCAAACTTCATATCAGCTAGGATTCTGTTGGCTGTTCACTCTGTTCTTTGGAAGATCAGCTAGGTATCTCACTTAGGGACACAAGCAAGTGGGCTCAGCTCCCTCCTACATTGCTGCCATCTTCCTCATCCTAAAATTTGTTAATTGACCTTATTTGATTTAGTTTTTGCTTATAAAATAATTCATTATGTGTTATAACAATTAATACAATATATATTAAATCTGGTGTTTATATAACAAATTATTTTCTCAGCTCTTATAGTTTTAATCTCTTGACTTCAGTGTGTTAAATGTAACTTGTTGATATTTTCCCTACTAATGATAATATTTCAATACATTATTAACTCAGGTTTTTTATTTTAATCTGTTTTGATATATGATGTGAGATAAAAAAAAAATTTAGTTTCTCCAAATAATTAGATGATCTTCCCAACACCATTAATTAAACAATCCAATCCTCTTTGGTTCGGTATGTTTTCTTTGTTACACAGATGCATACATGGAGAGAGACAGAGTGCCAGAGAGATTGACTCATGCTTCTTTTCTTCTGTCTGTTGTAGCCAGTGACAGAACTACAAAGTTTAATAAGAAAAAAATCCCATTTATTATAGCAACAAGAAAAATAAAGTACCTATGAATAAATTTAAACAGGATGTTAAAGACCTATACTTGGAAACTATACAACACTGAAGAAAATATTGAAAAATACAAATAAATGAAAACATATACCATGTTAATGGATTGGAAGAATTAACATCATCAAAATGTCCATTCTACCCAAAGAAATCTATAGATTCAATGCAATTCCTAATAAAATACCAATGGTATATTTCACAGATCTAGAACAAATATTCCAAAAATTTATATGGAACCAAAAAAGACCCTGACTAGCCTAAGCAATCCTGAGAAAGTACAAAGTTGGAGAGATTACAATATGTCATATTCAGTGCTACCAGGTCATTGTAATCAAGACAGTCTGATACTGGCATAATAGGCACATAGATCAATGGTACAGAACAGAGAGCCCAGAAATAAGCCCATGTCTCTATGGTCAATTAACATTTCACAAACAGGGCATGAACATACAATGGAGTAAAAACAGTCTCTCAATAAGTGGTGTTGGGATAACTGAACAGGTACGTGCAAAAAAACAAAAAAGAATCTAGACCAAAAACTTACACTGTAGGCCAGAATAAATTCAATATGAATAAAGTATTTAAATATGAGTCATGATACCATAAAAGTCCTAGTGGAAAACATGAGCAGCAAAATTTCAGACATCCCACACAGTATCATTTTTGCCAATATATCTGCTATGGCAAGGGTAATGAAGGAAAAATAAATGGGACTACACCCAATTAAGAAGTTTCTGGACAGCTACAGAAATCATCATCAAAATGAAAAGAGAATGGACTGTACAGGGGAACATATTTGCAAATGGTACGTGGGACAAAGGTTTAACCTCCAAAATACGTAAAGAAATCATATGACTCAACACCAGGAAGACAAGCAATCCAATGTTAAATCGGCAAAGGACCTGAATAGACACTTCTCCAAGGAGGACATACAAATGGCCTATAGACATGTGAAAAAAGGCTCAATAGTACTAGCCATCAGAGAGATGCAAATTAAAACCACAATGAGATACCACTTTACACCGGTCTGAATGGCTATCAATAAATCAACAAAAAAGTGCTGGCAAGGATGTGGAGATAATGCAACTCTAGTCCACTCTTTGTGGGAATGCAGACTGGTGCATCCACTGTGGAAAACAGTATGAAATTTCCTCAAAAAATTAAAAGTGGAATGCCTTATGACCCAGCAATTCTACTGCTGGGAATATACCCTAACAATCCGGAAACACCAATTCAAAAGAATTTACACACCCCAATATTCATAACAGCAAAATTTACAATAGCTATATGTTAGAAACAGTCCAAGTGTCTGTCAGTAGATGAGTGGATTAAAAATTTGTGGTACATTTACACAATGGAATACTATGAAGCAGAAAAAAAGAAGTCCTACCTTTTGTGACAGCACAGATGGTACTGGAGACTATTATGCAACATGAAGTAAGCCAGTTGGTGATAAACAAATACCATATGACCTAAGTTATAACTGATATCTAAAGAACAAAATAAACTAATGAGAAAAATAGAACTTGAAACATGGAAACATGGACCAGAACAATAGATGAAGAATGGGAGGATAGAGGGAGGAATGTAAGAAGGGGAAGGAATTAATCAAAGAACGTGTATGAATGATTCATGAATAGACAATGGAGAGGGGATTGACTGTGGGCAAAAGGGTTAGGCTGGGTAAGAGGGAGCAAAAGGGAAAAAATGGGGCAACTGCAATCAAATAAACAATAAAAATATTTTTAAATAAATAAATATAAATGTCATTTATATCTAATAACTGCTTACATTCTTATTCTTCTGAGTCATTCTATATTTTTCTAAATGATTTTAGCATTCTAATAACAAACTTTATTTTCTTTATCACGTGATTAATAAATGCATTAAAACATTAAGTTAATTTGGAAATAATTAACATCTTTAACACAATTAATTTACTCATTTAAGAACATGGCACATTTCTCTAATCCTTAATTTTATTTTTAAATTTTTTAGCAATTTTTCTGGTTTTCTTCACATATATTCAAAGCAAAGTCTTTGGGGATATTCAAAAAAACTTTTTGGATATTATTTATTTTTCTGTTTGCTCTACTTTTCAGTTGCTACTATAGTCTTTTTCCATCCCTATATCATCAAACTTATTCTGGATGATATATTTTTTAAAAAAACATTTTTAGCTTGTGCTAGTATTTATTCACTTTGTTGATTATTCACATTTAATTTTAGGTTTTTAGACAATTGACTCTGTATTTTTAAGGATACATTTATACAATTTCAAGTAATGGTAAGGTCTAGTTTGCAATAGTTATATATATTTTTCTATTTCATGTCTTATTTATTGCAAAATGTCCAGAGCTAATGTTGATTACTTGTGTAGTATATTTATAAATATGTAGATTAATAGAGATTCCAATTACATCTCATCACTATGTGTGATTTGCTGGGGGTTTTTTCAGAGAGAGTTAATGTTGAAATAGTTTCTTCTTTGTCTTATTTTCTGATACACATTTATTATGCACTCATTAATAGGCATTGCTGATCCTTTATTGCTATGGTATAACTCTTGATCACAGTGGATAATTCTTCTCATATATGAATATATTTAACTTGCTGATATTTTACCTAGGCTGTTTTTAATATTAATGGATAAGCATGTAGTAGTGTTTTGCAGCTTTACATGCAAAAGATGTATATTTCAGTTCTGCAATTCATTAGCTATGTGGCCATTAGGCAAACTATTTAAAACGTTTGATACTTAGATCTTTATCCACAAATGAGAATAATTTTATTTACTTAACTGTATTTCTTAATTCAGTGCTTCATCAACCACAAAGAAGTAAAGTAACTATTGTCAAGGATTAGAATATTGCATTCCTTTGAGTAATATTTGATAAAAAGAAAAGTGAGATTTTCCCATACATTTTTTAAAAAGGAGTCTTCATGTGGCCTTTTTATAGTATGTATTTGTTAATAATTTAGATAAATTTATTTAATTTATTGATTTTTAAAATGTATTGATCTTCAAAATAAATAATAAATTGCATAGCTTGGATGATCTGCTACTTAATATGTGGAGGAATGTATTTCTAAATCCTGGTCCTGGAAAATTTAGTAGATCTAAACTTTTAAAAATTTTATTCAGTTGTTCATTGGTTTAAAAAAATAGAACTGGCCCTGGCTGGCGTAGCTCAGTGGATTGAGTGCAGGCTGCGAACCAAAGTGGTGCAGGTTCGATTCCCAGTCAGGGAACATACCCTGTACCCAGTCAGGGTACATTCCCAGTCAGGGCCATGACCCCCAGCAACCGCACATTGATATTTCTCTCTCTCTCTCTCTCCCCCTCCCTTCCCTCTCTAAAAATAAATAAATAAAATCTTTTAAAAAAATAGAACTGGAGGTTATTATGATAAGTGAAATAAGCCAGTCAGTGAAAGACAAATACCATGTGATCTCACTTATATGCAGAATCTAATGAACAAAATAAACTAACAAAATAGAAACAGAGGCATGAATACATGAAACAGACTGACAGCTGTCAGAGGTGAAGGAGAAGGGGGTGTTGGATGAAAGAAGGTGAAAAGATTAGCAAAAAAATATATACATAACCCATAGAGACAGGCAAAAGTGTGGTGATGACTGAATAAAGAGGTACGGCAAGGGCTGCATGTAGGAGGTTAAAGGGGGAAAAAATGAGGACATCTGTCAGAGTGCAAACAATAAAAATAAATTTAAAAATAAAACCAAAGACATGCAAATGAAGAACAAATACACTAACAAGAGGGGAGAGAGGGGAGAGGGATAACAGGGAAAGAAGGAGGAGGTTCATCAAGGAACATGTATACAGGCCCATCAAGGAACATGTATAAAGGACCCATGGACAAAGACAACACTGGGGTGGGAAGATTGAGTGTGGGAAATGGGAGAGTAATGGGAGTAAATGAGGACAACTATAATTGAACAACAATTAAATATAAAATAAAAGTAAAATTAAGGCAAGAATTTTATTTTAAAAAGTGAACATTTCAACACAAACTTTGCTATTTAGCATACAATAGTAATGTGTGCCTTTTCAAAAATATTTTTATCTGGGGCATCATCACTAATTATTTTTGAACTTTCATTTGTTTGTAATGTATTTTCCAGCAGCTTGTCTACATTGAATTTGCATTTGTATTCAATGAATTTTCCAGCTGCTTGTCTGCTTTATGTTCTTTCTTTATGAAAATGAAAGTATTCTTTCATTCACAAACATATTTTATTATGATTATCCCTTTTTAACTTATTTCTTTTTGTATGTATTATCAACTTACTTTTAATTTTCTTGGTTTTATGTTAGTGTTTTTTAATCTGACTTCACACTAAATGTTTCAGTTATACATTTTATCCTTATATTTAAAGTGGAACATTTCATAGCATAATCTTCCTGAATGTAACTTTTTTTACTTTAATACTTTGTTATTAATAACCATGTTTAATAATCTATCATTTTACTTATATTTTTACCCAACAGATGTTTGACTGCTGTTTTTGTATGTTTTGAATTTCACAATAGTTGAACATAAATTTTTCTTATTACTTTTTATGAATTTTTTATAAACTTCAGTCAGAAAATAAATGTACATATTTTTGGTTATAGATTTATTGTCAGTTTTTGTATTGTAATGATTGATAAGTATCTATAAATGTTTAAATTCTCTTGAAATGAATTTGTATTTTTAATATACAAAGTTTAGTAATTTACATGAAGCCTGTCAGTTAGTTGTACTATTCAAATATTTTGTGTTTTTATATAAGACCTATTATAAACCAAAGAAAAATCAATGTTTGAATTCTCTATACTTCTGTTTTATTCATATTTTCAGCTTTATTCAGAAATGACATAAAACACTGTATAAGTTTAAGACAGGCAACATGTTGATTTGATTCATTTATACATTGCAAAATGAGAATTCTGGCCAGGATGGAGGTGAAGGTAGAAACCCTTCACTTCCTTGCACAACCAAAAGGAGGATAACAACCAATCTAAAATCAATAAACAACTGGAAGCACCAGAAAATCAACCTGCATGGAACTCCAACCACCAAGGAATTAAAGAAAAAATCAATCAGAACAACCAGACCAGTAAGGCAATGGACCATGTGGGCTGACTGGCAGAGAAAAACTGCAGTGAGGCGGTGGACCAGGTGGGAGGGGCTAGCTGGAAACTGAGACTCACAGTTGACAGTGGATTACGGTGGTTGCTACAGTGGAAGAAACTCCTAGTCTCACACAACAGTCCATCAGAAAGTGTGATAGGGATGAGCAGGAAGCTGCATTGTTCCTTCTCTGGCCCCTCCCCCACAGGCAGCTTCACAGCACAGCAAAGAGGGTTGCCCTGCCCAGGTGAATACCTAAGGTCCTGCCCCCTTACAGCTTATCAGGTGTGCCAAGACAAAGAAATACAGCCCAAATGAAAGAACAGAGCAAAACCTCAGAAAGAGAACTAAATGATGAAGACATAGCCAACCTACCTGAGGGAGAATTTAAAGCCCTGGTAATCGAAATGCTCACAGATCTGATTGAGCTTGGTCAAAAAATGAAAGAGCAAATGAAAGATAAAAACGAAATAAAGCAAAATATTCAGGGAACCAACAGTGACAAGAAGAAAACCAGGACTCAAAGCAACAGTTTGGAGGAAAAGAAAAAAATAAACATTCAACCATAACAGAATGAAGAAATAAGAATTTTAAAAAGTGAAGAGAGTCTTACAAAACTCTGGGACAACCTGAAATGTTCCAATATCCAAAATTTATGGGTGTCAGAAGAAGAACAACAGCAAGAAATTGAAAACTTATTTGAACAAATAATGAAAGAAGGCTTCCCCAATCTGGCAAAGGAAATATACTTCTAAGAAGTCCAGGAAGCCCATAGAGCCCCAAAGAAGTTGAACCTAAAGAGGAATACACCAAGACACATCATCATTAAGTTACCCAACATTAAAGATAAAGAGAAAATCCTAAAAGCAATAAGAGATAAGGGAGCAGTTACCTACAAAGGAGTTCCCATAAGTCTATCAGCTGATTTCTCAGAAGAAACCTTGCAGGCAAGAAGGAACTGGAATGAAGTATTTGAAGTCATGAAAGGCAAGGACCTACATCCAAGATTGCTCAGTCCAGCAAAGCTTTCATTTAGAATGGAAGGGCAGATAAAGTGCTTCCCAGATGAGGTCAAGATAAAGGATTTCATCATCACCAAGCCATTATTGCATGAAATGTTAAAGAGGCTTTTCTAAGAAAAAGAAGATAAAAAATATGAACAATAAAATGACAACAAACTCACAACTATCAACTACTGAACCCCCCCCCCCAAAAAAAACCATACAAAAACAAATTGAGGAAACAATTAGAACAAGAACAGGATAACAAAAATGGAGGGTCATCAGCAGAGAGGGGGAAGGGAAAGAATGGGGGAAAAGTTACAGGGAATAAAAGTATAATTGGTAAATACAAAATAGACAGGGGGAGGTTAAGAATAACATAAGAAATCTAACAGCCAAAGGACTTATATGTGCAACCCATGGACATGAACTGAGGGGGAGGAATGCTGGAGGGAATGGGAGTACCAGTTGACAGGGATAAAGTGGAAAAAATAGGACAACTGTAATAGCATAATGAATATCTACCTTAAAAATAAAAATAGTGTAAGATACAAGTAGAACTTTATTCTTCTACACAAGCTTATTTACTTTTCTTAACAAAATTTACTGAAAAGACTATCCTTTCCCCGTTAGTAGTCTTGACTCCCTTGGTAAATACTATTTAACTATATATGAAGTATTTCAAGCCAAACATGGTAACCAAAGACAAAAAGTGGCCATTACATAATGATAAAGGGTCATATCATAATAAAATTATGACCATCATACATATATATGCACCTAACTTTGGAACACTTAAATATGTTAAGCAATTTTTTTATTTTTTTACTTTAAATTATTTTATTATTGCTCAAATACAGTTCTCTGCATTTTCTCCCCACCACTCCCCCCACCTCCTCCAAACCCACTTCCCTCCCTTGCTTCCACCCTCCCCCTTGATTTGGTCCCTGTGTCCTTTATAGTAGTTCCTGAAAACCCTTCTCTCCACTGTCCCACCCCCCTCCCCTCTGACTATTGTTATATTGTTCTTAATTTCAATGACTCTGGTTATATTTTGTTTGTTTTTTTCTTTTGTTGATTACGTTCCAGTTAAAGGTGAGATCATATAGTACTTGTCTTTCACTGCCTGGGTTATTTCACTTAGCATAATGCTCTCTAGTTCTATCCATGCTGTCCCAAAGTGTAGGAGCTCCTTCTTTCTCTCTGCTGCATAGAATTCCATTGTGTGAATGTACCATAGTTTTTTGATCCACTCATTTGCTGATGGGAACTTACGCTGCTTCCAGCACTTGGCTATTGTAAATTGTGCTGCCAAGGGATTGATCTCCAAAATATATAAAGAACTCACACAACTCCACTCCAGGAAGACAAAAAAAAAACAATTAAAAATGGGAAATAGACTTGAACAGACACTTCTCTGAGGAGGACATACAGAGAGCCCAGAGACACATGAAAAGATGTTTGGCATCCCTAGCTATCATAGAGATGCAAATTAAAACCACAATGAGATACCACCTCACACCAATCAAAACAGCCACCATAAACAAATCAACAAACAAGTGTTGGAGAGGATGTAGAGAAAAGGGAACCCTAGTGCACTATTGGTAGGAATGATGACTGGTGCAGCCACTGTGGAAAACGGTATGGAATTTCCTCAGAAAACTAAAAATGGAACTGCCTTTTAACCCAGCAATTCCACTATTGGGATTACACCCTAGAGCCCTGAAATACCAATCCAAAAGAACCTATGCACCCCAATGTTAAGCAAATATTAAGAAAATTGAAGGGAGAAATAGACCACAATACAATAATAGTAGATAGTTTTAATACCCCACAAACAAAATGAATCAATCCTTTAAACAAAATGAATAACAGCAGCAGAAACACATCTCATCAGGCACACACACACAAAGCATTCTTCAGAATAGATCATGTAATAGGTCCCATAAAATCTTAGCAAAATTAATAAGAATTAAATTATAACAACTTTTTTTTCTGACTGTGATAATATTAGACTAAAAATAATAGAAGAAAAGCTGAAAAATTCACAAATTAACATGCTCCTGAACAAAAATGGGTCAAGAAAAAATATATAAATAAATATCTTGAAACAATAGCAGCACAATATATCAAAACCTATGGGATGTGGCAAAAGAAGTTTGAAGAGGGAAATTAATAGTCATAAACACCTACACCAAGAAACAAGAAAAAATATCAACTAAACAACCTAACTTTACACCTCAAAAAACTAACAAGAGACTTCCAGCCAAGATTGAGGCATAGGTAAACACACTGTGCCTCCTCACAGAACCAAAAGAAGGACAACAACAACTTAAAACCAAAAAACAGAGCTGACAGAACATTGAACTGTATGGAAGTCCCACAACCAAGGAGTTAAAGAAGACACATTCATCCATACCAGTAGGAGAGGCAGAGTTGGGCAACCAGGCAAAGCAGCAGCTGGTGAACTGGGGTGCACAAGGCAATGGCTGGTGGACCCAGCGAGGAGGTAGATTATGGAATAGGGTGCATAAGGCTGCAGCTGGCCAGCAAGGCAGCAGTGGACCGGGCAGTCACACATTCGCATGTAGACAAACCAGGTGAAACAAAGGGGGAGTGGGAACTCTTTGCCTCGTGGGAAAGTTTTTTGGAGACCCACAGGGTTGTAGAATGTACACAAACCCACCCACATGGGAATCAGCACCACAGGGGCCCAATTTGCTTATGGGAAATGAGGAAAGTGAATAAAATCTATCAAAGGGCAGAGCAAGCAGCATTGATTTCTCTCGGACCCCTTTTCCATATATACCATCACAACCTAGCAATGACAGTTACCCTGCCCTGATGAACACCTAAGACTCCACCCCTCACTACATAACCAGCATGCCAAGAAAAAAAAATGGCCCAAATGAAAGAACAGATCAAAGTTTCAGAAGAAAACACAACTAAGCAATGAAGAGGTAGCCAACCCATCAGATGCACAATTCAAAACACTGGTAATCAGGATGCTCACAGAATTGGTTGAATCTGGTTGCAAATTAGATGAAAAAAATGGAGGCTATGCTAAGTGAAATAAAGGAAAATGTACAGGGAACCAATAGTGATGGGAAGGAAACTGGGACTTAAATCACTGGAGTGGACCAGAAGGAAGAAAGAAACATCCAATCAGAAAAGAATGAAGAAACAAGAATTCAAAAAAAAAATGCACCCTGTCTGGCATAGCTCAGTGGATTGAGCGCGGGCTGGGAACCAAAGTGTCCCAGGTTTGATTCCCAGCCAGGGTACATTCCTGGGTTGCAGGCCAGAACCCCCAGCAAGCGCACATTGATGTTTCTCTCCCCCCCCTCTCTAAAAATAAATAAATTAAATCTTTTTTAAAAAAAGGAATTCAAAAAAAAATGAAGATAGGCTTAGGAAACTCCAGGACATCTTTAAATGTTCCAACAGCCAAATTATAGGGGTAACAGAAGGGGAAGAGTAAGAGCAACAAGTGGAAAAGTTATTTGAACAAATAATAAAGGAGAACTTACCCAATCTGGCAAAGGAAATAGACTTCCAGGAAGTACAGGAAGCTCAGAGAATCCCAAAGAAGTTGGACCCAAGAAGGAACACACCAAGGTACATCAGAATTATATTACCCAAGATTAAAATTAAGGAGAAAATCCTAGAAGCAGCAAGAGATAAGGGGACAGTCACCTACAAAGGAGTTCCCATCAGACTGTCAGCTGATTTCTCAAAAGAGACCTTGCAGGCAAGAAGGTGATAGAAAGAAGTATTTGAAGTCATGAAAGGCAAGGACCTACATTCCCTGAGAATTGGTTGGAAAGAGCAAGATTGGTCTATCCAGCAAAGCTTTCATTTAGAATGGAAGGGCATATAAAGTGCTTCTCAGATAAGGTCAAGTTAAAGGAGTTTACCATCAACAAGCCCTTACAATATGAAATGTTAAATGGACTTATCCAAAAAAAAGAAGATAAAAAAATGTGTACAGTAAAGTGACAGCAAACTCACAATTATTGACAACCACACCTAAAACAAAAACAAGCTAAGCAAACAACTAGAACAGGAACAGAACCACAGAAATTGAGATTACCTGAAGGGTTATCAACTGGGAAGTGGGAGGGGGAGAGATGGGGTAAAGTTATAGAAAATAAGTGGCATACATTGTAGGTAAAAAATAGACAGGGAGAGGGTAAGAATAGTATGGGAAAAGTGGAAGCCAAAGAACTTAGATGTATGACACATGGACATAAAGCAGGGGAATGTGGGTGGGAGGGCATGTGCAGGGTTGAGGAGAATGAAGGGGGAAAATGGGACAACTGTAATAGCATAATCAATAGGATAAAATAAATTAAAAACTAGCAAGAGCAAAACAAACAAACCAAAAGTTATAAAACAACAAAGGAATAAAACAACAAAGTTCATATATGGCAGAAATCCATGAAATAAAGACAAGAAGAAAAATAGAAAAAGTGAATGAAAGAAAGAGCTGGCATTTTGAAAAGATGATCAATGACACATTTAAACTAGAATAATTCAAGAAAAAGGGAAGACTAAATAAAGAAAATCAGAAATGAAAGTGGAGACATTATAATTTATACAACAGTAATACAAGGCATCATGAGAGACCACTATGAACAATTATAAACCAACAAACTGGATAACCCACAATAAATGTATAAATACCTAGAGACATACAAACTACCAAGAGTAAATCACAATAAACAGAAAACCTGAATAGACCAATCATGAGTAAGAAGATTTAATCAGTAATCAAAATCTTCCCAATCAATATTTTCTTAGGTTAATTTTACCAAACATATAAAAAATATTAATATCAATCCTTCTCAAAGTCTTCCAAAAAAACTTAAGTAGTAAGTACTCTCTCAAACTCATTTAATGAGGTCAGAATTGCTCAGATATCACAGGCAGATAACAAGTGTATCAGAAAACAAAATTGCAAAATAATATCCCCCAAAATACTGATGCAAAATATCTCAACAAAATATTTAAAATACCAAATTCAGCAATGCATAAAATGGATGACTGACCAGGTAGGTTTATATGTGGGATGAAAGGATGGTGCAATTTATGCAAATCAATAAATGTGTTAGTGGTATACCACATTAACAAAATAAAAGAGTAAGAACTATTATCTCAATAGATGCAAAAAAATTTGACAAATACAACAATCTTTCATAATAAAAAATGACCCAAAATGAGCAAAAGAAAAAATAGCAATATTTTGTTAACATAATAAAGGCGATATATGACAAAACCAGAGCCAGCATCATATTTAAAGCTGAAGGGTTGAAAGTTATTCCTCTAAGATCAGGAACCACACAAGGGTGCCTGCCCACTCTCACCACTACCATTCAACATAGTTCTAGTGAAAGAAATTAACCAAGAAAATATTTGAAAGCATCCAAATTAGAGAGAGAAATGAAAATTTGTCTTTGTTTACAGATTATATAATCTTACATAAAGAAAATTCTAAAGACTCCACAAAAATCTGCCAGAACTAATCAACAAATTTAGTAAAGTTGCAAAATAAAAATCAACATACAAAAATCTGTTGCATTTCTATATACTAACAAAAAATATCTGAAAAAAACAAGGAATACTATTCACAAGAGAATAAAAGGAATAAGACATTCAGCAATAAATTCAACCAAGGCAGTGAAACACAGTACACTGAAAACTACAGATCTCTGATAAAAGAAACAGAAGGCAGAAAGATGGCAGAGGAGTGAGTAAAAGCCATACTTACCTCCTCCAAGGACCAATAAGGAATTACAACTAAATTACAGAAAAATTACTCAGAACGAACAACTGAACTATATACAGAGAGAAGCCTTATAACCTCAGACAGACAGAATAACCTGCTTTGGCACAACCTGTCTGCACCTGCACAAAAGCATACAAGACATGCATCTCAGTCAAGCAGCTACAGGGAAGACTCACAAAAGAATGACCCAACAACAATCAAAAGGAAAATACACCCAAAGAGCCAACATAAACAAAATCTGAAGAGCAGCAAGTTCAGGACATCAAGGAGACTGCACCACTGAATCTCATAGGTCTCCAACCACAGAACTTCACACTACAAACTCAGGGAGTCAAAATAGATCAATTTAAGAAGCACAGGCTAACAAGAAGAGTCTCAAAAACACTGGGAAGACAAAAAAACAAACCCCAAATGAAATGAAAGGAGGAAGCCTCTGAAAGAATGCTAAATGAAATAGAGGCAAGTCAACCATCAGATATGGAGTTCAAAGCAATGGTTATAAGGAAGTTGAATAGGCTCATTGAGAATTACCAAAAACTATAGGGAAACTATGATGAACTCACTGAAACTATATCACCATGAAAAAGTAAATATAAACTATCAACAAGCGCAAAGAGGAAATGAAAAACAATTTCTGAACTGAAGAACACAGTAGAAAGCATGAAAAACAGGCTAGATGAAGTTGATGACTGAATCAGTGAGGTGGAGGACAAGGTAGAAAACAAGGTAGAAAGAGGAAGAAAAAGAAAGAAGACTCAGAAAGAATGAAGAGGTGTTAAGGGAACTCCAGGACAGCATGAATGTAATAATATCCATATAATAGGGATACCAGAAAGAGAAGAAGAAAAGCAAGGGATAGAAAACCTGTTTGAAAAACTAATGATGGAAAACTTCCCTAATTTGATGAGAGAAAAAGTCGCACAAATGTAGGAAGTGCAGAGGTTCCCAAGCAAGAGGAACTCAAAGGGCCCATGCCAACACACGTTATAATTTGAACATCAAAATTCCAAGGCAAAGAGAGAATCTTAAAGGCACCAAGGGAGAAACAGGAAATAACACACAAGGGAGCCCCAATAAGGCTAGCAGCTGACTTCTCAATGAAAATGCTACAAGCCAAAAGGGAATTGTAAGAAATAATTCAAGTAATTAAAAGCAAAGGCTTGCAACTGAGACTAATCTATCCAGTAAGGCTCTCAATTATAATGGAAGGGGAAATAAGTACTTTCCCAGACAAAAGAAAGCTGAAAGAATATATCTCAGTCAAAACAGCACTGCAAGATATGCTACAGGTACTTCCTTTAGAAAAGGAAGTAAAAGAGTGAGAGAAAGAGGAACAAAGGTACAAAGGAAGTACAATGGCAATGAATAAGTACCTATCAATTATACCCTTAAATGTAAATGGATTAAATCCTCCAATAAAAAGTCACAGCAATCCTGAATGGGTAGGAAAACATGACCCACACAAACACTGCCTACAAGAGACCCATCTTAGAATAAAAGACAAACACAGACTGAAAGTGAAGGGCTGGAAAAAAATATTCCAATTAAATAGGAAAAAAAAAAAGCTGGGGTAGCAATACATATATCAAACAAAGTGGACTTCAAAACAAGGGCCATAAATAGAGACCCAGAAGAGCACTTCATAATACTCAAGGGAAGAATCCACCAAGAAGACATAAACATTATAAATATATATGCACCCAACATAGGAGCACCCATATATATTTAAGGAAAATCTTGGAGGACTTCAAGAAAGATATAGACATCAATGCTGTTATACTAGGGGATTTTAACACACCACTCTCAAAAATGGATAGATCTTTCAAACAAAATATCAACAAAGATATTGCGGCTTTAAACAATGTCCAAGATCAAATGGACGTAACTGATATATACAGAGAGGCTTTCATTCCAAAGAAGAAAACACACACATTGTTTTCAAATGCACATAAAACGTTTTCAAAGATAGACCACATGATAGGACACAAAACAAGTCTCAATAAATTCAAGAAAATTGAAATCATATCAAGCATTTTCTCTGACCACAAGGGACTGAAACTAGAAACCACCCTCAAGGAAAAACCCAAAAACAATCAAACTCATGGAGATTGAGTAACATTCTATTAAACAAAGAATGGGTTAACAATGAGATCAAGGAAGAAATCATAAAGTTTCTGGGAACAAATGAAAATAAACTCACAACAACCCAAAACTTATGGGACACAGCAATGACAGTCCTGAGAGGGAAGTTTATAGTGATACAGGTCTACCTAAAAAAGATAGAAACACTTCAAATAAACAACCTAACCCTACATCTAAAATAACTGGAGGAACAACAAAAACAGCCCAGAACAAGTAGAAGGAAGGAAATAATCAAGGCCAGAACAAAATTGAACAACATAGGGAATAAAAGAACAATTCTAAGAATCAAAAATCTAGGAGCTATTTTTTATAAGATAAACCAAATCGACAAGCATTAAGCAGGCTCATCAAGAAAACAAGACAGAGGACCCATATAAATACAATCAGAAATGAAAGAGGAGAGATTACAACTGATACCACAGAAACCAAGGATTGTAAAAAATTACTGTGAAGAACTATATGCCAAAACAATTGGCATAGCACCTATCCTAGATGAAATGGATAAATTTCTAAAAAATATAATCTTCCAAAACTGAATAAAGAAGAAAGAGAAAACCTGAATAGACCAAAAACAGCAGACAAAATCAAAGCAGTACTCAAAAAACTCAGAGCACAAAAAACCTCTGGACAGCACAGTTGCACAGGAGAATTTTCAAAACATTTAAGTAAGCTAACCCCTATCCTTCACAGACTATTGATAAACTCCAAGAAGACAGAAGACACCCAAACCCTTTCAATGAAGCCAGCATCATACTAAAGCCAAAACCATACAAAGACAAACAAAAAAGAAAACCACAGGCCAATATCACTGATGAACATAGAGGTTAATCCTCAACAAAATATTTGCAAAAAGCATCCAGCAATACATTAAAAAGATCATAAGCCATGATCAAGTGGGATTTATCCCAGGGATGAAAGTATGTTACAATAGTCCCAAATCAATTATCATAATACATTGCATAAGCAAAGGGAAACAAAAATCACATGATCATATCAATAGATGTAGAAAAGGTATGTGATAAGGCACAGCACCCATTTATGACAAAAACACTCAGCAAAGTAGTAACAGAGAAAGCATACCTCACTACAGTAAAGGCCAAATAAGAGAGATCCCCAGCCAACATCATTCTCAATGTGCAAAAAATAAAATCTTTTCCACTAATATCAGGAACAAGACAGGTTTGTCTGTTTCACCACTTCTATTCAACATAGTATGGGAAGTCCTAGCCACAGAAACAGACAAGAAAAAAAAATAAAAAGCATCCAAATTGGAAAAGAGGAAGCAAAATTGTCATTGTTTGCAGATGATGATAGTGTACATAGAAAATCCTATACATTCCACCAAAAAACTAATCTATCTAATCAGTGAATTTGGCAAAACAGTGGGATACAAAGTCTATATTCAGAAATCAGAGGCTTATTTGTGTACCAAAAAGGAACTATCAGAAAGAAAATTCAGGGAAAAAATCCCCTTTGATATAGCAACAAGAAAAATAAAATACCTAAGAATAAACTGAACCAAGCAGGTAAAAGACCTATACTCAGAAAACTACACAATACTGAAGAAAGAAATTAAGGAATACACAAACAAATGGAAGCATATATCATGTTCATAGACTGGAAGAATTAACATCATCAAAATGTCCATACTACCCAAAGCAATTTACACATTCAATACAATGCCTATTCAAGTACCAATGGCATATTTCACAGATATAGACCAAACACTTCAAAACTTTATACAGAACCATAAACAACCCTGAATAGCTGCAGCAATTTTGAGAAAGAAGAACAAAATGGGAGGGATCATTTTGGTAACAATACCTGATACCAAACAGTATCACAAGGCCACTGTAATCAAAACAGCCTGGTACTGGCATAAGAACAAACACATGGGCCAATGGAACAAAACAGAGAGACCAAATATAAACCCAAGTCTCTATGGTGAATTAAAATTTGACAAAGGGAGCAGCAACATATTATGGAGTATAAATAGCCTCTTCAACAAATGGTGTTGGGAGAGCTGGACAGCTGCATGCAAAAAAATGAAACTTGATCACCAACTTACACCACACACAAAAATAAATTTGAGGTGGATAAAAGACTTAGATATAAGTTGTGACATCATAAAAGTCCAAGAGAAGACCATAGGCAGGAAAATCTCAGATATTCCACACAGCAATATTTTCACTTGATGTCCCCTAGAGCAAGGGGCATAAAGGAAAAAATAAAAAAATAGATTCTCATCAAAATTAAAAGTTTCTGCATGGCTAAAGAAAACAGCATTAAAATGAAAGGAGGGCCAACCATATGGGAAAACATATTTGTGAATGATACCTCAGACAAGGGTTTGATCTCCAAAATATATAAAGAACTCAAAGGACTCCACTCTAAGAAGACAAGCAATCCAGTTAAATAATGGGCAAAGGACTTGAACAGACACTTCTCCAAGGAGGACATAGAGAGGGCCCAGAGACATTTGAAAAGATACTCAGTATCTCTAGCCATCAGAGAGATGCACTTTAAAACTACAAGAAGATAACACTTCACACTCGTAAGAATGACCGTCATAAACAAATCAACAAACAAGTGTTGGAGAAGATGTGGAAAAAAGGGAACCCTAGGGCTCTGTTGTTGGGAATGCAGATGTTGCATCCAATAGGAAAACAGTATAGAATTTCCTCAGAATACTAAAAGTGGAACTTCTTTTTGACCCAGCAATGTAACTGCTGGGCTTATACCCTATGAAAGCTGAAACACCAATCCAAAAGTACCTATGCACCCCAATGTTCGTGGCACCACAATTTACAATAGCCAAGTGATGGATGCAACCTAAGTGCCATCAGTAAAAGAATGGATCAAGAAATTATGACAAATTGCCCTAGCTGGCATAGCTCAGTGAATTGAGCGCAGACTGCAAACCAAAGCATCGCAGGTTCAATTCCCAGTCAGGGCACATGCCTGGGTTGCAGGCCACAGCCCCCAGCAACCGCACATTGATGTCTATCTGTCTGTCTGTCTGTCTGTCTGTCTCTCCCTCCCTTCCCTCTCTAAAAATAAAGTCTTTAAAAAATTAAAAAAAGAAATTATGGTAAATTTACATGATAGAATGCTACAGAGCAGAAAGAGAGAAGGAGCTCCTGCCTTTTGTGACAGTGTGGATGGAACTGGAGAGCATTAAGGTAAGTGAAATAAACTAAGTGATAAAAGACAAATGTCATAAGATCTCACTTGTAAGTGGAACCTAATCAAGAAAACAAGAAAACAGAATATAAATAGAGACATTGAAATAAAAAACAAACTGAGAGTAACCAGAGGGAATGTGGAAGGGGATAATGGGGGAAAATGGGGGAAGCGTTTTCAGAAACATCTATAAAGAACACATGGGCAAAACCAAAGTGGGTAGGGTCAAGTGTGGGAGGTGGGGATGGCTGTGGTTGGGGCAGCTGTGGTTGGAGCAGCTGTGGTGAGAAAACTGAGACGACTGTACCACAGTTTTTTGATCCAATCATTTATTGAAGGGCACTTAGGTTGCTTCTAGCAATTGACATTTTAAATTATGCTGCTATGAACATTTGGGTGAATTGGTTCTTCTGACTTAGTGTTTCAAGATTCTTGGGGTATAAACTCAGCAGTGGGATTTCTGGGTCTTTTTGCAGTTCCATTTTGTTTTTTGAGGAAATTCCACACTTTTTTCTACAGTGGCTACACCAATCTGCATTCCCACCAACAATGCACCAGGATTCCCTTTTCTCCACAACCTCTCCACCACTTTTTTTTTATTTGTTTGTGATGACCATTCTCACTGGTGTGAAGTGGTATCACATTGTGGTTTTAATTCGCATCTCTGTGATGGCTAGTGATGCTGACCATCAGTCTCTGGGCCCTCTGTATGTCTTCTGGGGAAGCATCTCTTCAGGTCCTTTACCCATTTTTTAATTGGGCTGTTTGTCTTTCTAGAGTAAAGTCATGTGAGTCGTTTATATATTTTGGTGGTCAAACCCTTGTCCAAGGTATCATTTGCAAATATACTTTTCCCATACATTTGATTCTCATTTTATTTTAAGGTTGTGTTCTTTAGCCACACAGAAGCTCTTAATTTTGGTGTGATAACGTTTGTTTATTCTTTCCTTTATGTCCCTTGCTCTAGGGGACATATCAGTGAAAATATTGCTGAGTGGAATATCTGAGATTTTTCTGCCTATGTTTTTCTTTACAATTTTATGGTGTCATGACTTTTATCTACCTTGAATTTATTTTTCTGTGTGGTGTAAGTTGGTGATCAAGTTTCATATTCTTGTATGTAGCTGCCTGGATGTTCCAACACCATTTTGTTGAGGCTATTTTTTCTCCACTTTATATTTCAGCCCCCTTTGTCCAATATTAATTGACCTTTGAGGCTTGGGTTTATTTCTGGGCTCTCTATTCTGTTCCATTGGTCTATGTGTCTGTTCTTATGCCAGTACCAGGCTATTTTAATTGCAGTGGTCTTGTAACATAGTTTTATATCAGTTATGTTATCCCTCCTACTTTGTTCTTTTTCAAAATTGCTATGGCTCTTTGGGGTCATTTTATGATTTCATATAAATTTTTGAAATGTTTTTTGTATGTCTGCAAAATATGTCATTAGTATTTTAATAGGGATTGCATTGAATCTATAAATTGCTGTGGGTTATATGGACATTTTAATGATGTTAATTCTTCCAATCCATGAATATGGTATATGCTTTTATGCACTTGTGTAAAGAGAAATTTCTTGATTATAATGACCTAATGACATGCAAATGCAAAATATACTTTAATGCAATGTAATAATAGTCTAGTCAGTGATCAAATTTCAGATTATCTCAAATTGCATAGTTATAATGAGTTGTATAATTTTATTGATTGGAAATCTTTTAATAATAGTACAAATTAAAGATATTGTGAGTTTCTCCTATATGTTAAAGTCTCTTTTAAACTATCACCACCAATTACGTTGTTTTTTGCCTTTAAATTTTAAGAAACTAGATTATTTATTCCTTGAAGTTCAAAGTTCATCATAATATGGATTTTGCTTAACTGCATGTGTGTGGGGCAGACAACTATTTCTGTACCTCCTATACTGTAAACTCTGTAAAATAGAATTTCAATGAAGAGGCCTCATCGAATTCAGGTTTGTTTTGAGGGGATTATTTATTTCTTTATTTAGTATTTAGTTTTGGTGGGAGAAGCTCCACATTACTTCATATACATTATGTTTTCTCTTCAAGAAGCATAAGATATATATTTGTCTCCTTTCAAGATGATTTATTTACTTTTCATTAAGTTATTTTGCTTTGGTAAGTTTGTTTCTTTAATATTAATAGGAAGTATATATAATGTTATAATATCTGAGCTCTTAAATGTTTCAAAACTGCTTCTTATTGTCTTTATAATGTGGTAGACTATGTTATTTGCTAAAATTTATAGTTCTGTAAGTTTTAGTCACAGATGCAGTTCTATGGAGCATTCTCTACTTCTTGAATTCTAAATGAGGGAAAGCAAGAGATTTGAGTTCTAGTTTTTTCATCCTTTATATACTCAGCCAGTAAGTTGCTCAACTATCCTGGGACTCAGATTAACCCAATCATAGTTGTAAACACTAAATATCAATTTAACCCAAAAATGTCATGAATTAATTAGAGTGATTGAAGGCAGAAGTGTGTGTGTATATTTGTATGTGAATATTTATGTATATAACATGTGTTTTGGGTGATAGCTGAAAAGATGAAGAGTACAGTGAAACTGAAATCAACAAGTGAGTATTTAAGAAATACTAATTTAAGCCTATTATTTGAAATTTACAGCTGAATCAACTAAAAAGCTGAAGTAATTGTACTCAAGAGGAGGGGCTTGGGCACAAGTATGAATGGAGACAGCAGTGCTCTTTAGTTTTAGTTCTATCTTTGACATGTACATATACAGGTACCATTTCAATTAAAAACTTCAAAAACAATTAAATTAAACTGAAAAGTTGAAGTAGTGTATCAATAATGTAACTTGGTCACCTGCATCTGACTTAGCTTATAGTTGTGCTCTGGTGTCTTCCCTAAAGATCAGAATAATACTGCTCTCAAGTTCATGCCTATAAAATCTACCATAGTGCCTAGCATCTGAAATGCATCCAATAAATGCTTTGAATTAAGTATGTAAATCTGATTAGCATGAAATGAGCCTTCATTTTACAAAAAAAATAAAAAGTATAAATTATAGATCACTAAAATATCAAAAAGAGCATGAATGAATATATTGACAAGACAGTTCATTTTGAAACCAGACCTTTTCTAAAATTCATTTTGCTATTTATCAACTGTATGATATCAAAGATTCTGAAAATTTCTAATATTTTAATTTCTTTCTGTCTAAACGGCAATTATAATAGTTCATTCAAAGGGCTTCTGTGATGATTAAAAGAATTTATATGTATCACAGTCTGTGGCTTCTATACAGTATGCATTAAAGTTAATGGCAGTTTTCCTTGTGAGAACATTGTTAAAATGGTATAATGGCTTCAGTAAAAAATATGTATTCATAGACTTATATTTTTTGGTGAATTAATTTATGGAAAGGAAATATGTAATAAACTGAGTAGTGCAATATAGCAAACACACTGCAAAATCAGTGCTAAAACTCTAAAGGGACTGTGCCAATCAACAAACACGGACACATAAACCTTTTCAGTAATTCTGAAAATATTCTGATTCTATGCCCAACAGAAACTTAGACTTTAACTAAAGAAAAAGTTCTCTCTCTATGCCATTTGCAAAGCTGGAGCTTCTCTCAAATGCTCTTAGTCTAAATCAGCGTAACTAAAGACAGAAATAAAGAAGAAACACACACAATGGAAATGAAACAGATATTTTTAAACCCAAGGTTTGTTCTTACAAAGGTGAGTGTTCTTGTTTCACAAGTTGGACTGCATTTACTACATGCACCTCCAGGTTGGCCCCTCCAGTGTCACTGCTATTTCAGGATTTAGAGAGTCCTATGAAAAAAAGAAATGTATGTTTCCATTGGAATAAAAAAATCAACATTCCTTACATAAGTTTCCTATCAATTACAGCTCAAGTGTTGATTACAAAAAGGAACAATTTCCTATTCATGGCTTTTTAAATACAATTTAGTTTAATGTATTCATCTAAAATAAGTTAAATCTCTAAAAGTCTTTAGCACGGCATGCCAGCATCTCTCCTCTGTTAACCTCCACCCCCAAACTCTGAAAAGAACTCATATGACACTGGACAATGCACAATGGAATGAATGGGGAGACAGAAACAAATGGCTGTTGTGATGGGAGAGTCAAGAGATTCCTGATTAGGCCAAGGGGTCTAGGAAAAAGGCAGGCATCGGAGGATGGCAACAAGAGAGCATTGTTTCCCTCAGAAAACTGCACTTTGTTCATAAGGGGAGACAATCAAAACCATTGTAAAGATTGTTCTAATTTCCCATAACACAAATGTTTTATAAAACCAAGAGTAGCTGAATGAAATGGCAGTTGATAAAGCAGAAAGTCTAGATTGATAGACTCTAGCCATGGTCAACAGTTAATTGAATTCAACACACAGTTTTTATCTTCCTCGTGCTTTGACTTCCTGATATTTACCCTCTTTTTAGGGAGTTTCTCCTTGACCGAAGTCCCTGAATAATAATAATAATCTGTTTAGGTGAAAACAGCAGTGAAGTGAATCAGTTTCATCATCTTGGTTAAGAAAGAAAAAAAGCATCATAAAGACCTTATTTTATCAGTAACCAGTGTGATTGTGTTGATATTTTTCCTTCTCAGCTATAAGCTGTGCTTGGTCATTAGAGAATTGGGTGTTTCCATATATGTGTGGGTGGGGAAGGGGCTTGGAGTGTAATGGAGTGGGTGAAAGGTTTGAAAGAGGAGGTGAGAAGAGGCCACACTTCCCTCTTATTTTTCTTTTATTGTTGACACTATTCCAGATATTCACCATTTCTTCCCTCTTTGCCCACCTCCACCCACTATTGTAGAGTATCTATTCTATTCCTAAGGTGAGAAAAATTTGTGTAGGACTAAATATAGGAACACACAGGCAACAGTAGAAATCACATATATTAATTCATGTCATATTAATAAAATATGAGTCAAAGAATCTCCAAAACAATTTCTGATAAATACAAAAGAAATATTTTTCACTAGCTGTGTAATTTCTATGCTATATCTAAATAAATTGTGATTTGGTTTGAGAATTTAATGATATGCTGGTGGGTTCTTCCATAGTTAAAAGAGATTATTTAAACTGGTTCAAGCTGATCACCTGGACATTAAAATTGCTATGCTCATCCTGGATGGTTGTGGGAGAACTTGTCAGAATGTAAACCAGAGGGATAAGGGATTCAAGTGTTCCAGCAGCCCCCACATGCTCTTGTGGGGGACTTCCCTTGGGTGAGTACACACACAACCAAACAGCAAGATCAAAACTGCAGTGACTTAAAAGCTCTCTCCCTCCCACAAACAAAATCAAAACAAAGCAAACAAAGTAAATAATTTCATTTATGAATTTACATGTATTCAAGGTCATATTGTTTACATATTATTTTATGTTATTTCCCCAGAGTCAGTACTTCTGATATGTTCAACAAGTAATCCTTGAGTTCTATGATAGTGAGGTGTTCTTCTAGGTGCCAGGCAGACTGCAGAGGACAAAACTGACAATTCCTGTCCACTGAAACTTCTCTAGTGGAGGGAAAGGGAGACAATATCAAATCATCAAATACATTTTAAAAAATTAGTTGCATGCAAGTGATAAAACATTAAATTACAGTAAGAAAGAGGGAGTGTGTGAGGAGAGAAGTTGATATTTTAGACCCATGTAAAGCAAGTGAAGGTTGGAGTCCTGTGGATTATATGCAAAGTCCTAATTTATGAAAGGGGAGTGGAAACCCAGGAAGGGACTGGGAGAGTAGACATGGCTACTCAAGACTAGGAGCCAGTGCCAGAGCTCCAAGAGCTTTAACTCCTACTTTGAAGATTAGCCACTGAAAGCTTTTAAGCAAAGGTGTGGCATAATTAGCTCCACCCAACTCTGACAGTTTGGGGGTCTTTACCTGCATCCATGTAAAAGCTGGGAGTAACTGTGGAAGTTAGAACAGTGATAAGAAGTAATCAGTTTTTCTTTTCATATCCATGCTTAAAGGAAGATTTTAAGAAATTTGCCGGTGGGTTAGAGTGGGATATGAAAGGAAAAATGGAACCTAGGAAAAGTCATGGATGAGCAGCTAGAGGTCACAATTGCCACTTACAAGAATAGAAAACATTTTGAGTGCAACTGGTAAATGCCCTTTAGATGTGCAAAAGAGATGGAGTTCAAGGGAGAAGCCTGAGTTGAAGATAAATATTGGGATTCACCATCTTACAGAGAAGATTAGTAGTCATATAATAAAATGAAAGCTCCAAGAGAACAAATGTAGACAAAGAAGAGAAGTTGGAAGCACAAGCCCTTTGATATTGTGCAGCTATGGAAATGGGAGATCCTGAAGAACCAGCCAAGGAGTCTTGGGGGAGCCACCAGACAGGTAAGGAAATGAGAAAGAATGTTGTACCAGAAAAAAAAAACTTGACAAAGTGTGAAAATTAGAGCATAAAGCTATCTTTACCAAATGATATTGATACAGTAAAATGCAGAGTAAAGGAAAGACTAAGAATTAGTCATTTTTCACATTTCCCTTACTTTACTGTTGTTCAAGTACAGTTGTCTCCCATTTCCCCACACCTCTCCCCCCCACCCCGATCCCAGCCATCCCCACTTCCCTCCTCTGAACTCATGCCCCTCCTTGGTTTTGTCCATGTGTCCTTTATACTTGTTCCTAAAAATCTTCACCCATTTCCCCACATTATCCCCTCCCATCTCTCTTCTAGTTACTGTCCATTTGTTCTTAATTACAATGTCTTTGGATATATTTTGTTTGCTTGTTTGTTTTGTTGATTAGGTTCCACTTAAGGGTGAGATCATAATATGGTATTTGTCTTTCACCACCTGGCTTATTTCACTTAGCATAATGCTCTCCAGTTCCATCCATGCTGTTGCAAAGGGTACAAGCTCCTTCTTTGTTTCTGCTGCATAGTATTCCATTATGTAAATGTACTGATGGGCACTTAGGTTGCTTCCATCACTTGGCTATTGTAAATTGTAGTGCCATGAATATTGGGGTGCATAGGCTATTTTCGATTAGTGTTTCAGGGTTGTTTCTTTTCTTTTTAAAGATTTTAATTATTTTCATTTTTAGAGAGAAGGGGAATGGAGGGAGAAAGAAAGGGAGAGAAACATCAATTCGTGGTTGCCTCTCACATGGTCCCCACTGGGGACTTGGCCTGCAACCTAGACATGTGCCCTAGACTGGGAATCCAACCAGCAACTTTTTGCTTCACAGCTCCCCATCAATCCACTGAGCTACACCAGTCAGGGCTTTTTCGTTGTTTGTTTCATGGTTCTTAGGATATAATCCAGGCAGTGGGATCACTGGGTCAAAAGGCTTTTAGTTCCACTTTAGTTCCACTTTTACTTTTCTGAGGAAATTCCATACTGTTTTTCCATAGTGGCTGCACCAGTCTGCAATCCCAGCAACAATTCACTAGGGTTTCCCTTTCTCCACATTTTCTCTAACACTTTTTGTTTGTTGCTTTGTTTATGATGGCCATTCTCACCAGTGTGAAGTGGTATCTTGTTGTGGTTTTAATGTGCATCTCCCTGATGGCTAATGACATTGAGTATCTTTTCATATGTCTCTGGACCCTTTGTATGTCCTCCTTGGAGAAGTGTCTGTTCAACTCCTTTGCACATTTTTAATTTAGTTTTCTGTCTTCCTCGACTGGACTTGTGTGAGTTCTTTATGTATTTTGGAGATCAAACCCTTGTCTGAGGTATCACTGGCATGTTTTCCCATATGGTTGATATTCCTTTCATTTTAATGCTGTTTTCTTAAGCCATGCAAAAGCTTTTAATTTTGATGAGAAAACCTTTTTTTATTTGCTGGAGTGTGAAATTGTTGTTACAGAATTACATGCTTATGATTTTATAGTAAAAAGGGGTGTTATTTGTGCCAGACCCTGTATGTAATAAAGGACTTGTATCTAGAATATATTACTTTTAATTAATTTATTTTTTATTTTAATCATTGTTCAAGTACAGTTTTCTGCCTTTTATTCCCATTCCAGCCCACCCAACCATCTCTCCCCACCTCCCTCCCATTTCCACCAGCCCCTAGTTTTTGTCCATGTGTCCTTTATACTTGTTCCTCTAAACCATTCCCATTCTCCCCTGAAATTCCCTCTTCTCTCCCCTCTGGTCATTGTCAGCCTGTCCTCTATTTCAGTGTTTGACTATATTTTGCTTGTTTCTTTATTTTATTGTTTAGGTTCCTACTAAAGGTGAGATCATATGGTATTTGTCTTTCACTGCCTGGCTTATTTCGCTTAGCATAATATTTTCCAGCTCCATCCACGCTGTTGCAAAGGGTAGGAGCTCCTTCTTTCTTTCTGCTGCATAGAGTTCCATTGTATAAATGTACCATAGTTTTTTGATCCATTCATTTACTGATGGTCACCTGGGTTGCCTCCAACACTTGGCTATTGTAAATTGTGTTGCTATGAACATTGGAGTGAAAAGGTTCTTTTGGATTCGTGTTTCAGGGTTCTTAGAATATAGTCCCAGCAGTGGAATTGCTGGGTCAACAGGCAGATCCATTTTTAGTTTTCTCAGGAAGTTTCATACTGTTTTCCATAGTAGTTGTACCAGTCTGCAGTCCCACCAGCAGTGCCCTAGGGTCCCCTTTTCTCCACAACCTCTCCAACACTTGTTGTTTGTTGCTTTGTTTATGATGGCCATTCTCACTGGTGTGAAGTGGTATCTCATTGTGGTTTTAATTTGCATCTCTCTGATAGCTAGCGATATTGAACATCTTTTCATGTGTCTCAAGATCCTCTGTATGTCCTCCTTGGAGAAGTGTCTGTTCAAGTCCTTTGCCCATTTTTCAATTGGGTTGCTTATCTTCTTAGAATGGAGCCGTGTAAGTTCTTTGTATATTTTGGAGATTAAACCCTTGTCTGAGGTATCATTGGCAAATATGCTTTCCCATACAGTTGATTCTTCTTTTATTTTAATACTGTTTTCTTTAGCCGTGCAGAAGCTTTTTATTTTGATGAGGTATAATTTGTTTATTCTTTCCTGTATGTTCCTTGCTCTAGGGGACATGTCAGTAAAAATGTTTCTGAGTGAAATATCTGAGATTTTTCTACCTACGTTCTCCTCTAGCACTTTAATGGTGTAACAATTTATATTTAAATCTATTATCCACCTTGAATTTATTTTTGTGTAAGGTGTAAGTTGGTGCTTGAGTTTTATTTTTTTGCACATAGCTGTTCAGTTCTCCCAACACCATTTGTTGAAGAGGGTATTTTTACTCCATTTTATGTTGCTGTCCCTTTGTCATATATTAATTGACCATAAAGACTTGGGTTTATTTCTGGGCTCTCTGTTCTGTTCCATTGGTCCATGTGCCTTTTTTTATGCCGGTACCAAGCTATTTTGATTACAGTTGCCTTGTAATATAATTTAGTATCAAGTATTCTGATCCCTCCTACTTTACTCTTCCTTCTCAAAATTGTAGCAGCTATTCAGGGTCATTTATGGTTCCATATAAATTTTTCAAGTGTTTGTTCTATGTCTGTGAAATAAGCCATTGGTACTTTAATAAGTATTGCATTGAATCCATAAATTGCTTTGGGTAGTGTGGACATTTTGATGATGTTAATTTTTACAATCCCTGAACATGGTATATGTTTCCATTTGTTTGTGTCTTCCTTGATTTCTTTCCTCAGTGCTGTGTACTTTTCTGCATACAGGTCTTTTACCTCTTTGGTTACGTTTATTCCTAGGTATTTTATTTTTATTTTTGTTATTTCAAATGGGATTTTTTCTTCATTTCTGCCTCTGCTGTTTCATTGTTGGTATACAAAAATGCCTTTGATTTCTAGATATTGACTTTGTATCCCGCTGTTTTGCCAAATTCATTTATTAGGTCAAGCAGTTTTTTGCCCGAGTCTATAGGATTTTCTATGTACACTATCATGTCATCTGCAAATAATGACAGTTTGGTTTCCTCCTTTCCAATTTGGATGCCTTTTACTTCTTTTCTTGTCTGATCACTGGGGCTAAACTTCCACTATTATATTGAATAGAAGTTGTGAAAGTGGACAGCCTTGTCTTGTTCCTGATCTTAGTGGAAAAGATTTTAGTTTTTGCCCATTGAGTATGATGTTGGCTGTAGGTCTCTCATTTATGGTCTTTATTATGTTGACAATGCTCCCTCTGTTCCTACTTTGCTGAGTATTTTTATCATAAATGGGTGCTGTACCTTATCAAATGCTTTTTCCACATCTATTGATATGATCATGTAATGTTTGTCTTTGCTTTTGTTTATGTGATGTATTACATTTACTGATTTGTGAATATTGTACCACCCTTGTATCCCTGGAATGAATCCCACTTGGTTATGGTGTATGATCTTTTTAATGTATTGTTGAACGCGGTTTGCCAGTGTTTTGTTGAGGATTTTAGCATCTATGTTCATCAGCGATATTGGCCTGAAGTTTTCTTTCTTATTTCTTAGTTGTGTCTTTATCTGGTTTTGAGATTAGAATGATGTTGGCCTCATAGAAAGAGTTTGGGAGTCTTCCATCTTTTTGGATTTTTTTGAATAGTCTATGAAGGATAGGGGTGAGCTCTTCCTTAAATGCTATGTAGAACCCTCTTGAGAAACCATCTGGTCCACGGCTTTTTTGTGTCTGGAGGTTTTTTGATTACTACTTCAATTTCTTTTGTTGTTATTGGTCTGTTCAAGCTGTCTGCTTCTGTTTCACTGAGTTTTGGAAAATTATATTTTTCTAGAAAGTTGTCCATTTCACCTAGATTTTCAAATTTCTTGGCATACAGTTCTTTGTAGTAATTTCTTACAATCCTTTGTATTTATGTGGTATCAGTTGTAATCTCTCCTCTTTCATTTCTGATTGTGTTTATTTGGCTCTTCTCTCTTTTTTTCTTGATGACTCTGTTTAAAGGCTTCTTGAGTTTGATTATCTTTTCAAAGAACCAGCTCCTGGATTCATTGATCCTTAGAATTGTGTTTTTGCTCTCTGTGTCATTTAATTCTGCTCTGATCTTAGTTATTTCCTTCCTTCTACTTGCTCTGGGCTGTCTTTGTTGTTGTTCCTTGAGTTCTTGTAGACATGGGATTAGGTTGTTTGTTTGAAATGTTTCTATCTTTTTTAGGTATGCCTGTATTGCTATGAACTTCCCTCTCAGGACTGCCTCACTGTGTCCCATAAGTTTTGGGTTGTTGTGAGTTCATTTTCATTTGTTTTCAGAAACATTTTGATTTCTTCCCTAATTTCATTCTTGACCCATTCATTGTTTAATAGCTTGCTATTTAATCTCCACGATTTTGAGTGTCTTGGGGTTTTTTCCTTGGGGTTGGTTTCTAGTTTCAGTCCCTTGTAGTCAGAGAACATGCTTGGTATGATTTCAATTTTCTTGAAATTGTTAAGGCTTGATATGTGTCCTGTCATGTGGTCTATCTTTGAAAATGTTCCACATTTGAAAAGAATGTGTATTTGCCTTCTTTGGGATGGAGGGCTCTGTGTGTATCAATTAAGTCTCTTTCATCCAGGGGATTGTTCAATGCCTCAATATCTTTGCTGATATTTTGTTTGGAAGATCTGTCCAGTTTTGACAGTGGGGTGTTAAAATCCCCCACTATATTTGTGCTGCTGTCAATATCTTTCTTGAAGTCCTCTAAGATTTTCTTTATGTATTTGGGTGCTCCTATGTTGTATGCATATGTATTTACAATGTTTATGTCTTCTTGGTGGATCTTTCCTTTAAGTATTATGGAATGACCTTCTGGGTCTCTCTTTATGACCCTTTTTTGGAAGTCTATTTTCTCTGATATGAGTATTGCTATGCCAGCTTTTTTTTTCCTGTTTGCTTGGAAAATTTGTTTCCAGCCCTTCACTTTCAGCCTGTGCAGGTCTTTTATCCCAAGGTGGGTCTCTTGTAGGCAGCATATGTGTGGATCATGTTTTCTTATCCATTTAGCTACTCTGTGTCTTTTGATTGGGGCATTTAATCCATTTATGTTTAAGGTTATTATTGATAGGTACTTATTCCTTGCCATTTACATACCTGTGTTCCTCTCTCTCTCTCTCTTTTCCTTCCTTTCCTTAAAGCTGTCCCTTTAGCATCTCTTGCAGAGCTGGTTTGGTGGTGGTGTATTCTTTTAGACTTCTTTTTTCTGGAAAGCTTCTTATTTGGCCTTCTATTTTTATTGAGAGCCTTGCTGGGTAAAGTAGCCTTGGTTGCAGGCCTCTGGTTCTCATTACTCAGAATACTTCTTGCCATTCTCTTCTGGCTTGGAGTGTTTCCATCGAGAAGTCAGCTGCTAGACTTATTGGGGCTCCCTTGTATGTTACTTCCTGTTTCTCTCTTACTGCCTTTAATATTCTCTCATTGTCTTGAAATTTTGCCATTTTAATTATGATGTGTCTTGAGGTGGGCCTCTTTGGGTTCCTCTTGATTGGGACTCTCTGTTTCCTGGATTTGTGTGACTTTCTCTCATCAAATTAGGGAAGTTTTCCATGATTACTTTTTCAAATAGGTTTTTCATCCCTTGCCTTTCTTCTTCTCCTTCTGGTATTCCTATTATACGAATGTTATTATGTTTCATGTTGTCCTGCATTTCACTTAATCCCTGTTCATTCTTTCTGAGCCCCTTTTCCTTGTCTTGCTCTTTTTGGCATTTTTTTCTACTTTGTCCTCCAGCTCACTGATCCAATCTTCTGCTTCATTGATCCTGCTTGTCATTCTCTCTACTGTGTTCTTCAGTTCAGAAATTATATTCTTCATTTCCTCTTGGCCCTTGTTGATAGTTTCTATTTCTTTTTTCATGTTGATATAGTTTGCAGTGAGTTCATTGTAGCTTCCCCGTAGTTTCTGCAAGCTCATTGTGAGCTCACTGAGCTTCCTGATAATCATTTCTTTGAACTCAATATCTGATAGTTGAGTTGTCTCTATTTCATTTAGCATCCTTTCTTGCTTCCTCCTTTCCCTTCATTTGGGGATTGTTTCTTTGTTTTCTCATTGTTCGTGAGACTCTTCTTGTTAGCCTCAGCTTCTTAAATTGATCTGTTCTGGCTCCCTGGGTTTATGGTGTGAACTTCTGTGGTAGAATACCAGTGACATTCAGTGGTGCAGTCTCCTTCAGGTATCTTGGTTTTCACAGCTTCCCCCTATTCTTTTTTGTCATCAGTTGGAGGAGTAAGGCAAAATGGTTTAAACAGCAAAAGAGTATTCTATGATATTTATAGTGGCAGCCAGTAGAGAAAAGATAGGAGATCCTTTGGCTATGTATAGTGTTAACCATGATCTTTCACCCCACTAGCCACTATTTAGAATGGATGGAAAGAAGATAAAACTCTTATTGGGGAGGAAAGGATTGTGGGTTGGATCTAGAAAGCAATGAGGTTGTGGGAGGTCAGATTCTGAGGTAGGGTGGGAGTAAAGAATAGTAAATAGGAGTAGTGTGTAAGAGAATAAAGTTAACCACTGCAATAACAGAGTTTGAGAAACTGCAAAGTGGGCTGAGATCTGGAAGGGGTGTTGTGTAGTATTTATAATGGTATGAAATAGGTCTTATTTACAGTAATATTAGAGCAGCAATCATATGGCAGTATCTATGAGATCTAGATAACAAGAATAGGGAGTATCTTGAGTAGTGTACTAGTGGAACACAAATGAAGGACAGTAAATTAGCAATACACTATGAATGAGATAACAGGGGAAACCTATCAAATGATACAGTATAACCAGCCAAACAAAGAAGACTAAACAGAAAGAAGAGGAACACCAAAATACTATTAAAATTAAAAAATGTAAGAATAATAAGAAAAAATAATACAAATTTGCAGTAACTTGCAGGTTCAGAAAAAGGGGAAAAAAGCAGAAGATGGAATGAAGGAGAGATAAATTTGGAAAGGAAGGAATAACACTAGAATGAAAGGAAGAGAAACATAAGGATGAGAGATATAAAAATAAAAAGAATTAAAAAAATAAAAAGTTACTTAAAAAAAGATAAAATCAAACAACAACAACAACAACAACAAAAACCTCTTGTTGGTTTCTAACTGGCCAAACCAGTTTTTCTCCTCTTGCTGGCTTCAGCAGGCTGAGGGGCAATTGGAATGCTTTTCACCCTTACTAGTCAGAACTCAGTCAGTCTCTCAAGTACTGTCTCCAGGGCTAGCAACGAGCTCTCCCCAGAGCTGATATGATGCCTCTCCACAGGGCCCTGGGTGTGGGTCTGGGCGCTCCAGGCACGCACTCCAGAGCTCACAACCATGGGCTCCCAGGCTCAAGGATCCCACAGAGTGCTCTCATCTTTTCCTGGTTCACGGTGTAAGTTCCAAGGATCTCAAGGGGGCACGCACTTCCCCCAAGTTCACCAGCATGGGCTCCAGGATCCCTCGAAGCACCTGCATCTTTTCCGGGTTCACCATGTGAGATCCGGGAATCCCAAGGGGGCACATACTTCCCCGATTTCACCACTGCGGGCTCCAGAATCCTGCAAGTGCCCGTGCCCTTTCCTTGTTCAGGGTCGTAGTGTCTAGGTCTTCCACAAAATCACACTATCTCTGGGTTGGGGGTGTGGGAGCATGGCCAGGCCGCCCTTGGTCTCACAGGCTGGGGCACTCACTCTTCCCAGGGCTATGCGTGGGTGCTCGCAGCCTCTGTATGATTGTCTCTCAGTTCTCACTCCCCTCTCTGTGCCTTTAAGCAACAAGGCCTCCCCTGGTGCTGCTCAATCCTTGTTTGGCCAGGGAGGGAGCCATTGACTCTGCTCTCAAGGGAGGGCCCCGAGGCAGACCCGGGAGCACCAGGCCTGGGGGTTGCAACATCCCTGGTCCTTGCACTGATCCCTGGGCCCTTATCATCCTGAAGCAGTCTCCTTACTGTCTGATTTTTCAATGTCTGCTATAATTTTTTATTTCTTATTTTCATAAATGTTGCGATATTGTTGGCCCCTTGGTCTGTTCCTTCGCAGATCCGCCAGTTTCTCTCCCATGTGCAGGGAGAAGGGGAATCCACTCCCTCCTACCATGCCACCATCTTCCTGCCTCCTCAAGATAACATTTGTTTATTCTTTCCTTTATATCCCTTGCTCTAGGGGACATATCAGTGAAAATATTGCTGCATGGAATATCTGAGATTTTCGCACTTGAAGGACTTTTATGGTATCACAACTTATATTTAAGTCCTTTATCCACTAGAATTTATTTTTGTTTATGGTGTAAGTTGGTGATCAAATTTTATTTATTTATTTCGCTCTTTAGCTCTCCCAACACCATTTGTTGAAGAGGCTATTTTTACTCCATTTTATGTTGCTGCCCCCTTTGTTGAATATTAATTGACTGTAGAGAGTTGGGTTTCTTTCTGGCCTCTCTGTTCTATTCTACTGGTCCATATGTCTGTTTTTATGCCAGTACCAGGGTGTTTTGATTACAGTGGCCTCGTAATACAGTTTGATATCAAATATTGTGACCCCTCCTAGTTTGCTCTTCTTTCTCAAAATTGCTGCAGCTATTTGGGGTTATTTATGGTTCCATATAAATTTCCAAAGTGTTTGTTCTATATCTGTGAAATATGCCATTGGTACTCTAATTGCTGTTGCATTGAATCTAGAAATTGCTTTGGGTATTATGGACATTTTCATGATGTTAATTCTTCCAGTTCATGAACATGGTATATGCTTCCATTTGTTTGTGTCTTCCTTAATATCTTTCTTCAGGATTGTGTAGTTTTCTAAGTATAGGTCTTTTACCTCATTTTTTAAGTTTATTCCTAGGTATTTTACTTTTCTTGTTGCTATATAAAATGGGATTTTTTTCCTGATTTCTGTTTCTGATATTTTATTGTTGGTATGGAAACATGCCTTTGATTTCTGAATATTGATTTTGTATCCTGCTGTTTTACCAAATGCATTTATTAGGTCAAGCAGTTTTTTGGCCAAGTCTATAGGATTTTCTATGTACACTATCATGTCATCTGCAAACAAGGACAGTTTTGTTTCCTCCTTTCCAGTTTTGATAACTTTTACTTCTTTTTCTTGTCTGATTTCTGTGGCTAGTGTTACAGAACAAACAAGAGGGGGGCCTGGGATGATATACTATTACTGAAAGAAGCCCCCAGGTCCATCGTGTCTGCCACCAGAGGAAAGATGTCTCTCAATGCCAGAGATTTGTGAAAAGGAAAGGAAATGTTTATTTAATGCTGTACAAACTTCAAGTAGTGACCTAATGTCTTTATCAAAAATCCCAAAGTCCCTTAAAACACCCACAAACAGACACAATCCTTCCTTCCTTCACCCTTTGCCCAGTCCAGAGTACAGTATCTCAGGAAAGGAAATAGAAGTCCATGGCTCAGGCAGTCCTCTGGTTATTCCCAGTTAGTACTCCATCTCCACTGGGAGACCTCCCTGGGTTCCTGGCACCCTCAGCTGAGTCACCGGGATCTCTGCTAAAACCAGGCGGTGGTTCCCCCTTCTAAAGCTGCGGGGGTCCCCACTCTGGCAAAGGCATGTGGTCCTCTCTCCCAGGTCCACGGGAGTCTCCACTCAACCAAAACTGCGTGCTTCTCCCCCAGCACAATGGCTGCAAGGCGGTGGGGGGGTCACCACTCTGCCAAAGCTGAGTGGCAGTTCTCTGCTAAAGCCACATGGTGATTCTCTCAAGCAGGACTGCGGGAGTCTTCACTCTGCTAAAGCTGCGTGGTTCTCCCTCTCCAATAGCTGTGATCTCTGCACTTCCACAGCCACATGGTTCTCCTTCTCAATGGCTGCCGCCTCTGGGTTTAAATCCCCGTGCCAGTCTTCCTCTGCAGCCCCATTTCCGACTCCTCCCACACTTGGCTTCACGTGCCAGAACTCACATCTTTCCAGCTTTACTGGGCTGCCATCATGAGTCTGGGCAGGTGTGACTCCATGTCATGGAGCCAATCTTCTCCGAGCTCCCACGCAGGCGCTGTAGCTTTCTTGAATAGTCTGTGAAGAATAGGGGATGTATCAGGGGACCTACCCCCCAGATACGCCTTGATGGGGTAGTTACTTCCATTCCTCTGGCTCAGAGCCTGGCCACAGCTATTTAACATATCTAAGCGACCAGCCAAAGGCTATAGATATGTTAAATGACCACTCCAGAGGTTAGCTACAAGGCTATTGCTATGCGAAACAGCTCTCAAAGGCCCTGCTCCATTTGTCCCTTCCCCCAACCCACACCCTGGGGTTGGGGGGGGGGCGGTTAAGACATCCTAAAATCTCCTAGACACCTTGAGTTCTGGATCCCATTTTAAATGCCCATTTGGGGTCCCCCCTCTTGGCTGCACCCTGTAACACTAGGACTTCCAGTACTATGTTGAACAGAAGTGATGAAAGTGGACAACATTGTCTTGTTCCTGAAAATATAGTGAAAGATTTTAGGTTTTGCCCATTGGGTATGATGTTGGCTGTAGGCCTCTCATGTATGGCCTTTATTATGTTGAACAATGCTCCTCTATTCCCACTTTGCTGAGTGTTTTAATCATAAATTGCTGCTGTACCTTCTCAAATGCATTTTTAGCATTTATTGATATGATCATGTGATTGTCATATTTCCTTTTGTTTATGTAATATGTTAAGTTTATTGACTTACACATATTGTACCATCTTTGCAACCCTGGGATGAATCCCACTGATCATAGCATATGATTTTTTTTAATGTATTGCTGGATGTGGTTTGCCAATATTTTGTTGAGGTTTTTCGTGTCTAAGTTTTCGGTGATATTGGTCTGAAGTTTTCTTTCTTTGTCATATCTTTATCTGGTTTTGCATTTAGGATGATGCTAGCTTCATAAAAAGAATTTAGGAGTCTTCTGTCTTCTTGGATTTTTTGGAATAGTCTGTGAAAAACAGGGGTTATCTCTTTTTTAAATGCTTCGTATAATTCTCCTGAGAAACCATCCAATCCATAACTTTTGTGTGCTGGGAGTTTTTTGATTACTGCTTCAATTTTGTGAGCTGTTATTGTTCTGTTCAGGCTTTCTGCTTCTTCTTCCAGTTTTGGAAGATTATACTTTTCTAGAAGCTTATCCCTTTCACCTAGATTTTCAAATTTCTTGGCAAATAGTTCTTTACAGGAATTTCTTACAATCCTTTGTATTTCTGTGGTATCAGTTGTAATCTCTCCTCTTTTCATTTCTGATTATATTCATTTGGGTTCTTTCTCTTCTTTTCTTGATGAGTCTGCTTAAAGGCTTGTTGATTTTTTTACCTTTTCAAAGAAACTACTCCAAGATTTATTGATCCTTAGATTTGCGTTTTCAGTCCGGGCCATTTAATTCTGCTCTGTCTTGGATATTTCCTACCTTCTACTTGCTCTGGGCTGTCTTTATTTTTGTTTCTTGAATTCTTCTAGTTGTACGGTTAGGTTGTCTTTTTTATAAGCCTGTATCACTATGAACTTCCCTCTCAGGACTGCCTTTGCTGTGTCCCATTATTTTTGTATTGTTGTGAGTTTATTTTCATTTATTTCCAGAAACTTTTTGATTTCTTCCTTGATCTCATTCTTGACCCATTCATTGTTTAATAGCATGCTATTCAATTTCCATGAGTTTGAGTATTTTTTAGTGTATTCCTTGAGGTTGGTTTCTAGTTTCAGTCCCTTGTAATCAGAGAAAATGCTTGATATGATTTCAATTTTCTTGAATTTATTGAGGCTTGTTTTGTGTCCTATCATGTGGTCTGTCCTTGAAAATGTTCTGTGTGCATTTGAAAAGCATGCGTATTTTGCTTCTTTGGTTTGAAAGGCTCTACATATATCCACTTGATCTAGGACATTGTTCAATGTCCCAATACCTTTGTTGATATTTTGTTTGTAAGATCTATCCATTGTTGACAGTGGGGTGTTGAAGTCCCCTACTACAATTTTGTTGCTGTTAATATCTTTCTTGAAGTCCTCCAAGATTTTCCTTATATATTTGGGTGCTCTTTTGTTCGGTGCATATATGTTTATAATGTTTATGTTTTCTTGAGGTATTTTTCCCCTGAGTATTATGAATTTTTCTTCTGGATCTCTTTTTATGGCCCTTGTTTTGAAGTCTACTTTTTCTGATATGAGTATTGCTACCCTGGCTTTTCTTTCCTATCCATTTGCTTGGAGTAGTTTTTCCAGCCCTTCATTTTCAGTCTGTGGAGGTCTTTCTTTCTGAGGTGGCTCTCTTTTAGGCAGCATATATGTGGGTCATGCTTTCTTCTCCATTCAGCTACTCTATGCCTTTTGATTGAAGCATTTATTCCATTAACATTTAAGGTTATTATTGATAGATATTTGTTTATTGTCTCCCTTTGTACTTGTTTTTCCTCTGTTTTTCACTCCTTTCCTTTCTTTTTTTTTCTTTACCTTTAGTAAATCTCATAGTGGTGGTTTGGTGATGTATTCTTTCAGGCTTCTTTTGTCTGGGAAAATCCTTATTTCACCTTTCATTTTAATTGAGAGCATCGCTTGGTATAGTAAATCTTGGTTGCAGGCCTTTGATTTTCATTACTTGGTATATCTCTTGCCATTGTCTTCTGGATTAGAGTGTTTCTGTTGAAAAATCAGCTGCTAGCCTTATCGGAGCCCCCTTTGTATGTAACTTCTTGTTTCTCCCTTGCTTCTTTTAAGATTCTCTCTTTGTATTTAATACTTGGCATTTTAATTATGATATATCTTGGAATTGGTCTCATTGGGTGCATCTTGATAGGTGCTCTCTGTGCTCACTGAACTTGTATGGTATTTCCCTCTCCAGGTTCAGAAAGTTTTCTGTCATTATTTTTTCAAAAATGGTTTCTATCCCTTGCTCCTTTTCTTCTTCTTCTTCTGGTATTCCTATGATTTGAATATTGTTGCATTTCATATTGTCTTGAATTTCCCTTAAACTATCCTAATATTTTTGAGTCGTTTTTGTGCAGCTGCCCTCCCTGAGTCTTTCTTTCCACCCTGTCTTTAGCTCACTAATTCGGTCCTCTGCTTCATCCAACCTCTTTGTAATTCCTTGTAATGTACTTTTTATTTCTGAAATTTTATTTTTAAGTCCTTCCTGGTTCTTGTTCATACTTTCTATTTCCCACAGTGTTGTAGTTCTCACCCAATTCCTTGTAATTGTCTGTGAGTTCCTTGAGCATTCTTATAACTCTTCCTTTGAATTCTATAACCGATAGTGCCTGCCTCCATTTCATTTAGGTCTTTTATTGAGGAGTCTTGCATTTCTTTTGATTGCAGGTTCTTTTTTGTCTTCCCATTTTAGGTGACTCTTTTGGTTTGTTTCTGTGCTTCCTGATGTTTCTCTTGGCTAGCTGTCTTCATAGAGCAAGGTTCAATGGTAGGAATTCTATGTGATTCAGTCGTGTGGTCTCTTTGACCTCCTTGTCTGGATGCTCTAGGTGTGCCCTTTCTTGTGTTTATGTGAGCTCTCTTGTTGTACTTGGGTTTTTACCTTTTGGTGGTTGCTTTGTTGATGGGTTCTCTCCTCCAATGGGTATACTAATTTTCACAGCTCCCTCCTAATCTTGCATGTGATCAGTGGCAGGGAGTAGGCAAAATGGATGAAAGCAGGAGAGTATTCTATGGGATTTAAAGTACCAACAAGTAAAGAATAGATAGGATATTCTTTGGATAAGTATAGCATTAACTGTAATATTTCACACAGCTATCCATTTTTTATAAAAGGTGAAAGAGAGATAAGACTCTTGTTAGAGGAAATGAAGGTTGTGAGCTGAATCCAAAAAACAGAGTGCTTGTTAAAGGTTAAAGATGAGATATAGTGAAAGTAAAGGATAGAAAGTAGGCATAGTGTGTAAGAGAACAGAGTTAAGTGCAACAATAATAAAGCTCAGGAATAAAGTGACTTCAGCTAAGATCAGAGAGGGGTGCTGTATGGTATTTACAATTGTATGAAACAAAAATTATTTACAATAGTAGTGGAACAACAATAATAAAACAAGAAATATATGATTTGGATAACAAGAATAGAAAGTACATGATCAAGAGTAGTGTGTTATTAGAACATGAGTGAAAGAAGGAAAAGTGAAAGAAGGAAAATTAAGATACAATATAAAAGAGAGAATAAGGAAAACCAAACAACACAATTAAACAAAGAAATAAAATGAGGAAAACTAAACAGAAAGAAGAGAAATAATAAAATAAAAGAAGTAAAAATAATGAAAAAATAATAATACAAATAAACAAAGAATGCCAATTCTACATGATAGCAAAGTTAAATTTGTCTCAGTGTCTTGATTTTGGGGGTTAGGCTCGTGCTCCCATTTTGGATCTGTCTCTGGACCTTTCACAACCCCAGATTTTATTGTCTCATTTGGGGGAAGAAAAAAAAAGGAGAGAAGAAAGAAAAAAAGGCCTCCTGCTAACTTTAAACTTTTTGAGCAAGTTCTGCTGGTCTTCCCGGATGCCACAGGAAAAGGCTGGCTGAGTTTCGTTTTTCTCCCTTCCTGTGGTTTTATCAGGATGGGGGCCAGGTCTGGGCTGAAATAGTCACAGTTGCCTAGCCTCCAGCCCAGGTTCTCCATGAGCTGGTGGGCCCTCACTGTTCATTTGTGCCAGGCCTACACCTTGTGACAATTGCTCCAAGGTCTATGTGGTACACCCCCACTTGCTCTTTGTGACCCCACGATGCCTGGAGCCCACCACTGGTCAAGCAGCACCACTCAGCCACCCAGTGAGTGGGCCACTCCGTTCTGGGCAAGCAGCATGAGTCATGCTTGGCAAGCAGCTCAAATCAGCCTCAGGGAGAGTGGTAGACTGGTGCTGTGAGCAGTCAGAATCAGATGCAGGGTGAGCAGGGCCAGTCAGCCTAAAGGCAAGTGGTGAGACTCAGCTGCCAAGCTAGCTGCCCAAGTCAAGTGCAGGCCAAGATGCCCAAATCAGCCCCAGGGCAAACAGAGCCACTCAGCTGCCCTGGAAGCTGCCAGCTGTCAGAGACAAGCAGGGGTATGCAGCTCAAATCACCCTCAAATCACCTAGCCAGCCACTGTGCAAGAGTCCCTTACAAAGCAGTTGGGAGCCATTTATTTATTTATTTATTTATTTACTTATTTAATTTTTAGTAAAAGCCTCTTGTTTAAGCCCACTGTTTGTAATAAGTGCCCAGCTTTTCACACAGCCCAACTTTCTAACCAGACTGGGAACTATCCAGGTTGGGGTCTGACACAGCTCAACTCTTTTCCCATTTTCAGGTGTTGCCTGGCTCCCCAATTCCTCTGGTAATGACCTAGCCAGATTCCACCATCTCAGCAGGTGTACACCACCTCTGTGTGTCTCCCACTTCATCTCTATTCCCCCCAGGGACTTCCAGTATCCTCCTCCTGATACCAGGCTGTCCTCCCTGCCTGGTAGGGGAGGGAGCTGGTGATCTAACTCTCCTCCAAGTATCCTGTGGCAGGCAGTGGGTGAGGGGCCACAGCAGCCTAGGTCCCTGCACAGATCCGTGACCTTAGCATCCCAAAGCAATCTCCTCTCCATCTTTTTTCGATGTCCTTTACAATTTTTGGCCTCCAAACTTCATATAAGCTGGGATTCCATTGGCTGTTCACTCTGTTCCTCAGAAGATCAGCTAGGTGTTCCAGCTGGGCAAAGGGAGAACTGGGCTCCACTCCCACCTACCTCTCCACCATCTTCCTGCAATCCCATTTGTTCATTAATATAAGCCCTTAAATTAAGTTAAAAGTGTATAAATATTTCTATTCCCTGTATATGTGAAAAAGGCAACATCAATTTGCTATGAAGAAAAACAAGATAAAAGAACTTATTAATGTAGCTAACCAGTGTTATGATGCAGTCCTTTGGTGAACTCCAAAATGTGTGTGGTAATGAAATCCCATTTCTATAGGCCAGTATCACATCAGAAGTGAATTAGCAATGTGAAATGATTGTTTTCTTTCCTATGAAAATACACTTTGGTAACACTTCACCAAGTCAATTACATTATCTTTGTTTCCATCAGCTTCTCAGCAGCATTCAAATAAAAAATCTTCCATAGAAAAAGGTTACTTTCTCATTTTACACATCACTACTTTCATTATAGATCAAAACATTGATTGATGTGCTGAGCTGCAAAGAAAATGCTTTGATGTGACGTCATTCTTAAGAAAGGAAATAATATAAAGGGCACCAAACCACCCAAATAAACAAAATACACATGGCTTAGTCTGTGTGTACTAAATTAGTGAGAATTCTGTATTAATTTTTCACAATTTGACCACATTGTGTGTATATAAATCTGTGACATAAAGGAGAAGTAAAGGAAAAGGAAAACAAGCTATGATAAAGCTGCTGTATTAATTCAGATTCTGTGAAGTAGCTTTGTAATCTTATAACTTCAGGTTATGTGTTATGACAAAATCATCAATGAAGTGTCTACTGTACCTCTTCAGTGGAAAACTTTAAAGAATAGAATGTAAAATACATTAAAATTCTCAGACATCCCTTTAAATGTACAGAAACTACCATTATGTAGTTTTAATTTAATCTAAAAGAAGTTCTGGCAGGGATCCACTATTGAATTGAAAAACAGTTCTAAGTCAGCATGGTTTTCTTCCCTTTTGTCTTCTGCACAATCTCACTTTATATTCCACCCATGAGCATAACCAATAAAACTAGTACAATATGGCAGATACAAATCCATCTTTCCTAGTGGATTGAATCAATAGTGTGAGCTCACATCTGGCAGAAACTGATACAGGTGCAGAATTCTATTGTACTCCCTTCACTGGGGGGTAGGGGTTTTTATTTGGCCCCAACCTGAATAGTCTGTTTCCTCCAAAGTTTTAATGAGGGAGTCCTGTGCCTAATATCTGACCATAGGTTTTCCTGTTCCTTTCAATTTTACACAAACAATAGATGATTATAAACAGAATGACTATAATTAATTTAATATTTTTAACATCAGGCATTAAAAGAGCATTAACACTGGAACTCAAATGGTAGAGGGAAATATCTACAGAGGAATTTTATTTGGAAAAAAATGTGCTTATGGGCCTTTTGGTTAGTCTTAAAATCAATGCATTTCTCTGCCTCATGCCTGCTTTTTTCTGAGTTCAACCACATATGCAACTATGTTGGATTTTAAGTCTAAGGCACTCAAACCCCTAATTCTGAGGTCATATCAGATTAAAGATGATAAGCACTTATCCTGAGACCATGATGCAGAAAGGCCTAGAAAGCTTATGTGCAATCCTTATAGAAATCTCTTATAATGAATCTGAATGTAGAGATCTCTCTTTAGAGTTAACTGAGATTAAAACCTAAAATGGCTAAAACCTACCTAGCCTGTTAATGCTTATGGCTATTTTAAGGATTATGGCTTTAAGTGAAGAAATAAGAACTTAATTTAGAGTCAGTATCTCAGGACCTTCTAGCCTGGTATGCATCTGTGTACATGTGTGCGTGTATATATGTGCTCAGAATTGAATTCATAAGATAAGAATTAAAGTACATTTCATTTCACTTTATATCAAAAAGTTTTAATAAAATGTTCTTAATAGAATTTTTTAGAAAAGATTATTTATGGGTATGTGTTCCTACCTTGAGCAAATCCATGCATGGAGGCCACATATATGACTATGTCTGTCTAGAAAGTATACAGCCATGCAACATGAAAAATAGAGACATTTATTGAAAAAGGTACAAGATACAAGAAACACTGTACATAGAATAATAACATCTCACTCCGCTTCAAAGTAAGCACCTTGGGGCCTCACATGGCTCTCCCAAGCGTCTCCTCCACTGTTCAAACACTCTGCAAAATCCTTTGTTGGAATCACCATCAGCTGCCTCATGGTATTTTCCTGAATCTCACAGAGGGTCTGAAATCTCTTCCCTTTCAAAGATGATTTTAGCTTTGGGAAAAGCCAGAGGTCTCAAAGCCCCGAACCTGGGCTGTAGAGGCTACTGAGTGACCTGGGTGATGTGATGTTTCATCAAAAATCTCTGCATGAGACGCGATGCATGAGCAGGCACATTGTCAAGATGAAGCTGCCAATTACAAGTTGCCCATAGCGGCAAGTGTTTTCATTGTTCGTATTGCATCTTTCAGCTGATGAAGAACATTGAGGTAGTACTCTTTATTAATTGTTTGGCCTGGAAGGGTGTACTCATAATGGACAACACTTTCCCAATCAAATAACACACTTAACACGGTCTTAATCTTGCTGAGACTTTACTGCACTTTTTTGGGCAAGGAGAACTAGGTAACTTCCATGGGATAACTGGGCCTTTGTTTCCAGATCATAGCCATACACATAGAACCATTACCCACAATTCATCTCCACTTATGACTTTCTTGAGGAAATCTGGTTCATTGGTAGTGGTTTGAATCAAGTCATTAGCAACTGCAGCATGATGTTCCTTCTGTTCTGGTAGCAGAAGCCCTGGAACAAAATTTACAACATGTTTTGTGCCAAAATAGTTTGTTGAAAATCTTGGGCAGTACACCTTTTGGATCTCCAGATCAGCTTCTAGTTCTCACACTGTCAGTCACTGAGCTTTGTTGACTGCAGCCTGTACATGTTCAACATTCTCAGGTGTTCTGTTTGCTGCAGGCCTTTCAGAACTTGGATCACTTTCAACAGATTCTCAATCATTTTTGAAGCATTTGTGCCACACTTTCCTTTGCAATACACTTATCATATTGTCCCCAGAAACCTTCTGAATTATCTAAATATTTTCTGCAGAGGAATGTACAAGCTAAATGCAAAATTTAATGCAGATTTGTTGCTCTGCTTGCTCATTTTTAATGCAACAGGTATACTGTACACATGCTCACTAAATGGTATCTACCACTTCCACTGACTAGTACAGTGAAGTCATCATTGTTCATGTATGCACATTCCAGTCCATTCCCCTTGGCTACCAGCTTACATCAATGTTGCACAAACTGTTCTTACAGTAACAATGGCTGGACTTTTTCTGGACCTCATATGTCTTAGTATGTTTGCTGCGGAGCTGAAAGTCACAATTACTCTCCAGAGATTTCATGGCATCAACAATGTTTGTAGATTATGGCCGCATAACTCCTCTGCTTGCTCATCTCTGTCTTCTTCTTTTTTTTATTGTTTTTCAAGTACAGTTTTCTGCCTTCCCCCCCCCCCCCAACCCATCTCTATCTTCTTATAAGGAAATAAGCCATTGGATTTAGAGTTAACCTGGACAACTCCGGATGATTCCATCTTGAGATTCTTAATTACGTCTTCAGAGACTTTTTCCAAATAATGTCACATTCACAGGTTGGGAGGGAAGACTTGGACATATCCATTTGAGAGCCATCAATTATCTTACTGCACTTGGATAAGACTTTGACAGGTGCAGACAGCCAAGGACAGTTTAGCATAGCTCCAAACTGACCTATAGCATTACTCAAATATGAAAAATAATATGATTTTTATATATTTTTAAAGATTTTATTTATTTATTTTTAGAGAGGGAAGGGAGGGAGAAAGAGAGAGAGAGAAACATCAATGTGCAGATGCTGGGGGCTGTGGCCTGCAATCCAGGCATGTGCCTTGACTGGGAATTGAACCTGCGATGCTTTGGTTCGCAGCCCACACTCAATCCACTGAGCTACGCCAGCCAGGGCTGATTTTTATATTTTTTATAACTGAACTTTGTCTTGAGCAACTACAAGTTTCAATTGAGGCAAAAGCTGACAAACACAGAAAATAATCTTCTTAAAGCTTCTTGATAAATGAAAAAGAATCAAGGAGAAGGACATTTTAAATCCTTATTCTCCCTCCATCCATCTTCTTTTTACACTTCATGACAGAGAAAGGGGTAAGTATTCCATTTTCATTTTATTCTAGAAGAAACTTCTTCTCTGTCATATCTTTATTTTTGCATGGTTTTATGTACCTTAATAGTAAAATACTTGAAATAAATCTAACAAAAGTGCAAAAATTGTACAATGACAACTATAAAACATTGAAATGAATAAGATATTAATAATGAAATATTAATGAATCAAGAAATCTAATATTATTAAAATAAAAATACTTGCTCAGATTTATCTATTAATTCAACACATTTAATTTCTAAATCTCTCCTACATTTCTTTGCAAATTTTGATAAGCTATTATTAAATTAATGTGAAAATTCTACAAGACTAGACTAGCCTAAACAACCTTTAAAAAGAACTAGTTTGAAGGATTCCAACTTTTTCTGATTCTAAAAGTTTCTATAAAACTACAATATTCAAGAGGTATGGATGGTACTGGCATATCGGCAGACATATAATTTAGTAGAATATATTTGAAAGTCCAGAAACAATCTTTTTCACTTTTGACTATCTTATTTTCAACAGGATGCCAAAACCGTTCAATGGAAAAAGATTAGTGTTTTCAATAAGTGGTGCTGGGACAACTGGATCTATACCTACAAAATAATGAAGTTGTACCTTGTCTTCTGGATTATAGTTCTAAATGAAAAAGCTCAACTAGAAAACTTATAAAAGAAAACAGAAGAACTCTGTGATCTTGAATTAGAAAATAGTTTCTAGTTACACCACTAAAAGCCCAAAACAAAAGGAAAAATAAGCTAATTGTACTTCATTAAAATTAAAAATACTTTTGTGCTATAAAAACTGGAAAAACATTATGTGTAAAAGATGACCCAAAAAGTGGGAGAACTATGTGTAAATTATGTATCTCATAAAGCAATTGTATCCAGAATATATAAAGGATTCTTACAACTCATTAACAAATGATGCGTAAACCAATTTTTAAAACTACCAAAGGTATAAATAAAACTGTCCTTTTTAAAGATGATATGATTGACTATGTCTGTGAAGAAAATTCTAAACAATCAAGGAAAAACTTCCTGGAACTAATAGGTGATTATAACAAGTGGCAGGGTAAAAGATTCATATCCAAAAGTCAATCACTTTTGTATATAAAATATTAAATACATAATTATAAATCTAAAAATCTATGTGTAAGATCCATACACATAGTCTTCCATGAGGAAGACTACAAAACACTAATGAAAGAAATCAAAGATCTAAGTGAAGAAACACTTCATGTTCTTGAATAGGAAGACTCATACTGTTAAGATGTCAGTTATTACTAACTTGATCCACAGATTCAGCACAATCATCATGGAAAACATTATAAGTTATTTTGAGGATATTGACATGCTGATTATAATGTTGTATGGAGAGACAAAAGATGAAGAGTAGCGAACACAACAATGAAGGGGAGAATAAAGTCAAAGGGAAGACTTACTGGAAGATATACTACTATAAATCTACAGTAATCAAGAGAGTGTAGGATTGGTGAGAGAATAGACAAATAGATCAACAGAATAAACTAGAAAGTCTAGAAATGGACTCACATAAATATAATCACTAATCTCTGACAAAATATCAAAGGCAATACAATGAAGGTAGGTAGTCTTTCAACAAATGACACTGAAAAATCTATATAAGAAAAAGTAAATCTAGACACAAAATTTGCACATTTACAAAAATTAACTCCAAATAAGATCATAGACATAAATGGAAAACACAAAATAATAAAACTTACAGAAGATGGCACAGGGTTTGGTGAGGACTTTTTAGGTACAATATCAAAAGCCCAGTTCTTGAAAGAATAATTAATGAACTGGACTTTGATGGAATTAAAATCCTCCACAAAAGAAAATCTATAGACTTGTAGAAAAAATTTACAAAACAAGTATTTGATAAATGACCAGTATTCAAAGTATACAAAGAATTCTTATAACCATCAAAAAGAAAACATACCAATTTTTTAAAATAGGCAAAAGATCTGAACATACACTCATCAAATAACATATAGAGATGAAAAATAAGCAGGTGAGAAGATATCCAACACCATATTTAGAAAATTGTAAAATAAAGCAAAATGAATATATCACTAGTCACATTAGAATGGCTAAAATTCAAGTTTCATTTTTTTTGCATGAAACTGTCCAGATCTCCTAACACCATTTGCTGAAGAAGCTATTTTTACTCTATTTTATGCTCTGCCCTTTTCTGTTGATTATTAATTGACCATAGACATATGGGTGCATTTCTAGGCTCTCTATTCTGTTTCACTGATGTGTCTGTTCTAATGCCAGCACCAGACTGTTTTGAATACAGTGGCCTTGTAATACAGTTTGATAACAGGTATTGTGATCTCTCCTTCTTTGTTCTTTTTCCTGAAAAAATGCTGAGGCTATTCAGGGTCATTTATAATTCCATATCAATTTTTGAAATATTTTTCTAATCTGAGAAATACATCATTGGTACTTTAATAGGGATTTTGTTAAATCTATGGACATTCTGATGATATTAAATCTTCCATTCCAAGAACACAGTATATGCTGCCACTTATTTGTGTCTTCTTTAATTTCTTTCTTCAGTGTTGAATAGTTTTCTGAGAACAGTTCTTTTATCTCCTTAGTTAGGTTTATTCCTAGGTACTTTATTTTTCTGGTTGCAATAGCAAATGGGATTTTTTCCTGATTTCTCTTTCTGATATTTCATTGTTGATTTACAAAAATACCTTTGATTTCTGATTATTGACTTGGTATCCCTCTGTATTGCCAAATTCATTTATTACATCGAGTAGTTTTTAAGTGGAGTCTAGAAGGTTTTCTATGTACACTATTATGTCATCTGCAACAATGACAGTTTTACTTTCTCCTTTCCAATTTGTATGCCTTTTATTTCTTCTTGTCCAATCACTGTTGTTAGAACTACCAATAATAATAGAAGTGGTGAAAGTAAACATCCTTGTCTTGTTCCTGATCTTAGTGGGAAAGCTTTTAGTTGTTGCCCATTAAGTATGATGTTGGCTATAGGTTTCTCATATATGGCATTTATTATGTTGAGGTATGATGCCTCTACTTTGCTGAGTGTTTTTATCATAAATGGATGCTGTACCTTACCCAAATGCTTTTCTACACCTATTGATATGATCAGGTAATGCCACCAAATTACACCATATACAAAAATAAACATATAAAAGACTTAAATAAGTCACAACACCATAAAGTTCTAGAGGAGAACATAGGCAAGAAAATTTCAGATATTTCATGCAGCAATATTTTCACCATTATGTCCCACACAGCAAGGAACATAAAGGAAAGAATAAACAAATGAGACTTCACCAAATTAAGAAGCTTTTGCATGTCTATCAGCAAAACTAAAGAGAACCAACTGTATGGGAAAATATATTTGCAAATGATACTTTGGTCAAGGTTATGATCTCCAAAATATATAAAGAACTCACATGACTCCACATCAGGAAGACAAAAAACCCAATTTAAAACTGAGCAAAGTACCTGGACAAACATTTCTCCAAGGAGGGCATACAGAGGTCCCAGAGATATGTGAAAGGATAATAAGCATAACTGGCCATCAGAGAGATGTATTTTAAAACCACAATGAGATAACACTTCACACTGGTCAGAATGGCCATCATAAACAAATCAACAAATAACAAAATGTGGGGAGGTTGTGGAGAAAAGGGAACCCTAGTTCACTGTTGGTGGGAGTGCAGACTGGTGCAGCCACTGTGGAAAACGGTATGCAATTTCCTCAAAACACTAAAAATGGAGCTCCAATTTGACTTGGCAATTCCACTGCTGGGATTATACCTTAAGAATCCTGAAAAAACAGTTTAAAAAAACCTAAGCATGTCTATGTTTATATCAGTGCAATTTACAATAGCCACGTTCTGGAAGCAAGCTAAGTGCTCATCAGTAAATGAGTGGATCAATGTATTGTAGTACATTTACACAATGGAATACTATGCAGCAGAAAGAGAGAAGGAGCTCCCGCCCTTTGGGACAGCATGGATGGAACTGGAGACCATTATGCTAAGTGAAATAAGGCAACAGAAGACAAATACTGTATGATCTCTTCTATAACTGGAACATAATCAACAAAACTAACAAGTGAGAAAAACACAACCAGAGACATGGAAAATAAGACCAAACTGACAGTAACCGAAGAGACAAGGGCAGGGGGATAACAGGGAAAAGGTGAATCGTCATCAAGGAACATGTATAAAGGACACCTGGACAAAGACAAGGTGGTGGGGAAGGATTGAATGTGAGAGGTGAGGGTGTGTAGGGTGGGGTAGAGTAATGGAGGTAACATGGGAACAACTGTAATTGAACCAAAGTAAAAAAGCATTAAAAAAAGGAAGAATGGCTAAAATTCAAAACATTGACAATACCAAATGCTTGGTAGGTTGTGAAACAATAGTAATTCATTGCTTACAGAAATGCAAGATGCCACAGACACTTTGGAAGATAACTTAGCATTTTTTATTACAAAACTAAGCATATTTCTACCATACAATCTAGCAATTGTGCATGTTGGTATTTACCCAAGTGAGCTGAAAATGTATCTGACAAAAAACCAGCACATGAATGTTTATAATAGTTTTATTCATAAATGCCAAAACTTGAAAGCAACAAAGGTGTACTTCATGGTGTGAATGTATAACCAAACTATGCAGTATTCACATAACAGAACAATACTCAGTGATTAAAATAAATGAGCTATCAGGTCATGAGAAGACATAGAGAAATATGGAATTCATATTGTTAAATTTTAAAAAACACCAGAAAAGCTATGTACTGTATGCCATACATATATCCAACTATATGACATTGTAGGAAAAGCAGGATTGTGGATATAGTAAAAATATCAGTGATTGCCAAAGAATCAGGTATTGATAAGAAGGGGTGAATAGGTAGAGCCCAGGGTATTTTAGGTTATTTCCTTTAAGGATGGATGTCAATACACACTTTTTTTTCTTTTTTTATTGTTGTTCAAGTACAGTTGCCTCTTGTAAAAATATACAGACGGCACAACACAAACCTTGACCCTAATGTAAAATATGAACTTTAGTTAATAATAATGTATCAAATACTAGCTCATGAATTGTATCAAATATACCACACTAATGCAATATATTATTATATGAGAAAATTCTCTGTGTGTGGTGGGGGGAGGAAGGGAGTGCATGAGAACTCTCTGTATTGTACTTCTTCAGTTTTTTAGTGAATCTAAAATTTCTCTAAAATTTAAACTATATTTTTTTCAAAGAGCAAAGTAATGAACAGATCTTTCTCAAAGGAAGATAAACAAATAAGCAATAAGTATATAAAAGATGCTGAACATTACTAAACATTAGAGAAATGCAAGACCAAATCACAAGATAGCATTTGACACCCAGCAGGATGATTTCAGTAAATAAGACAGACAATGACAAGCAATGATGAGATGTGGAGAAATAGGACCCTCACATGTTGCTTGCTGGTAGGACCCTAAGATAGTACAGCCACTCTGGAAACAGTTTGGTATCTCTTCCCAAAAATAATGATAGAATTAATTACCATGTGCCCCAGTAATTCCTAGCTGTATACCCAAGAGAAATAAAAATATATCCACAGAAAAACATGTACATGAATATTCATAGCTGCATTATTCATTATATCCCAAAGCAGAAATAACCCCATTCCCATCAACTGATAATGGATAAACAAAATTTGATATATCAATACAATGGAATATTATTCAGTAATTTAGAAGGAAAGTAATATTAAGTCACACTATAACATGAATGAACTTTGAGAAGATTATGCTAAGAGAAAGAAGCCAGAAACAAAGACCCTATAATGTATAGTTTCATTTATTTGAAATGCTTAGATTAAGCAGGTCCCTGGAGACAAAAAGTAAGTTCATAATTGCCTACAGCAGGACACGGGTCATACAGAAGGATCAACTACTAATGTGTACACTTGCTATAAAGATACAGAAATTCCCTTTCAAATGACAAAATATTTTGAGCTTAGACTATGATGATAGTTGTATTACTCCATGAACATGTTAAAACACATTGAATTATACACTTAAAAAAAAGTTCTTTGCTTTTATGTAGCACATTGTATATTAAATTTTTCACTCTTATTTGTGTTTTCCCATTTGAACATCCCATTATACTTTAGCATTAATCATCTTATTTTTAATTTATTTTATGGATTATACTATTACAGTTGTCCCATTTTCCCCCTTCACTTTCCTCCACCCTGCCCACGCCCTCCCACCCACATTTCCCCCCTTTAGTTCATATCCATGCGTCATAAGTTCTTTAGCTTCTACATTTCCCATACTATTCTTGCCTTCCCCCTGTCTATTTTCTACCTATTGTCTATGCTACTTATTTTCTATATCTTTTCCCCCTCTCTCCTCCTCCCACTTCCCTGTTGCTAACCCTCCATGTGATCTCCATTTCTGTGGTTCTGTTCCTGTTCCAGTTGTTTGCTTAGTTTGCTTTCGTTTTAGGTTCTTACTAATTGTGAGTTTGATGTCTTTTTTTACTGTTCATATTTTTACCTTATTTTTCTTAGATAAGTCCCTTTAACATTTCATATAATAAGGGCTTGGTGATGATGAACTCCTTTAACTTGGCCTTATCTGAAAAGCACTTGGTCTGCCCTTCCATTCTAAGTGAAAGCTTTGCTGGATAGAGCAATCTTGGATGTAGGTCCTTGCCTTTCATGACTTCAAATACTTCTTTCCAGCCCTTTCTTGCCTGTAAGGTCTCTTTTGAGAAATCAGCTGACAGTCTGATGGGAACTCCTTTGTAGATTACTGTCCCCTTATCTCTTGCTGCTTCTAGAATTCTCTCCTTCATTTTTACCTTGGCTAATGTAATTATGATGTGCCTTAGTGCATTCCTCCTTGGGTCCACCTCTTTGGGACTCTCTGAGCTTCCTGGACTTCCTGGAAGTCTATTTCCTTTGCCAGATTGGGGAAGTTATCTTTTATTATTTGTTCAAATAACTTTTCCACTTGTTGTTTTTCCTCTTCCCCTTCTGGTACCCCTATAATTCGGATGTTGGAACGTTTAAAGATGTCCTGGAGGTTCCTAAGCCTCTTCTCATTTTTTAAATTCTTATTTCTTCATTGTTTTCTGATTGGATGTTTCTTTCTTCCTTCTGGTCCACTCCATTGATTTGAGTCCTGGTTTCCTTCCCATCACTATTGATTCCCTGTGCATTTTCCTTCATATCTCATATTGTAGCCTGCATTTGTTCATATAATTTATGACCAAAGTCAACCAATTCTGTTAGCATCCTGATCACCAATGCTCTCAACTGTGCATCTGATAGGTTGGCTATCTCTCAGTCACTTAAAAAAACTGGCTCTGGGGCTTTTAATTCTGTTTCAGCCATCTTTTTAATTTTATTTTTTTCCTTTGGTCTGGTTGTGCCTGTTACATAGAGGGGTGGAGCCTTAGGTGTTCTCCAGGGTGGGGCATCTCAGTCGCTGGGTTGTGACATTGTATGTGGGGGTGGGGTCCAAGAAGGAACAATGGTGCCTGCTCCCCTTTCTCTAGGACTTCAGTCCCCTTTGCCACTTCCCACAAGCAAATTGGGCCCTTCTGGTGCTGGCTTCTAGGCAAGTGGGCTTGTGTACTTTCTCGGACTCTGTGGGTTTCACCAAGGAACCTCCTGTGAGGCTGAATCACCTGGCCTCAACTCCCACAGGTGTTTTCAATCTGTGCCTTTAAGCTTTGTTTCCCAGGGCTGGGTCCCTGAGTTGCATGGTCTGTGTCGCTGCCCATTTTTGCTTAGTTTGTCTGCCTGTGAAAGTGTGGCTGCAGACAGACAGCTGCCTTGTGTGCCTCACTGGGTCTGCTCCTTGCTTCCCACGCCCAGGGTCTGCCACCAGTTCATCAACTGCCCCTGAGCTTCTGGGGTCCACCAACTGCTGTCTGGGCCCTGCGCGCCTGTGTCTGCCAGCCACAACTTTTTCCTGCCGGGACCTCTCGACCCCTCTCCGTAGGCCTCTGACTCCACCCCTCCTTACCAGTCTGGATGAATGGTAGTCAGACTTCTGTTCGGTTCATTTCTCTCTGTTCTGGTTGTTTTTGTTTTTAAATTTTTGTTGTCCTTAGTTTTGGTTGCGCGAAGAGGCACAGTGCGACTACCTATTCCTCCATCTTGGCCAGAAGTCCCCTAATCATCTTATTTTTTATAGATAGTGACATATGGCTCCAACTGATTAGGCTGGTTAGTTACAAAGATAGAAAGAAAATAATGCTGCCATTAAATAGAAACTAAGCTCAGTAATATTTTTCTTCCATTGAATTTTGTTGAATGGGAATGGAAAACAAACTTGAAAAGAATCTGTAATCCAATGATCTTTGCTTCAAAATAAAAATAGATTTAATGACACACTGGATGTTGTGACTCAGTGGATTGAGCACCAACCTGCAAACCAAAGGTTTGCGGCTATGATTCCCCATCAGAGGACATAGTAGGGTTGCTGGCAAAGACACCAGTTGGGGGCATGTGAGAGGCAGTCAATAGATGTTTCTCTCACACATTAATGTTTCCCTCCCTCTCTTTTTCACTCCCTTCTCCTCTCTAAAAGTAAGTAAATAAAATTTTTAAAAAATAGATTTAATTACTATTTGTTGAATGAATGAACAAATCCACTGTCATCACTAATACCTCTTGCAACTTTTTAGCTAATTTGCAGATTTAAAAAAATTGTACATGCATCAAGCTTAGTCCAAAAGAATCTGATAAAGAAGATCTCTTAAATCAAAGCAGGTAACTCCTCTAAACTTGGATGAATCAGAAAGTCAGGCTATTTGTTCTTTTTTGAATATAGACTGAGTATAAGATAATATAAAGGAGATTGTTAATTTTTTGGTGGTGAATGCTGAAGTATTATATATGCTTTTTGATAATTCAGCAAAAGAGAACATGGAAACAAATATAAAAACAAAATGTAATTGTTGAATCTGGGTGATGGGATTATATTAGTTTTCTTTTTACCTTTTTTATATTCTTATAACAAAAAATGACATGTATAAAGACAAAATATCAAGATATTATGAACAGTTCTTAGGTGGAATGGCTTGGTTGGAGCATCATCCTGCAACCATAGGGTTGCCCAATCGATTCCCAATCTGGGTACATGCCTGGGTTGTGGGATTTATCCCTGGTTGCGGGGCATGCAGAAGGCAGCTGATTGGTGTTTCTCTCTCCCATCAATGTTTTTTATCTTTCCTTTTCCCTTTTTTTAAAATAAAAATCAAATCAACCTTAAGAAATATTTTGAATGCTGAAACAAAATAGCTGAAAAGTCTTGAAATTTCCTACTTCCAAAATACTTGCTAAATAAATAACAAACATCACATGATTTGAACCAGTAAGTCTGGTATATGTTGCTTGCATTTGAGCACATTAAAATTAATACACCTTGTCTCAATACATTTTATGCTATTGAGAACAGAATATTAAATTTATGTTTAAAAACATTACTATCATAAAGAACAAATTTATGGTTTTAAGAACTGGCTATAATATAAATACTTAGGATTAACAAAGCATAGTTCCTTTTAAAACTGTAGTTTTCTTTAAAATGTTTAATTGATTATTCTATACATCTAGTTCATTAAAACAAAACGAAGATTTTTCCATATGTTCAACAAGGAAAGATTTGGGAAAAAGAGCAAATAGTCAAAAAATATGAATGAAGGGGAAATCAGTTTAGGGAAGTAAAATATTCAAGGAAATCTAGCTTCAATAAACTAAAACAATTCAAAATTATCTGCTTCATGTCTTTTCTGAACAAGAAATACTAAAGTAAAATAAAATTTTGAATCTGAGTTAAGAGATGTGTTTCCATGAAAGCAGCATTGGCAAGATAATCTTTGTTTACCCAAGGTACTATAATTCTAATACTCTGAGTAAAAAAAAAATAGTCCAGTTAATTTGAATGTCTTGAAATATTTGTTTTATTGCAAATCATAAAACCAAATGAGGAGTAAAATGAAACCACATTTATATGACCTTAAATATTTGAGATTTTTTAGTCAGGTGGGGAACAAAGGATTTATTTCTCTAAAGAAAGATTAGATTATTTTTCACTCATTTTCCCATTAGCAGCTCTATATCTTTCTTCATCCTTTCTCACTTCTTATTCAACCATCTGAGCTTTTGTATCATTAAACTTGTAATGTATTCCTTGCCCAAGCTTCAAAGCAATATTCACATTCATAGATAAAAGGCTTCATGTGCTGTCTGAAGTAGGACTGCCACAGTAACCCTAAAATGATGACATGAGCATATGATAAATACCCTGACACAAAATAAGCTATTTTTTAGAGGAGGTCCCCACACTATAAACAAACCTTTGTTGCTCTATCTATGAGCTATAGTATCTGTCCTCCCATTAAAAGGCCCCTGAGTAGACTGACTGACTACTCCAAGTTGATGACACCATGGACAAAACAAAGAATCTGTCCAAGCATTGATCCCCTTCTCTCAGTGCAACCCAAGTTCAGCTCGGCCATCTATCAAGGCCCTGGAATGTGCAGCAAGTAAATACCCAAATTTTGCCAGGGAAAAATAAAAGCTGGGTCATTGACTCCTCAAAGGAGGAAGGAAATTCCTCCACATCAAAAAGGCACCAGCAGCCTTCATTTAGGTAGGCACTGTATAATGGGTAGATTTTCAACAAGTGCTCAAAAGACAAATGATGCTTTTATCTTGCATTCTCCCCCTTTGCAATAAGAGTTTATGTTAAAGCCACTTAACTGTCTGGAGTGAAGCCTGGTGGATTACCTATTTATAGGAATCAAACACATTACCTGATCATGTGACTAAAAGGAGTTGGGAGGAAAAGATTTTTGTAAAACTGATTTTGCTTTGAAGGATCTTCAGCAATTTCTGAAACCTCACAAAGACTTCTATACATACTGGCCCTATAGCATGAAAGGATTAAATGTGAAAAACATATCAAGTTGAGATATCTTCTTGTACTTCTATTTATTTTATTAGTTTAACTTTATTAAATTGCAAATGCTAAAATCAGCCACCCATTATTGCAAACAGTTGTGGAGAGGTGAATGAAAAGCATATCTCTGTGATAGTCTTCATGAGTATTGGAGCTAAGCATCCAACAAAATCTTAAGATAAGGCTTCATTGATGAATATGAACAATCCTCTTTGTACTAAAACTGAAAGCCCCTAAAAGTCATTTCTGGAAGATTGGCATTTTGAGGATAGGAATCTTAAATGCAAAAAAAAACTTAAATTAAAATACCTAAAATGATTAATTGATGAAATTATCATGAGGTTTAAACTTTTTTGTTCCTGAAATATATTTTGATTCCAAGAATGAATTCTTATTCACACATCATCCTAGGTGAAGTATTAGCTTTTGGTTTAGCCATTTGCTTTCTTTATGTATGTGTACTCTCTCCTTACTGAGGGAAGATGGGGAGATATGATGAAAATGGCACTACCCAATACCAAATTATGTATTAAGTCTTGGTATTAAAGCTCTCTAATTTAAAAATTAATAGTGACTTTAATGCCTAACACACAGCTTTTTTTCCCAAGGCCAAATAAGATAAATGCATGTGAAATTGGTTTGAAAAAGAAATCTGAAGTATGATAAATAGATCCTTGGGTTAATTTTAGAGTGTATCTCACTAGTATGGAATGCAAATTTAACCTAAAATTCTGTTTTCCATTTTGAACTTTCATCTCTTTAGCACACAAAGAAATCATGGACTACATAATAGAAGACAAAAGGGAATTATTCAGGACTTTCTGCCATGGATACCAATTATTTAATATGTAAGCTCTCAAATTGGAACAATTTCTAATTGAGACCTAAATCTTGTATTTGTCCAGGACAGTGGATATTTAAATAATTTAAGCTTAAAATTCTGGTCTCAGTTTCTTTTATTTGTAGTATTTCTTTATTATCCTTTTGTTCTTTTTTATTGTTCAATTACAGTAGTCCTTATTTCCCACCTATTACTCTCCTCTGCCTTACCCACACCAACATCCCATGTTCAGTCCTCCCTCACTTCCCATGGTCTTTGTCCATGGGACCTTTGCACATGTCCCTTGAGGACCCTTTCCCTTCTTTCCTCTGTTACCACCCTCTCCCCTCACCTCTGGTTACTGTCATTTTGTTCTTTATTTCTATGTCTCTAGTTCTATTTTGCTAGCTTGTTTGTTTTGTTGATTAGGTTCCAGTTACGGGTGAGATCATATGGTATTTGTCTTTCACTGCCTGGTTTGTTTCACTTAGCATAGTGCTCTCCAGTTCCATCCATGCTGTCGAGAAGCATAGAGTTCCTTCTGTCTTTCTGCTGCATGGTATTCCATTGTGTAAATGTACCATAGTTTTTTTATCTTCTCATTTACTGATGGGCACTTGGCCTCAATTTCAAATTGACAGAGATTGATGGATCTTGTTTAAAAATAAACAAATAAGCAAGCAAAATGTAACCAGAGACATTGAAATAAAGAACAACCTGACAGTAACCAGAAGGGATGGGGACTGAGTTGATGGGGGAAAATAGGGGAGGGTTGTCAAGGAACATATATAAAGGACAGATGGACAAAGACAAAGCAGATAGGATTGAGGGTGGGAGGTGGGGATGGGTGGGATGAAGCAGAGTGGGGGTGAAAATGGAGATGACTGTAGTTGAACAACAATAAAAAAGAAACAATAATAGAAGTTTTCCATGGCAAAAAAAAAAGAAGTGATTTTTTGAAAGAACTTAATAAATGCTCTTATTTATGATCACTGGTTATTTCTAAACAGATAGTTTCAAAAGTAACAAATTATTAGATATTTATTCATATTACAAAAGGTTTATTGACTTTAGCAAAATACCACAGCCTTATTACCTATAGTTGTTTTTTAACACATTTTTCAAGATATAATTATACATACCATAGAGTTCACTCATTTAAATGTACATTTAATAGGTTCTTGTATATTTAAAAAGTTGAACAACCAAAAAAACTTGTGCAACCATAACCATAGTATAAATTTAGAACATTTTCCTCATCTCAAAAACTAATTTTGTACCCATCCTTTTTGCCCCAGCTATAGGCAATAATCTACTTTCTGTCTCTAAAGATTTGCCTGTTCTGGACATCTCATATAAATGAGTTCATATAATATGTGGTCTTTTTTGACTGGCTTCTTTCATTGAGCATAATGTCTTTGAGTTTTATGCATGTGACAGTATGTATCAGTACTTCATTCCTTTTTATTACCAACTAACATTCCATTGTGGGGATACACTACATTTTGTTTATTCACTCAGTATTTGATGAAAATTTTGGTCATTAGAGAAATGCAACAAAAGAGAATACATCACTTCCACTAGGTGGTTATACTAAAAAGACAGAAAATAGCAAGTGTTGGAAACATGTAGAAAAATTAGAACCCTGACATTTTGCTGGTAGAAATGTAAAATGTGCAGCTACTTTGAAAATAATTTATCAGCTTCTCAAAATGATGACTTACCATATGCCCAATTCCACTGCTAGTTATGTACTCAAGAGAAGTGAAAACATAGGTATATGAATGTTTTGTAGTAACATTATGCATAATAACCAAAATTCATTTTATACACTCTTTTCACAAACATATTTCTAATATAAAAGTTGATATGCCTAAATTCTATATTACTTACAAACATCTCAAGTGGTATAGTATGTTTAGGGGAAAATTTGGAGGAGGATATTGTGATAACATCACCTAGTTTAGACTGTCAAATTCCTGAGGATTGCTCTCTTGTCTGTTTTGTTTTGATTTTAGATATCATCTAGCTAGAAACATTATGAAGGTAGAATTTCTAGGAAGCTCCTGAAAGAGTCTTCATTAACCCATTACTAATTAAAGTGACTTTATTAAATATTAATGATAAAATGAGGTATTATTATTATTGTTTTGCTGTTGGAGTACTTTGTTTTTTATGTATTAACTATAATAAAATTTTTCATCTTCAGAGAGTTTTCCCCTCACCTTTAGTATCATAGTAAGTTACCAAGTCAGCAAACTTTAAAGGCATCTAACTTATCTAAATAATATTTTATCTCTTTACTTATTTTCAATTAGTTTATCTTATCTATGACTCTATCTTCCATATGTCTGTTACCTGAGGCAGGTTGCATGCTTTTTAAAGATTGTAATTTTAATGACTCTGTTTTCTAATTATTGCTACTGTAGGATCAAGGTGCTCCAGGCTCAGGAAGAAAAAGGAAACTTGATTGTCCATAGATATAAATACACCTATTTTGCAGAGTCATATGGAGAAATACTCTCAGTAAAGAAGTTGTAAGATAATAGTCTTATTATTTCTTTTTATCTAAAGTTTAAGCGTGTCCTATCAGATAACTCAATTCCTACTGCTTTCAATTTTTAGTAAAGCATATTTTTTACGAGACTTAAAGTATAAAACTTAATAAACTCTCCTAATTGGAAAAATTACATACAACTTTAGAATGTGTCTTTCACTCTTTCCTTGTATCTTATGTGTACCTAGAATAGTATATGGCACACTGCAATTTCTCAATAAATGTTCTAAAAATGAATGACCTATAAAAGTAAAGGAAGAGCTGAAGCTGGAGATAGGGACAAGTAGGAGTTTAAAATGACTAGATTTGAATTTCAGAAGTATTTATCTGGGCTCATTGTTGAGGATAAATTGGATAAAGACTAGCCAAAGAGTCTTTAGAAGCAAAGAGTCTAGCCACATTGAGAAAATGAGGCAAAGAGTCTAGCCACATTGAGAAAATGAAGACCTGAACTAAATATGGGAATTTTTTAAAAAGTAGTATTTAAGAGAGCTGAAAGAGATTGAATTTGTGATGCTGAATGACTCACTGAATGTACTGTTGAGTGTAAGGGAAGCACCAAGATGCTATCTAGGTATAGGATCAGATGATGGCCCAAGAGATTCACTTTGCTCCTAGGATAGGAACTTACTTCAGCTGGGGTTGTAAAAGGAGAAGTTAAGTTTGGTGCTAATGTAGGGGTGTGTCCAGATGATACCAATGACTTGCCAACAAGCATGGAATTGAATAGGTTTATATTTCAGGAGAGGGATAAGGCCTGCATATAGAAATTGGGAAAGCATCAAAATAGAAAGAGCAATTTGAGCTGGAAGTGGATGGACTCTACAGAAAAAGGATATAGGATGAGAAAAGAATTAAGCATGGAGTGTTGGGAACCGCCCTGACTGGTATCAGAAGCTGTAACCCCCACCTAGACTAAGGCTAAGGGAACGCCCTTGGAACCGTAAGCCAGCAAGGAGACAGGAGACAAAAGCTTATCTCTCTGGCAGGAGTCCTATTTCTGCTGCTTCATTCATAACTGAACCCCAAAGCTTGGTCAGTTAGCCAAAGACAGGTAAGATTCCCCAAGGAGGGAATGACCTAAGACAGGCACGATCATGTGGGAGGCCCCCCAAAAGAAGGACTTTGGGGGATGCAGCAAAAGGGGGTGATGGACCCTCACTCCTTGGCTTTGACATAGCCTGAGTTCTCATTGTCTGGGAGAAAATCTCCTTATCTCTTGGTTGCCTTCATTCCCTTGCTCCACCTAAGCCTGAAACAATGACAGGGTGGTGCAGCTCTGTGCTGAAAAGGGTGGATTCCCTGGGTGATCAGGCCTAAGAAAGAATATGTAAATTACTGTGAAACCTTCTTGGTTAAGAATGCTCTCAGTTGAATGAGAAGGGTCCAAGGAGGAAGTTAGTTTGTTCCTCAAAGTCTTACAGCTCTTTGACCCCCACTCAAAATAGACGGGCAGAGTTCCTTGTTATCTATTGTTCCTTACTTCCCCCTAATGAGTACTGCACTTTACCTGAATTATTATGCAAAACAAGTCCAATAAAAGCAGGTTTGGATGGTAAATCTGCGCGCTCCCCACTAGAGGGGGTGGCCATTCCATCCCTACTTCTCCACAGAAACTAGTCTGTCTCTGTGCATGTTTTTTCTTGTGTTTTCGACGAGCCATCTGCAGCATTCCATGATCACTGCTGGCCGGTGACCCACGCATCAATGGAGCCCTATGGAACAACAAAATGTAAGGTATAGACAAATTACCTCACCATAATGAGACGTACTAAGTTATGAAGAAAATCCATCATCATTTAAAAAGCTTTAACCACCATTGTTATGGGTTTGAGTCCCCCAAATATACCTATGTTGAAGCCCTGACCCCAGTACGTCAGAATGAGACTATATTTGGAAATACGGTCATTGAATGTGTGAAAGAAAATGGACAAGATACAAACATGACAAGATCAAGGCAGGCCTAAAATAACTACTCAGAGACCTAAAATAACCACAAAGGATTCTATGAAATTAAAACTTATTAACTAAACATTTATTAACTAAAAACTGTTTATGGCAGGTAGTCATGCCCTAGTCTCAAATCTTCCCTGACAAAAGTTCAATCTCTACCTTAAGCTTATTATCTTTTTGCTTCTACAATACTATATCTTTGGAATGTCAAAGTAATTTGATTCTTCTGGACCACTCAAGCACAGGCACCACACCCTTGGGAGACTACAAATCCCCCCAGTGTTATCATTGTTGTGTTAATTGTTGACTGTTAACTATCCTGTATACAACTATGTAAAAGTATGTGTCTATCATTTTACTTTTTATCTAATTCCAGAGGTTTCCCCACTTTGCTTTCTTTTGCCTCCTTAATCTATCCCCAATAGATTTAATATAACACTCTTAAACCTGCTCCTTTGATTGTAATGAATAAAGTAAGGTACAAAACTGTCATTTTTCAGAGCAAAATTTTAATCTATTGATGTTTTGTTTCCTGTCATTTGTCATCAGTTTGGCTCAAATAAACACAAAAATTCTCTACACATTTTAATGTTTCTTATATTGACAAAGCATAATCAGTTATCATGAATTCCTATTGGAGTAGGGCAGGCACCATAATCCAACATAACTTGTGTCCTTATAAAAAGAGTGAGGAAACACACATGCACAGGGCAAACATCATGTGAAGACTGGAGTTATGTTGCCACAAGGAACTACCAGAAGCTTAGAAATACGCCTGGAACAGCTCCTTCCCTAGTACTTTCAGAGGGAATGTGGCCCTCCTAACATCTTGATCTCCATTTTCTAGACTTTAGAACTGTGAGACAATAAAAAAACTTTTTTTGAGCCACTCACTTTGCAGTACCATGTTATGGTAGTTTCAACAAACTAATGCAACACTTGCTCAATGAAAAAAAAGTAGGTTGTCCAGATATCCCAACACCATTTGTTGAAGAGGCTATTTTTATTCCATTTTATGATTTTTCCCCCTTTGTCAAATATTAATTGACTATAGAGACTTGGGTTTATTTCCAGGCTCTCTATGTGTCTGTTCTTATGCCAGCACCAGGCTGTTTGATTACAGTGGCCTTGTAATACAGTTTGATATCAGGTATTGTGACCCCCTCCTACTTTGTTCTTCTTTCTCAAAATTGCTGCAGCTATTCTGGGTCATTTATGGTTCCATATAAATTTTTGAGATGTTTGTTCTATATCTGTGAAATATGGCATTGGTTCATAGCAGCACAATTTACAATAGCCAAGTGCTGGAGGCAACCTAAGTGCCCATCAGTAAATGAATGGATCCAAAAAACAAACAAACAAGCAAAATATAACCAAAGACACTGAAATTGAGAACAGGATTACAATGACCAGAGGGGAGAGGGGAGGGAATTTCAGGGGAAGGGGGGGAGGGTTTGAAGGAACTAGCGTATAGGACACATGGACAATAACAAGGGATGGGTGGAGATGGGAGGGAGGTGGGGAGGGCTGGAGGTTGGGCTTGGATGGAGGTAAAGGGTAGAAAACTGTACTTGAACAATTTTTAAAAAACTATGGTACATTTACATGATGGAGTACTACACAGCAGAAAGACAGAAGAAGCTCCCACCCTTTGAGACCTCGTGGATAGAACTGGAGAGCATTATGCTAAGTGAAATAAGCCAGGCAGCAAAAGACAAATATCATATGATCTCACCTTTAAGTGGAACCTAATCAACAAAAGAAACAAGCAATCAAAATATAACCAGAGAGATTGAAATTAAGAACAAACGGACAGTAAACAGAGGGGAGGTGGGAGGGGATAATGGGGGAAGAGGTGAAGTGTTTTCAGGAACAGCTATAAAGTACACATGGACAAAACCAAGGGGAGATGGAAACCAGGGAGGGAGGTGGGGATGGCTGAGTTGGGGGTGGGGGGAGTGGTAGGAGGTAAAGGTAGACAACTGTACTTGAACAACAATAAAATAAAAAATTTAAAAAATAAAAATAAAGTGTTTCTTTATTATATTCTAACTTTCTGTAGCATACCCTCTATTAATATCTAGCATTCTTTTTATTTTTTGCTCCCTGATTTTCAGAGGTTCCTGGAGGGGTAAGTCATCCTATGTATATTCCTCCCCTCTCTCCCAGAGTCCCGAGAATCAAATTACCCTGGCACATCTCAACCACTTCAGACAGCCTGATTTTTAACTTTGCTTGAAATAAGCCAGGAAATGTCATTGTACCACAATTATCTTATTTCAGAATAAAGTGGTTAGATTGCAAAAGCATGTCCAGGTTCACATTTCTAAAATGAATTGAATTAACAAATAATTCACAGGAATTGGGAATGAATGTACCAGACCTTTCCTCTCCTTATTCCCTCCCCCTTTCCTACAATCATCTCCTCTCACCCCCTAACCTACAACCATCTCCTCTCACCCACTAAACTTCCTGGACTTTTGTCTGAGCAAAGATAGAAAACCTCCTTGTGATATTAACAGATAAATCTTCATGATTTGCTTGGCATATTTTGAGATTTTCCTATAGGCCTCTGAAATATTAAAGGCCCACAACTGTAAAACATCTTGTTACTATTTTTTCTCTTTGTCCAAATTGTCACCTTTGAGTTTCAAACTCTATGATTTGATGCTAAACATGATAACATATAAAATCACATTTATAACTCCATGATTCATTTTATTTCTCAGACATCACACTCTAGACTGAAGTCATAAATTGTTTTCTTAATTCTACAACCCACAAAGCCGATATAATTTGTACTTCACCTTTTAATCTCTCTTTCTATGCCATCAAGATTAGATTATTCTTTATGTGCATTTGTAACCTTTACTTCCCCAACTACATTTCTCTAACTTAAATTTCAAATTCAATTTCCTTCACAAAACAAAACAACCACCTAATCAAAGAAAGAAAAGTTCTTAATGCCATTCTGGCTTTACAATCTTCAGCTCACCCTGGTGAATTAATCACCCTGTACCAGACTCATGGTGTTATCAGCATGTCTTAAATACTGTTATTTAAGCATTATAAAAATTTTACCACATGCCAACTTGAGGAAACAATATGCATATATTTTTTAGATAAAGCAGCAGTCACTTATTTGGCCTCAGGAATATATTTGAGAGTAACCTTTCTCACTGGTTTCTTTTTTTCTGTCATTATGAGAGCTATGAAATGCAAAATTCATAAAAATTGTTATATCACTTCATAATGTCCAAGTATATTGTTATTTCAGACCTACTAGTGATTGCCTGAAAAATGATATGTTCTTTTCAGTTTCAGATTTGGTAAGTATTTAAAATATTTTATTGTAGTAACAAAATGAATAAAATCTTTGTTCTTTCATCCACCAAATACAATATGGGTTCTCCATAAAAATAAAATACTGTTGTCCAAAAGCTCAGTTTATAGTGTAGAACTTTATTTTTAACTTAGCATTTTTATACCTGAGTATGTATTTTGTAAGAGTTGCACAGTTAATAGGAAGTGGCTCCTTAATAAATGGTCGGCAAATAACCCCATATTACAGGATATGGCAATGATCTATTCTTCCAAATACAGGGGTGCCAGGGACATTAATTATGAATACTTTATCAGTGGGGATATAAGATTTTTACCTCAAAACAGCTTTCTCTGGCTCATGTTGTTTTATCTATTTGCTTGATAAAGAAAACGAGTGTCCTATCTCAAAGCTAGTAAATGTCAGAGTTAGGACCATCTCCATCCAAATTAACAATATTATCCTCTTTCTGCTGATCAGAAAAGAAGATGTTAGCAAGCCATTCCTTTTAATAAAAATAATATAAATTGAAATTTAGTAAATTATAGGTTAATGGGGTTTTACTTTAGTATTTCTGAGATTCTTCTACCTTATTGCAAGTGGAATTCCTTTTTGATTTTGAGTTCTAAGGAAATTTATTATAAGAAAACCTCTGTCTCTCTCACACACACACATGGCATGCATGCACATATTATTATCCATGTTTAGGAAACTATAGACTTTTTGTTGACTTCCATGTTTTTTTCTGGCTGCTAAGGTACAAGACGTACACTGGTGGATTTATGGTGCCATCATGTGGTAACATGCAGATACTCATTACATATTTTTTCCTTTTTAGTGAATATATTTGGGTGATGCTGGTTAACAAAATCATACAGGTTTCAGATGCACAGTTATGCCAAAAGCCAACCCAGCCCTGCTGTCTGACACAGTCACAGAGGGAGTACAGCAGACACGGCGGGGGAAAGTACTTGTCACTCCTCTGCTTAATCATTGTATTACTGCCCGTGCTTAGGGTCTATGTGATCTGCCATGGGACTGGGACAAATGGCAATTCCACAGAAGAAATACAGTTCTTTGAAAGTAAGCAAGAAAATGACAGCTCATTGGAGAGTGACTCCCCACCAGAGTGTCCTCCTAAGTGGGTTAGAGAGTTCAAAGAATGGGTATTGGAAAGATTATTATACACTCCTTTTCTATGAATGCTTAAGCAATCAGGACCCACATGGTATTTATTGCCTAAAAAGTCAGACATCAAAGATAGAAACAAATAATAAAAATACATCAACACCAAGGTAGATGGCAGGCAGCCGAATGGACTGAGCAAAACAAAGATTATTACTTGCACAAGATGACAGGGTTCTGGTGCTGAAGTGAGAAGTGAGAGACAGATACTAACTACATTGACCCCGAAAGCCTTCCGCATGGCCTTTGCCAGTGAGCTAAAACAGTCCTGTACCCAGCTACGTGCCCAGCTTGCAACTTTAAAATATGTAGGTTAAAATTAAGTTAAGCTTTAAGAAATTAAGGTGTTATATAATGTGGTAAGATGTGTTACTGATTAATTGCAAAAATTAGGAGCTAAAAGCTTGCACAATAATATACAATAGATAGCTGCTTCCTATTTTCTGCAGAATAAGGATAAAGCAAATATGACTTAAAAACCTCATTTTTTATTGCTTTCACATATGCCACATGTACACACCCAACTGTATAAAAATAAAAAACTCAAGAGCCCAGGCAGAGATGCCTGGCCGCTGAGCTTGAAACTACACTTCTCGGGTCTTTCCTTCACTGACGCCGTCCACCCATTGGGAATCCCTGGACCTGCTGGAGCTGGACTCCGGCACTATTACACAACACATCTTCTGTACACTATTGTGTGTTAACCACCCCAAGTCAAGTTTCTGTTCATCACTGTTTATCTTCCCCATACCCTCCTACACTTCCTTCTACCCTACATCACCCTGACAATCACCACACCATTGTCCATGTCCCTGAGTTTTTTCTCTTTTGTTGTTCAATCCCTCCATCCCTCCCCTCTAAGTCGCCCAATCTTACTCTACCCTCAACAACTGTCAGCCAGCTCTCTATCTATGTCTCTCTACTTTGCTTGTTACTTCATTTTCTTCACTAAATTCCACATATGAGTGAAATCATATGGTATTCGTCTTTCTCTGACTGATTTATTTCACTAAGCATAATACTCTTCAGGATATCCATATTATTTTTAACTTATGAAATATTTAAAATGTATTTTTGAAGTATAGAAATAATACAAGTACTCTCCCCAATACTTTTTTATGTTTACTTCAGATCCCTCTCTTAAAGAAATAAGCTTTGCAGATGTAGCAAGGTCAACCCTCTCCCCATATCCTTCTCTTTTCAGAAGTAACTACAGATTTGTTAGTATGTAGTTTTGTTTTTTACCCTAAAATTATATATTTATTATTTATAATATACTCATAGTAAAAATATATTATTTTGTAATTTGGAAAATATACACGCATACACATAGACACATGTGGCATCATTCTAAATATATTTTCTTACAATTTGTTTTTCTTCACTCAGATGCTAGAGGTTTCAAACTTGTATGTTCTTGCTGGTTTATTGTTCTGTTGTTGATTTTATGCATGTCTTGCTGTGCAGCTAATACTTCAACCATGACATTGAGGTGATGTGGTGATAGAAGACAGCTTTATGTAGTGTTCTTGACATTAAAAGATCATTTCTACTATTTCAACATTATATACAATATTTTTCATAGGTTTGATACATAATATTTTGCTGGTTGAGAAAATTGCATTTTGCTTCACATTGCTAAGGGTTTTATATTGAATAACTACTACTTTCAAAATGCTTTTGTTATATCTACTGAAACAGAGTCTAAAATGTTTCCTTTTTGAACAATAAAATGATCCACTATCATTATCCCTGCCATAGTTGATCAAATTCAAATATGTGTATTAACTCTTTTTCATATTGAAAATATTACAAATAAAATTACCTCAAAAAGACTATCTTAACTAGAAATTCACCACATAACTTTGTTTCTGTCAATGACAAACCACGTATAGAACAGTGGCCCCATAACAGTATAATGGAACTGAAAAATTCCTCTCACCTTGACAGCATAGCTCTCCTAATATTGCAGCACAATGCTTTATTCAAGAGTTTGTGATGATGCTGGTATAAACAAACCTGCTATATGGCCAGTCTTACAAAAGTGTAGCAGATACAATTAGGTATAGTACATAATATTTGATAATAATAATATTAATAGGTGACTATGTAACTGCCTTATGTGCTTACTATACTATATTTTATCATAATTTTAAAGTATACTCTGCCACTTCTAAAAACTGCTGTTAAAAAACATGCCATGTTATGCCAGGTACAGCCTCATACATCTCATGTGCAGCTTCTCTTTTTTTTATTTTGTTTTTCAATTACACTTGACATTTAATATTATTTTGTATTAGTTTTAGGTGTACAGCATAGTGGTAGGATAGTTATATGCTCTACAAAGTGTTCCCCTCTCCCATATTTCCAGTGCCTGCCTGGTCCCATACATAGTTATCACAATATCATTGACTATATTCCTATACTGTAATTTATATCCTTGTGGCTATTTAGAAATTTCTTAATTCCTTCACCTTTTTCACCCAGTTCTCCAAACCCCATCCCCACAGGTAACCAACAGTCTGTTTTCTGTGTTTGTTTATTTTGTCCTTTAGATTCCACATATAGTAAAATCATATGGTATTTGTCTTTCTCTGACTTTCTAATTTCACTTCACATAATACCCTCTAGGTCCTTCCATGCTGTCACAAAAGATAAGTATACACATTTTTTTGCAAGGAGGAACTTTTACTAGGTGGCATAAGAGCCGTAGAAAAGATAAAAGGGGAGTGAATACAAATAATCTAAATAAAATACAAAGTAAAAAACTTGGGGACCAAAAAACTGGGGTGAGCATTATTCATGACCTGGTACAGAATGGTTGGCATGCAGACTTTCTCTTAGTTCATAGTGTGGTGCTGCCTCCACCTTCATCTGTTTTTTCATTATGCAGAACAGGTTTGATTTCAGATTTCATTATTTTTTATGGCTGAGTAGCACTCCATTGTCATGTACCACAGTTTATTTATCCACTCATCTATTGATGAGCACTTGGGTTGCTTCCAGATCTTGGCTATTGTAAATAACACTATAATGAACATAGGGGTTCATTTTGAATTAATGTTTTGGATTTCTTTAGATATATTACCAGTAGTAGAATCACTGGGAATTAAAGAAGTTATTTTTTAATTTTTTGAGGACCTCCCTATATTGTTTTTCCTAGAAGCTTCACAAATCCCATTTCTCCACATTTTCACTAGCACTTGTTGTTTTCAGGTTTATTGATGATAGTAATTTTAACAAGGGTGAGGTGATAGCTTATTATGGTTTTAATAAGCATATCTTTGTTGATTGATGACATTGAGCATTTTTTCATATGTCTATTGGCCATTTGTCAGTCCTCTTTGGAGAAGTGTCTATTCAGGTCCTCTGCCCATTTTTTAATTGGATTGCTTGGTGTTTCACAGTTGAGTTCTGTGAGTACTTTATACATTTTGAATATTAATTCCTTATCAGATGTATCACTGGCAAATATCCTCTCCCATTCATAAGGATGTTTTTTGGTTTGGTTTGTTTTTGTCAATGGTTTTCTTTGCTGCACAGAAATATTTTAGTTTGATGTAGTCCCCTTTATTAATATTTCTTTTGTTTCCTTTGCACTAGGTGATATATCAAAAAAAATATTGTTAAAAGAAATGTCAGGTGTAAAGCCTTCCTTTTCTTCTAGAAGCTTTATGATTTTGAGACTTGTATTTAAGTCTTTAACCTGTTTTGAGTTTATTCTCACATGTCATGTGAGAAGGTGCTCCACTTTTAATTTTTTGTGCATCTGTTTAATTTTCCCATTTATTGAATAGACTGTCTTTGCCCCATTGCATATTTTTGCCTGTTTTGCCAAACATTAACTGACAATAGAAGTAATGAGTTTACTTCTGAGTTTTATATATTCTGGGTTTTTTTATATTCTGTTCCATTTATCTATATGTCTGTTTTCATGCCAGTACAAGGCTATTTTGATTACTGTGACCTTGTAGTATAGTTTGATGTGAGGTAGCTTAATGCCTCCAACTTTGTGTTTCTCTTTTAAGATTACTGTGTCTGTTTGGGGTATTTTGTGGTTCCATATAAATTTTTGGATTATTTGTATAACTTCCATGAAATACATCATTGTCATTTTGATTACATTGAAATTATAGATTGTTTTGGGTAGTATGGATATTTTAATGATGTTAATTCTTCCTGTCCATGAGAATGGCATATGCTTTCATTTATTTATATCTTCAATTTCTTTCTTCAATATCATGATTTATTGAGTACAGGTCTTTTATCTCATTTAAATTTATATCTAGTTTTTTTAATGTAATTGTAAACAGGATTTTTTATTAGTTTCCTTTCTGATAGTTCATTATTAGTATATACAATGCAACTGATTTCTGAATATTTATTTTGTATCCTACTACTTTACTGAGTTTATTTATTAGTTCTAGTAGGTTTTTTTGTTTTGGTATGGTTTGGTTTGGTTTGTTGTTTTTTTTTTTTTGGTTTTTTTTTGGTGGAACCTTCAGGGCTTTTTATGTACAGTATCATGTCATCTTCAAAAATGGCAGCTTTCCTTCTTTTTTTCCAGTTTAGAAGCCTTTTATTTCTACTTCTTGTCTAATGTCTGTGGCTAGGACTTTCAGTACTATGTTGAATAATAGTTATCAAAGTGAACATCCCTGCCTTGTTCCTGATTTAAGGAAAACTTTATGTTCATCAGGGATATTGGCCTATAATTTGCTTTCTTTGTAGTGTCTTCATCTGGTTTTGGATCTAGGTTAATGCTAGCTTTGTAAATAAAGTGTGGGAGTCTCCCATCCTCTTGAATTTTTAGGGATATTTTGAGAAGGATAGATGTTGATTCTGTTTTTTAAGATTATTTTATTGATTACACTATTACAGTTTTCCCATTTATTTTCTCCCCTTTATCCCCCCTACACCCTGCACTCTCCATGCCCTCCAGCATTCCCACCCCCCCTTAGTCCATGTCTATAGCTTATACATATAAGTTATTTGGCTTCCTTATTTCCTATACTAATCTTAACTTCCCTCCATCTATTTCATGCCTGCCAATTATGCTACTTATTCCCTGTACCTTTCCCCCCAATTCTTCCCCTCCAGCTCCCCACTGATAACCCTCCATGTGATCTCCATTTCTCTGGTTCTGTTCCTGTTCTAGTTGTTTGCTTAGTTTTTGTTTTTGTTTTTTAGGGTCAGTTATTGATAGTTATGAATTTGTTGTCATTTTACTGTTCAGTTTTTGATCTTCTATTTCTTAGATAAGTCCTTTTCATACAATAAGGACTTGGTGATGATGAACTCTAACTTGACCTTATCTGGGAAGCACTTTATCTGCCCTTCCATTCTAAATGATAGCTTTGCTGGATGGAGTAATCTTGGATGTAGGCCCTTGCCTTTCATGACTTTAAATACTTCTTTCTAGCTTCTTCTTACCTGTAAGGTTTCTTTTGAGAAATCAGCAGATAGTCTTATGGACACTGCTTTGTAGGCAACTCTCTCCTTTCCTCTTGCTGCTTTTAAGATTCCCTCTTTGTCTTTAATCTTGGATAATGTAATGATGATGTGCCTTGGTGTGTTCTTCCTTGGGTCCAATTTCTTCAGGACTGTCCAAGTTTCCTGGACATCCTAGAAATCTATTTCCTTCACCAGATTGGGGAAGTTTTCCTTCATTATTTGTTCAAGTAAGTTTTCAATTACTTGCTCTTGTTCTCCTTCTGGCAGCCTTATGATTCAAATGTTGGAGCATTTAAAGTTGTCCCATAGGTACCTAAGCCTCTGCTCATGTTTTTGAATTCTTATTTTTTCATTCTGTTCTGATCGGATGTTTATTTCTTCCTTTTGTTCCATATAATTGACTTGAATCCCAATTTCCTTCCCTTTACTGTTGGTTCCCTGTATATTTTGTTTTATTTCACTTTGTGTAGCCTTCATGTCTTCCTTCATTTTGCAACTGAGCTCAATCCATTCTGTGAGCATCCTGATTACCAGTATTTCAAACTCTGCATCTACCTCCTCATTGCTTAGCTCTTTTTTCTGGAGTTTTGATCCTTTTTTTTCATTTGGGCCATATTTTTTTTTGTCTCAGTGCACCTGTTAAGTTGTAAAGGAGTGGAGCCTTAGCTCTTCACCAGGGTGGGACAACCCTCTTTGCTGTGTTGTGGCACTGTCTATGGGGGAGGGGTCAGAGAGGGATAACAATGCCACTCACTCACTCTGCTCTATCCTCACTTTCCAACGAACTCTCCTGTGAGACTGGAAGTTTCTACCACCTTTCCAACCCCTGCAGTATTTTACAGCTAGAGAATTTGAGTCTTTAGTCTCCTTTTCAGCAGGCCCTACTTCACATGCACAGTTTGCCATCTTGCCCTATGTCTTCTGTGCTCTGCTGCCTGTCTCCACCCCTCCTACCAATCTGGAGGAATGTTTCTTTATCCCTTTGGTTGTCAAAATTCCATGCAGTTTGGTTTTCTGACACTTCTGTTTGTTTATTGTTTTTAAACTGGTTGCTCTCCTTCTTCTGGTAATGCAAGGAGGGGAAGCATTTTTACTTAAACCTCCCTCTTGACCAGAACTCCTAGGTGTTAATTTTGTTTTGAATGTCTGGTAAAATTTTCCTGTGAAGCCATTTGGTCTAGGAGTTTTGTTTATTGAAAGTTTTATTATTACTACTTCAATCACATTTATTATAATAAGTCTGTTCAGGTTTTCTGATTCTTTTTGGTTCAGTGTTAGAAGACTGTATGTTTCTATGAATTTATCCATTTCACCCAGATTTTCCAATTTGTTTCCAATTTGTTTCCACTTTACATAATTGTTCATAGTATCTTCTTACAATCCATTCTATTTATGTGATGTCTGTTGTTATTTCTTCTCTTTCATTTCTGATTTTATGTGTTTGAGACATCTCTGCCATTTTTCTGATAATTCTTGTTAAAGTTATATTAATCTTGTTTATCTTTTCAAACAATCAGTTCTCAGTTTCATTGATTTTTGTATTGTTTTTTAAACTCTATTTTGTTTATTTCCATTTTGCTCTTTTATCATTTTCTTTCCTCTAATCACTTTGTTTTTCATTCTATTTCTAGTTCTTTTAGGTGTAAGGTTATATTGTTTATCTGGGAATCTTCTTGTTTCTTGAGGTAGACCTATATTGCTATGAAATTCCTGCTTAAGTTTGTTTTTGCTGTGACCCATAGATTTTATGGTTTTGTGTTTTGATTTTCACTTGTTTCAAGGTACCTTTCTAATTTTTCCTTGATCTCATTGTTAACTCACTCATTGTTTAGTAACATATTGTTTAACCTCCATGTCTTTTGGTTTTTAGTTTTCCTCTTACAATTAATTTCTAGTTTCATGACATTGTAGACAGAGGTGCTTGCTATGATTTCAATATTCTTAAACTTATTGAGATTTCGGTTGTGTCCCGATATGTTGTCTAGCCTAAAAATTGTTCCACATACACTTGAAAGGAATTTGTATTCTGATGCTTTAGTAAGAAATGCTCTGAAAAAAATCAATTAAACATATTTCTTCCATCCTTAAGGCCTTTATTTCCTTGTTGAGTGTCTGTCTGGAAGATATATCCATTGATGTCACTGGGGTTTAAAATCCGCAAATATGACTGTGTTACTCTTGATCTTTCCCTTTATGTCCATCAAGGTTTACTTTACCTTTTTTGGTACTTCTATTTTGGGTGCATAAATGTTTACATTATATCCTCTTGTTGGATTGAACAACAAAATCAATATCATTATGTAATGCCCTTCTTTGTCTCTAATATAGCCTTTGTTTTAAAGTCTATTTTTTGGTATTTTGAAAATTATAAAAATTTACTGATAAGTTCACTTGAGAGCTTCGTTTTTATTAATGTTCAAATACAGTTGTCTCCATTTTTGCACCACCACTTTACCCCCACTACCCACCCCCACCTCGCACCCGCAATCCCACCCCCCTTTGCCTATGTCCATGGGTCCTTTATACATGTTCATTTACAACACTTTTCCTTCTTTCCCACATTATTTCCCTCCCTCCTCCTCTCTGGTTACTGTCAGTTTGTTCTTAAATCAATGTCTCTGGTTATATTTTGCTTGCTTGTTTGTTTCATTATAGATTCCACTTATAGGTGAAATCATATGTTATTTACCTTACACCACTTGCTTTACTTCACTTAGTATAATGCACTCCGGTTTATTCATTTGGTTGAGAAGGTAGAGGCTCCTTCTTTTTTTCTGATGCAAGGTACTCCATTCTGTCAATTTACCACAGTTTTTGATCCACTCATTTACTGATGGGCACCAAGGCTGCTTCCAGCACTTGGTTATTGTAAATTGGACTGTTGTGAATATTGGAGTGCATAGATTCTTTTGAATTAATGTTTCAAGATTTTTAATGTATATTCCTAGCAGTGGAATTGCAGGATCAAAAGGAAATTCCATTTTTAGTTTTCTGAGGATATTATACACTGTTTTCCATAGTGGCTGCACCAATCTGCATTAACACCAACAGTACACTAGAGTTCCTTTTTCTGCACATCATTTCCAACACTTGTTGTTTGTTGGCTTGTTTATAAAGGCCATTCTCACCAGTGTGAAGTGGTATTTCAATGTGGTCTTAATCTCTCTGATGGCTAGTGAGGCTGAGCATCCTTTCATATGTCCCTGGACCTTCTATATGTCCTCCTTGGAGAAGTGTCTGTTCAAGTCTTTTGCCCATTTTTTACTTGGGTTGCTTGTCTTCTTAGAGTGGAGTTGTGTGAGTTCTTTATAAATTTTGTGAGATCAAACCCTTGCCTAAGGTATCATTGCCAAATATGTTTTCCTACACGGTTGGTTCTTTTTTCATTTTAACACTGTTTTCTTTAGCTGTGAAAGAAGCTTTCTTTTTATTTTGATGAGATCCCATTTGTTTATTCTTTCCTTTGTGTCCCTTGCTCTAGGGGACATCTTGGTGAAACTACTGCTGCATGGAATTTTCTCCTGCCTATGTTCTCCTCTAGGAATTTAATGGTGTCACAATATATATTTAAATCTTTTATTAACTTTGAGTTTATTTTTGTGTATGGTGTTAAAATGGTGGTTGAGTCTCATTTTTTTTTTTTTTTGCATATAGCTGTCCAGTTCTCCCAACACCATTTGTTGAAGAGGCTATCTTTGCCCTAGTTTACACTTCTTCCCCCTTTGTCAAATATTAATTGACCATAGAGACTTGGATGTATTTCTGGGCTCTCTATTCTGTTCCATTGGTCCATGTGTCTGTTCTTTTGCCAGTAGCAGGCTGTTTTGATTACAATGACCTTCTAATACAGTTTGATATCAGGTATTGTGATTCCTCCTACTTCGCTCTTCTTTCTCAGAATTGCTGCAGCTACTTGGGGTTGTTTATTGTTCCAAATAAATTTTTGAAATGTTTGTTCTATATCTGTGAAGTATGCCATTGGTACTTTAATATGGATTGCATTGAATGTGTAAATTGCTTTGGGTAATATGGACATTTTGATGATGTTAATTCTTCCAATCCATGAACACGGTATATGTTTCCATCTGTTTGTGTCTTCCTTAATTTCTTTCTTCAGTGTTGTGTAGTTTTCTGAGTACAGGTCTCTTACCTCCTTGGTTAGGTTTATTCCTAGGTACTTTATTTTTCTTGTTGCTATATCAAATGGGATTGTTTTACTGATTTCTGTTTATGATATTTCATTGTTGGTGTACAAAAGTGCCTTTGATTTCTGAATATTTACTTTTTACCCCACTGTTTTACCAAATTAATTTATTAGGTTGAGCAGTTTTTGGGTGGAGTCTAAAGAATATTCTATGTACACTATCATGTCATCTGCAAACAATGAGTTTTGTTTCCTCTTTTCCAGTTTGGGTGCCTTTTGTTTCTTTTTCTTGTCTTATTGCTGTGTCTAAGACTTCCAATACTGTGTTGAATACAAGTGGTGAAAGTGGGCATCCTTTGTGTTGCTCCTGATGGTAGTGGGAAAGTTCTAATTGGCTGTAGGTTTTTCATATATTGCCTTTATCATGTTGAAGAATGCTCCCTTTATTCCCACTTTGCTGCAAGTTTTTATCATAAATTGGTGCTATACCTTAGCATGTGCTTTTTCCACATCTATTGACATAATCATGTGATTTTCGTCTTTGCTTTTGTTTATGTGATGTTTTATATTTATTGATTTGTGGATATTATACCATCCTTGTTTCCCTGGGATGAATCCCAGTTGGTCATGGTGTATGATCTTTTTAATGTATTGCTGGATGCGGTTTGCATATTTTGTTGAGGATTTTAGCATCTATGTCCATCACTGATATTGGCCTGAAGTTTTCTTTCTTTGTTGTGTCTTTATCTGGTTTTGGGTTTAGTATCCTGCTGGCTTCATAAAAAGATTTTGGGAGTCTTCTGTCTTCTTGAATTCTTTGGAATAGTCTGTGAAGGATAGGGGTTAGCTCTTCTTTAAATGTTTTGTAGAATTCTCTTGTGAAACCATCTGGTAAGGGCTTTTGAGTGTTGGGAGTTTTTTGATTACTGCTTCAATTTTGTCAGCTGTTATTGGTCTGTTCAGGCTTTCTGCTTCTTCTTCATTCAGTTTTGGAAGATTACATTTTTCTAGAAATTTGTCCACTTCACCTAGGTTTTCAAATCTTGACATATAGTTCTTCATAGCAATTTCTTATAATCTTTTGTATTCCTGTGGTATAAATTGTAATCTCTCCTTTTTCATTTCTGATTGTGTTTCTTTGGGTCCTCTTTCTTTTTTTCTTGATGAGCCCACTTAAAGGCTTGTCAATTTTGTTTATCTCTTCAGAGAATCAGCTCCTGAATTCATTGATCCTTAGAATTGTGCTTTTAGTCTCTATGTCATTTAATTCTGCTGTGATCTTGGTTATTTCCTTCCTTCTATTTGCTCTGGGCTGTCTTTGTTTTTGTTTGAGTTCTTGCAGGTGTAGGCTTATGTTGTTATTTGAAATGTTTCTACCTTTTTTAGGTAGGCCTGTATAGCTATGAACTTCCCTCTCAGGGCTGTCTTTGCTGTGCCCCATAAGTTTTGGGTTATTGTGAGTTCATATTCATTTGTTCCCAGAAGCTTTTTGATTTCCTCCTTGATCTCCTTCTTGATCCATTCATTGTTTAATAGCATGCTATTCAATCTCCATGACTTTGAGTGTTTTTAAGTGTTTTCTTTGAGGTTGGTTTCTAGTTTCAGTCCCTTGTGGTCAGATAAAATGCTTGGTATGATTTCAATTTTATTGAATTATCTTGAGGCATGTTTTGTGTCCTATCATGTGATCTATCTTTGAAAATGTTCCATGTGCATTTGAAAAGAATGTGTATTTTGCTTCTTTGGGATAAAAGGCTCTCTCTGTATATATGTATATATCAGTTAAGTTCACTTGATTTAGGATGTTGTTCAATCTCATGATATCATTGCTGATATTTTGTTTGGAAGATCTATCTATTTTTGACAGAGGGGTACTGAAATCCTGTACTATAATTATGCTGCTGTCAATATATTTCTTGATGTCCTCCAATATTTTCTTTATGTATTTTGGTGCTCCTATGTTGGGTGCATATATATTTACAATGTTTATGTCTTCTTGGTGGATTCTCCCCCTGAATATTATGAAGTGACCTTCTCAGTCTCTTTTTATGGACCTTTTTTTTGAAGCCTATTTTTTCTGATGTGAGTATTACTAACCTGGCTTTTTTTTCCCCTGTCTATTTGCTTGGAAAATTTGTTTCCAGCCCTTCACCTTCAGTCTTTGTAGGTCTTTTGTCCTGAGATGGGTCTCTTGTAGGTAACATATGTACGGGTCATGCTTTCTTATCCATTCAGCTGTTCTATGTCTTTTGATCAGGGCATTTAATCTGTTTACTTTTAAGGTTATTATTGTAGGTACTATTCATTGCCACTTTTTGTACCTGTGTTTCTCTCTCTCTCTCTGACTCTTTTCCTTCCTTTTCTTAAAGCAGTCCCTTTAGCATCTCTTGCAGAGCTGGTTTGGTGGAGGTGTATTCTTTTAGACTTCTTTTGTATTGGAAGCTCCTTATTTGGTCTTGCATCTTAATTGAGAGCCTTGCTGGGTAAAGTAGCCTTGGTTTCAGGCCCCTAGTTCTCATTACTTGGAATATTTCTGCCATTCTCTTCTGGCCTGAAACATTTCCATTGAGAAACCAGCTGCCAGCCTTATGGGGCCTCCCTTGTATGTTACTTCCTATTTGTCTGTTGCTGCCTCTAAGATTGTCTCTTTGTCTTGGAATTTTGCCATTTTAATTATGATATGTCTTGAAGTTGGCCTCTTTAAATTCCTCTTGATTGGTACTCTCTGTGTTTTGTGGATTTATGGGACTTTTTCTCTCATCAAATTAAGAACGTTTTCCATCATTACTTTTTCAAACATGTTTTCTATCCTTTGCTCTTCTTCTTCTTCTTCTGGTATCCCTATTATATGGATATTAATTTTGTTACATGGTTTCTTTCAGCTCCCTTACAACCTGCTTGTTCTTTCTGAGCCTCTTCTCCTTTTCTTGCTCTTTCTAGGTGTTTTTTTTCTACCTTGTCTTCCAGGATGCTGCTTTGATTTTCTGCTTCATCTGTTTGCTTCTAATTCCTTCTAGTGTTTTTTTTTTATTTATTTCTGAGATTTTATTATTCATTTCTTCCTGGACTTTGTTTATAGTTTCTACTTCCTTTTTCACGCTGATGTAATTCTCACTCAGTCCTTGTAGTTGTCTGTGAGCTTCTTAAGCAACTTTATAACCATTACTTTCAATTCTATATCTGATAGTTTGGCTGCCTCCATTTCGTTTAGCTCTTTTAATAGAGAGTCTTCCATTTCCTTTGATTGCATGTTCTTTTTTTGTCTCCATGTTTTAGTTGACTTTTTGTTTGCTTCTGCAATTCCTGATGTTTTGCTTTGCTACCTGTCTTTGTAGGGTGAACTTCTGTAGTAGGAATTCTATGAGGTTCAGTGGTGTGGTCTCTGATTTCCTTGATAGGATGCTCTAGGTTTGCCCTTTCTTCTTTTTTGGTGGGCTCTCTTGTTGTACTTGGGTTTTTACCTTTTGGTGGTTCCTTTATTGGTGGTTTTTCTCCTCCTGCAGGTATACTGATGTTTGCAGCTTTTACCTATTCTTGTATGTGATCAGGGACAAGGGGTAGGCAAAGTAGATTAAGACAGAGGGAGAGAATTTTATGGGATTTAAAGTACCAGCAAGTACAGAACAGATAGGAGAATATTTGGATAAGTATAGCATTAACTGTGATATTTCACCCAGTTAGCCACTTTTTATAAAAGGTGAAAGAGAGATAAGTCTCTTGTTAGATGGGAGGATGATTGTGAGCTGAATCTAGAAAACAGAGTGCTTGTTCAAGGTTAAATGATGAGATATAGTGAGAGTAAAGGATATAAAGTAGGCATAGTGTGAGAGAGAATAGAGTTAAGCAGAACAATAAGAATGCTCAGGATTGAAATGAAGAGATCTAGATCAGGGAGAGTTGCTATGTAATGCATACAATTCTATGGAACAGCAATTATTTACAATAGTACTGGAACAACAATAATATGAGAAGAAACATATGATTTGGATAGCCAGAATAGAAAGTATGCGATCAAGAGCTGTGTGTTATTGGAGCATGCATGAAGTGAAAGAAGGAAAATTAAAATCCAATACAGAGAGAATTACAAAAACCAGTCAAGCAATGCAATTAGACAGGGAAATAAAATGAGGAAAACTAAACATAAGGAAAAGGAATTAAAAAGTACTAATAAAATAAAAGTGGTAAAAAATAATTGCAAGATAATAATAATACACATACACAATAAATTGCCAGCTCTGTGGGATAGCAAAGTGACATTTGTCTCAGTTTCTCAGTTTTTGTGGTTAGTCTTGTACTCCCCTTTCCAATCTGTCTCTTGTGATAGGGGACTCAAGAGTTGGAAAATTTTAGTTTAAGGTAAGAAGTTATAAGCCTAGCAAGTAATGTATATGTTAAAGCTTTTGTTTCAGAAACTACAGATAAAGCCCATCCTGGCTCCTGGAAAAAACAGCTGACCTCCTGGGGCACTGCTGAAGATTACCACCTGGGGACAAGCTGGAGGCATCTGGACCTTTGTGTTCCAGGGAGAGACAGATGACCACCACCCCTGGGAACAGCTAACTGCCCAGGACAGGAATGTTGCTGGTTCTTTCACTTAATCCTCCCTGAATTTCAAGGCTCTCACCATGCTTTGTTTATTCCCTGTTATAAAAAGTCTGACCTGGAAAGAGAAGGGAAGATGGTCTGTTGGGGTATTAACCCACCATCTTCTCAGATCACCAGCCTTCTGAATAAAGCGCCTATAAAGATTCGATCACTATCATTGCTTACTGGGTTTAGTAGTGACAGGCAGCCCCAATGCCAATGTCTTTTCCAGTTTCATCTGGCCCCTTTGTAACTCCTTGTCTTATCATCTCACTTGGAAGAAATAAAAAAGGAAAAAAGGGGGGGGGGCAGGAAGAGAGAGGATCCAAATAGAAAAGGAAAAATAAAGATAATAATAAGCCTCCTGCTGACTTTAAACCTGTTCAGCAAGTTCTGCTGGTCTTCCTAGATGCCACAGGAAGAGGGGGCTGGGCTTTGCTTTTCTCCCTTCCTTTGGTTCTGAGAGGATGGGGGCCAGATCACACTATTCACAGTTTCCTGGCCTCTGGCCCAGGTCTTCTGTGAGTTGCGAGGCTCAATCAGCCACTCAGCTGCTCACAGCATGAGTCAATCTCCGAATCAGAGCCTGAGACAAGTGGAGCGCACAGTTCCCCTCTGCTACTGTCTCTAGGCATGCAGTGCAAGACTGGCAGGGTGCATGGTTCAGCTCAGCTACTGTCTCTGGGCGCTCAGTGACAGGTAGGTGTGGCACACAGTTCCTCTCCACCACTCACTCTGGGCACACACAGCTAAAATCTCCCTTGAGGCACGCCAGCTGCTGCTAGAGAGTTCCTTACAAAGCAGCTGACTGCCGTTCTTATCAAGCACACTGCTTTTCACACAGCCGCATTTTTCAACCAGTCCAGAGACTATCCAAGTCAGGGTCTGACACGGCCCAACTCCTCCCTTCTCCAGGTGTCAGCACCCCAATTTGTCTGGTGCCAGCATCCACAGTCCCATTGGATGTGTACCACCTCTATGTGTCTCCCACTGCATCTTTATTTTCCCCAACAACTTCCAGCATCTAGGTCCCTCCTGGTGCCAGGCTGCCTTCCTTGCTCTGGTAGGGGAGGGAGCTGGTGATCTAACGTTCCTCCCTGTATCCTGCAGCAGGCACTGGGCTGGAAGCCACAGTAACCTTGGTCCCAGTGCAGGTCCCAGGGACCTTACCATCCCAGTTCATTCTCCTCACTATCTGTTTTCCAATGTCCTCTGTAAATTTTTGCCTCCAAACTTCAAGCTGAAATATAAGCTGGGATTCCTTTGGCTGTTCACTCTGTTCCTTGGAAGATCAGCTAGGTGTTCTAGCTGGACACAAGGAAAACTGGGCTCCACTCCCACCTACCTCGCCACCATCTTAACCTGTTTTCTTATTTTTTGTTTGAAATATTTCATAATTACTAAGAGCTTTGATTTTGGAAATTTTGTTGGTGTTGGTTTGACTCTTAAATACTTGACTCAATTTACTTAGTATATATGGGTTTTCCTATTATACATTTCTATATCAATTTGGTACATTGGTTTTTATAAAATGGTAATTTTTTTATCTCTATTGTCTAAATATTAGTCCTAAGTATTTTGCAGAATTTCTAAGTCTGGGGGGCTCTGTCCCCAAGGCACCTCTGGCCACCACGGATGAGAATAAGTCTACCAAGACATGATCTGCTGGGGGAGGAAAGGTGGCTGATCTCTCAAAGGAGAAGGGCCAAGAGCCTTTTCCTCAGTGGGCTTTTATTGGGTTCAATTTGCACAGGAATACAGGAAAAGTTCATCAGTCATTGTCAGGCAGTAAGGATCAAACAATAGATAACATACAAAGAACTATGGGGGCTTATTCTGAGTCAGGGTCAGTTAGCTAAAGGGCTATAAAACTTTGGTAAACAAACTCATTTCATGCTTGGACCCTTATCAGAAAACTGAGGACATTCTTAGCAAAGCAGGTTTCACAGGATTTATGCATTCTTTCTTAAGCCTGATTACCCTGGGGAAGCCACCCTTTCCAGCACAGGGTTTCACCACCCTCTGTCAGTGTTTCAGGCTTAAGTCAGGCAGGAGAAGTAAGGCAGCCAAGAAATTAGGAGACTTCCTGCAGAAAGAATGAGGACTCAAGTTATGTCAAAGTGGAGGGGCAACGGTCCATTACCCCCTTTTTCTATAGCCCCCCAAATCCTTCCCTGAGGGCCCCTTCATGACCATTCCTATCTTAGGCTGTCCCTCCCTTAACAAATATTACCTATCATTGGCTAACCAGTCACCCACCTGGGGCCAAGCAGAGTAAAGTAAAAGGGGGCAGAGGCAGCACCCCTAATAGGAAGATAAGCTTTGTCTCCTTAGTGGCTTATGGACAAGGTCTCTTACTCAGCCTTAGCCATGGGTGGTTACAGCTTCTGAAACTAGGCAGGGAGGTTCCCAACATCTAAGTATTTCGGTAAGTTCTAAAGTCTTCATAGAAAATAGCTCATGTGATTTCTGATACTGGCCATTTGTGTTTCTTCTCTTGTTCTTTCCCTTATGCATTTTTGTAAGTTGTTTATTATCTTAATATTTTTTTTAGAAAACAACTTTTAACCTGATTTGGTTTTGTTGCATATTTTCCTCTTTCAATATATCTTAATTTTGTTATTGCTTTCATTCTATATTTTTCAGTTGATTGTTCTTTTTAATTTGTGACATGGAAACTAACGTTATTGGCCTGGCTGGTGTGGCTCAGTGGATTGAACACTGGCCTGTGAACCAAAGAGTCACTGGTTCGATTCCCAGTTGGGGCATATGCCTGGGTTGTGGACCAGATACCCTGTTGGGGGTGCATGAGAGGCAACCACACTTTGATATCTCTCTCTCTCTTCCCCTTTCTTTAAATATAAATAATAAAATTTTTTAAAAATAGGATTCTTGATTTTCTGTCTTCCTTTCTAAAACAGTCACTTAAAGCTAAACATAATTTCATTCTAAGCACAGATTTAGCTGGAATCTTTTGTCTTCCTTAGTGTATTTCCAACCCTGTATTTGTAAGTTGTGCCTGTCTCACAATGTCTCCAGTCCATGTGCCTGCCACCTTGCATACCTTCATGTCTCTAAGCCCTTATCTTCTGCCCAGTATCACCATCTAACTGCAGCCTATGTCTGCCCCATTTGTTGTCATGTTTTTCTATCTGTTCTCTCTAATTCAGCTCCCAAAAGTTTCCATTCCTCTTTCTATGGCCCATGCCAACTTACATAGTCTCCTCCTGTCCCTAAAACCCATGTCAGGCAACTAGTGTCACTCTCCCCTCTTCCTGCAGCACTTATCTCTTCTTAAGTGTCTCTATTTCCTGTGCTTGCATTTGATTCCACACCTCATTTGTTTTACTCCTTGTATCTATAACCTATTCCATTTCTAAAAGACCCTTCCTGTGTTGAAGTGCCTATATTTTTTTTACTAGTTTTTTGTCAGTATTTGCATGTGTGTTTGTGGACTATCTATTCTGTACCATTTATCTATTGCAGCTTTGTAATTAATTTTGAATTTGGAAAGTGTTAGTTTACCAACTTGTTCTTCAACAGTATTGTCTACAGTACTTAAGGGTCAAAATGAATTTGTTACCTAAAAAATAGCTTGGTGATATTTTTATTGGGTTTGCACTGGATTTTTTTATATAATATAAAAATAATTGACATTTTAATACAGTGTCTCTTAACCATGAACAAGAAATATATCTCAAATGATTTTTCTTTCATTGCTTTCATACATGACTAATATATTTTCCTTACAGAGATCTGTAAATATTTTGTTAGATTCATACTTGAGGATTTCTTTTTTTGTTGCTTATTGTGAATGATATTGCTTCTTTCATATTCCAATTACTTGTAACTGGTATGTAAAAAATTTTGTGTATTGTCTTTAATTTTAGCTTCATGTTATGTTTCTAAATTTCCACCTGAGCATATAACATTGGCCTGATCTCTGTTAGAACTTTTACATTCATGGCATTGCTAATCTGAATACTGAATTTCAGCAATTCACTAGGACCTCCAATGAAGGACACAGTCACCAGTAAATTAGGTTTGAGCCTCTTGCACTTCACCCCCAAGGCCATCAAAGAGTACACAGCCCATTATTTCTGGATCATGTTGAGCTTATGCATGGTCTGACCATATACTTCCATGGAGAATTCGCATGAGGACAAGATCCTACATTTCCTCAGGAGGATGAGTCTCTACTGCAGCTTCCAGAAAACTTGGGGAGGCATACCCCTGAGGAAAAAACTTATGATCCAGGGCCCTGAAGTCTGAGGAGGGGTCTTAGCCACAGCTTCTCTCAGATGTTCTTCTTTTAAAAAATGATTTTTATATTTATTTTTAAAGAGCAGGGAGGGAGGGAAATAGGGAGGGAGACAAACATCAAAACATAAATATGAGAGAGAAACGTCAACAGGTTGCCTTTGATTCTTGCCCCACCAGGTAGTGAAACCACAACCTAGGCATGTGTCCTGAGCAGTAATCAAACTGGTGACCTTTTGTTATGCAGCATGATGCCCAACAAACTGATCCACATGGGTCAGGGCCCAGATGTTTTTCTTAACAGTGACTATAAAACCCTTCCTCTTCTAAAAACTTCCCAATACTTTATTCTTTACTTTCTCAAGTAATTTATTCATTTGTTTACTTACTTATTTATTTTTATCGTGGTAACATTGATTTTCAAGATTCTCTGTTTTTCAGGTATACATTATAATTTGTTGTGTGTGTACCCTATCTACTAAGTCTCATTGCAAACCATCACCATATAATTTGATTCCATTTCTCCCTTTTACCCTTCCTTGGAACCTACTTCTCATATAACATTTTAACAAGAAGTACTTTGAAAATAATTCATTTATGAGAGTTTTAAGTGTTCAGTTCATATAATCCCATACTATGTTTTACTGATAGAATTGTTTATGGGGAGAAGTCACAGTATAGTTCGAGGTAGAAGAAATACATAGACAGTCAACAAATTAATATAAAAACTTGGAGTTAAATAAGTACAATTTTTTAAAAACTAAACAAAATCAAAAACAACAAACAACAAATAAATTTGGCCCTACTTGTCTCCCATGGAGCTATGTCTTAGCCTGAGGCAAAGGAAAAAGTTTCACCCCAGTACATTCTTTCACTCATTTAACTTGTTAATTTCCACAACTTTAAAGTAAATGAAAAATAAAAAGTATTCAAATTCACATTATTTTCATTTTAATATTTTAATTATCAAAAACAAAACATTATATTTTAACTTCCCTGGCTTCAAAGAAACTAATTTGGCAATAATATTTTTATTGTTTTAATATACCCTTCTTAGCTTATCTATTTTTCAAATGAGAGTATTACCATGCTCAATATTTTCTCATAAACCTTAAAGAACACATGTTGGGAACTGCCCTGCCTGGTTTCAGAAGCTGTAACCCCTCCACAGCTAAGGCTGAGTGAGCGACTTTCAGACCAGAAGTCACTAAGGAGACAAAGCTTATCTCCTTGGCAGGGGCACCACTTCTGCTCCTTTTTCTTCACCCTGCCTGGCTCCCAATTCTTGGTCAGTTAACCAATGACCAGTAAGATTCCCCAAGTGGGGAACGACCTAAGACAGGCACAATCATGTAGAGGCCCCAGGGAAGGACTTGGAGGGCTATGGAGAAAGGGGGTGATGGACCCTTGCCCCTTGGCTTTGACAAAGCCCAAGTCCTCATTCTTTCTACAAGAAGTCTCCTAATCTCTTGACTGCCCTACTACCCCTGCCTGACTTAAGCCTGAGACAATGCCTTAAGCCTGAAACAATGCTGGTGGTGGGTACTGCCCTGTGCTGGAAAGGACAGGTTCCCTAGGGCAATCAGACCTAATATGTAAAATCCTGTGAATCCTGCTTTGTTTAGAATGCTCTCAATTAAATAAGGGTCCAAGCAAGAAGTGACTTTGTTCCTCAAAGTTTTATAACTCTTTAGCTATCTGACCCTGACTCAAAATAGGCCCTCAGAGTTCTTTGTTATCTATTATTTGATCCTTACTGCCTGACAACGATTAATGAGCTTTACCTGTATTCCTGTGCAAAACGAACCTAATAAAAGCCCATTTAAGAAAAGGATCTTGGCACTTCTCCTTAGAGAGATCAGCCACCTTTCCTCCCCAAGCAGATCATGTCTTGGTAGACTTATTCTCATCCGTGGCGGCCAGAGGGGCCTGGGGGCAGAGCCTTCCCACAAACACAAACATTTTTTATTACTTTCAGCTTACTAAAATGTTCTTTGCTAGATCTCTGTGTGGATCAATTTGGTGTTGGGGTTTTTTTTAAGGAACCCTAGTACACTGTTGGTGGGACTACAGACTAGTGTAGCCACTGTGGAAAACAGGATAGAATTTCCTCAGAAAACTAAAAATGGAATTGCATTTTGATCCAGCAATTCCACTGCTGGGATTATACCCTAAGAGCTCTGAAACACCAACCCGAAACAGCCTATGCATACCAATGTTCATAGCAGCACAATGTACAATAGCCAAGTCCTGGAAGCAACCTAAATGCCCATCAGCAAACGAGTGGGTCAAAAAACTATAGTACATTTACAGAATGGAATTCTATGCAGCAGAGAGAAAGAGGGAGCTCCTACCCTGTGCGACAGCATGGATGGAACTGGAGAGCATTATGTTAAGTAAAATAAGCCAAGTGGTGAAAGACAAATACCATATAATCTCACCTTTAACTGCAACATAATCAACAAAGGAAAAATGCAAACAAAATATAACCAGAGACATTGAAACAAAGAGAATCTGACAATAGCCAGAGGGGAAGGTGGAGGGGACAGGGGGGAGAAGGGTTTTCAGGAACTACTATAAAGGACATAGGGACAAAACCAAGGGGGAGGGGGAAGCAAGGGAGGGAGGTGGGTTTGGATGGAGGGGGGGATGGAGAGAAAATGCAGACAACTATAATTAAACAATAAAGTAATTTTTTTATTTTAATTAATTAATTAATTAAATCAAGGAACTTTCTAATTTGCCATATGATTGTAGCAATCAAAATTCATGAATGAGCTTCAGATAATTAAAATATGTTGCTTTTTTAAAATCAATTACTGCCTGCTGCTTAAAACCATTAAAGAAGAAATATTTGCAGAATTTAACTTGCCAGAATACTAAATAATCAAAACTTGGGTGTCTCTTCTAAATCAGATGTGTTCATGGAAAATACATCGTCTCTGGTCTCAAAATGAAAGTATAAAGTATTTAGCTTAATTTTGCACATCTCCATTTTAAAGGTGACCTATAGATATTTTACCTCCTTTTTGTTTTGTGCTTCTTTCTGTAATAGTTGATTATTTTAGTCTTTAATTAGCATGTTCATTTCTTTGTGTTTTTTTAATTGTATATGTCTGTTAAAGTTTTACCTTCTTCTAACCTTTTTTGTCACTTTCTCTCATTGATTATAATTCAGGGGAGAAGTCTTTTAATAAGCATTCATTTTATATTTTATATTTTGTCAGATTTTTTCATTTTTCAGGCATTTACAATTGCTTCAAAATATAATCCCACCATGATCAATTTCATGAAATTTGCAAGGAAATTTGCAAAGTACCAAGATAATGTGATTTCAACATAGTGTATTTTCTCATTCAATGTTGCTTCTCCTGAAGCATTTATGTTAACCACTGGTCTTAGAATATAAATTTTTCTGGATTATTCCTGCATGTTTTGTTCATTAATTTCTCACATACTGTTTTAGCAAGAAATATTTTTTAAAAGATGTACATTTGTTAAGGATTTCTATGAGTAATGACAGTATTTCATAGTATTTTATTAGTGTTTGAGAATTATTTCTGGGGAGAAAACCTGATACAGATTCAAAAAGAGAGGAGGGGAAAGTATATTATGTTAAATTCCTATGTTGAACATATTCTTTTATGAAAATATCTTTCTTAAGTGTGACAAAATTCTATTACTCTTAGTAACAATCTCCCAATATATGACTAAATAGAGTGTTTTCCATACAACACAGTAGTAAACCCACTCTTTCAAAGAAATACACTGTACTTATTCACATATACAACTAGCATTCTTAGAAATACCTTTTAGACCTGTGCCTTTACAAATGATATAAAATATAGAACAAACTGAGAGTAACTAGAGGGGAGAAGAGAAAGGGATAATTGGGGGAAATAGGGGAAGGTTCATCAAGGGACATATACAAAGGACACATGGACAAAGCCAAAGGGGGTAGGATGGAGGGTGACAGGTGAGGATGGGTGGGACAAGGAGAAATGGTGAAGGGGGGTGGGGGAATGGAGACAACTATACTTGAACAATAAAAAAATTAAGTAATGGAGGAAAACCTTGACCTAAGCATAGCAAGAGCTACAGAATAAATGAAAAAATAATGTCCTAACATTTTTTTAAATGTAGCAATATAATAACATATTTATTCACTAACATGACCCTGTAGTCATTAATGCACAACTACTATTCTTACAAACATCTTTATTTCATGCACATTTATGGAGTGTCTTCAGTGCAACAAAGTAGTGAACCACTATTTTGAATTTTTACATCTCATGGCACACATAAACTAATTACTAAAATTCTGTGACACAGCAAAAAATACATGATATCTCCCTGTAAATCCAATAAAAATGGGTATAATTTTTATTCATTCACACCAGATAGCTATTGTTGTGTTGGCTGTTGTTGTTTCTTTTTATCTGACAATCTAAGGGAAAATAGGTCAGTTCCCCTGACTAAACGCTCAGGTATTGCATGTTTTAAAAATTTTTGCAGTACAGTTGAAAATCACTGTAATAAACACATTATTTCAGTGATATAACATTTTCCTCACTCACTTATATAGCTAACATTTTGAAAACATGTTTTATAATAGTGCCTTCACAGAGTATATTAAACGCAGTGCATGTGTGAACACACACTTAAACTGAAATGACACAGCTCTGGTTCAATGAAATTCTATCACTTTTAGATACACCTTTTATACATGTGGCTTTAAAATTGTGGTTATCATGTTATTTCAATTAAATAGTACAGTGCTTATTTATGTATTCAATTAATATTTATACAAACATTTTTACTTGTGTGTGCTTTGCAGATGTAAATGCAGCATATGGGAACACATTACTTCTCTGATATAATGTTTCTCAGGTGCAACAAAATTCTATTATACTAGAAACAGCTTTTATACATGCAACTATACATAGTGTACTTTATTTATCATAATTTTGTAAAAACATTCCTTCACTGAAATAATGTTGTAATTTTCCTTATATCTAAGTACAAATTTTAGAAACAATTTTTGCATATGTGCCTTTTTTAAAATCAGCACACTGTGCTAAAAACATTCATTAACTGATAATAACCCTGTACTTATTCCTATATACATTCTTATATAACATCTTTTATACATAGATCTTTATAGATTTTATTAAGCAGAGCACATATAATGAATATAGTCATTACGCTGGTTACACTGTTACTCATTATACTGGAATTATGCTACCCAAATATATCAAAATTCTATCACCATAGAAATATTTTATACATGTGACATCTGCAGTATTGTATTATTACACATACCATATACTGATCATATCTCTGATGAATTAATATGTAGTCACTCACATTTATAATCAGCATTCTTACAAACATCTTCTATACATGGACATTTAGAGAAAGTATTAAATCAACCCTTATTGTAAACAAATGCATTATTTCTCAGAATCAAAGCAATATGATTACAACAAATACTATAACTATTAAAATATTTAAACTTTTTTGTAATATAACTTCATATATTCCATTCAACACAATGTTTTGAACATCTTCATTAAATAACACTTTTCATTCACTTGCACAACTATCATACTTTAAAACATCTTTTGACATGCACTTTTCCCAAGGGTATTAAAATTCAGCACACCATGGTGAACACATATTTTCACAACAGTGCAACCAAATTCTATTACTATTAGAAATATATTTTACACATACACATTTAAGGAGAGTTTTAATGCACTGCAAGAGAGTGGTGAATATATTCATTCACTGAAATAACATTGTTCTTATTCACTTAAAGAAGGAACATTCTTAGAAGCATCTTTTATGTATATGCCTTACAACTTATTAAGTAAAACATTGTGTAACAAACATTTCCATACATTAAAAATACTGTACTTATTCATGTATACAACCACCATTCTTAGAAATATATTTTCCATCTATGCCTTTTTGAGGTGTTTTACATTCATCACAGTTTATTGAACACATTTCTATAGTAACACTGCACTGATTAACATACACAACTATAATTCTTAGAAACATCTTTTACATGTGTCTTTAGACAGTTTATTAAATGCAGCATAGTTTCATGAACATGTTCATTAACTTAACAAACACCTGTACACATTTATATATACAGCTACCAAGTCTAGAAACACCTATAACTGAGTCTCTATTGAGGAGATTAAATGGAGCACATGTGGTAAGAACATTCTTTCACTGAAATAACATACAGTAGTTACCTGTTATTTCAGATATTGGTTTCCAATGTCACAGTTACCTGAAGTCAATTGTAGTCTGAAAGTATTAAATGGAAAATCCCAGAAATAAGTAATTCATTCATAAATTGTAAATTGTGAACTGTTCTGAGTAGTGTAATGAAATCTCACATCATCTCACTCTGTTCAGCCCCATTTTACCAAGGAAGTGAATCTTGTCTTTGTACGTCCATATTCCATGTTGTATATGCTACCATCCTATTAGTCTTTCTACTAGCAACTTGCTTTTCAGATCCACAGTTGTATCATCGCTTAACTTAAATAAGTAACACTTATTTGGGCAATTATTTAACTTAATAATGTTAGATATTATTTAATTATTTTTAAATTAATATTGTTAATTTAATTAATTAGGATTTAGATTTTTTAAACTTAATGTTAAAAATTATTTAACTTCACATGGACATGAACTAAGGGGGGCAATGTGGGTGGGAGAGGGTTTGGAGGGTGGAGGGGAATGAAGGGGGGGTAATGGGACAACTGTAAGGGTATAATCAATAAAATATATTTTAAAAAATAAAAAATATTTAATTTAGTAGTGTTAATTAAATGAATAAATAATTGATTTAACTTAATGATGTTAAATAATGGCCCCAAAGCACAAAAGTAGCATTGCTGTAAATTTGGATATGCTGAAAAGTAGCCATAAAGGACTTCCTTTTTTATTTTATTTTTTTTTATTGTTCAAGTACAGTTGTCTGCCTTTTCCCCCCATCACTACTCCCACCCCAGCCATCCCCACATCCCTCCCCCCTGATTCCACTCCCCCTTGCTTTTGTCCATGTGTCCTTTATAGTTGTTTCTGTAAATGCTTCACCCTTTCTCCCCCATTAGCCCCTCCCCTCTGATGACTGTCAGGTTGTTCTTAAATTCAATGTCTCTGGCTATATTTTGCTTGATTATTTGCTTTGTTGATTAGATTCCACTTAAAGGTAAGATCATACAGTATGTGCCATTCACTGCATGGCTTATTTCACTTAGTATAATACTCTCCAGTTCCGTCCATGCTGTCCCAAAGGATAGGAACTCCCTCTTTCTTTCTGCTGCTTAGTATTCCATTGCATAAATATATCATAGTGTTTTATCATTTTCTGATGGGCACTTAGGTTGCTTCCAGGACTTGGCTATTGTAAATTGTGCTGCCATGAACATTGGGATTGGTATTTCAGGGTTCTTAGGGTATAATCCCAGGAGAGGAATTGCTGGGTCAAAAGGCAGCTCCATTTTTAGTTTTCTGAGGAAATTCTATACTGTTTTCCATAGTGACTGCACCAGTCTGCATTTTTACCAACAGGGCACAAGGGTTCCCTTTTCCTCTCCAACACTTGTTTGTGATAGCCATTCTCACTAGTGTGCAATGGTATCTCATTGTGGTTTTAATTTTCATCTCTCTGATGGCTAGTGATGCTGAGCATCTTTTAATATATCTTTGGAGTCTTTGTATGTCCTCCTTGGAAAAGCATCTGTGCAAGTCCTTTGCCCATTTTTAATTGTTTCTTTTTTCTTCCTCAGCTGGAGTCATGTGAGTTCTTTGTATACTTTAAAGATCAAACCCTTCTCTGAGGTATCATTGCCAAATACATTTTCCCATATGGTTGATGCTCTTTTAATCTTAATGTTGTTTTCTTTAGCTATGAAGAAGCTTTTTATTTTGACCGGGCCCCATTTGTTTATTCTTTCCTTTATGTCCCTTGCTCTAGGAGACATGTTGGTGAAAATATTGCTGCATGGAACATCTGAGATTTTCTTGCCTATGTTTTCCTGTATTACTTTTGTGGTGTCACCACTTATATTTAAGTCTTTTATCAGTCTTAAATTTATTTTTGTGTATATTTTTGTGTAAATTAGTGATCAAGTTCCTTTTTTTGCATGTAGCTTTCCAATTCTCCCAACATCATTTGTTGAAGAGACTATTTTTACTCCATTATGCTGCTGCCCTTTTTGTCAAATATTAATTGACCATAGGGATTTGGATTTATTACTGGGCTCTCAGTTCTGTTCCATTGATCCATGTGTCTGTTCTTATGCCAGTACTAGGATCTTTTGATTACAGTGGCCTTGTAATATACTTTCATATCAAAAATTTTGATCCCTCCTACTTTGCTCTTCTTTCTCAGAATTACTGCAGCTATTTGGGATCATTTATGGTTTCATATAAATTTTTGAAGTGTTTTTTCTATATCTGTGAAATACGCCATTAGTATTGAAATAGGTATTGCATTGAATCTATAATTTGTTTCAGGTAGTATGCGCATTTTGATGATGTTAAGTCTTCCAATCCATGAACATGGTATCCATTTGTTTGTGTCTTCCTTAATTTCTTTCTTCAGTGTTGTACAGGTCTTTTATCTCCTTGGTTAGGTTTATTCCTAGGTATTTTATTTTTCTTGTTGCTGTATCAAGTGGGATTTATTTCCTGATTTCTGTTTCTGATATTTCATTTTTGGTATAGAAAATGCTTTTGACTTCTGAATATTGACTTTGTGAATATTTGTCAATATCCTGCTGTTTTGCCAAATTCATTTATTAAGTCGAGCAGTTTTTTTGGTGGAAGCTAAAGTGTTTTTTTTCTATGTACACTATCATGTCATTTGCAAACAATGACAGTTTTGTTTCCTCCTTTCCAATTTGGATACCTTTTATTTCCTTTTCTTGTCAATGGCTGTGTCTAGGACTTCCAATACTATGTTGACTAGAAGTGGTGAAAGTGGACAACCTTGTCTTGTTCCTGATCTTAGTGGGAAAGTTTTTAGTTTTTGTCCATTGAGTATGATGTTGGCTGTAGGTCTCTTATATATGGCCTTTATTATATTGAGGAATGCTCTGTCTACCTATTTCTACTTTGCTGAGTGTTTTACTCATAAAGGGGTGCTGTACCTTATCAAATGCTTTTTCTGCATCTATTGATATGATCGTGTGATTATTACCTTTCCTTTTGTTTACTGAGTATTGATTTGTGAATATTGAACCATCCTTGCCACCCTGGGATGAATCCCACTTGATCATGGTATATGATCTTTTTAATGTATTGCTTGGTGTGGTTTACCAATATTTTGTTGATTTTTGGGTCCGTTCATCAGAAATATTGGCCTGAAGTTTTCTTTCTTTGTTGTGTCTTTATCTGGTTTTGGGATTAGGATGATGCTGACTTCGCAGAAGGAGTTTGGGAGTCTTCCACTTTTCTCCATTCTTAGATTTTTTTGATGATGGGGGTGAGGTCTGGGCCGCAATATTCACAGTTGCCCAGGTCCTCTGTGAGCTTCCTGGTCCCCACTGTACACCTGCACCAGGCCTGTGGCTTTAATCCACCAGTTGTGTGAAATCTGTGTGGTGTGCTTCCTCCTTGCTCTTTGCAAGCCCACTGTGATCAGAGCCCAAGCCCAGGTAGGTGGCACCACTCAGTCTCTGAGCAAGCAGTGCGACTTAGTTGCCAGGCTACCAGCCCAAGTCAAGTGTAGGCTTGAGGCTCAAATCAACTGTAGGGCAAGCTGCCAGAATCAAGCAAGAGCAAGCAGCTTGATTCAGCTGCTAAGCAAGTGGTGCGAACTAGCTGCTGCTTGAGAATTCCTTACAAAGTGGCTTCAGGCCTTTTTTTTTTTTTGAGTAAATGTCTGTTGTTTAAGTCCTCTGTTCTTAACAAGTGCCCAGCTTTTCACACAGCCCAACTTTCTAACCAGACTGGAGACTATCTGAGTTGAGTCTGAATTGTCCAACTCTTCTCTTTTCTCCAGGTGTTACCCAGCTCCCCAATTTCTCTGGTAATGACATAGCTGGGGTCAACAGTCCCAGCAGATATATACTGCTTCTGTGTGTCCCCAACTTCATCTCTATCCCCCCCAGAGACTTTCAGCATCCAGGTCGCTCCTGGTGCCAGGTTGCCCACCCTTCATGGTAGGGGAAGGAGATGGTGATCTAACTCTCATCCAAGTATCCTGCAGCAGGCACTGGTCTGTGAGCCATAACAGCCTAGGTCCCTACACAGGTCCCAGGGACCTTACAGTCCCAACGCAATCTCCTCACTGTCTGTTTTTCAATGTCCTCTACAATTTTTGGCCTCCAAACTTCACATAAGCTGGGATTCCATTGGCTGTTCACTCTGTTCCTCAGAAGATCGGCTAGGAGTCCAAGCTGGCCACAGGGAGAACTGGACTCCACTCCTACCTACCTCGCTGTCATCTTCTCTCTCCAGATACTTCCTTTAAATGAAAAGGTATGTATGAATAGCAAAAACAGTATACATAGAGTTTAACATTATTCACAGTTTCAGGCATCCAGGTTTTGAATGTATGCCTTGCAGATATGGTGAGACTACTGTATCAGGATGCACCAATATTCTTTCATCTGATGAAATATCTTTTACTCATGTGACATTATAAGCTTATTCTATGCATCACAATGAAATGTATTTATTATTTCTTTTTATAAAATAACACATCTTGGCATTAATGGCAGAGAAGTGAATGGAAGTCACTAACCTTCTCCCAGGACCAACCTGGAATTAAAAGTAAATTCTGGAGAAAGCACCCAGAACAAACAACTGAACAATAGTGAGAGAGAGGTGTACAAACTTGGACATACACAGAAATTAACTTCAGCACAACCTGACTGGTAAGGGGTGTGGTGGAGACTCAAGAAGGCTTGTTACAGGGTGCAGCCAAGAGGGGGGACCCCAAATGGGCATTTGAAATGGGGTCCAGAACTCAAGGTATCCAGGAGATTTTAAGATGTCTCCACCCCTTCCCCCACAGGTGTGAGTTGGGGAAAGGGGCACACAGACCAAGAACATGCAGGGCAGCTTTGCAGCTAATCCATGGCATGGTCATTTAACATACCTATAGCTTTTGGCTGGTCACTTAGATATGCTAAATAGCTATGGCCATGCTCAAGGCCAGGGGGATGGAAAGGGACCTCCCCCCCCAAGATGGGACTGGGGGACAGGTCCCCCGAGTCACAGCGCCTGCATGGGAGCTCGGAGAAGATTGGCTCTAGGACATGGGGTCACACCTGCCCAGACTCATGATGGCAGTCCAGTAAAGCTGGAAGGATATGAGTTCTGGCATGTGAAGCCAAGTGTGGGAGGAGTTGGAAATGGGGCTGCAGAGGAAGACTGGCGTGGGGATTTAAACCGAGATGCAGCAGCCATTGAGAGAGAGAGAACCACGTGGCCTTGACAGAGTGGAGACTCCAGCAGCCCTGAGAAGGGGAGAACCACGTGGCCTGGACAGAGTGGAGACTCCTGCAGCCCTGAGAGAAAGAACCACGTGGCTTTAGCAGAGTGGGGACTCCCGTGGCCCTGGGAAAGAGAACCACATGCCTTTGCCAGAGTGGGGACCCCTGCAGCTTTAGAAGGGGGAACCATCACCTGGTTTTTAGCAGAGATCCCAGCGACTCAACTGAGGGTGCCGGGAACCCAGGGAGGTCTCCCAGTCAAGATGGAGTACTAACTGGGAAAAACCAGAGGACTGCCTGAACCATGGACTTCTATTTCCTTTCCTGATATACAGTACTCTGGACTGGGCAAAGGGGGAAGGAAGGAAGGACTGTGTCTGTTTGTGGGTGTTTTAAGGGACTTTAGGATTTTTTATAAAGACATTAGGTCACTACTTTAAGTTTGTATAGCATTAAATAAACATCTCCTTTCCTTTTCACAAATCTCTGGCATTGAGAGACATCTTTCCTCTGGTGGCAGACGTGACGGACCTGGGGGCTTTTTTTTCCAATAATAGTATATCGTCCCAGGCCCCCCTTGTTTGTTCTGTAACAGGCTGGCTGGGCACCCTTGGGAAGCAGCACTGGATGAGTAATTAAGTGTCTGGTTGGATCCCACTGGGAAGACTGAGTGTCTAAACCCTAAGCTGGGATACCCGCCCTAGAGCACCACAGGCCAAAAAGTACACAGATAACAACCAGCAATGAAAAGGGGCAGGGTTTTTCTCTGCCAGACATGGATGGCTGGAAATGCAAAGAGCCATTTAAAGGGCTAATGCACAAATTTTCGTTTGCTGCCACTTACCCTAGGCTGCAGCAAAGGTTGGGGCAGAGTTTGTTAGAGACACCTGAGCAGAGACTGGGGATATAGAGGCTTTGGGGAGAGAACTGAGAGAGTAGACACAGGGTTCCCAGTGCTGAGTCATCCTGCACACAGTAGCCATCCTGCTCGGGCAGACTACTCCCCTCCCAGTGGCAGCAGCCTTGGGGGGCAGGGAACAATAGCCTTAACCCCAGGAGGGATTCTGCGCCTCCCTGTGGTGCTTAAACCTGGCTGCTGAGTGCAGATTGACTAGATTAACAACTGAAGGAGACAGCCCTGGAAGTCACTAACAGGCTACCTAAGGTCAGAAAGGGTCAACATCAGACATCACCAGATGTGGATCCAGAAAGGAAAAATAGTGGTAAATACTAGAGGTTACCAAGGGGAAATCCACTATGGTCTTTTCCATGATTTGTGATATTTCCTTTCCCGCATAGCTTTTTAACATCATTTTTGTGTGTCAAGTTTGTGCATATTCTGCCTTCTTCATTCTCCTTTTTATTCATGACATAAATTTTACTATCTTTCTTCACATTGCTCTGACTCCCAACTTTTATTAGTGCCCCTCCCTCACCTCTCTCAAAATCATATTTATTTCAGTAAGTCATCTCATATTCTCTCTCCTTTCTTATAATAGTCTTAATCTATTTACACCCTTACTAATACTGGTTAATTCGCTGTTGATAGTGGGAATATGGGGCAGAGTTATTTTTATGGGGTTGGGCTGTTTCCTGGGTTCTGTGGTTTTCTTCTGGTAGCACCTGCACAACAGCATACAAAACGTGGTGGGGGGAGTGACCCTCAATCAACCAGCTAAGGGAAAAACCCACCAGAGAAAAACCCAACAACAATCATAACCCAATTACATCCAGAGAACCAACATAAATGGCATAAAGGGCATCCCAAGAGCATCAAGTTCAAGAGATCAAAGAGACTGCACCACTGAATCTCACTGGTCTTCCACCATAGAAGATCACACCACAAAATGATGGAGTCAAAACAGATCATTTTAAGAAGAAGTAAACAAAAAGAGTCTCACAAATAATGAAAAGACAAAGAAACAACACCCAATCTAAAGGAAAAGAGGAATACTCAAAAAGAATGCTAAATGAAATAGCGGCAAGTCAATTATCAGACATTGAGTTTAAAACAATGGTTATAAGGAAGCTCAATGAGCTCAGTAAGAATTACCAAAATAAGGAAAAGATAAGGAACTTACTGCAAACTATATCATCATGGAAAGAGTACACAGAAACAATCAACAAGAGCCAAGAGAAAATAAAGAATACAATTTCTGAGTGAAGAACACAGTAGAAGGAATCAAAGGCAGGCTAGATGAAGCAGAGGATTGAAAAAGTGAGCTATAGGAAAAGGTAGAAAAAAAAAACTCCCAGAAAGAGTAAGAAAAGGAAAAAAGACTCAAAATATAATGAAGAAGGGTTAAGGGAACTGTGGGACTGCATGAAATGTAATAACATCCACATGATAGGGATAACAGAAGGAGAAGAAGAAAAACAAGGGATAGAAAATGTTTTAGACATTTCAAAAATTCATATGGAACCATAAACAATCCCTAATAGCCAGAGCAATTCTGAGAAAGAAGAGCAGAGTAGAAGGGATCACAATACCTGATATCAAACTATATTACAGAGCCACTTTAATCAATACAGTATGGTACTGGCATGAGAACAGATAGATAGACCAATGGAACAGAATAGAGAGCCCAAAAATAAACCCAAGTCTCCATGGTCAATTAATATTTGACAAAGGGAGAAGACATTAAAATGGAGCAAAAATGGCCTCTTAAACAAATGGTGTTGGGAGATCTGGACAGCCACATACAAAAAAATGAAACTTGACTACCAACCTACGCCATACCCAAAAATAAACTCAAGATGGATAAAAGACTTAAATATAAGTCACAACACCATAAAAGTCCTATAGGTAAACATAGGCAGGAAAATCTCAGATATTCCACGCAGCAACATTTTCACCAAGATGTCCCCTAGAGCAAGGGTCATGAAAGAATAAACAAATGAGACTTCAGCAAAATAAAAAGCTTCTGCATGGGTAAAGAAAACAGCAGCAAAATGAAAAGGGAACCAACCAATGGGAAAATATATTTGTCAATGATATCTCAGACAAAGGTTTGACCTCCAAAATATATAAAGAACTCACATATCTCCACTCCAGGAAGACAAACAACCCAATTAAAAAATGGGAAAGGACCTGAAAATACACTTCTCCAAGTAGGATATACAGAGGGTCCAGAAGTATATGAAATGATGCTCAGCATCACTAGCTGTTAGAGAGAAACAACTTACAACCACAATGAGATATCACTGGACACTGATCAGAATTGCTATCATAAACAAATCAACAAACCACAATTGCTGGCGAGGTTGTAGAGAAAAAGAAACACTAATACATCATTGGTGGGAATACAGACTAGTGTACCCAAAGTGAAAAACAGTATAGAAATTCCTCAGAAAACTAAAAATGGAACTGCCTTTTGACCCAGCAATTCCACTGCTGGGTTTATACCTTAAGAATCCTGAAACACCAATTCAAAAGAACCTATGCACTGCAGTGTTCATAGTAGCACAATTTACAATAGCCAAGTGTTGGAAGCAACCTGAGTGCCCATCAGTGAATGAGTGGATCAAAAAAACTGTAGTACCTTTACACAATGGAATACTACACAGCAGAAAGAAGGAGCTCCTATCTTTTGCAAGAGCATGGATGGATTTGGAGAGCATTATGCTACGTGAAATAATCTAGGCAGTGAAAGACAAATACCATATGATCTCACCTGTATGTGGAACCTAATCACAGAACAAACAAGCAAGCAAAATATAACCAGACTTTGTTCTGGTCATAACCAGAGTTTGTTCTTTATTGAAATAAAGAACAAACTGACTGTAACCAGATGGGGGCAGGGGATCAATTGGGGGAAGAAGTGGAAGGGTCATCAAGTAAGATGTATAAAGGACACATGGACAAAATCAAAGGGGGACAGGATTGAGGTTGGGAGTTGGGGATGTGTGGGGCAAGGGAGATTTTAGGAGAAAACTAGAGACAACTGTACTTTAACAACAATAAAAAAATAAATAACACATCTTATTCACATAATAAAGTTAGTGTTCTTAGAAACATCCTTCTTAAGGCTTTATTTTTCTCAGAGGAATTTTGCTTTATAGTATAATTGAAAGGGATAGATTGTCCATACATTCCATGTCCCCACACATGCATAGCCTCCTCCAATATTGACACACCTCCACCAGAGCAACACATCTTACAATTGATTAAGCTACTCTGATACATCTTAATCACCCAAAGTACATACTGTATATAATGATTTACTCTTGATATTATACATGCTATGGGAAAGGACAAATATGTAATGGCATGTACTCATTATTGTAGCATCATATGGAGTACTTTTCCTCTCCTAAAAATCCTCTCTGCTTCACCTATTTATTACCTCCCCCTCAGTTTCTGGAAACCACTAATTTTTTACTGTTCCATAGTTTTGTCTTTTCCAAAATATCATATTGTTAAAATCATACATTAAGGAACCTTTACAGATTACTTTAGCTTCTTTCACTTAGTAATATGTATTTAAGGTTCCTCTACATCTTTCAAGGCTTCATAGTTCATTTCTCTCTAACATTAAATAAATTCCATTGTCTGGATTGTCACATATTATGTATTCATTCAAATACTGAAGAACATTTCACTTATTTACAAATTTTGGCAATTATAAATAAAGTAGACTTCTGGCCAAGATGGAGGCATTGGTAGAAACCCTCCACTTTCTCATACAACCAAAATGAAGATAACAACCTATCTAAAAATCAATAAACAACCAGAAATACCAGAAAATCAAACTGCATGGAACTCTGACAACCAAGGGATTAAAGAAACAGTCAACCAGACCAATCAGATCAACCAGACCAGTAAGATGGGCAGACAAGAAAGAACCCATGCAGCAAGGCAGTAGACCCTGTGGGTGTGGCTGGCTGAGAGAACGTGTGGCTAGGTGGTGGGCCATGTAGGTGGGACTGACTAAACAGGAAACTGAGACTCATAGCTGACTGTGGACTATGGCAGTGGTTGCCATAGGGGGAGAAACTCCCAGTCTCACATGAGAGTGCATTGGAAAGTGGGGCTGGAGTCAAGCTGGCAAGCTGCATTGTTCCCTCTATGGTTCCTCCCCCACAGGCAGTGCCCCAGCACAGCAAGGAGGGTAGCCCTGCCCAGGTGAATACCTAAGGCCCTGCCCCCTCACAACTTAACAGGTGTTCCAAGACAAAGGAATAGGGCCAAAATGAAAGAACACAGCAAAACCTCAGAACTAAGCGATGAGGACATTGCCAACCTATTTGATGGAGAATTTAAAACCGTGGTAACCAAAATGCTCAAAGAACTGATTGGGCTTGGTTGAAAAATGAAAGAACAAATGAAAGATACCCGAAGTGAAATATAGCAAAATATTGAGGGAACCAACAGTGACAGGAAGGAAACCAGGACTCAAATCAATGAATTGGAACAAAAGGAAGAAGCAAACATACAGCCAGAACACAGTGAAGAAACAAGAAAAAAATGAAGAGAGGCTGAGGAACCTCTAGGACAACTTGAAATGTTCCAATATCTGAATTATAGGAGTGCAAGAAGGAGAACAAGAGCAAGAAATTGAAAACTTATTTGAACAAATAGTGAAGAAAAACTTCCCCAATCTGGCAAAGGAAATAGACTTCCAGAAAGTCCAGAAACCCAGGGAGTACCAAAAAAGTTGGACCTAAACAGGAACACACCAAGGCACATCATCACTAAGTTACCCAAGATTAAAGATAAAGAGAATCTTAAAAGCAATAAGAGGAAAGGGGAGAGTAACCTACAAAGGAGTTCCCATAAAGCTAACAGCTGATTTCTCAAAAGAGACCTTATAGGCAAGAATGGGCTGGAAAGTATTTGAAGTCATGAAAGGCAAAGACCTACATCCAAGATTACTTTTTCCAGCAAAGCTTTCATTTAGAATAGAAGGGCAGATAAAGTGCTTCTCAGATAAGGTCAAGTTAAAGGAGTTCATCATCACCAAGCCCTTATTATATGAAATGTTAAAGGGACTTATCTAAGAAAAAGAAAATAAAAAATACGAACAGTAAAGTGACAACAAACTCACAACTATCAACAAATGAACCTAAAAAGAAAAACAATGAAAAAAAATAAACAAACAACTAGAACAGAAACAGAACCAGAGAAATGTACATCACACGGAGAGATTTCACTGGGGAGGGGAAGGGGAGGAAAAGTGGGGAAGTGTACAGGGAAGAAGAAGAATAACTGGTAGGCATAAAATAGGGAAAAGTAAAAAATGGTATAGGAAACAGAGAATTCAAAGAACTTATATGTACGACACATGGACATGAACTAAGGGGAGATGCTGGAGAGTTGAGGATACAGGGCAGAAGGGGGATAAAAGGGTAAATTGGGAAAACTGTAATAGCATTATCAATACAAATTAACATAATAAAATAAGTAAATAAAGCTTATATAAACATCCATGTACATGTTTTTGTGTGTATATATATTTTCAACTACTTTGGATAAATAACAAGGAGTGTGTTGCTGGATCATATAATTAGTTTTGTACAAATGCAAGCTGTCTTTCAATGTTGGTGCACAATTTTTCATTTTTACCAGCAAGTCACATTCTCACTGTAACTTGGCATTGTCAGTCTTACAGATTATGTCCATTCTAAAAGTGTGATTGTACCTCATTTTAATTTGTATATTCTTGATGAAATATGCTTTGGAATATCACTTTATATGATTTTGCCATCTGTATATTTTCTTTGATGAGGTGTCTGTTAGGTCTCTGGCCCATTTTTTAATTGGTTTCTATGTTTCCTTATTCTTAAATGTTAAATGTTCTTTGTATATTTTGAATGGTAATCCTTATCACGTGCCTTTTGCAAATATTTTCTCCCAGTCTTTGCTTTGTCTTCTCATTCTCTTAGATTGTTTTTTGTAGAGCAAATGATTTTGAAATTTTAACAAAGCTAGTTTATCAATTATTTCTTTAATTAATTATGCCTTTGGGCTTCTATCTAAAAAGTCAATGTCATATTAATAGTCATTTAGGTATTTTCTTATGTTATGTTATGTTATAGACTTTTTATAGTTTTGTATTTTACAGTTAGTATTATAATCTACTTTGAGCTAGCCTTTGTGAAAAATGTACAGTCTGTGTCTAGATTTTATTTTATTTCATTACATGTGGACATCCAGTTGTTCCAGCACCATTTTATTTGAAATTACTTACCTTTCCTCTTTTGTTGTATTTGACTGTTTTTCAAAAATGAGTTAACTATTGTAATGTGGATTTACTTTTTTTCTCTCTGTTCTGTTCTGTTTATGTGTTAGTGTATGCTTCCATTAATACTTTCACTGCCTTGATTCTTGTAGCTTTACAGTAAGCCCTGAAGTAGGGTAGTGTTATTTATTTAATATTGTTGTTCTTGTTCAATATTGTGATGTATTCTGTGTGTTTATTTTTTGTAGACATTTCAACAATATTAATTCTATCATTCCATGTTTTGTGTCTTTTTTAATTTCTTCCATTAATGTTTTATGGTTTTCTAAATACAAATATTTTAACCCCTTGGTTAAATTTATTCCTAAGTATTTCAGTGTTTCTTTTTTAGATAGTTCTTTGCTGGTATATATACATGCAAATGATTTTTCTGTTTATTTTGTATTTGTAAACTTACTGAACATGTTTATTTGTTCTAACGGTTTTTGATGGGAACTTTAGGATTTTCTGCATATATGATTATGTCATCTGCAAAAGCAAACAGGGACAGTTTTACTTCTTCCTTTCTGACTTGGAGGCACTTTATTTCTCTTTGTTGCCTAATTGCTCTGGCCAAGTGTTCCAGTAGTATGTTGAATAAAAGCAGTCAGAGTGTGGGCACTTCTCTTTTTTTATATTTTCAGGTGGAACTTTCAACCTTCAATGTTGATTGTGATATTAGGTGTGGGTATGTCATATATGCCCTACATTTTGTTGAGGTATGCTTCATATACACATCATTTATTGATAGTTTTACTTTTAAAATGATTTTCAGTTGTTAGGATTAGGGTCAAGGACAAAGTCAGAGTTTAGGGTCAGGGTTAGGTTAAGAAGTAGAAACAAGGAGGGTCAAGGTTCAGGATCAGTCTTAGAGTTGTAGTGGGTCAGGTTCAGTTTCAGAGGTAGGAGTAGGGTCAAGGTTAGGGTTAGGGTCAAGGTTAGAATAAGTGTCATGGTTACAGATTCAGGCTCAGAGGATAAGGGTCAGGGTTTAGAATATACAGATCAAGGTTAAGAGTCTTAGGGTCTTGAGGTAGTGTTTTCTAGAGTTTAGTGTTAAAAGTTGTTGTTTGAGTGTTAGGGTAGAGGTTACAGGGTTAGGATTAGATAGTTTGGGTTAATATTAGGTTTAAGCCTCGCTGGCACATTTTCCCCTTCCCCTTTTCATCTCTCAGAAGCTTTCAAGATGCACAGGACTTACTCAGGGTCACACATGAGTCATAGGTTAAATGAACCATTGCTTGTCTGTCCTTCAGTCCTGGATTGTGAGGGTAGAAGAATGAAATGTTCACTCAAGTCACTGTTTCAAATCCAACTCAACCTTAGTCCATGGTACCTCAAAGGTTATACAAGTTTTCCTCCTACTTTCCCACCTAGGAAAGATGATGCTGGCCTCACTGTTTCTGTGCAGCCTCAGGTTCCAGCTCAACTCTGACACATGAGGTCACTCAGTAGACCTGTGTAGCTTTATAAAGAAATGGATAAAATGACCTTCCACCCTCTAGATACAGCCTTCCTGAAAATTGTTGGGGCCCTCCTGGCACAGGCTAGGTATTTTGTTTAACCTGAGAGAGCAGCAGTACACATTCATGTCTCATACTGTGTGGGGAACTCCATCCAGCAAAGTTCCCCAGGTTGCTGCAGATGAGAATAAAGAGTTGTCCCAGATACAATCTTGTTGCTCCAGCAGGAAAATGGGTGGAGATTCCCTCTAGTGGAGAATGCCCTGAGCCCTTCTCCAACATGGCTTTTATTAGGGTTGAGAAGTGCAGGGGGATATAGCACACATGTATAGCTTATCAATCAATGTCTAACAAGGCTATAGTCATAAAAAACTAATACTATCTATAGATGACAATTGAAGAGACACAGAAATCCTTTCAGGTTGGGGTCTGTGAGACATGTAAATGCCAGATGGCTGTAAAGGAGTATATCATGAAATAAGGAGTTTCACTCCTTATGCCTTGAACTCAGACATCTGGGTTATACCAACAGGGCTTATTGCTGAGCAGAGATGGCTTCAAAGGACAAAAATGTACATTTTAGGCCTGATTCCCATGGAACCCTCAGTTTTTAATCAAGTCATGCCATGCCTGCCACCCACATTATGACCTGCTTTTCCAGGGAGACTTACCAGCCTCTTTCAGAGCTTGTTTTCATGGGGTTACAATCTCTGAAACCACACAGAGCGGTCCCCAACATCTCCCCATTTTTTGTTTGTTATGGCAGACACAGTGGTAAGTCCAATGAAGCCTGCCACTTGCTCTTCACATACACAATCCCTGGAAAACAATTTGTATATGAATTCCAAGGCACAAAAGACCACAATGGTTAGGAGGCATCCTATAGCCCCTATGACCCAGACAAGCAAATTCAGTCCTTCAAACCAAGTTTTCAGATTTAGCCATTGTAAATTGTCATGCAGGGTCTGAAAGACCTCCTGCTCAGTGAGTTATTTAATGTCCTGAAGCTGCTGGCATAGCTCAAGCTGGAGTTCATTGATTTGTCCTTTGATATTGGAGGAAAAGATACCTTGCAAGTGATGTCAGACCTCCTCCCATGAATGCTGACTCCAGTTCAACTTCAGGGGAGTGACACACAGGTTGGAGAGCCCTAGATCACAAGTGAGTAGTTGGTGAGTGACAAGAGCATCCTGCCATTTTCCCAGCCACTACTGCAGACTCTATAGCTGAGAACCTGGCAACAATCTCTTAATCAATGCATGTTTGTTGGATAATTTCTTGAGTTGTATTGTTGAGGAAGGCATCAACAGTGTGAGCATTCTGGATGGATTCAGCCATAGCAGTGGCAGCCACTGCAACAGAGGCATCTATAATGATAGCAGAAATAATACAAGCAATGAGAGTTCCTGAGAAGTGCTGAACCCTCACTTGAGAGAGAGCACAGTTGAGGGCAGCCAGGCTTCCTGGATCTTCCCATTCATGGGTAACATTAACTGGCAGCCAGGTTTCTGTTTGTCTGTGAACTACAAAAACGATAGTGATACGGAGTTAAGTAACATTAGTGTGGGTGAGACAGCTAGCACAGAGCCAGGAGAAGTATAGAGACTAAATAGCTTAGAGTTATTGTTATAGGTTAAATGAGGTATCCCTGGGATGGCTAGAAAAAGATAGGGGTGAGAAGTATATACAGTAACTCAGGAACTACTAACATTATCTATAATATAAAAACCTCTTTTGGGATGTGACTCTTCTTTATACTGAAAGTGTCCTAGAAGGCATTCTATGAAAGGAAGACCCATTTCCCAAGTATTAGTATGCCAAGGACTAGTGTGGTTCGGGGATGTGACTCTTATAATAGGAGCTCCAGTTCCCCCACCATGCCATCCCATACTCCAGTATACAGTATTAGGTTTGTCAGGAACAGTGGTAGAACCCACACTAGCACACACTTTCCACTTTGCACCCCAGTTTTCAGCTGTTAATGGGGGTTAGGAATATCAATGAGTGAGGGCTGTTGATCTCTACACAATGACCAAGTGACAGGCTCAGTAGTTTTTGTCTTAATTTTACAAAGGATTATGTCTGCGTGGTTACTATTGTTCCCATCCTTTTCTCCTTTGAAGTCTATGGCTCCTATGAGGGAGATATTAGCTTGAAATTCCTTGCACATGTCAATGGCATGTGCATACCATTTAAAGGTTACAGGTAACACAGAATGTCAGATAATGTGGAAAAACAAGCAGGCCAATGTTCTGACACATAGACAGTATTTGTAGGGATGGATAACCAATATCGTTTTTCCTCTAAAGAACTGTCCGGTGGGAGCCAAGCACCTCCTGTCCATTTGGTATCATTGCTAGATAAAGGAGGCTCTGAATTCCACCAGGTATGGAGCTTAAATATGGGTGGATCAAGGATATGGTTCCAGTAAATATGCTGAGTTTCAGTAGCAAGGCCCAAGCCTCCAAAACAAGCTAACAGAACAAGTATCAACCCAGCTTTGATAGAATTAGAGGACACTACTGACAAGTAGGCTAGAAATTGATTTTCAGGAGTGTCTTGTACCCCTACATCCTCCATGACATCTTCAACCTTGCTATTAAGAATTTTTAAGTCTCCCCACATTGGGTTCAAGTAGTGGAGTGGTCTCTCTGGCCTGCTTCTCCCAATTCTGGTGACGGGCTCAGATTCGACATCGGTGTTTGGTTACAACCACTTGGGACAGCTGGTTAGTCAGGTCGTCGAGATGCTGGAACCTCTCATTCTGCATTGTCCACAAGTGTTGGTGGGGTCAGTCTCCCATGGCATGGTTTCTGTTTCACCCTTTTAGAAGGTAGCCACAAAGGACCTTTAGGAACTGAAACACAAGCATACCATCTTCCCCACAGTAACAATTCAATCAGCGCCTCCCATTTTTCTCTCCAAAGGATTTCTTTATGACACTAAGGGATGGAGCCCCTTATTATCTACCTTTTGTCAATTGAAATGTTTCTTGATTGGTGTATTAAAAGAATTATCACAATTAAGAAAACTGTAAGTATACATGGCCAGCATTATGAGATTTCTGGGAGTGGTTTCCTGGCTCCCCCTTTTTTGTTTGTTAAGAAGAGTTTCAAAAGTATGATGGGCACATTCAACATTGCTTGACCTGTGGGATTATAAGGGATGCCTGTTCTGTGTTGAATTCCCCATCTTTGTTGAAAATCTTGAGTCGATCAGGCTGTATACCCAAGTACGTTGTCAGTTTTAACTTGTTGTAGACAGCCCAGATGGCTAAAAGCCTCAAGCCAAAGGGTCTGGATGTTTTTTGCTGATTTGGCCGTAAGAGCAGAAGTACATAATGCTACAGAGAAAGTATCAGTAGAGACATGGATCAATTTAAACTTCCCAAAAGGGGGATAATGGATGATGTCAGTTTGCCAGATTACTTGTGGCTCTGAACCTCTAGGATTAATTCCGATAGAGGGCAATTCCTTACCTAAGGCCTGGCAACCTGGACATTCTCTAATAATTTGTTTGGCTTGAGAACATGGGAGTTTGAACTCCTTGTGAAGTGTGTGACTATTTTGATGAAAAAACTGATGGGAGGCAACAGCCTATTGAAAGGTATCTAATACGATCACTAGAGTGTCAGCTCGGGCATTGCCTTCAGACATAGAACCAAAGAGGCCTGTATGGGAATGCATATGAGTAACAAACAGAATATGTTCCCTTTTATCTAGCAAAGTTCTCAAGGTTAAAAACAGGCTGAGTAGAGGGGGTTCAACTGACCCCTTAAGGAGAGCCAGGTCTATATGAAGGAGAGTATATACAATACAGTACAACCAGAGTATCAAACCAGATTTATGGGCTAGTCAGGCCACTGTTGGAGAGCCATAATGGGTCCTGAGAGCTTGGCCCATTGAGTGGAAACATGACCAGAAGAAATACAGTGTTTCCATTCCTCATTTTTCTGCCAGGTGATGGTGGCTTTCCCTGTTTTTCCTGAGACATCAATAAAAACAGTCCTTGCTTTGGGAATAAGGGTCTTACAAATTTTCTCTTTCAGATGAATATTAAGAATTGGGAGGTTTTGTACTAATTTGTCTGAGGGCTGGCTAATTTGTATTTTGCCAACAAAGTCTGTGATAGCACACTGAAATTCCAGAGACTGACTGGACAGCTGTTGTAAATAGATTTGGGTAAGCGGGACATGAATGATGGCTGGATCATGGCCAAAAAGTTGTTGAGTCCTCTCATGTCCTTCAATAATAAGTTGGCATAGAGCTGTAATATAAGTGGTAATATTATGTCGAGACTGATAAATGAGAAACAGCCATTCTATCATGCCTAACTGAGGTAATAGTTGACCAATTAATCCTGTGGGGGTATCTAAAGTTGGAAATCAGGAGAGCCTGAGAAAAAATTGGCAGTTAACTCTTGTGAGCTGTCTTTTGTTAACATGCTGATTGACAAGGTCTAATTCTTGGAGAGCCTTGGGGGGACAAAGTTCTAGAGGAATTTAGGTCAGAGTCTCCTTTTAAGGTATTGAATAAATGAGTAAGCTGATGGGTGGTAACTCCTAGGCTACGTTGAATCCAGTTAACACCTAATAGTTGCTGAAGGTTAAGTGTTGGACATTCTGGTGGATTAATTCAGAGTGTCCGAGACCAAATTGTCCTGTGAAAAAGAATGTACACCAGGTATTTCCAAGCCTCAGATTGTTGGACCTTTTCAGGGGCCTTCATTAAAGCCTTCATTAGATATGGCTTCCTTTGAATAAACATAAGTCTTAGCTAGCATCTCAGAAGACAGGGCAACAATTAGAATATTGTCCATATAATGATGTATTACAGAATTAGGGAACTTTTCCTGGACAGGCTGCAAGGTTTAGTGGGCAAAATACTGGCAGATGGGCTATCTAACATGCCTTGAGGCAGAACTTTCCAGTGGAATCTCTGTAATGGTTGAGAGTTGTTAAGAACCAGGGCAGAGAAAGCAAGTCACTCTGTGCTTTCCAGCTAAGGGAATTGTAAAAAAGCAATGTTTTAAATCACTGACTAGAAGTGGCCAATCCTTAGGGAGGCAGACTGGATTTGGGACTCCAGGTTGGAGAGCTCAAATTTGCTGAAGAATCTCATTTTCCTAAGATCCTGAATAAGCCTCCATTTTCCTGACTTTTTTGGAACTACAAAAATCAGAGTATTCCATGGACTGCTGGATGGCTCAATATGTCCTGCTTCTAATAGTTGTTTTACTAATTCATGGGGGTTTTTTTCTAACCTCTCCCCTTTCAGTGGCCACTGATTGACCTATAGAGGTGTATCTGAAAGCCATTCAAGGGGTAGAGGAGATATGTAAACAATGGCTAGTGAAAAGGTGGGAAGATGATTTTCATTCCCCACTGAGTAAGAAGTCTCATCCCCAAATATTAAGTGGGGCTGGAAGGACATAGGGCCGAATTCGCGCTATCATCCATCAGGGCCATAACATCTGAGGAACCAGACATTTCTGTGTGGTCGAGAAATGCCTCCTATGCCAGTTATGGATAGGTCGGTCTCTGTTAATGGCCAATCTAGAGGCCAATATTGGCTAGAAATTACAGAGATATCTGCACCCATATCTAGTAGGCTGTTGAAGGTTCTGTCTTTGATTTTGACTTGTAAAAGAGGTTTATTTAATTTAATGGAGGTGGCCCAAAAAACAGGTTGGTCATTAGTACTACTGAAGCCTCCTTCCCTCTCTCAATATTTTGAGTATCTGGCACTGTATAGGGAAGAAGAAGTTGTTCTATACAAGCTTGGGCAGGAATGACATGATATCCACAGGCTCTGATCATAATTTTGATTTATCCCTGATAATCAGAATCAATTACTCAGGGCTGGACTAAAATCCCTTTAGCGGTGACACTAGACCTTCCTAAAATCAATCCAACAGTGCCCTCAGGCAATGGTCCCCATACCCCTATAGGAGCTATGAGGCTTTCATTCTGTTCTTTTAAGATGAGTTCTTGGGTAATGACCAAGTCCAATCCTGCACTCCCGCCCCTTGTGGCAGCATGGAGATCAGTGACTCGGCAGGCTCCTGGGACCAAAACAGTTGATTGTTGCTGCCGCTATAACTCCTGTGGGAGTTTAGGACAGCATAGTTTGCGCCCCTCTGCCCATTTCCCTTAGATGGAGGTGTGTTGCTATTTTTATCATATTGGGATCTACACTGATTAGCCCAGTGTTTGCCCTTGGCACATCATGGGCAGTCTTGACTGGGCAGATTTGGGTTTTTGTGTTGTTATTTCGGCATTCCTGATGGGTGTGTCCTGGTCTGCCACAATTAAAGCATTTAATTTCTCCTTTTATGGCAGTTGCTAGGAAAGTAGCTTGATGTTGTTTTGTGCCCATGTCGTGACAAACCTTGATAAATTGATTAATATCGATGGTGGTCAGTTTGAGAGGGTTGAGTACAGCCCTACAATCACTACTTGCATTTTCATAAGCCAATTGTAATAAAAGGATTTCAGCTGCTTCTTGACTCTCAACCTGGTTTTGAATTGCTTCTTACAGTCTATCAACAAAAATCTAAATAAGCCTCTGTGGCTCCTTGCCAAATATTAATGAAGGATCCTGGTCCCCAGGCTCTGGAACCATCTTTAGGGCATAGAAAGCAGCCTGGGAGCATCGGGAGAGATCCAGAGGGTCCACTTTTGCCTGCTCTTTAGTGGATTCATATTGTTCAGTCCCAAGAAGTACGTTAAGGTGGACTGGATTTTTGCTGCTGTTATTCTTATAACAGGGTGCAGCCAAGAGGGGGGGCCCAAATAGGGATTTGGAATGGGGACCAGAACTCAGGGTGTCCAGGAAATATTAGGATGTCCTCACCCCACTCCCCACAGGTGTGGGTTGGGGGAAGGAACAAATGGAGCAGGGCCATTGAGAGCTGTTTTGCATAGCAACAGCTTTGCAGCTAACCTCTGGTATAGTCATTTAACATATCTATAACCTTTACATGGTTGCATAGATATGTTAAATAGCTGTGGTCCTGCTCTGAACCAGGGGAAAGGAAGTAACTTCCCCACCAAGACATACCTGGGGGGCAGGTCCCCCGAGTTACAGTGCCTGCGTGGGAGCTTGGAGAAGATTGGCTCCATGACATGGAGCCACACCTGCCCAGACCCATGATGGCAACCCAGTGAAGCTGAAAGGATATGAGAATGCTGGCAGGTGTAACTGAGTGTGGTAGGAGTCAGAAATGGGGCTGCAGAGGAGGATTGGTGTGGGGATTTAAACCCAGACACAGCAGCCATTGCCGGGAGAATCACACGGCTTTAGCAGAGTGGAGACTCCCACAGCCATTATGCAGATAGGACTACATGGCTGGGGCAGTGGAGAGAGAACTACATGACTTTGCCAGGGTGGGGACCCCCACAGCTTTAGAAGGGGGGACCACCACCCAGCTTTAGCAGAAATCCCAGCGACACAGCTAATGGTGCCAGGAACCGAGGGAGGCCTATCAGCCAAAAGGGATTACTGAGAAGAACTGGGGCTGCCTGAGCCACAGACTTCCATTTCTTTCCCTGAGACATAGTACCCTAGACTGGGCAAAGAGGGGAAGGAAGGACTGTGTGTGTTTGTGGGTGTTTTAAGGGACTTTGGGATTTTGATGAAGATACTAGGTCACTACTTTAAGTCTGTAGAGCATTAAATAAACATTTCCTTTCCTTTTCACGAAACTCTGGTATTGAGAGATGTCTTTTCTCTGGCAGAAGACATAATGAACCTGGGGGGTTCCTTTTGGGTATATGGTCCCCTTGTCCCCATGTTGTTCTGTAACATTCTCAGCTGCTTGGCAGTGGCGGCAACAACTGTGTTTCTGAGTGCCAGACCATAAATTGGGTAGGCATATGGACAGTCCCAACTAAGCATTTCCAATCACAAGGTGCCTCTCGATATCCTTCAGTGATGGTTAATAAGAGCCCCATAGTGTAGGGCGAGTGAAATCTGTTGTCTTTAATACTCTTTTTTAAATCTTTGTGTATCTCAAAAGGCAAAGGCTCATGCATTGGCTGCCAGCACTGTTTAGTATCAATGGGGAAGGCAGACAAAGTTTTCCAATCTCCGGCACCCCAGAGCAGCGGCTGGAGCAACTAGGTCAGTTGGTTGAGAGAGAGGGAGCAAATTTCGTTGGTGGCTGCTCCAGTGAGTTGTCCCATGGTGAGGACAAGGGGGAGCTAGCCATTTCCTCTGTTTGCGGTGGTGGACTTTCATTATTAGGTTCAGCAACTGTGCCCACCATTTACCCATAGGTCCCTTGTTTTTTTGTCTAAAGTTTCCTTATCACGATGGTTTCTGGTGTGAAGAGGGATGAGAGCCATCCTAACTAGGCTCTAGATTAATAAAGTTTGATATCCTATTGATGCCCTATTCTCCTGGTACCATTTCAATTTCTGCCCTACTTTTTCCCACACTTCCAAATCTAAAGAAACTTTATCTGGGAACCACAGATAGTAGCTCTTTATATCTTTAATAAGTTTGTTAAATTCCATTTTTTAACCTGATGTCACACACCCTTAAGGAGTTGCCGAAGCAGTCAAGAATACTTCTCTTGCTCATTAGAAAGTCCTGAGTCAATATTGGTGACTGGGATAGTTTTTTACTTTCAGTTCCTCTCCCACCCTCAAACAGCCTAACTAGTTCTCTATGCTTCTCCTGACTAATTGTTGGGGAATGAGGTAAATGTGGTGGGTCACAGTGTGCTGCTTATGAAGAAGGCTCCCAAGGCTGTCATCCCTTGGTCATCCTGCCTCTCTTACATGTCTTGGTTTCCCCCTGACTGTCTAAAACAGCCAGGGGGACTTGCCGTGCTAGGTGACCAACCTTTATATCACACTTCCCCAGACAAACCAAAAATTAAATTATGGTGATTGGATTTCCCTGAGAGGCCCATACACATCTCAGGGACTGACCCCAGACACCTCTGCAAGGTCCCCACTCACATAAGAACACCCAAGGACTCAGGTTGGAGTGAAGAAGTACCTCTGTTCTTTGGAGTATGGCCAGGACCAGAGCACTCGTTCAAGTTACTTTCTAGCTGAGGGTTACTTCCCAGAGTGCCTAGAGGCAGAGGGAGGAGAGAATGTGAAACTGAATGTAAAATGGCCACAGGAGAGGCAGTCTGGAAGAAATCCCCTTTTCCCTTATCTTTGGTCACATAATAGAAGAAAAAAGCTCCTGGTGCCACTGTTCCTTACCTGCAAGATGGAAGGAGCCGAATCCCATCTGACTAGGTGTGCCTTCCAGGATGATAGCTCGTAGCCTCTGGCTAATGCAGGTCCTGAATCGAGGGTCCCTGTTTGGGCACCTGATGTTGGGGAGCTTTGCTCAGGAGAGCTCTCCCAGCTCCTGTGATGAAAAGAAAGGAGTCGTCTGGGACACAATCTGTTGTTCTAGCAGGAAAGGAGGTGGCAATTCCCTCTATTGGAGAATGCCCTGAACCCTCCTCTGAAATGGCTTTTATTGGGATCAGTATGTGCAGGGGTAGACAGCATGCATTCATAGCTCATCAAACAATGCCCACATGCTGTAGTTAATAGAAAAACAGATATTATCTATAAGTAACAACAGAAGAAACACAGAGATTGTCTTAGATCAGGGTCTGCAAGACAGGCTGGCACCAGGTGGTTGTTATGGAGTGTTAATGAGGTAAGGAGTTCACTCCTTATCCTTTGAACTCAAACATCTGGCTTATACCAACAGGGCTATTGCTAAACAGAGCAGGCTTCAAAGGATACAATGTATATTTCAGGTCTGACTTCCCATGGGAACCCTCAGTGTTAGTATTGAATCCTGTCTGCCGCTCGCTTTCCTGGTTTTCCAGGGAGACTTATTGGCCTCTTCCAAGCCTTTCCTCGGTAGGGCTATAGTCTCTGAAACCACACAGAGTGGTCCCCAAGAGTATGCATTAAACTTAACCACATTCCAACACTCCACAGCTACTCTCTGAGACTGAAAGCAGACTGAGAGTGCACAGTAGATTCTCCTACATACATTTTCCTCATACACTTAAGCAACTTCTAGATTTCAAGTAATTTAAGATAATACTTTCAAATACTTCAGCTCAGCCCAAGCTCAAACCCTATCCCTAACCCTAACACTAAACCTAGCTAACCCTAGCACCAACCCTAAGCCTAATTTTAGCCCTAATGCTAACTACAACCCTAATCCTAAACCTAACTGTAGCCCTGTCCCTAACCCTAACCCTAGTCCTAGTCCTAACCCTAAAGCTATACATAACCCTAACCCTAACCCTAACCCTAGCAAAACCCTAGCCTTAAACCTAGCCCTTGCTCTAACTGTAAACTTAACACTATCCCTAGCCCTAAGTCTAAACATATCCCTAGCCATAAAACTAACCATATCTGATTTCTAAAGAAAATTTTATTTCTATACTTCTCACAACTCTAAAAGTAACAAAGTTACCACACAATCTAGAAAAATGTAAGAGCACACCTTGAAAAGCATGACCGGGAAAATGGTTGTTTTTCTCCTTCAGAATTGTAGTCTGCTGATAAGCACCAACAAACCTTACCTGGTATGCATTACACTTAAATGAGTTGAAATACTCCACTGTTGCTCTCCAGAAGAAAAACAAGCTGAGAATGAGCAATAGTTCTCCTACATACATTTTCACAGAAACTTAAGGAACTTCTAGATTTCAAGTAATGTGATGATGCAGACCCGCGAGGCCCATATGTTGTGACTATGACAAACAAATTCACACAGACTACAGAAGTCCTGTGGAGAAAAAAGGACAGCATAGCTCCTCTCTAAGTGAGAGAGAGGGCCCTGACCCCTGCCTGGACAAGCTTTTATTGCTTTTCTGGATACATTATATCAAGGATAGTCCTCATTTACTATGCACAGGTTTGATGTAGGTGATTACCTTTCACAGGTAATAAAGGAAAGAATGTTGCTAATTACTTCAAAGAGAAGGATGTTGCATATCAAGGGGAAAAGTAGTTGAACTGGTTACACTTCATACTTGGGAGGTTTAGCACAGATTTTAGGAAGTTACTTTAGAGATATGCAGTAAACCTTTGGGTGAGGGAGTTTTAGCAAAAGCAAGTCTCGTAGCTGCCTAGGTACAATGCAGACCTGATTCCCCATGAGAAAACCAATCTGTGGATTTGGCTCCTGTGTACCAACCTCACTCCCCGTCAGTTATCCAAATCAGGCACTGGGCTACATTCACCATACTACATGGACAGGTTCCCTATAATGTTACACAACACTTTCACCTTTCTTTTCTACAATGTGTTTCTCTCATTGAAACTGTATGTTGCCCTAGACCTAGAACTTGCCCCAGTCCTAGCCCTATCCCAAACCCTAACCCTAACTCTAAACCTCACCCTAGAACTATCCTTACCCTAGCCCAGCCCTAGCCCTGGCCATAGCACATACCCTAAAGCTAACCCTAACCCTAGACCTAGCCCTAGCCCAAAACCTAAACTTAACACTAACCCTAATCCTAGACCTAAACCTAACCTTATCCCAAACCTTAACACTCTCCCTAAACCTAGCCTTGACACTGTGCATAGTCTTAACTTTAACCCTAAATGAAAACAAAACCTAGACCTACTCTAACCAAAAACCTAATTATAACCTTAGCCCTAACCCTAGTATTAATCCTCACCCTAAACCTAAACTTAACCCTAGCCCTAACCCTAACACTATGCCTAAAACTAGCCCTATTTCTACCCCTAGCCTTGACCCTACCCCTAACCCTAACACTAACCCAAGGCCTAAACATAACCCCAACCGTACCCCTAGCCCTATACCTAATCCTAACCCTAACACTAACCCTAATGCCATTCCAACCCCTACCCTACCTATATCTGATTACTTTTTTCATTTTAAAAATTATTATAACAATTTTATTTATTTTTTAATGTAAATAGTATTTTTATTTATTCATTCATTCATTTATTATTGTTCAAGTACAGTTTGCAGCCTTTTCTCCCCACCCCTGCCCACCACATCAACCTTCCCTACCTCATTCCCCTGTTTCCTCCCCACCCCCTTGTTATTTTCCATGTGTCCTTCACAATTGTACCTCTAAAACCTTCAGCCTTTTTCCCCATTATCTCCTTCCTCTCCCCTCTATTCACTGTCAGCTGTTCTCACTTTCAATGTCTTTGAAAGTGACTACACTTTGCTTCCTTGCTCATTTTGCTGATTAAGGTCCACTTAAAGGTGAGATGATATAGTATTTGTCTTTCACTGCCTGGCTTATTTTACGTAGCATAAAGTTCTCCATTTCCATCCATGCTGTCACAAAGGGTAGGAGCTCCTTCTTTCTTTCTGCTGCATAGAATTCCATTGTGTAAATGTACCATAGTTTTTGATCCATTCATTTACTGATGGGCACTTAAATTGCTTACAGCACTTGGCTATCGTAAATTGTACTGCTATGAACATTAGGGTGCACCCTTGCTTTTGTATTGGTGTTTCAGGGCTCTTAGGACATATCCCAGCAGTGGAATTGCTGGGTAAAAAGGTAGTTCCATTTTCAGTTTTCTGAGAAAATTCCATACTGTTTTCCATAGTGGTTGTACCAGTCTGCAATCCCACCAGCAGTGCACTAGGGTCCCCTTTCCTCCACAACCTCTCCAACACTTGTTGTTTGTTGCTTTGTTTATGATGGCCATTCTAACTGATGTGAGGTGGTATCTCCTTGTGGTTTTAATTTGCATCTCTCTCATGGCTACCCATGCTGAGCATCTTTTCATATGTCTCTGGACCCTCTGGATATCCTCCTTGAAGAAGTGTCTTTTCAAGTCCTTTGCCCATTTTTTAATTGGGTTGCTTGTCTTCTTAGAGTGGAGTCATATCAGTTCTTTATATATTTTGAAGATCAAACCCTTGTCTGAGGTATTATTGGCAAATATGTTTTCCCATAGTTAGTTCTCTTTTCATTTTAATGCTGTTTTCTTCAGCTGTGCAGAAGCATTTTATTCTGATAAAATCCCATAGGTTTATTTTATCCTTGATGTCCTTTGCTCTAGGGGACATATCAGTGAAAATATTGCTACATGGAATGTCTGAGATTTCCTTGCCTATGTTCTCCTGTAGGATTTTAATGGTGTCATGACTTATATTGAAATCTTTTATCCACCTTGAATTTATATTTGTGTATGGTGTAAGTTGGTGATCAAGTTTCTTTTTTTTTTTTTCACATACAGCTGTCCAGCTCTCCCAACACCATTTGAAGAAGAGGGTATTATTACTCCATTTTATGTTACTGCCCCTTCGTCAAATATTAATTGAGCATAGAGACGTGGGTTTATTTCTGGGCTCTCTATTCTGCTCCATTGGTCCATGTGTCTGTTTCTATGCAAGTACCTGGCTGTTTTGATTAGAGTGGCCTTGTAATACACTTTCATATCAGAAATTGTGATCCCTCCTACTTTGCTATTTTTCATTGAAACTGCAACAGCTTTTGAGGTGGTATATGGTTGCATATACATTTTTGAAGTGTTTGTTCTATATCTGTGAAATATGTCATTGGTACTTTAATAGGGATTGCATTGAATCCATAAATTGCTTTGGGTAGTATGGACATTTTGATGATGATAATTCTTCTGATCCACAAACATGGTATCTGTTTCCATTTGTTTGTGTCTTCCTTAATTTCTTTCTTCAGTGTTGTGTTTTCTGAGTATAGGTGTTTTACCTCCTTGGTTAGGTTTATTCCTACGTATTTTATTTTCCTTGTTGCTATATCAAATGAAATATTTTTCCTGTTTTCTGTTTCTGATATTTCATTGTTGGTATATAAAAATGCCCTTGATTTCTGAATATTGATTTTGTATCTTCCTGTTTTGCCAAATTCATTTATTAGGTCAAGCAGTTTTTTTGGTGGAGTCTATAGGATTTTCTATGTACACTATCATGCCATCTGCAAACAATGACAGTTTTGTTTCCTCATTTCCAATTTGGATGCCTTTTATTTCCTTTTCTTGTCTGATTGCTGTGACTAGCACTTGCAATACCATGTTGAATAGAAGTGGTGAAAGTGGACAACCTTGTCTTGTTCCTGACCTTAGCAGGAAAGTTTTTAGTTCCTGCACATTGAGTATGATGTTGGCTGTAGGCCTCCCATATATGGCTTTTATTATGTTGAGTAATGCCACCTCTACTCCCACTTTGCTGAGTATTTTTATCATAAATGGGTGCTTTACCTGTCAAATGCTTTTTCTGCATCTATTAATATGATCATGTGATTTTTGTCTTTGCTTTTATTTATGTGATATATTACATTTATTGACTTGTGAATACTGTATCACCCTTGCATCAGTGGGATGAATCCCACTTGGTCATGGTGTGTGATCTTTTTAATGTATTGCTGGATGCAGTTTGCCAATATTTTGTTGAGGGTGTTAGTGTTTATGTTCATCAGCACTATTAGCCTGAAGATTTCTTTCTTTGTTGTGTCTTTACCTGGTTTTGGGATTAGGATGCTGGTGGCTTCATCAAAAGAGTTTGGAAGTCTTCCATCTTCTTGGATTTTTGGAATAGTCAGTGAAGAATAGGGGTTAGCTTTTCCTTAAATGCTTTGTACAATTCTCCTGTAAAACCATCCAGTTCAGGGCTTTTGTGTATCAGGAGTTTTTGATTACTGCTTCAATTTTGTCAGCTGTTATTGATATGTTTAGGCTTTCTGTTTCTTCTTCATTCAGTTTTGGAAGATTATATTTTTCTAGAAATTTGTCCATTTCACCTAGGTTTTCAAATTTCTTGGCATATAGTTCTTCATAGTAATATCTTACAATCCCTTTTATTTCTGTGATATTAGTTGTAATCTCTCCTCTTTCATTTCTGATTGTGTTTGTTTGGGTCCTCTCTCTCCCTCTCTCTCTCTCTCTCTCTCTCTCTCTCTCTCTCTCTCTCTCTCTCTCTCTCTCTCTCTCTTTTGTGAGTCTGCTTAAAGACTCATCTATTGTGTTTATCTTTTCAAAGAATCATCTCCTGGATTTATTGATCCTTAGAATTGTGCTTTTGGTCTGTATGTAGTTTAATCTTGTTCTTATGTTGGTTATTTCCTTCCTTCTACTTGCTTTAGGCTGTCTTTGTTATTTATCCTCGAGTTCTTGCAGGTGTAGGGTTAGGTTGTCATTTGAAATGTTTCTATCTTTTTAGGTAGGCCTGTATAGCTATGAACTTCCCTCTCAAGACTGCCTTCACTGTGTCCCATAAGTTTTGGGTTGTTGTGAGTTCATTTTCTTTTGTTTCCAGAAACTTTTTGATTTTTTCCTTGATCTCCTTCCTAGCCCATTCATTGTTTAATAGCATGCTATTCAATCTCCATGAGCTTGAGTGTTTTTTAGTTTTTTTCCTTGAGGTTGGTTTCTAGTTTCAGTCCCTTGAGGTCAGAGAAAATGCTTGATATGATTCAAATTTTCTTGAATTCTGTTGAGGCTTGTTTTGTGTCCTATTATGTGGTCTGTCCTTGAAAATGTTCCATGTGCATTTGAAAAGAATATGTATTTTGCTTCTTTGGGATGAAAAGAGCTCTCTCTCTCTAGTCCATTTCATCTAGGGCATTATTCAATGCCACAATATCTTTGTTGATATTTTGTTTGGAAGATCTATCCATTTTTGACAGTGGGGTGTTGAAATCCCCTACTATAATTGTATTGCTGTCAATATCTTTCTTGAAGTCCTCCAGGATTTTCTTTATGTATTTGGGTGCTTCTATGTTTGGTCCATATATATTTACAAAGTTTATGTCTTCTTGGTGGATTCTTCCCCTGAATATTATGAAGTGACCTTCTGGATCTCTTTTTATGGTCCTTTCTTTGAAGTCTATTTCGTCTGATATGAGTATTGCTACTCCAGCTCTATTTTTTCCTGTCTGTTTCCTTGGATTCTTTGTTTCCAGCCCTTCACTTTCAGTCTGTGTAGGTCTTTTGTGCTGAAGTGGGTCTCTTGTAGGCAGCATATGTTTGGGTCATGCTTTCTTATCCATTCAACTCACTGATTCTATGTCTTTTGATTGGAGCATTTAATCCATTTACATTTAAGATTATTATTATTGATAGGTACTTATTCATTGCCTTTTTTTATATCTGAGTGTCTGTGTGTCTCACACTTTTCTTTCCTTTTCTTAAAGCAGTCCCTTTAAGCAGCTCTTGTAGAGTTGGTTTGGTGGAAGTATTCTTTTAGACTTCTTCTGTCTGGGAAGCTCCTTATTGGTCTTCCATTTTAATTGATAACCTTGCTGGGTAGAGTAATCTTGGTTGCAAGCCTCTGGTTCTCATTACTTGGAATATTTCTTTCCATTATCTTCTAGCTTGAAGCAATGGAGCATTTCCATTGAGAAGTCAGCTACCAGCCTTATCGGGCTTCCTTGTATGTTACTTCCTGTTTTCCCTTGCTGCCTTTAAGATTCTCTCTTTGTCTTGGAATTTTGCCATTTCAATTGTGATATGTCTTGAAGTGGGCCTTTTTGTGTTCCTCTTGATTGGGACTTTCTATGTTTCCTGGATTTATGTGACATTTTCTCTAATCAAATTAGGGAAATTTTCCATCATTATTTTTTCAAGCATGCTTTCTATCCCTTGCTCTTCTTCTTCTCCTTCTGGTATCCCTATTATATGGATATTAATTACATTTCATGTTGTCTTGCAGCTCCTTTATCACCTCTACATTCTTTCTGAGTCTCTTCCTTTTCTTTTTTCTTGCTCTATCTGGGTGTTTTTTTCTACTTTATCCTCCAACTCACTGATTCAATTCTCTGCTTCATCCAGCCTGCTTGTAATACCTTCTCATGTGTTTTTTATATTTCTGAGATTTTATTGTTCATTTCTTCCTGGACTTTGTTTATAGTTTCTACTTCCTTTTTCATGCTAATATAGTTCTCACTCAGTTCCTTGTAGTTGCGTGTGAGTCCCTTGAGCACCTTTATAACCATTATTTTGAATTCTGTATCTGATGGTTTGGTTACCTCCATTCCATTTAGCTCTTTTAGTGGGGAGTCTTCCATTCCTTTTGATTGTATGTTTTGTTTTGTTTTTCGCCTCCCCATTTTAAGTGACTCTTTTTGTTTGTTTCTGTAATTCCTGATGTTTCACTTTGGTACCTGTCTTTGTAGGGTGTACTTCTATGGTAAGAAATCATTGGGGTTCCATGATTGGTAATTTTGCTCCCCTTGTCTGGACACCCTAGGTTTGCCCTTTCTTCTCTTTGTGTGGCCTCTCTTGTTGTACTTGGGTTTTTACTGTTTGGTGGTTCCTTTATTGGTGGGTTTTCTCCTCCATCAGGTACACTGATGTTTACAGCTCCCACCTATTCTTGTATGTGATCAGTGGCAGGCGGTAGGCAAAATGGATTAAGACAGCAAGAGATTATTTTATGGGATTTAAAGTACCAGCAAGTAGAGGATAACAGATTCTTTGGATAAGTACAGCATTAACTGATAGTCCACCCAACTAGCCACTTTTTATAACAGGTGAAAGAGACATAAGACTCTTGTTAGAGGGGAGGATGATTGTGAGCTGAATCTAGAAAACAGAGCACTTGTACAAGGTTAGATGATGAGATATAATGAGAGTAAAGGATAGAAAGTAGGTGTAGTGTGAGAGAGAATAGAGTTAACCAGAATGTTCAGGAATAAAGTGATGTGGGCTAAGATCAGGGAGTGATGCCATGTAATATGTCAAATTTATAGAAAAACAATTATTTACAATAGTACTGGAACAACAATAATATGACAAGAAATATATGCTTTGGATAACCAGAATAGAAAGTACCTGATCAAGAGTTTTATGTTATTGGAACATAAAGTGAAGTGAAAGTGAAGTGAAAGAAGGAAAATTAAAATATAATAAAGAGAGAATAAGGAAAACCAGTCAAACAATGCAATTAAAGAGAGAAATAAAACAAGGAAAACTAAACTTAAGGAAGAGAAATAAAAAACATACTAATAAAATAAAAGTGGTAAAAATAATGAAAAGATAATAATAATACACATAAACAATAAAATTCCAGCTCTATGGAATAGCGAAATGACATTTGTCTCAGTTTCTCAGTTTTGGGGATTAGCCTTGTGCTCCCCCTTTTGATCTGTCTCTGGACCCTTCCTAACTCCATGTCTTACTGCCTCACTTGGGGAGAAAAGAAAGGAAAAAAAAAAGAGAGGAGCCAAAAAGAAAAAAAAATAAGTCTCCTGTTGACTTTAAACCCATTCAGTGTTCAGCAAGTTCTGCTGGTCTTCTTGGATGCCACAGGGAAAAGGGAGCTGGGGTTCACTTTTCTCCCTTCCTATGGTTTTGAAAGGATGTGGACCAGGTCTGGGCCAAAATATTCACAGTTTCCCAGCTTCCAGCCCTGACCTTCCATGAGCTTCCAGGCTCAAATCAGCCACCCAGCTGCCTACAATGTGAGCCAATCTCAGGTATGCTATTTTTCTCAGGCAGTCAGTCTTGGGCACGAGGCTCCAATCAGCCTCTGGGCACACAACATGAAACAAGCTGGGCACTCTGTTACACACAGCAACCCAGTCTCTGGGTATGTGGCTGAAATCACCCTTAAGGCAAGCCAGCCACTGCTTGAGAATTCCTTACAAAGGAGTTGTCTACCATTCTTAACAAGTGTATGGCTTTTTGCACAGCCCAACTTTCCAACCAGTCTGGAGACTATCCGAGTCAGGGTCTAACATGGCCCAACTCCTCTCTTTTCCAGGTGTTGCCTGTTACCTCAATTTCTCTGGCACCTGTGTCCCCAGTCCCAGTGGATGTGTACGGTCTCTGTGTGTCTCCCACTTTGCCTATATTCCCCCCAGTGACCCCCAACATCCAGGTCCCTACTGGCGCCAGGCTTCCCTCCCTGCTCTTGTAGGGGAGGGAGCTGGTGGTCTAACTCTCCTCCCCATATCCTGTGGCAGGCTCCAGACTGGGAGTTGCAACAGCCCTGATCCCCGCTCAGATACCAGGGACCTTACTGTCCCAGCACAATCTCCTTTCTGTCTGTTTTTCAACGTCCTCTGCAATTTTTGGTCTCCAAACCTCACACAAGCAGCGATTCCATTAGCTGTTCACTCCTCTCCACAGAAGATCAGCCAGGTGTTCCAGCTTGGCACAGGGAGAACTAGGCTCCACTCCAACCTAACTCGCCACCATCTTCTCAATCCCATGTCTGATTTCTGAAGAGAACTTTATTTCTATGCTTCTCACAACTCTAGAAGTAACAATTACCACACAATCTAGATCAACATAAGCACACCTTCTAAAACATGACCGTGCAAATGGTTGTTTCTGTCCTTCACTATTGTATTCCAATTCTGAAATACAAACATGATTCTGTACTTCAGACTTGTAGTCTCTGCTAATAAGCACTCCCAAATCTCACCTGGTATACACTCAACTTACCTGTGTTGAAACACTGTACTGTGGTTTTGCGAGTGGGACAAGAATGCTGGGAGTGATCAGTAGATCTTCCAATATATACTTTCCACATGAATTCAGACAAATTCCAGGTTTCAAGAAATTTAAACAGTTATTTCACATTACTTTGCTACAATGCCTTTCTGTTTGTGAAACTGTACATTGCCCTAGCCCTAGACATAGCCCTAACCATAGCCCTAGCCCAAACCCTTACCGAAAACATAATCCTAGCCTAAAACCTAACCCTAATCCTAGTCAAAACCTTAACCCTAACCCTAACCAAACCCTAGCCTTAAACTTTACAGAAACCTTAACTCTCAACGTAGTCCTAACTCTAACCCTAATCTTACCCTAACCATAAACATAATCCTAACCTTAACCCAAACCTAACTCTAGCATTAAACCTAAACTTAAACCTAGCCATAAACCCAATTCTAACCCTACCAGTAACCCTCATCCTAACCCAAACCTTAACCTAAACTTAAACCTAACCCTATTCCTAACATTAACACTAACCCAAACCTTGGTCATAGCATTAAACTAACCCTTATCCAAATACTAATCATGAGCCTAAACTTGGCACTAACCATAAATCTAACCCTATCCCAACCCCAATCTTAACCCTAAGCCTAACCCTAAACCTACACCTAACACTAGCCCTAAACCTAAAACCAAACCCTAATCCTAAACCTAACCCTAACCCTAAACCTAATGCTAGTTCTTTCCCAAACCCTAACCAGAAACCTTGTGCTGGCACTAAACCTAAACCTAAACTTAACAGTAACCCCAACCATAGGCGTGAACCTAACTTTAACCCTAATTCAAACCCTACAGCTAGTTGTATCCTTAATGACAAAACTAACCATAAACCTAATACTAACACTGTCCCTAACCCTAATGCTAACATTAACTGTAAGCCTAGCCATAATCCCAACCCTAAACATAAACCTAGCACTAGCCTTAACCATAACCCTAACCCTAGCTCTAAACCTAATGTTAAACCTAGCCCTAATCTAACCCTAAACCTAACCTAACCCTAGCATTAACCCTAGCCTAAAACAAACACTAGCCATAACATAACCCTAATCCTAATCCTAGCCCTAACCTTAACACAAAACCTAAAACTAATGCTAGCCCTAGCCATAAATATAACCTTAACCATAATTCTAACCCAAGCCCTAGCCCTAACACTATGCTAATCCTAACCATAACCTTAGGCCAAACCCTAACCCTAGCACTATCCTTAGTCCCACCTTAAACATAACATCAATCCTAACCTTAACCCAAGGCCTAACCATAACCTAACCTAACCCTAGCACTAGCCCTAACCCTAACCCTAGTACTAGCTTTAAACCTAAACCTAAATGTAACACTAACCCTAAACCTAACCCTAGCCCTAGCCAAAACTCTAACATTAACCTAACCCTAACACAAAACCTAACCATGATTCTAACCCTAGCCCTAACCCTAAACTTATCCCTAGCCATAAAACCCAACCCTAAACCTTACTGTGAGTGTACCTAAGGCCTAACTTTTTCCCTAAACTTAGGCTTAACAGGCCCTTAACCCTAATATGAAACTTAATTATAACCCTCACCCTAAACTTAGACTTAACCCTAATCCTAAACCTAGCTCTTAACCTAACTGTAACCCTAACCCTAACCATAGCCTTAAACCTAACCCTAGCCCTAATCCTAAACCCAAACCTTACCCTAACCCTAACCTAACCCAAGCATTAACCCTAAACCTAAACACAACTCTAGCCATAAACCTAACTCTAACACTAAATCTAGCATAAACCTTAACACTAAACCTAACCTAACCTAAACCTAATCCTAATGCTAACCATAGCACTAACCCTAGCCCTAGATCTGGCCTTAGCCCTAGCCCTACCATAGCCTTAGCCCCAATGCTAACCCTAACACTAACCCTGAAACTATTTCTAACCCTAAGCCTAAACCTATCTCTAAAGCTTACCCTAACTCAAGCCCTAACCCTAACCCTGAATTTAGGCCTATCTTGAACTTTAAACCCATATCAAACCCTAAACCTAGCCCTAGCCCTAACTGAAAACCTAATCATAATCCTGACCCTAAACCTAGTACTAAACTTTACCCTAACCCTAAACCTAACTTGCATCCTACCTTACCCCTGACCAAAGCCCTAGGCCTAAACCTAACCCTAACCTATATTTAACCCTATCCATAACCTTAATCCTAAATATAACCCTAGCATTAACCCTAACAAGGACCATAATCCTGCCCCTAAATCTAACCCTAACCTTACCACTAACCCTAACCCTAGCCCTAACCTTAAAGAAAACTAAGCCTTAACCCTACCCCTAGTGGTAACTTTAACCTAACCCTAACCCTAACCTAATCTTAAAATAACCCTAAACCTAACCCTAGTCCAAACCCTATCCCTCATCCTAGGCCAAACCCCTATCCTAAGCCTAGCCATAATCCTAACATATCAGTCACCCTAGCCCTAACCCTAACTTAATCTAAACCCAAACCCTAACTATGAACACAACTAATGCTAACCTAAGCCTAAGCCCTAACTTTAACTCTAACCATAATCCTAACACTAATGCTGGCACTAGCCCTAATCCAAAACCTAACCATAACCCTTATCCTAACCATAGCCCTAAACCTAACCATAACCCTAACCCTAATCCTAACACTAACCTTAACATAACTGTTACCCTAAACCTAACCTTAGCCTTATCCCTAGTAACCAACCATAACACTAAACCTAGCCCTAGCCCTATTTTAAACCTAAAACTAACTCTAGCAAAACCCTAACCATAGCCCTAAACTTACTCTAACCCTAACCCAAAACCTAGCCCTAGCCCTAACTTTAACCACAACCCTGAACCTAACATGAACCCACACCCTTGATCTATACATACCCTGGCCCTAACCCTAGGCCTAGGCATACAACATACTCCAAACCTAACCCTTACCGTAGACATAGACCTAGACCTAACCCCAACCCTAACACTAACTCTAACCTTAACCATAACTCTAGCCGTGGCAATAAACCTAACCCGAACCCTAGCCTTAGACCTAAACCAAAACATAACCCTACTGTACCCCTAACCTTAAACATAAACAAAGCCCTAGTTCTAACCATAACCTATACCCTAACACTAACCCTAAACCTAGCCATAACCACAACATAACCCTAATCCAAACCCTAATCAAAAACCTAAGCCTAGGCCTAACCCTAACTCTAAACCTATCTAACCCTAATATTAGTCCAAGCCCTAATTATATCTCTAAACCTGATGCTAACCTGAGTCCTAGTAGTAATACAAAACCTAACAATAACCCTAATGCTAACCCTAGACTTAACCCTAATGCTAACCTAACCCTAGAATTAACCCTAAGCCAAACTTAACCCTAGCCATAAATTTACACTAAACCTAGCCCTAGCCCTAAACCCAAACCTAGCCTTAGCCTTAGCCATAGCCCTAACCCTAACCTAACCTTAACTCTAAACCTAAACCTCTTCCTAGTCTTAACCCTAGCACTGGCCTTAACTCTAGATCTGGCCCTTGCTCTAGCCATAAATCCAGCCATAACCCCAGCCCTAACCCAAAATCTAACTTTAACACTAACCCTTCTCTAACCCTAACCATAGCCCTAACTTTAACCTAAAACCTAGCCATAGCTGTAACACTAGCCCAACACCTAATGCTAACCCTATTCTTACACCTAACACTAAATTTAATACTAACCATAACCCTAAACCCAATACTAATTGAATCTTAACGCTAAACATACTCCTAGCACTAAACATACTCCTGACCTTAACACTAACCTTAAACCTAAACCAAACCCTAACCTTAACATTAGCCCTATCCCTCACCCTAACATAATCCTAATACTAAACCTAAACCTAACACTAACTCTAACCCTGTCCCTAACCCTAAACTTAACACAAAAATTAATCCTAGCTCTAGCCCTACAACTAGCACTAACCCTAAATCTATCCCTCACCCTAACCCTAGCCCTAACCACAACCAAATGTAAACCTTAACCCAGCCCTAGTGGTAATCCTAACTTGAACCTAACCCGAATCCTAATCCTAACCCTACCCTAAACCTAACCCTAGACCAAACCCTGAACCTCATTTTAGGCCAAAACTTTACCCTAAACCCAGCCCTAACCCTAACGCTAACCCTAACATAATCCTAATCCAAACATTAACCATGAACATAATCCTAACCCTAAAACTAACCAAACCCTGGCCTAAACCCTAAATTTAATCCTAATCCTAACACCACCCCTAGCCCTAACCCTCACCAAAACCTAACAATAACCCTAACCTTAACAATATACCTGAACCTAAACCTACCCCTACCCCTACCCCTAGCCCTAACGTTAACCTTAACCTTAAACCTAACCCCTAGCTCTGGCCTCAGCCATAGCCTGAGCCCAAGCCTGACCCCTAACTGTATGACTAGCCATAATACTAACCATAACCCTACATTAATCCTAGCCCTAAGCCTACCCTAAACCTAAATCTAATCCTAACCCTAGCCCTAACATTAAGCCCACCTGGAAACCTAACCCTGACCTTAACCCTAACCCTGACACAAGACCTAGCCCTAATCTTCACCCTAGCCTAATCCTTGTTGTGTGTGGGTCACCGGCCAGCAGTGACCACGGAACGCTGTGGATGGCTTGACAATAAACACGCGAGAAATAACAACATGCACAGAGACAAACTAGTTTCTGTGGGGAAGTAGGGATGAAATGGCCACCCCCCCCCAGTGGGGAGCGCGCCGATTTACAGTCCATACCTGCTTTAATTGGGCTCATTTTGCATAATAATTCAGGTAAAGTACAGTACTCATTAGGGGAAGTAAGGAACTACAGAAAACAAAGAACTCTGCTGGTCTATTGAGTTGGGGGTCAAAGAGCTGTAAGACTGAGGAACAAAATAACTTCCTCCTAAGACCCTTCTCATTCAACTGAGAGCATTCTAAACAAAGAAGGTTTCACAGTAATTTACATGTTCTTTCTTAGGCCTGATCACCCCGGGAAATCCGCACTTCTCAGTACTGAGCTGTACTACCCTGTCATTGTTTCAGGCTTAGGTGGAGCAAGGGAACTAAGGCAACTGAGAGATAAGGAGATTTTCTTCCAGACGCTGAGAACTCAGGCTATGTCAGAGCCGAGGAGCGAGGGTCCATCACCCCCCTTTTGCTGCAGCCCCCCAAGTCCTTCTTTTGGGGGGGGCCTCCCAAAGTGATCGTGCCTGGCTTAGGTCGTTCCCCCCGTGGGGAATCTTACCCGTCTTTGGCTAACCGACCAAGCTTTTTGGGGTTCAGTTATGAATAAAGCAGCAGAAGCAGCATTCCTGCCAGGAAGATAAGCTTTTATCTCCTTGCCGGCTTACAGTTCCAAGGGCATTCCCTTAGCCTTAGCCTAGGCGGGGGTTTCAGCTTCTGATACCAGTCAGGGCGGTTCCCAACAAATCCTAAACCTAACTGTAATCCTAACTGTAGCCCTTGCACTAATCCTAATCCTGGGCCTTGCCTTAACCATCAGTGTAACTCTAAACCTACGTCTAGCTGTAACCCTAAACCTAAAACTAGCCCTAACCCTAGCCCTAGACCTAAAAATAAACCAAACCCTAACCCTATCCCTAAACTTTATCCTACACTTACCCTAAACCTAACACTAGCCCTAACTCTAACCCTAACCATAATCCTAGCCCTAGCCCTAAAACTAACTATAAACCTTAACCTAAACCTGGCCCTAGCCCTAACCCTAAAACTAACCCTAACCCTAAACCTAAACCTAACCCCAGCCCTAGCTGAACACTAACACTAACACTAGTGCTAGCACTAAACCTAAACCTAAACCTAAACCTAAACCTAAACCTAACTGTAACCCTAATAGTAACTCCAACCCTAACCCTATGGGTATACCTAACTTTAACCCTAATTCAAACCCTATAGCTAGTCCTATCCCTAATGCAAAAACTAACCATATCCCTAATCTTAACACTAGCCCTAACCCTAACACTAATACTAACTGTAACCCTAACCCTAAACTTAATGCTAAACATAGCCCAAGCCATAACCCTAACTCTAAACCTAAACTGACCCCTAACCCTAAATTTAGCCCTAACCCCAACCCTAGACCTAACCTAAATCTAAACCTAACCCTAACCTTAAGCCTAACCCTAGCACTAACCCTAATCCTAAAACTAACCCTAACACCAACACTAACCCTAAATATGTCCTCAGCCCTGACTCTAATCCTTACCCTAGCCCTAGCCCTAGCCCTAAACCTAAGCCTAAACCTTGCCCTAAGCCTAAACCTAAATGTAAACCTAGCCCTAGCCCTAACCGTCATCTTTTTAAAAATTATTTTATTGTTATTCAATCACAGTTGTCTGCATGTACCTCCCACCACTCTCCCACCCCAGCCATTCCATCCTCCCTCCCCTGCTTCCACCACTCTTAGTTTTGTCCATGTGTCCTTTATAGTTGTTCCTGAAGACCCTCCACCATTTACCCCTATTGTTCCCTCCGACCTCCCCTCTGGTTACTGTCAGATTGTTCTTAATTGCAATGTCTCTTGTTATATTTTGCTTCCTGGTTTGTTTTGTTGATTAGGTTTGCAGTTAAACGTGAGATCATATTCTAACCATAATCTTACCCTAACCATAAATGTAAACCTAGACCTAGCACTAAACATAACCTTAACTATAACCCTAAACCTAACCCTATCCCTAACCCTATCCCTAACCCTAAAACTAGCGAAACTACAGCATAACCCTAACCCAAAATCTAACCTTAACACTAACCTTTCTCTAACCCTAACCTTAGCTCTAACTTTAACCTTAACCCTGGCCTTAGCTGTAACAGTAGCCTAACACTAACCAAAACCCTACCTCTGGCTATAGTACTATCCCGAATGCTAAAACTAACCCTAACCTTAACCTTAGCCCTACCCCTAACCCTAACCTAAGCCCTAAACCTAACTCCAGCTCTAAACCTAACCAAAATCTAACCTTAACACTAACCCTTCTCTAAGCCTAACCCTAGCCCTAACTTTAACCTTAACCCTAACCCCAGCTGTAACACTAGCCAAACCCTAACCCAAACCCTCATCCTAAATCAAACCCTAAACCTGTCACTAACAATAACCCTAAAACGAATACAAACCAAATCATAATGCTAAACATAATCCTAGCTCTAAAGCTAACCCTAACCCTAACATAACCATAATCCTAACCCTAAACCTAACACTAACCCTAACCAAACAGTAATCCGAGCCCTAACAGTAACCCTAACCCCAACCCTAACCTTAACCCTAACCCTCAACCTAGGTATAGCCTTAATTTGAAGCCTAAATCAAACTCTAAATCTAGCCCTGGCCCTAAACAAAAAACCTAATCATAACCCTAACACTACTACTAAACCTCACTCTAACCCAAAACCAAACTCTAAACCTACCTTAAACTTTACCCTAGCCCTAGCCGTAATCCTAACCCTAAACCTAATTCTAACCCTAACCCTAACCCTAACCTTAACTTTAAACCTAACCCTAGCATTAACACTAACAATAATCCTAACACTAGCTCTAGCCCTAAATCTAATCCTTACCTTAACCCTAGCATTAGCCCTAAACTTAACCAAACATAAACCTTAACCTAGCTCTAGCAATAACCCTACCCTAAACCTAACCCTAATCCTAATCCTAACCCTACCCTAAACCTAACACAAAACCTAACATTCATCCTAGGCAAAATCCTTACCCTAACCACAGTCCTAACCCTAATACTAACCCTAATCTTAGCCCTTACCCTAACCTAATCCAAAACCAAACCCTAACCATGAACACAGCTAACTCTAAAGTTAACCCAACCCTAGCCTAAGCCCTAACTTCAACCCTACCCCTAACACTAATGCTAACCTTGGCCTAAGCACCCATCCGAAATCTAACCATAACCCAACTCTATAACTACCCCTAAATCAAAATCAAATCTTAACCATAGCCCTAACCCTAAAACTAAACCTAACCCTAGCCCTGCCTCTAACCCTAACTCTTGTCATAGGCATAGCCACAACCCTACCCTAACACTAAACCTTAACCTAAACTAGCCTGATACTTTACTCTAAACTTCTACCTTACCCTAATGCTAACCCTAAACCTAACACTAACCCTAACCCTAATCATAACCCAAACCCCTACACTAAGTTCAACCAGAAACCTAACCCTGACCCTAACCTGAATCCTAACCCTGACTATCCCTAGCCCTAATCTTAACCCTATCCCTAATTCTAACCTTATTCCTAAACCTACCCCTGGCCTTAACCCTAATCCTAACCCTAATCCTAACTCAAACCCTACCAATAACCCCCCACCAAAACCTAACACTGGCCATAAACTTAACCCTAAACCTAATCTTAGCTCCTGCACTAAACCTAACCCCAGGCCTTGCCCTAACCATAACCCTAACTCTAAACCTAGACCTAGTACAAACCATACACCTAAAACCAACCCAAACCCTAACCCCATCCCTAAACCTTACCCTATACTTACCCTAAACCTAACACTAGCCCTAGACCTAGCCCTAGTTCAAAACATAATGCTAGCCCTAGCCCAATCCCTAACCTTTAACCTAAACTTAACCCCAGCCCTAGCCCTGGCTGTAAAACAAAACATGACCATAACCATAATCCTAAACTTAAACATAAACCTAGCCCTACCCCTAACCATAACCTTAGCCCTAACACTAACACTAATCTTAAACCAAACCCTAACCCAAACACTAACCATAAACCTAGCCATAACTACAACCTAACCCTAACCAAAAACCTAAGCCTAGACCTAACCCTAAACCTAAATGTAACCCTAAACCTACTCAAGATAAAACTATAACCCTAAACCTAATGCTAACCAAAGACTTACCACTAATACAAAAATCTAACCATAACCCTAACCTTAACTCCAGACTTAACCCTAACCCTAACCTAACCCTAGAATTAAACTTAACCTAACCTAACTAACCTAACCATAATCATAAACCTAAAACTTAAACTAGCCCTAGCCCTAACCCTAAACCTAACCCTAACCCTATCCCTAGACCTTAAACTAATGCTTACCCTAACAGAGCCCTAGTCCTAACCATTAACGCTAAAACTAAACCTAACCCTAGTCCTAACCCTAAACCTAATCATACTGCAATCCCTAACCCTTACTCTACCCATATCTGATTTCTGAAGAGAACTTTATTTCTATACTTCTCACAACTCCAGAAGTAACAGTTACCACACAATGTAGAAAAACATAAAACATGACCATGCAAATGTTTGCTTCTGTCCTTCAGAATCGTATTCCAATTCTGAAATACAAACATTATTTTGTATTTCAGAATTGCAGCCTCTGCTGATAAACACTCCCAGATCTCACCTAGTATACATTCAACTTAGTGTGTTCAAACACTGCACTGTGGCTTCTGATCAGGGCAAGAAAGCTGAGAGTGGTCAGTAGATCCTCCAACATATATTTTCCACATAAGCTTAAACAACTTCCAGATTACAAGAAATTTAAGATAGTACTTTCAAGTTACTTCACTACAATGCCTTTTTGTCTTTGAAACTACATTGCCCTAGCCCTAGACCTAGCCTCAGCTACAACCCTAGCCCAAACCTGAACCCAAACCTAACCCTAGCCAAAAACCTAACACTAATCCTAGCCCTAGCCCTAACCCTAAATTTAACCCTAGCATTAACCCTAACCCTAAACCTAAACCTAAAATAACCACAACTCAAACCTACTACTAAGCTAATCCTAACATTAAACCTAATACTAGCTCAAAACCTAACCCTAATTCTAACCCTAAGCCTAGCCCCACATTAACCATAACACTAACCCTAGCACTATATTTAACTCTAACCCTAATCCTAGCCCTAAACTTACTCTAAACCTAAGGCTACCATCAAACTTAGTCTTCTTTCTAGCCCTAAACCTAAACTTAAACCAAAACCTAACCTAGCCCTAACCCTAACCCTAACTGTAATCCTAACCTTAACCCTGTTGCTAGCCTTAGCCCTAAACTTAACCTTAACCCTAACCCTACCTTGACCTAATCTTATCCACAGCCCTAGCCCTAGCTCTAGTGCTAGCCCTAACTCTAACCCTAACCCTAACCTTAAAACTAAACATAACCCTAATGCTAACTTTGTCCCTAAACCTAACACTGGCCCTAAACCTAAACCTAAGCCTAACCCAAACCATAACCTTAGCCCTATACCCAGACATAGCCCTAGCCCTAAACATAACCCTAAATACAAATCTAACCCTAACCCTAGCCCAACCCCTAAACCAAGTCCTCATCCTAGTTCTAAACCTAACCATAACCATAACACAAGCCCTAACCATACACTAAACCTATCCCTTACCCTATCCCTAGATGTAACCCTAACCCTAAGCCTAATCCTAGCCCTAAGCATTGCCCTAACCCTAATCTTAACTCTAACACTAAACCTAACACTAGTCCTAACCTTCACACTGACCCTACCCTAATCCTAGAGCTAGCCCTTATCCCACCCCTAAACATATCCCTAACACTAGCGCTATACTAGTCCAAATCTTAGCCATAACCCTAGCCCTAACCACAGATGTAACAATAGCTCTGACCCTAACATGATCCCTAACGCAATACTTAGCCTTAACCCGAACCTGTTAGGGGTTACTCTAACTGTAACCATAGCTTTTATAATTAATCAAACCCTGGACTTTGCATTCCTCCTACCTTAATTCTAACAATAGACCTAGCCCTGTTCTAACACTAAGCCTTGCCTTAGGCCTATCCATAACTCTAACCCTGCCCCTAACCCTAAACCTAACTCTAACCGAAGCTATAGCCCTAGCCTTAACCCTCACCCTAATCCTAACCCCAAACCTATCCATAACCCTAAACTTAACCTTACCCCTAACCCTAGCCCTAGCCCTAACCAAATCCTACCCTTACAATTACTCCAAGTCCTAAATCTACCCTAACACTAACCTTAACACTAAATCTAATCCTAACCCTTGTCCTAGCCTTAAACCTAAACTTAAACCTACCCCTAACCTTAACGCCAATCATAACTCTCACATGAACTCTACCATCACCATAGCACAAACCCTAACCACATCCCTATCCCTAAACCTATCTCTAACCCTAACCCTAAACTTAACTCTAAACCTATCCTTAAAACTACCCACAGCCCTACCACTAATCCTAGACCTAACCCTAATCCTAAACCTAACTAACTCTATACCTAGACATAGGTTTAACCCTAGCTCTAGCCCTAGGCCTGGGCCTATCTCTAGTCCTCTCCCTAATCCAAACTATAAACCTAACACTAGTCCTAACACTAATCCTAAACCTAATCCAGGCCCTGACTCTAAAACAAACCTAACCCTAGCCCTATCCACAACAATAACCCTAAACACAACACTAGCCCAACCCCTAAAACTAACCTTTACCCTACCCAAATCCTAAGCCTAACCCTAACCCTAATTCTAACTATAATACTAACCCTAACCCTAACTCTAATCCTAACACTAAACTTAATCCTACCCCCAATCCTAACTCAAATCTTAATCCTAACCTTAATCCTTAACCTAGAGCTAGCCCTAAACTAGCCCTAACCCTACACTACACTTTGCCCTAGACATAGCCTTAGCCCTACCGATGACCCTAACCCTAACCCTAAACCTGGCTATAATCCCATCCTGAAACTTAACCTGTACCCTTATCCTAGCTTCAAACCTAACCTTAGTCCTAGATTTAGTTCAAAACCTAACCCAAAACCTAGACCTAGCCCTAACTCTAACCTTACCCTAATCCTAGCCCTGGCCCTAGCCTTAAACATAACACTAACCCTAGCCCTAACCCTAATGCTAACCCTAAATATAACCCTACCCCAACCCCTAAAACTAACCCTATGTCTAGCCCAAACCCTGACCCTAAACCTAGCCCTAATCATAGTTGTCACCCTAGACCTAAAGTTATACCTAATCCTAGTCCTAAAAAGAGTCCTGACCATAACCCTATCCCTAATATGATCCCTCTTCCTACCCATAACCATAGACCTATCATAGCCCTGAACCTATACCTACCTAGGCCTAACCTTAGCCCTAACCTAACCCTAAACATAACCTTAGCCCTAACACTAATGAAACCCTAGCCCTTGCCTTCATCTTAACCCTAATTCTAAGAATAGACCTATCCCTTAACTTAACTCTAAACCTAGCCTTAGCCATAGCCCTAACCCTAACATTGCCCCTAACACTAACCTTAATCTTGGCCGTAACCCTAACCCTAACTATAATCCTAGGCATTGTCCTAGCCCTAGCCCTAGTCCTAAACCAAGCCCCAGACTAACACTAACCCAAGCCCTAGCCCTGAAACCATTTCTAGCCCTAGCCCTAGACTACATCCTAGCCCTAGCCATATCCTAACTCTAATACTAACCCTATCCCTAGCCCAAAATCTAACCTTTTCCTTAGCTGTATCCATAGCTGTTGCCTAGACCTAGACCTAGTCCTAGCTGTAACCTTAACCCTAATCTCAAACCTAACCTAACCTAGTGCTAGTCCTAGCCCTAACAGTTATCATAACCCTAGCCCAAGCCCTAACTCTATCCTAACCCTAGCCCTAGCCCTAGAACTAACCCAATCTGAAACCTAAACCTAAGCCTAACCTTAATCCTAACATAATGCTATGCTAACACTAACCCTAACCCTGGCCCTAGCCTTAACCCTAAACTTAATCCTACCCCAAATCCTAACTCAAATCCTAACCTTGGCCCCAACCTTAACCCTAACTTTAGCCCTAATGCTATACTAGCACTAGCCTTAACCCTAGTGCTAGCCCTAAACCTAACCCTAATGCTCACCTTAGATCTAAACCTAACCCTAAACGTGGACATTACCATAATCCTAACACTACTGTAACATTAGATTCAGCATTAACCCTGACTTAAACATATCCCTAGCCTTTTCCATACCCCTAATCCTAACCCTATCCCTATCTCTAGCCCTAGCCGTAGCCTTACCCTAACCCTAGCCCTAAACTTGACCTTAACCCTATCCCTTCTCTAACTCTAGCCCTAGCCCTAACCCTAACCTAAACCATGACACAAACCCTTGCCACCACCTTAACCATAATGCTAACACTAAAACTAGCCCTATGCCTAATCCTAACCACAACCATAATCTCAAACCTAACCATCGATTTAACCCTAACCCTACCAGTAACCCTAACCCCAACACTAGTGTTAGCCCTAGCCCTCACACTAAACCAAACTGTAGCCTTAGCCATTGCTCTAGTCCTAGCCTAACCTTAACCCTAGATTTACACTTAGTCCTAACCCTAAACCTACCTCTAACCTAACTCTAATGCAAACCCTAACACTAAACCTAGACCTAACCTTAACCCTAACCCTAACCCTAACCTTCACTCTAACTCTAAAACTAATCCTAACCTTAGCCCTGGTCCTAAACCTAAATCTAAATCTCAACCTAGCCCTACCCCTATCCCTAAACCTACTCTGAACTCTAGCCCTACCCTAAATTAACACTAACACTACCCTAACTCTAACCCTAACCCTAAATCTAAACCTATCCTTATCCCTATCTCTAGCATAGATCTAACTCTAACCCAAAATCAAACCCTGACACTAACCCTAGCCCTAGCACTAACCCTAAACATAATCTTAATCCTAACCCTAGCCCTAGCCCCAGCTCTGCCCTAATCCTAACCCTGGTCCTTGCCCTCACCTTAAACCTAAACATAACACTAGCCCTAGACCCAGCTTTAACCCTAATAATAATGCTAAACCCATACCTAAACCTAGCTCTATGCCTAAACCTACTCTAGCTCTATCCCTAGCACTAGGCCAGCCCTAACCGTAAACCTAACCTAACCCTAACACAAACCATCCCCTAGCACTAGCCCTAGTAAAAACCCTAAACCAAACTCTAAGCCTAACTGTAATCCTATCCCTAGCCATAGCCCTAACCCTCGCACTATTCCTAGACCTAGCCCTAAACCTATCTGTACCCTTATCCTATCTCTATACCTAACCCTAGCCCTAGCCCTAACCCTAGCCCTAGCCCTAACCCTAACACTAACCTTAACCCTAACCCTAACCTTAATCCTAACCATAACCTGAAACCTAACACAGACCCTAACCCACACATTAATCCTGACTCTAAACCTAACCCTAAACCTAAACCAAACCCTTAACCTAGACCTAGCCCTAAGCCTAGCCATAATCCTACACTATCCTGAACCCTAGTCATAGCCTAAGCCTTAACCATAACCCTAAACCTAACCCTAATGCTAATCCTAACCCTAACCCTAAACCTAACATTGACCCTAACCTTAACACTGGCAATAAACCTATCCTGAAACCTAACCCTTAAACTTATCCTACCCTCAGCCTTAACCCTAGTCTTAGTCTTAGTCCTAAACCTAACCCTAAACCTAGCCCTAAACCTAACCCTAAACATATCCCTAACCTTGCCCTAATCCTAGAACTGACTGTAACTGTAAACATAGAACTAACCCTAGTCCCAACCCTAACACTAACCCTAAACACAACCTTAGCCCATCCCCTAATGCTAACCCTATACCTAGCCCAACCCCTAACCATAACCCTAGCCATACTCATAACCCTAGACCTAAAGCTATCTCATATCCTAATCCTAGCCAGAGCCTTGACCGTAACCCTATCCCTAATACTATCCTTAATCCTAACTGTAAACCTAACCATAGCCCTACTGCAGCCCTTAGCCTAAACCAATACCTAGCCCTAAGCTTAGCCCTAATTTAACCCTACCCTAACCCTAGCCCTAACACTAATGAAACCCTGAGCCTTGGCTCCATGTTGACCCTAATTCTAACAACAGACATATCCCTTCACCTAACACTAAACCTAGCCTTAGCCATAGCCCTAATACTAACCTGACCCTAACCCTAACCCTAACCCTAACCCTAGCTGTAACCCTAACCCTAATCCCAGCCCTTCTCCTAACCCTAGTCCTAGTTGTAAGCCTAACACTAAACCTAACCCTAGCCCTACCCCTAAATCCAGCCCTAGCCCTAGCACTAAACCAAGCCATAACCCTACCCATATCTGAACTCTAACACTATCCCTATCACCAGCCCAAACTCTAACCCTTCCTTAGCAGTATCCCTAGCCATTGCCCTAGCCCTAGCCACAGCCATAACCCTAGCCATAATCTTACCATAATCCTAAAATTAACCTTAACCTAGAACTAGCTGTAGCCTTAACACTTATCCTAACCCTAGCCATAGACTTACACCTAGTCCTAACCCTAACCCTAACTCTAACCCTAAACATAGCCTAACTCTAAATCTAAACATTACCCTACCCTGATCCCTAGCCTAGTTCTAACCCTAACCCAAAACCTAACCCTGACACTAACTTTAACCCTAGCACTTGCCTTAATCCTAATCCTAGCCCTAGATCTAACCCTACACTAATCCTTACCCTGATCCTTGCCCGAACCGTAAAATTAACCATAACTCTACCTCTGGCCCCACCCTAACCCTAGTGGTAATTCTAACCCTAACTCTAAACACAATCCTAGCCTGAAACTTAGCCCTAGCCTTAGCTCTAGCCCTAGCTCTAATCCTCAACCTAACCCCAACCCTAGCCCTAACCTCAGCCCTAAAAATTACTGTAACCCTAATCCTGACATAAAGCATAATCTTAGCTCTCAACCTAACACTAACCCTAACCTTGGTCCTAACCCTAGCCCTTGCCCGAGCACTAGCCTTAGCCCTATCCCTAACACTAAATCTAAGTTAAACCCTAATCCTAACCGTTACCTTAACCAAACCCTAAACCTAACCCTAAACCTAGCCTTAACCCTAACACTAACCATAAATCTAACCCCAAACATTACCATAGACTTAACCCTAACTCTAACCATAACCATAGTGCTACAACTAGACATAGCCCTAGCCTGACACTAAGCATAATCCTAACTCTCAAACTAACATTAACTTTACCCTAAACTTAGTGCTAGCCCTAGTCCTAACACTAACCTAAACCTAGCCTTAACCCTAACCCTAACCCTGACCCTAGCCATAGCCCAAACCCTAAACCTAGCAACCCCACTAAACCTAACCCAATACCTAACCCTAGTGCTAGCCTAGACCTAGCCCTAACCATAACCCTAGCCAGAGCCCTAGCACTAAGCCTAGCCATAACCCTAACCCTAACCTTAACACTAGCCCTAACCCTAGCAGTAGTCTTAACAATAACCCTAACCTAGAACTTAGCCCTAAACCTAATCCTAACCCTAAACATAACCATAGGCCACCTAACCGTAAACTCAAACCTATCCTTAACCCTCACCCTAAACCTAGTCATAGTCTTAGGTGTGACCATAACCCTAACCCTAACCCTAACCCTAGTGCTACACCAAGCACTAACACTAACCCTAATCCTAGCCGTTGCCCTAACCCTAACCATAGCCCTAACAAAACTTGATCTTAATCCTATAACTTGCCATAACCCTAAACTTAACCCTAACCATAACCCAAACCCAACCCCAACAATGGCCCTAGCCCTAACCCTAGCAATACATCTAGCCCTAGCACTAAACCTTACCATGACCCTAACTTTAACCCAAACCATAACCCTAAACCTAGCCCTAGACCTACCTGTAGCCCTAAGACTAAACAGAACCCTAGCCCTGCCCCTAGCCCTAACTATAAGCCTGAACCTAACCCTACCCCTAGCCCTAGCCTTAACCTTAACCCTAACCTTAAACCTAACCCTAACCCTAGACTTAACGCCACCCTAACTTTAACCCTATCCCTAAACATAACTGTAACCCTAACCCCAACCCTAGTCCTAATGCTAACCTTAACCCTAGCCCTACCTAAACCTGGAACTAACCATACTCCTAACTAAATTCTACCCTTAAACCAAAACTAAACCTCACCCTGTACAAACAAACCTTAACCCTTTCCCTGATCTTTTAAAATATATTTTATTGATTATGCTATTACAGTTGTCCCATTCCCCATTCATTCCACCCTGCACACCATCTCCTACCCACAATCACCCCCTTTAGTTCATGTCCATGTGTCATAAGTTCTTTAGCTTTTACACTTCCCATACTATTCTTGCCCCCCATCTACTTTCCACCTACCATCTATGCTACTTATTCTCTGTATCTTTTCCCCCTCTCCTCCTCCCACTCCCCTGTTCTAACCCTCCAAGTGACCTCCATTTCTGTGGTTCTGTTCCTGTTCTAGTTGTTTGCTTAGTTTGTATTTTGTTTTTGTTTTAGGTGTGGTTGTTAATAATTGTGAGTATGCTGTCATTTTACTGTACATGTTTTTTATCTTCTTTTTCTTAAATAAGTCCCTTTAACATTTCATAAAATAAGGGCTTGGTGATGATGAACTCCTCTAACTTGACCTTATCTGAAAAGCACTTGATCTGCCCTTCCATTCTAAATGAAAGCTTTGCTGGATAGAGCAATCTTGGATGTAGGTCCTTGCCTTTCATGACTTCAAATACTTCTTTCCAGCCCCTTCTTGCCTGTAAGGTCTCTTTTGAGAAATCAGCTGACAGTCTGATGGGAACTCCTTTGTAGGTAACTGTCTCCTTATCTCTTGCTACTTCTAGGATTCTCTCCTTCATTTTTATCTTGGCTAATGTAATTATGGTGTGCTTTGGTGTGTTCCTCCTTGGGTCTAACTTCTTTGGGACTCTCTGAGCTTCCTGGACTTCCTGGAAGTCTATTTCTTTTGTCAGATTGGAGAAGTTCTCCTTTATTATTTGTTTAAATAACTTTTCCACTTGTTGCTCTTCTTCTTCTGGTACCCCTATAATTCGGCTTTTGGAACATTTAAAGATGCCCTGGAAGTTCCTAAGCCTGTCCTCATTTTTTTGAATTCTTGTCTCTCATTCTGTTCTGGTTGAATGTTTCTTTCTTCCTTCTGGTCCACTCCATTGATTGGAGTCCCAGCTTTCATTCCATCACTATTGGTTCCCTGTGCATTTTCCTCCATTTCACTTAGTGTAGCCTTTATTTTTTCATCTAATTTGTGACCAAAATCAACCAATTCTGTGAGCATCCTGATCACCAGTGCTTTGAACTGTGCATCTGATAGGTTGGCTATCTCTTCATCACTCAGTTGTATTTGCTGTGGAGTTTTGATCTGTTCTTCTGTTTGGGCCGTTATTTTTTTTGTCCTGTCATACCTGTTACATAGTGAGGGGCAGAACCTTAGGTGTTCACCAGGGTAGGTCAACCCAGTCACTGGGTTGTGATGTTATATGTGGGGGTGGAGTCCAAGAAGGAACAATGGTGCTTGCTCTGCTCTCTGTCAGCTTTCAGTCCCTTCTGCTGCTTCCCCCAAGCAAACTGGGCCTTTCTGGTGCTGAATCCCATGTGGGTGAGCTTATGTACATTCTAGAACCCTGTGGGTCTCTCCAGCAAACTCTCCTATGAGGCACAGGGGAGTCTCTCCCTGTGCCTCAACCCCCACAGGTGTTTTCAATCAGTGATTTGAGGCTTTATTTCCTGGAGCTGGGACCCTGGATTGCTTGGTCTAATTCCCCAGTTTTGCCTGGTTTATCAGCATGGGAATGTGGGACCACTGGGTCAGCCAGCCGCCTTTTGCACAATGCCTCGCTCCACAATCACCACCTCGCTGGGTCTGCCTGTTGCCACCCTGCGCCCAGGGTCTGTCAGTGCTGCCTGTGCACCCAAGGTCCACCTGTTGCTGTCTTACGTGCCCAGAGTGCCTTGTAGGCCCAGTGCCACCGCTTTTTGTGCCATGACCCCTCTCCGCCTGCCATTGGACTCCACCCTGCTTAGCAGTCTGGATGAATGTGTCTATTTTAACTCCTTGGTTGTCGGACTTACATATAGTTCAATTTTATGTCAGTTCTGGTTGTTATTTTGTTTCTAAATTGTTGTACTTTTTTTGGTTGTGCAAGGAGGCACAGTGTGTCTACCTATGCTTCCATCTTGGCCAGAAGTCTCAACCCTATCCCTAACCTTAACACTAATGTTAAACCTAACCTTATCTCTACTCCTAACACTTCCCTCAAACTTAACCCTAGTCCTAGGCCTAATCCTAACCCTAAAACTAGCCCTAATCATAGCCCTAACCCTAAACCTATCCTAGCTCTAAACTCAACCCTAATCTTAAGCCTCTTCTTAACACTCTCCCTAATCCTAAACCTAACCCAAACCCTCAACCTAACCCAAATACAAAGCCTGACCTTCACCATAACTCCTAAACCTAACCCTAACAGTTACCCTAGCCCAAGCCCTGACCCTAGGCCTAGCCATAGACCTAGCAATAGCCCTAGCCCTACCCTATGCTTAACCCTATCCTGAAAACTAAAGCTAATCCTAACTGTAAGCTAATTCTAAAGTTAATCCTAACTCTAACAGTACCCCTAACAATAACTCTCGCCCTGGCCCTAAACCTAACCCCAGTGCTAAACCTAACCCTAGCCCTAACTCTACACTAGTCCTAGCCTTAGTCCTAGCCCTAACTGTAATCCTAACCATAACCCTAGCCCTAACCTTAACCATAACATTGGTATAATCATAACACTATCTGTAACCCTAGCCCCATCCCTAACTTAACCCTAACCCTAACCCTAGCCCTATCACTAATCCTACCCTAACCCTAACACTTACCTTAACCCTAAACCTAACTCTACATTTATTCTTAACCCTAATGCTAACACTAACTCTTACTCTAGCCCTAGCCCTAGGCCTAGCCATAAATCAAACCAAAACACTAACTCTAACCATACCCCTAAACCTAACCCTGCCCTAGCTCTAGACCTAGCCTTAGCCTTAGCCCTATCCCTAGCCCTAACTCTAAACCTAACCATAGCCCCAGCCCTAGCCCTAGTCTTAACCCTAAACATAAACCTAAACATAACCCTAACCATAGCCCAAGCCATATTTATCCTTAAAATTAACCCAAACCAGAGCCCTAGCCATAATCCAAAACCTAACCCTCACCCTAGACCAAGGGTGTCAAATTCATTTTCAGTGGGGGCCATGTCAGCCTCACTTTTGCCTTCAAATGACCAAAATAATTTTAGGACTATTAGATATAAATGTAACTGTTCCTTAACTGTTAAGGAGTTGAAATTACATTAGCCCTTTGAAGGCAACTGCGAGGCTGATGTGGCCTGAGGGGAAAATGAGTTTGACACCCTTGCCCAAGACTAAACCCAAACCTTAATCCTAAACATAATGCTAACTCTAACCCTAACACTAACACTAATCTAACCCTAATGCTAAACCTAAACCTAGTCTAAATATAACCCTAACCTTAAACCTAACCCTAGCCCTAATTGAACCATAACACTAACCCTACCCCTAGTCCTAACTCTGACACTAACCTAAGTGTAAAATTAACCCTATGCATACACCTAACCCTAAACTTAACCCTAGTGCAACCACTAAACTTAACCAAATCCTTAACCTAAATCCTGATCTTATTCACAGCCTTAACCTTGACCATAACCCTAACTCTAGCTCTAAATCTGACCCTAAACCAAACCCTAACACTAGCCCTAGTCTTCATCCTAACCTTAACCTTAACCATAGCCCTAGCATAACCCTAACCTAAACCTAATTATAAACCTATTCCAAGCCTTATTTATCCCTAAACTTAACCCTAATCTGAACTCTACACTTAATCCAAAATCTAAACCTAACCCTAGATTTCACCCTAAACCTAACCCTAATACTAATCTAACCCTAAGGCTAAACATAAACCAAACCCTAAGCCTAAACTTATACCTAATCACTACCCCAGCCTTAATCCTAACCATAACCTAAACCTGACCCTAATCCTAACCCTAACCCTAGTTCTAACCTTCACCCTAACATTATCCTGAACCTTAGCACTAGCTGAAACCCTAACCTAAAGCAAAACCTAACCCTAGACTTAACCCTAACCCTAATCCTAACCCTAACCATACACTAAACTTATCACTAACCCGTACCTTAACCCTCATTCTAGCCCAAACCCAAAGCCTAACCATGAACCTAACCTTACTAGCACTCACCCTACCCTAACATTAAATCTAACAAAAACCCTAACCCCAACCCTAACTTTGTCAGAAAACCTAACCCTAACCCCATGCCTAGCCCTAGCCCTAGCCTGCACCCTAAACCTAACTCTAGCCCTAATACTAAACCTAACTCTAGCAATCATGTGAACCCTAAACCTAACCCTAACCCAAAACTTAACACCACCACTAAACCAGTCCTGTCCTAGCACTAGCCCTAAAATTAACCTACCACTAAACCTAACCATAGTCTTAGTCTTAACTGTATCCCTGGCCTTAGCCCTAGCCCTAAACCTAAACCTAACCATAACTCTAACCCTTACACTAACTCTAACTCTAACCATAACACTAGCCCTAACCTTAACCCTGAACTTGTGCTTGCCCCTAGCCCTAGCCATAAGCCTAACCTAACCTAACCCTAAACCTAGACCTGACCCTAACCATTACCTTATCCTAACCCTACCTTAAAGTTATTCCTACTCAAAACCCTAACACTTACCCTAGCCCAACTTTAACACTAAATATAACCCTAGACCAACACCTAAGACTAACCATAACTCTAACCCAAAACCTAAACATAAAGCTAAACTTAGCCTTAACACTAACCCAAACTCCAGGCCTAAACCTAACCATAAACCAAACTTTACCCTAGCCTAGCCATACCCATAATCCTCCCCCTGCTCCTAGCCCTAACCTGAACCATAAGATTGACACTAACCCTAGCCATAGCCCTAAATTTAACCCTAACCTAACGCCAAAACTAACCCTAGCCCCAGCCCTAATTCTGACACTAACCCTTGTGCTAGACCTAAGCCTAACCTAAACCTAATCCTAGACCTAACACTAGCCTGAATCCTAACTCTAGCCCTACACTAAACCTAACACAAGCCCAAACCTTAACCCCAACCTCAATCTTAACCCTAGCCCTAGACATAACCCTAACCTAAACCTAAACCTAATCCTAGACATAACCCTAACCCTTTCCAAACCTTAACCCTACATTAAACCTAACACTAGCCCAAACATTAACCTTCATCGCAATCCAAACCCTAAACCTAACTCTAGCCCTAACCCTAACAAAAACCCTACACCTAGCCATAACCCAAACCTTACCCTAACCCCAATCCTAACACTAAATCTAACCCAAATCCTAATGCAAGCCCTAACTTTAACCTTAAACCTATCCTTAACCCAATGCCTAGCACTTATCCAAAACCCAACTATAACCCAAATCATAATGCTAGACTTAACTTTAACCCTAAACCTAAACTAAATTCTAACTTTAACCCTAACCAGATGCTTAGCCCTAATCCAAAACAAAACCATAACCATAACCATAACCATAACCATAACCATAACCTGAGGCATAACTATAACCTTAAATCTAACCCTAGCCCTAAACCTAAACCTGGTTCTAAACCTAAACCTAACACTAGACCTGATGCTAACCCTAAACATAACCCTAACCTAACCCTAGCAGTAACTGAAACCTAAACCTCACCCTAATCAAAGCTAACCTTAAATCTAACCCTAACTCTAACAGCACCTAACCCTAATCCTAACCCTAGCCCTAACAAAAACCCTAAACATAATCTCAACCCTAACGGTAACCCTAGCCCTAGCCCTAATCCTGATTCAAAGCCTAACCCTATCCCTATCCCTAAGCCTAACCCTAAACTTAACCCTAACACTAAACCTAATATTAACCCAGGCCCTAGACCCAAACCTAATCTTAACCCCAGCACTAACCTTAAACCTAGCCCTAACCCTACACTACCCCTATCTCTACCCCTAGCCATAACTCTAACCCTAACTGTAAACCTAATCATAAACCCAGCCTTAGCCCTAGCCATAGCCATAGCCCTAACTTAACCCTAACACCTGTCCTAGGCTAACCCTAGCCCTAACTCTATCCCTAGCTATAACTTAGTTCTAATCCTACCTTAACCCTAACCCTAGCCATAACCCTAAATTTAAGCCTAAAAATAACCATAACCCTAATCCTAAACCTAACCATAATCCTAACAATCAATCTAATGCTAATCCTAACCCTAGACAGAACTATAACCTGCAACTTAATTGTAGACTTAACCCTATCATTAACCCTAACCTGAATCCTAATGCTAGCCCTAGACCTAGCCTTAGCCCTAACACAAGGTGTAGCTGTAACCCTAAAGATAACCCTAACCAAAACCCTAGTGCTAACCCCAGTTCTAGCACTAATCCTAACCATACCCCTAGCCCTAATACTAATGCTAAGCCTAGACCTAAACCTAACCTTAACCGTAGCTCAGCTCTAAACCTAACCTACACCTTAACTTAACCCTTGCCTTTGCCTTAACCCTAACCTTAAACCTAGCCCTATACCTAACCCTAAAATTAACCATAAGCACAAACATAATTGTAAACCTATCCTTAATGCTAACCCTAGCCCTAACCCTAAACCTAAAACTAACTATAAACTTAACCCTAGACCTAAATCTAACTCTAAATCTGGACCTTGCCTTAATCCTAATATTAACTGTAATACTAGGACTAGCCCCAACACTAACCCTAACCCTAACTCTACCATAATCCTAGCCCTAGCCCAGTCATTAGTCCTAACACTAACACTAATACTAACCCTAAACCTAACCCTAACAGTAACACTATAACCCTAACCATGGTTGTAAACCTCAACCTAACCCTAAATCTAGCCTTAAACCTAACCCTAACCCTAACTTTCTCCCAAACCCTAACTCTAACCCAAACACAAACTCTAGCCCTAAACCTAATGCAAAAGCTAACCATAAACCTAACCTTAACCCTAGCCCTGGACCTATCCTTAGCCATAGTCCTAACCCTCTTCTAAGTCTAACTCTAACCCTAACCCTAGACTTTGCATTAGCCAAAGCCCTAAGATTAGCCCTAAACCTAGACCTAGACCTAGCCCTAACCAGAACTCTAAATCTAACAGTAACCTACCCTAACCATAGCCCTAACCCTAATTCTAATCCTAGCCCTAAATCTTGCTCTAATCCTAACCCTAACTCTACCCCTAACATTTACCCTAACCCTAATGCTAACCAGCACTAACACTAACCCCAACCCTAAACTATCTCTACACCTAAAATTAACCCTATCCTTAACCCTAACCAATGACATTAAACCTACTTCTAATCCTAATCCTAGCACTAGCCCTAGTACTAGCCCTAACCATAACATTGACCCTAATATTAACTCTAACCCTAACCCAAATGCTAAACCTAATCCTAACCCTAAATATAACCATAGGCCTAGTCCTAGCCCTAACCCTAACCCTAACCCTAACCCTAAACATAACCCTAATCCTAATCATAGACTAGGATTAATCCTAGACTAATCCTAGCACTATCCCTACACCTAACCCTAGCTCTAAACCTAGCCCTAGTCCTACCACTAGGCCAGCCCTAGCCCTAGCCCTAGCCGTAACCCTAACCCTAACACTATCCCTAACCCTACCCATGCCCTAAACTTAGTCCTAGACATAGCCCTAGCCTTAACCCTAACCTTAAACCTAAATCAAACCCTAGCCTTAGCCCTAGCCCTAGTCATAGCCTTAAACCTAACCATAACACTAGGCCTAACCCTAACCCTAACCTTGATCCAGTCCTAACCCCAACTTTAGCTCTAACCCTAAACCTAGCCCTGGCCCTATACCTAGCCCTAACTCTAAACTAACAATAGCCCTAGCTGTAGCCATAGTCCTAATTCTAAACCTAATCCTAACCATAACCCTACTCTAATCCTAACCCTATAACCCTAAACCTAACCAAGGCCCTAGTCCTAACCCTAACCTTAAACCTAAACTTAAACCTAATCCTATAACTAATCCTAACACTACTGCAAACCTATCCCTAGCCCAAACCCTCACACTAATCATAGCTCAGAGTTGAACCCTAACTCTCAACCTAAACCTAACTGAACCCCTAAGACTAACCCTAACCCTAGCCCTAACACTAACTTAATCCTAAACTAATACCTAACCATGAGCCCAGCCCTGCCCTAACCCTAGCCCTAGCCCTAAGCCTGACCCAAAACCTAACCCTTACCCAAGCCCAAGCCCTATTTATCCCTAAACTAACCCTAAACAGAGCTGTAGCTCTAATCCAAAACTTCACACAAACCCTAGTCTTAACCCTAAACCTAATCTTAAATTTAATACTAACCATAATCCTAATCTAATGCTAAACTTAAACCTAGCTCTAAATGTAACCCTAACCCTAAATTTAACCCTAGCCTTAGCTTAACCCTAGCTCTCACACTAGCCATAAACGTAACCTTACCCCTAACACTAACCCTACCCCTAACACGAACCATAACACTAACCCTAACCCTAGCTCTAGCCCTAACACTGACCCTAACCTAACCCTAGTGCTGGCCCTCAACATAACTGAACCCTAAATCTAACCCAAACCTAACCCAAACCCTCAATTTGTCCCTAAACCTAACCCTTACTCAATGCCTAGCCTTAATCCAAAACATAACGATAACCATAAAACTAGACTTAATGTTAACCCTAATCTTAACACTCTCCCTGGACATAACTGTAACCCTAACCCTAGCCCTAACACTAAGACTAACCCTAACCCTATCCTAACCCTGCAACTAACACTAATATTAACCTAATCATAGCATAAACCCAAAACCTAAACCTGATCCTATGCAGACAAACCCTAAACCTAAACCCAATGATAGCCCTAATCTTAACACTAACCCTAAACCTAACAACCCCTAGCCCTAACCCTTACTAACCCTAAACCTAACCCTAGTCTTAGCCTTAACCCAAACCCTAACACTTACCTTAGCCAAACAGCCCTAATCCCAACCCTCATCCTGGTCTTATCTCTAGCTCTAATCCTAACCCTAACTTTATCACTACCTCTACCTGTAACCCTAACCTTAACTTTAGCCCTAATGATATCCCCAAACCTGAACCAATTCTACATCTATCACCACACCTAATCCTCACCCTCACCCTAACACTCTCCCCAATCCTAACTTTCACCATAACTCCTAACCCTAATCGTAACTGTAGCCTTAGCCCAAACCCTAGCCCTAGTCCTAGCCTTCAGCCTAGCCCTAGCCCTAACCCTAACCTTAACACTAACCTAACCCTAAATCTACCCTAGCCTTGACCAAGTCCTAGCCCTAGTCCTAACCATAACCTTAATCATAAACTTAGCCCTAGCCCTAAACTTAACCCTAATCCTAACACTAAACGTAACCCCAGCCCAAGCCCTCATGCTAGCCCACCTCTACCCACTCCAAACCTATCCCTAAACCTAGCCCTAGTCCTAACCCTAACCTTAACCCTAACACTAACCCCAAACCTAATGCTAGATTTAGCTTTAACCCTCACCCTAATGCTAACCCTTACTCTAGCCCTAGCACTAGGCCTAGTAGTAACCCACACCAAAACCCAAACCCTAGCTCTAACCCTACACTAGCCCTAGCCCTAGCCTTAGACCTAGTTGTAGCCCTAACCTAACCCTAGCCTTAGTATTAACTCTAACCCTAAACCTAAACATAACCCTAACCCTTGCCCAAGCTCTATTTATACCTAAAATTAACCCTATGGGAGCCCTACCCATAATCCAAAACCTAACTCTAAATCTAGAGTTAACCCTAACCCTAATCCTAAAAATTTACTAACTATAACCCTCACCCTAACACTAAATTTAAACCTAGTCTTAACATAATCCTAACCTAAACCTAACCCCAACATGAACCATAACACTAACTCTAACCCTAGTCCTAACCCTGACCCTAACAAAACAGTAAAACTAACATTATGCCTACCTTTAGCCATAAAACTAACCATAGTGCTAGCCCTAAACTTAACCAAACCCTAACCCTAACATTAACCCTAACAGTAACCACAGCCTTAACCATAACCATAACCCTAGCCCTAAACCTGACCCTAAACCAAATCCTAACCCTAGCCCTAACCTTCACCCTAGCCTTAACCTTAACCCTAGCCCTAGCCTAACCTTAACCTAAACTTAACCCTAGACCTCGCCCTAAAACTAATCTTAGCAATAACTCTACACAAAACCTACTATCAGCCTATACCATAACCCTCATTCTAGCCCAAACCCAACCTTAATTTTGAACATAAATCTAGCTGTAACCCTAATCCTAACACTAAATCTAACCCAAACCCTAACCCAAGCCCTAACTTTATGCCTAAACCTAAATCTAACCTGATGCCTGCACCTAGCCTTAAATCTAACCCTAAACCTAACCCTAAATCTAGCCCTAGCACTAGCCCTAAAACTTACTGTAACCCTTAACCTAAACACAACCCTGGCCCTAGCCCTAGCCTTAGCTGTAACCCTAAACCTAAAACTAACCCTAACCCTACCTCTACATTAGCCCTAGCCCTACCCTTAACCCTAACCGTAACCTAAAACCTAACCCTAACCCTGGACTTAATGCTAACACTAACTTTAACCCTATCCCTAAACATAACTGCAACACTAACCCTAACCTAGCCCCAAACTAAATCTAGAACTAACCCTAATCCCAGCCTTAAACCAAAACTAAACCTCAGCCTATTCAAACAAATGTTAACCATTACCCTAAACCTTACCCTAACTTAACACTAACCCTAAACCTAACCCTAGCCCTAACCTTTACTAACCCTAAACATCAACCTAGTCCTAGCCCTAACTCAGACGCTAACCCTAAGCCTAACTGTGAATTTAGCTGAGGCCCTAATCCTAATCCAAAGCCTAACACTATTTTAACCCCTTACCCTAAAGCTAAATGTAACCCTAACACCTAACACTAACGCTAACCACAGCCTAGCCCTGGCCCTAATCTTAACCTTAACATCAACACTACCTCTAACGCTAAAACTAGACCCAACCACAGCCCTAATCCTAAAACAATCCTAGCTCTAGCCCCAGCCCTAATCCTAACATTTACCCTGACACTTCCCTTCACCCTAAAACTAAACCAAACCCTAAACCTAACTCAAACACTAAACCTGACCTTCACTATAACTCCTAACCCTAACCCAAGCCCAAGCTGTAACCCTAGCCCTATCCCTAAACCTAACCCTAACCATAACCCTAAACCTAGCCTTAGCCCTAGCCCCAAATCAAAGCAACCCTAACCCTAATGCTAAATGTAACCCCAGCCCTAGCCTTAGGTTAGGGTTAGGACTATGAATAGGGTTAGGTTAAGGGTTAGGGTTAGGGCTAGGGCCAGGGTTAGAGTAAGGGTTAGGCTTAGTGATAGGGTTAGTGTTAGATTAGGATTAGGGTTAGGGTTAAGGATAGGGTTACAGTTAATGTTAGGGTTAGGGCTAAACTAGGACTAGGCTTATGGTTTTGTTTAGGTTTAGCTTGAGGGCTAGGTTTAGGGTCAGGGTTAAGATTAGGGTTATGGCTAGGCCTAAGACTAGGTCTAGCGCTAGGACTAAGGCTAGAGGACTAAGGTTGGGGCCAGGGCTAGGATTAGGGTTAGGGTAGGGATTAGGGTTAAGGTTAGGTTTAGGGTTAGTTGTTATGGTAAGGATTAGGGTAAGGATAGGGTAGGGTTAGGATTAGGTTTAGGGTTAGCATTATGTTTAGGGTTCGGTTTAGTGAGAGGGTTAGGGCCAAGTTAGTGTTAGGGTTAGGGCAAGGGTTAGGACTAGGGCTAGGGTTAGGGTTATTGTTAGAGCGAGAGTTAGGGTAGTTTATGATTAGGGTTAGGATTAGGGTTAGAGCTAAGGCTGGGGCTAGGGTAGGGTCAGTGTTAAGGGTTAGGTTTATAGTAAAGTTTATTGTTAGGGGAAGAGTTCGGGTTAAGGAAAGGTTTAGGGATAGGTTTAGGTTTAGGATTTAGTGTAGGGTTAGGTTTAGGGTTAGTACTAGGGCTAGGCCTTGATTTAGGGCTAGGGGTAGGGTAAGGTTTAAGGTTAGGAATAGGACTACGGTTAGAGTTAGGTTTAGGTTTTGGGTTAGGGCTAGCATTAGGACTAGTTTTATGGTTTAGGATTCGGGTTATGGTTAGGGCTAGAGCTAGGGCTAGGGGTAGATGTAGCAATAGAGTTAGTATTAAGGGTTATGGTTACATTAAGTTTAGGGTTTAAAATTGGGGTTATGTTAGGGTTAGTGTTAGTTCTAGGTGTAGGGCTAGGATTTGGGTTAGAGTTTGGGTTAAGGTTAGGGTTAGGGTTAAGTTTAGGGCTAGGGCTAGATATAGAGCTAAGTTTAGGTTTAGGATTAGGTAGAGGTTAGGTTTAGTATTAGGGCTAAATTTAGGGTTCAGACTGTGGCTAGAGTTAGAGTTAGGGCTAGGTTTAGGTTTCATGCTGGGACTAGAGTTAGTGTTAAGGTTAAGCCTAGGTTAGGGTTAAGTTTAAGGTTAGGGTGAGGTTTAGGTTTACAACTAGGCCTAGAGCTAAGGCTAGGGCTAGATTCAGGACTATGGTTAATGTCAGGCATTAGTATTAGGGTTAGATTTGGTGATATGTCTAGGGTAACATTTAGGGTTAGGGTTAGGTCTAGGGCTAAGTTTATGGTTAGGGTTAGTGTTAGGGTTAGGGTTAGGATTAGTGTTATGATTAGGGCTGTGGTTAGGGTTTTAGTTAGGGTTAGTGTTAGAGGTTTGATTAGGGTTACAGTTAGTGTTAGGTTTAGAACTGGGGCTAGAGTTAGGTTAAGAACTAGGATTAGAGGTAGGACTTCTGTTATGGCTTAGGTTAAGGTTAGGTTTAATATTTCAGTTATGGCTAGTTCTAGGTCTAGTGGTAGGTTTAGAGTTAGTGTTAAGTGTTAGGTTTATAGTTAAGTTTAGTGTTAAGGTTAGAGTTAAGATTAGGTTAGGTCTAGGGACAGGGCTAGGGTTAGGTTTATTGTTAGGGTTATGGCTAGGGCTAGATCTAGGGCTAGGAAGAGGGTTAGGTCAAGGGTAGGGTTAGGGTTAGGTTTAGGGCAGATTTAGGGTTGGGGCTAGAGCTAGGTGTAGGACTAGGGATGGAGTTAGGGCCAGAGTTAATGTGAGGGGTTAGATTTAAGGTTTGGTTTATGGATGTGGCTAGGGTTAGGGTTAGTGTTAGGTTTAGGGTTAGGGCTAAGGATAGGGTTAGAGTTAGAGCTAGGATTAAGGCAAGAGCCTGGGTTAGAGTTACAATGAGGGCTAGAGTTAGGATTAGGGTTAGCATTAGTGTTATGGTTAGGGTTAGTGTTAGGGTTAGGGATAGGGTTAAGTTAGGGTTAGGGTATGGTTAGGTGTAGGGTTAGGGTTAGGGCCAGATTAGGGTTAGTGTTAGTGTTAGGGTTAGGATTAGAGTTATGTTTAGGGTAAGGTTACGTCTAAGGCTAGGTGTAGGAATGGGGTTAGGGTTAGGAATAGGGCTATGGCTAGGGTTAAGGTTATGATTAGGGCTAGGGGATGGCTATTTTTAGGCTTAGTGTTAGGGTTAGGGTTATGGCTAGGCTTAATGCTAGTTCTAGGGCTAGGGCTAGAGTTAGGTTTAGGGTAGGTATTAGGTTTCAGGTTAGGATTAGAGTTTTGGTTAGTTTTAAGGTTATGGTTAGGACTAGGATTAGGTTTAGGTTTGGGATTATGGTGAGGGCTAGGGATAGGGCTAGGTCTATGGCTAGGGTTGGTATTAGTGTTAGGTTAGTGTTAGGTTTAATATTAGGGTTAGGGTTTAAGTATGGTGTTGTAAAGCTGGCTAAATACTGTTTTCTCATGGACAAGAAGTGCATAATGGAAACTTATCTACCAAGCTATTAAACACAACCTGCAGAACAACTTTGTACCTGAAAATGGCATGAAATATATTTACATTTTTGTGAAAGAAGCCTTTTGTCCACTATTAAGCACATACAGTTTCAATGAGAGAAAAGAATTGTAGCAAAGAAATGTGAAAGTACTTTCTTAAATTACATGAAATCTGGAAGTTGCTTAAATTTAAGAGGAAAATATGTATTGGAGAATCTACTGATCACTCTCAATCTTCTTGTCCTGCTCGAAAAAGTCACAGTGCAGTGTTTGAATCCACTTAAGTTAAATGCATACCAGGTGAGACTTGGGAGTGCTTATCAGCAGAGACTACAATTCTGAAATACAAAGTAACGTTTGTATTTCAGAATTGGAATACGATTCTGAAGGACAGAAGCAACCATTTGCGTGGTCATGTTTTATGTTTTTCTACATTTTGTGGTAACTTTGTTACTTCTAGAGTTGTGAGAAGTATAGAAATAAAGCTATCTTCAGAAATCAGATATGGGTAGGGTAAGGATTAGGGATAGCATTAAGGTTAGGGTTAGGGCTAGGGCTAGCTTTAAGGCTAGGGTTATGATTAGGGCTAGGGCTAGTTTTAGGCTTGGGCTAGGGAGGGTCTAGCTAGGGATAGCGCTAGTGTTAGGGCAAGGGCTAGGGTTAGGGTTAGGGTTAGCATAGGGCTAGGGCTAGGGTTAGGGTTAGGTTTAGGGATAAATTTAGGGCATGGGGTAGGGTTAGGTTTATGCATAAGGATAGGGTTAGGGTTAGTGTTCGAGTTAGTTTAGGATTACAGCTAGGGCTAGGGTTAAAGTGAAGCTTAGGATAAATGTTAGGGCTAGTGTTAGGTTTAGGGTTAGGGATACTATTAGGTTTTTGGAATGGTTTCAGGTTATGTTTAGGGTTAGGATTAGTTTTAAGGTTAGGGTTATGGCTAGCACTAGGGTTAGGGTTAGTGTTAAGGTTATGTTTAGGGTTTGGGTTATGGTTATGATTAGGGCTAAGAGTTAGAGTTAGGGTTAGGGTGAGGATTAGTACAAGAGTTAGGGTTAGGGTTATGATTAGATATTTGGTTAGGGCTAGGGCTAGGTTAGTTTTTAATTAGGGGCAAAGTTAAGGCTAGGCATAGGGTCAGGGTTAGGTTTTGGGCGAGTGTTAGGGCTTGGGATAGGGTTAGGTTTAGGTCTAGGATTAGGGTTAGGATTTGGGCTAGGGCTATGGTTAAGTTTAAGGTTAGGTTTAGGGCTAGGGCTAGGGTTAGTGTTAGGGTTAGGGATATTGCCATGTCTAGAACTAGGGCTAGGGTTAGTGTTAGGGTTAGGGATATTGCCATGTCTAGAACTAGGGCTAGTGTTGTGGTTAGGGTTAGTTTTAGTATATGTGCTATGGTCAGGGCTAGAGCTGGGCTAGGGTAGGGATAGTTTTAGTGTGAGCGGTAGGGTTAGGGTTTGGGTCTGGTTTAGGTCTCAGGCTGGGGTGAAGTCTAGGTCTAGGGCAATGAACAGTTTTAAGGAGAGAAGCACACTGTAGCAAAGAAACTTGAAAGTACTGTCTTAAATTACTCAGAATCTAGAATTTGCTTAAGTTTATGAGGAATATACATTAGGAGTATGTACTGCTCACCTTCAGCCTGCTTTCCTTCTGGAGAGCAGCAGTGCAGTGTTTGAACTCGGTTAGGTATAATGCATACCAGGTGAGGTTTGTTAGTGCTTATCAGCAAAGACTACAGTACTGAAGGACAGAAAAAACCATTTGCCCAGTTTTTTAAGGTGTGCTCTTACTTTTTTTTTGTTTTTTTAATATATTTTATTGATTATGCTATTACAGTTGTCCCATTTCCCCCCTTCACTCCCCTCCACCCTGTACACCCTTTCCCACCCATATCCCCCCTTTAGTCATGTCCTTGTGTCATACTTATAAGTTCTTTAGCTTCTACATTTCCCATACTATTCTTACCCTCCCCCTATCTATTTTCAACCTACAATCTATGCTACTTATTCTCTGTACCTTTCCTCCCTCTCTCCTCCTCCCACTCCCCTGTTCTAACCCTCCATGTGATCTCCATTTCTGTGGTTCTGTTCCTGTTCTAGTTGTTTGCTTAGTTTCTTTTGGTTTTGCTTTAGGTGTGGTTGTTAATAATTGTGAGTTTGCTGTCCTTTTACTGTACATGTTTTTTAATCTTCTTTTCTTAGATAAGTCCCTTTAACATTTCCTAAAATAAGGGCTTGGTGATGGTGAACCCCTTTAACTTGACCTTATCTGAGAAGCACTTTATCTGCCCTTCCATTCTAAATGAAAGCTTTGCTGGATAGAGTAATCTGGGATATAGGTCCTTGTCTTTCATGACTTGGAATACTTCTTTCGAGCCCCTTCTTGCCTGTAAGATCTCTTTTGAGAAATCAGCTGACAGTCTGATGGGAATTCCTTTGTAGGTTACTGTCCCATTATCTCTTGCTGCTTCTAGGATTCTCTCCTTCATTTTTACCTTGGCTAATGTAGTTATGATGTGCCTTGGTGTGTTTCTTCTTGGGTCCAACTTCTTAGGGGCTCTCTGAGCTTCCTGGATTTCCTGGAAGTCTATTTCCTTTGCCAGAATGGAAGTTCTCCTTTATTATTTGTTCAAATACATGCTCAATCTGTTGCTTTTCCTCTTCCCCTTCTGGTACCCCTATAATTTTGGTGTTGGAACATTTAAAGATGTCCTGGAGGTTCCTAAGCTTCTCCTCGTTTTTTTTTTTAATTCTTATTTCTTCATTCTTTCCTGTTTGGTTGTTTCTTTCTTCCTTCTGGTCCCCTCTACTGTTTTGAATCCCAGTTTCCTTTCTATCACTATTGGTTCTCCGTGCATCCTCCTTCATCTTTTTTATAGTAACCTGCATTTTTTCATCTAATTTGTGCCCAAAAATCAACCAATTCTGTGAGCTTCCTGATCACCAGTGTTTTAACTGTGCATCTGATAGATCGGCTATCTCTTGGTTGCTCAGAAGGATGAGTCCTGGGGCATTGATCTGTTTTTCTGTTTGAGACCTCTCTCTCTCTCTCTCTCTTTTGGTCTGATCACTCCTGTTACAGTGAGGAGTGGGGAGCCTTAGGTGTTCACAAGGGCTAGGTACCCCAGTTGCTAGTTTGTGACATTATCTGTGGGGGCGGGGGCAGGAGGGAACAATGGCAGTAGCTCCTTTCTCCTGGGACCTCAGTTCCTTCTCTGGGATCCTGTGCACTCTGCCCTGGTCCATAATCGCCGCCTCACTGGGTCTGCCAGCTGCTACTTATGTACTCAGGATTCACCCGCTGCAATCTTGCATGCCCCAGATGCCTTACGCACTCCCAGTTGCCTTATGCGCCCAACTCACCCTGTTCTCCGCACTGCAACCCCGCGCCCAGCTGCTTGTCTCCACCCCTCCTACCGGCCTGGATGAACGGGTCTACTTCAACTTTTTGGCTGTGTGACTTCCATTCAGATAAATTTTCTATCAGTTCTGGGTTTTATTCTGCCTCTAAATTGTTGTTGTTCTAATCTTGGTTGTGTGTGGAGATACAGTGCGTCCACCTACGCCTCCATCTTGCCGGAAGTCCTGCTTTTACGTTTTTCAAGATTGTGTGGTAACTTTGTTACTTCTAGGGTTGTGATAAGCATAGAGATAAAGTTCTCTTCAGAAATCAGATGTGGGTAGATTTAGGGTTAGATATAGGTTTAGGGTTAGGTTTAGAGTTAATGTTAAGTTTAGGGCTATTTCTAGGGTTTGAGTTAGGATTAAGGTTAAGTTTAAGACTAGGGTTAGGGTTAGGTTAAGATTATGATTACGGCTATAGCCATAATCATAAGGTTAAGCCCTTATGGTTATGATTAGGGCTATGGCCTGGCTTAGGGTTACAGCTAGGTTAGGGATAGGGTTAGAGTAAGGGTTATATTTACATTTTGGATTAGGGCTAGGGCCAGGGTTAGCATTAGGGTTTGGGTTAAAGTTAGGCTTGGGCTAGGGATAGAGTTTGGGTTATGAGTAGGTTAGGATTATGCCTAGTGTAAGTGTTAGTGTTAGCTTTAGGACTAGAGTAAGGATTTAGCCTAGGATTAAGGTTAGGGTTAACACTAAGTCTAGCATTAAGGTTATGCTACGGTTAAGGTTGGGGCTAGGGCTAGGGTTAGGATTAGATTTAGGGATAGGTTTAGGGTTATTGTTAGGGTTGATAGGGTTAGCTTTAGGGTTAAGATTGGGGTTAGGGTTAGAATTAGATTTAGGGTTAGCATTATGGCTAGTGCTAGGGTTAGGGTTAAGGTAGGGCTAAAGTTATGATTTGGGTCAGGGCAAGGATTAGGGTTATGATTAGGTGTAGGTTTAGGGTTAGGTTTAGGGTTAGCATTAGGGTAAGGTAAAAGTTTATGGCTAGGGCTAGGATTAGAGTTAGGGCTGGGGCTAGATTTAGGGTTAGACTTAGGGCTAGAGCTAGGGTTAGGATTAGGTGTAGAGTTAGGGCTAGGGCTAGGTCAAGGTCTAGAGTTAGGGTTAGGGTTAGGGACAGGGTAGACATTAGTGTTTGGGTTAGTTCTAGGGTTAGGGTTAGGTTAGGTCTAGGCCTAAGTTTAGGGTTAGGGTTTGGTTTAGCTCTAGCGTTAGGATTAGGGCTTGAGCTATGGTTAGGGGTAATCTTAGTACTAGATCTGGGGTTATGGTTATTTAGGGTTAGAGTTAGTTTTAGTTTAGGGTTATGGTCAGGTTTGCATTAGGGATAGGATAAGGCATAGGGTTTAAATTAAGGTTAAAGTTAGGGCTATGCCTAGGGTTAGGATTAGAGTTAGGGTTATGGCTAAGGATTGGGTTGGGGTTAGGGCTAGGGCCAGAGTTAGGTTTAGGTTTAAGTCTAGGGTCAGGGTTAGGGCTATGGCTAAGGTTAGGTTTAGTGTTATGGTTAAAGTTAGGGCTAGGGTTAGGGCTAGATTTAGCCTTAGGGTTAGGCCTTGGGCTGGGGCTAGTGTTAAGGTTAGGTTAGGTTTAGGGTTATGGTTAGGTTTAGTGCTAGGGTTATGTTTAGGGTTAAGTCTAGGGTTGGGTTTAGTGTTATGGTTAAGTTTTGGATTAGGGATAAACTGGGTTAGGGTTAGATTTAGGGTTTGGGTGAGGATTAGGTTAGGGTTATGGCTAGGCTTAGTATTATTGTTAAGGTGAGGTTTAGGGTTAGGTTTAGGGTAGAGCTATAGCTAGGTTTATGTCTGGAGTTAGGGCCAGGTCTAGGGCTAAGGCTAAGGCTAGAGCTAGTGCTGCAGTTAGGGCTGAGATTAGGGTTAGGTTTAGGGTTGGTTTAGGTTTAGGGCTAGGGTTAGGTTTAGGGTTTTTATTAAGATTTGGGTAGGGTTAGGGTTAGGTTTATGACAAGGTTGGATTTAGATTAAGGGTTAATGCTAGGGTTAGGTTAGGTTTAGGTTAAGTTTAGGGTTAGGGTTAGAGTTAAGGTTACTTATGTTTAGGGCTAGGGTTAGTTTTAGGGCTAGGGTTAAGTCTAGGGCTAGGGTTAGGGTTAGGTTTTGGATTGGGGCTAGAGCTCAGTTAGGGTTAAGTTTAGGGATAAATTTAGGGCTTGTGCTAGAGTCAGGGTTTGGTTTGGGGTTAGGTTTATGGCCTTTTTAAGGTTAGAGCTAGGGTTATATTCTTGTTTTGTGTTAAGTTTAGGTTAGGGTTAGGGCAATGGTTACTGTTAGTGTTAGAGGTGGGCTCAGGTTAGGTTTAGGGTTATGTTTAGGTCTAGTGATAGAGTTTAGGTCTAGTGATAGGGTTAGGGTTAGGATAAGTGTTAGGGTTAGAGTTTGGGTTAGGTTTAGGGCTAGGCCTGGTTTAGGGCTAGGGATTGGGTCAGATCTAGGGGTAGTGATAGGGTTAGGTTTAAGGTTTAGGTTATGGTGAGGACTAGGGCTAGTGCTAAGGTTAGTTTTGAGCTAGGGTTAGGTTTAGGTGTAGGTTCAAGGCTAGGGTGAGGTTTATGTTTAGGGTTAGTGCTAGGGTTAAGATTAGCATTAAGTTTAGGATTAGGATTAGTGCTAGGTTTAGCATTAGGTTTAGGGCTAGGGTTAGTGTTAGTGTTACAGTTCAGTTTAGGGCTAGTTTTAGCATTAGGTTTAGGGTTAAGTCTATGGGTAGGGTTAGGGTTAGGTTTTGGACTAGCACTATACCTCAGATTAGTATTAGGTTTAGGATAAAGTTAGGGCTGGACTAGGGTTTGATTTAGATGTAGGGTTAGGGTTAGGGCTAGGCTTATGTCCATGATTAGGGTTTCGATTAGGGTTAGGCTAGGGTTATGGCTAGGGTTAGGGTTAGTGTTAGGTTTAGTGCTAGGGTTAGGTTTAGGGTTAGGTTTAGTGTTTGGGCTAGGATGAGGATTAAGTTTGGGAGTAGATTAGGTTTAATGTAGGTTAGGGTTAAGATTAGGGTTAAGACTAGGGTTAGGTTAGGGTTATAGCTACAGCTAGGGTGAGTGTTAACATTAGGGTTAAGGTTAGGGCTAGGTTTAATTTTAGGGTTAAGGTTAGGTTTAGGGTTATCATTAGGATTTGCATTAGGGTTAGGGCTAGGTTTAGGGTTTGAATTAGGTTTAAAGTTAGGGCTATGTCTTGGGTTAGGGTTAGAGTTATGATTATGGCTAGGGCTCAGGTTAGGTTTAGAGTTAGGGCTAGGGTTAAGTTTAGGTTTAGGTTTAGAGCTAGCACTAGTGTTAGGGTTGGTGTTAGGGATAGGCTAGGGTTAGGTTTAGGTTAGGGTTATGGTTAGGGCTAGGGCTAAGGTTAGGGTTAGTGTTATTGTTAAGGTGGGGCTATGCTTAAGATTAGGATTATGGTTAAGTCTAGGGTTAGGTTCAGAGCTAGGATTAGGTTTAGCGTTAGGATTCAATTAGTGTTTGGGTTAGGATTACAGTAAGTATTAGGTTTAGGGGTAGGGGTAAGGATTGGGCTAGGATTAGTGTTACATTTTGAGCTAAGGTTAGAGTTAGGGTTAGCATTTGGACTAGGATTAGAATTAGGGTTAAGTTTATGGTTAGGGTTTTGGACAGTGCTAGCACTTGGGCTAGGGCTAGGGCTAGGGTTAGTGCAACATAAAGTTTCAAGGAAAGAAATGTTTTGTAGAGATGTAACGTGAAAGTACTGTCTTAAATTTCTTGAAATCCACAAGTTGTTTATTTTCACATGGAAAATATATGTTAGAGTATCTACTGATCACTCAGCCTTCTTGTCCTGCTCTCATAAAGCCACAGTACAGTGTTTGAACACGCTTAATTTTAATGTATATCATGAAAGATTTGGGAGTGATTATCAGCAGAAACTAGAATTCTGAAATACAAACTCATCTTTGTATTTTAGAATTGGAATACAGTTCTGAAGGACAGGAACAACCATTTGCACAGTGATGTATTTCAAGGTGTACTCTTATGTTTTTCTAAATTGTGTGGTAACTGTTACTTCTACAGTTGTGAAGCGCATAGAAATAAAGATCTCTTCAGTTACCAGATATGAGTAGGGTTAGGGTTAGGGATAGGATTAGGGTGAGTTTTAGGGTTATGATTAAGGTTAGGGTTAGGGTCAGGGCCAGGCTACTTTTAAGGCTAGGGCTAGGGAGGGTCTAGGGCTATGGATAGTGTTAGTGTTTGGGTTAGGGTTAGTGCTGAGGTTGGGGTTAGGGTTAGCATATGGTTAGGGCCTGGGCTAGGGTTACAGTTAGGGTTAAGTTTATGGCTAGGTCTAGGGTTAGGTTTAGGTTTAGTGCTAAGTTTAGGGCTAGGGCTAGTGTGGTTAGGTTTGTGTTATGGTTATGGCTAGGATTCGGGTAAGGGTTAGATTTATGGCTAGGTTTAGGTTTAGTGTTTGGGTTAGGGCTAGGTTTAGCATTAGGTCTATGGGTAGGGTTAAGGTTAGGGTTACAGTTAGATTTATGGCTAGGGTTACAGTTAGGATTAAGTCTAGGGTTAGAGTTAGGGTTAGGGTTAGCTTTTGGAATAGGGCTAGGCCTCGGGTTTGAGTTAGATTTAGGGGTGAAGTTGGGGCTTGAGCTAGGGTTAGGGTTAAATTTAGGTTTAGGGCTAGGGTTAGGGCTAAGTTTAGGACAAGATCTAAGGCTAGGGCTATTGCTAGTGTTAGGGCAAGGACTAGGGCTAGGTTTAGGGTTAGGTTAGGGTTAGTGCTAGGGCTATGGTTAGGTGTAGGTCTAGGGCAAGGTTTTGGACTAGGGTTCTGACCACATCTAGGGCTAGGGCTAAGGCTAGGATTAGGGCTAGGATGAGTGTTAGATTTAGGGTAGGTTAGGGTTAGTGCTAGGGCTAGGGCTAGAGCTAGGCTTAGGTTTGGGCTAGGGTTAGGTTTATGGCTAGGGTTATGTTTAGATTTAGGATTAATGCTAATGTAGGTTAGGTTTACAGGTATGATTAGGGGTAGGTTTAGCATTATTAGGTTTAGAGCTAGTGTTAGGGTCAGCGTTACAGTTAGGTTAGGGCTAGAGTAAGGGCTAGGGTTAGCATTAGGATTTGGGCTAAGGTTAGGTTCAGGACTATGTTTGGGTTTTGGTTTAGGTCTTGGGCTAGGTTTAGGGTTAGGTTGAGGCTTAGTTTTAGGACTCAGGTTAGGTTTTAATTTAGGGTTATATTTTGGCCTAGGTTAGTGTTAGGATTCGGGCAAGGGTTAAGTTTAGGGTTAGGGTCAAGTTAAGGGTTAGTGTAAGGACTAGGTTTAATGTTAGGGTTAGGGTTAGGGCTGAGATACGATTAGTGTTAGGGGTTTGGGCTAGGATTAGGGCTAGGACAACTTACAGTTTCAAGGAGAGAAACACATTGTAGCAAAGAAATGTGAATGTACTGTGTTAAATTACTTGAAATGTAGAAGTTGCTTAAATTTTCATGGAAAACATAAGTTGGAAAATCTACTCCTCACTCTCTGCCTGATTTTCCTTCTTGGAAAGCAACAGTACAGTGTTTGAACACGGTTAAGTTTAATGCATACCAGGTATGGTTTGGGAAAGCTTATCAGCAGAGACTACAATTTGTAAATACAAACTGTCCTTATTATGTGATGTTCAGTGTTGCCTTTACACAAGATAAACATATTGTTTTTTATCACATTTGATGGTGTCAAAAGGAAACTTTGCTAAATCAAGAGCTATGCTTATTTAAAGCCATTTATATATAAGCTTTGTTCAATGAAACAGTATAAGATTGAGTATGAATTGGAAGATAAAATTCTAGTTACTTCTATACTTGACAATGTTATAATACAGGCAAGGTTATTGGCAGCATGCATTTTCATTGTATACTTTAGAACATGAATAAAATTAAGCATTGTGTCGCACTCAGTGTACAGTTATTTGTCTTCATGTCATCAGAACTGAAGTTAAACAGAAGCATATGATTCAGTCAGCTATGCAGGTAATACTGGAAAGGAAATGAAGACAGACAGAAGATCTAAGATGAACTAAGGGACCCCAGATTTCAGAATGCAATGTATGTACAACTCAGGCATCTTCATGGTTTTCCCAAAAATGTCTCTTACTGGCCCACTCCCCACAAAAAGTTAATCACCATTTTTCTTCACCACCAAATACTTGAAAAAATATAATTCAGTCCTCACATATCTGTGGAAATGCTAGACAAAACACCATGTTATTTAACTTCTCAGGAGGCCATATATTTCCTGATTTTGCTCTTGTATTGATTTTTTAACTACCTTCCCCAGATAGCAGTCAGCTCCATTGTAAGTCCCAACATTCTCCAACACATTTACATTACCACATTTAATAGAAAGGTTTACAGGGAAATGGGGAGTAAAAATCAAGCTACAGGTTTCTACACCACTTTTTAACTGTGCCACTTGAAACCCCTAGGTCAGGAGCTATTGCCTCACTTGTTTCATGATGTATCATAAAGAGACCATTGGCCACAGTAATAAAAACTTTCAATGTCTTTAGACATTGTGATTTAATTCAGTTGCCATGTCAGCAGTTTTGCTGGGAGCATCTAAAGTGTCTTTATTGATGATATTAGTTGCTTAGGCTACCAAAACATTGCACCATGTTAGTTGGTATAAAACACAGACACTTAATTTTTTCAGGTCAGGATGTTACAAGTTTGAGATCAGGGTGTTCACAGGATTGTACCCACCCCAATGATCTCACTAACTTTAATTTCTGAAAAACTATCAATCCAAATACAGGAACAGAGTTAATGGGCCATTAGACTTCAAACTGTGAATGTATGGAACAAAATTTAGCTTTTAAAATATGCTAAATTTGGTGGAAGGGTATCACAAAAGAATGGTGCTATTGGTACAAGGATATGAATATATAATGTTTTCTTATTATTACAACAGCAGACTCTAAACCGAAAAGGCTGTAGCAGTGACATTGCCACCATCACTCTCTGATCATGGCTGCTCCAGTGCACTCAGCCTGACTTGGAATTTATTGCTCTTTTAATTTTAAATCTACCTGGTGTCAGGTTGTTCCTGTTCTCTCAGTGCTCCTTTATAGGCGCTTTGTTTCACTGATACTTTGAGTAACTTGTCAGTTGTTTATGGGTCACATAAATTTGCCTATTCCTGAGTCATTTGCTCAAATTCATTGCCTGTAATGGGCTGTCCCCCTAAGTAAAACATTAAAGTAATTAATTATCCCTTTGCTAAATTTAAAAAGTTCATAACAAAGCTATGAAAACTTGACTTAATGTAAAAAAAAGAACAATCTATGTCCTTATTTGAAGTTTTAAAAGTTATTGTAGTGTGTCTTTTATTTGTAGCGTCTCTAAATTGGAAATAGATGACATTTTTCAGATAATTTTCCTCTATGTCAGAGGGAGATCAAGCCACAGTAGGTTAGAGGGAATGTGGAGAGATGTGTTTTAGGGGGTTGTCAGTTCTGACCTGAGGGAGCTTCAGCAGCCATTCAGATCCATAAGCTTCTGTATTCTTGCCACTATGATCAGGTTCCTTTTGCAGACTCACTGGGATGATGTTCTTAAGACAGACTATTCCTACAGGAAGGTCTGTTTTTCCTTACCTAACAAAATACCCTGAAGAGAATAATTGTATGTATTTTTTTCAAACCAGTAAATACAAATTGCACATTTATAGTTCAGAATATTTTTTATGTTAAGAACTTTTGTTCTTTCACTCATGCTCCTAAAGCACTGAGAAATCCTGGGTGATGTTAACACATTGACCTTTTAGTGGTTATTGAGGGCCATATGGGAGGCATAAGAAGGCAGTAGCCCATGTATCTGAGGTAGTGACCTTTCAATGTAGAACAACCTATCTAGAACATGACTACCTAGCTGTTCAACTATCTTGCATTTAATACAACACAGTATATCCTGGGCCAGCTTTTCACTAGGTGAGTACTGGCTTTCTCCACACCACAGGGTTAACTTGCCTACATTCAGCTGCTATTTGGGGAATATTTGTCATTTCTTTGAGCATCAATTTACCTCTCTGAAAAATGAGCAGTAAAAAAGTTGTGCATAGTTTTTGGTGGGATTAATTCAATGAGCCATGGCCAGTGCATACCTAGTGCTTTGTTGGGAATAACACACTGATAGACTTGCATTGATTGTTCATGTTTATAATATTGCACTGTCTTTTTAAAAATATATTTCACTAATTATGCTATTATGGTTGTCCCATTCCCCACCTCCTTTATTCCCTTCCACCATGTACACCTGCCCCCACCTTAGTTCATGCCATGGGTTATACATACAAGTTCTTTGGTTTCTATATTTCCTATAATATTCTTAACCTCCCCTGTCTACTTTCTACCTACCATTTATGCTACTTATTCCCTATAACTTATCCAGATTGCCCTTCCCCTTCCCTGCTGACGAACCTCCATGTGATCTCCATTTCTGTGATCTTATTCCTGTTCTAGTTGTTTGCTTAGTTCGTTTTTGTTTCATTTTTGTCTTTAGGTTAGGTTGTTGATAGGTGTGAGTTTGTTGTCATTTTACTATTCATATTCTTGATCTTCTTTTTCTTATATAAATCCCTTTAACATTTCACATAATTAGGGCTTGGTGATGATGAACTCCTTTAACTTGACCTTATCTGAGAAGCACTTTATCTGCTTTTCCATTCTAAATGAAGCTTTGCAGGATAGACTAATCTTGGATGTAGATCCTTGCCTTTTATGACTTCAAATACTTCTTCCCAGCCCCAACTTGCCTGTGAGGTTCTTTTTGAGAAATCAGCTGATAGTCTTATGGGAACTCTTTGTAGGTAACTCTCTCCTTTTCTCTTGTTTAACATGCTCTCCTTATCTTTAACTTGGTTAATGTAATTATGATGTGCCTTGGTGTGTGCTTCCTTGGGTCCAACTTGTTTGGGATTCTCTGAGCTTCCTGGTCTTCCTGGAAATCTATTTCCTTTACCATACTGGGGAGATTCTCCTTCATTATGTTTTCAAATAAGTTTTCCATTTCTTGCTCTTCCTCTTCTCCTTCTGGCACCCCTATGATTTGGATGTTGGAACATTTAAGGTTGTCCCAGAGGTTCCTAAGCCTGTCCCCATTGTTTTGAATTCTTGTTTATTCATTCTGTTTTGGTTGAATGTTTATTTCTTCCTTCTGGTCCAAGCTATTGATTTGTGACCCAGTTTCCTTCCCATCACTGTTGACTCTCTCTACATTTTCCTTTATTTCACTTTTCAAAGCCTTCACTTTTTCCTCTATTTTATGACCATACTCAACCAATTCTGTGAGCATCCTGATTACTAGTGTTTGGAACTGTGCACCTGATAGGTTGGTTATTTCTTTGTTGCTTAGTTGTATTTTTCCTAGAACTTTGATCTGTATTCTCATTTGGGCCTTTTTGGTCTCAGTGCACCTGTTATGTTGTAAGGGGCAGAGCCTTAGGTATTCTCCAGAGCAGGTCAACCCATGTCACTGTGATGTGGTGCTGAATGTGGGGGAAGGTCCGAGAGGTAATGATGCTGCTTTTTCAGCTGTCTGTCCTCTTTCACTCACTCCCACCACTAACCACAAGCAAATTGGGCCCTCTGGTGCTGATTCCCAGATGGGTGGGTTTGTGTACATTCTAGGACTCTGTAAGTCTCTCCAATGCACTCTCCTGAGAGGCTGGGGGTTTCTTCTGCTGCCTCAACACCCACAGGTTTTTTCAGTCAAGGATTTTGAGGCTTTATTTCCCTGCAGTTGAACCCTGGGTTGTGTGGTCTGTCTCACTTCCCAGTTGTTTCTCCGCACACAAAGTTCAGACTGCCCACTCTGACAGTGCCTGCCTTGCCTGGTCCACCAGCCACCACCTTGCCTGCTCCTGTCCTCTAGCCACTGCCTCACCTTGCCATGAGTCCTTTCTGCCCAGCTACCCATCTCTGCCCCTACTACCATTTTAGATGAATGTTTCTTGTTTAACTCCTTGGTTATCAGACTTCCATACAATTCAATATTTTGGCAGTTCTGTTTTGTTTTTGTTTTTAAATTGGTTATTGTCCTTTTGCTCGTACAATAAGGCACAGTGTATCTACCTACACTTCCATCTTGGCTGGAAGTTCTAATTTCCCACTTTGTTATGAAAAGTTCTCTGCCTCTTTCCTTGCTGGCCTGTAGCCATTCAGCATTTGGAAAAGCACATGGAAAAAATCTGATAAGAAATTATATATGCTCTCTTTCTTATCATGATTTTTGCCCTTGTTTTTTTCTATTTTTTAGTATTTCTTTTTTTATTGTTCAACTACAGTTCTCTTCATTTACCTGCCAACAATCCCCCTCACCCCACCCGTCCCCACCTCCCACCCTTGAAACTACCCCCTTTTGCTTTGTCCATGTGTCCCTTATATATGTTCCTTTATAATCCTTCCCCCCTTTTTACCCCATTATCCCTTTCCTCACCCCTCTGGTTGCTGTCAACTTGTTCTTTATCTCCATGTCTCACTTACTTTTTTTTTATTAGGTTTCAGTTACAGGTGAGATCATATGATATTTGTTTTTGACTACCTGGCTTATTTCACTTAGCATAATGTTCTCTTTGTTTAATGTTTTCAGTTTCTTTAGAAATATACCCAGAATTGGAATTGCTGGGTCATAAGTCAGTTGCATTTTTTTCACATTTTAAAACTTTTTAAATTGTTGTTCAAGTATAGTTGTCTCCATTTTTCTCCAACCACTCACCCCCACCCCAGCCATCACCACTTCCTACTCCTGATCCTACAGACCTTTGGTTTAGTCCAAGCTTCCTTTATACACATTCCTGAAACCCTTCCCCATTTTCCCCTCTTATCCCCTCCTACCTCTCTTCTGGTTACTGTCACTTTGTTCTTAATTTCAGTGTCTCTGGTTATATTTTGCTTGCTTGTTTGTTTTGTTGACTAGGTCCCACTTATAGGTGATGTCATAAGGCATTTCTCTTTCACCACCTGGCTTATTTCACTTAGCATAATGCTCTCCATTTCCATCCATGCTGTTGTAAAGGGTAGGAGATCCTTCTTTCTCTCTGCTGCTTAGTATTCCACTGTTTAAATGTACCATAGTTTTTGATCCACTCATTTACTGATAGGCACTTAGGTTGCTTCCCGCACTTCGCTGCTGTAAATTGTGCTGCTATGAACATTGGGGTGCATAGGTTCTTTTGGATTGGTATTTCAGCTCTCTTCAGATATAGTCACAGCAGTGAATTGCTGAGTCAAAAAGCAATTCCATTTTTAGTTTTCTGAGGAAACTCCATATTGTTTTTCACAGTCTGCATTCCCAGCAACAGTGCACTAGGGTTCCCTTTTCCCCATATCCTCTCCAACACTTGTTCGTTGATTTGTTTATGATGGCCATTCCGACCAGTGTGAAGTGGTATCTCATTGTGGTTTTAATTTGCATCTTTCTGATGGCTAGTGGTGCTGAGCACCTTTTCATATGTCTCAGGGACCACTGTATGTCCTCCTTGGAAAAGTGTCTGTTTAAGTCTTTTGCCCATTTTTAATTGTTTTTTTTTTTTTTGTCTTCCTAGAGTGGAGTCGTGTGAATTCTTTATGTATTTTGGAGATCAAACCCTTATCTGAGGTATCATTGGCAAATATGTTTTCCCATATAGTTGGTTCTCTTTTCTTTTCTTTTCCATTTATTTGACTTTATTTCATGTGAGCTCTAAAAATTGGTCATTTTCAAGTCCTGAGAACATGGTCATAAAACCCAAGTGATGTCTTTCTGAAAGTGGGTTTGTGCTCTGGTTGACTCAGATATTACACACCTACTTTGTTCCTGAATACAATTTTACTTTTTTTTAAATTGTGGTTCAAGTACAGTTTTCTGCCCTTTACCCCCATCCCAGCCCACCCCCCAGCCCTCCTCACCTCCTTCCCATCTCCACGCCCCACCTTGTTATTGTCCATATGTCCTTTATACTAGTTTCTTAAAACCCTTCCCCCGAAATCCCCTCCCCTCTCCCCTCTGGTCACTGTCAGCCTATTCTCAATTTCAGTGTCCTTGGTTATATTTTGCTTTTTGTTTGTTTTGTTGATTAGATTCCTGTTAAAGGTGAAATCATATGGTATTTGTCTTTCACCACCTGACATTTTGTTTAGCATAATGCTTTCCAGTTGCATCCATGCTGTCGCAAAGGGTAGGAGCTCCTTCTTCCTTTCTGCTGCATAGAATTCCATTGTGTAAATGTACCACAGTTTTTTGACCCACTCATTTACTGATGGGCACCTAGGTTGCTTCCAACACTTGGCTATTGTAAATTGTGCTGCTATGAACATTGGGGTGCATAGGTTTTTTTGGATTGGTGTTTCAGGGTTCTTAGGATATAATCCTAGCAGTGGAATTGCTGGGTCAAAAGGCAGATCCATTTTTAGTTTTCTGAGAAAATTCCATACTGTTTTCCATAGTGGTTGTACCAGTCTGCAATCTCTCCAGCAGTGCACTAATGTTCCCTTTTCTCCACAATCTCTCCAACACTTGTTGTTTGTTGCTTTGTTTATGATGGCCATTCTGTCTGGTGTGAAGTGGTATCTCACTGTGGTTTTAATTTGCATTTCTCTGATAGCTAGCAACACTGAGCATCTTTTCACGTGTCTCTGGATCCTCTGTATGTCCTCCTTGGAGAAGTGTCTGTTCACGTTCTTTGCCATTTTTAATTGGGTTGCTTGCCTTCTTAAAGTGGAGTTGTGTGAGTTCTTTATATATTTTGAAGATCAAACCCTTGTCTGAGGTATCTTTGGCAAATATATTTCCCCATATGTAGGGGACCGGTTTGTTTCAGTCTGGCAAATGTGACTCAGCTCTGTATGGAAAACCTACAGAAGCAAAGTGGTAGGCAGGAGCCAGACCTTCAAACCAACTTTTCCCATGGCAATCAGGCCTAGAAAATGCATACAGACTGTTATGGCTTGATCTTGCTAAAACTCCATCACCCTGGTCTAAAACAACAAATGTGTACTGTCTATCTTCAAGGTAATTTACAAAGTCTGTGTGAATTTTCCCAAGGACAGAGCTAATCAGCTCACCACCATTCCCCTCTGCATGTTATTTTCATTTTCTTGATTGTACCTAAAATGTAGACAATAATATTCTACATAACAGATAATAAATCTTTCTTTGATGTAAGACCCGAGAAAAACAATAAAAGCCTGTCTAGGCAAGGGTCAAGGTGTTCTCCTCTGGAGAGAGTAGCTGAGGCACTCAGAGGCACTCTCCACTTGAGACAGTAGCCATGCCATTTCCTTTTTCTCTACAGGATTGCCGTCTCCTGTGCATTTATTTTCTCTTCTGGTCACAACAGGCAGACTCTGCTGGCCAGAGTCTGCCACACACATATAGTTGTTCTCTTTTCATTTGCTCTTTTCTTTAGCCATGCATACGCTTTTTACTTTCATGAGATCCCATTGGTTTATTCTCTCCTTTATATCCCTTGCTTTAGCGAACATATCAGTGATGATGTTACTGCATAGAATGTCTGAGATTTTCCTGCCGATGTTTTCCTCTATTGTTTACATTTAAATATTTTATCCACATTGAATTTATATTTGTGTATGGTATAAGTTGGTGATTGAGTTTCATTTTTTTTTGCACAATGTTTTCCATATTTCCCAAAACCATTTGTTGAAGAGGCTACTTTTATTCCATTTTATGCTTCTTTCCCCTTTGTCAAATATTAATTGACCATAGAGACTTGGGTTTATTTCTGGGCTCTCTGTTCTGTTCCATTGGTCCATGTGTCTGTTTTTATGCCACTGTCAGGCTATTTTGACTACACTGGCCTTGTGATGCAGTTTGATATCAGGTATTGTGATCCCTCCTACTATGCTCTTCTTTCTCAAATTTGCTGCAGCTATTTGGGGTCGTTTATGGTTTCATATACACAGTTGAAGTGTTTGTTCTATATCTGTGAAATATGCCATTAATAATTTCATAGGGATTGCATTGAATCTGTAAATTTCTTTCGGTAGTATGGCCATTTTGATGATGTTAATTCTTCTAATCCATGAACATAGTATATTCTTCCATTTGTTTGTGTCTTCCTTAATTTCTTTCTTCAGTGTTGTGTAGTTTTCTGAATATGGGTCTTTTACATCCTTGGTTAGGTTTATTCCTAGGTACTTTATTTTTCTTGTTGCTATATCAAATGAGATTTTTTTTCCTGATTTCTGTTTCTGATATTTCATTGTTGGTATACAAAAATATCTTTGGTTTCTGAATATTGACTTTGCATCCTGCTGTTTTGCCAAATTCATTTATTAGGTCGAGTAGTTTTTTGGTGGAGTCTATCAGATTTTCTATGTACATTATCATGCCATCTGCCAACAATGACAGTTTTGTTTCCTCATTTCCAGTTTGGATGCCTTTTATTTCCTTTTCTTGTCTGATTGCTGTGGCTAGGACTTCCAATACTATGTTGAATAGAAGTAGTGAAAATGGATAACCTAGTATTACAGGTTTGATTCCCAGTCAGGGCACATGCCTGGGTTGCAGGCCATGGCCCCCAGCAACCACACATTGATGTTTCTCTCTCTCTCTCTTTCTCCCTCCCTTCCCTCTCTAAAAATAAATAATAAATAAATAAAATCTTAAAAAAAAAAAGAAAATGGATAACCTTGTTTTGTTCCTGATCTTAAGGGGAAAGTTTCATTTTTGCCCATTGAATATGACGCTGGCTGTAGGTCTCTCATAAGTGGCCTTTATTAGGTTCAGGAATTTTTCCCTCTATTCCCACTTTGCTGAGTGCTTTTATCATAAATGAGTGCTGTACCTTATCAAATGCTGTTTCCACATCTATTGATGTGATCATGTGATTTTTGTTTTTGCTTTTGTTTATGTGATTTATTACATTTATTGATTTGCAAATATTGTATCATCCTTGCATCCCTGGGATGAATCCCACTTGGTCATGATGTATGATATTTTTAATGTATTGTTGGATATGGTTTGCCAATATTTTGTTGAGGATTTTAGTATCTATGTTCATCGGTGATATTGGCTTCAAGTTTTCTTTCTTTGTTGTGTCTTTATCTGGTTTTAGGATTAGGGTAATGCTGGCTTCATAAATAGTTTGGGAGTCTCCCAATCTTCTTGAATTTTTTGGAATAGTCTGTGAGGGATAGGGGTTAGCTCATCTTTAAATGCTTTGTAGAATTCTCTTGTAAAACCATTTGGTCCAGGGCTTTTGTGTGTTGGGAGTATTTTGATTACTGCTTCAATTTCACCGGCTGTTATTGGTCTGTTCAGGCTTTCTGCTTCTTTTTCATTGAGTTTTGGAAGATTATATTTTTCTAGAAATTTGTCCATTTCACCTAAGTTTTTCAAATTTTTTGTCATATAGTAATTTCTTACAATCCTTTGTATTTCTGTGGTGTCATTGTAATCTCTTCTCTTTCCTTTCTCATTGTGTTTATTTGGGCCCTCTCTCCTTTTCTTGATGAGCCTGCTTAAAGGCTTCTTGATTTTGCTTATCTTTTCAAAGAACCAGCTCCTGGATTTATTGATCCTTAGAATTGTGCTTTTAGTCTCTATGTCATTTACTTGTGCTCTGATCTTGGTTATTTCCTTCCTTCTACTTGCTCTGGGCCATCTTTGTTGTTGTTCCTTGAGCTCTTATAGGTACAGGGTCAGGGTATTTATTTGAAAATTTCTGTCTTTTTTAGGTAGGCCTGTATTGCTATGAAGTTCCCTCTCATGACTGCCTTCACTGTGTCCCATGAGTTTTGGGTGGTTGTGAGTTCATTTTCATTTGTTTCCAGAAACTTTTTGATTTCTTCCTTAATCTCATTCTTGACCCATTCATTGGTTAATAGCATGCTATTCAATCTGCATGAGTTTGAGTGTTTTGGGTTTTTTTCCTTGAGGTGTCTAGTTTCAGTCCCTTGTGGTCAGAGAAAATGCTTGGTATGATTTCAATTTTCTTGAGTTTGTTGAGGCATGTTTTGTGTCCTATCATGTGGTGTATCTTTGAAAATGTTCTATGTGCATTTGAAAAGAAGATGTCTTTTGCTTCTTTGGGATGAAAGGCTTTCTATATATCAATTAAATTAATTTAATCTAGGACATTGTTAAATGCCACAATGTCTTAGTTGATATCTTGTTTGGAAGATCTATCCATGGTTGACAGCGGGGTGTTGAAATCCTCTACTGAAATTGTGTTGCTGTCTATATATTTCTTGAAGTCCTCCAAGATTTTCTTTATGTATTTTGGTGCTCCTGTTAGGTGCATATATATTTACAATGTTTATGCCTCCTTGATGGACTCTTTCCTTGAGTATTATGAAATGACCTTCTAGGTTACTTTTTATGGCCCTTTTTCTGAAGTCTATTTTGTCTAATATGAGTATGTTACCCTTTTCTTTTTTAATGTCCATTTGCTTGGAATATTTGTTTCCAGCCCTTCACTTTCTTTTTTTTTTTATGTTTTTTTTAATCATTGTTCAAATACAGTTTTCTCCTTTTTACTCCCAATCCAGTCCCCCCTCCCACCCCTCCCCACTTCCCTCCATTTACCACCCTCCCCTTAGTTTGTGACCATGTGTCCTTTAAGTTTGTTCCTGTGAACCCTTCCCACTGTCCCCTTAAATTCCCTCTATTCTCTTCTGTGGGCACTGTCGGCCTGGCCTCTATTTCAGTGTCTTTGGTTACATTTTGTTTGTTTCTTTGTTTTGTTATTTAGGTTCCTGTTAAAGGTGAGATCATATGGTATTTGTCTTTCACTGGCTGGCTTGTTTCGCTTAGCATAATGTTTTCCAGCTCCATCCACGCTGTTGCAAAGGGTAGGAGCTCCTTCTTTCTTTCTGCTGCATAGAATTCCATTGTGTAAATGTACCATAGTTTTTTGATCCATTCATTTACTGATGGGCATCTTGGTTGCTTCCAGCATCTAGCTATTGTAAATTGTGCTGCTATGAACATTGGGATGCATAGGTTCTTTTGAATTGGTGTTTTAGTATTCTTAGGATAGAGTCCCAGCAGTGGAATTGCAGGGTCAAAAGGCAGATCCATTTTTAGTTTTCTGAGAAAATTCCATACTGCTTTCCATAGTGGTTGTACCAGACTGCAGTCCCACCAGCAGTGCACTAGGGATCCCTTTTCTCCACAACCTCTCCAACACTTGTTGTTTGTTGCTTTGTTTATGATGGCCATTCTGTCTGGTGTGAAGTGGTATCTCATTGTGGTTTTAATTTGCATCTCTCTGATAGCTAGCGATATTGAACATTGTTTCATGTGTCTTTGGATTTTCTGTATGTCCTCCTTGGAGAGGTGTCTGTTCAAGTCCTTTGCCCACTTTTTAATTGGATTCCTTGTCTTCTTAGAGTACAGTCTTCTAAGTTCTTTATATATTTTGGAGATTAAACCCTTGTCTGAGGTATCATTGGCAAATATGTTTTCCCATACAGTTGGTTCTCTTTTAATTTTGATACTGTTTTCTTTAGCTGTGCAGAAGCTTTTAATTTTGATGAGGTCCCATTTGTTTATTCTTTCCTTTATGTCCCTTGCTCTAGGGGACAAGTCAGTAAAAAAGTTTCTGCGTGAAATATCTGAGATTTTCCTACCTACGTTCTCCTCTAGGACTTTAATGGTGTCACATTTTATATTTAAGTCTTTTATCCACCTTGAATTTATTTTTGTATGTGGTGTAAGTTGGTACTCAAGTTTCATTTTTTTGCACGTGGCTGTCCAGCTCTCCCAACACCATTTGTTGAAAAAGCTCTTTTTACTCCATTTTATGTTGCTGCCTCCTTTGTCAAATATTCATTGACCATAGAGACTTGGCCTTATTTCTGGGTTCTCTGTTCTGTTCCCTTGGTCTATGTGCCTGTTTTTATGCCAGTACCAGGCTGTTTTGATTACAGTGGCCTTGTAATATAGTTTAGTGTCACGTATTGTGATCCCTCCTACTTTATTCTTCTTTCTCAAAATTGCAGCAGCTATTCGGGGTTGTTTATAATTCCATATAAATTTTTGAAGTGTTTGTTCTATGTCTGTGAAATATGCCATTGGTACTTTAATAGGAATTGCATTGAATGTGTAAATTGCTTTGGGTAGTATGGACATTTTGATGATATTAATTCTTCCAATCCATGAACACAGTATATGTTTCCATTTGTTTGTGTCTTCCTTGATTTCTTTCCTGAGTGTTATATAGTTTTCTGAATACAGGTCTTTTACCTCTTTGGTTAGGTTTATTCCTAGATATTTTATTTTAATTTTTGCTATTTCAAATGGAATTTTTTCCTTGATCTCTGCTTCTGCTGTTTCATTGTTGGTGTACAGAAATACCTTTGATTTCTGGATATTGACTTTGTATCCCGCTGTTTTGCCAAATGCATTTATTAGGTCAAGCAGTTTTTTGGTAGAGTCTATAGGATTTTCTATGTCAACTATCATGTCATCTTCAAACAGTGACAATTTTGTTTCCTCCTTTCCGATTTGGATGCCTTTTATTTCTTTTTCTTGTCTGATTGCTGTGGCTAAAACTTCCAATACTATATTGAACCGAAGTGGTGAAAGTGGACAGCCTTGTCTTGTTCAGCCCTTCACTTTCAGTCTGTGTAGGACTTTTGTTCTGAGGTGGGTCTCTTGTAGGCAACATATGTGTGGGAAATGCTTTCTTATCCATTCAGCTGTTCTGTGTCTTTTGATTGGAGCATTTAATCTGTTTACATTTAAGGTTATTATTGATAGATACTTATCCATTGCCATTTTTTGTACCTGTTTTCCTTTCTCTCCTTCACTCTTTTCCTTCTTTTTCTTAAAGTGGTCCCTGTAGCATCTCTTGCAGAGGTGGTTTGGTGGAGGTGTATTGTTTTAGACTTCTTTTGTCTGGGAAGCTCCTTATTTGGCCTTCCATTTTAATTGAGAGCTTTACTGGATACAGCAGTGTTGTTGTTGTTGTTGTTGTTTTGTATTTTTCTGACTGTCACTGTCCACATTTATCCACAGTGCACAGAAAAGGACCTGCTTGAGAGGCAGTGCACACTGCAGCTTCTCCCACAGCCAGGGGCCTTTTACATTTTGTTTGTTTTCCATTCATGACATGTTGCTGACATTGTCTTTTCCTCTCATCTGAGTTTCTGGTGAGTATTGGTTTTTATCAAGTCATGCTCTAGAATGTTTACCCTACCCTGATAGTCTATCACCTCTGATGGCTCCCTGTTTTCAATAAAACAATTCACATTAAATCCCGTTAAAAGTTTTTTTTTTTAAGTTTAGCAAATACACTTCTTTAAGCACAACAAACTCTCCTATTGGTGTCCAAATAGCCAAGCTCCCCCTAGGTACTAACTCCTGTACCTGTGCTGGCTTTATCCTCAGGTTAGTTTTACCACAGTCTTAATAACCCTGATCTTAATAACCCTGTTCCTATGCAAACTCATGATCCTTGTCTCAGCTCAGGCCTGCACCAGCTATCTCCACACTTCTCACCACAATTCTCACTGGTATCTCTGATTCCTGATTCCCTTGGAACTAGTCCTACTTTGCCAGCTTGATATTTGTATACTAAAGAACTAATCCTGTCACTCCCTGTACAGTAGAACTACCAACAACTTCGCTTCAGTCTAGAGAATAAAGTCTCTATTATCTATACAGTGTCGAGACACTTTATAAATTTTCTTCTCCTGATCTCATTTCTTATCATACCATCCAATTTGGTCACAGATTACCCCAGCTGTCAACATTGACCTCTCCAGTTGGAATATGGGTAAGGGCTTTAACAGATAGAGGCACTGGCACTGAGACTGAACTTTGAATGTAGAAACATGAACAAAATATAGACTTTAGTTAATGATATGTCAATATTTGTTCAACTCTAACAATTCTGTAAAAAACTAGAAAAACAGAAAATATTAAAAGTAAATTAAGAGAAACCAGTGCAGGAGGAACCAAGGAGATAAAGAAGGTGGAAGTTACACTAACTTCCTCCCAGGACAAACTGGAATTACAAGTAAATTATAGAAAAATCATCCTGAATTACCATCAGAACACTAGCTGGAGAGAAATCTTATAACCAAGGACTTAGAAAAGAAACTCCATCATCACATTGAGGCTGGTAACAAGTGTGAGAGGGCTGGCTGGTCCCCTATGGGTGGCTGCTAAAGATCTCGAGGGATACTTCAAGCGTCAGGGGATTCCCCTGAGAAGTGTGGGGTCTAATCTCCTGGCCAGGCTCCCCAGCTTTGAGCACCAGAAGTGGGAAAGTGACCACATAACATCTGGCTATGAAAAGCAGCAGGTTTCTATCCACCAGGGAGAGATAGCTAGAAATGAAGCCACCCTCTTAAAGGGCCAATGCACAAAATTTTGTTTGCAGCCACTTACTCTGGGATCCCACAAAGGAAGGGCAGAGCAGACTAGAGCCATGTGAAGAGATTCTGGGGTTGGTGGCTCTGGGGGAAGCTGAAGGATTAGCCACCATAATCTTTGTGCTCAGTCATCCCCATACTGCAGAAGCCATCTTTCTTGGACAGAACAATCCCTTCCATGCAGCATCAGCCAGGAGGGATGCAATATTACCACCTGCAGAAATGCCTCTCCCTCCATCCTGCGGTGCTTAAGCCCTGCTAAGGAGTACATCATCTGGTGCTTCTTACAGTGACTGAGCTTAACAGGCAGCCTGCAGGCAGATGTGGATTACTGGGTACTCTGAGATTTCAGCAGATTCTGTCCCAGGAACAGTGCTAGTAAAAGCAGGCCTTGGTGCACAGCTTGGTCCTTTCCACACACACCCTAGCCCAGCAGGGGAAACCACAAGCTGTGGATCACTGATAGCTCCAAACAGGCTCTCCAGGGCCAGTTGCATACTGCATCTGACATAGGTCTGCATCAGACTCTTTGCAGATCTACCTAATACACAAAAACAAACACAAACAGGTGACCAAATGGGAAGACAAAGAAACAGGCTCCAAATGCAGGAATAGAATTCTCTATAAACAGAGCTAAATGAAATGGAGGCAAGTAACTTATAAGATACAGAGTTCAAAGTAATGATTATAAGGACACTCAACAGCATGAAAAAGATGTAGAAAGCATTCAAAAGGACTAGTCAGGATTCTGATCAAGATGGTGGCAGAAGTAAACGTGGATCTCTTCATCGCACAACCACATCTAAACTGTAGAACCACCACCATTCAAAACCATCAGAAATCGTGTTGAATGGAAGTCTGGCAACTATGGAATTAAAGAAATCACAAGCATCCAGACTAATAGGAGGAGGGGGAACATACAATGAGCTGATCCCACATCCACATGTGGTGGGTAAAATTTCAGGGGGAATATCTCCGGAGTGAGGAGTCTGAGCCCCACACCAGACCCTCAGGCCAGGGTTCCAGTACCAGGATGAAAAGTCCTAATAACATCTGGCTTCAAAAAAACAGTGGGTACACAGTGGGCAGAAGAAACTTCTGTAGTCCCAAGCAGTTATTCTTAAAGAACTCACACACAGACTTACACAGACTCACTCTCTTTGAGCTCCAGCACCAAGGTAGAAGCTTGAAAGACACCAGTGGATAAAGGGAGAAACTGAAATATTTGGCATCAGGATGAGGGCTAGGGGACAGCTTTCTCCCAGACACAAAGGTGGGCAGAGGCCATTGTCCTTTTTCTTCTCCCACAGAGTAACAGAGTCAGCAGGCAGGTGCCATATCTGAGACTCCGTCAACCTGGGTAACACTGCTTGCCCCACTCTAGAGATCCCCTGAGACTCCTTTCAACCCAACTCATGGGCCCACCCAAGTTGTTAACAGTGACTTTTCCATATGAATGGCTGGTCTTGGCTCATGCTTCAAACTTCCTACATCCTCTCAAACCAGCAACAACTGGCCTCAGTGAGACCCCAGGCCCCCTACCTCTTACTAAGTGGCCCCATGCCCATCACTAGGAGCAGCCAGCCTAGACTCACAACTTGGCTTTGCTTTGGAATACCTAGCCCAGCATAAGTAGCAGACAACTTATATTGTTATATAGTTCAGGAAGGGTAGCCCTGGGCAAAACAACACAAATGAGGGCTGTTCTTGGTCTGCATCACCTGGGAAACCATAGAGCCTGTGCACCAAGTGGACAGATACATATCACATCAGAGCACTACCACCTTGCCCCTGCACAGCTGATCCTCCATGGAGGGTGAAGGATATTGGCCAGTGGTCACAGCAAGTCCCTGAAGCTGGGTAAATCCTTCCCAATGATCTGCAACAGTAATCAAGATCAACTGCAAGAGGAGGGTTATTCAGCCTACACAAAGGGCACACCTTGAATACCGAGAATGGGTGAGAGGAGAGGCTGTGCCACTGAACCCTACAGGACTCCCCATGCTATATTAGGCCATGCTAACAAGAACAGGGAGTCATAGCAGCTCTGTCTAATGCATAGAAACAAACACAGAGAGGCTGCCAAAATGAAGAGATAAAGAAACATGCCCCAAATTAAAGAACAGATCAGAAAAGGAACCAAGCAAAATGGACATGAGCAACCAATTAGATGCAGAGCTGAAAAGACTGGTTATAAGAATGCTCAAAGAATTTAGTATGGATCTCAACAGCATAAAAGAGATCCAGTCAGGCCCTGGCTGGTGTGGCTTAGTGGATTGAGCACCAGCCTGTGAACCCAAGGGTCACTGGTTCGAATCCCTGTCAAGGCACATGCCTGGATTGTGGGCCTGGTCCCCAGTAGGGGGCACATGAGAGGCAACCACACATTGATGTTTCTCTCCCTCTATTTCTCCCTCCCTTCCCCTCTCTATGAAAAACAATAAAATAAAATCTTTAAAAAAAAAGAAAGGTTCCAGTCAGAAATAAAGGATACACTAATTGAATTAAAGAACAACTTACAGGGAAACCACAGTAGAGTGGATGAAGCCATGGATCAAATCAATTATTTGGAATATAAGGGAGAGAAAACAACCAATTATAAAAACGAGAAAAAGTAATGCAAAAAAATGAGGATAATGTAAGTAGTCTTGGGACAACTTCAAGTGTTCCAACATTCATGTTATACAGATGTTCACATTATACAAGTGCTGGAAAGAGAAGAGAAACAGCAATAAATTGAAAACCTATTTAAAAAAATAAGGAAAGAGCCCTGGCTGGTGTGGCTCAGTGGATTGAGTGACAGCCTGTGAACCAAAGGGTTGCTGGTTCAGATCCCAGTCAGGGCATATGCCTGGGTTGTGGGCCAGGTCTCCAGTTGGAGGAGTGCGAGAAGCGAGCATATACTGATGTTTCTCTTCCTTGCTTTCTCCCTCCCTTCTGCCTCTCTCTAAAAATAAATAAATGAAATCATTAAAAAATAATGAAAGAACACTTCCCTAATTTGGTGAAGGAAATAGACATGCAAGTCCAGGAAGCAAAGAGAGTTCCAAATAAGATGAACACAAAGAGGCCCACTCCAAGACACATTAATTGAAAAGCCAAAGGTTAAAGATAAAGAGAGAATCTTAACACCAGCAAGTTACCTACATGGGAGTTTTCATAAAACTGTCAGATGATTTCTCAAAAGTAACTTTGAGGGCTAGAAGGGATTGGCAAATAATATTCAAAGTCATGAAGAGTAGAGACCTACAGCCAAGATTACTCTACCCAGCAAAGCTATCATTTAGAATCAAAAGGCAAATAAAGAGCTTTGCAGACAAGAAAAAACTAAAGAAGTTTATCATCACCAAACCATTATTATATGAAATGTTAAAGGGAGTTATTTAAGAAAAAGATCAAAACTATGAACAGTAATATGGCAAAAAAATACATATCTATCAACAATTGAACATAAAAAGCAAACTAAGCAAACAAGAACAGAGACAGAATCATGGATACGGAGTGTGTTTTGATGGATGCTAGATGGGAGGGGGAGGTTAAAATGTCTATACTGCCAATGTCCATACTACAGTCCAAACACAAAGGATTTTTAGATTCAACGCAATTCCTATCAAAATACCAATGACATATTTAACAGATATAGAACAACCATTTTGAAAATTTAATGGAGCCAAAAATGACCCTGAAAGCCTGCAGCAATTTTGAGAAAGAAGAACAAAGTAGGAGGGATCACAATACCTGATATCAAACTGCATCACAAGGCCAGCGTAGTCAAAATAGCATGACAGTGGCATAAAAACAGACACAAGGACCAATGGAACAGAACAGAGAGCCCAGAAATAAACCCAAGTCTCTATGGTCAATTAATATTTGACAAAGGGGAAAGAAGCATAAAATGGAATAAAAATAGCCTCTTCAACAAATGGTGTTGGGAGATGTGGACAACTACATGCAAAAAAATGAACCTTAATCACCAACTTACACCATACACAAAAATAAACAATGTGGAGAAGACACTTAAATATAAGTCACAACATCATAAAAGTCCTAGAGGAGAACATAGGCAGGAAAATTCTCAGATATTCCACACAGCAATATTTTCACATATATATCCTCAGGAGTAAGGGACAAAAAGAAAAGAATAAACAAATGGGACCTCATCAAAATAAAAAGCCTTTGCATGGCTAAAGAAAACATCAGCAAAATGAAGAGGGATCCGACCATATGGGGAAATATATTTGCAAATGACACCTCGGACAAGGGTTTGATTTCCAAAATACATAAAGAACTCACATTACTCCATTCCAGGTACACAAACAATCCAAATACAAAATAGGCAAGGGACCTGAACAGACTCTTCTCCAAGGAGGACATACAGAGGGCCCAGAGATGTATGAAAAGATGCTCAGCATTACTAGCCATCAGAGAGATGCAAATTAAAACCACAATGTGATACCACTTCACATGGGTCAGAATGGTCAGCATAAATAAATCAACAAAGAACAAGTGTTGGCGAGGTTGTGGAGAAAAGGAAACCCTAGTATACTGTCAGTGGAGATGCAGACTGGTACAGTCATTGTGGAAAACAATATGAAATTTCCTCAGAAAACTGAAAATGGAACTGTCTTTTGACCTAGCTGGGATCATACCCTAAGATTCCTGAAACACCAATTCAAAAGAACTTATGCACCCCAATGTTCCTAACAGCATAAGTTACAGTACCCAAGTACTGGAAGCAACCTAAGTGCCCATCAGTAAATGAGTGGATCAAAAATCTGTGGTACATTTACACAATGGAATACTACACAGCAGAAAGAAGGAAATTCTGCCCCTTGACAGCATGGACAGAACTGGGGAGCATTTTATTAAGTGAAATATGCCAGGTGGTGAAAGACAAAATAGCATGATGTCACCTGTATGTGGAACCTAATCAACAAAATAAGTAAGGAAGTGAATGATAACCAGAGACACTGGAATAAAGAACAAAATGACAGTAACCAGAGGGGAGAGGGGAGGGGGATAACAGGGTAAAGAAAGGGAAGGATTGTCAAAGAGCATGTATAAAGGACCAGTGGACAAAGACAAGGGGGAGGAGGAGGAGGAGTGAGGTTGGGTGGTTGGGGGTGAGTAGGGCAGAGGAGAGTAATAGGGGAAAGTGGGGACAACTGTAATTGAAGTATTTTTTAAAAGTTTAAAAACCAACATAAGTATTGATGTGCATGTGATTTCGATATATATTTGTTGTTAATTAATAGAGTGCCATCCAGCGGATAAATAAGACCACTTTTTATTATCAAGGGACTCACAGAATCTAGGGTAAAAATAATTTTGTGTTTGGTATACAGAATTCCAGAATTTTTAAGTATTTTGGAATTAAAGAAAGAGCAGTAATAAAGTCTTAATATTTTGGCATTGCCTTTGTAGTTTAAGATGAGATTACTGGATTCTATTGTTATTTGGGTGAGGAAAGTGTTATTGATATTCCTCTGTAGTGGAGTTCTGGCATCCTTTTCCATTTACCTTTGTGTAGACTATCTAGTGCAGTTGAGATGTGAGTCACCTTCTACCTCAAGATTCATTAGGGTTGTACCAGCCAAGGCCAGAGTGGTGTAATCAGAACTCTGTAATAAGTCTCTGTGATTCTTATTAGAGCAACAATAGGCTCAACATTTTGCTAAAGTATTTGTGTCTCCACTTGCATGTGTCCAAGTGTCTTGTCCACCTCTGTGCAAGAAGTTGTGAATGTATATCCAATTAACATCAATACTAACATTTTCTCATTTTGGAGCCAGTCAATAAAACATTGTGCCATTACAAACTTAGGTTGAATATAATCACTTTGTGAATTGATCTTACTCACTTTGATCTTATTTATTCATTTTTATTACCTCAACATAAGTCTCCTTTCTCAGGCAGTAACAGTAAAGCCAGAAAAAGAAAATGAAAATTCTCCAATTCTGAGGAACATAAAGAGTCTTGTCCCTGAAACCAGTCTCTGAGGTTTAAAGTATTTACTTACACAGCATTAATTATGGAAGAGGCTCAATAACTACAAAATTGTAAGGAAAATACAGCGGGATAAAGTATGGCTTAAATCAGTGAAGGGAATTGGTAAAATTACCCCTGAATCTATTATAGACTGAAGCTTACACTATTGACCAAACCATATTTGTTGCACACTACAGTTGAGAAAAATGGTATCATAGGAGGTGACAGAAAATGAGTTGTTAGGTTGAAAAAGGATAACTGCTTTGGTGCTGCATTCTACAGTTTCAGATCCATTGTGAGAAAGATTGTAAAACCAAAACAAACACCAACTACTACCCAATGACTCCATTTGTTAGGTTGTTAGCCCACAGATGGCCCCAGACTGAAGTGGTAATTTAAGCAGTGAAATTCCAGGTTTACTAACAAAATATGAGAGCTCTTTAGATTTTTTTGTACTGAAATATTAAGTAAATGACTCCAATCGATATAGAGTTACACACCACATACCAATGTGAACAACGGACTGCATTTACAATGATTGTTCCATAAAATTATAATGATGTTGAAGTTCCTGCGATAAATGGAAACATTTGTGGTTCCTAGGGAATTTTTTTCCTCTGACAGGAGCAGTGTTTGTGGGGTTTGGCAACAGATTTATTCTCACAGCACCTCAATTCTGAGTGCACAATTGACATCCCAATGTTATTGAATGTACCTTTTCTATATTTAGATATATTTAGATAAACTAAAACTAATCATTCTGCTATAATCGCCTACAGTTGTAAGTACAGTAACATGCTGTACAGGCTTATGGCCTAGGAGCAATAAGCTCCATAATGCCCAGGGGTGCAGTAGGTGAGTTGAAGTGCAATTTGTGATGTTCACATAATAATAAAATCACCTACTGACATACTTCCTATAATGCAACTCATTGTTAAGTGACACATGACTGCATACAACCAGAAAATTTCAAGTTTTTACATTTATCACTGTAATTACTAACATCGTAACTCAATGTTTGTCTGTTTACTACCAGAGAGTAAATTAGCGATGCTTTAATATTGTTGCTTAATTTGAGCTTAAGGAGACAACCCCAAGAGTTTAAAAGCAAATGACATGTATGACAGAGGACATACAACTATAGGTGTCAGAACTAGGCTAAGAATACAGGGCTTTGTATTCTAAGATCAGTTATTCTTTGTGATACTGTTCTCTGATGTTGATCTATCCAATTGTACTATCCAATTTTTCTGTGTTATGTTTCCATCTGAGAATCATCTGTACTCATGTAAGTGCAGGATACCTGTGTAGGAGACTGTTCTGTGTGGCATAGGACCAGCTCCCACTCAGAGATGCACAGGACCCACGCCCACGGATAGGTTCTCCCATGGGGAATCAGGCCTACAATGTGCCTAGGCCTCTTTGAGTCTTGCTTTTGCTAAAAAACTCCCTCACCCTGATTTGTAGCAAACATTTACTGCAAAGTAACTTCCCAAAATCCATGCTAAATCTTCCAAGGATGAGTGTAATGGGTTCAACTACTTTTCCCTTTTCATTTGCAAATATCCTTCTTCTGTGATGTGATTAACGGCATCAGATCCTTTGTTTTCCGTACAAGGTAACCACCTAAAGCCAACCTGTGCATAGTAAATGAGGTCCATCATGTAATGTGCCCCAAAAAAGAAATAAAGGCCTGTCATGGCAGAGGCCACAGCTTTTGGCTCCTCTTGAGAGCGAAGCTGCCTGCCCTTTTCCTCCACAGGACTTGGTAGTCTGTGTGAATGTCTCTCCCCCATCCACTATGTTGCATACCCCACGAGCCGGGCTCCACATCACACCCACGATGATCGCCAGGCTCCTTCTCTGTCACAGTATTGTCTATTTCAGGCTTCTCTCTGGGCCTGAGCCTTGGCTTCCTTCTTCCATCCTGATACAGCCCCTGTTCCATCAGAGCTCTGCCTTCCCCCTTCTCACAATCTGTACACAAAAGGTTCTCACTCTTCCAGAGCAATGAACTCGCCCACGTGCAACACAGGAATGTTGACAGAAAAAGGGGTCTGCCTTCTAGATCTTATCCGGTGCAGCTTGTAATGCTTATATCTGGTTCCTTTCTATCAGAACCAGAACTATTATACACAAAAAAGAATGAACAAAAATGGAACATAATTAGAGAGTCAAAGCAGAATTTAAAGCAAGGGTGATTCAGGATCATATGCAGAACTAGCAGAGAAATTACTGATATATGATTTAAAGAAGAGAAAAGGCAATGAAAAGGCCAGGAAAGCTCACTTCTCTAGTTCATCTGACAATGCATGGAGAATGGGAGAATGGATGTGTGTGTTTGTGTGTGTTGAGGGGGTGTTCATGTGTAGTTTATTTTAGGTTTTATTATTTTGCTCTTTTAAATAAAGTAAATAATCACAAAACTCTTCAAACGTGATTCATATGGAATAAAATGGCATGATTTTTCTATTTGGGGATAAAGACATTTTAATCTTTTGTAGATGCTGAAGACCTTCTCTAGTGACAGCCCTTTGAGAAATCTAGGTACAACTATGTGCAGTTACAAACACTTACTACATCTTTGATTTAATTGTCCATATTCAAAATGATGTGCTTTCTTCTTATTTTTCTTCTTTGTAAATGATCTAAAAGCTGGACATAGCTTTCTACAACCACAGTCGGGAGTATATTTTAAAGCGACTCTATAAGAGATGTGAAAACAATTCTTTGATTAAACCAGTAACAGAAAAGGAGAACTAGAGTCTTGGAATTGTTTCTTCTCTGCCACTGTCATCCTCATTAACAGGACAAGGGTCAGGAGATAATCATGCTTAAGAATTTTTATTGTCCAAAAAGGGTACTTCCGGCCAAGATGGAGGCATAGGTAGACACATTGTGTCTCCTTGAACAACCAAAATAAGGAAAACAACAATTTAGAAACAAAAAACAACCAGTACCAACAGAAAATTGAACTGTATGGAAGTCTGACAACCAAGGAGTTAAAGTAGACATATTCGTCCAGACTGGTAGGAGGTGAGAAGTCGGGCAGCCAGGCGGAGAAGGGCCGCGGCAAAGCGGTGGCTGGTCGACCCCAGGCCCACAAGGTGGCAGCTAGTGGACCTAGCGAGGTTGCAGATTGTGGAAGGGTGCAGCACACAAGGCGGCTGGCGGACTGGGTGGTCCCACATTTGCATGCAGATAAACCAGGTGAAACTGGGGAGCAGGGAAATAAAGCCTCAAAGCCCAGGGTCCCAGAGCAGGGAAATAAAGCCTCAAACCACCAACTGAAAACACCTTACGGGTTGAGGTGCTGGGACAAACTCCCAGCCTCACAGAAGAGTTCGTTGGAGAGACCCATAGGGTCCTAGAATGTACACAACCCTCCCCACCCCCCCACCCAGGAATCAGCACCAGAAGGGTCCAATTTGATTGTGGAAGCGGGGGAAGTGACTGAAATCTGGCAGAGAGCAGAGCAAGTACCATTGTTTCCTCTCCACCCCTTTCCCACATACAGAGTCACAACCCAGCTACTGGTTTGCCCTACCCTGATGAACACCTAAGGCTCTGCCCCTCACTACGTATCAGGAGCACTGAGACAAAAAAAGTGGCCCAAATGAAGGAACAGATCAAAGCGCCAGAACAAATACAACTAAGTGACGAAGAGATAGTCAACCATCTCAGATGCACAATTCAAAACACTGGTAATCAGGATGCTCACAAATTAGATGAAAAAATAAAGGCTACACTAAGTGAAATGAAGGAAAATGCACAGGGAACCAATAGTGATGGAATGAAAGCTGGGACTCCAATCAATGGAGTGGACCAGCAGGAAGACAAACATCCAACCAGAACAGAATGAGAAACAAGAATTCAAAAAAAAAAATGAGGACAGGCTTGGGAACCTCCAGGATATCTGTAAACATTCCAACATCTGAATTATAAGGGTACCAGAAGGAGAAGAGGGAGAGCAACAAGTGGAAAGTTATTTAAACAAATAATAAAGGAGAACTTCCCCAATCTGGCAATGGAAATAGACTTCCAGGAAGTCCATGAAGCTCAGAGAGTCCCAAAGAAGTTAGACCCAAGAAGGAACACACCAAGGCACATCATAATTACATTGCCCAAGATGAAAGATAAGGAGAGACTCTTAAAAGCAGCAAGAGAAGAGGAGACAGTTACCTACAAAGGAGTTCCCATAAGACTGTCAGCTGATTTTCCTAAAGAGACCTTACAGACAAGAAGGAGCTGGAAAGAAGTATTCCAAGTCATGAAAGGCAAGTACCTACATCCAAGATTGCTCTATCCAGCAAAGCTTTCATTTAGAATGGAAGGGTTTCTCAGATAAGGTCAAGTTAAAGGCATTCATGATCACCAAGCCCTTATTATATGGAATGTTACAGGGACTTATCTAAGAAAAAGATGATAAAAAACATGTATAGTAAAAATGACAGCAAACTCACAATTAACAACCACACACCTAAAGCAAAAACATAAGCAAACAACTAGAACAGGAACAGAACCACAGAAATGGAGATCACATTGAGGATTAGCAACAGGGAAGTGGGAGGAGTAGAGAAGGGGGAAAGGTACAGAGAATAAGTAGCATACATGGTAGGTAGAAAATAGACAGGGGGAGGGTAAGAATAGTTGGGAAATGTAGAAGCTAAAGAACTTGTAAGTATGGCACATGGATATGAACTAAATGGGGGGATGTGGGAGGAGGGAGGGATGAGGGAGGGTGGAGGGGAGTGAAGGTGGGAAAATGAGACAACCATAATAACATAATCAATAAAATATATTTTTAAAAAAAATACTTTTTATTATCTTTCAGTTTTTCAAAAACTCAGGGCTTCTCCATTTCTTGATTTAATTGTAATTGTTGTTCTTGTTTTTAATACAAGAAACAGCCCTCTGATGGGAAGGCAGTTTTGGAGTTTGAAAATGATGAAAATTACTGAAGTACAAGGAGACCTGAATATGCATTCACATATTTATTAGTACCAGGTCAACATAATAAAATATAGATGCAATTGTTTACCAGACATTTCACAGGTGGATAACATAACATTCTGTGGTTTACTAAACACATTAGAAATACTCTGTTTTTCCCTTGTTCTTTGGTTAAATGTGGGGCAAAAAAAATCTTTCAATTATGCTGATTTGCTTTTATCCCTTGTCATGTGATTTCAAACACCCTGGTGGAGAATGATTTGTTCTGTCCCCATCAAAGCTGAACTAAACAGTGGTTTTAAACATTTATGTTACAGTTGAGTTTTTACTATCTAGAAAAAGTTAGGTACTTGCTGACCCCAGCTGAATAACATTTTTCTTCTTAGACACATGAAAACTTGACCTTATCATTGGTCTAGCAGATCTTGAAGAATCAGGTTCAGTGCACCACAGCTGAAAACTGAAGAGTAATATTTATCAACATTAAATATATACTTGGTGAAGTAGCATAAATATTTCTTCATATAAACATAACAAAAAATTAGCTCAGAAACCACTGAGCACATGTCCAGTATTGTCAAAGTCACCTGTAAATACCAGCTTACACTGAATACAAAAGCACCTTCTACTCTGACTCTGGCCATCATGGAGGTTCTATACAAATATAAGGTTTCTCCTCAGCTTCCTTCCTCCATCTCTCTTCTTTCTCTCTTCCCACACAACCCAGCCAAAGGAGAAGAAGGGACTCCAACAATTACAGAAGTATCAAAAATGACACCAATAGCAGTACCCATCCTCTCCAACAAAATAGATCATTTAGGATTTTGGTCAATTCAGAGAAAAATAAAACATATTTTTTCTCAAAACGTAAGGAAATCAGTTTGTAGCATTACATTTAAAAGTGTGATTTTTCGTCAGTGACTTCCTAAACCCTAGCTACTAGGTGAAGTTCTCAGAATAAAAACCAGGAAGCACTTGCGAAAGCTAAGTAACAACGGTGTAAGGTTTTTTACTGAGAAGATGCCAGGTAACAGGAAATTAAACACCAGGTTCTCCTTCATTCCCACCCCCCACCACCCACAGGGTCTTCTATTTTGCAATATGTATTGCTGTGTATGGCTTTCAAACAAGACACTATTATGAAGTTGTAAGTTTTGGTAGCACAAATTTTGTTTGGACACATTCAGAAATGGAAGATTAAATTTAAAAATGTGGATGTGGTACATTTTTTTTAGCTCAAGAGCCCAATTTGACTTCTTCTGTTGAAAATAACAACACAGAGATCATTTACACTCAAACTCTTGTCAAGCCATCATCCTTGACCTTAATTGAAAGGCTGTCCATGGTGTCAAGACCTGCTGGGAAGGCCTGGCTGCTCTCCACTGCAAAATTTCTGGGGTGGCTTTTGTAAAGCAACAATTCACTAATTTGCTTTTCTTGTCTGTTTCTCTCTTCCAAAGCAGGAGTTGCCAAATTTCTTTTTTTTTTTTCCCACCAACAACAATGCTTAGAGAATGATTTTTTTTCTCACATATATTGAGAACCACAAATTGAGGGTATCTCATTCCTGACAAAATAAGATAATAAGAAGCTAGGAAAATTTCTGGGCAAATGGAATGGGGAAACTGAGACAATAAAATTAAACAAAGCCAAATAGCTGAGTGGAAGACCTTTGGAGAGAATATATAATGACCCTGGCCATAAACCACAGGCCTCTGGAGAAGAGAGGAAGAGGAATTCTAATGCAAAAGGAGAGAGAACACCAGAACAAAGAATCCAGCTTGGGAGGAAGCTACAAGACTTCCCTTTCAGCTCTGGCTCCCAGGAGAAACAGCACATCTGTGCTCCTTCTAGGAATTTCCACCTCCCAAATTCCTAAGTTTCCCTATAGATAAACTTGCTTCTGAAAGCTCAAGGTAAGGTGAATGTTAGGGTTTCAACCCACCTTTTTGTCTGATATTAATAAAAACACAGTTATAATCCAATCCCTGTCTCTGCTTTTTGGCTCAGCAGTGACAGGCAGCAAGCACTCTGGACTTGGCTGTCCTAGGGTTTCAATGATTTGCTAAAGATAATAATACTGATAGTTAACATTTGGCAAGCACCCAATCACATTTCAAGTGAGGTATTAATCATCCAAAATAATTTTCATTTTATAGATTTTACAGAAGAAATTGAGAAGCAAAAGTAAAGTAACACTCCAAGCTCACATAATTGTTTTGTTCAGGGTTCAGGTCAGGCACTTGGTCATGATTATCAGAAAATAAAAGTAGAAGTAAAACATGGAAAATAGTGACATGGTTCTTAAGATTTTTTTTTAAAGGAAAAACAGTTTTTGACCTGGATTTTTAATATATTTTTCTTCATTCAACATCAAGTCTCCCCTATGTGCCAAGCACTATATGTATGTATGAAACACTCCTGCCCTCAATGAGTCTGGGCAAATGAGAAAACAAAGTTTTAGATAGTCCAATTGTCTGAGGTCACATTGTTGGAACATACTAAATCCTGGGAGTCAAATATAGATCTATCTGACCCCAAAGTAGATGCTGGGGTAAGGAGTTTGAATTTTATCATGAAAACAGAGCAATTGAATGATGTGAAGTTGAGGAGTCATGTCAGATGGTTAATAAAGACTTCACTCAGGACAATAAGGGAGATTAAAAGAAGCAAAAATGTAACCTTGCACACTGAGATTTGGCAGCTTTTTGCTCTTTTATATATGACCTAGTGATTTGTGTTGAAGGAAACAAGTTTTTATTAGCAGGATTCCAACTTTAGGGGAGGAGTTAGGGCACTCCTGCTCAGAGTTCTTCTCTCCCACAAGACTCAGAACTTGTCTTACTCCCCAAAAGACCACAAGCCAAAACCATGCCCAGAAGTTCCCCATTTCCTTACCTGCTCTTAAGGTGGTCACACAAACAGATCTCCAATCTCTCTGGCATGTGCACTTGCAGGTTTTGTGAGGTTGGAGTTGCTCAAGAAACCAGGTGGACTCAGTGAGCTAAGGAGCAGGGCTTATTAGCGGGGAATAAGAGGGACAGTGGAGCCAACCTAGGGAGGCTGGGACGTGAGGGAAAGTGGAGAAAGTGCAGCCAACCTAGGGAGGTTAAGACTCACTCAGTTGTTTTTAGGGTAGGGTTTTTAAGCACAAAAACCCATGAAGGGCAACTGGTTGGGGTGTCAGAGTCTGATTGGCTAGAGCTGGTTGCTGGGTTCCATTTTTGCTGACCATTGTTCTTGATACATCTTGTCAGGCTCAAGTTAAAGCTGCATCCTGTTGTGCCGACAGGCCAACCCCGGACCCCAATCTTAGCCGAGCATCTGTTTGTCCTGGGGGGTTGGCAGGCAGTTTCCCGCTTGGTGATTCCATTTGTCCTAGGCCTACCTAGGTCTGTCAGGTTTCACAGTTGCCATCCTCTTGCAGCAGCTCTCTCTTTTAGAATCTGAGATGTGCTGATCTCAGTCTCCATGTAGCAGTCCAGGATCCATGTGCTGTGCTGCAATGGATCATAGTGTCTTAGAGGCTGGGGCCCAGGGAAGCACATGTCTCAGTGTGGTTACCCTGCCTCCAGTGAAACAGTGTGCAGTCAAGACAGGGGCCCCAAATAGGGATTTGGAATGGAGTCCAGAACTCAAGGTGTCTAGGAAATATTAGAAAGACATATAAGATGTCCTCACCCCTTCCCCCTCAACAAGTGTCAGTTGGGGGAAGGGACACATGGAGCAGGAGCATGCAGAGCTGTTTTGTACAGCAACAGCTTTGCAGCTAATCCATGGCATGGTCATTTAACATATCTATAGCCTTTGGCTGGTCACTTAGCTATGTTAAATAGCTGTGGCCATGCTCTGAGCCAGGAGAACGGAAGGAACTTACCCCGCAATATATAACTGGGAGGCAGGTTCCCGAGTTACAGTGCCTGCATGGGAGCTTGGAGGAGATTGGTTCCACACCATGGGGCCATGCCTACCCAGACCCACTATGGCAGCCCAGTAAAGCTGGAAGGATATTCGAGTGCTGGCAAGTGTAGCCAGCTGTGGGAGGAGTCGGAAATGGGGCTGCAGAGGAAGATTGGTGTGGGGATTTAAACCCAGACACAGCAGCCATGTGAGAGAGGACCAGGCGGCTGTGGCAGTGCAGAGAGAGAAAGGGACCATGCAGCTGTGGCAGTAGAGGAGAGGACCATGAGGCTGTGGCAGTGCAGGGAGAGCCACGCGGTTTTGCCAGAGTGGGCACCCCTGAGGCTACGTGAGAGAGAGAGAGCCACGAGCTTCTAGCAGAGTGGGGACCCCTGTAACCATGTGAGAGAGCCACGCATCTCTCACCAGCCATCTGGTTTCGCCAGAGTGGGGATCCCCGCAGCTTTAGTAGGGGGAACCACCATGAGGCTTTAGAAGAGGATTGCCACTGGCTTCTGGCAGAGTGGCGACCCCCATCCCCGCAGCTTTGGGGGGAGATCCACCCAGCTTTGCCAGAGTGCAGACCCTTGCAGCTTTAGTGGAGAGAAGAACCATGCAGTTTTGGTCAGAGTGGGGACCACTGTGCTCTGGTAGAAGAGGACCACGTGGCTTTGGGGTGCTCACTTGGGCCGCGCAGCCTGGGAAGCAGGAGAGACTTTGCCTGGAAGAAGGGTGAAAGAAAGCTTGCCAGTAGGCCATGAGAAGGTGCCACATGGCTTTGGATTAATTAGAGATCCTGTCTGGACGGCAACACAGCTGATGGTGCTGGCAGCCTAAAACATGGACGTTTGCTTCTTTTCCTGGGATACGGTACCCCAAATTAATGCAGGGGGGAGAAGAAAGCACAGTGGGCATCTGTGGGTATCCAAAAGGACTTTGATATTTTAATGAAGACATTAGGTCACTACTTTGAGTCTGCATAGCATTAAATAAACATTTCCTTTCCTTTTCACAAATCTCTGGCATTGAGAGACATCTTTCCTAAGGCAGCAATTGAACTTAGTGGGGGGGGTCCTTTCGGTAATAGTCTATCAAACCTGCCTTGGCCTTGTGTGTTCTGTAACACCAGGAGTGGGCTTCCATCCAGGCAGGGTCTAACCCCCTGGTAGGGCCTGGCATCTTCCCGTTCAGTGAGCAGGGCCAAAGGCCCAGAGGCTTAATACATCTAGAATGTCAAAAGCTCAGAGAGTGAACTTGAACCAAGTTCCAAAGTCCCATACCAAGAAAGCAACTTCTCTGGACGAAGCAATGAATCGAGAGCAAGAGAGAGCAAAGAGAGCCAGTTTGTGCCTCTTCTTTCAAAAGGCCCTCCCGAAATCCAACGTGTGCAGGAAGCTAGTGGGAGTGTCCAGCTTTTCCTGTGGTACGTCAATGTCTGACGTTTTTGTCAGCTCCCCAGTGTCTTTAACCCTCTTTCAGGTGCCATTTTTAGCAGGTCAAAAGTTCCCCAGTCACACATAGGCCCATAGGCATCTGTTCATCTAGGGTGGGGCATCTGAGCCCACCCCAGCACCAAGCTCCTGCTGGTGCAGGTTGGCACAGCTAATTTGTCTTTGTTTACAGTTTGCCTCTGGCAGCAGCCTCCTTCCTTAGCCCCTCCCTTACAGAAGGCAAGGCTGCATTAATCTGTCTTTGTTATGAAATGTCCTTTAAACACTGTACCTTCCACTCCATCAGCATTTGTCTGCCTTGGAGAAATCAAGATATTTTTAATCTACTGCCTGGGCAGGCTCCCCCCAACCCCTCCCTTTTGCTTGGGGGTGGGGTTCCCCTGAACCTGGGTTCTCTCCTGTTTTCCAGGGACCTCTGCTACAACCTCCCTGGTCACAACAAGGCCAATTAAGACACTTTATATTCATCTAGGGGAGAAATGAGGGTTCAAACTAAAGGTAGTGACAGTGACTGGAATAAAGGAAAGGAGTTGAGGTCATCTGGGAAGTAGAATAGAATTACTTGGTGACTAGATGTGGAGAGAGAAGTGAAGAGGTGAGGCAAAAATTTCTGCTAGATTTCTGGCTTGGGGAACTGGGTAAAATAGCTGGGACTTTCTCTTAGAGAATGCAGGAATAGAAATAGGTTTGCAGAGGAAAATAATTTTTGGCTCTGTTAAATGAACCAAAATGAAGCTCTCTGGTTGAAAGCTGGATATGAACCATTTTTGCTATGTTCATTTTGTGATATCCAAACTTACATTTTCAAAAATAGCACACATTAGATCAAACCAGAAAAAGTAACTAGGGAAACTTCTTAAAACTAACATGCTAAGAATATCACATTTTTGTGTAATCGCTTTCATGGAGTAACTTGGAAGCTATGGTTTTACCAAATGAGGCATCCTATGTAAAATAAAACAAGTAAAAACATTTAAAATTGTATTGTTCTTAGAGTATATAAAAAGCAAAGCCATGGGTATAGAAGTGTTGCTTTGAGTAGATATGTATAATAAGAAAAAAGAAAACTTGGAGAATAGGGAGATTCAAGTGACATTTCAGTGAAGTCTGCTAAGGTGAGCAGTGGAAGCCAAGACACGTGAATATACCAGAAATGACTGATCAGCTGAGTCTTATGAGGTTGGGGATCACATTTGCCTTTTGTTTCTCTTACAGCAGTGCTTACCCCAGTGCCTGGCCAGTAGGCATCTTACACATAGAGTCAAATGTTGAGACGGCAGGAAAGCCACAAATGCCATTTTTTATGGCAACTAGATGATTGGGAATGTGTGCCAGCAGGAAGGCAGGCAGTGAGTAGAAATAGGAGAGCAGAAAGTGAAGTCCAAAAGTGAGGGCTTCTCTTCCCAACTACTTGGCTGAGAAAAGAGATGTGGTACTAGTTAAAGGGAGAGACACTGTTAGGAATTTTTTTTTTAAGATGGAAAATTTAAGTATATTTATATGTTATGTGGTAAGAGCCAATGGAGAAAAAAATAGTTTAAGGTTATAGGAGAAAGGAAAATGAGTGAAGCAAGGCCCCCAAGAAGGCAGAAGTGGATGCATTCCAGAGCAGGGGTAGTTTAACATGGAATTATAGAAAAGCAATAAAGAACAAAGGAGTTATGTGGCCATAGAGACATTTCTGGTAAAGATTTAAGAAGTTTTAATTTCAGATCATCTTATGTGGCTACTTTGGGTCTCTAAATTTGTAAGGCCCACCATGCCAGCCTCTCCTGAGCTTGTCAGATTTAGTATGTGACCCCTTTTGTGTCCACAGTTCAAAAACCTAATAGGAAAAAAACTCTGATTATATTTGTACTCCAAATTTGTGGAGCAGGCCCTATTACCCTAGTCTGGTGATTTCAAATTTTTCATTTTATGGCATGCATAAACTAATCACTAAAACTCTGCAGCTCACCAAAAAAATATGTTTTCCAATCCGACCCAAAAAATAGGTGTAATTTTGATTCATTCACACCAGATGCCTATTGTTGTATTGGCTGTTGCCATTTTTTCTATTTGACAATCTAAGTTTAAAGAGGTCAGTGTCCCTGACTAAATAGTTTTAAAAATTCTTCTGGCACACCACCAGTTGAAAATCGCTGCCCTAGCCAAGTCCCTTTCTTTTAGAAGCTTGGGTTGGCATCTGCAAAATAGGCTGTGGTATCTCACAAGGTCCCTTCCAGGCAGTAATTATAACAATTCTCTTGGAACCAGGATTAGTGTTGTTAGCTGATTTCATCACCTTAAAGTATGCTCCTGTCCCCATTTTACCGATGAGGGTTGTGGACTGAGTAATCAGCTCACATTCACTGTGATCGTGTATGCACCTGTGGGTCCTGTATGTTTCCTAGAGCTGCCCTTCCCACTACATATCCCACAGCTCAGGTAAACTCTTCTTCAGTTACTCTTTGGATTTGGGGGAGGAACAGAATTTCGTAGTTATAGTCCGTTGGTACTTACCCAGTGGAGGCTTCCAGATCAGGGGTAGGGGGTAGGGACTGGGGGCAGCTTTCTTTCCCAGTCAGAAAGTGCCACCTATATACTTCAGGGAGACATCATGTATTGGGCGGTATGGGGTAAACCAAGGCTAGAAGTGCTATCACTACCAAAACCCCGCACAATACTCCGAGTTCGCGCCAATCGGTCCCCTCAGGAAAAAGAAAGTAAGGGTAGGGCCCCGGGCAACCACGTATTTTCTGCGCAAGGCAGCCGTAAAGGCGGGGTTTCAGGGGGGCGGGGCGCAGGAACCTTGTGGCGGGAGCTAGGAGGAGGCGGCCTGCTATCTCTGGTGGCGGTGGTTTGGAGCCACTCTTCTCTCCCTCCGGTCCTCCCCGCTTCCAGCCTCCGCCTCCAGACCCGCAGGCCGCTGGGCACGGAGCCCATGAAGGCGCGGGCTCCCCCGCCGCTTTTGCGTCCTCGCAGTACAGCGGGAGCGCCCGGAGCAGTCTAAGGCATGGCTGTAGCCTGAGCTTGGAGCGGCAGGAGAAGGCGGCAGCGGAACCCGAGGCCGCAACCATGTCTGAGAAGCGCGCGAGTGCGCAGGCCGCAGGCGGCAGCTGGGTGAGCTTGGGGTTCCGCTGCGTGGCTCAGATCGAGGACGCGAGTCAGGGGACGGGAGGTTGGGCCAGGTCGCGGTCAAAATCCAGAGTCTCTTGGGTGCGGGGCACGGATGTTAGGCAGGAGCGCGACGGCGCCGGGGCTGGGCCAGGAGCTTGGGCTCCTGGAAAGCCGGTTCCGGGTGAACCTGTGTAATTCATCCCGAGGCACTTCTAGCGCTGCTCGTTGCTAGACAAAACTATGTTTTGATTATTGTTTCAAAAAGTACCAGACGGGACCGTGAATGTAAATAAATTGGTTCTTCCTAAGTTTTCCATTTATGAGATAGTCGATACCCTTTTTGTGGTACAATTTCTGGCCAGTCTGCTTAGCGGATGTGTGGGAAACCTTTAGAACTGTCATTCGGCCCTCCAGGGGAAGTTGGCATTGGAATCTGGCAGCCCCTTTCTGCTCCATGATTTCTAAGCAATTGCAGGAAAATTTGGGGAACAGGATTTCAGATGAAGCTGAGGATCCCAGGGCCTGACAGAGGAACATGTTCAGGTCTGTCTCTTTTTCCAGTTAAAATGAGGTTCATATGGCATCTGAAGCCCTGATATAATTGGCCTGGATTCAGCAGAACAGGTTTTGTCAGTGGCACTATGGTTTCCCATGGTGGAACACTACGGATACAGAGTCTGTCGTTTCTTAAAGACATTTTCTTTTTCTTTTCTTTCGTTTATTTAGAACAGGGAATATAGAAATATTACCATAAACAGAAACTCTTTAACACCAAGGAAACAAACGTTTTATCAAAGAAAAATATTAAACATAAGATTATCGGCTTCAGATTCTTAGTTTACCTTCCCAAATTTGCTTTTAAAGAATGCTAAATGATTATATTTGGTCACGTGAGTCCCCATTAGTAGAACTGAGAGGACAGGTGAAGTGGGAAGAGTCCTAAGTAGAATGGAGGCAGCAGAGCTGGCTTCTAGTCCTAGTTCTGCGAGAACGAGTGTACACCAGGCAGGGTGCTGACACAGCCTTGCCACTCAAAGCCTAATCTGTAAACAGAAGCCTTGGTAATGTTGAAGGCCCCTCCCTGCCAAAGTGACTTCTTATTGAAAAAGCATGGGGGAGGGGGGCGGGTGGAATCTTCATTTCAAAGATAATATTCCTAGAATGTGGAACATTTGTCCTGGTAGGGGAGGAAATGCTATATAATTGGTTTTTCTCATTTTGTTCCTGATTATGTGAAAAGTAGACTGGCCATCTTCCTGCCCCCTAAACAAAAACCAAACTGCCAGGTCTTCCTTCCGTTTTTTTTTTGTTTTTTTTTTTAATTGATACACAATAATTACAGATCAGTGACCAAAATAGTAGCTTAAGAGGTAGTATCCTTCATTACTTTGCATACTGCCTACAACATTCAAATACATTATTAAGTCTAGCTAAGTTTACCAGGTAAAGATTTTAGGTTTTATCCTTCTCTGCATTCCTGTGGTTCAGTTCCTTAGCATTTTTGACCTAGATTTTGACCGTCTCTTGAGACTATTGTTTATGTCACCATCAGTCTGCCTTCAACAGTATGTATTGCAATATTGGTGTAATCTAACATGTAAATATGATTGTTCCTGCTCTCCTTGATTTTTTTCATTGTCTCCCCTTGGCTTACGGAATATAAAAATAACCTGGCAGGTTGAAGCATTATAGTATGGCGATTAAATGAGTATGCTTGGAATCCCAGTCCCCACCATTTATTAACTGTGTAATTTTGGGCAAGTTACTTAACCTCTCTGAATTAATAATAATGTTTACCTCAGAGGATTGTGAAGATTACTGCAACCCAGAATCTAGTAAGTCCTCAATAAACATTAGCTGTTATTTTTCTTATTTCTCAATATTTTTGGCATGAACGATTGGTCAGAACGTATGGGGATTCCCTGACTAATAAAAGTATTCAGTCCTCTCTTATTTACTAATTTACAGGAACTAGAACCCACCCTAAAAATGAAAATTGTTAATTGTGTGCTTAGAACAGGAACTTTTGAGGAATGTTTACTTAAAGAAACCCAGACAATTTATTCTGGAATTCCTTCTGTGAATCCTGATGCTAATTTGGGCACAAGTAGATTTCCTGTCCATTCTTTTCTCATCTCTAATGGTATATAAAGTCAGTATTGATAAACTGCAGTGAATACTGAAAATGAATTTTCTTGGTGCTTGCTATACTTGTGAAATAACTAGCATAGACAGGTGGCAGAGTCCAGTCACTGGTCTTTTTGGAATGTATGGTGGCTGTGAAAGCAGTGAATGTCTTTAATTCTGTATGTTCATGTCATATGCCAGGACCTCCAAATTATTCATATTTGCTGCTTGCATTTTCTGTTTAATATCAGTTTCAGGTGCTATTTTCTACAGCTCCCAGGACTTCAGGACTTAATCTTATTTTAATGTGTTGGAATTTTCTTATAGCTTCATTTCATGACTTCAGATTCTTAGATGCTACTAATACTCTATGGAAACAGTGCCTATATATAAAGAATTGGCTGACAACTTTTTTCTACCTTGTTTGGCAAAGAGATGTGTTGACCTGAAAAAGATTTTGGCAAAGATATGTATTGACCTGGATAATAGAAAGGAATCAAGTATTTACTCCAAGGAATTATTGCCTTCAGAAAAAGGGAGGTGTGAATTTTTTTTTAATATGCAACACATGGATGGAAATTCTTTTTCTGCATATATATAACAAGCTGTTGCATCATTTATTGAAAAGACTTTTTTTATTCACTCTATTGCCTTTGTAACTTTTTCACAATTTAGCTGTCCATATATGTGTCAGTCTATTTTGGATTCTGTTTCATCTTTACATCAATACCATGCAGTGTCTGTTACCGGAAGTTTATAATAAGACTTGAAACAGAGTTAGTTCTACGACCTTGTCTTCTTTTAAAGTTGTTGTGGCTTTTCTGGTTTCTCTGCATTTTAGAATTATAGAATCAGTTTATGAATTTCTACAAAAAATTAAAAGCCTGCTGGCATTTTCATTGGGATTGTGTTAACCCTGAACATTGTTTTGGGGAAAATTGAAAACAATATTGAGTGTTCTCATTCATGAATGAGGTAGCTCTCCATTTTTTTTAGATTTTCTTTAATTTCTCTCAGCTGTGTTTTGTAGTTTTCAGTGTATAGTTCTTTCACAACAGTTGTCAGATTATTACCTATTTCATATGTTTGATGCTGTTATACATGTAATGTAAATGTAATATAGATGTAAGTTCTTAAAAATGTTTAAATTCACAATTGTTTGTTTTCAGTATATGGAAAAAGAGTTGATTTATTTTTAATTGCCATAAAATACACAAAACAAAATTTACCATTTAATCATTTCAAGTGTAGAATTCATTAGTGTTAAGTATGTTCACATTTTCATATAACCAATCTCTAGAACTTTTTCATCTTGTAAAAGTGAAACTTTATGTCCTCTAAACAGTGACTCCCATTTACTCCATTACCAATCCCCTAGTAACCACCATTCTGCTTTCAGTTTCTGAGTTTGACTGCTTATAGATACCTCATGTAAGTGAAATCATATACTATTTGTCTTTTTTGTGACTAGCTTATTTTACTTATCCATGATATCCTCAAGGTGGTTGGTGACACATGTTGTCTTCGCTGATGAAGGCATGCATGACATATGACTTTTCTTCCTTTAAGACTGAATAATATTTCATCTTTTGTATATGTAACTTATTTTGTTTTGCTTTGTTTTTTAAATATATTTTATTGATTATGCTATTACAGTTATCCCATTTCCCCCCTTCACTCCCCTCCATCCTGCACACCCTTTCCCACTCACTTCCCTCCCCTTTAGTTCATGTGCATGTGTCATACTTATAAGTTCTTCAGCTTCTACATTTCTCATACTATTCTTGTGCACCCCCTGTCTATTTCCTACCTACAATCTGTGCTACTTATTCTCTGCACCTTTTCCCCCTCTCTCCTCCTCCCACTCCCCTGTTGCTAACCCTCCATGTGATCTCCATTTTTATGGTTCTGTTCCTGTTCTAGTTGTTTACTTAGTTTCTTTTGGTTTTGCTTTAGGTGTGGTTGTTAATAATTGTGAGTTTGCTGTCCTTTTACTATACATGTTCTTTTTTTATCTTCTTTTCTTAGATAAGTCCCTTTAACATTTCCTAAAATAAGGGCTTGGTGATGATGAACTCCTTTAACTTGACCTTATCTGAGAAGCACTTTATCTGCCCTTCCATTCTAAATGAAAGCTTTGCTGGATAGAGTAATCTGGGATATAGGTCCTTGTCTTTCATGACTTGGAATACTTCTTTCGAGCCCCTTCTTGCCTGTAAGATCTCTTTTGAGAAATCAGCTGACACTCTGATGGGAACTCCTTTGTAGGTTACTGTCCCCTTATCTCTTGCTGCTTCTAGGATTCTCTCCTTCATTTTTACCATGGCTAATGTAATTATGATGTGCCTTGGTGTGTTTCTTCTTGGGTCCAACTTCTTTGGGACTCTCTGAGCTTTCTGGACTTCCTGGAAGTCTATTTCCTTTGCCAGAATGGGGAAGTTCCCCTTTATTATTTGTTCAAATACATGCTCAATCTGTTGCTTTTCCTCTTCCCCTTCTGGTACCCCTATAATTTTGATGTTGGAACGTTTGAAGATGTCCTGGAGGTTCCTAAGCTTCTCCTCTTTTTTTTTAATTCTTATTTCTCCATTCTTTCCTGTTTGGTTGTTTCTTTCTTCCTTCTGGTCCACTCTATTGCTTTGAGTCTCAGTTTCCTTCCCATCACTATTGGTTCCCTGTGCATTTTCCTTCATTTCTTTTATGGTAACCTGCATTTGTTCATCTAATTTGTGACCAAGATCAACCAATTCTGTGAGCTTCCTGATCACCAGTGTTTTGAACTGTGCACCTGATAGGTTAGCTATCTCTTAGTCGCTCAAAAGGATGAGTTCTGGGGCACTGATTTGTTCTTCTTTTTGAGCCATCTCTCTCTCTCTCTCTTTTTTTTCGGGGGGGGGGGTGTCTGGTCGCTCCTGTTATGGTGAGGGGCGGAGCCTTAGGTGTTCACCAGGGCTGGGCACCCCAGTCACTAGATTGTGACGTTGTATGTGAGGGCAGGGTCGAGAGGGAACAATGGCGGTAGCTCCGTTCTCCATGGGACCTCAGTCCCTTCCCTGGGATCCTTGGTTGCACACTCTGCCCTGTTCCACAATCGCCGCCTTACTGGGTCTGCCAGCTGCCGCTTGCGTACTCAGGGTCCACCTGCTGCGATCTTGTATGCCTCAGATGCCTTACGTGCTCCCAGTTGCCTTAGCACCCAATTCTCCCTGTTCTCCGCGCCGTTCCTCAACCCGCACCCAGCTGCTTGTCTCCACCCCTCCTACCAGTCTGGATAAACGGGTCTATTTCAACTTCTTGGCTGTCCGACTTCCATTCAGATAAATTTTCTGTCAGTTCTGGGTGTTATTCTACCTCTAAATTGTTGTTGTTCCAATCTTGGTTGTGTGTGGAGGTACAGTGCATCCACCTATGCCTTCATCTTGCCAGAAGTGGGTGTATATGTAACTTCATTTTTTCATTAATCTGTGGATGATCAATTTGGTTGCTTGTATCTTTTTCCTATGGTGAATATTGCTCCTGGAACATGACTACAAATATCTCTTTGAGATCCTGCTTTTATTTGTTTAGGATGTCTACCCAGAAATGGAATTTGTGGAATAGCTGGGTAATTCTGTTTTGAATTATTTGAGGAATCACCATACTGTTTACCCTGTGGCTGCACCATTTTACATTCCCACCTACAGGGCACTAGGGTTCTAATTTCTTCACATCCTTACCAAATTTCTTATTTTCCTGTTGTTGTTGTTGTTGTTATTATTGTTGTTTTTAATAGTAGCCATCCTGATGGGGGTGAGGTAATATCATGTATTTGATTTTGCATTCATCTAACAATTAATGATTTTAAACATCTTTTCATGTGCATATTGGCCATTTGTATATCATCTTTAGAGAAATGTTTATTCAAGTCCCTTGCTCATTTTTAAATTGGATTATTTGTTTTTTTTCCCTTATCAAGTTGTAGAAGTTTCTTATATATTCTGGATATTAGCAAATCACATATATGATTTACAAATATTTTCTTCACAGGTTGTCTTTTCACTCTGTTGATTATGTCCTTTGATTTACAGGAATTTTAAAGTTTGATAAAGACCAATTTAAACTTTGTAATTTTGCTGAAGCCTGTATCTGTTTTTGCTTTTTCACTTATAGTTTAGAGTCATGTCTAAGAATCCATTTCTAAATCTAAGATTTACCTTTGTGTTCTAGGAGTTTTAGCTGAGGTCATTATCCATTTTGAGTTACTTTTTGTATATGGTGTGAAGTAGGGTTCCAGCTTTATTCTTTTTTTCCTGCTTTTATTTTTATTAATTTAAGTTATATTTTATTGTTAATGCTATTACAGTTGTCCTGATTTTTCTCTCTTTGTCTCCCTCCACCCAGCTCCCCCTGCCCTCCCCACCACTCCCTCAGGCAATCCCCACACATTGTCCATGGGTCATACATATATGTTGTTTGGCTTGTATTCACTATGTTGCACTTTATATCTCCATGATTATTCTGTAACAACCAATATGTACTTTTTAATTCATTCACATTTTTTCCCATCCTTCTGACGCTCCCTCCTATCCGGTAACCATCAAAACAATTTTTTACTCTGTTTCTATTCTGCTTGTATGTTTATTTGTTTTTAGACCCAATTGTTGATAGATATGTATTTACTGCCATTTTATTGTTCATATGTTTGATCTTCTTAAAGAAGACCCTTTAACTTTCTATATAATGCTTGGTTGGTAGTGATGAACTCCTTTAGCTTTTTCTTGTCTAGGAAGCTCTTTATCTGCCCTTCCATTCTAAATGATAGCTTTGCTGAGTAGAGTAATCTTGATTGTAGGTTCTTGTCTTTCATCACTTTGAAAATTTCTTGTCAATCACTTCTAGCCTGCAGAGTTTACTTTGAGAAATCAGCTGATAATGGATGGAACTGGAGAGCATTATGCTAAGTGAAATAAGCCAGGCAGTGAAAGACAGATACCATATGATCTCACCTGTAAGTAGAACCTAATCAGCAAAACAAACAAGCAAGCAAAATATTAACCAGAGACATTGAAATAAAGAACAAACTGACAGGGGAGGGAGATAACGGGAGAAGGAAGAGGAAGGGTCATCAAGGAACATGTATAAAGGACCTGTGGTCAAAGCCAACGGGGGTTTAGGTGGGGATAGGATTGAGTGTTGAAGGTAGGATGGGTGGGACAGAGGAGAGTGGTCGGCAGAAAATAGGGACAACTGTAGTTGAATTAAGAATTTTAAAAAAGAAGACATTTTTAAAAAATCAGCTAACAGTCTATAGGAGCTCCCTTGTAGATGACTAAGTGCTTTTTTCTCGCTGCTTTTAAGATTATCTCTTTGTCTTTAACCTTTGGCATTTTAATTATGATGTGTCTTGGTGTGGTCCTCTTTGGGTTCATCTTGTTTAAGACTGTGCACTTTCTGAACTTGTATGACTTAACTTCCTTCACGAAGTTAGGGAAGTTTTCTGTCATTATTTTTTTTCAGATAGGTGTTTAATTTCTTGCTCTGTCTTCTCCTTCTGGCACACCCATGATGTGAATGTTGATATACTTGAAGTTGTTCCAGAGGCTCCTTACGCTGTGCTCATTTTTTTTAGATTATTTTTTCTTCTTCTTGTTCTGATTGGATGCTTTTGCTTCCTTATATTCCAGATCACTGATTTGATTCTTGGCTTCATCCATTTTACTATTGATTCCCTGTAAATTGTTCTTTATTTCAATTAGTGGATCCTTCATTTTTGACTGGATCCTTTTATACTGGTGAGGTTCTCACTAAGTTCATTGAGCATCTTTGTAACCAGTGTTTTGAACTCTGCATCTAGTGAAGTGCTTGTCTCCATGTTGTTTAGATCTTTTTCTGGAATTTTGATCTGTTCTTTTTCTGGAGTTTTGATCATGTTTCTTTGCCACCTCATTTTGGCAGCCTTCCTGTGTTTGTTTCTATGTATTAGGTAGGGCTAGTGTGTCTCCCAGGTGTGGTAGAATGACCTAATGCAGTAGATGTCCTGTAGGGTCTAGTGGCACAACCTCCCCTATCACCCAAGCTGGGTACTTGAGGTATGCCCACCATGTGGGCTATGTACACTCTCCTTTTGTACTTGAGCCTCGATTGCTGTAGGCATTTCCGAGGTCAGCCGCCACCTGTGTTCTGACATGAGCTAAGACAAGTTCTTTCCCCATTGAATGGATTTGACACTTAAGCCAAAAATCAGGTCCAGTGACCTGGCATAAGCTACAAAGGGATCTGCAGATGACTGCTGCATGTGCGGGGCTTGGAAGTGCCCTGGTGAGGCCAAACTATGGCAAGGCTGACTGCTGCTAGTACCAGTCCTTGGGCCACTTAGCAAGAGGTACAAGGCTCACTGAGGCGAGATGCTGCTTGTTTGAGAGAATTTAGGAAAATCTGAAGCATGAGCCAAGACAAGGCATTTGTATGGAAAAAAACACAAGAAACAGCTTGGGTGATCCAGGTAATTGGATGGGGCACCACCTCAGGCACTTGCCAGGGTGGGGCAAACGTTGTGAGCTTGGTTGATGGAATCTTAGATATGGCACCTGCCTGCTCACCCTGTGGTGAGAGGGCCCAAGAAAGGAACAATGGCCTTTGCCCACACTTCGGTCAGAGCTGGGAGAAAGCTATACCCCCAGCACTCACTCTGCTGTTAGACAGTTCAGTTCCTCCCCATATGTCTCTGGTGCCTTTCAAGCTGCTGCCCTGTGGTTGAGCTCAGAGGGAGCGAGTCCAAGAGAGTCCATTCACAGGCCCTTTAAGAGGAACTGCCTGGAACTCCAGAAGTTTCTGTCTTCCACAGCCTCAATGTCTTCTGGGTTTTACAGGCAGAAGTTATGAGGACTTATCTTCCTGGCACTGGAACCCTGAGCTGGGGGCCTTAGTGTGGGGCTGGGACCCCTCACTCCTGAGACTCCCTCTCAATTGTTTTCTACCACACATGGGTGTGGGACCAGCTTGTCTGCATCTCTGCCTCTCCTACCAGTTTTGATGTGGTTTCTTCCTTAATTTCATAGTTGTAGGACTTCCATTTATCTTGATTCCTGGCAGTCTGAATGATAGTTGCTCTGTAGTTTAGTTATAATTTTAATATGGTTGTGTGAGGAAGGGGCGCCATGTTTATCTATGCTGCCATCTTGGCCAGTAGTTCAGCTTTATTCTTTACATGTAGAAAGTCTGTTGTATCAGCACTCTTTGTTGAAGCAACTGTTCTTTCCCCATTGAATGGATTTGACACTTAAGCCAAAAATCGGCTGGACATAAAATATATCGGTTTAGCCTCTTTTACTTGTCAAGACGGGCTGCGTTTGCACCAAGACTGTGAAGAAGGCGGCCCGGGTCATCATTGAGAAGTACTACACACACTTGGGCAATGACTTCCACACCAACAAGCGCGTGTGTGAGGAGATCACCATTATCCCTAGCAAGAACTCCGAAACAAGATAGTGGGCTATGTCACACATCTGATAAAGTGGGTTCAGAGAGGTCCGGTGAGAGACATCTCCTTCAAGCTGCAGGAAGAGAGAGAGAGAAGAGAGATAATTACCTTCCCAAGGTCTTAGCCCTGGATCAGATCATTGAAGTTGATCTAGACACTAAGGAGATGCTAAAGCTCTTGGACTTTGGCAGTCTATCCAACCTGCAGGTCACTTAGCCTACAGTTGGGATGAATTTCAAAACACCACATGGAGCTGTTTGAATCTTTCTACTGTAATATTATCAATAAACCATCGACAACTAAAATATATATATGTGTGTGTGTGTATATTGGCTTGTTTGTGAACTCTCAATTTTATTCAGTTGGTGTATATGACAGCCTGTCTTTTGTTTCCATGTAGGCAGGTCACTGATGTTTACTGGATAGTGTGATCTTTAAGTTGGGGATCATGTGTGAAACAAGTGGGAGTAACTTTCAACCTTTTTCCTATTCAAAACAGATGACCTGATTAACAAAAGTTGTATGTCCTAGTTTATCTGAACTGTTCAGGTCATGTTTCAAAAGTAGGTGAGAGGGTTAACAGAAATTGTCTTTTTGCCCAGTTACATACTGGCCAGACCAGATGGTTTAGTGTTAGGAAAGAGGTGGATGGGTAAGGAAAGGACTGCACTGTGCTTTACCTGAGGAGCTGTCTATGTTTGACTTCTGTTACCTCTTACTCAGGTTGCTGCAGTCCAGGCTCTCTGCCATATATGTGTGCTAATTCTATTTGGGGAGAAATTTGGGCTAAGAATAACAGTGTAATACAGTGGTTGGTAGCACACACTCTGGAGGTATGTTACTCTGGATGGAATACCAGCTTAGGCAGTTAACTAACCATTTGAGTTGGGCAAGTTACTCAAATTCTCTTCATCTGAGTTTTGTCATAAAATGGGGATAATAATGGTTCCTTTTTCAAAAGATTGTGGTGAGGATAAAGTGGTAGTATGAATAATGTGATTTGATCCAGTGCTTGGCACAGTGTCTGTTGCTGCTGTTACAGGATAATTTTTGCCTAGATATAGCTCAGGATTCTTTGTAATAAACTGTCCTTGTCCTTCAGAGTGTTTATTTCCCTTTTTAATTTTGCATCCATGAAATGAGAGCAGAGGTATTTTCTTTTGTTGCTACCATTGTTTTCAGCACCAACCACCATATCGTTCAGCTCAGCATGTATGTATTGAGTGAGTTAATCAGTTGGAGTTGAATATTTTTATTTTTAAAGAGTGTTCATAGAGACAGGAATATTGAAGACATAGTTCTTGGTGTTTTGGTTTGCTTTAAATTGGGTAGTGGTTGGTAAATTAAGAATTTGAAAAGTTGAGTGAAAAGCAGTTATTTTTTGTGTGTGTTGGTGTTTTAGGATCCTTAGTCTATATTCCCAGAAGTGGAATCACTGAGTCAAAAGGGAGTTCTACTTTGAATTGTTTAAGGATATTCCATGTTGTTTTCCACAGTGGCTGCACCAGACTACATTCTCATCAACAGTGTGCTAGGGTTCCCTTTTCCCCACATCCTTGCCATCACAGTTGTTTGTTGATTTATTGATGTAGCCATCCTCACAGGTGTAAGGTGATACCTCATTAAGGTTTTAATATGCAGTTCTCTGATGATTAGTGATATTGAGCATTTTTTCATATGTCAATGGGCCCTCTGTATGTCCTCTTTGGAGAAATATCTTTTCAGGTCTCTTGTCCATTTTTTAATTGGATTGTCTTCTTTGCCTTGAGTTGTATCAGTTCTTTGCATATTTTAGAGATTAAACCCTTATCAGAGGTATCATTGGTGAAAATGTTCTCCCATACAGTGGGTTCCCTATTCGTCTAGTGGATGGTTTCCTTAGCTCTGCAGAAACTTTTTAATTTGATGTAGTCCCATTTGTTTATTTTCTGCTTTGTTTCCAGTGCCTTAGGAGATATATCAACAAAAATATTGCTATGTTGAATATCTGAGATTTTACTGCCTATGTTTTTTCTACAATTTTTGTGGTTTTGCAGCTTACAGTTAAGTCTTTTGTCCATTTTGAGTTTATTTTTGTGTATGATGTAAGTTAGTGGCCTAATTTCATTATTTTGTATATACCAGTCCAGTTTTCCTAACAGCATTTATTGAAGAGGCTGTCTTTGCTGTATTGTATGCTGTTGCCACTGTTGTGAAATATTAGTTGCTCATACAGGTGGGGGTTTATTCCTGGGCTTCCTGTTCTGTTCCATTGATCTATATGTTTGTTCTCATGCCAGTACCAGGCTGTTTTTATTGCAGTGGCCTTATCTATGCAGCACTAAAATAGGAGAAACTCTTACATTTTGCAACAGCATGGGTGGATGTGGAGGAAATTATGCTAGTGAATTAAGCCAGTCAATAAAAGGAAAATATCACATGATTTCACTTATGTGTGGAATCTAATGAACACAATAAAATAACGAACAAAATAATAAATGAAGTTTAGACACATAAAACAGACTGACAGCTTCTGGAAAGGAGGAAGGGTAGGGATGGTATGAAAGATGGTGAAAGGATTAACCAAAAAACATGTATTCATAGCCCTTGGAGATGGACAATATGGGGATTGACTTGGGGATGGTAGAGAGTGGGGACTGGGTGGGGTACGAAAAGGAGAAAAATTGGGAACAACTGTGTAAGCATAAACAATAGAAATTTAAAAAATTAAACAGAGCCCTGGCTGAGGTGGCTCAGTGGATTGAGTGCCGGCCTGTGAACCAAAGGGTTGCAGGTTCGATTCCCAGTCAGGGCACATGCCTGGGTTGTAGGCTAGGTCCCCAACAAGGGGCACATGAGGGGCAACTGCACGACGATGTTTCTCTCCTTCTCTTTCTCCCTCCCTTCCTCTCTCTAGAATAAATAAATAAAATCTTTTTAAAAAATTCAAAAGAAAAGCAGTTATTTTATGTATATTTAATGAATGTTTTAGTGCGTCTAACATAATAACAATCTCATTTATCCAACTATTAGTGTCATGCTGGAAAATTTTTATATTTTTCATGGAAAAGTTATTTATATGGAGAAATAGGAAATAAATTTTTTCCTTTCATTTCAATATTATTAGGAGAAAAAAAAGAAAAGCCTTCACGTATAGTCATTTACTTGATTTTTAAAACCATTTGTGTTCTTCATTCTTGTTCATGTATTTAAAAGGGTTTCTGAAAGCCTTATTTTTTGAAGCCTTTCATTAACTGGATAGATAGATATAGTGATGTAGGTTAATAGTAGCAAATGTGTGAATTATTAAAGTAGTGAGAGCTTATAATAAAACATACTTTTCATATGTGTCTTTATGGTAATGTAGAAGTAACTGACTGAATCTAGTGACAGCACTTTCCAATTATGACTACTAGTTTTCCATTAGAAAATACCTCAAAATAAGATTTTTTTCTACTTAGAAGTGCAATAGACTCATCAGTTTACACAGTTACAATCTTGGTTCCTTAGCTTATGCATACAATTCGAACTAAGATATCTCTCATTTTTAATAAGATAATATTGTACATGATGTAATGATGTACTTGATGATAAGGAGCTTTATTGTTACACATAATAGAAAAACCGGGCATAGTGTGCTTAGTTTAGCAGTTTAATATCACCATGGACCTGGTGGGCTCATTACATTCATATGCTCTGCTCTTCCCAGGTATATTGTCTTTTGGTTGCAAGGATTGATCCCCTCTGGTCTTAAGATGATTGACAAAGCTAAGATCACATCCTGAAACAACAATGCTCCCAAACTGGAAACAGTAATTTTTTTATATGTCCCTAGAAGAGTGAGGATAGGTCCATAAACCTTCCCATTTATTTTTGCTATATTCCATTGGCCATGTTAGGGCCATGTGGCTCATTCCTAACTTAGATCTTCGAGTTATCCTCATCAGTTTGGCTAGTAAGGATTCATCTTATAGACTTGAAGTGCTCTCTAGTCAGCAGTCTTAAGGAGGTGACTACTCTAGCTCAAGCATACAGTTGCTGAAACATGACACATTTGGGAATTTGTTAGCGAATATCTCTCGGGCAGTATATGAAGTCAAATTTTTCTGGTACAAAAACCTATTATCTGTTCAGTTCACAGTTGTATTTAGAGAAATACTGTTTTACCATCCTTTGAGAGGAGTTGTGCAGTATAGGAAGAAGACAGGTTAAATGGAAAAGGAGGCTACAGGGATGTGGTAGAGACAGGGAAGCAAGAAATGTCAACAGCTCTCAGATATTTGAGTTATATTTATGAACACCACTTTATATGCCACTTACTTATATTGGGGTCAGCAAACTGTGTTATGTGAAGAACCTGACAGTAAATATTTTAGGCATTGCAGCCATATAGTCTCTGTTGCAGCTATTCAACTCTACCAATGTAGCACAAAAGCAGCCATAGGCATATATGAGTGAGCAATAAATTTCAGTAAAATAGTTTGCAAAAACTGGCAGTGGATTTGGGCTGTATGCTATACTTTGGCAACTCTTGCTCTAATATTTGAGGGCAATAGTTTTTCCCCTACTCCTTCCTTTTCCTCCTTGAGGATGTTTTATATTTTTATTCACTTATTTTTAAAATAAAGTTTATTTTAGAATAGATTTACAGAAAAATTACAAAGATAGTATCAAGAGTCTCACACCCATCTTCTCTCTTATTATTAGCTTCTTACATTAGTATAGTATATTTGTTTAAATTAATAACCAGTATCCATACATTATGATCATTGAAAGCCCATACTTTATTCAGATTTTCTTGGGTTTTACCAAATGCATGTTTTCTGTCCCAATATCCTATTACATTTACTTGTCATGTCTCCTTAAGTTCCTCTTGGCTGTGATAGTTTCTCAGACTTTCCTCTTTTTTGATGACCTTCACAATTTTTACAAGTATTGGTTAGGTAATTTGTTGAATTGCCCCTAATTAGGATTCATCTGGTGATTTCCTAGTGAAATTCCTGGTAATTTCCTGGTGATTAAAGTAGTGTTATAGGTTTGGGTGAGGAAGCACACAGAATTGAATTCCTACATCGTAGGAGGGATACATATCACTGTTGATGTTAACCTTCTGTCTGTGTTAGTCTTTATTTGTTAGTATCCACTGTAAAGTGTGCCTTTTTCCCCTTTTGTAGGCAGAGAAATGGCACTAGTTGTTAGACTGGTGGCATCAGACCAGATCTTGGTTCAGCAATCTCAGTACTTGAGTTCTGACTAAGAAAGAATTCAGAACCAAGACTCAAACTATAAGAGAAAGTTTATTTAGAAAGTCACAGAAGTAGAAGAAAGGGCTCAGGAGACAAGTTTCAGAGGCAAAGGAGGGGCCTTTAGAATTTAGGAGAAAGAGGCTCTCTGGCTGGGTGTGGCTCAGTGGATTGAGTGCTGGCCTATGAACCAAAGGGTTGCCAGTTCTATCCCTGTGCAGGACACATGCCTAGGTGCAGGCCATTTCTCCAGTTGGGGGTGAATGAGAGGCAACCACACATTGATGTTTCTGTCCCTCTCTTTCTCCCTCCCTTCCCCTCTCTCTTAAAATAAATAAAATCTTTTTAAAAAGATAGAGGCAAGGAAAAGACTCCTGGGGAAAGCAGGTAGGGAAAGGCAGGGGCATACTCCATAGAGAGAGCCACACTGGGTTGTCTTCAAGGCTTTTATCTCCTCTCTGAATGGGTGGGGATTTCAGGGGATGTCTGAGGGGAGGATCTCGGTAGACGATTCCTCAACTTTCCAGGTGTGTCCTTTCAGGGTTTTAGTCTCTACTGATTGGTTGGTGCCAGGGCAGGGGTTCATTAGTCAATGTAGCTGGTTCTCATGTCGGCCATGGTGTCACTAGTCTGGTTTTACTACTTCTCTGGGCCTGGAGCTGAAACACAACTAAGGCCCAGATAATGTCCCTAGGGGTTGGTGCTTAAGGAGTGGCCATGCAAGGGCCTGCATTGGAGGCACATGAGGCCACTCTTTGGCCCCTTGTTGCTCCTCTAAGGGGGTCTACCACATGACTAGTGACATGCTAGGGGAGGAAAGGTCAGGGGAGGGTCCAAGCCACATGACCCGTGTGACATGAAGGGTCAGAGGGACCAGTGATATCTTAGGGGAGGAAAGGTTACCCTGGGGGATGAAGTCTTTGTTTTCCCATTTTGCCAGTTGCTAGGCACCTGGGGCTTTCTGTTTGGTGACCTGTACGTGGCCCATTGTCCTTGCTGTGCTCATGCCTGTCTAACTGCCTACCACACTTTTTATACTGCAGTCTTTGGAAGGAAGTCACTATGTGCAACCCAATTGAAGAAATGGGAAGTTTTACTCCATCTCTTTGAGGGCAGAGTATCTCTGCAAATTATTTGGAATTTTTTGTTTAGATTTGTCTATTTTCCCCCATTTGTTTCTTTTGTATTTTTAAAAAACATTTTCTTATTTTCAGAGAAAGGGGAAGGGAGGGAGAAAGAGGGAGAAAAACATCAATGAGCTAGAGAAACATTGATTGGTTTGCAGGTTGGCACTCAATCCACTGAGACACACCAGCCAGGGAGCCTCCATTTGTTTATTAAACCTTTTATTAGTATAGGCTCATAGATATTTACTTTATGATTGGTGTTATAATGCAATACTGCTTTATTTATTTTGTTGCTCAAATTGTTCCAGCTTTGGCCATTGGGAGCTCTTTGAAATACCACCGCCCCCACCCCTGCCTTATTTGAACATTTAACAGTATAGCATCACAAAATGCTCAGGCGCTCTTGTATGTCCCCTGCCCCAGCTGTAGAATTGGCCATTTCTCCAAGGAGCCCTGGTTCCTTTTATTGGAGAATGGTATTTGAAACCAAGGCCTAGACACTAGATGCTTATTGCTTTTGGGCTATTGGGGTGTTGTTCTTTTAGGCTTTCTCACATGACAGAGCAAGAAAATGTATGTGTGTATTCCAGCCCATGTATATATACATATATCTATAAATATTTCTGTATGTGACCATCTTTATCTATGTGAAGCTAAAATAAGCTTATAAGGACATCTTCAACTCCAACCAGTTATGACATGGTTTCCTCCCCTTGTTTATTTGTAACCTTCCATTTCAATGGTGAGAAAACTGATTCCCACCATTTGCTACCTTTTACTTGATTGTTCAATTCCAGTATATATGTATAGTGGTTTCAGAATGGTTACCTGTACTCTTGTAGGGGAAGGACCTTATCTATTAGAGCTGCTCAGTGCTTACAGATTACAATAATTCCTAATGCTAGTTAGATTACCAACTTTTTTCTACCCTTGTCAATGAAATTGATTCATTCATTTGTAATGTAGGTAGCTTCTCTTTCATATTCTGTGTTACATGCTAAGATTTTCTACCTCCTAAATATTTTAATTAATAAGCACGTACTAAGAACCTCTTTATGCTCTGAAGGTCTATGGGTTTTGACAAATGTATTTATCTACTATTACAGTTTCATACAGAATACTTTCCTATGCTTTATCTATTTAACTATATACCCTCAATTTCTAGCAATCATTGATCCATTTACCATCTCTATAGATTTGCCTTTTCAAGAATGTATATAAATAGAATCATACACTATATAGCCTTCCAGACGTGCTTCTTTCGTTTAGCAACGTGCATTTAAGATCCATCATCCAACAGTTTCTTTGTTTTAATTTGCATTTTTAATGACATGTTGAGCATCTTTTCATATGCTTATTTGCAATCTATCATTTTTGTTAGGAGCCTGCTCAGATTCTGACCCCCGCCCCGCGCCACCATTGTTTTACAATTAGGGAATTTATTTACTTATTTAACAAGAAATGTGGAGGCATGACTGTTTCAGGATTGGTTCATTAGCAATTGAACATTGACATCAAAAACCAAGGTGCTTTTTTAAAAAATTAAATTTCTTGGGATGACATTGTTTAATAGCGTTATATGTTTCAAGCACACAATACAATATATAATACATAATCTATATATTGCATTGTGTGCTTGCCACCCCAAGTCTGGTCTTTCATTATCATTTATTAGACTCCCTATACCCTTTTCAGTCTCTTCCTTGCCCCTTTCCCTTCTGGTAACCACCATACAGTTGTGTGTTTCTATGAGTTTATTTGCCTTGGTTTTTTTTTTTTCTTTCTCTTTTTTAAAGATTTTATTTATTTATTTTTAGAAAGATGGGAAGAGAGGAAGAAAGAGAGGGAGAGAAACGTCAATGTGAGAAAGAAACATCGCTCAGTTGCTTCTCCAACTGGAGACCTGGGCTGCAATCCGGGCATGTGCCCTAACATGGAATCGAACCAGCGACCTTTCATTCACAGGCCAGTACCCAACCACTGAGCCATACCAGCCAGGGCTACTTTTTGCTTTCTATTTTATATCCCACATGTGACTGAAATCATACGGTTCTTGTCCTTTTTTAATAAAGATTTTATACATTTATTTATTTAGAGAGAGGGGAAGGGAGGGAGAAAGAGAGGGAGAGAAACATCAATGCGTGGTTACCTCTTATGTACCCCCCAACCAGGAGCCTGGCCTGCAACCCAGGCATGTGCCCTGACTGGGAATTGAACCAGCAACTGTTTGGTTCACAGGCTGGCGCTCAATCCACTGAATCACACCAGCCAGGTTATCCTTTTCTATCTGTCTTACAACGCTTAGGATGATAGTATCAGGATCCATCCATGCTGTCACAAATGGCAGTATTTCACCTTTTCTTATGGCTGAGTAATATTCCATTGTATATGTATATCACATCTATCTGGTCATCCATCAGAGGACACTTAGGTTGTTTCCATGTCTTGGCTACTGTGAATAATGCTGCAATAAACATAGGGATACATACATCTTTACAAATAAATGTTTTCAAATTTTTCAAGTAGATAATCAAAAGATGGGTTGCTGAGTCATATGGTGGGTAGCTCTATTAATTTTGCTGAATTTTTATTTATTAGCTCTAATAGTTTGTGTATGTGTGTGTGTGTAAAACCTTTAGAGGTTTTTTTAATTTATTTTTTTAATGTATAAGATAATTTGCATGCTATTTATTTCTTTTTCTTTACTAATTACTCTGGCCAGAACTTCTAGTACTATGTTGTGTAGAAGTGGTGAAAGCAGGTATTCTTTTCTCGTTCCAAATCTCAGAGAAAAAGTTTTTTAGCCTTTTACTAATGAGTGTGATGTTAAGTGTGGGCTTTTCATATGTGGCCTTTATTATATTGAGATATGTGGTTTCTTTATATTCTAGTTTTTGGATTGTTTCTTCATCGTGAAAGGATGTTCATTTTGTCCAATACTTTTTTTCTCCATCAATTGAGATGATCATGTGTCCTTTTCCCCCTTCATTTTAACATGGTATTCCACTGATTGATTTTATATGTGAACTATGCTTGCATTCCAGGAATAAATATCATGGTGTATAACCCTTTTAATATGCTGCCAAATTTGGTTTGTTAGTATTTGTTAAGGATTTTTGCATCGATAGCACAAGGGAATTTAGTCTGCAGTTGACTTTTCTTGTAGTGCCTTTATCTAGCTGTGGTACAGGTAATGAATGATTCCTTCATAGAATGTGTTGAGTCCCAACGATCTGTTTTTGAAATGACTTTGAGAGAGATTGATGTTAATTCTTCCTTAAATATTTGATAGGATTTTATCAGTGAAACTGTCAAGAGTTCAGGACTTTTTTTATTTGTTGAAAGGTTTTTGGTCACTGATTCAATTTCCTTACTAGTACTAGGTCTATTCAGAAGTTCTGTTTTTTTCATTCTTCAGTCTTAGTAGATTGTTTCTAGGAATTTGTCCATTTAATCTAGTTATCTAATCTGTTGATTTACAATTGCCCACAATTGCTTTTACAACCCCTTTTTCATTTCCAATTTTAGTAATTTAAGTCTTCTGTTTTTCTTGGTCAGTTTCACTAAAGACTTGTAAATTTTATGGTATTTTTATAAAATCAAATTTTAATTGCTCAGGCTGGTGTAGTTCACTGGATTGAGTGTGGGCCTGCAAACCAAAGGGTTGCTGGTTTGATTCCCAGTCAGGGCACATGCCTGGGTTGTGGGCCAGGTCCCCAGTATGGGGCATTTGAAAGGCAACTATACATTGATGTTTCTTTCCCTCTCTTTCTCCCTCCCTCCCCTCCCTCTAAAAATAAATAAGTAAAATCATTTAATAAAATCAACTTTTAATTTTGTTGTTTTTCTGTATTATTTTAATTCTGCACTGCATTTATTTCTGCTCTAATCTTCTTTATTTTCCTTTTTGCTTTGTGTTTAGTTTGCTCTTTTGTAGTTTCATATGATGAAAGGTTAGAATATTGATTTCAGATTTCTTTTGTAATCAAGCATTTACAGCTATAAATTTATTTCTAAGAACTGCTGCATTCAGTAGCTATGTGTGTTTTCAGCTCTGGCTGGTATAGCTCAGTGGATTCAACACAGGCTGTAAACCAGAGAGTCGCCAGTTTGATTCCCAGTCAGGGCACATGCCTGAGTTCTGGGACAGGTTCCCAGTGGGGGACCACATGAGAGGCAACCACACATTGATGTTTCTCTCCCTCTCTTTCTCCCTCCCTTCTCCTCTTTCTAAATAAATAAAGAAATAAAATCTTTAAAAAAAATAGCTATGTATGTTCTCATTTTTGTTCATCTGAGAATTTTGTAACTTTCCTTGTGATTTCTTTTTTGACCCATGGTTATTTAGGAGTATGTTGTTTAATATTTACATATTTGTGAATTTTCTAAAAAATTTTCTGTTACTGGTTTTTAATTTTATTACATTGTGGTCAAGAACATAGTACATAACAGTTTTTTAAAATTAATTCAGCTGTGTTTTATGGACTTCCCATGTGCACATAAGAATGTTTGCTCTGCTGTAGTTGTAAAGAGTATTCAATAAATGTCTGTTAGGTCTAGTTTGTGTATAGGGTTACTGAAATATTCTGTTTCCTTGTTGATCACCTGTCTGATTGTTCTAATCATTATAAGTAAGTACTGAACTCTCCAACTATTGTGTTTTTTTTAAGATTTTATTTATTTATTTTTAGAGAGGGAAGGGAGGGAGATAGAGAGAGAGAAACATCAGTGTGCAGTTGCTGGAGGTCATGGCCTGCAACCCAGGCATGTGCCCTGACTGGGAATCGAACCTGTGACACTTTGGTTCACAGCCCATGCTCAATCCACTGAGCTATGCCAGCCAGGGCTTCCAACTATTGTTGAATTGTCTATTTGTTTCTTTTTAAAAATTATTTTATTGTTGTTCAGTTACAGTTGTCTGCATTTTCTTCCCATCACTCCCCTCCACCCCAGCCAAACTCACCTCCCTCCCTTGCTTCCACCCTCCTCCTTGGTTTTGTCCATGTGTCCTTTATAAGTAGTTTCTGAAAACCCTTCCTCCATTGTCCCCTCCCCCTCTCCTTTGGTTATTGTTAGATTGTTCTTAATTTCAATGTCTCTGGTTATATTTTGTTTGCTTTTTTGTTTTGTTGATTATGTTCCAGTTAAAGGTGAGATCATATGGTATTTGTCCCTCACTGCCTGGCGTATTTCACTTAGCATAATACTCTCCAGTTCTATCCATGCTGTCAGAAAGGGTAGGAGCTCTTTCTTCTTTCTGCTACATAGAATTCCACTGTGTAAACGTACCACAGTTTTTAATCCACTCATCTACTGGTGGATACTTAGGCTGTTTCCAGGTCTTGGCTATTGTAAATAGTACTTCTATTAACATAGGGCTGCATGATATCTTTTAATTGGGGTGTTTGGAGATTTTTAGAGTATTCCCAGCAGTGGAATTGCTGGGTCAAAAGGCAGTGTACTTTTAATTTTTTGAAGTTGCATGCTGTTTTCAACAGTGGCTGCACCAGTCTTCATTTGCACCAACAGTGCTCTAGGGTTCCCTTTTCTCCACATCCTCACCAGCACTCGTTTGTTGATATATTAATGATAGCCATTCTGACTGGTGTAAAGTGGTATCATTGTGGTTTTAATTTGTATCTCTCTGATGGCTAGTGATGTTGAGCATCCTTTCGTATGTCGATGGGGCCTCTGTATGTCCTCCTTGAAGTGTTTGTTTAGGTACCTTCCCCATTTTTTAATTGGATTATTTGTCTTCCTGGTGTTAAGTCATGAGTTCTTTATATATTCTGGAGATTGTAGGGTAAATGGAGACAATCTGGCTTCCTCACCCAGGTGTCTGGGTAACTAAGGGAAGCAGTGTTCCTGTAGCCTAGGAAGAACCTGATAAGTAGTGTTCTCATACCTTGAGACTGGGTCCAATAAACTATTCCCATAACGTCAAGTGGGCTTGCATGTGCAGAATTATGTTATGTTATATAATTTTCCAGCATTCTTCCTGCTTTGTTTGCCTCTAGTACTTAAACAGATAGGGACTCCCTGCTGGGTGCCACTGTGGGTGCCACACCAAGGAGCAAGGGCCATGATGTGTGCCACACAGAGACATGCAAATAGACATGCAGCTTGTAGCATGAGTGGCTCGCCCACCCGTGAATAAAGGCATGTCAGACATCCCAGTGGCTCCATGAATATTTTCCGTCTGCACAAATACCATGGATCTGCCCGGCCTTGAATGGTCACAACACAGAGATCAATCCCTTGTCCTATGTATCTTTGGCAAATAATGTTCTCCCATACAGTTGGTTCTCTTTTCATTTTGATGATGATTTCTTTAGCCAATCGGAAGTTTCTTAATTTGATGTATCTCCATTTGTTTATTTTTTCTTTTGTTTCCCTTGCCCTCGGAGAAATTTTACTGTTTTCCACTAGGACTTTTATGGTATCACTGTTCCCGAATAGCTAGTGGGGTCTTTCTGCCCACTACCACCCTCAAAGCAAAGGTTTGATGATAAATGAAAGGAGCTTTTATGGAAAATCTTCACAATTTTGGAATTACAGCTTTTCACTTGCATTAGTCACTTAAGCCTGTCAGTTAAGGCTAAATTCTAACACCTGAGTTCTCCTAGCATTCCCCCTGTTCTAATTTTCTTATTTCTATATGGTTAGTTTACAAATGAAAACAAAATAAGATACAAAAGCTATTCAATATTTGGAAGATTGGCAGGCTTCTGCCTCAGAGGTCATCTCTTCTAGAACACCCAAAGAAGAATAACCCTGCTACCCTCTGCCAGGCCAGCCAGACTCAGGTTGCATCCAGAGTTTCTGCCCATCCAAAATACTGTCTGTTGGGAAATGCAGGCAGCTACAGCATGATCGTCCAAGGCATCTTTAAGGAAGAACAGAGCCTGAGAGCCAGGGAGAGCCTGTGCGAGCCCTTCCAAGAGCCTTTCTTTTACTTCAGATCTTCTTGCCCATAATTCCAAGCACTCTGGAGTCATTCAGCTTCTCAACCAATTTCCTCCTAGACTGTTTACCATCGTCTTGGCAAGCTCTTCCAATGGCCCTACCCTACTACTCCCCAGTGATCTGATCAGATCTCTCTGTATCAGACAAAAGAAAGGTATAAAAAGCATCCAAATTAGAACAGAGGAGGTAAAAAACTTAAATATAAGTCTTTTGAATTCATTTTGAGTTCATCTTGGTGTATGGTGTAAGTTGGTGGTCTAGTTTCTTTTTTTTTTCTTTTGTGTGTAGCAGTCCAGTTCTCCCAACACCCTTTATTGACGTGACTATCTGTACATAGTGTGTGCTCTTTGTCAAATATTAATAGACCATAGAGACATGGGTTTATTTCTGGGCTCTCTATTCTGTTCCGTCGATCTATGTGTCTGCTCTTATGCCAGTACCAAAACAGTGGCTGTTTTGATTACAGTGGCCTTATAATTGAGTTTGATATCAGGTATTGTGATCCCTCCTGCTTTGTTCTTCTCTCTCTAGATTGCTGAGGCTACTCGGGGCCACTTTTGGTTCTGTATAAATTTTTGAAATATTTGTTCTAGATCTGTGAAATATGCCATTGGTATTTTAATAGGGATTGTGTTGAATTTGTAGATTGCCTTGGGTAGTATGGACATTTTAATGATGGCTTTTATTCCGATCAGTGAAGACGATAAATGCTTCAATTTCTTTCTTCAGTGTTTTATAGTTTTCTGAGTACAGGTCTTTAACCTTCTTGGTTAAATTTATTCCTAGGTATTTTATTTTTCTAGTATTATAGTAAATGGGATTTTTTCCTTAGGTTCTATTTCTGATGGCTCACTGTTGATCTACAAAAATGCCATCTATTTCTGAATATTGACTTTGTATCCCACTATGTTACTGAATTCACTTATTAGTTTGAATAGTTTTTTAGTGGAGAATATAGGGTTTTCTGTGTGCAGTATCATGTCCTTTGCAAATAATGACAATTTTATCTCCTCCTTTCCAGTTTGGATGCCTTTTATTTCTTTTTCTTGTCTGAACACTGTGCCTAGAACATCCAGTACTATGTTGAATAAGAGTGGTGAAAGCTTCTTGTGTTCCTGATCTTAGGGGGAAAACTTTTAGTTTTTGCCCATTGAGTATGATGATAGCAATAAATTTCTCATATATAGCCTTTATTATGTTGAGGTATACTCCTTCTACACCCACTTTGCTAATAAGTGTTTTATCATAAATGGTTACTGGATTTTATCAAATGCTTTTTCAGCTCCTATCAATATGATCATATGATTTTTGTCCTTCAATTTGTTTATGTGATATATACATTTACTGATTTGCAAATACTGTACAATCCTTGCATTCCTGGGATAAATCCCATTTGATCACAGTTATGATCTTTTTAATCTATTGGTGGATCCAGATTGCCAATATTATGTTGAGGATTTTAGCATCTATGATCATCACATATATTGGCCAGTAAACACCTTCTTCATTGTATGTTTCCTGGTTTTGGTATTACAATAATATCAGCCTCTTAAGAAGAGTGTCGGAGTCTTCCTTCTTCCTGAATTTTTTGGAATAGTTTGGGGAAGTATAGGGGTTAGTTTTTCTTTCAATGTTTGGTAAATTTACCTGTGAAGCCATCTGATCCAGGGCTTTTGTGTGCTGGGAGTTTTTTGATTAATGCTTCAAATTTCCTAGTTGTTATTGTTTTATTCAGATTTCAGCTGCTTCTTGATTCAGTTTTTGCAGATTGTATGTTTCTAGGAATTTATACATTTCCCCCAGTTTGTCCATTTCTTGGCATGTAGTTGTTCACAATAATTTCTTACAATCCTTTGTATTTATGTGGTGTCAGTTGTTACTTCTCTTTCATTTCTGATTTTATTTATTTGGGTCCATCTCTTTTTCTCTTGATTACTATGGTTAAAGGTTTGTCATTGTTTATCTTTTTAAAGATCCAGCCTCTAGAGTCATTGATCCTTTGAATTGTGTTTTTAGTCTTTATGTCATTTAATTCTGTGCTGATCTTGATTATTTTCTTCCTTTACTCACTCTGGGCTTTGTTGTTGTTCTGCTAGTTCTTTTAAATGTAGCATTAGGTTGTTTACTTGAGATTTTTTGTATCTTCTAGGGTAGACCCATATTACTATGAAGTTCCTGCTCAGGACTGCCTTTGATATGTCCCATAGATTTTGGGTTGTTGTGTGTTCATTTTTATGTATTTCCAAATGAAACTTTTTGATTTCTTCCTTGATCTCATTGTTAACCCATTCATTATTTAATAACATGTTATTCAGTGTCCATGTGTTTGAATGTTTTTGAGTTTTTTCCTTGAAGTTGGTTTCTAGCTTCCAACCGTTGTGATCCAAGAAGGTGCTTGATTTGATATCAATTTCCTTGATTTTGCTGAGGCTTGTTTTGTGTCCTACCATGTGGTCTACCTTTAATGATGATCATGTGCATTTGAAAAGAATGTATATTTTGCATCTTTGGGCTGAAATTCTCTGTAAATATCAGTGATGTCCATTTGATCTAGAGTGTCTTTCAGTGTTACAATAGCCTTGTTGATTTTTGGCGGGGGGGGGGGGGTGATCTATCCATTGCTGACAACGAGGTGTTAAAATATCCTACGATAACTGTATTGCTGTTGATCTCTTTGTTGAAGTTTTCCAGGATTTTCCTTATATATTTAGGTGCTCCTATGTTGGATGCTCATATGTTTACGAGGGTTATATCCTCTTTTAGGATTGCTCCGTTAAGTATTATGTAGTGGCCTTCTTTGCCTGTTGTTAATGGACTTTGTCTTGAAGTCTATTTTGTCTTATATAAGTATTGCTACTTCTGCTTTTTTTCATGTCCATTTGCTTTGAATATTTTGTTCCATTCCTTCACTTTCTGGCAGTATATATCCTGTGTTCTGAAGTTGATCTCTTGTACATAGCATATATGTCAGTCATGTTTTCTTATCTATTCAGCTATCCAAACGTTATTAATGGCCGGTAGGTTATTCATTGCCATTTTTTTCCCTTTGTATCCATGTTCTTCTCTCTTTTTCTGTATTTCTTCATCTTTTTAAAAGCAGTCCCTTTGTCATCTCTTGCAATGCTTGTTTGGTGGAGATGTACTCTTTTTGCCTTTTTGTCTGGGATGCTCCTTATTTTGCCTTCCATTTTTAATTGAGAGCCTTGCTAGATAGAGTAGTCTTGGTTGCAAGTCTTTGCTTTTCATTACTTGAAATATTTCCTGTCATTCTTTTCTAACTTGTAGTTCATCTGTTGAGAAATCAGCTGATAGGCTTATCAGAGCTCCCTTCTATGTTATAGCTGGTTCTCACTTGATGCCTTTAAGATTCACTCCTTGATTTTAATTATGGTGTGTCTTGGAGTGGGCTTCTTTGAGTTAGTCTTAATAGGACCCCCTCTGTGCTTCCTGAACTGGTGTCACTTTTTCCCTCACCATGTTAGGGAAGCTGTCATTTTTTTCAAACATGTTTTCTATCCTAGCTTATTTTCTTCAGCTTGTGGTACCCCTGATGTGAAGATTGTTATGTTGATATTGTCCCACAGCTCCCTTAAACTGTCTTCATTGTTTTTGAGTCTTTTTTCATTTTGTTGGGTGTTTTTTTTTCTCGTCTTCCAACTCACTGATTCAATCCTCTGCTTCCTCTAGCCTGCTTGTAATTCCTTCTAACATATTCTTCATTTCAGATATTGTGTTTGTATTTTCTTCTGGTTCTTATTGATAGTTTCTATTTCCTTTTCCATGCTAATGTAGGTCCTTCTAAGTTACTTGTAGCTTCTGTAAAGTCCCTTGTCGTTCTCATGGAGTTCCTTGAACACCCTATAGCCATTACTTTAAACTCTATGTCGGATAAATTGCTTGCCTCAGTTTCATTTAGCACTTTTTCTGGGGATACCTCCTTTCCTTTTGATTGGGGTTTGTTCTTTGTCTCCTCATTTTAGGTGACTCTTTCTGCATATTAGATTGATCTGCTTTGACTCCTTGTTTTTGTGTAGTGGCTTTCTGTGATAGGAGACTTGTGGGATGCATTGGTAAAGTCTCCTTGATCTCCTGAGCTGGATGCTCCAAGGATGTCCTTTATGTGGTTTATGTGTGCTCTCTTGTTGTAATTAGGTTTTGGCTGGCATTGTCTTGTTCATTGGAGGGCTCTCCCCTCTGGCTGGCTGAGTGAGAGTCACAACCCCCACCATGTCTTATATGCTGTTGTACAGGTGCTACTAGGACAAAACAAAACAACCTAGGAAACAAAACCCACACGAACAAAAATACGTCCCAACCACAACTGGGATATCAACAACAAATGAAGAAAGATTAATAAAGGTAGAAATAGAACAAGAATATTATAAGAAAGAAAAAAGTTATGAGATGTCTAAAGGAAAGAAAAATGATTTTTAGAAGATGGAGGAGAAATAATCAGAGTAAGGAATAGAACCAGCTTAAGAAGGAAGAAATAGAATTTAAAATGAAAATATGAAAGGGCAGGAGGAAGGCAAAATGGAATAGGACAGAGAAACAGTAAACTAAGACTTGAAATAAAAAAATGTGAACATCTAGGAATAAAATTGCAGAAATGCAACAACAACTACAGTATCAACAACAAACAAGCAAAGATTAGTCAGGTGGAAAGAGAATGAGGATATTGTAAGAAAGGGAAAAGGAATGGGAGATGGCTAATGGAAAGAAAAATGGTTTTGAGAGGGTGGAGGGAGGAGAAACAGTGTAGAGTAGAAACAAGGCATAGAAAGGGAAGCATGAAATTTGAAATGGAAATAAAAAAGGGAAAGAAGAAGGCAAAATGGAGTAAGAAAAGGGAAGAGTAAAATATGAGATTTGAGATAAAACTAAAATAAATTTTTTAAAAAACTGAAATAATAGGAACAAAATTAAAGAAAAAGAATAAATGTTTAAATGCTATGGAGGAAGAAAAATAACTCACATAAGGAAAAAGACTGACATGGAATTCATCTGAGCAGAATTGAGTTTATCCTACTGTCTTCCTCTGGATCCATGCCTGATAATGTCAGATGGCGTCCCTGTCTAGCTTTAGGCAGCCTGTGTGAAGCTACAAGTGATCCACATTCTGTGGTTATCTCTTTCAGGCTTGGCTGATCCTTGCTATTCATCCCTGCTGGCTTTTTATGAACACAAGGCCCAGGGTGGTTCATCTAATGTCCTACAGCACCACATATACCACCTCCAGCCGCCTTTAGAGGGGGCTTCTGATGTGATTGGCAAGGTGTGATTGGCATGGGTCTCCACTGAGTGGTGCTGCTCAGTCCCTAGGAAAGATGGTGGGTGTGTTCCCCTACCTGCACCACATGTCTTGGTTTGTCCCATATTATTTCCAATAATGTATAGTTTCTGATGAATTAGCTGTCTGTTTCATGTGAGGGTCCAATCTGTGTGAAAGGATCAGGTTTTTCCTGCTTGGCACTTATGGCAAGTCTGTGTAAGAGCTGAAAGTGGGCAGCATCCTGTATATCCCTTGCTGTGTCAATTTATAATCTTTGTGCTCTGCTGGTTTCAGTGAAATAGAGACTGAGGAACCTGCATAGCTTGTCAGTGTCAGGTAAAATTTCAGAAAGGGCCCTTTTGGAGATTCTCTTTCTTTCCCCTGTGGTTATGCGCCTGGCAGGGGATTCCTGAACCTTCTGCTCTGCAGTTTGCAGTCCTGCATTTGGGGGTTGGGCATGCCTTCCTCTTCCCAGAGGTTGGTACTCCTCGGTGTGAGAGGACCTGCCTGGCTGCGAAGAGCCTCAGGCACTCAGCTCTCTGCCCACTGCTCTTTCAAGAGACTTATACCCAAACTTTCCATTATTTGCAGCCCCCCACTCACTAACCATGCTGGGTGAAGCCCCACAGTTCTTTCACTGAGCAACTTTCTTATCTTCCTACTGAACTGGATTCAGTGGGAACAAACTGCTTTCAGTCTGGTTTCTTTGCTGGCAGGGCAGCAGTGTGTGCACTGTGGTTCTTGCCCAGCCATACTTCAGCACCCCTTTTAAAAAGTTTCTGTGTGACACCCATACTGTAGTACCAAGTCACTAACTGGTTCTTCATGCATTACACCTCCCCAAAAAGCAAAAAGTTTCTGCCTGCAGTCTTCTAGTGCCTCCAGCATTTTTAGGAGATAGAATTTCTCTCTGGAACACTCCTTGTTAACGCTGCAGTTATGGAGGTGCTGCTTGCTGTGTATGTGCAGTCTGAGTCTCCCAGACTGTATATTCTCCCTGGTCTCTCTAGATTAGAGTTGGGGGTTCCCTGTGCAGGACCTGAGGCCCCTGCTCCAGGAGAAGAGGGATCAACTAAGCTGCGTTTTCTATCTGGTCTCTCTTCTGCTGCAGATGTCTCGCACCGGTATTTCCCCTTCAACTTATAAAATTGCTTACTGGATGGGGCAAAGCATCCTCTGTACTCTTTGGCTTCAGAAATTCCTATCAGCTGAAATTCCATTGATTGTTCAAGTCACTTGTCGCAAGATTAGCGGAAAACCCAGACTGTGGGGGCATAAGCAAGTGGGCTCAGCTTCCACCTACTCACACCCTCCATCTTCAAGTCCTCACCAGACTTTTTTGAAAACAGACCCAGGGGATCAATCTTGGGGACCAGGGCAGACACGGCACTGACTTGTACCCCAGCATACCTTAGCTACCTTGGGGTTGAAGTTCAGCAGCATGGGATCCAAGTTCTCATTGTGGAGACAGTTGGTGTTAGATCAGCCTTGGTTAGGGAGTTGAAGAAAGTTGCACCTAACCTCCTCCAAGCAGAAATTGAAAGTCATTGAAATTCTTAAACTTTCTCTAATCAGGTATTTGGTTACCCTGAGATATAAAAGAACAAAATGAATGCTTCCTTTCTTTCCTCCTCATTTAATAATGACTTGGTTTTCTAACATCCTTCAAAAATTACTGGATTTACAAATTTGAAATCTTTGCCCAGTGGGAGTTCCTTCAGCTTGACTCCTGAATCCTCTTGATACAGCTATAGTCTTTAATAGCATCTTTGCTTTTGGCAAGATACCGTATTTTGCCATGTATAATGTGCTCCCATGTACAGTGTGTACCCATGTGTTTGGCCCAAACTTTCAGGAAAAGAAAATTTTCATTTTAATTTTAATCTAATTATTTACATATGTATATTTATTTATATTTATAAACTGATTATTGTATTCCAGGGTATTATTTTGCATACAGATATTGTTATTGCTCTCTAGAGTTACACTTTTAACACATAAGCATAAATAAATTGAAAACATGTATATAGATACAGAATTAGTACTACCCATGTACAATATGCATCCTTATTTTTTCCTCAAAAATGTGGGCAAAAAGTATGCATTATACATGGCAAAATACAGTAAATCCCAAGAGCGCACATGCGTGTGTGTGTGTGTGTGTGTGTGTGTGTGTGTATTTTGCCCCAGACCTGGAATCAGCTGTTTGTACACAGAGTCCCATGTTCTTTTAGTGGGAAATGATATTTTAAGGCCACTTGTTTTGGGTTGCTTATTTTTTCTAGGACTTTTCAATGGGTAGAACTAGGAAACCCTAACTGTTTTTCTTTAAGGCAATATATAATGATAATATGCATTGATATTTATAGACCAAATTTAGGATTTCAAATTTTTACTTTGATTTCATTTGTGTCTTTTTCTGTTACAAAGAAAATATTGTTTCCTAGTGACAATAATATAGTAACTTACTAATATTTACTGTATTCTACTACTGTAGACCCCCTTTATTAATGGGGAATACATTACAAGACCCCAGTGGATGCCTGAAACTGCAGATACTACCAAATCTGTATATACGGCATTTTCCCTCTATATAATAAAGTTTAATTTATAAATTAAGCACAGTAAGATGTTAACAACAATAACGTATAACCAAAACAGATTTGGCTACCTGCCACAGTGAAAGTCAGATTCATGTCACGTGTGCTGGTGCCAAAGGAAAGGTTTATGCAGGTGCCATGACCTTGAAGAATGGTGGACTCTGGACTCCCATCTCAAAGACCATTTCCTTCCTGCTCAAGTGTGGTTCTTATAGAGATAGGGGGGAGAGAGTTGTTTTTTTATCCAGTTTTCTTGCTAGCCTTTGGCATGCTCAAGCCCTATCCATTCATCTTTCTAGTTTTCAGGGCATTTGAGTTCTGTCCCTTTATCTTTCTAGCTTTTGGCATGCTCAGGCCCTATTCATTTTTCTTTCTCTGGGTGTGGGGAGTTGGGTCCTGTCCATTCTTCTTTCTAGCCTTTGGAGTGCTCAGTGTAAGAACCTCCCCCTGTACTATCTTGGCCAATGGGGGAGAATCCTTGGTGCTTCTTGACTCTCAAGGGTATCAGGGTCAGTGGGGACAGGGGCTACAGGACCCTGCACATGGGGAGAGCTGGTACCTGGGTCCTCTGCTCAGCTCCCACTGGGGCCTGTCCCTCCAAATTGACCAGTCAGCTGCCCTCTGTCTATGGTAATAAACTTAATAAAATTGAATAATTATAATACTATACTGTAATTAAAGTTATATAAATGTGGTCTCTCTCTGATAATTGATCTGATAATTGATATGGCTACTAAGTGATTAATGGGTAGGTAGTATCTACATCATGGATATGCTAGATAAGGGGATGATTCAGCTCAGGGGTTTAGCTTCCATCTCTGTTGCCTTCACTCCTTTTCCTTCTTCCTGTATGTAACTACTTTTCATTGGATACTTATTTTTTCTTCCATCTTATGTTTTGTTTTTAAATACAATCAAATATATGTGTGTGCAAAAATATTCATATTCTTTCATCCTTCTATTGTCATTTTTTTCTTTTGGACAAATCCCTAAAGTAGAATTGTTGCTTCAGAGGATAAATATGTAAGTAAGCTTGCTAGATGTTTTCTCATTGTACCATTTTTTATTTCCATTAGCAGTATAAGAACATATTGTCAAGCTTTTGAATTTTTGCTATTCTTTTTTTTATATTTTATTTATTTATTTTTAGAGAGGGAAGGGAGGGAGAGAGAGAGAGAGAGGGAGAGAGAGGGAAAGAGAGAGAGAAACATCAATGTGCGGTTGTTGGGTGTCATGGCCTTCAACCCAGACATGTGCCCTGACTGGGAATTGAACCTGCGACACTTTGGTTCGCAGCCCGCACTCAATCCAGTGAGCTACGCCAGCCAGGGCTGAATTTTTGCTATTCTTACATTAAAAATTGTATATGAGTCTATCTTAATTTTGCATTTTCCTTATTATGAATGTGGTTGTTGAAGGGCAGTTTTGGTGCCTTATTCTGTGAACTATTTGTTCATATCTGTTGTCCATCTTTTTATGAGTTGTTAACCTTTTTCTTGATTTTTTGGAAGCATTTTATATTAGAGATTAGTTAATTAGCTGACATAAGAGTATTTTTTCACCCAATTGCACAGTTTTTTATTATAATTGGTTAATATTGATTGTAATTTAAAATGTGATCATTTTTGGCTCTGCAGTTCCACTTCTAGGAATTTTTCATGAAGTTCTGAATAGTATATATATAAAAGGATATTAACTGTCCCAGCAATTCCACTGCTAGGTATATAGCCAAGGGAGTTGGAAACATATCTTCTTAGAAAATCTTGTACACCAGTGGTTATAGAAGCATTATTTATAGTAGTCAAAGGTAGAAACAATCTAAGTGCCTATTCACTGAGGAAGGCATAAAGAAAATGCAGTATATTTAAACAATGAAATATTTGGCCATAAAATTGAATGGTGAACATGGATGAACCTTGAAAATGTTATGCCAAAAGAACCAAACAAAACACAATAGGCCATACATTGTAAGATTCCATTTATGAATTCCTTTTGTATGTGATTCCAGAGTAGGCAAATCCAGAGAAACAAAATGTAGATTAGTGATTGTCAGGGGTTGGCCTGAAAGAAGAATGGGGGTGACTGCTAGTGAGTATGGGATTTTTCCTGGGGGGATAGTGAGAATATTCTAGAATTAGATAGTGGTAATAGTTTTATAACTTAGTAAATATACCAAAAATTGATGAATTATACACTTAAAAGTGGTAAATTTTATGGGATGTGAATTATATCTCAGAAAAACATAAAACATGCACATCATTAATCTAATTATTATAGCACATTAGACAAATTCAAATTGAAGGATATTCTACAAAATAACTGGTGAGAGTAGGTATCAAGATCATGAAGGCAAAAAGTAAAAGTTTTAGGAACTATCTTTTCAAATCAGAAGAACCCACGGAAACGAGAACTAAATGCAATGTGAAATCCTGGGTTAGATTCTAAACCAGAAAAAAGTAAAAATAAAATAGTGGGAAAATGAGGGAATTCAAATGAAACATGTAAATTAGCTAAAGTGGTATAGCAGTGTTAATTTCCACATTTGGGAAATTGTACCATAGTTATACAAGATGATAACATTTTGGGAAGCTGGGTAAATTATATACAGGAACTCTGCACTAGTTTTGTACCTTTTGTGTAGGTTTAAAAATGTTGAAACAAAAAGTTTAAGAATTACTAATTGCAACAACATTTAAAAAATGAAAATTCCATAAACATTCGTCAGTAGTGGAATGCTTAATGTTATGATACATTTATACAATGTAATCATATGTAGCTATTACAGAGAATGAGGACTTGCATACAATGATATGCAAAGAGAGAGCTTAAAATAGAAAAGATAACATGCATGTTCTGTTACTGTTAATGTAGAAGTATGTTTTTACTTGTGAATGTCTCTTCATAAAAATATATAACAAATTTTTAACATTGTTATTATCCATGGAGAATAGAACATTTATTCCCTTTAAGGTTTTACAGCTTTCATTTTTATGTAGCAGTTATAATTTCTTAACCATATGTATTTCATAAAAACATAATGCTCTCTGTTGTTTTCACTGCTTTATAAAACATTAGATGGAAGAGAAGTTCTACATTTTAGTGTGTAGTTTCCTTAATATTGTCTTTCATAATATTTTTGGGGGGGGTTCTGGTCTAACATAAGCTTTTAGGAATATTTGTGCAGTGATTCATTGCTTGGTGGCTGTGTCCTACTTTGAATGAAATCCCAGAAGGTAGCAGTTTTGCATAGTGACTTGTTTTAATGACAGATTACAAATTTCTATGTAGCCAGAGTGATGTGAAATTTTTTTTAGTCACCTCTCTGTTTAGGAGAGAATCACAGTTTTAGTTAACAGAGCTGAATCTGGAAGTTTCTTTTCTTCTCAAACAATACAATATTAACTCCTCAAATTAAAAAAAAAATCAGTGAAAATCTTATAGTTTCTTATGATGGGTAGTATACAGTCTTTTGAACAGAATGCTAGGGACCTTGCCATTTACTCACCTAAAAGCTAACTTCTTTTTTTAAAAGTATATTTTATTGATTATCCAATTACAGTTTTCCCAATTTTTTTCTCCCCTTTATTCCCCCTCCACCCTGTACCCCACCCCAGTATTCCCCCACCCTTAGTTGATGTCCATGGGTTGTACGTTTAAGTTCTTCGGCTTCTCTGTTTCCTATACTATTCTAAAGCTCCCCCTGTCTAATTATGCTTCTTATTCTCTGTACATTAGATTAGAGAACTACAGAAGGAACTTCAAAACAGTCTTAAGAATTAAACTTATGAGGGCATAAGAAACTACTTCGAAAATAAGTGGCTTAAGACACTGAAATAGAGAACAGACTGACAGAGTTCAGAGGGGAGAGGAGAGGGAATTTCAAGGGAATTTCAGGGGATAAGGGCAAGGGTTTACAGGAACAAGTATAAAGGACACATGGATAAAAACTAGGGGCGGGTGGAAATGGGAGGGAGGAGGGGAGGGGTGGGTGGGTGGGTTGGGATGGGAGTAAAAGACTGAAAATTGTACTGCAACGACAATTCAAATAAAATTTTAAAAAATAAGTGGCTTAAAGCAGCAACCATTCATGACAATTTTGGGGGTTAGCAGTTTGGGCTATGCTCAGTTGGAGGCTCTTCACTAGGTTTGATTGCAGTTACACTTCTGTAGTCATCTGCAGGCTTGATTGGAATTGGATGATTTTCTCCTATGTCAGGGAGTTGGTGATGGCTGGTTGGTCTAAGGGGCATCAATTAGGAGGGATTCAAATTCTCTCATCTTCCTGTTCCTAAAAGGGATTTCTCTACGTGGTCTTTTTTTTTTAGAACTTTTGTCACTTTTATGTTTTTTTAAAGATTTTATTTATTTTTAGAGAGGGGGAGGAGGCAGGGAGAAAGAGGGAGAGAAACATCACTGTCGACCAGAAATGGAAACAGCGACCCTTTGATTTGCAGGTTGGCACTCAACCACTGAGCCACACCAGCCAGGGCTCCACTTGGTCTTGAAGGCCTCTGAAGGCCCAGGTTCAAGTCCATGTTGTCACTTCACCTGACACTGCTTGTTAAGCCAGCCTCAGTCCAGGAAATTGGAGAAATAGACTGTACCTATTGATGGAATTGGCAGCACACAGTCATATTGCAAAAATGTTGTGTGTACAGGAACAAGAGGAACTTGTGGCTCATTTTTGCAGTCTTGTGCAGTAGTGATAGGATGAAATTTGCATTTTAGAATTATCACTCTGAGTGTAATGTCAAGAGAGATTTGAAAGAGGACATGGAAGAGGAGTTAAGGCAAGATGAAGAGGCCATTGAAGTTATCCATGGGAGAGATGACAATGTGTGTAAAGCCATCATGACACATTTGCTTTTAAATATCTCAAGATGTTCCATACTGATTTATAAAAGGACAAAATAAAGACAGGAGACATTGAACTGATTGCAAGAGGCTGTACTAGATCAGCCTCAACTGGAAATAACTGGCTAAGCGTTGATGAAGCCTTTCTGATTAGCTCAGATAATTTAAAAGAGAAACCTGTGACACTCTTTTTCTCAGCTGCTGGCCACCAGGAACTTAGAAAGAATTGAAAGTAAGGGACATTTATTTTTGTACTGGATATCCAGTTGCCCACACAAAGTTACCACTGTACCCAGGCCTGCCTGCTGCTTTTTTCTCACCTATCACTGTTACTGGCCAAGGATGCATGATAGTTCAATTAAAGTAATTAATGTGGAGAGGAGAGTAATAATGTAATATTTGCATTTTAGAAGACATTTAAAAAATTTTTTTAAACTATAAAGTGAACAAGCGTGGGTTGCCTGGCTTTTTGCAAGGTGTTAAAAATAATAGCATGAAAATATATGTATACAGAATAATGTATGTATTCTCTTAAAATATTAAATCAGATTTACAGTCACATGGGTCTCTATCCTGGTAGTCTACATAAATAAACCTTAATTTCCTTGGAAAGAGCACCAAACTACAGAAGCTACAAATGAAAAATAGGGTAGTCTTCCTATTCTTTCTACATGTAGCTGTTTTTCAGAGGTTTTTGACATTCTTGTATGCATGATGCTTGATAAATAAATGATTCGAGAGGAATAGGCTGTTTGTTGACATTCACCCTATTTGTTGACTGGTTGGAAGCAGTTGTTTTGCAGTATAGGGTGCATTAATTTTGTTAAAGATTTTATTCATTTATTTTTTTAGAGAGAGGGGAAGGGAGGGAGAAAGAGAAGAAGAGAAACAACAGTGTGTGGTTGCTTCTCGCTTGCCCTGTACTGGGGACCTAGCCCACAACCCAGGCATTTGCCCTGACTGGGAATTGAACCGACAACCCTTTGGTTCGCAGGCCAGCACTCAATCCACTGAGCCACACCAGCCAGGGTATTCTTAATTTTTTTTTAAATCTATATACTAACATAGTTTTTTCTCCTTTTTAAAATTTACCTATTCTGTACCATTTCTTTGTTGAAGAAACTGGGTCACTTGTTTCAATTTTTTCCTACATTCTGGGTTTTGCTCTTTTTAAAAGCCAAGAGAAAAGACATTAGTTTTATTATGACTCTCATCTTCCTCACAGTTACTTTTGTCTTTTATAACATTGAGATTTTTAAGGAGAACAGGCCAGTTGTCTTGTTGAATGTCCCACAGTCTGGATTTATCTGATCTTTTTGTCCTAATTACATTCTAGTTATATCATACAGATGTAATTTTACCTTTTGACGACTTAAAAATATAAATATAGGAATAGTGTGTGTTTTAAAAGTCTTTTCTAAGTTCACTTCCAGTTCTACCAAGTGCTAGCAAAGTCCCTGCTCTTGTCAGAGTCAAAGAACATTAAATTGACAGGAATTTTAGATTCCACCTCCAGAAGTCACAACTGCAAAAGATTAGCAGAATAGGCACAGCCTTAAAACAGAAACAGAAAGCTGGATTTTAACACTTTTAGTTATGGAGTATGTTTTCAGATTTGACCTAGTCTTTATTGTTTTTCCTCCAACCACTTAATTTAAGCCATCGCTGCTTCCCTGAAGCTTTTGAGCATATGACTCTAATGCCTACCCATCCTTAGATAGCTAAGGAAATTCAGGCTTAGAGTGGCCACAAGTTGCTGAGGAACACATAATTAGTAAGAGAATAGTTAGGTCCTAGAACCTCAGTCTCTTGAAGACTCAGTTGATTTTTTACCAAAACTCCAGTGATTTGTATTGATAGGATGAGCAGAAAGTCTATAATCTTGGTATCTTCTATAATTAGGGAAGATGAAAGAACCAGGGATACTGCAGAATGAAGTTATATCTTAAAGATAGGTTCAAAATTTATACTGTGTGTGTGTGTGTGTGTGTGTGTGTGTGTGTGTGTGTGTGTGTGTTAGACACCATTTTAGGATAATGAATTTTAAAAATCACTTTACCCTTTTTCATACTAATTTTCTTCATTTTTTAGCCCCAAGGCTTTGGCCGACCAAGTGTGTACCATGCTGCTATTGTAATCTTCCTTGAATTCTTTGCATGGGGCCTATTGACAACTCCAATGTTAACTGTAAGTATTGCTGAACTGGGTCCCTGTTTGTAAGAGCAAAAGAGAAGTGCTTAAGCATATGTTCACAGGGCCATATATCTAAATATGTGTTAGAGAGTAGTTCTTGACAACAGTTTAGGACTGTTTAGTCCATTGGGTTGTTTCCACTGTGTAGATGGAACCACCTGCAACAAAACACCTGGGCTGCTTGTAAATATTCCTGTAGCAAGACACTCCCACTGAACTAGAATCTTGGTTCATAATGAATAAACTATATATATTTTAAAAGATAGTTAAAATGGCTTAGAGGAAATTATCACAAACCTACGTTGAAGTTTATAAATTACTTTATATGGTTGTGATGGCCTTTGACTTAAGAACATAGTAAATGGGAGGTTGGTAAGTATCTGTAACAATGAAAGTGATGGTAGTAAGAATGTCCAAATTTCTGTTTTTGGTAGCTTACCTACAGATACATATTTATTTTAATCCTCTCCAGATATGTGTTTATTGATTTTAGAGAGACAGAGAGAAAGAATGAGAAACATCAATGTGAGAGAAAAGCATTGATTGGTTGCCTCTCATACATGTCTCAGCTGGGGATTGATTGAACCTGCACCCTTTTGGTGTACGGGACAATGTTCCAACCTACTCAGCCACTTGGTCAGGGCTCCAGCCATGTCTTTGGAAATACTGTGTTGAATTCCTTAGAAAGAATTTAGATGTTTGATATGTGGCTCAGGAAAGGGAGATGCTAAGAAAAGAATGGGGTATAGATTTTAGATGCCTAGTAACTATTTAACACTTACTTTTAATAAAGATACTTTGAAATTAGCTTAAATTTCATTTGCTTTAATTGCTCTTGAAAAATCATTGCAATTTTTTCTTCCCAATCACTATTTCAGCTTACCCAAGATAATCCCTTTGGATACAAATAAACTTCATATCCAATTAGATTTGGAAATAGAGAAATTAAGAGTGTGGCTATTAGCCTTACATAAGATTTTGCTATATACATTTTTAAAAGTTTTAACTTCTGTAGCACATTTAAACTATAATATGATTAATTAAAATTACAACTTGGGTGGAGCAGTCAGTTGAAAAAATTGCCATTGTTTATCCTGTTTTATCCTTTCTCATTGTGCTACTTTTTTCTTCATAATGCTTTACCACAGAAGGTAATTGGTTATTAGTTAGTGGACATAAATAGTCCCCAGTTTAAGTTTCATGAGATTTTGCCTGCTGTGCTCATCAGTTTGCCTCAATATGGCAAACACAGTAATCAATATGTATTCTCTTTGAACAAATATATGTGTTGCAGGTACACATGTATATATGTACCCGAGTGATTATTTCTTCAACACACATTGTTAGTATGAATATAGACACTTCAGTCCACTTATTTTAAGAAGCTGTATTACTTAACTTTTTGCCCCAGTTTTCTGTTTCTTTTTTCTCCAGCTTTTCTCGGTTACAAAGTTAAGAGTTTCAAAATAGTATTTTTCTGATGCAACTAGTTGCTTATAAGCTGTTGTGGTCATTCAGCAGGTTTCTCGATGCAGAAGTAATCCTGTATTCATTCTTTAGTTGTTAAAAATTCAAATAGAATTGAAGAATGCTTTAATATTTTTGATGCCCTGTCAGAAATTCTGCAACCTCCTTTTTGACTCTAGACCAGATTGTCAGATCCCTTTTAATTTTAATTCAACTAGTTAATTTTAATATGCCCCAGGGACTGATGCACCTTCCTTCTTCTTGTCCACAGCAGATTTTTTTCTTTTGTGCTCCTGTTAGATCCAGGTAGCCAGCTAAAATGCTGCTCTCCTGTCTCTTTGCAGTTTGTAAGCACTGGTGCTGTTTGCAAGGATTTGGTTAAAATGAATGTTTATTTGTGAGGAGCACAGAGTTGCTACCATCACTTTGACACTCTGTAGTGTCACAGAAGTGTTGCTGTGTTAATAGATGTGCTTATTCTTATTTTCTAAGCTCTTAATATTACTAAATTAAGCCAGACATCCTTTACTTTTCTATCTTCCTCAGCCTTTATACCACAGTTTGCTAATAACTCGTTTGTTTGTTTGTTTGTTTGTTTTAATGCAGAGGAATGGTTCACACTCTCTTTTGGAAAAAAAATTTTCCTCTAGCATATCCATTTTACTTTCTGCTTTTTTTGGTTGGAAAAAGAAATGAATAATAATAGGTGGTTTTGATAAGGAAAGGACAAAATTAGGGTTTGTCTCATTACAGCTGGATTCATTTATCCTACCCATCCTTCATGTTGTGGATTTCTAGTTCTTGGCATCCTGAATCTGTCACCTACCACAGTTTAACTGTTAGGATGGTGTTGGTTCTCATGTGTGTTCTTTTTTTAAAAACTTACAATAGCTAGTGGACAGAACTCTGTCCTGTTTCCATCAAGGTGAGAAAAACAGTTCTGAGATCAGGATTTGAAGATATAGAAGAGCACGTGCATATTCATATTTTGTTCAATCTGACTATCTAGATTTAGCATTCATTAGGATCCTCTGAAGTAGTGTGGAACAATTTACCTCTTCTTAGTAATTTTTTCAGAGATTTGTTTCCTGTTTTGCCCAGTCATGTCCTGGATTACAACTTTAGTTTGTTAATTAAGCATTGTGAGAAAGGTATCCATGCTGGTAAAGCAGATTTGATTGATCTCACACAGTAAAATTGATCTCACATAGTAGCCTTACCTTTTAGTAGTAGTAGTTTGTACAAGAAAATGAAATGCCTGACATTTTACCCTCAGGTCAAAAGCACATCCTCTTGAGAGCCTGATCTTATTTTAATGGAAATAAAATACCTGTAATCTGACTAAACTAACTTAAATGTCTTCAGATATGTTTAAATAGAGCACTTATTTCAATAAAGATATACTTTTATTCTTGTAGTTTGCAGATTTTCTTTTGCAAGTGACCTTCCTGAAATCCTGCTAGAGATTCTGGGACTCAGGAGTTCCTACTATACTGTCCTCTTCATGTGGTGATCTAATAATTCAAAGATTGCTAATTAAACACTTTACTGAGATACTCATTTTCCTATTGTATCCCTTTTCCTTATGGTCAAAATATGTGCTTATTTACAACAAATATATATTCTATTGTCAGCCTATTATTGGCTCTGCTTTTTTTCACTGTATTAGTGTTTCTTTCCTCTTGGGAATTGAGGTGGGTGGGGTGGGATAGGACTGTTTACCAGGCATTTTGGGCTTACGACAAAGGCAATTCACTGGGTGATTTGCGCTTTACATGAAAAGGAAGTAAAGTTCTAACTATAGTCACATGGAGACTGTCTTGCTTTCTGGAATCTAGATGTTTCAGGCTCATCTTATGGTTTTGATAGTTTTTTTTAAATGGTGTTTTGACCAATGTACCAGAACAATAAATTTCACCCGAATGAAAGCACAGTTTCAAGGCTTTCTTTCCCAGATAGTGGAAATACTACATAGAATTTCAAGGACTTCCCTTCTTTCTTGCTGACATAGTGTTTCTTGTGATGTTGGAACACCTGGCAATATTATCAGACCAGGCTCAGGACCACTGAGTTAGCATGTAGGACATGTCTCCTTCCTCCTCCTTGCCTCGGTCTACTATTTATTCTACCTAAGCAGTAAAAGGCATTTCCTGGCAACCAGCATACTAGACGCTGGCCAGTAACAGCAATGCAGTCTCAGAGTTCTTCCTATGCTGTCTCCTGTGTCAGCAGGACTGCTGGTAGCTCACTGGGAAGTAAAAGTCACAGTGACATAAGTGAGCCCAAGATGAGCTGTCATTGCCCGCTGTTCCCCTGGTTACAAGTTTTACAGGAACCCTTAGAGTTTAGGACAAAGTAAAAAGTTCATGGCTGAGGAAAGGAATGGGCATGCTCCAGAAAGAGCCTGCACTGGCATCCTTTGTCTTGAGGGTTTTTTGTTTCTCTTCTGTGGGCAAGAATCTTAGGGGAGGGTTTAAGCAGAATATTCATCAGTTTAGGTGTGTGTCTTTTTTAATTTTAATTCTTTTTTAAATTGTTGTAGTGTTTTTTTAATATGCTGACGCATCAAAGTGACCATATAGAGGAGTTTGGGATTATTCTCTGGTTAGCTGCACTGCTTTCTTTACTTTTAACTTGGGTCTCTCTGGTTCTAATTGGGTTTTTGTTGTTCCTCTGACATCAGTCCTTGGTTTCGGCTGGCACAAATGGCATTGATTGGGTCTCTGTTCTCTATTTCCCCAACCAGGGTGATTTAAGCTATTTATTCTCTGGTTAGGGAGGAGAGGTTCTCCCTAACCAGAGAATTTGTTCTCAAGTGTCCTTGATTAGGGGAGATAAGGTCTTACAATTCACCAGCTGTCTTTAAATAGTTTAAATTATTTGGCTGTGTTAAATTATTGTCTCAATTTTCCCATTCCACTTGCCCAGGAATTTTCCTAGCTTCTCACTGTCCTGCCTGAGGATGTTGTAGTCTGTATATCAATGAACATATGAATGCTTAAAAAAAGACTATGCTGATTTCCAATTTAATACAATTATTAGAAAAGTTGATGTGGAAACATAAAATAGCCATTGGTGGGTCTGCTTGTCTTAAAATTTGATATAGAAAATGTTTGGAGTGCAGTCTTATTTTTTAATAGATTTTCCAGCACTTTTAATCCATTATTATATTGCTTTCTGGCATCCATTGTGTATGATGGAAAGTCAGTTGTTAATAAGTATTGTTTTCTTTATGTCACGGTGGTGTAAATTATAGTCCACAGGCCTGATCTAGCCTACTGCCTGTTTTTATGTAGTCTGTGCACTAAGAATAGTTTTTACATCTTTAAGTGGTTGGGGAAAATACCTAGGAGTAAAATTGCAGGGTTTCATTCAACTTCAGTATACACTGCCAAAAAGTTTTCCAGAGTGCTTGAACCAATTTATCCTCCAAATAATCAGGCTTCACATCTTCACAAGCAATTAGTATTTCATTTTAGCCATTCTGATGAGTACAGTATGGTCTTAATTTGCATCTTCCTCATGATCAGTGAAGTTAACCCCTTTTACATATATTTATTGGCCATATGGTTATCTTTGTGAAGTGTCAGTTCAAGTGTTTCATCCATTTTAAATAAATGGGTCTGTTCTTTTCTCATTTGTAGGAATTCTTCATATATTCTGGATTCAAGTTCTTTTTTGGCATTTATGAATGTGTATTTTGTGCTTTTACACACAAACATCTATTGCTAATGTCTTTTCTCCCTCCTTGGCTTGCATTTTATTCTTTTTAATAGTGTCTTTTGATAAATTTATAATTTTTATGTAATTCTGTTTATTAATTTTTTTCTTTTGGTCGTTTGTTTTTCTTAAAATTTGTTTGAGAAACTTTCTTGTTCACCAAAATTTTATTGATTTATTTTTAACACAGAAAAAATTCATCTAGAAAAAAGATTCCATCCTGGAATTTCTTTTTCTTTTTAAAATCGGCTATCTGTAGTGTCTAGTTCAAGAGTACTAAGCTTATTTTCTATATCTTGGAACATGGAAAGCACAGTTATTTTAAAGTCTGTGTTGAATAATTCCAAAATGTTAAGTCTTTGATAGTCTGTTTCTGTTTGTATTTTTGCTTGTTTGTGACTATTTTTTGTGTATGGTGTCTTACTTCCTTTTGTATCTAATTACCTTTGATTATGTACTGCTTATTATGTATATTTGAAAAAATGTGTATGTATGTTTGATTTGCAGCCTAGATGATAGCTTTCCCAGCAGTGATTTTAGATTTTTTCTGTTAGACGTGTGGAGGTGCTACCAGTCTGGAATCATTATAATCCAAATTTAAGGCTTAATGTTTCCTGAACTACTTAGGTGACATAAAACTGAGCTGCAGGCCCATACCTGGGTTAATAAAAACCTTTGTGGTACCTGCTTAAAATTGTTGGTGGTTGAAGGGGTAGTAAATTTAACGATTTTTTGTTGTTGTTGTTGCAAATGCTTTTGGAGCAAAAGTAACTGAATGGAGTACCTTTTTAAAAAAGATTGTATTTATTTATTTTTTTATTGAGAGGGGAAGGAAGGGAGAAAGAGAAGGAGAAAAACATCACCGTGTGGTTGCGTCTCATGTGCCCCCAGCTGGGGACCTGGCTGGCAACACAGGTATGTGCCCTGATTGGGAATCAAACCTGTGTTTTCTTGGTTCTCAGGCCAGCACTCAATCCACTGAGCCACACCAGTCAGGGCTAGAGTACCTTTTTAGATTCTTGTCTTATGTAGATTTCTGCCTCACTATCTTGTTACCTTTCCATATATTTAGGATACTTTTCATATTTTATTGAAACTTAAAAATTGTTCATTGCGTGGTTCCATCTTACTTACCATTAACAGAAGTAGAAATCTGTCCCTTTAATTTGCTTTTGAATTTGTCTTGATATTTGTTTGCCTTTTGTAGGTTCTACATGAAACATTTCCTCAACACACATTCCTTATGAATGGTCTCATTCAAGGTGTAAAGGTAAGAATGATTTTTGTGTGGTTCATTGTGAAGGAAGCCAAGAATTTTAGTTTAACTCTGGAGGTTTAAATGGGGTTTGGGAAAACAATTACTATTTGCTTGAGAGACCTAAATATAAATTTTTAGCTGGATTATCAACATCTAAATAAAATATAATTCAAGTCCGTAAGGCATAAAGTGATTTACTTGTAAAACAAGTACTTTTTAAAAAATTAACATGTGCAATGCAGCTTATGAAGTGTTTAATTCTTTGAACTTTTTATTTCTCTGCCTATCAATAAAATAACATGGGCAAAAGTATCAAGATTTAGTTGGGTATATAGTCTTTTGACAAGGCTGGTATTCTAACCACAATTTTTGAGTTCTCAACCTCTTAACTTAATTAGCCTTAATTTATTGTTTAAATTTTAATGTGATATTTATCAGAAAAGCTTATAAATATGTAACTTTTTAATTTAAATGAAATGTTAAAATATAATGTTATTGTCCAGTTTTACTTTATAGTAAAGTATACAGGAATAACATTTAATTTGCCCTTCCCAGCTTTGGGATATATAAATCTGCATAATTATACTTTCTGCTGAACAGAACACTTAAAGTTATGCCCTAATAATTTGCTGAATTCAGCCATAGGAATTTGCTGAATTCACAGCTTTGAGCAGCATTAATTGTAATGAATACTATTTATTATTTGCCTATTTTGAAAAATAATTTGAGAATGTTTATGACAACATAAGTAAAACAAGGCAATTTAAATAAAAGTAGAAACAAGAAGTTTTTAATACTCATTGAAAACAAGAGTTATATTATCAAGAATCTGGTATTAGTTATTTAAGCACCAGGGTAGATAAAAAGAACAAACTAAATATATGAGAGAGAGCATTGATCAAAATGATAAGGTAGGTTTGTCCTTACAGTAGATTCTTGGTGGAGTTATTTCGTAGATCTTTGGTCCTGTGGACTAGTTAATAAAATGTGTTTTAGTCTCATTCTGCAAAATAAAACCAACCATGTTACACTCTAAAGCTGAATGCCGTACTTCCACTTAGAGACATCCATGATGTTTAACAAAGAAAAAAAATAATAAAACAGAAGGTTTTAGTTTGATTCAAGGTCTTAGACAGACTTATTCAGCTTCAATAACTGTTAAACTTCAACTTACTAAATTTATGTACTTTAATAATTGTTTATTATTTTAGAGGTGGGGGTATACTGATAGAACCCTATACCAAAGCATAGATCTATTAAGATATCTTAATATGCATGTGAGCACAGTGGAATAAATGTGGCTTCAGATTGCATTAGCTTTTAAAACTCTGCTCTGCACCTGTGTTATTCTTGGTCATATAATTTAACCTCCCTAACCTCAGTTTCATTATTCATGAAATGAGAAGGAAGGATTAAAGATCTTTCTCATAGGGTGATTATGATAATTAAATGAGTTTGTGTATACAAAGTTATTAGCAAAACATCTTCATGTGCTAAATACTCAATAAATGTTGCAAAGAAAAAAATTAAAAACCAAAAACTATTAGAAAGAAATCTGGTGACCATCAGTTATTTCAGGAAACAACTGGTTTATTTTAGAACAAGAATTTAGAAAGAAAAAGATTGAGCTATTTACATAAATATGTTATCGTTGGTAAGTCAAAACCATTATGATCAAAATTAAAAGAAAATGACAAAAATTTTGCAGTATATTCTATAGAAGGAAGAATACATAATCAAGTTCTCAGAGTACACCCATAGGAAAATGACTATATCCCAGAAAGGCAAAGAAGGATGTAAGCTGGTGAGTCTATAGAGGATAGCAGCATAAAAAAAAGCTTATCACAAGTAAGCAGTGAATCTTAAAATAAGTAAGGTAATCTTTTCACAAACATATTGGTTAAAGAGTTTAAACTGAAGAACTAGTTCATTGTATGCAAGTTGGGCCCCTATGCATTGTCAGTGAGAAGATAAAGTGCTATGGCATTTCCAAAAGGTAGTATTTTAATATCCTTAAAAATATTCACATATTTTAACAAAGTAATTTTATTTCTAGAGAATTGTTCTAATCAAATAGAGTTATTCAGATAGTCCAGTAAAGAGCTATTATAACAGTATACTTGGAAATAATTAAATACCTTAAAATTAAAAGAATAAATATGTTGTTGTATAGCCATATGATGTAATTAATACAGGCATAATGAACACATTTTTCGAAGAACATCATACTACAAAATGATATAAAACTATACAGTATGGTTTCAGTTTTATTCAGTCCCAAAATACATGTATATAAGTGAGGATGGGGGTTGGGGGAAGGATTAAAAAGGAAGCACCTGAAGTTTGAAAGTGTATGAATTTATGGACGAGTTTTAGTTTCTGATTTTATATCTGTTGTTAATCTTTGTAATTTTTTTACACTTAACTTTTACTTTGTAAGTTCACAATTATACTGCATGAAAGAGAAGGTTTAGATTTTGGGTGAGCACCAAGAAAGGACATGAGTAGAAACAGTTCTCCAGTTTTAGTTTTGGGTGTTTTGTTTTGTTCTGTTTTTTTGGTAGTTGCTTCATTGAGATATAATTCACATACCATGCAAGTCACCCATTTATGCAGTCATCAGTACACAATCAATTTATTACCCCCCAAAGTAATCCTGTACCCATTAGCAGTCACTCCTCATTTCTCCCTTACCTCTTTACCTTTAGGCAAGCACAAATCTACTTTCTTCTCTATAAATTTGCTTGTTCTGGACAGTTCATATAAATGGAATCATATTGGGTAATGGTCTTTTGTGACTGACTTCCTTCACTTAACATAAAATTTTCAAGGTTTACCTGTGTTGTAGCACATAATTAGTTCTTCATTCTTTTTATAGCTACTATTCCATTGTATGGATATACCACAGTTTATCCATTCATCAGTTGATGGACATTTGGGTTGTTTCCACTTTTTGGCTGCTATGAACATTTGTGTGCAGGGTTTCAGGTAGACATGTTTTTACTTCATCCTTGGTGTACACCTAGAACTACAATTGCTGGGTCATGTGGTAACTTGATTTTTTTAAAAATATATTGTATTGATTATGCTATTACTGTTGTCCCATTACCCCCCCTTCATTCCCCTCCACCCTGCACACCCTCTCTCACCCACATTCCCCCCCTTTAGTTCATGTCCATGTGTCATAAGTTCTTTAGCTTCTACATTTCCCATACTATTCTTGCCCTCCCCCTGTCTATTTTCTACCTACCATCTATACTACTTAATCTCCATACCTTTTCCCCCCTCTCCTCCTCCCACTCCCCTGTTACTAACCCTCCATGTGATCTCCATTTCTGTGGTTCTGTTCCTGCTCTAGTTGTTTGCTTAGTTTGTGTTTGTTTTTGTTTTAGGTGTGGTTGTTAATAATTGTGAGTTTGCTGTCATTTTACTGTACATGTTTTTTATCTTCTTTTTCTTAGATAAGTCCCTTTAACATTTCCTATAATAAGGGCTTGGTGATGATGAACTCCTCTAACTTGACCTTATCTGAGAAGCACTTTATCTGCCTTTCCATTCTAAATGAAAGCTTTGCTGGATAGAGCAATCTTGGATGTAGGTCCTTGCCTTTCATGACTTGGAATACTTCTTTCCAGCCCCTTCTTGCCTGCAAGGTCTCTTTTGAGATATCAGATGACAGCCTGATGGGAACTCCTTTGTAGTTTACTGTCTTATCTCTTGCTGCTTCTAGGATTCTCTCCTTCATTTTTACCTTGGCTAATGTAATTATCGTGTGCCTTGGTGTGTTCCTTCTTGGGTCCAGCTTCTTTGGGACTCTCTGAGCTTCCTTTACTTCCTTTGCCAGAATGGGGAAGTTCTCCTTTATTATTTGTTCAAATAAGTTTTCCATTTGTTGTTCTTCCTTTTCTCCTTCTGGTACCCCTATAATTCCGCTGTTGGAACTTTTAAAGATGTCCTGGAGGTTCCTAAGCCTCTCCTCATTTTTTTCAATTCTTATTTCTTCATTCTTTTGTGATTGTATGTTTTTTTCTTCCTTCTGGTCCACTCTACTGTTTTGAATCCCAGTTTCCTTCTTATCACCATTGGTTCCCTGTGCATTTTTCTTCATTTCACTTATTGTAGCCTTCATTTTTTCATCTAATTTGCCACCAAAATCAACCAATTCTGTGAGTTTTCTGATCAACAGTGCTTTGAACTGTGCATCTGATAGGTTGGCTTCTCTCGGTCACTTAAAAGAATTGCTTGTGGGGCTTTCATTTGTTCTTCTGTTTGAACCATTTTTCCCCCCTTTGGTCTGGTCACGCCTGTTATGTATGAGGGGCAGAGCCTTAGCTGTTCACCAGGGTGGGGCACCCCCGTCGCTGGGTTGTGATTGTATGTGGGGGCAGGGTCCGAGATGGAACAATGGTGCTTGCTCTGCTCTCCATTGGACCTCAGTCCCTTCTGCCACTTCCCCTAAGCAAACTGGGCCCCTCTGGTGCCAGTTCTCGTGTGAGTAGGCTTGTGCGCCCCGTGGGACTTTCCAGTGACCTCTCCTGTGAGGCTGGGAGTCTCTCCCTGTGCCTTAACCCCCACAGGTGTTTTCAGTCAGTGCCCCAAGGCTCTATTTTCCAGCTCTAGGATCCTGAGTTGCACGCAGTGCCTTGCTTCACAATTGCTGCCTCGCTGGGTCTGCCGGTTGCCACCCCTCCGCCGGGATCTGCCAGCTGCTGCTTGCGCGCCCAGTCCCAACACTCTGTGCTCTCCACGCCGTGACCCACACCTGGCTGCCGGACTCCATCCCTTCTACCAGTCTGGATGAATGTGTCTATTTTAACTCCTTGGTCGTCCGACTTCCATACAGTTCAGTTTTCTGTCAGTTCTGGTTGTTATTCTGTTTCTAAATTGTTGTTGTCCCTATCTTGATTGTGCAAGGAGGCACAGTGTGTCTACCTATGCCTCCTTCTTGGCCAGAAGTCTCTTAACTTGATTTTTGATAATGCTTTCAAATTAGCTTATTTCTTAACCCTGTTTCTAACTAGCAGTATACGTGCCTCGCAATATCTCCTAGACTACTGAAAGATAGGTGGCTCAAGTCTTGAACAATAATTTCTTTTATCTTGATATTTGTGTGCTTGTGCATGCGTGCGCTCTCTCTCTTTCTCTTTCTCAATAATATTGTCACATTTAACAATTTTGATTCTCCAATAAATCCATCAGCAAATTCTGTGGTGCTACCTTCCAAATTGGTCTGTAATCAAAACTGTACCTGGTTCCTTCTCAGTAAGGAATCTGCAACCAATCCCAACTTTTCCCCTGGCGGCCTCCCCATTTTCTTCTCCACACCCTTGCTGATGTTGCCGCAGCCACAACCTCCTCAGTCTGAGGGCTTTGTAACAACTGTTTTGCTGCTTGGATTGCTTTCTCTGCCATACTGGCAAGACTCATTAACTTTCAGTTCCTCACAGAGATGTCAATTTCAGTAAAGCTTTCACTGATTAGCTGCCATCTTAAATAGCATGTCATCTTCTCATTAGTCTTAGTCCCCCTTCTCTGCTTTTATTTTTTCTCATGTTTTGTTATTCTTTTTTTTTTTCATTGAATTTATTGGGGTGACATTGGTTAATAAAACCATATAGGTTTCAAGTGTACAACTCAGTAAAACATCATCTGCATGCTGCGTTGTACACTCATAGACCAAAGTAAAGTCTCTTTCTGCATCCACTTACCTCCTTTTTGCCCACTTTCACCTATCCCCACTTTTGCCTCAGGCTGTCACTATACTGTTGTCCATGTCTATGTGTTCTGCTTACTCCATCCAAACAGCCTCCATTCCTCTCCCATCTGACACCTGTCAGTCTGTTTAATATAAGTATCTATACTTCTGTTTCTATTTTATTTGTTAAATTATTTTATTACATTTCACACATGAGTGAAATCATATGGTATTTAACTTTCTCTGACTGGCTTATTTCACTTACCATAATAATCTCAGGTCCATCCATCCTGTTGAAAAAGGTAAGAGTTCCTTCTTTTTTTATGACCAAGTAGTATTCCATGGTGCAAATGTTCCACAGCTTTTTTATGCATTGATCTACTGATGGGCACCAAGATTGTTTCTGGATCTTGGCTATTGTAAATAATGCTACAATGAACACAGTGGTGCATATATTCTTTCAAATTAGTGTTTTAGGTTTCTTCACATACATTCCCAGCAGTGGGATTGCTGTGTCAAAAGACAGTTCCGTTTTTAATTTTTTTAGGAAATTCCATACTTTTTCCACGGTGGCTACTATACCAGTCTACATTCCCACCAACAGTGCACTAGGGTTCCCTTTTTTCCACAACTTCACCAGTACTTATTGTTTGTTGATTTATTGATGATAGCCTTTCCAACAAGTATGAGGATATATCTCATTGTGGTATTAATTTGTATCTCTGATTCATGACATTGAGCATCTTCTCATATCTATTGGCCATCTGAATGTCCATTTGTCTATTCAGCCCCTTTGACCATTTTTAAATTGGGTTGTTTGTTGTGGTGTTGGGTTTGTTAAGTTCATTGTATATTTTGGAAATTAACCCCATATCAGAGGTGTCATTGGTGAATATATTCTCCCATTCGGTGGGTTGCCTTTTTGTTTTGTTGATGGTTTCTTTTGCTATGCTTTTTAGTTTGATATAGTCCCATTTGTTTATTTTTTCCTTTGTTTCCCTTGCCTGATGAGATATAGAAGCAAAAATATCACTACTAGAGGTGTCTGAGATTTTACTGCATAGTCTTCTAGGATTTTTATGGTTTCACAACTTATATTTAAATCTTTTATCTATTTTGAGTTTATTCTTGCGTATGGCATAAATTGGTTTCATTTTTTGGCATGCACCTGTTCAATATTTCCGTGACCATTTATTGAAGAGGATGTCTTTATTCCAGTGTATATTCTTGATTCCTTTGTCATGTATTAATTGACTATAAATGTGTGAGTTTATTTCTGAGCTCTCTGTTCTGTTCCATTGATCTATATACCTGTTCTTACTGCCAGTACCAGGCCTTATAGAGTGATGTCTGGTGGTGTGATATCAGGTATTGTGGTACCTCCCACTTTATTCTTCTTTCTCAAGATTGCTGAAGCTATTTGTTGTGGGGTTTTTTCAAGATTTTATTTTTTTATGTTTATAGAGAGGGGAAGGGAGGGAGACCGGGAGAGAAACATCAATATGTGGTTGCCTCTTTCACACCCCCAACTGAGGACCTGGCCTGCAACCCAAGAGTGTGCCCTGACTGAGAATCGAACCTGTGACTCTATGGTTCACAGGCTACTGGTGGCTTATTGTGTGGTGGCTCAACCCACTGAGCCATACCAGCCAGGGCATGTTTTTTTTTTTTTTTTAATTAAATATTTTACTGTCATTCTATTACAATTGTCCCAATTTTTTCCTTTTTGCTCCCCTCCACAAACCCACTATTCAGGGGTTTGTTTGTTTGTTTTTGGGGTGGGGTTGTTTTGTTTTGTTTTTTTGTTTTGGTTCCATATAGATTTTTGGAATAATTGTTTTAGATCTGAGAAATATGCCATTAGTATGTTAATAGGAATTGTGTGGAATCTATAGATTGCTTTGGATAATGTGGACATTTAAATGGTGTTAATTATTCCTATCCATGAACCTGGTATATCCTTCCACTTACTTGTATCTCCTTCAGTCTCTTTATTCAGTATCCAATAATTTTCTGAGTATAGGTTTTTTACCTCTTTTGTTAAATATATTTGTAGGTACCTTTTGGGGTTTTTTTTGCTGCAATGAGAATGTTTTCTTAATTTCTCTTTCTTATAGTTCATTATTGGTGTATAAAATGCCATTGTTTTTTAATATTAATTTTGTATCCTGCCACTTTATTGAATTTACCCATTCTAGTAGTTTTTGATGGAATCTCTAGGGCAAGGGTGACAGACTCATTTTCACCGGGGGCCACATCAACCTCCCAGTTGCCTTCAAAGGGCTGAATGTAATTTTAGGACTGTGTAAATGTAACAAGGGGAAAGGAGCTTGGTGCTGCCACCAGGTAGAATCAAGGTGATAAACTGGATAAAACAGTGTGGAGGGCCGGATTCTGCCCACAGTTCTTGTGTTTGCCACCTGTGCTCTAGGGTTTTCTATGTACAGTAACATGTCAGCTGCAAATAATAACAGTTACTTCCTCTTTTCCAATTTGGATCTTTTATTTCTTTTTCTTGTCTGATTGCTGTGGCTATGACTTCCAATACTATGTTGAGTAAGTGTGATGAAAGCAGACATTGCTGTCTTAGGGAAAATGCTTTTTAGTTTTTGTCCATTGAGTATGATATTAGCTATGGACTTGTCTGTCATATACAGCCTTTATTATGTTCAGGTATGATCCCTCTATTCCCACTGTGCTGATAGTTTTTATCATAAATGGGTGCTGGATATGATCAAATGCTCTTTCAGTTACTGTGATCTTGTGATTTTGACCCTTCATTTTGTTTATGTGATGTGTCACATTTATTGATTTGCAAATATTGTTTAACCTTACATCCCCAGAATAAATATCATTTGATGCTGTATGATCTTTTTAATGTATTGCTGTAACCAAAAGCAGGTCTGACTGCCTGCCACTATAAAAGCAAATACTCAAGAGGTGGGTGCTAATGTAGAGGAAAGTTGTTTATTTTCAGATGGCAACAACCTGGAAGATGGGAGACTCACATCTCAAAGCCCATCTCCTGGGAAGATGGGGGACCCATGTCTCAAAGCCCATCTCTCCTTGGGTACATGGGAGACTCATGTATCAAATACCATCTGCACCTGTCAGTGAAGGCAGAGGTTTTTATAAGGAGGAAGAGAGGAACAGAACAAAGAGATTAAGGGAGAGGGTTGAAAAGTTCTATATGTACAGATTAGCACAGTCCATTCCAATAAGGCAAGTCCAGTGTGCATCATTCTGATTTGTTGTTATGGATTCACATCATCCTGGCTCCACAGTTGAATGTCAGCAAATCTCCTGGAACTGAGATGTTTGAAGGTCAGATTCTATATCTTTTGAAACTAGTTCCCATGATTCTTATAGAAACATGCTGTTCATTTACAAGTCACATCTTAGTCAGAGTCAGCAATTTTAAAAAAATGTCAAAGGAGTGGTGGGGTGGGTTATAATTTCCCACACTTACAATTTTCCACTGTTAGATTGCTGGATCCAGTTTGCTAATATTTTGTTGAGGATTTTAGTATCTTTGTTCATCTGGGATATTGGCCTGTAATTTTCTTCTTTGTAGTGTCTTTACAGGTTTTAGAATTGGGATAATGCTGGCCTTATAAAATGAACTTGGAAATCTTCCCTCTTGGAATTTTTGAAGTAGTTTGAGGAGGATCAATGTTAGTTTTTTTTTTGAAGGTTTGGTAAAATTTGTCTATGAAGCTGTCTAGTCCAAGATGTTTGTTTGCTGGGAGTTTTATGATTACTGCTTCAACTTCATTAGTTGTAATTGTTCTATTCAGATTTTCTGTTTTTTTTTTTTCTGATTTAGCACATGGTATGTTTATAGAAATTTATTAATTTCACCCAGGTTTCCAATTTGTTGATATATAGTTGTTTATAATATTTTCTTGCACTCCTTTGTATTTCTGTGTTACTTCTCTTTCAAATCTTTTATTTATTTGGGCCCTCTTTTTTTCCCCCCTTCATGAGTTTCATTAAAGATTTGTCAATCTTTTCAACGAACCAGCTGTTGGTTTCATTGATCTTTGGGGTTGTTTATTACAGTCTCTGTGTTTTCTGCTCATATCATTATTATTTCCTTGCTTCTACTGACTTAGGGCTTTGTTGGCTTATTTTTTTTCCTTGTTCTTTGAGGTGTAGGATTAGATTGTTTGAGATTTTTCTTCTTTCGTTAGGCCTATAATGCTATGAACTTCTTTCTGAGGACTGAGGACTGCTTTCATTGTGTCCCATAGATTTTGGGTTGTTGTGCATTCATTTTCATTTGTCATCAGGTAGCTTTTGATCTCTGCCTTGATCTCATCGTTAACCCATTCATTGATTAATAACATGTTATTTTGTGTCCGTGTGTTTGAGTTTTTCATTTTTTTGTCTTGTGACTGATTTCTCATTTCAGAGCATTATGGTCAGAGAAGATGCTTGATATGATTTCTATCTTAAACTTACTGAGATTTTTTTTATGTGTCCTAACATGTAGTCTGTCCTAGAGAATAAATATGCCATGTGCTCATGAAAAGAATGTATATTCTGCAGCTCTGGGGTGAAATACTCTGAAGATATAAATTAAAATTATCTGATCTAGTGTGTCATTTACCACTACTGTTTCCTTGTTAATTTTCTGTCTGGAAGGTCTGCCCATCGATGTCCATGGGACAGTTAAATCTTCTACAATGACTGTATGACTGTCGATCCCTCTCTTTATGTCCATTAGGATTTGCTCTATATATTTAGGTGTTTGTATGTTGGGTGCATAATGTCTACAAGACTTATATCCTCTGGTTGGATTGCTCCTTTTATCATTATGTAGTGTCCTTTTTTGTCACTTACTATAGCCTTGTTTTAAAATCGATTTTTGTCAAATAAGTATTGCTACCCTGATATTTTTTAAAAATATATTTTATTGATTATGCTATTACGGTTGTCCCCAATTTTTCCCTCTTTGCCTTCCTCTACCTGGTACCCCCATTCCCTCTGGCAATCCCCTCTTAGTTCATGTCCATGGGTCATGCATATAAGTCCTTTGCCTACTCCATTTCCTATACTGTTCTTAACATCCCCCTATCTATTCTGCACTTACCAATTTGTACTCTTTAATGCCGGCACCTTTACCCCCATTCTTCCCTTTCCCCCTCCTAATAACCCTCCAAATGATCTCTATATCTATGATTCTGTTTCTGTTTTGCTTGTTTGCTTAGTTTGTTTGTTTGTTTTTTTAGATTCATTTGTTGATAGTTGTGAATTTATTGCAATTTCAGTTTTGATCTTTTTCTTGTGATCTTTTTTTATGCTGTTGAAGTAGCCAGTGAGTTCCTTGATAATCCTAATAACCAGCGTTTTGAACTCTGCACCTGACAGATTGCTTATCTCCATTTTCATTTAGTTTTTTTTTCTGGAGTTTTGTTCTGTTCTTTCATTTCTGCCAGATTTCTTTGTCTCCTGATTTTGGCAGTCTCCCTGTGTTTATTTCTGTGTATTAGGTAGAGCTGCTTTGACTCACTGTCTTAGTAGCTTGGCCTATTATATGAAAGTACACCAGTAAGTTGGATGGGGTGGAGCCCTGGGTAATCACCAGGGCATGGCAACTTGTATAAACCAAGTTGATGAACTGCTCTGTAGCTCTGTTGGAGGGCTCTGAAAAGGGACAGTACTGCTGCCTGGCCTCTGGTGTTTTTTCCAATAGGAACCTGTCCTCCAGCACTCACCCTGATGCTTTGACACTTTAATTTCTCCCCTTATGCCACTGTTGCCCTTCCAGCTGCTTCCCTAGTACTTGAGCCCAGAGGGAGTGAGTCTGCTTAAGTCCTAAGTTTATTACAGGCTCTTTAAGAAGAGACTCCTGAAAATTCCACAGTTTCTTCTGTTACCCCACCCCAATTGGTTTCTATAGCCAGAAGTTATGGGGACTTATCTTCCTGGCACTGGAACCCTGGGCTGGGTGGTCTGGCATGGAACTGGGACCATCACTCCCATGGTATGGCTCCTGATTTTTATCCACCACATGTGGGTGGGGGACTGCCCATTCCTCATCTCTGAACCTCTCCGTGCTTCTCCACACCTCTGCCCCTCCTACCCATGTGGATGAATGTTACTTCTTTAATCCTTGGGTGTTGGACTTCCAAACAGTTCAATGTTCTGGCATTTTTGGATGATCATTGTTTTGTAGTCTAGTTGAAATTTTTGCTGTGGTTCTACAAGGAGATGAACCATGTTTACCTGTACTTACATCTTGACCAGAAGTCCCCAGCTTTCTTTGCTTGTTTCCGTTTGCATGGAATATTTTTTAATCCTTTCACTTTCATTGTGCGCATCTTTTGTCCTGAGGTGTGTCTCTGGTAGACAGCATACATTTGGATCGTATTTTAATATACTCAGCTACCCTTTGTCTTTTTTTTTTTTTTTGCAGTAGAACATAATGTTTTATTATATCATACAATTGAATACTTATAAGAGTAAGAGAATGAAATGGAGTCATTTAGAATGACAGAATAAGGAGCTTAGTGGACCATCTCCCTGTAAACAATTTAGTGAAAATTGTAAAACAAAAATTTTAAGTCTCTGAAAATAGTCTTAATACATACAGCAAATGAGAAAACATTCATTCAAGAAAAATGACTAAATTTCGACAAGAATCCAGCAACATATAAAAAGGATCATATACCATTGCCAAATGAATTTCATCCCAAGAATGTAAGGTTGGCTTAATATAATAATATAATATATATTAATATATTATACCACAATTAATATAATATACCACATTAATACAGGGAAGAAACCATAGATGCATTTGAGAAAATCCAAACAAGGAATATAAAGGAACTTCTCTAACCTAATAAGGATCCTAAGGATAATATATGAAAACCTCACAACTAATTTATTTCAAGGTGAAAAACAGAATGCTTTCCCTTAAGATCTGCTACAAGACAAGGGAGTCCATCTGCATCACTTTTTAAAAATTCTCACCTGAGGATATATTTATTGATTTTATTTTATTTATTTATTTATTCTTAATTGTTGTTCAAGTACACTTATCTCCATTTTTCCACCACCACTCCCCTACCACCACAGCCATCCCTACCTCCCACCATCAGTCCTACCCTCTTTGGCTTTGTCCATGTGCCTTTTATACATATTCCTTGACAACCCTTCCCCTTTCCCCCCATTATCCCCTCCCACCTCCCTTCTGGTTACTGACAGTTTGTTCTTAATTTCAATTTCTCTAATTATGTTTTGCTTGCTTATTTGTTTTGTTGATTAGGTTCCACTTAGAAGTGAGATCATGTGGCATTTGTCTTTCACTGTCTGGCTTGTTTCACTTAGCATAATGCTCTCCAGATTCATCCATGCTCTTGCAAAGGGCAGGACCTCATTCTTTCTTTCTGCTGTGTAATATTCCATTGTGTAAATGTACCATAGATTTTCGATCCACTCATTTACCAATGGGCACTGAGGTTGCTTCCAGCACTTGGCTATTGTTAATTGTGCTGCTATTAACATTGGTGTTTCAGGATTCTTAGGGTATAGTCCCAGCAGTGGAATTTCCAGGTCCAAAGCCAGTTCCATTTTTAGTTTTCTGAGGAAATTGCATACTGTTTTTTACAGTGGCTGCACCAGTCTGCATTCCCACCAACAGTGTGGTAGGGTTTCCTTTTCTATACAACCTCACCAGCAGTTGTTGTTTGTTGCTTTGTTTATGATGGCCATTCTCACTGGTGTGAAGTTGTATCTCATTATGGTTTTAATTTGCATCTCTCTGATGGCTAGTGATCCTGAGCATCCTTTCATATATCTCCGGTATTTGTCTTTACTTTAAAGTTCTTATTGGTAGGTACTTACGTATTGCCATTTTATTCTTTATATTTATGTTCCCTGCCCTCTCCCTCTCTCTGTCTTTTTCTCTCTCTCTCTGTTTCTTTTCTTTCTTCTCAAAGCAGCCCCTTTAATGTTTCTTACAATACTGGTTTGGTGGTAATGAACTCCTTCAGCTATTTTTTTTTCTTTTTGATGGGAAGCTCTTTATTTCACCTTCTCTTTGAAATGGTACACTTGTTGGATAGAGTAGCCTTGGTTTTAGGTCCTTGCTTTTCATCACTTTGAATTTCATGCTTATCTCTTGTGGCCTGAAATGTTTATGTTTAGAAATCAGCTTATAACCAACCCGTAGTAGTTCTCTTGTAGGTAAGTGTTTTTCTCTTGGTGCTTTTAAGATTCTCTCTTTCTCTTTAACCTTTACCATTTTAATCATGATGTGTCCTGGTGTGGGCCCTTTGTGTTCATCTTTATCCGGACTCTCTGAGCTTCGTGAGCTTGTGTGACTTCTTCGTGTTATAGAAGTATTCAGCCATTATTTCTTGGAACCAGTCTGTCTCTTTTCCTCAGTGTCTTCCTTCTGGTATCCCTATGCTGCAGATGCTATTATGCTTTATGTTGTCTCTTAGGTGCTTTGAACTTTCCTCATTATTTTTTTGTTCCTCTGCTTGGGAGCTTACTGTTATCTTGTCCCTTTTTTTTAAAGTATATTTTATCGATTATGCTATTACTGCTGTCTCATTTTTTAATCCCTTTTATCCCCTTCCACCCTGCACTCCCCCTCCTACTATCATTCCTCCCTCTTAGTTCATGTCCATGGGTCGTACATATAAGTTCTTTGGCTCCTACATTTCCTATACTATTCTTAACCTCCCCCTGTCACTTTTGTACTGTAAGGTAAGTGGAGACAATCTGGCTTCCTCACCCAGGTGTCTGGGTAGCTAAGGGAAGCAGTGTTCCCATAGCCTTGGAGGGGCCTGATAACAAGTGTTCTCACAGCCTTGAGACTGTGTTTGATAAACTGTTCCCATAACATGAAGTGGGCTCGCATGAACAGATTTATGTTATGTCACGTAATGTTCTGGCAGTTTTCTGACTTTGTTCCCCTAATTCTCTACCTCTGTCTCTCTGCAGATAACCTTCCATGTGATCTCCATTTCTGTAATTCTGTTCCTGTTCTAGTTGTTTGCTTAGTTTGTTTTTCCTTTTTAAGTTCAGTTGTTGATAGCTGTGAGTTTGTTGTCATTTTACAGTTCATAGTTTTTATCTTCTTTTTCTTAGATAATTACCTTCAACATTTCATATAATAATGGCTTGGTGGTGATGAACTCGTTTAACTTGACCTTATCTGGGAAGTACTTATCTGCCCTTTGATTCTAAGTGATAGCTTTGCTGGATAGAGTAATCTTGGATGTAGGTCCCTTTCCTTTCATGACTTGGAATAATTCTTTCCAGCCCCTTCTTGCTTGAAAGGTTTCTTTTGAAAAATCAGCTGATAGTCTAATGGGAATTTCTTTGTAGATAACTGTCTTCTTTTCTCTTGCTGCTTTTAAGATTCTCTCCTTATCTTTATTTAATTAAAAAAATTAGTTTATTGATTATGCTATTACAGTTGTCCCATTTTCACACACTGTATTTATTCTCCTCTGCCCTGCACCACCCACCCACCCTCCGCACCCTTAGCTCATGTCCATCATACATATAAGTTCTTTCACTTCTAGATTTCCTATACTATTCTTTATCTCCTCTTGTCTATTTTGTACCTACTATTTATGATTCTTATTCTCTGTACCTTTTCCCTCATTCTCCTCCCTGCCCTCCCACTGATACCCCTTGATGTGGTCTCCATTTTTGATATTCTGTTTCTATTCTAGTTCTTTACTTAGTTTGTTTTTTGTTTTTGTTTTTGTTTTTTAGGATCAGTTATTGATAGTTGTGAGTTTTTTGTCATTGTACTGTTCATAGTTTTCATCTTCTTTTCCTCGGATAAGTTCCCTGTAACATTTCATGTAATAAAGACTTAGTGATGGTGATCTCCTTTCACTTGAACTTATCTGGGAAACACGTTTTCTGCCTTTCCATTCTAAATGAGAGCTTTGTTGGATTGAGTCATCTTGGATGTAGGTCCTGGCCTTTCATGACTTCTTTCCAGCCTCTTCTTGCCTGAAAGGTTTCTTTCAAGAAATCAGCTGATAGTCTAATGGGAAATCCTTGGTAGGTCACTGTCTCATTTTCTCTTGCTGCTTTTAAGATTCTCTCCTTATCTTTAATCTTGGGTAATGTAATTATGATGTTCCTTGGTGTGTGCTTCCTGGGGTCCAACTTCTTTGGGATTCTCCCAGCTTCCTAGACTTCCTGGAAGTCTATTTCCTTCACCAGATTAGGGAAATTATCCTTCATTAGGTTTCAGCATTCAAATAAGTCTTCCATTTTTTGGTCTTCCTCGTCTCCTTCTGCCACCCCTATGGTTCAGATGTTGGAATGTTTAAAGTTGTCCCAGAGGTTTCTAAGCCTGTCCTCATTGTATTGAATTCTTGTTTCTTCAATCTGTTCTGGCTGCATGTTTCTTCCTTCTGGTCCAAACTATTGATTTGAGTCCTAGTTTCTTTCCTGTCACTGTTGGTTCCCTGTACATTTCCCTTAATTCACTTTTCCTAGCCTTCATTTATTCCTTCATTTTGCAACCATATTCAATAATTTCTGTGAGAATCCTGGTTGGAACTCTGCATCTGATAGGTTGGCTATCACCTCATCACTTAGCTCCTTTTCTGGAGTTTTGATTTGTTTTTTCCTTTGGGCTATATTTCTTTGTGTTGGCACATCTGTTACCTTGTAAAGGGAAGAACCTTAGGTATTCTCCTGGGCAGGGCAGCACACACTGCTAAGTTCTGGTGCTGTATGTGGGGGAGGGGTCCTAGAGGGAACAGTGCCACTTGTTCAGCTCTCTGCTGTCAATTCGTCACTTCTACCACTTCCCACAAGCAAATTGGGGCCTTCTTGTGCTGATTCCCAGGTGGGTGGGTTTGTGTACATTTTAGGATCTTTTAGGTCTCTCTAGTGAACTCTCCTGTGAGGCTGGGAGTTTTTCTTGCCACTGCAACCCCCACAGGTTTTTGCAGCAGAGGTTTTGAGGCTTTTTTCTCAGTGCTGGAACCCTGGTTATATAGTCTGCCTTTTTCCCCAGTTGTTCCTCCTAGTTTATCTGCCCTTGAAGGGGGACTGTCCGGTCCACCAGCATTTGCCTTGCCTGCCTGGTCCATCACCTTGTCACGCATCTGCTCCACCCCAGGTGCCTGTTTCCACCCCTCCTACTGGTCAGGATGGATGTTTCTTCTTTAACTTCTTGATTGTCAGGTTTCCATACAGTTTGATTTTCCTGCAGTTCTAGGTTTTATTGTTGTTATTTTTAAGTTTGTCTTTGTCCTTCTTTTGTTTGTGGGAGGAAACAAAGCATATCTACCTACACCTCCATCTTGGCCTGAAGTCACAAATCCTTTATCTTATCCTTTAAATCACTGATTCAGAGTTGTGCTTCATCTAACTTGTTGATTTCTTCCAGTGTTTTTTTTGTTTGTTTGTTTGTTTTTTATTTCAGATATTGTATTCTTCATTTCTGACTGGTTCTTTTTTATCTCTTTGTTTAAGTTCTGAATGAGAATCCAGTCATCCCCTAAGGTTCTTGAGCATTCTTACAACCATTATTTTAAAGTCTGCTTCTGGAAGCAGACTTTAAATTAACTCTCCAGTTGCTTCCATTTTATTTAACTCTCTTTGGGGGGATTTTTCTTGTTCTTTCATTTGGGGCATATTTTTTGTCTCCCTATTTTGTCTGCCATTTTGTGTTTATCTCTGTATATTAAGTAGATCTGTTATGACTCCCAAGCTTCTTATGAGGTCTTTGTGATATAGTTACATTACAGTTATCAGTGGTAAAATCTTTTTGATCACCTTAGCTACATGCTAGAAATTATTATTGTTTGGGTTTGTGCCCCCTCCTATTACAGTTGAGTCTTTAATGATGTTGGCCCGTTCATTGGTAGATTTAACCCTCAGGCTGGCTAACTATAAGAATAGACTTTGTTCGCCATTTATGAGTTCCTGTTCAGAGTCTGCTCATCTAGGTGTTGTTTTTCACAGCACATCTGGTACTTGCCAGAGTCCCTGTTTGCCTGTGCCATTTTTGTGGCTAGTTGAGTCAAACTCTGGTGTGGTTTGAAGCCCACATGGTTGTATTGGTTATTGGTCCACTTAGCTGTGGTTCAGGTGTAGTTGATGTCAGTCATTGTGTGTGATTGACCTTGGGCTACCCACATGGTGCTGCTACCACTATTCACTGTTTGTCGCTGTGCTTACTGGGCCTGGGTGTGCATGGGAGGGGTCAGACTGTGTACAAAGATCAACTTCCTGCAGCTCTGAGCTGGGTACAGCTCAATAAAAGGTCCAAGGCTTCTTGACTTTGACGTCCACCTGTTGGCTCCTTCACCAAACCCTGAAGTTGCCTGGACTTCCTCCAGGATTTTATAAGAAAGGCTGTAATGTGTGCCCACCTCACTGACCCTTCCACAGGGCCCATGCTTGTTAGGGCAGGGCAACTGGGCTAGAAGGACAGGGCTAGTGAGTCCCCTACTTGGGGGCAGTATGGTCAGGCACTCAATGGGGAGAATGTGGCCCCTACTCCAGATCCATACCACTCAGTCTCTACTAGAGTCTCCAACTCTGGTTCTCCCAGGAGGAGAACACCACAGCCTCAGGTTTCAGTGCAACAAGCTGTCCCCACTACAGGAGCAAGCTTAATAGGGCAGAGCCCCTGGGACTTGGGCAAGCAGATCAAGAAAGCCCTCTTTTGGGGGTGGCACCAGCTGGGCCATGGGAAGTGGGATGAGCTGCACCCTTCACCTTAGCTCTGTATCCACGCCTGCTCAATCCCCAGACTGGAGTCTCTGCAAGGAGACATATTCCAAATGTCTCAGCTCTGAGTGGTGTTCCCTTCCCCACCCCCATGGAACTCAGCTCTGCAGGATGGGGCCACCAAAACCTGGGAAAGTAGATCAAGGAAGTCTTCCATTGGGTTTGGTAACTGCTGAACTCATGGAAAGGGGGAAGATTGGCCCACATCCAAAGCCACACAATTCCATGACTGAATTGTCTGCTTACAGTTTCTATAGAAAATGAACACACCACAGATTTCTGTTGGGTGCAGTGAATAGTCCTTTCTTCTGGACTCAATCTTCGCAAGGTAGTATTTCAAGGAGCAGGTTAGTGCACTTCCTAGACTGCTACTGTAAGGAGTGCCCAAACCTGGGAGATGATGCATGGGGGCGATGTATGGTGTTGACTCAGGACCAAGACCTCAGCTGCTAGACCCTTCAGATCTCTCTATAGAGCCATGCTACCTAGCTCTTCTTTTTATGATTCCCATATGCCCTGAGTCATCTTCCTTGTGTCAGAGCCTAGGTGGGTACCCATGAGCAAGCTCCTATGCATTTGCCCTTGAGGAAAACAGCTAGGATTCTAGCAGACTCCCTCTGCTAGACTCCCTCTTCTTCCCAGTTGGCTGCTGATTTTCACAGATGTTATGTAGGCTCCTTTTCCCAGCCCTGGTGCTCTGCGTTGGGGATCCCAGCATGGTGTTGAGACCCCACACTTTTCAGTGGGAACTTTTGCAGCCGAGATAACCCTCCAACTTCTCAGCAGCCACACCTAGGTTAAGGAGCCAGCCCTTTCTGTATCTTCTCCCTTCTTACCAGTCTCAGTGTAGCTTCTTCTATAAATCTGTGTATATAAATGTCCTGTTCAGCTGTCTTTCAGGTCAATTGCTATATAATTTAGCTGTAAATCTGGTTTGGCACCAGGAGGAAGTTGTATAGCTTCTGCCTACTACACAACCATGCTGAATCTTCTGCTTTGTTTTTCTCCAAACATTAACAACTCACCTCCAAAATACTTTATCTTTATTTTGTTATTGTGTGTCCCTCTCATTTCTTCTCTATAGATTAGAACTTTATTGAAGGCATGGATTTTTGTCTGCTTTGCTCACTACTCTCTCCGGCACCTAGAACAGTTGTTGGCACATGATAGTCACTTAGTAGTAAATATTGTCACATTTACATTTTTCTGTCTTTTTCTGTGCAACTTTGTAAGTCAAGATCCAGTGTGCATGGAGACTGTAAGTGTATCTTTTTTCTTATAGCAACACTAATTATATCATAGTTTCCTCATGACCTTAAAAATTGTATGAAATACAGGATTTGCACATTCTACTATGCACCAATTTCCTTTGAGTGGACTGAGCTATGGCCTGCGGACCGGAAGGTTGCCAGTTCAATTCCCAGTCAGGACACATGCCTGCATTGCAGGCCACATCCCTGGTTGAGGGCATATGAGAGGCAATTGATCAATGTGTCTCTTGCATATTGATGTTACTTTCTCTTTCTCCCTACCCCCTCTCTAAAAATAATTAAATAAAATATTTTCCTAAAAATGATAAGCACTGTTCAGATGACTCCTGATAAGTTTTTTACAGAGAAAGAAAACACTTAAATTCTTTTTTCTAACTGATTTTAGAGAGAGAGAAGGGGGAGAGAGATTGATTTGTTGTTCCATTTATTTATGCATTCATTGGTTGATTCTTGTATGTGCATTGACCAGGAATCAAACTGGCGACCTCCGTGGATCAAAACAATGCTCCAGCAAACTGAACTAGATGGCCAGGGCCTAAAACACTTAAATTATTAATGTTTTAAATTACAATGTACTAAATAAATATTAGTTTTAGCTTTTTATTTTACTCAACATTTATAACTGACAGTAAAAGAGTTTTCAGTATTCTGACAAAAACGTCTCAAGGTCATAGAACAAATCACAATTTTTCTCATTGATTAAAATCACTTTACCTGTTGTCTGCTTGTACACTTATTTTTACAGTCCTGTACTACTATTCAAAGTAGAAACAGTCTTATTTTTTTAATGATTATACACTATTCCATTATATGAATGTGCCATAATTTATTTACCCATTTTCCTATATAAACTTTTTCTAAATTCAAATTATTGAAGATACTTAAGTAACAATTTAAAAAAAATTAACCTTTGTATTTTTGTTGTTTTTCTTTATAAAAAAATGGAGCTGTAGAGGTACAACTAGTAAGTAAAAAGATTTGGGCATTTTAAGGGTCTTATATGTATAGTACCACATTATTTCCCCAAATAGCTGTGACATTTCACATGCCACCCACAGTGTGTGTCTCTCTCAGTATGCTCTCATATAAGTTTTACTTTTCAGATCATCACCAGTCTGATAGCTTGAAAATAATGTCACATTGTTAATTTTATTAGTATTTTCCTGATTGCAAATAAGGTTGGGTACTTTTACATATATATGCTGGGTACTCTAATGAAGTATGTTTAAATTCTTTTTTTAATATATATATTTTATTTATTATGCTATTACAGTTGTCCCATTTCCCCCCTTTTATTCCACTCCACCCTGCATACCGCCTCCCATCCTCATCCCCCCTTTAGTTCATGTCCATGGGTCATACATATAAGTTCTTTGGCTTCTCCATTTACTATACTATTCTTAATCTCCCCCTATTTTTTACCTACCATTTGCTACTTATTCCCTGTACCTTTTCCCCCTCTCTCCCTCTCCCTCATTGAAAATCCTCCATGTAATTTCTATGATTCTGTTCCTCTTCTAGTTGTTTGCTTAGTTTGCTTTTGTTTTGTTTGTTTGGTTTTTTTTGCTTAAGTTGTTGATGGTTGTTTGTTGTCATTTTACTGTTCATATTTTTTATTTTCTTTTTCTTAGATAAGCCCCTTTAACATTTCATATAATAAGGACTTGGTAATAATGAACTCCTTTAACTTGACCTTATCTGGGAAACACTTATGTACCCTTCCATTCTAAATGAGAGCTTTGTCAGATAGAGTCATCTTGGATGTAGGTCCTTGCTTTTCATGGCTTCAAATACTTCTTTCTAGTCCCTTCTTGCCTGCAAGGTTTCTTTGAGAAATCAGCTGATAGTCTAATAGCAACTCCTTTGTAGGTAATTCTCTCCTTTCCTCTTGCTTCTTTTAAGATTCTCTTTTTATATTTAATGTTGGGTAACTTAATGATGATGTGTCTTGGTGTGTTCCTCTTTTGGTTCAACTTCCTTGGGACTCTCTGGGCTTCCTGGAAGTTTATTTTCTTCACCAGATTAGGGAAGTTATCCTTCATTATGTTTTCTACTAAGTTTTCCATTTCTTGCTCTTCCTCATCTCCTTCTGCCATCCCTATGGTTTAGATGTTGGAATGTTTAAAGTTGTCCCGGAGGTTCCTAAGCCTGTCCTCATTGTATTCAATTCTTGTTCATTCTGTTCTGGCTAAATGTTTCTTTCTTCCTTCTGGCCCAAACTGTTGATTTGAGTCCCAGTTTCCTTCCTGTCACTGTTGGTTCCCTGTACATTTTCCTTAATTCACTTTTCCTAGCCCTCACTCTTTCCTCTATTTTGCGACCATACTCAACCATTTCTGTGAGCATCCTGATTACCAGTGTTTTGAATTGTGCATCAGATAGGTTGATTATCTCTTCATTGCTTAGTTATATTCTTTCTGGCACTTTGATCTGTTCTTTCATTTGGGCCATATTTTTTTTGTCTTGGTGCTCCTGTTACATTGTAAGGGGTGGAACCTTAGGTGTTCGCCAGGGCAAGGCAACTCACATCTCTGCATTGTGGTGCTGTATGTTCCAGAGGGGTCCAAGAGGGAACAGTGCTGCTTGCTGTGCTCTCTGCCAGCTTTCAGTCACTCCCTCCACTACCCACAAGCAAACTGGGCCCTTCTGGTGCTGATTCCCAGGTGGGTGGGTTTGTGTACATTCTAGGACCCTGTGGGTCTCTCCAACCAACTCTCCTTTGAGGCTGGGAGTTTTCTCTCACCCCTGCAACTCCCACAGGTTTTTTCAGTCAAAGATTTGGGGAGTTTATTCCAACCCCACACTGGAACCCTAGTTTGCATGGTCTCTCTTGCTCCCCAGTTGTCCTCCCGGTCCATCCGCATGCAAATATGGGACCCTTGCTCTACCCGCTGCCTCCTTGCCCTGAGTCCTCTCCACCCCTCCTACTGGTCTGGGTGAATGTTTCTTATTTAACTCCTTGGTTGTCGGACTTCCATACAGTTTGAATTTCTGTCAGTTCTGGTTGTTTTTTGTTTTTAAATTTGTTATTGTCCTTTTTGGTTGTGTGAGGAGGCATAGTGTGCCTACCTATGCCTCCAACTTGGCCAGAAATTCAAGTTCTTTTATTTTTCCAATGAGGATATGTGATTCTTTATTTCTAAAGAACATACTTTATTTTATGATTACCCCCTCATATTTTAATGATTACTAATTTAGTACTTGTACATCTTAACAATTACAAAGGAAAAAATACTCAGACTTGATTCTACTTCTCAGATTCCCAAAGTCTTACCTTTCAACCTCTTTTCTACAGCATTTTTTATTTTTATGGAATTGAAATATGCGTCAGACATTGGTATATGAATAGCAATAAGAAGTAGCATCAGTCACAGTTCTCCAGAGAAATGAAACCATAAGAATGAATGTGTGTGTATGTGTGTGTGTGTGTGTGTGTGTGTGTGTGTGTGTGTGTATATATATATATATATATATGGATTTATTTTAAGGAATTGGCTTACAAAACTATAGGGCCAGCAAGTCTGAAATATAAGGTCTGTCTGGAAAAAGTCATTCCATTGTTAATATAATCAAAATGGTTTGTACAACATTCATGTACCCTGGCAGCTGAGGAGAGTGGACTGGAACGCACATGTGTGAACAATGACAACTTCACTATACTAGTGGGTCGGGGCGGTAGACACTGTTGAGTGAGCATGTGTGCTGTGTGACCTTTACATTCAAAATGACTGAGAAAGTAGAGCAACAAATCTGCATCCAGTTTTGTGTTAAACTTGAACATTCTTGCATGGAAATTATTCAGGTGATACAGAAAGCTACAACCATGGGCAACTGATTGGCAGCTTCATCACAGCAGAGTTCTTGGCAAAACATCAAATCACCCAGGTGACTCAACCCCCTTACAGCCCAGATTTGGTGCCCAATGACTTTCAGCTTTTCCCCAAACTAAAATCAGCTTTGAAAGTGAAGAGATTTCAGACCATCATGAGATTCAGGAAAATATGTGGCAGCTGATGGTGACTGGGAGAACTCTGTGAGGTCCCAAGGTGCCTACTTTGAAGGGGACTAAGGCATTATTGTCCTATGTACAGTGTTCCTTGTATCTTGTATCTTCAGTAAACGTCTTTATTTTGCATATTACATGGCTGGATACCTTCTGGACAGACCTTGCATGTAGGCCAGGTCTGTTGACTGACAGGTAACTGCGCTATAGTCCTGAAGTAGAATTCTTTCCTCTCCTGGAAACTTCAGATTTTTCTTGTAAGGCCATCAGCTGATTGGATGAGGCTCTCCATATTATTGAGGCCAATAACCTTTAAAGCCAGTTGTTGCAGATGTTAATCACATCCACAAAAAACTTTCACAGCAATACCTACACTAGTGTTCGATTAAGTAACTGGTACTGTAGTATGGCCAAGCTGACACATAAATCTAACCATCATAGAAGTTTGGCTACAGTTTGTTAGAGCTAAAACTCCAAATTCAGATGCTGTGGTTTGACTGACCACTGGTTAACAGGAGCAGAGGGAGTGATTGTAATCATTTCTCCATTAAGACCAGCTAGTCTAATTTCCCAATGTCTGCCTTGAAATTTCTGGAAGCTTCTTTCTTTAACATACTGTATAATTATAAAATTAGATATCTTCACCCTGGCCTAGTAGCTCAGTTGGTTAGAGCCTTGTCCTGTGCACCAAAATGGTACAGGTTCAATTCCCCAGTACCCCCACACATACCTAGGTTGCAGGTGCGATCTCCATTTGGTCGTGTCCATGAGGCAAACGACCAATGTTTCTATCTTACCTTAATGTGTGTCTCTCTCTTTCTCTCGCCGCCTCTCTAAAGTCAATAAAAAACACATCAGGTGAGTATTTTTTTAAAATTAGATCTCTTCATTGGTATCCTAAACTAAAACTAAGTGGGCCAGATGTCCAGGGTTGATTTATGCCTGGAGTAATCAGTATGAAGAAGGTACTCTAAAGTTGGCAGTCTTGATCTTGACTGGCTTTGACATCACAGCAAGGGCTTGGAAAAGAGGAGAAAAGTAGGAAACCCAGTGAGCCAGCTCAGGACTTAGCCACAGGGTTTCATGTGCAGATGTACTTCCTCTCAGTCTAAATTTGACCATCAAGTCTAATCAAGAAGGTGGCCACATAGACCCTCCACCACAATGCTCTTCCAGGGGCGTTTGTTATGTGAAGAATGTCTACAGTCCTAGGAGCAACTATTTTAATGAATTAAATCATCAAGCAGCTTTTTAGCATTGTAGCTTAGCATAAGCACCCAGAAATTGTTGGTCAGTGTTTTCAATATTAAAAAAATAAAACCAACCAAGGTGCCTTTAAAGTACCCTCATAGCTGCTATTATCTGTAAATAAAATTGTTAAAAACAACCTACTTGAGGACTTCCGGCCAAGATGGAGGCATAGGTGGACACACCATACCTCCACGCAAAACCAAGATTGGAACAACAATTTAGAGGCAGAATAACACCCAGAACTGACAAAATTTATCTGAATGGAAGTCGGACAGCCAAGAAGTTGAAATAGACACGTTCATCCAGACTGGTAGGAGGGGTGGAGACAAGCAGCTGGGCACGGGTCGCGGTGCAGAGAACAGGGAGAATTGGGTGCATAAGGCAACTGGGAGCACATAAGGCATCTGGGGCACACAAGATCGCAGCGGATGGACCCTAAGTGCGCAAGCGGCAGCTGGCAGACCCAGTGAGGTGGCAATTGTGGAACAGGGCAGAGTGTGCAACCAAGGATCCCAGGGAAGGGACTGAGGTCCCATGGAGAACGGAGCTACCGCCATTGTTCCCTCTCGACCCTCCCCTCACATACAACGTCACAATCTAGTGACTGGGGTGCCCAGCCCTGGTGAACACCTAAGGCTCTGCCCCTCACTGTAACAGGAGTGACTCAAAGGAACTCATCCTTTTGAGCGACCAAGAGATAGCTAACCTATCAGATGCACAGTTCAAAACACTGGTGATCAGGAAGCTCACAGAATTGGTTGATTTTGGTCGCAAATTAGATGAACAAATGCAGGTTACCATAAAAGAAATGAAGGAAAATGCACAGGGAACTAATAGTGATGGGAAGGAAACTGGGACTCAAAACAATAGAGACCAGAAGGAAGAAAGAAACAACCAAACAGGAAAGAATGGAGAAATAAGAATTCAAAAAAAGAGGAGAAGCTTAAGAACCTCCAGGACATCTTTAAACGTTCCAACATCAAAATTATAGGGGTACCAGAAGGGGAAGAGGTAGAGCAACAGATTGAAAACGTATTTGAACAAATAATAAAGGGGAACTTCCCCATTCTGGCAAAGGAAATAGACTTCCAGGAAGTCCAGAAAGCTCAGAGAGTCCCAAAGAAGTTGGACCCAAGAAGAAACACTGTAAGGCACATCATAATTACATTAGCCAAGGTAAAAATGAGGGAGAGAATCCTAGAAGCAGCAAGAGATAAGGGGGCAGTAACCTACAAAGGAGTTCCCATCAGACTGTCAGCTGATTTCTCAAAAGAGACCTTACAGGCAAGAAGGGGCTGGAAAGAAGTATTCCAAGTCATGAACGACAAGGACCTATATCCCAGATTACTCTATCCGGCAAAGCTTTCATTTAGAATGGAAAGGCAGATAAAGTGCTTTTCAGATAAGGTCAAGTTAAAGGAGTTCATCATCACCAAGCCCTTATTTTAGGAAATGTTAAAGGGACTTATCTAAGAAAAGAAGATTAAAAAAAAAAACATGTATAGTAAAAGGACAGCAAACTCACAATTATTAACAACCACACCTAAAGCAAAACCAAAAGAAACTAAGTAAACAACTAGAACAGGAACAGAACCATAAAAATGGAGATCACATGGAGGGTTAGCAACAGGGGAGTGGGAGAAGGAGAGAGGGGGAAAAGGTACGGGGAATAAGTAGCATAGATTGTAGGTAGAAAATAGACAGGGGGAGGGTAAGCATAATATGAGAAATGTAGAAGCTAAAGAACTTATAAGTATGATACATGGACATGAACTAAAGGGGGGAAGTGGGTGGGAGAGGGTGTATAGGGTCGAGGGGAGTGAAGGGGGGAAATGAGACAACTGTAATAGCATAATCAAAATATATTTAAAAAAAAAACAACCTACTTGAGAGACATTGCTTAATAAGTTCTAAGTATAGTATTTTGTAACAGACCGCTGCTTTATTTATTAAAAGGTGTTTAAGAGAACTGGTAAATAGGTAAGTTTAAGTTTGTGCCTTAGGTTAAAGATACTGAAATGCCAGTAACAAATTAGTTTAATAGTTGGTTTGAATTGTGGGTTAAGGGATTAGGGCTCAGGTTCTAAAGCCACCCCACACCTGGGCTGAATCCTGCCTCTACTGCTTATGAGCCCTGAGCTTTGGGGTGTAGTTAGTTACCCTAACAGTACCTACCTCAAAGGGTAAGACATTCATGTGAAAGCATAGAACAGTTGACATATATGAATGCTAGCTGTTATTACTGTTATTACTTTAAAATGCATGCTGAGGTTTCCTGGAATCAAAATTTGAAGTAGTGCCCTGCTACTTCTAAGAATAAGAAAGAGCCTGTTTGTATTTTAATTAAATTCATTATATAATTTATTATATTATGCATTGAATTTATTTAATTAAAATTTTTATTAAATTTATTTAATTAAAATTTTTATTAAATTTATTTAATTAAAATACAAACAGGCTTTTGTATTTTGTTTCTGCCTTCTTTCAGTGAATCTTCCCTACATCTCTCCCACCTTAAAAATAAACAGAAGTCATTATTAGTAAAATACTGTATGAGAACTCCAAATGAGTGTTTCTAATTGGGGATAATCCATGTCTACATATTGCAAGTTCCTCCTTGCTTATTAAGGAATACTGAAAATTTGTCATAAAATGTAACAAAGTCACTACAATGTTTTCTTGGTCATTCATGCACAGGGTCAGGGGGGACTTGAGGTGCCCAGCGGCACATTCCCAGTTGAGTTTAAATTAAAGGCAGCCTTCTGTCTTTTTATTTCAGATCTCATACTGTAAGCGTGTTCTTTTTCTATTCCATTTAGTGCTGCATTTTTTTAATTTTCGTGCCTTTTTTTGCTCTTTTTGCTGTTTAAGATGTCCCCAAGTATAGTGCAAAAGTGCTATCTAATATTTCTGAGTGCAAAGGGCTGTGGTTTGCCTTATTGAGAAAATAATGTGTTAGGTGAGCCTCATTCAGGCATGAGTCATAGTGCTGTTGACTGCAAGTTGAATGTTAATAAATCAACAATTTCTATTAATTAAGGTACCTTTGAACACAAACACACATAAACCAATGTTATGTATTGATTGGTTGATGGAAATACGTGGCCAGAGTTTCACAGGAACCTAACTTTGTGTTTCTCCAGGTGTAGTGGTTCCATATTTGCTAATTTAGGCTCTTAGCAACCTTATAGAGTATAACTACTGTGAATAATGAGAATCAGTTATATTTCTGATAAAGTCCAGGGCTTTGATGTCAGTGCAGTTTTAATTTTTATTCCTATTTGCAAAATGTGCTTAGCTTCTTTGAAACTGATGAAATGAGTGTCCAATCAATCAAGATATAAATGTCCTTCTCACTCTGTTGCTTGAACAGCGTGGCTTCATAGGATCTAGGGCCAGATTGCATAGTAAAAAAAGTAACTCCGGACAGATGAAAATATTTGATTTTAAGGAAATACAGATTTTCCAAACAAAAACTGTATTATTAGATTGTATTTTAGTATTTTAATATAAAAGTAGGTCCTCCCAGAGGACATTTTTAGTATCTATTATTGTCACTGAGAATTTGATGGAAATGATATTGTTTAATCAATGGGTTATACTACAATTTAAATTTCTAACCTTGAGGACAATATATTTTTTTGTTTAAAAACTACATTATTTTAATAGCTTTAATATTTGGCCTTTTCATATTCTTTTGAAAATGGCATTACCTTCCATATTTTAAAGCATTGTATAAAATCTGAAATTAGAACTGTGCAAAACTTTTCCAGGGTTCTTTGTGTTTAAAGAATTTGTGTTACTGTTTTTGTGGTGGTGATTATTTCTATAGCCATGTTGTCTTAAATTTTTTTTTACAAATTTTTCTTGATCAGTTTTATACTATCCAGATACTCAGGAATTTGATATTTTTAGAGAATTTTCATGCAGTGTAAAAGATCCTCTTTTCTAAATTTCATGGAACTGATAGTTGCAAGTCCTGAATTTGAGCCCTGCTTCTGTAGTCATTAGCTCTTTCTTTTAAATTTCTTCAAAACTGAAGACTTTTAAAAAATTGTTTTTATTGTTGTTCAAGTACAATTGTCCCCATTTTTCCTCCACCCATCTCCCCCACCCCACCTACCCCCACCTCCCACACTCAATCCTACTCAACCACCCCCCCCCACCATTGGTTTGTCCATGGGTCCTTTATACATTTTCCTTCATAACCCTTCTCCTTTCCCTGTTATCTCCCTCTCACCTGCCCTCTGGTTACTGTCAGTTTGTTCTTTATTTCAATGTCTCTGGTTATATTTTGCTTGCTTGTTTGTTCTGTTGATTAGGTTTTACTTATAGGTGAGATCATATAGTATTTGTCTTTCACTGCCTGGCTTATTTCACTTAGCATAATGCTCTGATGCAGACTCCAGCTAGCGGTGTCCACAGTGTTGTGCATGCAACAAACAAATTCACATGGACTGCAGAAGCCCTGTGGAGAAAAGGGGACAGCACGGCCCCTCTCTGAGAGAGAGAGAGTGCCTCGATCTTGCCTAGACAGGCTTTTATTGCTTACATCAAAGAAGGTTCTCACTCATTATGCTCAGGTTTGCTTTAGGTGATTACTTTTTACAGATAACAAAGGAAAGGATGTTACTGATACTTCCTACAGATTAACAAGGAAAAAATGTTGTGAATGCAAGGGAACAATAAGAGTGATTGGTCTGGTTACACTTCAGTTCTTGGGAGAATTAGCACAGACTTCAGGAAGTTACTTTAAAGATATACAGTAGGCATTTGCTGCTTCAATTCAGAGTGAGGGAGTTTTAGCAAAAGCAAGCCTCAGAGTAGCCTAGGTATAATGCAGGCCTGGCTTTCCTATGGGACAGCCAGTCCGTGGGTTTGGCTCCTGTGTGCCAACTTGGCGCCTGTCAGTTTTCCAGTAGGGCTGGGCTACATTTGCCACACCAAGTGGATCGGTTCCCTATAGTGCTCTCCAGTTCCATCCATGCTTTCGCAAAGGGTGAGAGCTCCTTCTTTCTTTCTGCTACATAGTATTCCATTGTGTAAATGTACCAGTTTTTTCATCCACTCATGTACTGATGGGCCCTTCTGCTACTTTGAGCACTTGGCTATTGAAAATTGCATTGCTATGAACATTGGGGTGCATAGGTTCTTCATCATTAGCTCTTAAAGAAAATTGTTTAATACAATACTTGATCTGTTACTCTTTACACAAGAACACACTGAATGGCCTAGAAATCCCCTCTGGCTTAGAAACTACAAGGATTAATATTTTATTTCAGAGGGGCCAAAAAGCTTTTCTCTTCAGCTTGCTACCCTCCACTGAGTCTTTCTATCACCTCGCCTTCAGTTTATCTGCCTCCTGGCCTTGGGTTCTGAGTTTACTAGTGGCTGGTAGTAACTGGTATCCAATTCCTTTTCTTCCTAGCTATGAGACCTTGGAAATGACTGTGAATTGATTTTTTTCTTAAAAGCTGTATTTATTTCACCAAACCTCTTTGAAAGTTCTTATTTACCAGGCTCTGTGATAGGCCCCAAGGGTAGAGTTGAAATGCAAACAAACCATTCCTCTGACCTTAATCTCAATTTCTAATCCAAATAACAGATAATTGTAATAGAGTGTTACAATGACAATAGAACAGATATGTTCCAGGTTAATTTCTGCTTCAGTAGCTAAGAGAATGCAGGAGGAGTTGCTTCTCACCCAGAGTTGTAAAGGATGACTAGTAGTAAACCACATACAAGTGTGGAAGTGCACACAGGCACAACAAGGGTCTGTGAAAGGGTACATTTCCAAAAAATGGACATGGTATATTCAGAAAACTAAAAAGTATTGTGTATAGCACTGCATAGGATGTGTGTTAGGTGCCAGATTTTGAGTGATTCTATTTATATGCTATTCTGAGGAATTTCAAAAACATACTATGAAAATTCAAATGCACAGAATTAGAAAATAATATAATGAACACCTATGTATTATTCATCATCCAGTTTTATTATTTATCAACATTTTTCCCACTCTTGTCTCATCTATCCTGGTTTGCCTCCCCTCCCCCCATTTTTATCTTTAGTATTTAAAAGCAAAGTTCAGACACATTATTTCAAATTGATATGCTGAAGAATTTAAACTTTGCACAATGGAGACCATGGCTGGGTTTTAAAGAAGGGATGAAAGAGCTGAGATTTGCAGCTTATCATTGCTCTTGGGATATGAGCATGTGGAGGACATATTTCTGGGAGGTAGGACCAGGGTTAGGGGCCAGTTAGAAGATGGTTTTATTTTAATTCATGTAAACAGTGCTGAAGTGTGTTACAGCAAGGGAAGTATATAGAAAGGTCATTAAGAGAGAATTGTCTAAACAATAGCCTTGGGGCATGGAGGGATGGAGGAGGAAGCTTTGGAACGCTTCTTAGCCAAAGTGTGGAGTATGGGTTTCTGGACAGGGTTACAGTTGCCCTGCCTTATAACCAGACAAAAACATTCGGCTGCCTGTCACCACAAAAGACAAACTCGTGAGGTAGATGCTGATGCAAAAGAAAAGCGGTTTTATTCAGGTGCTGTGTGACCTGGGAGAATGGCGGGCTCCTGTGTCAAAGACCATCTCAGCACTCTGCCCGGGCCCTAAGTTCTTATATGGATAGAGAGGGGAGGGCTTTTTTTTCTATCCAATTATTTTACTAGTTCTTTGAATCCTCAGGGCTCTATCCATTGATATTTCTAGCTTTCTGCATACTCATAAGAATCTCCCCCTGCCACAGTCTTGGCCAGTGGAGGGAGACTCCCCCCATGCTTTTGTTACAGAGCAACAAGGGGGGGTCTGGGATGATATACTATTACCGAAAGGAACCCCTTAGGTTTGTTATGTCTGCTGCCAGAGGAAAGAGGTCTCTCAATGCCAGAGATTCGTGAAAAAGAAAGGAAATGTTTATTTAATGCTGTACAGACTTAAAGTAGTGACCTAATATCTTCATCAAAATCCCAAAGTCCCTTAAAACACCCACAAACACACACAGTCCTTCCTTCCCCCTTTGCCCAGTCTAGGGTACTATGTCTCAGGAAAAGAAATAGAAGTCCGAGGCTCAGGCAGCCCCTGGTTGTTCTCAGTAATCCGCCTCAGCTGGTAGGCCTCCCTCGGTTCCTGGCACCATCAGCTGTGTTGCCAGGATTTCTGCTAAAGCTGGGTGGTGGTTCCCCCTTCTAAAGCTGCGGGGATCCCCACTCTGCCAAAGCCATGAGGTTCTCTCTCTACTGCCCCAGCCGCGTGGTTCTCTTGGCACAATGGCTGTGGGAGTCTCCACTATGCCAAAACCATGGGGTTTTTACCCTAATGGCTGCCGCATCTGGATTTAAATGCTTGCACCAGTCCTCATCTGCAACCCCATTTCTGACTCCTCCCACCATCGGCTACACTTGCTAGCCCTCTCATATCCTTCCATCTTCACTGGGCTGCCATCTTGGGTCTGGGCAGGTGTGGCCCCATGTTGTGAAGCCAATCATCTCCAAGCTCCCACACAGGCGCTGCAACTCAGGGGACCTTCCCCCCAGTTACATCTTGTTGGGGAAGCTACTTCCATTCCCCTGGTTCAGAGCATGGCCACAGCCATTTAACATATCTGTGCAACCAGTTAAAGGTTATAGATATGTTAAATGACCACACCAGAGGTTAGCTGCAAAGCTGTTGTTGTGCAAAACAATTCTCAATGGTCCTGCTCCAAGTGTCCCTTCTCCTAACCCAAACCTGGGGCGGGGGGTGAGGACATCCTAATATTTCCTGGACACCTTGAGTTCTGGGCCCCATTTCAAATCCCTATTTGGGGCTCCCCTCTTGGCTGCACCCTGTTACACTCTGACTAACTATTTTACAGAAACATCATCTGCTGTAGTTTCTTTTCTCAGTTTGTTACCTGTGGTCAACTATAGCCAAAATATTAAATGAAAAACTCCAAAGTAAACAATTCATACATTTTAAATTGCACACCATTCTGAGTACAGTGATGAAATCTTGCACAATCTCACCTGGCACGTGAACATCCCTTTGTCCGGAATATCCATACTGTATGTACAGTGCAATAAGATATTTTGACAAAGAGAGAGTATATGTTATTATTAACTATTGTTATTTGTAACTTATAAATTAAACTTATCATGGTTATGTGCATATAGGAAAAAACATATTTTGCTGTGTATAGTGTGCACCCATGTTTTTGGCCCAAACTTTCAGGAAAAAAATCTTTTGTTTTAATTCAATGTTTTATTTACATTTAGATACTTGTTTTTTGTATTATAAAGGAATTTTAGCATTTATTTTGTACATAGAGTATAAGAAATTTTATGTAACACATACTTATAAAACACAAGAACAGATACAAGGTACAAGAAATTTTATGTACCTGTTACAAACTGGCACTACCCATGTATAGTGCACATCCTTATTTTTCCACTCAAAAATTTAGTCAAAAAAGTGCTTATTATACACTGCAAAATATGGTAGTATTACAGAACAAAGGGGCCAAGGGCAATATACTACTACCGAAAGGACCCCCTACTAGGTTTGTTATGTCCGCCGCCTTATAGGAAAGACATCTTTCAATGCCAGAAATTTGTGAAAAGGAAAGGAAATGTTTATTTAATGCTATGCAGACTCAAAGTAGTGACCTAATGTCTTCATTAAAATATCAAAGTCCTTTTGGATACCCACAGATGCCCACTGTGCTTTCTTCTCCCCCTGCATTAATTTGGGGTACCGTATCCCAGGAAAAGAAGCAAACGTCCATGTTTTAGGCTGCCAGCACCATCAGCTGTGTTGCCGTCCAGACAGGATCTCTAATTAATCCAAAGCCATGTGGCACCTTCTCATGGCCTACTGGCAAGCTTTCTTTCACCCTTCTTCCAGGCAAAGTCTCTCCTGCTTCCCAGGCTGCGCGGCCCAAGTGAGCACCCCAAAGCCACGTGGTCCTCTTCTACCAGAGCACAGTGGTCCCCACTCTGACCAAAACTGCATGGTTCTTCTCTCCACTAAAGCTGCAAGGGTCTGCACTCTGGCAAAGCTGGGTGGATCTCCCCCCAAAGCTGCGGGGAGGGGGGTCGCCACTCTGCCAGAAGCCAGTGGCAATCCTCTTCTAAAGCCTCATGGTGGTTCCCCCCTACTAAAGCTGCGGGGATCCCCACTCTGGCGAAACCAGATGGCTGGTGAGAGATGCGTGGCTCTCTCACATGGTTACAGGGGTCCCCCACTCTGCTAGAAGCTCGTGGCTCTCTCTCTCTCACGTAGCCTCAGGGGTGCCCACTCTGGCAAAACCGCGTGGCTCTCCCTGCACTGCCACAGCCTCATGGTCCTCTCCTCTACTGCCACAGCTGCATGGTCCCTTTCTCTCTCTGCACTGCCACAGCCGCCTGGTCCTCTCTCACATGGCTGCTGTGTCTGGGTTTAAATCCCCACACCAATCTTCCTCTGCAGCCCCATTTCCGACTCCTCCCACAGCTGGCTACACTTGCCAGCACTCGAATATCCTTCCAGCTTTACTGGGCTGCCATAGTGGGTCTGGGTAGGCATGGCCCCATGGTGTGGAACCAATCTCCTCCAAGCTCCCATGCAGGCACTGTAACTCGGGGAACCTGCCTCCCAGTTATATATTGCGGGGTAAGTTCCTTCCGTTCTCCTGGCTCAGAGCATGGCCACAGCTATTTAACATAGCTAAGTGACCAGCCAAAGGCTATAGATATGTTAAATGACCATGCCATGGATTAGCTGCAAAGCTGTTGCTGTACAAAACAGCTCTGCATGCTCCTGCTCCATGTGTCCCTTCCCCCAACTGACACTTGTTGAGGGGGAAGGGGTGAGGACATCTTATATGTCTTTCTAATATTTGCTAGACACCTTGAGTTCTAGACCCCATTCCAAATCCCTATTTGGGCCCCCCCTCTTGGCTGCACTCTGTATCAGTAGTAGGTACAGGATTTGGTGCTATCTGTGGTTTCAGGCAGCCATGGAGGGTCTTGGGATATATAGGGGGGCTGCTGTAAAGGGGACAGTATATATCTTAAGTGTCCATTTGACTATAAGCATGGAGCTCAGAAGACAGAGATTGGAAATCTGTTCGTATTATGCAGACAGAGCACATGAAGAGAGGACTGTGGCACCAGCAGGGCCTGAGGGTCAGGCCTGTGGTCACCTCAGAGGATCCAGAGCTCAAACAGGAAATTGATATGAAAGTAGCCAGCCAAGAGAGTGACTGACTAATAGTCAACATGAGTTTCTTTACTTCTTTGTGTATGTGTGGTGTTCTTGTCTCGTTTCCCCTTACCCTCAGCTGTTGGGAACTGCCCTGCCTGGTATCAGAAGCTGTAACTCCCACCAGGGCTAAGGCTGAGGGAATGACCTTGGACCATAAGCCAGCAAGGAGACAAAAGGTTATCTCCCTGGCAGGAGCGCCACTTCTGCTCTTTTTACTTCACCCTGCCTGGCCCCCAATGCTTGGTCGGGTAGCCAATGATGGGTAAGATTCCCCAAGGGGGGAATGACCTAAGACAGGCACAATCATGTGGGAGGCCCCCAGGGAAGGACTTTGGGGGCTACAGCAAAACGGGGTGATTTACCCTCGCCCCTCGGCTTTGACAAAGCCTGAGTTCTCATTGTCTGCAAGAAAATCTCCTAATCTCTTAGCTGCCTTACTTCCCTTGCTCCACCTAATCCTGAAACAATGACAGAGGGTGGTGCAGCCCTGTGCTGGAAAGGGTGGGTCCCCTGGGTGATCAGGTCTAAGAAAGAATATGTAAAATCCTGTGAAACCTGCTTTGTTTAGAATGCTGTCAATTAAATGATAAGGGTCCAAGGAAGAAGTAAGTTTGTTCCTTAAAGTTTTACTGCCCTATGACCCTGACTCAAAATAGGCTCTCAGAGTTCCTTGTTGTCTATTGTTGGATCCTTACTTCCTGGCAATTAGTAGTGAGCTTTACCTGAATTCTTATGCAAATGAACCCAATAAAAGCCTACTGGGGGGGAGAATGGGGCGCTCTCCCCTAGGGAGGGTGGCCGAGGTGCTCCCCACTAGAGAGAGTGGCCGTTTCATCCCTATTTCTCCACAGGACTCGGTTGTCTCTGTGTATGTTTTTCTCGTGTTTCTACGAGCCGTCTGCAGCATTCCGAGGTCACTACAGGTTGGTGGCTGCCACACTGAACTCTGTTAAGTTTTATTGTTTCCTTCCTAAGTTCAGCAGGAAGATAGAACTTTAACTTCTCCTATGGACATTTTGTATATGCATGCTTGTTCTGTTTATCCCTATTAACTTACAGGTGGTTTGAGAGTAGAAGGTATATATTCATTTGGGTGTCTTATTGTACCAGTTAATCCACAGCTTTTTACATAATAGATATGGTGTACATATTTATTAAAATGAATTAAGATTCTGGCTTCTGCCGTGGCTGGTGTAGCTCAGTGGATTGAGTGCTAGCCTGCGAACCAAAGGGTCACTGGTTCAATTCCCAGTCAGGGCACATGCCTGGGTTGTGGGCCAGGTTCCCAGTTGGGGGTGCACAAGAGGCAACCACACATCGATGTTTCTCTCCCTCTCTCTCTCTCCCTTCCTCTCTCTAAAAATAAATAAAATCTTTTTTAAAAACTTAATTTAAAAAATTCTGACTTCTTTCCATATACATTTGATGTATGTTTATCTTAAGGGCCAACTATGGGTATATATATATTTCATATCACCTCTCTTTTCTAGTTTCTCCCAGAAAACAAGCTCTTACTTCTTCCTTCTTTTTCTAATAGCGTGTTTAGGAATTTTATCAGATATTTTTTTAAATGGAAGTTTGTATTTAATGTTTGAAGTTATTCTGCTTTGGGACCAACAAAATGAACTACCGCATTTAAAAATTTATTGAGAAAATACAAGTTACAAGTAATTGGAATATTGCATCATAAATCTGACCACTGCTTCTGTTTTCTTCTCCAGGGCCTGCTTTCTTTTCTGAGTGCACCACTCATAGGTGCTTTGTCTGATGTTTGGGGGAGGAAGCCCTTTCTCCTGGGCACTGTCTTCTTTACTTGCTTCCCAATTCCACTGATGAGGATCAGCCCTTGGTGAGTGACTCAGCCTTTCATCATCATGACTCCTTGGGTCACATATAAAGAATACATCTGCAAGAACACTTAACCATTTCAAAGCAGTTGTATATGTGTTTTCATATGATCTCTTTGGTAATACCGAAAGCCAGTTTTGGTAGTTACCACATTGCCAATGTTATAAATGGGGAAATGAAGAGATTACAGAATTAAATCTGAAGTGAAGAAATAGAAACAAAAGCTGTAGTTGCCATGAGATGAGTTATAGCATTGGGTCTCTGGAAGGAGCTGAGGATCTTTGTATTCAATGCTGTGGCTCAGTTGACTTTGCAAATGTGTTGTTTTTGTCAGCTCATTGGTCTGGAGCACTGATATGACATAGCTTATGTCAATAGGCAGGGGTTACTTTTGTGTATAATGTGGTGAGACCAATAATCTATTCTAAATCATAGTAGGACATTTTAAAAATTTTTTATTGATTGATTTTTAGAGAGAGAGAGAAACATCAGCATGTTGTTCCACTTATATATGCCTTCATTTGTTGATTCTTGTATGTACCCTGACCAGAGATCAAACCCACAACTTTAGTGTATTGGGACAGTGCTCTAACCAACTGAGCTACCCAGCTAGGGCCATAATATGAATTTTAATTTGATCTCATTTTTTGTGATGAATAGGAAGAGAATATTTAGCACGTAAACAAGTCTATTTAGTTACCAAGATGAGTTGGAATTTGCACTACAGCTGTAACTTAGTTGTTTCTGTAGGAGTCCAGAGGTTGGTATTTTGGCCAAAATTCCTGTTTGCTAAACTCAGCAATGTGAAGGACTATGCCTTAGAATGGAAGGTTTTTGTGTTTTCTTTTTAATGTAATTAATAGATTTTCTTTTTATGGCTCATGTGAAAATGCCATCATTTGATTATTTGATAGGAATTTTTTAATGTCAACATTTGTCACATTCTAAATTTGTTGGGTACTCATAATGGAACATTTTATTTTTTACCAGATGAAAAATTGTTTTAAATACTTTTTGATATTGATTCCTTCCATCTAAGAACATTGTGGGGGTATTCCATCCAGCAGATGGTACTCCATCCCAATTACCTCGAATGAGAATAAATCTATCAAGTCATGATCTGTTTGGGATGAAAAGGCTAACCAGTCCCTCAAAGGAGAAAGGCATTAAGCCTCTTTCTCAATGGGCTTTTATTGGGTTTAGTTTGCATAGAAATACAGGGTGAATACATAAAGCTCATCAATCATTGCCTGGCAGTAATGATCAAGGAATAGATGACATTCAAAGAACTATAAGGGCTTATTCTGAGTCAGGATCAGATAGAGTGAGTGACTCCAAAGAGCCATAAAACTTTGGGAAACAAACTCATTTTGTGCTTGGACCCTTAGCATTTAATTTGAGGGCATTATTAGCAAAGCAGGTTTCACAGGATTTTATGCGTTCTTTCTTAGGCCTGATTGATCTGGGGAGCTACCCTCTCCAGCACAGAGCCACCCCCACCTCTGGCATTGTTTCAGGCTTAAGTCAGCTGGAGTATGCGGGCTGTGGAGAGGTTAGGAGACTTTACAGATAGAATGAGGACATAGGCTATAACAAAACCAAAGGGTGAGGGGCCATCACCCCTTTCTGTAGTCCCCTAAGTCCTTCCCTGATGGTCTCTTTACGACTGTGCCTATCTTAGGCTGTTCCTCCCTTGAGGAATCTTACCTGTCATTGGCTATCCAGCCATGCTCCAGGGGCCAAGCAGGGTGAAATAAAGGGGGCAAAGGCTGCACCCCTAGTGGGAGGATAAGTTTTGTGGCTTGTGGTGCCTAGGTCCCCAAGCCATGGGGCCTTTTTGCCTGTCGGAGGGGTTACAGATCCTGAAACCAGACAGATGGTTCCCAAGAGAACCATAACATGTTTTTCCAATGAATTAGGGCTTTATTTTTAGTGTCCTCTGAATACATTAATTTTTTTTTTAGATTTTTAAATGATTTTACTTATTCCCTTACATTTTTCATGGTGCTGGTTTTGCTACTCTTATTGACTAATAATGTTAAATAAAAGTGATGATTGTGGACTAATCTTTCTTGTAATTAAGGAAGTGTTGTAAAATTTTATCATTAAGTGCTAAGCTAGCTTTTATAACCAGCTTTTAGATTAAAAAAATAGTCATTCTATTTTATCTAGAAATGTTCTTTTTTTAAATGAACATTTGATGTCAAATTCATAAAAGATGACTTTTTGCAAAATGGAGATCATTTGATTATTTTTCTCCTTAGATTTGTTATTATAATGAATTATTTAATATATTTTTCTAATATTGAAACATTATCATATCTAGGATAAGTCCTCATTTTTGTTCTGTGATGTTCTGTTTGCTAGTGTTCTAATTAGTTTTTTTAAGGCATCTATGCATATAATAAAAAAGTTTGGACTTAATTACATTAATATTTTTTGTTACCTTTTATGTAGCTCTTGTAAAGTTATTTCTTATATATGCTATCTCTTTCTCAACTAAAGCTAGGAAATTTAGAGAATTTTTATTTCTCTTGTTTTGGCATCCTTAAAAACTAACTTTACTTATTGAAACTGCTTGTACTGACACCTTTTAAACAGAGAGAAAATTAGTATGTTTCTGCTTCTTTATCTCCATCTTGATCGTACTTTTATTAGTTGTCCTTTTATATTTTATACATGCATATTTTTAAAAATCATTTTTTGGTTTATAATCTACATATCTTTGGCTCTGTTTATAAAAATGTACATCCACTACCTCTCTTCTGTGTGATTGAAATTATTTTCTTTAGGTGGTATTTTGCAATGATTTCCGTGTCTGGAGTCTTCTCGGTCACGTTCTCTGTGATATTTGCCTATGTAGCTGATGTCACTCAGGAGCATGAACGAAGTACTGCTTATGGATGGGTAAGATAATAGATTTTGTTTTTTAACCAGAAAAATAATTAACATTCTATTAAAACTTCACTGAAAAGTGAGATTTAAAATAAGTAGTAAATATTGACTTACATAAAAGAAAATCTAAAGTAATTGAAATAAAATAGGAGACTTACAAAAATTTAAAGGATAGCAAGATAGAGATTTCTATTAATTCTCTGGTTTTAGAACTGGAAGATTATCAGAAATGTGTGAGTTCCCAGTTGTAAAGTATATTAAAAGTTGATTTGTTTTTGTTAGCTGATCTCTTGACAAATCATAAACAGTTTATAGATTAGAAGTCTCTGTGTGCCTAATTCAAATTGAAGAGTTGTTAGAATCTCAGCCATGTTAATCTAGTGTTATATTACTGGTTGTGTGACCCAGTCAGTTATTTGGGAAATAGTACTGCAGAAAAAGTATTACACTCATTCATTCAACAAATAATTGTTGAATACATTGCAAAAGTTAAAAGAAACCTTTTTTTTAAATAATTGAGTATTAGATAATCATTTGTAATTTTTCTAGGCATGAGAATGGCATTGTGGCCAAGTAGGCAAAGACCTGTTGAAGATGACAGGCTGAAACTGTTTATATCAGAATGTCATTCTCTGAGATCTACTTAACTTGTTCAGGGGGAGAAGAGGGCATGTGGGTATGTGTTCAATGGGCAAAACTGTAGTGGCATGTGGGTGTTGTTGAAGAAGAAAAATTTCTTTGTCTTACCTTCTAGGTTTTTTAGCTGGCCTAGTAATTAAATTGGCATAACACAGATCAACAGGAAAAAAATTAATTTTATATATACAGGAGCCCCAGAAAGAATATAAGCAACATAAAGGTAGTTAGGCAGTTGGGGCTTATATGCTATCATGAGCTAAGGAGAAAGAGGGTAAGGTTCTGGGGTTTCAAAGGAGGAGGAAGACAATTCACAGAAAGATGAAAAGAGCAAATGATTGGTAAACAAATATTTGCCATGTTATGCAGATAAGTCTTTCTGATGTAAACAGGTGTCTTTTATAATAGCTGTCTTTCTGGTATGGGCTCCCTATGTAGTAAGTCTTTTAGGCTGTTAAAGGGAGAAATATGAAGCTTTTTCTAAGTCTTTTAGGTCTTAATCAAAAACTTCCATTTCAACCCTACTTTCCCTCTAGCTGCTACCTGCTCTCTACTCCCTTCCTTTTCCCCTCCTTCCCTAAATGTCTTGTGCCATGCCCTAAAGCCAGAGCATCTCCAGAGTGTTATGGAGGAAAATAGAGGGATCTGGTAAGAATTCAAAGGAGGCAGCATGTTTGGGATGACTTTAGAGGTTGGGCTACAGAGAGTATAGAGGTGCCAAAAGCCTCTTTTATCATACTTGTTATGCAGATGCCTCTACATTTCAGAGCACACCTTTTGAGATACTAATTTCTATCCTATGTTACTAGATATTTGATCCTTGCTTTCAGCAAGAAAAACAAACAAACAAACAAAATTCACAATGCTATTGTGGCTGAGCATTAGGGCTTTGAGGAAAGATTTCAGAGACAGTTCTGGAACCAGTGAACTTAGCTCCCCTCACTAGCTCAGTTCTTCATCTATAAGTAATGCCTGCTCATAGGGGTATTGGGAGAAGTCACTGAGAGAAGTGCCCAGCAGAAGTATAGGGATGCCTGGATTTGGTCACAGGACTTAGGATCTTAGCTAATATTTTTTGTATGAGATTAACATTTAAACTAGTGAATTTGGGGTAAAGCAGATTGCAGACTCTGCTTCATAATGTGAATGTTTCTCATTCAATCAGTCTGAAGAGAACAAAGAGCATGAAGGAAGCTGATATGTGTTAAGCATTACTATATTCCATGAATTTTGCCAAGTGTTTTACTTGTATCGTGTAATTTACTTTTAACATCCCAATAATATGTACATTTTTATCATTTTATAGAGAAGGATATTGAGGTTTGGAAAAGTTATGTAATTAGTAAAAGATCCCAGGACTCAAAGTATTAGATCTGAGATTTATTCTCAGTTCTGACTCCACAAAGTCTAGAGTGAGACACCATAACAGGAAAATAGTCCCAAGAATCTTTACATTTACTTCTGTACATTTCAGGTGTTAAGATGACAAAACTAAAAGAGAAAAAAGAAAGTTTGCAGTTTACTTATCTTAGAAATATAGGAGAATTTATTGCCAATTACAGGATTGTCAACCAAGTGTAGCTGAGGTTCTAAGAAGCTGAAGTTTTGATATCTGTGAGAGAATATATAGTATGTGTACTTTTCCTTACTGAAACTCCTCCAGTAAGCCAAGAAAGTGGTCATTCTCAGGGCCACAGCAATGAATAGTCATATTAACTAAGTTAATGCTTATTGAGAGATTGCTATGGTGAAGTCATCCTTTAGATTTATTTACCAGAGTCATATTGAGTATTAAGTGAAAGAGGGGTTTAGATAAATATGCAGGCTAAGCATGTAGGCTGCTTTAAGCTTTAAGAAAGATACAGCATTTAGCATAGAATTTCATGGAGTCATTGATCCCAAAAGCCCATTTATTTATCCAACAAATACTTACTAAGCATCAATGGTTTGAGAGTAGTATATCTGATCAAAGAGAATAGTTAGGGAACTACTGAAGCTCTCTACTCCTTTCTGATATTTGAAATTTTGTGTCCTACCTTTTTACTTTTATTTTCATATTCCATGATTGTCTTCCAGAATAGTCACTATTACATAGTTTAATATTAAGCAGAGATTTTTTTTCACTAAACTCCTGTTGTTTCTCACTTTTGAGATATATATACAGGGTGGGGCAAGAGTAGGTCTACAGTTAAAGTTCTTTACACTTAGAATGCTGTGAAATTACAAAAAACAGTTTCAGCTGAAATTTAGCAGCTGTGGATCTGACTGTACATTTTAGTAGGAAAAATAATTTGAGAGATTGGAAAATGGTTTCTAGTTCCTGTTATCTATTTGAAATTAAGGTAGCTATTTAACAGTTTTATTACTGTTTATTTGTACATTGTGTGGTAGAGTATCTTTACAATTTATATACAAAATGCAGAAAGGATCGAGATAATGGAAAACTTAGGAATAAATGAATGACCCATATTGTGCAGATAATTTGTGCACCTGAGGACGCTGCAGCAGTGTTCCCTTAGTACATGAGATGCTGCAGCAATGCTCCCTTAGCTGTTTGCATGTCATTGCAACTTTTAATGTACTGATGTGATTGCCTTGTTCTCTTGGATAATGTGGGAAAACCTGAAGGACAGGAACTTTGTTTTCTTATTTATCTGGTACATAGTGGGTATTCAATAAATATTGAATCAATGAATTTGTGTTCTCCAGATTGGAATTCTATAATTCTGTACACCCCCTTTGTTTACCAGAAATGATCGTATTTGACTTATAGTATTTTTAGTATACCAATTTCAGATACGTTGTGTTTTTCTAAATTAAGTTGGGATATGATGAAGAAAAGATGTCATTTGCAACCAAGAGTCATAATTTTAATCATAAATAATGATTTCTGTGGTTTCTATAGGAACAGTAGTTTGGGGATTGCCTGAGAGAGTGGGAGGTGCTGGGTGGAGGAAGGCAAAGGGGAGAAAATTGGGACAACTGTAATAGCATAATTAATAAAATAAAATAAATAATATGGAGATGAAAATAATAGTAAAAAAAAAACAAACAAAAAAACTTTTTTTTTCCTGGCCCTGGCCGGTGTGGCTCACTTGGTTAGAACATCATACCATATACCAAAGGGTTACAGGTTTGATTCTTGGTCAGGGCACACACCCAGGTTTTGGGTTTAATCTCTGGTCAGGGCATCAATGAGAAGGCAATCGATGGATTTCCTTCCAGTTACTCTCTCAACATTGATATGTTTTTCCCTCCCTCCTTCTCTCCTTCTCCCTCTCTCTGTCTCTTTCTCACTCACTCTTTCTCTCTCTCTAAAAGCAATGAAAAGTTTTTCTTGGGTAAGGATAAATAATAATAATAAATAATTTTTGTTTTGCTGCCCTAATTGTTTTCTGCCACCTTGTTTTCAAATCACTTATTCGACCCTCTACTTCATCTAACCGCCCACTGATACCATCTTCCCTGGGTCAAGCACTTTCATCCTTACACCACCAGTCTGGAGTAGTGTACTAGCCTGGTTCTCCAACCATCTGGCTGAGCTCACGACCTGCAGAAAGGTCTGCTGCAGCTTGGGCACTGTGCTCTCTGTCTTGGGGAACAATTAAGGAGATTTAAGAGAACCCAGTAATAGTCAGTGGCATGGGCATTCAGTGCATTGTGTGGTTCTGGAGCAGTGGGCCGTTTTTTCACTCCCTGCATGCCTTGCTGAGCTCACATTGGCAGGCTGCTCTCAATGGGACCTTCAGTGCAATTTTTTTCTTGAGGAGACTTTGGCATAGATTCAGACACTGAGTGATGTGGCTCTGGAGCTGGGGCCATTTTTCCCTCCCTCTACACCACTAGTGCTTCTCCCCCAGCAGGAGACCCACTACCATCCTCCTGCTGAGCTTGAGTCCTACAGAAAAATCTGCTGGCTGCACCCGGTTTGCACCTGTGGTGTACTTTTTCTTGGGAAGCTATTGTGAGAGACTAGGACAGGCACTGAATTGTGTGGCTCTAGGGTGGTAGCTATTTACCCTCAACCGCCCTCCATGCCACTGTTACCATCCCCCTATAGGTGACCCACTAACCTTGTCCTTCTGACTCCCTTTGGCCCTACTCTGCTAGTTCATGCCCTGCAGAAAAGGCTGCTAGCTGTACCCAGCCTGGACCTGCAGTGTGCATCTTTGAGGATGCTCTGATCAGAGAGTCAGGCAGAGACTGAGTAGAGTGGCTCTGAAGTAGGGGCAACTTTCAACCCACTCAGTGCCTGACCTATACTACCCTCAAATAGGAAATCCAGTAGTCCTATTTGCCTGAGCTCACACCTTGTGGAAGAACCTGTGGGCTGTGGCCAGCCTGGGCCCACTCTACAGACTTTGTTTGAAAGGCTCTTTCAGAAATACAGGCAGCCTCAACAGGTTGTGGAACAGCTTACAGGTAGAGGCTGATCTCAGGGGGTGCCTTGAGGACTTTTACTAATCCGTCCTTGGACTTGGAGCTGCTGGAAGTTGACCTTTATACAGGGCTTATCCTTTCCCCTACACACCCAGCCCAGTAGAGGCAGCAACAAACTCAAATCACATGACGGCTCCAAACATGTAGCCCAAGGCAGGTTACAAGCAGCATGGGACATTGACTTGCACCAGAGTCCCTCCCAAGTGGATCCAGAACCAGCACAACCCAGGGTGAGCTTCAGACCACACCAGAGCACAGCCAACTAACCACACAAGTGACACATTCAAAGGAAGATCTTGGCAGACACCAGATCCTCTGGGGCCAATTCTGCTTGGGGCAGGTCTTGCACAGCAGTTCGTACACTGTGGTCAGGGTTTATCCTTATGGTCAGCCAGAGCCTGGGTGTTATCCCACTCACAGATGGGCCAACAGTAGTCAAGACACAACTACAACAGGAGGGCTTATATAACCCCTCCCCCCAAGAGGGCTTATATAACCCATTCCTGGAACACTAGCTCAGGTGATAAGGGAGACTGTGCCACTGAGACCCATAAGACACCTATTATATAAGAACACCATACTAACATTGGGAGACACAGCAGATCTACCTAATACACAGAGACAAATATGAAAAGGCAGACAAAATGGGGAAACAGAGAAAACATGTCCCAAATCAAAGAACAGGAGAAATCCCCAGAAAAAGAACTAAATAAAGACAAGGCAAGCACTCTACCAGATACACAGTTCAAAACAACACTTATACAGATGCATAACAACACTTATACAGATGCATTCCGTGAGAATGTAAAGAGATTATAGGTATTAAAGGGACATAGAAACCATAAAAAAGAATCTGTCAGAAATTAAGAATACAATACCTGAAATGAAGAACACACTAGAAGGAATAAACTGAAGGGTGGATGAATCCAGAGGATCAAATCAGCCGTTTAGAGGAAAAGATAACAGAAAACAGCCAAGCAGAGCGACAAAAAGAAAAAAAGAATTTTTGAAAATGATGGACGTCTGAGGCAGGGGTCCCCAAGCCCTGGGCGGTAGACCGGTACCAGCCTGTGGCCTGTTAGTAACCAGGCCACACAGCAGGAGGTGAGCAGCGGGTAAGCAAGCAAAACTTTGTTCACATTACTGCCTGAGCTCCACCTTTTGTATCCCCTCCCCCCGCCTCCAATCCATGGAAAAATTGTCTTCCACAAAACAAGTCCCTGTTGCCAAAAAGTCTGGGGATTGCTGGTCTAAGGGACCTTGTGAACAACATCAAGCATAACAACATCCGGTTCATAGGGGTGTCAAGAGAAGAAAGAGCACAAGGGATTTGAGAAACTATTTGAATAATGGCTAAATACTTCCCTAACCTAGTAAATGAAAAGCACATACCTGTTCAGGAAGCAGAGAATACCAATCAAGATGAACCCAAAAAGGCCCACAACAAAATACATCATAATTAAAATGGTGAAGGTTAAAAAACAGAGCCTTAAGAGCATCAAGAAAAAGAGTTAGTTACTTCCTGTAAGATTGTTAGCGGATTTCTCAACAGAAACACTTCAAACCAGAAGGGGTTGGCAGGAAATATTCAAAGTGATGAAAAGGAACTACAATTAAGACTACTTTACCCAGCGAGGCTGTCATTTAAAACTGAAGGTAAATTAAGGGCCATTCCAGGGAACAAGAAACTACAATATCCAGAAATCAATTCATATGATAAACCACATAAACAAAATGAGGGGGAAAAATTATATGATCATATCAATACATGCAGAAAAGAACAACATTCAGAACCTATTTATCCTAAAAACTTTCAGCAACATGAAAGTAGAGGGAACATAGCTCAACATAATAAAAGCCATGTATGCCAAGTCCACAGCCAACATCATACTCCGTCGTAAAAGCTAAACATGTTTCCCTTACAATCAGGAACTAGGGATGTGCATTTTCACCACTATTATTCAGCATAGTACTGGAAGTCATAGCCAGAGCAGTGAGATAAGAGGAAAAACTAAAATACACCCAAACTGGAAAGGAAAAAGTAAAAAAAACCTCATTATTTGAAGATGCCATGATACTGTATATGGAGAACCCTGGATTCCACCAGAAAACCACTAGAACTGATCAATTCAGTAAAATAGCAGGATACAACATAAATATCCAAAAATCTGTTCCATTTTATACACTAATAGTGAACTAACAGGAAAAGGGAAAAAACTAAAAAAAACAGTCAAATTTAAAATTGCATTTAAAAAAAAGTACCTGGAAGAAAATTCAAGCAAGGAGGTAAAAGATCTGTACTCATAAAATTCTAAGATACTGAGAAAAGAAATTGAATAAGATACAAATAAATTGCAAAACAAATGGTATATATGGATATCATGGATAGGAAGAATTGACATCATAAAATGTCTATACTACCCAAAGCAATCAATAGATTCAACAGAATTTCTATCAAAATCCCAATGGCATATTTCATAGAACTAGAACAAATAATCCAAAAGTGTACATTTAACCACAAAAAAACTCCAAGTAGTCTCAGCAATCTTGGGAAAGTAGAACAAAGTTCGAGCCTTATTACTACCTGATATCAAAGTATACTATGTGAAACCAAAGTATACTACGTGAAATCATTTATACTATGTTACTGGCATAAAACCAGACACAGATGAACAGAATAGAGGTCCCAGAAATAAACACACATCTCTATGATCCTTTAATATTGGACAAAGAAGGCAAGAGTATGCAATGGGGTAGAAACAGTCTATTAAACAATATTGAGAAAATTGGACAGGTATATGCAAAAAAAATAAACAATCAACAATTTACACCATATACAAGAATAACCCCAAAATGGATTAAAGACAAATGTGAGACTCGAAACCATAAAACTCCTAGATGAAACCATAGGCAGTAGAATCTTGGACATTTCTGTTAGCAGTATTTTTTTCTGATATATCTTCTGGGCAAAGAAAACAAAAGAAAAAATGAGCGAATGGGACTGCATCAAACTAAAAAGTTTTTGCACAGCAAAGAAAACTGTCAACAAAATGAAGAAACAACCTACTGAATGGGAGAAGATAACTTCCAATGATATATTCAATAAGGGGTAGATCTCCACAATTTTTAAACAACTCATACAACTCAGCACCAAAATATATATGTCGTCTGTCCAGAAGATACCCAGCCATGTAATATGAAAAAGAGACATTTATTGAGGAAGATACAAGAAATAGTATGTGTAAGACAATGACACCTCAGTCTCCTTCAGAGTAGGCACCTTGGGACCTCACACAGTTCTCCCAATCACCATCAGCTGCTTCATCATATTTTCCTGAATCTCGTCAATGATCTGAAATCTTCACTTTCAAAGGTGATTTTAGTTTGAGGAAAAGCCAAAAGTCTCAGGGTGCTGAATCTAAGCTGTAGCAAGGTTAAGTCAACTGAGTGATTGGATGTTTCACACAAAAAAACCTCTGCATGAGATATGGTGCGAGAGGGGTACATTGTCATGATGAAGCTGCCAATCACCAGTTGCCCATAGCTGTGGCCTTCTGAATCATTCAGAATAGTTTCTGTGGAGGAATGTTCAAGCTTAACACAAAATTGAATGCAGATTTGTTGCTTGCTCTACCTGCTGAGTCATTTTGCAACAGCCACACAGTACAAGGCATCTAATGCCCCCACTGACTACTACAGTGCAGTCGTCATTGTTTACCCATGCGCATTCCAGTCCTCTCTCCTTGGCAGTCACATTACATCAATGCTGCACAAACCATTCTCAATATATTGACAATGGCTGGACTTTTTCTGGACAGACTATGTATAATTTATTTATTTTAAGTATATTTTCTTGATTATGCTATCACAGTTTTCCCAATTTTCCCCCTATATTCCCCCTTGGCCCTACACCCCCCCCCCCAGCCCTCAAGCATTTCCTTCCCCCTTAGCTCATGTCCATGGATTGTGCATATAAATTCTTTGGATTCTCTGTTTGCCATACCAGTCTTAACCTCTCCCCATCTATTTTATGCCTACCAATTATGCTTATTCCTTGTACCTTTCCCGCCCATTCTTCCTCTCCCTCTCCCCACTGAAATCCCTCCATATGATGTCCATTTCTCTGATTCTGTTCCTGTTCTAGTTGTTGCTTAGTTTACATATTCTTTTTTTCAGGTTCAGTTGTTAATACTTGTGAGTTTGTTTTCATTTTACTGTTCATAGTTTTTGATCTTCTATTCCTTAGATAAATCCCTTTAACATTTCATATAGTAAGAGCTTGGTGATGATGGACCCCTTTAACTTGACCTTATCTGGGAAGCACTTTATCTGGCCTTCCATTCTAAATGATAGCTTTGCTGGATAGAGTCATCTTGGATGTAGGTCCTTGTCTTTCATGACGTCAAATACTTCTTTCCATCCCCTACTTAACTATAACATTTCTTTTGGGAAATCAGCTGATAGTCTTATGGGAACTCCTTTGTAGGTAGCTCTCCTTTCCTCTTGCCGCTTTTAAGATTCTCTGTTTATCTTTAATCTTAGGTAATGTCATTATGATGTGCCTTATTGTGTTCCTCTTTGGGTCCAATTTCTTTGAGACTCTCTGGGCTCCCTAGACTTCCTGGAAGTCTGTTTCCTTGGCCAGGTTGGGGAAGTTTTCCTTCATTATTTGTCCAAATTAATTTTCAACTTCTTCCTCTTGTTCTCCTGGCACCCCTATGATTCTTATGTTAGAACATTTAAAGTTGTCCCAGAGTTTTCTAACCCTCTCCTCATTTTTTTGAATTCTTGTTTCTTCATTCTGTTTCGGTTGGATATTTATTTCTTCCTTTTGTTCTAAATCAATGATTTGAGTCCCAGTTTCCTTCCCTTCACTGTTGGTTCCCTGAATATTTTGCTTTATTTCACTTTGGGTAAACTTCATTTGTTCCTTCATTTTGGAACTGACCTAAATCATTTCTGTGAGCATCCTGATTACCAGTGTTTTGAACTCTGCATCATATAAGTTGGCTATCTCCTTGTCACTTAACTTCTTTTCTGGAGTTTTGCTCTGATCTTTCATTTGAACCATCTTGCTTCATCTTGGCACACCTATTATGTTGTAGGGGGGCAGGACATTAGGTATTCAGCCATCCGAGGCAATCCTCTTTGCCGTGTTGTGGTGCTCTCTGTGAGAGAGGGGTTAGATAGAGAACCATGTGACTCGCTTGGCTCTAGCCCCACTATTTTTTTTAACTTTTTTTATTGTTGTTCAAGTACAGTTGCCTTCAATTTCCACCCCTTCTTCTCCCAACCCAACCATCCCTACTTCTCATCCTTGATCCTACCCCCCTTTGTTTTTGTGCCCTTTATAGATGTTCCTGTTAACCCTTCTCCTTTTTCTTGCTAATATCCCCTCCCCTCTGGTCACTGTCAGTTTGTTCTTAATTTCAATGTCTCTGGTTATATTTTGCTTGCCTGTTTGTTTTGTTGATTAGGTTACACTTATAGGTGAGACCATATGGTATTTGTCTTACCGCCTGGCATATTTCACTTAGCATAATGCTCTCCAGTTCCCTCCATGCTGTTTCAAGGGGTAGGAGCTCCTTTTTTCTGCTGTGTAGTATTCCATCATGTAAATGTGCCATAATTTTTTGATCTATTCATTTACTGGTAGGCATTTAGGTTGCTTCCAGCTCTTACTAGCCTCACTTTCCAATGAACTCTGCCACTTGAGACTGGGAGTTTGTCTCACCATAGCAGCCCCCACAGTAGTTTACAGTTAGCTTGAGTCTTTAGTTTCCCGTTCAGCCAGACCCTCCTCACTCGCGTGGTCTGCAGCCTTGCTGCGGGTTCTCTTTTCCCACCTGGATGCCCCTCTCCATCCCTCCTACTGGTCTGGCAAATATTTCTTTAATTCCGTGGTTGTCGGAATTCCGTGCAGTTTGATTTTCTGGCACTTTTGGTTGTTTATTGTTTTTTATTGGTTGTTATCTTCCTTTTGGTTATGCTAGGAAGCAAAGGGTTTTTATCTACACCTCCATTTTGGCTGCAACTCCCCCCAGTTGTAGTATTTTCTTAATAATTTTTTGTAGTTCTGTCATGTCCATTGTCACTTCTCAGTTGTTTTTTTAAGTTTTCTAATGTTCAATTATAATTATTCTTCTAAGATAATCAACTGCCACATAGGATGACTCTTTCCACAGCAATCTAAAATGCCATTTTTCTTAATATACACTTAGAAAATATATGTCTTTACCAATTTGGAGGAAACACAAAATCCTGATTGTAGGGTTTCTCAAATTATAATGTTTTTCCCAAACTGGATTCAATAAGAGCATGGAGCCATCATAGCCTCTTACACTTCTGCTTACATCAATGATCTGTTTTGGGACCAGGCTAGAGGCTGGCATTCCATTCAAAGAGTATGTTCTTCCTTCTGCTATAGCAGGGAATTGAAAAATGAGAAACCATAGTTGTCATCTGAAGAATTCTTTAACATTTGATTGTGTGGTTAATAGAGACCAAGGCTGTGCCTTGATTTTCTATTTGTGAAAGTCACACTTTAAGTAAAAAATTTCTTGCAGATCATCATATATTATCAGATATGGTAGAATTTTTATCGTGGTATCATGGTATCTTTTCAAAAGAAAAAGTTCTTCATAGGAGTTATTTTGTTTGTTGTATATTAAATGTCAATGATCACAGAAACTTCTGGCTTCTCTTCATTGTAGACCTGCATTGCTGAATATTTTGTTGCCTTGACTTCAGTTTCCTGAGGGGTCTTGGACAATGAGATATTTTTCCCCCACCCATTTGACCATAGTTTGAAATTTCTTTGATAAATACTAAGTACTTTCACTTCCCAAGGTATAAAGAATTCATCAGCTCTAAACTTATAAAGCCAGTCATCCAAAAGTGAAAGAGAAGAGACTGTAAGTCATCTCCTTTTGTTTCTACTTCTATGGTTTGGTGGGCCTCCACAGTTCTAGTATCTGTCCCATAACCTAATGTGGCTACTGCACATTACTCCAATGCTTCTTCCAAGGTATCTCCCCATGCATGTAACTAGACATCCCCTGAATGACCCAAATACTGATACTTTCAGTTGACTGGAGGATACTTGGCCTTGGTCACCTTCTGCTCCTCAAATTGTAGTCTCTATTATCTTCCTCTTCCTGCATCACGATTTCCTTCTCTTTCGTTTCTGACTTTATTTATTTAGATCCTCTCTCTTTTCATCTTGATTAGTCTGGTTAAAGGTTTATCAGTTTTGTCTTAGGTTTTTAGATTGTGCTTTGGTGTGGTCTGAAGCTTTCCACCAGGTGGCCTGACTCTGGGGCCTTCTGGGAGGTGCAGGCCAATATCAACCACTGCCTGCACCCTACCTAGATGTGTTACAAGGAGTTGTGCAGATGGTCACCACTTGTGCTGGCATTGGAGGTACCTGGAAGAGGTCAAGTTGTGAACTGGGGCCACTCCCACTAGTGCTGGGCCTGGGGTCACTTATCAGGAGGTATAGGGCACATTGAGGCCAGATGCTTCTTGTTGAAGGTTTGTTCACCTTGTTGATTCACCTTGAGGAGAATTTAGGAGAGTCTACAGCATGAGCCAAATTGGCCATTTGTATGTAAACAACACTGACGTGGCTTTAGTGGGCCTTCAAGTTGGGTGGGACAGAGTATTGGGGAATCACCAGGGCTGAGTTAACAGTGTTAGCCAGGGTAATGGAGACTCAGATATGGTGTTCACCTGTACCTTGACCAGCATGGCTAGGTCAGTCAGGTCCTGAGGGAAGGCAATGGGGGATTGAGAAATAAAAGGCAGAGTCAAAGTGGGGTCAGGTGGAGTCCCTTCTCTGGGATGCAGAGGAGGGAATTGTTTATTGGTGAAATCAGGCTGTGTATAATGAGTAAGCTTTGAAGCAGAGCATGAGAAAGACAAACCACAAGGCTAGGTACATTGTATTTTTTAAGAACATTTGCTGCTCCTTCTTGGTACAGTGATATAGCAAGCAGCCAAGCCATTCTTTTCTTACAACAACCTATCAGGCAGTCTTCCGTGGCCTAGGGCAGCTGTGCTGAGCCTGAGGCCTGCCTCCAACTCCCATGGCACACATTATCCTGCTTGGCTCTCCACAACCTGCACCTAAATGGGGAGGGCTCAGGAAAAGAAAAATGGCCTTTACCAGCATTTCTGTCTGGGAGAAAGCTGCCCCTCTAGCATTCACTCCAGTGATAGACAAGTTAGTTTTTCCCTGTATGTTTCAAGCTGCTGCTTCAGTGCTGGAGCTCAGAGTGAGTTAGTCTGTCAGTGAGTAAGTTCATGCACTGGCCTTTGAAGAGGAACTCCTGGGACTTCAGAAGCTATCTATCTCACTCATCCATAATCCCTGCTGGTTTTTACAGACAGAAGTTATGGGTACTAATCTTCCCTGCACTGGTATCCTGAGCTGGGGGCCTGGTTTTGGACTGGGAACCCTCTGCTGCTGAGATATTCCTCCTGACTTTAACAACCACATGTGGGTACGGGACCAGCCCATCCTGTGTATGTGCCCCTCCCACCAGTCTCCATGTGGCTTCTTCTTTGTATCCTTAGGTATTGGACTTCTGTTTAGTCTTCAGGAGGCTCTCAATAATGATTTTTTTTTGTAATTTATTTGTAATTTTTATGTGGTCATGGGAGGAAGTACAATGCTTTCCTTCTCTGCCATCTTGACCAAAAGCTCAAACAGTGCATATTTTTGGGAAATGATAATCAAGGACAATCTCTGGGTAATTTGTAGATTCTTATCATAAGCCCTGCAGGCATTTTTTACACCTTTCTGCCTACATCCCCATTTCTCAATTAAAGAAGACTAAGGCATGTATGTTTTGTTTTTTTATGGGGGAGGTTTTCACAATTTTTATTTTAAAGATTTTATTTATCCATTTTTAGAGAGGGAAGGGAGGGAGGGAGGGAGGGAGAGAGAGAGAGAGAGACATCAATGTGCGGTTGCTGGGGGTTATGGCCTGCAACCCAGGAATGTACCCTGGCTGGGAATCGAACCTGCGACACTTTGGTTCACAGCCTGCGCTCAATCCACAGAGCTATGCCAGCCAGGCACAATTTTTATTTATAATAACATTATTATATTTTACTCTTGTAGCTTTCCAGGATCTCTCCAATTAGTTAATAGTGGTGAAAAAAATTCTTAAAACAAAATAAATTTTTTTTTTCTTAAAATTTTTGTACAATGCATTCCTTTGTCTTGTTTAAAACCAATGGAAGGATGACTGTAGGTATGCACCTGTGGGACCCTGGGTGAGAACAGGAACATACATATGTATGTACCTGCTGCATAGGGGACCCTGGGTGAGAGTGTGCTTTTTCCACAGGTCTCAGCCACCTTTGCAGCCAGTCTGGTCAGCAGTCCAGCCATTGGAGCATACCTCTCTGCCAGCTATGGAGACAGTCTCGTTGTACTGGTGGCCACAGTGGTGGCTCTTGTGGACATTTGCTTCATCTTATTGGCTGTTCCAGAATCTTTCCCGGAGAAAATGAGACCACTGTCCTGGGGAGTTCAGATTACTTGGAAACAAGCAGACCCTTTTGCGGTAAATAAAATTATGGAAACACTTTTTTTTTTTTAGTTTTTCTTTTTTTTTTTAAGATTTTATTTATTTATTTTTAGAGAGGGAAGGGAAGGAGGAAGAGAGAGAGAGAAACATCAATGTGCGGTTGCTGGGGGCCATAGCCTGCAACCCAGGCGTGTGCCCTGACTGGGAATTGAACCTGCGACACTTTGGTTCACAGCCCGTGCTCAATCCACTGAGCTACACCAGCCAGGGCTGGAAACACTTTTCTAAGTATTCTAAGTCATGCAAATAAAAGAACATTTGTACAACCTCAAGCATCTCAGCAGTTATTAATCCATTTCTGTCTCCAGTAAAAGTACGAAAAAAAAATAATTACAAGGAAGGGATTGAGGTAGACTGTGCACCAGGGAATATATAGAATTGATATTCCTTACTCTAAGCATGTGGTTATCACAATGGAAGAGAGAAAAACTGTCTATTTAATTTGTCCCTGAGGAGGGAAAGAAGGTTTTTGTTTTGTCTGGGGTGTTTGTTTGTTTGTTTGTTTGTTGCATGGTGGTTTTTACTGCCTTTTAAACAAAATGTGAAGGTGCCCATTTGAAGTAGTTTTTATTCACTGAAATTCAAAAAGGATAAAAGTATTTGGTTTGACTAAAGTCCTTATTTTCTAAGTTGTCATAATACATCCACTTAGACCAAAGGCTTTGAAGTTGTTTTACAGATTGAATGGATTTTTTTTTTGTTCTCTAGAATGTTTTTTATTTTTTTTTGGCATGGGAGAACCTTATTAACATCTCAAAAAAGTACTTAGAAGAATAATTTTATCTCTCCCCTCTTGGTTGAAATTGTTCTTGAAGAAAATATGTTCAGAAAAAAATTAACCAGAGATTTGATTTTTGCTTATTATCTCCCAAGTTTACCTTTTAGGAAAAATACATGTGATGAGAAAACTAACTCATTAGAAATTCTTTTCAAAAACACCCCCTTAGGGACCCTGCTGATTCTATTTGTTCCCCATCTGTTTTGCTACATGAAGAAAGAAGGAAACCAGGCATACACCCACAGCTGGTCAGACCTCCCACCTAATTTGTCAGCTAGCTTACAGACAAATTGAATACTAACATGTTAAATAGAGTGAATTTATGTGTAACGAAACCCCTATCTGTTTATAGCTTTAAAGAAGTTGTATTATGAATGAAAAAGAGAGATGAGATTTTCTTAAATGATTCTGTAGCAGTGTGTTTTCAGGGTCTTTTTCAGGATGTGAATACCAGTATTGTTAAATAAAGATGAACAAGTGTGTGTATGTACATGCACATAAGCTGTAATATTTGAAATACATACTGCAGAAATTAGGAATTGTAATCTGCACAGAGAGATGGTGATATATTTAACGTTAAACTTTTCTTCCTTTTATAATCCATTCAACTTTCGTTATCCACCTTAACAATAAAGCCATTATCACAGAATATCAGTGACATTAGTTTCTATTTGCTCTTTTTTTAATTTTTCAGTTACAGTTGACATACAATATTTTATTAGTTTCAGGTGTACCTCCCTGTGATTAGACATAATATAACTTACTAAGTGATCATCCTGATAAGTTTTGTACCCATGTGACACCATGAATGGTATTAGAATATTACTGACTATATTTACTATGCTGTTTGCTTTTTATGTCTCTTTCTGCTTTTTCCTAGTCACTGAAGAAAGTTGGAAAAGATTCTACCGTCTTACTAATCTGCATTACCGTGTTTCTTTCTTACCTTCCTGAAGCTGGACAGTATTCAAGTTTTTTTCTCTATCTCAGGCAGGTGGGTAGTGGGTGTCTAGTAGCTTTTGAACATAAGGAAAATTAAGATTGGCATGTCTAAAGGTATTTGGGGAAAATTCTTGCTTCAAGATATAAATGTAAGTGCTGACATATAATTAGTAGGCAGGAAACCTTTAACACAATGATGTTTTAAAATATAGTAAAATGTTTACTGTGTAAAAAAATTCCTTGAAAATTATACATAAAGAAAATTAGCAGGAACAATTTGTCACAATGTTGTAAATCTTTATATTTTTAATATATGTTTATTTATTCTTAGAGGAGAAATGAGGGAGAAAGAGAGGTTGATAAACATTGATGTGTGAGAAAAACACTGATCGGTTGCCTCCTACACATGCCTCTGCTGAGGACCTGGCCCACCACCCAGGCACATGCCCAGACCAGAAATTGAACCAGCAACTTTTCGTTTTGTGTGAGGACACGCAACCAACTGAGCTATACCCATAAGAGTTAATGTTTTGAATCTTTGATAGTGTCCATTAAACTTTACAGAGAGGGAAAGTTTACTTCAAAGTACCCTGCCAGCTTGCTGAGCCATCCTCAGTAGGCCACAGCTCGGTGTTGCTGTGGATTCCAAGGTGGCTTACAAACAATAATCAAAGTAATCTTTTGTCTCCTCTGATTTTTTATTGTTTAAAAACTTATACTTTACTTTGTCCCCTCAAAAAGAAACTGACTTATGACATTTTTTTTAAGTTCTTTTTTCCAGCTTTTCTTTCAGGTTTCTGAGATTGCTGAGACCTGAGTCGCTTTCCATTGTAGTCCAACCTTGCTCTTTTACTGATTTCACTGGAACTTCTGTTGGTTTACTCCACTTGTCAGAGTCCTCCTTAGATAAATTCCTCTATTTTGGAGATATTTTTATTTTTATATATTTTTTAAAGATTTTATCTATTTATTTCATAGAGAGCAGAAGTGAGGGAGAAAAGAGGGAGAGAAATGTCAATGTGTGGTTGCCTCTCACACGCCCCTGAATGGGGACCCAGGCATCTGCCCTGACTGGGAATGGAACCGTTGACCCTTTGGTTCACAGGCTGGCACTCAATCCACTGAGCCCCACCAGCCAGGTCTATCTATTTTGAAGATAGTTTATTTATTTATTTACTTATTTATTTAAATATATTTTATTGATTATGCTATTACAGTTGTCCCATTTCCCCTCCCTTTACTCCCCTCCACCCTGCACACCTTTTCCCACCCACATTAGTTCATGTCCATGTGTCATACTTATAAGTTCTTTAGCTTCTACATTTCCCATACAATTCTTACCCTCCCCGTTTTGTTTTCTACTTCCCACCTATGCTACTTATTCTGTGTACTTTTCCCCCCTCTCTACTCCTCCCACTCCCCTGTTGTTAACCCTCCATGTGATCTCCATTTCTGTGGTTCTGTTCCTATTCTAGTTGTTTGCTTTTTGCTTCTGTTTTAGGTGTGGTTGTTAATAATTGTGAGTTTGCTGTCATTTTACTGTACATGTTTTTTATCTTCTTTTTCTTAGATAAGTCCCTTTAACATTTCCTACAATAAGGGCTTGGTGATGATGAACTCCTCTAACCTGACCTTATCTGAGAAGCATTTTATCTGCCCTTCCATTCTAAATGAAAGCTTTGCTGGATAGAGTCATCTTGGATGTAGGTCCTTGCCTTTCACGACTTGGAATACTTCTTTCCAGCTCCTTCTTGCCTGTAAGATCTCTTTTGAGAAATCAGCCGACAGTCTGATGGGAACTCCTTTGTGGGTAACTGCCTCCTTATTTCTTGCTGCTTCTAGGATTGTCTCCTTAATTGTAATTTTGGCTAATGTAATTATGATGTGCTTTGGTGTGTTCCTCCTGGGTCCTTCTTCTTTGGGACTCTCTGAGCTTCATGGACTTCCTGGAAGTCTATTCCCTTTGCCAGAATGGGGAAGTTCTCCTTTATTATTTGTTCAAATAAATTTTCCACTTGTTGCTCTTCCTCTTCTCCTTCTGGCACCCCTATAATTTGGATGTTGGAAATTTAAAGATGTCCGGGAGGTTCCTAAGCCTCTCCTCATTTTTTTTTGAATTCTTGTTCCTTCATTCTGTTCTGATTGTATGTTTCTTTCTTCCTTCTGGTCCACTCCATTGATTGGAGTCCCAGTTTCCTTCCCATCACTATTGGTTCCCTGTACATTTTCCTTTATTTCACTTAGCGTAGTCTTCATTTTTTCATCTAGTTTGTGACCAAATTCAGGCAGTTCTGTGAGCATCCTGATCACCAGTGTTTTGAACTGTGCATCTGATAGGCTGACTATCTCTTCATTGCTTAATTGTAATTTTTCTGTTTTTTCATTTGGGCCATTTTTTTTTGTCTTGACATGCCTGTTATGTAGTGAGGGGCAGAGCCTTAGGTGTTCACCCAGGCAGGTCAACCCAGTCACTGGGTTGTGATGCTGTATGTGGGGGAGGGGTCCGAGAGGGAACAATGGTGCTAGCTCCGCTCTCTGCCAGATTTTAGTCCCTTCAGCCACTTCCTCCAAGCAAACTGGGCCCTTGTGCTGATTCCCATTTGAATGGGCTTATGCTCATTCTAGGATCCTGTGGGTCTTTCCAGTGACCTCTCCTGTGAGGCTGGGAGTCTCTCTTGGCACCTCAACCTCCACAGGTGTTTTCAATCAGTGTTTTGAGGGTTTATTTCCCGGCACTGGAGCCCTGTGTTGTGTGGTCTGTCTCGCTTCCCAGTTTCGCCTGGTTGATCAGTCTACATGAATGTGTCTATTTTAACTCCTTGGTTGTCAGACTTCTGTACAGTTCAATTTTCTTTTAGTACTGGTTGTTTTTTTGTTTCTATATTTTTGTCGTCTTTATTTTGGTTGTGCGAGGAGGCACAGTGTGTCTACCTATGCCTCCATCTTGGTCGGAAGTTGAAGAGGCTTCTTTACTCCATTGTATGCGTTTGCCCCTTTGTCAAAAATTAATTGACCATAGACACATGGGTTTATTTCTGGGCCCTCTATTCTCTTCCATTGATCTATATGTCTGTTCTTATGCCACTAACATACTGTTTTGATTATAGTGGCCTTTGTAGTATAGTTTGATACCAAGTATTGTGATCCCTACTATGTTGTTCTTCATTCCTAAGATTGCTGAGGCTAATCAGGGTCTTTTTGAGTTCCTTATAAATTTTTGAAATACTTATTCTTGATCTGTGTGATATGGCATTAGTATTTTAATAGGTATTAGATTGAATCTATAGATAACTTTGGGTAGTATGGACATTTTAATGATGTCGATTCTTCTAATCCATGAATATAAAGTATACATCCTTTCATTTGTATCTTCATCAATTTCTTTCTTCAGTGTTCTGTAGTTTCTGAATAACGTCTTTTAATTCCTTAGTTAAATTTATTCCTAGGTACTTTATTATTTTTGTTGTTGTGTACTATTATTGTATGTTGCTAATGAAATTTTTTCCTAGTTTCTCTTTCCGATATTTCATTATTGTACAAAAATGCCTTTGATTTCTGAGTACTGATTTTGTATTCTGCTATTTTGTCAAATTGTTAGGTCAAGTAGTGTTTTTATTGGAGACTATAGGGATTTCTATATAAACTATGATATAATCTGCAAACAGTGACAGTTTTACTTCCTCCTTTCTAATTTGAATGCCTTTTATTTCTTTTTCTTGTGTAAACACTGTAGCTTGAACTTCTACTACTATGTTGAATAAGAATGGTGAGAGCGGACAACCTTGTCTTGTTCCTTATCTTTGGGGGGATACTTTTAGTTTTTGTCCCTTGAGTCTGATGTTGGCTGTAGGTTTCTCATATATTGTCTTCATTAGGCTGAGGTATGCTCCGCCTATTCCCACTTTCCTGTGTGTTTTATCATAAATGGGTGCTTGATTTTTATCAAATGCTTTTTCAGGTTCTGTTGATATGATCATATGATTTTTGTCCTTCATTTTGTTTATGTGGTGTAAAACTTGTACTGATTTATGAATATTGTACCATCCTACTATCCTTGGGATGAATCCCACTTGATCATGGTTTGTGATCTTTTTAATGTAGTTCTGAGTCCAGATTGCCAGTATTTTGTTGAGGAATTTGGTATGTATGTTCATGAGAGATATTAGCCTGTAGTTTTCTTTTATTTTGAGTCTAACCTTGTTTTGTAATTAGGATGATACCCCCTCATAAAAACAGTTTGGGAGTCTTCCTTCTTCCTGAATTTTTTGGAATAGTTTGAGGAGGGTAGGAGTTAATTCTTTAAATATTCGTTGAAATTCACCTGTGAAGCCATCTGATGCACGGTTTGTGTGCCGTGAGTTTTTAAAAACTGCTTCAGTTTCACTTGTTATCAGTCAATGCAGGCTTTCTGCTTCTTCTGGATTCAGTTTGGAAGATTATATGTTTCTAGAAATTTGTCCACTATGCCCAGGTTGCCCAATTTTTTGGCATAAAGTTGTTTGTAGGAATTTCTTACAATCATTTGTATTTTTGTGGTATCAGTTGTAACTTCTCTTTCGTTTCTGATTTTATTTATTTGGGTCCTCCTTTTTTCTTGATGAATCTGATTAAAAGATTTGTTGATTTTGTTTATCTTTCAAAGAACCAGCTCCTGTATTTATTGATCTTTAAAATTGATCTTTTAGTTTCTATATCATTTTGTTCTGTGCCCTGATCTTGGTTATTTCCTTCCTTCTCTTCTCTCTGGATGTTGTTGTTGATCATCCAGTTCTTTTAGATGTAAGGTTAGGTTGTTTGTGTTTTGTCTAACTTCCTGAGGCCTGTATTGCTGTGTCCCACAAGTTTTGGGTTGTTGTGTGTTCGTTTTAATTTGTTTCCAGACATTTTTTTATTTCTTCCTTGATGTCATTGTTGACCCCTTCTTTATTTAATAACGTTATTCAGTCTCCATATATTTGAGTGTATTTGAGTTTTTTCTTCATTTAGAATGTTATATTGTAACATTCTGCCCTTTGGCAGATTACCAGGGAGTTTGTTTCTTTGATAGAACCCATTAATCCACAATGGATATGAATCCATTGTGATCTGAGCATGTGCGTTAGATGATTTCAGTTTTCTTGAATTTGTTGATGCTTGTTTTGTGTCCTGCTCTTTGGTTTATTTTTGAAAATGTTCCACATACATTTGAAAAGAATGTATATTTTGCTTCTTTGCAGTGAAAGGTTCTGTACATATCAATTAAGTCCATTTGATCTAGAGTATGGTCCAGTGCCACAATATCTTTGCTGATTCTTTGTTTGGAAGATCTATTCATTGTTTAGAGTGGGATGTTAAAATCCCCTACAATGACTGTGTTGTTGTCAATATTTTTCTTAAAGTCCTCCAGGATTTTCTTTATATATTGAGGTGCTCCTATGTGGGGTACATATATTTTTATAAAGGTTTTACCCTGCTGTTGGATTGTCTTTTAAATATTATATAGTGACCTACTTTGTCCCCTTTTATGTCTTTTATTTTGAAGTCTATTTTGTCTGATATAAGTATTGCTATTCCAGCTTTACTTTAATGTCTGTCTGTTTGGACTATTTTTTTCTCTCCCTTCATTTCAAGCTGTATAGATCTTTTGTTCTGAGGTGAGTCTCTCGTAGACAGGATATGTGTGGTTTGTGTTTTCTTTTCCATTCAGCAACTATGTGTCTTTTGATTGGAGCATTTAATCCATTTTCATTTAAGGTTATTATTGACATGTACTTATTTATTGCCATTTTTTTTCCGTATCTCTCTCTCTGTCTTGTCATTTTTATAGCAGTCCTTCTACCATCTCTTGCAGTGCTGGATTGGTGGGGATGTACTCTTTTAGCCTTCTTTTGTCTGTGAAACTCTTTATTTTACCTCCCAGTTTAAAAAGAGAGCCTTTCTGAATAGAGTATTCTTTATTGTAGGTCCTTGCTTTCATCTAGCTTGCTTCATCTAGCCTGATTTTAATTCCTATTCTAGTATATTTTTCAGTTCAAATATTGTATCCTTCATTTCCTCCTGGTTTTTATTCATAGTTTCTATGTCCTTTGTCATGCTGCTACAGTTCCCACTAAGTTCCTTGTAGCTGTCACTGAGTTCCTTGAGCATTGTTATTACCATTATTTTGAATGCTGTGCCTGTTGATTGCTTCCCTCTATTTCATTTAGCTGTTTTTCTGGGGATTCCTCCATTCCTTTTGATTGTGGTGGTTCTTCCTTTGCCTCCCTATTTTCGGTTCTATTTTTGGTTTTTTTATGCTTCTCAGGTTGCTCTGCTTTGCCTGCCTGTCTTTGTGGGGTTAACTTCTGTGGCTGGAGCTCTGTGGGACTCAGTGGTGCAGTCTCTTTGATCACCTGATCTGCAGGCCTCAGGAGTACCCTTTATATTCAGTTTATGTGGGCTGTCTTGTAGTTGGGCTTTGATTCTTGGTGGCTCATTCATTGGTGAGTTTTCTCCTTCATCTGGCTGAGTTGAAGTCTCGAGTCCCACCATGTTTTGTTTACTGTTGTACAGCTGTTGGTTAACAAAGCACTATGACCATAAATTGAAACCCATGCTAACAAAAATAACCCCTTACCACACCAGCAATATCAACAGCAATTAAACAAGGATTAATAAAGGTGGAGAGAGATTAAAAATATTATAAGATTGGAAAACAGAATATGAGATGACTCAAGGAGAGAAAAATGATTTTGAGTGGGAAGTGGTGGAGAAATAATGAGAAGGAAACATAAACAAGGTGAAAAGGGAGAAGATAAAATATAAAAATGTAAGTACAACAGGGAAGGGCAATGGCAAAATGGAGTAAGAAAGAAAAACAGTATATACTCTGAGGTTTGAAATAAAATCATAAAGTTAGTGAATCAAAGGTAAATAAATTGCAGAAAAACCACAGGATTGATAACAATGGCTTCTGAGTAAAGATTAATAAAGGTGGAAAAGGAATAAGAATATTATTCATAAGAACAAAGAGAATATGAGATATAAATACAGTAAAGAAAAATGATTTTGAGAGGGTGGGGGGAGAAAAAATAATACAAGTAAGGAATAGAATCTAGGCTAAGAGAGGGAAAATAAAGTAAAATTCCTAAGTGAAATAAGCAGGTACAGGAGGAATGCAAAATGGAGTACGACAGGAGAATAGTAACCTATGAGATTTAAAGTACCAAAAATGGTGAACAAATAGGAACACTGTTGAATAAGAAGACCAATAACTGCAATATGCATGCCAAACAAGCCACACTTCATAAAAATAGAAAGAAAATAAGAATACTATAAGAACAGGGAAAAGAATGTGAGCTGACTAAGGGAAGAATGCTTTCTTTGAGAGGATAGAGGGAGGAGAAATAGTTAAGAGTAAGGAATAGGAACAAAGCATAGCTTGGGAGAAAATAAAACTTACTACACAAATAAGAAAGCAAGGAAGAAGGCAAAATGAAGCAAGACAGGGGAAGGGTGCAATGTGAGATTTGAAATAACAATAAAATAAAAATAGTATAAAATCTAAATAAAAAGAATAAAAAATAAAGTAGTGAATTAGTTGCATTACATTTGAAGGAAAAGAATAAATATAAAGATTAAAAGGCTATGTGAAAGGGAAAAAAGTGTAAATTCTGAAGAAGAGTGAGTTGAAATTCATCTCAGCCATTTGGTGTTTGCCTTCTGACTTCTCTTTCTGGATCTGCCTCTGGTTTTTATCAGCTAAAGGTCCAGTGGTGCTCCCCTTTGCTGGTAGGGCAGCTGTGTGCCAAGTTCCTGCCAAGCACACCTCAGCTCCCATTTAAAGAGTTTCTCTGGGCATTCCTTCTGCAGCTCTGAGTCACTGTCTGACTTTCCATACACACCACCTGTCCAAAAAGTCAAGAGTCATTCACAGTCACAGCAGGCTGTATCCAGCCTCCTTCACCTAACCTAGGTTCAGATAGTATCTCTCTCTCTCTCTCTCTGGCACTCTCCCAGTTCACATTTGCTGCTGAAGCTATGGGTGTGCTACTTGTTGTGTATGTGCACCCTGGCCTGGGCCTCATAATTCCCTGCCCTGGGAGAGGAGGGAGCCACAAAGCTTCCGTCTCTGACTGAGCTCTCTGTGGCTACAGGCACTACACATGAGGTATTTCCCCTTCCATCTATAAAATCTCCTTACTGATTGTTGTGAAGTGTCTTCTGTACTCCTTTGCTTCCAAACTTCTTATCAGCTAAGATTACATTGAATGTTCAGTTTTTTTTTGGAAGATCAGCCAAGTGTCTGACTTGGGTGCAAGAGCGAGTGTAATCAGCTTCTACCTACTTGGCTGCCAACACTCATTATCCCCAATGCTATTGAAAAGATCATCTTTCTATTTCTTTATGTCTTCTTCAATTTCATTCATTAATATTTTTACAGTCTTAAATATGCAAATCTTTTTTTCTTGGTTAAATTTATTCCTATATATTTTATTCCATTTTGGTGCTATTGAAATTGAAATTAATTTATCTTTCTGGTAGTTCAATATTAGTGTAAAGAAACAAAACATTTTTCCCTTAGGTATTTAATTTTATTTTTTATTGTTTTTATTAAATTTATCGGCATAACATTTGTTTATAACATTATATTCATTTCAGATTTACAATTTTATAGGGCTCACCACCTGAAGACTAGTATTCTTTTGTCATCATGTATTTGATCCCCTTTACCCTCTTCTCCTCCCCCAACCCCATTCCTTTTTGGTAACCACCATCCTGTTGTCCATATCTGTGAGACATTTTTTATTGTTTTTTGTCTGTTTGTCTTGATTGTTCATTAGTTACTTTTTGTTTTATATCCCACATGTGAATGAAATCATGCTGTTCTTACCCTTTTCTGTCTGACTTGCATATTTCACTTAAACACAGTGTCCTCAAGATCCATCCATGTTGTCCCAAACAATATTTTTTCTTTTTTGTTCTATTTTTTATATGTACCACATCTTCTTTATCCAGTCATTTGTTAAAGGACACTTAGGTTGTTTCCATGTCTTGGCTACGGCGAATAATAAATACTGCAGTGAACATAGGTATACACATATCTTTATCAATAAGTGTTTTTGAATTTTTCAGGTAGATACCCAGAAGAGGGATTGCTGGGTAATATGGTAGTTCTGTTCTTAATTTTTTAAGGAACCATCACACTGTTGTCCATAGTGGCTGCCCCAATTTACATTCCCTCTAAGAGTACACAAAAGTGTTCCTTTTTTTATTTCTGGTAATAACCATCCTGAAAGTTTTGAGGTGGTATCTCATTGTGGTTTTGATAAGCATTTCCTTTGTAATGAGTGATATTGAGCATTTTTTCATGTACCTGTTGGCCATCGGTATCTTTTCCTGGAAAAGTGTCTATTCAGATCCTCTGCCCATTTTTAATTGAATTGTTTTTTATGGTTTTTTAAATAGTGTTTATGAATTCTTTATATATTTTTAATATTAGCACCTTATCAGAGGTGTCATTTGCATTTATCTTTTCCCATTTAGTTGGTTACCATTTTGTTTTGTTAATGGTTTCTTTTGCTGTACAACCTTTTCAGTTTGAAATAGTCCCATTCAATTTTTTTTTTTAACTTTCCTTACCTTTAGGGTCAAGTTCACAAAAACCCTCTCTGAGACCATGGTCCATAAGTTTAGTGCCTATTTTTGTTTTCTGCTATGTATTTTATTGCTTGAGATCTTGAAGTCTTTAATCCATTTTGAGTTAATATTTGGGTATCATGTCAGGTAATAATCTAGTTTCATTCTGTTGTGTGTGTAATTTCAGTTTTCCCAACAACATTTATTGAGGAGACTTGACTTTCCTTTTTCCATTGTATGTATTAGGCTCCTCTGTTGAACACTATTTACCCATATAAGTGTGAGTTTATCTCTGGGCTTTCAATTCTGTTCCATTAGTTTGTGTGGTTGTTTTTCTCCCAGTACTGTACTGTTATTATGATTGTAGCTTTGTAATATAATTTAAAGTCAGACTTTCTTTTATCTCAGGATTGCTTTGGTGCTCAAGGGTCTTTTGTGGTTCTATACAAATTTAACAGGGGTTTTTTTTGTTCTATTTGTGTGAAAAATGCCATTGGGACTTTGATAAAGATTGCATTAAATCTATATATTGCTTTGCATAAGTAATGTGGCCATTTTAAAAACCTTTATTCTTCCAACCCAAGAACATGAAAGAGATTCCCATTTCTTTGTGTCTTCAGTTTTGTTCAACAATGTCTTACAGTTCTCACAGTATAGAGTACAATCTTCACCTCCTTTTTAAAGACTTTTCCAGACTTCCAGCCAAGATGGAGGCATCAATAGATATACTTTCCTTCCTCACACAACCAAAAGGAAAACAACAAATTTAAAAACAAAAAATAACGAGACCTACCAGAAAATCAATCTACCAAGGAGTTAAAGAAGAAACATTCACCCAGACCAGTAGGAGGGGCAGAGAAGGGTAGCCAGGGTGGAGAGGACTTGCAGAAAGGCAGAGGTGGGCGGAGTTGGCAGTCCCACATTTTTTTGTGGATAAGCTTGGAGGAACAACTTGGGAGCAAGACAGACCACACAACCCAGGGTTCCATGCAGGGAAATAAAGCCTCAAAACCTTTGACTGAAAATACATTTGGGTGTTGAGGCGGCAGAGGAAATTCCCAGCCTCACAGGAGAGTTCATTGGAAAAGCGCACAGGGTCCTAGAATGTACACAAACCCATTCACCAGGGAATTAGCACCAGAAGGGCCCAATTTACTTGTGGGTAGCAGAGGAAGTGACTGAAAGCCAGCTGAGAGCTGAAAAAGTGGCATTGTTACCTCTCAGATGCCTCCCCCACAACCTGTGCCACAACAGTTTCCCCACCCTGGCGAATATCTAAGGCTTCACCCCTTACTTATGTAATAGATATGCCCAGACACAAAATATGGCCCAAATGAAGAACAGATCAGAGTTCCAGAAAAAGTACAACTAAGTGATGATGTGATAGCCAGCCTATCAGATTCAGAATTTGAAACACCAGTAAGCAGGATGTCCACAGAAATGATTGAGTATGGTTACAAAATAGAGGGAAAAGTGAAGACTATGAGAGGTGAAATAAAGGAAAATGTACAGAGAACCAACAGTGAAGGGAAGGAAACCAGGACTCAAATCAATTGTTTGGACCGGAAGGAAGAAATAAACATTCAAACAGAACAGAATGAAGAAACAAGAATTCAAAATGAGGAGAGTCTTAGGAACCTCCAGGATAACTTTAAATGTTCCAGCATCCAAATCATAGGGGTTCCAGAAGAAGAGGAAGAGCAAGAAATGGAAAACTTATTGGAAAACAATGGAAGAGAACTTTCCCAATGTGGCAAAGGAAATAGACTTCCAGGAAGTCCAGGAAGCTCAGAGAATCCCAAAGAAGTTGGACCCAAGGAAGTATACACTAAGGTACATCATAATTACATTACCCAAGATTAAAGATAAGGAGAGAATCTTAAAAGCAGCAAGAGAAAAGGAGACAGTTACCTACAAAGGAGTTCCCATAAGACTATCTATCAGCTGATAGATATTTCTCAAAAGAATCCTTGCATGCAAAAAGGGGCTGGAAAGAAGTATTCCAAGTCATGAAAGGCAAGGACCTACATCCAAGGTTACTCTATCCAACAAAGCTTTTGTTTAGAATGGACGGCAGATAAAGTGCTTCCCTGAGAAGGTCAAGTTAAAGGAGTTCATCATCACCAAGCCCTTATTATATGAAATGTTAAAGGGAGTTACCTATGAAAAAAAAGATCCAAATTACGAATAGTAAAGTGACAACATATAACTATCAACTGTACTTAAAAAAAAAACAGACTAAGGAAACAACTAGAACAGGAACCAGAATCACAGAAATGGAGATTACATGGAAGGTTATCAGTGGGGAACAGGTGGGGGGAGAATGGGGGAAAAGGTACAGGGAATTAGAAGCATAAATGGTATGTAGAAAATAGAGGAGGTTAACAATAGTATAGGAAATGGAAAAGCTAAAGACCTTATATGTATGACCCATGGACATGAACAAATGATGGTGGGAGAATTAAAGTAAAATAAAATAAAAAGTAAAGGCTTTTCTTAGCTATTATTCTTTTTTATTATAAATGGGATTGTTTTCTTCATTTCTGTTTCTGATACTTTGTTGTTAGTGTATAGGAAGGCAAGAGACTTTTATATATTTTATATTCTTCAACTTTATTGACTATTTATATATGTTCCATCAGTTTTTTGATGGAGTCTTTAGGATTTTCTAAGTATACTATTATGTCATCTTCAAATAGTGATAGTTTTACTTCTTCATTTCCAATGTGGATGCTTTTTTTCCCCATTTTCTTGCCTTTTTGCTGCTGCCAGGATTTCAACACTATTTTGAATAAAAGTGGCAAGAGTGGACATCCTTGTCTTTTTACTGATCTTAGAGGAAAAGCTGTGTGTGGATTTGTGTGGGTGTTTTTGTGGACTTGTCATACATGCCCTTTATAATGTTGGGGTACCTTCCCTCCATACCTGCTTTGTTGTGTTTTTATCATAAATGGACATTGAATTTTGCCAAATGCTTTGCCTCTATTGAGGTGATCATATGATCTTTATCCTTCATTTAGTTAATATAGTATAACATTAACTGATTTGCAGATGTTGAATGATCCATCCTTTCCTCTCTGGTATAAATCTCGCTTGATCATGACATATGATTTTTTGTAATGTACTGTTAATTCAGTTTGCTACTACTTTGTTGAACACTTTTGCATCACAGATATTGCCCTATACTTGGTAATTTTCTTTTTTTGTGGCATCCTCTGGTTTTGGTAACAGGATAATGCTAGCCCTGTAAAATGTTTGGAAGAATTCTCCTCTGTACTATATTTTGGAAGAGTTTGAGTAGGATTCGTATTAATTCTTCTTTGAATGTTTAATGGAATTTACTAGTGAAACCATCTGGTCCTAGACTTTGGTTTTTTGAGAGATTTTTGATTACTGATTGAAGATTCTTGCTGGTAATCAGTCTGTTCAGATTTTTTATTTCATTGTTATTCTGTGTTGGTAGTTTTTATGGTTCTAGGAATTTACCCATTTCTTCTAGGTTGACCACTTTGTTGACATATAATTGTTTATTGTAGTCCCTTATAAACCTTTCTGTGGTATCAGTTGTAAATCTCCTCTTTCATGTCTGATTTCATTAATGTGAGTCTGTTCTCTTTTTCTTTTGGTTATTCTAACTAAAGGTTTGTCAATTTTCCATTGTGTGAATGTACCATAGTTATTGAGAACAGGCTGACAGTGATCAGAGGGGAGAGGAGGGGGGATAATGGGAGAAAAGTGTGAAGAGTTTACAGGAACAATTATAAAGGACACATGGACAATAACAAGGGGGTGTGGAAATGGGGGAGGGAGGTGGGGAGGTCTGGGGTGATAGGGAGGGGTGGGGGGAAAGGTAGAAAACTCTACTTGAACAACAATTTTAAAAATTAATTTAAAAAGGAAATATTAAAATAAGTTCTTAGGGGAGAAAGAAAATTATATAAGTCAAGAGCTCCAATCTACAAAAACAAGAATCAGTATTGGAAAAAGATGAAATGAAGGTGAAATAAAATATTTTATTTTTCTTAAAAAAAATAGGTTTGTCAATTTTGTTTATACTTTCAAAAAACTAGTTCTTAGGTACATTGATATTTACTATTGTCTTTTTAGATTTTATTTTATTAAAAATTTTAAAGTTCTTTTTATGAATTTTATAGAATTTTAATGCAGGGGAAAGAATTTAACTTTTCTTTTTTTTCTTTTTTTTTAAATTTTATTTTAATTGTTGTCGAAGTACAATTTCCTATCTTTTACTTCCATCCCAGCCTATCCACCCAGCCCTCCCCTCCTCCCTCCCATTTCCACCTGCCCCTAGTTTTTTATCCTTGTGTCCTTTATACTTGTTCCTGTAAACCCTTCCCCCTTTCCCCTGCAATTCCCCTGAAATTCCCTCCCTTCTCCCCTCCGAACACTGTCAGCCTGTTCTCTATTTCAATGTCTTTGGTTATATTTTGCAAATTTAACTTTTTAAAAAACTTGATATTTAAAACTAAAAGTTTTAGGAATTTCAGAGTTATGTTAAGTTTAAGAGGCTGAGAAATTATTGCCAGCTAACTTTGCCTGCTTATTAGAATCACCATGAAAACTTTTTGAAACATATCTTTGTCTAGGCCCAGGGAATCTGATTTCTTTGGTCTCAAACAGGTTGCAGAGCCTCATTGCTCCCCTCAGCTCTCCCCTCCTTTCTGCTTCTTTGTACCACATGATTTTAATGTACAGCCAAGCTGAGAGCCACTGAATTTGCTAGTGAGTAAATTCCAAATTCTGAATCAAAAGTCAGATTAAGTCATATTATTTTCTTTATATTTTCTCTAATGCTTGATAACATCATACTTGTTTTTTGGTGGGTTTGGGGTGGGAAGGAATATGAAACAATAGACAGGCATATAACAAAATATCTTTAAAATATCTGTTAAATTAAGTTGTACCTGCTTGTATTGTTTTTTGAAAAATCAGATGTAGATATAAATTACTAGTTAATTAGGTTCAACTTTCAGCACTGCCTTAATTTGACATTGTCAAGGCGTTATGAAGTTTTTTCAACTGTTTAGTCCTATAGCTTTACTAGAATACTATATTTCTTATTTTTATAATATCTGTATTAACAATAATATTTCTCCCCCCACCCTGCCCCTATTTTCACAGGTCATAGGTTTTGGATCTGTTAAAATTGCAGCATTCATAGCTATGGTAGGAATTCTGTCTATTGTGGCTCAGGTGAGTGTTGTTTGACATTTCTTTTTTAACACTTTTATTCTTAAATAACTAGGTTCTTAAATATCAGGAAGCTACAAAGAAATTTTCTTAAATATCCCCTGCGCCCCTGCCTTAGTTCCACCTATTCCCCTGACACGGTAACATCTTGTATATATATGGTACAATGGCAGACTCAGTAAACTGACATGTGTATGATCCTCAGAACCATTCTATTTTCAATAGAATGTTAAGATTGGGATTTGGGAGTAATTTAATACAACCTTTCAGTATATTTTAGAATACTTGTCATTACCTCTACTGGGTCTATTCAGCAAACAAAAACTTGCTTTCATAACTACCAACTATAGGTTAACTAACTGCAGATATCAAAAAATATAATTAACTAGGAGAATATTATTTTAATGTTGAGAAGTAAGTGGAAGTGAAAAGCAGAAGTGAAAATCAGCAACAGTTTCCATCTCGAGTATCCCCAGGACTGAAGAAATGTAGCAAATCAGTGCATTAGAATATAAGTAGTAAATAAAGAGCACTAAAAATTTCCTCATCTCTTATAAATATAGGACCACAAATGGTAGAATATATGTTCTTTTAGTTAATTCACTGATATACTTTAGGTGCATTCACTATATCATATGGGACTTCTATTTCCTAAAACAGCTACTTACTGCTTTAAAGTAAAGTAGTCCAAGTAAAGTGAGGTAAAGTGTAGCACTCTTCTGTAGAGGCGAAATGAGAAGACTGCGAAACTGTTTTTGTATAAATATTAGAATTGACAAGGCTAATAGGAATGTACCAAGGCAAAGGCCCTTTTTGTTGTTGTTAAACTGTATCAGCAAATGTAAATTATGTTAAACTTTCAAGTTGCTTGTGATTTGTTTTTTATATGTTAACTCTAGTTAGTCAATTAGCCCATCCTTTATCCTATACCCTTTCAGGCTATCTCAACTAGATTTTTAGCAAACTATATTTATTTAAATCAAATTTTTATCAGTCCAACTTTGTGAAACTGCTAACCTCCAGCAAAATCACACATATTCTGCAAATATTCAGCAGGGGCTTGCTATTCAGTGGTGGTAAGTATTATTCACTAAGTGATTGGTATTTCTCAGAAGAAACTGAGGCCATGTCCCTCTCAATCATAATAACTGGTGAATGGCTCCAGTTACCTCTTTGGGAAAGTGCTAGAAAAGTACGAGATAAAACAGATTTTTGGGAAGGAGGCTAAAGGCACTGAGTCCCAGGTCAGTAAGAGACCCGCTGAAGTTCCAACTCTTTTAGAACTGTATTAGTACCAAATGGTCTTCAAGGCAGTCCCTGGTTATCACTACTGGGTTTCTCTGACAGAGCTTGCTTGCATCAAATCTGTATATTCATGTGGTTTCTCAAGATTATCTCCTTTGCTTTGCAGACAGTCTTTCTTACCATCTTGATGAGATCATTAGGGAATAAGAATACCGTCCTCCTTGGCTTGGGTTTCCAGATGTTCCAGTTAGTTTGGTATGGTTTTGGATCTAAGGCCTGGTAAGCTTCTCTTGTGGATTCTCATAAACTAGCAGAAAGGTACATCTTTTAAAGGATCTTGAGTTGGTTGAGTGTGTTGTGAAGGAAGCAAGGGTTATTTAATGGTTTGGTGTGTTCAACATTTCAAAAACTGTATAGACTTAATTTGGGGAAGGGTGGAGCTATGTAATTTAGGATTATTTGCATAGATTGTCTTTACCTCATTGTCTTTCATTGAGTTGTTACTTAAGTAAATGTGTATGCTTCCTCCTCCAACCTCTTCAAAAATTTAATGTCTACCTTTTAAACACATTTGTCAGTTTTTATGGGGCATCACTCAAAAAACAAAAAGTCATGGAAAATTATAGGGTTAAATTGCTGTAATTAGCAGAGTGACCTTGGGCAGTGACATAACCTTTATAACATAAAGGATTTCAATTAGATTAATCCTAATAGCTCTTCCAAAATCATGTGTACTCTGAGGCAGTTATTATGCCTAACATATTATATTCCCATAAACAGTGAGGTCAGAATAAGCCCTGGAATCATAAGAAATAAAAGGAATCCTGAGTGCTGTTTTGTTAAATGGCAAGTTTCTCTGTGTGTCTGATTACCAAATACCAGTGTTCATATCTCTATTTCAAATATTAGAGTTAGTCTTCAGTTTACATGCGTGGCTTAATTTACAGAAACTATAAATGCTTTAGAGGTCAGGAAATGATTCTTGTTCTTTAAGATTTTAGTCCTACGAGCTTTGTTTCAGTAAGTGAATCAGTCAAACTCACGCTATATTAAAAAGATTTTGTTAACCTTTTCTTTTTTCCTTTTTAGTAAGGATGTGCATGCTCACCATCCCCAAGGAAATCTGGACAAGCAGGGTTTTAAGTCCACTTAGGGCTTCATATTCCTCACACTTATGCTTGATATTGATACACATTTAAGTTCATTTTATTGAGAAAAGGACGAAAGTCTAAAGCAGAGGTGTCAAACTAATTTTCAACAGGGGCCACATCAGCCTCAAGGTTGCCTTCAAAGGGCGAAATAGAGAGGAACCAGATGTCTTGGGATTTTATCACGCTACTCAGAATGGTGCACAGCAAGGTCGTCAGAATAAGCCCTGGAATCAGAAGAAATAAAAGAAATCTTTTAAACTTATGTGAATTGTTTATTTCTGGAATTTTCCATTTAATATTTCCCAAGGAGAGTGAACTGGGGTAATTAAAACGTTGGAAGATGAAACTGTGGATAAGGTGGGACCACTGTAGTCCCCTATAGGCCCTGAAAAAACTGCTACTTTCCATCACTGTTGTAGAGTACACTTGCACACTGATTGGGATAATATCACTAAGAAAAACCACTTTGGGGGTCTAAAAACCATTTATATAGCCAGGACCAACTCCTGTGATCAGCACATAAAGCTCAATTCAGAAGATGGCGGCAAGATAGGTGAGAGCGGAGTCCACTTCCCTGTGCACACAAGTGAAACACCTAGCTGATCTTCTGAGGAACAGAGCCAACAGCCAACAGTATCCATATCCCAGCATATGTGAAGATTGGAGACCAAAAACTGTAGAGGACATTGAAAAATCAGACGAGTAGGCGGAAGCTGTGAACACCAGGAACACCAGGATACCTGCTGGAAGAGGAAACCCACCAACAAAGGAACCACTAACAGATAACAAAAGAAGAAGGTAAGGGAGGAACTGGAGGCGACACTAACAACCCAGGACCTATCTGGAAATACAACTAAATGGTGGAGAAATTACTCAGAACAAACAATTGAACAAGAAGAGCAAGAGAGAATCCTCAAAACCTTGTACACACAGAAGAACCAGCTTCAACACAACCTGCCCGCACCCTCACAACAGAAGACAGGATGTGGTGGACAGAGTGACCCTCAGTTAACCAGCTGGAGGGAAGGACCCTCCAAAGAGAGACCCAACAACACTCAAAACCCAAAGACATACAAAGAGCCAACATAAACGACAGCCCAAGGCCAGTGACCTCAAGAGATCAAGGAGACTGCACTGCTGAATCTCACAGGCCTTTTACCCTAGAAGTTCACACCATAAACCCCAGGAGTCAAAATAGATAAATTTAAGAAGCAGAGGCTAACAATAACAGTCTCCCAAGCCCTGGGAACATAAAGAAACAATGCCCAAATGAAAGGAAAGGAGGAAGCCTCAGAAAGAATGCTAAATGAAATAGATGCAAGTCAACTGTCAGATACTGAGTTCAGAGAGATAGTTATAAGGAAGCTCAATGAGCTCACAGAGAATTACCAAAAACTACAGGGAAACTACAATGAACTCACTGCAAATTATATCAACGTGAAAAACTATCAACAGGGCCAAGAGGAAATGAAGAATACAATTTCCGAACTGAAGAACACAGTAAAAGGAATCAAAAGCAGGCTAGATGAAGCAGAGGATTAGATCAGCAAGCTGGAGGACAAGGTAGAAAAAAACACCTAGAATGAGCAAGAAAAGGAAAAGACCCTAAAAAAGAATGAAAAGGGATTAAGGGAAATGCAGGACAACATGAAACATAATAATATCCATATAATAGTGTTGCCAGAAGGAGGAGAAAAGCAAGGGATAGGAAACCTGTTTGAAAGAGTAATGATGGAAAACTTCCCTAATATAAGAGAAAAAGTCACACAACTCCAGGAAACACAGAGAGTCCCAATCAAGAGGAACCCAAAGAGGCCCACTTTAAGAAACGTCATACTTAAAATGACAAAATTCCAAGATGAAGAGACAATCTTAAAGGCAGCAAAAAATAGGAAGTAACACAAGAGGGAGCCTCAATAAGACTAGCAGCTGACTTCTCAATGGAAACTCTCCAGGCCAGAAGGGAATGGCAAGAAATGTTCCAAGTAATGGAAACCAGAGGCCTGCAACCAAACCAAGAGCCTCCAGCAAGGCTCTCACTTAAAATTGAAGGCCAAATACGGAGCTTCCCAGACAAAAGAAATCTAAAAGAATACACCTCCACCAAACCAGCTCTACAAGAGATGCTAAAGGGACTGCTTTAGAAAAAAGAAAGAAAAGAGTCAGAGAGAGGAACACAGGTATGAAAAAATAGCAATGAATAAGTACCTATCAATAACCTTAAATGTAAATAGATTAAATGCTCCAATCAAAAGACATAGAATAGATGAATGGATAAGAAAGCATTTCCCACACATATGCTGCCTACAAGAGACCCACCTCAGAACAAAAGACCTACTCAAACTGAAAATGAGAGGCTGAAAACAAATATTCCAAGCAAATGGACAGGAAAAAAAGCCAGGGTAGCAATACTCATATCAGACAAAATAGACTTCTAAGAAAGGACCATAAAAAGAGACCCAGAAGGTCACTTCATAATACTCAAGGGAAGAATCCATCAAGAAGACATAAACATTGTAAATATATATGCACCCAACATAGGAGCACCCAAATACATAAAGAAAATCTTGGAGGACTTCAAGAAAGATATTGACAGCAACACAATTATAGTAGGGGATTTCAACATTCCACTGTAAAAAATGGACAGATCTTCCAAACAAAATATTAACAAAGATGTTGTGGCATTGAACAATGCCCTAGATCAAGTTGACTTAACATATATATAAAGAGAGAGAGAGAGCCTTTCATCTCTAAGAAGCAAAGTACACATTCTTTCCAAATGCACATGGAACATTTTCAAAGACACATCACATGATAGAATCCAAAAGAAGCCTCAACAAATTCAAGAAAACTGAAATAATATCAAGCATTTTCTCTGATCACAAGGTACTGAAACTAGAAACCAACCCCAAGGGAAAAAACTGCAAACACTCAAACTCATGGAGCTTGAATACCATGCTATTAAACAATGAATGGGTGAAGAATGAGATTAAGAACAAATCAAAAAGTTTCTGGAAACAAATGAAAATGAACTCACAACAATCCAAAACTTATGAGACACAGTGAAGTCAGTCTTGAGAGGGAAGTTCATAGCAATACAGGCCTACCTAAAAAAGATAGAAACATTTCAAATAACCTTAACCCTACAAAAGCTCAAAGAACAACAACAAAGACAGTCCAGAGCAAGTAGAAGGAAGGAAATAACCAAGATCACAGCAGAATTAAATGACATAGAGACTAAAAGCACAATTCTAAGGATCAATGAATCCAGGAGATGGTTCTTTGAAAAGATAAACACAATAGATGATCCTTTAAGCAGACTCGCCAAGAAAAAAAGAGAAAGGACCCAAATAAACACAATCAGAAAGGAAAGAGGAGAGATTACAACCAATACCTCAGAAATACAAAGGATTGTAAGAAATTACTGTGAAGAACTATATGCCAAGAAGTTTGAAAACCTAGGTGAAATGGACAAATTTCTAGAAAAATATAGTTTCCTAAACTCATTGTAGAAGAAGCAGAAAGCCTGAACAGACCAATAACAGGTGATGAAATTGAAACAGTAATCAAAAAGCTTCCAACACACAAAAGCCCTGTACCAGATGGTTTCACAGGAGAATTTTACAAAGCATTTAAAGGAGAACTAACTCCCACCCTCCACAGGTTATTCCAAAAGATTCAAGAAGACGGAAGACTCCCAAACTTTTTTTATGAAGCCAGCATCATCCTAATCCCAAAACCAGATAAAGACACAACAAAGAAAGAAAACTTAAGGTCAATATCACTGATGAACATAGATGCTAAAATTTTCAGCAAAATATCAGCAAACTGCATCCAGGAATACATTAAAAAGATCATACACCATGACCAAGTGGGATTCATCCCAGGGATGCAAGGATGGTACAATATTCCCAAATCAATAAACATAATACACCACATAAACAAAAGTAAAACCAAATTTTACATGATCATATCAATAGATGAGGAAAAAGCATTTGCTAAAGTACACCACCCATTTATGATAATAACACTCAGCAAAGGGGGAGTGGAGGGAGCATTCCTCTACAGACAACATCATACTCACTGGATAAAAACTTAGAGCTTTCCCACTAAAATTTGGAACAAGACAAGGATGCCTGCTTTCACCACTCCTATTCAACATAGTACTGTAATTCCTAGCCACAGCAATCAAACAAGAAAAGGAAATAAAAGGTATCCAAATTGGAATGGAGGAAGTAAAACTGTCATTGTTTGCGGATGACATGATAGAAAATCCACCAAAAACTACTGCATAGACTCCACTAAAAAGCTACTTGACCTAATCAATGAATTTGGCAAAACAGCAGGATAGAAAGTCAATACTCACAAATCAAAGGCATTTTTGTACACCAACAATGAAATATTAGAAACAGAAATCAGTGAAAAAATCCCAGTTAATACACCAACAAGAAGAATAAAGTACCTAGGAATAAACCTAACCAAGGAGGTAAAAGATCTGTACTCAGAAAACTACATGACAATGAAGAAAGAAATTAAGGAAGACACAAACAAATGGAAGCATGTACCATGCTCATGGATTAGAAGAATTAACATCATCAAAATAGCCATAATACCCAAAGATATTTATAGATTCAGTGCAATCCCTATTAAAGTACCAATGACATATTTCACAGATATAGAACAAACATTTCAGAAATATATATGAAACCATAAATGACCTCGAATAGCTGCAGCAATTTTGAGAAAGAAGAACAAAGCAGGAGGAATCACAATACTTGATATCAAACTGTATTACAAGGCCACTGTAATCAAAACAGCCTGGTACTGGCATAAAAACAGGCACATAGACCAATGGAACAGAACGGAGAGCTCAGAAATAAACCCAAGTCTCTACAGTCAATTAATATTTGACAAAAGGGGAAGAAGCATAAAAGAGTAAAAATAGCCTCTTCTACAAATGGTGTTTGAAGATCTGGACACCTACATGCAAAAAAAAAAAATGAAACTTGATCACCAACTTATACCATACACAAAAATAAATACAAGGTGAATAAAAGACTTAAATATAAGTTGTAACATCACAAAAGTCCTAGAGGAAAACATCACCAGGAAAATCTCAGATATTCCACGCAGGAACATCTTCACTGATATGTTCCCTAAAGTAAGGGACAGAAAGGAAACAATAAACAAATGAGTCCTTAACAAAATAAAAAGCTTCTGCATGGCTAAAGAAAACATTAAAATGAAAAGAGGACCAACTGTATGGGAAAGCACATTTGCCAATGATGCCTCAGAGAAGGGTTTAATCCCCAAAATATATAAAGAACTCACACAATTCCACTCAAGGAAGACAAAAAACCCAGTGAAAAAAATGGCAAAAGACTTGAACAAACACTTCTCCAAGGAGGACATACAGAGGGCCTAGAGACATAGGAAAAGATACTCAGCATCACTAGCCATCAGAGCGAAGCAAATTAAACCACAGTGAGATACCACCTAACATCTGTCAGAATGGCCATCATAAAAAAATCAACAAAGAAGTGTTGGAGAGGGTGTGGAGAAAAGGGAACCCTAGTGCACTGTTGGTGGGAATGCAGACTGGTGCAGCCACTGTGGGAAACAGTATGGAATTTCCTCAGAAAACTATAAACTGATCTGCCTTTTGACCCAGCAATTCCACTTCTAGGATTATATCCTAAGAACCCTGAAACACCAATCCAAAAGAACCTATGTACCCCAATGTTCATAGCAGCATAATTTACAATAGCCAAGTGCTGGAAGCAACCTCAGTGCACATTGGCCAACGAGTGGATCAAAAAACTATGGTATATTTACACAATGGAATTCTACGCAGCAGAGAGAAAGAAGGAACTCCTACTGTTTGTGACAGCATGGGTGGAACTGGAGAGCATTATGGGAAGTGAAATAAGCCAGTCGGTGAGGGACAAATACTGTATGATCTCACCTTTAAGTGGAATATAATCAACAAAACCAAAAAAACAAAAACAATGTAACCAGAGTCATTGAAATTAAGAACAGTGTAACAATAGCCAGAGGGGAGGGGAGGGGACAGTGGGGAGAAGGGTTTTCAGGAACTACTATGAAGGACACAGGGACAAAACCAAGGGGGAGAGTGGAAGCAAGGGAAGGAGATGGGCTTGGTTTGGGTAGCCGGGAGTGGTGGGGAGAAAATGGAGACAACTGTAATTAAACAACAATAAAGTAATTTTTTTAAAAAGGCCGAATGTAATTTCAAATCCTTAACAGTTAAGGAGTAGTTACATTTATAGAGTCCTAAAATTATTTCAGCTCCTTTTGAAGGCAACCACGAGGCTAATGTGGCACCCGGTGAAAATGAGTTTGACACCCCTGCTCTAAGGGAAGCAGGCTTGGGAGTCTGCAGGATGACATCCTGCACTTTGGGTTTGTTTCTTTTCCTTTGGTAACACATGACGCTTTCTTGAGGGGTAGCAAAATCAGCGGCTCAAGGGCAGTAGGAAGGTGAGCCTTTGGGAAGTACAAAGAAAAAGTGGAAAATTGGTGGGGGGAAATGTTGTATTTATAGAAACAAATCTTTTTGAACTTCACTGAGTGAGCTTACATATAAAGGTGGCAATAAGGAAGTCAGGAAGAACAGATTTTGAAAAGAAGTAAAGTAAAATATGTGAATTTCCCAGCTTTGAAGTGTTTAATAGTAAGAAGGTGACATACAACTTTCCAGGTTTGAAAAAATCTGTTATTAAAGAGGAAAAATTAAATATAATTTAACATGAGAAAACAGAAAGTATTTTGTGCTTTCACCACTGATTGTACTCTGAGCAGCAGGCTCCTTGGGACTTGGCCTGCCACCTGATTGCAGCCTGTGATGTCATTGCAGGATGATGTGGGCAGCGGGGACCGTGGCGGCCATGTCCAGCATCACGTTTCCGGCAGTCAGTGCCCTCGTTTCTCAGAATGCAGAGTCAGATCAGCAAGGTGAGGTCACTGTCACTTCTCTGCTTTCCTCCTCAGTTGAGACATACCTGCCAGAAACATGAGCAGCTCTGAGCCTCTCTTCACATCTATGTGGTCCCTTCTCAATGATTATACCTATTTACTTCTGCAGATAGGAAGGTTCTGATTTCCTTCTTGCTCTTATTTTTCCTTCATCTTATACTCATGTAAAATGTGGGCTCAATAGTTCAGAATACTAAGAATTATAAATAGAACTATTTTTACCTTTTAGTTTTTTATTCATCTTTAGTGTGATGCCATCAAATTAACTAGGCTATCATCATATTTTTAACAGATGTCTATTAAATAATGACAGACTAGTTAGTAAAACAATGGGCTCTTTATTTAATCATTGTAATCACTAAAATTTCTTTAATTTGGAATCTAAGTTCATTAGCTTAATTTAGGAAATGATTCTTTGAGAGGATAAGGAAAAAATAAATCTGTATAGTTGTGGATAATTCCGCAACTATAATAATTGCAGAGTGAGAGATAAAGTTAAGATGACAATGTGGAAAGAAGCATGTAGACTCTTTCTTCATCTTGTGTCTCTGGTTTCCCCATCATGCAGTTCCCACTACCAGAATTAATCCTTTTCTTTGTCATGTTTTAATGACTCATTTTTTTAATGACTCATCTTACTGTGGTCAAGAAATAGTAAATTTTAGCCCTGGCTGGCGTAGCTCAGTGGACTGAGCGGGCTGCAAACCAAAGTGTTGCAGGTTCGATTCCCAGTCAGGGTACATGCCTGGGTTGCGGGCCATGACCCCCAGCAACCGCACATTGATGTTTCTCTCTCTCTCTCTCTCTCTCTCTCTCTCCTCTTCCTCCCTTCCCTCTCTAAAAATAAATAAATAAAATCTTTTTTAAAAAAGGAAAAAAGAAATAGTAAATTTTAGAAAGCAAAAAGTTTAAGTGGATTAGTACCATTTAAAAAGTTTCAATAATATGAATCGACCTAGAGAACATTATGCTAAGTGAAATAAGGCAATCAGAGAAAGACAAATACCATGTGATTTCACTCATATGTGGAATCTAATGAACAAACTGAACTAACAAGGAAAATGGGGACAGACTCATAGATGGAAACAGGATGACAGCTGGGAGGGGAGGGATTGATGTACTGAGCAAAAAAGTAAAAGGACTCATGGACAACAGTGTGGTGATTGCAGGAGGATGGGGGATAAAAGGGGACTAAATGGTAATGCAAAAAATACAATAAAGATTAAATTTTAAAAGTTTTAATTAAAAACTATGGGGAAAATGGTGCATTTATTGCACCTATTTTTCCACATCAGAGATTAGCCATTTTATTCACATCCACATTTTAAAGTAGTTTCACTTGACCACAAATCATGTGTGTCCCTGCCCGTGGTAACTCAGCTGGCTGCACATCTCTGGAGAGGCATTGGGACTGAAGTGGTGAAGGTGTGCCATCCGAAGATGAGTGTGCTTGATGCCTGACAGACACAGTTCTGTTTTCATGTCATAAATTCTCTTTGGCTCTTTTTATGCTTATATATATTAATAAAGGTGTTTCTAAATGTCTGCATACAAAATTATTACTGCATATGGTATTAGGTTGAATTATCTTTGACCTAGAGAAACATGCATTTCAAACAGTTCAAGCTAATTTTTTACCTGTCATGTTGGAAATCAGATATATCTAGAAATGGGCACTTGTAGGATTTTTCAGTGCAGGTCTGCAAAAAGATACATCAGAGATGAGAAGGTCACCTTGATGAACATAGTCCATTCAGAGGGCCTGGGACCACACAGCATCAGGACTGTAGTGGGCTCACATGGACAAGGCTGCAAGAGGCAAAAGGCAGATTTTCATTATGAAAGCACCGTTAAATAAGTAGAACAGGAAAATCTTAACCCACCAAAAAAGTGGAAATTGCCTGTAAATGGAGAACATTAAAATGTTTCATTTTATTATTCCCCATTTATAGGAATGTCTAGCTTTATGGGGGGAGTTCAGCCCCTAATGGGTTTTAGAAACATCACTGTCATGTGATGACAATGGATGTTAGGCCCAGAGTGATAACATTAAAAGAACATGGTAAAACCAAGAATACATTTGTTCAATGAATGGAAATATAATGGATGAAATCCCTAACCTACTTTCCTTAGCATGGAGTACTCCATTCCACTGAGTCAGTATATCTTAGTTTGTAAGAAAGTTAGGCTAAGTCCCCAGTCTTGAGATACTTATCAGAGAAGACTGGCTTCCTTCTTTGTTTGGATTTAGGAGTTGCTCAGGGGATCATAACTGGAATAAGAGGACTATGTAATGGCCTGGGACCAGCACTGTATGGCTTCATATTCTACATGTTTCATGTGGAACTGACTGAGTTGGAACCAGAATTGAATTCTAACAATGCTGCTCTACAGGTAATTTGTTGATAAAGTTTTATAACAATGTTATGTGTGACTGTAGTAAAATCTTCTCACCTTAAATTTGGAGAGAGTCCTTATTTGTGTAATATTACTGTTATATCTGACAGTAGTGAGTGTTTTGTTAAGTGCTTCCTGGGATTGGCAAAGGAGCATTTCAGTGATTTAATATCTTATATCAAAGATTTGTTTTAACTATGTTCAGATTCTATTCTCACACAGTAACTGATAAGAATGCTGTCTTCTGGTAAAGCTCAGGCTAAATATAAAGTGACGTAAAATTCCAAGTAGAAATTGAACTAGAGTTCTTTTCCTATTCTTCATTTAGCATTTCTTCCTACCTCCCTTCTAAGCAATATTTAATATAGATTTCTGTACAGGAATTAATGTTTATGTACAGAATGCATGATCTGAGGTTATAGGATAAAATTAGAGATAACCAACTGTTACTTATAGGTTTAATTAAAATATTGAGAAGTGGTGAAAAATCAGTAATTAGTTGCCCTCTGTTGTATGCCAAACTCTAGGCTCAAGGAAAATTTGCCTTGACACTTAATGAAACATTTGCTCAAGAGAAAATGATTCACTTTGAGGCGGTATGGGTTTTTTGGGGTCATATAGAACTAATTTCACTTTGAAAAGACTAACCAAATTGTTCATCTCCATTTGTTTCCCACACCCTTTAGGGAGCTGTCATCCCAGGCCCACCATTTTTATTTGGGGCTTGTATAGTTCTTATGTCTTTTCTGGTTGCCTTATTCATCCCGGAATATAGTAATGGAATTAAAAAACATAGCAACAGCATTAGTGGCAACCTGATCAACACCCCGGAACGGGTCAGTGATGAGGACATTGAGCCACTGCTACAAGACAGCAGCCTCTGGGAGCTCACTTCTTTCAAGGACCCTGGGAGTCAGTGCACTGAACTATAAACTTGACAGAAAAGGAAATTCTGTGGATATCATCTCTCTGAAGTTGTTGGGGAGCCACACCACATGTACACACTTTGGTGCTGGAGGAAAGATGCTACTGGTGTCCTTTAGGGCCAAGTTTGATAAGTAACCCTTTGCCTCCCTCTTCCTCCTCTGGTTCTTCCATTCTTTTTCTTTCTGTTTGTACCTAGAACAAGTTAAAGTTTGAAATATGTTGCTGCAAATAATTGCCACTCTCAAAGTTATCTGGAGTCCAGACTTTGAAACTCAAATAGAAAACGTCGTATCTTCCAAAAAAGATAGCTTTCCTTTAACACCTCCAGATTAAGAGTGACAGCAGTTTTCCATGTCCTTTTCAGTAGAAGTGTAGGATTTTGTTGGTCCTGCCATCTCTGGCCGGATTTATGATAAAGAATCCCTTCTGATTTTCTTCCTTCGTGTTTCTCTGAAAAGTGGCCACTTTGCCCATTAGTGTTTATGAGTGACTGCATGTAGATTCAGTATCAGGGATCTATTGCCTTTGTTCAAAGGTCAAACAAAACCCTAACCTTCATCTTTTTTCTTTGTCTCTTCTTAATATTGTTGGTTAGAATGAAATTCAGCATATACATCTCTGGATATTAAATAATATTGGTCAGTGACATTCTTTACCAGTGAAGAAAATTTTTCTTATAAATTTAAGTCATTAAGAAATAGCAATCAGATTCTTCAATGTAGTGTCTTGGTCATATCCAAAGGTGATTTTACAGAAGAAAACACATATCATACATTCTGGTAGCAACATAGAAATCAGAGGGTGCTTTTATTGGACGTTGCTTCTAAAAATGTTTTCAACAATGCAAACATTCCTAAGTGAGGATGAGCATTAATAACTGGATACCAGTGGAGTTTATATCCAAGTTCAGATTCATATAATTCATCATTATTTGTTCCTTCCCACATCTCCAGTGTCCTCAGTTTTTCTCATTCATCACACCCCTGCCTTAACTGCTCTCTGTAGTATGCATTTGTTTTCAATAGATCTTTATTTCCATCAGTTTATCTGAGTTTTGAATCTTATGGGAATGTGTACATCAAATTTATATCTAAAATATGATGGTTTAGGAAGTTCAGTTTCACAGTAAGTGTCCTGCTAATTTTTTGAGATGTTTTAAGGACAAAAAAAAAAACCTTTACAAATGTATATGCATTTTGCTGAATCAATAAATGAACCATTCAATCGGGTCTACCTTTAACATAGCACTCCTGAAAGTTTTATAGGTTTGATATATATGTAGATATTTGTAAGAAGTTTTAAATTTTCTTGATGGAGTGCTGTATAAATCTTGTATTTATAAATATAGTGAAGGTGTTGACAGAAAAATTATATATACAACTTTTATAAAGGATTATGTACTGACTGAATACATTTAGAAGAAAATATATTTTGAAACCTATTCTGCTATGAAAAGAAATGACATATCTTTTTACTATGTTGTTGGTTTTTAAGTTAAGCTTCCTAATGCATAATAAATTTGTAATGGATACATCTATGTTTCTTGTTTGTTGTGTTTTTTTATACAAATAGTAGCATTGATCTTTGGGTTCTCTTTTCAGTGATTTGAGCTAAAATAAATTGGTAATCCTTAAGCTAATGCAAAATGTATGTGTATTTTCAAAAAGTTTAATTTTTAGCAAACTTTCTTTAAAAATCTCCCTTTAATAACAGATTGTAAACTTTCTTTATCTTTTTAAAAAGCAGGGACACTTTGTCCTGGCCAGTGTGGCTCAGTTGGTTGGAGTACTGTCCTGGAGACCAAAAGTTTGTGAGTTGAATTTCTGGTCAGGGAACATACCTAATTAATTTGGCACATATGAGAGGGCAACCAGTCGATGTTTCTCACATTGGTGTTTTACTCTCTCTTTCTTTCTCTCTCTCTCTCTCTCTAAAGGCAACAGAAAGGTGTCCTCAGGTGAGAATAAAAAAATGAAAAAGCATTTTACTGCTTTTCATTGGGGGAGACACATATTTGTATACCTGTGTTGATTAGTAGCATTATTCACAGTAACCAAGAAGTGGAAGCAACCCAAATGTCCATTGTTGTGTGAATGAATAAAGAAAATATGGTATATACATAAAATGTGGAATATTATTCAGCCTAAGAAAGGGAGGAAATCCTGATTGATATGTGCTACATACTACATGGGTGAACATTGAAGGCATTATGCTAAGTGAACTCAGCCATCACTAGAGGACAAATTCTGTATGATTCCACTTTTATGAAGTATGTAGTCAAATTTGTTAGACACAAAGTACAATAGTGGTTTCCAGGACTAGGGGAAAGGGTGAGTGGGAAGTTATTTAATGGGTAGAGTTTCAGTTTGGTAAGATGAGAAAAGTACTTTTTTTAAAGGATTTTATTTATTTATTTTTAGAAAGGGAAAGGGAGGGAGAAAAAGAAGAAGAGAAACATCAATATGTGATCGCCTCTGAGGCATCCCCCACTGAGGACCCATCCTACAACTCCGGCATGTTCCCCAACCAGGAATCGAACCAGCAACCCCCCTGGTTTGCAGTCCGGCACTCAGTCCACTAAGCCACACCACCCAGGACAGATGAGAAAAGTTCTGAAAATGGATGGTGGGGATGGTTGCACAATAATTTGAATGTGCTTAATGCCATAGAACTTCTTTAAAATGATTAAAATGTATAGTTTGCCAGTATTTTAAAAATGGTATGATAGTATCTTTGTTCTTTACCACTGCTTATTAAAATTGTGGTTTCTTTACCCACTATAACAAATGGCATTATTTTTCATAATTAGGTAAGATTTTTAATTGAGATAAAATTCACCATTTTCACCATTCCAAAGTGTGCTATTCACTGGTTTTTAGCTTTTTCACATGGTGGTGCAGCTATTAGCACTGTCTGATTCCAGAGCATTTCTGTCATTTCAAAAAAGAAACCCCATACCCATTAGCAATCACTATCAATAGCCCCATTCCCATCCCCTGGAAATGAATACTATGCTTTCTGTCTATGGATTTGCTTATTCTGGACATTTCATATAATGGAATCATATGTGTAACCTTTTGTGTCAGGCTTCTTTACTCAGCATGTTTTCAGTGTTCATCTACATTATATCATGTGTCAAATTTTATTCTTTTTTAAAGCTGAATAATATGCCATTGTATGACACTACATTTTCTTTATTAATTTATCAATTGATAATTTATCATTTAAATGTCAACGAACATTTGGGTTGTTTCCATTTTTAAGTTATCATTAATAATGCTGCTATGAACTTTCTTGTCCTAAATTTCTGTGAACATGGTTTTAATTCCTCCTGGGTTTACACCTGTGAATGGAATTGCTGACTACGTGGGAACTCTACATTTAACCACTTGAAGGATTGTCAAACTCTTTTTCACAGCAGCTGCACATTTAACATTCCCATCAGTAACAGAGGAAGGCTTAAATGTCCTCATATGCTTGCCAACACTTTGTTATTTTCTGTTTTGATGTTGTTTATAGATATTCTAGTAGGTTTAAAGTAATATCTCATTGTGGTTGTGACTAGCATTTCCCTAATGACTAAGGATGCTGAGTACTAAGGATGCTAAGTACTTGTTAGCCATTTGTATTTTCTTTGAAGAAATGTCTACAAGTCTTTTGCCCATTTTTGATTGGGATGTTTGTTGTTGCGTTGTAAGAGTCTCTTTTTTTTTTAACTTTTTTATTTTTTAAGATTATTTTTAGAGAGAGGGGAAGGAAGGGAGAAAGAGAAGGAGAAAAATATCAATATGTGGTTGCCTCTTATGTGGCCCCCACTAGGGACCTGGCCTGCAACCCAGGCATATACCCTGACTGGGAATCAAACCATAACCCTTTGGTTCATAGCCCGTGCTCAATCCATTGAGCTACAGCAGCCAGGGCTATAAGACTTCTTTATTCTGGATGATAGATTATTATCAGATATATGATTTGCAAATATTTTCTCCCCATTCTGTGTATTGTCTTTTTGCTTTCTTGATCATATTCTTTCATGTACTAAAGTTCAACTTACCAATTTTTTTGTTTTGTTACTTATACATTTGGTGTCATATCTTTATCAGGTTGCTAGAAGTTCCCTGCTATTCCTAGTTTGGGGTGTGTGTGTGTGTGTGTGTGTGTCTGTGTGTGTGTGTGTGTGTTTTAATCATGAACGGGTGTTGGATTCTGTCAGATGCTTTTTCTGCATTAGTTGAGATGATTGTGGGGGGGTTTTCTTTGTTATCATGGTATATAATTCTGTCACATTGGTTGATTTTCATTTGGTGATTCACCCTTGCATTCATTACTGGGATAAATACTATTTGGTCATGGTATATAATCCTTTTAATATACTGTTGGATTCAATACACTAATTCTTTTTAGGATTTTTGCTTCTATATTCATAAGGGATGTCTTTCCTTTTGATATCTTTCTCTGGTTTGGGTAATGCTGACCTCACAGAATGAGTTGGGAAACGTTCCCTTCCATTTTTTGGAAGGGTTGATGTTGATACTTCTTTAAACAATTGCTAAAATTCTACTACATTAGTCAAGCATCCCACAATAGCAATTTAAAGAAAGGATTTATTATAAAGAATTGTGTACTATACTGTTAACTAGACAACTGAAAGAGTAAAGTGAGAAAGCTCCAAGGCAGTGGTTCTCAAACTTCAGTATACATCAGGTTCAACTGTACGGCATGTTAAACACAGCTTCCTGGTCACATCATCACTTACTGACTCAGTATGCTGGGTGGTGCTATAGCATCTGCTTTTCTAACCAGATTCCAGGAGATACTGATGTTGTTGGTCCTGGGACCACAGTTGAGAACTACTGTTCCAAGGTATCATGGGGCTAACAAGTGCAATGTTCCCTGGATTGAGGGAACAAAGGCTATGCAATTGTGTTATTAAAATGCAGAATTTAGGGAATGGTCATATAATCTGTAGTTGGGCCTCAGACTTTTGATGAAGTGCTGCCAGCTAGTGGTGGTATTTCTTGGCTTGAAGGTAAGGTCTCTGGGGGGTGGTGCCTGGCCCTGGCACAGTGTACTGGGTTCAACTGCTGGTATGGGAAGGAATTATCACTGCCAGTGAGATGAAGTGTTGCTAGAATGGAGCTGTTAAAAATGAGAAGCAGACAGTCGAGTTAATCAGTCCTTCCTCTTCCTCTTCAGTGAGGAATTCCTTCCTAGCACCCTTTCCTGAGACACAGCCAGCTGGCAAAGCCTGCAAAGAGGAGGTTGCAACTGAGAGACAATACTGAGTCACTGACCCTATCAACACTTGCTGCACATGTGAGTTTGTGTGCAGCCACCAACGAATTCCATTTTCAATGAGAAGTAACTATGCTATTTACCTATGATGCTCCCACCCTCTGCAAAATTAGAAGATGCAAAATCTTAGTGGTCAGTTATGTATCACTGGACCATGTTGATTACTCCCCCAAAATCATAGCCCCATCAGAAAATTCTCTTATAAAGAGATAAAATTAGCCTCTAACCAAACATGCATATTGTGATGAAGAGGGAAGAAAAGATAATGCTTACTCTGTACAATTACACACAACCCAGCAAAAAGGGGGAGATATGTATGCAACTGCTGTGTACTCTTTTCTGTGACTGGTTATGTGGCTGTAGCTTCTGCCTCTACTTATTATATATTTCCTTGGCACTCACTAGAACCTCAGCTTGTTGAGATTCTACCTGATAGGTGATATACTATAGATCTTCATTCCTAAAGGATCTGAATCCTCAGTAGCCCTGCCCTATTTATGTTCTTTTTTGCTTTTCATAGCTATAGTTTTCCACTAACTTTCCCCTGAGCATCATAGACTATTGGGTGCCTCAGAGAATCCACTGAGTTTCACACATAGCCTTCCTTTGCCCACTGATGGGCAGCAACCCATTTGCCTCAGTCCCTGCGGAGACTGGGTAGGAATTTAATCTTTTGGTGCAGTGAAACCATAGTTGTTTGACTTTGTGGCAGTATTACCCACACACCTTCCACTACAAGCTGTCAAAGTTGCAGAGATTGGTTATTAGGTGTGATGGCAACAGTAGCCTTCACTCCACTTTTTCCTTTGAATCCCGAACCCTTGTATTTTGGCTTTGAGAGACACATTATATATCATCTAATGCAAAGCAGGTACTATATCCTGTTAGATCTCCATCCTTTAAGGTTTTTAGGTTTTTTCTTTAGGTTTTAAATCCTTTATCTTAATTTAAATTCTTTGTATAAAATTGCATAGTTAAAATATTTGAAATAGCTGAAGTTTAAAAGCTTATAAAATTTGAAACCATGGTTACAGATAAGTGTCATGAAAGTCTCATGGCACAATTGTATTTAAATGGGGGGAAATTACATTTCTATATTCTACCAATGAACAATTGGAAAAATTAAATAAAAATTCTATTTATGACTTCCAGTCAAGATGGAGGTGCAGGTAGACAGGGTTTGCCTTCTCATGCAACCACAAAAAGAATTACAACTACATCTTAAAAATGAGTAACACCCAAAACTGTCAGAAAATCAAACTGTGTGGAAGTCCAACAACCAAGGACTTAAAAAAGCTACATTCATCCAGACATGTGCCTTTTACCCACACTTCCACCCAAAAGGTAGGATTCAAAAGAGCTCTACATAATACATAGAAACAAACATGGGGAGGCTGCCAAATTGAGGAGACAAAAATATGGCCCAAATGAAAGAACAGAACAAGCCCCCAGAAAAAGAACTAAATGAAATGGAGATAGCAAACCTATCAGATGCAGAGTTCAAAACACTAGTGATCAGAATGCTCAAAAGAACTCATTGAGTATGGCAACAACAGAAAGGAAGAAATGATGGTTAAATTAAGTGAAATAAAGAAATCTTCAGAGAAGCAACAGTGAACGGAAGGAAGCTGGGATTCAAATCAATGATTTGGAACAAAGAATTAAACATTCAACCAGAACAGAAAGAGAATATAAGAATTCAAAAATACGTGGATAGTATAGGAAGACTCTGTGGCATTGCCAAACATGCCAACATCCAAATCATCAGGATGCCAGAGAAGGAGGGGAAGAACAAGAAAATAAAAACTTACTTGACATAAGAATGAGAAGACTTCCAGCCAAGATAGAGGTGTGGGTACTTTGCCTCTTTACACAGCCAAAAGAAGGACAACAAATTTAAAAACAAAAAACAACCAGAACTGACATAAAATAGAACTGTATGGAAGTCCAACAACCAAGGAGTTAAAGAAGAAACATTCTTCTAGACTGCTAGGAGGGGCAGAGTTGAACAACCTGTGCGGAGAGTAAGCACAGCAAGGGCAGGCTGGCAAGGTGGTGGCTGGTGGTCCTACATTTGCATGCAGATAAACTGGGAGGAACAACAGGGGAGCTAGACAGACTGCGCAAACCAAGTCCCCAGTGTGGGAAACAAGACTCAAAACCTCTGCTGTTAAACCCTGTGGGGTTGCTGTGGAGGGAGAAACTCCTAGCATTACATGAGAGTTCACTGGAGAGACCCATGGGGTCCTGGAACATATACAAACCCACCCACCTGGGAATTGTTGAGGTCCACCCTGCCTGGTCTCAGGAAACTGTAACCACCCGTGGGTAAGGCTGAGTAAGAGACCTCCAAACCAGGAGACACTGAGGAGACAAAACTTACTTCCCTGGCATGAACACTGCCCATTCTGTGCCAGCCCCCAATGCTTGATCAGTTAGCCAACGACGGGTAAGATTTCCCACGGGGGGAATCGCCTAAGACAGGCATGATCACATGGAGGCCTCAGGGAAGGACTTGGGGGGCTGTGGAAATGAAGGGGTGATCGACATCAACCCCTGCCCCCTCGGCTTTGTCAAAGCCTGAGTCCTTGTTCTGGCTGTGAGAAATCCAAGTCTCCTGGCTGCCTTTGCCTCCTCTGCCCGACTCAGGCCTGTGGGAATAACAGGGGCAGTGCAGTCCAGACCAGAGTCAGCGGACCTCCGGGGTAATCAGGCCTGAGACATAGAATATGCCAGATCCTGTGAGATCTGCTTGCTGGAGGATGCTCTTGAATTAGAATATGAAGGCACGGGCAAGAAACGAAACTAGCCTTTTAGGTCCTGTAGTCTTTTTAAATGATAAAACCCCCAAATCTCAGAATCCCAGCGGGAAATCTGCCACTCCCTTCCAAAGTTAACTACTTGTTTTATCTTCCTTGTCAGACTGTAGTTCACAAACTGTATTGGTATGTTTAATAAAAGCCTGCTTGGGCAGAAGAACAAGGCGCTCTCCACTAGAGAGTGGCCATTTCGTACCTATTTCTCCACAGGACTCAGTTGTCCGTATGTATGTATGTTTTTCTTGTGTTTCAACGAGCATCTGCAGCAGGGATGGATACCGCTGGCTCGGTATCTGTCTCAGGGAATCAGCACCAGAAGGGCCCAATTTGCTTGTAGGTAGCAGGGAAAGTTATTGAAAGCAGGCCAAGAGCTGAGCAAGTAACATTGTTCCCTCTCTGACCCCTCCCCCACATACAGCCCCACAATGCAGCAAAGAGGGTTGCGGCACCCTGGCAAATAGCTAAAGTTCCACCCTTACAATGTAACAGCTGCACTGATAGAAAGAAATGTGGCCAAAATGAAAGAACAGATCAAACTCCAAAAGTGGAACTAAGCAATGAAGAGAGAGGCAACCTATCAGATGCAGAGTTCAAAACACTAGTAATCAGGCTGCTCACGGAATTGGTTGAGTGTAGTCACAAAATAGAGGAAAAAGTGAAGACTATGAAGAGTGAAATATAGGTAAATGTTTAGGGAACCAACAGGAAAGGAAAGGAAACCGGAACTCAAATCAACGATTTGGAGCAGAAGGAAGAAATAAACATTCAACCTGAACAGAATTAAGAAACAAGAATTCAAACAATGAGGAAAGGCTTAGGAACTTCCCAACATCCAAATTATAGTGGTGCCAGAAGAGGAAGAGCAAGAAGTTGAAAATGTATTTGAAAAAATCATTAAGGAGAACTTCCCCAACCTGTCAATGGAAATAGACTTCCAGGAAGCTCAGAGAGTCCCTAAAAAGTTGGGCCCAAGGAAGCATACACCAAGGCACGCCATAATTACAATATCCAAGATTAAAGAGAAGGAAAGAATCTTAAATGCAGCAAGAGAAAGGGAGACAGTTACCTACAAAGGAGTTCCCATAAGACTCAACTGGTTTCACAAAAGAAAACTTGCAGGCAAGAAGGGGCTGGAAAGAAGTATTCAAAGCCATGAAAGGCAAGGACCTACATCCAAGATTACTCTATCCAGCAAAGCTCTCATTTAGAATGGAATGACAGATAAAGTACTTCCCAGATAAGGTCAAGTTAAATGAGTTCATGATCACCAAGCCCTTATTATAAGAAATGTTAAAGGTACTCATCTAAGAAAAAGAAGATTATCAAAAATATGAACAGTGAAATGACTACAAGCTCACAACTATCAACAACTAAACCTAAAAAACAAAAACTAAGCAAACAACTAGAACAGGAACAGAACCACAGAAATGGAGATCTCATGGAAGTTATCAGCAGGGAGGGGGAGGAGGGAATAGGGAAAAGGTACAGGGAATAAGTAGCATAAATGATAGGTAGAAAATAGACGGGGAGGGTAAGAATAGTATGGGAAATGGAGAAGCCACAGAACTTATATGCACAACCCATGGACATGAACTAAGGGGCAGTGGGGATTGCTGGATGAAAGGGTGTACTGGGCAGAGGGAGGGAAAGGAGGAAAAATTGGGACAACTGTAATAACAAAATATACTTAAATTATACATTTATAGTAGTCCCCCCCAAAAAATTAGTGATAAATATGAAAAGTACATGCAAGATCTGTATGCAGGCTACAAAACACTAATGAAACAAGTCAAGACCAACCTAAACAGATAGTCAACATGGTAAAGATGTTAATTCCTCAAAACTGATAGAGATTTAATGTAATTCTTAACAAAATCCCAGCAGAATCTTTGTCCATGTATACAGAGAGATTCTAAAATTTATATGGAAAGACAGTATGTACAACAATTTTGAAAAAGTATAAGGTGGGCATCATACTACCCAGTGGTAAGAAATAATCTGCAGCTACAGTGATCAAAATGCCTTGGATGAAGGACAGAGAAAGAACAACAACAAAAAAAAACAGGCACAGCCCCACACAAGTGTGGGTAACTGATTTTTTAGAAGTGCAAAAGGCCTTCATTGGGAAAAGGTGAACATGTTCTAATTCCGTGCAACTGCTGTATGGTAGATTATTGTGCCAATGGTCTCCCTTATAACTTAGTTCTTCCAAATCCTTTCGATGTATTTTCCACATAATAACTAGAGGGATCCTGGTGAAAGCATCAGATCTTGTTTGTCATGGGCCTAACAGCTCTGGCCCTTCACATTGTCCCAGAGACTGCAGGTGTCCTCACCCCAACTATGCTGTCCTCTCCACCGTTGGCCCCAACTAAATCCCCCAGGCCGGCTTCTATCTCGGGTCATTGTCATGTTGTTCCCTTCCTCCAGATTCCTACTTGATGTGTTTCTTCACCTTTAGATTTGTGATCATCTTTAATGATGCCTTCCCTGACCATCCTATTGAAAATCACCATCATTCAGTCCCCAGCATAACCTCTACTAACTGGAGCTTTACTCTGCTTTCTGAATAGAAGACTGTGCTATTCTGAAGAAGACTGCCTTGTAGAAATGCATTATGCTTTTCCAGAAGATTAATGTTCCTTCTCTTGTTTGCAAAACAGAAATGACAAACTATCTGAAGATTCATCCTGCACAGGGAAGTTTGTTCTCAATCTCATCTTGTGTTTGTGAGTTCAGAGTAGGGTCTGCCCACTTCCACATCAGGCCGGGTGGTTTGCTCTCTGCCTTCTTAGCATCTGCCTTGGAGGACCTGCAGTGGAGATGCTTGAGGTGCACTCACTCATAGGCTGAGCACTGGGTTGGGAGCTAGGAGCACCCTGAAGTCTAAGCTCTGGTCTGAGGGAATTTACAGCAATAATCTGGAGAACATACAGGCCCAGGGGAGAGTCACAATACAAGACACCGAAAGGAGCAGATGTCTGCTTCCCTTATCAATGAGGAGAAACCCTGTTTAGGAAGGAAACAGTGGAGGGCTGCTGGGTGAATCCTCTGCCCTGGAAGAGCCGGATGCTCTTCTTTGCCTCTGACTGTATTCCCCACAACACAGTTTCAGGCCACTGTCCTTTACTAGCTGGGACTGTCAGCCTTGGTTCTTTCTAAATGAGATAACATGCCTTCTGTCCCTTAGCATGTGCCCTTTTAAACTATCTGAATTGAATACATGCCATTGTATTTATCATTTAATTTTTGTCATTTTTATTGTCATTTTTGTCTATCCTTAAGTGATTTGTAGGCTGTCTGCTGTCCTTCAGCCTCATGGTCCCAAGTCCTCCCTTTCAGTGCACTGCTCTTATTATAGGTCCAGGTGCAGAGCTTGTGGGAGTTCCTGAGTCAAAAGCCCTAACAGGAGGCCGCAGCTTATGGAGAACACTCCCACCCCCATCCAGAGTCTTCTATTCCCCAGAGCAGGTGCCTTCTCTGATATCCAGCACTTAGCAGGCTTTGAGGTTCAGCCACTTCAGTTTCTGATTCTTTTCTATCATGTCCAGGGTGATGGTTATCTTGTTTTAACCTAGCTATGAAGTTTGGATTTTATTCTTTTTGCTTCTTTTGCTTTTTTCTTTCTAGTTCTGTGATTGATGCACAGGGAGTGGGTATCTTGACTAGGTCTTGTTTCTCTTTCTAGATTGGTTGTGTTTAATAGCTTCCTTTTTTCTAACTTTTTTAATTTAAAAAAAATTTAAATGTTTTTAAAAGTTTAAAAAATTTAAACTTTTAAAAATTTTTTCTAACTTTTTAAAATTTTTTAAAAAGTTTTCTTCCCCTGGCCAGTGCGGTGGCTCAGTTGGTTGTGCATCATCCTGAAAAGCAAAAAGTCACTCATTTGATTCCAGATTCCTACTGTGACACATGCCTGGGTTGCAAGTGTGGTCCTCAGTCCTGGTGAATACAAGAGGCAGCCAATCAATGTTCCTCTATCATGTGGATGTTTCTCTCCCTCTCTTTCTCCTACCCTTCCCCTCTCTCTAAAAATAAATTAATAAGATCATCACTTTAAAAAAGTTTTTATGTGGCTCTAACTGGTGTGGCTGAGATTGTTGAAGCCAGAAGGTTGCAGGTTCGATTCCTGGTCAGGGCACATTCCTGGATTACAGGTTTCCCAGTTGGGGCACTTACAGGAGGCACCCAATCCATGTTTCTCTCACATGGATGTTTCTCTCCCTCTCTCTCTGCTTCCCAACCCTTCTTCAAAAATCAATAAGCCTGTCCTTGGATGAGGATAAAAAAAAAGTTTTTATGTGTTTGCCTGATCTTTTCTTGATGTCGGGCCCAAAAACATCCCTATAATTGTTTCCTGTTACCAGTGCAGCTCTGCTGCAGTGGCTGTCACAGTATCTCCTGTCCCCACTGAGAGTAGCTGTACACATTGATCTCTGTAATACTAAAATACATGGATCTCTGTACATTGTTGTCATTTTAGTTCTGACAGCATGATTTTATATCTTGGTTATTTGGGATAAGAAGAATAAAAAAGCCTCGCATTTTCTAAAATCTGTACAAAGGAATGTAATTTCAAAAAATGTTATGTGCCAGCCTGAGAACCAAAGGTTGCCAGTTCAATTCCCAGTCAAGGTACATGCCTGGGTTGTGGGCCAGGTTCCCCAGTAGGGGACATGCAAGAGGCAAGCACACATTGATGTTTCTCTCGCTCTCTTCCCTTCTCTAAAAAAAAAAAAAAAATCTTTAAAAAATTTTTTAAATGTTATGAATAACCCCATGAGATTTGGGTAAAGAGTAATATGGAGGTTATCGAGTCCTTTAATTCTCAAATATACATTGTTTTTAACTCTGCCTGAAATTAGCTTCATTAAATTGAATCAGTATGTTCAACAATGCATGTGAAAATAAATGTATGGCAAAATATCAGCATGCATTGGGTGTATTAGAATATTAAGTAAAGTGTCTTAACAATACATCCCTTGGGACAAGGGATATAAAGGAAAGAATAAACATCAAACTAAAAAGCTTCTGTACAGCTAAAGAAAATGTCAACAAAATAGAAAGCGAATCACTGTACAGGAAAACATTTGCTAATGATATTTCGGACAAGGGTTTGATACCCAAAATACATAAAGAACTCACATGACTCCACACCAGGAACACAAGCAATCCAGTTAAAAAGTGTGCAAAGGGCCCTGGCTGGTGTAACTCAGTGGATTGAGTACAGGCCTGTGAAGCAGAAGATTGCCAGTTCGATTCCCAGTTAGGGCACATGCCTGGGTTGTGGGTCAGGTCCCCAGCAGGGAGCGCATAGGAGGCAACCACACATTGATGTTTCTCTCCCTCTTTTTCTCTTTCCCTTCCCCTCTCTCTAAAAATAAATAAAATCTTTTTAAAAAATGTTCAAAGGACCTGAACAGACACTTCTCCAAGGAGGACATACAGAGGACCCAGAGGCATATGAAAGGATGCTGAGCATCACTAGCCATCAGAGAGATGAAAATTAAAACCACAATGAGATACCACTTCTCACCAGTCAGAATGTTACAGAACAGACAAGGGGAGGGCCTGGGACGATATACTGTTATTTAAAAGGCCCCCAGGTCCATCATGTCCGCCACCCGAGGAAAGACATCTCTCAATGCCAGAGATTCGTGAAAAGGAAAGGAAATGTTTATTTAATGCTATACAAACTTCAAGTAGTGACCTAACGTCTTTATCAAAAACCCCAAAGTCCCCCAAAACACCCACAAACAGACACAGTCCTTCCTTCCTTCCCCCCTTTGCCCAGTCCAGAGTACCGTATTTCAGGGAAGGAAAACGAAGTCTATGGCTCAGACAGTCCTCTGGTTCTTAGTCCTCCTTCTCGACTGGGAGACCTCCCTGGGTTCCCAGCACCCTCGGCTGAGTCGCCAGGATCTTTGCTAAAACCAGGTGGTGGTTCCCCCTTCTAAAGCTGCGGGGGTCCCCACTCCGTCCAGGCCTCGTGGTTCTCTCTCTCTGGGATGCGGGAGTCTCCACTCTGCTAAAGACGCATGGTTCTCTCTCTCTGGGATGCGCATAGTTCTCTCTCCTAAAGCAGCACGGTTCTCTCTGGGATGCAGGAGTCTCCACTCCGTCAAAGCCGCGTGGTTCTCCCTCTCAATGGCCGCCAAGTCTGGGTTTTTAAATCCCCACGGCCAATCTTCCTCTGCAGCCTCATTTCCGACTCCTCCCACACTCGGCTTCACTTGCCAGAATTTGTATCCTTCCAGCTTTACTGGGCTGCCATCTTGAGTCTGGGCAGGTGTGGCCTCATGTCCTGGAGCCAATCTTCTCCGAGCTCCCACGCAGGTGCTGTAGCTTGGGGGATCTGCCCCCAGTCACGTGTTGGTGGGGAAGTTACTTCCATCCCCCCCCCCGCCCCCCAGAGATGATCACAGCTATTTAACATATCTAAGCGACCAGCCAAAGGCTATAGATATGTTAAATGACCACGTCAGAGGGTAGCTGCAAGGCTGTTGCTATGCAAAACAGCTCTCAATGGCCCTGCTCCATTTGTCCCTTCCCCCAACCCACACCCTGGGTGGGGGGGGGGGGATCTCCTGGACACCTTAAGTTCCGGACCCCATTTCAAATGCCCATTTGGGGTCCCCCCTCTTGGCTGCACCCTGTAACAAGAATGGCCATTATTAATAAATCAACAAGTGCTGGCGAGGTTGTGGAGAAAAGGGAACCCTGCTGCACTGTTGGGAATGCAGACTGGCAGCCACTGTGCAAAACAGTATGGAATTTCCTTACAAATCTAAAGATGGTACTGCCTTTCCAGCCAGTAATCCCACTACTGGGACTATACGAGGAGTCCTGAATTACCAACTCAAAAGAACCTATTCACCCTAATGTTCATAGCAGCGTTATTTGCAATAGACAAGTGCTGAAAACAAACTAAGCGCCCATCAGTAAATGAGTGGATCAAGAAAACTGTGCTACATTTACACAATGGAATACTACCCAGCAGAAAGAAAAAAGGAGCTCCTATTGTTTGTGATAGCATGGATGGAACTGGAGAGCATTATGCTAAATGAAATAAGCCAGGTAGTAAAAGCCATATATCTCACGTATAGGTGGACCTACTCAACAAAACAAATGAACAAAATAGAACTAGAGACCTGGAAATAACAAATGGACAGTGACCAGAAGGGTGGGGTAAGGGGCATAACAGGGGAAAGAAGGAGAAGGGGCAAGCAAAGGAATATGAATAGAGGACTCATAGACACAGACAATGATGGGAGAGGGAGGCGATTGTGGTAGTGCGGGGGCAGCGTGTGGGTGAGCAATGCAGAAAGAGGCAGGATAACTGTAACTCAACAATGATAAAAAATGATCTCAAAAGAAGCATATTAAGGTATTTTGGCTATCTTGGTTTTGTTTATGTGTGATACACTTATAATTTAATTATCAGTGTTACTATTTTTTTAAAAACTTATGCAATAATTAGTCATTGTTTTCTAAAGTGCACTGACCAGTAGATGGCAGTCTTATACAGCCATGTTCAAGGTTAGGCCAAACGCAGAGACTTCTACTAGAAGCTTTTTTTTTTTAATAGGAAAAACAGTGAATTTTGCGAAAATGGGCATTTTCATGCTAAAACTCTTGATAAGTAATATCAAGACACTAAACAGTCAAAATTGTACTTCCAAATTTTCTTTGTCCTTTCCTGTTTAGTGTCAGTCATTATTTCACATTAAATATATACACATTATGTATATATTACATAAAAAGGGTGTTAGAGGGAAAAGTGCTATTTAACATGAATGTACACTGATCTATTTTCTGTTCTGATCATAGTAATCCTAGAAGAAAGCATTCTCCTTTTCTGTCATGAAAGAGCACCTGAATCTTCCTTGTTCTCATCTGGCTTTTCCACCAGTGTGGTAAGCCACCAAAGTTCACTTAGGGGAGTTCTGAGTATGGCCAATTTTAGTTACAAAAGTTGAGAGTTTATGATATCAGCAAGGATAATTATATGCTAAAATTGCTTGTGAATGTTCTTTTATATGACTATTGCTTGGCAATTATTTAAGAATCAAAAAGCCTTTTGTCTGGGTATATTTAGAATATATTTTCCTGCCTTAGTTAAAAACAAGAAAAGAAATATCTTTTCCAGAAGTTTTTTCAATTTGATTTTTATTTTTAACAAAGAAACATCAGCATATAGTTTAAAATTTTTTTAATAGTTCTGCAACATTTGTACAAAGTCTCCTGTTTCACCTCAACCTGCCCTCAACAACTGCTCCCCAGAAGCAGCCATTTTCACCTCTTTAATCAGCTTATTTAAAATAACAAGTTCATATTTCTAAATTTTTATTTTTTATTCTCATGTATAATGTACTCAGTTTTATGGAAAAATGAGCATTTGGCTTTCTTCTGCATTCTTTCCCTTCTTCCATCACCCCATACTTCCCTTCCTCCATTCTCCCAAGATAGTTCTATCACAATTTTTGGTTAAAAAACATTCAGTATTTGCAGTAACCTGACCATGGAAATACATTAATCACAGCTGAGCCATGGAGTACACTGTGGTTATATGTTATTTACTTTTGGGACAGGACTCAATCGTAACTAATGCCTTATTTTTTGGCTTAGTTTTCTATATATATTAGGTACCACTTCCTTACTAAACTTACAGTTCTGACAGAACTGTAAAACCCCTCCATATGGTGAAGTTCACCAGGAAATTTCTCAGTTTTGTCATTTTTTTCTGAGAGATGTCGTTCCTGACCTCTCACATTTCCATTTTGTGGACACGTTGTTCTTTGGGCTTGCTCTGTAGCTTTCCTCCAGGGAAATTTCTTTCCAGTTCCATGTATGAGAAACACTGTTTCCTGGATCCCGTATCTTCCTTCTTGCCTTATATCTCTGTTTAACAAAACACATTAATCAATACCTACCTGAGAAAATGTATATGAAAGGCAAACTTTTTGAAGCAAGGTTTGTATTAAATTCTATTCATCTTGTTGATGGTTTGGCTGAGATTAATATTCTAGGTTGGAACTGATTTCATCTCAACTGAGAAGGCATTGCTCCATTATATTTTAGATTCTAATGTGACTGTGACAAATCTGATACTATTCTTTCACTTTTCTTCTGAAAGCTTTAAGAATCTTCTCTTTAACATCCCTGGGTTCTAAATGTTCAGGAAGATATCACTTGTTGAGTATCATTTTTCATTCACAGTGCTGGTATGCCATTGTTGGCCTTTAAGATTTTATTTATTTATTTTTAGAGGGAGAGGAAGGGAAGGAGAAAGAGAGGGAGAGAAACATCAATGTGTGGTTGCCTCCCACGCTCCCCCCACTGGGGACCTGGCCCAGGACCCAGGCATGTGCCCTGACTGGGAATCGAACCAGCAGCCCTTTGGTTCTCAGGCCCATGCTCAATCCACTGAGCTACAACAGCCAGTGCTTTTATTGGCGTTTACATCAGAGAATCCATACCTCAATTCTCAAAAATATCCTTGCATTATTTCTTTAGACAGTTTCCTTCCTTTATTTCTTTTTCTTGTAAATGCATTTTTAATTATACTTAACATGCAATAACTTATTAGTTTTAGGTATACAACATAGTGGTTAGACACTTATATACCTTAAGAAGTGATCACCACAATAAGTCTGGTTACCATCTGTCACCATACATATTATTACAATATTATTGCTTATATTCAATACCTATGCTGTACATTACATCCCTATGACTTATTTTATAACTGGAAGTTTTACTTCTTAATCCTCTTCCCCTTTTTCATCCATTCTCCCCCCATTCCTCCTCCCCTCAGGGAATCAAAAATTTTCTCTCTGTATCAATGAGTTTGTTTCTGTTTTGTTTGCTTGTTTTGTTTTTTAGATTCCACATATAAGTGAAATCATGAGGTATTTCTCTTTCTCCAATTTGTTTCATTTAATGTAACACTCTCTAGGTGTACTCATATTGTTTCAAATGACAATATTACATTATTATGGCTGAGATACAAATGCACACACACAAACACATCTTCATCCATTTATCGGGTTGCTTCTATATATTGGCTAATGGACACGGGTTGCTTCCATATATTGGCTATTGTAGACAATACTGCAATGAACATAGGGGTGCATTTGTCTTTTTTAATTTTCTTTTTCATCAAGTAAATACCCAGAATTTCTGGGTCATACAGTAGTTCTATTTTATATTTTTTTGAGGAACCTCTATACTCTTTTGCACAGTGGCTTGCACCAGTTTGCAGTCCCACCAATAGGGCACAGTTCTCTTTTCTCCACATCCTCACCAACACTTATTGTTTGTTGATTTATTGATGATAAGTGTGAGGTGATATCTCATTGTGGTTTTAATTTGCACTACCCTAATGATTTAGTGATAGATATTGAGCAACTTTTCTTATGTGTATTGGCCATCTGTTTGTACTCTGTAAAAATGTCTGTCCCAGTCCTCACATTGTTTTAATCACTTGGTTGGTTGGTGTTAAGTTGTGTGAATTCTTTTATATTTTGTATATTAACCCCTTATCAGATGTTATCACTGGCAAATATCTGTTTCCAATCAGTAGGTTGTCTTTTTGTTTTGTTGACGGTTTTCTATTCTGTGCAAAAACATTTTATTTTGATATAATCTTATTTATTGATTTTTGTTTTTGTTACCCTTGCCCAAGGGGAAATATCCAGAAAAATATTGCTCATGTCAGTGAGTTTACTGCTTATGTTTTCTTCTAGGAGTTTAATGTTTTCAGGTCTAACACTTAAGTCTCTCATTTATTTTTAATTTATTCTTGTATATAGTATCAGAGGGTCATCTATTTTTTTTGCATATATCTGTCCATTTTTCCCAATACCATCTATTGAAGGTACTGTCTTTTGTCCATTCTATATTTTTGCCATGTTTGTCATGGATTAATTGACCATATTGATATGAGTTTATTTCTGGGATCTCTATTCTGTTTGAATGATATGTGTCTGTTTTTATGACAGTTCCCATACTGTTTTGATTACTATAGCCTTGTAGGGTAGTTTAATATACCTCCAACTTTGTTCTTTCTCAAGATTGCTTTGGCTATTTAGGGTCTTTGTGATTACATATATATTTTAGAATTATTTTGTTCTAAATCTGTGAAAACTGCCATTAGTATTCCTTTTTGATAGGAATTGCATTTAATATGTAAGTTGCTTTGGGTATTGTGGACATTTTAATGATGTTAATTCTTCCTATCCACCAGCACAGTATATCCTTTCATTTATTTGTATCTTCAACTTCTTTCTTCAATGTCTTATAGTTTTCCAAAAACAGATCTTTTATCTCCTACTTTAAAAATATTCCTAGGTATCTTGCCCCGGCTGGTGTGTCTCAGTGGATTGAGTCAGCCTGCAAACCAAAGGGTCACCAGTTCGATTCCCAGTCAGGACACATGCCTGGGTTGTGGGCCAGGTCCCCAGTGCAGGGTGCATGAGAGGCAACCACACATTGATATTTCTCTCCCTCTCTTTCTCCTTCACTTGCCCTCTCTCTAAAAATAAGTAAATAAAATCTTTAATCTTCAAAAACAAATCAAAATCTTTATATAAAAAGTTTCTAGGTATTTTCACCTTTTTGATGTAGTTGTAAATGGGATTTTTTTTCTTAAATTCTTTTTGATAGTTTATTATTGGTGTATAAAAATGCAACCAGTCTTCTGAACATTAATTTTATATCCTGCTACTTTACTCATTTAATTGATAGTTCTAATAGGTTTGTGGTGCACTCTCTTTACATACTGTTTTAATAATGCCATCAGTATAATTTTATTGCCACCCACCGTACTGGATTCTATTATGTATTATCGGGTGAAAAATAATGACAATGAAGCAATGGGACAATAAATCTTTGTAAAAATGATTTCTAAATGGTCTGTGATCACAGTAAACTGGTCCAGCCTTTGTGGCTGTTTGTGATCAGCCTTAATTTCTATTCTGAACTAAGGTTTTCTTTTCAGAAAATGAGCATAGCACTGCTTGACCTAGATGATGCTTACCCATTTCTACAAATCTGAGTTCTCTGAAGATGCTGGATGATGAATTTCAATGTTTTGCCTTAGTCCAGGGCTTGCAAATTTAGGCCAACTGCCACCTTTCCCCAACCTCCAAATACCCATCCATGAATAGAGTTTGTCTACTCTCGGAATTTGCATACATACCAAATAAATGTCTGTTGATATAAACATCATGTATTAAATTATTTACTTATTTATTTACTCTGCCTGTTCAAATCTGAAATACACTAATGCTCAAAGAAAGTGTAAAATTTTATAACTTTTGGCCAAAAAAAAGTCAGCAGTTAATAGGTCTCACATATTCACAAACTTTCTCTCCCATGCATACCTTCTGATAGTCACACTACCCAGGTGTTTTATTCTCATAGTTTCCTAATTGCCTAACATTCCAAACACTGCCTTATATGCACACATACTGAGGCCTTCATCAGCCTAATTTTGCCCCACATATGTATTCCTTCTGACCCAAGCTCAGTATGCAAGTAAACCTACATCCACCCGACTCCCATGTCCTCACTGCCTGCTGTACTGACCACAACAAGCCCACAGAGAAAGGTCTAAATCATGTGTATTTTTGTCTGAACCTGGACAACTGAGCCAGAACTTTCAGGATTCACTGGGGGTGGTAAGGCAGGGTCACTGCAGCCAGCTGCTAAGAGAGATGACCAACTCCTTTGTGGGTCCAGTTGCTCTTATGGCTCTGCGAGATGTTTCCCAGGTTCCTGCTCTGTGACCCTCAGAGCAACAATTAGGCTCCCTGGTGTGTGGTTTGGCCATGAAGATACTTCTTAATGCCCCACAAAGGCTTGCTGTTAGGAAGGCAGTGAGGAGCTGCCTGCATTTTTGAGCCACTGGCCACAATCTGCGCTGTTTCCTTAGGCCCTGCTTCACAGCTATAGTTACCACAGGGTCTTAGGCACTTATTTTGGAGTTGGAGGAATTCAACTTCTCTGGGCAGAGATTTCTGGGGCACAAGAATGTCAGATCCCCAGGGCAGTTTGGGTCTTGTCTACAGGACCCAGAGGAGGCTGAAAGCAGGGACTTCCAGATTCTGGGGCAGATGAGAGGTGGAGGTATACTGATAGCTGCAGCAAGGCACAATCAAGGTGTGTTATTGAGACTCCATGAGCTTTGGCAGGTGCTGGTTGTTACAGAACAGACGCAAGGGGCAGGTACAATATGCTACTACCAAAAGGACCCCCCACTAGGTTCGCTATGCCCACCACCAGAGGAAAGATGTCTCTCAATGCCAGAGATTTGTGAAAAGGAAAGTAATTATTTATTTAAAAGCTATTCAAACTTAGAGTAGTGACTTAATGTCTTCATTAAAATAATAAAGTCCTTTAGAATACCCACAGATGCACACAGTCCTTTCTTCTCCCGCTGCCCTGGTCTGGGGTACCATATCTCAGGAAAAAAAAAAAGAAGTCCATGATTTGGGCTCCCTGCACCATCGGCTGTGTTGAGGCCATGGTCTCTACTTAATCCAAAGCCATGTGGCACCTTCCATGGCCTACCAGCAAGAGTCCTTTCACCCCTTTTCTTCCAGGCAAAGTCTCTCCTGCTTCCTAAGCCACGTGGCAAAAGGGAGCACCCCAAAACCCAGGGTCCCCACTCTGCCAAAGCTGTGTGGTTCTGTCCTTGTATGGCTGTCATGCCTGGGTTTAAATGCCCGTGCCAATCTTCTTCTGCAGTGCCATTTCTGGTTCCTCTTACAATTGGTTACACCTGCCAGCATTTCTGTATTCTTCCAGCTTTACTGGGCTGCCATCGTAAGTCTGGGCAGGTGTGGCCCCATGGCATGGAGCCAATCATCTCCAAGCTCTCACACAGGCACTGTAATGAGGGAGAGATGCCTCCCAGTTACGTCTTGGGTGGAAGTCACTTCCATCCCCCTGGCTCAAATCATGGCCACAGCTATTTGACATATCTGTGAAACCAGTTAAAGGTTATAGATATGTTAAATGACCATGCCAGAGGTTAGCTGCAAAGCTGTTGCTATACAACACAGCTCCCAATGGCTCTGCTTCATGTATCCCATCCCCCAACTCAGCCTTGTTGGGGGGGTGAGGACATCCTATATATTTTTCTAGTATTTCCTGGACACCTTGAGTTCTGGACCCCATTACAAATACCTATTTGGGGGCCCCCTCTTGGCTGCAACCTGTACAGTTATACCTCAGGCTGTTTGTGACCGTATGCCACACCTGCAGTGTGTGGTAGTGTGGGTATATGTATTCTGTGTCACTTCTGGGGCATGTGCTTGATGTGTACCCCGTCCCTCCACCACCTGCTGCCAAGATCCTGCTCACACTGAGCACTGGACTTTCCTGTGATACTGGGAATTGGAGAGAAGGTCCTAGAACCCCCAGCTTGTGTTTTGGGCATTGGGGTAGGGACTGGAGTTGAGAGTAATTTCAAATTTGGTCAGGCAGGTATGGGAAAACATTACCATTTCACAAATCTTTTCCATTTTCCCAGTTCTGCCCTTCTCAAAAGAAAAGTACCTAGGGGAAGAATAAGTGACTGCTTATATCTAAAATCACTTATGGGTATTTTGTTTTTTGTTTTCCTTTGTGTAATAACTTTTCCCCAGGCCTTGATTTGCTTTCCTTCTGAATATTTTTTTTACCTGACTTAGGCCCATCAAGTGAACTGGTTTCTAGAATTTGAAAAACCATATAAAGAACCCAATGCCTCAACACAATTTTTAATGACTTTCTAGTAAGTTTTCCCTTTTATTATAAAAATATATGGTAAATTTAATATGAAATACAAAGAGAAGAGGAACATCTGGCACAATAGAGTCCCTTGGTCTCTTCCCTTGAAGTTTCAACAATTTGAACAGCTGTAACTCAACAAAGGATTCCTTGCTCAACATACAAACACATCTGAGAGATCCACATCTAGAGGCAGGAAAATGGGAGCAACATGCAAGTCAAGAAGAGAGAAGAGCTGAGAAGAGCCAATGAATGCAGCCATGCAGCATGGAACTCACTGCCATGCTCAACCCAGAAAGGAAGAATCAGGTTGCCACTGGCACTCTCTTCAGCCAGGAGGAGCAAAGAGATTTAGTGAGCATTGCTACAGGAGTTGGCAATACAAGCTGCAGTTGACCCCAGTGACCTGAGCAGGGACACAACACAGCAGTTCAGTCATGGCTGTAAAGCAGTCAGCATTCCAAACAGAGAAACAAGGCCAAGGAGCCTGGTCACCTCCCCCAACCTCCCAGAGCTCACCTCCACTTAGCTCTTTATGTCAGGTTGTATATCACATTATCTGCAAACCCGAGAACTGGTACAACAGAAACACTTTTTCCCTGAGCAAGAAGCACACTCTGTCTAATCCCAGCAATGGATAGAGGCACAGGGGAAACTCAGGTGGTGGAGGTCCACTGGTTACCATTGCTGACAGGTCAAAGAAACAAAGTTGTCATCCAGGTTACCCTAGCTCACCCCACCCTCACACATCACAGCTGCACAGATGGGGGACATGTGGCTGCAGGGGACAGCACTGGAATTTCGTGGATTTGGAGCTCCTCACTCACTGCGTTGCTCTGTAGGGTTGGTCCCATGGGACTTGGGCACTGTGTTAGAGGAGAGGCTTTCTCCTCCCCAGAGAACACAGACCATCTTCCACCACCCCTCAGAGATCTAAAAAGCCAGGGCAGTGGTAAAAAACTTAACCAAAAAAAAATTGATTCAGTCCCACCTACTGGAAAACAACAGAAAGACTTCTTATGCCTAGACAGAAAAGGAATCCATCAAATACCATGAATAACCACAGTAAGGAGGCAGCTCATAAAGAAAACTTTAAAATCTCCAGAAAATAAACTTAAATACATGGAAATATATGATACAAATGACAGAGAATTCAAGACTGCCGTTCTGAAATACTCAATGACAGGCAATAAAAAAACAGATAGGCAGTTTAATAAACTCAGAAACAAAATCAATGGACAAAATGAGTACTTTACCAAAGAGATTGAAACTTTTAAAAAGGACCAAATGGAAATTCTGGAAATGGGAAACTCAATAAAAGAAAAAAACAATGAACTAGCAAGCATACAAAATAGAGCTGACCAGATTAAGGACAGAATTAATGATATACAAGATAAAAATCTAGAAATGATGTAGAAGAAAGAAGAGACTTTAGCACTTAAAAAGTGAAAGGAAAATTGCCCTGGCTGATATGGCTCAGTGGGCTGAGCACCAGGCTGCAACTGAAAGGTCATAGCTTCAATTCCCAATCAGAGCACATGCCTGGGTTACGAGGTCCCCGTGGGGGGTGTGCAAAAGGCAACCACACATTGATGTTTCTCTCCCTCTCTTTCTCCCTCCTTTCCCTTCTCTCTAAAAATATTTTTTTTAAGTGAAAGGAAAATAGAAGATTGTGGCAAAGTAGGTGGGAGCTGAGCCCACTTGCTTATGCATCTAACTGGGGACACTTAGCCAATCTTCTGAAAAACAAGGTGTACAGCCAGCAGAATCTTAGCTGATAGGAGATTTGGAGGCCAAAATGTATGGAGGACATTTCAAAGCAAGTAGTAAGGAGGTTTTATATGCAGACAAAGAAAGCCCCTGGGTGTGGCTCTGGAGACCATGGCTGCCATGGGGATGGCACTGGAGGAGAGCTGGATCAGTGATAGCAGCCTAGTGGCTCCCTCCCTTCTCAGGGTGGGAAATCAGAGACCTTCCCCAGGAGAAACCTGAATACACCTGAGGGGGAAAAGGCAACACACAAGGACAGAGCTGGCAGTGCACCCAAGTTGGGGCAGCGGCCACCAGCAGTGCCAGGGAGTGGGGTAGGGGGGATCCTGGTGACATCTGTAGCTGGAAGAAGAGGTGGGCCATGACTGGCCATGACACAGATAGACTCTGGACTTGCCAGAGAGCTGGAATGTGTGGAAAGCTGGGCAGTGGCTCAGAGTGGCAGTGGCATCCACAGAGACTTTTTCCAAAAGGGGAACTGAGGCACACTGGGTAGGGACCTTGCACATGCAGCTGCCTGGCCAACAAGGAGGGAGGAATGTGGGCACGATTTGCTCCCACTTGGTGCACCTCACAGATTGATCAAAGGTGTGCAAAGCAAGGTGGTTTATTGCTGCCAGCCCAGTGCAACTGTGCAGAATGTAAAGTGCAGACTGCAGAGTGCTCTAAGGGCAGTGGGCTGGAAACTGTGCACCTGTGACTATTGTAGCCCAGACAGAGCCCCCTTCTGTGGCAGAACCACCAGAAAGGGAAAACTGAGCCCAATGCCCCACTACCTGCAGGAGCCAGGAAGATCTGCAAAACCACCCAGCAGGCTTCACAACCAGCAGAGGGCTTCCCCCCCCCCCCCGCCCCCCCAACCTCCCACCAAGAGTAAGATAGTAAGACCTGGAGCTGAGAGAAAACCAGAGACAAATCCAGAAAGAAGTCAGAAGGTGAACACCAACAGCTGAGAAAAATTCCACCTTGCTCTTCATCAGAACTTGCATGTTTTTATTTATTTCTCTTTCTTCTTTTCAGTTTTTTTTAGCTTCTTCTGTTTGTGTGTGTATTTGTTTGTAGGTTTGTTTGTTTTTGCTCCCATTCAATTGCATTTTAATTTTTTTTCTTCCACTTCACTCGTATTCCAAATAACTCCCTACTCTTGGTCTTTTACTTTTTATTCAGATTATATATATTTTATCCTATTATTGCTTTTCTTAATTTTTTACTGTTGTTCAATTGGCAGTCTCCATTTTTCCCCCATTACTCTCCCCTGCCCTGCTCAGCCCCCACCCACAATCCCCCCCACCCTGCTCAATCCTCCCCCTCACCCATTGTCTTTGTCCTTGGGACCTTTATACATGTTCCTGAGCTTCAGACTTCCCCCTCTTTCCCCTATTATCTTCCTCTCACCTCCCCTCTGATTGCTCTAAGTTTGTCCTTTATTTCCATGACTCTAGTTCTATATTGCTCACTTGTTTGTTTTGTTGATTAGGTTCCAAACCCCACGCCACACCCTTCCCTGGTTTTAATCCATCTTGCTATCTTCCTGAGCATTATTACTGTTGTGTAAACTTTATTTTCTCTCACACTACACCATATTCCTATTCCTTAATCTCACTATTTCTCCTCCATCTAACCTCACATAAACCCTCTTATTTCTTAGTCAGCTGTCAGCTCACATTCCTTTTACCCTCTTATAACAGTCTTATTTCCTTTACACCTTTTATAAACAATGCCTAGTTGTGATAGGGGGTTTACGACTTGGGAAAATTTAACTTAAGGTAAATAGTCATAAATCTAGCAAGTAATGTGTATGTTAAGTTTTTGTTTCAGCAACTACAGATAAGGCCCATCCTGGCACCTAAATTTTAAGCAGTTGACCTCCTGGGGCACTGACTGGGGATTACCTCATCTGGAGACTTCTGTACCAGAAGAAGCAAGCGACTACCCTTCCCCCTTGGAGGCAACTGTTGAATTTCAAAGGCTTTCGCTGACACCTTGTTTGCCCTCCCCCAACCCCCTTATAAAAGATCTGGCTGGGAAAGAAAGAGCAAGATGGTTTGTTAGGTTATGAACCCGCCATCTTCTCGGATCGTTGGCCATCTGAATAAAGCGCCTATAAAAGATTCAATCACTGTCATTGCTTATTGGATTTGGTAGTGACAGGCAGCCTGAACACCGGTGTCTTCTAGTTACAGTTGGGCAAAATACCATGGTTATTGCTGTACTTCTCCAATGAAATTCCTATTTGTTCACTATTTGTACTTTAAATTAAATTGAGTATTCTCCCCGTCTTACTCAATTTTGCCTTCCCCCTGACCCGAATCAGTTGGGTAAGGAATTTTATTTCATTTTGTTCCCCTCTCTCAACTGGGGCTTTTACTTAACCCTTATTAGTTCGCTTTCCCCATTCTCTCAAAATCATTTTCTTTACTGTAGACATCTCGTGTTCACTGCTCACTTTTGTACAATATTCTTTTTCCCATTCCACCTTTATTACCCTTCATTCAGTTGTCCTTGCTATGTACCCTGTTGTGGTTTTTCTGCAATTTTGCTCCCATAGGTCCAAAACATTTTCAATGTTACTTCAAGCCCCATAGTATACTCTTCCTTTCCTTTTTTCTTTTTTTAGTGTTTTTAATGTATTTTTTATTGATTATGCTATTACAGTTTTCCCAATTTTTCTCCCTTTATCCCCCCTCCACCCTGCCTCCACAGCCCTCCAGCATTCCCCTTGCCTTAGTTCATGTTCATGGGTTGTACATATAAGTTCTTTGAGTCCTCTGTTTCCTATACCATTTTTATCTCTCCCCATCTATTTTATGCCTACTAATTATGCTTTTTCTTCCCTGTACCCTTTTCCCCCATTCCTCCCTTCCCACTCCCCACTGAAATCCCTCCATGTGATGTCCATTTCTCTGATTCTGTTCCTGTTCTAGTTGTTTGCTTAGTTTATATTTTCATTGTTTTTCTTTTCTTTTAGGTTCATTTGTTGATAGTTGTGAGTTTGTTGTTGTAGCATCCAGCAAACGCGAGAACAAATATCGGAGACTTTCAGGGTATCAAAGATGTTACTTTATTGGCCAAGTTTAACCTGCGCAGAGGCGAACTCTCAAAGTGTCCAGCGACACAGTGCCCACAAGGAGCTGCAAACGAGAGCCGCGCCGAGCACTTACAACTACGTTCTTATATAGGGGCGGGCAAGCAAGCATTATACAGAAGCAGACGTGGCAGTTAGCAATTCACTTACAAAGACCGTGCGCACGGAATTTCAAACCAAGCATTCTTGCATAAGGCGGGAAGGCAGGATGTTTGTTCATTAACCTAGTAATCTCCTGGCTCTAGCTAGCTAGGTTCTTATTTTCTGATTAAAACTACAAAGCATTGCTTATCTAGCCTACCCAGGGGAGAACATCTGCTAGACACAGGATGTTTGCTTAACTGCATTCTGTCTCTTTTATCATTTCTTTTTAGCTACAATGTGGTTCTTGTCTATTAAGGTTAAATTTAGTTCTTAATTTCCTTGTTCCCAACATTCCCCCATTTTCTCTTTGGAGTTGTCAAACCCTTGACTCTTCATCATCAGGAATCATAGTATAGGGTTGGGATAGAACCATTAGCTTTACTACTTCTATTCTTTCTTTAATAAAGGCTATGACCCTGTTTAAAATGTAGGGCCTTATAGTGATTGCTAGCAGGAGTATATCCCAAGGTCCAGTCTACTTTTCTTCTAATTGATTTTCTGGGGATTTTGTCCTCCAAATCTCTATTTGGAGACCCTTTGGCTGCACCCTCCTTTTAGATATACCCACTTTAAATTCTTTTAAAGGACAGTGGACGAAGGTCTCATCTTCTTGTAACTGCTTCCGGCTGGAAAATGGACGTTGTTTTACCCACCCATGGGTCAGGGGTGCCCTGAAAGGGGGGGGGGAGCGGTGCAGCATGGAGGGAGTCCTTCCTGTAAGGGGAGGGACCTTACAGAATCCTGGTCAGTTGGCTATTACCAGGAAGTCGCAGGCTCGGTGTCCAAAGGCTGGCATTACTGGACCGTTGGCATCCTGATTATATTCTGGAGGTGACAGATTTGGAAAGAGTTGGAAGGCACAATTAAATCATAATCATTAAATGACAAAGGCAGGGACTTAAGTAAGGAATGGCTTATCAGGAGGAAGGTGTACAAGGCATGCTATACCTATCTGAAACTTGTGGCCTGCTATACTTCACTCGGGCTGAGGGGAATATGTTAGGATTTCCCTCCTTTCAGATACCTGGGCCCTTTCTGTCCAAGCCATCAAGACAGAAAAGGCAAAATTATTTCTAAAGTGAAGCCCACAGACCGCCCAAACCATTCACCAACCCAACCACTCAGTTCAGCCAAACTGTTGAGTCTCGGGGGTGATGATGAAAATAGGTTCCTTAAGCGAGGTTTATATTCACTCACTCATTCAACCAATTACTCAGGTAATGAAGTCATAGGCATATGCCCTATGAAAACAGAAGAACATACAGGTTAAATTCACACAACAATCCCCAAACCAGTCTCTGTGCCTGTGAGACTGTCTTTTGGGAAGACACTCAATTGCAAGGTCCTTCCTGCAATAACATTTAGCAATGGCAATTTCACAGGTCCTCCATACCTGTAAATTGTACATCTTTGGTGATATTACAAACCCAGTTTCAACTTTCAAGTGAAAACAAACTTTTAAGACAGTTAGCTGCACCATTCTGATGTCCAATACTAAGCATTGTGATTTTCCTTGAACCACAATTTTTCTCCTTAAGATCACCCTCACTTATTACGGGGACTACTTTGAGTCCCGCTTTTAATTTTGACTGTTTGCATAAACACACCAAGAGCTGCCTGGATCACTTATGATCCTTGAGTCTACCTTGCTGGAACTCACACAGGGAGCCTTCAGATTGACTTCTCAGTCCGCCCCCCTGGAGCACAGAAGCAGAGTCACACATTTGCCATCTGGCTTCGCCTGTACCAGTTGTTTCACTTAAATCCTTGAGGCTTCCATTGTGCTTACAGGTTCCTTTTTGGCCATCTTTCATGAAAGCAACCATCGTTCCTTCCCTGGAAAGACTGCCATGAACCACACAACCAACCAAAGTACCAGGCTTTTTCGTGGGCTTATGCTAGCTTCACAAGTCAATCCCAGTTCCTCAGGGCTTTCTGGTGACGACCAGAACCCATACATGCCTCCTTCAGGCGTGACATTCCATTCAAAGTTTCAGTTAACAAAACCACTATTCATGACCGGTCTTATTGGTTTTATGCAAAGAAACCTTATATTATCACTCACTCCTTCAGAATGCCAAATTCTGGAGGGATCAGGTAGGGAGAAAAATACAAAGCGTGAAGGAAAATCCTTTCTCTCCTGATATCCACCAGGCTTCTTAAAACCTTCACTTCCACAGACCTTCTGCAACATTCACAAACCCTTTATTTTATACAGCTTCTGATATCCACCAAGATTGCATTTTTATGCCTTATACCTTCTTTTTATTAACTAACACCACATAATTCCTTTCTAAAACTTTCCTACAGAGTGTGAAGTTTCAACTTTCCCTGGAATTCTCAATTTCCTTTTTAGAGCAGATACAGAGCAAAATCCAAAACACAGAGTTTCCAGAACAGTACACAGGTAGGGGCATTCTCTTGCACAGAGACATGCTTCTTCAGGCCCGGTCTTTTGGCAGAGACATGCTGCTTTGCCCATGGATGAAGCACTTATCAGCCCCAAATGACCCTGCCTGGGACCCGAGTGGCAAAGGCATCCTCCCCAACCAGTTACAGGCAACCTTTCCTAGGTCTTAAAATACAGAAGGTTTCTGATCAGAAACAACACCAATGTTAGAAATCTTGCTTGTTTCCTACAAAACCAGAAAACAACTCAGGTTTCCTTTACTCCAGGTTTAAATCTTTCACATCCTTTACACATAATTTTTACACATCCAGATTTAACCATCAATCTCTTTTAATCCTGGTTCCTTTCCCACACTGGGAAGGACTATACTTAAACTCAGTATTAGACTCAGCATGTGGCACTAATAGTTTGAAAGGTGGCATTTAAGGCTTTCACCATAGCACAGGCTAACTTGTTTATTTCTATATTTAAATAAGTTACCATGGTTGGCATCACAAATATAGTTAAAGACACGTATTCAGCAGGGCTAAAGAGGCTTAAATCACTGATTCAATCAGGTGCAAGGGAGACATCCCGTTGAACCCGGTTAAGTGGGGCTTCTGAGGCAAAAACACCGTCAGTCTTCCCACCCAGAGAACACGGTCCCCTAGAGCTGTTTATTGAAACATAAGAATAAACTGTTATTCCACATATTAGGAGCCATCCTATTGGCAGCTTAACATGGGCATAAGCATAAGATACATCAGTGGTGGTGGTGCAATTCATCTTCACACCTGCTGAGAGCACAAGACAGTTTTTAGTGCAGTTGACAAAAATTACATATTCTTTAGCTGGGGTTACATTAGCAACCTTCAATGAAAACATTTCCCTGTCTTTTATATTTACCACTGGTCTCTAATTATAAATGTCAGAGCAGGCCATTTTCTTTACAATACGCACACTGATCCTTGTCAACTCGCCACTTCTGGCCTTTCTGCGTTCCCCCTTTTCCCTTTCCTTGGGTAGGGGGTTGTTGGGCAGCAATCAGGATCTTGGCGACTTCCTTGGCCCTTCCAATTTCTGGATCATCTCTGTTTACATAAACCTTTTGGGCTATCTCTAGTAGCTTACTTCTATTTTCTCCTTCAAATCCTTCTATTTTTTGTAGTTTCTTTCTGATGTCTGAGGCAGCCTGTGTTACAAAAGCTATATTTATCAGTCTTCGATTCTCTTCTGCCTCAGGGTCTAGGGGAGTATATACTCTATATACCTCCAAAAGTCTCTCTAAGAATGCGGCGGGGGATTCTTCCCTGCCCTGAATAACCTCGCTAACTTTGCTAAAATTGGTAGGTTTCCTTGCTGCTGCCTTGAGTCCCCTGAGTAGAGCCCGGCGATACTGGAGGAGCGCGTCCCTTCCCCCAGTAGTATTAGGGTCCCAAGCAGGGGGTTGAGAGGGGAGGATGTCCTCGATCTCCCTTCTACCAGCTATTGTCTCCCCCTCCTGTCCTAATACAGATTTTTCTGCCTCCCTTATAATACAGTCTCTTTCCTCTGATGTAAAGAGAGTCTGCAAAATCTGCTGACAATCATCCCAAGTTGGCTTGTGAGTCCTAAAAATAGTTTCTAGGAGGGAAATCAATCCCTGGGGCTTCTCAGAAAACGGGGGATTCTGATGCTTCCAATTATACAAATCACTAGTGGAAAAGGGAACATAGATTAACCGTGGGGGTGCCCGCGGTGGGGCATCCGGTGCCGGGGGCGCTTTCCGGAGCGGCAAGATGGTGGCACCTCCTGCGCCCGTTCCATAGCGAGTTCCCCCTCGTATAAGTGGCAGGCTGGAAACTCCACCTATCTCCTGCAAGGAAGAATCAGGCTCCTCCTTCTGGGGATAAGGCGGGGATGCATTCACAGGATCTAAATGGTCCTCCAGCGGCCCTGGTAAGATGGGGTACAGTCTCGACCATCCCAGGGGCCCACCTAATGCGGTGACCGGGGTCTCAGTTCCCCTCCCTTTTGCCTTATTCCCCGCTGATGCTAGGCACACCGCCCGCCTCCCTCTCTGATTTCTACCCTGACATTTCTTGATGTACCGGGGCCGCTCGGTGGCAATGTCGACCCAGACATCTATATAGAGGAACTGATCTGGATGGGGAACCCTGTATACTGTGGCTCGAACAGCAAAAAGGGTGGGCAAGTCAAAAGTCCCCTCCGAGGGCCATCCAACATCAAAGGTGGGCCACTCGAGCTGGCTTAATGTTCTTAAAAATTCCGGATCCGGTGGGGGTCCTCCATACCCTCGTGCTCGCCACTGGAAATCAGAAAAATTCCTTAACAGACAATCAAGTGGGGATCCCGGCACCAACTCCTGTTGGCCCATTCTGATGAGGTCCAGGAGATAGGAGAAGAGACAAATAATACAAACCAACAAGGCGACAGACAAGGCAATATCCCTCACACACGAATTAGGCATGTAATACAGAAGTCAACTTGTGACACAATGTGCAGACAAAACAAGACACAGAACACAGTCACTCGCCCGCCTGGCCTGCCCTCTCGCGAGGTGATGTCGATCTTGGCTAAGGTTGCCGGATCAGAGTCCAGGTTAGACTGCCAACGGTTATGCCGTATGATCTGACACAGGATCCGTAGGTTAGGGCCCTCTCATGCCCCGTAGGTTTCCCTGTGGGGCTACAAACACAGTCATTCATGAGCTCGTTCACTCACACACTCAAATATTTCAATCGCGGTGCGGCGCGGTGCAAAAGGGAATGGAACCTGACGTGACCAGTCACTACTTAATTTCCAAAACCAAATTCCAGGGGCGGCGTCCCGCCTCTGGAGGTCCCTGGGTAGGCTACCGGCAGCGTCCCGCCTACTACCTCAGGGTTATTTGCTCTGGAGCCCAGAAACCAGAAACCAAAAGAGGATCCTCGGTACATACTTACTCAGCTGAGCTGACCGTCTGGTCTCCGAACCGAATCTCCACCTATAAGGGAGATCTCACTGGGGCCTCCAAATGTAGCATCCAGCAAATGCGAGAACAAATATTGGAGACTTTCAGGGTATCACAGATGTTACTTTATTGGCCAAGTTTAACCTGCGCAGGGGCGAACTCTCAAAGTGTCCAGTGACACAGTGCCCACAAGGAGCTGCAAACAAGAGCCGCGCCAAGCGCTTACAACTACGTTCTTATATAGGGGCAGGCAAGCAAGCATTATACAGAAGCAGACGTGGCAGTTAGCAATTCACTTACAAAGACCGTGCGCACGGGAATTTCAAACCAAGCATTCTTGCATAAGGCGGGAAGGCAGGATGTTTGTTCATTAACCTAGTAATCTCCTGGCTCTAGCTAGCTAGGTTCTTATTTTCTGATTAAAACTACAAAGCATTGCTTATCTAGCCTACCCAGGGGAGAGCATCTGCTAGACACAGGATGTTTGCTTAACTGCATTCTGTCTCTTTATCATTTCTTTTTAGCTACAATGTGGTTCTTGTCTATTAAGGTTAAATTTAGTTCTTAATTTCCTTGTTCCCAACAGTTGTCATTTTACCATTCATAGTTTTGATCTTCCTTTTCTTAGATAATTACCTTCAACATTTCATATAATAATGGCTTGGTGATAATGAATTCCTTTAACTTCACATTATCTGGGAAGCATTTTCTCTGCCCTTCTATTCTAAATGAAAGCTTTGCTGGGTAGAGTATTCTTGGATATAGGTCCTTGCCTTTCATGACTTCAAATACTTCTTCTCAGCCCCTCCTTGCTGTAGGAGGGTGCAGCCAGAGGGTCCCCAAAAGAAGGATTTGTAATGGGGTTCAGAACTCAAGGTGTCCAGATTTTAGGATGTCCTCACCCCCCCCACACCCTGAGGTGTGGGTTGGGGGAAGGGACAAATGGAGCAGGGCCATTGAGAGCTGTTTCCTATAGTAACAGCCTTGCAGCTACCCTCTGGCGTGGTCTTTTAACATATCTATGGCCTTTGGCAGGTTACAAAGATATGTTAAATAGCTGTGGCCCTGCTCTGGGCCAGAGGGGAATGGAAGAAACCTTCCCTAGTTACAGCGCCTGGGAGGCAGCTGCCCCTAGTTACAGCTCCTGCACCTGCATGAGAACTTGGAGATGATTGGTTCACGACATGGGGCTGCACCTGCCCAGACCCACAATGGCAGCCCAGTAAAGCTGGAAGAATATAAGTTTTGGCATGTGAGGCCAAGTGTGGGAGGAGTCGGAAATGGGGCTACAGAGGAAGATTGGCACGGGGATTTAAAACCCAGACTTGGCAGCCATTGAGGGGAGAACCACGCGGCTTTAGCAGAGTGGGGACTCCCCCAGCTGCACAAACACCGCCTGTGAGGCAGCCGCTTTCGGTTCCTCCTCTACAGCCTGGCTCGGAGCCCCAGCCGGCTCTGTAGCAGCAGCTACGAGAAGGGGCCACCAGAAAGCGATTCAGGAGCACCGGGGCACTGCCCCTGCCGCCGCAGCCACGGCCGGGCCTCTGCACCCTGCGCCCATGCTCTCATCGCTGGGGCTCAGCCAACCTCGCAGCCACCTGCTCTGGGCCTGGGGCCAGGACACGATGAGCTCCATGCTAGCCCTCCTGGTGCTCCCGCCGCCACTGCCGTCACTCTCCCAGAAAGGGGGATCACTGCCCCCCACTCAGCCATGAAAAGAATCACCATGCTTTAGCTAAAGATCTTGGCAACACAGCTGATGGTGCTGGGAACTGAGGAAGGCCTGCCAGCTGAGCACAAATTACTAGGAAGAACTTAGCTGCCTGAGCCACAGACTTCTATTTCTTTCCCTGAGATATGGTACCCCAGACTGGGCAAAGGGGGAAGGAAGGACTGTGTGTATTTATGGGTGTTTTAAGAGACTTTGGGATTTTGATGAAGACATTAAGTCATTACTTTTAGCCTGTATAACTTGAATAAATAATTCCTTTTCACCAATCTCTAACATGGAGAGGTATAATTCTCTGGCATAGGGAAAGATGAACCTAGTACAGGGGGACCCCACAAGAAACGGGGATCAATTTGGTAGCACTGTGGGACCCTCTTCCCTGGTGGCCAATTTGGGAGGATCATGGGAGACCACATGCACAGTAGCTTTAAAGTAATGCAATTACTTGTACATGCGCAATAAAGCCCACCAAAACTAGCCAGGAAGGATCTGCCCTATAAGAATAGAGTCCCTCCAGCCCATGAAGTCAGTCTCTGCTTGCAGTTGGCCTGCTCCCATGTTCTCTTCTATGAACTCTGGGTGTTCGGTTCAATTCTTTGTCCCAATCACTAAGAACCTGGTTACTGTGCCCACCTGTGACATCGCCTACAAGATTTCTTTTGAGAAATCAGCTGATAGACTAATGGGCACTCCTTTGTAGGTAACTGTCTCTTTTCCCCTTGCTTCTTTTAGGATTTCCTCTTTATATTTAAGCTTGAGTAACTTAATGATGATGTGCCTTGGTGTGTTCCTCTTTGGGTCCAACTTCTTTGGGACTCTCTGGGCTTCCTGGACTTCCTGGAAGTCTATTTCTCTCACTAGATTGAGGAAGTTTTCCTTCATTATTCAAATAAGTTTTCAATTTCTTGCTGTTGTTCTTTTCCTTCTGACACCCCTATAATTCAGATATTGGAGTATTTCAAGTTGTCTCAGAGCTTTGTAAGACTCTTCACTTTTTTGAATTCTTGTTTCTTTGTACTGATCCAGTTGGATGTTTATTTTTTCCTTTTTTCCAAATCATTGCTTTGAGTCCTGGCTTCCTTCCTGTCACTGTTGTTTCCCTGAATATTTTCCTTTATTTCATTTTGGGTATCTTATTTTTTGACCAACCTCAGTCAGATCTGTGAGTATTTTGATTACCAGAGCTTTAAATTCTCCATCAGATAGGTTGGCTATGGCTCATCGTTTAGTTCGCTTTCTGAGGTTATGTACTGTTCTTTCATTTGGGCCATATTTCTTTGTCTTGGGGCAGTTGAGAAGTTATAAGGGGGTGGGGCCTTAGGTATTCACCTGGGCAGGGCAACTCTCTTTGCTGCACTGCAGTGCTGCCTGTGGGGGAGGCACTAGAGAGGGAATAATGCAGCTTGCCTGCTTATCCCTAGCACACTTTCCATTGGACTCTTGTGTGAAACTGGAAGTTTCTCCCAATGTAGCAACTGCTGTATCAACTCTGAGTCTTAGTTACCCCTTAAGTCAACACCGTCTTTGCACCACCATAGCCAGTTCCACCCCCCAGGTCCACCAATTCACCATGGTTTTTCATCGCCAGCCAGCCAGCCAGTGCAGTCCACCACCTCGTTCTGATTGATTTTTTCTTTAATTCCTTGGTTGTCGGAGTTCCATGCAGTTTGATCTTATGGTGATTCTGGTTGTTTATTGATTTTAGATTGGTTGTTATCCTCCTTTTGGTTGTGCAAGGAAGTGAAGGGTTTCTATCAATGCCTCTATCTTGGCCAGAACTCTACTCTTCCTTTTCTTATCCATCTGTTCTCATCGCCTTTCCATGTTTTACTCACATTTTAAATTGTGTTCTTTCCCTATCTTCACCTTGGTTCTATCCCTACTCTTATCAGTTATCCTCCTGCTTCCCACTCAATACTACTTTCTCCTCTTTTAGTCATCTCATATTCCCTTTGTCATATCTTACAATATTTGTAATCTCTCTTAGTTTTCGTTAATCTTTGCTCAATTGTGGTTGAAATTGCTGATAGTAGGAGACTTTCTTTTGCTAGCATAGGTTTGGTTTGTGATAACACTGCTTTGTTAACCAATGCCTGTATAGCAGTGTATAAGGCTAGACAGGAGTTGTGACTACCAGTAAGTCTGCTAAAAGGGAGAACACACCAACAAAAAAAAGCCACCAACAAGTAAAGCCCAAGTACAATAACAGAGCTCACACAAATGGAAAAAAGGGCAACCCTACAGCATCCCAACAAGGAGATCAAAGTGACCGTACCAGTGAGACCTACAGAACTCCTAGCACAGATGTCAACCCCACAAAGACAGGCAGGAAAAGCTGAGCAACCTGAGACACAGGGAAAAAAAAGAGTCACCTAAAGTAGGGAGACAAAGAAAGAACCCCCAACCAAAAGGAAAGGAAGAATCCCCAGTAAAAGAGCTAAATGAAACTGAGGCATGTAATCTATCAGACATAGAACTCAATAAAATGGTTACAAGGATGCTTAAGGAACTCAGTGACAACTATAAGGAATTGAGTGGGAACTATAACAACATGAAAAGTGAAGTAGAAGCTACAAAAAAAGAACCAGGAAGAAATGAAGAATACAATATCTGAAATAAAAAGTTCACTAGAAGGAATCACAAGGAGGCTGGATGAAGCAGAAGACCAAATCAGTGAGCCTGGTAGACAAGGTAGAAAAAAATACCCAAGTAGAGCAACAACATGAAAAAAGACTCAAAAAGTATGAGGCTAGCTTATGGGAACTTCAGGACAACATGAAATGTAATAATATTTGCACTATAGGAATACCAGAAGGAGAAGAAAAGGAGCAAGGTATAGAAATCCTGTTTTAAAAAAGAAACAGAGAACTTTCCCAAGTTGGGGAAGGGAAAAGCCACACAAGTTCAGGAAACACAGAGGGTCCCAATCAAGATGAACCCAAAGAGGCCTACTCCAAACACACATCACAATTAAAGTGCCAAATTTTAAAGACAGAGTGAGAATTTTAAAAGCAGCAAGGGAGAAACAGATAGTAACATACAAGGGAGCCCCAATAATGCTAGCAGCTGATTTCTCAACAGAAACACCACAAGCCAGAGGGGAATGGCAAGAAATATTCCAATAATGAAAAGTAAAGGCTGGCAGTCAAGACTATTCTATCCAGCAAGGCTCTCAATTAAAATAGAAGGTAAAATAAGGAATTTGCCAGACAAAAGAAGGCTAAAGAATACACCTCTTCCAAATCAGCTCCACAGTACATGCTAAAGGAACTGCTATAAGAAGATGAAGGAAAAGAATGAGAGAGGAATACATGTGCAAAAGGAAAAAATAGCAAGAAATATGTACCCATCAATGTATAACCTTAAATGTAAATGAATTAAATGCTCCAATAAAAAGACATAGAGTAGCTGAATAGATAAGAAAACATGACCCACACATATGCTGCCTACAAGAGACCCACCTCAGAATGAAAGACCTATAGTGACTGAAAGTGAAGTGTTGGAAAACTTTTTCCAATCAAATTGGACAAGAAAGAAAGCTGGAGTAGTAATACTTATAACAGACAAAAGTAACTTCAAAACAAAGGCTATGAAAAGAGACAAAGAAAGTAATTTCATAATTCTAAAGGGAATAATCCACCAGGAAACTATAAACATAGTAAACATATATTCACCCAACAGAGGAGCAACCAAATATACAAGGAAAATCTTGGAGGACTTCAAGGAAGATATAGACAGCAACACACTCATAGTAGGGGATTTGAATACCCCATTGTCAATGATGGATAGACTTCCAAACAAAGAATTAACAAGGACATTGTGGCACTGAACACTGCCCTAGATCAAATGGACTTAACTGACACATACAGATTGTTTCACCTCAAAGAAGCAAAATATATGTTCTTTTCAAGTGCACATAGAACATTTTCAAAGATGGGCCACATGATAGGACACAAAACAAGCCTCAACACATTCAAGAAAATTGAAATCATATCAAGCATTTTCTCTGACCACAAGGGACTGCAACTAGATACCAACCTCAAGGAGAAAATTCAAAAACATTCAAGTACATAGAGACTGAAAAACATGTCATTACACAATGAATGGGTAAACAATGAAATCAAGGAAGAAATCAAAAAGTTTCTGGAAACAAATGAAAATAAGCACACAACAACCCAAAACCTATGGGATACAGCAAAGGCATTCCTGAGAGGGAAGTTCATAGCAATATAGGACTACCTGATAAAGATAGAAACATTTCAAATCAGTGACCTAACCCTACATCTACAATAATTAGAGAAACAACAATAAATAAAGCTCAGACTAAGTAGAAGGAAGGAAATAATTAAGATCAAATCATAATGAAATAATACAGAGACTAAAAGAACCTTTAGCCCTGGCTGGTGTAGCTCAGTGGATTGAGAGTGGGCCTGCAAAACAAAGGGTTGCTGGTCTGATTCCCAGTCAGGGCACATGCCTGGGTTGCAGGCCAGGTCCCCAGTAGGGAAAACATGAGAGGCAACCACACATTGCTATTTCTCTCCCTCTCTTTCTCCCTCTCTTTTCTTCTTTCTAAAAATAAATAAATAAAATATTTTAAAAATATATGCATAAATCAATAAATGTAATACACCATACCACATTAACAATACAAAAGACAAAAACCACATGATCGTATCAATAGATGTGGAAACAGCATTTGATAAGGTACAGCATCCACATATGATAAAACACTCCACAAAGTGAGAATAGAAGGAGCATTCCTCAACATAATAAAGGCCATATACAAGAAACCTACAGCCAATATCATACTCAATGGGCAAAAATTAAAAGCTTTCCTACTAAGATGAAGAATAAGACAAGGTTGTCCACTTTCACCACTTCTATTCAACATAGTATTGGAAGTTCTAGCCACAGCTATCAGACAAGAGAAATAAATAAAAGACATCCAAATCTGAAAGGAGGAAGTAAAGCTGTCACTGCTTGCAGATGATATGATACTGTACATAGAAAATCCTATAGACTCTACCAAAAAAACTGCTCAACCTAATACATAAATTTGGCAGAACAGTAGGATATAAAGTCAATATTCAGAAATTGAAGGCATTTTTGTACACCAACAATGAAATATCAGAAGCAAAAATCAGGAAAAAATTTCACTTGCTATAGCAACAAGAAAAGTAAAGTACCTAGGACTAAACCTAAGCAAGTAGGTAAAAGACCTGTACTCAGAAAACTACACAACACTGAAGAAATTAAGGAAGACACAAACAAATGAAAACATATACTGTGTTCATGGATTGGAAGAATTACCATCATCAAAATGTCCATGCTACCCAAAGCAATCTATAGATTCAACACAATCTCTATCTAAATACCAATGATGTATTTCACAGATATAGAACAAATATTTCAAAAATTTATATCAAACCCAAAGAGACCCTGAATAGCCTCAGCAATTTTGAAAAAGAAGAACAAAGTAGGAGAGATCTCAATACCTGATATCAAACTATATTACAAGGCCACTGTAATCCAAACAGTCTGATACTGGAATATGAACAGACACATAGACAACCATGACCTTCAACCATGGAGCCAGGATGACATTAAGCCAAGATGACATGAATCCATTATGACTAAACTAAGTTGATGCATACCAAACCATCACTTGCCTTATTGTAATGGACTGTGCTAGTCTACACATAGAGAATTCTTCAGCCCTCTCCTTATAATAAAAACCTCTGCCACCAATGAGAGGTGGAGATGAGCTTTGCGACATCTTCCAGGAGATGGGCTTTGAGATGTGAGTGCTTCATCTTCCAGATGGCCAGCATCTGCAAATAAACCACTTTCCTTTACATCAACACCTGCCACTCTAGTATTGGCTTTCATAGCAGCAGGCATCTGGACCTGAATTTGGTTATAGTCTCAGAGATCTTATAAATTTGACTCCAAAGGCAAGTGAAGTAAAGGCAAAAATAACTGAATAGTACTATGTCAAACTAAGAACCTTCTGAACATCAAAAGAAGTCACCAATAAAACAAACAAAAAAACCCCAGCCAATCAAATGGGAGAAGGTATTTGCAAACAACAGCTCCAACAAGAGGTTTATATCTAAAATATATAAAGAACTCATACAACTCAATACCAAACAAATAATCCAATTAAAAATTGGGCAGAATACCTGAACAGACACTTCTCCCAAGAATACAAATGGCCAACAGGTATATAAAATATGCAGAAACTCACTAGCTATTAAGGAAATGCAAATCAAAACTACAGTGAGATACCACTCACACCTGTTATAATGGCTATTATCAACAAAATGAGTAATAGCAGTGTTAATAGTTGGGAAGAAAAAGGAAAACTTACTGTTGGTGGGAATGTAAACTGGTATAGCCACTATGGAAACAGTATGGAGGCTCCTCAAAAAATTTAGAACAGAGTTACCATATGACCCATCCCCTCTTCTAGGTATCTTCTTAAAAATTTTGGAAACATTTATTTATTCACAAATATATATGCACACTTATGCTCACTGCAGCATTATTGATAGTGGCCAAGATACAAAAACAACCAAAGTGTTCTATAGATGGCTGGGTAAAGAAGATGTGGTGCATATATACAATGGAATACTACTCAGCCATAAGAAAAGGTGAAATACTGCCATTTGTGACAACATGAATGGACCTTAAGAATATTAAGCTAAGTGAAATGTCAGTCAGAAAAAAGCTAACAACCATGTGATTTCACTCAGATGTGAGATATAAAACTGAAACTCACACCTTTTCAATATGGCTGCAGAGCAGGTGGAAGTTGCACCCACTTGCTCCCAGCCCCAAACCAAAATATACAGCTAAATTACAGAGCCATAAAACTGAAAAACCAATTGGAGGCTAGCTGATCTGAAATTTTATAACCAAGGATTACAGAAGAAACTACATAGAGACTGGTAAGAAAGGTGAAGATGCAGAGATAGCCCCTCCACACAGGTGCTGCAGTGGATGAGAAGCTGAAGGTGTATCATAGATGCAAAACTCCCTACCCCTAGGAGCATAGGGTCTCAACCCCATGCAGGGATCCCCAACCCAGAGCAACAGAGATGGGAAGAGGAACCCATGTGGCATCTGACAGTGGGAATCCCCTACAGTGGGGATTTAGTCCCCCTGTAGACTCAAACTGCATGTTCCCAAGGAAGCACAAGCCTGGGGAGTTTGAGGTCGACCAGGCTGTCCTTGTTGGTTCCTGTGTAGGGGCCCCCCAGCTACATCCAGCAGTAACTTTAAGGAGCCCTCTTTCTTCTGGGGGGGCTTCTGGCAAAAGACCCAGACAGTGACTAAAGTGTGTGGTTTGGGAAACAGAACCAGTTTCCCCTGCCTACAGTGCACAGATGATGCTCCTTTTCCCACCTGTTGAGCCACTAGGCCTGCCATGTCCTGCTGAGTTTGGAAGCACAGGGAAGGTGCTCAGGGCTGAAACTTTCAGCCTTGTTTTGCCAGGTTCAAAGCCTGCATGGACCTTGGACTTTTGGCATTGCCCTGCTGAGGCCAGCTGCATGAAGAGATTGAAGTGTCACATAATGCTAACCCTCAGCCTCATCCTGCTTGGTTCAGCAGCATAGGGGATGAGAGAGCCACAGAGAAGTGGGATTTTGGGGACTGTCTTTTGGAAAGGATTTTGTCCAGAAACCAGGCAAGCAAGGGCTGAGTTGTGTGGCTACATTGCAAAGGAAACAAATACAAGCTCCTTGAGAGTTCATTCCATGCTATCCCAGGAAGAAGTGCCCACTCCCCATCTACAGGCTTATAAACACCACCTGCAAAGGGAGACTGTTTGGATCAGCCTTCTAGATTTCAGATACCAATGTTGGGTGTAATTTTGTAAAGAGAAGGGAGAGCAGCTCAAAGCAGGGATGTTCAAAGTATGAGGCCCTTGGAAGCTATTGTCTGTGACCAGGGTGGAGTACTTGGCCCCCTCCTGCAGGCTGGGCTGCCACAATTGTCAGTGGGAAACCCTTTTGATCTATTTTCATGAGCCCAGGGTAGCTGAGCTTGCTCCTGCAAAGAATATGGCTGTCTAGCCCAACCTGAACTTGCAGTGAGCCCTCCTAGCAGGGAAATAAAATTGGAGACTGGAATAGATTGAGGGATTTGGCTTTGATGCAGGGGCTACTTTCCCCTAATTGAGTGCCTGACTGCATGATCCCCAAGTAAAGGACCCACTACCCCTATCAGGGCTAGCCTGTGCTCATCCTACAGGCTCTCTTTGGAAGGCTCTGGAGGAAGACCAGGCAACCTCAGGGGGAAGTGGAGTAGCTGACAGGTGGAGACGGACATTAGGGAGCTTCAGTCATTTTACAAATCTTCTCCTTGGCTGTAGGCTGGAAGAAACTGACACTTTTACACAGATTGGCTCCTCCCCCCACACTCAGATCTAGTAGATGCAGATACAAACAGTGAACAACATAGTAGCTACAGACTTCTTAGAGTCTGGTTATACACAATGGTTATACACATTGGTTATACACAATGTCTGACAGTGACCTATACCTGACCCCCACCCAACTGGACCCAGAACCAACACAACCAGTGGTGGGCTTCAGACAACAACACAGCTTGACCCAAGTAGCCACACAAGAAGCACATGCAAAGGGGGATTTCTGCAGGCACCAGAACACCCCTGCATCAGGAACAGCCCGGCATGGTATCTCATAAATGATGATCCAGGTTTACCCATATAGTCATTCAGCCTGAAGGATTAATGCCACCCATGAAAGGTCCTATAGTATTCAAGCCTCTACTACAAGAGGGTTGTGCATATAACCCACACAAAAAATTCCTGAAGAACAGAGAACAGGTGATCTCGAAAACTGTCACCAAGCCCAGTAAGACACCTTCATCATAAAATCATCAAAACAAGTCTGGGAATCATAGCAGTCTGCCTAATACACATATAAAACATGGGGAGACAAAAATAAGCCATAAGAAAAGAACAGAAATTCCCAGAAAGAAAATTTTTTTACATATTTTAATGATTATGCAATTACAGTTTTCCACCCCTACCTTTATTGCCCTCCATCCTGCACAACCCCTCCCACCTGCATCTCCCTGCCACTTAGTTCATATCTATGGGTCATACATATAAGTTCTTTGGCTTCCACCTTTCCTATACTATTCTTAACCCCTCCCCCCATCTATTTTCTACCTACCATTTATGCTTCTTATTCCCTGTACCTCTTCACCCATTTTCCCTCTCCCATTGCCCACTGATACCCCTCTATGTGATCTCCATTTCTGTGATTCTGTCCCTGTTCTAGTTGTTTGCTTAGTTCATTTTTGTTCTTGTTTTTGTTTTTGCTTTATGTTCAGTTGTTGATAGTTGTGAATTTGTTGTCATTTTACTGTTCATATTTTTTATCTTCTTCTTTTTAGGTATGTCCCTTTAACATTTCACATAATAATGGCTTGGTGATAATGAACTCCTTTAACTTGATCTTATCTGAGAAGCAATTTATGTGCCCTTCCATTCTAAATGAGAGCTTTGCTGCATAAAGTCCTCTTGGATATAGGTCCTTGTCTCTCAAGACTTCAAATAGTTTTTTCCAGTCCCTTCTTGACTGCAAGTTTTCTTTTGAGAAATCAGCCGAGACTCATGGGAACTCCTTTACAGGTTGTCTCCTTTTTTTCTTGCTGCTTTTAAGATTTTCTACTCTTTAATCTTGGCTAATGTAATTATGATGTGCCGTGGTGTGTTCCTCCTTGGGTCCAACTTCTTTGGGACTCTCTAAGTTTCCTGAACTTCCAGGAAGTCTATTTCCTTTGCCAGATTGGCAAAGTTCTCCTTCATTATGTTTTAAAATAAGTTTTCCATTTCTTGCTCTTCCTCTTCTCCTTCTGACTCCCTTATGATTTAAATGTTTAAAGTTGTCCTGGAGGGTCCTAAATGTGTCCTCATGTTTTTGAATTCTTGTTTCTTCATTCTGTTCTGGTTGAATGTTTGTTTCTTCCTTTTGGTCTGAAGTATTGATATGAGTCCTGGTTTCCTTCGTGTCACTGTTGGTTCCCTGTACATTTTCCTGCATTTCACTTTTTATAGTGTTTTCTCTATTTTACAGACATAATCAACCAATTCTGTGAGCATCCTGATTACCAGTGTTTTGAACTGTGTATCTGATAGGTTAGCAATCTCTTCATTGCTTAGTTGTATTTTTTCTAGAGCTTTGATCTCTTCTTTCATTTGGGTAATATTTTTTTTTGTCTTGTTGCACCTGTTACATAGTAAGGGGCAGAGCTTAGGTGTTCACCAGGGCTAGGTAACCCATGTCACTACCTTGTGGTGCTGTATATGGTGGGTGGGGGAGGTGTCTGATGGGGGAAAATGCCTCTTGTTCAGCTCCCTGTCAGCTTTCAGCAACTTCCTCCATTACCCACAAGCAAATTGGGCCCTTCTGGTGCTGATTCCTAGGTGGGTGGGTTTGTATACATTCTAGAACCTTGTGGGTCTCTCCAACGAACTCTCCTGTAAGGCTAGGAGTTTCTTCTGCTGTCACAATCACCACAGATTGTTTTTGCCAGAGATTTTGAGGCTATGTTTTCCTCCACTGGAACCCTGGGTTGTGTGGTCTGTCTTGCTCCCCAGTTTTTCCTCCCAGTTTATCTGCATACAAATGTGGAACTGCCCACTCTGCCAGCCACAGCCTCACCAGGTCTGCCAGCCACTGCCTTGCCATGAGTCCTCTCCACCCGGCTCCCCATCTCTGCTCCTCCTACCAGTCTAGATGAATGTTTTCTCTTTAACTCCCTAGTTGTCAGACTTCATTAGTTTAATTTTCTGTTAGTTCTGGTTGTTTTTGTTTTGAAATTTGTTGTCTTCCTTTGGTTTAGAAAGAGAATTTTTTAAAATAAATGAAATGGAATAACCATAATAACAGATGCAGGGCTTAAAATAGTGTTTACAGCCCTTGCTAGTGTGGCTCAGTGGATTGAGTGCTGGCCTATGAACCAAAGGGTTGCCAGTTTGATTCCCAGTCAGGGTACATGCCTGGATTGCCAACCAGCTTCCCAGTGGGGGCCATATGAGAGGCAACCACACATTGATATTTCTCTTCCTCTCTTTCTTCCCCCCTTCTCCTCTCTCTAAAAATGTTAGTAAAATCTTTAAAAAAATAAAATAATGTTTATAAAAATGCTCAAGGGCCTTAGGGGGAAAATGTGTACCATAGAGAGAACTTAAAAGAAAAAGAAATAGCTAGCATTAGAAAAGGCACAGAAACCATAAATGGGCCCAGTCAGAAATGAAGAATGCAATAACTGAAATGAAGAATAAACTAGAAGGAATCAAGAACAGGTTAGATGAAACAGAGAATCAAGTCAGTGATTTAAAGGACAAGATAACAGTAAGCACCCAAGTAGAGGAAGAAAAAGAAAATAGAATGAAGAGAATGGACAACCTCATGGAAAATCTAAGGGACCTCTGGGACAACATCAAGCATAAAAACCTCCACACCATAAGGGTAGCAAGAGAAGACAGTGGGCAAGAGATAGAGAACCTGTTTAAAAAAAATAATAGCTGAAAACTTTTCTAACTTGGTAAAGAAAAATATCATACAAGTTCAAAAAGCACAGAGTCTCAATCAAGAGGGACCCCAAGCAACCCATACAAAGACACATAATAATTAAAATAGCAAAGGTTAAAGACCAAGGGAGAATCTTATAGGCAGCAAGAGAGAAATTGTTAGTTACCAACAAGGGAATTCCCATAAGGCTGTCAGCTGATTTCTCAACAGAAATGCTTTAGGTCTGAAGGGATTGGGATGAACTACTCAAAGTAATAAGAACCAAAGACCAGAAACCAAGACTACACTCTCCAGCAAAGCTATTATTTAAAGTTCAAGGTGAAATGACCTTCTCAGAAAGGTATAAGCTAAAGGAGTTCATTATTACAAAACCAGTGTTATAAGAAATGTTAAATGGTCTTCTTTAAGAAGAAGAAGAAAAAGAGGGACAAGTTATAAAGGATATAATGGCAATAATACATACTTATCAATGATAACTTTAAATGTAAGTACATTGCATGCTCCTATCAAAAGCCATAGGTTATGTCTCAGTTGGTTGGACATTGTCCTGCAAAGTTAAAGGTCACTGGCTCAATTCCCAGTGAGAGCACATGTCTGGGTTGCAGGTTTGGTTCCCAGTCAGAGCGCATACAAGAGGCAACTAATTGGTGCTTCTCTCTCATACTGATGTTTCCCTCCCATTCTCCCTCCCTTCCCCTCTCTCTAAAAATAAAACCTTTAAAGAAAAAGATGTAGGGTAGATGGGTGAATAAAAAAAACAAGACCAATATATATGCTACACATGAAACTCTCCTCATAACCAAAGATACATACAGACTAGAGGAATGGAGAAAATTATATGCAAATGGAAATGAAAAAAAATGGTGTAACAATACTTATATCAGACAAATTAGATTTTTAAAAGATTTTATTTATTTATTTTTAGACAGAGGGGGAGGGAGGGAGAAAGAGAAGGAGACAAACATCAATGTGTGATTGCCTCTCATGTGGCCCCCACTGGGGACCTGGCCTGTGCAAACCAGACATATTCCCTGAGTGGGAATCAAACCAGCAACCCTCTGGCTCACAGCCTGTGTTCAATCTACTGGGCCACACAAGACAGGGCCCAGACAAATTAGATTTTTAAAAGACTGCAATAAAAGATAAAGAAGGACATTGCCTAATGATAAAGACATCAATCCAACATAGGAACACCTAAACATATAAAGCAAAACTTGAAGGACATAAAAGAAGAAATTGCAGACTAATGCAACCATTGTGGAAAACAGTATAGAATTTCCTTAGAAATCTAAAAATGCAACTGCCTTTTGATCCAGCAATTCCACTGCTGGGATTATACCCTAAGAATCCTGAAACACTAATTCAAAAGAACCTATGCATCTCAATGTTCATAGCAGCAAAATTTACAATAGCCAAGTGCTGGAAGCAACCTAAGTGCCCATCAGTAAATGAGTGGATCAAAAAACTGGTACATTACACAATGCAATGCAGAAAGAAAAGAGCTCCTACCTTTTGCAACAGCATGGATGGATCTGGGGAGCATTATGGTAAGTGAAATGAGCCAGGTGGTGAAAGAAAAATACCATATGATCACCTATAAGTGGAACCTAATCAACAAAACAAACAAGCAAACAAAATGCAAGCAGAGACACTGAAATAAAGAACAAATTGACAGTAATCAGACAGGGGTGGGGCAAGAGGGATAATGGGAGAAAATAGGGGAAGGGCCATCAAGGAACATGTATAAGGGACACATAGACAAGTCAAGGTTCGAGGGTGGGAGGTGGGGATGGATGGGGTGGGGGGCATGGTAGGGTGAAAATGGAGACAACAGTACTTAAAAAACAATTTTTTTTAAAAAGAAGAAATTGGCAGTAATACAATCATAGTAGGAAGTTTTAATACCCCATTTACATCAATGGATAGATCTTCCAGACAAAAAATAAAGAAATGGTGGCCATAAATGACAAACTAAACAAGATTAATTTAATTGATATCATAAGAGGAGTTTGATTAAAAGCAGAATATATATTCTTTTCAAGTACACATGGAACATTTTCCAAGACAGACCACTTGTTAGAACACAATACCAGTCTCAATAAATTTAAGAAGATTAAAATTAGATCAAGCATCTTCTCTGACCTTAATAATATAAAACTAGAAATTAATACAAAAAAAACTGAAAAAAACACACACAAACACATGAAAGCTAAATAACACATTACTAAACATAAATGGATTAACAATAATCCATTTTAGATCAGTTTTAACCATTTTAATCCATTTTAGATCATTTTAGATCAATTTTGATAATTTTAGATCAATAATCCAATTTAGATCCATTTTAACAATAATCCAATAAGATCAAGGAAGAAATCAAAAGCAACCATGAGATCAATGAAAATAAATACAGAACAACACTAATTCTATGAAACACAGTAAAAAACAGTCTTAAGAGGGAAATTGATAACAATACACACCTACCTCAGAAAACAAGAAAAATCTCAAATAAACAAACTAACTTTATACCTCAAGGAGCTAGAAAAAGAACAACAAACAAATCCCAAAGTGAGCAGGAGAAAAAAATTAATAAAGATTAGTATGGAAATAAATGACATATAGACTAAGAGAAAATACAAAAAAAAATCAATGAAACTAAGAACTGTTTTTTTTCCAAAAGCTTTTAACCAGACTTATCAAAAAAGAGAAAGAGAATGAGAAAACCCAACTAAATAAAATGGGAAATAACAACTGATTTCACAGAAATATAAAGGATTTTAAGAAAAAACTATGAACAATACAGTTATATGCCAACAAATTGAACAATCAGTAAGAAATTAGTAAACACACAATCTTCTAAAACTAAATGAAGAAGAAACAGATATTTTGAACAGACTGATTTCAACTAATAAATCCAAAGATCTAATCAATGAATTCTCAGCAAACAAAAGTCCTGGACAAGATGGTTTCACAGGTAAATTTGCCAAACATTCAAAGAATAACTAATATCTGTACATCTCAAACTATATGAAAAAATTTCAAGAGGATAAAACTCCCAAGTTCATTATATGAAGCTGGCATTATCCTGATTTAAAAACAAATAAAGACACTACAAAAACATTATAGGCAAATATTTCTGATGAACATAGATGCGAAAACCCTCAACAAAATATTAGCAAACCAAATCCAGCACCACATTAATAAGATCAAGTGGGATTTATTCTTCAGATGCGAGGTTAATACAGTATCAAGAAATCAATTAATTATAATACACTACATAAACAAAATGAAAGATAAAAATCACATGATTATATCAATAGATATATAAGCACAAAAAGCTTCTGACAAACTCTATCACCCATTTATAATAAAAAATGCTCAGTCTTGGCTGGTGTGACTCAGTGGATTGAGACCCGACCTATGAACCAGGGGGGTTGCCGGTTTGGTTCCCAATGAGGGCACATGCCTGGGTTGCAGGCCAGGTCCCCAGTAGGGGGAGTGCTGGAGGCAACCACACGTTGATGTTTCTCTCCCTCTGTTTCTCCTTCCCTCCCCTTTTCTCTAAAAATAGATAAATACAATTAAAAAAATAAAACATAAAAAAATAAAAAATGCTCAGAAATGTTAGAATTGATACAAAATACCTCAACATATATAACAAACCCACAGCTAACATTATATTTAACAGAGGAAAACTAAAAGTGTTTTGCTTAAGATCAGACAAAAGTCAGGAATGTTTACTTTTAGCATTCTTATTCAATGTAGTGCTATAAGTCCTAGTCACAACAATCACAAAAGAAAAAGGAATAAAAATCAACCAAATTGGAAAGAAAGAAGTAAAACAGTCATTATTGTAAATGATGTGATACTATATAGAGAAGCCTAAACACTCCACCAAAAACTACTTGAATTGATAAATGACTCCAGTAAAGTAGGATAAAAAAATTAATATACAGAAATTAGTTGCATTTTTGTATACCAATAATAAACTATCAAAAAGGAAAACTAAGAAAAGAATGTTATTTATAATTTCATCAAGAAAAAAACCCTAGAAATAAATTTAACCAAAGTGGTAAAAGACCTGTACTTGGAAAAGTAAATGCACTGGAGAAAGAAAACAAGATAGAAGTGAATGGAAGAATATATAATTTTCATGGTTAAGAAGGATTAACATCAATACATTTTCACACTATCCAGAGCACTCTACAGATTCAATGCAATTTCTATCAAAATACCAATGGTTTATTTTGAAAAAATATAACAAAAATTCAAAAATTTACATGGAGCTACAGAAAGCTCCTAAGGAGCCCAGAAATAAACCCATGTATATATGGCCAATTAATATTTGAGAAAGAAGGCAAGGACACAAAATGGGCCCTGGCTGGTGTAGCTCAGTGGATTGAGCACAGGCTGTGAACCAAAGAGTCACTGGTTCAATTCCCAGTCAAGGCACATGCATGGGTTGCAGGCCAGATTCCCTGTGGGAAGTGTGCAAGAGGCAACCACACATTGATGTTTCTTTCCCTCTCTTTCTCCTTCCTTTCCCTTCTCTCTAAAAATAAATAAATAAAATCTTTAAAAAAAAAGAACACAAAATGGGGGTAAAAAGTCAATTCAATAAATAGTGTTGGAAAAATAAGACAGATACATGCAAAAAATAAAACTAGACCCCCTTCTTCTACCACATACAAGAATAAACTCAAATTGGGTAAAAAGACTTAAATGTAAGACTCAAAACCTTAATAATTTTAGAATACACAGGCAGTTAAGTCTCTGACATTTCTTTTAGCAATATATTTCACAATTTATCTTTTCAGGCTAGGGAATAAAAGGAAAAATAAGGAAAAAAGGGGACTACGTCAAACTAGAATATCTTCTGCACAGCAAAAGAAACCATCAACAAAGCTAAATGACAACCTCCTAAATAGAGAGCATACTTACCAATGATACATCTGATAAAAGGTTTATTTCCAAAATATTTAAAGAACTCATACTACTATAACATCAAAAAAAAAAAATCAGCAGAGAACCTGAATAGACACTTCCCCAAAGAGGACATTTAGAAGGCCAATAGACATATGAAGAGATGCTCAATGTCAATAATAGTCAGAGTATTGTAACACAATAATGTGGCACATCAAAACCACAATGAGATATTACCTCATGCCTTTCAAAATGGCTATTATCAATAAATCCACAAATGACAAATGTTGGCAAAGATGTAGAAATGTAGGTTGGTACAGCCACTATGGAAACAGTATGGAGTACCCTCAAAAATTAAAAATAGATCTGTGTTATGACCCAGTGATTACTCTTCTGAGGATTTATCCAAAGAATCCAAAACATTAATTTGAAAGTATATGTACCACTACATTTTTCACAGCATTATTTATAATAGCCAAGGTATCAAAGCAACCCAAGTGCCCAGCAATAGATGAGTAGTTAAAAAAAAAAAAAAAAGCTGTGTACTCATATATTACATAGCTTTAAATAAGAATGAAATCTTACCATTTGCTTCAGCATGAATGAACCTAGAGGCTATTATGCTTAGTGAAATAAGTCAGTCAGAGAAAGACAAATACCATATGATTTCACTTATATATGAAACCTACAGGACAAAATAAATAAAACTGAAATAAACTCAAGACAGAGAAAGCAAACTGGGGGCTGCCAGAGAGGAGGGTGGTTGGGCAACTGGATGGAAGAGGTATAGAGATTAAGATTTAGGAATTTGCAGTTACAAAATTGTCACAAGGATGTAAGTAAAGCATAAGAAATATAGTCAATAATATTGTGGTTACTATGTATGGTACCAGGTTGGTACTGAAAATACTTTGTAAAGTATATGATTGTCTAACCATTATGCTGTGGTTAGACAAAATAATATTAAGTGTAAACATTAATTGAAATATAAAATTTAAAAAATATATAAAAATACTTCATATTTCAAATTAATTGATATATAAGTAACTCAAGTATAATATTGACTTGTCTCTTTTAGTATAGGCTGGCAAAACCTCTACCACTACAACCCTTTAGAAACTGTGGGATTTCTATAAAACCTTGAGCTTAATCTAAATTTGCATTTATTGGAGATTGAGAAGATGGCAGCAAGGTGGGTGGGAGCAGAACCCAGTTCTCTCTGTGTCCAGCTGGAACACCTAGCTGATCTTCTGAGGAACAGAGTGAACAGCTAGTGGAATCCCAGCTTATATGAAGTTTTGAGGCCAAAAATTGCAGAGGACATCGAAAAACAGACAGTGAGTATATTGTGCTGGGACAGTAAGGTCCCTGGGATCTATGCTGGGACCAAGGCTACTGCGGCCCTGGCTGGCACTGGCCGCAGGATAAAGGGAGGAGAGTTAGATCACCAGCTCCCTCCCCTACCAGAGCAGGGAGGGCAGCCCAGCACCAGGAGGGATATGGATGCTGGAAGTCACTGGGGGGGAATAGAGATGAAGTGGGAGACATAGAGAGGCAGTATACATCTGCTGGGACTGTGGACATTGGCACCAAAGAAACTGAGGTGTCAGGAGACACCTACAGAAAGGAAGAGTTGGGCCATGTTGGACTCTGACATGGATAGTCTCCAGACTGGTTGGAAAGTTGGGCTGTGTGAAAAGCCATGCACTTGTTAAGAATGGTGGGCAGCTGCTTTACAGGAAACTCTTGAGCAGTGGCTGGCTTGCCCCAAGGGTGATTTCAGCAGCATGCACCCAGAGGCTGAGTGGCTGAATGGAAGCACATGCATGGCTTGTCTCATGCTGCGTGCCCAAAGGTTGATTGGAGCCTCGCATCCGAGACTAAGTGGCTGATTGAAACAGTGTGCCCAAGACTGACTCACATGGTGCACAGCTAGTGGCTGATTTGAGCCTGGCAGCTTACAAAGAACATGGGCCAGAGGCCAGGAAACTGTGAATATTGTGGCCCAGACCTGGTCCCCATCCTCTCAAAACTGTAGGAAGGGAGAAAAGTGAAGACCAGCCCCTCTCTTCCTGCAGCATCTAGGAAGACCAGCAGAACTTGCTGAACAGGTTTAAAGTCAGCAGGAAGCTTATATTTTTTCTTTCCTCTATCCTTTTTTTTCCTTTCCCCCAAGTGAGACAATAAGATGTAGAGTTACAAAGCATCCAGAGACAGAAATGAAATGCTCATCAAGAAAATGCTCATCAAGAAAACAAGAGAGGGGGCCCAAATAAACACAATCAGAAAGGAAAGATGAGAGATTACAACCAATGCCACAGAAATACAAAGGATTGTAAGAAATTACTACGAAGAACTGTATGCCAAAAAATCTGAAAACCTAGGTAAAATGAATAAATTTCTAGAAAAATATAGTTTCCAAAACTCAATGTAGAAGAAGCAAAAAGCCTGAGTAGACCAATAACAGCTGATGAAATTTAAGCAGTAATCAAAAAAACTCCCAACACACAAAAGCCCTGGACCAGATGGTGTCACTGGAGAATTTTACAAAGCCTTTAAGGAAGAACTAACCCCTATCCTTCACAGAGTATTCCAAAAAACTTAAGAAGATGGAAGACTTCCAAACTCTTTTTATGAAGCCAGCATCATCCTAATCCCAAAACCAGATAAAGACACAACAAAGAAAAAAACTTCAGGCCAATATCACTGATGAACATAGACGCTAAAATTCTCAGCAAAATATTGGCTAACTGCATCCAGGAATACATTAAAAAGATCATACACCATAATCAAGTGGGATTCATCCCAGGGATGCAAGGATGGTACAATATTTGCAAATCAATAAAAGTTATACATCACATAAACAAAACAAAAATCACATGATCATATCAATAGATGTGGAGAAAGTATTTGATAAGGTACAGCAAAGCCATTTATGATAAAAACACTCAGCAAAGTGGGAAGAGAGGGAGCATTCCTCAACATAATAAAGGCCATATATGAGAGACTGACAGGTAACATCATATTTAATGGCAAAACCTACAATCTTTCCTACTAAGATCAGGAATAAGACAAGATTGTCCACTTTCACCACTTCTATTCAACATAGTATTGAAAGTCCTAGCCACAGCAATCAAACAAGAAAAGTAAATAAAAGGCATCCATATTGGAAAGGAGGAAACAAAACTGTCATTATTTGCAGATGACATGATAGTGTACATAGAAAATCCTATAGACTCCACCAAAAAACTACTTGACCTGATAAATGAATTTGACAAAACAGTGGGATACAAAGTCATTATTCAGAAATCAATAGCGTTTTTGTACACCAACAATGAAATATCAGAAACAGAAATCAGAAAAAAAAATCCCACTTGACATAGTAACAAGAAAAAAACTACCTAGGAATAAACCTAAGCAAGGAGGCAAAAGGCCTATACTAAAAAAACTACACAACACTGAAGAAATAAAGGAAGACACAAACAAATGGACACATTTACTGTGTTCATGGATCAGAAGAATTAGCATCATCAAAATGTCCATATTACCCAAAGCAATTTATAGATTCAATGCAATACCTTATTAAAGTACCAATGGTATATTTCACAGATATAGAACAAGCACTTCAAAAGTGTATATGGAATCATAAGTGACCCTGAATAACTGAAGCAATTTTCAGAAAGAACAGCAATGTAGAAGGGATCTTAATGCCTGATAGCAAACTATATTACAAGCCTACTGTAATCTAGACAGCCTGGTACTGGCATAATAACAGACACATAGACCAATGGAACAGAATAGAAAGTCCAGAAATAAACCCACATCTCTATGGTCAATTAATATCCAACAAAATTTATTCTGCAGGGGGCAGCAGAATAAAATGGAGTAAAATAGCCTCTTCAACAAATGGTGTTAGGAGAGCTGGACAGCTACATGCAAAAAAATGAAACTCAAGCACCATTTACACTGTACACAAAAATAAACTCAAGGTGGATAAAAGATTCAAATATAAGTTGTAACACCATAAAAGTCCTAGAGGAGAATGTAGGCAGGAAAATCTCAGATATTTCATGCAGCAATACTTTCACTGATATGTCCCCTAGAGCAAGGGACATAAAGGAAAGAATAAACAAAAGGGATCTCATCAAAATAAAAAGCTTCTGCATGGCTAAAGAAAATGGCATTAAAATGAATAGAGAACCAAGCATATGGGAAAACATATTTGCCAATGATACCTCGGACAAGGGTTTGATCTCCAAAATATATAAAGAACTCACACAACTCCACTCTAAGAAGGCAAGCAACCCATTTAAAAAATGGGCAAAGGACTTGAACAGCCACTTCTCCAAGGAGGACATACAGTGGGTCCAGAGACATATGAAATGATGCTCAGTATTGCTAGCTATAAGAGATATACAAACTAAAACCACAGTGAGATACCACTTCACACCACTGAGAATGGCCATCATAAACAAAGCAACAAACAACAAGTGTTGGAGAGATTGTAAAGAAAAGGGAACCCTAGTGCATTGTTGGTGGGATTGCAGACTGGTGCAACCACTATGGAAAACAGTATAGAATTTCCTCAGAAAACTAAAAATGGATCTGTCTTTTGACCCAGCAATTCCACTGCTAGGATTATATCCTAAGAACCCTGAAGCACCAATCCAAAAGAACCTATGCACCCCAATGTTCATAGCAGCATAATTTACAATAGCCAAGTGCTGGAAGCAACCAAAGTGTCCATCAGTAAACGATGGATCAAAAAACTGTGCTACAATTACACAATGGAATTCTATGCAGCAGAGAGAAAGAAGGAATTCCTACCCTTTGTGACAGCATGGATGGAACTGGAGAGCATTATGCTAAGTGAAATAAGCCAGGTAGTGAAAGACAAATACCATATGACCTCACCTTTAACTGGAACCTAATCAACAAAATGAACAAGCAAGCAAAATATAACCAAAGACATTGAAATTGAGAACAAGCTGGCAGTGACCAGAGGGGAGAGGGGAAGGAATAATGGGAAAAAAGAGTGAAGGCTTTACAGGAACAACTATAAAGGACACATGGACAATAACAAGGTGGGGTGGAAACAGGGGAAGGAGGTGGAGAGGGCTGGGGTGGTGATGAGGGGTGTGAGGAAGGCAGAAAACTGTACTTGAACAACAATAAAAAATTTTACAAAAAATAAAATAGATGAAACAAAAATAGTGTAACTTCAAATTGAAATTATATATTTCATAGATAAATGTGTATTTAGAAAAAAAAACTTTATGCCTCTAAATGTACCCAGTATAAAACTGAAAAATGGAATGAATCACAATTATAGTCAAAATTTTAAAAAAGATAAAATTAATATAAAAAGAGTAGAGAGTATAAACAGAACCGCTACTTCAAAATGGTGACTAAAATAAACTTTGAGGTGTCTAATAAAAAGAGAAAGAGAAATGATACAGAAATATTATATTCTGAATATGAAAGAAGTTTCCAATCTGGATTTGGAGGGGATTAAAATAAGGAAAAGGTAAACTTATATGCAATCCCATGGCAATATATTTTTAACTCTCTAGCAAAATATACCATGATAAATTATAAATAGAAACAAGCATTAGAGGAAATCAATTAAGGTCTAGCACCACTCAGCCTTCAGATCCCTGATTACTTATCCCCGCAGTTATTCTCCCCCATCCACCCCACAAATCCCATCACTCCTCCTGGCATCCAACCTCAAGAGCACACCGACCCCGTTTACTCCATCAACTGACCGCTCCCACCTCTGACCTAAGTGCTCATCGCAGACAATTAAAGATGCTTCTTCATCAGGCCTGCATAGTCCTATCCTTGCACTCACCCACTCCTCACCTACGATCTTGCAGGATAGTGATCAATTGCCTGAAACAGAGACTAAAGCCACTATAATTAAAATGGCCCCTGGTCCCTGCGGGATTTCTTTAGGGGGCCCCCTTTGGAGTATGCATGTGCAGCAAGGGTTCTGGGGCTAAATCTTCCCTCTCCACATGCCTTGGACTTGGCGCCAGTATGACAGTACCTATGTAGTCAGTCACTCAGGCAGTGGGTGACCATACTGAAGTGATGTGGAGTCTGTGTCGCTAAGGGTTGTCAGGCGAAAAGTGGAATAGAGTCCCTGAAACTAAGCTGGGAAACAACTACAGCCCACAACCCCAAACCACCTCAGGTCTTTCCCTGTGGGTTCCCTGGATTCAAAACACTATCAACCACCAAGATCTAATCAGCAATTTTAAAACACTCATCCCAAAACACCAGAATATGCATGTGCTAAGATATACGAAAAACTGAAACATGAATCTTATCAAACTTAGCCTTTTAATAGAACTGAAATCATACAGAGTATACTATTTGAATAGAGCAGAATCAAACCAGAAATCAATAATAGACAACAGGAAATTAACACTTGGGAATTAGGCAACACAATTCTAAATAATTCATGGGTCAAAGAGGAAGTCTAAAGGAAATTTTAAAATACACTCAAATGACTGAAAGTAAAAACACAACATATCAAAATTTATAGGTTGCTGCTATAGCAGTAGTGAAAGGAAATTTCATACTGCTGAAAGTTTACATTGGAAAGGAAGAAAATTCTCAAATCAAAAGTAGGGGGCGCACAAGAGGCAACCACACCTTGATGTTTCTGTTCCTCTCTTTCTCCCTCCCTTCCCCTCTCTCTAAAAATAAAAAAAAATGTTAGGGTGGTTAGTGACACAGGCTGTGATAGAATTCACAAAGATGAGAAAGTGTAGAGAGTAAAGTTTTTTATTTGGTCTCCAAGAGCAGGGGAAGGGCTTGGAGTGGAGAGTGTCCTGAGCAGTCAATTAGTCCCTGAGGCCCAACCACCCTGTTCACCACTGTTATATAGTTCCAGTGAATAAACTGAGTGATTATGCCCATGAGATCTCTTGTCTGTTCTGATATACTCTTTCCTATAAGTAAGGCCACCTTGTGGTGGTATCCACTGCTCCAGCACCAAAGAATGACACAGAGAACATACCAATATCCTATACTTTTAAACACAGTTTAGTTCACATAGTTATACATGCAGGATTAATAATGGACATAACATCATCAACATCACTCTATAAGAGGGTAACAAACCTGAAGTCCAAGAGTCCAAGTACAGCAGTGGTTCAAAATTTTAATCTTATTTTTAACAAATATATATAAATAATTCTATACTATGAATAAGTAGTATTTATTTCAGATATAGAATAGGTTAAATCAATGTAATCAATTAATGAAATCCATCATATTATGATATAACATGATCATAGCAACTGATGCAGATGAGACATTTAATGAAAATCCAACACTCAATTATAATTTTTAACTGTCACAAATTAGAAAAAGTAAACTTTGTAACTTTATAAATAGTAAATTTGTAACTTTATAAATATTACAGGTAACATTAAATTATGAAAGCCTGACTGCATTTCCTGTAAGTGTGGGAACACCACAAATATGTTTGCTCTCACCACTCTGTCAATATAAGAAATATCCAAACTTCTGAAGAATTTTTATGACTTTATTTGAGCTAAGCTGATGACAATTTCTAGAAAGCAAAACCTCAATGGATTGAGAAAATGCTCTAAAGAATGGTGTTTTACATCTTATTCTATATGCGAAGGAGGAGGGGTATGGATGGTTACATGAAATCCACTGGAGATAGATTAAGGGGAATGGGAGAAAGCAAAGCAAGGGAATCTCTGGGATTGGATAAAAAGAAAAACAGAGCAATACATACTTTTTTAACATACTTTTTTACATACTGGTGGGTACAGAATAGTCAGTAATTAATATTTAAAAGACATAAAGATGGTATTTGAGGAACAAAATAACAATGAGGGATTCTGTGGTCTGGTGATCTGGTGCCAGGTTGTACTCTTAAGAGTTCTGAACAAAATGGGATTATTCTTGCATTCCAAAGATATGTTATCTTTGATGCAAAAATACAATAGACAGGCTCAGTTAAGGTAAAGGTTGACCTTTGTCAAGGAAGCTCTAGGCCTAGGATGTGACTACCTTCCATGACTCACTTTTGGTTAGGAATTTTTATGTTCAGACCATCCTGTGTGGTTAGTTTGCTCTCTTATTTCATAAGGCCCACCATAAAGGCCTTCCCTAAACTTATAGGTTCTTTTTGTCTATGACTGTTATTCTACCATCATTGGAAGACCCAGTCAATTTAATAATTCTTGAAACAGAAGAATAAAGTGGGATGAATCGTTCAACCAAATTTTAGACTTATTATATAGCTACAGTAATCAAGACAGTGTGGATAGGCAGAGGGATAGACAGCTCAAAGTGCTCAGAAATAGTACACAAGAAGAGCCAACTGATTTTTGAAAAAGATGCAAAAGCAATTCAATGGTGGAGGGAAAGTCTTTCAAATAAATGATTTTAAAACTGTGATACTCTGATTTTTTTTAATAAGAAATATATATTTGGTCTTTTTGGCTATTCCTATCACAGAGATCCTAAACCCTCAGAATTTCTTGAGTGATGAGAGCAATAAAGATGTCTTTTGTTGTGTGAGTGAGGTGACTTTTAGAAAGCAACTAAGGACTTCCGGCCAAGATGGAGGTGTAGGTAGATACACTTTTCCTCCTTGAAAAACCAAGAGAAGGACCACAACAAATTTAAAAATACACACAAAAAAACAACCAGAACTGCCAGAAAATTGAACCATGTGGAAGTCCAACAACCAAAGAGTTAAAGAAGGAACATTCATCCAGACTGGTAGGAGGGGTGAAAATGAGCAGCTGGGGCAGTAAGGACTCACAGCAATGTGGCATCTGGTGGACTGAGAGGACCCACATCTGTGTGCAGATAAACTGGGAGGAACAACAGGGGAGTGAGACAGACTGCACAACCCAGGGTTCCAGCATGGGGAAATAAAGCCTCAAAACCTTTAACTGTAAAATCCTGTAGGGGTTTCTGTGTCAGGAGAAACTCCCAGTCTCACAGGAGAGTTCGTTGGAGAGACCCACAGGATCCTAGAATGTACACAAACTCACTCACTGGAGAATCAACACCAGAAGGGCCTACTTTGCTTGTGGGTAGCGGGGAAGCAACTGAAAGCCAGTGGACAGCACAGCCAAGGAAACAGCATTGTTCCCCATCACACCCCTCCCCGACATAAGTGACACAATGCACCAATATGGGTTGCCTAGCCCTGGCGAATACCTAAGGCTTCGCCCCTTACTATGTAACAGACACGTCAAGACAAAAAAAAAAAATGGCCCAAATGAAAGAACAGATCAAAGCTCCAGAAAAAATACAACTAAGTGATGAAGAGATAATAACCTATCAGATGCAGAGTTCAAAACACTGGTGGTCATCAGTCCGCCAGATCTAACTGACATTTATAAATTAATTCATTCAACAACAGCAGAATACACATTGCTCTTAAGCTCACATGGAGCATTCATCAAGACAGACCACATTATAAGCAATTAAACATGTCTTAATGAATTTAAAGTAATACAAACCATACAAAGTATATTTTCAAACAACAGTGAAATTAAGCTGGAAATCATTAATAGAAATGAGCTGTGAAATCCCAAAATGTTCAGAGAATTACCAACACACTTCTAGATAATAAATGCATAAAAAAATAAATCTCAGAGACAGTGTCCATAGGCCTGATTCCACAGCTGCTGTGACTGAGTCCATGGCCTTAGTGAATACATTATGGTGGAGAAGGTGAAGAGGGGCCCCCACACCACAGACTGGTGAAGGGCAAGTTGGGCAGCCACAGCAGAAGTGCCTGAGAAACTAGCTCCATCCCCCAGTAATAGTGGAGCAGGCTGCAGTAGCAGAAGCAGCAAAGCCTCTATGGCCACCTGAGCACAGCATGACAGTGCCAGTGTCTACAAGAATAAAGATAGTAGCATGGTGGGCTCAAGGACCCAGTACCTTCCCCCACCTGCCTCATCTTCTTACAACAATGATGGTGCCTTGAGAGCCAGGTGAGCCAGAAATTGTGAGAGCACCCACTACCCTGGCCACTCAGGTGGCAGCACACACCACAAAGATTCTTTTTTATTTTTTATGCTGTTACACTTGTCCCAGATTTTCTCCCTTCACCCCTCCACCCAACACACCACCCACTTCTACAGGCAATACCTCACTGTTGTCCATGTCCATGTACCACAAAGATTCTGACAACAAAACACCAGAAAACCTGAAGAAGCAAGTAGTGCAGATAAGGGAAAATAAAAACAAATAAACAACCAACATTACACTCACTTATGGTGGTAAGCATGCAACTGAGTACACAGACATCAAATTCTAATTTTGTACACTTAAAATTTATAAAACGTTACTTCAATAAAAAAGCTGCAAGAGAAATTTAAAAAATATTTTAAATTAAATAATAATGAAAATGTAACTCATCAAAATTTATGAAATGCAGCAAAGTAGTATTTAAAAGAAAATTTATGATATTGAATGCACAGAAGAGAAGAAAAACTAAAATAAATCATCTAAATTTTCACCTTAGGAAATTAGAGAAAGATCAAGATAAAACTAAAGCCAGTAGAAGAAAATAAATAATAATTAGCACAGAAATCAATAAGATTGAAACACAAATAAATAGAAAAAATCAATAAAACAAAAAGATGATTTATTTGAAAAGATCAATAGAACTGAATAAACTCTAACCAGACTAACCAAAAAAAGAGAGAGGATAATATTACAACAGAAATAAAAGACAACATTACTACTGATCTCATGGATATTAAAATGACCCAAAAAACCCCAAATGTTTTAAAAGAATTAAAATTTTTTGAGCAGTTTTAGTTTTACAGCAAAAATAAAAGTACAGAAATTTCTCATATACTTCCAGATTTCATGCATGCATACCTTCCCCCTATTATTAACATTCTCCCCAGGAATTTTAAATGTTATAATTGATAAACCTATATTGACATATAGTCACACAAAGTCCATAGTTGACATCAGGTTTTACTCTTGGCATTGTACATTTTATGGATTTGGACAACATTAGTATGGTACCCTCTGTGAAAATCCTCTGTGCTCTGCCTATTTATCTCCTCCCCAACTCTAACCTAGTGCAATGACTGGTCTTTTCTCAGCCTTCATACTTTTGCCTTTTCTAGAATGTCATATACTTGAAATCACACTATGTAGCATTTGGCCTCTTTCATTTAGTAATATGCATTCCTCCATTTCATTTCAAGCCTTGATAGCTTATTTCTATTTAGTACCAAATAATATTTCATTGTCTGGATGCACCACAGCTTATTTATGCATCACCTACTGAAGGGCATTTTGGCTGCTTCCAAGTTTTGGCAATTATGAATAAAGCTGCTATAAATGTCCATGTGAAGGTTTTTAAAGTATACTTTATTGATTATGCTATTACAGTTGTCCCAATTTTCCCCCTTTACCCCCCCTCTTCCCTGCACACCCCAACCCTCCTGCATTCCTCCCCCCTTAGTTCATGTTCATGGGTTGTACATATAAGTTCTTTGAGTTCTCTATTTCCTATACCATTTTTGATCTTCCCCATCTATTTTATGCCTACCAATTATGCTTCTTATTCCCTGTACATTTCCCCCCCATTATTCCCCTCCCCTTCCCCACTGAAAAATCTCCATGTGATGTCCATTTCTCTGATTCTGTTCCTGTTCTAGTTGTGTGCTTAGTGTTTCTTTTCATTGTTTGTTTGTTTGCTTTTTTAGGTTCAGTTGTTGATAGTCGTGAGTTTGTTGTCATTTTACTGTTCATAGTTTTTGATCTTCTTCTATTCCTTAGATAAGTTCCTTTAACATTTCATATAATAAGGGCTTAATGATAATGAATGCCTTTAACTTGACCTTACCCCACACTGGTCCCAGGGACCTTATTGTCCTGAAGCACTCTCCTTGCCATCTGATTTTTCAATGTCCTCTACAGTTTTGGCCTCCAGTATTCATCTATGCTGGGATACCATTGGCTGTTCGCTCTGTTTCTCAGAAGATAGGTTAGGTGTTCTACCCGTGTGTAGGGGGAAGTGGACTCCAATCCCATCTATCTCACCACCATCTTCCAACTGTCTTTATATCTTTCTGATTCTTAATTGATATAACAATAACATTTTTCCCAAATGATAATAGCAATAAAAATTTAGTGATTTTATCCTATGGATAAATGAAATGAATGACAGCAATGTTATAAAGGACAGAGGAAGAAACTGAAACACTCTCTTATAAGGTACTTGCACTATCTTTGAACTGGTTTTTTATTATATGAAAGAAGACAATTTACTCATAAACGCATTTTACAAACTCAAAGCAATCACTAAACACTGTCTTTAAAGATAAGCATAATTGATATACTAAAAAGGAAATGGAGCCCCAGCTGTTGTGGCTCAGTGGATTAAGTGCCAGCCTGTGAACTGAAAGGTCACCAGTTCAATACCCAGGCAGGGCACCTGCCTGGGTTGTGGGACCAGGTCCCTCATTGGGGACATGCAACTGATTAATGTATCTCTCAAACATCAATGTTTCTCTCCCTTTCTCCTTCCCTTTCCCTCTCTCTAAAAATAAATTAATAAAACCTTTTAAAAAGGAAATGGAATTATATAAATAGGTTAATTAAACCAGAGAAAGCAAAAAAAAGTAGAAGACAAAAAAAAGAACACAGGCAACAAATAGAAAGCAAATATGGTAGATATTAACCCAACTATATCAATAATGACTCTAAACATCAATGGTCTAAATCAACCTATTAAAAGACAGATAGTGTTAAAGTGGATAAAAAAAATAAGACTCAAGTCAATTATATGTTGTCTACCCACTTTATATATAAAGAAACCCACTTTATATATAAAGACACAGATAGAGTAACAGTGATGGAGAAGTATGTAGCATGGTAATGCTAGTCAAAAGAAAGCTGGAGTAGCTGTTTTAATTTGAGACAAAGCAGAGTAATAAAATTATCAGGGATAAAGGAGTGTTAAAAAATGATAAAAGAGCCAACCATCCAAGAAGATATAACTTGTAACATCAATGAATGTACACATAATTACTCCCAAGAAAATGTAGCTCTCTTCAGTCAAAAGGCAAGGAAGAGGACAGCCCTGAAAGACAGAAACATTTTGACCATACCTACCAAAGAGTGGGCAGGTTATAAATAACAGAAGTTCATTGCTAATGTTCTGGAGGCTGAAAAGTCAAAGGTCAAAGTGCCAGAGTGGTTGTCTTTCGATAAGGGTTCTCTTCTTGGTTCCTAGCCAGCACTTTTTCTGCTGTGTTCTTGCATAGTGGATGGGTGATACAGATTTCTCTGGCACCTCTTTTAGAATAAGGCACTAATTGCTTCCATGAGGGTTCCACCATCATAACTTAAACACCTCCCAAAGTCCCATTTCCTAATATAGTCATCTCTGTGCATTAGCATTTCAACAAATTTTGGGAGGTCACAATCAGGGGTGTCCAACCAGCAGCCCATGGGCCACATGTGTCCCGGACTGGCTATGAATGCAGCCCAACACAAAATCATAAATGTACTTAAAACTTTTTTGTGTGTGTTCATCAGTTTCTGTTAGTGTTTGTGTATTTAATGTGTGTCCCAAGACAGCTCTTCTTCTTCCAGTGTGGCCCAGAGATGCCAAAAGGTCAGACATCCCTGATTCTAGATCATAACACTACCTTCCTCTAGGTAAACACCACAAAAAAAATCTTTGCCCCTTACTATCACCAGGTGCTGAGGCTCAGAAAATATGGGTAGAACCTTGATTTTTCAACCTTGCCCTCCAATAACAAGACAACATTCAATTTCTTTCCTACCAAGGGCTGTGGCCTCAGAGACACAGGTCACATAAGCACCACTCTTACAGCCACTTACATGGTGTGTATGGGGTATTTCTATCTAAAACTGTGCCTTCTTACTATAATGCAAATTCCTCAGTATATTTTTCTAAATGGCAGTCATACCAAGAACACTTGGAAATTACAATGTCCACTTTTGCAGAACTTTATTGTTTATTTTTTAAGATTTTATTTATTTTTAGAGAGAGGAAAGGTAGGGAGAAAAAGAGGGAGGGAAATAGTGATGCATGAGAGAAACACTGCTTGGTTGCCTCTTGCAAAAACAGAGTCTGGGACCAGGACCACAATCCAGGCATGTGCCCTGAGCAGAATAACAACGGTAACCTTTCTGTTTGTGGGACAATGCCCAACCTACTGAGCCACACCAGTCAGAGCAGAAATGTATCTATTTCTTTCTAATTGTCCAATTTGTTGACACATGTTCACATTTTCTTATAATATTTTGTATTTCTGTGGTATCAGATGTTATTTCACCATTTTCATTCTTTTTTTTTATAATTGTTGTTCTATTAAAGTTGTCCACATTTTCCCGTTGCTCTCCCCTACTCTACATACCCCCCTGCACAGTCAATCACCACCCTGTTGTCTATGTCCATGGGTCCTTTATACATTTTCCTTGACTAGACCCTTCCAATTCTTTCCCTCATTACCCCTCTTCTCCTGCTCTCTGGTCACTGTCAGTCTGTTTCTTGTTTCCATGCCTCTGGTTCTATTTTGCTCATTTGTGTGTTTTTTTGTTGATTAGGTTTCACTTATAGGTGAGACCATATGGAATTTGTCTTTTGCTGCCTGGCTTATTTCACTTGGCATACTACTCTCCAGTTCCATCCAGCTGACTCAAAGGACAGGAATTCCTTCTTTCTATCTGCTATAAGTATTCCGTTGTATAAATGCACCACTGTTTTTTATCCACTCATTTACTGATGGGCACTTAGGCAGTTTCCAGCACTTGACTATTGTGTATAACGCTGGTATGAATATTGGGGTGCATAGGTTCTTTTATATTTGTGTTTCAGGATTCTTGGGGTATAATTCCAACTGTGGGATCACTGTATCATAAAGCTCCTGAGGAAATTCCATACTGTTTACCACAGCAGTTGTGCCAGTCTGCATTCCCATCATCAACTGTGCACTAGGATTCCTTTTTCTCCACATACTCACCAAACTTGTTTGAGTTATTAATGATGGCCATTCTGAGGTGATATCTCATTGCGGTTTGTTCAGAACCACCCTGCCTGGTTTCAGAAGCTGTAAACCCCCATGGCTAAGGCTGAGTAAGAGACCTTGGGACCATAAGCCACTCAGGAGACTAAGCTTATCTTCCTGGCAGGAGCAACACCTCTGCCCTCTTTTACTTCATCCTGCTTGGCCCTGGGCAGATGACTGCTTAGCCAATGATGGGTAAGATTCCTCAAGCGAGGGATGACCTAAGACAGCCACAGTCATGATGGGGCCATCAGGGGAGGACTTGGGAGACTATAGAAAAAGGGGGTGATGGACCCTCACTCCTTGGCTTTGACATAGCCTGAGTCCTCATTCTGTCTGTAAGTAGTCTCCTAATCTCTTGGCCACCTTACTTTCCCCACCTGACATAAGCCTAAAACAATGCCAGAGGTGGGTGTGGCCCTGTGCTGGAATGGGTGGTTTCCTGGGGCAATCAGGCCTAAGAAAAGAATGCATAAAATCCTGTGTAACCTCCTTTGCTAAGAATGCCCTCAATTTAAATGACAAGGATCCAGGCATAAAATGAGTTTGTTTCCCAAAGTTTTACCGCCCTTTGGCTATCCAACCCTGACTCAGAATAAGCCCTCATAGTACTTTGAATATTATCTATTGTTTGATCCTTACTGCCTGATAATGATTGATGAGCTTTACATATATGCCCTGTATTCCTATGCAAATTAAACCCAATGAAAGCCCATTGAGGAACAGGCTCAAGGCTCTTCTCCTTTAAGAGACTGGCCACCTTTCCTCCCCAAGCAGATCACATCTTGATAGATTTATTCTCATCTGTAGCAGGGGCTGGGGGAGGGGAGGGGTGCTCTGAGAGTGGAGCCTCCTCCCCCACAGTGGTTTTGATTTGCATTTCTGTGATGTCTAGTGATGCTGAGCATTCTTTCATATGTCTTTCATATGTTATCAGTATGTCCTCCTCGGAGAAGTGTCTGTTCAGATCCTTTGCCCATTTTTTAATTGGATTGTTTGTCTTCCTGATGTTGAATTGTATTAGTTCTTTACAGATTTTGGAGATCAAACTTTTGTTTAAGGTATCATTTTCAAATGTGTTTTCCCATACAGTTGAAAGGTTCCCTTTTCATTTTGCTGGTGTTGTCTTTAGCCATGCAGAAACTTTTTAAGTTGATGTAGTCCCATTTGTTTATTCTTTCCATTATATCCTTTGTCCTAGGGAATGTATGGGCAAAAATAATGCTGTGTGGGATATCTGAAATTTTACTGCCTATGTTTTTTCTCTAGGACTTTTATGATGACATGGCTTATTTTTAAGTCTTTTATCCATCTTGAGTTTCTTCTGGTGTATGGTGTAAGTTGGTGGTCTAATTTCTTTGTTTAGCATGTACCTTTCCAGATTTCCCAAAACCATTTATTGAAGAGGCTATTTTTACTTTATTGTATGCTCCTGCCCCCTTTGTTAAATATTAATTGACCATAGAGACATGGGTTTATTTCTGGGCTCTCTAATTTGTGTCTGTTCTTAGGCCAGTACCAGACTATTTTAATTACAGTGACTTTTTAATATAGTTTGATATTAGGTATTGTAATCACTTCTACTTTGCTCTTTCTCAAAATTGCTGAGGCTATTTGGGGTCATTTATGGTCCCATATAAATTTTTTAAAATTTTATTTATTTATTTTTTAGAGAGGGAAGGGAGGGAGAAAGAGAGAGAGAGAGAGAAACATCAATGTGCAGTTGCTGGGGGTCATGGCCTGCAACACAGGCATGTGCCCTGACTGGGAATCAAACCTGCGATGCTTTGGTTCGCAGCCCGCGCTCAATCCACTGAGCTATGCCAGCCAGGGCTTGTCCCATATAAATTTTTGAAATATTTGTTCTAGATCTGTGAAATATGTTATTTGTATTTTAGCAGAAATTGTATTGAATCTATAGATTGCTTTTGGTAGTATTCAAATTTTAATGATGTTAATTTTTCCAATCTGTGACACAGTATATGCTTCTATTTATTTGTGCATCTTCCTGAATTTCTTTTTTCAGTGTTCTGTAGTCTTATGAGTAAATGCCTTTTACGTTCTTGGTTGTTTATTCCTGTGTACTTTATTTTTCTTCTTGTTACAGTAAATGGGATTATTTTCCTACATTCTGTTTCTGGTATTTCATTGTTGGTGTACAAAAATGACTTTGATTTCTGAATATTGACTTTATATCCCGCTGTTTTGCAAAATTCACTTAATAGGTCAAGTAGCTTTTGGTGAGCCAATTTGGTTTTTAATGTACACTATCATGTCTGCAAACAATAACAGCTTTACTCCCTCCTTTTCAATTTGGATGCCTTTTATTTCCTTTTTTTTTTTTTTTGTCTGATTGCTGTGGCCAGAACTTCCAATACTGTGTTGAATAAAATTAGTGAAGGCATACACCCTTGTCTTCTTCCTTATCTTAGGGGGAAAGCTTTTAGTTGTTACCCCTTGAGTATAATGTTGGCTGTAGGTTTCACAAAAATGTCCTTTATTATTTTAGGTATGCTCCCTCTACTCTCACACTACAGAGTTTTTTTTATCATAAATGAGTACCATACTTTATCAAATGCTTTTTCCAGAACTGTTGATGTGATCATGAGATTTTTGTCTTTCTTTTTGTTTATGTGGTGTATAATGTTTATTGATTAATGAATATTGTACCATCTTTTCATTTGTAGAATGAATCCCTCTTGAATATGGTGTAGGAGCTTTTTAAATGTATTACTGCATCTGGTTTGACAACATTTTATTGAGGATTTTAGCATCTATGTTCATCAGCAATACTGGCCTGTAGTTTTCTTTCTTTGCTGTGTTTTTACCTATTTTTGGAATTAGGGTAATTCTGGCCTCATAAAGAGTTTGGGACGCTTCCTTCTTCTTGGATTTTTGGAATAGTTTGAGAAAGACAGGACTTCCCTAAATGTTTGATAAAATTCACCTGTGCGACTGTCTGGTTCAGACTCTTGTGTGCTGGGAGTTTTTGATTACTGCTTCAATTTCACTGTTATTAGTCTATTCAGGTTTTCTGCTTATTCTTGATATATAGTTCTAGAAATTTTTTCATTCCACCTAGGTTTTTAAATTTCTTGGCATATAGTTGTTCACAGCATTTTCTTACAATCCTTTGCTTTTCTGTGGTATTGGTTGTAATTTCTCCTCTTTCATTTCTGATTTTATTTATTTGTGTCCTGTCTCTTTTTTTCTTCATGAGTCTGGTTAAAAGCTTGTTGATTTTGTTTATCTTTTCAAAGAACCAGCTCCTGGATTTAACAATCCTTTGAATTGTTCTTTTAGTCTTTATGTCATTTAATTTGCTCTGATCTTGATTATTTCCTTCCTTCTGTTCACTCTGGATTTTATTTATTGTTCCTCTAGTTCTCATAGATATAGGGTTAGTCTGTGTATTAGAAATGCTTCTATTTTTTTTAGGTAGTCCTGTGTTGCCATGACTTTTGTTTCAGGACTGACTGCCTTATCTGTGTCTGATAAGTTTTAGGATCCTTCTTCATTAGGATAATTCAGTTTTTTGAAAACTAAATGTATACGAAAAGAATGAACATTTGAAAATAATGTATATTTTGCTCCTTTGGGGCCATTTTCATTTTTATTATGTTTGTTTGGATTCTCTCTCTTTTAATCTTGATGAGTCTGGTTAAAAGTTCATCAAAATCGTTTATCTTTTTATTTATTTTAAAATATATTTTATTAATTGTGCCATTACAGTTCTCCCATTTTTCTGTCCTTCAGTCCCCTCTGCTTCGCACCCTTCTCCCTCCAGCATTACCCATCCCCACTTAGTTCATGTATATGGGTCGTACATATAAGTTCTTTGGCTTCTACAATTCCTATGCTATTCTTAATTTCCCTGTCTATTTTGTACCTTACATTTATGTTTCTTATTCCCTGTACTTTTCCCCCATCCCCTCCCATCACTTCCCTGCTGATAACCCTCCATGCGATCTCCATTTTTGTAATTCTGTTCCTGTTCCAGTTGTCTGCTTAATTTGTTTTTGTTTTTCTTTTTTTAGGCTAGGTTGTTGATAGTTGTGAGTTTGTTGTCATTTTACTGTTCATATTTTTTATCTTGTTTTTCTTAATTAAGTCCCTTTATCTTTTCACATAATAAAGGCTTGGTAATGATGAACTCCTTTAACTTGACCTTATCAGGAAAGAATTCTATCTCTCCTTCCATTATAATGAGAGCTTTGCTGGATAGAGTCATGTTGGATGTAGGTTCTTGCCTTTAATGACTTTGAATACCTCTTTCCAGGCCCTTCTTGCCTGAAAGGTTTCTCTGGAGAAATCAACTGATAGTCTTATGGGAACTCCTTTGTAGGTAACTGTCTCCTTTTCTCTTGTTGCTTTTAACATTCTCTCCTCTTCAATCTTGGGTAATGTAATTATGATGTACCTTGGTGTGTGCTTCCTTGAGTTCAAGTTGTTTGGGACTCTCTGAGCTTCCTGGACTTCCTGGACATCTATTTCCTTTGCCAAATTGGGGAAATTCTCCTTCATTATTTGTTCAAATAAGTTTTCAATTTCTTGCTCTTCTTCTCCTTCTGGCATCCTTATGATTCATATGTTGGAATGTTTATTGTTGTCCTGGATGTTCCTAAGCCTCTCCTCATTATTTTGAATTCTTGTTTCTTCATTGTGTTCTGGTTGAATGGTTATTTCTTCCTTCTGCTCCAAACCATTGACTTGAGTCCCAGTTTCCTTCCCATCACTGTTGGTTCCCTGTTCATTTTCCTGCATTTCACTTTTCACAGCCTTCACTTTTTCTTCTAATTTGAGACCATACTCAACCATTTCTGTGAGCATCCTGATAACTATTGTTTTGAATTCTGATATGGTAGGTTGGCTATCTTTTCATCATGTAGTTGTATTTTTTATGGAGATTTGATGTGTTCTTTCATTTGGAGCATTTTTTTTTTTTTTGTCTTGGCACATCTATTTCATAGTATGGGATGAAGCCATAGGTATTCACTGGGGCGGGGCAACCCATGTTGCTGTGTTGTGGCACTATATGTGGGGGAGGGGTTCAAGAGGAAATAGTGCCACTTGGTGTGCTCTTGGTTGGCTTTCAGTCACTTCCACTGCCACCCAGAAGCTGCAACCCTGGGCTGCATGGTCTGCCTCACTCCCCAGTTGTTCCTACTGGTTTGTCTACATGCAAATGTGGGACCACCCAGTTCATCAGCTGCCGCTTTGCCTGCCCCCGTCCTCCAGCTCCTGCCTTGCCACATGAGCTCTCTGTCCTAACTGCCCATCTCTGCCCCTCTTACTGGTCTGAATGAATGTTTATTCTTTACCTCCTTGGGTGTTGGACTTCCATACAGTTCAATTTTCTAACAGTGCTGGTTGTTTTTTGTTTTTAAATTTTGCTGTCCTTCTTTTGGTTGTGCAAGGATGCACAGTGTATCTACCTATGCCTCCATCTTGGACAGAAGCTCTATTTATCTTTCTAAGAACAGTTTCAAAAACCTATCGTATTTTTTTTAGATTTGATTTTATTTATTTCTGATCTGGTCTTTATCAGTTTCATTTTCATTGTTTTCCAGAAACTTTTATTTCATTGTTGACCATGATCTCATTGTTAACCCACTCATTGTTTAATAACATGTTATTCAGTCTCCATGAATTTGATTGTTTTTGAGATTTTTCCTTGAGGTTCATTTCTAGTTCCAAGCAATTGTGATCCAAGAAGATGCTTGATTTGATTTCAAATTTTCTTGAATTTGAGGCTTGTTCTGTGCCCTATCATGTGGTCTATCTTTGAAAATGTTCCATGTGCATTTGAATATAATATATATTTTGATTATTTGAGGCCATTTTCATTTTTTATGTTTGTTTGGGGTCTCTCTTTGAAATTTGATGAGTCTAGTTAAAAGTTTATCAACCTTGTGTATCTTTTTCAAAGAACAGTTTCATAAATCTATGGTATTGTTTTTTAGACTCTATTTTGCTTCTTTCTGTAGAGCAGAATCTTTATTATTTTAATTCTTTTTTTAAATCCACCCATTTAATTTTATTTTTCAAAGTACAGCATTTTTTAAATTTTTTAAAATTTTATTAGTTAAATTAACATGCATTACATTGAACTTTTTTTGTGTGTGTGTATGGTTCTTCAGATTTTATTTTTTAAATATATTTTATTGACTATGTATTACAGCTGGCCTATTTTTTTCTCCCCTTTTCCCCCTCCTCCCTGCACCACATCCCCTCACCCTCCAGCATCCCCCAACCCACAGTTCATGTCCATGGGTTGTACATATATGTTCTTTGGCTTCTCCATTTCCTATACTATTCTTAATCTCCCCCTGTCTATTCTGGCCTACCATTTGTGCTTCTTATTCCCTGTACCTTTTCTCCCTATTCTCCCCACTCCCTTCCCCACTGATAACCCTCCATGTGATCTTCATTTGTCCTTGCCTTTCATGACTTCAAATACTTCTTTCCAGCCCCTTCTTTTACTCACTTTGACCATTGTTTGTTGTGTTCTTTGTAGGTCTTTTAGTGGAAGGTTAATTGTTTATTTGAGATTTTACTTGTTTCTTGAAGTAGGCCTATAATGCCATGACTGCCCTATTAGGACTGCTTACACTGTGTTAAATAGATTTTGGGTTGTTTTGTTCCCAGTTTCATTTGTATCAATGTGTCTTTTATTTTTTTCCTTTATGTATTTGTTCACCATTTATTGCTTAACATGATGTTATTTATCCTTCATATGTTTGTCTGTTTTTCAGTTTTTTCTTGTAATTAATATCTAGTTCATACAGTTATGATCAGGGAAAATGCCTGGTATAATCTTAATCTTCTTAAATTTATTTTTTTGAGTTTTAAAAAAAGTATTTTATTGTTGTTTAATCACAGTTGTCTGCTGCTTGAATTTATTGAAAGTTGCTTTGTTTTCCAATGTGTGATCTATCCTAGAAAACCTTCCATGTGCATTTGAAAAGAATGTATATTCTATTGCTTTGAGTTGAAATAGTCTGAAAATATCAATTAAATCTATCTTTGCTGGTGTGTCATCAGGCTGCTGGTATTTTATTGTTGTTAATTTTCTACCAGGACGATTCATCCATTTTTGTTTATGGGGTGTTAAAATTTTCTACTATGAGTAAATCACTGTCTCTCTGTTTATGTCCATACAATTTTTCTTTACATATTTGTGTGCTCCTATGTTAAGTGAATGAGTATTTATAAGTGTTATATTTTCTAGTTAGATCGATTCCTTTATAATTATATAATGATCTTCTTTGTTTCATATTATAACCTTTTTTAAAATTTTTTTAAAAAGACTTTATTTATTTTTAGAGAGGGAAGGGAGGGAGAAAGAGAGAGAGAAACATCAATGTGGGGTTGCTGGGGGTCATGGCCTGCAACCCAGGCATGTACCCTGACTGGGAATCGAACCTGCGATACTTTGGCTTGCAGCCCGAGCCCAATCCACTGAGCCACGCCAGCCAGGGCTCATAATCTTTTGTTTTGAAATATATTTTGACATATATAAGTATTGCTACCCCACCTCTTTTAAAAATTCCATTTGCCATCCTTTTCCATCCTTTTACTTTCAGTTTCTGTGTTCAGATGTGGATCTTTTGTAGACAGCATATATATGATACTTATTATCTTAACCATTCAGCTACTATGTGTTTTGATTGGAACATTTAATCTTATTATAAATTTTTAAATTTTACTTATTGTATGTCTAGAGAAGGGGAAGGGAGGGAGAAAGAGAGGGAGAGAAACATCAGTTTGTTGCCTTTTGCAAGCCCCCAACTGCAGACCTGGCCTGCAACCCAGACAGGAGCCCTCCCCAGGAATGGAACTGGTGAACTCTCAGTTGGCAGGCTGGTGCTCAATCTACTATCTACATCAGTTAGGGGTAAATATTTAAAAGAATTTAGTCATTTTTTTTAGGTATGTATTTATTTTATTTTTTATAACTATGTTTCTGGGTTTTTTTTTTCTTTCTTCTTAAAGAAGACCCTTTAACATTTATTCTGAGATGGGTTTCCTGTAGAGAGCATACTCATGGATAAATGAAAACTTTTTTCATTTACATGCCATTATTTTATTTTTTTAATAATAGATTTTTATTGAGTTTTTTCAATTACCATTTAACACCTTTATACCCTCCTTATGCCTGCAGGACAACCACACTGTTGTCCAGGTCCATGAGTCCTTTTCCTTTTTAGCTCCATCAGAATACTCTCTAACCTGCTCCTGCCCAAAAACTGTCATCCTGCTCTTGATCTATGAGTCTGTCTTATTTTGCTTGTTAGTTCAGTTTGTTCATTAGATTCCACATATAAGTGAAATTGTATGGTATTTGTCTGTCTCTGACTGGCTTACTGCACTTAGTATAATGTTCTCCAGGTGCATCCATACTGTTGTAAAGGGTAAAATTTCCTTTTTTATAGCTGAGTAGTATTCCACTGTGTAAATGTCCCATAGTTGTTTTATCCATTCATCTACTGATGGACACTTGGGCTGCTTCCATATATTGGCTATTGTAAATATAGCTTCAGTGAACATAGGGGTGCTTCTGTACTTTTGATTTTGTGTTTTGGTTTTCTTTGGATATAATCCCAGAAAGTGGGATGGCTAGGTCAAAAGGCAGGTCCATTTTTAATTTTGTGAGGTATTTCCATACTGCTTTCCACAGTAGCTGCACCTGTCTGCATTCCCACCAATAGTACAAAAGGGTTCCCTTTTCTCCACATCCTGGACAGCACTTGTTTGAGACTTATTGATTGATATCCATTCTGACACATGTGAGGTGATATCTCATTGTGATTTTAATTTGCGTTTCTCTGATGATTAGTGATGTTGAGCATCTTTTCATGTCTATTAGCCATCTGTATGTGGTCTTTTGAGAAGTGTCTGTTCAGGTCATTTGCCCATTTTTAAATTGGATTGCTCATTTTTGTTGTTGACTTTTTTTAAGTTCTTTATAATTTTTGGCTATTAACCCCTAATCAGATGTATTGGCAAATATGTTCTCCCATTCCATTAGTTTTTTTTTTTTTAATTTTGTTGATAGTGTTCTTTGCTGTTTTAGTTTGATGTAGTCCCATTTGTTTAATTTTTCTTTGTTTCCTTTGCCTGGGGAGGTGTATCTCATAAAATATTGGTATGAGCAATGTACAAGGTTTTACTGCCTATGTTTTCTTCTGTGATTTTTTTTTTATTTTGGACCTAACATTTAAGTCTTTGATCCATTTTGAATTTGCTCATGTGTGATATTAGTCGGTGGTCTAGTTTCATTTTTCTGCATGTATCTGTCCAATTTTCCCAACAACATTTATTGAATAAACTACTTTAGCCCATTGTATGTGCTTACATCCTCTGTCAAATATTAATTAACTACAAAAGTGTGGGTTTATTTCTGGTCTCTCAGTTCTGTTCCACTGATCTATGTGGCTGTTTCTATGCCAGTACTTATGCACAGTTTTGATTACTGTGACCTTATAATATAGTTTGATATTAGGTAACATGATTCCTCCACGTTTGTTCATTCTCAGGATTTCTGTAGCTATGAGGGACTTTTTGTGGTTCCATATAAATTTTGGAAATATTTGTTCTAGTTCTGAGATGCAACATTGGAATCTAGTTAGGAATTGTGCTAAATCTATAGATTGCTTTTGGTAACATGGACATTTTACTGATGTTAATTCTTGTTGTCCATGAACATGGTATGTGATTTCACTTATTTGTATCTTCTTCAATTTCTTTCTTCATTGTCATAATATTCTGAGTATAGGTCTTTTACATCCTTGGTTAGATTTATTCCTAGGTATTTCATTCTTTTTGAAGCAATTGTTAATGGGATTGTTTTCTTAATTTCCCTTTCTGATAGTTCACTATTGGCATATAAAAATGCAATTGATTTTTGGATATTAATTTTGTATCCTGCTACTTCACTGAATTTATTAATTCTAGTAGTTTCCTGGTGGAATCTTTGAGGTTCTTTATGTACAGTATCATGTCATCTACATATAAAAACAATTTCAATATTTCTTTTCCAATTTGCTTGCCTTTTAGTTCTTCTTCCTGTCTGATTACTATGGCTAAGTCTTCCAATGTTATGTTGAATAAGAGAGGTGAAATACAACATCCCTGCCTTCTTCCCTATCTTGAGAATGCTTGTAATTTTAAGTATAATGCTGACAATGGGTTTATTATGTATGGTCTTTATTGCGTTTATATAGGTATCCTCTATTCTCCCTTTGCTGAGAGTTTTTATCATAAATGGGTGCTAGATTTTATCAAATACTTCTTTGCATCTATTAATAAGATCATGTGGTTTTTATTCTTCACTTCATTTTGATTATCTGGTTAATAACATTTATTGACTTGTGAATGTTATACTATATTGCATTCCTTCAGCTTGTTAATATGTTACTGAGGACTTTAGCATCTATGTTCATCAGGGATATTGGCCTGTAATTTTTTTTTGTTGTGTCTTTATCTGGTTTTGAAATTAGGATAATCCTGGCCTCATAAAATGGGCTTGGGAGCTGTCCCTTATCTTGAAGTTTTTGAAATTGTTTGAGAAGTAGAGGTGTTAGTTCTCCCAGAATGTTTGGTAAAATTCATCTGTGAAGCCATCTGTCCCAGGGCTTTTGTTCGTTAGGAGTTTTCTCCTCCTCCTCCCCCTCCTTCTTCTTTCTTCTTCCTTCTCCTTCTTCTCCTTCTCCTCCTTCTTCTCCCTCTTCTTCTTCTCCTTCTCCTTCTTTCCTCTCCCTCTCCTCCTCCTCCCTTCTTCTCTTCCTCCTCCCTTCTTCTCCTCCTCCTCCCTTCTTTACTCCTCCCTCCTCCTCCTTCTTCTTCTTCTTCTTTCTTCCTTCTTCTTCCTTCTTCTCCTCCTTCTTTTTAACTACCAGTTCAACTTCACCACGGGTAATCTCTGTTTTCAGATCTCTGATTCTACCTCATTTAGTTTGGAAGATTGTGTGTTTCTAAGAATTTATCCAGTTCATCCAAGTTGGCCAAATTGTTGGCATTTAGTTTTGTAATGCTACGAATTTCCCTCTTAGGATTGCTTTCCCTGTGTTGCACAGATTTGGAATTGTTGGGTTCATTTGTTTCAAGGTATCTTTTGATTTCTTCTTTGATCTTGTTGACCCATTCATTGTTTAATAACATGTGATTTAGCTTACATGCACTCATGTGTTTTTTGGTGTTCTTCTTGTGCATGATTTCTAGTTTCATAGCATTGTGGTCAAAGAAAATGCTTGATATGATTTCAAACTTCTTAAATTTATTGAATCTTATGTCCTAACATGTGATCTATCCTAGAAAATTTTGATTCACATTTGAAAAGTATGTATATTCTGCTATTTAGGTGTAAAATGCTCTGAGAATGTCAAATAAATCCATTTGGTTTAGTGTGTTATTCAAGGCCATTATCTCCTTGTTGATTTTCTGTCTTGGTGTAGGCCTCTTTGAGTCTAACTTGTTTGGATTCTCTACTTCTTAGTCTGTGTGTCTTTTTCTTTCACCAGACTAGAGAAGTATTGGGTCATTATTTCTTCAAATAGGTTCTTGATCCCTTGCTGACTCTTCCCTTTTTGGTATTCCTATTATGTGGATGTTCTTATGTTTCATGTTGTTCCAAAGGTTTTTTATGCTCTTCTCATTCTTTTTAATTCCTTTTTCATTTTGCTGTTCTGCTTGGGTGCTTTTTCTGCCTTATGTTCCAAATCACTGATTCGATCCTCTTCTTCTTCTACCTTACTCTCTATTCCTTCCAGAGTATTATTTATTTCTGTTACGGCATTCTTTATTTCTGAATGGTCCTTTTTAAGGTTCCTATGACTTTGTTCATGCTGTTGAGTATCCTTATAAGCATTGTTCTTAACTCTGTATCTAATTAATTGCTCACCTCCATTTCATTTAGTTGTTTCTCTTGTTTTTCCATTTGGGGCCTGTTTCTTTATCTTCCCATTTTGGCTGCCTCTTTGTCTGTATTTGTTTCTATGTTTTAGGTAGCTCTCAAAGACTGTGGTGCAGACCTAAGTCAGACACTGCCAGTGACTAGCCATGGACAACCTGTTTGGAGCTATTAGTGATCCAGAAGTCTTGGCACCCTCTGCTGGGCCTGTTTGTATGCAGAAAGTACCAGGGTGTGCACCAAGGTTGGCTTTTACCATTCCCGGGCCGAAAGGCAGAATCATCTAAGTCTCAGAGCCACTAGAGATCCACCCTAGTTGCTACACTTAATCATTAAGATAATGTCCAGCTGTACTCCTCAGCATCCAGGGCTTATGCTACACAGAATGGGGTAGAGTAATTCCTGCAGAGGTCTATTACTTCCCCCTAGGCTGATGGTGCTTGGAGGGGGTGATCTGTCTGAGAAAGGTGGCCTCTGCGGTATGTGGAATGCTTCAGCACAGGGATCCTGGTGGCTGTATCTTCAGTTCTCACCCCAGAGCCTTCAACCCCAGATGTCCCTCATACATCTCTAGTCCACTCTGCCCTCCCAAAGGTAAAGCCAAAGGTAAGTGGCTACAAACAGAATTTTGTGCATTGGCCCTTTAAAAGGTGAAAGATTTATACAATCTGAAGAGAAACCAGAGTATGTGGGCATTGGCCCTTTTTAAGAGTCTCTCTTTCTCTTATACAGAAACCCTGCTGCTTTCTACAGCTTGATGATATCTGGCTTCCTTTCCTGGCACTGGTGCTATAGGCTGTGAAGCCCAGCTTGGGATTTAGATACCACACTTCTCAAGGGGAACCCCCAGACACTGAGATATCCCTCTGGAACTTCAGCTGTTTTCCATGGGAGCCCTGCCGGCCTTCTCACATCTCCTTCACACTCCCTTCCAGTCACATTGTGGTGAAATGGTTTCTTTTGTCTGTCCTTGGTTATAAGGCTTCTCTCCAGCTAGTGTTCAGTAGGTTATTCAGGATGATTTCTGTACAATTTAGTTTTAATTCCATTTTGGTCCTGGAAGGAGGTTTGTGCAGCTTCTACTTACCCCTCTGCCATGTTGGATCTCAGGTCTTGTTTTTTTTTATCCATTCAACTATTTTATGTCTTTTTATTTAACCCCCATCTGGGGACATGCTTATTGCTTTTGGAGAGGAAGGGAGACAAAAAGGGAGAGATACATTACTGTGAGAGAGGAACATTGACCATTTGCCTCAACTACAACTGAACCTGTAACCTAGGCATGTGCCCTAAAATAGGGAATCAAACCCATGACCTTTCAATTCATAGAATGATGCTCCAATCAACTGATCCACACTGGCTGGGGCACAACCCTATGTCTTTTGATTGGAGTATTTAAGACATTTACATTAAAGTGATTATTGATAGGTATGTATTTGATGCTGTTTTATTCTTTTAACTGAGTTCCTCTGTCTTCTTCTTTTTCTTCCTCCTCCTCCTCCCTCTCCTTTTTCTTCTTACTTATTCTTGGCCCTTAAATATTGTTTGTAATACTGGTTTAGTGGTAATAAACTCCTTCAGCCTTTTCTTGTCTGGGAAGCTCTTTATTTCTCCTTCAATTTTCAATGATAACCTTGCTGGGTAGAGTAGTCTTGGTTTTAGGTCCTTGCTTTTCATCACTATGAATACTTTGTGCCAATCCTTTCTGGTCTGAAATATTTCTGTTGAAAAATCAGCTGACTGTCTAATGTGAGCTCCCTCGTAGTAACTGTCTTCTCTTGCTTCCTTGAAGGTTATCTCTTTGTCTTTAACCTATGGCATTTTAATTGTGATGTGTCTTGATGTGGGCTTTTTGGGTTCATTTTGTTTGGAATCTCCACAATCCTGGACTACTGTGTCTTTTTTTTTTTTTGATGGGGAAGGAAGGGATAAATAGAGAGAAATATTGATGTAACAGAAAAATATCAATCAGCTGCCTTCTGTACACACCCTTACGGGGGACTGAACCTGCAACCCAAGCATGTGCCCTGACCAGGAATTGAACCAGCAATCTTTTGTATTAAGGAATGGCACAGAACCAACTGAACCACACTGGTTGGGGCTTATGTGTCTTTTTTTCTTCACCAGGTTAGGGAAGTTTTCTGTCATTATTTCTTCAAATAGGTTCTCAAATTCTTGCTCTCTCTCTTCTTCTCTGGTAAAGCTGTAATGTAAGTGTTGTTATGATTCATTTTGTCCCAGAAGTCCCTTAAAATATCCCATTTTAAAAATATTTTTTGTTTTAGTTGCACATTTTCTGCCACCTTGTCTTCTCTATCACTGATTTGATATTGTTTCATATAATCTTCTGTTGTTTCCTTCTAGTGTATTCTTTAAGATGTTGTATTCTTCATTTTTGACTGGTTATTTTTTATCATTTCTATGTTTGTTTGTTTTTTAATGCTGTTGAAGTTCTAAGTTCCTTGAGCATCCTTATAAACATTGTTTTAACTCTTTATCTGGGAGATTGTTTCCATTTCACTCAGTTTTTTTGTTTGTTTGTTTTTATTTGGGGTATGTTTCTTTGTCTCTCCATTTTTTGGTGCCTGTCTGTATTTGATTCTGTGTACTAGGTATATCTACTCTGTCTCCCAGTCTTGGTATGGTGGCCCTATGTAGGAGGTATTTTGTGGGGCTGAGTAGCACAGTTTCCCTTATCACCCAACCAAAGATCTCCAGGAATGTCCTGTGTGATTTATATGAGCTCTCTTCATGTACTTGAGTCTTGATTGCTGTTGGACCCTTTGTGAGTGGGATCGATCCTTAGATTGTCTGATTGTGAGCATCAACCCAAACCATAGTTTACAAGCTGCTGTGTGGGTGGTGATTATATGAAAGGAAGCTTGCCTCAGCTGGGTCTGGTGCCAACCAATATCTCCCTATAGATCTGTCACTTGTGGAGCTAACTGGTTCTTGATCTGTTGTGGTCTGAATCCAGCCACTGGCTGTGTTGGTTCTGAGGCCTTGGGAAAGACTTCAGTTCAATGTCAGGCACTGCCTGTGGCTGGCCCTGGGCTTCCTGATTGTAACTACAAATCAATCCAGATTTTGGCTATCTCTGCTGGTCCTGGGTTTGTGTGGGAGTAAATGTGTGCACAAGGCCAGCTTCTGCCAACATTGAGCCCTAGGGCAGCCTGAGATTCACTTCTACCTGTCTTACCTGACTCCACCTACAAGCTTCCTGTTAGGCTCTACCACTGAAAGAGCCTCTACAGGTATGCAGGTTGCATGACATGTTTCTCAGTGAGTCATCAGATTCCGGCAATTGGTGTTCACCGGAATGACACAGATTAAAACTCAGTGCTAATTGTGGATTTGAGGCTACCTAGCAAAAGTGCCAAGGTACACCAATTTCAGCCATGACCTAGAGGATGCCTGCAGTCATTTGTAATGGGGTTAGGGAGTAGTCAGGATGACACCACCAGAGTTTATCAGGCCCCAAAAGACCAAGATTTGGCCATGTGAAGGGAGCACTCTGAACAGGAATGGTGGCACTGGTTGGGTGTGCAAGGAAAATATCCCCCTCCCAAAAAGCCACATAACTCAGTCTATTCTCAATTCTGGCTGGACATCCTTCACAGTTCTAGCTCAGCAGGGCAAGGTCACCTAGAGTCAGGGTAGTGGGCTAGTGGATCTCTCCTATTATAAGAATCACATCCTCAAACCACAGTAGCCCTTAGCATTCTAATACTTTGAAAATGGGCCTCCCTTTCATAGAACACCTTGTAGGATGCTTTCAATACAAAAAAGAGATGAGTCCCGAAAGAGGTTTTTATATTATAATGTTAGTAGTTCCTGGGTTACTGTATGTACATCCTAGGGACTCATTTAACCTATAATAATAACTCTATGATATTTAGTCTGTATACTTCCCCTGGATCTATCCATGATAGCTGTCTCACCTATGCTAATGTTACTCAACTCAATCTCAGTATGATTTTTGTAGTTCGCAGACAAACAGAAATCTGGCTGCAGGTTAATGTTACCCATGAATGGGAAGATCCAGGAGGCCTGGCCACTCTCAACTGTGCTCTCTCTCAAGTGAGGGTATGGTGCTTCTTAGGACTCTCATTACTTGAACTGTTTCTACTATCATAGCTGCCTCTGCTGCAGCTGAGTCCAACCAGACTGCTCATGTTGTTGATGCCCTCCTCACCAATACAACTCAAGAAATGATCAACGGACATATACTGACCAGAAGATCCTTGCCAGGCTCTCAGTCATAGAGTCTGCAGTAATATGGCTGGGAGAACAATAGGATGCTCTTGTCACTTGCCAACAACTCACTTGTGATCCAGGCATCTCTAAGCTGTGTATCATCCCCCTGAAGTGGAACTCCAGTCAGCACTCATGGGAGGTCCAAAATCGCTTGAGAGGTGCCTTTTTCTCCAATTTCAAGGGACAAATTGATCAACTCCAGATGGAGCTACGTAAACAGCTTCAAGAAAGAGACTCACTGAGCTGAAGGTCTTTCACGTCCTGCATAACAACTTACAATCGCTCAATAGAAAAACTTAGTTTGAAGGACTAAATTTGTGTGTCTGGGTCATGGGGGCTATGGGATGCCTACTAATTATTGTGGTCTTATGGGCCTTGAAATGTATATACAAATTGCTTTCCAGGGATTGTATATGCAAAGAGCAAGTAACAGGTTCCGTGGGACTTACTGCCATGTCTGACATAACAAACAAAAATGTGGGCGATGTTGGGGACCACTCCATGTGGTTTTGGAGACTATAGCCCCACCAAGCAATGCCTTGGAAAAAGCTAGTAAGTCTCCCTGGAAAACCAGGAAAACGAGTGGCAGATGTGACCCGATACTAACACTGAGGGTTCCCCTGGGAAATCAGACCTGAAATATACAACAAATCTTTTGAAGCCTACTCTGCCTAGCCATAACCCTGTTGGTATAAGCCAGACATTTGAGTTCAAAGGATAAGGAGTGAACTCCTTATCTCATGAACACAACAATCACGTGGTGTCAGCATGTCTCCCAGACCTGAACCTGAAGGATCTGTGTTCCTTCAATTGTTATCTATAGATATGTTTTCTATTAACTACAGCCTTCAGGCACTGTTTGATGAGCTTTGAATGCATGCTGTATACCCTTGCACACACTGATCCCAATAAAAGCCATTTCGGAGACGGGCTCAGGGCATTCTCCACTAGAGGGAATTGTCCTCCCTTTCCCAAGGGAACAACAGGTTGAGTCCAGGATGATTCCTTTCTTTTCATCTGCTGCAGCCTGGAGAGCTCTGATAGGCAGAGCACCCCTACACTCTATCATTACAAAATTTCTATCTTTGTCTCTTGTTACCTTTTTTATATTGAAATCCATTTTGTCAGATATAAATATGGCTACATCTCCTTTTCTCTGGATGTTATTTGCTTGGAGTATAATTTTCCACCCTTTCAGTTTCAGTCTGTATGTATCATTGCAGCTTATATGTATCTCCTGAAAGCTGTATATGGCTGGGCTTTGTTTTTTGATCCAGTCTTCTACTCTGTGCCTTTTACTGGTGAATTCAGTCTTTACATTTAGGGTAATTATTCATGTATAAGGATTTCCTAGTGCCATTTTATCTTTTCTGGTGGCTGTGCCTCCACTTGTTTTTCCCTTTTTGTTTTTATTTGTTGCATATGCTTAGTGGTATTCCATACTTTTCCCCATTTCCTTTTTTTTTTTTTTAAGTTATGTGTCTCAGTTTTGGGTTTGTGTGTGTGTCTGTGATCACCATTTACTTTCTGTAAAATCAAGTTTTCATGTATATAGTTTTTTAATTTTGATGCACCTAATCTTCATCCTTCTTTGCAATTTCAGACCTTTACCCTCTCCTGTTTTATGTTTTTGTTGTTATATATTATCTGTTTATGCTGTAAGTTATTTGGTGATCTTGCTTGTAGTTCTGTGACCTTTTGTTCTTTCTTTCAGGTGAATAACCCTTTGAGTATTACCTGCAGTAGAGTTCTGGTAGTAAATTTCCTCAGCTTCTCTTACGTCTGGAAAAGTATAATGATGCTGTAATTACTATTCTTGTATGTTAACTTCTCTTCCAGTAATTTGAATACTTGGTTATACTCTCTTTTAGCTTGTGGGGTTTTTGCTGAGAAGTCCAATGATAGCCTCATGGGCCTTTTAAAGATAGGTTATTTTCTTCTTTATCCTGGTTGCCATGAGAAGTACTTTTCATCATTAATTAAAAAAATATTTTTTATTGATTTTAAAGAGAGAAAAGGAGTGGGAGAGAAAAATATCTGTTGTTCCAATCATTTATACATTCATTGGTTGCTTCTGGCATGTGCCTTGACTGGACATTGAACCTGCAACCTTGGTGTTTCAGGATGACACTCTAACCAAATGAGCTATCCAGCCAGGGCCTCATCTTTAATTTTTGACAGTTTTAATATAATGTGCTTTAGAGAAGACCTTTTTTGATTGAGGTAAGTACTGTGCTCTGTTTGCTTTATGGATTCAAGAATGAAGCACTTTCCATAGATTTGAATTTGAAAAGGCTCTTTGTTCTGTTCTCCTTTTCCTCTTCTTATGTCTATATCCTTATATTACTCCTTCTGATGGAGTCAGATAGTTCTCAGAGTTCTTTTTTTCTTACGTTCAAGGCTCTTCTTCATTTTTAGCTTTCTGTCTTTGATATCACAAATTCTCTCCTCCATCCAGTCAGTTCTATTCCCTATGCTTGCTAATTCATTCTTCCATCTTTTTTATTGAGTTCTTCATCTCCAGAATTTTTGTTTTATTGTTTTAATTTCTTTGGTAAAGTACTTGGTGATTTTTTTTTTTTTAGTTCATTAAACTGTTTTCTTACATCTTCTTGAGTTTTTGAGATCTGCAATCTTGAATTTTCTGTCATTTAAATCACATATTTCCATGTCTAAGTTTATTTCTTTTTCTGGGTAATTTAAATTTTTTCCTAAGCTGCTTTGTAGCCTTCATTATTCATGGTATTTGATGGATTCCTTTTCTGCCTAGGCACCTATGAGTGGTACTTCTGTGGACTGACAAAAGTCTTGCTATTGTTTTCTAGTGTGTGATACTGAACCACAAATTTTTTTAGATTTGTAGCACTTCTCTGGCTTTTCTGATCTCTGCGGGGTGGTAGAAAATGGCGTGTTCCCTGGAAAAATGCATATCTCCTCTGGGCTTTGGCCAATTTGGTCTTATCCTCAGCTGCAGTTTCTATTGTCTACCCCTTCAGGAATGCTCACTAAATCTTTTTAAAAAAATGATTTTATTTATTCTTAGAGGGGAAGGGAGGAAGAGAGGGAGAGAAACATCAGTGTGTGAAAGAAATATCAATGTGTGAGAGAAACATCAATTGGTTGCCCCTCATACACTCCCAACAAGGGTCCTGGCCTGCAACCTAGGCATGTGCGCTGACTGGGAATCACACCAGTGACTCTTCTCTTTGCAGAATGCCCAGCACACTGAGCCACACTGATCAGTGTGCTCACTGAATCTCCTCCAGGTTGAAGGGAGTAATGGTAGCAACCTCATTCCTCCCCTCTCCAGTGTCAGCCCTGCCTTGAGCTCCAGTCTGTGGGCTGTCTTTGTCTAATTTTAGCTATTATCCCTCCTCACCCCCCTGGTTCACTTCCACCTGCCCACCTTCAGATGTTTCAATGTACCAATGTCTTTAATATTTTTGTGCATTGAGCACATTTTCTGTTAAATGATAGCTATTCAAATAGTTGAAGCTTCAAGGGTAGAGACCATGGGGATCTCTTATATCATATTCCTCTGATGTGACTCCCTTTCTTTTTGGCATCATAGATCCCAGACTTGAAGCTGAAAGCCAAAAACCAGAAGGTGCAACCTCCCCCACACCCCCCCCCCCCCGAAAAAAAGAAAAAGACCCTGGCTGGCACAGCTCAGTGGATTGAGCGCGGGCTGGGAACCAAAGTGTCCCAGGTTCGATTCCCAGCCAGGGTACATTCCTGGGTTGCAGGCCATAACCCCCAGCAACCGCACATTGATGCTTCTCTCTCTCTCTCTAACTCCCTCCCTTCAATCCCTAAAAATAAATGAATAAAATCTTTAAAAAAATTAGTATTCAAAGTATTATAAAAAAATTTAAAAAAAGAAAAAAAAGAAAAAGAAAAGCCACCCCCACCCCAAAAGAAAAGCTGTAGTCAAAATACCAGAAAAGGAAAAGCCTATCAAGATAGAACACTTTTAGACAATAATCTCTTTACTTGAGCTAGTTACTATAAAACTCAACATGGCTACAATCCACCATACCAGCGAAGTCCAGACTTCTACACTCTTAAGGTTTAAAGCTATTCCAAATCACTTCCACCCGTACCTACTTAGAATGGTGTCAGAGAAGGCAGAGTAGGGAGGATGGATTTCTTTGTTGGTTAAATTTTTTTTCTTGGTTAAATTTATTACTAAATACTTTATTGTTTTTGATATTATTGTAAATGGGATAATTTAGTTATTTCAGATAATCTATCATTAGTCTATAAAATGCTACGGCTTTCGGTATGTTATTTTTATATCCTGCAACTTTACTGAATTCATTGATTAGGTCTAACAATGTTTTGGTGGAGTCATTAGGGCTTTCTATACATAAAATATCAACTACAAAGAGACAATTTTATCCCTTCCATTACAATCTGGTAACTATTCTTTCCTTCTATTTCCCTTCCCCTTGCTTTCCTGTCCTTTCCCTTCCTTTCTCTTTATTTCCTTCCTTCCCTCCTTCCCTTTCTTTTATGGTTAGGGTTTCCAGTATTATGTTGAGTAAGGATGATGATAGAGTGCATCCTTGTCTTGTTTCTGAATTTAGAGTACAGCTTTCACCCTTTCACCACTGAGGAAGATGTTAACTCGGCTTTGTCATATGTTGTCTTTTTAATGATGAAATACATTGTTATATACCAAAACTGTCTTTTTATCATGGATGTTTGTTGACTTTTCTCAAATGCGTTTTCTGCATCTACTGTGATGATTGCATGATTTCCTTGCTTTCATTCTATATCACATTTATTAACTTCTAAGTCGATGTTAAATCCTCCTTGTAATCCAAGGATAAATCCTACTTGGTCATGGTGAATAATCACTTAATGTGCTGCTAACTTGGGTTTACTAGAATTTTGAGAATTTTTGCAGTTATAGTCATCAAGATATTGTCCTGTTGTTTTCTTCTAAATTTGTCTTTGGTACATTTTTTCCCCCCTAGGATAGTAGCTTAAGATAATCCTCATTTCTAATATAGGTATTTTGTGCTGTTTCTCTGAGCTCTGGTTTACCTGTATACCACATATTTTGACCTGTTCTATGTGTATTTTCATTTAGTCTATATATTAATTTCTTTAAAAAATTGCTTGAGACTTCTGGCCAAGATGGAGGTGGAGGTAGATACACTTTGCCTCCTAACATGACCAAAAGAAGGACAACAAATTTAGAAACAAAAAATAACCAGAACTGCTGGAAATTGAACTGTATGGAAGTCTGACAACCAAGGAGGTAAAGAAGAAACATTCACCTGGATTGGTAGGGCAGGAGGAGACAGGCAGCCAGGGTGGAGAGGAACGACTGCAAGGCAGTGGATAGAGGACTGGGGCAGGCAAGGTGGTGGCTAGTGGAGCGGGTGGTCCCACATTTGTGTGTGGATAAACCAGGAGGAACTACTAGGAAGGAAGACACACCACACAACCCAGGGTTCCAGTGGGAGGAAATAAAGCCTCAAAACCTCTGACTGAAAAAACCTGTGGGGGTTGAGGTGGCAGAAGAAACTCCCAGTCTCTCAGGAGACTTTGTTGGTGAGACCCACAGGGTCCTAGAATGTACACAAAACCACTCACCTAGGAATCAGCACCAGAGGGCCCAATTTACTTGTGGGTAGTGGTGGAAATGACTGAAAACCAACCAAGCCTAGAAAACGACATTGTTCCCTTTTGGAACCCTCCCGCACATAGTGTCACAGAGCAACAACATGGGATGTCCTGCCCTGGTGAATACCTAAGGCTCTGCCCCTTACTACAAAACAGGCATGCCTAGACAAAACAAAAACAAAAAACATGGTCTAAATGAAAGAATAGATCAAAGCTCCAGAAAAAATACAACTAAGTGATGAAGAGATAGCTAACTTAACAGATGCAGAATTCAAAACACTGGTTATCAGGATGCTCACAGAAATGGTTGAGTATGGTCACAAAATAGAGGAAAAAGTGAAGGCTATAAAAAGTGAAATAAAGGGAAATATACAGGGAACCAACAGTGAAGGAAAGGAAACCGGGACTCAAATCAATGATCTGGAGAAGGAAGAAATAAACATTCAACTACAACAGAATGAAGAAACAAAAATTTAAAAAAATGAGGAATGTCTTAGGAACCTCTGGGACAACTTTAAACACTGTAACATCTGAATCACAGGGATGCCAATAGAAGAGGAAGAACAAGAAATGGACAACTTATTTGAAAATATAATGAAGAACTTCCCTAATCTGGCAAAGGAAATAGACTTCCAGAAAATCCAGGAAGCTCAAAGAATCACAAATAAGTTGGACCCATGAAAGCATACACCAAGGCACATCATCATTACATTACCCAAGATTCATAAAGAAAGAATCTTAAAAGCTGCTAGAGAAAAGGAGAGAGTTATCTACAAAGGAGTTCCCATAAGATTATCAGCTTATTTCTCAAAAGAAACCTTACAGGCAGGAAGGGTCTGGAAAATTCAAAGTCATTAAAGGCAAGGACCTATATCCAGGATGATACTGTCCAGCATAGCTATCATTTAGAATGGAAGGGCAGATAAGGTGCTTCCCAGATAACATCAAGTTAAAGGAGGTCGTCATCACCAAGCTCTTGTTATATGAAATGTTAAAGGGACTTACCTAAAAAAAGTTAACAGTATGAACAGTAAAATGACAACAAACTCACAACTATTAACAACCTAACTTAAAAAAAAAAGCAAAAAATGAACTAAGGAAACTACAACAGGAATATATTCACAGAAATAGAGATCACATGGAGGGTTATCAGCAGGAAAAGGTACAGGGAATAAGAAGCATAAATGGTAGGTGCAAAACAGACAGGGGGAGGTTAAAAACAGTATGAGAAATGGAGACACCAAAGTATTTGTATGTACGGCCCATGGACATGAATGAAGGTGGGGGAATGATGGTGGGAGAGGAGATACAGGATGGAGGGGAATAAAGGGGAGAGAAGAAAATGGGACAAATGTAATAGCATAATCAATAAAATATATTTTAAAAATTCCTCATGAGACAAATTATTTAAAAGTACATCATTTAATTTTCAGATGTTTAGGGATTTTTGTTATTTTCTGATACAGACTTACAGTTTTGACTCCACTGTGTTCTGAGAAAACTGTATGATTACAAATTAGTGTTTCGAGTTTCTTTGGATAAATTACCAGAAGTGGAATCACTGGATCATAAAAAAGTTCCATTTTTAATTTTTTGAGGTAACTCCAAACTGCTTTCCTGAGTGGCTGCATAAATCTGCACCAGAGTTCCCTTTTCTCCACATCCTCACCAACAGTTTATTTATTTATGACAGCCATTCAGACAGGGGTGAAGTGATTATGTTGTTATTGTTTTAATTTGCATTTCTCAGATAAGTGACATTGAACATCTTTTCATGTTTGCTGGCCACCTATATATTTCCTTTTTGGATAAGTGTTTATTCATCTCTAAAACTTTTATTTCCTTTAGTTTATGCTATTGGGTACTAATACAGCCATTTGTTTCTTTCATAATTTAAACAGTATTTTTAGTGAGAAGGGAAGGGAGAAGAGTGAAAGAAACACCCATTGGTTGCTTCTTGCATGTCCCCAACTGGAAACCTGGCCCACAATCCAAGCATGTGCCCTGACTGGGAATTGAACTGGCAGCCTTTCAGTTTGTAGGATGGCACCCAACCCACTGTGCTATACCAGTCAGGGCTTGTTTTGTTTCTTAAAGAATAATGTTTGCAGGGTATTTATTCCATTCTTTTAATTTCAATCTACATCTATGCTGAAGTGAATCTGAAATGAGATTCCTGTAAACATATACTTCTTTCACGGTTTTTTATGCACTCTGCCATCCTTTTGATTAGCATATATTGACCATTTACACTTAAGGTTAATTAATGATAGGTTAGTGCTTATGTCTGACCATCTTTTTTGTTTCCTCTAGTTCTGATTTGTTTTCTTCTTGTCTGTGGGGTTCTTGTACATTTTTAATATCCATCTTGATTTAATTCTAGTGCCTGAGTGTATCTCATTGCATACTGGTTGCTGTGTATTATGATATCCATATGTGGTATCACAGTCCAATAGTATGAACATTCTACCATTTTGAATAAACTTATTAAAACTTTACTTCCATTTAGTTCCACACTTTTAAATATCATTGACTTGAGTATAAGATGGTATAATTGTATCAATCATTAAATGATTTACAAAACTCATGAAGGATAGTTCATTATTATGTACCCACATTTCTGCTCTTCCTCTCGGTCTTTCTTCATGTTACAAGGTTCTTTTTTTTTTTTTTTAAGATTTTATTTATTTTATTTTTAGAGAGGGAAGGGAGATAGAGACAGAGAGAGAAACATTAACGTGTGGTTGCTGGGGGTTATGGCCCGCAACCCAGGCATGTACCCTGGCTGGGAATCGAACCTGTGACATTTTGGTTCGCAGCCCGCGCTCAATCCACTGAGCTATGCCAGCCAGGGATACAAGGTTCTTTAATACTTTTCTATTTGAATAATTGCCTCTGGCCAATCTTTAGTGGTAGGTTTCTAGTGACAAGTTTCCATTGTCTGAAAATGTGTTGATAACCCCTGAATTATTGAAGTAAATAGGAAATTTAAATTTGAGTTTTTTTCCTTACACACTCAAAATGTGCCACTTGTTTCTGGCCTCTAATGGACAGGTAACATCTATACATGGATATTCTGAATAAAGGATGATTGACATACTGGGAAGGACAGAGGGGAACGACTCGAGATTTCATTATCCTACTCAGAATGGTGTGCAATTTGAAACAATTTTTGTTTTTTAAAAATAATATTTAGTTTTCAACTATAGTAGACATACTGCAATTATATTAGTTTCAAGTGTACGACACAGTGATTAGACCTTTATATGACTTGTGAGGTGATTACCTCTAAGTCTAGCACCAACCTGGCACCATACATAAGGTATTACAATATTACAGACTACATTTCCTATGATATACTTTAAATCCCTGTGACTATTCTGTAACTACCAGTTTGTATGTCTTAATTCCTTTATCTTTTTGCCCTTTCCTCTAACTGCCCTCCAAAATGTCCTCTGTATTGGAGTCTTTTTTTATTTTTTCAGATTCCATATACACTGTACTTTGCAGTGTATAATGCACTCCTGTGTATAATGCACACTCATGTTTTGGGCCCAAACTTTCAGGAAAGAAAATCTTGTTTTAATGTGATTCATTCATTCATTTTATATTAGACGTGAAACAGACTATTGCATTCCAGGGTAGTATTTTGCATACAGCAATTGCCATTACTTTCTAGAGTTACACTTTTAACACATAAGCACAAATAAAAGAATTAAAAACATTTATATAGATGCAGAATTACCACTACGCATGTATAATGCGCACCCTTATTTGTCCCTCAAAAATCTGAGCAAAAAGTGCACATTATACACGGCAAAATAAGATAAATAAAATCATAAGGCCTTTGTCTTTCAGTGTCTAACTTATTTAACTTAGTAGAATATCCTCTAGGTCCATCCACAGTGTTGCACATGGCAAGATTTCATTAAAGCTTATGAACTGTTTATTTCTGAAATTTTCCAATTAATACTTTCCAACATTTTCACCATATAAATTGAAATAATAAAAAAGAAAAACTGCAGATAAGAATATGCGTGGAGAACAATACCATATTTTGTATTTTAATCCAATACTAAGTTTTTGCTGTTGTTTTTCAAATTTTTCTATTTCAGGTTGCCTTTTGTTCCCTTGACAAAAAAAGAAAGCAAAAATTGTGCTAAAAATTACATAAAAATAAGTTAACCATTTTTTAAGCATACAGTTTAGTAGCATTAACTATATTCATCTTTTGTGCCAATGACTTCTAGAACTTCCTCCACCTGCAAAACAACTATTCCATTTTAACACTCCTCCCGCCCATTTCTGTCTACCTACAGCTCCTTGCAACCACCATTGTATTTTGTTTCAATGAGTTTGACTACTCTAGGTACTTCATACAGCATTCATTCTTTTTGTGATTTCAATGAACTGATACTATTAAATTTATGTATATTCCATATTTGCTCCACCTCTTCGATGTTATGAATGATACTGCAATGAATCTGCGTCTGCAAATAATCTCTTCAAAAGCCTGCCTTCAATTCTTTGGAAAATATGCCCAAGTGGGACTATTGGATCATACGACACTTCTATTTTTATTTTTTTGAGGAATCTCCACATTGTTTTCCACAGTGAATGCAACATTTTACATTCCCACTGCCAACATTTTATATTTCCACCAACAGTGCATAAAGGTACAATTTCTCTGCATCCTTGCCAACACTTACTTTCTGTTTTGTTTATTCCACATTTGTGCATTTGAATAGTTATTGTAGCAGCCAGAGTCACACAATTCAGATCTCCCTTCAGGAAAATCTGATGTAAGGAGCATAGCTGGTTAACAGCTTCCAGTTACTACACTTTCAGATCCACTGAGAGATCTATGCTGAAAGCATGCCCATCCTGGGTTGCTCCAAGCCATGGAATAAATGATGCAGGAATACAAAGACAAGTTATTTCTACCAAACTCTAAACTCTTTATTTTATTTTTGGATCCTTGCCTGGGGACTTTGGCCTGATCAAGATTTTCTGAGAGTTGCACAGCAGTCTTGGCTTTTTCTAATTAATTTTCTTTTTTCCCTCTTAACTTTTCACAGGTGCCAGACCTAAATTACAGTTTGAAGGTTCCCTCTACCTATACTTGCTCCCTTTCCCCTTTATTTTTCATGTATGTTTCCCCCAGTAAATCTTGCACATTTAATTTTGTCTTGGTTGCTGCTTCTGTTACACACAGGATTTTGGGCAGAAGTAAAATCAGATGTTCAGTCCACTGTTTTAATATAGAAGTCACCATTAAGTTTTTGTGTTCTTTGAAGACAATAAGTTTCAAGTTTCATTAAAGTATGGGAGAATAAATTACTTTTAATCCATTTATCATTTGAGAGAAAAATTTTTTGTTGTTGTTTTAGTGGAACAAAATATTCCATGAAATTCCCCAGGAAAATACAGATATTTATTCATTCTTTCAACAAGCTTTAAAAGACCACAGAATGACATACATTATGCCATTTTAATCACTTCTACCCTCTATAATATAATTAAGAATTCAAGTATGGAAATAACTCTAGTGCTGAGGTAACAACATTGTAACCTTCTCCCAACACGACTGTATAGGTCTCAGGCTACACGATGAATCAATCCCACTTCTAATTTAGGCCAAAAGCAGCATATTATACCCATGTACCTGAAAGAAATATCTTCAATACATGTCTGTTTACATGTATATATGTGTGTATATGTGTGCAGGGACAGATACATGCCAGGGAAAGGTTAACTGAACCTCATTGATAACAAAATGTTAGAAGTCAGATGATGTGGGAAATATAGAAACATACACAGTCTTCATGTTCAAAGTCTTCATGGGGATTTTTTCTGTAATTTCTAGAATAAAAGAAGAAAAAGAAATAAGTTTTCTACCTATTCTGCATATTTTAAAAATGTTAACTGCCTAAAAAGTAATGAGTTTGGCCTCAACCCAAACAGAGGTCTGACCTTTGTCCCAGTTCCTGGGGAACTTCTAAACCCATAGAACTTTCTGAGAAAGTCATGTGTGTTGTTAGTCATGGTGGGTCCTTGACCACACCTGATAGTTTATGCTAAACAGATGACTTAGGGTGGAAGTGACCATACCAGAAAGACCAACCATATGATTCAGGGCAAGAGTAGGCTCAACATGTGGGCAATGAATCAAGCATGCCTATGTAATAAAGGCTCAAGACCAGCCCTGCACACCAAGGCTCAGGTGAGCTTCTCTGGGTGGTAATAAACTGTACATACCGACATGCATTGGTGCCAGGAGGAGGTAACACTGTCCATGAATCTTGGGGAGAGGACAACTGAAACTCTGTGTTTGGACCCCTCCCATATTTGGCCCTGCACATCTATTCCTGGGCTTGGTTTAAGGTTTTATCCTTGTCCTATAATAAATGTAGTTCTGTGAAACCTGCTAGTAAATTATTAAACCTGAGAGTGGTTTTGGGAAATCCTCTGAACTTGTACTCGGTGCCAGAAGTGACAGTGGTCTTGTGTGAACCCCTCCCTGAGTTTGTAGTTGAACCCTAACTTGTTACAGCTGGGGTTCAAGTCCTGGTTTAAAGTTTTGAAGGACTGTGCCCTCAACCTACTAACTCTGGGTATTTGTCAAAATGTCCCATACCCCCTCCCTTCATACCACTCCACAAGATATTTCCTCTATCTACAGAAAAGGCCGAGGAGCAAAATTAAGCCAGTGGCCCAGATTTGTGGCTTCTAAATATTAACTTCCTATAACAAGGTGAAGAACAGCTATTCCCAAATCTAGGGAAGAGTACATGGTAAGCCTAGGACACACCTTACAATATCAGAAAATAATTAAAAAAAAATAAATAAAGGGCTCATGTCAGGGTATATGAGCCAGTACGGCCAAAGATAAAAAATTTAAATATACAAAGTATAACACAAACACTACTGATTAACAATGAATACATAAAAACTCAAAGAGAGAAAAAATATTTAAAAAGTTCTTTGCCTGCTTTAGGACACTTTTGCAGTTAGTCAGCTCTGAATTCAAGGGGAAGGATCAACTTTTCCTAAAAATAGCTCTTATCCTAGTAAAAATTCTCAGTACAAAAATACCGTGAAGTTGCTTCCTTAATAGATAACTTCAGGATCTAAAGATGATGTTTAGAATCTAGTGGACAAATCAAAATGGCATCAGTGAGTTTTTCAAACCGTAAGCATTATGTCATCCTTCTAATTTATCAAAATATTAATATTTCATGAAAAATAATTTTCAGAGGAGAAATACACGAGAATACACGTGAAAATGCACGAGAAACAAGCATGTGTGTCAAGCTCCCTCTTAGCTTGGCAGTGGGCTTGAAGACAGCAGCCAGTGTTCCCAGTGTGAGACCCTAGCACCTATTTCTAGAAGCAAAAGAGAAAAAAGATACCACGTTTGTTCTAACATGTCTGGGGGCTATCTGAAGAACTTACATAAGAGGCTTCTCCGTGTTTTGCCTAACTTGGAACTAACTCAGGGCAGAAAGTTGTAGGTATTGCTTAAAAACATTGAAAGGCAAACAAAAAAAGCCCATAGCTATGTGTAACAAAAAATTATTATTGAAACATACTGCTTAGGAGTGGGAGAAGAAGCAGGAGACAGTTTCTTTGGATAATTCGGGCATTAAATGTTGCCCATATATCTTGGGTAACTTGAGAAAGCCACATGTACACCTTGGCCAGGATGTATACAGAGTAGAGACCTAAGAAGAGCCAAAGCTTTCAATTCTGAAAAAGGTAAAAGGCTTTTCTGGCCAAATCTGGCTGTTCTCCAGGCTCAGTGAAAACATAAATTGAAGGCTGAGGCAGGGTTGTAATTAGCCTGGCTGTGATGAATGAGTACCCTAGCACAAGCTGATCCCCCAAAACTGGGAGAGGTGGGTATTTTGTTTTTAAGCTTTTAGCTCCTGGAAGTCAAGAAAATCTCTGTCAAACAGTAGTAGAATATAAGCTAAAGGAACAGACTTCAGTGACTACACATAACAAGGAATATAGTCTTGGGGAGTGTGAGCGCGTAAGTTTGGCAAAGTCATAAAACAAATGAACAATTACAGCTTTCAAAAATCAGAAATAAGCAAACCCTTGTGAGGAGGCGAACCTGATTTCCAGAGTTATCACAATACAGTATTCAAATGTCTAGTTTTCAACAACAAAAATATCCCAAGGCATACAAAGAAACAGGAATGTTATAGTTCATTCAGAGAAAAAAAATAATTGACAATAGCTGTGCTTTATTTAAAGCACAAGTATTTGAACATACAAACGCTCTTATATGGAAAACAATGAACTAATGGAAAGGCCAACAGAAACCACAAAGAATTAAAGAAATCCAAGAAAACAATGCATCAACAATTCAAAAACATCAATAGAGCTCTGGCTGGTGTAGCTCAGTGGATTGAGTGCGGGCTGCAAACCAGGCATCGCAGGTTCGATTTCCAGTCAGGGCACATGCCTAGGTTGCAGGCCATGGCCCCCAGCAACCGCACATTGATGTCTCTCTCTCTGTCTCTCTCTCTGTCTCTCTCTGTCTCCCTCCCTCCCTCCCTCTCCCTCCCTCCCTAAAAATAAATAAATAAAAAATCTTAAAAAAATCAATAGAGAAATTATAGAAAATAACTAAATACAGACTCTGGAGTTGAGAATAACTACTGAAATAAATTCACTAGAGGGACTAAACATATTTGAGCAGGCAGAAGAATCAGTGATTTTGAACATAGGACATTTGAAATCATCCAGTCAAGTGGACTAAAACATACACATTATTCGAGTTTCAGAAGGAGGAAAAAAAAAGAACATTTGAAGAAATAATGACCAAATAGTAAAAACAATAAAAGAGAAGCAATATAACAGGAATATTCAATAAGATTAATAGCCAATTGCTAATCAGAAACCATGGAAGCCAGAAAGCAATGGGATAACACATTTAAAGTGCTGAAAAACTATCAACACAGAAATCTCTATCTGGCAAACATATTCTTCAAAATTAAAGACTAGTTAAAACATTCCCATATAAAGAAAAGCTGAGTAAGTTCTTTATTACTAAATGTGCCCCCCAAAATGATAAAGGAAGTTCTTCTATTTGAAATGCAAGGATGCTACACAGTGACTCACAGTTGTATGGTTATGGCATTGTTGATTTGTAACTCTGCTTTGTTTTCTTTTTTAAAAAGTTTTATTTATTTTAGAGAGGGGAAGGGAGGGAGAGAGAGGGAGAGAAACATTGCTGTTTGAGAGATACATTGATAGGTTGTTTGCCTCTCACAGGCCCCAAATGGGGACCTGGTCCACAACCCAGGCATGTGCTCTGACTGGGAATCAAACTGGTGACCTTTGGATCTGCAGGCTGGTGCTCAATCCACTGAGCCACACCAGCCAGGGCAGCTTTCTGTTTTCTACATGATTTAAAAAATAAGTACATAGCCCTGGCTGGCGTAGCTCAGTGGATTGAGTGCGGGCTGGGAACCAAAGTGTCCCAGGTTCGATTCCCAGCCAGGGTATATTCCTGGGTTGCAGGCCATAACCCCCAGCAACCGCACATTGATGTATGTTTCTCTCTCTCTCTCTCTCTCTCTCTCTCTCAAAATAAATAAAATCTTTAAAAAAAAAGTACATAAAACAATTAATATTACATTTATATTTATGTATAGTGTATTTTCTGACAAGAATATAATGGGGGCAGAGCTGAATACGAGCAGAATTTTTGTAAGCTATTAAAAGTAAAACTGGTATCAATTGAAACTAGGTTATAAATTAGAATGTTAGTTGTAACCCCTGTGGTTAACACTAAGAAAATACCTAAAAAAACACACTAAAGGAAGTCAAAGGAAAATCAAAAGAGTATACTATAAAGAATCAACTAAACACAAAAATGTCACTGAATGAAGAAAATGAGGGGGGAAAAAAGGTGTAAGAGTTGCAGAAAAGAATCCTGGCAAAATAGCTGAAGACCTTCCTAGGCAGTAATAGTTTTTGAACTTTTATTCTTTTAAGCAGAATCTAATTTACTCAGGGGAAGGAAAATACCCAACCCTAGCCCCTTAGAGCCTTCCTTTCTCACTTTAAGAAAAAAGAAAATTAAAAAGCAGAGGAACATCTGTGAAGGTCCCCAGGTCACATTCCCACTAAAGACTGAGCTATAACAATGAAACTCTAGAAGACCTTCCACTCCACCTCCTTCCATATCTTACCAAGACATTATGTGACCTCCTGTATGATCAACTAGATTACCAATGAAAGAACGGCAAAGGTCCCATTTAAGCCAGTTCTATTTCCCTAGTACATTATGTTGAACAATCAACAAACACACCCAGGCATTCTAAGATAAAAAAAAAAAACACAACCCCCCCCCAAAACAAAAACCCCAAACTAAAAAAAAAAGAAACACCCCACAAAACAAACCCAACACCACCACTACCAACAGAAAAACAGTAGGAAGAGACAAAGCAAACATCACTCTGCCATTAGCAGACTGGGAATTTAAAATAAATAGAATTAACATGTTAGGACTCTAATGAAAAGAGTGGATAACGTGCAAGATGAGATGGGCAATGTAAGCAAATAGAGACTAAGAAAGAATTAAAAGGAAATTTTAGAAATCAAAACAACGCAACAGAAATGAAGAATGCCTTATACCAAAAAATCTAAACCTAGGCACATTATATTCAATCTGCAGAAAGATCAAAGATAAGAGGCAAAGATAATGTCTGCCAGTTTTCCACCAATGCTAGAAGACACAACACAAATCCTGATTCAGAAAGTCTAATAAATCTCAGGCTATACGGCTATATAAATTAAAAGATGGAATGGTAAAAAGTTTTGAGTTGGGATGACAAGAATAGTTATTAAGCAAACAACAAAAAAACAAAACAAAGCCATATCCCACTGTAACCTTTTCAAGGAAACAATGTCTAATGTTAAGGGGTTACAGATCAGACTTAGAAGGGACGGTAAGATGTCAATAGAGAAGTTGTCGGCATAGACAGAGAAGCAGTAGTGCAGAAGTGGATGATGTAAAGAGAAGTGTGAGAGATAGAGAAAACATGTATGTCCTTGAAGACACTAGCCTGTGTGTTCTGCAAAGCCAATCATCCTGAGCCTCTGTTTTCTGAATTATTAGGTGGTAAATATGTTGACTGATGACCTAGCTATTCATTCTGATCCAACTCATTGAGAAAATGCATTTAAACCTGCTTTATAAGCTGTAAAGGAGGAGGGACAAAGTCACTTATAGGATTCCCTCACACTGTTATTTGACAATAATGTGATCATTTTGACTCTAGGGGAAGAGAACAATTTAGAATCAGCAAACACGCTAATTTTCCTAGAAGCATGCACAGGACAAAATAGGTTTACACTTGTTCATATGGAAAATAATACCATAATTAATAAATAAGTAAACTATTTTGTGTACTCACAACTGCAAACCTAATTTTGCCTCAACCTGTATTTTTAATAACACACCAATATAATTTTTAGATTATCTCAAAAGCAAAAGGCAATCATCCTCTTAAATATTTTTTTAACATTGTATTATGGTGAACTTCTGGAGAAAGAGGACAAAAAGAGGTAATAGTATTATCTCCTACATTTAATCTATAATTGGTTACTGGTATCACACCTATTTTTAGCAAAAGAAAAAATAAAAAAAAATGTAGTATGTTCTACAATCTCCTCACCATTCATTTGAGTCTCATCCTGGAATAGCTTTAACTTCTTGTTGCGAAGGCCAAACACCTTGGCTGCTTCATACAGAAGACCTTCATAGGTGAGTCCATTCTGTCCGAATGGGTTTTCAAGCAGGAGAGTACCCACTGTTCCCAGTAAACACTCTGCAGAAAACAACAACAACAACAAACAAATTGGATTAAATCTCAAGAATTCACACCATCTAGCTAATGGATTCCTAATGGGAGCAGTGACTGATGCTGGCTTGCAGAGTCAGAGGTAAGTAAAAGAGCTAGAGCGGGACAGCTGTACAGTTTGCAGAAAGAGAAAGAGTCTTAAACATCTCACAAAGGAAAAGGGAAAGGAGTAAAAGAAGACTCAACCAGTAGAGAACAACCACAGCGTGGGAAAGAAATAATCAGTAAACACTCCAATGAAGAGCCTGAAGACTCCACTAACAAATGTGTATGATGAGAACACCAAAATAACAGGAAACAAAAATAACAGTTTTAGAAACATTTTTCAAGAGCCCTGCCCAGGAAGCTCAGTTGATTAGTGTTGTCCCTACACATCAAAGTTGTGGGATAGATCCCTTGTCAGCACACATACAAGAGGTAACCAATGATTGCAAAAAACGTGAAACAACAGGATCTAACGTGTGCGGAGTAGCTAGAAGCTCCATCCACTTGCTCCCAGACCCAGACCGGTCTTACATCTAAATTGCAGAGCAATCCCCTCAGAACTCCACTGGCTGAGAGTGAGTGAGAGCGTGCGTGAGTGTGTACACAGATTAGTGTGTTAGTGGGCAAGAGCCTGCCTGTCTGCAGGGCACACAGGAGTGGGCAGCCTGGGCTCTCCTGGCAGAGCAGCTGCTAGAGTTGTTGCCCAGTCTGGTACTTCCAGCTGTAGAGATTTGGTGTGGGAGACATTTTGGGGAATGCAAAATAGCCTCTTTGGGAAGAAGCTTCCAGAATGCCCACACCTCAGCCAGGATCCATAGACTGCGACTTACTGGGGAGGAGACTGTTGCATCCTGGGCCCTAGGCACCATGGTAACTGCGCTACTAGAATCTGACTCAGGAGCCTTGACTTCCAAGGGGCTGAGAGAGACAGCCAGGGTGGGCTGGCTCCAGAGGCATTGCAGTGGGAGCAGGCCTGCCTGAGGTTGAGATGCACTTAGAGGAAGCAGTGAGAGCACCCTGCCATCACTGTCCAGAAGAGATCCAGAGAGAAACGTTAAAACTGTCAAGGCAGTAGCAGAGCTGTGGTCATCCCTGAGAGAGATTTTGTGCTTTTTGGGGAGTTGGGAGGTGTGTGGAAAACAAGTCCCCCAGGACTTGGTGCTGCTGTGGGTGCTGTTGTGTGGGGGCCACACAGAAACTCTCTGAAAAGAGGACCTGAGGCAGGACCTTGTGTTTGCAGCTGTGCACAGCGTCTCTGTGAACAAAGAAATCAGAGTGATACTATCACGCTAAAGTGACTATGGAACCCAACCAAAAACAGCTGGTGAGCAGGGAACTGTACAGAATAGGGAGTTCGGCCCAGGTCTGCTGCAAGAGGGGCAGACTGGGGACAAGACAGCCAAGAGCTGAACACCTGAGACTTGCTGCAGCAGAGCAGGTCTACCCAACCCCCACCCATGGGATTACAGGCTTTATGGATCAAGGCCAAGTTAAGGCCAAGCTCAGGAGCCCCTAGCTGGATGCACATCCATGGCGGCGGGGGTGGGCGTAAGAATAGATCTGAAAGAAGCCTTTCTACCAGACTCTACAAGCTACACTGTTCCTCCAGCCCTGATCAAGTGAAATCAGCACAGCAGAGAGATTAGAGATAGGCACAAGATGTGTTCAGGGCCCCACTTTGCTTCAGTTCTTAGGGCTGCTGTCTGCACCAAACAGAAAAGAGTTGCCTCCTTTACACATATTGACCCCTTACAAGAAATGGACAGCTAACTTACCAGAAACCATACATTATCGGAAAGAATATGGGACAGACCAAGACATGGTGAAGGGGCAGGGAAACACTCCCACCATCTTCCCTGAAGAATGAACAGCACCCCCTGGGGGTGACCCAGGGTTCCTACCAGAGGTCCCCTCTGGAACCAGGTGGAGGAGGTACTGGCAGTCCTCTCAGGCCATAAATGAACCACTCCTGGGCCCTGTGCTGATGGAAAGCTTATAGGGCAGGACACTGGTGCCACCCAAGCCTGAAGGAAAGAGCCACAGACTGTGGATTGCTTGTAGTGGCAAACAGGTTGCCTAGGGTCAGAGACTAGGACACCATCAAACATTACCAGGAGCAGATCCAGAAAGAGAAGACAGTAGCAAACACAGGGCTCTGCTGAGATGAACTGCACTGTAGTCTTATTGATTATTGGCAGTATTCTCTCTCCTGCACTGCTTTTTAATATTCATTATTTGTCCTTCAAGTTTGTTCCTATAATTTCACTATTTTTAAAAAATTTTATTTTATTTCAAATCTCTTAATTTGTACCTCCCTTCTCTTACTCCATTCTGTCTTCTTCCTTCCTCTTCTCAGTTTTAAATTTTATTTTCCCTCTTGCTACAACTGGTTTCTAGTCTGCACTCTTATTATTTCTCCTATCTCCAGCCTCTCAAAACCATTTTCATGTCACTAGGCATCTCATATTCTTTTTTCCTGTTCTTAAAATACCTTTATTCTCTTTCCACCATTACAAATCTTTGCAGATTGGATTTTGATACAGTGGTTGCTGCATTTTTTCAATTTCATTCCTAGACCTTAACTACTTTTATATTTAAAATCTCAAATTTTCTCATTCCCCTCATCTATTCAATTTTACCTTCCTCCTGCTCTTACCTTTTTTTGTTTTAAAGTTTACTTTTCCCCTCTCAGCCTGGTGTTCAATCCTCACTTGTATTTCTTTGCCCTTTAACCTGTCAAAATCACTTTTCTTTCCTTTAGATATCTCATAAGCTTTTTTTTTCTTTCCCTTTTCCCCATCTTATTCCCATTCCACCTGTATCAATCTTTCCTCATTTGTGGTGGATATTGTTGTGGTGAACCTTTTCTTCTATTTTGGTTCCTAGTCACTATTAAACAAATTGTTTTTAGAAACCTCATACTATACTCCTCTTTTCTTAATCCATTTTACCTTCTTTACCCCCTTTTAAATTTACATTGTAAATTTTATTTTCTTGCTTTCTTTGCCTTGTTTCTATTTCCTAGTCTTATTATTTCTACTCCTTCTACCCTCTCAAAATAATTTTTCTTTCACTTAGTCATCTCCTATTTTTTTAAATGATAGTCTTAATATCCTTATACCTTTATTAATATTTGCTTGTATACTGATGATAGTGTGGTTGTGGGTGAGGTTATTTTTGCAGGTGTGAGTTTTGTATCCTGGGTTGTTTTGTTTTGTTCTGGCAGCACCTGTGTAACAGCATATAAGACATGGTAGGCAGTGTGCCTCTCAGCCAGCCAGCCAGCCAACCAGAGGGAAATACCCACCAAATAACACAACAATGACCCAAACCCAGGTACACCAAGGGAGCCCAAATAAATGGCATAAAGGACATCCAAAGAATTTCCAGCTCAGGAGGTCAAGGAGACTGTACCACTGAGTCCCAAAGTCTCCTACCATAGAACAGTACCCCACAAAGACAAGGAGTCAAAGCAGATCAATCTAATGTGCAGAAACAAACAAGAAGAGTCACCTAAAATGGGGAGAAAAAGAAACATGCCAACTGAAATAAAAATCAGGAATCCCCACAAAGACTACTATATGAAATTGAAGCAAGTGATCTAACAGACATACAGTTCAAAATAATGGTTATAAAGATGCTAAAGTAGCTCACTGAGAACTACAAGAAACACTATGGAAGCTACAAAGAACTTGTATAACTAACTATATAAGTTCTATATTAGCATAAAAAAAGCATAGAAAAACTATATCAGCATAAAAAAAAGCATAGAAACTATCAATAAGAGCCAGGAGAAAATGAATACAGTATCTGAAATGAAGAATACACTAGAAGGAATTAAAAGTAGGCTAGATGAAGCAGAGGATTGAATCAGAGTTGGAGGTCAAGGTAGAGAAAAACACTACAACAGAGCAACAAAATGAAGAAAGACACAAAAAGACAGAAGATAGCTTAAGGGAACTGTAGGGTAACAATGAAACGTAACAATACCTGTATCACAGGGATACCGGAAGGAAAAGAAGAGGAGCAAGGGATAGAAAACTTACTTAAAAAGATAATGACAGAAAACTTTCTTAACTTGGTGAAGGAAATTACCCACAGACATATGAAAAAATGTCCAACACCACTAGCAATTAGAGGGATGCAAATTAAAACCACAATGAGATACCACCTCAAACCTGTCAGAATGGTGTTCATTATTAAATCAACAAATAAGTGCCAGTCAGGATGTGGAAAAAAGGAAACCCTATTGCAGTGTTGGTGGGAATGGAGACTGGTGTGACCACTGTAGAAAAGAGTATGGAATTTCCTCAAAAAAAAAAAAAAAAAAAAAGAACTACTGTTTGACCCAACAATGCCACCGCTAGGAATATATCCTAAATATCCTTAAACAGCAATTGAAAAGAACTTATAAATAGTGCCCTATGTTCACAGAGGCCCTATTTATAATGGCCAAGCGCTAGAAACAGCCCAAGTGCCCATCAGTAATTGAGTGGATCAAAAAACGGTGATACATTTACACAATGAAATACTACACAGCAGAGAATAAAGGAGCTCCTACCCTTCCTGGCAGAGTGGATAGAACTGGAGAATATTATGATAAGCGAAATAAGCCATTTGGTGAAAGACAAATACCATATGATATCACTTATAAGAGGAAGCTAATGAACAAAATAAACTAATGCACAAAATAGAACCAGAGGCATGGAAAAATAGAACACTAACAGTGACCAGGGAGGAGGGGGAAGGACCATCAAGGTGGAAAGAACGGGGAAGGGACTAATCAAGGGCCATGTGTGAACGACCAATGGGTATGATCAACAGGATAGGGAATGACTCTGGAGCAGAGGGAGGGCTGGGTGGAGGCAGACTAAAGGGGAAAACTGGTTTAACAGTAACAAAATAACAAAATATTCAAAATTTAAATAAAGAAAAGTGAAACAACAAACTGGTGGCTCTCCTCCCCCACCTTCTAAAAAATCAATTAATAAAAATAATTTCCCCAAAAAAGCTAAATTAAAATGTTTTGGCATTTAAATAATTTAGCTTCATTTAGCTCTAATTTTTACGTAACCAGTTTATATCATTTCTTTAACATGTCAGATGGATGAATTTGTTTCTACATAGATATACCAAAAGAAATAAACCTGTGTGTGCACCCTAAAGCAGGGTGGGAATCTACACTTATATTACTACATTAAAGCCAAAGTGAAAAATCCACAGAAGTGAGAGAGGTTGAACATTAAAGTAAACCTTACTGCCCAAAACCCCACAATTCACCTGAGGAGGGTGTAATTCACATAGGTACATAGTAATTACACGGTAATTCACATAGCAATTCACATAGCTAGGGGAGGCACGTACCTTGTGGGTGTGTGTTCAGGAGCTGTAGGTTGATATACTGACAGGGAAGAGTACTAGGACTGTCAATCAGAGAGGGAGCTGATCCTGCAGTCACACATAGTGTTTTCCCACTGAGATTCAGTAGGTTGGTTTGATTTTGTATTTCTAAAAATAACAATAGCAACAAGATATTATTCTTTCAGAGCTGAAGTCATTCACTTTTTCTTATTTGTTAAACTACCACATATACATATTTTCAGTGATATTTTTCATGTGTTTATCAAAGGACACTGCCTTTACTATAAAATCAGGTTGTATTAATATGCAATTAATAGACAATGTTATTGATGTGAAACGGCATATTTACGATCTAAAATACAGGCCAACTCTTCTATCCCTCTTTCATTCTTTCCCTGTATAGCTGACTCTTGAACAACATGAGTTTGAACTAGGCCAACTTACATTAAAAAAATTTTAAAATAAATACAGTCAGCCTTTTGTGTTTGCAGGTTTTGCATCTGGGGATTGAAAACAGTATTTTTGCATTCCCAACTGGATGGAAAATACTGTTTTCGGTCCATAGTTGGTTGAGTCTGTGGAGGTGAAGGGTTGACTACACAAATTATATTGAGATTTTTGACCAGAAGTGTGGGATGGGGTGGGGGGGGATCAGTATCCATAAAACCCACATTTTTCAAGGGTCAACTGTATATTATATTGTAGCTTTCTTAAAATTTTCTCCTGAGAACCCCAGGTTTCACCATGAAAAGACCCATGTGTCTAAGAATAATAATCATAGTGAGAAAACATGGTTTTGGACTCAAGAACATATGTGCAAAATAGCAAGACACAAAACATGTGCAATATAATTTTATTTACAGAAAGTTAAACACTGCTAAGTAACGTAAACATAGGTGAGTGACAGGCAGTGGCTGTGACTGAGGACGGGGAATGGATCTGGTGGGTATGAAACCAGACTGGGTAACACCCTCAAAGACCCGTTTTACCTAGTGGTTGGATGCCCATGACCAGCCTGGAGTCACAAGGGCTCCTCTCTTGACCCACACCTATGGCTTCCTGAGGATTCACCAGTTGACTGTGAAAGAAAGTATGTCAAGTGTTTTGTGTGAGTGGCTCTGCATAATGTGCCGCACTATCGCAAATAGATGACTGTAGTCCTGCACACCCACCCACTCTGGGTGGCCCTGATGAACAGTGTTGACAGGAAGACAATTAGTGGGCACAAGTTCATTCAGGGCAGCTGACTGTTTATTTTACTCAGGTGGGATGACCAGAGGAATGGATCTATACTAGTTCATGGGCAGTGGCTAATAATTTGACTGATTGGGAATGACCAGGGACTTGGAAAGAACAGAACTTGAAAATTAGTGACAAGGAAGTCAGGGCAAAGGTATGTAGAAAGACTGCTGCAAACAAGCAGACTGTGTATGAGGATCCTAAAAATTAGGTGGATAGTGTCACCTGTTTTGTGGAGGTCAGTCTAACCCTCTCCCCAAACACTCCTGTTCTTTCCCAATGGAATGATGAATAAAGGGGCCATTCTGGCTAGGTAGATTTCACATGGGTTTAGCAACACAGATTTCACTGTAAATAATGGTTTTGCTAGTTGGTACACTATATCCCATCAACCAATAGCAGGACCATTACTAAGCTCCCAATATCACTTTATTGCCAGATGATGAGTAGAGAACCCGATGACAGATTGGTAACTGGGCCACTTCCATCATGGAAAATGTAGTACTTTATTCTTACTGGAATAGACATTTATTTGGGGTATGGGTTAGTCTTAGTTGCCTGAAATGCTCTGTCAAACCCATCATCTGTGGACTTTGGGAACATCCTATTTACTACTATAGCACCTCACACAGTATTGCTTCTGCCTAAAGAACTTGAGATATGGCAAGGTGTGTGTATGCAGGGAATTCTCTGGCCATACCATGTTCCCCATCATCAAGAAGCAGCTGGTCTAGAACAATGGAGTGGCTTTTTAAAAAATTATTTTATTGTTCAATTACAGTTGTCTGCATTCCCTCCTCCAAAAACTACCCCCCTCACCACAGCCAAAGACACCTCCCTCCCCTGCTTCCACCTCCCACCCTTGATTTTGTCCATGTGTCCTTTATAGTTGTTCCTGAAAACCCTTCCTCCCATCCACCTCCCCTCTGGTTACTATCAGATTGTTCTTAATTTCAATGTCTCTGGTTATATTTTGCCTGTGTTTTTCTTTTGTTGATTATGTTTCAGTTAAAGGTGAGATCATATGGTATTTTTCTTTCACCACCTGGTTTATTTATTTCATTTAGCATAATGTTTTCCACTTCCATCCATGCTGTTGTGAAGAGTAGGGACTCCTTCTTTCCTTCTGCTGGCAGTATTCCATTCTGTAAATGTACCATTGTTTTTTGATCCACTCATTTACTGATAGGGACTTAGGTTGCTTCCAGCACTTAGCTATTGTAAATTGTGTTCCTATGAACATTGGGGTGCATAGGTTCTTTAGAATTGGTGTTTCAGGGTTCTTAGGATATAATCCTAGCAGTGGACTGCTGAGTCAAAAGGCTGTTCCATTTTTAGTTTTCTGAGGAAATTCCATATTGTTTTCCACGTTGGCTGCACCAGTCTTCATTCCCACCAACAGTGCACTAGAGTTCCCTTTTCTCCACATCCTCTCCAACACTTGTTTGCTGCTTTGTTTATGATGGCCATTCTGAATGGTGTGAAGTGGTATCTCATTGTGGTTTTAATTTGCATCTGTCCGATGGCAAGTGATGCTGAGCATCTTTTCATATGTCTCTGGGCCCTCTGTATGTCCTCCTTGGAGAAGTGTCTGTTCAGATCCTTTGCCCATTTTTTAATTGGGTTTTTTTGTCTTCCTGGAGTGGAGTCATGTGAGTTCTTTATATATTTTGGAGATCAAACCCTTGTCCGAGGTATCATTGACAAATGTTTTCCCATATAGTTGGTTCTCTTTTCATTTTAATGCTGTTTTCTTTAGCCGTGCAGAAGCTTTTTAATTTGATGAGGTACCACTGGAGTAGCCTTCTGAAGTCTCAGTTTCAGTACCACATGGGTGCCTACAGATGGCAGGGCTGTGATACTGTCTTCCAACATACCATGCATGCTTTAAACCAGGATATGGAGACTATGGCTCCTGGCTGGTTTCCTGTTTATATAAATAAAGTTTTAATAAAACACAGCCTTGCTCAGCCAGGATAGATGCCTGCCAGAGGAGATACCACAAGGGGTGGACTGTTGAGATTTAACTCTGCTAACTTAGCTAAGCTAAAAGTTTCCCAGAGAAAGGTGCACAGGCACCACTCAGCTTTCACAGGCTTCCATTCTTCCAACTTCTGGGCCACGCACATGAGCAACTCTCTTGCAAAGCTTCTGCAGGTCCGAACTGTCACTATTAGCAGTGGCTAGACAGATGAGTTCCAGTCTGTCCCTGACTATGCCTACTTCTCATCCTACAGTGACTTCAGGTGGAAACCCAATCCTTCCACTGACTTACTTATCGGTACCCCATGGTGGATCCTGGTCAGAGATTTTTCTCAGATGCTCCAACTAACCACTCTCATCCATACCTTTAACATACCGGGTTTTTCTCATATTACTTTTGCTTCCCTCTTCAGCCCCTAACAGACAGGATGGCATGATTTTTCATGGTGGTTCTATTCATTTACAGTCCAGCAGTGAATGTGAGTTCCTACTACACAATACCCTTGACAACATTTAATGCTGTGAAATTTTTCTAGTTTTTGCCAATGTGGTGGCAAGTAATAGTATCTTACTGTGGTGTTTACTGTTGAGGTTCAGCAGGTATTCCTTCAGTTATTGACGATTTAAATGTTCTCTTTTAGGCTATTTAAAAGTTTCTGAAAATAAGCATTCAGAGTGTATCAGTTTCCTTACAGCTGCTATAAGAACCATAAACTAAAGGGCTTAAAAAACCAAATAGTTCTGGAGGCAAGATGTCTGTCTATAATCCAGCTATCAATAGGATCTTGCTTCCTCTGACACCTGTGGGGGAATCCTTCCCTTTCTCTTCCCAGCTTAGGAAGGCCCCTACCAATCTTATGTGTTTCTTGGCTTGAGCTGCATAATTGCAATCTATGCCTGTCATCACACAGTGCCTCTGTGTCTTCACCAACTTCTCATAAAGACATCAGTCATATTGTAGTGGGACCCACCTTACTTTACCTTAACCACCTCTGCAACAACCCTATTTAGAAAGAAGATCAGTGGTACTGTGAGTAAAGACTGAAATATATTTTTGGGGCAGTGGGTGGGCAGGTTGTATCTCACATTTTAACCCATGCCAGTGGGAGAGAATGTACTTACAATTAAAAAAATTATTTAGGCTTATCTTATTGAAAATATGGGTTTAGCAAGACACAGGTACTATGTTTAAGAAAGTTAAAACTCTCCAGGGAAGTCCCTGAAGCCCAGAACCTATCACATGGATAACGGGTGAGAGAGTAGGATGGGAGATTTCATCTCCTAATAACTATGGTGTTTGTTCCGCCATATTGCACAGAACGGAGACACAGGCACGCTTCCGGCAGGCACTGCTGAACAGTCTAGCCTGACTCATATTTTTAACAATCCACCTCATGTAAAAGGTTAATTTTCAAATTTGCACATACCTGTTTCACCATGGAAGACAGCCAGCTCTGTATTTTTCACACCAAAAATGCTATTAACAACACTCTTCAGCTTCAAAAGGTCTAACCTATTATCGCCTTTTGGATTTTCCAGAAGCAATACTCCACCTAAAAAGCCACAAATATAAGTAAAACTGAAGAAAAAGGTAAACTGGAATGAAAGGTAAAGGAAAACAGGGTGTACAAGCTTGACTTTCTTTCCTTTTAAGCATATACTTATGCAGTCTTAGTATGTGCGTTGGCAGTCATAGGTAAATTTGTTCCAAAAATGGAACTCCATCAGGCAATGTTTTCCTAGATTCAAACTTTTGTCTTTATGACCCTCATTTTTCATTCTACACTATTTATAAATCCCGAGGTCACAGAATGGTCAAATATACCATCTAACTTAAAAATAATATCCTCAAGTGGTCCTTGATATTAATTATTCCTACACTTTAGATTTAACTACACATTTTATTGATTTATTTAGATATTTTGAGATAATTAATAAGTCATATGCAGTTATAATAATAGAGATACCCTAGACTCTTTATCCAGTTTACCATAACATAAAACTATATACTACAGTATCACAATCAGGGTACTGACACCGACAATCAAGACACAGAACAATTTGATCACCAGAATCCCTTGTGTTGGCCTTTAAAATCTACCCTTAATTCCTAACTCCCTGCTCCCTACGTAACCTCTAATGAACACTCTATTATCCATTTCTGTAATTTATCATCTCAAGAATTATAAAAACGAAATCATATGTTATATGTACCCTTTTGTGACTTTTTGCACTCAGCATAAATGTAAGGTTTACCCAGGTTCTTATGTTAACCAATGGCTTGTTGCTTTTTATTGCTGAGTCAAGTTCTGTGGTGTGATAGCACAATAGTTTGTGCACCATCACCTGTGAAGAGCATCTGGGTTGTTTCCAGTTTGGGGCTATTATGAATGCGGCTACTAGAAAAACATTTGGGTAGAAGTGTTCTGGGGAAGAATTCAAACTTCATTACTCTAGACTAAATACCCTGGAGTGCAACTGCTGGACCACTGTGGAAAGCATGTTTAGTTTTTAAAGAAATTGTTAAAAATTTTCCAGAGTGGTTGTCCATTTTATATTTCTAACAGCAATACATGAAGAGATCCAGTTTCTCTACATCTTCATCAGCATTTGATATGGTTACTTTTCTATTTTACCTATTTTAATAGGTGTGTAGTAATATCTCATTGTAATTTTAATTTGTACTTCCCTAATGATGTTGCACATTTTCATGTGCTTTTCTGTTATCTGTATAGTCTTCTTGGTAAATATTTATTTAGGCCTTTCCCATTTTCTCCTGGATTTTTTAAACTGTTGAGTTTTAAAAGTTCTTTATATATTCTAAATTCTTCTTTTAGTAATTTAAGTGGTTTACAAAATCTCTCTATAACTTTTTTTATCCTTTACATAGGATCATTTGCAAAGCAGGATTTTTAATTTTGGGTAAGTTCAATTTATCAATTTTTCCTTTTATGAAATTGGCTTTTGGAGTTGTCTTAAAGACCTTTTGCCTAGTCCTTATTCCTAAAAACAGCTGAGTATTTTGAATCTAAGGCTGTGATTCATTTTGAGATTTTTTTTAAAGATATAGATTTAGGTCAAGGATATTTTTTAGTATATGGATTACCTAATTGCTCTAGCATCATATAATGAAAGGACTCAATTGAATTGCATTTGATTCTTTCTCAAAAAGCATTTAGCCACTTCTGTGGGTCTATTTCTCTTTCTTTTTAAGAAATTCTCACCTAAGGACATACTTACTGGTTTTAGAAAGAGGAGAAAGGAGAAAGAGAGGGAGAGAGACATCAAAGTGAAAGAAACTTCGATCGCTTCCATCTTGTGCATGCCCCGTCAAGAGAACCAAACCCACAACCTAGGTATATGCCCTAATGAGGAATTCAACCCGTGACCTTTGGTTTACAGAACAATGCTTTCATCAACTGAGCCACACCAACCAGGGCTGTCAGTCTTTTGGTATTCTTTATTTGTATCGCTGATCTATATATATTTTCTATGCTCATCATGCCAGTCTTCATATGTCTTGAAAATGGGTTAGAGTGATTCTTCCCACTATATTATTTTTCAAAATCCTTTCAGCTATTTTATTTCCTTTATTTTTTCCAGATAAATTTTAAGAGAATCCTGCCTATACCTAAAAAAGTTATTGCTGAGATTTCATAGGAGCTTGGGAGAAACTGATGTTTACTATAATGAATTCTCCAGTCTGTGAACATGGAATGTCTCTCCATTTGCTTAGATTTTTGATATTTTTCATTAGTACTTTATAATTTTTGACCTAAAACCCCTGTAATATATTCTCTTAGATTTATACCTAGGAGTCTTTTATTTGATCAACTGTAAGTGGTATTACATTTTATATTTCATTTTCCAGGTGCTCATTTCTAGTCCACGTAAATTAAACTTATTTTACCTTTTATCAGTAAACTTCATTGAAGTTTTATTCATTTTCTTAGCAGTATGACTTCATGCAATTACTTTGTAAACAAAATCCCCCAACTAATGCTTGAACCAAAAGAAATTTTCAAATAATTTAAAGATCATTTGTTGTTTTTTACTCATGACTGCTTCTAGCCAGAGAATAAGTTACAAACAGTATAAAATCATGTTAATGCAGATAATTAATTTGTAAATGTAATTATTCATCGGAAACCAATGCTACTGGGGATCGGGAGCTGTTTTTCCAAGTTGTTTGATCAGTTGGCCCTAAAAAGAACAGCACTGGAGTCAGCAGATGGGGAATGTATGGCTAATCTACCACTGCTTATTCTGCTGAGTTTATGACTGAAGCTGACCCAGAATCCTGGCCTTGCTGACATCACTGATCCACTTTCTATGGGTTTACCTCACTGCCTCCACTCAAGATAGCCAGGATAGCTATAATAAGGCAGCTCATACATCACTGAACTTGGACAGCAGTGCAGAGGACCATGTATTGCCTGAAGCATCATCACATGTCCAAATGAACACATGATCATCCAGACAACAGTAGGTGCTGGTGCTTGTGGGCAAACCACTGGAGGGGTCTTAGGACAGAGACATGTCTATCTGTAGATTCTGCTAGTCCAAGCAGTGTAATCTACACTAGCTAGCTGTAGATTCAACTCTACTACCTTCACCACCCGCCTTCCCTGTATTAACAACTATACTATCCTCTGTGTCTATTTCTTTTTGTTTTTTCACTTGTTGCTTTCAGTTTTATATCCCAAATAAAAGTGAAATCATATGGTTCTTGCTTTTTATGACTTATTTTGCTTAGCGTGATCCTCTCAAGATCCATACCCAACATCTCCAACACTTATTATTTGTTCTGTTGTTAATAGCCATTCTAACAGGTGTGAGGTGGTATATCACTGTAGTTTGATTTGCATCTCCCTAATAGTTAATAAAGGTGCCTTTTCATATGTCTATTGTCCATTTGTACATCTTCTTGGAAGAAGTGTCTGTTGTTCAAGTTTTCTGTCCATTTCAAAAACTGAATTCCTTGTTTTGTTTTTGCTGTTGTTGAGTTGTGCAAGTTCTTTATATATTTTGAACATTAACCCCTTGAGAACTGTTGTTTGCAAATATCTTCTCCCATTTGATTGGTTGCCTTTTTGTTTTGCTGGTGGTTTATTTTGCTGTGCAGAAGCTTTTCAGTTTGATATAGTCCATTAATTTATTTTTGCCTTTACTTCCCCCTGCCTTTGATATCAATTTCATAAAATTCTAAGAACAAGATCTGTAAGCTTTGTACCTGTTTTCTTCTCTGTAATTTATTGTTTTAGGCCTTGCACTTAGGTCTTTCAATCATTTTGAATTAATTTTTATATAGGGGAACAAACGGAAGTTTAGTTTCACTCTTTTGCAAGTGGTTTTCCAATTTTCCAAATCAAAGTGGACTTTTTTTTCCCATTGTATGTTTTTGGTTCTTTTTTCAAAAATTATTTGACTGTAGACATGTGGGTTTATTTCTGTGCTCTCAATTCTGTTCCACTGATCTGTGTTTTATTCTGCCAAAGCCATGCTTAGGCTATTTGGGGACTTTTGTAGTTTCATACAAATCTGATGATCTTTTGTTGTATTTCTTTAAAAAATGTCATTGGGATTTGAATGGGGATTGCATTAAAGCTGTATATTGCTTTGGGTAATATGTCCACGAACTATATTGCTTCCTCCAATTCATGAACAGAGTATCTTTCCATTTTTTTGTGCCCTTTTCATACTCTTTAAATGATATATTGCAGTTTTCAACATACAGGTCCTTTACAACCTTTGTTAAAGTTATTCCAAAGTATTTTATTCTTTTTGTTAAAACTGCAAAAGGAATTGTTTTAATTTTTCCAATTTTTTTTTCCAGGAATTTGATTATTAGCATATAGGAATGCAATAAGTTTTTGCATATTGATTATGTATCCTGTAACTTTATTGTGCTTGTTTATAGATTTTTTGTAATGACTTTAAGGTATTTTCCTGTATAAAGAATCATGTCATGTGCAGAAATTGACAATTTACCTCTTCATTCTCAATTTGGATGCCTTTTCCTTTTCTTGTCTGATACTTCTGTCTATGACTTCTAGTACTATGCTGAACGAAGAGTGATGAAAGTAGGTATCCTTGTATTGTTCCACTGATCTTAGAGGAAAAGCTTTCAGTTTTTCATCATTTAGTATGACATTATCTCAGGGTTTCTCATATATGGCCTTTATCATGCTCAGGTACTACCTCTATACATGTCCTTCCCTGGAAAGAACCCCACTTGATGTGATGCATCACTTTAAAAATGTACTGTTGTATTCAGTTAACCAGTATTTTTAGAACTTTTCCATCTGTATTCATCAATGACATTTGTCTACAGTGTTCTTTTTCTGTTATACTTGCCAGATTTTGGTACCATGTTTATGCTGGCATCATAAAATGTGTTAGCAATTATTGTCTCTTCAAATTGTGGGAGAAATTTGAGAAAGGCATCACTTTTTTTTTTTAATGTTTAGTAGAATTCACTAGTGAAGCCATCAAGCCCTAGACTTTACTTTTTCAGATCTTTTGATGAGTGTTTCAATTTCCTCACTGATTCAGTCTGGAAAGTTTATGCATTTCTAGGAACTTACTGATTTATCCTCAGTTATTAAATTTGGTGGAATATAGTGTCTCAGAGTATTCTTGCTAGAGGCCATTTTTATTTCTGTAGTGTCTAGTAAATTCTCTTCATTTCTGATTTTGTTTGAGCTTTTTCTCTTTCTGTCCTTAGCAAGTGAAGGCAGAGGTCTGTCAATTAATTTTTTCAAAGAACCGGCTCTTTGTTGTATACTGTATTTTTTGGACTATAAAACACACCCCCTAAATTTGGGAGGAAAAGGTGGTGTGTCTTATAGTCTGAATGTAGCTTTACATGTACAGTGGTGAAACATTACGTTATTGAATATTTTACCACACTTTTTGTTTCAAAAATTTTTTTTTTTGTATTTCCCTCCTCTAAAACCTAGGTGTGTCTTACGGTCCAAAAAATACGGTAGTCTTTTTATTGTTTATTTCAGCAATTTTCAACCAATGTACAGGAATAATTTTTAAAACATGCAGTATCTGACTGTTTATTCAGGAGTAGTAACCTCTTTCCCTTAGATCATCAAATAAAAAATGACCATAACCAACACAACATAGATGTCTGATGAGAATGTAATTTTTTGGTGTGCTGCAGAAATGTAGTAGTTTATGTGTACATTGAGATAAAAAAGGTTGAAAATCTTTGCTATTTCATTTAATTTTGCTCTTATTTTTATTATTTCTTTTCTTTTGCTGGCTTGGCTCTGGGCTGCTTTCATTTTCTTTTTCTATTGCTTTACAATGTAATGTTAGGTTGTTTACTTGAGATTTTCCTGGTTTCTTGAGATAGGCCTATAATGATATAAAATTCCTCATTATCGCTTTTCCTGCATCCCAAAAGTTTTATGTTGTATTATCATTCTCCTTTGTCTATGAATATCTTTCGATCTTACCTTTTATTTCTTTGACTTAGTTGGTTGATTCAGTAGCATATTGTTTAATCTCCATATCTGTGAGACTTGCTTTCTTTTTGCAATTAATTTCTAATTTCAAATCATTATAGTTCAACATTATGTTTAGTATAATTTAATCTTAAATTTGTTGAGACTTCTTTTGAGTCCCAACATACAGTCTACCTGAGAATATTCCATGTTCAATGGAGAAAAATGTGTGATTTGGTGTTCTGCAATTAAAGGCCTTGTAAATGTAATGTCCCTTTGATCTAATGTGTCATTTAAAGCCTGTATTTCTTTACTGATTTTATTTTCGTATGATCTACCTCTAGGTGTCAGTAAGGTATTTAGGTCCTCTCTTTTGGTTGTACTTTAGTCAGTTTCTGTTAGTTTCTATATTTTAGTGCTGACTGATTGGGTGTGCGTATGAGATGTGTATGTCTTCCTGATATAATGTATCTTTTATCATTATACAATGTCCATCTTTGTCTCGTTATCTTTGTTATTTTTGAAATATAGTTGGTCAGATGTAAGTATGGCTACACCTACTATTCTTTGGATGCAATTTGCTTGAAGATTCATTTTACACTTTTCCCTTTGGGTCTGTATTTGACTTCACAGCTAAGATGTGTCTCTTAATAGCAGCATATGGTTGGGTTTTGTTTTTGGATCCAATTTGCTTCTCTGTATGTTTTTATTGTTGATTTCTGTCCTTTTTTACATATAGGATGACTATATTTATCAGGGTTTTCATTAAACATTTCATCTTTGGTTTTCTGATAACTCCATGCTGCTACTGTTTCTTATCCCTTGCGTTTACATTTGGTATTTTTAGTTTGATGGTATTCTATAATTTTTTATTTTGTTTCCTTTTTAAGTTATGGGTCTCAGTTCTGGATGTTTGGGTGTGTGTGGTTACACGTAGGTTTATGCAAAAGATTTATTTACACAGTAGTCCTTTTTGTTTGGAATGAATCTAATTTCCATCTCCCTTTGCAAATTCAGAACTTTACCATCTCCCTTTTCATGTTTTTGCTGTCACTAATTTACCCTACTTATGTTGTGAGTTCAAGTAACTACTGCCTGCTTCCTCTATGTTAATGTTTCCTTCCTTTCCTATTTTTTTTTTTTTAAACTCCTTTAACTGTTGAGTGACATTTAAGTGTATAGTATCCTATTCTGGAAAAGGGTTTAATATTCTGCTTCTGCCTGACTATTGGTGATCTTACACATAGTACTATATCCTTTTATTCCTTGTATCAGGTAGAATAATGCCCTTAAATAAGGTCTTCCAGTGATAAATTCCTGAGCTCTGAAATAGTTTTTATCTTTTCTTCATATACAAAGAATACCTTGGCTGAATACATTTTTCTTGGCTGCTAATTTCTCTATTTTAGTAGTTTGAATATTTGGTTCTACTGTCTCCTGGCCTGTATGTAGGGTTTCTGCTGAGAAATTTGATGAAAACTAAAGGGATTCCATTTATAAGTTACTGTTTTCTTTTCCCTGGCTGCTTTGCAAATTCTTTTTGCCATTAATTTCTGAGTTTTAATACAATGTGCCTTGGATTGAGATAATTAGGTGTCCTGTTTGTCTTAGATTCAAAGACCTAAGTCTTTCCATACATTTTGGAAGTTCTCATCAACTATTTACCAGAATAAGCTGTTACCTTCTCCCTCTCTTCTTCTTCTAGTATGCCTATTATTCTTGTATTATACTTTCTGGTGGAGTCAGAGAGTATTTTTATAAGCCTTCATTAAAAACCCCCCACAAAACTCTCTTCAGCCCCATGTCATAGTGAGCAGTCCCATAGGAATGGAGGAATATTCACTGAATTTGTCTGCTATTCCTCTCTGAAGGGAGTGTCAGTGGCAATCTGACTCCTTCCCTTTCCCAAAACCCTTAGTGAGCTCTAGGGTATGTCCATGGCAAAGTCTTAGCTCTCTCCCCCGCCCCATCCATTTTGCTCCACTTGCATACCTCCATGTTTCAATGCATGTATCTCTTAGGTATGTTTGTACATTGAGGAGAAAATATTGTGTTGGATTACAGCTGTTCAAATTGTTGAAACTTGAAGAGGAGAAATCAAGGGGATGTCCCACCCTGCTAGTCCTCTGATACCAGCCCTTAAGAGTTTGTTTTCCTTTTTCCCTTAAGATTCTATTTATTTATTTTTAGAGAGAAGAAAAAGGAGGAAGAGAAACATTGATGTGCAAGAGATACATCAATCAGTTGCCTCTTGCACACACCCCACCAGGGATCCAGCCCTCAATCCAGGCATGTGTCCTGACTGGGAATCTAACTGGCAACCCTTTGATTCGCAGGCCAGCACTCAATCCACTAAGTCAAACCAGCCAGGGCCCTTTTTTGTGTTTCAGTTGTGTTTTTACCTTCCTTGAAATAATAAAGCATAATACACCAAAAACATTGTTTATTCTTCCATTTTCAATATTAAAATGGCTACATAAAACTTCAATGTTGATAACTTTTTTAAATGCATGCTGATATGACAGGTGTCACAATACAATCTAACAAAATTGATCTGAATGAATTTGAAGACTATTAAGTGCTACTAGAGCCAGCTTATGGAGAAAACGAATAAACTTTCTGGCCAACCCAATACAATACACAGATGGCTTACTGACAACCAGCAATACTTTTGAGGATTTTTTGCTCAACACCATCAGTGAATCATTTGGCAAAAGAAGATATAAAGTATCACCTCACAAGGACCAAATTTGCAATTAGCAGGTGGCATATGTGGGATTCCAAATGAAAACACAGTACTAGGAGCTTGATGGCTGATCAAAACAAGCCATTGTTATAAAAAGCCCAGAGAACTGGCAGCAGCTTTATGGTTTCTTAAGGATTGCAGGATTCTGCCAAATTTGGATTCCAAACTTTGGACTTATAGCAAAACCACTGTGTAATTTTTTTGAAAGAGATAATCCTAATGTTACCCAACAGACTACCACTACCTTAAACTCGGCCTCCCTACTCCCAGACTCAGAGAGAGGCTCAAACCTCCAGCACGACTGCTTGGAAATCATAGACAAAGTTTACTGCAGCAGACCAGATCTACTGGGCCAGCCACTGACAGAAGCTGACTGGCAATTATATACAGATAGGAGCAATTTCATAGAGAATGGTCAACAAGCCAGGTGTAAGTAAGTCATCATATACAAGGTAATGAAAGCACAAATCTTTGCTGTAGGAACCTCAGCACAAAATGCTGACCTGATAGCCCTTATCAGAGTCTTAGAATTGTCCTAGAGAAAGAATGTTAACATCTACACTGACTCTAAATATGCCTTCATGGCAGTCCCTGCCCATGAGGCAAGAGAGAAAGAAACACAACTCTTAACTTTGGGGAATAAGGACATCAAACATACAAAAGAAGTTTTACAATTGCTAGAGGTAGTGAATCTACTGAACCAGATAGCCTTAATGCACAGCCCAGGACACCAGAAGAATGATTCCCAAACAAGTCAAAGAAACAAAACTGCAGATAAGGCCGCAAGACAAGGCACACGAGGGATGCCACTTCAAGGGGCTGTGATTCCCCTCCTGGACTTGTCAGAATTTAAACCCCATCACACAGAACAAGATGATGAATGGGCCCGAGAATGGAGATTTTCTAATATTGACCCTAATTCGATATGGAAGATCAACACTCATGGTATGATCTTATTCCCTGAAGCTCTAGTATATCCCATCCTCAAACACTTACAAGAAGGGTCCCATTATGAAAGAGATGCTTTAATGGACCTCAACAGACTATGCATGAAGGCCCTCATTTGCAAAGGACCATCCAGAGAATTATCCAAGCCTGCCAGATATATGACAAAACAGCGCTAAGACAGAACTTACCCCAATGAAAAAGGAAGTACAATACAGAGGGATTTGCCCATTTAAAGACTCGCAAGTTGACTTGACACAGACGCCAAAAACCAGAGGCAACTTTAAATTTTTATTAGTTTTTGTGGACACTTTTTTTTGGATGGGTGGAGGCATACCCAAATAGAACCAAAAAGGCAACTGAGGTAGCAAAGCTTCTACATAAAGAAATAATCCCTAGTTTGTACTTCCTCACAGCATTAATAGTGACAATAGACCATTGTTCACTTCAGAAATCTCCCAGAAGCTAGGACAGGCACTACAAGTACAATGGAAGCTACATGCGTCCGGGAGACCTCAATCTATGGAAAAGACTAAGAAAATAAAACACAATAAAGAAGACCCAGGCAAATACATGCCAGGCAACACATTTGAAATGGGACCCGGTATTCCTTACTGCCTTGCTCTGAATTAGGGTTGCGCCCTGAAGTGGGCTTAATTTAAGCCTTTTTCAAATAGTTTATGAGAGATCCAAATTTCTGTTTTAGGAACATCCCCTTTAGATTTAGAGCGTGAATCAAAAATTAAACAATATGCACAACATATAGGGCAAACACTAACAATTTTGCACAAGTTTGCTCATTCCAGGTCCATCGACCCATCTGACCATCCCTTACACCCATTACAGCTGGGAAACTGAGTCTTACTAAAGATCAGGAAGACAAGGCCCTGAAGAGCAGTTAACTGAGCAATGGACTGGTCCCTATGATGTCCTGCTCATAACACTCTCTTCCTTAAACCTCAAGGGAATCAAGCCTTGGATCTACCATACACAAATAAAGTGGGCACTGCCTGAGGAAAACCACAGCTGTTGTTGAAAAGCAGGGAAAGATGGACCTACATTCATGAAGGAGATTTAAAATTCCTCTTTCAGAGGGACAGTGGCTCCCAACGTTAACTGACAATGTTACTTTCTATTTCTTTTCCTTCTTATTTTCCTGCATTTCCCAGTAGTGGTTTCCTCAGCAAATTTATTCAGCTGTGGGAGGTTTCCACCCAAAGCCCTGCTCAGGGTTAGATCACAGGGATTCTTTAGTCTCTCTAGTTTCCAACCCTTCACTTGATTGTAGAACAGGTTTCTTTTTGGAAGCCCATCTGCAAAACTATCTCTTGAAACATGAAACACTGCCATTTTCCAAGATACTACATATGCTGCCTTCCAAAAACAACAATTTTTCTCCCTCATGTAAAGAATTCTTTCCATTCCTAACTCCCTTACTCCTTTGTTAGATAGTAAGAATCTCTGGACCTGGGGATTAGTAAGATTATGTCCTCTGCCAGGAAGGAGTAACCCCAGAAGAGTAAGATCTTTGACAGACAATTTACCCTTGTAAAGGGGGGAGGAGGGCGTTGAAGGGGGGAACAGTTATCATAAAATAGTCAGTGGGAGCACCAGGAGAGTCCCCGACCATTGGCCAAGACAGCAGCAAGGGGAGGTTTTTACACTAAGCATGTCAAATGCTACAGATATAAATGGATAGGGCCTGAGCACGCTGAAAGCTAGAAGATGAACATGGATAGTGCCCAAGGAAGTTAAAAGCTAGACAGATAATTGGATTAGGAACATAGCCCTCCCCTCTCTATCCCTATAAAAACTGTGGGCTAAGTAGGAGGATTGAATTGGTCTTTGAGACAGGAGTCCACCATTATATTTCAGGTTGTGTTGCACCTGCATAAACCTCTTTTCTTTTTGTACATCACCTGCCTTACAGTTTGGCAAAAAATATATATTTACACATTTTTATATGCTTTTTATACAGTATACAGCTGGTAATATGTTTGCATTACTCTGTCAATTTAAACCATCCACATTTAGTGTAATTAATGATGTTAACTTTAAGTCTTACAATTTATTTTCTGCTTTCTATTTGTTCTGTTTTCTTTCCCTGAGCTTCCTGTGGGTTATCTGATCATATCATTCCATTTTTGTCTAGTGTTTCTGTATGTAACTTTTGATATAGGCTTTTTTTCCTTTAGTGGTTGTAGTAGGTGGAACATAATACATATATAACCAGTAACAAATTCTTTTCCTTTTCCCTTATTTGAGAATGTCTTGATTTTCTATTCATCCTGAAAGATAGTTTTGTTTGGTATCATTCTGGGTAGATATTACCCGTATTTTAGTATTTCAGAAATGTCCTTTTAACCTTCTGGCATTCATGGTTTCTGAGGAGAAATCCAGTATTATTCAAATTTTTCCCTCTCTAAGTTAAGGCGTTGCACATCTCTGCTTTCAAGATGTTTTAAGTTCTTGTAAGTTTGACTGTGTTGTCTTTATGTACCTTCTTTTGGGATTTTATTGTATGTGGTTCCCTCAGGTTCTTGAATCTGTAGATTTATGTCTTTTGCCAGATATCAGAAGTTTTTGGTGATATTTCTCTGAATACTTTTTAAAGTCCTGTCCTGTCTTCTCTTTCTCCCAGAATTAAGAGACAAGAATATATAACTTCTGTTATTACCCTATAGATCCCTGAGGCTCTGTTCTTTTTCCCCCCAGTTATTTCCCCACCTGGGGGCATTAAATAATTAAACCACATTAAAAATACTTTCATTTTGGTGGTTATAATTTACTCCCCTACAAAAGTCCATGGGGTGATCTGGTGGGTTTACCATAACTGGGATGAACTATGGGAAATACAGTGGCATTTTCTTAGATGCCATGTTGGGGAATTAGAGAAGAACAAGAATGCACACACACCTGTAAACAATCTCTTTCAATGTCTTTTTTTGTAAAAAAATAATCAAGTATTTTTAACTCTCTGTCCTTCAGAATGGGTAATTTCTATTGTTATATCATCCAGTCCACAGATTCTTTCTCATCTTTTTTATTCTGTTGTTGAGCCATCTACTGAGATTTTTGTATGTTATTATATTTTTCATTTCTAAAATTCTCATGTGATTCTTTACATCTTCCATTTCTTTGCTGAGATTTTATACTTTTAATTTGTTTCTATTGTGTTTGTAATTATTCTCTGAAGCATTATAGCCACTTTATATTCTGTCAAGTAATTTCAAAATTTCTGTTATCTAGATGTTCATATGTATTGAATGCCTTATTTAATTTAGTTTAAGAACTTCCTGGTTCTTGGTAAGATGAATAATTTTCAATTAGGTTTTCTGAGACTCTGGTTCTTAATTTAACCCTCCGTTGTAGCTCACTTTGACATCACACTGGTGCGGAAAGGTGGTATTGATTCATTATTGCTTGGTGACAGGGTATGTCCAGGTTCCCTATCATTGACATTCCTTGTCATTGCTGGAGCATGGCGGGTGGTGATGGATTGAGGGAATTCCCACTTTTCTTTAGGCCTTGAAGAGTTGAATTGCTTGCCTACTGCTCCCCACATGGCCCTTAACGATACTTCTCCAGGGTGATGGGTGTCGTGTGACCTCATTACCACAGGGAATGGTGAGGGGAAGAGATGACTTACTACTGGCTGGTGGGGAAGAAGTGTAGGCTCCCCACGTGATCTACACTGCCTCTACTGGGAAGAGGGTCCAGCTGCCAACTAGGTAAAATAAAAGTCCCATCTTACTACTTGGTCTTCTCTGACAACCACCATGGCAGTGGTGGTTTGAAGTTCCTTAGCCTGGGAAAGACAGAAGTCTAGGCTCCCCACCTGATCTTTGTGTCAGGGCTAGTGAGGTATAATAGTATTTTTTCTGTTGCCAGTTGGCTGGAGGAGAACAGTTATTATGTAAAAGTTTTCTGACTTGGTCAAGGTTGCACTGTACTGATCCTTCACCTAGAGAGAGCAGGATTTTGTTGGGGTGTTTTTGTCCATGCTCACTGGTATTTCCAGATTGCCAGCTTCTTTAACTCCAAGTCTGGGATACATGATGGAAAAAGAAATCCCAGGAACACAGTTCTGTTTTGTTGCTTGGTCCCAAGGTCCCTAGCTAGCCTGCCTTCTTCCTTCCACCTTGAAAGAGTATTAGAAATATAAGCCCTGATAAAAATCAGGATTTCCCCCTGCTATTTTGTAATACAAGTGACTGATTTAAGCTTTGTTTGCCTAGGCATGCACTTCAAACACAGCTACCTCCAATAAACACACTGCCAGCCAATGTAGTAGACAATGAGCCAGGAGTAGCTCTTTACATAGAGGCTCCTTTGTTGTGGAGTTCTTGGTTGACTTCAATATCTAAAATTTGGCTACTTCTCGTTTTCTCTTTGCATGCTTTGAAATCCTGCTCTTATGTTTTAAGTTCACCAATAATCCAGGTCTGTGCATTTGTATGCCTGCAACCAACTCCAACCTGGTTTGGTGGCCCCATGTGTGTTGTGTAATTTCCAGGTTTTGTAAGTAAGAAACCTGTACCTTTTCAGTTTCCTGATGGTAACTGTTGAAGGGTATCTTAATCATAAGAACCAAAAGGGCTGGTCTAACAATACCACTGGTTATTGATAGACTGAGAACAGTACAAAATAGTCTTCTCATGCTGGTTTTTACATATAATATAAATGGCATTTGGCTGTACTTTGTGGGAGAAACAGGGAAAAGTATGTCTACTCCAACTTCCTAGTAGAGCAAATCTAGTAATTCACTTTTGTGGGTTCATTTTGATAACAATTAAAAAGAAAAAGTTATCTGATTTTACCAATTCTGTTATAACAGCTTAGAAGATATTCATAGGTTTAAGTAAAAACAAAACAAAACATGGAATTCAGTTACTCATACCTTGCTCACTGCCATTTCCACTAATGAAAAGGTTGACATATGCACAAGCAGGGCTAGGCTTGGATGATCCTCTGGTGAGTGTAATTTCCAGGTCAGACCCCTTTAACTGAGCACAGAAGAATATGTGATTAAGTACCTGCAGCAACTGACCACAGTGTCACAAACAATACAGCAACTATTTCTTCTAAGATAAAGAACTTTCTACAATTTTGAGATCATATTCAATCCCGTCAGCAAAACAGTCAAGGGCTTCAATTCCCCCTCCAATTGTTTTAATCTTTTTTTTTTTTAATTTATTGTTGTTCAGTTATACTTGTCTTGCCCTACCCTGTCTCCCCTGACTCCCACAGTCAATCTTCCCCATAGTCCATGCCCATGAGGTCCTCTATTTGCATTCCTTTGCTTGGCCCTTCTCCTTCTTTCCCCTGTTATTCCCCTCCCCCTTCCCCTCTGGGCATTGTCAGTTTGTTCTTTATTTCCAAGTCTCTGATTCAACTTTGCTCATTTGTTTTATTGATTAGATTCCACCTATAGGTAAAAAAATATACAAACTAGAAAATGAAACTATCTTGTAAACTGTCCTCACTAAAAAGACAGTCACTTCCAGCCCTTGCTTGTCTGCCTTATTTGTCCCACACAAAATAGGAACAGATAAGGAATAAGTGATTGAATAAATGAATGGCTGACATAGATTTTCTTCCCCTATTATACATGTCCAACTTCTGGCCATGTCTTAGTATCAAATTTCCAAAGTTACATGTAAAATGTACTAACAGGAAATAAAACCTTAGGGGTGTGTGTGCGCACAAGCAAGGGCTGGAAGGGACTGTCTTTTTAGTGAGGACAATTTACAAGATAGTTTCATTTTCTAGTTTGTATATATATATGTGTGTGTGTGTGTATGACCTACCACTTTAAAAGTTAACTATTTTCAAGTTAATTGTAGTTAACTTCAACAATAATGTCTAGAATGCACATTATGGACTTTCCTAGTTTTAGATATAACTGGCCCATACAACCATGTGATAGTAGCAATTTTTACATGTTTCCTGGCTACCTTCCCCAAAAGAACTGCTAGGAGAACAGATCTCCCTTCCTTCCCTCTCTCCTATCCTGGACATCATCTCCCTGACCGTACAGACCACTGTCCAAAGTAATCCAGAACTAAGTATTACGCCAGTTGCTACTCAGGGAACAGAATGTCAAGAGGTTAGTACATAGCCCTGACTGGTATGGCTCAGTTCGTTGGGCATAATCCCGCAGAACAAAAGGTTGCTGGTTCAATTCCTGGTCAAGGCACATGAGTGGGTTGCAGGTTCAGTCCCTGGTCAGGGTATGTATGAGAGGTAACCAACTGATGTTTCTCATTCACATCAATGTTTCTCTCCCTCTTTTTTCTCTCTCCCTTTCCCTCTCTCTAAAAAATAAATAAAATCTTAAAAAAAAAAAAAAGAATTCCTTAGATTTAAAAAAGAGAGGTAGTACATAAATGTAACATAAAATCTAATACTAAATCTCTTAATAGTTCAACAGAACTCAGAACTCACCTGAATTTTTTCTTGAATAAGAATTTGATCTGATGTAGGTACTGGATATGGTTTCAAGGGAGCCTTTATGGTGGCAAATATGAACTCCATGTGGCTTTCAATAATGGTACTCAGATATTTTTCTTTAGACTGTGCTGTGTAATAGACTGTTATTTCATCAGTTGTAACCAGATTGCACTAAAAGGACACATAGAAAATTTAAAAGACAAACTTCATTAATTAATATGTAAGGTGCTGTTGAACAAGGGCTGACAATCCCATGCTGAATCATTATGGCAGGGTACAGTCTCCTGCCCAATCCTCCGCTGAAACAAAGGAGTGAAACAGTGAGAACCCATGCACAATGCTCAGTATGAGACAAGAGCTCACAAGCAGTCTGTTTATATGCAGGAAGTAGCCTCCTGAGAAGGTGAACTGCAAATTTCAAACACCTGGCCTAAGGATGAGGGCTGGCAGGAGCCCTCCCTTAAGGGTAGAAGCTCCATAGCTCTTACCTGGTGGAAGCAGGCAATGGTCTCTGTCCACCTGCCCTGGCTCCGAGCTCCTAAATAAAAAACACCCCTTCTGACCAGATCAAAACAATCTCTCCCCTGAGCTAGAAGCCCTTCCACACTTACTGGACTGAACCTCTATTCTTCTTCAGAGACACCCACTGTCATCTCTGATGACCTTCTGCACCAGTCATAAGATGATTTTGTCAAAGTCCCAGGAAAGTGGAAAAAGGAGGACAAGGGGCACAGACTAGTGGAAAGCTCCTAGCCAAAGAAACTAGGTACCCACATCCAGCCTGGGAGTGAACAAGCTGAGAGGGAAAGTGGCCTAACCTTCTTGCAGAGTACAATCTGAATGAATTATACATTAGCAACTAATTTTCATTAACTGATTACCATGGTTTATGTTGCCTACCTCTCCCATCCTCCCCAACAACCAAAACTTAAGCAAAATTCCAAAACAGCAGCTTGCTCTTAATCTGACAAACCTTTTTGCGAAGTTTCTGGATGCGATTGATGACTTCCCGAGCTACTCCTTCATCTATCAATGACTGGTCAGGGGTGACATCTAAGAGAACCAAAGCCTAGAGGAATAAACAGAGCACAGTATGAAGATCATTTAAGGAAAAATGTTCTTTCAAACCCAGCAAAATGCTTTTTAAAACTAAATTCTGAGAAGTCTAATATGCAGCAGTATATATTCACAAAACTGAGCCAAGAACACAGGTAATCTAGTTTCTTCACAGTTTGGGTTCTTGTTTGTAATCAGTGACTGCTTCATCCTTTGAGGTGCAACTTTCCATTTTTCTTCTGTAGGTTGCTGTTCACTGAGGATCCTGAGACCAGCTTTTGTTAGTCTGTCAACTCTACTTTTTGTCAACAGGCACAAAGTCCTTAAAACAGCTTTTCACAATGGATCCATAACAAACAAGTGGATTAAAGGCAACCTGTTATTTTCTTAAAACAAGACCCCTTTTTATCATTTGGTTTACTAGTGCGATTTAAAAAATACTTTCTAAAATGGACCACAGTATTTTTTTGAGTTTACTGTATTTTTCGGACTATAAGAGGCACTCCCTTGCCCCTCCCCCCCCCAACACCAATTTGGGAGGAATAATGGTTGTAAATGCTGCTGTTGAGTTCAGTTTATATTTACACTGGTGAAATACTGTTATTTATGTTTTTAAATATTTTACCGCATTTTTTGCTTCAAAATTTTTTCCTCTAAAACCTAGGTGCATCTTATGGTCTAAAAATACAGTAGTTTAAATTACCATCTTCTTGTCAACTTTGTTTATATTTCTGTCCAATAGGTTCTGAAGATTGTGATGATGATGTACTAATAGTATGTTTCACTTCTATTAGAGGGGAATAAACAAGTAAATTAGGTAACATCACCATTTACCTTAGAGGGAACTCAATCAGAGAGGGTAAGCTTTACAAAAGCATAGAAAGTAGAACAGGAAATGGAGGATGAGTCAGGGCAGTGCCACCATAGCCCACAATGACGTTTCCTTAAGTCAAGCAGAACACTTCTTCAGGCTCTCCCTTACATTGGCTGGAGCTGGGAAGAACTGTACCATCTCAGTGTTTACTATCCTCCCTGTACTCCCTCCCTTCCTTTGTAGCTTCCTCACCTTTGGCTCCTTACACCAGTCTGCCCACACCACACAGAGTCTACATCTAATGTAAGCACCAAGGAGGTTGGCCAGTTCAGATAAGGTACTCCCCACCTCCCACTGAATCTGACATGTTAGGCACAGAGGGACTCCAGCAAGCCCACTACTCCCACACTGGAGATCTTAGAACCTATCTGCCCAGAAAAGTCTGATCAGGAGTCAAAAGAGATGCTATGCTCCATCACGATAAAACATGTTGGCCCCAGAATACAAAACTGCTTGTACACCCTCTTCAAAGGACACTTCCTAAACATCCCCACTTCTACCCCACACTTTGATTTTATTTAATTACTTAATGTTTAAGAGAAGGGAAGGGAGGGGGAAAGAGAGGGAGAGAAACATTGGCGTGAGAGAAAAACATCAATTGCTTGCCTCTTGCACGCCTCCAAACAGGGACCTGGCCTGCAACCCAGGCATATGCCCTGACTGAGAATTGAAACAGTGACTTTTTATTTTGAGGGACAACACTCGACCAACACACTGAGCCATACCAGTCAGGGCTCTACCCCACACTTTAGAAAGGAGTTATTCTCAGTACTTACTTCCACCAGATAATTTATCAGGCAGAAAACAATTAGCTTACTTTCTGGTGTCCATAACTGACTCATCATTTGAAGGGTCAGATTACATTACATCCTATTCATTTTAGTGTGACCCAACACTTGCAACAATTACTCACATACAAAACTCACAAAATGTATATTTATGCATTGGTTAAAGAAATGAATATGTAAGAAGCATATAATAGAGGAGTTTAATTAAGACCATCTGAAATGATTAACTGCTTTACCCTGAGACACGCTGTCAACATTTCAGGAAAAAGAGTATGTCTTATCTTATGGTAAAGAAATGCTCTAGGGAACAGACAATACCTGAGCATCCGAGTGTGCTTCAAACTGTGTTGTTCCACTTGTTGCCTGATCAAAGGTGTACATGAGACGAATATCTTCTTCATGTAATTCATGACCTCCCACAACAATGGTCCCTATTAGAGAATAGCCACTGTTACTCAATCAGTTCTTTCTCCTACTCAGGCTGCCCTGCTCTAAGTATGATGTGCCACCTTTTAACAAAAAACATTCACAGTACTAAGCTATAGAGGCTTTAAGATATCATGTCCTCCTGACCAATGTCTACAGTTATATATAAACTTCCAGATTCAAAGACACGTGCCAGAACGCCATGAATTCCCATCTTAAATACATATTTCATGATGTAATGAAAAATGCAGTCTATAGAGTCAAACTGGCCTTAGGCCTACCACTCAATGAGAGTAGGACTATGGTGTTTTATTATGTAAGCAGGGTGCAGGTGAAATAACGTGAACAGCGTGATGCTCTAAGGGTCATGCCCGTCCACCACAGGCAGAGAATTTATAGAGCTCAGGATGGCAAAATCCCCATGTTCAGGAAGCCCACTGTAATTACCAACAATGATGTTCTTGGTCTCTGAGCATTGGGATGCCATTCTCACGTTATGTCACTATGTTCTGAAAATGATTTTGTTTTCCATCAGGGCAGAACAGTCTATTCAGGAAATACAGTTTTAAAAATTATTATCTTTTGGTTTCAAAAAAGACAAATTTCAGGAATTTTTGATATTTTGGCTACCAGGTGAAACAAATTTGTGATTGAAAGGTTGATCAAAGATTTTTATTAATTTATTATAGCAAGTGAAATTAGTTATGTACTCAACTTTTAGTTGCTAACAACTCATGTAAGTTTGCCAGATAAATTTTATTTAACAAGCTGAGGAATCTTAGGGACATTTCCCCCAATTTTCACAATCACTCATCTGATTTGAGTCTTTAAATCTCTTTTCATGTCACCTCTGTGCTTATGATTTTCAACTTCAGAGGAAGCACTACCAATTAGACACCTTGTGCCCTAGGACAGCTGCAGAAGGTCAAGCTGCAATAAGACCGAGTATTATTCTAATCAAGGCAGTGCTGAGAACTTGTGGACACATGGCAAGCAGATGTTAAGAGAGAGTTGAGTCCTATTTCCTCATCTTCTCATAACATCCCTATATATTTGCTTCAGAGCACTTACAAAACTACAATTACTTCCATAAATCTTCTAAAAAGTGAGGGTGAGGAGTGGCTGCCTTATGAAACTCAAATAGAAGGGCTTTAAACAATATGTGCTGAGTGAACAAAACCAGCCTTGCCCAATTAAGAGACCAAAATATGGATTCTATATAGTTTAAGAGAAACTGTGATAATTTCTGAACCAGTTCTCCTTCACAAAATGTTCCAAACCTCAATGCTAAATTTGTTCTTTAAAAATAATTAATCCTTTTTTCTGAATATTTTCCAGTGTTCATTCTGGTGCCTCCAAAAGTCACCACATCTTTTCTTTCTTAGCAGTATTTGTTAATAGTTGCTTTACATCACTGGCTGGCAAAAGAGCCCCAAGGGTTCTGCTCTCTCCCAGGAAGGTCTCCTTTCTGGGCCCATATTAGGATTTGTAGAATTCAATGATAGCCTAAGGGCCAACCATCTGTTTCAGTAATTTCCATCTAGAAATTCATCCCAAAGAAATTAATTTCATAAAACATTTATATGAAAATATTCACTGAAATATTACTTGCAATATTAAAAGAATGGAAATAAGCTAAAGCACCAATAAAAGACTGATTAAAACCATTATCAGGTATCCATATGAAGGCTAATTATGCAGTTATTGAAATAGCATTTTAATATTAACACACAGAAACACATAAATAAAAAATGCAAAAGAAAAAAATGTTAAAATGAATGAAAACCGAAATTTAAAATTATAGTGTGATCTGTTTCGTAATGAAATAATATGACTATATATGTAACCAAAAGAAAATGAATCAGAATTTTAACAATGCCCCAGCACCTAACATATTAATCAGCAGAAAGAAGGCCCTCAACCTACACTAAATGAATGTGTGATGGGTTAGGGATCATTTTTATTGCCTATTTAAGTTTTTCTAACTTATGAGAATTATGTCTAATAAACATTTTTATACACAGAAGAGTTTTTGGTAAGCAAAAGTCAAGATAAATGTCAAGAGCTTCATTAGGCTCAGACTCCTATCAGGCCGACACCCACCACTCTTCTGGAACTGCTCCAGCTCCTCACTGCTCAGCTGCTTGATGGATGTCATCACCACCTTGAAGGCTCCCTTCAGACGCTTCCCTAGGATCAGGTGATCTGGTTCTGCCCTTAGGCGAACACCATACTTTTTTTTATCTGTAGACAGTGTAACTTTTCGAACATTCAATTCCTATGGTTGGTGGACAACATAGAAAGAAAATAAGGAAAAGGAAGACATGTGTCCACAAAAATATCACACACAAATGTTCCTGCAACATTATTCACAATAAATAAAAAGTAGTTCAACTGTGAATGGATAAAAGATGTAGTCTGCCTATAAAATGGACTATCATTTAGCAATATAAAGAAATGAAACACTGACTTCTGGTGAAGATGGTGATTTAGGCAGGCATGGCTCTCCTCTTCACACAACCACATCAAAATTACAACTAAAATGTAGAACAACCATCACACAGGAACATAAGAAATCAAGCTGAATGGAAATATGACAACCACGAAATTCAGTTGGATGTAAGTCTGACAACTTCGGAATTAAAGAAACCACATCCATCCAGACTGGTAGGAGGAGTGCAGTCAAGGAACAGGCTGGTCTCATACCCATGTAGATAAAAATTCAGCTGGTATTTCGTGGGAGTAAGGAGTCCCAAACCCAGACCAGGCCCCCCAGCCCAGAAATTCCAGTGCCAGGAAGATAAGTCCTTATAATTTCTAGCTACAAAACCCAGCAAGGATTGAGTCACTGGAAAAAACTCCTGGAGCTCTAAGCAGTTCCTCTTAAAGAACCTGCAAACGGACTCACCTACTCTCACTCACTCCCTCTGAGCTCAAGTACTGGGGTAGCAGCTTGAAGGGCACCAGTGGAATACAGGGAGAAACTGAAGTGTCTGGCAGGAAGGAGAGCAGACGCCATTGTCCCTTTTCTAAACCCTCTCCCTACAGTGAATGCAAGCTGGTGCCATATTTGAGACTTCATCAACCTAGCCAACATTGTTTGACCAGCCTTTCAGATCTCCAGAGGCTATGCCCCACCCAACTTACAGGTCTACCAAGCTACTTTTCCATATAAATGGTTGTTCTTGGCTCCTAAATCTTATCAAATAAGAAACAGTTGGCTTCTGAGCCTTAGTGACAGCCAGATTCACAACTTAGCTTCTCCTGGGAATCTCCAAGCCCAGCACAAGTAGTGGCCATCTCAGATTGTTTTATAGCTCTGTCAGGGTGCCCTGGGGAAAACGCAGGTGAGGGCTGACCCCGGCCTGCACCACCTGGGAAACCCCAGACCCAGTGGACATCTACAGATCATGTTGGAGCACCACCACCCTGCCCTACACAGCTGATTCTCCCTGGAGAGCAGAGGTTGGTGGTAAGTGGTCACACCCAGTCCTTGCAGGTGACTGGCCTGGGTACATTACTGGACTACCACTGATCTGCCAACAGCAACCAAGGCTCAACTATAAGAAGCGTGTTTACTCAGCCTACATGAAGGGCACACTTTGAGTACCTGGCTTGGGTCATAGGGGAGGCTGTGCCACTGGATCCTACGGGACACCTACATTAGGCCATACTGCCAAGACACAGCATCAAAGCAGCTCTACCTAATATATAGAAGCAAACACAGGGCCGCTGACAAAAAGAGAAGACAAAGAAACATGGCCCAAGTGAAAGAACAGATCAAAACTCTAGAAAAAGAGCTAAACAAAATGCAGATAAGCAATCTATCAGATGCAGAGTTCAAAACACTGGTTATAAGGATGCTCAAGGAACTTAGTGAGGACCTCAGCAGCATAAAAAAGACCCAGTGAGAAACAAGACACACTAATTGAAGTAAAGAAGAATTTATAGGGAAACAACAGTAGAGTAAATGAAACCGAGAACCAAATCAATGATGTGAAACATAAAGAAGCAAAAAAACACCACAGAACAAGAAGAAAAAAGGATCCAAAAACGTGAGGACAGTATAAACAGCCTCTGGAACAGCTTCAAGAAGTCCAACATTCACATCAGAGGGGTTCCAGAAGGAGAAGAGAAAGACCAAGTAATTGGAAATCTTTCTGAGAAAATAGTGAAAGAAAACTTCCCTAAATTGGTGAAGGAAATAGATATGCCAATTCCAGGAAGCACGGAGAATCCCAATTACGATGGATGCAAAGAGGCCCATTCCAAGACATATAATTAATAGGCCAAAGCTTAAAGATAAAGAGAAACTCTTGAAAGCAGCAAGAGAAAAGGAGTTAGTAACCAGATGGTTGACAGATGGGAGTGGGGAGGATGAGAATGGGTTTAGAGGTGAGGGGAGTAAGAAGTACAAATAGGTAGTTAAAACATAGGTTTGGGGATGTAAAGTGTAGTATAGAAAATAGAGTAGCCAAATAACTTACACACGACCCATGGACATGAATAATAGTGGGGGGACTGCCTGAGGGAATAGGGGGTACTGGATAGAGGGTGGCTAAGGGGAAAAGTTAGGACAACTGTAACAGCATAATCAATAAAATGTAACTTTTAAAAAAGAAATTAAGCAATAGTTCATGCTATAACATGAATAAAGTTGACGATGTCAAATACGAAAGACTACATAGTATATGATTCTATCCATATGAAATGTCCAGAGTAGGTAGGTATACCCAGAGACAGAAAACAGGTTCACGGTTGATAGGGACGGTGGAATCCTGAGGGGAAATGGTGCATGAACATTATAGGATACAGAGTTTCTTTATGCACTGAAGAAAATGTAAAATTGTGGTGACTGGTTATATAATCCTATAAATAATACTGAAAACCAATGCCTTGCATGGTATAAAAAACCTTTCCTGTCTAGATCTGTCAAGAAAGCTGAACATAACTCAATTAAAAATGACTACAGAATTAGGAATCTGAACTTCATCTCTCAAGGATAACCTTTGGTCAAGCAATTTCAGTGTAACTAAAGGTTCACTATCCAGAAGAATCATTTAATCATAACATTTCAGATCTCCATCACACTAGTCAAAAATTATTAATGCAGCCCTGGCTGGTGTAGCTCAGTGGATTGAGCGTTAGCCTGTGAACCAAAGGGTCACAGGCTTGATTCCCAGTCAGTGCCCATGCGTGGGTTGTGGGCCAGGTCCCCAGTAGGGGGCTCGTGAGAAGCAAGCACACATTGATGTTTCTCTCCCTCTCTTTCTCGTTCCCTTCCCCTCTCTATAAAAATAAATAAATACAATCTTTGAAAAAAAATTACTAATGCACAGTAACTGATGACAGGACAGTATATATGACTGAAGCAAATTTTAGGGAGGTGTCTACTTTTGCCATTACACTTAACTGTGTTAGGTGATTCCATAGTGATTAAGATATGCTACTCAAAAATACTCTATTTTTATCCATATTTACAATCATTAATTACAAAATTTAAAACTCTTTAGTTCTAATATTGTCTGGAATACTTAAACACTTAAAGCCAACATAGAAGTTAATATTTTTACAGTAATAAATTTAAATATCACCAGCAAAAATAAAAATGAAATTTGAAATATGGTATATTTATTTTTGAAACATCATGGAATAAAGCATTTTGGGAGGACAACTGACAGTAGTTTAACTTTTGACCTCAAATCTTTACTTTTAGGAATCTATAAAGTGTCCATACTATATAACACAGACACAAAGTTACACACAAACTTTTTGTTTGTAATGAAAAAGCTAAATTTCCTACAACATGAGAGACATTAAATAAATAATGATTCAGCCAAAAAGTGAACATCATGCAGCTGTAACAAGAATAAAGTAGATCTTTATGTTTTTAACACAAGATACCCTTTATGAAATTATAAGTGAAAAAAGCAAGTTGCATACATAATCCTCTATATGCATAAAGCCAATGATGTGTGTATATATGTCTAAAATGCTAGAAACAACCCTTGCAGGAGCTAACCTAGGGAACATCCCTAGGAGGGGCTGAGATTCCATGGGGTGAATGGAACAGAAGAGACTCACCTTTTACTCTATGCTAGTGCTTAACTGTTCACAATCAATGTGTTCACTTGTTACTTATACAATTTGAAGGAACAAAGTTTTTTGTTAATCACAAAGTACTATGAAAAAGAGAAGTGCATGAAGGTATAAATAATCCACCTAAGTTAAGGAAACTCTGATCTTGAAATCACTTTTAAAGAATTTTAATAACTGTAAAAATTCATGATGATTCTGAGAGTAAAATTTCATGGATAATTAAATTTATGTATATAAAGATGCACACAATAAAAAGGATAAATTATATACTCTAAGTGTAGTTCCTTGAAGTGTCCTACTTGAAATAATCTTCTCAAGAAAAGAATCCTGCTTAGACCCAAAGAAATAAGTCATCTACCTTACCTCAATGATATACTTCTCCAAAGACCTGATATCATTAAGAGCTTCCAGATCATGATGTATAACCACAATTTCTTTCAAAGGATACTAGGAGGAAAAGACAAAGAGTTCACTAAGCAGCCAATCCTCAAAACTCCAGAAAATATGGAACATTAAATATTTTATCTGAATGTCAAGTTCCAAGGCTCAAAATTAAGCTCAACCAGTACTAAGTCATTCATACCCTTAGTATAGAAGCAAATGAAAATTTGTACCATTGTTGGAAGTTCTCTATACTAATACTCAGACATACACATTTAGGACTGTGCAATGCAAAATAAATAAAATCTCAAACCTTTATTGGAATAGTTTTGCGGTCTCGAATCACTCGCCCAAGTTCAATGACAGACTGCATTCTAGAGACTGCACTCTCGATTTTCTTGTCAATCAATTCCTCTCTAATTAGGAGAGGGAGGGATGTAAAAGGCATTAGATTTAAAAGAAAAAAAAAATCCTAAATACCAGGCATGCTTAAGTAAGGAAGATGGTCAGGTTAAAGATATGATGGTGTGGTAAGGCCTCCCAGTGAAGCACCTGGGGAAGGACAACATGAGCTGGCCTTGAGAATATTGCAAGGAGCAGGCAGTAAACCTGAGCCTCCTGCTCACTGCACCCAGCAGTTCCCCAAGGCGACTCCAACAGATGTGCTCACACCTCGGATATGCGGAAGCATGCAGCACTACAGGTGGTTCCACACTGAGCATTCCCACTCCTATCCCCACATCTACAACCTGAGGAGAGGCTCTGGTGAGAGCCTGGACACAAAGCAACTAGAGCCCTCACACCAGTGCATGTCTGGCAACTTCCCTTCCCATGGCCCAGTGAGACTTACATGTATTTGATTCTTACCGAACACGGGGCAGCATGAGGTAGTGGATGCTGCATGTATCCTTGTCCTGGACAGAAACGGGGTCAATCAGCATCTTAAGATTCTGGTACATCAATTCAGTAAGAAAAGGTGTATAGGGGGCCTATATAAGGACAGAGGACATCATGTCACTCACATGCAGCCATCATTAACTGACCTCAGAGGGGAAAATGAGAAGTAAACATTTTAAAAATACAAAGATATATGGACAGAAGTGGACATGAGGTGACTAAACATGCCCTACAAGAGAAATGACCTCATTTTCAACTTGGCGAAAGGAACTTCCTGTGGAGCAAAAGAAGGGTACAGTGAGGACCTAAAGGATCCTGAAAGATTTCTGCATAAAAGTAAGAGTCACTGGCTTATCTCAAGAAAAAAGAAAAATCGTAAGAAAACCTACCACTAATCTTAAAGACCTAGAAAAAGAAAAAAAGACAGCCTAAAGTCAGCAGAAGGAAATAGTAAAAATGAGAGTAGAATTGAATGAAAGAACAAAAAAAACTATACAAAAATTAATATAACAAAGAGCTGGTACTTTGAAAAGATTAATTAAATTGACAAACCCATGGCTAGACTCACACACAAAAAAAAAGAGTTAAAAAATGAGAAATGAAAGGGAAGAAGTTACCACCAAGACCAAAATACAAAGGATAACTACAAAATACTCTAAAAGACTATAGGCCACCAAATTCAATAATCGAGGAAAAACAGGTAAGTTTCAGAAATATATAACCTTCCTAGACTGAATCACAAAGAACTAGAAAATCTAAAAGACTGAATAGGAATGAGAAAATTGAAACAACCATCAAAAACCTCCTAAGCCCTGACCAGTGTGGCTCAGTTGCACATTGTCCCACAAAGCACAAGAACACTGGTTTGACTCCCAGTAAGGGCATATGCCTGGTTGTGGGTTTGGTCCCAGGTCGGGGTGAGTATGAGAGGCAACCGATCAATGTTTCTCTCTAACATTGATGTTTCTCACCCCTCTCTCCCTCCCACTAAAAATATAATATGTAAACAAAAGATAAGATAAACAACAACAACAAAAAACTCCTAAAAAACAGAAGTATAGGACCAGATGGCTTCATTAGTCAATTCTACCAAACGTTCAAAGAACTGACACTTACACTTAAAAAAACCTTTCCAAAAAATTGAAGAGACAATACTTCCATACATATGAGGCCACAGCCCTGCTACCAAAACCCAACACAGATAAAACAAAAAAAGAAAACCACATACCAATATCTCTGATGAATACAGATGCAAAAATCCTAAATGAATACTAACTATCAAATCAAACACAACAATACTTTAAAAACAATACATCACAATCAACTTGGGGTTCATTTCAAGGGAACAGGGATGGCTCAACATATGCATATTGATCAATGGATTGTACCACATTAACCAAATAAAGGATAAAAATCATGTGATCTTATTAATAGATGAGAAAAAGCACTTGATAAGAAACAACATCCACTTATAATTAAAACACTCAATAAAATGGATATAGAAGAAAAGTTACCTCAACATAATAAAGGCCATATATGACAAATCCTCAGTTAACATACTCAGTGGTGAAAAACTGAAAGCTTTTCCTCTAAAATTAGGAACTAGACAAGGATGTCCACTCTCCTCATTCTTACTCAACATAGTACTATATAAGTCATAGCCAGGACAAATCAGGCAAGATAAAGAAATAAAAAACATCCAAATTGGGAATGAAGGAGCTTTCAAATGTGTCTTTTTCAGAGGACATGATTCTTTCTATAGAAAAACCTAAAGGCTCCACCAAAAATTATTAAAAACAATAAACAAATATGACCCTGGCTGATGTAGCTCAGTGGATTGAGTGCTGGCCTGTGAACCAAAGGGTCATCAGTTCAGTTCTCATCCCAGTCAGGGCACATGCCTGGGTTGTAAGCCAGGTTCCTAGTTGGGGGCCTGCAAGAGGTAACCACACATTTGATGTTTCTCTCCCTCTTTTCCTCTAAAAATAAATAAATAAAACAATAAAAAATAAAACCTTACATTTAAAAAAACCAAAAACCTGAACAGATACTTCTCCCAAGACCACAAATGGCCAACAGATATATGAAAAGATACTTGACTTCACTAGTTATTAGGGAGATGCAGATCAAAACTACCATGAGCTACCACCTTATAGCTGTTAGAATAGCTATTATCACCAAGACAAGTGACAACAAGTTCAGGAGAGGTTGTGAAGAAAAAGGAACCCTCACTCACTGCTGGTAGGAATGTAAACTAGTACAGCTATGATGAACAACAGCATGGATGTTCCTTTAAAAATTAAGAATAGGGTTACAATAGGACCCATCAACTCCTCTTCTTGCTATCTACCTGAAAAATTTGAAAACATTTATTCCCAAAGACATATGCCCATGTTTTCGTCACTGCATTATTCAGTGGACAAATCATGGAAACAACTAAAGTGTTCTTCAATAGATGGATGAATACAGATGATGTGCTACATATATACAATGAAATATTAATCAGCCATAAGAAAAAATGAAATACTGCAACTTGACACCATAAATGAATCATGAGAATATCATGCAAAGCAAAATAAGTCAGACAGAAAAAGCTAGAACCATATGCTTTCACTCATACGTGGGATATAAAACTGTAAACAGCAAATGAATGAACATGAAAAACAAAAACTCACAGACACAGACAACAGTATGGTTGTTACTAGGGAACGAGGGTGGAAAGGGTAGTAAAGTTTAAAAGGTGTCAAATACCTGGAGATAGAAAATTGACTTTAGATGGCAGGCACACAATGCAATACAGAGATGATGTGTCATAGAACCATACACTTACAACCTATATAATTTTATTAACCAACGTCATCTAAGTAAATAAAAAAGAAAAAAAAAACAACAAAAAAACCCTCAAACAAAAAATCAAACAAACAAACAAACAAACAAACAAACCAGTCACTGACCACATACCAGCAAAGTCATTATAAAAAAAACTCAATGTCCCCAAAACTCAGAAACCTCATTTGTACAAGGGGAACACAACCTGCTTTATAGAATAAAAATGAGTGAGGCCCTGGCTGGTGTGGCTCAGTGGATTCAGTGCTGGCCTGCAAACCAAAAGGTTGCTAGTTAAATTCCCAGTCAGGGCACATGCCTGGGTTGCTGGCCAGGTCCCCAACAGGGGGTGTGAAAGGAGCAGCCACACACTGATGTTTGCCTCCCTCCCTTTATCCCTCCCCTTCTCCTCTCTTTAAAAATAAAATACAATCTTTGAAGAAAAAAAAAGTGAGGACAGTTATGTTAAATCAGGAACAGGACCTGATACAAAGCAGGTTCTCATTCTGTGTATGTTTAGGAAATATACAGAAGGAAGCTTATAATTTATAATAGACTAGCAGAAATTGGTAAAGGAATCCCCATTAAGATGAGGAATGATATTCAAGGGAATTGTGGCAATTCAATCTAGATGCAAGAACCATGACCAGAAATGTATTGTCAGCAGTGAGAAGAAAAAAAAATCTACCTTTTGAAACTAATGTTCTTTGCTTGACACATGTAAGCTAATAAGATTTCTACATATGAACTAGAGATTTAAGTTGTAAAACTTGATTTCTATTTCTGGTATAACAATTACAAAATAGATACAGACAGGAGACTCTGAAGCAACAGGGTACTGCAAAGAGTCCATAGGGCTAGAGTTTTAGAATGGGGCCCAGCATCTTACCATAAGTCTGCACAGAGAAAATAAAACACTAAACAAGGTCTCCAGGGCCGTAACACAATCCTCTGTGCCATTTTCACCCTAGTGAATAAAAAAGAAACACACCGAAATGTTAAAACCAAGTAAGTTTATTAAAAACAGGTAATCCAAAGAGAGCCCATAGTGTACTGACATGACAGACAGAGCCAGGAGAAATGACCACAACCACATAGATCTGGGGTCAGTGCAGAGAGCCAAGATGGGGCCCCCTACTCACTCCTACCTCTGTGGCTGGCTAAGCTGATGAAGAATGGCTCTGTAACTGTGAGGTAAAGATGAACAACAGAATCGGCAGGCTGATAGTGAGATACCCACACAACAGACAGAAGTAGTTGCCAATACAAAATTTAAAGAACTTTTAGGTAACATTCCTTATTTATTAAAAATGTGTATAACGTGTATTTAAATAGTTATATTGATTCATTATAGAAAAAAACAAAAGATTATTTTAAAAAAACTTAACCATAAGTAAGTTACCCAGAAAAAACTACTGTAAACATTTTATCGCATAACCTTGTAGACTGTGTATATGTACATGCATATGTGTATATGTGTGTATATTTTAACAAAAATGAATTATTGTTCTGTTATGGGCTTTTGCCATTAACACACATAAAGGCAAAACTGATGGGCGCCTCTGACTGACCTTCAGGATGAGTGACCCTCACTTCCTGTCTTGTACAGTTACTGTTTATGCATGGCTTAAGTCTTGAGATAGTACCCATTCATTACTCATTGTAAATCCCCAACAGGCTCAAAGAAGAGTTTTGTCAATAAATAACTGACCCTTTAAAGGTAGAAGCCACCCTGGAGATCACAGTCATATATAAAATTTGAAAACATTTATATAATTTTAGACTTCTGGCCAAGATGGAGGAATAGGTAGATATATACTGTCTCCTAGCACAACCAAAAGAACAACATTAAATTTAAAAATAATAAATAACCAGACCTGCCAGAAAATCAAACTTTATGGAAGTCTGACCCCCAAGGAGTTAAAGAAGAAACATTCATCCAGACTCATGGGAGGAACAGAGGCCTAGCAGCAAGGCAGTGGATGGAGGACCAGGCAGGTGAGACAGCGGCTGGAAGACTGGGTGGAACAACTGGGGAGTGAGACAGGCCACACAACCCAGGGTTCCAGTGCAGGGAAATAGAGCCTCAAAACCTCTGACTGAAAAAAAACCTGTAGGGGGTTGAGGTGGGAGGGAAAAACTCCCAGCCTCACATGAGAGTTTGTTGGAGAGACCCAAAGGGTCCTAGAAGGTACACAAACCCACCCGCCTGGGAATCGGCACCAGAAGGGCCCATTTGCTTGTGCGTAGCAGAGGAAGTGACTGAAAGCCAGTAGAGAGCAGAGCCTAGCAAGCAGCATTGTTTCCTCTCTGACCCTCCCCTACATACAGCGACAAGCAGCAGCAATGTGGGCTGCTCTGCCCTCGCAAATACCCAAGACTCCGCTCTTTACTACTTAACAGGTGCAATGAGACAAAAATGTGGCCCTAATGGAAGAACAGATCAAAGCTCCAAAAATACAACTAAGTGATGAAGAGATATCGCCAACCTATCAGATGCAGAGTTCAAAAACACTGGTAATCAGGATGCTCACAGAAATGGGTGAGTATGGTCACAAAATAGAGGAAAAAGTGAAGTCCATGACAAGTGAAATAAAGGAAACTGTACAGGGAACCAACAGTGACAGGAAGGAAACTGGACTTAAATGAACGATTTGGAGCAGAAGGAAGAAAAAAACATAAAACATATGACCAGAAAAGAATGAAGAAACAAGAATTCAAAAAAATGAGGAGAGGCTTAGGAACCTCAGGGACAATTTTAAACGTTCCAACATTTGAATTGTAGGGGTGCCAGAAGGAGAAGAGGAAGAGCAAGAAATGGAAAACTTAGTTGAAAACATGATGAAGGCAACTCCCCAATCCGGCAAAGGAAATAGACTTCCAGGAAGCCCAGGAAGGTCAGAGTCCCCAAAATGTTGGACCCAGGAAGCACACACCAAGGCACATCATAATTACATTACCCAAGATTAAAGAGAAGGAGAAAATCTTAAAAGCAGCAAGAGAAAGGGAGACAGTTAAGGAGTCCCCAAAAGACTATCAACAGATTTCTCTAAAGAAATCCTGCAGGCAAGAAGGGGCTGGAAAGAAGTATTAGAAGTCATGAAAGGCAAGGACCTACATCCAAGATGACTCTATCCAGTAAAGCTATCATTTAGAGTGGAAGGGCAGATGAAGTGCTTCCCAGATGAGGTCAAATTAAAGGAGTTCAGCATCACCAAGACCTTATTATATGAAATGTTAAAGGCACTTAGCTAAGAAAAAGATGATGTGCAAAACTATGAACAGAAAAATCACAACAAACTCACAAATATCAATAACTGAACCTAAAAATAAAAACAAAAACTAACTAAGCAAACAACTAGAACAGGCACAGAATCACAGAACTGGAGATCACATGGAGGGTTATCAGTAGGGAGGGTCAAGGGGGAGAATGTAGGAAAAGTTACAGGTTATAAGCATAACTGGTAGGTACAAAATACACAGGGGAAGGTTAAGAATAGTATGGGAAATGGAGAAACCAAAGAACTTGTATGTATGAGCCATAGACATGAACTAAGGGGGGGTATGCTGGTGGGAGGGGCGTGCTAGTTGAAGGGGAATAACTGTGAGGAAAAAAATGGGACAACTGTAATAGCAAAATCAATAAAATACATTTAAAAAAAGAAGAACATTTACATCACTTTATTTTGCATTCTAAGAGATCTGTTCAGATTATTCCTACATAGCCTTGAGATTCCTTCCAATATAACAAGTCCTTAATTGTGTTGTGAAAACACGCTCCATGACTTTTAAAACTTACAGGTCCTCATCCATCAAATGGTGATAAATATAGCTAATACTCAATGTAAGAAAAAGACTGTTTAAAAAACTGTAGTAGACCATCCTGCGTGGCATGGGCCTAGCCACCAGTGGCAAACATTTACTGCAAAATAACCTCCTAAAAACCATGCTAAACCTTCCAAGGACCAGTGTAACCGGTTCAACCACTCTGCCTTTTCATTTGCAAATATCCCTCTTCTGTGATGTGTTTACCCACATTCTCTCCTTTGTTTTCTGTATGAGGTAACCACCTAAAGTGACCCTGTGCATAGTTAATGAGGACCTTCTTGTATTGTGCCCAGTAAGACAATAAAAACTCACTGGAGCAAGAGGTGAGGCTTTTGCTCCTCTTGAGAGAGAAGGCGCTAGCCCTTTTCTTCCACAGGATTCGGTAGTCTGTGTGAATTTCCTTTGTTTCAGCTACAATGCCGTGGACCCCATGAGTGGGGGTCCGCAACAAAAAAATGAGAGCACTGGGCTGTATGTATTTTCAGACTTCCTAGACATTTTGATGTTCTGAAGAACAGTCTAGACTTACCTTTAACCTTCGGCGGTTCATTCTGACATACCAATTGGTGAGAATATCGACAAACTTGACCAGGCGAGGCACCACAGTATAGAGCCTATAGGCTAAAAGTAAGACCAATCAATCAGGTTGCAAGAATATACTAAGCATTTGAGGTAGTTGAGGAAAGGATGGACATAAGAACAAGTCACCCTGTTATCTAAGAGCGGCCAAGCTTGTTAAGGACAGAAAGAACCAAAGTGAAACAATCACAATGGCTCATTTACTGAGGACATACAGTATGATCATCAAAGGTCTAGGTGCACACACACACACCATCCTGTGAGCTCCTGTACGTAAGGAAAATGTAAACCCCGTATGTGTGGCTCAGAGGCCAATACTGCCCATCACATGAATCCAGAAAGCTGTTTCCCAGGAGCTATGCAAAGCTACAGCACTACAAAAGCCCAATTTACTTTACTGTGCTGCTCTGTACCTCAACTAAGACTAACACAAAAACGTCTAATGAGATGTTAAGAGATGTAACATAGGTCAATGTCTTTCTACCAGAGCAACTTTGTCCAACAAGGGACACTGGCAATGTCTGGAGAGACATTCTGGCTGTCACAACTGAGGAGGTGTGTGCTCCTGGCACCTGGCAAAGGGAATGAGAGATGCTTGCTGCTCAGTCTTGTACAACATACAGCCCAGCCACACCACAGAGAAGCACCCAGCCCAAACAACCCTTCATGCTGCCACTGAGAAACTTAGCAAGAGCTATGAATAAAACAGAACAGGCTTTCTAAGGGGAAAAACAAGGATAACTCATTTTATTGTACTTTACTTTATTGTGCTTCAAAGATATTTGGTGTTTTTTGTTCTTTTGATTTTTTTTTTCTTTTACAAATTGAAGATTTCTGGCAACCTCACAAGTCTACTAGCACCATTTTCCAAACATCATTTGCTCATTGAGTTTTTGTTTCATTTTGGTAACTGCTGCAGTATTTCAAACTTTTTCGTTACTATACTTGTAATGTGATCTATGATCTTTGATGTTACTATTATAATTGCTTTGGGGTTATCATGAATCATAACAACAAGATTATAAACTTAATTGATAAATTAGGGTTCCAAATGCTCTACTGACTGACCATTCCCCGATTTCTCTTCCATTCCTCAGGCCTCCTTATTTCCTAAGACACAGCGACATTGAAATTAGGCTAATTAATAAACCCACAATGGCCTGTAAGTGTTCAAATGAAAGAAGAGTCGCGTAACTACTTCTGGTGAAGATGCTGTGAAGACTGCTGAAATGACAACAAAGGATTTAGACTATTAAACAAACTTATTTGATAAAATAGCAGCAGGATTTGAGATTGACTCCAATTTTGAAAGAGTTCTACTGAGGGTATAAAACACTATCACACAGTATCACTGTACGTGAAAGGGTCAACTGATGCAGCAAACTTCATTATTGTCTATTTTTAAGGAACTGCCACAGCCACCAAAACCTTCAGCAACCATCACTGTGATCAGTGAGCAGACATCAAGATTGAGGAAAATACCTTCACCAGCAAAAAGACTAGTGAAGGCTCAGATGATGGGTAAACGTAAGTATGCATGTTGTGTCAGACACAATGCTTTTGCAGATTTAGTGTAAACATAACACCTATACCCACTGTGAAACCAAAAAATTCATGTGGCTCACTTTATTGTAATATTCTCTTTATTGATTATCTATTTTATTGTAGTAGCCTGGAACTGAACCCACAATATCTCCAAAAGCTTGACAGTCATATGATCCTAATTACGTATGTATAAGGGGGTAAATAGAGTCCTTCAGGATGACTGATAAACACATGGAAATTCCTGGACTAACTGTCCTATTGTTCCAAGTGTAGAGACACCTATTCCAGTGGAGGAAAGGCAGATCTGTGTCAGCAACAAAGTTTGGCTCTGCCCCTCAAACTGTTGAGTACTGTACCTGCACAGCAGCACCGGGCAACTACAGGGTGCTGAGGGAGGCAGGTCAAATTTGCTAGGGTGTGAAAAAGGAATCCCCACCTCAGGTATCCTAGTCAGTAATTTCTGGAAAATTTCTCCCTGACTTATGATTATTCTATCTCTAACCTTGAGAAAACCATCATAACCTACCTTCCCAACCTCTATATAAAACCCAATTCATGTTGTTAAGAAACAGAAATATAGAGAAATGTCTGCTTCATTATTGCTTTTCTGTATTTCCTAATTTTCCTAGACTGTTCAAGAACTACTTATTTAATAAAGCAGACCTGAAAATAAATAAAAAATGAACTATTAACAAGTACTACTTTTTGAGTACCTGTTATCTGTCAGCTACGTGTACATGATCTCTATTTGAGCCACACATACATGTGTATGATCTCTATTTGAGCCTTATAATAACTCTGACAAAGTATTTTTCACAGAAAAAAATTGAGGTTCACAGACCAGGCAATGTTCTGCCAGGGAAAAGGTAGTAGAACCACCCAACACTGAAGCCCCTAATTCCATGGGCCCATGTAGTGCTGGTGGAGAGATAAGGTCCCTCGACATCCCCTGAGACAATTACCTGGGCCTTGGACCAGCACCTCTCTACAACTAACAAGTCTTAACAAAATTTTATTTGAGTGTTAGAAGAAACAAGTATTTATCTACTGCTTTGCCTCTTCAGTATCTCTTAAAATTTCTACAAATTTCTACAAAATCTACTCTATGTTTATATATAAAACATAGTATCTAAAGGGCAATCATACAGAAGAGTCTTTAGTCCTGGGAGGAAAGCTAAAGAAAAGACGCACCTGCCATTTCGGTCTCAAAGAATGCAATGAGTGACTGCATGAAGGACACGACCCATCGGTCTGTGATGTTGGCACTTTTTTTAACCATGTTCTCATTGTAGAGGAATTCCATTTTCTCCTCCTAGGAATTGACAATTGTTGTAACATTCTGCAAGCTTGGGGGAAATTCATATCAAGAAACAAACACTTTAAAGCACTAAAACCAAAATTAATAGCCACATCCTGCCCTCCCCTCCAAAAATCCAGACCTATTGGCAATCTGCAGTTCTAATTCTCAGTAATATTTTCAGAATAAGCTCTACATTTGGGACATTAGGTCCTCAATTAGTGAATTCCATTTTTGAGTGAAATAAGGGGAACTTTGGGAAAAAAATTATTCCTCTGCACCAAAGAATGATTATGAATTGAGAAGTATTCCAAAATCTTGTCAATATGGGCTTTAGTTACTTTAAACTTGAGAAAGGAAGGACAGAAAAACTGGCAATTATATAGATAATTGACTATAAATTGAAAATGAGCCCTAGGAATTACACATTTTTCGGACTATAACACACATCCCTCCCCCATTTGGGAGGAATAATGGTTGTTAATGCTGCTGTTGAGTTCTGTTTACATTTACGTTGGTGAAATATTATGTTATTTATGTTATTAAATATTTTATCACATTTTTTGCTTCAAAATGTTTTTTTTTTCGCTATTTTCTTCCTCTATAACCTAGGTGCGTATTATGGTCTGAAAAACACGGTAGTGTCTCAGCTTGTATTTGTCACTTCAGCTAGAATGCTCTATTTCACCCATTCTTTTTCCTTTGAAAAATCTTCCTCAATCCTGAAGGCCCACCTCACCTATCCCTACTCACACAGCATCACCAGTGGCGGTAGAATGGCCATGCTGATCCTTGCCCTGATTTAAGCACCTGAGGGTGGAGCTGATGTCTTGCTGCCATGCCCAGATGAGGTTCCAGACCAGCAGGTGGCCTGCAAAGTGGACTGTTGGCCCAAAGAGGTGGTAGAAATGAAAAGCCAGGAACACTAGGGGTCTTGGGAAGGTGACTGCTTTTCTCAAACCACAGGGAAAAATCCCTCCAGAAGGTTCATTAGCAGATCTAGATAAGCAAGGGGCAGCAGGAAGCAAGTGATACGACTACTGGAGTGTGATGTTCAAAGCTCAGCTTTCCAACCAGTTTCTCAGGAAGGAATAACATTACATATTTAGTTGACAGGAATTTACTAAGCAATTCTACCTATAGGGTGCTTGAGGTAAAAAGGTGAACGGTATCTGGGCCCTGACCCCACATGCAGTACTAAAAGCGCAGACAGGCACATGTGTAATGGAGCCTGCTGGCCCAAGGGCAGTCACTGGGGCAGGGGAGGTGGCTTCTTAGAGAATGCCTGATGAAATTTTCTAATACATCACAATCATTACTCTAAATCCTAACAACCCAATGAGAATTTCCCTTATGTACAGAGTCTTAGCCCAAACACCCCCATCAAAAGGCCTTCTCTGACCACCCATTTGCAGCAGCCTTTACTGGATATTCAATCTCAGACAGTAGCTGACTCTTCACAGGCTCCACCATGCCACCCCTACTGGTTCCATGAGGGGTGGGGAGGTGGCTAAATGTATACCAAATGCAACTTTTCTACAGGTGAGGCTCCTGTGTCTGTATAGGTAAGCCTGCCCATACAGCTTAGCTCCAACCCATGCTCCTAGCTCAGCAAGGACCCCAGATACCTTCACCTATGGATTCCCAAGTGTCTCTGAGCTTCCACCCATAGGGCTTGAGCAAACCCAGCTCAACATAGCTGGGAAGGCACCTTGGCCCACTTCCAGCTCAAACCACAGCACTTTGGTCCACACCTTCTGCAGTCTTAGGATGTTCTGGATGAAGAAGCGATAGGCATTGTACCAAGGGAGTAGCACATCTTTCAGGACATCACGCACACCTTCCTCTTTAAAGCGGAGGTTTTCTGCTCTGACCACAGGGGAGTTAATCAGATACAATCTGGAAATAAAATTTACACAAAAAAGGAATATAGATGCTACCAATTATTATGTGACATTTTGCTAGGTTAACACCAAAATGATCATTTCTTCTAAAAAGGGGGTAATTATGAGTAGTCTTCTCATGGTCTATATAAAACTGACAAAGCTCTTACTTTTACATATAATAGACTCAGCAAATTATAAAAGGAGATGTAGCCCCCACAACAAATGTAGCACTGGACCAACCTAGAGAAATGCCCTGTGCTGGTCTCAGCTCAGGCCATTGGTGGTGGGTATGGCAGAACCAAGAGGAAGCAGCCAGGACACATCCAGGCACGAAGGACTCACCAGGAGCCAGGACAGAGAGGCTTTTAACCTGAACACTTAATGTTCATGACTATGGCTATTTCAAGCAGCAGCTCACATTCTCTAAAAGGTTTTCAATATTAATTTTTACTTGCTCTAGTATAAACATACCTCATATGACTCTTTTGAAAAGTAGAAAATAGAAATAAATGATGTAACACCAACAAGACAGGGAAAACTTAGACAGAGGTCCTTGTCCTCTAAAAGATTTCTAGATTTGAAAATGTCATTATTATTCAGTAAAACACTTTGGGTAGAGCAAGGGGGTTTAAGTCAACACCATACAAATTTAACCCCACCTAAAACAGAGATACATTTTAAAAAGCTAATTATAAACTAAATGTAAGGAATATGATTAACAGAATGAGAGGTGAGAGGTGCTTACATAAGAAATGACAAATACACACAAGGGAGAGCACTGGTTTATACCTGAGGGCATCAGCACCATATTTATGGATGATTGAAAGTGGATCTGGATAATTCTTTTTTCGTTTGCTCATTTTTTGGCCATCACTTGAAAAACAAAAGGGAGATGTCAAATAAGTTAACTTTACAGTATCTTTATATATGGTTATAGATATTTTCAATTGGAATATATAAATGCAAATGGCATACAAGTAAATGTTAAGGTACAACAATAAAGTTGTTTTGTTAATACCCATGGGCTTGTTTTTTTAAATACTGTGTTGAGTCCATGAAGAATCTTCAGGGTAGACAAAGGCAGCAGGACATCATAATTTAACAGTAAAAAATATAGACTAGGAAGTTATCCCAGAGAAATGAAAGTCTACAGTTATGCAAAACCTGTACCCAAGTTCATAGCATTATTCATTGTCTGTAAAAACTTGAAACAACCCCAAGGTCCTTTAGCACGAGAATAGTCAAACTTAGGGTCACCCACACAGTAAAGAGAAAGAAACACAGATACATGAGCACCTGAGGGAACACCCAGGGAATAACACTGACCAAAAAAATCTACTCCCAAAAAGTTATATATGGTATGATTCCATTTACATAACATACTTGAAATGGCACACTTGAGCTCACCACTTATTTATTGTGTGACCTTACTTTTTCTGTACCTCAAATGTCAAAACACGGTAATAAAAGAACACATCTTACATAGTTCTGGGGATTAAGTGAGTAAAGATGTGTAAATATTCACAACAGGCCTACTGTCATCCTCCCCACTCATGGCACATAAAGCTGGGTATCTATGTAAATATTTTTAATTTCTTATTTTTGTTTAGGTTTTACTTTTAATAACTTGAGGAAGTGTAATCAAAGGATTCCAATATAAAACCAGAAACCTCTAGAACTCATAATTTCCTAATATATTAAAAAAGAAAACAAAAATCTATATAAAGGACCAGTATACAGACTAAGAGCTATAACCAAAAGTACTTTAAGAAAGTCTAAAATGACAAATGTTATTTCATCACTAGAATTATCCCAAGCAAGTCCTCCCTTTTTGCCTACTCCATTATGCTTAGCTTCCAATCCAAGTCTTCCCCCTAAGACAGAGGAAGTGTGGAGACAGAACACAAAAGATGCAAAAGTACACAAAAACAGGAGCTGGATGAAAAGGAAGGTAGCAAGAAGTACAGAAGCAGAAAAGAAAAAGTAGTAAGAGCAGAGTTGGGGCATTCCTAAATTCCCCTATTCATGAAGAGCAGTAAGGGGAAGGGGAACTGGAACTTGTCAAGACACAAAGGAATACACCTGCCTTGCAAGAATGAGTCCATTCGCAATCACATTCCTGAAGGGCGGCTGTCCAAAGAGAGCTGTGGCCAGCACCAGAAGAGTGTAAAACCTGGGAAAAAAATCCCACAAAGAAAGTTAAAAAACAAACAACAAAACAAAACCCCCAAAAGAAGTCTAGCATAGGAAAAAAACTGTACTTACTTATTGAACTGAATTTCTATTTTTGATCTGTTACACTTCTTGATAATCACTTAAGGCAAGGATTTTAATTCCAGTGACATTAAAATCATGCCAGGATCGTTGAAAAATTACACACAAGACCCACTGCAGATCAGTCACATTTAAGCTTCCGATTAGAAAAATACATGACTGAAAGCAAATAAAGGCCTGGATCGAGGTACTGACCCCAGTTGAGGATAGTACCATCACCCTTCTTGGGGAGCCAGCTGAACAGCCTTAAGGCAGAGCACAGCAGGGTAGCAATGGGTGGCCTCTCAGGACCTTCCCACATAACACAAGGCTGAAAATCAGATGTATGTCGCCATTAGCACAAGGTCATATGGGATAGTCTGATGACCTCCCCAACCCCACATGGCCAAAAAGGCAAAAAGCACCCTCGTTCCAAAGTCAAAAGATAGATTATAAGAGCAGAGAAAATGTTTTTATTCTGTCAGATATCACATATGTCATTTATTTGCTAGCTAGCCTCACATCCCTATAAGCTGTACCAGTTAAGTGAGGCTCTTATGTCACCTCCAACCTGATTTTGCACTGCAAGACCATTATGAGACATGAATAGGTGATGTCATAGACCAGACTCCATGTCTAACATGAACACCTGACCTCTAAAGTATGTCAAGAGGACTCTGGTACCTAGGAGAGGCAGCCCACAACTGAGTAAAGAGGAGAGGAGGAGTGTGCACAGGGAACCCATATAAGGACTATTATTAGTTGTCAGCTGTCACCACTCCTCAGAGAATCTCCTTAGGAATAGGAGTTTGTGCCTGGTAGCTCTTCTTATAGGTAAATGGACTGTAAAGTGAAAATAGCACATTCCAAAGCATTAAGGCTAGAATTTAATCAGTTTGTGATGACTACCACAGTTTGCAAAAGCAAAAACTCCACCAACATTCCTTAAACACCCCTGTAGAAACATTACTAATGAAAGTATAATTAGAACCTGGGCCAATCAAGCTCATCCACAAAAAGAAGGTAACTAACCTTTTTATAATTAAGAGGATGAGGGTACTGCTTTAAATAAGGCACCAGATAAAACCAATGCCACAACCCTCTCCCCATGTTTTTTTTAAATCTAGATTTTTTTCAAATGTTAATTTTGGAAGGCTAATCTAGCATCTGAGCATATTTCCAAGTAATCCTTTTTCACATTTGTAGGACCCCACCCATTATCTTGTAGGTAAATACTTACTCGACATCTGAATAAACGACTTGAAGTGATCAAGCTATGACCACATATTAAGAGTTTTGTATCATTTACATTTCCAGTGAAACAAATCTCTATATTCCAAGATGTCAGTGAAATAATTAAATCTGAGACTACACCCTACCACAGACAGAGATTCCTACTTAAAAGATTCCTAGCTTGGTCCCAAGAAGCAGGGGCCCTCTCACTTGACACAATCTTCCCAGCACATAGCAGATAAATACTAGGTGCTCAGTAAAATAACTGCTAAACAAAATCAAATCAACAAAACACTTGAAAGAACCAGGAACATACCATCCTCTGGTTTGGTCAATGCCTTCGGCAATGAAGTCTGCAGGAAATGCATCTTCAAACTCTTTCTTGTTTTCAAATGGATAATGAACTTGAGCATAGGGCATGCTGCCACTCTCAAACCAACAGTCAAACACTTCAGAGATGCGGCGCAGCGATCCCTTCCCACAGCGTGAAGGAATGGTCAGATGGTCAATACTAACAAACAAAAATATAGCCATTCTATTAATTTTAAACTTAATAGAACGTGCAGTTGAAATGCCAGCAGGAAACACAATTCCTGACAAACTTCATATGTATCTATGAACAGAAACATCAGCAGTCATCACAGGCTTACAGAGAGCACTCAAACTAGAGGCACTCAAACTAGAAGTCCTCTGACATCTAACTCAAGAACAGAAGTCACCCTTCCTCATTATGACACAAGTCATCAAGAACAATGTAATTCAGCATATCAGTGTTTGATTTCTATATGTAGCTCTATGATCCACTATAGAGACCATGTCTTAACAGGCCAGGACCTAGCCCAATGCTCTCTGAATGACAGAACTGACAGGAATAAAGCATTCAGAAACTGACCTCTCTCTGTGGAGATCTGAGATCTTTGCTCTTGACAGTTCTTCAAGTTCCGCAATTGACCCAATGCATACTATCTGTCAAAACAAAGTTAAAAAGCAGGAGTGCCAGAGCGGCAAAGATCACACAGAATTAATTTCTGTTGACACTGAAGTTTAGAAACCTTTTGATCTACAGGATAGTTATCACCAACATGGCTTACCCTCATGAAAGACTACAGGTGACCATCTGAAGAGGTGAGCATACTTCACTTCTTTGCTACGTAGTCCCATATCGGAGGGAGGCCCTATAATGTATCTCCCCTGAATAACGTCTCCCCTGGGAGACGTTATTCAGACTTTAGGGAAGATGCTGGGTGTGCTCCTCCACCCCTGCACCACATGTCTTGGTGTACCACAGATTACTTTCAGTAGTGAATAGTTTCTGAAGATTAGCTATCCATTCAATGTGAAGGGCTAATCTGTGTAAAAGGGTCAGCTCTTTACTGCTTGGAGCTGACAGCTGCTCTGTATAAAAGCTGAAGCTAGCCCTGGCTGGTGTAGCTCAGTGGATTGAGCACCAAATGCGAACTAAAGTGTAGCTGGTTCGATTCACAGTCAAGGCACAAGCCTGGGATGCAGGCCAGGTCCCCAGGGGGAACTACGTGAGAGGCAACCACACATTGATGTTTGTTTTCCTCTCTTCCTCTGTCCCCTTCCCTCTAAAAATAAATAAATAAAATCTGAAAATCCTAAAAAATAAAAACCCAAATAAATAAAAGCCAAGGCTCCCTTGGTGGCCTCCTCCTTTCAGTGTCTCTGTCCTTTCTCAGGTTGCCTAGTTTCCCTCTATAAAAAAGATTTTACACATTCACAGCCATCACCTCAACATGTATTTCTTGGGCATTTCTAATGTCCACATCTATGCTGAAAATAACGAGTGGAAGTGAAATAACTAGACTCGTACACTAAGACATTTTAAGTTTCTTCCTTGCACTTGAATTCAGTTCATTAAGCTGAAATCTTCTAAGTCAAAGCTAGAACTAAATTATTGTGCTGAATCCAAATAGTTACAAGATATTAGAATTATGTCCAGGTAAGGAGGCTGAGAGATGGGTCCAGCTGGGGCACTCACAACAGGAAGCATTATCTGATGGGGCAGCACCAACAGTGACTGCTATCAGCTCTCATCCAAGGGTTGTCTGTTACCTAGTGAACACTCTTGGTTTCTTTCTCTGCATCTTCCTGACCAGTCCTGAAAAGTCTTCCAATTGAGCTATTTTACTGTTGCCTTTCAGGTCCCAATGTACTAGAAATTTACTGATGTCCCTGGGCCACTGTGGTCCATGACTGCTCTAATTCTAATGCTCTCAGTTTTCAGCAACAGACATGAAAAGAAGGTCTCATCACGGGAATACATCTGAAGTCCTATATATATATTTATGTATACATACACTCATACAATCATTTATTTTCAGATTAAAAGTCTGCAATGCTTTCGTATTTTTTTTTTAGTCTTCTTTTTTCATTGTTGTAAGTGAAGGGTATAGAGCAGGGGTGTCAAACTCATTTTCACTGGGGGCCACATCAGCCTCAAGGTTGCCTTCAAAGGGCCGAAATAATTTTAGGACTGTATAAATGTAACTACTCCTTAACTGTTAAAGGGCTGAAATTATATTTGGCCCTTTAGCAACAGAAACAATTTAATGTGTGTTCCCAGAAAAAAACACAAATTACATTCAAGGAAAACTAAAGTAAAAATAACTTAAAATGCTAACATTCTTATTTAGTTATGATAAAGGAAAGAAAAATTAGGGAAAAAAAGGGGGGGGGGAAGAGACCATATTCTTTTGCCCCCATATTCAGATGAAACAAACAAACAAAAAAGGTCTCAACAAGAGTCAACATACAAAACTACCACCAGCCTCACCTCCTTGAAGTCCTCACTGACCCACAGTGGGATAGGGGTGCCCCAGTATCTGTTTCTGGAAATTGCCCAGTCACGTGCATCTCTCAGCCAATTCCCAAATCGCTTTTCTCGCACAAACTCTGGGACCCTGCAATAAACAGGTCAGAAACCCAATCCACCTAAGAACATTACTAAGTAAATTTGTAAATGGCACCTGTAAAAATGCTCTGGAAAGGCTGATCTCAATCCTCCTGGGAGATTATTTTCTGCATGGACAGCACTAGATGACTGACAGTGGCTATATCTGCCATGAATTAATCCCAGTGAAGATGCTTTTTAATAGGAAACCTGACATCACCCATGCTTCCCCATCCTACTCTCCAAGTAGGACTGCCACAATTTTCTGTCACCAATGCTAGCAAGCCTGGCCCCACTAATATCTACTTTCTGGGTATTTCATGCAATAGTTCTCTTACTGTAACTCACTACCACAGGCATCTGATCACCTAGAAAATACCACTCTGAACAGGTAGGCTGTTGGTAGCTACCTGGTAGCTGCCTCTCCAGGATCACCTGCAATCCCCATGGTACTGCATGTTAGGCTCCAGCAATGGGGCAAATCCCTCAGATTCAGCTTCTCACCTCATTGCTTTCACTAGTACCATCTGTCTGCTTTGCTAACCTTCACCCAGCAGTCCTTGTATTAGCCATCACTCCCCCAAGTTTCTACTGCCTCTGATTGCTAAATGACTCCTTATCCTTTGAGGTTCAGCTTTGCAAAAAACCTTCCCAAACTTAAGGTTGAGTTAGGACACCCGAGGCTCCTGAACATTCTGTCTTTAGTCCTGTATCCTAAATGCTAGATTTTAGGCCTGCATGATGCCACAAGGCTCCCATACTAACATTCTATACTAAGCCCATCACACATTAGGAAAGCTAAAGAACTCCTTAGGTATAAAAAGAAAAAAAAAACAAAACGTCTTTTCTTGAAAAATCAGGGTCACTTTCCTAGAAAAAAAGAGAAAGCTATAGCCTTTTGTTTATAATGCCCAGAGATTCTGCCCATTCTTCCAAAATTAAATGCAGCTTTTAAGTTCTTGTTAGAAGTAAAAAATACTAATCTCTCTCCAAACTCTCAGTGAAAAACATTATTCTGCAATACATGAGTCAATCTTACTTTATTTTTCTAACAGGTTGAACTAACGCCTCTGTGGTCAGATTATTAGGGAAGAGAAAGGCTTCTGTCCCTACAGTGCTTATCAATGAAGCCAGCCTGCATCTTCATAGTTAAGGAACTAAACAAGCATCAAAAGCAGTAGCTGATCCTTAAATAACACATGTGTAAATGGCAGAGTCCACTTATATGCAATTTTTTTTCAACTGATTGACTTGTCCATCTCAAACCCATGTTGTTAAAGGGTCAACTCCAATGTTGAGAATCCACGGATGTGGAGAGTTGATTGTAGTTATACATGGATTTTTTAATGTACAGAGATTAATGCCCCTTACCTCTGCATTGCTCAAGGTTCAAGTGATGTTATAAATGGATTTTGTGGGTATATTTAAAACTAAACGTTTACCCTGAAAGTTCAGCCAGGTATTTTTCAGTCATTCTATTCTGTTATTTGCATAAACAGCAGTTTCTCATTTCTATTGGGTTTAAAAGAAAGACTCCTTCATGGGCCTTATAAAGAAAATAATTACTTTGTTATGTCTTAGATGGTTATTAAAGTTATCATAATTGGGGAAAGTATACATCAATACTTACTAACTATATGATAAAGGACATTATGAAGACTCATGTCTCATTGCTCACCAGTAACACAAATCATTGTTCTTCAGCAGCTGGTCTACCATGTGTTCAACCCGCACAAACCAGCTGGGCACCGCTTTGTAAATAAGGGGAGTGTCCGACCTGGGGAAGCAGAAATGGAGGTGTGGCTGGTAAGACTAAGGTGTGCAGGTGCTCAGGGTAGCAACAACCATTAGTTTCTCACTGGTGTCACCACCATTAACTTGGCCTTCTGCCAACATTCATGTCTACTGCAAAATGAATGTCTATGTCTTTAGTATTGGTCATGGACCTACATAATACCAAGAAAGGTAAAAGTTAACAAAACAACAATATAAGAAAAAAAGTCCTCATATAGTTCTGCTGGTGTGTGACAGCTGTCTAAAAAATGGTATCAACTTCAGCAAAGACAAAACGTGATGCCACTAAACATTCTAATTCACCCACATATTTAGAACCTTCTTTAAATGGTACATTGCATATTTCTCACTAAATTCCATTAGAAAATGTTAGGCCTGTCTTATCCTAAAGAAATGTGAACCCAACACAAACATATTTGTCTATGTGAGATAATAGAAAATATACATATATGTGCATGTACATACACACACATGGTTCTTGCCCATGGTTTGCCCATGGTTCTTGGCACAGAGGTCCTGAAACCCTTATAATTTCTTTGGTGATAAGAGCACTGGGAACATCTTTAGTTCTAATATTTGGTCTTGGATACTAGTTCTTGATATAAAGCTCCTAAAACCCTTGTAATTTTTTGGTTGACAGGAGTGTCTTTTGTTCTAATGAGGTGACTCTATATGGGGTTCCTTGGATGGGGGCTGGTCACCAGAAAGACCAAACCCAATAGCTTGGAATATTCAGCACTGTACCTATCCTCCTGATTAAATCCCAAAAGTATGGAATGTACGGGGTTTCCAGGTTGAAGAACACATCCACATACTGGAAGGGTGAGCACCTCCCCTCCACAGGACAAATGCTCCTGCTCATAGGACCCTTCCAGACCCCTCCCTATGTATATGTCTTCATCTGGCTGTTCATGCATATCCTTTAACAAATATAAGTATTTTCAGGAGTTTTGTGAGCCTCTCTAGCAAATTAATTGAATCCAAGGAGGGGAGAGCTGGAACATCTGATCTCAAGCGAGTCCATTGATCAGGGGAAAACTTGGGTTTGTGACTGGCATCTAGAGTGCGTGTTGTGTTTGTGTCCCATTCTTGTGGGACTGATCCCTTAACCTCTGAGTAAATACTGTTGGAATTAAATTAAATAATAGGACACCCAGCTAGTGTCAAAGAAAATTGCTTGGTGTGGAGGAAAAAACCTTCACTATTTTGGTGACTCAAAAGTGTCAGAAGTGAAGTTTATAAAGGGAATAGTAAAGAAGACTCACAGGATAATGAAACAGTAGGAAAGAGATAATTTTTTTTTCTGTAGAGCACAAGGCTGTTTTTTTTTCTGTTACAGTCTATGCCTATATTTCTCAGACAACACCTGAGGAACAAGTAAATGTATGCATTCATAAAATTATCCTCGAAACAAAAAGGCAGTTTCCAAACACTAACTCCAAAGAATACAACTGAGATGGAAACCACAAACTAATGGAATGGGCACATACATTAAGTACATGCACAAATCTAAAACTCTAACTATAAAACTCTTTTCTCCTTACCTCCAACAGAAAGGATAGCTATGAGTGAAGGTGCTGGCAACAAGAAGTCGGCCTTGTTCCTTCAGGGTCCTGATGATATTTTTGTCAGCATCCTGTTTAAAAAAAAATTAAAATCTAGACATTAAAATATCCTACAGTACTTAGTAACACAATATAATTAAGTGTATTAGCCAAGTCTGGTATTTGGTTACTTTTATTAAGAGTATACAGCACAAATAACAAATATATTATGAAAGACGTGACCCATATTTTAGATATCTTGTAACTTCACGTACTTTTTAAGTATATTCCACACCATTAAGGTACTGAAGTTTTGAATCAGCAATAGTTACCCCAAAGTCACAAAGATGCTTCATGAGTCAGTAGTCCAATTTTTTAAACTCCTATGCTTAAAACTATAGCATGCCTCCTCTGAAGATACTAGCCCCCCACAATGTAGCTGATAACATGATCCATCTTTTCTGATTTTATGTGCTGGAAAAAAAAAAAAAGAAAACAAAAACAAACAATTTCCTGGAAAAAACATCCCAGATGAGGAAGCTATTTGATAAAAACTGATTAATGAAAAAATATGATGAAACCAACACATTTCTATGTCATTCAGACACAAACCTTCACATATTGTCCCACAAAATCTGTCACTTCTGCTGTGAAACAGCCTGAAGCATCCACAGGGCAAACAGGGACAGAATCTTTCTGAATGATGTTGAAGTCCATACAGACCCGATAATCATCCTGGGGAAAAGTGGAAAAGGTGGAGGGAGGGAAGAATAAAAGAGTTTATGTGTGCATGGGGCAAGAGAGGAGGGTAAAAGGAGGTAGATTTTACAGGGTAAGTTTCCAATATTCTGATGTATAAAATGTAATCAACAGTAATCCACTGAAGTTACTTCAAAGACCACACAGAAAATAACAGAGCCTTACAGTTGCACAGGGGATTATATCATCTAGCCCAGTTTAAGCAGCCATTATTTCATAGACTCCTACATATATCAGAGTATCCATTACAAGAGAAGAAAGATATTATATGAGTATTAAAACAAAATCAAATTTGATTTATAACATCAATATGTATGAACATACAGGCATGATGAAAGCAGGAGCACATACAGAAGTTAGGCATAGCATATTAAGTACTGCATGATGCTTGATATGCATATAGATTAGCATCCTGTCAAGGATCACCTGAGAGATTGCAACACTGAGCATACCTTTCCTAGATCATACCACAATGCTCAGAATACTTTTTGAGTAGTGTTTATAATTAGACCAAATGCTTATATGTAAAGCTTATGTAACAGTGCTCTGAATATTTTACTACTCAGATCACTTTTTCTTCACCACTGCAAGGAAGGCTGGTGCACTAGGTTTTCATCATGTGTTCTCCTGGCAAAATCCAACAACTATCCCAATTTAACAGATAAGGAGGCTGTGGCACAAAGAAATCCTTCACTGCAAAGTGGCAATGCTCACATTCAAAACCAAACAGCCTGGCTCTAGAGTCCAAAGTCTTAACTGCTATGCTATGCTGCCCAAATCTAAAATCAAAGAAATAATATCACAGGCCAGATAGTGAAACCACACTCTCGTTTGACTTTAAAACAAGATAGAGAGGCAATGTTCCCACCCGGGCCTATGTTTAACTCCCACTGTGATGAGGGGCTGCCTGGTATGATGCAATGTGTAGGTACCTGTCCATGAAGAAAGACCCCAAAATGTACTCACACAACAGAAAGGACAAGTCCTAAAACCCAGCAATTTGAAATATTTAGAGAACACACAGCCCCACGACTTAAACCAGCTGAGCGCAGCATTCCTGAATGGAGTTATGACAGGTCTCCGTCATGCGTAAGTATGACTCTGCAGAGGTCACAGGGTATCACCTAACAAAATGCAGTATGAGTGGTCTCTCAGAAACATTTCTACCAAATGGGATTAAAGGTTGTACTTCAGAGATCTGATCTTTTATTACCTTAACCTGCCTGGCTTTCAGGGCAGATATATGAGGTATTACAATAGTAAATAACACATGTTCACACTTTGAATTGAAAGCGTGGGCTTTGAACCAAGATGGAGCCGTAGGTAGATACATATTGCCTTCTCGCACAACCAAAAGAAGGACAACAAATTTTTTTAAAAAGTTACCCAGACCTGCCAGAAAATCAAACTTTATGGAAGTCTGACCCCCAAGGAGTTAAAGAAGAAACATTCATCCAGACTCATGGGAGGAACAGAGGCCTAGCAGCAAGGCAGTGGATGGAGGACCAGGCAGGTGAGACAGCGGCTGGAAGACTGGGTGGAACAACTGGGGAGTGAGACAGGCCACACAACCCAGGGTTCCAGTGCAGGGAAATAGAGCCTCAAAACCTCTGACTGAAAAAACCTGTAGGGGTTGAGGTGGGAGGAAAAACTCCCAGCCTCACATGAGAGTTTGTTGGAGAGACCCAAAGGGTCCTAGAAGGTACACAAACCCACCCGCCTGGGAATCGGCACCAGAAGGGCCCATTTGCTTGTGCGTAGCAGAGGAAGTGACTGAAAGCCAGTAGAGAGCAGAGCCTAGCAAGCAGCATTGTTTCCTCTCTGACCCTCCCCTACATACAGCGACAAGCAGCAGCAATGTGGGCTGCTCTGCCCTCGCAAATACCCAAGACTCCGCTCTTTACTACTTAACAGGTGCAATGAGACAAAAATGTGGCCCTAATGGAAGAACAGATCAAAGCTCCAAAAATACAACTAAGTGATGAAGAGATATCGCCAACCTATCAGATGCAGAGTTCAAAAACACTGGTAATCAGGATGCTCACAGAAATGGGTGAGTATGGTCACAAAATAGAGGAAAAAGTGAAGTCCATGACAAGTGAAATAAAGGAAACTGTACAGGGAACCAACAGTGACAGGAAGGAAACTGGACTTAAATGAACGATTTGGAGCAGAAGGAAGAAAAAAACATAAAACATATGACCAGAAAAGAATGAAGAAACAAGAATTCAAAAAAATGAGGAGAGGCTTAGGAACCTCAGGGACAATTTTAAACGTTCCAACATTTGAATTGTAGGGGTGCCAGAAGGAGAAGAGGAAGAGCAAGAAATGGAAAACTTAGTTGAAAACATGATGAAGGCAACTCCCCAATCCGGCAAAGGAAATAGACTTCCAGGAAGCCCAGGAAGGTCAGAGTCCCCAAAATGTTGGACCCAGGAAGCACACACCAAGGCACATCATAATTACATTACCCAAGATTAAAGAGAAGGAGAAAATCTTAAAAGCAGCAAGAGAAAGGGAGACAGTTAAGGAGTCCCCAAAAGACTATCAACAGATTTCTCTAAAGAAATCCTGCAGGCAAGAAGGGGCTGGAAAGAAGTATTAGAAGTCATGAAAGGCAAGGACCTACATCCAAGATGATTCTATCCAGTGAATCTATCAGCCCTTATTATATGAAATGTTAAAGAGACTCATGTAGGAAAAAGATGATAATATAAGCAGTAGAATGAAAACGAACTCACAACTATCAGTAACCGAATTTAAAACGAAAACAAACACAAACTAAGCAAACAACTAGAAGAAGAACAGATTCACAGAACTGGAGATCGCATGGAGGGCTATCAATGGGGAGGGAAGATGGGGTATAAAGGTACAGAGAATAAGAAGCATAACTAGTAGGTACAAAATAGACAAGGGGAGGTTAAGAAGAGTCTAGGAAAAGGAGAAGCCGAAGAACTTATATGTATGACCCATGGACATGAACTAAGCTGGGAAAATGATGGTGGGAGGTGGGGTGCAGGATGGAGGAGAGTAAAGGGGGAAAAATGGGACAACTGAAATAGCATAATCAATAAAATATATTAAAAAGTAAAACATAAATAGAAAACCTAAACTACAATTCAAAATCAATATTTCTTTATTTATTATCAGTGGAGCAAATATACCAGTTGACCCTAAAACTATCATAAATTAACTAAAACCTGACTAGTTCCTAAACCTCAAATAGTATTAATCAAGATTACTTTTACTCAATTTTTCTTCCATTTTCAATCATTTATTTATTTTTCAATTACAGTTGACATACAGTATTATATTAGTTTCAGGTGTATATCACAGTGATTAGACATTACGTAACTTATTAAGTGATCACCCAATCCCGTACCCATCTGACACCATATGTAGTTACTAGAATATTACTGACTATATTCCCTATGATATACTTTACATGCCCATGACTATTTTTTTGCTACCAATTTGTACTTCTTAATCCCTTCATCCTTATCCAAACCCCCAACACCCTACCATCTGGCAATTGTCAAAATATTCTCTGGCCCTGGCCAAGTGGCTTAGGTGGTAGTAGCACCGAGTGTACACCAAAAATATGCGGGTTCAATTCCCAGTTGAAACTCGTTTAAGAGGCAACTGATCAATGTTTCTCTCTCACATCAACGTTCTCTCGCTCTTAGAAAATCAATAAATATATCCTCAAGTGAAAATTTTTTAAAAAGTTATTCTGTATTTATCAGTTTGTTTCTATTCTGCCTGTTCAGTTTTTTAGATTCAATTGTTGATAGATATGTATTACCATTTAATTGTTCATATTTCTCTCAGTCCAGCTTTAACAGAAACAACAAAAGATAAATGGTGATGCCCCACTACTGTACATATCATCTCTAGTGTTCCGTCAGTTCAGGGCATTTCCTCCATAAGAAAAAAGGCTGGTCTCCCTAAACCCTGCAGGAAAGGCCTGTCCTGTCCAAAACCACATCTCAGCTAAATCTTATGTCTTTTTCTTAAAGTATGTTTTATTGATTATGCTATTACAGTTTTCCCAATTTTTGCCTCTTTATCTCCCCTTTGCCCTGCACCCACCAACTCTCTATCATTACCCTCCTTAGTTCATGTCTACGGGTTGTACATGTGAGTTCTTTGAACTGTTTCTTACCATTCTGAATGCATCCGTCTATTTTGTACCTACCAATTATGCTTCTTATTCCCTGTACCTTTCCCCCTTATTCTTCTCCCCTACTTCCCCACTGAAAACCCTCCATGTGATCTCTATTTCTGTGAATCTGTTCCTGTTCTGGTTGTTTGCTTGGTTTGTTTTCATTTGTATTTTTTCTTTTTGGTTCAGTTGTTGATACTTATGAGTTTGTTGTCATTTTCATAGTTCTGGACTGTTCACAGTTCACTGTTCATAGTTTCTGGACTATATTTCTTTGTTCCAGGACACTTGTTACGCTGTAAGGAGGCAGGGCCTTTGGTATACTCCAGGGAAGAGCAACCATCTTTGCTGCATTGTGGCATCATCTGTGGGGGAGGGGTCAGAGAGGGAAGAATACAATTCGCTTGCTTAGCTCTAGCCCCACTTTTCAATGAACTCTCGTGTGAGACTGGGAGTTTCTCCTGCAGTGGCAACCCCCATGATAGTTGACAGTTAGCTTTGAGTCTTAGTTTCCCATTCAGCCATCCCTGCCTCGCCTGTGTGGTTCACCACCTTGCTGTGGGTCTTCTCTGCATACCCGATTGCCGTTGTCCTTTGTATTGCTCTGGGTGCATGTTTCTTTAACTTTCTGGTTGTCAGAGCTCAATGAAGTTTGCTTTTCTGGCACTTCTGGTTGTTTATGGTTTTTAAAGATTGGTTGTTATCCTACTTTTGGGATAGTAGGGAAGTTTTTATCCTAGCAGGGAAGCTAAGGGTTTCTACCTATGTCTCCATCTTGGCCAGAACTCAGATCTTGTGTTTTATGCATGACAATTATAAAAGAGGGGTTTTGTTGCTCTTATGGCTGTATACTGTTGTATGACCCAGTGCTCACTTTTGCTTATAGGAATGTTCTTTGCTTTTCTGAACATCAGGCTTGAGGATATCATTGTCACGGTTCCAGTCAGCTGGGCACACTTTCCTATGTTTGTTAGTGAACTGGAAAGCCTGAACCAGTCTCAAATTCTCATCAGAGTGGTCAATAGTAAAGTTGTTTATGCTGATCTGGGAAAGGATACCTTTATCAGCCTTCAAGACCCCATCATGCTGAACAATGGTGCACTTGAGGTTTGAAACCAAGGAAATGTTCATGGGTCCTGGTCCTCCTTATTTCTTGGGTGAGTCGATCCATGCCAGGTGACAGAAGGGAAAAGCCACACAAGCACCAATCACTTTGTAGTTGAGTTTCTTGAATTCTTCTGCCCAATCTCTGGAAGCAATGATATCCATGGGGCACACAAAGGTAAAGTCAAGAAGGTAAAAAAGAACACAATATATTTTCCTCTGTAGTAACATAGGCTGATGGCTTTGAACAGTGTCCAATTTTACCATTTCCTCAAGTCATCTTGCTATCAGCAGCTGTGAGACAGAAATACAAAGACCAAATGGTAGGAAGATGCACAACGCCTGTTCATTCATATTTCTGAGTTTTCCTTCTTCTTAAAGAAGACCTTTTAACAAGTCACATAACATAGATTTGGTAGTGATGAGCTTTTAGCTTTTTCTTCTGTGAGAAACTTTTTACCTGTCCTTTGACTCTAAATGATAGCTTTGCTGGGTAGTGTAATTTTGGTTTGTAGGTCCTTGCTTTTCATCACTTTATTTTATGCTAATCCATTCTGGCCTGCAAGGTTGAGTAATCACCTGACAGTATTATATGAGGTAGTTCCCTTATAGGTACGTAATTGCTGAAAAGATTCTATCTTTAGTCTTTCATTCTAATTATGATATGACTTGGTATGGTGTGGGATTCTTTGAGTTCATCTTGTTTGGGACCTTCTGTGCTTCCGGGCCTTGTATGTCTATTTCCATTACCAGATTGGGGAAGTTTTCTGTCATTATTTTTTACAATGTGTTTTTATTTTCTCTTCTTCTTCTAGAACCCCCATGATGCAAATATCGTTATGCCTGAATGTAGGGGACTGGTTTGTTTTGGTCTGGTAAATGTGGCTCAACTCTGTATGAAAAACCTACAGAAGTGACGCGGTTGGCAGGAGCCAGACCTCAAACCGGGATTTCCCCATGGGAATCAGGCCTAGAAAATGCATACAGACTATTATGGCTTGCTCTTGCTACAACTCCCTCACCCTGGTCTAAAACAGTGCTGTATATGTTTATTGCCTGTCTTCAAGGTAGTTTCCAAAGCCTGTGTAAATTTTCCCAAGGATGGCGCTAATCAGTTCTCTGCCTTTCCCTTCTGCGTTTGTTATTTTCATTTCCTTGATTGTATCTAAAATGTAGACAATATTCTATGTAATAGACAATAAATCCTTCTTTGATGTAAACCCTGAGAAAACAATAAAAGTCTGTCTAAGCAAGGGTTGGTGCACTCTCCTCGTGAGAGACTGGCCATGCCATCCCCTTTTCTCCACAGGATTGCTGTAGCCTGAGCATTGTTTTCATCTTAAGTCACAACAGGCAGACTCTGTGGGCCAGAGTCTGCCACACCTGAAGTTATCCCAGAGGCTCCTTACACTATGCTAATTTTTTGGATTCTTTTTTCTGTTCTAATTGTGTATTTTGCTCCTTATATTCAAAATTGCTGATGTGATTCTCAGCTTCATCTGTCCTACTGATTCCCTGTAAATTTTTCATGTCAGTTAGTGTATCCTTCTTTTCAGACTAGTTCTTTTTATGCTCTTGAGGTTCTCGCTAAGTTCAGTATTGTTACAACTAATGTTTTGAATTCTGCATCTAGCAGACTGCTTGTCTCCATTTTGTTCAGTTCTTTTTCTGGAGTTCTGTTCTTCCATTTGAATGTCTCATTTTAGCAGCCTTCCAGTGTTCGTTTCTACGTATTAGGTAGAGTTGCTATGTCTTTTAAGCTTTGTAGAGTAGCCTACTATAGTAGGTATTCTCTAGGGTCGAATGGCATAGACTCCCTAGTCACCTAAGCTGGGACTTGAGGTGCACCCCGTTAGCCTTGATTGCTTTGGCACATCAATGAGAGGGATCTACCCTCAGGCCAATCAGCTGCCAAGGACTGCCTGTGACCATTGACCACCATGGAGGACTAGCTGCACAGGTCCCCACCCCAGAGAGCCAGGCTTACTTCAGCAGGGCTCCAGTGCCACCCCTTGAAGTGAGTCCACCCCTTGAGCGTGTCACTTGTTGAGGTGGTTTGATGGTGATGCTTCATTGTGGTCTGAAGTATCCACTAGGTATGCTGGCCTTCTGGGAGGTGCAGGCCAAGGTCAGCCACTGACTCTATTCTGCGCAGGTTCACCTGGCATAAGCTACAAAGCAATCTACAGCTGGCTGCGATTTGTGCTGGACTTGGAGGTGCCCAGGCAAGGCCAAGCTGTGAGGTAAGGTTGGCTGCCACTTGTGCCAGGCCATGGCCACGGCCACTTAGTGAGAGGTATGGGGCATGCTGAGGCCCAGATGCTGCTTGTTTTAGAGATTTTTAGGAAAATCTGAAGCATAAGTCAGGACACGTCATTGGTATGGAAAAGGCACAGGAAACAGCTTAGGTGAGTCTGAAAGCTGGATGGAGTAGGGTATCAGGGAATCACCAGGGCAGGGCTGTGTGAGCCAGGCTTATGGAGTCTCACAGATGGTGCTTGCTGTGAGAGAAGGGCTCATCTGTCAGCACTTCTGTCTGGGACAAAACTGTCCCCTCAGCTCTCATCTTGATGCCAGACAATTCAGTTTCTTTCTATATGTCCCTGGTGTTTTTCAAGCTACTGCCCCAGCACAGAAGGTCAAATAGAATGAGTTTGAGTAATTCCATGCACAGGCCCTTTAACAGGAATGGCCTGGGACTTCAGAAGCCCTCTGTCTCCCTCAGCCTTAACCTTCACTGGTTTTCACAGCCAGAAGTCATGGGGATTTGTCTTCCTGGCACTGGAACCCTGGTCTGGGGGTGGGGCCTGGTGTGGAGCTAGGACTCTTCACTCATCAGGGGGAACATCCGCAGCTGAGACATCCCTCCTGATTTTTATCTGCCACAGGTGATTGTGGGACCTGCCCATTCTGTCTCTGCCCCTCCTAACAGTCTCAGTGATGTGGTTTCTTCAATTCTGTAGTTGTAGGACTTTTATTCACCAAGATTTCAAGTGGTTCTGAATGATGGTTGTTCTGTAATTTAGCTGTAATTTTGATGTACTTATGGGAGTAAGTGAGTACAGGTTCCACCCAATTTGAATAGTGAACAGGTTGGTGATAATAAGTAATTGGTAGTTTTACTGGTTTTAACATTATCATGGTAGTTATATTAAAAATAAAATTTCTCATCAATCATAGACATATACTGAAGAATTTGCAGACAAGGATATGATGTTCAGGATTTGTTCCAAGAAAGTCCAGTTTAAATAAAAGCATGGGGGAAGAGGACGGATTAAGATAGATAAAACAGAATTCCCAAAATGTTGATTAATTGATGGAGCTGAATGATATAAACATATGGATTTATTATAATTTTTTACTTTTTTAATGAAGATTTCCATATTAAAAATATCTACCGACTTTAAATATGAAAGTGAGCAATGGAAAAGACTAGCTTATCACCCCCATCACTGATAAAATGATCAAGCAGAGAGGTTTGTGTAGGTCCCCAGTAACTGCTACACTGGCAGTAGTAACTGTGTATACTCCTGTAGCATCATGCACTCTATTAAACACTCTTTGTAGAAGAGTATTCCATTTAGTCCTTCTAGGTCTCAGGACAGGCAGGTACTATACCTGTTACAGAAAAGGAAAACGAAATCGAGACAGGCCAACTAACTTACCCAGGGAGTGCCTATTACTGCAGGGCTTCAACTTAAAGATCTGGTTAGCTTTAAAACACGTACCCTTAACCTGTAAACTCTACTATTTTATTCATATAAAATTATATTACAAGGACATTTTCAGAAAAATTGCTTTGGGCAAAATATAAAAATAACCATACCCTTTCCCCTTCTAATCACACGGTAGGTATTTAGTCAAGAAAAAGCAGAACCTTTCTGAAGTCTGATTAATCATGGTGACTGCACGACAGTGTGCCCTTGTTAAAACTCACAGAACTGCATACTATAAAGAGCAAAATGTAATGCATATAAATTATGAGTGAATGAAAACACAGCTTGCTTTTTACAAAGACTAAATGCCCTTAGCCCACCATTTTTTAGAGATTAACTCAGGGTGAAAAGAAACTGCAGACGTATTTTATAAGCCAAAAAGGCTGATCCCATGGCTTAAGAAGAGTGGTGATCAATACACATGCACGAACATGAGGACAATGACTTAGTGGGCACTGAAATTGACTTCTTATAATTATAATGGCAAGATCTGTATTACTCACTGCGCCAAAGTAAGGAGCTTGATGTACAACCCCAGTGCCTTCTTCCTCCCTCACATAGCTGTCAACAAGCACAGTAAAAGCACCATTCTCTTTACACTGGAAAAGAAAACATTAGCAGGACTAAAGGATGAAACTGTACCATAACATAATATTAATTTGATAACAGCTTTTAGAGCTTGAAAAACTTTTAACATGTGAAATTCTTTTCAGCAACAGAAATGGCAGTAATTCATATGGGAAGGAAACATGTCAATTCTATACAGTAGTTCATGAATAATCATTCAATACTTACAAATGAAATAGTTATCTAAAGACTTGCAGAGAAAATTTTCTAACTTTTTTAGTATGACACTGGGCCTTTTGATTAGTTCTCCTGGACTGATCCCCCACTCCAAACTACCCTCACACTCAGCATGCCCTTTAACATAATCTCACAAAATATACTCCTTAAACTATTCCTTCCCGATATATAGCTCACCCTTGAACAATGCGGGGGTTAGAGGCACCGACCCTCATGCAGTGGAAATCTGGGTTTAACTTCTGACTCTGCAATTCACCCTTCCCATCCTTGAATTCAACCAACCACAAACTGAACACCATTTTTTCAATCTGCACTTGGGAATGCAAAAAAGTGTTTTTTATCCATGGTTGGTTAAATAAAATCGATGTATAAATGTACTGGCACCTTGTTTAAGCATCAGCTGTATTTTCAATCACTGCATACACTTCACTTTTCTTTCCATTTCAAGTCCAGCTCAAGGCATTCAGTTGTAAAAGGCAAAACTTGAAAGATGTGGAATGGGGGAGCCAAGAGCTATCATTTCTATCTCTAAATATTCTACACTAAGGTAACCCTGATGGGTAATGTTTCCAATTTTATTTCCTTTGCAATAACAATAAAGCTAGGTTGATACATATAAGGTTATAGACCTACTTTTTCTCAGATCGTCATCTCTTAACATTTTATTTCACATACCCTTTCTTTTAGCCCAACTAAAACCCTTTGTTTTCTTATCTGCCTTTGTAAAAAAGTACTTTCAGAAATGATTTTCACAATGAAAACTATAATCCCGAAAAAAAAAAAAAAAAAGGCATTAGTACTTCCAAGTTTTAAAGATATTCTGGTTGCATGTGAATTTCACAAGTGAACTCAGAACAAAGATAAAATGGCTTGCACAAATCACACAAACAGCAATGAAGCCGGACCTGAAACAAAGTCACTTGGGTCCAAATACAATAGCATTTTCAACTCTTTAACTGTTTGGCACATGCTTAAAACAAAACATGAAAAATAACCATAAATTTTAATTGCTGTAACCCAAATCACCTGTAAATGTCTTTGGTGTGGTATCACAGGTACTGGGGTGTGTCTTCAATGATATAAACATGGAGAGAGAATATGTATGTTCTTACAGTCAGATGTAGGGAACACAAAGGTACCTTACTGTTTATAACTATACCGAGAACCTCCACACTGTATTCCTATCTCTGGGTCCAGCTCTGGATCTTGCCTCGCTGAGGCTGAGATTGGTCAGAGGTCACTACGGTGCTGTACACACGTACTCTCACAGCTCTCATTTAATATGTCAGAACATGTGTATTTTAGGTACACATCAAACGATTTTGTCCTAAGTCAAAGAATTTGTAGAGTCTGTGTAGCATTTACAGAAGGTTCCAGAAATTTCCAGAAGCTAAGTGAATGGATAGGTCTTACTCATCTTAACCCTATGTACTAAGTGCATGTTCCAATGACTTAACCCAAAGTTCCTATCTAGGGTGTCCATGTACATTTTCTGAGAGGGTTTAGCTTTCTTCAACTTCTCAGTCGAGTCTATAATTCAGAAAGTTTACGAGTCACTCACCTAGTGGAAGAGTTTTAAGACAAGAACAAATAAAACATAAAACAAATTAAGATTCGTGAGAGAAGAATGTAGTAATGGCATGTTTCAGAAGGAGAAACCAAAGAGGCATTTCAGAAAATACTTTTTCAGATGGCATCTAAGTTCAGCTTTGAAGAGTGACTTGAACTTGAGCTGGTATGACATTACAGAAAGGTGAAGGGCATTTTAAACAGAAGAAAAAGTTAATGAAAACAAAGGCAGGAAGGAAGAAAAAGGGTTTTTGACTGAAGCAAAAGATATGTTAGGTGATGTGACTAAGAAGCGGGTTTGCCTCATGCCTAGTGGAGAACATATGGCGAGAAATAGGCTGGCAAATGAAACAACTATAGGCTCACAGGGAGGGATCAAATCAGGAAACATGTAGGGATATCCATCAGCAGCAACACGTAATGAGGGAAAGGGCCACTAGTTAGGAGACTAGAAACATAGGAAAACACTCAAAGAGCATGACAGTGAAAAGACAGATGTAAGCAACATTGTGGACAGAGCCCAAATGACAGAGGCCATCTGCATTAAATTAAGCAAATTCTGTTACTGCACTGAAACACAACAGAAGGTAAGTAAATGTTTTATCCTGGGCTCTGATGTAAGGTTTTGCTGGCTAACAATATGCCTAACTGAGTATATTTCTTCCATAATATGTGAAGCCAGGTCTGAATCAGTTTACTCTAAGACTTATAAATAAGGACCAATTTCTGATGACCTTGTTCTTTTGGTGGTGGTTGGGTTTGCAACTATAGCTATAAATTCTGTTGTCAGAAAATGAAAACTACATAAAACAGCTTTATGACTCCTAAGAAAAGTTACTAAATTAATGAGCTCTGTTGTAGTACCCAGATTGAAACACCTACCTAGTCAATTTCCATTAAATGAACTATTTTTTTTAAAGATTTTATTTATTTTTAGACAGAGGGGAAGGGAGGGAGAAAGAGAAGGAGAGAAATATCAGTGCCTGGTTGCCTCTCCCGCACTCCCCACCAGGGACCTGACACATAACCCAGGCGTGTACCCTGACTGGGAATAAAACTGACCCTTTAGTTCCCATGCTGGCACTCAATCCACTGAGCCACACCAGCCAGGGCTGAACTGTTTATTTTTTTACACAGTTTTGAGTACTAGCCTAAATTTGTGGGAGGGAAAAAACCCTCAAACAATCCCTCATATTCCTGAGAGATATGTACACTAGAAACAATAAATATATACAAATATATCTTATCAAAAGTAAGTGATGTCTTATGTAATTTGAGAAAAGTATTTTTAAAGTCCCTATAGGATTTTAATGATTAGAACAAGGAAATACTAATAGAACTTAATTCTGTTAATACTAGACTTTTTGATTCAGGCACACTCATGCAAACAATATAATAACGAGACCGCTTCAGTTACCATTATATTTGTTCCAGTTATCAATATAATACAAGGGCTGTGAAGAACCACTACGGTAGTGCTCCCTAAGCTCACCTTTACAAAATAATCAAACAGGGGCCTGTATTTCTTGCCCTTGAGATAGGCACCAGGAAACCTAGAAAAAAAGAGAAAGGCAAACTTACAATTATATTTAGATCACCAAAGAAATTAGGTTGGAGCCTCATGAAATCACCACTCCCTTCTCATTTATATGTTCCTTAGTCATAAATGTTGGCACATGCAAGTAATGGTATTAGTAACTTAAAGCTAAACTTGCATTATACAAGCTTTTGGGTAATAAAGTTATTTTATTTTTTAAAACTAAAGACACACATGCATAAATAAATGATTTGTATATTTACCTTTCCAGGATCTCATAGTCACTCTCCAATTTAAAGAGGGCTGGTAATCTGGCTTCCATTAAAATGAGTGATTTTCCTCTGACAACATCTATGAGACCAATAGAAAAAGTGGACTTCAGTGATATTCACACTGTGTCTTATTCTAAAGACATGAATCAGCATAGCTTTCCCTCCAGTGGCTCCTTTATCACCTGTAACCAGTGTGCTCAGCACTCACAGAGAAACACTGCAAAGAACACTACACACTTCTTTCTGGATACTAAAAAGACAGAAACACTGAAAGCTGTTAGGCAGCTCATGAATTATTGTAAATTGCACCTCTACCCATTTTTAGTAAACTGATCTTTATTTTATCCTACCAAAGGTAATATATATGTGGCTGATTCAAAGTCATTAACAAACTAAGAAGTTCACAAATAAAAGTCCCCTGTAATCTTATTTACCCTTAGGTACTACTCACCATATATTTGAGTGCGTGTCTCCAGGTATTTTTCTATGTATATAGTAACATACATATTATGTGAATGGGTGACTTTTAAAAAATAATTGTGGGTCCTGGCTAGTGTGGCTCAGTGGACTGAGTGCCAGCCTGCAAAACCAAAGGGTTGACAGTTCGATCACCAGTCAGTGCACATGCCTGGGTTGCGGGCCAGATTTCTAGCAGGAGGCACATGCAAGGCAACCAGACATTGATGTTTCTCTCCTTCTCTTTCTCCCAACCTTCCCCTCTCTTTAAGAATAACAATAACAACAACAATAATAATTATTATTATTGTAGAATATAACTCAATATAGTTTTAAAATTTATTTTTACATATCATACTATGAACAACTGTTTACACTGGGATACTGAGTATTCTAGCATGTTTCTTTGTATTCTTATTAAAAATGGAGGACTTACCCTAAAAATAGAAAAGCTGGAACAATTATAAAAACATTTAAAATTTAATAGATACTGAAAAACTGCCGTATAAAAATTTAAAACTCCCACCTATAAAGTATGACATACCTAAGAATTTATTCAAGCCTATGACATACATACAATTCACCATAAGAAAAATGAGAATATGAATCTCCGTGAAGGCCTCTGAAATTCATTGACAAACTGCTGTATATAATTTGACACCAGTCCTGATCTCACAGGTACTCATTACAAGTGGAGTCTACATTTTCTGAATTAAAACTCAGAATACATAGTCCACCAAGTACAAAAGGCAGGCAGAGTGACATGATTGAAATCTCAGTCAGATGGCTCCTTAGACTGTCAGGCTCACTACAGAATGGCTGTCTCACAGGTGAAACAGGGAACTTAAAATGGAGAAGCAGCCAGGCTGTGTGTGCAAACAGCTCTTTCCTAGCAAGTATCATAAGAAACCAACTCTTGGTCCTATCCACTCCCAAGACATAGGTAAATAATAATTACCTGTTTTCTGACCCCCAATTCTCTCTATTCCTTTATCAGTATTCCCCTCTTGCCAACAAAAGCTATTGTGGGTTACGCTGATTGTCACGTAAGGTGGTTTCTTTTTTCTGTTTTTCTTTTCTACTCTTGCTTCACCACCTTCCCTCATAAAGTATCAAAACCCTAAAGGTTCCAATCTTCTATTTTCATGTAAGTATCTTTGAAATGGCCTCACTGAGACTGTGGTTAACTCTCTACCAGGGAATTTTTGAAAGACGCAAAGTCAAGTTTTGATACAAATTCTGTGATCCTCAGGCAGGAGACAGCATAGCAATGGAGGAACTCTGAGACTGCACTGCTGTTGCTGAGTATACTGTCCTGGTTGCCAGGAAATGCCTTTTAGTATCTGGGTAGAGACCATGCCTGTGCACAAAACTTCACTGGTAGTTAATGAAAAGAATAAAGTCAGTGCCATTTGCTATCGTGGCACCATTTGCCAAGCAGGCCTATGACCTTGTTAAACATGACCGCCATTTTTCTCTTCTGAGCTTGTCCCCAGGACTGGAAATTACTGGAAAGCAAGAATAGAACTAATTGCTCCCTACAGTCACAGGCATAAGATTACATTGGAATACACTGCAGTCTCATGTTACGATGCCCCAATGAAACGAGGTGCAAAGTGGAAATATTCCCCACATTCCAAAGTTGGAGAATGGGGGAGGGGGGTGATACGGAGGTTAAGATACTTTTCATAACAATGGCAAGTTAATAGCTAGTTGATAGCTGTGCTGCCAATCCAGGTAAAAGGTCTACTTGACTTTCAGACTTAGCCTGGGGAGCTTATACAGTGCCTGCAGGAGAAGGCAGGCTCCTGTGTCATGGGGTACTCTTGACTAAAGATGGCAGCTGAAAGAGGTAAAAGATACGGGGTAACTGGCAAAAGTAGCACATTGTAGGATGAGCCACATACGAGGTTACATAGGATACTCTGGGTCAGCATTTAAAAAATAAGAGCAGGCTCAGAGAGAGGAAGGGAAGCAGCAGTGAGGTTTCAAAGGGCATAGAAGAACTGCCTAACTGGCCATGAGGTCAGCAGTGATTGGCAGCCATGAAGAAGGAGCCAGGGGAATTTCAGCCATGAGGTCTGAGAAAGAAAACGGCAAGCAGCTATGCAGTTTATAGTGAAGCAGTCCACCATGAGGTTGGTGTGAAAGGTAGAAGCCATGCTGGCCAGGAGTTACGATCCTGCCTTGCCGCCCAGGGTAGTGAGGAGTAGCCATGCTGGCTGAGGAAAGTGTAAGAGAGCTGACTGAGCTAGGTGGGAACCTGCTGAACCAAGCATGGATTCGTGACAGATGCCTAGAATGCTGACTTCTGCTTCTCTGAAGGACATACAGAGAGGACTCTCTCTTGGGAGATGTGACTCCCAGGACTCCACCATGATCCAGTGTAACCTGGCACATGTTTTCCTGGACTACTACATGGAGGCTAAGAACAACATACCCCATATCCTGAAGGAGAGAGCTGCTGCAAGAGAATGGTGACTCTGAAACACACGAGTGCATGCACATGCCAGAGAGAATGGAGAATTGTTTGCACAGCTGGCTTATGAACAGATAAGGATATGGGGAATTTGGGGCATGTTTTTGGCTCATCACCTGATGGGGAGCAAGGAAAGTGCTGGGTCTCGTGGGAGAACAGGGCTCAGAGCAGGAATGCTCCCAGCCCATCCCCTGAGGTTAGAATCCTGCAAATAAAAACCTGTCTCCTTCAACACTGATCATTGGGTTATGCACCAAGGTGACACATGGACAGGTCCCAGTTTGCTCGATTACACCAACAGCTCAGGGGCCACAAAACAACAACTTCCTGGTCTTTTCTAATCCAATAAAAGCTCAAAGCCCCTACCTCTCAATTCTGGAGCATCTCTCCATACCATGCCCCTCTCCTTTCTTGGAAAGTGAATAAATACTTTACTCTCTGCACTTTATTCTTTGTGATCTCTTTCACATCCCATGTCACTGACTACTTAACAGTTAACCCATCTCACCCCACTTACTGTACTTTCCAGAGTATAATACACTGTTGTATATTAATGTGCACCCATGTTTTTGGCCCAATTTCAGGAAAATAAACTTTTGTTTTAGTTTTTGTGTTTATTTATTTTTAAGTTACTTGATTTTTATATTATTAAAGAAATTTTAGCATTTATTTTTGAACATATTGTGGTACAAGGAATTTTCTGTTACAAATAATTACAAAAAACAAGAACAGATATAAGTGCATTCCAGGCACTACCCTTGCATAATGCACATCTTTATTTTTCCCTCAAAAATTTGGGCAAAAAGTGTGCATTATACACAGCAAAATACTGTGATTGCTATGCTATTATAATGAATTAACATAGCTGCTTGATCCTAGAGATGGCAATCAAGGATATCGTGGGAAAGGCACCAGAGCACAAGCTTAAAGGTTATATAACTAATTAAGCATGTGCAGCAAGAAGCCCACAAAAATTAAACAAAAGAATTCACCTTTTCCTCTCAGGTCCACAAAATGAGACAAAAGATTCAGAAAAACTCCTGTCCGGTATCTCTTGGGAAGAAGTGGGTCAGTTCCTTGTTGGCAAAGGAGGTGACCCATTCTTCTATTTCAGGAGCGTACTTTATAAATCACACTAACTGCACGCCACTTTGTTGGTTAAGAGATACACTTTCTTTAATAAACCTTGCATGGTACACATAACCTTGTGTGTGTACTCAGTCCAATTTATTGGTGGCGACTACCAAGGGCCTAAAGCTGCATTCATCAGCATCAATATTAGAATTCATAATAAACACATATTTTGTCTTAGTCCCCTGTTCTGGCAGAGCTGCTAAAACACTTTGAGTTTCTCAAGTGACGAGAGACTTGTAACCTACCCTAGTTCCATGGGGAAAGAAGCTGTGCTTGGGACCCTTTAAACCTCACCCTATAAACTTCTTCATATGTGTAGCCTTCATAATATCCTTTTATAACACACTGGTAATCTAATAAATACAATGTTTCTCTGAGTTCTGAGAGTCACTTCAGTAAATTAATCGAACCTGAGAAGAGATGGTGGGTCAGTCAGAAGCACAGGTTAAGAACCTGGACTTGGAACTGGAGTCCGAAGAAGGGGTATGATGGTGGGGACAGTGTTGTAGGACTGAGACCTTAATGGTGGGATCTGATGCTAACTCCAGATAACTAGTATTTAAACTGACTAAATTGCTTGGTGCTATTTAAAAAAACATGCATTAGAGATTCTTAATAATGATGAAATGCCACCTCTCTGAATCTCAGGAACTTCACTTATAACAGGAGCATGATGTACAGAGGTGTACTAAAATCTGAAAATTGTAAGAAATTTTTACTTTTAATATCTTTGTACTATGCTACTTTGTGTGTTATATTTTCAATCTGTTGAAGAGAAAACAAGAACCAAAATGGCCTTAGTCATTCTAAAAAGCCCATGATACCAAACCAAGGTTTATTATTTGACCTAACTGCTGTTTCAATCTCTCCTAGAAAATCTACAGTTATTTGGTCAACATCAATGAGTTAATCTGTGGAATAGGTTCTCACCAGCCCTCCACCAGAAAAAAAAAGAGGCAATCTGCATAATAAAAAACATTTGCTGTGAGCTTCCCCTAAAAACAAAAACAAACAGCCCTGGCTGGTGTGTCTCAGTGGATTAAGAGCTGGCCTGCAAACCAAAGGGTCTCCTGTTCAACTGCTAAATTGCGGGCCAGGTTCCCAGGTCAGGGCACACAAGAGGCAAGCACACACTGATGTTTCTCTCCCTCTCTTTCTCTAAAAATGAACAAACAAAATCTTAAAAAAAAAAAATAGCTCCCCCTGAAACTTAGATGTCCTGGTCTAAAAAGAATCTTTCTCCTTTCTCTTTCCCTTTCCCCTTCCCTTCCCTTTCTTTTCTTTTCCTAATAGCTCCCCTTACCTCATCCTCTTCCTTTAAAAAAAATCTTACATTTTGCATAACCCTTAGCAGTACTCTTTTAGTTGCTAACTGGTATACTGTCCACTTAATAAGGCCAATTAGACCTTCAAATTTATTTGGCTAAATATTGTTCTTTAACAGATTAGGAAAAAAACCCCTCTTTTAGAGGTTATTGTTCTGACTGAGCCTAACACATTTTAAAAACTTCTATTTTTACTCCAAAAAGAAATGAAACTTTCATTTTTTCCCAAAATGTTAGTTATTTTATTCATATTGATCATAAGTAACCAGGCTCACACTTACCTTTAATCTTTACATACTGCGAATCTGGATTAACACAGAGGGCAAGGTTGCTAGGGAGAGTCCAGGGAGTACTTGTCCAAGCAACCAAAGATACATTTTCATCTTCCTCCAAAGGGAAGGTTACAAATACTGAAGGGTCTTGAACATCCTGAAATAAAATGAAGACAAAATCTATAACAGACATGGAAGGAAAAGAAACTAATCCTAAAGAGTAAAATAAACTGGTATTCAGAATAAACTGAACTTTTAAAACACCTCTTGCCATATTTATAAAAATAAAATAGCAAGAAAATCAAATATATATTCTAATACACTTTAAAAGTTTTAACAATTACACACTGCAAAATGGCATTCGATCAATGGACTGCAGATACAACGGCGGTCCCATAAAGATTATAACAGAGTTGAAAAATTCCTATAGGACAGGCTAGTAATGCCATAGCTTTCCTTAGGTTATAAGGCAATGCATTACATAGTCGTAGTAGCACTGTGTTACAAGTGCCTACAATATTCAGTATAGTAACACATTGTATAGCTTTATAGTCTAGGAGCTGTAGGGCAAAAGACTATGTCATCCCAAAGTATATCTATTTTGGATAAGAATTACTTTAGGTCAATTAAAGAAAGAGCAGAAAGGGGAGAAGCTCTGAAAATCTAGTAGACATTTGCCTTTGCAAAAGACATTTACATTTGTAAAGGAAGTCTCCATCTGTAAGTTTCTCCTCTTCATGTGTCAGGAAGTGGAAGACCTTATCTTTAGATACCCTTATCAATAAAGAAGACAACTCGGTAAATCTGCATAGCAACCTTACTTTTGTTTTCTGTGATTTTCCTGGTAACTTACCATAACTGACTCCCACCACCCCTAATATCTCTTACATAACTTGAGCAAAAGATGTTATTTTAAGGTGGCTTCTGCGTTTCTTCAAGTTACTCAGATTTCCTGGGTCCCTCCCACATATAGAAGAGCTACACATACTATTAAATGCCTTTGTTTTTCTCCTGTGAATCTGTCTTTTATTACAGGGCTGTCTTAGCCAAGAGGCCAGAAGGGTAAAGGGAATTTATTTTTCCTTCCCTACAGAGCAATAAGCTATATATCATATAGTCTAGCTGTGCAGTATGCTATTCCATCTAAGTTTGTGTTAAGTGCACTCTGATGTTCTCACAAGGATAAATTCAACTAACAGATCCTTAAATGGAGCAGGGCTGTAGTCACAAATAACACATTCTAAGTGTATCAAGAGATATATATATAGTGGGTTTCACTATTACAATGAACTATTTTATAATACAACTATAAAGTAATATGCCAATAAAGTAACTTTTACCTCTTTCCCCTCCTGTTTCCCTCTTCCCTTGACATAAAAGGCTGAATCCTGCACTTTCTTAATATGGTTCTTAGGATGCTAATCTGCCATCGTTTTGGCTTGCTGGCTTTCTGAATAAAGTCGCTTTCCTTGCCCCAACACCTTATCAGTCAACTTATTGCCTATTGTGTGGCAAGGGGCAGAAACTTATACTTGGCTGCAAATAATAACTCAGCTCATAAAGAAAAGAATAACCTTAGTGGGTAACCAATACACATTCAGAGAATTGTAACCGAGCAGCTTGGGGTCTGTGTTTGTGAACAAACATAACACAGAAATAGGTGAGGAAAGAAAGAGGTTTTTATTAACAGGTACCAAATTTGAGGGGACTGGGAGCATCCCTACTCCAAGTCAACCTCTTTCACAAAACACAGAAATTCCCTTGTTGCCAGAACAGAAACCCAAATTGATGCCCAGAAGTTACCCATCATCTGTATCTATCCTTTTGGAACCCAAGGAGGCTATACTAACAAGTGTCTGTCTCTCCAGTTTTAAGGCTCTTTGTCTCTGGGGTGCACACTTCAGGGTTCCAGAGCTGCCACTGTCTCAGCTTCCTCTCTCTCCCCCGGGGCCTAGTGTGCACTGCCAGATCACTCCAACTGGTCATGCAAGAGAATCTCCATCTGTGGGACACCTGTGCCCAAGAGTTGCCCCAAGGCTAGTGAGTGTTCCCAGCCCATGCCTCCATATGTTGGCCTCAGCACGAGAGCAGGGGCATAGGCTCAGACTCCTGAGGTGCAGAGCAGCTGCATCTCAAGGGCCTGCAATGTGAGATGCATCTTGGTGTGGGACTCTGCCTGCAGGTGAAAAGCCCTGAGTGGGCCCTTCATCCGCCCATCCCATAACCAGCCCCTGCACCTCACCCTAATCAAGTGCACGAGGCAAAGAAAAGAGAGTGCTTCTCCCAGGGATCTATTTTAAAGTCTCAGCCCAGGAACCCACACACAATGGAGCATCTGGCTTTTCAACCTATATGCTGTAACATCTACCATGTTTGTTAGCCCCCCAGTGTCTTTGCTCCTCTTCTGGCCACCATTTTGCAGCAAGGGGCAGAAGTTTCGCAGTGGTGAACAGGGGCACAAGTGTCTTGGCCCAAGGTGGGGCATTTGGCCCACACAGACAGCTTAGGTTCTGTGCAGCCTATGTCATGAGCTGCTCACTTGTTGGGGCACTGCACTCTGGTTAGTGCTTCTTGCATTTGTTTACAGTTGTTCTGGGGCATGGATACCTATCAAACTCTACCTCTACTCTCAATTTTGGGTTGCCATCATTGCTTCTGGTAAACCCCTCCCTTCTGAGGGCAGAGGGGACATACTGGCTCTCAGGATTTCTTCCCTGCTCCCCAGCAGTCTGATCAGATCCCTTTGCTACAGAATGGCTAAAGTAAAAAAAGAAAATGCTAAGTGTTGAGAGAATGCAGAGTAATCATAACTGTTTAGTGGGAGTATAAATCAGTATAACCACTTTGGGGCACTTTATGTTAGTATAATACAGTGAAAGGCATCAACCCACAGCTCACAAGCCAAATCTAACTGTACCCTGTTTTCATATATCTAAAGAGCAGAGAACAGTTTTCAAAGAACTGAGCACTTGAGATAGGCCATTTGGATCACAAAGCCTAAAATTTTTACTAGATGGCCCTTTAAAGACTGCCACCTATGTATTGAAGCTAAGTGGAAGTGTATGTTTTGACTCAACAATTCCACTCCTGCTGGTTATGTATCTAAAAGATATATATATGTACAGTATATGTTCTCCTAAAAACATGTTGTAGAATGTTCACAGTAGCACTACTGGTAAGAACCACAAACTGAAAACTGCCCAAATTCCCATCAATATTAGGATAAATAAATAATACTAGATAACAATTTAAATGGTGATCTACAAACACAATATGGATGACTTTCAAACAATCTTGAGCAAGAGAAGCCAGACATACACAAACAAAACCACACTGTATGAAACCATTTATATATAGCTTAGAATCAGCAAACGAATCAATGCAGTTAGAAGTAGGGGTGAGAAGTGCATAACTAACTTAAGGGACCAGGAGAAGGGAGAACTACTAATAGACTGATAAATTTTTTTTCTTAAAAAGATTTATATTTATTCATTTTTAGAGAGAGAGGAAGGGGAAAAAGAGGGAAACATCAATGTGTGGTTGCCCCTTGCGTGTCCACTGCTGGTTACACCTGGCCTGCAACCCAGGCATGTGCCCTAACTGGGAATTGAACCAGTGACCCTTTGGTTCTCAATCCTGTGCTCAATCCACTGAGCTACACCAGCCAGGGCTGTTCATAAAGTTCTTTCTTTTATATGGGTATTGGCTTCACAGATATATTCATTTTGTGCAATTATACGGAGTAGAGTAAGAAAATAGAGGAATAGAAAACTGGTTTTATCACTAAAATAAGGCAATAGGCACTAAGATGTAAAACATTAATTTTAGTAAGTACAGAAATGAATGTAAAAAAATAAAACTTAAAACTTCTAATGGAAACCTAAATAAAACATTAATAATGATTGCCTTTAGGTACTAGGATAAATTTTCCAATGGTTTCAAAATATTCCACAATGAGAATGAACTTGATAAATAATCCAACTTACTAGACTTCTAAAAACTATAAATTTAGACAAATAACAAATAAATATTTTATATACCACAAGTCGGTTTACCTTTGGGAACAGCTCCTGAAACTCAGTGAACTTTTGCACAGCTTGCTCTTTCCCAATAAGAGAATGTTTATGAAAGAGAGTAACCTTTGAAAATTGTAGGAGCTCACAAGCTATTATGAAGGTCTAACATGTAAAAATTTAGATGCCAAAGGAAACCCAGCATAAATATACAAGGATTTATATTTTAAATGTTCACAGCAATGTCCATCAAAACCACTCACATGTCTACCAAATGAATAAACTGTAACCTATTTGTTACATGAAACACTACAAAGCAGTTAAAATAAACTTAAATATGTATGTATCAAGATGAAGAAGCTTTAAAAAATATTGTTTAGTATAAAAGATGAGGTGCAGAGTAAGTACAGTGCTGAGATTTGAAAACATGCAGAACAATGCTAATACTGTTTATAGATATTTATGCAGATAGTAAAAGTATAAAAATACGTATGGGAAAGAAACGTCAATTCCAGAACCACAGTTACCTGCCAGGATGTAAGAAAGGAAATGGAAAAGTATTGAAAGAAATCGTGGTATATTCACTCACATAGAACTTAGAAGAGAAAACCCATCACTATGTGGATCACCATCAGAAACATAATGCTGTGTGAGAAAAATTAGCTATAAAAAAATACATAGTGGTTCTTTCCACTTCCACAAAGTGAAAAGAAGCAGCAACAATCAACGGTTATCTGTAGTATCTTATGTATGTTTACAAAAAAGAGATGCCACTTATTGGAAATCATCAAATGGTACACTTAAGATTTGTACATTTAATTGTTTATGAATTTTAACCACCCTACTTTGACAACACCCCCAAAACCATACACAAATACCGACCTCTATAAATGACATACATGAAGAAAAAAACCAGATATACAAATGAAGTACCAATTAATGTAAAATATAAAGGACAGAGATTGTGTTAAATTAGACCATACAAACACAATTAAAACACTTATATTGTGGAAACTTTCCAAGACAAAATCTGTCTCCTAACCAGTAATTTGCAAGGAAAAAGAACAGAAAGAGAAAAGGAGACCTACAGATTAATACAGATCAAAAAGACAGTTATTACCATGTATAAACCTTTCGTAGATCTAACAAAACAAAATAAAAATAATGGAGGGACAAAGGTATGATATTTTTGAGACAAAGAGAAACACTAATGATATCAAAGAATTAAAAAATTTTAAAGCATTTAAAAATAATGACTGGTGCAAAAAGGTACTGTGGTATTATTTTAAAAAAGATACTTAGTATATAATTCTCTACATTTGTATGTGCTTAAAATATTTTCTTAAAAAAGTACAACACAATTAATTATTAGCACTAGCACAGAAGGGTATTTAGGAGACAACAGGATCATCATGCCCACATCAGAATTTGCAAAAATCAAACTGAACTTATGAAGAAAAGCATTCTATAAGATGAAAAATGCTTTTGAAATGCAAGTTTTAATAGTATTTCCAAATCTGAGCTATAAAATAAGAATTCCCCCCAAAATCAATGTCCTTTAAAAACAGAGGGTTAGATAAATTTTCAGAAATGAAAACACCTCTTGAATATACGCACATGAGAACACACAGTTCAGATAGTTTCAGAAGATTTATTGCCTTGACTATCTGTCTAGATAAGGTAGTGTATTTTATAAATACCAGACATGTCTAAACTCTTCTATTAAACCAATGACAGGATATTCCATTTATTAGAAAAAAGAGTGTAATACTGTATACCAACCTTCAATCAGATTTTTTCCAAATACCATTAACAAATAAATGAACTATGAGCTTTTAGGTGAGGGATAAAGGTCACCCAAACCAACAACTCTTATGAAACAGTAACAGGAGGGAAACAGGGCAGAGCTCAACTTGTAAACCAGACGCATGAAAATATGGTCAAAACAAGCAAAACCTATCACATTAAGGAAGACATTATTCACAAATCTCACAGGGAAAAAGTAATCGCTTGTTTTCAATATTAACAGAGCCTTGGTTCAGTGGCTGGCAGCACTACCAGCACTTGGTAAGAAACAATCACACTGACCAGACTCGCTGGGCCAACCTTCTACATCGAGACTGGTCACCTTGATCACGACAATCATTTAAGTTTCCAGGTACATAATGCCCAATGATGTCCTACTCACCTTGTAATTCTGGTGAGATTCGAAGTTGGAAAGTGGAGTGTTGCATGCAGTAGAAAAGGGCATCACTTTCATACCTCTATAAACAAGGCCTTTGTCATAGAGTTGTTTGAAGACCCACCTAGCAAGTAGAGACAAAGTTTTAGAATAATTATATAACCTAAACTGTTTCCCCAAATGCAAACATTTACGCCAGGTTATGTTTATAGTTTGTGTCAATCAAAGATGTGAAAAAACAATGTCTCTGAAGACTCTCTGGTAAATTACGACACATCAGAATGAGACATTATGTAGACATAGAAGTACTCTATCTGTTGACATGGAAACATGTTCATAACTTAATGTTGACTGAGAAAAGTAACTGGCACCATATTGTATAGTAAGGTACCAATTATGTAAAACTATACAAATCAGTATACATATTTATTTTTTTCATGAATGCTGAAAAAACAGATTTCCACTATGTCTGACATTTCAGTTTCTATTTTTAATAGTTTTCCGGTGTACTGCCTACAGCTTACATTTTATTATAATGGACAGTATTACACCACCAGGATTAGAATCTATTTCTCCTACTTTTATTAGAATATTTAATCATGCTGCTGTAAGGAAAATGTATTCAATACAACACTACAAACATCAGTTAAGTCATCCCTATGACTGCAACTCTCCCAAATGGATGCTTAGGATGCACTGGGGAGAACCGTTAAATTTTCCCACTTTAAAATTTGTCTTTATAGACCAATTCCTACATGCTTGTCACAATAAATGAATTAAAACCCCTCCCCTTTGCTATGATAAATGTTTATGAAAACTACATATTTTTATGGCACTCTTTGGCTTTAAATAAAGCTCAAAAAGTGATGTTTTATAATAAATTTCGCAATATTAAACTCAATCTTAAAGTATATACTTTGAGGCAGAACACTCATAGGGGACTGCAGAGTGTTATATTAGTTTTTGTATGACCCAGTTTCTAAGCCTAAGAGCAATAAAACTAGCTGCATGATCTCAGGTATGTCACAACTACTTGCCTTTATCTCAAACAGGGTTCTAACCTAATCCACAGGGCCCTTTGCATGAGGTGGGAAAATTCACATGGAAGTACTTTACATTTTTAGGCCAAAAAAAAAAAAAAAAAAAGAAAAAAGGTTCATTCAAGAAAATGTAAAAGTGTTTTATTTATCAAAGTAAAATGAATAGTCAAAATTGCACAATTACATTCTTAAAAATTCCACATATCACCCTCAGAATAATCAGTTTCTGCACAAAGATTCACACATTAATTTTTCCTCAGTGTGCTACTGAGTTCAGAGGTTTTGCTTGAATATTTCACAAGCACAGAATGTTTATCAATTTCTCCAATGACAACACTGACACGTCTTTTGATATATAACCCTAGTAACATTTGTTCTACTCCCTGTGAAGAGCTGAACATTTGTTCATGGCTTTCAACCACAATCGAATTAATAGTCAGTGTTCTCACTATCATTCTCCCATCAGAAGTAATAACAGCAACAATCTGGTTGATATAGGTCTCCAGAGTGGACATTGTGGTGCTCAGCCTGGCTACTCCAGGTAACACTGCAGAGTAAGTGACAGGAGGACCACATGGAACTACTTTATAAACTCAAACCACCAACTCAATCTAAATTATCACCATTGTTCCTAATGCTGTCATTATTAAAGGTATCACCTATGCTTTCTTTTATTTACCCTAGGCCTATGTGTCTTACTTATATACCAAGATGTTCCTCAGGGATACTAACATCTTAATACCAACAAACTTCAAAAGCTGTTTTCCCTTGACTCAAGTATGTTTTATATGAATCAAGAAGTAGAATGCAGAGCTGCAGTTTCCAACATGTAGACAGATACTACCCATAGCTGCACATTTAAATTTAAATTCATTAAAATTAGAAATTTAGCTTTTTGATCACAGTAGCCACATTTAAGTGATCAACAGCCCCAATCTAGAACATAAATATACCTTTCAGATGTTTAACACAAACCCTGGTTTTTAGATGCTCTAATCACGAGAACCCGAGCAGTTCAACAAATGGGAAGCTGTCTTCTCAAAATCCCTGGCGCAGCAGAAAATTTGATCAGCTTCTACCCTTGAGTACTTGGGTTTGGAGATGCACCCACAGGGTCACATCAGAGTCAAATGGTCTGAGAACTCTCCAAGGTGTCTTGCTCCACAAAGGCAAAGAATATGTGCTAAGCATGTGCAACAGATCCTGACTAACAGAAATGAAAGCAGGTAGATAGGAAGACAGTATGAGCCACAAACACCTACAATGCAGTGCAGTAAAGTGCTTCCTACAAAACAGCTTTGCAACTTGCCTGTAATAACTAACCTGAGTAATGTATAGAGGGATTTTACAACCCTAATAATGATGTCTCTTTACCCATCAATAATATGTAATGGTTTTCAGACTATAATATCAGGCTCAAGTTAAATCACCGATCAAGACTGGCATGGCAATAGTTGTCTTTTAACAGTAAATAAGTAAAACCCATTTTGAAATGGTTACAGAACAGTAACTGCACTATACTTTTCTCTTGGTATAAAATTCAAACACACAATCTCTTAGCCTTAATTCCCTAAAAAACAAGTTTCTGGAACCAGTTTCCCTAAGTTATATACCAATCAATTTGACAGAAATACTTTAAAGGGTTATTTGTTTTCATTAAGTTGACATTCAATATTTTATACTATACATTTCTGTGACTATTTCATAATTACCAATTTGTTCTTCTTAATCCCTTTGCCCTTTTTAACCAGCCTCCTAACCTCTTTTCATCTAGCAACCACCAGTTTTTCCCATTTATCTATAAGTTTGTTCATTTAGCATAATACCCTCTCTGTCCCTGCACATTGTCACATATAAGATCTCATTCTATATTTTTATGGCTTAGTAATATGCCATTGTATATAAGTATCCTACCTTTTTTATTCATTCATCTATTAATGGACAGTGAGGTTGCCTCACCATCTTAGCTATTAGTAACACTGTAATGAACCGAGATGCACATGTACCTTTTTGAAATAGTGTTTTATTTCCTTCTGATAAATATCCAGAAGGGGAATTGCTGGATTGTAAGACAGTTCCATCTTTATAACGTTTTTGAGGAACCTCAATGCTCTTTTCCATAGTGGCTGCACCAATTTCCAATCCCACCAACAATGCACGGGGATTCCTTTTCTCCACATCTTTGCCTACAATTCTGTGATTTATTGATATTGTATGATTTATAGATACCATGCCATTTATATTCTTTATTCTATGTAGTGGGAACCATTCTTTGTTGTGATGCAAAAACATTAATGCATTTGATTATGGCTTGCTGCTCAATCTTCTGGGGACATTATATATGACAAAGTACACGGATATCTTATTACCTATCTAGAAACCAAAATAAACTGAAAAAATTAAATCACTGTATGATACGGGAATGATGGTTACATGTTATTACCCCAAACCACAGAATATTCGACAACAGAGAACCCTAAAGTAAACTATGGACTTTGGGTGATTATAATGTGTCAACGAATGTTCAATTCATTGAAACAACTCAATCAAAAAACAACTCATCATCACTCTAATACACAGGTGGGCAAAGCAGGTTTACAGTTGTATGTAACACCAATTTTTTTTTAATATTTTCATTTTATTTACTTTTTTTTTTAGAGAGGGAAGGGAGGGAGATAGAGAGAAATATCAATGTGCGGTTGCTGGGGGTCATGGCCTGCAACCCAGGAATGTACCCTGACTGGGAATCGAACCTGCGACACTTTGGTTCGCAGCCCACACTCAATCCACTGAGCTACGCCAGCCAGGGGAAACAGATTTTTTTTTTAATATTTTATTATGCTATTAAAATTGTCTCGCTCCCTCCCTTTATTCCCCTCTGCCCTGCACAACCCCTTCCACCCACATTCCCCCTCTTTAGTTCATGTCCATGGGTCATACATATCAGTTCTTTGGCTTCTACATTTCCTATACTATTCTTAACTTTCCCCCGCCTATTTTCTGCCTAACATTTATGCTACTTATTCTCTGTACCTTCCCCCCACTCTCCCCATATACTCCCCTGTTGATAACCCTTCATGTGATCTCTATTTCTGTGGTTCTATTCCTGTTCTAGTTGTTTGCTTCTATTTTTGCTACAGGTGTGGTTGTTAATAACTGTTTGCTGTCATTTTACTGTTCACAGTTTTTGATCTTCTATTCCTTAAGATAAATCCCTTTAACATTTCATATAATAAGGGCTTGGTGGTGATGAACTCCTTTAACTTGACCTGATCTGAACTTGATCTGAGAAGCACTTTACCTGCACTTGCATTCTAAATGAAAGCTTTGCTGGATAGTCATCTTGGATGTAGGTTCTTGCCTTTCATGACTGGGAACACTTCTTGCCTGTAAGGTCTCTTTAGAGAAATCAACTGAGAGTCTTATGGGGACTCCTTTGTAGGTGACTGTCTCCTTTTCTCTTGCTGCTTCTAGGATTCTCTCCATATCTTTCATCTGAGCTAACGTAATTATAATGTGCCTTGTGTCTCGGGTGTATTCCTCCTTGGGTTCAACTTCTCTGGGACTCTGGGCTTCCTGGAAGTGTATTTCCTTTGCCAGACTGAGGAAGTTCTCCTTCATTATTTGTTCAAATAAGTTTTCAATTTGTTGCTCTTCCCCTTCTCCTGCTGGAACCCCTATAATTTGGATGTTGGAACATACTTTAAAGATGTCCTGGAGGTTCCTAAGCCTCTCATTTTTTTGAATTCTTGTTTCTTCATTCTGTTCTGGTTGAATATTTTCTTCCTTCTGCTCAACACCATTGATTACAGTCTCAGTTTCCTTCCTGTCATTGTTGGTTCCCTGTACATTTTCCTTTATTTCACTTAGCACAGCCTTCAATTTTCATGTAATTTGCGAAAATATTCCACCAATCCTGTGAGTATCCTGATTACCAGTGTTTTTAACCGTGCACCTGATAAGCTGGCTATCTCTTCGTAGCTTAGTTTTATTTTTTTCTGGAGCTTTGATCTGTTGTTTCATTTGGGCCAATTTTTTTTGTCTCAGCACACCTGCTACATATAAGGGGCGGCAACCCACATCGCTGCTTTGTGACGCTGTATGTGGGGGAGGGGTTGATAGGGAACATTAGCGCTTGCTCCACTCTCTGCTGGATTTCAGTCACTTCCCCTACTACCCACAAGCACAGTGGGCCCTTCTGGTGATGGTTCCCAGGTGGGTGGGCTTGTGTACATTCTAGGACCCAGTGGGTCTCTCTAATGAACTTTCCCGTGAGACTGGGAGTTTCTCCCATTGCCACCTCAACCTCCACAGGTGTTTTTAATTGGTGGTTTGAGGCTTTATTTCCCAGAGCAGGGACGCCGGGTTGCAAGGTCTGCCTTGCTCCCGAGCTGTTTCTCCTGGTTTATCTGCATGTGGATCTGGGACCACCTGTTCCACCAGCTGCTGCCTTGCCAGTCTGCCAGCTGTTGGCTCGCATGCCTGGCTCCACAATCTGCTACCTTGTGGAGTGTGCCAACCACCACCTTGCCCACCCCGCTCCTCTACCATCGCTTTGCCACGACTCCTATCTGCCCGGCTGCCCATCTCTGCCCCTCCTACCAGTCCTACCAGTCTGGATGAATGCTTCTTCTTTCACTCCTTGGTTGTCGGACTTCCATATAGTTTGATTTTCTGCCAGTGTGGTTGTTTTTTTGTTTTTAAATTGTTGTCCTTTTAGTTGTTTGAGGAGGAACAGTGTATCTACCTATGCCTCCATCTTGGCTAGAAACTACTCCAAAACAGAGTTTATTCTTGCATTATTTATTAATTGTTGCATTTTCCATTTGAACAACTATAAATCTACTTTTGCTCACTCCTGTGTAGAATTATATTTACAATTTCAAATAAACCTACCAGACAGATTCCATGAATTCTGGATACAGAGTTTTATAGTCATTGTCAAAGTCAATCCATCGGCCAAGTCTGTTAACAGTAGACTACAAAGAATATAAATATTAGTTATTAGAGAATGATTATTTTGATATTGTACACCAATGTGTTTTACTTCCTTTTTAAAGCATTGTTTTTTAAAAGATTTTATTTATTCATTTTTAGAGAGAGGGGGAGGGAGAAAGAGAAGCAGAGAAACACTGATGTGTGAGAGATACATAGATTAGCTGCCTCTCAAATGCCCCTATCTGAAGACCTGGCCTGCAATCCCAGAATGTGCCCTGACTGGGAATTGAGCGTACAACCTTTTGGTTGCAGGCTGGTGCTCAACCCACTGAACCACACCAGCCAGGGCAAATGTGTTTTGCTTTATCACCACATAGAATAATTTTGAGAAAATATAACAATCAATGATTCAAGTTAATCTATATTGTAATAAACATGCTATATAAGGTTAAGAACCAGCTTTTTACCAGCATTCATCCTGTATGTAAATAATGTTATTTACAAGTATTAATATGCCTTTAAAGTGTACCAACCACCTGGCAAATACCACAGGTATATGTGTTGCCGGCAAGAATCATTCATAGGTACTAAAACTACTGAGTTAAGGTATAAGAAACAAAGTATTTGCAATCTCCCCACTGAATAATGATTAATTACAAAGGAAAAACTCTGACTTTACAATGAAGAAACTTGACACAGACCACCTTAGTGACTGAAGTTAACATTACCAATGACACATCAGTATCATAGGCCTCCTGATTATGATAGACTGAGAAGGGTATGATGGTATGATGTTACTTCTTCAGTATTTTTTCCAAAAATGGAAAAACTTACACTGAATTATGAAGAAATGTTAGATATTGAGGGACAAAATAACTGGTTTTTACTATTTAAAAGTGACAAGAACATAAATGACAAAGATTGAGGGAATGTTCCATATTTAAGGAGACTAAGGAAGTATGACAAGTAGACTTCCAGCAAGATGGAGGCATAGGTGGACACACGGTACCTCCACGCACAACCAAGATTGGAACAACAATTTAGAGGCAGGATAACACCCAGAACCAACAGAGAATTTATCTGAATGGAAGTCGGACAGCGAAGAAGTTGAAATAGACCCGTATTGTAGGAGGGGCGGAGACAAGCAGCCGGGTGCGGAGAACAGGGAGAACTAGGCGCATAAGGCAACCGGGAGCGTGTAAGGCATCTGGGGCGCGAAAGATCGCAGTGGGTGGACCCTGAGTACGCAAGTGGCAGCTGGCAGACCCAGTGAGGCGGCGATTGTGGAGCAGGGCAGAGCGTGCAACCAAGGATCCCAGGGAAGGGACTGAGGTCCCATGGAGAACGGAGCTACCGCCATTGTTCCCTCTCGAGCCCTCCCCCACATATGTCACAATGTAGCAACTGGGGTGGCCAGCCCTGGTGAAAACCTAAGGCTTCACCCCTCACTGTAACAGGAGTGACCAGACCAAAAAAGAGAGAGAGAGAGAGAGAGAGAGAGAGAGAGAGAGAGAGAGAGGGAGGGAGGGAGGGATGGATGGACACACGTCTCAAACAGAAGAACAGATCAATGCCCCAGGACTCATCATTTTAAGCGACCAAGAGATAGCCAATCTATCAGATGCACAGTTCAAAACACTGGTGATCAGGAAGCTCACAGAATTGGCTGATTTTGGGCGCAAATTAGATGAGAAAAATGCAGGTTACCATAAAAGAAATGAAGGAAAATGCACAGAGAACCAATAGTGATGGGAAGGAAACTGGGACTCAAAACAATAAAGTGGACCAGAAGGAAGAAAAAAACAACCAAACAGGAAAGAATGGAGAAATAAGAATTAAAAAAAAAAGGAGAAGCTTAGGAACCTCCAAGACATCTTTAAACGTTCCAACATCTGAATTATAGGGTACCAGAAGGGGAAGAGGAAAAGCAACAGATTGAACAGGTATTTGAACAAATAATAAAGGAGAACTTCCCCATTCTGGCAAAGGAAACAGAATTCCAGAAAATTCAGGAAGCTCTGAGAGTCCCAAAGAAGTTGGACCCAAGAAGAAACACACTAAGGCACATCATAATTACATTAGCCAAGGTAAAAATGAAGGAGAGAATCCTAGAAACAGCAAGAGACAAGGAGACAGTTACCTACAAAGGAGTTCCCATCAGACTGTCAGCTGATTTCCCAAAAGAGACCTACAGGCAAGAAGGGGCTGGAAAGAAGTATTCCAAGTCATGAAAGACAAGGACCTATATCCCAGATTACTCTATCCAGCAAAGTTTTCATTTAGAATGGAAGGACAGATCAAGTGCTTCTCAGATAAGGTCAAGTTAAAGGAGTTCATCATCACCAAGCCCTTATTTTATGAAATGTTAAAGGGACTTATCTAAGAAAAGAAGATTAAAAGGACAGCAAACTCACAATTATTAACAACCACACCTAAAGCAAAACCAAAAGAAACTAAGCAAACAACTAGAACAGGAACAGAACCACAGAAATGGAGATCACATGGAGGGTTAGCAACAGGGGAGTGGGAGGAGGAGAGGGGGGAAAAGGTACAGAGAATAAGTAGCATAGATTGTAGGTTGAAAATAGATAGGGGGAGGGTAAGAATAGTATGGGAAATGTAGAAGCTAAAGAACTTATAAGTATGACACATGCACATGAGTAAAGGGGGGGATGTGGGTGGGAGAGGGTGTACAGGGTGGAGGGGAGTGAAGGGGGAAATAGGACAACAGTAATAGCATAATCAATAAAATATATTTAAAAAAAAGGAGGTATGACAACTAAATGCAATGTATGCTTCTAAACTGGATCACAGATCAGAAATGAAAGTTAGTGGAACTGGTTAAATTTCAGTAAGGTCTAACAAGTTTATCACTGTTAATTTCTTTTTAGTAATTTGCTTTCGATAATTATATTATGATCATGATGGTGTTACCCGGTCAGTGAAAAACACAGATGAACTCTTCATGCTACTTTTGCAATATTTTTATATTTATTAATTTTAGAGAGAGGAAGGGAGGGGGGAAAAGAGAGAAACATCAATTTATTGTTTCACTTATTTATGCATTCATTAGTTGCTTCTTCTATGTGCCCTCACAGAGATTGAACCTACAACTCTGGTGTAACAAGACGATGCTCTAACCAACTGAGCCACCTAGCCAGGGCCTACTTTTGCAATTTTTAATAAGTCTGAATTAATTCATAATAAAAAATTTAAAAACAAGAAAACAAAGACCCAAATGCATATTATAATCACCAGAATTTTTCCCTACTGGCAACCAGAAAGAAAAGTTATAGGGGAAAATTTTAAAGCTTTGATTTTTCAAGCTGATTAAAGAAAATTTTATTCATTAATGAAGAGAAGTTATTCAGTGTTTTGAGCAAAGGGCAAGATGAACAGTTTTATGGAAGAGATAACTTGGCAGGATGGGCAAAAAGAACATGAACAAGAGACCAATTAGTAGACTGTTACAGAAATAAAGAGATGAAAGGCTAGGGAAAGGGTGTAGGAATGAAAATAAATGACTAAATAAGAGATACTAAGAAGGAAGACTTGATAGGATTTGACATTTCATTTGATCATGAGGATTAATATTTGAAGCCTGATACCATTAGCAGAATTGAGAATTCTGAAGAACTGCAATTTTGAGAAGTCAAAGTAGTAAGAAGATGGGTAAGGCGAAAAAAATAAAAGCCAGACATTTTTTAAGTTGTAGAAACAAAGAATTGGGTTGACCAAAAAATTTGTTTTTTTCCCCCCCTGTAAGATGGCTGTAGTAGAGCTTAGTTATCGTTTAACTTTAATCAAAAACAATTTGTTTGACTGTATTGTGATAGTTGTCATATCAGTGTGAATTAAAAAAAAACTTATCAAAATTGGTGAATTTTTGTTTAGCCATTTTAATAATAATAATTATTATGCTTTATTATTTTAAGAAACTTTTTTTAAAAAACTGAAAGGCAAAAATAGATTCGTGCAGGGTATGGAGAAGGCCCTGTGACCTATCAAATTTTTCAAAAGTGGTTTGTGAAGTTTCCTGCTGGCAATTTCTCAATGGACAATGCTCCATAGTCCATTAGACCAGTTGAAGTAGACAGTCATCCAATTGAGACATTGAGAACAATCAACCTTAGACAATGTGGGAGAAAGCTGACATAAATATCCAAATCAACAGTTATTGGTGAAAGTGAAAAATGTGTCTTTTATTTTACTGAAAGAAAACCACATAAACTTTTTGGCCAACGCAATAATTAATTGAGAATGAAGGAAGAAATAAGGAGTTGAGAACCTTTGTTCCTAAGCTTTTAAAAACAAGAAAGGGCAGGAGCTCTGACAGCACTTCACAGTTACCTAAAGGTACCAGCTATGGGAGCTCTACTACTAACAGGGGTGGGCAAGATGGAAGTAATATTCATGTAACTATGGGTCTAAATTAGAATTCATTTTAATGTCTGATTTTTTAAAATTACAATATTCAAGTTAGTCTATTTGTTAGGATAGACTGATTCCTGTCATATACTGTGGACAGGTAAAAGATTAAACACAGAAGACTAATTAAGCACAAAGAAATAAAAGAGGCTTCAGTTTAAGCTACAGTCCAAGCATTAGGATTGGAGGTGGAAGCTAAACACTCCTTTAAAAAGGATGGTTCACCTCTCTCTTGTTAAAACCTCACACAGATAGCCATACTTTCAGGAGCATAAAAAAAAGCACAAAGGACCATAAACCATTTCAACTCCCATTTAAATTAGAAGTTTTTCTTCATTCTATTGAAAATAACCAAACATACCTTCCACTCGGTAGAATATCTCATCACAATGGTTCGGCACTGATTGTTATATTCCATAATTCCCATTTTGGCTACATCCTCTGGTCCTCTGATTCCCAGTAGCTTATCAATTTCATATTCCTGAAAATTTACAATAAGATTGTTAACAACCCAGCCCTATAAAACAAATGTAATTCGGCCACTCTAGATAATAAAATAGATTAAAAAAATTAGTTCTCAGAAAATCTAAAAAAAAAAAAGAAAAGGAACTATAAATAGTATTATAGAAATGAAATAGAAGAAACACTCTTATTATAGTAAAAATTTATCATACTTATTATATACATGACAAAATCTAATGCTTAATTTAAAAAAATCAGCCCTGGCTGGTGTGGCTCAATGGACTGAGCACTGGCCTGTGAACCAAGAGGTCACCAGTTCAATTCCCACTCATTTAACATGCCTGGGTTGCAGTTAACATGAACTGGTCCCCAGTTCGGGGCATGCAAGAAGCAACTAATTGATGTTTATCTCACATGCTGATGTTTTCTTCCCTCTCCTTCTCCCTCCCTTCCCCTCTCTCTCTGATTAAATAAGTAAAATCTTAAAAAAAAAAAAAAATCAAAACATGGGTTGGCAACTCTAACATACCACAGGTAAGCCATGACAATCCCATCCAAATCTTCTGTCAACATGAAATCCACTCTGGTGAGCATATCTTGTAACTATATCTTTAATTGTCCCTGCAAGTATATGTCCATAATGAGGCAGTCCAGTTGCAAAAGGAGGCCCATCATAGAAAGTAAACCTAATCAACATAATAAAAATATGTTAAGTAATTTTAAAATAGCAAAAATTTGTGACATTTTTCTATACATGGTTCTTGGCACAGTGGAGTCTTCAAGAAGAAAAGCAGTGAGACCAGGAAATTCAGGTAACTGATTAGATATTTACTAGAAGCCTTGCCTTCAAAAAAGCTAATAATGAGAGAGCTGGAGAGGCCTCCATTGGGCCATCCTCTCTTCACTGATTAGTCCACACATAACCCAAGTTATTCATCCTGACACTGAACAATTAAGTTACTTATCAGTAAAATAAAGCAACAAATGCCCATCTCATGAAGTTTTTGAGCACATGAAACACATGACGAAAAAAAAGGACGGGTCTTTAGGTGACTGGAAGACCAGTACAGGCATGAGGTACCCTAATAGAAGACTATAACTAGTTTAAGTACTTAAATGAGGTGGTGATAATGAGAAAAGTGGAAAGGAAGAGGGTGATTATGTACACTCTAGTTAATAACGGTTCAATTTTAAATGGCTTTTAACATTGCAATTTTATTAGAACATTCAAGTCAATCTCTTTAGATGTTTTAAAGAAAGTGAATCTAATCTACTAAGAACCATTCATTAAGAGTCTATTCTGAATAGATTCAGAGTCTATTAAGAATTCATCCATTCATTGTACATGTACAACTGAGAGCACACACTATATAGACCTAGAAGACTCTGGTAGTACAAAGGTGAACACAAAGTTCTTGCCTTAATGGAACACAGCCTAAGTAATGATTATTCTTAAGGACTCTATCTTTACCAAAGAAATTCACATACTTTGGCCTATGTTTTGACTGCTTTAAGCATTCTTGAAAACAATTAAATTCAGACCAGAACTTCAAGATTTTCTCTTCTTCGGCAGGGAAATCAATGTTTTCTGGAACTTGAACCATTTTGGTGCTGCAAGAGAAATCAAATTTATTATTTTCAAAAGAAGGGTCTAGGAGTAAAGATTACCATACATTAAAATGAGTATATATATTACTACCCCTGACACTACATGACACTTTAAAAATAATTATAGCTTTTTTGTGGTAAAGTTCATGCACTATAAAGTTGACCTTTTTAAAGTGTACAATTTGGGGTTTTTTAGTATATTCACAAATTGTGTAACCATCACCGTGCTTTAATTCTGGAACATCCTTATCACTGCTCCCTCCCTCTCCTCTAAAAACCTGTACACATTAGCAGTCACTCCCCATTCCCTACTTCCGTAGCCCCTCAACAACCACTAATCTGCTTTCTGCTCTATAGATTTTTCTCTTTACATTTCACATAGTGGGATCATGTATATACAGCCTGTTTTGTCTGGCTTCTTTTGTTTAGAATTAGGTATTCAAGGTTCATCCGTGTTGTAATATGTATTCACATTTCATTTCTTTTTATACTGAGTGATATTTTACTATAAAAACACACCACATTTTGTTTATCCATTAATCAGTGCATGGACATTAGGACTGTTTCCACTTTTTGGCTATTGAACAATGCCATGAATATACATGTATAAGTGTTTTGTGTGAGCATATTTTTTCAGTTCTCTTGGGTATATATACCCAGGGAGTAGAATTGCTAGATCATATTGTAACTGTGTTCAACTCTTTAAGAAACTGCCCAAGTTTTTCCTATAGCTGCTGCATCTTAAAATATTCTTCCAGCAGTGAATGAAGACTGCAGTTTCTCTAAGTCCTCACTTTATTACCCATTACTGAATTACAGGAAATCTTAGTGGATAGGAAATGGTAACTCATTGTTGTTTTGATTTGCATTTCCTTAATGATTAGTGATAATGAGCATGTGATTACTATGCATTTTTATATTTTCTTACAGAGCTGTGTATTCATCCTTTGCCCAGCGTATAATTTGGTTGTCTTTTTATTGCTGTGTTGTAAGAGTGCTTTATATATTCCAGATATAAGCTTCTCAGTTATATAATTTGCAAAAATTTTCTCCCATTGTGTAGGCTTTCTTTTCATTTTCTTCATGTTATTATCTGAAGCACATACACTTTTAAACTGGTGAAGTACAGTTTATCTACTTTCTGTTTTGTTACTTGAGCTTTTGGTGACATATCTAAAAAAACCAAAACCTAAAACAAGGCCGTGAATATTTAGCTCTTAATATTTTGGTTGATCCATTTTGATTTATTTTTATATAAAGTATGAGACAGGGATAATGATTATTTTTTAAATTATTGCAAAACTTGTGTCCAAATCACACTCTTCATCTATTTTTCAACAATATAACATTTAGTAATTGCAGACGATATGCTTCTAAATGTAAAAAAGAAAATCTCGGGAAGTCTCTTGAATGACGATAAAAATTCAACAATTTAAAAAAAAAAATCTCAAAAATAGGTGAGAATTAGTACCTGCATCCACAGAACAAAAAACACTTCTGTTGAAATAATCTCACCTCCTGAATTTCACGTTAAACCTCAGTAACAGTAATTTGCTATTGAGGAATGACAAGCATAACCTAAATAAGAAAATTTAAAGCTAAAAAGATGAAAATCTTGCATTCACATAATTCCTAGCTCATTCTTATTTTCTATTTTATCCTTTTTTATTGCTTATTCATGATTTTTGGAAAGGACAAACCTTATAGTTCTCTGATTTAATCCCTAGTAAAAGAAGTCTTAAGGTATCCTTACACAGTTCTGCTAATAATCATTTGATCCATCCAGGGCTGCTTAACTATCTGGTGAGCATCCTCAAGTCCATTCCTCCTCAAAACCCACTTAATATTACTTTATAGTTCTAATTAGGTTGGTGACCAGATTTCCAAGCCAACATGAGATTAGAAGGGGACAGGACTGCTGAAAATGGAAAAGCAAACAGAGAAGATGGAAAACCTTAAACCTATAAAAGCCTGGAGCAAATGACTTTAGAAATTCTGAAAACATTAAAGAGTAATCACAGTAATCGACCCATGTCATCAAAGCAAAATTTTGTTATAAGCATTGCTTCTCCTTCTTTATGTTTGAGATTCAAGAGTACTTCTGAGTTTTATATAGGGAAAAAAGTAAAAAAGGAATAGGTGGATTGTTTAATTCTGATTAAATGGTATTAAACAAAAGTTGATGGCATTTTGGATCTTCAGCTATTGTTGCAACCTCCAGCCTTTCAAGGTGAGAAAAAGGTGTTAGTTTATACATTTACAGATTAGGGGTCCTCCTGGTTTAGGGACTACCTTATTGGAGGACAACTAAAACTTAAGGGATCACATCGGAAGACTAGATCTTTAGATATCAACACATTTATTTCTGTAACTTCTAATGATCCTCATGGCTGGTCCTACAATTGCCAGGATCTGTGGAAACTATTAAGAGTAGACTTACCAGTTCTACCTCTGAATAAGGAGTCAGTACTTACATTTTAACAAGACCAAAGGATTATCATGTACATCAGAGTGTGAGTCATTACTCTGCAACTGTTCTGAGCACATTCAGGACTATCTAGCTAAACTTTTTATTTTTTTGAGAAAATGAGATTTAAGGTTTCTGTGAAGATGGCTCATAACTTTTATAAAAATTTCTAGGGAGCCACTATTCCCCAAAAGACTAAGAATTACTGCATTATTATGCCAAATACAAAGACTCAAAGTAATGGCATTGCACATTACTTTGAAGAGCCATATTATCAGTGACAGGGCTGCACTCACTATGGAAGAGAAACGGCCTCCATCTGTAGATCACAGGCGTGCTCTGGCTCCTCACATCCACTGGAAAACTGTACTTGCACTATGGCATCCAGTAACCACAGGGCACTTGTAGGTGAGAAAGAGAAGGAAAATTAACTTCATCGAAGCTGTGCTCAGGAATACAATCTCCTCTTCTTCCCTCTTACTACTATATCCAGGTCTCCAAGCTTCCCAATTCCATATTCCTTCAGACCTCTTTAGGCTCAACTTCCTGTTCAGCAATTTCTTCATACCCTCTTTGACTTTTACCTGAATAGGTTTTAGAAAATAAATTTCATGATCTTCTTTGTCACACCTGCTCCCACTTTCAATTCAACCATAGTTGTAGCTCCAGTATTCATTCCTGTTACCTGAAATTTCTGAGTCACCCTTAATACTACCAAATGATGCCTACATCCAATTGATCACCAAGTCATAGGGATCTTGCTTTTACTGTTCTTCATAACCCATTGCACTGAGTCAAACTGAACCCCAGAGGTAGTCCATCTCTAGCCTTTTCTCAGTTTAGTTATATCCTATCGTACAAAGACAGTAATTAAAGCACTGTTTTTATAGACAAATACCTAAAATAAATATCCATACAGGTGACTAAAATAAACTACAGTACATCAATATCATGCAGACATTAAAAAGAACAAATCTTAATATATCAAATATACATACTACCTACGCATACTGAGAAAGGTCACAGCAATAGCAATTTATACTATGTGTCATAACTTTCAAGAGATTTTTAAAACACATACATTAAATCTATGTTTAAGTAATTTTGTATTTAAATTTAGAAGGCAACCCACCAAACTTAACTGAGTACCATCAGGAAGTAGGACTGGAGGGGAAGGCATGAACCAACACGTTTTCATATTATCTAACAAGAAAAATCTGATTTTTTGAACATTGTTTTTTATTTTTCAGCCCTGGCTGGTGTGGCTCAGTGGATTGAGTGTCAGCCTGAGAACCAAGGGGTCACCTGTTCAATTTCCAGTAGGGGCACATGCCTGCCTGGGTTATGAGCCAAGTCCCCAGTAGGGGGCACATGAGAGGCAACCACACATTGATGTTTCTCTCCCTTTCTTTCTCCCTCCCTTCCCCTCTCTCAAAAATAAATAAATCTTTTAAGAAATTATTTTTTATTTTTCAATTACAGTTGACATACAGATTATATTAGTTTCAAAGCATACACCCCAGTGATTATAGACATTATATAAACTACTAAGTGATATCCTGATATACCTTGTACCAACCTGACACCATACATAGTTTCTGATGTTTTAAATTACATTACAGAGTATGTAATGTAATTTAAGAAACCGGCCGGACAGTGAAAGAAACAGAAATGTTAGTGTGCTAATGGCTGCTGACCAGCTAATAAAATACTGTTCACATGCCTGTTTTGCCTGTTGGAACTTTGGATTAATTTCCAGGGGGCCATTTCCACTTGTTGTTCAGCCAAGCGCCATTCAACACGTTGTTTGTACATGGGCCTTCCTGACTGCTGTCCCCAGCCAATTTATGGGAGTAGACATTTGTATACACAAATTCTGTGCTTATACCAGAGCTTGCCACATTTCACCTTCTACTACCCTTTGCCCGAAGCTATTGTAAATTCTTTCAGTCTTCCTCTTTCTTCTTCCTTCCCTCTGACTTCAAGTATAAAACAACTTGCCAAACTCTGGAATAATGGACATGCTGTCTTTTCTACCTAGTCCTGCTACTGACCCCTAGACCAGTCTTTCTGGCTAGCAGTTTTGGCTCAATAAAATCTTACTTACAAAAGATTTTCAGCTGTAAAGTTAAAGTTTTTTAAACACTTCATACTACTGTTTTGAATCCTGCATACCAGTATTGATTAACCCTCACAATGCAAGAGCTCTGAAAGTAACATTTCTGTATTAAAAAGAAATCCAATGGTTCCTCACTGCCAACAGCATTCTATAGACTTTTCAATGGAACACTCAAGGCCACCTTATTCTTACCCTAAACTACTACTCTTACTCCTGACTTTTATTTACTCCTATAAAGCTCTAGGTCCAGCTACACCAGCCTCTTGGTCACTGCTAAAAAGCAAAACCATTCTCCTCTATCAAGCCCTTTCTCCACATACTCTAACACTACTTAGCTTAAATGGACTCTCCTTTATCAGGTTTTCAGATTCCTCGTTTTCTGAATACCTCCTTCCCCTGAATCTGCTGCTCTCCTACATATAGTAGTTTATGTGCATTGCACGTTTCACACACTCCAATTCAACTGTAAACTTGTTGCTGGCAGTAGTAGCTTACTTTCTAACCCACACTGCATGCTTACATGGTTAAGTGCTCAAAAACGTTTGTTTGAATGCATCCCTTTGTCAGCATCCTTAAGTTTCCTCAGTGATACTCCTACCTGCCTCCCCAATCTATCCCACACCATGGGCTCTTTCTGGCCCAAGATAATAGCTTTAAATTTTACAGTTTCGGTGCCACCACTTAGTATGTGAGCTACAGGAAAAGTTACTCAACCTTTAAACCTCAATTGTGTCATCTGTAAAATAAAGGCCATAAACATTCACAATGTTAACTTAATCAGTGAAATAATGGCTATTACAGATCACAACAATCAGATGTTATCCACTTAAGCTATTACTTCGTTGCCCACAAATTCCATTCTATTGCCCCTGTCTTTCCAAAAACACTTAAAGACTATAATTTACACTTTCCTGCCTTGTCTCTTACATATATAATTCACTCTTTAACCACTAATAATATTATCTTCAAGGCCCCAAACCTATCGCAGCTCCTCAGAAGCCGTCTCCTCCCACTTCGAGACTCCAGAGGTCTTCCTTCCTCCTCCGTGCACACGGCTTTAGTCAGGCAGCGAGGGCCGAGGACAAGGTCGTGCTTACTTCCCCTCCAGTCACAGGTACTCGGCAAAGAACGCCCTTCCACGGGAACGTAGTATTTGACCTGTTCTTATGAATACAACGACTTCGAAGTTATTTCTAGTTTCGCCCACTTTCTGCACTTTTCCAGCAAGCTCGACCACACCAAAATCCGCAACCACGATTCCAGTTTGTAAAGGAACTTCCATGGGTTGCAAAATCTTGCAAGAGAACTAGGATTCGTACCCAGTTCCGAGTTCTTTATCCCACTTACAGCCCCTCCCAATCTTCTCCTTGGAAATAGATATGCACGCAACTAACCCACAGCCCTACAGACATTAAACAAAACCCCACCAAAACGTGTTCCTAAGGTGCAGTACCTGACGTCTCCTAGCTGTCTCTCCAGGGAAGGAGCGCAGGCACGTTGCCGTCAGGCGACCAAAGGTGATGCAACGCCGAGACCCGGCCAGGCTGAGGAAGCCGTTCTGCGCCAGCTAATCAGCGTGCGTGGCTAGAGACCAGGGAACAAAGAGAACGGCAATTGGCTGAATGAGAGTCTGACCACGCCCACCCGCTCGCTAACCTGCGTTGTGGGATGGGAAAGCGGCTGGGCGATTCAAAGCGGCTTGGGTAATGGTGGAGGGAATCTGAAGTGGCTTCTGGGGTGGGGACTGATTGGGACGGGCACTAAATGGCCGCTGAAATTGTGCATTCTGATGGGTGTTGTCAAATAGGTGCATTCGTTTGTCAGTGTTTACTTTTCTATACGTTAAACCAATGAAATCCAACAACAGTGGCCTTGATAATTGTAGTGTGGAGCTGCGAGCTAGCGATCCCAATTTCCTAGGTAACCATTACAGGAAGCAGCCTTAGCGCTGGGACTGTTTTACAGTCTAGTTGCAGACCTTCACCAAAATCACACAGGAGTTTACAAAAACTGCACATACCAGAACCACATAGTAGGCCCGCTGTCTCTGAAGGTGGGTCACCAGAAGCTGCATTTTAACAGGCACGTAGATAATTAGCTGCACACTAAACGCCCTGACCTGCCTATTTGTAGAGACCGTCCTGATCCTCAGAAAAACGCAAAATTCAAAGTATTGTGTCGGGAAGAAGCCGAAGAACGCGTGGTCGGTGGCGTCCCAAGGAAGCCCTCCCTCTCATCCTGTATTCTTCAGTGGCACTTCCAGAGTTCTGGATTTTACTGCAGAAATTACGGTGGTAATTTCATATGGTAAAATGAAGAGCTAAAACAAAAAGAAAATGTCTAGTAACCAGCTTTAAAACTGTTTCCCGTTATGAAAATAAAATTACTAATCTGCTCAATTACATATTTACTATCTACTGTGTGTCTGCCTGGTATGTCTAGATCTGATGATTAAAGCAATAGAATCCAGAGCCATGCAAAGGACAGCAGACCTCATGCTTTGGCACCAGAGAATAGGAAGGAAATTTTAGGGCTTGACAAATTGAGTAATTCTGCATGTGACTGCTTATTGTTTCCATTACAGGGACAAAAGTTGATCTGGCCAAGAACATGTAGAAAGCACGTCCTTAGTAACTTTAAGAACATTTTAATAATCTGTGTAGTGTTCACTACAGACACTGAAGGTCTAGGAACACAATGTCAGGGATTAAAGTGGGTTTCATGTCCTTCCTCAAAAGGGTAATTCTTGACTCAATAACTTAAAACACTTGAACATACACATTTTGAAGTACTTGGTATGTGTTTTTAAGTGTTTGCATTCAAGTTGCTACTTTGTTCAGTTCATTTTTATCATCTGTTCAGATAATCCAGACTGGAACAGGACACACAGAAAGCTCCCAGAGATAAAAAAGGATGAGGACAGGTCTGATAAAACTGGATAGAGAAACACTTTATGGTACTGGTGGGAAATACAGGAAGGCTAAGTGTAAGAAAAGATAAGCAAATAAAAAAATAAATTCTAGGAAAAAGTTAAATGTGGTCAAAATATACTTGGATTATCATTAGATCCTCATCTTTAGAGTAGGAAGTCAACAGATAATGTCTAAGACTGAAAAAACAAGAGATCACAAAGTACTTCAGGTAGAAATATGGAGATAAATTTGGAGGAAGTAAATTGTTGAAGGTGCTTTTATCTGGGCAGCAGGATCTGCAGGGTTGGCAAAGCTAGAAGATAGCACTTTCACTTTGGAGATGTAGGGTGTTAACAGATTTAAACATGGCCCTAAACTGACACTTCTTCCACGAAGAGGTGAGTCTGTACCTTGCCCCTGAGTCTAATTGAACTCAGTGTTCTGTTTGAACCTAAAGAATATAGTGGAAATGACTCTGAGCCAATTTTTGGCCTGGGCCTTAAGAGACTGTCAGCATTTGATTCCTGATCTTAAAACCTAGGTGCTATGCTGTGAGGAAACACATGGATGGGCAATGAATAGACCATTTTAGAAGTGTATTCACTAATTCCAGTGGATCTACTCCAATGACACTACATGGAGAAAAATGAGCAGTCCCCAAAAATAGTTCTTAATGTGATGAGTTGTTATACAGCAATAGATAAGAAAGTATAAATGTAATATACATCAACAGAAGGTGGAACATTTGTATTTATCCTGCTGAGTGATTGTTTCCATTTTCCATGAAGTAGTTTGAAGTCTGGGAATGATAGGAATGCCTCTTCAGTTACTTAGTTCCTTGGACCCCATTTATTAAAGTTTATGTGCTAAGCACCCACTATGTGCTAGACATGGTTTTAGGCAGTGAGGACAAAATGGATAACCAGAGGACACCCCTGCCCTTATTGTTTATATTCAATCAAGACATAAATCAATACTTAATTTCAGATATAGTCGTCCCTCGCTATACCGCAGTTCACTTATTGTACCTTCACCGTATCTTGGGTTTAAAAAAAAATCTAATTCTGTATTGTGGAGTTTTCGCTATATCACGGGATTTTGTGGTATGTAGGTATTTATATAATATTTATGATTTTAATTATTTTTGCCTAAAAATTTAAAATATAAAAAATATAAAAAAGTTAATTGAGCCCTGGCTGGCGTAGCTCAGTGGATTGAGCTCGGGCTGCGAACCAAAGTGTTGCAGGTTTGATTCCCAGTCAGGGCACATGCCTGGGTTGCAGGCCATGGCCCCCAGCAACCGCACATTGATGTTTCTCTCTCTCTTTCTCCCTCCCTTTCCTCTCTAAAAAATAAATAAATAAAATCTTAAAAAAAAAGTTAATCCAAACATATTAAAAGAATATTAAATCAAAATAAAATACAGTATGTATTTCATCAGCAGATGAATACCATACTGTACACAATGGAAATGCAGTACGCCACTACCACCTGTGCAAGTTTGCCAACATAAGATTGTGCATGGCACACTATTGGCTGATGGAATGGAAGGCGACCAACTGCAGCACTGTGTTCTGTCTCCTGGGCACCAATTGGCTCCGTGACTGTAGCATCGGTCTGTTTGCTCTCCCACACTGTGTCCATATGTTCAGCATCTCTCCTTGTGCACTTCATATCAACGTCTGATCGTTGAGCGTAGTGTTGCTTTGCAGTGTTGTGTTTTTGTGAAATTTTCATAAAAGTCTGAATTTATTTCAAGCCCTATGGTGCCATCCAAACGTTCTGTGCCTTCTAAGGCTTCTGGCAGTGAACCCAAGCACCAGAGGAATGTTTACCATCAAAGAAAAGGTGGAACTTCTCAACATGTTAAAGGAAGGCAAAAGCTATGTGGCTGTAGGCCGCCATTATGGGATCAACAAATGTATTGTTCGCTACATAAAGAAAGACGAGAAGAATATTAGGTCTACAGCAACAATGACTTTTAACAAGACTGCAAACAGGGTGGTCACTTCCTGCAATAAGGCCATTGTGAGGATGGAGTTTGCATTGGCCCTGTGGATAAATGACTGCAGGAAGAATATTTCACTAGATAAGAACACCATCCAGACGAAGGCCAAGAAACTTTATTATAGTTTTGCAGAAAGCACGGACATTCACGACCGTGATGAGGATGAAGATGAGGACTACGATGCAGAAGCAGGACCAATAGAGTGTTTCTCCCACCAGAACCCCATTCAGTGCCAGCAAGGGCTAGTTTGATGAATTTCAGGGATGCTTTGGACTCAAGAGCATTTCTCTGCATGGAGAAGCTGCCTCTGTGGATAAAAAGCAGCACCAGCAACTCCTCATAACTATGTTCATCACTTGGACAAAGAGATCAATTATGCCTACGCCTTTAGCGGAACTAGAACTTATGGCCCAGGGTGAAGATACTGCACCACCTGATGAAGCACCTGATGAATCACCTGATGAAGCGGTGCCTTCAGAAAAGCTATAATGCTTTTCTTGGCTGTGCAGTACATTAATCTCATCACCTTCATTGCCATCAGTACTGCACAGCTACATAATTCATGATCTTCATCATTCAAGTTGTAGTATACTTCACTGGTGAGTACCCATATAGAATTTTATATATTGTTAAAATCACATAGGTTTAAGAGTGTAGAAAGTGTTTAAGACCATATGAAGTGTTTATAAGAGTGTAGGAAAGTTAATAAGAGAGTGGGAAAGGTTTATAGGAGTATGGGAAGGGTTTATAAAGCCATAAAAATATATGTAAATAATAAAATAAATATAACGCTGCTGCTTTGCAGATTTTCACCTATCTCGGGGGTCTCTGGAACATAACTCCAGGTAAGGAATTACTGTGTACGCAGTATGGCTCCATAATAATTCCCTGGGATTGTTTACATACCACCACCTTGTACAGAAGCTAGTTTGATAGGATTATCTATTTTTCATCCTAGTCCTAATGATTTAACAAGGTATTAAATCTACTTCCCTATAGGGACCTAGGGTCCTGACTCCTAACTGTGACTACCTATCTTTTGAACACTTGAATTATTCGTAAATCTCTGGTCTAACCTGAATTTTAGGATTGATGGGTGGCCTCTATCATTCCTGGAGGCCAAGGACAGGAAAACTGTATTTGGTGTCCTTTTCTGGTCTTCCCGGAACTCTATGATGTTGGTCTGAAATGTCCTGCATTTAAGTTAGGTATTCACCAGGAAACAAATAGTCAAGTTTGACTTATGTTCAACCCATTAAACCAGAAACACAAAATGGAGATAAGGTGTATTTAATATAATCAGAAACAAATATTTCAAGTAGTCTATACTTCACACAAAACCTAACTTGTAAAACCCAAGTGCTCTGACCCATGTATATAGCTTTAAGCAAAGTTTGCACCAGAAGATGCCCATTAGTTATTGATGATAGAAGGCAAAGAGATTATACACAAAAAATATTTTCTTTTTGAGGGACTATATTGTTCTTCATTAAAAAAATGTTCAGGCTAATTTTTTTTTAAGAACTTAGGAATAAACAGAGAAAATCCACAGGAAACCACAGCAACCAGAATGATACCCTTCATTTAAACAGTTAGATTTTGAATATTCCTTCACTCCAATTTCTTGTGAACTAAAATTATTTTTTTGTCCAATTTCCATAGGTGAGTCTTCTTAACAAGCAGTATCAAAACCAATAATGACACCTTTTATTTTAGTTTCACTCTCCTTTTGGCATCTTTATGTTTCTTTTGACAATCCTATAAAAACATAAAATAAAAAAAGCCTTGGTTAAAAGTAAATATAACTTATTTTCAAGCTTAATAACTATAAAGTAAAACTTAGGGTAAATTAGTGTCAGTATTGTGGAAACCATGTTAGAAGTGCTCACCTGGAATGAACAGGGACTATTTAAATTTTTGGCTTTAAGTGTTTACAATGGAAACTAACTCAGTCTTTCAAAAGTCTCATGATCTCCTCTTATTTAAGGAACAGGACTGGAACTTGGACCAGACATTCAACTCATCCAGTTTTCAGTCTCTTCACCTGCACTATGTGTGTTGGAATAAACAATGTCAACGTTCCCTTCCAACATTGTCAGTTGTCATCTTTTTTGTCTTAAGTTTCATACCTTATTACCTTATTCTTATACAAGGCATATATTAACACAAAGATAACACTGTATCTATTTATGGAGGCATTGAATATGAAGATACAATTACTCACCCTACGCAAGTTGCTTGTTCTGGCCTCCCAAGAATTCCTACTAATATCACCTCCCATTCCTTTCCAGAATAAGTCAGAACCTACTAAGGGAAAATCAAAAAAGATGAGGCAATAAATTAATACCAAAAAGGATAATGTTTTACTGCTTACATAATCAAGGTCTTTAATTCTATTTAGGACCTCCCCACACCGTCAATTTATAAGAATTTTATTACTTTAAAATCATTTTTTATTTTTGAATTACAGTTGCATACAATGTAATTATTTTCAGCTGTACACCCCAGTGATTAGGTATTATAGAGTTTACTAAGTGATCATCCCAATAAATCTTGTACCGACTGACATCATACATAATTATTAGAATATTATTGATCATATTCTCTGTGCTATACTTTACATCCCCATGACTATGCTAACTACAAGTTTGAACTTCTTAATCCCTTTACTTTTTTCACCCATGCCCCCAATCCACTTCCCATCAGACAACCATCAAAACATTCTCTGTATCTATGAGTCTCTTTCTGTTGCTTGGGTATTTTATTTAGATTCAAATATATATAATGGATATATATCTATATCTATTTCATGAATCATTTTTCTTTTGTTCTTAAAGAAGCCCCTTTAACATTTCATCTAATACTGGTTTGGTGGTGATGAACTTCAGCTTTTTCTGGTATGAGAAGCTATTTCTCCTTTGAGACTAAACAATAGCCTTGCTAGGTAGTCTTGGTTGTAGGTCCTTGCTTTTTATCACTTTGCATATTACAAGCACCCAGGAGAGGCCAAGCTGTGAACCATGGCTGCCTGCCACTAGTGCCAGAACCAGGCCCCTTAGTGAGAGATACAGAAAACACTGAGGCCAGATGCTACTTATTTAAAAGATTTTAAGAAAGTCTGAAACATGAGCCAAGAAAGGCCACTGGTATAGAAAAGTTAGCAAAATAACTTCGGTGGGCCTGCAAACTGGTGGTGTGGGGTCTCAGAGAATCACTGGGGGCGGCGGGGGGGGGGGGACGACAAACAGTGATAGGTTGATAGAAACTCAGATATAGAGCCCACTGTTGGGGAGGGCTCAGTAAAGGTACTATAACCTATGCCAGCACTTCTGCCTGGGTGAAAGCTGACTCTCCAGCTTTTGCCCAGATGCCAGACAGTTCAGTTGCTCCCCATATATCCCTTGTACCTTTCAAGCTGCTGTCCCAGTGTTGGAACTCAGAGGGAGTGAGTCCAAGTTAGTCCATGTGAAGGCCCTATATGAGGAACTGTTTGGGACTCCAGAAGCCCTTCATCTCACCTAGCCACAATGCCTGCTGGTTTTTAGAGCTAGAAGTCATGGGACTTCTCTTCCTGTCACTGGAACTCTGGGCTGGGAAACCTGGTGTGGGGCTGTGACACCTCACTCTCAGGTGGCACCTCTGCAGCTGAGAAACTCCTCTTGATTATTATCTGCCACATGTGGGTGTTGGACTAGTTTGTTCCATGTCTCCAACCCTACCATTCTTGAAGCTTTTCTACATCCTTGGCTGTAGGACTTCTGTTCAGCTAAATTTCAGGTGGGTGTGAATGATCATTGTTCTGTAGTTTAGTGTTATAAATGTATGTATTTTATTGATTATGCTATTACAATTGCCCCCCCCCCTTCATTCCCCTCCACCCTGGACATCCCTTCCCACCCACATTCCCCCCCTTTAGTTCATGTCCATGTGTCATATTTATAAGTTCTTAGCTTCTACATTTCCTATACTATTCTTAACCTCCCCCTGTCTATCTTCTACCTACCATTTATGCTACTTATTCTCTGTACCTTTCCCCCGTCTCCCCACCCACTTCCCTGCTGATAACCCTCTATGTGATCTCCATTTCTGTGATTCTGTTCCTGTTCTAGTTGTTTGCTTAGTTTGTTTTTGTTTTAGGTTCAGTTGTTAATAACTGTGAGTTTGCTGCCATTTTATTGCTCATATTTTTTATCTTCTTTTTCTTAGATAAATCCCTTTAAGATTTCATATAATAAAGGCTCGGTGATGATGAACTCCTTTAACTTGACCTCATCTGTGAAGTATTTTATCTGCCCTTCCATTCTAAATGATAGCTTTGCTGGACACAGTAATCTTGGATGTGGGTCCTTGCCTTTCATGACTTGGAATACTTCTTTCCAGCTCCTTCTTGCCTGTAAGGTTTTTTTGAGAAATCAGCTGATAGTCTAATAGGAACTCCTTTGTAGATAACTCTCTCCTTTTCTACTGCTGCTTTTAAGATTCTCCCCTTCTCTTTAATCTTGGCTAATGTAATTATTATGCACCTTGGTGTGTTACTGTTTGGGTCCAACTTCTCTGGGACTCTCTGAGATTCCTGGGCACTTCCTGGAAGTCTATTTCCTTTGCCAGACTGGGGAAGTTCTCCTTCATTACTTGTTCAAATAAGTTTTCAATTTGTTGCTCTTCCTCCTCCCCTTCTAGAACCCCTATGATTCAGATGTTGGAACATTTAAAGATGTCCTGGAGGTCCCTAAGCCTCTTCTCATTTTTTTGAATTCTTGTTTCTTCATTCTGTTCTGGTTGAATGTTTCTTTCTTCTTTCTGGTCCACATTGTTGATTTGAGTTCTGGTTTCCTGCTCACCACTGTTGGTTCCCTGTACATTTTCCTTTATTTCACTTAGCATAGCTTTCATTTTTTCAGCTAATTTGTGACCAAATTCAACCAATTCTGTGAGCATCCTGATTACCAGCGTTTTGAACTGGATATCTGATAGGCTGACTATCTCTTCGTAGCTTAGTTGTATTTCTCCTGGAGCTTTAATCTGTTCTTTCATTTGGGCCACTTTGTTTTTGTCTCGTTGCTCCTGTTACGTAGTAAGGGGCAGAGCCTTAGGTGTTCACCAAGGCTGGGCAACCCAGGTTGTTGAATTGTGACCCTGTCTGTGCGGGAGGGGACAGTGCCGCTTGTTCTGCCCTCTGCTGGGTTTTCAGTCACTTCCTTGGATACCCACAATCAAATTGGGCCCTTCTGATGCTGGTTCCCAGGTGGGTGGGCTTGTGTATGTTCTAGGACTCTGTGGGTCTCTTCAGTGAACTCTCCTGTGATGCTAGGAGTTTCTCCCACTGCCGCCTCAACCCCACAGGTGTTTTCAATCAGAGGTTTGAGGCTTTATTTCCCTAAACTGGAACCCCGGTTGAGTGGTCTGTTTTGCTCCGTAGTTGTTCTTCCTTGTTTATCTACACACAAATGTGGGACCACCTGCTCTGCCAGCCACCACCTTGCCGTGAGTCCTCTCTGTCCGGCTGCCCATGTCCCCGCCCCTCCTACTGGTATGGATGAATGTTTCTTCTTTAACTCCTTGGTTGTTAGACTTCCATACAGTTTGATTTTCTGGGATTTCTGGTTCTTTTTTGTTTTTGAATTTGTTGTCCTTCTTTTGGTTGTGTGAAGAGGCACAGTGTATCTACCTATGCCTCCATCTTGGCAGGAAGTCCTGTAGTTTAGATATATTTTTGATGTGGTTGTAGAAGGAGGCAAGTACCATGTCATCTACACTGCCTTCTTGACCAGAATGAATAGGAGCGATCTGGGGCTCCTCTGGGGAAGCAACTGCAGTCCCAGATTTATCTGGAATCCCTGGGTGCAGATTTCCTTACTGCAGATGTAAGGATTTATGCTGATTTTCAAAAATATTTTGTTTTTTTTTTTTACAAGATGAAAATGTAAAGTTTCTAGGATTTTGTTGTTTATGTACAATTCATTATTATGTAACTTGGTTTATGTTTGTGCTAGGATTTAAGAAATGAGAAGTTCACTAACAACCTCAGAGTTTTCACATGAACTTTTAGTGTACTAAAAATGTAGGTTTGGTTTTTCTACCATCTAAGCAATTCCCCCAAACAAAACAAGCTCTTGGTAAAGATCATAAATGAGTGAGGGAGGTAGTAGGTGGGAGCTCTCAGCCTTCCAGACCTTTACAAGTTGACCTGCATTAGTCTAATAGAGTGGGCTAAACAACATGATAATGCAAGGGGTTAGAATTCTTGCCAAACAGTTCTTACTTGGATTCATGTTACTAGATCAGAGTGTACAGTGTTGAGAACTATAGTACTACTACCAGTTCTATACCATTTAATCAAAAAATGCACTCACAGGCCCTGGATGGCGTAGCTCAGTGGATTGAGTGCAGGGTGTGAACCAAAATGTCACAGGTTCGATTCCCAGTCAGGGTACATGCCTGGGTTGCAGACCATGACCCCCAGCAACTGCACATTGATGTTTCTCTCTCTCTCCCTCCCTCCCTTCCCTCTCTAAAAATAAATAAATAAAATCTTTAAAAAGAAATGCACTTACCACGAAGTCTTTCATCATTTTTGGAGAAAAAGAAAAATCTAGTGGTCTCTTTCTCAGGTAATGATATTTCTCTAGACAGAGAGAGATTGGTTGATTAATTTCTATATTTGAGAAACCATGTTTACATTGAAAATATAAACAAACTATTCTTTAAGTATGCTTTGTGTTTTGCTTATTTTGCTGAATTAAAGTGACCTCATGCTTTCTACTCAACATTCTTCTCTTTTATCTGAAGCTTTGGTTATGAAGAGTTTTTTAAGTATAATCTCTATCTTCCCCATGCTGGTTGCTGATACTCTCACACCTACCATTGCCACCTTGTTTGCCAATGTTTCCCATGGGCTGGTAGCTGCAGAATCCTCTTTGCAGAACAGTGTCACTCTCCCTGTACACATCATATCTCAGCCCCCTGTGCTACCCATATCTCAAGAAAAGGAAATTTGCTCCCCATTACAAAAAGGCTACAGAATTCTCTAAAGAATCTAAGCAAAGAAAATTAAGTTGTCTTGAAAGGTAGGCTTAGATACTTCTAGAATATTTCTAAAGCATGTCTAACTCAGATTTTACAAATTGTAAGGTGTACCTGTATAGTAACAATTTACTTACCCACGTCTGGGCTTTATGTCATTTGTTTCCTCAGCAACATCTTCTTCTTCTGAACTGCTGTCTTCGAAAAAAGAGGCTCCCTGCCAGGAATTCTTACCAGGTTTCACTGTCTCAACTTTATAGGTCTCTATATTGTCATTACAATAAAAGATGGCAGGATTGTAACTAATCACCAAGTATTTCTGAACATAGCCATTTGATTATTTTCACCATGTTAGTGTTATCTCTCTACATTGACACTATTTTAATCATTAATTAAAAATAGGTAGTGACTTTTAAGATTTTTAAACACTGAGAGAAGCTACTGTAATATTTTTGGCATTGCTAGGGTAATCTTAAAAGGAATACAGTAATATTATAAAAAGATATAAAAAATAAAGGTTTATAAATGGGGAACATAGTTTAAAAAACAAAGTGTGGCACCTGTGATAGCATAAGTCTAACATAACACAATGTAGTGAAATCAGGTATCCCTCCTGCTTTTGCATAGATGAGAAAAGGCACATATGTTTACATTATCAATTTCCAAAACCTTTTTCTAGAACTGCTGAAAAAAGTACTGATAAAAGATATAGACAGTCACCTCACAAGTCCCCAAAATTTCCCAACTTAAAGCACACCTTCCAGGTTGCTGAGGTGACTTAATAATCATTTTAGGGACAATTCCTCACACTTGAATTAATCTTAGAATTATATTAATTAGAGTTATTAATTATTATTGATTATTATTATATTATAATCTTAGAATTATAGCCCATATCCATATCACACCAATTCTATCCAATAGTTTAGAACTTAACCTTGGTACTTGAACAGAGGACAGAAAATAAGATAAGCAGAGCAAATCTTATTTAGAACAGTATTTTAAAAACTACTAGATTGTTATATTCCTGTTGGATTACCACAGAGCTGGCATTTAGTACTTAACAGCTAAACACATGGATGTTATTTTAACTGCTGATCTTTCAAGTAGGAACCATTGTAGTTAGGTATGCATGTATTCTACTATATAGACCTATAGTAGTTTTTACAGTGAATTTCCAGAAAGGCTTAACTTCCATTCTGAACACTAGGTGAAGAGTAGCCCCCTACAAACAGGCATTTTTAACTTTTGTACTATGTTGGCCTTCAGAGGTAAACCTTCGGAAATGTAATGCAAAACTACACATACTGATTTTGATACTTTTCTTTAGATTCTGGCAACTCTTCAAGGATAAAGTTTGAAACAACTGACATATTGATGAAATAGCATATTTGCATCGAGTCAACGTTGTCTATTTCTTCCTTTCCTTTACCATATACTCATAGTTGTGGCTTTCCATAAGTCATGGCTTCTCCACATGCATTTAAGATATGAAGCTATTTAAATATTTGACTAACTATACTTCTTCATGATTTCTTTCTACTCTACAGAAGACACACTGAACATTACTCTCCAGCTTCCCTTTATATGGCTAGAAGTTTGCTCCCTTAAAGCAGAAACAATGTTTTGCTCTGTTAAACACAGCTCCAAGAACACTGCATTTATGATCATGTGATATTAAACTTCATGTTGTTTATCTAGGTGTAAGAAAGAACCCTTTCTTCAGCTAATGTTAAATAATTACACTTACTGTAAACTCAGTCAATTAAGTTTAAACTGCCTAGTATGAAATAGTTTAAAAAATAAAAGTACCTTCTTTTATATTTTTAGTGTCTGAATCAAAAAAGGAAAATGTGAACCCGCTGGGCTGCTTGGCCCCAGTCTTCAAAGCTGCAGGGTCATGGACTTCCTTGGCTTTCTCTCCATCACAGTCTTCATTCCAGGGCACACCTTCCTTTTCACTGGTATCTTTTGTAGCTTGGAATATTTCTTTTAAATCCATAGCAATGTTGTAATACATTTCTTTAGACACCACAGGTAGCTTCTCAGCTTCCTCTCTTTTCTTCTTTCGCTTTGCTTTACTGCATTGACACAGACATGTGCACCAAAATGGAACAGTCAATGTTTGGACAATTTCCAAAAATCAAAAAAGGACAATAACATGACTAACTTTAATTCCATCCTTTCAAAATTCAGCAGGATCTGCATATATAAAACTATACTTATAAAAGCAGAATCTTGACCAATAAGCTTTCTATACACAAAACTATCTCAAACAGCTCCAGTAAACATGAGTCATATACTATTTCTTATCCTCTGAACAATTCAGAAATTAAACCTGAGATACTAGCTTGGAGTAAAAAAATTTACTTAACCCCAATGCACCTCAGTTTCCTCACCTGCAAAATGAACATGATAAATCAATCTAAAACATTCCAAAGTTCTAAAATTCTGATGATTTTATAAAACTGGCAGAAAAGGCTTTAGTTATAATTCTGCTTTAAAAATGAATTATAAATATGCTGTCTAGTTTGTTTTGCAATGAAATTTTTATAGTACTATAAATCTGTTCTATATTTAGGAAAATGCTTTTCTCTTTGATCTTTGATAAAGAGTTACATGGCAGTTTTTAATATCAAATTTTTAGTTAATGAAAGATTAAAATCCATTTTACTATTAGAGTTGACTCCATGTATCACGCTAGAATTTTAACTGTATTAAATAGTAAGTGAACAAGATGTCTTAAATGATCATCTAAGTGATGGAGGCTATCTCACAGTAAGAGATTTTTAATATTTCCAACCTAGATACGGTTTAAGACAGCTGTGCGTCCTATGAAAGCAAAGTGTATAAAAAATGGGGTCCTTTAGACAGTTCCAAGTGACTAACATTGAGCCATGTAGTAGTGGTTTTAAAGTGGTCCAAAGATCCTTTGATACTTCCTTCTCTAAGGGGTAAGATGCATTACCCCATTCCTTGAGTGTGGGCTGGATTCAATTTCTTTAACCAGCAGAGTAAGGTAGATGTGATGGTGTATAACGACTGACACTAGGGTCATAGAATGAAGTTTGGTTTTCTCCACGCTCTTTCCCTTTTCTAGATCACTGGCTTTGGGGGAAGCAGCTGCCATGTTGAAAGAGTACTCAAACAGCCAAGTGGAGAGGCCAATGAGGTAAGGAACTGAAGTTTATTGCCAATGACCCTGTGCCTGATCCATCTTGGAAACAGATCTCAAACCTTCAGATACTATAACCCTAATTTACATCCTTTTAAAAACCATTTATTTATTCATTCATTCATTCATTCATTCATTCATTCATTTAGAGGGGAAGGGAAGGAGAAAGAGAGAGAAACATCAACGTGTGGTTGCCTCTCACACAGCCGCCACTGGGGACCTGGCCCGCAACCCAGGCATGTGCCCTGACTAGGAATGGAATCAGCAAGGCTTTGGCTCACAGGCCTGCACTCAATCCACTGAGCTACACTAGCCAGGGCCCTAGTTTATATCTTGACTGCAACTTTTTGAGACCCCCTGAACTAGAACTACCTAGAAGCACTCCCAAATTCCTGTCCTAGAGAAACTGGAACCTAATAAATGTTTGAGTTTCAAGCTGTTGCATTTTGGGGTAATTTTTAATACAACAATACATAATTCATACAGATTTGGTGACCAAGAAGTAGGGTGCTGCTGTAACATAAACATAAAAAGTAGGAGTGCCAAGCAACACTGCTAAGCAACAGGCAGAAACTATAAGTTCAGTGAAGTGTTAGCAAAAGCATAAAGATCCTTAAAGAAACTGTTAGTAGAAACTGCATGGCCACCGAGGAGCATGCAATAAGGAGGGCTTGCAGAAAAATGAGGTGATGCTACTGGAAACTGAAGGAAAGGGGATCTTTGCTAAGCAGCAACAGAAAGTTTAGCCACACTGTCATCTTTATTACAGTGGAAATCAGAAAATGTGACTAATCAACAGGTGATCTAAGGAGATGTCCAGGAAGGTGATGAAGGTACTTGCTGTTGTTTTTCTTGCTGCTTACCATAAAATGTGAGCAGAGACAATAAAACCAGAGGGAAAAAAAATTATAAGCAGTCAGAATCTCATGGTTTAGAACACTCCTAATCCGCAGAAGACGAATAGCATAAAATTTAATAAATGGATTCTAAGAAAAGATCAAATCTTAGACTCTCAGAAAACTACAGTCTAAAGCAGATGTTGGCACACTATAGCAAATGGGCCAAATCCAGGCTGCTACATATTTATGTATGCACCACAAATTAAGAATATTTTTATAGTTTAAATAGTTGGGGGAAAAAGTAAAAGATTATTATTTCATTACATTCACAAATCACTATTATGTAACACAAACGTCAGTGTCCTACTCATAGTTTTATTGGAACACAGGCTCCCTCATTGGCTACAAAGGCCAAGTGGAGTCATTATAGCAGACCACCTTGCCTGTAAAGCCAAATGTTTTACTATCTGACCCTTTGCAGAAAATCTGTATACTCCAATCTATGTATAAAAATCCTTTGTTAAGACATTAACACATAGGTCAGAGACAACAACTGTTCAAACAATAAGGCTTGTAAGGAGTTTAAAGTTGATGTATCTTGGCAGAAGCTCACAGTAAGACAGGCTGATCTCAAAATGATTTCTGGTGTGGCTTTGTCTAATAGAATAAACCCCAAGAATATTCACAAGGTATTCACAAATATTTTAAGAGAATTATATCAATATTAATAGAAACACACCTAGCTTGGACTGATGAATACGAAGACATTCCACAATGAACAGGCTTTCAAACTCCCATATTCCTAAAAGTCCAAAGCCGAATGAGACAATCACTGAGCTGCAAACATATGTATTAAAAAAACAAGATGACCTAAAAGGCAGGGTTAAGAACTATGGAGAATTAGTCTCAGACTCTCAGTTTTAATAAAAGATCTCACAACATTTGCCTATCTAGATTTATTTCAGAACTTCTATAAACCAGTGACCCTTTTGTGTCTTCTGTTTGCTTCCGTTGGGTAGTAGTGCTTACATTGGTTAGTCTATGCCTGTACCACCACATCACATTCATAGGTCTTCTAATTGAAAAGACTGCATTTGTCCTGGCTGGTGTGCCTCAGTGGATTGCGTGCTGGCCTGTGAACCGAAAAATTGCTGGTTTGATTCCCAGTCAGGGCACATGTTTGGGTTGTGAGCTAGGTCCCCAGTTGGGGGCATCCCAGAGAAAACCAATTGATGTTTCTCTCCCTTCCTTCCCCTCTCTCCCAAAATAAATAAATAAAATCTTAAAGACTGTACTCAAGGTTTTGTATTCAAAGAACAACAACAGATAAGCCTCATCTGCACCTAGATCTGATTTAGATGACAACATCCTGGATTCTGAACTAATACGGTAAAGAGCTGAGTCTTCTGGGGAGTCTTGGGTAAAAGTGAGAATTATATATGTGGTAGGAATGTAAACAATTTGTAGCCAGAGGGTAGATATTGTGGTTTTAAATAAATGTTTGTGGTTTTAACATGCTAAGTTATGGGCAACTTGTTATGCAGCAATAGATAACAAATACACCCCAGATGTAAATAAAACTAATACAAGACACCTCTTATGTACCAACGTGAATTATCATAACATAAAACATTTTTATACTGCAGGGAATATTTATGCTAGTTCTACTTTGGTCTGATATGTGATCCTTTTCAAAAGAAACCTTTAATTTTAGAATAATTTTAGATTTACAAAAAAGTTGCAAAGAAAGTACAGCATTCCTAAATAAACTTCACCTGGTTTCCTCTCATGGTAGAATCTTATATAAATGTGATACAATTCTCAAAACTACAAGATTAACACGGTTACATTATTATCAACTAAACACAAACTTTATTTTCATTTTGCCAGTTTCTCCACAAATGTCTTTTTTTGTTCCAGGATCTAATTCAGGGTATCACATATGTTTAGTGATTGTAACAATGGAAAAATGAAAGAATTAAGTCAGGTCACATTACTGTTAGTTCATATGTTTGACATATTTATCAAACTGACAGCTTATCTATAAGAAATAGAAGCTCCTACCACAGTCAAGTAGTGGATTGAATGGATGCCCCCAAAAGATTTATGTCCAGGCCCAAATTCCTAGAACCTGTAAATGTTACCTTATTTGGAAAAAGTGTCTTTGTAGAGTGGTTAGGACTTAGTAACAAAGAGATTACCCAGGATAATCCAGGTAGGCCCTAAATGCAATCACAAGTGTTCCTGTAATAGGCGTAAGATGACACAAACACAGAAAAGAGATCTTCACATCTCCATGTGAAGATGGAGGCAAAGATCGAAGTAACGTAGCCATAAGCCAAGGAATACCAAGAATTGCTGGCAGTCACCTGAAGCTGAGAGTGATGTGAAATGGATTTTTACCCTGAATCTCCAGAAGAAAAGCAGGCCTTCCAATACCCTTGATTTCAGAATCCTAGCCTCTGAACTGTGAAAATATAATATTTTTGATTTTAAGCTACCAAGTTTGTGATAATCTTGCACAGCAGCTATAAGAAACTCATATAAGTACAAGGCACCATACTAGAGTGGGAACACATATCATCATTTACATGTATGAGATTTCTTTGTCGGAATCTCAAAGGTACGGCTCTCTCTACCATATCCATTACTTCCACACTAATTTTTTCCTCCTCTGCTCTTAAACTAAATACAGTGGAGACCAATGGATGGGATACTGGTTACTATCTACTTTTTTCATTATCTGAAATAAGATTAATTCATATGATCCTGCTACTAAAAGAAATGGCTTGATTTACCTTTCTTTTGGTTCATCATCTCTCTTTTTTTCATAAGTGGCATGGTCATGTCTTGTTGGATCATAGTGTATGATGTCCCTATGTAAAAAAAAAAAGTGGTAAGTTAGAAGAGATAAATCAGAACACTAATACAAAAAGTTAATAGCAAACTGTAATTCAACACTGGAGCTATTCCAATTTTTGAGCAAGACAAAGCTACACAATATCAAAATCTCATTAGAAATAATCAGATTTTAAATGATCCAGTTTTGAGTGTCCCTGGATCTTTTTGTTAATGTTAAAAATCATTTTAAACATACTAAAGTATACACAAATAAAATGATATACTGTTGGGATCTGCATAAAATATTTCAGTGGGAAAAGCAGAAGCAAGTGTGTAAAGATACAGAAAAGAAAACTGGTCACATGTTGGTGACCGTAGAAGCCAGTTTCTCCACCTTACATTTTTAAAATTTTCTGTAATAAATATATTTACTACCATTTAAACCACTGTCCAACTGTTTGACTAATGGAAACAATGCTGCTATGCTATCTAAGAACATAAACATAGAAATAACTTAAGATTAGTTTCTTGAAATTGAATCACTGGGTCAAAGGTAGGTATATTTTTAAGGGTCTCATACATACTGCCACTGCCCCAACTCAGGAAGTTTGAAATGGCCTAGTTTTACACTGAGTTCAAGAAGGCATTTATGGCAAAGGAAACTAAGGTGGAATGAGACAGACATAAACCATACTTAAATCTCTTAGCAGCTACTGATCCTTTGCTTGTAGAATTGCTTAAGTTGATATGTAAAATACTCTGCACAATATTCAGGGCTTTCAACTTTTCTGCAGCAAGCTCTTCTTCCTCAGTAGTTTTCTTTTCATTTACCTCTTAGAGAGAAAAAGACAATTAGCAATCTTTTAGCAAATATAACTTGAGAAGTCTCAATCATCAAAGTATTTATCATTCACCTGAACATATTAAAATAAAAAGAAGAAAAGTTTAACCTTTTTGCTAATCTGCCTATCTCCAAGACCCTCAATGCCAATGTATCTAGAAGTTGTATGACCAGCAAACAGTCTCATTTTTATTTGTAATTAAAAAAAATTGAATCTGGATTTCATTGGCAAGTGCAACAGTTTTGAAAATAAAGACTGATAAATGAATAGAGAAAAATACTAATTGCAAACCTAAAGTTATCCCAAACTGAATTTATTAACATTCTAAAGATGTAATCTAAATTACATATAAATCTAAAAGTGAAAGATGGAAATTTTACTGCCTAAAATAAGTTAGTAGACAGTTACTTCAGCCTTTGATACAGTAATAAATATTGCCATAAGAGAGTCACAGGTCTATACACACTGGTGTATAGAATAAGCTGTTATTCTCAACTACTAGAAAAAGACAAATATCAGGGAAGAAAGTTAAACAGATAGTTTGGATTACAAACAGAAGTACAGAGTAAGTCTAAGCCTTAAAGACCCTATCAACTTTTCACAGGATATAAACCAAGAAACAAAAACTAAAACAAAACACTGTTTTTTAAAAAGTTCTCTACAAAGATGCCCCCAAAGTTTCTGAGGGTTCAAAGGAGGTATAGATTATGTTCAAATGAAACCAAATGGAATATAATCAGGAGGAAAGACAAAGTGATGGGAGGAGAGCATGGCAGGTATAGGAAACAAAAGAGTTTTAAATGCATTAGATTGAACCTTATGAAACTATTAATATTCAACAACTTTTGACTTTGAAAATCACAATTTTAATTTTAACCTAATAATGACTACTAGGAAGTAGAACACAGAGGGATCAAGGTGTCTGCAGGCTGGCTGTGGTGCTTACTTGCAAGACTGTCTTTGCAATTCACAAAAAAATTGAACCTCTAAAGTAGGGAAGAAACAAATCAAAACACAGAGGCAGTGCCATCAACAGAAACAGAAAGGTCTGGAGGACCTGAAAGAGAGAAATTTAAGTTGGGACTTGAATTTTAACATGGGTCCAGAAACCTGTGAGAAATATCCATGAGACACCAAGAAAAGGATGAACTGACACTCAGTAGAACAGCCAGTATCAAAGATGACCCAAATTTGGAAATTGCCCATGTACGAAAGGAAGATAAAGCAATAGGAACTTACAGAACCTTGGGAACAGGCTACATCTAGAGACAGGGAAAATTAGGAACGAGGAAAATAAGAAAACCAGGAAGATATGATATAATGGAAGCAAAGGGAAGAGAACATTTTAAGAAGGGTTAGTAAACAGTGACAAATGCTACAGGCAGGCTGAAGATGGTAAAGCTGGAGAAAATGCCACTACATCTGGCGAACTGGTTATTCTCAGCTTTGAGTAAGCCTATACCAGAAGAGCTGTAAGGAGATCAAAGTGGCAGAAGAAAGTAACCTCTATGTGTAGCTGCTGCTTCTTCTTTTTTAAGATTTTATTTATTTATTTTTAGAGAGGGGAAGAGAGGGAGAAAGAGAGGGAGAGAAACATCAATGTGTAGTTGCCCCTTGCACATGATCTCCACTGGGGACCTGGCCCACAACCCTAGCATGTGATCTAGACTGGGAATTGAACCAGCGACCCTTTGATTTGAAGGCCAGCACTCAATATGCTGAGACACACCCGCCCTGGCTATGTGCAGCTTCTAAATGTAGGCTATTCCCAATGTTCTCTCCACTCGTTTTTAACATGGGAGGGATTCTGGACTTCCGGCAAGATGGAGGAATAGGTGGACGCACCGTGCCTCCTCGCACAACCATGATTAGAACAACAATAATTTACAGACAGAATATCACTCAGATCTGACAGGATTTATCTGAATGGAAGTCGGACAGCCAAGAAGTTGAAGTAAACTCGTACATCCAGACCGGTAGGAGACAACGAGCCCGGCAGGCGCAGGGCTGGCGCGGGTCAGCGTCTTGCGGAGGTCGGGGAAAATTTGGCGCGAAATCGGCGCGACAGCCATCCAGAGCACAAGAACGCAGCGGTGATCCCTGAGTGTGCAAGCTGCGGCTGGCAGACCCTGTGGTGCAGCGATTGTGGACCAGGGCAGAGCTCACAGCCCAGGATCCCAAGGAAGGGCCTGAGCCCGGAAGAACGAAACTATCACCATTGTCCCCTCCCGCTCCCGCCCCCGCCCACACATATAACGTCACAATCTAGCGACCAGGGTGCCCAGCCCCGGTGAACACCTAAGGCTCCGCCTCCCACCTTAACAAGAGCAACCAGAGACAGGGAAAGACATAAGACATGTATCCAATAGAACAGATCAGTCCCCCAGGACTCATCCTTTTGAGCGACCAAGAAATAGCCAATCTATCAGGTGCACAGTTCAAAAATACTGGTGATCAGAAAGCTCACAGAATTGGTTGATTTTGGGCGCAATTTAGATGAAAGGATGCAGGTTACCATAAAAGAGATGCAGGAAGATACGCGGAGGAGAGCCAATAGTGAAAGGAAGGAATCTGAGTCTCAAAACAATACAGTGGACCAGAAGGAAGATAGAATCAACCAAGCAGGAAAGCATGATGAAATAAGAATTCAAAAAATCGAGGAAAAGCTTAAGAGCATCCAGGACACCTTTAAACGTTCCAACATCCGAATTATAGGGGTACCAGAACGGGGAGGAGAAAAGCAACAGACTGAGCACATATTTGAACAAATAATAAAGGAGAACTTCCCCAATCTGGCAGAGGGAACAGTCTTCCAAGAAATCCAAGAAGCTCAGAGAGCCCCAAAGAAGTTATATCCAAGAAGAAACACACCAAGGCACATCATCATTACATTAGCCAAGGTAAAAACAAAGGAGAGAATCCTAGAAGCAGCAAGAGATAAGGGGACAGTCACCTACAAAGGAGTTCCCACCAGACTGTCAGCTGACTTCTCCAAAGAGACCTTACAGGAAAGAAGGGGCTAGAAATAAATATTCCAAGTCATGAAAGACAAGGACCTCCATCCCAGATTGCTCTATCCAGCAAAGCTCTCATTTAGAATGGAAGGGAAGATAAAGTGCTTTTCAGATAAGGCCAAGTTAAAGGAGTTCATTATCACCAAGCCCTTATTTTATGAAATGCTAACGGGACTTATCTAAGAAAAGAAGATAAACAAAAGACATGTGTAAGTAAAAGGACAGCAAACTCACAATTATTAACAACCACACCTAAAGCAAAACCAAAAGAAACCAAGTAAACAACTAGAACAGGAACAGAACCACAGAAATGGAGGGCACATGGAGGGCTAGCAGCAGGGGGGTGGGAGGAGGAGAGAGGGGGAAAAGGTACAGAGAATAAGTAGCATAGAATGTAGGTTGATAATAGACAGGGGGAGGGCAAGAATAGTACGGGAAATGCAGAAGCTAAAGAACTCGTAAGAATGACACATGGACATGAACTAAAGGGGGGGATATGGGTGGGAGAGGGGGTACAGGGTGGAGGGGAGAGAAGGGGGGAAATGGGACAACTGTAATAGCAAATCAATAAAATACATTAAAAAACAAAAACAAAAACATGGGAGGGATTCTGAGTGAGAAGCTCTGAAACACAAGTTGATGTTGGCCCTGGAGAAGTTACTCTTTGAATTCTGGTTTCTGGAAATGTACAACACATATAATAATCACCTCAAAGAATTGGTATCATCAAATCAGAGACTGTATTTACAAGAACATAAACTGGTTCTGAATTAGATGTAATTTATTTTTTCATGTTTAGAACTAAAAAGAAAAGATGGGAGTGACAACTCAAAAACTGGCAGGCGTGAAGGAATGGCCTTTTGGATCTATGACACCTTTCATTGCAGAAATAGGGTAGGAGCTAGAAGAAAACGGAAGGATAGAGAAGCACGTGAGAAGGATGTATGAATAGGGTGATTAAGATGCAGGTTAGATTAACACAAGAAGGAAAGAAAAAGAGACAGTATAAAGAAACAAGTTCAGAAATTACAGAAGGAAGCAGGGAGCTCACTCAAGGATAAGAGAAAGGTTAGAATGGCTGCTATGAAAAACACTAAAGGAAGTTGAAAAGAGTAGAATTTGGATGCTTCTGATAGCATCATCACTGTTACATACACCAAAATTAGGATGAATTTAAGTAGAATGGCATTCAATAGCACATTTCTTTTTAAAGACCGGAACCCAGCATACATAGAGGAGTAAAAATGAATACCCTCTTTTAGAAAGTCAACTGTGACTTAACTGTCTTCCATGGCCTCACCTGGACCTTCCAATCTACTGCCAGATAGGAACCTCACATTTTCTCTTATGCCAGAAATAAGACAGAGGAAAATGATGCCTCTGGTGGATGCTATGTATTTATTCCTGTCATTTCTGGCAGCTTCAACTACTTTTAAATTTTGTAAATAAGTTAATATGTACAAATGAACTCCAGGAGTACTGAGTAAGCTAAGCATTGTATATAAGCTTCACAATTCAATGTCTTGGGATAAAGAATTTCTCCACGAGTTAATCAACAGAGCTAGACTAGATGACTTCTTAAGGTGTACCAACTCTGACATCAGCACTGTTTGGACAATGAGGAATTTACCTTCCTGTTCCTCTTCAGTGTCACTTTCTAGAAATCGGGAGTCCATGCGAAATCTATCATCAGTGCCAAAGTGAGACTGCAAATCCATGAGCTACAAAGACAAAATACACAATTGATAGCCATATTCTCAAGAAATTGCTTCTCAAAAAGACCCTCCAAGTGTACTCCCTGCACTCTGAAATTCGTTATTGTTTGTATAACCTCACCCACCCATGAAGCAGTCAGAACAAATAACTGAGAATTTACTCCCAAAATAAACTTTTAAACCCAGGAGTGCAGGTCAAGGTCTTCCTGAACTTACCTAGATTTAAGGACTATGTCGAAAAATATGATCATATTTCAAGTTTTATCATTTTCAAACTTTACTGACCTTTTTTCCAGCTCTACCCTCAAACTGAGGTTTAATTTTGAACCTACTACTGTCATCTTCAGAATCATATTCCTTCTCATCGCTGTCCAATAGCTTCCCAGATGCTCTATTCAAGAATTCCTGTTATGTAGATGAAGACAGAAGCGTTTATTAAAAACTGAGGCAATCAGTGTTTTCTTTATTATGTAATCTTGCCTCTCACATTTAAGAACCAACAACCCAGATGCATCTCCCAGGAAAGGGCAAATGGTAGTTAGAATGGAAACTCTTGACTCAAGAGATATCTACTTGGTCTTTCAGGCCACTAGTGCAGAGACACCCGATGCAGCCTGAAGGGGGTGTGAGGGAAAAGGGGAGAGCTGTTATATACGTGTGAACAGTTCACCAGGATTTCCCTAATATTGATGTCACTGTGTAGATGACATGAAGGTGAGGCTCCTGTGGGAAACAATCTCCAAGGTCCCTGTAGCCTGTTTGTGATGGACTGGGGGGCCCTGAGTTTCACTGTGGCTCCCAGTGGATTTTATATTGAGCCTGGCAGTTGTGTGGAGATCTTGGTATGCAAACGACAGAAACAGATCTGCAGAAATAGAGGAATACCCACACAAGACACCCTGAATTTCTTACTTTTACTGGTTTCTCTATCAGACAGCTTTGCTCCTGAGTGGATATCTTCTCTGTCTCACTTTCACTGTCAGAACCAAAGATGATGTGCGTTGGCTTGTCCTCTGGATGACCATCCTAGAGCAGTCATCAAAGGCATCACATCTTAAGACAACCCCTCATCTCCATTCCTTCTCTGGTCTACTTCCCATCCTTCCTCCCAAAAGCTGTCCCTGGTTCCAGATTTGCCTCATTCAATTTGTTGTTCATCATGGCCTAAATGTTCTTTCCCAAACAGAATTTGGCAAACTTTTCTGCTAAGGGCCAGAGAGTAACTATTTTAGGCTCCTGTGGTCTCAGTCCTGTAATTCCTTTTTTAAAAATGCCTTAGAAACGTAAAAAACATTCTTAGCTTGGAGGCTCTACCAACATAGGCTGTGGGCTACATGGCCTATGAGCTGCAGTTTGTCAACTTCTATTCCAATATATATACAACTAATCTTCATTCCTTTGCTTAAAGTTCTTCAGTTTTTTCAGTCTTAAAAATAAAGTCCAACCTCGGTAGTCTCTTCACAACCCACATTTATTTCTCTAGACTCATTTCTTCCACCTCATACTCTACATATTTCAGTCATACTGACTGCAAATACTCCCTTGTGCATAAATTGCTCCTTCTTCAGAAATACCTTTCTTTTCCCTTGCTACCCTTTCACCTCTGCCTAACGAGTTTATACTGATCTTCTTACTAGACTCAGTCCAGGCTGAAGAAATCCCCTACCACCATCATCTGGACCAACTTGGTGCCTCCTAGGCACTTCCAGGGCACACAGGCACACTTCTCTCTTAGCCTGTGGAACTCAACTGCCCTTCTGCTCACCACACTATGAGCTAATGACCACATGATACAGGGACCATGATCTTGAACTCATTCTATAAAGGTAGTACTTACAGTGAAGGTGTTGAAAGAATAAAGGCTCATTATAGTAAATCTTGGCAAGATATAAATTACTTGGAAGGTGATTTACATCCCAAGTAACTGGGAAGTAAATTACTTGGGAAGTAATTTCAGACATATTAGGACACATTACTTAACTATACCAGTCCTAGTTTCTAAAAGAGAGTGAACCCTGAAAAAAAACAAAACAAAACAAAAAAAAAACCCCACACAAAAAAACAAATAAAAAATGTTTTCCTAATAGTTTAATCTCACTTCTGTGAAGATATACTAAAAATATATGGTGAAAAAAGTTTCTAACTCAAGGACATAAAACATAAAACTGGTGGGTGCTAAGATACTGACCTCTTAAGGGCCATGCCTACCTTCAATGGAAAGAAAAGGATACAATTTTAGAGTTCTTGTTAAACCAGAGACTGAAAGTATACTCACCAAATTTGCCAGGGCATTATGAACCAGTTTCTTTTGTACTTCTTTTGCTTTCTTCCTTGCCTCTAAGGCTGCCAAACGTTTCTGATTATCTTCAGCTTGCTTGTCCTTAGCATTAACATCTGATGAACTCTCAACGGAAAGTGGGAAGTCAGTTTCATTTCCCTGAGTGTCCATCCTGGAGGAAACCTCTGGAGACTTCTCAGGGACTACATGGCTGCTCAGGTCAGGCCCCTTTTCAGATACCTCTCCTGTTTTTGTGGACCTGTGGCAACAGTCTTCCTCAAAGCCTTTCCTGGGAGTCTCTGCACCAAGGCTTACGTATTTTTTATCTTTTAATGTCAACAGACTACAACTAGGAATTCTACTTCCCTTATCTGAACGGCTAGGGGACACCACTTTGTAATTTTGGCTCTTAAAAATGAACTGCCTCTTTTGAGGCTGAATATAATTTGGATCATCTGCTTTCTTTGCACATTGAAAAGGAGTTAGCTTTCCTGATGGGATATTTTCCATGGACATGCTAGTGAGATCCTGAAGTTTCAAGGAATTCTGATTTTTATTAATATTGCCAGAGGCAACATTTTCTTTCATAGATTTTTTCACCAATTCCTTCCCATAGAGACAACCTATTCCCTTGAATGCCTGGAATTTTAGCTTTAAGTTGTTTTCATTTGATTTCTGTTTTCCAGCGGTATTCTCTTCTCCTTCTAAAAGGGAAGCCACAATCTCTTCAGGATAAATACACTGTTTACTTCTGTGGAGGCTACCAGAAGTCCTGTGGTTTTCTGAGGCTCTGTCAGACTTGGAGGTGGTTTCCAAGCCATCACTCTTAGTATCTTCTTTTGGAGCCTTCAGGTCACTGCCAGCCAACTGTCCCAAGTCAGCTAAAGTAAAAGTCACATGGAGAGAGTTTTTCATCATGGCGTTATACTCGTCTTCCTCAGAGTTTGCTGATTCTGACACACAATCAGCATCCTCACTGCTAATGGACTTGGACAGAGATTCACAACTAAGATGCTTAACTCTACTGTTGACAGCCAGTTGTATGTTGTTTTTTCTTTTTTGTTCTTTAATACAATGATCAGAAAGCTCACAGTTTTTTCTATGTTTCAAAGTTTTCTTATACAGAGACTTTTCCATTTGTGAAAATTCTATATTATTTTTTATTTTACTGACTTTTTTCATTGCAACATCATCTGTATCTCCTGAATCATAGTCACAATTATTACCCACAACATTACCTTCACTATCAAGGTGAGAGACATTATTTTTGATGCCTGAATATGTTAAAGAACAACGCTTTTGAACATTTGATTTGAAATCATTTTTTACAACTTCAAAGGGATCATTTTCAGATTCATTTACTGAGGAACATGAAGTTCTCCCAAAGTTTTCCTCTCTTGCAATCATTAGTCTTAATCCATCTTCAAATTCAGTATCATCATCACATGAGCTATTTTTGATTCTTTTAAGTTTTTGACTATCAGAGTCAGATACATGGGGTGACTTAGGAGTAATGGGATCCTTACATATTTCTTGAGCAGTCTGTTGCAGTGTTAAGTGTGGGTTCTTTATTATTACTCTATGGTGTCTTGATCTCATAGCCAGAGATGCAGAGGGGCTCTCATCCTCCCGCACTTTTATTATCTTGCTGGGAGGGCAGTGAAAGTCAGAAAATTTCCCTTGTCGTTTCTTACTCATAGGATCATTCCCTCCTTCCAACTTCCAAGTGAGACTGGATATAGGAATGGCACTTGTGAAATCTTCCCCTATTTTTTTTAAGTTGTGGCAGTATTTTGATGGATCATACTTTATAATGTTTCCAAAAGTCAAGGAACAAAATAGAGGCACTAGGTTTTAGGAAAACCTGTCAATCTGGTGGAACAAAAGGAATACTTTTTCATCTTACTCTTAGTTTCCTATCCCAACAAAATGAGGACTTCACTGGGTGACTTCACATTCTCTGGAATTAAACATTCTATCTAGAGTTAAAACAAAGCACCATCACTAATAACTGGAAGAAAATAATTGGGAGGTAAAATTAAGCACCATCACTATTAATCAGCAGAATATCTACTTGAATAGACATTACAGCAAATAAATTCATATTACGTTCCAGATGCAGAGATCCAAAAACTGTTTTCTGTAAACCTGAGAAATCCACCCACTGAGCTGTTGCCATAAAGCAGAGTATAGAGGGGCACTCAAAGGGGCACAGCTAGACACTGCATGCCCTTGGGTCTCAAATACTTTGGTATTTCTGCCTTCTTCATGCTGGCTTGTCCTAGCTCTGATTCTCCTCCCTCAATAACATCCATTTTACATCTACTCACTTTCTGCAGGGTGTTTTCTAGGTCTTTATTAGAAAGGTAATAATTCTTTATTAAGGCATGTTTTGTTGCTAATATTATCCAGATTCTAGTTAGTGTCAATGTGCTATGATGACTGTTGACATTTGCTGATTTTGTAAAACATATGAACAGGCAATAATAAGTTGCTTTAAGTTATCACTTCCAAAAAGTGCCCATGGTTTCTCAGCTTCCCACTTCCTTTCATTATCCCCTTCTTTGCTCTTAGTGGCTGCCATTGGTAGGAAACCAGAAGGTAAAGAGAAAGAAAAGAGTCACTATTTCCCTGATTTTTTGTGCCACTGGCAGGGAGGACAACAGCAGCACCTGTGGCTAGAGCTTCAGTGACCTCAGTGGCATAGTAACCATAAGCAATGAGGGCACACCTTTCTCCTTCTTTAACTCCAGAAGGTAGCTGTTTGCTTGGGTTACTGATCTCTGGGCAGTCTGATATTCAGCTTGCAGATCCTCCAGGATATTTAAAACACACTGGATATATTACATCCTCTCTGTTTGAAATACCTGGAATTGCTTCTGCTTCCCTGACACATACTATAAAAGCTAAAGGATACACAAGTTATACCCTTTGCCCAGAAGTTCATAACATTAGGAATTTGAGGTCTTAAGACAATCTGACTGCATTTCCTCAAGGGAACAGGCATCTGCATTTGCTCATTCTGGGTTCTATACTATTTCTCTACCCACCATTCCCATGCTTGTCTACATGTTTTAATCTACTATTTTCCTCTCTCCTGGACTCATTCCTATTACTTTTCTAGTAATGTGAAACCTACTCCACTATCTCCAAAGCTTTCTTTAACAACAGTCCCATGTTCCTTTGCCCTACTTTACCTCTTTTTTGACATGGCTTTGAATCCATGTCAAATGAAAGGAAGGGTTTATAAATTAATAAGTGAAAAGGCTTCTTTGACAATCATCATTTGTATCATATAGTTGTATAAGAACTCATTACATTATCTAATTCTCTTAATTGTTCTATTCTTTTAGGTAGTAAGGTCTTACCTTGGCTAGAAGTTGGGAACAAAAACCGCTTAAATAAACATTTCAAGATTTCCTGACAGAGGCAGGAAAATTCTAAAGGTAGGATATAAACTTTTACAATTAGCCAAAACTGTACTAAATAATAATTACTCTGAAAACCCAATTGCAAAGGATATTTTACGTTTATGTTGATTCTTTAGGTGAAGAACAGGTAAGACTCTTCCAAATTTACTCACAACCCAATTCTTAAAAAAGAAAAAAAGTATTTACTATATATGTCACAAATGAAAAAGATTAACCACTTTTTATAAATATAACTTTAAAAAATTGAACTCACACTCAGTCATGATTACTGTTGGGTTTTAGTTTTCTGATAACGAAACATGAGTTCTCAAAAAAAGCGTATGAAGAAAGAAAAAAGAAAGAAGGAAAATTGGGGTAGCTATCAATCCCATATCAACCATGTAGGATACTTGACAAAAAATACCAGTTGTTAGTGATACCAGCAGCATGGCAGTATGAGGAACCCCCTTAAAGTTATAACAAGTTGGACACCCAAAATTCAACAAAGGACTTTAAGATACGAACACCTTAGAGGGATCCATGCATTGAGACATCTGAAGGTGGGCATATCAGAGTGAGCAGGGGAAGAAGGGTTGGGGACAGAGATAAAAGTGGCAGGCACAGTCTGGTGTTCACTGTGGACAAAATGGACACGACAGCAAGGAAGGGTTGGGTATCCACTGTGACACCACTAGTGGACAGAATGGAGGGGCAGAGGCAGCAATTGGGCCTGGGTGGCAGGTACACACTGAAGCTGAGCCCAGGGTCACAGCAGAGAAGCAGTGCAAAGGGCTGTAGTATTCCACAAGCTGCTAACACCAGAAAAAGAAAGCAGCAGTTATGGGAATCCCTCCCCACCAATCCTCCTGTGGCTTGCCCAGTATTATAACCCTCACTTGGCAGATCACGAAAAAGCAAAAGCAATTTTCAAAAACTAAAAGGTCTGTATACATTACAACCTAAGCCAATGGAAAGAAAAGTCTGAGACATGTGAAGCCATATCTGTTCACCACCCCTCAACTCATCTATCATGGCAGAGCCTGGTATAGGCAGCTGAAACACCAGATATGGCAGTGTAGCTGGCAGCTTACGACTGCAGGAGAGTAGCACTGAAAGACACAGACCAGCAGACCTATAGCATGCTACGTATCACCATGGGAGTGGTACCCTGAGACTGAGGAGATTGGGTTGTAAAAAGGATGCCCACCTCCTTGTAGGATATGGGGTGATTTCCCTAACTGAGGAGACACCAACCCACAGAGATCAAGAAAGTCCCAGTAGTACAGGTAGGAGACTTGTATTTCACAAGTCTCTTGTGCTTTGGCACTACCTACTGTTAAAAAAAAAAAAAAAAAAAAAGAAAGATCTTCACTCACCAACATGTGAAACCAGTGATTTTTCAACCACTGTGCTGCAAGAATTTTAAAAACATGCAATACTTGACTATTTACTCAGGGGCACTGATCTCTTTTCCCATACACTGTCAAAACAAACAAACAAACAAACAAAAAACCAAACCCAGTAACAAAAAACAAACCAAACCGCAGCAAAACAACAATAATTGTCCAACGTGAATGCCTTGAGGTCATATAATACAGTTTCATCTTATTGGGTGTTGTTGCATAAAAAGGTTGCGTTATATTGGTTAATTCTTGGTACTAGATATCCTTATCTTCAAGTATAGGCACCTGATTTTCTTTTTAAGATTTTATTTATTTATTTTTAGAGAGATGGGGAGGGCAAGAGAGAAATAATCAGTTGCCTCTTGCGTATCCCCAACTGGCCACCTGGCCTTCAACCCAGGCATGTGCCCTGACCCGAAATAGAACCAGGGACATTTTGGTTCGCAGGCTCCTGCTCAGCTCACTGAGCCACCCGAGCCAGGGTGGCACCCGATTTAAAAACAAAAAAACAACAAACTTCACCTGAGGGTATGTTTTTATTGATTTTAGAGAGAGAGCAAGGAGGAGGGAGAGGGAGAGAGGGAGGGAGAGGAAAAGAAACATCGATGGGTTGCCTCTCATACTTGTCCTTACTGGGGGTCAACCTGTAAGCTAGGTATGTGTACTGACCAGGAATTCAATCTGCAACTTTTTTGGTACACAAGACAATACTCCAATCAACTGAGACACCCAGCCAAAGCTAGGCACCAGATTTTTTAAAAAGTCACATTGGAGCAACAAGGGTAGATAATTACCATTATTTGTGTTGTAAATCAGTCAAAATTATACATATTTTTTTTGCTCAAATCAGCAAAAAATGTATTTTTTTGGTGTGTCACAGAATTTAATTATTTGTGTGCTATGACACAGAAATGGTTGCAAACCACTGTGCTAAACAATAGAGTCAATACTTAAAAAAGAGATTAAATTCCCACAAATGCTCAGTTAAAGAAATAATGCATCGAGCAAAATGAATAACCATGGTAACAAAAAATTCAGAAAGAAAATGAAAAATATGCAGAAAATAAAGACAAGGAAGACAGTGATTAAAATGACAGAATTCAAGATTACAGTACTGAAACAATTCAACAAGATACAAGAAATTTCAAAAAATTAGTTCAACAAGTTCAGGAATAAAAATCAATGAACAAAAGAAGTACTTTACAAAAAAATTGAAACTTTCAATAAAAAACAAACAGCAATTCTGGCTGAAAAGCTCAATGAAAGAGATGAAGAATGAATTAGCAAACTTGGAAAATAGAGCAGACCAGCTGGAGGAGAGTCAGTAACACTGAAGATAGAAATCTAGAAATGACTCAGGTGGAAGAAGAGATTCAAGAGTAAAAAAATTTAAAGATTACCCTGGCTGGTATGGCTCAGAGGATAGAGTGCCAGCCTGCGAACCAAAGGGTTGCCAGTTTGATTCCTAGTCAGGGCACATAACTAGGTTGCAGGCCAGGTCCTCATTAGGGGGCGTGTGACAGGCAACTGCACACTGATGTTTCTCTCCCCCTTTTTCTCCCTCCATTCCCCTTTTTCTAAAAATAAATAAAATATTTAAAAAAATTTAAAGAACTCCACAAAAATAATCTAATTCCATTAGATTATTCCATTAGATTACAGAGAGCACAATATAAGAGTAATGGACAGACCAGAAGAGAGGGAAAAGAGAACAATGAGCTTATTCACAAGAAAAATCAACAAGAACTTCCTATATAATGGGAAAAACTGGACATTCAATCTAAGAAGCTTATAAACCACCTAATTTTCTCAAATCAAAAAGGCCTTCTCAAATGCACATGAAAGCTGACAAAAATTTGTTAAAGAAGAAACAAAGCTTGAGGTTGCCAGGGTAAAGATAGTAACCTATGAAATAAACTCCATTAAGTTACCATCCAATTTTTCAGCAAAAACTCTATAAACTTGGAGAGAGTGGTATCAAATATTCAAAATATGTAAAGAGAAACATCACCATGCAAGAATAATACATCTAGCAAAATTATCCTTTACATATAAAAAAGTGTTCTTCCAGACAAACAGAAGCTGAGGAAATTTCCCTTAAGACCTGCATTTACAAGAAATGGTGAAAGGTGCCCTTCTACCTGAAACAAAGACAAATAAAACTGAGTAAGATGATTAACAGAGAAAAACCAAAACATTTCAATTCTTGTTCAGAATAGGGTATTAAACATTTAAATATAACAAAGGTTAAAGGAGGTAAAATCATTTTAGAATAACAAGATAAATAGGTACTGCAATGGGAAATGGACCCACAGCATAGAAGATAATCTGTGACAACAGAAACATAAAAGGGGATGGGGGAAGGACTGATCTTGCACAGGTAAATTGAGATGAGGTGCAATCACAAGAAAAAAAAACTGTTGTACAATCAAACTTTTTTTTTTTTTTTTGCATAAACCTAATAGTAACCACCACTAAACAAAAATCTAGAACTGAGACACATAACATAAGAAAAAAGAAACAGCCCTGGCTGGTGTGGCTCAGTTTGGTTGGAGTATCATCCCATAGACCAAAAGGCTGGGGATTCAATTTCAGGTTGGGGCATGAATGGGAGGCAACCAATTGATGTTTCTGTCTCTCTCTCTCCCCCCACCCCAAACTCTTCCCCTCTCTCTAAAATCAATAAACGTATTTAAAAAAAAGAAAAGAGGAAAAAATCGTAAAATACCACCAAACTGAAATAATAGACAGCAACACAAGGGAAAAAAATAGTGAAAGACACAGAGCTACCAAAAAACAAAAGATAAAATGGCTATTGCTACCTTCAAGAGACACACCTCAGCTACAAAGACAAACATAGCGAAGGGGTAAAATATGATATTCCAAGCAAGTTGCATTCCCAGAAAAGTTGGTGTAGCCATACTTAAAAGAGACAAAATAGACTTCAAAATTAAAAAAGGTAACAAGAGACAATGATGGACATTTTATAATGATAAAGGAGGCAATACATCAAGAAGACGTAACACCAATATACTATATTTCACCATGTATAATGTGCTCTGGTGTAAACATTTACGATGTTTTTGTGCACGTTACACACAGGATTATACCAATTACTATACCCATGGTATGTAATCATGTAATGGGTATGTAACTCACATATAATGCACATCTTTATTCCCTCAGCAATTTGGGCAGAAAAATACACATTTTACATGGCAAAATACAGTATATGCACCCAACCTAGGAGCATCTAAATACATAAAGCAATTAACAGAAAGGGAGAAACTGACAAAAATACAAGTATAGTAGGGAACATAAATACACATTGACAGTAATACACAGACCATCCAAACAAAAACATTAATAATGAGCCCTGGCTGGTGCAGCTCAGTGGATTGAGCATGGACCTGCGAACCAAAGCATCGCCAGTTTGAGTCCCAGTCAGGGCACATGTCTGTGCTGCAGACCAAGTCCCCAGTAGGGGGCGCTCAAGAGGCAACCATACACTGATGTTTCTATCCCTTTTTCCTTCCTTTCCCCTCTCTATAAAAATAAATAAATAAAATTTTTAAAATGAAATAAAATAAAGCATTAATAATGAGAACTATAACAGCATAAACAATAACAAAAAAATCAACAAGGAAATATTAGTCTTAAATGAAACATTAGACCAAATAGACATCATCAATATTTATAGAGCTTCCACATCAAATACAAGATAACACATTCTTCTCTAATGCATATGGAATATTCAAGGATAGTCCCTATGTTGGTGTACAGAACTAGCCTTAAAAATTTAATAAAATTAAAATCATATTAAGCAAATTCACTGACCACAATGCTTTGAAATTGTAAATCAACTGGAAAAAGCTTAAAAAAGTACAAATGTGAAGATTAAATAGCATGCTGCTAAACAACAATGGGGTCAAAGAAAAAATAAAATCAGATCAAATGATACATAGAAGCAAATGAAAGTGACAATACAACATATCAAAATTTGGGGGATGCAGCAAAAGCAGTAATAACAGGTAAATGTACAGCATTACAAGGCAACCTCAATAAATAAGAAAAATCTAAACCACCTAACATTCCTCCTTAAAGACATAGAAAAAAGAGAATAAAACCTAAAGTCAGCAGGACAAAAGAAATTATAAAAATTAATGCAGAATTAAATAAAATACAGAAAAAGAACAATAGAAAAAATTAATGCAAGAAAAAGCTGGTTCTTTAAAAAAAATATATACGATATACATTTGAAAAGACTCAAAATCAGAAATGAAAACTGAGAAGTTACAATGGGCATCAAGAAGTACAATGGATTACAGGTTATACACCATCAAATACAATAACCCACAAGAAATGGAGTATTCCTTAAAAATAAATATAACCTTCCTACACTGACCAAGAAGGACTGGAAAATCTAAATAGACCAATCAACATTAAAGAAATTGAAAGTCATCAAAAACCTCCCCAAAAATAAAAGTCCAGGACCAGATGTCTTCATTATTGAATTCCACCAAATATTCAAAGATTTGATACCTATCCTTTTCAAATTCTTTCAAAAAATTGAGGAAGAAGCAATACTTCCAAACACATTTTATGAGGCCATCATAACCCTGATGCCAAATGCTGGCACTGGTAACACACACACAAAAATTACAGACCAATATCTCTGATGAATACATATGCAAAAATCCTGAACAAGATACTAGCAAACAGAACACAACAGCACATTAAAAACATAAAGTATACATCATGATCAAGTGGGGTTCATTTCAGGGGCCTAAGGATGGTTCAACATATGCAAATTGACCAAGTAATATACCACATTAACAAGTGATGGATAAAAATCATATGATTATATCATAGATGCAGAAAAAGATTTGACAAGAAAACAACATCCATTTATGCGTAAAACATTCAATAAAATAGGTACAGAAGGAAGGTACTTCATAAAATAAAGGCCAAACTCCTCAGCTAATTTCACACTGAATAGTGAAAAACTGAAAGCTTTTCCTGTAAGATCAGAAAAAGACAAGAATGTCCACTCTCACCACTCTTATTCAACACAGTACTGGAAGTCCCAGAAAAAGAAATCAGGCAAAAGAAAGCCATCAAATGCATCCAAATTGGAAATGGAGGTGTAAAATTGTCACTTTTTGCAAATGACATTATTCCATAATAGATAACTCTAAAAAATACCACCAAACAACTATTAGAAACAATATATAAATACAGTAGTTGCAGGATATAAAATCAATGTAGAAAAGTCCATTATGCTCCTGAATACTAACAATGACATATCATTAAAAGTAATGAAGAAAAAAATTCCATTTGAATTTACAAAAAATAGAAAAAAATACCTAGGAATAACTTAATACAGGAAGTGAAGGAACTATTCACTAATAACTATAAAACATTGGTGAAGAAGTTGAAGAAAACACAAAGATATTTAAAGGTATTCCATGAATGGTGGAATATGTTTAACCTGGTTGAAATTGCCCTATTAAAGCAACATACAAATTTAATACAATCCCCATCAAAGTCCCAATGGTAATTTACAAAGACAGAGAACAAAAAAATCATCAAATGTTTGTGAAAACACTAAAGACTCAGAATAGCAAAAGCAATCCTGAGAAAAAAGAACAAAGCTGAAGTTATCATATTCACTGGCTTGAAATTCTTTTATGAAACTACAATCATCAAAATAGCATGGCACTAGCAAAAAACAAAAAAAAAACACAAAAAACCAACAGCAGACCAATGGAATAGAATGACAGCCCAGAAATTAACCCACACATATATGGGCAAACAATTTTCCACAAAGGAAATATATATACTGGATGAAGGACAGCCTCTTTAATAAGTAATACTGGGAAAACTGGAAAGCCACATGCAAAAGAATGAAACTAGACTGCTGTTTGACCACATATACAAAAAGTCTCAAAATTAAATAAAGACTTAAATATATCATCTGAAACAATAAATTACACTGAAAAAATCATAGGCACTGAACTTATGGATCTTGGTCTCAAAGATTTTGTGAATTTGACCCCAGAGGCAAGGAAAGTAAATGGAAAAATGAATGATTGGGACTGTATCAAATTAAAAATATAAAAACAAACAAACAAACAAAACAAAAGGCAACCATCTGAGTAAGAGAAAATATGTGCAAACAATACCTCTGATAGGTTCCGGCCAAGATAGAGGCATAGGTAGATACTCTTTGCCTCCTCTTACAACCAAAAGGACAAACTGAAAAACAAAAAAACCCAGAACTGCCAGAAAATTGAACTGTATGGAAGTCCAACAACCAAGAAGTTAAAAGAAGAAATATTCACCCAGATAGGTAGGTGGGGCAGAGACAAGCAGTTGGGGTGGGGAGGACCTGTGGCAAGGCGGCAGCTGGAGAATTGGGGCAGGGAAGGCAGCAGCTCACAAACCAGGCACTCCAACATTTGCCTGAAGATAACCAGGAAGAACAACTAAGGAGCAAGAGAGACAAACAAGGGATCCAGTGCCAGGAAATAAAGCCTCAAAATCTCTGGCAGTAAAAACTGTGGGGGTTGAGTAGGAGAAACTCCCAGCCTCACAGGAGAGTTCATTGGAGATAGCAATAGGGTCCTAGAACATACACAAAACCACCCACCCAGGAATCAGCAACACAAGCTTTGGCAGAGAGCTGAACAAGCAGCACTGTTTTGTCTCAGACGCCTCCCCCACATATAGCACCACAAAGCAGCAATCTGGTTGGCCCTACCCTGCTGATACCTCAGGCTTTGTTCTTTAATATGTAACAGCTGCACCCAGACCAAAAAAAAAAAAAAAAAAAGGCCCAAATGAAAGAACAGATCAAAGCTCTAGGAAAAATGCTACTAAGCAATGAAGAGATAGCCAATGTGTCAGATGCAGAGCTCCAAACACTGGTAAAGTAAATAGGATGCTCATAGAAATGGTTCAGTATGGTCACCGCATAGAGGGAAAAGTAAAGGCTATGCAAAGTGAAATACAGGAAATTGTATAGGAACCAACAATGATGGGAAAGAAACTGGGACTCAAATCAATGGCTAGGACTAAGAGGAAGAAATAAACATTCAACCGGAACAGAATGAAGAAACAAGAATTCAAAACAATGAGGAAAGGCTTCAGAACCTCTGCAGCAACTTTAAACGTTCTAACATCTGAATCACAGGGGTGCCAGAAGGAGAAGAGGAAGAGCAAGAAATGGAAAACTTAGTTGAAAACACAATGAAGGAGAAATTCCCCAATCTGGCAAAGGAAATAGATTTCCAAGATTTCTAAGAAGTCCAGAGAGTCCCAAAGAAGTTGGACCTAAGGAAGCACACACCAAGGCACATCATAATTACATTACCCAAGATGGAAAGATAAGGAGAGAATCTTTTTTTTTTTTTTTAAAGATTTGCTAGGGGCCATGGCCTACAAGCCAGGCATGTGCCCTGACTGGGAATCGAACCTGCGACACTTTGGTTTGCAGCCCGCGCTCAATCCACTGAGCTACGCCAGCCAGGGATAAGGAGAGAATCTTAAAAGCAGCAAGAAAAAGGAGTCAGTTACCTACAAAGGAGTTCCCATAAGACTACCAGCTGATTTCTCAAAAGAACCCTTGCAGGCAAGAAGGGGCTGGAAAGAAGCATTCGAAGTCATGAAAGGCAAGGACCTATATCCAAGACGACTCTAGCAAAGCTATCATTCAAAGTGCTTCCCAGATAAGGTCCAGTTAAAGGAGTTCATCATAACTGAGCCAATATTATATGAAATGTGAAAGGGACTTATCTAAGAAGAAGATGGCCCTGGTTGGTATGGCTCAGTGGATTGAGTGCCACCTTGAGAACCAAAGCATCACCAGTTCAATTCCCAGTCAGGGCACATGCCTGGGTTCCAGGCCAGGTCCCCAGTAGCAGGTGCACCAGAAGTTACCACAAACTGATGTTTCTCTCCCTTTCTCCCTCCCTTCCCCTCTCTAAAAATAAATAAGTAAAATCTTAAAAAACTATAAAAATAAAATATATTTTTTAAAATGATCAAAATATGAGCAGTAAAAAGACAACAAACTCACAACTATCAACAACTCAATCTAAAAAAGAAAAACAACTAGAACAGGAACAGAATCACAGAAATGGAGATCACATGGAAGGTTATCAGTGGGAAGGGGTGGGGGATAATGGGGATACAGGTACAGGGAATAAGAAGTATAAATGGTAGGTACAAAATGGACAGGGGGAGGTTAAGAGTAGTACAGGAATTGGAGAAGCTGAACAACCTATATGTATGACCTATGGACATGAACTAAGGAGGTGGGGGGATGTGGGTGGTACGTGGGGTGCAGGGAAGTGGGGAATAAAAGGGGAAAATGGGACAACTGTAATAGCATAATTAATAAAATATATTAAAAAAACACAGTATCTCTGATAAAGGGCTCATATCCAAAATATAAATGAACTCATAACCTCAACAACAACAAAAAGACAAACATTACTATCAAAAGAACCTGCAGGGGACCTGAACAGGCACTTTTCCTAAAAAGATACAAACGACCAACAGATATATGAAAAGATGCTCAACTTCATTAGTTATTAAGGAAATGCAAATCAAAACTACAATGAGATAGCACTTCGCATCTCTCAGAATAGCTATTATCAATAAGACAAGTGGTAACCAGTGTTGGAGAGGTTGTGGAAAAAGAGGAAACTTTATTCTCTGCTGGTGGGAACGTAAATTGGTATAGAAACTATGGGAAACAGTATGGAGGTTCCCCAAAACATTAGAAATAGCTATCTTATGACCTTGCAATCCCTCTTCTGGGTACCTATCTGAAAAATTTGAAAATGTGTTCATAAAGATATATATACCCCTATGTTCATTGCAGTATTTTTCATTGTAGCCAATACATGGACACAATCTATGTATCCTTTAATGGGTGACTGGAATAAGAAGTGGTACACATATACAATGGAACACTGCTCGGCCATAAGAAAGAATGAAATATTGCAATTTGGAACACCATGGATGTATCTCGAGAGTATCACACTAAGCAAAATAAATGAGATGCTAAAAATCAAGAACTATATGATTTCCCTCATATATAGGACATAAAATAAAGCAACAAATGAACAAACAAAACAAACAAACTCACAGACACAGACAAGAGTATGAAGGTTATCAGAGAGGAAGAAGGGTGCTGGAGAATGAAGAGAATAAGTAGAGGTCAAAAATATGGTGACAGAAGGAGACTAGACTTTGGTTGGTGAGCACACAATGCAATATATGGATAATGGAGACCTGTCTCCACTTGTTAACCATTTCTGTCTCTGTAAAGTGGAGAACTGTGCTTACCCAACAGTAGTAAATGTACTTTGAAAACCATAAAGCACTATCTATTTAAAAAGCAATTGCTTTGAACATGATGCCCACAGTTAGGGGGTCTCAGGATTCAGTTTTGGGCTAGTCAGGCTACCAGAAGAGACTCACTTTGTGCCCTGGTACTTCTGTCCCTGGCACAGCTTTCATTTGGAAATCCACCACTCCCATCTTTTCTAACAAATTAGTGTTTCCTATTGTTGATTTTTCTTTCTTTGCTTTCGCTTCTTCTCTCTCTTGGGCCAATCTGAATCAAAGAGAAAATATAAAGAAACCAACCACATTATTAGTAGTGCTTTTTGTTTTGTTTTTTAATATTATAATGCTGTTTAACTTTAGAGTGATCATTTAGGGTCTCTCCATTTTCCCTCTCACCTTATGCACTTCTGGCCATTTTATCCTTCCTCAATACCTTCCACTCTTCCTCATAAGGAAGAGGTGTCTTTTAGAGCCCAATCTGCCTAGTCTTGATTATTTCTTGACAGTACCCTCATAATGAAGAGAATACTGAATGCCATCTCAACCGTCTGACTGAAATTGCCCACCTTATTTAGGCCTAAACAGCTATGCTGATCAATCATCACCGGACTCTCCGCTTCTGGTCTGTTTCTTAACATTCCACCATCCAGAATGACTGTCAGATTTATGCTTGTGCAGGCACAGCTGCAGGCACTGATTCAAAGCAGTGGCACTGTGTTCTCACCCTGCTAAGGACTGGGGCCCCAGTCTCTGTAGACAGCAGGCAATGAAGTGTTGCTGAATAAAAGTCTCATTACTATCCTGTTCATAGATATTCCCAGCTAAAGAACAAAACCAAATTCTCATCTGTCTCACCTGACCACTCCCTCAAAACATGCCTCCTGTTTGCCACTTGCCTTAGACCTTATTTTTCCTTGATCTGGAACAATCTTATTAATGATATCTCTCCATCTGCATATTTCAAAAATGTTTCCTCTTTGAAAGTTCTCAAACTTACATCTTTCCTCCCTAAGAATACCTTCAGGATTTTAAAATACTCCAATAGTTATTACAATGCCTTGATCTTAATCACTTGCCTAATTAATCTTATGCCGCTCACACAGGGATTTCCTATTATCTTTATCTTTGTATGACACTAGCACTAAGAGTCAAAAATAGTGTAAGCAACATAGTAGTGTCTATTAAAATTTTAAATATATATAACTCCAAGACACAGTAACTCTTATGGCTGACACAAACCCCACAGGAAATTCTGCATTATGCAGGAGCCATCCTTACAGGTTATTTATTATCATGAAATAGTAAAAATAGTCTATAAATGTCCATCAGTGGGGGATGGCCCACTACACTGTGGGTCAGCTATTTTCTGAAATGGTACTACACAGTCATTACAAAAAAGAGGAAAGATCAACATCGCCACAGAAGATTGTGTTTAAAAAAGATAACACAGGCATATATTTTCACAGCTTAAAATATACATATGCAAATGCATTGCATTGTCTCTTTTGGTGGAGTCTAGGGTCATGAAAAGTCAAAGGTGAGAGGAACTTTAGCTCTGCTTGTGAGGTTTGAATTTGCTAATAGCGTAATAAATTTATTACTCAATAGTTTCAAATCAATTAAGGGAGTATATGAAACCATTTACAAAATAAACACTGTTTAAATTCACATAGACTAAATCTTACCTTTGCAAAAAGCTTTCTTTTGCTAATTGAATTTGTAGTGTTCCACCTTTCCATTTTGTTTTATTTAGAACAGACATACCTATAGAGTAAAGAATTATTACCCAATTACATGGCAATGCAAAATACATTTCAGAATGTGATTTTTCTATTCAGTACATACCAAGGAAAGTAGACTTGTTAATGACAAATATACAGAGAAAACAGAATAAGGAATCTGAGATATGGAGTGAAAGGGCCTAGATACTGATCTCACTTTGACCACTTACTAACGGAACCCTTGAATTCCCTACCTCCCTGTGATTGGAAGATATACTTGAGCCAAATGTGTAAACTACAAAGCAAAAATTTTTGCCATTTGTTTATAAAGTAATTAGAAATTTCTAGTAAATGATTGATATTAGCATTTCTCACACTAAAACTATAAAATATTCATGTAATTTTCCTAAGGGGAATTAGAGGACATTTTGAAATTCTGTAGTACCTCACCTTTTCATGACCTCGTATACTTATTACTATGTAACTTCAAAACTAGCTCCAAGTGAGTAAACTGTGTTTGAACTGCTATGCCCTAGCAGCTGATTTTTCTCAGTATTTGCTATCCGCCTCATTAATAATAACCACTAATAGAGTAGATTGTTGTTAGGTACTATTTTAAAATACAAAGGTACTTTTCAATTTAACCTTCACAGCAATATTCTGAGGAAAGCAATGTCTTTGTCACACATTGGATAAACAAACTGGGGCTTAGAAGTTTAAATTAACTTGCCACAGGTCACACATCAGAGCTGATGTGTTCTTAACCACAACTCATTTGTTATACATACTTTCTCACTTAACAATAGAATTAAAGTTTTGTTTTTGTTTTCTCTCAAATGAAATAAAAAGAATGATAACACTCTTTCTCTATTAGCAGTATCTCTTGCCTTTTCAGCTTCCAAATAACTAGAATACATTACTGCATCAGTGGCAGTATGGGTTATCTCCCCTTTCGTCTTCAATAGAGACTGCAGTTTGCTGTCAGCTTTACTAAACTGATCAATTGAGATTTCATAATTTCAAGAATATGGTCTTATATGGGCATACACTAAATCCAGTCCTCTAACAGCACTCAACCACAAGAAAATAACCTCCCTAAGAAATAAATACACTGGGGAAAGGGATGGGAGTATGGCATAATATCCAGTAGAATATATATAATAGGCAATTTCTATGAAAGTTTTGTCTCTTGTCCAATGTATTTTAGAAAACCATTTTTGAGTAAACTCATTAGCAATGTGCTATTACATATCTGCTGACACCAAATGGTATTAAACTAAACCTGCTGAGTTGTAGGATACCAGAATTCTCTTGATCATGGTTGCCCCTCTGGATGACTTAAAAAGTGGCTGTTGAAATTCAGATTTGGAATGAAGTTTTCCAAGTTACACAGTGACGTAAACTGGCCAATAATATAGAAAACATCTTACATTTTTTCAGGTCTGTTTCTGCTACTCTGATGTTGATATATGCAAAAACTTTCTGTGGGTTTCCTAAAAAAATAGAAAAATAAATTAATTTAAAACTTGATCCAAAGAACAATGTAAAAATGATTCAGTTTCTAAATGTTAAAAACAATGAGCTCTTGGAAACCTACTCTTTCAAAGAAAAACCTTGTTTATTTTTCACTGGACACAAAGATTGCATTTTTCCAAATATGATTATCAAAATATTCCAAAATAATGAGTTACAAAATATCAAGTGGTCAGTTAATTATGTTATGTTGTTATATGTTATGATTCCATGTTAGTGATATTCTACTAAATAGGACACTCAATGAATATTATATGTTAGCTCTGAAAACTGAAAGTTACATGTTTCAGAAATTGCATGTTTTAGAATTTAGATCATTTTTGATTTCAGGAATGTAATTCTGGGCAAGTTCCACAGCATAAGTTTTACCTCCAGGACATAGGGCAGGGTATGCAGGATGGTGCCTTACAATGATACACAAATCACTTTTAATGTTCCTGGCTAACCTTCATCCCTGTAGTTCCTTTATTTTGTGATAACTGACCCAGTTAGATCTGCCTTTAACTACCCATGAAGGACTGTAACGTTACCTTGGTCATCTTTCCGAGTGATGATCTCCACATCAGAAACTTCTCCAAATCTGCTGAACTGATTTTGTAGGTCCAGCTCAGAAACGTTCTGGCCAAGGCCACCCACAAAAAGGCGCTTTGTTTCTCTGTTGGCTTTCATAAAGGCTGCACACAGTGTGTTGTAGTAGGAAAAATAATTTTCTATCTCCAGAAAAGAGTCCTTTCCATTAGTTCTTCTCAAACCTAAAAAAATATTTAAAAAAGAAATGAAACCCAATTCTTCACCTTGAACCTTCTATGCTAAACTGGTCGCCTGAACTTCCACTATTATATTGTTTCTAAATTTTATCCCTGGAGATTATTACGGTCAAGCTCTATATGCACTTTCTCCATGAATCCACTTTGGAACAGCACCTCTACAGATAGACACAGGTATGGCAGGTGCTTTGATGCTTTCCCTCAAATGAGCACAATATTCATTTACTTAGCCACCTTGTTAGACTTTTTTCTTTTATTCACTTACTCACTTTAACAAATCCTGACGGAAATGGAATGTGGCAGGTCAACATGCTAAAGGATTAAAAAAAGAAGGCGCTCCATTCTGGTGTCCTCACAGCCATGTGAGAAGTAAAGGATGCAATTACAGCACTGTCACAAGAGGAATGCCTGCAAAGTGCTGTTCAGGCAGAGAGAGCAACCGATATCATCGCTAATACAGACTTGTTTTTTTGTTTGTTTTTACTATGTGCCAGCATTGTTTGACAGTTTGCCTGCATCTCATTTTTCAGATGAAAAGGAGATGAAGTTACTTTCCTAATGCCATCCAGAGAATTACCAAAGCCAGAATTACAAACCAGGTCTAATTTAAGAATCTTTAATGTATAACTACACCAGGAAAATTGCTGGATTAGAAGGGGCTCGGGAAAACTCTTCCAGAGGTACTAAACTTGGAAGCCCTTTATGAGATCTCTAATCTCGTTTAGCACCCACAAGCACCCAATACCACACCCTGCTTTTCCCAAAGAGCTGAGATTCCTCCCAGTCTACATCCCAAAACAGCTCTCAGAAACCCAACGCATGCCTCGTGTTCTGGGCAAGAGGCACACCGTACATCTCCCTGGTAGACTCCCCTGTCCGCAACCTACCCACCCCAGCCTTCTTCCCCCTGAAGACCCAAAGACAAGAAGGGACAGAGGAGGCCAAATGGCCCCATCAATTCCCATTCTCTAAAACCGCTGCTCACCACCACGTCTCTCCACCAGCGCCGCTTCCACCCCTAACTTCTAGTCACGTGTCTCACTAGGCGTAATCTCTATTCCTTCCTACTCGATTTCCAACCCAGCCTCCTAAGGTTCCGTTACCACATTCAGCTCCCTAGAGCTCTTTATTTCGTTTCTCACCCAGGATACTGCGATGTCTCCACCATTGAACACCCTAAAAGGACCCAAACCATAATTCTATAATTTCTACTTAAGAGGGTTAGTTATTGCCATTTACCCACATCTAGACTAGGTCTGCATAAGCGAGGCGAAAATTACGAGAACCTTCACACGGTGCCGGAAGCTACTCTTTCCTGAAGTACGCATCCGGGCCGTCCCAAACTTCACAAGCGTAGGTTGGGCTGTTGTGCCCTTTGGCTTCGGGTTGGAGCGAACTTACTCTCTCCAAGCATAGGGACTGCTGGGGAACAGTTTGTCAGCATGTTAAAGAACAGAAACGAGCTCAGGATACTTTGCAAGGTATGGTTGTACTCACTGACGATGCTTATACTCCCTTGCCTCCCCACGGAACTCCTGGGATGGTCCGCCCCAGGAGCGCGCGAGACTTTAAGTGCCGGGCGTAGCACCGGTTCGGTTCGCCGGGCGAATTTCTGCTAGAGCAGCCGTATGGACCCTATGGAGGCGGAGGTCCACGCCTTAGAAGCGGAGATCGCGGCCCTGAAGCTGTTGTGGGAGGAGCTGCTGGCGCCGGCGGAACTCAGCGCTTCAGTCCAGTACGTGGCGGTCCTCAGGTCCTGTGGGTCGGCAGAATGTCTCTCGGGCGGTCCGAACCTCCCTGCAGAAGTTTCCGAAGGACCAAACGTGGGCAGAAACGCAAATCTGTGATAACGGTCTAGGATGATAAGTCCTTGTGGAGACCCAGTTAGTTATGAGCGTGTGGCAACGTGCTAACTTGTTTAAATTGCACCGCTCTAAGGGAAGTAGGGGAAGTGCCTGTCTAAAGGACAACAGAGCGGTTTTGCACTAACAGGCAGGGATAAATGAAGAGAACTATCTGCCACAGAGCGGTGGTATCTTAACGTCTTTGTTACTTCGTAATAGGGCCCATCGATTACTTAGTGCCAGATTGAGAAAGGCAGGCAAAGATCTTTCTTTATGTGCATCATCTCTTTTAGTACCTATGACAATCCTCTAAGGTAGGTGCTATTTTTAATCCTGTCTTAAAGTTAAGGAACCTGAGGCTCAGTGAGGTTTCCGTAAGTTGCTTGCCCAAGGTCTCGGAGAAAGTAACCCAAGAGTCTATCTTTAAAGCCCAGGCACTTTGTTTACCTGGAGGGGGGGAGAAAGGGTCTATGTACCTATTGACTCAAACTTGTAAGCTACCCTAAAGCAGAGACTATCTTCGTTTTTTTCAGTCAAAGACTAATTTGACAGGTACAAAGAGAACGAGGTTTTCCTGAGCTAACGGGGCAAGAAAATGAGGGGTTCTAAAGAAGATGTTTGCATGCACGTTGGATGAGGTCATGAAGTTGTAGAAGAAGCTGTAACTGGTGAAAGGGAGAGGGAAGCAGGTGAACAGGGAACAGATATGTTCCTCCACAAGTGCAGGTGCTATTTCAGGGGTACTCCACAGATTGGAAGCAGTTGTATTACTTGGGAGTTGGACAGAAATACAGATTTGGCTTCACCTCCACCCACTAAGTCAGAATTTGCACTCTTAAGAAGCTCCCCACACTATTTTGTGCACATTTGAAAATTTGAGAAGTGCTGCATTATACTGTGGGGAAAAATTTTGTTGCTCTAACTGGCCACAAGATGTTATTAAACCAGAACAGTATGTAGACTGTTATTGTAATCTGGGCCTTCTCAATGATCAAGTTGGGAAAGTTGGAAGAGTCCAAATTATGGATGACATTAAATATTAGTTCAGGGCATTCAGATTTAATGTGAGGTTTCTTTTCACTATGGTGTAGAAGGAAGATTGGGATCTGTGTACCAAGTTTCTTTGTTCTTTATTTGTGGTGAAATACCATAGATTTTATCACCTTAACCATTTATAAGTGGGCAGATCAGTGATGTTACATACATTCATAATACTGTGCAATCATCACCACCATCTGTATAATTTTTCATCTTGTAAAACTGAAACTATACCCTTCAAACCACATTCCCCACTTTCCTTAGCCTCTGACAACCACTATTCTCCTTTCTCTGAATTTCTTTTCGAGGTACCTTGTATAAATGGCTTCATACATGTTTGTCTTTGGGTGACTGACTTATACACTTAGCCTAATATCCTCAAGATCACCCATATTATATGGCAGAATTTCCTTCCATTTTCAAGCTGAATAATCATACGTACATACATTTTGCTTATTCTTCTGTCGATGGATGATGTTTGGGTTGCTATCCTGTAGCTATTGGGAATAATGCTGGTATGAATATCGGTGTAGAATTATCTCTGAGACCCTGCTTTTAATTCTTTTAGATATACTCGGAGATGTGGAATTGCTGGATCATATGGTAATTCTATTTTGAACTTTTTGAGCACCCCCAGTAGTGTTTTCCACAGTGGTTGTACCATTTTACATTCCTATCAGCAGTCCGCAAAGGTTACAGCTTCTCGAACATCCTCTCCAGCACTCTTCTGTTTGTTTTTTTAAAAAATATTGGTCATTTCTTTTGTTGTTGTTGTTTTTAAGATTTTATTTATTTATTTTTAGAGAGGGGAAGCAGGGAGAAAGTGAGGGAGAGACATTAGTGCGTGGTTGCCTCTCGTGCACCCCTTACTGGGGACCTGGCTGTAACCCAAGCATGTGCCCTAAACTGGGGATCCAATCTGCGACCTTTTCGTTTGTAGGCCAGCACTCAATCCACTGAGCCACACCAGCCAGCGCTGTTTTCTGATGTTTTTTAAAAATAGCAGTTCTTATGGGTATGAGGTTGTAGCTCACTATAGTTTTGTTTTGCATTTTCCTAATGGTTGAAGATGTTGAGCATTTTTTCATGTGCTTATTGGTCACTCATATATCTTTGGAGAAATGTCTAGTCACATCCTTTGCCTCTTTTTGAATCATGTTTTTTTTTTGTTGTTGTTGTTGAGTTTTAAGAATGTTCTATACATTTTCCATATTAATCTCTTAACAGATATGTAGTTAGCAAGTATTTTCTACCATTCTGTGGGGTGGCCTTTTACTGTGTCAATACTATCTTTTAGTGTACAATTTTTTTTCTTGAAGTCCACATTTTTTTGTCTATTTTTTCTCTTGTTACCTGTGCCTTGGCTGTCACATCTAAGAAATCATTGACAAGTCCAATATTATAAAGCTTCTTTCCTGTATTTTATTTGAAAACCTTTGTTACTTTAGTGTTACATTTAGACCTTTTATCCAGTTTGAGTTAATTTTTGTGTATGATATTAGATAGGAGTTCAACTTCATTTTTTGCATATGGCTATCCAGTTTTCCCACCATCATTGAATGGTATCAGCGCGCTTGTCAAAAATTATTTGACTACATGTGCAACAGTCTATTTCTGAGCTTTCTATTTTTGTTAATATATTTTATTGATTATGCTATTACAGTTGCCCCATTTTTTCCCCCTATATTCCCCTCCACCCTGTATCCCCTCTCCCACCATCATTCCCCGACCTTAGTTCATGTTCATGGGTCATACATATAAGATCTTTGGCTTCTCCATTTCCTGTACTTTTCTTAACTTCCCCCTGCCTATTTTGTACCTACCACTTATGCTTCTTACTCCCTGTACCTTTTCCCCCCTTCGCCCCCCTCTCTCTCCCTGCTGATAACCCTCCATGTATGTGATCTATATTTCTGTGAGTCTATTTCCATCCTGGTTGTTTGCTTAGTTTTTGTTTTTGTTTTTTTTTTTTTTTTAGGTTCAGTTGTTGATAGTTGTGAGTTTGTTGTCTTCTTACTGTTCATATTTTCAATCTTCTTTTTCTTAGATAAGTCCTTTTAACATTTCATATAATAAGGGCTTGATTGTATTGAACTCCTTTAACTGGACCTTATCTGGGAAGCACTTCGTGTGCCCTTTCATTCTAAATAATAGCCTTGCTGGATAGAGTAATCTTGGATGTTGGTCCTTTCCTTTCATGACTTTGAATGCTTCTTTCCAGTCCCTTCTTGCCTGCAAGGGTTCTTTTGAGAAATCAGCTGGTAGTCTTATGGGAACTCCTTTGTAGGTAACTGCCCCCCTCTTCTTGCTGCTTTTAAGATTCTCTCCTTATCTTTCCATCTTGGGTAATGTAATTAGGATGTGCCTTGGTGTGTGCTTCCTTGGGTCCAACTTCTTTGGGACTCTCTGGACTTCTTAGAAATCTTGGAAATCTATTTCCTTTGCCAGATTGGGGAATTTCTCCTTCATTATGTTTTCAACTAAGTTTTCCATTTCTTGCTCTTCCTCTTCTCCTTCTGGCACCCCTGTGATTCAGATGTTAGAACGTTTAAAGTTGCTGCAGAGGTTCTGAAGCCTCTCCTCATTGTTTTGAATTCTTGTTTCTTCATTCTGTTCCGGTTGAATGTTTATTTCTTCCTCTTAGTCCTAGCCATTGATTTGAGTCCCAGTTTCTTTCCCATCATTGTTGGTTCCTATACAATTTCCTGTATTTCACTTTGCATAGCCTTTACTTTTCCCTCTATGCGGTGACCATACTGAACCATTTCTGTGAGCATCCTATTTACCAGTGTTTGGAGCTCTGCATCTGACACATTGGCTATCTCTTCATTGCTTAGTAGTATTTTTTTCTGGAGCTTTGATCTGTTCTTTCATTTGGGCCATATTTTTTTTGTCTTGGCCCACCTGTTACATAGTAAGGGGTGGAGCCTTAGATATTTGCTAGGGCAGGGCAACCCACCTGTCACTGCTTTGTGACGCTGTTTGTGGGGATACATGTGAGAGGAAACAGTGCTGCTTGCTAGACCCTGCTCTCTGCTGGCTTTCAGTCATGTCCTCTGCTACCCACATGCTAATTGAGAACTTATGGTACTGATTCCTGTGTGGTTTTGTGTATGTTCTAGGACCCTGTGGGTGTCTCCAATGAACTCCTGTGAGACTGAGAGTTTCTCCTGCCACCTCGACTCCCACAGGTTTTTTCACTTAGAGATTTTGAGGCTTTATCCCTCCCCTGCCCCCCAGAACCGTGGATTGCATGGTCTGTCTCACTCCCCAGTTGTTTTTACTCATTTATCTTCATGCAAATGTGGGAGTGCCTGCTCTGCCATCCTCCACCTTGCCACAGGTCCTCTCCAACCCTGCTGCCCATCTCTGCCCCTCCAACTGGTCTGGATGGACCAGTTTTTTCTTTAACTCCTTGGTTGTCGGACTCCATTCAGTTCAATTTTCTGGAAGTTCTGGTTATTTTTGGTTTTAAATTTGCTGTTCTCCTTTTCGTTGTGCAAGGAGGCCAAGTGTATCTACTTACACCTCCATTTTGGCCAGAAGTTTTAGCTTTCTTGTTTATTGCTTTGATCTGTATGTCTGTCTTCATAATAATACTACACTATTGTTTAGTGTAGCGTTGAGGTAGGTTTTGAAACAAGAAGGGTCTTCAGGTTTGTTTATTTTCAAGATTGTTTTGGCTATTGGGATTCTTTGAGATGCCATATGAATTTTAGGATGGCTTTTTCTACTGCAAAATATCTCATAGGGATTTTGGCAGGGGTTGCATTGAATCTTTAGATTGCTTTAGGTAATTTTATTAATATTTTTAATAATATTAAATCTTCCAATCCATGAACTTGAGATGGGTTTCCATTTAGTTATATCTTCTTTAATGTCTTTCAGTGATATCTTGTAGTTTTCATTTTACAAGTCTTTTACCTTCTTGGATAAATTTAATTCCTAAGTATTATAGTCTTTTCATTGTTACTGTAAATGGAATTGTTTTTGTAACTTCTTTTTCAAATTGTTTATTGTTGGTTTGTAGAAATGCATCTGATTTTTGTGTGCTGAGTTTGTATCTTGCTACTTTGCTGAATTCATATGTTAGTTCTAACAGGTTTTTTTGTGTGTGTGTGGATGAAATCAGGAGGGTTTTCTACATATAGGATCATATCAGTACAGTAGCAAACAAAGATAATTTTACTTCTTTCTAACTCAGATGCTTTCTTTCCTTGCTTAATTGCTGTGGCTTGGAGTTCTATTACTATGTTGAATAAACGTGGTGAGAGTGAGCATCCTTGTTCTTGTTCTGATGTTAGACTAAAAGCTTTTAGCTTTTTACTATTGGTTATGGTGTTAGCTGTGGGCTTGTCATATAGGGCCTTTATTATGTTGAGTTATGTTTCCTGTATACTCAGTTGGTTGAGAGTTTGTATTATGTTGAATGTTGAATTTTTATTAAATACTTTTTTCTACAGTTGAGATGATCATATCATTTTTATCTTCATTTTGTGAATGTGGTGTATAATTTTGATTTGCAGATGTTTATCCTTGCATTCATGCACTAAATTGCACTTAATTAAATTTAGTGTATGATTCTTTTACTATATTAATGAATTGGGTTTGCTAATATTTTGTTGAGAATTTTTGCATCAGTGTTCATCAGGGATATTGTCCTGTAACTTTCATTTTTTGTAGTGCCCACTTCTGGTTTTGTGTTCCTTCCTCTTTTGTTTTTGGAAATTTGAGGATTGGTATTACTTCTTCAGATGTTTGGTAGAATTTACCATCCACCAAAGTAAGCCAGGTAGAAGCCACTTGGTTCTGGACTTTTGTTTATAGGTAGGTTTTTATTTTATTTCTTTTTAATGAAGGACCTGTTTTATTAAATTTTTATTTTATTTATTTATTTTAGAGAGAGGGTAAAGGAGGGAGAAAGAGAGGGAGAGAAACATCGATGTGTGAAGAGAAACACCAATGTGTGGTTGCATCTCACACGCCTCCAACTGAGGAGGACCTGGTCTGCAACCCATGCATGTGCCCTGACTGGGAATCGAACCAGCCATCCTTTGCTTTGCAGTTCAGTGCTCAGCCCTCTGAGCCAGACCAGCTAAAGCACTGTGAGTGTTCTTACAATCATTACTGTAAACTCTCTGATAAATTGCTAACCCCTATTTCACCTAGTTTTTCTGGAAAATTCTTTTGTTCTTTCATTTGGGGTCTGTTTTTTTGTCTTCCCATTTTGACTGCTTTGTAACTTCTGCTTTAGATGTTAAACTAGTGAACTGCTAAGCCAATCAGTTGTTAATCTAATCAATCGGTGGTCATCAGTCACGCTTAATCACCACAGGGCAGGGCTATTGCTTCCCCTCAGCCTGATGCCCTTTAGAGAGGAGTGATCTGCCTGAGAGAGAAGGCTTCTGTAGTGTGGGAAATGACTCAGCACAGGGATCCTGGTGGCTGTGGCCTCTGTTTTCTCCCTAGAGCCACAACCCCAGACTCTCCTCAAGTGTCTCTAGTCCACTCTGCCTTCCCTTTACCAGCACCCAGGGTAAGTGGCTGTGAAGAAAATTTTGTGCATTGGCCCTTTAAAGAGGCTCTCTGTGTCTCCAGCCATCTGTCCTTGGCAGATGAAAAGTCTGCTACTTTGCACAGCTGGATGTTTTCTTTGTTCCTTTCTGGCTCTGGTGTTGTAGACTGGGAAGGTCAGCTTCAAATTTAGATAACACACTTCTCAGGGGGAATCTTGGCCACTGAAATATCCTTCCCTCTGGCACTTCAGCTGCCGCCCATGGGAGTCCAGCCACCCGCCTTGGGTCTCCTCTGCACTACCTACCATTCATATTGTGGTGAAGTGTTTTCTTCTGTTTGTCCGTGGTTATAAGACTTCCCTCCAACTAGTGTTCAGCTAGTTATTCAAAATGATTTCTCTACAATTTAGTTGTAATTCTAGATTGGTCCTGAGAGGAGGTTAGTGTAGCTTCCACTTCCTCCTCTGCCATCTTGGATCTCCCCATGCCTATCCCTACCCCGCTGCAAAAAAAAATCCTCAGTATTTTATTCTTTTGGTTGCACTTGCAAAAGTAATTGGTTTTTCTATTTCTTGTCTGAAATTTCATTGTTAGTATATAGGAAAGCAGTGGATTTTTGTACGTTGATTTTTATCCTATAATTTTACTCTATTCGTTTACTGCTTCTAATAGTTTTTTGGTGGAATCTTTAGACTTTTCCATATACAAAATCATGTCATCTGCAAAAAAGTGACATTTTACTTCTTCCTTCCCAATTTGGATGCCTTTTATTTCTTTCTCTTGCCTGATTGCTCTGGCTAGGACTTCCATTACTATGTTGAATAAGAATGATGAGAGTACACATCCTTTTCTTGTTCCTGATCTTAGAGAAAAAGCTTCTAATTTTTCACCATTGAGTGTATTAGCTGAGAGTTTGTCATATGGCCTTTATTATGTTGAGGTCCTTTCCTTCTATACCCATTTTATTGAGTGTTTTAATTTTAAGTGGATGTCATTTCATATCAAATGCTTTTTCTCATCTATTGATAAGATCATATGATCTTTGCCTTTTGTTTGTTAATGTGGTATCATCAGTATCATACTGATGAATTTGTGTGTGTTGAACCATCCTTGTTCTCCTGGAATGAACTCCCCTTGATCATGATGTATTATTTTTTTAAATGTATTGTATTTGATTTGCTATCCTATTTTGTTTAGGATTTTTGCATCTGTATTGATCAGATGTTGGTCTGTATGGTGTTTTATTTTTAAATGTTATCCTTGCCTGGTTTGGTATCAGGGTTATGTTGTCCTAATAAAATATGTTAGGAAGTATTGCCCCTTCTTCAGTTTTTTGGAAGGGTTTAGAAGGATAGGTTTCAGATTTTCACTGTATGTGTGGTAGAATTCACTAGTGAAGCCATCTGGTCCTGGGCTTTAGTTTTTTGGGATGTTTTATTAGTTGTTTCAGTTTCCTCATAGTTTATCAATCTATTTAGATTTTTCTTCATGATTCAGTCAAGGAATGTTACATATTTTTAGGAACTTATCTATTTCTTCTAGTTTATTGAATTTGTTGGCATATGTTCTTTCATAGTATTCCAGATCCTTTGTGTGTGTATATATATATATATATATATATGTGTGTGTGTGTGTGTGTGTGTGTGTGATGTCTGTGGTAATTTATCTTTTATTTATGAGTTTGTTTATATGAGTCTTTTCTCTTTTTTCCTGAGTAAGTCTAGCCAGGGGTTTCTTAACTTCATTAACCCTTTCAAAGAACCAGCTCTTTGTTGTATTAATTTTTTGTGTAGTCTTTGTTTTCTATATCATTCAAATTTGCTCTAATTTTTATTATTTCCTTTTGTTGACTTTGGATTGCTTTTGTTCTTTTTGTAGTTCTTCAAGATGTGGTGTTAGGTTATTTATTTGGTATTTCTCTTGTTTCTTGAGATAGGCGTACAAGTATATAAACTCTCTTCTTATGCTGCATCCCATAAATTTTGATATGATGTATTATCATGTTAATTTGTCTCTATATCTTTTTAAAAAAATTTAAAAAATCCTTATTTAAGTATGTATTTATTGATTTTTAAGAGAGAGAAAGAGAAACATAAATGTGAGAGAAAAACATCAATTGGTTGCCTCTCATATATAATCTAACTAGGAATCGAAACTGCAGTTGAGGTATGTGCCCTGACCAAAATCAAACCTGCAATCTTTTGGTGTGTGGGGCAACGCTCCAACCAACCAAGTCACACAGCATGGCTGTCTCTATATATCTTTTCACCTCACCTTTTGTTTCTTCTTTGACCTAGTCATTTTTTAGTAGTATATTGTTTAATCTCCACATATTACTTTACTTTACTTTATTTCCATCCTGCAGTTGATTTCTAATTTCCAAGCATTGTGGTGAGAGGATATGCTTGATGTAATTTTACACTTCTTGACTTTGTTGAGGCCAGTTTGTTACCCAACATATGGTCTAGCTTTGAGAATGTTCTGTGTGTACTGAAGAAGAATGCATAATCTGATGTTTTGGAGTGAAAGGCCTCTGTAAATGTCAATTGTGATTATTTGGTCTGTTTCATTTTAGACTGATATTTCTTTGTTGATTTTTCTGTTTAGATGATCTGCCTAGAGCTGTCAATAGAGTATTAAGATCCCCATCTGTGATTGTGTTGTCATCTGCTTCTCCCTTTTTCCTGTTGGTAGTTGCTTTAAATATTTCAGTGCTCCCTGATTGGGTGCATGTACATAAAGAAGTGTTATGTCTTCTTGATGTAGTATCCTTTTTACCGTTATAAAATGTCCATATTTGTACCCTATTACTTTTTTATCTTGAAATCTATTTTGTCAGATACAAGTATGCCTACTTCTGCTTTTCTGGGGATGTCGTTTGTTTGGAGAATCAATATCCAACCTTTCACTCTGAATTTACCTTTTCTTTGCAGGCAACATAGGTTGGGTTTTTGTTTTTTTTTATCCTATCTACTACTATGTGCCTCTTAATTGGTAAGTTCAATCCACTTACATCTCCCTAAATGTAATTATTGATGTACGAGGATTTCCTATAGCCATTTGGTTCTTTGTTTTCAGGTGGTTCTCTGCCTCCATTGGTTCCTTTTTTTTTAAATTGTTGTTCAAGTATAGGTGTCTCCATTTGCACCCTACCAGCCCCCCTGCAATATGTGATTCCTCTTGTGTGTGCCCCACTGGGGACCTGGCCTGCACCCAGGCATGTGCCCTGACTGAGGATCAAACCAGTGACCCTTTGGTTCGCAGGCTGGCACTCAATCCACTGAGCCACACCAGCCAAGGTGGTTCTTTCCTTTTGTATGTCTGAGTGTTTTATTTGTTTGGTGGTATTCCATATTTCTTTCCTTTGATTTCTCTTTTTCTACACTATGTGTGTCAGTTTTGGGGGGGTTTTTTTGTATGTGATTACCATTAGATTTATGAAAAAGAAAGTTTCATATATGCAGTAGATGTTTGCCCCTCTCCTTTTATGTTTTTGTTGTCACAAATTATCTGTTTATGCTCTAAGTTTGTTGGTGTTCTTGTAGATTTGTAACCTTTTGTTTTTATTTTTAGGTGGAATAACCTCCTTCATTATTTCCTGCAGTCAAGGTCTCTTCTGGTGATGATTCCCTCAGCTTCTGTATGTCTGGAAAATCTTTATTTCTTCTTCACATTCAAAAGATAACATTGTTGGCAGTTGGCTCCATAGCTCAGGGGTTAGAGTACTGGTCTTGTGAAAAGGTAACATTGCTAAGTATATTATTCTTGGCTGGTAATTTCTCTCAGTAGTTTGAATATTTGGTTCCACTCTCTTTAGGCTTGTACAGTTTCTGCTGAGAAGTCTGATGATAACCTAATGGGCATTTATTTATAGGTTACTTCTTTTCCCTGGCTGCCTTGAGAACTCTTTTTTTTCCCCATTAATTTTTCACAATTTTAATAAAATGTGCCTTGGAGAAGGCCAAAAAAAAAAAGATTTTATTTATTTATTTTTAGAGAGAGGGGAAGGAAGGGAGAAATAGATGAAGAGAAACATCAATTGGTTACCTCTTGTATGTGCTCCACTGGGGACCAAATCTGCAACTCAGGCATGTGCCTTGACCAGGAATTGAAATGGCAACGTTTCACTTTGCAGAATGAGGTCCAACCAATTGAGCCACACTGGGTAGGGCGGAGAAGGCCTCTTTGATTGAGGGAACTAGGTGTTCTGTTTTCTTCTTGGATTCAAGGATCTAGTTCTTTCCACAGGTTTGGGGAGTTTGCATCCACTATTCGTTTGAATAGGTTCTCCGTTCTCATCTCCTTCTCTTCTCTCTCTGCTTTGCCTGTTATTCTTACATAGATGGAATATAATAATTCTGATGGAATTAGATAGTTCTCATACAGCTCTTTTTTTTTTTATGCTAGGTCTCTCTCTCTTCTTCTCTCTGCATCATTTCTTGACATTATTCCTATCCTTGATATTCCTGATCTTTTTCTTCATTTGGTTTGCTGTTTCCTATGCTTACTGTTCATTTTCGATCTCTTTCATTGAACTTTTCATAACCAGAATTTCTATTTGTTTGTTTTTTAAAGTTTCAATCTATTTGAAGTACTTGTTTTCTGGAGATTTTTTATTTTTTTCTAGCTGCCTCGGTATCCTAGATATTCATGGTATTTGTTGGATTCCTTCTTTGTCTAGGTATCAACATGTGAGTAGCAAGCACTTCTCTAGCAGATTAATAAAGAGGGGTCTTTCTATTTTTTTCAGTAGGGGGTGCTGAATCACAAGTATTTTTTTAGCTCTGAAATCTATAGTGGATGCCATCTCTGGCTGTCCTCAGTGTAGCCACGATGCCAGGGGTTGGGAGGGCTGGGGGAATCCACCAACTTCTTTTTTTCTTTTGCCTTCTTGGTAATGGCAACTTTGGTACTCCGTGAGTCACAGTAAGCTCCAACCCCAGGACCTGTCACAGAGTAACCCCTTTGCCCAGGAAGAAATAGGATTCTGTAGTACTAGTTCTCAGGTTTGCAGATAATGTGCTCTGCAACTCAACACCAAGGGCAGAGGGAGGTGTACTCTGGGAGACTAAGGAAGTCTGCCAGGCTCAGTGGTTCTGTTTGTCTCTCTGGAACATGGACCAACTGTCAACTGTGGCCACATGCCTATACTGTATACTGCCCAGGTTTCTCTACTCAGCCACACTTCATATTGCTCACTCCTGTAGGAGTATCCACCTAGTCTTTTTGCTCCTCTTGGCTGAAGGCAGTGTCAGCCACAACTGGATTCCTTCCGTGAGCTTTAGGCTGCAGGGCTGTGTCCCTGGCTTACATCAGCCCCTTTCCCTTTCTGCCTCCCCCTTTTGCTTCACTTGCCCATTTTTAGCTGTTTTAATGTGTGGATCTCTCAGGAGTATTTGTGCATTGAACAGGGAATCCTTTGTTATAGCTGTTCAAATTTTTGAAACTCCAAAGGGAAATACCAGGAGGATCTCTCACACCATCATTCCTCCTCTGACATCACTTTGTAGGTAGTTTTTGATTAGTGAGTCAACGTCATTACTAGTAATTGGTGCATTCAGATTTTTTATTCCTTCATAATTCAGTGTTGGTAGTTTTATGTTTCTAATAATTTTTCCATTTCTTCTATGTTGTCCAAATTATGGGAACATAATTTTTCATAGTAACTTCTGATGATTTTAGTATTTCTATGGTGTCAATGGTAACATTTCCTCTTTAAGTTTTGACTTTGTTTGAGTCCTCCCTTTTTTTCTTGGTGAGTCTAGCTAAAGTTTGTTTCATTTTTTTAAAAGATTTTATTTATTTATTTTTTTAGAGAGAGAGGAAGAGAAGGAGAGAAACATCAATATGTGGTTGCCTCTCAGGTGTCCCCTGCTGGGGACCTGGTCTGCAATCCAGGCATGTGCCCTAACTGGGAATTGAATCGGTGACCCTTTAGTTTTGCAGGCCAGTGCTCAGTCCACTGAGCCACGTTAGCTAGGGCTAGTTTGTTCTATTTATCTTTTCAAATAGTCAGTTATCAGTTTAATTGTTTGTTTCCTATTGACTTTTTAGTTTGTACTTTATTTTCTCCTCACTCTGATCTTTGTTATTCCCTTCCTGCTACTAACTTTAGGCTTCATTTGTACTTCTTTTCCTAGTTTCTTGATATTTTTATTTGCAGTAGCTCCTGTATTAAGGTAAGCAGTTACTGCAGTGATCTTCCCTCTTAATACTGTTCCTGCTTCAGCCAATAAGTTTGATATATAGTGTATATTCATTTGTGTCAGAATATTGTTGATTTCGCTTTTGATATCTTCTTTGATCCACTGGTTCTTCAGTAGCAAGTTGTTTATTCTTTACACATTTGTGAGTTTTTCAGTTTTCTTCTTGTAATTAGTTTTTGATTTTATACCATTGTGGTTGGAAAAGATGATATGATTTCAGTCTTAAATTTATTAAGGCTTGTTTTATGGCTTAACGTATGATCTATCCTGGAGAATGTTCCATGTGCTCTTGTGAAGAAAGTATATCCTGTTGCTTTTGGATGGAATGGACAGTATATGTCTGTTAGGTATAGTCTGATGTGTCCTTTAAGACCAATGTTTCCTATTGATTTTCTGTCTTGATGATCTATCCATTGATGATAGTAGTGTATTCAAGTCCCCTACCATTCTTATAATACTGTTTTCTCCATTTAGGTTTGTTAATATTTGGTTTATATATTTAATTGCTCTTTTGTTGGGTGTACAAATATTTACAAATACTGTATCTTATTGGACTGACCCCTTTATTATTATGTAATGATAATGTTTGTCCTATTAAAATCTTTGTCTTAAAGTCTATTTTTTAATATGGGTATAGGTACCTCATCTTTCTTTTGATACTCATTTGTACATAATATCTTTTTCCTTCCATCTGTTCATTTTCAGTGTGTGTGTGTACTTCTATTTTGTTTTTGTCTTTCTATCTTGAGTCTCTTGTAAGCAGTATGTACATGGGTCTTGTTTTTTATCCATTCAACCAGTGCATTTTGATTGGAAAATCAGTTGATTTACTTTTTTTTTAAGATTTTACATATTTTTAGAGAGAGGGGAAAGGAGGAAGAAAAAGAGGGAGAGAAACCTCAATGTGCCAGAGACACATTGATTGGTTGCTCTTGCATGCCACTTACTGGGGACCTGGCCCACAATCCAGGCATGTATCCTGACAGGAAATCAAACTGGCTGCCTTTTGGTTCACAATCTGACACTCAGTCCACTGAGCCATACCAGCCAGGACAGTTGATTTACATTTCAAGTAATTATTGATAGGAGTATACTTATTGTCACTTTGTTGTTTTCTGGTGGCTTTTTAATTTTTTAAAATTTTATTGTTTATGTTATTTTAGTTGTCCCAGTTTTTCCCCTTTCATCCCCACCCCCACCCCGAGCCTGCACCCAATTCCATAATCAGTCCCCTCACCATTGTTCATGTCCATGGGTCCTTCTTATATGTTCTTTGACTAATCCCTTCACCATCTTTTAATCAATCCCCCACCAGCCCCCCACACTTTTACCTGTTAGTCTGTTCCATGGTTCTGTGCCCGTGGTTCTATTTTTCTCATTAGTTTATTTTGTTCATTAGATTTCTCTTATAAGTAACGTTATATGGTTCTTGTCTTTCACCAACTGACTTATTTCGCTTAGCATAATAGTCTCCAGTTCCATCCATGCTGTCACAGAAGGTAGGAATTCCTTTTTTCTTTCTGCTACATAGTATTCAATTGTGTGGATGTATAATCAATGGCATTTTCATAAACCAGTAATGAACTATCAGAGAAATGAAGAAGACAATTAATTGTGTTTACTATTGTAACAACAATAACAACAAAATAAGGTACCTAAGAATACATTTAACCAAGGAGATAAAAGACCTATATTTGAAAAACTATAGGACACTGAAGAAAGAAATTGAGGGAGATACAAGTAAGTGAAGCATATACCATGCTCATGGATTGGAAGAATTAATGAACATCATTAAAGTGTTTATACTACCCAAGCAATTTATAGATTCAACACAATTCCTATTAAGATACCAATGGCATATTTCACAGATCTAGAACAAATATTCCAAAAATGTATATGGAACCAAATAAGACCCCAGATATTCTCAGCAATCTTGAGAAAGAAGAATAAATTTGAAGGGATCATAGTATGGTTTTACAACAGTATCTGATGTAAAACTATACTATGAGGCCACTGTAACCAAAACAGTCTGGTACTGGCATAAGAATAGACACATAGGTCAATGGAACAGAATAGAGAGCCCCCAAATAAACCCATGTCTTTATGATCAATATTTAACAAAGGAGGAAAGAACATACTGTACAATAGAGTAAAGACAGTCTCTTCAATAAGTGGTGATGGGAGAACTGGACTGCTACATGCTAAAAAATGAAACTAGACCACCATCTTATACCATGTACCAAAATAAAATCAAAATGATAAAAGACTTAAATGTAAGTCATGATACCTTAAAAATTCTAGAAGAAAACGTAGGCAGTAAAATTTCAGATATCTCCTATAGCAATATTGCCAATATGTTTTGTGGTAGTTTTGTAATTCCTCCTTCCTCCCTCCCTCCCTCCCTCCCTCCCTCCCTGTTTCCTTTTGTGATTTCATTATTTTCTGTGGTGGTATGCTTAGATTCCTTTCTCACTTGTATATCTGCTAAAGGTTTTTGCTCTGTGGTTATCATGAATGTTACATAAAACATGTTACATTTATAATCATCTGTTTTTAAATTGATAACAACTTACATTTGAATGCATTGTAAAGCTTCACATTTTTACATCCCCACCCCACATTTTATGTTTTGGATGTCACAATTTACATCTTTTTATCTTGCATATCCCATAACAAACTATATCAGACTGCTTCTTTAGTGCAATTGCTGTCTAGGTGGGGAGATAGAGTCCTGGTGCTTCCTACTCCACCATCTTCCCAGAATGCTAGCTCATTGACTTTTAAACTTAAAGTCTCAAGTAGATTTGTTTTAAAAGAGATAAGTTTCTTGTGAACTTCTACTTTTGACCAAAAAATTATGCTAACAAGACAATTTACAAGTATTAAGTAAAACTATAAAACCAATAAAGTCCATAACTCAGAATCATTCAAACTAATGTCATTAGTTGAAATGGAGTGATAACATTTTATTCCAAGTAAATCCCTGCTATGAATGAGAACCTTTAGTTGTCTTTTTGTGATAAAACTTAACATGAATTTACCAGTACCTTATTTGACGTATACAGTTCAGTGGCATTAACTACTTTTACACTATCAAGCAACCATCATCACTATCCTCCTCTAGAACTTTTTCATTGCCCTGAAGTGCTACTCTGTACCCATTAAAAAATAATTCCACATTCTTCCCTTTCCCAGTCATAGATTCTTTTTTTTTTTTGAGTTTTGCATATCTATCCTTCAATATGATGACTTAGTTTTCTTATTGCTTTGCTCTATTAAAAGTACCTTGACATTTTCATTGATAGTCATTCATAGTTTGCTGTGACATTATTTGCTATTCACTTAGAAAAAACTTGACATTTGTATATGAAAATTGCCTCTCCTTTTTTTAAATCAGTTTTCTATATTTAAAGTAATCTTATTACTTTATCAAAGTAATAAATTTTTAATAAATTTTAATTTAATTAACGTAATAAAGTAATTTATATTACTTTTTATTAAAGCAGTTAATCGATGGCAAATACAAAAGAGAATGTGGTAGTCTCTCAGAATATACTTAATATTTTAAATTAGCATTAAAACATTTAAAAATTACTATAGACTTTCTACAAGTTTTTGATCTCCAATATGAAAAATACAGAGTTGGAGGACCCAACATGTAAAATAAGAATTAGGATAGTCATGCCCCAGAATTGAAGGAAGGTGTTTCTTAAGATGGTTTCTAGAAGTCAACACTGTATAATGTGGTAAAGAGTATGAGGGTAATTTAGTGTGACAAAAAGTAAAGTACCATTCAGTGTGATTATTAGCTGAAATTTTACCATTTCTCAAGGAAAATAGTTACATGTTCTCAATTAAAAATATTTAATTGTGGTATTAAGGGAAGTATTCTATTATTTTTTCAGAATTTTTACCCCCTGTATTCTCAGATTTCCTGAGAATCTCTTTCTTAACACAGAATGCTCTTTGATATTGTACTTATTTTGGAAGTGAAAGCTTCCTAGTTTATTTTGTTTTTAACTTCATGACATCTCTTAAAGTAATTTGAGATGTCTCGAAGATGTCACACATTTAGGTTGGAGCATTTTAAACATTCCTACCTAAATAGACATTTTAATTCTATAAAATACTTTGTGGTAATATTTTTATAGTTTCTTCGAATATATAGATATAGGTAGGATAATTTGGTTAGATTTGTTTCATTGTTGTGCTAAAAGGTTGCAGTGTCAGTAAGCCACATTAGTTTTGAGTTGGTTTTAATGGAAAAAGATTCAGAAGGACAACATGGGAACTGTTTGAAGAAATTTGTAGATGTTAGATGGTTTCTTTTTTAATCCTCACCCAAGGACATGCTTACTGAATTTAGAGAGAGGGGAAGAGTCAGAGAGAGGAAGGGAGAGAATCATCAATTGGTTGCCTCTTGTACTCCCCTGATGCAGACACCGGCCTGCAGTGTCTGTGGCATTATGGATGAGACAGAACATTCACATGGACTATTGAGTCTTGTGGAGGAAAAGGGACAGCACAGCTACGCTCTCAAGAGGAGAGCACCCCGACCCTTGCCTTGACAAGCTTTTATTGGGTTCAATTTCCACAGGAATAAAGCTCATCAGTCATTGTCAGGCAGAAATGATTAAACAATAGATAACATTCAAAGAATGCTGAGGACTTATTCTGAGTCAGGGTCAGATAGTTAAAGGGCCATAAAACTTTGGGGAATAAACTCACTTCCTGCGTGGTCCCTTATTATTTAAAATGAGGGTATTAGCAAAGTAGGCTTCACAGGATTTTACACATTCTTTCTTAGGCCTGATCACCCTAGGGAACCCGTCCTTTCCAGCACTGGGTGGCACCCCCCACCAGCATTGTTTCAGGCTTAAGGCATTGTTTCAGGCCTGAGTCAAGCAGGGGAAGTAAGGCAGCCAAGAGATTAGGAGACTTCTTGCAGACAGAATGAGGACTCAGGCTATGTCAAAGTGGAGGGGCTAGGGTCCATCACCCCCTTTTGCTATAGTCTGCAAGTCCTTCCCTGGGGGCCCCTGTGATCATGCCTGTCTTAGATGGTCCCTCCCTTGAGGAATCTTACCTGTCATTGGCTAACCGATCAAGCATTGGGGGCCAGGCAGGGTGAAAAAGGAGCAGAGGTGGTACCCCTGCCAGGGAGATAAGCTTTGTCTCCTTAGTGGCTTATGGTCTGAAGGTCCCTCACTCAGCCTTAGCCATAGGTGGGGGTTACAGCTTCTGAAACCAGGCAGGGCAGTTCCCAACACTCCCCAACCAGGGACCAAACCCACAACCTAGTTAAGTGCCCTGATTACGGATCAAACCTGTGACTTTGTTTTATGGGACAACGCTCCAACCAGCTGAGCCACACTGGCCAGGGCTTAGATGGTTTCTTCATGGAGTAATTATTTCCAGTATTTCCATTTTAGGAAATCATTTCCAGAAATACGCCAATCTGATCCTGAAGAATGGAAATCTTCAAAAGATCTGAGAAGCAATCTTGGACATTTAGAATCAGAACTTTTGTTTCTAAGCACACTTACTAACATCAATATAATCAGTTACTCTAAGAAGACAAAGAACCTAACAAGCACTGAGATGACAGAAAAGAGTAAGTATTAAATTTTATCTAGAAATAGTGCTGAAGCTTACCTTGTTATGCATAGGAAATTCAGTGGCAAAATTTAATTGTTGAATTAAAAATCTACAAGGTAGCTATTTGAATGTGTGGTTGTGGTAGGCCTTGTCTTGTAGGGTATCTTGATCATCAGTGTACCTAATAACACTTTTAAAAGCTGCCTGAGGTACATATTAAAGATACAGTGTCTTACTAAGTAACTTAATAGTCAAGTAACAGAGATCAGTGGTTATAAGAACAACAACACTGTTAATTTGTAGATCTTAGGAGTTTGTCCACCACTGACATGAGACATGCCTCATGTATAGTACTATACTCTTATTGTAGGTAGCCTGTAGCCAAGGTAAATGTTTCAGCAGCTGGACCATTTACCCAAGGAGGGTTTCTGGTCTCAGTAATTAAGTTTTATTGCCACGGATCTGTGATGCATTAACAGGAAAGGGGGGGTTAATTCAGCTGTGCAATCAGATATCAGGAACTTTGTTTGGACAGAGCTACCATTCCCTAAAGAAGGAATCAGTTTTGGAAATACTTCCTGGCTCCCATTGAAATAACCCTCTAGACACAGAAAGGAGAGTGATGACCCTCAGTCTTGGACAGCTCACCTTAGTGGAAGTTTGAGTTGCATATAGAAATGAGTGATGGTATTTAGATACTTTTGATACTTCAAAAAGAAGAGTTGGAATGCAGAGAGAATGGAGAGTGAGGTTAGGCCAGGTAGATTTTTATTACTACTCAAGTCTCAGTCTCCCTGTTTTGAGCCCCAAGTTCTGCCCCATTTGTTGAAGTACTTGGTGCTACCAATTCTTTGTGGTATTCTGCTATATAAATGGGTTTAATTCTGAGCTTACCCCCTTGTTGGCTTAGGTTTCAGTTTTCCTGGGTCTGCCAGTAAGTTCTACTTTCCCATGTGATATCTAGCTCATCCATATGATTTTCAGCTTCCAAAAATTAGATTATTTTTATTGTTTTCCTTCTTTTTATCCTTGTAGAATTGTGCCCTTCTAAAAATACCTTTATTCGCAAATCTAGATATTAATAAAGTCAGAATAGTGGTTATTTGGGGCAGGGGGGTAGAGTACAGCCTGGGAAAGGGCATGAAGCAACTTCAGGGGGTACTTTAAATTTCTGTATCTTGACTTACTGAAATGGTTATATGAGAAATATTTGTAGTTTATGGTAATCTTTGGTATAATCGAGAACTAAAGAGTACGAGTTGATTTAATTCTATTTTATAAAAGTAATCAGTTTGGTGCACATTACTCTAGATATTTTCAATGCCAATATTAACATATACCTCACACTATACCAACATGAATTTAGACACATTCACATAAAATTAATTAATGGATATTTGAAGGAAATTGTTATTTGCAAATAAAGTATTTGTTTTTCTGATAGGTATAAAGAAAGTTCTACAGAGACACAAATTATCAGGAAATTGCCACATGATTACATTTCAAGTTGAATTCCAGATTCTGGAAGTACAGGTAAATTAAAGAGTTTTGTGATAACAAAGATTCTGTTGCTTTGAAATAAAAAATCTCCACCCCTACCCTCAGCCTCCAGCAGTGGCCAAACGGAGGAGGAATTCATGAATCAGGATCTCCTTGTAGCATATTTGTGCTAAGTGATACCATTTCAAAAAGCATTTAAAGTATAAATACTGTACCCCAATGATTGCATATAGTATTTTGTTGCTGAGGGTATAGGTGCTTTATTGGAGGGTAGGTTATAAGATGCTCCTGGATTACCAGAGGAAGCCCTAAGGTCATGGAAACAGTCCTGGATGCCGCATCTCAGTAGTTAGCTAATATGGCAGCCATTTCTTATGTGTCATCTATTGCTGCTTAACAAGGTTCCCCAAAATTTAGTGGCTTAAAACAACATTTATTATCTCACCCTTTCCTATAGGTCAGGAATTCGGGTGTTGTTATTTAGGGTCCCTCATAAAGTTATGGTCATCTTGGACCACAGCCATGTGAACACTGCTCTGGGATGGAAAATTAGACTCTAAGGTGGTTCACAGTTATGCCAGCAAATTGTACCAGACTGCTGAGACACAACACAGGAGGAGGATACTTTTGGTTGAGGTTTTCACATAAAATCAGGAAGCAGACAGAATGATAATGTGTAGCATGAGACCAGGATGGAGTAGGTGAAACAAGGCTCTGACAGCTTCAAAGGCTGGTTCTGTAAAGAGCGGGTTCAAGCATAATTTTGTGAACTGACCAGGGTGGAGTTCATGCTTTGATAGTGGAAACTACTTTGAACCAGTTGGTTTTGCCAGCAGGGCCTACCAAGAAAGTGGAACAAGGACAGGCAGGGAGGCTGCCTTGGCTTAAGCTCATCAGATAACTAAAGTGGATATAGGCTAGTGATTATACCAAGTAAGGTATACCATTATACCTTATCCTAAGGACAAGGTGCTTACTTACATTTATAGTCATGTGTCAGGATTCCTCATCCTTGTCCTCAGCCACAAAAACAGCCCCAAGTTTTCTCTCTTTATATGGGACAGGAGTTGATCTTTGGTATTCAGGACCCTGCCCCCTTAGGAACTAGTTAAGAGTGCCTGGGTCTAGTTATTTGGAGCAGAGGATTCGCTTCTTGAGAACTCTTTTCAGTTCATATCCTGATTATCACCACTGATGCTGGCAAACTGAGTGGGAATTAGCTGAGGAATTTCTAGGCTCCTTATCATGCTCTGTCACAGTGTCTCCTTTCTTTTAAAAAAAAAATGTATTTATTGATTTGAGAGAGAGAGAAAGTGGGGGTGGAGGGAGAGAGAAACATCAACTTGTTTTTCCACTTATTTATACATTCATTGGTTGATTCTTGTATGTGCCCTGACCAGGTATCAAAACTGCAACCTTGGCATATCAGGATGACCCTCTATCCAACCAAGATATACAGCCAGGGCTTCCCTTTCAACACTGCCAGGGTAACCAAGAACACCCAACGGTGTGACATTGTCAAGGCTAGTTGACCAGAATAGGACACAGTCAGGGGTATAAGTAAGTGACCCTAGGGAGGTGCATTGTTCCTAGGTTGGCACCAGGCCTTGGATACATGTCACTAAAATGATATCATTGTTTAGCATGGTCATCTGCTGAAAAGTGAAACAGAACATGGACCCAAATGGGTTAGTCTCCTTTAGGATGAATGGCTTGTGCCAGGACCCCAGGCTTCTCCTAGTGCACCCCAGGAACTCATGGATGTTGTCCCATTGGGGAAGCTTACATTACAAAAGGACCAACTGCATTTTATTTGTAGCTAACGTGATCCTAAACTCAGAGTAGTGAAACTCCAAATGTTCGCCTGCGCCCCAGCCTCCATTATTGGGCCATGCCTACAGTTCATGTCAGGTGGCGAAATCATAGGCTTGACGTCCAGTTCCATATCTAAGAAGGTCTGTACTGTCAATATATATATTACCCAGGAAACTGCTCAGGGGTGTCCTAGTAGCCTTTGGGTCCTACAGGCTTTTTTTGCTACAGGTGTTCATCTGTTTCCATAGTCGTTCCATGAGTTATCAGGCTTGCCCTTGGGACATTTGTCCAAAAGTGCAATTGAAAAGAGAGACTGTCCTCTGAAGTTGAGGCGAATGAATTGCTCAGTGGATCTGGATGGATTGTGCCCAAATATTGATTGGTGTGCTCATTAGTAGGGCTTGGCCTGAGAGATATGGTAAAATAGACCTCATTTTCTGTTGTTGTTCTTAGACTGCATATTTTAACTTCATTTTTTTAAAAATTTGCATACTTTGGTCCCCTGAAGACTCTGAAAGAAAGCATCAGACAGTAGTTTGATCCCACTGTGAGCCAAATCAAAGACAAGGTCAGAGTTTGGGGACATATTTTATAACATGTTGTACTTCTAAAGAATGGCTACTGCCTAACCAAAGGCCTTCCCATGGTGAACTGGCATTGTGCATCTCTCACAGTGGTTGGGCTTGATGGTCCTGGGTAGCTGCTGTGAGGTAGCACAGAGAGAACCAGAGCCATGTGGGCCCTGGCACACAGGTCCTGCTCCTTCTGCTGCAGAGGCCATGTTTACTGCCTCCTACCAGGTAGTGGCAGCACCAGCTTAGCCCTTACTTCCTGTCAGTAGTGTTTTAAGCTAATATTGTTTCCCTACCACCAAAGCATGATTGAAAATTTTCTGACCATTTACTGATGGCCCAAGGGAATACCATTAGTTCACATGCTTAACAAATTAGGATTAGTTGAGCTGCACATGACAAAAACCTAAAAATAAAGGTGGTTTCAGGTACTAGAAGTCTGTTTCTCTGTTGCTTAAATAAATTGTCATGTAAGTTTTTCTAAGAGCTTCTTGATAATCAGGCTCTGCCATCACCCACATGGCTTCCAAATCATGGTGTGAATCACCCTAGCATTTCAGCCATCAGGAGCGAAGTAGGCAAACAAGGGTTTACCTTTTCCTTTGAAGGACACTCTTAAAAAATTGTAACACCCATAATTTTCATCTATATTTCCTTGGCTAATAATTTAGTACAAGGGAGGCTGGAAATTTAGTTTTCATTATTCATGGCCATGTACCTAATGAAAATTTGAGGCATAAAAGAAGTGAAAAATTAGGGGTGCCAGCAGTTTCTGTCCTATATGCTTTAGCGGATGTGGGGACAAAATTTAAGAAGAAGGGTTGATACTCATTGAAAGACACACAACACAGTAATTGCCAAGTCTCTAAAGAGATGTGCATTGTCACTGTTCACATTTCAAAGTATGTAGGTGTTTTTGAACTGCTCAGTCTTACTTGGCTGCAGAAAGAGCATATTCTCCCTGGCTATGTTAAGAACACTCATTTTCTCTGCCCCTTTACAATTTTATAATTCTTCTTGAGGACCAGACTGGTAAGCAGTACATTGAGAGCAATCACAAAGAACTCTTGAATCAGCAAGATTTTTGAGATAAGTCATATGTGGGACTTAGGCTTTTTTGGAGGGGAAGGGAACAAAGGACTATCTTATTTTTTTTTGTTTTTGTTGCTTAGAATTATGATGTAATGTGGTAATGAGAATTATTTTTTGAACTTTTATTATTTAATGGTAAATCCTCACATAATCTAGGGCCACTTATATAAGTAAGGTATATCTTTAGAAATTTATTTCTAGTAGAATGTTAGGTCAAAGATGTACGTGTAAGTTCTGATTGATAGTACCACATTGCCTTTTAAAATGGTTTTACCATTTTACATGTTGAGCAGATTTTTGTAATTGAGACTGATAGAAAAAAATCAATGAAGACACAACTTTGTGTCCTAAAACATTTTTTTAACAAAATTTCCACTAGAGGGAGATGTTTAGCTATCAGAAAATTTAAATAATTTCTGTCTTCATAAAATGTTGTAATAAAATCATGGTAATACAATGTTAGAAGTCAAAATGACTTTACATCATAATAGAATGTTGGAATCAAAAGTGACCTTATAGATTATTTAGGTCAACACCCTTATTTTTTAACAGAAATATAGTTGGAGAATTTGAACGATTACCCATGTTGACACAGCTGCTGTTGTCATAGTGGTTGGAATATTCATCTTGGTTCCCCAGATTTACTGTCTGGTATTCTTAGTGCTATACTGTTTGTACAGAGTGCAAGAACATAAGAATTGACATCTGTCAGCATTCATAGTCCATGCAACATAATAAATGTAATGGGTGGTAGTTTGGGGGAAAGGGACAGATTGACAGTGTTTTCATAACTTTTCTCCCTGAAGCCCAATTGAAATGAACAAAATGATTAAATAAGAGGGAACTTTTTATTTTTTTAATTATTTTTTAACGATTTAATTAATTTATTTTATTGTATTATTTTTAATATACTTTATTGATTATACTATTACAGTTGTCCCTATCCTCCCCCTTCATTCCCCTCCACCCTGCACACCCTCTCCCACCCACCTTCCCCTGCTTTAGTTCATGTCATGTGTCAATAAGTTCTTTAGCTTCTACATTTCCCATACCATTCTTACCCTCCCCCTGTCTATTTTCTACCTACAATCTATGCTACTTATTCTCTGTACCTTTCCCCCACTCTCTTCCTCCCACTCCCCTGTTTTTAACCCTCCATGTGATCTCCGTTTCTGTGGTTCTGTTCCTGTTCTAGTTGTTTGCTTAGTTTGTTTTTCTTTTTATTTTAGGTGTGGTTGTTAATAATTGTGAGTTTGCTGTCATTTTACTATACATGTTTTTCATCTTCTTTTTCTAAGTCCCTTTAACATTTCATAAAATAAGGGCTTGGTGATGATGAACTCTTTTAACCTGACCTTATCTGAGAAGCACTTTATCTGCCATTCTAATGAAGGCTTTGCTGGATAGAGCAATCTTGGATGTAGGTCTTTGCCTTTCATGACTTGGAATATTTCTTTCCAGCCCCTTCTTGCTTGCAACGTCTCTTTTGAGAAATCAGCTGACAGTCTGATGGGAACTCCTTTGTAGGTTACTGTCTCCTTTTCTCTTGCTGCTTCTAGGATTCTCTCCTTCATTTTAATCTTGGGTAATGTAATTATGATGTGCCTTGGTGTGTTCCTCCTTGGGTCCAACTTCCTTGGGACTCTCTGAGCTTGGAAGTCAATTTCCTTGGCCAGACTGGGAAAAAATAATAATTAAGTTCTCCTTTATTATTTGTTCAAATAACTTTTCCACTTGTTGCTCTCCCTCTTCTCCTGGCACCCCTATAATTTGGACATTGGAATGTTTAAAGATTTCCTGGAGGTTCCTAAGCATCTCCTCATTTTTTTGAATTCTTGTTTCTTCATTCTTTTCTGGTTGGATGTTTCTTTCTTCCTTCTGGCCCACTCCATTGATTGGAGTCCCAGTTTTCTTCCCATCACTATTGGTTCCCTGTACATTTCCCTTCATTTCACTTAGCGTAGCCTTCATTTTTTCATCTAATTTGCAACCAAATTCAAGCACTTCTGTGAGCATCCTGATCACCAGTGTTTTGAAGTGTACATCTGATAGGTTGGCTATCTCTTCATTGCTTAGTTGTATTTGTTGTGGAGCTTTGATCTGTTCTTCCGTTTGGGCCATTTTTTTTGTTGTTGTTTTGTTGTGTCTGTTACGTATGAGGGGCGGAGCCTTAGGTGTTCACCAGGGATGGGCAACCCTGTCACTGTGTTGTGATGCTATATGTGGGGGCAGAGTCCAAGAGGGAACAATGGCTCTTGCTCTGCTCTCTGTCACATTTCAGTCCCTTCCGCCACTTCCCCCAAGCAAACTGGACCTTTCTGGTGCTGATTCCTGTGTGGTTGGGCTTGTGTACGTTCTAGGACCCCATGGGTCTCTCCAACAAACTTTTCTTTGAAGTCAGGGGTCTCTCCCTGTGCCTCAGCCCCCACAGGTGTTTTCAATCGGTGTTTTGAGGCTTTATTTTCCCACACTGGGACCCTGGGTTGTGCCGTCTGTCTTGCTTCCCAGTTTCACCTGGTTTATCTGGGTGAGAATGTGGGACCGCCCATTAAGCCAACTGCATTGTGTGCTGTGCCTCGCTTCACAATTGCTGCCTTGCTGGGTCTGCCCATTGCCACCCCACACCCAGGGTCTGCCAGTTGCCGCCTGCATGCCCAGGGTCACCCTGCTGCTGTCTTGTGTGTCTGGGGTGCCTTGCACACCTGGTGCCACTGCTTTTTGTGCTGGAACCCCTCTCCACCTGGCCACCTGACTTCACCCTGCCTACCAGTCTGGATGAATGTGTCTATTTCAACTCCTTGGTTGTCAGACTTCTATATAGTTCAGTTTTCTGTCAGTTCTGGTTGTTATTTTGTTTCTAAATTGTTGTTGTCCTTATTTTGGTTGTGCGAGGAGGCAGTGTGTCTACCTACGCCTCCATCTTGGCCGGAAGTCCCTGTTTATTTATTTTTAGAGAGAGGGGTAGGATGAGAGAAATAGAGTGAGAGAAGCATCTTCTGCCTCTCTCTTGCACTCCAACCAGGGGACTGGGACTGGAACTGCAACCCAGGCATGTTCCATGGCTTGGGAATCAATCCGGTGACCCTTCACTTTGCAGGACAGCACTGAACCAATTGAGCCACAGCAGTCAGGGCCAAACAGAGAAACCTTTTAATTAAAAAGAATAAAATCCTGTCCCTGCTGGTGTGGTTCCGTTGGTTGGGTGTCATCCTGTGAAATGAAAGGTCACTGGTTAGATTCCTGGTTGGGGCACATGTCTGGGTTGCAGGTTTAGTCCCCCATCAGGGCACATATAGAAGTACAGAAGGCACTGATTGATGTTTCTCTTTCACATCAATGTTTCTCTTCCTCTCTTTCTCCATTCCTCCCTTCCCCTCTCTCTAAAGTCAAAAATAAAAAATAAAATAAAATAAAATAAATCCTATATTGCATGCACCAAAGAAAATGTACCTGTTATGAATACATTCAAATGCAAGTGAAAGAAAACACTGAAATTTGATATAGGGTGCTTCATAAGCAGTACATAAATTTTACAAAGCTAATGGGACCAGTTCCTGAATGATTCTACTCACAATTCTTTTTTTTTTAATTCTATTTATTCATTTTTAGAGAGGGAAGGGAGGGAGGGAGGGAGAGAGAGAGAGAGAGAAACATCAGTGTGCGATTGCTGGGGGTCATGGCCTGCAACCCAGGCATGTACCCTGACTGGGAATTGAACCGCGACACTTTGGTTCACAGCCCATGCTCAATCCACCGAGCTACGCCAGCCAGGGCCCACAATTCTTAAGTTGAAGAGAAGAATGAAAACTTTGGACTTCAGTGAAATGGACTGTAGTAGAAAGGAATATGCTGCTCAGTCTCACACAGTGTCTTTGAAGTCGACTTGTTGATAAGCTCCCTTCCCTTATTAACCAACTGGGAAAGATTGACCTGGTTAGCAGTATGACATGCCAGAGAGAGATGGGAAAACTGTATCTTGAAGTCATCTTTTCAGTGGCTGAACAGAATCCAGACCAGCCCCTCCCTCAAAAAATAAATAATAGAGGGCCAGTAAATCATAGGCTTTATGCTGACAGGATTATTTATTTCCCTCTCCCAATCGGTGAAAGACCAAAATCTACATACCCACACATACTTGAACAAAAGACAAAACATATTCTGAGATTTTTTAGCTCTATTGAGATATAATTCATATACCATATAATTTATCCATTTAATATGTACTTATACACTTGGTACTTTTTAGTATATTCAGAGTTGTGCAACCATCACTTGGTCATTTTTTTTGAAAATTATCACCTCAGAAAGAAACTCGAGCCCTGACTGGGTGGCTCAGTTGGTTGGACGTTGTCCCAGAAAGCCAAAGGTCGATGGTTCAGTTCGATTTCAGGGCACAGTCCTGCTTGTGGGTTTGGTCCCTGGCCAGGCTGCATAGGAGAGACAACCGAATTGATGCTTCTCTCTCACATTGATGTTTCTTTCCCTCTCTTTCTCCTTCCTTTCCACTCTCTCTAAAAATAAATGAATAAAATCTTAAGAAAAACAAAAGAAAGAAACATGATACTCTTTATCACCACTCAGTCTCCCTCCTTCTGCCCAGATCTAAGCAACAGCTGATCTGTTTTCTCTCAGTGGATTTGCCTATTCCAGATAGTTCATGTGAATGGAATTATAATATGTGGTCTTTTCAGTTGACTTCTTTAATTTTATGTTTTCAAGGTTCATTCATGTTGTAGCATGTATCATCACTTAATTCTTTTTTGGCTGAATAATCCAATTTCAGGTTATATCACATTTTGTTCATTCGTTAGTTAATGGATATTTGAAGTTGTTTTTACTTTTGGCTGTTACAAAGAATATTGCTATAAACATTCATGTATAAGTTTTTAAGTAGATGTGTTTTCAATTTTCTTGGATATCTTAAGAGTAGAATTACTGAGTCAAATTGAACTATTAGATGACTAGTGATATTGAACATCTTTTTGTATGCTTGCTGGCCATTTATCTACCATCTGTGAAGAAATGTCTGTTGAGATCTTTTGCTCAGTTTTTAATTGGGTTGTCTTTTTATTATTGAGTTGTAATTGTGCCTCTGAAATGTATGTTTTTGATTAGATATAGAGTGGTAGATGCCTACTTAAAGCTAACAATCCTCACACTACCCTTAGTAGCTGAAAAACTAAACAATTATAAACCATTGGTATCCATTTCTCCAGCAGCTCAAATACAAAGAAACAAGTCATGTAGTACCCCGACAAATGGAGAAGAGTCAAGGGGTACCCAGTCACTCTGTTCCTAGGAAATAGCAAAAATTTCTAGACTTACTCCTATCAATAAATAAGAGCCGTAGAGTTCAGAACACAAAGATGATGCAGAGTTCTTGTATCATCAACTACGCAAAAATACTGCCATGAGAGAAATTAATAAGACAATGGATATGAGTTCACTTTGGAAGAATTAATCCAGGAAATACAAGAACATGCTGTATAAAATTGCTGTAACTCTCAAATGAAAGTATTTAAAGAAAATTGAATTTCACAGACCGAAATTTCACAGTCTGATTCCCAGTCAGGATACATACATACTTGGGTTGTGGGTTCAGTCCCCACCCAAGGTGTATACAAAGGGCAAACAATTGATGTTTCTCTCTTACATCGATGTTTCTCTCCCTCTTTTCCTTCTCTGCTCTCTAAAAAATATGAAAATAAAAAATCAGTGGGCAAGTCCTTGGGTGATGATAAAAAAAAGAAGAAAAAGAGTAACAGGTTTGAGAAGAAGGAAGGAAGAAGGGAGGGAGGGAAGGTAAGGATAGAAAGAAAGGAAGGAGAGACACAGAGGGATATAATGATTATAGTCCTGAAAACTATATTAGAAGTAGCCAGGAGTATAATATAAAGGATAGGCTTGAGGAGAATCATCTTTAAGAAGAATTGAGAAGAAAAAGCTAGAAGACAGAACACGGGGAGTCAATATATAAAAGTGAAAGAGAAATTATAGGCAAATATATAATAGAAGAAAATTTACTAAAGAAGAAAACATGAATTGCGTTTCAAAATATTTAAGTTTATTTAGCAATCCCCATGATTGAATATTGAGTTGCTTTTTGGTTTTTGTAATAAATAGCCAGAAGGCTTTGTCTTCATTTCTTATTATGTCAGGACAGATTCTTAGAAGTCAAATTGTTGGGATAGAGACTGAATATTTTAAGTTATGCATTGCCCAAATGGTTTTATAGAAAAAAATCTCATTTCATTTTTTTAATTTACATTTATTTTGTTACTAAGGAGAGTAAACATTGTTTTCCATGTAAATTGTCTTGCACCTTTGAGTTTTTAGTTAATGTACCTTGCCTTTTTCTTTTCAGTTTTCCTCTTTGTTATGTTTATGGTAACATTTTCCCTCAGTTTATTGCTTCTTTTTTTAGTTATAAAGTTATTTTTATATAGATATTCTGAGTTTTCATCTAATTTGCTTGTTTTTTTAATTACTGTTTTGTAGAAAGTGTTTTCTTGCTCAGTAATGAGTTAACATTTAAGTGAGTAATTCACTTGAAGCTCATTTTGGTTTTTGGTATGGAGGACAGATCTGATTTCATTCTTTTAACAAATAACCAATGTTTTCAGTACCTTCTATTGATTACCTTTTCTGGTTACTTGGTGGCATTTCATTTTGCATAAATTTTAAAATTATTTTTGTCTTTATTTTATTTGAATGTTTACGTGCTCTGATACATAAACTTTTTTAAAATTTTAGAATCAGGAGAATTTATCTTCTGTTATTACTGACCTCAACATAATAATGGAGCCCACTGCATATTCAGAACTAAGTGAATTTGTGTCTAGGTAAGACATTTTACAAAATTTTTTTTTTAGGTATTGTTTTCAGTCTATGAGTTTACCTTTTCTTTCTTGTTGGTAAGTAAATATCAAAATATCCCTGAAAGTTTCATGTCATTATTATGGCTTACATTTAAGCCTATGTTCTCTATATCATTCTTTCATTCAATAAAAATTTATTATACATGTTCTATGTACCAGGCATTAAAATTAAGTTGTGAACAAAAGCAGATGTTAGCTTTGATCCTCATGGAATTTATAGCCTAGTGGAGAAGCCAAGTGTTAAATAATCACAGAAATAAGTCTAAAATTGTGCTTGTGTTAAATGTTACAGAGAAGAGTTACATAATGCTAAATCAGGAATTTAACTTTTGGGGAGAACATGGAATGATTTCCTGAAACTTGAACTGACATTTGAAAAATGAATAGGCATAAACAAAGAGGTCTTTGACAGAACATCTTGTGGGAGGCACTGTGCTAGGAGGGAGCATGGCATCTGTGCACAGCTGACAGGAGGCCAGAGTGATTAGAGAAGGGAAAAACAAGGGAGTGTGGTACAAGATGAAGCAAATTATGAAAGGTCCGCATTGTGTGGAGTTTGTTGTAAGGAGTTTGATCACAGACCTAAGACCCATGTAAAGCTATTGGAAGATTTTTAAGCAGGGCCTAATGAAGGCAGAAGGGTAACTCCCTTTCTGTAAAGAATTATTCAGGATGCTACAGGGAAAGTGGATTGAAGGGGTGTAATAGTAGTTGCAGGAGGGTAAATGACTAGCCAATAAGATGTTCATGCAACAGAAGTGTATAGTTTTGTTTTGTTTTTTAAGATTTTATTTTTTATTTTAGAGAGGGGAAGGGAGGGAGAAAGCGAGAGAAAGAAAGAGAAATATTGATGTGTGAGAGATTATTCGATAGATCAGTTGCCTCTCACACACCCCAGCTGGGGACCTGGCCTGCAACCCAGGCATGTGCCCTAACTGGGAATCGAATCAGTGACCTTAGCATGTGCAGGACAGTGCTCAGTCCACTGATCCACACCAATCAGGACAGAAGTTTGTAGTTTGGACTAGAATAATGGCAGCTGAGGTAGAGAGATGGGTGGATTTGGGGATATTTAGGAAGCACAATTGAATGGGCATGGTGTTGTAAATAAGAGGGGTCAGTAGCCATTAACAGATAATAACTTCTTGAGATAGGGAAAGTTGGAAGAGGACTAAGTCAGGGGAGGTTGTAACCTCAGTTTGGACATGTTGAACTTGAGTGCCTGTGAAACAGTGAAGTAAAAATATGAAATAGGCAGCTCAGAAACAGTGTAAGTAGGAGATATAACACCAGAGTGATATGCTAGAAAGTAGAAATTAAATCCTTGAACAGAAATGAGAATGAGATTGCCTATGGAAAGAATATAGAATTAAATTGTGAGCAAAATATGAACATAGAAAAGGACTTGAACCATGAGGAATCCTAAAATGTACTGCTGAATGAAAGAGAAAGATCTTGCAAAGGAATTAGAAAAGGAACTGTCTGAGAGGTAGGAAGAAAACCAGGAATGTGTTGTTGATCATTGATAACTGGATTGATCTTTAAAGATATCCTTCCAATGTCTTTTGGATTTCACAGGTTGTGACAAAATGTCTGTTATAGTGTTGTTTTGTGCATGTTGTTTTGGCTGCCTTTAAATCTTCCTCTTAATTTTTCTTTTCCACAATTTGTGCTATATCTGGGGTTATTTTATGTGGAAGCTTCCTGCCATATCTTCTAGTAGTGAATTCAATTCAGTTCTTTCTTATCCTTAAAATGGGGTTTTGGAAGCTGGAGGGTTTTCCTCAGTGTTCCAGCTGCACTCTCAGCTTTTAGCAAGTCCCTATGTGTTTGCACCTCAGAGGGGACTCTTTCTGTGTACACTTGATGTGCCACTAGCAGTAGATACTGATGCTATTACTTGGTACTAGGTTCATTGTGGAATTAAAAGGAGTTCTGCATTTTTGTGGTTTGTCCCCAGCATTGGGCAGGTCCTTTGGACCCACACCTTGGGGATAGGGCTCCCTGGTGTTTCTATTGCTTCTTCCCAGTGCAAAGTCAGTCTGGATCTATGAATGGTCTTGTCCCTCCTGCAGTGGTGGTAGACATAGGCTTGGTATTGATGTAGGTCCGTGGGCCCAGTGAGTTTCCAGTCTCCTCCCAGAATTTTTTGCCTCTGCCCATCTTCCCAAAGCAACAGATCTTTGTCTTGGTAGCAGGAGTATTTTTACTGATCCTCTCCGGAGTCAGATGGGTTTGACTTCTCTTCTTCCCTCAGAAGTAAGGGAATTCTTCCCCACATCCCCCAATTGCTTTCCTGCTGCTTCTTCAAGAACTTAAGAGTTTTTGCTTCCCACCACAAAAGAGTTCTGGCTTCATTTTGTAATCCAGTGCAGCTGATTGTCTCTGCATGTATGTGCCACTGAGGGGAGCTCTCCAGGTTGCTGATGTGACTCCAGTCTTTCTGATAGAGACCCTTTGTGCCTTAGGTTTGCATCTGTTGTAAATGACACTCTACTTCACATTTGTCTTTTAAGAATTTGTCAAAATTTTAATTGATTTCTTCTTATCCACTAGTGTGGTGGCTGCTTTCTTCCTCTATGTTTAACCAAAGGTGAACAGTTTATGTGTTCTGTCTTTCTCTGAAGGAGAAAAATGCTCATTTACACTTGGTTGTCATGTGACTTCAGGTCTGACTAGCTCAAGAAAGATAATAATTTTATAGATTATGCAGATTTTCCTTGGTGGTAGGTTGAGAGTAACCTTCATTGCAGCTTTTTGTCTAAGTAGAAGCTCAATCCATCAGCTACACTAGCCAGGGCCACATTTTATTTATTTTCAAATGTTTTTCTGAAATATATTACTTTTTGTTTCATAAATATAAAATCTTATTATATTTTATTTCATTATCATTTAGTCCTCTTGTACCACCCTAACCTGGGCAATCACCATACCATTGTCCATGTTCATGAGTACTTTTTCCTTTTTGCTCAATCCCTCCACCCTCTCACATCCCCCCACTAATTGTCATCCTGCTGTCTATCTATGAGTCTGTCCCCATTTTCCTTGTTAGTACAGTTTGTTCATTAAATTCCACATATGAGTGAAATCATATGGTTTTTGTCTTTCTCTGACTGGATTATTTCACTTAGAATAATGTTCTATAGGTCCATCCTTACTCTTGCAAAGGGTAAAACTTTCTTTTTTCTTACAGCTGAGTGATATTCTGTTGTTCAAATATCCCATAGTTATTTTATCTACTCATGTACTGGTGGACACTTGGGCTGCACTAGTAAATAATGCTGCAGTGAACATAGGGGTGCTTATGTTCTTTCAAATTAGTGTTTTGGGTTCCTTCGGATATATTTCCAGAAGTGGGATCTGTGGGTTAAAAGGTAGATCCATTTTTAATTTTTTGAGGTATCTCCATACTGCTTTCCACAGTGGCTACACCAGTCTGCCTTCCCACCAACAGTGCACAAGGATTCCCCTTTCTCCACATCCTCACCAGCACTTGTTGTTTGTTGACTTATTGATGATAGCCATTCTGACAGGTGTGAGGCAGTATTCACTGCAGTTTAAATTTGCACCTCTCTGATGATTAGTAATGTTGAGCATTTTTTCATATGTCTGTGGGCCCTCTGTATGTCCTCTTTATGTAGTGTCTATTCAGGTCTTTGCCCGTTTTTTAATTGGGTTGTTTGTTTTTATAGTATTGAGTTTTGTAAGTTCTTTATAAATTTTGTATACTAGCTGCTTATCAGATGTATTGGTAAATGTGTTCTCCCATTCTGTGGGTTGTCTTTTAATTTTATTGATGTTTTCCTTTGCTCTGCAAAAACTTGTTTAGTTTGGTGCAGTCTCATTTGTTTATTTATTTAACTTTTTTGTTTCCCTTGCTTGTGAAGGTATAACCGATAAAATACTACTGAGTAATGTCTGAGATTTTGCTGCCTATGTTTTCTTCTAGGATTTTTATGGTTTCATGTCTAACACTTAAGTCTTTGATCCATTTTGAATAATTTGTTCTCTTTGGTGTATAAAGGTGTTCTGGTTTCATTCTTCTGCATGCTATCTGCCCAGTTTTCCCAACTCCATTTATTGAATAGACTATCTTTAGCCCATTGTATATACTTGCTCCTCTGTTGAATATTAATTGACCATATAGGTATGGGTTTATTTCTGTGCTTTCTGTTCTGTTCCATCAATCTATGTGTCTGTTCTTATGCCAGTATCATGCTGTTTTGTTGCTATGACTGTTTTGATTACTATGTAGTATAGTTTGATATTAGGTAATATGAATCCTCCAACTTTGTTCTTCTTTCTCAAGATTGCTGTAGCTATGTGGAGCCCTTTGTGGTTCCCTATAATTTTTTTAAATATTTGTTCTAGTTCTGTGGAATACATCATTGGAATCTAGATAGGAATTGCATTAAACCTATGGATTGCTTTAGGTAGTCTGAACATTTTAATGATGTTAATTCTTATCCATGAACACATGTGCTTCCAATAATTTGTATCTTCTTCAGTTTCTTTCTTCGATGTCTCATACTGATAATTTTCTGAGTATAGGTCTTTTATATCCTTGCTTAGGTTTATTTCTAGGTATTGCTTTTTGTAGCAATTGTGAATGGGAGTGTTTTCTTAATTTCCCTTTCAGTTCATTATTTGCATATACAAATGCAACTGATTTCTGGATATTATTTTGTATCCTGATACTTTGCTGAATTCATTCATCAGTTCCAGTAGTTTCTTGGAGGAATTGCTGGGGTGCTCTATGACAGGATCATGTCATCTGCAAATAAAGACAGTTTTACTCCATCCTTTCCAATTGGATGCCTTTTATTTCTTCTTCTTATCTGATTGCTGTGGCTAGGACTTCCAGTACTATGCTGAATAAGAGGTGAAAGCAGACATCCCTGTTTTGTTCCCTGTCTTAAGGGGAACATTCATAGTCTTTACCCGTTAGGTATGATGCTGGCAGTGAGTTTATTTTATATGGCATGGGTGTCAAACTCATTTTTACTGGGGCCCACATCAGCCTTGTGGTTGTCTTCAAACTCCTGAATGTAATTTTAGGACTATATAAGTGTAACTACTGCTTAATAGTTACTCGAGAGCTCGCTGCTGCTGCCAGATAGAAACAAGGTGGAGGGCTGGATTGGGCCTGTGGGCCTTGTGTTGTCACCTATGATATATGGCCTTTATTATGTTTAGGTATGTTCCCTCTATTCCCTCTTTGCTGAGAATTTTTATCATAAGTAGATGCTAGATTTTATCAAATGCTTTTTCTGCATGTGTTGATATGATCGTGTGGTTTTTATCTTTCATTTTCATTCTGTTTCTATGTTGAATCACATTTATTGATTTATGAGTATACATTCCCATAATAAATCCCACTTGATCATGGTATATGATCTTTTTGATGCATTGCTGTATTAGGTTTGTTAATATTTTGTGAGGATTTTAGCATTGTTGTTCATTAGGAATATTGGCCTATAGTTTTCTTTCTTTGTAGTGTCTTTATATGGTTTTTGGGATTGAGATAATGCTAGCCTTGTAAAATGACTTTAGGAGCTTTCCCTTCTCTTGAATTTTAAGAAATAGTTTGAGAAGGAGAGGTGTTAGTTCTCCGTGGAATATTTGGTAAAATTCACCTGTGAAGCCATCCATTCCAGGGCATTTGTTTGTTGTAAGTATTTGAATTGCTCCTTCATTTTCATTAGGTGTAATCTGTCTATTCAGATTCTCTGGTTCTTCCTGATTTAGTTTTGGGAGATTGTATGTTTCCAGGACTTTATCCATTTTGTCCAGTTTTTTAGCATATAGTTCATAATATTTTCATGAACAATCCTTTCCTGTGTGTGTGTGTGTGTGTGTGTGTGTGTGTGTGTGTCAGTGTCAGTTATATCTCCCTTTCATTTCTCGTTTTATTTATTTGGGTCCCTTCTTTTTTTTCTCGATGAGTCTAGTTAAAGGTTTGTCAATCTTATTTATCTTTTCAAAGAACAAGCTCTTGGTTATGTTGGTCTTTTGTATCGCTATTTTAGACTTTTTTTCATTTTTATCTGTGCTGATCTCAATTATTTCCTTCCTTCTACTTTGGCTTTGTTGGTTGTTCTTTTTCAATCTCCTTTAAATGTAAAGTTAGATTGTTATTTGAGCTTTTCTTTTTGTGGATAGGCACGTAATGCTATGAAATTTCCTTATTCACACTGCTTTCCTTTTGTCCCACAGGTTTTGAATTTGTGTCCTCATTTTCATTTGTTTCAAGGTGTCTTTTGATTTCTTCTTTGATCTCATTTTTGACCCATTTATTGTTTAATAACATGTTATTTAGCTGCCATGTCTTTGCATATTTTTCAGTGTTCTTGTTGATTTCTGGTTTCATAACCTTGTGATCAGAGAAGATGCTTGATATGATTTCCATCTTCTTAACTTTATTGAGACTTCTTTGTGTCCTAATATGTGGTCTATCCTAAAAATGTTCCATACACACTTAAAAAGTATGTATATCTTGCTGCTTTGGGATGAACTGCTCTGAAGATATCAATTAAATCCATTTGATATAGTGTGTCATTTAAAGCCATTGTCTCCTTGTTTATTTTCTGTCTGGCAGATCTACCCATTGAAGCCAATGGGGTGTTAAAATCTCCAACTGTGACTGTTTTTCTTTCGATCTCTCCCTTATGCCCATCATGATTTGCTTAAGGCAGGGGTGTCAAATTCATTTTTACTGGGTGCCACATCAGCCTCGAGGTTGCCTTCAAAGGACCAAATATAATTTTAGAACTGTATAAATGTAACTACTTCTTAACTAGGGGCAAGGATCTCAGTGCTGCTGCCGTGTAGAAACAAGGTGCCAGGGCCGGATAAAATAAGGTGGAGGGTCAGATTTGGCCAGTGGGCTTTGTGTTTGCCACCTGTGGCTTAAGGTATTTAGGTGTCCCTGTGTTGGGTCCATAAATGCTTACTAGGGTTATATCCTCTTGTTGGATTGTTCCCTTTATCATTATGTAGTGTCCTCCTTTGTCTCTTACTATAGCCTTGATTTTAGCGTCTATTTTGTTGGATATAAGTACTGTTACCCCCAATTTTTTTTCCTTTCCATTTGCATGAAATATCTTTTTCTAGTCCTTTGCTTTTAGTCTATGTGTATCTTTTGATCTGAGATGGGTCTCTTGAGGCAGCATATATGTGATTCCTATTTTCTTATCCATTCAGCTCCCCTATGTCTTTTGGTTGTAATATTTAAGGTATTTACATTTAAGGTGATCATTGATAAGTGTAGTGCCATTTTATTATCACACTATTTTCCTCTGTATTTTTTTCCCTTTCGTTTTTTCTTTTTCTCTTCTTAAAACAAGCTCTTTAAAATTTTTGGCGGTACTGGTTTGGTCTTAACAAACTCCTTTAGCTTTTTGTGATCTGGGAAGCTCCTTATCTCTCCTTTGATTTTAAATGATAGCCTTGCTGGGTAAAGTAGTCTTGGTTGTAGGCCCTTGCATTTCATCACCTTGAATATTTCATGCCACTCCTTTCTGGCCTGAAATGTTTCTGTTGAGAAATCAGATGACAGTCTAATAGATGCTTTCTTATAGGTAACTACCTGCTCTATCTTGTGGCTTTTGGAATATCTCCTTGTCTTTAAGCCTGATCATTTTAAATGTGTCTTTGTGTAGGCCTCTTTGGGTGCAACTTGATTGGGACTCTGCGCTTCCTGGACTTGTGCGACTTTTTCCTTCACCAGATTAGGGGACTTTTCGGTCATTATTTTTTCAGATAGGTTCTTGATGCCTTGGTCATTCTCTTCTCCTTCTTGTATTCCTGTGATGCGTGGATGTTGTTACACTCTTTGCATTACTCCAGTATGCACCACCCTTCCTTTGCTGGGGCCTTTGGTGGGTAGCCACAAACTTAAAAAAAAAAAAAGGATGGTGGATTTGTCTCCAGCAGTTTTTGTCTCTCCCCAGTGGAGACAACCCCCATGGTACAGCCTCTTTGATCTCTTGATCTGATGCTCTAGGAATGTCCCCTGGGTGGATTATGTGGACTCTTCTTTTGTATTTGTATTCTGGTAGTTTTTGGCCCATTTGTTGGTGGGAACTTTCTTCCATCTGGATGACTGAGGGGCTCAACCCCTATCATGTCCACCTCTGCCTTGAAAGGACTTCTCAGTTTTGGTTGGATCCCTAGCTGGAGCACATACAAGAGGCAACCTATCAATTCTTCTCTCTTACACCAGTGCCTACCTTTCTCTCTCCCCAAATCAGTAGAATATATCCTGTATATACATTGTCTTCTTTCAGGTCTCATATCATCCTGATGGAGTGGGGGAAAGAAGGGAAGAGTCCAGCAGCAAAACTGTAACTCAGGACAGTGTCAGGCTTCCTCCAGTGAGTCTCAGCCCTTGGGACGTGCCGCTGCACTCCCGCCAAGGCCTCTGCAGCCAGTACCACTTCTGCCTCTTTGCCCTTAGTGTGCCCAGCTCCCTGGCCGATCTGCAGCCTCCTCAGTCAGACTCTGGTTGGTTCCAGTGGCCAGAGTTGGGGAGGCGACAGTCTCATCCCCAGCAAATACTGCAGTCCATGTGCCCAGGATAGCCTCTAAGGCAGGGTGTGAGACCTGGCCTCATGCAGAGGGCACAGAGGTATGGCTGAGTGCTGAGGCCACTCCAGTGGCTTTGTCCCCAGGAGGATTTTGTAAATTCCACAAAATGGTTCCCGCTTCAAACTTGTGTGGCCAGAATTGCTGGGCTGGGTGGTGATGGTGGCGGTGGCTCCACCAGGAGAGCCCCGGCTGCCCACCCCTGAGTGCCCTCACAGTTGGGCAGGCATTCGAACACTTGCATATATGCCCATACACTGGCCTTTGCATACACTCACTTATATACACACAACTACATTTTCGAGTTGGTTGCTCTGTAGTTTGGCTGCAAGACCAATCTGGTTGGGAGCAAGAGGAAGGAGCTTCCAGCTACTTTGCAGCCATTTTAAAACCATCAAATAAGAATGTTATAATTCTTATTTTCTGTGTTTTTACATATTTTAAGGAAGAAGAGAAGTATAGTGTGATAAATATGTGTGTGTGATAAATAAGTATAGTGTGATTTTTACCACTTTTGATTGCTCTTCCTTCATTTCTGATATTCCAGGTTACCCTTTAGTATCATTTTTTTTTCATCTGAAGAATTCTCTTTAGTATTTCTTTTTGAGTAGATTCACGTAGACAAATTCTTTTAGTCTTTCTTCATTGGAGACTGTCATTATTAAACCTTTGTTCCTGAAGAATATTTTCACTGGATATTGATCTCTGGGTTGACAGATCATTTCTTTCAGTATTTCAAAAAATGTTTCAATTCTTTCTGACCTCTATGGTTTCTGTTAAGAAATCTACTGTCTTTGAATTCCAAGTTTCCCTATATGACGTATATGTGTGTTTTTGTCTAACTACTTTCAGGATTAAAAAAATTTTTTTCAGTAGTTTAATTATCATTTGTTGAGGCTTGGATTTTTTTGTGTTTATCGTCTCTGAGGTTATCTGAGCTTCTTAAATTTGTATGTTTATGTCTTTTTACCAAATTTGGCAGGCTTTTGATTTAGTATTTCTTCATATATATGTATACGTGTGTATGTATATGTATAATATATATATTTTGCTCAGTACTTTTCTCCTCTGCTTCTGTGTCTCTGATAACCAAAATGTAAAACTTGTTGGTATCGTCCTACATGTTCCTGAGGCTCTGTCATTCTTTTCCGTTTTCCTTTTTGTTTTATTCATATTGGTTTTTTTTTTTTTTTTGCATTCACCACCACAATGAAGATATTGAACCATTCCATCAATAGGAATATCTCTGTCATGTTCTCGCTTTATAGTCACACTGCCTTCTTCCCTGTAAATGCCTGGCAAAACATGTTAAAATATTTATACTAGAGGCTTGCTTTTTACAAAATGTCAAATAAATGAACTCAGTGTAACTTGTTGAGACCACCTTCTTTATTTAGCATAATGCCTTTGAAATTCATCTGTCTTTTCATTTCAAAGTAATATTCCATTATAGGGATACCAGTTTGTTCATTCATTTACTCATTAGAAAACATTTGGTTATTATCCGTTTTGGTGTTTCTGAACAGAGCTGCTGTAAACATTCATTAGAGGTTTTTGTGTGTGTGTAAGTTTTCTTTCTCTAAGGAAGATAACCAGAAGTAGGATTGCTGGGTGATATAGTAAGTGTATGTTTTGTTTTTGTTTTTGTTTTTTTTTTAATATATTTTATTGATTATGCTATTACAGTTGTCCCATTTCCCCCCTCTTTCCCCTCCACCCTGTACACCCTCTCCCACCCATGTTCCCCCCCTTTAGTTCATGTCCATGTGTCATACTTATGAGTTCCTTAGCTTCTACATTTCCCATACTATTCTTGCCCTCCCCCTATTTATTTTCAACCTACATTCTATGCTATTTATTCTCTATACCTTTTCCCCCTCTCTCCTCCTCCCACCCCCCTGCTACTAGCCCTCCATGTGCCCTCCATTTCTGTGGTTCTATTCCTGTTATAGTTGTTTACTTGGTTTCTTTTGGTTTTGCTTTAGGTGTGGTTGTTAATAATTGTGAGTTTGCTGTCCTTTTACTTATACATGTCTTTTGTTTATCTTCTTTTCTTAGATAAGTCCCATTAGCATTTCCTAAAATAAGGGCTTGGTGATAATGAACTCCTTTAACTTGACCTTATCTGAAAAGCACTTTATCTTCCCTTCCATTCTAAATGAGAGCTTTGCTGGATAGAGCAATCTGGGATGGAGGTCCATGTCTTTCATGACTTGGAATATTTCTTTCCAGCCCCTTCTTGCCTATAAGGTCTCTTTGGAGAAATCAGCTGACAGTCTGATGGGAACTCCTTTGTAGGTGACTGTCCCCTTATCTCTTGCTGCTTCTAGGATTCTCTCCTTTGTTTTTACCTTGGCTAATGTAATTATGATGTGCCTTGGTGTGTTTCTTCTTGGGTCCAACTTCTTTGGGGCTCTCTGAGCTTCTTGGATTTCTTGGAAGACTGTTCCCTTTGCCAGGTTGGGGAAGTTCTCCTTTATTATTTGTTCAAATATGTGCTCCATCTGTTGCTTTTCTCCTTCCTGTTCTGGTACCCCTATAGTTCGGATGTTGGAACGTTTAAAGGTGTCCTGGATGCTCTTAAGCTTTTCCTCGATTTTTTGAATTCTTATTTCATCATGCTTTCCTGCCTGGTTGATTCTATCTTCCTTCTGGTCCACTGTATTGTTTTGAGACTCAGATTCCTTCCTTTCACTATTGGCTCTCCTCCGCGTATCTTCCTGCATCTCTTTTATGGTAACCTGCATCCTTTCATCTAAATTGCGCCCAAAATCAACCAATTCCGTGAGCTTTCTGATCACCAGTGTTTTGAACTGTGCATCTGATAGATTGGCTATTTCTTGGTTGCTCAAAAGGATGAGTCCTGGGACTGATCTGTTCTGTTGGAAACATGTCTTATGTCTTTCCCTGTTTCTTCTTTTTTTTTTTTCAGTCTGGTCGCTCTTGTTACGGTGGGGGGCGGAGCCTTAGGTGTTCACTGGGGCTGGGCACCCCAGTCTCTAGATTGTGACATTATATGTGGGGGCAGGGTTGGGAGAGGGGATGGGAGGGAACGATGGCGGTAGTTCCGTTCTCCTGGGCTCAGACCCTTCTCTGGGATCCTGGGCTGCGAGCTCTGCCCTGGTCCACAATCGCTGCCCCACAGGGTCCGCCAGCCGCAGCTTGTGTACTCAGGGATCACCGCTGCGTTCTTGCGCCCTGGATGGCTGTCGCGCCAATTTCACGCCAGATTTTCCCCAACCTCCGCGCGCCGCCGACCCGCGCCAGCCCCACGCCCGCCTGGCCCGTTGTCTCCTACTGGTCTGGATGAATGGGTCTACTTCAACTTCTTGGCTGTCCGACTTCCATTCAGATAAATCCTCTATCAGTTCTGAGTGTTATTCTATCTGTAAATTATTGTTGTTCTAATCTTGGTTGTGCGAGGAGGTATGGTGCGTCCACCTATTCCTCCATCTTGCCGGAAGCCCCATAAGTGTATGTTTAAATTTATAATAAACTGCAAACTTTACCAGAGCAACCATACCATTTTACAACCCCTTTTGACCAGCAATGCGTGAAAGTGACTGATAATATTTTAGTGAATTAACTTTTGATATTCACCTGGATGTAGACTTAATATTGCTCAGAACTTGTTTTTGAAATAAATGTTGAGAATTTTTATTTTGAAGTTCTGTTTTGCTTTATAATTAAGAAGGAAACATTTGGGGTTATTTTATGTTTCTTACTAGTTGACATTGAAATGTGTCACTGCTTATAGTTATGAAAGAAATCCATAACATCTGTTTTGCATTAGTAATATCTCGACTGTGCTTAAGAAACTTAAATAAATTACAATAATTCATAACAGCTGTAAGATACACCTTTCTATAATGGGAAGCTATATATACAGTAATTGAGTACACTTTATGGAGATATGAATGAGACTCAGTCCACTTATTTTAATGACCTAGTTTTTAAAAAAAATTCTCACTTGAGGATGTGTTTATTGATTTTAGAGAGAAAGGAAATGGGGAACAGAGGGGTAAGGGAGAGAGAAGGAAAGAGAGAGAAAGAGATAGAGGAAGGAGAGGAGAGAGGAGGGGAGGGAGAGGCGAGAGAGGGGAGAGAGAGTCACACTGTAAGACACACGTAGGTTTTAGAGGAGGAAAATAGGGAAAAAAATTTTGAAGCAAAAAATGTGGTAAAAAAGTACATCTTATAGTCTGAAAAATTCGGCAATTTGTTCATTCAGACATTAAAAAGGTATATATGTAATAGATATTGGAGTATGTCTTAACACTTAATCTCAAGTGTTCCCTGTAAAATATATGCTTATGTAGATGTGTGTTAACTTATTTTCCTTGTCGTTTTCTTGCTGTCCTTTTTGGTCTTTTGTCACTCTGTTCCCATTTCTTGCTTTCTTTTGGATTAAATATTTGTTAATATTCCATGTCATTTGTTGACTGACTTTTTGGCCATATCTGTTTGTATTTCTTTTTAATTGGCTGCTAGAAGGATTGCAACATACATAACTTAATTTTTAACAGTTTACCTGGATTTAACACTTCACCACTGCAAGTAGAGTCTTGAAGGCTTATTACTATAGATCCCTTTCTCTCCCTGCTTCATGTTATGGTTTTCAGAGGAATTACATTGATATGTATGTAGTGAACACCAAATCAGAGAGTAACACTTGTTAACTTTCGAATGTCATGTGTAAGTTAACAAACTTAAGAAGACTGATAATTTGTTATATTTACCCAGATGTTTATAATCTGTGTAGCTGTTCCTTATGAAACTTGGTTAATAAAATTGCATATATTCATGACTGTGTCTTCCTAAATTCACTGGTGTGCATTTTTAAGAACAGAGATATTTCCTTACATGCGGTCAGTCCAGAAAAAGTCTAGCTATTGTTAATATAACAAGAATGGTTTGCACAACATCCATGTAACTTGGCAGTCAAGGAGAGTGGACTTGAATGCACATGCATGAACAATAATGACTTCATTATACTAATCAGTGGGGGTAGTAGATACTGTTCAGTGACCATGTGTACTGTGTGGCCATTGTATTCAAAATGACTGAGCTAATAGAGCAACAGATCTGCATCAAATTTTACGTTAAGCTTGATTCAGAGCGCCACAGCTATGGGCAACTAACTGTTGATTGGCAGCTTCATCACAACAATGTGCCCACTCTTGCATCACGTCTCATGCAGAGCTTTTTGGTGAAACATCCAATTTCCCAGGTCACTCAGCCCTGCTACAACCCAGATTTGGTGCCCTGTGACTTCAGAGTTTTCCCAAAACTGAAAATTACCTTTGAAATGAAAGAGATTTCAGATTATCAGTGAGATTCAGGAAGATACAATGGGGCAACTGATGGTGATTGGGAGAACTGTGTGAGGTCCCAAGGTGCTTACTTTGAAGGGGACTCAGGCGTCATTGTCTTTTTTTTTTTTTAATTAAGATTTTATTTATTTATTTTTAGAGAGGGAAGGGAGGGAGAAAGAGAGAGAGAAAGAAACATCAATGTACAGTTGCTGGGGGCCATAGCCTGCAACCCAGGCATGTGCCCTGACTGGGAATCGAACCTGCGATGCTTTGGTTTGCAGTCCGAGCTCAATCCACTGAGCTATGCCAACCAGGGGCGTCATTGTCTTATATACAATGTTTCTTGTGCCTTGTATCTTCTTTAATAAATATCTCTATTTTTCATATTATGTGCCTGGGTTCTATCTGGACAGACCTTGTATACTCATAGAGCAATGATTCACTTTATAAATTGGCATTGATGTAATACTTTTATCCAATTTGCCATCTAGGGGGAGAGGAGGTGGGAATAAGGAGACTAAATGGTGATGGGAAAAATACAACAAAAGTAAATTAATTAATTACAAAATAATTTGCCATCTATACTCCAGTTTTGTTAGCTGATCTAATAATTTTATTGCATTTTCTTTTTCCCTATACTGCATGATCCATTCTTGGGTCAAGTATTGTATATACTTGGCATGTTTCCATAGATTTCTTTATTCTGGAACAATTTCAGAGCCTTTATTTGCCTTTTATGATATTTTTCTCTTTAAAAAATACAGTTCTTCCACCTTCCCCCTTCAATAAAATGTTCCTTATTTTGTCTTTGATCTTTTTTTATGATCAATTGCTATTTATGTATTTTCAAGTACAATAAAATACTATATAGATGATGTTTTGTTTTCTCAGGTATTTGACCCATATAGGTGATCCTAATTTTGTTTATTTAGTCAGTGTTGCCTGATTCTCCTCTGTATCATCTCTGTTATAGCTTTTTTCTCCCCTTGCAACTGATAGTCAGTCTGTGGGGAGACACTATATTACCATACAGAAACTGCTCTTCATTAAAATATTTGCCTAGATTTAGCATCTCCTGATGATTCTTATTTGATCCACTGTTTACTATGATGGTTGCAAAGTGATAATTTTGCAACTTGAGCATTTCCTCTACTTTTTTCAGTAGGCATGGGGTCTTGTGCTTAATACATTTTTCTTCTCCCTTATGTATGCATATATATCTCTTTATCTATGTGTATGTGCACATATCTACTTATTATAGGTATAGTTCATTTGTTTTTCTTTTTTCTTTTTCTCTTTTGTAATATATTTTATTGATTATGCTATTACAGTTGTCCCATTTCCCCCCCTTCACTCCCCTCCATACCCTCTCCCACCCACATTCCCTTCCTTTAGTTCATGTCCATGTGTCATACTTATACTTTCTTTAGCTTCTACATTTCCTATACTATTCTTAACCTCCCCCTGACTATTTTCTACCTACCATCTATGCTACTTATTCTCTGTACCTTTTACCCCATCTCTCCCCCTCCCACTTCCCCACTGATAACCCTCCATTTGATCTCTATTTCTGTGGTTCTGTTCCTGTTCTAGTTGTTTGTTTAGTTTGCTTTTGTTTTTGTTTTAGGTGTGGTTGTTAATAATTGTGAGTTTGCTGTCATTTTACTGTTTGTATTTCTAATCTTCTTTTTCTTAGATAAATCCCTTTAACATTTCATATAATAAGGGCTTGGTGATGATGAACTCCTTTAACTTGACCTTATCTGGGAAGCACTTTATCTGACCTTCCATTCTAAATGAAAGCTTTGCTGGATAGAGCAATCTTGGATGTAGGTCCTTGCTTTTCATGACTTGGAACACTACTTTCCAGCTCCTTCTTGCCTGCAAGGTTTCTTTCGAGAAATCAGCTGACAGTCTTAGGCACACTCCTTTGTAAGTAACTGTCTCCTATTTACTTGCTGCTTCTAAGATTCTCTCCTTATCTTGAATAATGTAATTATGATGTGCCTTGGTGTGTTCCTCCTTGGGTCTAACTTCTTTGGGACTCTCTGAGCTTCCTGGACTTCCTGGAAGTCTATTTCATTTGCCAGACTGGGGAAGTTCTCCTTTCTTATTTTTTCAACTAAGTTTTCAGTTTGTTGCTCTCCCTCTTCTCCTTCTGGCACCCCTATAATTTGGATGTTGGAAATTTAAAGATGTCCTGGAGGTTCCTAAGCCTATCCTCACTTTTTTTGAATTCTTGTTTCTTCATTCTTTTCTGGTTGGATGTTTCTTCCTTCTGGTCCACACAGTTGATTTGAGTCCTGGTTTCCTTCCCGTCATGGTTGGTTCCCTGTATATTTTCCTTTATTTCACTTAGCATAGCTTTCATTTTTTTATCTAATTTGTGACCGAATTCAACCAATTCTGTGAGCATCCTGATTACCAGTGTTTTGAACTGTGCATCTGATAGTTGTATTTTTTCTGGATCTTTGAGCTCTTCTTTCATTTGGGTGAAATTTTTTGTCTCAGTGCTCCTGTTATGATGTAAGGGGTGGAGCCTGAGGTGTTCACCAGGATGGGCTAACCCACTTCTCTGTTGTGACACTGTATGTGGGAAAGGGGTGAGAGAGTGAACAATGGCACTTGCTCTGCTCTCTGCTGGTTTTTAGTCACTTCTCCAGTACCCACAAGCAAAGTGGGCCCTTCTGGTGCTGATTCCCAGGTGGGTGGGTTTGTGTACATTCTAGGATTGTGTGGGTCTCTCCAATGAACTCTCCTGTGAGGCTGGGACTTTCCCCCGCTGCTGCCGCAACCCCCACACTGGTGTTTTCAGTCAGTGGTTTGAGGTTTTATTTCCCTGTGCTGGAGCCCTGGGTTGCAGTCTGTTTCGCTGCCCAGTTGTTCCTCTCAGTTTATCTGCACGCAGATATGGGACTGCCCACACCAACAGCCTCCACCTTGCCGTGTCTGCCAGTTGCTGCCTGGCCAGCCAGCTGCAGCCTTGCCTGCCCTGCTCCACAGTCCGCCACCTCGTTAGGTCCACCAGCCACCACCTTGCCACGAGTCCTCTCCTCCCTGCTGCCTGTCTTTGCCTCTCCTGCCTGCGGATGAATGTGTCTTCTTTAACTCCTTGGTTGTCAGACTTTCATACAGTTTGATTTTCTGGCAGTTCCTGTTATGTTTTGTCTTTAAATTTGTTGTTGTCCTTCTTTTGGTTGTGGGAGGAGGCACAATATGTCTACCTACACCTCCATCTTGGCTGGAAGTCTATTGACCATTATTTCTTAAGGTAAACTTTTAGATCTTTACTCTCAGCTCTTTTTCTGTAACTTCCATTATCAACATTTGGTATACTTGCTGGTATCTCACACATTTTTTAGGGTCAATTTTTTTCTCATTTTTTCTTTCTGCTACTTAAATTGGAATATTTCCTTTTGCCTGTAATTATTTTTTTTGTTGATTGTTCAGCCTGTTCAAATCTGTTCAACCCTTTTAGTAAATTTTTCATTTTCGTTATTGTACGTTTTGGTTCTAAAATTTCTTTTTATTTCCTTTTTATAATTTGTTTCATTGATATTCCCTGTTTGTTGCACATATTGTTCTCTTGGTTTCCTTGAGTTGTCTTTACATATGTAGGATCTGTTGATTTAACATCTTTGTCTAGTAATTCCACTCTCTGTGTTTCCTTGAGGACAGTTTCTGTTAATTTCTTTCTATCTTGCATGATTAGTGTTTTTGGTGGTGGTGGTTGTTGAATACAGGACATTTTGAATTCAATGTTCAAAAAGTAAATAAAATACATATTATCTCCAGGCTTTTTTATTTTGACTTTGTGTTGAGGTACTACTTCAGCACTTTGCAGGGCCTTTCACAACTTTGTCTTAGTCTTTACTCCCTGCTAGGCTTTAGCCTAAAGGTCAGCCAGGGGTGAAAGCTGTTGTCTTCTCAGGTCCTTTCTGAGGATGAATCCTACCTTCAACATTCATGTGGTTTTCTAGATTCTTGGTATACAGAGACTCTTTTCAATAACTTATTCTCTAAAGATTCTTACTCTGTACCTTTTTCTTCTTTGGCTTTTGGCATGTCTGTTGTTTGTATTAACTATTATTTTGCCTCAGGCAACAGTTGATTGTTCTTTTAACTTTCAAAGTCTTTAAGAAGGGACCTCTACATAGTTATGTCTTTACTCCAAGGAAGTAATGAGTTAAGTGTAAAATAGTCATTCTCCTTTCATTAGTCCTCAAGGACCCCATAGAGAGATCAATACAAATGCAATTCAATTGGGAACAAGATCCACTTTGCTGTGGTTAAGAAAAGGTTCCCTCACTGAGAAAATGGGATGCCATCTTCAATACCATCCCTTTGTGCTGGTGGAGAGTGTGGTTAGTATAAACTAAAGCATAGCAAAACTTTCCTCCCTTGCTTAGTGGCCCTACTCCTGGTTAAATGTTTTACTATCTTCCCATATTCCTGTGTGAGTCTGACAATGGTTTTTAGTGTTTATGAGCAGGGATGGCGCCAGCAGTCTCTATTTTGCCTTTTTTGCAACACGCTTTTACTCAAAAGCACATCCTGGCTCACTTTTATGGGATATAGTGTAAAAGTGCTATCTTTATTTACCTCTCCTGGACACTGTCCTGCAGCCCATCTGAATTCTGAGTGGCATTCTATACCATAGTTCACTTCTTGGTATTTTTTTGCTTTATTTTTCTGATCAGATTTTTTTTTTGTGGCGCATTTGGGTGATGATCTTCGGACTTCATATACAAATGTAAAAGATGTCTTTCTCTAGGTTCCTTCTCTCTGATTCTCTGCACTCTCTAATTCTGTGTATTTAGGATCACATAGTGTAGGATGTGAAATGAAGCATCCTACTATATTTGCAGGAGCTCTTTGTCAATTTTGCTTGGTGTCATGGCTAGGGCTAATTCACAAAGTTTCTTCCCACAGACTCCCCAGCAACAGCATGCTATCAGGAAATGAAGGTGCTGCATTTTTCCTGAATTAGCTTAATGCCAGTGTTGCCAATTTCCCAGCTGGGAGAAAGAGAGCCCCTCTTTGTCATTGGAGTTCTGTTCTACATGGACCCCTCTTCTCATCTTTTGTTTTTCTTTTAACTGCATCAAAATATTATTACTGAGTTTTTGGAAACCTTTGCTATTAAGCAATAATTCAAAAAAGAAACTTATAAACATTACATTTAGAGGATTAAATCAATTGAATTTTAACATTGAGTTTTTTTTAATTGGATATAGTTGACATATAACATTGTGTATTAGTTTCAGGTGTGCATCATAATGATTCAGTATTTGTATATATTGCAAAATGATCACCACAATAAGTATAGTTAACATTCATCATCACACATAATTTCAGTTTTTCTTCTGATGAGAACTTTTAACATACACTAGCAACTTTCAAACATGCAATTAGTATTATTAACTACAGGTACTATTCTGTATATTATATCTCCATGACTTATTTTATAACTGGATGTTTGTATCTTTTGATCACCTTTTACCCATTTCCTCTATTTCCTACCCTATCCCTGCCTCTTGGCAATCACCAATGTCTGTGAGTTTGATTTCTACTCTTTGTGTGTGTATGTGTTTTAAGGTTTTACATATAAGTGAGATTATATGGTGTTTGTCTTTCTCTGTCTGACTTATTTCATGATGCGCTAGTGTCCATTCATTTTATTGCAAATGGCAGGATATCCTTCTTTTTCATGGTTGAATAATATTGTATTGTGCATGTGTGTGCATGCCTGCCATACTTTTGTTATCCATTCACTCATTAATAGACACCTACATTGTTTCCATGTCTTTGCTGTAGTAAATAATGCTGCAGTGAGTATGGGGTTACATATATCTTTTCAAGTTAGTGTTTTTGTTTCTTTCAGATAAATACCCAGATGTGGAATCAGTGGATCATATGATCATTGTAATTGTAATTTTTTGAGAAAATGTCACACAGTTTTCATATGACCGTACCAATTTACATTCCCAAGAGTGCACCATGTTTCCCCTTTCTCTACATTCTCATTGACACTTGTTATTTCTTATCTCTTTAATAATAGCCATTCTGACAGGTGTGAGGTAATAATTTTATTGTGGTTTTGGTTTGCATTTCCCTCATGGTTAGTGATGTTGAGCACCTTTTTATGTACCTGTGGTCTATCTGTATGTCATCTTTGGAAAAATGTTTATTTAGGTCCTCTGCCCATTTTTTTTTAAAGATCTTATTTATTTATTTTTAGAGAGGGAAGGGAGGGAGAGAGAGAGAAACATCAATGTGCAGTTGCTGGGGGTCATGGCCTGCAACCCAGGCATGTACCCTAACTGGGAATTGAACTTGCGATACTTTGGTTTGCAGCCCGCGCTCAGTCCACTGAGCTGTGCCAGCCAGGGCTCCTCTGCCCATTTTTTAATCAAATTGTTTGTTTGTTTGTTTGTTTTTTTGCTATTGTATGGTATGAGTCTTTTATGTATTTTGGATATTAACCCTGTCAGATACATACTTTCAGATATTTTCTTCCCTTTGGTAGGTTGCCTTCTTATTCTGTTGATGGTTTTGTTTACTCTGCAGAAAGTTTTTAGTTTGATGTAGTCCCTTGTTTATTTTGTTTTTGTTGCTTTAACTTTTTGTGTCAAATCAAAAAAATCATTACCAAGGCCAATGTCCTCTCTCTTCTCATCTTACCTGACCTCTGCTGGCTAGAAAGTAGCAATGTTTCCCTGGACCTTTTATGTTACTTTTTAACTCTACCCTATAGTCATTCTAGGTTGCCTCTCCTCTTGTGTTTATTTGGTATATACAGGAGGTGAAAAAACCCAAGGAACTGAATACCCGATCATTTCTTAATTCCTGAAGTTCTACCCATTCTGCTTTCTTTTCTTCACAGTTCAGAGTCTGTCAGTACTTGCTTTACTTATTTTGTCAATGGTTCTAAATTGTAATTAATGGGAGTCTTTGGGAGGAATGACTTTTAAATCCATCATGTCTAGAATGGGAACTTTATTCCCATATTTATTGAATGAATGATTAAATGAATACACATATCTTGCCTAAAAGTTGCTTGTGTTTATGGGTATCAATATAACAATAGAAATAGTATTAAGAAAATTAAATTCCTGTAGAAGCTCATAGGCATAGGAATAAAATTATTTTTAGTGATTTCTGGAATAGGACATGTGGTGTGGTAGTGAGGTCATTGTTCATTCATTAATTTTCTGACACCAACTGGGTGTCCTTTAATTTGATTCAATCCTGACACTACTCAGATTTAGCATAGACCCACAGGGTAAGGGCAAAATCCTCCACAAGACTGCTCTATGTCATATGCCACCTCCATGTCTGAACTACTTAGCAATAATATGAGTGTTCACACAATCCCCTCAAATTTGATAATTTGCTAAACTCAAGAGAACTCACTGAAAATGCTATGCTGAAAATTGTCGTTTTATTATAAAAGTTACAATGTAGAAATAGCCACATGGAAGCAATGAATAGACTGTGGTCTGGGGCATGGTGAGGACAGGGTCATGAAGAGGAACATAGAGCTTTTGCCCTTTCTTGCAAAATCCATGTACATTACCCTCCTATCACATCGATGCATTCACCAACTGGGAAGCTACACTAAGCTTTGTTGTCCAGATTTTTTATTGTTGTTTCCTTAACATGGCTATCATTGATTAAATAATTGTTCGTGTGATTGAGTTTTTTCCACCCGTCCCTGTCCTTTGTGGAGGTCTGGTTGGGTCAAAGTAACAATCTCCTTAATCAAGTGATTGGTCTTTCTGGTGACTTGTCCCTATTCCAAACTATCTAGGGATCACCTTGAGTCACTATTAAGATAACAAAGGCACTCTTGTCACTCAGGATTTTTAAGGCTTTTTGAGACTCTGTGCCAACAACTGGGGATAAAGACAAGCTATATATTCTTTTTTTAAAAGATTTTATTTATTTATTTTTCAAGAGGGGAAGGGAGGGAGAAAGAGAAGAAGAGAAATATCAATGTGTGGTTGCCTTTCGTGTGCCCTAGACTGGGAATCAAACCAGCAACCCTCTGGGTCCCAGGCCAGCGCTCAATCCACTGAGCCACACCAGCCAGGGCAAGATATATATTCTTTATTATACCACAGTTATAAAATAAAATTTCAAGGACAATATGGTGCCTTCAAAAATGGGTAGGATTTAAACATTTGGAGATGGGGACAAGGGCATTCCAGGCTGAGAAAGTAGTATTAGCAAACACACGGGCACATACTCAAAAGTGCAGAGTTTAGTATGTAGAAATGTATCAAATATTTTTTTTAGCACTAGTGAAGGATGTATAACAAACAGTAAAGCCAGGTTGGGCTTCCCATTTAGTAACCTTTATTAATCATAGAAATTTTTTATTACTACAGAGCAGAAGAAAGAAGAGATCTGTTGATGTTTTTCCGAAGCCTACACTTTTTTGTGGAATGGTGTGAATATCGTAAACGCACATTTAAGCATTTCAAGGTAATGTCTAAAGTCTTTAAATTTAAACATATATGGATCTGGCTGGGGAGCTCAGTTGGTTGTAGTGTCATCCAGATGCACCAGGGTTGCTGGTTTAGTCCCCACAGGGGCACATGTGGGAATCAACCAGTGAATACATAAATAAGTGGAACAAGTTGATGTTTCTTTCCCTCCCTCCCTCCATCTTTCTTGCTCTCTTACCCTCCTTTCCCCCTTCTCTCTCCCTAAAATGAATAAATAAAATTTTTCTAAAAGTATACAAAAAAGTGAAGCTCATGTTAATTTGGGGATTTAATATTACATTCTTTCTTTAAAGTTTTTAAACAAAAAAGGTTTTAATTGGCTTTTGGAATTTGCAATTATTTGGACTAAATAAAGGAAGAATGCTCCTGTACAAATCAGTGAATCTTATATGATGGAATATCTTGGAAGAAGTATAGTTATATTCTTATTTATTTTATAATACACATTTTGAAAAATTAATCCGTCAAGCATACTGGGAGTAAAATGACAAATACTAATAAAGAACATAATAGCAGGCTTATTAACGTTAATACAGCAGTATAATCGTTATGTTTTGAGCTAAATCAGTATTTTGAGCTTCTTAACTATCATTTCAAGTTTAAATAGCGAATCCTGATTCTTATGAAGTGATGCCTTGTAAGTCAGATATCAGTACTTTCAAAGACTTGTTTTTATTCCTTTTGTTTGTTTTCTGGCATAACTAGTTGGATAGCGTCAAATTATTCACAGCAGTGATGCACACAAAGGCTAGTTCTGAAAGAATCAACATAAATAACATCTCAAGGTTCAAGTTTGCCTAACTTGAGTCATGACTCTTGTTTTTATAACTGGTATTAACTCTCCTTCATTTTGGATTCTATTATTACTGTTATTTTTTGCATTCAGTTTGGTTGAGCTAATAAAATCTGTCAGGCATAAGGTTTTCTTTAGAATGAAACATGCCTGTTACCTGCCCTATACCTGTATCTGTACTGCAGTCCTTTGAGTAGTTCTCACAGTTACGTTGTTTACTTGTAGATGCTCTTGGTACCAGAACAATTAAATAGCTCTTCTTCAGAAATGATTGAGGAATGTGCTGGCAGTTACAGTTATGAATCACCTAATGTGGTTGTTTACTTAGACATTGAATGGGTTCTGGGAAATGTGAGGGCTATCTCATTTCCAAAGCAAGTTTGCCTCCAGGTGCTTTCAAGGCAGGTGTAGAAGTATAATTTGTGTGTTTTCCTGTAGAGTGTAGAGCATGTCTGTGAGCTGGTCTTTGCTGATGACAAGATTACTAGAATGGAAAGAAGCAGTCACATTGTTATGCAACCATCATCAATATCTAGCTCTAGAATTTTTTCATCATTCCAAACTGAAATTCTGTCCCTATTAAGTTGTAATTTGCTATTTCCTACTCCCCCCAACTTGTAGGAACCACCATTCTATCTTCTGTTTCTATGAATTGGACTACTATAGGTACCTCATTTAAGAAGAATCATCAAATTTATCCCTTTTGCTTGGCTTATTTCACATAGCGTAATGTCCTCAAGGTTCATCTATGTTGTAGCGTGTGTCATAATTTCATTCCTTAATAAGGGTGAATAATATTCCATTTTATGTATTTGTCACATTTTATGTATCCATTCCTCTGTTGATGGACCCTTGGGTTGTTTCCATCTTTTGGTTATTATGAATAATGCTTCTGTGAAGAAGGGTATTCAACATCTGTTGTATCAGTTCCAGTCCTTGCTTTCAGTTCTTTTAAGTATAATTTGTAAGTGGGGTTGCTGGATTGTATGGTAAGTCTATGTTTAATTTTTTGAAGAACTGCATTTTTTTCTATAGCAGTTGCACCATTTTACATTTCCAACAACAATGTACAAGGCTTCCAATTTCTCTATATCCGTTTTTTATTTTGGGTGGGTTTTTTCTTTCTTTTTTTTTCAGAGCCAGCCTAATGGGTGTAAAGTGGTATTCTCATTGTGGTTTTATTTGCATTTTCTTAATGATAGTGTTGTTGAGCATCTTTTCACGTGTTTATGGGCCATCTGTATGTCTTCTTTGGAGAAAGACCTTTGTGCATTGAATCAGATTGTTTGGCGTTTTTATTGTTGAGTTGTAGGAGTTTTTTGCATATTCTAGATATTGGTCCCTTTTCTAATACATAATTAGCAAATATTTTCTCCCATTCTCTGGATTGTCTTTTCATTCTCATGATAGCATCTTTTTAAAAATGAATTAATTTTCTTTTTTCACCCAAGGATATGTTCATTGATTTGAGAGATGGAGGGAGGGAGGGAGGGACTGAGGGACAGACTTTGATGTTAGAGAAATATCAATAGGTTATCTCTCATACGTGCCCCAATCATGGATCAAACCCACAACCTAGTTCTATGTGCCCTGACTGGGATTTGAACCTGCAACCCTTTTGGTGTATGGGACAATGCTCCAACCAACTGAGCCACCAACCAAAGGCCCTTGGTAGTGTCTCTTGATGCACAAAAGTTTTTAATTTTGATGAAGCCAATTTATTTTTTTTGCTGCTTGTGCTTTTGACGCCATATCCAAAAAAATCATTGCCAAATTTAATGTCATAAAGATTTTTCTCTTTTTTCCCCAAAGAATTTTATAGTTTAGCTCTTAAGCTTAGGTGTTTAATTTAATTTGTAAGTTAAGGACCAAACTTTATTCTTTTGCATGAGCATATTCAGTTTTCCAGCACTGTTTGTGGTAGAGACTGCCCTTTTCCATATTGAGTGGTCTTGTCACCTTTGTTGAAAATCATTTGACTATGTGTGCAAAGGTTTGTTTCTGGGCTCTCTATTATAGTCCATTGGTCTCTATGTCCTTATACCAGTACAATACTTTTTATGTGGCTGCTTTGTAGTGACATTTTGAAAGAAGGACATGTGAGTACTCCAGTGCTCTTCTTTTTAAGTTTGTTTTGGCTATTCATAGTTTTTTGAGATCTTATATGAATTTCAGGATGGGTGTTTTCTTCAAAAAATGTCATTGGGACTTTGAATGGAATTGCATTGAATCTGCTGGTTGCTTTGGTTAATATTGCCATATTAACTATTCCCTCTTCAGCTCATGAACATGGGATTGCTTTCTGTTTATGCATGATTTCTTTGGTTTCTTTCAGGAATGTTTGTAAGAGTAAAATACTACTTTTTAAGTCTCTATTTTATTTGTGATTTAAGGGTACATAAAAGGTTGTCAGGTTCATGACTTCTTTTTATCTAGAAGTCACAAAATTATTTTTAAATGATTATTCTATAACAGACTTTTTAGCAGTGCTTTTTCCTAATTATTTTATCTAAACCACTGGCTTTTAAATTTTCTAAAATTGGACAGTTATTTTGATTTTTTTCTCTTTAACTTTAATTATATTAAGAACATAGTAATACATTATTTTTCTGACCTTGGGAAATGTGAGAGAACTCTCCTCTGACCATTTTCCCCAGTTTCAATTCCACCATTCAGCTCTCAAGTTTATTTTTCCAGATAAAGTTACAAATTTAGTTCCATTATTTGTTCAAGATTATGATAGCTTCAAGATTCTATTTTTTTTTCAAATACAGCAGAGCCATTGTGTTTAAATGGATTTTATTTTGCTGTGTTTATTGTATATTCAATTCAAATGCGGTCACTATTGTTCTAGACACTTTGAAAGTATAAAAGGTATATGTGTTTAGTGTACTCAGTTAGCCTTCAGTGATAGAGAAATGAGGCATGCACACAAAATAATGAGAAAGCAGTATAATAGTCATGATTATCAGTTACTGAAATAAAATTAATGAATGAGTTAACAAGTGTGGATAATTATTTTGGCCTTACGAGATCACAAATTGTTTATTGAAGAAGTTATATTTGGGAGCCAACCTTTGACAAATTGGGGGAAAATTGAAAAAAAAAATGCCATCCTTGGTAGGGAAAACAAGGAAGCAAATGCTTAAATAAAGGAATAAGTATTTGTCCTGGGAATAATATGCAGAGACCAACTTGATTCTAATGTGTAATTTATGTTGGAAACAATGTTGGCAATTTTTATATACACAGTTCAAACTCACGTTTCTAAAGGATTGGTACTTTCTTATGTAATCCCAAAATCATGTGGAGACTAAGGCTTTTGAGTGAGGTATGGACAAGTGAAAAGTTCTTTTAGGAACTTTAATCTGGCAGCATTGTGTCATTATAAATCTTCACTATATGATTGAAGATGAATGCTCGCCATTAAATGTATTGGTTAATTATGGGCCTTTAGAAAATGCTGCCCAGTTTTCTTGTGAATATGTAGTCTGTTTGCATAAACATGGATGTGTATGGGTGGGTGGCAGTGTTGTGTATAACACCACAGAACTCATTTTGTTTTGTGTCTTACATTTGGGCAGATTTATCAATATGATTCTCATTCCTGTAGTGTAAAAAGAAAATATTTTACAGTATTTATCATATTTGCAAGCCTTTACAATAGAGAACATTATTGCTGTTTTCTAAGAAATGGGATGGCCTTTCGGGGTTTTTTAAAAAATATAAGCATACTGATTTTGGTCTTCTTGACTTCTTAAAATGTTTTATACTAGGTTTAGAATGTTAATATTTAGAAAAAAGAGAAGTTCATACTATTGTAAAGCCTTTAGCTGCCTGATTACAAAGCAGAATAATGTTGAACATTACTATATTAGCTCTTTATTGGAGAGTAAATTATGCTTTATTTGAAAAGTTTTGCCTAAGTGACCCTATTTCTCAGGCTAAGTAAAAAGGTAATAGCAGCCTTAACAGAAAGAAAAGAGTTTCTACTTCATTATGAATAGTGTATGAATCATAAGAGAAAAATTGGAAAGCACTGGAAATATTTAGCTTTTCAGAGGCTTTGAAATATCAACCTTAAATGCTTTAGGGATCCAGTAAAGGCCAGAAAAGACAAGAAGTTGCAAGTTTCTTGGACTTCTTTTCTCACTTCATTAGTAATAGAAATAATGCTTCTCAAATTGAGATATTTACATAAAAACAGAACCTTTTAAAAATAGCATTGTACTATAAACTACAAGGATTTTGTTGTGCTGTTTAGATATTTTCACATTAATTTGTTTTGAACTTAAAGATTTATTCTTACTTTTTACTTGTTATATGTAAGCTTTTGAACATCCTTGCTTAAAACGTAAAATTTCTTTATGCTGGGAAACAAAGCTACCATTAAACAGACATTTATGCTCCTTTAGACTTTGTTGAGACAGATTATAAGTACCTGCGGATTTTAGTTAATGTGCTGCATTGATTGGTACTGGTTAAAAGTATGACCCTACAGGTAATCTTTTTAAGCAGATAAAACTGTTTGGATGCTTTCCCAGGATGATGGGATTTCCCTCCAAGCGTATCTCTTCAACGAGGCTCCGAATATAACGGGTGTCATTAGCCTTGCAGAATGTATCATCCGTAACTGAAGTTATGTTGTTAAACTGTAAAATAAAAGGGAAAAAGTGTTCAGATATCTGAAATCAATCTGTCTATGCTGTGTAGTTGGATCTAAACATATTTTATGTAAAGAGTGATTTTTATTTTTATTTATTTATTTATTTTTTTTTTACCTAAAGTCTTAGTTCATGTCCATGGGTCGTGACTATAAGTTCTTTGGCTTCAACATTTCCTATTCTATTCTTAACCTCCCCCTGTCTATTTTCTACCTACCATCTATGCTACTTATTCTCCATACCTTTTCCACTTCTCTCCCCTTCCCACTCCACTGTTGCTAACCCTCCATGTGATCTCCATTTCTGTGGTTCTGTTCCTGTTCTAGTGGTTTGCTTAGTTTGTTTTTGTTTTAGGTATGGTTGCTAATAATTGTGAATTTGTTGTCATTTTACTGATCATATTTTTATCTTCTTTTACTTAGATAAGTCTCTTTAACATTTCATGTGATAAGGGCTTAGTGATGATGAACTTCTTTAACTTGACCTTCTCTGGGAAGCACTTTATCTGACCTTCCATTCCAAATGATAGCTTTGCTGGATAGAGTCATCTTGGATGTAGGTCCTTGCCTTTCATGACTTTGAATGCTTCTTTCCAGCCTTTTCTTGCCTGTAAGGTTTCTTTTAAGAAATCAGCTGATCGTCTAATGGGCACTCCTTTGTAGGTAACTGTCTCCTTTTCTCTTGCTGCTTTTAAGATTCTCCCTTTCTCTTTAATCTTGGGCAATGTAATTATGATGTGCCTTGGTGAGTTCCTCTTTGGGTCCAACTTCCTTGGGACTCTCTGAGCTTCCTGAACTTCCTGGAAGTCTATTTCCTTTGCCAGATTGGGGAAGTTCTCCTTCATTAGTTCAAATAAGTTTTCTCCTTCAAGTTCAAATAAGTTTTCAATTTCTTGTTCTTCTTCTTCTCCTTCTGGCACCCCTATGATTCAGATGTTGGAACGTTTAAAGATGTCCTGGAGGTTCCTAAGCCTCTCCTCACTTTTTTTGTTTCTTCATTCTTTTCTGGTTGAATGTTTATTTCTTCCTTTTGGTCCACACCATTGATTTGAGTCCCAGTGTCCTTTCCGTCATTTTTGGTTTCCTGTTCATTTTCCTTTATTTCACTTAGCATAGACTTCATTTCTTCATCTAATTTGTGACCATATTCAACCAATTGTGTGAGCATCCTGATTACCAGTGTTTTGAACTGTATATCTGATAGGTTGGCTATCTCTTCATTGCTTAGTAGTATTTTTTCTAGAGCTTTGATCTCTTCTTTCATTTTGGCCATTTTTTTTTTTGTTTCGGCGCTAAAGAGTGATTTTTAAACTATTGTACAATACATACTGTATATCCTCGTGGTAAAAAAAATCCTCTTTGTGCAGTCTGAGCCTTTCTCATTAAGATTTTTGATTTTTTTTAGAGAGAGGGAGAAAAACATGGATTGGCTGCCTTCCATACCATGCCTGGACTGGGGACCCAACCTGCAGCCCAGGCATGTACCCTGACTGGGAATTCAGCCAACTGAGCTACACTGACTGGGTCACAGCCTCTTTATTTTTAAGTCTATAGCATGCCTTTGGAAGAACAGACTACTTGCTATTACAGTAGCTGGAAAAAGTATCCTAGCCTAGTGTCAACTCAAAATCTTACTGTGTTCTTAAATATTCTTTAAAGAAGTTTAAAAAAACAAATAGGAATTTCTGTATGCTGAAAGATCAATTTTAGTTTTTTATTCCCTCCTCACTTTCCTTTACCTCAAGTTGATGTTGGACAATAAAATCAGTTGGAAAGTCTTCAAAAGGAAAAATCTACTGCTATTTGGACAAAGAAATATAAACCAGAGGTTTTAGTGTCCCCTAACTTCAAATCTGTGGGCCTGGTTAACTAGGAGATACTAACTGCACAGCTGGAGACAAACACCGCTCTGAGAACAGATCTCAGAATTAATAGTGCTGGTCCTTTCATTGTGTCCCAGCCAGAACTGGGGCTTGTGGGCAGGAGAATGCATTGGGCTCAATGCATTCGTACTTTTTGATGGGCAAAATTTACCTATGAATGTGAGTTTCCTAAATTGACTCTTAGTAATTTAAATTAAAGTCTGATAGTGTGAAAGGAGTGGTCATACCTGAAGATGAATTACACGTAGACTTTCTGGTAAATTAAGAGGCACAGATTCCAGTGCGTTGTGGTCCAAATAGAGGAAAGACAGGTTACTCAGTTTCTGTAAGGAAAAGGCACTTTTTTTTCAATGAGGTCAGTGCATTTCTTCACAGGATTCAAATTACACACACATATATGTATACATGTATGTACATATAGATACTAATGTAGAGTCATCCATACTATTTATCTTTGCTATGATAGTATTTGGGCTTTGGGGATTTTTTGTTTTTCGTTTCACAAATGGTATATTTTGGTCCTTTGGGAAGGGTAGTAGAGCCCTGCTGCATTCCCACATTTCTGTCCACTTACATGATCTCTGAATACCCAGCTATGCCTGGCATGAGCCCTTATGCCGGCACCCACGACCCTTTGAGTTTGTCTTAGGAGTGGCTAATGAGGTCCCTGTGCAGGATTGAATTTGGATCCTGGTACTGCCATAACTTTTCTTGAACCTCTAGAACCTATTTCAGTTCCAATTTGTAGCAAAATGAATACTCTAAGGGATACATATACTTTTTAAGTAAGATGTGTCTCAAAGCAATTTATTAAACACTTTTTTAGGTAAAGATTTTCCCACCTAAGGGTTAGATGTTGGATTACTCTTCATGATCAGTAGCTATTATTATATAATATTTTATAATATGATTTCAATATGTACTTTCCTCTGACATTAACCTTCTTCCTTATATTTGATGTGCATCCTGTAGCAGAATTTGCTCATATATTTTTAGGATTAACTTGCTCATATGTTAATCCTTTCTTAAACATTCACCATATGGGACCCAAACTTATATCTTCCCCAGTAGGCCTCTACTAACATGGGTTAGAGTAACTTGACTTTACCAGTGGCTTTTACAGCATAAACAAAACTGGGGAGAGTGCCTGAATTTATCATTTCCATGCCAACTTATCACAAATCCCTTCTGTAATGCATGTGTAAAATCGAAAATATTCAAACATTCCTTTTGTGAAATGTTGATCATCTCCCGTAGGTCTTTAATATGCCAGTTACTCAAAGGCTTATCAGCTTGAATTATAGATCTTCAAATTACAGGACTTTTGTTTATATATTTTTAAAGTGAGTTTAGCTTTTAAAAGTCTCCTAAGTCCCTTGAATTTTGCATAATTTTGATGTGTGTCTAGAATGTCCCTTAAATTTGAAAGAGGGTTCGTTAAATGTACACAGAAAAGAAAAATGGAATATTTTTGCATTTTCTGACATATTGTATGTTTATGGACACATTGCACATTGTGTGATGACCATAAACTTTATAATAATGAATATTTGATATTTTTAGGTTCTTATCACAGTTACAAATTTTCCTTTTGAATGGGGTTTTCTATTGCCAACAGTAGCATGCATAATTACTCATCTTTTTATGTGGGGTTCCTTCCAGGACTGGAATGAGTGTATCAGAATTATGAGTAATCCTGAGTTGAGGTGATTACTTCTTGTGCATTTAGAGACAACTTAGCTACCTACATCACAATAGATCACCTTCCCCTTTTCCTATACATATGTTTTCCTGAATTACTAAATTAAGAAATGTATTTCATTTTCACTACATAATTTTGTTTTAGGTGCCATAAATGGAATTCAAAAGAAAGACTAACTACAGAATTTTATGGTCTAATACATTTAAATATTAAAAGTAAAATTCAGTGTTTTACTTCAAGAACTTAATTTTTTTCTGGCATTGGTAACTTACTAATATTTAAAGAAAAAGACAGGAAAACTCCCATTTTGAGGTTTTGTACAGTTTTGGTGCCATGAGGGTGTGAACCATGTCTGTATAAATAAATATTTGCTGTGTAAACAATTTAAAAAGATGGGATATGAAGTAGTCCATGAAACAAGATAAAGGTTATATAATTTTGTGAGGTACAGGCATAAACTAGACAGAAGGAGCCTAACAGTATGGCTCTTACTATGTAAAGAATTCATTTATTAAATTAAAATAGTCTTAAAACATAAAACCAAATACTAGACCAGATTTTCTCTTCCCTTTATTATCATTGGTTGTATAAAACTGATAACTGTTTCAGTCATAGTATAAAATACTTACTTTGAATGTATTTGCTTTGATTCCTCTACTCTTGATTTTGTTGTATTTTGCATTAAATAAAATTAGCTTGGGAGGAAGAACTGGAAGTTTCAGTAGTTGATTTTCAGCTAGTGTAAGTTCTTCTAACAGAGAAAGTTTTGAAAAAGTACTGTCTTCTATATCTTCAATCAAATTTCCCGTAAAATCAAGTCTTCTTAAATTAGCTTAAAGGGAAAATACAGAGAAATACAGAAAATATACAGAAATAAGAAGTTAAAAATCTCATCTGTGTACATTTGATTGAATAGAATCATGTGAATTATTTTTGGATTTTTTGTTGGCTTGTTGCATTGTCATTGTGCATATGTTCTCTTAATCTTTCTAGGACTTACTACTTAACAGACAAAAAATTCGCTAAAGTGATGCAGACTAATTCAGTGTATGATTTTCTCTCTTAGAAGTTCATGTGTGTGTGTATATTGTGTGTCTGGGACAATTAGGAAATTTAGTTGCTTCTCATTATTTGAGTCACTCATGTATAAAATTGCTCTAAACATTGAATTAGTAAATATGGAACCATTACTCCTTGAGGACATGCAGGACTAGGTTCCTTCAAGCTTCTGGTTATAGTCATCAGCTAATCAGTACATACTTTTATGTGTGATTCTTTTTAAAGACATCTTATTTAGTATATATTGTTCATTAACTTTGAGCTCAACAGCCATTAGCAGTGTTACTCACACTTGAATGAAAATTACCTAACATGTATTTTCTACATAATGCACATCACAGCCTTCTTGCATTTAGGAACATTAGACAGCATTTCAGCATTCTACTTGGGGGCCATTTTAAACAACAAAAAGCATAAAAATGTGAAAGATATGGCATTAAGTAGACTGAAAAGGACTGTTGACAGTATAAAAGCAGAAAGAAAAGCTTAGAGCATTGCCTTGTTTGTCCTTGATTCGGTAACTCAATCTTTTTTTTTGCCACTGTGTATATGTCTAGAAATGACTGGGAAAGTACTGCAAATATTGATTTGGGGTTTACAAATAAGTTTTAGCAAGTAGATGAGTTTGAAAATATGGAACCTACAAACAATGAGGAACAACTGTACTTCAGCCAGTAGGGGCTTCTAGAGGCAGCATGAATCCAGTACAGTTAATCTTATAAAAGCATAGTGGGGTGATAGTACATTTCTTAGTGTGATTTTCTTCAGAAGCACTTGACAACATAGGAATTGAGAATATGAGGGATTAGTGATTCAGGACTGGGACTAGGCACTGCAAACGTGGGGGATTTACTGTGCTCTTGGAGGTACCCAAGTGGCAAGGTTTTATAAGGTTTGATAGGACAGCAGAAGTCCAAGATTTTATATGACTCAGGAGGGACACTAGTTCCAATCATACTAGAATCATCTGAGGAGCCTGTATCAGTATTTTTTTAATGTTTCCCCAGATATTTTTATTCATGCAGCCAGATTTAAGAACCGTGAGTTAAAGTAAGGAAAAACAGTCTCGGTGCTTTTATACTGAAGCTAGAAAATAAGACATTGTAATTGGAGAAACATCCTGATTATGTTGGGTCTACTGACTGGCTGAGGCAAATGGATCTTGAACTACTGGGGTTGAGAAGACATAGTTAGCCTATAAATTAAATGACTAAGACACCAAAGTGACCAGTGAAGAAAGATGACAGAGGAGATCTGGATGGAAAAGAGATTCACTAACAAATCAGTGGGTTTTTGTGCAATGTGGTAGGTACGTAAATAGGACAATAATGACTACCTTTGATGTGATAGGCCACAAGTATCTAGAATCTTGTGTTTATATGAGTTAAATACTAACGTGTGTTAATACTAATATCTTATTTAAAAGTAACTTACGGATTTCCGCAAAGTCTTTGGCAGTCAGCTTTTTAATTTTGTTGAATCGCGCATAAAGATAGGCTGATTCCTTTGGCAAGGGTGGTACAACATCAATGTCAACTTCTTCACAGTATACGGAGCCACTTAAACAAACACACAACAGGCACGTGGGCATTTCTAATTGGGGAAAAAAAATCACAAAAGTATAAACAGTTTAAAAATATTTGGCCCCTTCTAGTGAAATTATTGCTATTATGAATTTAATTACTGATTAGAAAAGATTTTACAGAATTATAGGTGATAAGAAAGATACTATGGTTATGATAGCTAGAGACCTGTACTGTAAGTGATAATTCATATTTTTGATTCTGTGATTCAGTCTCTTTTATTCTCTGCTTTATTATTGATCCTTTAATTGTTGCATTGATCAACAATTGTATTTCCTCATTTGAATACCAGACAATTTGAAAAGCAGGACTTAAGGTAAACATGAGCTTGACTTATTACTTGGTGTGGCACAAACACATTTCATATTGGTGACAGCTAAGGAGTTTAGAAACTACTAATTAGATAAGCAAACTATTAATTTGAAAGTTAGAGTCATTGTAAGCACTGTAGGGATTCCATTCACTCTACCATCATTATTGCATTACTTGTCATGCCTCTTTCGTCTCTTTTTACTTCGAACAGCTTATTAGTCTTTATTTTTCATACCTTTTACTTTTTGGAAAATTTTTAATGTTTTTAAAAATTATTTTAGGGCATATATTTTACAGAATGTCTTTTAATTAGGGTTTGTAGAGGGTCCCCATTTTTGTCAGGAATACCAGGGAAATGATACAGGATCCTCATTGCCATGAATCAAGGAGCATGTGGTATTTCTTTGACCCATTCCTGACAATACTGTCTTTGGTCACTTGGTTCATTTGGTGTCCACCATTTTTCTCACTCTATAAAGTAAATATTTTTCACTTTGTAATTAATATCTTTCAGAGGAGTACTTTGATGTTATTAAACATCCTCCCAGGGGTTTTTTCATCCATTGATTCTTACATAAATTGTTTATCACTAGGATAGTTGTCAAATAATGATTTTCTAATTCCATCATTCTTTCTACACTTGTTAGTTGGCATTCTGGTGTAAGGTGGAACATTCTCTTCTAATTAATTAATTAGTTACTTAATTTTATTATGAACTTATGAATTCCTTATCCTGGAGATCATAACACATTACCATCACATTTGTTTTTATAATCAAATTGTGATAGATTAGCCAGTAAGGGCTCTTTTAAGCTCTTAATCCTACCACAGCTTTTTTGTGGTTATATGACATACAAGAAATTGCAACCTGTTTGTTTAATTTATTTTTTTGACATAAGTATATACCCATGAAATCATTACCACAATCAAGATAATTAACATATCCATCACCCCCAAAACTTTCTCAGGCCATTTCGTAATCTCTTCCTTCCAATCTTATATCAAGAGAATAATTTTTTATATATTCTTGTCTGGCTTCTTTCACTCTGTATAGTTACTGTGAGAGTCATCTGTTGTTGCTTGTATCAGTAGTACATTCTCTTTTGTTACTGAGTAGTATTCCTGGTCAGTATACACAATTTATAATCATCTCTTCAGGACATTTCAGTTGTTTCCAGTTTTGGGCTATTTTAAAGAAAGTGGCTAAAAACAATTACGTACAAGTTGTGTGGACTTAATGTATTAGTTTTCTTGGTTAAGTACCTAAGAATAGAATGCCTTGGTAGGTGAGGTGTATGTTTACTTTTTGAAGAAAGTCCCAAACTATTTTCCAAAGTGGTTTTGCCATTTTACATTCCTGTCAGCATTGCATGAGAGTTTGTTCCATTGCTGTACATCCTCACCAACATTTTGGTATGGTTGGACTTTTTATTTTAGCCATTTAGGAAAGGAATGTGGTGGTATCTCATGTTTTAATTAGCGTTTCTCTAACGACTAATGATGCTGAGCATCTATGTTTTGTTTATTTTTTTTTTATAGTTTCCTAACCAAGCATCTGTTTATATACTATTTGTCATCTATGTATTTTCTTTGATGAAGTGTCTGTTCATTTCTTTGGCTATTTTTTAAATGATTTATTTTTCTATTATTATTATTATTATTATTATTATTATTATTGAATTATAAGAGTATGTATTATGGATATGTCATTTATCAGATTTATGTTTTGTAAGTTTTTTCCTCCAATCTGTGGCTTGTCTTCTTATTTGTATCAATGTCTTTTGAAGAGCAACCATTTTTAATTTTCTGAAGAACAGTAGATTCCTCTGTAATTCATATATGTGTTGTATTTAATAAATCTTTGCCAAACATTAAGTTTTTATCCTTTTTTTTTTTGAAAGGTTGTATAGTTTAGACTCTATATTGAGGTATAGGGTTAATTTTGAGTTAATTTTTATGTGTGGTGTAAGGAAAGGCTAAAGTTTTCTTTTTTTCTTTTTCTAAAAGTATCTGGCTGTTTCAGCACCAGTTTTTTGATAAGATCATCTTTTCTCCTCTGAATTGTATTGGCACCATTGTACACAATCAGTTTACCATATTGTTTGTGTATTTCTAGACTCTGTTCCATTGGTCTGTTTATTTATTTTTATGCTAATACCACAGTATCTTAATTCCTAAAGCTTTATATTAGTGTTGATATTAGGTTGTATAAGTCCTCCAACTTTATTCTTCTTCAGTGTTGTAATGACTGCTCTAGGTTCTTTGCATTCCCACATAAATTTTAGAATACCTGTTAATATTTTTAAAAGAAAGCCTAAAAAAAAAAGCCCAAAAAAGAAAGCCCATTGGGATTTTAATTGTAATTACATTGAATCTACAGGTAAATTTGAGAAAAATTGCTGTCTTAACAATACTGAGTTTCCTGGTCATTGAACATAATATATCTACCCATATGTTTAGTCATTAAATTTCTTTCAGCATTTTTGTCTAGACTATACTGAACAGGTCTTATATATCTTTAATAAATTTATACCTATGTATTTTTTATATTTTGAAAAATTATTAAAATGTTAAAAGTCGCCATTATTCTTTGGGAACTTCCTGATTTTCTGGCTTGGTAAGATGTCCCAGACCAATCTTTCCTTTACCCTGCCCCAAGCCTGAAATCAGCTATTTCTTCAGAGGACTGGTTACTTTTAACAGAGAATGGCACTTAGAAACCAGGATTTGGATATAGATATTCTCCTTGCTACCAGAATCTCACTGCTTTTAGGCTTTTCCAGTAGAGAAAGCTAGGAAATATATTCACGTATATTTGTCTCTGTTCCCACATGTAATAATATACATACATACACACATGTGTATGTATACTCTCTCTATATGCATATACACATACACACATATATACGAAGTCTGTCCAGAAAGTATCAGTCATGTAATATGAAACATAGAGACATTTATTGAAGAAGATACAAGATAAAAGAAACATTGTGCATAGGACAATGATGCCTCAGTCCCCTTCAAAGTAGGCACCTTGAGACCTCACATAGTTCTCCTAGTGTCTCTTCCACTGTTCAAAACACTCTGCAGAATCCTTTGTTGTTAATTGCCATCAGCTGCCTTGTCATATTTTCCTGAATCTCATCAATGGTCTGAAATCTCTTTCCTTTTGAAAATGATTTTAGTTTTAGGAAAAGACTGAAGTTGCAGGGTGCAAATTCTGGGCTATAGGGGGTCTGAGTCACCTGGGTGGTTTGATGTTTTGCTGAAAAACTCTGTGTGAAACGTGATGCATGAGCAGGCACATTGTGTGTGATGAAGCTGCCAATCACCAGTTTCCCATAGGCGTGGCCATTTTCATTGTACTCCATCACTCAACCAAAGAAGAACATTGGGGTAGTACTCCTTATTAATTGTGTGGCCTGGAGGGGTATGCTTGTGATGGACAATACCTTCCCAATCAAAAAACACAGTTAACATGGTCTTGATCTTGCTGTGACTTTGCCGTGCCTTCTGTGGGCATGGAGAACCAGGAGACTTCAATTGGGATGACTGGGCCTTTGTTTGCCAGTAATAGCTGTAGACCCACCACTCATCTCTAGTTATGACATTCTTGAGGTAATCTGGTTCATTGATAGCAGTTTGAATCAAGTCGTTAGCAACTGCAGCACGATGTTCCTTCTGCTCTGGCAGCAAAAGCCGAAGCCATTTTGCCAAAACACGTTTCATGCCAAGATCCTGCATCATAAATGTTGGACCCACTAGTTTTTAGAATCCCCAGATCATTTTTAAGTTCTTGCACTGTCACCAATCTTGGGTGATTGTAGCCCGTATATATTCAATATTATCAGGTGTTCTGTTTGTTGCAGGCCTTCCAGAATGTGGATCATTTTCAACAGCTTCTCAACCATCTTTGAAACATTTGTGCCACACTTTTATTTGCACTGCACTCACTGCATTGTCCCCGAAAGCCTTCTGAATCATCCAAGTAGTTTGTGTGGAGTACTATTAAGCTTAATGTAAAATTGAAGATTCATTGCTCTACTTGCTCAGTCATTTTGAATGCAATGGCCACACAGTACAGATGCTCACTCAATGGTTTCTACCGCCTCCACTGACTAGTAGAGTGTAGTCATCATTGGTCACTCATGCACTTTCCAGTTTATTCTCCTTGGCTTCCAGGTTACATCAGTGTCATGCAAACCATTTTCATTATATTAACAATGGCTGGACTTTTTCCAGACAGACCTTTAATATACACACACACACATATGCACACACACACCATATACACATAAAAACAACATATGCATATATATACGACATATACATGCTCTCACAGAGAGACAAACACATCTATATCTGTTTCTGTATCTCTGTATGCAAGCCATAAATTGATGCTAATATCTTCCATTCCAGTTTAGCTCCACAGTGTTCATTCTAACCTTCCCCCTTTTCATAATTGTAGCACCCTCTCTGACAGAAACCTAGCTCTCATTTTCCACAGTGTGTTTACTTCACATTATTCAGTCCTAGGACAGGCATTAAGTAGTTTCCTTATTGCTACAAATCCATTCACTGGAATTTTAGTGTTTATTTACTGTTTTTATTTTAGCCCAAAGGTATACTGTCAAAATACTGAATTTAAGGTTGACTTGGATTAGATTTTCTCCCATTTGGCCTGTAGGTTACTAGTCTTAGTTTTTTAATACACTTCGTGAGTATTTTTTCTTTTTTTAAAGATTTTATTTATTTTTTTAGAGAGAGAGGGAACAGAAGGTGAGAAACATCAATATGTCAGAGAAACCTCAATCAGTGGGCTCTCTCGCACATCCCCAGCTGGGTACCTGGCCCACAACCCAGGCATGTGCCCTGACTGGGAATCGAAACTGGTGACCCTTTGGTTCTCAAATTGGCACTCAATCCATTGAGCTATACCAGCCAGGGCAACAAGTGAACTGATGCCTGTATATGTTCTTATATCCCCTTCTTTGTGAGACGAAAGGCAGCATACTGTAGGTACAATTTTTCCGTGTATTTTCATATAACACATTCTGGAAATCATTTCATGTTACTTCATTGAGATCTTCCTCATTTCTTTTTACAACTGCATAGTATTTTTTGTGTGTGAATATACCATACTTTATTCAAACAATATTCAATGTATGGGCAAGTAGATTGTTGCCAGTATTTTGCAATTGCAAGTAATGCTTCAATGATTTTGCATATGAGTTTACTTTCAGAGATTTATCTTTAGGATACATTCCTAGAAGTTGATTATTATGTCACAGAATAAATGCATATTTGGTTTTATTTAGGTATTGCCGAATTCCTGTCCAAAAGTGTAGTGCCCATTAACATTCCCACCAACAATGTTTGAGGTTGTCTTATACCCTATACCCTTGTCAATAAAATAATAATACTATATTGTGACACTTTTAATTTTTCTGAATCAGATAGGTTAAAAGTGGCATTTCAGTGTAATTTTAAGTTGTGTTTCTTTTTGTGTGAGATTGAACATCTTTTCATATGTTTAAGGGTCATTTTTTAAATCAGAGAATTATATGTACATCTCTTTTGACTGTTATTTCAATGGGCTTTCGGTTCATTTCTTTTTCCTAGAATTTTTACTTTTTATTTATTTTTAAAGAGTTTTATTTATTTATTTTTAGAGAGGGAAGGGAGGGAGAAAGAGAAAGAAATATCAATGTGCGGTTGCTGGGGGCCGTGGCCTGCAACCCAGGCATGTGCCTTGACTGGGAATCGAACCTGTGATGCTTTGGTTCGAAGCCTGTGCTCAATCCACTGAGCTGTGCCAACGAGGGCTGAATTTTTACTTTTTATATAAATTAGAGGTATTAACTCTTTTTCTATTTTAATCCTCACCCATGGACATGCTTATTGATTTTTGAGAGAGGGGGAGGGAGGTAGACAGAGAGAGAGAGAGAGAAACACAGATGTGAGAGAGAAACATCTGTTGGTTGCCTCTCATACTGTCTCTGACCAGGAACTGAACCAGCAACATAGCATGTGCCTGGATCAGGAATCAAACCTTTGACCTATCTATCAGTCTATGGGACAATGCTCCAACCACTGAGCCACCACACTGGACAGGGCGAGGTATTAACTGTTTATCAATGATATAAGTTACAAATATTTTTATCAATTTTCAGTTGTTTTTGACTTCATTTGTGATGGTTTTTTGCTATGCAAAATTCTATTTTATGGAGTTGAAGTCATTGATCTTTTCTATTATTGTTTCTGGATTTGGAAGCAACTTACACCCAAGTTATTTTCTAGTATTTGTATGGTTTCACTTTTTAAATTTAGATTCAAATTTATTTACTTTTTAAAATTTTATTTGTATATTTTTGAGAGAGGGTAAGGGAGGGAGAAAGAGAGGCAGGGAGAAACATCAATGTGTGGTTGCCTCTCATGCTCCCCTGACTGGGGACCTGGTGCTACAACCCAGGCATGTGCCCTGACTAGGAATAGAACTGGTGACTCCCTTTGGTTCACAGGCTGGCACTCATTTCACTTAGCCACACCAGCCAGGGCTAGACCTGACTTTATTTGGAGTTTAATTTTTGGTGTAAGATATAGATCTAATTGTAGCCCTTTTCAGTTGGCTACTCAGTTGTCCAAGCACCATAAAAAAAAAATTACCTTTGTTTCAGTGATTTTAGATGCTGACTTTATCATATACTAAATTTCTACTTGTATTTCTGTCTGTTTCTGGGCTTTCTATTTTGTCATGTACTGGTATCATGCTTTTTCAGACTGGAATATTTTTAACTCGTGTTCTATTGTGTGTGGTACATCTGGTTCCCACATATACCTATCATTTTTCAGTGTTTCCCTGGCTTTTCATGCAGGTTGATTTTTCTGTATGATTTTAAGATTATCAGCCTTACCAGATCTTTAAAGAAGTTTATTGTTACAAATTTAGAGATAGCTGACATCTTTATGATATTGAGTTATTTTATCCAAGCGCCAAGGATGCCTTTACACTTTTTCAAATCTACTTTTACTTTGATACTTTTCAGGTTTCTTAAGATGTTTTATCTGTTTTGGTTCATTTTAATTTTATTGTAGCAATATAGAAATTAGTGTGTCTTTTTTTTCATGTCATGTGAAGTAATGTTCTGTAATAGAACAAGAATAAATCAGGTAGGACTATTGAGTAGGACCCTATAGTTTAAGTTTTCTATTCTCTTCATTGAAATGTACATTATAATTATTTTTGTACAGTCACGTACCACCTAATCATTTTTTGGTCAGTGGCGGATTACATATACAATGGTAGTTTATAAGATTATAATGGTGCTGAAAAACTTCTATTATCTAATGAAGTTGTAGCCTTCGTAATGTCATAACACACTACGTTACACATTTGTGGCGATGCTAGTGTATCTAAATTTACTGAACTACTAGTATAAAAGTGTAACTGACACAATTATGTTCATACTTGATTATTATCACTAATTAGTATGTCACTGATTTATGTGTTAACTACACTATATGGTTTTTTAAAATATATTTTACTGATTGTGCTATTACAGTTGTTCCATTTTAGCCCTTATTCCCCTCCCCCTGCACTCCCCTCTCACCCCCTTTCCCCTGCCTTAGTTCATGTCCGTGGTTTATACATGTAAGTTCTTTGGATGATCCATTTCCTATACTATTCTTCACCTCCCCTTCTCTATTTTCTACCTACCATTTATGCTTCTTATTCCCTGTACCTTTTCCCTCATTCTTCCCCCTCCTCCTCCCCACTGATAACCCTCCATGTGATCTCCAGTTCTGTGACTCTCTTCCTGCCCTAGTTGTTTGCTTAGGTGTTTTATATTGTTTGTTTGTTTTAGGTTCAGTTGTGGGAATTTGTGAGTTTGTTGTCATTTGACTATAGTTTTGTTCATCTTCTTCTTCTTAGATAAGTCCCTTTAACACTTCATATAATACAGACTTGGTGATGATAAACTCATTTAACTTGACCTTCTCAGGAAAGCACTTGATCTGCCCTTCCATTCCAAATGATAGCTTTGCTGGGTTGAGTCATCTTGGATGTAGGTCCTGGCCTTTCATGACTTTGAATAATTCCAGCCCCTTTTTGCCTGAAAGGTTTCTTTTCAGAAATCAGCTGACAGTCTTAGGTGCACTCCTTTGTAGGTAACTGTCTCCTTTTCTCTTGCTGTTTTTAAGATTCTCTCCTTATCTTGAATCTTGGATAATGTAATTATGATATGCCTTGGCGTGTGCTTCCTTGCGTCCAACTTCCTTGGGACTCTCTGAGCTTCCTGAACTTCTTGGAAGTCTATTTCCTTTGCCAGATTGGGAAAGCTCTCCTTCGTTACTTTTTCAACTAAGTTTTTCATTTCCTACTCTTTCTTCCTTCTCCTTCTAGCGTCCCTATGATTCAGATGTTGGAGTATTTAAAGTTGTCTGAGAGGTTCCTAAGCTTCTCCTCATTGTTTTGAATTTTTGTTTCTTCATTCTGTTCTGGTCAAATGTTTATTTATTCCTTCTGGTCCAGGCTGCTGATGTAAGTCTCGGTTTCCTTCCCTTCACTGTTGGTTCCCTGTACATTTTCCTTCATTTCACTTTTCATTGCATTCACTTTTTCCTCTATTTTGAGACTATACTCAACCTGTGAGCATCCTGATTACCATTGTTTTGAACTCTGCATCTCACACATTGGTTATCTCTTCATTGCTTAGTGGTATTTTTTGTGGAGCTTTGATCTGTTGTTTCATTTGGGCCATATTTTTTTGTCTCAGTGCTCCTGTTATGTTGTAAGGGGCAGAGCCTTAGGCATTTGCCAGAACAGGGCATCCCACCTCACTGCATTGTGGTGCTGTGGGGAAGGTGTCAGAGAGGGAACAATGCAGCTTGCTCAGCTCTCAGCGGCTTTCAGTTACTTCCCCTGCTACCCACAAACAAATTGGGCCTTTCTGGTGCTGATTCCTGGGTGGGTGGGTTTGTGGGTCTCTCAAATGAACTCTCCTGTGAGGCTGCAAGTTTCTCCCACCCCCACAATCCCCATAGGTTTTTTCAGTCAGAGGTTTTGAGGCTGTATTTCGCCATATCAGAACCCTGGGTTGTATGGTCTGCCTTGCTCCCCAGTGTTCCTCTTGGTTTATCTGCATGCAAATGTGGGACCACCCGGTCCTCCAGCTGCTGCCTTGCTACAAATCCTCTCCACCCTGGCTGCTCTTCTCTGCTCCTCCTACCTGTCTGGATGAATGTTTCTTTTTTAACTCCTTGGTTGTTGGACTTACATACAGTTCCATTCCTGGTAGTCCTGGTTGTTTTTTGTTTTTAAATTTGTTGTTGTTTTTTTTTTGGTTGAGAGAAGAGGCAAAGTGTATCTCGCCACGCCTCCATCTTGGTCGGAAGTTACACTATACTTTTTATCATTATTTTAGAGTATACATATTCTTTATCCTTATTTTAAAAACGTTTACTATAAAATAGCATGCTATGTTACATTGGCATTAGCCTCATACATCTTGTGTTCACTGGGTCTCTTGATTGTATTATTTCTCTTGTGCTTGATTTAATGTTGTGTTGTTTTATCCAGTAACATACTGTACCAACTTGTAGCCTAGGTGCAATAGGCTAACCATAGGTATGTAGTAGACTATACCATCTAGATTTCTGTGAGTACACTCAGTTATTTGCACAACAAAATCACCTAATGTTGCATTTCTCAGAATGTATCTTTATCATTAAGCAGCACATAGGTATATACAGCTGTTCCTCAAGTTAATAATGGAGTTACATCCTGATTAACCAAAACTTGAAAATATTGTAAGTTGAAAATGCATTTATTATGCCTAATACATTGAAAATCTTAGCCTAGCCAGTTTCTACTGAATGAATATTGCTTTTTCACCATCATAAAGTTGAAAAGTGTATGTTCAACCATTTAAGTTGGGGACAGTCTGTATAGCCATCTCTCCCTCATCTGTGAGTTTCTTGAAGGGAAGAATTATGTTTTATTTACATTTCCTCAGGCTGTCATAATACATATGCTTCTCAACTTAATATGGGGTTACTTCCAATAAACCCATCATAAGGCGAAAATACAGTCCATTGCCTTAGCTTGGTGGCTCAGTTGATTGGAGTGTCATCCCATGCACCAAAAGGTTGCAGGTTTGATTTCCAGTCAGGTTGCATGCATAGGTTGCGATAGTTTCTCTCTCATAGCATAGCCTACCTTAAACATGCTCAGAGCACTTATATTAGCCTACAATTGGGCAAAATTATCTAACACAAAGCCTATTTTACAATAAAGTGTTGAATATCTCATGTAATTTATTATGCATGTCACTTTGGAGCCATCATAAAGTTGAAAACTCAAGTCACAATTTCAAAAGACTGAGTTTGAAAATTATCAGTTTTTAATAACTGTTTATTGAATTGATTTTATGTAGACAGAAAGACATACTTTGTAGGAGCTAAACCTGGATTAAGCTTTGGTTGTTCTCGTATGTTTCTATTCCATGTTTCTCATAAAGTGAAATGGGAAATAATGTGCACAGCTAATATACCTATTTTACTTTATGGTTGGAGATGGAATTCTGTTTGGGTTTACTGTACAGAGGCAATTTTTGATTACTATAAAGAATATAGTTCTATTGTATGCTGTTTTTTAAAGGTCCTTTTAAAGCCCCAGTTCATGTGGCTTAGTGAGTTGAGCCACTGGGACCAAAGGGTTGCTGACTCAATTCTCAGTTAGGGTAAGTGCCTTGGTTGTGGGCCAGGTCCCCAGCTGGGGATGTGCGAGAGGTAACTGATTGATGTTTTTCTTGCACATCGTTGTTTCTCTCTCTTTCTTCCTCCCTTCCCCTTTCTCTAAAAAAATAAAATAAAATCTTTATAAAATTAAATAATATTCATACTTACCATCATTTTCTTTCTTGGAGGGTAATGATGTTAAACTCTCATCTTTTTGTAAATGAAGACTTTTCTCATCAGGTATTATTATAGATTCTCTTTCCTATTAGAAATATAAAAATATGTCATCAGGTGTGATAAAATCTAATATATTGACTGTAAAAACTGAGAAATCCTGGACATCTATTTTTCCATAGTCATAGTTAATGGCATTTCTTTTATGTTTTATTAGGATTTTATGTATTTATTAAATTATTAAGTAGTGTAAATATTTGTTTAGCTTGCTTTTCCTTTATATTGTGGGCTTCTTGAGCAGAAGAACCAGGCCTTTTTTTATTTTTACATCTCCAAAAGCCAAACTCCATAGTTCCTAAATGTTGAACATACTGAAATTCCAAATGGGAACTAAGAGAGAATTCTCTGACTTGGAATTAAAGTTTTTTTGAGGTAAAACCTAGAATGAAGATAGTGTCTTAAGATTATTATGTAAAGTAGCTCTTTTAATTATTCTTTATGGTTTTTATTCAAACTGAGTTTCTGATATATTCTGCCATGTGGAACAGAATTAAAGCACCAGTCATGTCATGTGTAAAGCACTGAGTAAGTTCTTTTTGTCTCTTCTGGAAGTGACCCTTAATTGTCCACCTGCCTCCATTAAGCCCTGGCCCTTGGAGTCCTTTTATTCCAGCCTACCCACCACACTCAGACCACTGGTCCAGGCTATTAGCTCTAGGAGAACTCAGGTCTTTGTCATTTACTCTGTCTTTCATATTCTGGGAGAGAACATAATCTGCCATTAGGCGAAAGTATATTATGTGGGGCCCTTTGGAAGCATTTTCCACCTTCAGTCTGTCTTAACTCCTTCATTCTCCTGTGTGTGTTCTGGTTGATCAGTCCCTTCCACTTTGTGTTTGTATATTAAGTGCAATGGAATTCTGCTCCACTTCATTTATATTAAGATGGACTTGTAAAGAAAGCAACATGAAGAAATGAAACAATTTCTTTGATTTACTACATTTTTGGGACCAGGGAATTTTAAAAGTATTTTTCTATCTGATTGATAGTTTCAAATCATCCATGTGAACCAGTATCTTATTATGATGGGCCCTTTTTTTTGAAGCTATGACTAGTGATACCTATTTTTTTTGTCTTAGTGTTGGACAAGAATAATACTAGCATATTAACTAACTTCATTGAATGAAATGTGATGTTAACATTTGCTCATCTGTGAGAGAGAGAGAGAAAGAAAAAGAAAGAGAGGGAGGGAGGGAGGGAGAAAGGAAGGAAGAAAGGGAGGGAGGGAGAGAGAAAAAGAGGAAGGAAGAAAAGGAAGGAAGGAAGGAGAGAGAAAGAGAGAGAGAGAAAGAAAAGAAAGAGAGAAAGGGAAAGGAAGGAAGGAATGAACGAAAGGGAGAAAGAGATGGGGGAGGGGAGGGGGGAGGGACAGGGAGAGAGAGAGGAGGAGGGAGAGAGAAAGAAAGAAGAGAGGGCAAGAGGGAGGGAGGGAGGGAGAAGCAACTATAACTGGTCATTCTTAAAATCTTTGCCATCTTATTTATAGTGGAGAAGAACTTTGAAAAAATTGACATTGTTAGATATTTGGCTGCATTTCTTATGTGTGTGTGTGTGTGTGTGTGTGTGTGTGTGCACGCGCTCGCGCGTGCGTGCAAGCGCCACTATAGGCAGGGGAAAGATACGTGCTATATTAACATTTTCCGTACCCAGCAGTGTGCCAAGAAAACCACAAGTAGTTACTTAACCCATACAAGTGGAGTATGAAAGATGTGATAGAGTATTAATTTAATGAAAGTTAACATTTACTTGGTACAAACTGATAGAGTCTCAATTGTTGATGCTGACTTAAAAAGAAAGCCCCATATTAAGTAGTTTTTCTCTTTTTGGTACTGTAAATAGTTGACATATATAAATTATTGTGAAATACTGTATATACTAAAGTAGTGATACTCTTCTATTTATTTTCTTGAACCATTCTTCTTAAAATAATAGACCTTAAACTTGTAGTCCATCTTTATTTCCCCAAATACACATCTCCTATTTTATTTTGAGATAATATAATATTTAACTGTAGAGCATCGTATAATGCTAATACTTAATATATAAATCTCAATTGGTCAGGGACCACCTTAAAGTTTAGTTTTCCTTAAATTTTGTGTTAGTTGCTGTAGATACTGTTTGGTTACCATAGGTATTATTTAATAATCTGAGAGACATGCATACTTTAAAAATACAATCTCAGGGATACTTATTTTGAATTACTTTGAATTGCTTAAAGTGCTTTTTCTTTCCTGTTACATTATGAGACACATTCAGAAAAAAACAAAAGCATGCAGTTAAATGGGCTAGACTGTTTTTTAAAAGTTAAAGTTAGAGTAGAAATAAGGTACCTTGATATTTTTTCCATCCAAGTATTGATCCTTATAATCTTGGGTAGGTAAGATTTCTTCAACATTGTCTGTTCCGTAATCAAAGATGATACGTGAGTTCTGCTGAGTTGGTGGTGCTGGCTTTGTTAGAGGCACAAACAGCAACAGAAGTGTAGACTGAAGAATCTTCATTTTAACAAAAATTAAGGTGACTGGAAGTTAATAAGATAGTAATGGCCTGCTGATTGTAGAACAGTACTCCTTTTTCCCTGAAAGTAAAAATGCAGACCATCGAAGCAATGTTTAAAAGCTTAGAGGACTTTTGGCAGGGTGTACGCAGTAGGGGCCAGAGAACAAATATTTAACCCTTAGTGATTAGATGCTAAAAGTTTTTGTGTCAGTGGTATTCTGAGAAACACTTTCAGAAAATGGTTTTATGTCTTTTCTATCAAGAAAATCCAGGCAATGTTGATAATTTCAGTTTCTTAATAATTATGTGCTATGAACAAAGTACTTTTATGGGCTTGAAATGTTAGGATACCTGTAGTATAAATAGTTAAAATGAAAACCCAAGATCCTGTCTCCTGTGAATTTAAAATATCATATTTCAACTTTGCTATTTTATAAGAACTCTTGATTTGTATTAGTATAAACAAAACAAGTTTCAAGAAAAGTTTTAAAATTCAAACTTTAAATCTAACATTATGAAAAGTAGTCATTAACACTTTTTGGTGGTACAAAATAGAGGAAAAGCTATACTTTTAATTTTCTTAATAGGTTTTTTATCTTCATAGGTATCATTATTTTTAATTAATAGAATTATTTTTTAAATCTAAACTATGAAAAATAAAAAAATAGTATTGCAGACTAGAAAAATATAGAAATGTAATCAAGGATTAGGGGAATGTGATGGGAAGGATTTAAGCTACCGGTGGATTTTATCTGGCAGTGCACATTTCAGACTTTTTCTTAGGTAATTTCAAACAGAATCACTCAGAGTTCCTGGTGCTGTATTTGTAGATGCCATTTCATCAAAAACATCAATGGTTAAAAATTAAGAATAACAAGATTTGTGACATTTGCGGCACTATTTCCTCGCCTGTAATGGATATTGAAGTTACACAATGATGTATACTAATGTACTTGTTAAAAATAATTGTTTAAGGTAACTAAAACATCAAAAAATAGAGATAACCTTTACATTTATTAAGACTGTTAGATGAGCCACAACCTAACAAATGATATTTAGGATAATATTTTTGGGGAGGGGGGCTACTATTGTAGCTGTTTTGAATTTTTTTTTTTCAGTAGATGTTCATATCTGTGCATAACCCCAAGTGGGAGGGTGAATGAGGAAAGCTGTGGATTGATTTCAAACTGCTGAGTAGAATTTCAAGGCCCAACAGCTTTAAAAGCAGTTTCCATGTGGGTAGAGATCTTTGCCAACAACATTCTTTCTCTAGGGTGAAATGTAGTGTGTTGTACAAGGAAGTATGCTTAAAATATTTGTAATTGTTGTGTTCAGTCTGTTTCTACTAATTATTGTAAGTTTGTGTTATTTTTACCTTATAAAATCAACACTAATGTTTTTGTGAATATAAGCTTATGAAGGTGACATAGTTCTAAAATATGCTTTTCATTTTAATGTTTCTACAGGAGATAAAATATTCTTTAATGAAATAATACAGCAAGCCAAAGCATAGTCTATGATCTACTTTTATTAGGAGTAAAAATATTGTTTTATACTATAATTCAATGTAAAAATTACTTTTAGCACAATCTATTTTATAATTTAGTCATTTGGGATTCCCTCCCCTTTGTACTAGTTATGCATAAAATAATCCAAGTGTCAGAATCAGCCTTTTGAAGGTATATTTGATTTATAATTTTAGATTTCATAAAAGATATTTTTGTTTCCTAAGTGAATGAAACTATAAATATTTAATATTAAGTTTACTTTTATCATGCTTTGGTACTTTTAGCAATCAAGGTAACATTTCTCCTCTAAGCCAAAAATTTATCAAATATAAATATGGATAAATATTTAAAAGTAGAAAAGTAAAGAATACTAATTTGTTCTCTTTATATTCAAAACTGGTTTAAGGTCCTTTCAAATTAAAGCTTGAATAAACTAAGGCTTGAATACTCATGCTTTTATTTGAATGTGAATTTTTAAAAATTTAGTTGTGATATTTTGGGAGTTTGATATAAATTGTCAATTTTATGGCTTTAAGGGTATAATCAACTTTTTAAAGTCATTGAAAATATCTAACTATGAACAGAAGATACTAATTTGTTTTCACATTGTTTGGCAGGTTTAACAGAATGTAGAGAGGTGAACTGAGTAGGTATTAAATGTCAGATTTAGAGAATCTTAGAGATTAGTAGTTTTACTAATGGTATATATAGTTTGATATTTTGTACTACAAAAAATTACTTTGTGGATTATATCTTTTTTAAAAAAAGTTATGACCAGGAATATAGTTCTTTTGGCATTCATTCATTTAGTAAAAGTTTATCGAGCACCAATTCTCTGCCAGAACTACAGACAAAATAAGCACAGATGAGAAAAGTTCAGTTTCTCCCCTTTTTAGTAAATCAGTGGGAAGGGCAGCTAAGAAACCATAGAATGCACAATGGAACCTACTACACAGAAATGTGCAGGCTGTAATAGCCTGAAAGAGGATGAGACGACAGAGGCTGTACCACACTGACACATGTAGAGAAAATGGGTGACAAGTGGCGATGGTGACAGAGGGTGAGATGTTCTAGGAAGGGGAGCATTACATAGGTGGGGAGGGTAAATAATTGAAAAAAGTTATTAGTTATATATGGCTGGAGCTTGAAGGGATAGAGAGAAGTGGTGAGGCAGTGGCCCATAAGTAGAGATCAGACAGAGGACTAGAGGTCAGATTTAGGGGATTGTTTTTACTCTGCTAAGGTATTTGGGCTTTATTTTGTAGCCAGTGAGAGACCACTGAAGGATTTTTGATTTTAGCCAGTAGTGATTTGATCTTATTTTAATATTAGAAATATCTCACTAATGTCACATTCCTGAAGAATACCGCTATTTGTCTACTGCATGCATTATCGACATTCATGAATGGCTTAAAATAACTTACATTTATTATCTCACAGTTTCTGTGGGTCAGGAGTCTAGGCATGGCTTTGCTTGGTTCTCTGCCTCAGGATCTTAACTGAAAGCTGTAATCAAGTCGTTGGCTAGGGCTGCACCCTCACTACAAGAGTTGAGTAAAGTAAAGGATCCATGTGTGAGCCCATGTGGTTGTTGGCCATAGATCCTTGCAGAATGTGGGACTAAGGGCCTCATTGTCTTGCCAGATGTTGGCCAAAGGCCACCCTAGTTCCTTGCAATGTGGTCTCTTCCATCAGGCAGCTCCTAACAAGGCAGGTTGCTTCTTCACAGCTAGAAAGGGAGATAGTCTTCCAGCAAGATGGACAGTATAGCCTTTATAGCAATCATGCACATATAATCACATATATGTCATCTCACCTTTGCCATGTTCTGTTGTTTAGAAGCAAGTCAGAGGTCACAGCCACTCTGAAGGGAAAAAACAACACAGGACAAGAAACTAAACATATTCAGATTTGCACTGGTTAAAAAACCCATCTTCTTGCCCAGAGTTAGCCAAACACAGATTGAGGACATAGTCCCCAAGACCATCCTCACTTCTTACATCAACTGCAAATTTGGGGGGGTTCTCAAAACCACCCACACTTTTGATAATTTGCTATAAGGACTCATAGAACTCACTGAAAGTCATTTTAGTTATGGTTTATTAGGGAAGAATACACATAAATATCAGCCAACTAGAGATACTTTAGGCAGAATCTGGGAGGGTTTCAAAGTGCAGAGCTTCCATTGTCTCTCATTGCATTACCCACCTGGCATTGATGTGTGACAACATACCTTGCCAACCAGAAAAGTGTTACCAAACCTTGCTGTTCAATTATTTTAAAATTGGGGCTTTATTACATAGGCATAATTTATCAAGTGTCCACATGGTTGAACTCAGCATCCAGGTCGAAACTGATACTGCATGACCCAAAGTCCCCATCCTAAGTCACGTGGTCTTGCTGTCTCTTTCTGATATGACCACCCCAAACCTAAGACTATCATTGTGTGACTGGTTCTGCCCTAAGATCTTGGTGTGATGACTTCAGTTCTGAAGAAAGATATTTGTTACCTCTCTTTGGGGTAAACTTCTTTACTGTACAGTTCCCAGAAGAAAATATGTTTGACATTTACATTGTTTTCTACTCTACAAAGAACTATTATATCCTAGTAGAAAGCTATTTGGCTTTCGCTGCACAGTAATAAAAGATGAAAGTTGTCTAAGGCTCAAGAGCAGGCATTTATCCAAAATTGAGTGAGTTTTCTCTGTGGAATTCTTTTTGGTGACCCTACTGCATTATTCTTTGTACCTTTGTAGAATTTTGTATTCTTGAAGGTGTCCCATCATGCTTTACATTCTACTTCCTTAATTATCTCTCAGCAGCAGGCAACCAAAAATGTGTTGAATAGAATTGAGTGTTGGAAAGAAGGTGTTGTTTATTTTTTTCTAATTGTTGTTCAAGTACAGTTGTCCCCATTTCCCTCCACCCATTACTCTCCCCTCCCCTACCCACCATCCTCCTTGTACCCCTTCCTCTGCCGTTGTCTTTGCCCACGGGTCCTTTATACATGTTCCTTCACCCTTCCCCTTCTTTCCTCGGTTATCGGCCCCCTCCCCTCTGGTCAGGAAAGAAACGTTTTCCAGGAGAATTTTTCGTTTTATTTTTATTTTTTTGGAGGAGAAGGATGCTTAGTTTTACTGACAGAACAAGTAACTAATAAGTAGACTGAGTTTCAAAAAACTACAAATGAGAAGAGTCTTTTCTTTATTTATCCTCTAACTTTACTGGAAGTAGTTTAACTTAGGAGTCAGAATATGTAAGCATTAGTTCTGGCTTTATTTTCTTTATCTGTTAGACTAGAATCCAGTTCCTGTAGTTTCTTAACCTCATTACCATTAAATTTTGGACTGGATATTTTTTTTGATAGGGACTGTTACGTGCACTATAGGACATTTCAGCAGCATCCTGCTCTCTGCTCACCAGAGGCTAGTAACCCATTTTCTACCCACCCTCACAGTGACAACCAAAATTTGTCTCAAGACATTGATTGCCAAATGTCCCCTGAGGGTAAAATCATTCCCATTGGGAACCACTGAGTTGCCAGATATTTATAGATCCTTTAAATACAATATTCTAGGATTTTGTGGAAAGTCTATGGTTTGAATCTCCATCTCAAATCTCATGCTCTTGGAAGACCTGTCATTTTGTCAAATGAAATACAAATGAGAACTGAGAACTTCTCAAACTAAAGGGTAATGTTTAAAGGGAGGGGTATTATGATTCAATATAAGGGAGGGTTTGTGTTAAAAATGTAACATATTTGGGGGTTCAGTTTTACTGAATAGTGTATAAATCTCCATTTAGTTAATTTGTAACATATTTAGGTTGTAATGACAGGCATGTTCATGATTCTGTGATCTTTACTTGCTAGGAATAGTTATATTTATTTAGGCAAATGAAATATAAGAAATTTTGGATTTCTAGCCACTGTGATTTAATTTTGTGTCCAGCTGCTGTTATACTTTATTTCTAAGATTTAGGAAAAAAATGGATTTGGAATCAGGAAACCAGGGTTTTAATTCTAGCTATCCTTGGGGTCATATTCTCTGCAGCAGTAAAAGTATACAGAACAAACAAGGTTTCTTTCTTTTGTTCTTGTGGAGTTGTTAAGTGTTTCACATGATACATACACATCTGCATTCTAGTTTAGTGGTTCCAGTTTGAGGAATAATGGCAAATGTGTAGTGTTTCAAGTAATATTTAACTAAACTAAAAATTCTTAACTATTGTCAGCAAATGTATGAAATAGTATTTATTTTTATTTTCTTTCTATAAACTAAATGTATATTATACTTTTATGTTTATTAATTAAGCTTGGGTTCATGGTGTGATTTGTATTTATTTGTTAGTGGTCACATGGTTCAGCCTAATAGCTAATATAACTAATACTTTGAAATGTAATGGAAAAAAAATAGATGAATTTTCATCTTTTTATTTCCTGTTATAGCTATCAAATCACTGGTTGTATCAGTAGCTCTGGTAGATGCCTGCAGTTTTGATGTACTAGTTGAAGAAATACTTTATTCTTCACTTTCTCCTTGGGAAAGCATTAGGGTTGTTTTGTTCTGTTTTTAATGAGAAATACTTGGGGAGGATTCTTTAGAGCATTTTCAAGTAACAAAGATAGTTGTTAACTTGTATTCTCTTTGGGCCCTATAGCTAGAGGGCCTTTGGAAGGAGGAGCCAGAGCAGAGTTGACTTCTTCTTCCTAATATACTGGAGGATTTGACTTTATACTGTGGCCAGAGTGACGTTTAAGGGGTTGGAAGAAACTGTCCTCTGCCCCCTGGCAGGCCTTTGAGCTGAACTATCAGATAGTGACTTGGAATATGTTTGTTGTCCATATGTGATTTAAGCACCCTCCTCTCTTTCCCTAATGAAACCTTTAGTGAAGTCTCTCTTGTTCACTGATCTTTTGTATGAGTAGAATCTTGGAAGAAATCCCAAAGACTGCTGATTCTGTTTTGGGGTCTCTGAGAGGGCAGTGAGGTGTGTGCAACACAGCTGACATTTGGGGAGCGTGTAAATTCAACAGGTTGCTGGGCTGAACATGCTGAAATGGTTCCTGCTTGTTGGATACCTGTGACTATCACAGGCTTGTTAAATCCCTTGTTAATGTACACTGTTTCTCTTTATCCTCTAATAGCTCTGTGAGAACCTCCTTCCTTATGGAAATGGGGAGAGGGAAGCTTCCAGAAGTTAATGAACTTACTGAAAGTTACCTAGCTTAATTAGAAGTATGAAGTCAGGCTTCTATTCAGGCACATCTGATTTCAAATTCCTTATTCTGAGTTGCTAAATTGTGTAACTGTGTTCTTAGATAAGGCTGTTCTTTGAGGATTAAAATGTATTTTATCAGTTTAGGAGGAGATAAAAAATAGAAGCTCCAAAATTCTGAAAATTGTAGGGTTTTACTTTTATTTTTAACTGTGAAGAGGTGAAATAAGTGATTACCACATTTCTATATTACTCTTGCTCTGGGAGCATACTTTTTCTACCCGTACCATTCAGTTCCTACTCACACATCTGTGAAGCCTTCAACTACTTCACCATATCCTGGCCAGAAGTAAAATTAGGATATCTGTAATCACATAACTTTGCATAGTTTCTGCCACTTAAACATTTTATTTCTTTCTTCCATGTGTTAGAGTGAATTGTTTTGTCTTCTTCCTTAAATTTTTTAATAACAGCTTTATTGAGATATTTCATATCTCATACAAGTCACCCTTTTAATATATACAGACTTGTCCTTTAATATTTTCAGGCTTGTACAACCATCATCACAATAAATTTTATAATATTTTTATCATCCCCGAAAGGAACCTTCTGTTGGTGGCAAGAACAGCACCACGTATTAGATGGGTGGGTCGAGACCAGACCTTGGTTCAGCAACCTGGGCACTTGAGTTTTGACTAGGAAAGAATTCAGAGCGAAGACTTACACTATATGAAAAAAAGTTATTGAGAAAGTCACAGAGGTAGAAGTGGGTGGTGGAAGAAATGGGCTCAGGAAATAAGTTGCAGAGGCAAAAGAAGGGCCTTTGGAACTTAGGAGAAAGGAAGGTAAAGCACTTTCGAGGAAGAGAAGGGGAAGGAGGAAAAGAAAGGGGAGGAGAAAGGCTCGGTCCTGCTCCCAGAAGGGAGACCCCCACTGGATTCTCCATCCTAAGGGCTTTTAAGGGTGGAAATTTTAGGAGAGGTTCCAGGGAAGGATTTCAATAGAATATTTATCAATTTCCAGGTGTGTCCTTTTAGGGTCATTGTTTCTACTGATTGGTCAGGGCAGGGAGGGAAGGAGGATGAGGGGGGTCATTAGTCAGTGCAGCTCATCTGCAGGCAGCCATTGCCAAATTTGTCTGGTTTTGTTGCTTTTCTGGGGCTGTAGCTGAAACACAACTGAGGCCTACCAATATCTTTATGTAGGAAAGTTCAAATGATCTAAACCACATGACTAATCATATGAAAGATCAGCATAGTCCAAACCAACAACCTGTGTGTGATATGCTAGGGGAAGAAAGGTTACTCTGGGAACAAGGTCCTCGTTTTTCTCAGTTTTGCCTGTTGCTAGGCACCTGGGTCTTTCTGCTCTGGTGACCTTCTGTACCTGGTCCATCATCCTTGTTCTGCTGTTTAACTGCTTACCGCACTTCTATCCATTGTCAGTACTCCACACTTCTCTTCTATTTCCCTTCTCTCTAGCCCTAGGCAGACAATAATCTATCTGTTTCTGTAGATTTGCCTGTTCTGGACATTTCATGTAAAAGGAATGATATAATATGTGGTCTGCTCTGATTGACTTTTCACTAGTGTAATATTTTCCTGGTTCATTCATGTTGCAGTATGTATCATTACTTCATTGCTTCTTTTGGCTGAATAATATTTTCCTTGTGTGGAAATACCACAGGTTGCTTATCAGTTTATCAGCTGATAAGACATCTGGGTGCTTTAGGGCTGTTAATGGGTAATACTGCTATGAAAATGTTTTTCTGTGAACATATGTGAGTGTTTCTCTTGGGTATACTTCTAGGAGTGGAACTGTTATGTCATAGGTAACTTACTTTTTGAAGAACTGCCTGACTGCTTTCTAAAACAGCTGCACCAGCTGATATCCCAACCAGTGGAGCATGAGGGTTCAACTTTTGCACCTCCTTGCTAAGACTTGGCATTTTTTTTTTAAGATTTTATTTATTTACTTTTAGAGAGAGCGGGAGGGGGAAAGGAAGAGAGGGGGAGAAACATCAATGTGTGAGATACATCAATCAGTTGCCTCTCACACATCCCCTACTGAGGACGACCCAGGCATGTGCCCGGACTGGGAATCAAACTGGTAACCTTTTGGTTTGCAGGTCAGCACTCAATCCACTGAGCCACACCAGCCAGGACAAGACTTGGTGTTTATTAATGGTTCATTTTTAATGTATTTTTCCCACTACCCTTTATCTCCCCATCTCCTCTTCTACCTCCACAACCCCCGACAGTCACCACACATTGTTGTCTGTCTGTGAGTTCTTTTTTTTTTTTTTTTTTTTTGGTCCAACTCTCCACTCCCAATCTCTCTCCCCAAGAACTGTCAGCCTGCTACTGTTAGTGTGAAAGGGTATCTCAATGTGGCTTTGATTTACATTTCTGTGATAGCTTCCTAGTAACTTATAAATTGTTCTAGATAAGATATATAATATATTTCTTCCCTCCTGAAACACTCACAGTGTTTTCCACTTATTAGCCCCTAATAAAAATTTAAATGCATAGCCCTATTTTAAAATTTTCATTAAAGGAGTAGGTGGTACTTAAAACTTTTTTTTACCACTGTTGAAAGTGGGCTTTACCCACATCACTAGAATTTTGCTCTCACCTTTTATCCTCATAACCTGTATCTTACAGTGTCACAGGCACATATAGATGTTCCATTTCTTGACCTCTAATTGTTAAGCCCTACACCCCAAATGACTTGATGAATGTTAATTGAATGAAAGAATGGAATATTGTCTGTGTTCAGTTTGGATTGTTCAGCTTGTCCCTAGAGACATGGCTACTGTTTCTGTTAAATGCTAATAACTTAAAGATATAAAGAACATTACAGGTTTCATTTTAAACTGTCTCATTTCCAGAAAAAATAAAGACTTGCCACTTGAAAACTGCTTCTAAAACATAGCTTTTTGCTTCCAGCAAAGGTGGAGGCATAGTTAGATACACTTTGCATCCTCACACAACCAAAAGCAGGACAGTAACAAATTTAAAAACAAAAAACATCCAGAACTGCAAGAAAATTGAACTGTATGGTAGTCCGACAACTAAGGAGTTAAAGAAGAAACATTCATTCAGACTGATAGGAGGGGCAGAGACGGGCAGCCAGGTATGGAGAGGATATGCAGCAAGGAAATAGCTGGAGGAGTGGGTGGGCAAGGCAGTGACTGGTGGACCAGGCGGTCCTTCATTTTTGTGCAGATGAACCATGAGGAACAATTGGGGAGCAAGGCAGACCATGTAACCCCGAGTACCAGCACGGGGAAATAAAGCCTCAAAACCTCTGGCTGTAAAAACATGTGGGGATTGTGGGGGTGGGAGAAACTCTCAGCTTCACAGGAGAGTTCATTTGAGAGACTCACAGGTTCCTAGAATGTACACAAACCCACCCACCCAGGAATCAGCACCAGAAGGGCCCAGTTTGCTTGTGGGTAGCAGGGGAAGTAACTGAAAGCTGCTGAGAGCTGAGCAAGCTGCATTGTTCCCTCTCTGACCCCACTCCCACATATAGCACCACAACTCAGTGAGGTGGGATGCTGCGTCCTGGTGAATACCTAAGACTCTGCCCCTTACAACATAACAGGAGAACCAAGACAAAAAAAAATATGGCCCAAATAAAAGAAAGGTCGAAGCTCCAAAAATAGAACCAAGCAATGAAGAGATAGCCAACAAATCAGATTCAGAGTTCAAAGCATTGGTGAATCAGGATGCTCACAAAATGGTTGAGTATGGTCACAAAATACAGGAAAAAGTGAAAGCTATGCAAAGTGAAATAAAGAAAAATATATAGGGAACCAACAGTGAAGGGAAGGAAACTGGGAAGCAAATCAGCAATTTGGACCAGAAGGAAGAAATAAACATTCAGAACAGAATGAAGAAACAAGAATTCAAAACAATGAGGAGAGGCTTAGGGGAACCTCCAGGACATCTTTAAACATTCCAACGTCCTAATCATAAGGGTACCAGAAGAGGAAGAGCAAGAGATGGAAAATGTACTTGAAAACATACTGAAGGAGAACTTTCCCAATCTGGCAAAGGAAATAGACTTCCAGGCAGTCCAGGAAGCTCAGAGTGTTCCAAAATACTTGGACTCAAGGAAGCACAAACCAACGCACATCATAATTACATTATGCAAGATAGAAAGAGAAGGGAGATTCTTAAAAACAGCAAGAGGAAAGGAGACAGTTACCCACAAAGGAGTGTTCATAAGACTATCAGCTGATTTCTCAAAAGAAATCTTGCAGGCAAAAAGGGGCTGGAAAGAATTATTCAAAGTCATGAAAGGCAAGGACCTACGTACAAGATTGCTCTATCCAGCAAAACTATCATTTAGAATGGAAGGGCAGATAAATGCTTCCCTGAGAAAGTCAAGTTAAAGGAATTCATCATTATCAAGCCATTATTATATGAAATGTTAAAGGGACTTAGCTAAGAAAAAGAAGATAAGAAATATGAACAGTAAAATGACAACAAACTCACAACTGTAAAACTGAACCTAAAAAATATACAAAACCAAAAATGAACTAAGCAAACAACCAGAATAGGAACAGATTCACAGAAATGGAGAGCACATGGAGGGTTATCAGTGGGGAGTGGGGAGCATGGGGGAAAAGGTACAGGGGATAAAAAGCATAAATGGTGGGTAGAAAACAAGACAGGGGGAGGTTAAGAATAGTATAGGAAATGGAGCAGCCAAAGAATTTATATTTATGACTCATGAACATGAACTAAGGGGTGAATGCTGGAGAGAGGGAGTGCAGGGTGGAGGGGAATAAAGGGGAGAAAAAAATGGGATAATATAATAGCATAACCAATATAATACATTAAAAATATATAGTTTTACTTGTCTCGTCTTTGCACATTATCCAAATTGTTATTTTTGTTCTTTGGGTTCCCTGTGTAGGCAGCCCCAGATTTGCGTTTATTGCTTATCTAAGGAGTTCTGTAAAATGTTTTAGACTGATAAATCAAGAAAGTTTCATCACAGCAGTTAGATCATCTTTATTATAAGTATACTTAAAATACTTCAAAATGATAGATTAAATAACATGTGATTATAAGATTTAAAAAGGATGTCAAAGCCTGTGTTCATATTTTAAAGGAACTTTATGCAGTTTGAACACTGTAAATAAACATTGGCAGATGTGCATGTATGTTTCTAATTCATTGTGCTAGAAAAATAGAAGTGTTTAATAATGTTGATATACTTTCTTGTGCTAACATTAACTTAACCTTGTGAACAACAAAGCAGTTATTTATTAGAAAATATTTATGTAACTAAAACAAATCTTTCTTTAGTGAATTTACTATAAAAAACATTTATCTCAGTTAAAATGGAACACAGCAAAAGCTGTGACATTTTGGACAATTGCTAAAATTTACTAAGTACAGGTTGTGATGAAGTAAATTCTCATCCTATGTAATGATGCAGATGTTACTGACAATTTAAACTCAAGTATTTGATCTTATCCTAACACATAATTCTTCATATATTGTTGTAAGCTATAAGTTTTGTGAAGTAATAAATGTATATCTATAAAGTTTCTTGCCATTCTTGGTTTCCATAATAGTGAGTGTCAATGTTTTCTTCTGTTCCTTCTTGTTCTGAGCCTTCATGACGATCATCCTGATCTTCGCTATCAGCATCATCTTGAAATCTCCCTAAAACTTGGGTCTTCAGTTGTATTGTTTGACCATTAATGTTTCTTTGTTCACCATAATAAATACTATGTATATGAGGGAAGCAGAGGAAAATGTATGAGTTTATAGGCTCTCTTAGCTTGTTTTGGTCCACACGAATGTATGTTAAATGGTGGTAATATAGTGGGTCAACAGATGGACACATCACTGTAACATTGATATCTGAAAAATACAAATTAAAAATTAATCCTGCTATATTACATTCATAATCCTATAGTGGATTTTATTAAAATTTTACATAGCTATAGTTTTACTAATTAGAATACTTATAAGTAGAATTAGGCTTAAATATTTTTATAGTAATCAAATAAAATGAAAATAAAACTAAATGAATTTTATATTATCAAAATAAATGATGACTTCATTGAAAATTTAGTAATTTAATTACTATATTATTAAAGTAATAAATTTTAGTAGAAATAGCCTCAAGAAAAAATGAAAATCATCTATAGTCCCCCTACTCAGAAGACTCATATTTCTTCATACATTCTACAGTACTACTATTCCTCAGTATTCAAAGTGATAAAATTTAATAGATAAAACTATAAATTTTATACCTTTCTCTGGGGCCAATTTCTGCATTTTCCTATCCACACTTCTCTAGATACTCATATCATATTTCTTCATATACTCTACAGTACTACTTCTCAGTGTTCAAAGTGATAAAATTTAATAGGAAAAGCTATAAACCTCATAGCACTCCTCTCTTGGGGCGAACTTCAAAGCAACTCATTTTCAACAATGTATAAAGCATAGATTTGTAAATACTCTGTCTTTTAAAAATAATGAAATTTTACATACTTTCAATTTCATTATTTTCTAGGTATAGGTGTTGTAAATTTCTTGGAATATAGAATGCTTGCTTCAGTTTATTATGTCCAACATTGAGCTCTACAAGGTTAGAAATATTAAAAATATTATATGGGATGTCTTGTAGTTTGTTGTGTGACATTCTTAGAGCATGAAGTTTTGAAAGTTCATTGAAGTAATTTTCTGGGATAGAAGAAATTGAATTATTTTCTAAAGACAAATACATAAGTGAAGAAGGCAAACCAGGAGGCATTGATTCTAATCTGTTGTTGCATAGGTTGAGCTGCAGTAATTTTTCCATTTTGACAAGGTTTTTTTCTTGTAACATAGAATCATCAAGATGATTATAACAGAGATCGAGCATAGTCAAGTTTACTAGCCCATCCACTGCATTTGTCTGCAATCTGGAGATCTCATTGTAACCAAGAAGAAGTCTCTCCAAAGACTTAGGAAGAGGAAACGGAAATTCTTCTAAATTGTTATGCTGTAGGTGAAGTTGTAGTAGATTTGACAACTTAGCAAACACACCGTGATCAATCTTTTGAGATTTAATTTTGTTGTGACTGAGATTGATTTCTTTAAGATGAGTTGCATTGATGAATGAATCTGCGGTCACAGCCTCAATTTCATTGAACTGAAGGTAGACTTGCTGAATGTGTGCCGGAATACTTGGGATACTCCGAAGTTTGCGATTATCACAGTACATGGATGATGGAAAGTTGGGTGGACAGAAGCACTCACTGGCACAGCCTAAAGTATACTGATGAAAAGGCACTTCATAGTCTATATTTTGATGAAAATGGAATTCTGGTTGGTAAACGTCATCTGGCTCTTGGTCATAATCTTCATCCCATTGATAACTTTCATATTGGCAATATACTTTGAGTCCAAGCAAGAAGAAAAGTATACATACTGGACTTAAAAAGCCCATAGTCTCTTTTTGTCCTATTCCAAGGAGGAAAGGAAATATATTGTAAGAAAAGTGAATGAAATTTATAAAAATTTTTGCATAAACTGACAGTTACACAAAACATATAATATCTATGTATATTGAAATATAAAAAGAATGTCCAGAATGAATGGGCAATACGAAGCCAAAATTAATGTTTATATCATAGTAAGGAGGTTTTTTTCCTTTTTAAAGTCACATGTTATATGGAACCAGACCAAATAACCCTCTTTTAAGAGAATTTCAGTTTGTCTTGCTAGTTTCCTAGACTATAGATTTTCAGTGATAGCATGATGTCTCAACTACAAAGTTGGTGTTTCCTTTACTCTAAATGCTGGGTGTTCTCATTGACTATTTGGTCCCTTGGTAATGGCCACTACCGATAAGAGGAGAGACCTGATGTTTTAGTTAGAGAGCTTTTATTTAAGAGTTTCTTTTTTAATATTAACCAAAAGTTTCCCACTCAATTTCTGTTTACTGGTAATGCTTCTTTCTGCCCTTTGAGAAAACATGAAACACTTCCTTTTATGTGAGAGCTTGAGATATTAAAAATAGCTATCATGTTTCCTCTTCCTGTTCTCTGTCCAAGCCTAACCATGACTTCAGATTTTCCCCATGAAAGTTTCCAAAATCCAATTATTTCATCTGAGTCTACTCAAACAACTAATTCAAATTGCAAAAATACATACAATATTTACTTTTTACCACTTTTTTTTTTAGTTTCTAATAGGTTATGCTATACATTTTGCTTACTACCTTCCTAACTTCCTTCTTTCTACTTATATTTTTGAGTTAAGCTTTATATACAGATATTAAAAACACTCTGTGTTGTATCCCAGGAGTTTAGGTCAAGTGGAGAATCAGAGAGACATGTAATGCATTGAGTAGAAGGGTATGTGTGGGTTGGGCTTATAATGGAGGGAGTGCTCAGCTTAATAAAAGCAGACAATCAGCACTCATGCTGAAACTTGAAGTTGTAGTAAATGGTGGATTGTGTACTGGATGAGGAGCCTGAAAACCTTCATTTAAGTTCTGTCACTTAATGATGATAAAGTCACTTAACATATCTGCCTCTTGCCTCACTAATAAAATTAAGAATTATAAATGCTTGCCTGTTTATCTTATCTGGTAGTTGTTAGGGTCATATGAAGTGTGCTTTGCAAGTTTAAAACGATTCAGATGGAATAATTATGTTGTAAAATAAAAAGAATCATACCTCTTTTTTTCGGAGGCCATTTTTCTCTGTCATCCAGGGTTTCATGAAAAAATGAATGTCTTAACACATTGTATGCAATGAAATGAGTTATATCCTATTTATCTAGAATGGTACTTGTTATTTTTTCATTGGGATAATTTTGAAAATAATTACTTAAATCATTTTCTCTGATAGAATCTCATTTTAGAAAAGCAGTTGTAGACCCTAACATTCCAGTTTTGTGTTTCCTCATCAGAAATTAAAAATTGGAAGATGTAAATTATGTTCATTTGGGAATCGAAGTAGTTATTCAAGTAGAGTCAGAGGCCCTTGATCGTTTTTCTTTCACTTATATTTTCTCTAGTCTTCCTTACCATTCCATGGGTCTTGTCATTATTAGTGCTGCAGCCCCTTCACACTCTGACCAGTACCTACTGTCTTTGTAACTTACTCCATGTAGTAAGTCTAACTGCAGTAATTCTTTAACTTCAGTGTGACCTAAAATATATCGTTCCTACTATTTTTTCATGGCCTCTTATCCATACCTCCCAGTACACAATTTCTTCTTACCAACCTAGGCCCTAGTGCATCACTGCCATCATTCCTTTTTACATGCCATAAACTCTCTGGCCCATACTTTACTGGTTACTTCAATTCTCCATCTACTCTCAGCCCAACTCAAGTAGCTGAATATTACAAGAAAAAAACAGGACCATGCCAACTGGTTTAACTTTAAATTTATGACCATTCAAATGCTGCCCAGCAGCATCTACTTAGGTATTTCCCTTCCCTTTCTTTTAGACAAGCCTCTAAAACCTCAGTTCCTTGTTGATTTTGAATGATGACCTTGTGTCTTATTTTATTTTTTAATTAAATGTGTGTGTTTTTTTTTAAGATTTTATTTATTTATTTTTTTTTGGGGGGGAGAGAGAGAGAGAGAGAGAGAGAGAGAGAGAGAGAGAGAGAGAGACATCAATGTGTGGTTGCTGGGGGTTCTGGCCTGCAACCCAGGAATGTACCCTGGCTGGGAATCGAACCTGGGACACTTTGGTTCCCAGCCCGCGCTCAATCCACTGAGCTATGCCAGCCAGGGCTGACCTTGTGTCTTATTTATACCAAGAAAATAGAATCAATCATTTACTCTAATATATTTTTTCATTATATATTATTCTTATCCCTATCTATAGAAAATGCCAAAATAGCAATGATTTGATCTTTTTAACCAATCTGTGGTTATTTATTGTTAGAGGGAGGGAGAAAGAGGGAGAAGAACTTCTATGTGAGAGAGAAACATGGATTGGTTGCCTCTCATATGTGTCCCAGTTGGGGGCTGAACCCCCAACCCAGGCATGTGCCCTGACTGGGAATTGAACCAGTAGCCTTTTGGATTGGGGGAATGACATCCAACCAACTGAGCCACACAGGTCAGGGCAAACAGCCTTTGATTTTGAAACTCATAAAGTTTCCTATTGCAAATCTAAAGAGACTTAATCCATTGTTCCTTCTTATCTATGGGATTCATGGAGGATATGCAGTTTGACCAAACTTTGAAGGAATATTAGGGTGCTCGTAGAGGGAAATGGGAAAGATTTCCAGATATAAGAGATGAGCAAAAATATATAAACAACACAGAGTGGGGTGTTGGGGAACTGGTGGTTAACTGTTGAAGGAACAAAATAAAACTGTTAGAACCAATCTAACCCAAAATCTGGAGGGCCTGAATTCTGACCTAAAGAATTTACTCTATAGGTAATATATTACCTAATTTAATGTATTAATATAGTTGAGCTGTGGTCTTCATACAGCAATGTTCATGGATGAAATAGAGAGACCTGGGAGGAGAAGAGGTAAAGGGGTGTGGTCTAATTCCAAGAGGTAGTGTTTACTGCTGGCTGATCTAGATGAGGAGGATGGTGCAAGGAACTCCTCAATGAGTCTGATTGGAAGTGCTCTTTCATCTGCTGTAGTTAGTGACTTATACTAGATGTTGTGTGTGAATTAGGTTAGGAAAGGACCTTGCAACTGCTGGTAGTTATTTGATTTGGTTGAGTTATTCCAGTCAAAGCATGTCTTGAATTATTTCTAGGGGTGAGATCCAGTGCTTAGTGGGGGACACAGAAATGAAGATGTGAAGGCATGGTCCTTTCCATAAAGATCTTATAGTTTAGTGTATGAGAGGAACACAACACAGCAAACTATATTCTCAGGCAGAGGGAAATATGGTTTATAGCAGAGACACCAGTGCTTTGGGAGTTAATAGCTTAACCCTTCTTGGGGGAGACAGGGAAGTTTTTATAGGCATCATTTGACCCAGGCTTTGGGATGTTAGCAGGAATGGGTATAGAAAATCCTAGACATTTTATTCTGTAGTTGATAATAACTTATGTATTTGATTTATAATAATTTATTATATACTCAGTATAGCATACTAATTTTTTAAGTACTTGTCATACTTCATGTCAGTCTCACTGCACCATGGAGTTGGGGTTCTATAAGTTTGCTGTGTCCTAGAAAGGTGAAAGTAGAAGCAGAGGCAGAGATATACATTTGGGTGGGGTCAGGACATTTAAGAGGGTCTCAGAAGCTTACTGTTACACAGTTGAACTTTAAAAAGAGTGTTGTTCATCAGAACTCTGAATTTTATTCTTGTGTTAAGAACACTAGCAATCATCAATTAGTAACCTTACACTTGAGGATTAAAATTACAACTCTGTTCAGTAATTATGATAAATTATTGTGAACAAAAAGGAGACCTAGATGATACTTTTGATCCTGAACCTAACTGCATACCTTTAACCTGGAATCAAGACCTTGTGATGATGGGGCCTCTCTGAAAATAAAGGGATTCTCTTGTCTGTTTCAGTCTCTTTGTCTATCTAAGAAAAAAGGTTTCTCTTGTAAGTCTGAACTCATCATTGTCCTTATCCCTTGAGGATCATGGACCTGTATCTCAACCTTGCCCTACTCCCTTTTGCCTGGTAGTGTAGCTTTCTGATCTGAAATCCATCCCATCTCCATCCATATGTCCATTATTTTCTATTCCTCTTACTCTTCAACTTCACCCATGATAGTTTTCCGTTACAATCATGTCTTACTTCTTTTCATCTAAATTTTCATTTATCTAATCTCTTCCCAGTCATTTGCTAATAAGCACATTTTGATTATTTCTGATATTTTATGTTCTACAATTTATGTCTTTCCTATAGGATAACTCATAGCAAAACATTATAGCTCACTGTCAGTCATCTCATTTCCTGACCTCTAATTTTTGACAGAACCTAGTATAATTCACGTTGTATGAGGGATCAGAATTTTGTTGAATGAAAGATTGGTTTAATAAGTTATAGATTCCCTCTCATTAATGATACTTATCACTACTAATGTTTGCATATTTCTAGGCATGTGTGTATGTCATCACAGTGATTTCTTGAAATGAACCTAGTCACAAAGAATGTGGCTTCTTCTCTTGTCTATTAAATATGTCTCCATCACAATATACTCTATTAATTTTCCTATTATACTAAGCAATAGAAAAAGAACAAATATGAAAAAGAAAGTAAAATACAAGTTACCAGTTTGAAAAATTATTTGTTAATATGAATTTTTCATATTATAGCTATAAAAGTTTCTATACCATAACATTTCTCTACCTTGGAAAAAAGCACTCATGCTTTCATCAGGAAAGTTCTGATCAAAATGAGATAAAATTTTGTTCTTGAAAGTTTAAAGTAATTGGAAAGCCGCATAGCATTTTATTGTTTTAAAATAGACTTAATTGTTTTCTCAGTATGCCACAGAAACTAGAATATGGGAAACCAAGAATTAGTATATAGTTCAGAATTTTTTTAAAGCAGTTTTAAATTTAACTTTGTAAAATTAGTATGCTGTCACTACTACATCCAAGGCCTAAGGAAATAACACTCTTTTGCTATTAAAAATATGAAAGTCTCAGAATTATTTTTAGCCATAATACATTTAAATCTTAACCAAAACTCAAGCAAATAGATCCTTTAGTACCAGATAGAACCCTCATATCTTTCCTTTGTGAAAGAGGCAAATAAAAACAAAAATGTTCTAAATACCAGGGATTTGATCAATGGAGAATTTTGAGAAAATTCCTAGTGAAATTTGTATAAATACCCGTCTTCCCTACCACCCCAATCTGTAACACTGCCCCGATGTATTGCTCAAAGTCATTTGTCAGATTTTTGTCACTTAAAGTTGAGAGACAGAAAGAAACAGGAAAATATTCCATTAACCTAAGAATCTTTCATTCAAAACAAAAAATATGTAAAAACAAAGATTATTTATTGGATCCATCTTAAGTTGAAAATTAAATTCACTTTTAATTCTTTTTCCCCAAATAATTTGGCTAATAAAAGTTTTTAAATGTAGCTTTTACCAGATACTGCTTACAAAAATTGTGCTTTTATGATGGCTGAAATCTATTTTAATGTTAAACAAATCAAATATACTTTTTTATTTTTAAGAGTAGGAATACTTTCTTAAAAAATTGAAAATTATTTTGTCACCATACCTGTTGAGTTTGCTCTAGTTTTCAGGGGTTGATGAATTTGCAAATCCTGTAAATGAATCAGAAATTCCTAAGTTCTTTAACTCAGTCTCTTAAAAATCCTCAGTAACTGTATGTTTAAATAGGGCTGTCTCTTGAATCACTGTAGCAATTTAAGCAAATATAATCTGCCTGGAAAATGCTTGGGTTGAATTAAAATTATGTTTTTCTTTTCATTATCCAAAGCTTTGTGGGTTTGAATTGAGATGCTTGTGTTCTTGGTAAGATTTCTGTGGCTTACTTCTTTCTTTTCCCCTTAAATTTGCTTTTGAGGTATGGTAAGAATTTCCTCTAATAAGAAAGGCAAACTGAACTAAATGAAACAGCATGTACTGATTACTGTTTTTATTTTCATTTTCGTGCCAAAAGAATTCTTCAAATTAAGGTCCACTGTAACATGGAGCTCAGTGTCTCAGCAATTTAAGGTGGACTCAGAGTAATCTTAAGATCTTGCTTGTCTGATATCCTGTATTCATACTAGTGCTTCCTTTCATTAAGACAAGGAACTAGGATTAGAAACATAGCATTTCACATCTAGTTAATTTTTTAAATGAAATAGATTGTCATCAGTCACACAGAAGAAATATATAACTTTTCCATACAAAGAATTATATCCTCTTTTCTATCAGCTATCACCTTCCTCCCAAATATATTCATTAGATTGGCTTATAATAACGTTTGAAATAAAAAATGATCTCCGTTATAGAATTCTGTGTTTCGCCTTTATGAGGTATTTCTCTGATTTGCCTGTTTTTAGTAGTATAAGAAATAATTTCATAGTATTGAATAAGATGGAATCAGGAACTTCTGTTGACCAATTACTATTATAAAAAATGTTCTAATTTCTCTAAACTGTCTCTCCTGAAGAGTAGCAATTGACTCCCTAAATGCTACATTTTTATACTAAAGTTTTCATATTTTAAACAGAGAGTTAATTTGTGTCTCTTGGCAGTAAACTTTGAGTTCATTCTTTGGGAGATTCTTTCAAGCTTGTGTAAACTAATAAGGTAAAGTGAATCCTGGAATTTGTTTTGCTTTTCTTTCTCTTTCAAAATTGTGTTTTCTGTTAGGTTTAAAAAAATCACAATATTTATTTTGTTACACTTCAGATTTTTAAAAAGCTTATGGTATTTCAAGTGATGCTTTGGCAATACTGAAAAAAACCTCATCTATTATTTTAGACTTTGGTATGCAAAACGTGGCAGACTATATTTGGGCCAAGATTTCATCTTGTTACTGATCTTTTCCATATGTTTTCTATTAGTCTTTGTTCTTAAACCTTAAGCTTCCACACTAAGGAACAGAGAGTAAATCTGTGTACTTTATCCAAAAATTATTTTATGTGCCTTTATAGTTATTTATCAAGATAGCTTAAATTGAAGTGTCTAGGAAATTTAAATGGGATTGATGGTGTCTAGGAGGTTTAGGTTTGGCAGTGGGGGTGGTGTAGGGGGTGGAAATTGGTGGGAAGGGTGGTTCAAGTCAGGCCTTATAGGAAAAGTAGAAGCTGTGATTGTGACAGTGCACTGTTTTAGTTAGGTGGTTATAATTGAAGCGATTGAGTAGTCAGTTGAATTGGTAAAAAGTCTAAATTATATTCTGCAATTATAGTTCGATTGAAGCCAATACAGTATCTCAAGCCTAAATAACATATTGCTGGGTAGGAAAAGTCTGACTGAGACCTGCTTAATTATGGTAATAAGAATAAATATTTTTCATTTATTTAATAATTTAGTTTATATTTACTGAGCACCAACTTTGTCAAGGCAGTTTTAGGGGCTAAGGACCCAGCAATAAAAATCCCTGTTGTCATGGAAAGGAAAACAGAAAATAAACATATTAAGTGGTGTGAAGTACAACAGAGGAGAATAAAGCAAGGTAGATGGATAAAAACAAATGAGCACAGGCGTTCAGGTCAACACTTCTGACACTGCTGTGATGTGTGCTGGAATGGAATGATCACATAACTGGCCTACGGGAGACCCAGGTATCCCCTGCTACAGGAACATTACAGATAAGCAAGGGGAGGTGGTGGGAACAATCCATGTGGTGATGGATTAGAGCTGGAGACGTCAGTACGAATTCATGTTCAGTTTCATATACATATAGTTGGCTATGTCTAGAAATTTTTATGAATGTTTGTGTGTGTGGATACATGGGCTCGAGTACACACATCTATCTCCCGGCACTGCTGGCTGAGAGGGCCTAGAAGTAGTGGCATGCTCTTGGCAACAAACACCCAGCACCAACCAAGATCTTGGTTTCTAATACCATTCTCCTATAAAAGAGACCAGGGATCTTTGGATAAATGTGTGATTCCAGGTCTGGGGCAGGGAATACATAGGATGAGCCTGGAGCATTTTGCAGTGCTGGAAAGTAAGGAGATACTAAGAAGGAAAGAGATAGGGGAAATCTGTGTAACTTCTGCGCAGTTTTGCTGTGAATCTAAAACTGCTCTAAAAAATGAAGTCTCTAAAAATTAATGTTTTAAAAGGGGAAGTTACTATTTTAAATAGTTTGTCAAAGACCTGCATATAGTGAGGCAGCAAGTCAAGTTGATATATAAGAGGGACAAAAGATGCCATGTCTGGTAGTGATCACTTGGTATGATCTAGGTGGAGGTGTGGGGTTATCCTCATAGAGGCTTCTGGGGCCAGCAAGAACAGCATATGCCTCTTACACGCTTGGATGTCTCAGCTTCCCAACATTCTAAATCAAATTATGTTTAGGAGGCAAATATGACACTTAGTTGGTGAGCTGCTTCTATCAGACCATGTAGTCAGCCCTACAGAAATATTCCAAACCCTGGATTATTGTGCTCAGCAGACATGGTCCACTTTTGTGCATCTGTCTCCACAGGCTGTGAGGAGCTTATGCTCCTCAATGCATGACTAGCTTCTAGTTCCCTCATCATTTACTCTTCCATAAAATGGTGCCTAACCCACTCTTTATGTAAGCCAGAATCTTGGGAGTCCTCTAATCAGTGCATCCCAAAATGTGGTGGGAGATTCATCAGTACATGAACTGCTAGGGCTGCTGGTTTAAAAATTCAGGCTCTAGCATCTTTATTCCCTTGACCTGCAAAATTAGAACCCCTGAGTATGGGCCCAGGAACTTATATTTTTTACAAGTGTTCCAGATGTTCAAGTGAAACTTAAAAACCACTGATCAAATTGTATCTGAAACTATTTCTGAGTCCCTTGTGTTGTAGCACCTAAATAACTTTTTAGTGTGTTTGTACCTCTTGGTATCTACTGCCACAGTCTTTCCAGAGACCAAGTCACCCAGATGTTTTCAGTAATATCTTGACTGGTCTCCCAGGGCTCACGCATCCTCCTTTCCAACCCATTTTCACCACGTTGTCGTGATCACCGGCTGGCAGTGACCGCGGAACGCTGTGGATGGCTTGTCAACTTGCGAGAAAAACATACACAGAGACAACCAGGTCCTGTGGGGAAGTAGGAACGGAATGGCCACTCTCTCTGGTGGGGAGAGCGCACTGTTCCCCCGCTGGAGAGGCTTTTTATTGGTTTCATTTGCCTAAGAATTCAGGTACAGCTCATTACTCATTGCTAGGAAGTCAGGATCAAACAATAGGTAACAAGGAGGTCTGAGGGCCTATTTAGAGTCAGGGTCAAAGAGCTGTAAAAAACTTTAAGGAACAAACTTACTTCTTCCCTGGACCCTCATTATTCAACTGAGAGCATTCTAAACAAAGCAGGTTTCACAGGATTTTACATATTCTTTCTTAGGCCTGATCACCTGGGCACCCGCCCTTTTCAGCACAGAGCTGCACCACCCTCTGTCATTGTTTCAGGCTTAGGTGGAGCAAGGGAACTAAGGCAACCGAGAGATAAGGAGATTTTCTCCAAGACGATGAGGACTCAGGCTATGTCAAAGCTGAGGGGTGAAGGTCAATCACTCCTTTTTGCTGTAGCCCCCAAAGTCCTTTCTTGGGGGCCTCCCATGTGATCATGCCTGTCTTATGTCATTCCCCCCTTGGGGAATCTTACCTGTCATTGGCTAACCAACCAAGCATTGGGGGTCAGTTATGAATGAAGCGGCAGAAGCAGCGCTCCTGCCAGGGAGATAAGCTTTTGTCTCCTTGCTGGCTTATGGTCCAAGGCCACTGTCTCAGCCTTTGCCTTGGCGGGGGTTACAGCTTCTGATACCAGGCAGGGCGGTCCCCAACACCATGTTCTACATAAAAATAAATATGAATTTTACAAAGCTTCTGCTTAAAATTTTCCAGTGGTGTGTAATATTTTACAGTAAGTTCTAAATCAATCTTCACGTTGAGCGAAGCTCTGACTGCCTACCCCTTGCCCATTCTTAGACAGCTGACTTGTGTTTATGGGTTGTATCCACACTAACTATCAAGCTGCCCTGCTCCTTACTCACTAATGCCTTGGCATGTGCCTCTGCCTCTTTTTGGAATGCTGTGCCATTATTTGTCTGTTTTCTCTTTTCCACCTAGACTCCCTCTTATGACTGCCATGTCCCCAAATTGTCTGTGTATGCTCAGTAAATATTATTTGGTGAATGAATGAATGAATATTCAATACCTTCTAATATTCTCCCTCTTCTCTATATTTGAATATCTTTCTAACTTCTTGATTGTTGGAGGAAAGATGGTCCTGAAAACCTGCCCCATACCATCCCAGAGATAAGTGCTCCTGCATGTTCTCTTGCAGTTGGTTCCTTGACCTCATCTGGTCAGCTGATCAGTGGACTTCATATGTCCTACATAGACTTTTGTTAACATAAAAACACAAATGCAAAAATGCTGAGAAAAGAAGATACTTGGTAAACTGGTTGACTGAAGTCTATAGAAAAACGGGAATGAAGAAATGAGTAGTTCTTATCCTTAACACAGCTTCTGGATCACCTTTGGAGGTTTTGAAACTTCAAGTCTGGGTAGAACATACCAATTTTATGTTTAAATGACTCAAAGGTTGAAATGGTAAGCATTATTGCTTCTATTTCTAGTCATAGTGGTTCTGACAACAGATGTCTGCGTTTTTTCTCACCCCAATCAGTTATCTGACACCAGCAAGATGTCCTACAGTTTAATTCAATTCTTACACTGTTTGCCTAGAGTTAATGTCAGATCTAATGCATCAAAGGCTCAGTTCCACACTAACCTTAGACACCAGTTGTAAGTAGTAGGTCTTCAGGTCACTGGCAACTTCTGTCCAACTTGGCTACAAATTGGGGGTTCCCATGACTCACTCCTCAGATTAGGCAATTTGCCATAATAGAACTCAGAGAAACACTTGATATGTTTACCAATTATTATCTAATAAAGCATATTATAAATGATACAGATGTACAACTAGATGAAGAGCTACATGTGGTGAGGTCTGGAAAGATTCTGAGTGTAGGAGCTTCTGTACCTATGGAGTTGAAGTTACTGGATGTGTTCAGTAACCTAGAGGCTCTCTGAACCCCGTACATTAGGAGTCTTTATGGGGCTTCATTATGTAGGCATGATCGATCATAAACTCAGTCTTCATCCCCTCTACTTCCCTGAGGATGGTGGGTAAGATTAAAAGTTCCAGTCTCTTAATTATGGCTTAGTATTTCCAGTGACCAGCCCCAATCTTGAAGTTATCCAGGAGCCCACAAAGTGTAGCCTCCTTAGAACAAGAGACCCTCCTATCACTCAGGAAGTTCCAAGAATTATGAGCTCTGTTTCAAGCACAGGGGTCCAAGACCAAATATTAGAACAAAAGAAGCTCTTAGTGCTCCTACCATGTAGTAAAGTATAAGATTTTAGGAGTTCTGTGTAAGGAATAGGGTGGGCAGAGATTAATATGTATTTCTGATGTCACAAAGGCACACCATGAAAACTCATCCTGCAGTTTCTCTTCCCTGGCCCCCTGGTTCACATACCAGCAGCCCCTGCTAAGGACCAACACATTGCATGACTCCAGGGGACACATTCACTGCTGTTCAGACCTTTAGTAGAATGCAGTGCTGTCATTTTTTGTGTGTGTGAGAATCTTTCTAGAGATATTTTATATATCTAAAAGCAAATGTGCTTATTTAAAAATCATTATTTTTTAAAAGAATCCTTACATAAAGTCTGAGATGTTTGTTATTTTCCTAATATAAATGTTGACACAGTTAATAACCTTCTATATGTTATTGCACATGTATGCAAGTATATTTGAGAGATAAATCCATAGGCATGTCATCCACAGCTGAATTGCTCTCCACAGAGGGCCCACGGGCATGTGTTACATTCTTCTTGGTACAGTTTATCAAGTTTTTATCCTTGATAATCTGCTAGGTTAGGTAGTATCATAGTTTGAGTTTTCACTTCTCTGTGAGTCTGTTTGATTTTCTTCTATTTTGCAGCTATGTACACTTTTTCTGAGGATATCTGTATCTTTTACTTTTTTTTTTTTACTGTGTTGTAGACCTTTTTCAGATTGACTTTTAGGAAATAAGGCCTATGTGCTATGACTCATAACTGTTGTTTTCCAGTTTGTCATTTTTTCTTTGACTTTGCTTTTCACAGTTTTGCCATGAAAACTTTTGTTTGTATATTTCTGTTTAAGGCCCTCCCGGCTTTTGCCACCTTCCTTGCTTCCACATTGTCAAAAATATTTTCCCATGGTTTCCTCAGTTTCTTCTAGAATCATTATGGTTTAATTTTTTTATATTTAAATTTCTGACTTGTTAAAGTTTACTATACCTAGTGAGGTATCATTGCCCTAAATGTTTTTGTCAGGTGATTTTCTGGATGGGCCAGCAGCATTAATGGAACACCTGCCTTCCTCTGTTCAGTCTGACATGCTGCTGTCACCATGAACTTACTGAATTGTTTTTCAACATTTCATTCTTTTCCCTTCAGCTGTCTGTCAACTCTCTCACAAGCATCACATACCTTTAATTATTATAGCTTTTTGAATATCTGGTAGGACTTGTTCCCATGATTATGCTTCTTTCTTCAGCATTTGCCTAACTGTTTCCACTTGCTGCTACTTTGTTTGGTTTGACTTGACCAGCGTATTTCCTTTTCCTTAATATTTTTTCATATTAAAGTTATCTGTTTTATTTGTGGGTAATTTCCTTACTTCTGTTCTTCATCATACTAAGTACTTTATGTGTGATAGACCCATTAATGATATACTTCGTATATGGAAAGAATACATATGAATATATAAGATACCAAGATTAATGAAGCAAACATGTACTTACCATCCAGCTTAAGAAACAGGACATTATTTTTTTTTTTAAAGATTTTATTTATTTATTTTTAGAGAGGGAAGGGAGGGGGGCGGAGAGAGAGAGAGAGAGAGAGAGAGAGAGAGAAAGAGATAGAGACAGAGAGAGAGAGAAACAACAATGTGCAGTCGCTGGGGGTTATGGCCTGCAACCCAGGAATGTACCCTGGCTGGGAATTGAACCTGGGGCACTTTGGTTCCCAGCCCGCGCTCAATCCACTGAGCTACGCCAGCCAGGGTCAGAAACAGGACATTATTAATGCCTATCAAGACCCTTCATTTATTTCCCTCTTTCCCTGTGACAGCAAGAATTACTATTTTGTGTAATGTGTTTAATATTCTCTTGCATCCCATATATGCTATATATGTATGGATCTGCCAACCGTGAAGTACTTAATTTATGCTGTTCAGTTTTATAAAGACGATGTATGTCTTTAAAGACTACTGTAGGTATTTTTGTATAAATTTCTTTTTTCCTTCAACATTGTGTCTCAATCATTTCACTCTTGTATACTGTTCATACTATTGTATGAAAATGCCAGCATTTATTGCCCTTTTCTATGAAAAGATATTTAAATTTTTGCCCTTTTTTTGGCTGTTATGAAAAATAATCCCATTACTATTCTCGAGCATGTCTCTTGGGGACACATGCATGGTTTCATTGGGCATACATAATCTAGGGGTCATTTCCTTTAATTTCATAAGATGCCAGATTGTGTTCTAAAGTAGTTATGCCTGTTGAAAACGGATAAGGCTGCAGTTTTTTACATCCCATTCATATTTGGTAGTCAACTTTTCTACTAACATGATAGGTATTTTAATTTTTATTAAAATTAAAATAGAGATTTTAATTTTTATTTCCCTGATTACTGAAGAGGTTGAACATCTTTTCAGATGTTTTTCAGCCATTTGGATGTTCTCTTCTAGGTTTACTCATTAATTTTTTTGCTCATTTTTATTGTGTTTCTTAATTATTTCCTAGGATTGTAGATACCAATCTTTCATTAGTTATACATGTCATCATGTGTCATCATTCTTCAGTTGATTCTCTTGGGTTCTTCAGATACATATATGAGTCATATGCAAATGATCATTTTACTTTCTTCCCAATTGTGTTTGAGTGGGGTAACTCTTTATTTCAAAAAGACATTTTGCATCTCTTTAGTATCCAAACAACTGGACTGTTGGTTTGTGTTCTTCCTAGTTGGCTCCCAAATAAACTGCATGAGACAAAAGTACATTTTACATCATTAGGCCACTAAAAAAAGCTAGCAGAAATCATAGAAATTTTATCAAATAAATAGGAACAGAGAAAAAATTTTAAAAAGATTAGCACACTACCAGCCACAGAAGGTAGAGAAAACAAGGGAGCAGTCAGAGGCACATGGAACAGCCAGTAGTCTCCACACTCACAGAGTAAAGTTCTAAGATAGTAGGTACAGTTAAAAAATACTTGTTTGCAAGATCCATGGTGCTAAAACAACTGGATATCCACATTATACTATATGCAAAATTCAAGTCAAACTGGAACAAGGCCATAAGTGTAAGCTAAAACTATTAAATTTTAAAAGAAAACATAAATTTCAGTCTTTATGACTTTGGATTAGGTAAAGTTTTTTAGATGTGACACTAAAAGCACAACAAATAAAAGAGAAAAATAGATAAATTGGATATCATCAAAATTTTAATTTTTTCTGCCCCAAAGAATACCATTAAGAAACTGAAAAAACAACATAAAGGATGGAAGAAAAGTTTTGCAAATTATATATCTCATAAACAACTTCTGTTTAGAATAAAGAATTCATACAACTCAATAATAATAATAACCACCAGTTGAAAAATGAGTAAATGATCTGAATAGACATTTTCTCCAAAGAAGATAGCAAATGGTCAGTAAACACATGGAAAACCGCCCAGCATCACTAGTAATCAGATAAATGTAAATCAAAATCACAAATCAAGCACCACCTCACATTCTTAAGATGGCTGTCACCAAAAGGATAAACAATACAAGTATTAGTGAGGATGTGGAAAAAATGGAATCTACATATATTACTAATAGGACTAAATAGTCACTTTGGAGTAAGTCTACAGTTCCTGAAAAGGTTAAGCAAAGTTGCCATTTGGCCCACCACTTCCACTCCTTAGTATATATCCAAGAAAAGTGAAGACACCTGTCCACACAAAGCCTTACAGACTAATATTTATAGCATCATTATTCATAACAGCCAAAAAGTGGAAAGAACTTATATGTCTACTAACTGGCGGTTTATTTATACAATAGAATGTTACTTGGCAGTAAAAAGGAATGAAGTACTGATACAGCTACAACATGAATGGACCATGAAAACATTATGCTACATGGAAGAAGCCAGTAACAAAAGACCACATATTGAATGATTCTATTTATATGAAATGTCCAGACTAGGCAAATCCATAGAGACAGAAAGTGGATTTGTTGTTACCTAGGGTGGGAGTAAATGGGGAGTAACTTTTAATGGTACAAGGTTCTTATTCTAGTGATGAGAATGTTTTGAAATTGACTGTGGTGATAATTGCTAACCTTGAATACATTAAAAACCATTGAACTTTAAATGGTTGAATTGTACAGTATGTGAATTTTATCTCAGTAATGCTGCTACTAAAATAATAGCAATGGTGAAGGGATTAGCCAAAGAACATACATTCATAACTCATAGATACAGACAGCAATCCAGAGACGGCCAGAGGGAAGGGGGTGGGGTGGGAGATGGGTAGAGGCAAGCAAAGAGGGGGAAATGGAAAAATTGGAATAATGTCAAGAATAAGTTAATTAAAAAATTTTTAAATAATAGCAATAGGAGTGTAAATGAATACGATTGTCTATGAGTTGATAATTTTTTAATCTGAGTGAGAAGTACAAGGGAGTTCATTACATCATTTTGTCTACTTCAGCTTCTGTTGTAAATTTTCCTTAATAAAGAAGAAGTTTCCAGCACTCAACCCACAAGTCTTAATATCAGAACTCCGTATAACTAGTTGTGTCCTGTGTTTAAAGTGGAGGAATGGTACGTGCTTTTGCCCCTTTTTCTGATTTGTTCCGGTGTTTCTCCATCTCCAGTGTCTGTAAATTCTTCTGTCTACGGAAGGACTCATTTTAAAGCAGTTCTTTGGTTCATGCTACTGTTTCACCAAGAGAAAGATGTCACTGCTGGGAATGCCTACCTTGTTATTAGTCAGAGCTGATAAGTTGGGAGAATCTGTTTCAAAATCCCTTCAGTAACACTGAATCATTGGGGGGGAATGCCATCTGCACTAGCTCCAAGTATTGCTCAGCACACAGTATGTCTACATAGGGTGAATGTAGTCTGTGGGAGAACTGGAGAGCATGGTGGTCTGCTAGGGTGGAAGAAGCAGTGTAGTGTATACAAACATATTCTTAGAGTGAGGAAAAGTTTATTTTTTCTCATCACTGATTGAATTCAGATGCATGTGTGGAGCCAAGGCGGTGTGGTAGTCTGGTGAGGGGAAGAAAGAGAATATGCAGAGATGTCTAAAACACATTGCTTGCAAATGAGATGTCTACAAATCCTCTAGAGATTGTTAAAGACCAATGTATAAATAGCTATAGTAAGGTGGGATGTGATAAGTGCAAAAGAACAATGGGAGGAAAGAGGTGAGAAACCACATCTGTTTAATGGGAAAATCAGGAAGATGAGCTGACATGAATGTCTTTTGACATGAACATTTGCAGTGAGGTAAGATTTTGTTATGCAAAAGATGTGTGAACAAAAACAGAGAAGCCAGAAAACACACAGAGTATATTTGAGAAACAGAAAATAATCTTGGACTGGAGCATAAAAAGATGTAAGCATGAAAGGAAAAGCTCAGAAATCATTTGGTGAGTGTAGATCACAGATAGACTTAAAGGGTAGTTTAAGAAGTTTTTGTAATTTAGCAATGAACAGTAACTGTTATAGGCTTTCAGTAAATAATCAATCCAGGTAGAATGCAGATCTGTTGCATTAGTCAGTTAAAGCTGGACTGGAAAAACATGGCCAGAAACTGATTTTGATACTGTAACTGGATAAAGTTATTGTGATATAGTGAATGAGAATGAAAATGAAGGAATAGATGCAAGCAGTATGAGTGTTAGGACAGAATGTGGCACCAGGTAGCTGTGAAGGAGCAAGAGTTTCAGGAATAAATCTGAACAACTGTGGAAAAGAAAAGGTCAAGAGGGACAATGTAGGTTTGAAGGAAATTGTTTATGATGTTGGTTTCGACAGAGTTTAACAGATCCAAATGTTCAGGTTTGCTTTTAAGAGTTTGTTACTTCCAAGCAAAGGCCATGTTCGAGAGGTCAATTTCAGTAGCCTCACATTAGAGGTCATGGTTGAACATGTGCAGAAATGGGTAAGATTGTCAGGGGTCAGAGAGAAGAGGCCAAAAGAAGGATATTGGGAACACTAGCCACTAAAGAGCGACTCAAAAGATGTGTATGAAAGCCAAGTAAGTAAAGAGTCTTTAGAAGGAAACACTATACAAAGTTTTTCAATGATGATCACTGCCTAAAAAAATAAGTGTGTCATCATAGTTAAAAGCATGGAGATAGCCCTGACTGGTGTGGCTCAGTGGATTGAGTGCCAGCCTGCTAACCAAAGGGTCACCAGTTCTATTTCCAGTCAGGGCACATACCTGGGTTGCAGGCCAGGTCTCTAGTAGGGGACATGTGAGAGGCAACCACACAGTGGTGTTTCTCCCTCTCTTTCCCCATCTCTTCCCTTCTGTCTAAAAATAAATAAATAAAATCTTTTTTAAAAAGCATGGAAATAGACTGCTATGATCAAATCCTAGATCTGCCACAAGTTATTTAAAAATTATTGCCCAGTTTACACACACACACACACACACACACACACACACACACACACACAGAGGTAGAAATGTACCTGCCTCATCGGGTTATTATAAGTAGTAAATGAATTAATGCAAGTAAGGTAAGGCATTTGGAAGAATGTCTGACAACGTTATTAAACATTAGCTATTAAATATTCATATAATATGATGTTGGAAAAATAGATTTAGGAGAATTAAAGTATTTGCAACCATGTGAGTAGAGAGGTAATTAACACCAAGGTAAGACATGATGCAATAGTTTAAAGAGAAGCAAATAGATTTTTTAGTAAAACCTTTAGTTTTAGACTTAAAGTGATTTTCTACAAATACGATGTTTGTTTCATGAATTCAATGATCACTTTTTATTGTATTATTTCAGAGGATATAAGAATAGATAGGTGGTCACTGAGATTTTTTCCTACCTTGAAGTTCTTAATAAACCTAGTAAGTTGTAGCATTTGTTTCCAAACTTTAATGAATTTCAAGTGGGTAGTATTTTGTATTTATCATAAAATGGGTTTATAGCAGAAAAATTCAGTGCAATTTTAGTTGTTTATGATTTTTATTGATTTTTTGGGTAAACTTACAAAGATGATTAACAGCTGTGGAAAGAAAAAGAGAAACATTAACTGCAGGAAATTAACTGCAGTGATTTCAGGAATCATTTTCAGTATTTAAAAATTTTTGCTGTCTTTTCTTTTTAGAAAAAACATTAACTTAGCCACTTTAAGTTCCTCTACTCAGATCATAGACTAATCTGTTTGTTAGATGATTTTAACCTTAGCATTAACCTTATTAATTTAATTATTCATTTTAAGAACTGGATTCTTAGAATTTCAGTGAACATTTGATTTTTATTTACAGTCTTACACAATTTTATTTTTATTATATATTGTAGAAAAATATACTTTGTTTATTAAAATAATTGGAACTTCAGAATATTTGAATTTTAGAATGATCATCATTGTGATGTATTTTATTTTTAATGACTTCATAATCTGTAATTTTTCTTGTCAATCAATAATTACTCAGTATAATAAATACTCATGGTTTAGGAATGTTTATGGTTTGCAGAGTATTTTCACATACCTTTTTATTATTCAGTTCTCATAGCAATGTAATTCATCAGTATTGCCATCCTTATCCTTTAGAGATGAGGAGGCAGTTTCAATGAGATTGTCATTTGCCTAAGACTATTAATGGAACTGGATTTCTGGTTATGTTCTTCCAACTCAGAGTTCTACATCCCTGGGCTCTTTCTGTTACATTACTATAATTTTACCAAACAGATATAGCTGTTTTTAGAAATTAAATAAATCTCTTAAAAAAAAAGTGCTTGTTCTCAGCCAGCCCTACTCCCCCTCCCCAACACAGACACCCATTGGCAAATGTCCTTAGAAATTGTTGAGTATTGCACAGTGGGATAGTATTTCAGGTGTAACTGGCTTTCTAATGAGTAGAGACCAGTGAACTGCCAGACGTTCTGCAAAGAACAGCTTACTCTCTCTCCCCTCACTGAGAATGGTCAACCCCAGGGTGTCATCATCACCAAAGTTGGGGAACCTCATCAAGAAGAATAAGACCTGTTTATTCATTCTTGACCTGGATATCCAGACCCCTTCTTATACACCTGAAATATTTTCTACTGTCCCCAAAATTATTTAAAATCTAATTTTTGAGGTAGTGTAATATAAAGGTGATTTTCTTTCATACAACAGGCACAATGGTGGAATATTTCAGTGCCATTACTACAAAATAGTCATGGGGATATAAAGTACAGCATAGGGAATATTGTCAATATTGTTGTAGTAACTATGTATGGTGCCAGGTTGGTACTAGGAATAATGTGGAGATTACTTTATGAATTATATGATTGTCTAATCATTAGGCTGTACACCTGAAACTAATACAAAATAATATTGAGTGTAAAATTCATTTGAAAAATGAAATTTAAATTAAAAACCAAACTAAAAGAATAAGTGTTAATACTATGCTAGATACGATCCAAGATGGTGGAATGAGTAGAAGTTATACTAACCTCCTCCCGATATGGAAAAACAACTAAATTGTAGAGAAATCATCCGGAATAAACAACTGAACAATAGTGGGAGAAAAGCCTTTTAATCAGGGACAGACAGGAGAAACAGCTTCAGCACAACATGACTGGTGCAGAAGAGACTAGAGAGGGCTGGCTGGGCTCCCATGGATGGCAGTGGAAGTGCCAGAGGGATCTATTAGCAGCTGTGGGATCCCCCTGAGGAGTGTGGGGTCTAAATGACAAGCTGGGCTCCCTAGCCTACAACACCAGAGCTGGAAAAGTACACAGGTAACACCCAGCTGCAAAAACTGGCAGGGTTTGTCTCTGCCAAAGATGGATGGCTGGAGAATCATAGAGCCGGTTAAAAGGCCAGTGCATAAATTTTCATTTGCAGCCACTTACCCTGGGCTCCGGCAAAGGGGTCAGAGCACACTGGAGCCACTTGAGGAGAGACTAGGGACGGTGACTTTGGGCAGAGAACTGAGAGAACAACTTCCAGGATGTCAGTGCTGAATCATCCCCCATGCTGCAGGAGCCACTTCACTCAGGCAGAGGGTTCCCCCCTTGAGTGTCATCAGCCTGAAAGGAAGCCATAGCCGCACCCCAGGAATTACTCTGCCTCACCCTGTGGAGCAAAAGCCTGCCTGCTGATTGTAGAGTGACTAGAATAACAACAGAAGGAGTCAGCCTCAGGCCGTAGATCCCTGGTAGCCTCAAATGGGTTGCCTGAAGCCAGACTGAGACACCATCTGACATGACCAGAGGTAGATCCAAAAAGGAAAAACAGTGCTAAATACTAGATGTTACTGAGACAAATTCCACCATGGTCTTCCTCATAATTGGTGATATTTTTTCTCCTGCATAGTTTTTTAACATTCATTTCTTGTCCTTTGAGTGTGTGAATATTAAGTCACTAGATTTTATATTGTAGTTTATTTTAATTCTCAATATTTTTCATATTTTGCTTCTCCCTTCTCTTACTCCACTTGACCTTCTTCTTTCCTTTTATTATCTTCATTTTAAATTTTGATTTTCTCCTTTGCTACAACTTGTTTCCATTCCACATTCTTACTATTTCTCCACCGTCCAGCCTCTCAAAACCAATTTTCTTGTCAATGGTCATCTCACCTTCTTTTTCCCACTTTTAACATACCTGCACTCTCTCTCTACCTTTATCAATCGTTGCTCGTTGGTTGTGAATAGGGTAGTTGTTGCTGCATTTTTTTCTATTTTATCTCTAGATCTTCACTATTTTTGTATTTCAGATCTCATATTTTACCGTTCCCCTCTCCTACTCCATTCTGCCTTTATCCTGCCCATTCTTTTATTCGTCTCAAATTTAGATTTTTCCCTGTCTCAGCTTGTTTTTTGTTCCTCATTCGTACTTAGTATACCCTCTCCCTCTATCATCTCAAAATCACTTCCCTTTCTTCTAGACATCTTAAACTTTTCTTTCTTTCTTTCTCCCCTCTTAATTCCCTTCCTACCTGTATTAATCTTAGCTCATTTGTTGTTCATAATCTGTGGTGGATCTTTTTCTCCACTTGGGTTCCTTTTTGAAAAAAATATTCTCTTTCTCTCCATTTTTAAAATTTCTCTTTAAACCTAATATTACACACTTCCATTCTAATACTCCATTCCAACTTCTTCATTCCCTTTTTCACTTACAATGTAAATTTTACTTTCTTTTTTTGCATTGCTTTGCTCCAATGCCCTGCTCTTATTAGTGCTCCTCCGTCTACCCTCTCAGAATCATTTTTCTTTCAGTTAGTCATCTCATATTTACTTCTCCTTTCTTATAATAATATTAATCTCTTTACACCCTTATTAATACTGCTTCAGTTGCTATTGACAGTGGGATTGTAGGTGGGAGTTATTTTGCACAACCCTTGGCTGTGTGGTTTTGCTCTGGCAGCACCTGCACAACACTATACAAGATGTGGTGGGTGGAGTGACCCTTAGTAAGTCAGCTAGAGTGAAGGATCCATCAAAGAATGACCCAACAACAGTCAAAACCCAGTTATATCCAGATAGCCAACATAAAGGGCATTCTAAGAGATCAAGGCCAGGAGATCAAGGAGACAGCACTACTGAATCCCACAGGTCTTCTACAATAGAAGTCACACCACAAAGACAGGGAATCAAAGCAGATCAATTTAAGACACAGAAATAGGAAGAGACTTCCTTAAAATGATAAGACAAAGAAACATCCACCAATCAAAAGGATAGGAAGAATGCCCAGAAAGAGTGCTAAATGATGGAGGCAAGTAAACTATCAGGCACTGAGTTCAAAACAATGGTTGTAAGGAAGTTCAATGAGCTGAGGGAGAATAACAAAGAACTACAGGGAAGCCAAAAGGAACTTACAGCAAATTACATCAGTATGAAGAAGGACATAGAGCCTATCAATAAAAGCCAGAAATCAAAAAGTTTCTGGAAACAAATGAAAATGAACACACAACAGCCAAAATCTATGGGGTCACAGTGAAGACAGTCCTGAGAATGAGCTTCTTAGCAAGACAAGACTGCCTAAAAAAGATAGGAAATTTTCAAATAAACAGCCTAACCCTACATCTACAAGATCTGGAGGGAAAACAACAAACAAAGCCCAGAGCTAGTAGAAGGAAGGAAATAACCAAGATAAGAGAAGAATTAAATAACACAGAGATTAAAAGAATAATTCAAAGGATCAACAAATTGAAGAGCTGGTTCTTTGAAAAAATAAACAAAATTGACAAGGCTTTAACCAGACTTGTCAAGAGAAAAAGAGAGGGGACCTAAACAAAATCTAAAAGGAAAGAGAAGAAATTACAGTCAATATCACAGAAACACTGAGGATTGTCAAACTACTATAAACCACTATATGCCAAGAAATTTGAAACCCTAGGTGAAATGGACAAATTTCTAGAAACACATAATCTTTTTATGAGGCCATCGCCATTCTAATCTCAAAATCTCATAAAGACAGAACAAAGAAAGAAAACTACAGGCCATTATCTCTGATTAACATAGATGCAAAAATCCTCAATAAAATATTGGCAAACTGGATCCAACAATACATTAAAAAGATCATAAACCATGATCAATGGGATTCATCCCAGGGATAAAAGTATGGCACAATATATGCAAATCAATAAATGTAATACATCACATAAACAAAAGCAAAGACAAAAATCACATGATCATATCAATAGATGCGGAAAAAGCATTTGATAAGGTACAGCACCCAGTTATGATAAAAACACTCATCAAAGTGGGAATAGAGGGAGCATTCCTCAACATAATAAAGGCCATATATGAGAGACCTACAGCCAACATCATACTCAGTGGGCAAAAACTAAAAGATTTCCACTGAAGACCAGGCACAAGACAAGAGTGTCTGCTTTCACCACTTCTATTCAACATCATATTGGAAATTCTAGCCACAGCGATCAGATGAGAAAAAGAAATAGAAGGCATCCAAATTGGAAAGGAGAAAATAAAACTGTCAATGTTTGCAGATAGTGCACATAGAAAACCTTATAGACTCCACCAAAAAAACTACTCAACCAAATAAGTGAATTTGGCAAAACAGCGGGATACAAAGTCAATAATCAGAAATTGAAGACCTCTTTGTACACCAACAATGAAATATCATAAATAGAAACTAGGTAAAAAATCCCCTTTAGTATTCCAACGAGAAAAGTAAAGTATTTAGGAATAAACCTAACCAAGGAGGCAAAAGACATGTAGTTCAGAAAACTACAGAACTCTGAAGAAAGAAGTTAAGGAAGACACAAACAAATGGAACTGTATACTGTGTTCATGAATTGGAAGAATTAGCATAATTAAAATGTTCATACTACCCAAAGCAATTTTTAGATTCAGTGCAGTTCCTATTCAGATTCCAGTGATGTATGTCACAGAATTAGACCAAATATTTCAAATATTAATGTGGAACCACAGGAGGCCCTACATAGCAACAATGATCCTGAGAAAAAACAGAGTTGGAGGAATCATGCTACCTAATATGAAACTACACTACCAGGCCATAGTAATCAGCCTGGTACTGGCATAAGAACAGACACAAAGATCAGTGGAACAGAATAGAGAGCCCACAAATAAACCCATGTCTCTGTGGTCAATTAATGTTCGACAAAGGGGGAAGATGCATAAAATGGAGTAAAAATGGCCTCTTCAACATGTGTTCGAAGATCTGGTCAGTTACACGCAAAAAAAAAAAAAAAGAAACAAGACCACCAACTTACACCATACACAGAAATAAACTCAAGATAGATAAAAACCTTAAATATAAGTCATGAAAGACCATAAAAGTCCTAGAGGAAAACATAGGTAGGAAAATTTTAGATATTCCATGCAGCAAAATTTTCACTGACATGTCCCTGAGAGCAAGCGACATAAAGGAAAGCATAAACAAACAGGATATCATCAAAATAAAAATCTTCTGTACAGCTAAAGAAAACAGCATTAAAATGACAAGAAAACCAATTGTATAGGAAAGCATATTTGCCAATGATACCTCAGACAAGGGCTTGATCTCCAAAATATATAAAGAACTCATACGACTCCACTCCAGGAAGACAAAAGACAGATTAAAAACTGGGCAAAACACTTGAACAGATACTTCTCCAAGGAGGACATACAGAGGGGCCGGAGACTATGAAAAGAAGAAAAATAAAGTATTTAGGATTACTCAGCATCGCTAGGTATTAGAGAGATGCAAATTAAAATCACAATGAGATAGCACTTCACACAGGTCAGAATGGCCATCATAACCAAATCAACAAGTGTGGCAAGGTTGGGGAGAAAAGGGAACCGTAGTGCACTGTTGGTAGGAATGCAGACTGGTACAGCCACTGTGGAAAACAGTATGGAATTTCCTCAAAAAACTAAAAGTAGAACTGCCTTTTCACCCAGTGCTCTGATTATACCCTAAGAATCCTGAAATACCAATTCAAAAGATCCTATGCATCCTAATGTTCTTAGCATTATTTATAATAGCCAAGTGCTAGAAATGGCCTAAGTGCTCTTCAGTAAATGAGTGAATCAAAAATCCGTGGTATGTTTACACAATGAAATACTACACAGCAGAATTAAAGAAGGAACCCCTACCCTTCGCTACAGCATGGATTGAACTAGAACTAGAGAGTATTATGCTAAGTGAAATAAGCTAGGTGGTGAAAGACAAATACCATATGATCTCACCTATAAGTGGAACCTAATCAGCAAAACAAACAAGTGAGCAAAATAGAACCAGAGACATGGAAATAAAGAACAAACTGACAATAACCATGGAGGAAGGGGGAAGAGGATAACTGGAGAAAGATGGGGGAGGGTCAAGGAACACATAAAGGACCTATGGGCATGTACAACTGGGGGACGTAATTGAATGTTGGAGGTGGGGGGTGGGTCAGGGCTGGGGAGAGTAATGGGAGGAAATGGAGACAACTATAATTGAATAAAAATAAAAAAATTAAAACATACCGTGCTAAAAACATTATATATTAGTTAGAATTTTATGAAATATAGTTCCTGCATGGGAGAAGAAGAATTCAACCAAAGCACAAATGTTTTATTTCAAACCAATTTTTAATGTTTTCCTGATTTTCCACTTTTACTTATGTTGAATACCAATGAAAAATACATAAAATACTCTTGCTTTTTTCAGAGCTTTTAGTTTCTTTGTGTTTTGTTTAATGCAGTACCTGTTTAGTTATACCAGTTGTGTTTTTCAGAGTTATCCAGTCTGTGCATATTTTAGGAGACAATTTCTGTAGAATTTAGAGTGCCTAGACTCTTCCAAACAAGACCTTATAAAGGAATGTCTTGAAAATATCCATTAGCACTGAGGTGACAATGTTACATTACCTACGAATTGACATACTATTAAAAGCTTATAATAACTGTGATAATAAAAGTTGTGAGTTACAGGTTTTATATGAACACTCAACTATGCATTTTATAGAGGTTTTATAATTGAATAATAATAATTTAAAAAGTAAAGCACATGCTATAGCTCAAAAACCAGCTCTTATGAATAGCATCTGTGGAGTTGGTCATAATACTTACTGAAGGTTTTATTATAAAGTTTTAAACAAAGACAGGCCCTAAGACATGATAATTTGAATGATTATATCAAACCATACTTTAACATTTTTAGAAATCTTACAGTACTATCCGAGTTATTAAAGAAAAAATAAGAATAGTATAATGCACTCTTCATGTCACTGCCCTTGTTAATTTTGTTTTTTTTAACAGCAAACGAAAGAGCACAGATATTGCTAAGTGTCAAGCATTCCATTTACAGTACAGTTCTTTTTAAAATATACTTAGTAACAAAGTGTTAAATACTCAATGTCTTCTTTTTTTGAGGAAGAATTTTCAAAAATGAAATACATGCAAAATCACTTGTATGGAAGAGAAAACTGCAATCAATGCAATTTTTGTCCTAAAATAAGTCACTGGATGTACCACATGGGAATAGATTTTTACTTCTGAGCATAACACTAACATTATTAATAGAGTTCAAGTACCCCAAATGTAACAATTTTTTATTTTACATTAAATGGAATTACTAATTATTACTCTCTGAAGTTCCCAAGCTGAACGCTCATTCTGCTCAAAACACAACGAAATGTTGCAGGTTGCACTTCCCAGTACTTCATTGGGTTGTTGAATAAACTTATTGCACTGTATAATGATTTCTTCATCTTTGGCACTGTTGGGCAGAAGTCATTCACTCCCACTTTTGTAATTGAATTAGAGTGAAGGAAGATGATCTGTTGTAGTAAAAAGAATGGATTTAAAGTATACAGTACATGTAAAAGAAGATGCTCTTTATAATTTATAGGTTTATTTTACACTGGTTTGAATATATTTCACTTAAGATGTATGCCTGTTAAATACTTAATTCAGCAACTCAGGCTCATGTGTTATATATAAAAGTGCTGTATGTGTGAAGTATGGTATAGGACTCATGCCAAGCCCTAGAACACACTGCCTAGTTAGCACCATTCTTCTTCTCTACACATGTATAGATGGGTGTGTATGTGTGATCACTTCAGTGCCTTATGTATGATAATTTTAAGAGTGTTGTATTAGTATTAGAGCCCTGAATGGTGTGGCTCAGTTGGTCCCGCAAAGCAAAAGTTCACTGGTTTGAACCTGGTCAGGGCATTTGCCTGGATTGTGGATTTGGTCCCCGGTCCCCCATCAGGGTGTGTACAAGAGACACCTGATCAGTGTTTCTATCTCACATCAATGCTTCTCTCCCTATCTCCCTCCCACCCCTCTGTCTAAAATAAACACATAGTTTTAAAAGTATTAAAAATGAGCAGAAGAATGCAATTTAATGCTTCAGGAATAGGCTTGCAATATAAATGTGAAGAATTGTTATCTAGAATTTTCTGTGATCAAGGGAGAGAAGTGTAGAGCTGCTTTTATGTAAGCTGTTTTGTAGAAAAATATATCTGTTGACAAATACATATCTGTAATACAGCATAAATAGTTGAGTATTTGCACCACTGCAGAAACTGAATTATTATAGGCTTTGTGTATATCTTTACATCAAATTATTATTGAGGATAGACAATATAGAGTCTTCCCTTTATTTCCTTTAAAACCCTTTAAATTCCTTTTTTGATCTTTTTTGGCAACTGAGATTTCTGGGAAGTAAAAAATATATACTTAATTTTTTTTTAAAGATTGTATTTATTTTTAGAGAGGGAAGGGAAAGAGAGAGAGAAACATCAATGTGCGGTTGCTGGGGGTTCTGGCCTGCAACCCAGGAATGTACCCTGGCTGGGAATCGAACCTGGGACACTTTGGTTCCCAGCCCTCACTCAATCCACTGAGCTATGCCAGCCAGGGCTAATATATACTTAATTGATAGCATTTTGGCATATTAAAAAAAATTGGACCCTCTTGCTGGCAAAGCTAAGATACTGGTTCTGGCTGTTACTCTATATTCTGCCTTTATGTCTTGGTGAGATTGACCTGAGCCAGTCATGAGAATTCTAGGCATTACTAAAACCTTTAAGTTTGGTGTTGGAGCCGCCTCTGCCCTCTGTCTTGGGGATTTTGTGACAGATGCCTTTGTTATTGTTCCGCATTTCCCAGCAGCTCAGTGTGAGTGCAAGATGCAGTTTACCATAGCATGGACCTCATTAGGAATGGGAAACAGTGCTGGACATGTATCCTGTTTGCTTTATGAACATTCATTGAATTGTATCCTTATGACTTGTGTTCTTCTCTGTTTGTGTTACAATTCTATTCATCTTTTTAAAATGCCAACAAGAGGTAGATTTAAGAGTGCCCAGAAACTGGGAACAGAGTTGTGGAGTTAAGTATGTAAAGATGGGACAGCTCGAGAGAGAAAGGACTCAGGTCCTGCTCACTGGTTAACAACAGACATTTAAATCTACCACTTCAAAAAGTCAAAGTAAAAGATGTAACTTGGAGATGAACACCTATATATAGCACATCCATTTCGATGGCTTGGACCTCAAAGGAGTGTTGCTAACAAAACTTTAAAAAATAAATAAGAAAGAAATGTAGAAGCAAGTACCTCAAAGCCCAGGTTTGTTCTCAGTATGTTTTTGCTTCTTGGAAGATGAAAACATTGTATAGCAAAATAACCATATGAAAAAAATAGGCTAAGGTAAAATGGGATTAAGTATGGATTCTTAATTTGAGGTCTATAAATGAGAATCAAGGAGATCTGTAACATTTCTAAAATTCTGTGCAAAAGGTTGTCTTCATTTTTGTTCCTGGAAGGATCTTTATGCAATTCTCCAAGGATTATGTGGCCCCTCCCCGCTAGTCAGGAGTTGCCAGATTATAGGAAAAAGATTTTTAATAATTAGAACAAGAAATGTGAATATATGATGTTCCAAATACTGACTTTTGATTTTATTTTCTGGCCTGAGTTTTTTAAAAAGCATACACACTTTTAATTTAGTACCACATTAGTAGTGAGAATACCTAGGACTTTGTCTACATGGTTTGCCTTTATTAAATGTTTCCAAAGTGTGAAAGGATATGTGGTCCTACTTGATTTCCTCCTGACCAGTCCTGCCTTTACATAGCCACTGCCACCCAGAAACCTGAAATTAGCTAGTGCCAGTGCTGTAATGTCCTTGGCAGTGGCAGTTTTAGTAGGAGAAAGGGAAGGATGCATATAGGTACTTGAGTATTTTAGCTGACGTTCCCATAGAAACCAGTATCCTAATGCTCTCCTACTTTACCCTTACAATTTACTTGGTCTCTCTGCCTTAGGTGTTAATAGGTTTCATGAGAACAAAGAAAAGTACTAATATCTACAAAACACAAGTAGAATGTTTTACCTGGAGGTATTTCAACTCCTGTAATCCTGAAGGGATTTTTTTTAGTTTATTGTTTTCCAAGTGTATTTCTCTTATGCGTGGTATGTTAGCGAGACTTCCATTTTCAATATCTGTGATTCTGTTGTTTCCTAGACCCAGCCTAAAAGTGATATAAAATTCATCAACTCTTAAGAAGATGGAGTGATGCAGTTAGACGAAAGCACAACTGAGTTAGAAATATAAACCTGACCTATATATGTGTGCAGGGAAAGTATTTCATGGTTTTATTTAATAACCTATTTTAGTATGTTAATGGCCCTCTCCTCCATTGTCAGAAAATTCTTTATGTAATATTTGAAAATTTTTGTTTTCTCATTCTATTTGGTATCCTGTTCCATTATAGAAATGGAATAATAGCAGTACTTTCCAGTTTTCCTAGTAGTAACAGTATAATCTTGATTAGGTCCCTATAATATTACCCCCAAAATTTCATTAATATCTTCATCATATAGAGTACCACTTGTAGGTTAGGATTTGGGAAACTTTTACCTCTGTAGATCTTTGTATCGTTTAAAATCCTCCAGTTCCACAGTTGAAATTTTATTAAAATCTAAATGAAGCTCTAATAGAGTTGATGGTAGTTCTAATGATAAGGAAAGAAAGGTGTGTTAGATCAAGTAAGATCAATCTCAGTTGATTTACTTGTTAAGTTTCACATTATATATAATCTTAGGTAACTTTTTAGGGATCTGCTTTTATTAAACATTCTATTATGGAAAACTTCAAACATACACACAAATTGAAGGTAGTAATACCAACCATCATGCTGTTGGCCCAACTGCAATAATTGTCTTAATTTTTCCAATTTTGTTTCATCTACCCCATTAGTTATTCATTATTGATTTTTCAATTGAAATTTTGGGGAGTAACATTGGTTAATAAAATTATATTGCTTTCAACCATACAGTTCTGTCATATAACATCTGTATATTGTATGGTGTTCACCACCCAAAGTCAAGTCTCCTCCTTTTATCATTTATGCCCCTTTTATTGTATCCTACCTTCCCCTATACCTCTTTTCCTCCACTATTATCTGTGTCTATGAGTTTTGTTCTCTCTCTCTTTTTTTTTTTGCTTAATCCCTTCACCTTTTTCACCCAGCCCAACAATACCCCTTCTCTGATTATTATTAGTAAAAACACTTGATTTTTGTTTATTCACTTGTTTTTTGCTGGCCTATTTAAACTTAAATTCTATACATAATGATAATTCACCTGTAAAGACTTTACTAGATGTCTTTAACTCATATAGTTATCTTCTATTTATGTAACCATCATATCAGTATCACATCTAACAAAATTAATAACAATTACTTACTACATCTTAAAACAAGTTTTAAGAGATATAAGAACCAAATAAATGTACTTGTAAAATTTATTAGGATCCTGACTTGAACAAATCAACTGTAAAACAATATATATGAGATCATTAGGGAAATTAGGAGCCTGCTTGAGACAAAGCCACCTTTGTTTTTTGTTTTTTTTTCTTTTTCTTCTAAGGGGCCATTGCAGAGGTTTCCTAGCCACTCACCTTTGGCTCAGGGAAGTGAGGGCAGCACTGTCTGCAGTCGTGTGAGGAGAGTCTAGAGTGGGAGGCTTGGGGGAGGTTCTTGGGGAACCAGCTGCTGGGTTCCTAGTGCTGGGCTATAACACCGTACTGCAGCAGCCAGTTTTCTTCAGAAAAGCAAAACCCTTGCAGGGGAAAAACAGTTACCCCATCCTGTGGGAAAACTGCTCACCCCAGCCTCTGAAAGCCTCCTACTCTCATCCTCGAATCCTGCTTGCCACATCCTTTAAAATCCTGCTTACCCTACCTGGCTTCTTTCTAATTTTCCCCCAACCTGCATCTTATCCCCTGCCAAGGAGACAGGAACATAGGTAGACTGAGGAGTGTTAGAAACTGGCTTTAGGACATTGCCATTATATATACCTTCCCAGGAACCAGACTGCTTCGAACACACAGGAAAGCCTAGGAACACTGTCAGACCCATACTCTGGGCTCTGGAGGCCTCACCTCCTACCCTACTAGGGACTTTGCCCTGCTGAGTTCAGAGAAATACTCAGAGACAGACGCAGATATGTGAACACACCAGCCATCTTCCCTGAAGTCTGAATGGCACCTCCTACAGGAGATCCAGGCATCCTATCCTACTCATTCCACTAGAAGTACTCTTAGAAACAGACAGGTCAGCAGCTAGACTAAGACTAATGGCAGGACTGCAGGCAGAGGCAGGTGGAGGCGGTACCTGCAGTACTTTCAGATGTTAGTTGACCCACATCTAGGCCTGGTGCTGCTAAAAAGCCAGGAGTGTGCAACAGTGAGGTTGACCTCAGATGTCATAAACTGTGGAAAAGCTTATGGCTTCTAACAGGCTGCCTAGAGTTAAATGGGGACAACTTCAGAACACCAGGAGTGTATCCAGAAGGAGAAGCCAGCAGGCAAGCACTAAACTCCTCTGAGACAAAGTCCACCTTGATCTCCTCCATTGTTTGAGCTATTTTTCTTTCACATACCTTTTTAACTTCTTTCCTGTTTCTTTAATTTTGCTCCTATTTTTCACTGTTTTTTAATTTCAAATCTCATATTTTACTCTTCCCTTTTACTACTCCATTTTGCCATCTTCCTTCCCTTTGTTATTTCATTTTAAATTTTATTTGTTCCTTTTCATCACCTTGTTTCTACTCCTTACTCTTACAATTTCTCTTCCCTGTATCCTCTCAAAATCATCATTCTTTCCTTTAGTCATCTTATATTCTTTTTTCTTTCATATAATATTCTTATTCTCTTTCCACCTTTATTAATCTTTGCTCATTTGTTATTGGCATTGCTGCTGTTGGGGGGTATTGTTGCTGGTGTGTTTTTTTTTTTTTTTTTAATTTTCTTTTTTTGGTTAATATTCTGTCAGCACCTGTACAGCAGCATACAAGACATGGTGGAGGCTGACTCTCCATCAGCCCATTGGAGGGGAGCACCCACTAATGAATGAGCCAACAACAATCAAAACCCAAATACAATAGGAGAGCCCACATAAACTTCATAAAAGGCATCCCTAGAGCATCCAGCTCAGGAGATCAAGGAGACTGCATCACTGAGTCCCACAGGACTCCTGCCATAGAAGGCCACTGCATGAAGACAAGGAGTCAAAGCAGATCAATCTAATATGTAGAAACAAAAAGTCATCTAAAATGGGGAGACAAGAACCCCCAATTGAAAATAAATGAGCAATCTCCAGGAAGAAAACTAAATGAAATTGAGGTAAGCAATTTATCAGACACAGAGTTCAAAATAATGGTTATAAGGATGCTCAAGGAACTTAATGAGAACTACAAGGAACTCAGTGGGAACAACATCAGCCTAAAAAAGGACGTAGAGCCTTGGCTCCTGTGGCTCAGTGGATTGAGCACCAGCCTGTGAACTGAAAAGTTGCTAGTTCAATTCCCAGTCACAGCACATGCCTGGGTTGCAGACCAGGTCACCAGTTAGGGTCGTGCAAGAGGCACTGGTCTATGTTTCTCTTGAACATTGATGTTTCTCTCCTTTTCTTTCTCCCTCCCTTTCCTGTTCTATAAAAAATATTTTTAAATGAAATTTTTAAAAAATGATATAGAAACTGTGTGTAAGAACCAGGTTGAAATGAAAAATGCAGAAGAAGGAATTAAAAGCAGGCTAAATAAAGCAGAGGATTGAATCAGTGAGTTGAAAGACAAGGTAGGGAAAAACCACCCAGTCGAAGCAGCAAAACGAAAAAAGACTCAAGAAGAATGAGAATAGTTTAAGGGAGCTTTGGGACAACATGAAATATAACAATATTCACATCATAGGGCTACCAGAAAGAGAAGAAAGGAAGCAAGTGATAGAAAACCTATTTGAAGAAATAATGACCAAAAACTTCCCTAATTTGGTGAGGGAAAAAGTTAGACAGGTTCAGGAAGCACAGAGTCCCAATAAGATGAACCCAGACAGGCCCACTCAAAAGACACATTACAATCAAAACAGCAAAATTTAAAGACAAAGAAAAAATCTTAAAGGCAGCAAGGGAGAAACAGCTAGTAACATACAAAGGGGGTTTCAATACGGCTATCAGCTAATTTCTAAATGGAAACCCTATAGCCTGAAGGGACTGGCACAAAATATTCCAAGTAATGAAAAGCAAGGACCTACAACCAAGACTGCAATATCCAGCAAGACTCATTTAAAACTGAAGGCTAAATAAAAGAGTTTCCCAAATTAAAAGCAAAAAGACTAAAGGTACATTTCCACCAAACAGGCATTGCAAGAGATGTGAAAGGGACTGCTTTAATAAGAAAAGGATATATAGAGAGAAACACAAGTACAAAGAGAGAAAATTTCAATGATTAAATACCTATCAGTAATAACTTTAAATGTAAATAGATTAAATGCTCTAATCAAAAGACCTAAGGTAGCTAAATGAGTAATTAAACAAAGCCTGCAAATATGCTGTCTACAGACCCACCTCAGAACAACAGATTTATACAGACTGAATATGAATGGGTGGAAAAAGAAATACTGCATGCAATGGGCATGAAAAAAAAAGCTGGGGTAGCAATACTTATATCAGACAAAATAACTACAAAACTAAGGCCATTATAAAAGACAAAGAAGGTCACTACATTATACTTAGGGGAGTACATACCCAATATAGGAGCACCTAAATATATAAAGAAAATCTTGGAGTACTTTAAGAAAGATTGACAGCAATGCAGTCATTGTAGTGGATTTTAACTACCCATTGTCAACAATGGACCAATCTTCCAGACAAAAAATCAACAAGGATGTGGCAGCATTAAATTACACACCAGATCAAATGGACTTAATTGATATTTACAGAACATTTCATCCCAAAAAAGCAAAATACATATTCTTCTCAAATGTACATGTATCATTTTCAAAGGTAGAGCACATGGTAAGACACAAAATAAGCCTTAACAATGCCAAGAAAATTGAAATCATATCAAGAATCTTCTTGGATCACAAAATGGATTAAATCTAGAAATCAACTTCAAGAAAAAATCAGAAACATTCAGATACATGGAGGCTGAATAAGATGTTATTAAACACTGAGTGGGTTAACAATGACATCAAGGGAGAAATCAAAAAGTTTCTGGAAACATATAACTATGAACACACAACATCCCAAAACCTATGGGACACAGTGAAAGCAGTCCTGGGAGGGAAATTCAGAGCAATACAAGCCTATGTAAAAAAGATATAAAAATCTCAAACAACCTAACACTACACCTAAAAGAACTAGAGGAACAACAACAAAGAAAGCCCAGAGTGAGTAGAAGGAAGGAAAGTATCAAGATCAGAGCAGACTAAATGACATACAGACAAAAAATATATATACACAAAGGTTCAATAAATCCAGGAGCTGGTTCCTTGAGAACATAAATGAAATTGACAGACGTTTAACCACACTCATGAAGAGAAAAAGAGGGAGGACCCCCCAAAATAAAGTGACAATGAAAGAAAAGTAACAACCAATACCACAGAAGTACAAAGGATTGTAAGACATTACAATGAACAATGATATGCCAAGGAAATGGACAACTGGGTGAAATGATAAATTTCCAGAAACATGCAATGTCCAAAACTGAATCAGGAAGTAGCAGAAAACCTGAACAGACCAATAACAAATAGCACAATTGAACCAGGAATTAAAAAAAGCTCTGGGCAAATAAAAGGCCTAGACCAGATGGCTTCACAGGTGAATTTTACCAAACATCCAAAGGAGTAGTAACACCTGTCCTTCTCAAAGTATACCAAAACATTCAAGAAGAGGGAAGCCTCCCAAATTCTTTTTACAAGGCCAATATTATACTAATCCTAAAACCAGGTAAAGACACATCAAAGAAAGTCACAGGTCAATATCTGTTATGTACATACATGCTAAAATCCTCAATAATATAGTAGCAACCAAGAACCAGAAATACATTGAAAAGATTATACACAGTGATCAAGAGTGATTTATTCCAGGATGCAAGGATGGGACAATATTCGTGAGTCAATAAATGTGATACATCACATAAACAAAATGAAAACAATCACAAGGTCTTATCAATAGATGCAAGAAACATTTAATAAAATCCAGCACACATTTATGATAAAAACACTCAGCAAAGTGAGAAGAAGGGAGCATACCTCAACATAAAAAGGGCACATACTAAAAAGCCTACTGTCAACATCATACTCAGTGGGCAAAAACTAAAAGCTTTTCTCTTAAGATCAGGAACAAGACAAGTATATCCACTTCCTCCACTCTTATTTAACATAGTACTGGAAATACTAGCCACAGCAATCAAACAAGAAGAAGAAATAAAAAACATCCAAACCGGAAAGGAGGAAGTTAAACATTATTCAGAGACAACATAATATTGTACATAAAAAATCCTAAAGACTCCACTCCATAACTATTTGACTTAATAAGTAAATGCCACAAAGTAGCAGGATACAAAGTTACTATTTAGAAATCGACAAAGTTTTTGTATACTAACAATGAACTATGAGAAAGAGAAGCTTAAGGAAAAATTCATTTAATATAGCAACAAAAATAATAATAAAGTACCTCAGAATAAATTTAACCATGATATAAAAGACCTGTAAGTGAAAAACTATAGAACACTGAAGAAAGAAGTTGAGGAAGATACAAATAAATGGAAGCATTCGCCCTGTTCATGGATGGGAAGAATTAATATGAGTAAAATGTGCATATTGCCCAAAGCAATCTACTAATTCAGTATAATTCCTATTAAAATACCAGTGGCATATTTCACAGATCTAGAACAAAACTTCCAGAAATTTATGTGAAACCAAAAAAAAAAAAAAAAAAAAAAACCCAAATAGCCTTAGCAATCTTGAGAAAGAAGAACAAAGTTGGAGGGATCACAATACCTGATATCAATCTATATTACAAGGCCACTGTAATCAGAATAGTCTGGTACTAGCATAAGAACAGACATGTAGAAAAATAGAACAGAATAGTGAGATGAGAAATAAACCCATGTCTTTATGGTCAGTTAATATTTGACAAAGGTGACATGGGCATACAATGGAGTAAAGACAGTCTCTTCAATTAAAAGTGTTGGAAAAAACTGGATTGGGAAATGTAAGTCGCGATACCATAAAAATCGTTGGGCTAAAATGCAGTAAAATTTCATATATCTCATGTAGTATTTTTGCAGATATATCTTCTATGACAAGGGAAATAAAGGAAAAATAAATTTGACTCTATCAAATTAAAAAGCTTCTGCATGGCTAAAGAAGACATCATCAAAATGAAAAGTGAACCAATTGTATGGGAGAATATACTTGCCAATGATACATCAGGAAAGGCTTTAATTTCCAAAATGTATAAAGAACTTACACGACTCAACACCAGGAAGACAAATAATCCAATTAAAAATGGGCAAGGACCTGAACAGACAGTTTCAGGGAAGATCTACAGATTGCCAATAGGCATAAAAAATGCTCAACATAACTAGCCATCAGAGAGATGCAAATTAAAACTACAACGAGATTTCTCACCTTCTAAAATGACTATCATTAATAAATCAACAAACAACAAGTACTTGTGAGGATGTGGAGAAAAGGGAACCCTAGTGCAGTATTGTTCAGAATGCAGAATTGTGTACACTGTGGGAAACAATATGAAATTTCCTCAAAAAATTAAAAGTGGAACTACTTTTTGACTCAGTGGTTCCACTGCTGGAAATATACCCTAAGAATCTGGAAATACCAATTCAAAAGAATTTTTGCACACCTATGTTCATAGCAGCACTATTTACAATAGCCGCATGTTGGAAACAGCCTAAGTGCTCATCAATAGATGAATGGATTAAAAAACTGTGGTACGTTTATATAGTGGAATAGTATGAAGCAGAAAAAAGGAATTCCTACCATTTGTGACAGCATGGATGGAACTGGAGACTATTATACCAAGTGAAATAAGCCAGTTGGTGAAAGACAAATACCATATAATCTCACTTATAAGAGGAATCTCATGAACAAAATAAACTAATGATCTCTCCCTCTGTCCCTCCTCAAGGATTCCTGGATGATTGTGCTACAGCTGCCTGCATTTTCCAATGCACAGTATTTTAGATGGGAAGAAACTCCAGATACAAAATCCCATACTCTAAAATAATAATCATCAAGTTCTGGCCAAGATGGAGGTATAGGTAGAGACCCTTCGCTTCTTCACATAACTAAAAGGAGGACAACCACCATCTGAAATCAATAAATAACCAAAAGCACTAGAAAAGTAAACTGCATGGAACTCCGACAACAAGGAATTAAAGAAAAGAATCATCCAGAACAACCAGACCAGTAAGGTGGTGGACCACAAGGGCTGACTCAGAAAATCCTTGGTGTCGGGGCAGATCTAGGGGGTGGAGCTGGTTGCCAAGCTCTGCAGGCTGCATTGGAGGGGCTGAATTAATGGGACTCAGAGATGGCTGTGGGCTATGATGGTTGCAGCAGTAGAAGAAGCTCCCAGTCTCACAGGACAGTCCGCTGAAAAGTGCACTAGAGACCAGCAGGCCTGCCACACTGTTCCCTCTCCAGCTCCTCCCCCACAGGCAGTGCTGCAGTGCAGCCAAGATGGTTGTCCTGCCTGGGTGAATTCCTATGGTTCCACCCCCTTACAACCTATCAGCTGCACCAAGACAAAGAAATATGGCCCAAATGAAAGAACAGAGTAAAGCCTCATAAAGAGAGCTAACTGAGGAGGAGATTGATTGCCAACCTATCTGATGGAGAATTTAAAGCCCTGGTAATCAAAATGCTTACAGATCTGACTGAGCTTGGTCAAAAAATGAAAACCAAATGAAGGATACCCAAAGTGAAATAAAGCAGAATGTTCAGGAAACCAACAGTGACAGGAAGGAAACCAGGACTCAAAGCAATGATTTGGAACAAAAGGAAAAAATAAACATCCAGCTGGATCAGAATGAAGAAACAAGAATTCAAAAAAGTGAAGAGACTCTTACAAACCGCTGGGGCAACCTGAAACATTCCAATATCCGAATTATAAGGATGCCAGAAGGAGAAGAGGAAGACCAAGAAATTGAAAACTTATTTGAACAAATAATGAAGGAAAACTTCCTCAATTTGGCAAAGGAAATAGACTTCTAGGAAGTCAAGGAAGCCCAGAGAGTCTCAAAGAAGTTGGCTTCAAAGAGGAAAACACCAAAGCACATCATCATTAAGTTTCTCAAGATTAAAAATAAGGAATCCTAAAAGAAGGAAGAGTAAAGGAGAGAATTAACTACAAAGGAGCTCCCATTAGACTATTAGATGATTTCTCAAAGGAAACCTTGCAGGCAAGAAGGGGCTGGAAAGAAGTATTCAAAGTCATGAAAGGCAAGGACCTACATCCAAGATTACTCTATCTAGCAAAGCTTTCATTTAGAATGGAAGGGCAAATAAAGTGATCAAAAATATGAATAGTAAAATGACAAGAAACTCACAATTATCAGCAAATGAACCTAAAAGAAAGGAAAAACAATGAAAACAAAAACTAAGCAAACAACCAGAACAGGAACAGTATCAGAAATGAACATCACAGGACCCTTCCTGTGGGGAAAGGGAAAAATAGGTGGAAAAGGACAGGGAAGAAGAAGCATGGTTAGTAGGCATAAGGTAGACGGGGAGAGATTAAAAATGGTATGGAAAACACAAGACTCAAAGAAGTTATATGTACAACCCATGGTGTGAACTAAGTGGGATAGGGGAATGCTGGAGGGTTGTGGGGGCAGGGTGGAGGGGGGATAGAGAGGGAAAAATTGGGAAAACTGGAATAGCATAATCAATAAAAAAATAATAAAATAAAATAATGAGCAAAAGAGAACCAGAGGCATAGAAACATGGAATAAACTGAGAGTGGCAAGAGGGTAGAGATGGGTACTGTTTGAAAGAAGGTGAAATGATTAGTCAAGGAACATGTATGAAGGACCCATAGAAATGGACAATGGTGTGGGGATTGACTGTGGAAAGTGGGGGCAGGCTGGGCAGAGGTGGGGTAAAGGGGAAAAAACTGGGACAACAGTAAAAGTATAAACAAAATATTATTAAAAATATCACTTGAACACATGGATTTTTAATCTATTTGATATGTGGTTCATTGCAGAATTTATTCTTTTCAATTAGTAGTAGTTTTTACATAAATTCAAAGAGCATTTCTGAATTCCTTCTTCTGCCAGCACCACCTGGCACATGGCCAGGTGCCCTCTGAATGTTTGTGTCTTCTCTTTTTACACATGCATGTTCTGACCCCAGTTCTCCCTAGATTAACTGAAGCTGGAATATAACAGACTAACTAAAAAATTCACTCAGATTTCATTTTCTTAGTCCTATATAGGACCTGTATATGTAATACCTAGTATTAAAAACTTAAAGTGTTATTTGTCAACCAAAGATTGTAGTTAACTAGCTGAGGAAAGTGTTCTTTTTTTTTTCAACTCTTGCTAAGACATTTTTTCTTCCTATATTAGTGGTAAAGACTGATGAAGGTAATTGAAGCATCCTTATAAATATCATACTCTTAATGGCTGAAATTATGTTGATTTCAGAGTCTACTTTGAATTTTTAAAATAAACTGGGGAGTAGAAAAATCTAAACTGATAGGGTTCTATTTTCTTGATTTCTGATTAGTCTAATTACATTTATAAAATGACTAGATAGTCACTTCAATATGTAAAGAAAAACGTTTTCTTTTCAAAGACCTTTGTATTAGTTGAGCAAATCCATCATGCATACAAAAATCACTAGAAACATTTCATAAAGTTTGCCAGCCTATTCTAGAATATGTTGTAGCAAATCAAAGAAGAGAAAAATATCTGTTCATGTTGAGGTGTCAAGAAAATTTCTTGGGTTTGTGGAATTTGACAGAACTTCTCCCTAGGGCCTGGAGAAGTTAGATAAGCAAAATGAAAAGTGTAGCCTTTGTGAGACAAATGAGCAAAGATTTGGATTTAGGTAGAAGCTCACTGGCTGCCAGCAAGTATTCTCATACTTTTTTACAGCTATTTTTATTCCTACTCTACCTTCAAACAGGTCTCTCTCCCACCTCCACACAACACTGTGATGAAGTAGAATTTTCCAAATGCATAGGAAGGAAAACATTTTTCTCTATATATTAACTTGTCAGGTCTGGTAGGGACTCTTGGGTCCTAATTCATCCTGCCAAGCATAGTAATCATTGTTTTATAACATTTTAGGGAACCAGCCTTTACATTTTTTCCACATGTATCTTTTATACTTAGGTCTGTTCCTCAAAAGCTTATGCATGCTATGTTCTCAAACTTATTATTTTTCTGGAATATTTTTTATTGACTATGCTATTACAGCTGTCCCAAGTTTTTTCCTTTGCCCCCTTCTGCCTGGTATCTCCAGCAATCCCTCCCTTAGTTCATGTCCATGGGTCATATCCTTAGTTCATGTCCATAAGTTTTGGGCTTCTCATATCCTATACTACTCTTAACCTCCCTGTCTATTATGTACCTACCATTTATGCTGCTTAAGCTCCATACCTTTCCCCCTATTCCCTGTCCCTGCTGACAACCCTCCATATGGTCTCCATTTCTATGATTCTGTTCCTGTTTTAGTTGTTTGCTAAGTTTGTTTTTGTTTTTGTATTTCTGGGTTCAGTTGTTGATTGTTGTCATTTTAATGTTCATAGTTTTGATCTTCTTTTTCTTTAAGATTTTATTTCTTTCTTTTTAGAGAGGGAAGGGAGGGAGGGAGGGAGGGAGGGAAAAAGAGAGAGAGAGAGAAACATCAGTGTGCGGTTGCTGGGGGTCATGGCCTGCAACCCAGGTATGTACCCTGACTGGGAATTGAACCTGCAACACTTTCTTTCGAAGCCCATGTTCAATCCACTGAGCTATGCCAGCCAGGGGTAATGATTTTCTTTTTCTTAAATAAGTTCCTGTAACATTTCATACAATAATGTCTTAGTGATGATGAACTCCTTTAGTTTTACTTTGTCTAGGAAGCACTTTATCTGCCTTTCCATTCTAAATTATAGCTTTGCTGGATAGAGTAATCTAACTTGTGGGTCCTTGACTTTCATGAATTTGAATACTTCTTGCCAGTCCCTTCTTGCCTGCAAGGTTTCTTTTGAGAAATCAGCTGATAGTTGTATGGGAACTCCTTTGTGGGTAACTCTTCTCTTTTCTCTTGCTGCTTTTAAGATTTTCTCTTTATTTTTAACCTTTGGCATTTTATTTATGATGTGTCTTAGGGTCTAACTTGTTTGTGACTCTGTGTGTATCCTGGACTTGTGCTTTGCCAAATTAGAGAGATTTTCTTTCATTATTTTTTCAACTAAGTTTTCCATTTCTTGCTCTTCCTCTTCTCCTTCTGGCAGCCATATGATTCAGATGTTGGCGCGCTTGGAGATGTCCCAGAACCTTCTTATACTCTCCTCATTTTTTTTTGAAGTGTTGTTTCTTCATTCCATACTGGTTGACTATTTCTTCTTTATGTTCTAAATTTTTGGTTTGAGCCCTGGCTTCCTTCCCTTCACTGTTGGTTCCTTTTGACTTTTTCTTTATTTCACTTAGTGTAGCCTTACTTTTTTTCCCTTGTGCATTTGCTCTACTCAGGGAGAATTCTAAGCATCCTTATCACCAGTGTTTTGAACTCTGCATCTGATATGTTGGTTATGTCTTTTGCTTAGTTTTTTTTCTGGAGTTTTGATCTGTTCTTTCATTTGGGCCATATTTCTTTGTCTCCTCAATTTGGCAGCCTCTCTATGTTTGCTTCTAAGTATTGGGTAGAGCTGCTTTGACTCCATCTTGGTGCACCTGTTACGTTGTAGGGGGCAGAGCCTTAAGTATTCACCAGGGTGGGGCAACCTGCTTTGTAGCTTTGTGGCTCAGTGTGTAGGGGAGGGATCTATGAAGGAGCAATGCCACTTGCTCTGCTCTCGCTCCATTTCCAGTCAGTTACTCCACTTCCTGTATGCAACTGGCATCCTTATAGCTGCTTCCTTGGTGCTGAATCCCAGAGTGGGTGGATTTGCATATGTTTTAGGGCTGTGTGGTTCCTTTAAATGGACTCTCCTGAAGGATGTGAAGTTTCTTCTGCCACCCCAACCCCCACTGGTTTTTATGGCCAGAAGTTATGAATCTTTATTATCCTGGCACTGGAACCCTGGGCTGTGCATTCTGGCCTGGGGCTGCAATGGCTCACTCCCCAGGTGTCCCTCCTGGGTTTTATTTGCCACAAGTGAATGTGGGACTGCCCATTCCGCTGCCAACCACTGCTGTTGCCTCACTACCACCACCACACAGAATCCTCTCCGCCCAGCTCTCCATGTCCGCCCCTTCTACCCATCTGGATGAATGTGGCTTCTTCAAATCCTTGGTTTTCAGATTTCCATACAGTTCGATTTTCTGGCAGTTCTAGTTGTATTTTGCTTTGAGGTGAGCTGTGATCCTTCTTATGGTTGTGCGAGGAGGGAAAGTCTATCTACCTATGCCTTCATCTTGGCCAGAAGTCAGAGCCTTACATTTTAGCAAATAAGTTATTAAAAAAAATACTTAACTGAATTTTGAATGTCATAGGGATCTTGAAGGGGTAGTTATGTAAGTTAAAGAGATTTTATTTTAATTTAAATTTCAAAATACATAAAATCTTCCTATAGGTATTTGAAGAAACTGGAGAATTTAAACCTTCATTTTTAAGATACTCTTTGAAACATGAAGAGAATTGGAGTCAGCATGTTCTGCACTATAGGAAAGACTGCTGTTGCGAGTCTAAAGAGCAGTGATAGTCACAGGGTGCATCTGACCCACAGCTTTTGGGCAGAGCCTTCCACTCTCTCTGCTCGGCCTGCGCTCTTCCTGTTCCCTCAGTGTTAGCTTCCAGCATATATGTAAGGGACTTTATGTATTTAACTTGTTAGGTACAGTTTATATATTTCTTGTTCTAAAGATGAGAAGGTAAATATGTAACATTTTAGAAAAACAGCCACCTCTTTGAAAGCTAAATTAAACTGGTTTTTAATTTGTGTAGTTCTGAATTAAACTGATTTTTTTTCTGTATTAAAAAATTCTTTCCCTTTTTACTTTAGTTGACTTTTCTGCTAAGAAAAATATCATCACTTCATTAATAATAGCAGCTTTGCTGTATCTTTAAAATGATTAGTTTACATTTGTTTTATTAATCTTCTGAATGAGAAGGATAGTAGAAAAGGTGTTATGGTTAATTTTCTGCTTTTACTGTGGATGCTGAATGGCAGAACTGTGTGAAAGAAAAATATATTATTTACAATAGGGGTTATTTCTGATCAAGGTAGTTATTACAGCAGAGAGAGAGAGAACATCCTTATCAGGGAGGACAAAGCAAGAATGACCATAGGTCTTAAGAAAGGCATTCCTATCTAGGTGATCATCAGATCAGGAGCTTAGAGTAATGCATTAGGAAATTGGCCCAGTGGCAAACTTAAGAAGCATTTACTTTTAGGTGCCAGCTTCAGGTCACATGACAAAGAGTATGGCAATCATTCTAGTAACAGTTTACCAAGTCCTCAACATTGTCCTCTGACCTTTCTGTGCATTGACTCATTAATCTTCACAACAACTTTGAAAAGAAACAAACAAGCCTCTTGGCCCAAGTTCACACTCATCCCTGCCAAAGCCGGCTTCTGTCCCAGTCTTGCCTAACGGGGCAACGCTAGCAAACCACTGCAGCGTGGAAGGGACAAGAGTCCTTTGTTTCTTTACAGAATTTTCACTTGTAATAGGCATGTCACAGAATGACAAAGTATAGATGAATAAATATCAGGAAAGAGAAGGAAAATAAGTGGTTTATTTCTTCTTAATGCTTCTTCCCACTTGAGGGAAAAAAAGATTCTGGTTTCATACTAACCAAAAAAAAAGGTACTACATATGGCCCTTTATAGTGTATGTTAGAAAACACTACACTGATCAGATAGACTGGTAAAAAAAAAAGTTCTAATTACAGTGTGATTTTTACAATACATACAGTTTACAACATCACATTCAATGGTTATTTAAGGATGATATTTTTTTAAAAAAAAACCCTTTATCTTAAATAAATAAAGTAACACAAACCTTTAGGAATTGAGGTTAGTTTTGCCTCTGCAATTCTGATATGGAACACTGTCACCCCTTCAAATGCCCCTGGCTCAATTCCGTTGCTCTCAAGAGGATTTGCACTCATCTCTGTGGGGAGGGGGGGAATTACATAATTTAGATACATATGTTTTACTAGAATGAAACTCAATGCAGAGAGATACACACCCAAAAAACAGGAGAATTGTTTAGACTCATTTCTGTTTCTGTGTTTACTCACCTTTTTGTCAGCCTGGAAAAAGATGGCTTTGTATTATATAGGCTGGACTATATAACAGGTTTACTGTTTTGCTTTGAATTACTAAATTAATCAATTATCACTCTCTTCCAACCATAAGCATGATCCAGGATTCATTGTAGTAATATTACATTAGAAAAAAACAGATCCTCCTACATATAATTCAAAATATTTGTATTTGCTAGTATACATTAATTTGTTACCTAAACTTTTAAAATTATAAGTCATTTAGAAACTGTTACTTATTAACAGAAAGAAAAGTTAGGAAATGACAGTAAGTGATGCTGATTGAATGAAAGAAGTGAATAAATGAATAAGAATATTGGTTATGAATTTTGAATGTATATTGTTGGAGGAGATGGCATTCCATTAATGTTAAAAGTAAAATAAGGTATAATTTAAAATTTGCAACCAAAATTTTTTAGCTCAGTAATCTTAAAGTAGATAATGAAAATTTAAATGTACATTCCAGACAATATCTGAATTAATTTTCTACATTGTGTTTGAGTACTTTGTACAATACATTAAAAATACTACCTTTAAATTTAATAATAACACATTTAACCAATGAAGGGGCAGTCAGAAAACAGAAACCACACTAAATATTTAAGAGGGAGGAGTCTTGAAAATTAAAATGTGTGTGTATTACAAAAGGCATCTTTCGGTGCTATAATTTTCAATATTTGAATTGATTTGTAAATGGCTTATCTCAGTAAAGATTATTAGGTTCAAAAGTTTAATTTTGGGTCCTGGTTAAGTTGCTGAGTTGGTTGGAACATCATCCCATGCACCAAAAGATTGTGGGTTCAATCCCAGGTCAGGGCATGTTCTGGATACAACCAATCGAAGTTTCTCGGTCTCACTCTCTTTTTATCTGTGTCTCTTCTTCTCTCTCTAAAATTAAGAGGCATGTCATCAGGTGAGGATTTTTAAAAATAATTAATTAATTTTGGAAATTATCAGTCTTAAAAGTTGTTAATGATGACAAAAATCTCTACCTCTGTATATAAATTATAATTTCTAAATGTCCCATTATTTGCAAAAACTTACCCAGAACATGTAAAGCATTCATTCCTTTGAATGTTTCCTTTTGTATTTTCTTAACTTTATTATCATGAATTCTGAGTTCTGCTAATGATTTGGGAAGATTAAGTGGTATTTCATTTAGTTGATTGTGGGACAAGTATAGTCTTCTCAACTTTTTTGTGGTTAGAAAGGCTTTTGGGTGAATCTTTGTTAGCTTGTTGTTGTTGAGGATCAAAGCCTAGATGAAGCATAAAAAGTTATACCACATTAGGAAGTGGATTGATTTACCAGTATTATACAGTGATTAGTCACTCGTGGAAATCAGTACAAGTTAGATCATTTGGTATACTTGATTAATCATTTAAATAATTCCTCAGCCTAATCTAAACTTTCTCTCTCTCCCCATAAATATATATATATATTTACTACTGAGTTGGAACAGTGCAAAGCTATAATGACTGTTTTTGTGCCTTTGGTTTATCTTTGAGTGGGTGATGTGTTCTCATGGTAGAGGCACCCTCCTGTTTCCACTTCCCTTTATGGAAGTGGTTGGTAGTATTATTTTTATCTTACCTTAAAGTTTGTTCACTCTGCGTAATTAAGTTTAACCTCACTTTTTTCATGTTTCCTAATGTTTGCCATTCTTCTTAGAATATAGACCTGTCAAAATAAACTCCTAAAAAGTGCCCTCCGACATATTTAAAACATTGGGAAAACAGTGGTGAGACTTTAGGAATGACTTAACCCTTCCTCACTTTACTGGTTATTTCTCAGTGTGATATGGCAGCACCTTTTAGAGGTGACAGTAGCCCCGAGAGGGAAAACTTATAGCATCAGACTTCTGCGTTCCTCACAGTCACACCGTTTGTGTCTTGCTGAGGGTGCTGACTACCACACTCTTAGTCCCCTAGGATGTGTAAACTTCAGAACCAAAACTGGGAAAGTTCTTGGCAACCAGGACTTGTCAGTCACCCTAGTAATTATTTTCACTGCAAAATGAACATAGCTTAGTCCTTGTTTTACTGCTAGATTTTGCAAGTGTTTCCTCAGAGTGAATGACCTGTGGCTTAGAATTCCTTAGGATTTTTATCTCTCCCTATTAATCTATCAGGGAACAGCTCTAGATTCTTTGCATTTATGAATTTTGTCCCCAGTCCCATTCTATAGCAATCTTCCCTTTGTTTTCTCATTGTGTTAATATGCTTTTCCAATGTCATTCATGTTGTTGTTATTGCACAGAAGAAATACAAAAAAATGTTTTGGCAGTTAAACTCTATTATGTTTACTCATTTCCCTGCACTTTGCTCTTCCTGTTACATGCAGTTCCTGTAGGCTGCCTCTGTAAGGGGCCCCAAAGGAAATGTATGCCTCAGTTAGAGCCACCCATCGTGTCTGGGGTTTGGGGTTATTCCCCACCTACCCCTCCCCAATTAAGACATGCAGTTGTCAGAGTTTCATAAAAGGAAGTATACGTATTATAAAATGGGATAAGAGTTTTTATGTAGTGCCATCAAAGACTTCCTCAGCAAGTTAGGTGAGCAGACTCTCTCCAGTTAAGCTGTACTTTTAAATGTTGACTCTTATATAAAAGTTCCAAAAGTGGCAGTCACAGAGCTCCAAACAATGCTGTTCTATATAAGGCCTGCACATGAGGAAAATATAGCCTTTCAGGAGTAGGACAATATAATGAAGGTGGCTTCACATCCATTAATAATGGTCTGGAAGTGAACTGTGAGTGTTATGTTTGTATAATGATCTCACTCGTTCTTTAATGCTTATATTGTCCTTTGTGTAAGAACCACAGTGCTAAACAAGCAGCTCAAGCATAATATAGAGAATTTATAGATTATCTAAAAAAATTTTGATTCTCTTTAAAGACAGGTACCGATGATATAATTAAATAAATGTTTTGAAATACACAATATGCCTACAATTCCAGTATAAAGTATGTGCTTTAAAAAATATTTTAGCCCTGGCTGGTGTGCCTCAGTGGTTAAATGCTGGCCTGCAAATCAAATGGTCATCGGTTCGATTCCCAGTCAGGGCACATGCCCGGGTTGCAGGTCAGGTCCCCAATAGGGGGCAGGCCACAGGCAACCACACACTGATGTTTCTCTACCTGTCTTTCTCCTTCCCTTCCCCTCTCTAAAAAATAAATAAATAAAATCTTTTTTTTAATTTTAAGTATTTTACATTAGGACATTGGCCAGTCCAGAAACACTAGGCTGGTGGCAATAATAGTTAATGGTTGCTTGCTGGTCGCCTTACACGTATTTGCTCATCTAGTATAAATAAACATTCTGAGTTCCCTGCTATTGTTACAGCCCTTTTACAACTAAAAAGGTTGGGCTCAGAGAGGTGAGCTACCTTCCCAGTGCACTTCTGGTGGAGCTGATATCTGAGCCAGGCCTGCCTGACTGTGGAACCCTTAACTTCCAGTGCAGTGCCACATAGAAATGGACTAAAAAGGAAATTAAGGAGGGCCTAAGATAGCTCCTGTCATCTTCTCAACTTTTATTTACCAATGATTAACAGGACTACATGTGGACTAAGTCCCTGTATTACTCCTGAAATATAATAAATAATGATGTGACAAATGAAAAACTTTATGATTTTGGTGTTAAATGTGGCATTAATTATTCTTGTGGTGTATAGCTGAATATAGGCTGAAAAAGTGGTAGAAGCATTCATAGGCTATATTTCCAACTTACAAGTTTAGAATAATGGCCTTGCCATTCTCTAAAAGTTTCTGTGGTCTGAAGTGAATAGGGTAGACTGGATGGATCCTTGATGGAATCCATTGTGCTATTTATATTTCTGATTATCTTAATATTTAAGTTAGTCTTCGGTTGTGCAATAAGTATATACTCTTTCAGGTTCTGTGTGTGTGTGTGTGTGTGTGTGTGTGTGTTATGGTATATATGAAGCTTAACCAAATTCGAGCTGTCTACACAGTACATTTAAAAGGGAAGGGAGCAATCAGGGTCCCACGAGCCCCGATGCCTGGAAGTGCAGAGAAGAGAATGGCTTTGCAGGGAGGCTGACTTGGCTCCATACAGGGGCCACTCCTTCCAGGCAAGAGGGCTGAGCTAGAGAGCCTAGGAAATAGCATACCTCCAGGTGCCTAAAACACAATCAGCTTGATTGTCCTTGCTCATCTAGCCAACACACAGACACTGGTTTGCATAATGGGACTCAATAGTCCCCTATTCCTGTGTGCTGGGATAGGTCAGTATGGTTCATGCACTGACCCAGGGTAACTGGTAGGCAGGGTGGCCTCAAGTCTTTTAGATTCAGAAAGATAACAGGCCTACTTGGCTGGTAGCAAGAAAGATGGTCATGGTATCTCTACCTTCTCTTACAGATACCCCTTTACTGCAGCTGACAGCTTTTGCATTTCCTCTCTCCAGTACAGCATGAGAACGTGGAGAGACTGAAGTAGCAGTATCAGCTGAACACCCACTGAGGGGAAGAGATGACACCCATGCTTGTGACAGTGTGGAATCAGGCTCTCCCGCAAACTTAATTCCAAATTACATTAGAAATTTTACTTGATAAAATCTACAGGCTCAAAATGTTAAAAAGAGATAGTAATCTTTTAAATATTAGAAAATTAAAATATTAATAAATATAATAAGAAATTTTTTCATTTTTAAAAATTTAGGAAAAATACCATATAAGTATATATTAGTCAGTTGGCTATATTGCATGTGCTACTGTTAGACATTTGTGGTGCCTTAAGATAAATCATTTGGTTCAGGTACAAATTTTCTTAAATCTGTATGTTGAGTTCTTGTAAATAATCATAATCTTACTCATTTTATTGTATAGTGACTATGCTTACCTAAATAGATCATAAGCTCATTTAAGGACCATTTACTTAAATTTTAGCCCACTGCCTTTCACCTGGCTATTATTCAATAAACATCAGTTTAATTAAATTATTAATTAAATCTATAATTTTTTATTAACTAGAACACCCCTGAATGGCAGGCATTTTGTCATTCTTTACACACAGAAAAATAAGACTTGTTTACATGAACACAATAGTAGTAATTATTAGTAGTGATAGAGATTTTCACTTAAATATTTGAAAATATTAGCATGTATTCTTACATAAAGTGAAGAGAGTCCTTTAAAATCATTTTCTTTGATTTCCTTAATTTTATTGTTTTGAAGGTCAAGCATTCGAGTATCAAATGGAATGTTGCTTGGGACGGAGGACAAACCTGAGAAATAAATAAACGTGTTACACACACCTTATATGCTGAAGAGGTGAATTGAATATGTTGGAAATGTAAATTTGTTAAAAATCCATGGTTACCATTAAGTAGCAGATGACTTAACATGTAACATATGACAAAAGTATTGTTCTTTGGAAAGGCCTAAAGACCTTTTCCAGTAATTTATTTTTACAATGTCTAGCTGGGGCTAGCTGACACTGTTCATCTGCTGCAGGTGGCATAAAATAGAGGTAAACTGCATTGTGGCAATTAGGACTGGGAGAAAGTGATCAACAGCTTCTGCTGTTGCACTTTTGGCTAATGAACATTCAAGTTCTTTGCACATTTTCAGTCTGTTGTGGTACTGAATTGGATCCTGTGGGCTTTGATCATTTTAAGAAGCCTAAATATATATAATGTTTTGCTTAGAAAAATAGATGAATTACATTATTCTCATTCATATTATCAAAAATTTACTGCCCACTTTCTTTAATAATAAACTTCAAGTTATTGTTGACATCTAAGTGTGCAGTATAGCTTTAGTGAATTTATCATCCACAGCATTGGTTCTTTTTCAGCCATATGCTCCAGTTTTAAGTTACCTGGGCCCACCTATTAGTCACCATTCCTCTTTTCAGGTACAAGAATAGCTTCCTTTTCTGTCATCTTAGATCAAGGTACAACTACATCTTTTTTGTGTAGGCACTCAATAAATATTAATTAAATTATTTTAAAAGACTTAAATGTATTTTTTGCTTCTTGAATTGAAGAAAAAAGGCAGAAAATTACCAGGATCTCTACATAGTGCATTTGTTCCTTACTTTTTTTGCTTTTCCTAGATGGCATTTGTTCCTTACCTTTTTTGCTTTTCCTAGATGTCCACCCCTACTTGTTGTCAGACTTCTCATACTATAGTTAATGCTTGATGAGTATGGGGCCTTGTTTTCCCCCAATATTTTATTGTTTAAATGTAACATTCAGAAAAGCATAAAGAATTTTACAGTGAAAACCCATATTCTTTCTACCATCAATATTTTACTGTACAAACTGTCCATTATTTCATCTTTTTTATGCATTTTAAAGTGAGTTTCAGATATTGGCACACTTTTGGTGGAGCCATCCTTACTCCTTAGGAGAGGTGTTATATTTAATAGCCCCAATTGAAGAATTCCATGTCTAAATATTGTGACTATCAATACTTCGCTCCACAGCCTTCCCTCCATACTTTAAGACTGACACCTCTTTTGAGAACATGCCAAAGGAAAAGGGGATTAGTAAATTGATGGGCTAACATAGTAGCAGTTTTGTTAGGACATTATTTTTATTTTAGAAATTGAAGTGGAACGTCTCATAGGAAGCTGGAAGTCCTGCAGAAGAGCCTGATAACATAAACTTTGACAAAACTTCCCCCATCCTGCCCTTGGTGAAATTAGGTGCTCTGGAAAGAATTTCAATTTTCTTGGGGAGAAAGAGCAGTAAGCATCCAAGCCTTTTCATTGTCAAAGGTCATGGGGGAGGTACAGTATACACTGCTAATGATGAGATATCATTTAAAGGTGTGTGTCAGTACAGATTTTGTTGAGTTGATTTTTATTTTATAAGATAAATATTCAGGAAAACACGATTTACAACCAGCTGTCTATCATAAGATAGTTTTTTTTCTCAGTTCTTTCATGACAGTCGTGTACTAGAGCAGAGCTATGTAATACGATATTTCTCCAAAATCTTTGTATTGAGGCAGATGACTTTGCTCTGGAGCAAATATGAAGGCTGTCACATAAGGATGGCCTGTGCTAAAGATGAACCTGTCCTTACTCGCAATCATGTATACCTAGCTGTGTCAAAGTACGTATGTACATTTTTTTAGTGGTTTTAGTTTTACAAAGTATTTTCACATGTACTAACTAACTGTGCAGACTGATGGTAGAATTGTTTCCTGCCTGGGAAGCAGCTTAGAAATGACAGTACATTCTGATATTTTCTAACTATAACCTTTTCTCATACCAGGGTCTGTCTCAGCTTCCTCATTTCTCCTTCCTGCTGCTCTTCCCACACCATTCTCCATGCACTTCCAGACGAGCTTGTCTCAAGTATTGCTTTATCTTTTGTTCACACCAATGCCAAAAGTAAGGCTTAAAGTCCCATTTTTTCCTGCCCTGTATATTCCATTAACACTTTCCCACTGATTTTAGCTAACAATCTTTTCCTGAATGCTTTTTATTCACCTCTCTCATTTTGTCTCTAGATTGTATTGTAACAAGCTTTGACTAGTGCCACAAATTCTATAACAGTAGGAAGTGAGTCTAAAACTTTCAGAGGCACCATATGCTCATGTGCACTCTGGAAGTTGCCCTGATGGGCCACCAGCTCCAGAATGGGAGATTTGTGCCAGACCTTGGCTTACTATAATGTGGCAGATTTGAGTCGTCCCCTCTTTTGGAAGTAGGTGAATATAGTTACTCTTGATGTTAATTTCCATCACGTCCTCTTTTTGAGCAGGCTATAAGTGTGTCCCTCTATTTGAGAACACCTTAAATAGAGGTATTCAAAAATAAAATACTCAGCAGAGAATTACACATTTTAAGAGATTTTTTAAAAATAACAGTTTAGCCACTTCTTTCATAGACAGTTCTAAACTCAGATCACTCAAAACAAATAGAGAATTGTCTTTAAAATACATAGATTAGGGATTTCACAACTCTGTAACATATTTTTTTTTTAAAGTTTTCAATGATCTCAGGAAGACAAACAACCTGATTAAAAAATAGGCAAAGGACCTGGAACAGACACTTCTCTAAAGATTACATGCAGATGGCCCATAGACATATGAAAAAATGCTCAACATTACTAATCCTCAGAAAAGTGCAAATTAAAACCACAATGAGATACCACCTCACACCTAGCAGAGTGGCTACCATCAATAAATCTATAACTTATTCATTGTCCTGGACAGCTGATTAAATTTGTTATTGTAGAATTTTACTGAAAAGCACAATCTTAACCTGCTAACACCCTGAGTGAGGAAACTGCCATAATATCCATTCTTTCTGAAAGAAATGAAAATGAAGCACTTTGGTTTAAATTTGGGAAGAGAAAGAAATGTTCTGTGTATGAAATTCTCATTGTTTTCCTCTAATTTTTTTTATTTTTAAAATCAGTTTGGATGTACTTTGGGGTTTATTATACTTTTCAAAAATTCAAATGAAAAGTTTATTACAATCATTGAGTTGATGTTTGAAATTTCAATGGAGACTTTTCCTATTTATTTTTGTCAGAATGATGTTATTCTCCACAACAAGTTGACATGTTCTTACCTAGATCAGAACAGTGTACAACTCTTGAGTAGCACTGGCATCCAAACGGACAGATTGGAAACAGATTGAATGGGAAGAAAGGGTTAATTGACTCTCTGGTTGGAAAAAGAGAGTTGTCAGCATCAGCATCACCTTCATCTTCCATGTCCTTCAGCATCATATTCTTCAGCATCATGTACGAAGGGCGAAATAAGGGTTTGGCAGAGCACAAAGCCAAGAATACTAGGAGCACACACTCCTTCATGTTGTCTTGTGTCCTATGACTAAGTAGACATTGAAGATTAAATTAAGGGTTAAACATACAATTTCTGCAAATGTGTATTTCTCAGAGCTGGTAAAAGTACAATGAAATGTCATTCTTACCATTGCTAGTGTAAGAGTAAATTTATAAAACATTTTGGAAAGCAGTTTAGCAGTATGCATTAGAAGCTTTAAAAAGATCTTTGTTTTTCATGTAGTAATTACTTTTTAGAATCTAGTCTCAGGAAATAATCCTAATGTGTATAAAGATGTTCATCATAGAATTATATATGATAGCAAAAAGTTAAAGGTAATGCTGTGGTTAAGTGGAAATAGTAAAATAGGGTATATTCGTAAAATACTTTGTAACCCACAAGGTATTTGCATAGATGTTTAAAAATATGAAATGTTACTGTTTTTGAAATGAAAAACAAATATAAAAAATTCAGACATACCAAACAAACAAAGTCCCTGACCCAAATATACCTAATTGATTATAATTTCTGGGTAGTAGAACAATGAATAAGTTAAGAGTCTTTTTTTTTTTTTTTATAATGAGCAGTAAGTGCAGCCTTTATAGTTAGGAAACTAATAAATGTTTTTAAAAATAAAACCAGATCATCATACCTGGCTGTTTCCAAATCCTTCCATGGCCTTAATATCTATGTCACTTTCAAAGTAAAATCTTCATGTCCCTTTGGCACACATCCAGAAGTTTTCTTTAATGTAAAGTAAATCTCTCTCTTACTCCCCTCCCCAGCCTCAGTCTCAGAGTTGGTCATTTTTTCCACAGTGTCGTTTGATTTTCTTCCTCTAATCTGTTCCATTGTCTAATACCTGATCCAAACTATCTGAGGTCCAGAGTATTCTTTCTTACCCATCTTTCCACTGTGTACTGTTTGTTTGGTTTTATAGGGGGGATTTGTTTTTAGTTGTATTTTTTAAAGTCCACACAAAACTGGAATGTATGAGAGATAATCTTTTGAACATGGCTTTTTGTTAATCTGATTGTGGATATTCCCACAAGTTTGTTTACTTATCATAGTTTCTTAACTGTCACCTGTGAAACATACATTCTTGGTAATTTTTTAAAAATTAAAGCATTATGAAATCATCCAAAAGAGATTTATGCCTGTCTTCATTCACTCACCCAGATGTCCCTCAGCCACGTCACCCAGCAGTGCCATTGGCCTGCCATGCCTAAGCACGAGACAGCACCTTAGGCAGGAGTTGGCCCAGCCTTAGGAAGACCTGGCCCCCGCATCCTTGAATCATGCAAGCTGCTTAGACTTTCCCAGAACCCCGACATCAGCTTTAACATCTCTTTTTCTGGACTTAAGAATCAGAAGTGAATTAACTAAATTAAAACATTTATTTATATGAGGTGTGTCTTTTAATCACCAGAGAAAGGTTAGCATTAATTCTTAGAATTCTAAATAACAACATGAACATTTTTCCACCTGGGTGGCTGAATGTCACCAGCCCAATACATGAAGTTTCCCTGTTGTGCTAGGAAAGAGGAGATTATAGGATATGTCTGAGAATGGCAAAAGCTTTTTATATTTTAATAATTCTATTCTGAAATCCCATTTCAGAACTCTGCATTGGCTTGTGGAAATATCAATTAAGAATTTATTATAGATGCATCCCTTACATTAACCTGGAGGAATGGGATGTGCAAAGAGCTTCCGTGGCTTCCCTAAGACCACGTGACCAAAGAAAATTGGAACCCGAGTTAGAGTCCATTTTTCCCAACTCATTCTTTGTATTTTCTAATACAGCCCATGTGGGAACACTCTACTTTTATCCCAAAATCTAGTGGCCTCATAAGCACACTCTGTCATTTCTTTCTCTCCAGCCAGTCTAGACATTGTTTTCTGGTACATACCTGTACGGAAAGGGGCTCACATATAGCTTGAGTTGGGAGAATGGGAATGGGAGTAGTTATGTGGTCAGATTTGTATAGTACAGAGAGAGATTGTGCTAGCAGCTCAAAGCCCAGCAGCTTCTGTCAGCTATGCCAGAGAACAAGCAGGTTAGTATTCTGTATTCCTGGAATCCTGGCAGTTTGGGGCAACTGAGCTTCTTTTCCAATATCACTTTGTCTCTGGTACATTATTTCTGTTTCTTGGCTGCCTGCCTAACTTTATACATTATGTTTCTTGACCTTACTCTTCTTTGTATAAGGTCAAGAAATGCTTGGTCCCCAGTTTTTACCTTGACCCCCAAAACTCTCAGCTAATTCAGTTCTTAGTCCTTGAACCTAAACCAAAGCTTATCCCTGGTACCAATTTATTTTTTAACATTGTTCTGCATTTCAGCTATGTTTTCTGGGGCCATGACAGCCCTGACTTTTTCTGTCCTTGGCATAGAAGCTGTTGAATGAAATGCCATTTGAGATCCTGTCTCTGGTTTTGTTTGGGGTTGCTGGAGTTTTTCACTAGACATCTATCAGGTACTGCTGTGTACCAGACTGGTACTAGGATGTGAAATCTGTGAAGTAGAGCATATCTGGGCACTCATTCCTGTTCGGAAAACAAAGCCACAGCCCATAATGTGCTACTCTTTTTGTAAAAGTTCATACTTGGTCAGGTAAATTAATAGAAAAACTAAAAAATAAATGTCCAAGTTAGTAAATAGGACTAAACTGCAAGTAAACTGTGCTGTGTAACTGGTTTGATCAGCTTGGAGGAATCTCCAGATGTGTGGTTCTTAGAGTCTGAAAGTAAAATTTTCACAAGTCTGTCTACTCTTCATAGCCTTAGCTTACTCTTTGAGATCATTAGAAATAAAGACATCTATATAAAAAAAGTATACACACATGTGAAAAGAAGATTGAAATAGAATACACAAACCTATTAAAGAGGGGTAGTTAGATTATGAGTGAAGAATTATGTTGCTTTCTAAATATTTTAATATTAGCCTGCAAACAAATAGGCCTCCTATTTGCTTTGGTTCTCCCTGTATTTTGGGCTTTTTCTACTACTTCTACAGCGTGAGACATTTAGTGCAATTAAAAGTTTTTCACATACTGTTCCCCCAAAAGTCCAATAACAGTGCTCATCTGGGAAGTTGTTTCCCATGGAAACTGGGACTTTAATTTTTTGAGGCCTAACCCCATTTACTGTAATCCCTGGGAGATGAAGAGTTTGATAAAAACAAACAAAAAAACTGTTTGAGTTGGTGGCTGTTTAAGTTTCAGTATTTTCTTATAGAAACTTAAGAGGTTGAAGGGTTATAGTTTCCCAGTCTAGACCAGAAAAATCTATTTAGCACCTATATATATGAAAATACACACCTACCAAAAAACCATAGAGCTTTTAAAAATACATGTAAGAGGAATGTGTTAGCCAAAGTGGGAAAAAAAACAGGAACACATAGGCATTCCCTGTGGCCTGGCAGACAGGGACTTCCCTTCAGTTCTGCAAACCCTACCTTCCTTTCTCTTCCTGCTGTAGTCATGTTGCCCTGTAACCTAGGAGAACCTGGGAATGGGGTGCAGGCTAGGATGAGGAACAGAGCAGGTAACACATAGAGGAGCAGAGCTGGAGGACCCAGACAAGCCAGTCACACAGATGACCGGGAGGAAAGAAACTGTGTGTTTTGGGGCAGGGTTGTTTCTCTTCCATATCCCCTCCTCCTGACTAGCTCACCCGTGGGGTCAGGAGGCTCCTCCCTTCCTTTCTTTCTTCCATACTCTCCTTTCTTACACTAAATAGTTAGGTGAGACCCTCCCTGCCTTAGATGAGGTGGAGACTCTGGCCTGCTGATTAGACAGTGGCACATATGTGGTAGTTAGGAAGCTTTCCAGTTGATGGCTGGTGGGGGCAGTGACCTGTCATGCCTTCTGAGGCCCTTAGTGAGTGAGACCTGTGGAAGCAGGAAATGTCATCTAGTTGGAACTTCCTTCTAGTGTTGGAGGTTCCTCCAGAACACTCTGGACCAGATAGTGTGTTCACTGCTTGCTTGACTCTAGTGAGAGAAATCAGGGAGCATACCTCATGGAGAGGCATCCAGTTTCCATTGTTGTCCATCTGTGGTTGATAGGAAATTCTTTATATTGAAACCAAAAATGCCTTCTGGTATATTCATCTGTCTTTACTAGTTCTGTCTTCTATTAGCCATGTAAAATTAATCTTATATTTTTTTATTCTCATATTCTGGTTACTTGAAAAGAGAAGTCAGACGAAACTTGATTTCACGAGGAACTCAACATTTACGCCCTTGATCTGAGATGCTAAAGCCTTTATAAAGTACACGAGATTATAGACCCCAAACCTTACCTTATTTTATTTTAGCAATTTTTTTATCAGTAGAAAAATATTGGAATGTCCAGAAGAGAATACTATATAGTAATGGGTCTTTCCTTATTTTCAGAAAGAATATAAAGAATAATAGTTCTCATTTAAAATGATGTGACTTTTAGGTGTTTGTCTTATTTTAAATTTTGAGTGTATTAATATACACTCAAGTTCTTACTTGATTAATTTTGGCAGTATTTAAATCTTGGTCTCAGGAAGACTCAGTATTTTCCCAGTTTAGACCAGTGTTGCCGAAGGTTTTTACTCATGGAAAGATGTGGATTTTGGTTTCAAGTTTCTCTTCATCAGAATAATATTTGGAATATTATTTTGATACTAATGCTGTTATTGATTGAACCATGGCACATTGGAGACTTTTCTTCCATTGCCCTCTTTGACATCCTAAGAAGCCAGTCTCCTCACTCCTGCACTGTCTGTACGGCCACCTCCCAAGTCCTCATCCCACAGTGACTTCCAGATAGTAGTAGCCAAATTGTCCTCAGATAGCACAGGGTAAGAAGTTTGCCCTGTTTGTTTTCAGGACTGGAAATGAGGCGAGGAAGTGTCTTTCTGAATTTGTACAAGCTCCTGTTTTCCACTTCAACATTCCACAAACTTAGAGTGGAAAATTTATCTAACTGAAATGGTATTTCCTCTTAGACACTATTATTAAGAAAATAAGTCACTGTGCTTATAACTCCTGTGTTTGGCAACATTTCCCTTTGGCTGAAATATTTCTATCAGTTCTCAAGTGCCAGTATGTTTCAGTATATAAATATTATATAACATACTCTGTGCATTCATAGATGGAATCTAGACTAAATTCAGGTGTAATCAAGGCAGAGCCTTATAAGGGAACAAGTAAGGTTAACATCCAAGCATGCATTTGGAAACTTATTCACAGTACCTTTTGGTCATGGAAACATACTTTTATAGACTATACTTTTCTTAAAGAAATAATTAACTTTATCTTAGAAGTATAAATAGCATCTCAATAAAGAACTTGCTGGCTGCTTTTCCTTTTATATCAGTTTTGTCCTTCATCAGTTTTTCAGTGCATCTAGCAACATAGCTGCTGTCTTAAAAAGCAAAAATTCCTACCTCTTCATTTTTCTGCTGTTTCCTATAGTGCCTTAAGACTTTTGCTTATAAAAGTAATCTCTCTTGCCTCAAATCCCAGATCAGATATCAAATATTCCTTTTTAATATTTTTTAATAAGCAGTAGTTAGTTGTAATAGAAAATTGCAGTCCTGTCATCTGCCCATCACTATACAATATTGCTAAATATCAAAAACAAACAAGATAAAAAGATACTTTCACATATATGTGCACTTTTGATTTATTTTTATTTCTTTTTTTAAACAGTGATTCTCAGTAGGATTAACTTTAGAAAGTACTTTATTTTGAGAGACATATAGAACCCTAAAGCTTCTTTATGACTTAATTCTACACATGTGGCCACAGTTCATGGCCACCACACATCTGATAGATGAACAAGAAAGAATGCTCTACTCTATTCATATTAGGAGGGAGTAGAATATCAAATACATTCCTTAGTCTTTTAAAATCTGAGATTTAATAAAAATTTTACTTTGGGATGACACAAAGGAAATTTTTGTTTTAAATTCAGACTTTATGGATTTTGTGAAAAGAAGTTCCTAATTTTTTATATTGAATAGAGAGCTAAACACTTGCTGAGCATTACTCTTTCTTGGCATTATATGGCTTCCATTTTAACTGGGCAGTGCCATTTCATTACAGAAGAATAAGAAAGACATTTATCAAGGGGAAATAGGAATATTCAAATGTAAGTGAAATGACATTTGAATATATATATTTAAAAATATATTAGAAAATAATCATAGTTTTACATTTCAAAAGAATTATTTACTGTTTAATTTAATGTATTTGTGATATTCTCCTACTTTCTAATCATTAGTTATTAAGGTAATATTATTTTCCTAAAAGAAGATCCAGATGTTTGCTTAAATGATTTGTTGAGTCAGTGATGTGAACATTGTTGGTGAAGCATAATGACAGGCTTTCATTTAGCTGTAAAAACAGTCACAATTATATTGAAAGTAAATTCATTATATGTAAAACATAAAAAGCTGTATTAACTTCAGATTGATATGTAATTAAGTACTGATTTTTAAAGAAATTATACAGATTAACTTTAAACTTTATCATATAATTTACAAACATTTAACAATACTAATGTGTCTATAATATTAACTATAAAATAATTGTATACTGGCACATGAAAAAAATACATGAAAACATACCTTGTAAGAAGAGAATAAGCCCTCTTGAAAGTAGAATTTTCCACCATGTACTGTTTATCTGTAATGTAAATATTCTCAGGTACTTTTTAAGAAGAAAAGACAAAGTGTTACATTTAAAAGAAAACCCTTCAGCAGAGCCTTGTGTGGCTGTACCCTGGGTGACACTGGAATAAGCTGCTTCTACAGATTAGCCCATGTTAGTACTGAGAAGCAAGATTAAAACTTGTTGCTGCTCATGTGTTTTTCATCACTGTTTGTATTGTAGCCAAGACTTCTAGCTAAACTCTAGACGTCTACTGGAAGATTCTGAAGAAAAAAAGTGTTTAATAATACATGGCAGCTGGCCATTGAAAATACAGTGATAGTCATTCAAGAAATACCTGATTTGAAAAAACACTTCATGAAATTCTTAAATGAATGAATACTGATCAATTATAAACTTAAAAAGTATTTACCTTATATAGACCAACAAAATACTTATCATTCTTAGTAAAGTATATAAACATTATTGAAGTATAAACCCAAACTCCAGAAGTATCGGAGACAGGAGCCATGCTGTTGTTTTCTTCTGGTGACTAAAGCTATTACATAAAGCATGCTTCTCAGTATTTTCTTTCAAAACTTTTAGACCTGCTCTAGGCATGGCAGGGGAGCTGCTGACCAGACCCGATGTAATGCCCCAGGTCTCTCAGCCTATATGCCATGATACAGGCATAGACACCTGAATGCAGGTGACATCTGCTTGGACTTTCCCTTTTCAAGAGAATATTAGCTGTGACCACACAGTTTTTAGGGAGGACTCAGGAGCAGAAAGACACCATTATCTGAGAAGAAAGTCGTTGTTAGCATACCCTTAGCCACTTACTCCTGAGAGAATGCCCAATTCCTACATCAAATGAGACATCGTCCTTCGAGAGAGAACATTTTCCTAAGTCTGGTGAGAAAGACTGACTAATGCTAGGTGATGCCAGTGGGTCTCCGGATTTTCAGATGTTGGGGCCAGCCTCTTTGCAGAGTGTATTTCCAGTCAGCAGGGTTTATTGTTTCCTGACGTAAAGATTCTGACTGTCCTTTCCCGCCTCCCAGAGAAATGGCAGCCACAACCATAGAGAGAGTACTGTGCCTCAAATGGGTGCGTGGCCAGCCCCCACCTAAATAAAATACCCCTCCTTGGAACTCAAGGTGGACAGTCTCCTATCCTGGGCCTGAAAAGCTTCAGGCCTGCAGCACCTGAAAGGTGGCAGTCCTCCTGTTTGGTTAGAACGCTCACATTCTCATTTATTCAGTTATGCTTAGTTCAAAACAAGGTATATGTGTTACCTTGATAAACTGGAACATCTTGAAAGTTGAACTGGATTTTATTAACCTGAGTTTCATCAGAGCAGCAGCTGTAAATGGAAAGCCCTTGGGAAAAATCACATTTGTCCTGCCCAATGTTTTCTTTCATTATTTAACTTTTAATTGAATTATATATTACAAAAATATGAACACATCACATGAACATACCTTTAGAAAAACCTGTGGTTTAGAAAAGTGAGGTTTTTCTAAAAGTATGTTCATATGATGTGGCAAATGTGATTTTTCCCTCACTTTAGAAAAACCTCACAAATAGTGAGGTAGTCTCTCTCCTCTCCTTACTTGTGAGCCCTGAGCTTGTCTTCCTCCAGCATCAATTAATTTTCACAAACTAAACTAAATCTCTGTGCTCCCAGAGCCCTCTACATAATCGCTCTCTCCAGAGGGGACCCTGCCTGTCCTCAATCACTATAGCCTATTTTCTGAACTTCACATAAATGAATCATTCTTACAGTACATTCTCTTTTGTATCTGGCTTTCTTCATTCACCCTTATGTTTTTGAGATCCATCTAAGTCCTTGTGGTTAACAATAATTTATTCATTTTCATTATTGTATGATATTCTGTTAATGAATATGCCACAGATTATATATTTTATATATAGTCAACCTGGTTCATTCCCATTTGTAGCAGAACTATGCACATTCAAACATTCTTTTTTTAAATATATTTTTAATATATTTTACTGATTATGCTATTACAGTTGTCCCATTTTCCCCCCTTCACTCCCCTCCACCCTGTATACCCTCTCCCACCCACATTCCCCCCTTTAGTTCATGTCCATGTGTCATACTTGCAAGTTCTTTAGCTTCTACATTTCCCATACTATCCTTACCCTCCCCCTATTTTCAACCTACAATCTATGCTACTTATTCTCTGTACCTTTTCCCCCTCTCTCCTCCTCCCACTCTCCTGTTGCTAACCCTCCATATGATCTCCATTTCTGTGGTTCTGTTCCTGTTCTAGTTGTTTGCTTAGTTTCTTTTGGTTTTGCTTTAGGTGTGGTTGTTAATAATTGTGTGTTTGCTGTCCTTTTACTATACATGTCTTTTCTTTATCTTCTTTTCTTAGATAAGTCCCTTTAACATTTCCTAAAATAAGGGCTTGGTGATAATGAACTCCTTTAACTTGACCTTATCTGAGAAGCACTTTATCTGCCCTTCCATTCTAAATGAAAGCTTTGCTGGATAGAGTAATCTGGGATATAGGTCCTTGTTTTTCATGACTTGGAATATTTCTTTCCAGCCCCTTCTTGCCTGTAAGGTCCCTTTTGAGAAATCAGCTGACAGTCTGATGGGAACTCCTTTGTAGGTGACTGTCCCCTTATCTCTTGCTGCTTCTACGATTCTCTCCTTCATTTTTACCTTGGCTAATGTAATTATGATGTGCCTTGGTGTGTTTCTTTTTGGGTCCAACTTCTTTGGGGCTCTCTGAGCTTCCTGGATTTCCTGGAAGTCTATTTCCTTTGCCAGAATGGGGAAAGTTCTCCTTTATTATTTGTTCAAATATGTGTTCAATCTGTTGCTTTTCCTCTTCCCCTTCTGGTACCCCTATAATTCGGATGTTGGAATATTTAAAGATGTCCTGGAGGTTCCTAAGCTTCTCCTCATTTTTTTTTGAATTCTTATTTCTTCATTCTTTTCTGCTTGATTGTTTTTTTCTTCCTTCTGGTCCACTCTATTGTTTTGAGTCCCAGTTTCCTTCCTATCACTGTTGGTTCTCCGTGCATCTTCCTTCATCTCTTTTGTGGTAACCTGCATTTGTTCATCTAATTTGGGACCCAAATCAACCAATTCTGTGAGCTTCCTGATCACCAGTGTTTTGAACTGTGCATCTGATAGGTTCGCTATTTCTTGGTCGCTCAAAAGGATGAGTTCTGGAGCACTGATTTGTTCTTCTATTTGAGCCATCGCTCTCTCTTTTTTTTTCCTGGTCTGGTCACTCTTGTTATGGTGAGGGGCAGAGCCTTAGGTGTTCACCGGGGCTGGGCACCCCAGTCACTAGATTGTGACGTTGTTCTTGGGGGCAGGTGGGAACAATGGAGGCAGCCCCACTCTCCTGGGATCTCAGTCCCTTCCCTGGGATCCTGGGCTGCGCACTCTGCCCTGGTCCACAATCACAGCCTCACTGGGTCCTCCACTTGCCGCTTGCAAACTCAGGGTCCACCCTCTGTGCTCCCTGATGGCTTACTCGCTCCTAGTTGCCTTAGGCGCCCAGCTCTCCCCACACTCCGCGTGCTGCGACCCGCGCTCGTCTCCGTCCCTCCTACCGGTCTGGATGAATGGATCTACTTCAACTTCTTGGCTGTCCGACTTCCATTCAGATAAATTCTCTGTCAGTTCTGGGTGTTATTCTGCCTCTAAATTGTTGTCGTTCCAATCTTGGTTGTGCGTGGAGGTATGGTGCGTCCACCTATGCCTCCATCTTGCCGGAAGTCCCAAACATTCTTTATTGTCTGATGCTCATGTATGAATTTTTGTTAGGCTCAAATTGTTGTATTTAAAAACTATGAGGTTAATATTGGAGAATTAGTTTTACTACATCAAATAATACTGCTAGGAATCATAAATAAGCAGCACATTATTACATGGTAAACAAGAAAATAAATTACAAAACTGAAAAAGCAATATTCTTTGTACTACCATTTTATGAACAGAGACATGGATTGCTATAAAAGGAGCTTCAAGACAGATTTCTTGCATGGCTTGATATATTTCAGCCATGTTAAGATAAAAATAAATTGCTTAAGCCAAGCTCATGTATAATCTCTAAGACCCATTCCTGACTACCTCCTACTTTAGAAATGGAGTGGTCCAAACCCTAACAAGTGAGAACTGGAAAATACCTTAGAAATCATCTTGTTCAAATTAAGAATCCCATGAGTAACGATTAGGAATGAATGTGGCCACATTGATGTCTTTCCGAGCTCGGGTACCACTCAGGTGATCCAGTTTTGTGGTGTTCAGCAGCCATTTTTGTGCCTCACCACTTTTTCTGCCCTCACCTTCTCAGTACATTGCAGAGGATTATTAATGGTATCATCTAGTAGTAGCTACAAGGAATCTATTGGTTCATCCTTTCATTCAGTGAATTGTATAAGTGCTATGGAGCAAAGCCAGGTTGGGGGGAAGGGAGTGATCAGTCACTAGAGAAGCTCTGAGGGATGCATGGGAGAGTGCCTTGCAAAGAAATACCTAGTTTAAGAGTGCCCTAGACCATTGAATTCTAGGATATAAGAGATGTATGTTCTTTATACATAACATAAAGGTTGTATATAATAGGCATTCACAAGACTTCTGAAAGGAATGGATGGTTGTGATTTCATGGTTTTGAATGTTCAGGTGTCCCTGATAGTGGACTAGGTTCTGTGGTTTATAATGAATTGCCTTTATACTGTATGTCATGACCCTTGGGCAGTATTTAGCCTACAGATGTGTTTTCTTTGGAGCATATATTATTTCTTAAAAAGCAGGAAATTTTATATTAAATCAACATTTACAGAATATCTTTAAAAATCAATCTGACAAAGTCAGCTCTTAATTCCTGTGCAGTTCCAACAATTGGCTAAGCTCACAGCAACCTCCTTCAAATGGGCTTCTTGTCCCTGGTTTTGGGCTTCTTCTCTACCCTATGTGCTGTTGAGGACTTGCTTCTGTGTCATGGAGGCGGAGGGAGATTTCTCTCTGAAAATAAATTTATGTCATAAATTGTCATCTAAAATGAATTAAGTTTATGAAAATCAAAGGACTTACACAGTTTAGTTTATAATATTGTGTGGGTGTCAAATATTTTTAAATAATGCCTTAAAACTCAATTTGTTTTGAAGAATAGGTGCAAGTAGTGGTTTTGTTTTAAATCAATTTCCCAGTACTTTCCACTGAAAAGAGTTGAAAACAGAGAGTGCATCTAAGTTCCAGATATGCATTTTTAGGGATCATTTCCTACTAGAGGTACCAGGTAAGGGCCAGGAAAGTCTGAGGTGTGCCTGAAACATCTCGTACCAATAGGCATGAAACTGTACAGAAATTACTGTGGATGTGTGAACAGAACATAGAAACCAGTGTGAAGGTAGTTTGAGCATCTTAGAAAGAATAAGGGTGGGAATGAATTGTATAATGGATGAAATGAAAAATCTTTTCTATATAGTAACAGAGGTAAGAGTGTCAAAAGAGTCAGAGCTTCTCCTGTAGAATGCCGACTAATGAGTACAGAAGGAATCTTAGAGTTAAAAAAGCAGTACTGTGAAACCTCGAATATAGTGATTGATTTAGGCAGAGATAATGGAAGATAAAACCGCTAAGTAAAAGATTATTGGATGGCAAAATATTCAAACAGATTAAAAAATCTTACCTTACAGCCCTGGCCAGTGTAGCTCAATTGGTCGGAGTATCATCCTGTATACCAAAATGTTGCAAGTCCAGTCCCTGGTCAGGACACATACCTAGGTTGTGGCAACTGATCTACGTATCTTTCTCACTTTCACATCAATGTTTCTCTCTCCCTCTCTCCACACCCAACCCCCACCCCCCTTCCTCTCTCTCAAATTAGTAAACATATTCTTGGGTAAGAGTTTTTAAAAAAGAGATTCATAGAGAAGATTCATAGGGAAGTGATATGTTATACTATATGCAACTTACATTCCAGTGGAACTGTTCTCTGCAAATACAGTCTAACCTTGGTTCTTGAACATCTTGGTTTTCGAACAATTTTGTTCTCAACCAAGTTGTTCACAGAAAAAATGTCTTCATCGTCTAACAGAACTTTGAGTCTAAATCTCTACCCCTCTCTACCCCTCAACCCTAGTATGCTGATATCTTTATGATTGGTTACGTGTCTCTCAGGCAACAACCACATGAGATTCAGTTTTCAAAGAAATTGCTCCTCGAATAGTTTTCTGGAACAAATTAAGTTTGAGAACCGAGGTTCCATTGTATTATGTGTGGGGGTAGATAGATAGATGATAGATAGATAGATAGATAGATAGATATGGATATAGAAAGAAGGAGATTAAGTGAATGTGAAAAAATATTAATTGGTGAATGTAGATGAAGAGTATATAGATATTCATTGTATTCTTTTAACTTTTCTACGGCCTTAAAAGTGTTTCTAAATAAATGGGGGAATAAATGCTAAGTGAGGGAAATAAGGCCATTTGCCTTAATTTTAACTCTTTGATTTATCCTTAATTCTAGTTAAATATTTACATGTAAAATTTACTTTCAGTTAATTAAGGAGTTACCCAGAAGGCATTTTTAACCTAGGTTACATGAATACCTAGAGGATTTTGGAAAGGTTATATGAAATTTTTGATATACATGCAAAGTGTTTTTATGTGTTTGTTTTTTCTGTATAGAAGGTTCATCATAGTTTTCATCATATCATCAAAGGAGTTAATCCTTCAAATAGTTAATAACTATTGCCCTTTAATAGTTTTACAATTTATAGTGCATTCTGTATTCTGAGTATCAGAATACTAGTTAAATTTGCATATCAGTGCATATTTAAGTTTAGTAATTGTGAGCATAATCTCAACTTACTCAAAACAAATGAATGCTCATCAGATTCTAACTTACAAAAATTTTGCTTTTATCGGCTGATAGTTTAATGTGAGTTTATTTGACCACAGACATTCTGTTTCTTAGGAACACGCAATGACATTTTAATGACATGATGTATTTCTTTTTCAAACTAATATATATTTAGTGCAGTCACATGTCATTTTTAATACAAATTGCTTTCCCTTGTTTGAACTCACATTTTTCACACTTTGTGCAAAGGAAAAATATTCTAGACTATAAGTTTTTATTCATGTTCATGTAGAAAAAGAAAGAACTTTAAAGCAGAACTAGTCATGCTTTTATTTCTTAGTTGTGTGATCACTAAGCTCTGTTTACCAAGTCAAAACATTCACTTCTCTGCAAATAATTGTGTGACAGAACAAATTTCAGCATGGCTTGTTTGTTCCTGCTCAGTATGTTGAAGAAGACACATGAGTAATAGGTTAGAATATGCTGAACTGTTGTTTAAGATACATTGGATTGAATGTGCACTGACAAGTATGTACAGTATTTATGGTATATTTTAGTCTTTCTGGAAAAAAAAATTAAATGCCTGTGGATCTGTTGGATTAGGTTCAGTCACAGGGGCAGTAATGAAATAATTAAACTCCCCAGGAAAAGCATCTGCCCAGAGCATGCTGCACCTGGCTACAAAGCAAGAAAGCCAAGGCTCACTCTATCCCTATACATTCCCATGGGTTATTTTGGAAGTAGGAATTGATCTGCAGAGCAGGTTTATTGACCAAATACTCTTCTAGTTTAGCTGGCTATCTTTATTTCTTAATGTTTTAAAAATCCTCATCTGAATACATGGTTTTATGATTATGGGGAGGGAGGGAAGAAAGGAAAGAGAGAGGCAGAGAGAAAAAGAAGAGAAACATTGATCAGTTACCTCCCAAATGTGCCCCAACTGAGGAATGAAACATGCAAAGTAGGTATTCACCCTGACTGTCAATCAAACACGCAACCTTTTGGTGTACTGGACAACACTCCAATCAACTATGCCACCCGGCCAGGTTTATCTGGCTACCTTAAATACAGTTTTTAACCTGTGTTAGGTGTTGAAAGTAATCACATTTATTATAAGTCAGATTCATTTTTCTTTCTAATCAGGATTTTTTTAAATCTGCATTTTTTCTTTCTAATAATCAGGATTTTTAAAAATCTGTCAATGTCCATGACAGGAAGTAGTTCAGACTCTGTGTCCTAGTTTCACTTTGCATTTATGGAGCCCCTGCTGGAGCACATTTTACTCCGGTTCACCCTGCTCTGTGCGATGGGTTGCTTGGGATCTCAGTGGAGCCTGGCCCTCTGCAGAGAGTGTTTGCTGACCCTGTCTTAGTGTGAAAGGCCCACTTATTTTCCCGCTGTATTTCACAATTTGAGAAATCAGTTTACTTGAGTAATTAATATCTGCCATGATAAGAGGCCTGGTAGCCTTGAGCAAGTCATTGTACCTTTCTGCCTGCTGGTTTCCCAGCACCTGTCAATGAAGTGGACACTCACCTTATCTAACATTCATTCCCTGCCTAGCGGTGTCATGGACATCACCTCATTTAACCTTCCCGGCAACATTGCGAGATAGGTGTTGTTCCCCCCAATTCAATGGATGACTAACTGGAAATCAGAGTCTATCAACCTTGGCCAAGGCCACAGCTAGTAAGGATTCCAATTCAGAACCACAATACTCACTCTTGTTTAGAAGTGGTCAGAAACTACTGACTCTTTTCATGGATACTTTTACTATTTTTTCATTTTAAGCTGACCAGGTATCTGATTTCACATTCAACTATGGACAGAGGAATAGTTGTCATCATCAGTCTGTAAATACTTCTCCTATGAGGAAACTTTCTGTTTTCTAAATAAGGGAAAGTAGTGGAATAGATATCATACAGGGTTTTGCTTGGCCCTTTGAGGTTTCACTTTAACAGCAGAATCTCAGTATTATATTCTTCTATGTCAGCATCTGTGATCCTAGTAATCTATGGTATGTTTAAATGATGGGTTTGGAAAACATAGTCAGTGTTTTAGCATAATGTTGCTATTGTGCAGAACAATGAGTTCATTCCCAAGTATTGACCAGTTGTCAAAACATGACTTAATTGTTTATAAAATATGATCTGTGCTTTCTGATCATACCTGATGGAGGTATTAATAAGAGAAATTATCCCTTAATAATTTTATGACTATATAAATCCTTTTCAGTTCCATTTTTTACTTTCACTTTAGAAATCCTTAAAATTTACAGATTCCTTTTTGTTTTGATGAGGAGCAGTGTTAACATCAACTTCAGCCAACCTATAAATTGATTCTGTTTAAACTAGGGCATCACCAGCCATTTTAGCACCTACTTCATACACAGAATACAGTGACCCAAGAAATTAATCTAAGTTTTACAATCTTTTGGGAGAAACAAGATACAGCAGGTCCTCAAATAATGTCCTTTCATTCAATGTTGTTTTGTTACAATGTTGATGAGATTGTGTAGAAACTTAACTCATTTATATAATTTAGCCTATGATAAAATTGGTTTTGTTATACATAGTTTAAAGTCACAGAACTCGTCAACTGTATTAGTGAGGACTTACTGTCTACCTCCTACCTGTCTATTGCGCAACACCCCACATATACAAAGAAACAATCCGTATAGACCTAACTCATAATATCAGATCTGTCTGTCACCAGAGTGGTGGCACATACACTGAATACCAAGGAGAGAGGGGCACTTCCCCAGGAGCCCGTCTTCTAGGCACAGCTTGTCTTGTGCCCTGGGAACCCTCTGTGAGGCCAGACCACAGCTCAGGTCAGGTGGAAACTTGCAGTGCACTTGGCTGCTTCACTCCCCTTGACATTGGAGGCTGATGACCATTAGAGTCCAGCTCTCCTGTCCTTCTCTTTAAATGCCCCTCAGTAATATCCTTGCCTGTGGATTCCACTCCAGTTGCACACATTTCTGCCTTTCCTACTCCTCCCGTCCTCCTGACTGAAATCCATGGCAACTCCCCAACTTGAGCATAATCAATCTTCCTCAAACTGTGCCTTTCTGTCAGCATCTCAGCATCATCACTGAGACTGAGAGCAGTTCTCTTGAGTTCCCTTCTCTTCTACCCACAGGTATTTCTTTTGAAGTCTCTGTCATACCTGTTTTGTTTTTTCTTTACCTATAAACAACATACCTGTCATCTCTATTTTTTTAATATATTTTATTGATTGTGCTACTGCAGTTGTCCCATTTTTCCGCCTTTATTCCCCTCGGCCCTGCACACTTCCTCCCACCCGAATTCCCCCCCTTTAGTTCATGTCCATGGGTCATACATATAAATTTGATATCTAAATGATAGCTTTTCTGGATTGAGTCATCTTGGATGTAGGTCCTTGCCTTTCATGACTTTGAATACTTCTTTCCAGCCCCTTTTGCCTGCAAGATTTCTTTTGAGAAATCAGCTGATAGTCTAATGGGCACTCCTTTGTCGGTAATTGTCTCCTTTTCTCTTGCTGCTTTTATGACTCCTTATCTTGAATCTTGGGTAATGTAATTAAGATGTGTCTTGGTGTGTTCCTCCCTGGATACAACTTCTTTGGGACTCTCTGAGCTCCCTGGACTTTCTGGGAGTCTATTTCCTTTCCCAGATTGGGGAAGTTCTCCATTATTTTTTCAAATATGTTTTTAATTTCTTGGTCTTCCTCTTCTGGCACTCCTATGTTGTGTCGGATGTTGGAACGTTTAAAGATGTCCTGGAGGTTCCTAAGCCTCTCCTCATTTTTTTGAATTCTTGTTTCTTCATTCTGTTCTGGTTGAATGTTTATTTCTTCCTTCTGCTCCAAACCCTTGAATTGAGTCCCGGTTTCCTTCCCATCACTGTTGGTTCCCTGTACATTTTCCTTTATCTCACTTTTCATAACCTTCATTTTTTCCTCTAATTTGCAACCACATTCAACCCTTTGTGTGAGCATCGCAATTAGCAGTGTTTTGAACTGTGCATCTGATAGATTGCCTATCTCTTCAATGCTTAGTTGTATTTTTTGTGGGGCTTTGATCTCTTCTTTCATTTGGGCCATTTTTTTTGGTCTTGCATGACTGTTATATAGTAAGGGACGGAGCCTTATGTGTTCACTAGGCAGGGCAACCCACTTTGCTGTATTATCTGAGAGGATACAGTGCTGCTTGCTCTGCTCTCTGCCAGTTTTGAGTCACTTTCCCTGCTACCTGTAATCAAATTGGGCCCTCTAGTGCTGATTCCCAGGTGGGTGGGTTTGTGTACATTCTAGGACCCTGTGGGTCTCACTAATGAAGTCTCCTGTGAGGCTGGGAGTTTCTCCTGCTGCTGCCTCAACCCCCACAGGTGTTTTCAGTTAGAGGCTTTGAGGCTTTATTTCCCTGCACTGGAACCCTGGGTTGTGCAGTCTGTCTCACTCCCCATTTTGTCCCTCCTGGTTTATCTGCACACAATTGGGGGACCACCCAGGCCACAAGCTGCCTTGCCTGGAGTCCTCTCCACCCGACTCCTTGTCTCCGCCTCTCCTACCTGTCCGGATGCATGTTTCTTCTTTAACCCCTCGGTTGTTGGACTTCCATACAGTTCTATTTTCTGTCAGTTCTGTTTGCTTTTTATTTTTAAATTTGTTGTTGCCCTTCTTTTGGTTGTGCGAGGAGGCACAGTGTGTCTACCTACGCCTCCATCTTAGCCAGAAGTCCTGTTTCTACTTCTGCTTGTTCCTCCATTCATCTGTGCTGTGTGTGCCCCACGTACTGTTTCAAGATTGTTTCTGTGGTGCATTTTTTCCTTAAACAATTGCTTTCATGGCACATTTCTCCCTTCAGAGTTGACCATAATGCTCTGCATATCTTGTTACAGTAAGTCTGGTATCTCTTGACCTTCTAGGCCCCTCTGGCCTCTTCTTTCCTGCATTGTCTCTTAACCAGTGAACCTTACTCAGCAAGGCACACACCTCTCACTAATCATTCCCTCCCTCTCAACTGATCCCAAACCTATTTCAAGGCTCCAGTCAAGCCTGTTGATTTTTTCTTCTTCAAGCTACGTATGTGCATTATATGATTCAGTGCTAATTATTTCCTATATTATACCACAGGGTTCCTTTGTTACTCCTGATTTAAATTTGTCAAATTAGGAGAACTATTTTGTGTACAGCATACTGTACTATGCTTAACACAATATCTACCAGCAGTAAAAATTTAGGGTTTTATTCTTTAGTTATATAGCTATCATCTGGTTTTACAGAGTTATCTTAAGACAAACATTATAATTTATTAACACTTCCCAGTGAATTTAAAGGTTTATATTACATAGAATTGAACAGTTACTGGGATAGTCACATTCTGTGTGTGAATGGGATAGTCATCCTGACCTCACTGCCCTTAGAAATGTGCATTTGGATCAGAGGACACTGTGCATAGGCACCTTTCAACTAATGTATGGGTGGTGTTTTACATGTCCATTGAAAGCTGTTATTTTTTAAAAAGATATTAGTTTCAGGTATACAGCATAGTGGTTAGACAATCATATACTTTACAAAGTGTTCCCCCGGTATTTCCAATACCCACCTGGCACCATTCATAGTTATTACAATATTATTGACTATATTTCCTATGCTGTGCTTTACATCCCCATGACTGTTTTGTAACTATGAATATGTACTTCTCAATCCCTTCACCTTTTTCACCTAGTCCCTCAACCTCCTCTCCCCTGTGGCAATCATCAGTCTGTTGTGTTGTATGCATCTGTTTCTATTTTTTTGTTGTTGTTCATTTATATTGTTCTTCAGAGTCCACATGTAAATGAAATAATATATTTGTCTTTCTCTATTTTTCTTTCAACATTATACCTTTTAGGTCCATCCATGTTGTAGCAAATGAATTTTATTCTTTTTATGGCCGCACTTAGGTTGCTTCTAGATCTTCCTTGTTGTAAATAATGCTGCAAATGAACATAGGGTATATATATAGTCTTTCAAACTAATGTTTGGGGTTTTTTTGAATATGTACTCAGGAGTTGAATTGCTAAGTCATAAGACAGTTTTATTAATTTTTTCAAGGAAACTCCATACTGTTTTCCACAGTGGCTATACCAGTCTTCATTCCCACCAACAATGCATAAGGGTCCTCCTTTTTCCATGTTCTCACAACACTTGTTTGTTGATATATTGAAGATAGCCATTCTGACAGGTGTGAAATAATATTTCATTGTGGTTTTAATTTGCATTTCTCTGATGATTAGTGATATTGAGAATACTTATATATGTCTATAGGCCATCTGTAGGTACTCTTTGGAGAAGTGTCTGTTGAGGTCCTTTGCCCATTTTTTAGTTGGATTGTTGGGTTTTTGGGTGTTGAATTGTAAGAATTCTTTATAAATTTAAGACATTAACTATTTATCAGTTTTATCACTGGTGAATATATTCTCCAATTCATTGAGTTGTCTTTTCATTTTGTTTATGGTTTTCTTTGCTATGCAAAAACTTTGTATTTTGATGTAATCCCATTTGTTTTTTATTTTCTTTTGTAGTCCTTGCCTGAGGAGATATATTAGAAAAAATATTAATAAGAGAAAGGTCAGAGATTCTAATGCCAGTGTTTTCTTCTACAAGTTTTAATTTTTTGAGTCTTACATTTAAGTTTTAAATCCATTTAGAGTTTATTCTTACATATTACATAAGAAAGTGGTCCAGTTTCACTTTTTTGCATCTATCTGTCTAGTTTTCCCAATACAATTTATTGAACAGACTGCCTTTACCACATTGTATGTTCTTGCTTCAAGAACAGGCCTTTTGCTTCCTTGGTTTTATTGCAATTTTAAATGAGATTGTCTACTTAATTTTTCTTTCTGCTAGTTTATTATTGGTGCATAAAATGCAATTGATTTGTGGATATTTACTTTGTATCCTGTTACTTTCTAAATTTACCCGTTCTAGTAATTTTTTTGATGGAATCTTTAGGACTCTCTACATGTAATATGTCATCTGCAAACAATGACAGTTTTACTTTCCAATTTGGATGTTTTTTGTTTCTTCTTGCCTCATTGCTGTGGTTATGACTTCCAGTACTATGTTGAATAGAGTGGTGAGAGTTTACATCCCTGTCTTGTTCCTGATATTAAAGAAAATGCTTTAGGTTTTCCCCATTGAGTATGATATTGACGGTGAGTTTGTCACATGGCCTTTATTATATCGAGATATGTTCCCTCTGTTTCCACTTTGCCAAGAGTTTGGATACTGGATTTGTCATGCTTTTTCTGCATCTTTTGAGACAAAAATATGATTTTTATCTTTCATTTTGTTTACACGGTCTATCATGTAAATTGATTTGCAGGTTTTATATTAACCTTGCATCCCAGGAATAAATCCCACTTGATCATGGCGTATGACAGTTTTAATGAATTGCTAGACTTGGTTTGCTAGTATTTTGTTAAGGATTTTTGCATCTATGTTCATCAAGGATATTGGCCTTTAATTTATTTATTTGTAGTGTTTTTATCTGGTTGTGGAATTAGGATAATGCTGGTCTTGTAAAAAGAGCTTGCAAAGTCGTCCCTTCTTTTGAATTTTTTTGGAATAGTTTGAGAAGGATAGGCGTTAATGCTTAAATGTTTGATTAAATTTGCCTGTGAAGCCATCCAGTCCAGTCTTTTGTTTTCTGGGAGTTTTTTTTTTTTTATTATTGCTTTGCTTTTATTAGTTATAATTGGTCTAATCAGGTTTCCTGATTCTTGCTGATTTGGTTTTGGAAGATTGTAAATTTATAGGAATTTATCCATTTGGGCCTGATGGTCTAATTTAATGACATGTAGCTGTTTGTAATTATTTTTCTTTAATGCTTTGTAATTCTGTGGTGTCAGTTATTACTTCTCTTTCATTTCTGATTGTATTTATTGGGTCCTCTCTCTTTTTTTCTTGATGAGTGTGGTTAAAGGTTTGTCAATCTCATTTATCTTTTCAAAGAATCAGTTCTTGGTTTCAGTCTTTTGTATTTTCTTTTAAACTCTATGTCACTTATTTCCTCTCTGATCTTAATTTCCTTCTACTCACTTTGGGCTTTATTAGTGCTTTTTTTAGTTACTTTAGGTGTAAGGTTACATTGTTTATTTGAGATATTTCTGGTTTCTTGAGATAGGCCTGTTAATTTCCCTATTAGGACTACTTTCACTGTGTGCCATAGATTTTGTGTTGTTGTGTTCCCATTTTTATTGGTGTCCAGGTATGTTTCGATTTCTCCCTTGTTCTCATTGCATAGTAACTTGTTTGTGTGTATTTCAGTTTTTTTCTTGTAATTGATTTCTAGTTTCACAGCAATGTGCTAAGAGAAGATGCTTGATACGATTTAAATCTTATATTTATTGAGACTTGTTTTGTCTCTTAATATGTGGTCTATCCTAAAAAAATGTTTCATGTGTACTTGAAAAGTATATATATTCTGCTGCTTTGGGGTGAAATGCTAAGAAGATATCCATTAGAACTCTCTGGTTTCATGTGTCATTTAGGGCCTTGTTGACTTTCTGTCTGAAAGATCCAGTGTTGTCAGTGCAGTGTTAAAATCCTCTGCTATGACTCAGTTACTGTTGATCTCTTCCTTTATGTCCATCAATATTTTCTTTATATTTAGGTGCTCCTATGTTGGGTATGTAAATGTTTGTTAGGGTTATATCTTCTCATTGGATTGCTCTCTTATCATTATGTAGTGTGTTTCTTTGTCTGTTACTATAGACTTTATTTTAAAGTCTATTTTTTCTAAGGGTTGTTGCTAGAACAACTTTTTAAAATTTCCGCGTGCATGAAAATTTTTTCATACCTTTACCTTTAGTCTGTGTGTGTGTTTCATTCTAAGGTGAGTCTTTAGTAGGTAGCATACATATGTGTCTTATTTTACTATCTATTCAGCCACTCTTTATCTTTTGATTGAAGCATTTCAGCCATTTACATTTAAAGTGTTTATTGATAGGTACATATTTATTGTCATTTTATTCTTTATTCTTTATAACTATATTCTTCTTTCTTTTTGTTTTTTTCTTATTGTTAAAGAAGTTCCTTTAACATTTCTTTTCCTGGCTGGTGTAGCTCAGTGGATTGAGTGCGGGCTGTGAACCAAAATTTCACAGGTTCGATTCCCAGTCAGGGTACATGCCTGGGTTGCAGGCCATGACCCCCAGCAACCACACATTGATGTTTCTCTCTCTCTCTCTATCTCCCTCCCTTCCCTCTCTAAAAATAAATAAATAAAATCTTTTAAAAGAACCATTTCTTTTTATACAGATTCAGTGGTAATGAACTCCTTTAGATTTTTCTTGTCTGGAATCTCTTAATTTCTCTTACAACTTTAAAATTATAGCATTTGTTGAGTAGAATCATCTTGCTTGTGGGTCCTTGCTTTTAATGTTTGAATATTTCATGCTAATTTCTCCTGAATTGAAATGTTTCTGTTGAGAAATCAGCTGACAGTCTAATGGGAGCTCCTGTGTAAATAACTAACTCCTTTTCACTTGCAGCTCTTAAGATTCTCTCTTTGTCTTTAATCTTGCCATTTTAATTATGTTGTGTTTTGGTGTAGGCCTCTTTGGGTTCTTCTTGTTTGGAACTCTCTGTGCTTTCTGGACTTGTCATTTTGCTTCACCTGGTTAGTTAAATTTTTAGTCGTTATTTCTTTAAATAGGTTCTTAATCCCTTGCTCTCTCTTTTCTCTTCTGGTGGATGTTGTTACATTTCATGGTGTCCCAAAACTCTCCTCCCTAAAACTCTTATTTTTTAAAATTCTTTTTTCCTTTTGCTGCTCTGACTAGATGATTCAATTCTGCTTTGTCTAACCTACTGTTGATTTCTTCTAGTGTATTCTTAGTCTCTGACTGCTTTTTTCTTATAGTTTCTGTGTCTTTTTTTATGCTGTTGAAGTTCTATGTTCCTTGAGCACCCTTATAACCATTGTTTTGAGCTCTGTGTCTGGTAGATTGCTTGTCTTTATTATATTCATTTCTTTTTCTGGGGATTTCTCCTGTTCTTTCATTTTGTGCATGTTTCTTTGTGTCTTTATTTTGGCTGCCTAGCTATGATTGTTTCTTTGTATTAGGTGATATGCTGTGTCTCACAGTCTTGGTAAGGTGGCCTTATGGTAGTAGGTGTCCTTGGGACCCATTGGTGCAGTCTCCCTTTTCACCTGACCTGGGTGCTGCTGGAATGTCTTTTGTGTGGGTAATGTGAGCCTTCCTGTTATAGTTGAGTCTTTGTTTTTATCCTCACCTGAGGATATGTTTATTGATTTTAGATAGAGAGGAAGAGAGGGAGAAAGAGGGAAAAACATCCATGTGGAAGAGAAACATCAATCAGTTGCCTTCTGTATGTGCCCCAGCTGTGGTTTAAACCCGTAACCTAGGTATGTTCCCTGCCTGGGGATCAAATCCTCAACCTTTTGGTTGTACACCAAAAGTTGGTTGGATGTTCCAACCAACTGAACACTTGACCAGGGCTGTTGATGAAATTTGATTGCTGTTGGCCCTGTATGCATGGGGTTGACCCTCAGGCTTGCTGACTTGAGGCATGATTTTGACCACAGAATGTAAGCTGCTTGTATAGGTGCTGACCATAAGAAGCAGCATTTGGCTTAGTTGGGTCTGGTGCCTGATGAGATCTTCCTTTGGATGTACTGCTTGTGGAGCTAATTGGGTCCTTCTCTAATGTTACCTGAAGCCTGCCACTAGGCATGTTGGTTCTGGGAACCCTTGGGAGGGACTCTAATGCAGATCAGTGTCAGATACTGCCTTTGACTGGTTCTGGGCAACCTGTTTGGAGCTACCAAGTTATCCACAGTTTGTGGCTGCCTCTGCTGGGCATCGGTTTGTGTGGGAATGGCCAAGCTGCACACCAAGGTGGGCTTCCACCAGCACTGAACCCAGGAGCAGGTCAGCAAAAGGCCCAGTGCTCCCTGAGATCACCTCTGCTTGTTTTTACCTGATGGCTGCATGTTAGGTACGATCACTGAAAGAGCCTCTGATGGTACATGAGTTGCATGAAGTAGGTTCTTAGTAAGTCACCAGGTTGGGGTAAGTGGTATTCCCCAGATTGATACAGATTGAAACTTAGTGGCAGTGCTGGGTCTAAGGCAGGTCAGCAAAAGTCCCAGGATACACCAAGGCCAGTTTCTACCTGCTGGGTACCCAAAGAGTACCCTCAGACCTTTGTGGTAGGGGTCTCAGAGAGTCATCAGGAGGAGTCCAGCAGCATTTATCAGGCTCAAACAGATCAAGATTTAGCCGTGAAGGCAGGGCTCTGTACCAGTTGCATTTGCAAGGAAAAGATGGGTCCTATTCTAGAACCACACAACTCAGTCTGTCCTTTTTCCTGGCCAGACCTCCTCAAAAACTCAAGTGTAGCAGGGCAGACCTGCTAGGAGTCAGGATTGTGTGGATAGTAGATCTCCCTTTGAGCGGCAGTGCCTGGCAACCTCACAGGAAGGTGAGGCGAGTGACCCTGGCCTCTGAGCCCACCACTCAGTCTCTGATACTCCCTGAATTCATCTGGACTTCTACCCAATTGGTCCAGGCAGCTGAGTCCACCACAGGGAAGGAGCTCTGCAGGGCAAGGTGAGAGGGAGTTAGAAAGTTGGGACTCTTTTATTCCCCCAGGTTCATGCTCTGTGGAGGGGAGTGCTTTCTTGGCAGTATAGGAGAAGGAACTAAGTATAGGAAACCTGGTAGTTGTTTCTTTAGCTATCTCTCCAGAGCCACACAACCCAGTCTCTCCTCATACAACTCTAGTTCACTGCAAACTGGTCTCCCTCCACAGGAGCCCAGGATGAGTGGCTGTGAATGAAATCTTCTGCATTGGCGTTTTAAGAGGGTACCTGGGTTTCTAGCAGATTATTGTCTCTCCCTGACAGACAGAATCCCTGCTGTTTTCACTGCCAGATGCTGTGTGGGTGCCTCCTCCTGGGTCTGGTGCTGTGGGCTAGGGAGCCTAGTGTAGCGATCTCACTCCTAAGGGAGGACCTTTCTAGCTGAGATATCTCTCCGGATTCTCAGCTACCACACAAAAGGTGCAGGGCCAGCCCTTTACATGTCTCTACCCTTCTTACCATTCTCACAGTGGCTCCCTCTGTAATCCCTGGCCATAAGATTTCTGCTCAGCTAGTCTTAAGTTTTATAGTCAGGTTGATTGTCCTATATTTTAGTTGTAATTCCAGTTTGATCCTGAAGGGAGGTGAGTACAACATCTACCAACTCCACTGCCATCTTGGATCTTCAATCAAAATCAGTTTTCTTGAGAAATAATTAACTTTAGCTCTTAAAGTGATGGTGGTATCATTTGACAATGGAGGCTGAAGGAGAGATTATTGTATCTTCCTCACCCTGTTGGTAGTGCCTGCTCCCCCAGGTGCCTTTGCCTTCAGATTCAGAGGTATACCATGCCCATTCTCAGGCATCCAGACTTTTCACTGTGGACTTCAATCAGAAGATATTGGTTAAGGCCAGACCCAGCTATGATCTTTCTGTTCTTCCCAAGTTGTACCCACTTGCTCACCCTTGTCCTAGGGTCCTAACCTGTCTGCCCCATAGTGAGTCTTGAAGGCAGGCAGAGATGGACGGTGTGTGAGCCTCATCTGTGTGCCCTGCAGCACTTTGCCATATTGGAGCCATCCTGCAGAGCTGTGTTCAGCTGACTATCTTTCAGGAATTTTCAGGTCAAAGGTCAGCAGTCTTTAGTTATTGCAGAACTGCTTAGGGCTGATCTGATTCCATTCTATGGTGCTAGAGTTCTAAAGGAACAGACACACCAGCTAAACTTTCTTGCTCAGATGCAGAGTTTGGCTGCATCCAGGCAGTTGTAACCAGTACACCTGAGAAGCATTTGCTCAGGTCAAGGGTCTCCAACCTGGTTGCTGGGCGGAGGGTGAGGGAAGGACTAGGGGCTTTGGTTACACATTGTTTGTGAATCTTAAAACCTGGTGTGTGATATAGATAGTACCTTTTCCATTTGTTTTAAGGAAAAAATGAGGAGCAGTGACAGCTAGCCCTTTCTGATGGAAGCAAAGACTACTTTGTTCAAAGGGAGAGTCTTTAGGGACACTTCCATTCCAGAGCTCCATGAACCGTTTGCTGAGTCATGCTTAAAAACCACTGATCTATTCTAAACCTATCACTTTATAATTAAATTAAGTGAATCCCAGAAAAGTAAAATGACTACATAATTGACCATCAGGGACCAAGATGGGCACCTAGATAGCCTGGTTCCTGATGTAGTTATATTGATTTCCTTACGATTCTAGGCTATTCATATCCTTTTCACAATAACATACCTTTGGTGATTTTTTAACCTACAATAAGCCAAATCTCAAAATTAAAAAATATAGTTAGTATTCCTTGTACGTATGTGCAAAGATGACACCATTAATATATTCACACCATGGCGAGACCAGGACTTCCTTTGTATGCATATGTGTTAGTAATTGTAGCATATTTTTAAAGCCAACAGGGCATCTCTTTGTTTTTGTTTTTTGTTTGTTTTTTTTTATCAATGTGCGGTTGCTGGGGGTTATGGCCTGCAACCCAGGAATGTACCCTGGCTGGGAATCGAACCTGGGACACTTTGGTTCCCAGCCTGCACTCAATCCACTGAGCTATGCCAGCCAGGGCCATCTCTTTGTTTTTAACATTATATTTTGAAAAATGTTTGCTGTAAGAACATTTATCACTTTTTTAAATCCTCACCTGAGGACATGCTCACTGATTTTAGAGAGTGGGGGAGGAAGGGAAAGAGAGGGGAAGAGAAATATCAACATGAGAGAGAAGTATTGATCTGTTGCCTTTCGCATGCACCCCAGTGGAGGACTGAACCTGCAACCTAGGCATGTGCCCTGACCAGGAATCGAACGCTTGACATTTCAGTCTACAGGACAATGCTCTTACCATCTGAGCCACACTGACCAGGGCTATCACTTTTTGTTTTAATGGGAGCATAATGAAATTTCAAGACTGAAAAAGTTCAATGCTGGACATTTTATATTTTAAATTATAATATCAGTTGAAATAACAGCGTCTTCCAACTTAAGAACAAAGCTTCCATCAGTCATTCTGATTTTCAGCCTTCCTAAAGATTCTGCTCCCAACAGGGTGTCCCTGAGCACACAGTAGTATCTCAGTGTGCTCCTGGGCCTGGTGTCACTTCAGGGTTGCTAGGAATGGCTGGATCTTCCTGGGACTCATCAAAACTGGACGCTCTTGAGCCTGGGGAACTTGAGGTAACCATAGGAAGAAGGGGCACAGTACCTAATGTGGTTTATTGCTTTGCCACCTTGTTCTACTGACTTCATTATACCTGCCTATTGATTTGATTGTTTATTTGATTTCCTGCTTATTGCCCCTACCACACTTTGCACTCCCTGATAGCAGAGACCTCATCTAATCTGTTCATTCCTGTCTCTCTCTAGAACAGCATCTGGAATACAGTTGATTAAAATCAGAATGAAAAATGAATACAGGAATGATTCAGTATCTGTGTGTGTTGTCCCAGGATGCTGATTCTGTTGAATCACTTTATTCATTTTGAGTCCCCTCTAACACTGATTTTGTTTACTGTTTAGATTGACTTAAACCAGCAATTTTCAACCTTTTCCATCTCATGGAAAACACTAATTACTAAAATTCTGCAGCACACCAAAAAACTGTTTTTTGCTGATCTGACAGAAAATAGGTATAATTTTGATTCATTCACATGGGATGACTATGGTTGTGTTAGCTGTTGTCATTTTTTTTTTAATTTGACAGTGTAAGAGAAAAGAGATCAGTGCCCATGACTAGTCAGTTATTGCATGTTTTAAAAATTCTTGCAGCAGACCAGTTAAAAATCACTGTTTTAAATCATTTAGGTTTATGTATTTATATTCATACACCAAGAAACACTATACAAAGTTTCTTGTTAAATGAATGGATAACCATATCTTATTTTTACCTTTTATATACAGTTTGGCCAATTTAAGTTAGTTGATGCTCCTACATTCTGAAAATTGTTATAAACCTCAACTTTTCCATAAGATTCTTTTTCTGTTTTTAGCCATCTGGTTTAAGCTTTGATTCTTGATTCTAACAGTCTTCCTTGTATTATTTTTCTTCTTTATGTTGTAATTTCAAAATCCTAGATATTAAGAAAGAGGGCTTAGAAAGAAAGGCTTAGAAATGACCTGCTCAAATGGGTAAATTAAATTTTCACAAGTTGACTAGGTTGACCAAGATGGGCACTCAGGTATCTGATTCCTGGTGTAATTGTTTCCTTATCATTCCAGGCTACACATGTCTTTAGTGCTTTTTGAAATAGTCTTATCCATAATAATCAAATTTGAGAGCTGGTTGCTCTCAATTTTACATGAAAAGTTGATAGTAATAAGTACACTCATGTATACTACATTTCCCAGATGCTTTTCATTCTGTGGTTCTCATAACACCCCTGTGAAGTAAGGCTGGAAGGTTCTAAGGATGGTGAGTGAACTATAAAAAGATTAAATAACTGAAGTTCAAAAGATTAGCATAACCTTCCCAACAATGTCTTAAGTTGGGCAGTTTGGTGCCTTAAGCCCCAGAGTGGGACTTAATTTCTTAGTCTGGTGTTTTTCAAGACACAAAACTGATAGTAACAAGAGAAGTCAACAAAATTTCTCTATGTGTCTATTATAAATTACTTTAGAAATACAGATAAAATAACATTATGTAATGAAAATTCTAATATATAGTTGTGGTAGTATCCAAAATGTAGTAAATATTAATAGCTTTATTGAGCTGAGTAAAAGAATATATACACTTGAGCAAACTAGGGCAAAGAAGATAGGTGCTAAAATGACCAATGGAGCAAAAATTTTCAAAAACTCATGCAATAATAGGTTTACATTTGCTCATGTATAGTTAAGGATAATTAACTTCCTTTAAGCAAACTCCACTGCTTTCCATAAAACATTTAGATCTTGAATAAAGAATAATAAGGGTGATCTAAATATACTGCTACTCCTTTTATACTTACAGAAAATTTTTAAAATAGTATAGAACTGACATGAACCCTTCTCCCAGCTTCCCCTGTATTAAAAATCTCATAAATACCCCATAATACAATTCTCAAAACCAGGAAATTAACATTACAATAGTATTTTAATTTCACACATGTAATTAATAGGAGGAACTAAAGCTAACTCAATATTTATGTATATTTATACCAATAATGATAGCATATGCTCTTAAAGAAAATTAATAAATTATTGTTTTAACTTTAGAATAATAAACAACACCCATTCATGAATTTTTTGTATAATTTTTTTCTCCCATTCATTCCTTGGTCTGGAACCAGAGCATACATAATTTTTAAATGTACTTAAGGGGTTCCCAACAATACTCACAGGTTAATTGTAAAGGACATGCTTATTTTGCTCCAGATTCCTTCACTCACACTCAACAGTATATAACATCTTATTCCCAACTGAAAAACTTTGCAATGAAATGGCTTCTTTCTGGAGTATGAAACTGAAAACTTAGCTAAAAATGCTAGAAGATTAAACTTTGTAGATATATTTTTGGTTGTTCATCTCTAGATTAATTAATCAGGTAGACTGGCATAATGATACTGAGTATAACATGACATGATATCTCTCTCATTGATGATAAATACTACAACAAATATATAAATACAGTTTATAAATGACAAAGGAAAATATAGGATTAGTTGATATTCTGTGGTTTAAGAATGATACTTGAATATGATCTTATGCATGAAAATGCATAGGGTGATATTTCTCCTGTTTTAATATAATTGTTTTCAAGATGAAGATATTCCAGTGTTGAATCATCGTCTTCTTCAGTACTGCAAATTTGTTCTGGAAGAATATTCCTAAGGAAAAAGCGACATGAAAGTCAAAATAGTTGAAGTAATATTCTGCCTTCATAATTTTGTTTTTATTTAAAAAATTATTTTGTTGTGAAATAAAATTGATCCTTTTTTAATACTGTATCCAAGAAAAAGTTCCAAATATGTCAAAGATCTAAATGTGAAAAATGAAGCCATAGATGTATTAGAATAAATAAAGCATACCCTAGAAGCAGGGAAAAATCTTCCTACTTGTGATTTAAAAACTAAAAGCATTAAGAGATGAGAATAATAAATAGATTACACTTTTTAAAAATTAAGTTAAAAGACAAATGGCACCCTAGGAGAAAATCTTCACAACTCATATTATAGATAAAGGGATAATATACAAAGACCTAAAAATGTAGATGGGAAAGGGAAGGGAAGGGAAGGGAAGGAAAAGGAAGGGAAGGAAAAAGAATGAACCAGTTCACAAAAGAAAAAAATGAAATGATATGTAAATGTGAAAAGATGCTCAATATCATTTATGATAATAGAAATCTACAAATTGAAAGTATAGTGACATACCACTGTCACCAGATTTGCTACAAAAAATGTTCAAAAGCTCATCAACATGTTCTGACAATGAGGCTGTGGAAGACCAAACACCAATGAAAGGAATTCATAACAATATAGTCCCATCAAAAGGAATTTTGCAGTAGCTAGCAAAATTACATGTGCATTTTTCCCTTTTCACCCAGCAATCCCACGTTTAGGAATTTATCCCAAAGTTTGACTGTAAAAATACAAAATAAAGTTATGCATTGTAACATTATTTGTAGTAATAAAAGAATGGAAACAATCAAATTTCTGTCAATAAGGAACTGGTTGAATAAAATGTCTGTAAAGTGTAATACTATTCAGTTGTAAAAAGGACTGAGGAAATTCTCCATTTTTTGATGAGAAATAATATCCATAATATACTGCTAATTTTAAAAAGTAAAGAGTGAGACTTCCGGCCAAGATGGAGGCATAGGTGTGCCTCCTCGCACAACCAAGATAGGGACAACAATTTAGAAACAGAATAACAACCAGAACTGACAGAAAATTGAACTGTATGGAAGTGGGACAACCAAGGAGTTAAAATAGACATATTCATCCAGACAGGTAGGAGGGGTGGAGTCGTGCAGCTGGGCGGAGAGGGGTTGCGCCTCACAAAGAGCATTGGGACTAGGTGCATAAGACCGTAGCGGCTGGACCCTGGGCCCACAAGCGGTGCTGGCAAACCCTGGTGGAGGGATGGCATCCAGCAGACCCAGCGAGGCAGCAACTGTAAAGCAAGGCACTGCGTGCAACCCAGGATGCCAGTGCTAGGAAATAGAGCCCTGGGGCACTGATTGAAAACACCCATAGGGGTTGAGGCACAGAAGGAGACTCCCAGCCTCACAGGAGAGGTCGTTGGAAAGACCCACGGAGTGCACAAGCCCACCCACACGAATATCAGCACCAGAAAGGTCCAGTTTGCTTGGGGGAAGCAGGGAAAGGGGCTGAAGTCTACAGAGGGCGGAGCAAGCTCCATTGTTCCCTCTCAGACCCCTGCCCCACATACAGCGTAACAACGCAGGGACTGGGGTGCCCCACCCTGGTGAACACCTAAGGCTTTGCCTCTCATACATAACAGGCACGACCAGACCCCCCCCCCACCCAAATTATATATATATAGCTCAAACAGAAGAACAAATGAAAACCCCACAACCAGTACTTTTAAGCGACTAAGAGATGGCCAACCTATCAGATACACAGTTCAAAGTACTGGTGATCAGGATGCTCACAGAACTGGTTAATTTTCATCACAAATTAGATGAAAAAATGAAGGCTACAATAAGTGAAATGAAGAAAATGCACAGGGATCCAATAGTAATGGAATGAAAGCTGGGTCTCCCATCAGTGGAGTGGACCAGAAGGAAGAAAACAACATACAGTCAGAAAAGAATGAAGAAATAAAAATTCAAAAAAATTAGGAGAGGCTTAGGAACCTCCAGGACATCTTTAAATGTTCCAACAGCCGAATTATAGGGGTACCAGAAGGAGAAGAGGAAGAGCAACAAGTGGAAAAGTTATTTGAACAAATAATAAAGGAGAACTTCCCCAGCCTGGCCAAGGAAATAGACTTTCAGGAAGTATAGGCAGCTCAGAGAGTCCCAAAGAAGTTGGACCCAAGGAGGAACACACCAAGGCACATCATAATTACATTACCCAAGATTAAAATGAAGGAGAGAATCCTAGAAGCAGCAAGAGATAAGGAAACAGTAACCTACAAAGGAGTTCCATAAGACTGGCAGCTGGTTTCTGAAAAGGCCTTACAGGCAAGAAGGGGCTGGAAAGAAGTATTCCAAGTCATGAAAGGCAAGGACCTCCATCCAAGATTGCTCTATCCAGCAAAGCTTTCATTTAGAATGGAAGGGCAGATAAAGTGCTTCCCAGATAAGGTCAAGGTAAAGGGGTTCATCATCACCAAGCCCTTATTATATGAAACATTAAAGGGACTTATCTAAGAAAAAGAAGATGGTTCTGGCTGGCATAGCTCAGTGGACTGAGCGTGGGCTGGGAACCAAAGTGTCGCAGGTTCGATTCCCAGTCAGGGTACATGCCTGGGTTGCAGGCCGTGACCCCCAGCAACCGCACATTGATGTTTCTCCCTCTCTCTCTTTCTCCCTCCCTTCTCTAAAAATAAAATCTGAAAAAAATTTTAAAAAAGAAAAAGAAGATGATCAAAAATATGAACAGTAAAATGACAACAAACTCACAACTATCAACAATTCAATCTAAAAAAACAAACAAACAAAAAAACTAAGGAAACAACTAGAACAGGAAGAGGGTCACAGAAATGGAGATCACATGGAGGGTTATCAGCGAGGAGGCAGAGAGCAGAGAATGGGGGAAAAGGGAAAAGGAATAAGAAGCAAAATTTGGTAGGTAGAAAATAGACAGTGGTATGTTAAGAATAGTATTGGAAATGGAGAAACCAAAGAATTTATATGCATGACCCATGGACATGAACTAAGAGGGGGTGGCAGATTCCTAGAGGGAAATGGATGGAGTGGGGCAAAGGGGGAAAAATTGAGACAAGTGTAATTGCATGATTAATAACATACACTTGAGAAATAGAAAAGAAAAGATCAGACTCAAGCAACAGTGATCTGTGAGTGAAACCATTGGTTCAGTGGTGGAGGAGAAAGGTTATAATGGAAATGTTAGACTGTGACCACCTAAATCCCACCAGAAGTGGTGCAAACACACACATGCATCCTGTTGCAGTGTAATAGGAAGCAAGCATATAGCATGACTTACGGAGTATCTCAGGCAAATATTTTGAAAGCAAATCTTACTGAACCTCCCTACCCATCCCTGACTTCTTCCACCAGGGCTTTTAGAAATCCTTAACCCTTTCTCTGTCTTGTTTTGGGGAGAGTTTAAATGTGTTTGGAATTTTAGAGAATGAGAAAAGAATAAGGATGTAACCTTCATGGACAAGGCCCCAGAGCTCAGTGATCTGCCTCTCTTGTTAATGCTTTCCGGGCAGATGGAACACATGCAGAAAATTGTATCTGGACAAGTGAGGGACGCTGAATCTCCATAAACTTACTTAGAATTTTACCTTCAGGAGAATTTAGATAGAAACAATTTTTATTTTGGCATATATTTAGATTTTGTGTTCTACAGATTAGTGTTTATAATTATGTGTGAAGGTGGGAGAAGCACCATCATATAACACCTTGATGCCTCATTTCAGCCTGTCTTTGAGGTTTTAAGTATTATGTAATAGTAATCTATTTTTAAAAAATTTTACTATGGAAGTATGCAAATATATACAAAAGTAGAAAAACATTATGAATTTTTATATACCTATTATCTTTTGGTTTCAACAGTTACTAGCATTTACCAATCTTGTTTAATGCAATTCTTGTCACTTTCTTCCTTACAGTAAATCCCAGACATCATGTCATAGTAGTTTAATCATATATTTTTGTCAATCACAGTAATGTAAATGGATACCTGAAAAAGCTAAAATTTACCGTATCTTGTTGTTGTTCAACCTCAAGAAATGTAGTGCTTTCATTTCCTGAACCCCTGGTGGTATCGATTTTAAGTCATTGTAATCCAGAAACAGCTCTCTCAGAGAATGATAAACCCCGTAGAAGGAGACTCGGTCCACGCCATCATCAGAGAGTTTGTTGAATGATAGGTACAGGTATTCTAGGCCTGGCTGCATGTGGCCAAACACGTAGCCAGGGATGCGCTCAATCTTGTTTCCCAAGAGCACGAGGTGCAGCAGAGACTTGGGGAGGTAGGAGGGGACCTGGTAGAGCTTGTTGTAGGAAAGGTCAATTGATTCTAGATTTCTGCAGCAAAGCAAAGAATAAACAGGGTAGAACATCAGGGAAGTGACTGTGAGCTCTAGGTTTTGACGAAGCCAGTCAGGATACTTTCTGATTTTTCTGTCAGCACTTGGTGTGCTGTAATGATTCCCAGTACAATAGTGGCTCTGTGACAGCTTGACTCAAGGTGTGTGCTCTTACCTGGGCACCACACAGCTGCTCCAGTTCCCCCAGAGAGGAGCACCAGAGTTCAGAGAGAAAAACTCATATCCCGGGGATAATGGTGAGGCTCAAAGAGGTCCCCAAATATCTCTAAGGTCAAACTTGAATCAGGAATGAAATCCCAAGTGTTCTAGCCAACATCATATTGCCTATTCCTAAAATCTTCAATGATCCTATCAAAGAAGTGGCAGTATTGTAGAATTTTTATATTCTCATTCCATTTTGATCTGATGACCTGGCACCTGGGACAGAGAGTGAGACTAAGGGGTCTAGAAAAGGTGGTTCACTGGCCCCGGATGATCAGGAAATGTGAGCTACCTGATTGGTTCAGGAGCCTCACTTACAGCCTCTGCCTACCCATGAAGACTTGCACCTGATAAAAACTCAGTTACCTGCCACCACCACATGCTGATAAACCCAGTTGGCCATCCACACTTTTCATTTCTCTCCATGCTGCTTCTAAAAGAAACCTATCCCCGCTATGCTAGTCAGATCCCTCGTTCCCTTGCCACAGGTTGGACCCGCTAACAGGGCTCAATCCAGCTTTCCCACATGGCTTGTTCTTCACTTCCTGCCTGGCAGTCTCCACGCTGGCCCCTTCAATGAGGGCTGCAGTCTGGGGCCACAGATTTCTCTCCAGGAAGATGGCCTTTGCTGTGTGTCTGGGCTATCAGGCCAACCATTCTCCAGTCTATTTTGTAAGACTTGAGGTATAAAAATTGGAGAAATAAAGACAGTGTGGTTGTAGGACAGTGAAGTCTTGTGCTTTTACCTAAGGGGGTTAACGGAGGAGGTTAGTTTCCTTCCTCAGTCTTTGCAGGGGATTATCTCACTTAAACTTCATGACTACCCTTTGAAGTTGACAGAGTGAAAGTATCATGGTGGCTAGACCCCAGGTTCCACTGCGCAGGCTCAGTTGTGGCTGGCAGAGCACTTGCATGTGGTAAAGTGTCCGTCCATACCAGCAGTGACTGGTTATCATTAACACCAGTCATATCATCATTGGTTTGAACTCCATGAAAGTACCTAAGTTTGGGGCAGAGGGGGAGTCACTAGCCAACATCATATTGCCTATTCCTAAAATCTTCAATGATCCTATCAAAGAAGTGGCAGTATTGTAGAATTTTTATATTCTCATTCCATTTTGATCTGATGACCTGGCACCTGGGACAGAGATCAAAGGATAAGAAAGGATACTGTCACCTCGCACATATCTCCCTGGTCATACCTTCTTTAATAATGGCAAAAGGAAGAAATTGTCTAAAGTCTAATTATAGTGTATACTTACTCTTGGTTTATCCACGCCAAAGGAGCAATCCTATTTTCTTCAATTTTATTATAACATAGTACAATGACATTGATATTTCTGGTATGATTGAAACAAATTTCAGTTATTTCTTCAATTTGGTTATTTTCTAGGTATAATTCCTATAATTAAAAGAAAAGACGTATTTTTCTTCTTGTTAGTTGATGAATATATTCAATTTTACAGAAATTAAAGTGCTATTACAAACTATTCTCATTAGTATTATCTAAGGAGTCTTTTACTGCTCTTCCAAGTAAGTTCATTTACCTCATAAATATTTAGAGGTAAACTAGATCAGTGGTTTATAAACTTTGTATAGTACAATACTTGTGAGCTCTTTATTATTTTTTTTTTTTAGTTTTTAATCCTCACCCAAGGATAGAGTTACTGATTTTTAGAAGGAGAAAGAGAGATAGAGAGACAGTGAGAAACATCAATATGAAAGAGAAACATCAGTTGATTGCCTCCTGTATGTGCCCTGACCAGGGATCCTGACCAGGTATCAAAGCCACAACATTTTGAGGTATGGGATGATGCTCCAACCAACTGAGCCACTTGACCTGGGCACTTGTGAGCTTTTTAAAGTATAAATTTCAACCTAGATGGACCCCAGTCAAAATTCAGTCATCGATACATTGGAACTGCAGGTCTGAAGCTGTGCCTTGGATGGATTCAGAGCACATGTGACTGTGTGGACAGCACTTCTCAAGTTAGTGAGAAAAGTCCTTTGGAAAGAGAAAGGGGGGATGGAAGGGTCAGATATAGAGTAAAGACACATTACTCTTTGTATTTTTCAAGGTGTGGACTCACACACCTATGTATGTATTTGTGTGTGTGTTTTACCATGTGCCTTATGTATTGAAAACTTTAATTTCTTAAAAAGTTACACATTGCTGACTCCATCCTACAAAGAACCTGACCTGGCATGTCTGGAATAAGTCCAAGAGTCTGTATTTCTTTAGAATCCAAGTGATAGTGATTGTAAGCCAGGTATTGGAACCTTGATCTTTAATATTTTGATAAATTCTGATGTTACAATCTTAATCTGCAAATAGGAGAAGGAGGAAGGGTGGTGTCTATGGCAGCATCAGATGGAGATCAAAGGCCCCGTCTTAGCCTGCTGGGTCCATAGCTGTGGGAAACCAAACCTTGTCCTTCCTTCTTGTTGAGTGATCTACTGTATGGCAGAAATGGAGCCCAGAGGAGATGGCCTGAGTTTCTGCTGGGTCTGCTAGACCTTTGTGTACTTGATTTAGGAAGTTGGGGTATACCCTCAGTACCAAAGACCAGCAGGAGTCCTCTTTAGTTAAGTGTGTTTAGTTAAGCAAGGGAGACCACACTTCGCTGCAGCAGGGGCATCTGCAGAGGGGGTGAAAACAGAACCGCACTTGGGCCTTTGGAAGGAGCTGGTCAGAACTGGTAAATTAGGGGGCTGTTGGCACAGTGAGCACCCTTCTCTGTAGATTTTGTCTATCCATGCAGGGTCACTGTTAGTTCATGTGGGGATCTGGGTGGAGCAGACTGAGATGATCATCACAATTCTGTTTGGGACAGTTAAAACTATTTTGCAAGTCTGGGTACTTTTTGCAAGTCATAGTTTCTGTTTAAATTCTTAGTTCATTTCCCCAGTTTCTCCTGAGGAGCTGTCAGTAGGACCGGTTTATTACTTTTTTAAGGGTCTCTGCTCATAATTATAACTTTAATTCATAATTTTATGTAATACAAAGAGAAAAAAATGTTCAAATTATAGCAAGTTCCATATATAGCATCAAAACTACTACTGAGTTTAATATGCATCACAATAATGTCTTAAAATATATTTATTTTTGTAGCATACTGTATTTAAAATATAAAATATTTGCAGAAAGATATACGTACCTCAAGAGAAGTAGGAAGACCCTGTGGTATAATTCTAAATTTATTTCTTCCCAGACGTAGGTAGGATAGGCTCTTCAAAGGTTTGAAAGCTAAAGGATTGACATTGGTTTCACTGAGATTGTTTCCTTCCAGTTCTAAGGTGACCAATTGATTTAAATCTATATAAAAAAAAAACAGAATTATTGGAGTATTAGGATAGTAACTGGAAAACCATGCAATTTCTATAACCTTTCAAAACATTCTGTGAAGTGTTCAGTTTATTTGGAGGACAGATATTGTAGCTTCTTTCTTTGTATCTCTCTATAGAGCCTTTTCCCAAGTACTTTGCACATTCTAAATCAGAGGTGTCAAATTCATTTTCACCAGGGGCCACATCAGCCTTGTGGTTGCCTTCAAAGGGCTGATTTCGACTCCTTAACAGTTAAGGAGTAGTTACATTTATATAGTCCTAAAATTATTTTTGCCTTGTGAAGACAATCTGGAGGCTGATGTGGCCCCTGGTGAAAATGAGTTTGAAACCACTGTTCTAAATGCTTAGTTCAGCCAGGACTGAACACTGAATGTTTGATCCCATGGAGAGGCAGGCCTAAAGAGAAACCATTGTTAATGCTGTGTAATCAAAATACACACTCTAAGGGATGGGTGGCAGTTGGGGGAGGCAGCGATGGCCAAGCAGGAACTCGGAACACAGATGTGCAAGAAGTCAAAGGTTGTGGAAGGTCATTTGAAGCATTTGTAAAGCCAGGTGGATATTAAATGGGATCATAATTGGAGATGGATGAGGAGTGTAGTGCAATGATTCCTTTTCCAAGACAAAGTAAGAGCGCTCTTTGCCTAGCAAACCCTCCGTTTCTGAACATGCAGCACTGAATTTCCATCACAATGTTCACTTCCTGGCAGAGAATGCAGCCAAGTAGATGTTTTGAAAGGAAAATTATCAAAACTTCCATGCATTCAGAGTGTCCTGCCAAAAAAGGCCTTTAGACAAACAAGTTTTCTCTAAATTGTTTCTACTGGCCTCAGTAGTGGTATGACACAGATTGGAACCTTAAAGAAGAGTGGGCTGGTCAGCAGTGATGATTGCCAGAAGTATCTGAGTCAGACATTCAGGGCGTAGCTTTGCAGTTTGTTCAGTGGCCAAGATTTCCAGAATAGGGGATGTTTTCATATTCAACTCAAGTCACAGGCATTGCCCTAAATTCTCTGTGTAACTCATTTCCTCCTTCTAGGCCTCTCAGAGAAGCAAGACAGTACTCTCTAGAGTACAGATCATAGACACTAGAAGATGACACAGAGGAGACAGCAGTGTAGACTTGAGTGGTATGGAAGTGTGAGCATGGCTCAGCTGGTGGTGTTTAGGATCAATTGAAGGGCTGAGAGACAGGAGTTAGGGAGGCCAACTTGTAAACTCTAAAAAGTGATTTCATTTCCTCATATTCTCTTTATCCAAAACTGAAGATACTGAGCATTCAGTGTATTTATCTAGCACAAAGTTCAGGTTTGGAAACATAATAGAAGTTTTCCTCTGAAACTTCCAAGTGTACTACTTAGATTGTATCTACTATCTAAGATAGTAGATAGTAGAAGTACACAAATGGTTATTACAACTCAAAAGAAACATAATGCACAATTCATATACACAATATTATACATCACTACAATTCTCTCATTTATGTGTATATTATATATGTAGGAAACACACAATGTATGTGTTACAGTAGTAACAGGAAATGAGATAGAGTTAGAAATGAGAAAGAGTTAGTGCACACTTCAGGAGACCTCCTGCTTTAAACCTTGCATCACATCCTGAATGACAGACTCACAGAACTAGAACTGCATGCAGTTCCTATGACATCCAGATTGTTTCATTTCTCCATGCTTTTGCACATGCTGCTTCTCTTCCTGAAGCGTGTTTCTTTCCCACTTCCCTAAAACTATACATAACCTGAAAGGTGGAGACCTGCCACAAGAGATAATAGAAGAACACTGATGGCCGAGCAGCAGGCTTCTACCTAGAAAAAGTAGTGTCACAGTACTAATGCTGGCCTTTCTTCAGGCTCAACCTGCTCACTGCCAGTCAGCCTGATCATCTAGGACAGCAAGACTCAACAGGAGCTAAGGAGCCTCAGTGGTTACAGCAGTCAAGAGAGAACCTAGTACCTGAGGGGTCGGCACTGGAGCAGGACTAAAATGCACCCCGAAGAGAAAAAGAGCCAGCCCACACAGAATGAAGGGGGCTCTGTGGGTGAGATGACAGTGGAGAACCTCCTTGACGGCCACCTGCATAGGTCTGAGGCCTCTGCAGTACTGGGACTGTGAAGAGGGGAAGGAAGTATAAAGGAGGCCATTTCACCCTGGACCACAGTCAACCCTCTGGAGCTGTGGAAACATTTGTTCATGATGGGGAAGAGCAGAGAAGCAGTTTCAGGAAGGTGTGAGAGCATTTTCCAAATATGGACTTAGTTTTCTAACGTGTCATTTGATAACACAGGAGAAATGTGATCTCACATGTAGTTCACATACAGCCCATTAGTAGTACACTTCTTCCAAAGTAAATATTACTTTGGTCTATTTCAGCTTCTAGCAGTTAGAAATTGAAATTTCTAATGTCTTTTCCATATTATGCATCCCATCAAAATTTGTGTTTATTAATGGTTTTCTTGTGTACCCTGAAGTTCATCTCGAAATAGGGTATTTCCATAATTCTAGAATCCTTAGATTTAGTCATTCTCATTATTATTTTTCCCCCACTACCAGAAGTGTTTTCTTCCTGTGAAGTTTTTTGGGAGTGAAAGGAAATAATTGAATTGTTTTAGTCCTTTGAAGGCTTGGGTAATAAACATTAGCATAATAAATATATTTCAAATCAAATAAAAAGTGTTGAGCACTATACCTCAAGAACTACGTTAGACAGTTTCAAACAAAAAAAAATTAGGCAGTCTTTGTTTTAAAGAAGAATATAATCTAATAAAGACATTAACTAGAGTTCATGAAAAGCTAAATGTAATACTGCCTCTTTTATACAGAGTTGATAATATGGCAACTTTAGTTACTCAGCTTAGTCCAGAAACAACCATAAGGATACAATTCTAGGTGTATTAAATATGTGGAGCGTGGGGCGTCTTCACTAAAGCCCATTCATAAGAAAGCCAGGCTGTCATGGCGGCAGCCATACACCCTTGGGAACAAGACTGTCAAAGCCAAAGTGTCTGCCATCGAGTGCCTGTGCTACAGTTAGTGATTGTAGGATAGCCCCTTGGCCTCACATACAGTGGCCACTTACTCATATTTGATATATAATTCTTATATACCAACACATGATAAGTTAAAATAGCAGCAGGAGATGTGGCTGTGGTGTACGGAGCATCTAAGACTGATAAAAGAGATCCGATGAACCAGCCATGATACAGCATTATCACCACTAACCACCAAAAACATCAGTATAGACGCAACACCAGAATACATGGCTATGTCCAAAGTTATATAACTCAGGATATCACAGATTTGGAGTTTAGTCAATGTGTTGTAAATGATGAGAACCTGAAATCATTGTGAGTTTCATGCCTATTTATAGTACTTTAAAGACAACAGGCAAGTGTCGCAGGTTCGATTCCCAGTCAGGGTACATGCCTGGGTTGCAGGCCATGACCCCCAGCAACCACACATTGACGTTTCTCTCTCTCTCTATCTCTCTCCCTTCCCTCTCTAAAAATAAATAAATAAAATCTTTTTTAAAAAGTTAAAATAACACCAACAGATTGAATTAAAAAGAAAGACAACAGGCAGTTTAAAATACATTTTAAGAATTTCACTAATTAAAATAAGTTTTATCAACTTCAGTGATAAAGTGACCTTAAAAACCCTGCTAACTACTTACTTAGCAATACTGCAATTAAAATCCCTACATGACTGCAGAAGAAAGTTATAAGGACACATATAAAACCACACACTAATAAATACCTGATAAAGTTTCTTCATCAATAGCCCGAAGATTGTTCTCATTGATTTTAAGTTCTTCTAATGTAGATGGTAGTTCCGAAGGAATCTCTGCTAAATTGTTTCCATCCATATTTAAGTACATTAACTTCTTCAGAAGCTTAAAAAGCAAATCTCAAAATTAGTTTTTTATCTGGTCACAAATGTACAGTAATGTATTTCATTTAATGATTCAATTTGCCATAGTTACTGACATCGTATAAATCTGAACTTCCTCAGGTTTAGATGGCAATCCCCATATTGTCCCTGCCAGGGAGATGTTGATCCTGTTAGTAGTATTTATTCCCAGGTACTTTCAGCAAACTACATTTAATGATTTTGTATTCCACTCACCCATATTTATTTGTCACACATTATTGTGGTCTTCATAAACAAGAGAAGGCTCCTATTGCCACTGGATTAATTATATTTTGCTAGATCTTAGTTTTCACCTCACGAATAGACACAAAGTTAATTAAATCATTCAGTGACCTGAATCTGTCATGGATGCTGAAATTTATCCTTTCAAACTTGTAAACCTCAGTTTTCTGTGTAGAAACCTCAGTTTTTAAGTAGAAGGAGAATTATAACCACTAATTATAGTGGAAATTCTTCAAATGAAATGGTATAAATTTCACAAGCTATTACTATGTGCTACCCAAACAGTTTTACCTGTGTGGGAAACATTTATGTCTACATTTATGGTTGCATGCTTGTTGGTCAAACTAGCCTGTAACGCCAAAGTAGAGTGCTGCAGTTGTGCAGGTTTTAGTGAAGCCATGCCAATCATTCACTCCAGTGGTGTTCAGATTCAAATTTTAGCAGTTTTGGAATGGGACAGACTATCTCAAGACAAAAAAGGAAGGTAATTTCCTACAGTGTCTTCCTTTTTAATCACACAGTAAATGTACAACTCCCAGGTTTTCTATCAGAAGAATGACTACCATGAGGCAGATACTCTTGGTCTGTGACATTGAGGAATGTGAACCCCTCTCTGCCATCCCAGAATCTGAATGAAAACCAGGAACTGAGTGCATAAGAAGCCAGCAATTTGTCTAAGGAGTGAACAGAAGACTGTCCAAGGGAATAAAGTTTAGTCTAATGGGATACAGTATGTTTTACTTGGGCTTCTTAAAGCATACATATTTATGAGTATTTGTTTACACACAGAGAACTCTCCTTTTTTGCTTCTGCCTTTGTATATCTGAAATTCCTTGATCTTCTTTTCTCCTTTTTAGAAAAAAATTGTCAAATCTGAGTCTTTCAGAAATTTATTCTCTGCTATTCCCCATCTTCTCTACTTCCCTCTTTTTTCTCCAACCTATCCCCATGACAGTTTTCTTTTTTTTTAGTTTTATTTTAATCATTGTTCAAGTACAGTTTTCTCCCTTCTACTCCCATTCCAGCCCACCCACCCAACCCTCCCCCCTTCCCTCCCTTTACCACCCTCCCCCTAGTTTTTCTCCATGTGTCCTTTAAATTTGTTCCTGTAAATCCTTCCCATTCTCCCCTGAAATTCCCTCTTCTCTCCCCTCTGGTCACTGTCAGCCTGTCCCCTATTTCAGTGACTCTGACAGTTTTCATCAGAGCCTATTTGTTTTTTTTCAGAACCCCTTTTTCCCAAAGTATCCCTTCATCAGATGTTGTCCATAGCACAAAATAGGGAAGCTCTGACTTGCTGGCCTCAAAATATTCATAGTGTTTCCTGATAAAGCTATCCTTTCTTCCCAGGAATACCTCCTGCACTAAGAGACCATATTTCAACATCTTTACAGCTACTTAGGGGAAAACTACTCCTGAATTTAATACATTTGTTTGTCATGGATGCTATTGTTGGTACTTTAAGGGTGAAGTGTAGAAAAACCAGCCAGAAACATGTGGAACAACAGTCTCTTTTCAAGATAAAACATGAATACAATTTAGAGACATCAGAGAGGAAATTTTAACTTACGAGAAAACTACCAGTTAAAACATTTAACTTTTTCTCCCTTCCCCATCTCCACCCACTGCTAGTACAAATCACAGGACAGCTGTCTAAATGGATTGTTATTCCCAAATCAAAGCATGTGTTTACCTTGAGTGCGTTTGGACCTATGCCTGAAGAAGTGATATTATTTTTGCTCAAATCAAGCCTTTCCAAATTTGGTAATCCATTAAATGCTTCATCTGGAATGGAGATGATGGAATTGCCTAGGATGTGGAGCAGTTGATTTTTAGACCTATGTACCAATACATGCATGTATGTAAATGCATATGCATGCATGTTCACATGCACACATAGCAAGAGAGAGTTTTATCTGTAGGAAAAAGCAATACTCATAACAAGGACAGAATATATATTATATAAGCAAATACATGTTAAAAAAAAACAAGACTGGGACTGGACTGTTTCACATAGTCAAAATTTTCACTCTAAAGACCTGACATTCTCTAGCACATGTTTTACATAAAACTGTTTAAAACAACCAGAATGCAGTTTGCTACACAATTCTGTTAGCATTATACATTTTATAACAAAGATTATTTCTGGAAGTTTATGTAAAAACTGATTTTTATAGTTCCTCATATTTTCCCATTGATATTTCTGACAACCTGGTTCAGAAATATGATACTATTATTAACTAATAAAGCCTTGGGCATGTCACTTAACCTTTTCTGAGCATCAGTTTTCTTTTCTAAATAAGCAGCTTGGAGAGATGATCTCTCAGATCACCTCCAGATCTATTGTTTTACTTCTATGACTTCAATCTACAGAAGTTCCTATGTGCCTTAAATTTATGGTGTTTTGTTTTGACATTCAGCTAAGTACAGTAGTCAGTGATTTTAGACTCAGAAAATGAGCTTGCCAGAAACAGCACTACATAAACCACTTGGTAGCCTTCTTGTAAAACCAAGATAGTGTGACTGAGCACAGGTCTTTTATCTTTCATAAGACTTTAGACTTTAACAAGTTGAGCTTTCTTATGGCAGAGCACATCTGGCATGCAGGCCACAGGAGGAAGGGGCATTGCTGGAGCACAAGTCTGGGTATAAGAAAAATGCTATTGGAGGTCACAACAGCATCGTGTCAGGAAGACCATGACACTGGTGGTATCTCATCACAGACTGGCCATCCTGAACAAAGATGTTGGACTTTTCCTATTGAGTAGTTATATGATAATTTATTATTTTGATGGGGTTTTTTTAATGATTTCCCCCAAGACATGCCTGAAACTCCACTGAGATTCTATCACCCCTGCATCTGCAGGACCACCCCTCATGAGCCATACCACCCTTGTTCATTGGCCCAGTCTCCCTGCCAACCAGCCTCACATACACACTGGGTCATGCTGTTCTTCTACTCGGAACCTTTCCGGGTAGGCCTATAAAAATATGAGTAAAAGGTTTGGACCACTCCATGTCCATTAGAATGACTGACATGAGGCAGAAAATAGCTGACCTGAAGCAAAATGGAAGGGCTTCTCTGACATTGCTGGCAGGAATGCCACAGCCTCTTTAGAGACTTCTTAGTAGTTTCTCACCAAGTTAAACATGTGTTTACTGTGTCACTCAGAGGCCCTACCCCTGGATATGTATTCTAGGGTAAAGAAAACTTTGGTCCTCACAGACATCTGTATGTGGATGTTCATAACAACTGTATACATAACTGCCCCAAACTAGAAATAATCCAGATGTCTTTTAGCTGGTACCTGTGGTTCATTCAAATAACCACTCAGTAATATGGAGGAGCACAATACCAATAAATAGAACAACCTAGATGACCTTTAAAAGCAGTGTAATAAGTGAAGGAAGCCCAACTGAAAAGGCTATGTATTGAATGATTCTATGTCTATGATGTACTGGAAAAGACAAAACTATAGATACAGAACACATCCTGGTGCCTAGGATGAAAGGAAGGGCATGAGGGAATTGGGGGAGGTGAGGAAATATTCTGTATCTTGATAGAGGCATTGGTTACCTGACTATATGCCCGTGTCAAAATTCAGTAACATGCTAACAATAAGTTTTACTACATATAAATTATAGCTTAGTAAAGATGACTTTAAGAAAAAGTCCAAGGGAAATCATGGCTTGATTTGGAGGAATTCACTTTATACCTAATAATGCTATACTGTAGTAAACACCTACCTCTTCTGCAAAGTTTATATGTTTGAAGATTGTGAAAATTGTCTGGAGTCAATTTATATTATGAAATTAAAACATAACATTCATGCGGCAAAGAGAATTATGTACTTTTAAATCATAAAATAAAACAGACATTAGCATCTCTTACCAGGGAGCTCCAGACTTGTTACCTCTGGTGCTGTTAGTGGTGGTATCTGTGTGAGGTTAACACTGTTGCAGCTGATGGTCCTGTAGGACAAAGAGCACCCACTTGGCAGAGGTGGCATGCTTCTGGGAGGAGCAGGGACAGGGAGTCGAGGTGGAATCCTGAATATATCTCTGATGGTCTCATACTCATCCTTGTAGTCCTCCTCTTCATTCTCCTCCTCCTCCTGTCTTGCTGTGCTTCCATGATGATGGGTCTGCCTCCCCTCCTCTGCAAGTCTCTGCTCTGCCCCTTCTCTGCTCTGCCTCTCAGTGGTAAGTTTCTCCCCATCTCCAGTTCCAGGGATCTTTTTCTTTCTATCTTCATTTTCTTTAATTTCTTCATTAGACTCCTCAAATTGAAGTTCCTCTTTTCTCAATGCTTGATCCATTTCCACCCGAGGTGGTGGACGTTGCGTATGAAGTAAGTTAGTAGTTTCTCTTTGCTCTGAAGAATCACCAGAAAATTCAGTTCTGTCATTTAATGCTCTATCACTCAGTAGCAGGTAAGAGACTACACTGACCATGCAAGAAGTAGGCAGCAGGGGCATGTTATGATGTTAATAAAAGGAAGAATCAGCAAAAATTAGGTTAATAAATATTATTCCGGACTTCTGGCCAAGATGGTGACATAGGTGGACATACTGTGCCTCCTCGCACAACCAAAATAAGGACAACAAAAATTCACAAACAAAAAAACAACCAGTACTGACAGAAAATTGAACTGTATAGAAGTCCGACAACCAAGGAGTTAAAGAAGAAACATTCATCCAGACTGGTAGGAAGGGCAGAGTCAGGTGGCCCGGTGGAGAGGACTCGTGGCAAAGCAGCAGCTGGCGGACTCAGGGCATGAAAGGCTGCAGCAGGCGGACCTAGGGAGGCAGTGGATTGTGGAGGGGTGCGGTATACAAGGCAGCTGGCAGACCAGGCCGTCCCACATTCATGCTCAGATACACCAGGTGAAACTGGAGAGCAAGACAGACCATGAAATCCAGGATCCCAGTGTGGGGAAATAAAGCCTCAAAACACTGATTGAAAACATCCGTGGGAGTTGAGGTTCCAGGAGAGACTTCCGACAGGAGAGTTCATTGCAGAGACCCACAGGGTCCTAGAACATATACAAACCCACCTACCCGGGAATCAGCACCATAAGGGCCCAGTTTGCTTGGGGGAAGGAGTGGAAGTGACTGAAATCCAGCAGAGAGCAGAGCAAGCGCCATTGTTTCCTCTCAGACCCCGCCCCCACATACAGCATCACAACCCAGTGACTGGGTTGCCCCACCCAGGTAAACACCTAAGGCTCCAACCCTCATTACCTAATATGCATGTCAAGATACACAAAAAATGGCCCAAACAAAAGAACAGATCAAAAATCCAGAAATAATACAACTAAGTAATGAAGGGGTAGCCAACCTATCAGATGCACAGTTCAAAGCACTGGTGATCAGGATCCTTACAGAATTGGTTGAATTTGGTTGCAAATTAGATGGACAAATGAAGGCTACACTAAGTGAATAAAGGAAAATGTACAGGGAACCTATAGTGATAGGAAGAAAGCTGGAACTCAAATCAATGGAGTGGGCCAGAAGGAAGAAAGAAACATCCAATCAGAAAAGAAGGAAGAGACAAGAATCCAAAAAAATGAGGAGAGGCTGAGGAACCTCCAAAATATCTCTAAACGTTCCAACATCCGAATTATAGGTGTGCCAGAAGGAGAAAAGGAAGAGCAACAAGTGGAAAAAATATTTGGCTAAAGTGGGGAAGATGTGACTGAGACCATACTTCAGACTTACCTATCTCCTTGCTTTGTGTAGTATTTAATAGTATATATAAATCATCCACAATAATAAAGGAGAACTTCCCCATTCTGGCAAAGGAAATAGACTTCCAGGCAGCTCAGAGAGTCCCAAAGAAGTTGGCCCAAGGAGGAACACACCAAAGCACATCATAATTACATTACCCAAGATTAAAATGGAGGAGAGGATCCTAGAAGCAGCAAGAGAAAAGGAGGCAGTTACCTACAAAGGAGTTCCTATCAGACTGTCAGCTGATTTCTCAAAAGAGACCTTACAGGCAAGAAGAAGGGGCTGGAAAGTAGTATTCCAAGTCATGAAAGGCAAGGACCTACATCCAAGATTGCTCTATCCAGCAAAGCTTTCATTTAGAATGGAAGGGCAGATCAAGTGCTTCTCAGATAAGGTCAAGTTAAAGGAGTTCATTATCACCAAGCCCTTATTATATGAAATGTTATGGGGACTTAAATAAGTAAAAGAAGATAAAAAACATGTACAGTAAAATGACAGCAAACTCACAATTATTAACAACCACACCTAAAACAAAAACAAAAGCAAACTAAGCAAAGTAGAACATGAACAAAACCACAGAAATGGAGATCACATGGAGGGTTAGCAACAGGGGAGTAGGAGGAGGAGAGAGGGGGGAAAGGTGCAGAGAATAAGTAGCATAGATGGTAGGCAGAAAATAGGCAGGGGGAGGTTAAGAATAGTATAGGAAATGTAGAAGCTACAGAACTTATATGTATGACCCATGGACATGAACTAAAGGGGGGGAATGTGGGTGAGAGAGGGTATTCAGGGTAGAGGGGAGTGAAGGGGGGGAATGGGACAACTGTAATAGTATAATCAATAACCTATATTGAAAAAAATATTATTGCCTTCAGGTAGTTTTGTGTATACTTTAAACATGAAATACATCTTGCAATCTTTAAGTAGTTTTCATTATAATTTTATTCTATAAATTCTATTGTAGACAATACTCTTTTGCCTGAGATTTTACTATTTACTTATACTGAAGTATCATGCTACTTGATAACTAAAGAGGGAATAATATTATCACACATTATGCAAAATGGGGAAGCAGTCCTATTGTGAGATTGCAACTTAGTCAGATATGACACCCTTATAATAGATACTGTTTAGTTAATAAGGCTTATTAATAATGCAAGAAATTGTACACCTTCAGACATAATAAAGTAAAATATGTATTTTATTTACAGTAGTAAGATTGGCTTTTGGTTGTAGAATTATTATTTTTATCCAATTTTCTTTCCGCTTCATGAGTCCAAAAGCATTCTTTGATAGAAAGTTCTTTTTTTTTTCTCCCAGACTCTACTTAAATCCTTTTTGCTTCTTGAGACTTAAAGAAAACATCTGGACCTAATTAACCTAGACATATGCATGACGGTACTTTTTGTTATTCCATGATGACGAGAGCATAAATACAGTGTAGACAAAAAGTAAGTTTACAGTTGTTATTTATTTATTTATTTATTTATTTATTTATTATTGTAGTATTTGTTTGTATTATTTGTCTTTTTCCATGCAAACAATTGTAAACCCACTTTTGCCTAACTCTGTGTATAGTAGAAGGTTATTCTACATTTGTATTTAGCTGTCAGTACTTTGGCTAAAGTGGGGAAGATGTGACTGAGACCATACTTTAGACTTACCTATCTCCTTGCTTTGTGTAGTATTTAATAGTATATATAAATCATCCACAAAAAGCTCAGAAAATATAATTATTTGGAAGATTACTTGAGATTTCAATTCAGTGTATATTATAAAGTCTTGCAGTTATTTCATACTTCAGACTCACCTATCTCCTTGTTATATATAGTATTTAATACTATATATAAATTATCCACAAAGAACTCAGAAAATATAATTTGAAGGAGTATTTGAGATTTCAATTCAGTGTATATTTTAATAAAGTATTTCAGTTATTTTTTTCACATCTCTGGCAGAAAATACAAAAGGAGAATAGGAAACAATTAGCAGGAGAAAACTAAAGCTATCATATTGAAACATTTAAAATACTTCCTGTATATCCAAGTTTATTTTTTCAAAATAACCACAGCATTTTAAGAATAATTCCAGTCCTTTGAAAAATGTTTCAGAATTTCTGAATTTTCATTTATGAACCTTGTGGTTTTCATGCCCAAGGAGTCAGTTTTATTAAATACTTGTATTTTCTGACACTTTAAAAGTCATAAATATTTTAGTAAGATAATTGGTAGTATCCACCAAAATACAATTCCTAAATATTCTGAAGTTCTTCCCAGCAAGGGACTTGTGTAGATACCAGCCCTGTGATCACCCTTGATCACAGACAAGAAAAAACATCCCAATCCCTTCCTATAAACTATTTAACTTATATTTGTGTATTTCATAAGGCATGGGCTAGGCTTTTCTTGGAGACCTGAGTTGTCCTCCTAAGGATTCCCAGCTCCATCAGGTATGAGCCTCATAGGATAAGGGGACAGTAAGCAGCCAACAAAACCTCATAGCATGACTTTCCTGTAAACAGCAGTGCCATAAGGAAAAGCCATTGCTCCAAATATATTGGAGAGTTGTGATTTATTCTCTCTAGATGCAAACCATTCCTCTTTTGTTCACTATGAGTTCCTCATCTTTGTTTGGGATAGTAATTGTACCCACACTGAGTTGGATTAATGAGATAATGTAGTTAAAGAGCCAAACAGAGCCTCTTATGCAACCTAACAACTCAGGGACTATTTGCTATGTAAATTCTATCACTACATTCCTAAAGCTGAGAGCCAAATGTGTAATGTAATGTAATGTGGTCCAAGCTTACTCATTCTGCTAGAGCTACAACTGTAATGCCAAGATTTTTTATTTCTGTTCCCTATTATAAGTTTTCCCCAGTAATGTCTATGTTTATCATAATTGTGCAAATATTTTAAGTACTCTGATGACTGATTCATCATAATTTAAAACTTAAAGTAAGTAACAAGAAAAAAACAAGTGGAACTTAAGGACTAATTTACATGTGATATAAATATTTGTACCGGTATCAGAGCAGACTGGGCAGCATTCTCCTTCAGGTGTAATTGTTTTGGGGCACCTCTGAGGATGGCACATGGTTTTATCACAAAGCACTCTTCCATTTGAGCAGAGGCAGGTAGTGCAGAGCTCAGGAGACCATACGGCTTTGTTGTACATGGTCATTCCATTTACCAAACAGTGTCCCTTCTTTCCTAGGAGAGAACATAAGATATTTAAATTCTAAGACTGGTTACCAGCACCTGTGAATGTATGTGAGCACAATGTGAAGTCAAATGGTTAGGACCACACAAGAATAGCATTCTGTATGCATTCATGCTAGGGTAAAATATCTTATTAATGTAACCCTCTGAAATGCTTTCATGTGCACTGCTCTCAACGTCTCTCTCTCTTAGGTTCTGGAGTGACCTCCTTATGGTAACTTGACTATGAATTGTGCTTTCATCCTGTATCTGTCAGGGTGGTTAAGTTACACAACAGCGGATGTGTGAATAAGTATGTCAGCTAAGCAGGCCATTAGTCAGCTGATTTGAATACTAGAGGGAACATTTTTCTTCCAACCCTAGCATCATTTCTGTTAACTCTCCATCTGATGAGCTATTGTCCCCCAATTATACCTCCAAATGAGCTCACACATTTGTCCTGTCCTTTTTGCCATCACTGTGTCAATCCAATCCCAGCCCTACCCAACTCTCATTTGGGTACTTGCCGTAGACTAATCCCACCCACCAAATTCCTCCCATGGAAAAAAAAATAGATTCTTGTAAGTTTTTTCCTGATTATAAAAAATACTGGATCTTATCAAAATTCCAACAGCCTTTTTTTTTTTGGTAGAAATGTAAAGTTCATCCTCAAATTCATATGGAGTTACAAAGGGCCCTGAACTGCCAAAAAATCTTGAAAAAAAGAACAAAATTGAAGCACTCACACTTTTTTTCAAAAATTAGCACAAAGCTGCAGTAATCAGCTTATGGCAGTGTGGCATAAGGATAAGCATATAGACTAATGGAATATCGAAAGTCCAAAAATAAACCACACCTATGGCCAAATGATTTTTGGCCAGAGTGTGAAGACCATTTATTCAATAAGGCAAAAAAATAGTCTCTTCAACAAATGGTGCTGGGACAACTGGATAGCCACGTGCAAAAGAATGAAGTTGTCTACTACCTCACACCAAATACAAGAATTAAACTCAAAATGGATCAAAAACCTTAATAGAAGATGTAAAACTACAATACTCATAGAAGAACACATAGGTGTAAATCTCCGTGACCTTGGATTTTTAGATATGATTCCAAACCACAAGCAGCAAAAAATAAATTGGACTTTATTAAAATTAAAATTTTGATACATCAAAGGATAATGTCAAGAAAGTGAAAGGAAAGTGTACACAATGGGAGAAATATTTGCAAATCATATCTGATGAAGGCCTAATATCCACAGTATAGATAAAGAACTCTTATAACTCAACAACAGAAAGACAAACAACCCAATTAAAAACTAGGCAAAGGGCTTGAGTAGACATTTCTCAGAAGTAGATATACAGTGGGAAATAAATACATAAAAAGATGTTCAACATCATTAGTCATTAGGGAAATATACATTAAAATACCACTTCACATTCACAAGAATGCATTTTAAAAAAGGGAAAATAACAAATGTCAAGGATGAAGAGAAGTTGAAATCTTTGAATATTGTTGGTCAGTATGTAAAATGGTATCTGTCACCTTTGTAGAAAACATTTGGTGGTTCCTCAGTAAATTAAGCAAAATTACCATACATCTCAGCTCCTAGGCACCCCATATTCCATTTCTAAGTATGTGCCTGAGAAAATTGAAAGTAGGAGTTCAAATAGAAACTTGTTCACAAGTGTTTATAGCTGTGCTATTTACAGTATAGCCAAAATTAGAAACAACACAAATGTCCATCAACAGATGAATGGCTAGATAAACGTGGTATATCTGTATAGTAGAATATTATTCAGCCATAAAAATGAAGTACTGACATGCTACAACATGTATGAACCTTGAAATCTTTATTCTTAGTGATAGAAGCCAGACATGTAAGGCTATACATTATAACTCCTTTTATATGGGAATATTTTAGAGACAGATTAGTAGTTGCTAGGGGCTGAGTTAGGGAGAAATTGGAAGTGACTGCTTAATATGTATGGAGTTTCCTTTTGGGGTGAAGAAAGTGTTCAGGAACTATATAAGTGATCATTGTTGCACAGCATAGTGTACTACATGCCACTGAATTGTGTACTTTATAATATATTTTTAAAAGATTTTATTTATTTATTTTTAGACAGAGGGGAAAGGAGGTAGAAAGAGAGGAAGAGAAACATGGACATGTGAGAGAGTCATTGACCAGTTGCCTCTTGCACACCCCCCCTGGGGACCTGGCCCACAACCCAGGCATGCGCTCTGACTGGGAATCAAACCAGTGACCCTTTGGTTTGCTAGTCAATGCTCAATCCACTGAGCCACACCAGTGAGGGCTTATATACTTTATAATGTTAAATGGTAAGTTTTGTGTTAAGTGTGTTACTACAGTTTTTTAAAAAGTGCTGAAAGACCACTGGAAAATGTTTTAGGACAACTGAGAAATATTTAGTATACATCTATGTGTTTTTATGCACACTTCCCTATATTACATATTTTTAAACAGATTTGAGATCACAATTTACATACTATTTTTCAACCTTTTTGTTTCCTATTATAGCTTGGATATCATCCCAAATAACTAGGAAAATTGACCTCATTATTTTTTAGCAATTGTGGGTACACTATTATCAAATCTTCTTAGCAGATTTTCTTGCCTCTGATTTTTTTCCCACTTATTCTGTACATGTGATCTTAGTTGTATATTTGCATAGAAAATTTATGTTATTTCTCTTAGCTTTATGGAATACCATCATATAGAAACATTGGTTTTCTAGAGACAACATATGAAGTATTGGCCACGGAATATAATATGATGATATTTTCTTTTGTCTTTTGAAAGTTTTATGCAGTGGTAACATATGTATAGTATAATTACTTTTTCCTTCCAAGTCTGCAAAAATGTGGACCATTAAATACTAGTTCTTAAAAATGCCTAGTTGAAATATTTGGCAGAATTTTTAATTCTTTCAACTGTTAAAAATTGAGTAATTTAGTCTGTATAAAATGAAATAGCTTAATTCCATTTTTTGAAGATTTTTTATTGAAAATATTTAATAGACATGGGTTTATATAATCATCTGAATTGTTTATTTCTATTACCTAGATGGCATATCATTACAAATGAAAAAGCAGTTTTCAAATTTATGTGTATATTTTCTATGTTATGGTTACAACTATTTAAAATACATGGCATAGTAAGCAGGCTAAAAATAAATAAAACAAAATAATAACTATGGTTTTATAAGTGTAGTTGTAGGAAAATTAGTTTGTCTTTTTTCCAGTAATTTTATAAGTGCATTCTATGAATGATTTTTTTAAAATCAGTTGAAAATTTATCTTCATAGATTAAACCAAAAGATAAGTTGAATTTTTAAAAAATTATCTTCATGGAGGTTCTTTCACTCCCCCCTTCTTTCTAGTACTGTTTTCTTACCTGGTAGTACATTATAGCGTGATTCTACTCCAAGAAAACTTAAAAAGGATTCAAACTTCTCTGCGCTATAATCCAAGTTATCCATGGGAAGTTTTGCTGCTGGTGTCACCATCATTATTTGCTGTATTCTAAGCTGTCTACTGGATCTGTGCATAGGCGAAGAAATTTTCTTCAGTCTTCTGTTACACTTCTTTCTTTGCTTCCCAGGATTTTCATCATTTTGTCCAAAATCAGTTTGCAAAATGATAAGCAGAAAAAACAAAAACAAACTTGCAAACTTCATGCTGGTTTTTCACCATTCAGTTTCTAGAATAAGAATGAAACAATTTCTGAGTTAATGGTGACTGTGTTTTTACCTCTGAAAACTGGGTAATAATGCCTTCGTGCCTCAGCAGCAAAATCTTTGAGAAATAACACATATGACATATGGGATCTATGCTATAGTAGCACTGCCAAATCAGAATTTATAATTTTTCTGTCAGAATCAAAGAACTTCTAATATCTTTATCTCTAGAACAGGCAAGAGCTGACTTTTTCTAATAAAGGACCAGATAGCAAATATTTTAGGCTTTACAGATCATATGTTTGCTGTCACAACTACTCAAATCAGCCCATATAGCACAAAAGCAGACAATATTATACAGGTGAGTGTGGCTGTATGCCAATAAAAATCTATTTACAAAAACAGGCAATGGGTTAAACTTTGTGCCTGGACCATTGTTTGCCAATGCTTCTCTGTACTACTGTGTTGTAGGCTTTCAGAGGTCACTCAAGAGATTCCTTTCCAGCTGTCTACCAAGTCATTTTGTGACTGATCCAACTCATTTTCCCAGCTCTTCTGTTCTGTTCTTTTATTCTCTAGCTTTGTAATTTTCTCTGTTAGGCCAAGGAACATGATTGCAGTATATAAAAATAACAGTAAACTGCCATCAGTTATAAAGAGGTAAGAGGGACAAAGAGTAACTCTTAATCAGCTGGTTTCAAGAGCACCACAGTAAACCGCAGTAAACCACAGCTGGTTTCATGATTTACCCTACACATAGTAAATCTGAACAACATTTGAGTAATACTTCAGTACTCTTGGTGAGAAAGACTAATTGTGGTGGTAGCATTGTAGTTAGACAGGATGGTCCAGGCTCTGTAGAGACAAGTAGCAGGGACAGGTAAAGAGAAACCCTTTAAAACTTAATACAGGGACTTTCTTGAAGGATCACCCAGCCATGCTCTCTGACCTGCAGTTAGTCCTTCAATGGAAGGTTTGTACAGTGTCCGTTGCCCCTCTGAACTTAGAGCCAGTTTCCCCACTCTCACCACTGCCTGGTGGCCCTTCCTTTGCTGCTCTTCCCTTAGGTTTCCTCATTATTACGACTCTGTGAGATCAGCTGCCCTCTCCACACAGCCAAGGTACATGGAAGAGAATATGAAACTCCAGGGGTCCTAAGGAACCAGACTCTTTAAAGGACCTTTGTTCAGGGAGGAAATGATCCCACTCCTCACAGACCTACCTTGATCATCTCTGTCAACCAAAAGAGAACTGTTACATTTCAGAAAAGACCACTCTGGCTAGTGATGAGGAAGAATGGTAAAGGTTCAAGGTGATATTGCATACAGAGATTCAAACTTCAAACTGCAAAGAAGAGACTTTGAAGTCTCAGAGGACCAACAGTAGCCATAGACTGTCAACCAGCAATCCTGTTCAGGCCTTAGGAAATAGCCCAGACACCCTCTAAGGATTTGATTCAGCCTTTCTGTCTGAAAGTAATCTGTTGCCATCCAGATGCTGCTGTCTTACAAGTCTGTTTCAAAACCTGTGAGTAAGCTGTGGAAATCCCAACAGCATCTGAATGGAAGACCATGTACTGGGGTTAAAGTAAGCCTTCCCCATCACAGTGCCTGCCACCCAAATGTATATGAAATGGGGATGATCAGTGTTTAAGTCTAGCCAAATATTGTGATCTTCTCCCACTAGGAACCTTAATGATTATAGAAAAAACAGGATTGCCACCCTGTATTCTTCGCCTAGGTACAAATGTCATTCACTCACTGACAAATAAAAATAGGAGCACAGCAACCCAAAAATCTATGGGACACAGCAAAAGCAGGACCTTAGAGGTAAATACATAACAATGCAGGTCAACCTTAAAAAGCAATAAAAATTTTAAGTAAGCAGTCTGACCTTACACCTAATAGAACAAGAAAAAGAACAACAAATAAAGCTAAAGGGAGTAGAAGGAAGGAAATAATAAAGATCAGAATAGAAATAAATGAAATACAGTCTGAAAAATAATACAAAAGATCAGTGAAACCATGAGCTAGGTTTTTAAAAAGATAAACAAGATTGATCAACTTTTAAGCATAAGCAGACTCATCAAGAAAAAAAAAGAGAAAATGAACCCAAATAAATAAAATCAGAAATGAAAGAGAAGTTACAAATGATACCACAGAAATGCAAAGGGTTATAACAAAATACTACAGACTACTATGTGCCAACAAACTGGGCAATCTAGAAGAAATGCATTAATTCCTAGACACACATAATCTTGCAGAGCTGAATTAAGAAAAAATATAATAAAAATTTTTAAAATAAAATGAAATTTAAAAAGAAGAAAAAGGAAATCTGAACAGACCAGTTACAACCAAGGATATTAAATTACTAATCAAAAATTCACAAAAAACTAGAGTCCAGGACAGGTTGGCTTCACAGGTGAATTTTACCATAATTCAAAGAAGAATGAACACCTACCTATTTTTCACAAACTATTCCAAAAAATTCAAGAGGAGAGAAGGCTTTCAAGCTTATTTTATGAGGCTGTCCAGATCCAAAACTAGGCAAAGACATTGCCAAAAAAGAAAATAACGTACCAATATTCCTGATGAACATAAATGCAAAAATCCTCAAATATTAGCAAACTGAATCTAGCAGTGTTTTAAAAAGAGTATATACCATGATCAGTTGATATTTATTTCTAGGATGCCATGATGCTTGAATATTATCAAATCAATAAATGTGATATTCCACATAAACAAAATGAAGGATAAAAATCATATGATCCTATCAATAATGCAGAAAAAGATTGGACAAAATCCAGCATTCATTTATAATAAAAAATATCAGCAAAGTGGGAATAGTGGAAACATACTTCAGCATAGTAAAGACCATATATGACAAGCTCACAGCAGACATCATACTCAACAGGGAAAGCTAAAACAGTTTCCCTTAAGGTCAGGAAAAAGACAAGGGTGTTTACTTTCATCACTTTTTATTCAAAATAGCATTAGAAATCCTAGCTGTAGCAGGCAGACAAGAAAATATATATAAGGCAAAGGAAAAAGTAAACCTGTCATTATTGGTAGATGACGTGGTATTGTATAGACAGAAGCCTAAATTTCCCACCAAAAAAACTATTAAAACTGATAAATTAATTCAGTAAAGTAGCAGGATACTAAATTAATATTCAGAAATTGGTTGGGATTTTTATATACCCATAACTTACCAGAAAGAGAAGTTTAGAAAACTCTCATTTACATTGCATCAAAAAATACCTACGTATAAATGTAACTGAGAATGTCAAAGACTTGTACTCATAAAATTAAAGACATTGAAGAAAAAAGTTGAAGAAGATACAGCTAAATGGAAGTATATACTGTGCACATTGATAGGAAGAATTAGCATTGTTAAAATGTCCATACTACCCAAAGCAATCTATATCAATATTGCTGAAAAACATCATGGAATTGGCATAAAAATAGTCACATATATCAGTGGAACAGAATAAAGAGCCCAGAAATAAATCCATGCCTATATGGTCAATTAATATATGACAAAGAGGGCAGGAATGTACAATGGAGTAAAGATAGTATATTCAATAATAGGTATTGGCAAAACTGGACATGTACATGCAAAAATGCCACCTAGATTACCTTCTTATACCATGTAAAACAATAAACTCAAAATGGATTAAATATTTAAATATAAGACCTTAAACTATAAAACTTGAAAAGAAACATGCATGTTTCCTGATAGGCTCTTAGTAAAAAAATTTTGTATATATCTCCTTAGGAAAAGGAAACAGAAGAAAAGGTAAACATGGGACTACATCAAACCAAAAAGTTTCGTACAAAAAGGAAACCATCAACAAAAAGAAAACCTATTGAATGGGAGAACATATTAGTTGATTATACATCCAGTAAGGAATTAATATCTGAAATTTACGAAGAATGGAAAGAACTTAACACCGAAAAAAAATCAAACAATTCAATAAACATGGGCAGAAGACCTGAGTAGACATTTCTCCAAAGCAAACAGAAGACAAATCAAACAGCAGCAGACTCCAAAGAGGACATACACATGGCAACAGACATGAAAAGATATGCAAAGTCACTAATCATCAGAGAAATGCAAAAAAAATACAATGAGATATCAACTCATACCTGTCAGAATGGCTATCATCAATTAATAAACAAGTATTGATGAGGATGTGGAAAAAAGGGAACCCCAGTGCTGTGGGTAGGATTGCAAAGTTGTAAAGTCACTGTGGAAAACTGTGGAGGTTCATCAAAAAATTAAAAATAAAACCATCTTGTGACCCAGCAATTCCACTCCTGGGTATTTATCCAAAAAAATCCATAACCCTGATTTGAAAAGATACTTGCACTCCAATGTTCATCTGCAGCATTCTTTATAATAGCCAAGATGTGGAAGCGACCTGAATGGCCATTGTTAGACAATTGGGTAAAGAAGATGTCATACATATATACAGTGGGTTACTCAGCCATAAAAAGAATGAAATCTTACCATTTGTGACAACATGTATGGACCTAGAGAGTATTATGCTAAGTGAAATAAGTCAGACAGACATAGACAAATATCATACTATTTTACTTTTATGTGTAATCTGAAGAACAAAATGCATAAACAAACCAAACAGAAGCAGACTCATATATACAGAGAACAAACTCAGGGTTGCCAGATTGGGAGGGGTTTGGGCCTAGATAAAAAGGTGAAGGGATGAAGAAACACAAATTGGTGGTTACAAAACAGTCATGAGGATGTAAAGTACAACATATGGAATAAATATAGTCAATAATATTGTAGTAACTATGTATGGTGCCAGGTGTGTACTGGACTTAGCAGGGTAGTCACTTCATAAAATATATAAATTTCTATTCACCACTTGAAGCAAATATAAAATAATATTGAGTGTCCACTGTAATTTAAAAATAAGAAATAAGTTATAAATCAATATGGAATGCAAGGAATATAGTCAGGTGGGTAATAGACTTACTTGGGTGATCACTTTGAAAGTTATAAAAATGTCTAATCACTATGTTATATACCTGAAAGTAAATGATACTCAATGTCAGCTGTAATTGAAAAGTTTTTTATTTTAATATTTTAATCTTTATTCTATTTTGTCATTACCATTTAGTCCTCTTATACCCTCTCCCCCCAGCAATCACCACACTGTTGTCCTTGTCCATGAGTGCTTTTTTCCTTTTTGCTTAATCCTTCCACCCTCAAATCTCCCCCTACCCCACCAGCTGTTATCTATTCTCCATCTGTGAGTCTGTCTCTGTTTTGCTTGTTAGTTCAGTTTGTTCATTTGTTTTCACATATGGCATTAATCATAGGGTATTTGTCTTTCTCTGACTGGCTACCACTTTGATGTTCAGAGTAAGAGTGGTTGTTTGAAATCATACATCTAAATCATGTAATGAATAAAATTCACAATCTCAACTTCTCTGAACTACTTAGCAATGATGTGTGATCTCAGACCTCTTTGAAGGCAGAAATGAAGTGATAGATATCATGGAGGGCTGTGATGTTGATAGTATTTTAGGTCAGGGATTAGGAAATTAGGGGCCAGAGGCTAAATTGATCCTGCTGGGTGCTTAAAATGGTTTTTATATTTTAATGATTTAAAAATTTAAAACAAGAATAATTTATGACAGATTAAACTATATGAAATTAAAATTTCAATATCCTTACATAGTTTTATTAGAACAGCCACTGTCATTTATTTATATATTGCTTATACTTTGGCACTACAATGGCAGATTTGCATAGTTCTAATATAGACTTAATGATGTAGCCTTCAAAATCTAAAATAGTTTGTAGCAAAAGTTTGCCAGGCATAGTTTATAACAATACTTCTAGACTAGGGATGACTTTACCCCTAGGTGACATATTCGGAAATGTCTGGATACATTTTTAGTAGTCACACTTGGTAGGGGTTGTGCTACAGACTTTCAGTGTATAGAAGTCAAGGATGCTGCTAAATGTCTTAACAGAGCTTAGGATAAGCCTCCACAGCAAAGAATTAACCAGCAAAAAAAAAAAAAGTCATTTGTGCCAAGATCCAGGAACCCTGGTTTGGAGAAATAGTTACTGAAGGTTTTTAATCGAGACAGTCGCATGTTGTTTACAGACAGAATCTAGTGAATTATAACTAGATGGGGTTATAAACAAATCACTCCCATATGGTAATCTCTTTCCCAAGATTTTCTTCTAATTCCAAGATGTTTTTACTTTTCATCTGTTTCCAAGTCTCATACATATGCTTATGTAGTCAGAATTGCATATTCCTTGATTTATGATCCTACTTATAGTCTGTGTTTCAGTTGTGGTCAGGTGATGCCGTCGTTTCCTAGCATTCTACATCATTTATAATATATGGTGCTTCACTGTATAGAACTCAGAGTTTGAATGAATCTTTAAACTCATGTACTTTTTCAGTAATGGGGAGTTCGTTATCTTCCATGTTTAGACAGCTCTGTGAGAAAACGCTTTCTTAGGTTGAGCTACAATTTGTAGTCCACATGATAGCCCATGAGAGATTTAAAGATAAAAGCCATGTTGGCACAGTTACTCTCTCCTAAGTCTGTAATCTTTTCTTTTTATCAATTCTTTTTAAGGTCCTTTCTAGTTTTCCTGTGTACACACTCTGGTTATTATTTTTTTTTTGTAAGAGATTGTTGAATAAAAAATCACTAACTTGTCAAAAATGGAAAAGATGTGTTTAAGTGTCATAAAATAGTACATATTTTAAAAATTCAAAATGATAACATATGTATAAAGTATAAAACATAGTTGCCTTAACCAAAATTCATAGTTCCGTGAAAGGGTTGGCACACTTTTTCTTGAAGGTTCAGAGAGTAAATAGTTTGGCTTTACTGGCTGACAATCTCTGTCAAAACTACTCAGCTTTGCTATTATTGTAGCCCAAAAGTAGCCATGGAAGATAGGTAAATAGATGGGCATTACGGTGTTCTAATGGCATGTTGTTTAAAAACACAAAAACAAAAAAAACAAAAAAAAACCCAGCAGGATTTGGCCTGGGGTCCATAGCTTCCTAACCCCTCTTTCAGTTTATCTTTCATGACCCCTTCTAAACATACATGAATATATATACACACACACACACATATATATACACACTCAAATAGAGTTGTTTGTTATATGTTATGCTGCATCCTATTTTCTTTGCACTCAGTAATAAATTTTGGATGTATGGATATGTACAGGGTGTGGCAAAAGTAGATTTACACTTGTGAGTATGTAAAACACAGTTTATTCTTGTATTATTATTTATTAATTATTGTATAATTTTTCACACAAACAACTGTAAACCTAGTTGTGCCCCACCATGTATGTCAGTGTATATAAATTCATCAGGTCTGTATACATTATTTTCATTTTATAAGTTATTTAACAAATAATTTGATATTTATTAAATTTTTCTAATATTTTGCTATTATCAACATTCTTGTACATATGTCTTCTGGAAGTATTTTTGTGTTTTAATTTTAATTTACAAATAAGGTAATAATGGAGTCTTTAGTGTTTTTAAACTATATTATGTTTTGGTTTTATTTTTGGATGTAGTTTACTATTTATAAATCATTTTGTTCATTTAATACCATATTTTTTGAGGCTCTATGTTAGGTACATGAAAATTCATAATTGTTATATTTTTCTGGTGCTTTTATCATTAGGTTCTTTGTGTTTCTCTAGTAGTGCTTTTTGTCATAAGATCTACTTTGTCTAATAATGTAGCTGCTTTTTTTTGGTTAATGTCTACTTAATATATTTTTTGTATTATTTTCAACTTTTCTGTAGTCTTATATTTTCAATATACTTTCTATTTTCTAAGATTTTATTTATTTATTTTTAGAGAGACGCTAAGGGAGAGAGAAAGAAAAGGAGAGATATAGCTGTTGGTTGCTTCTCACATTCCCCCAACCTGGGACCCAGCCCACAACCCAGGCATGTGCCTTGACCAGGAATTCAACCAGCAACCTTTCAGTTTATAGGCTGGCGCTCAACCTATTGAGCCACACTAGCCAGGGCTCAATATACTTTCTATCAGCACATAATTTTTAATGGAGTCTGACAACCTTTGTCTTTTCATTGGAACATTTAGTCTATTGTTATTTAGTGTAATGGCTGATACATTTCAGTTTAGATCTTTTTTTCTATTTGCTTTCTTGCTTGCTTTTTTTTAATGATTACTTAGTTTTTATTATTACATTAGCAATTAAACACTTTTACCATTCTGTTCTTTGTACAAGTTACCACACACATCCTTGACTTACGAAGTTTAATACAAATCGGTACCTTTACCTTTTCCTGTACAGTGCAAGGAGCAGGACACTTTAGCTTCATCCTAGCAGATATGCTGCTTTGTTGTATATTTTACTTCTTTACATATGTTAAACACACAAAAGATTATTATTATTATTGTTTTATACTCATAGTTCATTTACATCAGGCTCTCTCAGCCTCCGCACTTTAGCATTTGGGTTGGATATTCTTTTTTGTTGGGTGTCTGGCCTTTCTACACTTAGTAGCATCCCTGGCCTCAAGCCAGTATATGCTTCTTCAGTTATGACAACCAAAAATGTCTCCAGACATTACCAATGTATCCTAGGGTATGGATGGAATCATCTTGCCCTCAGACGAGAACCACTAATTTAGATTTACCTAAACACTTAATCCTTCTTGTTTCTATTTATTTCTTCTTGCATCTTCAGTCTTCTATTAGGATTATCTTATTTCTGATTGATGAACACCTTTAAATCTTTTATTGCAGGACAGCTGATGAGCAATTCTATTTTTGGTTATCTGGAAATATATTTTATATCTATTTTGAAAGGCTATATTGTCTGGATATGAAATTCTAGATTGAGGTTGTTTTTGTTTAACATTTTTGAAGATTTAATGTCAATGTCTTCTTGTTTCTGTTATTTCTATTAAGTAGTCATCTGTAAACTAATTTCTCTATTAAAATTAATTTTTTTCCTGCATGCTTTGAAGGTGTTCTCTTTGGCTTTGGCTTTCATCTATTTTACTCTATTATACTTATGATTTTCTTTGTTTTATCCTCTTGGAGATTTGTAGCTTTTTTGAAACTGTAGCCTCAGATTCATCAAATTTGGAAACTTCTAAGCCCTTATCTCTTTAAAGAATACTTTCTTCTCATTTCTTTTTCTTTTTAGAACTACAATTATATCTATGCTAGTCTTCTTTTGTCTTTTTTGTTTAACTTATGAAGTGATCCCTCTAATATTTGGTACCCATCTGACACTCTACATAGTTATTACAATGTTACTATATTCCCTATGCTATACTTTACATCCCTATGACTGTTTCTTAAGTGCCAATTTGTACCACTTAACCCCTTCACCTTTTGTACCCAGCCCCCCAACTCTCCAGATCCTCCCTCCCATTTGATAACCATCAGTTTATTTTCTGTATCTATGAGTTTGCTTCTATTCTGTTTGTTCATTTTTTATTATGTTTTTAATGTCTCTTTCCCTGTCTTGTATTTTTCATTCTTGTGTGACTTTGTGATTCATCCTGGTTATTCTTTTAATGTATTTCCAGTTCACTAATTTGCTCTTCTACTGTGATTTATCTGCTATTAAATCTACTCATTGACTTTCTTTTTTTGTGTGCGGTTGGGTTTTTTTTAAATGAGTTTTCAGTGATTTCTTCTTATTGCTTCTGACTCTACTGAAATTTCCCATCTTGCATTTTACTTTTTTGAACATATTTGTCATGAAGTTCATGTCTGAAGACTCCATATTCTGGACCATCTATATGTCTACATCTGTAGTCTGTATTTCTTTAGGTCTTAGGCCATGTTATTCTATTTGTATGCCTGATGGTTTTTACTTGAGTGTCAGACATTGAATATGAAAAATTATGAAAATACTTTGAAGCCAAAGATAATGTACTCTTTATCCCAAAAGGATTTACATCTGCTTTGGATATAAGGCTGAGGGCACTACTAATTGAGTGATTTGAAGCACTTTGTGTCCTAAGCCAAGCCTGGTGATTTCACCAGTATCACTCTTCCCTACTGGCCCTGCTGCTTGCTTGGCCCTTTTCCTTGAGTTTCGTCTCGCTCTTGCCTAATGAGGCTGTTTTAAAGCTACTTACTAAACTTTTCAGCCTCCAGAAGACAAGCTGCTCCAAACCTTTTTGGGTTTCAGTCCTATCCCATATGTTGGTCCTGTTATTTTCCTATCTTGTTTATTCTCAGCTGGTCAGTCATTATGAATTGCCTTGCCTGCCATTATTAGAAGCAGAAGTTCCCTCAGATTCATTTTATTTCCTGTTGAAATATAGCCACTTCCTAAAAGAGAATGTTGTGTGATGTAAAAAAAAATTAAATTCTTACATCAGAAAATACTCTGGTTGGTTGGATATAGAATTATTTCAAAATTATTTTCCTTCAATACTTTACAGATATTATTCCATCAGTTTTCTTTTATCTAGTGTTACTGGTGAAAAGTTTAACTTGAATCTGATTTTCATTTCTTCCTGAGAAATCTCATTTTTCCTCTTTGTATAGAAGTCTTTCATATTTTCAATTTATCTTTAGTATTCACAAGTTTTACTATAATGTACAGGGTTGTGTGTGTGTGTGTGTGTGTGTGTGTGTGTGTGTATGTGTGTGTGATTTATCCTTTTTGGGATCTTTTAATCTACCAACTTCTTTTTCTACAAGCCATCTTTGACTTAGTTCTCTCCCATGCTACAGCTATATTTTCCCTCTGAAAATTCATTCTCATGTTTTGCTGCCTTCAAAGGACTCCTCACAATTTCTGTCTCATCAATTCTTCTTATTTTCTAGTGTAGCTATATATTCATGTGTGTATTTGTAATATATCTTCTCTCATTTCTAGGGATCTGGTGAGAGAAGAGGGTGTGATATCTGCTCAGTTTGCCCTCTTGAATCTCAATAGTTGTTTTATAACTTTATCCAGTAAAATAATTTTCCTTTTGTCAGGTTGCCTTTGGGTCATATTCTGACTTGCCACCACTAAGGCAATCTTTATGTCACCTAACCTCAGCACTGCAATCTTGGTTCAGTATATACCATGTAAAATACACACTTTTTGCCCAAATTTTTGAGGGAAAAATAAGGATGTGCATTATACATGAATATAATCATTACATACCTGGGATATAATAATGGGTATAATAATCCTGTGTATAATGCACACAAAAACGTGGATGCTTATATACATGGGAGCACATTATACACTGCAAAATACAGTATGTACATTAATTACCGCATGCATTTTGAAATCTTTACTGTAGGTCATTGAATGTATTGGAACAACTTTTTGTAATCTACTGTTAGAAAAACTAACATGCAAAATGCAAGGAAACAGCAAACCCTTTAGCTGATTGGCACCTAAAATTGTTAAAGTGAATTCAGAGAGCAAGCTTACATCAGAAAGGAATAGCAATAGCAACAGGAGAAAGCTTATGAAAAGTTGGACTGTGAGATAGGCTAGAAGTAGAATTAGCTGAGTGGCAGGACAAGTGGGTTCTAATGGAAAGCATAAATGCTATGCTGTGCATTAAACATACATGGAAATGTCCTTGCTTTGACAGTCATATATGTAGGTGTTCCTGTGGTAGGAGAGAGTTATGAGCTGCTGGGCCCTGGAGTTGAGGGCTCTGGAGATAAACTTCTGTGAAGGTCTAAGACTGTCCCTGTGCTTCCTGTGAGCACTCACTTAACAAGATGCCTGAGCTCACCTCTCTCGCAATTTTCCCATCCTGGAAACTGGCTCCCTTTGTCTCCCTCTCCCCCCTGCAAATCAGCCTACTTTTACTAATCCAGAAATGTAAATAGATATGTACAGAAATGAAGTTACAGAGCTATCTTAATTTTAACAAAATCAAAATCTATACAGTCTCATTGAAATATTTAAATAACTTTTATCAAGTGGCCTCTCAATACCAGTTTTATAAGTGATGCCTAGGCCTTTGTTATTTCCAATGATTTATAGAATTTTACATTGCATTTAATGTCTAATAAGCAACTTTGCAATTGAGTTAATGTGTTTCTAGAGGTAAAATTTTGTGGCACTCTAATTACAGTAAATATTATTTTGATCAAGTAAATTCTTCCTTGAACACATACTGTGTTTACTCCAACATTAAATATCACCTGTAAATCTTGGTTAACTTACTGCTTCCTTAAAGTTTTTATCAGCATTAGTAAGTAACCTTTTAAAATATTAAATTTAGAATTTTGAACTTCTACATGAAGGCATGAGAGATTTCTGTTATCCCTTTAACTTCGTTCAACAGGCTTAAAATGAAAAACATTTTTAATTAATCCTTTGTGGTCTTTTAGGACTTCAAAACAGAGAAAGAAATTTTCAAACCATCTGATAGTTCTATTGAGCATTTAATTCTATTTAAACATATAAACATATATTTAATCCCAATTCTGTAAGGTGTGAAATACATGGAAGTTTTCACACTGAGGAGAAAAAGTAAACAGAATAATATGCACATTTTTAGTGTATTAGTAAGAGCTAATTTCCTCAAATGTTAAACATATATACAACATAAAACACCCAAATATTAAAACCATTCCACATGCTTTAGTAGAAACTTAAAATTTAAAACTTTTTTACCTGGAAATCTAAACTAAGTAGGCTTTGCTTGGTGTCATTTAAGTCTCCAGCTGAAAATGAAACAAAACCAGAGCTTTCTTTGAAACAAAGAACAGAATGGAATGTTGAACAATGTTAACTGACTTCTTAGCAAACTCTAAAGTAACTGCTTCCCTAGGGGATAAATGCCTTTCAGTTCTTTGTGCAGAAAATCAGCCAAGAGAGTAACCAGGAAAAATGGTTACTAGGGGAAACAGTTTTTCTAAATCACAGGAAAAGTTGAAAGCAGCAGTGAAGGGAGAAAACAGGTCACTTTAGTCTGTAGGCTGAGAAGGCAAAGTTGGAAGCACAAAAAAGAAACTTAATTAAGAAATCTGTGCTTTTTATAGGCTATTTGCATAAAAGTCCTTAACATTTATGCTAACCTAAGGGATACCACTTGAGTTTTATCAAATTACTGAGATGCCATTATTGTCAAGTTAGAGGAACTACACTCCTGGAATGCCTTAAATTGGAGTAATGTTAATTAACTCTCATCATCTCTACTTCTGCCCACCTGAACTTCACATGCAGTATTAACAAAACATAAAGCTGGTAGTAATGTTATTGAAATTATGTAACTTTCCACCTTGAAGCAGTAACAGGAAAATATGTAAGGGAGCTGTGAGGTTTCTGGTCATGGTTATTCTGGCAAATCGACTAATGTACTTTACCTCCATTTCTTCATCTGCAAGTGAGCAGGTTCAGGTCAGAGGCAGGTCAGGGTTCCAGGCTCGCATCATTGTTTGCAGATGACTTTGGGTGAGTTACTACTATTGCTTTCTAAAGTTTTTTTTTTTTTTTTGTACATTAGGGATGATAATACCTGCCTTTCACATTTATGTGCAAATATATGAATAACACATAAAGTGCTTATCATACACTAGGTAATGCTATAATATTTATTGTATCATTTATTTAGTATATGTTTTTATTTTTTAAGTATATTTTATTGATTGTACTATTACAGTCATCCCATTACTTTTTCTCCCTTACAATCCCCTCCTCCCTGCCCCTCCTCTCCCACCAGCATTTCCCCACCTTAGTTCATGTTCATGGCTCATGCATATAAGTTCTTTGGCTTCTCTATTTCCCAAACTGCTCTTAACCTCCCCCTGTCTATTTTGTACCTACCATTTATTCTACTTATTCCCTGTACCTTTCCCTCTATTCTCCCCCCTCCCCTGATAACTCTGCATGTGATCTCCATTTCTGTGGTTCTGTTCCTGTTCTAGTTGTTTGCTTAGTTTGTTTTTGTTTTGCCTTTTTTTTTTTTTTAGGTACAGTTGTTGATAGTTGTGAGTTTGTTGTCATTTTACTGTTCATAGTTTTTGATCTTTTATTTCTTAGGTAAGTCTCTTTAGGTAAGTCTCATGTCATATAATAAGGGCTTGGTCATGATGAACTCCTTTAACTTGACCTTATCTGGGAAACACTTTATCTGCCCTTCCATTCTAAATGATAGTTTTGCTGGACAGAGTCATTTTGGATGTAAGTCCTTGCCTTTCATTACTTGGAATACTTCTTTCTAGCCCCTCCTTGCCTGTAAGGTTTCTTTTGAGAAATCAGCTGATAGCCTAATGGGTACTCCTTTGTAGGTAACTGTCTCCTTTTCTCTTGCTGCTTTTAAGATTCTCTCCTTAGCTTTCATCTTGGGTAATATAATTCTGATGTGCCTTGGTGTATGCTTCCTTGGATCTAACTTCTTTGGGACTCTCTGAGCTTCCTGGACTTCCTGAAATCTATTTTCTTTGCCAGATTTAGGAAGTTTTCCTTCATTATTTTGTCAAGTAATGAAGGAATGAATTCAATTTCTTGCTCTTCCTGTTCTCCTTCTGACACCTGTGTGATTCAGATGTTGGAATGTTTAAAGTTGTCCCAGAGGTCCCTAAACTTCTCTTCATTTTTTTGAATTCTTGTTTCTTCATTCTGTTCTGGCTGAATGTTTATTTCTTCCTTCTGTTCCAAATCATTGATTTGAGTCCCAGTTTCCTTCCCATCATCGTTGGTTCCCTGTGCATTTTCATTTACTTCACCTTTCATATCCTTCACTTTTGCTTTATTTTGAGACCATACTGAAACATTTCTGTGAGCATCCTGCTTACTAGTGTTTTGAACTCTGCATCTGATAGGTTGGCTATCTCTTCATCAGTTCCATTTTTGGAGTTTTGATCTATTCTTTCATTTGGACTGTATTTCTTTGTCTTAGCATACCTGTTACATTGTAAGGAGCAGAGCCTTAGGTATATTCCAGGGCAGGACAACCCAGGTAGCTGTGTTGTGGCACTGTATATGGATGGGAAAGGGGTCCAAGAGGGAACAATGCCACTTGCTCAGCTCTCAGCCAGCTTTCAGTCACTTCCCCCACTCCCTACAAGCAAATTGGACCCTCCTAGTGCTGATTCTCGGATTAGTAGTTTTGTTTTTGTTGGAGACCCCCCGTGGATCTCTCCAACAAACTCTCCTGTCAGGCTGGAAGTCTCTGCCACTGGGGCAGTCCCTGAATACTTTCACAGCCAGAGGTTTTGACATGTTCTGTTCCCTCACTGGAACCATAGGTTGTGCAGTCTGTCTTACTCCCCAGCTGTTCCTCCCAGCTTATCTGCACACAAACATGGGACCACCTGCTCCACCACCTGCTGCCTTGCCTGCCTGGTCCTCCAGCCACTGCCTTGCCATAAGTCATTTCTTCCTCAGCTGCCCACCTCTGCCCCTCCTACTAGTCTGAAGAAATATTTCTTTCTTTAACTCCTCAGTTGTCAGACTTCCATACAGTTCAATTTTCTGGCAGTTCTGCTTATTTTTTGTTTTTACATTTGTTGTTATCGTTCTTTTGGTTGTACAAGGAGGCAAAGTGTATCTAACTATGCCTCTATCTTGGCCGGAAGTCCAAGATTCTTGTAAAATTTTCCTTCTTCACTGATAACGAAGCCTCTGAGGGCATCTCAGCAAGGATGCTGGACATGGGTGCCTTCCCAGGTTAATCTGTTAGAGCAGGAATATTCTCAGTAGGTTAAGGTCATTAATTCCTGGTGAGAATTGTTTGTACCCTCAGTGATCCAGGATAAAGACAATGCAGAGGAGGCTCTGAGAAGCAGCCATTTTGTCCTGCTGCTACTGTGGGTTCTTTTCTCAGGTGAGGATATTGCTCAGGAGTCAAGTTTGCATTTTGATGATGTGCCTTCAAAGACTTCAACACAGCTCTTTCATCACCTTTCATCACACTCATAAGCAGAAGGACCTAGAAATGCTGAAAACGCTACTACCTCCACTGTAGAAAATGCAAATGTGGGGATTTCTATGCCTTTATTGACCCTCAGGCTTCATACATACAGCAACATGGTCTGACCTCCTCAGTTTTAAACTAGAAAGACCAAAACCAGGAAGGCCAGCATACCCTTCCATATTACATAGCCACTTCCCAATATCTATTTTTAAAATTCTTATTATTCTACCTCAGGGGTCCAATTATTTGACAGGTAAGAGCTACATTTTTGTTTTCCCAAAACCTTAAAATGGCCTGGACAGATTAAATCAAGATAGTGGACTAAACACATGGGCCAACCAAATTCCTAAAAAATAACAGAAAGTACATTTGTTTTTAAAAAATGTAACACTGCACTACAAAATAATTAGTACTGTTAGAAAACAAGAAATTCTGAGAAGTTTCTTTTTTTAACTTTTTTTATTGTTATTCAAGTACAGTTGTCTCCATTTTCCTCCCACCACTCCCGCAAACTCCAGCTATCCCCACTTCCCACCCTTGATCTTATCCCACTTTGGTTTTTATCTATGTGTCCTTTATGGATGTTCCTGATAACCCTTTCCTCTATACCCCCATTATCCACTCCCACCTCCCCTGTGCTTACTGTCATTTTGTTCTTAATTTCAATGTCTCTGGTTATATTTTGCTTGCTTGTTGGTTTTGTTAATTACATTCCTTCTTTCTTTGTGCTGCGTAGTATTCCATCGTGTAAATGTACCATAGATTTTTCATCCATTCATTTACTGATGGGCACTTAGGTTGCTTCTAGCACTTGGCTGTTGTAAATTGTGCTGCTATGAACATTGGAGTGCATAGGTTCTTTTGGATAGGTGTTTCAGGGTTCTTAGGGTATAATCACAGCAGTAGAATTGCGGGTCAAAAGGCAATTCCCATTTTAGTTTTCTGAGGAAATCCCATGCTATTTTCCACAGTGGCTGCACCAGTCTGCATTCCCACCAACAGAGCCTTAGGGTTTCATTTCCTCCACATCCTCTCCAACACTTGTTTTGATTTGTTTATGATGGCCATTCTGACTGGTGTGAAGTGGTATCTCATTGTGGTTTTAATTTGCATCTCTCTGATGACTAGTGATGCTGAGCATCTTTCCATGTGTCTCTGGATCCTCTGTATGTCCTCCTTGGACAAGTGTCTGTTCAAGTCTTTTGCCCACTTTTTAATTGGGTTTTTTGTCTTCCTGGAGTGCAGTCATATGAGTTCTTTATGTTGGGAATCAACCCTTCTCCAAGGTATCATTGGCAAATGTGTTTTCCCATACAGCTGGTCCTCTTTTTATTTTAATACTGTTTTCTTTAGCTGTGCAGAAGCTTTTTATTTTGATGACATCCCATTTGTTTATTCTTTCCTTTATGTCTCTTGCTCTAGGGGCCATATCAGTAAAAATTTTGCTGCATGGAGCAGCTGAGATTTTTCTGCATCTGTTCTTTTCTAGAATTCTTATGGTGTGAGGACTTATATTTAAGTCTTCTATCCACCTTGAACTTATTTTGATGTATGGTGTAAATCGGTGAACAAGGTTTATTTTTTTGCAAGTCCAGCTCTCCCAATACCATTTGTTGAAGAGGCTAGTGTTACTCCGTTTTATGCTTCTTCCCCCTTTGTCAAATATTAATTGACCATAGAGCCTTGTGTTTATTTCTGGGCTCTCTATTCTATTCTGTTGGTCTCTGTGTCTAGTCTTATGCCAGTACCGGGCTATTTTGATTACAGTGGCCTGGTAATACAGTTTGATAATCAGGTATTGTAATCCCTCCTACTTTTTTCTTTCTCAAAATTGTTGCAGCTATTCGAGGTCATTTATGGCTCCATATAAATTTTTGAAATGTTTGTTCTATATCTGTGAAATATGTCATTGGTACTTTAATAGAGACTGCATTGAATCTATAAATTGCTTTCGGTAATATGGACATTTTGATTATTCTTCCAATCCATGAACATGTACATGCATCCATTTGTTTGTGTCTTCCTTAATTTCTTTCTTCAGTGTGGAATAGTTTTCTGAGTACAGGCATTTTACCTACTTGATTAAGTTTATTCCTAGGTACTTTATTTATCTTGTTGCTATATCAGTGGGATTTTTTTCCTGATTTCTGTTTCTGATATTTCATTGTTGGTATACAAAAATGCCTTTGATTTCTGAATATTGACTTTTTACCCTGCTATTTTGCCAAATTCACTTATTATGTCTCGTTGTTTTGGGTGGAATCTATAGGATTTTTTATGTACGCTAACATGTTGTCTGCAAACAATGACAGTTTTGCTTCCTCCTTTCCAATTAGGATGCCTTTTATTTCTTTTTCTTTTCTGATTGGTGTGGCTAAGACTTCCAATACTATGTTGAATAGAAGTGGTGAAAGTGGACATCCTTGTCTTGTTCCTGATCTTAGTGGGATACTTTTTAGTTTTTGCCCATTGAGTATAATGTTGGCTCTAGGTTTCTTGTATATGGTCTTTATTATGTTGAGGTATGCTTCCTGTATTCCCACTTTGCTGAGTGTTTTTATCATAAATGGGTGCTGTACCTTATCAGATGCTTTTTCAGCATCTTTTGATGTGATCATGACATTTTTGTCTTTCCTTCTGTTTATGTGATGTATTATGTTTATTGATTTGCAAATATTGTACCATCCTTGTATCCCTGGGATGAATCTCACTTGGTCATGGTGTATGATCTTTTTAATGTATTGCTGGGTGTGGTTTGCCAATATTTTGTTGAGAATTTTAGTGTCTATGTTCACTAGCAATATTGGCCTGAATTTTTCTTTCTTTGTTCTGTCTTTATCTGGGTTTGGGCTTAGGATGATTGATGCTGGCTTCATAAAAAGTGTTTTGGAGTCTTCCGTCTTCTTGAAGTTTCTGGAATAGTCTGTGAAAGATAAGGATTAGCTCTTACTTAAATGTTTTGTAAAATTCTCATGTGAAACCATCTGGTCCAGGGCTTTTGTGTGTTGGGAGTTTTTTGATTACTGCTTCAATTTCTTCAGCTGTTACTGGTCAATTAAGGCTTTCTGCTTCTTCTTCGTTCACTTTTGGGAGATTATATTTTCTTAGAAATTTGTCCCTCTCACCCAGGTTTTCAAATTTCTTGCCATATAGTCCTTTGTAGTAACTCCTTACAGTCCTTTGTATTTCTGTGGTATCAGTTGTAATCTCTCCTCTTTCCTTTCTGATTATTTTTATTTGGATCCTCTCTCTTTTTTTCTTGATGAATCTGTTTAAGGGCTTGTCCATTTTGTTTATCTTTTTAAAGAACCAGCTCATGGATTTATTGATCCTTAGAATTGTGCTTTTCATCTGTATGTTGTTTAATTCTGCTCTTAAACCTCATTATTTCCTTCCTTCTACTTGTTCTGGGCTGTCTTTGCTTTCCTCCTCCAGTTCTTGCAGATATAGGGTTAGGTCCTTTATTTGAAATATTTTTATCTTTTTAGGTAGGCCTGTATTGTTATGAACTTGCCTCTCAGGACTGCCTTTGCTGTGTCCCATAAGTTTTGGACTGTTTTGAGTTCATTTTCATTTGTTTCCAGAAACTTTTTGATTTCTTCCTTAATCTCATTCTTTAGCCATTCATTGTTTAATAGCATGCTATTCGATCTCCATAATTTTGAATGTTTCTGAGTTTTTTCCTTGGGGTTGGTTTCTAGTTTCAGTCCCTTGTGGTCAGAGAAAGTGCTTGATATGATTTCAATTTTCCTGAATTTGTGAGGCTCGTTTTGTGTTCTATCATGTGGTCTATCTTTGAAAATGTTCCATGTGCATTTGAAAAGAATGTGTACTTCTTTGGGATGAGTGGTTCTATATATATCAGTTAAGTTCGTTTGATCTAGGATACTGTTCAATGCTGAAAAATCATCGTTAATATTTTGTTTGGAAAATATCCATTTTTGACAGTGGGGTATTAAAATCCCCTACTATAATTGTGGTGCTGTCATTATCTTTCATGAAGTCCTCCAAGATTTCCCTTATATATTTGCGTGCTGCTGTGTTGGGTGCTTATATATTTATAATGTTTACATCTTCTTGATGGATTCTTCCCTTAAGTATTATGAAGGGTCTCTTTTTATGGCCCTTGCTTTGAAGTCTAATTTGTCTGATGTGAGTATCACTACCTTAGCTTTTTTTTTTCTATCCATTGGCTTGGAATATTTTTCTCTAGCCCTTCTCTTTTAGTCTGTATAGGTCTTTTGTCCTGAGGTGGGTCTATTGTAATCAGCATATGTATGTGTCATGAATCCTTATCCATTCAGCTATTCTATGTCTTGTGATTGGAGCATTTAAAGCATTTACGTTGAATGTTATCATTGATAGGTACTCATTCATTGCCTTTTTACTTCCTTTGTACCTGTTTTCCTGTCTCTTTTTCTTCCTTTTTTTAAAGCAGTCCCTTTAACATCTCTTGCAATGCTGGCTTGGTGGAGGTGTATTCTTTCAGCCTTCATTTGTCTGGGAACCTCTTTATTTGGCCTTCCATTTTAATTGACTGTCTCACCGGATAGAATAGTGTTGGTTGCAGACCTTTGGTTTTCATTACTTGGAATATTCCTTGCCAATCTCTTCTGGCTTGGAGCATTTCCATTCAGAAGTCAGCTGCTAGTCTTATTGGGGCTTCCTTGTACATTATTTCCTGTTTCTCCCTTGCTGCCTTTAAGATTCTCTCTTTCTCATGGAATTTTGCCACTTTAATTATGATGTGTCTTAGAGTGGGCCTCTTTGGGTTCTTCTTAATTGGGACCCTCTGTGCTTCCTGGATTTGTGTGACTTTTTCTCTCCTCAAATTAGGGAATTTTTCCATCATTACGTTTTCAAACATGTTTTCTATCCCTTGCTCTTCTTCTTCTCCTTCTGTTATCACTAATTATATGGATATTATTACGCTTCATGTTGTCTTGAAGTTCCCTTAACACCTGTTTGTTATTTCTGACTCTGTTTTCCTTTTCTTGCTCTTTCTGGGTGTTTTTTTCTACCTTGTCCTCCACCTCGCTAATCCAGTCCTCTGCTTCATCAAGCCTGCTTTTGTTTCCTTCTACTGTGTTCTTCAATTCATAAATTGTATTCTTCATTTCCTCTTGGCCCTTGCTGATAGCTTCTGTTTTCTTTTTCATGTTGTTATAGGTTGCAGTAAGTTCATCATAGATTCCGTGTAGTTTTTTGTAATTCTCAGTGAGCTCATTGACCTTTCTTCTAACCATTGCTTTGAACTCAATATCTGATAGTTGACTTGCCTCTATTTTATTTAGCATTCTTTCTGAGGCTTCCTCCTTTCTTTTGGGGTTTGTTTCTTTGTCTTCCCATTGTTTGTGAAACTCCTGTTGTTAGCCTCTGCTTCTTAAATTGATCTGCTCTGACTCCCTGAGTTTGTTGTGTGAATTTCTTTGGTAGGAAACCTGTGAGATTCAGTGGTACAGTCTGCCTGACCTCCTGAATTTGCTGCTCTTGGGATGCTTTTTATGTTGGCTATCTAGATGTATTTGGGTTTTGATTGTTGTTGGGTCATTGTTTAGTGGGTCCTTCCCTCCAGGTAGTTGACTGAGAGTCACTCTGCCCGTATCTTGTATGCTGTTGTGCAGGTGCTGCCAGAAGAAAACCACAAAGGCCAGGGAACAAAGCCACATCCACAAAAATATCTCCTCCCCACCACCACAATCTCAGTATCAACAGCAATTAAACCAGTATTAATAAGGTATAAAGAGATTAAGACTATTATAAGAAAGGAGAGAAATTAACTATAGTGTATGTTCTAGTAACTTAATATGCACAAACTTGCTAGACAAGAAAGGAATGTTAAAAAGCTATGCAGGAAAGAAAATATCACTGCTCATGGAGAAGACCCCAGTGGATTTTATCTTGGTAGCCTTTCGTATTTACCACTGTTTTTTTCTTTCTAGTTCTGCCTCTGGTGGTGTCAGATGGTGACCCCATCTGACCTTAGGCAACCTGCTGTGAGACTGCCAGAGATATGTTGTCTATAGCTGTCTCCTTCAGTTGTTAATTAGTCACTTTGCACTTACCAGTCAGGGTGAAGCCCCACAGGGCAGGGCAGAATTCTTCTTGGGGTTGGCGATATTGTTATTACTCAAGCTGCTGCTCCTCAAAGGATAGTGCTCTGTCTGTACACAATGGCGCCGCCATTTGGGTGGATGACTTGGCACCAGGTTCCCAGTGGCTCCTCTCTCTGCACTTTCCTCAAAGCTTCTGTCCCCAGTCTCTTCTCAGGTGTCTCCAGCCCACTCTGCTGTCTGCTTTTGCCAGAACCCCAGGTAAGTGACAGGAAATGAAAATTTGTGCGTTGGCCCTTTAAAAGGCTCTCCATCTCCAGCCATCCATCCCTGGCAGAGAGCAACCTTGCCACTTTTCCTGCCAGTTGTTATCTGTACTTTTTGGGCTCTGGCGCTCTAGGCTGGGGATCCCAGCTTAGGGTTTAGACCCCATTCTTCCATGGGGATCCAACCTGCCACTTGCTTATCCCTCTAGCACTGTTATCTGTGGGTTCTTTCAAGTCTCCAACACACTCCTTACCAGACAGGTTGTGCCGAAGCTGGTTCTTCTGTCTGTCCAAGGTTAGAAGTCTTCTCTCTCGGTATTGTTCAGTTGTTTGTTCTGGGTCATTTCTCCACAATTTAATTGTAATTCCAGATTGGTCCTGGGGGAGGTTAGTGTGGCTTCCAGTCACTTTTCTGCCATCTTGCCTCTCAAATTTCTTAAAGATTGAAGGCACATAGGTTCTTTCTGATGAACCATACTACAGCCCAAAACATGTGTGGGAGAGGATAGGTCTTTGGGTGTTTCAGGTTTAGAAATTATAGATCATAGGAATGGTGAGATTTGTTGGAAAACTACAATTAAGAGTAGCAGGGAAAATGACCTTAAGTGTCTGATGTCTCCATGATTTGTTCCAAGTATTAAGCATTTGCCCTCAAATTGAACCCATGTTTTCAGCCACTTGACCTTAGGTGACTGCTGGAACAAGAAGGCCCAGTGTTCAAAAACCAAACTCACTACAGTACAACACAGTACAAGCACAAAGTTGACCTTTTCCACCCACCTGTTCAGAGCTTTTGGTCAGTGTGTTAACCCTGTACTCTCAGTCATAAGTAGATAGCTCAGTATTACCAAATGTTTGGGAACCTTCTAACATTGAAAATAGTAATCACCTTCACCTCTCTCCCCAAAAATACATACACACAATCAGAAAGGGTAAGAACTAAATGATCGTACATCTTGGAGAATTTCTTCTTTTTTCCCATGGTTACAATGCTTCAAAACGCTTTTCTACAGGCATACCTGTGCTGAGAAAGATGTGTTTCTATAAAAGATTCTACAATGTTAGTTAGAGACTAAATCAAAAATGAAGTGCCACTACATACTTACTAGAATTATAGAAATCCAAAACACTGACAAAACCTAATGCTAGTGAGAATGTGGAACAATAGAAACTGTTACTCATTTCTGGTGGGAATGAAAAACGGTGCAGCCACTTTGGAAGAAAAATTGGCAATTTCCTAAAAAACTAAACATCCTCTTACCCTACAACCCACCAGTTACATTCCTTGGTACTTACCAAAATGGGTTGAAAACTTATGTCCACACAAAAGCCTATACATACACAGATGTTTAAAGCAGCTTTATCTATAATCACCAAAACTTAGAAATAGTCAAGATGTCCTTTGGACATCAACATGGATAAACTTTTGTACATCCAGAAAATGGAATATTATTCAGTGCTAAAAAGAAATGGGCTATCAAGCCATTGAAAGACGGAGGAACCTGAACCGCATATTCCTAAATGAAAGAAGCCAGTCTTAAAAGGCTACATACTATTCCAACTGTATGACATTCTGGAAAAGGCAAAATTTGGAGACATTAAAGAGAGCAGAGATTGCCAGGGTTTGGGGAGAGGGAGGGGTGATGGGTGAAGCACAGAGGATTTTTAGGGCAGTGAAAATATTCTGTATGGTATTTTAATGATAGATACATGTAATTATATAGTTGTCTAAACCCACACAATGCGTAATAGCCAGAGTGAACCCTAATGTGACTGTGGACTTGGGTGATTATGATGTGTCAGTGTCGGTTCCTCAGTTGTAATGAATGCACCATTATGGTGGTGAGGAATATTGGAAATGAGGGAGGTTGGAGGGGAAACTGGAGATAAAAGGGTACCTGGAGGTGTATGAGAAACCCCTGTACCTTCCTCTCAATTTTGCTGTGAATCTGAAACTGCTCTTTAATAAAATAACATTTAAAAAATGTGGCCTAATTTAAAATACATATATTGCTCAAGAAGGAAAAAAATGTTGCAAACATGCAGTGTTTAGGGCAAAGAGAAACTCTTAATTCTTTGAGAGCAGCTTAAAAACAGTCATACTGCATACCAGCCTTTCACTTCTAGAAATCCATTATAGAAACACATCTTTCTCAGCACAGGTATGCCTGTACAAAAGCATTTTGAAGCATTGTAACCATGGAAAAAAGTAGGAATGCATGCAGTTGTATATTCATATGGAACAGTGGGCTGCCATAAATCTATGGAGAAAGACGGAAGTAACTCTCTTATATAGGCATGCAAAGTTATCCACAATATACCAAAGGAAAAAAGAAATTTCAAACTGTACATATGCTATTTATTACCTTGCCTTCTTTTAATGTATACAATTTAGCACCTTACTAGAAAAAGGTTGAAAGGATTAAGCAACAAACTGTTAATAGCGGTTATCTTAGTGATGGAATTATGGGGGGAATTTACTATGTAAATCTATATTTTTATAATGTTTTGAGTTTTTTATAACCAGATCAGAAAGCTAGTAACTTTTTAAAGAGAAATTAAACAATTAGAAAAAAAATAAGTTAAAGTAGCGGCGTAGAGGAATAGCAGCATTCACCATGTCCTGATTGACAAGGTTGCAGAGGGTCAGGTTGTATAGTTTCTGAGATCCCTGCTGTAAAATTTTGTAGTTGGATTGACTGTTACATGACTTCTTCCTCAGAAACTATTATAACAACAGTAGTACATAGAAAATGCTGGTATTAGAGAGTTGTTCTTTATTATTATTATTATTATTACAGAGGTAGCTATGTCCTGAAACTCAGCTCTGACACCTCTGCAGAGTTTATTTTGGGTCCTCAGTACCCAGGCCACAGGGCAGCCAGTGCAGGTTTCAGTTCCAGAATGTGTTTGGGTAAACACATTCTTTACCTCAGTGGTATAAAGCACCCAGGAGTTAGTTTTCTTTTAAGTATAGTTGCTTTCCACATGACAACTTTGTAGATAATACCCAGATAAAGCCAAATTTTGGAAATTTTAAGTAGCGCCCCTCTCAGAAGTGGGAGTCCTACATATTCTGTCTGAATTGCCACCTCTTGCTATAGTCAAACTTCTTTTCAGCTAATTCACATTGAAGTATGGCATTTGCTTTATTTGCCCTCTTAAAGGAATACTAACATTTAAGTGGAGTACTGATGTATAAAATATGCCATCCCTGTATCAGTGAACATTTGGGTTATTTACTCTTTTTGAGTTTGGGTACATGTTTCCAAATTGCTTTCAAAAAGTTTCTAGTAATACACATTCCCACCAGAAAATGTATAAAATGCCCATTTCCATGCCGTTTTATTTTTTAAATTATTTTTATATTTTTGAATAGGTAATACATGCTAAGTGGCATAAATTTTTAAAGTACACAGTTAAAATTTTCAGCTTTCTATTTCTAATATTGGCAAATTCGTTGATTATACCAACCTTCTTATCAAAAACAACTAAAAAATTTGGATCACTATAAAAATATTTTAAAATCATTAGTGATGACTCACTGGGTCCTGACCTGAGAGAGCCCATGAGCAGCTTTTTGCTCGGGGAGTGTTTACTGGAAATATTAAAAAGCAAAAATATCAATGAAAACCATTACACAGCTGACAAGATCAACATGGCTAAAAGCTGGGTTTAAAAAACTAATCAAAATTTTAGCAAGACTAATATGGGGGAGTAGGAAAAAGCACAGGTTAGAAAACTTGCTCAGTACAGATTCTGAAACATTTAAAAAATAAGATAATATTATGAATAACTGTGCCAGAAAATTTATATGGTAGACAATTTCTAGAAAAATACAATTTAATAAAACTGTCAGAAGAAGAAAATAGAAAACCTGAATTCTCTCTAACTATTAAGGAAATTGAATTCATTTCAAATCTTTCCACAAAGAATATCACAGGCCTATATTATTTATTAGCAAATTCTATCAAGAATCTGTTAATGTCACAGGTGGGCACAGGTAACCAGGTTCTTAGTGATCACAAACAATGAATGGAACTGAAAGAGAGTTTATAGCAGAAAGAGAGAGAGTAGACTTACTAAGCGTTAGTACAGTCTACAGAACATGGGAGCAGGTCAACTCTGAGCAGAGATTGACCCTCAGTGGCAGGAGGGATTCTATTCTTAGAGGGAAGATATTTCCTGGCTGATTTTGGGGGACTTTTATTGTGCATGTACAAGTAGTTATTAAACCCATGGTATGTAATCATTATGCCCATGTATAATGCACATCCTTAGTTTTCCCTCAAAAATTTGGGCAAAAGAGTACACATTATACATGGCAAAATAAGGTATATTACTTTTAAACTACTGCACATGCAGTCTCCCATGATTTTCCTTGATTGCCCACCACGGGAGAGGATCCCGCAATGCTATTTTATTATAATGCTATTATAATGAAGCAGGGATCATGTAGCATTTTCTGCACAGGTGCAGTCATGATTCACCATGATTCAGTGCTTTTCTAGAAAGCAGGAACAATGGGTCTTAGAATAGGGTCCCTATCCTGTTTTGATGTGCTTTGTCTTAGCACTGGGGCACCTCTGGAGTTTTCTTATTCCTGAGGAACTGCTCTTAGAACAGGGTTTCTGTTCTGTATCCATGTCTTTTGTCTTAGTACAGGGACACCTCTGGAGTTTTCTCACTTCTGACTATCTCCTGCCTCTAAGGCCAGTGTGACTATCCTATAACCTGTCAAGGACATTACAAGAAAGGACAATTATAGCTCAGTCTCACTGATGAACATAGATCTTTAAAAAACCAAATCAACCACACATACAGAGGATAATGCATCATATCTACATTGGGTTTATTCAGGAAATACCTGGTTGATTTAAGGATGAAATGCAAACATTATATGATTATCTTAATGTTTAAAGAAGAAAGAAAAAAGGAAGAAAGGGAAATAGAAGAAGGAGGGAAGGCAGGCAGGCTTTTACTACACTAGAGTAAGAAGGGAACTCCTAAGTCTGACAATATCTATAGAAAACAACATTCTTCCACTCCTAGCTGTAGACCCTAGAGAAGTGGAAACATATCTACATGAAAACTTGTACACAGATTTTGGACTTTATAGCTACACTATTCATAACAGCTCAAATGCTCATTAGCTGGTAAATGGATAAATAAAACGTGGAATATTATTCAGCAATAAAGTGTTGAAACGTGCCATGACGTGGATGAACCTCGAAAACATTATGCTCAGTGCATGAAGCCAGTCACAAGGAACCACATATTGTATGATTCCATTTATATGAAATGTCCAGAACAGGCAAATCTACAGAGGAGGAAAGCAGATGAGTGGTTGCTGGGGTGCGGCAGGTGGGAGTTGGAGCAGGATAGGGTATTACTGCTAATGGGTATGGGATTTCTTTATGGGTGATCAAAATGTTCCCAAAATAGCTGGTGGTGATAGCTCTCAAGTATGAATATACTAAAGACCACTGAATTGTATACTTTAAAAGGGTGAACTTTATGGCATTTAAATTATATTTTAGTAAAGCTGTTTCAAAAAAATACTGAATGGTGAAATACTGAAATATTTCCCTTTCTGGGAACAAGATAAGCAGACCCACAGTAGCTTCTAGCCAGTGCAGTGAAGCAAGGGAAAAAAAAAAAACCAGGGTAAGAACAAAATTTAAAATTTTTCTTAGTCTTACATTTATGATTGTATATATAAAAAATCAAATAACTTTCAGATACATTATTAAAACCATCTAAAGAGTTTTCTCATATGCAACATGCAAAAATCAATCATATTTTTCTACAGTTAGAGAATGAAATCAAGGAAAAGATGTATTTTAAGTATCAAATATATTTAAAGATATATAGGACATCCAGCCAAGATGGAGGCATAGGTGGACGCACCGTACCTCCACGCACGACCAAGATCGGAACAACAACAATTTAGAGGCAGAATAACACCCAGAACTGGCAAAAAATTTATCCGAATAGAAGTCAGACAGCCAAGAAGTTGAAATAGACCCATTCATCCAGACCGGTAGGAGGGGCAGAGACGAGCAGCCAGGTGCGGGTCGAGGCACTGAGAGCCAAGAGAGTTGGGGGCATAAGGCAACCAGGAGCATGTAAGGCATCTGGGGCGCGCAAGATCTTGGCAGGTGGACCCTGGGTACGCAAGCGGCAGCTGGCAGACCCAGTGAGGCGGCGATTGTGGACCAGGGCAGAGCGCACAACCCAGGATCCCAGGGAAGGGACTGAGGTCCCACGGAGAACGGAGGTACCACCATTGTTTCCTCCCGACCCCGCCATCACATACAACGTCACAATCTAGCTACTGGAGTGCCCAGCCCTGGTGAACACCTAAGGCTCTGCCCCTCATGCTAACAGGAGCAACCAGACCAAAAAATCAGAGAGAGAGATGGCTCAAACAGAAGAACAGATCAATGCCCCAGGACTCATCCTTTTAAGCGACCAAGAGATAGCCAATCTATCAGATGCACAGTTCAAAACACTGGTGATCAGGAAGCTCACAGAATTGGTTGATTTTGGTTGCAAATTAGATGAACAAATGCAGGTTACCATAAAACAAATGAAGGCAAATGCACAGGGAACCAATAGTGATGGGAAGGAAACTGGGACTCAAAACAACAGAGTGGACCAAAAGGAAGAAAGAAACAACCAAACAGGAAAGAATGGAGAAATAAGAACTCAGAAAAACGAGGAGAAGCTTAGGAACCTCCAGGACATCTTCAAATGTTCCAACATCCAAATTATAGGGGTACCAGAAGGGGAAGAGGTAGAGCAACAGATTGAAAATGTATTTGAACAAATAATAAAGGAGAACTTCCCCAATCTGGCAAAGGAAATAGACTTCCAGGAAGTCCAGGGAGCTCAGAGAGTCCCAAAGAAGTTGGACCCAAGAAGAAACACACCAAGGCACATCATAATTACATTAGCCAAGGTAAAAATGAAGGGGAGAATCCTGAAGCAGCAAGAGATAAGGGGACAGTCACCTACAAAGGAGTTCCCATCAGACTGTCAGCTGATTTCTCAAAAGAGACCTTACAGGCAAGAAGGGGTTGGAAAGAAGTATTCCAAGTCATGAAAGACAAGGACCTAGATCCCAGATTATTCTATCCAGCAAAGCTTTCATTTAGAATGGAAGGGTAGATCAAGTGCTTCTCAGATAAGGTCAAGTTAAAGGAGTTCATCATCACCAAGCCCTTATTTTATGAAATGTTAAAGGGACTTATGTAAGAAAAGAAGGTTAAAAAAAACATGCATAGTAAAAGGACAGCAAACTCACAATTATTAACAACCACACCTAAAGCAAAACCAAAAGAAACTAAGCAAACAACTAGAACAGTAACAGAACCACAGAAATGGAGATCACATGGAGGGTTAGCAACAGGAAAGTGGAAGGAGGAGAGAGAGGAGAAAGGTACAGAGAATAAGTAGCATAGATGGTAGGTTGAAAATAGATAGGGGGAGGTTAAGAATAGTATGGGAAATGTAGAAGCTAAAGAACTTGCAAGTTTGATACAAGGACATGAACTAAAGGGGGGGAATGTGGGTGGGACAGGGTGTGCAGGGTGGAGGGGAGTGAAGGGAGAAATGGGACAACTGTAATAGCATAATCAGTAAAATATATTTAAGAAAGACAGTGTAGTTTTCTGCCATAGGAATGTGCATTCAAAGCTTTAAAATGTAATGTATGTTATTAAGCACTTAAATAATTTTGTAGAGTTTTAAAATAACATAGGAACAGACATTTGCAGTATGTTTATTGGCAGCATTAGGCCCTGTACCTAATGGGGGAGAAACAAGGAAAGCATTATTAAGTCCCACTGTGCTCCAGTTGCCTGGCTCTCTGCTTGACATGGTGCTCCTGTATTTCATCAACTCCTTTAATGTGATGGTAGGTGTGGCTGTCCTTCCATATATTCAGGAGGAGAGCTGAAGTATTACACAGGCTAAATGAGGAAACTAAAGCTTCACAGAGTTAAGTAATTTGCCAAGCTTGCTGTGAAATGGGAGAACTGAGAGGGACTCCAAGTTAGTCTGATCTCTTTTTATCACAAAGTGAAGCTGGAGTCCCTGGCAGCCCCTGCAGCTTACTCCCCCCTGCAGGTGGGACTGTATTGTGCAGCCTCATCAGCACAACCAGCTCTCATTACCATTGTGGCTCTACGTACCCATAAACCTACAGGCATCAGAATCCTTCCAGATGGAAACCAGATGGTGTGAGTGTGGGGGGCACAGACACTGTGTAGTTTCTAAGAAGCTGGTCAGTCTGGAATTCCCCTCTGCTGTTTATCTCCTACTGAGGACTGAGTTAGGCACACTCTCTTCTGGGGTGGGGCTCTTCATCCTTAAAGGAAGACCTCTATGGATTCTCCAGATGTTTCTAGCATTCTAGATGTGGTGTTCCCATTTTAGGAACAGCCATCACAGCCACAGCCTCCAGAATTGGTCTTTTGCTATTATATTTCTCCTATAAACACCAAAACCCGTGATTAACATGAGGTTAGTGACATTACACATATGGCAGTTTTAACATTTGCTGAAATGGGGATTCTTTTCCACTGATACACTGTCTGAAGGAGATGGCTATAAACCAGAGTAACCACAGTATGTTTACAAAGGTATTTTGTGAAAAGGACAACTTTGGCAACATCACTCATGGGGGATGAAGCTCATTTGAGGTTTGATAAATTAAAACAGTGTCTTTATCCATGGCTTCATGTTTTCCTCATTGCTGGTGGGTGATAAATCATCTTTTTATTTCCATGAGAATGTTTTAGCATCCAAGAGTAGGAAAAAATTAATGCTAAATTCATTTATTATACTGTATTTCCATTTTTAAAAAGAAATTTATTATAATTCTGCCAGATATGTGAATAAAGTTTTCAAATTCTTCTCAGGGATTTATGGAACTTTTATGGTTATTACTGACTTTTTATGTATGCAAGGATATTGTTTTTGAATTGTTTCTTTGTTCTCATTTTGCCTAAATGAAACTGGTCTTTAAAAGAAAAAATCTAAAACTACCACCTCCCTTAACAAATTATAGCAGAATAGAAAATTTAGATATTGCTACACAATGGAGAGTTCCAGCCAAGATACAAGAGCAGGTAGATAGGCTTTGCCTCCTCACACAACCAAAAGAAGGAAACAGCCAATTTAGAATAAAAAAACATCCAGAACTGCCAGAAAATCTAATTGTATGGAAGCCTGACAACCAAGAAGTTAAAGAAGAAATATTCATCCAGGCTGGTAGGAGGGGCAGAGACGGGCAGCCGGGCAGGGAGGTTGTGTGGAGAGGTGACTGGTAGACTAGGTGGCCTAGGAAGCAGCTGCAGTGGTTGGTAGACTGGACAGTCCCACATTTGTGTGCAGAAAATCCATGGGGAACAAATGGGGAGTAAGATAGACCATGCAACCCAGGAATCCAGCACAGGCAAGATAAGGCCTCAGAACCTGTGCCTTTGGGAGTTGTGGTGGGGGGAGAAACTTCCAGTCTCTTAAAAGCAGAGCAAGACCCAAGCAACTAGCTCTGTTCTCTCTCTGAACTGTCCTCCACATACAGCGCCACAATGGAGTCAAGTGGATTGCCCCACCCTGGCAAATACCTGTGGTTCTGCCCCTTAAAATGAAACAGGTGCACCAAGACAAAGAAATACAGCCCAAATGAAAGAATAGATCAAAACTCCAGAAAAACAACTAAGTGACGAGGAAATAGACAACCTATCAGATGCAGAATTCAAAACACTGGTAATCAGGAACCTCACAGAAATGATTGAGTATGGCTGCAAAATAAAGGAAGAAGTGAAGGGTATACAAAGTGAAATAAAGCAAAATATACAGGAAAGCAAGAGTGAAGGGAGGGAAACTGAGACTCAGATCAACGATTTGAAACAAAAGGAAGAAATCAATATTCAATGACAATACAATGAAGAAAGAAGAATTCAAAAAAATGAGGAGAGGCTTAAGAACCTCTAGGACAACTTTAAACATTAAAACATCCAAATCATAGGGATGCCAGAAGGAGAAGAGGAAGAGCAAGAAATTGAAAACTTATTTGAGAAGATAATGAAAGAGAACTTCTCCAGTCTGGCAAAGGAAATAGACATGCAAGTCCAGGAAGCACAGAAAGTCCCTAAGAGATTGGATCCAAGAATAAACACACCAAGACATATCATAATTACATTACCGAATATTAAATATAAGGAGAAAATCTGAAAAGCAGAAAGAGAAAAGGAAACAGTTACCTACAAAGGAGTTCTCATAAGAATATCAGCTTTCTCAAAAGAAAACTTGCAGGCAAGAAGGGGCTAGAAAGAAGTATTCCAAATCATGAAAAGCAAGGACCTACATCCAAGATTGCTCTATCCAGCAAATTTATTATCATTTAGAACAGAAGGGCAAGTGAAGTGCTTCCCAGATAATGTGAAGTTAAAGGGGTTCATCATCACCAAGCCCTTATATAAAATGTTAAAGAAACTTATCTGAGAAAAAGAAGATGATCAAAACTGTGAAAAGTAGAATGAAGTAAACTCACAACTGTTAACAACTTAACCTAAGAAAAAGACAAAAACTAAGCAAACAACTAGAGCAGGAACTAGAAACAACTAGAAATGGAGATCTCATGGAAGGTTGTCAGTGGGGAAGAAGGAGAGGGAGAGTGGGGGAAAAGGTACAGGGAATAAGAAACATGGTAGGTACAAAATAGGGAGAGGTTAAGAATAGTATAGGAAATGGAGAAGCCAAAGACCTTATATGTACAACCTGTGGACCTGAATTTAGGGGGCAAGGAATGCTGGAGGGAATGAGGGTTCCAGGCAGAGGGAGATAAAGGGGATAAAAAAGGAATGGGACAACTGTAATAGCATAATCAATAAAATACATTTAAAAAAAGAAATTGCTAGAAAATATAAAGAAGACTATGGTCATTATCATACCACTGTTGAGATTAGTATCATGCATAAATTATAGTATTTTAAAATATTGCCTTGGCCAAAAATTTCATTTAGTTTATTCTGTAATATGGCTCCAGTAGCACTTAGTTGTCTTTAACTTCATTCAAAATAATTTTTAGATTTTATTGTGACAGCTGTTGTGACAGTGTGCATTTTAAAAAGAAAAGAGGAGGGGAGGGGAGGGGAGGGGAGGGGAGGGGAGGGGAGGGGAACCTTGCCCTGGCTGGTATGGCTTAGTGGACTGGATGCCGGCTTGCAGACCAAAAGGTCACTGGTTCGATTTCTCTGTCAGAGCACATGCCTGGGTTGCATGCTAGGTCCCCACTGGGGGTAAGGGAGGGAGGCAACCGATTGATGTTTCTCTTCCTCTTTTTCCCTCCCTTCTCATCTCTCTGAAAATAAATGAAATACTTTTTTAAAAGACTTATCCACTTCAGGTCCACATGGTGGCATAGGAAAACAGAGCTCATCTTCTTGAACAACCACATCAGAATTTCAACTAAATTATAGAACACTTAGAACTATCAGAAGTTGATTTGAATGGAAATTTAACAACAAAGAAATTAAATAAACCATATCCATCCAGACTGGTAGGAATGGCAGAAACATGTAACATGATGATCCCATGTCCATATGTAGTAGATAAAAACTTGGGAGAGATATCTTGGGTATGAGGAATCCCAGCCACACAAGTTGCCCCCGGCCTAGGGTTCCAGTGCCAGAAAGATAAGTCCCTGTAATGTCTACCTGCACAAACCAATGATGATTGAATTGGTGGAAGAAACAGACAAGAAAATCTAAAGGAGAACATCATAACTAAACCATTATTTTATGAAATGTTACAAAACTATGAAAAATAAAATAGTTACAAATACATATCTGTCAACAATTGAATATAAAAACCAAACTAAGCAAACAAGAACAGAGGTAGAATTGTAGATACAGAGAGGGTTTTGATGGTTGCCAGATGGGAGGGGGTTTTAAGGTAATGGGTGAAGAGGTGAAGGCATTAAGAAGTACAAACTGGTACTCATAGTAATGGGGATGTAAAGTACAGCATAGGGAACAAAGTGGCCTAAGAACATATATGAGGGGAGACCCAAAAAACCTGGAATTCATTTATAAATAATTCTGTATTATATGTTGAACCATCAGTCACCTTCAGCATACTCTCCATTTGATGCAATACACCTGTTTTTCCACTGCTCACAACAGTTTTTGAACTCATCGATTTTGATGCCTTTTAATGCTGCTGCCGTTTTTTTGTTTCACCTCTTCCACATCACCAAAATGTTTCCCTTTGCGGACTTTTTTCTTCCAGGGAAACAAAAGTTGCTCAGGGCAAGATCAGATTAATAAGGAGTGTAGGGCATGAGAGTTACACCATTTTTGGTCAAAACTGCTGAACAGCCCTGGCTGATGTAGCTCAGTGGATTGAGCGCTAGCCTGTGAACCAATGGGTTGCCAGTTCGATTTCTATTCATGGCACATGCCTGGGTTGCAGGCCAGGTCCCCAGTGGGGGTGGATGAGAGGTAACTACACATTGATGTTTCTCTCCCTCTCTTTCTCCCTCCCTTCCTCCCTTTCTAAAAATGAACAAATAAAATCTTTATGAAAAAACTGCCGAACACTAAATGTGTTCTGGGCCTGTGTGCTCTTAACTCACCCCTCATGAAATAGGCAAAGACATTGGAGAACTCTTCAAAACAAATTTAGTGGAGCCAAATGCAGCCTTTCACAACACACCAGCTGGTACACTGATACAGATGGGTTCCTAGAATACTCACCTAGCAAGGGAAGCTTGTACTTCAAGGGGCCCACCCTCCAGAAGATAATTCTGGGTATTTTGGGGGTCCCCGTCATATTAATGACCCATAGACATGGACAACAATGTGCGGATAACCTGAGTTAGTGAGGTTAGGGAATGGGGGGAGGATGAAAAACTAGGACAACTGTAATAGCATAAACTATAATATATAATTTTTAAAATGAATTTTTAGAAGTTCTGGAAGGAAGGTTATTCAGTGGGATGGGGGTGATGTAGTGGAAAAAAGAAGGTTATGAGCAAGTTTGGGGAAATTTCACAGAGAGCCTAGAATGCCACATTTTAGAAATTTAGCCTTTATTCTAGACTTTACAAAATCACTAAGTTTTTGAGAATAGTGAAAATGAAAACATTCATGTTTTTGGAAGATAATTTTGGAGATGTATGAATGATATTTAAAGAATCAAGAGATTAGGGATATCTAATAAAGAGTTTGACCCCATTTTTAAGATGTAATTCCTGACAGCTCTTGAACCATACCTTCCTTCTTCCCCTCTGTTCACATTTGGACAAGCTGATAAGAAAGCTTGCATACTCCCTGCTTGGCTCCATCAATTTTAAACTATACAAGCCCTTGCCAAAGCTAGTCGCCCACTCCTGCTCTCCAGCAGTTTGGAAGCTGCTCTTTCCTTTCCAGACTCTTCATGTGAATAATAAATCTTTTTGCATCATCTTGCAATGGGTGACACCATCAGTCTTGGCAGTCGTGCCCAAGCTTGGATGGGGTTGTTCATTGTGCTCCGTAAGGTGGCTTCAACACTGTACATGTGGGTATAGAGAAAGGGTGCATACATGTTGTTTGGTGGCCTACACCTTTCCCCTCCGTATAGCTTCCCCTTTGAGAAGCTTCTCTTCCCTCATGGGCTGACATACCCTTCATTAATACACATAGTGGAATCCTACCTAGCCATTAAAAAGAACTCAGCAACTAGGTACCATCACAGGATAAGCTCTTCAATACACATTGTTGAGTGGAGAAAATCAAGAAAAAACAGTGTGGGTGTGATTTTATTCATTATTTTTTTTATCAAAGTATTTTAAATTGAGGTGTAGTTTTCATGCAATAGTTTTAACAAATGCATACTGTCACGTGACTAACACCATAATCAAGATATAGAACTCCCAGCATCCCAACAAATTCCCTCATGCCCCTTTGTAGACAACCTTTCTCTCTGCCTTCAGCCCATGGCAACCACTCATCTCTGACCTATGATTTTTCCATTTCCAGACTCGTAAAGTGTGTAGGTTTTTCAGTCTAGTGTCTTTTATTTAACATAATTTGAGCCAGCCATGGTGTGATATGTGTGTATCAGTACTTGGGTCCATGGTATGGATGGACCTCACCAGTTGAAGGACATTTGAGTTGTTTCCAGATATGGATGATTAATAATAAATCTGCTATAAATATATTACTACTTGTATGTGAATATAGTTTTTATTCTACTTGGGTAAATACTTAGCAGTGGAACTCCTGGGTTACATGGTGAGTGTATGTTTAACTTGATTAGAAACTAGTTTTCAAAAGCAATTGCACCATATGTATTCCCGCCAGCAGCCTATATGGACTCCACAATCCAACCTGTTTCCCGTGGGCCCAGAGAGGTCCGTAATTCTAGAAAAGACCTGTAAGACATTCCCCACAAGGAGAGAGGGGTGGAGACTAGAATTGGGGTTATGTCAAGGGGAGTTTAACTATATCTTTAACCATGTAATTTTTATAGTGACAATGCATTTATTAATTAGTTGCATGGTTAAATGAAAATGTAAAATTTCTTACCAAAAACTAAGACGACGAAACTTAGAGAAATATGGTGAGCTGAAATGACCATACCCACCCTCCTCTACCATTTTAAACACAAATGCTGGATTAAGTATAACATGTTTAAGTTCATAACTGGGCTCAAGAGAAAGAAGTAGAAATGTGTTGGGAACCACCCTGCCTGGTTTCAGAAACTGTAACCTCCCAGTGAGGTTACAGGCTTAGCCCAGTATGGCTAAGGCTCAGTAAGAGACCTTGAGACCCTAAGCCACTGAGGAGACAAAGCTTATCTTCCTGGCAGGAGCACCGCCTCTGCCCACTTTACTTCACCATGCCTGGCCCCCAGTGCATGACCAGTTAGCCAGTGATGGGTAAGATTCCTCAAGGGAGGGATGACCTAAGACAGGCATGGTCACTAGGGGCCCTCAGGGAAGGACTTGGGGAGCTATGGAGAAAGGGGGTGACGGACCCTCGCCCCTTGGCTTTGACATGGCCTGAGTCCTCATTCTGTCTGCAAGAAGTCTCCTAATCTTTTGGCTGCCTTACTTCCCCTGCTTGACCTAAGGCTGAAAAAATGCTGGAGGTGCGTGCAGCCCTGTGCTGGAACCAGCCCTGTGCTTAGGCCTGGTTCCCCTGGGCAATCAGGCCTAAGAAAGAATGCATAAAATCCTGTGAAACCTGCTTTGCTAATACCCTCAATTTAAATGATAAAAGTCCAAGTGTGAAATGAGTTTGTTTCCCCAAAGTTTTATTGCCCTTTAGCTATCTGATCCTGACTCAAAATACACCCTCAGAGTTCTTTGAATGTTATCTACTTGATTATTACTGCCTGACCATGATTGATGAGCTTTCCATATACACCCTGTATTCCTATGCAAATTAAGCCAATAAAAGCCTGTCAACGCAGGCGTCAGCGCTCTCCCCTTGAGATAGTGGTTGTGCTGTCCCTTTTCCTCCACAGGACTTTGGTGTGGTCTGTGTGAATTTGTCTTGCCTCATCCATAACACTGCGGACACGGCCGGCTGGTGTCTGCATCAGCTGAAGTAAAGTGAGCAGAGGTAGTGCTCCTGCTAGGAAGATAAGCTTCATCTCCTTAGTGGCTTAGGGTCTCAAGGTCTCTCACTCAGCCTTAACCATGGGGGTTTACAGTTTCTGAAACCAGGCAGGGCAGTTCCCAACAGAAATGTCCTGAGAACCATAAATAATAAACAAAATCAAAGCCAGGGCAGGCACTGGTGCTGGGTAGCCCACAGCTCTCAAGGCAGATCTGGGCCTGGGCTGGCATTGGTGTGCTCCTGACAGCAGATGGGAGGATAGTCTGGACTGCATCCTATGGGGCTACAGGGGTACTCCTCCCATATCTTGATCCTCAAAGTCTTGTGTTGGTTGAAAGGGGAGGAGAATAACTGCCAACCAGCCCTGAAAGCTACAGGGAGCTTAGCTGGTAGAGAAACCTACCTCTCCAGATCACTGGCATAGACACAGGGTCTCATTTTACCCTGCCTCCGCTCCATGTAGGTAGAAGCCCAAGTTCAGAAAGGAATGCAAATTGCAGACATAGGACTCCCCCAGGTTCTCAGAAAAGCCACTGGTAACTTGCCCTGGAGGGAAATTCTCATACCATTCACAGAACAGTCACAGAAAAAAAGTACCCCAGCAGAATCAAGTGCACTTTAAAAGTTATGCATTAACTGAAAAAACAAACCTCTGTTAAGAATTTTAGAACAATCTGGACAAAAACTACTAAGTAAAAGGCTAAAATTTCTAAAATAGAAACCTAATTAAAAATATGCAACAATTTTTTCCAAAGCCTGATTCAAAAAAGAAACATTCACATCTAATAAGTCTTTTAAAATGTCATTACAATTTAAAAAATTTAAAAACCAGTGGACACATCAAACAGGTTAGATATCACTAAAGAGAAAGTTAAATTTATTTCAAGAGATTGTCCAAAAGAACAAAGATGATGAGATGGAAAATACGAGTTCAGTTAAGATATAGGATGAAGTGGTTCAATATAATCTAATGAGTTCCAGATACAGAGAATGAATGAGATGCTATATTTATAAAGACTGTTGCCTCGTCAGGTTCCCACAGTTGTTTATCCCTCTAGCTGTGCCTCTAAAAGGAAGTTCCAATATCCTGGCTCAGGGTTCTGAGGACAGGAAAAGCAGAGACAGGAGCATTCACCTTGTCAGGACAGTCAGTTTCCATTCTGCATTCTAAGGCCCATAAGGATTGGATGTGTGTAAGGTTATAGAAAGAAACATGATACCTGTATTACTAGGAAATTTAAAGGAACAATTATAACTCTATACATGTATATATCGTTTCAGAATTTATAAGTGATATATTTTTCCCATTACCATAGCACCAGTCTGCTTTCTCACCAACAGTGCATGAGGGTTCCCCTTTCTCCACATCTTCCCCCACACTTGTTTGTTGATTTATTGATGGTGACCATTCTGACAGATGTGAGGTGATATCTCACTGTGGTTTTAATTTGCATTTCTCTGATGATTAGTGACATCAAGCATCTTTTCATATATCTATTGGCCATCTGTGTCCTCTTTGGAGAAGTGGCTGTTCAGGTCCTTTGCCCATTTTTAGATTGGACTGTTTGTTTGCTTTTGGGTTTTTTGTTGTTTGTTTTTTGGTGTTGAGTCTTATCAGTTCTTTGTGAATTTTGGATATTAACCTCTTATCAAATGTATCAGCAAATATGTTTTCCCATTGAGTGGGATGTCCTTTCATTTTGTTGGTTTCTTTTGCTGTGCAAAAATGTTTTAATTTGATGTAGCTCCATTTGTTTATTTTTTCTTTTGTTTCCCTTGCCTGAGGATATATCAGAAAAATATATTGCCACAAGAAATGTCCAAGATTTTACTGTCTATGGTTTTGTCTAGAATTTATGTGGTTTCAGGTCTAACATTTAAGTCTTTAATCATTTTGACTATCTTCTAGTATGTGGTGTAAGTAGGTGGTCTAGTTTCATTTTTTTTTTTTTGTATGTATCTGTCCAGTTTTCCCAACACCATTTACTGAATAGACTGTTGTTACCCCATTGTATGTTTTTACTCCTTGGACAAATATTAATTGATTATAAAGGCATGGGTTTATGTCTGGGTTCTCTATTCTGTTCCTTTGATCTATGTATCTGTGTTAATGCCAGTACCATCCTTTTATGATTACTGTGGCCTTGTAGTATAGTTTGATATTAGGTAATGTGATGCCTCCAAGTTTGTTGCTCTTTCTCAAGATTGCTGTGGCTATTTGAGGTCTTTTGTGTTTCCATATACATTTTTGGAATATTTGTTCTAGTTCTGTGAAATATGTCATTGGTATCTTGATACAAATTGCATTGAATATATAGATTGCTTTGGGTATTATGGACATTTTAATGATGCTAATTCTTCCTAACAGGTATTTTTAAAAGAGAAGAATAAAAGGAAATGCCAAATTGTTTTAACAAAGTAGCTATACCGTTTTACATTCTTACCAATGATCTATGAGGGTTTCATTTTTTCATTCTCAAAAAAAACACTTATTACTGTCTGTCTTCTTTATCACAGCTATTCTAGTGGGTATGAAGTGATTTCAACTTAAACATCCTGCCACCCTGGCTGGGCAGCTAAGTTGGAGCATCCTGTACACCAAAATGTTCCGGGTTCAGTCCCTGGTCAGGGCACATAATGGGAGTTAACTAATCAATGTTCGTCTCTCATGTTGATGCCTATTTCTCCCTCTCTCTCTCTCTCCCCCCTCTCCCTTCCCCCCACTCCTTCCCTGACTCCCTCCCTCCTTTCCCTCTCCCTCTTTCTCCCTCTCTCCCTGTTCCCTCTCTCCCCCCTTCCTCTCTCTCTAAAATCAATAGACGTATTGACAAGTATTTAAAAACAAACAAAAATATACTAAGCATCCTGTAAATCTACTTTTTACATAGAACTACTCTATTTCAAGCTGTTTATGATTCAAATTGTTGTTGAATGCCTTTGTAAACTACTTTATCTTGCAAAGCTAAGTTGTGATTTAAATTAAGAATAACCATCCCTGCCCAAGTGGCTCAGTTGTTTGAAACATCATCCCCATACACCAAAAGATTGCAGGATTGATCCCCAGTCAGGACACATATGGGAGGTAACCTATCAATTTTCTCTCTCATAATGATGTTTCCCTCCCTCCCTCCCTCCCTCCCTCCCTCCCTCCCTCCCTCTTTCCTTCCTTCCTCTCTTCCGCTCTCTCAAATAAATAAGCATATCCTCAGGTGAGGATAAAAAGAAAAAGAACAATCGTATGTTCAGATGCTCTGACTCTTTATTAGTTTTTATTCAATCCTTGATTATGAGGTTTTTAATGTGTTTAAAGTAGCATTTTTCTGATAAACACAAACTTCACTCTATCACATCACCACCACCCCCACTGTGTGTGTGTGTGTGTGTGTGTGTGTGTGTGTGTGTATGTGTGTGTATCGCCAAGAATCCAAGAACATAGTTTGTAATTTATTCAAGGGAAGCATGTTTGAACTAATCAACTTCCTCTTATAATTAGTTAAGTGATTTCACAGAATCTTAACCATGTCTGCATAAGTCCGGGTCTTTAGGATAGTCATTTAGGAACTTCCTAATCACTTTTACATGTAAAGGCATGGACAAAGAGGCCCAGATATCGGTAAATGCTCTTGGAAGTAATGAGAGAGCCTCGGTTGAGCAGGTTCACTAAGTTTGTGTGGGGGTAAAGGCAAAGGGCTTTCAAGTTCTCTAGTTCTGTTACTATAACAGGTTGTTGACTATTTACTGTAATGTTTTTTCAAACTCAAACTTTAGTTTTCATTCTCTGAATTTTCTTGTTTTATAAGAGGCAGTAAAAGACTCTTTGCTTATGACACTGTAAGTAAAGAACCCTTTTTTCTGTTACAAATGTATAAACACTGTGCTCACAACTATTTGATTTTAAAAGTGTGCCATCTTTATTTGCCGAGGCTGAAGTTTGACATTTAGGAAATTGGAGTCTGTCCTTTGGCTGTTTTGTCTTTATTAAATTTTTTTAAAAATTTTATCCTCATCTGAGGAAATTTTTTCATTGCTTTTAAGGAGAAGGCAGAGAAAGAAACGTCAATGTGAGAAAGAAACATTGATCGGTTGCTTCCCAACAGCACCTAGACAGGAAGTGCACCTGGACAGGGTATCATACACACCCAGACCTGGAATCAAACCCACCACCTAGGTATTTGCCCTGACCAAGAATTGAACCCTTAATTTTTGAGTTACAGTATGACATTCCAACCAACGAAGCCACACCGTTTTTAAGAATTCTTACTTCTTCATTCTGTACTGGTTGACTGTTTATTTCTTCCTTATGTTCCAAATCATTGGTTTAAACCCGAGCTTCCTTCCCTTCGTACTGGTTCCCTGTGAATTTTTCTTTATTTCACTTGGTGTAGTTTTCATTTCTTCCCTTATGCATTTGCCACACTCAGTGAGATTTCTAAGTATTTTTATCACCAGTGTTTTGAACTGTGCATCTGATAGGTTGGTTATCTCCATTTTGCTTAGTTCTTTTTCTGGAGTTTTGTTCTGTTCTTTCATTCGGGCCATTTTTCTTTGTCTTCTCAATTTGGCATCCTCCCTGTGTTTGTTTCTAAGTATTAGGTGGAGCTGCTTTGATTCCATCTTGGCACACCTATTTCATTGTAAGGGGAAGAACCTTAGGTATTCAGGGTAGGGCAACCTGCTTAGATGCTTTGTGGAGCTATATGTGGGAGAGGGATCAGAGAGGGAACAATGCCACTTGCTTGGCTCTCACCCCGTTTCCAGTAAGTTCCCTCACTTCCCATATGTGAGTAGCCCCCTCTCCTAGCTGCTGCCCTGGTGCTGAATCCCAGAGTGGGTGGGTTTGTGTACATTCTAGGGCCATGTGGGTCCTTGAAACAGACTCCCCTGAGATACCAGCAGTTTCTTCTGCCGCCCCAACCCCCACTGGTTTCTATAGCTAGAAGTTATGAGCCTTTATTATCTTGGCCCTGGAACCCTGGGCTGTGCAGTCTGGCCTGGAGCTGAGACCACTTGCTGCCAAGGTGTTCCTCCTGGTTTTTATCTGCCACATGTGGGACCACCCATTCCACTGACTGTTGCCACTGCCTCACTGCCAACACACTGCATCCTCCCAGTCCCAGCTCCCTGTCTTTGCCCCTCCTGCCTGTCTGGATGAATATTTCTTCTTTAAATCCTTGGTTGTCACACTTTCATACAGTTCAATTATCTGGCAGTTTTGGTTGTATTTTGTTTTGAGGTTAGTTGTGAACCTTTTTATGGTTGTATGAGGAGGCGAAGCATGTCTACCTATGTTGCCATCTTGGCCAAACGTCTCGTTTTGTCTTTTTTTAAAAAAAAAAAAAAACAAAAACATGAACAGCTTGCCTACCCCAGGCAGTGTGACTCAGTTGGTTGGAGTGCCTTCTTGTGCACCGAGGGAGAGATTGCAAGTTTGATTCTGGTCATGGCACATAGCCAGGTTGTGGGTTCAACCCTGGTCCAGGTGCATATGGGAAGCTAATTGATGTTTCTCTCACACAATAATGTTTCTCTCTGCCCTCCGTCTCTTTCTCTCTCTCTTCCTCTCAAATCAATAAATGTATGTTTGAGTAAATAAAAATTAAAAAGTAAAAGGTGGACAACTTGATGTTGTTGGCTCTGTTTTGAGATCCTCTGGTTGCCAGCTGCACAGTCCACTTTGGACAGTTCTTGTGCAAACCTCTGGGGTCTGGAGGCCTGTGTACCTCTTCAGCGCTTAGCAACAGCTCTCTGTTCCCAAATAAAGCTAAGAACTGTGCAGGCTTTTTTTTCATTTATTCGGTCAGCCTAGGCCTCTGGAAATTAGTATATTTCTTCAAATATTATTGAAACTTAAAAGGTTAGCTAAATTCTTAATAGAAGGATATTACGAAAGATAAGTAGAAAACTCACAGACATGCACACAAATGTCTTTACAGCAAAAAATGTTCATGTAACAAGGATTGATAAGCTGCAGCTGTGGCTCATTTATTTCCAGTGTGATACAACTAATTCTAGTTGAACAAAGTCATGTGAACTGTATTTTCAGGACAGAGAAGTGTTAAGCAATTGAACTTTTGTGTAAATTAGCCAAGGAGATAACAGTAAAATCTCCTTATTTTATGACAACTTTAAGCCTTTCTACATTTTGAAATATCAGAAGGATGGTAATGCACTGAACACATCTTTCAGAGCATGCAGAAAAGTAATCAAACTCACGTGCAACAGGGGAAAAAATCTAGAAACTACCTATTGACAAATGTGCCCTTGTCTGTTAATCATGACCCAAGAAAAGGCATAGAGACTGCTCCCCAAAACAGTAATTCAGATACCTTCTTATCAACAGTTTTTCAAATTGCTAGTCTTATTCAGGAACATCAGGGAAAACAAAATAGATGATGTTCTTTCTACCAAATCCTAGAGCATCTGTACATAATATTTCATGTATTTTATTGTCACTGCTCTGCAGAACAGATGTGCTAAAACTATGAATCATTGTAAGATCAATTTTGCCAATTCATAGATAGTCTGTAGAGAAATGAATAAATGCAAGCATTTACAGTGTTTGCTACTGTCCCAGTGTCTGTTTTGAGTCTTAAGTCAAGCCCAGGATCAGCTGGCTCCTCCCTCCTACCCATTAGCAGTGGAGGCCTGTAGTGACAGTGGGGTTGGGGTTGGGGCTAGTTATGTGGTTTGTGGCCAGACAACATGTGTTATTCCAGAACCCAAAGAACAGCTATGCATTTTCCCTTAAGATTCTTTAAGTGGAAAATTGGAGCCCCTTATTAAGACACCTAAGCATAATATTTCAACCTGTGGCAGGACATAAAGGAGATTATATAGAGTAAGCATATAGGTAAATTTTACTACCTTTCTCACTAATCTCAAATGTCATGTTGGACCCTGGGTGGGAATCCTAAAACAGAAAAAGGATATTAAGTTAAAACTAAGGAAAGCTGAATAAAGTATAGAATTTAGTTATAATAGTGAGGCACCACCCTGACTGCTATAGCTCAGTGGATTGGGCTTCGTCCTGCAAACCAAAAGGTCACCAGGTACAAGAGGCAGCCCATCAATGTTTCTCTCCTCCTTTTCCCTCCCTTCCCCTGTCTAAGAATAAATAAATAAGATCTTAAAAAAACCCATAAATATGCCTTACCAGTGTCTGATGTTAATAATAATATGGGAACATTGTACCATCTTCCCAATTTTTCTGTCAATCTAAAGCTCTCTAAAAATAAAGTTTTAAAAAATTAAATAGAAGATCTTGTGCAGCCCATGCACAGAGGCTTCCTGAAGCATAAGGTTAATTGGTTTCAGGGTGAATTCACTCTTACCTTGCTCCACTCTGATCAGGTCTGAGCTAGACCATGGGTTAAAATATTATTGAACATGACGGGCCTCAAAAATGGAATATTGAAACACACAGCCTTGTTTTGAGCACCCTGCCAAAGCCTTTTTGAAATGACAATAGAAACGTTTTTAAAAGACACCAGCACATAAGGCTAAGAATGGTTGGGAGGAGGTCACAATATGTTAATGTACTAGAACCCAGGAAGCAGGTGAAAGTGTGGTATTTGGTGAAGAAACCAGAGAACACTGAGACCCAAACCTTGAAGGAGGCTGATTGGTTTTGTAGAACCTCTAAAAGTAGGCCTTTGGTTAAGGGAAGAGTTAGTGGAAAGTCTATATACGAGTCAGTCCATCCCCACCCTGAGAGAAGGAAAAAGACAGGAATCTCCAGACAGGAGAGAAAACCGATGACTTAATTTTTTTTAAAAAGGCACAGCAAGTTTTTTTTTTTACTATATCAAGAGCCCTTTACACTTGGAGACTTAGGTCTTATTCATGTCTGGCACAGGATGTGGAAAGTATGAACAAACTTTTAGGAGCAGTGATATTTCCCAAGAAAAATGTTTTTGTGGCTACCATCAAAATCAGTTGCCAACATGAATTATGTTGCAAGTAGATTTTAATAACACTTGACCTGTGTACTACAACTGTATTTTAATTTAGAAATGTTATATGGTAGAATGTTCACAAGCTCAGGATTTGGAATATGATTGCCAATCAATTTACATGTACAATCTTGAGCAAGTATCTTAATTTTTGCAGCCTCAATTTCATTTAAATGATTATACCGATGATTCATTTAGTTGTTGTGAGGATTGAGTGAACTAATACATTTTGAGGACATAAGGCTTGTAAAGGTTTTATGTGGCAGTGTGTATGTGATTTGTTTTTAAAAAAGAAACATAAGACCTTAAAAGTTACAGTCTCTGATTCCATGAAAAAATTGTAAATGAGACCATAATGAATTTAAATTGTAACCAGTTTCAAAGGACAAAAGTCCTTTGAGATTTACAAACTAATGTGAGCCAGGAATGTCCAACATTTTGGTGTCTCTGGGCCACACTGGAAGAAGAGTTGTCTTGGGCCACCCATTAAATACAGACACACTAATGAAAACAAAAAAATCTCATAATGTTTTAAGTAAATTAATAATATTGTGTTGGGCTGCATTCATAGCTATCCTGAGCCACATGCGGCCCTTGGGCCACAGGTTGGACACCCAACTGAAGTACTGATAAAATTGCCAGTAATATCTGGAATATTACTTTCATCATCTGCTATTTTGCTTGCACAATTATATACTAATAACTGTATGAAGAGAAAGTTGTGAATTTACCTCTGAAGAGTTTCTAGCATTGATTATTATGTTTATATGTCTGTATTTATCCAGCTTCTTAATTATATTTCTGACTCTTAAAAGAAACCAATTTGGCTCAAACCTTTTTAATTAGTCTAGGAGGGAACAGAACTACTTTTTAAAGCACACAGTTGCTACCCAATTACCTTATAATGACACTCTTAAAAACAGAACTACTGCTAGGATTTACACCCTACCCCCTACCCCGATGTTATGTTTCTTGTCTTGTCATCTGAATGGGGTGAGTGTTTTTTTAATATATTTTATTGATTATGCTATTTCAGATGTCCCAATTTTCTCCCTTTGCCCCTCTCATCCTAATACCCCCATTCCCTTCAACAGTCCCCCACTTAGTTCATGTCCATGGGCCATACATATAAGTTCTTTGACTTCTCCATTTCCTATACTATTCTTAACATCCCCCATCTTAACATCTGTTTTGTACCTATCAATTTGGGTTTCTCAATCCCTACACCTTTTCTTCCATTCTCCTTCCCCCTTCCAACTGAAAACCCTGCAAATGATCTCCATATCTGTGATTCTGCTCCTCTTCTGCTTGTTTATTTAGTTTGTTATCTAGATTCAATTATTGATCGTTGTGAATTTATTGCCATTTTAATGTTCATCATTTTGATCTTATTTTTCTTATGTAATTCCCTTTAGCCTTTCATATAATAATGGCTTGGTAATGATAAACTCCTTTAGTTATTACCTTGTCTGGGAAATACTTTATCTACCCTTCAATTGTGAATGATAGCTTTGCTGGATAGAGTAATTTAGGTTGTAGGTCTTCCCTTTCATCACTTTGAATACTTCTTGCCAGTCCCTTCTAGTCTGCAAAATTTCTTTTGAGAAATCAGCTGACAGTGTTCTGAGAACTCCTTTAAAGGTAACAGTCTGCTTTTCTCTGGCTGCTTTTAAGATTCTCTCTTTATTTATACCCTTTGGCATTTTAATTATAATGTGTCTTTGTGTGGTCCTGTTCAGGTCCACCTTGTTTGGGACTGTCTGTGCTTCCTGGTCTTGTATGTCTAGTTCCTTTACCATATTAGGGAAGTCTTCTTTCATTATTTTATTTCAAATAAGTTTTCAATTTCTTGCTCTTCCTCTTCTCCTGGCACCCCTATGATTCAGATATTGGTACATGTAGAGGTGTTCCAGAGGCTCCTTAGCCTGTCCTTGTTTGTTTTGTTTTGTTTTGTTTTTGTTTTTGTTTTTTTTTTAATTTTTTCCTCTTCTTGCTGTTCTGATTGAATGCTTTTTTTCTTCCATGTGTTTCAAATTGTTGATTTTATTCTTGGCTTCATTCTCTCCACTGTTGATTCCCTGTAGATTTTTATTTATTTCACTTCATATCAACTTCATTTATGCCTGGTTCTTTTTTATATTTTGAAGTACCCAGTGAGTTGCTGGAGCATCCTGATCACCAGTGTTTTGAACTCTGCATCTTATATGTTCCTTATCTCCATTTCATTTCATTCTTTTTCTGGAGTTTTGTTCTGTTCTTTCATTTGGGCCATATTTCTTTGTCTCCTCATTTTGACAGCCTCTATGTATTTGTTTCTGTGTGTTACATTTTGACTCCCTGTCTTAGTAGCATGGCCTACTATGGAAAATGCACCCGTAAGTTGTATGGTGTGGTGCCTTAAGTATCTCCAGGGTGGGACAACCTGTGTCACCGCTCTGTGGCTCTGTGTGGGAAAGGGCTTGGAGAGGGGACAGTGCTGCTGCCTGGCCTCTGGAATTTTGCCTGGGAGGAAGCTATTTCCAGGCACTCGGGAAACATTGACTTCAGTTTCTCCCCTTATGCCACTGGTGTCCTTTCAGCTGTTGTCTTGCTGCTGAATCCCAGAAGTGTATCTGCATGAGTCCTAAGTCTTTTGCAGGCCCTTTAAGAGGAGTCTCTTGAGAATCCCACAGTTTTTTCCGCTGCACCCTCCCTCACTGGTTTTTACAGCCAGAAGTTATGGGGACTTACCTTCCTGGTGCTGGAACCCTGGGCTGGGTGGTCTGGTCTGGGGCTGGGATCCCTTGCTCCAGAAATATCCCTCCTGATTTTTATCCACCATATGTGGATGTAGGACTGCCCATTCCACATTTCCACGTCTCCCCTCACCTCTCTGCCCATCCCCACGTCTCCGCTCCTTCAACTCTTTGTGGCTTCTCTAAATCCATTATTGTTGAACTTCCATACGGCTTGATTTTCTGACAGTTCTGGGGGAGATTTGTTTTGTAGTCTAGTTGTAATTCTTGCTGTAGTTGTATGAGGAGGCCAGGCATGTTTACCTACATCTCCATCTTGACCAGAAGTTGATTGATCTGAATGAGGTGATTTAATGCCATTTGCCTTCAGATTGACTGCAGGACCTATGTCCCTTCACTGTACATCTCACTGATTTGCTTGCTTGATTTTCCCCTTCTGGTTCTGAAACTGTAAGGTGTAGAAGACTTACATTTGCAAGCTTTATTCCTTTCTTGGATTCCCACATCCCCCTCTACCTTCTTTCAATTCTACTTTCTAGACAAGGCTGTATTTCATGTTGTGATCTCTCCTATGAGCAACTCCTTGCTGTGCTGCTTGCTCTGGAGGGCTTTTTAAAAAGTGGCTGAGGAGGAGTTCCAAGTATGTGGTGTGTTGAAGAGTCACATAGTTTTCTGCCTGCCTGGTCTGGGCTGGCCAAGGCAGGGACTGCTCTCACTCTTCCCATGGATCCCTGGGATTGGAAAGGAATGGATGAGGACAAAAGTTCATGCCCATCCCACCTCTGTCATCCCTACTCCTCAGAGCTGCTTTCAGTAATCCGTCCAACAAAGGTAGAGGAATCCCATGGAAAAACTCACTGTGGACACATTACTGAACAAAAATGGGGGTTCAGGAATGGGGGTTGTTTGCCTACCATCACAAAAGCCACACTCGTGAGGCAGGTGCTGGTGCAAAAGGAAAGAGGTTTTATTCAGGTGTTGTGCAGCCTGTAAGTATGATGGACTCTAGTCTCAAAAACCATCTCCTCTTTCTGCTCAGGTAGCGATTCTTATAGGGATAAGGAAGAGATGACCTTTTTTCCAAATACAGTTATCTTTCTAGCTTTTGGTGTTCTGGGGGCTCTCTCCATTCATATTTCTAGCTTTCTGTGTGCTTGGCATAAGAACCACCGCCCCCCCCCCCCCAGCGCCATCTTGGTGGATGGGCGATGGATGGAGAAATTAGATGGAGAAGTAACACATCCTGACTTTATTTGGGGGATTAGGAGAGTGTTGTGCTGACATTGGAAAAGGCAGTATTGGTCTTTCCATTGAACAGGTTTAGTTGAAGTAAAGTCAAAAGATAGGGCATTCTCTGTGACAGGCCAACTCAGAAGAAGTTGTCTCTCTTGGGACGGAAGTTGCTATTAGTACCAAAGATTAGAGACAAATGACAAATAAAATTTAAACATGCACTTTTCTTTTAATTTTAATTTTTATTTTTATTGTTGTTCAAGTACAGTTTTCTTTCTTTTACTCCCATCCCAGCCCACCTGCCAGCTCTTCCCACCTCCCTCCCATTTTCACTGCCCCCTAGTTTTTGTCCATGTGTTTTTTATACTTGTTTCTGTAAATAAATCCTTCGCCTTTTCCCCTGAAATTCCATCCCCTCTTCCTCGGGCCACTCTCAGCCTGTTTTCTATTTCAGTGTCTTTGGTTATATTTTGCTTGTTTCTTTGTTTTATTGTTTCGATTCCTGGTAAAGGTGAGATCATATGGTATTTGTCTTTCACTGCCTGCCTTATTTCACTTAGCATGATACTCTCCAGTTCCATCTATGCTGTTGCAAAGGGTAGGAGCTCCTTCTTTCTTTCTGCTGCATAGAATTCCATCGTGTAAATATACTATAGTTTTTTGACCCATTCATTTACTGATGGGCACCTAGGTTGCCTCCAACACTTAGCTATTGTAAATTGTACCACTATGAACATTGGGGTACATAGGTTCTTTTGGATTGGTGTTTCAGGGTTCTTAGGATATAATCCTAGCAGTGGAATTGCTGGGTCAAAAGGCAGATCCATTTTTAGTTTTCTGAGAAAATTCCATACTGTTTTCCATAGTGGTTGCACCAGGCTGCAATTCCACCAAAGTGAACTAGAGTCCCTTTTTCTTCACAACCTCTCCAACATTTGTTTGTTGCTTTGTTTATGATGGCCATTCTGACTGGTTTGAAGTGGTAACTCATTGTGGTTTTAATTTGCATCTCTCTGATAGCTAGCAATACTGAACATCTTTTCATGTGTCTCTGGGTCCTCTGTATGTCCTCCTTGGAGAAGTGTCTGTTCAAGCCCTTGCCCACTTTTTAATTTGGTTGCTTGTCTTCTTAGAGTGGAGTCATGTGAGTTCTTTATATATTTTGGAGATTAAACCCTTGCCTGAGGTATCATTGGCAAATAGGTTTTCCCATACAGTTGGTTCTCTTTTTATTTTAATACTGTTTTCTTTAGCTGTGCAGAAGCTTTTTATTTTGATGAGATCCCATTTGTTTATTCTTTCCTTTATGTAGCTTGATCTAGGCGACATATCAGTAAAAATGTTGCTGCGTGAAATATCTGAGATTTTCCTGCCTATGTTCTCCTCTAGGACTTCAGTGGTGTCACAAATTATATTTAAATCTTTTATCCACCTTGAATTTATTTTTGTGTATAGTGTAAGTTGGTGCTCAAGTTTCATTTTTTTTGCAGATAGCTGCCCAGTTCTCCCAACACCATTTGTTGAAGAGACTATTTTTACTCCATGTTATATTGCTGCCACCTTTGTCAAATATTAATTGACTGTAGAGACTTGGGTTTTTTCCTGGGCTCTCTGTTCTGTTCCATTCATCCATGCACCTGTATTTATGCCAGTACCAGGCTGTTTTGATTACAGTGGCCTTGTAATAGAGTTTGGTATCAGGTATTGTGATCCCTCCTACTTCACTCTTCTTTCTCAAAATTGAAGCAGCTATTTGGGGTAATTTATGGTTCTGTATAAATTTTTGAAGTGTTTGCTCTGTATCTGTGAAATGTGCCACTGGCACTTTAATAGGTATTGCACTGAATCTGTAAATTGCTTTGGGTAGTATGGACATTTTGATTATGTGAATTCTTCCATCCATGAACATGGTATATTTTCCATTTGTTTGTCTATTCCTTAATATCTGTCTTCAGTGTTGTGTAGTTTTCTTCATATAGGTGTTTTATGTCCTTGGTTAGGTTTATTCCTAGGCATTTTACTTTTCTTTTTTGCTATATCAAATGGGATTTTTTTTCTTGATTTCTGCTTCTGCTGTTTCATTGTTGATATACAATGAAAATGCCTTTGATTTCTGGATATTGACTTTGTGTCCTGCTGTTTTGCAAATTCATGTATTAGGTCGAGCAGTTTTTTTGCCGAGTCTATAGGACTTTTTATGTACACTATTATGTCATCTGCAAACAATGACAATTTTGTTTCCTCCTTTCTGATTTGTATGCCTTTGATTTCCTTTTCTTGACTGACTGCTGTGACTAAAACTTCCAATGCTATATTGAATAGAAGTGGTGAAAGTGGACAACCTTGTCTTGTTCCTGATCTTAGTGGGAAAGGTTTTAGTTTTTGCCCATTGAGTATGATGTTGGCTGTAGGTCTCTCATATATGGCTTTTATTATGTTGAGGAATGCTCCCTCTATTCACACTTTTCTGAGTGTTTTTATCATTAATGGGTGCTGTACCTTGTCAAATGCTTTTTCCACATCTATTGATATGATCATGTGATTTTTGTCTTTACTTTTGTTTATGTGATGTATTACATTTACTGATTTGTGAATATTGAACCATCCTTGCATCCCTGGGATGAATCCCACTTGGTCATGGTGTATGATCTTTTTAATGTATTGTTGGATGCGGTCTGCCAATATTTTGTTGAGGACTTTAGCTCGTCAGTGATATTGGCCTGAAGTTTTTTTTCTTTGTTGTGTCTTTATCTGGTTTTGGGATTAGGATGATGCTGGCTTCATAAAAAGAGTTTAGGAGTCTTCCATCATTCTGGATTTTTTGGAATAGTCTGTGAATGATGGGGGTTAGCTCTTCTTTAAATGCTTTGTAGAAACCTCCTGTGAAACCATTTAGACCCAGGCTTTTGTGTGTCAGGAGTTTTGGGATTACTGCTTCAATTTCATCTGCTGTTATTGGTCTATTCAGGCTTTCTGCTTCTTCATTGAATTTTGGTAGACTATATTTTTCTAGAAATTTGTCCATTTCACCTAGGTTTTCAAATTTCTTGGCATATAGTTCTTCACAGTAATTTCTTACAATCCTTTGTATTTCTGTGGTATCAGTTGCAATTTGTCCTCTTTCCTTTCTGATTGTTTATTTGGGCGCTCGCTCTCTCTCTCTCTCTCTCTCTCTGTCTCTTTAATGACCTTGCTTAAAGGCTTGTCGATTTTGTTTATCTTTTAAAGAAACTAGCTCCTGGATTCATTGATCCTTAGAATTGTGCTTTTAGTCTCTGTGTCATGTAATTCTGCTCTTATCTTGGTTATTCCCTTCCTTCTACTTGCTCTGGGCTGTCTTTGTTGTTGTTCCTCGAGTTCTTGCAGGTGTAGGGTTAGGTTGTCATTTGAAATGTTTCTATCTTTTTTAGGTAGGCCTGTATTCACTATGAACTTCCCTCTCAGGACTGCCTTCACTGTGTCCCATAGTTTTGGACTGTTTTGAGTTCATTTTCATTTGTTTCTAGAAACTTTTTCATTCTTGACCCATTCATTATTTAATAGCATGCTATTCAATCTCTGATTTTGAATGTTTTGGATTTTTTTCCCTTGGGGTTGATTTCTATTTTCAGTCCCTTGTGGTCGGAGAAAATGCTTGATATGATTTCAATTTTTTTGAATTTCTTGAGGCTTGTTTTGTGTCCCAACATATGGTATATCTTTGAAAATGTTCCATGTGCATTTGAAAAGAATGTGTATTTAGCTTCTTTGAGATGAAGGGCTCTGTCTATAGATCAGTTAAGTCCATTTCATCTAGGGCATTGTTCAGTGCCACAATATCTTTGTTGATATTTTGTTTGGAAGGTCTGTCCATTTTTGACAGTGGGGTGTTAAAATCCCCTACTATAATTGTGTTGCTGTCAATACCTTTCTTGAAGTCCTCCACGATTTTCTTTATGTATTTGGGTGTTCCTATGTTGCATGCATATATATTTACAATGTTTATGTCTTCTTGGTGGATTCTTCCCTTGAATATTAGGTAGTGACCTTCTGGGTCTCCTTTTATGACCCTGTTTTGGAAGTCTGTTTTGTCTGATATGAGTATTCCTACGCCAGCTTTTTTTTTCCCCCATTTGCTTGGAATATTTTATTCTAGCCCTTCACTTTTGGTCTGTGTAGGTCTTTTGTCCTGTAGTGAGTCTCTGGTAGGCAGCATACATGTGGGTCATGCTTTCTTATGCATTCAGCTATTCTGTGTCTTTTGATTGGAGCATTTAATCCATTTACATTCAAAGTTATTATTGATAGGTACTTATTCTTTGCCATTTTTGTACCTGTGTTCCTCTCTCTTTCTCTCTTTCCCTTCCTTTTCTTAAAGCAGTGCCTTTAGCATCTCTTGCAGAGCTGGTTTGGTGGATGTGTATTCTTTCAAACCTCTTTTGTCTGGGAAGCTCCTTATTTGGCCTCCTATGTTGATTGAGAGCATTGCTGGGTAAAGTAGCCTTGGTTGCAGGCCTCTGGTTCTCATTACTTGGAATATTTCTTGCCATTCTCTTCTGCCTTGGAGCATTTCCATTGAGAATTCAGCTGCTAACCTTAGTGGGGCTCCCTTGTATGTTGCTTCCTGTTTCTCTCTTGCTGCTTTTAAGATTCTCTCTTTGTCTTGGTATTTTGGCATTTTAATTATGATATGTCTTGAAGTGGGCCTCTTTGGGTTCCTCTTGATTGGGACTCTCTGTGTTTTCTGGATTGGTGTGACTTTTTCTCTCCTCAAATTAGGGAAGTTTTCCATCATTACTTTTTTGAATAGGTTTCCTATCCCTTGCTCTTCTTCTTCTCCATCTGGCATCCTTATTATACAGGTATTGGTACGTTTCACATTGTCTTGCATTTCTCTTAATCCCTCTTCATTCTTTCTGAGCCTCTTTTTCTTTTCTTGCTCTTTCTGGGTGTTTTTTTTTCCACTTGTTCTCTAGCTCACTGATCTGATCTACTGCTTCATCAATCCTGCTTTTCATTCCTTCTACTGTGTTCTTCAATTCAGAAATTGTATTCTTCATTTCCTTTGTTGATAGTTTCTATTTCCTTTTTCATGTTGATATAGTTCGTAGTGAGTTCATTGTAGCTCCCCTGTAGTTTCTGGTAGCTCATTGTGAGCTCATTGAGCTTCCTGACAATCATTGCCTTGAACTCAATATCTGATAGTTGAGTTGCCTCTATTTCATTTAGCATTTTTTCTGAGGCTTCCTCCTTTCCTTTGGGGATTGTTTCTTTGTCTTCCCATCATTTGTGAGACTCTTCTTGTTAGACTCAGCTTCTTAAATTGATCTCTTCTGGCTCCCTGGGTTTATGGTGTGAACTTCTGTGGTAGAATACCTGTGAGATTCAGTGGTGCAGTTTCCTTGATCTCCGAAGCTCACTAGTCTTGGGCTGTTGTTTAAGTTGGCTCTGTTTGTCTTTGGGTTTTGATTGTTGTTGGTTGTTTCTTTGGTTGGTCCTTCCCATGAGTTGGTTAACCGAGGGTCACTTTGTCTACCACCTCTTGTATTTTGTTGTTCTGGTGAGGGCAGGTTGTGTTGAAGCTGTTTCTTCCATGTGTACAAGGTTTTGAGGATTCTGTCTTGCTCTTGTTCAGAAACTACTGGGTAGTTTCTCCACTATTTTGTTGTATTTCCAGATAGGTCCTGAGTTGAGTCAGTGTGGCTTCCACTCCTTCCTTCACCTTCTTCTGTTGTTATCTCTTGGTGGTTCCTTTGTTGCTGGGTTTCCTCTTCCAGTGGTTATCCTGGTGTTCACCACTTTCACCTACTCTTTTTTGTGATCAGTTGGAGGGGGAAGGCAAAATGGTTTAAGACAGCAAGAGAGTGTTCTATGATATTTACAGTAGCAGCAGGCAGAGAAGAGATAGGAAATCCTTCGGCTATGTATAGTGTTAGCCATGATCTTCCACCCAACTAGTCGATTTTTAGAAAGGATGGAAAAAAGATAAGAGTCTTGTTCGGAAGGGAAGGATTGTGAGTTGGATCTAGAAAGCAGTGAGGTTATGGGAGGTCAGATTCTGAGGTAAGTTGAGAGGAAAGGATAGTAAATAGGTGTAGTGTGTGAGAGAATAGAGTTAACCACTACAGTAATAGAGTTCAGGAAACTGTGAAGTGGGCTAAGATCTAGGAGGGGTGTTGTGGAGTATTTACAATTCTATGGAACAGCTATTACTTATAATAACATTAGAGCAACAATCATATGACAGAATCTATGTGATCTGGATTACAAGAATTGGGAGTATAGGACCTTGAGTGGTGTGCTAATGGGACAGAAGTGAAGTGAAGGGCAGTAAATTAGCAATACACTGTGAAAGCGCGATCAGGGGAAACCTGTCAAATGATACAATTTAGCCAGCCAAGCAAAGCAGACTATACTGAAAGAAGAGGAATACAAAAATACTATTAAAATATAAGATGTAAGAAAAATGAAAAAAATACTAATAATACAAATCTGCAATAACTTGCAGTTTCTCTGTAATAGCAAAGTGAAATTTGTCTCACTGTCTCAACTCTTGTGATGCCCCTTCTTTGGGTCCAACTCTGGTCTTTTCACAGTTCTAGGTTTTTTATTTTTTGTCTCACTTGTAGGTGTTAAAAAAAAAGGCAGAAGAAGGAAGAAGAGATAAAATTGGAAAGAAAGGAAGAAGGAATAAAACAAGAAAGAAGGAAAGAGAGGAAAAAGGAATTGAAAGATTAAACATTAAAATACAAAAAAATATTTTAAAAAATGAAAGTTGTATAAGATAAAAATGCCTCTTGGTTACAAAGTGGCCAAACCAGTTTTTCTGGACTTGCTGGCTGCAGCAGGTTGAGGGGAGATTGGTATGGCTTTTATTCCTTCCTAATCTGTACTCAGTCAGCCTCCGGGAGCTAGCCTGGGGCCTCTCCCCAGCGCCTTTGGTGCAGGATCCAGGCCTTTCCCCTGGGGTTACCACTGTGGGCTGGGGTGTGGGCATGCATGTGCTGAGCCATGCTGCCTTGGTCCAATGGGTGCACAGCTTTCCGTGCAACCTTGGGATCACTTCCCTGCTGGGTGGTAGGGATGCTGGAGCGATTGCTGCAGGAGAATTCCTCAAACAGTGTCTGTCTTTTTCTCTTTTTCTTTTTGAGAAATTCCTCCTATTCAAGTCTGCTGCTCAGTGCAGCGGCCTGGCCTCTTCCACAGCCCAATTCTCCAGCCAGACCAGTGACTATTGGGGTAGGGCCTGTCACTCAACTCTGCCAGAGTCCACAGACTCCCAAGGGTGCTCGCAGCCTCTATGTGTTTGCTACTTAGACCTTATTCCCCTCTCTGCGACTTCAGGGAACCACTTCTCTCCTGGTGCTGCTTAGACCTTATTTGGCCAGGGAGGGAGCAGTTGCCCCGGCTCTCTCCCAAGGACCCTGTGGCAGACCCGGTGTGTACCAAACCTGGGGCTGCAGCGCCCTAGTCCCCACGCTGGTCCCTGGGACCTCATTGTCCTGAAGCACTCTCCTTATTGTCTGGTTTTTCAGTGTCCACTACAATTTTTGGTATCTTATTTTCATACATGCTGAAGTACCGTTGGCTGTTTGCTCTTTTATTCTGTAGATTGGCTAGGATTTTCTTCCATGTGTAGGGGAAAGTGGAATCTGCTCCATCCTACCCCAACACCATCTCCTCATCCCTAAACATGCCCTTATAAAATAAGTAACTGAGGGTTTCTGAGGAATTTTTTTTTTTAGTTTAATATATTGAATATTCACTAGACTGTTCAGGGTCACAGAATCTGGAACAGCTGAAGTTTGCTACCCTGGCCCCAGTGCTTCCTCTTCCTAGTGGCACAGCACTTTCTGTTAGTTATAGCCCCTGAAGTCTTCACTTTAAAAATGCTAGTGAAATATATTTCCAATAAAGTGGGTCTCTGAGATCCTCTGGTTCTTCCCAAGTCTCATAAAACAAGAAAAGGGGGTGAAGGGAAGATGGAGTAAAGTGGTTGGTCTGTTCTGGAATGACTCGGGGGTGAAGAAGGCGCCAGAGCAGGCCACACACTGGGTTGGAGTAGTGGAAAATATTTGGACAGGCCCTTGGAGGTTCCTGGGACATAATACCAGAAAACGCCCACAAGTCATACCCAGAGGTTTGTGTGTGATGCACAGTCAGTACTGTAATGGTCTGCTGCCTTTCCTGGGTTTATGAGCCACCATGGGCTTGGAGTACAGGTTTTCTGGTTGTTTGTTTTACTTAGCAACCTTTAGGACAAATTTGGTTTTTTTATCTCCCTCTGTGTCAGAAATCCCTAACAGAGCTACTGAACATTTCCCAATCATTTCTTACACAGTTCCTGTGGGACGGACCTCCAGGAGCCTGAATCTAAGGTTGGGGACACTTTGTTAACCCACCCATGAGTCTGGTCTCTGCTCCCACCCTAGCAAGCTGCTGCTGTGTCTTATTTTTACCAACCAAAACTTCTCATGTGCAGACATGTGTGGAATTATGTCTGTTTGTGTCTCATCCCTAGGATCACATCCAGGAAAGTTGGGGTAGTGTGGTTTCCAAGAGGCAATTCCACAGCATAGCACTTCATCTTATTTCATGGGATGTTTACTTTAACCACATGGTGTAAGAAAACTGGTGAAAATAAAGTGCACACGGAGTCTTCTCATCCTCTGGGTAATCAAAACTTAAAAGTAGAGCTCCTGTTATCCATTCTTGTAGCTTGAGGGGTTTTGTTAAAATTTCACTTGGTTGGTGTGTCATGAGTAGACTAGGTTGAAATGAGAAGCTTCCACCACTTCTGGTTGATTCTGCAGCCAGTGGTTGTTACTCAGACAGTTGTGATGACGTGAAGGATTGTCTCTTCAGAATTGTCCTAGAATAGCCATCCCTTCCCTGCGGTAGCTGATCATAGACTGAGACCCTCCTTACAGCCATAGCCCTTCCTCTGGCCAAGAGGATGCCCTGGCCAGCACTTACCCAGGAAACTTTTTCAGTGAATGCCATGAGTGCCTGAGATGCTATTGTACCTTGTTGTATGTTGTACATGTTGTCTCTTCCCTCACAGAGGTGCCAGTGTGGGGGACTTCTGGGAGATTATAAATTGGCCCATCCAGTAAATTCATTGAGGGTGAAGGCTAGATGACTGTGGGTCATAGATTGAGGTATTGGGGTGGTCTCATGCCTGTTGTTGTTTTTTTAATATGTGTGCACAGGAGCATAAAGGAAGGGCTACAATGTGTGTGCTGGTGTGTGTCACACCACCATCTTTCTGAGCTCTTTCCCCTGAGACAGCCTGAAAGCATTAAAGTTCCAGGAGCCATGACACTTCACTCCTAGGAGAAATGCTGACTCCATTGAATAAAGTAGTATCCTGAGTCAATGCTGATGCAAACTCAGCAGAAGAAGAGGCTCGTTCTTCTAATGGAAAGTCACTCACTGATTTGGAGGGAATGAGGGACGCTCACCCTTTGGTGGCCATTATGTTATGAATGCACAGACAGCAAGGAGCCAAACAGTAGCCTAGTCTCAGGATGTCCCCATGGAAAACACCAATTACAGAGGGGAAGGGATGACTGTGGGGCTGTACCACAGCAGCATTTCTGTGTACTCCTGGCATAGCAGAATTGGACTGAGGCCTGTGCACAACCTAAGAGGTCTGCACAGTTCACATTGCTGAGCCTGGAAGCAGGGCAGATGGGGGCAAGGGTCCTGCAGCAGGCACAGTGAGGAGCTGAGGACATCTGAAAGGGGCATTTTCTGCTTGGGATGGCTATGTTTTGATAAAAGCAGGAAGATGGCCCCATTTGGGAAAACACTCCCTGAGGGTATGTCCGCAGCTGGCTCTAGAAACAAGTGACAGTGGGTGTCATGATTGCCGGTAAGCATGCAGGGAGGTGACAGAAGATCCACCCAACAGAACAGCTGCCGCCCTGGAGCCCCCAGAACCATACATAGAAGCATGACTACTACATGGCATCTGCAAGCATATGGTCTAAAATAGTGTAAAGAAACTGCACCCATGTCTGGCACAGAGGAGCCACTCAATATTTGTTGGTTTCATCTTCCAAAATGACAGCAGATCGCTGTTCTGCCAAGTGTGGATGTTGTAGGCATTTCTAAGCCTTCTGACATTGGGGTCAGTTGGAATACTCATCAGAATTCTGGGGTGCTGGTGCAACACAGGCAGGTGTCCAGCTTCTTCCCAACACCCAGGACATCATTTGCCTTATGCCAATGGACCCCCAGCCTCCCCGCCACCCACCCCACATGGAGCTGCTGTGAGCCATCCCTAGGCTGTAGGTGGGCAGCCTCTCTCTTCTTCCTGCATGCAGCCCTTTGGAGTCTGTGTGCTGTGTCAAATGACAGAAATAACACTAGTAATGAGTTGGATGTCCTTTTTATTTAAGGGAAACAGTCCATAGACTGAGGATGTTCAGTGCCTTACAAGCAGGGAGCACTCTACCTGAGGGGAGTGTTGGAGAACATTAACAAGGACCACAGGTGACAGAGCAGATCCTGTTTTCTCCAGTGCCATGACTTAGGTTTAGACTTGTGCCCGAAGCCAGGCCTCAGGGGCAACAGGGCTTCAGGGTCACCTCCATTTTGTGGAACTTGATCTACAGACCTTTTTCTGCTCCGCTGATGCCACCCCATCCATCCCTGTGCTGCACTGATTGATGGTTGGCTTCCTGCGTGCTCTTTCTTGGTCATTCCGGTCAGCACACATGGGTGCAACACCTAACACCCCTGCTGCCAACTCACACTGGCTCTCTGCCTCTCCTGGCAGCAATGTTCCTGGCCCTGGGTCTCATCTCCTCTTCTTGGGTTCTTCACCCAGTGGAATCCAGGACAAGGCCCTGCACCCCATGACAGAGCTACAGGGTCACTGACTCCTTCCTCCCAGAGCCTTGCCTGTGATCTCTGCCACACCCTGGGCACTTCCTCCACAGACTGACCTGGCACCAGGAGCCCCACGTCTTCCTACCACACCACCTCTCCCCACCACTGTCTCCTATACCCTGAGTCTTCCACATCCCCACATCCAGCAAGCCCTGTCTGTTCTTCCTCTGGGACACATACTGCTGTCATAACCAGGCCACTATCTGTCAATCCTGGCCACAGGCCCCCTTGCTTTGCCCACTTTATCTCCTCTACTCTCCATATGGCAGTCAGGATGATCCTTTCAGAATGCAAGTGAGACCACGTGTGGGCGCTAGCATATGAGCCTGCATGTCTTGGCCTTACTGCCTCCCCTCTTCATCTGTGAAATTTTCCATTTTACCACTTGGGATTGCTTTGTGCAGTCTCAACAAGCCAGCTTGTTCCTGCTGTGGGCTGGCTCTGTGCTGTTGGTTCTTGGCCAGGAATCCACCCACCCCCTTGTCTTCCCATCATTCACACCTGAACTTGAGTGTCACTTACCCAAGGAGGCCCCCTGACCACCCACTTCCCAGCACTCACCACTACATATCTATGTGTTCCTCACCACTAGATACGCACTCCCACAACAATGCTCAGCACAACATAGCCTGTGCAAAGACTGCTGGTCACCCAGGGGAGCCTGGCTGCTCTAGTCTGTGAGAAGGGAGGAGCATTCCTTGTAGGACCAAGCTATGAGTCAGGGGTGTGGCCTCTCTTTAAAGTCACGTTTATTGAGGTCTAATTTAAATATAATAAAATGTACCTTTTTAACTGTAGTGTTTGCTGAGCTCTGACAGATATATTTTCAGTCAGTCTTTTCCCTTAGTGACTCCTGGTCTATTCTCTTCTTTTCTAGAATCTCACAACTGGAATCATACAGTGTGTGTGGTCTTTTATGTCTGGCTTCTTTCACTGGGCACATTGCTTCTGAGGTCTGTCCATATTGTTGTGTGGATAATGTTGCTGAACATTGTCCCATTGTGTGGATGGCACTCATTGTTTCCACACCCACTAGGGGATAAAGGATCACTCACTGTCTCTAGTTTCGGGTACTTAGTAATGAGCAGTTGCATGCAAATCTTTGTGTGGACATATGTTTTCATTTTTCTTGGGTAAATACTTAGGAGTGGGACTGCTTGATCACATGGTGAGTGTACGTCTAACTTTATAAGAAGCTGCCAGATTTATGATTTATCTAACTCCCACCAGCAATGTATAATTGGTACAGTTGCTCCATATCTTCACCAAAACGTGGTATTGTTAGTCTTTTTGATATTAGCCATTCTGATAGGTTTGTGATGGTACCTCATTGTGGTTTTAATTTGTATTTCCCTAACAACTGGTGATATTCTTTTCCCTTCCACATCTCTTATTTGACCATTAAATCCTTTTTGTTTTAACCATTATTTAAACTTGGGTTGTTTGTCTTATTACTGAGTTAAAAAGTGTTCTTTAGGCCCTGGCTGGTGTAGCTCAGTGGATTGAGCGTGGGCTGTGAACCTAAGGGTCACCGGTTTGATTCCCAGTCAGGGCACATGCCTAGGTTGCAGGCCAGGTCCCAGTGGGGGCCACCTGAAGGCAACCACACACTGATGTTTCTCCCCTGTCTTTCTCTCTCCCTTCCCCTCTCTCTAAAAAAAAAAAAAAAAAAAAGTGTTCTTTACATATTCTGGATACAAATTTTTATCAATATTTTCATTTAGTCTGAGCTGGCAGTTTTCATTTTCTTAATAATGGCTTTTAAGAGCAGTGGTTTCTAATTATGATAAATTCAATTCATCAATTACCCAATTTATTTTTTTTAATGCATTCTGATTTTTTGTGTTGTACTTGAAAGACCTTTGGCTAACCCAGGATTACAAAGGTGTTTTTTCTGATGTTTTCTTTGCGATGTTTTATATTTTTATCTCTAATATTTATATTTATGATTCATCTTGAGTAAATTTTTATGTATGTTATGAGGTAAACATTGAGGTTCATTTTTCTACATACAAATATCCACTTGTCCCAGCACCATTTGTTGAGATGGTGCTGGGACAAGCATCATCAGCATTTGTTGAGAAGTCTGGGATGAGTTTTTTCCCATTGTGTGTCCTCACTAATCTCACATTATCTCTGGACTAGGCTGTCTTCAAACTACAAAATGTTACTAAAATGTGACTGCACCCAAGACAAATGAGGGAGGGAACAATCTTTTCAACAACTGGTGCTTGAACAACTGGATAGTCATGGGCAAAAAAATGAAGTTGGACCCTTAGCTCATACCATATACAAAAATTAACTCTAAATGGATTGAAGATCCAATTTTAAAAGCTAAAAATACAAACTCTTAGGAGAAAACATAGGTGTATATTTCTGTGATTCTGGAATAATTTTTTTTAGCTATGACCCCAAAAACACAAACAAACAAGAACAAAATGGATAAATTGATCTTCATCAAAATGAAAAACTTTAAACAAGTGATACCATTAAAGAAGTAAAAAGGCAATCCACAGAATGGAAGAACATTTTTAAAAACCATATATTTGGCCCTGGTTAGGTAGCTCACTTGGTTAGAGCATCATCCCAATGCACCAAGGTTGTGGGTTCAATCCCTGGTCAGGGGGATTGAAAGGAAGCGACCAATTAGTGCATCAATAAGTGGAACACCAAATGGATGCTTCTCTCTCTTTTTCTTAAATCAATAAATAATTTTTTAAATTATTTTGTTGTTGTTCAACTACAGTTGTCTGCATTTATCCTCCATCACTCCCCCCAGCCAATAAAAATATTTTTTTAAAGAAAGGAAACCATATGTCTGATGAGTGATGCATACCTGAAATACATAAAGAACCGTTACAACTCAGTAATAAACAGGAAAATAACTCAGTTACAAAATAGGCAAATAGACATTCCTTCAAATGAGTACAAATGGTTAATAAGCACATGTAAAGATGTTCAACTCCATTGGCCTTTAGGGAAACGGAAACTAAAATCACAGTAAGGTACTATGTCACACCTACTAGGGTGGCTACAATATATATTTTTTTTAATTTTAAGAAAAATTTAAAAAATGCCTGATGAAATTCTAAAAATGGTACAGCCGCTTTGGAAAAGAGTTTAACAGTTACTCTAGTGGTTACATGGAGTTCTATGACTAGCAATTTGACTCCTAGTTATATAACCAAGAGAAATAAAAACATGCCCATGCAAAAACTTGTATACAAATGTTCATAGCCTTATTCCCAATAGCCAAAATGTAGAAATGACCCAAGTGTCCCTCAGCTTATGGATAAACATACAGTGAAATGTCAGAGAATGAAGTGCTGACACACCTGCTGCTACATGGATGAGCCTTGAAAACATGCTGAGGGAAAGAAGCCAGTCACAAAAGACCACATACTGTAAGACTGATTCCATTCATATGAAGTGTGTAAACTAGGGAGATCTATAGAGACAGAAGTAGATTACTGGTTGCTTATGGCTGGGTAGGGGTGAGGGGGTTAAAGGGCTATAGCTAAAAGGTACAGGAAGTCTTTATGGGATGATGAAAATGTTCTGAATTTAGAAAGTGGTGTTGGTTATATAACCTTGTGAATATTCTAAAACCTACTTATATACCTCAAAGGAGTAACTTGTAATGTGAATTATATCCTTTTTTTTTTAATCATTGAATCGGCCAACCATAGTCTTTGGAAAAAATATTAAAATCAAGAGAGCCCTGACTTGTGTGGCTCAGAGGATTGAATGCTGACTTGCGAACCACAGACTTGTTGGTTTGATTCCCAGTCCAGGCATGTGCCTAGGTTGCAGGCCAGGTCCCCAGTAAGGGGCATGTGAGAAGCAACCACACATTGATGTTTCTCTCCATCTGTCCCCCCTTTATGCTCTGTCTAAAAATAAAATATATAAAATCTTTTAAAAAGTCAAGATGAATTAACACATCTGTGAACACTCAAAGGTATTAAAATCAGGATTCAAGGTTTCCCATTCATTTAACAGTGAAGAGGGTGGAGGTTGGTCTTGTCATTCCTCTTGGGATGTAATGACTGATAATGTACACAAGCCTGGTTTTCTCTAAAGCTCTGTTAAAAATTTTGTTTCCTTTGGACCAGCATCCAGCAGACATCCTAACAGAAAGTGGATCTTAGGCTCAAAACTGGGACTGAATATTGGATTGCCATTTTTCTCACAGTCACCATTTTTCTATGATAAACATCAGGAAAGTTTTTGGATGCAAACTCTAAACATATGGGCAGCAGCTGAATAAACACCCATTTTGAATCACTGCTTAGAACAAGCTTCCTGTGGAAGCCTGATGAGCCCACAATGTGTCAGGCCTTCTGACACGATGTGTCAAAGCACTCATATCAGGAAGCTTCTTCCTGGCCTTCCCAGTGACACTAGGGGCACAGACCTCCGGTCCACACCCCTTATGTACACACCTGGGCCTCAGCTTCATTGGTGGCAGATTGTGAAATATCTGAGGTGCTTTCCAGATCAGGCTGATAATTTTCCAGTTAAACTTTTTGTGTGTGTGCAGCTCTTTTTCATGGAAAGTATTCTAAAACATATTGACCAAATCTCTGCCTTATCAGTATATATCCACCTTAACCCTTTCTTGATGATGCAGTTGTTATGAATATTAAATACATTAATATGTAAAACTTGAAATTGCTGTTGAGATGTCTTTTTTTTAATCCTCACCCAAGGATATATTTATTGATCCTAGAGAGAGAGGAAGGAAGAGAGAGGGAGAAACATCAATGTAAGAGAGAAACATTGATCAGTTGCCTCCCATACACACCCTGACTGAAGATCAAGCCCACGACCTTTTGGTGTGCTGACAAAACCAACTGAGCCAACCAACTGAGCCAACCAGCCAATATGAGATGCAGTATGAGATGTGCTAATCTTCTTTTTTAAAGATTTTATTTATTTTTAGAGAGAAGGAAAGGGAGAGAAGGAAGGGAAGAAAAGGAGGGAAACATCAGTGTGTGGTTGCCTCTTGAGCACCCCCTACTGTGGACCTGGCCTGCAACCCAGGCATGTGCCCTAAGTGGGAATCTAGCCTACAACCCTTTGGTTCACAGGCTGGCACTCAATCCACTGAGCCACACCAGCCAGGGCGAGATGTACTAATCTTATATTCAGTAACCTGAAGCCCACTTTGCATTTTGTGTTGTATCATTTTTCACAACTTTCTGTCTTCCCCTGAAAGCCACCCATGCATTTCTATTGATGAGACCCGCTCTTTGTGTTTGGGTGCTCTTCAGCCATTAGCTGCTTTCTTCCTTTCTGTGGTTGTGCCCTGAACATATTTGAGGTCACCAGGCAGGTGAATGGAGCTGGACAAACAGGGAAATATTATTCACTTGTGTGAAGAAAAACTGGCCACACAATCCTCACAAAGACTCTCTAGAAACACATACTGAATGCCTGACTTTTCCTAATGTCAGCATTTCTACTTTTGGTGTTTAAAAAAAGAAAACTAAAGAGACTACAATTTATTTCTTAGTGAAAGCTTCTCATCTAAACCCTCCTTTTGCTCATGGTGGGGGTGGGGGTAAGGTCTAGAGAGGCTGTGAGGTCTGTTTGGAGGTCAGGCCTGCAGCCAGTCTGTGCTGCCCTAGGCCCCATGCTGGAGCCAGCTCAGGCCACATGCTGCAGTGGCTCAGCCTAAAGGTGACACAGCCACGTCCACACGTTCTCCTCCACATTCTTTATACAGTTGTTACTCATTTAGAAGAGCCTGAGGTTTAAAAACCAACCAGAACTTTCCATTTTAAACACTGAGGTATAAATTTCCCAATAAGAACTGTTTTGCTATAATTAGAAATGGTCTGTAAGCTTAAACCAGGCCCACCCAGCATTTGGTCAGAACAGCTTGGTGTTTGAACATGTTCTTGGCCCATCAGCATCTTTCATACACAGGAATCTGGGAGCACTGGTCTCACACACTGGGAACAAGCCCACTGATACACGGGCTAGTCCTTGAAAAGTTCTGACCCATCTTTGTCCCCACCAGACCTCAGTTGACAGAACTGATTTAGTCTACCAAATACCTGTAGTCTCAGGTAGGCCCATCCTCTGAAGCATACAGGTTCTCCACACCCACAGTTTAGCCCTGCTCCTCACCTCAAGGCTGGCTTCCAGACTGAGCATTTCTCAGATGAAGCTGCACGTCAGTGTCCTTCCTTGATGGTTGAAGTGGTCACAGTGGCTGGGTTTGGGTTTGGAACATAGCGGAACTTGCATCCGACTTTAGCATCAGCCCAGGTATCTGTTTCTGCATCAAAAATTGTGAGAACAGAGAAATGTGTCTTTCAAAAACTGATCCTAGGAACTCAAAGTCTCACTGTGGAGCCTACTTTAATAGTCTCTCTTATATCACCCCCAACCCACAATCCATTCTCACAAGAGCAGACAAAAAGACATGTAACTCTGTCCATGGGGAACACTGTTCAGATCCCTGCAAAACTTTGTTGTGTCAGTGCTTGAAAGTCAAGTCTAAATTAAGCTGTCAGGCCCTGACTGGTATGGCCCAGTGAGTTGGGCATCCTCCCTCAAAGCAAAATATCAACAGTTCGATTCCCAATCAGGGCACTGTGTCATGGGCCAGGTTCCCAGTTGAGTGGTGAGCAAGAGGCAACCAATCGATGTTTCTGTCACATATCAGAGTTTGTTGCTCTCTCTCTCCCTCCTCCCCCTCTCTAAAAGTAAATAAAATCTTTTTTTTTAAAATAGTAAAATAAAAAATCATGGAGTCAGCTCTGATATACAGGATGGGACAAAGTGGATTTATAGTTGTTTGTGTAGAAAACAATAGTACATAAATAAACTGTGTTTCTCATACAACTGTAAACCTACATTTGCCCTACCCTGGATCTACTGTGAATAGTAGGAAGTAGATATTTTTCCAGAATTGTTGCATTACATGGGGGGAAAGCCAACTCTACCTTAGAGTTTGCAAGCCTAGAACTTTGTGAAATTCTATTTCATGTCCCTGTTTTAGAGAGTATACTTTTGACTCTTAAATGGGACCCAGTCTCATCATGAAGCCAACTTGTTACAGAGCCTGCTCCCCAAAACTCCATTTCTCAGGATAGCCAGAACTGTGCATGAGGGGAGATGATCACGTTGATGATAGGCTCTGAGTAGCCGTGCACTATATAGGAGAACCATTTGCCCACAGTTATCAACAGGCAGGCCAGGGTGTTTTGGTGGCAAGTGTGAGGACATACAGTGTAGGAGCCACCCACTGTGACGGAGGCTAGCCCTCAGATATTAGTTTGAAAGGCTTTTAAAATTGAATGCTAATAGTTGTCTTACAGTAAGGAAGCTGGCACACAACACCTCACCTCAGAATCACGTGGGTGAGTCAGCTAGACTCTCTGTCCTAAGGGACACTACACAGCATACCTGACTGGCCTTCTCAAGGACAGACAGGCTGCCTTAGACCTGAGGGAGGCAGGACAGCCAAATCCTGCAGGACCAAACTGGTAAAATCAGAATGAACTTGTCCCGTAACATGTTGAAATTGGGGAGTTGATAATGTGGCAGCTTGGGGACCTTGTGACAGTGGAAAGATCTAGAACAGCAGTGTCATTGAGCACTGAAGGTGGGAATGTGGGTGGCCATGGCCAGGGTACCATGATGCTGTGTGCTGACAAACATCAGGAACATAGACTTTAAGGGAATGTGAGAGACACTTCAAAAGCGTTTCTCACTTCTCTCCAGTCATCTGGATCAGTGTGCCTGTGCTCTGCAAATTGCTCTGTGAAAAAAAGTGGGCGTGGCTTCTAGTCAAGATGGTGACCGTTTTTTTGCATCCTCCCACAACCATATCAAAATTGCAATTGGGTTACAGAACAAATATTCAGAACTGCCTAAAATCTGATTGAATGAAAGTCCTACAACTAGAGAATTAAAGAAACTATTGAGGCTGGTAGGAGGGGTGGAGATGTTGAACAGGCTGGTCCCACACCCAGATGCGGTAGATAAAAATTGGGAGGGATATCTTGGCTTCAAAGGTTCCCCCTAAGGAGCAAGGGGTCCCAGCCCTATACCCAGCCTCCCAGCCCAAGGTTCCAGTGCCACAAAGACAAGTTCCCATAACTTCAGGCTGTAAAAACCAGTGGGGATTGAGGCTGAGGGAGACAGGCTTCTGGAGTTCCAGGTGTTCCTCTTAAAGGACCCATACACAGACTTACTGGGACTTACCCGCTCTGAGCTCCAACACTGGAGTAGTAGCTTGAAAGCCACCAGAGGCACACAGGGAGGGAATGAATTATCTGGCTACAGGGTGAGAACTGGGGGCAGCTTTCTCCCAGACAGAAGTGCTGGCAGAGGCCATCAAAGAGGCCACTCTTTGATGAGTCCTCCACCTACAGAGCTGACCAGTGGGCACAATATCAGAGTCTCCATGAACCTGAGTCACACTGTTTAGCCCGTCCTGATGACTTACTGAGGCCTGACCCAACTTTCAGGCCTACCCAAGCTATTTCCTTGGCTTTTCCATGCCAAAGAATGTTTTGACTCATGCTTCACACTTCCCTAAAATCTCTGAAACAAGCATCATCTGCCTCAGCAAGCCTTGTATATCTCATTAAGTGGTCCAAGGTCTGGCACCAATGCAGCCAGCCTTAGCCTCATCTGGGCACCTCCAAGCCTAGCACAAGAAGCCATCTGCCAGTTGCTTTGTAGCTTATGCTAGGTGGCCCTGGACACAGGCGGTGGCTGACCCTGGATGTGCCAAAAGCAGTCAAGCCTCAACTACAAGAGGAAAGTGTACTCAGCCCACATGCAGTGCACACCTTGAGTACCCAGCTTGGGTGATAGGGGAGGCTGTGCTACTGGAGCCCACAGGACACCTACTACATTAGGCCATGCTACAACACCAGAGAGACATAGCAGGTCCACCTAATACATAGAAAAACACAGAGAGGCTATCAAAATGAGAAGACAACGAAACATGGCCCAAATGAAAACAGAACTCCAGAAAAATACTGAACAAAATGGAGATGAGCAATCTACTAGATGCAGCATTCAAAACACTGGTTATATGGATGATCAAGAAAGTGAATGAGGACCTCAACAACATAAAAAAGACCCAGTCAAAAATAAAGCTTAAACTAATTGGAATAAAGAACAATTTACAGGGAATCAATAGTAGAGTGAATGAGGCTGAGAATCAAATCAGTGATTTGGGATATAAGTAAGCAAAAAACACCCACTCAGAATAGCTAGAAGAAAAAAAGAATCCAAAAAAAATATCAGTTGCCCCTTTGGGACAACTTCATGTGTACCAGCATTTGCATCATGGGGGAGCCAGAAGGAGAAGAGAGAAAGAAATTGACAACCTATTTGAAAAAATAATGACAGAAAGCTTCCCTACCTTGGTGAAGGAAATAGACATACAAGCCCAAGAAGGGCAGAGAGTCTTAAACAAGATGAACACAAAGAGGCCCATCAAGACACATCATAATCAAATGCCAGAGGTTGAAGACAAAGAATGAATCTCAAAGGCAGCAAGAGGAAAAGCAATTAGTTACCTACAAGGGAGCTCCCATAAGACTCAGCTGATTTCTCCAAACTAACTTTGCAGGCTAGAAGGGACTGACAAGAAATATTCAAAATGGTGAAAAACAAAGATCTGCCCAACCCAAGATTACCCAACAAAGCTATCATTTAGAATTGAAGGGCATATAAAGAGCTATTCATAGAAGGAAAAGCTAAAGGAGTTCATCACCACCAAACCAGTATATGAAATATTAAAGGGTCTTCTTTAAGAAGCTAAAAAATATGAACCATAAAATGGCAATAAATACGTATCAACAATTGAATCTGAAAAACAAAACAAACAGAGCAGAACAGAAAGAGACTTATAGATACAGAAAACATTTTGACAGTTGCTAAGTGGGAGGGGAATTGGGAGTGACAAAGGTAAAGGGACTAAGAATTACAAACTGGCTATTACAGAAAGTCATGGGGATATAAAGTACAGCATAGGGACAGTCAATAATATTCTAATAACTGTGTATGGTGTCAGATGGGTATGAGATTTTTCTGTTGATCACTTAGTAAGTTATATAATGTCTAATCACTGGGGTGTACACCTGAAACTAGTATGATATTGTTGTCAACCCTAGTTGAAAAACAAAGAATGATTTAAAAGATAATAAGTTTTCTTCTCTCCACAGGAAAAGTACCCAGAGGCTGTGCACCTCTTGGAGGGGGCCTCCTCCAGCTACATGGGGATCCAAAGTACCAGCCAGCCAGGGTGAGTGCAAGTGCCCCATGGCATCCTGGACCTCCCTTGCTGGCCAAGTCCCTTCCCAGCAATAGGATGGTGATTTCTTTTTAAAACAAGGATTATAATTAGTAGAGGACAAATATAAACTCCATGACATGTTGAGAAATGTCTGTTGAACCAGAACAGATATGCAAGTGAAAGTGAGACAATAGGAAGGGGGCCTTGCTGGGTGAGGGAGGAGTGGAATGTAGGGACAGTAAATGTCTGCACAGCTGTGGGTGAGCAAAAGTCCAAAGGTGCTGGTCTCACTTCAGGGGCCCGTAGGAGACCAAGGAGGGGAGGCCTGGAAGTGATGGAGCTGTTTTCAACTTATTTCAGAAAAGTTCAGGAAACAGCAAGTGCTGAGGGAGGGATGGGATCTATTCTCTACTGTCACGGACACCCGTGAATGTGTATATAAATGTACTTTGATAAGTTGCACAGGAGTGCCTACAGATGTTTGGTTTGTTTTCAAGCCTTAAACTAGTGTCATAATTATGTAGGCTTCTGGAACTTGCCTTTTAGTAATAAAACATTTCCAAAATTCACCTCTGGTGGCACCTATAGCTGTAGACCATTCATTTTCAGTGCTAATACTCTACTAGGGGTGTGTGTGTGTGTGTGTGTAGTATATATATATTTCTGTAATCTTCAGGTGTTGAGCATTTGGGTTATTTATCAACAAGCTTCTCTTGGGCATATACCTAGAAATGCAATTCCTGAGTCATAGGGTAGATTCAGCTTTCTGTTGCTGCCAAATTCTGTGCTAAGTAGTTTATCAATTTATATTTCCCATAGGAAATTTTAAGTTCCTGTTACTCTACATCATGTACTTCACTTGTACTGTCACACTAAAAATTAGTAGGTCTTTGTTTCCATGTTTCTGTTTGTTCATGATGATGAACATGTGTTCATGACTAGCCAACCATACCTACTCTTCATCAGTGGGTGTATGTCTTTAGGAACAGGGAGAGCTGAGCACAGGCCCAGGATGGTTGGAGGAGAACAGAGCTCCTGCCTGGGTGGGTGTCCTCTTTCCACTGCAGAAAGTTCATTTTTTTTGAGAGAGAGATGATTTGTTCCACATATTTACGTATCCATCAGCTGATTCTTTTTTAAAATTATATTTTATTGATTGTGCTATTACAGTTGTCCCAGTTTTTTCCCCATTGCCCCCTCTACCTAGAACCTCCCCCCGCCCAGGCAATCCCTACACCTTTGTTCATTTCCATGGGTCATGCATGTAAGTTCTTTGGCTTCTCCATTTCATTCATAATATCTTTCCCCTGCCTAGAACAGCTGCATTTATTTATACAAATATATATACAGTTAAAGTATAATTGTCTCCATTTTCCCCCACACAACTTCCCACCCCACCCATCCCCACACCCTACCCATCCCCACATCCCACCCTTGATCTTACCTGCCTTTGGCTTTGTCCATGTGTCCTTTATACATGTTCCTGGACAACTCTCCCTCCTTATCCCCCTCCCCCCTGATTACTGTCATTTTGTTCTTTATTTCCTTGTCTCTGGTTCTATTTTGTACTTTACGTCACCATGACTATTCTCTAACTACCAACTTGTGCTTTTTAGTCCTTTCACCTTTTCACCTATTCCCTCAATCACTCAACCCATCTGGCTGCCATCAACTGTGGCGGACTCCAGCCAGCAGAGTTCCACCTTGTTGTGGCTGGAGATGAGAATAAATGCACAGATGACAGCAATCCTGTGGAGAAAAAGGGAACAGCACGGCTACTCTCTCAAGGGGAGAGTGTCTATGAATGTCTCGAGCACTCTTTCAAAAGGAGAGCGCCCTGACCCTTGCCTAGACAGGCCTTATTGTTTTTCTCGGGTCTTACATCAGAGAAAGATTTATTATCTATTACATGGAATATTGTTGTCTACATTTTAGGTACAATCAAGAAAATGAAAATAACATGCAGAGAGGAATGGCAGTGAGCTGATTAGCTCTGTCCTTGGGTGAATTCACACAGGCTTTGGAAATTACCTTGAAGATAGACAATACACATTTGTTGTTTTAGACCAGGGTGATGGAGTTTTAGCAAGAGCAAGCCATAACAGTCTGTATGCATTTTCTAGGCCTGATTCCCACGGGAAAACTTGGTTTGAAGGTCTGGCTCCTGCCCACCACTTCACTTCTGTAGGTTTTCCATACAGATCTGAGTCACATTTGCCAGACTAAAACAAACAAGTTCTCTACAATCAACCCATTCTCTGTGTCTAGGATTGTTTCTGTTTTACTTGTTTGGCCTTTAGATTCAATTGTTGACAGATATGTATTTATTGCTATTATATTGTTCATAGTTTTGATCATCTTCTTCTTAAAAAAGATCCTTTAACATTTCATATATTACTGCTTTGGTGATGATGAACTCCTTTAGGTTTTTCTTGTCTGGGAAGCTATCTGCCCTTGGATTCTAAGTGATAGCTTTGCTGGGTAGAGTAGTCCTGGGTATGGGTCCTTGCTTTTCATCACTTTGACTATTCCTTGCCAATCCCTTCTAGCCTGCAAAGTTTCTTTTGAGAAATCAGCTGACAGTCTTACGGGAACTCCCTTGTAGGGTACTACCTGCTTTTCTATTGCTGCTTTTGAGATTCTGTCTTTAACCTTTGGCATTTTGACTATGATGTGTCTTGGTGTGGGCCTCTGTGTCATCTTGTTTGGGACTCTCTGTGCTTCCTGGACTTTGTCTGTTTCTTTCACCAAGGTAGGGAGTTTTCTGTCATTTTTTCAAATAGAGTTCTAATTTTTAACTCTTTGTCTTCTCCAGGCACCCCCATGATGCCAATGTTGGTACACTTGATGTTGTCCCAAAGATTATTCCTTATACTATCTTTGGTTTGGTTTGGTTTTTGTTTGTTTGTTTTCATTCTTTTCCTTCTTGCTGTTCCAGTTAGTTTTTTGCTTCCTTATGTTTCAAATCATTGATTTGGTTCTCGGCTTCATTGACTCTACTGTTGATTCCCTGTAAATTGTTCTTTATTTCAATTAGTGTATCCTTTGTTTCTCACTGGGTCTTTTTTATGCTGCTGAGGTCCTCACTAAGTTCCTTGAGCATCTTTATAACCAGTGTTTTGAATTCTGCATCTGATTGATTGCTTATCTGCATTTTGTTTAGCTCTTTAGATTTCTAGAGTTTTGATCTGTTCTTTCACTTGGGCCATGTTTGTCTCCTCATTTTGACAGCCTCTCTGTGTTTTTCTGTGTATTAGGTAGAGCTTCAATGTCTCTCTGGTGTGGTAGCATGGCCTAATGTAGTAGGTGTCCTGTGGGCTCCAGTGGCAAAGCCTCCCCTATCACCCAAGCTGGGTACTCGAGGTGTGCACTACATGTGGGCTGAGTACACTGTCCTCTTGTAGTTGAGCCTTGGTTGCTGGTGGCAAGTCAAGGGAAGGGACTTACCCAGGCCAGGCAGCTGCAAGGGCTGGTTGTGACCAGTGACCACCAACCTCTGCCCTCCATGGAGGATCAGCTGCGCAGCAGCCCAGTCCACAGAACAGGGCTTAGTTCAGCACGGCCCTGGTATACACTTGTGTTCTGTCTGGGGTCAGTTGGCATAAGCTATAAAGCAATCCACAGCTGGCTACTTCTTGTGCCCTAGTGAGGGCTGGCTATGAACCAAGGCCAGCTGCTGCTGTGCCAGGCCTGAGGCCACTTAGGAAGGTAGAGGGTCTGCCCAAGGCCAGCTGCTGCTTACTTGAGGATTTATGAAGATCAGAAGCATGTGCAAGACAAGTCATTTTTATGGAAAAGGTATCGTTAACCATTTTGAGTTTGGTGGGACAGAGTATCAGAGCATCACCAGGGTGGGACAAGCAGTGTTAGCCAGGTTGATAGAGTCCTACATATGGTGCTGCTGCACTCTGTGGTTCTGTCAGGGAAAGGCTCAGAAGAGGAACCATGGCCTCTGACAGCAGTTTTTCTTGGGGAAAGCTGTCCCCCAGCTCTCACCATGATTCCAAACACTTCTGTTTCTCCCCATATGCCCCTGGTACCTTTCAAGCTGCTTCCCCAGTGCTTGATTAATTCAGTGGGAGTGAGTCTCACTAAGTCCATGTGCAGGCCCTTTAGGAGGAACTGGCTGAGAACCCAGCAGTTTCTTCCCCTGACTCAATCTCTACTGGTTTTTACAGCCAGAAGGCATAGGGACTTATCTTCCCAGCACTGGAACCGTGGGCCTGGGGGCCTACTGTGGGCTTAGGACCCGTAGCTCCCGAGATATCCTTCCTGCTTTTTTATCTGCCAAAGTGGGTGTAGGAGCAGCCTGTTCCATGTCTGTGTATCTTTACTCCTCCTATCAGGCAGGATGGATGGATGTGGTTTCTTGAATTCAGTGGTTGCAGGACCTCCATTTACTCAATTTCTGCTGGTTCTGAGTGATGGTTGTTCTATAGTTTAATTGTAATTTTAATGTGGTGGTGCAGGAGGTGAGCTGTGTTTACCCAGGCCACCTTCTTGGAGGTGCCTGAATGGGGCCAGAACACAGAAGGGTGTCTGTCACACTGTAGTCAAAGATGTGGGCTTAAAGTCAGGAAGGGGAAGGGGAAAAAAAGGATGTCAGTCAACTTCTATTGATCCACATGGCTTTAAGAACTCTTGTCCTCACACGTGGAACCACCTATTGGAAGCTTCTTGGGAGAAATCACAGCCCCTGGGTCTGGGAAGACAGTGGCACCACCAGCTTCTACATCTCTGATCAGCCCTGTAAGCACCCTCCTCTCAGATCCTCACAGTCCCCACCCCATCTTGCCAAGCTGGTCTTCAGGGTCTGCTCCAACCAGAAAGGCCTGAATAGGAGGGGCCAGCCACAAGCCCTATGCTAGAGCAGCCACAGCAACTGTCTCACCCGTATAGCCCTCAGTCAGTCCCAGCCAGTATCCCATTGGTTGCTTCTTGTATGTGCTCTGACCAGGGATTCAACCCACAACCTTGGTGCATCAGGACTATGCTCCAACCAACTGAGCCACCAGGCAAGGGGTAGAGTTCACTCTTTTAACTAGGTTTTACAGGCACCTAGTGATGGATCTTACCTCTTTCAGGTTTGAATTAGTCATTGTTTGGAGGATACAAATAGATGAAGAAGGGAAGGTTTTACCAAAGCTGGATCTTCTCACTAAAGTGCCGCAGCAAGGTATGGAAGGGTCCCGTGAGGGTGTTCTGGTGACTTCTTAATGTGCCCAACATAGATACCTACCTACTTATTTCATCTGATTTTACATGGCAATCAGAAATTGAAAGTCTCATTATTGTGTTTTTACATCAGTTTTTAAAATGCTTTTGTCAAAGTAATCAGTCAAAAAGCACATGCAGGGTGACTGTTCCCCCAAGGCTCTCCTGGGCTGAGTACACAAGGGGGAGGGTTTCTGTCTCTGCCTCTAGCACGCAGTGAGTGCTACATTCACAGCCATGACATAGGTTGGCCAACTGGGGAGGAGGGAAGGGTCTAGATGAAGTTTCTTACCCAGTTTTTTTTTCTTTACAGCCCTGGAGTTGGACAAGAAGGGAGTAATAGAAACTGCTCCTTTCAGCTTCCGAACCCTGCTGGGCGTGCTAGGCATTGAAGTGGCTGTAGAAAGCCTAATAAGATCACTTTGCATAGAGGAAAACCACTAGTTCCCAAATAGTAACACCTAGGAGTCAGATGCTACACCAGGGAGCATGGAGTTTTTATTGAATATAAACATTTGCTGTTTTCCACTTAGAACGTGTTTGTGCAGTTATGACACATTATATATAAACTGTCAGGACATGAAAAAAATAAATACAGCTACTTAAATAAAAACTGGCAAACACTGATCTGTGGGGAGCAGCTGTGCACCCCTCCCACACCCAGTCTGAGGGCAGAAGCAGGCACCCACCACCTGGGGCTCTTAAAGCATCATTGCTTAGACATTCCCAAGATACCCTGGGAAAGGTGCACCGCCCTCCCCACCTCCCTGCTGTGGAAAGCAGCACTCGGAGGCATTTACAGCGCCTCTCAGCAAGTCCTCTGACATTCTCTCCACTTGGTTATCCACAAAAAAGGGGAGCATGAGATTAAAAACTTCAATAAGACAGCAAAGATTGCACTGTCCCTTCACACGAGATCTTAGTACCCATTCCTCCACATAGAAGAAACCGGGTTTTCATTTAAGTCCCCCAGAGTCTAAGTGCTGCACTGACCCCAGTCACCCATTTAAAATGTTAGAATTAGTGAAAACATTGTTTCAATCAAATGAACACCACAGGTAAGAAGAGGCTATGGTGGAGTGAATAGAGCAAAGGGTTGCACAAAGTCCTCCTAGCAGGGGCTGTCCATCTGTATCCTCTTCCCCTGAGTTTCAGACTGCCCAGGACAGGCCACCAGGAGACTGCCCAGTTCACTTCCTCAAGGGGCTAGGGTTCCTGAGCTCCATGCATAGGGACCCAGGGTTCTATGCACATGGTGATGCCAGGTAAGACTGTGTGTCATGATCATGTCCCACCTACCCCTCCCCTGTCCCATGCCAGCAACAAGGGAGAACCTCCAGGCAAAAACCACACGACCACTGCTTCTCTCCCCACACCCTGTGACTTGCATGAGAACACAGTTCCACTCGTGTCCCCGTAGGTGGAGTCTCCAAAGCCTCTGGACCCCAACACACTGACATAGATGAGAGACATATGTCATTTGAGTATCTTTTTAACCCTCAGTATAGAAGTAAGAAGTAAATGTTAGGAAAGAATTAAAGAATAAATTCTAGAAAAACAGGCTTAATTCAAACAAGTGTAATTCTCAAGTGATCAGAAAATGTCCCCCACAAAAATTTACAATCAGCAAAATATTCTTATTTTCATATAATTCCATGGTTTCACTATTATATTACAATAAACCTTCATTAATCCCTCAAACTGATATAAATAATAAATCTGTACAACCCACCATAGAATAAAAAACTGAAGCCCAAGATTCCCAACAATTTTCATAGCAGCGAGGCACACTTTTGGTGAATCATCACAAACCCTCTTGGTGCCAGCCAGGAGATGCCTATCTTGTATAAGCAGGGCCTTGGGCAGACCTGACCAGAAGTGGCCCAGCACACCACTCGAGGCTGCAAACAGCACATGTCTCTATGAAACCCAAGGAAAAAACAGGTACAGGGAGGAGGAGAACTCAAGACTGGCTCTGGCAGCATTGGTTGAGGTTCCCCAAACCCCGCAAAATGCCATGAACACAGAGCTGGGAGGAACAGAGCTGCCCCAGGTTTAGCAGCTCAGTGTTGCAGCTCTGCTTCCAGCTTCCACAGCAGCAACTTCAGGTGAGAAAGAATGCCTTGTCTCCCCTAAAGTTAAGGACAAAGTCATTCAGGAAAGAAATCATGAAAGTCAGTACTTGCATGAGTGGTGTTGCCCCTGACCTGAGTCCCACAGTCCTTGCTGATCCTGCACAGAACAATGGAGGTGGCACCTCCACAGGAACCCTGAGTCCACACTGCTTAGAACTGACATCTGCACCAAGAAGACATCACTCTGCAGCAGGGAACCACTAAACCTGTGATGATGTGTGGCTTGCATTAAAAAGTGCCCAAGAAACTCAGTTGGGAAAGTTCCAGTAGTATCCCTGTTTTCTTAAGAGTTTCTTAAAAGTCCAAATTGTAAGATATATATCACAATTCAAGTTTTCTGTTAGGAGTCTTGTAGAAGATCCAAACCTCAGGTCTTAAGGCTTTTTTCATTGGAGATTACACATGACCTTTCACTGGAAAAGACAAACTGTCCAGAGGGGTGTCTGGGACAGAGAATGCCACCGGTCTCACATTTGACATTCCCTGTCCAGGAGGATGTTTCTTCCATTCTGTGTCTGGCAGAAGCAGTCCCACCTGAACAACGGCTAGAAAACAAAACCATTTACAGCCAAAGTCACCCAACATAAGAAAAGAGATCTATTGTTCAACCTTCACATTTTATGTTCAAGTTTCAATGACCACAGGAAAAAAGTTAGACTTTATGGAGAACTAATGTACAATCTTCACTTTCCTTAAACCTAGGCGACATCATGGTGGTGTCTTTGGCATGTACAGTCTTTGAGTAGTAGTTGACTATCTTGCCATCCAGTATGTACTGATGAGGGATGCTCTCGTAGGGTTTAAGGTCAAGGTCCAGTACAGACACAGAGAAGGCAAACCTGGATCTTGATGAAGGGACGATGGGCCTTTGATCAGAGCTGAAAGTAAAAAAAAAAAAAAAGATTCAGCCTTCCCAAATCCTCTCATTCTAGCTCACAAGTAGCGCTCATTCTGTACATCTGTGTGCATCTAATCTCTCTCTCCCTTGTGCACCAGTGTTTAAAGTTTCTGCCAAACAGGCGCCTGCTCTGAAACCCACCACCACAACAGGTGAGAGGGTTAGAGTGCAGAAAGATGAAAAACCAGTTACTTCAGATACTTATGACATTCCTCATATCCCAGAGGTAAAAGTGAATGCTGGAAAAGATACTGCATACTCAGGGTCAAGTATTACAAAACTTAAGGAAAAGTAGAAAGTTGATCTGGCCATTTAACAGCCAAATGGATAAAATGTTGAGAACAGACTTCGCATACACACTTCCCACATGTCTGGTTTCATGTTTTATTCTCAAATCACATCTGCAGTGTTTTGTATTTTGTTTCTTGGGGCTTGCTTGTGTGGTTTTTCTAAATATCAGAAGAATCATATGCTTATAACAACATAGAAACAATTACTTGTACTTAAAAACACTGAGACTAATTCTGAATTTTGTGCTAAGACTGTCAGCATGCTCAGTGCACAGTCTGGGTCCAGGTGACTGGTCACATGCACTGGATGAGCTCAGTGTGGCTGAAGGGAAGTAGTCAGGAGTCCTTGTTTCCCCATGCTTAACTACTATTTAGAAATCACCAAAAAAAAAAAAAGTTAAACAAAACACCAATTTCAAAAGCTTCTGCCTGGGAGAAGGAAGGCTAATGGACATGTTCCTGTACTGATGATTCTAATGAAGGCCTAGACTCTAACTTGATTCCTGCTCTGAAATACAGCCAAGAAAAACAAACCAAGGCTCAGCAGCTGGGTTTCTAGCCAGTCCCTTCTGAACAGCAGAGAACACATCTGCAAATTAAGGTCTGTCTTCAAAGTCTCCTCTCAGGGCCTAACACCCAAGCTCAGCTCAGCTGGGCTTCAGATAGTCCATGTCTCCAGCCCTCACAGGGCTACACATGTTAAAGGACACCTCAGTTTCTCACGTTAGAACTACCCAGCACCCAACGCGATGATGTGAATCCATCACACAACAGCTGGTGGGAGCGTGGCCAGAGAGCCACCCCTACAAAAAGTCTGTGAACCAGAAGCTCCCCATGAGCCCAGTGTGTGACCCCTGACATCTAAATTCTGTGCCACCCTGGGGCTGAGACTGTGCCCATGTGTTTCAGAACTTCCTGGACTCATGTCCTGGCTCCTATTCCTATGTGTCAGTTTTTTTTTTTTTAGGGTATCGGGGCCCTTGGGCCTTAGCCCCTAACATTTCTGTATCCCAGCTGCATCCTTGCTTCAGGCAGGGTGGCAGATCGTAACATCTGTGTGGTTTTCTCTCATCCAACATCACTAGCTTAATGCAGCAAATGGATTCCTCATAACTAAGCACTGGGGGCATTTTGGGGAGGGGGATAACAGGAATTTTCAACTAAGTAGAACATTTTTCCTTTATTTCATTTGTACCCTATAAATGTCCCTCCATGTTTCCTATCAGAAAATAGACAATTCTATGCCTTCCAAGGCAGTAGGACTCCTAGAAATGTTTAGTTCAAAAGCAGAAAAATGAGAGGCTAGAAGCCAATAACAAGTTCACCCTGACCCAAGAACATTTGTCAGAAGAATACAGAACATTCCATAAATACTATGTGTGGGGTTTTGCACCCTGAAGATCAATGTTAAAGGTGCCATCTATTTACTAAGAGAATGTTATCGGGTTCACCCTGAATTCCTAAAAAAAGATGGTTGACAATATGGTGTCCAGGGAGAGACGCTGCAAACAGGCAGCAGAACAATGCATGTATTGTTTTAAAGGCTTCAAAATGACTCTGAAGGTGGACATTTCAGGGCGTGGTAGAGGCAGAGGAACAGGTCCATGGGAACCTACAGCTTCTCAGGCCTCAGAGTCTTGACAGGAGCTTGGGGCTTTCTTTGAAAGAAAAGAATCTGCACCCTGGCTGGTGAGGCTCAGTGGACTGAATGCTGGCCTGTGAATCAAAGGGATGCTGGTTCAATTCCCAGTCAATACACATGCCTGGGTTCCAAGCCAGGTCCCCAGTAGGGGGCGTGTGAGAGGTAACCACACATTGATGTTTCTCTCCTTCTTTCTCCCTCCCTTCCTCTCTCTAAAAATAAGAGGAAGAAAGGAAAGGAAAGGAGAGGAAGGAAGGAATTGCACCACACCATCCAAACTGCTTCTAAGTCCTTAGGTTATTTTCTTAGAAAATAATGGTAATCTTCAATTTAATAGAACCATCTTAAAATTATTCTCCATAAGTGTCTTTTTGACTGAATTACAACTTTCTAGATAACAAGAATTAGTACACAGCATGATACCAAGCAGGCCTTGGAGATCAGCCTCTAAATAAATGTGATCCCACCTGGGGCTTTGTAAATATGGAGAAACCTACTCTTGTCAATCCAGAAAGATTTGGTCTAAAATCCTGTTAGACCAAAGACATGTGATGCAGGCCATGGGCACCTCACCTTTCATCCTGAAGACAAGGGGAGAGTGAGATCATGATGGAGCAATCCTTTGCTGTCATGGCAACCCGGTACTGCTGAACCTGTAGGGGAAGGAGAGGTCAGCCCTAGGCACCATGCCACCACATGTACACTTCCTCCCAGCGAAGCCTGGAAACCAGTCACAGAACCTGGGGGTGGGGTAGAAAGCTGTAAGTCAGAAAGGTTCCTAAGAGACGAGCCTCTCCTCTGGCTTCTTACTGCTAGCAATGTGTGGACCCTGATTCCAAACCCCGGGATTTGTCTTCAGCAAGGCAACTGCAGTCTGCCTCAGCAGAAAGAGTGGAAAGTTGCCTCAGCAACCACTAGGCTGGCCATACTGAAAGGGTTGAGCAAACACCAAACCTCAAGACGATGGCGCAGACATCCACCAAGATCTGTTTAGAACAGCAGTCCCCACACTTTTTGGCACGAGGGACTGGTTTTGTGGAAGACAGTTTTCCCATGGATGCCCCTGGGGATAGGGGTGGGGAAGGAGACAGAAGGCAGAGCTCAGAGACGCTTGCTGCTCTCCCACCTGCTGTGCGCCCCAGTTTCTAACAGACAGCTCAGCGGGTTGGGCATTCCTGGTTTAGAACAACAAGACGTACCTCAGGTTGTATCACACCCCAGAATGTCATGCAGCCACCTAGAATGATGCTACAGGCTGTGGAGTCACCAAACTGCATGTTCAGTCAATTCATCCCCACAAGACCTCACAGGCAGGCACTGCTAGTATCCTAGTTTATGGATGAGTAAACTGAGACACAGAACCACCTATCCTGTCTGCACTTCTGGGTGGTGACAGGGCTGGACTCAAACGCAAGGGTCTTGGCTCTGAAGTTCTTGCTCTTACCCTGGGGCTACAAGCATGTGTAGATCTGCACCTGCTGGCCTGGAATGGCTTCCACCAGGGCTGCCAACTCAAGCAACATACAGCATGGTTTGCAGGATCTTACTGGTAAAGCTGTATGTATGCTTACATGTGTTTTACAGACACAGACAGATCCTAAAAGATGGTCACCTCTGTATGGAATCCAGGGCATTCTTTCCCTTCTTCTTTGAACTTTCCTATATCATTTCAGTTTTTTCTAGATTGAATAACTCTCTTTTATAAAAAATAAATGAGTTACAAAAAAGAAAGTGAGCCTTACACTTTATCACTGGTCTCAACATTTGTGTGATGACAGATCATACCCTGTCTCTCCCTTTTAGTCATTTCCATCTGTGTCACTCAGCCAGGAGGACCCACCCCAAGAAAACACCCAAGCTTTACTTTCCCCAAGACATGGATGACTGTATGGAAGGAATGGGGAGAACCCCAAGTACAAGTTATCTCAGGCCTACTGACTGCTCTTTTTTTTTTTTAAATTTTAGAGACAGAGAATGGGAAACATTGATCTCCTGTTCTACCCATGTACACATTTGTTGGCTGGTTCTTTTTTAAAAATATTTTTAAAATTTATTTTTAGAGGGGAAGGGTGGGAGAAAGAAGAGGAGAGAAACATCAATGTGTGGTTGCCTGTCACACACCCCCTGTCAGAGACCTGACCTAGCCCGCAACGCAAGCATGTGCCCTGACTGGGAATCAAACTAGAAACCCTTTGGTTCACGGGCCAGCACTCAATCCACTGAGCCACACCAGCCAGGGTCATTGGTTGGTTCTTAATATGTGCCCTAACTGGGGATCAAACCTACAACCTTGGCATATCAGGATGACACTCTAACCAACTAAGATACCTGGCCAAAGCTTTGGCTGCTCTTCTTCAGGTGTGAAAAAACCTTTACAGGTAGAAGGAAGCAGGAGCTCCTCTCCTTATACTGTTCACTTAGCTAAGAAATCAGATATTTCACAAAACACATAAAAAACAGTCCAAAGAATTAAAGAGATAAATATAAAAAAAGCATATAAAATATTTATTATGTCCTAATCTGCAAGACAAAACCCAGAAGCCATAAAAGACTAAAAGATTTGAATATCTAAAAATTAAAATATTTCATATAACACAGTCATAATTGAAATATAAAAGACCTGTGAAAGAATGAGAGCAAATTATCTGCAACATATAAGGGATGATCAACATCAAGAATAAAGTGTTAATATGGGAAAAGAAAAGTACTCTAAAAAGATATGGAGCAAATAAATTAAAATAGCCAATAAATATATGAAAATTTGCTCAACCTTATAAGGAAATGCAAATTATAATAGTGAAATATGTCCACTCATCAGATGGATGAAACAATAAATATATGTGTTTATCAGACACAGAATGAAAGGGTGAGACTTACACTTCAAGTGATGCTGGACTATGTAACAGGGGCCAATCCAACGCTGAGGTCAACTAGAAAAAGCTGGACAGAATATCGAAAACATCTGCGCAAAGACGGAGTAACAAGACCAAGGAGAATTTCTGGACCAGGAGCAAGACAAAGACATTTGGGTCTTTTTTGCCTAGGAAAGGGAAGGGGTGGGTATGCAACAGTTTTGGAAGGTTGGCCAAGAGGCACTTTAAAAGTGCAACATCCAGGGCTATGGAGACAGTAACCATGATGAACTCTGGGTTAGTAACCAAAATGCTGCATATCTTAAGAATGAGTAAGCCTGAAGTTGACGGGACTTACCAGGAACTGCAGCTTTGCTTCAATGAGCTCAGTCACCAAAACTGGATTAATATGACCCTAGCTAGCCAATGTATACTAGGCCTCTGGCCAAAGCAAACTTAAAATTCTCTCTGGAAGAAGATAACATCCTAGGGCTGAAATTATTTCTCAAATAATTATACAGATAAAATTTCTGACACACAAGCAAAAAAATCCAAGTATAAAACAAGACGATGTGAATGAAAAAAAAACCCACAACAGTGGAAGGACAAATGTGGACTCTAGCTATTAGAAGTACTAGACACATGTGCTGCTCTGCTCAAAGAATAAAAGACAAAATGGAGAACTTCAAAGAAGAACTGGAGACTATAAAAGTGTACTGTTTGGAAATTCCAGAACTAAAAACTATAAAAGTCAGTATTAAGAATTCAACAGGTTGTTATGGAACAGTCGGGGATGTAAAGTAGAGCACATGAAATACAAGGTACAGTCAATAATATTCTAATAACTATGTATGGTGTCAGGTGGGTACAACAGTTATCAGGATGATCACTAGTAAGTTATATAATGTCTAATCACTGGGGCATACACCTGAAACTAATATAATGTATATATCAACTGCGACAGAAAAATTTTTTAATGATTTTGTTAAGAATTCAACAGATAACTTTAATGGCATATGAGAAAATACTGAAGAGACTCACTAAACTGGAAGATAAGTATGTACATATATTTATACATATATCCATAATGAAGCATGGAAAGGAAAACAGCTGGAAAATATTGAGGAAAGGGCATGAGACAGAGATAAAAGAGAAAGTGTTTAATATCCATGTAATTGGAAGAAGAGAAGGTATGGTAGAAACAAAATTTGGAAAACTTAAGGCCAAAAATATTCCAAAACTGAGAAAAGACATCAAGCCACAGATTTAAAAATGACTTAATATATATCATCAAACAGGAACTAAGAACAAATCACCAGCAGACCTACACTATGGGAATATGAAATGGTATTCTTTATTCATCAAAGAAACCAAAATGATTCCAGATATAAGCTCAGAAATGCAGGGCAGCATGAAGGGCAATGCAAGAGAAAATATGTGGGTAAATGGACACTGACAGTATAAGACATACATAGCAACAATAGCAACATAAGTTAGTAATAGTAAAATGTGCTCTAAGAACTTTGCATTGTCAAGAAGAGAATAAAGAAACTATATACTAGACCTTAATAAGTCTATTGCTTGCTGCAATCACTAGAATAAAACACTCATTAACTTCCAAAAAAACAGTAGGGAAACGGCATGATTAAAAAAAAAAATCAACCCAAAAGACAAGAGAGAAAAAGAAACCTAAAACAAGAGGGAAAAAATTAAAAGATTTAAACCCAAGAATAACTCCCATTAATTGATAAAGACATGATGTCAGAATGGATAGACAAGCAAACCATATCATAAATACAAAGAAAGATTAAAAATGAAAGAATAGAAAAAAAAATACACAGGTGCAAGTTTTAACCAAAAGCATCTAGAGAAGTTACACAAATATAAGACAAAGGAAATTTTAAGCAAGTACTACTGGAGATAAAGATATAGAAAATGACAAATGACACTTGAAAATGAGAAATGCAATTTACCAGGAAGATGTAACAATTCAAAATGTAAAGCACCTAAAAATAAAGCCTCAAAATAAATAAACAAAAAAATCCATAATTATTATGCAAAGTTTCAAAACATCCTCCTTAGGGAACAGGCAAAACAGTAAAATCAGTAAGGTTATACACAATCTGAACAACATAATTTGGCAAACTAATTAATGGGCAAATACAACACTGTATCCAACAATTTAAGAAGACAACTTCTTTTCAAGTATACACAGAAGCATTTTAAAAAAAAAGAATAAAGCAAGTCACAACAAATTTCAAAGTATAAAAAGCCAATTTCAACAAATTTCAAAGGACCATATAGAATATATTCTCCAACTATAATGGAATTTTGCTAGTAATCAATGTGAAAAAGATAATTAGAATCCCCATGTTTGGCATTAATTTGTCTTCTAAACCACTTCCAAGGGTCAAAGGAGAATCTTGATACCAGTCAGACTATTTTTACTGAATGACATTGAAAATCCTGCTTGTGCAATACAACTAAAGTCATGTTTACAGAAAAATACAGGGGTGGGCAAAAGTAGATTTACAGTTTTAAATACACAAAATAGAGTTTATTCTTGTATTATTTAATTATAGCACTATTTTCCAATTGTAGACCTACTTTTGCCTACCCTGTATATAGCTTTAACTATATTAGTTTAGAAAAAAGTCAGCCTAAACTTAATTAGGTAAGCATTTATCTGGAAGAAGTTATAGAAAGAACAAATCATCCAAAGAAACTTTTAAAAAGGAAATAAGACCAGAAACTAAAGAAATGGAAAATCATACAGCATGAAAGGAACAGAAATTAGTTTTTTCAAAATAAAACTGATAAACTCTTGGTGGGATGTATTTAGAAGACAAATACCATACATCAGGAATAAAAGTATATTTTCTTCAGATGCTATAAAATATTCAAAGAGAATGTTACAAAAAATTGATATGCCAAAATTTTGAAAATTTTAGCTAAAACAAAGATTTCTAGAAAATATAACTTACCAAAACTGACAAAAGAGAAAATCTGAAATTGAGATTAGAACTGAAAATTTCCCTACAAAGTCAACTATAGGCCCAGATGATTTCACCTGTGTTTCTGCAAAATACTTGAGGAAAAAATAATGTTTAAGTTTTACCTCACCTCTTCCAGAAAAAAGAAAATAATCAGACACTACTGAAATATTTTATGCCAGGCATAACCCTTGATCGCAAGACCTAACAAAACATTATAGCAACTGGTGATTGGCAGCTTCATCATGACAACACGTCCACTCATGCATCACATCTCATGCATAGCTTTTTGGTGAAACGTCAAATCACCCAGGTGACTCAGCCCCCTACAGCCCAGATTTGGCACCCTGTAACTTCTGGCTTTTCCCAAAACTAACATCACCTTTAAAAGGGAAGAAATTTTAGACCGTCAATGAGATTCAGGAAAATAAGATGGGGCAGCTGATGGTGTTTGGGAGAACTGTGTGAGGTTCCAGGGTACCTACTTTGAAGGGAACTGAGGCATCATTGTCCTATGTGCAATGTTCCTTGTATCTTGCATCTTCTTCAATAAATGTCTTGATTTTTCACATTACTTGGTTGGAAACCTTTTGGACAGACTTTCTACTTCAAGAAGAAAAGAACTAGAAACAATTTTAGGCCAATAAATTAGACAACTTAGATGAAATAGACAAATTCCTAAAAAAAAAAAAAAAACTGACTCAAGAAGAAATAATACGATTAAACCAACAATAACTATATTTAGTTGGACATCAAAACACTACCTACAAAGAAAAGCCCAAACTTAGATGGCTTCACTAGTGAATTCACTAATGAATATTCTATCAAATACTTAAAGAAGATTAATTATCACCCCTTCTCAAACTCTTCCAAATATAAAAGTGTCTGGATCACTTCCCAACTCATTTGATAAGGCCAGTACTACCTGATGCTAAAAACAAAAAAAGACATCATAAAAAATAAAAACTACAGATTAATATCTCTTATAAATCCTCAAGGAAATAATAACAAACTGCATCCAGCAACATACGAGGAAGATTATATGCATGACCAGGTGGGATTTATCCCAGGAATGCAAGGTTGGCTATAATATCCAAGAACGAATTAATGTAATATACCTTATCTAAAGAATAAAAAACAAAAACCACATGATAATCTCAATTGATGCAGAAAAGATGTTCAACAAAAGCCAATGTCCTTTCATGATAAACGCACTCAACAAATTAGGAAGAAAAGGGAACTACTTTCAATCCTTTCAAAGGGTATTTATGTAAAACCCAGAGCTAACACCATACATGACAAAACACTGAACACTGTCCTAGTAAGACCAGGAACAAATCAGAGATGTCTGTTCTTGCCAATTCTATTCAACACTATACTAAAGGTTCTAGCCAGGGCACTTATGCAAGAAAAAGACATAAAAAGCATGTAATTTGGAAAGAAGAAATAAAACTATCTCTATTCACAGATTATCTTATATGGGAAGAATTGCAAGGAGTCCACTGAAAAACTATTAGAACTAATAAATTCAGTAAGGTTGCAAGTAATAAATACAATATACAAAAACAAATTTACTTCTATACACTTACAATGATCAATCTGAAAACACAGTTTAGAAAATAACTCCATTTACAACAGCATAAAACAGACTAAAACATTCAGGAATAAGCTAAAGTACAAAGTGTATGCTCTGAAAACTGTGAGAGATTGTTGAAAGAAAAACGAAGATCTAACCAAATGGAAAAGCATCTCATGTTAAAAAATTGGAAGACTTACTATTGTAAAGATGGCCATACTACCCAGAGCAATCTACAGATTCACCACAATCCCTATCAGAATCTCAGCTGACCTCTTTGTAGAAATTGACAGGCTGATTCTAAAATTCATATGGAATTATAAGGAACTCCAAAGAGCCAAAACAATCTTAAAAAAGAACAAAGAGAATTTCTACTTCGCAATTTCAAAACTTATTAAAAAGCAAGAGTAAATCAAGACAAGATATAGGCATAAGTATAAACAGATCAATGCAACACAAGGGTGCCAAGACCATTCACTGTCTCTTCAACCAATGGTACAGTGACAACTGGATATCCACGTGCAAAGAACGATGTTGGATCTCTACTTCAAATCATATACAAAAAATTTAAAGTGGATCAAAAAACTAAATGTAAGAGCTAAAACTATAAAAATGTTAGAAGAAAATGGAAAAATATTCATGACCTTGGATTTAGCAATGGCTTCTCAGATATGACAACCAAAAGCATGAACTAAAAGATAACAATAGATAAATTGGACCTTATCAAAATTAAAAACATGTTTGCATCAAAGGACATTATCAAAAAGTGAAAAGACAACTAAAAGGATGGAAGAAAGTATTCGCAAATCATATATCTGAAGGGCTACTATTCACAAAATACAGAACTATTACAACTCATCAACAAGACAAATAACATAATTGAAAAGTGGGCAAAGGATCTGAAGAGTTCTCCAAAGAAGATATACAAATGGGCAGCAAACACACACAAAAAAACTGCTTAGTCTTCAGGGAAATGTGAGATACCACATTGTGAGATACCACAATGAGATACTGCTTCACACCCAAAAGGATGGCTAAAATCAGAAGAACAGATAACAAGTATTGTCAAAGATGTGGAAAATTAGAACTGTCCTACACTGCCAGTGGGAATGTAAGTTACCATTTGACCCAGAAATTCCATTCCTATGCATGTGCCCAAGAAAAGTAAAAGCCTATGCCCACACAAAAATTTGTACTCAAATATTTATAGCAGCATTATTCACAGTGGCCAAAAGGTGAAAACAACTTAATACCCACCAACTGATGAATGAATAAACAAAATTTGTTCTGTATATGTATATACTGCAATATTATTCAGCCATAAAGTATTGATATAAGCTACAGTACAGATAAACTTTGAAAACATTATGCTAAGTGAAAGAAGCCAGTCATAAAGTACCACAAATTGATTTCATTTATATGCAATATCTAGAACAGGCAGATAGTGACAAAGATTAGTGGTTGCTGAGGCCTGGGAGCGGGGAGTGGGATAGAGATAAAGGGATAATAGCTAAAGGTAGGGGACTTCTAAGTTGATGAAAATGTTCTAAAATTGACTATGGTGATGATTGCGCATATTTGTGAATCTAGTAAAATCTACTGAGTTGTACACTTTAAGCAGGTAAAATTGTATGGTATATAAGGTATACTTCAATAAAGCTGTTATAAAAAAGAAAAAAAAAGATCTGAGATGCAAGAATGTCGGATAAAGATATGGGCAAACGTGACAAATCTAAACACATCTGTATAAAATAATATCGCAAACTGTGATTTTAAAAAGAAGACAAATAGAAGTGCAGATAATAAGTACACGTATTGGGAGAAATAAATGGAAATAACTGGAATTAAAGTATCCCAATTCCTTATATTACTTGTGTGGCCAGGGTTGGAAGTTTAGGGGTTGATTAAGTTATCATTTAGCATTAGACTTGAAATATGCATGGTCAAATTGGACAAGTAACCACTAAAATAACAAAAACAATGTAATTTCCAAACTAATTAAGAAAAATGGAAAATAAAAGCTAACAAGCAAAAGTGAACAGAGAGGTCAGCAAACTATGGGCTGGGAGCCAAATCTAGCCTGCCACCTGTTTTGTAAATAAAGTTTTACTGGAACACAGCTGTGCTCATTTATGTTTGTTTCTGGCTGCTTCTAAGCTACAATGGCAGAACTGAATACCTGCAACAGAGACCAGATGGCCTACAAACTCTAAAGCATTTACTCTCTGGCCCTTTATAAAATCTGCTGATTCCCACTACAGAATACTATACAACAGACAGAAAGCAAGAGTCACTCTGGGCTGCAAGTTCCTGGGCATGGAAATAAAGATAATATCCCCTCCTTTCTCATTTCATCAGAGGTACATTAGATAAACAGCCTTTGAGAAACAACTTTAACAGTTTGTGGCCAAGTAATGTTCCCAACCTGCTCCCCAGCTTCCCACTCCATAGCAGCCCTCTTGATTCTAACCACCAGAACCTAACTCCTTAAGACAAAAAGAGGAAGACCCTTATATTCCAACACCGAGAGACCTCAAGCCGTGTTACATTTAAATTCAAACTGGTAAACAACATGTATGTGGACAATTCCCTGAATGATGTGAGAGTATGTGTATGCGCACATGCATATGAAGTTCTAAAAACATACTGACATACTGTTAGCCATGGGTATCTATTGCCTGGGCGGGAATATGGCCACATTTTACACAATATATTCACTGCTTGCATCTTTTCATCAAACTGTTTAGAGATCATTATAAGTTCACATACACTTGTAAAGTAATAAAGCAGAGATCCTGAATGCCCTTTACCCAGCCTCCCCCAATGGTGTCATCTTGAAGAACTGTATAATACAATATCACAGCCAGGAGAGTGACATCAATACACTCCACAATTTTATCCCAATCTCCAAAGTTTTACATGTACTCCTGTGTGCATGAGTGTGTGTATTTTATCACACATGTAGGTTTGTGCATACGCCACCACAGTCAAGTTACATACAGAGCAGTTCCATCACTGCAAGGATCCCTCATGTCGACCTTTTATAATCACACTCACTTCCCTCCTACCTCCTCCCCAACCCACAGCAATGACACATCTTTGTCATTTCAAAAATGTCACCAAACCAGAAACATAGCGTGACCTTTTGTGGCTGGCTTTCATCAGTCAACAGAATTCCCTGAAGATTCACCCAGGGTGCAACATGTATCCAGAGTTTGTTCCTTTTCATTGCTCAGCAGTGCCAGTCTGGACAACCTGATGTAGGTCAACCGCTAACAATTTATGTCCACATTCTAGCTATTCCATACAGGACTAAATGAACATTCCTGCACAAGGTTTTGGGTGAGCAGAAGTCTTGCATCCTCTGTGAGAACTGCCCAGATGGGTTACAGGCTCTTTGCTTGTTCAATTTAGTAGAAAGCTGCCAGACTGTTTCCTGAGTGGCTGGTGCCACTAAACATCCCATCAGCAGTGTATGAGTGACCCATTTTCTCTGCATCAGCATTTGGTATGTTCCCTAGGTCATTATCCTAGTTATGTAATGATTGATTGAATCTATTACAATGAGGTAATATTTACATATGAGGTTAAAAAACTGAAATAATTTTAAAAAGCAATCCATGCTTATTTAGTAGGAATTTTGAAAAATATAGAAATGTATAAAATAGGAAGAAAAGTCCTGTTTCTTCTCTTGAAACAAGAAGAAATGGTGTTATTTACTCCAAAATCAATGTATTCAAGTTCCAGACAACATAGGGCAGATTCTGTCACTTCATTTGGGTCCAAGGCTCCACTTTTGGATCTCTTCCCACCTTGAAGACAGCTCTGCCTTCAGGGAGGACCTCCTTGGCCAGAGACAACAGTGAGGACTCCTTTTTTTTTGTTTTTTTAAAGAGGATATGTTTACTGATTTGAGAGAGAGGAACACAGTAGGGGAAGAGAGAGAGAAACATCAATGTGAGAGAAAACATAGACCACTTGCCTCTGGGACACAGCCCAACCAGTGATTGAACCTGCAGCCTAGGTATGGGCTCTGACTGGGGATCAAACCTGCAACCTTTTGGTGTACAAGATGATGCTCTAACCTACTAAGCAACCCGGTCAGGGCGTGAGGACTCTTTTCACAAGTGGGAACCATAGATACTTCATCAGTACCAGGACAGGTAAGCCAAGGGCTCCAGGGCAGCTGCCCAGAGGCACATAGAGGTCACTCAGATCACCTCTCCCCTACAAGAAAATGGTACCTTAACCATTTCAGCATCTAGCAACACCTTTGTCAGCCCAGTGAAGCCTATGGATCTCTCTCTGAATCTCACATTTTTAAAAAATTCAGAGAATAAAAAACAGAAGGTGACCATATCAGATACCACACTTTTTTAAAACAAATGTGTTACACAGAACTATATAACCAAACTTCTCAAGTGATGACCACAAAGCTTTTGTGAGACCTCTGTAGCAAATGCAGTATAAAAGGAAAGGAAATGATTTCTTGTGGTACAGTCAGGGGTCCTGTTCACTCTTCAGTGGTTGTTGCCAAATTCGTAATGGAATGAAATGCTGAATTTCAGTTAGAGCTTAGTAAAAGATATAACTTCTTTCCTATCCAGTTTCATGGAGCTTCTGAACTCCTTGATTTGAAAGAATCAAAAAGAACAGGACTGGACCTCTTTTCTAAGAGATTCTTCCCCTTGGCCTAAGTTCTGGGGGAAGGAAGCTCCCATCCAGCCACAGGTGAGGGCCTGGACCCCCAGTGAGAGTCATGGGAGGAAAGGTTGGTGCAAGCCAGTTCTAAGGTTTCTCCTAAAGAAGCACAGAGAGGTGGGCCCAGGTCCTGGACCCCAGGAAGGGGGTGAAGAAAGGTTGGCCCCAGAGGCAGGAACCGCAGCCAACTGAACAAATCCTAACCAGACCCAGTCCATCTGGGGAAAACTTTAGCTACTTCCTTCTCAAATCCCTAATTTTTCTGCTTTAACCATCAGAGGTAGGTGCTGAGAAATATTTCTCAGGAAAACCTCAAGTTAACGTTAAGAGCCTAAAGAGCACACAGTGTGTTTCTGGAAAGGTCTGCCCACCTTTGTCAGTGCAAAAGCCAATGTCCCATCATCCTCAGTGGAAAGATCGAGTAGCTTCTGGTAAAATGCTTCATCATAAGGCCCGTCTATTTGCAATGTTTTTCTGAAGGAAAGGGCACAAAAAAACAAGATGACAAAGCTGACAAAAAATGGTTTCTTAGACTGCTAACAGTTTAGTAATCACACATTTGGTATTAAAGAACACCTAAGGGATTCTCCTCTTCCTAATGCTACACTTTATCCTGAAGCTGCATCGTTTTAAAAAGAACTCTCAAGACCAGAACCTGAGGAGCTGAGGCTAAATATGACCTGTTTGTGACAAACAGTGTACAGGTCAGAGAACCTAGAGAAGGGAGAGTAGGGAGGAAGCCCTCAGAGCCTGCCGGGGGCGCAGAGGCTACTGCCTGTGGAGCAGCACTGCCCCCTGCAGGCCTGGCCCCAACTCAAAACTGTCAGATTCACAGGAGTTGCTTCTTTTCCAGGAATGGACCAGTGACTACTGATCTAAGGGACCCTGGTCCTTAACACAGCACTGAGTCCTTAGGTGGAACTGGCACCTCAGGGTAATGGGGAAAGGTGGATGGGGTTGGTCATCCTCCTGAGAGGCCTGTGTTGTCCTCACATTGGAGTAACACCTCCCCTCATCCTTACCTCACCTTCTGGGATGCTCAGGGGCCCCACATTGGACCAGAATGGGCAGGGGCACCATGGACCCCAACCTCACCTCTGCTCAGGAAACTCCTCCAGGTACCTCTCAACCCGTCGATACAGAGGGTAGAGACCTTCAATGTCCAGCATGTCCAACATCTGCACCTGAAGGGTTTTATACAGAAGACAGCCCTTCGGTAACCCCGAGCGCTCCAGGCTGCTTTTTCCTACCAAGAACATCAAGGGAAACAAGAGGTTACTGTCAAGGACTAATAAAGGCACAGGTACAGGCCACACAGTCTCAGGAAATTGCTGGGCTGCTGGCATGTACACAAGGACAGGCACAAAGAGGGAGGTGCTCTGTGCCTCTCTTCCCTCTCAGACCCTTCTGCTCAGATCTAAGTTTCGAGAGATGACCCTTAATCTAAATAACGCAAGGCACAAAATTTAAAATGGTCATGTTAACATCCCCAAATCTGTGAGAGCATGTCTGTGAAGGCCAGATCCTCAGCCTACTTGCAGAAAGAGGTGCCACACTGAGGATGGTTGTGATCTGTTGTGCTTAGGCGACCACAGAACGACACCTAAAAGCCACACAGAGCAGTGCTGCTGTCTTCCTACATCACATCCCTGTGGCCATCATAGCGGTCTCTGAGACACCACAGGGCTCCTAACACAAAAAATGAAGAATCTCAGTCTTCCTAGTTGGCCCCACAAAGTAAGTTACTGGCTATAGCACTGCATGCCACAGACCAGAATATGTAGTGAAGCTGCTAGCAGGTGACAAAGGGGCAAATAAGGAGCCCATAAACACTCAGAACAAAACCCCAAATTAACCTTCTTGAAGCTCAGATGCCACCAAGTCACAGCTAGCTACTATTGAATCTATGAGGAACAGGTCCTCTAGTAGGAGGTGCCCAGAGTCACAAGCTCTACATGCCTGTGCTCACACTTGTCTGCCAAATTTTGCCTGCTGGGACCAACCCTACCTAAAAGGGCTTGTACTGTAGACTCCAACTTCAGTGCCTCATTTCTCCACGTGTAAGAAACAGGCCCTGGAAACCCAACACCAGGTTTGCAGAGAGAATAAACCAGAGGCATGTAGAGAAAGCACTCAGCAAACCACAAAGGATGCAGACTTGTGGGACAATGTTTTAGGGAAAACCATACAGCCCAAACCTGTGATGCAATTCACAAATTCAGATCAGAGATGAGAAAGGGAGTCTCCCCACCTAGGCCTGAGAGACTGGGAGGCCAGATGGGAGAGCCCTGTTAGGGCCCAAGTTGCTCCTGTAGAAGCTCTGTGAGGCCAGGAAGGACCCCAGCAGGCTGTGCCCAGGCTCTGCCCACACACCCAACCACCCAGCCAGCCTACCTTGGTGAGGCAGGCTCCTGCTGAAAGGGCTGGCTTCACAGACACATGGGCCCTGCGACCCTGGCCCCAGTCTCAGGGCACTTGCCCAGCCCTTGTCTGAGCCGCTAAGCAGCACTCGTGTGATGACACGCACCAGCTCCCGGATCACAACCCTCGTGCAGTGGGGCCCACTGGCCAGGCCGTTGGATGGGAAGAAGAAAGGTTTCAGGTGATGTGCCAACTCACTCCAGTCAGCCGTGGGGCTGCGGGCATCCTTGCAGCCGTAAATCAGCTCCCCGTTCTTCAGAAAGGAAAAAGAACAGGGAAGCATCACTTCCAAGAGATGGATAGGAAAGCATCTTTGTCCCCAGGCAGGCAAAGGGACCTAACGTCATCCACGTGCCCCATTTGGGGGTGCCCACACACTGTAGTCTGCACAGAAACCCTCTCTCATGCACCTTGTCATTGACCCAGAGGCAGATCAAACTGAAAGACAGAAAAGAAGTCCTGATGTGAAACACAATCCCTCAGACCAGAACACACAGCACACTGACAGTCCATTACTCAAAAGGCTGAGTGGTGCCCATGCACCTGAGAGATACACAGTATCAATCAGATGCTGAGCAGGGAGACTTCTAGGCCAGTGTGGACATCTATAGATGGCCAGTTTTCCAGAGCACTTCTGTCCTCTCAGAAAGGCTGGGCCAGATCCCTGCCAGGGTGGGTGAGTCCTCCAGCATTACTAGTGTGGAAACCTTCATTTAGTGGTCATTTTGTCTTCTAAATTCAAGTGCAGCAAAGAAACATCTTGTGGCACTGATGTTCCCAGGGCTGCAGGCATGGATGCCCAGTGGGCCCAACCCCTTGACTTGTACAGGGTCTGTGGTATCTGGTGGAAAAGCTCCTAAGAGAACCCTAGTCTCCACAGCCCTGAGCGGCAGCCAACCCCAGGGGAGTAGAAAACCCCTTGTCTCATCTGGGAGATGGTATGGTCAACAGTCTCCAGGATGGTACCCAATGGCCCCCATCATTTGATACTCATACCCTGTAGTCCTCACCACACTGCAGAGGTCTGGTCTGTGTGACCAACAGAATAAGGGCAGAGTGACAGCACATCCCAAGCAAAATTAAGTTATAAAAGACATCGTGGATTCCATCTTGGTTGCTCTATTCTCAGATGATAGCAACCATGTTGAACAGGTCCATGGAACCCCTCATGGCCAGGAACAAAGGCTCCTGCCCAGGCCAAGGTCAGTGTACTATACTGGGAGCACAGACTCTGGCCCTAACCAAGTGTTCCAGTGGGATGCAGCCTCAAAAGAGACCCTGGGCCGGAACCAGGCACACTGTTCCTCAGTTCCCAGACACAGAAGCTATAAGATGACAAGTGGCTGTTATGCAGCAGCAGATAATATTGATAAGGATGATTCCTGCTCTGCTCCAGGGGGCAGATGGGAGTCAACTCAATCCAACAAGAAATATTGGCCTTCCGGCCAAGATGGAGACATAGAACGATATGCTTCACTTCCTTGCACAACTAAAAGAAGGATAGCAACCAATATAAAACCATAACAAACAACCAGAAGGGTCAGAAAATTGAACTGTGTGGAAGCCCGACAACCAAAGAGTTGAAGAAACATTCATCCAGACTGGTAGGAGGGGCAGAGACAGGAAGCCAGGGTGGAGAGGACACATAACGAGGTAGCAGCTGGCCAACCAGGTGGTCCCATATTTGCATATGGATAAGAAGGGAGGAACTGGGGAGAAAGAAAGACTGTGCAACCAAGGGTTCCAGTGCAGGGAAATAAAGACTCAAAACCTCTACCTATAAAAATCTGGGGGTTGTGATGCCGGGAGAAACTCCCAGCTTCATAGGACAATCTTCTGGAGGGGCCTATGGGGTCCTAGAATGTACACAAACCAACCCACCCGGGATTCAGTACCAGCAGGGCCCAATTTCCTTGTGGGTAGTGAGGAAGTAACTGAAAGCCAACTGAGGGCCCAGCAAGTGGCATTGTTCCTTCTCAAACCCCTCCCCCACATTCAACATCACAACAGAGCCACGAGGATTGCCCCACCCTGGTGAGTATCTAAGGCGCCACCCCTTGACTGATGAGCTGAGATAAAAGAAATATGGCCCAAATGAAAGAACAGATTAAGAACTAAGCAACAAAGAGACAGCCAACCTATCAAATGCAGAGTTCAAAACAATGGTAATCAGGATGTTTACAGACATGATTGAGTACAGTCGCAAAATAAAGGAAGAAATGAAAGCCATACAAAGTGAGATATTTGAAAATATACAAAGAAAAATATACAGGGAACCATGAGTGAAGGGAAGGAAACTGGGATTCAAATAAAAGACTTGGACTAGGAGAAGAAATTAACATTCACCCAGAACAGAATGAAGAAACAAGAATTAAAAACAATGAGGAGAGGCTTAGGAACCTCCAGGACAACTTTAAATGTTCCAATATCCAAATCATAGGCATGCCAGAACAAGAGGAAGAGCAGGAAAATGAAAACTTATTTGAACAAATAAGGAAAGAAAACTTCCACAATCTGGTGAATGAACTAGACTCACTTACTCACTAGACTCACTAGACTCACTTACTAGGCTTCCTTGTAAGTCAAGGAAGCACAGAGAGTCCCAAAGAAGTTGAATCCAAGGAGAAACACACCAAGACACATCAGAATTATATTACCCAAAATTCAAGATAAGGAGAGAATCTTAAAAGCAGCAAGACAAAAGGAGACAGTTACTTACAAAGGAATTACTGTAAGACTATCAACTGATTTCTCAAAAGTAAACTTTCAGGCAAGAAGGGGCTGGAAAGAAGTATTAGAAGTCATGAAAAGCAATGAATGACCTACAACCTAGATGACTCTATCCAGCTAAGCTATCATTTAGAATGGAAGGGCACACACGAAGTGCTTCCCAGATAAGGTCAAGTTAAGAGAGTTCAACATCACTAAGCCTTATTATATGAAATGTTAAAGGGACTTATCTAAGAAGTAGATGAAGGTCAAAACTATGAATAGTAAAATAACAATAAAGTCACAACTATCAAGTAAACACAAACAAACAAACAAACAAAAAACCTAAGCAAACAACTACAACATGAACAGAATCACAGAAATGGAGATCACACAGTCCTGGCTGGTGTGGTTGGTTGGTGTGGCTCAGTGGATGGAGCGCCAGTCTGGGAACCAAAAGGTCACTGGTTCAATCCCCAGCCAGGGAACACACCTGGGTCGAAGGCCAGATCCCCTGTTGGGCATGTGAGAGGCAACCAATCCTTGTATCTCTCATACATCAGTGCTTCTCTCCCTCTCTTCCTCCTCTCCTTCCCCTCTTTCTAAAACAAAATAAATAAATCTTAAAAAAAAAAAAAAATTAAAAGCCCTGGCTGGGGTGGAGCCAGGTGTGGCTCAGTGAATTGAGCACTGGCCTGAAAACCAAAAGGTGGCTGGTTCGATTCCCAGTCAATGGCACATGCCTGGGTTTTAGGCCATGTCTCCCAGTAGGGGGTATATGAAGGGCAACCACACACTGATGTTTCTCTCCCTTTCTTCTCCTTCTCTTCCCCTCTCTCTAAAAATAAATAAGTAAAATCTTTAAAAAAGAAAAACATGGAGATTACATGGAGGGTTATCAGCAGGGATGGGGCAAATGGGGAAAAAGGTACAGGGAATACAAAACATAATTGATAGGCACAAAAAAATAGATCGGAGAAGGTTAAAAATAGTATAGAAAATGGAGAAGCCAAAGAACTTATGTATATAACCCATGGACATGAAATAAAGGTGGGGGGGGAATGATAGAGGGAGGGGGAGTATAAAGTAGAGGGGGATAAAAGGGAAGGGAAAAAATGGAACAACTGTAATAGTATAATCAACAAAATATACTTAAAATAAAAAAGAAACATAGGACATTTGTTCCTCAGCAAGGTCATGAGATTCAGCAACACCAACCCCTAGGAAGCCAGCCTCTCTTTGCACTGTCAGAGCTCACAGTATGAGTGTCCAGGATGAGACGGACACAACTAGGTCCACTGCCAGCCACAGGACTGGAAAAACCATCAACAGACAATGACCCTTGAGATCAGCCTTATAGTGGGAGGAGGGTGTGCCAGGCAAATGTAAGGCAGTAGCTCCCAGAAGGAAAACAGGCCAAGAATAAGTATGAGATGAAGCCACGAATCATGGGGCTATACCCTTGGCCCACCTTGAAGCTGGTCCTCTCAGCCCATGAGTGGCCGAGTGACCCCTGGAAGCAGAAGGCCTCTTCTCCCTAGTGTCTGGAATTCAGATAGAGGGGAGTTTTACATGTACAATTACAGTTGCTCAAGGACCTCATGTGACATTTGGAGGAGAGGCATCAACCTAGGCTCCATGACTTATTCCATGTGTTCCCCTGCAAGTTTCACAAGTAACCAGTGTTGGGCTGGAGAGAGACACAGCTCTGGAGTCTATGAACATTTGGACTGACAATATAATAATGCCAGCACTGATCACGACACCCAGAACTTCACAATGACGGAAGACTTGAGATTCAGAACCAGAGAGCTTGCTCATTATAATGGCACTTATGAAAATGTACTGTGTTGCTCTAGATATTATTTTTAAAATCCATTCTTCTGAACCTATTATCTCAACCTATGATTTTTTTTCCATGCTGATTTAAACAGAAGCAGCAGACATCCAGGCTCTCAAACCCAGGCCATGGGCCCAGGGCAAGGCAGACTATCCAGGGGCCAAGCCAGACCTACCACTCTGCCTAAGTGTGGGCTTGACAGTCCAGCCCAGGCCAGGCAGTCAGAAAAGGGTCCCCTGGAGACAAAATGTCAGTCTTACTATAGGTTCTAAATAAACCCCCAGATGAAAGGAAATTTATCTCCCAAATGTAAACATAAAATTCCTGAACTCCTCATAAAAATTAAAAACATAAACTGATTTTGAATATGTCCTCCTTTTCTAGATTTGGGAAAGTGGAAGCAAACAGGGTAAACTCAATTCACTCTGACCAAATTTCTGAGTCAGATGGGGGAAAGCCACACCCCAACCCCAGCGCCCATCTGAGGGGCAACAGTGTGCAGAACAGAGCTGTTCACATAGAGCAGGACACAGAGGACACAAGCTGTCCAGATCCAACAGCCTGCTTCTCCAAACATGTGATCCCTGCAAGCCTGTTGCAAACTCTCACATGTGTCACTCTTAATTAGGACATAATTGGGACTGAAGACAGAGTCAGTGGCAAAGAGAAAACGAGATGACAAAGGGGACCCCAGGGGACACATTTCCAACAGAGGTCACAAGTAGTTCTCTTCCAGATCTGGGCAAGACCTCTTCTCCCCTTCCTGTACCCACCCCTGAGGTCCAATTCCTGCCAGCACCAGGCCAGGTTACCAAAGGGCCTCAGTGAGTCCAATCAGGGTGCCAGCTGCAGGTGGCAAGGAGAAAGCCAAGGATGTCTGGGCTGGCTGATGGATGAACCATTTTCCTGTGAGGCCAGGACAGAATTTACTCATTGACAAAGAGGTTCTCAAATTACAAGCTCCCTAAGATAATTGGGAGCAAATGCACAGGTGTGGCCACCCTCTAGGTTGTGCCACTGTGCCACCCTAGTTGCTTCTCCCACCTCAACCACACAGGACACAGAGATACAGAGAAGGATGCCTGAGATGCAGCCTGACCATGCTAGGGCCATCATCATCATCCAAGAACCAGTCAGGTCTGTGTGTCAGGGGAGCCTGAGGCCACCTAGTGGTCAAGGAGTCAACATCACACAACAGAGGAATCAAAGGATGTCATACTCATGGAATGGGACTTGGAAAGTAGACCCAAAGAACCATGCCAAGGCAGACCCAGCCCAGATGTCCCCATCTTTAAGGTCAAAGAGACAAGAGTGCCATGAGCGCACCACCCAGCTCAGTCCAGACACCTGCTGTCTCCCCCAAAAGGGCCATAAAATAGAAGCAACTCTTACCTTAAATATCTTTAAGTTGTTCTGTGCCTCCTGCAACAAGCTTTTCAAGGCAAAGTACATTCTCTGTTTATTCCTAAAAGGGGGAAGGGTTACTGATAGAATTAGAAGCAGTCTTTGCATTCATCTGCCTGTGGTTCCCAACTCATGGCTCAGGGGACATGCCCAGGAGCTCCTGCTCCAGGTCTCCCAGTTTTCCAGATTAAGGAGCTATACTGTCCCCAGCCGTCTTGCAGAGGCACTCCCATCACTGCCCCTAATCCACACCCTGCTCTCAGACCTCATCTTGTAGCAACATCTTCCCAGCTGCTGGCTCTGCCAGGTTACTTGCAGGAATCAGTAGAGGGAACCCTGACCCCAGGCAAAAACTTGAGCCCTGCCCAGGGTCCTGGTTATACAGGGGCCAGTAGTCCCCACCTCACAGAATGCCTGCCCCACCCCTAAACCCGTACCTCCCTCACCTCATAGAACACACACCCATCAACCCCACCTCACAGAATACCCCCAACACCCCCTCACATAACATCACTCCACCTCACAGAATGCCCCAGCCATGGTTCCCACTTCATAGAACACCTCCCCTGACAAACCCTTCCTTACAGAATACCCCCAAACACATCTCACAGAATACCCACCAACTCCCCATCAGAGAACATCACCCCACCTTCACAAAACACTCCCAACCACCCCACCTCCAAGGAAGATGGCACTGGGACAAAGTAGACGTGTTCTCTTACCCTGAGTAGAGATCAAGGGGACAATATTTACTTATCTGCTTCCATTTCCCAGTTGCCACCTGTTAAAAACCCACCACATTGTGTCAGCAATTGGACTGAGAACAGCATTGGGCTAACTGTAACACAGAACAGCTGAAGTGACTAAGATGATGAAGGTTCCAGCAGATGTCACCATCTCTGGGTACACATCACCAACCCCAGGAAACCTTTGCCCTCCTGTAAGAGCCTCACAGGGCTGCCAACTCAGTCCTCCACATGAACAGGGATGCAGCAAGCACATTTTAAGAGTGACATGACTAAATTTTGGTAATCAGATAAAAAAATCTGGTTTGGAAGGGGAGGGTATGGCTAATAAGTAATTTCATGTCAGTGAGATAAAAAATGGAAAAGGCAACTTGCTGGTGTTCATCAAAATTTAAAAAGCAGGTGTCCCCTGACTTGGAAAATATACAAGGAATTACAGGGTCAAGGATGTTCACTGCTGCCTCACTATAACAGCAAGACCTAGAAACAAATAAGTAAGTCACAGCAGAGCTGCTCTCAGGGGCCAGAACACAGCAGGACACATGCTGAATGAAAGAATGAATAATGACATGCAGCTACTAAAGGAAAGAGGTAGAGCTAAAATCACCAAGATTTATTCAAGTCAAAAAGCAACTTACAGAACAAAACATATGTCACTTTTGCTAAAAAAAAAAAAAGAAAAAGAAAAATTATGTGCAGACTATGCATATATCCAAATATGCAAAGAAAAAACCTTCTTGAAGGATAAACAAACAATCCTCAAGGATTATTTAAGTGAAAAAAAGAATTAGCAGAACAATTACATATGGCAAGACCCCATATTTGCTTTAGAAATGTGTAGACACACACATATGAACACACATTAGAATATGCATAGAGGCAAGCATCACCTCATTTTCACCGGATACCATGTTTATTTGGCACAGGAAAAGTCTGGAAGGATGTACAAACTGACAACATGAGTTACCTCTGGAAGACAGGTGACCTAATTCATACAATTCCATATTTTATCAATTAACTGAGTAGGCACTAAGTCAGCAAAAATGGTGGAGTAAGAACCTTTAGAAAACCTCTCCTCCATATGGGCAATGAGAAAACTGGCAAAAACTAGAGGAATCAATTACAATTTTCATAACTCTGAAAGTCTTACAACAACCTGGGGAGCATTTATTAAAGAAAAACAGCCAAATCTAAGTAAGAGCTGAGCTTTGTGGCACTTTTACTGCTCTATTCCCATCCCCTTTCTAGTTCCAAGGGAACCCTGAAAACCAACAGCCCCAATCATGGTGAAAAAAGAAGGCCAGCAATCTCCAGAGGGGTTAAATAGACCAATACTTCTTAAGAAAAAATCCTTAACAAAAACTAACAAATCAAATTCAGCAGCATATTAAAGGGATTATCCACCTACAATCAAGTGGGATTAATCCCAGACACACAAGAGTGGTTCAACATATGAAAATCAGTGTAATTCACCATGTTGCTAGAGGGAGGAAAGCACCTCATGATCATTTCAATGTAGGACAAGTACTTGACAAAATCCAACATCCTTTCATCATTTAAAAAAACACACTAAAGAAGAAGGTCTATGACAAACTCACAGCTAACATGACATTCAATGGTGAAACACTGAAAGCTATCCCCCTAAGATCAGGAACAAGACTCTTGCTACTTCTATAGAATATTGTACCCTAGGTTCTAACTAGAGCAACTAGGGAAGAAAAACAAATAAAAAGCATCCAGCTTGGAAAGAAAGAACTAGAACTACCTCTATTTGCAAATGATCTGATCATGTATATAGAAAATCCTAAGAAACCATCAAGAAAAACTAGAGCAACTAAGCAAGTTCATCAATGGTAACAGGATTAAAGGTTAATATGCAGCACACAGTAGGTACTCATTCTGTGAGGGGCTTTTTTTTTTTCCCTATAGGTGTTCAGGGTCCAATCTTTACTCTGTGGTTCTTCAAAGGCAGTTGAGCCTATGGGGATTTCCTGATCCCTGGACTACAGCTATGCAGGATGTTCTGGTGGATGTACTGGATGTTCTATGCAGTATCTCTCTCCTGATTCTCCCTCCCATTCCTGATGTGCTAAAGGCAGTAGCTACCTTGCTGGGTCAGTTGTCTGATGTTCTGATTCCTGGAGAACAACCTATAGCTTACTCCTCCAGCCTTCCAATGAGTCTCTAAACACTCAATTTCCTGTTTTAAACTTTTCTGCTTAAAATGCCTAGAATTGTTTCTACTGAACACTAAAAAATATCCAAGATAAGGTTGTCAGGTCAATGATGACCAAGACTGCATTTTTTTCTGATTGACTGGGTCTTAAGTGTAAATGAGCCACATAAAAGAAAGTCCAGCCCCTGCCATGGCTTTGTGGAGTTGGACCAATAACTGCTCCAATGGAAGGGAACAGAAGAAATGCTTCAGAAGAGCTGAGTCAGAAGTTGGCCACGTAGAAGAGTTACTAGCACTGGCATTCTATCTCCACTTTATTCCCTGCCCTCCATCAGAACTTTGGCAGCTGACTACAGTCTTAGAGGAGCTGTTAACATCACATTGGTCACTAGCTACAGCCACATTAAGAAGGGAAATATGCCAACTGTGAAAGTGTCCTACACTAGGATGAGGGTGAGGGCACAGGATAAACAGGCAGCGTTTTTGTTGTGCACAATACCTAGGAAATAAGCCTCTTTCCACAAAAAAAAATCAATATGCAAAAACTATTTGCATTTCTCACCTCACACTCATTAGGATGACTACTACCAAAAACAGAAAAGTCTTAGTGAGGATGTGGGGAGACTGGAACTCTTGTGCACTGTGAGGGGAGTGTAAAATGGTGCAGCCACTGTGGACAAGAGAATGGCAGCTCCTCATAATGAAAGAGAGAACTACAATGTGATCTAGCAATTTGACTTCTGAGTATATACTCAAAAACAGAGTGATGTGTACACTCATCTTCCTAGCAGCATTATTCACAATAGCCAAAAGATGGAAGCAACCCAAGTTCAATTCATCCTTCAAAAGGAAAGAAATCCTGATACATGGTACAGCATGGATAAACCTTGAGGACATTATGCTAAGCGAAAATGAGCCAATCACAACAGGACAAATACTGCATAATTCCACATATATGAGGCACCAACAGTAGTCAAATTCACAGAGGTAAAAACTACAATAGTGGTTTCCAGGAACTGGGCATAGAGCTTCAGTTTTGCAGGATGAAAAAGTTCTAGACATAGATGATGGTGATGGTTACACAACCAGGTAAATGTACTTAATGCAAGTGACCTGTAATGGTTAAGATGGTGAATTTTATGTTTTGTGTATTTCACCAAAGGTAAAAATATGTACATTTTAGAGCCCTGGCCAGGTAGTTTCAGTTGGTTCAAGTGTCATCCCAATACTCTAAGATTGTGGGTTTAGTCCTCAGTCAGGGCACATACACATGACAACCAATGAAACCATAAATATGTGGAACAACAAATTGATGTCTCTCTCTCCCTCTCTCAAATCAACAAAAAAAAGTTCTTGAAAAAAATATAAATTTTAAAAATCAACTGCATTGCTAAGCAATAAATCTAAAGATGAAATAAAAGAAAATTCCATGTACAATGGCATCCAAAAAAAATAAATTTAACAAACGAAGACTTTCACACTGTAAACAATGTACAAAACATCAATGAAGAAAATTAAATACCTAAATAAATGGAAAAACAACCTGTTGTTCAGAGTACTAATACTGTTAAGCTAGCAATACCTCCCAAATTGACCTGCAATTCAATGGGATCCCTATCAAAAAACCCTTCTGACTTCTTTGAGCAAATTGAGAAGTTAAAGGCAACTAAATTGGAAAGGAGGAAATAAAACTCTCTATTCACAAATGACATGATCCTGTACATAGAAAATTCAAAAAAATCTACAAGAAAGCTACTACAGCTAATAAGAAATTCAGCAAAGGACCTGGCTGGTATAGCTCAGTGAATTGAGTGTGGGCCTGCAAACCAAAGGGTTGTGGGTTCAATTCCCAGCCCAGGGCACATGTGTGGGTTGCAGGCCAGGTCCCTAATAGGGGGCACATGAGAGGCAACCACGCATTGATGTTTCTGTCCCTCTCTTTCTCCTTCCCGCCTCCTCTCTAAAAATAAATAAATAAAACAAAAAAAGAAAAGAAAAAGAAATTCAGCAAGGTTGCAGGGTCAACAGAAAAATTTAGTTGTACTTCTATACACTAGCAATGAATGCTCCCAAAAGGAAATTAAGAAAGCAGTTCCACTTATGATCACATCTGTAGTATTATAAAATAATAAAATACCTACAAATAAGCTTAACCAAAGTAATGAAAGACTTGTATAGTGAAAACTACAAAACACTGCTGAAAGAAATTAAAGAAAAACCTTTATAAGTAGAAAGACAGCCTGTGTTCATGGATTATAAGACAATACTGTTACGATAACAATACTTCTCAAAGTGATCTACAGATGCCTGCAATTTCTGTCACAGTTCTAAGTCATGCTTTCCAAAAATGAAAAATCCAGTCCTCAAATTCATATGTCCCATATTTTGCCATGTATATGTGCACTTTTTTGCCCAAATTTTTGAGGGAAAAATAAGGATGCACATTATACATGGGTAGCACCTGAAATACCTTGTATCCATTTTTGTGTTTTGTATTTGTTACAGAAAATTTCTTGTGCCATAATGTGTTAAAAAATAAATGCTAAAATTCCTTTGTAATACAAAAACAAGCATCTAAATATAAATAAAAAATAACTGAATTAAAAAATTAATACAAAAGATTTTTTTCCTGAAAGTTTGGGCCAAAACCATGGGTGCACATTATATAAGGGAGTGAATCACACACAGCCAAATACTGTAATTGTATAGGGCCTCCAAATAGCCGAAACAATCTTGAAAAAGAACAGAGCCAGAGGACTAACACTTCCCAATTTCAAAACTTACTACAAAGCTACAGCAATCAAGAGTGTGGTATTAGGCCCTGGCTGGCATAGCTCAGTGGATTGAGCACGGGCTGTGAACCAAACTGTCGCAGGTTCGATTCCCAGTCAGGGTACATGCCTGGGTTGCAGGCCATGACCCCCAGCAACCGCACATTGATGTTTCTCTCTCTCTCTTTCTCTCTCCCTTCCCTCTCTGAAAATAAATAAATAAATAAAAATCTTAAAAAAAAAAGAGTGTAGTATTAGTATAAGGACAGATGTATAGAACAATAAAATAGGATAGAGAGCCCAGAAATAATCCATCACACATATGTCCAAAAGATCTTTGATAAGGGTACCAAGTCCATTCAATGAAGAAAGAATAGTCTTTTCAACAAATGGTGCTGGAAAAACTGAACATCCACATGCAAAAGAATGAAGTTTGACACCTACTTAACATCATATACAAAAATTAACTCAAAATGAATCAAAGACCTAAATGTAAGAGCTAAAACTAAAACTCTTAGAAGAACACATAGGAAAAAAGCTTCATGACCTTGGATCAGGCAATGATTTTTTAGATATGACACCAAAAGAAAAAGTAGACAAATCGTACTTTGTTCAAAGTAAAAACTTTGTACGTCAAAGGATACTACCATCAGAGTAAAAAGGCAACAGACAGAAGAGGAAAAAATATCTGCAAACCACGTATCTGATAAGAGATTAATATCCAGAATATACAAAGAACACATAAAACTCTATAACAGAAAAACAAAGTAATTTAAAATGGGCAAAGAATTAAAATAAACATTGCTCCAAAGAAGATATTCAAATGGCACAAGAAGCACATGAAAAGATGCTCAACATCAGTGTTAGAGATATACACATGAAAACCACAATGAGATACCACTGCACACCCAGTAGGATAGCTATAACCACAAACAGGGACAACAACAAGGGTTGGCAAAGATATGGAGAAATCAGAACATTCATACGTTGCTAGTGGGAATACAAAGTAGTGCAACGGCTGGGAAAAACAGTTTGGTGTTTTCTCAAAAAGTTAAACACAGAACTTCCTGAAACCTAGTAATTCCACTCCAAGGAATGTACCTAAGAGAAGAGAACACAAGGATTCAAACAAGTACACGTACACACGTTTATAGCAACATTATTCACAACCGAAAGGTGGAAACAAGCCACATGTTCATCAGTAGATGAATGGATGAACAAAATGTTCCCACACAATGGAATATTAATCAGCCATAAAAGGAATGAATTGCTGATATACACTACAAAACATGGATGGAAAATGCTCTAAAATTAGATAGTTGTAACAGTTGCACAACTCTGTGAATATACTAAATTATACACTTTAAAAGGGTGAACCTTATGGTAAGTGAATTTTATCCCAATTTAAGACAAAACAAAACAGAAAAGTAAACAATGAAGTACTTGTGAAATAAAAAGTAAATAATAAATATCTACATTTTCTTTCACTCTTTTGATAACCTATGTGGTCACACCTCAGGCCCAACCACCCTCCACACAGCTCTGTAGGGAGGGATGTGGGCTGGTTGGCTCTCCTCACCTTGAGGTGCTGGTGCATGCAGTAACGGCACACCTTATGTTTCATCTCATGCGTAACATTACTGGATAAAGGAATAAACCCACATTTTGGCTGCAAAATAAATAGGAAGAAAAACTGCTTAAGGAGAAATCACATACCTTTAAATAGACATAACTAACTACAAGGCAACACTGAGGAGTAGCAGCAGCAAATGTTAGAAAAATATTCCCAAAGTTGCTTTTCTCTCTAGTCCCACAAGGAAACTGATGCTTCCCTTGTCACATTATATAATCATCTCTCTGCTGTTAGAGAGTCAGAACTCTTACTGGAAAAAGATGGCTTCTCAGTTGCTAGATTGAAAAGTACAACAGAGTTGCTTGTGTTTTCAAGACAGTAGGAGATTAGAAAGTGCAGATTTGCCCCCACATTCCCAGCTGTAAGAAGCAGAACTCTTGTTCCCTCTGACAAGAATTTGTGAATGGGAAGTTGCCCATCTGATGGCTGCCAGGCTCCCAAAATGTCTGGAACCCCAGTTGCCTTTTAAAAGCCACAGTTTCTGGGCACGCACAACATGTGAGACCTGCTCTTAGCACTGGGGCAATGAAGAACATGCCACAATTGTTTGTGATGCCTAAGACACTCACTCTCTGGATGCGAAAATAGATTATTAGGCCCCACTGAGCACAGAGGTTGCTCAGAACCAAGGGTATGACCCAAAAATCACCAACACAGAGATTTGGAAGGAGACAAACAGTGGCCTGGGACATCTGGGAAGGAAAACTTGAGCAGCCAGACTGGACACTGCACAGCAGAGCTAAAGCTGGGAGCCTGGCCCTTATCCAGCAATCACTTCCCTCCACTAGAAGAGTGATGCCCTTTGTCACTCCAACTTAGAAGCCTTGACCACAACAAACCAGGGCCTTGAGAGTCACATAGGTTCCTGTGCCTCTGGGGAGGATCTCTACTGAGTAGGACAGAAACAAAAGAACAGAGTGCCACCCAGTTTGAGAGGCAACCCTCAAGCTAGCCTCCTAGAACACAGCATGCAGTGTCACCATGTTGCCAAGAGGACATGGCAGGGAAGGTCAGGGCGGCTGGTGAGCTGCACCCTCCAAAGAAAACAGGGAGGGTGGAACCCTGGACAGGGCTTGTCCCTAGCTGGCTCCCCATCAAAACACCTGGGAATAAGCCTAAATCTGGGGGTCTGGGGAGCCATGTCCCTCAGATCTGACTGGTGGAAGAAACCAGGTGACACACATGGAAGGAGCAGGAAGCAAGCTGAGTCCCTAGAAGTTGGGGATCTCTGAGAAGGAGCTGTGGGCCCCAGTGTGAGGAACACCAGGAGTTTCTGTGGTAAAGTGCACTCTAGGCAGGTGCCATGAATTTACAACCTGAACCCACCTCGCTCCTCTCCCCACATCACTTTCCCCTTGACAAAACTCACCTTGATCTCTACACACAGGATCGGTCGATGATCAGCAAAATGGTAGGTCTGAAGTCTGGCTAAATTGGGAAGGCACAGAGCATAACCACTGAGAGTGTCCAGGTCCTTGTCACAGCGAGATTCTGGAAAACAGTAAGAAAAATACCTGAGGATCAGTGCAAGATACAAGATGATCCCATGATAACTTCACAAATTCCTGTTAAGGAAAGGTCAGCCTTGCCCAAAAGGGCTAGCCTTGGCCTCCAGTTCTAAGTCTTGGGGTGTCCTACCTGAGGAATGTTCTGGGGTCTTTGAGTCACATGAGTGTAACACTATGACATATGATAGGGCTATGGGTCTTACAGTATCAGCTCAACTTCCAGAAGGCTGGAGACTGAGGGCAGCTAGTCAGCTGGGTCTACATGCCCAATCCCCAGAAAAACCCTGACACTGGGGCTTGGGCAGCCTCCATGCTTGGCTTTCCTCCTTGTGGTCACACACTATGGCTGGAAGAGATAAGCACCATCCGCACAACTCTAATAGGAAAGGACACCTGGAAGCTCATGCTGGTTTCCCTGGACCTGTCCCCCGCACCTCTTTAATCAGCTGGTCTTAATCTCTATCCCTTAGCTGTGATAAGCCATAACCATGAGGACAACAGTGAGTTCTATGGGTCCTTCCAGAAAATTATCAGATCCTGAACTTGTTCCTGGGGATCCACAAAAGGTTCAATTGTCATCAGAAGTGAGGGTGGTCTTGGGGACTGCCTCCCAATTCTGTGAGTCCCTTAACTCAGGAACACAGAGTGGAAGGAGGAACCAGCCTCTACCTTCGTTTTGTTGGTTCCTTCAGAATCCGCAAGCACCGCTATTTCCTTAGCACTGACTCTAGGGGTCTGGAGGCCACATGGCTGTTCTGTAACTGTCCAAGTACAGCTTTTAGAGTCAGTGTATGGGGGGGCGTATGTGAGTACAGGAGGTGTGGAAAATACATGAGATGATGGGGGCTGGCATGGCCAACATCTCCTATCTTCCCCCAGGGGGATCTGCAAGCTGGGTGGATTCAGCTCGAGGAGAAGGTCCTCCAGCTCCAGACCTGCTAGGGCCTGGCCCATCCTCCGTGGTTTGGGTCTACCTTGGTTTTCATTTTGACTCCTCCTCCAGGCCTCCCTATAGCCTACCGTCTCTACCCTAAGTCTCCCCTAATTCCTTTAGCTTCCTCTCTCTCCCAAGTACATATTTGTTTTTATTAATTAGTTCTTGGTCATATATTCTCTGCAGTGACCTGGATATCCGATGCCCAGAACTGTGAGCTCTTGAGATTTCTACCTCTGATAATCAAAGTTTCTGGTGAAAGAACTGCCAAAAACTGTGTCTACCTAATAAGAGTAACAATGTCTAACACTTTTCAAATGGGATATTTTAAATTACAAAAAGAGCTTATAAGTTAAAACCCTTACCTGGTCTTTCAGACTGTATCTTTAAACAAAGCTGTTTCACAAAATCTAAAGGCAGCTGAACCACTTCCTGTAAGGATAAATACAAAATGTTCAGTTTGGCTGCACAACAATGTGGACGTACTTAATGCCACAGAAGCACACACTTAAAGATGGTTAAAATGGTACACTTTATGCTATGTATATTTTAGCACATTAAAAAAAGTACTCAGATGTGGGCCTCAGGAATAAAGCTTCTCTTCTATTTTAAGGGCATGTCCAGATGAAACAGACACTAATGTTTTTCATACATTCAGAGCAGCTGGTGTCCATGCTGGTGATGATCACCCACAGTCAGTCTCCACCAAGCACCTCCTCTGTCCTCACTGAGACTTTAACTCTGTCCTCAAGTGTCTGTGGGCCACAAAGCAGGGCCTGAGGCAGTTCTATGCCAGCACAAATATTCCTCACCAATTACCTCTGCAGAACACCTGAGGCTTCTCACACTCCCACCTGAGAAATAGCTCAAGGGAAAGGTTCTAATCAAGTATTAACCTCCAGGTGAGAATTCCAGTGTGCTCATTAGCCACTAGACTCACGGTGGTCCAATATGCAGTGCATTGGGGGGAAAAACAAAGAGCAACTTCTCTTCAATTTGCCATTTCCTTATAATTTCCTGAAATAAGTTTTTGTTCCATGTTGCTCACTATCTTCCTTGTGTTTCCAGGGTGGTAGATTTCTGACTTCTGAAGAAGTCCCAATGGGACACAACAGATCAGCCTAGAATATAAATGCCAAGACCCTAAATGCTGATACACCACACCTTCTCCATTCTACCCTGCCCCACCTGTGCATCAGTACCAGTCTGTGGCTGACCTGCCCTCAGGCCTGAGGCCATCCTCTCATACAGACATGCTTCTGCAGTCAGCCCTAGTCCAGCCAATTGTTTACTTCCCAGTCTGCTGTGCCAGCTTAACCCATGGTTTTGTCATTTACCTACACATGCTATAAACTGATAAAAAGTGAGTTGCTAAAAATTTAGTTCTGAATTAGATAAGATGAAACAATGAAAAAGAGTGGGACTTACAAAAATTTGAAAATTCAAAACTTAGACCATCTCATGAAAGTCCAAGTTCTTGCTCACTCCACTTTAGAAAAAACCAAAGGTACGTAGTGGGCAGATGGCAGATAAGGGATGCTGCACACAGAAGGTAAAAAACTGCATCCAGTTCATCTCTCAAAGAAACATCTAGCCCTGCACATCCCAGAAACAATGCATGAACATCAGAGCAAGCACAATGACTCAGATCTCCGCATGGCAGGAGTCGTGACGCTCCCCAGCTGGGAAAGGAAGTCATGGCCCATGCCGGAATCATCAATGCAGTGACAGAAAACTTGGAGAGGAGCAGACAGGATCAAGGTCAGAGCCAAAAGTGGCTCAACTACTCTTGACACAGCATCTATGAACTGCCCCCCTTAAATCTAGTCACCAAGGTAAAAAAACAGAACTATTTCTTTAAGCAACTTTAAATTCCTGATTTTATAATGAGTTCTATTTGTGTTTTAAGTCAGAATAAAATGTTCAGAGTAGGCATCCTTTCTAACATCTGGCTACATTTACCAACCTTTGGTTCAGACTCATGAATCATGTACACCATGCCATGGGTGGACAGACAACACCTACAGGACCCTGGGAAGATGGTGATCTCAGTAGGGCACTTGGCCAGCACCTGCCCAAAGTATTAACTTAGGAAAAATTATAGTCAGGACCATAAAATTCCTCTCAAGGAAGTTTAACTTGAAAGGTGTGGCCACACCAGCTTCCCTGCTGACAAGCACCTGCCCTCAAAGGGATGAAGTGATGGCTGCAGAAAAGTACAAAGAGCCACCAAGACTGGAAGGGGTCTGGCAGGTAAGCAGCATGTCTACAGTCTTGTAAAAGCTCCCTCAGAAGAACAGCATCCCCTCACTCATTGTGTGCAGTGGCCAGGCCAATGCTTCCATCACGTCAAGTTAAAGTGGGAAGTCAAACCCTGACCAGTATGGCTCAGTTGGTAGGGCATCATCCAGCAAAGTGAAGGGTTGCCGGTTAAATTCCTGGTCAGGGCACATGCCTGGGCTGCAGCTTTAGTACCCACTCAGGGCATATCTCAGAGGCACCCGATCAGTGTTTCTCTCTCATATTGATGTTTCTCTCCTTCTCTTTCTCCCTCCCTTTCCCTCTCTCTAAAAATAAATAAATAAAATATTAAATAAAAATAAAGTAAGAAGTCAAGGCCACACAGGGGCATTCAACCTTGGGAGGACTGGGTCCATGAAAGTGAGGTAAACTTCTGAAATTCGATCAGTATCTCAACTATCCCCAGTATTTAAGATGTAAACATCTGTGGGCATGAAAAAAGACCCTCTTCCCCATTTCCTGACCTCCAGCTCACATGGAGATTGGACCAGACTAGTCCCCAAACCAGCTAGGCAGGCCCAGAGGCAGCATGGGCACGAGAGGTGTGTCTATCACTCTGTCTGGGCCTCCTACTCTTACCACTGGGCTGGTCTGTTATCTCATCCCAGGATACAGAGAAGGGAAATGCTCACCTGCGGTCCAATTTGCCCTACTTCATGTCAGTGGTCAGAGAAAACAGTGGCATTTATACATGCTAGTTTTGCCTGTGTGTAGTCTTATGCAGATCAGAGATGTGCTCTGTATGCCACATTCCAACCATGCCAGGGCCTCAGTGGCAGCCCCCTGGACACATCACATCCACATGGAGGAAAAGCAGGCTGTATTCACTTTGGTGTTGTCTTCATATCGAGAAGGCATGTCAATGGGATGAATATTCCCAGAATGTGACCTTGTGGCTCACCTTACATGCGCACAGCCCCATCCACTGTGGACAAAAAGAACCAAACCTGGAACCAGGGCATGTATGCCCTGCGCCCAGGGAAACATCTTGATGCTGCTCCCACTTGCCAGGCAATCCTTGCCTGACCCAAGCTCCCACCACTCTTCATCACTGTGACCCTTTCAGGAGAAAGGTCTAGAGCCCCTGATGCTATGATAGAGAGAAAAGCTCCCACTTGGCCGGATGAGTCAAGTGGGGACATTTCCTCAAGGAGAAATATGTAACGGCATACTCGCATTCACTCAGACACCATCCTGGCCAAGAATCAGGCAACACCCAGAGCAGGTGGTTCAGAGACACGAGGCTCCCACAGTTCAACTAAACAGCTAAAGACCTCACTGAGTGCAGTGCCAGCACCAAGGATGGCCAAATGACTCTAGTGACAGTGTAGTCCCTCCCACACTGCCTGGGTTTGGCCTGTAAAGCCACCACATACTGTGGAAATGACAGATGCAACTCTGGTCCAGGTCATTTCTCAGATCGAGTGCTGGGTGAATCAGGGCTGTCTCAAGGGTACTCAGAGCCCTGCGGTGAGCCTAGCCTGCCTGCTGCATGGTTGGGCTGCCCTGGGAAGCGGTCTGATGCCTTCAACTGAGACTGCAGCCCTGACAGTGCCCAGCAGCACCACCCATAGTACATCCTAAGCTTGTCAAAGGGCCCTTCTTGGAGGATGTTTTGCTGTTAGAGCCATTTAAATTCTACTTTACCAAGCAACCCTTATGCTTCAAAAAAACCTTTCCCTTGATCTCCTTTTAGTGTCATTTTTTTCAGAATGGACACAAGGTACAGTATTTGCAAAACAGAAGCATTATACTCTGTGTTCAAAGTGACAAACCTACTGGTCAGAGCATGGCTCTAATCTGAGACAAGCCCAGCAGAAGTCTAGCAGCCATCCCAGGTATAGATAATAGCCACTGTGGTTCCCTGCACTGCCTCTCCCCAACTATCCAAGCTGCAGACCAGAGAGAGCCAGCAGTGAAGACTGCCCACATGCACTGGGACCAGGGATGCTGTCTGGACCTCACTCCAGAGCCCTGACTAAGCTGAATGTCTACATGAAGGCAGAGTGGAGGAGACTGGGTATCCCGGCAAGCAGGAGTTTCACTTGGTCTCTTTGAACCTCAGGCTTTTCTGGTAGAAAATGGGAAAATACTATCTGCACTGCTACCTCTCAATGCAGCAAATGAGAAAAACCAAACACTTGGAAACTCTGTCATTAATATGAGTAGTTTTCATCAAACACAAAGTTACAAACTATAATTGAGAAGTTGGTATTATTGATACAGATCTTTCCCATGATTGTAGACTACATAAATAAAAATCACTTACCCCACAATGAACGTAGTTCTCTCCCAAAAACTCCTTCATGACATTTTTGCCAAAGTCTACTATGTTCTGTAGATGCTGAAATATTTCTTCTGAGGTCTGTAAAAAAGAATAATAGGCACACCTTAGCAACCAAGACCTCCAAGGAAGTATGGAAGGAGTGGACTCTGACACCATAAAGAGCCCCTTACATGCAGGGCTGCCATGTCTGTGGCCACAAACAGAAGATGGTGGCCCTGGACTTGGAGGAAGGTAAGCCTCACCACAAAGACTGCTGGACTCACTAGAGCTTCTGTGCCCTCGGTCCCCCAGACCCACCTCCACCTTCTACCCAGGCCCATGTGGCCCACACCTGTGCCCACCCCCTCCCCCACCAGGAACTGTTGGGGATCCACCAGCAGCCTTTGCACACCTTCCAAGGAACTGGACTTTGAAAATCTCTCTTGTCCAAAAATCACTGGGTATTTAGATTTTATTCTTCAGCTTCTAAATAGAGAATAAAATGTTGTATACCAAATCCGATATTCTTAAGGACCCAACAAGCTGTGAAGATTTGGGTGAGACAGAAAATCAGCCCTGTGTCCCTCCCTCTGACCTGAGACAACAAGTTCAAATGGTCTGTCACGGGTCTCTCCAAGGGACAAGAGGGCCCTTCTCATTACATACAAGTCAGGAGGTGCTTGACACATGGCCTGAACTCTACAAAGGCCCTGTACTGAGCTGCTGTCTGCACCTGTAACAGGTGCAGACCACAGCCAACGTCCTGTGGCACGTGCAGTGAGACTGCATGAGAATGAAGCCTGATAGAAAAGCCCAGAACACACCCGGTGGCTCCATACAGCTGTGGCCACTGAGCTTCTAACAAAAAGCTCTTCTTAAAGGTAGAATTACCACATGATTTCCCACTGGTAATGCAGCTGGTATCACACCATGCCATTTATATAATAAATAAAGGCAAATTGTTGCCTTGGAAGACAATGCCTCAATAAATCAAAACAGGAAAAGCTGACAGAGACATCTAGGGAACGCTGGCCCTTCACTGAGTCTGGGCTTTGCAGATGCTGCGTGGGGAAGGAGGGAGCTAGAGGCAGCTTCTCAGATGGTTCTAGTTTCCACTTGGATTCCACAGAAACACAATACCCCGTATAGTTCTCTTTAGCAGCTGAGAAGGCGTCCCTCCACTTGTGCCCTCCCATCTTTTGCCATCCTTCTCTGCACTGACCAAACCACCCCCAGATCACATGGCAGCACCCTCCTTACTTTCTCCCACAGACCTCTCTTCTCTTTCTACACAGCTAACCCCTGAGTGTGCCCTTCACTTCCACCATTGGCTACCACCAGTGCCCATAAGCAGTCACCTCCCCTCCCTTTCTGGCTGTCTCTCCTAACTCAAATGAAGCAGTGATGTACCTCTCCTATACCCTAATCTTCTGCCCAATTTTCATTTACCACCCAACCACCCCTGCCCTGTCCCCCCTATGAGGACTGTGAGCCTCCCAACCCTGCTCCTGCCTTTGTTCCCCTTTTTAAGGTAAGAGCTTATGCTTTGGAGCAGAGCTCACACCAACTTCTGTGCTTCCCTCCCTCACCCCAAGGACCACAAAAAAGGGCTCCAGAAGGCTCTCTTTATTGACCCCTACAACTACTGAGATTTAGATAAATACTAGAGTGATATCCCACTCCAGGGAGACAGACACTGCAACTCAGTGCTCGGCCAGTGTGCTACCGAACAGCAACAGCTTTCTGAAAGTGATTCAGCAAACAGAAACCCACGCTCCATCTGAACTGCCTGTTGTGACTTGTAATGTTGTCTACCGGGCAGCATCACAGGCTTTATTCTCATACATACAATTCCAAGAGGCAACAGGGTATAAGGAAATCACCACAGGAAAACTGAGACCTCGTCTTGGGGGGCCTGGCCAACCAGGAGGGCTCATGGAACTGAACAGGGTGACCCCTAGCTTAGCACCCAGGGTCTCACCATAGAAACCCACAGTGACCTCAGCAAATCAAAGCACTGGGTCCTGCAGGAATAAGGGACACACCACTTTCTGCACTGAATGGTTGTGTCACCTTTAAATTTCTACAGTTAGCATTAATGCTTCTACATCAGAAATAAAACCAATGTTTTCTTAAGTAATTGTTTCAATGACTGGGTGTCAAACTGCACAGACCTTACCTTCTTCCTGTTGGGAGGAAACTTCAGAAAACGCAGTACCACACAACGCTATTGGAAGATAAAACACAGTCTGATTAGTACCAGTCCAAAGCCCAGAAAAAAGGGTGAATGGCTGTGGAGAAGGGGCTGGGGCAGCTTGGGGGCTGTCCTTAGTAGCTTGGAGGTTGCAAACTCCATAGACAGCCCGTGGGCCTGGAATACCCAGTGCCCACAGGGAGGGGCCCAGCACTGTGTCACACACCAGAGGACACACTGGGGCCACAGGGCAACCAGGAAAACCTGTGCCCTCTGACCTAGCCAGTGCACTTCCTGGAGTTTATCTTAAGGAAATATTTAAGGATGTACAAAAGATTTTAGCTACTCATATAAAAGTACTGTTTATAATTCTAAATAAAATGTAAACAACCTAAATGTCCATCAGTATTGAGATGGTTAAATACAGGGGGACACTCCCAGACCATGGAATACCATGCTATCACTGATAAGAAAATAGGAAGCTCTGTATTTACAAATACAGATGAAAAAGGTCACAGAATAGGGCTTATAGAATAAGCCCATTTTTATAAATATATAATTACACACGTGCATGTATGTGAGTGTGTATATGTATGCATATGTATAAATATGCATATATTATTATGTGTGTATGTGTGTGTATATGAGATGAAGTCTGTCCAGAAAAATTCCAGCATTTGTTAATATAACAAGAATGGTCTCTGTGACCTTGATGTAACCTGGCAGCCAAGGAGAGTGGACTGGAATGCACATTCATGAATAATAATGACTTCACTGTACTAGTCAGTGGGGGCAGAAGATGCCATTGAGTGAGCATGTGTACTGTGGTCATCGCATTCAAAATAGCTGAGTGAGTAGAGCTATGAATCTGTGTCAAATTTTGCATTAAGCTTGAACATTCCTCCACAGAAACTATTCAGATGATTCAAAAGGCTGTAGCTATGAGCAACTGGTGACTGGCAACTTCATCACAACAATGTGCCTGCTCATGGATCACATCTCATGAAGAGTTTTTTTAGCAAAACATCAAATCACCCAGGTGACTCAGCTCCCCATATAATCCAGATCTGGCACCCTGCAAACTCCGTATTTTCCCAAAATTAACATCACCTTTGAAAGGAAAGAGATGTCAGACCATTGATGAGATTCAGGAAAATATGACAGGGCAGCTGATGGTGATCAGCAGAACTGTGTGAGGTCCCAAGGTGCCTACTTTGAAGGGGACTAAGGCAACATTGTCCTATGTACAATGTTTCTTGAAGCTTGCGTCTTCTTCAATAAATATCTCTATTTTCCATATTACATGACTGGATACCTTCTGGACAGATCTCATATTTATTAGAATAATGTACAGGTACAATTCTGTTTCTGTGATGTTCAAAAATAGGTAAGACAAAGTTGGTGATCACCCCTCAAGCATGGGAAGGTCCCTGAGAAGGGTTATAGAAGGGTCTGGATTATGGATCCATGTAATTTTGTAATAATCAAACTATAGATACACTTACAATCACAGCACTGTTATATAAGCTTGCTACACTGCATTCTTAAAAGTATGTAAAATAGAAATGTTTAAATTTGGTATGTGTACACTCAATTTGTATAAAACACTTGAAAGGCCTTCAGCAATTAACAGCATCTCCAGGTAGCAACAATTGGGATAATTTTTTTAAAGCACTGACCTCTTTATTGTTTATCTTTTGAGGACTTCTAAAGATACACACACACACACACACACACACACACGCGCACGCGCGCACACACACACACACTAGAGAAAGAGGAAGGGAGAGAAAGAGACACACCCATGTGACAGAGAAACATTGACTAGCTACCTCCATATGTGCTCCAATCAGGGACCAAACTAACAACCCAAGCAGGTGTCCTGACTGAGAATCAAACCCACAACCTTTCAGTGCACAGGATGATGCTCCAACCAACTGAGCCACACCAGCCAGGGCAACAATTTCTTTTTAAGTTTTGCTTATTTATTACTTGGGTTTCCCAATTTTTATAATGTTCATATAATATACAAGAATGAAAAAACAACTTTTCAAAGAAGTACAACCTTTGAGGCTGCCATTCTCCAAGGAAATCACGTGGAGACACTGTGGACTCTCAGTAACCAGGCAGACTCACTCTATTTGGATGACTTTGGAAACCAGTCCTGCACACACACAGCAGAGGGCTGAAGTCAGGGAGCTGGCCTGAGCCCAGGGAGAAGTCATGAGCAACAGGAGGAAGAAGACAAAGGAGCCCTGCAACCTGGGGAGGTGATTGAAGAGGCTCAAAGTATAGCTTTCTAAACCAAAATGTGTTTGAGAGCAAGGAATGCCCCATGGACACCAGAACCTTCTGCCTACACGACAGCCCCTTCTAGTACCTCCTGCCCAACTCAGAGAAAACACATGACCTCTTAAAACCTGGGACACCTGTCACAGGCTTGGGCCCCAAGCCCAGACTTGAGGGATGTCAAGGTCACCAGCATACTGGTGTCAGTATCTCCTCCCACGTCCAGGCACACGTCAACACTCAATCATGGCCATCAACCAGCCAAGGTTCATTTCCATGGAATTACAATTCCATCAGAATTCAAGGAAAAACAGAAGGTAATATGCAGAAACACTAATTTGAGGCAACTCTCCAGAAACTTAGTCCCTAAAAGGGCATTAACTACTCACTTGGACTCCACCATTCTGTTCAAGATCTATCCAGAAATTCTGAGTGTCATATTGAATCTGCTTCAGGAAAACTGCATTCTCTTCTGACCCATTTATTATCCAAAAACTTTCACCAGAAACCACTGTTGTCCCCAGGGAGCTAAGTGTCAGCCTGAGAGGTAAACCCCACAAACACAAGCACTCAGTTGGTATGTCTATTCTGGATGGCAAGCACCACCTATTCCTGGTGAGGGCCTGACTGGGCTAGGCTGGTGGCCCCAGGACATGCCAGTTGTGGAGCCAGCAACACCCATTCAGATGGACGGCAGAGAAAGGTGAGAAATAAACCTTACCAGTCCTGATTGGCAGAAAGACACCATTAGTCCAAGGGCCACCTATAGCAAAAGGACAGGACTGCCTCAGAAACCCATAGGGAGATGCCCAGGAAGGAGCCGGCACTGCCCAGTAAGCGCCAGTATTATGTCATCTCACCAGATCTTAACCAGCTGTGAAGGAAACTACTTTCCTTTTTACATGAATATCTGAAAGCAGATGTTTAAAATGTACCTCCTTAGTCATGTCTAGGACAAAATGCTAAGAAAGTGAAGAGAAAGACATGAGATTAAGAAGACAGGAGCTTAATGAGGGTTTCTGCACAGCCTGGGCTAGGCTACTCTTCTCCACAGCAGGACAGGGAAGCAAGGCACTCTTGTTTACACCTCAGAACACTAGATGAGAATCAGTTATTTTAATAAGCTGAAAAAGACACTGAATGCAGGAATGAAACATATAAACACATACACATTAAACCACCTCAAAACATATAGAGTTAAGGGTACAACTTGTTACTTAATAAAAGCAGCAAAAGCGTTCACCCCTCATGGGGAGGGGGTGTGCCCAAGAGAGGTGCCTCTGATCCACTCTGAGAACCCATCAAGTCACCAAAACACCAAGATGTTTGGCAAATGGCTGGAAATAGCTCTAAAAGCGCAACCTTGAGAATTTCTGACAACACACAATCAGGGATTCTGGCCGCTTGAGTGCTCTACAGCCCTGGAGATGTGCGTGAAGGCTTTTCTACATATCTAGGCTGTAAGGTGGAGTAAAAAAGCAGAAAACAATAATAGACACATAGGATTCTTAAGTACCCAATGAAATCATAAGATGAAAGGAAGTTCACCAGTGTGTTAACAAAAATTATTTTCTTACTGTGGAAATATTGGGTGCTTTTTACTTTCTTCTAATAGTCTATATTTTCTGGAACAGAAGGAGGACACCATAGCTGGCATTCAGTAAAAATAAAAGACCACAAAAGCCAATATATTAAAAGGGATACCTGCCTACCTGAAGCCAGAAAAAGGGAACCTGTGGGTGGAATTAAAGGCTTCAGGGCCTCCTGGCAAAGACCAATGGGAAGGCCACCCATAACCTGTGGGCACCCCTGCACTGGTAGTCTCACAACCTTGCTGCTGAAGAACAAGCCTAACCTTCCATTAGGATGATGAAATGACCCAGAACTGGGCCACGAGAAGACCCCAAGGAATCAAAGATCAGGGAACTTTCAAGGGAAAGGGAGAAAGAGACGAACACAACAGCAGAAGGAATGGCACACTTTAGGTGCTGCCCTGAAATGGCTCAGGATGCTTCTCATTATAGCTGCCTTCTACAGTCAACCCGCTGGTCCCAGCCTAGCTTATCTATCAGAACACCTGTGAAATAATAACCTGGGAAAGTCCCTTGCATTTGGTGACACAACCAGAAGCACACCCCAGGGTTCATATAGGATTGGGGGACGAAGGGTGGCACAAGGGGTGGGACTTGGTGATGGATGGATAGCTTCAGACAAAACAAATGAGTTAGACAAGATGTCTCGCAGAGGGAAGCCCAAGGTTCCCCATGCAGGCCAGAAGGCAGGACCCTTTCCTTCTCAAAGCTTTGGTAACCCAATCTGCACCTACATCTGCTGTACAGCTGAAGGAGATGCAGGCAGAACCAGTGAGGTGGGGATGGGACAGTGGAGGTATAAGCCCAGGTGACATGTGAAAGGATACTTGGGCTGAAGCAGAAGAGAAGCTTGGGTGGTCCCTGAAGGGATGAACAATGTGACAGCCAGAGGAGAAGCAGACGATTTGTAAAAGTAAACCAAAGTACATGAAATGTACAGTGAGTCTCTGAAGAGCTATCAAGGCTCCAGACCCTCCCAAGCCACACGTGGGCCATGGAGCAGGTATACAAACACATACCACATGGCAGTGGGGGATCTGGAGATGCAGTCTTGTCCTTCCACTGCAAACACAGAAATCTTCCTTACCTTACTGATAAAAGGGGGCCACTGCTGTCCTGACTTCGGACCAAGGAGGAAGAAGGGGAGCCAATGGCACCTTTGGAGACCAGGCCTAGCAGGTAGACCCTTGCATACTAGGAAGGCAGCGCTCAGCACTTGCCAGGACTGGAAACTACTAAAGAAAACTCAGTTGGGAAATAACAAATCCTAGCTATTCAACTGCAGGTGATCCTGGGAATAAAGAGACGCAGAGCTCTTCTATGAGATCTTAGCAACAAAGAAACATCAGCTGTATAAACTGGGATGGATAATATTAAAAATTTTAAATACAGAATCAATTAGTTGTTTAAAATAATATTAGAGGCAACAAAAAGACTGGTTCAACTAGATTGAGGAGAAAATTAAACCAGGGAGGGGCCCAGGACTTGGTAAAAGTCATATTAAAAAAAAATAGCCCTGGCTGGTGTGGCTCAATGGATTGAGTGCCAGCCTGAGAACCAAACAGTCGCTGGCACATGCCTGGGTTGTGGGCCAGGTCCCTGGTTGAGGGTGTGTGATAGGCAACCACATATTGATGTTTCTCTCCCTCCCTTTCTCTTTCCCTTCCTGTCTATCTAAAAATAAATAAATAAAATATTTTAAAAAGAATTAAGATGATTAAAAAAAACAAACAAACCCAGAACATAATAACTCTTACTTGCTTCCAACATATACATGATGTACAAACCACAAATCCTAAAATGAAATGCAAGACAAGAAGGAAAACAGTCAGGTGGCCCCCAACTACTGGAACCTCACATCTTCAAGATCCAGACAAACACCACAGGGCATCAGAAACACCAACGCCAAGGAATCTTAGACAGGGTATAAAACATAAAAGAAGAGATGTGAGCAGTTTCCTTCATGTTTTTGATAAGTGATCTTTGTTGACACGTCTTCCATGTTATCTGTCACAACAGCTTAGAGTGATGAAGGGAAGGAGCCACTGTTTGCCCTGCACGCCACAGGTCAGCTGGAGGGCAGCTCAAGGCCTATTGATGACTCTCAGCCTGGCCTGCCCCTACAGACTCCCACCACTGGAGAACACTTAAGAGATCAAATTACAAACCTGACTTACAGTGACCTTCATAGGACAGGACACTGAACCAAGCCAACAAGACAAAGGTGAAGAAGGATAAGCCACAGATACGAAAGCCAATGACACCACACAGACAGAAATCCTAGCAGCACCCAAGAAAGCAGCCCTAGGCTTCACTAAGCACAGCTCAGAGTGAGCAGCAGTATGATTTGGCCACTAGAACAAGTGACAGCACCCTCCATTTGCCACAAGGGAAATGCCCTTGCCCAATACTTTTCATGAGGTCAGTGCCTGGAGAGGCACCCACTGGGGCACAGTGCCAAGCTGGCCACAGCCTTAGAGCACCTAAGAAGGTCAGCCCCTGGACTATGGGCTAGTGCCTGGGAAAGGGTTAAACTGCATTGCTGGACCCAAGGGTGTTGAGCATCAGGGTTGAGGGTGACACGCACAGGATGCCTAAAGGGGCCATGGGGAAGCTGACAGTAACCTGCCAGGAAATGGTCAGCCATCAGGGTCTCACACTGTTCTTTCTTACTGCTCAGCCCTGAGCACACTCCCAGGCCACAGCCTGCACTTAACTCTTCCATCTCAAGGCTCCATTTTACAAGTCCCATGCTCCTCAAAGCTCCTGACACACCAGCTTGGAAGGCTGTCTGTCTCTCATGTTCCTTCAGTGAAGATGCCAGGCCCCAGGACTGGCTGCCTGAAGGCATGCAGTGTTCTGAAGCTGGACAGTATAGAGTACGGACTAGTCACTTCATAGGGACCTTTCAATTTGAAAGTAAATGATGCCCCTTCCAAGAGAGTGACTGTGTCCTGATCTGGAAAAAAAAAGTGGTGAAGGCAGTCTCTACCTTGTAATAAAGGAGGTGGGTCTGGGGAGTCCACCTGCAGGCAAAGGAATCCTTGTGTTCAGTCGTCCACCTTCTCTCTATCCCACTTGCACACACATTCTCTCCTTGGGCACAACATAGATCTGAAAGGCCATCTTCCAGGACTCTCTCCTCCTCCTGGTGCTCATGGCCCAGGCAAAGCACAAAGGCTTTTCCATACCCAAAGGGCACAGTCTTTTCTTACTCAGTGCTTTCACTTGGTAGGAACATTTTCTTACAACCACAATAGCCCAACAACAAAAGGTACTCATGCTGGAACATCTCATGCTTCACCTGATCTTGAAACACAATGGGGTCCATCAGACTACACAGAAAAGAATGGTTTCAGGTTAAGCCTTGTCCATCACTAATTCATCCCAAGATCCTGAGCAAAGCCTGTGGTCTCAGTTCTTAAGTTTCCTGACTGCTAACAGTTAATAATATGCAAAGGTGGAACATAGGGGCCACCTAGGTGACTACAACTTACCCTACAGCTGACCCAGCACACCCAGCACTGGAATGGCACAGCATGGCACCACCCAAGGCCTGCACCACCCCACAGGAGCTCTTGAACTGGGTCAGGGCTCTTAACCTCACTTGCCAGGTATAATCTGTCCAGCTCCTGCTCACCTCATCTATCTAGCAATTCCACAAAGGGGGTCCTGTTACTAGTTCTCTTTACAGATACAAAAATGGAGCCTGCACCAGGCAGTGGCAGAACTGGGATTCTGCCCTGATCTGTGTGACTCAACTCCCATGCTCTTAACCCCTCCCCCAAGCCCATCACATTCCTGTCACTTTTATCAGACTGCAAGATGTCAAAGAGATCAGGGCTTCCACAGAAATCCACAAGTTTCTCTTTCTGGAATCATCTCCCTGGGAGTCCTTATAGCACTTTCTGAAATTCTCACCCTCAGTTAAGAAAGGGAAGAGTAAGAACAGGGGAATTAAGAAAGGGAAACTCAATTCTTCAAAACCACCTACGGGCAATGCTCCATTGTTATCAAGAGCAGCAGCAGCGGCAGAAACGGAATTCTGGAGTCTCAGAGACCGAATTCCCTCAGTGCTGAGCATCCCGGGCACTCACTCCTTCCTGCAGATCTGCAGGGACCCTCCATCCCGGCCGGCGACTTCCCAGCGCAACCTCTGCCCTACAGCAGCTGGACAATCCGAGAGGGCTCAGACCAGGGTGGGAGCCTGGGGGACAAGGAACTGAACAGAGGAGTGGTGACCTTGGGGTAACGAGGAATTCACTTCGCGAGAGGGGAGTAACCCTGGGGAGAGACGGAACAGACCGGGAGAGAGGGGGTGACAATGTGGGGACGCAGAACTGATCCGGAGGAAGCCTAGGACACTCTGTAGGGACGCGGAACTAACCTGGGGAGACACTAGGAGACGCGGAAACGACCCGGGATGGGGGGGGGGGGGGCGGTCTGGGAGGACGCGAAACTGATCTGCACTGAGGGGTGCGGAAGCGGGTGGGGGGACGCGGAAACGACTCGGGGCAAGGTGAGAGTCCCGGACCAAGCCGACAATCTGTCGCTCACCTGCGTGTGGGCCACAACCAGGCTCTTGTTGCCTTCGCCGTGGTACCCCCATTCATTCTCGTCCATCTTGCCCTTGTCCATCCCCCAGTGCGGCCCTCGCGCCTCGTAAGACCCCAAGCTGGGGGTCGCCAGTCCCCCTGGGCACTGTCCGCGCCGTCGTCTCCGGAGGAGCTCCTGTCAGCCGCCGCCTACGCCAGCCCCGGCCAACCCTGACTCGCAGGCGCTCGCCACCGGAAGCCACGCCCCCCGCAGCTGCCATTGCGGAGCCGGGCAACTTCCGGGCTTGAGTCCGCTTCTCCTCCATTGACCACAGCGACAAAAGGACTGACGATCATCTTAGGTGCTGGCATAGTGTCTCCTTTAGTAGGGAAGTCCTGAGAAGCGGAAGTGACGTTTACACCCCGGCACCGGAAGAGAGGGAAGAGTGAGGAGCCTGCGCTTGCGTTTTGGATTGCTGGGGCGGAAAGCAAGCAGTCAAACATAGCGCTGGTGGAGTGGTCCAGGTGGTCTGGAAGCAGACAACCTCTGGGGAGACGAAATCCAGGCTCCCCGGGTGGTGGAGTGTAAGGTCTGCGTCTGGACTCACTTTTTGCTTGAATATGTCTAGTGGTTACGGTACCGTTCTCTATTGATCCATTGATGTTTTTTTTTTTTGTTTTTGCCCTCACCCCACCATCGTGATTATTGTAGCTTTATAGTAATCTTGAAGTCAGTATTCTCCCTGCTTTTATCTTCCGGAAGAGACTACAGATAATTGATATAATCTGTTCCTTAAATGTTTGGTAGAATTTACCAACGAACCCATCTAGGCTCAGTGCTATTTTTGGAAGGTTACTAATTTTGTGGGCATAATTATTGTAATATTCCTCTATTAACCTTCTGATGTCCAGGGATCTGTAGTGATGTCCCCTTTTATTTCTTACATTAGTAACTTATCCTCTTTTTCCTTAGCCTGGTCAGAGAATCGGTTTTACTGATCTTTTCAAGCAATCAGCTTTTACCTAATAATATTTTTTATTGATTTATTTACAATTTCATTGATTCTGCTCTAATTACTATATTTCCTTCTCCTTACTTTGGACTTCAAGTGCTCTTCTTTTTCTACTCTCCTAAACTGGAACCTTAGATTATTGGTTTTAGATCCTTTGTTTTTCCTATATATGCGGTGCTACAAATTTCCCTCAAAACACTGCTTTAATGCATACTGCTAATTTTGGTAAGGTGTATTTTCATTTTAGCTTTCATTTACTTCAAATTATTTTTAAATTTGTTATTTCTTTCTAACATGTGTTATTTATTAGTGTATTATTTAATCTACAACTACTTGGGGATTTTGTCCGTTACTGATTTCTAGTTAAACTCCACTGTGGTCTGAGAGCAGACATTGTATGATATGTATTTTTTTAAGTTTGCCCATGTGTATTTTAGGGCCCAGAATGTCCATCTTGGGAAATGTTCCATGTGAGTTTGAGAATTGTATTCTGTTGTTGAATAGTCTGCAGTTGTCAATTATATCCAATTGATTGATAAGTGTTGTTGAGTTCAAAAATGCCCTCGCTGATTTTCTGACTGTTGGATCTGTCCATTTCTAATAGAAAGTTGTTCAGGTCTCTAACTAAAATAGTGATTCATGTTTCTCCTTGCATTTCTACCAGTTTTTGCTGATAGGCTTTGCTGTTAGGTGCACACACATTAAGGACTGTTACATCTTCTTGGAAAATTGACCCCTTTATGTAATAACCCTCTTTATCCCTGAAAACTATCCTTGCTCTGAAGTTTGTTATAACTGAAATTAATATAGCTACCACCCACTTTCTTTTCATTAGTGTTAGCATGGTATATCTTTCTCCATCCCTTCACTTTTAAGTTATATGTCTTTTATTTAAAGTGGTTTTTTTGGAGACAACATATAATATAGTTGGGTCTTTATTATTGGTCCATTCTGTCAGTGTCTTTTAATTGATGTATTTAAACCACTATGTTTAAAGTGATTATTGCTCTGTTCTTCCTATTTTTGTGTTCTCCCTTTCTTGGCATATCAATTATGTCTTTAAAAAAAACTTTTTTTAGTGGTTGTCCTAGAGTTTCCAAAATACATTTACATCTAACCAAGTCCACTCTCAAATAACACTATACCACTTCACAAATAATGCAAGTAACATGTAACAAAATATTCTTAATTCTCTCCTGTTGTATCATTGCTCTCATTCACTTCACTTATACATAATCTATAATTATTAAACCCATTATATCTATTATTTTGAACAGTTATCTGTCAGATCAAGTAACAATAAAAGGTTTTTATTTTACCTTTATTTCTTCTCTAATATTATTCCTTTCTTTATGTTGATCTGAATTGCTGTCCTATATAACTTTCCTTCTCCCTGAAAAACTTGAACATTTATTGTAAGGAAGGTCTACTGGCAACAAATTCCTTCCATTTGTTTGCTTAAGCAAGTCTTAATCTTTACCTTTCAAGAATAACTTCATAGGATACAGAATTCTAGTTTATTTGTTTTGGTCTCACCAGTTTAAATATTTCACTCCCACTTTCTTCTTGCTTGCTTGGTTGCTGAGAAGTTGGATGTAATTATTTGCTTTGCTATAGGTAAGCTTTTGTGTCCCGCCCCCCTCCCCCACCCCCTAGGCTTCAAGATTCATTTTCTACAGTTTGAATATCATATGCCTGTGTATAGTTTTATTTTGGCATTTATCCTGCTTGGTGTTCTCTGAACTTCTTCAATCTGTGGCTTGGTGTCTGATAACTTTGGGAAATTCTCAGTCACTATTGCCTTCAAATATTCTTTCTTTTGTGCTTTTTTCTTCTGGTTTTCCCATTTTGTGTCTTATTATACCTTTTGTAGTTGTCCCACAGTTCTTGAATATTGTTTTCCATTTTTTAGTGTTTTTTTCTCTTAAGTTTTGGAATTTTCTACTGACATATCCTCAATCTCAGAGTCTTTTCTCAGCTATGTCTAGGTTACTAATGAGCCAACCAAAGGCTTTATTTCTTTTTTAAAAAACTATTTTTTTCTTTTTCATTGACTGGAGACAGGGGAAGGGAAAGATATAGAAAGGGAGAGAAACATCTTTGAGAGAGAAACATCAATCTGCTGCCTCCTGCACACTCCCTGAGGATACAACCCGCAACTCAGGCAGGTGCCCTGATGAGGAATCAAACCCATGACTTTTGGGTTTGTAGGATGATGCTTATCCAACTCAGCCACACTGGCCAGGACAGGCTTTCTTTATTTCTTAGAGTGTCTTTTAATTTCCAGTTTTTTATTCTTTCTTAGATTATTCTATCTTTCTGTGTGTGTGCTTACATTTTCTTTCTCTTTTCCATTACTGCCCTCAACATATCAGTCAGTTATTTTAAATTCCTGGCCTGGTACTTCTAACATTCTTGCCATGTTTAAGTCTGGTTCTAATGCTTGCTCTATGTCTTCAAAGTGTGGAGGCCGGGGCGGGGGGTGGGGGGGGCGGAGGAGTTTCCTTCATTTTATTATGCCTAAATTCTTGAGAGCCAAACATGATGTACTGAGGAAAGGGAACTTTTAGTAATATAATGGTAAGGTGGGGGAGGGGAAGCATTCTATGGGACTGTGATTAACTGGTTTTTAGTGTCCTTGTGCTTCAGACTTTTTTCTTCTTTTCACCACTTTAGGTGGTAAAGTATGGCCAGAAAAGTCTGGAGTTAGGTATTTTCCTTCCCCCACAAATTAGTCTGTGGTAAAGTAGTTTGTCTTGAGAGTAGGCCTGGTTAAGAACAGAATGCTGTAGGTTCTTTCAAATGGCCACTGTTCCCTTCTGTTGCATTGCAGGGAGCCTGAGAAGATTTTTCTCCGGTCTTCACTGTGGGAACCTGGTAGAGCTCCTAGAAGTAAAACTCATTTAAGTGTGAGGTTTTCCCTCCATTACGAGGGCTCCTGGAGCTTTCACACTTGTCTACACTGACTTTCCAGAAATCTGTTTATTATTTAGGTTTTCCTACCCAGGTACTGGTTATAAGTGTTCAGGAAAGTTGTAATTCTCTGTACCTATCTGTCTCCACAATTTTGGGGGCAGTGGTATACCCTGTATCCTCATGTTTATGATGGATCAAGAAGAGCTATTTTTCAGTTTCTGCTTTTTACTTATTGTTATGACAAAGTCAAGAGCTCTAAGCTCCTTACATGTTGGACCAGAAACCAGAAATCCTGTTGTTAGATTTTTGATTACTGATTCAATTTCTTGTTATAGGTCTGTTAAGGTTATTTTCTTTGGCCCTGGCTAGGTGGCTCAGTTGGTTGGAAGATTATCCAGTCCATGGGAGGGTTGCAGGTTCAATCCCCTGCCAGGGCATGTGCAGGAGGCAACCAATCGATGTTTCTCTCTCACATTGGTGTTTCTTTCTCTCTCTCTCTCTCTCTCTCTCTCTCTCTCTCTCTCTCTCAAATCAATAAACATAATCTTGGGTGAGGGTTTAAAAAAAAGATTATTTTCTTTGGTATCACTTTTGGTAGTTAGTGTGATTCTAGTGATTTACTACTTCATTAAAGTTACCTAATTTGTTGGCATTGTAATATTGTTATAATCTTTTTATTTATGTAAAGCCATTAGTAACGTCCTCATTCTCATTACCAGCTACAGTAATTTGAGTCATCTATTTTTTGTCTAGCTAAAGGTTTGTCAATTTTCGACAACACTCCCTTTGATTTTCTTGACTTTCTCTTATTGTGTTTATCTCTGCTCTAATCTTTATTATTTCCTTCTTTCTGCTTAGTTTGGATTTAGGTTATCCAATTTTTTGGTGTAGAATTATTCACAGTACCCTCTTATAATCCTTGATATTTCTGTAAATTCAGTAATAATTTCTCCCATTTTCATTTCTAATTTTTAAAATTTTTTTTATTGAGTATGCTATTACAGTTTTCCCAATTTTTCCCCTCTATCCACCCTCCACCCTCCCCCGCATCCTCCAGCATTCCCCACCCTCTTAGTCGACATCCATGGGTTGTACATGTACGCTGAGTCCTCTTTTTTCCATACCATTTTTTATCTCTCCCTGTCTACCTGATGCCTACTAACCATGCTGCCTCTTCCCTGTACCTTTCCCCCCCATTCCTCCCTTCCCCCTCCCCACTGAAATCCCTCCATGTGATGTCTATTTCTCTGATTCTATTCCTGTTCTGGTTGTTTGCTTAGTTTTTGTTTCCTTTGTTTTTCTTTTCTTTTAGGTTTACTTGTTGACAGTTGTGAGTTTGTTTTCATTTTACTGTTCATATTTTCAATCTTTTTTTTCTTTCATAAGTCCCTTTAAAATTTCATATAATAATGGCTTGGTGATGATGAACTCCTTTAACTTGACCTTCTCTGGGAAGCACTTTATCTGGCCTTCCATTCTAAATGAAAGCTTTGCTGGATAGAATAATCTTGGATGTAGGTCCTTGTCTTTCATGACTTCGAATATAATACTTCTTTCCAGCCCCATCTTGCCTGCAAAGTTTCTTTTGAGAAATTAGCTGATAGCCTTATGGGAACTCTGTAAGTAACTCTTCCCTTTTCTCTTGCAGCTTTTAAGACTCTCTCCTTGTCTTTAATCTTGGGTAACTTAACGATGATGTGCCTTGATGTGTTCTTCTTTGGGTTCACCTTCCTCGGGACTCTCTGGGCCCCCTGGAAGGCTATTTCCTTTGCCAGATTGGAGAACTTTCTTTCATTATTTGTTAAATAAGTTTTCAATTTCTTGGTCTTCCTATTCTCCTTTTGGCACCCCTATAATTTGGATATTGGGATGTTTCAGGTTGTCCCAGAGGTTCGTAAGTCTCTTCACTTTTTTGAATTCTTGTTTCTTCATTTTGATCTGGATAGATGTTTATTTTTTCCTTTTGTTCCAAATCGTTGCTGAGTCCTGGTTTCCTTCCTGTCACTGTTGGTTCTGCTGAACATTCTGCTTTATTTCACTTTGGGTATCCTTCATTTGGTTTTTCGTTTTTTGACCAAGCTCAGTCACATCTGTGAGCATGTTGATTATCAGGGCTTTAAATTCTCTGTCAGATAGGTTGGTGATCTCCTCCTCACTTAGCTGTCTTTCTGAGGCTCTACTCTGTCCTTTCATTTGGGCCATATTTCTTTGTCCTGGCGCAGCTGATAGGTTGTAAGGGGATGGGGCCTTAGGTATTCACCCGGGCAGGGCAACCCTAGGAGCCAGAGAGGGAACAGTGTGGCTTGCCTGCTCATCTCTAGCGCACTTTTCAACAGACTCTCCTGTGAGACTGGGAGCTTCTCCTACCGCCAGCAAGCCCAGCCATAGCCCACAGCCACCTCTGAGTCCCTTTTAGTCAGCCCCTCCTGTGCAGCCCACAGAGCTAGGCAGCCAGCCCTGCCCCAATGTCCACGCTTTGCAGCGATTTTTCTGAGTTGGTTGGCTAGTCTGCTTGTTGTGGTTGATCTTTAATTTCTTGGTCGTTGGAGTTCCATACAGTTTGATTTTCTGGCGCTTTTGGTTGTTTATTGATTTCAGATTGGTGGTTGTCCTCCTTTTGGTTGTGTGACAAAGCGAAGGGTCTCTACCTACGCCTCCATCTTGGCTGGAACTTCATTTCTAATTTTGCCACATCTTTGTGTGTGTGTAAAGGTCTTGTCATTTTTGCTCATCTTGTGAAAGAAATAACTTGTGGTTCTGTTGATCTGTGCCCTCCCCCCCATTTCCTATTTCATCATCTCTAATCTTATCTTTATTTCATCTCCTCTGCTTGCTTTGGGCTTAGTTTGTTGCCCTTTTTCTAGTTCCATAAGGTGGAAATTAGATTATATACTTGAGAGCTGATTGTCTTTCCTCTCATTGTCTTCCTTGGCCTACTGTGATTAAGAAGTGTGTTGTTTTGGCCCATGGCTTAGTTGGTGGGACCACTGTCTCATAAACCAGAGGGCTGCAGGTTCAGGCCCTAGTCAGGGCACGTACAAGAGGCAATTAATCAATGTTTCTCCCCGCCCCGCCCCCCCGCCTCCATTCCAATTCTCTAAAATCAATAAGCATGTCCTCAGGTAAGGATTAAAAAATAATGCAAGTATGTCTTATAATTGACATATATATGTGAATTCCTACATTATTCCTAATTTTACTCCATTGTCAGTGGACAATAATGTTTGTATAATTTCAATCATCTTTAATGTATTGAGACCTGTGGCTTAATGTGTGTTCTACCCTGGAAAAAGTTCTGTACGCATTTAAGATGTATTCTGCTGTTGTTGGTTGGTTGTTAAGCTTGGCTTACAGTTCTATTCAAGTAATCTAGGTTTAGGGTCCTATTGAAGAATTCTATTTCTTGATATTTTGTCTTGTTTTGTAGTTGAAGGTGAGGTATTGAAGTCTCTAACTATTATTGCTGAACTATTTCTACCTTCAATTCCGGCAGTTTTGTATATTGTATTTTTGGGCTCTATTGCTTGGTGCATAAATGTTTATAATTGTTAAATCTTTTTGGTGAATTGACTCTTACCATTATATAATGTCCTTCTTTGTCTCCAATAACTTTCACTTTATTAGTATAACCGTTCCTGTTGTTTTGACTATTTGCAGGGAATATATTTTCCCATGCCTTTACATTCAACTGATTTATATTGTATCATTGAATCTAGTGAGTCACCTATAAATGCACAGTTCAACAATGGTATAAACAATCAATGAGGTTTGGTAAGTGAAAGCTACTAAAGCTCTAGGTCTCTATTTTATGCTCCCATTTATATAAAGTACAGAAATAGGTACAAGTTACCTACATTGACAGACTCAGGGACTTATCCCTGGGAGGAAGATTGGGTGAAGAGAGTATGAGGGCTTTGAGGGGGCTGCCCTCATTTGCTTTTCATTTGGATAGTGGCTGCAGTGTGTTCATTTTGCAAAAATCCAGCCAGTGGACAGTTGTTTGCACTCTTACATATTTGTGCTATCATTCACAAACAATTTAGGGCAAATAAGGTGTTGCCTCTTCCTGCTTAGGGAAAGGAGCTCCACCACAGGGTGGAGGACTTCACCCCAGGGACCCAGTCTTACAAAGGTAGGCTCCTAGATGAACCAAAGTGAACTAACAAGAACCAGTGTGCTTGCCCACAAGACACCTGACAAAATAAGAGGACGTAGTAGACCTTATAGCTGTGTTGTTTTGACACAGCTGAAAGTTGAGCACAGAGGCAAATCTGATGGCAGACCATTCCTACCAAAATTCCATGCCAGGTGATGTCAGAATGTTAGCACATCTATTCTCCTAGTACCTTGCCAGGGCCAGTAGACAGAGGCATTCCGTTAATGTGTCCCAAGAAGCACTACTAGGAACTTTGTGGCTTTTTGGTCACACAGGTGTTTCCTGTATGCATATCTGGTCTGTACATTAGTATGCATACTTTCCTAAATGCAAACTATGCTTTGGCAAAAAGCTGACTTAAAATCACACTCCCTATGAGACCAAGGCCCAGCTCCATGGCCTAGCATCATAGATCTTGGTAATAATGACAGTGGCAGCAAGAATCATATTAGCAACACCCATCTGTTAAGCATTTGCTGCATGCTGGATACCTAGGGCTTGGTGAAGTTTCATAGCAACCTCTAAGCAAAGAACTACAGTCCCCAACCTATAGAGGAGAAATTGAGGCATAGTGACACTGTCAGCAAGGACGAGTCAGCTACCAAAAAGGGATGATTCAACTAAAGGTCTCCAAGATGGCATTGTTTCCAGCTCTGAGAGGTGGGGGTGAAAACTGCTTCAGGAAGGTAAAGGAGATGGTGGAAATGAAGACATTCCCTACTGGAGGGGAAGGTTGAGTAGTCCTTTCAGCACCACATGCCCCTTCTTACACAGGCTCCCGAGATGCTGTCCACTTGGGAGGCTGCCACTCTACCCCTGAAATGAAAAGCAAGATGTGCAAGGACCCAGAGCACACTGGGGGAACAGGGAAGGTCTTGGCATCTTTGCTTGTGCAAATCAAACACTCCAACATGTGGGACTGGTCCGGGGCCACAATGCGCCACACAGGTGGTAGGAACCAAGGGCCAGATGGTATCCCCACCTGGAGAGGGTCCTGCCCTACTTGGCCCACTGCCAATGTCCACTCTTTACAGGGGGAGGTTCCTCCAGATCTGTTGCAGACTCTTAGTCTCAACCTCACGGTTCTGTTGGAACAACATGGACCAGCAGGGAAGGAAGATTTTTCTAACTACAGAGTTAGGAAAACCAGTCTCTCTTGAAAAAAAAGTTTCAAATTAAAGATAGGTTCAGGCCACTGCTAACTAAAGAGGGATGAGGGATCATCAGAGGAAGGAGCCAGTAGTGACCTGGAGGCCAGGGGAAATCCAAGGGTTGGGGGGGCGGGGGGTCCTAGGGAGATGACAGGGCAAGAGACTCTGGCTTCAGATAGCCTTCACCCTGAGGTTTGGGTAAAGTAGTTCAAGCCTGACTGAAGCTCACTAGAAGGAGTGGCAGAATATCCCTCAGCCAGGATGTTTCTTCTGTACTCACCAATCATAACCAATCACCAGATGGAGTCAACATGCCTTGTATACATTCCTGCAGATGAGTATGGTTTTGTGATAACAAGTAACTTGGTGCCTGCAACTAGTCATTCCTGGGTTCAGTGAGCAAGAGTTTGGACAACAAAGGGTCCTGTGTTGTCCAAATCTCTCTGCTTTCTGGTCAGGACAGTGTAAAGGCAATGTGCTCTCACTGCCACAGTGCTGGGTACTCAGGACACCTGATGCTCATTGCAGGAGGCACCCCACTCCCTCTCCACCAATTTGTCCTGAAGGTTGCCTCCAGCTCCCCCCACCATCAGGATTTCCAACAGGCTAGTTTTGTTTGAGGTACTGGAATTACTGTGCCATTGCCAAGCCCAGTCATCTAGGGCAGGGGATCAAAGCAATGAGAGAGAATAAGCCTTGTGCTTTATCTTTGTATTATTCTTTATTTATTGGTCCTACCAACATGACCCTCACCCAGGCCCACTGTTCCTATATGCACTGGCTTTGTAGCATTTCATGCCACATTTGTGTTCTAAGTCAACTGATTTCTCCTTCTAATTCCTTTTCCATTCTCTGCCTCACTTTCTTGGAATCTGAAGCCATTTTTGTATATTTGTTTGTGTGGGTCTGTGTAAAGGTTTCTTAGCAGGAAAACATGCATATGATCTTAATAAAGACGACACTCTTGACACTAGGCAATGCATAGAAAAAAATACAGTACTCAGACATCATTGCAAATAAATACCCCATATAGGTGAAGTTATCATAAATGTGACATTATTTCTTATGAATCAACACTGTAATAGGAAGTAAAAATAGGGGTCCCTACAACTAGGAATAAGAAATGCTCATTCCAGGAAACAGAACTCTTTTATTTTTACTAATTATAATTTGTCCTTTATTTTGGAGAGGAAGGATACTTGTTCTTCCTCTTCGAGTATCAATTTGACCATTCACACAACCTCACTCAGCAAACTGGACAGACCTCTTTTGCTAAGGAGCTTTAGCAAGTTCTGTTTCCTGAAATTAACAGTGATTAGTTACACCAAGCAACAGAATATATAACATCTTTTTCTCACATTTGCAAAGTACTATGGCTAGCCCTCACCTCACTGCATGAGGCTGACAGCACAGCTCCCCTGCTACCCAGTGGCTCTTCACAAACATGGCATGTTACTCACACCACTTGCTTAGCTTGTCCCATAAAGTCCATTTAGTTCCCAAAGCACACTCAAGGTCTGTGTTCACTTCCATTTCTCAGCCCCTGAATTTCCAAGGATCTGTACAGTAAAGAATCACTGACTAACAGAATTTTACACAATTGCTGTTTGCTTTCCCTCAATGAAGATGCCCAGGTTCAAGTGTGAAGATGTATTATGCCTTTTCACACCTATTGGTCCACACTGGCCTTCAACATTCCTAACTAGCTCTTCACTGTCCATTTCTGAGAATAACTATGCCGGGACACCTCTCTTACCTGATGAAGGCACTACTGGCAATGATTACTAAAAGGTGTTGAAATAGAACACCCTAAAATTTGACAACTGTAGAATTTCCTAAGTGTACCACAATTTGGCACAAACAACCAGAGTAACAAAACAATTCCAATTTGGAATTTCACTGGTACAGTTGTATAAAATTCTGTTAATCAGTCATGCTTCACAACTTCTTAAAACCCAGAAAATTCTGGTATTTGTAGGTAATACTACTCATTCAATAATTTATCTTTTTTTTTCAAGTGCCTATAACTGTTTAACCAGAGCAAAGGTCAAGTTTTCTTCTTGTTACATCGAACTATTCCTAAGAATAATAATAATACAATATGAAAAACCCCAGAATCAGAAAACCCTGGATTTCTTAATGAACATGGCATTTAAAAACTGTTAATTTCAAACATGAACTACAATGCTGTATAATCTAAAAGGCTGCTGAACCACAGCATGGATGTTTAGCCAAGCTCCTTGCTGGGTCAAAGGCTTTATCAAACAGTCTAGAGCTGCACACTAGGATACATCTGTGCCACATGCTGATGTCAAATCAGCATGTCAGGAGCTAAGAACGGGACGCTACAGAACAAGACAGACCACAGCATTGGAGACTGTCTCTATGCGAGGAATTAAGGAAGCAAATATAATATCAAAAATATTAAAAGTGCACAGGTTGATCAAATGAAAAAGGAGTATCTATAATAGGGAGACCCCAGTAGTGAGTAATTCTAGCGGGTTCCTAAGAGGCCGGTGCTGCTGTCCCAGCAGGTTCTTCAAATGCTTGTACAAATGGCCTTTCCAAGTAGCTGCTGCCGGCTTTCTGAACATCAAAGCTTTTTCCCTCTGCCATTAGAAACTCGGGAATGTTATTTTGAAAAGAATTGCAGTGGCATATCCAAAAATGTTTCTAAGTGGACTTTTAGGTTGCCCTTCCTTCCTCTGCGTGGGCCCATGGGAGGGGAGGGGAGGGGCTGCAGTGTGACAGGGCCGGTGGCTGAGTTCTCCCGGCAGCTAATCTACAGCTGAAAACGGGAGAAAACAAGACAGCGTTAGAACCAGTCACCTGTTGGACAGCTAAAAGTTCTTGCTGAGCTGTGAGAGCATGAGTGTGTTAGTCAACAGCAGAGAAGACCTGCGTGTGTTAGGGAAACCTCCAGCTCTAAATGCCTCATGAAGACACAAGTATAGAGGGAAGCTGCATGCCAGGCTCAGCAAGGGGAGCAGAAGTGGTAATGTAGAACCCTAACTCTCCAGAAGTCCTGCTTGCATGGATGTAGAGGGGGACCTGACCCCTTTTCTAGTGGGAGGGGATCTAAGACCAATATCCCATCAGTACAGCAGCCCAGAGCCAGGGACAGGCATGCAGAGGTAAGCATGCATGTGTGCCCTACCCATACCTCTCCACTCCCGTGGTTTGTAAAACCCAAGGTGGTCTGTGTAGCTTCTGGAGTCTGCTGAAAACTGAGACACACTAGGGAACCAAGGGGCAGAGTGGTGTTGGAGTGGACACCTATGTGAGAGAGCAATGCAATCCCCTTGCTGGGCCACCGACAGCCCTTCAGGGAGAAGACTGTAGCCTCATACCCCATGGCCCTCATGGGATAAAAGGGAGATAAATACTGAGAAAAGTCCTGCTTCCAAATGTATCAAAGCTCTGGTATAGATGCAGCTTCTGGGAACAGGAGGACCCCACGGCTGCCTTTCCTTCCTGTCACCATACCTGCAATTACAGTGATTTGGAAGAACCACATCCCTCCTCAGTGAATCCTCAAACTGGCACTGGGCCCACGCAAATCTTTCCCACACTGGGCTTGGCTCCAGCTGCGGCTGGGGGTTTCCAGAGCACTGTTTCATAAGAACTAAAGCTCCTCTTGGAGGAAGGCCTGATTATGGACAAAGGGTGGAAAAACCTGCTCTGAAAGCCAGGGACCCCTGAATACAAAGGACAGGCTTCCCCCAAGGATAGCAGGCTAGTCGGGCACCTGGGATTTTTCTCACTGGAAAAACCCCAGGCTTTGTGCCTGCTAAAATGTCATCTCACTGGCCACCAGACCAGTGAGCAAATCTCAGAAAGAGAAGCTGAAGCTTTGAGCTCTGATCTTGGGGTGTAGCCAGGCATGACGGGGCTGCATGAGTGTGACTGCTGCATGGAGCATGTGTATGCCTGGGCTGGAGGACTCAGCTCAGGGCTGCTCTTTCTTTGGATTTAGGGGAGAAATTTTATCCTTTTCCCCAAACAGAATTTGTAGTGATATGGTGCACAAACTACAAAGTAATTCTCTGTCCTCTAATGAAGGAGCTAGAACCCAGCTAGAACCTCTAACAGTGCTCCCTGGGTGCTGGGGCAGCACAGCTGCTTTAGATACATGCAAGTTTCATCAGCAGAGCTGATGTCACCCAGGTCCTGGGAAGCCACATTTTTTCAAGGACTCATGGCTCCAACCCCACCATGACCCCCAACCCCTACCCTACCAAGAGAGCAGCTGCTGTGAAGCATGGTCCCAAGGGATGAGAAGCAGATACCTAACTTGCACTGTCTAGGTGGAGCAGCACACCATCTCAGCTAAATCCTTCCCTCTGTGCATTATTAGTCATGGTTAAGACCAGCTTAGCACCGCGGTCCCACTTCTGCTGGGTTAGTTGAAGTGAAGCAGACAGGTGGCAGCAATAGGTTAGCTGCAGTGTGCGGCCCTGAGGCCCTAATCACAGCAAATGTTATACTTCTCGCCACAGAGCACCTGGGCAGCGAGCCCAGTGCCCTCAGTCCTGTCACTGGCACAGGCGCAGGTGTGACTTACACTAGGGGTGCTGGGCTTGACTTTGGGGGTAGCCTTGGCACGGCCCCTCCGGGTCTGCTCATGGTCCAGCTCAAGCAGCTCCAACCGCTGGGTCAGTGCTAGCTTCTGCTGGATGGCCATGCGCAGCAGGGAGTTGAGTGTCTTCTTCTCATCCTCGGCGGCTGCCAGCTGCCGCTGCATCTCATCCAACTGTGTGATGTACTCGTCACACCTGTGGGGGCATCAGAGATGAGAGTATGGCTGAAGGACCCGGATGGGGGACATGAACACTGGTAAGGGGACCTCAATGGGGTCCCTCTGCTCATCAGGCTGGAAGAAGAGGCCCTGCCCCCTCAGCGGTTTGACTTTCTCTGGGAGGGATTCTATGAAGCTGGTTTTCATTGAGGGAATCAAGGCCTTCAGGTAACCCCGGGACAGTTGGTTAGAGGCAAGACATCACCTGGCTCTCAACAGTATGGGGATAAATCCAAGGAAAGGACTTTGCTTGTTCCCAGATTAGCATATCCACACAGGAGTTTAGTAAATCTGCACCAAATGGCAAACCAGAGCATAGGAAGGGTGCATGTGGGTGTAGTGAAGCCATTTTGGCTTCTGCTTAACTGTGACATGTGACCAACCCCCCACCTGAATATGGAGCTAGAAGAGAGAGAGAGATGCACACTCAAGCTCTGTCCCCTGAAGGGCAGAGTGGGGCCTGATATTGGGTATGCCCACCTGCCACAACTCTCTTTTCCCCAGGGCCCAGGGCCAACAGTGAATTTTAGCTCTCACCCAGAGATGAAAACGTTTGTGATCTCAGCTCCATTGGAGAAGTCAGGTTTTTTAAACAAGCTGAGGAAGTGAGGGTCAACATACCAGTGCCGAGGCACTAACAGATCCTTCCCAAGCACTCAGCCCAGGAGAGGAAGCTTCCGAGAAGCCTGGAACTAACTTTGTTTTTTCCCCTCCCCCTCTGGGAGGCGGACATCACCCACCACCTCATCCAGCATGAGGAAAAGCAGGCCCTGAGCTCAGTTCCAACCCCACTTAACCTGGGGAGCCTCAGCCTCCCCACCCTTGATAATGCGCCTAGACCGTCTAGGGACCATCCAGGCCATTCCCCAGGACCTGCCTGAAACTGGTCAGCAGATGGCACCGTACCTCAATGGGTGGCAGAAAAAGCAGGGAGCTGTGAACTCCCCCCCCCCCCGACCCCCACTCCCGCCCCCAGGCCCACAACTTTGCCTCCACCACCACCCTCCACTCCTACTTCTCCACCCCCAATCTCTGACTGACAGGGTCAGACAGGGGACACTGAGAGGGAGGAGGGTTGGTGATAAGAAAAGCCTTTCTTAAATCACAAACTTCCAGCCAAGTTCTGGGGGACAAACTCATTTGTCGCTTATTGGCCCCAAGATCTACCCTGTGTAACCTGCCCACCAGCAGCCTGGCCACTAGGGACCTTCAGTTTCCTCATCTTACATATATAGTGGACACAATCAGTACCCTCTGGGTTTTCACAAACAGCAAGAATGGCACTTCCCCCAACACTAAGCTACTGGGCCACCAGTTGAGCAGTGACAGGAACAGTGAGTGTTACCTGGTGGCAAACATGGCGCGCAGCGAGGAAAAGGTAGCTGCGTCCTCCTTGAGGGCCTTGAGCTCATTGCGCAGTTTCATCATAGTCTCAGTGACCATAGCTTTCTCGTTCTCGTACTTGCTCTTCAGGTTGGCAAGGGCCACCTCAGCTGTCTGGGGGTCAAAGACATACAGGGTGCATGGGTCAAGGGAAACAGGGGAAGGGTCTGCCTTTTACAGGGCAAGACTGCAACCTGTCTGGCCTTTCAGTACCCAGCTCCTCCCCACAACACTAAGTTCATGTTTTAACCCCAGGTAACATGACCAACATGATCCACAACCTGAGGCGTGAGCTGACCTGTGATGAAGCAGACCCTAAGAAGCTGAGGAGGATGAGACGCCCGCACCAACCTCCCACTGGCCCAAGCACAGTGCGAACCTGCTTGTTGGCCTTGAGCACCGTACGCAGTGTGGTGATCTGCTCCCGCTTGGTGCTGAGCAGAGACTTGAGCTTGAGGATCTCCTCCATGAGTGCCTCCCGGTCCTTGTCTGTGGCGGGGCCCAGCTCCTGTGAGGCCAGGCGCTGCCGTGACAGCTCCGTGGTGCGATCCACAGCTGCCTGCAGGTGCCTGATCTGGTCACGGATGATGGCAATCAGGTTGTAGATGTTCATGGGCTCCCGACGCGGGTCACTCAGGGGTGAGGGCAGCAAGGGGCTGCTGTCCCCAGCCCCACTCTGTGCATCCAGTGGCACCTTGGGTAGGACAGGTGAGCGGTGTCCACGTGCTTCAGGACTGCAGTGGCTAGCACCGGCTGGACCTTCACGGTAGTAGTCCAGCACAACACGAGTGGGTGTCTCATTGTTGCACATGCACACGTGGTGGTACAGGCTGGCTAGCTCCTCGCTAAAGGTCACCAGCTCATCCTGGGCCACATTCAGGCTGCCCTGCGTCTCACCTGCGACATCACTGACCTTCTTCAGCTCTGTCTGCAGCCGGGCCAGCAGCTCACGGTCCTGGCAGCTGGCCTTCTCCAGCAGGGAAACCTTCTCAATAAGCTCCTGGCTCTCTGCCTCATGTCGGCCCTTCTCCTCAGCATGCCAAGCCTCACTGGCTTCATGTGCACTGCGTAGGGCCTTCAGCTGCTCCTGGAGCTCACCAGCCTCTGCCAGAGCTACTCGGTACTTGCAGGCCAGAATCTCAGGCCCATTGATGTCCACCTCATAGTAGTCACCATCCTCATGGCTGTCGTGCTCCTTCTCACTGTCCAAGGCTGTGCGCCGCTCCTTGCCAGCCTGCAGGCACTGCAGAGCACTCAGGCTCTCTGTGAGGCGTTTCACCTCCTCACGCTGCTCTGAGAGGGTCCCCCGAGCCTGCTCCAGCTGCTTCTGTGCATCCTGCAGTGTTGCTAACAGGCCTGCCTTCTCCCTCTCCACCTGCAAAGGCACAGAGAGGGCCTGTCAAAAGCCTGCAGGGACCCCCAGATAGTCCCAGTAGTGACCCCATCCATCTTCCTGTTGGCCAGTCTGTGACACTGTTAGGACAAATGTCTCAGGGCCTGAGCAGTTCTTACTAAATTCTATTGTTGCTATATGTTAAAATGTAGCACAGTATTTTTCAGAAGCAGCTATAAATAGGATGAGCTTGACAGTAAATGAACAGGGTAAATGTCTGCAAAGAAGAAATCAATGTGCAATTGACCAAATAGTGCATATAAGCAATAGCTAAACTTCCCCTCTGGGAGGGAGGCAGAGCTTTGGATATGAATCCCGTCTCCTTTAATTGCTACAAGTAAATATAACTATCTTCTTGAACAGAACACCCCAAATGGCAGACCCCTTGAGTTCAGTAACATGTCTAGATGGGGGTGCCATGGATGTGGCCACTGTTGGTCCTCCCCTGCACAGAGGCTTGGGAGGCCAGGTGGCTTCCTCCTCAGAGACATGCAAACTGAGGGGACACAGTACAGACCCTGGAATTCCATTCAGTCGAGACACAAAACCCTGATGTGACATGTCCACAAAGCAGAGAGACGAAGACTGCAAGTAGGCACTGCAAAGAGATATGAGAAAACCTTGGGCAGCACTGAGACTTCAATCTCATAAACAGGAACCCACTTCTCTGGGTTTCTTCCACCTGTTCCACTTACGTAGCAACAGAGTTTAAGACAAATGTAAGATAAGGTGGGTAACATCAATAAAGTGTGGGTTGTGGGGGCAGAAATAGAGGTGGACCCCCGCCCACCTGTACACCCACCCACTCACCTGCATTAGCTGCTGCTTTAGCTTCTGGATCTCAGAGAGATTGAGCTCACTGAGGAGGTCAGACACGAGGCTGGGGCAAGGTGGGGCCAGGCCATCTTTGGTGGGTGTAGAGGTCTTGTTGTCCAGTGGCAGCTTGGCCAGGCAGCTGTGCTCAAAGCCATTGGCCAGGGTCTCAGCATCATCATTGAGCTTGAGGCCTTCCAGGGAAACATGCAGGTGGCTGGTATAAAGGGAGTCATTTATGTTCATATAGTGCGACAGCTCCTTGCGCAGGCTGTTTTTCTGTTCCCGTTCCGTCTTCAATGTCTCCAGTGCCTCCTCTAGCTGCCGCTCTGAGATCTCCTTGAGCCGGATGGCATCCTCCAGCTGGCTGTTGAGGTACTCGGTCTCCTCCTCCAGACGCTTGATCTCATGCTTGAGGCCCTCAAACTCTACCTGAGAAAGAAGGGTCGATACTCTTCTGAGCCTGAGTGATCAGGAGGAAGCACCAGTGTGCTGACTCCATGGCTGCTGTAGGGGTTCTGAGCATGAGGTGTTAACAGTCAGGACAAGTGTGCATGGTGTGTGAGCAATGCAAAAGCCAGAACAGACATATCCACACTGCAAATTTGTTAGATGATGTAATATGTTACCAACAGTATACTTGATCTTAAATTCTACAAAACTACCTAATATTAATAGTTGACTAAATATTTTAATATAAAATATGTATCTAAATGTGTGCTATACCCATTAATTCTAAGGATATTTCAAAACGAAGAAACTACAGTCCCCACTGAAGTGGGATTTGCCATGGCCACTCAGTACCCACACCTCTAGATGCCCAAGTGAATAGGAGAGACAGAATCCTGCTACAACTGTATTTGCAGTGGACAAAGAAGAAGCAGGCAGAAACCTGTGCTTGATATGGGGAATCAGTCTGTGTGCAAATTAACAAAACATTTCTAATTATTCTGTAACATTTGCAGAAAATATAAGGAAAAAACCATTCAGAGGCAGAGTGAGTATATCTCTGATGGTTGCAGGCTGGAGGAAGATTCCTGGGAGGGGGCTGGACTCTACCATGTGATACCCAGCGCCTAAGGGTGAGGTCTCCTTCTCTTCAGGACCCTTATGTGTGACCAACACAGTGTCACAGTGGGCCTCCTGTGTGGCCAGAGGTGCAGTTCCTATACCTGTGTTCTTGGGGAGAAGTGTATTTTCTGCTGGCTTTTGTAAACACAGAGGTTCTGTAAACACATGGGTCCACACTTCCCTATGCAGAATTTAAACTGGAAAAAAGGTCTCCCTAGTCCCTATTCTGTGGAGGGGTGGCTCCTGGAGAGGTAAGTAACAGAGACAGGCACTGAGGGACCTGAGTGTCCAGAACTACCTTGTTGTCTTGCCACAGGTGAAGGTGACCCTCCTCCTTGTCCCACCCATTGCTGAGATTACTCGAGGGCAAGAGTGACAGCCTGAACATCTCCACACTGCTCCTCAAGGAAGGCCCACTGGCTTCACCCAGAGGGTCCCTCAAGGCCCAGGACCATAAAAAAATCAAAGGGGACTGGCAAACCTGAGACAGCAGGAGGGATGAGCATGCCAACAGTTTCAGGGTCCCACAGGGCATGTAATGTATCTTGGGCTTCCTGTCAGCACCTCAGAGGGAAGTGAGCTGGATACCCAGCCCCTGGAGCTTTTGCTTCACTTCTTCACCAGCTCTTACATTTCCCCCCATTTTTGTGGGCCAGAACACATTGCCCAGGCTAGTGTCAGCCAACACTAAAGCCAGAGGCCTTGTTCTCATTCATGATCATGGAGGAGCCAGACCCTACCACCACACACCTGGTTCATAGCAGTGTGTGGCCTTCTGACCACATGAAATGGCAAAGTGAGGTTGTGCGAGGACCACGACCCAGAGACAACTCATCCACCCCAGCCAGACACTCACCTGGTTCTGCCTGAGCACAGACACCTGCTTCTGCAGGCTGATGTTCTCCTCCTCCAGCTCTGAGTAGTCCTGCAACAGGCGGGCCTCCCGGAACTTGTATTCCTTGATGTCATCCCGAAGGCGGCCCCGCTGGAGCTCCACGTTCTGATTGATCTGCCAGGAGGAAGGTGGGGTGAGCAGCCTGCCCCAGCTGGCCTTGTTACCCTTGGAGTTCAGTGGCTCAGTGCAGTCAGGGCAAATGTGGCTGGCTAAATAGGAGCTGGGGCCCCGGGCAGTGTGAAGTGGAGGTGAACAGCACAGGACCTCAGCTGTCTCACTCCATTTCTTCATCTGCAAAATGGGTTACAGTGGTACAGTACAGTGGAAACAGGTGGCAGCTGCTCCAACAGTTCCGCAGTTACCACTGAACCTGACAGTGCTGCTCCTTGGTGTGCAACCCAGAGAAATTACTAAAACACAAACTAAAGAACAGATAAACATATGTGGTACATTCATACAACTGACACACGTTGTAACATGAACCTCAAAAACGTTATGACAAAAAAAATCAGACACAAGAGGTCATGTACTATATGATTCCACACAGATGAAATGTCCAGAAAAGGCAAATCCAGAGACAGAAAACAGAGTAGTGTTTGTGGAGGGCAGGGGTATTAAGTGGAGGAGTGGGCAATGACTGCTAGGCTTCTTTCTGGACTGAGGAAATGTTCTACAGCTGGTTTGTGATAGTGCATAAATCTAAATATACTAAAACCCACTTAATTGTACACTTTAAGTGGGTGAGTTGTAAAGATGTGAACTATCTCAATAAAGCTGTTAAAAAATTTTTCCTGCCTCAAGTTGCCTTGAGGGTTCAGATGTCCTGCAAGGAGAAGGCTGCCACTGGCAACATGTGCCAGAAGCCCGGTCCCTGGGGCCCAGATTTTGCAAAATTCTGGGGTCATCCTGAATGTTGATGGACGTTTAGCAGCCCCTTATCCTGCTGTTAACAACTGAAAATGTCTCCAGACATGGACAATGTCCCTGGAACAGAACTGTCCCCTAGACAAACCATCTCCCTTTACCCTGTTGCTCCAAGTGGCCTCCTTAATGAGACTGATGTGATGACAGCTCCAACTGATTCAGACAGGAGCAGGGCCTAGGACCTGGGTGGGCTGCCAAGAGGAAACAGGAGGCAGGCAGTAGTCTGTGAAGGCCATTGCCCCCACATAGCTGCCATACTTCAGTGCACCTTTCAGGGCCTCTTCTTCATTGTGAAGAGTGTGGTGAGGAAACCTGGCAGGGAAGCTTCAGCCTTCACAAACATCCATCCAATGCACCACCCCACCCTGCTGTAGGTCACACAGCAGGTGACAACTAGCTCATCTGCTTGAACTAGTCTCCCCACCTCCAGTCAGCAGGGATGCTCTCACACAATTGGCTTTGCTCTTACATTGTTTCTCCTCTGCTTAAATGCTGCTGGAGCCCCTCATTGGTTTCGCTGCTCTCAGCAGACTGTGGCCATGAGCCCCTCACTGGACCAAGCCCCTGCCCACCACCTCCACACACAGAGCCTCCAGCTTTCCATGAACACACAAGCTGGGTTTTGCTTCTCTCTCTGCCAAAAATCTCTGGTCAAATCCTCCCTCTTTCCTTGCTAAGTTAGGATGCTTGACCTGCAGGAAGTGCCCAAACACAGGTGGCATCACCAAACATAGCCACCTAGCAGAGTGGAAACTGAGAGGAAGATCTAAAACCCACCAGCTCCCCACAGGTCTCTGCAACGGGACCACTGGGCTATGAGAAGAAAAACTCAGTATAGCTTCCCATATGGCTGGGGCAGACTTGACCTTCCTAACTCAGGACTGGGACAGACATACCTGGGGCAGAGTCTATGCAGGTCCCCCAGGGCCCCAAGAGCCTTGTCCTGCCTTGCTCCATTACCAAGCCCACAGTGGGCCCTGTGGGCAATGAGGCAAGCCACACCCAGGTTACAACTGGCCCAGACACCACACAGCAGCAGCAGGTGCCATTTGATGACACTGCAAGACTTGCAGGCCTGCATCTTGGTTTCCACAGTGACCAAGCTCCCACCCCACACTACAGGTGCGGGAAACTCCACCCAACACACACCCAAAATCCATGGGCTCAAACAAGCTCCAACTAGCTACCATGGAGTATGGTTTTCCCCCAGGAAAGCATCTTCTCCCAGCTGTCAGTGGCATCCCTGATGTAGGGAAAAGGTGGGCAAGTAGGGGGTCTCATATCAGCTCCTCTTTCTGAGGGACCCCTAACCTCAGGTGACTTGTTGGTTTAAAAAAACAAGTGACTAAAATGCCAGCCTCAGGGGCCCAGTAGACACCTGATGTGTCAGTCACCCTTTCCTATGCTCCTCAGAGCTCCTTCCCTGTCTACTCAGCACAATCACACCTTGACCCTTCAGTTGCCCTGAAAGGAAGGTAAGGACAGATATCCCCTTCATGCAGAGGTCCATGGAAGAATGTATAGAGAGGACGCACACCAGAGAGAATGGCCATCCTGGAACCATCAGAGAAGTGGTTTTAGGGAACGCACCAGCAGATCACAAGAGCAGGACCCAGGCCAAGCCAGGCTTTTGTTCTCTGGCCAGGCTTCTACTCCCTCTCCCTGTCTACCCCAGGAGGGACTGAGGACCACAGTGGCATGCTGGGCCTCGGGACAGATAATGTAGGGACTTGGGGGAAACAAAGACACAAGGAACAGGAGGGAGCATCAGAGAAGAGAACCTGGGGACCAGCCTCACACAGGTGCCCATGATGACCATGCAAGCCAGACGGGCAGTGTGATGCAGAGCTGGGGCTGTGATTTCATAGGCAAGAGCTCTCTCCTTGTGGCCCCATGGGCCTGGGTCCCCAGCCACACTTCCTGCCACCATTCTTCAAGCAGGTTTCAAGAGATGATGAATGACCACCCAGGCTGCACCCGTGATCGTGAAGCAAACACTGAAGCCAGTCTGACTAGAGAGTCCTGAGACAGGCCAAGGAATGCGGTTCTGCAGGGATATGGAAGGTCCCAGAGTTCTGCTGTACACACTGCAGCCACAAGGCATGCATGACCAGTTGTACTTCATAAAAATTAAGTAAATGTAATAAACTAGAATTCAGCTCCTAGGAAGTCCCAATGACCACGGCTGCAGCTGCTAGGCAAAGACCAGGCTCTGAATAGGGAGCAGGATGGAGGCAGCAGATGTGTCTGCTTGGGGCTGGTGGCACCTCTTCCTGGGTGCCTAGGAAGGTGAGTGTTTTTCATGTGTAATTTTAGAGGCTGAGGGTGGAATGAGCTCACCTTGTGCAGAATGTCCAAGCAGGGGCATCCACCCTGCCCGTTGCAGACCCTCCTTCACCAACTCCCCTGATCTCCTGGTGGAGGGTTGTTAGATGTCACACCTGAGTGACTCAGGCCCAGCCCTGCTCCCTGGAGGAATGTGTGCTTCTTCATGGGGTTTGTTCCCTCAGAACTAGAGCCCCATGGCTCCTCCACCCCTGCTGGGCCCTACCTCTGCTGCTTCCTCCATACCCAGGGCTGCCCCTCTTGCCCCCAGGCTATCCACTTTCATGATAAGCCCCCTAACTTCCGTCGCCTGGTTCTGGACATGGGTGTCCACTCCATGCTGCAGAGCTCACCTAGTGCCTGATGCCGCCGCTCTTCTCCTACCACATACCTCAACTTTAGGACCAAATGCCCAGCTTCCCTCCAGCTAGTCTTGAAGGCCCAACTGTCACCACAGAAGGAAGTAAGTCCTTTCCTGGCACCTGGACTGGAAGGGACTGCTACTGGGGCATCCCTATCACTCACTCCAGGAACTGCACAGGGCCTCAGACATGAAGGGTCCATTAGAACAGGAAGACCAGGGTATAAGGGTCCATTAGAACAGGAAAAGCAGGATATACCTGGAAAGCAAGATCACCAGGGGGCCCGCCTTGGCAGGTGAGGCTGACCCCTCTACAACCAGCAGGCCTATTTCTCAAGGGCAGCCCCCAACATATGCACAGGACCTGACTCAGCCTTCAGCCAGGTGCAGACATGCCTGGCTTCCTGGGACTCTACTTCCCCACCTACAAAATGGATCTGAGGGCCACATCCCAGGACAGAAGCTACCTGGCCAGACAACATACAGTATAGAGGTTAGGATCCAAGGCTAGAGGGCCATTTGGTGAGCTGGGCATGGGGGTACAAACTCCTATGCTAGTTGTGACCAGGAGGATGGACAGGCTGGCTCATCAGTCACTGAATGTGACAGGTTGGGACTGGGCACTAGGACACAGATACGCTCCTTGTGAAAGGGGCATCTCATTGGTGTAACCTTGCAAGGCTGAGCAGCTAGGTTATCCTGAGGCAGCCAAGCTGGTATTCATTGGGGACAGTGGTTGGTATCATGTCCTAATGGTCCAGGGCCCTCCGCCAGGTATGAACCTCAGGCATGAGCCTTATACATGCCCAGGCATGAAAGTGACAGGCATGCCAGAGGCCACAGAGGAGCTTAGCTTGGCAGCCTGGGCAGAAACAGCAGGGTAAGACTGGTGGAAGAGCCACAGGAGAGGGAGGGGAAGAGAGATGGGAGTGGGGTACAAATGGAGCCAACAATAGAAGGCACTGACCAGGGATCTGGTCCAAGCTGGTCACAGTAGGGAACCTCCTTCCTAACCAGGAAACCCAGGAAGGTTCCACATGGCCTGCCCCACAGGGACTTCAGGGGTGCAAGCTGTGCCTTGGGAGAAAGAGGTAGGTGAGGAAGCATGGGGAATGGCAGACTTTCTCCTGAAGCACTAACAGGAACAGCAAGGATCCCCGCCCCACCCGACCTGTTCTTTAACAGCCTGTGGGACTGGCTGGGCTCACTTCTTGGCACGTACAACCAGGAGTCAGGTCCCAGCACTCTCCTCACAGCCCAGGACAGGCCTTTCTGGGAGAAGGTAAGGGAAGAATGAACCTGGGCTGGGCAGTGAGGAGGTCAGCTCCTCGCTCTGACAGGTCCTCCTCCCCACCCTGACCAGGGTGATCCTGTGGGAAGAAATGAGATCACATAATCTGGCTGCAGGCCTCCCAGGGCAGCTCACCCCCAGATCTAAGCCAAACTCCTCCCAGGCCCATAGGCCTCAATGACCTCTGACCCAAATGAACCCAAGGGGGAAGGGTGACAGCTCTCTTGCTATTACTAGCCCCTGGACTCTGTCCCAAACGTTGCCAGTGTCCCCTCCCAGCTCTCTGGGACCATCATGTTTGAGATGTGGACCTCAGAGCTGGTCAACACTCAGAACCACCTGCCTGTCTGGTCACCTGTCATTGCCCTCCCCTTAAAACAAAGAGTGGGCCTCTCTGAGGCCCAAAACATGGTCCCTTGCCTTCCTGAGAACCCTGGGGCTGTGAGGACAAAAACCCAAAACCATGGCTAGGAATGCAGCTCATAAAGACTTCTAGCTCCACCTGCCATCCCTGTCCAATTTTGTTTTGGGGTCAGTGACCCATCTTTCCACTTCCCTGAGAGGTCACTGGCCACTTCCCTCTGTTCTCCACTCAGTCAGGCCTCTCACAGACAGGTCCCTGTTAGAAGCCAAGCTGATCCTGGGTGCTGTCTGCAGCAACCCTTTCTGACTTGTCAGGAGCTGGCAGGTAGAGGCTATAGTCCCACTTTCTACCCGAGGAATGAGCTGTCCCTGAGACCCAGTATTCATACCAACTCAAGCCTAGAGCCAGGACAATTACCAGACCCTGGACCAGGGGAGGCTGAAGCTAGGCAGGTAGAATAGGTAGTGGTGTGGCCCCCATACCACCACCCTCCGCAGGCACACAGGACCTGTCTCTTCACCCATAGGGCAGCCTGCCCAGCCCAAGGTACCTCCTTCAGCTCCTGAGCCACAGAGGCTAGACGCTCGCTCTCCGACTGTGCATTGGTAAGCACGTTGCGCAACTGCTTCATCTCCGTCTGCAGCTCCAGCACCTTGCGCATGTAATACTGCTCCTTGGAGGCCGACTCCTGGATCAGACTCTCTTCCCGGCTCTCACCATCCGCAGCCACCTTCCTGTGGTTCGTATGCACCTGTCCAAATGCCTGAGAACAGACATCAAGAGAGTGGGCCAAGCAGCACTCTTCCAAGTGTGCATGGAGCTGGACCTGGGGGCAGCTGATTCCAGATCTGTCCACTCATCCTGGTGACGCCTATGCCCAAGGGATCCCAGGCCTGCATGAGGGAACCACAACATGAACCAGAGCCTGCTGTGGTTCAGAGGCTGCTGCCAAGCCACCACTTGTGCCTGATTCAAGAGACTCCACCTGCCCTCCTAGGACCTGCGTGTGGAGTTAAAACTGCCAGACAGGAGAGAGGATGCTGTCACCCCTAGACTGGAAGGGCTTTGGGTTGTGAGACGCAAAGGGGCACAGGAAGAAGCCCCCATGGGCAAGAGCAACAAGGCAAGAATCCTGGACCAGCAGGGGCCTCCCATCATGTCTTGTCCCCCAGGCAAGGAGCCAGGCCCCCAGAAAGTACCTCTGCTTCTCCTTCTCCCCCGCCCTGTACATCCAAGCAGCCAAGACAAGATCCCATGGGCCAATCATGTGTGTCCTCCCCAGTGCCCCCTTCCTACTGGCTGTCCCATGCAGACCTCTGAGGGAGACCTTGTCCTTTACAGGGCTCCTGGACAGAAAGAAAACTGATGCCTTTATTTCTTGACAGAAATAGGAACATTTTCACTCACTTACTATGAGTGTCTAGGCTAATATGCCAATATAACCAGACAAATACAATAGATTAATATAAGCCCAGGAATTTAATCTAAGAAAACACTTGGGAAAATGTGCAAAGCTATGTACAAGATGTTACTAGGCAGGATTGTTTCTAACACAAGAAAGTGACCGGTTTCTTTGCCGTGGGGGGACTGCTTCCTCCAAATAAAGCAGGGTCTGGTTAGGTTAACAGCTTGCCCTCTCATTGGCGTGTCTTGCTCATGTGCCCCCCAGTAATTGACACAGCTGTTCTAGGAAGATGTCAGTTTATTTTCAAACCAAGTGAGCTCAACCCTGTGATTTCTGTTGCTGTCCTCCTCCTCCATCCTGGTCAGGGAAAACCCAGAGCACAAATCGTGTCTACACAGGACCTGCCTCATCCTGGGTGGCTGCCTGACTTCCAGCTGCACACCAGTCTTGGGACTCCCAGAACCTGCCAGGCTCCCAGGAGGGCAGGAAAGCATCAAGCTCCTGGTGTCTCTCCAAACCTCCAGACAAGCCTAACTGGGTGGAGACAGCAGAACACGCTCACCAACCTTAAGCCAAAATGCAGACATCCCATGAGGCACTGAGTCACCCTCAGAGGCTGTCCAGAGGCAGAATGGCTCAATGCTGCAATGCACACACACGCGAGTCCAGGCCTGCTGGAGACAGCCTGAGCACCCAGGAAGCTTTCCAACAACTATAAATATGAAAAACTTGTAACCTTCCCACCCACCATCAACACAAAGCTGTGGCAGGGAATGATCTACATCCTATGTGGAAACACTAAAAATAACTAGGAATTGATGTGACTGCACACTGGTTTTCACTGGACACCAGGTAGTGAGAGGGAGGACACATATAAACTCCAGGTCAGCCCCAGCCCCTCCCAGAAGGAACTCCAGCCATGGAACAGAAAGAGTACAAAGTGGTCAGCTGGTCTAAGAGGATGAGAAAGTGCTGAAAGAAGGTAGACAGGCAGTGATGGCAGCAGACCAGCAGACAGAGAAGCCCTGAGTCTTCACAGGGAATTGTCTGTGCAAGCCTGTGAGTAAGCCACTAAGGCTGGAAAAGAGCCACCAGGAGGACAGAAGGAATCATCCCATCACTCCCATAGACCCTGGCCAAAACAGAGCCAGGTAAATCCTCCCTGGTCCTAACCAACAAAACTTAAGGGCAAAACCTGAAAGGATCCAAGAGCTATATCCCAGAATGAAGCATGGAATATACACAGGAATAACAGCACCATCTCCCAATCAAAATCCAGCACCCCATCACAGGTCACACAGCCCACCGAGGCAGGGTATGGCCCAGCAAGGACGTGGATACCTGAGACACAGTGACAGATCAGGGCCACTAGCCAGGAATGACTGCACAGGCTCAGGAGGCAAAGGTATAGAAAAGGGAGGCACAATGTGTGAGATGAAAAGGGCACTGGATGGGATTAACAGCAGATTACATGGCACAGAAGAAAAGATAAGAAAATTGAAGAACTAGTAAAAAAGACTACCCAAAATGAAACGCTCAGAAAAAAGATGAAAATACCAAACAACCCAAGTGAGCTGTAGGATTTCAAGGAGACTGATGCACAGGTAACTAGAGTCCTGGTGTAGGGGTGAAGACAGAAAAATACTTGAAGAAATAATGGCTGACAAATTTCCAAATTTGATGGAAACTGTAAAATCCACAAACACTATCATCTCATCAACCCCAAGGACCAGAAATATAAAGAAAACTGCACCAAGGCATACCACAAAACTGTTTAAAACAAGGAATGCAGAGAAAATACTAAACTCAGCCTGAGGAAAAAGAATATTCCTTATAAAGAAGCAAACAGAATTACAGCAGGTTTCTCTGGTAAGCCTAGAGACAGTAGAGCAACCGCTTGGAAAACACAAAACAAAAAGCCAATTATCCAGAGTGCTACATGAAGTGACAACTACTCACAACAGAGGTAAAATACAGACTTCAAACATAAAAGAGCTAAAAGATTTTTATCACCAGCAGACCTGCATCACAAGATGTTAATAAAATCCTTGGGCAAACACAAATATATATATCAGGTGGAAATGTAGATTTATGAGGAGGAGGAAACAGCACCAGAAATGGTAACTATGTAAGTAAATATAAGACTTGTTTTTCTTTTATTATTTAAATCCCCTTAAAAGATAATTAACTGGAGATTCAATGCAACCCCTACCAAAATTCCAATGGCTTTTTTTTTGCACAAATAGAAATCCACATGGAATATGAATAGCTAAAACAAAACTGAAAAAGAACAAAGTAGGAGGCCTGAGATTTTTGACTGAAACTTATATGAGGCTCCAGTGGTCAAAACAGAGTGGAACTGACATTAAGAATAGACAATAGAAACCAATGGAACAGAAGAGTCCAGAAATAAATCCTCACCTACATGATCAATTGATTTTGAAAAGGGCACAAAGATAATTAAACGATGAAAGAATTTTTCAACAAATGGTGCTGAGACAAATGGAAATCCACATGCAAAATAATGAAGTTGGCTCATATATGTCATATACAACAGTTAACTCAAAATGGATCAAAGACCTAAATGTGACATCTAAAACAATGCCCAGAAGAAAACACATATATCTTCATGACCTTGTGAGCAAAGGGCTATTACACATGACACTAAAAGCATAAACAACGAAAGAAAAAAATAGATAAAGTGGACTTCAAAATTTTAAAACTCTGTGTATCAGAAGATACTATAAGTGAAAAGACAACTCATACATTAGAAGAAACTATTTTAAATATTATATCTGATAAGCTTCTACTACCTAGAACATATAAAGAATTCCTAAAATTCAATGATAAAATAATAAACAATCCAATTAAAAAAGGGACAAGAACTTGAATAGACATTTCTCAAAAAACATAAATAAATGGCCAAAAAGTACATGAAAAGATGTTCAATATTACTAGACATTAGGGAAATGCAAGTCAAAACCACAATGAGACAGCACCTCACACTCACAAGGATGGCCATAATTTTTTTTTTAAATGGAAGATAAGTGGTGGTGAAGATTTGGAAAAACTGGAAACCATACATGGGTGAAGCTGCTGTGGAAAGCAGAATGAAAGTACCTCACAAAGTTAAACATACAGTGACCATGTAATTCTGCAATCCCACTCCTAGGCACAGATTTAAGAGAAATAGAAATATACAGCCACACAAAAACTTGCTGTTTAAAAAAATGTTTGTGCCCTGGCTGGCCGTAGCTCAGTGGATTGAGCGCGGGCTGGAAACCAAAGTGTCGCAGGTTCGATTCCCAGTCAGGGTACATGCCTGGGTTGCAGGCCATGACCCCCAGCAACCGCACATTGATATTTCTCTCTCTCTCTCTTTCTCCTTCCCTTCCCTCTCTAAAAATAAATAAATAAAATCTTTTAAAAAATGTCTGTAATAGCCAAAAAGTAGAAACAATCCAAAATGTCCACCAACTGATCAATGGAAAAATAAAATGTTGTCTATCCATCAAATGGAATACTACTTGGTAATTAAAAGCAATGAAGCACCGATACATGACACAACATACATGAACTTTTAAAACATTCTGAAAAAAGACAGTCATGAAGGACCATATATTGTTGTATAATACCATTTACTATATATAAAATGTCCCAAACAGGCACATCTATAGAGACAGAAAATGGATTAGTGGTTGCCCTAAGCTAGAGATGGAGTTGGGAGGTTGGAGTCGGGAGGGGTTCAGGGTATCTAACATGGGTTGTGGTGACGGCTGCACAACTCTGTGAATGCACCAAAGGCCACTGAATTGAATACTTAAAATAAGGGAAATGTGTGGTATGTGAAGTATTGAAATAAGTAAAGCTGTTAAAATACAGCTGTTTTAAAATGTAAAGGACAGAAAAAGACAAACCATGCTAACACTCATCAAAAGAAGGCTGGGCCCTGGCTGGTGTGGCTCAGTTGTTTGGAGCACTGTTCCATGCACCAAAAGGTTGAGTTTGATTCCTGATCAGGGCGCATATGGAAGACAAACAACAAATTTTTCTCTCATATCAATGTTTCTCTCCCCCACCCTGCCTCCCTTTCTCCCTCCCTTCCATCACTTCTCTCTAAAATCAATAAACACTTTTTTACAAAGTTGGAATGGCTCTGTTAACATCAAATAAAGTAGATTTCACAGCAAAAAATACTATCACAGAAGTTCATTTCATAATAAGGTAATTAACTCACAAAGAAAACATAATAATTCTAAATGTTTGTGCACCTAATAACAGAGCTTAAAAATATGTGAGCAAAAACTGACAGAACTGGGAGAAGAAACAGACAAACCCACTAGCTAACTTGTCAATACCAGCAGCACATACAAGGATTGTCTAGAAAAAGTCCAGCCATTGTTAATATAATCAGAATGGTTTGCACCACATCAGTGTAACCTGGCAATCAAGGGGAGTGGACTGGAATGCACATGTGTGAAAATGACAACTTCACTGTACTAGTCAGTGGGGGAAGTAGACACCATTGAGTGAGCATGTGTACTGTGTAGCCACTGCACTCAAAATGACTAAGCGAGTAGAGCAATGAATCTGCATCGAATTTTGCATTAAGCTTGAACATTACTCCACAGAAGCTCTTCAGATGATTCAGAAGGCTGCAGCAACAGATAACTGGTGATTGGCAGCTTCATCACAACAACACACCCACTCATGCATCACATCTCCTATAGAGTTTTTTGGTGAAACATCAAATCACCCAGGTGACTCAGCCCCTTTACAGCCCAGATTTGGCATCCTGCCACTTTTGGCTTTTCCCAAAACTAAAATCACCTTTGAAAGGGAAGAGATTTCAGACCATAGATGAGATACAGGAAAGTATAACAGGGCAGCTAATGGCAACTGGGAGAACTGTGTGAGGTCCCAAGGTGCCTACTTTGAAGGGGGCTGAGAAGTCTGTCTTATGCACAATGTATCTTGTATCTTCTTCCATAAGTGTCTCTATTTTTCATATTACATGACTCAATACCTCCTGGAGAGACCTTGTACATACATTCTTTTAAGGGGCACATGGAATATTTACCCAGACAAACCAAATTCTGAGCCATTAGACATGTCTCAAACTTAAAAGAATTCAAGCCATAAAAAGTATGTACTCTGACCACAGAGAATTAAATGAGAAATCAATAACCAAAAGATATTTAGAAAATTCCCAAATATTTGGCAACTAAATAACAGATCTAACTCTTGGTCAAAGCAAAATCAAAAGGGAAACTAGAAAGTATTTTTAACTGAATGGAAATGAAATTAATATGGCACTCAGTGGGATGCCACTAAAGCAAGTACTCAGAAGGCCATTTGTAGCACTAAATGACTGTATCAGGAAAAAAATCCATCCAATCAAGAACCTCAGCTTCCATCTTAAAAGCTAGACTGAGGACTATGTGCAAAGCTCAAAGCAGAGTTAACAGCCCTCTGAGGTTGAGTCCTTTCAACAGATAAGAAGACTGACGTTTACAAGGCTGAAAAAGTCTGTGCCCTGTTCACATAGCTGCAAAGAGCCCCGTGCTCACCCCAGCTCACCATACTTGATTTTGTGCAGATAACCCTTCAGGCCTTCATCCAAATGCTCCATGGCCCTCCTCGAGACTAAGGGATTAAGGTCTTCAAGCCCTGCCTGATGGCTGCCAGGTTCCTCACCTCCATGGTCCAGATACCGCAAGTTCCCTTGTACTGAACAGAAAACCCCCAAACCCCACTGAAGCATGGTTTTAAACCCGCCATGCAGGCAGTGCATTCCTTAGGAGAGAGGTCTTTCTTGTTTTGTCTGGTCTTTAGGCCCAGATGGTGTCTTTTGAGAATTCAGCCAGTGTCAGTCAGGACTGTCTCTCTTTTCACTCACTTAGTCCCTCAACAAACACTGGATGGCATTGATGGTGGACTAGTACACATTGTCACGCCCTGCCTAAAACTCTATGAACTCTGATCCTCTGGTGATAGAAGTGTAATTGATCCAACCACTTAGGAAAACAGAGTCTACTAATGCTAAGGATATACCTGTGCTCTAGAAGTGCTTACAAATGTGCATGAGAAGACATGTTCATGGAAGCATTATTTACAGAACACCAAACCACAAGTTCCCAAGTACCTATCTGTCAACAGGGGAGGGAAAAGTTGTGATATAGCTACACGACAGAATACTACATAGAAATGAAAATGAGCGAATTACTGTTATACAGACAACAGAGAAGAATCTCACATAACGTTGAGTAAAAGACGCCAGACACAAAAGAGAATATACTGTGTGATTCCTCTTATATATATACAATTCCAAGAATAAGTAAAACTAACCTATGGTGGTGTAAGTCAGAGCAGTGGTGACCTTGGGCTGGGGAGGGTCAGTTCCTAGAAGGGCCCTCAAGAGGGAATTCTAGGTCTGGAGATGGTCTGATTCTTGATCTGGGTACTTATGTCAGTGTGTTAAGCTCATGAAAGTTTACACTTATGATTGAGGCTCTATAAGTTTTTCCTCAACAATTAAAAACAAACTAGATTTAGAGCAAATGAAACCCTAAGAAAATGAGGAAAAATAATGATCAGAGTAGAAATCAAAGAACTAGAATAAAATATACAGAAAAATCAATGATATCAAAATCAAGTTTTTTGAAAAGATCAATCAAATCAATAAACTTCTTACCCAAACTAATGAGGGGCATAAATTACCAATATCAGGAATGAAAGGTGATAGCAGTACAGATATTAAAAAGAGTAACAAGGGTATATCATGAACAGCTTTATACCAATAAATTTGATAACTTAGATAAAATGAACAAATTTCTTGAAAGACAAACTACTGAAGTCCACTCAAGAAAAAAACAGAGAGCCTGGAATTGAATGTGTAACTGTTAAAAACCTACAGAGAACATGCTGGGTCCAGATGGCTGTACTGGTGAATTGTATGAAACATTTAAGAAAGGAAGAAATCCAACCATACACAAACTCTTCCAGAAAACTGAAAAGGAAGAGATACGTTACAACTAATTTTGTGAGAACAGCATTAACCTATAAACCAAAACCAAAGACATCACACACACACACACACGGGAAACTAAAAACCAATATCCTAGAAAAACACAGATGTAAAAAAGTCTTCACAAAATTCTTTCAAATATAATCCACCAAAATATAAAAAGGATAAGGAATCATGATACAGTGGAACTTATCCAAAGAATGTAGGGTTGATTAACATTAGGGAAAAAAGCAATTGTGATTCAATATATAAACAAAAAGGAAAATTCATATGATCTCAAAATATGCAGAAAACAATCTGACAAAATTCAACATCCATTCCTGATACTCTCAGCAAACAGAAAGGAGCTTCCTCAACATGATAAAGGGCATCTTTCAAATACCTTACAGCTAACATTATTTAATGGTGAAAAACTGAGCCTTCCCACTTCTGCTCAACATCATACTGGAGTTCCCAGCCTAAAGTGCAATGAAGCAAGAAAAATCAAAGTGATCCAGATTGGGAAGGAAGAAGTAAAATTGCCATGCGATGTGTTTTAATCACGCATCACTCAGTCTATACATAGAAAATCCAAAGGAATCTATTTTATAAAGGAGCCAATAGAACTAATAAGTGACTTCAGCTAGGTTACAAGATACAAGATCAATATACGAAAATCAAACTTATTTCAATGCACTAGGAATACACTATCAGAAAGTGAAAAAAATTAATGCTATTTATAAGAGCATCAAAAATATTAAATGTTTATATTTACATCTGACAGAAGATATACAAGACCTACCCCCTAAATGTCACAAAATATTGCTGGAAGAAATTAAATAAATGGAGAGACACATCACACATAGCTTATACCTGGTTCATGGGCCAGAAGACTCAATATTGCTAAGATGGTGCTTCTTTGCAAATTGATCTTTCAATTCATCACAATGCCAATTTCTCAATAGAAATAGACCATCTGATTCTAAAATTCATATGGAAATTCAAAGGACTTAGAATAATCAAAATGACTGAAAAAAAAAGTAGCAAGACTAACACTACCTGATTTCAATATCTATAAAGCTATAGTAAGACAGTATAGTATCAGCATAAAGATAGATAAATAGATCTGATCAGAATAGAAAATCCAGAAACAGACCTACACATATCGCCAACTAATTCGACAGATACAAGGCAATTTGCTGGAAACAGTATACCTTCCCATACCTTGGAGCATATATGAAAATAATTAAAAAGGAATCAAAGATTTAAACATTAAAAGTATAATACTTCTAGGGGAAAACAAGAGAAAATATTTGTGACCTTGGACAAGACCCAAAAGGAAAAATTGGTAATTTGGACTTCAAAACTAAGATGAAAGACAAGTTAAGAGAATAAAAGGACAAGTTTTAGACTAGGATAAAGTCTTTGCAAATCACATATATGATAAGGGACTTGTATCTATAATACAAGAACTCTCAAAACTCTAAGAAAAACAACCCATCCCTGACTGGGTGGCTCAGTTGGTTGGGTGCTCGCCTGTGAAGCGAAAGGTCACTGGTTCCATCCTCAGTCATGGCACTGGCCTGGCTTGTGGGTTTGGTCCAAGGAGACAACCAGTTTCTTTCTTGCATTGATGTTTTCTCCTCCTCTTTCTCCTTCCCTTCTTCCCCCTCTCTAAAAATAAAGCTTTACTAAAAAAGAAAAAAATGGGCAAAAAACCCCTGAACAGATACTTCATCCAAGATGTATGTATGGAAAAGGATAACATGAAAAGATGCTCAACATTGGAAAATGACCACTACAATGAGATACTACCACATACCTACTAGAATGTTGAAAATTGAAATGCTTGACCCTACCAAGTGTTGGCATGAGGTGGAGCAATTGGGACATGCTGCTGGTGGGGAATGTAAAATGATACAACAGTCAGGAAAACAATTTGGCAGATTCTTGAAATTTAAGTATGTATGTGATATATAACATAGCCAACCACCCCATAGTATTCACCCAAGAAAAAATGAAAGCACATATCCATATAAAGACTCACAGAACAAAACAAAACTGAAAACAACCCAATGTCCACCAATAGGAAAATGGACTTTTTAAAAAAAGCATGGGACAGCCATACTATAAAATACTACAGGCACACTTCATTTCATTGTACTTTGCTTTAGTGTGCTTCACAGATGTGTGTTTTTTTACAAACTGAAGACCCTCCATCAGCTAAAAGACGACAACTCGCTTTATATACCCACTTTATTTCGGTGGTCTGGAACTGAACCCTAAATACTTCTGAGGTATGCCTGTACTCAGCAATCAAAAGGGAGGAGCTACTGATGACCACATAAATACAGATTAATCTCAAATTATGCTTAGTGGAAAGCCAAACCAAAAAAAAAAAAAAAATCAACCACCAGTACATGCTGTATGATTTTATTTGTATAAAAACTAGAAAATACAAATAAATATGTACTGAGCTCTCCTGGAGAGGAAGAGGGAAGAGATTACAAATGCATCTAGGGAACACATGGGGTGATAGACACCTTCATCATCTCTATTATGTTGGCGATCTCATGATCAAATGGAATACTTTAAATATATTCAATTTACTGCATTTCAATTCTACTTCAATAAAGCTGTCTAAAACAACTCGAATGTTTTTGAAGCATCCTACCCCCAACCTGAAGAATGTGAACCTAGGAGCCCCATCCTTGTGTTCACTACTCCAATCACAGGCCAGGAGGCTGAAAGTCAGGTGGAAACTGTGCCCCTGGTCACTCAGCCCACCTGTCTGAAAAATTTCTGACCAAGGCATCCTCATTCCCACCTCACACCATCCTGTGTGACCTTGAGTCCATCTCAAAACCTGCCTACCCATCCTCAGAAGCACTCAGAGAAATGACATCCTCCATATGATGGGCAGAGAGCCTCCAGATGGGGATCCAGCCTGGGCCCTGGCCCTCTAGTCCTGCCCAAAAACTTCCCCAGATGCTCTGGCAAAGAAAGGCAACACCTACTGAAATACAGCACACCGGCCTTGGCTTCAACAGGTGGTGGCAATGTCTCTGTGATGTTCCCCACCCCCCACCCCCGGAGCTGCCCTGGCTATGGGCAGGCTGAATGCTCCTAGCCTATACCCTACCCACTGCTCTGAAGCTGCACAGACCAGGCAAGCCCTAACACCACCCAGTGAGCCCAGGTGTGAGGTCACGGCTGGCTCCCCTTCAAGTTCATCCACACAGAGGTGGACACTGTGCAGAGGTCCAGGCTGAATGAACCCCAAATCTCAGAGAAGGCTCCAGCAATGCAGCGTGGTATAATAGGAGCAGCTGCCTCTGGGAGAACCCAAGGTGGGTGACACAGCCTGGACAAGATGCCAAGGGCAGTGGGGCCCAGTACTCAGGGTTCCCACAGAGCAGGACACAGCAGGAGTGGAGTAGGCATGGGGGCCCTGGGCTATGGTTCCAACTAGAGATGTACTGAGCTGGAGACAACAGAGTTAGCAACTGAGACCACTGATGAGGGCAAGGGCTTGATGTGGATGAAGCTGTCATGAGGATATTCTTGCAGCACATCAAATCTCTGCTCCCCCAGTGGCTGGGCAGCACTCCCCGCCTTCGCCTCCACTCCCACCTCCAGAGGAACCCACACTTCTTCAGCCAGCGCTTCTGACCATCACTGACAAGCCAAAACACACGCCCCTCCACCATGACCACCAGGGAAGGGGTTAACAAGCACATCATACCAAGCCCAAGGCCCCACCAGACACTCAAGCCACTACAGCCACGATTAGGCTGAGATCCAGAGACAGAAGCAGATATAGAAGCAAAGATAAACAATTATAGGGAATGGGTATCTGTCTACCACCTGAGGAGAAGCACTCCTAGATCAGAGGTCAGCACACTGCAGCCCTCTGGATATGTCTGGCACAAGCCTGGTTCTGCATGTAGTCTGCTGTAATACAACTAAATGAGAAAGTTGATGCAGGCTAATGTGACACTGGGACCACTGGCTAGAGTCCATGCACACAAGAACTGGAGCTGAGTGAGGGCTGTTGGTTCTCAGGCCCAAACCAGGGTCAGCCAGCCACCTGATGGAGACTAAGAACCTGGTGTCCACAAGGAATATGTGGGCTTTCCAAGCAAAAGGCCCCATTTGCCTCTTCCTCACCACGTGTTTCAGGGCAAAGGCCTCCTGAGGCAAGATAGTCCCTTTGTAGTGGTTCTGGCCCTAGGTCCCACCCCAATACTAAGGGAGGAGCCAGAATGCCCCTCTGGATGGGGTGCCCAGGGCAAGGACAAGGATGGGAGGGTAGAAACAGGGAGACAAACAGGAAGAGACCCTAAGCAGCTCCATACTCTTGGTACCAAAATCTATATTGGTCATGGTTCCCCAGAGAAACAGAACCAAGAGGACATGGAGATACCTACATATAAACATATATATCTTGTAGCTCCAATGCACAAGGACAGGACATGGGTGTCCCAGCTGAAGAAGAGACAGAACTCTGCCTTTTGTTCAATTTGGGCCCCAACAGAGTGGACGATGTCACCCACACAGGGAGGCATCTCCTGAATCAAATGCTGGTCTCTTCCAGAACCACCTTCAGACACACCCAGAATGATGCTTCACTAACTGGCTGGGCTCCCTCAATCCAGCCAAATGGACACACAGAATTAACCACTGTGCACGAGTAGGATCGGTCTTAACAACTCTCAGCTCCGTTGCTGTGGTTGAAAGCAGCCACTGACGTGCAAGACTGAGTAAAACATTCTTCACAAGACCAGACTGAGGGCCAGATATGGACTGCGGGGGCCAGCACCTCAACAACATGTGGCATCCACCTCCTGTGGTTCACTACAGAAAAATTAAATGTGTGCTGGAAGGACGCATGCCTAAGCCAACTGCAGAGGCAGAAATGCATATCGGGTCAGAACCTAGAAGGATGGGGCTGCTTCAGGTGGAGTTATGAGTGTGGCCAAACCATATGCCTGAGCCCTGGACAAGAAGCCCCTTTCCTCCTTGGTTGTGGCAGACCCCAGCACCCAGCAGGCAGAAGAGCAGGTATGAAACACAATGGCACCTACTGCCAGGAACCCATCCTGACCATGAGCCAGGCAGGTTCCTCCCACTCAGTGTGCCTGGCTATACACTGGGTGTGTGTGTGTAGAATGCCCAGTGCTGAGGCAGCTATATGGACCCAGGTGCACAGGTGAAACAAGCCATGTCTGGCCTAGTTATGAAGTATGCCAGGGCTTGAAGAGCAACCCTGTGAGTTCTGTCCCTGAACCTATGCAGGCCAGACCCTTTGGTCCCCATGGAGTGGTGTGTCTGCTCTTCAGTGGCCTTGCTCAAGAGAATGGCTTTGGGGCATCTCTGCAATGAGCATCAGTCACCAGTCCCAGCTCACAGAGCTAACACTTAGTCTGACACAACGACTCTAGGCCTACAAATACCATACTTTGTGGTGTATAATGTGCTCCTGTGTATAATGCACACCCATGTTTTTGGCCCAAACTTTCAGGAAAAAAAAATCTTTCATTTCAATTTTTTAATTCAATTTTTTATTTATATATAAGACCAATTATTATATTCCAGGGTATTATTTACTAGGCCAAAGCCTGGAATCCTGGGGACCTACCAAATGAACAGAATCACTGCCACCTTGACTTACCAACAGTCTTGACTACTGATCAATCACTATCAGCACCACAGCCTCTCTATCCCCCAACCAGAGTGAGGAGGCCCTGAAGTGTCCAGTACTGCTCTGCCAGTTCAAAGTGGTATCCCTACCAGATCCTTGCCCTCAGGAGCAGATTCTCAAGAGCAAGTGTGCACTACCTTGGGCAGGACAGTGGCCTAGGCAATGCTAGGCCATCTGGCAGCTGGTGGGAGGGAGGGAGGGCTCACTCCATGTAGTCACCATCTGCTGGCACACTTATACCCAATGGACCTGCTGCCAGCCCCACCTAACTAGCTGAAGCTGTAATTCACTGCTTCTATCCTGAGGGAGGGAAGAGCATGGAACTAGGCAAGGAAGAGGAAAAAGCAACTCAAGCCCCTTGCTGGCCTGACAGTCTGTGCTCAACAGATGCTGAGGGACTGAGGGATTCTCCCCAAGCCACAGGGCTTCACCATTCACTAAAGGCACAGGCAGATCTGGCAACTCTGAGGGCTGGAAAGAACACATAGTATGGTGGGGGTTACCTGTCACATGGCCACACTCGGACATTTCTGTGTGGCCAACTCCCTCTACAAGAGCCTGTCAGCCCTGCAAAACCCCATTTCCACAAAAGACTCATCACACTCAAGAAGGGGATCACACCTGTGAAGTAGATACAGATACAAGGTCAACGACATTACTATGAAGTAAAGATTTTATACCATTAAGAGATTCAAGTCTTTGATTAAACCTATTACCACTGAATTCACTGGCCCAAACAGCTTAGTAGAAAATACTTAGTAATCGCACACATTCAAGAATGTGTCAACTAGAGATTTGGCATTTAACAATTGCAATCATTTAGCAATACACAAATAAATCAGAATTAGCATCAACACAACACAGAGAAGATTAACAGCAGGATGAAGGGCACAGGCTTCTTTTCCAGACAGAGATTTTCCCTAAGGAAATGATATCATGATAGAATGGAATAACATCACAATACTATAAAAAGGGAAGAAAATCCACGCATATTAGAAAATAAAAATATATATTTAAAAGTTTTCTGTACATCTAAAACTGTCCTTTAAAAAAAAAAGCTACTAAAAAATATATTAGCATGCACCCAAACACATGGAAATTGATCGCTTCAATGTCTGTATCAGAGACATGGTATGCAGAACAAAACAACAGGAAGTCGAATAAACAAAGGATAGAAACACTGCACATCAGAAAGTGAGAATCACTGCCGAGGTGGTACTGTGCTCAGGGAGGGGTTGCACTAAAAATACACATTAAAGATAAAGAAATACAGAAACTGAACAAAGTAACAAGTCTCACAAAGGGGAATTGACATAACAAAACCCCAAACACTAAAGAAAAAAGCTAAAGCAACTAAGTTAGTATATTTTCTCAACCTGTGCAAAGTACAGGTCACCAAACCAAGGATGGTAGAACCAGAGCTTCTGTCTACTGCCACATCCACTCACAGGAGGAGACAAAACAGAGGAAAGGGAGGGAGGACGGTAGTTCCGGCTCAATCAGAGGAAAGGGAGGGAGGACGGTAGTTCCGGCTCAATCAGAGGAAAGGGAGGGAGGACGGTAGTTCCGGCTCAATCGACATGCCAGAACTCCTTCAGGAGGTCCACAAATCCTCCTTTCAAAGTGGGGCTCTTGAACATCCACCGTGTCCATGCACACAAAACCTCAGGTCACACTTCAGCAAACAGAAGCAACAATCCACCTTGAGAATCATTCATGTGCCCCAGAAACACAAAACCAGTGGTACCCATTCAACTTAAAAATTGAGTTGTAGGGGAGCAAGAACCCCTTCACCAGTGACACTAGCACTTTGCTTCTCTTATTACCAAACACTACCCCATTGTATGAATGGACCACATTTTCCATCCATCTGTTAAATGTACATAGCAATTTCCACTTTGGGGCTGTTATGAATAATGCTGCTGTGAACACTTACATATGTACATTTTTGTGTGGACACATGTTTTCAGTTCTCTTGGACATATACACAGGAGTAAATACCTGGTTCTTACGTGGCAACTCTATGTTTAACACTTTGAAGAACCAACAGACTATTTGCCAAAGCAGGCATGCCATTTTTCATTCCACCAGCAAAGTGTGAGTTTTGATTTCTTCACTTCCTTATCAACATTTGTTATTGTCTATCTTTTGATTTTAGCCATCCCAGTGGGTGTGAGGTCTCCTCCCATTTAAAAAAAAATTAGTATTAGTAATAATAATGGCTACCACTTTTGCCATTATCTGTAATTATATTATTTCACTTAATGCCTATCTCAAAGTTGTCTGGAAAACTGACATTCCCATTTTATGGACAAAGAAGCTAATGCTCCAAAAGGCCAAGGCATCAGCTATTTCAGGTAGAGGCACATGTGGAACTCTGGGCCATCTAGACCCCTCACCCCAGCTCCTTCCACTGCACTAGTGTCAGAAATACTGGCAAGGGGGGGTGGGGAGAGGAGCTATACTCAGAGTAAACAAAGAAGTCTGACATGTCAGTAAGGAAAAGGAAGACACCCCATAGAAAAACTAGCCAAGGTCCTGAACAGTCCCTTCACAAGAGTCTCCAAGTAGGGAAATGCAAATTAGAACCAGGATGGCAACTAAGACAATATCAGAAAGGCTGGAATTTAACACAGAAAGTATTGGTTTGGGTGGGGAGGAGGGTGAGAGCCAGGAGTACCCACACTGCTAATGCAACTACCCTGGAAACTACCTATCCTCCATTCACCTGACAGCCCCACCCGGGTGCCATCCACACACATGCTTACAGTGGCAGAGTCCAGCAACCCAAACCTTAGATAAGAAAGCATAGTAAGTCTATACAAGAACCCTACCAGCAACAAATGCCAACAATCTGCAAATTCAGGCAACAGCATCTCATGACACAATAAGGTGAGTAAACACACAAAACCCATGCCGTGGGACTGCCTACAGTAAATCAAAAATAGGAAAATTCAGAGCCAGAACCATTAACCCTGGACAAAGACAGGGACCAGTCACTGGGAAGCTGACAACATGCCACTGTTCCATCTGTGGGGCTATGTGGGGCCATCAAGCTGTACATTATGATCTGTATACTTTCTGTATTTATCTTATAATACAAAAAAAAAACTCATTTTAATAAAAAAGGAGTACAATACGACAATCTTCAAAACTATTAAAAATAGGGTTTAAAAATAAACAGTAAATTATATCTCAATAAAAAAGTAAATAAATAAAATGCTTTCTAAAACTAAATATTGAAATAGAAGCAAACCATTAAAAATGACATAATATCTGAACTGCTATCCAAATGCACAACGCCAGGAGACAAGACACTCTGGGACTGGCTGTGAGATAAAAACAGGCAGCAGAACAGCAAGTGTGACCAGAAATGGTGTGCACATGCAATTTAAGTCTGTGCATTTCCCTGCATGTAATTATAGCTAAAAGATCAATGAAACCCAAACCAATGTACCTCTAGCCTGAATATACCCCAGGAAACCCAATCACTCCTTACTGATGAGACAGATGAGGCATCAGAAACAAGATGAAAGATAAACTTCCCATAAATGCACTTCAGCAAATATGCAATACAAGAACACAAGGTCCTTCCCTGGCCAGTGTGGCTCAGTTGGTTGGAGTGTCATCCCACAACACAAAAGGTCACGGGTTCAATTCCTGGTCAGGGCACATGCCTGGTTGTGCATTTGGCCCCTGGTTGGGGTATGTGAGGGAAGCAAACAATAGATGTTTCTTTCCCTCTTTCCCCCTCCCTTCTCCTCTCTATAAAGCATGTCCTCAGGTGAGGACACACACACACACACACACACACACACAAGAATGCAAAGTCCAGTCAGCAGGAAGCAGGACAAGAAACAAACTGTAGGTCCACTGTGGTCCATATGCTTCCCATCACCCACACAGGAACACAGCTTTGCTGGCAACGGGGGAGAAACAAGTTACACCCCTACAAGGCACCTGCACAAACAGGTTGGAGGAGAGGGGCATGAGAAGGGTTGGAGCCCCCAATCAATGAGGAAACACTCAGGATAGCTGTCCTAAAGAAGGCCCCATGGGAAACCCTGCAGCACCCAGAAGCAAAGCAGCTCCAAGGCCCAGCCAGCAGCCCTGCTCAGCTGGACCAGCTCTGCTCTCTGCTCCCAAGCCCCCACCAGGCCCTCTGTACCCTACCAGCTCTAAGGGATCTAGCGAGAAGATGAACAGCTGGGAGAGGCCTGAGAGGGCAGGCAATAACCCAGGCCTATGCACTTCACAGTTCTAGGTGAGCACATTAACTTCTCTCTTGGGAGGGATCTCCTTTCACAGGTGAGAAACTGAACTCTGAGAACAAACAAATCCATATCGTTTCCCAGTGGACCCACCAGAAAAGACAGGAAAGAGGCGGAAGACTTTGTTGAAAGCCCCACTGCTAAGCTGTCTGAGCCTCAGAATTACCCAGGGATTCAGAAATATCTGTTCCCAGGTGCAGGCATACCTGCCAGTTGGCCCTTCCCAGTCTTGGGGTCTGGGGTCTGCAATCTGGCTTACTGGGACAGTGCCTGTTAATACTCAGGTCTGGCTAAAGCCAGACCTACTTCACACAGATTTATGGGGATTTTCTCCCTCCTGGCATTCAGCCCTGCCACCCCCAGGTTCTGGGTAACTGAAGGGGCAGAGCACAAGAAGAGGCTGGCCTTTTTTTCCCAGAGAACCAGGGTGGCTGTCTGTGTCTCCATTCTGGACAAGAGGAGATGGGCTCACCTCATTGGAATTGCCAAAAAAGGTGAAAGTTCAGGCCCACACAGAGCCTCACACATGGGTGTTGTTACTGTGATCCTGAGAGTCAGACACTGGAAACCCTGACGTCCACCAAAGGGAGGCACTGGTGACTCAGACACAGTGCTCAAAGAAAACTAAGCACCAACATGTGCAACTCTGTTGCCTCTCAGAAAAGCCAGACACACAAGTCACCTGGGAGCAGCCCTCAACACAGAAGACTAGAACAGAGACCAATTGCCATATCGAGGCCCGATCCCCAGGGGGAGAGAGAACTGGAAGGCTCATTAGGATGACCCTTATTGAGTGGGGCCTGAGAGCGGCAAAGCCCAACACCCAGATACATAGTGTGGGCCAGAGTAGCTTCTCACACAGGGAGGAGCACAAGCACTGGTACACCTGTGTACCAGTATACTGGTACTGTGTACTGGGGCACCCCATGTCTGGCACTGAGTCTGTGCCCCCTCAGTGGGTTGCCTGTTGGAGCTGTAAGCCCATACCTGGCAAGTGACAGGAGCTCAATAAATACCTGTGGACAAAATGAAGGACAAGGGAGGATGTAGGGACACTGCAGGGGGTTGACAGGCCCACACCACAAGTGGACAATGGAAACAACAGGTGTGTTTCCAGGTCTGCTGGGGAGGCTGGGGGTATGCAGGTTCTGGGGGAGAGGCACTGCAGATGTCTCCTCTTTACTGTTCCTCCTAGCCAGCAGGGGACACATTCCCAGTGACTCAGAGGCAGAAAGGCCCCCAGCCTCTCCTCTCTAGCTGGGTCTACCATCTGCTCATACACACCTCCAGGAAGAACCCTTCTCCAGGACCAGCTCAGGGCAGCTGGTGACCCTGACCTAGCCAGGTGATGCAGATACAGAGGCAGGACTTCCCAACAGCACATAGACAAGGGCTGGGGGCATTTCTAGGCCCCCGATGGGCAGACAAATGCAGAGTGACACTCCACCACACGGGCAGGGAATCTTCAGATCCCAAGGTAAGCTGCACAGACAGGATAGGATAGGGCTCCCAAATTCATTTTTCCCCTGGGCTCCTTCCAGAAGCTCGAACACTCACAACTCCTTCATCCTGCCCGTGGCTGACCCTGGGACTGATTTGATCCATCTGGGCATAGGTAGTGGGGGGTGGGGGAGGCTTTGGAATTCCTGAAAGCTTACCAGGAATCCTGAAAGCTTACCAGGTGATCCTGAACTGCAGAAAATGCAGTATCACACTGGCTTTACAGGTGCTTCCACTGGAACCCAAGTCAGCCGAAAAACCAGAGCCAGGTTCTCATAGACTTGCCAACTTATCCAAAGGACCCCCCATAACCACTCCAGGAGAGACCTCAGCTTACCACCCTCAGCCTGCTCTTCCCATCCAATCCTACCCGGTGAGAAGCTCCAAGAAGGACCCTCTCAGATCTACTCTTTCCTTCAGGTGGTGGTGGGCATGGCCACAAGCACCTGGGCATGTTTAGAGGCATCCTAGAAAAGCCTGGCTACTGAGGTAGGTGTGATTATTATCAGTGAAGGGTCAGTTAAAGCCCTGAGTCTGCCCCTAACTGAGCCAGGATGGCAGCCGTGGGGTAGGTTCTGGACCAAAGATGCCTGTCAATCTAGCCTGGGGAAAGAAGGGATTGGTTGGGAGGTGGATGAACCCAGAGTGCACGAAAGTTTGGGAAGTTGATTAGTCCCATACCCAAGCTAATGTAAGTCCAGGGGAACAAAGGAATGTTCTCCTGCTCTTGCTCATGACCTGGACTCACACAGTGTACTCACCTGTATTCTCCACGGGCTACGCAGCCCACGGCCTTTAGGAAGAAGCGTCTATTACTCTCTCGCCCACCTAGTGATTCAGGGCCAGTGCATTTGTGCGCTCTCTTGTCCAGGAGTACACGACCTGGCATCCCTAGCAGCCACATGGCCCATGGACTCCAGGAGGAAGCCTAAAACAGAGAGCAGCTGGGAACAAGCTAAGCTACAGGGATGACCAGTTAGCAGATGCCTGCAGGCTCCAAAGGACTGTATTTTAAATTGGAATAGGAACTCTGGACACTGCCTTTTGTTTTGGTCTTGCTAAGGAGATGATCTTTGAGACACAGTTCACCATTCTCCCAAGTAGTGCAGCTGAGCACCAGCACCTGCCTCATGAGTTTGGCTTTTGTGGCAGCAAGCAGATAAACCCCCTTTTTGTTTGGTAACAGTCTCACTGGATCTTCACAACAGCCCAGTAAAGTAGAAACTTTCATCACTTACATTTCACAAGTGAGCAAGCCAAGGCTCAGCAATGTCAGATAAATTTGCCTGATTGGCACCATAGGACTTCTCATTCCAAAAACCACATTTCTTCTTCCCAGAGCTGAGGAGATCCTGGGAAGGGTGGAGTGTGCTAGAGAAAGAGTGGGTCAGGGGTGGAGCTGGACCCCAACAAGTCTCGACAGCCTCATATGGCAGGAGGGCAAGAAGGAACCCGGGAAGCTGATCAGGTCCCTGCAGAAGTGGGCAAACTCCTCCTGAAAATGGGAGGCAGGTGTGGCAGGACAGAGGCTGTGGGCACAACTGCACACATCCTACCTAACAGCCCTCATCCATCAGACCAGTGTGCCAAAGGCCCACACCCATCCCAGTCGCTAAAGGGTCACATGTGTAATATCTGTCCTCTCCACTAGCCCACCCTTCCCACGGTATAGCTTCCAGACTTAAGTTTTCCCTCAGAGCACCTACACACTGGCTGTGAGAGTCAAAAAATGGGCTGTGGTGGTTGTTACCACCCCCACCATGTCTGTCCCATATGCCCACATCTGTCCCATTGCCTACTGCTCACCCCAGCTGCCCTGGGCAGTGTCCAAACACTAAGCTGCTTTTAGAAAATTGGCATCCACTGTTGGGCAGGAGGGATTTAGCTAGAATTGGGTGCTATTTAGAAAAGATTACACCCTAATTGCCTCAGTGTCAACAGACAGGTTTCTAGCCAGCTGAGCTCCATGGCTGGTGGCAGTCTCCACAGATCCTGGCTCTTCCACCCAGGGACACAGAGGACAATCCTGGAGCCTGGGGACAAGTCACCATCTTCCACAGCAGCTGGCTGCCTGACATAAACCTGTACTCAACAGTGTGCAGTCAGGGCAGGAGGAGCAGCTGTCCAGCTCCTGTTTGTCCCAGGCCTCAGAGGATGTCTAGGGCAAAGTAGCTGGGGTTGTGTGGGGCGGGGAACACCAGGAGAGCAGCCAAGTTGGAGTGGCCGGGTTTTCTCACTTAATCTCTAGTCTCAGCACATTTCCTCAAGTTATTAGTTCATTTTAGGAAGGGACAACCAGCAAACTTCAAGATTAACAAGTCCCCAAAGACTCTTAACTCAGGTCACGTCCTTGAAGGACTCAGGCAGGGCTCTCTGGCCTCAGGATGACAATTGGAGCCTGTGGGGAAGGCAGGTGGGGCTGCAATGATCATTAGATGATCATGAGCCTCAAGAGGCTCTATAAGGTAGATGCACCTCTCAGCAGCTGCAGCCAAGGAGAAAGGGTCTCAGGGACTGAGTGTGTCCCACATTTGGCACTCTGTCACAGTCACCCTGGCAGTGTCAGTCTCAGGTGCTCTGAGGAACTGATTAAGTATCACCTGCCATAAAGGGCTCCCACACCCTGAGAAAATGAGGATTTTCATTTGTGAAAATGAAAAGAGCTGTGCTGACTGTGCTGACTGTGCTGACTGTGAAAAGAGGCAAAAAACTGAGGCTCAGGGAATGATAGCCAGGATCCTGAACTAAACCCAAATGTCTAGTCTCCCAGCCTTAACCATCTGCCCCAAACACATGGAAGTTGCTGGGGGGAGGGGGGGGGGGGGTTAGGCCTGCAGGATCCCTCCTGCGCCACCTGTGACACATCCATACGTTCACACATGGTCCACTCCATTATAGCATGGGCATGAGGGCCCAGGGCCCACCACTCCTGCCTCATCCTGGACACCATCCATGGAGACTGGCTAGGGCAATTTAGCAGCCCAATCGCAACAGCATCAACTTTGCAGTAGCCATCATGCAAATCACAGACAAGGAAAGTTTGATGTCAGGACCTGACCCACCACTCTACATGTTTGGCCCAGGTATGGTCCCTCTCTGTGCCTTGCTACACCATCTGGATCCTGAAAACATGGTGGCATTCCAGACTTTAGCTAGCATGGTAGGGCATGCCACAGTGGAGGTGAGACACTGATGCCAAAACAGCATGGGGGGAAAGTGGTGTGCACCACCTGTATAAATCTGATAGTGGGTTCATGCAGAGCTGGCCTGAAGCCAGGAAAGAGGAGGAGCAGGAATGGGTACAGGCTTGGCTGGTATCTAGTACTAAAGAAGGGGCCAGACCCAGAAAGGTGCTCCTGGAGCATTGTGGGCACCTGAAATGACAGCAGAGGCAACTGCAACCCAAACAGGGGGCCTTGGTCATGCTTTTGGAGGGACCTAGCAGCCAGCCCCTACCCGTGGGGCAAGCAGCCAATGAACCTCCAAGCAGGACTCAATCTCAGGTCTCACCAGTAGCTGCCACCACATCCCTCCCTTAACTGCTGCCAGAGTCAAATGCACAAGGTAGTAAGCTAAGTGGCTTGCTAGTAGCTCACCAGAAGTAGTCAACACTGACTGAGCTAAGCCAAAATGGAAGGTCCCATGGACCACCTTAACAGACATGGAGAAGAGAAGCCTCACACTTTTTCTCTGTTGAGAATCTGACCAACTCTACTTGTGATTTTTCTTTTTAGCCATGTGCATTCTACTATTTTTTTGGTAAGATTTAAAAAGGGGTGGGCATTATCAATTGACAGTAACTAGGACCAACCCTGAAGTTTTGGGCCACAGACCCAAGGCAGGTGTGCAGTCACACAGTAAAAACCACAAGGCTGATGAGAAAGATTCGTCAATGACACAAGAAAAAGATACAAAATCAACAATATACAATCAATACAGCAGGGTACTGGCAAGAGGACAATCGCACAGATCAATAGGATACAAAGTGGGGTCAAGGGCCAGGAGCAGACCCACACACATAAAGCCAACTGATTACTGACAAAGAAGCAAAAGTAATTTCATAGAAAAAGTATACCCTCTACAATAAATGGTATTAGATATTTGGAAGCAAAAAAGTGAATCTGGACAGACCTTAAACCTTTAACAAAAACTACTCAAAACGAAATATAGACCTAAATGTGAAATGCAAAATTATAATACTTCTAAATAAAAACATAGGAAAACTATCTGTGACCTTGAGTTTGGTGATGAAAATCTTAAAACCAAAACCATGATATGCACAATGGTATTAAAATGAAAAATTCTGCTCTCTGAAAGGCACTGTTAAGAGAATGAAAAGACAAGCCAAGAAAACATTTGCAAAGTAAAACTTGTATCCAAAATAGATAAGAACTCAACAATAAGAAAACAAACAACTCAATTTTAAAATTATCAGAAGATCAAAACAGACACCTCACCAAAGATATGCAGACAGCAAGTAAACACATAAAAAGATGCCCAATATCACATGTTATAAGGGAAACACAAATTAAAACAAGATAGTGACACTTTGCCTCCTTGCACAACCAAAAGAAGGACAACAAATTTAAAAACAAAGAATAACCAGAACTGCCAGAAAATCAAACTATACGGAAGTATGACAACCAAAGATTAAAGAAGACATACATTCATTCAGGCTGGTAGGAGATTCGGAGACAGGAAGCCAGAGTGGACAGGACTCGTGGCAAGGCTGCAGCTGGAGGATGGAGTGGTCCCACACTGGCATGCAGATAAACTGAGAGAAACAACTGGGGAGTGAGACACACCACACAACCTAGGTTTTCAGCACAGGGAAATAAAACCTCAAACCTCTGGCTGTAAAAATCTGGGAGGGTTGCAGCAGTGGGAGAAACTCCCAGACTCACAGGGGAGTTCCTTGGAGAGACCCACAGGATCCTGAAACGTGCACCAGCCCGCCAACCTGGTAATCAGCACCAGAAGGGCCCAATTTGCTTGTGGGTAGCAGGGGAAGTGACTGAAAGCTGACAGAGAGCCAAGCAAGATGCACTGTTCTCTCTCTGACCCCCACCCCACATATGCAGAGAAGTGACTTGCCCCACCCTGGCAAATACCTAAGGCTCCGCTCCTAAGAATGTAACAGGCACACTGAGACAAAAAAAAAAAAAGGCCCAAATGAAAGAACAGATGAAAGTTCCACAAATAGAACAAAGCAATAAAGAGGTAGCCAACCTATAAGATGCAGAGTTCAAAACACTGGTAAGCAGGATGCTCACAGAAATGGTATAGTATGGTTGCAAAATAGAGGAAAAAGTGAAGGCTATGCAAAATAAAATGAAGAGAAATGTACTCAGAACCAACAGTAAAGGGAAGGAAACCAGGACTCAAATCAAGGGTTTGGAGCAGAAGGAAGAAATAAACATTCAGCCAGAACAGAATGAAGAAACAAGAATTCCAAAAAATGAGGTGATGTTCAGGAACCACCAGGACTTTAAACATTCCAACATCCTAATCATAAGGGTGCCAAAGGAGAAGAGGAAAAGCAAGAAATGGAAAACTTAGTTGAAAACATTATGAAGAACTTCCCCAATTTGGCAAAGGAAATAGACTTCCAGGAAGTCCACAAAGCTGAGCGTCCCAAAGAAGTTGAACCCAAGGAAGCATACACCAAGGCACATCATAATTACATTACCCAAGATCACAGATAAGGAGAGAATCTTAAAAGTAGCAAAAGAAAAGGAGACAGTTACCTACAAAGGAGTTACCATTTCTCAAAAGAAACCTTGTAGGCAAGAAGGGCCTAGAAAAGTAATATTCAAAGTCATGAAAGGCAAGGACCTACATCCAAGGTTACTCTATCCAGCAAAGCTACCATTTAGAATGGAAAGGCAGATAAAGTGCTTCCCAGATAAGGTCAAGTTAAAGGAGTTCACCATGACCAAGCCCTTATTATATGACATGTTAAAGAGACTTACCTAAGAAAAAGAAGATGATAAAAAATATAAACACTAAAACAACAACAAACTCACAACTATCAACAACTGAACCTAAAAAAAGACAAAAACAGAAACAAACTAAGCAAACAACTAGAACAGTAACAGAATCACAGAAATGGAGATTACATGGAGGGTTATCATCAGGGAGGGGGAAGAATGGGGGAAAAGGTACAGGGGATTAGAAGCATAAATGGCAAGTACAAAATAGACAGGGGGAGGTTAAGAATAGTATGGAAAATGGAGAAGCCAAAGAACTTATATGTATGACCCATGGACATGAATTAAGGGGGAGGAATGCTAGAGGGGGGTATAGGTAGGAGGGTAATAAAGGGGAGAAAAAAATGAGACAATTGTAATAGCATAACTAATAAAATATATTTTTTAAAAAGATACCACTATAAACCTATTAGAATGGCTAAAACCCAAAACAGTACCACCAAATGCTGACAAGGATGTGGAGCCACAGAACTCTTACTCATTGCTGATGGGAATGCAAAATGGTGTAAGCACTTTGGAAGACCGTTTGGCAGTTTCTTACAAAACTAAGCATACTCTTACCCAACAATCCAGTATTCACATTCCTTGGTATTTAACCAAATAGGTTGAAAACTTATGTCCTAACAAACCCTTACACATGGACGTTTATAGCAACTTTCTTAATAATTCCCCAAACTGGAAGCAACCAAGATGCCCAGTTTGAATAGATGAACCATGGTATATCTAGACAATAAAATACTATTCTGTGATTTAGAAAAAAGTTAAGCTATCAAATCACATGACACAGATGAATTCAATGAACATTGCTAAGTGAAAGAAGGCAGTCTTAAAAGGATACACGCTATCATTCCAATTATATGAGAATCTGCAAAAGGCAAAACTATGGAGAAAGTAAAGATCATTGGCTGTCAGGGGTTCATGGAGGTAGGGTGTCGAGTAGGTAGGTGAAGCACAGAGGATTTTTTTAGGGTAGTACAACAATTCTGCATGATTCTTTAATGGCAGATAAATAGCAGTGCATTTGTCAAAACCCAGATAACTTCATAGTCCAAAGACTGAACTTTAATGTATGCAAATTTTAAAAAATCACTTAGGAAGTTAATGGATTCCAGGACGAAATGCTGAATGTGGTGAAACAATTTAACTGTGTTACAAATGGATAAAACCACCTCACTGAAGGGGACGGGGAGGGGACGGGGAATAAAGTGCTTGATTAAGTAACTTACTTGGAAATAGGACATATAAGACCAAAGCAAAAGGAACTGCATGCAAGATTATACTCTAGACGATAAATTATTCCCCAAGGGTGTTGAGGTCAACACTTCTGACACTGCTGTGATGTGTGCTGGAATGGAATGATCACATAACTGGCCTACGGGAGACCCAGGTATCCCCTGCTGCAGGAACATTACAGATAAGCAAGGGGAGGTGGTGAGAACAATCCATGTGGTGATGGATCAGAGCTGGAGACGTCAGTACGAATTCATGTTCAGCTTCATATACATATAGTTGGCTATGTCTAGAAATGTTTATCGATATGTACATGAATACATGGACCGGAGAACACAGATCTACCTCCAGGCTCTGCCAGCTGAGAAGGCCTAAAAGTAGTGATACCTCAGGGCTCCTTGGAGCTGATTCCAAGACTAGGGCAGGGAACAGAGAGGATGAACCGGAAGCCCTGGCCTGATGGCTCAGTTGGCTGAGCACTATGCTGTTGGGAACTGTTCCTGCCTGGTTTCAGAAGCTAAAACTCCCCCAAGGCTAAGGCTGAGGGGGCTACCTTGGGACCATAAGCCACTGAGGAGACAAAGCTTATCTCCCTGGCAGGAGCGCTGCTTCTGTTCCTTTTACTTCATCCATAACTGGCCCCCAATGCTTGGTCGGTTAGCCAATGATGGGTAAGATTCCCCAAAGGGGGGAACAACCTAAGACAGGCACAATCACATGGGAGGCCCCCAGGGAAGGACCCTGGGGGGCTACGGCAAAAGGGGGTGATGGGCCCTCGCCACTTGGCTTTGACAAAGCCTGAATCCTCCTTCTGTCTGCAAGAAGTCTCTTAATCTCTTGGTTGCCTAACTTCCCCTGCCTGACTTAAGCCTGAAACAATGACAGAGGGTGGTACAGCCCTGTGCTGGAAAGGGTGGGTTCCTCAGGCAATCAGGCCTAAGAAAGAATATGTAAAATCTTGTGAAACCTGCTTTGTTTAGAATGCTCTCAATTAAATGATAAGGGTCCAAGCAAGAAGTGACTTTTTTCCTCAAAGTTTTATAACTCTTTAGCTATCTGACCCTGACTCAAAATAGGCTCTCAGAGTTCTTTGTTATCTATTGTTTGATCCTTACTGCCTGACAATGATTAATGAGCTTTATCTGTATTCCTGTGCAAATGAACCCAATAAAAGCCCTTTGAGGAACAGGCTCCTGGCCCTTCTCCTTTGAGAGACTGGCCACGTTCCTCCCCAAGCGGATCATGTCTTGGTAGACTTATTCTCATCCATGGCGGCCAGGGGAGGCCCTGCGGGTGGAGCACCCCCACACTGTGCCATACACCAAAAGACTGTATGTTTGATCCTCGGTCAGGGCACATACGTAAGCTGAGGATCCAGTCCCTGGTCAGGGCACATATGAGAGGCAACTGATCAGTATTTCTCTGTCACATTGATGTCTGTCTTTCTCTCTCAAATCAGTAAGCATGTCCTCAGGTGAGGACTAAAAATATAAACAAAAATTAATTCCTGAAGACTAACCTCAAATGAACCTTTAAAAACAGAATGAGCCTGGAGAGTATTATAGCAGTGTAAAGTAAAGAGGAGCTAAGAAAGGAAGGGAGGGGAAAAATCATGACAGGTATCTCATCTCAATGGGGCACAGGAGCCAAATGAAAGCTGCCAAGGACCAAATCTGTAACAAGTTGAGCAACAAAATAAAGCAGTACTGGATCATAACCCAAATATGAAATAAACATAAGTCCACACCAATATAAATGGTTGGATGAATGAAGAGAGAGGAAGAGAGAGAGAGAGAGAGAGAGAGAGAGAGAGAGAGAGAGAGAGAGAGAGAGAAAAGACAGGTCTCCCATGCAGAAAAATTCCAAATAAGGTATGTAGATGTAAATTCCAAACAATGTATGTAGACTTCCCTCAAGAAGGGAAGTATGACCCTTACATAGAGACTCACAGTTTTGAAAGGGGGAAAGAGCATCTTTACAGTATAGGAACTGACAAACACCTTAGTCAATACCAACAGAAAAAGTCACTGACCCTAACAGGGTGTAAGGAGAATGGCACTTTGCCTCTGTGGTCTTCACCTTTGTGGCCTAGAACCCTATTCTAATTATGAGAAAAATATCAGACAAATCCCAAATGAGGGACATTAAACAAAATACCTAAGTAGTGCTCCTTAAAACTTTCTAAATCACTAAATACAACTAAAGTCTTAGAGACCGTAATAACCAAGAACAGGAGATGTGATAACTAAATGCCACGTGAGATCATAGATGAGGTCCCGGAGTAGAAAAAGAACAGCAGGTAAAAATTCTAAGAAATCTAAATGAAGCATAAACTTCAGTTTATAAGGGCGTATCAATACCGGCTAACCAACTATAACAAATACGGCACACTAATGTGAGGAGTTAGAAACTTAAGAAAACCATGCTGGGTTCACAGGCACTCTCTGTTAGCATCACTTTTCTGTAAGTCTAAAACTTTTCTAATGTAGTTTAATTTTAAAAATTAACTAAAAAAGGCAGCACAGCATTACACATGTCAAATAATTAAAAAAGACATAAATGCTACAATATACATGGCACGTTATCTTGACAAAGTCCTGTGGTTTTCCAGTGGGAGAGGTGTCTCTGGTGACGAAAGTGTGCCTTCTGAAGTAGGATGGCAAACTGCACCAGATTCGGGTGGGTAGGTCACTGGGTGCAGGTTTTGCATTCACCTGGTCCATTGTGGAGACAAAAATCACACACAAATGCTAAAGTTTCACTATGCTCACACTGTTCCCTCAAACATTATCTACTCTGGAAAAAATGTGCACTTTCTGTACAGCAGAACTGACTGCTTCACAGAAGAAGAAATAAATCAACCCCAACCAAAACACCATTTCTCCCTCGGCACACTGGCCATGATGACAACACAGTAAGTGCTGGTAAGGATTCAGACTTCCTCCAAGGCTGCTGCAGGAGTCTGTCACCCAGGATTGGGCAGAACATTTGCAATCCCAGCCATCGGCACCAGGTGACATACACAGCCTTCCTGGTGCACCCCCTTCCAGGGCCAGTGTCCCTTTTAACCACCCCAGATCACAGTTTACAATGCTTGTGGAAAATCCTAGACCCCCCAGTGTGTGCATGGTGGAGTATGAGGGGAAAGGAGGGAGGAAAATGCCCAGCAATCCCGGGGCAGCAAACCACAAGTGCCTACAAACGAGGTCCTGGTCCACTGCCAGGGCTTCAGGAATGCACTGACCTAAACCAAGGAAACCAAGGTCAAGGGAGGGAACTGCTCTGGGTCACACAGCATGGGATGTCACCCTCACTCATTAAGCCCCAGCACCCTGACCTGTGAAACAAAGACAAGAGCCTCCCCTCCTGGTTTAGAGAGAGCTGGGCAGCTCTCAGTATTACAGTCAGGACAAACTCAGTAGGCCATGAGCCCCATCAGGCACAAGCAGGTATCATAAAGGCTGGTGTAATGACTGGATGGGGGACAATGACCCAGCAACCAAAGTGCCAGGCCACATATCAGCTGCAGATAATCATTCTGGCCAAATTTTTATAAAAGAAAAAGTTAAGAAAAAGTAAGAGTGGAGTGCCAGCCCTAAATGGGACTAGGAGAGCAGCTCTAGGTTTTCTGCAAGGAGGCAGGATGGGCAACCACCAGATGGGCACATGAAGCTCTGTCTGTATAGCAGCAAGGCCCTCTGCATGGAGTGGATAGTGCTTGGCTCCCAATGCAAGCCGAGCAACTAGAAAGCTACATTTATGAGCCAAAAACAGAAAATCCAAATGATGACTATTTAGGAAACAGCATTAAGGAATCACTGTCAATTTTGTTAGGTGTGAAAATTCAGCTGTGGTTATTTTTTTTTAATAAAACAGAGTTATTGCTCTAACTGGGGTGGCTCAGTTCATTGAGCATTGTTCCACAAAGTGAAAGGTTGCCGGTTAAATTTCCAGTCAGGGCACATGCCTGGGTTGTAGCCCAGTCCCAGGTTGGGGTGCACATGAGAGGCAGCTAGCTGATCGATTGCTTCTTTCACATATCAATGTTTCTCTCCCTCTTTTTCTCCCTCCCTTCCCTTCTCTCTAAAAATAAATAAATAAATACAATTTTTAAGCACTGGCTGGTATGGCTCAGTGGGCTGACTGCCACCCTTCGAACCAAAGGGTTGCTGGTGTGATTCCCAGTCTAAGGCTTATGCCTAGGCTGTGGGTCAGGTCCCCAGTAGGGGAGCGCACAAGAGGCAACCACACACTGATGTTTCTCTCCCTCTTTCCCTCCCTTCCCCTCTCTAAAAATAAATAAATAAAATCTTTAAAAATATATCTTTTTTAAAATAAAAAAAAGTTATTTTCTCAGCACAACACATCTCTGTACTTACAGAGGAAGTGAGGAAAAGAGAAGGCTGCCAGAGCTGGGAGCTGCCAGAGCAGGCAGGAGAATACAGGGGTGAACCATTCTCTCTGCTCTGGTTATACTTAAAATTTCCCCTGAAGAAGGTGGAAGCTGTTTATGAGGGAAACAGTGCAGAAAAACTGCCTTTGAAAAAGAAAATCTGTGAAGTGCAAACCACAAAATTATTTCACATAATACAACAGACTGAAAGTGCACAGCACCTTCTGAATCTATGGAAGCTTTCATGTCTTTATCTACTTGAGTGAAACCTGCTTTTCAGCAACTCAAAGGCTAATTCCAAACTTTGTGTCCTTTTAAAAGCAACTGTTACAGATACTCTAAACATTTTTTATTTTTTATGGTACCATATGTATCTCACATACATACAAAGGAAGGAAAATGCCACAAGTAGAAATAGTTGTTTTCCACTTGTCATCATCTTCATAATTCCTGCAGAGACAATGCTCACTTTTACTTTCTTATGTTCTTAATGTGAATAAACAAATTTTAAATATATTAAACTCTAAAAATAGAAGCTGCAGTCTAATCCTCCTCAATGCCATCACCTGCCTGAGCATGAACTGCCTGCTCCACTCTGAGACCCACCCTATCCTTGCAGTCCCATCTCTCAGTCTACCTCCCACGGTAGAGCCCAGTTGGATGGCTGGGTTTAATGCCCAGGACAGCAGCTGGGCAGCAACATAGGGCCCTCTGCTCTGAGGAATGGCTCAAGAAGCCACACTCCAAATGCCTGACAACTCTGAGCCCAGGGCCCAAGGCCCAGGACCCAGAGCCTCCGGAACCAGAGGACCTCACTTGTCAGAGCCTGCAGGTTCCTGGCCACCCTGAACCCACTTACCCTCTTCACCTTACTGTCTAAGAAATCAAATCTTTCTTCATCCCCCAATGTGTGTAGTGGCCTTTCACTCAGTGTACTAATGTGGAAAAGTAGGTCTAAGGAGGCAGGGGCAGCTGCCCCAAACTGATGAAGGGAAGCTGATCTCCTTCACAGGAAGTGATAGGGGAGGCCCAACAGGAGCCTGTGCTGACCTGTCTATGGCTCTCTCTAAGGCAGCTGCTCAGACCCAGGGAGCCTCAGCCACTACCATCCCTCATGGGCTCCAGGTATACCAACCCCTGCAGTGTCCTGCACCCTGGCCCCAACATACCAAGCGGCTTGTCCAGGGCCACACAGCTGAGAGCCCAGTCAGGGTCCAAGCCCTCCCGGGAGCCAGTGTAAAAACCACAGCCCTGGACACCACATGCTGCTCCTCCTTGCCTGCCCAAGCAGGGCGCTTTTGGGATACAGGTTCCTGGTTCCAGGCATGGCCTTCCTCCTGTCCTACTTTCCTATGAAAATAGCTCTGACACAGCATGCCAGTCTTGAGTCCAGAGACATGCCCTGGAGATGTTGAGGTGCACTGCTGTTCACCCCCCAGGCTGGCAGAAGTAAACAGCCCAGGTGATGCAGCAGTCTCCAACACCTTTAAAAGTAAAAGAGCCCATTAAGATCAATCCACAACCCCCTGCCTGACACACACTCTGCCTGTGGGACAGTGGGGAGTGCCCAGCAGTACAGCCACAGTGGGCCCTGGAGTCAGGGCCTTTGGATGCCTGTAGCTGCCTCTCCTGGCAGTTGACCAGGAGACAGCACGGCCACCTCAGCACCTCCAGGATTCCCCAGACCACAACTTCTACCCCAAGTCTGACCTCTTCATGCCAACAGCAGAACAATGTACACCCCAGCTCCCACGCCAAAGGGCCCTGGGAGTCCTAGCCCCCAACCACTCTGTGCTTCAAGTTCTAGGGTAGTATCAAGAGGAGCAGGAGAATCCCTACAGGCTTTAGCAAAAATCAGGACTCTTCCTGCCCTGAAGCAAACATGAGGCTGGGCCTCACACAAAAAGGCCTCCAACCACCCTTTACTCCTCAGTAGGTACCTGCCCTTTGGGGACAGGCTGCCTGGGCTCACAGTCTTGAGAAAAATGCAACTTCTCTGCTTCCACCTCAATTTCCCCATCTGTACAATGGACATAAAAAGGTGGTGCCCTAAGGGCTGATATGGGAAATGCAGAAGTCAGTGGGGCACAGGGAGGCTATGGCTAGAGCAGCTCAGCTACAGGGGTGAGGCTGAGTGGCAGCACACATACCACCCCTCCGTTTGCAGCATGATTTGTTAGTAACCATACCCACTTTAGTTCAAGAAATAAAATTTTAAAAGAATGAAGATGGTTTACTTCTCTACAGGAGAAAAAAAAAAGGACCTAACAAATACAGAGTGTGGCAAAAATAGGTTTATAGTTGTTCATATGGAAAATAATACAACTAATAAATAATACAAGAATAGACTGTTTCGTGTACTCACAATTGTAAACTTACTGTTACCCCACCCTGTATTGTCTAGTTAAATCTTGACTTTTTAGATACAGAGTATTTCTACATACGAAATTGACCAAGAATACACAGGTTGACAAGGGCCTGTACTGCCATGGGTGTGAGTGAACTGGTGCAACCTTTCTGGCAGCATCTACTGAAACTAATGCACCTTCCTCTAGCTTCTGTCAGAACTTCCCATCTACAATGAGGGATATTCAAGTTCAGGACAGTGGGACAACATGTCCAAGGCCATGTGGCCAGTGCATGCAGGAGTCAGAATGTGACAACAAACTAAGCAAGCACCTGAAGAATACCTGCAGAGACTGACACGCCTTCCTGCAGATTCATTCCCCTGGGACCCACCCTCCAGATAAACCCACTAAACAAAGCCAAGATTCTTGCACTGGCCAAAATGTTTGTGTCCACAATAGTAAAGAGCTAACAACTGAGTAGTGCTTGAATGAAGACCAGTTCCCTCTGCACTGGTTGATCTAGTCCCTTCTTACAGGAACACAAATCCAAGCCTATGAACACAAATGGGGATTGTAAGAGGGAAACAGGGTAAGACCCACCCAGTAAAACCATGGGAACATCCTGCCACACCAAAATGGGGTCCTTGTAAGAGAAGCCACGTGTTATCCCTTTTGTAGAACCAGTGCCAGCCAAGCCTGGGTCAAAGGAGGCCACAATACCTGCTGAGAGATGTCAGCACCTCCGGTCAATGAGCTGCTACCTGCCTTCCCACCACCATCTCCATTTCAGTTATTTACTCATGCTAATACTGAGCACCTCCTCAGCCAGGCATAGACTTAAGCACCAGGCATAGATTCATTCATTCTCCCCACCCCCACCTTCAAAAGAGGGCTCAACTGGTCTCCCAGTGAGGCAGGGAGGCTCTGAACCTGCCCAAGGCCACTGGGAGCTATGGTGCCAGGAAGTGGGCGATGGGGGAAGCAACTACTATGGTAGATCCCAAGACCAAGGACCAAGATTCTACCCAGACAAGGGAATAGTTAGGTGGGGAAGGGACACTGTCCGAGAAACTGAGAGGCCACACATCTGACACCATGCCCACCTTGTCAAATATAAGATCCTCATAACAAACCTTTTGGGTGGGCAATGTTCCAGAAGAAGCTAGGGCCCCTGCCCACAGCTACATCATTAGCAAGGGATAGGGCGTGGGTCCAAACCTGGGTGTTCCACCGAAAGGCAACAACTCCCTCCTCACTCCCCACAACAGAGCTGGGAGAGAAGCTGTTTAAATCACTGAGAAGTACTTCACAGAAGGACTGCCCTGGGACCTGACCTCCTCATCTCAGGGTGAGAACCACACGGGAGACACAAGGCTCTCTCTGGGACAAGTACCCACAGACCTGTCACCAGTCTGCAGGGAAGTGCCAGGGAGGGCGTCCAAGACTGGAAGTGGGAGGAAGAAGCACAGCAGCCCAGAGTAGTCATTACGTGGTATGGCCAAAAAGCTGTCTCTGAGAGAGATACTGGGGGATTGTAGCCGGTGACGAGGGCCACACGCAAGGTGAGCCCCCGTCCCGGCCCTTTCCTGGCCTTACAACACGCAAGGAAAACACGGAAACCGCTGAAGGCGGCTGCGCCGAAACTGACGAAGTGGTCTGCCTGGAAGTAGGTGACGCAGGACCAGGACTGGCTTTTCTCTGCATCCACCCCATGCCCACACTTCCCCGCCCCCGCAACCTGTGAAGCCAAACACTGCAGAGAAAACCACCCTACTGTTCCTGAGGCCTGCCACCAGAAGCAGGCAGGCTGGAGCCGCGGCCCCACCGTAGCTTTGGTCCGAAGCAGGGCAGCCTGCCCGCATACCAACCCCGGGCGCCCTTAGGCTGCCGACTCTGTAGTCCGCACAGCTCAGGGTGACGGATCCGCTCGAGTGTCTGCCCTGCCCAGGTGAGGGGTCGGCGTAGATGTAAGGGTTCCGGGTCCCGGCGGAGTCGCCGGAGGGCGTGGCGGCGGCTGCCCGCGCTCCTCACCTCCTTTAGCTGCTCCATTTCGCTGCGGATGGCCTCGTAGTCCACCTCCAGCTCCTCGAATTGCAGCTTGAGCTGATGTTTCTCCTCGAGTACCGCCAGCCCGTATTCGGCCGCCTGGATCTTTTCGCGTGTGGTCTCCGCCAGTTCGTGCGACAACCGCTTCACCTCGGCGCGCAGCCACTCAGGCTGCGCCTCCATCACCAGCCGCGCGTATTCCTCCTCCTCAGACGGCGCCGACATGGTAGCCGCGGCCCGGCTCACGTTGCTTCCACCAGAATCAAACCGGGTTCTCGTCCGCCCGACCACCGCCCAGCCCGACGGCACCCTGGCCGCCGCGCAGCCGCAGTGGGCTTCCCCCCCCCCCCCCCCGCGCGGGGCAATGTGGGTGCCGTAGTCCCACCCTCACGACTGCACTGTCCCTAGCGACAGGAGCACACTTGCCCCAGCCAGCGATTGGCCAGGGCCCTGCGCCGGCTGACCTCCACCCACTCCAATTCCAAAGTTTGGGCTGCGGCACCCGGAGACATTTTGGGTGCCTCGTCCCGCCGGCGCGCCGACTAAAAGGCCCGCCATGCCCCGCGCCTGCCCATCCCCGGCCATCATTGATTGGACCGCGAGGCCCCCCAGTCTCAGAGCCGGAAGCCAGCTGTTTTCCGGTGCCCGTGCCCCAGACCCGCTAGGCTGGAGGCTGGCGGTGGCTCCCTGGGCAGTACTGGGCTGCCGGGGAGATCGTGTCTGTGCCGGGCGGGCTGAGACTTGGCCTCGGATCCGCCCCACCTCGTGGGCCACCCCAAGAGTCTAGGGAACCGTAACCAGATAGTTCGGATGTACGGGCTAGGCGGTCCTAGCCCAACACGTGTGTAGTGGGATAAATGGTCAAGCGCGCGGCTTAAGGTTTCTAGTAAAGCCAGACAACCAGACCCGCCTTCTGAAGGAAATGAAGCACGCTGATTGAGGGCCGCTAGCAGAAGGGGCGCCTTTGCCCCTAACTAATTATGAAATGCTACCGCCCTGTTTCCTAATAATGAGACATTCCCATGTTCAGTCCAGTGATCCCATTCCAAACAGCCAACACGCCGCTTCCAGCGCGGCTCCAGCCCTGCATCATGCCTCTTGTGGCTGTCGTGTCTCTTTACTCTCCCTCCAACTGGGAGAAACTGACTATACCTTTTTGTCTTTATGACCTTGATCTACCTGAGGCCCGCAGAACAGAGTTATCCATCAGATTAGGTGATGCACTTTGTCAGGTGGTGCTGAATTGTCAGCACTCAGTTGCATCACTCAGATTGCTGCTGGGTTTTCCTTTGTAATTATTACTTGTGAAAAGATACTTTGATTCTATGCCAATATCCCTTCACTCCTCAAGCTTTTAACCCACTAGTATTCACTGATATTTCTTGTCAAACGAATTATTACCATACTATTTTTTTTCTATTTCCATCATTCTCTATTTACTAGCTTTGTATTCTAGAGAAGGTATTTCATTTCATTTGTTAGCCGTATGGACTAGTGGATTCTTATTTTACTCAATGAGTTTTACTCTGTTTACTCTCCTTATTTACTTAGATGCTCAAATGGCAGATTTAGCCAGTGGGAGCTGCTCCAAACCGGCTTCTTTTTTCTTTCAGTGAGTCATAATTTTTTAGCACTTTCTTACTTTCTAGCACAAATTGTTCCAGATTCGTCCTGTACTCTGTCACGGACCTGGAATCAACCATTTCTCCAAGGAGCCCTAATTCCTTTTAATGGTTTAATGTTTCATTTGTTTGAAAAGAATGTCATAATTTTACTTGTGAAATTTTTAAAAAGTTTTAGGGCATTCAACCACAATGGATCAGTTTGCCTAGGGCTGTACTGGTTTTAGCAATGAGAGTCCCAATTCGCAGAAAACCCTAGGGCCTGGGCACAACTTTCAGCCTGAGGGGGAAAGATCCTAGGGAAAAGGAGAAGGAACAAGCCTTGTTTCAGCAAGTTTCCCATAGGAGGAAGGACCAATGCTCCAAAAATCTGGCTTGTCCAATATCACACAGCCTCAGAGCAACATCCCCTTCTGACTCAGGATGGCCTGACTCAGAACCCCCATCCCCACTTCATGCCTTCATGTGGAACTGGCCTGAGGAGGGAGACGGGAAAGTTCATGGGAATATGGGGCAGGCATTGCCCACAGAGCTTTGAACTTGGAGACAGGGTAGTGATAGAAGGCGGACAGACAGAGACTTCTAGGTGCTTGGGACAGAGGACCTATCATTGCCACTGTGGGCTTCCTACAGGAGGGACAGCTACCCTGGCAATCAAGGTTAGAGCTGTGAGCGAGGAGCTATGATGTGTGAGTGTTAGGGTTAGAGGCATCAGGGAAAGACATCTTGAGAAGGTAAGGCCTAAGTCAAGATTCAAAGTATGCACAGGAAATGGCTAGTCAGGCTGCCGCAAGAGGAGACTGGCAAGGATAAGAGAAGCAAGACCTCTCCTAGACACCTCTAAACCCAGCACAAGTAGCAGCCATCTGCAAATCTCTTTATAGCTTATGTTGTGTGACCTGGGACAGAACACAGATGGTGGCTGACCTTGGACGTGCCAATAGCAACCAAGGCTCAACTATGAGAGGAGGGCATACACAGCTCACACAGTGGGTGCACCTTGAGTACCCAGCTTGCGTGATAGGGGAGGCTGTGCCACTGCACCCTACAGGACACCTACTACATTAAGCCACTCTATCAAGCCTGAGAGACATAGTGGCTCTACCTAATACATAAAAACAATCACAGGAAAGCTGCCAAAATGAGGGGAAAAAGAAACACGGATGAAATAAAAGAAAAGATCAAAACTTCAGAAAAAAATAACTAAACAAAATGGAGGAAAGCAATTTATTATATGTGGAGTTAAAAACACTGGTTATAAGGATGTTCAAGGAAATTAGCGACAAACTCAACAGCATAAAAAGACCCAGTTAGAAACAAAGGATAAACTAATTGAAATAAAGAACAATTTACAGGGACTCAACAGTAGTGTGGATGAAGTTCAGAATCAAATCAGCAATTTGGAACATAAGGAAGCAAAAAACAACCAACCAGAATAGCAAGAAGAAAAAAGAATAAAAAAGAATATAGTATAAGGAGCTTTTGGGACAACTTCTAGTGTACCAACATTCGCATCAGAGGGTTGCTGGAAGGAAAAGAGAAAGAGCAAGAAATTGGAAACCTATTTGAAAAAATATTGACAGAAAATTTCCCTAATTTGGTGAAGGAAATAGACATACATGTTCAGTAAACACAGACAGTCCCAAACAAGATAGACCCAAAGAGGCGCACACCAAGACATCACACTTGAGATGACAATGGTTAAACACTGAGAGAGAATTAAAAGCAGCAAGAGAAAAGCAGCTAGTTACCTACAAGGGAGCTCCCATAAGACTGTCAGCTGATTTCTCAAAGGAAACTTTGCAGGCTAGAAGGGACTTGCAAGAAATATTAAAAGTAATGAAAAGCAAGGACCTACAACCAGGATTACCCAGCAAAGCTATCATTTGGAATTGAAGGACAGATAAAGACCTTCCCAGACAAAAAGAAGCTAAAGAAGTTCATCATTACCAAACTAGTATTATATGAAGTGTTAAAGAATCTTCTTGAACACTATAAAAATTATGAACTATAAAATGGCAATGAATGCATATCTATCAACAATTGATTCTAAAAAACAAAATGAGCAAAACAGAAACAGAATCATAGGTATAGAGAACATTTTGATGGTTGCCAGTTGAAAGAGGGTTCAGGGGGATGGATGAAAAAGGTGAAGGGATTAAGAAGTATAAATCAGTAGCTACAGGATAGTCATGGGGATGTAAGGTACAGCCTAGGGAACAGAGTAGCTGAAGAACATTTATGCAGGACTCATGAACATGAACAAAGATGTAGGAATTGCCTGAGGGAGTGGGGGCACTGGTTGGAGGGGGAATTTGGAACAACCGTAATAACATAAACAATAAAACATATTTTTTAAAAGAAGAAGCAGGGCCAACCCCTTGCTGAATTCCAAGTAGGCCTCCAACATGGTTAGTTACTTGACCTACATCATTTCATTGAGTCCTCACATCACCCCAAGAGGGAGGAAATTATGCTATTTTCTTTGACAAATGAGGAAACAGACTCAGGGCAAAATCCTCAGTATCACTCTCCAACTTCTTACACCCTCATCTGATTTCTCAATCTGACAGCAAAGGATAGACACATCCTCAGCCTTCAATCACCTCCTTCCTGTACAATTGCAGTCATCTTCCTACTGACCTTCAGCTAGCTCCCAAACTGTCTTTTCTCTTAGGGCAGAGGTGTTCCTTAGACACAAGGCAAGCCACACCCCCTCTGCTCAAAACCCTTTGAGTGCACTCAGGCTACTATAAAAATAATACAAACTGGGAAGCTTTTGAACATTTATTTGTCATGATTCTGAGGCTGGAAGTATGAGATCATGGTGTAACAGGGTGCAGCCAAGAGGGGAGCCTCAAATAGGGATCTGTAATAAGATCCAGAAGAGCCTGGAGATAATTGGCTCCACACCACAGGGCCACACCTACCCAGAATCTGGCAGCTGTAGCCAGTTGTGAGAGGAGCCGGAAATGGGGCTTCAGAGGAAGATTGGTGATGGGATCTAAACCGAGACGCGGCAGCCATTTGAGAGGGAGAACCATGCGCAGCCCTGCAAGAGAGAACCACACAGCTTTAGCAGAGTGAAGACTCTCGCGGCCCTGAGGGGGAGAACCATGCGGCCTTGACGGAGTGGGGACTCCCGTGGCCCAGGGAGAGAGGGCCACATGCCTCTGCCAAAGTAGGGACCCCCGCAGCTTTAGGAGATACGGTACTCTGGACTGGGCAAAGGGGGAAAGAAGGAAGGACTGTGTCTGTTTGTGGGTGCTTTAAGGGACTTTAGGATTTTTGGTGAAGACATTAGGTCCCTACTTTAAGTTTGTATAGCATTAAATAAATGTTTCCTTTCCTTTTCACAAATCTCTAGCATTGAGAGACGTCTTTCCTCTGGCGGCGGACATAACGGACCTGGGGGCTTCTTTCAGTAATAGTATATTGTCCCAGGCCCCCCCGCCCTTGTTTGTTCTGTAACAATGGTACTTCAAGATTCAGTGTCTGGTGAGAACCTGCTTCCGCTTTCTGTGACCTCACATGCTAGGAGAAGAGAAGGGGTTCACAGAGGTCTCTTTTATAAGGTCACTAATCCCATCACAATGCCTCCAGTGTCATGACCTCATCACTTCCCAAAGAGCATCCTAACAGTATCACCTTGGGGGTTAGGATTTAATGTATGAATTTGGGGGGTGGGCACAAACCTTCAGACCATAGTCCCTCCCAGAGGTAAAGCCTAATTATGGCCACTGCCCCCAAGGCCCTTCCCAGTCTGTGGAGTGGCAGTCCTGTCCTGATCTCCTTCCCTTCTCCTACCCTCCAGGCCACAGGTTGCAAACACAAGGCCCGAGGGCTGAATGTGGCCCTCCACCTTATTTTATCCAGCTTGGCACCTTGTTTCTACCCAGCGGCAGTGCCGAGCTCTCACTTAACTGTTAAGGAGTAGTTACATTTATGTAGTCCTAAAATTACATTTGGCCCTTTGAAGGCAACTGTGAGGCTGATGGGGCCCCAGGTGAAAATGCGTTTGACACCCTTCTCTAGGCTGTGCTCCTCTTTCTTCAGTCATCTCCCTCCATGCCTCCTTTATGCTGTAGCTTATTCACCTTTGCACCTTTGTGTCCTCTGGAATATCAGCTCCAGGAGAGCAGGGACTTTGACCAGGTTTCTGGGCCCACACCTTGGCATAGGGGGATCCAGTGAATATTTGCAGTGTCCCCTCAAGAATGATTTGGTGACCTTTAGCCTGGGGACAAAAGGAAATTACATCATTTCAGAAATTTACTCTGCCTTTGTAAGCAAAAACTCCAGTCTCCCACTCTTTCCAATTTGGTTGAAGGGGCAGGATGCTCATATGCACAGGTGTCTAGGCTGGGGCCTGGCCTGGGTGTGGGCACTTTGGCAGCTTCGCAGCTCTGTTCCTCCCTGTTGTCTCAAGCTCCTTGTGGTCAAGTGAGCCCCTTCTCCTGGATTCCTGTCTCCTCTCTGCCCATCTGGCTATCTGTTGTGGGCTGAGTTGCAAAGCCTCTCCTGTTAGGTGACAGTCCACCCAAGTGTACTTGGCTCAGTTGCCAGCCCAGTAAATGGTGTGGTGTCCCCCACATATTCATTCTATATTCAGTAGGCTGAGTCTTTGGCCCAAATGTCCTTCATTTAATAAAATTCTCTATGCCAGGCCCTGAGGGTTCAGACACAGTAATGATGGAGGTGAAGACCCCAGTGTACTTACTGAGCATTTACCCTGCTCCAAGCCTGATGCCAAATACTTTGCATACACTCACCATCTCCCATAAGTCTCACAAGTTACAAGGCAGATATCAATGTTTTCATTTTATCGACAAGGAAACTAGGGCACAAAGAGTTCACATACCTTATAAGAGAAGCCTAGAATCTGAACCCAGGTATTCATGAATACAGAGCCTAGCTCCCAGCCTTCCCTGGGGGGAACAGGACACGGCCCTTGGGTGTTCACATTACAGGGGGAAACAGCTAACCAGCTAACTGAGCTGATGCACACAGGGCACTTGAGAGTAGCATGGGGCAGCACTGGGTCTGGAGGACCCAAAACACATCATGGAATGGGTAGCAGTGGGTTTGGTTTTGAAGGATACTCAGGTGTTTTTCAGGTACAGAAGATGGAGAAGAGCATCCCAGAAAGGCAGAGGTGGAATAATGGATAAGCATGGCTCACAGCTTGGTAGGAGTGGGGGGCAAGGGTTGAATTCAGAGCATGACAAAGTGTGTGTGTACATGCACGCATCAGGAGGTGATGAGGGGGACCTATTGGCATCAGATTATAAAACTGTCCTAGCCAAATATCTGCCTCATCAGTTTCAAGCTGGTGTTGGCCAGATACACTTGTGGTGTTGTTACAGGCTACAGCCAAGAGGGGGGACCCCAAATAGGCATTTGAAATGGGGTCCAGAACTCAAGGTGTCCAGGAGATTTTAGGATGTCCTAACCGCCCCACCCCCCACCCCCCAGGGTGTGGGTTTGTTACAGAACAGAACAAGGGGGGCCTGAGACAATATACTATTATTGAAAGAAGGCCCCGGGTCCGTTATGTCCGCCACCCGAGGAAAGACATCTCTCAATGCCAGAGATTCGTGAAAAGGAAAGGAAATGTTTATTTAATGCTATACAGACTTCAAGTAGTGACCTAATGTCTTCATCAAAAATCCTAAAGTCCCTTAAAACACCCACAAACAGACACAGTCCTTCCTTCCTTCCCCCTTTGCCCAGTCCAGAGTACCGTATCTCAGGAAAGGAAAACGAAGTTTATGGCTCAGACAGTCCTCTGGTTCTTAGTTAGTCCTCCATCTCGACTGGGAGACCTCCCTGGGTTCCCGGCACCCTCGGCTGAGTCGCCAGGATCTCTGCTAAAACCAGGTGGTGGTTCCCCCTTCTAAAGCTGCGGGGGTCCCCACTCTGTCCAGGCCTCGTAGTTCTCCCTCTCAGGGCTGTGGGAAGGGGAGAGTCCCCACTCTGCCAAAGCCGCATGGTTCTCTCTCCTAAAGCAGCATGGTTCTCTCTGGGATGCAGGAGTCTCCACTCTGCTAAAGACGCATAGTTCTCTCTCAATGGCCGCCAAGTCTCGGTTTTTAAATCCCCGCGGCCAATCTTTCTCTGCAGCCTCATTTCCGACTCCTCCCACACTCGGCTTCACTTGCCAGAATTCGTATCCTTCCAGGTTTACTGAGCTGCCATCTTGAGTCTGGGCAGGTGTGGCGCATATCCTGGAGCCAATCTTCTCCGAGCTCCCACGCAGGCGCTGTAGCTTGGGGGATCTGCCCCCAGTTACGTCTTGGTGGGGAAGTTACTTCCATTCCCCTGGCTCAGAGATGATCACAGCTATTTAACATATCTAAGCGACCAGCCAAAGGCTATAGATATGTCAAATGACCACGCCAGAGGGTAGCTGCAAGGCTGTTGCCATGCAAAACAGCTCTCAATGGCCTTGCTCCATTTGTCCCTTCCCCCAACCCACACCCTGGGTGGGGGGATGGAGACATCTCAAAATCTCCTGGACACCTTAAGTTCTGGACCCCATTTCAAATGCCCATTTGGGGTCCCCCCTCTTGGCTGCACCCTGTAACAGGTTGGGGGGAGGGACAAATGGAGCAGGGTCTTTGAGAGCTGTTTTGCATAGCAACAGCCTTGCAGCTAACCTGTGGTGTGGTCATTTAACATATCTATAGCCTTTGGCTGGTCGCTTAGATATGTTAAATAGCTGTGCCCATGCTCTGAGCCAAGGGAATGGAAGTAACTTCCCCACCAAGATGTGACTGGGGGCAGGTCCTGTGAGCTACAGAGCCTGTGTGGGAGCTCGGAGAAGATTGGCTCCATACACAGGGCCATGCCTGATGGCAGTCCAGTAAAGCTGGAAGGATATGAGTTCTGGCATGTGAAGCCGAGTGTGGGAGGAGTCGGAAATGGGGCTGCAGAGGAAGACTGCATGGGGGATTTAAAACCCAGATGTAGCAGCCATTGAAGGGGAGAACCGTGCGCAGCCCTGAGAGAGAGGGAGAACCATGCAGCTGTGGAAGTGCAGAGAGGATCACAGCCCTGCAAGAGAGAACCACGCAGCTTTAGCAGAGTGAAGACTCCGCGGCCCTGAGGCAGAGAACCACGTGGCTCTGGCAGAGTGGGGACTCCCGTGGTCCGGGGAGAGAGGACCACGTGCCTTTGCCAAAGTAGGGACCTCCGCAGCTTTAGGAGATACGGTACTCTGGACTGGGCAAAGGGGGAAGGAAGGACTGTGTCTGTTTGTGGGTGTTTTAAGGGACTTTGGGATTTTGGTAAAGACATTAGGTCACTACTTTAAATCTGTATAGCATTAAATAAACATTTCCTTTCCTTTTCACAAATCTCTGGCATTGAGAGATGTCTTTCCTCAGGCGGCGGACATAACGGACCCGGGGGCTTCTTTCAGTAATAGTATATTGTCCCAGGCCCCCCTTGTTTGTTCTGTAACAGTGTTACCATTTTAGTTCTCTGGAAAGCAGAAAATAACTGCTGAGATAAAGTTTGAGGTGAAAATGTTAGTTAGGGATCAAGGCCTGTAGAAGAAAAAAGGAAGCAGCAAGATGGGGCAGCCAAAGAAACCGAATTTCACTGTCACCTTCACCAAGTCCTGCCAACACCATTCAGTGTTCACACCTGCCATGTAGGGGGTGCAGTCAGCTTGGCTGGGACAGGTTCTAGAACAGTGATTGTTCTTTCTTAGCACAATGATGTCAAGGTGTAACCATGTATAGCATGTACCAGAACTTTGTTCTATTTTTATGGCTAAATAATATTCCATTTTATGGATATACCATAATTGTTTATCCATTAATCTGCTGATGGACACCTGGGTTGTTTGCACATTTTAGTTATTGTGAATAATGTTGCCATATACTGGTACATTAGCATACAAATATCTGTTTGAGTTCCTGCTTACAATTGTTTTGAGTGTGTTCCTAGAAGGGAATAACTGAATCATGTAGTAACTCTATGTTTAACCTTTTGGAGAACTGCCAAGCTGTTTTTGCATAATGGCTGTACCATTTCATTTTCTACCATTAATGTGCAAGGGCTCCAATTTCTCCCCATCCTCACTTACACTTGTTATTTTCCATTTTTAAAAATAACAGCCATAAAAATGGGTGTGACATGATATCATTGTGATTTTGACTACATTTCCCTAATGACTACTGGTGTTGATCACTTTTTCATGTGCTTACTGGACATTTGTATATCATCTTTAGAGAAATGATTAAGTCCTTTGCCAGTTTTTGAATTGAGTTGTTATATTTTTGTTGTTGAGTTGTAGCTCTTTCTATATCCAAGATATTAATCCCTGATCAGATGTATGATGTACAAATATTATCTCCTATCCTGTAGAGTCTCTTCACTTTTTGAAAATGTCTCTTGATACCCCAAATTTTTAACTTTGACAAAGTCCAGTTTGTCTAGTTTTTGGTTTGTTGTCTAAGTTTTTAGTGTCATATCCAAATCATTGCTAAATCCAATATCATGAAGATTTCCCCTTAGATTTTCTTCTGAGTTTTATAGTTTTAGCTTTTACATTGAGGTCTTTGAAACATTTTGAGCTATTTTTGTATATGTTGTATATCCAGTTTTCCAGTGCCATTTGTTGAAAAGACTGTCCTTTCCCCACTGAATAGTCTTGACCCCTTTTCAAAAATCAATTAACCTTATGTGTGAAGATTTATTTCTGGGCTCCCTATTCTGTTCCATTGGTCTATATGTCTATGTGTATGCCAGCACCACACTGTTTTGCTTACAGTAGTTTTGTAATATGTTTTGAAATAGGGAAGAGTGAGTCCTCCAAATTTGTTCTTTTTCAAGATTGCTTTGACTGTTCAGGCTCCCTTGATATTGAATATGAGTTTTAACATAGGCTCTTCTACTTTTGTAAAAAAATGCTGTTTCGATTTTGATAGGGATTGCATTAAATCTGTAGAATGCTTTGAGTAGTATTGTCATCCTAACAATATTTCCAGTCCATGAACACAGAATGCCTTTCCACATTTATGTCTTCTTTCATTTCTTTTAGCATTATTTTGCAATTTTCAATCTATAGGTCTTTTGCATCTTTGGTTAATTCCTAAGTATTTTTATTCTATTTAAATGGAATTGTTTTCTTAATTCTTTTACAGATTGTTTATTGTTAGTCTATAGAAATGAAACTGAATTTTGTCTGTTAATTTTGTATCCTACCACTTTGCTTAATTTGTTTATTAGCTCTAGTAGGTTGTTCTGTGTGTGGGAAGTTTATGTGAAATCTTGAGTTTTCTACATACAAGATTGTGTCATCTATGAACAAAGATAATTTTACTTTTCCCTTTTCAATATGTGTGCATGTTATTTATTTTTATTGCCTAATTGCTCTGGTTAGGACTTCCACTACTATGTTCAATAAAAATAGCAAAAGCATGCATTCTTGTTTTGTTTCTGATTTTAGGGGTAGAGCTTTCAGTCTTTCACCATTGAGTGTGATGTTAGCTGTGGGTTTTTCATATATGGCTTTTATCATGTTGAGGAAATTTCCTTCCACTTCTAGTTTGTTGGAGTGTTTTTTTTTTATCATAAAAGGGTGTTGGAATTTGTCAAATGTTTTTCCATATTAATTGAGAGAATCATGTGGGTATTTTCTCCCTTCATTATGTTAATGTGTTATATTACATTGGTTAATTTTAATATGATGAACCATCTTTGCAATTTGGGAATAAATCCCATTTTCTCATAATGTATGATCCTTTGAATAAGCAGCAGAATTTGGTTGGTTAGTATCTTGTTGAGAACTTTTGTAGCAATATTAATAAGGGCTAAATGACCCATGAGGAAGATATTTTTTTAAGTATACAAAAATCATCCAACTCCCCTAGTTAAGATGTTGGGGCTACATGGAACTGAACACGATACCATGTTAAGAAGGAGGAGAAACAGGAGAGAGAGTTCTTGTGCTTGCAACTCTGGAACCTTGCACACTTCCAGTAGAACTGGAGGAAGAGAAGTGGGATCACTGTGGTTTGAATAGTGGTGGAAGTATGAGAAATCATTTCTCCTTGAATATTTTTAATAAAGGAATTATTGTTAATTTTAGGTGTAATTATGTAAGAAAATGTGGGAGGGGTTAATATAAACACATTCTGAAGTATTTACAAGTGGAGGACATGATGTTTGGTATGGGTTTTAAAATACTCCAGATGAAAAGGGAGGTGGGGATATTGAAACAAGCAGAAGTTGTTGATTACAGTTGAAGCTGTATGGATGCACACAGTTACGTTATGCTCTTAACTTTGGGGTCTATTCTGAAGAAATATTCAATATTTTCAAATGTTTTAATGCCATTATAAATGGCATTATTTTCATAAAACATGAGAAGACAAAATTAAGAAATCATTTACTTAGGGCAGTAGGGGAGGTGGAGGAGTATATGGGGGGATAAATGGTAATGGACAGAGGCATACTTGAGGTGGTGAACACACAATACAGTGCACAGATGATGTGTTGTAGAATTCTGTACCTGAAATCTGTATAATCTCCTTAACCAGTGTGACTCCAATAAATTCATTAAAAAGGGGAAAGATCATTTACCTGTCTGGTCAAGTGTGCTGCCATCAAGCACCACTTGACTTCAAGGTGGCTGTCCCTGCTAGGAACAGAGTGCCTAACCAGTGACATGAATTCTGATCTCATGCCTACCTATTTTTAATGAATCTATCAGTTCCCTATTTATCAGGTGCTCTCACGTGCCTGCTTGCATGACTTTCTTTTTTTAAGATACTGTTATTGTTTTGGGTAATATGCACATGTTTAAAATTTCAGTTTAAAAGAAGAATGTACAACTATACACCTATCAGAATAGCTAAAATAGAAAAATAAAACAGTAGCACCAACAAATGCTGGCAAAGATGCAGAGAAACAGGATCACTCATACACTGCTTTGGGGAAGGTAAAATGGTGTAGCTGACCTGAAAAACTACTTGATTTTTTATTACAAAACTAAACATGCTATTGCTATAGAACTCAGCAGTTTCATTCCCAAATATTTATCTCAGAGAAATGAGAACTTGTGTTTACATAAAAATATGTACACAGATATTCATAGAAGCTTTATTCATAAAAATCCCCAAACTGGAAATAACCCAGAATATCTTTTATCGAGTTGATGGTTAAAACAAACTGTGGTCCCATACAATGCAATACTACTCAGTAATAAAAGTGATAAACTCTGATGCACACAACAAGCTGAGCAAATCTCCAGAGATTTATGCTGTGTGAAAAAAAATCCCAAAAGGTTACTCAATATGTTATTTCATTCATATAATATTCTTTTTTAAAGGCAACTTTATCTGTGTTTGCTTCATTACAACAAAAGTAGAACAATGAATACCAAATAGAAAAAGATATCCAAAAAAGATGAGGAAAATGTAAGAAACAGAAATAACTAATTCAGCTGAAAGAATTACCCATGGAACATTAAAACACATTTGTGACTTATAATTGGTTATCCATACAAATTAAATTTAATAACTGAGTCCTAATTCACTACTAAAATTATCAAAATATTTTCAAAATGTTACATAAAATTGACATCTGTAAATATAATGTAGAGACCAAACAAAAATTGTATAAGAAAAATAAATAAATGTATCCTAAAAAAATGCAAATCACACTTGTCATGGCAAATATATACTCCCTTTTCCTTCATGTATATTAATAATTGTGAGGAATCAATGTTTTGCATGTTACAAGTTAAAGTGACGATAATATATGTAGGTGCAAATTTCCACCAGAAAAATAAACTGGTTCATATCTTAAATATTCCTAAATGAAACATCAGAACTCCAGTTTCACTAATAAAAACCTTATGAAGGCATACTTTGTGTTTGGTTTGACTCCTGCAATTATGGCTGAAAACTCTCAGCAAAGCATTCTAGGCCCTTTTTTCCCCTTACACCAACTGACCCAGAATATATTTTAAGAAAAGTTTATTTTCTTCACTGGCTGGTGTAGCACAGTTACTTGGAGTGTCCACCCATAAACCTAAAGGTTGCAGGTTTGATCCCTGGTCAGGTCACATACCTAGGTTGCAGATTCCACCCCTGATCAGGATGTGATGGAGGCAACCAATTGATGTTTCTCTCTCTTTCTCTCTTTCTCTCCCTTCTTCTCTCTCTAAAATCAATGAAAAAAATGTCCTCTGGTAAGGATAAAAAAAAAGAAATGATTTTTTTTGTGCATATTTGTTTTACAAAGATAAAATCCTGAGCACTTTTTCTTTTTCTTCCTCATCATTATCAGTGGCATTGACTCACTAGATGCTGTTGATGTAGGGGCTATTAAGACTTTTTCTAAGACTCTGATGTCCAGTTGAGGCACGGGGTTTAGGTATTCTTTCCCACTGTGAGTAATATATGTATAGTAAGAGCTCCCATCCATGCTCTCACAATTTCAAGAATCTTCACTGTGTGTGCATTCATCTGGGTCGTCTTTGAAAGGATAGAATGTATTTAAACCTGAAAATAAAATGCAGGCTAGATGGCTTAGGTGGTTGGAGCTCATCCTTTATACCAAAAGGTTGCAGGTTTGATTCCTGATCAGGGTATATACCTAGGTTTCAGGCTTAATTACCGGTCAGGGAAGCCAATCTTTTTCTTTTTCTTTTTTTCTTTTCTTTTCTTTTCTTTTCTTTTTTCTTTTCTTTTCTTTTCTTTCTTTCTTCTCTTCACTTATCTTTCTTTTCTTTCCTCCCTCCCTTCCTTCCTCCCTTCCTTCCTTCCTCCCTTCCTTCCTTCCTCCCTTCCTTCCTTCGTCCCTTCCTCCCTCCCTCCCTCCCTTCCTTCCTTCCTTCCTTCCTTCCTTCCTTCCTTCCTTCCTTCCTCCCTTCTTCCCTTCCCTTCCCTTTGAAAAAATTAAAGCTAAAAACATAATCTCATGTTGTTGGTAACTGTCTTCATAATAGTCGAGGCATTCTAGCATTGACCTTGAAGAATTTCCATAGCCAAAGGGAGGCCAATTATAAGGGTATGTGCTTATGAGTACAACTGCTATAAACATTCATATGTAGGTTTTTGTATAGTGATAAGTTTTTAATTCATTTGGATAAATACCAAGAAGTGTTATTGCTGGGGCATATGGCAAGAGTATTTTTGTAAGAAACTGCTGAATGGTTTTCTAACATCTTTGTGCCATTGTGCATTCCCACCAGCAATGAATTAGAGTTTCCTTTTCTCCACATCTTCACCAGCATTTAGTGTTGTCAGTGTTTTGGATTTTGGCAAATCTGATATGTAGTAGTGTATAGTAGTATCTCATTGTTTAATGTGCAATTCCCTAATGATATATGATGTGTAGCATCTTTTCACTTGCTTAATTGCCATCTATTTATCTTTTGGTAAGATGTTCCTTCAGATCTTTTGTCCATTTTTTAAAATTTATTAATTTTTAAAGGGGGGAGAGAGAAACATCAATTTGTTGTTCCACTTATTTATGCATTCAATAGTTGACTCTTGTGCTCTGACCACAACCTTTTGTTCTGACTGACCCCACAACCTTGGTATATCAGGATGATCCTTTAATCAACTGTGGTACCTGCCAGGGCTCTTTCCATTTTTAATCAAATTGTTCATTTTCTTATTGTTGAGCATATACTATTCTTGAAATTACAAAATTAAACAGATGGAGAACACATTATTGGCTTCCAGGGGTCAGGGTGAGGAAGGGTGTGTGAGGATATAAAAGGCAATATGAGGGACCCTATGGTCATGGAAATGTTCTGTATTCTGCTGTGATGTGTACATGACTATACACACTATAAAATTGCGCAGAATCAATACACAACAAGAACATGTGAACCTAGTGAGATCTGAATTAAATGGTGAGATCTGACTTGCATCATACAAGCTTCTTGATTGTGATATTGTACTATAGTTATTATGAGAAATATAAATATCAACTGAGAAAACATGATGTGACTTTTAATTTGATGAGTAAGGCCTTAACTCAATGTGCTTATTTACATCATAAATAAAAGAAACTAATAATATTAAAATTAAACATTTTTGGCCCTGGAATGGTGTAGCTCAGTGGATTGAGCATGGGTCTGCAACCAAAGGGTCACTGGTTTCATTACCAGCCAGGGCACATGGCTGGGTTGCCAGCCAGGTCCCCAGTAGAGGACATGTGAGAGGCGACCACACAGTGATGTTTCTCTCCCTCTCTCCTTCCCATCCCCTCTCTCTAAAAAGAAATAAAATAATTAAATAAAAAATAAAATAAAAGTACGCATATTTGTACCTGAAAAACATTATACAGAGATCTGTAATCCCCCCCACAAAGACATATGCAAGCATATATTTCTTTTCGTTAGATAGGAATGATACTTTGCCCTCACTGGTGTGATTCAGTGGATTGAGTGTCAGCCTGCAAGCCAGAGGGTCACTAGGTCGGTTCCGGTTAGGGCACATGCCTGGGTTGAGGGCCAGGTCCCCAGTAGGGGATGTGTGAGAGGCAATCATACATTTATGTTTCTCTTCCTCTCTTTCTCCCTCCTTTCCCTTCTCTCTAAAAATAAATAATTAAAATCTTTAGAAAAAAAATGATAGTTTATGATACATATGGTTTCCAATTAGCATATGTTTTTAGGTTGCATTGTACACCATGGCATAAGTATGCCATACTTTCTCTCCATCAATGGGCGTTTAGATTGTTTCTGGTCTTTTACAAATATACTAGTGAAGCAATAAATATCCCTGCCCATCATCTTTGAGGTCTCATAGCTCTCTTGTTTCTAGAAGGGAGATGGTGGTTTGAGCAACTTTCCCCATTTATCTTCTGACTAATGAATGGACACCTCTGTCCCTTGGACTTTCCTACCACGACCTCACCTATGTCCTTAAGTACCCAGTGGCAGGAGTCCTCTTACTTGAGCCAGGACTGTTCTGAAGGAGGTGTGCAATTGGGGGGACAATCATCCAATTTTGAGGTGGTCTGCAAGAACCTTTACTTCTCCACATGGCTCCTTTTGCCCTTTGAAATTCTGACATATTCCTCAAATTGATCAATAAACAAAATTTCTATAAAAATTGCAGCTGGCTTTTTTTTGCAGAAACTTATAAATGTAGTAGAATCAAGAGTCCAGAAATTAACCCACATCTTCAGCAAATGTCCTGGGACAATGGGAAGTCCATACACAGAAGAATGAAATTGGACCCCTAACTCACACCAGATGCAAAAGTAACTAAAAAATGGGTCAAAGACCTAAATGAAAGAACTCTTAGAAGAAAACACATGTACAAATCTTAGTGACTTTGGATTAAGCATGGTTTCTTACATATACCAAAAGCACAAGCAAAAAAAATGTATATATTTCTACTTTAATCAACTTTAAAATCTGTGCTTCAAAGAACAATATTAAAAATAGAATGGGAGAGAATAAATGAGGAGAAGATGGCTGTGAGGTAGGTGAAAAAGAGTCTACTGCTCCCTGCGCACAGGTGAAACACCTAGCTGATCTTCTGAGGAACAAAGCAAACAGCCACCAGTATTCCAGAATACACGAAGATTGGAGACCAAAAATTATAGAGAATATTGAAAAATCAGATGGTAAGGAGAGTGCCTAAGGACAATAAGGTTCCTGGGACTAGTGTGGGGACCAGGGCGGCTGCAGCTCCAGGCCCAGCCCCAGCCGGGTCTGCTGCAAGATTGTTGGGATAGAACCAGGCTGGGCTGTGTGAGAGGCTAAGTGCTTGTTTGGACTGCGGCTGCGGGGGTGGGGGGTGGGGGGTGGGGTGTTGAATAAGAGGAATTTTTCAAAAAGAGAAAAAAGATGCACTCCGTTGTTGTTTGTGGAATTCTCCGCAGCAGCCACTTGCCTTCTGCACCCCTGCCCCTGTAGTCTCTGGGTCCGTGTGCACCTGATCCACAGCCAACAGCGGCCCACCCATGCCCACTCCAGAAGCACTGGAGATGGTGCACACCTGGTCCAAGGTCCACAGCTGCCTGTCTGTGCTCATGCCTGAGGCACCAGGGACGAAGGGCCTCCCACCTGGCCCCTGCATCCAGAGCCCTGCAGGGCCAACTGGCTCTTTAGGAGGAAAGAGGAAAAGCCCCGCAGAGGTTAGCTGCCGTGCCCAGAAAAAATTGATTCAGTGCGGGGGGGGCAGGGGGGGGCTGAACTACCCTGAAGGGTCACTGAAAGTCCCTAGCATCTAGGACAGCAAAGAGCAGGAAGGAGGTGGTGTGTGAGTTGCCCCTAAGTGGTGCACCTCAAGGACAATGCAACTAATGGATTAAAGGCTTCGGCTGGGCGCAGAGGTTCACTGAGGAACTGGGCTGGAGGCTGAACAACAGCAAAGTGAGAAGAGTGCGATTCAGGAAGGGAGGAAAGTGAAACCAATCCCTCCTCAGTCTGACACAGCCAGGAAGACCAGCAGAAGTGGCCTAACCAGTTTAAAGAGAGCAGAATGCTTTTTTTTTTTTTAATTCCTTCTTCCTTTCTGTCCTTCTTTCTTTTATTCCTTCTTCCTTCCTTCTTTTTAAAATTCTTTTTCCTTTCCTTCTCTCTCCCTTTCTTTTCTTCTTTTTTCTTTTCTCTTCTTCCTTCCTTCCTTCCTTTCTTTTTTTTTATGCTTTCTTCCTTCCTTCCTTCCTTCCCTTTTTTTCCTTCTTTTCCCACAGGTGAGACAATAATACTTGGAGCAGAGAAAAGATCAGAGTTAGACCCAAACAGGGGTCATTCCTGACAACAGAGACAGTGAGACAAATTTCACTTTGCTACTCCAGACAACTTGCAAGGTGGAAGCAGTAAACATCAGTACACCTGCTGAAAGAGGAAACCCACCAACAAAAGAACCACCAACAGATAACAATGGAAGAAAGTGAAGGAGGGAGTGGAAGCCACACTAACCTCAATCCGGGACTGATCTGGAAAAACAATTAAAAGGTGGAGAAATTACCCACAACAAATAACTAAACAAGAGTGAGAGAGGAGCCTCAAAATCTTATACACACAGAAGAATCAGCTTCAACACAACCTGTCCACACCTGTACAACAAAATACAAGATATGGTGGGTGGAGTGATCCTCAGTTAACTAGCTGGAGGGAAGGACCCACCAAATAAAGACCCAACACAAAAAAAACCCCAAAGACATGCAGAGAACCAACATTAATGACAGCCCAAGACCAGCAAGCTCAGGAGATTAAGGAGATTGCATAACTGAATCTCACAGGTATTCTACCATAGAAGTTCACACCATAAATCCAGGGAATCAGAAAAGATCAATTTAAGAAGCAGAGGCTAACAAGAAGAGTCTCACAAACAATGGGAAGACAAAGAAACAATCCCCCAAAGAAAGAAAAGGAGGAATCCTCAGAAAGAATGCTAAATGAAATAGAGGCAACTCAATTATCAGATACTGAGTTCAAAGCAATGGTTATCAGGAAGCTCAATGAGCTCACAGAGAATTACCAAAAACTACAATGAAACTACAATGAACTCACTAAAAACTATATCAACATGAAGAAGGAAATAGAAACTATCAACAAGGGCCAAGAAGAAATGAAGAATACAACTTCTGAACTGAAGAACACAGTAGAAGGAATCAAAAGCAGGATTGATGAAGCAGAGGATCGGATCAGTGAGCCAGAGGACAAGGTAGAAAAAATCACCCAGAAAGAGCAAGAAAAGGAAGAGGCTCAGAAAGGATGAAGAGGGGTTAAGGGAAATGCAGCACAACATGAAGCATAATAATATCCATATAATAGGGATACCAGAAGGAGAAAAAGAAGATCAAGGGATAGAAAACCTGTTTGAAAAAGTAATGATGGAAAAATTCCCTAATTTGAGGAGAGAAAAAGTCACACCAATCTAGAAAACACAGAGAGTACCAATCAAGAGGAACCCAAAGAGGCCTACTTCAAGACACTTCATAATTAAAATGGCAAAATTCTAAGACAGAGAATCTTACAGGCAGCAAGGGAGAAACAGGAAGTAACATACAAGGGAGTCCCGATAACACTGGCAACTGAATTCTCAATGGAAATACTCCAAGCCAGAAGAGAATGGCAAGAAATATTCCAAGTAATGAGAACCAGAGGCCTGCAACCAAGGCTACTTTACCCAGCAAGACTCTCAATTAAGATGGAAGGCCAAAAAAGGAGCTTCCCAGACAAAAGAAGTCTGAAAGCATACACCTCCACCAAACCAGCTCTGCAAGAGATGCTAAAGGGACTGCTTTAAGGAAAGGAAGGAAGAGAGAGAGAGAGATAGGAACACAGGTATGAAAAAAATGGCAATGAATAAGTACCTCTCAACAATAACCTTAAATGTATTAAATGCTCCAATCAAAAGACATAGAACAGCTGAATGGATAAGAAAGCATGACCCACATGTATGCTGCCTACCAGAGACCCACTACAGGACAAAAGACCTACACAGACTGAAAATGAAGGGCTGGAAACAAATATTCCAAGAAAATGGACAGGAAAAAAAAAAGCCGGGTAGCAATATTCATATCAGACCAAATAGACTTCAAAAAAAGGACCATAATAAGAGACCCCAAAGGTCACTATATAATATTCAAGGGAAGAATCCACCAAGAAGATATAAACATTGTAAATATATGTGCACCCAACATAGGAGCACCCAAATACATAAAGAAAATCATGGAGGACTTCAAGAAAGATACTGACAGCAAAACAAATAGTAGGGTATTTTAACACCCCACTGTCAAAAATGGACAGATCTTTCAAACAAAATATCAACAAATATATTGTGGCATTGAACAATGCCCTAGATGAAATGGGCTTAACTGATATATAGAGAGAGCCTTTCATCTCAAAGAAGCAAAATACACATGCTTGTCAAATGCACATAGAACTTTTTCAAACATAGACCATATGTTGGGACACAAAACAAGCCTCAACAAATTCAAGAAAATTGAAATCATATCAAGAATTTTCTCCAACCACAAGAAACTGAAAATAGAAACCAACCCCAAGGGAAAAAACCCCAAACACTCAAAATCATGGAGATTGAATAGCATGCTATTAAATAATGAGTGGGTCAAGAATGAAATTAGGGAAGAAATCAAAAAGTTTCTGGAAGCAAATGAAAATGAACTCAAAACAGTCCAAAACTTATGGAACACAGTGAAGGCAGTCCTGAGAGGGAAGTTCATAGTGAATACAGGCCTACCTAAAAAAGATAGAAACATTTCAAATGACAACCTAACCCTACACCTGCAAGAACTCGAGGAACAACAACAAAGACAGCCCAGAGCAAGTAGAATGAAGGAAATAACCAAGATCAGAGCAGAATTAAACGACATAGAGACTAAAAGCACAATTCTAAGGATCAGTGAATCCAGGAGCTGATTCTTTGAAAAGATAAACAAAATCGACAAGCCTTTAAGCAAGGGAGAGAGAGAGAGAGAGAGAGAGAGAGAAATGGGGAGAACCCAAATAAACATAATCAGAAAGGAAACAGGAGTGATTACAACTGATACCACAGAAATACAAAGGATTGTAAGAAATTACTGTAAAGAACTATATGCCAAGAAATTTGAAAATCCAGGTGAAATGGACAAATTTCTAGAAAAATACAGTCTATCAAAATCCAATGAAGAAGAAGCAGAAAGTCTGAACAGACCAATAAGAGCAGACAAAATTGAAGCAGTAATCAAAAAACTCACACACAAAAGCCCTTGGACCAGATGGTTTCACAGGAGAATTCTACAGAGCATTTAAGGAAGAGCTAACCTCTACTCTTCACAGCCTATTCCCAAAAATCCAAAATGATGGAAGACTCCCAAACTCTTTCTATGAAGCCAGCATCATCCTAACCCCAAAACCAGATAAAGACACAACAAAGAAAGAAAACTTCAGGCCAACATCACTGATGAACATAGACACTAAAATCCTCAACAAAATATTGGCAAACTGCATCTAGCACTACATTAAAAAGATCATACACGTGGCCAAGTGGGATTCATCCCAGGGATGCAAGGATAATACAATATTCACAAATCAATCAATGTAATACATCACACAAACAAAAGACAAAAGTCACATGATCAAAGCATTTGACAAGGTACAGCACCCATTAATGATAAAAACACTCAGCAACGTGAGAATAGAGGGAACATTCCTTAACATAATAAAGGCCATATATGAGAGACCTATAGCCAACATCATACTCAATGGGCAAAAACTAAAACCTTTCCCACTAAGATCAGGAACAAGACAAGGTTGTCCACTTTCACCACTTCTATTCAATATAGTATTGGAAGTCCTAGCCACAGCAATTGGACAAGGAAAGGAAAGGCATCCAAATTTGAAAGGAGGAAACAAAACTGTCATTGTTTGCAGATGTTATGATAGTGTACATAGAAAATCCTATAGACTCTGCCAAAAAACTGCTCAACCTTATAAATGAATTTGGCAAAACTGTGGGATACAAAGTCAATATTCAGAAATCAAAGGCATTTTTGTATACCAACAATGAAACATCAAAAGCAGAAATCAGAAAAAAAAAAATCCCATTTGATACAGCAACAAGAAAAATAAAATACTTAGGAATAAACCTAACCAAAGGGGTAAAAGGCCTGTATGCAGAAAACTACACAACACTGAAGAAAGAAATCAAGGAAGACACAAACGAGTGCAAACATACACCGTGATCCTGGATTGGAAGAATTAACATCATTAAAATGTCCGTACTACCCAAAGCAATTTACAGATTGAATGCAATACCTATTAAATTACCAATGGCATATTTCACAGATATACAACAAACACCTCAAAAATTTTTATGGAATCATAAATGACCCCAAAGAACTGCAGCAATTTTGAGAAAGAAGAGCAAAATAGGAGGGATCACAATACCTGATACCAAACTCTATTACAAGGCCACTGTAATCAAAACAGCCTGGTACTGACATAAAAACAGGCACACGGACCAATGGAACAGAACAGAGAGCCCAGAAATAAACCCAAGTCTCTATGGTCAATTGATATTTGATAAAGGGGGCAGCAACATAAAATGGAGTAAAAATAGTCTCTTCAGCAAATGGTGTTGGGAGATCTGGACAGCTACGTGCAAAAAAAAAAAAAATTGAAACTTGAGCACCAACTTACACCTTACACAAAAATAAATTCAAGGTGGATAAGAGACTTAAATATAAAATGTGAGACACCATTAAAGTCCTAGAGGAGAACGTAGGTAGGAAAATCTCAGATATTTCATGCAGAAACTTTTTTACTGACATGTCCCGTAGAGCAAGGGATATAAAGGAAAGAAAAAACAAATGGGATCTCATCAAAATAAAAAGCTTCTGCATGGCTAAAGAAAACAGTATTAAAATAAAAAGGGAGCCAACTGTATGGGAAAACATATTTTCCAACGATACCACAGACAAGGGGTTAATCTCCAAAATATATAAAGAACTCACATGTCTCCACTCTAAGAAGACAAGCAACCCAATTAAAAAATAGGCAAAGGACTTGAACAAACACTTCTCCAAGGAGGACATACAGAGGATCCAGAGACACCTGAAAAGATGCTCAATATCGCTAGCTATCAGAGAGATGCAAATTAAAACCACAATAAGACACCACCTCACACTGGTCAGAATCGTCATCGGAAAAAAAGTTACAAACAAGTGTTGGAGAGGTTGTGGAGAAAAGGGAACCCTAGTGCACTATCAGTGGGATTGCAGACTGGTACAACCACTATGGAAAATAGCATGGAATTTCCTCAGAAAACTAACAATGGATCTGTTTTTTGACCCAGCAATTCCACTGCTAGGATTATATCCTAAGAACCCTGAAACACTAATTCAAAAGAATCTGTGTACCCCAATGTTCATAGCAGCACAATTTACAATGGCCAAGTGCTGGAAGCAACCTAGATGCCCATCAGTAAATAAATAGATCAAAAAACTATGGTACATTTACACAATGTAATTTTATGCAGCAGTAAGAAAGAAGGAGCTCCTGCCTTTTGCGACAGCATGGATGGAAATGAAGAACATTATGCTAAATGAAATAAGCCAAATGAGACACCACCTCACACTGGTCGGTGAAAAGTGGTGAAAGATAAATACCATGACCTCACCTTTAACAGGAACATAATTAACAAAACAAACAAACAAGCAAAATATAACCAAAGACACTGAAACTGAGAACAGGCTGACAGTGACCAGAGGGGAGAGGGGAGGGAATTTCAGGGGGAAAGGGCAAAGAGTTTGCAGGAACAAGTACAAAGGACACATGGATAATCATGGCGGGTGGTGGAAATGGGAGAAAGGTAGGGAGGGCTGGGGGGCTGGTCTCAGGTGAGGGGGAAAGGCAGAAAACTATAATTGAACAACAATTAAAATAAAATAATAAATAGATAAATAAGAATTCTTAAGAAGATAGAATGGGAGAAAAATTAATATCTGTTAAAAGTCAAGCATCCCCTAAGCACAGGTTAACTTGGAAGTCAACCTCCAAGACTGTGATATTAGCCCAGGGCTGGGGCTGGCATTCTGGCGTCCCCTGCTGGCCGCTTGCAGCTCTGTACCTGAGGACCACAGCTGGCACAGGGTCTGAAGAGGAGGTTTACCACCTGGGAACAGGAATAGGAAAGATTTGGGAGACAGGAGGAGTAGGTGATTAGAAGAAGAGGGGGGCCAGGGGATGAAGAGAAAGAGAAAAATTCTCCATGCACAGACACTGCACTTTAATAATTATACCACCAACACCAAGAATCTTAGTTCAGTATCCCATAGCAAAAACCACAGACTGGATGATTTTATTTATTTATTTATTTATTTATTTATTTACTTACTTACTTACTTACTTACTTACTTATTTATTTATTCTTAAAGTATATTTTATTGATTGTGCTATTACAGTTGTCCCATTTTTCCTTCCCTTTGTTCCACTCTGCCCTGCACTGCCCCTCCCACCAGTATTCTCCCACCTTAGTTCATGTCCATGGGTTGTACATGTAAGTTCTTTGGCTTCTCCATTTCCCATACTATTCTTAACCTCCCCCTGTCTATTTTATACCTACCATTTATGCTTCTCATTCCCTGTACCTTTCCCCCCACTCTACCATCTCTGCCTTCCCGCTGATAACCTTCGATACTATCTTCATTTCTGTGATTCTGTTCCTGTTCTAGTTGTTTGTTTTCATTTTTGTAGTTGTTGATAATTGTGAGCTTGTTGTCATTTTATTGTTCATAGTTTTAATAATTTTCTTTTTCTTAGATAAGTCCCTCTAACATTTCATATAATAAGAGCTGGTGATGAATTCCTTTAACTTGACCCTACCTGGGAAGCACTTTTTCTGCCCTTCCATTCTAACTGATAGTTCTGTTAAATAGGGTTATCTTAGATGTAGGTCCTTGCCTTTCATGACTTGGAATACTTCTTTCCAACCCCTTCTTGCCTGTAAGGTCTCTTTTGAGAAATCAGCTGACAGTCTGATGGGAACTCCTTTGTAGGTTACTGTCCCCTTATCTCTTGCTGCTTCTAGGATTCTCTCCTTCATTTTTACCTTGGCTAATGTAATTATGATGTGCCTTGGTGTGTTTCTTCTTGGGTCCAACTTCTTTGGGACTCTCTGAGCTCCCTGGACTTCCTGGAAGTCTATTTCCTTTGCCAGACTGGGGAAGTTTTTCTTCATTATTTGTTGAAATAAATTTTCCATTTCTTTCTCTTCTTCTTCTCCTACTGGCACCCCTGTGATTTGGATGTTGGAATGTTTAAAGTTGTCCTAAACAACTTTAAACAGAGGTTCCTAAGCCTCTCCTCATTATTTTGAATTCTTGTTTGTTCATGTTGTTCTGGTCAAATGTTTATTTCTTCCTTCTGGTCCAAATCATTGATATGATTTCCTTCCTTTCACTGTTGGTTCTGAGTACATTTCTTTTCATTTTTACTTTGCATAGCCTTCACTTTTTCCTCTATTTTGTGACCATACTCTACCATTTTGTGAGAATTCTGCTTACCAGTGTTATGAACTCTGCATCTGATAGGTGGCCTATCTCTTTATCGCTTAGTTCTATTTTTGGAGCTTTGATCCCTTCTTTCCGTAGGGCCATATTTTTTGGTCTGGGTGTGCCTGGTACATTGTAAGGGGTGGAGTCTTATGTACTCACAGAGCCTCAACCCTGTTCACTGGGTTGTGGTACTATATGTAAGGGAGGGGTCAGAGAGGGAACAATGTTGGGAACTGTCTGCCTGGTTTCAGCAGCTGTAGCCTCACCCACAGGCAAAAAGGCCCCACAGCTAGGGCTAAGTAAAGAGACCTGGGGACCATAAGCCACTAAGGAGGCAAAACTTATCCTCCCAGCAGGGGTGCAGCCTGTTCCTCCTTTACTTTACCTTACTTGGCCCTGGAGGATGGTTGGATAGCCAATGATGGCTAAGATTCCTCAAGGAAGGAACAACCTAAGACAGGCATAGTCACAAAGGGGGAATCAGGGAAGGACTTAGGAGAGTATAGAGAAGGGGCAAAAATACCCTTACCCCTTGGCTTTCTCATGGCTTTAGTCTTCATTCTATCTGTAAGAAGTCTCCTAATCTCTTGGCTGCCTTGTTTCCCTCACCTGACTCAAGCCTGAAACAATGCTGGAGGCAGGCACAGCCCAGTGCTGGAATGTATAGTTGCCAGGGGCAATCAGGCCTGAGAAAGAATGCCTAAAATCCTGTGAAACCTGCTTTACTAAGAATATCCTCATTTTAAATGTTAAGGGTCCAAGCATAAAATGAGTTTGTTTCCCAAAGTTTCATGGCTGATTGGCATCACTGTGTCTACCAGGCCCTCATGATCCCCCAATTGTTATGTTTAAAACACAACTCCTTTATTTGATCATTACTGTTTGACACTGATTGATGAACTTTACATGCATGCTATGTATCTCTATGTAAGCTAAACTCAATAAAAAATCAAGGAAGGAGGTGCTCTAGGCCCTTCTCCTCTGAGAGACTGGCCAGCCTTCTCTCCCCAAGCAGATTTTGTGTTGGGCATTTTTATTTCATCTGTGATGTCAGGGGATTCTGCAGGACAGAGTCCTCCTCAGAACAATGCTACTTGCTTTGTTCTTGTCCCACTTTCAGTCACTTCCCCCACTACCCACAAGCAAATTGGGCCATTCTGGTGCTGATTCCTGGGTGGGTGGGTTTGTGGGTATTCTAGGACCCTGTGGGTCTCTCCAATGAACCCTCCTATGAGGCTGAGAGTTTCTCCCACTGCCATAATGCCCACATATTTTTACAGCCAGAGGTGTTGAGGCTCTATTTCCCCATTATGGAACCCTGAGTTGTGCAGTCTGTGTTGCTCCCCAGTTGTTCTTCCCAGTTTATCTGCATTTATATGTGGGACTTCCCACTCCACCAGCTGCTGCCTTGCCATGTGTCCTCTCCACCTCAGCTGCCCATATCTGCCCCTCTTACCAGTCTGAATGAATATTTCTTCTTTAACTTCCTTGGTTGTTGGACTTCCATATAGTTTGATTTTCTGTCAGTTCTGGTTATTTTTAAATTTGTTGTTGTCCTTCTGTTGGTTATGGGAGGAGGTAAAGTGTATCTACCAAAGCCTCCATCTTGGTGGAAAGTCCTATTTATTAAAAAAAATAAATCCTCACCTGAGGATGTGTTTATTGATGAGAGAGAGAGAGAGAGAGAGAGAGAGAGAGAGAGAGAGAGAGAGAGAGAGAGAAGCATCGATGTGAGAGAGAAACATTGATCCATTGCCTCCCATAAATGCTGTAAGTAGTGATTGAACCTGCAAACTTTTGGTGTAGGAGAGGACTCCCCAATCACCCAAGCCACTGGACCAGGCTAAACTGGATGATCTAAACAATAGAAATTTATTTCTCACAGTCTAAGAGGCTGGAAGTCCAAGAGCAGGATGCCAGCATGGTGGGTTCTGGTGAGAGCTCTCTTCCTATCTAATAGACAGCCACTTTATCCCTGTGTCTTTACATGACAGGGAGAGACAGACAGAGAGCTCTGATGTCTCTTCCTCTTCTTAGAAAGGGACTAACATTAATGGCTTATGGCCACACACTAATAACCTCAGTTAACCTTTATTACCTCCTCACAGGCCTCTATCTCTACATAAAGTCATATTGGGGGTTAGGACTTCAACATATTAATTTTAGGGGTACACTATTCAGTTCAGAGCAACAAGACTAATGGATATTAAGAGGTATGCTGTTAGATATTTAACAATATGCTCACTTGTTTTTTTTAAAGCCCTGATTTGTAGAATTTTGTGATTTCTCCACTCTTATCCTCGCATAGCCAATTTCAAGTTACCAATGGCAACTATACTGAGTGGCCTTGAAAAGAAATGCACAGTAGCGACCATTCCGTAGCATCGCCCCACACAAATAAATAGATATACATAACCTTGAGAGCACAGTAACAATAAAATGTAGCAAATTAATTAGGAAGCAAAAAATCTTGTACATTTACCACAATCTATTTATTTGTACATGTATATAATTGAGTGTTTAATGGAGGCTGAGTTTAACAACAGGCCCCAACATTCCCACAGATTTTACAATGGGCTCTTTTAGCCAGTGTGGTTTAACTCCAACATGCACTGACTCCATTTTATGGGCCACAAACACGGATACTTTATTGCTATTGCTATTTTCATAATAATAACTATCATTTGTTGAGCACCTACTTTGTTTTAGATTATCTTTAAACTACTATCATTGACCTAATTAAATTCTTACAAAAGCCTCATGATCTAGTTATATCCCCATTTTCCAGACAAGGAAATTGGGGTACAGAGTTAGAATAATAGAGCCTTGAATTTGAACTCCTGAGCCCTGAGAGGTGGAGAGGCCAGCCTTTCGCGCCCACCATCATCATTCTGCTACAACCTAAGCTGTTTGTTATGTCTTACCTCACATGTGGGTCCTCCTGGATCCCCAGCAAACATGGCATTTTTGGCTGGATTTCCAAGACTGTGTTAAACACAACTCACCCCATATGGGCTACCCAGATTTTTAGGCACTTACCCGAACTGCCACTATGAAGAATTGTGCTACTTCAAAGCCCACAGGATTGGAACCTTTCCCCATATTTGAAGACTTCTGCATCATGTGAGTCTTGATGGAAGATGAGTCAACTTCCTAGTATTGAAGTCCAATGAAGAGGCAGATCCTCACCTCCCAAGATTTGAGCAGTTGAGGGCTGAGCACCTGAACTAATATATTTGAGATTTCAACAAACGCATTCTCACAACCCCTTTCCCATACATGCATTTTAAATAATGTGCATGTCTACATAAAATACATATCAACCCTGCCCAATGGAGACAACCCAAGTCTCATATATTTGCCACATCCTAGTTCAGGAACTATGGGTGATTTGTGATCTCAGTCAGGTCTTAATACAGCTTCTCAAAGGACAGTGACCACTGGTAAAAGAAGTGTTTAATCACCTCTAAATTCCTAAGATATAGTTGTATAAATAAGGAAATAGAAATCACTCTAGATGTTTCAAACAGAAAGGGGTTTGATTTAGAGGATTAGTTGCTTGCAAAACCATGGAAAGGACTGAAAGAGTCAATGTTAGTAGGGCTATATGACTGGGCGTCAAAGTCATGTCATAGCAGCTCTAATCCAGAGATCAAAAGCTGCAGAAAACCATTGCCAAGGTCACAGATGCCTGGGCCCATGAAACCTGGTGAAAAGTCAGTGGGACATGGACTTGAGCCACTGAAAAACTTTACATCAGCTAGAGCCTGCATATCACATGCCCCCACTGCCAAAAGAATAGTTTCCTGCTTCCTCTGCCTTCCATATGTCATACAACCACATCTTATTGGCAGACCCCTAGTCAATCAATCTGGAGCCCTTAGAGCAAAGGTCTCTCAGAAATATAGTTTTTAGCCTTCAAGACCTTGCAACAAAGGGGGTGGAAGAATAAATGTTGTAGAAATATATGGTGAGTGAAAATAGACAATGTCTAGCATTGCAATGGTATTGTAGAAGAGAATTCTTTCAACGAAAATGATGTTTGTATTTTTGACATGACAAAGTGAGCAGGTCTACAAATCCTCTTCTAAAAAAATCATCTATAAAAGCTGGAGAAAACTATCAAAACAGTCCAAAACAACTATTCAGTGCTTGGAAATTCACCAAATCCACACATAAAACTAAGAAGTGTTTATTCAGCTACAAACAGCAAGAGTCTGTGATGTTCTTGCTTCAAGAAGCTGCAGTCACTTCTCATTCCTGTAGTTCAGTAATTTGATTCCACTGCCAGAGTGATCTCACTTGATTTGGAGTTTTGTAATTTAAAGTACATCTCATTGGCAAGTGCTCAGAGAAGCCCAACATCTTTTCTAGCAGTTCAGGACTGTTTTGAGCAATCAATGGATTAGAAGAAAAGTTGAGGATTTATTAGGGAGTTCCAGCAGGTGAGATAGCTATAGAGTCTTGATAAAATTGCTACATATCCCAGAGTGTGCTAATGTGTGTGGGAAAGACCAGAGCAGGCTGAGGACACTCACACACCTCTGGCCAAGAGAGTATGACTTCGTATGAAGAGAAGATGTAAGAGATTTTAGTGGAATGTGAAGGCCAGGGTAAATCTGAAAGTCACATGAAGTTAGAAGGAGCTTCCCTGCCAATACACAGACTCATCAGCAAAAAGTGGAAAAACCTCATTGGCTCTAAACATAATCTGACTAACCTTTGGTTGAATGCTAAACTATGCAGCCACAAGGACAATACCTGGGATGCAGTGTTTAAACATACAATAAAAATAAACAAACAACTGAGCAGAAATATTGCTGGAGGGACAGTGTTCACAAACAAACAAAAGAAAAACAACAATATTTCATGATAAAGGGGAACTGGAATCCAGAGTTGCTACAATATATTAACTATTTAACAAAACATTACAAGACCTGCAAAGCACAAGAAAGTGTGGCACATACTCAGAAAAAAAGGGAGTCAATAGCAATTGGCTCTGACTATCCCCAGATACTGGATTCAGCAGACAAAATCTTCAATGCAGCTATTATTAATAAGTTAAAAGAGCTAAAGGAACACATACTTAAATAATGAAAGAACTGCAATACAGCACTGACTCAACAAATAGAGAACCTCAGTAATGATATAGAAGTTATACAAAGAAACAAAATGGAAATTTTGTAATGAAAAGTGCAATAACTGAAATTAAACTTTTTACTAAAGGGGCTCAAAAGAAGAATTAACATGGCAAGATAAAGAAACAGCAAACTGTTTCAATAAAAAATGTCCAATCTGAAAACAAAGAGAAAAAAAACAAGAAAAATGAAGACAGCCTCAGCCATCTTTGAGACAACATCAAGTGTAGCAACATAAGTGTAATGGGAGTTCCAGAGGAGCGGAGAAAAAGAAAAGGACAGATAAATATTAAAAGACATACAGTAATGGGCTAAATTTCAGAACTTTAATGAAAAACAATCTATGTCTACAAGAAGGATAAACACAAAAAGATCCACACATAGACACTTTATAGCCCAAATGTTGAAAGACAAATAAAAAATGAAAATATTGAAAGCAAGAAGAAAATGACATATACTTAAATAATAATATAATTAACAGATGACTTATTATCAGCAACAATAGAGAACATAAAGTGTAATCAAAATGGCATATTTGAAGTGCTGAAGGAAAAAGTTGCCAATAAAGAATTTTATATCCAGCCCTGGCTGGTGTGGCTCAGTGGACTGAGTGCCAGCTTGCGAACCAAAGGGTCACTGGTTCAATTTACAGTCAGGGCACATGCCTGGGTTGAAGGCCAGGTCCCCAGTAGGGGATGCATGAGAGGCAACCACCCATTGATGCTTTTCTCCTTCTCTTTCTCCCTCTCTTCCCCTCTCTCTAAAAATAAATAAATGCAATGTTTAAAAAAAAGAGATCTATATCCAGCAAAACTATCATTTAAAAATAAAGATGAAATAAAGCTTTTCCCAGATGAATAAAGATCAAGAGATACTAGCATATTAGCCTAACAAAAATTACTAAAAGAAGTCCTTTAGGCTAAAAGACAATTATACCAGATAGTAATTTGAATACACAGGAATAAAGAAATACATAAGTAAATATCAAACATTCTATGGTATTTTTCTCATTTATTCTCTTAACTTAATTAAAATGCATAACAATGCATGAAGCATTATAACACTGTAACAAACTACAGAAATGATCCCTGAAAATATAGCCATATGACTCAACACCAGGAAGACAAATAATCCAATTAAAAAAAATAGGCCAAGGACCTGAATAGACACTTCTCCAAGGAGGACATATAGATGGCCCATAGACATATGAAAAATGTTCAACATCACTAGCCATCAGAGAGATGTAAATTAAAACCATGATAAGATATCACTTCACATCTGCCAAAATGGCTATCATTAATAAGTCAACAAACAACAAGCACTGGTGAGGGTATGGAGAAAAGGGAACCCTACTGCATTGTTGGTGGGAATGCAAACTGGTGCAGCCACTGTGGAAAACAGTATGGAGTGTACTCAAAAATTAAAAATGAACCTACCTTTTGACTCAGTGATTCCACTGTTGGGAATATACCCTAAGAATCCTGAAACACCAATTCAAAAGACACAAATCACCAAAAGAGGAAGTGAAAAAGTACACTTCATAACTGACATTATAGAAATAAAAATGATTGTGAGAGATTATTTTGAACTACTTATAGCAACAAATTAGACAACTTAGTTAAGAGACAAATTCTTAGATGCAAATTACACAAATTGACTCAAGAGGAAATAGAATATCAGAATAAAAAGTAAAGTAGTTTAATTAGGAATTTAAAAAATCCACAAAGAAAAGATTGGCCCAGATGGCATCACTGGTGGATTTTATCAAATATTTAAAGAAGAAGTAATAATAATAATACAGTGTTCCTCCTTAGCTGCAGTTTTTCTTTCTGCAATTTCAGTTGTCCACAGTCAACCAGAGTCTGAAAATGATACATAAAAATTTTCAGAAATAAACAATTAATAAGTTTTTAATTGTACACTATTTTGAGTAGTGTGATAAAATCTCTCACTGTCCTGCTCCATTCCACACAGGATGCGAATCATCTCTTGATCCAGTGTCTCCATGCTGTATACACCATTTGACTATTAGTCATTTAGTAGTTGTCTCAGTTATCAGATCAATTCTTGAGGTATCTCAGTGCTTGTGTTCCAGCAATTCTTATTTTACTTAATAATAACGCCTACACACAAGAGTAGTGATGTTGGCAGGTCAGATATGCAGAAGGGGAGCCCCAAAGTGCTTCCTTTAAGTGAAAAGTTACATACAGGGTCTGGCAGAAGTACCACCTGCTTGAGTGTGGTTGGTAGAATAATAATATGGGTATAATAGCCCTGGTTGGTGTGGTTCAGTGAAATGAGCTCTGGCCTGTGAACCAAAGTGCCACTGGTTCGATTCCCAGTCAGGGGACATGCCTGGGTCGCAAGCCAGGTCCCCAGCAGGTGTTATGTGAGAGGCAATCACACATTGATGTTTCTCTCCCTCCCTTTCTCTCTCTCGTCCCTTCTGTCTAAAAATAAATAAATAAAATCTTAAAAAACAAACAAACACACAAACAAACAAACATACTGCAGGCCCAAATGGCTTCACTGGGGAACCCAACCCAATATTTAAGGAAGAAATACACAGTACCAGTTCTACACAAGCTCTTCCAGACCAGACAGGTAAACCAATATTCTGACACCTAAACCATACTGAAACATTATTATTATTAAAAAAAAAGAAAATTACAGATCATTGTGCAAAACTTGTAACAAACTTTTAGAAAATTAAATAATATATTTAAAAATGATTATACATCATGACCAAGTAAGATTTCTTCCAAAAATGCAGATGAAACATTCAAAAATTGATCACTATAATTCACTATATTAACAGACTGAGAAATAAAAACGGTATGATCATCTCTGTAGATGCAGAAAAAGCATTTGCCAAAATCTATTCCTGAAAATTAAAAATTTTCAGCAAACTAGGAATAAAAGGGAAATTTCTCAACCTGAGAAATAGCATTGATGAAAAATAATGGAGGGGAAAGGGTGAAGGATTTACAGGAACAACTATAAAGGACACATGGACAAAAACAAGGGGTGGTAGAAGCAGGGAAGGGAGGTGGGGATAACTGGGGTGGTGGGGAGGGGTGGAAGAGAAAGGCATAAAACTACTTGAACAGCAGTAAAATTCAAAAGTAAAAAAAAAAATTAAAAGAAAAAAGAAAATTTTTAAAAGTTATTATTTCTGACATATAAAAAAAGAAAGAATTTCAACTAACATATTGAATGGTAAGAGATTTTATATCCTGCCTAAGATCAGAAATGATGTAGAAATTGTTTGCTCTCATGATGTCTACTCCATATAAAAGATATCCACATTGGAAAGGAAGAAGTAAAATTATCTTTATTTTCAGTCCACATGATTGTCTGTATAGAATACCCTACATAATCTACAAAAAGTACTAGAATTAAATGAATTGAGGAAGGTAGTGGGATACAAGATCAATATACACAAATCAATTGTTTACATAACAGTAAGGATGGATACTTTCTGGACAGTGAGTATTTCTTGTGTGTGTCTATTGCTGTCAGTACCACACAGTCTTGATTACCATAGCTATGTAAAAATTCTTTTTTTTCTATTTTCAGAGACAAATTCTTTTTTTGGTAAAAGTTCTTCAGATTGGTTCCCTATTTATTCTTCATTTTCAACATTTTATTCCTTTGCCACCTTTCTCCATAAATTTAGAATAATCTTGTCTGTATACAAAAACACTTTTGCTGACATTTTGATAGAAATCACACTAAATCTGTATATTACTTTGGACACCATCGACAGCCTTATTATATTGAGTTTTCCAAACATGAACACAGTATATCATCATGTATTTAGATCTTGTTTGTTTCAGAATTTTATCATTTTGAGCATTGAAATCCTGTGTATGTTTTATAGATTTATACCTAAATACTTTATCTCATTTTGAACTATAACATTATTTTTAAATTTTGATTTCAGTGTGTTAATTGCTAGTATACAGATATACAATTGATTTTTATATGTCAATTTTGTATCCTACAACTTTGCTGAACTCACTTATCAGTTCTAGGATTTTTTTGTAGATTAATTAGGATTTTCTATGAAGACTATCGTGTCATCTGCAAATAAGGACAGTTTTATTCCTTCCTTTCTCACATGTATACCTTTCATTTCATTATCTTTCTGTGCTGGCTAGAACTTCCAGTATTATGTTGAACAGCAGTGATGAAATACATTTCCTTTATTTGTTCCCAATGTTAGGAGGAAAACATTCAGTCTTTCATCATTAAGTATGGTGTTAGCTGTAGATTTTGTTTTTTCTTTTTTTGTAGACACCTTCTGTGGGATTGAAGAAGTTTCCTTCTACTCTTACTGCAAGGAAAACTTTTTCCATGAATGTTTGTTGGATTTTCCCAAATGTCTTATTTTTTGTATGAATTAAGATGAATGTGTTTATATTTTATTATATTACAGTATATTATAGTAATTGATCTTTCAGATATTAAAATCATACTAGGGTAATTTTCATATGGTCATAGTGTATAATCCTTTTTTATGTATTGTTGAATTTATGTTGGGAAAATTTTGTGAGTATGATTAGATTGGATATTCTTCTAATTTATTTTCTAGGTTTTTTTTTTCTTTGGTATCAGGAAACTAATTGCCTCATTAAAGAGATGGGGAGTTTCCCTCCTCATTTTCAGAAGGATCTGTGATGTATGTAGTCATCCCCTGCCTTATCCATGACATATATATTTCAAGACCCTTCAGTGGATGCCTGAAACTGTGAATAGTACCAAACCATATATATAATCTATGTTTTATCCTCTACATACAGGGTCCAGCACAAATAATGTCCCTTTTTATTACAAAATCATAAGCATGTGATTCTGTAACCACAGTATCACACTCAAGCACACCATATGACATTTTAGGTTAAATGTTCAAATTAAAACTATACATTATTATACCCATATTTTTATTTTTAAGTTATCTTTAAAGATTTTATTTATTTATTTTTAGAGAGAGGGGAAGGGAGAGAGAAGGAGAGGGAGAGAAGCATCAATATGTGGTTGTCTCTCACAGCCCTTCTACCAGAGACCTGGTCTGCAACCCAGGCATATGCCCTGACTGGGAATTGAACCAGTGACTCTTTTGGTTCACAGGCTGCACTCAGTTCACTGAGCCACACCAGCCAGGGCTGATCCTACAGTTCTCATAGTAGGAAAGTTTTAAATTAAAAATCCCACTTTTTTAATAACGATAGGGCTATTTCAATTATATATTTCTTCTTGAGTAATCTTTGGTAGTGTTATTTCATATAAGTAGTCAAATATATTGATATAAAGTATTTTATAAAATTCTCTTACTTTAAAGTATTTGTCAAATCTGTAAGACTATCACCTACTTATTCTTGATATTGATCATTTGTCTTTTTCTTTCCAATTAGTGTGGCCAGAGGTTTTTCCATTTTATTCTTAGAGGACCAGTTTTTAATTTCTTTTATTTTCCTATTGTTTCATGTCTTATAAGTTTATTCTTTTTTCAACAAATTATTTTCCTCTTCTATTTTTTATAAAGATTTTATTTAATTATTTTTTAGAGAGGGAAGGGAGGGAGAAAGAGAGAGAGAGAGAGAAACATCAATGTGCAGTTGCTGGGGTTCATGGCCTGCAATCCAGGCATGTGCCCTGACTGGGAATCAAACCTATGACACTTTGATTCACAGCCCACACTCAATTCACTGAACTACCCCAGCCAGGGCAGGTTTATTCTTTTTACTATTTCTCTGCACAATTAGTGCTTAATTTGCTTTTACTCTATTTCTATTTTTAAGGTGAAAGCTGGGTAAGTCATTTATTTGAGTCTGTTCTACTTTTATTCTTGTAAGAGGAGTACTATAAATTACTTTGTGAAAACTGCTGAGTACAGTACCCCCCCAAATTTGAATCCACTGTGGGTTTTTTCCACTGAGTTCAAAATATTTTACTCTCCTTTTTATTTTCTCTTGAGTCTTAGGTTGTTTAGAAGTACATTGTTTCATTTCTAATGATTTGGTTATTTTGTAGATATTTTTCTAATGTTTATTTTTAATGTAATTCTATTACAATCAGAAAACATACTTTGTATGATTTAAATTATTTTCAATTTATTGAGACTTGTTTTACATCCCAGAATATGGTCTGTCTTGGTAGTTGTTCCATGTGCACTTGGAAAGATTGCATATCTACTGTTGTTGGAGCATTTTATAAATGTCAGAAAAAAAGTGTTTTATATATGTTATCTGTTTTTTTGTTACTGTATCCTGGAAGCAGAAATTATTCTTTAGACACTTAATTTTAATTTAATTTCCATATCATTTTTAAAAACTTTTTTTTTCTATTTTAAAACATGTTTATATAAACCTATATAGAAACCTAGCTGCTAAGCCTAGTTTTAAAATTATGTACAGTTTTAAAAATCTGACCGCTTTAGTATCTTTGTTTAAATGCCTAAAAACATCAAGGAGTATCAGACTAGGATTTTGCATACATTAATATAGGAAATAAATTATGAGTACTCATACGTTGGAAAATTATCTTTCTACCGAATATAGCTCACATTTTCAATGTATAATTTCCACAAAAGAATTATAAATGTATTCTGTAGTAATGTGCATCTTCTTTCCTAGATGCAAACTCTAACATTCCCATAATTAAGCTTGTTTTGTATGATGCATACATGGCTGACCTTACATGGACCTGACCTGAAGTGCATTGTGGAGAGAGAAAGTAGGACTTGGTCCTGTATTACTTTAAAACTTGAAACCACGTGGTTACTTTTAAGTTAGAATAAAATGTAGTGTCTTTGTGTGGGTTTTAATGTGTGCAGTGAAAGTATGACTCATTTTTGAACACCACAGACATTATAGGGAAACAAAAATAAATCAAAGAAGCAGCCTTTGTTACACCATTTTAGGGTGGTAGATAGTGCTTCTTTCTCTCTTTCTTGTTTTCTCTTTCCTGATTACTTAGTTTTTACATTTCACAAGTTACCTTTTCTACCTAGATTTTGGAAAGTAGAGAGAAGGGCAAAGCTTCTAATTGGGACGGAGCTTTCAAGATGTCCCACTTGGTAAATAAAAAACTATGTTACATTTGCACAATGGAATACTATGCAGCAGAAAGAAGGAAGGAGCTCTGACCTTTTGCAATGACATGGACGGAACTGGAGAGCATTATACTAAGTGAAATAAGCCAGGAGGTAAAATACAAATACCATATGATCTCACCTATAAGTGGAACCTAATCAACAAAACAAGTAAGCAAGCAAAATATAACTAGAGACATTGAAATTAAAAACAAACTGATGGTAACCAGAGGGGAGGTATGAGGGGATAACAGGGGCAAAAGGGGTAAGGGTTTTCAGAACAACTCTAAAGGACACATGGACAAAACCAAGGGGGTGTGAGATCAGGGATGGAAGGTGGGAATGGCTGGGGTGGGGAGGAGTGGGGGGTGAAAATGGAGACAACTGTACTTGAATGTCAATAAAAAATAGAATACTGAATATATAAATAAACAAAAATATTGATAAAATAATAATGCATTACTGGGTCAAAACAAAATTTAATTCAGACACTGGATGTTTAGTTTAATAAGAACTATTGACAAAACTTACTAGAAAAACAATCTCTAAGTTGGTAACTTGCCTAGTCTTGTCAATACCATCTGTTTTGTTGCTGTTGTAAGACCAGCATGTTTTAATCCATAGTAGAATCCAGAGGACATTTTCCCATCAGGGCTCTTGGACCCCTAAATTCAGATGTAAAAAGTTTTGGAATTTAGGCTTTTTGTAACAAGTAATAGAGTAGGATTTTAAAAAATACACTGCTAAGAGTTAAAGTCATCTTGAAATTTAGGTTTTACACTGGACTTTGCTTTTATTCCCTTATTTCTAACCAGTAGAATTTGATCTTATTAAATCAACAAAAACACTGTGAATGGTTATAAAAGAAATGTTTATTAGAGTTTTTTTGCGCTTAATATTTTTATTGTATTTTTCCCATTACCATTTAGTCCCCTTATATCCTTCCTCCCCGCAATCCCCACACTGCTGTCTGTGTCTATGAGTCCTTTTTCCTTTTTACTAACTCCCTCTGCAACTTTGCCCCCACGCCCTCTTAGCTGTCATCCTGCTCTCTATCTATGAGTCTGTCTCTATTTTGCTTGTTAGTTGAGTTTGTTCATTAGATTCCACATACAAGTAAAATTATATACTATTTTTCTCTCTCTAACTGGTTTATTTCACTTAGCATAATGTTCTCCAGGTCCATCTATACTGTCTCATATGGTAAAACTTTCTTCATTTTTACAGCCAAGTAGTATTCCATTGTGTAAATATCCTATTAGATTCATTGAGAAATAGTCTCTATGTTAAAAAGACAGCATATTAGTAAATCCATTAAAGAGCAACACCTCATTCACTTTGTACATTGTGTACAGTTCATATTTAGTGACTGTGTGTTGAGGGCATTGTAAGCACTCCACAAATCCCTTCTTTCTGTGTGAACGATCCTTCTCCACCCCTCTGGTAGTATCACATTCTCTCTTTGTCTTTGCCCTAAGTCTTAACCCTATCACTTGTTAGTTTTCCTCCAACTTTTGAGCCTAAATCCTAAGCTTAATGTACTTAGCTTATGATTTAAGATTATCCTGTTAAAATTGAAAACTTAACTGGAAAAATAAAACTGGTATGTATTTTATTCACTTCACCTCAGGTCTAATAAAATTGAATTTTAATTATGTAATATTTAATTTGAGCATCACCTCTCATTTTCCTGTGAAAGTCTAAAATATGTTACAGTGTGATTTTAATCATTAAAAAAACAACAAAATTAAACACCCTAACCTTTGTTTTACTTTCTCCTCTGCTGAGATTTTGGAGTACAATTTTAACTTTTCTCTTAGTCATTTAATATTCTTTCCACACACATGTATTGGTGTTGGTGATTCCTCCTCCTATTCCTCTATGTGCCATCATTTGTCATGACTATTTATCCTTCTATTTCATCTACTCCACATTCTTGCATCACACTTACTGTAAAGTCTAGGCAGTAAATCTTCCTGTGGAATGCCTTCTAGCTTCCAAAGAGGTGGCCCTTCTTGACGGTCTTTTCCCTCTGCTTAGTGATGGGATAATATCCAAGTTCTTCAGTCTTTGCTTCTTCTATTTCCTTCTGTGGGTCATGGTGCAGGAATGAGTGTAGCTGCTCTCAAGAAGAGAGACAGACTGTGAAGGAAGAAAATACACAAGCAATATTAAATCAGGTAGTAATTCATGCTAGGAAGAAAAAAAGGTGACGAGGTTGGGATTTTTAGGTGGGGGGGAACCACGGTGATCCAGGGAGGCCTCTGTGAGGGGACACCTGTGAGCTGACACATGACATATGACTTGCAAGGTGGGCATTCAAACCCTGAGGTAGGAACATGTCGGGGCTACTAAGGATAGCAACATCACTGGAACAGAATGGAGGGGGTGAAATGACTTCCAGGAGAGAAGGGAAAGGAAGTGGCTGATACCAGGTCACTCAGGCTCTTGTGGGCCATGATGATGAGGGAGAATTTTTTTAAATCTTCACCTGAAGACATCTTTTCATTTTTGCTTTTTTAGGGAGAGAGGACAGGAAAGAGAGATAAAGAGAAATACTGACGTAAGAGAAAAACATTGATTGCTTGCCTCTTGTACGTGCCCTGACCCAAGATCAAACCCGCACCTTAGGTATGTGCCCTGACCAGAAATCAAATCCACAACCTTTTGGTTACCAGGTGATGCTCCAACCAACTGAGCCACACCAGCCAGGGTGAGGAGGGAGCATTTTAACACAAGTGGCATGGGAACTGTGGCAAAGTTTTGAGGGAGAAAGGGAGAGGTGTTTTCTGTATTTTAAATACATCCCATTGCCCACCTTAAGAAACTAGCATTCAACATGAAGCAAGCAGAAGGAAGGAACTTAGAAAGATTAGAGGAGAAATATAAGAAATAGAGAATAGAAAAACAGCAGAGAAAACTGGTGAAACCAAAAGTTGGTTCTTTGAAATAACCAGGAAAATAGATAAAACCTTTAGATTAAGAAAAAGAAAGAAAGAAAAATCAAATTATTAAAGCAGAAATGAAAGAGGGGGCATTATTACCAATCTGAGAGAAGGAAAAATGATTATAAAGGCAGATCACAATACAAAATTAATTTTAGACTGTAATAACAAATAAAATGCATTTATTTGAGAAAAAAGAGCTGCAGCCTGGGAGACACAGATTCAGGTAACCACCTAAATTGTGCTCCGCTGAGGAAAAGGGGAGGCTGCCTTTTACAGAGAAAGTTCCCATCCAAGTTCCCAATTTTATATGAATGAGGTTTCAAAATCATGCAGTTCTAATTGGTTGGTATAAATGCAAACAAGGATACAATTTGTGCAGTTCTGATTGGATGAGGCAGGACTCAGTCCATTGGTGGAAGGATGAACCCTTCCCTGCTCTTGTTGGCTTAGACAGCATAAACAAGCTGGGCACAGGGCTGGAAGCTAAGAGTTCAGTGTGAGATCCTTCCCAGTGTAGAAGGTACATGAGGAGCCCCTGTCAGTAAATGGCCCCTAGACCCTTATTATTCATAAAATTCTGTCCCTTGGTTTACCATGAAAAGTCCATCTCAGCAGATTGAATCTTTCTTCTCAGGGTCTGCAATACTATGAACAGCTAAGTTGTACCCTAGCATACTGGACAACCTGGATAAAACAGACCAATTCCTAGAAAGATACCATCTACTACAACTGACTCAAGGAGAAATAGAAAATCTCAACAGACCTGTGAGAAGTAAAGAGACTTGAATTAGTAATGAAAACTTTCCACAGAGAAAAGCTCTAGACCTGTTGACTTCACTGGTGAATGCTACCACAAATTTAAAGGTAACACTAATCCCTCACAAACATTTCACAAAATAGAACAAGAGGGAACAATTCTTAACTCATTTGGTGAGGCCAAAATTTCCCTGACACAAGAACCAAAAATATCACAAGAAATGAAAACTGCAGAGCAATGTCTCTTATAAATATAGATGCAAAATTTCTCAACAACAACAAAAAACAGCAAAAGAAATATAGCAGCTATTTAAAGGATAATACACTATGACCAAGTTAGATATATCCCAGGAATGCAGGTTGTGTCAACACTCAAAACTCAATCAATGTAAAGTCAGTCCTCATTCTTTGCAGATGCCGTATTTGGGTATCCACTTACTTGCCAAAATGTATTTGTCACCCCCAAGTCAATATTTGTGACATTTTCTTGGTCACTGACAGAAATGTTCAGAATGGCTGAAATCTGAGTTATTGATGTGCCCATTCCCAGCCGAGGTCAAACAAGGCTATGCTTTGCTACCCTGTTTTGGCTCTTATACTATAAACTATTTTTTAAAAGACTTTATTTATTTATTTTTAGAGAGAGGGGAGCAGAGGGAAAAAGAGAGGGAGAGAAACATCAGTGTGTGGTTGCCTATTGTGTGCCCCCTACTGGGGACCTGGCCTGCAACCCAGGCAGGTGCCCTGTCAGGGAATTGAACAAGCGACCCTTTGGTTCACAGGCCAGCACTGAGTCCAACGAGCCACACCAGCCAGGGCTATAAACTCTTTTTTAAAAATTGTATTTTATTGACTATGCTATTATAGTTGTCCCAATATTTCCCCGTGTTCATCTCTCTACTCACCTATTATCACCATCACAGCACTCAGGCAATTCCCTCACCTTTGTTTATGTCCATTGGTCATGCCTGTAAGTTCTTTGGCTACTCCATTTCCTACACTGTACTTTACATCCCGATGATTATTATGTAACTACCTATTCATACTTCTTAATCCCTTAACTTCTTCACACTTTTTCCTACACACACCCCTCCCCCAATCTGGCAACCATCAAAACCCTCTATGTATCCATGATTCTGTCTCTATTCTTGTTTGCTTAGTTTCTTTCAGATTCAGTGGTTGATAGATATGTATTTATTTTTTATTGTTCACAGTTTTGATCTTTTTCTTAAATAAGACACTTCAACATTTCATACAATAATGGCTTGGTGATGATGAACTCCTTTAGTTCTTTCTTGTCTGAGAAGCTTCTTATCTGCTCTTCAATTCTGAATAATAGCTTTGCTGGGTAGAGCAGTCTTGGCTGTAGGTCCCCACTTTTCATGACTTTGAATATTTCCTGCCAATCCCTTCTAGCCTGCAAAGTTTCTTTTGAGAAATCAGCTGATAGTTTTATGGGAAATACACTGCAGGTAAATAACTTCTCTTGCTGCTTTTAAGGCTCTCTCTTTATATTTAACCTTTGATGTTTTAATTATGATATGTCTTGGAGTGAGCCTCTTTGTATCCATCTTGATAGGACTCTGTGCTTTCTGGACTTGCATGTCTATTTCCTTCACCAAATTAGGGAAGTTTTATTTCATTATCTTTTCAAATAGATTGCCAGTTTCTTGCTCTTTCTTTTCTCCTTCTAGCACTTCTATAAGCCCAGAAGGCTTCTTACACTATCTTCATATTTTTGGAATCTTTTTTCTTCTTGCTGTTCTGATTGGTTGTTTTTTGCTTTCTTATGTTCCAAATCATTGATTTGATTCTCGGCTTCATCCACTCTAATGTTGTTTCTTTGTAAATTGTTCTTTATTTAAATTAGTGTAGCCTTTGTTTCTGACTGGATCTCTTTTATGCTGTTGAGGCTCACTAAGTTCCTTGAGCATCCTTATAACCAGTCTTTTGATCTCTGCATCTGATAGAATGTCTCCATTTTGTTTAGTTCTTTTTCTGGAGTTTTGATCTGTTCTTTCATTTGGGCCATGTTTCTTTGTCTCTTTATTTTGACAGCCTGCCTTTGTTTGTTTCTATGTATTAGGTAGAGCTGCTTTGACTCCTCTTCTTGGTAACATGACCTAATGTAGTACGTGTCCTGTAGGGTCCAGTGGCCCGGCCTCCCCTGTCACCTAAGCTGGGTACTCGAGGTCCACCATTTGTGTGAGCTGAGCACAATCTCCTTTTGTAGTTGAGCTTTGATTGCTGTTGGCAGGTTAATGGGAGGGATTTACCCAGGAACAAGGACAGTCTGTGACCACTGACACCACCATCCACAATCCATGGAGGATCAGCTGTTCAGGGGTGATGCAGATCCTTGCCGGCAGGATCCGTGTGTTGTGGCCTCAAGAGACAAGTTCACATGGACTACAGAAGTCCTGTGGAGAAAAAGGGATGGCATGGCCATTCTCTAAGTGAGAGAGAGGGCCCTGACTGCTGCCTGGACAAGCTTTTATTGCTTTTCTGGGTACTGTACATTGATGATGGTCCTCATTTACTATGCACAGGTTTGCTGTAGATGATTACCTTTTATAGATAACAAAGGAAAGAACATTGCTAATTACTTCAAAGAGCAGGATGTTACAGATCAAGGGGAAAAGTGGTTGAACTGGTTACACTCCATACTTGGGAGGTCTAGCACAGATTTGGGAAGTTAAAGATATGCAATAAACGTTTGCTGCCTCAATCCAGGGTGAGGGAGTTTCAGCAAAAGCAAGTCTCATAGCAGCCTAGGTACAATGCAGGCCTGATTCCCCATGGGAGAACCTATCCGTGGGCATGGCTACTGTGTGCTGGACCTCGCTTCCCACTGGCCTTTCTGGGTGGGAGCTGGGCTACATTCCCATGGCATGTGGAATAGTTCCCTATACAGGGGCAGGGTGGTGGTGCTCTAATGTGGTCTGTAGCTCTCCTCTGGGTATACAGCCTCTGGGGTTTCCTGGGTGGTGCAGACCAAAGTCAGCCCTCCACCACCCATGTTCTGCCCAGGACCATGCTGCATAAGCTATAAAGCAATTAAAGATGGCTTCTACTTGTACTGAGCTTGGAAGTTCCCAGGGGAAGCCAATTTGTGAACCTGGACTGACTGCTGATAGTGCTGGGCCTGGGGCCACTTATCAAGTGTTATGGGGGCTGGGAGCTCACTGAGACCAGCTGTTGCTTGTTTGAGAGGATTTAGGAAATTGTGAAGAATGAGCCAAGACCAGCCATTCATACAGAAAGCCAATGTTAACAGCTCAGGTGGGCCTATAAGATCTCTAGGGTGTGGCAAACCCTGTTAGCCAGTTTGATGGAGTCTCAGATATGGGCCCTGCCTGATGACTCTGTGGCTTTGTGGGAAGATGGTTCAGAAAAGGTACAATGTCCTCTGCCCACCTTTCTGTCTGGGACAAAGCTGTACCTCAGCTCTCATCTTGATGCCAGACACTTCATGTGTTGCCACTATTCAAAGCCAGGCAGGTCCATGATATTCATGCAGATGGAATAATATTCACAGAGCTGTTGGGATGTCTGGCATGCCTTTATTCGTGGGCAGGTGAGCCACTCAGGCTGCAAGCTGCATGTCTATCTACATGTCTCATGTTGTGGCCCCTGCTCCCCAGCATGGCACCCATCGTGGCACCTGTCCCCTTATGTGTGTCTCCCATCATCATCCCCAACAGGGAGCCCCTACCTGTTTAAGTACTAGAGGGGAACAAAGCAGGAAAACTGCCAGAACATTGCATAACATAATTCTGTGCGTGCAAGCCCACTTCATGTTATGGGAACAGTTTATTGGACCCAGTCTCAAGACTATTAGAACAGTACTTATCAAGGCCATTCAAGGCTATGGGAACACCGCTTCCCTTAGTTACCTAGACACCTGGGTGAGGAAGCCAGACTGCCTCCACTTACCCTATACTTCAGTTCCTCTCCTTATGCCACTGGTGTCTTTCAAGCTGCTACCCCAGTGCTGGGGCTCAGAGGCAGTGAGTCTGAGTAAGTCCATGTGTGGATTCTTTAAGAGAAACTCCTTGGGACTCTAGAAGTTTCTTTTACCAACTCAGTCCCCACTGGTTTTTGCAGGCAGGAGTTATAAGGACTTATCCTCCAGGCACTGGAAACCTGGGCTTGGGGGCCTGGTTTAAGGAGCTGGAATTCCTCACTCCCAAGATATACCTCCCAAATTTTTATCCACTACACATGTGTGTAGGACCAGCTCATCCAGCATCTCTACATCTCCACCCTTCCTACCAGTGTGGATGGATGTGGTTTCTTTAATTCTGTAGTTGTCAGACTTCCATTTAACTTGATTTCTGATGTTTCTGAGTGATGGTTATTCTATAGTTCAGTTGTAATTTTGATGTGATTGTGTGAGGAAGTTAGCCATGTTTACCTACATCTCCATCCTGACCATCTGTAAACTCTTTTTGGAAGTCTACTTAGTGCCACATTTGAAGCACTTATGTGCTTATATTTTTTTTGTTAGTGATTTTGCTATTTAAAATGCCCACAACTATAGTGCTGAAGTGCTGCTTAGTGTTTCTTTTTTTTTAAATTTCATTCATTGATTTTCAAAGAGAGAAAAGGAGGGAGAGAAAAACATCAATTTTTTGTTCCTCTTATTTATGCATTCGTTGGTTGATTCTTGCAGTATGTGCTCTGGCCAGGCATCGAACCTAAAACTTTGGCGAATCAGAAAGATGCCCTAACTAACCAAGCTACTCAAACAGTACTGCATAGTGCTTTTAAGTATAAGAGGGCCATGATGTACCTTGTGGAGAAAATACTATGTTAGGAAAACCTCATTCAGGGATGAGTTATGTGCTAGTCACCAAGAATTCATTGTTAATGAATCAACACTATAAATAATAATTTACACTTACAATAAATAAGGTGTCTTTAAACAGTGTGTGAATGAAAAGAGGGCTCCATAATATAAATCCGTGACGAAAAGTAACCTTACAGGGTGATCTGATCGTAAATTCCTAATGGGCAGGTCATGGTGGGTGGTCACCCCCCAGGTGTGAAAGGTTTCTCTTTGCCTTAAGCAAGCACTCTCCATTGTTACTGTGCATCAAAGTTAACACACCTTTGAAATGCCTTAGTAATAGTCTTTTTCAGACCCCTCAGCCATGAAACCACCCTCAAGGGAGCATATAATGAGGTTAACTATCCTGTAACCCAATCCCAAACTTGCTTTTTACCACCTTTATATAGTCCTTCTTACTTTTTTGCCTTAATTCCAACTCCAATGTGTAAAAAGAAACTGCAAAACTGTCATTCTCTGGAGCATTTGAGATCTTGCTTCCTAGAATGTCATTAGTTTGGCTCAATAAACAAAAATTCTCTACAGGCTTAGGGTAACACTTGTTGCCATTTTTATATCAACAGGTGTTACGCTAAAAATAAAAGTCCAAGTGGGATACCACAAGTGTTTATTTGAGGTCCAAAATAATAGCTATTCGGGAAAAACTGATTCAGGCAAAAACCAAAATAGTGAAGGCAAGGGGTATTTATGAGAAAGGGAAAGAGAACAATTACATGAAGTTCAGATAAGTTAACAGAGTGATGCTAATTCTAAAGAATGTCTTCAATTTTTAGTCCAATAGTTGTAATATCTACTGTCTTATCTTTCCAAACAGTTCTTTGGGACATAATGCTGCTTTAAGCCCAGTCTAAAGGTCATTTTTTATTATTAAAGTACTTTTATTGATTATATTATTACAGTTTTCCTAATTTTTCCCCTTTATCCCCCCTCTGCACCGCACCCCCAACCCTCCAGCATTCCACCCCAATTAGTTCATGTCCATGCATTGTATATATATATATATATATGTTCTTTGAGTTTTCTGTTTCCTATACCATTTTTTGTCTATCCCCATCTATTTTATGCCTACCAATTATGCTTCTTCCTCCATGTAACTTTCCCCCCTATTCCTCCCTTCACCCTCCCCACTGAAATCCCTCCATGTGATGTCCATTTTTCTAATTCTGTTCCTGTTCTAGTTGCTTGCTTAGTTTTTGTTTTTACTGTTTTTCTTTTCTTTTAGGTTCATTTGTTGATAGTTGTGAATTTGTTGTCATTTTACTGTTCATGCTTTTGATCTTTTTCTTCTTAGTCCCTTTAACATTTTATTAATAAGGGCTTGGTGATGATGAACTCATTTAACTTGACCTTATCTGGGAAGTACTTTATCTGCCTTTCATTCTAAGTGAAAACTTTGCCAGACAGAGTAATCTTGGATGTAGGTCCTTGCCTTTCATGACTTCAAATACTTCTTTCCAGCCCCTTCTTGCCTGTAAGGTTTCTTTTGAGAAATAAGCTGATAGCCTTATGGGCACTCCTTTGTAGGTAACTGTCTCCTTTTCTCTTGTTGCTTTTAAGATTCTCTCCCTATCTTTGATCTTTGGTAACATAATTATGATGAGCCTTAGTGCATACTTCCTTGGGTCCAAATTCTTTGGGACTCTGAATTACCTGGACTTCCTAAAAGTCTACTTCCTTTGCCAGATTGGGGAAGTTTTTCTTCATTATTTGTTCAAATAAGTTTTCAATTTCTTGCTCTTCTTCTTCTCCTTCTGGCACCCCTATGATTCAGATGTTGGAATGTTTAAAGTTGTCCCAGCGTTCCCTAAGCCTCTCCTCATTGTTTTGAATTCTCGTTTCTTCATTCTGTTCTGGGTGAAAGTTTATTTCTTCCTTCTGCTCCAAACCCTTGATTTGAGTCCCAGTTTCCTTCCCATCACAGTTGGTTCCCTGTACATTTTCGTTTATTTCACTTTTCATAGCCTTCACTTTTTTCTCTATTTTGTGACCATACTCAACCATTTGTGTGAGCATCCTGCTTACCAGTGTCTTGAACTCTGTATCTGATAGGTTGGCTATCTCTTTATCGCTTAATTGTGTTTTTTCTAGAATTTTGATCTCTTCTTTCATTTGGGCCATATATTTTTTTTTTGTCTCAGCATGCCTGTTACATAGTAAGGGGCAGAGCCTTAGGAATTTGAGAGGGTGGGGCAACCCACTTATCACTGTGTTGTGGCACTGTATGTGTGGGAGGGGTATGACAGGGAACAATGCCACTTGCTCAGCTCTGGACCGGCTTTCAGTCACTTCCCCCACTACTCACAAGCGATTTGGGCCCTTCTGGTGCTGATTCCCAGGTGGGTGATTTTGTGCACATTCTAGGACCCTGTGGGTCTCTCCAATGAACTCTGTTATGAGGCTGGGAGTTTCTTCTGCCACCTCAACCCCCACAGATTTTTTCAGTCAGAGGTTTTGAGGCTTTATTTCCTGCATTGGAACCCTGGGTTATATGGTCTGTCTCACTCCCCAGTTGCTACTCTTGGTTTGTCTGCAGGCAAATTTGGGACTGCCCACTCTGCCAGCTGCCTCCTTGCCTGCCCCAGTCCTCCTGCCACCACCTTGTCATGTGTCCTTTCCACCTTGGTTGCCTATCTCTGCCCCTTCTACTTTTCTGAATGAATGGTTCTTCTTTAACTCCTGGTTTCAGACTTCCATACAGTTCAATTTTCTGGCAGTTCTGGTTATTTTTTTGTTTTTAAATTTTTTGTTGTCCCTCTTTCGTTTGTGTAAGGAGGCAAAGTGTATCCACCTATGCCTCCATCTTGGCCAGAAGTCTCTTTTGTGAAATATCATATGTAATGGGGACAGACTGATGTTTCCCTCCATCATCAAAGCATCAAACACAAGGATGTCCACTCCACTTTTATTCAATATCAAATTGGAGAGTCTAGACAGGGAAGTTAGGTAAGAAAAAGAAACAAAATGCATTTAAAGGGGAGAGAAATATAGAAAATCCAGGGGCATCACCAGAAAAACTATTAGAACTAATAAACAAGTTTAGCAAGGTTGCAGGATATAAGATGAATATACATAAATTACTGATATTTCTATACATGAGCACCCAGGAAGGCCATCTGCAGTCATTCAGACCTGGGTAGGAAGACAGGGCTTGGTTAAACCTGAAAGTCCAGTAGTTTCCATTTTGGCACCTGTAACTTGAGACAAAACTTCCCCTCTCCCCTCTCTCTGAGCACTGACAACAGAGGATGGTATCAACACATCTCACTGGAGATTCAGCCCCTCTGTGATGGGCAGGGCACTCTTGTCACGTCACTCTCATTTTGTGGTGTGGATGTCCAGGTTCAGTCAGGGGCTGGGTTCTGGGCCTCCTGGACTATGGGGGCCTTTGTCATGAAGCGGGGAACTTAATCCACCATCATTGTGACATAACACAAATAGCACTATTTCAGGAGTAATTGTTTTCATTAGTGATTGATTACCTGTGAAAAACAGGCCACTTTGATGCCAAGTTGCTTGCTTTCCTCATTTCCTTTCCATTTTATTAATATGCATCCATGTAAACATTTTTATCTCATTGTTGGTGGTCAGGCAGAAAAATAAGAGGGAGATTATCTTGGTACTCATACCCTAGCATTTCACTTGGAAAAAATACAAGATGGTAACAAAAGTTGATTTATGGTTTCTCTCAAACTGAAAATTAATGTCAGCCCTATCTACCTCCTTGTTGGCTTGGAGAGCAATAGGGACATCTGTCTGATAAGCGTGGGGATAGGTCTGTGCCTGGGGTCTCATATGCCTGTACTCCAGAGTATCCACTGGCAGGGATTTCTTCTTGTGAGGAGGGATCCTTCTTTCATCAGTCCTGGCCTTGGTCCTGAACTTGTCCAATAATGAGGGGAGTTCCTCTCAGGAAAGATCCAAAGGTTACTCAGTATAGTGAGAGGGGCAGCTAAACCAGCCCAAGGAATGTATTTGTCATGGAGGAGAAACATGGAGAAGAGAAGACAAACCAGGCTTGGGGAGGCCTATGGAGAGGGGTTCTACAAGCTAAGTCAGGAAATGAAGGTGGGAGACAAGAAGGGAGGGGGACTGGGGAGAAAGTGTTGGGAAGGGACGGTTGAGTGGAGGGTTTGGGGGAGGAGGAGGAGTGAGGAGGCCCAGACACAGCCTCTGGAGCTGAATGTTGAGAGTGAGGGCAAGGTTGAATGTGGGATGGAGGTGAGGTGTCTGAGGAGGCAAGTTCCTTCAACCTCTCAGTCTTGGTTTCCCCTCTAAAAAGCACCTGTTAGTGTGCCTGCATTACTCTCCCTTCCCTGACAGGATTTGGTTGAAGGTTTGCAGCCATTGCCTGCAAAGTTATTTTCTAGAGTGTTGTTTATACTCTAGGAAGTTCCTGGCACAGCCCACAGTCCAGGAGTCAGTCCCTTTGTCTCTTGTGGGTGTTCTGTTGTTTGGAGGGGATGTGGCCCAGGAGTGGTTGGCAGGAAGTAGGGCAGATGGAAAGGAGTCTGCCCAGCAAGGCTGGATGTAGTACCTCCTCTTGTTCATATTGTACCATGGGTGTCTAAACCTCCTTTTCAGGAAAGAAGGCTTGTTAGGGTCTGTTCTATAAACTTTCAGCACCCTTACTCTTCAGACTAATTTCTACTACTTACAATTTACATGTGTTCCAAAGGGAAGGGAAGAGGGCCCTGGACTCTCTGAAAGCCTAGGGTTAGGGCCTATGTTGCTCAGTTCTGTGATTCCACAGGGGTTCTGAGAACACAATCACAGTGAGGTTCACAGCCCCAGCCAGGTCTCTGTCAGTGTGTTGGCACTTGCTATCCATGTGGTAATGAAATGTTGAATCTGGGCACTTAAATAAAGTCTGTTTTAGAGGAATCTGACACTTTTTAAAAAGTAAAGTTGTGATTCATATAGACATAAAACAAGCACATGCCAAAGATTTGACCCAAGAATCATAAAGACAGTTCTTCCCAGGTACCATCCACCCTCCACTCCCCCAAATTTCGCAACAGAAATGGTTCAGCAGCATGTATTGAGGCAGTGAGGATGTTGGGTCAATGACTGATTAGCTACAGTGCTCATCCCAGGGCAGGAATCAGCTGCCTTCCACCCACTCCCTTCACACATACCTATAAAGAAGGATAATTTGCATTATCAATTGTCTCCTGCTCTCACGGTTTTTCACAGTGGGAAAAGGCTAGGGTGCCAAAGCCTCTCTGACTAAATCAATAACCACGAAGGACAAGATGATTCTCCTAACTAAAATTTCTTAAAGGCAAACCATGGGGGCCAGTCACCACTACACTACAAAGTTTCAACACTGAAAATCAATGATTACAAAAATCAGTACCTGTTCTTTCTGCACCCTGATAAAGGTTCACCTCAAAGAATTTCAGGCATTTATTTTTTTGTAGATCCTGCTCCCAGTCTCCCTGATGCCATGGGGGCACAGTAACTGAACTTCATCTTCTCTGTATATCCCTTTCCTTTAAAGTAAAACTGCTTATCATTGAAGCATATGGACACTAAGTGTAACCTAAGTGTAACTTCTAACACACCAATGTACCTTTGTTTACTTTCTGCCTATACATTCCCCCTCACATTCCTTAAGACTTTGTGAAGTTCAGCTCTTGGGCTAGTCCTCAGTTAGGTCCAAACAAAACTCTTTGCTTAAATTTACAGGGTTTTTTTTTCTTGTTAACAACAATTTTTTATAATCTTTCCCAAGTTTTCCTCACACTCATTTCAAAAGATGGTGTGGTTCCCTGGCCAGTGTGGCTTAGTTGGTTGGAATGCCATCCTATAACCAGAAGGCTGCAGATTTGGATCCAAGTCAGGGCTGGGTTACCTAGGTTATAGGTTCCAGCCCCAGTCTGGGTGCATACAGGAGGCAACCAACTGATGCTTCTCTCTTGCATTGATGTTTCTCTTTCTCCCTTCCCATCTCTCTGAAGCAATGAAAAACAAAATGTCCTCAGGTGAGGATAAAAAATAAAGTAAAATAAAAAGACGATATGGCACAGATTCTGAAGAAAAAGAATGTATATGGGGCTGGATGGACAGGATATTCATTACTACAGTCCTTGATGCCACCAGGGATTTTCAGCATAAACATGCTGTTGAACTGTTGTTTTACATTTGGATTTTCCCCTGTTTTACAACAATTCTAAACTTTGTACAGGTTAGCTTGATCACATGATTACGTTGGTTAAGTTTCTCCACTGTAATGATCCTCCTTTTCCCACCTAGTTGATAAGAATCTTGGGGGTCATTATGTAAATCCTGTTTCTCCTCAAATTTTCACCAGTGCCTTTTGTCTTCACTGGGGGCATCTTGCCTACAGCCCTTGTTTGCCAACTCCAATTTTCTGTGTCTCTCTTTCTACTGCTATTGTTATGTGGAATTCTGCAAAAATGAATGATCTCTTCTCCTGTATTATTTATTGACTTTCTTCAGTTATTAATATAGTAAGTATGGACTCAGATATCTATTTTATTCTGTGGGTTAAAATCTCATACTATCATTTATTTTGTTGCTAAAATTATTCCAGCTTTGCTAAGTAGGAGTTCCTCCAGTTCAGGTCTGGTGTTATTTGACAAGCCCCATCCTTTTGGGGCATTGCTGACTATCTGGCACAGCAAGATATTCTAGGCTCATTTTTTATTTTCTCTGACTGAGCTCAGGAATCAACCAAGAGCCTCCAGGAAGAAGAAGCTGCAGTCAGGGAATCTACAGGACAAGGAGGGTGTTCTCAAGGGGTCTCTGAGGACAAGGAGGGCATGGTCAGGGGGATTCTTTGGGAACGTGAGTGGAGTGATGGGGTGTCTGACTATGAAAGGGTGTGGTCAGAGGGGTCTCTGAGGACCAAGAAGGTTTGCCATCAGAAGTCTCTGAGAACCAGGAGAGTATTGTCAAGAAGTCTCTGGGGACCAGAATTGTGTGTTCCCAGTGGTATTAGGAGGGTTTAGTCAGGAGGGTCCACTTTGGTTTGGGGTGGGTTGGGCTGCAGAGGTGCAAGCCTGGGGCTGGAGGCTGGGTGAAATTCACTACCTTGTTGGGAACCGCCCTGACTGGTATCAGAGGCTGAAACCCCCGCCTAGCTAAGGCTAAGGGAACGCCCTTGGAATTGTAAGCCAGCAAGGAGACAAAAGCTTGTCTTCCTGGCAGGAATGCTGCTTCTGCTGCTTTATTCATGACTGAACCCCCAAAAGCTTGGTCGGTTAGCCAAAGACGGGTAAGATTCCCCACGGGGGGAACGACCTAAGCCAGGCACAATCACTTTGGGAGGCCCCCCAAAAGAAGGACTTGGGGGGCTGCAGCAAAAGGGGGTGATGGACCCTCGCTCCTCGGCTTTGACATAGCCTGAGTTCTCAGCGTCTGGGAGAAAATCTCCTTATCTCTTGGTTACCTAGTTCCCTTGCTCCACCTAAGCCTAAAACAATGACAGGGTGGTACAGCTCGGTACTGAGAAGTGCGGATTTCCCGGGGTGATCAGGCCTAAGAAAGAATATGTAAATTACTATGAAACCTTCTTTGTTTAGAATGCTCTCAGTTGAATGAGAAGGGTCTTAGGAGGAAGTTATTTTGTTCCTCAGTCTTACAGCTCTTTGACCCCCAACTCAATAGACCGGCAGAGTTCTTTGTTTTCTATGGTTCCTTACTTCCCCCTAGTGAGTACTGTACTTTACCTGAATTATTATGCAAAATGATCCCAATAAAAGCAGGTATGGATGGTAAATCAGCGCGCTCCCCACTAGGGGGGGTGGCCATTTCGTCCCTACTTCCCCACAGAAACTAGTCTGTCTCTGTGCATGTGTCTTTTTTTCTCGCGTGTTTATCATCGAGCCATCCACAGCGTTCCATGGTCACTGCTGGCCGGTGACCCACGCGCAACACTACCTCAATTTGAGGTCCTCAGTTTCCTTTCTATGTAGAAGGAATCTGAAGCGTGGTAACATCTGACTGGGCTTCTGTGTTTTGATGCTGTTCTTGGATGAATGGAGGAAGTGTCTAAAATCAAAGTTTGGAATATACCACTTTCCAAGGAAGAGTTGGCATGGGTTTTAAATACCATACAGTAGCTCCCCCTTATCTGTGCTTTCACTTTCCCCAGCTCAGTTTTCCATAGTCAACCATGGTCTGAAAATATTAAATGGAAAGTTCCAGAAACCAAGAATTCACAAGTTTTAAGTTGATCACCATTCTGAGCCCACCAAGTGCCAGCACCGAGTTTGGTGGTGAGACCACAAATCCAGGAAGGAGACTCAAGAAGTATCTTGAAATCTTGTGCTGTCCTGCTCTGTCCCACAGAGACATAACTTATCCCTTTGTCCAGTACATCCACCCTGTAGATGCTTCTCACCCATTTAGCCACTTTGGTTATCAGATGAACTGACACAGTATCACAATGTTTGTGTTTAAGTTGCCTTTATTTTACTTAATAATGACCCCAAAGTGCAAGAACAGTGATGCTAGTGATTTGAATATGCCAAAGAGAACCCATTAAGTGCTTCTTTTAAGTGAAAAGCTGAGAGTTCAATACTATCCAGGGTTTCAGGCATTCATTAGGGTCTTGAAGGTATTACCTGTAAATAAGAGGGGACTCCTGTATTCCCAGAGCACTGGTACTGCTGAAGTTGCACCAGCCATCATTTAAGTTCATGGTGAAAACATGTCAGCAGTGATGAGAGAGTGCACCAGCCTGGAGCAAACTCTGTGTGTTTGCATGTTTAGGTGGCACAGGGGTCAATGAGAAAACCAGAGGACTGAGATGCATCATCCAGAAGCACTAGAGCCTAGAATAGAAAGCTGGGACAGTGAGGACCTGGGCAGCTCTGCACAGATCTGAATTTTCACCACGTCAGATGGAGGCAAAGGTGCTGTCCCACTGAGGCACCTTCTGGACAATCCAGGTGTCAGTGAAGTTTTCCCATGTTCTGAATGAGGCCTTGGCCAATGTAACAGGCTTCTCTTACCCTGGACACGTGGCCACCTCCACCTACCCTGCCACATCCTCAGGGCTCAGCATCACTTTGGGGGCTTCTGTCACCAGAAGGGGTAGGAAGGCATACAAGAAGGGGCCTGGCTAGGTATGGGGGTGCTCCTGAGGGCAGCAGTGTCAGGGCTTCTCATTCTGAGAACCCAATGGCCACAGGACTGACTGGTCCTGGATTTATCTGGAAGGGAAGGAGCTACTTCAGACCCTGACTAACCTAGGACTGGCCGCCTTGAGTCTTGCAGCCCAGGGCAGGAGGGTGGCCAAGTACCAGCCCCCATGGCCATGCTGGGAGACTTGTTGCACTTGAGGCCTGTTAGGGTCAGATACTACAGGATGTCTGTCTCAGTGCTTTTGGAAAGGCTGTGCCCCTCCTGGGAAAGGGTTTCTGGGTTGGGTTTAGCACATGGCTACTTTCCATGCCTCACACAGGCTTGTGTTCTAGCTTCCTGGTTGTTATCTTTTAGAAAAGTTTGGATTTGTTATGGTGGAACCAAGAGATTGAAGAGTGTGTGGGCACGTGCGGTGGGAACACATATGTGCATATGATATGTGTGAAAATATGTGCATGTAACCAATGTGTGAGCACATGTATGTGTGTGCACATGCCCTCAGGATGAAAGCCTCAGTGGCACCCAGGTGGACTGGCCCCAGAGCCCAACAAGTGCCAGGACTGAGTTTGGTGAAACCACAAACTCAGGAAGGAGAGCCTGGAGTTACCATAAAAATAAATAAAAAAAATGTGTTCATTACATATTTGGTATGTAAATACTTAGTAAACAGTTCTTATTTAATTTATAGTTAATACAGGGTGGGGCAAAAGTAGGTTCACAGCTGTTTATATGGAAAGTAATACAATAATTAATGAATAATAATAGAAGAATGAGCTCTGTGTTTTACCTACTTATGACTGTAAATCTACTTTTGCCTCACCTTGTATATAATAATAGTTCACCCAAAGTACACATGTGCCTGTTTTCTGGGCTGTAGCTTCCACAGATCTCACACACCTCATGCTGAAGGGGTATGTTATTCTGACTCACCTAACTACCAATGGAGTTTGGACCATGCCTGTGCCACTACCTGTTCTTTCTTCTCCGGGGTCACATCCGCATGTGGAGGCCAGCAGGAGTGCCTGCAGAATAGAGTCTGTTGGGTAGTAGAAGCTCAATTTCATGTTTCTGTGAAATGTCAAATGCTCTTTGCAAAAATAGCTTTCTGAGGAGAAGGCCCTTCTGCCCTTTATGCTCCTAGGTAGCATAGGAAAAATTTCCGATGGATGCGACAATGGGGTAATTTAAAATCTAGCAGGTAAATGCTTAGAAATAAAGGGTTTCTGCTATTTTTCTGCTTGTCACAGGAAAAATCACACTGCTCAAATCTCTGCTAAAGACACCTTTTCTTTGTTGATATTTTTAACAACAAAAAGTCAACCACAGGTCCAGGCCCTTGGGACTGAGTCACCAGATGAAACCTGGACGATTGTGACAGCCCCTCCAAAAGAGGGCACCTTCTAGGCTGTGATGACTTGGGGCTAAATCTAGAAATGTTGCCTTCCTCTGAGAGACAGTTGGGTGCTATTTTTGGATAAAAATACCAAGATTTGGACAATTAAATGAAGTCATCTATGGAAAGTGCATGAATGTGGGGGGCTCCACCTGCAGGAGCCACCCCAGCCACCATGGATGAGAATAAGTCTACCAAGAAATGATCTGCTTGGGGAAGAAGGTGGTTGATCTCTCAAAGGAGAAGAGCCAAGAGCCTTTTCCTCAATGGGCTTTGACTGGGTTCAGTTTGCACAGGAACATAGGTAAAGCTCATCAATCATTGTCAGGTAGTAAGGATCAGACAATAGATAACATACAAAGAACTATGAGGGCTTATTCTGAGTCAGGGTCAATTAGCTAAAGGGCTATAAAAGTTTGGGAAACAAACTCATTTCCTGCTCAGACCCTTATCAGAAAATTGAGGGCATTCTTAGCAAAGCAGATTTCACAGGATTGATTTTATGTTTTCTTTCTTAGGCCTGATTGCCCAGGGGAACCTGCCCTTTCCAGCACAGGGCTGCACCACCCTCTGTCATTGTTTCAGGCTTAAGTCAGGCAGGGGAAGTAAGGCAGCCAAGAGATTAAGAGACTTCTTGCAGACAGAATGGAGACTCAGGCTGTGTCAAAGCCAAGGGGTGAGGGCTCATCACCCCTTTTTTCTATAGCCTTCCAAGTCCTTCCCTGGGTGCGCCCCTCCATCATGCCTGTCTTTGGTCATCCCTCCCTTGAGGAATCTTACCCGTCATTGGCTAACCAGTGAGGCTCAGGGCCAAGCAGGGTGAAGTAAAGGGGGCAGAGGCCATGCCCCTGTCAGGGAGATAAGCTTTGTCTCCTTAGTGGCTTAAGGTCCCAAGGTCTCTCACTCAGCCTTAGCCATGGTGGGGTTACAGTTTCTGAAACCAGGCAGGGCAGTTCCCAGCACATGAAACCAACAAGTGCTTAGAAAACAGAGGAAATTCCTTTTTATTTCTAGTTTCTGTTCTCTACACATATTTTTTATCATCACAGCATGAGAAAAAGGAACGTTTTGCAAACAGCCCCACAAGTGTATATTCTGTTGCCTCCTTTGCAATTCTTTGCAAAAGTGTTTTGTTTTGTTTTTTCCCCACAAAGTGGTGATCACAGCCCTTCTGACTGCCATTCGTGGTTGTGCTTTCCGGTGTGCTACATCACTCTCCTCATTATTTAGGGGCCACCCATGTTTTGTACATTAGTGATTCAGGGATAAGTGTGAAGTCTATGACACAGTGGCATTTTCCCCAGATCACACGCCTCTGTATTTATCTGAAGATTTTCTAAGACTACATGGCGACATTTGGAGCCTCAAGCCTGGAGCTTCCTCCAGGAGACAGGATGAAAGGCATGGCATTTTCTGGGCACCGAGAACCTCCCCTGGGTGTCACCTCCCATATATATCAATCACTGTGTGGGCATGACTGTACATGAGTGTCCCTGACTGACATGAGGATGGTGTTCTGAGATGCAGGCACCACAGAAATGGGGTGTTAGCCACTTACCTCACAGCCTGTCCCACCCCAACAGAGAACCCAGAACACACTAAAATGTGGTCTTGAAGGGAGGCCCAACACAACAGATCCAGAATGTGGATTTGTGAAGAATGGCAAAATCTGGAGGGTTTCATGTGTTGGGAACTGCCCTGCCTGGTTTCAGAAACTGTAACCCCACCATGGCTAAGGCTGAGTGAGAGACCTTGGGACCTTAAGCCACTAAGGAGACAAAGCTTATCTCCCTGACAGGGGCATGGCCTCTGCCCCCTTTACTTCACCCTGCTTGGCCCTGAGCCTCACTGGTTAGCCAATGACGGGTAAGATTCCTCAAGGGAGGGATGACCAAAGACAGGCATGATGGAGGGGCGCACCCAGGGAAGGACTTGGAAGGCTATAGAAAAAAGGGGTGATGAGCCCTCACCCCTTGGCTTTGACACAGCCTGAGTCTCCATTCTGTCTGCAAGAAGTCTCTTAATCTCTTGGCTGCCTTACTTCCCCTGCCTGACTTAAGCCTGAAACAATGACAGAGGGTGGTGCAGCCCTGTGCTGGAAAGGGCAGGTTCCCCTGGGCAATCAGGCCTAAGAAAGAAAACATAAAATCAATCCTGTGAAATCTGCTTTGCTAAGAATGCCCTCAATTTTCTGATAAGGGTCTGAGCAGGAAATGAGTTTGTTTCCCAAACTTTTATAGCCCTTTAGCTAATTGACCCTGACTCAGAATAAGCCCTCATAGTTCTTTGTATGTTATCTATTGTCTGATCCTTACTACCTGACAATGATTGATGAGCTTTACCTATGTTCCTGTGCAAACTGAACCCAGTCAAAGCCCATTGAGGAAAAGGCTCTTGGCTCTTCTCCTTTGAGAGATCAACCACCTTCTTCCCCAAGCAGATCATTTCTTGGTAGACTTATTCTCATCCATGGTGGCTGGGGTAGCCCTGCAGGCGGAGTCCCCCACATTTAGGTCCACGTAGTCTAGGCAGGGAGTGGTATCTTGACTTCAGAATAATTTCTCTGTTTGTGTTATGGTGTAAAATGGTCCATTGTTCACAGCATTATGACTGCACCTAGGGCAGATTGGGTGAGGTCTGCAGTTCAGTGCTGGGGAAGAGAAGTGCCCATTGAAGAAGGAGAAATCACGTGATTCCTGGTTCCCCTCCATTTCTACCCAATGTAGGAGGTTAGAGAGGCACCAGGAGAGATACCTCCACTCACTTAGCCCTTGGGACCACAGCGAGTCTTTTTTCTTTAAAACTTTTTTCCCTTGTTGCATTTATTTTTAATTTCAGAAATAACATATTAGTGTAACCTCTTTGCAAGGTGTTGTTTCAGTGCTACCAGAAATGTGCATATATATATAAATACGAAGTGAGAAGTTAGAGCTTTGGAGTTTCAGACTCTTTCCAGGGAAACTGTAGGGTGTTTTCAGGCTTTCCCTGATACATTGCAGATACTTAGGCTGAGACAAATGGCATTAGGATGACAGATATACTCAGACTCCTGCAGTTGGGACCCCGTGGGAAGCTGAGGCACTGTGCTTCAGCTTCAAGCACATATGTGGGCTGCTAGGCTGGCCTAGGCTGGCCTAGGCTGGCCCGCCAGAGCTGCCAGTTCAAGGCCATGATCTCGGCAATTACGATGTGTGATATGGCCAGGCAGTCTCAGCTCCTGGTGTGCAGAGGGAATGACCTGGTGGGACAATGATCTCTTCTGTACCTCGGCTCCATTGGCTGAAAACACAGTGATAATAGTACTTACCTTATAGGTGTGCAACAGAGATTTAACAGGTAAGACTGTGTCAAGTTCTCAGCACCAGGCCTAGGGAAGCAGACATGCTCACAGCTGCAAACGTCAGTTAGCATCCCTGAAATTGAGGGATACAGGCAAGAGTATGAGTGAGTGTGAGGAAGGTTGAGGAACACATACACACACACCCTTCATCACACACATCTCACCATAGTTCTGTCATATACACACACATAGTCTCTCTCTCTCTCTCAACAAAGAGCTCTTTAAGCAGATGTGTATTCCCATATGCCTTCCTAGTCATGTAGTAAGCATCCCCATACCAACAGAAAGAAGTTCATTGAGGTGATGGGGTATTTAAAATGCCCCAGGTCCTGTCTCAGGACCTCCTAAAAAGCTATAAGAGGGAGGATGGGTAGCAGAGGTATTTAGAACAATGACTAATACCCTCCCAGTCTTCTTGGCCTCCACCAGCCGAGGACACTTCCCACCCTGCAGCAGTGCTGTGGCAACAGTGGGCATCCCAGGGCTGTGTACCCCTCACCCCTTCCAGTGGCTCTGGATGAGCAGGAGGGCTTTGTCAGGGCTCTTGTCTCCCTGTAGTTGCCAAACAGAGAAGAAAATGGGCTGTCTATGGGCGCTGCAGGGGTCCCACAGGGGTCCCTCATGGGCCCCCCTAACAGAGGAAATTGCCACCCTGGTCTAGCTCCAGGCTGGTGGGGCCCCTGCTGGCCATACCCTGGATTTACTTCCCACAGCAAAGCACAGCACAGGAGTCTGGGGCTGAGTCCCACTCCTGGTGACTCACTGCAGTTGCCTCCAACAAGTGGTCCCAGCAGGAGTAATGATGGGGACCTCTTAGCTCTGTTTGCTTTTTTCATGGTTTTTCTCTTCAAGGGACAGAGGTAAGTAGGCTGTTGTCTGCAAAGGGAGAGACTTCCCCAGGTTTCAGAAGGAGGTTGGAGTACTAGTGGGCGTGGTCCTGCCTGTTCTCCAGCAGCGTGTGGGGCTGGGTTTTGTCAATTGTGTGACAGGCAAAGGCATTCCACCAGTCCCTTGGCTGCTGACCTGCCCTGGCTCCCCTGAGGAATCTGAGGTCCCTGGCTCTTGAACAGAATTGCCCAGAATATTTATAGAACAAATGTATGCTGTTGGACATGCGACAGCACCTGGTTTATTACTGAATTTCTCTATCCTCACCCCTCTTCCTGTGTCTTTTTAAATGGACAGGAAGGGATGAAGTGTGCTTTAGAAGTACTGTCGTCCTGATAACAAGGATCCCATTTCAGATGTGAAGATTGTCTTTTTTAAGAAAATAAATTATTTTTTTACAGCAGTTTTAGGTTCATAGCAAAGTGAGGGGAGTACAGAGATTTCTCACTCCCCCCTCCCAACCCTCAGCCTGCCATAATCAATCTCCTCCAGCCTCATGGTGAACCTGCACTGGTGCATCAGTGTCACCCAAGTCTATAATGTGTCTCAGGGCTCACCCTTGGCCTTGTGCATTCTGTGCATTTGGACAAATGTGTAATGGCATGTATCTGCCATTAAGGTGTCATACAGAGTAGTTTTATGTCCCTAAAAACCCTCTGTGCTCCACCTCTTCACCCCTCTTCCCTAACCCTGGGTAAGCCCTGATCTTTTACTGTTCCTGTATATTTGCTTTTTTGAAAACATCTTACAGTTGGAATCACATAGTGTGCAGCCTTTTCAGAGTGGGTTCTCTCAGGATGCATTTAAGTTTCTGGGATTATCTTCTTTTCTTTCTTACTTAATTTTGGTTTTTGTTTTTTGGTGTTACACCGAACATTTCCTTTAAGTGTCATCTCTTGTAAGAGAGTAAGTAAAACCAGGTAGGAACTGGTGCTTTGTTGTTACTATGGGAGTGTGAGGTTCATTAGGACAACCAAGTGTTCAGACGGATGAATGCAAGGGGATTTTTTCTTCAAAGAGACTGTAAGATGCAAATTCCTGGGTCCCTGAGGATGCCAGGTTGTCCCTGGCTCTTGGGTGGTGTGTTCCTGATGCTGTGTCTGTGAATCAGGACAGTGAGAATGTCTTAGCTGATGTGTGGGTTTCTAAGGTAATTAGGGAGCACAGCTTCATTGCCAGAGTCCACTTGATGTGAAAAGAGTGAATGTGTGGTTGTGTTATGTACACACACACATATAGAGGCAACTTTGTACACCATTGCACAACTCAGTCCCAGAGAGGCTACCACAGAGGTTGTACTGTGCAAGAAAGTTAAACATATCTTGGTGATGGTGGTCTGCCCACACCCCTGTGCTGTCAGGCCAGTGGGTAGGTTTCCAGAAGGTCAGCTGAAGATTCTGAGGCCCAGGATTCCACAGGCTAGGGTCCCAGCCTTTATCACCTAATTAGCGATGTGGTGATGGGTGAGAGAGGCTGACCTGTGTCTTTTGGGTATAGAGACCCATTGAGCAGAGCTTGGACTGCAGCCTCAGTTTTCTCACCTGCAGCACAGTGTTCATGACAGCTCATCCTCTGGCCTTCAGTGGGTTGCAGAGTGACCTCAGCCAGCGCCATGGGGCCTGGTCATGTTTTGGAACCCAGAACAGACCAACTCACACACACATTGGGGGCTCAGAGCAGGACACCTCTGCCTGCCATGGGAGGAGGGAAGTCCCACTCCACCCCTACCATGTGACCATGGGTCAATGCCTCAGTTTCCCCAGCTATCCAGTTGGACTTGCTGTGGGTGAAAGGAGCTAAGGGGTACACATTGTGGTATGGGTGGATCATTTGACTGAAGTATCTATCTCAGCCACAGGGCCATTTTTCCCATGCTTGTGGGCACTGGTTCTGCAACAGCCCTGAAGACTGTGGGGGTGTACACCTTCTCCAGGACATTTGTGTTTGCAGCAATCCATCCCTCCCAAGCAAGCACCTGGCCAGTGTGCAGCCAAGAGGTGTGTTCACCCCCATCCTCTTACTACCGGCCCTGAGAGGGTCTCAGCTCTCCAGACCCAGTCAGAGGCAGAATCCCCATTATGGCTTGACTAACTGACCAGGCAGCTGCTGCTGATCCCCAACCAACCACTAACCAATGAACTGACTGACCCACTTCCTCTTTCCCTCCCTCTCTCCTTTCCTCCCTCTTTTCTTCCTTCCTACCTTGTTCCAGAAAGGGTTAGTTCAGCTAATGTATGCAAGGTAAAGAGAAGCAGGCACATGCAGCATAAGAGCAACTATATTTATCAGAACTTGTAGGGAGCTGACCCTTAGAGAGCCTGGCCCACTGGGCAAAGACAAGGGAATGGAATGTTCTGACCCATGTGCTCAAGGTTGGCCAGATTAGTTCAAGCCCCCCCACCCCCCCAGGCCTGCCCTTGTGAGCTTTTGGGGCTTGTGAGTACCTGGTGGCCTTCCTGCTAAAGAAAGAAACCCAGACACAGATAAAGAGCCCACTCAGAGGGAACTTCAGAACAGGAACCTCTAGAAGACCTCAGGCCGCTCAAAGACAGTGCTGCCCCTCTTGCCCTGGGACTCGTGCTAACTAGAGAGCAGGGAAGCTGTGGTTCTCACCCCAGGGTTGGTTCACCCCAGGCCTACCCACTTCTGCTGCCCCTGGGGGTCTGTCCTCCCAGCTGTCAGTTCCTGTCCCTGTAGGAATGAGGGAGAGGGGGCAGCATTGGGGTAGACAGCTGGATCATCTGCCTGGATGGGAGGTGAAGGCTGTGCTCCAAGCCTAAGACTCTTGAGCCATGTCCATGGGCTCAAGAATGTGGGAAGAATTCCAAATGGCTTTCTGGAGATCCAATGGGAGCTTTTAAAATGAAAAGCTTCTAGTGCTATTTGCTGCAATGGATAAATGAGAAAAGCCTTATAGTTTTCCAGTAATTAATTTCTAGTAATTCCTAGCCTGTCTTCACCAGGTACATAATTTCATATCTTAGAACATTCCACCTAGACAGAGCTAGACATGGCTAGATTTTTTTTGTTGAATGCATCTTTTGCTTCATTTGTAACATGCTAAAATAAATTGCTGTCTCGTGCTGATGTTTGTTTGTTTTTTTCCCTGTTCACTCCTGTGTACTTATTAAAACATCTGTGTCCCAATGATCCTGTATTGTTGCTGCTGTGGCCGCGAACTGTGAATGAGATGAACTGCTGACATCAGAGGTATCCTGGTCAACAGGCTGGGACCTCTCAGCGCCTATGTTGCTTCTCCACAGACTGGGTGTGGGGCAGGGTGGCAGTTGCCTTCTTGTCCTGGGTGACTGGTCATGATCCCTGGCATGAGTGGGGACCTGACCTGTGTCTGTGTGTGTTTATCATGTTCAGGGGTGTCTGCAGGAATCTGAGAAGGTGGTAGTCGTGCTAATGCCAGGAGCTGCTCCTCCCTGTCCTTAACAGATGGTATCTGGAGCAGATACAATCTCAGAGTCTAAGATCTTCAGCAGCAAAAGGGGCGCCTGGTTCTTTGATTTTGCCCCATGATTCTTTGTCTTAAACCATGTTCCAAAAAATTTGTCTACAAAACAAACTATGTTGCTTAAGAAATAATTGGAGGGAGGGTGTAGCTTCTCCTGAGCCTGCTGTTGCTTTGTGAGAATGGCCCCTGGCTTCCTGGCTTGCATGCACTGGGGGCCAGCCCATCTATGTATATTCTCAATTAGGAAAAGGATGCATACACACATTACTGTAAAAGTCAAAATGTCGTGAATACAGCTGGAGCCTCATGGGAGTTCTCCTCAGCACTGTTAATGTTGAATGTGTGTCCTTTGGACCCCTGTGAGGGGTACTGCATTTCCTCCCTCTGTCTCACTCTTCCCCTGTACCTCCCACTTTCTTTCTCTTCCCTTCTCCTGTCTCCCCTCCCCCCTTTCTATCTCCCCCCTCAAATGTCTTCCTACCCTATGCTAGGGCCTCTGTAATTATCCTGTCCTGTCTGGAAGCTCTCAGTTGTCACTTCTAAGGGTTTGAGGTATGATAGCTTTTTCAGTGAACAGCCAGAGGTTCCTTTTGGTTGAGTTGAGTAAACCATCATATATTTTTAGTGATCCCTTTTTCCCCCATAAGGTAGTAAAGTGAGTGATGATAAATCAGCTTCTCATTGCTCACACCTTGTATCTGATGTGCATTTCCCCAGGAAGCCTGGCGTTGGAGCAGGGTACTCTCCCACAGTCACCTGGCAGGGTATGGTCTCATGGGCTCCAGGTGCTGGCCTGTCCACTCTCTGCACTGCCTGACTGATGAAATTCAAGGCAGTACCCATGTTTAGGAAGTATTTTCTCTCTTTGAACAAAATGCAGTTTCAGTTTAAAGCAACCTAGAGGATTTTTTCAAAAGAGTGTTTTCAGAAAGCAAAATTACACTCAATACCTCCTTTTTTATTTCTTGACCACATTTTTTCTTGCAGAGAGTCAGGACAGCTAAGTGGAAATTAAATTCCCCATACATAAACAACATGGAGACAGTTGGCTCTGACTGTGATTGCTGGAGGACTGGAGTCTCAAATGAGCAAGACAGAAACTGTATTCTTTGTTCAATAGGTTGGCTTTTCTCCCTATTATAAATACAATGAATGTTCTTTGCAGAAAGTTATATATTACCAAGAAGAGTGAAGAGGAAAATGAAAATCCCCAGAAGCTCAGCACCCAGAGCTGGCAATGTCAGCTATCCACTCACATCTGGAAATATTTCCCACTTCCTTTCCTGGATCTTGTCTACTGTTAGATGGAATGTTCATTAGGATATGTCTTGGGTCCTGAAAGTCAACAAAGGTGTCCCCCTCCACACTCAAAACCCTTTGGATCCCCACCCCAGCTAGTTTGGCACTTCTGTGGCTCTCACCTCATGGGGAGGAGAATGCCAGTTCTGGACACTTGTCCCTCCTTGGGGTCTAAATGGTATTCCCAAGTGACCAGTGTCTGTGTGGCTCCTGTGATCAGCTGTGACCCTGACAAGTGAGGACAAGGGGTCCAGGTGCAGGTGTGACTTGTCCCAGAGGAGCTGGCAGCCCCAAATGTCACCTCCCTCTTTGGGAGCTGCTTTCAGAACCTGCCTCTCTTCTTCTGTACCTGATGGCTGCTCTATAAAAGGTCATTGACTACTTAAAGGCACCTGGCATTTCTGACCCTCAGTTGCCTGGTTGGTACTGTTGTTCTTACTTCCAGGGCTATCACTTGCCCTTCAGCTTCCTCAGTACCCTGTATCTCAGCTGTCCCTACTGGCCAGCTGTCCTGGCTGCACCCTCTGCAATTCTCTGACCCCTGTAGCTTTAGCAGTTATTTCACCTTCTGAACCACAGCTTCCTGTTCTAGAAATAGGGAAATGGAGGGTAGCTTTGAGGTTGTGCATCATTCACTGTGTTTGTGGGGGTTCACAGTCCAGCCAGAGAATGACTGATACCAGGTCTAAATTTCTGTAAGGGGAGGCAATTGAGGTAGATTCCTGCAGGGCAGGAATGACCAACCCCACACTCTTGAGTTGGATATGGGTGGGTGAGAGACACTAGCCAGGGGCACAGATTTTAGGGCCACACCCATATGAGGCAGATAATGTAGAGTTATAGAGGTGGGAAAAAGTGGGCAGGAGCCAGGGCTCAGGAGATCCTTGGGTTTTGGCCACCTCTATCTTTGGTAATACTAATCAGGGATTCCAGGAATTGCCACGTTTCACTTGATAACTCGTTGTTTTTCTTAACAGCCAAGGGACTCCATTGGTACTTTTCCTTAAATTAAACTTTTACATGCAGTTGTAAGAAATAATACTGAGATACTGGGTACCCTTTACCCAGCCTCCCCCACTGGTGACATCTTGCAGAACTGTAGAGTGCCAGGCCACAGCTACGATGCTGGCAATGACACAGCCAAGATCCAGAACCCTTCCATCTCTAAGGATCCTTCCTGATGTCCTTTAATAACTACTCTTAATTCCCTTCTCCCCTGACACCCCTTAATCTGCTGTCTATTTCTAAATTTTATAATTTCAAGAATGCTTTATACATGGAATCATAGAGTATGGAACCTTTTCACTGAGCACTCATTTTAAAGATTCATCCAGATTGTTGCATCAGTTAATTCCTTTTACTGATGAGCAGTGTCTGTGCCACGACTCAGTCATGCAGCCCTCATAGATCATGTGGGTTGTTTACAGTTTAAAGCTATGAAGAATAAAGCTTCTTTGAACACTCATGAACAGGTTTCCATGTGAACATGGGTCTTCATTCCTCTAGGACAAATGCCCTGGAGTATAATTGCTGTGTTGTAGAGCAGCTACATGTTCCCTTGTGAAAGAAACTGCCCAGCAGTATTCTAGAGAGGCTGCCCCATTGTGCATTCCCACCAGCAGTGTGTGAGTGACCCAGTTTCATACATTCTCACCAGCATTTGCTGTTGTCACTATCTTTGTTTTAGCCATTCAGATAGCAAAGGAGTGATATCTCATCACGGCTTCAATTGGCATTTCTCTGATGGCTAACATGATGAACATCTTTTCATGTGCTTCTATGCCACCTACATATCCTGTTTGGTGAAATATCTCTTGGTGTCTTGCTAATTTTCCAATTTTGATTGTTTTGCTTTACTGTTAACTTTTAAGAGTTCTTTACATATTTTATGAAGTAGTCCTTTACTGAATACATGGTTTACAAAGATTCTCTCCCAGTCTATGCCTTGCCTTTTTCTGTGAATTATTTGTTCTTGCCCTTTGCTCAGAGTTATCAGTTTCTGGATTATTCCACAGACCACTCACACCCCTGCTCTACCTCTTACCCAGACTAAATGATGGAGGGTGATTCATGTGATGCGGGTTCAGCCATCTGAATATTAAAAAATTAAAAACTGAACCATTTGCAACAACCCAAATGTGGGTTGAGTTGAATCAACTCAGTTAACTCCACACATATAACTAACTATCAGACAAATTGTTTTATATCTGGTAGTTTTTAAAAATAATTCTTTTGTCCTTTATGCTGCCACACTGACTGACAGATGAACCAGGAAGTTATTCAGAACATGAAATGCAGTAAGAGAAAAGATTTCAAAAGAAAGCCAGTTTACTCATGGCCTCCCAGTGGAACTGTTCCATCTCATTACAGCATTCAATGTTGAACTTAAAAACCTTTTATTTTGGAATAATTTTAGATGTACAGACAAGTTGCAAAAATATAAAGAGTTCCTGTATTCCCTTCACCCAGCTTATTCCAATGTTAACATAATTGGCTCTATTTGTCAAGAAATTGGCATTGGTAGAATACTACAAACTACAGACTACTCAGATTTCACCAACATCCCATCTGGGGTGACATGTTGTATTTAGTAAATATTGAATTTCAATGTTGTGTGTGCCCAGAATTTTATTGAAAGACCAGAGAGAGATTTAGATTCTCTTGATAAGTATTTTTTACAAAGAAACAAAACACCTTAATTCTCAATGTTTTAAGTCATAGCCTACTTAGAATAAGGTTGGTTTTACCATTTTTTCATCTCTATATTTATAGCAACAATGAGAGAATTTTCACTGTTCTGACAAACATTTGTAAAAATGTTGGAACCATGGTAGCTTTTCCCTTTGATCAGGACCATTTTACAGGCCATCTTCTTGGTCCTGCACTACTACCTAGTGGGGTTGCCTGCTGCCTGGCCTCTTAGGAGGTATTTGCTGCCACTTCCTCTAGGTCACTACATTGGTACAGGGATGCCCCATCAGGGATGCTGAAGTGATGTCAGCTGTGTAGTTCTGCCCCAGTCCCCAAAGACACAGAGGGGGCCGTGGGTGGGAGGGCACATGTAGAGTCAGCAGCAGTGCTGAGTGGCTCTAATAGAAGACAGGTGGGGCCTGGTAGCACTTGGAAGATCCAGAAAGGTGTTTACTCCGTGTATCACCTGACCTAATTGGTGCTGAAGCAGTGATTGCCCAAAGTCTGTGGTCCAGAACATCCATGCTAATGGTTCACAAGAGTGTCCTTGGGAGATGCTAGCCACCTACAGCAGGAGAGTAGGACCAGGTCAGCTCAAGTCAGTATGAGGAGGACTGGTCTACTCCAGCCCACCACTTACCAGGGACAAGGATCACCATCTTCAGGAACCTTGGTTTCCCCATTCCACCAAGGGCTAGAGGATTTCATGAGATCTCTGAGCACTATCTAGAACATACTTGGGTGGGTTATGCCCCTCCTTTTTTTTCCAGGAGGGACTTGGGTATCACAGGTGTCTATTAGTAAAATCTGAATTGTGTCCATGGAGAGGTACCTTGAACATCTTCAGAGTCTTAGAAGTAGCCCATTTAAGATGTCAAAGCTCAATGCTGTACAGTTGATAGATGACTTTTACCTGTAACTAAATAGTTTTGCTGTCCTCTGGCCTCTGCATGTGTAGGATAAACTCAGTGAAACCTGGCCATGCTCCTGGTTCTGAATATTCTACAGCCAGTAGATATCCATAGCCCGAGACACCACTCCATGCCTGGAGGATGGACCCTGGTGGGTGATCTGCTTCCGAGCAGCACTTGGGGTGAGCTCAGTGGGTGCCAAGTTACCCCACAAATCTATCCCAGGCAGCATCTGGCTCAGGTGTATGTTCAGTACAGTGTCCCCCCTTATCTGTAGCTTCATTTTATGTGATTTCAGTTACGTGCGGTCAACACAGTCCAAAAATATTAAATGGAAAATTCCAGAAATAAACAATTCATAAGTTTTAAATTAAACCTTTCTGAGTAGCACGATGAAATCTCCATTCTGCTCAGTCCTGCCTCAATGTGAATCATCCCTTTGTTCAGCTGTAGCCATCTTGTTTATCAAATCTACTGTTGAGGTATCACAGTGCTTGTGTTCAAGTCTCCTTCATTTTACTTAATAATGACCCCAAAACACAAGAGCAGTGATGCTGGTGATTCGGATATGCCAAAGAGAAGCTGTAAAATGCATCCTCTAAGTGAAAAAGTAAAAGTTCTTTACTTAATAAGGAAAGAAAAAAATCCTATGCTGAGTTTGCTAAGGTGTACAATAAGAGTAAACTTTCTATATGTTAAAAAGAAATTCATACTAGTTTTTCTATTGTACCTGAAACTGCAAAACTTACGGCCATAGTGCATAAGTACTTAGGACAGAAAAGACATTAAATTTGTGGGTGGATGATATGAACAGAAAACTTGTTCTAATTGACATCAATGTGTTGCACTAGAAAGCACTGAGCCTATATGAAGACTTCAGTGAGGGACCCCCTGAAACAAATGACCATATTCACATAACTTTTATTATAGGATATTATTGTAATTGCTCTATTTTATTATTTGTTATAGTTGTTAATATCTTATGTGCCTAGTTTATAAGTTAAACTTTATCATACTATGTGTATATCGGAAAAAAACATAGTGTATCTAGGGTTTGATATTATCTGCAGCTTCAGGCATCCACTGGGGTTATTGGAATGCATCCTCTGAGGATAAGGAGTGGCAACTGTAAATATCAGCTGCTTTTCTCCTAACACCTTCCATTGAAAGGCTCTAAAGTCACCATGGGTGACATGGTTTTGCTGAGCCTTACCTCTGGATGCCAGGAGGACGCCTCCCCCCATGAAGGATAAACTGGTAACAGCTCTGGGGAAGAGGGTGGGTAGTCCTGGCTGATGTGACTCAGGGGATTGACTGCCAGCCTGCCAACCACGAGGTCACTGGTTCAATTCCCAGTCAGGGCACATGCCTGGTTCAAAGGCTGGGTCCCCATTTGGGGGCATGAGAGAGACACCGATTACTGTTTCTCTCACCCACCATCTTTCTCTCTCTCTCCCTTCTTTCTCTCTCTCTAAAAATAAATAAATAAAACATTAAAAAAAAAAAAGAAAAGAAAAGAAGGTGGGTGGAACAGTGAGGGTGGGCTGGGTGCTGTTAGCAGTCTGGAAATTCGGTCACGGCCCAGTGCTGGCAATGGGAGAGTGCAAGGGTATATCAAGTAAGGGTTTTGTTGTAGAAACAAGACTGTCCACCATATGAGAAGCTAAGAAGGAAGGGTCCAGCAGCCTACCAGCAGACCAATTGTGAAGGGGAGCTGGAGGGGCCACTTGTGGACAGCTCTGGCCTTGCACCTGGAGCTGGGCCTGGGTTAAAAGTGGTTGTTTTAAAGGACGCAGAGTTGGGCAAAGTACAGAGATAAATGGGAGCAAGCTGGAAACTGTGTGGGCCTCTTCCCTCTAATCACAGTGATTTTTCAGAGAGAAAGGAACCACTTCACTTCTACCTCCCAGATCTCCAGCAAACTTCCCATGTGGCCACCTCTATTTAGATTCTTAGGGGAAAAAGGTTCTGGGCCATGTAGGTCTAGCTCAGCCCAACGATGGTCTGGGGCCCGGTCCCTTTGATTTGGTGGCTCTTGGCCTGTCTTCTATGAATTTGCCCTGCAGATCAGGAAGAGGGACCTAGAAGATTACTGGGAAATTTTGAGGGGCCAGATCTAGAGGGGAGCATCATCCATTGTCTGATGCTGGGTCACATGGCTCTGCATCCCTTGCCAGGGAAGGCAGGGTGTAATAGGACCTGCTGGTTCACTCAACTTTTCAGAAGAAGTGGGGGTGGGGGTGGTGTTACTGTTCTCTACTCCTTGCACTCAAACAAGTGCAGACAAAAAACAACCAAGAGGTGTTATTTTAAAGTTTAATATTTTATATTATAAAGTACTCATTATTGACAAAGGATGTTGAAATTGTCACTGTGGGTTATAGTTTCCATTGTTTTGATGATTTGCAAGGTGGCCTATGAATACCCATCAGCCCTCACTTCACTGCCTATGTCTGTGAAACTGGGGTGTAAAGGATCCAGTGGACCATACCTGTAAGAGTGTTGCAGCATTTCCCAAAAAGGATATCAAAATGGTGGTGCTTTTTGAAGTTAAAACCTCTCTCAAATGGCCAGAGTCATAAGAGCATTGAATGGACTTCAGAGATTTTTTTCAGAACCTGGTCAGTGCTACTGTGTCCACCGAGTCCATCGCTCTGATTTTAGCCAATGTTGCAGAGAAATTACAGTTTGTACCTAGAGAGGAACCCAAAGCTAACAGCATGGCTTAGAGTGGCCACAAACTGGTCAGGGGGTGGGGTGGGGTGGGGCGGGGCTGGGAAAGGCATTGGTGTCAAAGGGATATGCACCTAAAATATGGAGAGGGGGTGCATCTGATTAGGTGTGGCTGCCACAAACTGGCTATTGGGCTCGTATAGGCTGGGTAATTCTGCATTATTGGCAATAAAATACAGGATGCCCAATTAAATTAGAATTTCAGATGAATAATGAATCCTTTTTTTAAACATAAGAATGTCCCAAATATTGCATGGAATATACTTTTACTAAAAAAAGTATTCTTCATTTATCAAAAACTTGAATAACATGACATACTATGTTTTTATTTGCTAAATCTGGTCACTCAGCCAAATGGAGTCTCAATGGGAAAGTTTTGTTTTCAGGCAAGTTCGTGACTGCAAGCTCAGGTATGTAACTGGCAGGGATGGCAGATGTTGGCTAAGGTAGGCAATGACTTGTGTTTTCTTATCTCCAGTGCATAAAGCCTCCAGCTGGCCTGATAGCAGGGGGCTCAAATCAGGACTCCCAAGACAGTAAGAGAGAGGCTGGCTTACCACACACTGCTTTAAACCTTTGGGATCTGTGTGCTTTGTGCAACATATCTTACTTGAAAAGCCAAAATCACCTAAAGACACACAGACTAGGTAACATGTGCCCAGAAGCCCTTAGAACCTAGCCCCTGGCCTCTTTCAGGATCACTTTTCTTAAATCCCTCCATCATGTTCTGTCCAAGATCAGCTACACAGAGCTCTTTAAATGCCAGCCTGCTTCATGATCCTGAGGATTTGTAAATCTGGCATCATCTCTTGTGTTCCAGCTACGATTGGGCCCCTGCATGGAGTCCTCCCAGGCCACTGCTAGCATCTCCCCTTTGTTTAAAAAAATGTATTTATTTATTTATTTATTTATTTATTTATTTACTATGTAGACATTCTAAATTTTCATGTTAAATGTATCAAATCTTTTTACTTTATGGTCTGTGCTTTAAAAATTCTATAACCTGAAGTGATAAAGACATTTCCATATACTTTGTTCTAAAAGTTTTCAGGTTTTCTTGCTTCTCATGTTTGGTCTTTAATTCATCTGAAATTATTTTCATTAATGGTGAGGGGCAGTGACCCTGTTTGTATCCCCCTCCATAGTTATTGAGTGATCCGTCCTTTCCTTCCCAGTTTGTAATGGCATCTCTACCATGTCTGCATCTGTGCCCTAAGCACATGTGCACACACCCTTCCTCATCTGCTGTCTTGCACCTGGGCAGTCTGTGCACAGGTCTCTCTTCTCCTGTCTCTGAGCAGCCCAAGGCCTTCAGAACTCAGCTTAGACTCAGATCTGCCTTAACTCTCTTATTCACTAGTTATGCAGTTTGAGACAGGTTAACTTCATCTGCCTGAGCTTCTGTCCTTCTCTGTAATGGGGATAATATGCCAAACTGATGGATTTCTTATGAAGATTAGACCAAATAATGCCAGAAGGGCTAATGTGATACGTGGCATGTACTCTACACCTGTTATCCAGATAACCTCTGTGTACCCTGAGCAGGTGCTGTACCTGCTCTCAGGGTGAATGGTGAACCAGGGAGTTGAGGGCTGGGAAGAGTACAATGTATGACCCAGAGAGACTCCCCACATCCTGAACTTCACCACCCATGCAGCCCCTTTCATCACTCTACCACACTTTATGCAGACCTTCCTTCTTCCTTGCTGGCATGTCTTTTTCCCTAGAGATGGTCCCATGTCCTCTGTGAGGCTGAGCTGGGCAGGAGTCTCCCCTCAGGATGTGGGCTCTACCCAGTTCAGCCTTCCCCTGACCAGTTTTTCTTGCCTAGTCTGGGGCCTTCTCCCTTTGGGACATCCTAAGTGAAATAAGTGGACATTCACCCTAGTGCAAAGGTCTCTGCTTACCTATTCTTCCAGCCTTTAGTTCCACACAGACCCTTTTGGGTGCCTGTATTTGAGGGTTCCTCTGCCTTTTGCAGATGGGTGGTCCACAAGTTATTGCCAGCTATCCTTGGGGAAATATGTCCCCATCAGAGCTGTCTCCTATTCAGCAAGCTGCCTGGGGAAGGAGAAGGCAGCCCCACTCTACCACCCTGGGCAGGCAGAGGGATGATAGGAGGGAGTCATGAGGCCTTTCCCTGAAGAGTCTCTGATGTGTGTAGCATTTGGGGCCATTCAGAGTGAACAGCACAAATGAATCTTCACCACTGTTACCAGGAAATCCTTCAGGGTTGAGGACTCAGTTTGGACCATTGAGTCATTGGTGAAATAATTGGACAAAGAAATAGGAATATATGCCATTAATTCCCTGTGGATACCTCTCCACTGTGGGCTGATGCCCAATCTTAGATTACCCCTTGTTCTTTTTTATCTCCTGGTAACCATATTATATCACCTATCTATCACTGCATACCAATTTCCAAAACTTAGTAAACACCTATCAACTATGTTAGTTTGGGTAGGTCAGGTATTTGGGTACAGATTGGCTTAGGCTCAGGGTCTCTCTTGAGGCTGGGGTCAGATGTTGGCTGGACTTGTGGTCTCATCTGAAGGCTTCACTGGGGCCAGGGATCCACTTCCACCTGATTCATTCCCTTATGGACAGCTAGTGTTGGCCACCCACTAGAGGCCTTGGCTCCTCCCCACCGAGGGCTCTCATGACATGGCAGCTGGTTCCCCAGAGCAAGAGATTCAGGAGAGAAAGGTAGAAGCTGCAATGTGGTACATGTCCTGGTCTCAGAAGTCACCTATTGCAGTGTCCTATTGGCTATGTTATAAGATCAACCCTATTCAAGATGGACACAGCTACACAGGTTCAGGATCACCATGAGGCGACCATCTTTGGGCCATCTTGGGAGTGTCTTCCACATGTTTCTTCTTAGAGAGTGTCACCTCCCTGGTGGAAATACCTCTTTCAGGATGATAGGACTCTTGAACCCCAGTTCTACTTTCTGGCCATGCCCCTTACCCTACTTCTCCTTCTGTTAGTCACCTACCAATACCCCTCACCTTTCAGGTCATTACACCAGGCCAGCCACCATGCTGCCAGCCAGTATTCACCTCTGCCTTCTTAGACAGTTTCTGATTAGCAGGGACCTAAGCCTGGGTCCCCAAGCTCTTATGGGGTCCTGTTGCCAGTCTCCTTGCTCAGGGACATCAGTTGGGAAATGCCTGTGCTGGGGGATGGTGTCGGGTGCTGTTCTTCTCCACATGAGCTGGAAACATCTGGATGGCCTACCTGCCACAGGCCAGGCCATTGTTTATCATAAACTCCAACCATGAATCCTGTATTGTCCTTATTTTATGAAATGAGAACTGGGGTTCCAAGAGGCTCAGTGATGTGCAAAATTGAAAGCTTGTGAGCTGGGATGTGAACTCAGGTGCCTCTGAGAGACTGGCTACCCATCCTGTCACCAGCTGGGTGGGATGGTTCTGAGTCCTCAGCAATGATGGCAGCCAGAAAAACCAGACTTGTCCTCACTTTGTTCTGCAGATTCCTGGAAGGAGTTGCACCTGTATGGAGCCAGGCATAGTTTGGGGTTGTGGAACCCCCAGGGCCCAGCACATGGTGGCTCTCATGGCAATTTGTTATGGAGGTGACCAGGTACTCATCAGCCTTGTTTGTAGAATCTTTGAAATCTTGGGTTGAAAGAAAGTATATCTGGAGGTGAAAGTGGGTAGCATCTCTCAGCCTACTGCCTCTGTTAATCAACTGGTAAATATTTAGAGGAACTGAGGGAGAGAGAAGGTCTCCTGTCCAGCTGCCTCACTTGGGAACCTGTGGAGAAACAGGGCTGTGCATTCAGGGTACATGCCAGGAGAGGTCAGTGTGGGACGAAGGAATCAGCTGTGGCCCCTTGTAGATTTCATTTGTCACACTCACAGGTTACCTGTGTAGGAGGTGGTATCCCCAAGGGGGATGCTACAGTAAGCCCATGTAACATTGAGGAAAACAATGCCCAGGAAAATGGCTTTGTTTTTCAAAAAGCCTGCAAGGTTGGGTGAAGAAACCGTTATTTAAACTTGTTCAGAATTTGTGATCTAAGCCTTGTAGGACCTCTGTGTTTTCATGTAAAAGGGTTGGCAAAAGTAGGTTTACAATTATGAACCTATACTGCAAAACACAGTATACTCATATAATTATTTATTAATTATTGTATCATTTATTTGTATTACAATTGTAAACATACTTTTGTCTGTTCCTATATATTTTTTTAAAGATTTTATTTATTTATTTTTTAGAGAGGGAAGGGAGGGAGAAAGAGAGAGAGAGAGAGAGAAACATCAATGTGTGGTTGCTGGGGGCCATGGCCTGCAACCCAGGCATGTGCCCTGACTGGGAATCGAACCTGCAACACTTTGGTTCGCAGCCCGAGCTCAATCCACTGAGCTACGCCAGTCAGGGTGTCTGTTCCTATATTTACTTTCTCCCTAAAAGTCACAGAGCCCCTCCCCATGGGTGCTAGGAGGGATGGCTGGGTGGAGCAGCCATCACAGGGTCGGTCTGTCTAGGGAGGAGGGCTGACTTCACCCCTGAGAACACCTTGAAATAGCCCATTTTCAGTGGAGTCTCTCAATTTTCTAATCATCTGTGGCCATTTTCACTGTTCCTGACAAAGAAGGCCCTGAGATGGAAGCATCTGAGATAAAGGGTGGTTGGGACCTTTATCTCAGCCCAGGAGGCTGTCGCCTGTGTGTTCTGGGGCTAGTCACACCACTCAGGTCTGCTACATGGCCCTCTCTGAGAGTTCTAATGGAGAGCGCTTTCAGGTTTGCTAAGAAAAGCCCACTGAGGTGGAGGTTGCTTCTTGCAGCCCAGAACCACTCAGGGGCACCACAGTATCCTGTTAAACTTAAAGCTACTGCAGGCTGCAGTGGACTGCTGTTGCCTAGGTCTCAGACAGCCTGGGTTCCAGCCAGTCTGAGCTGAGCTTTCACAAATGACGCAGCTGGAGCACCAGGAAGCTGGGGTATGTGACAATGCGGAAATGCATATGCATATCATTTGGTGACCCATATTGTGAAAACTAGCAAAAGGAAGTGTGTTCTGCTGCTGCCCAAAGTCAGCCCCAGGGAGAAGTTCGAGTGTCCTCAGGGGCAGGTGAGTGGTGCTATCTCCCAGGTCTCTGTGGCCCTGAGAGCTTGGGCTGGTCCTGTAAGGGGCACTTTTGGGTCAGGGGACATTCAGAGGAGGAGCTGTTGGGGACTTGTCTTCAAGGCAGGAAGCTGTCATGGTGACACTCTATGGTGTCTTGTTTTTGTACCTTTGTCTTCCTGTGGTGCCTCTGATATTGCTGTTAAAAGTCAGGTTATTGTGGAATGGCAAATATGCAATCCTTTGTAAACTTGGAGGGCTGAGACAGTGCTGGATGTCATCTGGGGCATCTCAGTCTTTAGCAAAGGTAAACCTGAGCCCAGGAGGGGCTGGGGTCCAAGTGGCTAATCGGTTGAGAGAGATCCCTGCTTCAGTCTGGCCAGCACAGTAGCCAAGTGCCCGGCTTCCCTTCTGTTGCCCAGGCCCAGGGCTATTTGGGTCTTCCTTGCCTGGGCCAAAGAGGGGTGGATGGTCCCAGGCACAGTCTCTAGGGGGCTAGGTCTTTTCACACAATGTGGCTCCAAAAGGTTGCTCAAAACTGCAATCTGCAGTTTTGATACTGACAGCCAGGGCTTGTCTGTGGTAGTGCTACTAGGAAAGAGGGCCAAGCCCACCAGGGCTTCCTCAGGACCCATGATTCACCTAGCGTGGGACAGTGCCAGGCGCACAACCCCAGCTCCATGACTTCAGGCAGCTGCTGACTGTCTCGCTCTGCTGTCTGTGATGTGGGGCCCAAGTGGTGTGAGGCTCCTGCTCTGAGCACAGAGCTCCAAGGCTGGTGTGCTCAGGGCATCGTCCCCAATAGCACCCAAGGCCCACTAGCTCAGCCATTCTTGCAGGAGAGAAAACTGAGACACACTGCATTCCAAGCTTGCCCTAGACCACCCAAACCCAAACCTTGGAGCCTGACAGTTTGCTAGGGCTGGGTGGGGCCTGGTGCAGGGGGAGGAAGTGGTTTATCCCCAGTTGTGTAGTTGCAGGAGGCCCAAAGCCCTGGTTCTGCTCTTTAGGGCTGATGTTTGTCTATGCTCAAAGACCAGCACCTCCTTATGTACAGTGGCTCCTGAAGCTGGACAAGACTGTGTACACCACACAGGTAGAGGCCTGGATTGAAGTTGGTCTGTTAAGGTCAGAGATGAGATAAAGTGCTCAGTGAGATCCCAGTGGATGAGTGGGGCTTTGCTGCTCTGAGCCCCAGGATAGTAACCACAGTAGTGGGAGTTCCCGTCTTGCTGCACCTTCTGCATCTGCCCCAGGTGGACTCTGATGACCCCCACTAGCAGTTGAAGAAACTGAGGCTCCAACATAAAGAGGATGAGGTTGGGAGTCAAAGTGCAGCCTTGGGGCATTACTGACAATGGCACAGATGTGAAACCCAGATCTGAAAGGAATATCATTCACTTTCATGGCCCTGTCTGTCCACCACAGTGAGATCCATCCTGGCTCCACTGTCTAGGTCCCACCTCCATCCCCTCTGGGCTTGGCCCTCTCTAACACACTGCCAGCTCTGCAGATGGCTTGGCTCAATCTTACTTGCTTTTGTGCCCTTCTCTCTGTTAGAACACTGTTTCCTCTGTATGGGATATGTTCCCTCTGTCTGGGATGTTATTTTTTCTGTCTTGAGGTACAGTTCCTCTGTCTAGGACACTATTCTTTCTGAGATACTGTTCCTTCTGTCTGGGATGCTATTTGCTACAGTTTCCTTTCTGTGGGATGCTGTTCCTTTAATCTAGGACTTTGCTTCCTCTGGGAAAATTTTTCCTCTGACTAGGACACTTTTTCCTCTGTTTGAGACAAGTTCCCTTTGTCTGGGATACTTTTTCCTTTGTCTAAGACATTGTTCCCTCTGTCTGGGACACTAGTTCCTCTGTCTGGGTTGCTGTTCCCTTTCTTTGGGGCAGTTTCTTCTGTCTGAGTCTCCATGTGTGGTGGTTATGACTGGTCACCTAGGTGTCCAGTGGATGGTGACCAACCTTACAAGTTAGCTCCTATATCTTAGAGGCCCAAGTGAAGCCTATCATTGCTCAGGACACAGACTTCCTTCTGGTCAGGCATGTGGCTTGGGAGGGTGAATTGCCATCTGGGCAGTCCTTTTACTGTAAATAACCTGATAGAGTGACGGTGCAGTTAAGTGAGGCATCCTGGAGGAGCCAGGCCTAGTGATAGGGTATAGGAAGTGGGCTGTGACCTTCTATACCGATTTGGAGTTTTTATTTTCAAAATTCGGACTTAGCCAGAGGGCATTTTTGTATGTTTATGTAAAAGTACATATTAGAAAAGAAATAAAGGCTGCTTGAAATGCTGATTCAATTCATCCATTCATTTATTCACCAAAATGCTTACTGGGTCCTGTTTGCCATGCAGGGACCATGTAAAGAAGGTGATGTTTTCACCTGTTTCCTCCAGTAGTCATATCCTGGTGTGGAGTGCAGTGGGAAGCTGTGGATGCCTGGGGAGCAGGGCATGTGCAGGCAGTGGGGTAGGCTGTGCCCAAGAAGCCTGAGCCCAGAGGATACTGAGAGTGGCAGAGCTATGTCTGTGTAAGGACTTCAGTGTTGATTGAAGCCTTTGAAGATTCTTGTTTGTTTTGTTTAATTACTTTTTTAAAACAAAAAATTTACAACATCATCAAAAGTAGAGAGAATTATGTAGTGAGCCCAGGGTGCCCATCGGGAAGTCAGCCCGAACTCATGGAATGGTGGTGGTGGGGTGCAGGGGAGGGGAATGGAAACAACTGTACTTGAACAACAGTAAAAAATGTGGAAAAAAAAAGAATGGAATGAGGAGTCCTCCTCCCTATTGCCCCAAGTGTGGACCCCCTGGGGTATGGGGTGCTGCAGGGGTCAACTACTTCATACAAAAACATTATTATACAAATTTTCAAATATTCAGCAAAACTCCAGGAATTTTGCAGTGTCCACCCAAGTTTTGATATGCTTTGTCGCACATCTAGCTACCTGGACAGGTAAAGATTTATTTAATTTAAAGGTTGTGATTTTATTTATGATTATTATCTTTTAATATAAACACCTGTTTCTAGTGTCAGCAGAGTTTTTTATTTTAATCCTCACCTGAGGATATGTTTATTGATTTTAGAGAGGGGGAAAGGGCAGAGAGAGAGAGAGACATCGATGTGAGAAACTTTGGTTGACTCCTGTATGCACCATAACTAGGGATCAAACTCTCAAGCTATGTTTGCACCCTGAGAGAGAATCTAACCCACCACCCCTCAGTGCACTGGACAATGTTCCAACCAGCTGAGCCACCTAGCCAGGGTGTGATTTCTTTTTTATTGTAGCCTTTTATGTGTATGACAATAGACAGTGACTATAGAATTTATATTTATACTCCTTCTAATGAAAATAAAATAAAACAGAAACAAAATAGAAAATAGAAATATAATAAGTATAGAAATTTTAAAAGAAAATAAAAATATGAAGTAAAGCATAAATATTAAGTATTTATATAAGTAAAAAAATTAAGTGGGAAGAGTGCAGTGCTCAGCTTCTCAGGCTCACCCAGCCCTGCATGCAGTGCACTGGACCTTCTGGTTAGCACTGTGTGCTGCACCCATGCATCCCTGGCCTTACTATCCATGAGCTTCTGTCAATCTAGCTGTGGCTCTGCTGGAGCTGAGGAGGTCCTGTGTCAGGGACCTTGGATCTTCATGCAACACTAATGGCCATGTTTGTCTGTAGGATATGGCCTATGGGGGAAGGTGCTGTGCTGTGTGCTGCCTTGGTCTTTAGGGACTTTCTCAGGACCATTGATGTGTTCATTTTACAGACAAGAAAACTGAGACTTGGAGAGGTTGAGGTTGTCTGGCTACCCAAACAGTAAGTGGTAGAAACTGATCAGACTGCATGCAAGCCTGGACCCCTGCACTGCTGCCCCTGCAGATGAACAAAGGAGGGCCTGTGATATGTCTTGCAGTGTGCACTCAGTGGGGGACATTGTGCTCTGAGGGACCCAAGGGGATAGTCTGAGGCCAGAGCAGGGAAACCCTCTGGGGTAGGAGGGGTTTCTATGTCTCCCCTCTTCCTTCCAGGGTGCCATCAGCTGAGGCATCCCCAGACTCAGGAATGCAATCATCCTGAGACTGATACAGGAAATCATCCTGTATTTTCCTAAAAATCATTTACTGAGTCTCTAATGATACCCAGACTCTGTGCTGGCCCCTGAGCTGTCCCTGAGCCTCACTCCTTCAGGTGGAGAACCAGAGGCCAGACCCATACAAAGTGTGGGCCATAGTCGCCACCCCTGCCCCAGGTCTGTGTGAGGCCCCACTCCAGCCTGTTTCCTGAGGAGCAAGGCAGGCAGTGCAGGTAGTGAGCATCAGCAATGGACTAAGGGGTTTGCAAGCAGTGCTGGATCCAGGCCAGGCCAGGGGTCTCACAGGTGGATGTGTAGAGAAAAAGGCCCAGGGGTTGAGGCCTAGGGTGACAGGGCTGCAGGGTGGAAAGTAAATTTTAGGTACTTTTGAGTCATTGTCATCTTGGCACTAATTCACAGAACTTCTGATGAGAAATGCATAAAGCTTTTAAAAATTGCAACATAAAATCTACCATTTAAACCACTTTTAAGTGTCCAGTTCAGTGGTATTAAATTCATTCACATCATTGTGCAACCTTCACCACCAACCACCACCCATCTCCAGAACTCTTCCTCGTGTAAAACTGAAACTCTGTCCCCATTAAACACTAACCTTCCATACCTCTTGCACCTGCCTTTGGCACCCACCATCCTACTCTCTATGATTGGACTACTCTAGGGACCTCAAATAAATGGAATCATACAGTATTTGTTCTTTTGTGACTGGATTATTTCATTCAGCATAATGTCCTCAAGGATCATCTATGTTGTAGCATGTGTCAGAATTCCCTTCCTTTGCCTTTGCTATATTTTATTTATATCCATTCATTGTTGATAGGCACTTGGGTTGCTTCTACCTCTTGGTTACTGTGAATAGTGCTGCTGTGAATATGGGTGTGCAAATATCTGCTCAAGTGTCTGTTTTCAATTCTTCTGGGAGAAATGCATCCCTGAGGATACAGTTGGATTCATGTTAGAACTTGGTGTTGAAACAAAGGCAGCTTCCCTAACACAAGCTGCAGCACCTGGGAGCATCTTCTTTGCTTAGTGTGCCCTGTGGCTTCCTCTTGCCCCAAGGTCCCACTGGCCTCCACCACACGCCAAAGCATGTGGCACCTCATGCATCTCATCCATCTCTGTGTTCTAGGCATGCAGGATAAACACCCCAGGCCATGCTGGCTGCTGCCAGAGGACTTCCAGATCCAGACCCTGGAGGGAAGTTCCCTGTTCTGGATAATGGGGTGACCGGCCATAGGTTGTTCTGTCTTGCATGGCCAGTGCAGCTGGGCCTTTCACACTGCTGTTATGGCTTGGTGGTTTCTGCAGCTTTATCTCCCAGTGTGTGGACCTGTGTGCAAGTGTGCCACACAGGGGTTCCTGGTGTTGACCCCTGGCACTTTCATTATTGTCTAATTACTTCCTGCATGTAACCAACTATCTGAACTTGGTGGAGTAAAGAGAAATCCCACTGAGCATTATCATGTCTCAAAATTATGGGACAGGCAGGGTGCAACTGAACATCTCTCACTGAGGTTTTGCCAAACAGGGTTGGGATAGTTCCAAAGACTTGTCTCAGGTGATTACTCTGGGCCGTCAGCTGGGACCCCATGTGCCAAGGTCACTGGGCCACATCAGTGACTGGACAGGGGAGTTCCCTGACTTCTCAGGGCCTCTGGGGTGCCAGATGACAGGAACAAATGAGATGGGTGTGGTCGTGGTTTTAGCAGGGGCTTCTGTGCTGCTCCTAAGGAGATGTCTGACAGCAGGTGCAGGTGGGCAGTAGGCAGTCTAATGGCCCATCTTTGGGATCATCCCAGTCCAATTCCAGTAGGCACCAAGCCATATGAGGACTTCAGGGCAGAGACCACAACGTTCATGCTACCCCTCCTCCTGCTACTATGCAGGAAACCACTTAAATGGTCCACCATGCCCTGGAGAGTGGGATGCATTTAATTTCTCCATACTTGTGCAGTCCTCACACCTACCCCAGTCCCAGTATTGAGGCCTCAGATGCTGAGTGATGGCAGCCCTAGCTGAGTCCTGCAGCATACATAGCTCACCTAGGGTTGACTCACCTGTGTGCAACTTACCTAGGCTGGGCTCACCTGGAATAGGCAGTTGTCAGCCTCACTCAGCTCAGGCAGCTCAGGGTTTCTAAAAGGAGAGCTGAGTGACCTGGTAGAATTGATAACAGCTCTCCATCACCTATGTGGTGACATGTCCCTTGTCTTGAGAGTATCAGAATGAGCCCAGAGCCCAGTCCTGAGGTTCAGAGCAGCATGTCTGCTAGGCCCAGGTCCTGGGGGCTGTTTTCCTCCAGACCAATGTGTGGCCAGGATCATCCTCACGTCCTCCTTGTCTGAAACATGACCATCACTCATTTCAGTGACTGAAATGGGTGGGCACACAAAAGTGCTTAGCATGGCTCCTGATACATGGTATGTGTAACTGTGTGTATGTGTGCATACATTTGTGTTATGGAGATACGTGTGTATGTGTGACATATGTGCATGTGTATCTCCCCTCCCCAAGGCCCCCTGGCTCCCCTGAGCAGTGTGGAGGGGAGGCTGAAACTGGTCTGGCCAGCTCTGGTGCTTCGTTTGGCCTGGGTAAGGCTTCTGGGGGGCCAGTCCTTAGCTGAGTGAGGCCATGGGTTGCATTGCTCAGTCTCCTGAATCAGATTGGTTGTAGTTTTGGTTGTTCCCCGCTAGGCCCTTTCCCTGCACTGTGCTCTGCTCCCTGACCCCTGGGCTCTTTTGCCTGCCCAAGTGCTGTTTGGCCGCCCTTGCACAAAAGTCCTTGGAAGATGAGAGGATCATGGCTCAAGAGTCTCCAATGGAAAAATGTGCACCTCTCTTTTGGATGGGACTATCATGCCTGCCTTACCACCATCCTCTACATGATTCATTGTCCCTTCTGTGATAAGAAAAATGGCACTAGGGAATGTCAGCAACTTGTCAAGTTTGCACAACTCAGAGGCATCACCTATAAGTTATAATTGACACACAATGAACTTCATGCTTAAAGTGTATGATGCAATGTTTTGACATACATATAAACCCTTGAAACCATCACCACAGTCTGTCACTCTTTAAAAGCTCTGTTGTAACCCCCATACCTCACCTCACCCATTCCCCCTTCCAGGCAACCCTCAGTCTGCAGTCTGATACCACAGATTAGTGTACATTTTCTAAAATTCTATGTAAATGGAAAAGCAAGTATGTATTTTCTCTTTTGTCGGTGTCCTTTCACTTAGCAGTTATTTCTAGATTGATCCATGTTGTGGGGAAATATCCTTTCTTTCCTGAATGTTCTGAAAAAGATTTATGTGGAACTGACACCATTTCTTCCTTAAATGTTTGATAGATTTCACCAGTGAAGCCACCTAATCCTGGAGTTTTCTCTGTGTAAAAATATTTAAATATAAATGTTTCTTGTGCTTCGTGTTTACTGAGTTTCTTAGGTCTGTGGGTTTATAGTTTTCATCAAATAGGGGGAAACTTTGGTTATTATTTCCTCAAACATTCTTCCTGCTCATTCCTTTTTTGAGATTTTAATTACATATGGAGTATCTGATCATACATATATTATGCTGCTTGAAGTTTTCCCTACATCTCACTAACTTTCCTTCTCTGTCCTTTCCTCCCTCCCTCCCTCCCTCTCTCCATTTTGGATAGCACCTATTATCTCTCCAAATTCACTATTTTTTCTTCTACAATGTTTAATCTACTATCAAGAACCCTTCCAGTGGGTCTTGATCTCACAATATGTGGGTTCACCTCCAGAAGTTTAATGTGCATCTTGTATATCCTCCATGTCTCTGCTGACCTGTTGAACATGAAGGAATGAAGACACCTTAGCTGCTTTAATGACCTTGTCTGCTAATTCTCACCTTGGGGCCCACTGTGGGTTAGTTTTCCTTCACTGACTATTCCTCTTCACTGTGGGTTATGTACTCCTGCCCTCTGTGTGCCTCATAATTTTTGGTTTGGGACTAGACACTGTGAATCTCACCTTGCTGGGTGCTGGCTATGTTTGTGTTCCTATAATTTTCTTGAGCGCAGTTCAGGGATGCAGTTAAGTTGCTTGTAAACACAGTGGCTTCCTGTTAAGATTCATCAATATTTGTTAGGTAGGACCTGAGTAGAGCTCACCATGGGACTAACTGTCCCCCACACTGACACAAGACCCTTCCAAGTTGTCTAATGTCCTGTATCTTGGGGTTTTCAGTCAGGCTGGTGGGGACAGACATATGCCCTACCCTGTGTGAATGTCAGGTCCTGTTCCCTTCACCTTCCCAGGATATTCTTTCTCCAGCCTCATGGTTTCCGCACATCTGTGCTGAGCCTTCCTCAAGGGCTCTCTTCACCTTTCCTCTCTCTGTCCCACTCTCTCCTCTCCAGTGCTCCCTCCTGTGACCTCCAGCCATCTGGTCTTCCTAAACTCCCAGCTCCATCTCTGCACTCAGGCATCAACCTGGGGTCCCCTTTTCCAGGCAGCTGGGGTGACATGGGCTACACTGCACCAGTTACTGCCTCTCAGAAGCATGGAGCTTCACTGGTTGGTGTAGGGTGTCTGTCCAGCCACTGTTTCACATGTTTTATCCAGGTTTTTCTGGTTTCAGACAAGAGGCTAAGGGCTGTGTCTGTCATTGTACCTTGACTAGAAGCAGGAGACCCTGAGGTGGAATTGGGGCAGGCTCCACCTGGTGCCAGCTGGCAGCAGGTGCACATACTGTGGCTGAGTGCCAGGCCTGCATTCCATCTGGCATATTTTTACTGTTGTGTCATGTCTGGTTTTTGGAAATTTGAGGTTACCTCTTGTGCTATGAGAAGAATGCAGCAAAGGATTTACTTTATGTTTATAAATCTTAATATTTCTCCTAGATTAGCTTGTTAAGAATGTGGCAGTGGCCAATGTTAAACATGCACCCTGCACTGCTTTTGGTGTCACTTAAAGAGAGGTCTGCTCAGAAGTAGTGAGGCCACAGGAGAATGCGAAGGCAAAGGGGGTTGTTGCAGGATTGGAGTTGGTGCAGGACCACTGGGGCTGATGCTTTACTTCCCACTGAGCTTTGCCAAGAGGCATTTGTGCCATGTGAGCAGCCAAATGTCACACTCTGGGACATCTTCCTGGTTGTGTGTGGGGGGACTTGCATCTCTACTGAGGGCTCTTTACTGTTTAGTGAGTGAGGAGCAGAGTGTGTGAAGAAGCTCTTGGCAGCACAGCCAAGTGAGAGAGTATCAGTGAGGTGTTCAGGGTGTGGGCTGAAAGGTATGTGGTGGTGTCCACCAGCTCTCCTCACACTGGATGGGCGCTGCACACTTAAGGGCACCCTGCCTCCCAGGTGTGGACCTCATGTGGCCAGAGACAGACTTAGTTCTAGCCTGAGAGTGTCAAGCTGGGCTCTAGAAGCTGCCCCACAACAGGGGTCATTACCTCAGGTGCTCAGAGCCAGAGAAGCAGCATACTCTGACTACCTATGGGCCTCTGTGACCTGCCTGGGGTCCACCGTGCAGGGTGGAGATGCCCGCCTTTCCATCCTCTTCATTTAGAACTGGGCTTGTCACCCTGGCCACTCTAAGCACTAGTGGAGGTGGCTTTCATTTTCCTTTCATGTTGCTTTAGAACCTCCTGAACTGCTCTACTTCAAACCTACTGGGCAAGAAAAAGACTTTCAGTGAATTCTCCCAGCCCTGGACAACCAGTTTAGACCCTTGGAACTTGGCCAGCAGGGAGCAGACATTCACTCACCATCCTCAGCACCATCCCCAGTGTCTCTGGGCATCTGGTAAGTGGCCTGACCCTCAGGGATAAGTGACTGTTGCTCCTGGTCCTGTCCTCCTCTGCAACACCACTGAAGGTTTAAAAGGAAGATTTCAGGGAATGTCTATCTCATTCTTAAAAAAAAAAAAGACTTTATTTGTTTATTTCCAGAGAGAAGGGAAGGGAGGAAGAAGGAGAGAAACATCAATGTGTGGTTGCATCTCACACGCTCCCCACAGGGGACCTGGCCCACAACCCAAGCATGTGCCCTGGCTGGGAACTGAACTAGTGATCCTTGGGTTCTCAGGCCAGCACTCAATCCACTGAGCCACACCAGCCAGGGCTATTTCACTTTTGTCTAGTCTCACACTTGACCCTCCTTGGCAGAACTTGCATGCATTCTCTGTGCACCTAGAATAATGCTTGAACTTGCCTCTCCTGAGTGAGGGCTTTCAGGCAAGGTACACTATTGGGGTGTGGAGGTGCCAGTGTCTCCAGAAAGTGCCTGGAAGTGGTGGTGAGTCAGGATCTTGACAGAGATCCTGCCTCACCTCAGAGCCACGTCATAGCATGAAAAGCACTGTGGCAGTACACATTGTAGACCTGATACTCTGTACTCACAATTGTTGTTACTATTACTTTGTGCATATATTTTGAATTCATTGAGCAGTAGGTAGTTTCATACTATAGGATTCCTTCCTTCTTCCCTTCCTTCCTCACTCTCTCCCTTCTTCACTCTCTCCCTTTCTCCCTTGTTCTCTCTCTTCCTTTCTTCTTTTTTACGTAAAAATTTATTTTTAAAATATAATGCTTTCTATTTGCCATTGCCCAAAGGCCTGTTTAGATAGAACCAGCTGAAGCTGGCCAGCTATTCAGTTCACACGAGGCCCAGCTCATTTCCTTCCTATTGACTTTCTCCAGGAAGCTGGAGAAAGCAACATCTGGATACTGCTTTCGGGGGGCCACAGTGGGAGTGGTCCACAGCCCTGCTGTCATTAACTGTGCTCATTTCTCTCTGACAGGAAGCCTGCCTTTCCCCGTCTTGCCCTATATCCAGCTGGCCCCTCCATAGAACTCAGAGAATTCGGCTTTGAGGATGGAATCAGGAGAGGGGGCCTCAACAGCACCAGCTCCTGTTGTCACCCTGGGAAGTCCAGACTCTGGGCCTGGCTGTTCCTCCCTGGAGCTGCCCAGCACAGACCTGGGGAAGCTCCAAGTGCTTCCCACTGGGTCTGGAGTCCACCATGAGGACCATGCCACTAGGAGTCCTGGTGGCCAGGCCGCTGTGGGGAACAACGTCCCAGACAACACTAAGATTCCTAACAGGGACAGTGGGATCGACAGCCCATCCTGCAGCATTGCCAGTGAGCCCTTCCCCTGCAAGGAGGCAGGCCTGGGCTCCACCATCCTGGGACTATGCCCAGAGATGACACCAGACAGCAAGACCCCCCAGAAGGAGGCTGGCAGTGATGTGGACAGGGACAGCAGCGAGGAGCCTAAGCCAAAGAACAGCCCCGCAAGGGCCCATGCAGACCCAGCCAAGGTAGGCTGCTGTCCTGACCAGGGTGGTGGGGTTCTTCCAAGGGGGTGTGAGGTTTGCAGTGGCATCAATCACACTTGGTGCCAGTAGTTGGGTGCCTGCTCAGACACCATGTTCAGAGAGACCCCTTCAATGGCTCATTGGGCAGGCCTTGGGGAAGTACCACACAGGCAACTTCCCCTGATACTTCAGATGAAAACCTCACTCCTGAGCCTGGTTTCCATGGCTACACAGTAGCACAGGGACCCCGCCCCAGGATAACCTGACCATCAGTCTTAGTATGAACAGTCCCGCCACCAGCACCCTTTGCCCATGCTTGCTGGCTACTTTGCAGAACCCCCATGAGGAAGGCAACATGAGTGTTACCTGTTTTGTGAAGAGGTAAACCCCAGAGAAGCCCACAGGGTGGGGAAGAGGTGGGAAGGGAGTCTGTGCACATGTGTGGAGCCCAGAGCAGGTGGCCTGGGGAGCAGCTGTGTCCACAGTGTGATGGGTTGGCTTTGAGAAAAGCTCCTTTGTATCCCTTTAGCATCTTGATCTCTGTGCTCTATACTGGTACTTGTGGGGACATATAAATAAATCAGATAGCCCCTGCCTTGGGGATACCACCTATGCATGGGGAAAATGGCATGAATAAGCTGTAAGTGAATGTGTCCAAAGAGAAACGAGGTAGTGTCTGATGGGTTAGGCCTCCTGGCTCTTGATGACTATGGTGCTGGCTCTTGTGGCAGCACCAGGAGACAGGTCTGGGAAGGCAAAGGGCAGCTGTGAGCCTGTACCCATGAAAGTCAGATTTCTGGCAGATGGACTGGGCCATGTTTTAATCTGGGTTTATTATTATTTGAGTATGGTGAGGCCAATAGATCAGGAGATGACAGCCACTGAAAAATAGTTTGTGTTCCCCTACAGAGGCCACAATTCCCCCACAGAGGCCATGTGGGGAGCATAAGGGTTGGTCTGGAGGCAGTCAAGGGAACTGAGGGCAAAAGCCTTTATAGTAGTTTCTTTGGGAAGGAACAGGTGAGGCAGCTACCACATTCAGGACACCAATTTGACTAAGTGCAGTGGATTCTGTGCACAGGAATGTCCCTTGGTGATCAGGGTAGCGGGGTAGTGGGAATAGCAAATATGAAGGAGGTGGTTGGGGTGTGGGCTAGGGATAGATTAGTTTGCGTAGGAAAGATGTGCTTCCAGGCTAGTCCTTTATATCCCTAGGAATCAGCTATCCCTGGGAGGGTAGTTCCTCTGGGGTAAGCAAGGCTCCAAGATGTCCAAACATCATAAAATAAATAAATGATGTGTTGACTACTACCTGTGACTTTCAAGATGCATTCCAGGGAAGCTGACCACCCCAGTCTCCCACATCCTGGGGGCAAGGCCTGACCCCATCCTGCCTGCACAGGCTCTGGGGGGCTCCCTGAGGCTTCCTGGGGAAGGCCCAAGCCTCTGTATTTGTGACATGAAGATATCATATTACATTGCCACTGGTGGGCATGGGTCTATGTTTTCTGTAATGGGAGTGTGGTTAGAATGCCTTTTATCAGACACTGGCTCGATCCTGGGGTGAGGCTCTGAACCAGGAGCCCAGGGACCCTTTGCCTCGTGTTCCCTATCCAGGTAGAATAAAGGATACTGACACAGGGAGATGATGCAGGTGTACACTCATGTCAAATTGGCCTTTATTACATGAAGTTCATTTTCTTCTTCTGATACTAATTTGTTGACTGTTCTTATAAAAAATGGATGTTAAATATTACCAAATACTTTTGGTGTGTCATTCCAAACACTCATGCATTTCCCCCCTCATTCTGTTAATGTGGTATATAATATGATTGGTGTTCATCTATTGAGCAATTCATGTATTCCAGAAATAATTTCCACTTGGTCATGGTATATGAGAAGGGACCCCCAAAACTAGAAATGTATTTATAAAAAATTGGATTTATTCATAAATGTTTAAACTTCAGTCACCTTCAAAGTACTCTTTATTTGAGTACTTTACACCTATCAAGGCTTTTCAACTGCTCAGAATCATTTTTGAACTTGCCAGTTTTGATGACTTAGTGCTTCTGCTGTTTTTTGTTTCACTTCTTCCACATTGGCAAAACGTTTCTCTTTGAGGACTTTTTTCATCTGGAAAAAAAAAGTTGCTCAGGGTGAGATTAGGTGACTAGGGATGGTGGGGATAGAGGTCATGCCATTTTTTTGTAAAAAAACTGATGAACACTCAGCATGGTGTGGACAGGTATACTCACAAATTACCCAGCATGAAATGGGCAAATGTGTTGAGTCTCCAAAGAAAAAATTCACTGAAGCTGAATGCAGCCTCTCATGACAATGCCAGCTGGTACATTAATGCAGATGAGTTTCTAGAACACTCACCTTGGGGGGAAAAGCCTATACTACAAGGGCCCACCCTCTAGAAGGTAATTCTGAGTTGTCTTTTTGGTCCCCCCTTGTATAATCCTTTTAATATGTTACTGAATTCAATTTGCTGATATTTTGTTGAGGACTTTTGCATCAATATTCATCAGGGATATTGTCCTGTACTTTTCTTTAAAAAATATGTTTTATTGATTATGCTGTTTAAAGTTGTCCCATTTCTTTCACCTCTTTATTCCCCTACACCCCACACCCCCTCCCACCAGCATTCCCACACCTTAGTTCATATCCATGGGTCATACATGTAAGTTCTTTGGCTTCTCCATTTCCCAAACTACTCTAAACCTCTCCCTGTCTATTTTATACATACCATTTATGCTTCTTATTCCCTGTACCTTTTCCCCTATTCTCCTCTCTTCTCCTCCCTGGTGATAACCTTCCATGTGATCTCTATTTCTGTGAATCTGTTCCTATTCCAGTTGTTTGCTTAGTTCACTTTTGTTTTTGTATTTTTTTTTAGGATCAGTTGCTGATAGTTGTGTTTGTCATTTTACTGTTCATAGTTTTGATCTTCTTTTTCTTAGATAAGTCCCTCTAACATTTCATAAAATAAGGGCTTGGTGATGATGAACTCCTTTAAATTGACATTATCTGGGAAGCACTTTATTTGCTTTTCCATTCTAAATGATAGCTTTGCTGGAGAGAGCCATCTAGGTTGTAGGTCCTTGCCTGTCATGACTTTGAATACTTCTTTCCAGCCCCTTCTTGCCTGTAAGGTTTCTTTTGAGAAATCAGCTGATAGCCTTACGGGAACTCCTTTGTAGGCAACTGTCTCCTTTTCTCTTGCTGCTTTTAAGATTCTCTCCTCATCTTTGATCTTGGATAACTTAATGATGATGTGCCTTGGTGTGTGCTTCCTTGAGTCCAACTTCTTTGGGGCTCTGAGCTTCCTGGACTTCCTGGAAGTCCCTTTCCTTTGCCAGACTAGGGAAGTTCTCCTTCGTTATGTTTTCAAACATGTTTTCAGTTTCTTTCTCTTCCTCTTCTCCTTCTCTCAACCCTACGATTCAGATGTTGGAATGTTTAAAGTTGTCCCAGAGGTCCCTAAGACTCTCCTCATTATTTTGAGTTCTTGTTTGTTCATTCTGTTCTGGTTGAATGATTATTTCTTCCTTTTGCTGCAAATCATTGATATAAGCCCCAGTTTCCATTCCTTCACTGTTGGTTCCTTGTACATTTTCCTTTATTTAACTTTTCATAGCCTTCACTTTTTCCTCTATTTTGCAACCATACTCAACCATTGTGTGAGCATTCTGGTTACCAGGGTTTTGAACTCTGCATCTGATAGGCTAGCTATCTCTTCATTGCTTAGTTGTATTTTGTTTTTCTGGATCTTTGATCTGTTCTTTCATTAGGGCCATGTTTTTTTGTTTTTTTGTTTGTTTTTTGTTTGTTTGTTTGTTTGTTTGTCTCAGTGTGCCTATTATATAGTAAGGGGTGGAGTGTTAGAGGTATTGGCCAGGGCAGGGCCACCCACATCCCTACAATGTGGCAGCGTATGTGGGGAAGGGATCTGAGAGGGAACAATGCTGCTTGCTCAGGTCTCTGCTAGCTTTCAGTCACTTCCTCCACTACCCACAAGCAAACTGGACCTTCTGGTGCTGATTCCCAGGTAGGGGTGTTTGTGTATGTTCTAGGACCCTGTGAGTCTCTCCAACAAACTCTGCTGTGAGGCTGGGGGTTTCTCCTGCCACCTCAACCCCCACAGATTTTTTCAGTCAGAAGTTTTGAGGCTTTATTTCCCATGCTGGAACCCTGCATATCATGGTCTATCTCACTCCCCAGGTGTTCCTCCTGGTTTATCCATAAGCAAATGTGGGACTGCCTACTCCACCAGCTGCTGCCTTGCTTACCCAGGTCATCCAGTCACTGCCTTGCAGTCATTCCTCTCCACTCCAGCTGCCTGTGTCTGCCCCTCCTACCCATTTGGATGAATGTTTCTCCTTTAACTCCTTGGTTGTTGGATTTCCATACAATTTGATTTTCTGGCAGTTCTGGTTATTTTTTGTTTTTATATTTGTTGTTATCCTTCTTTTAGTTGTGCAAGGAAGTAAAGTGTATCTACCTATGCTTTCATCTTGGCCAGAAGTTTATCCTGTAGTTTCCTTACTGTATCCTTCTTTGGCTTTGGTGTCAGGATAGTGCTGGACTCATAGAATCAACTTCATAATGTTCTATCCTCTTCAGTTTTTTGGAAGCATCTGAGAAAATATTCTCTAGTGTTATTAATTCTCTCATGAAGACACCTGGGTTTTTTCTGTTGGGAAATTTTTAATTGCTTATTCAATCTCCTTAGTCATTATTAGTCTGTTCAGATTTTCCATTTCTTTTTTATTCAGTCTTGGTAGGTTGCATTTTCTAGGAATTTGTCCATTTCTTCTATGGTATCCAATTGCTCATATTATCTTTTTAAAAATTGTTGTTGTTCAAGTACAGTTGTCTCCATTTTCACCCCTCTATGCTCCCCCACCCCACCCATCCCCACCTCTCACCCTCAAATCTACCTCTTTGGTTTTGTCCATGTGTCTTTTATACATGTTCTTTGATGGCCCTTCCCCTTTCATCCCTCTCACCCTCCTCTCTGGTTACTGTGAGTTCTTTATTTCAACGTCTCTGGTTCTATTTTGCTTGCTTGTTTGTTTTGTTGTGTAGGTTCCACTTATAGGTGAGATCATATGGTATTTCTATTTCACCATCTGGCTTATTTCACTTAGCATAATGCTTTCCAGTTCCACCCATGTTGTCATGAAGGGTAGGAGCTCCTTCTTTCTTTCTGCTTGTATATTCCATTGTGTAAATGTACCAACTTTTTCATCCAGTCATTTACTGACGGGCACTTAGGTTTCTTCTAGCACTTGGCTATTGTAAGTTGTGCTGTAAATTGGGGTGCACAGGTTCTTTTGAATTGGTGTTTCAGGATCCTTAAGGTATTGCTGGGTCAAAAGGCATTTCCATTTTTAGTTTTCTGAGGAAATTCCATACTGTTTTCCACAGTGGCTGCACCAGTCTGCATTCCCACCAACAGTGTACTAGGGTTCTCTTTTCTTTACAACCTTTCCAACACTTGTTCTTTGTCAATTTGTTTTGGTCCCCAAAATATATAAAGAACTAACATAACTCCACTCCAGGAAGATAAACAACCCAATTAAGGAATGGGCAAAGGACTTGAACAGACACTTCTCCAAGGAGGACATACAGAGGGCCCAGAGACATATGAAAGGATTCTCAGCATCACTAGCCATCAAAGAGATGCAAATTAAAACCACAATGAGATACCCCTTTACATTGGTGAGCATGGCCATCATAATATTCTCTTATACTACTTTCTATTTCTGTGGCATCAGTTGTCATGTTTTTCTTTCATTTCTGATATTAGTTATTTGAGTCTTCTTTTTTTTTTCCTTAGTTTAACTCAGGGTTATCAATTTCATTGATTTTATTTTTCAAAAAACAACTCTTAGTTCTGATTTTTTCCATTGTTTTTTTTTTCTATTCTCTGTTTCATTTATCTCTGCTCTAATTTCTATTGTTTCCTTCCTTTTGGTTGCTTTCAGTTGAGTTTTTGTTTTTCTAGTTTCTTGAGGTGTCAAGTTAGGTTGCTGATTTGAGATCTTCATCCCTTGTTCATATATGCATTTACAGCTATAAACATCCATCTCAGCACTGCTTTTGGTGCATTCCATCAATTTGGTGTATTGTGTTTTCAGTTTCATTTTTCTCAAGGTATTTTCTAGTTTCCTTTGTGACTTCTTTGACTCTTAAGTGTGTGTTTTCTTATTTTCACATAGCTATGGATTTTTTCAGTTTTCCTTGTTATATGGATTTAGTTTTATTCTATTTTGATTAGCAAAGGTATTTTATATGATTTCAGTATTTTTGAATTTGTTAATATCTGTTTTGGGGCCTAACATGTGTTCTTTCCTGAAAAATATGTTATGTGCACTTGAGAAGAATGTGTGTTCTGCTGTGTCCTGTGTATGTCTGTTGGGCCCCTGTGGTTTTAGAGTTGTTTAAGACCTCTGTTTTCTTACTGATGTTCTGTGTGTGTGTCCTATCCAGTTTTGAAAATGGAGTACAGAAATCTCCTACTATTATTTTGTTACTGTCTGTTTCTGCCTTGAATTCTGTCAAAGTTTACTTTATATATTTAGGAGCTCCAAGGGTTGGTGCATAAATATTTATAACTGTTATATCTTCTTGGTGAATTAGTCATGATATCCTTATATAATGTTCTTCTTTGTATCTTGTAACAGTTGTTTATTTGAAGCCTATTTGTATGACATATGTATAGCCACTCCTATTCTCTTTTAGTTACCATTTGCATGAAAATTTTTTTCCATCTTTTCACTTTTAGACTATGTGTGTCCTTAAATCTAAAGTGAGCTATTGTGTGGATAGCATATATTTTCAATACATTCAGCCAATTCATGTCTCTTGATTGGGGGGTTTAATCCATTTACAAGTAATCACTAGTACAAAAGACTTACTATTGTTTTCTGTCCCTCTGTTATTGTCTCCCTTTGTTTCACTGAATTTTGTACTGGTTTGCTTTGATTTTCTTCTCATTTCTTTTTATGTATATTTCATCGTTATATTCTTTGTGGTTACCATTGCAATTACATAAAATGCATTAAAGCTGTACATTTTATTTTGAACTGAAAACTGAAGTGCAAATACATATAAAAATTTTACTCCTTTACAGCTACCCTCCCCACTTGGTTATTGATGTCAGAAATGACATATTTATATATTGTATAACCATTAACAAATATTTATAGTTTTTAAATGATTTTATTATTTAAGTTCTATGTACCAAAATTACAAAAGTACATTTGTCCATGCATTTACCTTTACCAGAGAAACATATTTTTCTACAGCTTATATTTCTGTCTACCATCTTCACAACTTGAATGAGTCCCTTAAACATTTTTTTCCTTAAATATTTCTTGCATAGCATGTGTACTTTATTTGGGAAGGTCATATTTTCTGCAGTTTTGGATAGCTTCCCTAGATACAGTATTCTCAGCTGGTGGGTTTTTTTTTTTTTGGTTGTTGTTGTTGTTTTTAGCATATTAACTAATCATCTCACTCTTTCTTTTATTACAATGGATCTCAGTTTGGGTTTTCTGTTTCAGTTACATTTTATTGATTATTCTATTACTGTTGTCACATTTTTCCCCTTCACCCCCCTCCCCCCAGCACCCTCCACTACCTCAGGCAATCACCACACCATTGTTCATGTCCACTGGTCATGTGTATAAGTTCTTTGGTTACTCCATTTTCTATACTGTACTTTATTTACATCCCCATGGTGAGCTGTGACTATCTATTTGCACTCCTTAATCCCCTCACCTCTTCACCCATTCCCCCACATTCTCCTCCCATCTGGCAACCATCAAAATGGTCTCCATATCCACGATTCTGTCTCTATTCTTGTTTGCTTAGTTTGATTTTTAGATTCAATTGTTGGTAGATATGGATTTATCATCATATTATTGTTCTTTATTCTTTATTGTCATTTATTTATTCTTTTTCTTAAGTAAATCCCTTTAGCATTTCATGTAATAATGGTTTGGTGATGCTGAACTCCTTTAGGTTTTTTTGTTTGCTTGTTTCTTTGTTTGGGAAGCTCTTTTTCTACCCTTCAATTTTAAACGATAGCTTTGCTGGGTAGAGCGATCTTGGCTCTAGGTCCTTGCTTTTCATGACTTTGAATATTTTTTGCCAATCCCTTCTAGCCTGCAAAGTTTCTTTTGAAAAATCAGCTGACAGCCTTATGTGTATTCCCTTGTAGGTAACTAATTTCTTTCTTTTGCTGCTTTTAAGATTCTCTTTCTGACTTTAACCTTTGGCATTTTAATTATGATATGATGGGCCTCTTTGCATCCACCTGGTTTAGGACTTTCTGTGCTTCCTGGACTTGCCTGTCCATTACCTTCACCATATTAGAGAAGTTTTCTTTCATTATCCATTCCCATAGACTTCCAATTTCTTGCTCTTTCTCTTGTTCTCCTGGCACCCCTATAATGTGAATGCTGGACTGCTTGAAGTTGTCCCAGAGGCTGCTTATACTATCCTCATTTTTTTGGCTTGTTTTTTTTGTTGTTGTTGTTGTTGTTCTGATTGGTCATTTTTTGTTTCCTTATATTCCAAATCATTGATTTGATTCTCAGCTTCATCCACTCTATTGTTGTTTCCCTGTAAACTGTTCTTTATTTCAATCAGTGTAGCCTTTGTTTCTGACTAGAAAACAAATTTTTTATGCTGTTTTTTTTTTTTATGCTGTTGAGTTCCTCACTAAGTTCCTTGAGCATTCTTAAAACAAGTGTTTTGAACTCTGCATCTGATTGGTTGCTTATCTCTATTTTGTTTAACTGGTTACTGGAGTTTTGATCTGTTCTTTCATTTGGGCCATGTTTCTTTGTTTCCTCATTTTGGAAGCCTCCCTCTGTTTGTTTCTATATATTAGGTAGAGCTGCTTTGATTCTGTGTCATGATAGCATGGCCTAATGTAGTAGGTGTTCTGTGGGGTCCAGTGGCCCAGCCTCCCCTATCACCCAAGCTGGGTACTTGAGGTGCACTCTTAGTGAGGGCTGAATACTGAATACATCCCCCTCTTATAGTTGAATCTTGATTGCTGTTGGCAGGTTAGTGGGAGGGATTTACCCAGGCCAGTAAGCTCCAAGGACTGGCTGTGACTACTGACCACCAATGTCCCCCCTCCATGGAGGATCAGCTGTGCAGGGGCTGAGTGGTGGTGCTCTGATGTGTTCTGTAGCTCCCTGGTGGGTGTGCAGGCTGTGGGGTTTCCCAGGTGGTGCATGGCAAGGTCAGCCCCAACCTGTGTTTTGCCCTGGGCCACCCTGCCTGATCTATAAAGTAGTCTGAGATGACTACTTGTGCTGGGCTTGAAGATTCCCAGGCAAAGCCAAGCTGTGAACCTAGGATGACTGCTGGTAGTTCTGGGCCTGGCGTTCACTGGGGCTAGCTATTGCCTGTTTTAGAGAATTTAGGGAGTTGTGAAGCATGAGCTAAAACTGGCCATTCATATGGAAAAGCAGCCTGGGTGGGCCTTTAAGTTAGGTAGTGTGGAGGTTCAGTGGATTTCCAGGGCAGGGCAAACAGTGTTAGCCAGTTTGATGGAGTCTCAGATATGGCACCAACTTGCCAGCTCTGTGGGGGAGGGTTCAGAAAAAGGACAAGGTCCTCTGTTTGCCTTCTTGTCAGTCACTTCAGTTCTTCCCTGTATGGTACTTGTGCCTTTCAACCTGCTACCACTGACTTAATCCCTGCTGGTTTTTGCAAGCAGAAGTTGTGGGACTTATCTTCCTGGCACTGGGACCCTGGACTAGGGGTGTCTGTTATGGGGCTGGGACTCCTTCTTCCTGAGATATCCCTCCCAAATATTTATCCATCACATGTGGATGTGGGACCAGCCTGTTCTGCATGTTTGGAGACTACCAGTCTGGATGGATGTGGTTTCTTTAATTCAGGTGTTGTCAGACTTCCATTCAACTCAATTTCTGATGGTTCTTGGTGATGGTTGTTCTATATTTTAGTTGTAATTTTGATGTGGTTGTGGATGAAGGCAAGCCATGTCTGCCTATGCCACCATCTTGACTGGAAGTTGGTTTGTTTGTTTTTAGATTTATCCTAGTTGGAGTTTCTTGAGCATGTTGACTTTGTATGTCCATTTTTTTGAAACTCAGATTTGGGAATTTTTCAACCATTATTTCCTCAAATAAGCTCACTTCTCCTCTTAGGACTCCCATAAGGTATTAGTCTTCTTATTAGTGTCCCATAAGTTCCTTAGGTGCTTTTTGTTTTTATTCATTTTTTTGTTTGTTTTGTTTTTTGCTCCTCTGATTTGATGATTTCAAATGACCTATCTTCAAGTTTGCTGACTCTTCTGGCTGACAAAATCTTGTATTAAGCTCCCCTAATTGAGGTTTTTAAAAGTTTATTTACTGTATTTTTCATCTCTGTGATTTTTATTTGGATTTTTATAGTTTCCATGTGTTAATATTCTCACTTTTTTCAAGCATCATTTTTGTGATTTTGTTTAGTTGTTTATCTGTTTTCTTTTAGCTCACTGAGTATCTATGTGACAGGGTTTTTTTTTTTTATCTTTTTGGTCAGGCAGACAATAGATCTGTGTTTCTTTAGGGTTAGTTTCTGAAATTTTATTTTGTTCCTCTGATTGAGTCATTTTTCCTGTTTTGTTTTGTTTTTTTTGTAATTTTTGGCTGTAATTTGGGCATTTGGAAAACAATCATCTCTCTGATCTTTGCTTGCTGTCTTTGTACAGGCCAAAACCACCGATCAGCCTAGGACCTTTTAAACTTTTTCTGATCTCTCACTCCCCTGACACCTGCCTGCAGAACATCAGTTCTGATGAGCTGTTTGCCTCTGTTTTCAGTGGTTTTCAAACCCTGGCACTGGTCTTGTCAGTACTCCAAGTCATACAAGAGAGAAACCAATCCCTCAAGCAGCCCTCAAATAGGTCAGAACATTGGATACACACTTAATTCTTTTTTTTTTTTATCCTGAGGGAGGAACCCCCATAAAGGGGGTTTCCTTCCACTTGTGCCATACTGTGCTGTGTGGGAAGGGACATGAAAGGGCATACCAAATACTGCCATTTTCCTACTGCATTTATGAGGATCTCTTCTTCGTTTAATATGGCTTAGGAGCTGTAGCTTCTCATCTGGTCTCCAGAGTTTTCAGAGGTATTCTAGTCCATATATTGCTATTAAGTTTATGTCTCTGTGAGGGAAGGAGGACCTATATCTTTCTAGTCTGCCATCTTGCTGGCATCACTACACAATGTATTTGATGTGGCTGCTGCAGCTGCTCTGTCTTCAAAGCCCCAGGAAGGTAGAGTTGTTTCTGGACTGCAGAAGATTTTGAGGATTGGTGGGAACTGTTGTGCCTTCCCCAGAAACCTCCGTGGAAATTCCATCTGTGAGAAATGAGCCCCACATTCCAACTCTAGCAGCCTCCTCTGGCCCCACAGCACCCCTAGTTGTCCCTGATGTACAGCAGATAGCTCTTGTCAGATCTGCCTCGCCAAGGCTCATCTTCCCTAGGTAACCTGTGGCTTTTCTCTCCCCAGTGCCCTAATCCCCAGGAGCTGCTCCACATTGCCCAGGAACTTCTGCACACCGAGGAGACCTACGTGAGGCGGTTGCACCTGCTAGACCAGGTAGCCTTCCTGGCTGGGGCATACCTTTGTCTACTTCCAGAGTTTCAGTTAACAGTTTCACAGGGAAACTGCTTATCTTAGTATTGGCTAGTCCTTACATTTGGAATACAAATGACTGTACTAAAATTCAGACAATTTAAGTTTCCTCCAGAAACTTGTATTTTTTCTTTCAGAGCTATGGCACAGGTCTTGTATGGTACCTTGGAGGCCTTTACTCCTGGCAGTCACATTATATAAGCATGTAAATGGCCTCTGAATGTCTTTCTGCATAAAAAATTGGGACTGTGGGTGACAATCTCTCTGTTCATGTAGCAACATAGGGTTTATGAGCACAGGAAGTAACTCCAAAGGAATCTTTGTTTCTCACAAGCAGAGAAAGAAAATTAGGAACTCCCATTTCCCGTGAGAGGTAGATGGAAGATGGCTTATACCCATGTGGAGGGGACTGTCCTTGCCTCACCCCCAATCCTTAGCCATAAGTAAGCTTGCTTTAAGACCATAAACTTGCTTTAAGGCTATAAGGTTATTTGAGCCACTTTGATGAAATGGGAGGATCCTACTGATGGTGACCCACACTCAGTGACCATTATGTGCCCAGGTTTTCTGCACCCAGCTGACAGAAGCAGGAATTCCTCTGGAAGTCACCATAGGCATCTTCTCTAACATCTCCTCCATCTATCGCTTCCATGGACAGTTCCTCCTGCCCGAGCTGCAGAAAAGGATCACAGAAGAATGGTGAGTGTGTCTCGCAGCACCTGGGATATGGGGGACCAGCATCTCTAAGGGAGTACGGTTTCAACAGAGTTGACAGTTGAGTATCCTGGTGATTTTATCACAGTATTGTTTTTTTTTTTAAATTTTCTTTGCCAAGTGGCCTCTATCTTTGGAGTTTTTATGATCTAAAGCCAGGCAGGCACTTATCTCATGATGTTCTGTGCTCCTCCACAAGGTTCTGGGCCAATCTTGACCCCACCAACTCCACTGCTACTTAGTGTCTCCCAGCCTTAGCTCCTTCATTTGCAAATCAAAGGGACTTTAATACCTGCTTAGGGCTTCATGGGATTTAAATGGGTTTAGACATCTGCAAGCACCAAACAGACAGCAAACAGTGCTAGCTGATTCATTTTTCCTCTTAGGGTATACTTCACCTTTGCTTTAAAAATTAGATCCCCCCCCCCAATAATATACCTTGGATCTTTCCACTGTCCCTGGAGGCTATCCTTTTGTCCCTCTGCCACTTCTGTTCATTCTTAGCTCAGCTGCAAGTCATGATAATAAAACATCACAGGCAGGGCCCCCGCCTGGCCATTTTCCACCTCATGTGATTTCTGCTCTGTCCTGGGTACTACACCAGCTTTGTTTTGCTGGCCTGGTTTGAGCCAGTGTGCTGTTCTGTAACATCAGGAACACCAGAAGCCTGACCCCTCCCAGGTGCAACCAGGCCAGGGAGAGCCAAGCCAGAGCTGGATTGAGAGGATGTCCCGTCACCTGTAAGGCTCAGCCAGATGCGATATCAATTTGTAGCTCTTTAGAGGGGCAGGGTCCACCTATAGAGCAGGTGTCACCAGGCCATGGGGTTAAAGCTCAGGGCTGGGCTGGCCTTCTGGCTGACATAGTCCTTATGGCTATAAATGGGTCTTCGCCTCCAGGCCCTGGAGAGACTGTTAGTGCATAAGTGCCCATGCATTCCTGATACAATATGGAGTAGGAGTTCAACATCTGCTTGCTCTCTTTGCAAGTGCGGGGTGGAGCTTTGAGTGAAATCCCAAGTGCACATTTCCAGTGATGTTACAGTGGATAGCTTGCATGTGTGCCTTTCTTCTTTTTGTTAATTTACTCAGGTTAAATACCCATCACAGTTCTAAGGTTAAAGAGTATTAATATATTTTTATGCTTTTTGAAACATTTCTAAATCCCTGTCAAAACCATTTTCAGTAGTGTAGAGTACTGCTCTTCCATGATGGTGCCAACTTTGGGTTGTCCCACTGCTTCTGATCTTTTCTTATTTCAGGGAGTACAACAGAGCTTCTTTGCTTCTCCTTGATAACTGTGGCCCATCATGAGAGTGGCTCTCCATTACTACCACCTGGTTTTGAGCAATGGTTCTGCACTTGCACTGCTGAAGTGGTTTACATGATCCTCTCATTTGCCATGCAATAATACACTGTTTTTTACTCCATGTGATACAGGGAAAGAAAGACAAGTTTGCTTATTGTCACACAGAGCTGCAAGTCAGGCCATCCTCTCATAACCCCCTGGTGAAGTCCCTGTCCTATTCCAACCCCTCACCTGAGTTGTTTCTCTGATGATCTCACTCCCCCACGAAGGGACATGAACCCTCGGTTTGGAGACATCCTGCAGAAGCTGGCCCCCTTCCTCAAGATGTATGGCGAATATGTCAAAAACTTTGATCGGGCTGTGCAGCTGGTGAGTGCCTGGACCCAGCGTTCGCCACTGTTCAGAGACATCATCCACAGCATCCAGGTAGGGCCCTGCCATGGCCTCAGGGGCAGAGCACTAGATTGGTGTTTTCACATGGAGAAAATTAGTACTAGTGTGGGATATGTCTGGGTGCTCCATTGATGCTTCGATTCTTAAAATAACTTTCAGAGACAAATCATTTTTCTTTCACCAGTGGGGAAATCATGGTTCAAAGAGGCTGTGTAATCTGAGTTGTCACAAACTATTGTAGACAGAACCTGGATCCAAATGCCAGTTCTTCCTTCACAGTGCTCCTCAATGGTTAGGGCAGGCAGTTAGGAAGATGTTACATTGATCTATCTTTTTCTGCAAACAGCCTGTTCACATTTGGCTGCTGTTATCTGCTGCTGTATTGCCCTTTTTCTTATTGATTCACAACATTTTTATATGTTAAAAGTGTTAGCTGTTATCTGTCATATGTGTTACAAATAATTTTTTCTCATTGACTTTTGTTTTTTAATTTTATTTAGGAAGATGTTTTTATATAAAATTTTTGGGTTTTAATTAGCCACATTTTCCAATTTTTAAATAAAGTTATGCTTTAAAAATAAATTTATTTCTCACCCTCAAGGTTATAGAAATTATGTTTTCTTCTAATGTATAGCTTCATTTTAAAAATTAAAAATTAAAAATGTTATTCCAGAATAGTTTCCTGGTACATTGTGAGAATGTTCCAGGTATGAGATAAGAATCTAGTTTTATTTTTGCGAAGTTAGCCACTTGTTCCAATGTCACTAGTACACACGCACACACACACACACACACACACACACACACACACACACATTTCTCAATGTATCCTGGAGGGTTAATGGGTATAGAGATCCTCTGTGCTGAGGGTTTAGAGACCAGACTTAAGTTTGAGATGGCCCCTCCATAACTTTCTAAATTTCCTCAGATCCTCTGTCATCAGGTCAGCTGTGATTTCCTAGAGTCCCTCAGCATCCCTGTCCCTCCCCAGGAAGAACAGCTCTGTTACTGAATTCTTCCTTCTCCCTTCTGCCTGTACCTGCTGAACCCTTACTCCCTCACTTGTTTCTGGACACTCCCAGCTCTCCCCACAAAACAGTTTCCTCCAGTCTCCCTGAGTTGTGCACGTTGGCTTACCCACAGCCCCGAGTGACTGGAGACCAGATGGTCATGCTGTCCCTGTCTTCAGGGGCTGGTCACCCAGTAGCAGGGTTAACTGGGGCTAGCCCATGCAAGACATCCTAAGGGTGGAGGTTTAGGCTGGTGTGAGTGCTGTGGTTCCACACTGCTGTCAAAGCTGACAGATGGAGAACAAAGCCCCATTTCCTAGGACATAAATTACAGCACCATCTCCTTCCCCAGGAAGTGTGTACCTGTGTGGTTTTGTTAGAGTTCCCTGTCAGGTTAACTGCTGTCCTTGGAGAGGCATTGTGATTTTCAAGGAGAACTGTGGACCCACTCTCAGGGCCTTATAGACCCAAACTCCCCATGTCTCCACTATCCTTCCCAGCCCAGGTGCCTGCATTTGTTATTTTTCTTTTCTCTTCCTGCATTTATTAATAATAATAATAATAATAATAATAAACTATAATTGAGGAAGTTGAGGTCTCTCTAATTTGCATTGGGCAGTTGGTATCTGATTTTGGTTGTTTTGAGGATGACGAGAAGAAAAGACAAAATCAGGTTTCATTTGGTGTGCTTCCCCATTCACCAGCCAGCAACAACTGTCTAGACTCCAGAAGGAGGGAGGGCATATTCTGAGGACCTGCTCCTCCTTGATATAGCAGCTTCAAATCTCACATTCACACAGTGTCCCAACCTGATGAGATTCCATGCTTCCTATTGTCTCACTTCTGCAGGATGCTCATTTGATTCAGGGCATGTCTGCCAGACCTTTCCATGGTGAAGTTAAATTTTTCCCTATTAATAAGCTTCTTGTAGGGAGATGCTTTGAGATGGTATAATGCCCTGTTCCTCATCCTGCTGGGTACATCTTGCCTGAAACAACTGTTTGTATGGTGGCTATGGACTAATGCTCTTCCAGCCCTGCTAGGTCCAAGGCATTCTGAGCTCACTTCAGCTGGAAGCCATTTTGTTCCAGGCCCCGAGCTAGGCAAGGGTGACAGGGGTGTGTGTGTGTGTGTGTGTGTGTGTGTGCGCGCGCGCGCGTAGAGGGGTGGTGAATGGCTTGTGTGAAAACCTGGATGACTGCAGTGACTCCCCAGGTAGACACAGGGGTGGGATAGATTCTGTATGAGGCAGGCAGGCCTATCAGCCAAGACAAAGGTGCTGGGACATTCGTCAGGGGAGAAAGAGAGAGCAGCACAGGCAGGGACCCTTGTGGGTAGGCACAGAGATGGCAGGTGACAGTGTTCAGCACATGTGGTCTGGAGTGCAGATGCCCGATTTGGTCTGGAGGAGATTCTGAAGGGCCAGAAGGAGGGCTATGTTTAAGAAAGAGGGTGGGAACCTGGGAGCAGTGCTGGGCAGGGTCAACCAGAAGGGTCTCAGCCAGCTACCCCACCCTACACTCACTGTCATGTTCATAGGAAAGGAATAGATGGCATTAGAGCAATGTGTAGGCATGGTCCCTAAGGATTCCCTGTAGGGAGTGCTGAGGAAGCTCCTGATGTCCCAGTATGGGAAAGAGGCTCAGTTCAGGCCCCTGGGTGAATGTGAATGGGGAAGTCTCTCATGAGGGAAGGAGATGGTCTTTGTCCAAGCTTTTATTTTCTCCGACAAGGATGTATATAAAAGAGCCAGCACTGGGTCTAGAGCAGCCCATCTGGGTTCTCTGTCCTTGCTCCATTGCTCAATCTCTCCAAGCACAATTCCCCTTGCCACAATATGTGGTCTGCAGTCAGCAGGTGCAGATGCTCTGGGCAACCTCCTGGGTGGCTTGGAGTAAGGGTGGAGCCCAGGTTCACACATTAGCCCACAGGTGGCTCACACTGTCTGTCTTCCCTACAGAAGCAGGAGGTATGCGGGAACCTGACGCTGCAGCACCACATGCTGGAGCCTGTGCAGAGGGTCCCCCGCTATGAACTGCTGCTCAAGGACTATGTGAAGCATCTCCCAGCTGATGCCCCAGACCGGAGGGATGCGGAAAGTGAGCAGAGCCACCACTAGGCCATTGGGCTCCTGGGAAGTGGGAGCAGGGGCACCTGCCAAAAACCTATGTTGAGAAGGAGACAGAAAGAAAGAGACACAGACAGAGAGAGATTGAAACATAGACATATACAGAGAGACAGAGGGAGAGAGAGAGACTGAGATGGAGAGATACAGAAAAATAGAGACAGAAGCAGAGAGACAGAGGCAAAGAGAGACACAGAGACAGACAGACAGAGACAGAGACAGAGGGAGAAGGAGAGGAAGAGGGAGAGAGAGAGCTCCAAGTGTCCCCTAAACACATTTTGGCAAGTGACCGAGTGTCTCTGAGACAGAAGAAGATGCCCCTGCTCCCACTGCAGCATGAAGGGCAGACACAGGGTTTGGGGGGAAGCTACTAAGTACTGGCAATGCTTAGGCCTCAGGAAGGCCTTCACTGGGTGGCAGGGGTCACTGCTGGCCCAAGGATAGTGACTAGCACACAGTACAGGGCAGGGGCTACCCATGGAATGAGGTGCTAGCTCCCCAGGCCCCAGCAAAGGAGGTATGTCCTGTAGGGTTACTTCCCCCTCTTCCAACTAGCCAGGCCTTTTGAGCAGCCCCAATACCCTGGGAAATGGGAGAGCAGGGCAGATCATAATTCTTAGCCTCACTGGTCCAGAATGTGTATGGAGCCACCAGGCGTCCTGTAGCCTAACTCCAAATCTTCCTCCTGCAGGGTCCTTGGAGCTCATCTCCACTGCTGCTAACCACTCCAATGCTGCCATTCGAAAAATGGTGAGTGGGGAGGTGACTCCTGGAGGATATCTGAGGGACCTACAGTATGATGAAGGAAGGGTGTGGAGTGGGCCAGGAGCCATTGGTGTGTATGCATACTACACACAAACACCTGTTCCCAGGTAGGCTTCATCTGCATGCACACCCACCCACCTGTCCCCAGGTGGGCTTTATCGACACGGACACACATACACAAACACACACACTCATACACCTGTCCATAGGTGGGCTCCATCAATGTGCATGCACACCCCCCTGTCTTCAGTTGGGTTCCATCATCATGCACATATACACCTGTTCTTGAGTTGGCTCCACTGGTGTGTACACCCTCCCACCTGTCCCCAGATGGGCTCCATCAGCGTGCACATGCACCCACATGTCCCACAGGACAGACAGGGGCTCTGTTGAGAACTAGACAGGACCGCCTTGTGCCAGCTCGATGATTGTTGGTATGTTATTTAGCACTCTGTGCCTCAGTTTCCCCATCTGTAAAACACAGTTACTGACAGAACTTGTCTCATTGGGCTGTTGTGGGGAGTAAATCACTCCACATAAAATAGAACAGGACTGGGCACAATATTAGCTCTCAGTGCTCCCATCACTTTTCCATTTATTCAAGTTGTTTCAGTCAGCTCTGTTGGCTGTAACAAAATACCACAGACAGGACAGCTTAAACAACACACATGTGTTCTACCAGTTCTGGAGGCTGAGAGTCCCAGATCAAGGTGCCAGCAGATTCAGTCCTGGCTTGCAGGCAGCTGCCTTCACACTGTGTCTTCACATGGCAACATGTGAGAGAGAACAACAAAGCTTTCTTGGTCTCTTCTTATTGGGCTCTAATCCCATCATAAGCATCTGCTTTCCCAACTGTGGCCTTTCCTAAACTTAATTACCTCCAAAGACTGTACCTCCAAATATAGCCCAAAGGTGAAAGAGACATGTCTCCTTGTGGATCTAATGCCCATGTGTAATGGGGTTGTGGGTAAGAAGACCACCTTGAGCTCACTCAGATACCCTGTGACTCAGGTGGCTCTGCCCTGCACACTGTTCAGCTCTCCAGGCCACTGCAGTTCCCACCCAGCTCTGGTGTCTGTCTCCCAGTCCTGAGAGCTATTTACCTTCACACAAGCACTGTTTTTTTCTTTCCCAATTACAGTTTGCATTCAATATTATTCTGTAGGGCACTGTTGTTTTTTAGAGGAAAAAGAAAGTGAATTTTTGTTTTTTGAATCCCACATTTCTCAAAAGGAGAATTGAGAAGTGAGCAGCTTGTTTTGGGACAACTCTTGTTATGTGTGGTCTACTTCTAGTATCCTCATTACCTATCTGTCCCCAGGTCTGGGTCTGGGGCCCCTGGACCAGATTGGCCTGAGGTCAGGTCCACTGTAGAGTACCCATGGCAACCCTAAACAGGCCACATTTTACTCTGGATCTTTTTAAAATCTAATTTCCCTCCTTTTTCTCACCTAAGACTAAATCTAATGAAGGAGGGGAAAGCTGCTTTGCAGAATTCCATGGTCATGAGCCCACACAGAGCCTGTGGAAATGTTGGGGAGCTTCCATGGACCAACATCACTGAGGGGATGGACAGGACCTGAGGCCTCCCATTTGGTTGGACTCCCATTCCACTTGTAGCACACCTGCTGTGTGGTGGTTCTTTCCCCAAGTCCAGTGAGGCCTCTGCCCCCTAGGAGTGACAGGTGGGAGGCTACAGTGGGAGGCCCCCATGTAAAATCAGGGGTTGGCCCTAAGGATTTATCAGTGTATGCTCACTGGTGCCTCTTCATGCTTTCATCCATTCCCCACTTACCCTGAATCCCAGCCTCTACAACCTCCCCAAGCCTCTTCAATCCACCAGTCTTCCTGGTCTTTGATCCATCCTTCTCCACCTCAGAGATTCTAAGGGACACCTATCTTACCATTCTTTATTCAGAACCCTTCTGGACTGTAACTGCCTCCAAAGTACAAACCAGCTCTCCTACATAACAGGTGAATGCCCAACCCCCCAGTACACACTATGTGTGTGCCAAGCATTCACAATATGCCAGATGCATACCAGCCCACCCAATACATACCAGATGCACACCCAGCCCACCCAGTACTTATCAGGTGAATACCTAGGCCCTCAGTACCTACCAGGTGCACTCCCAGCCCCCCAAAACACACCAGGTACACTCACCCTCTGAAGTAAATGCCAGATACGCAGTCTCCTACCCAGTACACACCAGATGCACACTCAGCCCCCCAGGTAAACACCAGGTACATGCCCACCATACCCAGTATATACCAAATGTATGCCAAGGACCCCAATACATACCAGGTGTATATCTAGCCCCCTTAGTAAACACCAGGTGCATGCTCAGGCCCCCCAATACACCTCAGGTGCTCTCCAAGCCCTCCAGTACATACAAGGCCCTTCAGTCCTGCCCTCTGGTCCTCTTCACTTTCAATGCCAGCTCTCCTCCTGCCCCCTGCCACACCCACATGTACCATCTGCTTTGGTACCGAAAGCACAAGGGCCAGCCCAACAAGTCTGCCTCTGAAGTGTGCAGGCTGAGACTAGTCAGGTCCAAGGGCAGTAGCTGCTGCAGCACAGTGGGTCAATGCTCTATATCACTGGGCTGGGGTTCCTGTAGGCACAGCTCAGCCTCTGCCGTGTTCACTCCTTTGCTCCTGGCTCAGGCCCCATCTGGTAGCAGTGACAAGTCAGGGCCCATGACCTCTTGGCTCAGAGCTGAGGCCATAGCTGCTGACTATCTTCCATCACTCCCCAGGGGCACTTGTGGGTCATGTGACCTCCCAACCAGTCATGAGGCTAGAGGGAGATAAGCTGCAGATTGGCAAAGGTCTGGTCTCATGATGGGCCTGGTAGAGCAGGAAAGAAGGCAAGGCTACCAGAAGAGGAAGGATTGTTTGAGGTAAAAGGTGCAGCTTCCTGATGTGTCTCCCTGAAGGCTTTCATTGAAGCCCCATAGAAAGAGCTGGCATGCAGTGCAGAGGCTCAGAGAGCTGGTTTCAGTTCAGCTGAAAACACCTCCAGCGTGTCACCTGATTTCTCTATGCCCTAGTTTTTTTTTTTATCTGTAAGTTGGGGATAATAATGACACCTACCTAAGAGGGTCAGTGCTAGAATTACCTGAGCTAATACCTATATTGTATGTGGAATACTGCCTGGCATATAGCAGCAGTGTTAGCTGTTGTCACTTACTGTTCTGTGCACTGTGAACTTCTAGTTGTCTTTCAGTGCTCAACTTGAGCATTAGTTACCCCATGTTTTCCCTCCTACCCCATCAGTAGTTTCATTGTCCTGTCTTGGCTCTGAACCATGCTTGTGTGGTGGGGCTCTGCTCCCCTCTGGTCCCCAGCAGACCTACAGGCCTCCAGTCTTTGTGGCCATGCAGCTGTCTGAGCCCTGCGTCTCTTGCAGGAGAAAATGCATAAACTCTTGGAAGTGTATGAGCAACTGGGTGGGGAGGAGGACATTGTCAACCCTGCCAATGAGCTGATCAAGGAGGGCCACATCCAGAAGCTATCCGCCAAGAATGGCACAGCCCAGGACCGCCACCTCTTCCTGGTAAGCCCCACCCCATCAGGCCACGCTCAGCCCTGCCTAACTCCATACCCGCCCAGCCCCAGAGCCACTACATACCTCCTCCCTGGGATGCCTTCTCTATGGGGTAGGCTGGCAGCCTGCCTGCCCCTTACCCTGCCTTCTCTATCAAAGTTCAACAGCATGATCCTTTACTGTGTGCCCAAACTGTGGCTCATGGGCCAGAAGTTCAGTGTTCGGGAGAAGATAGACATTTCAGACCTCCAGGTGGGTGAACCCCTCTTTTCCTCCCCACTTCCCTGGGAAGGCACACACCAGGGGTAGGGACAAAGTCCCCAGCCCCTGCTGTGCACCTGGCTGCTGGCCCACTTCTCTAAGCCTCTGCTCTATAGTGTGACCCAGACATGGCTGGACTGTCTCTGAGGGTGCCTTGGCCTATCGTCCTGGGCTGGTTGAGCAGGATCCCCTGTCTCTCTACTTTGCCCATCTGCCAGGGCACTGTGGGCTTTATGCTCACAGGGTGAAGGATGGCACTAGGAACTCGGCTGACCCCTGTGCCCTGTGAGGTCAGCACTGAGGACCCCATTTACAGACCTAAAGGTGAAGTTTGGGGTGAATGCCTGATACCCATTCATGCTCTTCCCACTCCTGCACCACCTCTGTGCCCAAACAAGTTTCTACAGGTACCTGAGCTTGAGATCCAGAAAACCTGTTGTCCTCGAGGTTCCAGTTCCCTGAGCCCGTCAGTGTCTCTTGGCATGGAGGCTCCAGGACCTGGAATCAGTTTTCACTCTGGGGAAAGACTGTGAATTAATAGGTGATCAAAAATATAGTGGTTATATCAAAGTATTTAAATAGTTCTAAAAAGTGAAGTTTTGCCTTAGTGATACAAAAAAAATCCCTTCTTACCTTGAAATTCTCTGAATCCATGTTTAAGAAATACCATTAAAAGTAATGACTAACTAGAGAAAAACTAGGTTCTATCTCAGAGTTAAAAGAACACTTTTCTAGTGTTTCTCTGTTAAAAAAAGAAAAGGCAGTGTGTGTAATTCACTAGGTATGTTAAAGCAATGTTTCTCAGTCTTGGGCTCTTTGGAAAAGTTCTCGTGTGAGGCTCAGTGAAGATCCTGAGCAGGTAGGTTGCTATACCTCACACGCAGGTGCTGGTTCTGACAGCCACCTGCCTAAGGGTGACATCTAGCCATGGAGCTCAGGTATTCATTCCTGTAGAGCAGTGGAGATCATCCCGGCCTTTCTCCTAAGAGTCCCATCCCTCTGTCAGGTGTCATACCTGTGGGTTCCTCGGTAGAGAAATGCTCAATTTGGTCAGGGGCTGGCTACTGACTTCCCAGGAATCCCAGAGAGCAGGCAGGTTTGGCAGATGAGAGGTCCTAGGCACTCCTTAACAGGATGGTCCACCCTCCCCAACAGACTTGCTCACAGAACAGCTGTCCCCCAGCCATGACATAGAGCCAGGCACCCTGCAGGTACACTGAAACACCTCTGCCCCCTCATCAGAAAAGACCTCCATGTTTGAGAGCATGAGGCCACGGCTCAGGGCCTGCTAAGTGACTGGCTGTTCTGTTTTGCCCTTCGTCATATGCCTTTAGGTGCAGGATATCAGCAAGCCACACTCACCCCATACATTCATCATAACAGGAAGGAAAAGGTCCCTGGAGCTACAAACCCGGTAGGCTCAGCTGTGTTAGTATCTGTTGCAGTGTGAATTGAATATCTTTGACCTAGAATTTTAGCAGGTGTCTTCTTTTTCTAAACCAGATAACCTTGCTATGTGTTTTTATTTATTAACTGTATTCACTTGTTTGTGGTTTAAAATGTGCCAGAATAAGGGCAAGTCAATGAAAGTTAAGCCTCTGCCTACCTGTTTCTCCCCACAGTGGACTTTCTTAACTATCCCTTAAATATCCTTACAAAATTTCTGTGCTCATACATATGTATCCATTTGTAAAATCCCAGATGACTATTTACTGTGTAGCCTATTCTGCATCTAGCTTTTTTTCACTTAACTTATCAGAAATCATCTTAATCTGAGCACCATTTCCTAAAGTAGTATAATTCTTCATTACGATCATTGATCAGTTCTCACTGACACACACCTAGGCTCCTCTGGGGTATTGCTGTCTCATTTTCACACCAGGTTTCATGCATATGTGCATTCTATCTGTCAGATGGACTCCTGAAATAGAATTGCTGGCTATTGGGTAGCATGTCTGCTTTAAGTTTTCATGGCTGTTGTCAAAATACCCTGTAAGGCAGCACCAGGGCTGTGCTCTGACTAGTGGCAACATGTGGGAGATCCTTCCTCTAAATTCTACCAAGGACCTTTGTAATAACCCCTTGTGGCCAAGGGAGACATTGATTTACATCCAGAAAAGAGGGCTCTGCATACCACACCTGTGTGCACCTAGACATACCTGTCCCCATCTGGCCACACCTTATTCCATTTGATCCCATGTAACTATATCTAACTGCATCTGGTCACACCTAACCCTATCTGGCCATATCTGACCTCATCTGGCTATACCTGACCCCATATGGCTAAGCCTGACTCCATCTAGACACACTTGGATGGACACTGGCCACACCTGATCCTACCTGGACACACATGAGTCACTTGGATAAACCTGAACACATTGGAGCCTACCTGGCCACATGACTACACCTGTCTATACCTGACTCCACCTGGTCACACCTGGCCACAGCTGACCCCACCTGAACACACATGACTCCATCTGGACACACATGACTCCACCTGGACACACTCCACACACCTGACCCCACCTGGATGCCCCTGATTGCATCTGGCCACAGTGTTCTGAAGCCCTTCAGTACCAATCTTCTAAGCCTTGAACTGCACTTCAACACAGTGAACAGTTCAGGCATGTGCTGCAGGGCTAAGAGGAGTCTGGTGGTTTATAGTCAGTATCCAAGACTGAATTAATAGAATACTGTTTCTGTTTTTCATAGGACAGAAGAGGAGAAGAAAGAATGGATTCAGGTGAAGCTCCTAAAGTTTTAAAGTAACAAAACCACCAAATTCTTAAGTAGTACAGCCATTTCCTTTTGGAACAAGGAATTAAATAGCTCCATGATCTCCAGACATTGACCTACCTATCTCTCCACCTTGAAATGATGGAGTACTTATGAACCAAGTTCATAAGTACCTTAAGGCACAAGCCTTTCAAGCCATTTGCTTGTTTGGCCCCCCAGTAAATAAGTAAATATAAAGGGCCTAGAGGTGAGCAGGCAAGGAGGTACCCTCACCCTGGGGGTGGATCTCTGATGTCTTATAGTTCCAGAGGGATCCCATGTTGTCCTCTCTCCATGGCCAGCAGTTCGAGCAGGACAAACAGTGTGACCTATGGGATAGAGCCTGTGCTTCCAGGGACAGGCTGGGCAGGGAGGAAGGAAGTGTCCTGGGACAGTCAGAGCAAACTCGCTTAGGACTGGCCACAGTGGGGATACAGGGTACAGACAAGCCTGTGAGGGCAAAGATCAGCAGGCTGTGTTAAAGCCACAGGGATCCCAGATTTGCCATGCTTAGGTCAAACACTGTGAGAGACTGTGGCTTCCAAAATGCATAGAACAGATATCTGGATGAGAAGAAAAAAGAAATTCAGAGATGCGATGAACCTGGAAATGCTGATGTAGGAAATAGAAACATGGCCTCAAATCCACATTCCCAGAAAGCATCAACCCATGGCCTGGAGCATCATGGGAGGGAACCCAGCCACTTGTGGTGTGGCACTGGTACCTGTGAGATGGGGTGTGGGGACCTGTTTGGCTGTTGGTCATGTCCCCGGGCCTTCTATATTTCCTCATTTTAGAGGGGTCTTTTGCCAATGTGCAAAGTCAAGGGTTACCATGGTGACCATGGGACCCCCCTCCCCCCTCATCCTCAGAGACAGAGGCACCATGTTGGTTTTCCCTTAAGGGCACACACGCTGAGGGCCTTTGTTCTCTGTGGTCTGATTTCAGGTCATTGAGGCCACTATTGAGAAGCACAAACATAACAGCCAGACCTTCAAGGCCTTCAGCCAGGATGAGGACTCCTCCCTCCCTCCAGACCTACCTGTGAGCACCAGATCCCTGGAAGTTATGGGAGGGATCTCCTGCCTGCTTCATGAGTCTCACCTGGATGGGTTTGTGGCTGTAGGGAGCCAGGGCCCATCACAGCCACACAGGCCTGTTATACAAGGGCTGGTGTCAGGGAGGGAAGCTGGCCCCTCATGCTAAGTTATCCTCATGCCCAGGACCAGGAGGCTGGCAGACAGGTGATGTACACTCATTGCCCATTCTTTACTGAGTACCCACATGGGGACCAGTGCACTTCGAGACCAGGTGTTTCTCAGGCTTAGGAAGGAAGGCCAGGCCTGGATGAAACTGCCAAATGAAGAGTTTCTTCATCTCACATGAACCTGGGCACTATATTCTTATCAGTAGGGCAGTCCACTGGTCCCCATGCAGAGCCACCTGGGGCAGGGGGTGAGGGGCAGTCAGGGCTGCAGCCATCCCTTATTCCTTGGGGGGCCCCTGGAGCCTCAGGCACTTCCTCAGTCTGGGCTTCCAAGTGAGGCTACCTCATTCCATGCTTCTCATCAGAAGTGTCCCTGAAGCTGGAAGATGCCCAGTCCAGTTTGGCTTGGCAGCCAGAGACCCAGATGCCAGGCCTAGCTGGACTTGTTTATGGCTTAACTGGGTCTTTAGCCTGCAGGCCACCTTGTTATCTAATTAATGTTTGCATCAAATCTACTTGCTTTTTTCTGCTTTCTGGAGTATTTTGAAAGAAAACTGTATCACTCCTGGACAGGGAATGTACTATCCCTTGCCTTGAACAGAGGTGACCTGGAAACAAACCCCACTCCCCCAATGCCTGCCATTAAAGTTAGCACAGAGGCCAAGCCTGGCAGTAGAGGGCAGGTGCAGAGTTCCCCACAGGATACCTGAGGGCAGAGCTAGAACTGGGGCTGCCTCCCTGTGGGGCTGTGATAATCAGATTGAGGGCTGGGGTCATCCCAACACTGCACTGGACTTTAGCATGTGGCCATGGAATCTCCACTCATGCCAGCTGTCTCTGTCCCTTTCAGATGGTAAGTGCCAGCTCTGAGGAACCTGCGATGGCGGTGGACAGTAGAGGGAGTGCCGCAGGGGTAAGTGACATGCCAGCAAAGGCAGAAAGAGGAGGGTTGGGTCAGACAACCATAGCCTTGAAGGTGGGGTCAGACCAGGGTGACCCATGTGACACAGGTCCCCACAGTGATGATCCTGAGACCTGTTGGTGGATGTCTAGGGGGAAGCTAGGGGGACCTGAATGTCTGTGTCCTCAGCTGGGTGGAGGTCCCTGCTGAGTTTTGGAGACCTAAACTCTTCACCTCATGTGAAATATGCTGAATATATGTGAATCAAGGCAGTGCCCAGCCTTTAAAGGCCCCATGGACTGGGGATTCATTATTCAGGCAGTCAGGGGCCCTGTCAGGAGAGCCTGCAGGGGTACTATCAGGGAAGGCTTCTTGGAGGCAGCATCTGACCAGTCAGTGGGCTCTGGAGGATAGAGGGAAGCTCTCTATGCTGGCCCAGGAGGATGGGTCCAGGGAGGCGTTTGTGCTTAACTAAGATCCCTAGTCTGAGCCTACTCACCTTCTTGTAGCCTGGGCAGTGTAGTGTAGCCGGGCTCCTTTCTGGAACAGCTAGGAACATAATGAAAAGCACCTCACACCCAAGCATCAGGCATGTAACTGCCTTGAGCAAACCACAGGTGGGACCTTCACACCTCACATGTAGGTATGTGAGGCACTCTCTAATCTACTCCTTTGCCTTTCCCAAGGCAGGCATCTCTGACAACCTCTGTGAAAACCCCCTGCCTCCTACACTGGGGCAGCTCAGCTGGGGAGCTGAGCTGGACCCTATGCTGGGCCCTTCACCATCTAGCCATTGTGTGACCCCGTTCTTTGTTGTGTACTTCCCAGGGTGAGTCCACATGTAGCTGGAGACGGGCTTGAGTCCTGAATGCAGAGTGTAGCCCATGGGCCCTTGGTCAGGGAAGCCAGGCTGGAAAGAACCCAATCCCAAGGCAGGGAAAAAGGAGCAGGAGGTGGGTGGTAGGTAGGCAGAGCAGGTGAGGCATCCTCAGATATTCAAAGGGACCTGAAGGGCTATGTTTTAAATGCCCCCCCCCCAACAAGATTTTATAAATAGAGGGAAAGGAAGGAAGAAAGAGAGGGAGAGAAACATCAATCACTTGCCTCTCGCATGCTACCACCCCAACCAGTGGATGTTTGTGGAAGGCACTCAAAAGTGGGTTTTAATTCTGACACCAAAATGAGTGATCTTTGCTACAATGTGTCAGACATAAGCTTTTTCTTAGCATATTTGGAGAGGAAGAGTGAGACTATTCATGGGGTGCTAGTCTGATTTCCTGGTGTTCTCAGACACACAGTCCCCATAAGCCCTTCTCTCCTAAGAGAGGCTAAATTCTACCCAGGCAGTTCTGCAAGAGGGTCTTACATAAACCAGATCCTTCCCATTCTGCTAGTTGTGTCACTCTTTGCAGAAGCATAGAAACACAATGCACACCTTTCTGCCCTTCCCTCCTGGGCCCAGACCCTCCATGGTGATACAGGAACCTCTCTCTGGAGCTGAGTAAGCTCCTACAAGAAGCTCCTCAAATAACCTGGGTGTGCACAAAGCTGGCATTGCCCTCTGCCCCTCACCTACCCTGCAGGGCACCTGGATGGAGATGCCTGCAGGGGCAGAAGGCCAGGCCTGAGACCAGAGGATAGCTGTGTGACTCCATCCTCAGTGCTGGCTGTCAAGGCTGCTCTTTGGGATCTGATTCTTACTAATGTGATTCCTACCTCCTTGCTGTGTAACCAGATTTGCTGAAGAAAAATTGCTGAGTGAAACAGATCCATACCGGCATATTCAGGGAGCTCCATGTGGACTCACTAGGCTGTGACCACAGAAGCTAGTGCTGCACCTCTCTGAGAAGACCTGGCCCATGCCTCTCTCTATCTTGACATCCAAAAAGAAAATATGAGCTGCTCCCTTTGGCCAAACTGTCAGATATTCTCGCTCAGAAAGAAAGTAGGGTTGACCAGGAAGATGTGTGCCTGAGATGCTGGTGGGCTCTCTGCCATTCAGCCACATAGTCACTAGCCATCTGATAATCATGCAAGACCTTAGTGTCACAACTGTCTTCAGGAATTGCCTCAAGGGTCTGTGATGGTGGGCCATGGTGCTCAGCACCACAGAAGTTGGCATCCAGTTGGGCCCCTGTCTGAGTGCCTGACTCAAATCAGCTGATGTGTTGGTTGGTGGAAAACTTGCCTGGCAAAGGATACTGGGTGGAACACTCCTCCAAACCCTACCCTCAAGCCACCCTGCTCTGGGAACTGCTTTCTGTCCTGTCCCTGCTGGCCATCAGGTGCCACAACCCTGGCTCCATACCTCAGCCCCACAGCTGCTTCTCCTCCATCTCATGTGGGTTGGCCCTACACTTCATCCCTTGAGGACACCCTGTTGGCCCCCATGGCCTCCCTGTGTTCTCAGCAGACATGCAGTGCTGCCTACAGGGGCCCGAGAGCTATGGTTCTGCCTTTGGGCTAAGGTGCATGTCTGGGGTCACAGGCAAGATAGTAGGTCTAGCTGCCCTACTGCCAACCACTCCCTTCTGGTCTTCCATGTTCTCATCTGGAAAACAGGGACAATAGATTTGTCCTGGATACCAGTAAAGGGCAGGAGCTGCCCAGCCACAGCAGGCCCTTGGATGGCCTTTTTTCTCCTCTTCTTTCCTTCCCTGGGCCTCATGCCCCTCCCTCCTCCTCTTTCTTCACATCTGGCCCCCAGCAATCCTGAGAGATGGTCTCCAGGGGAAGAAGCTTGAGTAGGGTGAGGGGCTTCAGTGTGGCTGGTGGCCAAGGCTAGAGGTGGCCCCAGGGAGAACACACGGCTTATGGTGTCTGTGATGCCCATTCTCCCCTTGGCAGGTCCTCTGTGGGATAAGTTGAGAAGAGCCTCAGGGCTGTCTTACACCCAGTGTCCATGGGGGCAGGGAGTCAATGACACAGAGGAGAAGCTGGGGCCTTGGGCAGAGCAAGCATCTCCCTCACCCTCAGAGTAGCCAGCCTGCATCTGGGGTCCTCTTTCCAGACTGGTGTAGGCCTCACATTGGTGGGGCCCATGAGGTAGGAGTGAGCAGATAGGGAGCTTGTGAATGGAACCCACACACCTGGGAAGTACAGGTCAGAATTTGTACCAAGATGTCAGTATTAGTCAGCTCAAGCTTCTGTAACAAAATACCACAGACCAGGTGACCTAGACCACAGACATTTACTCTGTCTCAGATCTGGAGGCTGGAAATTTGCTTCTTGGCCTCAGGAAATCACTCTCATACATGTGCCCAGTGAGGAGTGTGTCCCAAGCTCCAGGGACCCATGAAGAGCAGAGCATGGAAATGAGGGCCACATGGCCAGATGCTCCAGGTGCCTGACTCTGGGACGCTATCTCTCTCAGCCACTGTCTCTCTCAGTATGTGCTCCAGTGGATATCTTTTCAGATACAGTAGGTTAAGTCACTGGTTTCTGTGTAGGGCTAGTTATCCCAAGCATATAGTTCTGGATCCACTTAGAGTCTCACTCTCTGTGACAACAAGATAGCCTCTGGGGGAAATGCTAGGCAGACAGTGGCCCACAGAACTCCTGCTTCACTCCCTGGTCCACATTTGGCTTTTTTCGCCCTGTGTGTGTGCCGTTCATGTATCACACAGCTGCCCACCATGTGCTGAGAAGCTGATTGCCACCATTTGACCCCACAGCTCGAGCCCAGGAAAGGGTCCTCTAAGACCAGGCGTGACAAAGAGAAACAGAGCTGCAGGATCTGTGGCGAGACCTTCAACTCCATCACTAAGAGGAGGCACCACTGCAAGTCATGTGGGGTGGTGAGTCTGGGCAGGAGGAGGCTAGCCCTGGGCCATTTCATTCATGGTGCCTCCTCCCAGTCTTCTTTCTGTGCATACAGGCACCTGGACTCTGAGCCCTCCAGCCTCAGAGTCTCTACCCTCCAGCAAGGTTCCTGGCCCCCATCACCTGCAGAGAAGCCCTTCCCCTTTGCCTGTTGTGTTCCATCTCTCCTGGCCTTGTGGCCTTTCTACCCTCTTCTGGGACAGTCATTTGTTCCTGGAAGGTAGGGTCACAGGTGCTCTCTGTCTGGCAGGTCATCTGTGGGAAGTGCTCCGAGTTCAAGGCAGAGAATAGCAGGCAGAGCCGAGTTTGCAGAGAGTGTTTTCTGACACAGCCAGTGGCACCTGCAAGCCCCAGCCCCGAGGGGCCCACTGAACCCAAGGAAAGCATGGAGGTTGGTATCCTGGAGCCTCATAGACCTGAGTTCCCCATCCCAGCAACCTTGGCATGCTGTGCTGGCTTCCCTAGGACCACAATTGATTTGTTCCATGGGGCTCACAGGTTGTTGGAGCAACCAGCAAGGGAATTCCTAATATCATGCCTGTGTGTGTTGGGATTCTCAGGGTCTGGTCACAGCCAAGGGCTTGGGAGCTACTTGCACCCAGGAGTTAGATGCTTATTAGTCAGCTCAAGCTGTGTGACAAGTACTATAAGCAGAAGTTTATTGCCTCACAGTCCTGGAGGCTGAAAGTCTAAGGTCAAGGTGTAGACATGGTTGGTTTTTCCTGAGGCCTCTCCATCATTTGCAGATGACCATCTTCTTCCTGCGTCCTCACACAGTTGTTTGTACCTCTCTGTGTGTACCTGTGCCCTAATCTTCTCTCCTTATAAGGACACCAGTCATAAGGACTGGTGACCTCATTTTGACTTAATTACCTCCTTAAAGGCCCTTTGGAAAAGGTCCCATTTCCAAATATATTCACACAGAGGGTTAGGGCTGCAACACATGGATTTGGGGGGACGCAATTCAGCCCATAGCAGATGGGAACAAGTGTCATCTTCACTCATGGTCTCTGCGATTGGAGGCCTGGAGGGGAGATGCTGCCTGTGCCTCGCAGAATCCATTGAGGGCCAGGAGCAAGGAGGGCACCAACTTCCTCCTCACCTCCTTCCCTCCAGAGGATGGCCACTGCCTTTGTGGTCCTCCTTCAAAGGCACAGTCCCTATTTAATGGAGTGGCAGGAAAGATGGAAAAGAGAAAATGTAGCTTTCCAAAAAATGCATTTTTCCATTCCCTGTATGTAGCACAGTCCATGGTTCTAAAGCCAGATTCATCTTGGGGTCTCCTGGGAAGTCGTTTATAAGTTTGGCTTCCCTTCCCAGAAGTTGCAAGGGGAAGGTCCAAGTGGGCCATAGCTGTGGCTGGAGCCCCACCTGAGTGTCTATCACAGAGGTCAAATGTATAAATATATCAGAACCAAATATAGAATGATATTAACAGGGGAGCCTCTCTCATGGCCCTGTACTTTAAACACTGAGTACCTGGAAGACCCAGGTCTGAGCAGGGACCAGCCCTGCCAGTTGTATCTGAGGTGCTTCCAAATGACACAGGAGTTGTGTTCATGATTGCTCTAAACATATCATAGGTGGGAAGGAGTGTGTGTGGTATATGGTGTGTGTGTATGTTGGTGTAGACGTGAGTATAAGCATGTATGTGTGTGCACAAATATGTGTGCATGTGTATACGTATGAGTGTGAATGTGCATGTGTAAGTGTGTGTATGAGTGTGCGTGAGTGCATATGTATATTTGTGAGTGCGAGTGGGTGTATGCATGTGGGTTCACATGTCTGAGTGTGTGTGCATGCATGTGCATGAATGTGTTTATGTGAGGTGTGTATAACTATGTATATGAATATATGTGTATGTGTGTATATGTATGTGTGGGTGTGTATATGAGTGTGTGTGTGTTAGTGTATGTGCATGTCTTTGTATGTGGGTATATGTATTTGAGTGTGAGTGTGTGTTGTTAACCGATGGTCACTGTTGTCAATTTAATGCCAACAGGAACCCCCAATTTGGGGTGCAGTGAAGAAGAAAACTTTATTCAGTGCCAAACCGCTCAGCTGTGGTACAGCAGGGCTATAAAAAGAAGAGCAGCTGTGAAACCAGTACGGTGTAGAACAGCTCACTTGTGATACAACACAGCTGTGAATGCAGCAGGGCTGTACACCAGGCCCTATCTACTGTGGCCTGTGTTGGTCCACTCCACTCTGATCCTGTGAGACACCTTGAGTGTTTTAGCTCAACCAGGTGTTTTAGTCCTGGATGGAAAGGAAAAATGCATTCATAGACTCCCCAACCCACAGGGCAGCTGGCTTACATAGAGGGAGAAGTCCCTGCTCCTGGTCCCTGATTGGTTTGTCCCTATGTAAATGAGGACTCCAAATCTTAGCAGTTTGATTGGTCCAAAAGGCACTGTCCTGATTGGTGAGGATAGAGCTGCTTTGGTTGTTCAGTGCTGTGCAGCTCTGATTGGTTAGTGAAAGCCTCAGTTCTATTGGTTGAAATAGGATTCTAGGAACTCCTTTGTAAGGGCTTGCTCAGAAGGCAGGGACACAGTGCAGGCAGGCAGTTTTGGTTCAAGCTTTGTGACAGAGGTCACGGTATAGAAATGGCTGCTAATCTTTTTTTTAGTATTTTTGATTTGAACCCAGTTAGCCACCAGGATCCCTTCTTAGTAGGTGTCTTCTTTCTCAGAGTCCACAGTGTGTATGTGAATATGTGTGTATGCATGTGTGTGAACAGCTGACTCAGAGAGCTTTCCCAGTGAGTTGTGCTCTGACCCTAGCTATTTCATTTTTTCTTATTTTATCATATACCTGTCTTGATCCTGGTGGTAGCTTCATTTCCTAGGGGCTACAGCCTAATCCAAGTGTCCCTGAGGTGATCCTATGAAGGGTCAGCTGACTCATGTCCTAGTCCAGTTCATCTTTCCTTCCCACTTCAGTCTCTGGAGGTGGCCCTGGCACCCTCCATGAGAATAATGTCAACAAGAAGTCTGCATTTGACCTAATCTCTGTGTCCCCAGAAGCCAGCCTCGGCAGGATCCCAGCCCAGCCTGCTCTGTGGCCCTCTGTGGGTATCAGATGGTGGCATGGCCTAGAATAAGGTTTGGATCACCATTCTCATATTGGATACCTTAAAACTGGTGTTGTGCTGAGAGTCTGATTGCTTCTACAATCCAGAGCCTCAGGCCCACATGCCCAGAAGGGACCCAGACCATGCTGCCTGGGACTAAGCTCTTGCGGATGGCTCACATAACCTTGGGGCCTCTATTTCCTGGCCGCCCATAATCACCCTTTTGCTGCTTATTTGAGGGTGGCAGTATTTGATAATGCCAGGACTCCAGAAGCCAGGGTGCTGACTCTCCTTTCCTTTGTTGCAGGACAGTGGGCCACCATATACCATCCCCTCTCTGGCTACACAGTGAATGCACTGAACCTGGCACAGAGGCCAGACGCCGGACACGTTTGGCAGCTGCAGCAGGCCCAGCAGTCCTTGTGCTCAAGTATCCCATCCACCAAGCTGCAGCAGTGGTAGTTGGAGGCCCTGAGCACAATTATCATGGGGTCCTGCCCCAGGCTAGCCCAGGAGTCCTGAAGCCCCAGGCCCCAGCAGCCCTATGAGCTGAGTCTTGGCCAGATCTCTGGCCCTACAGCCATCACAGCAGGGCCTATGCTCATCTGGGAGGTGGCTGTGGAGGCCATGTACAGAGGTGAAGTGTGCCCCAACTGCCACAGGACTCTTGGCCCTGCAGGGTGCCTCTGCTTCAAGAGAAGGAAACTGAGGCATAGAGAGGGGTGGTCACCTGTCCTGGGACACCTAACACTTCTCAGAGAAATGCCCAGCCTCTACTCTCAGGCCCAGCAGTGTGGCTCAGAGAGGGATGCAGGGCAACTGTCAAGTGAACCCTGTCTGGTGGGGTGAGGAGGCTTTCAAAGGCAGAAGAAATATCATTGATGGTGCCCAGGGACACCTGGTGGACATCTGCAGTTGTGCCGTCTTTCCAGGTCACTGTCTGCCTGTCTACCCCATCAATACTATGTGAGCTGAGCTGTGACCAGTCCCCAGACTCTATCTCCTCTTCTGCCCACTCCTGGCTACCAAGCACCTCATTGCCCCCACATTGCTTTGAAGCCACCATCCCACGTGGAGCCACTCACAGGACAGGGCGAGTGGTGTTCCTGGGCTAACCAGGAGGGACAACCTCATCAAGAAACTCAGTGGGAGGCCCCCCCAGTGTTACATGGGTGCCTGAGAGTAATGCCTGGAGGGCAGTGGGCACTGCTTACCTGCTTAAATAAATATTGGCAGTCAGGAGATGAGCATGACCTCAGTGTAGGGTCCTGCCAGTTGGGCCTTCTGGTGGTTGGGTGGTGGATGAGGGTGACAGAAGGGCACAGTGACCCAGGCTTGGGTGGGTGCAATGAGTGGGGAGGAGACAGGGCCCCATATCCTCAGCAGGTGTTGATGCAGGCCCCTGCAACAGGTATCCAGAGGCCAGCAGCCAAGGCAATGTGGGGACTCCCCACCAACTGTCTCCACACAGTCAGGACCTGTGTAGCTGGTGCTTCCAGCTTTTCAAGAGATGAAAGAAACACAGATGTTCCTATGAAATTCCTGAAAGATGTTAGCAAATATTGCAAAATCTGATCTTGGGGTGGGAAGCTACCTGGAAGTTAGAAATTGGGGACAGGGGACAGGGTATGCCCCCAGGGTGGACCCTCAGCCCAAGGGCCTGAGCCCATGGAAAGCCAAGATCTGAGCTCATTTTGGCTACAGGCTGTCCCCACTTTTTCCAGAAGTGGAAGCTGAGGCTCAGAGGTAGCGGAGGGATTCATCTACACAGAGATCTGTGCTACACCCTTTTGGGGGCTGACCTTCCTAGGATCTGTCCCCAGGGATCTCTGGTTGAAGGCATCTGCCTTGTCCCACTGCCACTGGGCAGGAAGGGCTGTGAAGAGTGTATTTCCCTTCCTGGGGCTCCACATACTGCTGACCCTCTCAGCTCTCGCTCATTCTGCACTTGCAGGAGTCAGGGACTTAAGGCAGTGGCCTTTTGTGCCCCCAGAGGCTGCTGCCTGCCTAGCCTGTAGGCCAGGCAACCCTGGTAACAGATCCAGGGACTGTGGTTGGAGTACAGAATGCACCTGAGCAGAAGAGTTTCCACAGTGGCAAAAGTAGAGATAAAAGAAAGGAGAAAATGAGGTAGTAGGTGAATGGTGGCTCTTTGGCAGAAGTTCCTACATGGTGGTTGGAGCCCAGGCTTCTGTCACGGGTTCCAGAGTGGCTCTTGACTGCTCTACCAGGGTAAAACACATCCCCACTAGGCCCAGAGTGGGTGTTGGTAATGGCACCCACAGTCCTGGGAAAAGGAAGGAGCCAGCCTCCACATGGACCTGCAGCAGCCAGGCACCCAGCCCAGCCACCCACTAAAAAGAATTATGACCCAGAGAGCACCTTAGCAGTAGTGATACTGAGGCACAGAGAGGGAAATACAATTGCCCAAGATTACACAGTAACTTAGGGACCCTGCAGGAATCACTTGTCCACTCTTCATCTATTTGTTCACACAGCAGGCACTGGGAGGCCAATCCCTTGGATTTCTGGGACTGGAGGCTTGGGTGATACCCTGTAGCCTCTGGCCCACCACGCTTCCAGCCCATTTTCTCCTGCTTCCCTCCCCATGGGCTCTGGTGAGTGGGCCTTCAGAATACACTAGCTCCTTGCCATGTTGGGGCCCTTGCACATACTGTTCTTTCACTCTTCCTATAGGTCTTTGCAAGACTGCTCAGTGCCATCTCCACAGAGATCCCTTGCCCCAGTCTCTCTACTTTGTGTTTGGGTATTTGCCTTCTTGTTTAACATCCTCCCCATCTAGTTCTGAGGGCAGGATGCAGCACCTATAACAGTGCCTGGCATGTAGAAGGTGCTCAGATAATATCTGCCAGCAGCCTTGTGTGGCCCCTGATCACTTTGGGCCTGGAATCCTCATTTTACAGATGGGGAAATCAAGGCTCAGAAAAAAGTGGTGGCTGCCTGGGGTTGTAAAGGTTCAGCACTCTCTTGACTCCCCAAGGTCTCCAGGTCTCAGGGACCCAGAGCCAGTTTTTCCTTAGACATCTGGTCCTATTGCAGAGATCAGCACAATGAGACCCAGAGGAGCTGCATGCCCCAGAACACTAGTGGAGGGGCATTTGGACACAGGTGGGTTCAACTTGCAGCTATGCCCACTCACAACCCTCTCAGGGGACAGTGGGTCACCACTATGCACAATGAGGTGGCAAGATGAGCCCCCTAAAGTCCCAACTTACCTGCAGCCCCAGAACCCAGGCCACGGGGCTCAAATCCTCACCCCTATTCAAGGAGCCTCTCTAGTCCTTGGATCTGATGACTCCTGGGAATCCAAGTTCTTCTGAAAAACCAGTCCTGATGCTGAAAATTCAGGGAGGAAGGAAGGCTTGCTTTGCCCCAGAGCTGCTTGGAATGTGTCTGCAGATATTATTCTACTGCATGATCCCTCTGGGGAGGGCCAGCTGCCAACTGTGAGTCCTGAGGGGCTCCAGGTTGTCCCAAGAGGTCCCAGGTGATCCCTGGATGTTTTATCCTAGGTGGCTCCCAGAGGCTCCAGTTGGTCCTTGAGAGGCTCTAGATGATCCCAAGGGATTTTAGGTAGTTCTTGAGGGGCACAAGGTTATCCCCGGTTGTTCCAAGTGATCCTGAGGGGCTCCAGGTAGTTCTGAAAAAGCCTGCCATTCCTTTTTCACACTCTCTCCCACCAAGACCACTTTCCCATTTACAAGGGGGAAGTATGAAGGTTAGGGGTGAGGGATGGTCCAGGAGGTGGGAAGGAGCAAGGCAGGCATGGGGAAAAGCCCCACCTCACATTCTGCACATGTCCTCCTGGCTACCCACCCTTATCTCTAACCAGATTGACCTCTGGTGTCAGCATCCTGCTTATAAGTACAAAGTTCTGATGGAGGCCCCTTGAGCTGGGAAGGCATGGTCTTTTGCCACCTGTGCCACCTTCTGACTTTTGGGTTTCTTTCTCTTGAAGCCCAGGTGTGCTCATGTCCCTGCCTGCTGTGTCTCAGTGGCATCCCTGGTGGGAGTATCTCAGGGGTCCTTGAGAGAGTGGCACACCCATGCTTTTCCCTTAGCCCTGTCCCACAGTCCCAATGCCCACACCCCACCCTCTCCCTCCCTAACCTTCCCTATCCCTGCCCCATGCTGGCCCCAAGCCAGACTCGGCCCTGTCTGACCAGCAGGGGCAAAGACATCAGGCTGTGCCTGGGAAATTTCTTGCAGAGGAGAGGAGCTGGCAGCTGGGGTGAGTCACCAGACCCCAGAGATCCTGAAAAAGAGAAGAACCTCACCTCAGCCTCCTGTGTCACAGACTGTTGGCCAGCTTTCCAACTCTCTGAACCAAGTTTGGTCCAGATTGCCCATATGACCCAAGACATCCCCCAGGCACAGTGGATAGACCAAGCCAGCACAGCTGTGCTCAAGAGGCTATTGTGAAACCAGATAGAAGGGCCCCCTGTGGGCCCAAACCAGGACTGGAGAGCAGAGGCCAGAAAAAAACCATCTCTGACTTAACCTGATGCAGGAATGTGAGAATAAAGCATATTTGGAGTCAGATTTCATGTTCATGGTGGCCCTGACCCACTTGTAAGACACCATTTGCAGGGATCAGCCTGCACCCTCCATAGTGTTCCTGCCTTGGTGCTATCTCCCAACCTGAATCCAGGCTGGCAGTATCTCTAAGAGGGACAATCCCCTAACCTCTACTGTCAGGGCCAGGCTTGCCTGGGAGCCCAATCCTCAGGGCTCCAGCTCTGCCCCTGTAAACATGCACACACTTCCTGTGCAATCATCCTGGACACAGAGCTGTGCTTCCCAGTGCCTTATCAAAGTTCAGAGAGGAAGTGATGCCCCACCCCCAAATAACATGCCCCCAAAGGGGAATCAGAAAAATGATGACAACTGAGCAGTCCATCCACTTCTAGGAAAAATATAATTGGGTCATTTCCAAGGACCCTACTTCCCAGAGGCAAGGAGTGGCCATTGACTTTGTGGCTCTAAGCCCAGAGGTCCACAGTGTTTTCTTCTCTATCATTCCAAAAATCTCAGAGGAAGGGGCCTTGACTTACAGAGGGGAATACTGTAGGACCTAGAGGGACTCTCTTAGGTGGTCCCTAGAATCTTAGAATGGGAAAGGTTTATGTTTTAGGTGGGTCCCAAGTAGTTCAAAATGAAGGACTTTTGTCTTAGGTGGGAGCCCAGTGACTCAGAGCAAGGAGTATGTCTAAGGTGAGTCCCCAGTAGCTAAGAGTGGGGGACTTGTACCAGGTGTGTCTACAGTATTCAAGACGGTGGCCTGTGTCTTACATGCTTCAGATGGAGACAGGGTCCAGGCTCTTGGTGGTAGTGAACACAGAGTTTAATGGACCACACAAAGATAAGTGAAGCAAGCAAGAGAAAGTTTCTGGCATCATAACTGATAAATCCCCTGAGAAACAGGAGAAAGTCTAAAACCAGGAACACCCATTAAAGCCAATATTGACCATCAAAATATCCAGGGAAGTAAGTGGAAAAACTAACAATCAGGGTCCACTTAATTAGGGAGAGTCCAACACCTGAAATGGCCCCACACCTTTCTGCAGCTGAAGTGGTCAGGCAAAAAGACAGGAAAAACCTAAGCCAGTTAAAGGGGAATGCCATGATCTGTTGTATTTACAGTTTTAACATAGCAAACCAAGGTGAATAACCACTAGGTGGAAAGCACATCATTACAGTATGTTAGGAATCATTTCAAAAGTTCCAAGTCAATTATTTCTTTGCTCTTAGTAGCTAACCCATTCCTTACTTCCAGCCCTTGGCCTAATCATCAAGAGATGAGATAAAAAGGAAAAAGGGGTAGGGACTCTGATCATGCAGAAAGTGTCAAGAACTGAGTTTTACCAATTAAGAATTATGTGCAGAAATGCAAGTTATACCAAAATATGTAATTACAAAGTAAACACACATCTTACAAATTCCAAAGTCAAAATCATCCCGACTCACAAGATCTTTATTTCTTCCAGGAACTAAAGGGATAATAGCTTCAGCCTTGGTTCTCTCCACTTCATCACCCCAAGATAAGAGAGTGGGTCTTTTATGATCAGGGAATGGCTTTCTTCTATTGAACAGCTCAGGCTTTATAGGGTTTTTACTTAAGCTTCTACACATACGATTTCCCACAATCTTTCTAGTTTGCCCACTTTGGGAGGAAAACCAAAATGCTAATTATTATCAGGTGTCAGAAGGCAATTCTCAGAAATCAGGATGCTGACTGATGACAGCTGCAGTGTTTCAGGATTTCCTATCCCCTGCCTCATTAGGTGGGTCACTAATAGCTCAGAGCAGCAATGTGTGTCTTAGATGGGCCCCCAAAGCTTAGAATGGGTTGCCCATATGTAGGTGCATCTCCAGAAGCTCAGAGTAGAGAGGGTGTTTTGGGTGTTTCTCTAGTAGCCCACAGCATGGGGTTTATATCTGAAGTGGTCCTCAGTGGTTAGAGCAGGGGCTCTTGTCTTTGGTGGGTATCCAGTACCTCAGAGAGGGGGAAGGGTCATGCCTTATGTGGGTCTAGTAGTTTTGCGTGGAGGGTAGCATCTTAGGTGAGTCTCCAGTAGTTCAAAGTAGGGGTTTGTGTTTTAGGTGGATCTCTGCTATTTCAGAGAGGGGGTTTATACCTTAAGTTGGTTCCCAGTAGCTCAGAGAGAGGGTCCTGTGTCAAGGTGAGTCTTTAGTAGATTACTGCATGGGGGCTGTTCTTAGGTGGTTCTTCAGTAGTTCAAAGTAGGAAGGAGGCTATGTTTAGGTAAAGTTTTCCCAGTAGCAGCTCTTGCTACAGGTATTGAATGCAAGGAGTTTATTTGGGAGGTGACCCAGGAAAAATAGAAGGGTTAATGGAGAGTGAGGCAAAGAGGGGCAGAATACCAACACAGTTTTCCTGGGTTGAATGGTGCCACCCTAACATTCATGTCTCCTGGAACCTCAGAATGTGGTGTTATTTGGAAATAAGGTCCTTGCAGATGCAGTTAGTTCTGGGGACAGTGTGGGTCCCAAAACCAGTGACTGGCATCTTTATAAGAGGAGAGGACATATAGGGAAGGCCAACTGATGATGGATGCGGAGACTGGAATGGTCAGTTATGAGTCAAGGAATGCTGAAGATCACTGAGCGTGGCCAGCAGCTGGAAGAGGCATGGAAAAATCCTCCCCGGGAGGTTTCAGAGGGAGTACAGCCTTGCCAACAGCTTGATTTTGGACTCCTGACATCTGAGGTAATAACAGGATGACTTCCTGTTCTTTTAAGCTGTTAACTTTGTACAGCAGCCCTAGCAAAGTAATGCAGATTTTGTACTAGGAAGAAGAATGCTTCTAAAAATGTGGAAAATGTGGAAATAGCCACAGAGTTGGGTGATGCGTAGGTGCTGGAAGAGTTTTGAGGCGCATGATTGAAAATGCCTAGATTTCCTTGAAGAGACGGTTGACAGAAATATAAATGTTAAAGGTGATTCTGATGAGAGCACAGAAAGAAGTGAGGAGAGTGTAGAGGAAGTTTCTGTTGTCTTAGAGAATACATATATCATCATGAACAGAATGTTGGCGGAAGTATGAACGTGAAAAGTACTTCCAGTGAGGCTTCATAGAAAAATGAGGAACAGGTTATTAGAAACTGGAGGAAGACCATCTTTGTTGTAAAGTGGCAGAATCATGGCTAAATTGTGTTCTAGAGCTGAGCAGAAAGTAGGAATTTTAAGGGATGAGTATTTAGCTGAGGAAATTTCTAAGCCAAGTGTGGGTAATGTGGCCTGCATTCTCCTTGTTGCATGTAGTGAAATCTGAGAAGAAAGAAAGAACTTGGGGAAGGAACTATTAGGTAAAAAGGAGCCAAGACTTGATGATTTAGGAAATCCTTAGCCTGTCCAGATTGTTAAAATTAGAAAAGTCACTATTCAGAAAGTGGGGTCTGAAGAGAGCAGCAAAGGTGTTGTGGGAGAACCTAATTACCGAGGAGATCAGGTATGTGACTCATGGGTCCACTCCACCATCTCAGGAGAATGAAGGAATAGAGATGAGGATACCCAGGAAAGATCTGTGGAGCCCCTGGTTTGATGGTGTGGACCCCTGTGAATTACATAGGAGACCAACAAGGTTTTTGTTTGTTTGTTTGTTTGTTTTTTAAAGAGGATCTGTTTATTGATTCCAGAGAGGGGGGGTGGAGAGAGAGAGAGAGAGAGAGAGAGAGAGGGAGAGAGAGAGAGGGAGAGAGAAACATTGATTTGTTGCCTCCTGTATGCACCCCTATCAGGGACTGAACCCACAACCTAGACATATGCTCTGACTGGAAATCAAACCCATGACCTTTCAATGTATGGAATGATACCCAAGCCACTGAGCCACACTGGCCAGGGCGAGACCAACAAGGTTTTTGACAATGTTATGCCAGTAGAAATCCTGCCGACCTGGATTGAGGGACACAGAGATAAATGAACTAAAGGAAGAATAACTTGGAGTTCACAGCCATGAATGCAGAGGTAGAGACCAGAGAAGGTGGTGGTGCTGTAGCTGCTGCCAAGGCCCAAAAGAGCAGGGCACCACCATGCAGCCAGACAACAGAGCATCAAGCCACAAAGGATTCTTCTCAGGCCTTCAGTTCTAATGAAACTGGCACTGCTGGGTTTCAGACTTGCTTTGGACCAGCTATTCCTTCCATTTTCTCCCTTTTGGAGTGAGTTAAGACTCTGAGAGATGTTGAGGTGGGGGATGTATTTTAAACATGGGACCAAAGTGATTTTTGATGGGGATAGAGGGGAGATTGTGGTGGGTAGAATAGTGTTCCCCCAAATTCATGTCCACCTGGAATGTCAGAATGTGACATTATTTGGAAATAAGGTCTTTGCAGGTATAATTAGTTAAGGTCATACTGCATTAGGGTGGTCCTTAAATCTAGTGACTGGTGTCCTTATAGGAAGAAGGAGAGTTCACACAGAGATGTGATGGTGGAGGCAGGAATTGCAATAGGCAGCTACAAGCCAAGGAGACCTAAGGATTTATCTGCTGTTTTAAGTTCCCTGGTTTGTTGTACTTTGTTGTGGTGGCCCTAGGACACTGATACACAAAGTGTGTTATCAAGCAATTTAGGTCTGGAGGCAACTGGAACTTGGCTGCAGGGAAGACTGGGTGCCCTCACTCACAGCAGAGCCCTAGGAACATGCTGCCATTGACACGCTGGATTTCTAACCTTCCATGGTAAAGTAAAGCACACTGTTGCAAAAGTACCTGGTGTGTCCATGCAAAAGTACTCCCTGACATTGGTCAGGGAGGACTGAAGGAGGGTTTAAGAAAGCAGGGATGGGAAGCTGTTAGGAAGGGGGGCTCATTCTATGCTTGAGTATCAATACATTTTATTAGAAAGTGGGGAGAATGAAGGTAGGCAGGAGCTGTAGTTGGTAACAAATCAGCAGCCACTCACATTCCCAGGATGAGGACTCTCAGTATATTATTACTGTATTTTTCCATGTATAAAGCACACCTATGTTTTTGGCCCAAACTTTCAGGAAAAAATATTTTAATTCAATTATTTATTTATTTATTTATTTATGTATTATAAAGGGTATTATTTTGCTTATGGATACTGTTATTGCTTTTTAGAGTTACACTTTTAATACATAAGCACAAATAATATAATTAAAAATACTTATATAGATATGGGATTAGTACTACCCACTTATAATGTGCATCCTTATTTTACCATAAAAAATTTGGGCAAAAAAGTACACATTATATATGGAAAAATGCAGTATTCACCCAGTGACCTTGTATTTTCTATGCCTAGATAAGATGCTAAAGTAGTATTGTTTCTTTCTCTCAGAGTGACCTCTCTCAGATGTTCACATTCTGTGATTGTTCCCCTTTAATGGAAGAACTCCATGTCCCAGCTTTCTCACAGTGTAGAACCATCTATCTGAAGGAGAGGGAGCTGGGGCAATCACACCATACAAGGATCCTAGTTCTCTAATTTGGGGATAGAGGGGAGCAGTCTGTTGGGGAGCAGAAGCCCTGAAGACACCCAAAAAGAGGTTGGGATGAGCTGGCCCTATGCTCAGGCTCTATGGTGGCCCTCAAATTTGCTGATGATCCTTCCATTGAAAGGTGAGGTCTCTGTCTCAACTCCTTGAACCTGAGCTCCGTGGCTGCTTAATGAACAGAATATAGCAGAAGTGACATTCGGGCCACAGCCTGAAGAAACTGGCAGCTTCCATTTTCTGTCTTTGGGAATGCTTGCTTTCAGAAGCCAGACACCATGTTGTAAGAAAGCTCAAACAACCCTGCAGAGAGGCATTTATGCCCTGGGATGAGCCTTCTCCACGTGAGCTCCTCCTGGACCACAGAGTCATGAGCAGAAATGCCTGTCGCTATTCTAAGCAGTGCTGTGGTTATGCAGCAACACTGAGTGACTCCGCCTGGCCACACGTGTGGTCAAATGAGCACATGGTTTCTGGTATGAGGTGTTGAGATTCTGGGAGAGTTGGTCCTCCTGCTCTAGGATGCTGAGCTACAAGGGCCTCCCTCAGAACTCTGAAGCTGCCAACAGCCATTTCCCCTGGGTTGGTGTTGGGTTTCTATCCCTTGCAGCTAAGGCAGCCACTCAGCAAACAGGACTGAGCCTTAGTTTCTCATCTGTAAAATGAGGAAAACAAAGCACTCATGATTACGGGAAAAGTGCAGTTGTCAGTACAGGGACCGAGGGGGCCAGAGCAGTTATATAGTCAGAGACTCAAAATAGCCCCTTCCCACTTTGCTATCCTGCAGACTTGCCCCTCCAATGAGAGCACAATGCCCCTCCTACTAGCACTGACTTTGGACCCCACATATTGAACACACTGAGAGGCACTCACATTTCATCCTTCTACTCTGGTAGGAGCCAGCATACCCACTTTGCAGGTGCGGATACCAAAAGGCATTGAAAACCATACCATCAGGGCGCAGAGCCCAAGCCTTGGGAAGAATGTTTGGGATGAGCTGTGTTGCTAGGAGCAGATCCTTCCCCTGGGCCTCAGTCTCCCCCTTTGTGAAATGGGAGCCCTCCAAGCACCTGTCCCAAGCCAGGTTTCTGATCTGTCCATTTGGATAGCCTTGGTCAGACTTCTAGCCACAAGGCCACCCACAAGACCTCTCACAAGGCCACCCCCTAAGGCCCCAGGAATACCTTTCCCCAAGGTGTGAGGCAGGCCCCATGCCTTGACCGTTGATGTGGTCCCTGAACAAAGAGCTTTGAGCCTCTGTGGGTTTGGCTTGGGGGATGTGGGAAGACACAGAAATGGGTCAGGGCTTACCTAAGCCTGTCCAGCAGGGCAAGGAGAGTTGCTAAACCTCCTGAACCTAAAAGGCTGGTGAGAGCCCAGTGGGCATAGGGTCTGTCCTGGGCAGTGGGGAAGCCAGCAGGGAGCATGGCAAGGCAGGAAGTATGGAGAAGCAGGCTCTCACACTTCTTGGGTGACTTGGTCTCCCACTTGTGCTGGCTGGGCAGCTACAGGGCATCAAAGAAGCTTAATTGGCTCGTGAGCACTAAGCCTCTGGATTGCCCTTGACTGGTGTGAGCACTTCTTTTTTTTTTTTTAAAGATTTTATTTATTCATTTTTAGAGAGAGGGGAAGAGAAGGAGAAAGAGAATGAGAGAAATATTAATGTGTGGTTGCTTCTTGAGAGCCCTCTACTGGGGACCTGGCCTGCAACCCAGGCATGTGCCCTGGCTGGGAATTGAACTGGCAACCCTTTGGTTTGAAGCCAGCACTCAATCCACTGATCTACACCAGCCAGGGTGGTCTGTGCACTTCTTACCCGTGGCTTTCCTGGATACAGCTGGGGCTGTGAAAATGCACCCCTACCCTCAATAGGGGTTGCCAAATCCTGTCATTACAAGTGAGCTATCAGGCCACAGTAATGTGTCATAATCCTAACAAGTGAGTGAGGTTGGACAGAACAGTTCCTACTTTCCGAGCCTCAGTTTCCCTGTCTGTAAATGACAGGTCAGTCCGTGTCTTTTTTTACAGGTGGAATTCAGAACTGCACCCTTAAAATCTTTATTAGTTTCCTAATTTCTGTTTAGATAATAAATTCATGCCCATTGTAGAAAGTACAGACTATGAAAAGTCATGAAGCAGGAAAATATAACCCATAGTCTAGCTGTTCAGAAGTGGTGGAGGAGGAGTCCTGGGGAGCAGCCAGCCAGGCTTTGTCCCTCCAGGTAAACTGCGTTCCAGCTCTTGAGTAGGCCTGGCACAGCAGAGGGGATGGTTGGATCTGTTCTGTGAATCTGCCACCTGTTTTTGCCCTCTGGGGAAGCATGTAGCCCCATGTGTCTTTCCAAATGTCTCCAAAGTGTCACTTTGAACCTGTGGGCAGTGGCTCCATGTTACCTGGGGTGACTCGACTGTCTCCTTCTTGAAAGCCAAGGCAAGCCTCACTTGTGCAGGCCCTTGGCCAGGGCACACCACCCCATGGCCAGAGCTGGGCGCCAGCAGGGAGTAGGCTCTGGGAAGGGGCTACCTGCATAAGAGTAACAGCTCTTCCCTGTGGAATGGCTAGAAGATTTATGTGCATAGAGGGTGCCAAACAGCTTGGTGGAAAGCATTTTAGGGGAAAATTTCTTTTTCCCCCAAATATCTAGCTCATTGGAGCTACAAGGTCAGATTATTTTTATATAATAAAAATGCTTTTAATTTTTAAAAATTAAAAGAAAAAGATTTAAAGCCCATGAGGACCCCCTGTTTGCAATGGAAATTTTGTGGACTAAAGATGACAATCTCATTTTTCTATTGAGTGGAAGTAAAAGGAAAGATATTAAGAAAAACAAGAAGCATTTACACTTCTACAGTGATTATTTGATTTCAGGGAAATGCACCAATAACCACCTCTCCAACCAGGGCCCATGGATACTGTGTCAGGTGAATGGGGGCACTGAGTAAGGCTCCCTGGGGCAGGTAATGCCTCAGCTAAACTTGGCAGGAAGAAGAGACCACCAGAGCAGATCCTAACCATTCCCTTGAAATCTCTGGAAGCATATGGCATCCCATTTTACAGAGCAGAACACTGAGGCCCAGGGCTTTCAGGCTCCTCCTACTGCACCAGCTTCCCTAGTTCCTTACCCCATACTGTGTTCTCCTGGCTGCAAACCTAGATGGGAAAGCTAGTAATGGAGTAGGGGCTGAATCCCCAGATGCAGACAGACCAAGGCTACAGTCAGTTCCTTGGTCATCTGTGTTGAGTTCTTCTTGCCTCCCTGCCAGCTGTCCACATGTTGACTACACCAAGGAAGCCATGTGCTCTCTCCAATTCACAGACATGGCACAGACTTTGAGGTCACAGGACAGCTCTGTTGGATCAGGGCATCAGGGAGGGCTCCCTAGAGAAGATGGCTGAGGCCTTAAGGCAAGTAGGCACCAGTCTGGCATAGCCCAGGTACTGCTCCAAGTCTGGGTCAAGATGCAGAGAGCCTAGGTAGCTGGGAGAGCCAGGAGTAGGTGGCAGGGTGCCCAAGTCCAAATACTGACAGGTCCTGCATGGCCCAGCTATTCCATCTTTGATCGTGTCATGGTCTCCCTCACCTCAGGAGGGTGGCAGAAACTTCTCCATCCCTCTGATGTGAACACCAAGGCCCAGACACAAGGAGGCCTGTCAGAGCCACAGTCCCTGCCATGGATGGGGGGAGTGGCACTGGGGCGAGGAATGGCCCAGGTAGTCTGTTGTCTGTGATGGGCCAAGTGCCTTCCCCTCCCTGGCCTTAGTTTCTCTCTCTATGCATAGCATTGCTGGCATGCTCCAGAAGTGTATTATCCCAAGAGGTCCTGGAAAAGGTGGATGAGGTAGCCAGACCAAGGTTCACAGCGGCTGAGGTTCCACCTCCAGAACCAACCCCAGTGCCTCCTGTTGCTTCTGAAAATGACTTTGGTGGCAAGTGGGTGTCCTGAGGTGTGACAAAGCATATGGTTTCCTGTAGCATTTGAAAGAAGTCTTTGGTCACCCCCAGCTCCCTAACGGTGAAAATGGATACTGGCACCACATGCTTGAAAAACCCAGAACATGTAACCAAGCCACAGATGGCTTAGAAAACATGCTACCCCCATCCTTGACACTGTCTGCCATGGGCTGATCCATGTCCCTCCCCCCAAAAGTCAAGTGCTTAAATCTTAATGCCCAGTACCTCAGAACATGCCCTCTTTTGGAAATAGATACAATCAAGTTAAAGTGAGATTATTAGGGTGGCCCTAATCTAATAGAACTATGCACAGAGGACAAAACAGCCAAGTGAAGTGGTTCTGTCACAAGTCAAGGAGCTACTGGAAGCTGGAGAAAAGCCTGGAACAGACACTTCCTGGCATGTTTGGAGTGAGCACAGACTTGCTGACATCTTGATCTTAGACTTCTGGGCTCCAGAGCCCCCAAACAATACATTTCTGTAAGCCCTCAGGGACCCAGTCTGTGGTACCTTGTTACAGCAGCCCCAAGAAGCATACCCACCCCAAATGGCCAGGCCTGAATTCAGCATCTGGGGCTCCTGCAGTCCTGGGCCAGAATGTGGTAGTGTAGGTAGCCTGCAGGCAGCTCCTATTAGCTCCATCCTGCAATTCAAGGGCCACCTGACCTTCCCTCCCAGCCCTGTCCCCTGTCTACAGGCAGCTGCCGTCAGCACAGTGGTGTGCACAGGGGGTCAGACCCAGTAAGGTCAAAAGGCCCTGGCGGGGTGCTCAGGGAATTCTGGGTTTCTGGGTCCCCAGTTGTGATCTGGGAGGGGCTTAAGGGATCACTGTGGGCCCTGCAAATTCACTTGGCTTTCAGAAGTGATAGATGGGACATATATGCTTGGTTTCACATCAAGGAAATTGAAGAAAGTCATCAGGTGTGGTCCACATTCTGAAGTGGGAATGAGGGATTATGGGGTGAAACCAACCCTGACTCAGAAAAGGGAAGTATCCCTTACTTATCATATTGAACCTCAGCTTCTATGGGCTCCGACAGCAGAGGGGGGAATTCTTCCCTGTTGGGACACTGCTCTGTGGTCCCAAGAGAATACTAAACTCTTCTCTCAGGCTAGGCCTTTTAGAGCCAGTCCTGTCCATATGGCCATTTTTCCAGACCTCCTGTGCCAGCCACACTAGTCTGCCCTTCAAACTTTCACAAGTGTACAGACCTCAGGGCCTTTGCATCTGCTGTTCTCTCTGCCAAGGACTGTCTACCTCAGCTCTGCCTGTTAGGTGACCCCAGCTCAGGTGTTTGTGGTCTGAGACCCCCTCAGTGGTGTCTTGGGCAGGGTTCTGCACCTAGACTGAGTGGGGCTAGAGGACAAGGCAGGTTTCTGCAGAGGGATCAGAGCAGGATTGGGGAAGCAGAGAAGGGCCGGGTCCGTGGGTGTGTGTGCATGTGGGCCCTGTACTAGATCTGGAGGGTCTGAATCCTGCCCCCATCACCCTGGGGTCTCTTAGTGAAGACCTACAATATCTGTACCCACTACGGATGGTCTGGCCCACAGTGACAAATGAGGTCCACCTGACACCTGGCCTGGGGATGCCTAGCCGGTTGAAGAGGCGGGGCAGAGGTCACCACCTGCATAAACCCTGGAGCAAGACTTCCTGCTCCCCAGGCTCCCGTCCTCTAGGACTTTTGGACTCCCGCGGGGCTGGCCCAGCCACCAGGCTCAAGGAGAGCAGTGGGCGGGGCTCTGGGAAGGGCACTCCCAGGATGCCCCGCCCCGCCTGCTGCTCTGTGGGCAGTCTGGCGGGCCCCTGCGAGGCGCTGGGGAATGAGTCTGGCTGCAGCGACCCAACGCCGCAGGCAGAGGCCTGGAGGCCACTCGGAGGACTCCACAACCGCTCCCGGGAACCGTGCAGGTGAAGGCCTGGACCGAGGGACGCGAATCGGGCTCCACATCCTTTTACCAGACGGGGAGTACTGCACAGCTGGGGAGGCTGGGGTTGGCGCTTACCCGGCTAGACGCCGCACAGCGGGGCGTAGGGAAAGTGGGATGGGCGGCGGGTGCACTGACTAGGGAGGTGCACTGCTGAGAGGTAGGGAAAGCACGACTGGGCTGGCGGGGCCCATAGTTCGGGAGGGAATACAGCTGGAGGACCTAGATAGGAGGGGCGGCTCACAGCAGGAGGGCAAACCTCTCCTCCCCTTCTCCTCCCCTATCCTCTCCGTCCAGCGGGCGGCTCAGGAGACAGAAGGCAGGCGTCGAGCAGCCTGAAACCAGGCGGAGGCAATAGCCTCCTGCTTGCCCAGGTGCGCGCCCTTACCCTGTACTGGCTTCGGGCTCCAAAGGCCCCCACGCCTCAGCTCGGGAGGAAGTCGGCGGATGTGGGGAAATCGGAACTAGCATCGCATTGAGGGAAGGTGCTCTGGTTCCTTGGCTAGCTCGCTAGCCCCACTTCACTGGTGGGGTAACTGAGCCTGGAAAGGGGAGCGACCTCAGGCGATCCCATGGTCGCAGGGCGTGGCTTGAAGCTCCGGAGTCTCCGGAAGAAGGGGCAGGGCAGGCTATTTTTACTTTGTGTTTGATTTCAAGAATGATCTGAAAAGGGTTCACCTTCGTGCCCTGGTTCTGATGTAGAAAACATCTGAAGTACCAACTTACAATGCCGGTTGTGTTCCATGAATGCACCTAAACTATAACCTTTTTAGAAACAGAATCAAACCTGGACCTGTGCCCTAGATGTCCTGGAGGCTCACTTTAGTGGACACTTAAGCACAAGGGTCTCAGGGCACCTGTGTCTGAGTCCAGGTGCAGGACTGGGCTCTCTGCACAGGTAGAAGTTGGCCCAGATTACAGTCTGGGGGTGTGGCCAGTCTTGCTTAAACAGTGACACCTGTCAGCAAGGAGGCACTAGGGGGTCAGCTTTCTCTCAAATACGGAAACTGCAGCCCAGGGAATTAAGTCACCAAGTGGGAGCTAAGACCTGCCCCAGCCTGGTGGGGTGGGCTTACTTTGTTTGACTGTTTGACTCCCTATGGCAGCCCAGACCTGAAATGGGTGGTTTGCCCAATGTGAGAGGAAGACAGTGTGTATGCTTGAGTGCTGGGGAGGTGAGTATGGACCAGAGGTGGAGAGACTTGCCCAAGGTCAGCCAAGGACAGGGAGAGTTGCCCTCACATGTTTGCATACAAAGGCTGTTTGAAGAAGACTCTGGTGGGGGTTGGGGTGCTGCGGAGAGGGTCTCAGAGTACAATCTTTGCTCTCTGGCTTGCCAGCCTTACCCCAGCCCTGATGACCTGCTGTAGCTCAGCCTCTTGCCAGACAAGAGAGAGACCTGGGGTCCCACCCGTGAGCCCTTCCCTGAAACTTGGGACTGGAACTACCCCTACCTCCACTTTTTTCTGGGGTGCATCTCTGCTTCTTTGTTTCTGTCTCCAGGCGTGTTAAATGGTGGGCACTGTCTCTCTGCCCCCAGGCCCTTGGACAGGCCATATAGAGCCATCACATTGGCTGTGGTTGTTTTGCTTTGGGGTAACACCATCCTTAGGAATCCACCACTCCCCTACCCTGTGGCCCCAGTCTCTTGGGCAGTGAAATGGGCATCCACCTCTCCCTGTGTGTTGTGAAGGGATGGAATCTTTTGGAGAGTTTGGCACTGTCTGACTTGCTGGTTTCACAGGGACCAGGCTAGGCACCATGGGCTGTTTGTTTTTTCTGCAATCTGTAAAATAGGTGCATTACTCTGCTTGTCCTGAAAGTCCAGCCAGATGGATGCGGTGTCCTGGGGTCTGTGCCCTTCCCTCATCTCCCTTGCAAGGCCCAGAGGGGAGCCTGGCTCAGAGAAGGGTGGTAAATGTTTTATTGAATGGCTGACTGGGAGGATCTTGGTGCCCAGCTCATTGTAGAGACCACCCCGCCACTGCCCACAGGTGCCTGACCCTACTCTCAGGGCAGCTCTAGCACTCCCTGATCTGGGAGATTGTCCAGGAACATGGCCTAATGGAAGGAGGAACGCAGGGTTCCAGAGGCCAGGGATGATCCTTGCATACCCAATACCCTGGAAGGACCGTGGAGGAAGGGTCTGAAAAGGAAGCAGCAGGAGGACTGCCAGATGGTGAAGGCATGCTCTGGCATCCTCTTGGCTTTACTCCCACAGCCATGCCACACAGTTGGCCTGGGGCCATTTCACAGAGGTGACACTGAGGCCCAGAGGGAGCAGTGGGAATCCAGATGAATCATGTGTGTCCTCAAGACTGGCTCTGGCCAGGGTACAGGCAGACCTGCTGGAGGAAGGCAGCTGCCAGAGCCTCAGTGCTCTGCCACTGTCTCCTGAGGAATTTGGGGGCACATTCTTCCTGGCTTGGAATTAGCCTGGTTCCATTCCTGGGAGGTGTTGGCTGTGGCCAAAGTCCAGGCCTGTAGTGGCTCTGAACCCCATGCCCCTCCCCCATGGGTGGAATAAACAGACTCAGAGAGGGCAAATCTCTTGCCCAAGAACACACAACCAGGGCTGTGGGCCTTTTGCATGTGGCTCTCCTCACTACAAGGGTCTTATCATACTTTCAGACTGCCTGAGAAATTCCTCCTGAGGATTCTCCTTTCCATTTGGGGAAACTGAGATTCAGAGGAAGGAAGTGACTTGCTGGTTTCACAGGGACCAGGCTAGGCACCAAGCCCTGGGTGAGCTGGCCAGTGGCCTGCCTCTCCCCCACCGTGGCCAGTGTAAAATATAACTTATTTATCTGGTCCACACATGGTGAGGTCAAGGTTTGGGGACTGTGTGGGCTCCAGGAGGGAGGATGAGAAGAGCAGGCGTGTGTTCCTGGTTTCCAGATAAAAGATTAACAGGCAAGACTTGTTCTCATCCAGGCTGACTGGGGAAGGCTGGGTCTGGGAACAAGAGGGGTAGAATGGAGGGAGAGGGCTAGGGAGCAAAATGGGTCATTGGGCACACCAAACTGCCATGATGGGCAGGTCTGCCCTCTTCACTGTTCAGTGAGCCCATAGGGTTGTTTTTGGTCTCTTGTTTACATCAGATATATTCCCTTTGTTTTTCTGCTTCCTCTCAGTTAAGATTTATTTTCACATAGTAAAAAAGAAGTGTCATCAAGGGTGCTGAGGAAAAGTAGAGCTAAGGGTGTCCTGCTGAATGGGGCTGCAGGTGTGTGGCCCGGCTCCAGGCAGGGTGAGGCTGGGGTTAGGGGAGCTAGGAGGGGTGTTCTAGGGCATCTGGGTATCTGTGAAGGTTTTCCAGCAGGGGAGGGAGGAGGTGGGATTTGCTTCTTAGGCACTAAGTTGTGGGGGACTGTTGGGGGCCAGTGAGGGGTGTCTGGGGGGTCGAGGGATCCCTGGGCTGAGGAGGGGCAGTGAGGGTTATTGGGGGTTCAATGAGGGATGGGCTGAGGTCCACCAGCTGGGGGGTTGGGCAACAAGGGGACTGGGACTCCAGCCTGGGGAGGGTGGCAGTGAGAGGTGTTCTGAGGTCTCTAGGGAGCTGTAATAGACATGACTGAAGCCCCTATAGGCCCCAGAACCTCCTTGCTCATTCTGACTTGGATCATGAGTCCCATAGAAAGATCTAGTTGGGGTGATATCAGGGTACATCCAAGACTTTGGGCAGGTCTGTGGGCATGAATTTCTTATCTGGAAAATGAGCTCAGCCCTGGGGAGTTCTTGCTGGCCTTCTAGGCCCAGGTAGGGGATGCAGGAAATCCCATCAGGGTCAGATGGGTAGGAGCAGGTAGAAGTCTCCTGGATGCTGTGGCCTTAAGCCCCCTCCTGGGGAGCATTCCTGAGCTCTTGGCACTGCTCTAAAGTCTCTACAGGGTTGTTCCCCCTTCCTGTGACCCTCAGGGAGCAGGTCACCCCATTTTTCAGTTGGGGAAATTGAGTCTGAGTAAGGTGAGGGTCAGGTCCAGTATTTGTGGCCAGGAGGTGGTTGAACCAGTGTTAGACCCTGTGTGATGGAGGCTGGGGGCTAGGGGGTGGTCTGAGCAGACTTGCCGTAATGGGGTATAACTCTGTTCTCCCAGGTGGAAGAAGGCTAGAGTAGGTAACACTCACAACAGGGTGGCCTTGAGCAAGGACTTCTCTCTCCCTCCACCATTCCTTACAAGGGTCATTTCCTCAGACTTTCCATTTTCCTTTTTCTGGAAAGACCGGTTCGAACAACACATGGCTCACACTTCTACCAGAGCAGGGGCTCCCTGCCCTTGTTGGAAGCACAGAAAAGGGGAAAGGGGGTGGGACCACATTGGAAACACCTCCCCCCTACCTCCAGCACTTCTGAGAGACTCTCCATCCCCAGATCCCAAAGGGGCCTAGTCTTGAGGTGGCCTTCAAGAGGCAGGACAGGCTCAAGGCATCTTAGGGAGGGTTAGTTCCATCTTTTCAAATGAGTGACCTCCATGGGTGGTGAAACCACCTGCAGTGCCATCTCAGTGCAGCATAGGATGTGGCTATTGACAGCCAGTCCTGGCCTCACTGCGTTGTACACTCCAGGTACTCTTTCTGAGATGACAGTAATGTTTCCTCACTGGGCTGGGACTACACATCATCTTGGTGAGCCCTTATCCTGCCTTGCCCTGGCCAGGAGCAAGACAGCCACCACCTAGGACCTGGTGGGTAAGGACATACTAGCTAGTTAGTGGCTGGGCTTCCTCTAACATTTTTGTAATCACACACCCCCTTCCCCAGCTCAGTCCTACCTTTAACATGTCATTAGGCCTGCTTCACCACATCTCTTGCCATCTCTTTGTTCATCCCTCAAGACTTCTTAACTTTTTTGATGAAGTGCTAATTGTATCTTTAAAGGATGAACATGAATTCATCCCTTCTTCCTTATGTTCACAGGGCTCTAGTGTAGGTCCTGAGCAGACAGCCACAAGCACCACCAGAACTCTCACCCTTTCTGACCACTTCCCCCATGGGACCTCCCCTCCCTGAGGGCCACATAGGATTGGGAAGAAAGAAAGAAGGTGCCTACAGCAAAAAAACCTTCAACAAAACAAAAAGGCAACCCACTGAATGAGAAAATATATTTGTGAACGATACATTCAATAAGGGATTGATATCCAAAATATGTGATACAACTCAATAACAACAACAACAAAACAATCTGATTGAAAAATGGGCAGAGGAACTGAATAGACACTTCTCCAAAGAGGACACACAGATGGCCAATGGACAGATGAAAAGATGTTTAATATCACTAAGCATCAGAGAAATGCAAGTCAAGACACAATGGGATATCATTTCACACCAGTCAGAATGGCTATAGCAATAAATCAACAAACAAATATAAGTGAGGACGTGGAGAAAAAGAAACCCTCATGCATTGTTGGGATGGTAAATTTGTGCAGCCACTAATGGAAAACAGTATGGATATTCCTCAAAAAACTAAATATTGATAAATCATATGACCCAGTGATTCCATTCTGGGTGTTTATCCAAATGAAAACACTAGTTTGAAAAGATATATGCACCCTTATGTTCATTGCAGCATTATTTACAATAGCCAAGATATGGAAGCAAACCTAGGTGTCCATTGATAGATGAATGGATAAAGAAGAGGTGAAATGTATATACAATGGAGTATTTCATAGCAATAAAAAATGAAATCTTGCCATTTTCAACAACATGGATGGATCTAGAGGGTATTATGCTAAGTGCAGTAAGTCAGAGAAAGACAAATAGCATATGATTTCACTTACACATCAAATCTAAAAACAAAACAAAAACAGACTCATAGAAACAGACTTAAAGGGATGGTTACCAGAAGGGAGGGGGTGGGAGGATGGATGAAAAAGGGGAATATAGTCCATAATATTGTGGTAAGTTTGCACAGTGACAGACAATTACTGGAATTAGTGGGATGATCACATGTAAGGTATAAGAATGTCAAATTGCTATATTGTATATCTGAAACTAATAAGACTAATATAAGATTGTATAAAAAATGTACACTAAAAAAAAAAGATGCTTAGCTACAGAAAAATGCAGAAGTCACAGCTCTAAATTGAGAACTGGGAAGTGTTGTCTTCCTGGCAATCCTGGGGAAGGGGCCACGTGGCCAGCTTGTGGCTCCCCTGCTTTGTTTATCCCATTCCAAACCCATGTTCACCATCCTAGCCAGAAGGACAACGCATGTCCAAGTCCACAGATCTTGGAAAAGAAAGGAAGTTCTTCTTGGGGTAGTACTAATCATAGCTTTCATCTATTCGATCATCCATCCATATATTCATTCATTCTTGCATGCCTTCACTCACTCCAGCTTTTGCCCCTGTGGAGACATGGTGGTTAATTAACAGCCCAGACAATGGGCTCAGATTTGGCATCCCGCTGCACCTCGGAGTGCTGGGTGACCCTCCGGCCAGTGAGGGTGAGGTCAGTTTCCTGGAAATGTCCAGATGGGGGCACAGGAGTCATCCTCAGCCTGCCTGCCTGGGACACCCAGCTCAGCCACCACCCTCCACCCTACCCCTGCCTCTGTAGGGTGAAGTAGCCTCTCAGGCCCTCCCTGTCCTCCACCCCAGAGTTATGTACTCCTCCCTCAGACCCTCACCAATCTGGTGGGCTGTTTGTCTTTTTAATCCTGAACAAGCTAAGAGGCCAAAAACAGTATTTTAGGTTTCAAATTTACATTTCCTTATATATATTTTTCCTCAATTTTTCTAACAACTTTATGGAGGTGTAAATCACATGTCATATGATTCACCCATTTAAACTTTGCATTAAATGTGTGCAATGCTTCAATGGCTTTTAACATTTATTGATATGTGCAACCACCATCAATTTTAAGATATTGTCATCACTGCAGAAAGAAGATTCACACTCCTTAGCACAGTCACTCCCCATTCCCCCACCCCTCAGCAACTACTAATCTACTTTATGTCTCTGTGGATTTGCCTTTTCTGTACATTTTAGATAAATGGAATCATACAATATGTGGTCTTTTGTGACTGGCTTCATGCACTGAGCATAATGTTTTGAAGGTTCCTCCACGTTGTAGTGTGTGTCAGGGCTTCATGTTTTTATATTGCCAAATAATATTCCATTGTATGGTTGAGCCATATTTTATTTATCCATTTGTTGGTAGATGGACATTTGAGTTATTTCTACTTCTTGGCTGCTAATAGTGCAGCTGTAAACATTTGTATACAACTTTATGTGTGGACATGTGTTTTCACTTCTTTTGTTTGTATTTCTAGGAACAGCGCTGCTGCCTCCTGTGGTAGTGCTCCATGTTACTGTTGGAGAAATTGTCCAAGCAGCTGCCAGGTTTACATTCCACCCCCTGGAGCATGTGACAGCTTGGTCTCTGCACATTCTTAGAACACCTGCCTTTTTTGTGTACAGCCAACTCGGTGGAGGTGGAAGAGACCTCCCTGTGGATTTGGTTTGCATTTCTTTGAAGCTGATGATGTTGAGCATCTTTTTATGTGTATATTGGTGGCCATCAGTAAACCTTTAGAGAAATGTCTAGTTAGCAAATTTGGCTGTTTTAAAATTGGGTTATTTGTGCTTTTAGAATTCAGTTGTAATAATTTATACATTCTAGATACAAGTCCCTTAGAGATATATGATTTGCAAATATTTTCTCCCACTCTGTAAACCTTTTCACATTTTTTAAAAATATTCTTTTTGTTTTGCTTTTTAAATTTTATTTATTGATTTTTAGAGAGAGGGGGATTCTAAAAATCTCTCTCATGCATTCATTGGTGATTCTTGCATGTGCCCTGACTGCAACCTTGGTGTATCGGGAGGAAGCACTAACCAAGATACCTGGTTACAACCTCCTTTTCACTTTCTTGATTATGTCCTTTTAAGTACAAACATTTTCAACTTTAACAAGGCCCAGCTTATTTTTTGTTATTGTTATTTGGCATTTGATATCATATCTAAGAAACCATTGCCTAATCCAAGCCCTATGCTTTTTTCTAAAAGTTTTAAAGTTTTAGCTTTTACATTTAGGTCTTTGATTCACTTTCAGTTAATTTCTGTATATGACAAGAGAAGAGGTCCAACTTTATTCTTTTGATTGTGAGTATCATCCCAGCACGATTGTTGGAAACCTATTCCCTGCCCATTGAATTGTCTTGGCACTGTTGTCAAAGATTGAGTGACTAGAAGTAAAGTCTATTCCATTGGCCTATATGTCTGTGTCTATGCCAGGACCACTCTGTTTTGATTTTCATAGCTTTGTGGTAAGTTTTGAAATAGGGAAGTGTGAGTCCTCTAACTTTGTTCTTCTTTTTCAGGATGGTTTTGTTTTGGCTTTTCTAGGTCTTTGAATTTTAGGAGCAGTTGTCAGTTTTTGCAAAGGTGGCAGCTGGACTCTGCACATCAGCAAAACCAGACTATTGCCCTCTTAACAATGTTAAGTCTTCTGACTTATTAACATGTGGCATTTTCCCATTTATTTAGGTCTTCTTTAATTTCTATCAAGGATATTTTATACTTTTCAAAGTTTAAGTTTTGTACTTCTTAAGTTTATTTCTAAAAAATAAAAGTAATATATTTTTCTTGATGCTCTTGTAAATGGAATTGTTTCCTTAATTTTGATTTCAATTTGTTCCTTGCCACTGTATTGAAATACTATGGGCCCTGGCTGGCGTAGCTTAGTGGATTGAGTGTGGGCTGCGAACCAAAGTGTCGCAGGTTCGATTCCCAGCCAGGGTACATGCCTGGGTTGCAGGCCATAACTCCTAGCAACCGCACATTGATGTTTCTCTCTCTCTCTATCTCCCTCCCTTCTCTGTCTAAAAATAAATAAATAAATAAATAAATAAATCTAAAAAAAAAAAAAGAAATACCATGGGTTTTCATGAGTTAATCTTGTATCCTGCAACCTTGCTGGACTTATTTATTAGTTCCCATAGATTTTTTAAAAGATTTTATTTACTTATTTCTTTAGAGAGAGGGGAAGGGAAGGAGAAAGAGAGGGAGAGAAACATCAATGTGTGGTTGCCCCTCACGTGTCCCCAACTGGGGACCTGGCCAACAACCCAGGCATGTGCCCTGACTGGGAATTGAACCAGTGACCCTTTGGTTTGCAGGCCCATGCTCAATCCACTCAGTTACATCAGCCAGGGCAGTTCCCATAGATTTTTAGCAGATTCCTGGGGATTTTCTGGACAGAAGACCATGTTGTTTAATAGAGAAGTTTTGCTTCTTTCTTGATGATTTGGGTGCTGTTTATTTAATTTTCTTAACTAATTGTCCTGCATCCTGATTTTGGGGCTATCTCTGTTTTTCTAGCTTAACTCTTGTCTCTTGTAAATTTTGTCTTATTAATATGTAAGTGGTATTTATATGGGAAGGACACTCTGTTGCAAATTCCCACACATAGTAGTAGGCTGGAGTATCCCCCCCAAATCTACCCCTTGTTCTGCTGTTACTGTAGGAATTTTGAGTACTGCATCCATTATCAGCTGCTCTTTCTCTGTCTTGGGCATTGGACATGTCAGCCACTTCTCTGAGCTTGATTTTCTCATGTTAAAATGGAGATAATAATGACTTCTTCCCTGCTGTCTTCTGGATGGTTCTGAGTGCTGCACAAGGTCAGGAATGTGGGTACAGATTTGTATTGCTGCAGTAGCAATGATGCTGATGGCAAGCACCTGGGAATGAAGGCACACTGGGACGTGCAGCTTCCGTGGCACTGTGGCCCAGCACAGTTCCACCCCTACCACCTTCCCAGTGGCCATTCTTGGTGTGTCAGTTTCCATTCCTCAGTTTTCCCATTGCTAAGGTAGAGATGGCCACCTTCTTCATAGGACTGCAACCCAGCAAACACCTATTAAGCACTCAGAGTTGTTTATGCTTATCCAGAAGTGAGCCCTCTCCCCTACAACTGCACAAACCACAAGGGCCCCCCAGGCTCACACTCTACCCGATGAGGTCCCCCAGGTTCCTAGTAGGGCAGAGGTAGGGTGGACTAATGCATCTTGGCTGAGCACAGCCAACCCTGGCCTTCCTTGTTACCACCCACAGTGAGGGTCTTGGGAAGCCTCAGCCTCCCTGATGGCAGAATACATGACCAAAACTGAAGCTTGGCTCTGCTGCTACCTCTGCTGCCACCCTCACTATAAGTGGGGTAGGGCTGCATGGCAAGGGCTGGGGTGGCTTGGCCTCTCTGAGCCTTGGGGCTGGCTGCGGACCATTGTGTGAAGCACCAGTGTGGGGTATGTGAGTGTACATATGTGGCCCTCCAGAGTGATAATCACTGTTCTGGGCAGTCCTGGGTGTGCTCTGTCCTGATGGTTATGTCCTGATGGTTATGTGCTCTGTCCTGATGGTGAAGCAGGGTGCTCTGTATTCTATAATGGAGCCCTCCATGGCTGCTTCCAGGTGGATGTGGAATTTGTGGAACACTCCAGCCCAATACAAATGTCCTGTGTATACATATACTTGGAAAGCAGTTTTGCTGGAGGTCAGTTGTGGATTAAGAAAGAGTCCAGGTAAATTCTCAAATTTGGGGCCAAAGCAAGTAAAGGATGGAGGGTTGGTAACTAACATCAAAGATAAAATAGGGGAAGCCATGGGATAAGTCAGTTGGCAGCACAAGAGCTTGGCTGGGTCATGGTGGGCCAGGTGGACAGCAGGACATTCATGCCTGGCCTGCAGCGGGTGGTCTTGGCTGGAGCATCACAAGGAGGACAGGTAAAGTGTTGTTTCTGGTCAGCATGGAATAATTGGGCCTTCAGCCTGGAGGAGCTGGCCTCTGTCCCCCTGCCCTCCCCACACATTGTTCCAGCCTTAGCCGCTGTGCAGAGGATGTTGGGCACTGGGCCCCTGCAGGGCACTTCCAGGTCAGTGTGTCTGCTGGCACAGGTTGGACAACCAGCACATTGAATCTGTCTGTTCTCCAAGATGAACTGCTCTGCCTTCTTGCACTAGTAGTACACATCATGCTCAAAATAAGAACATTTCAGAAAAGCAGAAGGAAGAGCCTCTTGCACTTGGGCTGAGGAGGCATGAACATCCATAGCAGCTCATGCCACATACCCCAACAAGCAAACAGCTCATATGCCCAGCAGCAAGGGACAGAAGCAAACAGAGCATGTGCAGCATGGCACCTCCCACATTGTGCTGACCAGGGGAAACTAGGCAGAAAGGGTATGTGCTGTGCGTGTGCACATATCTATGTTTGTTTGTGTGTGTGTGTACACATGTCTGTGGGCTTGTGTGTTGAGAAGGTAGGACAGAGTTATCTTTCCTTATTTTGAATTTCTGCCCTATAACGTGAGCTGTATGACCTCAGGAAATGACTTAACCATCTGTGCCTCAGTTTGCTCACTTGTGAAGTGAGGAGAATGATGATTCTTTCCTGCAAGGTGCTGTGCAGATCAATGAGTTAATGTAGGTAAAGCAGATGCAACAGTGTCCAGCTCACAGTAAGTTCCACATAAGTGCCAGCTGTTGTCATTGTTATTATTTTATAAAACATGCTTGTGATTGCCACTTCATGCAGTAAGCACACTGCAAAATTTTAGGATGCCATTGCTGACATTCATCACCAGGATGTACCTCAATTTGCTACACCAAATCCCCACAGCTGGAAACGTTTCCACTTCTCACTCTTCAAAGGTGAACATCCTGGTATAGAAATCCTGGCAGCATATTAATAATTATTTCCTTTGGCTAAATCCTCAGATGCATATACAACATAAGGATCTTAATACATTTACCAAAGTCCATCCAGAAGGTGTCGATCTGCACCCATCAGTAAAGTTCCTAAGAAGTTGCTCCCAGGACCTTGCTAACTCTGCACTTGGCCTATTTTTTTTTCTTTTTGCCAAGTTGAAGAGTAAAAGATTTGCATTAATTTGAATTAGTGTTTCTTCAGTTATTGTGAGGGCAAGCTTTTTTTCCCCATGTGTGTTGGCCCTTTATCTCTTTTGTGAAATGCTTGCCCACACATTAGTCTGTTCTTTTTTTATCTGGATGTTCAGCTTTTACTGATGTATAAGATCTCTTTATAAACTAAGGGTATTGAACCTTTGTCCTGTATTATCCAACTGTCTTTTCCAAATGTTTTCATCTGAATTTGTTTGTTTTCAATTATTAAGTTTGTAACAAACTTAACAAAAGTTTGTAACAAAAAGTTTTATAACAAAAGTTTTGTAACAAAAGTTACTTATGTAACAAAAGTTTCTGCTTCTTACTTTTTATACAATCACATTTGTTGATCTTTCTCTCCCTCATTTTTACTTCTTAATTCTGTCATTGGAGCTATGCTTGAGTTAACAAATTCAAGGGGTTCACTGCTTGGGGTGCTCTATTCAGGCTGCTGTACTCAAGAACAATGTTACAGAACAAAAAAAAATGGGGGTTTGACTGCCTGTCACCACAAAAGCCAAACTCATGAGGTGAGTCCTGATTCAAAAGGAAAAAGGTTTTGTTTGGATGCTGTGCCATCTTGGAGAATGGGTGACTCCCTGTTTCAAATCTCATTTCCTCTGCAAAACCCAGACAAAACTCTGCCATCCTCAGCAAAACCAGAACAAAAGGCAGTGCTCAGTATTCTGGCTCCATTTTAAAGTACCATCCTTTGGAGCCTGAGGCAGCTGCTAAATGGTCATCCAGGTAGCTTAGCTTGTTCCCAGCTGCCATCTGGCTTCAGACTCCCTCCTGGAGCCTGTGTGTGGAGCTGGCATGACCATGACCATGTGGCTGTTAGGGCCACAAAATCACATACTTCTGGAAGGGAGAGCATGTTAACACACCAGTGAATGCTTCACCAGGTCTGAGAGAGAGAGACTCCTTCCTGGATACAATGGGCTACGTGACTGCTAACATCACGTGGCCCATGGAGAGGACAGGCCAGTGCACTGTCTAGCTGCAGGTCCAGAGCAGCAACTGATGAGCAACAGCAGAGCGGGTCCCAAGTAGTGAGTGATGAGCAAGAGCAGAGCTGGTTCAAGCAGTAGGCAAGGAGGAAGATAGAACATGTGTTTCTCTATTCCCCTGGGGCAATATCTGTTTCTGGTGTGGGACCAGCTATGTACTTTTTCAGAAAGACCAATTAACTTCCTAAACTTTCCTGTGCTTTGAGTGGGTCCACCTCCCAGCCAATCCCTTCTTTCCCTAGGCTAGACTGACAGGCCTCTTTAGTTCAGCACCACTCTCTGCTGCCCTTCTGACTTCTCTGGCTTGTGTGCCTGCCTTCTCCTGGTCCCACCCCCAATCTGATACCAGAAGAGCAAGGGCAAGGGCTTTTGTCCTTATCCATTCCTCTTCACCTTTCCTTGGGCTGGGGCCCTATCTATTCATCCTTTTAGCCCCTAATGCTGTAGTGCTGGGCCCCATCCATTCATCTTCCTAGGTTTTAGTGTGCTTAGTGTAAGAAACTCTCCCTGCCATTGGTGATGGAAAAATGGAGGCAACTGTACTTGAACAACAAATTTTAAAAAACTCCACAAAACTCCCCCTACTACCATCCCAGGAGACTCCCCCTGACTCTGCCACCTCCATGGCTTCCCTGCTCTTGGGGCCTCAGACTACGTGGTAGTGGCTGTGGAGGCTCAGCCAATTCCAGGAGAATGCTCTGCTGCAGCCCAGCCCAAGTACTGAGGTACAGGCTTGTCCACCTGTAACAAGACTTGGTTGTCTTGTTGCAAGGTAGTTTTTACTTGGAGCAAGTAAAGGGGACCAGATTCACTTTTAGAGCTCTGTCTCCCCAAAGGGCAGCCTAGCCATTACATACATACAGTACTTGGTTAGTTACATGTTGATTTTTTTTTCATTGCAATTGGCTACCCTTATCTGGTTGGATTCCTGTCAAGGTCATTCTGTTTACAGTTAGTCTGCAAAATATTGTACATTTTAACATTTATAGCTAGAATAGCAGTTACTAAGAAACTCCCAGACCTTGAGATCCTTGTCCTAACACTTGGGTAATCATTTGCTTTTATTTTTTTATTGCTTTTATTTAACACTTGGGTAATCATTTGCATTTATTATATTTGCTTTTATTGCCTCCTGATACATGATACTTTTTAATTTTTCTTTTTCCCTGTGTGCCAAGCTTTGCACATGCATTTTATTTTTTAATTTTTTCCTATACCTACAAAATCTACCTTTTGATTTGTAGGTTTGTGTTACATTTCTTCTTTTTTTAAGAACCTTCTGCTCAAAATTCTGTTTTTTTATATATATATCAGTTTGTCTCTTTAAAAAAAATTCACCCATCTCCCAACTCTCCTCCCTATTAGCCACCATCAGCTTCTTCTCTGTATCTATAGGTCTGTTTTTGTTTTTTGCTTATTAATTTGTATTATGTTTTAGATTCCACATGTAAGTGAAATCATATGGTATTTGTCTTTAACTAACTTATATCACTTAGCATAATCCCCTCTAGGTCTATCAGTGTTGTGGCAAGTGGAAAGATTTTACTGTTTTTATTGGTGAGTAATATTCTAGCATGTTTCTATTTTCAACACTGTGGTCCTCATAATATTGAGAGTTCACTTAAAGTAGGGAACTTGTTCCCAGGCCACTGGTTCTGTGGCTGCCACTCCTGGTCTGGATGGCTGGTTCAGCTCCAGAGCATCACAAAGCCATTGGGGCAGTGGTACCTGTCCCATGTAGGGGTTCCTGCCAAGCCCCTACCTTCCAGGGTGGGGTCCTCATGCTCTCTCATCTCTCTCTTCCTAGGTATGTGCACTCAAGTGCAGCCACCCAAAAGGGGTACCCTGCAGGTCCTTCATGGTGATGGCACTTCTGTGGGGACTGTAATCATATTCCACTGCCCCTCAGGACACCAGATGATCGGGTCCGGCCTCCTCACCTGTACCTGGAAGGGGAGCATCGCTGAGTGGTCTTCAGGGATCCCTCTGTGCAAGTGTGAGCCCTGATCCCTGGAGATATCCCCAGATCGGCTGTTGCCCTGGGTGGGAGGGGCCTGATGCTGTCACATGAACAGTGTGGTGTTCATAGAAAAGATGCAGTGGGTGCCAAGTCCCAGCTGGGCCTCTGTGTAAGGCCCTGCTCATGGTGCTGGTGGCCCTTGGTGGCTCCACATCCACAGTGTGGATGCAAGTCCTAGCAGGTGCTCCAAATCTTAGGTCTGTCACTGAATTGGCCTGTCACTTCCAAGAGGTTACTTGTGTTGTCTGAGCTGGCACTTACCTATTCTCTAAGCATCCACATGGCAAACCTTAATAGGATATTCCATATGCCAAGAATTCTAGAACTGGGGACACTGAGGGCCAGGATGCATCAGGCTCAGGAGCCCCAGTCTAGAGGAGGAGATGGTTTTTTATTTACTTGTTGTACACAGGGTTAAAGGATAATACCCAGCATGGCATTGTTCAAAGGGAGGACATGTGTGTTATGCAACAAAAAGGCTCAGTAATCAAAACAGTTTGGAAAAGGCCACATTAATAGGCTGCAGGACTTCTCAGGGCTTTTAAATGCTCATATGCTGGGTTCATCTCCGAGGGGATTTATTAGGATTAGATTCCTAGAGATACAAAACCCAACATAACAGGAGTTAGCCAGAATAACAGGGGCTACGGGAGCTTTCTCTTACCCATAGCCCTCAGATTAGGCAGTCCTAGGCTCATATGGTACCCCACAGTGGGGACCCAGTCCCTTTCCATGTTGTGGCTATGTTGGGTGTGATTTCAACTCTGTGATCCAGGTAACAGCAACTGTGTTCCAGGCAGTAGTTGTGGGTTTAGGGACATGGCAAAGAAGGGTCTTAGAAGTTGTCTCCCACCCCTTCTCATTGTAAACCACTGTCTAGAACATGGTCATGTGATTACATGAAGCTGCAAAGGAGGCTGGGAAATGTAGTCTTCAGTCTCAATGGCCAGTGTCCATCTAGTGCCAGGGGCTGAGGGTGTGAATGGTGCTGCAGGGGAGAGTAGCTGGCATTTCTTAAATTAGGATTCTGGGCCTTGTTTTCCCAGAATATCCTTTACAACATAATAGAACTAGTTCTTAGCCCATAGCCTAGGTCACATGGTGGATATGGGGCAAAGGCCTTTTCCCCCAAAGATGGGCATTTTTCTTGATTTTTACCTTCTTGAGGTGGGTCCCTGAAGGTCTTTGCTAGCTTGGGGCATTGTGAAAACAGATTGAGAACTCTCTTGTCATCTGGCCTTCGGAGCCCAGGCTGCAGTGTGTGTGAAAGTCAAAGGGGCCTCACTGAACTCTCTGTCAGATCTTTTCCCAGTGTGCCACTGTGAACTCTTACACACCCTCCAAAACCCTACTCAAACACTCCTTTATTGGGAGGCAGTCTTCCCTGATAGCCCCACTCCTATGGCAATGTGCACAGGCCTTACCCTTAGCAGTCAACACCTCCCTGCCTCCCCTACAGAATGGGGCTTACTGAGGGCAGGCTGGGCAACCACCGCAGGGCCTGGGTGAGCCATGCCTAAGAGCTGCTCTTGTCTTCCATAGCTGTGACAGCTCATGAGACCTTCGGCTTCAGGGTGGCCGTGATCGCCTCTATCATCAGCTGCGCCATCATCCTGCTCATGTCCATGGTCTTTCTCACCTGTTGCCTCCTGAAGTGTGTGAAGAGAACTAAGCAGCAGCACCTTGACAGGTACAGTGACCCTAGCATCCTTGTAAGAGGTGTGCCTATGACCTTGAGCCCTGACTACTCCCCAGAGCTAGGAGCTGGCCCAGCACTACCCAAGGGGTGCTAGCACCCAAGGCCATTCCAGGCCTCATAAGGGTGTCCACGGGACATGAGGAGTGGGGTCACTCTACCAAGAGCTGCCCTTACAGCCCACACTGGCTGCAGATGAGGTCAGTCAGGGTCTCCCGACTGCTGTTGAGGCTTGGCATTCTGGTCATTGAGTGTCACGGTCATGGAGGGCACATGGGCTGCAGGTACGGTGATTGTGTCATCCTGCAGTATAGTCTGCCTGCACACAGTGTGTGCTCTGCTGTGTTGGGTGTGCAGGGCTGGTGAGTTGCAGTTATCTATAGGCTGCAGGTGGAGACTGGTCCACAGCCATCTGCTTTTTCACTGTAAGTTCTGTTCTGGGGGAGTATTTTTTAAATAGTGGTAAAGTGTTTATAACATAAAAGTTACCATTTTAATTATGTTTAAGAGTAGAATTCAAGGACATTAGTTCCATACACAGTATTGTGCCACCATTGAGGCAGTCCATCTCTAGAACTTTCCACAGCCTGCCTTTGGAAGTAGAGTGTTCTGGCTCCTGATCATTGGTGACGGCTTCTACCCTCCAGTGGCAGAGCTGAGGAGTGGCAATAGGGCCACCAAATTCTCACAGTGTGGCTTGCAGAGACTCAGGGGTAGCAGCCTAGACACTTATATCCCTGAATATCCTCCTGTATCTTTCCACAGAACTGCCCAGCTGTGGCTCCAGCTGAGAGATGAAGATTTGGAGATGGTACAGGCCACCTACCTGGGCCTCAAGAGCTTGAATAACAACAACAGTGGCCACTTTGAGTCTAGGAGCTGGCATGGCCAAGGGCGTGACAACCACAGCTTTACCACGTGGGCATGGGCCTAAGGGTTGGGGCAGGGGATGAAGGGATCCCTGGCTTGGTCAAGACAGCGCCAAAGACCAGGACCCTGGGGGTACTGGCTGCCCTGACATGCTGAGCAGGCTCACCTGGGCTTCAAATCCTGGCCCAAAGATAGGCTGATGATCCTGCTATCACCCAGTCCTGACCTTGCACCTTAGCACACAGAGCCACCACCCACCCCACGTCTTTATCTTCAGAATTCAAACCTGAGGAAAAGGTGAAGCTTCTGAACATGAGTATTCTCTTCACCTAGACCCAGCAGGTCTCCACGGTGTGCGCACAGGCTCACTAAGTCCTCCCATCTCCCTTTCTCTGCCTTTTGACACAGAGGATTTTTTCTTACACACCCATTGCTGACTCAGGGAATCTAATCCTGGCTGAATGTGGATTGTGATATTGTACATCTTCCCATGCAGGCATCTGCTTTGAGTGTACACTGTCTCACTCAGGATTCCATGTGGCACTGACAGCAAGATCTCTAGACTCCATAAATGGGGACAGGCTTTTTGTCTTGGTGGCCAGTGGTCCCCTACAGAGGCCATGCTTCAGACTGTCTGGCATTGGTATTTGGCTCTATTTCTTTTGCAGGTGCTGTGGGTGGTGCTGGTGCAGGTCAGACTGGTCCCCACGGGCATGTGCGGTGGGGTGTTTGTGAAGGCAAGTCCATGTCAGGCGATGAAAAAGGGAGTCTGCAAGGGATCACTCTGCTGCCCCCAAACCATTGACTTGAGCCTCAGCATCCAGAGATGATCTTGCTGGTATCAGTTTTTCCCCTGGGGCTTACAAAATAGTGATTTTAATTCTGTTGTTATTCTGTCATTTTTTTTTCCTATAAGAAATGAGAATGAATTCTGTTTATTTCTGAACTTTTTATTTTGTTGTTTTTTGTATTACTATGAACTCATGGATATTTTTTCTAGAGCTTTATTTTGGGGAAATTTCACAAATGTACAAAAGCAGAGAATTATAGTGTAAGGAGTCTCCCATCCCCACCTGCCATCCTCAGCAGTTTCTGCCCCCACATCATCTGGACACAATTTCCTGTGGGCTGCAACCCACCCCCTACTCATGGCCCTTTTCATTCCTTTCTTTCACAAGACATCCCAGCCCATCTAGTGCTTTCTCTGCCCAGGCCTGCATGGCTGCCCCTCCATGGAGGTGGGTGGAGTGCAGCATTCAGAAACTGGGCCTGCCTCATGGAGGCAGGTGGCCTGTCCCCACAGGAAACTTCCCAGAGAGGCAGGTACTTATTTCAGCCTCGGTTTCCTCCTCTGTACAGTAAGCATCTTGGCAGTGCTCATCCCCGGTCCTGTTGAAGTGATTAGAGCAAGGTTAGGGCTTAGTGAGTGCCAGCTGTTGTTAATTCTGCTCTTATCCCTCCTGCACAGATGAGGAAACAGACAGAAGAGGTAGTGACCTGTTTGGGCTTGGTGTGGGTCCATCTGGTCCCATGTCTCTCTGTCTGTGACACTCTGGGCATGCCCTGTGGGTGGAACTGGTCCCAACTCCTTCTCTTGAATGTCAGACACTATGCCTGCCTCACGGTGGTGCTTCATGCCTGCTGCTTCATGTCCTTTCCATGTGATGTGACAGGCTGTCATGTTGCTCTGGTGGTCAGAGAACCCCAGAGTTTTGCTCCAGATACTCCAGTGTTTGTGAGACTCTCCCTGGCTATGCTCTGGTTTTGGTAAATGTTGGTGATTAGAGCTACTTTTCTTGACATTTTGGGGTGATCCTAGGAACAGACTGTTTAGACCAAATAGTCTCAATATTTTTATTACCAAATTCTTTCTTCAGAGACCCTGCACAAGTGAGTGGAGACATTTTCACAGCTGTGCATCACTGAGTGTTAATGTGCTATGTTTCTATTTGTTGACTTAGCAGGTGTCACCCTCACAGATAATTTTCATCAGCATTTCATTCCATTTCTATGATTAACAGTGAAGAAGAGCATTTTTCTCCAGCCCTTTGCTTACCAGTTGCATTCCTGGTTTTAGTCATTTTGTGTTTGCTGTGCCTAATAGCCTGCTGGTGTTTTTCTAATAAATTCTAGGAGCTCTGTATACTGTGTGGAAATGAACCTCATTCAAACATTGGCTGCAAGTACTTTACTTTTTGTTTTAGTCATGTTATGGTGGTCTTGCTCATGCCTTTCCTTTTCATAAAGTCAGATTTCCTTCCAGGTAGCCCCTTCTTCCCATGCAAGGTGACAGACCCTCCTCAGTATAGACCTATGTCAGATGGTCCTGTATTTCAGTTGGGAAGCATGTCAGTGGAATGAGGGAAAGAGTTACTGCCTCTCCCAGTAACTGGAGTCCTGGATGAGGCCACACAGCTGCTGCAGGGACTTTATTAGCTGCATTGAGGCATTGGATCTCCCAGCGGGACTGCAGGGGGCCTGTATCAGTACCACATACACCTGCTATTAAACCTGGGGGGCTGTTCTCTCTCCCTCTGATGGCCAGCACAGAGCTGTGCAGAAAACTCTGTGGCTAGCTTCTCTGAGGGCAACTTGGGGGCCACCAGAATAAGCTTTAGTTAGCAGCACAAGGCAGAAAGTAGGAGGTGAGGCTGAGGGAACATTGGGGTCAGAGCACCTCCGCTGAGCTCTCCTACACATCTCCCAGGCCCCAGCTCTGAGTCCAGCTCAATGGGGACCCAGGGAAGGTAGCTCCTGCCCAGGGCTTCACAGCTTGATGGAGGAGACAAGGTCCTCCAGGCCCCTGAGGCCTCTGGCTCCCAGGCAGGGACACTGATTGCAGCCCAGGGGCCTCTGGATGTGCCATACTAGGCAAAGTCCAGGTGCCTCTATTCTCCCACCAAATGGTGGTAAAACTGTCATTAGTAAGACAAGGTTTGCCCCTTGACCTTGCTTGTATTGTATAAATATTTCTCAGGACTCAAAACATGCCAGGTGCTGTTCTAAGCTCTTTCAGATATTCCCTGTTCTAACCTTAGTGGTAAGCACTTTAAAAAATATATATATTTTTTCCCTGGCTGGTGTGGCTTCGTGGATTGAGTGCCAGCCTGCAAACAAAAGGGTCACTGGCTCAGTTCCCAGTCGGGGCACATGCCTGGGTTGCAGGCCAGGTTTCCCAGTATGGGGTGCATGAGAGGCAACCACACATTGCCGTTTCTCTCCTTTTTCTCCCTCCTTTCCCCTCTGCCCAAAAATAAATAAAATCTTTTAAAAATATATATTTTATTGATTACCCTATTACAGTGTTCTCTCCCCACCCCCACACTTTATTCCCCTCTGCCTGCAACCCTCTCCCACCAGCATTCCCTCTCCTTCCCTCTCCTTAGTTCATGTCCATGGGTCATACATATAAGTTCTTCAGCTTCTCCATTTCCTGTACTATTCTTAACCTCCTCCTGTCTATTTTGTAACTACCAATTATGCTTCTTATTCCCTGTACCTTTTCCCCCATTATTCCCCCTCCCCACTGATAATCCTCCAGGTGATCTCTATTTCTGTGATTCTGTTCCTCTTCTAGTTTGCTAAGTTTTTTTTTTTTTTGGTTCAGTTGTTGATAGTTGTGAGCTTGTTGTCATATTACTGTTCATATTTTTTATCTTCTTTTTCTTAGATAAATCCCTTTAACATTTCATATAATAAGGACTTGGTGATGATGAACTCCTTTAACTTGACTTTATCTGGAAAGCACTTTATCTGCCCTTCCATTCTTAATGATAGCTTTGCTGGATAGAGTCATCTTGGCTGTAGGTCCTTGCCTTTCATGACTTAGAATACTTTCTTCCAGCCCCTTCTTGCCTGCAAGATTTCTTTTGAGAAATCAGCTGATAGTCTTATGAACACTCCTTTGTGGGTAACTGTCTCCTTTCCTCTTGCTGCTTTTAAGAATCTCCCTTCTCTTTCATCTTGGGTCATGTAATTATGATGTGCCTTGGTTTCTGCCTCCTTGAGTCCAACTTCTTTGGGACTCTGAGCTTCCTGGACTGCTTGGAAGTCTATTTGCTTTGCCAGGTTGGAGGAGTTCTTTATTATTTTTTCAACTAAGTTTTCCATTTCTTGCTCTTCCTCTTCTCCTTCTGGCACCTCTATGATTCAGATGTTGGAATGTTTAAAGTTGTCCCAGAGGTCCCTAAGCCTTTCCTCATTTTTTTGGATTCTGGTTTCTTCATTCTGCTCTGGTTGAATGTTTCTTTCTTCCTTCTGATACAAACCATTGATTCCAGTCCCAGTTTCCTTCCCTTCAATGTTGGTTCCCTGTACATTTTCCTTTATTTCACTTTTCATAGCCTTCACTTTCCCCTCTATTTTGTGGGCATATTCAACCATTTTTGTGAGCATCCTGCTTACCAGTGTTTTGAACTCCTTATCTGATAGGTTGGCTATCTCTTCATCACTTAATTGTATTTTTTTCTGGAACTTTGATCTCTTTTTTCATTTAAGCCATAAATATATATATATTTTGTTGTTGTCTTGGCATGCCTGTTACATAGTAAGGGGTAGAGCCTTAGGTATTCACCAGGGCAGGGCTACCCACATGTCACTGTGTTGTGGCACTGTATGTAGTGGAGGGGTCCGAGAGGGGAAAATGCCGCTTGCTCAGCTCTTGGTTGACTTTCAGTCACTTCCCCCACTACCCACAAGAAAATTGGGCTGTTTTGGTGCTGATTCCTGGGTGGTGGGGTTTGTGTACATTCTAGGATCCTCTGGGTCTCTCCAATGAACTCTGCTGTGAGGCTGGGAGTTTTTTTCTGCCTCCTCAACCCCCACAGTTTTTTTCAGTTAGAGGTTTTGAGGCTTTGTTTTCCACATTGGAACCCTGAGTTGTATGGTCTGTCTCACTCCCCAGTTGTTCTTCTTGGTTTATTTGCATGCAAATGTAGGACCTCCCACTCTGCCAGCTACTGCCTCCCTTGCCCTGGACCTCCAGCCAACACTTTATTGTGAGTCCTCTCCACCCTAGCTGCCATTTCTGCCCCTCCTGCCTGTCTGAATGATTGTTTCTTCTTTAACTCCTTGATTGTCAGACTTCCATACTGTTAGATTTTTCTGGCAGTTCTGGTTATTTTTTGTTTTTAAATGTGTTGTTGTTTTTCTTTTGGTTTTGTGAGGAGGCAAAGTGTATCTACCTATGCTTCCATCTTGGCCAGAAGTCCAGTAAGCACTTTTCTTATCCCATTTCTTCCTCATGATTCTGTGTCCAGAATCAGACACAGCTATTAAGTATGATGCTATGTTTGAATTCAGGCTGTCTGACTCCAAAGTCCACAGACTGCTCACTAAGCTGTTTCCTTGTCACTGATTGATTGATTGATTGATTCACTTAATAGTCAAACCAACAAATAACTTTGTAATTCCTACTACTTTCTATAGCTTTTCTGAGAATTAGGTGTGGATGGGAACAGAGATCAGGAAGGCTTCTTAGAGGAGGTAATACCTGAAATGAACAGACTGGGAGAGCCTGAATTTCAGGGAAGGAGAGAAACAGCATCTTAAGGGGAGGGAGCAGCCTTGCAGAGGGCTTGAGGTGGAGCAGCATGGCTCTTCTCAGGGAGCAGATGCCAATGTAGGGGGAAGGCAGGGTGAGCCAGGTGACAGAGTCAGGCCAAGGTCTGATCAGCCTAGAGAATGTCTTGGTTTCTGGTTTAGGGAGTAGGGGAGCCTCAGAGAAATGAAGATGTAGAAGGTGGGTGATCCAGCCCCCAGACCACCAGAAGATAGCCTGGCAGGAGCCAAAGTATCTCCTTGGATGGTCCTTCAGTGTCCTGGCCCAGGGAGGCAGCCTGACCTCTGTGGTTTTCACATACTCTGAATAAGCTGCCTTCCTTGACACAGCCCTGGGAACCACCCTACTCCCAACCCTTGGAGCACCTCTATGGAGACAAGGTCCCCAAGTCCTGGGCCTCTTGATGGTTCACTCTGGCTTAGAGCAAGGCACTGATGGAGGGGCTTCCTCAGGCTTGGGGGCCTGAGTGCCAGGCAGCAGAGCAGGGTTGGAGCTGAATGGGATCCTGGCTCTTCCCTCACCTCATACCTCTTCTCCCTGCAGAGACCTTGGTAAGAGTACCCGAGAGCTGGCTGGTGCAGCCTGCAGCATAGACAAGGACCACTGGACCCCCAGCAACCTTGCCTGCTCACCGTGGGCCCAGGTGATGGTGCACACACTGAACCCAGGGAAGACCCTGCCTGCCACAGGCCCACTGTTGAAATGCCCAAACAGGCCATGGCCTATGTCCCAGGATGACCAAGGCCCAAGCCAGAGATGCCCTCCACACTGAGAGGACCAAGCCCACCCTTCAGCAGGCCACCTATACCTCGACATGTGTCCAAGTCGAGACTAGTCAGTGAAGTAAGCTTCTGGGTTTAGGAATTCCTCAGGACACCTTCCTGATTCTGAAGGCTGAGAGTGACCTGTCCTGGGGAGCTCAGCTGTTGCAGCTTTTATAGGTAGGCTTCCTTGAAACCACCACTGAGGTTTACAGATCCAACTATAGCCCTGCTTCAGCCAGGGACCTTTAAAGAGACTGGGGACATTTTAAACATGTCTGGTTTTGCATCGCAAAAAAGGAAGAGGACAGCCAAATTCTCAACATTATCAGCAATCACAGAGATGAATCTTCTTTCACAGAGTCAGCCACCCATACAAAGGAACCCAGCTGAGTGCTCTATCCATTAACTGTAAAGTTGTGGTGAAGGCTGTGAAATAAAGAATTCTAACACTGAAAATTGCAAAGGTAAAAATCACTGGCTCAGTTTTCAGTCCCTGCATAACAAAACCTCAAGCATAGAAGTCTAAAACTATAGTCCCTTGTATTACCACTAGGACCTCTGGGCAACTAGGACTCAGGAGGGCCAGTCTGAAGGGAGCCTCTCATGGGGAAACCTCCCCATGGTGGCTGCAGTCAGCTGGTGGCTAGGTTTGGGTCATATGAAGGCTGGTGGGGTGGCTTACATATGGGGTTTGCTGCTGACTATCAGAGACTTCACAGGGTGGTGGCACCTTGTATGGCCTGGGCCTCCTTGAACAGGGTAGCTGGTTTTCACAGTGAGGGTCCCAAGTGTGAACCTTGTGATTCAGGCCCTAGGAAGTTGTACTGGGCCACTATAGATCAACGTGGGAGGCAGTTATACCCCACTTTTGGGTGGAGAGTACCAGGCACGGGCCGACACCTTTAGAGCCATCACAGTCCCCTAACCTGTCGCTGTCAAAGCAGTTAGATAAAAAGATGCCATGTTTTTTTGCCCCCCACCTCCACCCAGCCCTGTTTCCAAAGGGTAATAGTTGGTGGGAGCCCTCAGGTGGGGCTCAGTGTACACCTACCTGCTCTGAATGGCCCCAGCCTCCATATCTCTTTCACCAGCAGAGCCCACATGTCCCAAGCCAGTTAAAATCTGACCTTTGGCATTCTGCAATTTGCAGTGTGACCTGTCTAGACATTGCAGGTACTAGCTAAGGTTTGTCTTCCTATTTTCTTCCCTATTTCCTGCCTGGATGAGTACTGACTAGAGGTGACTTTCAGATTGGCCCCCAAGAGGCCACTGCCTGAAGGCCTTGCAGTCATTTGGGGGCTGCTATGAGAAGGGGAGTCTGCTGAAGAAGAGCAGGCAGTCCTGAAGGAGCCTGCACTGCCCACAAAGCCACATTCATTATGTTTTCCATCACTTATATACACGTTCTGACACAGGCTACACAGAGTAGTCTGTCTGTTCTGTGATACATTAGGAAGCCCCCAGCGAGGGTTGTTGGATGTTCCCACGTTTTCAGCTGTTACACTTGGTGCTGACATTCATTTTGGTGTGAGGTGTTGTTCTGCTGGGTAGGTTCCACAGTGGGATCCTGAGACCAAAGGGTGGCTATGGTGCTAACTTTGGTCTGTGGTGGTTTTTACTTGGGTTCCTGGGGAGACAGACCCAGCAGGGACTCCAGGTGGGCAAGCTCAGACTCTGCCCTAAACTAGTGCAAGCAGTGCTCCTGAGGTCTTGGCAGACTTGGCTCTCCCACCTTGTCCCAGAGTGGTAAGTTAGGCCCCTCAGCCATGTGCCTATGAGGGTCCTGTGGACAAGGCAGGGGTGGATAGCTGCTCTGCTTCTTGATTCTGTTGAGAGTGACATGGATAGGTATCATAACTGTCATAAATTGCTTAGCTCCTTATAGGGCTCAGCAACTCTGCCAAAGGTCAGCACTAATGAGAAAAGGCTCTGAGTTGGCTTCATCTTCAGTCCTAAGTGTGAGCGAGCCCTACCAGGCCCTGCATGCCCCAGCCCTTGTTAAGAGGAAGTGGTGAGAATCTGAGGGCAAGAGGACTGCTGTGAGTGTTTGGGGATGACTTCAAGGGGAGGCCAGTGTTTTGTGCCTAGGTCATTGACCCTGGGCTACTGAATCAGAGGACAGGAGGATTGGGGGTGAAGTGGCAAAAGGAGGTAGCCCTCTCCCACTCCAGCTCCCATAAGCTGAAATTACAAAGACAGGTATCCAGATAGTCACAAGGGGGCTGCCAGGGGTAGGGGGTCAGAAGGGAGGGAAAAGATGTGGTGCCCAGCTGCAGAGGGTACAGCCTAGATGTAGAACCATTGCCCAGGACAGCTGGGGGTCAAGAGACCTCAGCAGTGCAGCATGCTGGCCCCCTGGCTGTGCTGTGGCCTGGGGGTCTCAGGTAGACTCAGAGATGTCCCCACGAAGGAGCAGAGAGAGATCTGTGCCTTTCCACAGGCATTTCAGAGCAGAGTGGCTTCACTCAGGCATAGATGAGAAGGGGGAGGGGGAGCTAGCCCCAAATTCCCCCTAAAACCAATTCTAGCTTGTACTGAGGAGAGGGACCCCTTTTCTTGCTGTTTCTTGAAACCCCTACCTCACTGAGAGGATTTAGCACCTACTGTTCCCCTGCCTGCAACACTGCCCTTGCAGTCCACATGGCTCACTAGTACACTTTCCTTCTCAGCTTGAGAAACATGAACTTCTTTTGCTGTTATAACATTCAGGATCAGTTAGGTCATGATGCTGAAACAGATAACCCTTGAGCTGCCATAACAAATGTCACAAACATTTCTATCTCATAGTATCAAGGCAAGAAACTCAATGTCAAGGGGCTGATCCATTTGGTTTCTGGTGAGGGCTCTCTTACTGGCTTGCAGATGGTCTCCTTCTCTCTATGGCCTCACATGGCCTTTCCTTGGTTCATGTACAGAGAGAAGAAGAGGAAGAGACAAGAGTGAGCTCTGATGTCTCTTCTTATGTGGACATGAACCTTATGGGGTCAGAGCCCTACCCTTAAGACCTCATACCCTAATTACTTCCTTAGAAGCCCATTTCCTAAGCCCATTCTTAGAATACAGCCACAAGGGAGGTTAGGGCTTTGATTATATGGATTTTGGGGTTACACATTCAATCCATGACAAACTCTTCCCTCCACCAGTCTCAAAGGTTCAAACAACTTCATTTATTTCTTTCTTGTCCAGTGTGATAGGCAGGGCTCTGCTCAGTGGAGGCTGATGGTCCAGTCCATTCCAACACAGGGCTCTGTTACTAGACTAAAAGGGTCTGTTTGTGCACATTAAAACCCAATAAGACATGAACAGGAATTTGTAGCAAGGAAAACAAGGGTTTATTTTTAGGAAGTGGCCCACAGCCAGAGGCAGGTTAACTAATGCTTGAAGACCTTGCTCCCCTTGATGGCTTCCAGGGGATGGGTTATATAGGGAGGAAACCCTTGATCATGGTGACTAAGGGAGCTAAGGTGGTGGTCAAGGTTGTGGTCTCCATTGATTGGTTGGTGCTCCGGTAGAGGGTAGTTGATCAGTGCACCTGGTCCTGATGTCAGCCATGCATCACTTCATCTGGTTTCAGTGCTTTTCTGGGTCTGGAGCTGAAACACAACAGAGGCCTATATGTTTGACCAAATTTGGTCTCTGGAGTCAAAAGACCCAAGGCTTTGTTCCTAAGATTATGTGATGCTGGTCAGAACTACATGGTCCTGAGGGTTTAATGATTAAGGGAGTGCACGCGGGAGGGAGGAAGCAGGTGAGTTAGGGTGCTGGATGAGGCAGTTTGGATCTAAGGGAAAGAAAGAAGAAAAGGTCATACTAAAATACAGTTTCTATGCGGTTACACCTCCAAGATCTCTGGGAGGGGAAGGCCTGCCCAGGGGCTTACAATAGCAACAGTATGATCTGATCTGGAGGGGACACACCTCACTTGTGTGTGCAATGCACTCCTGGTATTGACCTAATGGACAGGATGGTAACTCTCCTGGATGTGGGGAGGAAGAGGAAACAGTCAGTCGAGAGCAATACTGTTACATCCATGTCATCCTCTGAGGCCTGCATAGCTTTTTCATATACGGTGCTAGTGAGACCCACGATTTTAAGTAGATGTGACCGTTAGGTTATCAGAGAAAGCATCAGTCAGCCTTCAGTACTGAAGCAGTGTCATTCTTGTCCCCAAATGAGGCTGAGCAGAATAAGGCTAAGATGTCACAAAGAAGACCTCATTATCAGGCAGAACATCCCCAGTTGGGGTACAGTGGTTGGAAAAGACTGTGCCTCATGAGTTAATTCCTCACAGTTACCTAAGTGTCCCATTCATCCACTGCAAGATAGTGAGTCACCCTGACTCAGTGGCTTAAAACCACAGTTGCTATGTTGTCATTATCTCTCCTGTTTCTGTCAGTTCTTGCTGACACTTCACCCTTATGAGTAGAGTTGGCAGAAGCTGGGAATGGAATCTTCCATAGGCATCTCCAAGTCTGGCAGTAGACACTAGCTGTCTGAGACCTCAGCTGGGGTGCTCAGCAGGAACATTACAGGTGGCTTGAGCATCCTTCCTGCATGGTGGCTGGCCTTCAAGGGTAAATGTCCCAATAAATAGGAAGTGGGGGCTGTTGGCTTTCTAAGGCCTAAGCACAGACTAGTACCCTACTGTGGATGGGTACACAGAGATGTGGATGCACTCAGACTTCTGAAGCCAGCTTGCTAGAGAAGAACTACCTCCTTCTCCTCCCTCAGGCCAAAAATCCTGACTCTGTTTTCTCTCAGACCCCACATTTAATCTTCCAGCAAGTCCTTTTGGCTCAACCTCAAAATTCATCTGGAACCCACCCAGTCCACCCTCCTCCACAACCACCACTCTGATTCCAGCCTCTGTCTCCTCTCACCTGGACCATAGTAGTTAGCCTCCTCCTGGTCTCCCCTTGGTATTGCTGTCTCCATTCAAGCTCCACCTCTCCCCCAATTCCTATACAGCAATCAAAGCCTTACTTTTTTTTTTATTGTGGTAAAATATATATAACACAAAACTTACCATCTTAACCATTTTTAAGTGTAAAGTTCAGTGGCATTAAGTACATTCTCACTGTTGTACCACTATCCCCACCATCAACATTTGGAACTTGTTCATCCTCCTAAACAGAAACTCTGCCTATTAAGCACTACCTCCCCATTCCCCCTCTCCCAGCTCCTGCAACCACCATTCTACTCTCTGTTTCTATGAATCGACTACTCTAGGAACCTCATATGTGTGGAATCATACAGCATTTGTCTTATTCTGACTGGATTATATTACTGGGTATAATGTCTTTAGGTTCATCCTTAAGATATGTGGCAGTTTTCTTCCTTTTTCAAGGCCAAATAATATTTCATTGCATGGCTATACCACAGTTTATCCGTTCATTGCTGATGGACACTTGGGTTGTTCTCACCTCTTGGCTACTGTGAATAGTGCTGCTATGACCATGGGTGTGCAAATATCTTTTTGGGACCTTTCTTTCAAATCAGAGCAGATAACCATGTCTGCCCCTCAGCTCATAAGCCCTCAGACTAGGGCTCCTGGCTGCTTGGCCTGCATTACCTACTCATCATAACCTGACTTCATCTTCCTGCTTACTCCACTCCAGCCAAACTGACTGTTCATCAAATACAGAAAGGTCATGCGTACCTGGGGCTCCTGTGAACACTGTTTCCTTTAGAATACTTCCCCCAGCCATCATGCAGCTTGCTGCCTCACTTGAGCTAGCCCTCTGCTCAGACGTCTGCTGTATTAGTTATGTACTGCCATACAACCAGTTGCCTCCAAATGTAGAGGCTCAAAAATAATAATAATTTATTGTCTCACACAATTTTGGGTAAGGCTTGGCAAGATAATTTTGGCTGGAGGGGACTCTCCTGAGGCTGTGGTCTCATCTGAAGGCTTGACTGGGGCTGTGGATCCCAGTGAATCTCATCCCATCTGACTCACTCCCTCATGGTCAGCTGATGCCGGCTGCCAGCTGGGGGCCCTGGCTCCCTCCTAAATAGGGCTCACTTCATGACAAGGTGGCAGGGTCCCCAGAGCAAATGACTCAGGAGAGAAAGGCAGAAGCCACAATGTCCTTTTATGACTCAGCCTTAGAAGTTGCACACTATCACCTCTGCCACATTTCACCAGTTGCACAGACATGCCTGATTTGCCACAGGAGACTACAGAAAACTGTGACCCAGGATATGATGATCATGGGGCCATCTTGGAGTCTGAGACCCACAGTGGCCCCTGTCCTTGGGAGCTAATGTTCTAATGGGGAGAGAGATAGCAGGAAATGCCCAGGGGCAGGACCAGGAACCTACAGTAAAGCCCTGTGGCAGGGTATTGCTCAAGGTCTGATCAGGTCCTTGGATATGTGCCAGATGGATCCATGAAACATGACATTCTTATTATGAATGGAATTGAGCAGCTTAGTATGGTTTCCTCTTTCTCTGAACACAGGAGTGTTGACCTCTTGCTTTCTGATTTCTAGGAGCTCTTTATTAATTTGAGAGATGAGCTGCCAACATTTCCCAGGTTTCTTCTTTGCTATTTGGCTTTGATGACCTGTTGGAGTGGAGGCTGAAAATAGGCCTCAATAAGAAAGGGGACTCTGAGAAAATCAGGGAAATAGCAAGTGCAGACACCATGTTGCATGATCTTTCCTGGTGGTTTAAAATTGTATTTACTTTTTGATCAGGTAAAGCATGCCATAGTTACAAAATATGAAAGAAGCAAAAGACGGGTGGAAGCCATCAGGGTTGGGGGATCTGGGCCAGTGCATATGTAACACCCAGGGTCAGGCGGTGAGCAACTTGTTTACACAGTGCAAGGGGAGATCCAGTCCTTTCCATGTGTAAGACCCACAGTGCTAGTGAAGCAAGTGAAGGTTTCCAAGATCCCCTGCACTCCCACTGTGAACGGCTGGGCCTCCAGACCCAAGCACTCACTTCTGTGGCAGGGAAGCAAGTGAGAGTGTTACAGGGTGCAGCCAAGAGGGGGGACCCCAAATGGACATTTGAAATGGGGTCCAGAACTTAAGGTGTCCAGGAGATTTTAAGATGTCTCCATCCACCTACCCAGGGTGTGGGTTGGGGGAAGTGACAAATGGAGCAGGGCCATTGAGATCTGTTTTGCATAGCAACAGCCTTGCAGCTACCCTCTGGCATGGTCATTTAACATATCTATAGCCTTTGGCTGGTTGTATGGATATGTTAAATAGCTGTGATCATCTCTGAGCCAGGGGAATGGAAGTAACTTCCCCACCAACACGTGACTGGGGGCAGATTCCCCCCCCCACCCCCCCCCCCGTCCCCCCCAAGCTACAGCGCCTGCATGGGAGCTCGGAGAAGATTGGCTCCTGGACATGGGTCCACGCCTGCCCAGACTCAAGATGGCAGCCCAGTAAAGCTGGAAGGATACGAGTTCTGGCATGTGAAGCCGAGTGTGGGAGGAGTCGGAAATGAGGCTGCAGAGGAAGATTGGCCGCGGGGATTTAAAAACCGGGACTTGGCGGCCATGGAGAGAAAAAAACCACGCGGCTTTGACGGAGTGGAGACTCCTGCATCCCAGAGAGAACCATGCTGCTTTAGGAAAGAGAACCACGCGGCTTTGGCAGAGTCAGGACTCTCCCTTCCCGCAGCCCTGAGAGGGAGAACCACGAGGCCTGGACAGAGTGGGGACCCCCGCAGCTTTAGAAGGGGGAACCACCACCTGGTTTTAGAAGAGATCCCGGCGACTCAGCCGAGGGTGCCGGGAACCCAGGGAGGTCTCCCAGTCAAGATGGAGTATTAACTGAGAAGAACCAGAGGACTGCCTGAGCCATGGACTTCTATTTCCTTTCCTGAGATACGGTACTCTGGACTGGGAAAAGGGGGAAGGAAGGACTGTGTCTGTTTGTGGGTGTTTTAAGGGACTTTAGGATTTTTGATGAAGACATTATTAGGTCACTACTTTAAGTTAGTATAGCATTAAATAAACATTTCCTTTCCTTTTCACGAATCTCTGGCATTGAGAGACGTCTTTCCTCTGGCGGCGGACATAATGGACCCGGGGCCTTCTTTCAATAATAGCATATTGTCCCAGGCCCCCCTTGTTGTGTTCTGTAACAAGAGGGGAGGTCTCTGTGTTTTGTGCCCCTCAGCCAAGGAGAGAAGTGACCGGGGACCACCCTTTGACCCTGGGGGTGCTGTGTGTACCTACCTGCCGCCTAGGGTAGGGATCCAGGCTGGTAGCCTAGCCAGTGCCACAGGCTTCCGCCACTGCTGGCTTTGAGTGCCCATCTGAGGGGCACTGGGCTCTGTCAGTGAGCTCTGGGGCCCTTGGAGTGAATCCTGCACCTGGAGGTCTGTGGGGGAGCTTTGCCTGCAGAGCCCCCCATCTGCCATGGATGAGAATAAGTCTACCAAGACATGATCTTCTTGGGGAGGAAAGGTGGCTGATCTCTCGAAGGAGAAGGACCAAGACCCTTTTTCTCAATGGCTTTTATTGGGTTCATTTACACAGGAATTCAGGTAAAGCTCATTACTCATTGCTGGGAAGTAAGGATCAAATAACAAGGAACTCTGAGGACCTATTTTGAGTCAGGGTCAGATAGCTAAAGAGCTGTAAAAAACTTTAAGGAACAAACTTACTTCTTCCTTGGACCCTTATCATTCAATTGAGAGCATTCTAAACAAAGCAGGTTTCACAGGATTTTACATATTCTTTCTTAGGCCTGATCACCCAGGGAACCCGCCCTTTCCAGCACAGGGCTGCACCACCCTCTGTCATTGTTTCAGGATTAGGTGGAGCAAGGGAACTAAGGCAACCAAGAGATTAGGAGATTTTCTCAAAGACAATGAAGACTCAAGTTTTTTCAAAGCCAAGGGGCGAGGGTCTATCACCCCCTTTTGCTGTAGACCCCAAAGTCCTTCCTTGGGGGCCTCCCACGTGATTGTGCCTGTCTTAGATCGTCCCCCGCCTTGGGGAATCTTACCCATCATTGGCTAACTGACCAAGCATTGGGGGCCAGGCAGGGTGAAGTAAAAGGAGCAGAAGTGGTGCTCCTGCTAGGGAGATAAGCTTTTGTCTCCTTGCTGGCTTACAGTCCAGGTCCAAGGTCATTCCCTCAGCCTTAGCCTTGGCGGGGTTACGGCTTCTGATACCAGGCAGGGTGGTTCCCAACAGAGGTCCAGTCCTGTGAGGAACTCCACCTCTCTACACCTGTTTCACCTTCCATCCTGTAGCAGAAGCTGTGAAGGTTGGAATGATGGCCATCTAGGAAGGGGTGTGGGCTCCTTGATCTGAATGGGGCTGGGAGCCCTCACTCCCAGTCCCCTTGCTGTTCCTATTGCAGGGGTGTCTAACCCATGCCATGGCCCATGATGGCTATGAATGTGGCCCCACACAAAATCATAAATTTACTTAAAACATTACTTAACTTTATTACTAAGTTTTATTACTTAGATATGTACATTTTCTGTATTAGTGATCACAAACTTGGGACCTGCTCAATGATTTTAAAAGATTATTGAAAGGGATGCTGCATAATTTGGGTTATTATGTGAGAACTTTTTTGATTATCTGTGATGTCAGATATCATGAAAATTATGCATGGACCTTTTTTCTGGTCATCAGTTTTTGTTAGTGTTTGTGTGTTTAATGTGTGGCTCAGAGACACCGAAAGATTGGAAACCCCTGCCCTACTATGTCTTGTCCATCCAGATCCCGCCATTATGGCACTGACATTACTTCTAGAGGATGAAATGAACTGAGAGGTAAATGTTAGGAGCTGTGACACAAGGTGAAGAATGTAAGGTAATGGGGTTCAGGCTAAGTTCTACTATGCTCAAGAGGCCCTACCCAGAGGCACCTGGGAAGCAGACTTCCCAAGAGGAAAGGCTCAGCGTGGGCCTTTCAGGGAAGTGAAGCCAGGTGCACCCTCAGTATTTGGGGAGGAGGTGTCTCTCACCACCACTCAGCCCAAGGGGTTTGGAATTTCCAGGAGACAACTGCACCCATTCTCTAGATGCCTCAACTGCACAAACTTTGATCATTGGTCCCAGCCCTGTTTTACAGGGGACAACCAAAGCACAGACTTGGGATGTGGACTGCATTGACTTGGGGACCTGAGCAGCACTTGTGCTATCCAAGAAGTGAGTACTGAGCTTGGGCCCTGACGGCAGGTCCAGCACCAGCATCTCAAATTTGAGCATGCTAATGGGGGAACAGCCAGTACAAGCAGAGAAGGAACCAGGTATTAAACCAAAACCCTGTCCACAATGGCCGCTGTGAAAGCACTGCTTTCCCTTTTCACCACAGCTCTCCATTTTGTGGTGGAAGCCCTGCACATTCACATATCATGGGGCTGAGGGCTTCCTGGGATAGGCGCTGTTGGGAACAAGGAAATTAAGAACTAAATTTAATCTTAATAGACAAGAACCACATTGTAGCTAAAAAGAAATGATAAAAGAGCCAGAGTACAGTTAAGCAAACATCCTGTGTCTAGCAGATGCTCTCTCCTGGGTAGGCTAGATAAGCAATGCTTTGTAGTTTTAATCAGAAAATAAGAACCTAGCTAGCTAGAGCCAGGAGATTACTAGGTTAATGAACAAACATCCTGCCTTCCCGCCTTATGCAAGAATGCTTGGTTTGAAATTCCCTCGCGTGGTCTTTGTAAGCGAATTACTAACTGCCACGTCTGCTTCTGTATAACACTTGCTTGCCCGCCCATATATAAGAACGTAGTTGTAAGCACTTGGCGCGGCTCTCGTTTACAGCTCCTTGTGGGCACCGTGTCTCTGGACACTTTGAGAGTTCGCCCCTGTGCAGGTTAAACTTGGCCAATAAAGTAACATCTTTGATACCCTGAAAGTCTCCGATATTTGTTCTCTCGTTTGCTGGATGCTACAGGCGCCAGAGCCAGAAGCCCAAACTTGTGACAGAAAGCGGAGTGGACCCAAGGCCACTCATTTTAGAGATTGGAAAACTGAGGTTTAGGCAACTTAAATGACCTCCTAGTCAGGGTCACACTGACAGGCTCATGCCCCTCTTTTGCATACAGGGCCCCAGAGAGGAGTGTGGCCACCCAAGTTACACCATGGAGTCCAACTCCTTCTCTGGATTGGTGAGCATCATTGTGCATGCAGGGCCTTTTTTGGCTGATTCTAATCTTTGGCTGAAGAGTAGTGGACCCTCACCACCTTTTGCTCCAGGCTTGGCTCTGTACCCCACAACGACCTGACTTTCTGCATGACCTTAGGCAAATTACTTCCTCTCTCAGAGACCCAGTTTTCTCATTCCGGGGGTAGGGCATGGTGGCGCGGGAGCGGGGCGGGCGGGTGATTGTGCCAGGCAGCTTGTAGCACGCTAGACCCTAACCAGGCTGGGTGGGGCCCAGGAAGGGACCAACACCCAGACCGAGTCAGTAAGAGGGCAGGGCAGAGCCAGGAAGTCGCACGACTGCTCTAGCAAAGATTGCCTAGGAGCTGAGGGCGGGCCTAGAGTGAGCGGAGGGGCTAAGGGCTTTTAAGGACACCATGCCCTAGGCGCGCTGGATCCTGGCACCAGGTTTCCTCAGCTTTCTTAGCTGGCGAGGGCGGGGTTCAGTGAAAGGTGAGGACGTAGCTGACGTCAGCGAGGGAGGGGCTCAGTGAGGGCGGGTTTCAGGGCTCTAGTTGCCACGTCACCGACGTCGGGGGCGGGGCCTAGGGGGAAGAGTAACGCTCTCAGCCCCAGACTGCAGGGCGGTTGTTCAGTTGGGGGCGGAGCTAAGGGCTACTGGAGACCCAGTAGCTGAAGGCAAGGCTCGGTAGGGGGCAGGGTTTAGAGGCGCTGAGGGAGTGTCCTAACAGGAATGTGGTGCAACAGCGAAGGCTGGGTTAGGGTTGTGGAAGTGACTGGGAGGGGCAAGTCCGGCGGAGCGGGTGGGCGGAGGTTATCGAGGGTCGGACAGAGGAAGGCCGACCTAGGGACGGGCGGTGGCGGCAGGTGGGCGTCAGGCTTGTAACAGTTGGATTCACGCCGTGCTGTCGCCATGACAGGTGAGCGTGGGCCTAGCTGCGGTTGTGCCTGCAGTTCCGGGAAGGGCAGGAGACCCCGGCGGTCCCCAGAGCTGCCTTGTCGTCTCCCAGGGTGCTGCTCCTGGCTGCGTTGGCCCTGTGACCTTGTCCGTAACCCGCGCGTTCTTGTCCGCCTCCTCCGTCGGTGGGACTAGGGCGAAATGGGGGTGTGGTCAGGCCCTGGAGGGCTCTGGGGAGCAAAGGCAGATGTGCGTCTGTGCGCAGCGAGGGGCTCGGGTGAGTGTAACGACTGACAGAGTGGGAGGCGAACATAAAAACGGTGCCAGAATTACTGTGGTCCTAATGTGCCTTCAGTAGGAGAAACAGACACTCCATCCTCAACAGCCACCTGACCAGGAGGCCAGACAGGCGCTGCATTCTTGGATTGTGTGTGCAACCTCGGAGACTCTCTGGGTTGCACTCCTAGCTCAGGGACAGGCCCAGAGAAATTGGGGACACAGATTGAGCCCCCGAAGGCTTTGTGCTCCACGGTGGGCTGCCTCAGCCACTCCAACTCTTTTTCCAGTTTAGCAGTCCCCCTAGTGCCTCTCTGAACTGGGGTTTTCACCTCCCTCCTGACCCCAACCAAGTAGGGCCACACTGCTTTGTGGACCTTTCCCTGCTGGAGAAGTCCCAAGGGTGATGGGACCAGTGATGGACCCATGGCAGAAAGGTCAGGGAAGGCTAGGGCTCCCAGAAGCTACACTTCATCCCTAAGGGACCCACTCTTCTGCCTTAGAGGACAGAAGGCAGTTAGGGGTGCACCAGGGAGTCAGAGAGGCCCCAGAAATCTGTCCTTTTTTCTCCAGAACTCCCTGGAGTCTCAGAATGGATCCTGCACACATAGGATTTCATGGGCTGGAACCTGGTGACTTCCAGGACACCAGTGTCCCAAACTAGGCCAGAAGAGACCCCAGCTGCCACCTGCTCCCCTCTCATTCCTCTGAACCCTTTTTATTTGTGGCTGTCATTTCTGAGCCCCTAATATGCTTTTGGCCCTGCAGTGGGCACCTCCCATCCAGCAGTACCATGTAGGGACATATGGAATGTCATATCTAAGTGTGGGTAAGGAAACAAAAGCTCAGATGGGGAAGGTACCAGGTGCCAAGCCCCTCTGGTGGTCATTGGCAGAGCTGAGACTAGACTTGTGGTCTGTACCAGGTTCCCTGATCTCTTCTCTCCCTTCCATCTTTGTATGCTGGACTTCTAGAGACCTCTCCCTGCACAACCCTTCATTTTGGGATGGGGAACTGAGGCCCAGAGGGCACTGCCCCGGAGGATCAAATGGGCAGCTCTGCCAGGCTGTAGGCCTGTCATCCAGGGCTCATTGCCCCTGTCACTGACAGGAGCCTGCCTGATGCCGGCTCTGGGGTCTCTGTGATGGGTTGTGGAGTGATTGTGTGGGACTTGCTGTGTCTGCACAGGGCAGGTACTGGCCAAATGTTATTGTAGCTGTTACTGTTGCTATAGAACCAGTCCCTGCCTTGTGTGCTGGAGAGTAAGCAATCCCAGCTCTTCCATGCCCAAGGCCAGGTCAACCTCTGAGACCGGAAGGAATTTTGGGAGATTCCATTCAGGAGGGGAGGTTAAGGCCCAAGCATCTGAACTGCAGTGGGGGCAAGGGCCAGGGGAACTAGGAAATCCCCTGGGGGGAGGACAGGGAGCTGAATGTGAGTTAGCCAGATGGAGACCACAGAGACAGTGCTCTTTGCCTGGGGCCGGGGTCCTGGGCAATGTGGTGCAGTTGGAGGCTGCCATGTAGGAAGGCTTAGGGGCCTGGTGGGTGAGGTGAGGCCAGGTGGGGCTGGTTCCCACAAGGCCACTAGTGCAGGCATGGGTAACAGGTTGAGGAGTCTATTGTCTGGTGCCAGCTGGGCACAAAGGTGAGGGAGGTAGGGCTTAACAAAGGGAACTGGCAAAGTTCTGGATTTTGTACCAGAGTATTTTTCTTCCTTTATCCTGTAAAAACTATCTGGGACTGCTTATCAGGACCTGGGACCAAAGCATTTCTTTTTTTTTCCTGTGCCCGTTTGTGCTTCCCAGTGGCCGCCTGGTGTGGTTTACATGCACAGATTATAGTGACCACAGGAAGCACTGGGTGCAGCATAACCTGGAGCCTCATATTACTTAAATCACAGGGGTGTCAAACTCATTTTCACGTGTGGCCACATCAGCCTCATGGTTGAATTCAAAGGGCCGACTGTAATTGCAACTCCTTAACAGTTAAGGAGCAGCTACATTTATACAGTCCTAAAATTATTTAGGACTGCTTCGAATAACTGCTTCAGTTTTCAGTATTGTTGACATCTTGCATCAGTGTGGTGCATTTGTTGCACTTGATAAACCAATTTGATAGTTAGTACTAACTCTAGGTTACAGTATGGTTTACATTCAATCCTTGTGTTGTACATTCTTTGAGTTTTGAAAAATGCATAATATCCTGTATTCACCATGATGGTGTCATACAGTGTAGTTTCACTGTCCTAAAAATTCTTTGTTCCATCTATTCAACCCTCTCTCCTCCCTAACCCTTGACAACCACTGATCTTTTTACTGCCTTCAGAGTTTTGCATTTTCTGTTGGATCATGCAGTATGTAGCCTTTTCAGATTAGCATCTTTCAATTTTAGAAATATGCATTTAAGCCCTGGCCAGGTAGTTCAGTTGGTTAAAGTGTTGTCCCAATACATCAAGTTTGTGAATCTGGTCAGAGCACATACAAGAATCAACCAATGAATACACAAATAAGTGGGACAAAAAATTGATGTGTGTCTCTGTCTAAAATCAATACATTAAAAAATAAAGAGGCATTTAAATTTCCTCCATGTCTTGTGACTTCATAGGTCTTTATCACTGAATCATATTTTATCATATACATCAACTACAGTTTATTCACTAACCTTTTGTGTGTGTGTTACCATTTTAACTATTTCAGTGGCATTAAATACATTTACAATGTTGTGAAACCATCACCACTATCCATTTCCAGAACTTTTTTTGTCATCCCAAACAGAAACCCTATCTCCATTAAACAGTAATTCTCCTTTCTTTCATCCCCCCAGCTCCTGATAATCGTCGTTCTACTTTCTGTTTCTAGAATTTGCCTGTTCTGGATATATCATATAAGTGGAATCATACAATATTTGTCCTTTTGTTTCTGACTGATTTAAACTTAGCATACTGTTTTCAGTGTCCATCTATGTTTATAGCATGTGTCAGAATTTCTTTTTAAGGCTGAATAACATTCCCTTGTTTTATACACCACATTTGGTTTACTCATTCATCCATCATTGTTTCCACCTTTTGGCTGTTGTGAATAATGCTCCTCTGAACATTGATGTGCAAGTATCTGTTTTAGTTCCTGCTTTCAATTCTTTTTGATATGTACCTAGAAGTGGAATTGTACTATCCTACGATGACTCTGTGTTTAGCTTTTTGAGTGGCTGCACCATTTTACATGCCCACCCACAATGCATGAGAGTTCCAATTTTTACATCATCATTCTTCATATATATATATATTTCCAATATTTTATATATGTGTATGTGTATATGTGTGTGTATGTCTATATATAGATAGATAGTCTGGCACAAATAATGCCCCTTTTTATTACAAAACCTTTTATTACAAAATCATAAGCATGTAATTCTGTAATATAACAATATCACACTCAAGCATGCCATATGACATTTTAAGTGAAATGTTCAAATTAAAACTATAAATTATTACATCTGTATTATTACCCTACCCAAGCAGGCCTTACTTCTATTGGACCCTGTATATTACTAGCAAAATGAATTCAGCAGCACATTAAAAGATTTATTTCTAGACTGCAAGGATGTTTCAACGTATGAAAATCCATCAATATAATAATCACATTAGTAGTAATATACATACACACACACACACACACACACACACACACACACAATCACCCTAATGAGTATGAAGTGATATCTCATTGTGGTTTGATTGACATCTCCTTAGTGACTAATGATATTGAGCATCTTTTCATGTGTTTTGTAGCCATTTGTATATCATTGGAGAAATGCCTATTCAGGTACTTTGCCCATTTTTTAGTTGAATTGTTTGTGGGTTTTTTGTTGTTGAGTTGTAGGAGTTCTTTATATATTCTGAATATATTCCCTTATCAGATATGTGTTGTGCAAATATTCTCTTATTCTGTGGGTTGTCTTTTCACTCTGTTTTTTTTTCCACTCAAAATACTGTTTATTCTGAACTTTATCCTGGGCCATTGGTCTATATGTCTGTCCTTATGCTATGACTACACTGTTTTTACCCCTGTAGCTTTGTATTAAGTTTTGAAATTAGGAAATGTGAATGCTCCAACTTTGTTCTTTTCAGGATTGTTTTTGCTATGAATGTTCCTTGATATAAGAATTTTAGGATGGCTTTTTCTGTTTCTGGAGAAATCATCATTAGGTTTTGGATAGGGATTATATTGAATTTGCAGATCACTTTGGGTAATATGTCATCCTCCCAACATTAAGTCTTCCAATCCATGAACATGGGATATCTTTCAACTTATTTGTGTCTTATTTTATTTCTTTTAACAATTTCTTTTTTGTAGTTTTCAGTGTACAAGTCTTTCACCTCGTTGGTTAAACTTATTCCTTAGTATTTTATTCTTTTTGATGGTACTGTAAATGGGATTGTGTTTTTCTTTTTTTAATTGTTCATTGTTAACGTATAGAAATGCAGCTGATTTTTGTGTTGCTGATTTTGTATGTTGCAATTTTCCTGTGAATATATTAGTTCTAACAGGTTTGTTTTTTTTTTTTTTTGACTTTGGGATTTTCTATATATAAGATCATGTCATCTACAAACAGATAATTTTACTTCCTCTTATTTCATTTACCTGCACTCTAGTCTGTATTATGTCCTTCCTTGCTCTTGCCACTTGGGGTTTAGTTTGCTCTTTTTCTAATTTCTTGAGGTGTAACTTTAGGTTATTGATACAAGATCTTCTATTTTATTATGCACATTTACAGCTATAAATTCCCCTTCCAGCACTGCTTTCACCACATCCCTTAAGTTTTTAAAATTAAAAAAAATATTTTATTGATTAAGTTTTAGAAAGAGGGGAAAAGAGGGAGATGGGGGGAACATCAGTGTGCAAGAGAAACATCAAACATCGATTGGTTGCCTCTCATGCACCCCCAACTGGTGACCCAGCCTGAAGCCCAGAAATGTGCCTTGACTGGGAATCAAACCAGTAACCCTTAGGTCCACAGGCCAGTGCTCAATCCACTGAACCACACCAGCCAGGGCTATAAACCTTAAGTTTTGATATGCTGTGTTTTTATTTTCATTTGTCTCAAGGTATTTTCTAATTTCCCTTGTGATTTCTTCTTGTAAGAAACAATCCATAGGTTGTTTAATTTTCACATACTTGTGAATTTTCAGTGTTCCTTCTGTTATTGATTTCTAGCTTTACTCCTTTAATTCCAGATAAGATCTTTTGTAGAATTTTAATATTTTTAAGCATATTAAGACTTGTTTTGTGGCCAAACTTCTTTTGAGGTCTATCTTAGAGAATGTTCCGAATGCCCTTGAGAAGAATGTATATTCTGTTATTGTTTGGTGCAGTATTGTTTATATGTCTGTTAGGTATCATTAGTTTATGGAGGTGTTTACATTCTTTTGTTCCTCATCTTCTGTCTGTTGTATCTCTTAATGAAAGTGGTATATTGAAGTCTCAAACTATTATTATAAAGCTGTCTATTTCTCCCTTCAATTCTGCCAATGTTTGCCTCATATATTTTGGGGCTCTGATATTTGGTGCATATATATTTGTTATATCTTCTTGGTGAATATCCCTTTTATATGTGCTTTTTATGAAGTACTGATTATTTTTAAGTATATTTTATTGATTATGCTATTACAGTTTTCCCAATCCCCCCACTGTATTCTCCCTCCGCCCTGCACCCCCAAACCCTCCAGCATTCCTTCCCCCTTAGTTCATGTCCATGGGTTGTATGTTTAAGTTCTTTGAATTCTCTGTTTTCTATACCATTCTTACCTCTTCCCATCTATTTTATGCCTACCAATTATCCTTCTTATTCCTTTCCCCTCATCCCTCCCCTTCCCCTCTGCACTGAAAACCCTCCATGTGATCTCCATTCCTGTGATTCTATTCCCATTCTACTTGTTTGCACAGTTTTTGTTTTCATTGTTTTTCTTTTGTGTTTTAGGTTCAGTTGTTGATAGTTGTCATTTTGTTGTCATTTTACTGTTCATAGTTTTTGATCTTCTTCAATTTCTTACTGAAGGGACTTAAAGATAAGTCCCTTTACCATTTCATATATTAATGGCTTGATGATGATGAACTCCTTTAACTTGGCCTTATCTGGGAAGCATTTTGTCTGCCCTTGCCTGCCATTTATTCTAAATAATAGCTTTGCTGGATAGAGTAATCTTGGATGTAGGTCCTTGCCTTTCATGAATTGGAATACTTCTTTCCAACCCCTTCTTGCCTGTAAGGTTTTTTTTGAGAAATCAGCTGATAGTCTTATGGGAACTCCTTTGTAGGTAACTGTCTCCTTTCCTCTTGCAGCTTTTAAGATTCTCTCTTTATCTTTAATCTTGGGTAATGTAATGATGATGTGCCTTGGTGTGCTCCTCCTTGGGTCCGACTCCTTTGGGACTCTCTGGGTTTCTGGACTTCCTGGAAGTCTATTTCCTTGGCCAGATTGGGAAAGTTTTCTTTCATTATTTGTTCAAATAAGTTTTCAATTTCTTGCTCTTTTTCTTCTCCTTCTGGCACCCTTATAGTTCGGATATTGGAATGTTTAAAGTTGTCCCAGAGTTTCCTAAGCCTCTCTTCATTTTTTTGAATTCTTGTTTCTTCATTCTGTTCCAGTTGGATGTTTATTTCTTCTTTTTGTTCCAAATCATTGCTTTGAGTCCTGGTTTCCTTCCTGTCACTTGGTTCCCTGAATGTTCTGCTTTATTTCACTTTGGGTATCCTTCATTTGTTTTTTCATTTTTTTGACCAGGCTCAGTCAGTTCTGTGAGCATTTTGATTACAAGTGTTTTGAACTCTTCACCAGATAGGTTGGCTATCTCCTCATAGCTTAGCTCTTTTTCTGGGGTTTTGCTCTGTTCTTTCATTTGGGCCATATTTCTTTGTCTCAGTGCACCTGTTAAGTTGTAAGGGGGTGGGGCCTTAGGTATTCATCAGGGCAGGGAAACCCTCTTTGCTGTGTTGTGGTGCTGTCTGTGTGGGAGTGGTCAGAGAGGGAAGAATGCAATTCGCTTGCTTGGCTCTAGCCCAACTTTCCAATGAACTCTCTTGTGAGACTGGGAGTTTCTCCTACTGTGGTAACCCTTGCTGTAGTCCACTGTCAGCTTTGAGTCTCAGTTTCGTGTTCAGCCAGTCCTGCTCACATGGTCCACTGCCTTGCTGTGGGTTTTCTCTACCAGCCCATCTGCCCTTTCTCCCTCCTACCAGTCTGGTTGGTCTGGTTGACTGTTTCTTTAATTCCTTGGTTGTCAGAGTTCTGTGCAGTTTGATATTCTGGCACTTTTGGTTGTTTATTGTTTTTAGATTGGTTGTTATCCTCCTTTTGGTTGTGCAAGGAAGTGAAGGGTTTATACCTACACCTCCATCTTGGCCAGAACCATATAAAATGTGCTTCTTTGTCTCATATAGTAATTTTTGACTTAAAGTCTTTTTTTCCCTCATACTAGTATGGCCACCTAATTTCTCTTGGTTACTATTTGCACAGAATGTCTTTTCCCATCATTTCATTTTCACCCAATTTGTGTCTTTAGATCTAAAGTGAGTCTTTTGAAAATAGCATATATTGAGTCATACGATATATTTTTTTAATCCTGTGGGAAAACCAATTTCTTCTCTACCTCTACCCAAAACACTCCACTTCTTAATACTTTTGACACTTATGGTTACCAAATGTGTGGGATTTATTCCTAATCCCCAAACAATCGTCCAGTTCTCTGGTGGACACGAACTGGACACGAATTGAGTTACAATTTAACTCAATTCCCACACTGTCTACCTGGAGATAGTATCAGATCCCACAGGTTAAGGCCTCAGTCCCAGAAGACTTTTCTCAGGTCAGATGCCAATCATAAGTCCAGGTTTTTGCCTTTCCAGGTTATAAATTAGATTTCCCACAATCCCCTCATTGGGTTTGATCATTTGCTTGAGTGGCTCACAGAACTTGGGAAACATTTTACTTATGACTGCCAACTTATTACAGAGGATATTTCAAAGGGTACTAATGAACAGTCAGATGGAATAGATACATAGGGCAACACATGTGGGAGGGGTATAGAGCTTCCATGCCCCTGCTGCATGGGCCACTCTCCCAGCACTTCAGAAGCTCTGCAAACCTTATCCTTTTGGTTTTTATAGAGGCTTATTACATAGGCATGATTAATGAAATTATTGGCCAATAGTGAATGATTCAACCTCCAGCTCCTCTGCTCTCCTCTCCCCGGATGGTTGGAGTGGGACTGAAAGTTGCAGCCCTGTAGTCACTTGGTTGGTTCTCCTGGCAACTAGCTCCCACCCTCTGCTTTTTTAGGAGCTTTCCAAAAGTCATCTCAATACACAAACTCAGGTGATGTTGAAAGGGGCTTGTTATGAATAGCAAAAGACTTAATTGTTCATCAGTTAAGAAATTCCAGGGATTAGGAGCTGGTGTGCCAGGAAGTGGGCTGAAGACCAAATATATATTTCTTATAAATCACATCACAGATTCATTCTGCCAACTTCTGCCTTTTGATTGGAGAATTTAATTCATTTAATTTATTGATAGGAAAAACATTTCTACCGTTTGCTATTTATTTTCCATATATCTTGTAGGTTTTTTCCCCTTCATTTCTTCCCTTACTGCCTTCTTTTGTGTTTAGTTGAGTTTTTATAATAACACATTTTGAGTATATTGTGTGGATATTTTCTTTGTGGTTACCATAAGATTATACATAACCTCCTAAAGTTATAACAATCTAATTTGAGTTGATACCAATTTAACTCCAATCACATACAAAAACTTTTCTCCTATAGAGCTCTGCCCACCCCCTAACCCCCGTGTCCACCGGAAAGCAGGACAAGCTGCCACAGGTAGGTAAATAAGGTGGTGCACCGATTCAGGCAGCTGGTGCCAAAGGGACTTGGGATCCTCCCTTGGATACCCTGTGTCCCCCACCAGCCGACCTCTATCCCATCCATCGCCTTTAAAGGCTAGTCATTCTAAAGAATGTTTTTAATGGGAAAGAAGGTGCAATGATGACATTTTAATGGTGATTCTTAAAGACCAGACAGGAAAACCCTTTCCCCATACCCTGGGCAGGCACTCAGTGGTCTGCTGTTGGTACTTCTTAGGGCTGTGCTGACAGAGTGAAGGGTGATCCTGTCCACCTGCTGCTCACATGGTCCTGCAGCCATGCCATCTCAGCCTACCCTGAGCCTTCTGTCCCCATGATAGGCACCCCGTGGTGCCTGTGGAAGCTGTAGGTCAGGCTGCCCATTCCCTTCCCTAGGCCTGGATATTTCCAGAGGACCCTGTAGGGGCCTGTGAACAGCAACCTCTTAGCCCCTCAGAGTTTATGTTCATAAAAGAAAGGGAGCAGTGGCTCTGTACTGTTTTTGAGCACTCTGGACAGTTCTTACCACACCCCCCTACCCTATTTTCTGAAGACATGGAGGGTTCTGGGCTGTGTGTGAGGCCCATGCAGGCTGGGATGTCAGTAGTTGTCCAGGTGCTTACAGTTGGTGTGCTGCCCATGGGCATGGGGCTGTTGCTGTGAGAAGTTCTTGCCAAGGCTGCGTCTTTGTGGTAGACCTGCCGCCCTCCTCTGGCCTTGCTGGCTCATGCTCTCCCCCCGCCCCCCGCCATGTTTTCTGCCTGTTTCAGAGCAGACCTACTGTGACCGGCTGGTCCAGGACACACCTTTCCTGATGGGCCACGGGCGCCTGAATGAGCAGCAGGTGGACAAGATCATCCTCCAGCTGAACCGCTATTACCCCCAGATCCTCAGCAACAAGGATGCAGAAAAGGTGCTGAGGGGCGGGCCTGACATGTCTCTATTCTTCCTTTCTTTCTGTGCTGGAATAAAGTGGGAGGTAGGAGAGCTCAGAGGTGAAAACCTGTCTCTTTGTAGTGACCTTGGGCCCAGAACATCAACTTTCTTGGTCTCAGTCTTTTTATATCTCATTGTGCATGCTGGCCTCTTTCAGAAATGATCAGAGTGTCACAGGAGGCATGTGACAACAACCCACAATGTGACAAACCTGGGAGGGGGGCAAGGGGATGGGAGTAGGGGCACTGGCCAGTCCCAGACAGTTCTTCACTTTGCCTCTTCCAAAAGTTGAAAATGGGCAAAAATTTTATTTTTTTATTTTTTAAAGATTTTATTTATTTTTAGAGACAGGGGAGAGGAGGAGAAAGAAGAGAGAAGCATCGATGTGCCAGAGATACATTGATCAGTTGCCTCTCACACGCTCCCCCACTGGGGACCTGGCTCGCAACCCAGGCATGTGCCCTGACTGGGAATTGAACCTGCGACCTTTTAGTTCACAGGTTGGCGCTCAATCCACTGAGCCACACCAGCCAGGGTAGGCACATGTCTTAGATGTAATCTGGCCCGTCCTGTTTGTGAACACTGAGTAAGAGCAGGTGACACTGGCTTGCTACTCTGCTTTTCTGACCCTTGTGTGGGGCTGAGGATGGGTTCCAGAGGCCAGCCAGGGCTTTGGGGTTCAGGGCTTGCCTCCTAGATGGGTGACTGGCAGGACCCTTTTGGAGCTGCAGCTTCCTGCCATGGCACAGGTAAATGTCACTAGATGTAGGGCTGTCTGGAGGGTTGGTGCCTCTCTCGGGGACAGGTAAGGTTGATCCCTGACAGAAAACGAATGCACGTGGACCTGGTACTGCTTATAAAAGTAATACAGGAAGTTAACAAAGTAGGAGCTCAAATTTGTCTCTTACTGTTGTAATTGAAAGTCTAAAACATATTCACTGTAAAAGAAATTTGAAACATTTTCGACCTTTGGACAAGAAAAAGGAAACTCCTCAGCAGCTGCTTTTACACCAGCACAGTTCCGTTCCTCCTGGGTACTGAATTCTGGTTCCATGTAGAATGGTATGCTGCCACTAGGTGGCAGCACCAGGTCACATGCTCCAGGGCCTGGGGGTGAATGCCAAGTGCCCTGTCCACTGGCCTTTAGGACCATCTATTTCTCCATCAGACATAATGAAAGAGCCAATTCTTTTCTCCTTAACTGTTGATTTATTTTTTTATTTTTAAATATATTTTATTGATTATGCTATTACAGTTGTCCCATTACCCCCCCTTCATTCCCCTCCACCCTGCACACCCTCTCCCACCCACATTTCCCCCCTTTAGTTCATGTCCATGTGTCATAAGTTCTTGAGTTTCTACATTTCCCATACTACTCTTGCCCTCCCCCTGGCTATGTTCTACCTACCATCTATGCTACTTATTCTCCATACCTTTTCCCCCTCTCTCCTCCTCCCACTCCCCTGTTGCTAACCCTCCATGTCACCTCCACTTCTGTGCTTCTGTTCCTGTTCTAGTTTGCTTAGTTTGCTTTTCTTTTTGTTTTAGGTGTGGTTATTAATAATTGTGAGTTCGCTGTCATTTTACTGTACATGTTTTTTATCTTCTTTTTCTTAGATAAATCCCTTTAACATTTCATAAAATAAGGGCTTGGTGATGATGAACTCCTTTAACTTGACCTTATCTGAGAAGCACTTTATCTGCCCTTCCATTCTAATGAAGGCTTTGCTGGATAGAGCAATCTTGGATGTAGGTCCTTGCCTTTCATGACTTGGAATACTTTTTTCCAGCCCCTTCTTGCCTGCAAGGTCTCTTTTGAGAAATCAGCTGACAGTCTGATGGGATCTCCTTTGTAGGTTACTGTCTCCTTATCTCTTACTGCTTCTAGGATTCTCTCCTTCATTTTAATCTTGGCTAATGTAATTATGATGTGCCTTGGTGTGTTCCTCCTTGGGTCCACCTTTTTGGGACTCTCTGAGCTTCCTGGACTTCCTGGAAGTCTATTTCCTTTGCCAGAATGGGGAAGTTCTCCTTTATTATTTGTTCAAATAACTTTTCCACTTGTTGCTCTTCCTCTTCCCCTTCTGGTACCCCTATAATTCAGATGTTGGAACATTTAAAGATGTCCTAGAGGTCCCTAAGCCTCTCCTCATTTTTTTTGAATTCTTATTTCTTCATTCTTTTCTGACTGTATGTTGTTTTCTTCCTTCTGGTGCACTCCATTGATGTGAGACCCAGCTTTCTTTCCATCACTTACGGTTCCCTGTGAATTTTTCTTCATTTCACTTATTGTAGCATTCATTTTTTCATCTAATTTGCAAACAAAGTCAACCAATTCTGTGAGCATCCTGATCACCAGTGTTTTGAACTGTATATCTGATAAGTTGGCTATCTCTTGGTTGCTTAAAAGTATTGGTTCTGGGGCTTTCATTTGTTCTTCTGTTTGAGCTCTCTCTCTCTTTTTTTTTTTTTTTTGTCTCGCTGCACCTGTTATGTATGAGGGGTGGAGCCTTAGGTGTTCACTAGGGCGGGGCAACCCTGTGGCTGGGTTGTGACACTGTATGTGGGGGCGGGGTCCGAGAGGGAACAATGGCGCTTGCTCTGATCTCCGAAGGATTTCAGTCCCTTCTGCCACTTCCCCCAAGCAAATTGGGCCTTTCTGGTGCTAATTCCTGTGTGGGTGGGCTTGCGCATCCTGTGGGTTTTTCCAGCGACCTCTCCTGTGAGACTGAGAGTCTCTCTCTTCGCCTCAACCCCCACAGGTGTTTTCAGTCAGTGCCCTGAGGCTCTGTTTCCTGGTGCTGGGACCCTGGGACCACCCGGTCAGCCAGCCGCCTTTTCCACAGTGCCTTGCTTCACAATTGCTGCCTCTCTGGGTCTGCCAGTTGCCACCCCTCAGCCGGGGTCTGCCAGCCACTGCTTTCGTGCCCAGGGTCTTCCCACTGCGGTCTTCGGTGCCTGGGATGCCTTATGCCAGTCCCAACGTTTTTTGTTCTGCCACCCCTCTCTGCCCAACTGCCTGACTCCGCCCCTCCTACCGGTCTGGATGCACATGTGTATTTTAACTCCTTGGTTGTCCGACTTCCATACAGTTCAATTTTCTCTCAGTTCTGGTTGTTACTCTGTTTCTAAATTATTGTTGTCCCTATCTTGGTTGTGTGAGGAGGCACAGTGTATCTACCTACTCCTCCATCTTGACCAGAAGTCCCTTGTTTTATTTTTTAAACACTTGAATCACATTCCTGTAGACTGTAAACTACTAGAAGTTACCACACTATCACTTTGATTCCCTGCAGCAGCACTACAGTATGGGCTTATTATTCCCTTTTTACAAATGAACAAACTGAGTCTTTGAGGGTGAAGAGACTTACTGAAGTCACACAGCAAGCTACCAAATTTCCGCACTTGCAATGATGTCACTGCTGCCTTTCTTGGTGACTTGTTTTCACCTTCATGTGGAATGCAAGGATTAGCAGCCATGCTGTGAACCCAGAACATTCTTGGGCACCATGAGGCCATGGTTCACAGCCACTGTTTCCCCAGGGGTGTTTGGAGGGCCTGTATGGAATCACGCTCCTCCTCCCCCAGTGAGGAAGCCAGAGCCAGAAGGAATGGAGGAGCTGACCCTGGAGCCCACCTATGCCCATCCCACAGCTGCCTTTGGCCCAGTCCTCTGTACCCTGACCTTCCTTTGTTTCCCTTATGCCCCCAGTTCCGGAACCCCAAGGCATCCCTGCGTGTGCGGCTGTGTGACCTCTTGGGCCATCTACAACGGAGCAACGAGAGGGATTGCCAGGAGTTCTACCGAGCTCTATACATCCACGCCCAGCCCCTGCACCGCTGCCTGCCCAGCCGACGCACCTTGCGTAAGTGCACGTCCCAGTCCTCAGGGTTTAGCATCAATCTCCTCTGGCCACATCTCATCTTGTATAGTCCCTAGAGAGTAGAGAGAGTATTCCTGGCAACACAGATATCTCTTGTCTCCCTGTTTGTGTGTGTGTCTGTGTCTCTTTTGTGCCAGCTTTTACACAAAAGGTAGAATCTGCCTCTTCCATCTGTAACCTAGTGCACTATGGAAACTCTTCCCCTTATGATCACAGTGGCTCACAGTTGCACCAGCCTGAGTGAACTGGCCCCCATGCTGGATACTGAGGTTGTGTCCACCCTTCATCCAGGTAGATCCCTGGTGTGGGTTTTTCTACAGGACAGTCTCAGGACTAGATGGCCAGCTTAGGGTGTGTGTGTTTCAGTTTATAGGGTCCCATCTTTGGGCCTGGGAGGTATGCAAGGGTCCCTATGATGTGCTGGGAATAGGATGGGGAGGTGCAGGCAGTTCAGTCTTAGGCTTCTGCGCCCTGATCCCCAGGAGGCGTGGCTGCTCTCTCGCAATTCTTAGAAGAGGCCAGAGGCCCCAAGGGATGGGATGGCTCACCCAGGCCACTTAGCCATGACCTGTGGCTGGTGTCTGTGACCCCAAAGACAGACCTGCAGGACTATCTCTGAGCTCTGGCACCAGATGGTCCTGTTACACTAGCCCTTAGGGCCCCACATCCCTGCTGGGAGTCAAGCACCTTCCCAGCTCACGGCTGCCCTCAAGGGCTATCTGGCATGTGGCTTGTTGGGGAGGCCTGGGAAGATAAAGCTGACACATGGACAGTATCAGAACTTTGACAGGCAGGTTTTTGCACTGCATTTGGTGCCTCATGGCCACCAGGTAACAATGCCTTCCCCCTATTCCATGGCCCTCAAGGTCCCAGGGAGTGGACTAAAGGGGATGACCCCAAACTGTGCAGGGGTGGTGCTTACTCCACCAAACAGGGCCAGAGGGCTCAGTGACAGCACAGCCTGGTCCAGCTCAGCCAGGGGCTGGGTGGTACCAGGAGTGAGGGACCTCGTCAGCCCCTTTGGTTTCCTGAGGGCAGGCGACCACTTTCCTCTCTGGCCCACCCATGACTAACTGAACCCTGTGATTTTGTTTCCAGAGATCTCAGATTGCACAGAGCTAGACTCGGGCACCGCAAGCCATGAGCTCAGTGACAGGGGTAACCGCCTCCTGCTTCCCCCTATCCCCTTACCCAGGGCCCCATCTCCACCTGGGGTCTTCTCCACTCTAAGTTGGGCTCTGTTCCTGGCTTCCCATGGACACCTTTCCCCCCACCCAGAGTGTTCATTGGGGGTATCCTCACCCAGCTGACTCCAATGTGGGGATCTAGCCTGTTCCTTGTGGCCTGAGGACCTCTCCCCACCCTCAGGTGCAAGTAGCCGCTGATACTTATTTCTCCCCCAGGACCCATGGCCTTTCTGGCCTGTCTCGGCCTGGCTGCGGGGCTGGCACTCCTCATCTACTGCTGCCCTTCAGGTGGGTGTCGCTCAGTCTCAGCCCAATCCACATGAGACCACAGGTCAGAGGTGGTTCCCGTGCACATTGGGCACACTGCCCACTCAGCTCTGCAGGAAGGCACGAGTCCCTGGCTTCATCATGCCTCAATTTGCTCAACCAGGAGTGGGACAGGGACTGGGCTCAGGAGAAATAGAAAGTGTGGGGCTTGAGCCCGCCCACCAAACCCAGTGGTGGTGGGTCTCATTTTCTTCACATGACCCTCAGTAACCCACCACCCCCAGGGGTCAGAGAATGGTGGCCCCTTGTGGGAGGAGGAGTGCAGCAGGGCTTGGGTTAGAGAGCCTTGCCTGGAGCAGAGCAACCCCACAGTCTCAGGTCTGCACCAGTGTCATGGCCCTGATGGGTGGACTGGAGCCCATGGCTGAGGCCCCCTCCAGGCCCAGCATGGCATCCCTGCTGTCCCTTTCTGACCATGCTGAAATTCCTGAGGTTATGTGGGGTCAATGCCTCACAGGCCCCCCTGGGGGTGCTGACCCCATGCCACTTGGGTTTGGGGCTGGCAATATTGTGAGGCTGAGAGAAGGCATCTCTGCTGGATTCTGAGACACCCCCCCCATCACCATTGTGTTCCAGACTCCAAGGTGCTGCCAAGGGCCCGGCGTGTCCTGGGCTTCTCCCCCATCATTGTGGACAGGCACGTCAGCCGCTTTCTGCTGGCCTTCCTGACAGAAAACCTGGGGGACCTTTGATGGACCAGGCCCCCTGCTGCCCATCTCACACCAAAGAGCCCCAACGTTCCGCCCACCCAGGGTCCTACTGCTTTTCTAAATGCTTATATTTCACTTTACAATTATTGTTCTCACTTTACAATTACTGTAAGAAGCACTTCACCTACTCCTTACAATGGTGGTCAGTGATATTAAAAGTGGGAGTCTTCTCCTTTCCATCAGGAGTGTTTTCTGGATAATTCTAATTTGAGACTGCATATGCCTCTAGCAGAGGCTGACCCTGAGGGCTCTCAGAGTTCCTTAATATCCTGGCACCAGGTCATGCTCAGGCTACACTCCCAGTCACTGTGGGACTGGGCCCCACCTTTCTACCTGCTCTAGCCCCTGCACCCAGATATCCTCCCACCCCACTGTTCCCAAAAATACTCCCAACCTACTGCCCATGCTGTATGTCCCCCTTCCCTCCCTCCGTGGCCTTCTCCCACAGCTCTCCAGAGCTCACACCTCCCCACATCCACCCCTGCCCCTCATCTCTGCCTCCTGGACCTTGTGGGGCCCCTGTGCTGCCCCAGTGCCCATGTATATTTACCTGATTCCTCTGGCCACTCCAGCAGGTAGGAGCTGCTGTCCCTGCTTTCCTCATGAGGAAATAGGCCAAGGTGGAAGGTCATGCAGCCAACAAAGGGGAACCCTGCACTTGAGGGAGTGTGAGCCCAACCACATTCTTCTGTTCCACAACCTGTTCCCAGGAGATCCTCCCTCAGGCCCTTGTCCCTTCCTGGGGCCCCTGCCTGACCACACATCATCCCTGTGACAGCTTCTTTTTTCCTTCACCCTCACAGGAGTTGATGACAGGTTCTTTTGTAGTTCAGAGCCTGGAACTGATCATAAAGTTTCCTGGGATCCCAGGAGAAAGGGAATCCAGACTGAAAACAGCCCAAGGAACATTCTAGAAATTTGGAGTGAAAAGCATCATTGTGTTTTCCTTGTCCTGAGCTCTGGCTCCTCAATCCCTGCCTGGGGTTTGGCCACAGCCTTTCCACTTTCTCCTCAAAGCATGCCCCCTTTGGACCAGTGTGTCAGCACCTGCCTCTGACCTTAGTGCTGGACCCCTACTTGACCAGGCTGTTCACGAACCTGTGTCTCCTGTTGGACTCGTGCTGTGGAAATGTTGCTCATGGACAGAAGAGGGTGAGGATGCAAGTTCTAGAGGGTCTGGGGTTGCCCTTGATTTTCAGTGTCAGGTCCCTGGGGGTGCTATGATACCTGCTCTCCTGAAGACCTAATTGAGCAGCACTTTTCCCTTTTCTGTGCCCTGTCACCACCCTTCTTACAGGTGAGGAATCTGAGGCTCAGAGCCCAGGATCACACAGCAGCCAAAAGTAGAGTTCCACCCACCCTCCTCACACATTCACGGGTACATGCACAGGCAACCATATGCACATTTGCACATGCAAACATGTATACACATACATAGCTCTCCCATACACATGTGCATATGTATGAAGAACATGCTGCTGTGCCTCAGCCTGGCGCCCAATGGATCCCTCTTTTGATTGTCTCCCTCTGTCAGCTCCCCACCTTACAGCCTCTTTTGAGGGAAACAAGGTTATTTATCAATCTGAAATCAAGAGTTTGCATTTTTCTTTGGAGGTTTCTGGAGGTGCTAGGCAGGCCTACTCTAGGAATAATGCAATTGGGCCTGGGCACAGGCAGTGGGAAACAAAATGGGAGCAGAGGAATCAGCTCCAGGATATGGTGTATGGCCCCATGTGGCCAGCTCAGGTGATAGCACTCATTTGTGTGCCCCTCAGAGAAATGAGGGTGCCTGTAAGGGAGAGCTCTATGTAGGAGCCTTCCTGCCTGCCGGGTGGTGAGGACAGTGGCTGACCAGTCCACCACCCCTGGGCTACAGGCAACTGGGCATCTGTGCAATGAGCACCTAATCTGGGTGTGCTCCTTGAGCACAGCTTGGGAATTGCTCCATTAATTGACCACTTGGCTGGAAGTTGTTACTCATGCAGGCTTCTGGTGCAGCGAGAGCAATTATTGCATTGAGCTGGGCCAGCTGAGCAAAGCCTTGCCAGCTGTCTGTGCCACACATGGAAACCTTCTGGATCTTTCACAGGGTCCCGGGTGAGGGATGTGAACCTGACCACTCCCCTCCAGGCTTTCCCTGGGGCCTGTCCAGGGCTAGGAGAATGCATGGTGCTCTACATCCCTTGTAGCCATCCAATCCCCATATGAACCATCTCCCATGCTACAGAGGTAAGGCTGGAGGCTGCCTCCTGGTTGGCAGCCAGATAGGATACTAGTCCCTGTGCCTCCTCTGGGCTCTGAGCTTTTAGGTGGGAGTGCAGCAGAGGTTCTCAAGGTCAGTAGACTCCTGTGGCTCAGCTTGGCATGTCCTGTCTAGTCTGCAGCTCCTCCAGCCACCATGACCAGGCAAGATCCTGATTCCTAGCTAAACATCTTGTGGACAGAAGCCCTGGGGTGCTCTCCATGCTTGTCCTACACCCTGAGAGACAACTGGGAAAAGGTAACAGACACATTTGGGAAAATGTGATGGAGATGAAATGCCTGTGTGGAGGTGACAGACTTCTAGGTAAAGGTGACAGATGCCAGGGTAAGGGTGACAGAGATGCCAGGGTGAGGACAATGGAGACACTCGGGTGAAAGTGACAGATGCCAGAGCTGCCAGAGCTGCCAAACCTGCATGCTCCTTTATCTCACACTTGGAGGCTCCACAGTGAGAAATAAATGTTCTTTGTTTAAGCTGCCCAGACTGTGGACTTGGTTATAGCAGCTTGGATTGAGGAAATGTCCATTAGACAAGTAAGCCCAGCTATCTGTCACCTGAGACCTACAAGGCCACAAGTCTTTAGGGCCCTTGTAGATCTCAGGTGACAGAGACCTGAGACTTTAGGGTCTGTGGCAGGTTACAGCCCTGAGTGAGGCTGGTCAGTTCCTATCCCAGGGCCTCAGCACCTGTCTGGTTAGCTGTGATGGTCCAGGGTGCTCATCTGGATTGGGCTGGGTCACTGCCTGTGACTGCTGACTTCTTTCAACCATGACCTACCAAAGTCCAGGCTGTGGACCCTTCCCCAACTCTTCGCCTTGATGGTCCCTTCCTTGATGGTGCCTTGACTCTGTGCCTGGAGCTGAGATCTACAATGGCCTAGACCACTGGCCAGGCTTCTCTTGTAAGGCCTTTTCTCCTAAGTTGGGACTTGGGGAGGAAAAAATATGTGGCAGCTGTGTCTAGGATCAGCACTTCCTCCTATGAGGCCCCTACCCTGCAAACCACCTGATCAGTCAGTGCTTGTGGCCCAGAATGAATTAGGTCCATCAGGGCATGAGTGACCACAGCCTTCTTGACACTTTTCCCTCAATGCCCTCATTGTCCCTAGCTTTTCACCTTCACACTCCAATGATGGTAACTGCTCATGATCCTCTGCACCTTTGAACATGTTGTTCCCTTTTGGCTGGAACACTCCTTACTAACCCCCTATCTACTCACACTTCAGGTCTTGGAGAAAATGCCTCCTCCTCCAGGAAGCCCTTCTTAACATTCTAGTAAGAAGGTTATGTGTACCACATAACATTTTGGCCAACAATAAACCACATATACAACAGTGGTCTCATAAGATTATAATTGAGCTGCAAAATTCCTGTCATCTAGTGATGTCAGAACTGTTGTAACATCATAGTGCCACGCATTATTCACATGTTCATGGTGATGCAGGTGTAAACAGACCCACTGTGCTGCCAGTCATATAAAAGTACAGCACATGCAATTATGTACAGTACATAGCATTTGATAATGATAAGAGATGACTGTTACTGGTTTATATACTTACTATATTATACTTTTTATCATTATTTTAGAGTATACTCTTTCTACTTATAAAAGTTTGCTATAAAACAATATGCCATGTTAAACTGGCAATAGCCTTATACATCTCATGTTTACCAAGTCTCTTGATCACATCATTTTTTCCTCATGCTTGATTTAATCTTGAGTTGTTTTGTTCATCATGGCCACTAAGCACACACAATCCACTGCTAATGTTGCCCATAAGAGGCCATGTTCAGTGATTGACCTGAAAACAAAATCAGAAGTGATAACAACTAGGAACATTGAAAGTCAATGATGGGTATTGTTCGCCAGTCAGGCATGTCCCATTCCACCACAGTCACAATCTTTACCAACAAGAAAAAAGTAACAGAAGCTGTTACAGGACTGCTTCACTGAAGGAAACGAGACAAACAGAAGTTCAAGAGCCCATATCAGACATGGAGAAACTTCTAATTACCTGGCTTGAAGACCAGACAGAAGCCTGTCCCTGTCCACACCGTGATGACCACAGCCAAAGGTAAAAGTTACAATGTTGAAAGATAAGGCTGGACCAACTATGATGTTGAATTTACTGCTAGCTCTGGGTAGTTTAAACAATTCAGGAATTGTTCATTACATAATGTGAAAATGATTGGTAGTCAGAGGGTACTGATATGAAGGCAGCTAAAGAATTTTTGGAAACTCTAGAAGCTGATTGTGGAGGAAAATTACTTGCCAGAGAAAACATTCAATATGAATGAAATGTCCATATTCTGTAAATGAATGCCAGAAAGGACTTTCCTTTATAAGAAGGCCAAGTCAATACCAGGTTTTAAGGCTTTTAAGGATGGGTTAATAATCTTGCTTGGAGGCAATGTCACAGGCTACAAACTGAAGCCCCTTGTGACCTGGCACAGTGAGAACTCCAGAGCCTCCAAGCACATCAATAAGCACACACTGCCAGTGTGTTACTACAGGAGCAATAAGAAGTCATGATGACTCAGCTCATCTTCCAAGATGTCCTCCTGTATTGCTATGCCAGTGAAATGGAGAAGTACTGTTAGGAGAATAAGAGTTTGCAAGATTTTGTTTGTTGTTGACAATGGTCCTGGACATCCTTTTTTTGTTGGTGATCTTCATACCAATGATCAAAGTGGTGTTTATCCCTCCAAATACTACCTCTTTAATTGAACTAGTGGATTAAGGAGTTGTAGCAGCTTTTAAAGCATACTACTAGCTCTGGCTATTGCTGCAACTGAGGAAGACACTGATGCAATTCTGGAAAGATTACAGCATCTATGACAACATCAAGAACTTTCCTTGGGGTGATTTCACCAAGGGGTGTATGAGTGTCATCCAGAAGAAGATGCTCAAGAGGTTCATCCATTACTTCAAAGGATTTGCCAAGGATAAGACTGGTGCAGAAATCAACAACATTAACCTGGGTTTTGATGAGGATGACACTGAGGTCCTAGTGGTGGTTCCTGAGGAACTGACTAATAAGGAGTCATTGGAACTGAAACAGGAACACCTAGCTGAAGAAGAGACCAGAGAAAAGGAAACTGCAGGAAAAGAAAAAGGAGAAAACCCTTCAAGAAAATTCACAAAAAAGAGTTTAGAAGAATTCTGGCCCCTTCTCTCTCACTGTGGCTCAGCTGGTTGGAGTGTGTCCTGTAAACTGAAAGGTCACAGTTTTGATTCCTGGTCAGGGTACATGCCTAGGTTGTAGGTTTGGTTCCCGGTCAGGGGGAGTATAAGAGGCAACTGATCAATGTTCCTCTTTCACATCAATGTTTCTCTCTTCCCTCTCTCTTCTTTTCCCTCTCTCTAAAATCAATAAGCATGTCTTCAGGTGAGGATAAAAATAAAATAAGAGTTTAGAAGCTTTTTCAGAACTCAGCATGCTCCTTAAAAAGTTTGAAAATGTGGACCCCAACAATGAAAGGTTTTCATTAATAGAGAGGAATGTCCATAGTATATTACCTGCTTACAAGCAAATCTATGATGAAAAAAAGAAATCAAGTACACTACCATCGACATATTTCTGAAGAGTGATCTCCAGAAGAGCCTCAGCCAAGTCCTTCAGGAGGTGTTCCAGGAGGATTATTATCATAGGTATGACAGCCCCATGTGTCACTGCCCCTGAAGACCTTCCAGTGGGACAAGATATGGAGCGGGAAAACTGTAATATTGATGTTCCTGACCCCTGACCCCTGGTAGGCCTAGGCTAGTGCATGTGTTTATGTCTTAGTTTTTAGCAAAAAAAAAGTTAGAAAAGTAAAGCATGTTAAAAAATTTTTAATAGAAAAAAGCTTATAGAACAAACATGTAAAGAAAAAAAATGGCCCCAGCTGGTGTGGCTCAGTTGGTTGGGCATCATCTCACAAATTGAAAAGTCACTTTTTGAGGTCAGAACACAGGTTCAGTCCCCAGTCAGGGCATGCACTGAAGGCAACCAGTTGATGTTTCCGTCTCACGTCAGTGTTCTCTCCTCCCTTGCTCCCCTCTCTCTAAAATAAAAAGTTAAAATTTTAAAAAAGAAAGAAAAAGTTTGTATAGCTGTACAATGTATTTGTGTTTTTTAAAGATTTTACTTATTTATTTTTAGAGAGAGGGAAAAAGAGGGAGAGAAACTTCAATGTGGTTGCCTTTCATGTGCCCTCTACTGGGGACCTGGCCTGCAACCCAGGCATGTGCTCTGACTGGGAATCCAACCATCACCCTTTGGTTTGCAGGCCAGCACTCAATCCACTGAGCCACCAGCCAGGGAAATGTGTTTGTGTTTTAAGCTAAAAAGAGTCAAAAAGTTTAAAATACTTTTTAAAGTGTATAGAGTAGCCCTGGCCAGTGTGCCTCAGTTGGAGCACCATCCTGTAACTGAAAGGTTGCTTGCAGGTTTGATTCCTGGTCAGGGCACATACCTAGGTTATGGGTGCCATCCCCAGTCCAGGAACATACGGGAGACAACCAATCAATGCTTCTTTCTCGCAATGATGTTTCTCTCTTTCCCTTCCTCTCTAAAAGCAATGAAAAAAGTGTACTCTGGTGAGGATTAAAAAAAAACCCATTTATAAAGTAAGAAGTTATAGTAAGTTAAGTTTAATTTATTATTGAAGAAAAATATTTTTTTAAACAGTATAGCCTAGGTGTATAGTGTTTATAAAGTATACAGTAGTGTACATAGTTTCACTTACCACTCACTCACTGACTCAGAACAACTCCATTCATGGCAAGTGCCCTGTACAGGTATACCGTATTTTTACTGTACCTTTTCTATGTTCACATACACAAGTACTTACCATGTATTACAGTTGTCAACAGTATTCAATACAGTGACATGCTGTTCAGGTATGTAGCCCAGGAGCAATAGGCTATACCATACAGCTGAGGTGTGTAGCAGGTTGTACCATCCAGGTTTGTGTACATGCACTCTGTGATGTTCACACAATGATGAAATCACCTAATGAGGTATTTCTTAGAATGGGTCCCTGTCCTTAAGGGACCCATGATTGTAGTTCCTCATCGTGTCTACCAGTGTTGGGATGCCTTTTCCACCTCCAAAGCGGAGCAGAGGCTTGGAGAGGTTGTCTGGGGTGGGGAGAGAGCTTCCATTATCAAAGGTATGTGGGGAAGAGGTGCATGAGGGGTGTGAGTGAGCGTGTAAGAGTTGTATGAGGGAACTTGTGAGTGCAGGAGTTGGGTGTGTGTAAGGGTGTGTTTGTAAGAGTGGAGAAGGGTGTGCGAAGCAAAGTGTGATGACAGTTGTGAGGGACTGTGTGGGGGAGTGTGTGAGTAGGATGTTGTGGACTCTGAGAGAGGAATCCTGCTAAGAGGGATTCCTGTTGACTAATTGGGCTCAAATTTGAAAAATAAAGCCTAGCAGCCATTTTCACATGGGACCTCTCACACAAACTGCACTTTGTGGAAAAGTCTTTACACTGAACTGCCTGATGCACTGTGTTTCTGCCATCTAAGTGAGCCCTTGTAAAGGCGTTCCTGGAATCCTATTTCAATGAATTGGACTGGAACTTTCTTCATCCAACTGGAGCTGTGCAGCTGTAGTCCCATCAGTTTCTTCACTGACCAAAGAGGCTCCATTCTGACCAATTAGTACAGTGCCTTTGGACCAATCAAACTGCAAGGATTTGAGTCCTCATTTAAATGAAGACAGACCAATCAAGGACCAGTGGTGGGGACTTCTGTCTATATAAGTCAGCTTGCCCTTGGGTTACACTTTCCCTTTCAACTGAAGATTGCTTTTCTCTGGATGGAGTTGGGACACCAAAGATGAAACACCCAAGATATCTCACCAGACCAGAGTTGAGCAGAACAGAGCTGTCCTCCCAAGGGCCGCTTCAACCCAGGGCCTCACAGCCATGCTTGATAATTTAGTTGTTTGCACTCAATAATTAAGTTGCCTTCTACACTGCACCCCAAACTGGGGATTCCTGTTTGTGTTGAATTGATGTCAATGACCATGACCCATCAGTGTGAGGAGTTGGTTAGGCAGGGAGTTGGTGTGTGTGTTGGGAGCAGGGTACTATGAAGGAGGGCATGTATGTTATTGATGACTGTGCCTGTGAGGAAGGGAGTCTGGGTCCCAGTTACTCTTGCCCAGGAAAGATATGGTCACAAGCTGTGTATGACATGAGCTCATGTTTTCAGAGTCTGGAATGCAGCTGCATCTTGCACAATTCAGGGTTCCCCTTGGCAAGAGTGTGGTGTTGACTCTGCAGGCACAGGGTCCAGGCAGGGGGCGCTGACTCTGCTGGAATTGGGGGTGGTATTTATAGTTTCCACAAGTCAGCACTCTGAGGCAGGGCTCAGAGGAAACCCTGCCCAGCCATGTTTCCTTGTATTCCCCACCAAATTTCTGCACAAACCCCAGGCCCTAGGTCAGGCCCTTGCCAGATGAGCCCTGGAACCCACAGTCTCACGGATGAGCATCTGTGAGGGGTTGGACTTGGAGGGGGCTCAGGAGACGAAAATCTAGATGGGCCTGTCCTGCTCCAAGGCCTGCCTGCTGGAGCTTAGGTTAGGTTACCTGTACAGTAGGAGCAAGAAGGGGACCCATTTTAGGGACAGGGGGCACTTCCTCAGCACTGGACAGGTGGCAGTTGGGACAATTGACTTTTATCCCACCTGGAGGCAGACTAAGCCCCTCTCCCAACTGAGAGGACACCAAGAACAGGGCCTTGGGGCTAGGGAGGGGCCCTGCTGCCCTGGGGCAGCTCCTTGTGCCACACAGACCCAGCAGCTTACTTAGTTTACTCCTGAAATAAATCCTTGAGAAGGAAAAACATTAAAACATTTAGCTTCCTGATTTTTAAAAGTAATGCCACGAGGAAAAAGGAATTAAAATCAATTAAAGGCGGTTGGAAGGCACCTGAGGGAGGGAGGAGGAAAACAGGCAGATGAGTGTGGCAGATGTGAAAGCAAATGGTCACCTTCTCAGTCCGTGGGCTTCACCTTGGCTGTCACCTCCTGGGGGTGAGGAGGATTGCCTGACCTGTCCTGTGTTTCCTCCTCCTTCCTCAGCACCTGTCAAGTGTGCCAGGGTCTCAAATGTGGATGGTGAGGATGAAGAGGCAGGTGAGGGAAGCCTGTAGAGGGACCCACACCTAGGGGACACACCCAGAGTTTGAACTGGGCAGGAATAAACTGTGGTGTCTTGGGTTGCATGCAGGGAACCTGAGCCTGAGGAGATACCAGCTCCCCAGGGATGGAGGGGCCCTGCCTGGGTTTTAACTGGTACATAGCTACTTCCTCACTCCTATTCCTATCTGTCCGTCATCTATCTTTTATCTGTCAACCTACCACCTATTATCTCTCCTTTATTTATCCATTAATCTTTTCTCTGTTGATCAAGTATTCAATTAATTACCTATTTCCCTATATCCATCCATTTATCATCTATCTATCATCTATCAATCAATCTATTACCTACCAATCGATTAATTGATCATTTCTTGGTCCATTCATCCATCATCTTTTACAGTAAGAAGGTTAAGCATACAATTTCCCTGCCATGTCTCACCCACCACCCCACTCTAGCTTCACATGACAACTCCCTCCCCCACCTGACCATCCCTGGCTCAGATCCAGGCCCAGGTCACAAGCTTTCAGGGTTTATCCTCCACAAGGTTCCATACTGCCATCAGACATCAGGCATCATTCTTGAGACCTCCCCAAATGCCCCTCTCTATGTATGTCCCTCCATGACAGCCCCCCACCTTGTTTGCATCTTCTTGCTCCTCAAGCCCCTTGCTCACTCTCAGGGTCTCTGATATCCCCCTGGGAGGACAAAGCTGAGTTTCAGGGTGGAGGCACAGGGTGGGAGGGAGTTGGGTGGGAGTAGGGTGTTAGGGCCCAGGAGAAGCCCCTGAGAGTTGTCACACCAGGGAGGCTGGCCCTGCTCTGCCCCACCCTGTGCTGAGGCACACATGAGTGAGTGAGCAAATGCTATAGACACTTATTGAGTACCTACTGCATGCTGGACAGTGTTAAGGACACAGGCCATGGGTGGTGGCATCCGATGGAAGACCCAGGCCAGACCAAGATCCTACATAGAAGCATAGGCATGAATGAGGCCTACCTCCCCCATTTCAGGCAGAACCTCTCTGCCCTTGGGGGGACTGGTGGGCAGGACTTTCCTTTTTGGGGGACAGCCCTGGTCTTAGGCCAGCATGGCAAGGATGGGTGGGCCTCAGATAATGGGGAGGGGACATGGGGGTCAGTGAGGCCAGCTCATAGTACTAAAAGCCAAGTAAACCCCAATGGCTCCCTGTGACAGTGGCCAGTAGGGGAGAAGAGTTGGAGGGTCTATGGGAAAGGACCTAAGGGCTGAGCTCTATCCTCAGAAAGTGGCAGACTATTTTAAGGCCCAACATGAGGACATATGTGCAATGAGGGGTCAAGGTGCCAGAGTGGCAGTTGAGGTTTGAACCTGGGAGCTAGTGGGTGGGGGATGAGGTGTCATCATGTGTGCCTGGTGAAGACACCTTGGGATGGGACTGTTGGGGCTGGGGAACACACCCTGACCTGCCCCCGATGCCCAGAGCACCCATGGAAGCCAGGCTGGTTTGGTGGCCCAGTACTCTGTCCAACCATCTGGGGCTATCTCTTTCTGGCTACTATGTTTGGGCAGACTTCTGGTCATGGCTGAAGGAGGAGCCAAGCCATCTGTTGGCCACATCTGAGATGCTGCCTCATAAGACCGGCACACAGGCTGGTGTTTCTCCCTTGTGACTGCTGGCCAGCCACACCACAGGCTACTTCAGGCCACCCTAGGAACAAGGTTCAGGTGGAGTCCACCTGTGCCAGGCCCTGGGTAGAGCTGGGCCTGGAGGGATGGGCCCAGATACTGTTCTGGACATACTGGGATGGCTAAGAGCAGGGGCAAAGGAGATGCAACAAGGTACACCAGATAGGTTAGGCCAAGGGCCAGGGGCTGGGGCAGCTCATAGCTGGGAGCCTGACTACCTGCTGCTTTCTGTCATAAAGCAAGAGGGGAAGGTAATGTGGGCTCACAGTGACAGCAAGAGAGGTGGTGTGAGTCTGAGAACCTCCTCACCACTCCAGAGCCTGGTCCCATGCACAGCTTATATACCTGCTCCACCAGCCAGAAATGTGTCCACCACTGCCCACTTGCTTCTTCTTGAACCTCATCCCACATGGGCTCACCTTTAAAAATCCTCTTTATGGGGCACTTACTCACCAGAGCAGAGTCATCCTGTGGCACCAACTCTGTAGTCACCAGTACTTCTTCAACCCTCTTTCATCATTTCCTATGCTTATTCCTGGAGTATTTAAAAGCAAAGCCCAGGGCTGAATGTCTCACCCATAAGCACTTATGTTTATCCACAATTTTGTGCCAACCTGATCTTTCAGCTCCACAGACCAGATGGCAGGGTCATCTGAACATCTTAAGGGAACAGGGTGTTAGAGCTACCCCAGGCTCAGATGCATGTGAAGAGAAGCAATGGGGAGAGGAGGAGAGGCAAAGGCCACAGGGGTTCCCAGGTATCCCAGGTTCTTGGAGGGTACCAGATGTGGCCAGAACTGCCACCTCAAGGAGATGAGGGGGTGGGGCAGCAGGGTCATGGTGGAGGGGATAAAGGGCAGAGAGTGAGGGTTCAGGTCCTGGAGGCCTCTGGGGTGAATAGAGGGAGCTGGGGATTCCAGGCAGGTGAGGTGAGGACCCTCAAGATGGGCCAACCCCCCAGATAGCACCTGGCCCTTGGGGTTCTCTGCAGGGTCTCAGCCTACCTGGCACCAGCCCTACTCTCCTTGGCCCAGGAGGCATGACTGAAGGGCAGTGCTGGGCACCACATCGGGGGTGGGTCATGGCTGTGAGTATTGAGGGAAGACAGGCGGCATGTGGGCTGCAGGAAATGGTGAGAGTGCTAGAACTTTTCCTGAGGGGCTAGTCACGGGTCACCAGGCTAAGTGCCCTGAGAACAGTAGGGGTGACATCTGGAGATGCCAATGGAGGGAATTTCCCCAACAGCGCATCCTGCCTGCTATTCTTCCCTTAACTCCTGCAGAGGGTCCAGTCTTGGCTTGACCCCCAAGGTGACATGGGGACTAGCCATGCCCACCTCCAGCCCTGACACAGGCACCCAGAGCCAGTCACCTTAAAAATGCACCACCTGAACCAGATCCAAGGAAGTACCTGGGAGCCTCTGAACCAGAGCAGGGGGCAGGACCTTGGGGTTTTGTTCTGTTCTGCTACAAATGAGCTAGTGGAAAGCCTGGCGACACATGGATGAGTCTGCTGTGTAGACAGCAATGTATCTGTGCTGTTCTTCTGACCTGGTCATCATGTATGGTCAGGGCAGTGAACCCATTTCTGGCAGGGTGAAACTGAAGTTTTTACTTAACAGTAGTGTGCCACTCACTGGAGCCCCAGCTGGGTGGGAGGTAACCCCTGTGGGCAGGCTCCCAATATAGCAAATGATGGCCATGGCGGGACTCCCTGCCAGGCAGTCTCTGGGCTGGGCTACTGGAAGCTCTTGGAACCATTCTTCTGTGACCTGAACTAAAAAAGTAAAAGACACTGGACACCAGAGACTCAAAACCCTGGTCTCAGCCTGAATATCTGACCTGAGACATCAGGCACCAAGGAGCTGCCCAAGCTCACAGTTCTGGAGAAGGCTGGGAAATGACAGCATGTCCCCATGGCTGCTCTGTGCAGGGAGGGAGGGAGGCCAGCACAGGCTGGGGCTCAGGGTACAGTGCAAGGCCAGGCCCAGGGGAGGGACAGTGGTGCTGGAAGCTACACAGAAGAAGCATCTATTTTATTGGTCATTTGTGCTTAGAAAAGTGGGGCTCAGGCCCCAGACCCTACTCAGTTACTACTGGTGGAAGGTATATGCAGGGCCCACAGCCATGGCTGGGGCATGGGTCAGGAAGGGCAGAGGCCATGGGTCTCCCAAGGGTGCATTGGCTGAGGGGGACATCTTCTTGTCCCTCTGAGAAGATCCTGAGACTAAGGCTGGCCCTGGCCGCTCGCTGCCCGTCTTCAGGCCTGCTGTGTGTCTGTGCTGGCTGTGACCCTTCTTGGGGATCTCCAATTCTGCCCTCTGGGCCTTGCTGGACCTTGCTGTCTCTGCTCCAGGAGAAGGAACCACCAAGCACAGAGCAGGCCTCACACTGGCCCAAGTGTCCTCTAGTCCAGTCCTGGCTTTGGTGGTTTCAGGGACCGCCACATGTAAGCAGGTGGGCCTCAAGGGTGAGGCAGCTTTCCAGGCCGCTGCAAAGGAGAGGAGAGGTGTGAGGGCAGCCCAGGCTAGTGGGGCCCTGGTGCCATCCTGGTGACTCCGCCTCAGTGCTGTGTTCTGTGACCAGTCCATAAAGTGTCAGGACCACTCTGACTCCAAAAGTTTCCAATTCTGATCTAGGCAAGTCTCAGTTTTCCTTCCTGGGTCACTGTGAGGATTTAGTGACTCAGCCCCAGCACACTCTTCTGGGTGACCCCAGGGAGCAGGGACTGGCAGGGGAATCATGCCAAAGGACTGATGCTTGGGAAGAGTCAGGGTGTGTTTGGGGCATACATTGAGCAATTAATGGTCTGATTGCCATGCCATGAATGAGGGGGCAAGTGGTATCCAGATGGTTCAGTGGGGTTGCCATCCTGCCATAGGACATCCCTGGGGGATAAATAGTTGTCTGTTAGTGGTATCTACCCATTCTCTGGGGTAGGCCTGTGGCATGACCACTGGGCCACAGGTCACATGGATCTGTGGTGTGCAGCCCTGGCCAGGTTCCAAATGCAAGACACTGGTACCTCAAGGCCTGGTTGATGATATCAAGCTCAAGAGAGTGTTGAATTCTGCTGACCTTCTGTATCAGCCTTTGAGACACTCAGGGTGCCTGTGTCTGAGCCTACTGGCTCCACACAATAGGGGCTGCTTTGTTGAGCATGTTATAAGGGTCACTTGACCTCCCTTGGCTCCTGCTCCCCAGTGAGGTGACTTTTGCAGGTACTCAGCCCTTGTGAACAAGGGTGAGGGCTGAGTGTGGTGTGGGAATGTGCAGCCAGGATGCCTACCCCACGAAGCCCAAGCAGGAGCAGACACAAGGTCAAGGGGGCTCTGTATGAGAGGCCCCAAGCCTCCAGCCCTGCTCATGGGTCAGTGGCCAGCAGGGTTTGGGGGCAGGCTTGTGGTGGTGTGGAGTGCCCAGGCTGGCCCTTAAAACTCACCTGAGCCCTACTGCCGGGGTGCCACGTCCAATACAGGCTTCTGGACACCAAAGGCAGTAATGAAGATATTGACCACAACAATGATGAAAACCAGGCCGGTGGCCAGGTTGTTGAGGAAGTCCAGCTTGGCGTGCTTGGCTGGGTTGTTGAGGTCGTACCTGACTGTGGGAGAGAAGGTATGGACACTGCCCAGGCTGCCTACACTGGGTCCAGCACTGGGTCTGATAATGCTGCAGGGCCCACTCTGTCCATCAGGGAGACATGCCTGCTCTAATGCCCTACTGACAGTGGGCATGGCCTGTGGCATTGGTTGGATGGGAGCTCAGAGGGGCTTGGCATCTGTGGACACAGAGTAGGAGGCACCAACCAAGGGCCCAGGTTTGGATTTCAAGGCACAATGTGCTGAGCACACAGAGACAAGCACGTTTAATCAGTGTCTTGTATGTGGTGACCTAGCAATCCTCACATTTACCCAAGGCCCTGTCTTTAGGTCCACTTTATAGGCAGGGAAACCAAGGTCAATAGGTAAAGTGACCTAGGTTGAGGTTGCACAGCCAGGAGGAGGTCAAGGCAACCCTGGAGACCTTGCTGCTCCTAGCCCTGACCTTCAACTGGGGGGACAGGGATCCTGGGAGCACCATCTAGTATCTGTAGACCATTGTAAGAATTAGACACACAGGTGGTAGGCACTCAATACATGTCAACTCTCAGTGTGTTTATGATATTTTTCTGCATTCTCAGCTTGGGGGGTTAGAAGGACAGAGCCATGGAGGGCTTTCTGGGGGCTACATCCTGGACTTCATGGCCAAGTGAAGAATCCCACCCCACCTTGTGCAGTTCTATGAGGGCTCCATGCTCAGAGGGTGTCAGGTGGTAAGCACCCTATCCCAGGAGGTATGCAAACAGAACCAGCCAGGCATGGGGCAGAGCTGCAGGGCCCTCTCAGCACCAGCACCTGTCTAGGCACATACCCAGGAAGATGAGCAGCACGCCCACGCAGATTTGTAGCACAAGGGAGATGGAGATGAGTACCACCAGAGGGACAAAGAAGGCGAAGCTGGGGCCCTGGTCGATGACAGCTTTCAACTGAGAGGCATTGGCCATCAGCAGCGCGATGTCCAGCATGCTTTCTGCTGCACTCTTCTTGTTGGCATAATGGTTCACGTTGATAGGCTGGCTCCTGCCCCAGCGGGGTGGCTGTGGGGAGGGGGCAGTCAGCTGGTTGGCCACAGGGGGCAAGCAGGTGCTGCAGGCCTGAGCACATCCCAGGTCCCCACCCAGATCTCCCGGAATGGGCAGGAAAGTGGAGGCTGATGGCCTGCAGGTGTGGGCCCAGGTGAGGCTTGAGAGGGAAGTGCTTATTAACAGAACAAGAGGCCCAGAGAAGGCTGTGCAGCCCCTGCAAGACCCTCCCTAGAAATCAAGTCCTGGGAGAGAAAGGAAACATAAATACAACCTAAGCACACACTCTGATTTCGGACTGGAAAGTGCCACCAGTGACTGCCTGCCACAGTGTGGTTTGGCAACTTTCTCTGGATACCCCTGCCCTTGATGCCCTGTGTACCATCTCCTCCAGGTCTGGGTAGGTGGTTGATGCCAGGGCAAAAGTGACTTTTGGGGTGGGAATCCCTGCACATTCGCCCCACTGTGAAACAAGTGTTCTCTGCCCAAATCACCTCCCAGGTGAGCAGGGCACACAGCAGAAACTCAATAGATTCCTTGGCATTCTATGCTGCAGTTGAACTTAGATCTTCCTTAATTTTTATTTTAAAAATTGTAAACCACTTTATTGAGATGTGGTTGACAGAAAAGCTATACATACTTAATGTGGACAACTTGAAGAATTTGGAGGAAATTGTACATGTGCGATGCATCCAGGCCCTCTACATGTCAGTTCCTGCCCCCTTTATTTACTCAGATTTGTGATAAGACCCCTTCACTGAGACCACCCTTACAGTGCAGCACTGATGAGAGACACATGCCAAAAGAGGAGCTCCTGCACAAGTTTTGCCCTCATGTGTAAGGCCATAAAACAATATGAATCCTGACCCCTCCTCCCACACTTCTGCCTGGGAACACCCCTGCCTCAGGGAAGGTTTCCTGTCACTTCCAAGTACCTTCCTAGTCAGCCCATCTCAAAGTGAACTCGAACTGCCCCAGACTGAGACCCTCCCCACCCTCCCAGGGCAAATTCATGCCCCTGGGTCTGGCTCTTTGTCCACAGGAGCCCCAGAGATGTCAGGCTGGAACAGTGGCCTCCTGGGGGTCAGCAGGTGGCCTCCTGAGGCCACCAAGGTGATCCTGTTTCTATACTCATAAAAGATGGGGACTGGGAGGTGGATGTTAGGAGGGGCCACATGGTGCTCAGTCCACGTTCACTTTCTGCAGCTGGAAATTTCACCCTGGAAAATATAGTCTTACAGAAGGGTGGGCCTCAGTTTTACAGTGTGTCTAAGTTTAAATTTAATCTAGAATAACATGCCTGGGGGGAAGGGAAGATAGGCACACAGAACTCAGGTGGTTCTGCTACCTGCTCCACTTTCTCTCATGTGAGTGGCTCTGAAGTACCAAATCCACTTGGTTTAAAATTTTAGACCCAAAGGCGGGCAGAGAAGGCTGCCTCTGTAGACCCAGGCCCTGGCCCAGCTCTCTCAGATGTTCCACACACAGCTAAACACCAATGGATCTCCCTTTGTCTCCCCATGCCAGGTTTCCATCTGCACTCACAGCTAGGGGGGCTGTTCCCCAGGCCTCTGCACCTCCAGGATTGCTCTCCCTACTAGAGTCTGGGCACAGTTTGCCAATGCCCATGGGCCTGTGCCCTCCCATAGCATGAGGCTGTCCTCTAGCTCCATACCCACCCATGTGTATGCTCCCCTGGCAGTGGGCGGCTGGGAGGTACTGGCCTGAATTAGGTGTGTGCTCCCATGTTTCATAAGCCAAAAGTGCCAAGGTACCTTCACTTGAAGCCACCCCAGTGCTTATTCCAGTCTCCAACCCCAGAGAAAAAGCCAGGTGCAGACTTTACAAAGGGCTCCTGCTTTCTGTTCTGTGGGCCATAGATATGCATACACGAGTTTATATATATACATTCACACATGTACACATACATAAACACATGCCCACATACATCATGTGCACAAGCAACATGTATATGCATGAATAAACATGTATACACACAAACATTTAAGCCTGTACACACATATAACAGACATATACATATGTGGACATACAAGTACTGGCATACACATCTAAATATTCATATATATATCATAGACACAGGTACACATGCATAAATAAACACACACATATATGTTCATGCCCAGGATAACTCTGGTGGCTTCTGGGCAGGAGGAAGAATTCCTTTTTATTCTGAGCTCTCTTGAACCATTTAAATATTTTATAACTATGTGGCCACATACACATTCAAATAGAGAATGACACTGTCAGTGGCAGTGTCTTCAACATGGGGAGTCTGTGCCATGCTGTCTTCTATCCTGAGAGAGGACACAGCCTACCATCTTCATCTTTCAGCTGGGTACCCTCCTCCAGGGAGACTCCCTAACCTCATACTCATTTACTGGGGGTAAACTGAAGCCCCTTGTCCAAAACCAGTAGCAAGTGATGGCTGCACTACGATTTGAACTCAGTCCCTGGGGCTCAGAATCCCTGGTGGCTAACACCATGGTCTCCTCAGGCCCCATAGAGGGGCTGGGGTTAGGGGTCACCCTGCGGGGGCTGACCACTCTTAAGTTCCCCTTGCCCAGGTTCCAGCTGCATGACATCAGGACAGCCAGCCCCCTCAAGGCCTCAGTCATCCATGTTTGCAAGGGGGTCATGGAGCACGTGCCCAAGGGGGTTGTGGGGTACTAACTGCTGCCTCAGAACCCCAGCCTACACACCCCTCTCAGTGCAGGGCACTTCCTGCCCACTTGGTCATCTGGTTCCTGTTCAACCTGCACAGTGATAAGGGCAGCACAGGCCATGGTCAGAGAGGCCCAGTCAAGGACTGGCTCATGACAGCCTGGCTGTATGGCTTTGAGAATGTGCACCCTGCCTTGCTGGCCTTGGTCTCTTCATCTGTACTTCCTGGGCTGCACTCTGTGAGGCTCAACTACCTACTGAGTTCTCTGCTAACCCTGAGAGGAAGTGTGATTTTTCCCTTTCTTCCCTTCTACAGAGTGGGAGACTGAGGCTCAGAGTCCTGCCAGGGCCACTGTGAGGGAGGGGCAGATCAGAATTCAAACCTGGCCCATCTGCCCCAAAGCCTAGGGCTGCCTAGTATGAGGCACAGCCTCACATCCACCTTGGGGAGGGGCTCTGGGCTGTTGGGGTTGGTGCGGGGAGCTCTGGGCCCTCCAAGTGACACTGCACAGGTGAATCCCAAGGAGGCTGCTGTCTTGCAAACCACATCCTGCAGGTCTGGAGCTCAGTGGCCTGGCTACCCAGCTGCCAGAAGCCACTCTGGGAACCTCCTACTAAGATTTCTGCCATGACCTTGGCAGTACAGGGAGCAAACACCCTGGTTAATGTGTTTCTTGGGCCAACAAAACTTCCCAAAATGTCAACTATGGTCCCAGGAGCTGGGCTACTGGATTTCCCCCGTAAAAAGTCTTGGAGACAGGGAGCTGACTCCATGCAGAGCTGCCCACCTTCTGTGGACAAAGGGTTTTATGGGTGCTCTTTGCAGGCAGTTTGCAGGGACCCAGGCCATTTGGCCCAAAAACATACTGCTGGGCATCCTCAGGTTGAGGGGAGGGGAATTAGGACTAGTTTTGAACACAGATCTGAGGCACCCTGGGCACCCAGTTCTGGTCACAGTTAAAGTATGCTCTGGTCCAACCCAGGCTCAAATGGGAAGAGATGGGGGCTGCCTGGGGCCCCAGCTGGCCCCAGACTGTGTGACCCAACCTGAACCTCCTGCCCCCACACCCTCGGCTCCTCTGGGAGGCCAGGCCAGGGCCAAGGCCCACTGAGGTCCTATAGACCTCAGGGGTTTGCTTACTGACTCCTACCAATCCTGCCTGACCTCCACTGTGTCATGGACCCCAAATCCTGTGTACAGTATGGAACACGGAGACTGTATGGGAATTCCCATCTGTCCTCCCAGAGTCCATTTCCATGTTTGCTGACAGAGAGACCAAGGGCCCCAACAAATCTATGAGGTTCATCAGCTGGCTTGCTAGGAGCTAGGTGGGGCTGCTACTGGCACCTCCCTCTATCATTCCAGCATCTCACCACACAATAGGCCTGAGGGTGATTGCCCTGTGCCTCAGTTTCCTCACATCTGTAAACTGAGCTGACAGGAAACTGAGGGAGGGGCTCAAGAGACCTGGGGGCTGGTCAGAGCACAGCTGGCTGCGACAGGGCCAGACAGTCCTCCTTGCCACCCAACCCTCATAGCTTTGAAAGACTGTCTTCCAAATGAACTACACCAGTTAATTAAATAACTCCATAAAACAAACCTATAACAAAGAAGAAAAAGAACAAGCCTGGGGAATAGGGCTGTGTGAGCCAAATGGCACTGGGGGGCCCTAGGTGTCCAGTTCCAGCTGCTGGCACCTTGAAGCCCCTCTTGCATAGGGAACCTCCACCTTGGGCTCAGTTACCACCAGGTAACTGAGGAGGAGGCTCTGGTGTCCTTCCTCCAAGGTGGGAACTGAGAACAAACTGGCTCTGGCAGGGACTGAGTGTCCCTTGTCTGACCCACCAGGGCTGGAGCTGCCATTGTGCCCACTTCACAGGCTGTGTGAAGGCACCCGCCTGGGGCCACACAGGCCCACACCCAGGGAACTGTCCCCATTTGGCCAGCCAAGAAGTCTCCTGCTCCTTGCAGGAAGTTTGGTGGGGGGTGGGGATGGGGGGTATTTCCTGTGGCAACTAGGCTATGGGCTGGGCACACTCACTTCCTGTGGGCTCAGCACTGACAGTCAGTGACCCTGTGGCCACATAAAAATCACCTTTTAGAACTTGGCCAGGACCCTGTCAGCCTGGGGATCTGCTGGAAAAGCAGAAATGAGAAGAGCAAAGTTCCCCCAACAGCTCAGGCTGTGCATGGCCCAGATGTGGCCTCTGGAGCCTTGTTCCTACACGGTCCCACCACCTCCCTGCTTGTGTCCTCAGCTGGCCACAATCCCAGCATCTGCTGCAGGGTCCAACAGAGCTACTCCCAAACCAAGCCACCTGGGGCATGACACAGCCATAAGCCACTTTCACAATAAAATTAACACCATTCCCCTGCCAGCAGCAACAGTGAGTTGACTTAATAAAGACGCCAACTCACTCCCAGGGCGGACCCTGGGCAGATGGGCCTACATAGGGGCCATGGGAGCTTCGGAACATAGAGAATGACATCTGTGGATCTCCCCACTGCCTAGTCCCAGAGGGGCTTGTCTGACCATAGGTTAGTCATGTGATTGCTCTGTATGCCAGGCCACCTGGGGAGGTGAGCCAGAACCTCCCCACTTCACAGAAGAGAAAACTGAGGCTGGATTGGGTCTGCACTTGCCCATAGTTGCACGGTAAGGCAAGGACTTCCACTTCGTCTTCCCATGGTCAGGGGCACACTGGGGACACAGCTTACCCAACCCACCATCCAGGATCCCCTGAAGACACCCTGGTTGATCCTCCTAGCAAACCTTTCTTCCCACCCCCACCCCTGCAAGCCAGGTGCCTGAGGCTCAGATTCTGGCAGGGCCACATGGAGAGAAGACCTAAGAATAGCCAGGAGAGATGTAGGGTAGGGCCATACACATCCAGGGATCTCCCTGATGAAGGCACTGCCAGGCATCATGTGGCAGGTGGGGATGTTAATGACACAGTGTGACTGGCTAGTTGTGTCACTTCACACATAGCTCCCATAGTCCTCTTAATGATTTCTGAGGGATGCACTGCTACCACCCCATTTCATGGATGAGAAACTGAGGCACAGTGTGATGTGCCTTGAACACAGGCAGGTCCTAGAGGTGGGAAGGGAAGGGAAGAGGCTGGGGCACAGTGATGGGGGTGGGGGGCCTGCTAAGCTGAGTGGCCTTGAGGCTGGCCATCCCTACAGGAGCCTCCCTGCCTGTGACTAAAGACTGCGGGACAAATGTGTTTACTCTCACACAGCCTCCCAGCCTGGCCTGAACTCCTATCACACTCTTATCACACCTCCTTTCTATCCCCAATGTGCTGGGTGGCCCAGCCTCTGGGCCTTTCTCTCTTAGCTCCCTCTGTCTGAGATGCCCTTCCCCATGTGGTGGAAGGTCATGCCTGCACCCCACTCCAGTCCTCCAAGGCCCAGTGCTGATGTTACATTCCCACTACTGTCACGCCCAGCCCCTGGGAGTTCACAACTTTGGCAGAGGCTTCTCTGTCTGCTCTGCTTGCAGGTTGCAATGTCTCTTCCTCCCAGCCCCCCATCCCATCCCAGAGCCAATGCAGTGCTCCCTGGAGGTGAGCAGAGCAGGTTTAGAGTGAAGGGTGTAGCCAAACCTGGGAGGTTAACAGGATCCCTCCTTTTCAAACCTACTTCCAACTAACCTGCCCTGTTTGTTACCTGACCTGCTCCCCCCACTCCCTGAAGTCAGGCAGTGGTCATTTGTTCTTCCTTTTCAGACCATGGACAGAAGGCCCAGTGAGGGGAAGCAGCTTCTCCAAGCACACTCAGCCCTCTGCTCCAGTGTTCACATGTCAGTTCAGGGCCACATGTGGGCTCCTCTCAGTCCTCAGTTTACTCTTCTTTAACCCAGAACAAACATCCTGGGCCATCCCAGGGCTGTCAGGCTTTACTAAAGAGCCAGCAAGGTGGCTGGGGCCCTGGAATGATTTACTATGAAGAATGGAGACGATTATTGTATGGGTCCAGGGGTTCACGGGAGGGTTATTCAAGCCATCTGGGACCTTGCTTGCCCCACATCAGACTCCCCCTGCCCCCAACCGCAACATAGCCTGTCTAGTTACTCACACTTGGGCATTGTCATCTCTGCCCCAGTCAGGTTCACACTGAAGAGACACCACTGGCCCTGCCCCCATCCCCAGGGGGTCAGAAACTGAAAGAATGTCCAAAGTCAACCAACCAGAGGGCTGTGTCCAGGACTGCTTCACAAGCAGGGACTGGGCAAGTGCTAGGCCTCTGAAGTGGCAGACCACTGCTCAGGTCCCGCCCAGCAGCGGGATGGGACCCTGTGGCGGGAAGGCACTGGCTCTAATGCGGGGGCAGGGCCACTGCCAGTGTTTGCCTGGTGCCCACCGTACTCTTTGATCGACAGGGCAGACGATAACAGGTTGCAGGGGGCTGCGGAAGGGGAAAGGGGTGGGGCCACAGTGGCCCCAAGTTCCCTATCAAGGCACGCACCAGACTGAGGTCGCCGTGGACACCCTGGGTGACGTAACTGTCTGCCCGCTGCTGGCCTAGGGCCCGGAGGCTAGGGTACTCCCTGCCCACCCAGTGGGAGGAGATAGGGCGACTGGAAGTTACAGGTGGTGCGGGGGCGGGGAAGACCGGGTGTTAGGGAGGTGTGAGCACCACCTGGCTCGGCCTAGCTGCCAGGCCACCAACGCCCCTACCCCGCGTTCCAGCTCACTAGCCCGAGTGGTTGGAGCCGGGGCCACCATTCGGGCCCCTGAGGGTGCCGGTGAGGCGCAGGACGCACCGGGCGCGGCGACCCCCACCAACACACAGCGCGTAAGCAGCGCGCAGCTGGCCATAGCCCATTCGTGCCCGGGAGCCTCGGGCGCGAAGCCCATAGAGGTAGAGGGTGGGCATCCGCCACGATCGCATAGCGGTGAGGGCACAGGGGCTTACCGAGGCGTCCGGGGATCGGGGCGATTCTGGGCGCAGGTCGCCGTTGAGCTCGTACTCCTCGGGGACCGAGTCCATGGTGCGGCCTCCGGGACCGCCTCGCTCCAAGACACAACGCTACCCGTTCCTCCGCGCGGGTACCCGGGTACGCGCCCGTCCCGGGACCGCGCCCGCCCAGGTCCTCCCCGGGACCGCCCCGGACTGCCCCGGACCGCCTTAGTCCGTCCCAGCTCCCCAGACCCAGCGCTGTAGTCCTAGGCTCCTCCCCCAGCCCCGAGTGCCCAGGCCCTGGAGGCCCCAGTTCGGATACGCCGACTCCATTCCCACTTAGTGAGAACTCCAGTCTGCGTCCTGGCTCCTCAGGCTTTGGCTTCAGGTGGTCGCGGGGGAGGCACGTCCTCCACCACGTTCCCCATCACGGACACTTTTGAGCCATGAAATGAGGCCAATATCCTGGCCACTTTGCAAACTGCCAGGAGCCCCATGAAGGAAAGCGTGCTGGTGACACTGCCGCTGCAAACCTTGGGGGTCCGCCAGACACACCTTGCGTCAAAGAGCCCGTCTTTGCTCCGTGACTCAGCCTCCAGCCTCCAAGCCCTGACCTTCCTATCCAGGAAACTGGGCACGAAGGCTTCCCGCACGCTCGCCTCCGCCCAATGGAACAGCCTCGGTGTCCCCACGCGGGAGGCAGTACCCCTTTGCTGGAGTGGCACTCTCTGCCTGTCCTTGGAGTGGGGGCAGCCAGAACCATTGGCTCTTCCAGCCCTAGCTCATCTTTCCCAGAGGTTGGGCCTCCAAGGCGTGAGGGGCGGGAGGGGCCCGCGCATTTTCTCCTAGGGCTGGTACTCCTCTCCCAGGAGGTCCAAGGTGGGGGGCACTGTGTCCTGTCCTGACCCTGACTGGGCCAGGAACAGCTGCTTTTGACCCTTCCAGAATGAAGCCCTGGACTTCTGTCTTCTCCCACCCTATCTGCCGTTGTCTGTACTAAAGCCCGCCCCCGCCTCCCCACCGCCTCCGGCACCGTGTGCCTTGAGCAGATCCGCCCAGCCGCCCTGGGGAGGTGTTATGGTTCCTCTCCGGCCTGCTGGACTCTGACTCTGAACCACTGCCAGTAGCTGTGTGGCCTCAGGCAGGTGGCTGGACCTCTCTGTGGATCAGTTTCCCCATCTGTGAGAGGGGAATGTGGTACTCTTAGCACAAGGCCATAAACTGCAGCCGTGCCAAATCAGCAAGTTAGATCCTCTGAGCCCCAGCCCAACTGCTATTGGGGGCGCATTCATTCACCCTCTTATCATGGAATGCCTGCTATACCCAGGCCCTGTTCTAGCCTGGTGATGCAACAAGGAAGTTGGAACTGTGCTTGTGGGGCAGAGGAGCGGTGGTGTGAGGTAGCACTGCTGGGTCCACGTGCATCAATTCGCTTTCCCTGGGAAGCAGGTGATCCCTACTCACTTGACAGGGGAGGAAACCAAGGCACAGCTGGGGATAGGCCCAGGAGGCCAAGCTCAGAATTCCTAGGCAGGTTGTGTGGCTAAATAGTGGGCACTTCCCCCTGTGGTCTGCCTGGTCCACAGGCAGGCACCTGTGGGTGCTGGAACCCAGTGCTGGCCTTGCCCATGCATGATTGCTCTCCACATTCCAGGCTGTGAATTTTCATCTCCCCCTTTCTCTCCCTCACTATTTCCTTCCCTGCACTCTCTCTAAAAATAAATGAATAAAATCTTTTAGAAAAATAAAAGGAAAATATGACTAAATAACTTAAAATTTTTTAATTTATTGAGGGTTGTTTTTTCTCCTAATACAAGATTTGCCTTAGAAAGTTTTCCATGTGAAATAGAGAAAAAATATGTACATTGCATTTTTAAATGCAATGGTCTATAAATATCTGTCAAGGATACCTGTTTTGCAGTTAGTCTAGTTTTATGTTTTTAATTGTCAAAAACACAGTGTTTTAAAATAAGATTATTCTACTTCCGGCCAAGATGGAGGCATAGGTAGACACACTGTGCCTCCTTGCACAACCGAGATAGGTACAACAATTTGGAAATAGAATAACAACCAGAACTGACAGAAAATTGAACTGTATGGAAGTCAGACAACCAAGAAGTTCAAATAGACATGTTCATTCAGACCAGTAGGCAGGGTGGAGTCCGGCAGCTGGGCAGAGTGGCGTCACAACACAAAGAGGCATGGGACCGGGCACGTAAAGCACTGTGGGCGCGCAAGACCGCAGCGGGTAGACCCTGGGCGCTTAGGTAGCGGCTGGCAGACCCTGGGTGCAGGGTGGCAATTGGCAGACCCAGCAAGGTGGCAATTGTGAAGTGAGGCACTGCGTGCAACCCAGGGTCCCAGTGCCAGGAAATAGTGCCTTGGGGCACTGACTGAAAACACCTGTGGGGGTTGAGGCGCAGGGAGAGACTCCTGGCCTCACAGGAGAGTTTGTTGGAGAGACCCACAGGGTCCTAGAATGTGCACAAGCCCACCCACACAGGTATTAACACCAGAAAGGCCCAGTTTGCTTGGGGGAAGTGGTGGAAGGGACTGAAGTCCTTCAGAGATCAGAGCAAGCGCCATTGTTCCCTCTTGGACCCTCCTGCCTGCATACAGTGTCACAACGCAGCCACTGGATTGTCCCACCCTGGTGAACACCTCTGCCCCTCACACGTAATGGGAGCAACAAGACAAAAAAAAAAAATGGCCCAAACAAAAGAACAGATTAAAGCTCCACAGCAAATAACAACTAAGCGACAAAGAGACAGCCAGCCTATCAGATGCACAGTTCAAAGTACTGGTGATCAGGATGCTCACAGAACTGGTTGAATTTGGTCGCAAATTAGATGAAAAAAAAAATGAAGGCTATGCTAAGTGAATGAAGGAAAATGCACAGGGAACCAATAGTGATGGGAAGGAAACTGGGTCTCACATCAATGGAGTGCACCAGAGGAAGAAACAACCAACCAAACAGAAAAGAATGAAGAAACAAGAATTTAAAAAAATGAAGAGAGGCTTAGGAACCTCTAGGACATCTTTAAATATTCCAACATCTGAATTATAGGGGTACCAGAAGGGGAAGAGGAAGAGCAACAAGTGGAAAAGTTATTTGAACAAATAATAAAGAACTTCCCCAATCTGGCAAAGGAAATGGAATTCCAAGAAGTCCAGAAAGCTCAGAGAGTCCCAAAAAGGTGGACCCAAGGAGGAACATGCCAAGGCACATCATAATTACATTAGCCAAGATTAAAATGAAGGAGAGAATCCTAGAAGCAGCAAGAGATAAGGAGACAGTAACTTACAAAGGAGTTCCCATCAGACCGTCAGCTGATTTCTCAAAAGAGAACTTGCAGGCAAGAAGGGGCTGGAAAGAAGTATTTGAAGTTATGAAAGGCAAGGACCTACATTCAAGATTGCTCTATCCAGCAAAGCCTTCATTAGAATGGAAGGGCAGATCAAGTGCTTCTCAGATAAGGTCAAGTTAAAGGAGTTCATCATCACCAAGCCCTTATTTTATGAAATGTTAAAGGGACTTATCTAAGAAAAAGAAGATAAAAAACATGTACAGTAAAATGACAGCGAACTCACAATTATTAATAACCACGCCTAAAACAAAAAGAAAAGCAAACTAAGCAAACAACTAGAACAGGAACAGAAGCACAGAAGTGGAGGTGACACGGAGGGTTAGCAACAGGGGAGTGGGAGGAGGAGAGAGGGGGAAAAGGTATGGAGAATAAGTAGCACAGATGGTAGGTAGAACATAGCCAGGGGGAGGGCAAGAGTAGTATGGGGAATGTAGAAGCTAAAGAATTTATGACACATGGACATGAACTAAAGGGGGGAATGTGGGTGGGAGAGGGTGTGAAGGGTGGAGGCGAATGAAAGGGGGGGTAATGGGACAACTGTAATAGCATAATCAATAAAATATATTTAAAAATAAGATTATTCTTCTTTAATCATCTTGTACCTTCAGTTTTAAATGCAATGGTTTATAAATATCTATCAAGGATACCTGTTTTGCAGTTAGTCTAATTTTTAAAAATTGTTTAAAACACCATGTTTTAATATAAGCTTATTCTTTAATCATCAAATATCACATTTAATTCTCCAAAGGAACCCATGAAATGAATGCTATTTTACCTCAGCATTACAGACAAGGAAAGTAAAACGCATTTTAACTACTTTAAATTCACAACACCTTAATACCATTTCTTCTTTATTTTTTTTTTATTTTTGCCATTTCTAATTTTCATCCAGGAACTGTTTCCCCAGCCATCCATTGCATATAATAATACAGTGAGGAAGTTTAAATAGATTAGCAAGATGGATAGTAAAGAGAATAGGTGCCTCTAGCAAGGGGCTCTTAGCAGTAATTTTACAATGTGCTCTGTGAGTCTGAAGTTCACAGAGTCTAGCCACAGGTTGTCTGTATGGCACAGGATGAAGATGATACAGTTGATCATGCAAAGGCATAATAATAGGCTAGCAGTTGAAGTGTAAAAAAATAAAAAAACAAGTTTAGAAAGGATTTGGACCAAATTCAGGGTACTTGCAGGTCCTTCTCACCCATAATGCCATAATCTCCTCCTCAGGACATGGACTGTAAAAATGGGAGGTGCTTTCTCTGGATTGAAAGGTCACTAACCTATATCTATTGTCTTATGATCTTTCACTCAAGTCCACATTTGGAAAATGCCTCCACATACAAAGAATGCTAAGAAAATACCACATATGACATATATGGAGGAGACATCAAGTGATGTGTATTTTGACTGCCTGATCCTCTGACCCAAATTAAAGATCAATAGTTGTCTCTGCAATTTTTTTTTTTACTGAGTTATGGTGTGTGTTTCAGGGTGGGCTTGCTTGAATGAGGTATATAAGATACAGAGTTGTAGGAGTGAACTGCATCCAAAATGACACCAAATATGAGTGGGCTTGGGGATTTTCAGCTGCCCCTCAAAATCCCTAATCAGGCCACACCGAAACCAAAAACTGGGCTAGATAAATGGCATCTGAAACTCTTTGGCAGTTTGCTTTCTAGGTATTTTTGTCCACCTTTGGAAGGCCACAGGCAAGTGAAGATGGAGGCAGAAGGCCTGTTATGAGCGAGTGAAAATTTATAAAGATCAACAAGCACAGCAGGTTCAGCAATATATTCTGTGAAACCAAGTACCAGGTAAACACTAGCCATGGCTGATCCAATACATCCATCCAAACTCATATAAAATATATTTTCTAACAACTTTCACAGAAGCAAACTGAAGTTCAGAGAGACGAGGGGTTAGCCCCAAGATACATCCTAGAAATGGGCATGTGACATGGAGTTGGCCAGTCCTTACTTAGTGAAAAACTGGCCCAGATTATTTTGGGTGCTGTTGAATGTCAGAAGGAGAAAAGGTAGATAGTCATGTAAACGAAGGTCCTACATGTGAAGTTTAGTACTGTGGACACTGTGGGCACTTCAGCATTATGCCTTCCACAGAGACCTCAATGTGCAAGCCTCATCCAGGGACAAACTGATGTCATCCTCACAATAAATGATACAAAAAGGGACACAATGTCAGACATATTACATCTAACAAGAAGAAGTATACACTTCCAGAGGTACCTAGGAATACTCAGCACTTCAGAGATGTTTTTGCAGGGACAGGTGTGCACGAGATGAAAAATCTCTAAGCTGTAAATGTATAATTTGAGTTTAATGGTGAGGAAAATAATTCAATTAATATTTTCAAGGCATTTTGTTAGCTGAGGAATAACTGCCCCCCTTTATGGGTAATCTGTATTAAGAACATTGTCTCAGTGAGTCTGACACCAACAACCTGATTATAAAAATAAGCATAGGAGACCACTGTAGTTGAACAACAATAAAGAAATGAATCAAATAACAGAAAAAAGTAAATAAATAAAGATTGCAATAAAAAAGAAAGTCTTAGAGATTATTAATAAGGAAAGAAAAGAGAGGCCTAAAATTTCAAATTGTCCCTCAAAGGCTTACAGGCCAGAACTACAAACCCCCTAAAGTCTGGATGAGTCACATTTTGCTTGAACTCTGTACCCTCATCTCCCTGTGAAATGGAGGGAAATATGTGCACAATACCTTTTCTTCCCAATCTGGAGACAGTGTGCAGGAACAACGCACACAATGAGAACCTTTCGGATCTCAAATGAAGATACTGAGTCCTTTTTGGTTTACTCTAAATTGAATTTTGATACTCCTATTATGAAGATTCTAAATTTCTAAAAGTGGCAAATAATTAGTTAAGGAAGAGAAATAGCACATTCCCACAAAGAATCAGTATGATGGACTTAGGATGGAAGAAATCTGTTTTGCTGGTAAAACAGTTTACAGGTGCCTCAAAGTATCATTAAAACAACTGCTCATCAATGACCAATGGAAAAACACATTTGAGGACTAGAGCACGAGGGTGGTTCCATTTAAAAGAATGATAAATTCACAGTCTGGCTCTTTCCAATAAAGTAGCTATAATCAGAGAGAGAGAATGACAATGTGACAACACCAACCTATTCAATTTGGAATCAGGTTATAGCTATAATATATAAACATACTTCATATGACTTTCTTTCTGCAGTCCCATTTCTGAGTGAATTTATTGAGATAAATAAATTTATTGTTGTATGACACCAGCCTTCCTATGTACAACCATCCTTTACATGACTACCTACCTGCTCACTTATCTGGCATAACACCAAACAGCACATTTGGACCTGTTTTTCAGAAAGTGGGCACTAGGTCATCCCCTTGGCTCAAGGTGACTCTGCCAACATCTAGTTTGTGTCATGGGAGTATCCCCTCATCTGTATGAGACTCAGTTTGCATCTCTGAAAAGTGGTTTGTATAAAATAAACCTTGTGTAATTTTACATGGATTAAATGGATTAGTCATGGCAGATTTCCCTGCAGATGCTTCTTCCTGCAGAATATGCAGCTGGCTCAGCTGTGGTTGTTGTATTTCATGAATTTTTACTTTTTGTAAAAATCATTTATTTTTTCCTTATTTACCTGTGGATATTATGAATTTTAAAAAGTACATGAAAAGCAACCTTTAAAGAGCTTGTGATGCCATTTATGGGGTTCTGGTTTGTGTTTTGGGGTGCCCAGATTAAGTATTCATGAAGGCAGCAAAAATCCCAAGGCCCACTCAGATATTTCATATGATTTTGAATACACTTCATTCATAAAACTATACATTATACACCTGCTAATGCAGACACATTCTGAGGCAACTTGCAACACTAGTGTAGGAGGCAGAACAAGATCCGTTAATCTCAGTTTTAGTAGGAGAGTCAGACCGTTGTAGAAGACATTATTTGAAATCTCTTGCCATAGGTCACTTATGGTATTTTCATAACCTTTGTTGCATCTGGTGGGAATTTTCAAATGGTGACTGGAGGGATGGATCAGGATGGATCACAGCACCACATACAAAGGGAGTGATTTTTGTGTCCAGAATGAAAACCTCATGTTTCCATAGAACATAGGTTTAATTGAAGAGCATTAGTTTGTCGGTGAAGGAGGCATGGCAGAATCCTACATTTGTTCTAAGTCCATCCTGATTTATGTCTTCTTCTATTTCATCCCACTTCAGGTGCTGGCCCTGCTCTGGTGTCCATCACCTATACCTTCACCATCATTGTTTTGTGCCATAAAAGGACATGCAGCCAGACCCTGTAAAGTCAAGTTCCACAGAGTGACTTGTGCAAAACCTGGTTAGAACCACTGTCAAGAAAGCCCATTTCTTTTTCCAGGTTTATCCAAACTCTCCTCAAGTTTTTTTTTTTTTTTTTCTATACTGATGGCGGATATGAAGAGCTAAAAAGGTACATAGTTCCAAGTCTAAAATTTTGGAACTGCCAGAGATAGATGGTCATTTTAATGTATAAAACTTACCTTTTGTGTTTTTTATCTGAAATACTGAGATTAAAATGGACTTGACTGGAAATGTTCTTGTGATAATAAACGTGGAATGAAATTTTTAAAGAGCAGTAATTTTCAATTATAATGCTATATATTAATAAATTAATTATAAATAATGGTCTTAACTGCCACATTAAAACACTTGACATCATAAATATTTATAAAGGATTTTGTTGCCCTAGCCAGTGTGGCTCAGAGAATTGAGCGTCGGCCTGTGAACTGAAAGGTCGCTGGCACATGTCTGGGTTGCATGCCAATTCCCCTTTGGGGAGCACTTGAAAGGCAACCAATCAATGTTTCTCTCAGACATTTATGTTGCTCACCCTTTCTTTCTCCCTCCTTTGCCCTCTGTCCAAAGGTAAATAAATAAAATCTTTTTTTAAAAAAAGTCTTTTATTACTATGAGAATCACTGTGCAAATTTTATTGCCGCCCAAAATAAAGCACCTCAAAACACCTTGCATTTGACTTTTAATATAACAGCTTTTAATTTGCATTTCTCTAATGATTAGTGACATTGAAAATCTTAAGTCTATTAACCTTTTATACTCTCTTTGGAGAAGCATCTATTCAGGTTCTTTTTCTTTTTTTTTAAGTTGGATTGCTTGTTTTGTGGTGTTGATTTCCTATGTCCTTTATAAATTTTGGATTTTGGATATCCTTATCAGATATAGTGGCAAATTCCATTATTTTCCCTTTCCAGCCACGTTGATGTGATTGTGGGCCAATCTACACAGTCACCTTATGGATACAACAGTCACTGAGGGAATAGAGGATAAAGAGTGAGGGATGGCAAAGCTAGCTGGCCTTCCTACCTCCCTCAGAGGCGTCACATTTCTCTCTGAGAGACTCTAAATTATTTCTCATCAAAGCATCTGGTGATTTGTTACACATCCAGCTGTTCCCATTTTTTTGGTGGATTCTTTGCCCAGACAGAATGAGAATAAGTTCAAATTGCCATCTGACTGTTAACTTGGTCTACACCCACATGCCAAGGAAGTGATCCCAAGAGACAGACAAGATATGTGAGGTTGGGGACCATAGCACAGTGGTAGGGAAGTGTTATAGAAGGATTCCCCCAAAATGTGGTCCTAGTACCTTCTCATTGCTTTACACCCAAAGTCAGTGTGACAATATCCTCATACACTATCTCCAGTGTTATTCTATAGTTTTTAAAGCAGTTTGAAGAGAAAATGTACTAATTATTATTTAAATATTTGGTAGACTTCACCTATAAACCATCTGGTCTGGGGATTTTGTTTTTTGGGAGTTTTGCTTACAGCTTCACTTTCTCATTGAGCCTTGGAGGCTGCATGTTATTGAGGAAACTCCATTTTATCTAGATTGCCAAATGTGTTCATATGTAATTGTTCATAAAGTTTTTTTCATGATTTTTTAAACCTGTGGCATCATTTGAGATTTTCCTTTTCAGTTATATATATATATTTTATTGATTATGATATTGCAGTTGTCCCATTTTTTTTGTCCTTATTATTCCCCTCCACCCTCTACCCCACCTCCCACCAGTATTCCCCCACCTTAGATCATGTCCATGGGTCATACATGTAAGTTCTCTGGCTTCTCCTTTTCCTATACTATTTTTAACCTCTCCCTATTTTGTACCTACAATTTATGCTTCTTATTCCCTGTACCTTTACCCCCATTCTGCCACCCACCCACCCCCTACTGATAACTCTCAATATGATCTCCATTCCTGTGAATTCAGTTCTCTTCTATTTGTTTCCTTAGTTCATTGTTTTTGTTTTGTTTTTAGGTTCTGTTGTTGCTACTTGTGAGTTTATCAGTTTACTGTGCATATTTTTAATCTTTTTCTTAGTTAAGTCCCTTTACCATTTCATATAATAAGGATGTGGTGATGTTGAACTGCTTTAACTTGACCTTTTCTGGGCAGTGCTTCATCTGCCATCCCATTCTGAATGATAGCTTTGCTGGATAGAGTAATCTAGCTTGTGGGTCCTTGACTTTCATGAATTTGAATACTTCTTTCCAGCCCCTTCTTGCCTGTATAATTTCTTTTGAGAAATCTGCTGATAGTTTTATGGGAACTCCTGCATAGGTTACTGTCTTCTTTTCTCTTTCTGCTTTTAAGATTCTCTCATTTTTGATCTTGGGTCATGTAATTATGATATGCCTTGGGGTGTGCTTCCTTGGGTCCAGATTCCTTGGGACTCTCTGAGCTTCCTGAACTTCCTGGAAGTCTATTTCCTTTGCCAGATTAGGGAAATTCTCCTTCACTATGTTTTCAAATAAATGTTCCATTTTTTGCTTTTTCTCTTCTCCTTCTGGTACCCCTATGATTTAGATGTTGGAATGTTTACAATTCTCCCAGAAGTTCCTAAGCCTCTCTTCACTTTTTTGAATTCTAGTTTCTTCATTCTGTTCTTTTTGAAAGTTTATTTCTCCCTTTTGATCCAAATCATTGATTTCAGTCCGGGTTTCCTTCCTGTCACTGTTTTTTCCCTGTGTGTTTTCCTTTATTTCACTTTGCATAGCCTTCACTTCTTCCTCTATTTTGTGCCCATAATCAACCACTTGTGTGAGCATCCTGATTACCAGTGTTTTCAACTGTGTATCTGATAGGTTGGCTATCTCTTCACCGCTTAGTTGTACTTTTTCTGGAGATTTGATTTGTTCTTTCATTCAGGTCATGTTTTTGTTTTTTTTTTTTTTCTAAGTGTGTCTGTTATGTAGTTAGCAGAGGAACCTTAGGTATTTTCCAGGGTGGGGACAACCCAGGTTACTACGTAGTGGGGCTGTATGTTGGGGAGGGGTCCGAGAGGAACCAGTGATGCTTGCCTGACTCTCAGATGCTTTCTGTCACTTCCTCTGCAACCCACAAGCAAATTGGGTCATTCTGGTGCTGATTCCTGTGTGGGTGGTTTTGTGTACATTCCAACACCCTGTGGGTCTCTCCAGTGGACTCTCCTGTGAGTCTGAGAGTTTCTCCTGGCACCACAACCCCCACAGGTTTTACCAGTTAGAGGTTTTGTGGCTTTATTTCCCCAAGCTGGACCCTGGGTTGCGTGGTATGTCTTGCTGCCCAGGTGTTCCTCCAGGTTTATCCACAAGCAAATGTGGGACTACCAGCTCTACCAGCCACCACCTCACCTGCTCCTGTACTGCAGCCAATGCCCTGCTGTGAGTTCTGTCCATTGCAACTGCCCGTCTTTGCTCCTCCACCCTGTGGGGGAGGGGCCAGAGAGGGAAAAATGTAGGTCACCTGCTGGGCTCTAGCCCACTTTCCAACCAACCCTCATGTGAGACCTCAAGTTTCTCCCACCACAACACACCCCACCATACTCCAGAGTCAATTGAATCTCAGTTTACCATTAAGCCAGACCCTCCCACATGGGTGCTGCAGCACTGTGGTTTCCATCAGCCCACTGCACACGTGCATTCTGAAGCAAGCCTCACCATGTGTTCTCTCTGTCTTCCCATCTTACCAGTCTGGTTGGTCTGGTCGACTGTTTCTTTAATTCCTTGGTTGTTGGAGTTCTATGCAGTTTGATTTTCTGACACTTCTGGTTGTTTATTGATTTTAGATTGGTTGTTATCCTCCTTTTGGTTGTGCAAGGAAGCAAAGGGTTTCTACCTACCCCTCCATCTTGGCCACAATGTGCATCTGGTTCTAAATTCTTTTTTTTAAGGTTTTATTTATTTGTTTTTATAGGGGAACAGAAGAAGAAAGAGAGGAAGAGAAACATCAGTGAACGGTTGCCTCTCATGCACCCCCTTGTGGGGACCTGACTCACAAGGCAGGAATAATTATTCTTTTATTTTAAACCTATCTGGTGTCAGGTTGCTCATGATCCCTCAGTGCTCCTTCATAGCCCCTTATTTCATTGATACTATAAGGATTTATCAGATGTTCATTGGCCACATAAAGGCTTGTCTATTCCTGTGTTATTGACTTAAATTCTTTCCCTGTAATAGACTATCTCACTAATTAAATTGTCCAGTTACCCCTTTGCTAAATCTAAAATCTAAAGTTCATGATAAGGGTATGAAAACTTGATTTACTGCAAAAGGAAGAACAATCAACATCCTTACTTGAAATTTTAAAAGTTATTATAATGTGTCTTTTTTCTCCACTGTCTCCAAGTTCAAAAATATGACATTTTGTAGATCATTTTGCTTCATGTCAGGGGCAATTCAAGCCTCAGTAGCTTCGAGGGAATGTGGAGAGATGTGTTTTAGAAGGTTGTCAGTTCTGACCTAATGAAGCTTGAACAGCCTTTCAAATCCATAAGCTTCTGTATTCTAGTTTCTATACTCAGGTTGTTTCTTGCAGACTCACTGGGACCATGCTCTTAAAACAGACTATTCCTACAGGAAGATCTGTTGTTCCTCACCTAATAAAATGTCCTGAAAGAAATAATCATATGTATTTTTTCAAGCCAGTAAACATAAATTGTACATTTATACCTCAGAACATTTTTATGTTAAAATTCTCCATTCTTCCACCCATGTCTGTAAAGAACCCAGAATTCCTGGGTGATGTTCACACCATGATCCTTTTGGTGGTTCCTAGGGATATTGCTTGCATTATGTCTCTTTTATACTTACTTAGTGTGATGATAACACAAGCTTATGTGTGAATGAAACTTGCACCTTGAGGGCTGTCCAGGAGGCATTAGAAAGAGGTGTCCTATGTCTCTGTGGTACTAACCATTCAATGTAGAATAGCTAGACTAGAATAGTCATATATGACTATCTAGCTGTTCAACTATTTAGCATTTAATACCATGCAGTATATTGTGGACCAGCTTTTCACTAGGTAATTACTGGCTTTCACCACAGCACAAGGTGACCATGTCTACCTTTAGCTTCCAGCTTGGGAATAGTCATCATCCCTTTGAGCCTCAATTTGCCTCTCTGAAAGAGGGTAGTTAAATACAATTTGTGTAATTTTTAGTGGGATTAATTGTATCAGCCATGGCCAGTGCATACCTGGTGCTTTGTTGTGCACAATATACTGCTGGAACTACGGTGGTTCTTCATATTTATAATTTTCCACTTTCTCATGAGAAGTTCTCTGCCTTTCTTTGTTGGGAACTACCCTGCCTGGTTTCAGGAGCTATAACCCCCTCATGGATAAGTCTGAGTGAGTGACCTTCGGACCATAAGCCACCAAGGAGACAAAGCTTATCTCCCTGGCAGGGATGCTGCCTCTGCCTCTTTTACTTCACCCTGCCTGGCCCCCAATGCTTGATCGGTTAGCCAATGGTGGGTAAGATTCCTCAAGGGAGGGACGACTTAAGACAGGCAACATCACACAGGAACCCCAGGGAAGGACTTGGGGGCTACAGAAAAGGGGTAATGGACCCTTGCCCCTTGGCTTTGACACAGCCTGAGTCCTCATTCTGTCTTTGAGAAGTCTCTGCTGCAGGCACTTTCTGTGACACAGCATAACTCACGGAAAAATTGCACACTATTCCAGAGCTTCAGTTTTAGTGGAAATGTAGAGAAAATAGACATCATATGGTTCTCTTTCCCATGTAGCACAGATGGTATCTTCAGAGTCTTTTATGCATCTGGAGGCATGTTCCCAACACTGCCCAGAATGATGGATCACAGGGACATTTAATGTGATTAATCTTTGACTTTAGAAAAAGGGCCTCATGTTACCACAGAGCATGTGTTGGAAAGAAAAGCCTTGCATTGTGAGTGAGGGTGTCCTAGCCAAAGTCTAGATTCTATCCAAGCCTATCTTATGGGGTGCACTGTTTTTATCCCTTTCACCATAGCTGATGGCTTTGTTCTTTTGTTCTTCACACACAAATTCTTTATTACTGGCCTGTGCCAACCAGTTTGTGAGGCAAGAGTCTCTGGAGTTCTACTCCACAAAGACGTTGTACAAAACATTATGAGAGCCCTTAGAAGAATACTCTTATTTTCCCCACACTTTCTGTGCTCTTTGAGTTTTTCCGCTACAGTTTAAAAAAGGTATTGAGGGATAATGTGGCTGGAAATTTCACCTTAGAATCTTGAAACTGCCACAGAGGACAGAAGTTGTATTTTGCCTCTTTTCTAATAATGTGATCTTAAAAAGCATTTATCTCAAAGGGCTGTTTTGAGAGTTTAATGTGGAATAAAATGGTCAAATAACAATAGTTTTATTTTAAAGTACTGAGTTTTAAAAATATTACTAAGATAATAATGGCCAGAATTGTAGGAAACTAGAATCTGCTATATATAAAAAAGGAAAATTCAAACATAATTTCTATTACCACAAACTGTATTTTCTGGGAAACTCCAAAATTGTAAACAAAATAAGTGAAGGAGCATAACTTAAAAAGAATTCCCCAGGCTTTTTTCCCATTCATATATGGATAGGCTGTAAGTCTGCCTACAAATCTTGGCTAATGTAAATCACACTGCAATAAATAGGGGTGTTACCAAACAGCATTTTGGGTTCTGCTGCCCACCGCCACTCTCCAGAGGCAAAATGTCAGAGGGAGAGGCCTCTTTTCAAAAGCAGATACTGAATCCTATCATGTCACAGCTTTAATCACTTAAGCCCATCAATTAAGGCTAAACTCTAACACCTGAGTTGTCCTAGCTTTTCCCTGTTAATTTCAATAGTTGTCTTGTTTCTATAGTGTTAACTTACAGAATAAAAAAACATAATATACAAAAACTGCACAATTCTGGAAGAATGGCAGGCTCCTGCCTCAGAACCTTTTCCTGCAGAACACTGAAAAAATAAACCTGTCACCTTCTGCCAGGACAGCATGACCCTAGGCTTTACCCCAAGTTCCTACCTATAGAAAATGGGATCCATTGGGAAATTCAGGCAGTTGCAGCACAGTCATCCAAGCCTCCTTCTAGAAGAACAGCCTGGAAGCACAAGACAGAGCGCCCCACCTCAGGAGCCAGAGAGTTCCAGTGAGTCCCGGAGTGTCCCAGTTAGAGAGAGCCAGCGTGTTTTTTTTTTTCCTCACTTGCTCTGGAAACTTTCAGTTTCTTGGACAACCCCATCCTAGACTGCCTGTCATTGTCTAGGCAAACTCCTCCTATAGCCCCCCTTTACTTCCCCAGTGATCGGAGTTATCTTAATCAGATCTAGCCATATCAAGTGCATGTATTTTTTTCTAATTAGTGTTTTGAATTTCTTCAGATACAATTCTACAAGTGGAAATGCTGGGCCATTAGGCAATTTGATTTTTAATATTTTGAAGAAACTACCTAGAGTTTTCTATGGTTTCTGCAATAATTTACATTCTCAAAATGAAGAGCATGAAGCCCTGGTTGGTGAGGCTCAGTGGACTGAGCACCAGCCTGCAAACCAAATGGTTGCTGGTTCGATTCCCAGTATTGGTACTTATCTGGGTTACCAACCACGACCCTGGTGGGGTCGCACGAGAGGCAGCCACACACTGGTGTTTCTCTCCTTCTCTTTCTCTCTCCCTGCTCCCTCTCTGAAAATAAGTAACTAAAAATCTTTTAAAAAGGCAGTATATGAAAAAATTTACACAATTCAGTATTTTTAAACCATAAAAAAGAAATCTTTGGTAGTGGCATCAATGGGCATAGGGTGTATTATGCTAATTGAAATAAGATAAAGAAAAAACCACATGGATTCATTTATAAGTATAATATAATGAACAACATAGACAAACAAGCAAAATGCAGATCACAGAAACTAAATAGAGACTGACAGATGACAGAAGAGATGGGTTTGAAAGCTCTTCATAAATAATGAAAAAAACTAGAAAGAAAAAACCTCATGGAGAAGAAATGTATGATAATCAATGAAGGGAAGGGGGTAGAATAGGCAAAAATAAGTATTGATAGAAAAAGACTTGACTTTGTATAATGAAAACACAACAATGTATACCAATAATGTTTAATAAAATTATACACTTGAAACCTTATTGATTTATTATGCCACATCACCTCTATAAATTCAATACACAATAGATAAATAAAAAATCCTCCACATGTTTCTTTGGTTCTTGTTCTGGAATTCAAAAACCAAAACCTGAGGTAAAATAGCTATCCCCAAATGTACATAGTCTTTCAAAAAAAAAAAAAACACGAAAACACAACAACTCTGGAACTCTTGAGAATGTGTTATCATCAGTGAACCCAAGTCTGAAGTCTCCAAGGTCAATTCCTACAACTCTGCCACCTTTGAGCAGGGAGGAGGCATTTCCCTTGTATCCCCACTGGGCTTCTCAGGCTAATAATTTCTGATCAGCCACAGCTGCCCTAAGTGAGAGAAGCACCAATCCTCTCAGAAACCCAGGTATTATGGATTCATGGAGGTCTTCCAGTCCCCTGGGAGTTTATTTCTTGTTTTGGGAAATAGAAACATGCATTTCTATTTCTCAAGTGTGTTTTGAGAAGGTTCACTTATCTGCCACTTGGACTTAGAAGTCTGTAGTATGGTGGCACATTGTCCAATGTTTGGTGTATGCTTATCAACAAATTAGGACTCATCCTCAGTCTAGTCTAGACACTGCCCTGAATCCACTGCTCCACATTGTCCCCTTGGTTAACCTTATTACCTCATTTTTTGGCCATATTTTGCATTTGTGGTGGGAAAATACCCCCAGATTGCAACAGTTTGTTATATATGTTTTGATTTATGTTTAATTATTATGAAACTAGTTTATACTTATATTGGGGCAGTTTCTCTGAGATCTCTCATTTGAATCCAAAACCTAAACAGTGCTTTATTTGGAAGGTAAACTACTGTCATTGCTATTTGTGTCTCCATATTTAAGCAGTAAGGGCAACATCAACAGGATCAAGATCTCTTCTTCTTTTTCAGCCTCAAATATAGAGGAGAAAATTTTAATCTATATGTTTGTTCTCTGTACTCCTTAACTGAATGTGAGTATAACTTCCACTATGGGAGGTATGCTTGTAGCCAATTAAATAAACCCATAGAATGGAAAATGCAGACTATCAAATTTCTGAATTAGAAGCACAGTCTGTGCCACAGTAGTTAATTTTTCATATTTAGGAACAGCCATCAGCAGACAGAAAACATCTCTGGATAGCTGCCAGTATATTGAATTAAGGTATTTGAGATAGAGAAGAAAAAGTATCTTTAATTATGAGCCATAGAATAAATAAAGGAGATGCCATTAAAACAACAATTATGAGGTAAGACCTGTACAAGAGAGATACTGGGGAGTGTGACTGGCTATCATTCTAATTAAACAATGTTGAGTCCACTTGTAGCTAGCTGATTACATTTGCTCTAGTTTGCTACCCATTGAAAAAGAGCATATAAAAGCTGTATATCAAAAAATCTCTAGATAAGAGTTTTGATATATCTCCCTCTGTCTCATAGCATGGGGTAAATGATATAAATCTGAATTCTTATTTCTTCTGATACTTGTGTCTTTTGGTGTTTATTTCACATTTGATTGCAGAAAGACAGCACCCAAGAGGCATAGCAGAGCAGAAGGAGCAACCTAGAGGTTTTTGGCACAAGTTTTTGATCCTTTTGTCATTTATGTTAAACAAAAGAAACAAAAAAAATGATGGTTCTTAGCAGCTTTCATCATTTTTCTCCCTTTTATTTTTCCTATGGGATTCACTCATTTTTAGCTGCAACAGCTCCTTTTATCTTCTTTATTGTTCTTGTTTTTTGGGTTCTCTAGGAAATGACATGGGCAAGAGTTCTGTTCAGGACACACAGGTTATGCAGCGAGATAATAAGTCATTTGAATCATTTGTCAACCAGAGCAGTGCTTGAAGAAGCTTCTTACTTACAGTTTTTTTTCTGACACTCAGAGAATAAAAAGGCACATCCTTACGCAGAACCAGCACTCTGGCACCACAGTTCTGGTTTTGCAAGGCTCTGTGCTCTGCATGCAATGGTGCTACAAGAGTCTATGAGTTGTCAGTGTGAAAACCGGGTACCAGATAATTCTGCCGCCAACCACACTGGGACATTATGAAGACACTGTGATGATCCTAGAAAAATTCTTCTCATCCACCTTGCTAGAGGACCAGAGAAAAGCATTTCTAAAAAAATACAGAAAGGGAAATGATACTTTAACACTACAAATAGTATCCGTCAATAAGAAAAATTTGTAGGCTCTAGTGTGCATGCTGTAAAGTTACCAAAACTTGAAATTTAAAATGAGAAAAGCATCCTTATTTCCACCTACATGCAGTTGAGTTTGTGTGATGGGGGAGGGTGTGCAAGGCCATAGTGAGGGTAAAGCTTTAGGATCCTGGAATACACATCTTGTGTTAAAGCAAGACCAAGCTGATAGGTATAGCCATCACATGAAAAAATTTTCAGCAAAAGTTTTTCATCTTCATGTGATATGTTTCCCCTTATTTCCTCAATAATTGTTGCCAAGCCCCAACCCACACAGGTTTCTGATAGCACCATAAGCCCCAAACAATAGATGCACTCTCTAAGTTCTGGATAACAAAACAAATGGATTTCTCATGACAAACATGAATTCTCATGCTGTTAACAATGATTGTGTTGCTAGACAATTTCCAGGACTGTAGACAAAGCAAGGAAACAAGAACAGCTTAGAAAACTCTGGTTTTGCTGTGGACTTTTGGGGCAAAGCTTTTATTACAAACTATTAATACATCTAAAAAATTCCTGGACAATCATAATTGGATAATCCTCCCCCACCCACTAAACTCAAATTATACATTTAAAAGTCAATCTTTTTTAACCTTGTGTCCAACCAGTCCCTCACACATGTTCTGAAAGCCTGTCAGTTTTGGGGTGAGCTCAAGATGCTAATTCTTTGGTGGTTCATGGTGATGTTGCTTGCAATAGATTCCTCCCTGTTTCACTGAGTGTGAAAATTACAAGTGCTTGTCCCTAAGGTGGGTTCTCACCTCCAGGGTCCACCAGAAGTGTTCCATATTGTCTATGGAACTGAATTTCCATGTGGAACTATTTACATGACTAGCTAGTTAATCACCTATATAGCATTCAATACCATTCAACATATCCTAGTGCAATGTTTTACTAGATGAACACCAGACACCTTCTCAACAAAAACTGACTCTGCTCACCTCCAGAGTGTGTGTTGGGAATATCCCCTCATCACCATGGGCTTTAATTGGCTCATATGAAAAGGAGATATAGTAAATAAATCTAGTATCACACCAACTATGACAGGTTACTTCTCTGGTGTCTAGTTCTCCAGAAGATACAATTGGACCTGCTGTTGCTGTGCAGGTCCATGTATTTCTACTCACACTTAGAAAGCCATAAGTCTATTTCTTCACAGGCCTGTTGACATTCTGAGTCTGGAAATGCACATTGAAAGCAACCTGTCATGTATTTTCAGATGTCACCCATGGGGTCCTCTTTCTTGTCCTATATGTGTGGCCAAATTAGGAATCTCTGAAAGTGGCCATGAAGCTCTAGGCCAAGTCATATATTTGGGATAAAGTTGGGTTAATTCCTCTTGCAGGAATGCATATGATACACCTGCTCTCCAGGTATGTTGAGACTCATTTAGCATAACTCAGTGAAACAAGTGGACACAACCCTGGTCTTTAGTTTTGGTCAAAGTGTCAGTCACCTTAGACATTATTGAAGTCTCCTTTTTATATGTCACAAATGGTATTCTCATAGCCTTCTGTGCATCTGGATGCATTTCCAAATGCTGACCAGAAAGATGGGTCACAAGACCATGAACAAAATTAATTGATTTTGTATCCATAATAAACTCTTCATATGTCTATAGAAGCTAGCTTGGGAAAGAGTATATCAGTATACATGAGAAAGGCCTGGCATAACTCTGCACTTGATCTGAGCCATTCTGAAGGTGTGTCCTCTTCTTTCCCACCAAAGCAGTTAGCCTAGCTACTGCCCTTTACCCTCACATTTACCATCACTGACCTGCGCCATACAGAGAACTTATGGCCAGAATTTTTGAAGTGAGTTCCACACAGTTAGGTGTGCAAAGACTTATGAGAGCACCCCGATGAGAACACTCCATTTCCTATTATCAGGGTATTTTTTACTCTCTTTGAACTTAACTGCTACACTGTTGGGAGATATGAAGCATTGGTAAGGCAGAGAATTTCACATTCAAACTTGAACCTGCCTCTGATAAGGGATGAAAACTTAAAGTGGAGAACTTGTTGATTGTATTCTCATTTGTAAGAATATGATTAAAAAACACTTACCTCAAAAGGTCATTTTTTAAACATTTTTAATTCAATGTATTGATGTGGCATTCATTATTAAAATTATAAATATTTCAAGTGTATAATGCTATAATAAGGCATATGCATATTGTATTGTGCCCATCACACAAAGTGAAGTCGCCTAATGTTTCCCATCAAAGTTAAATGTGGTATGGGTTGTTTTTTTAAGTAATGTTACTTTATTTTTTTATTTTTTACCTTTTTAAAATTGTTTTCAAGTACGGTCCTTATTTTAAAAATACTGTATTGTTAACCATTTAAGAATGCCCCTTGGCCAGGGGGCCCAATTGGTTTAAATGTTGCTCCAAAAGATTGTGAGTTCAATTGGTCAGGATACATACCTCTTTTGCAGGTTTGATCCCCACTCAAGGTGCACAGGAAAGAACTGATTAATGTTTATCTCTCATATTAATATTTCTCTCTCTCTCTCTTTCTCCCCTCTCTCACTCTCTTCAACTTCCTCTGTTTCCCTCCATTATTCACTAAAATAAGTGAAAAATATATTTTCAGTCGAGAGTAAAAAATATTTAAAATGATACTAATGACCTTATCTGCAAAATTAGACCATATTGTTATTGAAGACCTTTATAGACCATTTAAAGAAGAACTACATTTTATACATAGTTTTATGTACATGGAACATTTTCTAACAGAAGTCTGGTACTAGGCAACAAGTCAAGTCCCAATAAATTTAAAAAAATATGAAATTATATCTACCATTTTATCAGACCCTAATTGTTAGAAACTTGAAAGCAAATATCAAGAAAATAAAATAGAAACAACACAAGTAATTGATGATTAATCAATACTTTTTTAAACAAGCAGTAAAGATACTAATAAAAAAACACAACACAGAATCTACTGTGAGACATATGAAAATAGAAAAACAACTTAACTAAATCTGAGAGATAGCAAAAGCATTTACAGAAGAAAATTTACAGCTTTTGGGACTACCTCAATAGGAGGAAATATGAAAAACACATTTCAATTTATTCTTGAAGAAACCAGACAAAATAACAAACAATTCATGTAAAAGAATAAATGTAACATATATCAGAGCACAAATAAATACAATTGAGATACAAAGGAAAGGCTAATAAAACTAAGCGCTAATTCTTTGAAAGAACGTTTAAAATTTACAAGCTTCTTGTAACTCATCAAGAAGGAAAAGACAAATAAATAAACAAAACAATAAAAATGTCTTTAACTGACACCATAGATAAGAATAATTAAGGAAAGCTGTGAACAATTACTTGCCGTTTCACCCACTCCAACACACAAAGGAGCAGGAGAAGTGGCAGGGACTGGTAAGATGCCCACATAGCATCACAGTCCTAGTGTTACTTCAGTTGGTCTGCCCTGGGCTGCCATAATGACCTGAGGCTCCACACTACTGACTGACCTCAGGCCTTAAAGGAGAGGTTAGAGCCATTGTCTATAGAGAGTGAAGCAGTTTTAGTATAAGATTTCCAAATGTCAAAGTCTAAGAAATTACGGAGATGATGGGACAACATCCTGTTCTCTAAACACTTTTCACTTAAGTAAGTTAATAAGGGCTAGTCTCAGAAATGTGGGTGCTTAGTTACCAGAGTTCTAATGTCTGTATTGTTCAGTCACCAAAGAAGTAAAGTAACTCCTTCAATGTTCCATTCCACAGGGCTTTTCCTTTAAAAAACTTACCTGTAAATCATTCAGGGCTTTCACCTGCTCACTTACAACACCTCCATAAATATACAAAGATTTCCAACTCAGCCGTCCCCATGAATTCTCAAGAATGAAGAGATGTTCCTAGCTTTCAGGAGAGAGAGAGAGCTGCAGTTAGACCTGTGATTTCTGATTCATTTAATTTCCTGCATAATGCATGTGTCTTTCTGACTTTCCCGAGTAACCATAGCTGCACAGTGGGGATGATGCAAGAAGTGAATTCCTGGAGACATTGTTAGGTGCATATAACATCTGTGGTCCATTGTTACATGTGTTTGATGGAAACTCAGAGATGGCAAAACTACAAGAAGGGGTTAGACTTGAATTTCAGCAATGAGATCCTGAGAGAGGCATGTTGCACTGGGCCACATTTTAAACTCTACCCCTAAAAGATGTTAAAATTAAGAAGACAAAGATGTTATTTATTTCATACAACATTCTATTTTATGCTGTTATACTTACCAATTGGCCTTGTGTGTTATATAGGCCTACGTGGTGGGTAGCCACCTGTTTGGCTCTCAGTAGGCCCTGCCTCCTCCTATGTACATCTTTGTGTCACCACTAAGTGGTTACCAATCAGATCCTCCACAACAGACAATAGCGCAGGTGATGAGAATTCACACATGAGATATATTTAAAGATAATGCCACCTGTATTTACTATTTGAGTAGTTTTTCTCATTTTATTTTGTTTCAGTCTCTTGTTTTGTCTCTCATTGTCTTTCTCCCTGTCTCTTCTTTTTTATATCTATAATGGATGTTGTGGGACTACAAGCATTTTGGGAGAGGTAAAGGACAGCGTGCTAATGAATATTCTTTGATTCAGAAGACAGCCACCCAGAACAAGCATACTTGACCTACAATGTCAATAATTACTATACTTGAAAAGCCCAATGCAGATGTATACTAAGTGTTTGCTCTTCTTTACTCTTCAAAAATATTTATATGTGGTGTGCATTTGAAGACACTGTAGGATGTAGATGTGGCTCTCTGTGATGGATCAAAGCTGTGTCGTCTATGAGGAATTTGGTAAAAATTTCTGAGTTGATAAAATTTTGTTGTTTTGAATTTAGTAGATATGGCATGAAAGCTGTGAGACTCAGGAGGGTGGAGAAGTTAGTAGTGGGGCCCAGGTGCCAGTAACCAGAGAGACAGTGGCTGTCCCAGGTGGAAATCTGGAAAGAGCTGAAGCCATAAATAAGACCCAGTCTTAGAAAACTGAAAGAATCTCCAATGTGCTTCTCTGGGGTGTCTACTCTGCAGGTCTCAATGAGTCAGGTCCAGAATAGAATAGGTGTGTTGCAGCACTGGTATTCCTTAACACTTGTGATCCCAGGTGTTAAGCTTTCCAAAAAAAGAGGTGTGTGAAGAAACATTATAAGAACAGAAGTAGGTCTGGCATAAGATAGGTGGGGTTGGCATCAGTTGGAAGACAAGGAGATCATTAGTCGGATTGCAGGAATGTGAGTGGGGCTGGTGTCAGCTGGAAGATAAACATATGTGGAAAATCTGTAATCGGTTTAAAGATAAAAAGTGGTGAGCAGGGCTTATTCTTCTGGGAAAGTTGTGTAAGGCTGGCTTCAGATTAAGTGTATTCTTGTATTTTTGTTTAAAAGATTGTTTAGGTCTGTTTTGAGCATGTGTCTGTTCTGTTTCTTGAAGACCACTTGTTGAAGAGACTGTCATTACTCCAGTGTGTATTTTTACATTGTTTGTCATACATTACTTGTCCACAAAAGTGAAGGTTTATTTCTGGGCTCTCTATTTATTTCCATTAATCTTCATGCACTTTTTTGCACCAATACCATACTGTTGTGATTAGTGTTTCTTTGTAGTGTGGTTTGAAATCTAGGATTATGATCTTTATTTTTTAAAAATTTTAGTTTAATCATTGTTCAAATACAGTTTTCTCCTTTTTACTCCCAGTCCAGTGCCCCCTCCCACCCTCCCCACTTCCCTCCCATTACCACCCTCCCCCTAGTTTTTGACCATGTGTCCTTTAAGTTTGTTCCCGTGGACCCTTCCCAATGTCCCCTGAAACTCCCTCTACTTTCCCCTGTGGTCACTGTCAGCCTATCCTCTATTTCAGTGTCTTTGGTTATATTTTGCTTGTTTCTTTGTTTTGTTGTTTAGGTTCCTGTTAAAGGTGAGATCATATGGTATTCGTCTTTCACTGCCTGGCTTGTTTCGCTTAGCATAATGTTTTCCAGCTCCATCCACGCTGTTGCAAAGGGCAGGAGCTCCTTCTTTCTTTCTGTTGCATAGAATTCCATTCTGTAAATGTACCATAGTTTTTTGATCCATTCATTTACTGATGGGCATCTTGGTTGCTTCTAGCATCTAGCTATTGTAAATTGTGCTATGAACATTGGGATGCATAGGTTATTTTGGATTGGTGTTTTAGTGTTCTTAGGATAGAGTCCCAGCAGTGGAATCGCAAGGTCAAAAGGCAGATCCATTTTTAGTTTTCTGAGGAAGTTCCATACTGCTTTCCATAGTGGTTGTACCAGTCTGCAGTCCCACTAACAGTGCACTAGGGACCCCTTTTCTCCACAACCTCTCCAACACTTGTTGTTTGTTGCTTTGTTTATGGTGGCCATTCTTACTGGTGTCACTTGGCATCTCATTGTGGTTTTAATTTGCATCTCTCTGATAGCTAGCGATATTGAACATCATTTCATGTGTCTTTGGATTTTCTGTATGTCCTCCTTGGAGAAGTGTCTGTTCAAGTCCTTTGCCCACTTTTTAATTGGACTCCTTGTCTTCTTAGAGTGCCGTCATGTAAGTTCTTTATATATTTTGGAGATTAAACCCTTGTCTGAGATATCATTGGCAAATATGTTTTCCCATACAGTTGGTTCTCTTTTAATTTTGATACTGTTTTCTTTAGCTGTGCAGAAGCTTTTGATTTTGATGAGGTCCCATTTGTTTATTCTTTCCTTTATGTCCCTTGCTCTAGGGGACAAGTCAGTAAAAATGTTTCTGAGTGAAATATCTGAGATTTTCCTACCTACGTTCTCCTCTATGACTTTAATGGTGTCACGTTTTATATTTAAGTCTTTTATCCACCTTGAATTTATTTTTGTATATGGTGTAAGTTGGTGTTCAAGTTTCATTTTTTTGCACGTGGCTGTCCAGTTCTCCCAACACCATTTGTTGAAGAGGCTATTTTTACTCCATTTTATGTTGCTGCTTCCTTTGTCAAATATTAATTGACCATAGAGACTTGGGTTTATTTCTGGGCTCTCAGTTCTGTTCCATTGGTCTATGTGCCTGTTTTTATGCCAGTACCAGGCTGTTTTGATTACAGTGGCCTTGTAATATAGTTTAGTGTCGGGTATTGTGATCCCTTCTACTTTGCTCTTCTTTCTCAAAACTGCAGCAGCTATTCGGGGTCGTTTATGATTCCACATAAATTTTTGAAGTGTTTGTTCTATGTCTGTGAAATATGCCATTGGTACTTTAATAGGTATTGCATTGAATGTGTAAATTGCTTTGGGTAGTATGGACATTTTGATGATATTAATTCTTCCAATCCATGAACACGGTGTATGTTTCCATTTGTTTGTGTCTTCCTTGATTTCTTTCCTGAGTGTTATGTAGTTTTCTGAATACAGGTCTTTTACCTCTTTGGTTACGTTTATTCCTAGATATTTTATTTTTCTTTTTGCTATTTCAAATGGAATTTTTTCCTTGATCTCTGCTTCTGCTGTTTCATTGTTGGTGTACAGAAATGCCTTTGATTTCTGGATATTGACTTTGTATCCCGCAGTTTTGCCAAATTCATTTATTAGGTCAAGCAGTTTTTTGGTGGAGTCTATAGGATTTTCTATGTATACTATCATGTCATCTGCAAACAGTGACAGTTTTGTTTCCTCCTTTCCGATTTGGATGCCTTTTATTTCTTTTTCTTGTCTGATTGCTGTGGCTAAAACTTCCAGGACTATATTGAATAGAAGTGGTGGAAGTGGACAACCTTGTCTTGTTCCTGATCTTAGTGGAAAAGATTTTAATTTTTGCCCATTGAGTATGATGTTGGCTGTAGGTCTCTCATATATGGCCTTTATTATGTTGAGGAATGCTCCCTCTATTCCCACTTTGCTGAGTGTTTTTATCACGAATGGGTGCTGTACTTTATCAAATGCTTTTTCTGCATCAATTGATATGACATGTGGTTTTTGTCTTTGCTTTTGTTTATGTGATGTATTACATTTACTGATTTGCAAATATTGAACCATCCTTGCATCCCTGGAATGAATCCCACTTGGTCATGGTGTATGATCTTTTTAATGTATTGTTGGATGCGGTTTGCCAGTATTTTGTTGAGGATTTTAGCGTCAATGTTCATCAGTGATATTGGCCTGAAGTTTTCTTTCTTTGTTGTATCTTTATCTGGTTTTGGAATTAGGATGATGTTGGCCTCATAAAAAGAGTTTGGGAGACTCTCATCTTTTTGGATTTTTTGGAATAGTCTGTGAAGGATAGGGGTTAGCTCTTCCTTAAATGCTTTGTAGAATACTCCTGTGAAACCATCTGGTCCAGGGCTTTTGTGTGTTGGGAGTTTTTTGATTATTGCTTCAATTTCTTTTGTTGTTATTGGTCCTTTCAGGCTTTCTGCTTCTTTTTCATTGAGTTTTGGAAGATTATATTTTTCTAGAAATTTGTCCATTTCATCTAGGTTTTCAAATTTCTTGGCATACAGTTCTTTGTAGTAATTTCTTACAATCCTTTGTATTTCTGTGGTATCTGTTGTAATCTCTCCTCTTCCATTTCTGATTGTGTTTATTTGGGTCTTCTCTCTTTTTTTCTTGATGAGTCTGCTTAAAGGCTTGTCGATTTTGTTTATCTTTTCAAAGAACCAGTTCTTGGATTCATTGATCCTTAGAATTGTGCTTTTAGTCTCTATGTCATTTAATTCTGCTCTGATCTTGGTTACTTCCTTCCTTCTGCTTGCTCTGGGCTGTCTTTGATGTTGTTCCTCGAGTTCTTGTAAACGTAGGGTTAGGTTGTTTGTTTGGAATGTTTCTAACTTTTTTAGGTGGGCCTGTATCACTATGAACTTTCCTCTCAGGACTGCCTTGGCTGTGTCCCATAAGTTTTGGGTTGTTGTGAGTTCGTTTTCATTTGTTTCCAGAAACCTTTTGATTTCTTCCCTAATCTCATTCTTGACTCATTCATTGTTTAATAGCATGTTATTTAATCTCCATGATTTTGAGTGTTTTGGGTTTTTTTCCTTGGGGTTGGTTTCTAGCTCCAGTCCCTTGTGGTCCAAGAAAATGCTTGGTATGATTTCAATTTTCTTGAAATTCTTGAGGCTTGTTTTGTGTCCTATCATGTGGTCTATCTTTGAAAATGTTCCATGTACATTTGAAAAGAATGTATATTTAGCTTCTTTTGGATGGAGGGATCTGTATATATCAGTAAAGTCCATTTCATCAAGGGTATTGTTCAATGCCACAATATCTTTGTTGATATTTTGTTTGGAAGATCTGTCCATTTTTGATAGTGGGGTGTTAAAATCTCCCACTATAATTGTGTTGCTGTCCATATCTTTCTTGAAGTCCTCTAAGATTTTCTTTATGTATTTGGGTGTTCCTATGTTGAGTGCATATATATTTACAATATTTATGTCTTCTTGGTGGATTCTTCCCTTGAGTATTATGAAGTGACCTTCTGGGTCTCTCTTTATGACCCTTTTTGGAAGTCTATTTTGTCTGATATGAGTGTTGCTACCCTGGCTTTTTTTCCCTGTCTACTTGCTTAGAATACTTGTTTCCAGCCCTTCCCTTTTAGTCTGCGTAGGTCTTTTGCTCTGAGGTGGGTCTCTTGTGGGCATCATATGTGTGGGTCATGTTTTCTTATCCATTCAGCTATTCTATGTCTTTTGATTGGAGTATTTAATCCATTTATGTTTAAGGTTATTATTGATAGGTACTTATTCATTGCCATTTATGTACCTACCTGTGTCCCTCTTTTTCTCTCTCTTTTCCTTCCTTTCCTTAAAGCAGTCCCTTTAGCATCTCTTGCAGAGCTGGTTTGGTGGAGGTGTATTCTTTTAGACTTCTTTTGTCTGGGAAGCTTCTTATTTGGCCTTCTATCTTGATTGAGAGCCTTGCTGGATAAAGTAGCCTTGGTTGCAGACCTCTGGTTCTCATTACCTGGAGTATTTCTTGCCATTCTCTTCTGCTTGAAGTGTTTCCATTGAGAAGTCAGCTGTTAGCCTTATTCGGGCTCCCTTGTATGTTACTTCCTGTTTCTCCCTTGCTGCCTTTAAGATTCTCTCTTTGTCTTGAAATTTTGCCATTTTAATCATGATGTGTCTTGAGGTGGGCCTCTTTGGGTTCCTCTTGATTGGGACTCTCTGTGTTTCCTGGATTTGTGTGACTTTTTCTCTCATCAAATTAGGGAAGTTCTCCTTCATTACTTTTTCAACTAGGTTTTCGATTCCTTGCTCTTCTTCTTCTCCTTCTGGTATCCCTATTATACGCATATTATTATGTTTCATGTTGTCTCGCATTTCTCTTAATCCCTCTTCATTCTTTCTGAGCCTCTTTTCCTTGTCTTGCTCTTTCTGGGTGTTCTTTTCTACTTTGTACTCTAGCTCACTAATCCGATCTTCTGCTTCATTGATCCTGCTTTTCATTCCTTCTACTGTGTTCTTCAGTTCAGAAATTGTATTCTTCATTTCCTCTTGGCCTTTGTTGAGAGTTTCTATTTCCTTTTTCATGTTGATATAGTTTACAGTGAGATTGTTGTAGTTTTCCTCTAATTTCTGATAGCTCATTGTGAGTTCATTGAGCTTCCTGATAATCATTGTTTTGAACTCACTATCTGATAGTTGAGTTGCTTCTATTTCATTTAGCATTTTTCCCGAGGCTTCCTCATTTCTCTTCAATTGGGGGTTGTGTCTTTGTTTTCTCATTGTTTGTGGGTTTCTTCTTGTTAGCCTCTGTTTCTTAAATTGATCTGTTCTGGTTCCCTGTAATTATGGTGTGAACTTCTGTGGTAGAATACTTGTGAGATTCAGTGGTGCAATCTCCTTCATGTATCCTGGTGTTCACAGCTTCCCCCTACTCTTTTTTTGTGATCTGTTGGAGGAGTAAGGCGAAATGGTTTAAGACAGCAAGATAGTGTACTGTGATATTTACATTAGCAGCCAGTAGAGAAGAGATGGGTTATCCTTTGGCTCTTTATAGGGTTAACCGTGATCCTCCACCCTACTATCCATGTTTTAGAAAGGATGGAAAGAGGGTAAGACTCTTATTGGGGACGAGAGGATTGATAGTTGGATCTAGAAAGCTGTGAGACTGTGGGAGGTCAGATTCTAAGGTAGGGTTGGATTAAAGATTAGTATATAGGAGTAGTGTGTAAAAGAGTAGAGACAGCCCCCACAATGGTATAGTTCAGGAAATTGCAAAGTGGGCTGAGATCAGGTAGGGGTATTGAGTAGTATTTACAATTGTATGGACTAGGTCTTATTAACAGTAATAGTAAAGTGACAGTCTTGTGGCAGAAATGATGAGATCTAGATAACAAGAATAAAGAGTATAGAACCTTGAGAGGTGTATTAATGGAACACAGATGAAGGATAGTAAATTATCAACACACTGTGACTGAGATACCAGGGGTACCTATTGAATAACAGTATAACCAGCCAAGCAAAGAAGATTATACAGAAAGAAAAAGAATATAAAAATATTAAAATTAAAAATTTTGGAAAAGTGAGAAAAAGATAATACAAATTTACAGTAACTTGCAAGATTAAAAAAAGGAAAGAAAAGCAGAAGATGGAGTGCAGGAGAGATGAATTTGGAGTGGAAAGAATAATATTAGGATGAATGGAAGAGAAACATAAGGGATTGCGAGATATAAAAATAATAAGAATTTAAAAATAAAATGTCACTTAAAACACAAGATAAAATCAATCAACCACAACAGCCACAAAAACCAAACCAAACAAACAAAAAAAAAACCTCTTGTTGGTTTCTAACTGGCCAGACCAGTTTTTCTGATCTTGCTGGCTTCAGCTGGCTGAGGGACCTTTGAAATGCTTCTCCCTCTTCCCAGCCAGATCTCAGCAAGTCTTTCAGGAACTCTGGGCGCTCCCGAGCACACTCGCTCTCCCGAGCTCACTGCCACGTTCTTCTGGACTCCGGGGTCCCTGAAGGGTTCCAGCTTTATGATCTCAGGAGGCACCTGCGACATTTTGGGATTCACTGCACCCTCCCTGGGAATCGTAAAAGGGCACGCCCCTCCACCAAACTTTTGAGATTCGGGCTCCAGGAACACCCTAAGCGCTGCAACCCTTCTGGGATCACAGCGTGAGTGAGTCAGGATTCCCGATGGGGCACGCACTTCCCCAGATCAGAACTGCTGGCTCCCGAGACCTGAAAACACCCGAGCCCTTCTCGGTTCTGGGTTTTCCACTGATCGATCGGCACTCCCACCGGGCTAGGGGTGCGGGCACTCTTCCAGACTGCCCCTGGTTGTGCTGGCTGGAGGCCCTTACTTCTCCCAGGTCTCTGGGTGGGTGTTCATAGTCCCTGGGCGATTTTTTCCCAGTCCAACTGGCCAATCTGTGCCTTCAATCAACAAGTTCTCCCCTGGAGTTGCTCAATCCCCATATTTGGGGGAGGGGGCAGCAACTCCCCTCTCCCGGGAGCCTTGAGGCAGACCCGGGAGGGAGCCCTGAGGCAGACCTGGGAGCACCGGGCCTGGGGACTGCACACCCCTAGTCCCGGAGCTGATCCCTGGGTCCCTTTGTCCTGAAGCAGTCTCCTTACCGTCTGGTTTTTCAATGATTGCAATAATTTTTTATGTCCTGCTTTCAAAAGTGATTCGGTAACCTAGTACACTTGCTCTGTTTCTCCACAGAAACGCGAGTTTCACTCCTCTTCACAGAAGCCGAGAAACAGGCTGCCTAGAGTAAAGCCGTGATCTTGACCCCTTTGGATTGTGATCTTTCCAACTCTATTCTACTTCCTCAATTGTTTTGGCAATTTTGAGTCTTTTTGGTTCCATATAAACTTTAGAATTATACCTTCTGGTTCTGAGAAGAATAAAATTGGTATTTTGATAGAAATTGCATTAAACCTATAAGTTGCTTTGGAAAGTACGGTCATTCTTAATAATTTAACCTTTCCTATTTATTTGCATGATTTTTTCTGTCCTTTTCAGATTTTTATTCATTGTCTTATAAGTATGATTCTAGAGCACTTTCACATATTTAATTACATTAGTTTCCCAACATTTAATTATTTTTTATGCAGCTGTAAATGTGATTATACCCTTTATTTATTCCTCAGATTTTTTGTGTAGATTTTATTTATTTATTTATTTTTAGATAGATGGAAAGGGAGGAAGATAGGGAAAGTATCATTAATGTGTGAGAGAAGCACGGATCACTTGCCTCCCACACATACCCAACCTGGGACCTTGCCTGCATTCTGGGCAAATGTCCTGACTTTGAAGTGAATCAATGACTTTCAATTTTTGAGATAACGCCCAACTCACTGAGTAACACTAGTCAGGGTTCTTTAGATGTTTTGTTATTTGTGTATATGAATGTGACAAATTTCTGCATGTTAACATTGTATTTTGATACTTCAGTAAGTTTGTTTTATTAATTCTATACATTTTTTTATTCTCCTGGGTTTCTCTATTCTGCAATCACCTGCAAAAAGGGACAGTTTTACTTTTCTACTTATTGAATAAATGCACTGATTTTTTTTTTGGTTTTAGTTTTGTTTAGTTTTAGGATGTTGTAGGTACAAGTTCTAGCAGTAGGTTGAAATAGAGTGGAAGGAGTGGACATTTCTTTTTCTTTTTTCTGATCTTAAAAAGAAAGCTTCCTGTTTCCTACACTTGAGTATGATAATAGCTGTGGGCTTATCCTATATATCCTTTATCAACTTGAGGGAGTTTCATTGTGTATTTATTTTTGAATGTTGTTTAATCATATATTGACATTGAATTTTGCCAAATGCTTTTTCTGCAACTTTTTGATGACCATATGACTATAATTCTTGATTTTGTTGATTTGTTAAGTCACCTTAATGTTTTTTAAATATATTTTATTGATTATGCTATTACAGTTGTTCCATTTTCCCCCTTCATTCCCCTCCACCCTGCACACATTCTCCCACCCACATTCCCCCCTTTAGTTCATGTCCATGTGACATTAATTCTTTAGCTTCTTCATTTCCCATACTATTCTTACCCTCCCCTTGCCTATTTTCTCCCTACTGTCTATGTTACTTATTCTATGCACCTTTTCCCTCCCTCTCCTCCTCCTACTCCCCTGTTGCTAACCCTCCATGTGATATTCATTTCTGTAGTTCTGTTCCTGTTCTAGTTGTTTGCTTAGTTTGTTTTTGTTTTTGTTTTAGGTGTGGTTGTTAATAATTGTGAGTTTGCTGTCATTTTACTGTACATGTTTTTTTTATCTTCTTCTTCTTAGATAATTCCCTTTAACATTTCATAAAATAAGGGCTTGGTGATAATGAATTCCTTTAACTTGACCTTATCTGAGAAGCACTTTATCTGCCCTTCCATTCTAAATGAAAGCTTTGCTGGATAGAGCAATCTTGGATGTAGGTCCTTGCCTTTCATGACTTGGAATACTTCTTTCCAGCCCCTTCTTGCCTGCAAGTTCTCTTTTGAGAAATCAGCTGACAGTCTGATGGGATCTCCTTTGTAGGTAACTGTCTTCCTATCTCTTGCTGCTTCTAGGATTCTCTCGATTCTCTCCTTCATTTTTACCTTGGCTAATGTAATTCTGATGTGCCTTGGTGTGTTCCTCCTTGGGTTCATCTTTTTGGGACTCTCTGAGCTTCCTGGACTTCCTGGAAGTCTATTTCCTTTGCCAGAATGGGGGAAGCTCTCCTTTATTATTTGTTTAAATAAATTTTCCACTTGTTGCTCTTCATCTTCCCCTTCTGGTACCCCTATAATTTGGATGTTGGAATGTTTAAAGATGTCTTGGAGGTTCCTAAGCTTCTCCTCATTTTTTTGAATTCTTGTTTTTTCATTCTTTTCTGTTTGGTTGGTTGTTTCTTCCTCTGGTCCACTCCATTGATTTGAGTCCCAGTTTTCTTCCCATCACTATTGGTTCCCTGTGCATTTTCCTTCATTTCACTTAATGTAGCCTTCATTTTTTCATATAATTTGAATAATTTTTCAAATTCAACCAATTCTTTGAGCATCCTGATCACCAGTACTTTGAACTGTGCATCTGAAAGGTTGACTGTCTCTTTGTCACTTAGTTGTTATTTGCTGTGGAGTTTTTATCTGTTCTGTTTGGGCTTTTTTTTTTTGGTCTTGTGGCACCTGTTATGTTGAGGGGCAAAACTTTAGGTGATCTCCAGGGCGGTGCAACCCAGTGGCTGGGTTGTGATGCTGTATGTGGGGCAGGGCTCCAGCAAAGAACAATGGCACTTGCTCTGCTCTCTGCCAGATTTCAGTCAATTCCTCCACTTCCCCCAAGCAAATTGGGCCCTTCAAGTGCAGATTCCTGTGTGGGTGGGTTTGTGTACATTCTGGGATCCTGTGGGTCTCTCCACCGATCTCTCCTGTGAGTCTGAGTTTCTCCTGGCACCTCAACCCCCACAGGTGTTTTCAGCTGGTGTTTTGAGGCTTTATTTCCCCATGCTGGGACCCTCCCTGGGTTTTGAGGTCTGTCTTGCTTCCCATTTTCACCTGATTTATCTGTGCAGGAATGTGGGACCACCAACTGGCAGTCTGCCAGTTGCCTTGCATGTTGCACCCTCCACAATCTGCTGCCTCGCTGGGTCCACCAGCCACCACTTTTTTTTTTTTTGCCACAACTCCTCTGTCCCCAGCTTCCTGACTCTACCCCTCCTACTGGTCTGCATGAATGTGTCTGCTTTAAATTAACTCTTTGGTTGTCAGACTTCCATATAGTTCAGTTTCCTGTCATTACTGGTTGTTTTTTTGTTTCTAAAATTTTGTTGTCCTTATTTTGGTTGTGCGAGGAGGCACAGTATGTCTACCTATGCCTCCATCTTGGTCAGAAGTCCCTTTTTCTCACCTTATTGTTTCAAAATGTGGAAGCAGATATGTATTTTTGGTGTGATTCCTACTTGATTATAATGTATAATTGAACATACTGATAAATTCTTATTTTAAAGATTTTATTGATTTAATTTTTAGAGAGGAAAGGAGGGGAGAAAGAGAGGAAGAGAAACATCAATGTGTGGATGCCTCTTGTCCATCCCCTACTGGGGATCTGGACCCCAACCCAGGTAGGTGCCCTGACTGGGAATTGAACCAGCAGCTCTTTGGTTTGCAGGCTGGTCCTCAATCTACTGAGCCACACCAGCCACGGCATACTGAAAAATTCTGTTTGTTATTATTATGTTAAAAACTGTGGCACCTGTGTTTGTTAGGAATATTGGCCTGTAACCTTTTCCTTTGTTTTGTATTTCTTTGGTTTTGTTAGATTAGTGCTGGTCTCATGAATTTGGAAGGGTTATTCTATGGTTTTTTAAATACTTTGAAGAGAAAATGTACTAATTATAATTTAAATATTTTGTGGACTTCACCTATAAGTCATGCGGTCCTGGGATTTTGTGTTTTGTTGGGAGTTTTTTATTACTGCTTCAGTTTAATTTGTAGGAATTGGCCTACAGAGATTCTCCATTTCTTTCTAGTTGAGACTTGGGAGGCTGTATGTTTTTCTGCAAAATCTATTTTATCTAGATTGTCAAATATGTTGGTATGTAATGGTTCATAGTATTTTTCAATGATTTTTTAAACCTGAGGCCTCAGATGAGATTTCCATTTTCATTGTTGATTCCATTCATTTTTGTTCCCTCTTTGATGAGTCTTACTATTGGGTTTCCATTTTATTTATTTTTCAATGAATCAGGCTTTACTTTATTAGTCATTATTTTGTATTTTTGTTTTGTTTATTTGTACTCAGATCTTATAAATTTTCTTCCAGTTATATGTTCGTGTGTTTTTATTTCTCTGGATTATTCAGGGATAAATTTAACAGATTTTTTTTGGATTATTTTCGTGCTCTTTTGGTAGCCCTATATAGCTATACTGTTTTCTCTTTCAAGTGATTTATCCTCATACTAAATTTTGTTAGGTTGTTTTTAAATTTGTGTGAGTCTCAAGGTAGATTTAGTTTTCTATTTGATTTCCTCTTCAATCTGTTAATTGTTTAGAAGCATGTTGTTTTAATGACATCAAATTGTCCGTACTACCTGAAGCAATTTATAGATTCAACAGAATTCTGTTTAAAATACCAATGACATAATTCACAGATATTCAACAAACATTTCAAAAATTTTTGGAACCATAAATAACACTGAAAGTCCACAGCAATTTGAGAAAGAGCAACAAAGTAGGGATTGCAATACCTGGTGTCAAACTATATTACAAGGTCATAGTAATCAAAACAGTCTGGTACTGTCATAGGAATAGACACATAGATCAATGGAACAGAATAGAGTCCAGAGATAAGCCCAAGTCTATACAGTCAATTAATGTTCACTAAAAGGGGCAGAGCCATAAAATGAAGTGAAAATAACCTCTTCAACAATTGATATTATGAGATCTGCACCACTACATGCGAAAATTGAAACTTGACCAATTTACCCCACATGCAAAAATAAACTCCATATGGATAAAAGACTTAAATAAGTTACAACACCATAAAAGTCCTAGAGGAGAACACAGGCAGGAAAATCTCAGATATTCCACACAGCAATATTTTCACTGATACATCCCCTTGGGCAAGGGTCATAAAGGAAAGAATAAACAAATGGGACTTCATCAGAACAAAAACTTCTGCGTGGAGAAACAAAGCATCAGCAAAGTGAAAAGGAAACCAACTGCATAAGAAAACATATTTTCCCATGAAACCTCAGACAAGGGTTTGACCTCCATCTTTTTTATGTTTTTAAAAATTATTTTATTGCTGTTCAAATACACTTGTCTGCATTTACTCCCCACCACTGCTTGCCCCCACCCCAGCCATCCTCACCTCCCTCTCTTGATTCCACCCCCATTTGGTTCTGTCCATGTATTCTTTATAGTTGTCCCTGAAAATCCTCCATCCCCCCCATTATCCCCTAACTCCTCCCCTCTGATTAATGTCATATTGTTCTTAATTTCAATGTCTCTGGTTATATTTTGCTTGCTTGTGTTTTTTCTTTTTTTGATTAGGTTCCACTTAAATATTTTCATCTTTTAAAAAACATTTTATTTATATTTAGAGGGACAGGAAGATAGGGAATAAAGGAAGAGAAATATCAATTTGCACACCCTTACATCTTCCAAACCTTCCAAAAAGGGCCTGGCATGCAACCAAGGCATGAGCTTTGACTGGAATTGAACCAGTGACATTTAGGTTCACAGGATGATGCCCAACCCATTGGGCCACATCAGTCATGGCTGTACTTGTCTTAATCTCCCTCTAATCTTCTTCCCCTCTTGATTTATCTGTGTCTGTCTCTTCTCTATATCTTTGTGGGGTTGAGTTTCTAGAGGCATTTATTCTGTAGGGACCAAGGTACTGCCAAATATTTTTGATGTGGAAGGAAGCTAAAAAATAAATTGAGTCAAAATGTCAATAATTTATACACATTAAGAAACCCATTATGAATGTATACACTATGTTTTTGGGGATTAGATGTCAAAATATTTATATGTGGTGTGGGTTTTGAGACACTGTAAGCTGTGTATGTGGCCTCTGTGATGTATCAAAGGTGTGCTCTTTATGAGGTATTTAGTGAAAAGAATTTGATTTGCTACATTTGTCCTATTCTATGTAATAAATATTTCATGGGATATGTTAGACAAAGAAGCATAGAGGCATTTAGAAGGAAGCATTGGGACTTATAAAAAGAAATACATCGTAGGTGGAGAGCTAGAAAGAATTTAAGTTTAAAAATAGGCCCAGTTTAAGAGAACTGGGAGCAAGAAACTCTGATGTGTCTTGCTTGGACATCTTGGATGTCTCACCTGAGGAACATCAGTATTCACAAAGAAAGAATAAAGGGGAACAAATACTGGTGTTCTTGCACACTGGTATTTTCAGATTCTGTGCTCTTGAGAAAAAAGGAGGTGAGTGAAAAAAATGACAGAAATAGGGCTTTTAAGGATAAAATGAACAGGGTTCTTGTTAGTTGGAAGTTAAGCACACACAGGGGGTACTGTCACAAGTTGGAAGGTAGGGAGACATGGGTGAGACTGGACTCAGTTGGAACACAGGAAGACATATGCAGGGCTGGGGTAGTTGAATCCCTGAAAAGGGTGTGTGGACTTGGTGTCAGTTTGAAGGCAAAGACAGGTGTGCAGGAATAGTATCAGGTAGAAGGCAGGGAGAGGTATGGTGCTGGCTGTCAGTTTGAAGAAATGGAAGTTTCACAGGGCTAGAATGAATCAAATAAAAATAAGGTGCATGGAATTTCAATCTGTTGAAATTCTTGGAGAGGAGGCAGGCCTGACATTAGTTTAATATTTTTTTGTTAATGTTGTTATGGGACTGGCCCAGATTTATTTTTGGCATGTATTATTTTCCGATTTTTGAAGATCTCTTATTGAAGAGACTTTCTAAAACTGTTGCCATTTTGTTTTATTTCCTTTAACTGATGGTGTTTTGCTTATACATGTTCACCACCAACTGTACCATCTTCATCCTGGTCCTACAGAGAACATGGAGCTACACTTTGTGAAGTTCAGAACCACAGAGTCGGTTGTACTGACACTAGTGAGAGCCCCTTGCTGAGAGCCCCTTCTCTCTTCCAGCTTTCTCCTTAAACCTTTTAAATGTCCTTTCTGTACCCTTTAAGGGATGGCTGGGGAAATAGATAGTTTCAGGTTGAAAAACTGGAAATAAAACAGAAAACAGTTGTGACTTTAAAGTAGATGTAATGCCTTTTACTTTCCTATCTGTAGTAATAGAAGAAAAATAATTTATCTGAAAAGGTCCTTTTAAAAAATTATGTGTGGTGTGAGATGATTAAAGAACAATAATATTATTTAAAACACTGTGTTTTAATAAACTAAAAAATAAAATAGACTCAACTGCAATATGAGATTAAGTTTATTTGATAGATGTTTATAGAGCACTGCATTTAAAATTGCAGGGTACACATTTGCCCCTAGTTTATATGCAAAACTTCCCAAGATAGCTAATGTACTAGGAGAAAAAACCATCCTCAATACATTTTAACTATTTAAAATTATATTAACCGTATTTTCAAGACCACAGTGAAAAGATACTAGAAATCAAATACAGGAAAAAATCACAAAAATATGTGGAGATTACACATCAGGCTACCAAACACCCAATAAATAAAAAATGAAAACAGGAAAGCAACAACTATACTGAAAGAAATAAAAGTGCAAACATAGTCTTAGGAAACCTGGATTTAGCAAAAGCTGTGATAAGAGGAAATATTTTAACTACATAATTCTAACTAAAGAGCAGAAAAATTTCAATCAAATCATTTGAATTTATTTCTAAATACATTAAAAACAAAGGAACAAAACAAAAAATAAATTGATTTGATATAAAACAAAGAGCACTGCCATAACAAATAAATTAGAAAAATAATAGAAAAGACTAATAAAGCCAATGGCTCCTTCTTTGAAATGATAAATTCAAAAAGCCTCTAGAAAGACCCATCAAGCTGTAAATAGAGAAAACATGAATAGATAAAATGAGAAAAAGAGACAAACTACTATTGACAGCACAAAAGCACAAAGAATTCTTGAGAAATACCATCAACAATTATATACAATTAATTTGACAATTTAATGAAATATGAAATTTTTAGAAAATATACCCTGTGAAGGTTAAACCAGCAAGAATTATATAAGGTTAACAAAAACAATTACTGGCAACAAAGTTGAAGTAGTAATCACAACACCCAAAGAAGAAAATCCCAGAATCAGATAGATTTATATGGGAATTCTAACACTTATTTTAAAATAATTAATAAATTATAGAAGTACACTTCCAAGTTTAATTTATAAGGACAGCATTAGTCTGATACTAAAACTGCACAAAAACACTGGAGAGGAGAGAGAGAGAGAGAGAGAGAGAGAGAGAGAGAGAGAGAGAGAGAGAGAGAAACTTATAGGCTTATATTCTTGAAAAATGAAAAATGTCCAGGCTGAAATTCTCAACAAAACAGTAGCAAACTAAATTTAATAATATTTTTAAATGATTATACACCCTGATCAAGTGTGAATTTTACCACTGATGCTAGAATGGTTCAACATCCAGTGAACAATCAGTGCAATTCAACACAACCAAAACTAAAAACAAGAATCATATGATTATGTGAGAAATACAGGAAAAGCCTTTGAAGAACTAAATGTGCATTACAGATAAAAATATTTCAAAAGAATGCCAATAGAAGGAAAGATCTCAGCTTGATAGTGGCTATATATGCCAGCCTCACAGCTAACATGTTACTCAATTGTAAAATAATGAAAAAATTTTAAAGATCAAAAACATGTCAAGAATGTCTACTCTCATTACTATTATTAAAAATAATAATGGCATATTTAGACATAGCAATAAAAAATAAAATGAAAATAAAGAAAAAAATTAAATAGAAAAGAAAGAAAACTGTCAGCATTTGTAGATGACATGATACTCTATACAGAATTTCTTCTTTTTCTTTTTTTTCTCTTTTTATTGTTCAACTACAGTTATCTCCATTTTCCCTCCACCACTCCCTGCAGCCCAACAATCCCCACCTCCCACCCTCAATCCTAAACGCTTTGGTTTTGTCCATGTGTCCTTTATAAATGTTCCTGAAAACCCTTCCCCCCTTTTCCCTCCATTATCTTCTCATGCCTCCCCTCTAGTTACTGTCACATTGTTCTTAGTTCCAAGGTCTCTGGTTATATTTTGCCTTTTTGTTGGTTTTGTTGATTAGGTTCCACTTACAGGTGAGATCATATGGTATTTGTCTTTCACTGCCTGGCTTATTTCATTTAGAATAATGCTCTCCAGGTCCATTCACACTGTTTCAAAGGGTAGAAGCTCCTTATTTCTTTCTGCTGCGTAGTATTGCATCATGTAAATGTATCATAGTTTTTTAATCCATTCATTTACTGATGGGCACTTAGTTTACTTCCAGCACTTGGTTTGTGAATTGTGCTACTATGAACATTGAGGTGCATAGGTTCTTTAGAATTGGTGTTTCAGTTTTCTTAGGGTATAATCCCAGCAGTGGAATTGTGGGTTCAAAAGCCAGTTCCATTTTTAGGTTTTTGAGGAAGTTCCATACTGTTTTCCACAAAGGCTGAACCAGTCTGCATTCCTACCCACAGTGCACTAGGGTTCCCTTTTCTCTACATCTTCTACTTTTAATTCTTTAAATTTTTTATTGTCCTTCAATTACAGTTGTCTGCATTTCCCCCCACCTCAGCCAAACTCACCTCCCTTCCTTGCATCTACATCCTGTTTAACATTTGTTGTTTATTGATTGTTTATGATGGTCATTGTCACTGGTGTGAAGTGGTATCTCATTGTAGTTTTAATTTGAATCTCTCTGGTGGTTAGTGATGCTGAGCATCTTTTCATATGTCTCTGGACCCTCTGTAAGTCTCTGTTCAAGTCCTTTGCCTGTTTTTTAATTGGGTTGTTTGTCTTCTTTGAGGGAACTCATGTGAGTTCTTTATATATTTTAGAGATCAAACCCTTGTCTGAGGTACCATTGGCAAATATGTTTCCCCATACAGTTGGTTCTCTTTTCATTTTAATGCTTGCTTTAGCCATGCAGAAGATTTTTATTTGACAAATCCCATTTCTTTATACTTTCCTTTATGTTCCTTGCTCTAGGGGACATATTGGTGAAGATATTGATGCATGGAATATATCAGACTTTCTTGCTTATGTTCCCCTCTAGGACTTTTTTGGTGCCAGGACTTACATTTAGGTCTTTTATCCACCTTGAATATATTTTTGTGTATGGTGTAAGTTGGTGATCAAATTTCATTTTCTTGCATGTATCTGTCCAGGTCTCCCAACACCATTTGTTGAAGATGCTTTTTTTACTCCTTTTTATGCTTTTGCCCCCTTTGTCAAATATTAATTGGCCATAGAGACTTGGGTTTATTTCTGGGCTCTCTCTTCTGTTCCATTGGTCTATGTGTCTCTTCGTACACCTGTACTAGAGTGTTTTGATTACAGTGACCTTATAATACAGTTTGATATCAGGTATTATGATCTGTTCTACTTTGTTCTTCCTTCTCAAAATTGCTGCAGCTATTTGGGGTTGTTTATGGTTCCATATAAATTTTTGAAATGTTTGTTTTATATCTGTGAAATATGTTATTGGTATTTTAATTGGGATTGCATTGAATCTATCAATTGCTTTAGCCCAGGAAATACACCCACCTCTACAAAAATATCCCCCCCCCCACAGTCTCAGTATCAATGGCAAATGAACAAGTATTAATAAGGATATAAAGAGATTAAGACTATTATAAGAAAAGAGAATTATCCTATAGTGAAATTCTAGTGACTTATTATGCACAACTTGCTGGACAAGAAATGAATGTTGAAAAACTATGCAGGAAAGAAAATATCACTAATCATGGAGAAGACCACAGTCAATTTTGTCTCAGTACTCTTCAATATTTAGCACTGATTTTTCTTGCTGCATCAGCCTCTTGTGGTGTCAGATGTTGACCCTGTCTGACCTTAGGCAGCCTGCTCTGAGACTGCCAGTGATCTGCTGACTATAGTTGTCTTTTTCAGTTGTTATTTAGTCACTTTTAACTCAGGAGTCAGGTTTAAGCCCCATAAGGTGGGCCAGAATTCCTCTAGGAGTTGAGTCTATTTGTTCCCCTCAGGCTGCTGCTGTTTGGAGGGGAGTGGTCTGCCTGAGCTGTATGGCTGCTGCAGTATGGGAGTTGACTAAGGACCAGGATTCAGGTGGTTGTTTTCTCAGTAATGCATATGGTATTCTATTTCTTTTCCTGTATCTCTTGAATATTCATATGATTATTTTTGATGTGTTGAATCACATTAATTGTTTCCTGGATGTTGAGACTTTCTTGCATCTCTGGTATACTTCACACTTGACCAGGATGTATAATCATTTTAGTATATCATTCATTTTGGTTGGTATATTTTGTTGAGAATTTCAGCATGTACATTTTTCAAGAGTATATAGGTCTGTAAGTCTCTTTTTTTGCAGTCTTGCATTAATTTGGGTATCACAGTAATGCTGGCCTAATAAAATAAATTTGTAAGTGAACTTTATCAATTTATGAATTAGTTGAGAAGGATATGTACTAATCATTTTTTAAAATATTTGTAAGAATTTCCTGTAAATCTATCTGGGCCCGGGCTTTTCTTCATGGATGTTTTAATTACTGATTCAAATATATTGCTAGTAGATGGTTTGTTCAGATAATGTGATTTGTCATGATTTAGCCTTCAAAGGGAGTATGTTTTAAAGTTTTTCCATTTTATTAAATAGTCAAGTTTTTTGTATGTAATTGTTGATGGTATTCTTTAAAAATTCTTTGTGTTTTTGTAGTGTTGATTGTTGTTTCTCTTTTTTCTGATTTTATTTATTTTTGTTTTCTCTCTTTACTGCTTGATGGGTCTTACTAGAGGCTTTTCAAACTTATTTACCATTTCAAAGAAGGGGCCACTAGTTTTATTAGTCTTTACATTGTTTCTCTTCTTTCTTTATTATAACACTGATCTTTGTTTTATTTTTATTTCATCTTACTTTTTGGTGTGTCAATTCTTTTTCTAATATATTTAGGAATTCTAATGATGTTATTGAAATTTTTCTGTTCTTCAGTTACAACTGAAGTTTTCCAGGTGAAATAGAGAAAAGTATTTTTATAGGTTCCTCTTATAAGAGCTTCTGATAAATGCAGGTTTTCTAAGACAATATTTGAATTTTTATTAGTCTGAGTGTAGTTGTGGATTTTCTGGTTCTTTTAATTTTTAAAAAGATTTTATTCATTTATTCATATATTTTAGACCAGGGGAAGGGAGAAAGAGAGGGAGAGAAACATCAATGTGTGGTTGCCTTCACACACCCCCCAGGGGACCTGGCCAGCAACCCAGACATGTGCCCTGACTGGGAATTAAACCAGTAGCTGTTTGGTTCACAGGCTGGCTCTTAGTCCACTGAGGTACACCAGCCAGGTCTTTTTTATTTTAATTTTTGATTTATTGAGTGTTGGTGGTATATCGATTAATTTCCAAATGTATTGTTTGTTTTTATTTTCTTTCCTGTATTTGATTTCCAGTTTCTTACCATTGTGTTCAGAAAATATGGTTAATATAGCTCTGGATAGTGTGCTTCAGTCAGTTTAGCACTGGCCTGTGAAAAAAGGATCAACAGTTCCATTCCCTATCAGGGCACATGCATGGGCTACAGACCAGGTCCCCAGATGGGGGCACATGAGAGGCAACTACACACTGATGTTCCTCTCCCTCACTTTTTCCTTCCCTTGAAATTTCTCTAAAAATAAATGAATAAAATCTTTTTTAAAAAAGGAAAGGAAGATATGGTTAATATAACTTTAAATTTTTTAATTTATTGAGGGTTATTTTTTCTCCTAGTATGAGATCTATCTTGGAAAGTTTTCCAGGTGAAATAGAGAAAAGTGTGTACCCTGCAGTTTTAAGTACAATTATCTATAAATATCTATTAAGGAAACCTGTTTTGCAATTAGTCTAAATTTATTTTTTTAATTGTCTAAAACACAGTGTTTTAAAATAAGGTTGTTCTTCTTTATGCATCTCATACCACATTTATTTCTTTAAAGGAACCCTTGAGATGAATGCTTTTTTATCTCAGCATTATAGATGAGGAAAGTAAAAGGCATTATATACTTTAAATTCACAACATCATTAATAGCATTTCCAACTTTTCATCCAGGGACTATTTCCTCAGTCATCCATATCTAGTAATAATAGAGTAAGGAAGTTCAAAGAGATTAGCAAGACAGATGGAAAATAGAATTAGGTGGCTCTAGAAAGGGGCTTTTAGCAGTGTTTTTACAACTGACTCTGTGGGTCTGAAGTTCAGACTCTAGCCACAGGTTGTGTATATGGCACAGGATGAAGATGATACTCTTGATCATGCAAAAGCATTAAAAAAAGGCTAGCAGTTGAAGTGTAAAAAAAATAACAAAATGGCAACAAGTTTAGAAAGGGGTTGGACCAAATTGAGGGTACTTCCAGGCCCTTCCCACCCATAATAGCATTGCTCTACATGGCGTGTACTATAAACATTGGATGTGTTTCCTCTGGATTCAAAGACCACTAACCTATATCTATTGTCTTGCAATCATTCAAGTCCACATTTGGATAATATTTCCAGATACAAAGAATGCTAAGAAAATACCACACATGACATATGTGGAGGAGACATAAAGTGATGCGTAGTTTGACTGCCAGATCCTCTGACCAAAACTGAAAATCATTCTTGTGCCTCCTGTCTTTTTTTAACTGAGTTATGGTAAGTGTTTCGGGGCGGGCCTGCTTTAATGAGGTATGTAGGATACAGTGTTGAAGGAGTGAACTGCATCCAAAATGACACCAAATATCTGATTGGGTCTAGGGATTTTCGGCTATCTCTGGAAATCCCTAAACAGGCCACACCAAAACCAAAAACCTGTACCAGATAAATGGCATCTCAAACTCCTTGGTAGTTTGCTTTCCAGGTGTTTTTTTCAAACTTTGGAAGGCCACAGACAAGTGAAGATGGAGGCAGAAGGCCTTTTATGAGTGACTGGAAATTTGTCAAGATCAACAAGCACAGCAGGTCCAGCAATATATTTTGCTAAACCAAGTATCAGGTAAACACCAGCCATGGCTGATCCAATACATCCATCCAAATACATATAAAATATATTTTGTAACAACAACTTTCACAGAATCAAACTGAGACTCAGAGAACTGAGGGTTGAGCCCCAGACACATCCTAGAAATGGGTAGAGTCACCATGTGACATGGAGTTGACCAGTGCTCACTTAGTGAAAAACTGGTCCAGATGATATTGGGTGCTGTTAAATGTCAGAAGGAAAAAGGTTAGGTAGTCATGTAAACGAAGGACCTACATATGAAGTTTAGTATCATTGACAGTATGGGCACTTCAGCATTATGCCTTCAGAGAGACCTCAATGTGCCAGCCTCATCCACAGACAAACTGATATCCTTACAATGAAAGATACAAAAAGAGACATAATGTCAGCCACATTACATTTAACAAGCAGAACTATAAACTTCCAGAGGTCATTCAGGAATACTCAGTACTTCAGAGACGTTTTTGCAGGGACAGGTGTGCACTAGATGAAAAAACTCTAAGCTATAAATGTGTACTTTGAGTTTAATGGTGAAGAAAATTATTCAATTATTGTTTTCAAGGCATTTTGTTAGCTGAGGAAAAACTGTCTCCCTCTCTGGGTTGTCTGTATAAAGAGCATTATCTCAGTGAGTCTGAAACCAAGAACCTGATTATAGAAATAAGATGGGAGACAACTATACTTTAACAACAATAAAAATGAATTAAATAAATAAATAAATAAATAAATAAATAAATAGTACAGTAAAGGAAAGAAAGGCTTAGAGATTATTAAAAAGAAAAGGAAAATGAGGCCTCAAGATCTCAAATTATCCCTCAAAGGCTTACAGGCCAGAACTACAAACTCCCTAAAGTCTAGAAGAACTACATTTGGTTTAAGCTCTGAACCTACATCTACCTGTGAAATGGAGGGAAATATGTGCACAATACCTTTCTTTCCCAATCTGGAGACAGTGTGCAGGAGCAACACACAATGAGAACCTTCTTGATCTCAAATGAAGACACTGAGTTCTTTTTGGTTTACTTTAAATTGAATTTTGATACTGCTATTATGAAGATTCCAAATTTCTAAAAGTGGCAAATAGTTAATGAGTTCAGGAAGAGAAATAATGCATTCTAATGAAGAATCTGTATGATAACTCAGGATGGAAGAAATCTGATTTGCTGGTAAACCACTTTACAGGTGCCTCAAAGTATCATTAAAACAACTGCTCATTAATGACCAACAGAAAACCACAAGGGTGGTTTCCATTTAAAAGAATGATAAATTCACAGTCTGGCTGTTTGCAATAAAGTAGCTAAAATCAGAGAGAGAGAGAATGACAATGTGACAGCTACAGCCTATTCAGTTTGGAATCAGGCTATAGCTACTATATATGTGCCTATGTTTCTATCCACAGCCCCATTTCTGAGTGAATCAATCTATTGAGATAAAGTGTTGTGTGATACCAACCTTCCTATGTACAACAATCATTTACATGACTACCTGTATGCTCACTTATCTGGCATAACACCAACCAACACATTCTGGACCTGTTTTTCAGAAAATGGGCACTGATCTTTCCCTTGGCTCATGGTGACTCTGCCAACATCTCGTTTGTCATGTGAGTATTCCCTGATCAGTATGAGATATAGTTTGCATCTCTGAAAAGTGGGTGGTATAAAATAAACCTTGTGTAATTTTAGATGGCTTAAATGGATCAGTCATGGCAGTTTTCCCCCTTATGTTTTTTCTTGCAAAATATGCAGCTGGCTCAGTTGTGGTTGCTGTACTTCATGAATTTCTACTTTCCATAAAATCACTGACCTGTGGCCATTAGGAGTTTTAAAAAGTACATGAAAAACAACCTTCAAACAGCTTGTGATGCCATTTATGGCATCCTGGTTTGTGTTTTGGGGTGCCCAGATTAGGCATTCATGCAGGCAGCAAAATCCCAAGGCCCACTCAGATTTTTCATATGATTTTGAATATTCTTCATTCATAAAACTATATATTATACACCTGTTAATGAAGAAACATTCTGGGACAACTTACAACACTAGTGAAGGATGCAGAACAAAATTTGTTAACTTCTGTTTTAGTAAGAGAGCCTGTCAGTCATGGAAGACATTATTTGAAATCTCTTTGCCATAGGTCATGTATGGCATTTTCATAGCCTTTATTGCATCTGGTGGCATTTTTCAAATGGTGACTAGAAGGTTGGATCAGGATGGATCACAGGACCATATAGAAAGGAAGTGGTTTTTGTGTCCAGAAGTAAAACCTCCTGTTTCTACAGAACATAGGTTTAATTGGAGAGCATTAGTTGTGGGTTGGGAAGGCCTGGAAGAATCCTAGATTTTCTTCAAGTCCATCCTAATTTGTGTCTTCTATTTGTTTTTACTGCAGGTGCTGGTCCTGCTATGGTGTCCATCACCATTACCTTCACCATCATTGTTTTGTGCCATGAAAGGACGTGGCCAGACCCTGTAAAGTGAAGTTCTACAGATTCACTTTTACAACACAGTTAGAACCACTAGCAAGAAAGCTCACTTATTTTCACAGGTTAGTCCAAACTTTGTTTGAGTTTTTTCTATACTTATAGAGGATATGAAGAGCTAAAAGTGTACATAGTTCCAAGTTTAAGATTTTGGAACTGCCAGAGAAACGTGGTCATTTTCATGTACAAACATACCTTTTGTTTCTTTCTTTGAAATACTGAGATTAAAATGGTCTTGACTGAAAATGTCCTTGTGATAATAAATATGGACTGAAATTTTAAAAAGCAGTAATTTTAATTCATAATACTTTGTTAATAAATTGCTTATAAACAATGACCTACCTGCCACTTTAAAACACTTGACATCATAGACATTTACAAAATATTTTCTTGCCCTAGTTTGTGTGGCTCAGATTGAGAGTCAGCTTGTGAACCAAATGGTCACTGGCACATGCCTGGGTTGCATGTCAGTTCCCCTTTGGGGAGCACCTGAGAGGCAACCAATTAATGTTTCTCTCACACATTTATGTTGTTCTCCCTTTCTTCCTCCCTTCCTTTCCCTCTCTCTAAACATAAATAAACATAATATTTTTAAAAAAGGCTTTTTATTAACAATTTACTACATGAATCACTGTGTAAGTTTTATTGCCTAAAAGAAAAAAAAAACACTTCAAAACACCTGGCATTTGCCTTTTAATGTAACAGCTTTTAGTTTGCATTTCTCTAATAATTAGTGACATTGAGAATCTTTTCATATGTCTATTAACCTTTTGTGCCCTGTTTGGAGTAGTGTCCACTCAGGTTTTTTTTTCTATTTTTTTAGATTGGATTGCTTTATTTTCGGTGTTTTCTATGTTCTTATAAATTTTGGATATCAAACTTTTATCAGATATAGTGGCAAATTCCATTATTTTCCTTTCCGAACCACATTGATATGATCATGGGCCAATCTGTACAGTCACTTCATGGATACCCAGTCACTGAGGGAATAGAGGATAAAGAATGAGGGATCTCAAAGCTACCTCGCCTTCATACCTCCCCTAGAGGCATCACATTTCTCTGAGAGACTCTATTTCTCATCAAAGCCTCTGGTGATGTCTTACACATATACCTGTTTCCATTTCTTCGGTGGATTCTGTTCCCAGACAGGATGAGAATAAGTTCAAATTGCCATCTGGCTTTTAACTTGGTCCACATCCACATACCATGAAAGGAAGTGATCCCAGAGGACAGAGAAAACATGTGAAGTTGGGGATCAAAGCACAATGGTAGGGAAAAGTTATGTAAGATTCCCCCCAAATGTGGTCCTAGTACCTTCTCATTGCTTTATACCCAAATCCACTGGGGCAATGCCCTCATACACTCTCTCCAATCTGTCACGGTGCATGAGAGGCAGTGTAGTGTAGAAGCAAGCATTGGCAGTTGGTTACCCCAGGCCTGGTGGGCCTGGGCCATTGGCCATATGCTTCATTTTGTGTTGCTGTATGGTTTTAAGCAGATCTCTTGCTGCATATATACATTTTCTATTTTTTTATTTTATAAATCTAATGGTTTTGAGAAAGAAATGTAAAAGGAGAGTGAGAAACATAAATATGTTGTCCCACTTATTTAGGCATCTTTTGTTCAATTTTTGTATGCCCTGACTGTGGGTATAAGGCACATAAAAAACCTGCAACCTTAATGTATAGGGATGATGCTGTAACCAACTGAGCTACCTAGACAGGGCCAAGTCAATTGGTTTTTAAATTTCAAGGAACACTTCATCATTTATCTACCTTATTTTAAACCCACACAATCCACACATTGCTCTCATGTTGTTGTTATGGTAAGTAATGCTGAAATCCACAACCAACTGACATTGCACCAATGTCTCAACATCCATCCACTTGCTGTCTTTTGGCTTTGTTGTGATATATGCAGAGACTGATTTCTCTTAAATTTGTTTTAAAAAATTTATTTTTAGACAGAGGGGAAGGGAGGGAGAAAGAGAGGGAGAGAAACATCAATGTGAGGATGCCTCTTCCGGCCCCCAAACTGGGGACCTGGCTCACAACCTAGACATGTGCCCTGACTGGGAATCAAACCAGTGACCCTTTGGTTTGCAGACCAGCACTCAATCCACTGAGCCACACTAGCCAGCACAGATTTTTCTTAAACTTTTATGTGGCCTGGTTTATGGTTCTTAGAGCCTGTATTGCTTCCAGTTTTGTTTGTATGCCTTGGAAAGACCTCCTACCTGTCCTAGATGTGGTAGATTTATGGTGGTGTGGGGAAACCCCACCATAGGAAAGACAACAAAGGAAAAATGTGGGGATAAATCAGGAGGAAAAGAGAGCTTATAACATGTGCAGGGAGTGCTAGATGAGGTTTCCTGGCTGCTGCCACTGGAGAGCCAATGATTTTTCAAGTCCTCCTTTTACTGTTATGGTGACGACGTGCCAGTTGGGAACTCCCAGATGAACATGCTGCCACCCACCATGGGCTGAGGGACTGGATCACAGTTGTTTGGGGATGAGAGCAGCCTGCAAGGAGGGACAAATGCCACCTGTCAGCTGCTTGTATGTTTCTTTCCTCCAGAACCATGAAGGAAGAGATTTGGCAGTGGTGGTGGAGGAGGATGACTTCCAGTGTGCCAGTGGCACTGGAGCAATCATGCATATGGTACAGGGCATCAGTGCTCAGCCCGTGTTCTGGAGATTGGGCCTGCAGGAATATTGGGAGTGACTCCCCATATCTCCGAGGACACCTGGAAGGGTTGATCTGCACTCTCTCATGCTGCCCCTTCTCCCACTGGGACCCAAAGTCCAAATGGTGGCACTGCCTGGCAACAGCAGATGTTGGTGCCTGGAGTCTGCTCCAGAGGTGACTACTGACTCCAGGTATATGGGGTGGATGGATAGGGTGGCACACATTTGTCTGCCTTTGCTCCTGGTGTTCTTCCCTTCCTTGACAGTGCCTCTGAAATTTTTTTAAGTCCTGATGTGAAGAGACAGGCCACCCCTATCTATGTGGGGTCCAGCTGCTGTCTACCTGGACCATGTGTGTGTTGGCCTGGGTTCTGTTCATCAAAGCAGATTTTCTTGCCAAGTCAAGTTCCAGAATCATGGGCTCTGCATGGAGGCACTTGGAGGGAGAGTTTGTTTGGACATAGGTAAGCCTGGGTCCTAGCTATTGGACTCAATTTTTCTATACTATTTTCTCCAAAGTTCCTAATTTGGGGAGTGCAGTGAGCTGTCCTGTGGGTGAGGAAAGCTGGATACTGTTCTTGTCTTGCCTGTGGTCTCCTCCACTTCTTATTCCCACATCCTTTCTAGGTGACCAGCAGAGCATGTGTCCATACCTGGTTCTCCAGCACCACCCACCCATGGCTTTTGATATTACAAGGTGCATCTCTGGTTGCCTGGATGACTATGTAGTGGCTAATCCTTGTTGAACTCTACAGGTTGTTTTTTTCTTCAGTTCCAGGAAGACAAAACATAAAAACAAAACAAAACTAGCAAAGCACTCAGAATAATACCCATTCCTAGTATCATTAAGTATATGGCTTTTGTGGTGTTCTCCCTCTCCTTCCATTCTCGTCTCCCCTCCTACCCCATCTCAACCCATCCTACCCCACCCTCACACCACACCAACATCACCAACACCACCACTCTCCCTGTCCCAACTCCAAACCACCCAATCTACTGCCCACTCTAGGGTTTCACTCTTCTGGCTATGGCATAGGAATGGAATCATATTCTGTCATTATTGATGACTGGGCTCATATCATGTATCCCAAGGTTTAGTACATATAGAGTCACCCATGTTTGTGCATGTATCAGTGTTTTGTTCCTTTGCATGTCTTCAAAATTTTCCATCATAATCCTTTCATCTAAAAAATTAGATAATGGATTTTTGCACATGCTACCAAATTAAATCCCCTTTCTGCCTTTGAGAAAATAAAAGTCAAACCTGATTATAGAAAAAAGAAGAGAGAAATATAGAGATATGAGTTGGCTGCTCGTGGTCCTACAGGCCAGAACTAAGAATCCTCTAAAGTCTGGGTGAACCACATTCCCTTTATTCTATGAAGCTTGATCTGCCCCTGGCATGGAGGGAAATAATCTGGTGAATGTCACCTGTCCTGAATTTGGAGACAGCTTGCAGGAACAGAATACACAATGAGGAGGTTAATTTTAAATAAAGATACTGCTTGTTCTTTGTTTCACTTTAAACTGGATTGTGATTCTCTCTTTTTGGAGATTCAGACTTAGAAAAAGGACAAATACTTGAAGATTTCAGGAAGACAGCCCATTTCAGGGAAGGAATCTGAGATGACTCAGGAAAAAGCATCGGTTTTGATGTTAAGTAGCTGACAATTGACTCAAAGTATCATTGTAAAAAGTGCACATAAGAACTATTCTGATAGAATGGAACCTGAACACAAATGATTTAAATGTAAAAGAATGACAAATTCAACATCAGGCTGCATGCAAGAAATTAACCACCATCAAAGAGCGTAATGACATTGTCACAAATAGGTATGTTTTCCTCATGTAACATAATGCTTTGAAGGGAATAATTGAAGAATACATCCAAGTAACTCATCTCAAATTGTAATTTTCTAAGTTGGCTTGTTTTTTTTGCTCAGGCCTTTCTGTCCCTCAAAAACTGGACATTTCAGGGTGAGCACCAGATATTGGTTCTTTCAGTGGCTTCTGGTGGTATTCCTTAAGTCCTGTCTTATTTCTCTTAGTGTGGAGAGTGCATCAACTTGCTTTGGCTTAGGCCTGCATTTGGAAGGACCTTCAGAAAACATAAAACCAAAGTGTTCTAGAGTGTCCAAAATATCATTTTCTTATGCAGAACCATTGTTTCCTTGGCTACCTACCTGTTCACTTCTCTGACATTCAACACCATCCAAAATATCTTGTAGAGACTGGTTACTAAGTGAGTACTGTTTTGCTCCCCATCACAAGGTGACACAGCCCACGTCCAGCTTCTGTTTTTGAAATATGCCATCATTTCTCTGGGATTCATTTGGATTCTCTGAGATTCATTTGGATTCTCTAAGTTGATAGTAGAAAACCTTGAATAGATTGTGTACATTTAATTGGATTAGACATGGCAAGTGCTTCTCTGGGCCTCGGACTGTAAAATATACTGCTTGACCCACTGTGTCTGTTCACCTTGTGAATTTTCCTTCCCCTATGACAAGCTTTCTTTGTCAATGGCCTATGGTCATTGTGATTTTGGAGAAGTTCTTGGAAATAAACCTGTCCAAAGTTCCTGGTGCCATGTATCTGGTCCCAGTTTTGGTTTTTGGTGTGACAGATTAGAGATCTCTGGCAGCAGCAGAGAAACACCAGGCCCACTCAGAGTACTTGGAGTGATTTTGGATGGAGTTCATTCATGTACCTAGTATTTAAAACACCAGCTACCTATGTTACTTTCTCTAATACATAGCATAACTCAATAAAAGATGTAGACACAAGCCTAAAAGTAAGTTTTAGTCAGAGGATCAGACAGTCACATTAGAAATTATTTGAAGTCACTTTTCTATTTAGTTGCAGATGTTATTTTTATAATCTTCTCTGCATCTGGAAACATTGTATAAATTATGACCAGAATGACAAATCATAGGACATTGAAATGTGTGTAACCTTTGTGTCTAGCAGAAAGGCTTCATATTTCCAAAAACTTGTTTAGGTGAAAAGAATTTGAGTTGTTAGTGGGGAGGACCTGGCAGAAATTTAAATATAACCCAATCCTGTCTTAAAATGTGGACCTTGTATTCTTCACCAATAAAACTGCCTCCCCTGTCTTGGTGCCCTTCACCATCAAATTCACTGTCACTGACCTATGCCATACAGAGGGCATGAGGCCAGACTCAATGAAAGTTCTACTGCATAAAGTCAGTTGTGAAAACCTGGTGAGAACACATGATAAAAGCTCCCCATTTTTTTAGCTTTCTCCAACCTCTCACTGAATTTTCTTTCTAAACTTTATGATGATGTGGATTAATGAGGAACTGTTCCAGGTCAAATCTGGAATTGCCATAAATAAGTGATGTGGCTTGAAAGTAGCAAACTTGCCTTTTGAATTCTTTATCAGTAATATTGAGTGCTACAAAGTAATGATCCTACAGGGTTATCTTTGTAGTTAAATGTGGAAAGTGTATTTTTATTTTAAAGTATTGTGTCTTAAAAATGAATAAGAAAATACTGGCATTAACTGCCATGTTAGATCATTTTGCCTTGACAGATATTTGTAGAACACTTCATTGAAAGACTGCACTTTGACATTTTTCCTAGTGCACATGCAATATTTTCAAAATAAATAACTTACAAAGTGACAAAACAACACACAAAACATTCAAAACATTTGAAATTCTATCAATATTGTTTTCTGAATGTAGTGGTAACTAAAATTCAAGTATAGGTAAACAGAAAAAACAAAAATTATGAGAATATTATACATCATGCTTCTAAACAACATCAGAGAAGAGAACATTTTTTTTAAATGAAAACATTCCTTGATACAAATGGAAAGGAAAATAACCCTACTAAACTGGAGATACATCATAAATAGTTGTAAAAAAAACTTTATGTCTATACAGGACTGCCAGAAGAGTAAAAAAAAATCCCAGTGAAATAATTTTAAATTTGCCAGTAAGAAAAGAAAACAGAATAAAAAGAAGAAAAATAAATACTAAAAATCGGTGTAAAAAAGTAATGCAATTTAAAAGAGAGGGAAACCCAATACCTATAGAGGATGGTTTTTTCAAAATAGAAATATACCAACAAACAATAAGACTCATCTTGGCAAAAGAAGAAGAACACAAATGAATAAAATCAGGAATTAAAAAGAAAAAACTACAACTAACAACAAAAATAAGAAAAGAATCAATGAATACTATGATCAGGGACAGGAATAGAAAACTCACTCTTACCACTATTATTCAACACAGTATTATATTTTTCTGGCCATAGCAATCAAACAAAAATAATTTAAAGACAATGAAAATATGGACAAAAACTGTCATTGTTGGCAGATGACTTTACATTATAAATAGAAAACCTTTGATGATCAAAACAAATATGAATGTAATTATTGAAAGAATTCAGTAGCCCTGGCTAGTGTGGCTCAGTGGATTGCCAGCCATTGAACCAAAGTGTCCCTGGTTCGATTAGCAATCAAGGCACATGCCTGAGATGCAAGCCAGGTCCCCAGTAGAAAGCTTGCGAGAGGCAATCACACGTTGATGTTTCTCTCCCTCTCTCTCTCCCTCCCTTCCCCTGTAAAAATAAAGAAATAAAATCTTTAAAAATAGAATTCAGTAAAATAATAAAATAAGACTTAGTATCTATCTATCTGTCATGTTTGTATACAATAATAATCAGAAGAAATAAATGAGATAATTCCATTTACAATTGTATGAGAAAGAACTACTTAGGAAGTAATGTATGTAAAGAGGTAAAAAACATGTAATAACAAAATTATAAGATGATGAAAAATATTATAAGCATTGAAAAAGTTTACAGACAAGAAAAAATGTGTAAAATGATCGATAAGTTCAAATTGTTAAAATGACTGTACTTGCCAAGTCAATTTATAGGTTCAGTGAAATCCCCCTCACCATGCAAATGTTATTTTTCTCAGGACTGGATTGAATAACTTTCAAATTTATATGGAATCAAAAAAGACCCCAAATGTTGCAAGCAATTTTGAGAAAAAGAAAAAAGCTGAAGTTATTGCTTTCCATGGTCTCAAACTATGCTACAAAGTTCTAGTGATCAAAATGGTAAAGTATTTGCACAAAAACAGACACGTAAAACAGTGGATCAGAATGGAGAGCTCATGTTTATATCCACTCATGTGCTGATGTGCACTTGGGGTGCTTCCAAATATTGGCTATTGTAAATAACATTGCAATAAACATAGTGGTACACATACATTTTCTAGTTAGTGTTTTGGCTTTCTTCAGATAGATTTTCAGAAGTGGAAATTCTGGGTCATTTGGCAGCTTAATTTTTAATTCTTTGAAGAAACTATATAGTGTTTTGTCTGGTCACTGCATTAATCTGTATGCTCAAAAAGAGTGCATGAGGGTATGTACAGAATTGAATATTCCTCAGCCATAAATATGAAGAAAAGGTAACTTTTGGAACAATGATAAAGGCCTTAGTGTATACAGTGCTAAGTAAAATAAGCAAGTTAGAGAAAGAAAACTACCATATGAATCCACTTATATTTACACCTAATAAAGCAAACATACAAGATATAAATAGAGTCATAGATATTGAAGACAGACTGACAGATATCAGAGGAGATGGATTTGGAAATGGCTTATAAGCACAAAGTAAAATTAAGGAGAAAAAATCTCATGAACAAAGACAAAATATGGTAATCAAATCAGAGAAGGGTGGAGCAAAATAGAGGAGGGTAAGAATAATTAATTGTTGATAAAAAAGACTTCACTTTGGATGGTGATCACAATAATGTATTCAGGTAAATTATAATAAAATTGCACATTTGAAATCTACTTAAAATTATTACTGAATGTCAACCATACACATTTGATACTAAATAAATAAATAAATAACCCTCTACATGTTCCTTGGTTCTTGGTCTGGAATTCAAAAACAAAATCCTGAGGTAGTATAACTATCCTTGAAAATACAGCATCTGACAGAAGTGACACCTGATTGAGTGTGGTTGGTACCATAATAATATGGGTGTAATAATTTATAGTTCTAATTTGAACATTCCACCTAAAATGTCATATGTTGTGCTTGAATGTGATATTGTTTTGTTACAGAATTACATGATTTTGTGATAAAAGCTTTTGTAATAAAAAAGGGGTGTTATTTGTGCCAGACTCTGTACTTTGTGTTTTCAAAGACAAACCCTAAAACTTTTCAGACTCAGTTTTCTCATCAGTGAATTGAAATCAGAAATCTCCAAGTTCAAGTCCCACAATTCCGCTGCCTTTGAAAAGATATGGTTTTTTTTTCTATCTTAAACAGGGATTCTCAGGCCAATCACCTTTGATCAACCACAGTTGCCACTAATGAAAACAGCAGCACCAATCTCCTCAGAAACCCCACTCTGTGAGGACTTGTGGAGGTCTTCCAATATCCTGGGTCTTTATTTCCCCTTTTGTAGATAGAGTCAAGAATATATATTTCTCAAGTGTCTGGTAAGAATGTCTGTCTATCTGTCATTTGGACATACCATGTGGAGTATCTTTAACTTTATGTAATCGAGAATAGATAAAGGGGAAGTCTTTAAAGTATCATTCACAAGAGAATAACTGGGCAAGAAAGTGAATTAAAGGATGATCCAGAATCCATCTGTAGCTAGGAGATTAAGGTTGGTCTAATTTGGACCCAGTTAAAAAGGACCACATAAAAGCTATATAGACAAGGTTCTTGAGATAAATCTTTGTCTGGCATCAGGGGGTGGAGAATACATAAAGCTAGATGTTTTATTTTTTGAGGTTAATGTCTTTCTGTTTTCTTTCTAGATCTGGTAAGGATCTTAGCCCATGGAAGAATGATTTCAGCACCTGTCTCACTATCAAACTTACCACTGAAGTAATCATGTATGAGTAAGATACTTCAACAGAAGTGCTGGAAAGAGCAGTTATGATCTCATATACCACTAAAATTCATCACATACTGAAATGTGTACCTATGCCTTGCCTGACAAACTCTGTAGATAAAAATTTCAAAAGAAGTGCTGTAAACTGTGGTAATGTTCTCATACACCTCTTATATTCATCTTGTACTTAAATGATGACTTCTGCATGTTGTTATAAATGACACACATGAATTTACAAAAAAATACGTATGATTCAAAATATTCTCATTCATGACTGATTGGGAGGAGTTCAAACAATTCACTATGGTTTTATTACAGTGAAATGGCCTTGAAGAATGGAAAGTGAACTGTTATACTCACATTCATTTTGACATTCGCAAAAATGGGTTGTTCAAGTCAGGTAGTAAAGTGTATATTTATGTCTTAGTTGGGCTATGCTTTTGTGCTGGAAAGAATACATAGGAGAGAACTCTACTATAAAAGCTCATTCTGCTTTGAAGATGACATTGTCCTATGCATCTGTTCACCCATTTGCTAAAGGAAAATTGATTTTGGTAGCTCTTTCAAAATGAAACTTACCACAGAAGTGATCATCTCTCAGAAAGATACTTCAACCTAAGAGCTGAAAGCAGTATGTATTATGTGAGACAACACTCGTTTCATCTTCTATGGAAATGAATACTTCTGCATGTCATTATAAATGCTGCAGATGGGATTACCAGAAAACATGCTTCATACAAAATGTTTGGATACCTGAGTGAATTTGGGGGATTCAAACTCCTCACTACTGTATTATCAGAGTGAAATGCCCTTGGAATGTTATGTTCATATTCATTTTCACATTCATAGCCTGAAAAGTTGAATTCAGGTAGTACGCTGTACATCATTTCTTAGTTGGACTATGCTTCTCTACTAGAAAGAAAATATTGGAGAAAACTATGATTTAGGAGCTAACTACTGCAAACATGACATAATCCTCCTATGCATCTATTTACTCATTTGCCCACAGAAAAGTGATTTCAGTAATTCCTTCACTATTATTATTTCATCTGAAATGCCTATGTTTCAGAAAGATACTTCAGCACAAGTGCTGAAAACAGTACATATTATCAGAGACACCACTCATTTATTTTTCTACTGAAATGAGTATATTCGTGTGGCATTATAAACATAATATATGACTTTTTGTAGATAACACAGTAGTGAAGTGTTTCTATCCCTCTATATCTCTTGGGCAAGAGAATATTTCACATGAAGGGGGTTTCAAGCAACAGCCATCTATAGTGTTTAATGCCATATCAATGTACTTATTTAAGTAGAAGATGAAATGAGTGACATCTCAGGTAATATGTACTGTTTTCAGGATTCTGTGCAAGTATCTTTTTGAATTATCATCACATCTGTGGTAAATTTGATAGGGAAAGAGCTGCTGAAATTGTTTTTCCAGAGCAAATGAGGTTCATAATGTGCAGGACTATGCAAGCTTTGAAGGAGACTAAGCTTCTACAGTAGAGTTTTCTCCAAAGCATTCTTTATAACACAAAACTGTGGCCAAAATAAGACCTGAAATGGACAAAACAGTTTTGTGAATGTCAAGATGAATATGAAGCTAACTGTCCACTTTCTGTCACCAAGTGCATTTATCTCTGATAAAATGGCAATGAACTGTTTGAACCCTTCCAAATCACTCAGGAATGAGACTGTTTCATATGAAGTGGGTTTTAAGAATGCACAATCTGCAATGTTTATAACCCCAGGTCAATGTATTCATTTCAGTAGAAGTTGAAATGAATGGTGTCTCTGGTAATATGTACAGTTTTTAACACTTCTGTTGAGGTATCTTTCTAAAATGTCATGTTTGTGTTATGATAGTAAAAGAGCTATTGAAATTGTTTTTCTGTCCTCCAAAGAGTGAATGGATGCTTAAGACTATGTGAGCTTTAAAGTAGAACAAGCTTCGGCAGTACTGATTCTTCCAAAGTATTCTTTCTGGTACAAAAGCATCGGGTAGATAAGACATGCATGTAATGTGTAGTGCCTGACAGGGACAAAACTGTTTTGTGAATGTGAAAATGAGTATGAAGCTATCAGCCCACTTTCTCTAACAAAGTTCATTTCACTCTCATACAACAGTAGTGAAGTGTTTGCACTCTTCCAAGACATTCGAGAATGTGCATGTTTCCTAGAAAGTGGGATTTAATCAAACACCTTATGCAGTATTCATAACCCAGTTCAATGTAGTCATTTCAGTAAAAGAGGAAATGAATGCTGTCTCAGGTATTATGTACTGTTTTTAGAAGTTCTGTTGAAGAGTTTTTATGAAATGTCAAATTTATGGCATGTTTGATAGTGAAAGCATACTGAATCACTTTTCTGAAAACATATGAATGAATGGATGCATAGAACTATGTCCTCTATGAAATAGAGTAAGCTTCTGTACCACAGGTTTCTGCAATGTATGCTTTACAGGAGAAATGCATAGTCTAACTGAAAAAACGCATGCATACTTTATTACATGACTGGACTCTACAGGTTTGTGAAGGTCTACATGAACATGAACCTAAAAGGACACTTTTGGGTCTCCAAGTGCATTCCAATCTGATAGTACAGTAGTGAAGAGTTTGAGCTCCTTTAAATGACTAGGGTAGGAGAATATTTAGTATGAAGCAGGTTTTACACAAAAGCCATCTATACTGGTGAACATGTTACCAATGTACTAATTTAAGTAGAAGATAAAATGAGTGGAGTCTCATATACTAACTACTGTTTTCAGCATTCTGATGAAGTATATTTCTGAAATATGAATTCTGTGAAGTGTGTGATAGTGAAAGAGCTCCTGAAATTCTCTGCTGGCAAACAAATGAAAGCCAGCATATGACTATGTGATCTGTGAGGGAGAATGATGTTCTCTAGTAGAGTTTTCACCTATGTGTTTTTTCCAGCAGGGAAGCATGGTCCCATTAATATGTGCAAGTACAGCCTAACACCTGACTTGGAGAAAACCATTTTGTGAATGTCAAAAAGAATATGAAGCTACCTGTCCACTTTCTGTCACCAAGTGTCCCTCTCATAGAACAGGAATGAATTCTTTGAACCCTTCCATGTCACTCATGAATGAGTATGTTTCCTATGAAGTGGGCTTTGTGCAATACCTTCTGCATTGTTTATAAGCCCAGGTCAATGGACTCAATTCACTAGAAGATGAGATGAATGGTGCCTCTGGTAATATGTACTATTTGTAGCACTTCTGATGAAGTATTCTCTCAAATATATCTTTGGTGGTAGGTGGATAGTGAAAGAGACACTGAATCACCTTTCTGAGAGCAAATGAGTGAAAGCATGCTGAAGACGATGTCATCTTTGAAGTAGAATAAGCTTGTGCAGTAGTGTTTCCTCCAAATAATTCTTTCTTGTATAAAAGTATCAGGAAGGTAAGATATGCATGTACTGTGCAGTACTGCCTGGTACAAAACTGTTTAGTGAAAGGGAAAATGAGTATAAAGCTAACAGCCCCCTTTGTGTCACCAAGTGCATTTCTGTCTCAAACAACTACAATGTAGTGTTGGAAACTTCCAAGTCACTCGGTAATGAGCATGTTCCTACAAAGTGGTCTTTAAGCAAACATCTTCTGCTGCATTGATAAATCCAGGTGAACATATGCATTTCCGTAAAAGATAACATGAATGCAGACTCAGGTATTACGCACTGTTTTCAGCAGTGCTGCTGAAGTATATCTCTGAAATGTCACTTTCATGGATGTTTGATAGTGAAAGAGATCCTGAGTCACTTTTCTGGTAACAAATGAATGGATGGAGGCATAGGACTATGTCATCTATGAAACAGAGTAAGCTTCTATCCCACTGTTTTTGGCAATATAATCTTTCTAGGAGAAAAGCTCAGTTTAACAAAGAAATGCATTTGTAGTATACTATGTAGCTGGACTCTACAGGGTTGTGAAGGTCTATGTGAACATGAACTTAATAGTACACTTTTGGGTCTCCAAGTGCATTCCACTCTGATATTACAGTAGTGAAGAGTTTGGGCTCCTCTAAATAAGATGGTCAGGAAAACATTACATATGGAGAGGGCTTACAACAAAAGCTGTCTACACTGTTGAACACATTACCAATCTACTCATTTTAGGAGAAGATGAAAGGAGTGGAGTCTCATGTACTATGTACTGTTTTCAGCATTCTGATGAAGTTTCTTACTGATATATGAATTCCATGATTTTTGTGATGGCAAAAGAGCTCCTGAAATTATTCCCCATTGGCAAATGAATGTATGGCAGCATACCAGTACGTGATCTGTTAGGGAGACTGATGTGCCTAGTAGAGTTTTCACCTATGTGGTTTTTCCAGCAGGAGAGCATGGCCCCACTAACATGTGCAGGTACAGCCTACCACCTGACTTGGAGAAAACTGTTTTGTGAATGTCAAAAAGAATATGAAGCTACCTGTCCACTTTCTGTCACCAAGTGAATTTCCCTCTCATAGAACAGGAATGAATTCTTTGAACCCTTCCATGCCACTTGTGAATGAGTATGTTTCTTATGAAGTGGGCTTTATGCAAACACTTTCTGCATTATTTCTAAACCCTGGTCAATGGACTCAATTCACTAGAAGATGAGATGAATGGTGCCTCTGGTAATATGTACTCTTTGTAGCACTTCTGATGAAGTATCTTTCTCACATATATCTTTTGTAATATGCAGATAGCAAAGAGACACTGAAGGTATGCTGAAGACTATGTCATCTTTGAAGAAGAATAAGCTTGTGCACTAGAGTTTCCTCCAAACAGGTTTTTCCCATAGGAAAGCATGGGGAATATAAGATATGCATGTACTGTGTAGTACTGACTGGGGCAAAACCATCCGTGAAAGGAAAATGAATATGAAGCTGACAGGCCACTGTGTGTCACCAAGTGCGTTTCTCTCTGATACAACAGTAATGAAGTGTTGGAACGCTTCCAAATCACTTGGTAATGAGCATGTTTCCCACGAAGAGGGCTTTAAGCAAACACCTTTTGCAGTGTTGTTTAACCCAGGCGAACATCCTCATTTTCTTAAAAGATAAAATGATTGCCATCTCAGGTATTACGTACTGTTTTCAGCAATGCTGTTGAAATATTTTCCCAAAATGTTACTTTAGTGGTATGATTGTAGCAAAAGAGATCCTGAATCACTTTTCTGACACCAAATGTGTGGACTGATGCCTGGAACTATGTCATCTCTGAAATAGAGTAAATTTCTATCCTACAGTTTGGGCAATGTAATCTTTCTGGGAGAAAATTATTGTCAAATGCAGAAATGCATGTGTACTGTACTATGTAACTGGACTCCACAGGTTTGTGATTTTCTACGTGAATATTAACTGAACAGTACACTTTGGGGTCTTCAAGTGCTTTCCACTTTGATAGTACAGTGGTGAAGAGTTTGAGCTCCTCTAAATCACTCAGTTGGGAAAATATTTGATACGTAGAGGAATTTCAACAAATGCCATCTATACTGTTGAACACACTACCAATGTACTCACTTCAGTAGTAGATGAAATGAGTGGAGTCTCATATACTACCTACTGTTTTCAGAATTCTGATGAGGTTTTTTTTCTGCAATGTGAATTCCATGAAGTGTGTCATAGTGAAAGGGCTACTGAAATTATTGTCCCTCAGCAAATGAATGAATACTAGCATACGATTATGTGATCCATGAATGAGAGTACACCTTCTCAAGTAGAGTTTTCCCTTACATACTTTCTTCAGCAGAAAAGCATGGCCCCACTAAGATGTCCAGGGACAGCCTACTACCTGATTTGGAGAAAACCATTCTTTGAATATCAAAAAGAATAGGAAGCTAACTGTCCATTTTCTGTCACGAAGTGCATTCTTCTCTTATAGAACAGTAATGAATTGTTCAAACCCTTCCATGTCACTCGTGAATGAGTTTGCTTCTTATGAGTGGGCTCTATACAAACACCCTCTGCATTGTGTATAAACCGAGGTCGATCGATGTGATTCACTAGAAGATGAGACTAATGGTGCCTCCGGTAATTTGTAGTATTTGTAACCCTGCTGATGAAGTATCTCTCTCAAATATTCTGTCCCTGGTAGTTTGGATAGTGAAAGAGGCAGTGAACCAGTTTTCTGACAGCAAATGAGTGAAGACATGCAGAAGACTATGTCATCTTTGAAGCAGAATATGCTTGGGCACTGGAGTTTCCTCCACATAGTTCCTTACTGTAGGAAAGCATTGGGAAGATAAGACATGCATGTACTGTGTGGTTCTGACTGGGACAAAACTGTATTGTAAAAGGGAAAATGAGTATGAAGTTAACAGCCCAATGTGTGTCGCCAAGTGCATTTCTCTCTCATACAACAGTAATGAAGTGTTGGAACCCTCCAAGTCACTAGGTAATGAGCATGTTTCCCATGAAGTGCATTTTAAGCAAACACCTTCTTCAGTGATGATAAACCCAGGTGAATGTCCCCATTTTGGTAAAAGATAAAATGAATGCCATCTCAGGTATTACATACTGTTTTCAGCTGTGCTGTTGAAGCATTTTTCTGAAATGTCAGTTTTGCAATATGTTTGATAGCAAAAGAGATTCTGAATCACTTTTCTGACAAGTGATTGGATGGAGGCCTAGGACTATGTCATCTCTGAAATAGAGTAAGCTTCTATCCCACAGTTTTTGACAATGGAATCTTTCTGGGTGGGAAGCTTAGTCTAATGAAGAAATGCATGTGTACTGTACTATGTAACTGAACTCTACAGGTTTGTGAAGGTCTACATGAACATGAACCCAACAGTACAATTTTGGGTCTCCAAGTGCATTCCAGTCTGATAATACAGTGGTGAAGAGTGAACATGTGCATAGTAAATGAGGACCTTCATGTAATGTGCCCAGAAAAACAATAAAAGCTAATTGAGGTAAGGGCCGAAGCTTTTTCTCCTCTTGAGAGAGAAGCCACCCTCCTCTTTTCTCCTCAGGATTCGGCATTCCATGTGAATTTCTTTTGTCTCAGCTAGAACACCATGGACCCCACGAGCTGGGGTCGTGACACTCTCCTATGAATAGGAGTCTTGCTTTCTCTCTCCTAAGCATTTGCTGCATTTCTCAGGCACGGGTTGAGCAGTTAGGAGCCACAAGGGTGCTGGCCACACTAGAAGGCACCTGTGAGAGCATAAGTTTGGATGTGGGCTGGGTCAGAACACTAGGTTTCCTGCCAACTGCAAATAAAAGCCCACCTAATGAGAGGCACACTGTAAGCATTCACAGTCCCATCCCCTGCAGCACAATCCCCGTTTAGCTTTAGGTTTGGGGAGGTGAAAGCAAACACTTTCCCTTTTATCACCTTTTGTAGTGAGGTATTTAGGAGCGTTTCAACTTCTTGCTGAATGCCAAAGAAAAAGAGATACTTCCTCCCTATGGCACAAGAACTCTGGTGTCCCTATGTGAGTGGGGGCCTCAAGGAGGTGTTTGGGGTCTAATCCCTGAGACATGTAGGGGCCTCACAGGGAATTCCACCTCACATAATTTAATGTTTGACTCATCTGGGGAAGCGTGATTTAAGGGTTGGTCACCCAGTGCTCCGAGCCCTTCCAGCTAGCTGATCTAGACAACTGGGAAGAGAAACTGAGACCTATAAGTGGGGTTAGGGTACCCAAAATATCCAGTACCCCTCTCCCTGTCTTCCACCAACAGAACATTTTTGACACACTACACTCTCCTCACTAGCAAGAAACAGGATCTGAGGGTTCAGATGGAGTGAAAGCAAAACTGAAATTGGTTTCATGATCGCCACACTTGGGGCAGGAATTTTAGGAAAGGTTCATTTATTTGTTAAGGAATTTCTTTAAAGGTTTCTACAAATCCTCAACCATGGGGAACGAGCTCTCTGAGGAACAAGAGCAATTTTTCAAGGTAATTAAGCAGCTTTTTAAGGCTGTTGGATGCCTCGCAGATAGGGGATCTTTAGATTTGGAAATATAGGAAAAAGCAGGACAAAGAGGTCCTCATAATCAGGAAAGCTTAGACAAAAAGAGAAGTGGCCTATGGGACCATGATGGCAGAGGCCCTAGATGACTGCTGGACTTTTCTTGTGGGAAGCTGCAGCGAGTGTCATGGCCATGACTGATGAGCCCAGCTGGGGCACTGGTGTGCATGCATTTTCAGCACAGTGGAGCCTGATCTTTCTGCCAAGGACCAGCAGCAGTGGAAGGTGGAGTTGGCCCCCTCACCTTCCCTCCTCCCTGTGCAATTGGGAGCAACCTTTCCCTGCACTCAGCACTGGGTGCAGTCCTGACACACTGGATTCACCCTCGGGGCCATGGCTCCACTCAGAATTTTGCCTTGGCCTGTGCCTAGCACCAGACTTAGAACTGGCACAGACAGAATATCACAGAGGCAGTTCCAGCTAGGTCATCTCTGAGGTAAGGGATAGCAGCCCCCATGCTTTTGGAGGCTGCCAGCATACTTAATTTAAAGAAATGGGTTTTTATTTTGTTTGCATTTCTATACCTGGAATAGGGGGCATTTCTTAGCCCCACAAAGGTATGTGGAGTCTTAAATGTTTTGGTGTGAATGGGTAAATAGGATGAATTAAGCCTTAGGTCCTTCCCACCCCACTTAATATATGGGTCTGGGACCTCCTCACTCAGTGGGGAATACAAATCACTCTGCCACCTTTTCCTTAGCAGACACTGTCTGGATTCAGATTTAAATTCTCCTAGATCCTTAAGTGATCAGGCTAGACAGGAATTAGATTTAGTTAACTAATACCTTTTTTTTTACAGGCAGTTCACTAGAGTAAACAGACAACTACCTGCCAGACTTTTTTGCTACCCCACACTGGGGACACCTACTGGCCTAACTGGACAGTTGTAACCTAATTTAGAAATGATTGAATGACTATTTTTTATCTCATCAACCCCAGCACACTATTATCACCTATATTACTGCACTCAGTCAGCTTATTATGAAAGGCCATGATAGGGTGATTCAGTATTTTGGCCACGACCCAGCTGTTATACGTGTTCCACTCATCCAAGTGTATCTACAACAACTTTATAGTGAATGTTTAGAATTTCAGTGTGCAGTTGCTGATTTTGTAGGGGATCTTAATATTCATTTACCTTCTGATGAACTTCTCCAAAACCTCCCCACTCTTAATATCTGTATAGGGGAAGAATTCAGTGTCACTCCTATTTCTAAAGCTAGAACCATCTTTATTGATGGTTCAGGAAAAACAAGGAAAGCTGCAATCATCTGGAAATAAGAGAATGAATGGAAACATTTTCTTTCTGGAGGGCACTCTTCCACCCAACAGGTGGAAATTTCAGGGGCTATTCTTGCCCTCCAGCATTGGTCTGAAGAGCCTCTTAACATAGTTTGTGACTCTGGTTATAATGTATATACACTCCTTCATATAGATCAGGCTTTATTAAAAGGGTCCATTGAACCTCAGTTACTAAGTCTATTTCTAACCCTGCAAAGTCTTTTAGATAAAAGGAAGCACTCTTATTTGTTAGCCATTATCTGTTCTCATTCGGGCTTGCCTGGACCTACTGCAGAGGGTAATTGTCGGACTGATGCCCTTGTCAGCCTCACAAGTACTTTTCAATCTGAGGTAATGTCTCATCAATTTTTTCAATAAAATAGTCAGGGCCTATGTAAAGAATTTAATATATCAAGGTCCCAAGCAAAAAAAGTTATCAGAGAATGTCCAAATTGTCAAGTGCTTTCAAAAGTGCCCCCTGCTTCTGGCATTAACCCTAGAGGGTTATAAACTCAAATAATTTGATAAACATGTTATTCACTATCCCCCTTTTCATTTCATAATATACTTCTTAAGTGAAACATTGGGCAATCTAATCAGGCTTAAGTTTTAAAAGACTTGTTATGTTTATTTTGGAATGTTATGTGGATTATGTATGTTGTAGAAACTTCAAGTAAGTCGCAGATGGTCTGTAAGGAAGGAATGAAAGTAAAGGAAGGGGAAGTATAGGATTGTGTAGGAGAAGGGTTAAGAAAGAAAAAAGGGAAAAGTTTCAGAAGCTGTTTCAGAAGCTGTAACCCCCCACGGCTAAGGCTGAATGAGCGACCTTTGGACAATAACCCACTAAGGAGACACAGCTTATCTCCCTGGCAGGGAACCATCTCTGCTGCTGCTCTTACTTCACTTTGCCTGGCCCCCAGTGCTTGATCCATTAGCCAAGAACGGGTAAGATTCCTCAGGGGCAGAACAATCTAAGACAGGCAGGATCACAGGGATCCCCCAGGGAAGGACTTGGAGGGCTATAGCAAAAGGGGGTTATGGACCCTTACCCCTCAGCTTTGACATAGCCCGAATCCTCATCCTGTCTATGAGAAGACACCTAATCTCTTGGCTGCCTTACTTCCCCTGCCTGACTTCAGCTTGAAACAATGACAAAAGGTTGTGTAGCCTTGTTCTGGAAAGGGAGGGTTCCACAGGTAATCATGCCTAAGAAAGAATACATAAAATCCTGCGAAACCTGCTTTGCTAAGCATGCTCTCAATTAAATGATAAGGGTGGGATTGGAAAATAAAGTTGTTTCGCAATGTTTTGTAGCCCTATAGCTAACAGACCTTGACTCAGATTAAGCCCTAGTAGTTCTTTCTATGTTATCTATTGTTTGGTCTTTACTGCCTAAAAATGATTAATGAGCTTTAACTGTATTCCTGTGAAAAATGAACCTAATAAAAGTCCATTGAGGAAAAGGCTCTTGGCCCTTTGACTTTGAGAAATCTTCCACCATTCCTCCCCAAGCAGATAATGTCTTGGTAGACTTATTCTGATCCGTGGCAGCTGGGCGGGGGGTCTGTGGGCAGAGTCCCCTGAGAAGTGAGTATGTTTCCTATGAACTGGGCTCTATGCAAACACCTACTGCATTGTTTATAAACCCAGGTCGATGGTCATGATTCACTAGAAGATGAGATGAACAGTGCCTCTGGTTATACATACTCTTTGTAGCACTTTTGATTAAGTATCTCTCTCAAATATACCTTTTGTGGTAGGTTGGATAGTGAAAGAGACACTAAATCACTTTTCTGACTGCAAATGAGTGAAGGCACGTGGAAGACTATGTTATCATTCAAGTAGAATAAGTTTGCGCACTGGAGTTTCCTAGAAACAAGTCTTTACTGTATGAATGCATCGGGAAGATAAGACATGCATGTACTGTGTAGTACTGACAGGGACAAAACTGTTTTGTGAAAGGGAAAATAAGTATGAAGCTAACAGCTCACTTTGTGTCACCAAGCGCATTTCTGTCTCATATAACTGTAATGAAGTGTTAGAACCTTTCCAAGTCACTCGGTAATGAGCATGTTTCTCACAAAGTGGGTTTTAAGCAAACACCTTCTGCAGTGTTGACAAACCCAGGTGAAAGTCCTTGTTTATGTACAAGATAAAACAAATGCCATCTTAGGTATTATGTACAGTTTTCAGCAGTGCTGTTGAAGTATTTTTCTGAAATGTCACTTTCATGGTATATTTGACAGTGAAAGAGATCCGGAATCACTTTCCTGACAACAAATGATTGCACAGAGTCCTAGGAATATTTCATCTCTGAAATAGTGTAAGCTTCTATTCCACAGTTTTGACAATGTAATCTTTCTTGCAGAAAAGTTAGTTCGAAGGGAGATTTGCATCTGTACTCTGCTACGTAACTGTACTGCACAAGTTTGTGAAGGTCTTCATGAACATGAACCTAACAGTACAGTTTTGGGCCTCCAAGTGCATTCTACTCTGGTAGTGCAGTAGTGTAGGCTTTGAGTTCCTCTAAATCACTCGGCTAGGAAAATATTTCTTATGGAGAGGGCTTTCAACAAAAGCCATCTACACTGTGGAACACATTACCAATATACTCATTGCAGTAGAAAATGAAACGAGTGGAGTCTCATATACTACCTACTGTTTTCAGCATTCTGATGAAGTTTCTTATGAATCCTATGTGCTCTGTGATAGTGAAAGGGCTCTTGAAATTTTTCTCCATCAGCAAAAGAATGAATGCCGGCATATGACAATGTTATTTGTGAGGGAGAATGTCCTTCTCCAGTAGAGTTTTCTCTTATGTGTTTTCTCCAGCAGAAAAGCGAGGCCCAACTAACATGTGCAGGTACACCCTACTACCTGATTTGGAGAATACAGTTCTGTGAATGTCAAAAGGAATAGGAAGCTAACTGTCCACTTTCCTTCATGAGGTGAATTTCTGTCTCATAGAACAGTAATGAATTGTTCAAATTCCTCCAAGTTACTCGTGAATGAGTATGTTTCTTATGAAGTAGGCTCCATGCAAACACTTTATGCATTGTTTATAAACCCAGGCCAATGGAATCGATTCACTAGAAGATGAGAAGAATGGTGCCTCCCATAATATGTACTTCTTGTAGCACTTCTAATGAAGGGTCTCTCTCAGATATACCTTTCATGGTAGGCTGGACAGCATAAGAGACACTGAATTACTTTTCTGACAACAAATGAGTTAAGACATGTAGAAGATTATGTCATCTTTGAAGTAGAATAAGCTTGTGCACTGGAGTTTCCTCCAAAATATCTTCCCTGTATGAATGCATTGAGAAGATAAGACATCCACGTTCTGTGTAGTATTGACTGGGACAAAACTGTTTTGTGAAAGGGAAAATGAGTATGAAGCTAACAGCTGAGTTTGTGTCACCAATGGCCTTCCTATCCCATGTAACAGTAATGAAGTGTTGGAACCCTTCCAAGTCACTAGGTAATGAGGATATTTCTCACGATGTTGGCTTTAAGCCAACAACTTCTCAAGTGTTGGTAAACCCAGGTAAACATACTTATATCCATAACAGATAAAACCAGTACTGTCTCAGGTGTTACATACTGTTCTCAGTTGTGCTGTAGAACAATTTTACTGAAATGTTACCTTTGTGGTATGTTTGACAGAGAAAGAGATCTCAAATCACTTTTCTCATACCAAATAAGTGGACAGGGCCTAGGAATATGTTATCTATGAAACTGATTAACTTCTACTCTACAGATTATGCAATGTAATCTTTCTGGGAGAAAAGCTCAGCCTAATGAAGAAATGCATGTGTACTGTGCTATGTAACTGTACTCCACATGTTTGTGAGGGTCTACATTAATACGTACCTAACAGTACACTTTTGGGTCTCCAAGTGCATTCCACTCTGAAAGTAGAGTAGTGAAGAGTTTGAGCTTCTCTAAATCACTCGGTCAGGAATATATGTCATATGGAGAGGGTTTTCAACATAAGCCATCTACACTGTTGAAGATGTCGCCAATGTATTCATTTCAGTAGAAGATGAAACATGTGGAGTCTCATATACCACCTACTGTTTTCAGCATTCTAATGAATTTTCTTTCTGAAGTATGAATTCCGTGATGTGTGTGTTAGCCAAAGGGCTCCTGAAATTATTCTCCGTTGGCAATGAATGAATGCCAGTATAGTACTATGTGAACCATGATGTAGAATGACTTTCTTCAGTAGAATTTTCTCCACATGTTTTCTCCAGTAGAAAAGCTTGGCCCTACTAAGATGTGCAGGGCAGCCCACTACATGATATGGAGAAAACCATTCTGTGAATGTCAAAAAGAACAGGAAGCTAACTGTCCACTCTCCATCACCAAGTGTATTCCTCTGTCATAGAACAGTAATGAAGTGTTGGAACTCTTCCAAATCACTCAGTAATGATCACATTTACCATGATATGGGCTTTAATCAAACACCTTCTGTAGTGTTCATAAACTGAGGTGAATGTCCTCATTTCGGTAAAAGATAAAACAAGTGCCATCTCAGGTATGAGGTACTATTTTCAGAAGTGTGAAGTATTTTTTCTGAAATATCACCTTAGTGGAATGTTTGATAGCGAAAAGCTCCTTAATCACTTTTCTTACAACAAATGAGTGGTCAGAGGCCTAGGATTATGTCATCTATGAAATAGTGTAAGCTTCTATCCCACAGTTTTTGTCAACATAATCTTTCTGGGAGAAAATCTTAGTCTATCAAAGAAATCTGTGTGTACTGTACTATGTAACTGGACTCCACAGATTTGTGAAGGTCTACGTGAACATGAACCTAATAGTACACTGTTGGGTCTCCAAGTGCATTCCACTCTGATAGTACAGTGGTGTAGAATTTGAGCTCCTCTAAATCACTTGGTCAGAAAAATATTTTATACGCAGACGACTTTCAACAAAAGCCATCTACACTGTTGAACATGTTACCAATATAATTGACTTCACTAGAAGATAAAATGAGGAGAGAGGCATATACTCCTTACTGTTTTCAGCATTTTGATGAAGTTTCTTTCTGAAATATGAATTCCATGAAGTGTGTAATAGTGAAAGGGCTCCTGAAATAATTCTCTGTCAGCAAATGTATGAATGCAAGTATACGACTATGTAATCCATGAGGGAGAATGGCCTTCTCTAGTAAAGTTTTTCCCTATGTGTTTTATCTAGCAGAAAAGCATGGCCCTACTAAGATGTGCCTACTATCTGATTTGGAGAACACCATTCTGTGAATGTCAAAAAGAATAAGAAGCTAACTGTCCACTTTCTTTCACCAAGTGCATTTGTCTCTCATAGAACAGGAATGAATTGTTTGAACCCTTCCAAGTCACTTGGGAATGAGTATGTTTCCTAAGAAGTGGGCACTATGTGAATACCTTCTGCTTTGTTTATAAGCCCAAGTCAATGGCTGTATTCACTAGAAGAGGAGATTAATTGTGCCTTTGGTAATACATACTCTTAGTAGCACTTTTGATATATTATCTCTCACAGTTATACCTTTTATGGTAGGTTGGACAGAGAAAGAGACATTGAATCACTTTTCTGACAACAAGTGAGTGAAGGCATGAGGAAGACTATGTCATCTCAGAAGTAGAATAAGCTTGTGCACTGGAGTTTCCTAGAAACAGTTCTTTCCTGTATGAAAACATTGTGAAGATAAGGCATGCATGTATTGTGTAGTACTAACTGGGACAAAACTGTTTTGTTCAAGGGAAACTGAGTACGTACCTGAAAACCCACTGTGTGTCCACAAGTGCCTTTCTCTCTCATACAAGAGTAATGAAATGTTAGAACCCTTCCAAGTCACTCAGTAACGTGCACATTTTCCATGAATTGGGCTTTAAACAAACACCTTCAACAGTGTTGACAAACCTGGGTGAATGTTCTCATTTCCGGAAAAGATTAAACAAATACCGTGTCAGGTATTATGTACTGTTTTCAGCAGTTCTATTGAAGTATTTTCCTGAAATATCACTTTTGTAGTATGTTTGATAGGGAAAGAGATTCTTAATCCTTTTTATGACAACAAATCATTGGACGGAGGCTAAGGACTAAGTCATCTATGAAATAGAGTAAGTTTCTATCCCACAGTTTTTGGCAATGTAGTTTTTCTGGGAGAAAAGCTTAGCCTAATGACAAAATGCATGTGTACTGTACTATGTTACTGAACTCCACAGTTTTGTAAAGGTCTACGTGAACATGAAACTTACAGTACACTTTTGGGACTCCAAGGGCATTCTGCTCTGAATGAACAGTAGGGAAGACTTTGAGCTCCTCTAAAGCATTCAGTCAGGAAAATATTTCATACAGAGAGGGCTTTCAACAAAAGCCATCTACACTGTTGAATGTTAGCAATGTACTCATTTCCGTAGAAGATGAAGTGAGTGGAGTCTCATATACTACCTAATGTTTTCAGCATGTTGATGAAGTTTCCTTCTGAAATATGAATTCTGTGAAGTGTGTGATAGCGAAAAGGCTCCTGAAATTATTCTCCTTTGGCAAATGAATGAATGCCAGGCTACAACTATGTAGTCCGTGAGGGATAATTTCGTTCTTTAATAGTGTTATGATGTACATGTTTTCAACAGTAGAAAGGCAAGATCCCACTAAGATATGCAAGTACAGCCTTTTACCTGATTTGGAGAAAACCATTCTGTGAATGTCAAAATGAATAGGAAGCTAACTGTCCATTCACCATCACCAAGTGCATTTGTCTCTCATAGAACAGTAGTGAAGTGTAGGAACCCTTCCAAGTTGCTTGATAATGATCATATTGCCCATTATGTGGTCTTTAAATCAAACACCTTCTACAGTGTTGATAAACCCAGGTGAACATCCTCATTTCCATAAAAGTTGAAATGAATGTGCTCTCAGGAATGAGGTACTGTTTTCAGAAGTACTGTTGAAATATTTTTCTGAAATATCACTCTAGTGGAATGTTTGATAGCGAAAAGCTTCCTAATCACTTTTCTTACAACAAATGAGTGGTCAGAGGCCTAGGATTATGTCATCTATGAAATAGTGTAAGCTTCTATCCCACAGTTTTTGTCAACATAATCTTTCTGGGAGAAAATCTTAGTTTATCACAAAATACTGTGTACTGTACTATGTAACTGGACTCCACAGGTTGTGAAGGTCTACGTGAACATGAACCTAACAGTACAATTTTGGGTCTCCAAGTCCATTCCACTCTGATAGTACATGGTGAAGTATATGAGGTCCTCTAAATGACTTGGTCAGAAAAATATTTTATATGCAGAGGGCTTTCAGCAAAAGCCATCTACACTGTTGAACACATTACTAATATAATCGACTTCACTAGAAGATGAAATGAGGAGAGAGGCATATACTCCATGCTGTTTTCAACATTTAAAAAATTATTTTAACTGTTGTTGAAGTACAATTTTCTATATTTTACTCCCATCCCAGCCCACCCACTCACTTCTCCCCAAAGTTGCTCTCTGAACTATGAATTCTGTAAAGCATGTGATAGGGAAAGGGCTCCTGAAATTATGCATGGTCTGTAAATATATGAATGCAGGCACATGACTATGTGATCTGTGAGGGAGAATGACCTTTGCTAGTAAAGTTTTTCTCTATGTGTTTTTCTAGCAGAAAAGCATGGCTCTGCTAAGATTTGCAGGGACAGTCTACTACCTGATCAGGAGACAAACTTTCTGTAAATGTCAAAAAGAAAAAGAATCTAACTGTCCGCTTTCAATCACCAGTTGCATACCTCTCTCATATTATTCCAGTAAAGATTCCTCAAAAGTATTCTTTCCTGTAAAAAGAATAGGGAAGATAAGACATGCATTTACTATGTAGTACCTGACTTGGAGAAAATGGTTTTATGAATGTGAAACTGAGTATGAATCTAACATTCCACTTTCCGTAACCAAGTGCATATCTCTCTGATTGAATATTATGAGCTGTTTGAATGCTTCCAAATCACTCAGAAATGAGACTCTGTGGAACAAAACAGGTTTAAGAAAATAACTTCTGCAGTGTTTATAATGCTCAGTCAATGTACCCCTGTCAGTAGAAATAGAAATGAATGGTGTCTCCAGTAATAAATACTGTTTTAACAGTGCTATAGAAGTATTGCTCTGAAATGCCACTTTTGTGGTAATTTTGATAGCAAAGGAGCTTCTAAGATCAATTTTCTCTTACAATTGGTGAACAGTAGCCTAACACTATGTCATCTTTAAGTACAATAAGCCTCTGAAGTACAGATTCCTCTGAAAAATTCTTTTCTGAAAAAGAATAGGGAAAATAAGACATGCGTCTACAATGTAGTACCTGAATTTGAGAAAACGGTTTTGAGAATGTGAAAGAGATGGTGAATCTAACCATCTGATTTCTGTAACAATGAGCATTTCTCTCTGATTGAACAGTAATAAACTGTTTCAACACTTCCAAATCACTTGGAAATGAGACTCTTTAGAGCAAAACAGTCTTAAGAAAATAAGTTTTTTGGTGTTTATAACACTCAGTCAATGTACTCCTTTCAGTATAATTTGAAATGAATGGTGTCTCCAGTAATACATACTGTGTAAACACTTCTGTAGAATAATTGCTCTGAAATGCAACTTTTGTGGTAATTTCGATAGTGAAAGGGCTTCAAAGATCAACTTTCTGTTACAATTGAGTGAATAGAGGATGAACACTATGTCATCTTTAAGTAGAATAAACCTTGCAGTACTGATTCCTCCAAAGTATACTTTCCTGTAAAAAGAATAGGAAAGATAAGGCATGCATGTACTGTGTGTTACCTGACTTGGAGAAAATGATTTTGTGAATTTGAAATTGAGTATGAGTCTAAGAGTCCAGATTCTGTAACGAAGTGCATTTCTCCCAGATTGAACAGTAACGAACTGTTTGAATGCTTCCAAATCACTCAGAAATGAGACTCTTTTGTACCAAATGGGTTAAAAAAACTTGTACTCTGTTTATAACATTAGTCAATGTACTCCTTACAGCAGAAGTTGAAATGAATGGTGTCTTCAGTAATACTGTTTTAATACTTCTGTAGAAGTATAGCTCTGAAATGCCACATTCCTGGTAATTTTGATGGTGAAAGAGCTTCTTAGATCAATTTTCTGTTACAGTTGAGTGTACAGATTCCTAATACTATATCATTTTTAAGTACAATAAATCTCTGCAGTACAGCTATCTCCAAGTATTCTTTAATGTAAAAAGATAGGGAATGTAAGACATGCGTATACTGTGTAGTACCTGATTTGGAGAAAACTGGTTTGTGAATGTGAAACTGAGTATGAATATAACAGTCCACATTCTGTAACCAAGTGCATTTCTCTCTGATTGAACAGTAATGAACTCTTTCAACACTCCCAAATCACTCAGATATGAGACTCTTTTGAATCAAATCAGTTTAATAAAACACCTTGTGCAGTGTTAATAATGCTCAGTTAAAGCACACCTTCCAGTAGAAGTTGAAATGAATGGTGTCTCCAGTAGTAAGTATTCTTTTAAGAGTTCTGTAGAAGTATTGCTCTGAAATTCCACTTTTGTGGTAATTTTGATAGCGAAAGGGATTCTGAAATCAATTTTATGTCCTCAAATCAGTGAATGGATTCCTAATACTATGTCATTTTACAGTAATATAAACCTCTGTAGTACACATCTTCCAAAGTATTCTTTCCTATAAAAATAATAGGGAAGATAAGACATGTATATACTGTGTAGAACCTGACTTGAAGAAAACTGTTTTGTGAATGTGAAACTGAGTATGAATCTAACAGTCCATTTTCTGTAACCAATTGCATTTCTCTCTGATTAAATAAATGGTAATGAACTGTTTCAAGGCTTCAAAATCACATTGGAATTAGACCCTTTAGAAAAAAACTGGTTGTAGCAAATACCTTCTGCAGTGTTTATAAGTGTTTATAATGCTCAGTCAATGTACTCTTTTCAGTAGATGTTGAAATGAATGGTGTCTCCACTAAAACATACAGTTTAACACTTCTGGTGAATTATTGCTCTGAAATGCCACTTTTGTGGTCATTTTGATAGTAAAGGAACTTTGAATACCACCTTTCTGTCTTAAAATAATAAGATGATGAATAAGATTATGTGATCTTTGACATAGAAGAAACCTCCACAGTACAGATTTCTCCAAACTATTCATTCCTGTAAAAAGAATAGGGAAGATAAGACATGTGTGTACTCTGTAGTATCTGACTTGGAGAAAACGGCTTTGTGAATACGATATTGAATATGAATCTAATAGTCCACTTTCTGTAACCAAGTGCATTTCTCTCTGACTGAATGGTAATGAAGTGTTTCTATGCTTCAAAATCACTCGGAAATGAGACTGTTTTGTACAAATCAGGTTTAAGGAAACCCATTGTGCAGTGTTTATAAAGGTTAGTCAATGTACTTCTTTCAGTAGACGTTTAAATGGATGGTGTCCCCAGGAATATGTACGGTTTAGCACATCTACACAAGTATTGCTCTGAAATGTCACTTTTGTGGTAATTTTGACAGCGAACACCTTCTAAAATCAATTTTTTGTTGGCAATTCAGTGAACATGTCTCTAACACTATGTCATCTTTAAAGAAGAACAATTCTCTACAGTACAGATTTCTCCAAAGAATTCTTCCTGTAAAAAGGATAGGGAAGTTAAGACATGCATGTACTTTGTAGTACCTTATTTGGAAAATGCAGTTTGTAAATGTGAACTTGATTATAAATCTAAAAGTCCACTTTCTGTAACCAAGAGCATTTCACTCTGATTGAATGGCAATGAACTCTTTCAATGCTCTGAAAACAGTCATAAATGAGACTCTGTGGAACAAAACAGGTTTAAGAAAATAACTTCCTCAGTGTTTATAATGCTCAGTGAATGTACTCCTTTCAGTAGAGGTTGAAATGAATGGTGTCTCTGGTAATACATACAGTTTTAACACTACGGTAGAAGTGTTGCTCTGAAATGCCAGTTTTATGGAAATTTTTGTAGCAAAAGAGCTTCTAAGGTCAACTTTCTCCTACAATTGAGTGAACAGAGGCCAAACACTATGTCATCTGTAGGTAGAGTGAACCTGTGCAGTACAGATTCCTCCAAAGTATTCTTCCATGTAAAAAGAACTTGGAGAATAAAACATGCATGTATTCTGTAGTACCTGACTTGGAGAAAATGGTTTTATGAATGTGAAACTGAGTATGAATCTGAAAGTCCACTGCTGTCACCAAGTGCATTTCTCCCTGATTGAATGGTAATGAACTGTTTCAATGCTTCCAAATCACTTGGACAAGAGACTTTTAGAACAAAACAGTTTTAGGAAAATAACTTCTTCAGTGTTCATAACACGCAGTAAAAGTACTCTTTTCAGTAGAGGTTGAAATGAATGATGTATCTAGTAACACATACTGTTTTAAAACTTCTGTAGAACACTTACACAGAAATGCCACTTTTGTAGGAATTTTGAAAGTGAAAGAGCCTTTTGGGGTCAACTTTCTGCTACAATGAACTGAAGAGAGGTGTAACACTATGTCATCTTTAAATAGAATAAATAAATGTGGTACAGACTCCTGAAAAATATTCTTTCATGCAAAAAGTATAAGGAAGATAAGGCATGCATGTACTGAGTAGTATCTGACATGGAGAAAATGGTTTTATGTATGTGAAACTGAGTTGAATCTAACAGTCCACTTTCTTTCACCAAGTGCATTTCTTTCTGACTGAACAGTAATGAACTCTTTCAACACTTCCAAATCACTGGGAAATGACACTGTGTTGAACAAAACAGGTTGAAGACACCTTTTACAGTGTTTATAACATTAGTCAATTTGCTTCTTCCAGTTGAAGTTGAAATGAACGGTGTCTCCAGTAATACATATTTTTTCACACTTCTGTAGCACAATTGCCCTGAAATGTCACTTTTGTGGTAATTTTGACAGTGAAAGAGGTTCTACGGTCAACTTTCTGTTACAATGCAGTGAACAGAGTCATAAAAATATGTCATTTTTCAGTAGAATAAACCAATGCAGTACAGATTCCTCCAAAGTATTCCTTAATGAAAAAAGTATAGGGTACATAAGACATGCGTGTACTGTGTAGTACACGATTGGGAGAAAATGGTATTGTGAATGTGAAAATTAGTTGAACCAACAGTCCACTTTTTGTCACCAAGTGCATTTCTCTTGTATTGAACAGTAATGAACTGTTTCAACACTAACAAAACACTGGGAATGACACTGTGTTGAAAAAAAAAACAGGTTGAAGACAACATGTACAGTGTTTATAAAGTTAGTCAATCTGCTCCTTCCGGTTGCAGTGGAAATGAATGGTGTGCCCAGGAATACATACTGTTTTAACACTTCTGTGAATGTATTGCTCTGTAAAGCCACTTTTGTGGTATGTTTGATAGCAAAAGAGCAACTAAGGTCAACTTTATGTTACAACTGAGTGAACAGAGGCCTACCTCAATGTCTTCTTTAAGTAGAGTAAAACACGGCAGTACAGTTTGCTCTGAAGTATTTTTTCATGTAAAAAGAATACTAAAGATAAGACATGTGTGCACTGTGTAGTAGATGATCTGGAGAAAACGGTTTTGCAATTGTGAAACTAAGTATGAATCTAAGAGTCTAATTTCTGTAAACAAGTGCATTTCTCTCTGATTAAATGATAATGCCCCATTTCAATGCATCCAAGTCACTTGAAAATGGCACTCTTTAGGAAAAAAGGTTTAAGAAAGTAACTTCTTCAGTGTTTATAGAGCTCAGTAAATGTACTCCTTTCATTAGAAGTGAAATGAATGGTGTCTCCATTAATACATACTCTTTTAACACTTCTATAAAAGTACTGCTCTGAAATGTCAATTTTGTGCTAATTTTCTTAAAAAAAGAGCTTCTAAGATCAACTTTCTCTTATAACTGAGAGCACAGACACATAATACTAAGTGATGTTTAAGTAGAATAAACATCTTTAGTACAGATTCATCCAAAGTAATCTTTCCTGTAAAAAGAATAGACAAGTTAAGAAATGTGTGTATGGAGTTGTATCTGACTTGGAGATGATGCTGTTGTGAATGTGAAACTGAGTATGTTTCTAACAGCCCATTTTCTGTAACCAAGTGCATTTCTCTTTTATTGAACAGTAATGAACTGTTTCAATGCTTACAAATCACTCCATAGTGAGACACTTTAGAACAAAACAACTTAAAGAAAATGCCCTGTACAGTTTTTATAACATAACTCAATGTTACTCCTTTCAGAGGAAGTTGAAATGAATGGTATCTACAGTAATACATACTGTTTTAACACTTCTGTGGATGTATTGCTCTGAAAAGCCACTTTTATGGTAATTTTGATAGTGAAAGAGTCACTTAGATCAACTTTCTGTTAAAATTGAGTGAAAAGATGCCTACCTCAATATCTTTTTTTAGGTAGAGTAAAACACTGCAGTACAGTTTGCTCTAAAGTATTTTTCGTGTAAAAAGAATACTGAAGATAAGACATGTGTGCCCTGTGTAGTACTTGACCTGGAGAAAAAGGTTTTGTGAATGTGAAACTGAGTATGAATCTAAGAGACTAATTTCTGTAAACAAGTGCATTTCTCTCTGATTGACCAGTAATGGTCTATATCAACCCATCCAAGTCACTTGGAAATGACACTCTTTGGGAAAAAAACAGAATTAAGAAAGTAACTTCTTCAGTGTTTACAGAGCTCAGTCAAAGTTGTCCTTCCAGTAGACGTGAAATGAATGGTGTATCCAGTAACACATACTGTTTTAACACTTCTGTAGAAGTACTGATCTGAAATGCCACTTTTGTGGTAATTTTGATAACGAAAGAGAAACTAAGATAAATTTTCTGTAACATTGATTGACCAAAATGCCTAACACTAAGTTATGCTCAAGTAGAATAAATCTCTTTAGCAGAGATTCATTCAAAGTACACTTTTCTGTGAAAAAAATAGGGAAGTTAAGACATGTGCATACAGAGCAGTATCTGACTTGGAGAAGATGGTTTTATGAATGTGAAAATGGGTATGAATCTAACTGAATTTTCTGTAACCAGGGTTAGGGTTAGGGTTAGGCTTAGGGTTAGGGTTACAGTTAGGGTTAGCCTTAAGAGTAGGGTTTTTTTTAAGGGTTAAGGTTAGGGTAAGCATTAGGGTTAGGATTACAGATGGAAAAAGACAGGTTAAAAAAGTAACTTCTTCAGTGTTTATAAAGCTCACTCAATGTACTCCTTTCATTAGAAGTGAAATGAATGGTGTCTCCAGTAGTAATACATACTCTTTTAATACTTCTGTAACAGTATTGCTCTGAAATGCCTGTTTGGTGGTAAGTTTGTTAAAAAAGAGTTTCTAAGATCAACATTCTGTTAATATTGAGAGTGCAGTCACATAATACTAAGCCATGGTTAACTAGAATAAACATCTGTAGTACAGATTCATCCAAAGTAGTCTTTCCTGTAAAAAGAATAGGGAAGACATAATGTGTGTGTAGTGTGTAGTATCTCACCTGGAAAAGACCGTTTTGTGCATGTGAATCTGAGTATGAATCTCACAGTTAATTTTTGTAATGTAGTGTATTTCTCTTGTGTTGAATACTAATGAACTGTTTCAATGCTCACAAACACTCGGAATGAGACACCTTTGAACACATGAGGTTTAAGAAAACACCTTGTGCAGTTTTTCTAATATTACTCATGTACTCCCTTTAGTAGAAGTTCAAATGAATGGTGTTTCCCAGAATACATACTGTTTTAACACTTTTGTTGATATATTGCTCTGAAATACAAAGTTTGTGGTAATTTTGATAGCAAAAGAGCTTCTTAGATACTTTCTGTTACAATTGAGAAAACAGACGTTTACCTCAACGTCCTCTTTACGTAGAGTCAAACATGGCAGTACAGTTTGCCGTAAATTATTTTTCATGTAAAAAGAATACTGAAGATAAGACCTGCATGTACTGTGTTGTGCTTGACCTGGAGAAAACGGTTTTGTGAATGTGAAACTGAGTATTAATCTATGAGTCTAATTTCTGGAAACAAGGTTATTTCTCTCTTATTGAATGGTAATGCCCAATTTCAATGCATCCAAATCACTTGGAAATGACACTCTTTAGAAAAAAACAGGTTTAATAAACTACCTTCTTCAGTGTTTATAGAGCTAAGTCAATGTACTCCTTTCAGTATAAGTGAAAAAAAATGAATGGTGTATCCAGTAACACATACTGTTTTAACACTTCTGTAGAAGCACTGCTCTGAAATGCCACTTTTGTGGTAATTTTGATAATGAAAGAGCAACTAAGATAAATTTTCTGTAACATCGATTTACCAAGAGGCCTAAAACTAAGTTATGTTTAAGTAGAATAAATCTCTTTAGCAGAGATTCATGCCAAGTACTCTTATCTGTGAAAAAAAATAGGGAACTTAAGACATGTGTGTACAGAGAAGTATCAGACTTGGAGAAGACAGTTTTATGAATGTGAAACTGAGTATGAATCTAACAGTGAATTTTCTGTAACCAGGGTTAGGTTTAGGCCTGTGGTTAGGGATAGGGTTTGGAATAGGGATATGGTTAGGGTTAGGATTAGGGTTAGGTTTAGAAATAGGGTTAGGGTTAGAAAAAAACAGTGTTTAAAGTGACTTCTTCAGTGTTTACAGAGCTCAGTCAATGTACTCCTTTCAGTAGAAGTGAAATGAATGGTGTATCCAGTAACACATACTGTTTCAACACTTCTGTAGAAGTACTGCTCTGAAATGCCACTTTTGCAATATTTTGATAGTGAAAGAGCAACTAAGATAAATTTTCTGTAACATTGAATGACCAAGAAACCTAAAACTAAGTTATGCTTAAGTAAAACAACTCTCTTTAGCACAGATTCATACAAACTACACTTTTCTGTGAAAAGAATAGGGGAGTAAAGTCATGTATGTACAGAGTGCTATCTGCCTTGGAGGAGACAGTTTATGAATTTAAAACTGACTATGAATCTAACAGTCCATTTTCTGTAACCAGGGTTAGGTTTAGGGTTAGGGTTAGGGATAGGGCTAGGTTTGGGTTAAGCTGAATATTAGGGATAGGGTTAGGGTTACGGCAAGGTTTAGGGATAGGGATAGGGTTAGTGTTAGGGTTAGGATTAGGGTTAGGTTCAGAGATAGGGTTAGGGTTAGAGTTACAAAAAATAGCTTTAAAAGTAACTTCTTCACTGTTTATAGGGCTCAGTCAATGTACTCCTTTCAGTAGAGGTGAAATGAATGGTGTCTCTAGTAATGCTTACTGTTTTAACACTTCTCTAGAAGTACTGCTCTGAATGCCAATTTTGTGGCAATTTTGTTAAAGAAGAGTTTCTAAGATCAACTTTCTGTTACAACTGAGAGCACAAACAAATAATGCTAAGTCATTTTTAAGTAGAATAAACATGTTTAGTACAGATTCATCCAAAGTACTCTTTCCTGTAAAAGGAAGAGGAAAGTTAAGAAATGTGTGTATGGAGCAGTATCTGACTTGGAGATGATGCTGTTGTGAATGTGAAACAGTGTGATTCTAACAGCCCACTTCTGTAATCAAGTGTATTTCTCTCATGTTGAACAGTAATGAACTGTTTCAACACTGACAAATCTCTTTGTAATGAGACACTTTTGAAGAAAACTAATTTAAGAAAACACCTTGTACAGTTTTAATAACATTACAATATGCATTCTTTTCATTAGAAGTTGAAATGAATGGTGTCTCCACTAGTACCTACTGTTTTAACATTTGTGTGGATGTATTGTTCTGAAATGCCACTTTTGTGTAATTTTCATAGCAAAAGAGCCTCTAAGATCAACTTTCTGTTACAATTTGGTAAACAGAGGCCTACCTCAATGTCTTCTTTAAGTAGAGTGAAACACGGCAGTACAGTTTACCCTAAAGTAATTTTCATGTAAAAAGAACACTGAAGATAAGACTTGCATGTACTGTGTAGTATTTGACCTGGAGAACACGGCTTTCTGAATGTGAAACTGAGTATGAATCTAAGAGTCTAATTTCTGTGAACAAGGGCATTTCTCTCTGATTGAATGGTAATGACCTATTTCAACGCATCCAAGTCACTTGGAAATGAGACTCTTTAGAGAAAAACAGGTTTAAGAAAGTAAATTCTTTAGCGTTTTTAGAACTCAGTCAATGTACTCCTTTCAGTAGAGGTGAAATGAATGGTGTCTCTAGTAACACATACTGTTTTAATACTTCTGTAGAAGCACTGCTCTGAAATGCCACTTTTGTAGTAATTTTGATAGTGAAAGAGCAACTAAGATAAATTTTCTGTAACATTGATTGACCAAGAGGCCTAAAACTAAGTTATACTTAAGTAAAATAAATCTCTTTAGCACAGATTCATGCAAAGTGCACTTTTCTGTGGAAAGGATAGGGAAGTTAACACATGTGTGAATGATGCAGTGTCTGACTTGCAGAAGATGTTTTTATGAATGTGAAACTGAGTATGAATCTAACAGTCCATTTTCTGTAACAGGGTTAGGATTAGGGTTAGGGTTAGCAATAGGGCTAGGGTAGGTTTAGGATTAGGAATAGGAATAGAGTTAGGGTTAAGGTTAGGGTTGGGGATAGGAATAGGGTTAGGGTTAGAGATAGAGTTATGGTTAGAGTTTGGGTTGGGGTTAGAGTTAGGTTTAGGAATAAGGATAGGTTTAGGATTAGGGTTAGGGTTAAGGTTAGAAAAAAAAACAGTTTTTAAAGTAACTTCTTCAGTGTTTATAGAGGTCAGTAAATGTAGTCCTTTCAGTAGAAGTGAAATGAGTGGTGTCTCTAGTAATGCTTACTGTTTTGACACTTCTCTGGAAGTACTGCTCTGAAATGTCAATTTTGTGCTAATTTTGTTAAAAAAAGAGCTTAAAAGATCAAGTTTCTCTTACAATTGAGAGCACAGAAAAATAACACTAAGTCATTTTTTAGTAGAATAAACATCTTTAGTACAGATTCACCCAAAGTACTCTTCCCTGTAAAAAGTATAGGCAAGTTAAGAAATGTGTGTATGGAGTTGTATCTGACTTGGAGATGATGCTGTTGTGAATGTGAAACTGAGTATGTTTCTAACAGCCCATTTTCTGTAACCAAGTGCATTTCTTTTGTATTGAACAGTAATGAACTGTTTCAATGCTTACAAATCACTCCATAATGAGACACTTTAGAACAAAACAACTTTAAGAAAATGCCTTGTACTGTTTTTATAACATGACTCAATGTTACTCCTTTCAGAGGAAGTTGAAATGAATGGTATCTACAGTAATACATACTGTTTTAACACTTCTGTGGATGTATTGCTATGAAATGCTACTTTTGTGTAATTTTTACAGCAAAAGAGCCTCTAAGATCAAGTTTATGTTACAATTGAATGAACAGAGGCCTACCTCAATGTCCTCTTTAAGTAGAGTGAAACACAGCAGTACAGTTTGCTCTAAAGTAATTTTGATGTAAAAAGAATACTGAAGATAAGACATGCATTTCCTGTGTAGTACTTGACCTGGAGAAAAAGGTTTTGTGAATGTGACACTGAATATGAATCTAAGAGACTAATTTCTCTAAACAAGGGCATTTCTCTCTGATTAAACGATAATGCCCTATATCAATCAATCCAAGTTACTTGGAAATTACAGTCTTTAGAAATAAACAGGTTTAAGAAAGTAACTTCTTTAGTGTTTATAGACCTCAGAAAATGTGGTCCTTTCAGTAGAAGTGAAATGAATGGAGTCTCCAGTAACACATACTGTTTTATCATTTCTATAGAAGTAAGTGCTGCTCTGAAATGACACTTTTGTAATAATTTTGCTAGAGAAGTAGCTTTTAAGATTAACTTTCTGTTACAACTGCATGAACAGAGGCCTAACTCAGTGTCTTCCTTAAGTAGAAAGAAACTCCAAGGCACAAAATCCTCCAAAGTATTCTATAAAAAAAATTTGGGAAGTTAAGACATCTGTGTATGGTTTTTTATAGACAGCAGAAGACGGATTTGTGAATATGAAACTGAGTATGAATCTAACTGTCCATTTTTTGTTAAATGTGCTTTTCTCTCAGAATGAACAGTAATGAACTGTTTCAATGCTTCTAAATCACGCTGAAATGTGATACTCTCTTGAACAAAACAGGTTTAAGGGAACATCTTGTACAGCGCTTATAACATTACTCAATGTTTTTCTTTCTGTAGAAGTTGAAATGTATGGTGTCTCGAGTAATACATACTGTTTTAACACTTCTGTGCTAGTGTTCCTCTTAAATGCCACTTTTGTAGTAAGTTTGATAAACAAATAGTTTCTAAGATCAACTATCTGTTACAATTGCATGAATAGAGGCCTAACTCAATTTGTTCCTTAAGTAGAAACAAACTCTAATGGACAAAATCTTCCAAAGTACTTGTTCATGTAAAAACTATAAGGACATTAAGACATCTGTGTATCTTTTAGAACAGATAGAAGATGGTTTTGTGAATATGAAACTGAGTATGAATCTAACAGTCCCCTTTCTGTAAAAAGTAAGCTTCTCTTGGAATGAACTGTAATGAAACATTTCAACACTACTATTACGCCTAACTTCGACTCTCTTGAAAAAAAAAAGATTTAATAAAACATCTTGTACAGAGATTACAACATTACACTATGTATTTCTTTCAGTGGAAGTTGAAATGGATGGTAGGTCCAGCAATACATACTGTTTTAACACATCTATGCTAGTGGTGCTCTGAAATTCCATATATGTAGTAACTTTCAAAAAGTAATATATTCTAATATAAGCATTCTCTTACAATTTTGTGTACAGTGGTCTAACTCATTGTCATACTTGAGTAGAAAACAAGTCTAAGGTAAAAATACTCCAAAGTGTACTTTCACATAAAAAATATAGGGAAGTTAAGACATCCATGTATGGTGTAGTGTCGGACTGGCAGAAGAGGGTTTTCTGAATGTGAAAGTAGTATGAATCTAACACTCCATCTTCTGGAAAAACTGCATTTCTCTCATATTGAACAGTAATGAACTCTGTCAACACTACTAAATAATGCTTAAATTTGACTTTAGAAAAAAACAGGTTTAATAATACATGTTGTACAGATTATACAACATTACTCAATGTATTTCTTTCAGTAGAAGGGGAAATGTATGGTGTCTCCAGTAATACATACTGTTTTAACAGTTCTGTAGTAGTGTTGCTATGAAATGCCACTTTTGTAGTTATTTTCATAAAGAAATAACTTCTAAGATCAACTGTCTCTTATGATTATGTGAACAGAGGACTAACTCATTGTCTTTCTTAAGTAGAAAGAAACTCTAAGGTACAATGTCCTCCAAAGTATTCTTTCATGTAAAACATATGGGAAAGTTAAGATATCTGTGTACAGAAAACTATCTGGCTGGCTGAAGATGGTTTTATGAACGTGAAACTAATAGAAATATGAAACCCCAATTTTCTGTAAAAAGTGAATTTCATTTAGAATGAACAGTAATGAAATGTTTTAATGTTTCTTAATCACACTAATATATGACTCTCATGAACAACACAGGTTTAATTAAACATCTTGCACAGAGTTTATAACATTACTCAATGTATTTTTTTCAATAGAAGTTGAAATGTAAGGGGTTTCCACTAATACATACTGTTTTCACACTTGTGTAGTAATGTTGCTCTGAAATGCCACTTTTGCAATAATTCTTATAAAAAATAACTTCTAGTATCAAGTGTTTGTTCCGACTCAAAGAACAGAGGCATAAATCATTGAATTCCTTAAGTAGGAAGAAACTCTATATGTACAAATGCTGCAATGTTTCATTTCATGTAAAAAGTACAGGGGAGCTAAGACATTTGTGTACGGAGCAGTATAGATTAACAGAAGATGGTTTTGTGAATATGAAACTAAGTATGAATCTAACTGTCCATTTTCTGTAAAAAGTGTACTACTCTAAGAATGAACAGTAATGAACTCTTTCAACACTAGTAATTCACACTGAAATGTGACTCCATTGAATAAAATAGGTTGAATTAAACATTTTGCACAGAGTTTATAACATTACTCTATGTATTTTTCCCAGTACAAGTTGAAATGTCTGGAGTCTCCAATAATCCATATTGTTTTAACACTTATGTAGTAATGTTGCTCTAAAATGGCACTTTTCAGTAATTTTCATAAAGAAGTACCTTCTAGGATCCGGTTTGTGGTACAATTGCAAGAACAGAGACATAACTCATTGAATTCATTAAGTAGAAAGAAACTCTAACATACAAATGCTGCAATGTATTGTTTCATGTAAAAAATACAGGGGAGTTAAGACATTTGTGTACTGAGTAGGGCACACTGGCAGAAGATGGTTTTGTGAATATGAAACTGAGTACTTACCAAACAGTCCATTTCAGTAAAAAGTGCGTTTCTCTCAGAAGGAACAGTAATGAACTCTTTCAACACTAGTAATTCACACTGAAATTGGACTCACTTGAACAAAACAGGTTTAGTTAAACATATTACACAGAGTTCATAATATTACTATATGTATTTCTTTCAGTAGAAGTTGAAATGTTTGTCATTTCTAGTAATACATACTGTTTCACACATCTGTGGTAGTGTTGCTCTGAAATGCCACTATTGCAGTAATTTTCACAAAGAAATACCTTCTAGGATCCAGTTTGTGGTACAATTGCAAGAACAGGGGCACAATTCATTGAATTTGTTAAGTAGAAAGAAACTAATGTGCAAATGCTGCAATGTATTGTTTCATGTAAACAGAACAGGAGAGTTAAGAAATTTGTGTACTGAGTAGGGCACAATGGCATAAAAGACAGTTTTGTGAATATGAAACAGAGTATTTACCTAACTTTCCATGCCTATAAAAAGTGGGTTTCTCCACAGAATGAACAGTAATGAACTCTTTCAACACTAGTAATCACACTGAAATTTGAGTCCCTTGGACAAAACAGGTTCAGTTGAACATGTTGCACAGAGTTTACTACATTACTATACGTATTTCTTTCAGCAGAAGTCGAAATTTCTGGAGTCTCCAATAATCCATACTGTTTTAACACTTGTGTAGTAATGTTGCTCTAAATTGGCACTTTTGCAGTATTTTCATAAAGAAATAGCTTCTAGGATCTAGTATGCATTACAATTGCAAGAACAAAGGCATAACTCATTGAATTTATTAAGTATAAAGAAACACTAATGTAAAAATGGTGCAATGCAATGTTTCATGGAAAACATACAGGGGAGTTAAGACATTTGTGTTCACCGTAGTACAGACAGGCAGAAGACGGTTTTGTGAATATGAAACTGAGTATGCATGTAACTGTCCATTTTTATAAAAAGTGAATTTCTTTCAGAATGAACAGCAGTGAACTCTTTGAACACTAGTAATTCACTGAAATGTGACTCCCTTGAAACAGTTTTAGTTAAAGATATTGTACAGAGTTGATAACATTATGCTATCTATTTCTTTCAGTAGTTGAAATGTGTGTCAGGTCTAGTAATATATACAGTTTTCACACTTGTGTAGTAATTTTGCTCTGAAATGCCACTTTTGTGGTGATTTTCATAAACAAATCATATCCAGTATGAAGTTTGAGTTACAATGGCGTGAAAAAATGCTGAAAAAACTGAATTCCTTAACTAGAAAGTAGGTGTGTGGTACAAAATGCTGCAGAGTATCCTTTCATGTAAAAAGTATAAGGAGGTTAAGAAATCATTGTACGTAGTAGTACAGATTGGTAGAAGACAGTCTTTGAATATGTAATTGAGTATGAATCTCACTGTCCAATTTCTGAGAAAAGTGCATTTTCCTCAGAATGAAGAGCAATGCACTCTTTCAACATTAGTAATACACACTGAAATTGCACTCCCCTGAACAAAACAGGTTGAATTAATCATAATGCCCAGAGTTCATAACATTACCGTATGTAATTCTTTCAGTAGAAGTTGAAATATCTGGCGCCTCTTGTAATACATACTGTTTTCACACTTGTGTAGTAAGGTTGCTTTGAAATGCCACTTTTCTGGTGACTTTCATAAAGAAATCATATCTAGTATGAGTTTTGGTTACAATTGCGTGAAAACATGCCGAACTCATTGAATTCCTTAGGTAGAAAGTGTATGGTACAAAATGCTGCAGAGTATTCTTTCATGTAAAAAGTATAGGGAGCTTAAGATATCATTGTGCTTAGTAGTACTGACTGGCTGAAGACAGTATTTGGATATGTAACTGAGTACAAATCTCACTGTCAAATTTCTGTCAAAAGTGCATTTCTCTCAGAATGAACAATAAAGCACTCTTTGAAAGTTAGTAATACACACTGAAATTTCACTCCCCTGAACAAAACAGGTTTAATTAAATATAATGCCCAGAGTTCATAACATTACTCCACGTATTTCTTTCAGTAGAAGGTGAAATATCTGGCGTCTCTTGAAACACACACTGTTTTCGCACTTGTGTAGTAATGTTGCTCTGAAATTTCACTTCTGTGGTGATTTTCATGAAGAAACCACATCTATTATGAAGCTTGAGTTTCAATTGCCTGAAAACAGTCCTAACTCATTGAATTCCTTAAGTAAAAATAAACTCTAACGAACAAAATGGTAGAGAGGTCTCTTTCATGTAAAAAGTATAGGGAAGTTAGGACATCATTGTACTGAGTAGTCCAGAGTGGCAGAAGACTGTTTTGTGAATATGAAAAGGAGAATGAATCTACCTCTCCATTTTCTCTAAAAAGGGCATTTCTCTTAGAATGAACAATAATGCACTCTTTCAACGTTAGTAATACACACTGAAATGTCACTCTCCTGAACAAAACAGGTCAAATTAAACATGTTGCACAGAGTTCATAACATTACTGTCTGTATTTCTTTCAGTAGAAGTTGAAATATCTGGCTCCTCTTGTAATACATACTGTTTTCACACTTGTGTAGTAATGTTGCTCTGAGAAGCCTATTCTGTAGTGATTTTCATTAAGAAAGGACATCTATTAGGAAGTTTGAGTTACAACTGCTTGCAAACAGGCCTAACTCATTGAATTCCTTAAGTAGAAATAAAATCTAATGAACAAAATGCTACAGAGGTTACTTTTATGTAAAAATTATAGACAAGGTAGGACATCACTGTACTGAGTAGTACAGAGTGGCCGAAGACTGTTTTGTGAATATGAAAAGGAGAATGAATGTAACTGTCCATTTTCTCTAAAGAGTGCATTTCTCTCAGATTGAACAGTAATGAACTCTTTCGATGATAATAATACACACTGAAATTGCAGTCCTATGAACAAAACAGGTTGAATTAAAGATATTGCACAAAGTTCATAACATTACTGTCTGTATTTCTTTCAGTAGAAGTTGAAATATCTGGCGCCTCTTGAAATACATACTGTTTTCACACTTGTGTAGTAATGTTGCTCTGAAATTTCACTTCTGTGGTGATTTTCATGAAGAAATCACATCTATTATGAAGCTTGAGTTTCAATTGCCTGAAAACAGGCATAACTCATTGAATTCCTTAACTAGAAATAAACTCTAAAGAACAAAATACTAGAGAGGTTTCTTTCATGTAAAAAGTATAGGGAAGATAGCACATCATTGTACTGAGTAGTCCAGAGTGGCAGAAGACTGTTTTGTGAATATGAAAAGGAGAATGTTTCTAACTATTTTCTCTAAAAAGTGCATTTCTCTCAGAATGAACAATTATGCAATCTTTCAGCGTTACTAATACACACTGAAATGGCAGTCTCCTGAACAAAACAGGTCGAATTAAACATGTTGCACAGAGTTCATAACATTACTGTCTGTATTTCTTTCAGTAGAAGTTGAAATACCTGGAACCTCTTCCAATACTTGCTGTTTTCACACTTGTGTAGTAATGTTGCTTTGAGAAGCCTATTCTGTAGTGATTTTCATTAAGAAAGGACACCTATTGGAAGTTTGAGTTACAACTGCATGAAAACAGGCCTAACTCATTGAATTCCTTAAGTAGAAATGAACTCTAATGAACAAAATGCTACAAAGGATTCTTTCATATAAAAATTATAGACAAGTTAGGACATCACTGTACTGAGTAGTACAGAGTGGCCGAAGACTGTTTTGTGAACATGACACTGAGAATGAATCTTACCCTCATTTTCGCAAAAAAGTACATTTCTCTCAGATTGAACAGTAACACACTCTTTTGACATTAATAATACACACTGAAATTGCACTCCCCTGAACAAAAGAGGTTGAAATAAACATGTTGCACAGAGTTCATAACATTACTGTCTGTATTTCTTTCAGTAGAAGTTGAAATATCTGGTGCCTCTTGAAATAAAAAGTGTTTTCACACTTGTGGAGTAATGTTGCTCTGAAATTTAACTTTTGTGATTTTTATGAAGATATCACGTCTATTATGAAACTTGAGTTTCAATTGCCTGAACACAGGCCTAACTGATTGAATTCCTTAAGGAGAAATAAACTCAAATGAACGAAATGCTACAGAGGGTTCTTTCATGTAAAAAGTATAGGGTAGATAGGACATCATTCTATATAGTAGTACAGAGTGACAGAAAACAGTTTTGTGAGTATGACACTGAGAATGAATGTAACCCTCCACATTAACTTAAACATTTGTAGTAGTTCATAACCTTACTCTATGTATCTCTTTCAGAAAAGTTGAAATACGTGGTTTCTACAGTAATGCGTTCAGTTTTAACACTTCTGTTTCAATGATTCACAAAAATGCTACTTTTGCAGAAGTTTTCATGTGAAATCACTTCTAAGAACAAGTATAAATTTTGGGCAAAAACTGCATTTCTCTAAGAATGAACAGTAATGAACTGCTTCAACACTAGTAATTCACTGTGAATGAAATGTTACATACTTGGAGAACACATGTTTACTTAAACATTTTGTAGTAGTTCATAACCTAATCAGTGTGTCACTTTCAGTGAAAAGAAAAATTTCTGGTTTCTACCCTAATGCATTTAGTTTGAACTCTTCTGTAGCAATGATTCACAGAAATGCTGCATTTGCTGTAGTTTTCCTGTGAACTAACTTATAAGAACAAGTTTCAATTTTGGGGAAAAACTACATTTATCTAAGAATGAACAGTAATGAAATGCTTCAACACTAGTAATTCTATGTGAAATGTTACATACTTGGAGAACACATATTTATTTAAACATTTTGTAGTAGTTCATAACCTTACTCACTGTATCTCTTACAGTAGTACTGAAAATATGTGGTTTCTACAATAAGGGGTTCAGTTTTAACACTACTGTAACAATGATTCACAGAAAGGCTACATTTGCAGTGGTTTTCATGTGATATCGCTACTAAGAACTAGTATGAATTTTGGTTACAAACTGGATTTCTCAAAGAATAAACAGTAATGAACTTTTTCAACACTAGAAATTTTCTCTAAAATGTTACATACTTGAAGAATACATGGTTAATTCAACATTTTGTAGTAGTTCATAGCCTTAGTCACTGTATCTCTTTCAGTAGTCCTGAAAATATGTGGTTTCTACAGTAATGGGCTCAGTTTTAACACTTCCATAGCAATGATTCACAGAAATGATGCATTTATTGTAATTTTCATGTGAACGAACTTCTAAGAACAAGTATGAATTATAGGTAAAAACTGCATTTAGCTAAGAATGAACAGAAATGAACTGTTTCAACAATAGTAAATCTTTGTGATATGTTACATATTTGGAAAATACACAGTTATTTAAACATTTTGTATTTGCTCGTAATATTACTATATGTACCTCATTCAGTAGAAATTTAATATGTGGTTTTTACAGTAATGCGTTCAGCTTTAACACTTTTATAACAATGATTCAAAGAAATGGTGCATTTGAAGTAGTTTTCAGGTAAACTAAATTCTAAGAGCAAGTACGAATTTTGGTGAAAAACTGCATTTCTCTAAGAATGAGCAGTAATGAACTTTTTCAACACAAGTAATTTTCTCGAAAATGTTACAGACAGCAAGAATACATGGTGAATTCAACATTTTGTAGAAGTTCCTAACATTACTATATGTACCTCTTTCAGGAGAAAAGAAAATATGTGATTTCTGCAGTAATTAATCCCATTAACACTGCAATAGCAATGATTTACAGAAATGGAGCTTTTGCAGTAGTTTTTATGTGAAATAATTTCAAAGAAAAAGTATGAATTTTGGGTAAAAAGCATTTCTCTGAGAATAAACAGTAAGGAACTACTTCAATACTGGTAATTCTCTGTGCAGTGTTACACATTTGGAGAATACACGGTTACTTCAACATTTTGTAGTAGTTCATAAAATTACCATATGTATATGTTTCAGTAGAAATGAATATATGTGGTTTTTACAGTAAGGCATTTAGTTTTAAAAGTTGTGTAGCAATGATTCAGAGAAATGCTGCGATTGCTGTGTTTTCATGTGAATTGAATTGAAAGAACAAGTATAAATTTTGGGAAAAAACTGAATTTACCTAAGAATGAATAGTAATTAACTCATTCAAAGGTAGTAGTTTTGGTGAAATGTTACATGTTATGCTTATATGCTTATAAGCTTATATGCTTATATGCTTATATGTTATGAATATATGCTTAGTTCAACATTTTGTAGTAGTTCATAATATTGCTATACATATCGCTTTCAGTAGATGTGAAAATATGTTATTTCAGCAGTAACGCATTTAGTTTTAACACTTCTGAAGCAAAGTTTAACAGAAATGCTGCATTTGCTGTAGTTTTCATGTGTACTAACTTCTACGAACAAGTATGAATTTTGGGTAAAAACTGCATTTCTCAAAGAATGAACAGAATGAACGTCTTGAAAACTACTAATTCTGTGTGAAATGTACATATTTGGAGAATATACAGTTACCTAACATTTTTTAGTAGTTCAAAACATTACTATATGTACCTCTTTCAACAGCAGTTGAGACATGTGGTTTCTACAGTTGTGCGTTAAGTTCTAACAGTTGTGTAGCAGTCATTCCCAGAAATGTTGCATTTGCTGTAGTTTTCATGTCTACTAACTTGTAAGAACAAGTATGAATTTTGGGTAAAAACTGCATTTCTCAAAGAATGAACAGTAATGAACTCCTTCAACACTAGTAATTCTCTATGAAATGTTACCTATTTGGAGAACACACTGTTACCTCAACATTTTGCAGTAGTTCATAACATTACTATATGTACCTCTTTCGCAGAAGTTGAGAGATGTGGTTTCTGCAGTAATGCATTGAGTTTTAACAGTTGTGTAGCAGTGATTCCAGAAATACTGCATTTGCTATTGATTTCGTGTGAACTAATTTCTACGAAACAGAATGAATTTTGGGTAAAAACTGCATTTCTCTAAGAATGACCAGTAATGAACTGCTTCAACACTAGTAATTCTCTGTGAAATGCTACATATTTGGAGAACACAGTTACCTCAACATTTTGTGGTAATTCATAACATTACTAAATATATCTCCTTCCGTAGAAATGAAAGTATGTTCCTATTACAGTAATGCGTTAAGTTTCAACACTGTTGTAGCAATGATTCACAGAAATGCTGATTTGCTCTAGTTTTCATGTGAACTAACTGGAAGGAAGAAGTTTGAATTTTGGGTAAAAACTGCATTTCTCTAAAAATGAACAGTCATGAACTACTTCAACACTAGTAATTCTCTGAGAAATGTTACATATTTGGTGAGCACACTGTTATTTCAAGATTTTGTACTAGTTCATAACATTACTATATGTATCTCCTTTAGTAGAAATGAAAGTGTGTTGTTACTACAGTAATGCCTTCAGTTTAAACACTTTTGTAGCAGTGAATCTCAGAAATGCTGCAGTTGCTGTAGTTTTCATGTGAACTACCTTCTAAGAACAAGCATGAATTTTGGGTAAAAACTGCATTTCTCTAAGAATGAACAGTCGTGAACTGCCTCAACATTAGTAACTCTCTGTGAAATGTTACATGTTTGGAGAACACACTGTTGCCTCAACATGTTGTAGTAGTTTATTACATTAGTATATGTGCCTCTTTCAGCAGAAGTTGAGAGATATGGTTTCTACAGTAATGCATTCAGTGTTAACAAGTGTGTAGCAGTGAATCTCAGAAAGGCTGCAGTTGCTGTAGTTTTCATGCTTGTTCATGTTTTAAGAACAAGCATGAATTTTGGGTAAAAACTGCATTTGTGTAAGAATGAACAGTAATGAACTGCTTCAACACTAGTATTTGTCTGTGAGCTGTTACCTATTTGGAGAATACACAGTTACCTCATTATTTTGTAGGAGTTTATTACATTAGTATATGTGCCTCTTTCAGCAGAAGTTGAGAGATATGGTTTATACAGTAATGCGTTCAGTTTTAAGAGGTGTGTAGCAGTCACTCCAGAAAGGCTGCCGTTGCTGTAGTTTTCATGTGTACTAACTTCTACGAACAAGTATGAATTTTGGGTAAAAACTGCATTTCTCAAAGAATGAACAGAATGAACTGCTTCAACACTAGTAATTCTCTGTGAACTGTTACATATTTGGAGAAAACCTGTTACTTCAACATTTTGTAGTATTTCATAACATTGCTATACATATCTCCTTCTGTCGAAATGAAAGTATGTTGTTTGTACAGTAATGCGTTCAGTTTGACCACTTTTGTAGCAGTGATTCACAGAAATGGTGCATTTCCTGTAGTTTTCATGTGAAGTAATTTGTATGAAAAAGTATGAATTTTGTGTGAAAACTGCATTTCTCAATGAATGAACAGTAATGAACTGCTTCAACACTAGTAATTCTCTTGGAAATGGTACATATTTGGAGAACACACTGTTACCTCCACATTTTGTAGTAGTTCATAACATTACTATACGTATCTCCTTCAGTAGAAGTGAAAGTGTGTTGTTTCTACAGTAATGCCTTCAGTTTGAACACTTTTGTAGCAGTGATTCACAGAAATGCTGCATTTTCTCTAGTTTTCATGTGAACTGCCTTGTAAGAATAAGTATGAATTTTCGGTAAAAACTGCACTGCTTAAAGAATGAACAGTGATGAACTGCTTCAACCCTAGTAATTCTCTGGGAAATGTTACATATTTGGAGAACACCCTGTTACCTCAACATTTTGTAGTAGTTCATATCATTACTATATGTGTCTCCTTCAGTAGAAATGAACGTGCGTTGTTTCTGCAGTAATGCCTTCAGTTTGAACACTTTTGTGGAAGTGATTCACAGAAATGCTGCATTTGCTCTAGTTTTCATGTGAACTAACTTTTAAGAACAAGTATTAATTTTGTTTCTTTGTCTTCCCATTTGTCTGTTTCTTTGTAGTTGTTTCTACATATTAATTAGAACTGCAAAGACTCTGGTATAGGCTTTGGAGACATTTTTTGTGACTAGCCCTGCGTAACTAGTTTTGAGTTATCAGTGATGTATAGCATACGACTTCCTCTGCTGTGCCAGCCATGCTGTGGCGAAGTGGTTTATTCTGCCTGTCTTTAGTTTCAAGGCTTCTCTCCAGCTAGTGATCAGTTGGTTATTCAGAATGATTTATCTGTAATTTAGTTGTAATTCCAGATTAGTCTAGAAGGAGGTTAGTGTAGCTTCCATGTACTCTTCCACCATCTGTGAGCTCTTTTCTTCTGTTTTTTTTTCAACAAAAGAAAAAAACTTTTGACATGTAGATATTTAGTAATGAATAAAAATCTTCACCATACTCAAATTGGTCATGCCACCACAACAGAGCTCAGTTTGCATAGACTTTAATCCTATTGCCTATTGTGTGACCAACCAAGTGCACAAAGGTCACACAAAATAATTTTTGTTTGAAATACACAAACTAGAATATTAAGGCATTAAAGGAAATTATTTGAAATTTGAATTTACGTTAAAATATACCATTTACACTAAGTACTTCAATGAAAATAACTCAGCTGAGGTGGCAATCAGGTGATACATCTGGACATAAATTTTGATTTGATATCTGATAATTTTTAGGGCATATTCTTGGGTAACCAAAACCAAACCCAAAGTATCACAAAATTATTTTCTCTCAAAAGTCTTATTATTCATGAGACGACTCCTCCTCCTCCTCCCCCTCCTCCCTTTCCTCCTCCTCCTCCTCCTCGAAACCTTTAACAGTTGTTTCAGTACTGGTTTGTTGTTAACAAATTCCTTTAGCTTTTTCTTGTCTGGAAATCTCTTTTAACTTCTTCAATTTTAAATGATAATCTTGCTGGGCAAATTAACCTTGGTTGTAGGTCTTTGTTTTTCATAATCTTGAATATTTCATGCCAATCCCTGCTGGCCTATAATGTTTCTTTTGAGAAATCAGATGAAATCTAATTGGTGCTCCCTTATAAGTAAATATCTGCTTTTAACTTGTAGCTGTGAGGATTCTCTTCTTGTCTTTAAGCCTTGCCATTTTGATTATGATGTGTCCAGTGTAGACATGTGGGTCCAACTTGTTTGTGACTCTTGACCTTCCTAGACTTGAGTGTCTTTTTTCTTCACCATATTAGGGAAAATTTCAGTAATTTTTTTTCAAATATTTTCTCAATCTCTTGCTCGCTCTCTTCTCCTTATGTTATTCCCACAATGCACATGTTGTTCCACTGCATGTTTTCCAAAATGTTTCTTAAGCCCTCATTTGTTTTAATTCTTTTTTCCTTTTGCTGCTCTGCCTGGGTGTATGTTTCTACTTGTCTTCCAAATCACTGGTTCAATCCTCTGCTTCATCTAACGTACTGTTTATGCCTTCTAGTGTATTATTTATTTCAAATATTGCATTATTTATGACTGGTCCTTTTTTATGGTTTCTTTTGTATGCAGTTGAGTATCCTTATAATCATTACTCTGAATTCTCTATCTCATTAATTGCTTGCCCCCATTTCACCTAGTTTTTCTTCTAGATAAATCTGTTGTTCTTTCATTTGGTATCTGTTTCTTTGTCTTCCCATTTGGCTGTTTCTTTGTAGTAGTTTTTACATATTAATTAGAACTGGAAAGACTCTGGTATAGGCTTTTGCAGACATTTTTTGTGACTAGGCCTGGGCAACTAGTTTTGAGTTATCAGTGATCTATAGCATACGACTTCCTCTGCTGTGCCAGCCATGCTGTGGCGAAGTGGTTTATTCTGCCTGTCCTTAGTTACAAGGCTTCTCTCCAGCTAGTGATTAGTTGGTTATGCAGGATGATTTATCTATAATTTAGTTGTAATTCCAGATTGGTCTAGAAGGAGGTTAGTGTAGCTCCCATGTACTCTTCCACCATCTGAGAGCTCTTTTCTTCTGTTTTTTCAACAAAAGAAAAAAACTTTTGACAGGTAGATATTTAGTAATGAATAAAAATCTTCACCATACTCAAATTGGTCATGCCACCACAACAGAGCTCAGTTTGCATAGACTTTAATCCT